>NC_142460.1:73624385-78624385 GCF_049115385.1 Moschus berezovskii
CCGGAGGCCTGGCCTTCCGAGGCTCATCCACCCTCTAAACACCAGCTGAAGAGCTTCCACGTGTACAGTGTGCCCAGTGATGTTGTACTTCCCACACAGAGTCTTTTGATCCTGGAAACAAACCAGTGTCACAGCTGGCTGGCTGGCCCTGACCGCAACGCACAGATGAAGAGGCTGCGGTGATCGGATTTGTCCTGAGTCACCAGGCTGCATGTGGCAAAGCTGAGAATCCAGCAGAGGAACTTGGTTGTGAAGGCAGTTTGCTTTCTGCTCCTGGACTTTCCCCCTTATTCTTTTTTCTTTTTTTCTCCTGTCTCTTTTCATCTTCTCTTAGCCCCTGACTCAGCTCCTTACTATTTATCTTCCTCTCTATTCTAATTATTTCTGCCACTCACCTAGACCTGAATTTCAATACTAGCTTTGCTACTACAAACTGTGTGATCTTCTGCACATTTCTCAACCTCTCTGAGATTTGATTTCTTCAGCTGAGCACAGTGGTAATACCAACTCCCACATCTGATGGAGGTTTCAGTTCAGTTCAGTTCAGTTCAGTCGCTCAGTCGTGTCCGACTCTCCGCGACCCCATGAATCACAGCACGCCAGGCCTCCCTGTCCATCACCAACTCCCGGAGTTCACTTAAACTCATGTCCACAGAGTCGGTGGTGCCATCCAGCCATCTTTAGGAAGGTTATAAATAGAAAGAGAGAGACAGATGAAGGAAGGAAGGAAGAAGGGAAGAAAGAAGAAAGTCAATCTCTGGCTCTTGGCAGTGAGCAGTCATTTCTGTCCTTCACTTTTTAAATTTTGTGGATACATGGCTAAGACTGTACACTTTTGTCCCCCATTCTCCTGTGTCATCCTTATCATAGAACTGTTGGGTTTGATTTATCAGGAGACCCTGGCTGTGCTTCTGTGACAATGAGCCGTGGCCAAATGAGAAGAGCCTGATGGATGTGGCCGGCGTGATTAATAGCAGCCTGTCTGAGAGTGGCGAGTGACGGATCGCCCCAACTCCACTTTGAATTCTGTGTTGTTACAGGCAGCTCTTTGGCCAAGCAGAGGCACTGTGTTCAAAGCACAGAGTCTGGCTGCAAGCCCTGGATTTCCTGGGTCACCAAACCCAATTCTCTGAGTGGAAAAGGAAAGAAAGCCAGGGCAATGGCACATATCCAGAGCAGGGTGTGAGCCCAAGGAGCAGGTGTGGCTGTGCTTCTCTCTCTGACGGGACACAATAGAGCACACACGAGGCTCACCTGTGCAGGTCTCACCCCACCCCCCACCTTCTGCAATGCCACTGTCTGGTGCTTTCCCAGGGAGAAATTCATCATCAGGACAGCACGCCTAGAAGCACCCAGAAGAGAGATGTGTGTCACTTTGAGACGTTCTGCTGACCTTCACCTGTCTTCTGCAAATGAGAAAGCATTGTTTTGGGAGCCATGCACTTCCCTCCGATTCTGCTGCTCTCCAACCATCTCAGCATGAGGAGCTTTAAACAGAAAGAAACTTGTATCCCTGTTCCCTACTTAGAGTTAGGATTTGCTCACCCCATCTGCATGTCTTGAACATTGCTGTCAGGGGCTGGAAATTAATCTTGAGGCAGAGCATTCACTGACTCCATTCAAGGGGAATGCAACAGTGAATATGTCTTATTTTTGCCAAGCTTATTATCCATTTCTTAAACAATTCTCCTAGGACTGTAATCAGTCAGAAACAAGGAAGCTGTGGTCCTGGTCTGCTCCTGATCACTGCCTAGTACTGGAGTTGGAGGAAACCTTGCAGCTCCTATTCGAATTTTACACTTGGATGATGTTTCTCTTGGCTTCAACTATAAAGGCTGGTGCCCAGAGCCAATCTTTGGCAAAGCAGAGAAGTATGAAGCTTTTTTCCCCCCCCCAGAACATTCCCAGTTTTCCTCTTAAACACTTTTGTCTTTAGTCCTCACTGAGTTCTCAGACACTTCTTTCTTCCTGTACTGCAGCCACATGTGAGCTCTGGAAGGATCTGAGACATATATTCTGTACAGGTGAGTGGTTGATAATATGTAGAAGAGCACTTTGGAGAAGGGCACAGCAACCCACTCCAATATTCTGGCCTGGAGAATCCCAAGGACAGAGGAGCCTGTGCTGCAGTCCATGGGGTGGAAAAGAGTCGGACACGACTGAGTGACACGCAGCACAGCACAGCACAGCAGAGTGCTTCACAGAGCTCAAATGTGTGTGCATCTCCCACAGTGCTAAGCTGCAGAGTTTGGATCAGCAGCCCTGGAGCGGGGCTAAGATTCTACATCTCTAATAGACTCCCAGATCATGCTGGTGTGTGGCTGGTCTGTGGATGGAATTTTGAACTGTACATTGAAAAAGACCTCCAGTCCTCCTCCTATGTTTCTCCTTTACCCTTACACTCCCAGCACACTCAAGACATTTCTGACATCAGATGTGTGAGTTTACCCCACATCAAGCAATTCTGTGACACCAGCTAGGTGTCCTATGATTCAGCAGAACTCTGACACTATCAACCTGGACATGGTATCAGGCCCCCACCAGGTTAAGAGCCCAGTTCCATGAGATGGCCCTTCTGCCCCAACTTCGGATTTGGATCACAAGTGGCAGTTCTCCAGGTTACCCACAACTTCTGTCCAACTGGTCTACAGATTGAAGGTTCCCATGAGCCCCTTCCCCTGGGATTCAGTGTTTTTGCAAATAGCTCATGGAGCTGAGAGAAACACCCATGCCTGTGTTTGTGTGTGCTCAGTCACTCAGTCGTGTCTGACTCTTTGCGACCCCATGGACTGTAGCCCACTGGGATCCTCTGTCCATTAGATTTCCCAGGTAAGAATACTAGAGTTGGGTTGCTATTTCCTTCTCCAAGGATCTTCCCCAGGGATTGAACCTGAGTCTTCTGCATTGGCAGGTGGATTCTTTACCACTGTGCCACCTGGGAAGCCTTTACTTATGTTTACCAGTTTATTAAAAGATACGATAAAGAATGCAGATGAACAGTCAGAGGAAGAGGTACATAGGGCAAGGTGTGCAGGAGGGTCCCGAGTAAAGGCACTTCTCTCCACATGGAGTTGAGGTGCATCACCCACCCGCCCCCTGCATATGTGGATATGTTCACCAACCTGGAAGCTCCCCGAATCCTATATTTTGGGGCTTTTTATGGAAACTTTATCACATTGGCATAATCAGTTATTAACTCCATTTCCAGCCCCTTCCCCTCTCTGGAGATGGGAAGGTGGGGCTGAAGATTTAAAGCTTCTAGTCATGACTGGGTCTTTCTGGTGACCAGTGTCCTTTGGGGAGCCCACTCAGTCTCCTCATTAGAACAAAGATGCTCCTAATGCTCCTATCACTTAAGCATTTATGAGTTTCAGGAGCTCCGTGTCAGGATCTGCGATGGGGATGGAGTTGGGAGGGTAGGGGGTGGGGGTGGGACAGAGACCAATGTATAAATTTCTTGCTTTTTCACAAGTTGCAAAACCTTAAGCCAATTCTAAAGGGAGAAAATGGGAATGGGAAAGATCCCTCCTTTTCTCTCTGGTTTAGGGAAGTATGTGTGTATGTGCACGAGTGTGTGTGTGTGTGTGTGAGCGTGTGTATGTGCACGTGTGTGTGTGTGTGTGTGTGTGAGTGTGTGTGTGTGTGTCTGAGTGGTTCCCACATTTCTTAGTGACTAGCTTTATCCTTGTGCTCTCTTCAGATCCTGCATGATTATTGGTTTGCTTTATCAAAATTTTAAATTAATTGCTCAAGTATTAGTTCTCACTGATGCACAGTTATGATCAATACAATTTTCATTCTTTTTGCCAACAGAAACTTGTATTTTCTCAAAATACCCTGCTCTCTCATTTTGGTAAAAATCGATCAGTTTAAATTGAGTTACTTACAACCTTTTTCTCTACTGTGTGTTTAAAGACAGAAGTGATTTTGGGTGAGTCCAGGATCAGGCCAAGGAGATGGCCCTGCTTTTGTCTGAACCACCGCTGGAGGCTATCACCTAGCAGACTGCCAGAAGAAATGATTTGTCTGAAAAACTGAAGAGCTGGAAGATGGGAACTCCTCACAGAGGGCATAGCACAGCTGACTCACCAGACCCAAGTCTAAAACTTCAGTTCTCAGTAAAGATGAGTCTTTATCCCAACCTTCAGTTCAGTTCAGTTCAATCACTCAGTCGTGTTCGACTCTTTGTGACCCCGAGAACTGCAGCACACCAGGCCTCCCTGTCCATCACCAACTCCTGGAGTCCACCCAAACCCATGTCCATCGAGTCGGTGATGCCATCCAACCATCTCATCATCTGTCGTCCCCTTCTCCTCCTGCCCTCAATATTTCCCAGCATCAGGGTCTTTTCAAATGAGTCGGCTCTTCGCATCAGGTGGCCAAAGTATTGGAGTTTCAGCTTCAACATCAGTCCTTCCAATGAACACCCAGGACTGATCTCCTTTAGAATGGACTGGTTGGATCTCCTTGCATTCCAAGGGACTCTCAAGAGTCTTCTCCAACACCACAGTTCAAAAGCATCAATTCTTTGGTGCTCAGCTCCCAACCTTATATCGACTCAATTTTCAGGTCCTGGGAGAAAGAAGTCTGTAAGCAAACATAAGAGGGCTATTTTCGTGAATGATTCTCTCAGAAAAGAGCTTGCATTGGTATCCTTTGAGCAGAAGGAATGCAAAAGGAGACTGGTCAATGTCAGTGTCCCCCCATGTTTATTGTACTACCTGAGCTGTGCCTGCAAAGGGTGGCAGCTGTGCCCAGCAAAGGCAGCAGCAGAGCCTGTGGGATTTAGGAGCATCCTGCATGGAGCCAGGAGGGCAGCAAGGGCAGAGAGAGGGCGGAACAGAGTGGAGACCGCACAGAAGACCCATGTAGGGAACTGAATGATTTCATTCATGAACTGCTCAGAGGAACTCTCTGGAGCTTTCCAAGAGTATTAGGGGAAGGGATGCCTGTGAAGGGGGATTTTTCTGGGTGCTGAGGCTCCGTGTCACAGATAAGAATTAAAGCCTAGGCTACAAGCATAATTTAAAATCAAAATGCCATGTATTTCGGAGAAGGCAATGGTGTGCCACTCCAGTACTCTTGCCTGGAAAATCCCATGGATGGAGGAGCCTGGGTAGGCTGCAGTCCATGAGGTCGCACAGAGTTGGACACAACTGAAGTGACTTAGCAGCAGCAACAGCCATGTATTTAGACATCCATTCTGTAATAAAATCACAGCACAAGACAAATGAGTGGTTGGGGTCTACATTCCCATTTCAGCCTAAGTAGCTCTGTTTCTTCTTTCTTATGCAGTGTCCACATATGATTTCATTTGAGGAAAAGGATCCTGAGCTAAAAATCCCTGAGTGGGCTGCTCTCCAAGGGCCATGGCCACCACTAGAACCCACGGCTCTTCCTCTGTGAGTTAGGAAGCAGTGGTGGATGCTGTGATAAGTTTTAAGAACAGTTTCTTGGAGCTTCAAGGTTGTGGTCTGGGAGTGGGTACCTGGAGTCTGAGTGCTTCATACTTCAGTAGTTCTGAGTGCTGACAAAGTCCAATCCCTGTAGATAGCAAGGCCATCAGGACAGCTGTGGCAGTGTTTAGGGCAGGGAGAGGATCCTCCCAATGAGGGCTGAAATTCCTGGGGGAAATGGAGGTGGACAAGGCCCCAGACCTCGCAGGCTATTCTGAGCCAGGAATAAAGAAGCTCTTGCTCAAATTCCCAGCATTGCAGTGTTCGTATTCAGTCTGTATCACCAGCTGGCCTTAGCATCTCTCAATGTCCCCAGGAAGGAGGCCATTTCTAAACTAACCAGAACCCAAATCAGAGGCCTCATTCTACCATGATTGAAGTGTTCCGAGTAATGGGATTTTGAATAAATTAGTTATTCATCATGGAAGAGGTACTATAGATAAATACCATTCCTCATTGCTATTCTGAGCTGTCCACCAGTCATCTCCTTTAAGGAGAAAAATAGAAGAATTAATGTGGTTCTGAACAGTGATCTGCTTAATGATTTCAAGGTTTTTATCTGGAGAGGATTTCAATAAACTACTTTAAAAGAAGTGGAATGCAAAAAAGAAAAAATGTGTGAAGGGCCTATATAATTGCTGAAAGGTAAGTTCTGTAAGGCTAGAAATCAACGGAAAGGGTGAATGTTATGGAAAGATTTTTAAGTACTTATTCAGGAGAAACTAAATAGAAAATCAATCAGGAAAATAAAAAATTCATAAACCCAATTGCTTCTAATTGGCTCAGAACATAGTACAGAATTCAAAATGTTTGCCTCTGAACAGCTCGGTCTCTCGAAATCATGACTCTTATCACAGGAAAGAGTATTCAGGTTACTTTTTTTCTTCTATCAAAGAAAAGTCATCAAGGCCAAAGCAATCCTGCAAATGTCTCAAGCTGAAAAACTCTTCATTATGGATATTTATGGAGAAATTCCTACTAAAGTTTTACTCAGGCCAGAAAGAACATATTTTTCTTTCAAGTCTTTAAAGATGTATTAAGCCCCTACTATGTACACAGTATTAAGTAGGACATGATGGGAAATGCACAGATTAATGAGCTGTGATTCCTGAGTATTCCCAACTTAGAAGGGGAGTCCGGTGAATGCCTAATTAACTTTGGAACAAATACTAATGCAGTAAGAGCTTAATAGTAGAGACACATGGTATGAGAAAAATAAAGGGCATAGGTGATTTCTGACTAAGGAGATCTGCACAGTTTCCCTCAGGGAGGTAAAATCTATATCAAAGGGTTAGAAGATATTCCACCCAAAGGGAAGACTTGGAGCTAATATCCAGCAGAAATGTGAGCTAGGCTTGGGGAGAGAAGAGTATTTTATAATAACTTAGAAGGGTTGGCACAAGGTGAAATCCTGAAGACCATGACAATTACATTTAGTACTATAAGCTCTGCCTCTGTATCTCAAACTTTGGTGGGCACCCATAATTTATATGCTGCCCTCATTTCTCTTGTTTGAATGAAAATTTCCTGATAAATATATACACTTTGGCCACCTCATGCGACAAGTTGACTCACTGGAAAAGACTCTGATGCTGGGAAAGGTTGGGGGCGGGAGGAGAAGGGGACGACAGAGAATGAGATGTCTGGATGGCATCACCGACTCTGTGGACATGAGTTTGAGTGAACTCCGGGAGTTGGTGATGGACAGGGAGGCCTGGCGTGCTGTGATTCATGGGGTCGCGGAGAGTCGGACACGACTGAGCGACTGAACTGAACTGAAGTATTACTGATTTCATAGGTGACCTCTCCCAAGGAGTATTTGCTTTTTAAAATTAAAAAAAAATTTTTGGTTTAGTTGCAGCATGCAGGATCTTCGATTTTCATTGCATTCATTAGTTGTAGCATGCAAGCTCTGAGTTGCAGCACTTGGGATCTAGTTCTCTGACTGGAGACCTAACCTGCATTGAGAGTGTGGACTCTTGGCCACTGGACCACCAGGGGAGCCCTGGAGAATTTTTAAATTTTTATTATGTATTTGTTTAAGGTATAAAAGAACTCATGATATGGAAGATTCATGATTTCAAGGGTAAGGACAAAACTTGAAGAGGTGTCTGGTCCCCTTTTCTTTGTTATGAGCGTTTTTCAACATTCCAAAGCTTGCTCAGCGTCTGTTTGTGAAAGAGGGGCACGAGGAAAGACGCAGTTTTTGTTTCTAAGGTATTAACTCCTTTCTGGTGGAGGAATTGCAGATGTTAGTGTGCAGATGCTATTTATATTAGGGAGCGGTGGGGACTGACCCAGGAAGGTCTGGGAGTTGTCTTACTATTGTGGAATGGGCACGTATTTTATTTATTGCATTTTTTTAATCAAATGATAATTGCTTTACGGTGTTGTGTTGGTTTCTGCCGTACAACAATGTGAATCAGTCATAATTATATATATATACACATATATATGTATATATCCCCGCCCTCTTGAGCCTTCTTCTGGGCACATATTTTAGAGACACCAAGCAGTCCTGAGCTTCAACTCCAGCTCAGCCTTCTGATTTTATTTTTTAATTATTTATTATTTATTTTGGCCACACTGGGTTTTCCATGCGGTTCAAGGGCTTCTCACTGCAGTGGCTTCTGTTGTTGTGGACCCAAGTGTCTAGGGCAGGCAGGCTTCAGTAATTGCGACACAAGAGCTATGAGCCTGGAGCAAGTTTCTCTGCTTCTTGGAGATACCTGTGCAAGCTGGAGGTGATCACTGATCCTTACCGAGATGGAGAGGAGGGTAGTGTCCCCTCACATCACACCAGGAGGGCTGATTTCACCTGACAGCAAAGTCATTCCCAGCACAGACACAGAGGAGGGAGTGACTGTGAGCATCCCCAGGGCAGCTGCATTTTAGGCGATGGGGACGTCATACTTTCTAGCTCAGCAGGGCCCAAGGCCCTCTCCCACTGCCCTACTGACCCCCACACCCCACCCTCCCCAGTTGTTTCTTCTGGTTGGTCAACTTTCAAATTTCAGAGGAAAATTATGTTTTCCAGAGGGCTTCCTCTCACGGGTTGGGTCCAATATCTTCTCACTGTCAAGGCCGTTTCTAGTTCACTAGCACTCAGTGCTACATTCCTTGCTAGACTGTAAGCGCCAGGAGGGTATCAGATCAATGTGGTTTACAGCCTGGCTCTTGACTGATGGGCTTGCATGAAAGTGAAAGTTGCTCAGTCATGTCCGACTCTTTGCAACCTCATGGACTATACAGTCCATGGAATTCTCCAAGCCAGAACACTGGAGTGGGTAGCCTTTCCTTTCTCCAGGGGGATCTTCCCAACCCAGGGATCGAACCCAGGTCTCTCGCATTGCAGGTGGATTCTTTACCAGCTGAGCCACAAGGGAAGCCCAAGAATACTGGAGTGGGTAGGCTATCCCTTCTCCAGCAGATCTTTCCAACCCAGGAATCAAACCAGTGTCTCCTGCATTGCAGGCAGATTCTTTACCAACTGAACTATCAGGGAAGCAAGGGCTTGCATATTCTTGAGTAAATTAATAAAAGAAAGGGGAAAGGAAGGGAAGGGAAAAGAGAGGAGGGAGGGGAGGTAGGAAGGAAAGTGAAAGTGAAAGTCATTCATTTGTGTCCAACTCTTTGCAACCCCATGGACTATACAGTCTGTGGAATTCTCCAGGCCAGACTACTGGAATGGGTAGCCTTTACCTTTTCCAGAGGATCTTCCTAACGCAGGGATGGAATTCAGGTCCCCCACATTGCAGGTGGATTCTTAACCAGCTGAGCCACCAGGGAAGCCCAGGAAGGAAGAAGGGACCCTATTAAAATTCACTCCATTATCACTGTATAAACCATCCAGAGGACGGAAGGCTGGTGTATTCAGACAGTTGTGGCAGCCACTGAGGAAGAATTAGGAGAAGCTCTGATTAATATGTTGTGATCTTTCCAGGCAAACAAAAAGGCAGCACCAGGGCCCACTCATTCTTACAGATGTCAACTTTGCTCTCAGTGCTATTCCTGCAAATGTTTAAATGGCAACATCATGGCCCTGGGGCCTCGTGAACTGCACATGATAAATTCCCACAAACTGACGCTGTTCTGCTTAACAGAGAACTTCATAGTATCTTTAACCTGCTTTGCAAACTGGACCTCTTTAACTAAGTATGGTGGTGGATGAATATTTTCAGACCTGTTACTGGCCAAAACCTTGGCTTTCTCTGCCCACTGAAGCCGAATAAAAAGTACAGAGACAGAGTCTGGAGGTAACAGAAAGGTGGCTTTAATTGTCAGCTGGTAGAGAGGAGAATACTTCTTCATGCCCTCCCTTTATGAGGAGTCTCAGGGCTCATATAAGATGAAGGCTCGAAGTCAGGAGTCACTAATGATGAACAAAGGTGTTAGGATCTTGATTCCTTCCTCTAACTTTGTTTCAAAGATAGTCATAGGCTGGCATCGGTAACTCAGTAATTGAGTCTGGCAGTTCCGTGGCTCTGTGGCTTTCTTTTTGATTTGTAAAAATGAAGAACTATAAGGGGAAGAGTCTTGTAAGGGTAAACACCAGATACAGGATGTATTTAACATAAAGTCATTGAAAAATAGGTGCAAAGTGTAGCTCCTGCAGAGTCAAGGGGGCAGAAAAGCAAACTTAGTTACAGACAAGTAGAGTTAGGAATAAAATAAAAAACTAGGAGTGATCAGGCCTGTTCACTCTTCTCTTTACCTTTCTTGTCCTCAGGAAAAGGAGAGGGGAAAAAAAAAAAAAAACCTCATTTCCCTCTCTCTCTCTGTTTTTTCCTTTTTACTGCTACAGAACCTTTCAGAATAATATAATAGACTATTCCATCAGAAAACATTCTGCTTCTGTTTGTAATTCAAAATATCTTATGGGATCTAAGAATGGAGAAGTTGGATTATTCCTTTCCTTCTTATCTTGACTTCAGGTAGTTTAGTTCTGGCAAGGGAGGGAATGAAATTAGAGAGATGTGAGCACACAGTGGAAGGAGACTTTTGGGACTCAGCACTCAATCCAGTTCAATGCAAGGAACATCTATGAGGTACTTAGTGAGTTGAGTGATTCAAAGGAATACCAGGTATTAGACATTGTATTAATAATTAAAATGTTTATGCAAGTGTGGTGCTGGATTATCTAATTTAATATTATCAGCTCTACTGTTGGTATCGTACTACTGTTATCCTAACTGTATGGATGAGAAACCAGGCACAGGGATGAAATTTTTAAAAAGAAACAGAACCAGAACCATGCCCAGGAACACATAAACATTGAGTGGTGAGGCCAGGAATCCAACAGGGAGATCCAGCACTTCAGTCTGTGCAGTTGGCCACTGCTGGGAATGGGAGGGCAGAGAGAGAACCTGGAGATCCCATCTCCATCACTTAGAAGCACATGTCCATACAGATGTCTCAGAGCAAGTACCCAGACTCCATCATATTTTTTATACTTCTCTGAAGTTCTTGGGGCTTCCTTTTGGAACTGGAGAGAAATTTATCCTGCCTTGTACCTGCCATCCCTACAACTCTTTCTGTCCACCTGAACCTGCCATCGTGTCCACAGCTGATTGGACCACAAATGCTGAAGGAATGTACTTTCTCGGCAGAAGAAAAGAGCCTCTGAGAGGTCCCTGAGGTAACTTTTTCCAGGGACTCAGAAAAGGAAGGTGTTCAGAGAAAGAGAGAGAGAGAGACAGCCAGCCAACAGAGAAGGAGGAGCAAGGGGAATGCTTGGCTAGCCTGAAACAGTCCCAGCTTTGAGGTTCAATAACTTGGCACTCTTTAAAGCTTTGTTCTTTAAACATTTACTCAACATTTATTTACATGAGAGGCTGAGTGCTGCCTGGGAAAAAGGCAGAAGAAGAAGCTGTGCTCATTTATTTCACAATCCTAATTTAGTTCTGACCTCAGGCTTCACAGACAACTCAGCCAAGCAGAGATTCTGCGGTAACTAGGCTCTTCCATCTTCATACTGTACCTCTCAACTGACCTCAGATCTCATTCTAGCCATCAGTTCTTTTTCCTACAGTATCCCCTTGGGGTAGTCTCATCCTCTCCTTACCACTCTTGAGAGTCATGATTTCCCTGCTCCCACCTTCAAAGGTCTTAAGCTCTATGGTGGTGGTTTAGTCACTAAGTCCTGTCTGACTCTTGTGACCCCAAGGACTGTAGCCCACCAGGCTCTTCTGTCCATGGGATTCTCCAGGCAAGAATACTGGAGTGGGTTGTCATTTCCTTGTAGTAATCCCTGAGCAGATATTTCTCTGTGTGTGTGTCGTTTGTTTTTTCAATTGGAGTGTAGTTGCCTTGGACATGAACTTGGGCAAACTTCGGGAGATGGTGAGGGACAGGGAGGCCTGGTGTGCTGTAGTCCATGGGGCCAGCAAAGAGCTGGACATGACTGGGGGACTGAACAACGACAATAATAGTTGCTTTATAATGTTGCCTCAGTTTCTGCTGTACAGCGAAGTGAATCAGCTATATGCATACATAAATCCCCTCCCTCTCTGGTGACAGTTTGGTTCCAGGTTGTATTTTGGTATCTCTCACAGAGGTTTCTCCAATGGAATTGCTTTAACTTGTCTCTGAGACAAGGATAGATGAATTGGAGAGTGTCAAGTTCATGATCATTTGTGGCATTTACCTAAGGGCATTGGGAGCCACTGGAGAGTTTTAAATGGAGTGGCGTGGCCTGTGTTCTAAGCAGACTATCCTGAGGCAATGGACAGAGTCCTACAGGGCCCTGATTGGTGGGTCTGGAGAACTGAGGATGGAGGAAAAGACAGTATTAACATCCCTCAGTTTTCAAGTCTGCCCAAGTCCTCAGCTCTGGGTTTTTTTTTTTTTCTTTTTATATAGTAATCACTGTTGTCATTGTAATCACTTTTGTTATTATAATTTGCAGGGCCCCTTACAAAATGAAAGTGTGGAGCCCTTCTTTTAAAAGTTATCAAAAAGTTTAAGGTGATGATAGCCTGTGGGAAGTTCTCTGAGCTCAGGACTGAGAGACTACACGGGTCACACATCCACAAAACGCATCCTGCCAGAAGCCACACCATCTCTATCCTAGTATATTATACCAGCTGACTCAGTTATTCCTGCTTCATCGTCTCCTTATTTGATTTTTTTGGTCAAATATTTGACTCTATTCTCTTTTTCTGATTTGCAGTTTCTGCTTACTGCCTTCTTTCCGAATGTCGTTTGGCCTCTGTTTTGCTGCTGACTGATGATTTTTTCTAACTATCTCATTTTCAGATCCTACACAAGACAGAGTCTGATACTGTTGACATGGATACTGTCTAAAAGAGATCATTTTTGTTAGGAAAAACCCCATCCATAATTAGTCTCAAGGTCATGGGCTGACCCTGACTCAGGTGTCCACTTCTCGCCAGGCCGGCAGCGGCACATGAACAGAAGGGGGTCTTGTTGCAGCTTCTGCGCGCTGGTGCCTAAGTGCCTTTCAGATACACAGTTTCCCGTGAAGTTGAAAAAGAATAGCTTTATTGCTTTGCCAGGCAAATGGGGATACAGTGATCGTAACTGCCAAAACTGTTTATCCCAACCCACAAGGGATCTGATAAGGGGTTATATAGAAATAGTTCAAAGGTGGGGCTGCTGATAAACACCAGGGTGTGTGCAGGGTCTGCATTCCTTTAATCTGGACTCAGGTGTTCTCCTGAGGAGTTCCTGTGGTTTGCAAACTTATCAAACCGTGACCTGCTCCCTGGGTTGAAGAATGCTTCCTCGAGTAGTTAACATCATCCATTCATTAGGAGTTTTAATTCTGCAGAAGTGACAATATTGTTATGTGTGTGTTTCCCTTGAGAGGGAACCAGGATCCTGTCCCAAGGCTGTACTATTTTTTCTTGACTGTTCCCCCTTTGTCCCTGCTTCTCTTCCCTTTCCTGAAAAGCAACTGTTTGAACCTGGCCTTTGGAACTTCCTTTCCAGTATTCTGGCCTGATAAACTCCATGGACTGTGGAGTCCAGTTCAGTTCAGTCGTTCAGTCCTGTACGACTTTTTGCGACCCCATGGACTGCAGCATGCCAGGGTTCCCTGTTCATCACCAACTCCTAGAACCTACTCAAACTCATGTCCATTGAGTTAGTAATGCCATCCAACCATCTCATCCTCTGTCATCCCCTTCTCCTCCAGCTTTCAATCTTTCCAGGCATCAGGGTCTTTTCAACTCTTCGCATCAGGTGGCCAAAGGATTGAAGTTTCGGCTTCAACATCAGTCTTTCCAATGAACACCCAGAACTGATCTCCTTTAGGATGGACAGGTTGGATCTCCTTGCAGTCCAAGGGACTCTCAAGAGTCTTCTCCAACACCACAGTTCAAAAGCATCAATTCTTCTGCACTCAGCTTTCTTTATAGTCCAACTCTCACATCCATACATGACTACTGGAAAAACCATAGCTTTGACTAGACAGACCTTTGTTGGTAAAGTAATGTCTCTGCTTTTTAATATGCTGTCTAGGTTGGTCATAAATTTTCTTCCAAGGAGCAAGCGTCTTTTAATTTCATGGCTGCAGTCACCATCTGCAGTGATTTTGGATCCCCAGAAATAAAGTCTCTCACTGTTTCCATTGTTTGCCCATCTGTTTGCCATGAAATGATGGGATCGGATGGCATGATCTTAGTTTTCTGAATGTTGAGTTTTAAGCCAACTTTTTCAGTCTCCTCTTTCACTTTCATCAAGAGGCTCTTTAGTTCTTCTTCACTTTCTGCCATAGGGTGGTGTCATCTGCATATCTGAGGTTATTGATATATCTCCCGGCAATCTTGATTCTAGCTTGTGCTTCAGCCGCAGCCCAGCATTTTGCATGATGTACTCTGCATATAAATTAAATAAGCAGGGTGACAGTATGCAGCCTCCATGTACTCCTTTCCCGATTTGGAACCAGTCTTGTTTCATGTCCAATTCTAACTATCGCTTCCTGACTTGCATACAAGTTTCTCAAGAGGCAGGTCAGGTGGTCTGGTATTCCCATCTCTTTCAGAATTTTCCATAGTTTATTGTGATCCACACAGTCAAATTGACTATCCACATAGTCAATAAAGCAGAAATAGATGTTTTTTCTGAAACTCTCTTGCTTTTGTGATGATCCAGCAGATGTTGGCAATTTGATCTTTGGTTCCTCTGCCTTTTCTAAAACCAGCTTGAACATCTGGAAGTTCATGGTTCATGTACTGTTGAAGTCTGGCTTGAAGAATTTTAAGCATCACTTTAATAGCATGTGAGATGAGTGCAATGGTGGGGTAGTTTGAGCATTCATCGGCATTGCCTTTCTTTGAGATTGGAATGAACACTGACCTTTTCCAGTCCTGTGGCCACTGCTGAGTTTTCCAGATTTGCTGGCATATTCCGTACAGCACTTTCACAGCATCATCCTTTAGGATTTGAAATGGCTTAACTGCAATTCCATTACCTCCACTAGCTTTGCTCTAGTGATGCTTCCTAAGGCCCACTTGACTTCACATTCCAGGATGTCTGGCTCTAGGTGAGTGATCACACCATCGTGATTATCTGGGTTGTGAAGTCTTTTTTGTACAGTTCTTCTGTGTATTCTTGCCACCTCTTCTTAATATCTTCTGCTTCTGTTAGGTCCATACAATTTCTGTCCTTTATTGAGCCCATATTTGCATGAATATTCCCTTAGTGTCTCTAATTTTCTTGAAGAGATCTCTAGTCTTTCCCATTCTATTGTTTTCCTCTATTTCTTTGCATTTATTGCTGAGGAAAGCTTTATCTCTCCTTGCTATACTTTGGAACTCTTATTGGGTGCCTGTCGTCAAACTCAAGTTTCTGTGCCCAATACAGAGAGGTCAAATAAACCAAAACATAGCAGGTTGGAGAGAGAAAATTTTATTAAGAAAGCCAAGGAAGGAGAATGTGTGGTTTGTGCCCAAAATACCCAAACTCCTTCATAGTCCTCAGGGAAGAGTTTTTAAAGGCAAAATTTGCAGGGAGGGCTATAGGCTGGTGATGAGGTAACAGGGTGAAATTCCAGGAATCTCAACCATCAGCCTTCTGGTTTGAACCAGTTTGAGGTTTCCAACATGCTTGCTCTCAGGCAGAAGTTACCCATCCTGGGTAGGTGCCTTAGTTCCTGTAAAACTTGGAAATATGTGTCAGATTGCTGTGTTTATCCCTTGAGCAGGAGCTAGAACTTTTTACTGTTGTGCTCTTATTTCTTGAGTGCTTTTCCCTTGTCTTTTCACTCCTCAGTTCCCTGATTCAATTCAGTTCAGTCTCTCAGTAGTGTCCGACTCTTTGCAACCCCATGAATCACAGCACACCAGACCTCCCTGTCCATCACCAACTCCCAGAGTTCACTCAAACTCATGTCCATCGAGTCTGTAATGCCATCCAGCCATCTCATTCTCTGTCGTCCCCGTCTCTTCTCACCCTCAATCCCTCCCAGCATCAGACTCTTTTCCAGTGAGTCAGCTCGTCGCATGAGGTGGCCAAAGTATTGGAGTTTCAGCTTTAGCATCAGTCCTTCCAATGAACACCCAGGACTGATCTCCTGTAGAATGCACTGGTTGCATCTCCTTGCAGTCCAAGGGACTCTCAAGAGTCTTCTCCAACACCACAGTTCAACAGCATCAATTCTTCAGCGATCAGCTTTCTTCACAGTCCAACTCTCACATCCATACATGACCACTGGAAAAACCATAGCCTTGATTAGATGGACCTTGGTTGGCAAAGTAATGTCTCTGCTTTTTAATATGTTATCTAGGTTGGTCATAACTTTCCTTCCAAGGAGTAAGCGTCTTTTAATTTCCTGGCTGCAATCAGCATCTGCAGTGATTTTGGAGCCCCCAAAAATAAAGTCTGACACTGTTTCCACTGTTTCCCCATCTATTTCCCTAATTAGTAACTATTTAATTCAGGGAAGGTGTGGAACTGAAGCCTTTTTCCCACAAACAAGAAATGAGGGACACCAAAGGCTTTTGTACATGGGAGGGCCCCACAGGGTCCTGTGCAGTTTTATGCCTACTACACGCATGACAGTATGCTGGCTACTGGGGATTCAGTGTGAACCAGGCAGATTTGATCTTTGTCTCCATGGGTTTTACATAAAGTTACCAAATTAAGAAGCGAGAACAAGTTCTTAGAACTTTTGGGATCTTTCACGGATGGGAAGTAGCTAAAGAAAATGAACAGTATGAGAAAATTTAACCCCACTGAACTGAAGCAAAATACTGAAAATATTTTTACAATCAAGGATAAGATAATAGAAATCTCAAGTACTCTGGGTAGTAAGTACAGTGAAGAAAAATATTTTGAAAATGAAAGACCATTTTTGGGGGCCAGATTCTTCTTTTGAAGGCCAAGAGTCAATCTTTATTTAGTCTTAATTTTCTAAATACTCCAAACCTTTGTGTTTCTCTGACTGTTTCATAAGAACAATCTAGTTCCTTATTAGTCAAGAACAGAACCCTGAGCACCTGAGCAGTTATCTTGCTTTGTAAACTAATCTGAGTGCAAACAAAGCCCTTTATTTAAAGTTCAGGAGTTTCTTTGGTCTTTTATTTAAAGAAACCACAGAGTGAATGGATGGCTTATGCCCCAAACACCCAAACTCCCTCATAGTCTTCCAGGAAGAATTTTTAAAGGCAAAATTGGGGGGAGGACTGCAAGGTGTGTGATTGGCTGGTGATGAGGTAACAGGGTGAAATTCCTGGAATCTCAACCATCAGCCTTCTGGTTTCAACCAGTCTGTGGTTTACACTAAATTATAAGCACCCAATCCATTATTTTCTAGGCTTCAAATTGTCCGTTTAAGGAAAACATCTTTTCCTAGTCTGCTTGAAAATACTCTCCTTAGAGATTACAATGTTCACACTGTCCTTTAAATGTTAGTAGATTTCAACTGCCTAATGGGCATTTCTGTTTAGCTATCTCGTAGGCATATCAACAATTCCCAAATTGAATTATGATCTGATAACTCCTTTTTCATTCTTTATATCTGTTAGTGACACCTCTGTACCAGAAATTTGAGATTAGATCTCTAATTCAAATGCAAATTAATGCATTTTTGACCTAAATATCTGCTGAATTTGCCTTCCAATCCCCTCCCCTACTCTTTCTCCTGCCATCCTTCCTTCCCAACTGGCTCAAGTTTTCATCTTTTTCACACTTTTATTGTACTTCAACTGTGGCCTCCTAATTTTTCTTAACACTTTACCTCTGTCTTTCTGAATCTTACATCCCCATTGTACCACAGCCATCTGTCTGCAGTTCCCAAATACAACAGTTCCATGTTTAAACCCCTTCGGGGGTTTTCTATTATCAAAAGCAGTTTTCTGAACTGGGTAGGGCTCTTTTGAAAGTTTTGGAGGGACAAGAAGGTCTTCATTGTGCTGGACTGTATTCACGTTGCAGGACATTAAGCATCTCTGTGAGCACGCTACCATCAGTTCAGTTCAGTTCAGTCACTCAGTCGTGTCCGACTCTTTGTGACCCCATGAATCATAGCACGCTAGGCCTCCCTGTCCATCACCAACTCCCGGAGTTCACTCAAACTCATGTCCATTGAGTCGGTGATGCCATCCAGCCAAATCATTCTCTGTCATCCCCTTCTCCTCCCGCCCCCAATACCTCCCCTGCATCAGAGTCTTTTCCAGTGAGTCAACTCGTCACATGAGGTGGCCAAAGTATTGGAGTTTCAGCTTTAGCATCAGTCCTTCCAATGAACACCCAGGATTGATCTCCTGTAGAATGGACTGGTTGGATCTCCTTGCAGTCCAAGGGACTCTCAAGAGTCTTCTCCAGCACCACAATTCAAAAGCATCAATTCTTCTCAAGCACCACAATTCAAAAGCATCAATTCTTTGGTGATCAGCTTTCTTCACAGTCCAACTCTCACATCCATACATGACCACTGGAAAAACCATAGCCTTGACTAGACGGACCTTTGTTGGCAAAGTAATGTCTCTGCTTTTTAATATACTAACTAGGTTGGTCATAAAATCTCATTGTGTTCAGGAGTGTTCAGTTCAGTTCAGTCACTCAGTTGTGTCCCACTATTTGCAACCCCATTAATCACAGCATGCCAGGCCTCCCTGTCCATCACCAACTCCCGGAGTTCAATCAAACTCACATCCATCGACTCAGTGATGCCATCCAGCCATCTCATTCTCTGTCATCCCCTTCTCCTCTCACCCCCAATCCCTCCCAGCATCAGAGTCTTTTCCAGTGAATCAACTCTTCACATGAGGTGGCCAAAGTATTGGAGTTTCAGCTTTGGAGTTTCAGTATTGGAGCATCAGTCCTTCCAATGAACACCCAGGACTGATCTCCTTTAGAATGGACTGGTTGGATCTCCTTGCAGTCCAAGGGACTCTCAAGAATCTTCTCCAGCACCACAGTTCAAAAGCATCAATTCTTCAGCGATCAGCTTTCTTCACAGTCCAACTCTCACATCCATACATGACCACGGGAAAAACCATAGCCTTGACTAGACGGACCTTTGTTGGCAAAGTAATGTCTCTGCTTTTTAATATGCTATCTAGATTGGCCATAACTTTCCTTCTAAAGAGTAAGCGTCTTTTAATTTCCTGGCTGCAATCAGCATCTGCAGTGATTTTGGAGCCCAAAAAATAAAGTCTGACACTGTTTCCACTGTTTCCCCATCTATTTCCCATGAAGTGATGGGACCAGATGCCATGATCTTCATTTTCTGAATGTTGAGCATTAAGCCAACTTTTTCACTCTCTTCTTTCATCAAGAGGCTCTTTAGTTCCTCTTCACTTTCTGCGATAAGGGTGGTGTCATCAGCTTATCTGAAGTTATCAATATTTCTCCTGGCAATCTTGATTCCAACTTGGCTTCATCCAGCCCAGCATTCCTCATGATGTACTCTGCATAGAAGTTAAATAATCAGGGTGACAATATACAGCCTTGACGTACTCCTTTTCCTATTTGGAACCAGTCTGTTTTTCCATGTTAAGTTCTAACTGTGGCTTCCTGACCTGCATGTAGTTTTCTCAAGAGGCAGGTCAGGTGGTCTGGTAGTCCCATCTCTTTCAGCATTTTCCACAGTTTATTGTGATCCACACAGTTAAAGGCTTTGGCATAGTCAATAAAGCAGAAATAGATGTTTTTCTAGAACTCTCTTGATTTTTCCAGGATCCAGCAGCTATTGGTAATTTGATCTCTGGTTACTTTGCCTTTTCTAAAACCAACTTGAACATCTGGAAGTCCATGGTTCACGCATTGCTGAAGCCTGGCTTGGAGAATTTTGAGCATGACTTTACTCGTGTGTGAGATGAGTGAAATTGTGCAGTAGTTTGAGCATTCTTCGGCATTGCCTTTCTCTGGGATTGGAATAAAGACTGACCTTTTCCAGTCCTGTGGCCACTGTGAGTTTTCCAAATTTGCTGGCATATTGAGTGCAACACTTTCACAGCATCATCTTTCAGGATTTGAAATAGCTCAACTGTAATTTCACCACCTCCACTAGCTTTGTTCGTAGTGATGCTTTCTAAGGCCCACTTGACTTCACATTCCAGGATGTCTGGCTCTAGGTGAGTGATCACACTATCGCGATTATCTTGGTCATGAAGATCTTTTCTGTACAGTTCTTCTGTGTATTCTTGCCGTCTCTTCTTAATATCTTCTGCTTCTGTTAGGTCCATACTATTTCTGTCCTTTATCGAGCCCATCTTTGCATGAAATGTTCCCTTGGTATCTCTAATTTTCTTGAAGAGATTTCTAGTCTTTCCTATTCTGTTGTTTTCCTCTGTTTCTTTGCATTGATCGCTGTGGAAGGCTTTCTTATCTCTCCTTGCTATTCTTTGGAACTCTGCTTTCAGATGCTTATATCTTCCCTTTTCTTCTTTGCTTTTCGCTTCTCTTCTCTTCACAGCTATTTGTAAGGCCTCCTCAGACAGCCATTTTGCTTTTTTGCATTTCTTTTGCTTGGGGATGGTCATGATCCCTGTCTCCTGTACAATGTCACGAACTTCCATCCAGAGTTCATCAGGCACTCTATCTATCAGATCTAGTCCCTTAAATCTATTCCTCACTTCCACTGTATAGTCATAAGGGATTTGATTTAGGTCATATCTGAATGGTCTAGTGGTTTTCCCTACTTTCTTCAATTTAAGTCTGAATTTGGCAATAAGGAGTTCATGATCTGAGCCACAGTCAGCTCCCGGTCTTGTTTTTGCTACCTGTATAGAGCTTCTCCATCTTTGGCTGCAAAGAATATAATCAATCTGATTTCGGTGTTGACCATCTGGTGATGTCCATGTGTAGAGTCTCCTCTTGTGTTGTTGGAAGAGGGTGTTTGTTATGACCAGTGCGTTCTCTTGGCAAAACTCTATTAACATTTGCCCTGCTTCATTCCGTGCTCCAAGGCCAAATTTGCCTGTTACTCCAGGTGTTTCTTGACTTCCTACTTTTGCATTCCAGTCCCCTATAATGAAAAGGACATCTTTTTTGGGTGTTAGTTCTAAAAGGTCTTGTAGGTCTTCCTAGAACCGTTCAACTTCGGCTTCTTCAGTGTTACTGGTTTGGACATAGGTTGGATTACTGTGATATTGAATGGTTTGCTTTGAAAATGAACAGAGATCATTCTGTCATTTTTGAGATTGCATCCAAGTACTGCATTTCAGATGCTTTTGTTGACCATCATGGCTACTCCATTTCTTCTAAGGGATTCCTGCCCACAGTAGTAGATATAATGATCATCTGAGTTAAAATCACCTATTCCAGTCCATTTTAGTTCACTGATTTCTAGAATGTCTACGTTCACTCTTGCCATCTCCCGTTTGACCACTTCTGATTTGCCTTGATTCATGGACCTAACATTCCAAGTTCCTATGCAATATTGCTCTTTACAGCATTTTACCTTGCTTCTATCACCAGTCACATCCACAACTGGGTATTTGTTTCGCTTTGGCTCCATCCCTTCATTCTTTTGGGATCTATTTCTCCACTGATCTCCAGTAGCATATTGTTTACCTACCAACCTGGGGAGTTCCTCATTCAGAATCCTATCATTTTGCCTTTTTGTACTGTTCATGGAGTTCCCAAGGCAAGAATACCAAAGTGGTTTGCCATTCCCTTCTCCAGTGGACCACATTCTGTCAGACCTCTCCAGCATGACCCGGCCATCGTGGGTGACCCCACATGGCATGGCTTAGTTTCATTGAGTTAGACAAGGCTGTGGTCCGTGTGATCAGATTGGCTAGTTTTCTGTGATTATGATTTCAGTGTGTCTGCCTTCTGATGCCCTCTCACAATACCTACTGTCTTTCTTGGGTTTCTCTTACCTTGGACGTGGGGTATCTCTTCTAGATGTTCCAGCAAAGTGCAGCCACTGCTCCTTACCTTGGATGAGGAGGAGTGTTACTGAACTGTAATTCAGCTGCTCAAGTATGAAAGCCAATGCTCAAGAGCTAAGTGCTGGTAGGAATGGAATGGTTGCTTTATTCTGAAGGCCAGTGGGGGGATGGTGGACTTGTGTTCAAAAACCAACTCCAAAGATTTTGATCAACCATAAAAGTTTTTAAAGAGAGGATCATTTAGGGAGGAGGTCAGCATGTTCTTTATCTTACACGGTATGCAGACTTTCTTCTGATTGGTCAGTAGTGTGGTAACAGGGTGGTGCTCCAGAAATCTTGTGCTCAACCTGGAATTACCATCCTCCATCCAGAAAACAAAGATCATGGCATCTGGTCCCATCACTTCATGGGAAATAGATGGAAAAACAGTGGAAACAGTGTCAGACTTTATTTTTTTGGGCTCCAAAATCACTGCAGATGCTGATTGCAGCCATGAAATTAAAAGACGCTTACTCCTTGGAAGGAAAGTTATGACCAACCTGGATAGCATATTAAAAAGCAGAGACATTACTTTGCCAACCAAGGTCTGTCTAGTCAAGGCTATGGTTTTTCCCGTGGTCATGTATGGATGTGAGAGTTGGACTGTGAAGAAAGCTGATTGCCATAGAATTGATGCTTTTAAACTGTGGTGTTGGAGAAGACTCTTGAGAGTCCCTTGTACTGCAAAGAGATCCAACCAGTTCATTCTAAAGGAAATCAATCCTGGGTGTTCATTGGAAGGACTGATGCTACAGCTGAAACTGCAATACTTTGGCCACCTCATGCGATGAGTTGACTCACTAGAAAAGACTCTGATGTTAGGAAAGTTTGGGGGCGGGAGGAGAAGGGGACGACAGAGAATAAGATGGCTGGATGGCATCACCAACTCTGTGGACATGAGTTTGATTGAACTCTGGGAGTTGGTGATGGACAGGGAGGCCTGGCGTGCTGTGATTCATGGGGTCGCAGAGAGTCGGACACGACTGAGCGAGTGAACTGAACTGAACTGATCTGGGTGGGGGCTTTGGTTCCTACAAAGAACTCAAAGGTTTTGTATTATACACACACACATATATACACATATTATATTATATATTATATACATATATATATATAATAAATACATATATTTCTTGAAGAGGAGTTAGGGTCCTATCCCAGGGCAGCATTATTGCTTCTTGACTGCTCCTCCTTAGTTTCTGTATTCTCTCTCTTCCCTGATAAGCAACCCTTTGAATCCACCCTGTGAAATTCAGGGAAAGTCAAGGAGGCTGAAGTGAGTGTGTTTCCTACAAACAAGAAGCAGGAGACATAGAGAGGATTTGTACCTGTGGGGCCACACAGGGTTCTATGGGGTCCCCCATTTAAGGAGGGGGCAGAATGCACCACCACACACTACACCATTTTGGCACATTGATTAATTGAATTAAATTTGTTTTGTAAACACCAGTGCAGGAAGGACATTCTGACCCTCTTTTGTTCCCCTGAAAGTAGGAAATAAATAGTCCCCTTAAAATGTACCCTCCCTGGACCAGGAGGAAGAAAGTTATCTTTATACCAGACATAGGAAGTTTAGAGCCAAGAAAGCCATATAAACAAAACTTCTCATTTATTTATCAGTTTACAATCCATATTTGGATCACAAAACATGGTCCATTAGAAGACGGAATGGCAAACCACTTCAGTATTCTTGCCTTGAGAATCCCATGAGCAGTATGAGAAGCAAAAAGATACGACACTGAAAGGTGAAATTCCCAGGTTGGTAGCTGCCCAATACACTACTGGAGAAGAGTGGAGAATTAGCTCCAGAAAAAATGAAGAGGCTGAGGCAAGTGAAAACAACACACAGCTGTGAATGTGACTGGTGATCAAAATAAAGTCCGATGCTGTGAAGAGCAATATTGCATAGGAACCTGGAATATTAGGTCCGTGAATCAAGGCAGATTGGAAGTGCTCAAACACGAGGTGGCAAGAATGAACATTGACAGTTTAGGAATCAGTAAACTTAAATGGACTGGAATGGGCAAATTTAATTCAGATGACTATTATGGGCAAGAATCCTTTAGAAGAAAAGCAGTAAACCTCATAGGCAACAAAAGCTGAAATGCAGTACTTGATAAAATCTCAAAAACAACAGAATGATCTCTGTTTGTTTCCAAGGCAAGCCATTCAATATGACAAATCTATGCCCCAACCACTAATGCCAAGGAAGATGAAGTTGAACGGCTCTATGATGACCTACAAGACTTTCTACAACTAACACCAAAAAAAGATGTCCTTTTCATCATAGGAGAATGGAATGCAAAAGTAGGAAGTCAAGAGATACCTGGAGTAACAGGCAAATTTGGGACTGGAGTACAAAATGAAGTAGGACAAGGGCTAACAGAGTTTTTTTGCCAAGAGAACACACAGGTCATAGCAAACACTCTCTTTCAAAAACACAAGAGATGACTCTACACATACACATCACCAGATGGTCAACACTGAAATCAAATTGATTATATTCTTTGGAACTGAAGATGGAGAAGCTCTGTACAGTCAGAAAAAAACAAGACTGGGAGATGACAGTGGCTCAGATCATGAACTCTTTATTGCCAAATAAAGACTTAAATTGAAGAAAGTAGGGAAAAACCACTAGACCATTCAGGTATGACCTAAATCAAATCCCTTATGATTATACAGTGGAAGTGAAAAATAAATTCAAGGAACTAGATCTGATAGACAGAGTGCCTGAAGAACTATGGACAGAGGTTTATAACATTGTACAGGAAGCAGTTATCAAAACCATCCACAAGAAAGAGAAATGTAAAAAGGCAAAATGGTTGTCTGAGGAAGAATTACAAATAGCTGAGAAAAGAGAAATGAAAGGCAAAGGAGAAAAGGAAAGATATACCCATTTGAATTCAGAGTTCCAAAGAATAGCAAGGAGAGATAAGAAAGCCTTCCTCAGGGATCAGTGCAAAGAAATACAGGAAAACATTAGAATGAGAAAGACTAGAGATCTCTTCAAGAAAATTAGAGATACCAAGGGAACATTTCATGCAAAGATGGGTAATAATAGGACAAAAGTGGTATGGACCTAACAGAAGCACAAGATATTAAGAAGAGGTGGCAAAAATACAAGAGTTCAGTTCAGTTGCTCAGTCATTCCAACTCTTTGAGACCCCATGGATTGCAGCACTCCAGGCTTCTCTGTCCATCACAAACTTCCAGAGCCTACTCAGACTCGTGTCCATCGAGTCAGTGATACCATCTAACCATCTCATCCTCTGTCATCCCCCTCTCCTCCCACCTTCAATCTTTCCCAGAATCAGGGTCTTTTCCAATGAGTCAGTTCTTCACAACAGTTGGCCAAAGTATTGGAGTTTCAGCTTCAGTATCAGTCCTTTCAATGAATATTCAGGACTGATTTCCTTCAGGATGGGCTGGTTGGATCTCCTTGTAGTCCAAGGGACTCTCAAGAGTCTTCTCCAACACCACAGTTCAAAAGCATCAATTCTTTGGCAGTCAGCTTTCTTTATAGTCCAACTCTCACATCCAAACATGACCACTGGAAAAACCATAGCTTTGACTAGATGGACCTTTGTTGGTAAAGTAATGTCTCTGCTTTTTAATATGCTATCTAGGTTTGTCATAGCTTTTCTTCCAAGGAGCAAGCGTCTTTTAATTTCTTGGCTGCAATCACCATCTGCAGTGATTTTGGAGTCCAAAAAATGTCAGCCACTGTTTCCCGTTTCCCCATCTATTCTTCATGAAGTGATGGGACCAGATGCCATGATCTTAGTTTTCTGAATGGTGAGTTTTAAACCAACTTTTCCACTCTCCTCTTTCACTTTCATCAAGAGGCTCTTTAGTTCTTTTTCGCTTTTTGCCACAAGGGTGGTGTCATCTGCTTATCTGAGGTTATTGATATTTCTACCGGCAATCTTGATTCCAGCTTGTGCTTCTTCCAGCCCAGCATTTCTCATGATGTACAATGCATATAAGTTGAATAAGCAGGGTGACAGTATACAGCCTTGACGTACTCCTTTTCCTATTTGGAACCAGTCTGTTGTTCCATGTCCAGTTCAAACTGGTGCTTCCTGACCTGCATATAGATTTCTTAAGAGGCAGGTCAGGTGGTCTGGTATTCCCGTCTCTTTCAGAATTTTCCACAGTTTAATATGATCCACACAGTCAAAGGCTTTGGCATAGTCAATAAAGCAGAAATAGATGCTTTTCTGTAACTCCTGCTTTTTTGATGATCCAGCGGATGTTAGCAATTTGATCTCTGGTTCCTCAGCCTTTTCTAAATCCAGTTTGAACATCTGGAAGTTCAGGGTTCATGTCCTGTTGAAGCCTGGCTTGGAGAATTTTGAGCATTAGTTTGCTAGCGTGTGAGATGAGTGCAATGGTGCAGTAGTTTGACCATTCTTCGGCATTGCTTTCTTTGGGATCAGAATGAAAACTGAACTTTTCCAGTCCTGTGGCCACTGCTGAGTTTTCCAGATTTGCTGGCATATTCCGTACAGCACTTTCACAGCATCATCTTTTAGGATTTGAAATGGCTCAACTGGAATTCCATCACCTCCACTAGCTTTACTCGTAGTGATGCTTCCTAAGGCCCACTTGATTTCACATTCCAGGATGTCTGGCTCTAGGTGAGTGATCACACCATCATGATTATCTGGGTCATGAAGATCTTTTTTGTATAGTTCTTCTGTGTATTTTTGCCACCTCTTAATATCTTCTTCTGTTAGGTCCATATCTGCTTCTGTTAGGTCCATACCATTTCTGTCCTTTATTGAGCCGATCTTTGCATGAAATGTTCCCTTGCTATCTCTAATTTTCTTAAAGAGATCTCTAGTCTTTCCTGTTCTATTGTTTTCCTCTATTTCTTTGCATTGATCACTGAGGAAGGCATTCTTATCTCTCCTTGCTATTCTTTGGAATTCTGCGTTCAAATGGGTACATCTTTCCTTTTCTCCTTTGCCTTTTGCCTCTCTTCTTTTCACAGCTATTTGTAAGGGCTCTTCAGACAGCTATTTTGCTTTTTTGCATTTCTTTTTCTTTGTCTTGATCCCTGTCTCCTTGAACCTCCATCCATAATTCTTCAGGCACTCTGTCTATCAGATCTAACCTCTTGAATCTATTTCTCACTTCTACTGTATATGCAGAGTACCTCATGCCAAATGCTGGGCTGGATGAAGCACAGACTGGAATCAAGCCTACCGGGAGACATAACAATAACCTCAGATATGCAGGTGATACTACCCTTATGGCAGAAAGTGAAGAGGAACTAAAGAGCCTCTTAATGAAAGTGAAAGAGGACAATGAAAAGTTGGCTTAAAACTCAACATTCAAGAAACTAAGATCAAGGCATCCGGTCCCATCACTTCATGGCAAATAGATGGGGAAACAATGGAAACAGTGACAAACTTTTTCTAGGGCTCCAAAATCACTGCAGATGGTGACTGCAGCAAAGAAATTAAAAGACACTTGCTCCTTGGAAGATAAGCTTCGACAAACCTGCTGCTGCTGCTAAGTCGCTTCAGTCATGTCTGATTCTGTGTGACCCCATAGATGGCAGTCTACCAGGCCCCCCGTCCCTGGGATTCTCCAGGCAAGAACACTGGAGTGGGTTGCCATTTCCTTCTCCAATGCATGAAAGTGAAAAGTGAAAGTGAAGTCACTCAGTCATTCCAACTCTTAGTGACCCCATGGACTGCAGCCCACCAGGCTCCTCCGTCCATGGGATTTACCAGGCAAGAGTACTGGAGTGGGTTGCCATTGCCTGTCCGTTGACAAACCTAGACAGAATATTAAAAAGCAGAGACATTACCTTACCAATAAAAGTCCATATAGTCAAAGCTATGGTTTTTCCAGTGGTCATGTATGGATGTGAGAGTTGGACTGTAAAGAAAGCTGTGTGCCGAAGAATTGATGCTTTTGAACTTGATTTTGAGGAAGACTCTTGAGAGTCCCTTGGACTGCAAGGAGATCCAACCAGTCAATCATAAAGGAAATCAGTCCTGAATATTCATTGGAAGGAGTGATACTGAAGCTGAAGCTCCAATACTTTGACCACTGATGCCAAGAACTGACTCATTGGAAAAGACCCTGATGCTAGGAAAGATTGAGGGCAGGAGGAGAAGGTGATAACAGAGGAAGAGATGTTGGATGGCATCACCAACTCAATGGACAAGAGTTTGAGCAAACTCTGGGAGTTGCTGATGGACATGGAAGCCTGGCATGCTGCAGTCCGTGGGTTGCAAAGAGTCGGACTCGACTGAGGGTCTGAACTAAACTTAACTGATCCCAAGCCTGGATCCCTATGCCTTGTCAACTCCTCACAAATTTATTGTTTCTTTATCTAAATAATATAAAAGTTGCCTGCTTTGGTCAGTTCTTTGAGTCTCACATTTTTATGAGTTTCTGTACATATGTGCAATTAAATTAGGTTTTACTCCTGTTGATCTATTGTAAGTCAATTTAATTATTAGGCCAGACAAAGAACTTAGAAGGGAAGAAAGAAAGAGTCCTTCTCCTTTACAGTGACAACCAAGAAATGCAAACACATATGCCCAGACATGCGCTGTTACTTTCCCAGCTGACAATCTCCTCTAAGAAAAAAGTCTGTACTTCTTAGCATCATCTGCAAAGCCCCCGGAGACCCGACCCGGACCTAGACTCCTGGCCTCCTTATCACACACTTGGTTCTCTGTTAACAGTGACTGCTGTGCTCTGCCACCTGTGTGACAGCTCTTCCAACCCCTCACACAGCTAACTGCTCACTGCAGAGTCTTGTCCTCCCAGGAGCCTTCCTTGAACACCTCCCTTTATCTTGCTTCTCTTTGCCCCTTTCCTCTTGCCCCCACCCCCATTCTGACACTGACTGGACAAGAGTTTCTCCTCTGGGTACACCCTGCATCCTGCAAATACTCTCCCAACACCCAGACTGCCAGGTTACCCAAACCTGTTAATGCTTGATGGCTCCATGAATGTCTTTGTGGACAGTGCCGAAGAAGACAGATGGGCTTCCCAGGTCTTTCTTCAAGGAAGCACTTGCTGTTTGTAAGTCTGTCCTAAGGCTGCTGAAACAAAGTCCCAGGAACTAGGTAACTTCAGTTCAGTCCAGTTTAGTCGCTCAGTCGTGTCCGACTCTTTGCGACCGCATGAATCACAGCATGCCAGGCCTCCCTGTCCATCACCAACTCCCAGAGTTCACTCAAACTCGTGTCCATCGAGTTGGTGATGCCATCCATCCATCTCATTCTCTGTCATCCCCGTCTCCTCCTGCCCCCAATCCCTCCCAGCATCAGAGTCTTTTCCAGTGAGTCAACTCGTCGCATGAGGTGGCCAAAGTATTGGAGTTTCAGTTTTAGCATCAGTCCTTCCAGTGAACACCCAGGATAACTTAAATCAATAGAAATGTATTCTCTCACAGTTCTGGAGGCCAGAAGTCTGAAATCAAGGTGTCAGCAGAACAACATGCCCTCTGAAGGCTCTAGGTGGAATCCATCCAGGCCTCTTCCAGCTGCTGTTGGCTCCAGGCTTGTGTCTGCATAATTCCAATCTCTGTGTATATCTTCATGTGGCCTTCTCATCTCTGTCTTGTCTGCTCTTCTGTCCCTTATATGGACAGGTCATCAGATTTAAGACCAACCTGCATAATCCAGGATGATCTCATATCATGATCCTGAATTACACCTGTGATACCCTTTTTCTGAAAAAAAGTCATAACTATGGGTTTAGGAGGTGGACGTTCTTTCTTCATGGGACCATTATTCACACTGTTCCACTGTCTAGCTCTGAGGAGTGTGCTCAGCAAATAACCTCTGGCCATCAGCTCCTTCAGGCGCCAAGGAACCAGCCTGTAGGAGTGTTGTGTTAGACCAGGTTGCCTGATGGTTGAAAGTTGGGATGGGTCACCAAAAATTAGGTCACCTGTTACCTGGCAGTGATTGGAAAGACCCACAGTCAACTGCTTTCTCCTGTACTTTCATTGCCTTACACTCACTGTGACCCACTTTCTCTGGGTTTCTTTCAATCGGAGTCATTTACTGAGAACCTTTTAAACCTGCCACAGAGTGAGAAGCTGAGGCTGTGACAGAAGAAGCCTCATAGATCTCCTTGTCCTCTTGGAGCCAGGCTGCTTGGTCGGGAAGACGGGAAGCAGTGAGAACACAGGCGGGATGATGACTAAGCACCATGGCAAACCGTTAAGGAAAAGTGACAGCTTCAGAAAGGGAGCTGGGTCTCCGGCCATCAGCCTCATTTTCCTGAGCTGCAAAGAGGGCTGCATTCTGAAGTCTGAGTTCTTTCAACACCCAGTCTGCTCTGTGTGCTGAGATAATTAAGGGGTTTTTATGAAAGCCTTGAGACTTAAGCTGACCTGTGTAGTATAGAAGAGGTCAAACAGGAGAAAGAGAAGGGAAGACGGTCCAGCCTGGACAAGAGGCTGGAGGGCCTGGGCATCTGGAAGGAGAGGGTAGGATTTGCCTGCCCTGGAGAAGGAACAGAAATGGCTTGGGAGAGTGTCAGGGGTTGGATGTGAAGCTGAAGGAGACAGGGTGGATGAGACAGGGCAGAGGTGCAGGGCTCCAGGACCCTCTGCTGACAGTGTGCTGGAAGGGTTTCAGAAAAGGAAGGAGATGAGATTATAAAAGTGGTACTGGGACTTCGTTGGCGGTCCAGTGGTTAAGATTCTGAGCTTCCACTGCAGGGAGCAAGGATTTGATCCCTGGTGGGGAACTAAGCTCCTTCGTGACACTTGGTGTGGCCAAAATAATAATAAGTGGCATTTGGGTGTTTTGTTTTTTAAAGTTGCACTGTGTGGCAAGCATGTGGGATCTTAGTTCCCTGGCCAAAGATCAAACCCACATCCCCTGCATTAGAAGCTGGAAATCTTAACCACTGTACCTCCCAGGAGCCTGGGTATTTGTTTTTGAAGATAAGTGCTTGAGATTCAATATAGACAAGAAAAGGGCTTCCCCTGCGGCTCAGCAGTGAAAAATCCATCTGTAAGGCAGGAGACACAGAAGACGTGGATTCAATCCCTGGGTGGAGAAGATCCCCTGGAGTAGGGACTGGCAACCCACTCCAGTATTCTTGCCTGGAGAATCCCATGGACAGAGGAGACTGGCGGGCTACAGTCCATGGCGTCACAAAGAATTGGATACGACTGAAGCAACTGAGCACACACATGCCTAGGTAAGAAAAAGTGAGAGGCCAGAAACTGGAAGGTAACTCAAGACACTTTTTGCAGTCGCCCAGGTGGGGGACTTGATGTGACTTGGAATTCAGGCAGCAGTAATAGGAGAAACCCATCTCAGTGTTTGCTTTATCAACTTAAGATAGAGAAATCTTAACTCCAAAGTTACAATCCTGGGAAACACCCAGAAATAAGAACACTTGGAGGTCATAGAGATTAAAAAAGACTGCGAGCTTGCTCTGGGACCTGTAGAGTTGTGGTATTGTCAGGACATTCAGATAGAAATGTCTGCCTGTTTATTAGGGACGCCTCATAGCTGCCCTGTCACTGCAGCAGTCTTGTCCTGTCACCGTTGGGCTGTCACCCTCACAGGCTGTCTCTCCAAGGCTCCTGGGAAGACAGCCTCCTGTTAGCTCCATAAAGGCATCTCTGCTATCTTGAATGTGACCTTTCTTTTAATTTATACTATCTACTCTTGAATCTTTTGGCGTGTTAGCATCTGTTTTCCACTCTCTAGTGGATGAAGAGAAGCATGAGGGGTGATCAGGAGACTGTCCATTTACTCATTTGTTCAATAAATATTCATTGAGTACCTACTCTGTGCCAGTTATTATGCTAGGCACCGGGCATCTAAAAATGAGTAAAACTCCCCTGGTTCCTCTTGTGGTGGGAAAGATGCCAAATGAGGGTGAAGAGTGCAAGAAAGGGAAGTGCAGGATTCTTCAAACAAAAAGCAGGGATGTCTGAAGAATGCTGAAGGGTTACAAAAGGCTTTTAAAAGAAGCAGCACTTAAGTGACACCCTGAAGAATACTTGGGGGTGACCCGGGGCAATGCTGCAGGGCTGTCGGCTCCAAAGGCACCTTGCCTGGTGTGCTCTGTGTGAATGGGAGGAGATGTGTGAGGATGTGGCCCAGAATGAGGGGTGGGACATGTGCTGGGGGTGGGGGACAGGTGAGGGGAGGTACTTCAGACCTGATCAGTGTTTAGACACTGACTAAGTCAGCGTAAATTTCGTCTTACTTTACCTCAGAGATCTCTAGGCAGTGTAGCATAGAAGTTAAAAGTGCATCCAGTCTGCTTTTTAATAGCTTTCTGACTTTAGGTAGGTTACTTAGCGTCTCTGCCTCAGTGTTCTTATCTGTAAAACGGAAAGGATAAACATACCTACCTTGTAAGAGTCGTTATAAGAACCAAATGAGTTTTATTTACATTTAGAATAATGCTTCGGAGAAGGCAATGACACCCCACTCCAGTACTCTTGCCTGGAAAATCCCGTGGATGGAACAGCCTGGTGGGCTGCAGTCCATGGGGTCGCTAAGAGTCGGACACGACTGAGCGACTTTCCTTTCACTTTTCACTTTCATGCATTGGAGGAGGAAATGGCAACCCACTCCAGTGTTCTTGCCTGGAGAATCCCAAGGACGGGGGAGCCTGGTGGGCTTCCGTCTATGGGGTCGCACAGAGTCGGACACGACTAAAGTGACTCAGCAGCAGCAGCATCCTAAAGAAACTCATAGGCATTAATAAATATAAACAAGCATAGCTGTTTGCTAATTTTCATGAGAAATTAGAGTATATATCTTTCACACAGACCAGAGATTGACAGCTTTGAGGTGCTGACTCATGCCAACTAAACACTCAAGGCATTAATATATGCAAGTCCACATTCCGATTTGTTAATTTTCTATGAGAAACAGAGTCGATCTGTCAAGCGGACCAAAGATTGACAGCTCATCCCTCTCCCTGCATGGGGGCCTCCCTGGCAAGCCCAATTATCCCAGGGTTTCATGGCAAGCCTGGAATCAGAGGAAAAAGCAGTTAGTTACACGACCTGAGGACTTCAGGACCTCAGGCTATGTGTCTGATGTGTCCATCTCTTGTCGGGGACGAGCTCAGTGGATTTGTCGGGGGAAAGAGAGGTGGTGAGGGCCCGGCCCACCCTGACCTCTTTGCACCTCTCCACTCCAAAGCTTATTAACCTTCCCCACTCTGCCTTCCTTGAATTGTGTGAATGTTAACTGTAGCTTGGGATTAACTGCTTACTGCATCCCTTTGCTCAATCAACTATGCTGTTGATGTTAGTCATTTCATGCCAGGGGCACTCCCAGTGTTCAGGTCCTCTGTGTCACCTCTTTGCTGTCTTTTATGGCATGTGTACAAGCTAATTTGGTATCTTGGGCCATTGTAGCAATTGCTACATGAATGGTTTTAGGGCATGATGAATGCAAATCAACTTTTAACCAAGGTAAAAAGCAAGGCAGGCCTTGGGTTATACTTTAAGTCCTCTTACCAAGATTAGAACTCGCACCTCCTGACTTCTACTCTAGCCCTTCTCCTCAGTGCCTGGTGCAGGACTGGTTAAACATGCCCTGCCACTAGGGGAAGCTCAGGCCTGACCTATACTGGCTTTTTTTCGATTTGGATACTTTGTGCAAAAGGTAGAAGAGTGTCCCCCTGAAAGAAGTCCACATCCTAATCTCTGAACTTGTGACTATGTGTGGTTAAGAATCTTGAGATGGAAGACTGTTGGGGATTCTCTGAACCCAATACAAATCACAAAGCTTCTTAGAAGAAAAGCAGGGAGGCAAGAAAGTCAGAGAAAAAGTTAAAATGAAAATCACAAAGCTTCTTAGAAGAAAAGCAGGGAGGCAGGAAAGTCAGAGAAAAAGTTAAAATGACAGAAGCAAGAGGTCAGAGAAAGAGATTGGAAGATGCTTCTTTGCTAGCTTTTCTGGGAGGGAGGAGACAGGAGCCCCTAGAAGCTGGAGAGAGCAAAGCAATGGATTGTGCCCTAGCACACTTAGAAGAAATGCGGCCCTACTCCCATCCTGACATAGGATTTCTAAAACAGAGAACTGATACAGGATGTTCGGGGCTGGTGCATGGGGATGACCCAGAGGGAGGATAAGGGGAGGAGGGAGGTGGGAGGGGGATTCAGGAGGGGGAACACATGTACACCCGGGGAGGATTCATGTCAGTTCAGTTCAGTTCAGTTGCTCAGTCGTGTCCGACTCTTTGCGACCCCATGAATCACAGCACGCCAGGCCTCCCTGTCCATCACCAATTCCCAGAGTTCACTCAAACTCATGTCCATCGAGTCAGTGATGCCATCCAGCCATCTCATTCTCTGTTGTCCCCTTCTCCTCCCGCCCCCAATCCTTCCTAACATCAGAGTCTTTTCCAGTGAGTCAACTCGTTGCATGAGGTGGCCAAAGTATTGCAGTTTCAGCTTTAGCATCAGTCCTTCTAATGAACAACCAGGATTGATCTCCCTTAGAATGGACTGGTTGGATCTCCTTGTAGTCCAAGGGATTCTCAAGAGTCTTCTCCAGCACCACAGTTCAAAAGTATCAATTCTTCGGTGATCAGCTTTCTTCACAGTCCAACTCTCACACCCATGCATGACCACTGGAAAAAACATAGCCTTGACTAGATGGACCTTGGTTGGCAAAGTAACGTCTCTGCTTTTTAATACACTATCAAGGTTGGTCATAACTTTCCTTCCAAGGAGTCAGCGTCTTTTAATTTCATGGCTGCAATCAGCATCCACAGTGATTTTGGAGCCCCCAAAAATAAAGTCTGACACTGTTTCCACTGTTTCCCCATCTATTTCCCATGAAGTGACGGGACCAGATGCCATGATCTTTGTTTTCTGAATGTTGAGCTTCAAGCCAACCTTTTCACTCTCCTCTTCTTTCATCAAGAGGCTTTTGAGTTCCTCTTCACTTTCTGCCATGAGGGTAGTGTCATTTGCATATCTGAGGTTATTGATATTTCTCCCGGCAATCTTGATTCCAGCTTGTGCTTCTTCCAGCCCAGCGTTCCTCATAATGTACTCTGCATAGAAGTTAAATAAGCAAGGTGACAATATACAGCCTTGACGTACTCCTTTCCTGATTTGGACCCAGTCAGTTGTTCCATGTCCAGTTCTAATGGTTGCTTCCTGACCTGCATACAGGTTTCTCAAGAGGCAGGTCAGGTGGTCTGGTATTCCCATCTCTTTCAGAATGTTCCACAGTTTATTGTGATCCACACAGTCAAAGGCTTTGGCATAGTCAATGAAGCAGAAATAGATGTTTTTCTGGAAATCTCTTGCTTTCTCCATGATTCAGTGGATGTTGGATTCATGTCAATGTATGGCAAAACCAACCAATATAATATTGTAAAGTAATTAGCCTCCAATAAAAAAATTAAATTAAAAAAATAAAAAATAAAACAGAGAACTCTAAGATAGTAAGTTTGTGAGCTATGACGTCATTAAGCTGATGGTAATCTGTTACAGCTTTGATAAGAGAATGATACATTCAGCTTCTCTTGTCTCCAGGACCTATCTAGTCACGTCCACCCTACTGTGAGGAGCCCCTCACTCTGGAGAGCCTGCTGATGGGAGACAAGACATGCAGTGCCTGTGCAGAGTGGGGGTTACGCTTCTCACAAATGGTGCAGCATTTAAAGCTCTGGTTTACTGCTGACCATGCATAAGTGTTGATTCCATGCTCTGGGCCAAAAATGCAGTTGCCCTGTCTCTGCTTGTGCTGTGACACAGCCCTCCTAGGGCGCTGGTGGAGATGCTGGCTTCCTTTGAAGCTAGTCATTCCGATCAGCTCTACGGGAGCCCACAAGCAAGATGAGAAATAGGTCTAAGATTCTCATCATGATGCAAGTTTCATATCAAAAATGCACAATCAATTGACTGGAACAGGAAATAATTAATCAGGACATTATAGAGCAGTTAAGTATAATTAATTCAAACAAAAGAATGTGAGTGTGCAGTCTTAGCTACCACAGTAATTTTATTTCCTTGCAAATTTAGTTCAAGATAAACAAACATCAGAATAATCTTTTCAGGTTTTTCATGACTCATGGGTTATTTCCTCCTTTCTAGTTATCAAAAATATTATTAAACGCACACACCAATACCTCTAGGTTGATCACACTCTGTAAGAAAAGCTCCATGCTCCTGGTAAATGAGAAATTAACTCTGACATTAGGAATCAGTTTCCATGTGTGGATGCGTGAGTTTGTACGTGAGGGGGTGGCGCTAAATAAAAGCTGGAGGAAAATTTGATTTCTTATCAAATATCTTAAAATCTAAGCACAAATGCATAAAATATTTATGTTGTGAAAACGCCATCTGAGAAAGTGACTTAATCTCAAGGGTAAACTTATTGATACTGTGTATGTTCTCCTTTCCTCTTATCTTTTTTTTGCCCCTAGAGCTGAGAGCTCTTATGAGGAAAGAGGTGAAAAATGTAAGGCAATATGAGCTGGCTGCAACACAGCATTATTGTTCTCTTACCCAGTTGTTTTTTTTTTTCTTTCTTTTTTTGTCATTGTTGGGACATTCAGAAAGCCCATAAGACAGGCCTGTAAGCACGGCTTTATGTAGAGGTAGAAGAATTCATCATGCAGAAAGATCGGAGGGAGTATTTTCTCCCCTTTGTAGCTTCAGAGAGCACACTGAGCCCTGTTGAGCTAGAAAAATAGAATTGGGTTCATGTGATGGGTGATTACTGTTTGGAAGTGCAGATCCATCACGGTAACAATGGGAGAGGCAGGGCTTCCGGGCAGCTCGCGGGCCTGCAGGGCTTCTCTCTCCCTGATAGATTCACTCCCCAGATTAACCTGATCACAAAGTACAGCCAAAGGGCTGCCTGGTCACCTAAGGTGGAACTAGTAATGTGCTATTACATGACAAATATAAACAGGTTCTAATTTCTGATTTAATTCACAGTGTAATAATAAATCAGTCAAGCTCCCGAGAACTTTACTCTGATGCCTTAGATCTCTACCTTCACTGTAGGGGATGGTTTTTGAGATGAAAATTATGACCCATCAATAGGTTTTGAAATAAATTTAGTGTATTGCATACGTGCATGCTAAATTGCTTCAGTCATGTCCCACTCTTTGTGACCCTATGGACTGACTGTAGCCTGCTTCTGTGCCCAGGAAGATTGCCATGCCCTCCTCCAGGGGATCTTCCTGACTCAAGGATCGAACCCAAGTCTCTCAGTCTCCTGCATTGTCAAGTGAGTTCTTTACCACTCAGAGCTACCTGGGAAGCTATTAGTGGATTATAGCCAGCATTTAAAAAAAAAAATAAAAGAATAGAAAAGAAAATATCAAAGTATAGCACACAAAGTAAGATGATGGTGTTTAGTTTGGTTAGACGACATTTAGTTTGAAAGATTAGTTGTGTGCGTAACTATAAATCTATATTACAGCATGTACATTCACCTCCATACCTGCAGGTTTGTGTGTATTTAGTTATAGTGAAAATCTATGAAACAGTGGCCAAAAAAGATTGAAAGCATTTGCTGACTGTTAGACATTTGAATGCCTGTTTCACCCACAGAGAGATGCAGGGTAGATCATCTACTAGCAAAACAAAGCTAGTCTACCCAGGGAAAGAGAAATGGACAGAGCTAGAAAGAACTGATGGTGCAGAGGCATGCTGATAGGGACTGCTCTGGTCTGGGCAGTGGCCCTGGACCCTGTCGACATTTCCAGGAGGCCTACTCACCCACCGGGCTCTTCACCAGGGTGCCGGGTGCCTGTGAGTGCCCCATTTCCCGTGTTGCTCTGTGTGCACACAGAGTTTTCAAACAGCAAATGGGACTTAATATGATTCATTAACTAGGGGAAATGAGCTTATACCCAGTATAAAAGTAGCTTGCTGGGGCAGAGGGAAAGACCTGCTGCTTGAGGTCACCACTCTTTGTGCTGCTCATAGTCATGGAAATGCATAAGAAATGCTGCCCTGTTGAGCACATAACACGTGATCCTTGAGCAAGACCTGGAGGGACTCTCACACTGCATGTTTATGTGTGCATTTAAGTATTCTAGCAGCACACACAAAACTATAGCGATGATTATTTTACACATGGACATCACCAGATGGTCAACACTGAAATCAAACTGATTATATTCTTTGCGGCCAAAGATAGAGAAGCTCTATACAGGTAGCAAAAACAAGACCAGGAGCTGACTGTGGCTCAGATCATGAACTCCTTATTGCCAAATTCAGACTGAAATTGAAGAAAGTAGGGAAAACCATTAGACCATTCAGATATGACCTAAATCAAATCCCTTATGATTATACAGTGGAAGTGAGAAATAGATTTAAGGGACTAGATCTGATAGCTAGAGTGCCTGATGAACTCTGGACGAAGGTTCGTGACATTGTACAGGAGACAGGGACCAAGACCATCCCCATAGAAAAGAAACGCAAAAAAGCAAAATGGCTGTCTGAGGAGGCCTTACAAATAGCTGTGAAAAGAAGAGAAGCGAAAAGCAAAGGAGAAAAGGAAAGATATAAACATCTGCATGCAGAGTTCCAAAGAATAGCAAGGAGAGATAAGAAAGCCTTCTTCAGCGATCAATGCAAAGAAAGAGGAAAACAACAGAATAGGAAAAACAAGAGATCTCTTCAAGAAAATTAGAGATTCCAAGGGAACATTTCATGCAAAGATGGGCTCGATAAAGGACAGAAATAGTATGGACCTAACAGAAGCAGAAGATATTAAGAAGAGGTGGCAAGAATACACAGAAGAACTGTACAAAAAAGATCTTCACGACGAAGATAATCACGATGGCGTGATCACTCACCTGGAACCAGACATCTTGGAATGTGAAGTCAAGTGGGCCTTAGAAAGCATCACTACGAACAAAACTAGTGGAGGTGATGGAATTACAATTGAGCTATTTCAAATCCTGAAAGATGATGCTGTGAAAGTGCTTCACTCAATATGCCAGCAAATTTGGAAAACTCAGCAGTGGCCACAGGTCTGGAAAATGTCAGTCTTCATTCAAATGCCAAAGAATGCTCAAACTACCGCACAATTGCACTCATCTCACACGCTAGTAAGTCATGCTCAAAATTCTCCAAGCTAGGCTTCAGCAATATGTGAACCATGAACTTCCAGATGATCAAGCAGGTTTTAGAAAAGGCAGAGGCACCAGAGATCAAATTGTCAACATCCGCTGGATCATGGAGAAAGCAAGAGAGTTCCAGAAAAACATCTATTTCTGCTTCATTGACTATGCCAAAGCCTTTGACTGTGTGGATCACAATAAACTGTGGAAAATTCTGAAAGATATGGGAATACCAGACCACCTGACCTGCCTCTTGAGAAACCTGTATGCAGGTCAGGAAGCAACAGTTAGAACTGGACATGGAACAACAGACTGGTTCCAAATAGGAAAAGGAGCACGTCAAGGTTGTATATTGTCACCCTGCTTATTTAACTTCTATGCAGAGTACATCATGAGGAACGCTGGGCTGGAAGAAGCACAAGCTGGAATCACGATTGCCGGGAGAAGTATCAATAACCTCAGATATGCAGATGACACCACCCTTATGGCAGAAAGTGAAGAGGAACTCAAAAGCCTCTTGATGAAAGAAGAGGAGAGTGAAAAGGTTGACTTGAAGCTCAACATTCAGAAAACAAAGATCATGGCATCTTGTCCCGTCACTTCACGGGAAATAGATGGGGAAACAGTGCCAGACTTTATTTTTTTGGTCTCCAAAATCACTGTGGATGCTGATTGCAGCCAGGAAATTTAAAGACGCTTACTCCTTAGAAGGAAAGTTATGACCAACCTTGATAGTATATTAAAAAGCAGAGACATTACTTTGCCAACCAAGGTCCGTCTAGTCAAGGCTATGTTTTTTCCAGTGGTCATGTATGGATGTGAGAGTTGGACTGTGAAGAAAGCTGATCGCCGAAGAATTGATGCTTTTGAACTGTGGTGCTGGAGAAGACTCTAGAGAGTCCCTTGGACTATAAGGAGATCCAACCAGTCCATTCTAGAGGAGATCAGTCCTGGGTGTTCATTGGAAGGACTGATGCTAAAGCTGAAACTGCAATACTTTGGCCACCTCATGCAATGAGTTGACTCACTGGAAAAGACTCAGATGTTGGGAGGGATTGGGGGCGGGAGGAGACGGGGCCTACAGAGAATGAGATGGCTGGATGGCATCACCAACTCGATGGACACGAGTTGGAGTGAACTCTGGGAGTTGGTGATGGACAGGGAGGCCTGGGGTGCTGTGATTCATGGGGTCGCAAAGAGTCGGACACGACTGAGCGACTGAACTGAACTGAACTGAACAACCCTTGGAGTTCACCCAAGTTCATGTCCATTGAATTGGTGATGCTCTCTCGGAGGTGGTGAAGGACAGGAAGGCCTGGCATGCTGCAGTCCATGGGAGTCACAAAAAGTTGGACACGACTTCGCGACTGAACAACAATAACAATAGCCCCCATTCCTCCTCTCTCTCTTTTGTAAAAATACAAGTTTGTATGATGCTGTTTTTGTTAAGGTAAGGTTGCCCAGGCACACAGCTCTCATATCTTTGTAGACAGCTGTCCTGGAGCCCCTGTTATTTGGGCCAAGCCAAGGGAATCACTCTATTATCCAACAGGATCTTCAACTCAATAGTAACATATCCAATGTCTCAGATTCTTGATTTTTGATGTATATTTTTGGGGGTAGTTCTAGTAAATGAGAAAGTCATCTCAAAAGTGATGGTATGAGCTAAGCAATTATCATCATAGCTCATGACATCCAAAGATAGAGGCAGCCAGGTTTGATGAAAATACTACAAATTCCTCATGATGGAAATACTACAAACCCCAAACTAAGTCTGCACAAACCTCCGACTCTGAACACCATTGTATAAGGAATTGGGGAGAAAAGGAAACTTATTAAACAACATCACAAGCATGCCACCCACATAGCCAAACTGTGGGGAATTCAAAAAGACAAAAGACCTGGGTTCTTCAACAACAACAACATAACCCACAGTAAAAAAGTATAAACCTTGTTTTCATCGTGGGGCAAATAAACTACCACAAAAGGAAAAGGGAGAGAGACTCTTAGCATTAAAAAATTTGCCTTCAATGCAGGAGACATAGATTTAATCCCTGGCTTGGGAATATCCCCTGGGGTAGGAATTGGCAACCTGCTCCAGTATTCTTGCCTGGGAAATCCCATGGACAGAGGAGCCTAGCGTGCTACAGTCCATGGGGTCACAAAGAGTCGGACGTGACTTAGAGACTAAACAACAGCAGCAGGGAAGTGTAGACACTAAATAGATGTGAGATGATATTCAGGAATTGTCAGCAGTGATTTTAGGAAGTGTGATGATGCTGTCATCATTGTTTTTTAAAAGCATAAGACTTGGTTGTTTACAATATATACAGATACATTTATCAGTGAAATGCCCTGACATCTGTGATTTTCTTCAAAATGACCTGGGTTGGGGAGGGAGTGGAGGAGGAAACAAAATCAACTGAGTTGAAAATCCTGACATTGGGTGATGGGAGTTCATTACGGCACACTATCTACGTTGGTATACGTTTGAAACTTTTTCTAATTTAAAAAAAATTCAGTGTCTATTTTGTTGAGATATTCGTCCTTCTCACAAACATATTGAAATCATACTGCCCACCATATATTGGGGATAGAGAAATACATTAGTGTTCTGGCTAGACTTATCATTTCATAGTTCCTATTTCTGAGATACCATTGGTTTTAAAACACACAATTATTTTTACTGCCGCTTTTGATATCTCTTGATTTAAGGTCAAAGCTCACTTGGGGTGGGGAGGAGAAAAGACAGCCCCATTAAATGACATATTGACTTTGAGACACGCAGCTTTCAGACTTCCCAAACTACGTGTCTTAGAATCAAGGAAGGATGATGACTCTTATTTTCTTTTAGTTCTAAGGCAATATTTGGTTGTACAACCTGAAGGTTTCCTAAGAGGAAACATTGCTGTGTTCAGTGTAACTGTAGGTTTTTGTCCTTTATATATTTTCTGCCCCCCGCACCCCAGTGTGTCAGAATCCAGCCATCAAGTTGAAATAGGTTAATCTGGTCTTATCACACATGTCTCAGTCATCTGGAAGAAGATATCGACACAGGAGTAAGTATGGGTACATTCTTTAGAAACTGTGTTTGCAGTTGGTTTAAAACACTTCCAAGAATTCAAGGTGAATTCAACAGTATGAGACCAAAAAATGATTCCACAGCACCAGCTTTGCAGGCACAGCTGCAGAGAACAGAGGGGGCTTTGAGCCAGAAGGCACTGGGCTGAATCCTGGGTGGATCAGTTAGCACCTGAGCGACCTTGGATGTGTTTCTCACCCTCTCCGAGCCTCACATGCCTCAGGAATAAAATATGTCTGGAGAAACTACTGTTGAGTTCTGGAAGTAAATAGAATAACAACATACAGAAGTGCACCTATGCAGTATTAGAACTTAGAAACTTAAGTTCTGACCATTTTCCCGGTCAGGCCCCTATATACTCTGGATGGAAGACATTACCCCAGCCTTCTGACTGGTGCTCACAGGTTAAGTGGTCATTCTGCAAAATGATCATTTGGTGGATTTGTTGCTGAAGAATTCATTTTGGGAGGTATCTTAGCTCAGGCTGCCATAACAAAAATACCACAGCTGAGTAGTTTAAATAACAAACATCTACTTCTCACAGATCTGGATATCCTGTGAAGTCCAAGATCTGGGGTCCACCAGATTTCCCAGATCCGATGTCTGGTGTGACCCAGCTTCCTGGTTTGCTGAGGCTTACACCGACCTTCCCCATTTTTGAAGGCACTAAACCCATCATGAGGGCCCCATCCTTGTTATCTAATCTAACTCTAGCCACCTCCCAAGGCCCCACCTCCAAATACCATTACAGGGGGATCAAGGCTTCAACATCCAAATTTTGGGGAGACAAGTTCAGTCCATAGGAAGTGAATCAGATGCTTCCACACTGACTTGGAACTTCAGACATAGAAGCCTTGGAACTTTCTTCAGATCTGACCCATGGTCAACAAACAAGCTCCTCTGTGGCTCCTGTGGCCTCATCCAGGGATGCTGAGGACTGTGTATTTTCTGGGTGCCTAGCACAGAGTAGGCACTCATCAGATGGGGTTTGAATAGATGATTACCACTGAAGCAAGGCCACCCAGAGTCCACATCTGGGGCTATAATGTTGCTGTACCCACACCAGTGCTACTGGGTTGCTCTTTTGCTAGGATGTTTATATACCCTCTGTGCATCATGTCTGCACTAACTTGGCTTCTGCTCTCAGTTCCATTTCAGAGCTGGGATAAGTGTTTACTCCCTTCCCAATGCCCTCTAGACTGGGGTCCAGGCAGCACCTAGCAGCCCTACCTAGAAACCTGGGCGAGCTTATGGTCTATCCTTGTCCATGCCTGCTGAGGGCTCCAGCCTCTGGCTCTCAGTGGTCAGCCTCAGGTGGTGGCGGCTGGCAGTGGCCATCCCACTGGCAGCAGGTCCACAGCAGGGAGAGACCAGCTGGCTCCTATCCCGGTACCACCCCACCTGCTCAAACCCTCATTGAGGATAGGATGGGAGGAGCTGGCCAGCTTACAGCCTTACAAGATGTGAATGTTCATGTTGCCTCTGACCTGGGAGAATAAGGAAGGGCTGGGTTTGAAGGGCATCTCACTGTCCCCAGAGAAAGGGCAAGGAAAAGTTCCCTTCTCAATCCCCTTTCTAGACCAGCTGATACTGGGATGCAACCCTTGGGGTATGATACTTCCCTGTCTGAGCCTAAATTTCCTCATTTGTGGGAAAGATGGAGAAAATCATCAGAGAAAGCCCTGTTATTAGTATCAGGCAAACGAACTATGGATTAATTTCCTAGATTCCTACCTGCCCAAAGGCTGATGGATGAGACTTGTCAAGTTTGCCGCAGATGATGACGAAGCAAGGGCTTAAGATAAGAGGACTCCTGCCAAGGTTAGGTGCCAAGCCCACTCCACCACGACCTTACATACCTCTGGAAGGTCTGGAAGAAAGCTGCAGACTGTCTGCAGATTTCCATCTAGGTTTTCCAGGGAGAGGAGAAGAAATTCACTGTCTTTGTGAGTCAGGCAGGTAGCGGAAATGAATGGAGTATGCTTGGGGTCTGCATGCTTCTGCTAAGTCACTTCAGTCGTGTCCGACTCTGTGTGACCCCATAGACGGCAGCCCACCAGGCTTCTCCGTCCCTGGGATTCTCCAGGCAAGAACACTGGAGTGGGTTGCCATTTCCTTCTCCAATGTGTGAAAGTGAAAAGTGAAAGTGAAGTTGCTCAGTCATGTCTGACTCGTAGCGACCCCATGGACTGCAGCCTACCAGGCTCCTTCGTCCGTGGGATTTTCCAGGCAAGAGTACTGGAGTGGCTTGCCATTGCCTTCTCCGATAGTAAGCATTAACTACCTCCCCCACTTTCACAATGATACTTTCTCTACTTGCTGGTAAAACAAGTGGTCCTCTGTGTATATATTTTGTTTTCTCATTTTTCGTGAATTTGTGATCACAGGGAAATTATTCCTCTAGTACAAACAAATTCTAAACTACAGGATCACATTGCACCTTATGGAAACCCAGGAGCTGTGCCACCGAGCCCTTTGTTGGGGGGTGGGCATGGGAACCAGTGTGGCCAGATCTTCTACTGTGTTTATTTAACAAATGTTGGAAATATAGATTTTTTTTTTTAATGGAGAGCCTCCTGTTTTCATAGTTTCCTTTTCTTCTTTTCTTTTAATGGTGCACATGTTGTTTAAAGCTTTGTGTACACCACATAAAACCTACCTGGCTGTGGTCTGTTTGTATCCCATCTTCTGCCTGGTACTCTGAATGTTGAAGTGTTCTTGCTAAATTATTCCAAATTTAGCATTCCACGTGTGCCTCCTCTTGCAGCTGGGAAGTTGGGAGCTTTGGGATCCTCATTGACTAGGGAAGCTATGTCCTTGACCTTAACTTGGGCCTTGTGTCCTTAGGGGATGTCCGGAGCTGGCATGGGCTGGACAGAGATAAAGTCTCCTTTACACGGCAGAATTTCTTTCCTGGAGTCTTTCTATCACCCTGAGGCATTGGTTCCTTCTGTGGGCCACCTCCTGGCTTCTCATATGGTGGATACTAAAAAAGGAACACTGCCCTGCTATTCGCACTGACTTTCTGGGAGAGATGTCAGACCAGTAGTGCTAGGGTGAGCCCTTCAGGCATGGAGGCCAAGCCCCTCACTTTACACATAAGGAAGAAGAGATGCAGAAATCTCCCAACACCTCCGCAGGCCCACAGCTTGTGGATGACAGCTAAGGGATGAATCCCAGGACTCCTGCCTCACTGCCCAGCGCTGTTTCCTATCTCCTGCCACACCTGCCCACACAGGGCACACTCAGCCCTCCAGGCCTTCTCTAGAGGTTATGGGCATTGCCTGTGTGCAGAGTCGTTTCAGTCGTGTCTGACTCTTGGCCATCCCATGGACTTTAGCCAGCCCGGCTCCTCTGTCCATAGAATTCTCCAGACAAGAATACTGGAGTGGATTGTCATGCCCTCCTCCAGGGGATCTTCGCAACTCAGGGATCAGCTCTCATCTCCTGCGACTCCTGCACTGTAGAATGATTCTTTACCACAGAGCCATTGGGGAAATCAGATTGGAGCTGTATAAATAGCAAACTTCAGAGCAGAGGCTGGGAAAAGTGGGGGAGGCCAGAGGGAAACAGAGGTGGGGAGGAACTTAGGAATATTCTCTCCTGGAAGTGAACAAAATTTTCCTGAGATCTCTCCAAAAATGTCTTCTTGCTTATTTTGTCCCCAGAGCCTGGGGACACCAATAGGTCATGCCAGGCAAATTCAACTTGCAGGCCACCCTGGCAGAGCTAGTCTCCCCAGTTTACAAAGCTGCTCCTCCAGGTCAGCTAAGGATGTGGGCACTGGCTCTGCGGAGACTCTGGCTCAACTTCCCAAGGTCTCTCCCTCCATCCTTCAGCTCAGGGGTTTCCACTGTATTGAGATGAAAAACCACACACTTCTGACTCAGGCGAATGATTTACTTTTTCTGATAGAATGTCCTGGGAGGTTAAGAATGGCTTGAAGATTCTGGTCCTGTGATCTCTAACCTGTGATCTGTTGTTTCATCCTAAATGACGTATTCTTTTAAATGAAGAGCTTGAACTTTCTATTAAATAACAATCTATTTTTAAAAAAATTGTTAAGAAATGGGGAAATGTGTGAATTTAGTTTTTTTTCCTTTTCTTGCTTATGATGGGGGTGGGGGAAGTAACATAATTAAACTCTTAGTTATATTCCACCAGACAATTTTATATACATTATCTCAAGTAATCCTCAAAACATTTCTGGAAGGCATGATACCTATTTAAAAAAAAATTTTTTTTTCTATGTTACAAATGAGCAGATCACGGCTCAGAGAAAGTGAGAAACTTACTAAATATATAGCCCAGCTTAGAGGATTGTGTCTGTCATTGCAGCTGTATCCTTAGGCCTTTGCATGGTGCCTGGCCGGGAACAAGTGCTCAGTATAGTTGCCAATAATGCTATTTCCCCTGTGGAAACCAGTGAGCAATGAGACCTTCATGAAAGATGAAAAAAGACCTTGTAGGATGAAGAAAAGAAAGAGGTTTGCATAATTAATACTGAAATAAGAAATGACTTTGATTTATACCACAGCATCTTTCTTCCAAGGATTTTGAGGTATTTGACAGTTATCTCACTTGTCTCTTCACTAGTCCTGGCAATATTCTTGCCAAGTGAGAGGACATGAAGCACAGAATGATTTAGAAAGGACCACACACAGAGCCCCAGGGCCAGACAGTTACTCCCTGCTCTGTGTGCACACCTTCTGGCCCCACTGGAATCTTCAGGGCACCCCCCTTCAGTACCTCTGCAGAGAGGGACTTCTGCCCGCTCTTCCACTCCATCACCTAGGAGATGAACTCAGCAAAGAGGAATAACTCGAATTCACCTTGGACTCTTAGCAGGTACAGAGAAAACAACTTAGAAGAATTGACTGTAGAGAAGTGTTTACTGCAGTCTCCAAACTTTTTGGCATCAGGGACCGGTTTTGTGGAAGACAATTTTTCCATGGACGGGGCGGGGGCGGGGGATTGATTTCGGAATGATTCAAGCACACTACATTTATTGCGCACTGTGCTTCTATCATTATTACATCAGGCTCCATCTCAGATTATCAGGCCTTACATCCCAGAGACTGGGAACAACACAGATGAGAAATGACCTCCCAGATCTGTCTTCTTTCCAAAATCTGATCAGGAAATTGAGTTGAATTGAAGCAAAACCTCATGTAAACACATTGCTGAACATTTCTGTGTTGCTTTTATTATTAGAAAAAAAAGAACATACTAATAATTTTAGCTATAGCTTTAAGCTTTGCTTTTTAAAGTCTGATATGGTATATTTTTATCAAAATGACAAAGTGAAGGTAATAGAGGAAGAGGCTTTACAGTCGCAATACCATCAGGAGATTTCTGTACCCAAACAGGAAATCCAAAGACCTGTAAACTGGAAGCCGACGCGAGTTCATTCGAGACTCTTAAGTACACACTTGCCACTACCTGTCTCAAAAGCTTGTCTGAGACACAGAAGTCTTAATTAAATGCAGATGAAAAGGTGTCCTGAGTTGATTTTCTCATTTAACATTAGACTTTCTTGAATTAAGCAGCTCAGTAAGAAACGAGACATAATTGAGTCTTGCTTTTAATTAAACATATAGAGATATATTTATTTATTTACTAGTTCCACTAAGATATTGCTGAACTTTCATTAATGCTGTTGATTTTTTTTCTTTCCATAGAACAATACTCTTGTTAATCTTGCTTGAATGCAATTAATTGTGCTGTGTTTATCTTCCTGGCTTCACCATTAATTCCAGTGTAGAACCAATTATTTTCCAGTGTTGAATCAATTATTTATATTTTTCACTGCTCCTAACATCCTCCCTACTGAACGTTCATCAATAATGCCATGACTCACAGTATACTTTTATTTTGGGTATAAGGAAGTGAGGAATCATTTTGGAGGAAGAAATTAGAGAGAGGTGTCTATAAAAGATGTTTCTTTGGGTAGCATGGATTGGAAATGTCCCCGATGAAGGACACAAGTGCCTACTTTTGGATATAATTATGGTGCTGTGATTGGCTTTCTGCATTACTCTCTCTTTCTTCAGATACGGATGATGGACTAAGAAAAGACTCCTATAGTTACTGCATCTCTAAACACCCAACAAACATAAACAGTAAAACACCATAACAAACTGTGACATATTGATTCACTACACACCTCTGGCCAAGTCGGGAGCAGGAGCTGAAACAACATACGAGGATAGCTCAGATTCTGTCTCTGTGAAAAGTATCTAACAGTCTAAGCATCCAAGGCTTAATAGAAAACCAAGCCTTCAAACGAATTGGGGGCCTTTAATCAAGCACTCTCTCAAGCACATTTTGTACTCCACTCAAAGGACTGCAGCCAGACAGCCCCACTTGGCTTTTGATTCCCCCTTGAACTGGGCATCATCCGTGGCCATATGAGTAGGCGGAGAAGAAGTAAATAGAAGTCACTTCCAATTCACAGCATGTCTCCATCTGCCTTTTTTGTTCTCTGCAGACACCCAGGAGCACTGGTAGAGCAGAGACTCTCATCATTTTAGAGAAGAGAGTGAGCTAAACACATCACCTAAGCCTTATTAAAACCCCCGACTGAAATACTTCCATTGGTGAAATAATATTTACCAGGCCTCTATATTTTCAACAAGCACCTCCACTCCCATGTATCAATACTTGGCTTTAGTCTCTGCTAGTTATTAGCCTAAAGGCAGCTCTGAGTTCTCCCGTGAATCTACAGTGATTAAAGGGCCTGCTTTTCACACACTTTTAGAGTCTTGATCATCAGCCTCTGATATGAATGAATAAATGGGTGAGTTGAGTATTGCTGGCAGGCAAAGTGGGTCCTAAAGACCCTCCATGTGTTTATGAAGACAAGCTCCTGTCTCCATTCCAGGAAAGGGTGAATCAGATCTTCTGATGCCTTTCTCTTTCTCACTTGCCATCCTCTGGTTTCACTGAAGGAACCAGCATGTGTGCATGCGTGCTAAGTTGCTTCAGTTGTATTCAACTCTTTGCAATCCTATGGACTGTAGCCCTCCAGGCTCTTCTGTCCATGGGATTTTCCAGGCAAGTATACTGGAATGGTTGCCACTCTCCTCCTCCAGGGGATCTTCCCAACCCAGGAATTGAACCTGTGGTTCTTACCTCTCCTGCATTGGCAGGCGAGTTCTTTGCCACTAGCGCCACCTGGGAAGCCCCGAGGGAACCAGAGGGTACAAGAACACCGTGTTTGGATGGATCGGGTCTGCAGTGTAGCAGTGCTTGTCGTATCACTTTATATGCCGAGTCAGTTTAGGTTTGATTTGCTTTTTTGGCAGTAACCCAACATAGGTAAGTATAAATTCCAGTATATGTCGTGCTCATCTCTAGACTATCATGCTAAGTTTTTTCCTCCCCAGTCAAAGTTTAATAAGAAGGGGGAAAAGAGAAATAGTTGACAGTTCCTGAGCACCTACCATGGGCCAGGTACTGTGCTAAATACTTCACATGCATTATCTTGTTTCATCTTCACGTGTAAAAGGGAGACACAGAGGGCCCAAAGAAGTTAGGTTACTGATGAAGCGCAGGGTGTGGGGCACCCTGCATGGGCAGCCAGCTCTAAGGTTTACTAGGTGATAGGAAGAGATGAAATCTAGAAGCGTAGGCAGCATCTCTACTCCAGAGAAAAAGGAACTATTGTCAGAAAACACTGTAACCGCTGTGGCCTTCTTTCCAGGATAAGAATAAATTTGCTGAATTCTCCTTTAAGGCACTAATGACTGGGCTGCTGAACTCCACAAGTTATTATTGTTTTCCAGGCTGACACTTCGCTGGTTCTTTCTCTTCTTTACTTTCAGGCTAACAATTAGATCTAAATCCCTGACAGGACTCTAACCACCACCCCGGGGGGGAGGGGGGTCTAGATTTCTTTACTATTGCTTATAAAGATTTCATTTAAAAAAAGCCCTTTGAAGCCATAAGTTACACTCAGCCACAGCTTTAAAAAAAATCTATTATCTATTTGAGTCTTTTGAAGAACACACACTACCGTCTCTCTCCTCACCTTGAGAGATCAAATCTTATTTTTATCTCCAATTTGAAGACCAAAGATCCCCAGGACAACCAGAGAAGGTAACTTCATCAAATGTCATTTCCATCAGCACCTGTGTCTTTGAGAAGCATCCAGGCTATTGGAATGTTTTAAATATACATTTTCTACATATATGTGAAAATTATGGTGGTGGCTTTGCTCCTCAGGGGGAAAAATATAAAACTGCTTTTTATACGAACAAATGAATCTCTTGGCCTCGTGCGAGGTTGCTTTGAGCAAGGCGTTTAGGCTTTGCTGTTTACCCAATGCTGCACTGGTCTCCTTCATACCCACGCTGATTGGCAACCGCGCTTGAGTGGTTGTGATCATGGAAAGCAGCTATCTGACCCAAATGGGGCATTCTAAATCCTTTGAGGAGCAAGAAAAGCCACACAAATATGAAGCTGGCTCAGGTGGGGGATCACGGGCCTCATTAACGTGTGTTAAAGCCACTGAGTGGCCTCTCGGGGGACCCAGTCACTCAGGAAAAATCTGTTCTGATACCGTCTTATCACTTTATATTATGACTCCTTTGGAGAATCCCTGGTGCCTTTGAGGAGGGAGACAAAGAGCTGGCTGGTCTCTCTTTACTAAATCTAGTCTATTCACACAGTAAAGTAAACGATTCCAGCCAGAAGGCCCAAGGATGAGATTTGGTAAATATTCCAGCCAAACATTTCAACCAAGTGTTTTCTGGGAGATTGCATCAAAGACTTTTTCAGAGGCATAAAATAATATGAGTGTTTAATTTTACCAAACTTGTTGCTTTTGAAAAAGTTGAAAAAATGTTTTGTGTAATTTCAAGCACAATGATTTTAAGCCATTAATAAATAAACCACGGTCTGTCAATCAACTTAAAGAATAAAGATTCTATAATTTTTTTTAACAACTTCCCTTGAATGGGAGTGAGAACAACTGATATTTGCTGATGCCTTCAAATACATCCCTGCACAGGACCCAGAGTAGTATTTTCTGTTCCAGTTAGTGATAGCTGTTAAGCAACAGCCCCAGTTGATAGTTAGGCATATAGTTAAAGATATGAGGAGGCATGAGTTCTATTGAATCAAGGATAATAAAACTTAAAAAAACCCAACATATATGCCTCAATTCAACTGTAAGAATTAAATAACTGTTAACACTGCAATAAAGAAATGTTTCTTGGGGTAACCAAATATATGCATCCTCTAACTTGCAAAGAGATTTATGAACATTACATTCTAAAAATGTCTGGTGGAGCTGGGGGTGGAGACTCCCTGGAGAATGAGCAACATTCCTAGAACGACTTACCTGGGAGTTGGGTAAGTCGTTCCAGCACAGGGCTTACACGAAGGCGGTGGGACAGCTACTGCTACGACTGTCGGAGAAAGAGACGTAGCAGTGGGGACGACAAAGTTTTCGGTGCTTTCTGGTTGCCCTCGGTATGAGCGCATAAGAGAAAAATTACCCCACAGAATTTACACAATGATTGCTACGTACACAAAAACTTCACCCATAATGCAACCTAACCACAGCACCCCCAAAACAAACACTTTAAATAAAAATGACTCAGCAGGCCTTTATGGACTGGCTTAAAAATCTTAATTATCATTTATTTAAGAAATTAATAAGTAGAGAGTATATCCATGGAAGATACAAGCCACGTTTTAAACAAATACACTTTAACTCTGAAAACATTTGTTTAGAATGGAAGTCCACCAGATTTTACGTTGTCAGTTTGACCTTGAAGAAGTTAGCAGGCAATTCGAAGAAAATTTGGAAGCAAACGATAGTGGTTCTTTCTTTGGAAGACAAGTCTATGACTAAATAAGGTCATTTTAAGAGGAGGATCTGGGCGCCCGGTACCGTGCATGCTGTTGCAACATCTGTAAGGGAAAAGCAGCAGCAGGTTCATGAATCTGCCAGATTTGCCTGCTATCCGGCCTCCAGATTGACATTGGATGGGTTTTCTGACATATAAATCGTTTGTCTCCAAACTGGATTCTTTACCAAACATTTCTCATCCTCCAAACTGGGAAGACATACCTGGTCTTCCACAAGTGACTATGAACAGAGTTGAAAAGCTGCTGTCTTATTGCCAAATGATTAAATAAATAAATGCTGAATAAGTGGAGTTCTAATCATTTAATCCACAATCACTTCTATGCAGTCTGCAGTGCTGTCTTTGGCATTAAATGATCAATCCAATTATCCATAACTTAAATACTTCATTTCCCTCTGATTTGATGGATGGGTACTTGAGCATGAAACTTAAATACTCAAAATAAACACCAGGGGTCGAGTCCCAGCACAGTCTCGCTTCTAACACCCAACTCTGTCAATTGTGCGGAAATCTCTGAGCTACTGGTGAAATCATGTCCTACATGGATGTGTTACCATAATACACTGTTTTCTAAAGCTGTCAGACTTGAAGCCTTGAGCTGTAAGGGTTGCCACACAAAAACGAAATCCAGTTGCATCTGGAAGCCTACACCTCCGTGGGAGTTTGAAAGAAACTGAGCGCTGTTCTGTGCTGCACAGAACAGCTTTCTGTACAGGAGGTAGGCTATTAAATGCTTTCTGAACTCCATTAGTTACTCCTGCTGAGTGAAAAAAGTCCTCATAAATGCATAAAAATTAAATTGCCTATGAGGTAAGGAATGAGATGGTACTTCGCTGCCAAATATTATTTTCCATTCAAATGGTTTACAATCACACATACAATGCAGAATCACAGTACATACCTGCAAGGAACAAGCCTAAAATCTAATGCCATCTTAATTTGGTTACAATCCTGATTTTGCTTCAGTTAACTCCTGCTCTGTCCCCCACCCCTACCCCGGATGGAGTCCACAACTCCATTCCCTCCAGGCCAGACAGATATGAGGTTCAGGCTGACCCAACCTGGGTGTCAGAGATGCTGGGCCCCAGTGATTGAGAGGCCCCTGGCCCAGGCAGAGCTCTGAGATGCAATCTTAGGTGGATGGGACTATTCAGAAAGGGAGAAACACTCTTTTTTTCTCCCCTCTCCCCTCCCTGAAATCAGGAGAAGGTGGGTACTGGATTGCAGTCAGCCATTCTGCCATCACACACACTCTTTGACGAAGGCAACAGGAAGGAGGCTAAAGCTGAAAGCTGGAGACTCTGATCCTGAGGACACTGCTGGGAGGCCCTCTCCAGCTGGACATGTGAATTTTCAGTTATATGAGCCAATAAATCCCACTTTTCTTAGATTTAGTTTTACTTTCACTTGCAATCAAACTAGACCTAGTTGATAACCAATTAACATGGAGAACCATTTCAATTTGCATATCAGTCTTAAAGAGGCTGATCTGATTCTACAGATAAGTTGGCTTGCTGAGGTCCTCTGCTAGTCCGGAGTACATATACCCAGGACTAGGAAAGTGAAGTATTCATTCTACCATGGGGAAAACTAACACATTGGACTTGCTTGGAACTTTCAATTAAAACTCTGCTATGATCAAACATTTACTTATTGGATATTGTTATACTTTAAAAAAAGAACTTATAAATTAATATTTTAAGTCATCATTTGCATTGGTACGTAGGATATGGACCTGAAAATACATTGATAAGCTAAACTTTCTCAGTAATGCACTTGTGGCCTGTTGAGGCAGCAATAGAAATAAGCCCAACAAAAATAGCTTAAAATGTTTTATTAAGTATATATAATATTACAGGGTAATATTTACAAAGTTATGTTTTTTAAATAAAAAAGTATCTTGGCAAAGATTGCAGATATTCAAAGCTTCAAACAGTGATAAATTGATTTAATACATATAAAAAGAAAACCTTTAACGGTAACACAGCTGTAAAACAACTTTGGTCTTTAAATCACTGCAAAAAATGGCTACTGACAAATAGCACACCTTTAATTGCTATGGAAAAAAGCCCCCAGGAGAGGATCTCACACATAGCAACACCAGAGTTTCCTTATTTAGAATGGTTAATGGATATTTATATGGTGTGGAATCTAATTCTCAACAATGGCTCTTTGTAAATAATGCTCTGTTTAATAAAAACAAAAATGCTTCCCTCTCTCACCAACCCTGATAACAACATTTAAGATTCCACTGATATTGCCTTACAGAGAAGTTCATTACAGATGCTCTCTTCTTTTCAAAAGGCTAAATTTAAGGGAAAGCTGTTCTTAAATATTAAGGAAGGGCTGTCAAAAGCCAAAGGCAGGAAAGCTTCCTGTTCACTGCTCATCTCTGAAAAGTTACCTGGATTATCCCTATTAGCCATGGAAGAACTTAACAAAGGACCCCAGTGGGTGATGGCAGTTAGTGGCTGAAAATATGACACGTGAAAAACTGTTTCTAAACAGAATCTTCACCAAATTAAACACAATATAATGATAAAGGGTTGCCCAACAATCACTTCTCTAGTTTCCAATAACAGGTAAAAAGGGAGTGTGCCATTCCATACATACACCACAGATGTCTGTTTTTGAATACCCATGTTAGGACAAGAGAAATCTAGGTGATACAGAGCTTAATTCTTATTAACGAGAAGGAAGCATAAACTCACAACTTTTTCAGCTTTATTATAACTCAAATCACAATTTGGTTGGTCACTTACTAAAATAACTGCAACATCCTAAAAAGAACATTATTCTCAAGTATGGGATAACCCCATTATTTTCATTCTGACATTCTCAGAAAATTAACAGATTGGACCTAGGGTTTCCAGGTGAAAAAACTATCACCTTTGAAGGTTTTCAGCACATGTAAAATTTGTCTAAAAAGAAAAATCTCTGGCTCACTCTATTAACAATATGGGGAAACTGAAATACAGCCTACTCAATCATCAAATTTACAGAGTGAGCATCTAATGTACGCAAACACTGCAGGAAGAGAAAGGAAGGGGGAAAAAGGCTCTTGCTTTATGGTGGAATTTTGAAACCTGAATGAGAGGAGCAAGACAAAAACCCAACAGAGCTAAGCAGAGACACACGAAGTACTAGGAAAGGTAAGTAAGAGACGAGAGGCAGCCAGATAGGCACAGACCGCAAAGGAGAGCCGGAAGGGGAGGAAGGGTGGGAGGATAATGTTTTGAAGGAGGGAGAATTTGATTTGTTGCCAAAATGACAAATGTTGTCACTCTGAGAACATACAGTAAATAAAACTGAAGTCGACGGCAAAAATTGGGATCACAGATTAAAAAAGCATATTATGGGGGTAACAGATAATATTGATACTCAAAACAGCTGACAACTTTAATTTGGTGTGACAGAAAACTTACTGTCATTAGAAGTCTAATTTAAAGGCAATGAACTGTCCCAACGATGCCCAAGTAAGAGGGCGCCTGCTGCTGTGGTCCCTCTTCCAGAGAAGTTGACAAGCAACAGCAAGGGTAACAGTAACATACCTGGCCTTCCTCCTGCCAGCTCTCTGTGCTGTCTAGGGCAGGGACTGCCTCCAAAGACAGGAAGTATTAAAGAGAACACATAGGACGGATAAGTCCCAAGACTGAGCCCCAAATAAATGAGAGCTGACTACATATTAAAAGGTACAACTCTGGTTCATAAGAAAGTTTATTGTAAGATTTCATATAGAGAACAGGAGTTTGGATCTTTTTCAAGTCCATCTGCTTTTTTCCTCCTTTCATCAGAATTGATTTCTAAATTAACAAACTACATTCAGTTCAGTTCAGTTCAGTCGCTCAGTCGTGTCTGACTCTTTGCGACCCCATGAATCACAGCACGCCTTAGTAAAATGCAAATGTTTTCAGAAGGAAGAAGAGCAGTGGGAGCCATCAAATTTGTATAAAGGAATACAGCTCCCTCTACATGTTAATACTTTGGACAGGAACACAATTAGGGAAAACATTTATTTTTCTTTTTTTCAAAAAGAACTGTTTTCATAATATGTTCACTTTTCTGAGAGGCATCAGCAGGTCATAAATTTCGGTTTGCCATGGGCAAACCACTTGGTCCCAACGTAAAATATGACGAGTAATTTGGCGTAAACGAGGTACATGGGAACATTCAGTGGACTAAGAAATAACTACTAATAATGCAACTACAAATAGCAATGTCTTACTACACAAACAGGAAGAAAAACCAGTATTTTTAGAGGGCACTGGTGAGCAGTCAAAAAGCTTGGCAAATTACCTAGAACTTTTTAAACATTTTAAGTGATCGAATATTCACATCAAATAGAAGTCCACCGAATAAAGATCTTTGTTTTTAATGTTTTCACTAGAAGCATGAAATTAACATTTGCTCTCCCATAGGTACCTCACTGTTGTCCAAACAGAAGAGGTACATGCCTATCTTATACATGTGCACACACAAACACACACCCGCACGGGAAGAAAACCTAATAATCTAAAATTACTCCAGGCGACCACAACTGTCAGAATGTTAATCTTCTTCTAATGGGGGATAGGAAATGTGGAGGGGTTTGTTTTAGTTTCCAGTCTTAGGGTAAATGGAGTATGACGCAGGAGTACAGGAGGAGAGGATGAGTGTTTATCATGCAACACAGATACAACAGTAATAGAACCACCCATTCAGGGCTGGCCTGTCGGCCTGACGGTGACACACATTATGTTGCCATGCAGGAGACTCATAGTTCAAACCTCAATCTTGGTTTTTCATGCCCCAGATCAGAAAAGAAGCGAAGAAACACTGTAGATTGTGCCTTCAAATCCGAGGAAGGGAATACATATGTTACAACCATCGCTATTTCTGCTGAAAAGTGTGAACATAGTTCTTTGAGAATAAGTCTGGCTCCTTTCTGAAGTGATGCTACTGTGTCACTGGACCATGTTCAAAGAGGAGAAAAAGCGCTACATCTCATACAGCAGAAGCAAATAACAGGAGGACAAGACAGCATGTAAAGGGTCATGTGAAAAAAAGGAAGAAAACATCCATCAACATAATCACCCTCAATCTGGAAAGGGTCTGGTACACTATACGTTGAGGGGATAACGTGTGAGTGGCAACCCCCAAGAATGAAGACCATGATCCTCAGCAATACCACACCCATGCAGACAGCCGACAAAATGTTCCTAAATGAATTTCTCGTCTGTACTTAATATTATGCCCCTGACCCAGAAGAGGCAGACATTATTCAGTTAACACCATAACAGCCAATGTGGCTGTGCCAAAGTTTGCTAAGGTTTGATGGAAGCCTCTGTTTTCATAGATAGCTCTGGGTAACCAGGGTAGTGCCAGGAAATTCTAACCTTGAACCAGTTTAAGTTGGTGACCTAGAGTTAAGAGGCCCCAGGATCTGGAAGGCATCATTCTTGGAAGTTTCCCACTCTACTTTTGCCCCTAACTGAATAAAAAGAACAACAAAAAACTGGATATCAATTGGGCACACAATACAGATCATAATTCATTTATTAATTAAATTTAAAAATACTTTGAATAAAAACTTAACTGTAACAATCATTTAAAGGTCAATTATTTACTTTCTCCCATAGATGGAAACGAGTTACTTTTCTTGTTTTCTTCTCCAGGACAATGAATCAAGGCCATGGTGCTTAAACACATGTGTGTTTCTTTCACGTCATACTACTCTCCAAATCAGAGTCCATCACTCCACTTCAGTTACTCTGGAAAATTGAAAAATGAATATATAATTGCTATGCATGTATATTTTCTATACCTTAACAAGTTGATGTATTTTAAAAATTGAAAATTGTTTCAGATATATGGTATCTAAAAATAAAGAAAAAGTATTTAATCTTAGATTTGCAAAGGTCACAGACAAACTAGACAATCCATTAGCCTCTTTAGCTGCAGTAAGCAAAAGGCCAGTGCCAAATGGAAATGTAAATCAACAAAATCTGATAATCTCCGTTTGCTGGGTTAGCTGAGAAGAAGTCAAGAGATGTTGAGTTTTCCAAAGCAAAAAACATTGATCCTAGAATAATATGCTATCACTTTCATTTTAGATTGACACCATTCATTTAATGTAAGAAAATTAAATATGTGATCAGGTGTTAAGTGAAAGAGGAAATAGGACTGTGGTCCCAAGAGGGCACCTGGTACCTCACTCACCAAAAAGGCAGATACACCATGGGCATTGTGACCTGCCCCTGTCCGTAGGAAGAGCCCACCACACAGACATTTGGAAAAAACCCAACAAATTCTGAACAGCTAAAATTAGCAAAATTAAGGGAATTTCAAAGGTTGCTATAGTTTTCATGTGCTATGAAAATACAAAATCTGCTGTCTATACAATGGTGCCCAAGAAGTCATATCTTAAGGGAAATTAATAAAGGAAGAGGCATTCAAGGCTCCTCTACTGGTTTTCTGAAAATGGGTAAGAGTTCAGTTTCTTCATACAACTATAGAAGAATGACACCACAGTAGGAAAAGAAGAAAAACAGTGAAGTTAAAAAAACAAACAAACCAACAACAGAACACAAGAATGCAAACACAGACAAACCATGCCACACTTTAGATATCAGTTCTTTTTTAAATGTCATTTAATGTTTTCCTTCTAATCCTGTTTTTTTAGGAGTGCAATGGTTAGCAGAGCATGCATTTTTTGTAATAAAGGCTGTGACACAAACTTACAAAAGTGGGATCATTCTGTGACTGCTTACTGAACACATTCCAAGCACTGTTTTAAACTTAGTTCACTAAACACAACTGGCATGTTTTTAATCTTATGCAAAAATTAACTGCAGTCAGGGGAATATAGCCTCTTGAGTTAAATGCTGCATTTTGCTATAGAGGTGAGCACATAGGTCACAGACTTTAGAACAGTAAAACTGAAAGCAGACTATTTACATGATCAAGGAATGACTGTAAATATCAAAGGTATGAAGAAAGTCTCCATAAAATGAAAACATAATTATTCAAATGTTAACAGAACTCAAATATCAGAATATGCTAAGGTAAAATTGAATGTTTACAGTACTCAATATTTCATACTTAATTAGCTTTCAGAACTAGTAAATATAGGTCTCTGAAACAGTCATTAAAAATTAAAAATTATTAGCCCAGAGACCCCCTTCAAAAAGCAGGAGTGACTAAACATCTCTTTTCCAATCCTCTCCCAAAAGGTTAGAACCCAATTCTTGCTTGGAAAAGCAGAGATATTAAGTCTCCACAGGCTAAATGCACAAAATCACCAAACACGAGCACAAAAGAAACCCTGTCAAGATGATAAAGATTTGTGATAAATTATCTAAGTGTCTTACAAAGAGCATTTAAAGTTTCAGTCATCAGACACTGCATCTGAAAAATGTTTGTTTATTTTTTAAAACAGTTATTTCTCTTTGTTATGAGCAATATGACTGGAGAGTCTGATTAGTGATACCCTACAGCTTTTATATTATTCGTTTTGCAACTTGTAACAGAGTAAGTAAGTTTTATAAACTGAGAAATGTAGGCCTTTATGATTTGACAGTGTCCCTTAAAAAAAAAAAACACACACTTTCAAGAAGCAATTTTACTTCTTTTCAATGTCCATATTTTAACCAAGCTATAATTGCAGGTGCATTTTATACTTACCATCGTTCATCATCCCTTTTGATTCTTTAAATGCTAAGAATTAGTAACAAGCCAAGCAGTTAGTAAGATTCCACAATTAGAAATCATTTCTAGACAAACAAACATGCAGTAATATCATGCCCAGTTAATTTTAAGATTACTGTTTGGTTACAAAAGCCTTCCTGTGGGTCATACCCACAGGCTTCACAAAGGACACAGAGTCGTTGGGGATACAGATCTAGATTTGGGGAGAAGTGAGATACTTCGGTCTCACTAAATGATGACAGCCTGTATCTGCCTGAAATTTATAATTAAAAATTGAAACTAATTGAGATCCTTCTCTACTGGGGGTGTTACATTTCATCTTGGCCAATTAAAAAGGCAAGAGAGTCCTCCCCCCCACCCAAAATCACTTGGCTCGAGAGACACAGAACAGTGCTATTTTCTCTCAGAGGTGACAACACTACAAAAACAATACTCTTAATTCTTGATGAATAAGCAAAAAAAGAGAGGTTAGGCAATTAAAAAAAAAAAACCTAGATTCTTCTCAAGGCACAGAGAGCATTCTAACTGCTTTGGGGGCTAATTCAATTTATGATGATCTGGTAATGGATCAAGAAGAACATATAAATTTGTAATAACCACATACCATTAAGAGGTTCCTCTACAGCTTTCTGGAAAATATTTAAAATATATTTACATAAAATAGAATTTATTTCATGTTCTTTCATACTATAATTTATATATGCTAACATTTAAACTGTATATAAACAGTGAATCCTACAGCCAAAAGACAAAGTAAGGCAATAAAGGTTAGGAAGACAAAGCTTGCCAAGTCTAGCTAATAGTTCAATACTAACAGAATCATTCTCTTAATACTTTCTGTGCAGAACTTCCCACCCTACCCTACCTCTCTCTGTTCAAGAAATCCTAACTACAGAACACAAACACAGATAGCAACATAATAAACAATACAGTTAAGCCAGATATGAGAGCAGTCATTTTCAAGTCATGCAAACTGAACTGGGTAACAGGAAAGACAAGTGTTAGGATTGAAGGGTCTAATGGCCAAATTATCTTTAACAGAGGCACTTTTAAAACTTCTAGCTGTTTGGGATCTGTGTAGCTATGGCACCAATCTTTTTAGAATGAACACATGGGGTAAGGTGCACCCCCACTTCCCTCACCTCTCCGGAATGTCTGTGGAAAGCTTGTCAGCTTTACGGGCATGTGTAATCACGCCTTCCTGCCACAGACAGGTCAGAGTCTCGCTTTTGGCATCCCAGACAGAGCTATTACTAATCCTTAATCCTTTTTAGGAAGATGAATACAATATAGTCCTTTCCAGATCTTATTTCCATAAAGTAGTTCCTGTCCCTGTTACCATGATGAAAAAATGACTTTTTTCATCCACCACCATTTATCCCTTTCAGTTTACCTCCTAAATTGCTCCTTTTCTTGGAATTTTCTCAGGTAGCTTTTGATACAGAAAAACTACAGTGCAATTTGTAGGAAGAAAAATGCTTATAAAATGGGGGAAAGAGGGAAATGAATCAATTCAGAACAGCTATTTCTGGGCTATATTTCCATTTATTTTATAGATTATTGTTTTTAATGAAATCAATTTAGTATGAACTTCTCATTTTTAAGCCCGAAATATCATTCTGTGTATGCACTTCAAATGTGTCCAAGAGGTGAGGCAATATATTGGAATCGGATTCTTTGAGCAGATAATGACCATTATTCTTACACACAAACTTTCCAGTTCTGGGCATGAGAAAACAGCACAATCTTAAGAAATCATTTATTCTAACCCATTGCTAGTAAATGACCAAGTTTTAAAATAGATTGGATCTGTCCATGCAAAGATCATAAAGTGATTTCGTAGGTATGTGCTAAGTTGCTTCAGTTGTGTCCGACTATTTGCAACCCTGTGGACTGTAGCCTGCCAGGCTCCTCTGTCCATGGGATTCTCCAGGCAAGTATACTAGAGTGGCTTGTCATGCCCTCTTCCAGGGGATCTTCCTGACCCAGGGATCAAACCCACGTCTCTTATGTCTCGTTCACTGGCAGGTGGGTTCTTTACCACTAGTGCAACCTGGGAAACCCTGAAACAACTTCAGTGTTCTCCTAATTTGATGTCATGGTGAACGGCGAGCAGTGGGGTTCAACATCTCAATTACCATTCCTCAGACTAAACCATTGAGCATCACACCCAATTCATTTAAGAAATTTTAACTTACCTTAGGAGGTTGTATAGTCCTGTGATTGGAAGCTGATCACATGAAAAAATAAGAAAATTAATTTAATAAATGAAATAAATTAAGGCAATATTATATTTAATTTTAACATAAAACATTCAGGACTAAAACTAAACGTGTCAGAAACTCCACTGAAAGAGTGGCTTTGATAACTAAAAGTACAGAACACTCTTAATCATATACACTGACAGAAAAAAATGATGCAAATAATCCATCCCAATCAAATAATAAACACATACACATTCTCATTTGTACACGCCACATGTCCCTCAAAATCAGTCACTTGTTACACTTCATGGTGGGAAAACAGTCATCTACGCCCCCGCTGTAGGCTTTACACCCCTCCCTACTCAGGCCAGCTGGAATGTGGAATTGCCCACCCTTAGCTCACTGCTGTTCCTGCAGCCTGTCCTCTCTGTTTTTCTTCTTCCATCTTTCCAGTTTTCAAAGCTCCAGCTAGCTAACAAACTAAAGAAAATATCAGATCCCTCCGAGTTTAGAGAATTGTTTGCGGCCAGCTAGTTTTAGCTATAACCAAGCCCTTCTCTGCCTATATTCCTTCTTAGCTTTTCCAGTTACCCTTCACTGCCTCTCAGTGCATTGGTTAATGAAGATGAAGAAATAACGGCATGAAGAAACTGACACAAGAATGGCTCAAGTTGCAAAGGGAAGAAGAGAAATGTTCCTTATAAAAACCAAGTGAGAAAGTCCAGGAGCAGCTAAAACTGGTCTTAAATACAGAATCAGAGTCCTACAGATACAAAAGCATCAAGGGGCAATACCCTGTGGGTCATTCTGTAGGACGAGGATGCTACTGGATGGTCAATTCCACTGATCTCTGGATTGGATGACGGCACTGGATGATGAGCAGACTGAGGCAGGCCCCTAGAACTGCTCGGGTCTTCTGTGCTCAGTATTTCCTACTTCTCCATGCCTACTCTATCAAGCTTCCAAAGCTGATGGGTAAAGGGGGTGAGACCTGAGCCAAGGGAAGTCAATCTACAGACAAGTCAGAAGCTTGGTAAGACTTGCTCCAAAAGGGAAAATGGCAACTGACTGGCCTGAAAAGTTTCTTTCCCACTGGAACCTGGAGAGGAGAAGAAAGAAGACAAGAAAGCTGGTGAAGGGAAAGAAAGGTGAAAAGGAGACAGAAAGTAAGCAAGGAGAAGCTCAAAGCTTAGAGCCAAAGGTGAGAAAATAGACCAGTGAGAAGACATGAATAGATCAAAAACAGAACATTAAGGAAAGGATGAGCTACCTGGCTAGCCGGTAAAGAACCAAAGAGAGAGAAAGTAAGCACACTGGCAGGAGGGCATCTGCTAACTCTTGCTACTGAGAGGGCAAATCATGACTCATAGACTTTAGAGATGTGTTGGATGCTTCCAATTCCTAAACCACTTAGTTGTTCCACTCCCTGTGACGATCAGTCGTGTATCTGCTTTCACACGATTCCGATCTCTGTTAGTGCCATGTGTGGTTTTAAAGTAAATCTCCTTTACTGGAGGCATTTGAGAGTGGTTTCGTCCTTGAGACCAAACAAGAAGAAATCTCTTTTTAAAGTACTATGGAATAAAATGTGTTGGGAATATAGGTAATCACAATTAGCAACCTCTGAAATAAACCAAGCAGAATTACAGAACTTTATTTGGGACAATCATGGTAGTGATATGTATATACAACTTACTTCAACTAAACCATGCCCTGTGTTTATGTTCTATCAAGGAAAAGAGAACTTAACCGCCATGTAATGTGAAGGATCAGAAGTAAGATTTTAAAGCTATATTTTTGAGCTCATAACTTGTTAGAATTAGTATTAAGAACTGCCAAGCAACTCTTTTAATAGTCTTAAAAAAGTATGAAGTTTCTGAGTGCTAATTCTCACGTCCAAGGAGCATCATATTTGGCTAGGCCATTCTGAAACAAAGAGCTCTATAAAGAACGTTGATTCAAAGGGCACCAGTCAGCTTTGATCGCTCTAATACAAGAGCAAACAATGCAGAAGTGAATTTCGCTTGAGTTAATCCTCTCTAATAGGCATATGACCTATGTGACTAAAGAATGATTGTGATTTGTCGCTGTTGCTATGGGCCTAAGGCATGACCGCCATGTATGTATGTATGTATGTGAGTGTGTGTGTGTGTGTAAATCACAAGCCTTAAGCATTTCATGTAAGCTCACTTGCAATGCTTCTTCTCTACCAAAAACACTTGGCACAAGGAGAAAATATATTTCCAGGTTTGGGATTTTCAGGGACAACTTTATCTTTTGATACCAGATTCACCTCTTCCCAACAATGGGCAAGAAGATATCACTGAATTTTACATATCTATTCTGTGTCTTTCTAAAATATGTGAGATGTGGTCAATATGGTTCCTGACTGCTAGGAGGTTGATTTGTATCAAAACATGACTATATTCCCTTATACAGAACTAAACAGTAATGGCTTAAGAAAATTAACAAGTAATGACCCTGATGAAGAATGAACATAAGCATCCCACATAGGTAATACACCCAACTTCACCGAGTTTAGTTAGTTCTTTTAAACCTTCTATATTTCCTCATATCATTATTGTTCTCAACCCTTGATTTCATTTTATGAAACAAATGTTTCAGTAAACAAACTCCAGCACAGCTAAAAAATAACATAGAAAATGAAATTTAAAATCCTACTCTTTAAGTAATATTTAAGGCTACAAATTTAAATTGGGAAATAATGAAACTAATGAAAGTTAAATCTCTCACAGGGACATAAACAGCTTGGATTTAAAAGTCAAGACACATTCTTTAGACTTTTCCAAAATAGAGCATCAGCAACAAGTAACAGTTACACTGAAAGCATTTACAATTTTTACTTCCTGATACAAATGCTCAAATTTGCAACCTTAAATGTTACATATACTCATATTTACATATTCAGTTATATATGAAAAACACATCAACTTTCCTAGTCTACCACATTATCTAAAGAGCTACTTTCCTGTACCTTTTCTCTTCTTGCCCTTCAACTGACCAAAGGCATTTCTCTGAACTCTGGTATCAGACAAATTGATTTGAAAAGTTAATTTAGAAAAGTCTCAAAATGTAAATAAAACCTGACTTAATGCTTCACTTACATATATTTATAAAACTACCATAAAGAAAAAACAGTTTGAGGAACTTGCTAGGAATTCAGTTTCACTTTGAATTTAACGTGAGAATAATACATTTGTAATGACAATGGTTTCACAGGCTTCCCAGGGGTGTAGTGGTGGAAAAGGGGAGAGAGGTCAAGGGGGCAGCAGCTAGAAGACACCTATTTCCATTGAGTCAGTATCTCCAGACCTGCTGGTCGTCAGACAGGGAAGGCAAGAGGAAGCATGGGAATAAAAGGGAAGGAAATCCAGATAATGAGGGGAAAAAAAGAACAAAGAGCTGACCACCAGTCAAAGACACCTAATATTACATCAGCTGCATGGATACTGCAGGTCACACACTGTTCTCAAGTATTAATAGGGAGCAACATCATTAGCAGAGTCATCTTTAAGAACTAGACCAATGGTGATTAAAAAGTCAAACCCAGGTCTCAGGGATTGAACCCAGGTCTTCCACCTTGCAGGCAGACGCTTTACTCTCTGGGAAGCTTAAAGGGAGACTAATATAAACCAGGGACTTCCCTAGTGGCTCAGTGGTAAAGCACCCGCCTGCCAATGCAGGATACACAGGTTCGATCTCTGGGTCAGGAAGATCCCCTGGAAAAGGAAATGACAACCCACTCCAATATTCTTGCCTGGAGAATGCCCATGGACAGAGGAACTTGGAGGGCTACAGTCCACAAGGTCACAAAGAGTTGGACACAACTGAGCAACTAAGCACAAGACACAGCACAAACGATTTCAAATTAATTATTTAAAAAATACAGCGGCATTTGCTGTGTTTTCTCATTTTTGGAATTACTCATGCATTTCTTTGGTCCTAGACAGTAAGAATCAACCAAAAGCATTATCCAGATTATATATTTGAAATTCCTGGCATAGGCTAACAAAAATAAGGCTGACTTACCAACACATTTCATATAAACTAATCCAAGTAATTCTGCTAGAGCTATAATACCCAAACCTGAAATCAGAAGAGGACCATGCACTGGGATACATTCTGTAAAAACAAATGAAGTTCTATATTAGAAATTCATATAAATAATTGATTTTTTAAAAGAACTAACAATGACAGTAATAATATTGAGTTTTAAGAAATTATTCTTTTATTAAGAAACGAAAATTATCTACATTTGTTCATCACTATTAAGTCAGTCAATGAAATGACTTCAAATTATTAAACGAAAAAATCTTTCATCTGTATAATATGTACCTTATCACATCAAGGCTAATGGGAAATAGTGTGTAAAGCCTAAGGCCGCAACCCACTGGATGGAGCCTAGTTATTTTAAAAGCTCTCTCACAGATATAGGCAGAGCAGTCTGGGTGCTGAAAAAATCAACCCACAAGCCATATACAGCCAGTATACTCATGGCAATGTGGAAAGCACTATCCTCAGCGCAGGGAGCACACGACACTAAATGCTGGCACGGATGTGGAGCAACAGGAACTTTCATCCATTGCTGGTGGTAATGCAAAATGGTATAGCCACCTTGGAAGACAGTGTGGCAGTTTGCTGAAAAACTAAATATATTCTTAACATACACCCCAACAACTGCACTCCACTGGAGTTGAAACTTATGTCCACACAAAGACCTGCACATGGATGTTTAGAGCAACTTTATTCTTAATTGCCCCAAACTGGAAGCAACCAAGATGTCCTTCAATAAGTGAATGGATAAACAAACTGTAGTACACAATACAATGGAATGTTATTCAGCGCTAAAAAGAAATGAGCTATCAAGTCACAAAAAGACAGAGAAATCTTAAATGAATATTACTAAAAGAAGCTAATTTGAAAAGGCAACATTCTATGGACACATTAAAAACACTGGTGGCTGCTAGGGTAATTAAGGAGAGGGAGGATTAACAGGCAGAACAGAGGATTTTTAGGGCAGTGAAACTTAACTGAATGATACAATATCTATGACTATGATCCATATCATTATACATGTATCAAAATCATAGCATATACAACACGAAGAATGAACCCTCATGTAAACTATGCATTTGGGGTGATAACATATGGCAAGCCACTCCAGTACTCTTGCCTAGAAAATCCCATGGACAGAGGAGTCTGGTGGGCTACAGTCCATGGGGTTGCTACTAGTCGGACAAGACTGAGCGACTTCACTTTCACTTTTCACTTTCACACATTGGAGAAGGAAATGGCAACCCACTCCAGTGTTCTTGCCTGGAGAATCCCAGGGATGGCGGAGCCTGGTGGGCTGCCGTCTATGGGGTCGCACAGAGTCGGACACGACTGAAGCGACTTAGCAGCAGCAGCAGCATGTCAATGTTGGTTCGATGACTATAACGCATTTACCACTCTGGTGGGGGATGTTGATAGTGGAAGAGGTTGCTATGGGGGTATTTGGGAACTCAGTACTTCCTACTCAAGTTTGCTGTGACCCTGAAACTGCCCTACAAAAAAATGAAGTCTACAAAATAAAAGAAAGAAGAAAAAGAAAGAGAACTCCATCCAAGAGAAAGCCCTACCAAGACAAGGTGAGACTAGAGAAGGCTGGGACTCTTACCTGAGACACAGAGGCTGAATCCAACCACAGAAAGCACATAGCCCAGTATCTGAAGGATCAGTATGCTGATGGTGACGGAGGACATCCCCATAGCTGGAGGGAGGAAAAGTGGGTTGAGAGTATTTAAAAAGCAATCACTCCTACTTGTACTTTGTGCAATCAAGAATAATAGCCTATGACCAAAGACTACCTCTGGAGTTCTTCTCAGATGGTAAATTTTTTCCCAGTGACCTACATTGTATGTCTAGATCTGTAATTTTATAACAAATCAATACTTTTCCAATGTACAGCAGGCCAGAGATAGGCTCTAAGGCTGAGAGTCACATGGGTAACTAGATAAAAATAGATTCTAATATTAACAAAAATGTTAGTGATTTACTCCTAAAATGCAGTTAAAATGATACCAACTACAGGTTGGATATCTACATGTTAAGATTTGCCATAACTAAAAAAAAAATAAAGCTACTCTTTCTTACTTATAATCCTATTTTGTAGAATTAGTTAAAACCTGAAATAAAAATATTATGATAATCATTAGGAAATTATATAGCATAACTTTAAAAATACACTGATATCAAATATACATAAAAATAATTTTTTACAAGGTAACTGAATGCCTTGAAAACCCAAGCCAACTTTAAAATAATTCCATATGGGTAAAATATCACTAAGAATAGCCTGGGCAATCTTTTAATAAAGCAACTTAACAATTATTGAGTTGTTAAAAAAATACAAGAATATTTTAACCAAAAATGCTGTTCTTTAAATGAAAAAGGTGGGCAAAATCATTCCATCACAACAAATACTCACCTATCGTAAATACACAGTAATGAAGTAATATTAATATTACTGTAGGAAGTACAATTAAACCAAGTCCTGAAGCATTCTTTGTTGAATATTCACCTGTTAATTAAACACAATAATTAATATTTTCCTACAAACCTCTTACTCTTAGAAAACATTACTTAATTTATTAAATGTATTAATCTCTATACCACTCTTATAAACTACAAAAGGTTTAAAAATATTTCCCCCAAAATTTCACACAAAATAAATGACTATTTTTTTTTATTATTCTAGACCAAATTTAAGATACGTAAATGTCAACACATAAGTCTGAAGACATCAAACCTTGAGTTGGCTCTGCCTCCTTCTTAACCACTTCACATAATTCCAGTGAGAAACTCTGGGATCTCTTACCATTCCCTTCACTTGCTATACTCAACCTGTCCCAAAGTCAAAGCAATTGTTCTTTCAAATTGTCTTCTGAATTAATCTCCTTCTTCCCCCTGTCAAAGTAGTGCTCAGAATTCTACAAGTCAGGCTTCAACAGTATGTGAACCACGAACTTTCAGATGTTTAAGCTGGATTTAGAAAAGGTAGAGGAACCAGAGATCAAATTACCAACATCTGCTGGATCATCGAAAAACCAAGAGAGATCCAGAAAAACATATACTTCTGCTTTAGTGATTACACCAAAGTCTTTGACTGTGTGGATCAGAATAAACTGTGGAAAATTCTTAAAGAAATGGGAATACCAGATCATCTGACCTGCCTCCAGAGAAATCTGTAGGTAGATCAAGAAGCAACAGTTAGAACTGGACATGGAACAACAGCCTGGTTCGAAACTGGGAAAAGATTATGTCAAGGCTAAATACTGTCACCTTGATTTTTTAACTTATATGCAGAGTTCAGTTCAGTCTCTCAGTCACGTCAGACTCTTCGTGACCCCATGAACAGCAGCACGCCAGCCTACCTGTCCATCACCAACTCTCAGAGTTTACTAAAACTCATGTCCATTGAGCCAGCGATGCCATACAACCATCTCAACCTCTGTCATCCCCTTCTCCTCTCACCTTCAATCTTTCCCAGGATCAGGGTCATTTCAAATGAGTCAGTTATTGGAGTGGCCAATGTATTGGAGTTTCAGCTTCAACATCAGTCCTTCCAATGAACACTCAGGACCGATCTCCTTTAGGATGGACTGGTTGAATCTCCTTGCAGTCCAAGGGACTCTGAAGAGTCTTCTCCAACACCACAGTTCAAAAGCATCAATTCTTCAGTGCTCAGCTTTCTTTATAGTCCAACTCTCACATCCATACATGACTACTGGAAAAACCATAGCCTTGATGAGATGCACCTTTGTTGGCAAAGTAATGTCTCTGCTTTTTAATATGCTAAATAGGTTGGTCATAACTTTCCTTCCGAGGAGTAAGGGCCTTTTAATTTCATGGCTGGCAATCACCATCCGCAGTGATTTTGGAACACCCAAAAATAAATCATCCACTATTTCCACTGTTTCCCCATCTAATTGCCCTGAAGTGATGGGACCAGATGCCATGATCTTAGTTTTCTGAATGTTGAGAGTTAAGCCAACTTTTTCACTCTCCTCTTTCACTTTCATCAAGAAGCTCCTTAGTTCTTCTTTGCTTTCTTCCATAAGGGTGGTGTCATCTGCTTATCTGAGGTTACTGATATTTCTCCCGGCAATCTTGATTCCAGCTTGTGCTTCATCCAGCCCAGCATTTTGCATGATGTACTCTGCATATAAGTTAAATAAGCAAGGTGACAATATACAGCCTTGATGTACTCCTTTTCCTATTTGGAACCAGTCTGTTGTCCCATGTCCTGTTCTAACCGGTGCTTTGTGAACTGCATACAGATTTCTCAAGAGGCATGTCCGGTGATCTGGTATTCCCATCTCTTTCAGAACTTTCCATAGTTTATTGTGATCCACACAGTCAATGGCTTTGGCATAGTCAATGAAGCAGAAATAGATCTTTTTCTGGAACTCTCTTGCTTTTGCGATGATCCAGCAGATGTTGGCAATTTGATCTCTGGTTCCTCTGCCTTTTCTAAAACCTGCTTGAACATCTGGAAGTTCACGGTTCACATATTGCTGACGCCTGGCTTGGAGAATTTTGAGCATTACTTTACTACTGTGTGAGATGAATGCAATTGTGCGGTAGTTTGAGCATTCTTTGGCATTGCCTTTCTTTGGGATTGGAATGAAAACTGACATTTTCCAGTCCTGTGGCCACTGCTGGGTTTTCCAAATTTGCTGGCATATTGAGTACAGCACTTTAACAGCATCATCTTTTAAGATCTGAAATAGCCCAACAGGAATTCCATCACCTCCACTAGCTTTGTTCATAGTGATTCTTCTAAGGCCCACTTGACTTCGCATTCCAGGATGTCTGGCTCTAGGTGAGTGATCACGCCATCGTGATTATCTGGGTCATGAAGATCTTTTTTGTATGGTTCTTCTGTGTATTCTTGCCACCTCTTCTTAATATCTTTGCTTCTCTTGGGTCCATCCATACCATTTCTGTCCTTTATTGAGCCCATCTTTGCATGAAATGTTCCCTTGATATCTCTAATTTTCTGGAAGAGCTCTCTAGTCTTTCCTATTCTATTGTTTTCCTCTATTTCTTTGCATTGATCACTGAGGAATGCTTTCTTATCTCTCTTTGCTATTCTTTGGAACTCTGCATTCAAATGGGTATATTTTTCCTTTTCTCTTTTGCTTTTTGCTTCTCTTCTTTTCACAGCTATTTGTAAGGCCTCTTCAGAGAGCCATTTTGCTTTTCTGATTTCTTTTTGTTGGAAATGGTCTTGATCCCTGTCTCCTGTACAATGTCATGAACCTCCGTCCATAGTTCTTCAGGCACTCTATCAGATCTAGTCCCTTAAATCTATTACTCACTTCTGAAGTATAATCGTAAGGGATTTGATTTAGGTCATACATGAGTGGTACAGTGGTTTTCCCTGCTTTCTTCAATTTAAGTCTGTATTTGGCCAGGAGGAGTTCATGATCTGAGAAACAGTCAGCTCCTGGTCATGTTTTTGCTGACTGTATAGAGCTTCTTCATCTTTGGCTGCAAAGAACATAATCAATCTGATTTTGGCATTGGCCATCTGGTGATGTCCATGTGTACAGTCTGCTCTTGTATTGTTGGAAGTAGGTGTTTGCTATCACCAGTAAGTTCTCTTGGCAAAATTCTATTAGCTTCTGCCCTGCTTCATTCTGTATTCCAAGGCCAAATTTTCCTGTACTCTAGGTTTTTATTCAGTTCAGTACTTCCAACTTTTGCATTCTAGTCCCCTATAATGAAAAAGACATCTTTTTGGGGATGTTAGTTTTAAAAGGTTTTATAGGTCTTCATAGTAGTGTTCAACTTCAGCTTCTTCCGCATTACTGGTCAGGGCATGGACTTGGATTACCATGATATCGAATGGTTTGTCTTGGAGCACAATCTGGAATCAAGATTGCTCGGAGAAATGTCAATAACCTTAGATATGCAGATGACACCCCCCCTTATGGCAGAAAGTGAAGAGGAACTGAAGAATCTCTTGAATAAAGTGAAAGAGGAGAGTGAAAAAGCTGACTTAAAATTCAACATTCAGAAAACTAAGATCGTGCCATCCTGTCCCATCACTTCATGGCAAATAGATGAAGAAACAATGGAAACAGTGGCAGATTTTATTTGGGGGGGGGGCTCCAAAATCACTGCAGCCATGAAATTAAAAGACGCTTGCTCCATGGAAGAAAAGCTATGACCAACCGAGAGAGCATATTAAAAAGCAGAGACATTACTTTGCCAACAGAAGTCTGTCTAGTCAAACCTATGGTTTTTCCAGTAGTCATGTATGGATGTGAGAGTTGGACTGCAAAGAAAGCTGAGCGCTGAAGAACTGATGCTTTTGAACTGTGGTGCTGGAGAAGACTCTTGAAAGTCCCTTGGACTGCAAGGAGATCCAGCCAGTCCATCCTACAGGAGATCAGTCCCAAGTGTTCATTGCAAGGACTGATGTTGAAGCTGAAACTCCAATACTTTGGCCACCTGATGCGAATAACTGACTCATTGGAAAATCCCTGATGTTCAGAAAGATTGAAGGCGAGAGGAGAAGGGTATGACAGAGGATGAGATAGTTGTATGACATCACTGGCTTAACGGACATGAGTTTGAGTAAGCTCCAGGAGTTGGTGATGGATAGGGAAGCCTGGCGTGCTGCAGTCCATGGTTTTAACAGAGTCGGACCTGACTGAGTAACTGAACTGAACTGAGCTGAACTTCCCCTGTCTTTACTAACTCCAATTGCAAACAGAGCTACCAAATTGATATTCCTAAACATGTGTATACTGTATTCTGCTCTAAAAACAAGGCTTCTTCCAGTTTGCACTTGTGAGTTCAGGCCGGCCTCTGCTGCTCTTTTCATGTGCTGCAGACTCTTCCCCCCACTCACACTGCCATCCTTCATGGGCAACTGCAATTTCAGATCTATCTGGGTTCCCAAGTTCATTCCCCCTTCCAAGTCTTGGCTAATAAAGTGTGCCTCTGTAGTGGCCTAATGGCTGCCCTAAAGATATGTCCACCTCCCAAATACTCCAAATCTTTGAATATTAACTTATATAGTAAAATACATGATGAAGTTAAGGATCTGAAAGAAGGAATGTCTCCTGGATTTCCCAGGTGGGTCCTGAATCCAGTGACAGGTAGCTTTGTAAAGAGAAGCAGCAGGAAATTAAGTGGAGACACAGAGGGGAGGAGACCATGTGACCATGGAGGAAGTTGGGAGCTACACTACCACAAGCCAAGGATATGCACAGATGGCCAGCAAACACCAGAAGCTAGGAGAGCATGGAATGGATTCTCCCCTAGAGTGTCAGGAGGGTGTAAGGCCCTGATAACATCTTTATTTCAGATTTATGACCCCCAGAACGGTGAGAGAATTTCTATTGTCTTAAGATACCCAGTTTGTGGTAATTTGTTAATAACAGCCCTAGGAAACGAACATGCACCTCTCCAGAAATGTCCTCAACCTTATCAATCCTCCTTTCCCTCATAATAACTGTATATCTTACCTGGGATGAAAAGAAAGGCTCCAACAATGACAAGGACAGTGAGCAGTAGTCCAGCAACTAATAGAAAAATGGCTTTCTCCTTCGTATAATTGGATTTATATTTAAGCGCTTAAAAAAACACAAAGAATTACATGAACTCAATCACAAGAAATAAAGCCATTTATATAACTTACAAGGTGCAAATATTAAACTGGTAACTTACTATAACTGAATAACCTTTGAGGAAAAAAACTCCACATCATGTCAAGCCACCTCAAATCTCTTTCATAATGAGTCAATGGCTAAATGGTATCATGGCAATAGAAATATGGATGCTGACTTCATAGGTGATACTTTATTCCCCTAAAATGAAGTTATACATACCAAGCTTTCTTAATCATAGCATTATTAATATTTTAGATCAGGTAAGTTGCTGCTGTTAGGCACTGCTCCACACACAACAGAATGTTTAGTACCATCCCTGACCTCTGCACACCTCATACCAGTAATAACCCACAAACTGTGTCAATTAAAAATATCTCCAGGCATTGTTCTCTGAGGAACAGAAGTGCCGTGTCTATTTATGACTGATAGACACACTGCTGAGGAGAAATTACTGGCTAATCAGTTATATCGAGAAAAAGAGAAATTTGTAATATCTTATATAAAATTAGTAGAACGTCTGGAAATCCAGATATTTTGTTTTGAAAAAGTATACACTGGACAAATCCCACCCTCTTGAAATCCTGAGGTTGGGGGAAATGCTTACATTGTTAAATTAAAATAATTTCATACAAATAAACTACAAATACTCCACAGGTTTTTAATATATGTTACACTTTTGATGCTAGCTCTGTTGTCAAGAACCCAGCTTCTGTAAAAGAATGATGTAATGCATAAACCTAAAAATGTTATTTTTTTTATCATGTATTTACCCTTCCAGTTTTTCTTTGGTTAAGATTAAAATTAATGTTTCACCAAGAAATTTGCTAAAAGTAACCTAAAAGCACACTGAGTAGCAGAGAGAAAGTGTGTGTGATTGAAATTCAGCTGTTTCATCCATACATGTTCTCTCCATGTTATTTACCAATGGACAGATGTCTTGAGAATTTTTTCAATAATTTTATATTTAGCATTTAATTTTCATCTAGTAAAATGACAAACAGATAAATTACAATAAGAACAACTAATAAACTCCTAAATGAACATGATAAAATCCCATGTTTAAGGTATTATAATCTAGAGTTAGATAATAACCTATGGCTAAGCATTTAAAAGGTATAATTACCTTTTAAAATCTCTACTCATACTTTAGACTGTAACCTCAACTTTGTCCTCTTTAGGGGGATGGAGGGCTAATCATAATTAATCCTGAAGCTGAAAAGTGAAATTCACATTAATCAGAAAAAAGTAAGAAACAATAAGCTTGCCAAGCCTTCCTTTGATCAATCCAGCCTTGAAACTTATGTGACTATGACTCAGTCATGTCCCTGCCTTCTTATAGGGCACAGATTTTTTCCTATAAGCCTACTTTCTAGTCTCAAACACTGGCTTTATCATATCATAATGATAAAAATTCAGTGCATGTGTCACAAAAGGCACAGATAAAGACAGAAAAAGAAACCTTCTCTTTTTTAATTTTTTTTTCAAAATTTACTTTTAACTGGAGGGTAAATGCTTTACAATATTGGACATATGGACATATTTTCATTTTAATCCCATGTATGTGTGCTCGGTCGCTCAGTTGTGTCTAATTCTTTGCGACCCCACAGTCTATAGCCTGCGAGGTTCCTCTGTCCACAGGATTTCCCAGGCAAGAATATTGGAGAGGGTTGCCATGCCCTCCTCCAAGTGATCTCCCCAACCCAGGGATCACACCCACGTCTCCTGTATCAGCAGGCATATTCTTTACCACTGTGCCACCTGGGAAGCCCCAATACTATGCATACTATTAACTAAAGAGAGTTTGAAATTTCTGCAAAAGGCTTCTAAAATAGAAGCTGTTTCAAATTACCTCACAATCAAACAAATATTCATAAGATACACTCCTAGGTTTAACTCAGTACATAAAAGAGGTACAAAGATCAAGCAGCAAGACTTCACCCTAGAGTCTGGTATGTGAAAGTTGCTCAGTCATGTCTGACTCTTTGAGACTCCATGGTCTATACAGTCCATGGAATTCTCCAGGCCAGAATACTTGAGTGGGTAGCCTTTCCCTTCTCTAGAGGATCTCCCCAACCCAGGGATCGAACCCAGGTCTCTGACATTGCAGGAGGATTCTTTACCAGCTGAGCCACAAGGGAAGCCCAGAGTCCAGAATCAGTTCAGTTCAGTTCAGTCGCTCAGTCGTGTCCAACTCTTTGCGACCCCATGAATCACAGCATGCCAGGCCTCCCTATCCATCACCAACTCCCAGAGTCCAGTAGAAGTACATGCAAAATGGCTGATTTATACCATTCTTAAGAAAAATAAGGGTTTGAACTTCATATAAAATTCAAGCTCTTCAGGCTTAGCAGAGTTACAGGAGAAAAATAATGTCAACAATAGAAACAAAAATAAAATGCCACAAAATGCTATTATTGACAGTGTTTTACCATAGAATGGTCTTTTTTTTTTTTTTTCTTTTAGGAGGGGTCCCACCCCATTTTATTTTATTTTTTTTATTTTACAATATTATATTGGTTGGTTTTGCCATACATTGACATGAATTCACCCCGGGTCTACATAAGTTCCCCCTCCTGAACCCCCCTCCCACCTCCCTCCTCCCTTTATCCTCCCTCTGGGTCATCCCCGCATGCCAGCCCCGAGCATCCTATAACATGCATTGACCCTGAACTAGTGATTCGTTTCACATATGACAACATACATGTTTCAATGCCATTCTCCCAAATCATCCCACCCTCACCCTCTCCCATAGAGTCCCAAAGACTGTTCTATACATCTGTGTCTCTTTTGCTGTCTCGTATACAGGGTTATCATTTGCATCTTTCTAAATTCCATATATATGCATTAGTATACTGTATTGGTGTTTTTCTTTCTGGCTTACTTCACTCTGTATAATAGGCTCCAGTTTCATCCACCTCATTAGAACTGATTCAAATTAAAAAGGGTTTCTTTTGACTCATTTTCTTTGCTCACAATGGCCATGTTTTAGCAGGTCCCATAGCAAGTCTGTAGAGTATCTTGTTAGGCTCTGCTGTTTTACAGTTGGAATCACATAGCATGTAGCCTTCTCAGATTGACTTCTTTCACTTAGGAATATATATTTAAGGTTCCTTCATATCTTTTAATGATTGACAGCTCATTTGTTTTTTGTGCTGAATAATATTCCATGGTCTGGATGTACCACAGTTTATTCATTCTCCTATTGAAGAATATCTTGGTTGCTTCCAAATTTTGGCAATGATGAACAAAGCTGCTATAAGCATCCATGTGTAGATTTCTGTGTGGACTTCAGTTTTCAACTCCACGTGGATAAATACCAAGGAGTAGGGCTTCCCTGGTGGCTCAGTGGTAAAGAATTCACCTGCAATGCAGGAAATGAGGGTTTGGTCCCTGAGTTGGGAAGATCCCCTTGAGAAGGAAATGGCAACCCACTTCCAGTATTCCTGCTTGGGAAATCTCATGAACAGAGGAGCCTGGTGGGCTACAGTCCATGGGGTTGCAAAAGAGTCAAACACAACTTAGCAACTAAACAACAACTATTACTGGATCATATGATAAGAGTACATTTAACTTTATATGAAACCACCAAACTGTATTCCAAAGTAGCTGTACCATTTTGCATTCCCACCAGCAATGAATGAGAGTTCTTCTTGCTCCACACTCTGACCAACATTTGGTGTGGTCAAAACTTATGTTTTTAAGAAAAACCTATAAACGTAGTGCTGCCTGACACAGGAATACCAAATATACAGGGAGACAATGTCAAGTTTTTTTCAACAAATTAGGAATTTCAAGTTTCCCTTTTATACCTTCTATAAAGTAATTAAATCTAGCCAGCTACTTCCCAGAGATGAGACAGGTAGTTCATTCACTTTTTCTATCTTTACTGTGTGCCTACCATGTACTGGGCCCATTTATTAGCCCAAGTCATATCAACCAAATTGAGGCACAGTAGAAGTTACTTTATTCAATAATAATAATTGATCACGCACCTACTATGTGACAATCACTATTCTAAGTGCTGGCAGTGAACCAATAATTCTGCCTCAATGCTCATTATATTCTAATGTATGAATGAGTGTGTGTGAGTGTGTGTGTGTTGGTGGTGGGGAATGAGTGACGGGAAGAGTTACTCCCAGATATTCTCCTCCAGTTAAGTAAAAGATGTGGGTCTAGCCTATGCAAGCCCTATTATGTATTTAAGCTTTCAAATTCATGTGAACAGAGAAATGACATGTCCCTCTAGCCACCTGAAGAAACATGGCTAATACTCTTGATAGATACCCCATTAAGGCTTTTTTGTGTCTTTGTCACTGATGTAAAGGACATATACAACAACGCAGGCTGTGGTTGAAGAAGTCTTGTGAAATTACCAGGTTCAACCTGGAGATCAAATAAAACTATTATGTTAGTTTTCATGACATCCCAAAGATGGGATTCAATAAGACCATATAGATCCACCAAAGGCTGAAGTCCAGATAACAAAACCCGAAAATTCATGAATTCAATGCCTGTCCTAACTGCGTGACAATTAAATGATCCCTACGTGATTAGTGAGTTTAGTGGTGAGATAGGAAGGTTAACCAGTGAGGTAGAAGACACATCAAGTAAAGAATAAATCGTGAAGAGAAGACATACACTTGATTTTATTATTATAGTGCTATCTTCTGATAACTCTCAGAAAGTAATTTTAGGATGTTTTCGCTATCAGTTGAGCTGCACATTGGTACTCTCCCTGATGAAGGATAAGGCAAATCTGGTAAGTTTTAAAAAAGATTACAACTTCAAAATTTTTATTTAATTATATTAAAATTATAATTTTAAAACTGTTTTTAACACACATTAAAAAAAGAAGGCTTTGTGAAACTGTTACTAGATAAAAATGAATAATAATGCCAATAACAAACTGATTACTTGCCAGAAAGCGAGTAAAATAATTTTATAATGAACGCCATGCACTATCCAACTTTCTTTGATGAAACAATTTTGTCAAAATGGAGACGGATGAGAAATCACGTTCCTAGTCTATAGGACAAAGAAATAAAAGAGTCCAAGTTTCATGAAGTCTGGGCTTTGAAGTACTTTGAATATAAAAGATAAAAGAAGGCAATGCCTAACATACTAATTTCTTTTCCTTAGTTCCAAACATTCCTGGTCTTATAGAACATGCCACACCTTCAGAATAGATGCAGGAAGGTGGGATGTTTGAATTTGGAAAGAGTCAAAGCAACAGCAACTGTATGTCTACAAAAGAGTATATTACTAAGCTGTAGGTTTGTTCAGTTCCTTCCACAATAAAATCAGTATATAAAAACACGTTTTAATAAGCAGAATTGGATAATTATGTGGACAGGACCAAGGAAAAGCAATGGGAGTTCAAGATTATTTAAGAGAATCTTAGTAATAATATTTATTATGATGATGCTTTGCCTTCCTGGATAGAAGTTTCCTAGTACAGTTAGTATGTCTTTGTGTGTGTGCATGTGTCCTTAGTCACTCAGTCATGTCAACTCTTTGCAGTCCCACGGACCATAACTTGCCAGGTTCCTCTGTCCACAGAATTTCCCAGGCAAGAATACTGGAGCAGGTTGCTATTTCCTTCTCCAGGGGATCTTCCCAACCCGAGGATCAAACCCAAGTCTCTTGTGTCTCCTGAACTGGCAGGTGGATTCTTTACCACCTGGGAAGCCCATATATGTCTTTATTTCTTCAGAATGATTTTTCCAAAAGAAATTCTGTTCCATTACTTCTTTTAAATGTGGTTTCATGGCATAATCACTTTCAAAATTAAGCTAGTACTCAAGATTGGACTTAAGAACTTAGCAGGATCACAACGGTGTTGTGATGGAGAAATTTTTTCTTTGAATTTTCTAACTGATTTCAATAGAGGCCTCCAGCCAAAAACCTCTGAGCAGTAACCAAAATCATTGTGGAATAGTCTTGAGCAAGGACTGGAAAGTTAGAAAACAAATGAAAGATGCCTAGAATGAACTAATTTGAAATTACAGCTGTCTCTCTCCTGCCCTGGTTCTGATATGCATCAACTTCAGTTACCATCATTTAATTAAATAACACAAGTCCTCCCAAAACACAGTTCAAATTTCCACTACCCCAATATAATGATTGAGTAATTGCATAAAGTGTAAATTTCACCGTTATCTCTTCAATCCACGAATCACTACATAAATATGAGATGTGCATCACCATCAGTGACCAATCATGTCACCCTTTTCAAAGACTGTTGGTGACTGCCCACGGCACATCTGTTATTCAATTCACACACAGACAGCAAAACATATGTTGTGCTACCTCCTGTCTCCCAGTCATAAACCACTGTGACATTTTACAATGGATAATCAAAAGAGGAAACTGGGCAATAAAGATGAGGAGCAAAGAAACGAGATGTGATAATGCTGGAAGTGAAATTCCAATAGACAGTAACTGGCATTATAGAAAAGCTAACTGTGGAATGTAAACATCACTGCCATTCAAGAGACTCTAGATATACAGTCAGAAGAACTTAGTAAAAGTGAACTTATTGGCATACATGAGGACAACGAGGTGGCTGTGACAAAAATGAAGATGTCCCAGAAGAAGTGACTGGCAAAAATAACTTCATATGAAAGCAACTCTTGCAGACAGTTCATGACAATATAAGCATAAAGGATAGTTCAAGACATGAAAGTGCTGGGAGCTGATTAGATCTTAGAAAGGAGTATGACAGTTCACCAAGGAATAGACAAGATGCATGCTCTGTATTCAAAGTTATATAACAAGAAAAGGCAAGCATTTTTCAAACTGCTCTTGATAAAATTCACCAATTCTCAATGTTTTTAAGGTTTTATCATGTATTAAATATTAATTTTACTCTTTTTTTCATTTCCTAATACATTTCTTTCTGACAATAAGAGAGTTTTTAATGTTTTGACAAAAATTTAAAGGTCATAGAACAACAGTAGTTTTGGCATTTATTATTAGATTGCTTTGCAGTTTCAGTTTATATGGTCATGTTTACAGACCTGCAGTTCTGTGTAAAGCAGGGATTCACTGAATATAACAAAAGTTCTAAAGAAGAAAAAATAAGAACAAGCAATCGTATCACAAAGAATTTCAACATGTTATCCAGTTCTCAACATGGAGTTAAACATTAATCCTATAAAAACTGGATGTCTTGGTGAGAAGCATTTGAAATCATTCATTACACATCTAAATGATGGAAAATACCTGTCATATTGACAATCAGTAAGGAAGAACAATCCTGAAAATCAGCCAGGAACATAATTGTCAGTGCAGTGGGAAACTGAATTGATACAGTTTTCAGAACAAAAACAAAATACCTGAAACAAAATCCTATTAGAGATTCATCACTTAGGCCAGCAAATCTCTAATTTGTTAGCCAAAGTAACTCAGTTAGCAGAAGGCTTGGTGTTTGATTCTAGGATTCTCTGAGGAGTTGGTTTACCATAAGATTCTGTTTAGGCATTTGTAAGTTAAAGCTAAAAGCAAAGGTATTTCCCTGTGAGAGACCTTTTTGGTCGAAACATGGGCTAGGGCTCACCATATTTGGGAGTCCTTGGCTTGGCTTCCAGAGTTTAGAGGTCTCAGAGCTTCTTTCTCAGTAAGCATCTATGGCATCCTGAGACAGAGTTCAAAATAAAGTTCTGGTATAAAGAAACTTTCTCTTCAAAATGAAAGCATAATCTGATGTCTTTACTGGATGTTTAGCTGATGGAAGGTCTAGGTTTTATCTTGGGTGACCAGAAAGAATGACACACAGAGCTAGATAAACCAGAGGGAAATCCCCTGTGTATAAATGAGATAAATGAAAGACTATAAATGATAACCAGGAAAAGTTAAAAGGAACTGAAAATCTAGAAAGGGAGAGACATGAGTCTGAGTTACTATTAATACCGTAGAGGCTGTAAGATTCTGCACTCTAAAAAATGCATAACCAAGCAGTGAGTGCAAAACAAAGGGGTTTTCTTTGGGTGGAATCCCCAGGCCAGAAACAGGATGTCTCCCACAAAGAGTACCAAGAGAAAAGTGGATTTTAGATTCATGTCTATCATGAAGATGTGACAGAAGGCACAGAGCATGTACACTTACATATCACAACAGAAATGTGAATGCTATAAAGCCAGGGGCAATGTACATTTCATTTCCACATCTCGAGCACACAGCCCAGTGCCTAAGAATCAGTATGTACCCTGTCAAAAGACATTTATCAAATAAAGTGGGTCCACATTCTATTCTGTCAATAATGGTTTCACTTATTCTCACTTATACTCAGTGTGTATACCCAGATACAGGTTCACTCTTTGTGGAAAAAAAGAAAAAGCACACTCTTGAAATAATTTCAAGACAAGGAAGCAGTATAATGTAGTAGTAAATAGCACTGTATCAAATCCCAGTACTACCAAGAAATGGTTGGGTGACTGTGGGAAAATTGCCTAGTCTATCTGTGCCTCTATTTCTCGTCTACAAAATGGGAATGAGAACTCCAGTATCTATTCCTGCAGAGATCCCGAAAGAAGCAGATGTGATTTCAGATGTAGAGTACTTTGCATAGTGTTGTCACAAAAGCTTAGGTACTATTATCACAAACACTTTTAAATGTGAGTTCAGGCTGGGTGAATCAAGTATATTGGTTCCTCCTACACACACACACACACACACACACACACACACATACAAGCACGCACGCGCACAAATAGGCTTCCCTGGTGGCTCAGACAGTAAAGCATTCTGCAATACAGGAGACCTGGATTTGATCCCTGAGTAGGGAAGATCCCCTGGGGTTGCAAAGAGCTGGACATGACCGAGCAACTAACACTACCCACACACATATTTACCTGTTCTAAGATGAGCCTAAATAAAAATTGGCACAATTTTTTTTAAGTTTATGATCACATTTGTTAAAATATGACCAACAAAAGGGAATTGCCTGGTAGGGAATTTTGTGCTTTGACTGCTGGGGGCAGGGGTTTGGTCCCTGGTTAGGGAACTAAGATCCCACAAGGCATGGCCAAAAAAAAATATGACCAACAGAATAAATATAAAAAAGAATTACCCTCACTAACACAAAAATGAAAATTAAGATGATGTTTTTTTCAACCATTGAATTACCAAAGATTTTAGAATTATAATGATGTCAAGTTTGTGAGGAGAAAGATGGGTATTCTTTCACCTCACAATTATTACCTGCGGTAATAATTGATAAAATGGTGCTGGAAAACATGTTGGCAATATGTATTAATATCATGAGCATTAAAATACCTTCTCTGCCACTTCAAGTGTTACATATCTTTAGCACACTTACTTTCATAACATCAAGAAAATTTGGAAACATCCTTAATATCCATCAAGATGAGAGTTAAGTAAATTACAGTACATCCATAAAAGTAGAGCATGGGCAACTATAAAAAGATTTCTGAAAACATAGGAGGCAAATCAGCATTCACAAGTGTATAAGCTATATGAATCCATTTATGGGCTTTCTTTTTTTAAGAAAAAAAGACAGAGAAGTGGGAAATTCACCAGAATACCTCAATAGTTTATTTTTAGGCTCTGAGACTCTAGATGATATTTGTCTTTTCTTTACACTTCCTATGTTGCATAAGGTATCCTAAAGTGGTATGTATTACTGTTTTAATTCAGAAAAACAATGGTAAAGCTTATTTTTGTAAAAATATGGCTGATGGTGAACACACCCCTGTTTAGGTCGACTAATGATAATGCCATGATCAGCACAGTTCAATCAATCCAAATGCAACAAGTCACACTTCTGTTCAGTGATTTCATGATCTTAGAAAAAGGCTATTTACCACTGAAATCATAAGACATAGGCCTTAACACCCGAGTCTGCCAATAGGGTTAAAGGTTTTCCCTAATGTCAGTGGACAAGGTCTTGATGCTATACCAGTTATTTTCTTAATATAAAAAGCTTACTGAAACTCTAAGAAATTGCCATAAGAATTTCAGACATTGTTTTGAAAGAGTTGTGAAATGTCTTGACAGTTGTCTTTCTTAGTCCTTTCTTTGTCTTTTTTACCTTTTAGACAAAAGCTGAGAACAGCTTTGAAATCACAAAGCATTTCCAGGGTGCTCTACATTGAAAAGAGTCTTTAGAATATATAATCAGTTATCTCACTTCTACTTTTACGTATCACTTTATATACACATGACTGAAAAAAAAGGAAAGTGAAGTTGCTCAGTCATGTCCAACTCTTTGTGACCCCACAGACTGTAGCCTTTCAGGCTCCTCCATCCATGGCATTTTCCAGGCAAGAATACTGGAGTGGGTTGCCATTCCCTTCTCCAGGGGATTTTCCTGACCCAGGGATCAAACCTGGGTCTCTCACATTGCAAGCAGACTCTTTACCATCTGAGCCACCAGGGAATCCCATAATAGCTAATCTGCTACAATATTTTACTAGCTTTCTTTTTATAAAGGTTGCAGAATAAAATGAGGAAATGAAATCACCCATTAGTTACTCCTTGCTTTATTTAAATGTACTTTTTTCCTTTCATTTCCTTTCCTTTCCTTACTGGCCTTCAATGACTAACATTTCACTGTGCTATAAGGAGATGAGAAAGAAATCTTAAAGTTTAGAAGTTTAGACTATCATCTCAGAACTCTACTAATTTAGTAAATTTCCTTTACCAAACTGGTACAGAAATACAGTTGACTATAAACATCAACCAGAATGCAAAATACCATTTTTTAACTACCAATGACAATTCTACATTGCTGATGCTAAATCTAATACAGCAAGATTTGCCCTGAGAAGTTCAGTCACATGATTATCACAGTAAAATATGATCAAATAACATCACTTTCTATGGCTACTTTCTTAGAGGCTACAGAACTGTATAGAAACGATGACAAAATATGGCTTAGATTGGGCTTTTCCAAGCACATGTATTTTCCTGGGAAGTTCAAACTGGAAAAATAAAGAGAGGGAAATAATTAATACTCAAAAGAACAACATCCTTTTTTTTTTAACTGAAGTATAGTTGACACATTATATTCATTTCAGTGTACAATATAGGGAATCAACATTTACACTACAAATTGATCACTGTAAATCTAGTAAACATGTTACCACACAAAGTTAGACTATATTTTCCATGCTGCACATTATACCCCCCATGATTTATTTATTTTCTAACTGAAAGACTGTACTCCTTTCACCCATTTTTCCCATTCCCCTCAAATCCCCTCCCTTCTGATGACTACTGTATCTATGAGTCTCTTTCTATTTTGTTTTGTTTGTTCGTTTATTTTGTTTTCTAGATTCCACGGATATCGAAACCATATAGTATCTTTGTTCTTTCTTAAGATTGTATATTCAGGGTCTTTTATATTTCCATGCAAATTATAGGATTATTTTTTCCAGTTCTGTAAAAAATGCCACCGATATTTTGATAGAGATTCATTACATCTGAAGATAGATGTGGGCAATATGGACATTTAAAAATATTAATTCTTTCAATATATAAGCACAGAATATCTTTCCTTCTTGTTGCTGTTGCTCAGCCACTTAGTCGTGTCCAACTCTTTGAGACCCCATGGACTGCAGCATGCCAGGCTTCTCTGTCTTTCACTGTCTCCCACAGTTTGCTCAAACTCATGTCCAAAGAGTCGGTGAGGCCATCCAACCATCTCATCTTCTATCGCTCCCGTCTCCTCCTGCCCTCAAATCTTTCCCAGCATCAGGGACTTTTCAAATGAGTCAGCTCCTTGCATCAGGTGGCCAAAGTATTGGAGCTTCAGCTTCAGCATTAGTCCTTCCAATGAAAATTCAGGGTTCTGTGTTGTTTTCAATTTCTCTCACCAATGTCTTTGTCTTTAGGGTTTTCTAAATGCAGTATCATATTATCTGTAAATATGACAGTTTTACTTTTTCCTCTTCGATTTGGATGCCTTTTATCTCCTTTTCCTGTCTGACTGCTGTGGCAGTCATTCCAATACAATGTTGAATAAAAGTTGTGAGAGTGAGCATCCTGTCTTATTTCTGATCTTAAAGGAAAAGCCTTCAGTTCTTAACTGAATATGATGTTATTAATAGCTGTGGGTTTGTTATACATAGCCTTTATTATGTTGGATATACCCACTTTGTTGAGTGTTTATCATAACTGTATGTTGGATTTTGTCAACTGCTCTTTCTGCATCAACTGAGATGATTAAATGATTTGTATCTTTCCTCCTACTAATGTAGTGTATCATATTAAATTAATTCATGGATACTAAACCATCCTTTCGTTTCTGGGGTAAATTCCACTTGATCATGGTCCATGATCCTTTTAATGTATTGTTGAACTTATTTTGCTACTATTTTGTTAAGAAAAATTTTGCATCTATATTCATCAGGGATATTGGTTTGTAATTTTCTTTTCTTCCAGTGTGTTTGTCTGGTTTTAGAATCAGGATAAATCTAATTTCATAGAACAAATTTGAGGGTGTTTCCTCTTCAATTTTTTGGAATATTTTGAGAAGGATAGCTAAGAACTCTCCTTTAAATGTTAGTAGAGTCACCTGTGAAGCTATCTGCTCCTAGACTTTTGTCTGTTCAGAGTTTTTTTTCCTGGTGGCTCAAATGGTAAAAAAAAAAAAAAAAAAAAATCTGCCTGCAATGTGGGAGACCCAGATTCGATACCTGGGTCAGGAAGATCCCCTGGAAAAGGGCATGGCAACCCACTTCAGTATTCCTGCCTGAAGAATCCCATGGACTTGTGAGCTATGGTCCATGGGGTCGCAAAGAGTTGGACGTGACTGAAATGACTTAGCATACAATTCAATTACATTTCTAGTAATTGGACTGTTCAGATTTTCTATTTTTTTTCTTAATCCATTCTTAGAAGATTGTTTGTTTTTAAGAATTTATGTATCTCTTCTAAATTGTCTAATTTGCTGGTGTATAATTGTTCTTAGTAATCTCTTACGGTCCTTTGTATTCTTGTGGTGTCAGTTATAACTTCTCTTTCATTTCTTATTCTATTTGGGAACTTTCTCTTTTTCTTGATGAGTCTGGCTTAAAGGTTTATAAATTTTATCTTAAAAAAAACTAGCTCTTAGATTCACTGATCTTTTTTATTGTTTTTTAAGTCTCTTTTTCATTTATTTTTGCTCTGATCTTCACTAATTTCTTCTTTCTACTAATTTTGAGCTTTGCTGATTCTTCTTTTCCAGTTCCTTTAGATATAAGGTTATATTGTTTGAGATTTTTCTTACTTCTTGATATATGCCTGTATCACCACAAAATTCCCTCTCAGAACTGCTTTTGCTGCAATGCAAAGATTTTAGATCATTGTGTTTCCATTTTCATTTGTCCCGAGGTATTTTTGAATTTCCTCTTTGATTTCTTCAAGTGACCTAATATTTGCTTAGTAGCAAGTTGTTTATGTTTGTGTTTTTTCCATTTTTCTTCTTATAACTGATTTCTAGTTTCATACTGTTATAATAGGAAAAGATGCTCATTATGATTTAAATCTTTTATTTTAATTGGAGCTAATTCCTTTACAATATTGTGGTGGTTTTTGCCATATATCAACATGAATCAGCCATGGATCCCCACAGGCATCCCCACATCCCCTGTCACCTCCCTCCCCACACTATGCCTCTGAGTTGTCCCAGAGCATCAGCTTTGAGTGCCCTGCTTCATACATTGAACTTGCCCTGGTCATCTATTTTACATATGGTAATATACATGTTTCAATGCTATCCTCTCAAATCATCCCACCCTCAACTTCTCCCACATAGTCCAAAAGTCTGTTCTTTACATGTGTCTCTTCTGCTATCTTGCATATAGGGTCATTGTTACCGTCTCTCTAAATTCCATACATATGTTTTAAGTTTCTCTTTCTGACTTACTTCACTCTGTATAACAAGCTCCAGTTTCATCCACCTCATTAGAACTGACTCAAATGTGTTCTTTTTTTATAGCTGAGTATTATTCCATTGTGTATATGTACCACAACTTCCATATCCATTCATCTGCTGATGGACATTGAGGTTGTTTCCATGTCCTAGCTACTGTAAACAGAGCTACAATGAACACTGGGATACATGTGTCTCTTTCAATTTTGATTTCCTCAGTGTATATGCCCAGCACTGGGATTATTGGGTCATATGACAGTTCTATATCCAGTTTTTTTTTTAAGGAATCTCCACACTATTCTCCATAGTGGATGTACTAGTTTGCATTCCCAACAACAGCGTTAGAGGGTTCCCTTTTCTCCACACCCTCTCCAGCATTTATTGTTTGTAGACTTTTTGAAGGCAGCCATTCTGACTGGCGTGAGATGGGTACCTCATTGTGGTTTTGATTTGTGTTTTCTGATAATGAGTGATGTTGAGCATCTTTCCATGTGTTTGTTAGCCATCTATATGTCTTCTTTGAAGAAATGTCTGTTTAGTTCTTTAGCTCGCTTTTTGATTGGATTGTTCATTTTTCTGGCATTGAGCTTCATGAGCTGCTGGTATATTTTGGAGATTAATATCTTGTCAGTTGTTTCATTTGCTATTAGTTTCTCCCAATCTGAAGGCTGCCTTTTCACCTTGCTTATAGTTTCCTTCATTGTGCAAATGCTTTTAAGTTTAATTAGGTCCCATTTGTTTATTTTTGGTTTTATTTCCATTATTATGGGAGGTGGGTCATAAAGGATCTTGCTGTAATTTATGTCAGAGAGTGTTCTACCTATGTTTTCCTCTAAGAGGTTCACAGTTTCTATCTTACATTTAGACCTTTAATCTATTTTGTTTATTTTTGTGTATGTTAGAAAGCGTTCTAGTTTTATTCTTTTACAGGTGGTTGACCAGTTTTCCCAGCACCTCTAGCTAAAGAGACTGTCTTTTCTCCATTGTATATTTTTGCCTCCTTTGTCAAAGATAAGGAGTCCATAGATGTGTGGGTTTATCTCTGGGCTTTCTATTTTGTTCCAGTGATCAGTATTTCTGTCTTTTTGCCAGTACCATACTATCTTGATGACTGTAGCTGCTTTATAGTGTCATCTGAGGTCAGGCAGATTGATTCCTCCAGCTCCATTCTTCTTTCTCAAGATTGTTTTGGCTATTCGAGGTCTTTTGTGTTTCCATACAAATTGTGAAATTATTTGTTCCCGTTCCATGAAAAATACCATAGGCAGCTTGATAGGGATTGTATTGAATCTACAGATTGCTTTGATTGGTGTACTCATTTTCACTATATTTATTCTTTCAATCCACAAACATGGTATATTTCTCCATCTATGTGTGTCATCTTTGATTTCTTTCATCAGTGTTTTATAGTTTTCCATATGTAGGTCTTTTGTTTTTATAGGTACATTTATTCCGAAGTATTTTATTCTTTTTGTTGCAATGGTGAATGGGATTGTTTCCTTAATTTCTGTTTTTTTCATTGTTAGTGTTTAGGAATGCAAGGGATTTCAGTGTGCTAGCTTTATATACTGCAATTTTACTATATTAATTGATAAGCTCTCGCAATTTTCGGTGGTATCTTTAGGGTTTTCTATATAGAAGATCATGTCATCTGCAAACAGTGGGAGTTTTACTTCTTTTCCAATCTGGATTCCTTTTATTTCTTTTTCTTCTCTGATTGCTGTGACTAGGACTTCCAAAATTATGTTGAATAGTAGTGGTGAGAGTGGGCACCCTTGTCTGGTTGCTGATTTTAGGGGAAATATTTTCAATTTTTCACCATTGTGGATATTTGCTGTGGGTGTGTTGCATATGGCTTTTATTATGTTGAGGTATGTTCCTTCTATGCCTGCTTTCTAGAGACTTTTTTTTTTCATCATAAATGGGTGTTGACAAAAATGAATTTTGTCAAAAGTTTTCTCCACATCTATTGAGATAATTATATGGTTTTTATCTTTCAATTTGTTAATATGGTGTATCACATTGACTGACTTGTGAATACTGAAGAATCCTTACATCCCTGGGATAAAGCCCACTTGGTCATGATGTATGATCTTTTTAATACACTGTTGGATTCAGTTTGCTAGAATTTTGTTGAGGATTTTTGCATCTATGTTCATCAGTGATATTGGCCTGTAGTTTTCTTTTTTTGTGGCGTCTTTGTCTGGTTTTGGTATTAGAGTGATGGTGGTCTCATGGAATGAGTTTGGGAGTTTACCTTCCTCTGAAATTTTCTGGAAGAGTTTGAGTAGGACAGGTGTTAGCTCTTCTCTAAATTTTTGGTATAATTTACCTGTGAAGCCATCTGGTCCTGGCCTTTTTTGTCTGTTAAAGACTTCTGATTACAGTTTCAATTTCCGTGCTTGTGATGGGTCTGTTCAGATTTTCTATTTCTTCCTGGTTAAGTCTTGGAGGGCTATACTTTTCAAAGAATTTGTCTGTTTCTTCCAACTTGTCTGTTTTATTGGCATATAATTGCTCATAGTACTGAGCGACTTCACTTTCACTTTTCACTTGCAAGCATTGGAGAAGGCAACCCACTCCAGTGTTCTTGCCTGGAGAATCCCAGGGATGGGGGAGCCTGGTGGGCTGCCGTCTCTGGGGTCGCACAGAGTCGGACACAACTGAAGTGACTTAGCAGAAGCAGCAGCAGCAGTTTCTTATGACTTTTGTATTTCTGTGTTGTCTGTTGTGATTTCTCCATTTCATTTCTAATTTTGCTGATTTGATTCTTCTGCCTTTTTCCCTTAATGAGTCCGGCTAATGGTTTGTCTATTTTATTTATCTTCTCAAAGAACCAGCATTTAGTTTCATTGATTTTTGCTACAGTCTCCTTCATTTCTTTTTCATTTATTTCTGCTCTGATTTTTAGGATTTCTTTCCTTCTACTAACTTTGGGGTTCTACTGCTCTTTTTCTAGTTGCTTTAGGTATAAAGTTAGGTTGTTTATTTGATGTTTCTCTTGTTTCTAAGATAGGCTTGTATTGCTATGAATCTCCCTCTAAGCACTGCTTTTACTGAATCCCATAGGTTTTGGGTTGTCATGTTTTCATTTTCACTTGTTTCTATGCATATTTTGATTTCCTTTTTTATTTCTTCCATGGTGATCTGTTGGTTATTCAGAAGCATGTTGGTTAGCCTCCATAAATTTGTGTTTTTAATAGTATTTTTTTGGTGTCGCTGACATCTAATCTTACTGCATTGTGATCAGAAAAGATGCTTGAAATTATTTCAATTTTATAAAATTTACCAAGGCTAGATATATGACCCAGGATGTAATCTATCTGTTCCATGTGCACTTGAGAAAAGGTCGAAATCTATTGTTTTTGGGTGAAATGCAGATATCAATTAGGTTTAACTGGTCCACTGTATCATTTAACGCTTGTTTCCTTGCTAATTTTCTATTTGGTTGATCTATCGATAGGTTTGAGTGGGGTACTAAAGACCCCCCACTATTACTGTGTTGTTGTTAATTTCCCCTCTCATACTTGTTAGTATTTGCCTTACGTACTGAGTTGCTCCAATGCTGGGTACATATGTAATTGTTATATCTTCTTCTTGGATTGAGCCATTGATCACTATGTACTGTCCTTCTTTGTCTCTTATTATGGTCTTTATTTCAAAGTCTATTTTCTGATATGAGTATTGCTACTCCTGCTTTCTTTTGGTCTCCATTTGCCTAAAATATCTTTTCCAGCTCCTCAGTTTCAGTCTGTATGTGTCCCTAGGTTTGAGGTGGGTCGCTTGTAGACGGCATATACAGGGGTCTTGTTTTTATATCCATTTAGACAGTCTTTGTCTTTTGGTTGGAGTATTTAACCCATTTACATTTAAAGTATTTATAAGGATGATCCCACAGCCATTTACTTTGCTGTTTTGTGTTTTTTTTTTTTTTTACTGAAAGAAAAAAAAATATTTTTTACTTCAGTTAATCAGGAAGCTTTGTCAGAGCCCTACCCATAAGGAGAAGAGACAACAGCTGCCTTTATTCTTGTTGGTTTGCTTTGCAATCCGCTCTGCATAAAGTCAGCTAACTCCCTCGGTCACGGGCGTCCGGCTGTCCACAGGCTCCTCTCTGTTTGGCCTTGGCATGGAGGATGAGACAATGTCTTTGCGCTCTCCCTCCCCTCCGTGTTTGTACTTTTCTGTGGCCGGGGCCCCAGCGGCGAGCGCGGGCTGAGTCTTAGCAGGCTCCTTGGGGCAGCTGTCGCTCTCCAGCGAGCCTGCTCTCCGCATCTTCTCCTCTTGCAGACACTGCTGCTCAAGTCCTGGGGCTCGGGGGGCTGGCGGGGTCCTCGGAGCCCTGGGGCTCGGGTGGGGGCGGGGGCGGCAGCAGCGGCGCGGGGGCCTGCGGGGACTCCACCTGGTGGTGGTGCTCCTTCTTGGGGGGCGAGGAGGCGCTGCCGCTGCGCCCCTTGGGGCTGCTCTCCTTGCTTTTCCGCCCTGGGCTCTTGCAGGTCTTCAGTCCCTTCCCGTTCTTCTCGCCAAGTGTGGACACCAGCAGGGGCTTCACCACCTCCTTCACCCCAATGCTCACCGTCTCCCAGGTCTTGCGCTTCTTGATGGGGAGCACGGTCTCCTGCACGGACCGGATAGACAACTCCTTCACGGCTTTCTTTTTGGCCTCGGCGGCAGCAACCACACAGCCCGGCTTTCGGCCTGGTTTCCTGGGAATGGCCTGTGGGTCTGCCTCCACTTTTCGCTTCCGGCTGGGGCGCTTGATGACCATGACCTGGGCCGAGGTGGTGGCCCCACCCCCTTCCGCCTTGCTGCTCTGCGCAACTTGGAAAGGCATCTTGACGAGCAGCTTGCCAGGACTTTTCTCCAGAACCCTTTTCACCTGCACGCCCTCTGATGCGGTTGCCTTGGGTCTCATGGTGCCACTCCCTTTGGAGCGTCCCCGACCTCTGCCAGTTCCTGGAGCTTTGGGAGATTTGGGCTTCTTAGGTGGTTTCTGCTCTCGCCGGGAGGGGCTCCCTCTCCCGGTTACCGTGAAGTCAAAATTATTAGGGTCCAGGGAGGTGTCCCCTGCCTTTTCGAAGTACGTGATCAACTCCACTTTAGAGCGAAAGGCTTTTCCCTGGGGATTGATCAAGTACACATCATACTTCCCAGGGGAGCGGCCAGATTTCCTTTGCTTAAGCTTTCGGTCCAACCTTTGGGCAGAGTGGGGTCATCGTACATGGGGCCCCAGTCGCGAAGGATGGAGCGCCGCTGCTTGGGGGATGCAGAAGCTTCTGGCACGGCTGGGGCCGCGCCTGACCCTTCTGAGGTCTCTGCTTTGCCGGCCTCTGCTGGCTCAGCAGAGTGGTGGGCTGCTGGCTGCAGGGGCTCATGCTTGCCCTCTTTGTCTTCTTTCTTATCCTTCTACACTCTTTTGAATTTCAAAGGTTTGTCCTTCAGGCCCTGGAGAGCCTGCTCTTCAGATTTTTCTTCCCTGAGCCCTAACATTCCAGCTACCATGGAATCTTGTTGGAGCTGGTCTACAGAAGCAAGATGTATTCTGGGGAGTCACATGGTACATCAAAGCAGGAACTGGTGAGTCTGTATTTTTATGGAGCAGTCTCTCCTCCTCGCCTCCTCCTCCTCCGCTCAGCGCGGCAGCGGCGGCGGCAGCCATTTTCCGGACGGCTTTTACCACAGCCCTCTCTCCGAGAGGAGCCGTGTTTGTTTTTATAAAGTTTTTCTGTGTTCCCTGTCTAAAGAAGATCCTTTAGCATTTGTTGAAGAGCTGGTTTTGTGGTGCTGAATTGTTTCAGCTTTTGCTTGTCTGTAAATCTTACAAAATTTATTGAGACTGTTTTATGGCCCAGCACATTATCTATCTTGGAGCATATTCCCTGTGCACTTGAAAAGAGTGTGTACTCTGTTGGTTTTCAATGGAATATCCTATGTATGTGTGTATGCTCATATATGTGTGTGTGTGTGTGTGTATGCTCGTATATATATGTATGTGTGTGTGTGTATGGCAAGCCACTCCAGTACTATTGCCTAGAAAATCCCATGGATAGAGGAGCCTGGTAGGCTGCAGTCTGTGGAGTCGCTAAGGGTCGGACACGACCGAGCGACTTCACTTTTCACTTTCACACATTGGAGAAGGAAATGGCAACCCACTCCAGTGTTCTTGCCTTGAGAATCCCAGGGACGGGGGAGCCTGGTGGGCTTCTGTCTATGGGGTCACACAGAGTCGGACACTACTGAAGTGACTTAGCAGCAGCAGCAGCAGTGTATGCTCATATATGTGTGTGTGTGTATCTGTATGTATATATAAATTACATCAAGCCTGACAAGTAATTTTCTGTGCAGATGATCTATTCACTGATGTAAGTGGAGTATCAAAGTAACCAACTACTGTATTACTGTCAATTTTCCTATTATTTGTTAATTCTTGCTTTATAAACATTTAGGTGCTCCTTTGTTGGATACATAAATACTTTTGAATGTTGTATCCTCTTCTTGAATTGAGCGCTTTATCCTTATGTAACACCTTTTCTTTTTTTGTCTTCTATTAAGGTCTTTGGTTTAAAATCTATTTTGGTTGATATGAGTACAGCTATTCAGCTTTCTTTTTGTTTCCATTTGCATCAGACATATTTTCCCAGCCTTTCATTTCCAGACCATTACATCTTTGGGTTTGAAGTGAGTCTTTTGTAGGCAGCACATAGATGGGTCTTGTTTTTGTGTCCAATCAGCCATCCTGTGTCTCTTGGTTGGAGCATTTAATCCATTTATATTTAAAGTGATTACTGATACGTATGCACTTTTATTGCCATTTTGTTAATTATTTTCCGGTTGTTTTTGTAGTTCTTTTCTGTTTCTTTCTTCTTTTAGTTTCTGCCCTCATGGTTTAATGGTTTTTAGCTTTGTGTTTAGGCTCCTTCTCCTTTACTTTTTGTGTATATATTATAGGCTTTTTGGTTTGTGGTTATTATGAAGTTTACATATATGGATCTATCAGCAGATTATTTTAAGCTGATAGTCACTGAAGTTCAAATACATTCTGAAACTATGTTTTTACTCCTCCCTACTCCCTACTTTCATATCTTATGTTTTTGATGTCATATTTATATCCTTCTATTCTGTATACACAAATAACACTCACTGTATATAGTTACATTTGATTTTACAATCATTTTACAAAAATTATTTTTTGTCATTTAACCTTCACTTTTTAAGTGACAATCCTTTGCCACTTAGAGGATGACTGACGATGAGATAGATGATGGCATCACTGACTCGACGGGCATGAGTTTGACCAAGCTCCAGGAGATGGTGATGGACAGGGAAGCCTGGTGTGCTGTAGTCCATGGGATCACAAAGAGACGGACATGATTGAAAGACTGAACTGACTGTACTTTTCACTTCAGTTATTGTATTCTTCAGTTCTGATGGATTCTTTTCTTCTATTCTCTAACTCCTTATTGAAGTTTTCACTGTTTTCATCCATTCTTCTCCAGACTAGTAAGCATCTTTATGATTATTACCTTGAACATTTTATCAGGCAAACTGCTTATCTATTTCATTTAGCTCTTTTTCTGAGAGTTTCTCTTGTTTTTTTCATTTGAAACATATTCCTCTGTCTCCTCATATTGGCTAATTCTCTGTTTATTTCTATTATATTAGGTAGGTCCATTACATCTCCTAACCTTAGATAAGTGGCCTTATGTGAGAGAAGTCTTATGGGGCCCAGCATCAAGGTTCTCTATGGCCACCAGAGACAGATGCACCAGAAGTATCTCCTGTGTGCACTCTTCATTGTGGTGAGGCTGACTCCTGCAGGCACACTGGTAGGCAGGATAGGCTTCCCAACACTGCTGGCTGTGCAACCTGTCAGTCTACAACAATTACAAGTCTCACGACTGCTGGTGGGCTGTGCCAGCCCCAGGTGCTAATATGTAAGAGAGACAATTCCAACATGGTGCCCACCAGCTCAGGCATCAAGAGTGGTAGTACGAGATCACAAAAATGGCTGCCACCAGCATCTCAGTTCTGGGGGGAATCCCAGCTGCCTACTGTCTCCTAGCAAGGCTCTCCATGAAAGTCACTCGGTCTGACCCAGACAGCTGTCAAGTGCTGCCTCTGTGCTGGGACTTGAAGCAAGTATGCTTTTGGACACACCCTTTAAGAGCAAAGTCTTGGTATACCAGTCTTCTGGTTCTCTCAAACCTAAGTCCCACCAGTATTCAAGGTCAGATACTTTGGGCATTTGAACTGCACAATTCTTGCCTGGAAAATTTATGGACAGAGAAGCCTGGTGGGCTACAGTTCATGGGATCACAAAGAGTTGGACATGACTGAACGCATGTGTGTGTGTGTGTATGCACGTGTGTATACACACACACACAAACACACACACACACACATACTTGGTTTCGGACCTCCAGGATGGGGAGCCAGATGTGGGGCTTGACCTCTCAGGGAGGATCTCCACTGCTGTGATTTTCCTCCCACTTAAAGACCCCGAGTGTGGGTTCTGACCAGACCACATCTCTGCCCCTCCTACTCATCTGGCGGTGGTTTCCCCTTTACAGTTGCAGAATATATTCTCTATCAGTCTTTGGGTCATTCTCAGAGACAGCTGCTCTGAAAACAGTTGTATTATAACTTTGATGTGCCAGGGGAGGTTGCAAGCTCAGGGTGTTCATACACTGCCATCTTGATTCCTTCTTCTACAACATCCTATCTTATTACCAACGTAGACTGTAACCATATCTTTACCAAATAAAATAATATATGTATAAATGTTCTGTAAACATTAAAACCAGCTGAGTCAAAGGTACTGTTATTATCAGGATTCACAATGTTAATTCTTAAGAAGTTAAAAAATGAAAAATTTCTGTGGAATTAAAAATGAACCGAAGTAAACTATGAAGGACAATACAGACTTCAAGGAAAATATTAATATTGATTGTACATTCTTACTTATAACAATATCATACTTGCTAATAAAATTTGGCTAAATTAAACATTTTGCCAACGTTGCCTCCCAGAAATAACAATTTAACCACTAAAACATAAATGAAAAATAGAAATAAATACTTACTCACAATACCAAACTGTCCCCAGAACAGAAGTATAGCCAAAACTGGGAAAATAACAATGAGGATATTTTCATTTGGAGAAAACCATGAAACTGGGAAGAAAGAAAACAAAAATCACAATTAACACTTACTATAATCACTTTAACTCCTAACTGTGACTAGGCAACAATATCTATTATTGTGGAGATGGAAAATAAAAATAATTGAATTAAAACTTCAGCTTTAAAATAAGTAACAAACTACAGATATAATTTACTTACACAACAAATTTTACTTATGAAACAAAAAAATTATTTATGTAAGTGCTTTTCACCCCATTTTCCCTAATCTATGACTTCTAGAAGGAGGCAGTATGGCACAGGAATTAAGAACAAGGTTCTACAGCTACAGTGTCTGGCTTTGAAACACAACCCTAATTTACAATCTCTGTGACCTTGCACAAAGTCTTAACCCCTCTTGTTCTTCAGTGTCCTCACTGTTACACTGGACTGTTGTGACTGTTACACTGGACTGTTGTGACTGTTACACTGTTGGACTATTAGACTGTTACTGCCGGACTGTTACCCTGTTACATTGTTACACTGGACTGTTGTGACTGTTAAGAAAGTTAATACATAAAAAACCCTGGCACTTACCAAGTGCTCAGTAAACATTAACCACAATTATAATTATGCACTCCTACAATGAATTCCTGTTACGTGTAAATGCCAAGAATTTCTCTTAAGCCAACAGTGACGCCTTTCTATAAAGACTGACTCAGGGTATCAAAATGAGGAAGTTGTACTACTGGGTACCTTCACCTTGCTCTGACTAAAACCAAGACAGATGGGAACCCTAGCTTTTCTCAAACTTACTGTAGATTAGAAGATGCATTTATGAATAATTAGGCCTCAAATGATTGGTTACGTGTAAAGTAACATGAGGGGCTTTACATATTAAGTGAAGTGAAGTGAAAGTCACTCAGTCGTGTCTGACTCTTTGCGACCCCATGGACTTTACGGTTTATGGAATTCTCCAGGCCAGAATACTGGAGTGGGTAGCCTTTCCCTCCTCCAGGGGATTTTCCCAACCCACAGATCTAACCCAGGTATCCTGCATGGCAGGCGGATTCTTTACCAGCTGAGCCACAAGGGAAGCCCAAGAATACCGGAGTGGGTTAGCCTATCCCTTCTCCAGCGGATCTTCCTGACCCAGGAATCCAACATGGGTCTCCTGCATTGTAGGCAGATTCTTTACCAACTGAGCTATTAAGGAAGCTTCTATTAAGTGTGCAAAGAGCCAACTCATTAAAAAAAGACCCCGATGCTGGGAAAGATTAAGACAAAAGAAGAGGACGGCAGAGGATGAGATGGTTAGACAGCATTACCGACTCAATGGACATGAACTTGAGCAAACTCTGGGAGACAATGGAAGGCAGGGAAGCCTGGCATGCTGAAGTCCATGGGGTCACAAAGAGTCAGATATGACTTGGTGACTGAACAACAACAACATTTAAGTGTGTTACAAGTTACTTAGAGGATGATAATATAAAATGACACATTCTATATAAAGGAAATTGTGATGTTAAGTCTTCAAAGGTTTGTTGAGAACTTTTTAAAAATTAAGTTTAGTTGCATCTTATTAACTCTTAAGACCATAATTTTACCTGTGAAATTTATTCTCTAACAATAATTAAGCAAAGAAAATGCACTAAAAGCATTTCAGAGTTTGTCTGTATAGAGGGACATGCTAATTTTATCCAAAGCAAGCACTCATGTTCTTCTAAAATTAACTCTTTCAAATCTTCCACTGTTCTGCCTCTTTATCAGCATATAAGGAAACTATTGGGCTTTCATACAGTAAAGCTAGCTATGCATTTGCCACGTTAGCTTATAATGTTAAGCTCTGGTAGATGTTAACAATAATCCACAGAATATAATAATGCTATAAACTCTCACAGATATTAACTTTCCATAATCTAACATTTTGCCCTACACATAAACAGTCAAAAATAGTGAGTGAATGAAAGACAGCTTTTTTGGGTGAGGGGTGGATGCTCTCATGGTTGCAGATCTCTACCAAGAGACAGATGTCTTCTGAATTAATACCTTAATTTCCAACAATTACTGAGCATCTTCCTTTACCAAGGAAAATCCATTTCAATTCAGTCTAAAATCCTACCAACAGAAACCTTTATGAATTATCCCTAGGTTTTCACATCTAAATGCCCAAAGGATTTGGTAAAAGCTCTATGATTTAATGATTAATCTTAATTGACTTATTTTTCTCTACTTACTTTATTATTTTGTTTTGAGTTGTGTATATCATTAATTCCCCAAATCCTAACAGTTATTACAGGAGGATTAATTAACCCCTCCTTATCATATGAGAAACTGAGGCCTAGATAATTAAGCAACTGACTTCTGACACAAGTTCCCCCTACTCCTTCACCAAACCTGCCCTCTCAGTTTCCCCATTTCAGCAGTGGTGACACCATTTCTCCAGTTACTCAAGCTAAAAGCATTGGAATCATCCTTGACTCCATGGTTTCTCTCACACCCTACTTCTGGTCTGACAGTAAATTCCGTGGTCGCTGCTTTCAAGATACAGCTAGTATTTGATCTCATGTTCAAGATGGGCTGATAAGGAAACATTATTTCATGGGCCTCCCTGCCTACACAACAGAACGATATTCAACATTCTTGGCATTTATTAACAGAAATCTACCAGTGAAAATAAGAAGTATGTTTGACCTGGTCTAACCACTCATTTTTCATTTACTGCACAAATATTTGTTAAAAGCCCACCATGGGTAGGGTGGGTTTCCCCAGTGGCTCAGTGGCAAAGAATCTGCCTGCAAGGCAGGAGACAAAGGAGATGTGGTTCAGTTCCTTGATTGGGAAGATCTCTTGGAGAAGGGAATGGCAACCCACTCCAATATTCTTGCCAGGAAAATCCCATGGAGAGAGGAGTCTGGCAGGCTACAGTCCATAGTGTCACAAAGAGTTGGACACAACTGAGCAGCTGAGCATGCATGCACGGATAGGATTTCTTCTAGGTATCTGAGATTCAGCAGTGAACAAGCTAGGTGGAGCCACGGACTTGAGCGGGGAGAAGGGGTGAGGGACAAGACTCTTGTGGGTAGTAAGGAAAGGCTTCTGGGGAGAGGAATTGGCCCCAAACCTTGGACTGGAAATAGCCTGCCATTTCCAGACAGGGGAGAAGATACACCAAAAGAACAGCAAGTTTGAGCAACTAAATGATGGCCAGTGTGACTAAAATTTGATGACACACAATGAGATGGAAAGAGTTTGCTGGGATGAACATCATGCTGGGTCTTATTAGCTTGTTAAGAAAGTTTGGATTTTATTCTACAAGCAATGAAAAGTTATTGGAAAGCCTCAGACAGGGGAGAAAAATGATTTACTTAAAATCTTCCTTGGTAGCCATGAGGAGAATGGATTATAGAGAAGCAGGACCTATCAGAAAGTCAATGCAGCAATCATGTAGTAGCACAAAGGTAGGATGTGTTTGACAAATGCAGTCCAGTCCTGTGTTCAGTTTACTCATCAAATTTAAAGACATAATAGGGAACTGTTAACAAAGGAAAGTGACTGGAACGCGGATGCTGAAACTATGAGCAATGATTGAAAGGACTGGGGATTTTTACCTTAGAGAAGAAGAAACTTGGATGAGAAATACCACAGCCCTCCTAGTGAGTGAGAAATTGTAGGGTTGCAAGCTCTAGTTTGACTTCAGGAAGGATTAGAACTGCCTAATAACAGACTAAAATCCTTTGGGAAGTAACAACCTCCTCATGTCAAACACTTATGTAAAAAGTCTGAATGACCAACTACTTAGGGTGTGATAGAAGGAAATCATGAATTAGATGGGGAGACAGACTAGATGACTAACAGCTGACTCTACACCTCTACGCAGAAATAATAAGTATAAGAGCTATTTCAAAGATGGGGGGGTAGGATTATGAATATTAACATTATTGACTAAGTGATTCCTAACTGAAACTTATCAAAACTACCTGGGGTTTATCCAAACATCACATACTCTCCAGGGCTGCCCTCATAGCTCAGTTGGTAAGGAATCGGCCTGCAATGCAGGAGACCCCAGTTCCATTCCTGGGTTGGGAAGATCACTGGAAAAGAGATAGGCTACCCACTCCAGTATTCTTGGGCTTCCCTTGTGGCTCAGCTGGGAAAGAATCCACCTGCAGTGCAGGAGAACTGGGTTTGATCCCTGGGTTGGGAAGATCCCCTGGAGAAGGAAAAGTATACCCATTCTACTATTCTGGCTTGGAAAATTCCATGGACTGTACAGTCCATGGGGTCACAAAGAGTTGGACACGACTGAGTGACTTTCGTTTCACTTCACTTCACATACACTCGCCTCTCAGCTTTTACTCCAACAATTGTGTGTGTGTGGCTATGGGAGGTGGGGGGGTCCACAACTTACTCAGTTTAAAATCACTACTGTAATTGATCTTCTCTCATTGACATAAACATGGTACCTCTAACTGGTAAGATGGGAAAAGTATGATGATGACTGAATTGGATATTCAAATATAAAATGAGATTCTAGGGAAAAACCAACGTTTTATATAAAATTATGTATATGACCTAAAAGATGATGCTGTGAAAGTGCTGCACTCAATATGCCAGCACATTTGGAAAACTCAGCAGTGGCCACAGGACTGGAAAATGTCAGTTTTCATTCCAATCCCAAAGAAAGGCAATGCCAAAGAATGCTCAAACTACCTCAGAGTTGCACTCATCTCACACACTAGTAAAGTAACGCTCAAAATTATCCAAGCCAGGCTTCAGCAACATGTGAACTGTGAACTTCCAGATGTTCAAGCAGGTTTTAGAAAAGGCAGAAGAACCAGAGATCAAATTGCCAACATCTGCTGGATCATCAAAAAAGCAAGAGAGTTCCAGAAAAAGATCTATTTCTGCTTTATTGACTATGCCAAAGCCTTTGACTGTGTGGATCACAACAAACTGTGGAAAATTCTGAAAGAGATGGGAATACCAGACCACCTGACCTGTATGCAGGTCAGGAATCACCAGTCAGAACTGGACATGGAACAACAGACTGGTTCCAAATTGGGAAAGGAGTATATCAAGGCTGTATATTGTCACCCTGCTTATTTAACTTATATGCAGAGTACATCATGAATGCTGGACTGGAAGAAGCACAGGCTGGAATCAAGATTGCAGGGAGAAACATCAATAACCTCAGATATGCAGATGACACCACTCTTATGGCAGAAAGTGAAGAACTAAAGAGACTCTTGATGAAAGAGGAGAGTGAAAAAGTTGGCTTAAAGCTCAACATTCAGAAAACTAAGATCATGGCATCTGGTCCCATCACTTCATGGGAAATAAATGGGGAAACAGGGGAAACAGTGTCAGACTTTATTTTTTTGGGCTCCAAAATCACTGCAGACGGTGACTGCAGCCATGAAATTAAAAGATGCTTACTCCTGGGAAGGAAAGTTATGACCAACTGAGACAGCATATTAAAAAGTAGAGACATTACTTTGTCAACAAAGGTCCATCTAGTCAAGGCTATGGTTTTTCCAGTAGTCATGTATGGATGTGAGAGTTGGACTATAAAGAAAGCTGAGCACCGAAGAATTGATGCTTTTGAACTGTGGTGTTGAAGACTGTTGAGAGTCCCCTGGACTGCAAGGAGATCCAACCAGTCCATCCTAAAGGAGATCAGTCCTGGGTGTTCATTGGAAGGACTGATGTTGAAGCTGAAACTCCAATACTGTGGCCACCTGATGCGAAGAGCTGATTCATTTGAAATGACCCTGATGCTGGGAAAGATTGAGGGCAGGAGAAGCAGACGACAGAGGATGAAATGGTTTGATGGCATCATCGACTCAATGGACATGAGTTTGGGTGAATTTCAGGAGTTGGTGATGGACAGGGAGGCCTGGCATGTTGTGGTTCATGGGATAGCAAAGAGTCAGACACCTGAGCAACTGAACTGAACTGAACTGAAGTATATGACCACTTTCCCAGTTGCTCAGTGGTAAAGAATCCACCTGTCAATGCAGGAGATGTGAGTGAGTTCCATCCCTCGATCTGAAAGAAACTCTGGAGAAGGAAATGGCACTCCAGTATTCTTGCCTGGGAAGTCCCATGGACAGAGGAACCTGGAAGGCTACAGTCCATGGGGTTGCAAAAGAGTTGGAAACAACTTAGGACAACAACTCCTTCAAATATATACAAAGTACACCTCAATGCACAAAGAACACATTTCCACAAAAGAAGATCACATTAAAATTTCTAACAATAAAATTCAAGCCACATTTTTATTAAATCCTAAATTTTTATTAATCCTAAATCCTGATGCTTTAGGATTGTGAAGGGTTTTTTTGATGTATTAACTTGGCTAAGATATACTCCCTAGTTATTTAATCAAGGCCAGAATTCTAAGGTGGTTCCCAAATCCTGCCCTCTGCAAGCCTTTTTTTTTTTTTTTTAAACTCCTTCCCCTTAAGGGAGGGATGGGCCTGTGAACATGATGGATTTCATTCCCGTGATTATGTTGTATCATATGGCAAAAGGGATTTTGCTGACTGTAAATTAAGGTCCCCAATCAGCTGATTTGAAAAAGAGTGATTATTCTTGAGGGAGAGGAGGCAGACCGAATAAGACCTTAAAAGGATCTGGGACTGTTCTAGCAAAAAAAAAAAAATCAACATGTGCAAAGGAATCAACAAGAAGAAGATTATTCTTAGCTGACTTTAAATATGCAAGATGTTCTGGAACAAGAATGGAGCAACCTCTAGGAACTAAGAGAAGCCCTCATCAGACATCCAGCAAAGAAACAGGGACCTCCGTTCTACAACCACAAGGAAATTAATTTTACCACAACCCTGTGTGCTTGGAACAAGACCCTGCGCTTCTGATGAGAACACAGCCTGCAAACATCTTGATTTTAGCCTCATAAGACTGAATGGAGAACCCAGTTACACCATGACCACAACTGTGATCTTCAAAGTGGTGAGCTAATAAATGGGTGCAGTTTAAAGCTGCTGCATTTGTGGTTGTTTGCACATGCACTAGAAAACCAACACAAGGATCTCAAAATGCCTTCATGTCAACATTAGGAACATAACATATTTCATGTTGATAATAACTTTTCTAAACTTGAACAGACCTTTTAAAACAAAACCCTAAGAGCTTACTCAGAAAAAAGTAAAAATTTAAGCTTCTAAATTTTTGTATCACTATACTATAAATACAAATATGAGTAACATATTGTATAACTATTATTATTTACATTTAGTAATTTGGTTGTTTACAAGATGTTTTCATAGCAACCATATACAGTGGTAGTAAACATACTGGTTTTAAAGAAAGACAAAACGAGGGTAAAATCCTGGCTATGACACTGATTTTGAACAAGTACTCTAAATCTCTTACTTCATGTGTTAAGTGGTAAGACTGATAACTAACTCCCAGAGTTCTTAAAGACACAATAAACATAAACTACTTGGTATGCGCCCTTATAAATGTAAGATTATTTTACTGGGGTACTGTACTATCACTTCCCTGAAATCAGGGATTACGCCTTAGCCACCACTGAATCCACTGTGCCCAGGACACTGCCCAGCACATAGCAGGTGCTCAATAAATCTCTGGTTAAGTAAGCAAGATATTTTGAGCAAGACTTTGATGAAATGGTCTGCATTTAGTGGGTAAAAACAGACGGCCTGACAGGTTGACTTTCTTATCCAAATTTTCTCACACTAGAAAATAAAAATTATATTAAAAGCTTTCTAAATTCGAGTCCTGTGCTCTGTCCATGGTACCATGCTATACATAGGCACCAGAGGTATATAAAAAATATATATATATATATAAGATTTTATATGTATTTGACAGTATTTCTAAAACACTGTACTTAAAAGAATGGCACAAAGAATGGCCACCTTTAATTCACATTCTACTAAGCAGAATTCTCTATGACACAATTTCAGTCCCTCATCTATGTCTAAAAAATTGGTTTCTATTGCCTAAAGCCCCAGTGTCCATATGATGGGCAAGTTCCATTATCACAATACATTTGTATTGCACTGTAACAGTCCTGCTCCAATTAACTTGTCATTGGAAGAAGGTTCTTTCCCACCCCCACCCCCAGTAAAAAATGGATGCAAAACAATGATATGACAACAGCAGATGCTAGCAAGGATGTGAAGAAATGAGATCACTCATATGCTGCTGATGGGAATGTCAAATGGACCAACCACTCACTCTGGAAAACAGTTCGACAGTTCCGTTAAAAACTAAGCATACACATGCAAACAACCAAATAATCTGTGCTTATTCAGAGAGAGGAACACTATGCCCACCTAAAAACCCTCTACATGATTATTAATTCACTGCAACTCCACTTGTAATAACCAAAAACTGGAAACACTCAAGATGTCCTAAAACAGGTGAACAGTTAAACAAGCTGTGATATACCCATGTTGCTGCTAAGTCGCTTCAGTCGTGTCCGACTCTGTGCAATCCCATAGACGGCAGTCCACCAGGCTCCGCCCTCCCTGGGATTCTCCAGGTAAAAATACTGGAGTGGGTTGCCATTTCCTTCTCCAATGTAATATACCCATACCACAGACTATTACTCAGCCAAAACAACAGAGAAAGAGAACAAACTACTGATCCAGGCAACAGCTTGGTTAGATCTCAAGGGTACTGTGCTGACTGAAAAAAGCCAGTCTCAAAAGATTACACACTGTATGATTCCATTTATATAACAGTGCTAAAAGGACAAAAGTATAGACAAGGGGAACAAATCAGTACTTCCCAGGTTAGAATGAGGGAGAGCTTTGTGCTAATGAAATAGTTCTACATCCTGATTGCAGTGGTAGTTACACAAATATACGTATCACAAAATGACAAAGAAATATACATACATTGTACCACTTTCAACTTCCCAGTTTTGTTTTGTTTTTTTCATAGCTACACAAGATTTAAGCATTGGGAGTAACTAGGCAAAGAGTACACAGCACCCAGCACTGTTCTATTTTTGTGACTCTTTTCTTTCTGTGAACTTCCTGTGAATCTATAGTTATTTCAAAAAATAAAAAATGAGTGCAAAGCCAAATGCCTGAGACCTCTGGTAGAATTTTCTACATTCTCTACAATGAAACAATACTTCCTCATTTGAATGGTCCCAAAGTAAACGTAGTTCATATTTTTATAGGGTACTTTGAAAATAAAAGTAAAACAATCACAGACACACAAAATTATAAACTTTCTCTTCATCTCCAGATGCTGGTATTCCTTTCCCATTCATCTTCATTCCATCTCCTGGCCTTTTAAGTCTCATATCTTGAGATTACCTCTCGGTGACCTACACAACTAATAAACGATTGATCCCTATGTCTTGTGTTGTCATTCCAATGAAACTGTACATTCCTTCAGAAAAAATTTCAACTAGATATTAGATTAAGCAATTCCAGATTTGACCCCCTGTTGAAAGGTATACTTTAAAATAAACAAAACAAAAAAAAAGCTCTTCAGCCTAAATTAGTACAAATTAATACAAGTTACAATGTAAGAGAGATTTCTGAGCAGAAAAGCCTTCCAGATTCTGCTAGCCTACTCTAAGCCATCTCTTATCCTCTCGTCATGGTGCAAGAATCCCTCTCACAACCACAGGCCAGCTTCACAACTTGACACCATCCTTCATAAAACAAACATCCCAAGAACACAATTCACACCTGGAAAGCACTTCAGTTCACACAGTGCTTGCACACTAGGACCCTCATTTGGTGCTCATCAGACTGTTAGGATAAGACATAAAGGCAGGAATCTATCTTCATCCCCACGTTAGAGATGAGGTAACTTGACTTGGCAAAGTAACTTCTCGATAGCATAAAGGTGAATAGTTAAGCTGCAGAATAGGGGATATAACCCAGATCTGCTGATTTCCTAATACTGAGCAATGTCAAAGTATTCTATCAACCCAAGCACCTCATTCCCAGTGTGGTAACAGACATTTACTAATGGTAAATGCAAGAAGAACAGAGGAAAATAGTGGATCCAATGGAACCAATCTGAGTCCACAAAAAGAGCAGATTCTCAAAGTATGGTCTAATCCTGAGATCAGTAATATAGCTGCTGCTGCTGCTGCTGCTAAGTCGTTTCAGTCATGTCCGACTCTGTGCCGCCCCACAGATGGCAGCCCACCAGGCTCCCCCATCCCTGGGATTCTCCAGGCAAGAACACTGGAGTGGGTTGCCATTTCCTTCTCCAATGCATGAAAGTGAAAAGTGAAAGTGAAGTCGCTCAGTCGTGTCCAACTCTGTGCGATCCCATAGACGGCAGCCCACCATGCTGCCCTGTCCCTGGGATTCTCCAGGCAAGAACACTGGAGTGGGTTGCCATTTCCTTCTCCTAGTAATATAGCTAGCAATTCTAAATAGAGATTTCAAAACAGTAAGCTGAAATGTACCTCTGTGTGGCTGAAGAACTTAGCTGGCACTGCAAGGAATAGGAAAGAAATGAAAACTTTTTACTCAGCTAACTTTACTGCTTTATGCAACTCACCAACTCAGAAAGGGCAGGACCGTGCTACTATAATCAAAGCTGAATTTAAATATATTAAATTGAATCCCTAGCTCTCCCACATGTTGGACAAGGTTGGGGGCAGGGGGTGGGGAACAACACCAAAGCAAGGCTAAGCACAGGAAAGCTCAAGGAATCAGCTATGATAACACGATTTTTAATATTCTTATTCTCCTTCTAATCTGTCCTTTCCAGAGGAAGCATGTTTGGGACTTGGCAACCTTTGATCAAAGTGTAAGGTTAATAAAAAAAAAAGGTGAAATAATTGGGAAAAAGGCTTGAAAATCAATCACATGAAAGAAAGTACTTCTGATGGCAGCAAACAGAAATGCAGAGGAGATGACCCCTGGACTGCTCCATGCAAATGTAACAGTCCTCAGACCTAAAGTTTGAGGACCACACAATGCACAAATTATCAACCAACAAGGAGATTTATTGAGAAAAGCAGAAGAGCAAATAAGATAAAACTCGTGATCTTAATGCTGCTAAACACTCCAACGTTTAGTATTAATAGTATGCTTTTTGACTCAAAGAAGTTCCTAGCCCCATTTTACCCTCCTTTAACAGGTTCATGTTGCTGCAGAAGAAATAACAGGGAAACTTTACAGAAGTCTTACCGACACGATATTTCAGTTCTATGATGGTTTCCCCTTCTCTGCTCAATTCTGTTACTTCGCAAGTGTAGTTTCCTAAGACGGCATCACTCTTATCCATCTTCAAAGAGGCAATGCCACGCAGTAATTCTGATGGTGTGATTTTTGCACTAGAAAAGTTACTGCTGGGCTTGGACATCTGCTGACTTCCATCAAAGATGAAAATGTTTTCTCCTTTAAATTTCCATCTGACATACAATTCAGTAATGTTCTTCGTCTCCACATTATTAACAAAACATGGGATGACAACGGTTTGATTGCAAAGGGTATATTCTACAGATTTGATTACATTAAATATTAGTTGAGCTGAACCTGGAAAAGAGAAATAAAATTGTTTCATTTCATACAGAATATTATGAAATCTTAGGTATGTTACAAATTCTTAAGATAAAGAGAAGTGCTTCTATTGTTCACTTAAGCAAGCAAGCAACTATAGAGAAGATGGGTGAAATGAAAAGAACAAATTATTTTAATATTAATGTGCTCAGCTGATAGACAACACTGTACCTCTTCTTTATTCGTTCCCACTTACACAAAATATACATTCTAATGCATCCTGGGAATAAACTCAGCAACTGTGTTAGAACATGCAGATGTAGTATCTGGCTTTGGAAACTCTGAAGCTTGTGTCTTCTGATATTTAAAGAAAAATACTGTCTTTACTATGAGAAAATTTTTAAATTGAAAGTAAAACCAAATAATATATTCAGTCTCAACTTCTATACACTTTCTCCAAATAGAACTTGCTAAACTGATAAGGAAATTTATTTCAACCCTAGGTTGCATTTCCAAAAAAGGTAGCAGGCTCTACTGTACTTAAATATAAAAAGTAAATCACATGAATCACATCACATCTTTCCACTAGGATGGTAAGCCTTAGAATGCTAAGGATTAAAAAAAAAAAAACAACATTCTCTACAGCTATTTTCCCATTGAAAAATACAGACAGCAACAGACATTCGGTATGCAAGTATCATAAAGGATTATACACAATTGAATGGCATTTTCCCACTCCCACATTTCACTGAAACTAAGGAACAAGTTCCAAATATATATTACAGGCGTCCCTTTCTTCTAGAAACCATAAACCACCCAAAACAAAGCTAAGATGCAAGCTGAAACCAAGAGCAGATACTACTAGTAAGTAGCATGTATCCGATCAACTCTTTTCAATAGTATAAACTACTGGCTGTTGCCTTATAAAAGAGAGGTTGAGAAATGGGTCCTCTTTCACGCGGAATGTGCAAAAATGTGGACAACCTGTAGTTATCCTCCATATTCTTCAGCCATTTATCGCTTCTTTCATGTAAGCAGTGAGTTGGTATTTCCTTTAAAAAAAGGATTGACAGATATAAATAAAACCTTAGGTTTAATTGTTCATCTTTAAGATTTTTCCTTTATCAGGGGCACAGGATGTTATTACTCTAGAACATAATTACTCTTCAATAAATGCCCACTGAATTGAATTCTGGGCTGCAGCGCGGAATATGAACTGAACAATGTTCAGAAGCCTGAGAACAAGTCCCATCTCTGTCTGTCACTTTTCAGGGTGCAACCTTAAGCAATTCGCTTAACTATCTATGCCTTGGTTCAAAAAATGAACACTGGGCTGCTTCACAGGATTGTGCACGCTAAGTCACTTCAGTCACGTCCGACTCTCTGTGACCCTATGGACTGTAGCTTACCAGGCTCCTAAGTCCACGGGATTCTCCAGGCAAGAATCCTGGAGTGGGTTGCCACGCCCTTCTCCAGGGGATCTTCCTGACTCAGGGATCGAACCTGCATCTCTTGTGTCTCCTGCAATGGTATGCAGGTTCTTTACTACTAGCGCCACCTGGGAAGCCCCTCACAGAATTGTGGTTGGCATCAATGGAGAAAACATATTGGTAAGTGCTCTGTACTGTGCTATAAATATGTAAGGTCATACTATAAAACTAGGCACTCCAGCATCTTAATGTAGTGCTCTGGACCTTCTCTGACTGGCAGGTCTAATCTGTTACATTTCTGGGAATTGCAGTCTAAATCAACCCTGTGGTCATCCACAGCTCACGTTCCCCCAGTTCTCTCCATTTCTAGCCACCTAAATATCAGGAAGCTACAGGCAAAACCTGGACTTCCAACTGCATTCTTCACAATGCTGGAGTTATGAATTACTTCCCCTGAGAAATAAGCACTGGGTGGAGACTATAGAGTATACAAGGACAGAATAAAGTGGTTATGATGCTGGAATTAGAAAGGAAGGAAAGTGTCAGAAACTATGGTCAACGATTTTGAAATGGACTAAAAGATTACCAGAAGTCCTTTCAACGGGGTGCTGGGCCTTATTGGACAGATCATTTCGGAATAACTCTATAGCAGCCTGGGCCCCTTGCCAAGACTAGGCTGTTTTTACAGTTTTGTAAGATGTAGAAAACTGATGGCAATGCAAACGATTCATATCCATAGAGATACAAACAAAGTTTGTTCTGCAGTTGATTTGGACCTGTTGGAAGAGAGGAATTTTTTTTTTATTATTACATTTTAGGGACTTCCCTGGCAGTCCAGTGGTTAGGACAGTGCTTCCACTGCAGGGGGCATGGGTGTGATCCCTGGTTGGAGAACTAAGATCCTAAATGCCACACAGCATGGCCAAAAAAAAAAAAAAGAAGATTTTATTGCCCTGAGGACACTGACCAACTTTGCATCTATCCACAGATTCATTTCACCATTCCTGACTGCCTATATGTACATGTGTCTATTCTTCCACTTCTCTTTTTTTTTAATTAACATTTATTTGGCTGCATTGGGTCCTTAGCCACAGCATGCAGGATCTTTAATTGTGGTATGCAGATTCTCAGTTGTGGCATATGGGATCTAGTTCCCTGAAAAGAGATCAAACCTGGGCCCCCTGCACTGGAAGTGCAGAGTCTTAGCCACTGGACTGACTACAAAGTCCCTTCCAATTCTCTTTCAAAACCAAGATGGTTGTACCATCTTGTTGGTTTGCTTGTTAATTAATGTGTGAAATAAAAACTTTGACACGTGAGCATTTCATATTTGTTTGAGTCAAACTATACCTCCTAAAAATTATCCTTTAATTAAAGAGATACAAGTACAGAGCTAAGTTACCTCAGCAAACTTTTTTAGAAGCCTCCAAGTGAGTACAAAGTGGTCAGCAAGCACTCAGTGACTTTATAACTTGTGTTTAGAAAATGAATTTTCTGAATACAGAAAGCGCTGATTCCACTGCAGTATTTGTTGTAATATTAATACAGCCAATTTAAGCAATTTAAGTTGAATAAATGCTGTCAATAAAATTCAAAGTGAAATTGACCTGGATCAACTATAATTTGAATAACCCTTGCACTAACAATTAATAAATACAGTCCAAAAATGTTGCTTCATCAGCTGTTAACTACAACTTCACCCTCTATAAACATTTGTTAAATAGCTATAAAATAGTGAAATTATTTGATTTTCTCTATTTTGCCTACTGCCTTATGATGAAACAGCAAAGAAAAGATCTAAAATATACAGAGCAAATAGAGGATCATATAGATAATTATCATGAATAAGTAAATTCTGAATAATCAAGAAATGCCTACAGCAGTCTAATCAGATAGGAATTGATAAGTATAACCATCCGTGAATAGGAATTGATAAGTATAACCATCCGTGATGCCGGAGTTACAGATAAATTAACAAGTGAAATGGGAAAATTAACTTATATCAAATGCCAAAAATATTGGACCTTACAACTTCTGTGAATACAGACTACCAGCTCGAACCATCTCACCTGATCTGAAACCCTTAACAGGAGGTACGGATACAATAATGAAAAAAATGTAGGAATCATCTTTAAAAAACTTAGAATTCTCACTTGGGGGACTGATGAAAGTGAAAAAAAAAAGTTGCTCAGTCGTGTCCCACTCTTTGTGACCCCATGGACTATATAGACCATGGAATTCTCCAGGCCAGAATACTGGAGTGGGTAGCTGTTCCCTTTTCCAGGGGATCTTCCCAACCCAAGGATCAAACCTAGGTCTCCCACATTGCAGGCATATTCTTTACCAGCCGAACCACAAGGGAAGCCCTGGGGGACTGATACGTACTTTTTATAACCCAAGGTCGCAAGTGCTTTCTTTCCTACATGAACAAAGTGCTATGGATGGACAAGAGAGTAATCAGTCTTTAGACTTCTAGGAAAATGTTTGTTGCTACTACAGGAAAAACAGAAGACTATCAAAGACTCTGCCCATTTAGTTAGGACTTCATTCATTTACCTTTTCACATGTTCCATGCAAAATTTCTCTCTTTTAGAACAACTCTGAAAATACTCTCCTTCTGTAAGAGCTTATCCAATACTCTCCAAAGGAGCCCTCCCTTCGTATTACTTCAAACTGAGTCCTCCAGATAAGAAACCAGAAGCTTCCAATACTTCCCCCTAGACATTCTCCTGCTGCCCCACCTATCCACACCTCTCTTCCCCTCCCTTCTTCCTCTTCAGAAATGAACTCCTTCACTTGAGAGCTAGTTTCCATTTCTGTCTACACACTCATCAATATCAAGGACTTTCCCTAGTTGCTTATCATCCTCTGACATCTCCCAAGTTCATTTACAACAGGTTTAAAATTTTTTTAAAAATACTTGAATATTAGCCAACTGGACAAAAAAAAATCCCCTGTACTTGTCTCTCTCTTTCCTGGCATCTGGAAAGGTAAACTAAATGCATTTCTTCACCTCTTCCTTCAGCCCTGCTACCTGGCCTCCACCTTGCCTTCTTCTTTACAACAGCTCTTGCCAAAGTTGCCAGTCATCCCCTGTGAAAACTGAATGTACATGGCTCGCTCTCCATCTTGACTTCTCTACAGTTCTTGAGCCTGTGGGGAGCCCCTTCTTGTCTCTTGGCTTCTGTGTCTCTGAATTTCCTCCTAGTGCTTTCTCCACCCCCATTGCAGCTTGCTTGCTTTACTGAAATCTATTCCTTGACTCACAATACATATTAGGTTGCTAAGGACTTCCTCCCAAGCCCTGACCCCCACCCCTCCCCACTCCAGTATTCTCCCTTACTCCAGGTTTTAACTACCCACACATTTTATTTAACTAAGGTCCACCTTTCTCCTTAGCTGCAGAGCTTGGGAAGCCAACCATGTGCTATGCATTTCCACTTGGATGTACTACAGTTACTTCAGAGTCAACATGAACAAAAATCTATCTACCTTCTGCCTACATTCATCCCAAATCCTCACCTCCCTAAAGTACTTTTTATTAACTATCAGTCAACCAGACCTAGACCTAAGAATCTTGCTAGATTCTGCCCTCTCCTCAGCCAGGTGAGTTCTGGGTAGGCTCAACCTATGTAACTGTTCCTAAATCCAATGTCTGCTATATGAATTAACTAGACACTCACCATTTCTGCCTTGAACTATTGCTGCAACCCCTAACTAGCTCCCTGCCGTCAGCCTCAAAGTTTCCCCATCCTAGTCATGCATTTTGCACAGTTCCCAAAATAACTGTTCCAAACACAAATGTGCACTCCTTTGCCTAATATACTTTAACAGCACCCCTTCCCCCACTTTCAGGCTAAATTCAAGTGCATTAGCATGGAATACAAACCAGGTCCTTCAGGATCCTGTCCATCCTCACTTCCTACACTCTCTTATTTCCCAGGTAAGCTTCAATCATAATAATGCCCTTCTAGCAATTCCCTGGATATGTAAATGTACGCTCATCTCCAGGCCTTTCCCCACTCAGACAAGCTGTTACCCAGCCTAAGGAGGCCCATACCTTTCACTGGAGGTACAGGTAAGAGCACACACTTGGCTCAAGACTTAGCACTTCCTAGGTGTATAACCTTAGGCAAGTTACTTAATTTCTGTATCTCAGTTTCCTCACCTATAAAATGTGACCAGTGATCATGTACACCTCATAGAGATTTTGTTGAGATTTAACAAGATAATGAATACGGAGTTCCTACTGCAGTGCCTTTCACTTACACAGGAAATGTTCAATTAATGGCAGCTACAATTCACTAACTTTGGCTCTTCCTCAAGGCACAGCTGAGACGTTCAATCCTGTCCCCTAGTTGCTACTACTCAACTCTATTCATCCCTCCTTACTGCTCCTATTCCCCCAGTTCAAGTGCTGTTGCTCAGCACCAAATCTTGTAACTCTGTTTTACTCTACTGATTTCGCCATTAGGATAAAAAGGAAGAAATACAAGGACAATGTATTCATTTGATATCTTATGGATCTAATTCAGGGTCCAGCCAGTAGGGCTCAATACATTCCTCCTGAATGTAAAAATTTAAAGTATGAATCCCGTGAAAAGAAAATCTAAATATCATATCAGGGAAGATTCACTCTTCTTCCATATTTTAAGAGACTCCGCCACTGTTTCTTACTTCTATAGCCCTGATTATGGTATCATGAGGCTACATATTTTAATGAAAAATCTAAACCAAATCGGATGCAGATTGGATGGAACAGTTCCTTTAAAATTACTTGACGTCTCTAAGAATGCTCCTCCTACCAGGCGGTGTTTAAACTGGATGAGTTGTAACATCCTAGAAAAGGAAGGGCTTTTTAGGCCATAACAAGTACAGAGGAATAAAGAAAGAATACCCAAAGGCCAATGATTATTCAAGTGAACTCCAGGAAAAGGGGCTTGAAAAGATGATTAAGACTTATTGTAAAGGCTTCCTTGAATGTCATTGTGGGAAGTCTGGAGCTGATAACCTAAGTAATGGCAAACCACTCAGACTTGATTACATTAAAAAGAATAATAATAACACAGCAATATGAAGGGTGAATTGAGGACAGGAAGAGCTTTGGGAAAGGAGATTCATTAAAAGATGGCTGCAATAATCCAGGAAAATGACAAGTGAAGAGAAGGCCAAAAATAATAGTGAAAGAACGAAAAAAGCAAACGGACGTTAAGTCAGATGTGAGAGGTAAAGGAGAAGAAGCAAGAAGAATTACAGTTACTAACTAAAATAGTATGTATAACTAATTAGATTGTGGGTTAACTATAGAGTAAAGATACTTAAGAGATTCAGCAGTAAATATTCTTTCAATATTCAACAGGCTGAGCATTAAAAGTACCAGTGGCACACTCAAATGGAGATGTCCAGTAGATCCCAGGATATGTCAGTGTGGATTTAAGAAGAAAGGTCTGAGCTACAGAGACTTGGGAATTACCAAGAGTATAGCTGGTAACTGAAACTGTGAGCATAAACACGATCACTCAGAGAGTCCTTGCAAACAGAGCAGGCACCAGAGAATAAAATGCTGGGGAACATCAATATTTATGGAGCAAACAGTTAAAGAGGAACAAACTAAGGATGTGAGAAAAAGAGGTGAAGTAGGTGAGGCAGCAAAGAACACCACTGCAGACACAAGGGAAGGGTCTTAACTATGGACAAATAGACGTTAAGCAGGATGAATAAAAAAAGCCTCTAGATTTAAATTTTCATCCTTAGCTTCTTTATCTGCAGCGATGTCAGCAGACGAGGGACTGGAGTCAGACTGCATTTGAGAAGTGAAGGGGAGGGGAGAAAGAAGAGGCAGTGATTCTCTATGAATAAATTTGGCAGTATAAGAAAGCAGGCTTCCTTCGTGGCTCAGCTGGTAAAGAATCCGCCTGCAATGCGGGAGACCAGGGTTGGGAACATCCCCAAGAGAAGGGAAAGGCTACCCACTCCAATATTCTGGCCTGGAGAATTCCATGGACTGTTTAGTCCGTGGGGTCACAAAGAGTCAGACAGGATTGAACGACTTTCACTTTCACTTTTGTGGGCTTCCCTGCTGGCTCAGATGGTAAAGAATCTGCCTGCAATGCGGGAGACCCAGGTTCAATCCCTAGATCAGGAATATCCCCTGGAGAAGGGAATGGCAACCCACTCCAGTATTCTTGCCTGGAGAATCCCATGGACAGAGGAACCTGGTGGGCTACAGTCCATGGGGTTGAAGAGTCGGACGCGACTGAGTAAAAGTAACACACACAAGAAAGCAAAGAAAGAAGGCGATAAAGCAATAAGGGAAAGAGCGTGGAACCACTCTTCTTGTTTGTTTTTAATATGGAGTCAAACTTGAGCACGTCTTCAAACTAAGACGAAGGACTCAATGAAGAGGGAAAGATCTAAGGTACAAGACTGAAGGATTAAGGTGATTAGGCAGGTCTCCAAGATGGTGGAAGTGAAAGACCTGTAGACAGGGGGTCTCTCCTTGGAAAGGTGAATAGGAACACTTCTGACACTGGGTGAAGGAGGAGAATGCGACGAATGATGCCTAAGATCTTATAGACAAGTTTAGTAATGGTGGGTGGGAAGCTGAAAGAGTCCACACCACACATCACTATTTTCTGCAGCAGAGTAGGAAGTTAATTATTTGTTCAGGATGGATGATCAGGAATGGGGTAAGAAGCCCCAACAGTCACTAAGGTAAATGAAGCAAAGCTCATGAGTCAAGGTACCTGCTAGAAATAAATCCATCTAATTTCTGCCATCAGGCTTGGGTTCTGGTATGAAGAACTGGAGTCTCAAACTGAATCAGGTTAAAATCAGGGTCAAAGCAAGGATTTAGTCAGATCTCTCCTCAACAGAGACCAAGTAAAGTCAGGTTAAAAGGCAGGTGTCCACAGGTATTTAGTTCTGACTCAAAATTATCTCCCACTGGGGTTTTAAATGGTCCCTATAAGAACAGAAGTAGTCAACCTAGAGTTATAAGGCCCAGGGCAGCTTAAAGGTAGTAACATCCACAATTACAGCCTTTTCAAGCACTTAAAACATATTAAGTACTATTGAGGTATAAAAACAAAAGATCCCTTCTCTTTACAAACTACACTTTAAGTTATTAAGAGACATACAGTCTGAAATTTGTCAGTATGCCCAAGAAGGCCTTGCAAAATGCTTAAAGCATAACATGGGTTCATACTTACTTGAAACAGAATAAGCAATGTTGACAGACCCTGCACTTACCCAATCCCTTGACTTACTGTTTAACTTGTGCATGTGTGTGTGTGTCTGTGTGTCTGTTAGTCGCTCAGTCGTGTCTGACTCTTTGCAACCCCATGGACTGCAGCTCACCAGGCTCCTCTGTCCATGTAATTCTCCAGGCAAGAATACCGGAGTGGATTGCCATTCCCTTCTCCAGGGGATCTTCCAAACCGGGGATTGAACCCAGGTCTCCCACTTGGCAGGCAGATTCTTTACCATTTGAGCCATTAAGTTCAAATATGCACTTAATTTAAATCCTAATTTAAATCTCAAGCCCTAGGACTGACCAGATTCTGATGGCTCAGTGTTAAGTAATCAACCTGCAATGCAGGAGACACAGGAGATGCGGGTTCAATCCCTGGGTCGGGAAGATACCCTGGAGGAGGAAATGGCAATCCACTCAGTATTCTTGCCTGAAAAATCCCACGGAGGGAGGAGCCTGGTAGACTACAGTCCATAGGGTCGCAAAGAGTAGGACACAAATGAGCAGCTGAGCACACACACACCGTGGAGATGGAATAAAAATATTCAGAGCAGGGTGTAGCTTCTAATTCCTGTTTCAACTCCATGTAACCACAGAGAATGAAAATCCAGAGTCTACTGTCTTAGTCTAGGTATACCACAATCAAATTTCCTGAGGGCTCTATACATTTTTTCACTTTAGTACTACAACATGTTTAGCAAAACTGATCCTACACTATCATTCTTGTTCTTTTATCATAGAAGAAATATCAGCACTAGTACACTGGGTGAAATTTGCTTTATCACAGCCCAAGAGTGCATTATATTAGGCTGAGCCACAAGATACAAAAATACAGAAATTTTGATCTTGTATAATAAGGTATGACAGCAAAATAAGCTAAAAGAGGGGTAAAATGGTTACGTGAAAACTATGTCTCTAAAAGAAGATGAATGTATTTAAAAAATGACGCCTATTCTAGCTAGAGTTGATTTAATATTAAGTAATGCAAACTTAGTTTTAATAATTCATTTTGGATTTAGAATGTTTATCAATTTTGGGGAAACCACCTATTTCTCTACTTTAGAACCTGGCCTTTCAAATCTTCATTAACAACTCCTTGGGAAACATAAAACATCTGCCAAAATACAGATGACAGCATGAGCAAGTGTCCTAATAGTAGGCATTTAGTGCAATGCTTTAGCACCCTGCCTCTAGACTGCTGGGCGGCCCCGGAAATAAGTGCATTTAAAGAGGCATTTACTTCCTTAAAATGGCAAATTGTGGTTCAAAGTAATGTATCTGTTAGGAGAAAAGAAAACATTTTTGTTTAAGCCAGCCAAATTACTACTAGACTTAGACAATAAAAATGTTTTAAAATCATGTGGACCCATGATTCTAAAAACTCACTTTAAATAAAGAAAAATCATTCAACCACTGAAAAGACGGTTCCTATCAGTGTCATTATCTGAGTAACCTTTTATTTACCAGTTAGTGAATATCACTGAAGCTGATGATGATGTGCTTTCAAACAACGTATAATTGGACATATGAGGGAGGGAGGAGGAAAGGAGAACAGTAATAATTCATTCTGCGTCTTGTAAACCAATACAGAAAACTGTATTTTGCCTGTGATTAAAAGGAATGGGCATAACTTCCTTTACTATAAAGATCAACTGAACCTGTAGTGGCTACCAGGAAATAGCCTTTGACCATCAATCATTTATAAATGAAACCGAAAGCAAAATCAAACCTGAGTACAAATAAACGTACAAATCCATGACTTCCTTACTCATTGGAGAATCTAAATTCAGCCTTCCAAATACTTGGGTTTACAACTACTTGTGTTCTGAAATGTAACATTTCTTCCTACATGCTCTTTTAAAACTACATATTAAACACACATGCACAAAAATACATTATAGCTTATGATAAACACTATCCCTTCCTGTTTTATATTCAATACTTAACAACTCAAATGTATAATATCTCTGTTTTGCTTTTTTTAGGTCATTATTAACTAAGTACAATAAAAGACCATAAATTCTGAATTCTAAGACTCTGTAGGGATTTGAGCATATTAATATTGTATGTAAATGAATGCTAATCATACGTGATCATACCTATTACTAAAGGAGGCCTAACCAGTTCTATCCTCAAAAGTACCATTCTAGCAGTTCTGTCTAATCTACTTGAAAATAGGACCCTTGTTTTTAAAACAGTGCATGATTCACTTTTTTTATGCTTCAAACTAGCTTTGAGACCACCGGTCTGATTTAGTAATATTACAAATTCATAACCAGGTTCAGTATAAGGCTTTCTGATCATACAACAGGTTTCTGAAAGCAGTATTATCTGAGCTATGATGGTGACGGGCAACAAGACGTTAAGGATGATAACAGAAAACACTACCTTACCTAGTATCAACCCTTTAGATAACAGAGATTGATTATTAAGAGCTCCAGCATCCCAGGAGGCTTCACAGAGGGGGAAGGAGCTAAGTCGGGACATAAGGGCATTTTGTAAACAGCTTGAAGTCACAAGCCTTCACAAATGGTAGAGGGAGGCTAATAACCCATTTAAAATCTAATTAATTTAGCATTCCAGAATTAAATGTAACAACTGCTTGATACTACCACTCAATTCTGAATTTTACAAAAAGTTCACAACAGAATGTATAGATGTGAAGTGTGACAGGCACTATAGAGCCACGAAATTCCTATTCCTTCCTCAGTTTTTACAGGCGAAGCACACGTTCTAAAAAAGTGAAATGGATTCCAAAAGCTTGGGGGGCCAAAACGCCTTTGGCGTTGAAAGACATCAAATCCCACTCCCGCAAATGTGTTTTGACTAGAGGTTACTATCTTCATACTTGAAGCGAAATCTGGATTACTTTTAAAAACGGTTCCCCTAAATAAAGTAGGAAAACTTGAACGCGCAATTTAGACTATATTGAAGTGGCTGATGATGGTGGGGCGTGGGGGTAGAGTTTCCATCCAGTAAGCTATATTCCTAGGCTTTTTTTTTTTTTAAAGCAGCCAGAGAATCTTCTGATTAAACGCTGGGTTGGAAATGAAACTTAATTGTGTCCTTTACGTCCCCTTAACTCCTCTGTTCGTGTGGGAGGGCAAACGGAGGAAACCCCTTCTAGCAGACTTTGCCAAAATGCGTACTTGCATCACAAGAGGCTCGGGCCCTCCTACTCTCCTTCCTTCAACCCCCAAAACGTTTAAAGCACGGGGAGGGACAGGGGTACGAAAGAGGGGTACCCTAAGAGCTGCCAACCCCTCGCCTCCGATCGCGCCCCTTCTCTCCACAGCTAATTTTTGCGCGAGATGCACGGTTGGAGTCTTCCTCGGTGGTGGCAAACAGGGGAAGATGTGCCCCGCTCTCACGCAGAGGGAAGAGGAAGAGGAGGGAAAGGAAGAAAGGAACCGGGCGCCGATGACCCGCTGGGCCCTCCCGCGTCCGCACCCGGGGCGTGCAAGGGCCCGCTCGCCCCGCGCCCCGGCCACCCTCTCCAGGGAGCCGCCGGGCCAGCCGGGGCGCAGCCCACACACCCGCGGGGGCGCCGAGACACAAGCTGCAGATACCAAGAGCTAGTGACCACTCACCGCAGCGCCCCGAGCCCAGCAGCAGAACCACGACCAGGGGCCACATCTCCGCGCCCGCCGCTGGGTCGCCGCCGCCGCCGCAGGCGTCTCGAGCAGGCGCCGCAGCAGACAGAGAGGACCCGCCGCCACCTCCTGTCACAGGCAGGACCCGCCGCCCGGGCTGCCCGGCCGCGCGCACGCGCGCTCCCGCCGCCCCCCGCCCGCGCGGGCCGCGCACGCGCACTCGGCCTCGCCTCCGCCCCGCCTCGGCGGCTGTTGACGCCGCGCCCTCCAGACTCGCGGCTTCCAGTTCCCGCTGCCGCCTGCTCCCTGGCGGGGGCGCGCGCGGGGCTTCGCGGTCGCGCCCCGCGGCTCCCGGGCCGCCTCCTCCCGCGTCAGTGTCCGCACGCCGCCCGCCCCCCACCCGCCGGAGGCTGAGTGTGTGTTCTCCCGCTCACCGGGGGCCTCGCTGCACCCGTCCCTGTCTGCTGTTCCCTTTTTACCTCCCTGGGGACCCCCGATCGTGTCTCCGCTGGTCCTCTCCTGCGTTCACGCCCAGCCTCACGCTTCAGGAACCCCCCTCCCAGGCGCTGCTCCGAGAAGCTACCTCGGAGCCCCCGTCCCTCTGCAGCCCACGATCGCTCGCCTCCCCCTTCATCCAACGTCCTCCTGCGCGCTGGGACCTCCGCGGCTCCGCACTTCTCACCCCTGTCCATTTCCCCCGGAGCTCCGCCGCCTGCAGCGGGAGCGCACACCGCGCGGGGGGCATCTCAACGCTTCCCCCGCCGGCGGCGAGCCCGGAGGGACCACGCCTAGGGCAGGTCGCAGGCGGTCGCGTGTCCGCTGGGAACTTCCACTCGCTGCTCGTGGGCTGCCGGGCCCTCCGGGGTTCACCGCGTCCCGTCTGCTTTGGTTTTCCCGGCCGCGCTCAAAGCCTCCGTTCTTTTTCTCGCCTAGTTGTGTTGTTTTCAACCTTTGAAGGGGGTTACTCAAGTTCCAGTCTCTAAGTTGTTTTTCAGTCTCTAAGTCCTGGTGCTGAAACCCTAGCAACCATCAGGGGTGGTCGCAACTGTTGGCAGAAGTATGCAGGATGCCCCTTCCTGCAAAGTCATTGGGCCTGGTTAGTTACCTCGCAGTGGTCCCTCTTCTAAGCTTTTTGAGTTTAGCTTGCTTAAAAAATGGGTTCAAAGCATGTCTCCAAGCCACAGTGTGAACAAGGTCTTTGATTAGCTCTCTGAAACACACAGACCACATCATTTATACAGAAGGAAATTCCCTTTAACATTTACCCTAAATGATGAAAATGCTTGCTGAAAAGTCATGCTTGGTGACTACTGTATTGGCGTGCATATTGTCAACTTAAAAATTACATGCAATCTAAATGTTGAGCGTTAGGTTTTATGAAGCAGAAATTTTTAGAAGGTAAGCCAGGGAGGGAACCTCTCAAGTAACCCTGAGAGAACTGCTCCAAGGAGGCGAGGGGGGAGGAGCCAGGTTACATAGAAGCTTTGCAACAAACGGCAGGTAGTCTGAACATGAGAAGGTTACCGTTAATTAAAGAAAGGCAGATATCCCAAGTTAAGGAATTTAGTACTTTTCTATGTATGGAAGGGACTTCCCTGGTGGTTCAGAGGTAAAGAATTTTCCTGCCAATGCAGGGGACTGGGGTGCAATCTACGGTTTTGATCAGTGGGTGAGGAAGATCTCCTGGAGAAGGAAATGGCAACTGGTTCCCAGTATTCTTGCCTGGGAAATTCCATGGACAGAAGAACCTGCTGGGCTGCAGTCCGTGGGGTTGGGTAGCAAAGAGTCAGACACAACTTAGTGACTAAACCATAACAACTGTGTATGGGAAGATGCAAGAGTCTGGACTCACTGAAATCATTCCTTTTATAGGCATCTCAGCTATCTGGGGCCAGCATCCTGTGTTTTCACTCCTGAGCTTTCTTTCCCCAGGGCTCATAGTAGAGTTTGGCTATAGTCTGCTGGCTACTAGATAGCAGGTATTCTTCTACCTAAGTTCCCTTAGGGCTCACCTGCTCACACTGGATGGGTGCAATCGCTGATGATTGTGACATCCTTGTGTACCAACATGGTAGGAAGTATTCCATTTCTCAATATCCACTCACCTGATGAGCAGATGTTTTTCACTCACCTGATGGAAAACAAAAAAACTTCCCACCACAATATTCCAATCCTCCAAATCCTCCACCCCCATGGTGTCTCCTTCATTGCAGTCCCATAGTAATAAAATCCAGGAAATAAAATTACCACTCTCTGACCTTCTGTAGCATTGTATTATATATACTGCATAACTTTCACTTTGATTGTGTTTGTGTGTGTGTGTATCTCTTCCCCATAGCATTATCCAATTTTTACGATCAGAGAGGGTATATTAAGTATTCCCTTCTCCTAGACTTCCTGTTGAACTAGGCAAACAGAAGGGGTTTTAATAAACATGTAGATGTGACTTGAGGCAAGCGTTGCTCCAGTGAAATTTGATTGTTTTTTAATGATTAAAAAAAGAATGAAAGAAAGAAAAAGCAATTGCCTGGCAGATATCTTACTAAAACAATGGTTAATAATTATGGTGGTAATGATTTGAATGACAGCTTTGACACCCTGAGGCTACCAAAGGGACCGATGGATTCTCCAACTGCTGCTTCTGTGGATACAAAAGAATCATCCATCAGACTTTGAGCATTCGGGACATTGTGTATCACAGAGCAGCTGGTTGGCTAAATAAGGCTGTCAGCTGTCCCTGAGATCCACCAACCCCCCTAAAGCTGAAGAATGACTGGGGAGGACTGTCCCTAACCTTCAGAGGTGGAGATCAGTGATGTTCTGTTTTATTGTGGGAACTGCTGATGTCATGTGCTTAAGGTAGTTTGTGAAGAAAATGGAATAACTTAAGTCAGGTGAATGAGAGGCCACCTGGGTGACCACCTCTGCTTTGGGAATCTGAGCAGGATATGTTTTGATGGTGGGGCATGAGGAGGCCTGTTCTGGGAGAGACGATCCAAAGCAACCTACCTAGGTTTGATGATTTCCTCTTTAAGATAACCTTGGGTTCCTTTCTCAAGTATCTAAGCACCTCATATTTGTGTTTCCCTTTTAACATTTGCAAGCATTTTGAGGGGGGGAGGATTTTGAGCTCATCTTTACATAAGCAGTTTTCTTGGATAGAAAGCAAGAGAATAATGCATAGAATGTTTTGAACAGAAGTAATACACATTAGGTATATTACCTAAATCTTCACAACAACCTTGGAATGGGTTTTATGATCTTCATTTCAGTGACAGAGAAGCAAAGGGAAAGAGGGATGATGGGCACGTTGCCTATGATCCTTTGTGTCTAACTCACTTGCCCTCGTTTTCCTACTTTTTCTTTTCACTCTGTAACATTAAAAAGCAGAGACATTACTTTGCCAACAAAGGTCCGTCTAGTCAAGGCTATAGTTTTTCCCGTGGTCATGTATGGATGTGAGAGTTGGACTGTGAAGAAAGCTGATCGCCGAAGAATTGATGCTTTTGAACTGTGGTGCTGGAGAAGACTCTTGAGAGTCCCTTGGACTGCAAGGAGATCCAACCAGTCCATTCTAAAGGAGATCGATCCTGGGTGTTCATTGGAAGGACTGATGCTAAAGCTGAAACTCCAATACTTTGGCCACCTCACGCGTCGAGTTGACTCACTGGAAAAGACTCTGATGCTGGGAAGAATTGGGGGTGGGAGGAGACGGGGACGACAGAGAATGAGATGGCTGGATGGCATCACCGACTCGATGGACATGAGTTTGAGTGAACTGCGGGAGTTGGTGATGGACAGGGAGGCCTGGCGTGCTGTGATTCATGGGGTCGCAAAGAGTTGGACACGACTGAGCGACTGAACTGAACTGAACTGAACATCAAAGATGTTATAGTTTCCCCTTTGCAGATAAATAAAGTCACAAGCCCAAACAATTGCTACCCTTTCCCATCATCATTACCCTTACAGATAAAGAAGGTGAACTTTGCTCAGGGAGGGGTCTGTGGTTAGTCTGACTCCAAGGCCAACGAAAATGTTCACAAGCCTCTCTTCTCAATTCACGGTCAGCTCCCCTGTCTGTCACTTTCTATCTTAACCATACATCTACTTTTATCTTCCTCCCCAAACTACACATACATCCTACCACTTGGCCCATATTGTTAGGATATTATCTAAAAATTTGTCTTGATATAGTTGTATCCTTACTACAATTTTTCATTCAACTAGAACTTTTTTGTTCCCATGTTGGTGTGCCATGCATGATCCTTGATACTCTGGAGAGTTAGCTCAGAACTGTACCTGCCTAACTGTGCAAGGCCTATACTTTGTGGAGGGCTAGATACACCTTTTTATGTAAGTGAACCTACATCAAATGATCCCGCAGTAGAACAAAGCCCAGGATTCCCCCACTGTACGTTCAGTGCCCCTTCTCTGTATTTTCTGTTGTTTGGTACATATCAGTTACTTTGTTATATTAAAAAATACCTGTTTATGTTGCTTTCTTCCTGTTCAATAGTAACTCCTTCCTAAGCCCAATGAGGGGAGAGGCCACATGAGTCTTGTTCTCTGCTAGCCCCACTGCCTGGCACACAAGAGGTAATCAAAAATCGGTCATTAAAATGATGAGTGAAAGAATGATCAATAACCTCTCAAGGCCAGGAACTCTATTTTCTATGATTGTCTGGCAAAGTACCCATCAAAAGGGGATGCTCCATGAACTGCACTAATGAGCTAACCCTGATGCTTGTCTGGTACATCAGAGGCTTTTATCACCACTAAGTTCCATTTTGGGGCTTATCAGTCATCTAAGTTAGTTGCAGTACATGATGAGTATTATCTCTCTTAGTGTTTTTGAATATAATTTGAGGGGGGTGCTATTTGTAATGAAGATTCTTGTATTTTTAACAATTCTGGCCAATATGATCCTAGCTAATTTTCATGCCCCGGTCAAGCACTTTCACTCGTAACAATGGGCTTTTCCTTGCTGGGACTATTCTATTTTCAAGCTTCTGTGTTTCAGTCATGCTGTTCCCTCTGCCTCATATGTCCTCCCCCACATTTTTCTCCTTCTCTCTTCAAGCCAAAGAATTCCAACTCATCCTTCAAGATCAAATTTTACCTCCTCTAAGTAGCTTTTCTCAACCTTATTTTTCCTTTTTCTCTTAACTCTCTCTACCACTTTTAAGATCTAATGGCCTCTTCTATTATACTTTGTTCATGCCTCAGTAAGCATTGTGGCATGAAACAGTTGTGTGTTCATGACACAGTAAAATGTGTCAATATATATTTCTTTCTATATTCCTGTCCTCTTCTATCATGTTATCAATGAAAAAAATGAAATGTTTCTGGGTCTATTTGTATCTTCAGGGTCTGGCACAGTACCTGGTTGAGTTCTAAGGGCTCTGTGTATGTTAAATCAATCAAGAGAACTCAGCGTGCTATGTGTATACAGAAACACCCCATAGCAGGCTGAAACACATTAGCCTAAGTTTGAGTTATAGCCGTGTACCACCAGCCAACCTTGGACAAGTTATATAATTTTTCCGAGTCCTATTTTCCTTTCCTCATTTTAAAAGTTAGATGACAAACTGATAAAAATAATAGAAATTAACTCTTCAAGTTGCCTTGAGAATTTAATAAGTTAACACTTTTATAGTTACATAGAGCTGTGTACACAATAATCACACAATCAGTATCAGTTCTTAGGATTACAATCTTCTTACAGTGAGATGGGTCTCCTAGAAGGGCAGTGAAAAGTGTTTCAAAAGGATCCCCAACTGCTGATCTGGAGCCTTGAAAAAGCACTGTAGTTGGTGAACTATCTACAAGTTTGACTTAAGCTACAGGCACATGTCTGTGCCCAGTGGGAAGTCCTTAATCCTCTTGCTCTTCTGCATACTGTGTTGGCGAGTGAATGCTGAGGAACCCTTGTCTGTCTCACCTAGCTCAGGGCCCAGTGTCCTAGGATGTTGCTTCAATTTGACCCAGTTATTAAAGCATAGGTGGTGGTTTAGTTGCTAAGTCACGTCTGACTCTTGTGACCCATGGACTGTAGCCTACCAGGCTCCTCTGTCCATGGGATTCTCCAGGCAAGAATACTGGAGTGGGTGGCCATTTCCTTCTGTAGGGGATCTTCTCAACCCGGGGATCAAACCCAGATCTCCTATTTTGCAGGCTGATTCTTTACCTACTGAGCCACCAGGAAAGCATAGGAGTCCCGGTCATTGAATAAAGCTGGGTAGCCATGAGGGTCTGTGTTCTCTGGGTTTGGTTCGTTAGGCAGTTGAAAAATATCCATGTGTGGCTGGGGAGATGGATTTGGCGAGGGAAATGGAAGGAAGGCTCCAGCAGCAGGAAATGATCTTCTTCCTCACCTGTGTTTTAGTTAGAGGTGAATACTGGAAATAGAAGCTGCCTCCCTGGAGGAGGATGGTAGTAGGACTGAAGGTTTCCGGTAAGAGATATCCTGCCAGAGAGATGACAGCCTGCTCTGGTGTGAATTCCCCTGCAGGTGTCAGATGTGCACAGGCTTGTTTTGCTTGGGTCACAAGGAAGCACAGCGTGTCCTGCTCTTCCTGCTGCTGCTGCTGGAGGCTACCCCTGTAGGAGGCCCATCCTCATGACAGCTGGAAGGTGCTAGAGAAAGACAGCCTCCACATTAGGCTGCAAAATTGCCACAGGTTTATTTCTTTAAGAGCACATGACTTTTGGGGTCCTGGGAAGGCCCCTGTATCTTGCCTACCTCTCCTTTTTGAGGGCACGGAACATATATATATAGGAGGTCGCCTTAGGTACCAGACATCTCCATGTTAGTGTGTTATTTTCTATCATTGAGGGTGATGCGTGCGTGCTCAGTCATGTCCGACTCTTTGCGACCCCATGGACGGTAGCCCACCAGGCTTCTCTATCCATGGGATTCTCCAGGCAAGAATACTGGAGCGGGTTGCCATTTCCTCCTCCAGGGGATCTCATCAACCCAGGGATTGAACCCACATCTTCAGAGCCTCTTGCATTGCAGGCAGATTCTATTGCTGCCGGAACAAATTACCACAAATGTAGGGACTTAAAACAATACCCATTTATTATCTCACAGTTCTGTAGGTCAGAAGTCCAGTGGCTCAGCTGATTTCTCGGCTTCTGGTCTCACAAGGCCAAGATCAAGGTGTCGACTGGGCTCCTTTCACTCCTGGAGGCACTAGAGGAGAATCCGTTTCCAGCATCACTCCTGTGGTTGGCAGAATTCAATAGCTATAGGACTGATGTCCATATTTATTTGCCTGCTGCCTTCTAGGGGGGCTCGTTAGCACCTAGACCTCTTTGGGGGTCATTGCGAATAGTTGCACGTAGTCTCAAAACATGTCAGAACTAGCAACGGTACCCAAAGTCCTTCTTTTGTTGTCATACTTCTGCCTTCTCATCTTCTGCCACATTGCTATGACTAACTCTTCTGCCTTCCTCTTCTTTTAAGTGCTCAAGTGATTAGATTGGGCCCCTCGGGTAATCCAGGATAAGCTCCCTATTTTAAGGTCTGTAACCTTAATCACATCCACAAAGTCTCTTTTGCCATGCAAAGTAACGTATTCACCGACTCCCAGAGATTAGGGGCTGAAATCTTTGGGAGGCATTATTCTGCCTACCACAGTCAAGCTCTTTCCTATTTATGTCCCTCAATCCTCATCACGGTCCAATAAGGAAGGCATGATTATACCCGTTGTGTATGTGTAGAAACTGAGGCTCAGAGAGGTTTATATCACAGGCAAGAGATGGTAGAATCAGAGCTTGAATCTTGCTTCAGAGCTCACACCCCTTCCTCTGCTAGGGAAAAGGAACAGTGGGAGCAAAGCAATTGCACGATCTGTTACTCTCACTGTGGTTCCCACTATTGTTTTGCTAGTGCTGTTTCTCAGCTTAGTGAAGTAGTCACCATTATGTCCACCAAGTTTTCGGTTCTTCTCCTGGGTCCCAGAGAAGTGTATCCACTGGGCATCAGCAGAAAACAGATGGCACACTCAAATTAGAGATTAAGAGACTGGTTAAAGGACTATTTACAAGGATGTGGGTGGGGTTAAAAGAAACCGGCAAGGAAACAAGAGGGGCTCTTAGCCAGCAATAGCTGTTGCTCCCAGGTCCCTTGGTCTGGAGGTGCAAGAGGAGGAAGTGATTATGAGAAAGAGAAAGGAGAAACTGCAGGAGGGCTTCTGGGCGAGAGCAGATGGCCTTTGATAGGGGAACACAGCCACTACCAGCCTGGCAGAGAAAAAGATGTCAGAGTAAGTCTTCACTCCCATTCTCTGAATTCCTGCCATGGGCAATTCTCAGCCGGATCCACAGGGGGAGAGGTCTGTGCAGGCAGTTCCTGAAGTTCTGTTTTCCAGGCTCTGCAGCAGTTCGGAGAAGGCAATGGCAAGCCACTCTAGTACTCTTGCCTAGAAAATCCCATGAATGGAGGAGCCTGGTAGGCTGCAGTCCATGGGATGGCTATGAGTCGGACATGACTGAGCGACTTCACTTTTGCTTTTCACTTTCACACATTGGAGAAGGAAATGGCAACCCACTCCAGTGTTCTTGCCTGGAGAATCCCAGGGACAGGGGAGCCTGGTGGCTACCGTCTATGGGATCACACAGAGTCAGACACGACTGAAGTGACTTAGCAGCAGCAGCAGAGTATGAAAGGGTAGAGAGTTGGTCTGAGAGAAAATATTCAGCACAGCAGGACTATCCCTCTCCATTCCCCTGAAATTGGCTGAGACTGACTTTGCCCAGAGTCTTAGTTTCCTAGGGCTGCCCTAAGAAATTACCATTAAGAGGGGGCTTAAAACAAGAGAAATATATTCTAGAAGTCTGAAGCTAAGGTGTCAGCAGAACCACGCTCCCTCTGATGGCTCTAGAGAAGAATCATCTCTTGCCTCTTCCTAGCTTCTGGTGAAAGTGAAGGTCTCACAGTTGTGTCTGACTCTTTGCGACCCCATGGACTTTAGTCCATGGCATTCTCCAGGCCAGAATATTGGAGCGGGTAGCCTTTCGCTTCTCCAGTGGAACTTCCTGACCCAGGAATCGAACCAGGGTCTCCTGCATTGCAGGCAGATTCTTTACCAGCTGAGATACCAGGAAAGCTTCTGGTAGACCCTGACTAGCCTTGGAATTCCTTGGCGTGGGTGGCAACACTTCACTCTCTGCCTCCGTCCTCACGTGGTCTTCTGCTCTGTCTATGTCCTCTCTTCTTATGAGGACACCAATTGTTAGATTCAGGGCCCAACCAAAATTTAGTATGATGTCATCTCCAAGTTCTTAACTGAATACATATGAAAAGGCCTTACTTCTGAATAAGGGCACATTCTGAGGTACCGGGAGGGGACATGAATTGGGAGGGGATACCATGGGATCCCAAAGAGTCGGACAGGACTGAATGATTGAGCACGCATGCAGGCACTATTCAACTCGCTAGAGCCAGCAAAGCGTGGCAGATCTGAGCATGGCATTTGCCCCTTTCTCTTCCCCTCCCCCATGGCAATCAGCAGCCCTCCAGACAGTGGCTGCTCCCTCAGCCTGGGTCCTGGAGTGAAGATGCAGCAGAGTGGTGCCCCAGCTGATCTACAAAGGAAGCACAATAAGAATAGAAATAAATGTGTCATCTCTCCTGAAGGGATCACATCTGAAGGGTTTAATGACACCATCAAGCCCTTCACAGATATTTCCAGCAGCTAACGCGGCTCCCCAATTTCCTACCTTACCTAAAAATGAACACCCTTGAATACTGGCATTACCCAAAAGGACTTTTGCAGGCTCACTGTTCCCGTTAGTCCAAACCCCACTGGCAGCATTTTACTGCTTATCCTTCCTCTTTGAGGGCCAAGGTGTAAAAAGAGAAAGGTTTTATTTTATTTATTTATTTTATTTTTTATTTATCTTACATTTTATTTATTTATCTTATATTTTATTTATTTATGTATTTGGCTGCATTGTGCCTTGGTTGTGGGACACAGGATCTTCATTCCGGCTCATGGACTCTCTAGTTGCAGCACGCAGGCTCTGCAACTCAGTAGCACATGGGTTCTTAGTTCCCCACCAGGGATCAAAATGACATCCCCTGCATTGCCAGGTGTATCCTTAACTACTGGACCACCAGGGAAGTCCTGAGAGAAAGATTTTGAAGACAGCCTTTTGTATCCTTAGAGGAGCAAGTTTTCTAGAAAGAAAGAAAAAAAAAGAATGAAGGCTAGAGCACATGGGTGTTCTTTGAAATTAGCTGCAGAGGAACTGTGTACATTTCAGGCTGACAGTCTCACCTCCAATTTCAGAAGAGCTCCCCACCTGCAGCAGCTGGGAATGTCTGCTGAGGAACCTTTGTTCTCCACCAAAACCAGGACTCTCTCAGTGTGCTCTTCCCTGCCCTACTATGACCATGGCACAAAATGACTCAAGACTCTTGTGCCTCGTGAAGTTTTATTGATGCTGCTGCTGCTAAGTCACTCAGTCGTGTCCGACTCTGTGTGACCCCATAGACAGAAGCCCACCAGGCTCCCCCATCCCTGGGACTCTCCAGGCAAGAACACTGGAGTGGGTTGCCATTTCCTTCTCCAGTGTGTGAAACTGAAAAGTGAAAGTGAAGTCGCTCAGTCGTGTCCGACCCTTAGCGACCCCACGGACTGCAGCCTACCAGGCTCCTCCATCCATGGGGTTTTCTAGGCAAGAGTACTGGAGTGGCTTGCTACATGAGTTCTACTTGTATGCCAACCTACTTTTCTCTAATACTGGCCTAATTGCTATGGGCATGGATCAGAGACTCAAGCTATCATCAGATGAGCTTTAAAAGTGAAGTGGATAAACTAGGATCAGACTGCCAGACAAGACAGATGTATATATTTGGAATCATGAGAAAGGTTGTCTAATTCCATGTGCTTTTACTCTCTCTTATCTGTGTGTCTTGAATGGCAGCCTGGACTTGAAGGCACCACATGTCCCCTGCTGCTGCAGCTGAAATTTCTATTGCTTTCCCCCAATCACAGGTCCCATGAACCCCAATAGCAGGAGAAAAAAAAAAAGTTATCAAAACATTGTGCTTAGAAGGACGGTTCTCCAAGTTTGGTATCTGGATCAGCAGCTGCCGCAACACTTGGGAACTGGTTGAATGCAAATTCTTGGACCTTACCCCAGAAATTCTGGTGTGAGGCTTAGGAATCTGTGTTTTAGGGAGTCTTCAAGGAGGTGCTGGTGCATGTGAGAATCTGAGAGCCACCAGCTTAGGGCTTGATCTCAGAAGTCAGGTGACCTGCCTAGGAGGTCATCCATCTTGGTAAAAACATCATCGTCTCCTCTGTCCCCTTTGATTTGGTGGGAAGTCCCCACATTTTGGTGGAGAATCCCCTGCACTAATGCAGGTGGCCTACAGCAAATACAAAATGCCCCAGGTTATCTCCCGGTGTCCGGGCATTAGGTCACAAGTGCAGCCGGACTGTAGCGGTGACCTAGAGACAGAATCACAGCAGCCACAAGAGAAGTGTCTCTCACCTTGGGAGCAGGTTTTCTCTGATATCTCATGGTGAAGGAAATGCTCTGCCCTTTTCTGAGAGAAACAGATGTGTACTTTCAAGTAGCTTGAGGATCTCTTTACTGCTATATTGAGTGAATTTAGAAACTGGTTTTGTTGTAGTTTACCAATGGCCTTTCCTGTGTGTCCATCAGGGTACTTAGGACCTGAAATCTGTGATAATCTCTTATGAGTTTCCACATACAAGATGCCATTTTGATAAAAATGCAGAAAATTTCCATATGGTTACGTAACTGTGCTTCTTTGTCTAGAAAATGAAGTGAATAAAACCGGGGAATTCCCCGAAAGAAGGACCCGTCAGTACCCAGAAGAGGGATTCCCTGGAGGAAGGACACATCAGTACCCGTTACACCAGATGACAAATTCAGAGGTGCCACGGGGCAACATGTAAAGTAGGAGAGAAAAAAATCATAGTCTATCGTAACTCAAAAGAAAATGAGGTGTTCATGTTCAATAGCTACATGGCTAGAGCACCTGGAGCAGGTTCTGGTAAACTAAGGTACAGGGCATGTCTTAGCCCTCTCTATCACTATGGGGTAAGTGACATTTTTGTCCAGGGGGTATGCCTCTGGAGCCAAGAGAAGGGCTCTGGACAGATGAATCAGTCAGATTTGCTAAGGGATATGTTCCCCTCCAGTTGTTTCGATGGTTCTCTTAATTTTGTTGGCAGTACTGGAATGCCAGAGAAACTCCACTGGTTTCCTGGCACAGCACAAAATCTTGTGACCTAGGAATTTTATTTTTTGTGACTTTTTGGTGAAAAGATTGCGTTTCTCATGCTCTTCCTCCTTCCACTCTCAGAACCCACACTGTGTTTTGGAGCATGGTAAATTCGGCCCTGGAAGGCCAACTGAACTTGCTTGTGGTTTGTGCTCCAAAAGTCATCTCGCCTTTCCCCATCTCCCCTCTTTGGGGAGTTAAGTCGATGCTTATCCAGCTTCTTTTCCCTCCCCAAGAAGTGGCTTTGTGCCAGTGGAACTGTAAGCTAGATGAAAAGCTATCAAAGCACAAAGGGAAGGAATCAATAGTAATATGTGTAAGTGTGGGTATATATCACAAGTGACAGGCTCATTTCCATGCGAGTTAAGACATTCTCAGTGCATCTAATTGATGCCCTGCCTATCTGTGTGTGCACATGCGCGCGCACACACACACACACACACACACACACACACACACTCTGATGGGGATATACACAGCTGGTTTACCCTGTAGAGGTAAGCGGACAGCTGCCCATGGGCTAGGATTGGATTTTGCTCTAGAGCCCTCTCTGTGACGACCCCAGATGGCCCAGGCCTTTTGCCTGCTGGGAATTCCCACATCACTGGCGTCTTTGGATTCAGGCACTGAAAGCTGTTTAAATGCAAATTATTTTCTAGGTGGTAGAGACTTATTATTCATTAATATTTGGGCTTTAATGAGTTTATCAGCTTAGAAAAGAACAGGCCAGAGTCTTTTGGTAATAGAAGCCAGAGAGATATGTTTTAATAACAATAGGTGGAAAAGACTACAGTGAAAGTGAAAGCCTCTCAATCCTGTCCAACTCTGTGACCCCATGGGCTATAGCCCGCCAGGCTCCTCTGTCCATGGGATTTTCCAGGTAAGAATACTGGAGTGGGTTGCCATTCACTTCTCTAGGGGATCTTCCCAACACAGAGCTTGAACCCTGGTTTCTGAATTACAGGCAGATTCTTTACTATTTGAGCCACCAGGGAAGACAGAGTAAGAATGAAAATACTACAGAAACTATAGCCATAGGCTCAAGGAACAGCACGAAGACATTGGTTACATGGTAAGAAACGATGAAAAAAAAAAGAGTGGGAAATAAGGTGGCCCCCTGAGTCCACGGGTCATTGCAAACAGCTACTCCTAGAGATTCTTTCCCAGGCAGGTATGTTTGTAGAATCCCTTGCTGAGACACTGGTACATTTCACGTTTGCTGTAGCATCACTATTTCCAGGGATTTATTTAGCTGTTCACAAATATTTATTGAATATCAAGTACACGCCTAGACACTGTAAGTGTATGAGAACAGCAGATGGGACAGAACTGAGACCTTAAGAGCTTGCATTTTTAGTGAGAAGGGGTATGGGGTGTGGGGAGAGACAACAGACAATGCATAAGGGAAGCGTGGTAGGTTAAATGCTGATAGGAGCTCCGGAGAAGAAGAAAGCAGTGAGGGGCTGGGGAGGAATTGCCATTTTAAATAAGATGGTCGGAGACGGCTCACTGGAGGTGACACTTGAGTAAAAAGTGAGTGAGGAGTAAGGAGACCCCACCGGTGTCCATGAGGAGATCATTTCCAGCAGAGAGGAGAGTACAAAGATGCAAAATCCTGCATCAGGACTCTGTCTGGCTTATTTGAGGAAGGGCAGGGGATGGAGTATTCTTGCCTGGAGAATCCCAGGGACAGAGGAGCCTGGTGGGCTGTTGTCTGTGGGGTCGCACAGAGTCGGACACAACTGCAGTGACTTAGCAGCAGCAGCAGGGGGTGGGGGTGTGGTCAGACAAAAGTGAGCACAGGGGAGAATAGCAGGGATAAGGCCAGAAGATCATGGGGCGGTGGGGGTGGGTCCAGTTCACACAGAACCTTGAAAGACTTAACCTTTACCTTGAGTGAGAGAGTTTTGAGGGGCAGTGTCATTATCCAACCTTTAATGTAATAGGCTTTTGCTGGGGTTGGTTAGAGATGGTGTGTGCTGTGCTCAGTCGCTTCAGGTGGGTCTGACTCTGTGACCGCACGGACTATAGCCTGCTAGGGTCCTCTGTCCATGGGACTTTCCAGGCAAGAATACTGGAGTGGGTTGCCATGCCCTCCTCCAGGGAATCTTCCTGACCCAGGCATTGAACCTGTCTCCTGCACTGTAGGCAGATTCTTTACCACTGAGCCACCAGGAAAGCCTAGAGATGATAGGTATCCTTAGTAGGTCACAAGGTATCTGTTGTGACTCCTTGATGATGCTGCCATAGCAGAAGTCAAACTAGTGAGTGTGGCTGTGTTTCAATAAAACTCTATTTACAAGAACAGGTGGCAGGGCAGATTTGGCCCTTACTGATCCTTGTATTGGAGAAAACTCTTGAGAGTCCCTTGGACTGCAAGGAGATCCAACCAGTCCATTCTAAAGGAGATCAATCCTGGGTGTTCATTGGAAGGACTGATGCTAAAGCTGAAACTCCAATACTTTGGCCACCTCATGCGACGAGTTGACTCACTGGAAAAGACTCTGATGCTGGGAAGGATTGGGGGCAGGAGGAGAAGGGGACGACAGAGAATGAGATGGCTGGATGGCATCACCGACTCGATGGACATGAGTTTGGGTGAACTCCGGGAGTTGGTGATGGACAGGGAGGCCTGGCGTGCTTTGCTTCATGGGGTCGCAAAGAGTCGGACACGACTGAGCGACTGAACTGAACTGATCCTTGTGTTGTTCCAATAATGCACAGGAGAGATAAAGGTGGATTGGACCAGGTTGAAGCAGTGAAATTAGATCAGATATTGGCTACACTCTGACGCTAGTGCCCTCAGGACTTGCTGTCAGACCAGATGTGGGTATGAGAGAAACCAAGGAAAGTGACGAGAGAAAGCAAAGATGACTCTAAGGCATTTGGCTTGAGCAACTGGATAAACAGAGTCATCACTACTGAAATAAAGGGAGAAAACCCAGCGGGGAGGTTTGGTGTAGGACTGAGAGGAGGGTGTCAGGATTCAGTTTGGGACGTGAAAATGCAAAATGCCTTTAGGATAAAGGAACTGGGCCATCAGTTCCCTCTAACTCTCCGTCCAGTCCTCGTATGCTGTGATTCCACAACTGTGAGAGAAGAAACAGTTACCCTAGTGGCTTCTATGGTAATTGTGTTCTTCAGAGAGACCTTCCACTCTGTATTACTCCACTTGCCCAAATGCAATTGGTGATTATGCTAGCTAGAGATCAGTTGCTAGAAGGCAGGCACACTGAAAGGGAGCAACTGCCAGCTGAAACTAGCAGGAGCACTTGGAAGAGTAGCATGAGTGGTGTGCGTGCTGAGGAGGCTTTGAGAGCTGGAGGCAAATTCCTGTGTATCTTAGTTTCCTGGAGGTTACTCATAATGGAGGGTTGTCAGCCGACCAGGCTAAGAATGTTCAATTTGTTTTCAGAGAAAAAACAAAACATCTTCTTCAACTTCACCTCGGCTCCACTCTCAGAATGGCCACACTTCAGACCCACTCACCCTCTGCATAGACACCCAGGAGCCGGGCACTGATCCCGACAGCCCCTGGGGACCCTCAGGACATGGAAGTGGTCTTTGCCACTAGCTTCTGCAGACAATTTCCTCCCTCCTTTCTCTCCTCCCTGGGAGATATATCCTCTGTCTGCCCGAATTCTTTCCACCCAAGAGGTGGCTCGGTGCCACTGGGGTTGTTTGCTGTGTGGGGAGCTGGCAAACCACTTTGAGAGTGAGCTGATAGTAATATATTTAAAATATGAGCATTTATCAGAGCAGCAGATGGAGGCAGCAGAGTGGAGCTCCCAGAACGGAGGGCAGGGAGTGTTTCATTCAAGTGTAAAGCTCACACCATCTAGACTCAGCTGGCACCAGCTTCTGAAACCAATGAACAGGAGGAAAACAAAAAAGGCCACCTTTGTGCTAGGTTCCAAAGGTCACAGCATTCCCTGACCGAGTGTCCTCGGCGCCTCAAAGGCTGCATTCACTACAGAATGGGAAGGAAAACCCTTCTCGGTTGTTTTCCTTAAAATGTTTTATTTCCTTCAAGCTTAGTAATTTTAATAGAAATTCCAAGCCTTGGAGCACATGGAAATAGAGACCAAATTAATGCATTTATGTATGCATGCGTTAATTCATTCCACAAGCACTTATTACATGCCTGGACATGCCAGGAGCTGTGGCATATTCTGGGACAGTGAACCAGGCAGATGTATGCCTTGTTGTAATTCCTAAATATTACAGCTGTCACAAGTATTTTCATTTTAATTTTTTACCACCATCTCCACAACCCACCCTAAAAGTAAAAATATATTTAAGACCTATTCTATACACTATTTGAACTATATAAAGGAGTGTATTTTTTAGTGGTAAATTTCCTGAGGGTCTAAGTGTTATGCTCAGTACATTAGTGTGGAAAAAAACCATGATATTAATTTCAAATTGCCTGTTTGAGAAGCGTGTTATTTTTATCATGTCAGGGTAAAGTAGATATATTAGGTAACACTTCATTGTTATGGATGACTATATCTCTAATCTTCAATCTACATGCTCTTAGAGCTCTGTTGTTCTTTTTATGTTGCTTTTTGTTTTTAAAGTCATTTATTCAGCAATGTTTTTGAACATTTATTCAATTTCACATTGTGTGATTCCCTGGGCAAGTATGAAGGTGATCAATAGGGATTCCTGCCCTATACACCTGCCCTCCCACACTACAGGAGGTTGGGCCAGCACTACATTCAGGGGAGCTATGGACCGTGGAAGGAAAGAGCCAAGCAGTACCAGGGTGGGAGAAGGAGACTGTGGTGAGAATGATCAGGGCTTGAAGAAAGCTCTATGGTTGGTCAAGTCAACTAAAAGTTCTCAGCAGGACAGATATTGCTCCCTCCAAGAATTTGAGAATCTTGGTGGGTGTTACCATTGATCACTGATAGGAAGCATTTAGTGGTTGAAGGCCAGAAATGCTAGATGTTCTGCTATGCATGATTTGATCCTACTCACAAAGATCCATCCTGCATCCAACAGGACATTTGACTGTCCCACCAGACATTTGTCTGGGTTAAAATTTGGTTACAATTGTCTGAGCCTAATATCCAACTCATGTCACATGTAAACACAAAGTATGCTTTACCCAGTTTTAATAAAAAGTGCATTTCTAGGAATACAACTCCCTTATGAGTCAAAGATTGTGTTCTGTTCTTTTTGGAATTTTGCCAAGAGTCGTTCACCAGCCTGAAAAGTCATATCACTGCCTGTCTCATTGCTCTTGGCATTTGTGTCTCTGAAACAATACACTTGAATCGGTTCATTTGTACCTATCAGTCCCCTGCGGTTCTAGGCAAACATTTGTTATGTCTTTGAGTGTAGGTGTGCGCAAGCATATGCATACAGAAACATCCATTTTATTCCATACTACTTGCATTTTTTCCTATTACAGTTAAAGTATTATTTTGGATTTTTAAAAATTATGAGTGCAGATATCTTATCTACAGTATTTGTTGCAAGATAGGAAAAAGCAGGGTGCCTTTTAAAAATATATAAAATGGGGGCATTCCATCTCTAGGGTGAGAACCAGTGACATGGGCACAGCAGGTGGAAAAAGCATTCTAGGCAGTAATCTAAAAATTTAATGTGAATAAAATCACCTGGAGATTTTGTGAAAACATGGATTCTGATTCAGTAATAAGCTCTTGGATGATGTTGATGCTGCTGGTCCACGGTTCATACTTTGAGTGGCAAAGTATAGAAGATTGTAGGTGCAAAGGTAGGAAGTCTAGGAAGAGTTTTTCTGAGAAACAATCAGGAACTTGGTATAATCAGAGCACAAAATGTGACGGGTTATGAGGTGGAAAATAAAGAGGGAGGCAGGGTCAGGGCAGGTAGGACCATGGCCACCCTGTCTTGACTTCACTTTGTAGACAGTATAGTGCCCTGAAAGGGCTTTAAGCAGAACTGTGTAAGGTTACATCTCTGCCACCATGGGCGACAGCTCTATCGGACGTAGGAAGTGGTGAGAAGGGCTTTCACAGTTAAGTCCCATGAGAACATAACAGAAACAAGGACCTGAACTGAGGAAGCCAAAGCAGAAGTGGAAGGAAGAAGACAGGTTTGATGATTTGAAGTTAGATTTACTGGGACTTGATGACTGATTGAACACAGGGAGTAAAAGACAGGAAGGATCAAGAATGACTTCTATGCTGCTGGCATGAGCTTTGGGTGTATAATGATGTTATTATTGACTAGCATTGGGAGCAAAGAAGGATATACAAGTTTGAGGGCAACGTTTAGGGAAACTGACTTTCAAATAAATGAATTCCAAGTGTCTTCCCAATCAAAAACTAGAAAGATGTCCAGTTGAGCTTTGATGTGAGGACTTTTATTGAGTATATCATGGAGAAAAAGAACCCCGTACACTGTTAAAAAGAACCCCGTACACTGTTGAAAAGAACGTAAATTTGCATAAACACTATGGAAATTAGTTTGAAGGTTCCTCAAAAAATAGAAAAAAAAATACTATATGATCCAGCAATCCCACTTCTGGATATATTCTCAAAGGAATTAAGATCAGGATCTCAAAGAGATATCTGCATCCCATGTTCATTGCAGTGTTATTTACAATAGCCAAGGGATGGGTGCAATGTAAATACGATGTAAATGTCCATTGACAGATAAATAGATAAAGAAAATATGGTATATACATACAATGGAACATTTTTCAGCCGTAAAAAAGAAGAGAATCCTGCCATTTGTGACAATATGGATGAACCAGGAAAACATTACGCTAAGTGAAAAAAGCCAGACACCGTAGGACAACACATGGTACCATTTACATGAGGAATTTAAAATAGTCAAACTCACAGAGCAGAGAGTAGACGGTGGTTGCTGGGGCTAAGGGGAGGCAGAAATGGGGAAGTTATTTGTCTAAGGGTACAAAGAGAGTCCCTTGGACAGCAAGGAGATCCAACCAGTCAATCTAAAGGAAATCAACCTTGAATATTCATTGCAAGGACTGATGCTAAAGCTGAAGCTCCAATACTTTGGCCACCTGATGCGAAGAACCGACTCATTGGAAAAGACCCTAATGCTGGGAAAGATTGAAGGCAGGAGAAGAAGGGAACGACAGAGGATGAGATGGTTGGATGGCATCACCGAATTGATGGACATGAGTTTGAGCAAGCTCCGGGAATTTGGCAATGGACAGGGAGGCGTGATGCAGTCCATGGGGTCACAAAGAGTTGGACAAGACTGAGCGACTGAGATGAACTGAACTGACAAAGTTTCAGTTATACAAGATAAGAAGTCCTAGAGATCTACTACTACAAGCAAAGTGCTTATAGTTTATGAAACTATATTATATACTTAAAAATTTTCTAAGATGGTAGCTGTTATATGCTATTACAAAAAATTAAAAATAGTAAGAAGGCAGTAGAAAACTTTTAGAGATGATAAATATATTGATATTTATGGCACAGATTTTGGTGATGGTTTCATGGATATATACATATCTCCAACTCATAACGTGATATGCACAAACTATGTAGAGCTCTTTGTATGGCAGTCATACCGCAATCAAATGGTCTTTAAAGAAGCATATTGTATTTCACTCTAATAGGCATCACTTTCGTAGGAGTTCATCTGTCATACAGGGAGTGGAGGAGGAACATGTGCAGTTCCTACAAGCTCCATGGTTGTCCAGGCCAGGTGTTATAATGAGAAGAAAAGGGGAAGTACAACATATTTATTTTATTATGAAAAGTGGATGAAGTATTGTAATCATCTGGGAGGTGTCAGAGACTCTTCACAATCCCATGGACTGTAGCCTTCCAGGCTCCTCTGTCCATAGAAGAATTCTCCAGGCAAGAATACTGGAGTGGGTTGCCATTTCCTTCTCCAGGGGATCTTTCCAACCCAGGAATTAAACCCGGTCTCCTGCATTGCAGGCAGATTCTTTACTGTTTGAAGCACCAGGGAAGCCTATAGAAGACACAGGTAGAATTATAATTGACCCTGCTTCCCAGGGTCAATCTCTGTCTCTATCTTTTGGTTTCTGTCATTGTCTGTCAACACACAGACACACACAAACACACACACAAACACACACACACACATACACCAGAGTCCTGTCTTTGTGTTGTTGCCAGTTTACAGACATTGGCACGGCAGTGAGTTTGAGGTGGTCCCTGTGAGGTCATGGGCCTGGCATACCCCTTTTTGTGTTTAGTTGTATCAATCTCCACAAACACCGAGAACAACTAGTCTACTTTGAGAGCCCGGAACCAGTCCTTGCCATCATCTTAAATTGCTTTATCTTATTTGATTTTATACCAAAAAAAATTCATAAATGAGAAAACTGAAGCTTGTAGAGAGAGATCTGGTCATATGCCTGTGGTGACACAGAGAGAAGAAACGACAAACCTAGCCTGGATCCCATTTCCCTTCTTACTCTGTAATTCACTTCCTCTAACCTCTCCCAGTTCAGTTCAGTTCAGTTCAGTTCAGTCGCTCAGTCGTGTCCGACTCTTTGCGACCCCATGAATCACAGCACGCCAGGCCTCCCTGTCCATCACCAACTCCCAGAGTTCACTCAAACTCAACTCCATCGAGTCGGTGATGCCATCCAGCCATCTCATTCTCTGTCGTCCCCTTCTCCTCCTGCCCCCAATCCCTCCCAGCATCACAGTCTTTTCCAGTGAGTCAACTCTTCGCATGAGGTGGCCAAAGTATTGCAGTTTCAGCTTTAGCATCAGTCCTTCCAATGAACACCCACAACTGATTTCCTTTAGGATGGACTGGTTGGATCTCCTTGCAGTCCAAGGGACTCTCAAGAGTCTTCTCCAACATCACATTTCAAAAGCATCAATTCTTTGGCTATCAGCTTTCTTCACAGTCCAACTCTCACATCCATACATGACCACAGGAAAAACCATAGCCTTGACTAGACAGGCCTTGGTTGGCAAAGTAATGTCTCTGCTTTTTAATTTGCTATCTAGGTTGGTCATAACTCTCCTTCCAAGGAGTAAGCGTCTTTTAATTTCATGGCTGCAGTAACCATCCGCAGTGATTTTGGAGCCCCAGAAAATAAAGTCTGACACTGTTTCCACTGTTTCCCCATCTATTTCCCATGAAGTGATGGGACCAGATGCCATGATCTTCGTTTTCTGAATGTTGAGCTTCAAGCCAACTTTTTCACTCTCCTCTTTCACTTTCATCAAGAGGCTTTTGAGTTCCTCTTCACTTTCTGCCATAAGGGTGGTGTCATCTGCATATCTGAGGTTATTGATATTTCTCCCGGCAATCTTGATCCAGCTTGTGCTTCTTCCAGCCCAGCATTCCTCATGATGTACTCTGCATAGAAATTAAATAAGCAGGGTGACAATATACAACCTTGTTGTACTCCTTTTCCTATTTGGAAACAATCTGTTGTTCCATGTCCAGTTCTCACTATTGCTTCCTGACCTGCATACAGGTTTCTCAAGAGGCAGGTCAGGTGGTCTGGTATTCCCATCTCTTTCAGAATGTTCCACAGTTTATTGTGATCCACACAGTCAAAGGCTTTGGCATAGTCAATGAAGCAGAAATAGATGTTTTTCTGGAACTCTCTTGCTTTCTCCATGATCCAGAGGATGTTGGCAATTTGATCTCTGGTTCCTCTGCCTTTTCTAAAACCAGCTTGAACATCTGGAAGTTCACGGTTCACATATTGCTGAAGCCTGGCTCGGAGAATTCTGAGCATGACTTTACTAGCGTGTGAAATGAGTGCAATTGTGCGGTAGTTTGAGCATTCTTCGGCATTGCCCTTCTTTGGGATTGGAATGAAGACTGACCTTTTCCAGTCCTGTGGCCACTGCTGAGTTTTCCAAATGTGCTGGCATATTGAGTGCAACACTTTCACAGCATCATCTTTCAGGATTTGAAATAGCTCAACTGGAATTCCATCACCTCCACTAGCTTTGTTCGTAGTGATGCTTTCTAAGGCCCACTTGACTTCACATTCCAAGATGTCTGGCTCTCGGTTGCTCCTTAACACACCATGCTGCTTCACACATCTGCATACACTGCATACTTCTGCTTGGACTCCTCCTGTCTGATATTCAACTGTCAAAGTCCTGCTGAGTATTATGTCAGAATTCTACCCAGTGGACAGTCTCCTGAGCCTCCTGTCTCGATGCCTGTACACATTCTCCTCTAGCATGTATCAGGCTTCATTGTAATGATGTGTTTTCACACCCCTCCCTCTTTCCAGGTTTTGGGCTCCTGCAGGCAGGGTCAGTCTTAGTGTTATTGTGTCAGGTAGATATAACTATCCAGTAAGGGGTTCTGAACTAAACTGTCGAGTACAGTCATTAGTGAGTTCTCAGTAAATGTTACTGGACATAATAGTGCTTAGGAAGAACACACCAGTTTCAAGAGAATGTAAACACTAGAAATGGGCCAAAAAAAAAAAAAAAATGGCTCAGAAACTCATAATCTTTGAACATATTATTTATGTATAAAACTTTTAATGAATGTCTTCTTCTCCTGTAATCCTTCACCATTAATGTTAGGCTTACTTATTAAGTTTAGTTTATTGGGAGTCAATATTTAATTTAAAATTTTAATTCTTATAAGGGTTTTAATAGATAACATGTAATAACTGTCAATGATCTTTAAGCAAATAAAACACATAATTTTTAACATAATTATTTTTTAATAAAATGTAATAGAAAAAGTACTCTATATGCAACTCTACACTTTGAACAAGTTTTAGGTCTAATCCTGTCCTTGTTTCTTTGTATTGCTCATTCCACAGCCTTCTCTCTCTTTCTTCCCCTAGAAGATGGACTTTCTTCAGGCCTACAATAAAGCAGGGGAAAACAACACTGACTAAAGAAAAAAAAAACCAAATTATAGTTATTTCAATATATAGGAAGATATAAAAATTTCTACAAATAAACATTTTTATGTTTAAACATTAAATTCCATTTTTCTGTAGCCTGTGGTTAATTTTATTATAAATTAACATGTATTTTAACTATCTACAGTGCTGTCTTCCTGGCTTTTGTGACTCAGAAGAGGCTCTGGTGCTTTGGGGTATACACACACACACACACACACACACACTTTTATATTAATATCTCTAAAAGCATTTAACTAAAAGAAACACACTACTGTACATAAAATATCAATAGATAACCAATAAGAACCTACTTTATAACACAGGGAACTAGATTCATTATCTTCTAATAACCTATAAAAGAAAAGAATCTGAAAAAGAATATGCGTGTGTGTGTGTGTGTGTGTGTGTGTGTGTGTATAGCTTCCCTGATGGCTCAGTGGGTAAAGATTCCACCTACAATGCAGGAGACACAGGAGATACAGGTTTGATCCCTGGGTCAGGAGGATCCCCTGAGGAGGAAATGGCAACCTACTTGAGTATGCCTGCCTGGAAAATTCCATGGACAGAAAAGCCTCACAGTCTACAGTCCACAGGGTTGCAAAGAGCCGGACATGACTGAGCATGTGGCATAAATATAAATATATATGTAGTTATATATATGACATATAGATAACTGAATCATTTCGTTGTATACCTGAACCACTGTTAATCAACTATTACTTCAATTAAATAAGTAAATAAGGCAAAAATCAAACCAAACCAAATCCAGTTGCAAACTAATGTCCTTAACAACAAAGTTCAAATAGTAAATTGCAAACTTTCACTGTCAACTTAAAAAAAAAAATTCCCTAAAAGTGTGTATTAGAATCTTCAGGGACTAGTCACTCAGATAACCTCAAGTAACGTTAGTGTATCATGCAACCATGTTTCTCAAGCTGAGGTCGCCACACCTCCAAGGATTACAGGAGCTACTGGCCAGGAGTTATGGGAAGCAACTGGAAAAATATGTGACATGTCTCCCTAAGATGTTAATTTGAATTAATGGGTTGAACATCTTATTTATGTAAACATCAGTACAGATTTATTAAGGAGGAGAATGCAAATTTCTCATGAAATTTTAAAGATAAAAATAAAAAAAGACCACAAAGAAACATTGAACTTGTGATCAGCTCCACGGACTCCATCCCAGACTACTAGTAGTCCACAGGCTCTTCTTTAGTTAAGTGAAAAGGTCAGAGAAGTATTGCTTAGGATTCACACAAAAATAAGGACAAACTCAAGAGCTACACAACAGTTATGTTGGAGATTGGAATATTGTTCAAAAAACAGTGAGCTGAAAAAAAGTCCGGGATGGCTCTAGCAAATGAATTATCTTGACATCACCTCAGCAGTAGAATGTTTCATCCTCTGCCCATAACATAACTCTGAAGGACTACTTCAAAAGTCCTTACTCCCACCAGCCAGCCACCCTCTCCACTCTTTTGTATATCTTTTGGTTTCTTCTTTCCTTTATATATCTTTTGGTTTCTCTAATAATTTCAGTATATCCAGTGGTCTTTCATACCCTTTATAGTCCATTTTCTTCCAGGGTATCTTTTCTTCTGTTCCATCTTCCAAATGCTCAAACCAATTTGTGTATTACATGAGAAACTCTTCAAAAGAGGGACCATAATTCCTTCAATAAATTACTATTATATTAACCCTATTTTAATACAGATTTTGTGCCAAGTTACCTCATAGAGCACCAGCCAGCTTACACGTCGAGTTCAGCTCCCAGTTCTGGGGGAGGCTGTCTGTTGTTGTGTCAGGGGAGGAACAGCTTATGGATTAAAAGCATATCAGTTGACCAGGGTCAGGTTTCCTCTGCAGGAGCCCGTGGAAGTGTGTCATGGGCATTCTGACTCTTGCCTTTTCCAAAACAAGTTCCGTAAAAGATATCAGAAATGGATGCCTTTGGAAGGATTAACAGCTGATAAAACAAGATAAAGGTCTGAAGCCGGTTCATTGACACATTCTGGATAAACTTATACAGAAATTTAAAAAACAGAAACATTGTTTGAAGAGACCACCTAGGTAACGCAGATATTCTTTCTTATTTATTTAAAAATTTTTTTCTTTTTTTTTTTTGTATTTTAGTTATACAAGGTTGAGTTAACCATACTCCTTAATTCCCAGTCCACCAACACTATTGGTCTGAGCAAGACCTCCCCTGGTTGATTTATTGGTTATTTGGAATCCTCTCCACAATGTCTCTGACAGATGCTTTAACCTACTTCGGGATCTCACTATCTCTAAAGTGAATAAATAGCTAATACCGTATATAGAGCCCTCCAACTCTTAGATAATTCTTTCTTACATTATACCAAAAATAGCTTTTCTATAACTTTGCCCCAATGTTCCCAGGTTTTTCCTGTAGAATCATACAGAAAAAAAATCAATTCTTTCCTCAACTGATAGCTTTCCAGCTCCACAAAGTCAACTATCATGAGAAGTAAATCTTCACTTTTCTGTGTAAGATACATTCTACTTCTTGAGTCTTCACAGATGTGGTCTTAAGACACTTTATGACCTAGTCACCTTCCCTTGGACAAACTCTAGTTGGACAATGACTTTTTAAAAAACAGGTGTTTAAATATCTTGAAATTGACGTGCTCTGCCAATGCAAAACATGAGTGTAACCCTCCTCCTCCCTTCCTTAGTTTCAATTTCTATTAATGCATACTAAAATTTGTGTTAGTTTTTTTTAAAAATAATACATTTTTGACTCTCACTGAACTTTATATCTTTTCAAGTGAACTGCTGTCAGTCCAGAGCTTTTCCACCTTATATTTAAGTAGTTGATTCTTTGAACTTAGATGCAGAACTTAACATTTAACCCTATTAAGTTGTATATCATTAATTTCATTCCACTTTTTTCCTTTGTCAAGGTCTTTTCAAGTTTGATTCTTTAATATGGTTTATCAATTTTTACTCCAACTTGGAATCCACCTAACTTACTGATTAATATATTTAAGATTTCAGAAAAGAGAGCAGAGAACTTTGGTGTGGCTCTCAGATCTTAGTGTACAAAAGAATTGTCTGGAACATTTGTTACACATGCAGATTACCAAGTCCCATTTCTGGAAATTTTGACTCAGTAAGTGTGGGATGGGACTTCAGATGTGCATATCTAACAAGCACCGCATGTGATCCTGATGTTTTGGTCCTAGAGCACACTTCAGAAACTTAGAAATGTCCTTTAAGCTTGAGTTGACAGTAATGTGTTCATTCATTCTAATTGGGTGGTTGTCTCTGCGGTGCTGAACACAAGGTTAATACCTAATGAATGAGTGAAGGGATGAAGGAATGAAGAATGGGAAGGAAAGCTCAGCTAATCATCCAGTTTATATTTTCCATTTTAATCACAATACCAATATCATTGACTTTTTAAAATACTCTGCTGCAATTAAATTATATCTTTGATTCCCCTCTGGGAAAGTGTTTTTCTTGACTATTCTTCATAACAAACATAGACAGCATATTAAAAAACAAAGACATCATTTTGCCAACAAAGGTCCATATAGTCAAAGCTATGCTTTTTCTAGTAGTCATGTACAGATGTGAGAACTGGACCATAAAGAAGGCTGAGCACTGAAGAATTGACACCTTTGGATTATGGTGCTGAGGAAGACTGTTGAGAGTCTCTTGGACTGCAAGGAAATCAAACCAGTAAATCCTAAAGGAAAACAACCCTGAATTTTCATTGGAAGGACTGATGCTGAAGCTGAAGTTCTAACACTTTGGCCAGCTGATGCAAAAAGCAAACTCATTGGGAAAAAACCCCTGATGTGGGAAAGATTGAATACAAAAGGAGAAGATGGCAGAGGATAAGATGGTTAGATAGCATCTGCGACTCAATGGACATGAATCTGAGCAAACTCCAGGAGATGGTGAAGGACAGGGAAGCCTGCCATGCTGCAGTCCAAGGGGTCACAAAGAGTTGTACATGACTTAGCAGCTGAACAACAAAAATTCTTCATAATATATGTCACTTCCTAATGGTTGTTCTTGTCCTTTCTAAGTGCTTACACATTATGTATTTAATTCCTCTAAAGTTTCATTGAGAATTAAGTGGTGTTTAAATGGCAACCCACTTCAGTACTCTTGCCTGGAAAATCCCATGGACAGAGGAGCCTGGTAGGTTACGGTCCATGGGGTCACAAAGAGTCGGACACAACTGAGCGATTTTACTTTATCTTAAAACCCAGAGATCTCCCTCTACTAAGTCCTGCTTGACTTATAAAAAATTAAGGTGTATTTTTAGTGTTTGACTTATTCATTCCCATTCAGGCCATGTTGTTCATCTTTTCTGTTTTAACAGGTTTGCAGATAAATAAGAAGCCAAGTGCCAGACACTTCAACAAGAAAAGATTTCTTACTTTTCCCCTGAATTTATAATTTTGAAAACATCAAAGTCCACAGAAAGACTCAAAGACTAATACATACAATGTACTTTACCTAGATCAACAATTACCAGAATTTTGTCACACTGTTTTTGGTTTTTTTTTGTATCTAGCTATTGCAGCCATGAAATTAAAAGATGCTTACTCCTTGTAAGGAAAGTTATGACCAACCTAGATAGTATATTAAAAAGCAGAGACATTACTTTGCCAACCAAGGTCCGTCTAATCAAGGCTATGGTTGGACTGTGAAGAAAGCTGATTGCCAAATAATTGGTGCTTTTGAACTGTGGTGCTGGAGAAGACTCTTGAGAGTCCCTTGGACTGCAAGGAGATCCAACCAGTCCATTCTAGAGGAGATCAATCCTAGGTATTCACTGGAAGGACTGATGCTAAAGCTGAAACTCCAATACTTTGGCCACCTCATGCGACGAGTTGACTCACTGGAAAAGACTTTGATGCTGGGAGGGATTGAGGGCGGGAGGAGAAGGGGATGACAGAGAATGAGATGGCTGGATGGCATCACCGACTCGATGGACATGAGTTTGAGTGAACTCTGGGAGTTGGCAATGGACAGGGAGGCCTGGCGTGCTGCGATTCATGGGGTTGCAAAGAGTTGGACACAACTGAGCGACTGAACTGAACTGAACTGATAGCTCCATAGATTTCTGTCCCCTCAACAAACTAGTCACCATGTTTCTTTGGTCTTTTTTAGTCTTGAGCAATTTCTCTACCCTGTTTTCTGCCTTTTGGGGTGGACATCTGAATTATCTAAATATGCATCTTGTTTTTGTTCATTTAGTATTATAAGTGTTGCCTTTTGAATCACATTGCTTTACATATTCAAAAAATAAAATTAAAGAGGATTTTTTTAAAATTAACTTTAAAATTTGTTCCTAAAGGGGGATTGGAGTTGCACATCACAGGGTTCACCATAGATTCGAAGAAATCTGATCCTGAGTACAGGAGAGGGGGACAAAAAGCTGGGTGGAAGCATCTGGGACTCTGTGTAACCTCAGGAAGCTTCAGCAAAGCCGTGGGGGATTTCTCCAGATAACGTTAGTAGTCAGATCAGTGTCTCTGCTGGCCCAAACACAAGGATGGATTTCAGATCCCAGCCCCGGGTCTGTGAGAGGAGACCTGAGAGGGGACACAGGCTGCCATACCAGAGTCATTCCTTCCTCCCAGGGTGGTCCTCACCTGATTGGTTGCTGGGGTCTTAAGACCACTGCCCTCCCGCCCCAACTCAGGACAGATCTGGAGGGTTCCCACAGAGGCTTTGTTAAGATTTCATCACAATGTCCCGCTCTGCTCAATCCTTCTTCCTTCCTTTAGCTACACCTGCTGAGAATTTAAGGCACATTTCCTAATAAACTCCCACACACCAATCTCCAAGTACTGCTCCAAGCACAACATATTAGCTATGAAGGTATGTGATCTGCAAATGCTATGAAAGTGAAAGTGTTAGTCACTCAGTCATGTCCGACTCTTTGCAACCCCATGGACTGTAGCCAGCCAGGTTCCTCTGTCCATGGGGTTCTCCAGGTGAGAATACTGGGGTGGGTAGCCATTCTATTCTCCAGGGAATCTTCCCAACCCAGGGATCAAACCCGGGTCTCCTGCATTGCAGGTAGATTCTTTACTGCATGAGCCACCATGGAAGTCCCTGCATACCCATCTCCATGCACAGCTCCACGCACAGCATATTAGCTGTGAAGGTGTGTGATCCTCAAATGCTATGATGTAGGTGCTGCTGCTGCTGCTAAGTCACTTCAGTTGTGTCTGACTCTGTGTGACCCCATAGACGGCAGACGACCAGGCTCCGCCGTACCTGGGTTTCTCCAGGCAAGAACACTGGAGTGGGTTGCCGTTTCCTTCTCCAATGCATGAAAGTGAAAAGTGAAAGTGAAGTCGCTCAGTTATGTCCTACTCTTCGCGACCCCATGGACTGCAGCCTACCAGGCTCCTCTGTCCACTCTCCGATGTACGTGCTATTAGCTATTTTATACGTGAAGACATGAAGACACAGAGTAACTAAATGATTACCCGAAGGTACAAAGACTTGACTCAAACACAGACTACTGACAGCCCTGTCACTTCCTGGTCTGCCACAAGTGGCTCTCCTCTGTGATAAGAGATGGCTGTTGGCACTCACAGTATGTTAAGTCTATCATTTTTTCAAGATGCTTCCTAAGCAAAGATGTGGAAAAACTCCCTGTAGATGTAGCATGGGAGGGGATTTGTCCTGATGGTTTAAGAAAGGCAGGTTAAGGCAGTCTAACCTGAATCCTTGTTCTTCCAGAGGGCTTTAGCCCTAACTGGGAATTCATTTCACCCTCTGAGTTGACTCCCCTTAGCTCCTCTAAGCTGAGTTCAGTTTTCCTCTGGTTACATGATACACCTGCCACTCCCACTCTTAGAAAAGGAAAGAATACGCTCAGCACAAAAAATGAAAAGAGAGATAAATAAAATAGGCTTCTCTTCTCAAAGACAAGAGGTAGTTGTTTCCTGACCTATTTAGGTTTGCTTTCAGAGCTTGTGTAATGTAGCTTAACCAGCCTATTTAGCATTGATGCAATCTGCCCTGCTTTCAACAAACTCTTTAAGACGTGACTTGTTTAAAACTCTTCATAAAAATCTGCAAGGTCAAAATAGCCACTTCTATCTATAAGGAGACTCAAGGAATCTTCGTGACTGCTTTTGCAATTCACAGTTGGGAAATCTTTCCACTCCACTGATTTTTTTCAAGCCAAAAGATAGGATGACCAACTGTCCTGCTTTTGCCTGGGCTGAGAGGGCTCCCAGGATGTGATATTCTCTTTGTTAAAACATGTGAGTCCATCACCCTACAATAGACACTTTATAACCCAGCACTATTGTGTTACAGGAAATGCCTATTTATTGTGTATGCTTTTATCTCAAAAATATTTTATTATTAAACTAGAAAATTTAGAAACCATGGAAATCAATATAGGAGAAACTAAAAACCATACAAGTCCATAATGCAGTGATCACTATTTAAACATTTTGGCAACTTCCATGCATTTTCCTTCGGGGGGGGTGGTGTGTACATGTATTTTACAAATCTAAATTGTGCTGTACGAATAATTCTGTATCCTGATTTTCACTTAGCATGAGTGCGCCTCCATATCAACAGATACTTTTTAAAAAGCACCATTGCTAATGGCTGTATGCTTTCCATTGAGGATTGCTACATGTTATTTAACCATTCTCCTATTGTTCAGCATGTGCACAGATTTTTTTCCCCTTAAAGATAATGTTGCTTTGAACACGTTGCTTTCAGTTTCTAATGATTTCTTTTGGAAAGGTTTCTAGGACCGAATTGGAAGAAAAATTATGGGCTTAGTTAAAGCTACTGAATTCTATCTCTAAAATGCTTTCAGAAAATGTCGTACATCAGCAGTGTTTACGCCTGCTCCACTGACCTCCTGCCAGCACTAAGGATTTTTTCAGTCTTCATCAATGTTACAAATTTTAAAAAAGTTACCCTAACCAATCTGCATTTTTTTGTTTGCAAATAAAGCTTAAACCTCTTTCATATCTTTCTCATGTGAATTTTTCTGTAAATTGCTTGTTCATATACTTTCTCAGATTTTATATTTAATATCTTGCTTCTCAGTTTATATGAACTCTTTATAGACTAGCTATAATAACTCTTTTTATGCCATACTTGTTTCAGATACTTTTCCTGATTAATTATTGGATAGATGTTTTTAAAATACCCTTAAAAACTTTGGCTGTTTATGACCTTTATGCAGCATATCAAACTCTAATTACATACAAGCACACACATACAACCCTTGGCAAAGGTATATGGACCTCTAAAAGTCCATTTTTTTAAACTCTTAGTTGATCAGATTTAAAATTGTTTTGCAGTATTTGAAAATAATATGTGTAATATATATGTGTCATTTTTAAGAAAAATGGTAAGCCAAAATCACATGAATTAACCACTCAGCCTAAGAACTGAAACCTACTGATGACTCATTGTTCCTCCTTGTGATGGCTAGATTTGTGTGTCAACTTGACTGTGACCCAGATTAAACATTATACCCAGGTATATCTGTGAGGGTGCTTCTCTAGATGAGATGGCATTCCAGTTAGTGGACTTAGTAGATTGCCCTCTTCTGTATGGGTGGGAATTATTCAACCTGTTTCAGTCAATCAGTTCAGTCACTCAGTTATGTCCAACTCACTGCAACCCCATGGACTGCAGCACACCAGGCTTCCCTATCCATCACCAACTCCCAGAACGTGCTCAAACTCATGTCCATCAAATTGGTGATGCCATCCAACCATCTCATCCTCTGTTGTCCCCTTCTCCTCCTGTCCTCAATCTTTCCCAACATCAGGGTCTTTTCCAATGAATCAGTTCTTCGCATCAGGTGGCCAAAACATTGGAGATTCAGCTTCAGTATCAGTTCTTCCAATGAATATTCAGGACTAATTTCATTTAGAATTGACTGGTTTGATCTTCTTGCTGTCCAAGGGACTCTCAAGAGTCTTCTCCAACACCATAGTTCAAAAGCATCAATTCTTTGGCTTGCAGCTTTCTTTGCAGTCCAACTCTCACATCCATACCTGACTACTGGAAAAACCATAGCTTTGACTAGATGAACCTTTGTTGGCAAAGTAATCTAACGTGTTTAGGGCCTGAATAAAACAAAAAGGTAGAAGGAAAATTTTGCCCTTTTTGCTTCCTGCCTGTTGAGCTGAGACATTGGTCATCTCCTGCCCTTGGACTGGGATCTCCCCAGTTGGCTTCACTGACTCTTGGGCCCTTGGACCAGAACTGAACCACCTGCTTTCCAGGGCCTCCAACTGGCAGATGTCAGGTTGTGGGACTTCCCAGCCTCCATAATCTCATGAGCCAATTCCTTATAATGGATCTCTGCTGCTGCTGCTAAGTCACTTCAGTCGTGTCCGACTCTGTGCGACCCCATAGATGGCAGCCCACCAGGCTCCCCCATCCCTGGGATTCTCCAGGCAAGAACACTGGAGTGGGTTGCCATTTCCTTCTCCAATGCATGAAAGTGAAAAGTGAAAGTGAAGTTGCTCAGTCGTGTCTGACTCTTCACAACCCCATGGACTGCAGCCCACCAGGCTCCTCCATCATGGGATTTTCTAGGCAAGAGTACTGGAGTGGCTTGCCATTGCCTTCTCCAATGGATCTCTACCTATACATGTATTATTGGCTCTGATTGTCTGGAGAACCTTGACTAATATGCTCCCCAAACTCAGATTCCTGTCTTTCCCAAGATGTAGGTACCACCTGCTTTTGTCTTTATCATCCCCTTATTTTTAAAAAACAGCCTTGTCCTGTATATGTTTGTGCCTCTGAGCATATGTTTAGTTCTCATAGTTTTGAGCTTTACAAAATAGATTCACTTTTTAGCTATCTACTCAGTCTTGCTTTTTTCCTGTTAAGTACGATAGATAAGATTTATCCATATTTTATGTGAATATATGATTTATTCATCTTCACCCCTGGATAATATTTCATCTCATGAATTATATATATATTGTGTATACTTATTTGTTGTTGTTTAAATGGGAATCCACTCCAATATTCCTGCTTGGAAAATATCATGGACAGAGGAGACTTGTGGGCTATAGTCCATGAGGTCACAAAGTCATATACAACTGAGCAACTGAGCATAGCACACAGCACATTTGTTGTTGTTTAGTTGTTAATTCATGTTCGACTCTTTTGCAAGCCCAGGCTCCTCTGTCCATGGGATTTCCCAGGAAAGAATCCTAGAATGGGTAGCCATTCCCTTCTCCAGAGGATCTTCCCAACCCAGGGATCAAACTCGAGTCTCCTGCATCGCGGGCAGATTCTTTGCAGCTGAGCCACCAGGGAAACCCAGGTATACCTATACATGCATGTGTATATTAATACACAGGAGTGGAATGACTGGGTTGAAGCACATGTTCATGTTCAATTTTATAAGTTATTGCTAAATTGTTTTCCTGTGTGATGGTACTAATTAAATTCCCAACTGCAGAGTATAAGATTCCTGTTGCTTGACTTCCTTGCCAATACTTTGATATTTTCAAGTATTGAAATCTGGTAGCCATTTTTCACTCAGAAGATTTGCACTCACTTTTTAGGCATATTTTTCCAAGCTCCTAAAGTCCAAAAACTAGTTCTCAAAACAAATCCAACCTCTTTGGATTGGGGCTTCTAGTTTCTCCCAGAGGTCAGTTCACCTTGGCATGGTGACTTTCCAAGGAAAACACTTAACAAGCTGTTTGTAACATGTCTTGCTGGGTCTAACTGTTCAAGCCCTTCGAAGAAGAGGCCACATCAGTTTGGACAAGTGAACGGCAGATGGAGTTAGAAATTGGGAAGCTTGGGCTCTAACTTGGTTCTGCCCCTGCCGCTTTGCAGGGCAGGCTTATAAGTCATGTCACCTCTCAGCATTCCATCTGCTCACTAGGCAAAATAGAGCTGACCTTCCTCCCTGCCCTGCAGTGAAGATGAAATCCTGTTGGGGAGCACTTTGAAATCTTTGGATGAAAAGCACGACAGAAGCGCCAAGTGTGATTGTTACCCATGCCAGCAACACTATAAGACAGAACAAAAATAGGAAGCAAAGAAAATTTCATTTTACAAAAGCATCAGGGAGAAAATTGGCTGGTCACAATGTCAGTCCCTGTTTTTGGTTCACATAGACATTGGTTTTTATAAAATTAAAAAAAAATGGAATGTACACATTTTTGTCTTTGCCAGGCGGAAACCCTTTGATCATAGCCATCCCTGTGACATCAAATGAGTCACTGATGCAGAAGAGAGATTAATACCTTAGGAGATTCTGTGAAACCAGTTCTTTGTAGTTAACCCCAAATCTTGCCTTTCATTACAAGGCAATAAAGCTATAAAGTTTGAAGAGAGGTTATAGGTTGAAGTTTGGGGAGGGTCTAAGCCTCAACACTGTCATAACATCCAAGATATCTTCAGCTGAAATAGACACCTGGCCTCTGCTAAGACGCTCTCAGGCCCCTGTCTGCCCTTCACATGAGCGCATCAGATTTAAATTCTTATACAGGACCTTTGCGACAACCTTTGACATATTAGGAACCTCCCAAATAAAGTGAATCAAGACAATTAATGTTTCAGTTCAGTTCAGTTCAGTTCAGTCTCTCAGTCATGTCCAACTCTCTGCAACCCCATGAATCACAGCACGCCAGGCCTCCCTGTCCATCACCAACTCCCGGAGTTCACCCAAACACATGTCCACAGAGTCGGTGATGCCATCCAGCCATCTCATTCTCTGTCGTCCCCTTCTCCTCCTGCCCCCAACCTTTCCCAGCATCAGAGTCTTTTCCAGTGAGTCAACTCGTCGCATGAGGTGGCCAAGTATTGCAGTTTCAGCTTTAGCATCAGTCCTTCCAATGAACACCCAGGATTGATCTCCTTTAGAATGGACTGGTTGCAGTACAAGGAACTCTCAAGAGTCTTCTCCAGCACCACAGTTCGAAAGCATCAATTCTTCAGCGATCAGCTTTCTTCAGAGTCCAACTCTCACATCCATACATGACCACGGGTTCATTCCAAAAGTAACTTAGGCATAATTTTAGTAGCTTAGACCCATCTTAGGTGTAAAGCTGTCAGTGACTTGAGAGGAGCTGTAATCACTTTACTTACGACTGTGGAGACAGTTTCAAATCCCAGAAACAACTGTTTCAAACCCTAATCTTGCCGGCAGTTGGACATCAGAGGATTTAGGATAAGAGATTTTTTTATTCTTTTGCCACGTCTTCATTACCCAAGTTTTTTTATAGTGGAATTTTAAAAAGCCAGCCCCCTCCAGGGTGGTTTGGTTGCTGCACCACACTGAGAAGCTGAGAAAGGAAAAGGTTAGAAGGTGTAGCCATGAGCGCAAAGGGGGACGTGAGTGACATGCGTCCACCCACAGCAGCTGTTCCATGAAGTTATGAATCATTGTGCTCAGCAACTAATTTCCACCCAGGAAGGCAGAACTACTGAACCTGTGGAAATGTTTTGTTCAGATTTTCTCAGAGAGAGGGTCCTCACAGTGTTCTGTGGAATAATTTCTATTCTAAACGGCATAATTAAACTATTTCCCTAGAATTGGCAAGGTGTGACTTTGGTAGAAATACTTTCCACTAGGAAATGCTCCTTAAGAAAAAAAAGTCCGCTGTAGTACTCAGTCAGATGGCAATCTCTGTTTATTCTATTCAATAACCTCCTGAGAAGGGTCATTCGCACTGGATTTTCAATTGCTTACCTGAAGAAATTACTTGAAAAGTAGAAATCCAACCCACTGATGGTTTCTTTATTTGCCCACACCTAATAATTGTTTTGACTGATTTTTCTCTTTAAATTGACAGATTATTTATGCCTCTGTGAATTAAAATGTTACTAGGCTCTTTCTTCAAAAAAATTTTTTTTGCATGTTAGAACTGTCCATGCTGTCTGTGTGTGCTCAGTCACGTCCGACTCTTTGCAACCCCATGACCTGTAGCTACTGCCAGGATCCTCCTGTCTGTGGGATTTCTCAGGCAAGAGTGCTAGAGTGGGTGGCCATTTCCTCCTTTGTGGGATCTTCCCCACCCAAGAGTTGAACTCGAGTCTCTTGAGTCTCCTACAATGACAGGCGGATTGTTTACCACTGTGCCACCTGGGAAGCCTAGAACTGCCCATAGCCAGGATAAAACTCCATTCTCATCTTCATCATTCTTATTTGTATAATATAAATTTCTGATAATGGCAGGAGAGTGGATAACTGTGCATCCTAGAAATACCAAGTTGATAAAAAAAATAGAGCACCATAGGGAAATGATGGCATGTTAAGAGAAAAAGAATATGAAACTGTATCTGTACCATGATTTCAAACACACGTTATGCCCATACGAGCATGGACTGAAAAGGGAACATGGACAAAGGAAAAAGATGGTTGGTTAAGATGGTGGGATTATTAAAGTTCCCCCCACTGTTTTTTTTTTTAGTTTTCCATTGACACTCTTACAATATCACTTGTATATATTATAACTGTGCAGTTATATATATATTATATATAATAAGTACAATTAGAAAAGTATTCTATTATCCCAGGTGGCTCAAACGGTGAAGAATCTGCCTGCAGTGCGGGAGACCTGGGTTTGATCCCTGGGATGGGAAGATCCCCTGGAGGAGGGCATGACAACCCACTCTAGTATTCTTGCCTGGAGAATTGCATAGACAGAGGAGCCTGGCGGGCAACAGCCCATGGGGCCACAAAGCGTCAGACACGACTGAGTGACTAACACACACATAAAAGTTTCAGTTGGGTGCAGGAGAAGATAAATCATGAACCTAGTAAAGTGTGCGCAGCAGATCCCCTCACTTATCTGGGCCCATGAACATCTGAGTTGCTGAGCACCGTAGAGCCTTCCAGGTGGAAATAGGAGCAGCTTGACAATCAGAAGTGTTTCTGGTAAACTGCCTGACGAGATCGCAGAAGAAAGGGACCTAATTCTTCAGTGATCCTGAAATCTGTCATGATCTATTTTCTTATTCGAAGTAAATATTTCACTTCCATGCCTAATTTTGTATTTGTAAATCTACAATTTTTCTTCCTTAAAGAGGGCTCTTGTAATTATAGACGCTTCATGCTCACAAACTTTGAAGGTGCCTTTGATTACTTGGGTCATCAGAAGGTCCACTGAAGACCGCCAAGTGTGAAGTCAGCCACCGGATTCCATCCCTGACTTTTCCTAAAAACCACTGAGAAAGTGCTGTTGTGTTCTGTCACCACACTCCTGATTCCACCTGTCTCCTCCTAAGCTGTCTTCAGTTCTTCTTCATGGGAAAAGCAGCTCAAAATACCAGTTCAGAATCTCAGGGTAGGTAAGGGACCTGTGCATGCATGCTAAGTTGCTGCAGCCATGTCCGACTCTTTTGTGACCCCACGGTCTATAGAATTCCAGGCTTCTTTCTCCATAGACTCCTCCAGGCAAGAATACTGGAATGGGTAGCCATGTCCTCCTCCAGGGGATCTTCCCAAACCAGGGATTAAACTCAGGTCTCCAGTGGCTCCTGACTTGCAGGCAAATTCTTTAACACTGAGCACCAGGGAAGCCCAGGGAAGGGACCTACCTGAGGGCAAAGTACAGTCACTCCTCTGATGCTCCATTCTCCTCTTCAGCATGTCTGAGCCTGAGCTGCAACCCATAGCCAGAAGCAACACATTCAGCTCAGTTATGTTCAGTCACTCAGTCATGTCCCACTCTTTGTGACCCCAGGGACTGCAGCACACCAGGCTTCCCTATCCATCACCAACTCCCAGAGTTTACTCAAACTCATGTCCATCGTCTCAGTGATGCCATCCAACTATCTCATCCTCTGTTGTCCTCTTCTCCTCCTGCCTTCAATCTTTCCCAGCATCAGGGTCTTTTCTAATCAGTTAGTTATTCGCATCAGGTGGCCAAAGTATTGGTATTTCAGCTTTAGCATCAGTCCTTCCAATGAATATTCAAGGTTGATTTCCTTTAGGATGGACTGGTTGGATCTCCTTGAAGTCCAAGGGACTCTCAAGAGTCTTCTCCAACACCACAGTTCAGAAGCACCAATTCTTTGGTGCTCAGATTTCTTTACAGTCCAACTGTCACATCCATACATGACTACTGGAAAACCCATAGCTTTGACTAAATGTATCTTTGCCGGGGAAATAATGTCTCTGCCTTTTAATATGCTGTCTAGGTTTGTCACAACTTTTCTTCCAAGGTGCAAGCATTTTTTAATTTCATGGCTGCAGTCACCGTCTGCAGTGATTTTGGAACCCCCAAAATAAAGTCTGTCACTGTTTCCACTGTTTGCCCATCTATTTGCCATGAAATGACAGGACCGGATGCCATGATCTTAGTTTTCTGAATGTTGAGTTTTAAACCAACTTTTTCACTCTCCTCTTTCACTTTTATCAAGAGGCTCTTCAGTTCTTCTTCGCTTTCTGTCATAAGGGTGGTGTCATCTGCATATCTGAGGTTACTGATATTTCTCCCAGCAATCTTGATTCCGGCTAGTCCTTCATCCAGCCCAGCATTTCTCATGATGTACTCTGCATTTAAGTTAAATAAGCAGGGTGACAATAAACAGCCTTGTATAAGGTGACAATATCCAGCCTTGGTGTACTCCTTTCCCGATTTGGAACCAGTCAGTTGTTCCATGTCCTGTTCTAACTGTTGCTTCTTTACCTGCATATAGATTTCTCAAGAGGCAGATCAGGTGATCTGGTATTCCCACCTTTTTAAGAATTTTCCAAGCAACACATTAGGAAGGCTTTTTTCTTGCCTGCCTTGAGTCAAATCCTATTTCTGTTGGTATTGCTCTGTGCTTTTGGGCTCAGGAAAACAAGTCCAACCTTTCAGATGATAATGGCAGAGCCCAGGGAAAAGGAAGTAACTCAATTGTCCCTGGACTTCACTGTGAAGGGTTTTAGTACAGTGTTGACTTAATCTTTACAGTAACTCTCTGAGGTAGGTATTATTAATATTATTACCGAGGGTTATTAGGTTTAGTAAACAAACTAGAGAATGTATGCTGCTGCTGCTGCTAGGTCCCTTCAGTCGTGTCCAACTCTGTGCGACCCCATAGATGGCAGCCCACCAGGCTCCCCCATCCCTGGGATTCCCCAGGCAAGAACACTAGAGAGGGTTGCCATTTCCTTCCCCAAGAGAATGTATAGTTAAATTCAAATTTCACATAAAAGCAAATAATTTTTAATATAAAAATACCTCTTCCCCCTCCCCAAATTGTGAAATTAATGTGTGCTTGGTGAACAGCTACCAAAGTATCATTCATTTTACTGGCATCCCTATTGTTATGTCCATTTTGGAGTCCTTTCACTCTCCTCTTTCACCTTCAAGAGGCTCTTTAGTTCCTCTTCACTTTCTGCCATAAGGGTGGTGCCATCTGCATATCTGAGGTTATTGATATTTCTCCCAGCAATCTTGATTCCAGCTTGTGTTTCATCTGGCCCAGATGTGAATTTTAAAAATAGCTTTTCTGGGTTTTATCCTAATGCCTATGGTCTATAGACCTATGACTACTAAATGGTTTTTTAAGTATGATCTACAATGAGCAATGCAAACATACAGAATAGGGCCTTGGAGGCATTCAATCCAATGACTTCATGCAAATCGGAGGACATGAGGCCCTCAGAGACAGTGGAACTTGCCCAAGGTCACACAGCAAGAAGGATAGGATTAGGAACACAAATTCTGCCCTCTTCTCTGGGGGTCTTTCTACCAGGTTTGCATGGAACATCCTGCTAATGAGTGTTCTACTATAAAATTCATTTTTAAATCATGCCTTACTACATTTCCCTCAAACAGGCATTTAGATGTTGCAAGATCACAAGGGCCTCATAAAATTACCCAGAGGAATTCTAAAAAGGCAATTGAAGACAGCATTCTTCATTTCAAAATCTCTATTTTTCATGAAGACAGCTTTTTTTTCCATCAGATAAAATTAAATTTTTCTTTTTTCTCTCCTGGTTTTCTTCTAATTGTGTTTAGGTCTTCCTCTTACAAATTCTTTGAAATAGCTCTTTCCTTCTATACATTAGTCACCTTACTATACTTCCTTTTTGGCAAACGAGATTCCAAAACTTTTTTTTAACTCTTAGTCCTTTTCCCTTATCACAGTTTATTTTTCCTACACTGTTAATCAATTATATAATTATTTTCTCAGCTTCTAAATAGTTTGCTATTGTATATGTCATAGTTCTCTTCTGGATGAGAAATCTCTCATTTCACACAATAGTGACATTGTTTTTATTATTCTTCCTGTCACTGAGGGGGGACAAGATCAAGAACCAAACAATAAGACTTTTATTTACAGTAACTGGAGTGCTATCTTGAAAGTTATCACAGGCCTCTGCCATTGTGTGCTTCCATCTTGGACGTGCCATCTAAGATGCGCAGAATGGCAATGATCTTGGTCTACAAGACCGTGGAGTCTAATCCCATCATTTCACTGAAGAAACTGAGGCAATCAGCTCATCCCGCATAGCTCACTAGAGGCAGATAGAGTCGGGCCTCTTACTCTCAACACACTGTCTTTTTGTCCTTGTGTGTTGCTGCTGCTGCTGCTGCTAAGTCACTTCAGTCGTGTCCGACTCTGTGTGACCCCATAGACGGCAGCCCACCAGGCTCCCCCGTCCCTGGGATTCTCCAGGCAAGAACACTGGAGTGGGTTGCCATTTCCTTCTCCAATGTGTGAAAGTGAAAAGTGGAAGTGAACTCGCTCAGTCCTGTCTGACTCATAGCGACTCCATGGACAGCAGCCTACCAGGCTCCTCTGTCCATGGGATTTTCTAGGCAAGAGTACTGGAGTGGCTTGCCATTGCCTTCTCCGCCTTGTGTGTTAAGTCCCCGGAATTCCTCCTGAACTCCTTGAGCCCAACTCCAAACCAGGATTGCAGTCCATCTGTGTTTGTGTCAGCAATATGGAAGAAAAGAGGATATCGTGACTCCTGGGTCAACAATAAATTTACATAATAATTTGAACAATTTGACCAATTAGTTTCAAACTGCTACCACCTTCAATCTATCTTAAGAAGTTCTTCCATCTTTCAGAATCCAGAAATGGTCATAAGGATCCTGCACATGACTTTGTATTGGCAAGCGGATTGAACCAAAGCAAACTATTAACCTCTCCTTGCCTCAGTGTCCGCATTTGTATATTAAGGATGCCGATAGCACCTCCTCACGCTGCTGTTTTTGAGGATTAAATGAAAAAATGTATGGAAAGGGCTTCATGTTTGTAACAACTCAGTAAATATTAACAACTATTATTCTTGCTACCAATGAGGAAATTACTTGATAATGTTTTAATAAAAATGTATATGGAAATGTATAAGAAAACTAGTGCAAGATTAACAGTAAGTAGCATCATGGTACCAGATCCAAGCTCTGTCTCTAACCAAACATGGGGCCAGAGAGAAGCAGGCACATCTCTCTGTTTTTTAATCAACAAGTCTAATTCTAATCTCTAAATGGGAGAAAAGGACTCCAGAGAAGTATAATTTAATGGACTCAAAATCTGTCAAACCAATCCCATTTCAAGCCAGAAGAAGGTGAACCCCTGCCAGGAACCACCATCCTCTCCGCAGCAAGGAAGCTATTTCCTTGATCCACCTCCATGACCAAAGGTATTGCTGGGACACTGCTCTGAAGCACCGTGTCCCTGAAGCAACCCAGAAATAATTCCATCCTTGCCTTTGCGTGAGCCACCTGCCTGAGCTCCAGCCAGAGAAGAGAGCAGATGAACAATGAATGTCACAGCAATTAGTTTTGGCAATTAGGCAGGCAATTAGTTCTGCCGCATGGCGAATGGGAAGAGAAAGTAAATCAGTGCTGAGAGGTGACAGGGAAATATGATTAGGACATCAGGCTCCAGTGACACCAGGTGGAAAGGAGTGCATCAGCAGTCCAACCTCCCCTTTTCCTCCACTTCCATGATAAAGGAGGGTGCTTTCCAGAAGCCCTGGAAGCAGCTCTGTATGGAAGGGGCTTCCAGCCCACGGTTTTCTTCTGTTCGCAGGGTCACTAAACACCTCCAGTGTTCACTCCAATCTAAAGCTCTTGCTAGTTTCTTGCCAGGAATTCTGCCCACAATGTTAAGTAAACGGAGCAGCAGTTTCCTCTGGGTTGTTTTCTCTTAGTTGAAAATATGTTTGATTTCTTTGCTTGCTATTTTCTGGCTTGATGTTTACTTGTTTGTTTTAATTGTTTTCATAGTGCTCTGCATGCTTGCTCAGCTGCTTGAGTCATGTCTGACCCTTCGCAACCCTGTGGACTGTAGCTCTCCAGGCTCTTCTGCCCATGGAATTTTCCAGGCAAGAATACTGGAGCAGATTGCCATTCCCTTCTCCAGGGGATCTTTCTGACCCAGGGACAGAACCCTGGTCTCTCATAGTTCTTATATTGGCAGAGGGGTTCTTTACCACTAGCACCACCCGAGGAGCCTATGAAAACTACAACACAACATTGAATTTGTTACAATACTGTTTCTGTCTTATGATCTGGATTTTTGGCCTTGAGGCATGGGGGATCTTAACTCCCCAATCAGGGATTGAATCCTCACCTTTTGCACTGGAAGGGGAAATCTTAATCACAGGACTGCCAAGGAAGTCCACATTTTGCTTGAAGTGGGTCAGAGGGAGATACTATGTAATTGCATCATGTGTTGAAAGAAAAAAAAACAAACTGAACTTTAAAACCAAAGACCTGAGCTTGGATTCCAGCTCTGCTTCTTGCCAGATTCTGAACTGATTCCTCAGCTCCAATATGGACATAATAATAGGGATGCCAGTAAAATGCATGACACTTTGGTAGCTGTTCTTCATCTACACATTAATTACAAAATTTGGGGAGGGGGAAGAGGCATTTTTATATTAAAAATTATTTGCTTTTATCTGAAATTTGAATTTAATTGTGCATTCTCTAGTTTGTTTACTAAACTTAATAACCCAAGGTAATAATAATACCTACCTCAAAGAGTTACTGTAAAGATTAAGTCAACACTGTACTAAAACCCTTCACAGTGAAGTTCAGGGAGAACTGAGTTACTTCCTTTTCTCTGGGCTCTGCCATTATCATCTGAAAGGCTGGGCTTCTTTTCCTGAGCCCAGAAGCACAGAGCAATACCAACAGAAATAGGATTTGACTCAAGGCAAGAAAAAAGCCTTCAGAAAACAAAGATCGTGGCATCTGGTCCCATCAGTTCATGGGAAATAGATGGGGAAACAGTGGAAACAGTGTCAGACTTTATTTTTGGGGGCTCCAAAATCACTGCAGATGCTGATTGAAGCCATGAAATTAAAAGACGCTTACTCCTTGGAAGGAGAGTTATGACCAACATAGACAGCATATTAAAAAGCAGACACATTACTTTGCCAACCAAGGTCCAGCTAGTCAAGGCTATGTTTTTTCCCGTGGTCATGTATGGATGTGAGAGTTGGACTGTGAAGAAACCTGGTCGCTGAAAAATTGATGCTTTTGAACTGTGGTGCTGGACAAGACTCCTGAAAGTCCCTTGACTGCAAGGAGATCCAACCAGTCCATTCTAAAGGAGATCAATCCTGGGTGTTCATTGGAAGGACTTATGCTAAAGCTGAAACTCCAATACTTTGGCCACCTCATGCAAGAAGTTGACTCACAGGAAAAGACTCTGATGCTGGGAGAGATTGGGGGCAGGAGGAAAAGGGGATGACAGAGAATTAGATGGCTGGATGGCATAACCGACTCGATGGACATGAGTGTGAGTGAACTCTGGGATTTGGTGATGGACAGGGAGGCCTGGCATGCTGTGATTCTTGAGGTCGCGAAGAGTTGGTCACGACTGAGTGACTGAACTGAACTGAACTGAATACGGTGGAACTCTCTTGCTTTCTCCATGATCCAGCAGATGCTGGCAATTTGATCTCTGGTGCATCTGCCTTTTCTAAAAGCTGCTTGAACATCTGGAAGTTCACGGTTCACATATTGCTGAAGCCTGGCTTGGAGAATTTTGAGCATGACTTTACTAGCGTGTGAGATGAGTGCAATTGTGCAGTAGTTTGAGCATTCATATGCATTGCCTTTCTTTGGCATTGGAATGAAAACTGACCTTTTCCAGTCCTGTGGCCACTGCTGAGTTTTCCAAATTTGCTGGCATATTGAGTGCAGCTCTTTCACAGCATCATCTTTCAAGATTTGAAATAGCTCAATTGGAATTCCATCACCTCCACTAGCTTTGTGATGCTTTCTAAGGCCCACTTGACTCCACATTCCAAGATGTCTGGCTCTAGGTGAGTGATCACGCCATTGTGATTATCTTGGTCATGAAGATCTTTTTTGTACAGTTCTTCTGTGTATTCTTGCCACCTCTGCTAAATATCTTTTGCTTCTGTTAGGTCCATACCATTTCTGTCCTTTATCGAGCCCATCTTTGCATGAAATATTCCCTTGGTATCTCTAATTTTCTTGAAGAGATCTCTTGTCTTTCCCATTCTGTTGTTCTCTTCTATTTCTTTGCATTGATCACTGAGGAAGACTTTCTTATCTCTCCTTGCTATTCTTTGGAACTCTACATTCAGATGCTATTATCTTTCCTTTTCTCCTTTGCTTTTCGCTTCTCTTCTTTTCACAGCTATTTGTAAGGCCTCCTCAGAGAAAGCCAGAGAGTTCCAGAAAAACATCTATTTCTGCTTCAATGACTATGCCAAAGCCTTTGACTGTGTGGATCACAATAAACTGTGGAAAATTCTGAACGAGATGGGAATACCAGACCACCTGATCTGCCTCTTGAGAAAGCTGTATGCAGGTCAGGAAGAAACAGTGAGAACTGGACATGGAACAACAGACTGATTCCAAATAGGAAAAGGAGTACGTCAAGGTTTTATATTGTCACCTTGCTTATTTAACTTCTATGCAGAGTGCATCATGAGGAACGCTGGGCTGGAAGAAGCACAAGCTGGAATCAGATTGCTGGGAAAAATATCAATAACCTCAGATATGCAGATGACACCACCCTTATGGCAGAAAGTGAAGAGGAACTCAAAGGCCTCTTGATGAAAGTGAAAGAGGAGAGTGAAAAAGTTGGCTTGAAGCTCAACATTCAGAAAACAAAGATCATGGCATCTGGTCCCATCACTTCATGGGAAATAGATGGGGAAACAGTGGACACTGTGTCAGACTTTAATTTTTGGGCTCCAAAATCACTGCAGATGCTGATTGCAGCCATGAAATTAAAAGACGCTTACTCCTTGGGAGGAAAGTTATGACCAACCTCGATAGTGTATTAAAAAGCAGAGACATTACTTTGCCAACAAAGGTCCGTCTAGTCAAGGCTATGGTTTTTCCCGTGGTCATGTATGGATGTGACATTGGACTGTGAAGAAAGCTGATCGCTGAAGACTTGATGCTTTTGAACTGTGGTGCTGGAGAAGACTCTTGAGAGTCCCTTGGACTGCAAGGAGATCCAACCAGTCCATCCTAAAGGAGATCAGTCCTGAGTGTTCGTTGGAAGGACTGATGCTAAAGCTGAAAATCCAATACTTTGGCTACCTCATGTGACGACTTGACTCACTGGAAAAGACTCTGATGCAGGGAGGGATTGGGGGCAGGAGAAGAAAGGGACGACAGAGAATGAGATGGCTGGTTGGCATCACCGACTCAATGGACATGAGTTTGAGTGAACTCCGGGAGTTGGTGATGAACAGGGAGCCCTGGCGTGCTGTGATTCATGGGGTCGCAGAGAGTCGGACAGGACTGAGCGACTGAACTGAACTGACTGAATACAGTGGAAATGAGAAATAGATTTAAGGAACTAGATCTGATAGACAGAGTGCCTGGTGAACTATGGACAGAGGTTCAAGACATTGTACAGGAGACAGGAATCAAGACCATCCCATGGAAAAGAAATGCAAAAAAGCAAAATGTCTGTCTGAGGAGGCCTTACAAATAGCTGTGAAAAGAAGAGAAGCAAAAAACAAAGGAGAAAAGGAAAGATATACCCATTTGAACACACAGTTCCAAAGAATAGTAAGGAGAGATAAGAAAGCTTCCTTGCAAAGAAATAGAGGAAAACAACAGAATGGGAAAGACTAGAGATCTCTTCAAGATAATTAGAGATACCAGGGAAACATTTCATGCAAAGATGGGCTCGATAATGGACAGAAATGGTATGGACCTAACAGAAGCAGAAGATATTAAGAAGAGATGGCAAGAATACACAGGAGAACTGTACAAAAAAGGGCTTCACAACCCAGATAAACATGATGGTGCGGTCACTCACCTAGAGCCAGACATCTTGGAATGTGAAGTCAAGTGGGCCTTAGGAAGCATCACTACGAACAAACCTAGTGGAGGTGATAGAATTCCAGTTAAGTTATTTCAAATCCTGAAAGATGATTCTGTGAAAGTGCTGCACTCAATATGCCAGAAAATTTGGAAAACTCAGCAGTGGCCACAGGACTGGAAAAGGTCAGTTTTCATTCCAATGCCAAAGAAAGGCAATGCCAAAAATGCTCAAACTACCACACAATTGCACTCATCTCACGTGCTAGCAGAGGAACGCTCAAAATTCTCCAAGCCAGGCTTCAGCAACACATGAACCGTGAACTTCCAGATGTTCAAGCTGGTTTTAGAAAAGGCAGAGGAACCAGAGATCAAATTGCCAACATCTGCTGAATCATGGAAAAAAGCAAAAGAGTTCCAGAAAAACATCTATTTCTGCTTTATTGACTATACCAAAGCCTTTGACTGTATTGATCATAATAAACTGTGTAAAATTCTGAAAGTGATGGGCATACCAGTCCACCTGACCTGCCTCTTGAGAAACCTATATGCAGGTCAGGAAGCAACAATTAGAACCGGACATGGAACAACAGACTGGTTCCAGATAGGAAAAGGAGTACATCAAGGCTGTATTATTAAAGGCTGCTTATTAAACTTCTATGCAGAGTACATCATGAGGAACGCTGGGCTGGAGGAGGCACAAGCTGGAATCAAGATTGCCGGGAGAATTATCAATAACCTCAGATATGCAGATGACACCACCCTTATGACAAAAAGCGAAGAAGAACTAAAGTGTCTCTTGATGAAAGTGAAAGAGGAGCGTGAAAAAGTTGGCTTGAAACTCACCATTCGCAAAACTAAGATCATGGCATCTGGCCATCCCTTCATTGCAAATAGATGGGGAAACAGTGGAAACAGTGACAGACTTTATTTTGGGGGGCTCCAAAATCACTGCAGATGGTGACTATAGCCGTGAAATTAAAAGACGCTTGCTCCTTGGAAGAAAAGCTATGACCAACCTAAACAGCATATTAAAAAGCGGAGACATTGCTTTGCCAACAAAGGTCCATCTAGTCAAAGCTATAGTTTTTCCAGTAGTCATGTATGGATGTGAGAGCTGGACTGTAAAGAAAGCTGGGTGCCGAAGAATTGATGCTTTTGAACTGTGGTGTTGGAAAGGACTGTTGAGAGTCCCTTGGACTGCAAGGAGATCCAGCCAGTCCATCCTAAAGGAAATCAGTCCTGAATATTCATTGGAAGGACTGATACGGAAGCTGAAACTCCAATATTTTGGCCACCTAATGCGAAGAACCAACTCTTTGGAAAAGACCGTGATGCTGGGGAAAATGGCGAGAGGAGAAGGGGACGACAGAAGATGAGATGACCGGATGGCATCTCCGACCTGATCGACTTGAATTTGAGTAAACTCTGGGAGTTGGTGATGGATAGGGAGGCCTGGCGTGCTGCAGTCCATGGGGTTGTGAAGAGTCTGACACGACTGAGTGACTCAGCTCAGTCACTGACTGTTTCATATTTTAGACCAGGACGTTCGATTGGCCTGTTATAATGATTCTAGAGCTGCCTGCCCATTCTCCGGCCAAACAGGAAGCAGACTGTTCTTTTTCCTGTTTCCTTCTTTGTTCAGGGGAGGGTGCACGTTTTTGTGGCAAAGTCTAGCTGCAAACCAGTTGAGAAAGCACCTGCACAGTTCAGGGTGGCCCGTGACTCCAGTTCCTCCCAAAGGCCCTCACTGAGCTGTTCACTGCTGGGGTCCACGTGTGCTCTGTATGGCCGCGGGGCCAGGTTGGGGCGTCAGGGAGTCAACCTGGGAGTGACTGGGAGAGGCTGCCTGCGGTGGGGTGGAGGCTTAGCCACAGATCTAACGGAAACACCTGTCGCAGAGGGGTCACTGAAACTTGAGAAAGAAATGACCGGGACTCTGGGCTCCACCATTATTCTGGTTAGAATGCGCTTATCAGATCACAGTGCCATGTAGGAAACCAAGAAAACCACAGTTGCCAGCACTGGCTTGCAGAGATAATAAGCCAATGAAATAGATCTGTGGTGGGAGTCAGAGAGGCTGGGACCCAGGCGAAGTCTGGGAGTGGAAGTGGGTACATAAGGGGGCCAGACACAGTAGTCCAGGGTCTTGTCTCACTTCAGATATGTGACCTAAGACCTGGCTCACAGTGTGTGTGTGTGTGCGTGTGCGCACACGCCCACATGCACACAGGGGAGGGGCTGTCACTGGAAAGGAAGTGTGGGGAAAGGGAGGGAGAAGAGAATGACAAAACCATGAGACCATAAAAAGCATCTGAAATATTGAATTACTGCAAAGTGTTCTGAGCCTTTGTCTACAGTCATCATTTCCATACTGCTGGCTGTGGCTTGCAGACGGTTGTAGATCAATTTAGTCACTTGAGTCCATGTATGTGGCCCTTTTTTCCCCACAGAGGTCCAAAGATAAGACTATTTCAATACAGTTGATTTCCTTTGTAATCCTATGAGTTTTGTTTTGCGTATTTAAAAGCATTAGTCCAAGAAGGGAATCCATGTTTTACCACACTGAGTAGAAATGGCACCAAAAAAAAAAAAAATTAAAAGTCCCAAGGTCAAGACCAATATATTTAGAAAGTTATTATTGATAGACTAGATTATAAAGAAAAAGAACAATTTGAGCTCCACACGTAATAAAGGTGATATTGTTTTGTGAAATTTTAGTTTCAGATATATAAAAATATATACGTGTACAAATGCACATATGTATAAGCACATGCATGTATTTATACATATACATATTTATTTCTGGGCTTCCCAGGTGGTGCTAGTGGTAAAGAAAGTGAAGTGAAAATGTTAGTCACTCAGTCGTGTCCAGCCCTTTGTGATTCCATGGACAGAGGAGCCTGGTGGGCTACAGTCCATGAAGTATTCTCCAGGCCAGAATACTGGCAAGAATACTGGAGTGGGTTGCCATTTCCTTCTCCAAGGGAATCTTCCTAATGCAGAGATCGAGCACAGCTCTCAACCTGCCTGCTAAGGCAGGAGATATAAGAGATGCTGGTTCAGGAAGATCCCCTGGAGGAGGAAATGGCAGCCCACTTCAGTATTCTTGCCTGGAGAATTCCATGGACAGAGGAGCCTGGAGGGTTACGGTCTACAGTGTTGCAAAGAGTCAGACACAACTGAAGTGACTTAGCTTGCACACATATTTATTTCTAACAGTAGAGCATGGTCAAAAAGTTTGATAACCACTAATCTATTGGCTTCTAGACATGAGTTTAAAAAATTTTAAAGCCAATTTAAAAATTGGGTGTAGAATGTGATAAAATATTTTGGACCAGAGGTTTCTGCAGACATTCGATACTGTGTACTCCACACAGTGACCAGCTGACCCTGATCACAGTCTGTAATGCACGGCTGCATTCCTTTCTATCTTGTTGAGGCCCGAGTTCAACTGAAGTGAAACCTCTTAGAGATGCGTGTTGATTCCTGTGGCTACCATGTGCCAAGAAGTGTTAGAAACAGAGGTCTAGTTTCCTGAGAGGTGTGTCTTCTGTTGTTTTCTGCCAGGAAGTTTGCTTTTTCCTGCCAAAACAACCAGGCCGTCTGAAGACACAGAGAGAACAACTCCCACTGCGGGTGGCAGCAAGAAAAGAAATGCCAAAGTGAAGACAGGGAAATAGGGGCCAGAGAAGTGAGATGTGCAAATGCTCAGGAAAAGAGTGGGTAGGGTCACCAAGGAGAGAAAGGCAAAGAGAAAAAAAAGTGTGTGAGGCAAGCAGCAGGCCAGCTGAACCGCAGTGTAGTAAGAAGTTACTGCTCTAGTCTGTTAGCCCCCTGCAGGATTCACAGCATCAAGGATGGTGAAACTAAAAGCAAGAAAAGGCAGTTCAGCAGGAAAGATCAATGAAGACAAAGCCTGGGACAAGAACAAATTGGGATTACACTTGAACCAAGACAGAGACGAAGAGGGCATGGCAACCCAATCCAGTATACTTGCGTGGAGAATCCCCATGGACAGAGGAGGCTGGCGGGCTGCAGTCCATGGGGTCACAAAGAGTTGGACACAACTGAGCGACTAAGAACACAAGCCAGAGATACAGCCTCCACTGTTAGTGACCTGTTGCTAACTAATTAGTATTTTTAAGATGACACTCATATTGACTTGGTTAGCATAGAAAATCTAAGCCTCACCAGGGCAGGGACTTCATTAACCTCGTTTCCTAGATCAGCGCCAGTGTCCTGGTAAAGGCACAATCAATATTTGTAAAGGAATGCTAATTGATCTGCCAGTTTTTTAAGATTGTTTGGAGCCACAGAGGAAGCCCAAGAACACTGAAGTGGGAAGCCTATCCCTTCTGCGGGGAATCTTCCCAGTCCAGGAATTGAACTGGGATCACCTGCACTGCAGGCGGATTATTTATCAAATGAGCTATCAGGGAAGCCAGTAATAAATAGTACTGATAGGCAAAATTTATGCATAACTTTTTTTTTAAAGTTACTCAGTCGTGTCCGACTCTTTGTGACCCCATGAACTGTGCCCAGGCTTCTCTGTCCATGGAATTCTCCAGGCTAGAATACTGGCGTGGGTAGCCATTTCCTTCTCCAGGGAATATTTCCCACCTAGGGATCAAACCCGGGTCTCCTGCATTACAGGCAGATTCTTTACTTTCCGAGCTACCAGGGAAGTTGGGAAATGCAGGGCTTAATTGTTTAGAGATCAATTTCATGGATATTATATCATTCAGTCCTCACACGGCCCCATCAGTTATCACCATTAGCATCCTCATTTTAAAGATACGGACACCAGTTTAATGCCATTTGATGGTAAGTGTCTGGGATTTTAATCCATATTCTCGGATGCTGAAGCCAATGCAGCACTTTGTCTCTTTTGGAATGTTGTACACTTAATGTAAAAGTCTTGTAAATGTAAGTGGTTGTTGTTTAGTTGCTAAGTCGTGTCTGACTCTTTGCAATCCCATGGACTGTAGCATGTCAGGCTCCTCTGTCCACGGGACTCTCCAGGCAAGAATACTGGAGTGGGTTGCCATTTCTTCCTCCAGGGGATCTTCCTGACCCAGGGATCAAACCTGAGTGTCCTGCATTGGCAAGTGGATTCTTTACCGCTGAGCCACCAGGGAAGCCCTTGTAAACGTAAGTAGCCATATACATACTAGCATACTAGCATCATCCCAGGTGACTCAGTGGTAAAGAATCTGCCTGCCAACTCAGGAAATGCAAAGAGACACAGGTTCGATCCCTGGGTCAGGAAGATGCCCTGGAGAAGGAAATGGCAACTCACTCCAGTGTTCTTGCCTTGAAAATTCCATAGAGAAGCCCGGTGGGCTACAGTCCGTAGGGTCGCAAATATTTGGACACGGCTGAGCAACTGAGCACACACTTATCCATACTAGGTCTGTGTGTATGTTTGGGGCCTCCAGGAAGCCAACACTCGATGGAGTTAGGAGTACGGGAGGAGGAGGGAGTACCACATGTGAAAGACAAAGAAGGAGGGAGCAGGATGTGGCAGTAATGCTGAACTGGCATCCCCGCTTGTGAATGGAAAGGCAGAAGGAAGCTGAATCTAAAGAAGTCTTGACCAATACAAGGGGAATCTCAGAGCAAAGAGTAGTGGAGCCACATACTGGGTAGAAACGGTGAGGCTCTGACCCCTCACCTTGCTAATCAGTGTCTGAGTGCTCAGGAAGCATGTGTCCTCGGCTTGCAAGTTGAAGCGGGTTCTGCAGGCTCTGCATCTGGATGATATCAGCTAGTTGCACATCTTGTAGCTGAGTGACAAGCTCTTCTTCAAGAGGAGAGGCAAGCAGTGCACTCCATGGTCAGTACAGCAAATATTGAATGTTTACTTAAGATATGATATTTTCTCTGCAATTCCAGTTCAAGTACACTAGCTGGATATTGTTTTATTTATGATACTTTGAGGACTAAATGTCCCAGTTTGAAAATACTGAATTCCTACCTACAGAGTTGAGAGAAGAAAAGGATTACACTAGGTTGGGCAATTAAAATCTGATACACTGATCGGGTCAACTGTTACAAAAACACAGGTGCCGCTGCTCCATTTTTCACATTGAATGGCGGCCTTGGCCGATTGATCAACTCTTCCTCTTGAGTTGTGTTGTCTGCCTCAGAATAATTCGCAGCATAGTGATCTGGACAGCCACTACCAATCTATCAATGTTGGCACCTGAGATGAAAGCAATTTATCATCTTGGCACTAGGTAATAGGGGCAAATACAGGTCTTTGAGTAGGTGTGTGTGTACAGATGTGTGTGTGAGTTAGTGAGAGCCTCAAGTTGAGGAAGATATAATGAAGATGAACACTTGAACCTGCTTAGCAGTTTGGGCCTTAAGTTCAAAAACTTTGTGAAAAAACATTTTCATTGAAGTAAAGTTGATTTACCATGTTGCATTAGTTTCAAAAGAGTTTAAAACATTTTAAAACAAAGTCTGAACCCAGGACACTCTGTCCTCTTGGAAGCAATGTTATAAATAAGAACTATATGCAAAGCTAGCACATGAATTCATATTTTCTCATTCATAACTATTAATAGAGTTGTTTTTGGATCCTAAGAATCAAAACTCACTGACCTTATCGAATAAGGATTTACTTTTTTTCCCATAATAAGAAATCTGTAGATAGACAACTGCCGGCATAAGCTCAGGGTTTTAACAGTGCATCCCTGTGAATCTGTTGCTACTTTCCTCATAGTTACAAAACAGTTGTTTTTGTTCTGGGTGTTGCTTTCAATGGTAGAAAAATTTGGAAATGAGGCTGCTCTGATTCACCAGAAAAGAAGCAGCTTGCTAAGAAACCTCCCCTAAAACACTTTCATTTACATCTCATAGGCCAGAGAAGTTTGTCTCTAGCTTCAAGAAAATTGCGGAAAGCACAGGTTTTGTTTTCCAACATCAATAGTGTGAGGTAGAAAGAGAGAAAGGATTGGGAGCAGCTCTTGAATAGCTGCTGCTGCTGCTGCTAAGTCGCTTCAGTCATGTCCAACTCTGTGAGACCCCATAGACGGCAACCCACCAGGGTCCTCTGTCCCTGGGATTCCCCAGGCAAGAACACTGGAGTGGGTTGCCATTTCCTTCAGCTAACCAGTAGTAAATGATGCACCGTGTGTGTGTGTGTATTAGTTTCTCAGTCCTGATTCTTTTGCGACCCCAAGGACTGCAGCCCATAGAGCTCCTCTGTCCATGGGATTCTCCAAGCAAGAATATTGGAATGGGTTGCCATTTCCACCTCCAGGGGATCCTCTCCACCCAGGGATCGAACCCCCATGTCTTGCCTCCTGCATTGGCATGCAGGTTCTTTATCACTGGTGCCACCTAGAGGATAGTAATAGATGGTAAAGAATCTGCCTGCAATGTGGTAAATGGGGATTCAACCCCTGGGTCAGGAAGATATCCTGGAGATGGAATGGCAACCCACTCCAGTATTCTTGCCTAGAGAACTCCATGGACAGAGGAGCCTGGCCGTCTACAGTTCCTGGGATCACAGAGTCAGATAGGACTGAACGACCACACTTTCAATTTTCTTTCACTTATTCATAGATTAGAGTGATTCTCAGATATTCTTGAGCACAGGTGGAAAATACTGTTCACTTTTCTGTTCATTTCCACTTTCCAAATGAAGTGTCCATGTATCAGTACTTTTGTTGGCTTTTGAGGGTGGATTCTACATATATGTGCTTTAGCAAAATAAATGCTTATTTTGAGCTTCAACGAACCTATGTCTTAAAATCTAGTCATTAGATAATTTTGACCCCAAATATTATTGATAACTCACTATTCACTATAAGATGAACCTAACTACTCACTGCAAACTAAGAGAATTCTAAAATTAAATTATCAATGAGTTATAAGTAAAGATAATGGTGGCAGAAGTTGAAATCTCCAGTCCACTCATAATAACAACACTAAAAATGTAGAATGTATTTACTCAAAATCGCAGAAGTTCCAAACTATCTCCGTGCATTTTAGTAGGTCATAGGCCAAAATTGACAATCCTTTGGTGCTATTCAGTCTTCTTAGTAGAATATAGGAATAAGTCCTTGGTAAACTCTAATACTGTATTTTAGTAATTCTTAGTAACATACTTTGTGGATTATTAAAAAGAAGATCTCATCATATGTAAAAAAGAAAGCCTAAGGCATCTTATGTCATTTGCTTCCAAGAACTGGAGGAAGGAAATTTTGGGGATTCAATTTTGGTCCAGTTTTGCATAATATATTGAACCCTATTTTAAAGAATCATGATGTAGTAGAAGAGAGAACTTCTTCCCTGGTGACTCAGACAGTAAAGAATCTGCCTGCAATGCGGGAGACCTGGGTTTGATCCCTGGGTTGGGAAGGTAACCCACTCCGGTATTCTTGCCTGGAGAATCCGGTGGACAGAGGAGCCTGGCAGGTTACTGTCCATGGGGTTGCAAAGAGTTGGACATGACTGAGCGACTAAGAACAGCACAGAAGAGAGAATTGTTTTGAAGTCAACTCTGGGATTTGAATTTTCATTCCAGTTCTGACTACTTGAGGGCAAATCTCTTCACTTCTCCAAACCCCACTTTCCTCATCAGTAGACCATATGTTAATACAGAAACTCTACTTACAATCAAGTTGTAAGTGAATCCATTCATTGAAAAGTTTTCTGGTGGCTCAGATGGTAAAGCGTCTGCCTGCAATGTGGGATACCCGGGTTCGATCCCTGGGTTGGGAAGATCCCCTGAAGAAGGAAATGGCAACCCTCTCCAGTACCCTTGCCTGGAAAATCCCATGGACAGAGGAGCCTGGTGGGCTACAGTCCATGGGGTCGCAAAGAGTTGGACACCACTGAGTGACTTCACTTTCTTTCTTTCACTTTCAAAATGACTAAACTTCCAGTCCCAAGTATGTTGCTAGCAACAAGAGAATGAATCAGTTTTGTAAACTTGTTCATACATGTGCTCTACCATGAATGTCTACCTGAGACAATAGAGTTTGGCATGCAGAACGCACTGGATAAATACATTTTGAATGAGTGAATGATGTATTTTCTCCAAATCATCCTTGTGTGTGTCTAATGGAAGTCTGCGCAGGCAGATGACTGCTCTTCTTGGGAATCTCCTGGGCCCTGCACTGTCCCTTTGCAGCTTAGTCCCCCTTCTCACCATCTTTGCCCTTGTGTGGATGTAAGGCAGACTGGAAAAGACCTTCTCTTTGGCGAGAGACAAGAGTTTCAGGAGTAGGGCCGCATCAGCTAATCCTTAACTTCTCCAATGCTTAGAATTACACAAGGCTCCTACCCAGCCCATGTCTAACCATGCACTCAAATAGTGTTCCACTGTGTCCCTCTTCCTTTCTCTTGATGTTATTGTCCGTTGGGCCATGCACAGCATTTTTATGTTACATGACTTGGTCTTTGTCCTTCAGAGTCATTTCTACTCTGAATAATTCATTCTATATTCACACGAAACATTCCTCCTTTTTTCACCACTTTAAAATTTTAAAAATCTCTTCTGTTTCCATGGTGATTGTATATCTTGACAAAGACGTCTAACACTCTTATGCTCTTGGACTTACTGGACCTGATGTGGATAATAATGTTTGGGAAAATGTCTTAAAATAAACACAAACACAGCAAAATGCACTAAGAGCAAGCAATGTGGCTTTAGAGTCCAAAAGGCAGCATCCCACATTCCAGCATCATCTGCTGGCACCATGCAGTGTGTTCTCACAGGAGGGTTTTGTTTTTATCTGAGCACATCCATAGGTTGAAAGTCAGCAAGCGAAGAGTGACTAACTAATCTACTTTCTTCACAGGTTTGTTGTTGGAATAAAGTGAAAGTGAAACTGTGACATGTTATTCAGATCTTTGTTATCATTTCCATGAAATGTGTCCCATTGACCCACTTTCATGTTGGGACACCAGGTGCAGATCTTTGTCCCATGGCAAAAGCGGAAACTCCAAGTGCAGTTCCTCAAACATATGAATGTGTGTGCAGTCATCCAGTTTTCTTTTTTCCTTTCTCTTCTCTTTCTTCTCTCTTTTTCTGTGTATCTTTTACCTGCCTCTGTCTTTATGATATTTCAAATTGAAGAACCTTGTTGATGCTGTTATAGATCAATATCTATATGGACTAGAAGGACCAATAGAAGAGTCAGGACATAGAGTGGCTAAAACCCAATAAAAATATCTAACTTCTACTTATCTATTTCAGCCTGGGTGTGGTACATGTTTTATTTACACACATACACACACAATCTCATTTAATTCCCCCAATTATTAACTCTATAATAATTTTATGACATTTTTGCATGAATAAACAAATCAGATAAATTAAACAACTTCACACACACACACACACACATCCTGCTATCAGGAGGCGTGATAGGGCTCCTGGTTCAGAGTTTATATCTCTCTCAGGAGAATGAGGAATAGAGACAAAATTCCCAATTGCCTAGTTGACAATAACTTGTGAACTCTCTTCATTTTCATAGGAAAACCATTCCTATTATTTACTTCATGTTGCTGTTTAGTCGCCCGGTCATGTCCAACTCTTTGCAACTCCATGGATTGTAGCCCACCAGGCTCCTCTGTCCATGGGATTTCCCAGGCAAGAATTCTGCAGTGGGTTGCCATTTCTTTCTCCAGGGGATCTTACCAACCCAGGGATCAAACCACGTCTCCTGCATTGGCAGGTGGATTCTTTACCACTGAATCACTTAATAGAAGAAAGCAAATCATGTGATAAATGTTTTGAGTTGGACTCAGTTCAGTTCAGTTGCTCAGTCGTATCCAACTCTTTGCGATCCTATGACCCCAGGCACGCCAGGCCTCCCTGTCCGTCAATTAAAAGACGCTTACTCCTTGGAAGGAAAGTTATGACCAACCTAGACAGCATATTAAAAAGCAGAGATGTTACTTTGCCAACAAAGGTCCGTCTAGTCAAGGCTATGGTTTTTCCCGTGGTCATGTATGGATGTGAGAGTTGGACTGTGAAGAAAGCTGCTTCACAAAAGAATTGATGCTTTTGAACTGTGGCACTGGAGAAGACTCTTGAGAGTCCCTTGGACTGCAAGGAGATCCAACCAGTCCATTCTAAAGGAGTTCAGTCCTGGGTATTCATTGGAAGGACTGATGTTGTAGCTGAAACTCCAATATTTTGGCCACCTGATGCAAAGAGCTGACTCGTTGGAAAAGACCCTGATGCTGGGAAAGATTGAGAGCAGGAGGAGAAGGGGATAACAGAGGATGAGATGGTTGGATGGCATCACCGACTCAATGTACATGGGTTTAGGTGGACACAAAAAGGACACAAATTGAGATTAGGGTGAAGGATTTTTTATTATATCCAGAGTGCCTGTGTAAATTATGTTGCAATTATGTTTGGCTGAAAGTTCCTCTAAATAATAAAAAGGAGATTCACTTACTGGCATTTCTGAAATGTTATAGGGATGAGGAAGATGGAGATGCCAAATCATGTTCATATAATGTAACCAAATAATGAACGACCAATTTTTATGTTGAGTTATAGAATCACACAGTTATAAATAATTTACATAGAAGGAGGGGTCATAGAGATAACCTATAGGAAGACAAGATGAATTTTTTCAGCCAAATTTGTCTTGGCTCTCAGATATCTTAGACATATTGTCAGATATTTTAAAGATATTTTTCCTCTCACACTTCACTTTCACTATCTAGAAGCCAAGTTGAGGCATTTTCCTCATTGAGTGGGACTTGTAAGGACTAGCTCAAGAGTGGAGAAGGCTTTCAGTTCAGTTCAGTTCAGTTCAGTGGCTCAGTCGTGTCTGACTCTTTGCAACCCCATGAATCGCAGCACTCCAGGCCTTCCTGTCCATCACCAACTCCCGGAGTTCACTCAACCGCATGTACATCGAGTCGGTGATGCCATCCAGCCATCTCATTCTCTGTCGTCCCCTTCTCCTCCTGCCCCCAATCCCTCCCAGCATCAGAGTCTTTTCCAATGAGTCAACCCTTCGCATGAGGTGGCCAAAGTATTGGAGTTTTAGCTTTAGCATCAGTCCTTCCAATGAACACCCAGGACTGATCTCCTTTAGAATGGACTGGTTGGATCTCCTTGCAGTCCAAGGGGCTCTCAAGGAGAAAGCTTTAGGCAAAACTAAATGTGGAGGAAATGATTGCTACAGCTGCATCTTGTTTCAAGGTCTTTAGCCCCAAGCCCTATTCCTACCTCACCCCCACCCGGGTGCCCAAAATCCTCCACAGAAGTGGCTCCCTGGTTTTTTAACAATGCCACCTTAGGCTTAACTTCCCTTCTGCAACCATCCAATATTTAACAATTCAAATATTTATTTCTTCAGGGCCTCAGTTTGTGAACACTCGTTTGAACTAGTTTCCATAGTTCTTATGATCTAAAAGTGTTTTTCTTTCAAGTAAGTGATTTGCATTTTGGTATGGTGCTCAGCAGTTCTGTTGTGTCCGAACCCTTGCAATCCCACGGGCTGTAACCCACAGGCTCCTTTGTCCATGAGATTGTCCAGGCAAGATTTCTGGAGTGAGTTACCATTTTTTCCTCCAGGGCATCTTTCCCACGCAGAGATGGAACCCATATCTCCTGCATTGCAGGTGAAATCTTTACCACTGAGTCGTCTAACAAAGGTTAAAAGAAATGCCTTAGTTCAGAAGAATGGTGTCATAGGACTGTTAAAATCCCACTTCCTGCAGGAAGCATCTCCAGCCTCCCTCCACCCCCACAGGCTAAAAGTTTCTAGAAAGGTTCACGAGAGAACTGTGCTTTCCCTGCCATGGCAGTGAGCACCCGTTATCATAATAATTGCTAAACTGTCCCCCTCCTGTACCCACTGTGAGCTCTGTGTGTGCTGCAGTTTCATGTTTATTGACATACATATACTGCTATATGAGTTTCCACCCAGTTCTGTGATGAAATCCTTGGAGGACCTCAGTAAATACTTGTGGGTTGAAGAATGAATGAACAGTGCTAAGAATTTCAGAGGCTATAGAGAAGTGAGGAGAGAGGAGAGCAGCATTTTGGGAGCCAGATGGTTTTCACTTATGCCTTCTACTTAGTCATTTTACGAGGCTAGAAGGCCCTGCTGACAAACTGCTGAAAATGGCACTTGAAGATAGCAGACATAGATTTCAGTATTATGTGCTTTGGAAGCCCATTCAGCATCAGAAGTAAATGGTTAGTTAAGGAGTAACTACAGCCCACAGCCTTACAGTACAGTTCAGGTGCAGAAATTACACAGAAAGTACTGTGCCATCCACGTTTTACTCAATGAGGGAACTCATTGTTCAGGTTGAAACCAACATGAAAATTTCTCTTTCCATCAGTAGCAGAAGAAAATGATAAGGAAAACGAAAGTAAAATCTCTCCAGTATGACATAGAATGCTGTAAGACCCTCCTTACAAGTTGTTTTGGTTTCTGAGATTTCAATCAAACACAGGCAACCTTGGTCAGAAAGGATTCAATAGAAAATTTCAGAAATAAACATTTCATATGTTTTATGTTGTGTGTTGTGGAGAAGGAAATGGCAACCCACTCCAGTATTCTTGCCTGGAGAATCCCATGGACAGAGGAGTCTGGTGGGTTGCAGTCCATGGGGTTGCAAAGAGTCAGACATGACTGAGCAACTGAACACACACAGACACACAAGTTGCATGTTGTTCTGAATAGCATGATGAAATCTCACTCCATTCTTCCCAGGAGGTGAATCATCCCTTTGTTGAGTGTATTCTGCCAGGGAGTCATTTAGCTTATCAGACCAACTGTTGCCATATCACATGGCTTGTTTTCAGGTAAACTTTATTTTACTTAATAATGGCCTCAAGGTAGTGATGCTGGCAATTTGGATACACTAAAATGGAGCCGTAAAGTGCTTTCCAACTTTAAGTGAAAAGGTGAAAGTTCTTGACTTAATACAAAAAGAAAAAAAAAAATGGTTCTCTGTGGTTGCCAAAATCTTTGGTAAGAATGAATCTTCTTTTTGTGAAATTGTAAAGAAGGACAAAGAAATTCAAATTTGACATGGGGCTTAAGTGATCAGTTAATATGGAAAAATTTTTAAATCTGTACAAGAAGGTACTTTGAGAGAGAGAGACCATATTCACATAACTATTATTACAGTGTATCATTACAATTATTCTATTTTATTATGCATTACTGTTGTCCATCTCTTACTGTTTATAAATTAAACTACATCTCCTAGTTTATAATTTAAACTTTATCATAGCTATGCATATATAGGGAAAAAACCTAATATTGATGTATATAGGGTTTGGTACTATCTCTGCTTTCAGGCATCCATGGAGGGTCTTGAAATGTATGGCCTATGGATAAGGGCAGGGGGCTACTCTAGTCAGATAAAAAAGGGAAGGAAGCTTTTAGGGAAACAAATAAAAAGGACTATTTCAATATCCCAAGTAAACAGTGGCTAAGAGAAAAGCAAAGGAGAAAAGGAAAGATATACCCATTTGAATGCAGAGTTCCAAGAAATAGCAAGGAGAGATAAGAAAGCATTCCTCAGCACTCAATGCAAAGAAATAGAGGAAAACAACAGAATAGAAAAGATTAGAGATCTCTTCAAGAAAATTAGAGATACAAAGGGAACATTTCATGCAAAGGTGGGCACAATAAAGGACAGAAATGGTATGGACCTAACAGAAGCAGAAGATATTAAGAAGAGATGGCAAGAATACAAAGAAGAACTGTACAAAAAAGATCTTCACAACCCAGATAATCATGATGGTGTGATCACTCACCTAGAGCCAGAAATCCTGGAATGTGGTCAAGTGGGCCTTAGGAAGCATCACTACGAACAAAGCAAGTGGAGGTGATGGAATTCAGTTGAGCTATTCCAAATCCTAAAAGATGATGCTGTGAAAGTGCTGCACTCAATATGCCAGCACATTTGGAAAACTCAGCAGTAGCCACAGGACTGGAAAAGGTCAGTTTTCATTCCGATCCTAAAGAAAGGCAATGCCAAACAATGCTCAAACTACCGCACAATTGCACTCATCTCACACACTAATAAAGTACTGCTTAAAATTCTCCAATCCAGGCTTCAGCAGTATGTGAACTGTGAAATTCCAGATGTTCAAGCTGGTTTTAGAAAAAGCAGAGGAACCAGAGATCAAATTGCTAACATCCGCTGGATCATCAAAAAAGCAAGAGAGTTCCAGAAAAACATCTATTTCTGCTTTATTGACTCTGCCAAAGACTTTGACTGTGTGGATCACAACAAACTGTGGAAAATTCTGAAAGAGATGGGCATACCAGACCACCTGATCTGCCTCTTGAGAAGCCTGTATGCAGGTCAGGAAGCAACAGTTAGAACTGGACATGGAACAACAGACTGGTTCCAAATAAGAAAAAGAGTATATCAAAGCTGTATATTGTCACCCTGCTTATTAAACTTATATGCAGAATACATCATGAGAAACGCTGGGCTGGATGAAGCATAATCTGGAATCAAGATTGCTGGGAGAATTATCAATAACCTCAGATATGCAGATGACACCACCCTTATGTCAGAAAGTGAAGAAGAACTAAAGAGTCTCTTGATGAAAGTGAAAGAGGAGAGTGAAAAATTGGCTTAAAACTCAAGATTCAGAAAACTAAGTTCATGGCATCTGGTCCCATCACTTCATGTCAGATAGATGGGGAAACAGTGGAAACAGTGGCTGACTTTATTTCTCTAGGCTCCAAAATCACTGCAGATGGTGATCGCAGCAATGAAATTAAAGGACGCTTACTCCTTGGAAGGAAAGTGATGACCAACCTAGACAGAATATTAAAAAGCAGAGACATTACTTTGCCAGCAAATGTCCTTCTAGTCAAGGCTATGGTTTTTCCAGTAGTCATGTATGGATGTGAAAATTGGACTATAAAGAAAGCTGAGCACAGAAGAATTGATGCTTTTGAACTGTGGTGTTGGAGATGACTCTTGAGAGTCCCTTGGACTGCAAGGAGATCCAACCAGTCCATCCTAAAGGAGATCAGTCCTAGGTGTTCATTGGAAGGACTGATGCTAAAGCTGAAACTCCAATACTTTGGCCACCTCATGCGTCGAGTTGACTCACTGGAAAAGACTCTGATGCTGGGAGGGATTGGGGGCAGGAGGAGAAGGGGATGACAGAATGAGATGGCTGGATGGCATCACCGACTCGATGGACATGGGTTTGGGTGGACTCTGGGAGTTGATGGTGGACAGGGAGGCCTGGCGTGCTGTGGTTCATGGGGTTGCAAAGAGTCGGACACGACTGAGCAACTGCATTGAACTGAACTGAACATTTTGGCTCAGTCAGTGGAGAGAATGAGACCTTCCTTATTAATACCAATGAATACCCTTATCAGGAGTGATAAGAGCTGGCCAACTAGGCTGCAACCTCTCAAGGCAAGCAGGAAAGACTTAGCTGAACTAAAAATACAAAGAAGAAAGGAAAGTTTATCCCAAGTCAGAGCGTATTATTCTTTCCTGTGGGAGTCTTCAGTTCTCAGTGAGGAGGAATTGTAAGTTATATCAAAACTCCACTACATGGAACACATAGTTTATTAGCACAATTACAGCTAAGTCAACTGCATGTAACCCTCAGGAATACAGCATTCAATCATTTTAAATTATTTCTTTTTTTCTATCTCTTTCACATCCCTTTGTCTTTATGATATTTCAAGCTAAAGAACCTCTTTGATGCTGTTATAGATAAATGTATAGGAAAATAGTGAAAAGTATCCGTTTCTCTACATGTATCCGGAATGGCCAATGGCCCTGGTGGGAAATGCGCTCTGGCCCTGCCCTTTCCACCTTTCCCTGTTCTTCTCTTGAAGGAAGATGGTCTTCTGATTGGTGCGATGAGGGACACATATCCTTATTGGTCAAAGCTGAAGTGCTGGTAGGTTACGGTTCTTCTACTCCTGGCTACTTAGACCCAAGTGCTCCTAGGAGCTGCACTTGCCTGTCTCAGGTCTCCAAGCGGTTAGCCTGTCACTGATGGGTCCAGCAAAGTCACTCGTTCTTGCTTCTCCACTGGCAGATGGCTAATAAGGCACGGTCCGGTAGGTTCCCAGGTATAAATTTACTGAGCAGAGAACTAATAGGTCCGGGCTGTGCTTCCGCACAGGTGAACCAAGCGCCGAGTGTTCTCTGGCTGGTAGCAGAGATCAGATCCCCGGCTAGGTCTGCGCAGTGTTATTCTCTCCGGCTTTACTGCTGCTAGTGCAGATACTGCGCTTTGAGCCCCCACTTGCTTCTTTTGCCAGGTTCTGAACTGCGTGGAATCGGAAGGTGAGGACTGGATGAGTGGTTTTTACTCCCAAACTCCAGTAAAACAGGAGGATCCCAGCAGAGAGGCAGGGCAGCAAGGAGATGGGTGGGGAGCATGTCGTGGAGGCGCGGGTATGCCTGTGTGTGTGGAGAGAGCTGCTTTTCAGTTTCTGCCTGTCTTTAATACATTACAATGCCCTGATTTAAAAAACTAAAAAGCTACCTTCAAAAATGATCCCGGGGACTAGAAGGCTGTCGGCACAGTGGGAAACATGCAATCAATAAGTAAACAGACCGTGTCAACTCGAGACCTTTCAGAACAACACTTCTACTCAAGGGGGGTTCCAGGGGGGTGGTGGTGGAGGAGGGAATGGTAGATTTAGTCTATTTAAACATTTCCCAAGGTCTCTATTAAATTTCAGGTAATAACGTTTCTTCCTTTCAACTGCATTGCATGTTTGCCTTTGACTGAAAATAGATTGGACTGGAGACCATTTGATATTCATCCTGTGACTATTTTAGTATTGGGGCTGGACCAAGAGAAATTCATGCTCAATGAAATGATTTTCACTTACTGAGAGGAATTCGCTTTTTGCTTCCTTCAGCAATTCATCAATCTAATGGGAGAAATAGAAGCTATCCTAATAATGAGAATAGACTTTTGGGAGCAGGAGCCAATATCAATACTTTAATAATGCAAATTTTACTGCTATATATTTGGTTTCAATCCAAATTTGCTTTTAATTAAGTTTTCTTGCCATGCATACTCCTCTTGTCCTCTCTCTCTCTCCACATACACACACACACACAAATTAATATATATATATAATTTTTTTTCATAGCACAGGTGTCACATTTGACCAGATCCCACTGTCTCTGAACAACATTGATAATGCCATGGAAGATATCACTATTACCATCATCATTATCATCATCTTGATAATCATTTTTACGTTTTCAATGTGGCTCTCAATTGGGTTTTTGGATAAAGTAAATAACTCTTGTCTGATATAGCCCAAAACAATAACACTAGTTGAAAATAGCCGACAATGTCTTTTTAAAGTAACATATTAACATAATATATATGTATCAAAATTTCATACTGTGTCCTACCTAAGTTTATATAACATAGGATGCTCTTAAGCTCTTAAACTAGAAAGGCTACCAAGTTCTGTTATTTCATTGTTTATGTATGCATGCATGCTCAGTCACTGTCATGTCTGACTCTTTGTGACCCTATGGACTGAAGCCCACCAGGCTCCTCTCTCCATGGGATTCTACAGGTAAAAATATGAGAGTGGGTTGCCATTTCCTTCTCCAGGGGGTCTTCCCAACCTAGGTGTTGAACCTGCAACTCCTGAGTCTCCTGCATTGGCTGCTGCTGCTGCTAAGTCACCTCAGTCGTGTCCGACTCTGTGTGACCCCATAGACGGAAGCCCACCAGGCTCCCCCGTCCCTGGGATTCTCCAGGCAAGAACACTGGAGTGGGTTGCCATTTCCTTCTCCACCTGCATTGGCAGGCAGATTATTTACCACTGAGCCAACTGGGAAGCCCCCTGTTTATATACAGAACCATTTTAAATATTTTTAGGGTAAGTGGTTCTGAGCAGCAGGCCTCGATGTCTCTGAGGATGGTATGAAATCCCGTGGCTTTTCCTATCTTGTCCCCCTACCTTCAGGAGGATGCTCCGGGAATCCCACAGTTAGCAAGCATTTCCCAGTCTTTTGCTCTTTCATTTCTGATCTGCTCCTGGGCTATTTCTAGCCTGTTCCTGAACTCTGCTTTATCATCCCCTACTCTATTTCCCTTTATTCCTTGAACTAAGCCTTTGATTTGAGGCTCCCTTCAAGAATGCTTGCCTCACTTTCTATCTGCCTGAAAAGGGATAACCCACCCGAGCAGACTCCAGATACAGCTGCTGACCTAATTTCTCTGGTGGGTGGATTCGGACAGCACAGATTCAGACCATAATGTGGTTGTTCTTCATCCTTCTTTATCCAGTCATTAAACATTGGATTTCCACAAGGCTTACCCTAGGTCCTACTTACTAACTCTGGAAGAAGGAAAGTCCACACTAGTTAACAAAATTGTTACTAGATTCTGAGAACCACGCTCAGAGTTTTAAATACCTTTTGCCATTTTATATTCCCAACAGGGCTATATGATAGGAAGTGTTATTGTCTCTGTATTATAGATAGGAAAATTTGGTTTAGAGTATTTGAGTCATTTTCTCATGGTTGCACAGCTAGGAGGTAACTGAGCTGGGATGCAAATCCAGGCAATTTTACTCCAGGACTCCTGCCCTCAACCACCAATCTGTATTAACAGGATGTATGAATCTCTAGGTGACCTCATTCACACCTGTGAATGCAACAAGCATGATGATCTGGACTTCAGGTACCTCCCTCTAGATCTCCATTTGGAATGTCTCGAAGACACTTCAAACTAAACATACCCAAAAGTTTATGTAATTATCCCCTCCAACACACACACACACACACACACAAACAAATCCTATCCTCTTAAGTGTTTCCTCCTCCATCAGGAAAGGACAGAGTCTTCCATTTGGTGGTATGAGCCAGACATCTGGACATCATTCCTGACTCATCCCTCCCCTCTCCTTCAATCCTATATCCAATCCATGATTAAGTCCTGTCGTTGATGCCTTTGAAATATGTCTCAAATCCTCTTCTCCCCATCTCCATGGCCACCTGCTTCGCCAAGCCACTGTGATCACTTCATCTGACCTATTGCTATAGGCCGGCTGAGTAGTGTCCTCACCTCCAGCCTTGGCCTTCCTCATCTGCTCGTGACACTGCTGGATAAGAGACCTTTTAAAATGCAAGCTGACCGTATTATCTCCTGCTTTCATGGCTCTCATTGTTCTTAGATAAAGAACTATCTACTTAACAGGACTAGAAAATCCAGCCTCATGTGGACCCCCTTCTCTCTGCTCTCCGTAGTCAGGACCACTTGCCTGGTTACACGCGGGTATCTTCATCTTACTGCTCCAAAATGCTCTTCTCCCCTCCACCCCCAGGTTTGGTTAACTTACTCATTCTTCATTCTTAGACCACATGTCAGTTCTTCAGGGACACCTTCTCGCTGCTCCTCCACTCCCCACCTTACCCAGACTGGGACAGGTCTCCTGTAATATATCTTTATAACACCCTGAACCTCATTATCATATGCCAAAGCTTTGATGACAAAGCCTTTGACTGTGTGAATCACAATAAACTCTGGAAAATTCTGAAAGGGATGGGAATCCCAGACCACCTGACCTGCCTCTTGAGAAACCTGTATTCAGGTCAGGAAGCAACAGTCAGAACTGTACATGGAACAACAGACTGGTTCCAAATAGGAAAAGGAGTACGTCAAGGTTGTATATTGTCACCTTGCTTATTTAACTTCTATGCAGAGTACATCATGAGGAACGCTGGGCTGGAAGAAGCACAAGCTGGATCAAGATTGCCGGGAGAAATATCAATAACTTCAGATATGCAGATGACACCACCTTTATGGCAGAAAGTGAAGAGGAATTCAAAAGCCTCTTGATGAAAGTGAAAGAGGAGAGTGAAAAGTTTGGCTTGAAGCTCAACATTCAGAAAATGAAGATCATGGCATCTGGTCCCATCATTTCATGGGAAATAGATGGGGAAACAGTGGGAACAGTGTCAGACTTTATTTTGGGGGGCTCCAAAATCACTGCAGATGCTGATTGCAGTCATGAAATTAAAAGACGCCTACTCCTTGGAAGGAAAGTTATGACCAAACTAGATAGCATATTAAAAAACAGAGACATTACTTTGCCAACAGAGGTCCGTCTAGTCAAGGCTACGGTTTTTCCTGTGGACATGTATGGATGTGAGAGTTGGACTGTGAAGAAAGCTGATCGCCGAAGAATTGATGCTTTTGAACTGTGGTGCTGGAGAAGATTCTTGAGAGTCCCTTGGACTGCAAGGAGATCCAACCAGTCCTTTCTAAAGGAGATTGATCCTGGGTGTTCATTGGAAGGATTGATGCTAAAGCTGAAACTCCAATACTTTGGCCATCTCATACAAAGAGTTGACTCACTGGAAAAGACTCTGATGCTGGGAAGGATTGGGGGCAGGAGGAGAAGGGGACGACAGAGAATGAGATGGCTGGATGGCATCACCGACTCGATGGACATGAGTTTGAGTGACCTCTGGGAGTTGGTGATGGACAGGGAGGCCTGGCATGCTGTGGTTCACGGGGTTGCAAAGAGTCGGACACGACTGAGCGACTGAACTGAACTGAACCTCATTGTCATAATAGCTCAGTTTGTCATAATGCCTTTGTTTCTGTGTTTATTTACTCAACGACTTTCTTCCTCTGCTAGAATATAAACTCCCAAAGGGCAAGGACCAACTTAGTTTTTGCTGACCATTGTATTCCCTGCAGGCATTGATAAATATTCATGGAATCAATATGAGATGAATGACTTTTACAACACAACAGAAATAATTTTGAATGCAGCAGATTAAATGGCAAGAACTAAATCTTTGTTGAGTGATAGGGAATGTATTAAATTTTAAGGTAGTTACAGTTTTTTGACTCAAAACTCTCTTCTTCTGTTGTAAGCTTCTTGCCACACTCTGAATGTTTCACTGTATAATCCTTTTAATTCTCCCAGGGACATATGACAAAATCTAGTCTTTTCCACCTCTGGGATTTGAAACTTGACCTCACTGTAGTGTGTGGCCATCAGAGCGTGGTGCTTTGGCATACTGCCTGGCTGTCCCCCTTTCTACCACACTCACCAGACTTCCCTGCATCCTCAGCTTTCTGGGTTCCCCAGCTACCCTGCCTTCAACTCAGAGCCTATGGCTGGCCCTTGGTTGGGGTGATTCTATCTTTGGCTCCACCCTTGGATTTTGTGTCCCTATAGCTTCTGCAGAAGTGGAGAGTGCAGAGCTGAGGGTAGAAGGAAGAGAGGGTAGGAGTGGGGGTACTGATGATTGGGATCATGCCAGGTCCCTGGCAACAGGGTTATTTGTGAAGATCTGACCTAGAATCCAAACAGCCTGGACGAAAGAACACAGAATGATGAGAACTGCATGAAAGGATGAGATACTAATAGGATTCAATATTTTCAGTGTGCTTTGGGGAAATGATTAAGTGCCAGATCTACTAACTCTGAGTCTCTGAAATTGGTCCAGAAATCTGCACTTTTACATGCAGCCCAAGTAATTCTGATAATGTGGTCCCTGTACTGCACTTTGAAACAACACTGGCACAGAGTCACCTTTTATTCAGAGTGCTGTTAACACTTATTTTCAAAAAAAGCCCATATTCTCAGCTCTGCTGACTTGCTTGGAACAAGATACATATATTTCACCAATGGGCTGATCCTCAGGTCCCTTCTATTAAATATATTAATGGTATCATTGTGTTTTTATGCTTAGCAACATAGGAGCAGTTACCTGTTTTTCTTTGTGAATCCCAGGCACATCTGTTGCTGAACACCTGGCGTTCTCTGTAACAGGTGTATGCTCAAGATAGCAATGGTAAAAAATCAGATGATGTTGGCCCAGATCACAATTTGCAGCCTGTTACTCCTGCCAAATGGGTCAGTTGAGATGGAAACCACAATTTGAGCAGATGTGTGTTAATAATTTAGGGGAGAGTCATAATTTAAAGGAAAGAGTACAAGAAGATGGGCTGTCTTGTGAAGTGGGAGAGGTGATTACCAACTGCCCAGGAACCTCATTTCCTTTCCTCCTCTTTATAAGCTCTCATTCCATCCTTACTTTTTTCCCATAAAACATTCAGTTCAGCTCAGTTGTGTCTGACTCTTTGCAACCCCATGAATCACAGCATGCCAGGCCTCCCTGTCCATCACCAACTCCCAGAGTTCACTCAAACTCCTGTCCATCCAGTCAGTGATGCCATCCAGCCATCTTATTCTCTGTCATCCCCTTCTCCTCATTCTCTGTCACCCCCAATACCTCCCAGCATCAGAGTCTTTTCCAGTGAGTCAACTCTTCACATGAGGTGGCCAAAGTATTGGAGTTTCAGCTTTAGCATCAGTCCTTTCAATGAACACCCAGGACTGATCTCCTTTGCGAGGGGCTGGTTGGATCTCCTTGCAGTCCAAGGGGCTCTCAAGAGTCTTCTCCAACACCACAGTTCAAAACCGTCAATTCTTCGGCGATCAGCTTTCTTCACAGTCCAACTCTCATATCGATACATGACCACTGGAAAAACTGTAGCCTTGACTAGATGGACCTTTGTTGGCAAAGTAATGTCTCTGCTTTTCATATGCTATCTAGGTTGGTCATAAGTTTCCTTCCAAGGAGTAATTGCCTTTTAATTTCATGACTGCAATCAGCATCTACAGTGATTTTGGAGCCCAAAAAAATAAAGTCAGCCACTGTTTCCACTGTTTCCCCATCTATCTGACATGAAGTGATGGGACCAGATGCCATGATCTTAGTTTTCTGAATGTTGAGCTTCAAGCCAACCTTTTCACTCTCCTCTTTCACTTTCATCAAGAGGCTTTTGAGTTCCTCTTCACTTTCTGCTATAAGGGTGGTGTAATCTGCATATCTGATGTTATTGATATTTCTCCCAGCAATCTTGTCTAGCTACTTGTAAAGCCCATGAAGGAGATGAAGGCTGGAAATTTGTCTGAGCAAAAGAAAGCTGTGGCATCAATTGTGGAGACCTCAGTTGGAAGACTGGCAGGTTGTCTGATAGGCTGTCAGGTCATTGGGTTCAGACCCCCATTATTTAGATGAGACAGTGGAGGCTCAGGGATGTTATGTGATTGAGCCCCGGGATAACAGAGGCCCAGGGATGTTATGTGATTGAGCCCTGAGACAGGCTCCCTTATCTTTTATTCTGTCTGGAACCCAAAGCTCAGCTAGAGTCCAGATGTAGTTTGTTAGTTCTTCCCACATTTTATCGCAACATGCTAACTCTAAGAGTTTTAGGGAAGGGAAATGGCTAGTGATGTTCTCACTACTAGAGTGGAGATTGTATGACTACAGGCACCTCTCCCATCTTGTTCTTTATTGTAACCTTAACATTTAAAACAGTGCTAGGCACACTGCAAATGATTGATAAGTCTTAAGAAGCCCTGGTAGCTTCTACTTCTGCATTTCTGGGAACCTTGAGCTGCCTCTGAGAAGTCTGGCTACTCTGATAGAGAGACCGTGTGCCCAGTCGAAAACTGTAGGTGATACCTTATTTGGAAATAGGGTCTTTGCAGGCAAAACTGCATTAAAATGAGATCATATGGATTAGATGAAACCTAGAGCCATGAGTTTGAGTGAACTCCTGAAATTGGTGATGGACAGGGAGGCCTGGCGTGCTGTGATTCATGGGGTCGCAAAGAGTCGTACACGACTGAGTGACTGAACTGAAGTGAACTGAGAGCCAATAGCTGGTATGCTCATAAGAAAGTGAAAAAGTGAAAGTGTTTGTTGCACAGTCTTGTCTGACACTTTGCAACCCCATGTACTGTAGGCTTCTAGGCTTCCCTATCCATGGAATTCTCCAGGCAAAAATACTAGAGGGAGTTACCATTCCCTTCTCCAGGGTATCTTCCTGACCCAGGGATTGAACCAGGTCTACCGCATTGCAGGCAGATTCATTACCATCTGATGTAAGAAGGTCATGTAAGTACACAGACACACACTGCGCAAAGGCCATGTGATGACAGAGGCAGAGATCATAATGATACAGCTACAAGCCAGATTGAGAGCAACTGCCAGAAGCTAGAAAGAGTGACAAAGGATTCTTCCCTGGAGCCTTCAGAAGGAGCATGGCCCTGCTGACACCTTGGCTTTGACTTCCAGCCACCAGAACTGTGAGAGAATACATATGTGTTGTTTTAAGCCACCAGTTTGTGGTACTTTGTTTCAGCAGCCCTAGGAAATGAATACAAGTGAAGCAGACTTGGAATGACAGAGAGGGAAAAAGACCAGGTATCCAGTAATCAGGTGGGTTCTCCAGGTGACTCTAGACTCCAGGTGACTCAGACCACAGACTTGGGAGACCCAAGGTGTGACAAGCAGAACTGTCAAGGGGCCTCAGACACATGAGGTTCCGCAGCATGGGGCACCTTGACAATCCAGCCCAGTAAAGCCCCCGGATGGCTGCAGCCCGGCTGTCATCACATGGACTAGAAGAACCACCTGCCTGAGCCAGTCCTCCCATTGTACTGTGAGAAATAATAAAATGGTCATTTTAGCCACTATGCTTTGGGATGGTTTTACACACAGAGATAGACAACTGAAATATTTGAACTCCTCAGAAGTAGACTTTGAGATAAGAAAGTGATTTATTAGGAGGTATTCCTGGGAACACTAGAGGCTAATGAGGAAGTGGGACGGCAAAGGAGAGACAACCAGGCAAGGATGTCGCACCAAGCAAAGTCCCACAGGGGCAAGTTTGACCTAATCTTGCAAGGAGGCTCTGGAGACAGTGAAAGTCCTAATGCAGCATTGTCCCCTTCAGGGTCAGAAATGCTGGCATGTCATTGGTTAAGAGCTGCCCCAGGGACAGATAAATTCTCAGTCACTTCTGGCTCTCTCAGTGGTCGTGGGGAGGAGGTTAGGGGAGAGTAGCAGCGTGAGAGTAGCTCTTCAGCAAAGAGACACAGGTACCAGGAGTGAAGACACACACAGAAGCAGGTGTGTAAATCAGAAAAGAGAGAGTGATCTGTTCATTCCAGCTTACCAAGGACTGCGTTGAAAATGGAAAGTCCCACATCTCGGGAACTTCCTCAGTTCTAGGCAAGTCAAGCTGTTAGTTGGCCACCCTAGAAAGAGATCCTAGGGGATGTGGGCAGAGCCTGATTGCATCTGCTACAGTAGTTGCACGGATATCTCTAAACTGGAGAAAGTGGGGCCCACAGGACTCTCCAGAGGCACCTCTGTAAGACATCACGGATGCTGGAGGTCAACCGGCAGCCAGAAACCCTCTTAACAATAAGAGCCTGTAGGCTATGATGAGTATAAATGACTTCAAACTGTTTCAAACTCTGTGGAAGGGCTGAGGATGATCAGAGTGGGGAAATATCTTTTACTTTCGCAGTGAAAGGCATGGTGAAAGAAGACGGGCAGAAGCACACTGGTATGACGTGAAACCCAAAAGTGACCTCACAGCACTGCATCCTCCATGGGCGAGGGCGGACAGGGAGCAAGAGACCCGGGAATCAGAGGAGTGGTGCCGGACAGGAAGAGATGAATTTGCTGAAAGGATTTTAAAAAATAATCTGTGCTCCATAATAATCATTTTTGGATGCTTTCTGATGGAAAAGAGTTCATGGATGAAAATAAAGGTGAAAGATAGTCAGGAGAGGGATGAGACTGGTGGCTGGTGGTTCCCGTAGGGAGATGAAATGGAGCCCCAGTCACTTCAATTATGAGCAGAGAAGCTGATTTATGTAATTAACCGAAGAGAACTAAGAAATTTATTAGCAGGAATGAGAACTCTTCAGTGAGAAAAGGCAAAAGATAATGGGGAGATTTCATTAAGGTTTATAGATTAATGAATAGTTTGGGGACAATAAACATAAATACGTTTATTTAATCTAGGCATATTAGATGAAAGGGGTTGGTTTTTCAACCAAGAAAGAAATGTTTATAGTTTAAATGAAAGGAATGCTATTTTATTTAATTTAACAAGTAAATATATGGAAAAGTCTCTGCTAACTGGGTGTAATACATAGGCTAAATAGATAAAGAGGTTCAAGACAGGTTTGAAGACATTACTGAGAACAAATCTATATCATATCATTAATGAAAGATGTTTAAGATTTTCTTGTCCATTTTTCATTTTTATATAAGTATTTAGGAAATACAAAAGGCCTACAGTGAAAACTTGTTCTCTTGCAGCTGTTCTGTGTTTGCCCAGCCCTTGCATCTCCCAATAGTTAATCACTATTATGTACTTCTTGTATCTTCTATTTTTAAAACTGCATATGTGGACAAATAAGAATAAATTCCTTGAAGGCAGGGAGTTTAGTCGGTTTTGTTTGTTGTCATATCCTCAGAGTCTATGAGAGTTCCTGGGACATTGAAGGTATTCAATAAATATATACTAAGTGATCAAATATATTTACCCCCATAAGTGTTAAACAAATAGCAGCATCCTATACATAATTGCTTGTTGCATCTTGCTTTATTTATTTGAAAATATGTCCTCAAGATCTTTCCTTATGTGTACATAAAGACCTTCTTCATCCTTTTATAGACTTATAGAGCTAAGTTATATTCCATTGTGTGGCTGTGCCTTAATTTATTCAGCCAGTCTCATTAATGACTTCTTAGTTGGTTTCCAGGTTTTTGTTTTTACAAACATCACTGCAGTGAATAATCTCATGTGATTCTTGCATTTGTGGGATGCATTTTCAGAAGTGCAACACCAGTTTTTAAGAAGTCATGTCCTCCCCCAAATGTCTCAGATAAGGATTCTTGATCAAATGGACCACTGACCTGCCCTACACGACATTTATTATGTTTTTTTCAGTAGTCACTGTTGATGTCAGGTGTCTTTAGCCTGGTCAAAAAAACCCAGAGAGTTTTGCAGAATGAGGAATAGTGAGAAGGACTGGAAGCAATGAAACTGTCACAGGGATGCTCAAGACCAGGCTGCAACATCGCTGCAGAATTGAAGCTAAAAACCCCAGCTCTGTGTGGCCATTGCTTGGATGGCTAAGCTGTTTTCACTGTGATGTATAGGTTTTAATTGCCACTGTATCACATAATACACATCTATATTTTTACTTATTTTCTAAGGACAATTGAATACCCAGGGTTCTTTGCTGATCTCGCTTCATCATAGCCTTTTATTTTCATCATAGCCTTGGGGCTTCGATCTTATTATTTTGGTCAGACTGTGACACTGGGGCCATCAGGCTGAAATGACAGTTGGTTTATCTCAGTGTTGCTTCTTACAGGGGAGGGCAGAGCCGAATTGGACGTGGATTATGGTGCTAAAAGAAAACAGTCTCTGAATCCTTAACCCAGACACACATGGCTATGCTTCTTTTTACTGCCATGTTTCCACAGGAAACATGAAAATAATGATACATGCCCTGCACCCACTGAGAGTGTGGTGGTGAATATTAATAAGATAAGCTTCAAAATTCAGTTTGGGCTCTTCAGCCCTGAGGTTCTTGATAAAAACTGGTTATAGAATTAGTGAGATAAAGAAGCACATTCCAACCATGACCATTTTTCATTATAGAGTACCTGACAACTGCTTTAAGCCTGGAACTCCAGCACAATACCTAAGAACTTTCAGTACAGTGCATGTGTATTTTTAATATTTGGCTTTATCTTCTTATGTACTTACTAACTGCCGGGGACTGTGGGTAGTTTAGTCAGTCACGGTGCTGTGCTGTGCTGCGCTTAGTCTCTCAGTCGTGCCCAACTCTTTCCAACCCCATGAACTGTGGCTCCTCCGTCCATGGGGATTCTCCAGGCAAGAATACTGGAGTGGGTTGCCATGCCCTCCTCCAGGAAATCTTCCCAACCCAGGATCGAACCCGGGTCTCCCACATTGCCGGTGGTTTCTTTACCATCTGAGCCACCAGGGAAGCCCAAGAATAATCTCGAGGGGAACTTCCCAACCCAGGAATTGAACCAGGGTCTCCTGCATTGCAGGCAGATTCTTTACCAGCTGAGCTACCGAGAAGCCCTTAATCAGTCCCTGGATGTGTTTTAAATGTTCACTGGCTTCTGTGTAACCTTCAGTCTCAAAAAGAGCCCTAGGCTGCCAGCTGGGAAACGACTTTTCTCTGACTCCTCCCCAACCACCTGAATGCTCGTGGGCAGCCACTTCACTTGAGCCTCTGTTTTCTTTTCATCAAATCAGGGTAATGATTGCTGCCCTGTGTGTCTCTGTGGATGAATGGGAAAGCTCAGTGAGAATGGATGGGCAGGTTGTTTAGTAGGATGTTGTTGTTGTTTAGTTGCTAAGGTTGTGCGACTCTTTTGTGATCCCATGGACTGTAGCCTTCCAGGCCCTTCTGTCCATAGGATTTCTCAGGCAAGAGTACTAGAGTGGGTTGCCATTTCCTTCTCCAGGGGATCTTCCCAACCCAAGGACTGAACCACGTCTCCTGTATTGGCAGCCGGGTTCTTTACAGCTGAGCCACCAGGAAGCCCATTTAGTAGGATAAGGTCCATTAAAGATTATTCTGACTATTAATGTCTATGCAGGGTACTCATACAGGAAAGAAAACGAAGATGTCAGGAAACAAGGGCCACACACTTTAGACCCGGGCTTCTCAACCTCAACTGAACTATAGACCAAGAACATATCTAAGTTTTCTACTGTGATATATCAAAATTATATAGGTCTATATATGTGTAAAATATGTAAACAAAATATATGTAAAATATGCATTTTATTGTTCAATCGCTAAGTTGTGTCAGACTCTTCACGACCCCATGGACTTCAGCCCACCAGGTTCCTCTGTCCTTGGGGATTCTCCAGGACAAGAATACTGGAATAGGTTGCCATACCCTCCTCCAGGGGATCTTCTCAACTCAGGGATTGAACTCAGGTTTCCCACGTTGCAGGTGGATTATTTACCACGTGAGCCACCAGTGAAGCCCTAGAATACTGGAGTGGTTAGCTTATCCCTTCTCCAGGGGATCTTCCCAACCCAGGAATCGAACCGGGGTCTCCTGCATTGCAGAGGGATTCTGTAGCATCTGAACTACCAGGGAAGCCCCCAAATATGCATATATTGATATAAAATATAGGGAAAGCAATACTTCAATAGCAGCAACAATAGAAAAAGGATTTCTCTTTCAGTCAGCTCATACTAAACAGGCCTATGAAGGAAGTTGGTTTTATGCTCCTTGAGGAAAGAAGGGACCCAAAGCCAAACTCAGAGCCCTGCCAGCCCACATTCCAGACCTGGGAACAGGCCCATGTCTTTTGAATACCCTTAGGGTCTTGGTACAGACTCCATTCCAGGAGCTCTGGGGACTCAGTGAAAGGGGGCAGGGGAAACCCTGTTGATTTTGTTTTTGTTTTTCTTAAAAGTGGACAGCTAACTGGAGGCTGGTGATGCTGGTACCCATGGTGGTGATTAGAGTCTAGCAGGAGCGAGAATTCACTCAAATGTGTATGGGACTAAACAGATAATGCAGAAGAGTGAAGCAGCTAATATAAAAATTCTTTTAATCCAGCATCATTACATTTCATATTCAGAACTGCAACTGAGCACCTCATCTCAGGAATATCCAGGAAGACTACGGTTCAACAGAGAGCATCACTCCTCTTGATTGGTGTCCCAGATGGGAATGGAGGCTTCACATTGTAGCATCCTCTGATTTTTAGTTGAGGCCTAAATTTGAATCTTGTATGACATTATTCTATCTGTATATATATATATATTCATATATACATGTGCAGATCATTATGTGATACAACCTGGAGTAGTCTCCTGGGGATACTTGGACCCTCCAGTGATGGAGAGGAGTTGATGATGTTAAGCAGAAGTAGACATGATTATAACTCAGCCATATCATGTTCTCTTCTTCTGGAGCTCAGCCCAAGCTCCAAGGGTTGAGAGGCTGCTAGGCCATGGCAGAAGCAATCATCAACTTTCTAGGGACTGGCAGTTGAGGAAGGTTACTTTACAACTGTTCAGATTTCCCACTTAGTTTGTCCAGGATCATGGATTTCCCTGGCCATAGGAGAATTAATGTGCAGACAGTGGCACTATTCTTTGACAGCTATGGTTTCCTAAAGAAAACAATATGAATTGTATTGAATATTACAGGAAAGGTGGGTCCAGGAAATGAAACTTGGTCATTCCTATAGTCATAAACACTGGCTATTTCTAATAAGGGGAAAAGGTAAACAGGCTGATGATTGCCCTTTGCTCTTGTAAAACAGCAGAGCTGAAATGTAAGAGCTAAGCTACAGACCTCCTGTAAGGTAATTCTGGGGAATTGTTTGCTTCAGAATTGGAAAGGCAAGTACTTCCCAATGATTTATTGTCTTGCTTCTTTTCACTCCCTGGAATTTCCCAAGTGCTAAGCAACAGGTAAGAAAGTATCTGCCAGGGCACAGACTAGAACTATGAATTTGGATAGGGTACTTCTATTCAGCTGATTATTTCAATTTTCTCACCCATTAAAGGGTGTAGCAAAGAACATGTTTTCAATACGCTGTGAATGCTCATTTGGAAACCAAAGGCTTGATTCTTTTCTTTTGCTATTAAGCCTGCATGTAGAAATCAGCCACACCTAATTTAAGCACACCTGTTTCCATTTTGATGATGAGATCAAGGGATTTATAAGCTGAGGCAGACAACCCCAGGGAAGCAGGAGGGCAGGCACTGGTGCCACAAGTGGTGAAAATCAACACATTGAACACCCAGAAATGCAGTCACGTCCATGATCCCAATTAATACTCACAGCTTCCCCAGAGGGAGGAATCCTTACCTTCATTTTATAATGAAACCAGTTTTTTTTTTTTTGAAGATTCTAATTAGAAATCAAAGTGAAAAATAAAAGTGATACACAGGAAAGGAGGAGGAGGAGGGAAAGAAGAGAAACATTAGAAGCTGTCTCCTCCTCACTTGCCTTTAACTTATCCGATTAATCTTTCCACCTTTCCTCCCACTGGACAGTCCTTAAGGGGAAGCTCTTCCAACCTTTGGTTCTTATCCCAGTCTCTATTTCTGAAAGATCTTATCCACTACAGGCTTGAGTTACAGCCTCTGGAAAATGACTTCCATTGCTACTTTCAATTCTGTCCTAATTCAAGACGTGTGTCAGCCTTGCTTGCTCCCAGCTCCCTGTACACAGAAATGAGCAGGGCTGAACTGTTTATGGGTGATGGGTATATGTGTGTGTGGGCGGGGGGAGAAGGGGACAGAGTCACTCCAGCCCTTTCCAGAATCCTAGTGAGAGAAGGTAGGACCAAACTGCATCTGCTTAAACCAAGAGGTCAGGAATCTGACTGAAGGGGATACCTTGGGTCAGCAGCACCCTCTGGAAATAATGGGGCTGAGTGGTTTTCTAGGGCCATAAAATTTTCCGGACATTTTGGATCCCCTCCCAGGTAGGTTCATCGCAGGAGGACACCCATCCATTATCCCTCCAAATCCTATTTCCCTACCAGCCCCAAGGCCTGGGAAGACCAGCTCTTCCTCTCATTCTCCACAGTCTGGCCTTACCTGGTTTGGCATATTGTGTCATATCCACTCTGAAACTCCAGGATTTTCCACTTTCTGATTCCAAACTGTACTAAATCGTGATATCCCCCAGAAGAGTTGGTCTTCCCATATTGGTCCCCTCTGAGGAACAGAAGCTTGGCTCATTTTCTCATTCTCCATTTTAGTTTTGAGTCAGGTTCCTCCAACCTCTCCCATACCAACTACAGACTGACAGCACCAGCAGCTGTCTATTTGTGTGTATCCACATATATGTTTCAACATGCTTCAGATCCCTCAAGACTTAAATAACATAGGGTCTCTCCTGCCCATGACTCTGGATCCTTCTTTATGTTCATATGGAAAAAGAGTCAATGGCATAGCATATGTGGCGTAGCATAGTATAGTTGTCATCCATAGCTGCCCCAACTTCGTCACGTTTTTCTACTGATACCTCTCTAGAAAGTCATGACTGTGTCTTCCCTCCCTCCCCTACTCAGCTCCCTCTGCCATTTTTGTGTGACTTTGCCACTAAGGGGGTGCCTTGGTCAATTTTTTTCTTCAAGCTGTTCTGGAAATTTAATATAGGCATACCTTGTTTTATTGTACCTTACTGTGTTTCACAGATATGGTGTTTTTTTGTTTGCTTGTTTGGTTTTTTTGTTTTTACAAATTCAAAGTCTGTGGCAACCCTGCATTGAACAGGTCTATCAGCACTAGTTTTCCAACAGAGTTTGCTCACTTCGTGTCTGTGTCACATACTGGTAATTCTCATAACATTTTGAATTTTATTATTATTACTACAGTTGTTATGGTGATATGTGATCAGTGATCTTTCATGTGACAATTGTCATTGTTTTGGGGCACCAGGAACCATGTCCATCTAAGACAGCAAACTTAACAAATGAGTGTGTTCTGACTGCTCCATTGATTGTTCCCCAACTCTCCCCCTCCTTGGGCCTCTCTACTCCCTAAAACACAATAAAGTTGAAAATAGGCCAATTAGTAGCCCCATGATGACCTCTAAGTGTTTAAATGAAAGGAGGGGTTGCACATCTGTCACTTTAATTCAAAAGCTAGAAATGATCAAGGTTAGTGAAAAAGGCATGTCGAAAGCTGAGACAGGCCAAAAGCTTGGCCTCTTTTCCAAATAGTTGACCAAGTTGTGAATGCAAAGGCAAAGTTCTTGAAGGAAATCAAAGTGCTACTCCAGTGGACACATGAATGGTAAGAAAGGGAAACAGCCTTACTGATTATATGGAGAAAGTTTTAGTGGTTTGGATAGAAGATCAAACCAGCCATAACATTCCCTGGAGATCAATCCTGGGTGTTCATTGGAAGGACTGATGCTAAAGCTGAAACTCCAATACCTTGGCCACCTCATGCAACGAGTTGACTCACTGGCAAAGACTCTGATGCTGGGAGGGATTGGGGGCAGGAGGAGAAGGGGACGACCGAGAATGAGATGGCTGGATGGCATCACCGACTTGATGGACATGAGTTTGAGTGAACTCCAGGATTTGGTGATGTACAGGAAGGCCTGGCGTGCTGTGATTCATGGGGTCGCAAAGAGTCGGACACAACTGAGCGACTGAACTGTACTGAACTGAATCCTAAAAAAGGCCCTGATTCTCTTAAATTCTATGAAGGCTGAGAGAGATGTGGAAGCATCAGAAGAAAAGCTTGAAGTCAGCAGAGGTTGGTCATGAGGTTTAAGGAAAGCTGCCTCCATAACATCAAAGTATAAGGGGAAAGAGCAAGTGCAGGTTATCCAGAAGATCTAGCTAAGGTAATCCATGAAAATGACTACATGAAACAACAGATTTTTTTCAAAATAGATGAAAGTCTTACATTGGAAGAAGATGCCAGCTAGAACTTTCATAGAGAGAAGAAGTCAATGCCTCACTTCACATCTTCAAATGAAAAGGTGACTTTGTTGTTAGGGTCTAATGCAGCTGGTGACTTTAGGTCGAAGCCAGTGCTCATTTACCATTCTGAAAATTCTAGGGCCCTTAAGTATTATGCTATATCTACTCTGCCTGTGCTCTAAAAATGGAACAACAAAATCTGGATGACAGCATATATTTTTACAACACGGCTTATGAAATATAAGCCCATTGTTGAGATTGACTGCTCAGAAACAAGATTATTTTCAAAATATTACCACTTATTGACAATGCACCTGGTCACCTAAGAGCTCTGATGGAGACATATCTTGTTCTCATGCTTGCTAACACATCCATTCTGTAACTCATGGATCAAGGAGTCACTTCAACTTTTAAGTGCTCAGTTCAGTTCAGTCACTCAGTTGTGTCCGACTCTTTGTAACTCCATGGACTGCAGAACACCAGGCCTCCCTGTCCATCACCAACCCCTGGAGCCTACTCAAACACATGTCTATCGTGTCACTGATGCCATCCAACCATCTCATCCTCTGTTGTTCCCTTCTCCTCTTGCCTTCAATCTTTTCCAGCATCAGGGTCTTTTCCAATGATTCAGTTCTTTGCATCAGGTGGCCAAAGTATTGGAGCTTCAGCATCAGTCCTTCCAATGAATATTCAGGACTGATTTCCTTTAGGATGGACTGGTTGGATCTCCTTGCAGTCCAAGGGACTCTCAAGAGTCTTCTCCAATGCCACAGTTCAAAAGCATCAATTCTTCAGTGCTCAGCTTTCTTTATAGTCCAACTCTCACATGCATATATGACTACTAGAAAAACCATAGCTTTGACTAGACGGACCTTTGTTGGCAAAGTAACATCTCTGCTTTTTAATATGCTGTCTAGGTTGGCCATAGTTTTTCTTCCAAGGAGCAAGCATCTTTTCATTTCATGGCAGCAGTCACCATCTGCAGTGATTTTGGAGCCCAAAACAATAAAGTCTGTCACTGTTTCCATTGTTTCCCCATCTATTTGCCATGAAGTGATTGGACCAATGCCATAATCTTAGTTTTCTGAATGTTGAGTTTTCAGGCAACTTTTTCACTCTCCTCTTTCACTTTCATTAAGAGGCTCCTTAGTTCTTCTTCGCTTTCTACCATAAGGGTGGTGTCATCTGCATATCTGAGGTTATTGGTATTTCTCCCGGCAATCTTGATTCCAGCCTGTGCTTAATCCAGCTGGGCATTTAACATGATGTACTCTGCATGTAAGTTAAACAAGCAGGGTGACAATATACAGCCTTGATGAACTCTTTTCCCAGTTTGGAACCAGTCTGTTGTTCCATGTCCATTTCTAACTGTTGCTTTTTGACCTGCATACAGATTTCTCAGGGGGCAGGTCAGGTGGTTTGGGATTCCCATCTCTTGAAGAATTTTCCATAGTTTGTTGTGATCCACACAGTCAAAGGCTTTGGAAGAGTCAATAAAGCAGAAGTAGATGTTTTTGTGGAACTCTCTTGCTTTTTCGATGATCCAGTGGGTCTTGGCAATTTAATCTCTGGTTCCTCTGCCTTTTCTAAATCCAGCTTGAACATCTGGAAGTTCATGATCCACGTACTGTTGAAGCCTGGCTTGGAGAATTTTGAATATTACTTTGCTAGCGTGTGAGATGAGTGCAATTGTGCAGTAGTTTGAGCAATCTTTGGCATTTCCTTTCTTTGGGATTGGAATGAAGACTGACCTTTTCCAGTCCTGTGGTCACTGCTGAGTTTTCCAGATTTGCTGGCATATTGAGTGCAGCACTTTCACAGCTTCATCTTTCAGGATTTGAAATAGCTCAACTGGAATTCCATCACCTCCACTAGCTTTGTTCATAGTGATGCTTTCTAAGGCCCACTTGACTTCATATTCCGGGATGTCTGGCTCTAGGTGAGTGATCACACCATCGTGGTTATCTGGGTCATGAAGATTTTTTTTGTATAGTTCTTCTATGTATTCTTGTCACCGCTTCTTAGTATCTTCTCTTTCTGTTAGATCTATACCATTTCTGTCCTTTATTGAGCTCATCTTTGCATGAAATGTTCCCTTCATATCTCTAATTTTCTTAAAGAGATCTCTAGTCTTTCCCATTCTTTTGTTTTCCTCTATTTCTTTGCATTGATCACTGAGGAAGGCTTTCTTATCTCTCCTTGCTGTTCTTTGGAACTCTGCATTCAATTGGGTATATCTTTCCTTTTCTCCTATGGTTTTAGCTTCTCTTCTTTTCTCAGCTATTTGTAAGGCCTCATCTAAGTACTAAAAAATACATTCCATAAGGTTGTAACTGCCTTAGATAGTGATTGCTTCCATGAATCTGGGCAAAGAAAAGTGAAAACCTTCTGGAAAGCATTCACCATTCCAGATGCCATTAAGAACATTTGAGATTCATGGAAAGAGAGCAAAATATCAACATTAACCACAGTTTGGAAGAAGTTCATTCCAGCCCTCATGGATGACTTTGAGAGGTTCAAGACTTCTGTGGAAGATGTAACTGCAGATGTGGTAGAAATAGCAAGAGAACTAAAATTAGAAGTGGAGCCTGAAGATGTGGCTGAATTGCTGCAATCTTGTGATAAAATTTGAAGAGATGAGGAGTTGCTTCTTATAGGTGAGCAGAGAAAGTGGTTTCTTGAGATAATCTACTCCTAGTGAAGATGCTGTGATGATGTTGAAATGACAACAAAGGATTTAGAATATGAAAAAAACTTTAGTTGATAAAGCAGGGGCAGGGTTTGAAAGAATTGACTCCAATTTTTAAAGGAGTTCCACTTCAGGTAAAATGCTATCCAACAACCTTGCACACTACAGGGAAATCACTCAGGAAAGGAAGAATCAATGGGTGCAGCAAACTACTTTTGTCTTCTTTTAAGAAATGGCCACAGCCATCCTAACCTTCAGCAACCATCCGCTTGATCAGTCAGTAGTCATCAACATCAAGGCAAAAAGAGGATGACCCTTTGAAGGGTCAAATTATGGTTAATATATTTCAGCAATAAAGTATTTAAAATTAAAATATGTAGATTGTTTTTTAGGCATAATGTTACTGCACACTTAATAGACTACAGTATAGTATAAATACAGCTTTTATATGCACTGGGAAACCAAAAAATTTCGGTGACTTGATTTATTGTGGTGGTTAGGAACTGAACCACAGTATTTCAAGGGTATGTTTGTACATATATTAAATTGCTTTCAGAGTAGTAGCTATTCCATAAAGGAATGTTATAATTTAAAAGCTGTATTACACTATTATCAGCTTGACTTACCACTGTCCTCATATGTTGTATATCTTTGCATTTCTCAGATTGAATCTATCACAGCATAATGGGCTCAAATACACTATTGTGGGGCCTTGGACATGTTATTCCTGTGAATTTCAGCTTCACATCTGTAAAATGGAAATAATACCTCCCTCAGTTGCAACATGAAATCTGATCATATAGATAAAATGCTTAGCACTGTGCCTGGCATACAGAACAACAATCAGCATTATCACTATCTTTCGTGCCTTTGCTCATGTTAGTCTTCTCTTAGAATGCTGATTATCCTCCTTTTCATTTTGCAAAATTCTAGAAAACCCGGCTGAAATACCCTTTTTTCCCAGTGGAGTCATCTTTTCTCAATCATGTCTCATTGCACCCAGGTTTATTATTATAGTTTATTGCATTATGTATGTTAATTTGCCACTTTTCCTCCTTGACTCATCCTGGTATTCAGAATGCTACATTTTAGCTTTCTTTTTTCCCAGTGTTCCTCTAATACTTCCTCTGGACCATCTGATCCCTTCATATCATCACACACTCCCATGACTGTCTTTCCTTCTGCTGGAATGAGTTTTCCTATTTTTCTTTGCAACTGGACTCTTACTCATTCATCAGGGACCAACGCTATGAATTCACTGTTTCCTCCAAGTTATAATTACTCTTTCACCCAGCTTCAATAACACTGTTTATTTCTCTCTTAGGAAACTTGGCATTATAACATTTTAATTATATGCATCTATCTTTCCCATTAGAATGTGAACGCTTAGAGGGAAGGATAATGTCTTATTCTTATCTATTTCTCTCCAGTACCTAATACTGTGCTCAAAATAGAGGAGTAATTTATCAATTTTTTTGTTATATTTGTCCTATATAAATGAGCTAAAAAAGCATCTGCTTAAACCAAGAGGTAAGATATATGACTGAAGGTGGCACTTCTGAATCAGCACTACCTTCTGTAAAGCTCATGGGTTCCTGAATGGTTTCCAAGAACCAGATGAATAGATGGTTTAAAATGTATCACAGGGGCTATCTGAGATAAAATATCCAGTGATGAACATAAATATAGGCTAACATAATAACCAACAAAGTCCAGGAAGCATAAAAGAAATTGGGTCACTTGCAAGGGCAATAGGTCAGGAAAACTAAGAAAAAAATCTAATAAACTCTGGCTGTGGTCTTAGTTCCTATGTATTATGAATAATCCTTATTGAAATTTATGCTTATGGAAAACTGGCCAGTTTCAGTCTCAGCATGATTAGGTCAGGGACATTTCCTGTTATCAATAGGAAGCTGCTCTACAATTAAATGGATCAATGATGCAGTGAACTGAATTAGTTGTTTTTTTTATAGCCAGGTAATTGAACTGGTTGTGCAGTCTACATATTTTTAGTAGTACAAGTGTGATCTTTGAATCTATCGTGTAAGAAGATGCTTGGGCTGCTTTAGCTTATTGATTTGAGAAGCAGTAAAAGGAACTGGGTTTGGTTAGGAAGACAGTGAGATAGCATTGATAAAGTGGTGCAGTGGATGCACATTTCACATGCTTAGTAGGTTTATGGGGATGGTGATTTTTGAGAACAATTTCCAAATCTGGTCTAATTCAGTTAATACTATAGTAATATACCTTAAAATATGGTGGAATGTTCTGTTGTATATTTACTGCATTTGGTTCTGGTCTATGGAACATTACAATACTTACTATTCATGGCATGCTGGTTAACTCCCTCTTGTTCTGTTTTCTTTTTTATTTTTTTCACTTTTAAAAAATTTGTTTATTTATTTTTTTTATTAATTTATTTTTTACTGGAGGAAAATTATTTTACGATATTATATTGGTTGGTTTTGCCATACATTGACATGAATTCGCCCCGGGTTTACATAAGTTCCCCCTCCTGAACCCCCCTCCCACCTCCCTCCTCCCTTTATCCTCCCTCTGGGTCATCCCCGCGTGCCAGCCCCGAGCGTCCTATAACATGCATTGACCCTGAACTAGTGATTCACTTCACATATGACAACATACGTGTTTCAATGACATTCTCCCAAATCATCCCACCCTCACCCTCTCCCACAGAGTCCCAAAGACTGATCTATACATCTATGTCTCTTTTGCTGTCTCGTATACAGGGTTATCATTTGCATCTTCCTAAATTCCATATATATGCGTTAGGATGCTGTATTGGTGTTTTTCTTTCTGGCTTACTTCACTCTATATAATAGGCTCCAGTTTCATCCACCTTATTAGAACTGATTCAAATGTATTCTTTTTAATGGCTGAATAATACTCCATTGTGTATATGTACCAAAGCTTTCTTATCCATTCGTCTGCAGATGGACATCTAGGTTGCTTCCATGTCCTGGCTATTATAAACAGTGCTGCAATGAACATTGGAGTACATGTGTCTCTTTCAATTCTGGTTTCCTCGGTGTGTATGCCCAGGAGTGCGATTGCTGGATCATATGGCAGTTCTATTTCCAGTTTTTTGAGGAATCTCCACACTGTTCTCCATAGTGGCTGTACTAGTTTGCATTCCCACCAACAGTGTATTGAAGGATAATTTCTTCACAGAATTTTGCTGTTTTCTGTCAAACCTCAATATGAATCAGCCATAGGTGTACATATATCACCTCCCTTTTGAAACTTCCTCCCATTTCCCTCCTCATCCACCCCTCTAGGTTGATACAGAGCCCCTGTTTGAGTTTCCTGAGCCATACAGAAATTCCTGTTGGCTATCTATTTTATATATGTTAATATAAGTTTCCATGTTACTATTTCCATACATCTCACCCTCTCCTCCCCCCTGCCCATGTCCATAAGTCTGTTCTCTATGTCTGTTTCTCCATTGTTGCCCCGTAAATAAATTCTTCAGTACCATTTTTCTAGATTCTGTATATATGTGTTAGAATACAGTATTTATCTTTCTCTTTCTAACTCACTTCACTCTGTATAATAGGTTCTAGGTTCATCCACCTCATTAAAAGTGACTCAAATGCATTCCTTTTTGTGGCTGAGTAGAGTCCCTTGGACTGCAAGGAGATCCAACCAGTCCATTCTAAGGGAGATCAGTCCTGGGTGTTCATTGGAAGGACTGATGCTAAAGCTAAAACTCCAATACTATGGCCACCTCATGTGAAGAGTTGACTCACTGGAAAAGACTCTGATGCTGGGAGGGATTGGGGGCAGGAGGAGAAGGGGATGACAGAGAATGAGATGGCTGGATGGCATCACCGACTCAATGGAGGTGAGTTTTGAGTGAACTCTGGGAGTTGGTGATGGACAGGGAGGCCTGGCGTGCTGTGATTCTTGGGGTCGCAAAGAGTCGGACACGACTGAGCGACTGAACTGAACTGAACTGAATATTCCATTGTATATATGTACCATATCTTCTTTATCCATTCATCTGTGGATGAACATCTAGGTTGCTTCCATGTTCTAGCTATTGTAAATAGTGCTGCAATGAACAATGGGATATACGTGTCTCTTTCAATTTTGGTTTCCTCAGAGGATATGCCTAGGAGTGGGATTGCTTGGTCATATGGTGGTTTTTATTCCTAGTTTTTTAAGAAATCTACATGCTGTCTTCCATAGTGGCTGTATCAATTTACATTCCCACCAACAGTGCAAGAGGGTTCCCTTTTCTCCACATCCTGTCCAGCATTTATTGTTTGTAGTCTTTTTGATGAGGCCCATTCTGACTGCTGTGAGGTGATATCTCATTGTGGTTTTGACTTGCATTTCTCTAATAATGAATGATGTTGAACATATTTTCATGTGTTTGTTAGCCATCTGTTTGTCTTCATTGGAGAAATGTCTATTTAGATCTTTTCCCCACTTTTTGATTGGGTTGTTTGTTTGTCTGGTATTGAGTTGTATGAGCTGCTTGTATATTTTGGAAATTAATCCTTTGTCAGTTGTTTCATTTACTATTATTTTCTCCCATTCTGAGGGTTGTCTTTTCACCTTGCTTAGAATTTCCTTTTCTGTGCAAAACTTTTAAGTTTAATCAGGTCCTACTTGTTTACTTTTGTTTTTATTACCGTTACTCTAGGAGGTAGGTCATAGAGGATCTTGCTTTGATTTATGTCATTGAGTGTTCTGCCTATGTTTTCCTCTAAGAGTTTTATAGTTTCTGGTCTTACATTTAGGTCTTTAATCCATTTTGACTTTATCTTTGTGTATAGCGTTCAGTTCAGTTCAGTTCAGTCGCTCAGTCGTGTCTGACTCTCCGCGACCCCATGAATCACAGCACGCCAGGCCTCCCTGTCCATCACCAACTCCCGGAGTTCACTCAAACTCATGTCCACAGAGTCGGTGATGCCATCCAGCCATCTCATTCTCCGTCGTCCCCTTCTCCTCCCGCCCCCAACCTTTCCCAGCATCAGAGTCTTTTCCAGTGAGTCAACTCATCGCATGAGGTGGCCAAAGTATTGCAGTTTCAGCTTTAGCATCAGTCCCTCCAATGAACATCCAGGATTGATCTCCTTTAGAATGGACTGGTTGGATCTCCTTGCAGTATAAGGGACTCTCAAGAGTCTTCTCGAACACCACAGTTCAAAAGCATCGATTCTTCGGCGATCAGCTTTCTTCACAGTCCAACTCTCACATCCATACATGACCACGGGAAAAACCATAGCCTTGACCAATCGGACCTTGGTTGGCAAAGTAATGTCTCTGCTTTTTAATATACTATCAAGGTTGGTCATAACTTTCCTTCCAAGGAGCAAGCGTCTTTTAATTTCATGGCTGCAATCAGCATCCACGGTGATTTTGGAGCCCCAAAAAATAAAGTCTGTTAGGAGGTGTTTTAATTTCATTCTTTTACATGTAGCTGTCCAGTTTTCCCAGCACCATTTATTGAAGAGGCTGTATTTGACCCATTGTATATTCTTGCCTCTTTTGTCAAAAATAGGGTACCCCATAGGTGTATGGATTTATTTCTGGGCTTTCTATCTTTTCCATTGGTCTATATTTCTGTTTTTGTGCTAGTACCATACTGTCTTTATGACTGTAGCTTTGTAGTATAATTTGAAGTCAGGAAGGTTGTTTCCTCCAGCTCCATTTTTCTCTCTCAAGACTGCTTTGGCTATTCAGGGTTTTGTGCTTCCATATGAATTGTGAAATCTTTTGTTCTAGTTCTGTGAAAAATGCCATTGGTAATTAGATAGGGATTGCATTGAATCTGTAGATTGTGTTTGGTAGTATAGACATTTTCACAATATTGATTCTTCCTAGTCAGGAAAAAGGAATATCTCTCCATCTGTTTATGTCATCTTTGATTTCTTTTATTAATGTCTTATAATTTTCTGTGTACCATTCTTTTGTCTCCTTAAGTAAGTTTATTCCAAGATATTTAATTCTTTTTGTTGCAATAGTGAATGGGATTGATTCCTTAATTTCTCTTTCATATTTTTAATTGTTAGTATATAGCAATGCAAGTGATTTCTGTACTGATTTTGTATCCTGCAACTTTGCTAAATTCACTGATTAGTTCTAGTAATTTTCTGATACCAACTTTAGGGTTTTCTATGTACAGTATCATGTCATCTGCAGACAGTGAGAGCTTTACTTCTTCTTTTCCATTCTGGATATCTTTTATTTCTTTTTCTTCTCTGATTGCTGTAGCTAGAACTTCCAGAACTATGTTGAATATAGTGGCAAAAGTGGACACCCTTATTTTGTTCCTGATCTTAGGGGGAATGCTTTTAGTTATTCACCATTGAGAACAATCTTTGCTGTAGGCTTATCATATATGGCCTTTACTATGTTGAGGTAGGTTCCTTCTATGCCCATTTTTTTGAAGAGTTTTAATCATAAATGGGTGCTGAATTTTGTCAAAGGCTTTTTCTGCATCTATTGAGATGATCAAATGGTTTTTATTTTTCAATTCGTTAATATGGTATATCGCATTGATTGATTTGTGTATATTGAAGAATCCTTGCATCCCTGGAATAAACCCAATTCAATCATGGTGTATGAACTTTTTGATGTGTTGCTCAATTCTGTTTGCCACGATTTTGTTGAGGATTTTTGCATCTATGTTCGTCAGTGATATTGGCCTGTAGTTTTCTTTTTTGTGTTATCTTTGCCTGGTTTTGGTATCAGGGTGATGGTGGCCTCGTAGAATGAGTTTGGAAGTGTTCCTTCTTCTGCAATATTTTTGAAAGAGTTTTAGAAGGATAGGAATTAGCTCTTCTCTAAATGTTTGATAGAATTCTCCTGTGAAGCCATCTGGTCCTGGGCTTTTGTTTTTTGGGGAGATTTTTTATCACACCTTCAATTTCAGTGCTTGTAATTGTGTTGTTCATAAATTCTATTTCTTCTTGGTTCAGTCTTGGAAGATTGAACTTTTCTAAGAATCTGTCCATTTCTTCCATGTTATCTATTTTATTGCCACATCAGTCAGTTCAGTTCAGTTGCTTAGTTGTGTCCGACTCTTTGCGACCCCATGAATCACAGCACGCCAGGCCTCCCTGCCCATCACCAACTCCCGGAGTTCACTCAAACTCACCTCCATTGAGTCGGTGATGCCATCCAGCCATCTCATTCTCTGTCATCCCCGTCTCCTCCCACCCCCAATCCCTCCTAGCATCAGAATCTAATAGTCTCTTATAATCTTTTGCATTTCTGCATTGTCTGTTGTAACCTCTCCTTTTTCATTTCTAATTTTGTTGATTTGATTTTTCTCTCTTTTTTTCTTGATGAGTCTGGCTAAAGGTTTATCAATTTTGTTTATCTTCTCCAAGAACCAGATTTTAGTTTTATTAATCTTTAGTATTGTTTCTTTCATTTATTTTTCATCTATTTCTGCTCAGATCATTATGATTTATTTTCTTCTACTGATTTCCAGGTTTTTTGTTCTTCTTTTTCCAGTTTTAGGTGTAAAGTTAGGTTGTTTATTCGATGTTTTTCTTGTTTCTTGAGGTAGGATTGTATTGCTCTAAACTTCCTTCTTAGAACTGCTTTTGCTTCATCTCATAGGTTTTGAGTTGTCGTGTTTTCATTGTCATTTGTTTCTAGAAATTTTTTGATTTCCCTTTTGATTTGCTCAGTAACCTGTTGGTTATTTAGAAACATGTTGTTTAATCTCTATGTGTTTGTGTTTCTTATGGGCTTTTTTCTTGTAATTGATATCTAGTCTCATAGCATTGTGGTAGGAGAAGATGCTTGATATGATTTCAATTTTCTTAAATTTACTGAGTTTTGATTTGTGACCTAAGATGTGGTCTATCCTAAAGAATGTTCTGTGTGCACTTGAGAAGGTGTACTCTTCTGCATTTGGATGGCATGTCCTGAAGATATCAATGAGATCCATCTCATCTAATGTATCATTTAAGACTTGTGTTTCCTTATTAATTTTCTTTTTTGATGATCTGTCCATTGGTGTGAGAGGGGTGGTAAAGTCTCCTATTCTTGTTGTGTTACTGTCAATTTCTCCTTTTATGTCTGTTAGTGTTTGTCTTGTGTATTGAGGTGCTCCTATGTTGGGTGCCTAGATATTTACAAATGTTATGTCTTCCTCATGGATTGATCCCTTAATCATTATGTAGTGTCCTTCTTATCTCTTGTAATCTACTTTATTTTAAGGTCTATTTTGTCTGATATGAGGATTGATACTCCAGCTTTCTTTTGCTTCCCATTTGCATGGAATATATTTTTCCATCCTCTCACTTTCAGTCTGTATGTGTCTTGAGATCTAAAGTGAGTTTCTTGTAGACAGCGTATATATGGGTCTTGTTTTTTGTGTCCATTCAGTCAGTCTGTGTCTTTTGGTTGGAGTATTTAATCCATTTGGATTTAAAGTAATTATTGATATATATGTTCCCATTGCCATTTTCTTAATTGCTTGGGGTTGAATTTGTAGATCTTTTTTCTTCTCTCGTACTTCTTGACTATATAAGTCCCGTTAACATTTGTTGTAAAGCTGGTTTGGTGGTACTGAATTCTCTTAATTTTTGCTTGTCTGAAAAGCTTTTTATTTCTCCATCAATTTTGAATGAGATCCTTGCAGGGTACAGTTATCTTGGTTGTAGATTTTTCCGTTTCTGTACTTTAAATATATCCTGCCATTCCCTTCTGGCATGTGGGGTTTCTGCTGAAAGATCAGCTGTTAAGCATATGGTGTTTCCCTTGTATGTTACTTGTTGCTTCTCCCTTGCTACCTTTAATATTCTTTCTTTGTGTTTAGTCTTTGTTAGTTTGATTAGTATGTATCTTAGCCTGTTTCTCCTTGGGTTTATCCTGTATGGGATTCTTTGTGCCTCTTGGACTTGATTGACTATTTCCTTTTCCATGTTGGGGAAATTTTCAACTATAACCTCTTCAAAAATTTTCTCATACCCTTTCTTTTTCTATTCTTCTTCTGGGACCCCTATAATTCGAATATTGGTACATTGATATCGTTCCAGAGGTCTCTGAGACTGTCCTCAGTTCTTTTCATTCTTTTTACTTTATTCTGCTCTTCAGAAGTTACTTCCACCATTTTATCTTCCAGCTCACTGATTTGTTCTTCTGCTTCAGATATTCTGCTATTGATTCCTTCTAGAGTATTTTTAGTTTCAGTAATTGTGTTGTCTCTGTATGTTTATTCTTTAATTCTCTTAGGTCTTTGTTAATTGATTCTTGCATTTTCTCCATTTTGTTTTCAAGGTTTTTGATCATCTGTACTGTCATTTTTCTGAATTCTTTTTCAGGTAGTTTGCCTTGCTTCCATGGCTGCCTGGCTTTCCTTCACTGGCAATTCCCACCATGATCTCCTCCCTCACATCCCCTCAGTCTGTCTCTCCACAGTCAACAGCAGTCCTGGCCCTGGGATTGCTCCACAATCCCTAAACTCCAGCTCCCAGCTGCTGCGCCTTCCAGGGGACCAGCATTCCTGTGTGGGGTATGTATGGCTGTGACAAGGACTGTCTGATTCTCATTCCATTTAGGCTGCCACAGATCAGCTATTTTACTCTTAGCCTTAAATGTTTCTCCTCTGACTCAGACAATTGCCCTGATTTGGGGATCAGACTCCTGCTTCAGTTCCCGACCCACTGAGGGCCAGTCCAGTCCTACTAACACATCTGTTTCCCCCCCCAGTTCTTTCCTGCTGAGTTTTGCGTGGTTCTATATATTCTTTTCCACTGATCAGGTCCTCCTGTCTGTGCTCAGTTGGTGTTCTGAGCACACTTCTGTGTCTGAAGGTGTATTCCTGATGTATCCATGGAGAGAGATGTATTCCATGTCCACCTACTCCTCTGCCATCTTGTTCTCCTCTTGTCTTTTTGTTTTTTAAAGCCCTGATTTTTTGTTTTCCTATTTCTATGGTGTAAATACTCCCATTAATGGCTGATTTTAATCTACAAAAGTTTAACAACCACTCTCAAAATTTCTGAATCTCTGACAATGAGCTCTTAGGGGCTGGTACACCATTGCTACTACAAACAGTGGAGGTGAGCCTATTAAAATATAAATTAATGCAGTCTTAGGACTAGAAGCATCCAGAATATGCTAGTCCTACTCCTAACTTTTCAGAAGAAGAAAATTAATGCTGAAAATAAGTAACATTCTTAAAGTCATGCAGAAAATTACTAGAAAAGTTGGGATTGGAATCAAGGTGTCTGGACTCCTCATGTAGTGTTCTGTGCCAAAGCCTTTATATAGGGAGTAGAGAAAAAAGTAGTCTGAATGGAAATCTGACTGTATAATCATGTGTTGGGCTATGGATGGGACAGGATGGGTGACAGGGGCTGTGAACATGAAAATCCCTCAGAGTTGCTCCAAACTGTGTCAAGAATCACTTAGGAAACTGTGCAGTTTATAATCTTGGTTTGTTAAATGGGCAGGGCACTTAAACTTTTATGGCTTTGGTTTTACTATTTTTTAAAGACAGTTTTTAATATTAGTATGTCTTAAACTCTAGTGGTAAATAATTTAGGGTATTTTATTAAAAATCATTTCAGATGGGGTTAATTTTAAGATAGCTCACAGAATAAGCACTAATTTAGATCCACTTTGAAGACCCTTTTGGATCTAAGGTAGTTTATCTGTTTACTCATAGCCAGGAAACATTTCTAGAGTGGTAATTCCTTAAAGGAGTTCTTAGATTACCTGCATCAAAGGCACCTGATGAGTTTTTTAAAATTTATGACCACCCAAGGTTCCATCCAAGACCTGTGCAATAAGAACTGAGGGAGAGGAGGGCTGGGAAATTGGATTTTTTTTTTTTTAAGAAGTTGCCTATTTGATTTTGATTTCATGCTAGAGTTAGGAACTTCAGAGGTTTCCAACCTAGAGAATGCTGTGTAGGGTAAGGAAATGATAACTTGCTGTTGACTACTGATCCGTAGAGTAGGGGTTATGTACAAAGATTTTATCCAATAGCTTCTCAAATAGGGGATGGGAAAAAGCAGATGATGAGCTCTAAGGCACTATCTGAGGAGCAACTGTAAAGTGTCACTGTAGTTCTTGGCAGTGCAAGGACAAAGTATGGAGTGGACCACAGTGGCCTGAAATAAAGTACTAATGGTGACTCAGCAAATCACAGGTTTGAACTTTGCATGTCTGTATCGAAAGCACCCAATTATGGAAATCTAATGCTTGAGATGTATTCTTTAGAACACGTTAAGATGAACACATTAAGATGGTTCTTGCCCTCTCCTCTTCCCTGTATTTGTAAAAAGACTTGTCAAATGACAGTTTAGTTCAGTTCAGTCGCTCAGTCGTGTCTGACTCTCCGCGACCCCATGAATCACAGCACGCCAGGCCTCCCTATCCATCACCAACTCCCGGAGTACACTCAAACTCATGTCCACAGAGTCGGTGATGCCATCCAGCCATCTCATTCTCCGTCGTCCCCTTCTCCTCCCGTCCCCAACCTTTCCCAGCATCAGAGTCTTTTCCAGTGAGTCAACTCGTCGCATGAGGTGGCCAAAGTATTGCAGTTTCAGCTTTAGCATCAGTTCTTCCAATGAACATCCAGGATTGATCTCCTCTAGCATGGACTGGTTGGATCTCCTTGCAGTATAAGGGACTCTCAAGAGTCTTCTCCAACACCACAGTTCAAAAGCATTGATTCTTCGGCGATCAGCTTTCTTCACAGTCCAACTCTCACATCCATACATGACTACGGGAAAAACCATTGCCTTGACTAGACGGACCTTGGTTGGCAAAGTAATGTCTCTGCTTTTTAATATACTATCAAGGTTGGTCATAACTTTCCTTCCAAGGAGCAAGCGTCTTTTAATTTCATGGCTGCAATCAGCATCTGCAGTGATTTTGGAGCCCCCGAAAATTAAGTCTGACACTGTTTCCCCATCTATTTCCCATGAAGTGATGGGACCAGATGCCATGATCTTTGTTTTCTGAATGTTGAGCTTCAAGCCAACCTTTTCACTCCCCTCTTTCACTTTCATCAAGAGGCTTTTGAGTTCCTCTTCACTTTCTGCCATAAGGGTAGTGTCATCTGCATATCTGAGGTTATTGATATTTCTCCCGGCAAACTTGATTCCAGCTTGTGCTTCTTCCAGCCCAGCGTTCCTCATGATGTACTCTGCATATAAGTTAAATAAGCAGGGTGACAATATACAACCTTGACGTACACCTTTTCCTATTTGGAACCAGTCTGTTGTTCCATGTACAGTTCTGACTGTTGCTTCCTGACCTGCATACAGGTTTCAACAAACCAGTAAATCCAAAATTGTTTTTACCCTGTGAAAGACCATGCCACCTTTTCAAATATAAAGTTTTAGGAATTATGACTTGGTTGTTGGGCGAATTCAGTTTTTAAAAAGGTGAAGCTTTGACAATGATTGCTATTTGACTACAAAATAGGGAGGATCCTTTCTAACTACTTCAATCACATTGTTATAATGAAGACTGCTTTAAAGAAAACACAAAAAGCATTTCAGGCTGGCAGAAAAGAATTTTAAGAAGAAAAGCATTTGGGCATTTAATCCTAGGTTCTCTATAAAGGTTCCTAAATCCTTAAAGTCTACTGACCCTCAGCATTCAAACCCATGCTTGTTAACCATCCACGTCACGCAGAAGAGTTTTGAATCAGAGAATTACATGTTTTCTCATCTTCCTTCACAGATCCACCTATTCTAATGAAAGGTTGGAAAATAATCTAAGATTTGTGCACTGATTTTTCATACCCGTTTACCTAAATCTACATTCTTAAAGAGTATTCTTGGTGAAGAGGGACTGCTGTTATATTATTTGTTAAAAAAAAAAAGAAAAAGAAAAGGAACTACATTTGCTGCTTGCAGATTCACAATGTAGATGAGAAGTCCTGAAGGAAATGAAACTTGTTTAATGTTTCTCAAATTTACTGGTTATAGAAACATTTGCTTGTATTTAAACTCATGGGAAATTCTGACCTAGGTTAATTAAGAGGGCAGTAGAGAAACAGTTCCTTAGAGGTGTCTGAAAGTTGTTCCTACTTCATCAATGAACAAATGATTATGTAAGTTTAAGACATGTTCAATGGGACATATAATTTTATTAGAGAGGTCATACGATTCACACAAGTTGCCTGTTTGGATCAAAGGGAGTCTTACTTAATACAAAGCATATCATTTCCAAGAACCATCATTTTTTAACTTTATACTTTGAAATAATTTCAAATTTATAGAAAAGTTCTAAAAATGTACAGTGGATTTCTATATATTTCTATATATTATTCTCTCAAATCTCAAAATGTTAACAGTTAACCATATTTTAAAAATCATTCTCCTTTTCTATATGTGTGTGAATATACAAACACACACAAGTATACATTTTTTCCCCTGAACCATTTGAGAGCAAGTTGCTGACATGATGCTTCTTTGCCTCCAAATACTTGTGTGTATTGCTAAAACAAAGGACATCCTTTTATATAAGTACAGTACAAATATCAAAAAATAATGTTAACACTATTATCCAGCCTACCGCTCTTAATCTTACCTGTCTCAGTATTGTCCTTTTCTAACAAATAAAGGTGGTTTTTTTTGGCCCAGTATTCAGTCTTGAATCGTTCATTGCATATAATTATGTCTCTTTCACCTCCTTTAATCTGGAGCAATTCCTCAGTCTGTTTTTCATGAACTTGTAATTTTTTAAAAAAATTTCACAGCCTCTCGATTTTTTTTAAATTTATTTTTAATTGTAGGATTATTGCTCTACCATGTTGTGCTGGCTTCTGCCATACAGCAGTGTGAGTCAGCCACAAGTACACTTTTTTGAAGAACAGAGGCCATTTTGTAAAACATCCCTCCATTGGATTTGTCTGATGTTTTCTCATGACTATTAACAGATTCAAGTCATACACTTTCAGGAATGTGTGCTCTTTTCAGGAGAAACATGATATCTATTTGGTTCACTGCTGGTAACGTTAACTTTTGATCCCTTAAAGTGATATATCCCAGGTTTCTCCACTGTCATGATTTTTCTCTCTGTAAAATATTTTATGGGCTTTGAGATTATGTAAATACTCAGTTTTTCATTAAATTTTCACCTACTAGTTTTAGCAATTGTCAAGAAATGGCAACCCACTCCAGTATTCGTGCCTAGAAAATTCCATGGACAGAGGAGCCTGGTGGACTGCAATCCATGGGGTCACAAAGAGTCAGACACAACTTAGTGACTAGACAACAACAACGTATATAAAGAAGTAATTTGAGGCCAGTTCAAATTACCAGTAATATTGTGCCATTTTCCCAACATGCTTTGGAAATGCTTATTTCATTCTTTGTGTTTCATTTGGGTAATTATTAAGAAAAGTTAATTCTTCAAATGTTTACTATTATTATTATTATATGATCAGTGGTCTTTTTTTTCCCTTTTTGGCCACGCCATGTGTCATTTGAGATCTTGGTTCTTGACCAGGCATTAAGCCCATGCCCTCTGCAGTGGAAGTGTGGAATCCTAATCACTGGAACACCAGGAAATTCCCTGATTAGTGATCTTTTTTTCCTCCATCAAATTCCTTATTTGCTACTCAAGATATCATTGAACGATAATTAGCTATTATCCAAATTTGTCTCTCAATTTTCTGCTTGAAGAGTACTTTTCTTTCTTGACTATTTAAAAAGTCCCAGCAGAAGTGGAGACCTTTCTTCTCCCCTCCTTCCTGTGTATCCTTTCTCAGCCATTCTGGGAAGGAACACAATTTATTCAGTTAACCTTCTTGTTCACAACTTGATGAGTGGGCCTTGATTCTATTACTATGACTTGTAAACCTCAGATGATGGTTAGCAGTTTTTAGTAATAAAGTATTTTTTTAATTAAAATATGTACAATATAGTTTTAAAAGACAATGTTATTGCAGACAATAGAGACTACAGTTTATTGTGAGCATAATCTTTACATGCTCTGGGAAACTAAAAAATTCATGTGATATACTTGTTATTCACTTTATGGCGGTAGCCTGGGATTGAACCTGCAGTATCTCTGAGATACACCGGCATGGCAGTTGCCAGATGGTGATTTCTAAATGCCATATTTCTTTTACTTTAGCTGTTATTGTACTGTGAGGAGGACCCTTCTCTTCTGCAATTGATTCATTTATCTCTACCTGTATGGACTCATAGCTTGTTGTTTTATTCTCTGGGTTATAATTTATTACTATAATTATTTGTTTTGATGCTCAGTTGTCCCAGATTGGCTAGTATGATATTCTACAGTCTACGTCCTTTAGCCATAGCCCCATCATTTCTTTGCACATGTCGTTACTATCTGGCAAAGAATTCCAGGCTCATCTGTGCTTTCCCTGCCCCAGACCAGGAATTAGTAATTTTTCTAAGAAACCTGTTTTTGTTTTTTTTTCGTTAAGTAGAAAATTTAGAAACCAAGATCTGAGTGCTAGGTATTCTCATTGCTATTGTACTGTCACTGTTTCTGACCCTCTTAGAGGACAGAACTAGTAAACACACGTATATATGTATTTGTACTTCTATATCTATAAATATTTATATTTTCAATTAATCTAAATGTATGAAAAATCCATGAGTTCATACTAATGCTGCCAATTCCAATCCTGAACCTATGATTTATAATTATCTTGAAACTGTGTCAGATCTCAGACTTGATAACATGAATCTGCTGTAGAATAGGACCTGCAATATACTCGGGAACTGCGCAATACATCTACCCATTCACTTACTCACACCCTATGTGCCAGGACCTGGTTAGGAACACAGAAACAAGGAAGATTTTCTTCTTATCTTCAAGCAGGTCAATCTATTAGAGTCGATGGAGGAAAAAATAATGACAGTATAGTACAATAAGTTCTGTTATTCACAGGGCTCTATGGGAACTGAGAGGAGGACCACCTCGCCCAACCTGAGTAAGCTGGATTATTTCAAAGGAAGTGAAAATAGGTTGCTTACACTAGTTATTGGAAGAGTTCTTAGATTATTGCATTTGAATGAAATGAAGAGTGTACTTTGTTTCTGAGTAAAAGAACATTTTATGGAGAGCTCTCATTTATCTAGAAGGGGTCTCTGCATTGATTGAATTCGTCACATTACTACTTAGCCATGACAATACCTATGCAAATAAGTTCCAGGAAACTGCTGTTAGTTTGTGGGTCCAAAAGTTAGGTTTTGGTCTTTCTGCTCTGCACCTCCCAATGACCATAAAGGAAGGGAAAATTGTAGGACTTTGTTTCAAACTACCTATTATCCCAAATTAAATAAACTGACTTTGCCATTGTATTGACTGCCACCCTCTTGAGTAATGGGCTTGATAGCTCAGCTAGTAAAGAATCTGCCTGCAACAAGGGAGACCTGGGTTTGATCCCTGGGTTGGGAAGATCCCTTGGAGAAGGGAAAGGCTACCCACTCCAGTATTCTGGCCTGGAGAATTCCATGGACTGTACAGTCCATGAGGTCACAAGAGTCACACAGGACTGAGCGACTTTCACTTTCACTCTTGAGTAAAAGAATAGTTTATGCATACTGATTTATCTAAATGTAATCTTAAACTCCCGGAGAAGGCAATGGCAAGCCACTCCAGTACTCTTGCCTAGAAAATCCCATAGACGGAGGAGCCTGGTAGGCTGCAGTCCATGGGGTCGCTAAGGGTCAGACACGACTGAGCGACTTTACTTTCACTTTTCACTTTCACACACTGGAGAAGGAAATGGCAACCCACTCCAGTGTTCTTGCCTGGAGAATCCCAGGGACGGGGGAGCCTGGTGGGCTTCCGTCTATGGGGTCACACAGAGTCGGACACGACTGAATTGACTTAGCAGCAGCAGCAGCAATCTTAAACTAGAAAGTTTGAAAGAAAAAAATTTGTGTGTATGAGGGTATATATATGGAAAGTAAAGGCTAAAAAAAAATGCAGGGTGGAAGTAAAATAATAGAATGGCAAATAAGAAGGGGATTTTATTATTTTTTTCATATATATATATATGCACACACACACATATAGTATTCTAATCAAAACTTATCACTAGATCCTTTTTTTCCCCCTTATTTTCAAAAAATAAGTGTGGGCTATCTTCTGGTTTGAGCACATCTCATCAGTTTCCCCCAGTTCCAAGTCTGGTCACTCTCATATTGCTTATGTCACCAATTTAGAAATCCCAGATGAGAAAGCTGCTCAGTAAGATGTGTCAGTAAAGACTGCCAGTACCAGGAGGCTGATTGTGACATGATTTGCTATCCTTCCTTCTGCTACAAAATGAATCTTCAGTATACCTGATACCACAGAAAAAAAGTAGAACTGAGAAATGTATACACCTTTTTATTCACTATAGGAACTGAGAAATGTATACACCTTTTTATTCACTATAGGAACATAATCAAATATGACTGAAATATTTATTTTTTATCAGGGAACCTTAGATCACAGTAGATATAAAATCAGTTTAGTCATGAAATGGTCATGGTAAATAATAAACTTCAAATGTTAATAAAGATACTGAAGTTTTATTCTTATGCTTTTTTTTAAAAAAACGTAATTTTAGGTAACCATAAAGTTGAGGCAAGGGTAGTTTGGAATTTTGGAAGGAATTCCCAGCCATTGCCGGCTGCAACTGGGAGCAGAAAACACTTGAGATCACTGTGTGTGTATCAAACGGAAAGGGCCGGCTTGTGCCAAAGGTCCATGTGCTGACAGCAGCAGCAGCACCTGCAGAAAGCATGGGTCCTACCCACTCTGCACCATGTTCCTCTCCCTCAAATGCAAGGACCCGTAAGAACAGTGAGCCACCAGGTCAGGGCTTTACTACATGTAATGACTAGTGAAAGCTGCTTTGAAAGTGAGAATTTTAAATTCCTTTATTAAATATTGTATTCAATTCAAAGGTTTTGACCATCCATAATCATCATGATACAATATGTGTGTACATATGTAAAAAAATACCCATCAACATGCTTTAAGAGGAATAACTGCTTTGTAATCTTTGCAACATGAAATATGATTTTCTATAAAAAAACAATCATCAGAAGCATGAAAAATGGTATGTTTTAATAAGAGCCTATTGCAGATTCTGGAATGATTGTAGCATGCATGTCTCTTGTCATGTTGGACTTTTCCTTCAGTTTTGACTGGAGTAATGTATGTTCCACAACACCGATTCTAATGTCCATCTGAACGGTTTCTTGCTTCAGCTTTGTTAAGCTCTGTTTAATCTTCACCAGAGGAGCTGCAGAATGAAAATAACATGGAATAAAAATTTTCATTTGGAGTATCAGTTTATTACAGAATGGTATGACATTTTCCTCACTTTGTCTTAAGCCAAAAATAGGGTTAAAAACATCGCCAACAATTTACTGACATTCACACAGTTTTTCTGTGGCATTTTAAACACCTGAAATTTCTAGGCTGGGAAATGATGTAGCATTTGATGTACTGAGGCTGAACTTCTTTTCTAGAGGAAGAGTTGCTAAAGGGGTATATAACGATTTCTTCAGTATTTTTTGATGGGCTAGTAGTATATTTGTCTAAGGAAAAAAGGATACTATGGGAGAAAGGATATTAAAAAAGGGGTATAAAGGGAAGAAAGAATTACTTTGAGACACAGCTAATGGGCTCATTGAAACATACTGCAAACCCTTTATACATCACCTTTTGAAAGATCACTCAGTATATACCATTAGAACTCTAAAATCTTTCTAGAACATAGAAAGGCCTTTGGGCAATCACCACCAGGCCATGTCAAAGTAACTAGCTCACAATGGAGGATGATTACTGTCGGAATATTAATTCTTCCCTATCTGACCCTTGCCCATCAGGCCTACTGGGGGTGAGTGAAAAAGGGAGTCATCACATCACCACCTACACTGAGTGTTTTTGTACAATAAAATGGAATGATGAATCTCACTGGATGAAAACAGAACAAAATATTGCTTTTTTAAACAGGCATATCAAAGTGTATATTTAAATATTTTCTACCCTATTTCTGAACAGATATAGTTTGAATAAAATCCTGAATGATAGTAAAAAATGACTCTTCTCAGCTCATTTATAAGGAGAACAGTATACTGATTATCAGACATCATTTTTGTACCATGTACCCCTCCTTCAAACAAATTCTTTTTAAAAGGAGACTTCCTATTTATTAATACCTTCTTAAAAATACATTTCTTAAGGAGAGACACCTCTTTTGCTCATTTTTTTCTTAAAATTAGTGTGTACTTACCACCATCGGTCATACTGCTGCCTTTTTCTTCCATTTCTTGTTTCACCTTTTCTAGTTCTTCTGTAACCTTTCATTGAAAACGAGTTCTCATGAGCACTGCATTTTAAAGAAACTTCCAAATTTTTGAATGATATATTAAGACAAATAATTCAGACGTAGTAGCAGTATCCTGGACATAATTTGAACAATAAGATAAAGTATGCAGACATGCTAAGCTTTTTATCTTCTAAGCGTGCTCCTATTGTTAAACGTCACCAAATTACTGTCTCATTAACTGTCTCAAACATGATAGAATAAAAAAGATCTAAGTTGTTTTTTTAAGGCATTAGGCATTCAAGCCTTGCAGTTATCTCACAGCATCTACCATGCAAGTCTCCAATGACTAGTTATTAATTAAAATACCATAAACATCCTAAAGGCTTTACGAATTCTAAAGATTTACTAGGTATCTTTCTTAATATTATAGTTTTGTAAGAGAATATGCCACCTCTTTCTCTATAGGACACTAAAAATAACATTTATGCCATATGGCTATATGTAAAAATATTCTAACTGCTTTATCCAAACCATGAACTCCAAGAGGCATACTGTGCTGCTATGCTGGCCCTTATATACACTCTACATTATACTCAAAATTGTACTATAGTGTCTGTTATTAGCAAAATTCCAAACTAGCATTAATATTGGTAGAAACTATCATCTTTAAAAAACTGAAAAATTTTTGATACAATCTAGAACCAAACCATAATTATTGTAACTTAGTAGTCTTTATTTTTTATCATACTGGTGAGTAAAAACTTCCTTGGGAATAAAGTGCACATCCAAGTAAAGCAAATTAATTTTGTTCAGGCATCTGAAATGTTACAACTGGGGATAACTACATACTCTGAAAGAACTAAATGGTTCCCTGGACTCCCTTCCAGTGTTAATTTACCTAACGTAAGTGAGCTTTAGTTCTGTATAATGTTTTATCTGCCTATAAGCACCACAGGACTAGAGTCTAAATATTTATAAAGTAATATTTTTATTATTTCAAAATAATTATTTATTCCTCAAATAGTCTCCAGAAAAAAAGCTTAATTCTACTGTATAGAAATGTGTGTGTGTGCGCGCTCTGTTTGCTCAGTCGTGTCAGACTCTTTGTGACCCCATGGACTATACCCCACTCTGTCCATAGGATTCGCCAGGCAAGAATACTGAAGTGGGTTGCCATTTCCTTCTCCAGGGACCTTCCCGACCCAGGTATTGAAACCGCATCTCCTGTGTCTCCTGCACTGGCAGGTGGATTCTTTACAGCTGAGCCACCTAGGAAGCACACTATACAGAAAAGTTTGTAACAATTATACTTGAGTGTATCCAAAGATAGTCTTAGACTTTAGCCCCACACTGGCTACTGAACTTGTCAGGTCTTTTTTCCTCTCAGCTCTTCAGTGAGAAGTGGGAGTATGTATTATTAATATATATATATATACACACACACATATTTAAAGGTAAGACCTAATACATAATATATAATACATGTATTATTCATATAACTAATATATATTAGGTCTTCTGTCTCTTGCAAAATGATGAAAGTAAATGCAACAATGTATGTAAACATTCTAAAAAGTCTTCTTTTTAGACTATTCTAAAAATAGTCTAAAAATCCCTTCTAAAAAGTCTTTAGAAGGGAGAGGGTTAAATGCTTGTCTCAATTTGTGGACAGAGAAATAGGATCACATACCAGTTATCAACAACAATCACTAAAAAAAAATTATATCTTAAATACTAACATTAAAATTTACTGTAGACATTTAAGTAAATACTTTACTCTTCTATATGTTAATTATAATTATTATATTTTTAAAAAGATTAAGGAAGGTTATAAACGTGCTAATATTATCAGTATGTTTTATGTTACATTTAGTAAAACAATTTTAGGCATATGTGGAAATAAGTAGGTATATAAATACCTAACTGATTCACTGAAAAGAAAATTTAGGGATTTTTCTCCTGAAGAAAAGGATTTAGAGCCACAGGAAGCAATTACTAAAGTAAATAACCATGGCTGTAGCAGTATTAAACCATTGATGGCTGTCAACAGCAGGGCCCTGGTGACAGGTGAGAATTTGGGTGAACACAGTGTGTACCTCAGACAGGAGTCTGGTCCTTTCAGTTACTCCACCGTTTCCCTGCTGGTAACGCTCCCTTGCCTGAGGGAAAAAACATTTTGTTTAATGGCAAAATCAAAACAAGCAGATTACTTAAATATGACCTCTTTGTATTTACAATTTCTGCATATCATTTTATGACAACCCCCTTCCTTGTCTGTGAATACATTTGTGAAAAGTGACATTTTAACAGCAGCTATTTTAATGTCCCTAATAGGCACCATGTATTTAATGAAAACACTATATAGGGTGAACTACCTTAATCATCATATACTGACTGTGTAACCAGGGCCACAATTCACAATAAAAATTTGTCCTCAGCCATTCCTAAACAGTTTAGACAATGGCTCTTGGTTGATCTAATCTGCCTGCTATGCAGAGAAAACTCGTTCTCAAAAACAATAGAACATCAGAATCAGTAATTAGTAAGATTTAACAAGCAGTATGACAATATAGAATATATTCTAGGTAACTAATTTAACAATTATTTAGTGTCAGTGTTTGAGAGATACAGGGTGGCTTTAATCAGAGACTTTTTACAGCATTTTAAAAGTAAAAATATCCATGAATACATGTGTATATGTGTGAACAGTTAATTAAACAAACAATAAAAAATGTGAAGGTTAGTTTCTGCTTCGTCTTTGAGAACTCCTAAAAGTATTAATACAGAAGTATCTCCAGTTTATTTCCATTCTTTTCTCCTTCTAACCTTGTCTGCCTTCAACTGAATCAGTAAGTGTTCTTAGCGGTCTTCCTCAACGTCAGGAAAGTGGGGAGCATAAATCCCAGAGGAAAGCTGTTAGATCCCTACTGCTGGAACAAAGCATAGCTGCTTTCAAAGGATGAAGGTTTTTATTTTATTTTTGGTTGAAATTCTAAAACTTTGAAAGGATCAAAAAATTTGCTCATTTAATTAATTAAACCACTGTCTTTGAATGTGTCTTGCTTTCACATTCCTTATTATGTGGTTGTAAGCCATTATGGCAAGGCTGTCTTTTCTCCCTGACACATGTAAATGCATACTCTTCTTCTTCCTCCTACTCAGACAGTAAATTAACAGCAGACTTAGAGACAAAACCAGGTGTCCTGACACTCTGTTCCTTTTCTAAGGAATATATGACTTCTTTTACTTCAGTCAGATGAAGAAATGCATTTTAAAGACTCCTAGGATGTCATTTCTATCACACGTAAAATGGAGCTGACAAGTTCCATTTGCTTCCTAATGCAGGCCGGAATTATTGTGCTGCTGTCCGTGAAAAGTCCTGCATGACCCTCTAGAAGAGAAGTGCTGCGTCAAGTTTAGGGCTCAGAGTCATGAACTGGAATGAGCCCCAGATGTCACTCCTCAGTTACCTCACTCAGTTGGGCTTGAGCCGCGCGATACTCCTGAACCAAGTGCTCGAGCTGACTGTTGATGTACTTTTCTCGGCTGCCAATCTTTTCCAGAGTCCTACTAATTTCATTATGAAGTTTGTCCAAAAATCCCTAGAAATTTCATGACATTTTAATAGGCAAAGAACGCATAAATATGTTTTTCCAAAGTAGTTTTAAATGGGTTAAAACTCCCTCTGTTCAGCCCACAAATTCTTAGTTACAAATGAAAAAGACAAAACAGTTTGAAATTTTCAGTAACAAAAAAGTCTGCAAGGAGAATTATTTTAGTCACACTTTACAGAATGTTAAAATTAAAAAGCACCTGGTAGTGTTAGTTGATTTATTTGTCCTTATGCAAATCCAAAATGTATGTGAGTGGAATTTGCTTTAAAGTCCACAATCAAAGTAGGTAAGGGAATAACATGATTTTCTTATAAACACAATTCAAAGATGACTGGAATATTGCAGCTGGAAGTAGATCATTAAGTTTATAGCTCTAGTCTGCAGTGACATCATTGGGTGACACAAAAAAGATGCCAGTTTTGAGTGGTATCCAGAGGGAAAAAGGGGTTGTATAGCAGATTCATACTTTGGCATGAGCAATCTTGCTATGATTAAATTGTGTTTTCCGAAATTAATATGTTGATGCCTTCCTTTCCCCCCCCTCCCCTCAAGTGACTGTATTGGAGCCTTTTAGGGGGTGATTTTGATTAAATGAGGTCATCAGAGTGGAGCTCACAGAACTGGTGTTGTTATAATATGAGGAAGAGACAGCACGGCTCTCTTTCCCCATGTGAACACACAGCGAGTAAGTGGCTGCATATGAGCCAGGAAGAGAGCCCTCATTACAACCTGGTCATGCTGGCATCCTGATATCAGACTTCTAGCCTCTGGAACTGTGGGAAAATAAACTTACACTGTTCAAACCAAACCAAACCAAACTTATAGCTCCAGTCTGGGAACCAGAACCTTACTCCAGCTTAGCTTCCTTGTGGTAGTCTCCAAAAGTCCATATTACTGGCAAGGCAGCAAGCCTGGAAACTGTAGGCTCTAGGCATTGCTGGCCTGGTGCTCTGTTAATTCTTTGAGATTCAAAGAGGAAAGAATGATGAAATGATTCTAACACACCTACATATATAAATAAACTATACCTAAAGTATGCAATAAACTATATATATATATTGCATAAAGTATGCAACATATATATATATATATATATATATATATATATATATACACATACACACACCTTTTAAATAGTTACTTTTCTTTAGTTGGTTTAAATCTTAGGGCTGTTGAAATATAATATGGTATATTTGATCAGTAAACTCCTCAAGGGTAAGGACTGGGCCATTTTTCTTCCATGTTTTCCCTTAACAGGTACTTCACAGATGAATAAATGGACTCAGACTCATCTGAAGTAACTCACATACCTTGGTTTCCTTTAGAGCAGATTCAATCCCACTTTTGTGCTGGTGCATTTGGTCAACATGGATTCTCCAATCCTATAGGGATAAGAGCATAGAGGAACAAGTAAAAAAATACATTTTCTTCTTTCTTCTACTTTTTTGAAGCTGTATTCTTTATTTTAATTACTTTGGTTGCTGCTCTGTTTCAGGTAGGAGAGGCCTATATATAGCTTGCAATCAGATTATAAAGAAATATGTGTAGAGCACTTCAGGATAAAAGGTTCTAAATAAATGTAAATTATTTTATGTGTTCACAGAGTGATGTCTGACAATTTGAATATAAATTATCCCTGCACTGCTGGTGGTTAATATTTATGACTACCCATCAAAATGGAAAAAAAAAACTAATTACTAGAAAAGAAATACTTGTTTAAACAGTAACAATTACGTATAACAGAAGCAACTCCGGAATCAAGTTTTTGTTCAGTTGCTAAGTCATGTCCAACTTTTTGTGACTCCATGGACTGCAGCACGCCAGGCTTCCCCATTCTTCACCATCTCCCAGAGTCTGCTCAAACTTATGTCCACTGAGTCGGTGATGCCATGGACCATCTTGTCCTCTATTGCCCCCTTCTCCTCTTGCCTTCAATCTTTTCCAGCATCAGGGTTTTATACAATTAATTGGCTCTTCACATCAGGTGGCCAAAGTATTGGAGCTTCAGCTTCAGCATCAGTCCTTCCAAAGAATATTCAGGGTTGATTTCTCTTAGGATTGACTGGTTGGATTTCCTTGCAGTCCAAGGACTCCCAAGTCTTCTCCAGCACCACAGTTCAAAAGCATCAATTCTTTGGAAGTCAGCATTCTTCATGGTCCAACTCTCACAACTACACGACTACTGGAAAAATCACAGCTTTGACTAGATGTACCTTTGTCAGCAAAGTGATGTCTGGGCTTTTTAATATGCTGTCTAGGTTTGTAATAGCTTTTCTTCCAAGGAAGAAATGTCCTAATTTCATGGCTGCAATCACCATCTGCAGTGATTTTGGAGCCCAAGAAAATAAAGTCTCTCACTGTTTCCATTGTTTCCCATCTATTTGTCAGGAAGTGATGGGACTGGATGGCATGATCTTAGTTTTCTTAATGTTGAGTTTTAAGCCAGCTTTCTCACTCTCCTCTTTCACTTTCATCAAAAGTCTCTTTAGTTCCTCTTTGTTTTCTGCCATTAGGGGAGTATCATCTACATATCTGAGGTTGTTGATATTTCTTCCAGCAGTCTTGATTCCAGCCTGTGATATATCCATTTCAGCATTTCACATGATATACTCTGCATATAAGTTAAATAAGCAGGGTGACAATATACAGCCTTGACATACTCCTGTCCCAACTTTGAAACAGGCTGTTGTTCCATGTCCGGTTCTAACTGTTGCTTCCTGACCTGCATACAGGTTTCTTAGGAGGCAGGTAAGGTGGTACGGTATTTCCATCTCTTTCAGAATTTTCCACACTTTGTTACAGCCACACAGCCAAAGGCTTTAGTGTAGTAAATGAAGCAGATGTTTTTCTGGAATTCTCTTGCTTTTTCTATGATCCAATGGATGTCGGCAATTTAACGTCTAGTTCCTGTGCCTTTTCTAAATCCAGCTTGTACATCTGGAAGTTCTTGGTTCACATACTGTTGAAGCCTAGCTTGAAGGATTTTAAGCATTACCTTGCGAGCATGTGAAACGAGTGCAGTTGTAAGGTAGTTTGAACTTGTATCATGTATCAAGTATCATATATCAAATATTAGTTTGTCCCTTGAAATTAAAGTGGGGCTCTCTTGTGTAGACTTCAGAGTCTCTCTCTTAAGAAATCTCTATAATGATTATTAGAGTTCATATATTTGAGACATATTCTACTATTTCTAGACTGGTCTAAATTTGTATGCATATTTAAAATCTATCCCAACATTTTAATTTCCTAGAAGAGATTCTCAAAGTTTTTGATTTATATTACTAAAGGTAACAATTTTAAGACAAGAAATATTCATCAGAAGAGAAAAAATATTAAGGTGAGTTGAAGTAAGTGATGGGGCCAGGCTATCCTTCAATCACACATACCTTCCTGCATTTTCTCCCTTCCTGCTCCCATTTTATATCTACACCACTATATGAAAGAAAAACTCTTTTGTGAATAGTTCTAATGATTTCTTAACGTTGAAACATGTGCCTGTGATTATATGGTAAAAAATCCTTGGATATTTCACACATATCAATTATGAAATTACATTACATCTGCAAAGAAGATCAAAGAGCATCTAGCCTGACCTTCTTCATTTCACAGATAGGCAAACAGTGACAGAAAGGGCCACGTCCAAGGCCCCAAAGGTAGTGGTGCGTGTGGATCAGAAGCCCCATGTACTAATCCCTACACAGTATCTTTTGGCAGTTCAGAGTTAATAAAAGGAGAAACTGGCTGCTTGACACCAGTAAAGGTGTTAGTGAAAGAAGTGTTTGTTGCTCAGTTGTGTCCAACTCTGCGACCCCATGAGGAACCTGCCAGGCTCCTCAGGCAAGAATACTAGAGTGGGAAGCCAGTCCCTTCTCCAGGAGATCTTCCTGACCCAGGGATCAAACCTGGGTCTCTTGCATTGCAGGCAGATTCTTTACTGCCTGAGCCACCAGGGAAACCCTAGAGCAGAGAACAAAGAGCACTTTCCTGTGTCATTAAGCTTTTTTTCTGTCTCATGAGTGGAAAGTATCTCAGAATACAGAGTGTGGAAAAAACCCTGAAGATCATCGATTCACCCATTTAATAGTCATCTACAGCAATGCCTTTATTTTACAGTTGAGGGGACTGCTCATGACCTATGACTACGGTTAGACAGACATGACCAGGAAACAGGCCCTTCTAATTAAGCCAGTCAACACGGGAAAAAGAAGGAGAAGCAACTGGCTGGCTTCCTGCAACTAGACCTAATATGGTTAAGTTTCAAAATGGAAACCTGTTTAAGCTCAAGCAAGCATCTTGATGAAAGATAATGAACCTAAAATGTATCATTATAATAATTTTGTAAAGAAGTACTCATCTTGCCTGATTAAAAAAAAATGTTTAGAAGCTTAATAAACATCAAGCTCAAGTATTCCTATCACTCTCTGTCTCTGTCAATAGACATATATGTATATGTGTGTATATATACATATATAAACGTATAAACATACACATATATTTATACATACATTTAAAATTTAGTGTAACTGGTGTTCAAAAGTTTTGTGTTCTACTTTTTTCTACCTAGCATCATTTTCTATCCAGCAAATGTTTAAAACATACATTTTTTTTCATGTTTTGATATTCAAAGTATTTTGAGAGAAGCAAACATGCCTGACTCATCTGTGCATAATTATGATAACTTACATTGATGTTAAGCTCCATGAGGGAGCTGGCATTTCACTGGAACCTTGAAATGTGAGTAGTAGCATTACAACTTGCTGAAAAGGAGGGGGAGATGAACAGTAGTTTAGGCTGAGGGAGTAGCAAGAACAAGGGAAAACAGAAAAATATATAGAGAACAAGGAGCCCAGGCTGGCTAGAATATAACACACAAAGTTCTTAGGGTGGGGTGGGGTGGGGTGGTTGAACCACAAGGAAACAAAGCTGGAGATGGTAGGTTAAATTAGATCAAGGGCTTTAATTAAGGAGTGTGGATTTTATTTTGTAGAGATATTGGAGAGCTATCAAAGATTTTTGGTTTCAGTTTTAAAGACAAGTCTGTGTTTTGAGAAAGTAACAGAGTGAAGGACTGACTAGAAAGGTAAGAGATTGAAGGCAGGTAGCAGACCAATTCGGAGAAGGCGATGGCATCCCACTCCAGTACTCCTGCCTGGAAAATCCCATGGGCAGAGGAGCCTGGTAGAATGCAGTCCATGGGGTCGCACAGAGTCGGACATGACTGAAGCGACTCAGCAGCAGCAGACCAATTAAGAGGTTGTGTCATGGTCCACCTGACAGATTAGTAGGGGTTAATCAACAGAAGCAGAAGATATTAAGAAGAGGTGGCAAGAATACACAGAAGAACTGCACAAAAAAGATCTTCATGACCAAGATAATCATGATAATGTGATCACTGACCAAGAGCCAGACATCTTGGAATGTGAAGTCAAGTGGGCCTTAGAAAGCATCAGTATGAACAAAGCTAGTGGAGGTGATGGAATTCCAGTTAAGCTATTTCAAATCCTGAAAGATGATGCTGTGAAAGTGCTGCACTCAATATGCCAGCAAATTTGGAAAACTCAGCAGTGGCCACAGGACTGGAAAAGGTCAGTCTCCAACCCCAAAGAAAGGCAATGCCAAAGAATGCTCAAACTACCGCACAATTGCACTCATCTCACACACTAGTAAAGTCATGATCAAAATTCTCCAAGCCAGGCTTCAGCAGTATGTGAACCGTGAACTCCCAGATGTTCAAGCGGGTTTTAGAAAAGGCAGAGGCACCAGAGATCAAATTGCCAACATCCTCTGGATCATGGAGAAAACAAGAGTTCCAGAAAAACATCTATTTCTGCTTCATTGACTATGCCAAAGCCTTTGACTGTGTCGATCACAATAAACTGTGGAAAATTCTGAAAGAGATGGGAATACCAGACCACCTGACCTGCCTCTTGAGGAACCTGTATACAGGTAGGAAGCAACAGTCAGAACTGTACATGGAACAACGGACTGGTTCCAAATAGGAAAAGGAGTACATCAAGGTTGTATATTGTCACCCTGCTTATTTAACTTCTATGCAAAGTACATCATGAGGAACTCTGGGCTGGAAGAAGCACAAGCTGGAATCAAGATTGCCAAGAGAAATATCAATAACCTCAGATATGCAGATGACACCACCCTTATGGCAGAAAGTGAAGAGGAACTAAAAAGTCTCTTGATGAAAGTGAAAGAGGAGAGTGAAAAGGTTGGCTTGAAGCTCAACATTCAGAAAACAAAGATAATGGCATCTGGTCCCATCACTTCAAGGGAAATAGATGGGAAAACAGTGGAAACAGTGTCAGACTTTATTTTTTTGGGCTCCAAAATCACTGTGGATGCTGATTGCAGCCATGAAATTAAAAGACGCTTACTCCTTGGAAGGAAAGTTATGACCAACCTAGATAGTATATTAAAAAGCAGAGACATTACTTTGCCAACAAAGGTCCATCTAGTCAAGGCTATGGTTTTTCCTGTGGTCATGTATGGATGTGAGAGTTGGACTGTGAAGAAAGCTGATCGCTGAAGAATTGATGCTTTTGAACTGTGGTGTTGGAGAAGACTCTTGAGAGTCTCTTGGACTGCAAGGAGATCCAACCAGTCCATTCTAAAGAAGATCGATCCTGGGTGTTCATTGGAAGGACTGATGCTAAAGCTGAAACTCCAATACTTTGGCCACCTCCTGCGACAAGTTGACTCACTGGAAAAGAGTCTGATGCTGGGAAGGATCGGGGGCGGGAGGAGAAGGGACGACAAAGAATGAGATGGCTGGATGACATCACCAACTCAATGGACATGAGTTTGAATGAACTCCGGAAGTTGGTGATGGACAGGGAGGCCTGGCATGCTGTGATTCATGGGGTCGCAAAGAGTCGGACATGACTGAACGACTGAACTGAACTGAACTGAATCAGAGCAGTGCTTGTAAGAATGGAAGGGAAGGGGTGTATTCCAGGGCCTTTGCAGAGACAGACTAAGAGCATTTGATTACTGACTCAGGGGAAGTGTGAGGTGGCTGAAGGCGAGGTGGGCAAGTAGACAGATGTCTGTAAGGTTTCTAGTCTTAGGAACTGATAGCATAGTACAATCACAGTGTGACAAGAACAGAATAGATTTCAGGGAGTCAGAAATACTGAGGAATTTGGTTTTGGACTCTCTAATTTGATAAGCTAACGCAACATTTGTGTATTCTTACTGCCTTTTAAAGTGGAAAACTAGTAGTGATCTATAATTATCTGCCAGGCAAATCTGAATGCTTGTTTTCTTAAAATCTTTGAGATGGACACATTTCCTGACATACAAGTATTTTTATAAAAGCCTTATAAAAGTGTTCTTACACTTTAACCCAGCAATTTCACCTCTAGAAATTATTCCCAAGGAAATAATTGGGGATACACACAAAGGCCAATGTATAAGCTCTGTGTAAAATAGCAGAACACTCTCTCAATATCGAACAGTAGAGGACAACTTTAAATAATCCTACAACATTCATTTCATTCCTAAAAACAATGTAGTATGATAGCGTTTTTATAAAGCTCAAAACAAAAGTCAAGGATACACTATTTGGAGATTTACACACGTGTTGTTGTGTTAGTCGCCGTCATGCCTGACTCTATGTGACCCCATGGACTGTAGTCCACCAGGCTCCTCTGTCCATGGAATTCTCCATACAAAAATACTGGAGTGGGTTGCCATTGCCTTCTCCAGGGAATCTTCCTGACCCAGGGATCGAAGCTTGGTCTCTACATTGCAGGTAGATTCTTTACTGAGCCACCTGGGAAGGACACACACATATGTGAAAACACTAAAAAGGGAAAAAAGAAAAAGAAGAGGAAGCAGCAGCTACTGGCAGTACACAAATCAGAGGACAGTGATTACCAACGGGGTGGGGGTCGGGGAGGGGCAGCAGCAGGGCAGCACATGGACAACTTCCAGGGTATTGTTATGGTCCAGTTCTCTCTCAGGTTGGGAAGTGGGTTCATAAATGCTTATCACTGGATTTTAAAATTCCATATGATCGCATATTCCATATATAATATTGTATATTAAAATGTTAAATTCATATCAAAAATATTTCATAGAAAAAAAAGCCTGTTTTTCACACATATAGCATATAGTAAGGTGGAAAAACACTGCCAATAGAGTATATTCATTAGTTGTCCACTTAGTAAAAATTAATATCTGTGTATATTTTTATGTGTTTATTAAGACAGTATTTGAATATTGGTATTTTAAATTTCTTCCTCATTCTAACAACACTTTCCCAATTTTACAAGAGAATCTTGTCACTTTTAATCATCAGGGGAAAAAATGTCAAAAACTTTCTGGGTGCCCAAAGACATTTCTGAAAGGGGTTTAATATAGCTATAATAGAGGATATAAATAACTGTACTTGTAACATTTTAAAAACATGAATGTTGTTGTTGTTTAGTTGCTAAGTTGTATCCAACTCTTTTACCCCATGGACTGTAGGCCACCAGGCTCCTCTGTCCACGGGATTTCCCAGGCAAGAACACTGAAGTGGGTGGCCATTTTCTTCTCCAGGGGAATCTTCCCAACTGAGGAATCGAACCTGTGTCTCCTAACTTGCAGGCAGATTCTTCACTACTGAGCCATCTGGGAGGTCCCAAAACATGAATCAGTTCAGTTCAGTTCAGTTCAGTTGCTCAGAAGTGTCCGACTCTCCGCGACCCCATGAATCACAGCACGCCAGGCCTCCCTGTCCATCACCAACTCCCGGAGTTCACTCAAACTCATGTCCACAGAGTCGGTGATGCCATCCAGCCATCTCATTCTCTGTCGTCCCCTTCTCCTCCTGCCCCCAACCTTTCCCAGCATCAGGGTCTTTTCCAGTGAGTCAACTCGTCGCATGAGGTGGCCAAAGTATTGCAGTTTCAGCTTTAGCATCAGTCCTTCCAATGAACACCCAGGACTGATCTTTAGAATGGACTGGTTGGATCTCCCTGCAGTCCAAGGGACTCTCAAGAGTCTTCTCCAACACACAATTCTTCGGCGATCAGCTTTCTTCACAGTCCAACTCTCACATCCATACATGACCACAGCAAAAACCATAGCCTTGGCTAGACGGACCTTTGTTGGCAAAGTAATGTCTCTGCTTTTTAATATACTATCAAGGTTGGTCATAACTTTCCTTCCAAGGAGTAAGCGTCTTTTAATTTCATGGCTGCAATCAGCATCTGCAGTGATTTTGGAGCCCAAAAAAATAAAGTCTGACACTGTTTCCACTGTTTTTCCATCTATTTCCCATGAATACATAGCTTGAAAAAACTACAACTGAGAGAGTTAAAAACTTTAGAAAGGTTTGTGGTAAGAATGGAGAATGTAGGTTTCGATGACATGTTAGGATCCGATCCTCCAAATAAGGAACAGTAAGAACTGTTAAACAATAACAGCAATTCTTAAATAAGAATCCATTCGATTATGAGGCACTTTTAAATACTTTTCTTGTCTGAGACTCACAATGTTTCAGAGCACTAGTAGATATTCCTTGTCCCTTCTTTTTCACCGCTTTCCTTCCCTGTAATAGGGTTATGTGACTTGCTGCTGGTTGTGAGAGAAATGCACTTCACTGCTCCAATCATGTTGGCCTTGGCCATGTGATTCTCTTTGGCCAGTGGAATGATGGTGGACATGGCCTACACCAGGACTGTGCAGAAGCTGCAAGAGGTATTGTCAACTCGCCCTTTCTTTCAGCCATGATAATAGGCAAGCCCCACAAAGGGTTTATCCTATAGGTCTGAGAATAAGAAACATGGAAAGCAGCTGGAGCAAAGCCAAAGCTGAGCACACATCGGCAGATGCATATCTTGAATGAAAATAAACGTATGTTATTATTGTTATAAACCACTGTGATTTGGGGGTGGTTTGTGATACAGAAATCTGACTATATATATGTAATTTATAGGGAAAAAAAGAATCAGGTTAAATGACCTTTCCAAAGTTTCATGTCTGGAAAGTGGAAAGCATTCCATGCTGGTGCCTCTTCCACATACTATATGCTGCTTTTCTCTGTCATAAAATGAACTACCAAAGAGTACCTAAGGTAAACCAAGAATTGTTTCTGTTACGTGTCAAGTGAGATCACATGGACTACGAGAGGTTACTGGTCACCTATTCAAAAGTGCTCCACATGTGTCTATTAAGCACCATTTCTCATCGCTACTGAAGGTGAGTTTTTCATCTATCTAGCACATTTCTTCTATGGAAATGAGAAAACTAAAAATGATATAGAATATAATTTCTTTAGACTTTCTATGTTTAGAAAGTCTATCATTTCTTTACATTTTACAAATCCTTTCATACAAAATCTCAAGTGTAATTCTGTCACTGTGAGGTAGATGGCAAAGGTATTGTTGAAACTATAATCCCCCTCCCTGTTCCAAACTCTTGAGTACCAAATCATGTATCTCCCTTTTTCAGAAACTGGAGAACTGTGATAACATCTCTGCAGATGGTGATTCACGGTATACCATAAAATCAAAATGTATGAGATCTAGTTACAAAAGTTAAGGTGACTGGAAGACTACAGATCTTTGGGTTTTACTTCAACAGAACAACACCTGAACAATTTCCTTTGCATACATAGAGACATTTTGTTTTTTCCCAACTTAAGTGCTTAAAGCGCCTCTCTGAAACAGCAGGGAAAAGAGAGTCTGAAACATGAGCTAGGGATGGCAAATGGAACTTTTATCTGTGTATAAGTTTTACTAATTTACAACTTGTGAAATGTCAAACTCTCAGTTTTTTTTTTTTTTCCACCCAAGTTTGAGCTTCTTTATGTGTGGAAAGGCACTGTGCCAAAGACTCTTGATATAGAAAAGCTGAGGAAGGCACCTTCATGTGTACTGGGATGGTTTTCTTGCAGGCTCAGGAAAAGTCCATGCCAGGGCACAGCTGACTGATCTATGGGTGCCTTTTGCTCCAGCCCCCAAGGGCAGGGGCAGAGCCCCACGGCCCTGATGTCTTGAATTGCTTTCCATCACAGAATGTTACTTCTGCTGTATATCCCACCTTTTCCCTCTATTCTTATTGTTCCTTCCTCAGTCCTGTTACGAATAATTAGTGATGAAATCTTCATTCATGGTTCTGTTTTTATAGTTTTATTTTAATGAATATAAAACCATTTACAACAGCTTTTACGGGCTCCCTCCATGAAAAGTGCCTAACCCATTTTTTCTTTTTAAACCTTTGTTTCAACTCTGAATTCACTTTCTCTGGGAATTTAAAAAAAATCACTCTGGGGAGGAAATCCTATGTACCTTACATCCATTCTGAGAGCTTTTTAAGTCTAATAATAGCAACTTCAATGTTAATATTCAAGGAATGCTTTATATGTGTCAGGCACTATGTTAAACATTGTTTCTAAAATCATCACATATGATTCTGTTAAAAACTTCATGAGGATATTGAGATGTGGCTACTTCAAAGTAGGCTGCCCAAGCTCACACAGGCAAATTGGGTTAAGCCTAAACCTGCAAAGACCACTGCAGGATATCATGTCATTTCTCTGATGAAATGAAGTACAGCACAACTAAAAATTTTATGGGGTGATGGTTAAAGGAGTCTTTAGTTTTATCTTTAATATTTCAATTTTTATAAGAATGTATTTATATATCAATAGTATAATGAAACAATATGAAACATTTTAGGATAAACATGTAATTAAAAACTTTTCACAAAGAAATAGCCACACCTACATGCTTCACCTGTGTGTCTCGTTTGTTTCTGGCCATGCTGCATGGTCTGTGGGAGCTTAGTTCCTCAATCAGGGATTGAATCCGTGCCCTCAGCAGTGGAAGCTGGGTCACCAGGGAATTCCTATACCTATACGGCACCATCAGTGAGTTTTATCAAACACGTAAGAAAGAAATAACAACAACCTGATGTGAACTCTACCAGAAAATAGAAGAAAAAGGGATAGCAACTGCCAGCTTGTTTTATAAGAACTTCAGAGCATCACATGAAAACCTGACAAAGATATTTAAAAAACAAGAAAAAAAATACAGATCAGTATCTTTTGTAGAGATATAAAAACCTAACAGCCAACAGAACCCAGTAACATACAAAAAGATAATATAACATGATTAAGGTACATTAATTCCAAAATGCAAGGTTAGTTTAATACCCAATAAACCACTATAACATGAGAGAAAACAAAAAGAGAGAAATCAAATGGTCATTTCAATAGATGAATAAAGAAAAAAATCACTTGAAAAAATTTAACATCCATTCATAATAATAACTCAATAAACTAGGAACAAAAAAGAAAGTTTCTTAACCTATCTTATGATATTTATAAAAATCATAAAGCTAACATCCTTAATGGTAAAACTGAAATATTGAAAGCTTTCTCTGTGCTAATGCCATGTATATCCAACATAGGATTCTTAATCAGTATATTTCAGACAAGACAAAGGAAATAAAAGAGATAAGGCTTATAAAGAAAGAAATTAAGATGGATGTTATTTGCAGATAATATAATTGTATACACAGAAAATGCAAAAGAATCTACAGGTCTACAGTTAGAATGAATAAGTGAGTTTAGCAAGTTAGCTGGAGATGTGTACAAATACACACATACACAGATAAATGTATTTTTAAACAGCAGTAACAAATAAACACAAAATAAAATCTAAGAGATACAACTGAAACAGACTAATGAAATAAAACAGAATGTCCAGATATAGACCCACAAAAACATGTTCTCTTTTTATAACAAAGCAGAGCACTGGTAAAAAAAAGTTTTTTTAATAAATTGGGTCAATTGCATCAACATATGAAAACCAAATAAATCTTGAGTTCTGCCTTACACTCTCACACTGTATATAAGAATAAATGTTAGATGGACTGCAGATCTCAGTGAAAAAGGTAAAACAATACTGCGTCAAGAGGAAAACAGGAGATTATCTTTGTAACACTGGGAAGCAAAGATTCTTAAACCTAGATTTAAATAAAGATTATTTAAACAAAGATTAAAACACAAATATCAGCCATATTCCACTCTCTCCAAAACAAATCATTTTGAGTATATTACAAATAAGCCATTTTATCACAGTACATCAATAAGGGTGAAAAGAAAGCCAAAAGGTAGATATTTACAATACATATTAATATATCTGACAAAGGACTCATATCCAGGGTATTTAAAAAAAACTTCTATAAATCAAAAGAAAAAGCAGGTAACCCAATAGCAAAAGACAAAAGGGAATACCCAGTTGGCAAATAAATATATGGAAACGGCACAACTTCATCAGGCATCAGGAAAAAGCAAATTAAAATGACAATGAGACATCACAAGAAACCCAGCATGATGACTAAAATAAAAAAGACTAAAACTATACTAAATGCTGAAGAAAATGGGGAGCAACTGGAACTTTCAGACAAGGCTGGAAGGAGTATAAATTTGTATAATTACTTTCAAAAACTCTCAGTATCTGGCAGGGTCTGCTAAAACTGAACATACGCAGAAACTGTGACCTAGCAATTCCTAGTAGAAACTGCAGGAGAAATGTGTACTTATGTTTCCCAAATGACATGTTCAAGAATTTTCAAATCAGCCTTATGTATGTAAGTCACATAAGCCAGATGTGGGTTACCCTGGCAGGGCATGAGCTTGGGTTAGGCAGCTCTGTACTGAAGGAGCTGACAGCTGGAGGTTGTCTGCAGACTGCATTCTCTGAAGATGGGCAGCAAGGCCTTGCTTGGAAGGGGACCTGGACAACTCATCTGTGTTTTAACCAGAGGGAGACAGACCTAGTTATTAAAATGATAACTGTCGTTGCAGTCATACAGAGATAGGACCAAGGGTGAGCTGTGGTCCCAAAGTGATCAGTCTCAAGATTTTACTCTGGAATACTGATGTTACTGTGACATGTTAAATATCCCATCTGCAGTCAGTGACAAAATTCTCTGGTAATCTGATGGCAGGAAATCAGGTTAAATGAAAGAGGCAGAGAAGACAGCTTGATAGAAGGAGCTGCATATGTCTAAGTTCACTGTAGCAAATATTTTTGGAATAGGTCAATAATTTATCATACTCTTTGCAAGTATATGAACAGCATATTTCCCTCCTCCACCCAGAACACTCCCTACTCTAATGACAGAACATTATCTGTATTCTCACTTTTTGCCACTCTGCACAAGCAGTTTTGCAATCACTTCTTCCTGTTCTAATTGTTACATTAATTTTCAGCTTCATCACTGCTCACATTTATGTATTGTGTGTGTGTGAGAGAGAGAGAGAAAAAGAGAGAGACTGTGCATTAAATTAAATAATTTTTTCATGAGATTAAATTACTTCCTTAATGAAAAATGCCCACCAGGTTGCAGGATAATTGCAGAATGTGGTTGCCTTGAATTTTTAAATGGGAGATTTTTCTTTGTCAGCAGCTTAAAGTCTTCTGTGGTACACCTTTTTGGTGTGGAAGCAGGATTTTTCTTTCAAAGTGTTCAAAGAACTAACCATATGATTTAGGAAGAGTTCAGTATGTATGTGCGGTGTATGCTATATGTTGCAGGGGGTGTGGGAATCATGCTAGAAATATGTATTTCCTCGGGAAAGTTTTTGCTTCCTGGATATTCCTCTTGTACAGAAAAATAAGACGTGCACATAAAGGGTAAGCAAAGGCTATCATAACAATCACTGGGATCCTCACACCTGACTGTAATTGAACTGAAACTGGAGATCCATAATCTCTCCATAAAATACCTTGTTAGTTAAAAAATAACATTTCTAATGTGTGCTCAGAGATTATCTTTACTGATTACCATCTGCTACTAAGCATTTTCAAATGTTGACTCAGTTTTATTATATATGCTTACTCTATCCACAACCCTTTTAAAAGTCCAAATCTTCTGAGTGAGGGCTTCCAGATTTTAGAAAGAGTCATGAGCCTTGAGAAGAGATTTGGCGAGGCAGAGGAAGGGGCTCTTCTGAAAATGCAGGAACACTCTCAGGCTGACTCAGAATGTCATTATTTCACAGGTCGCTGAGGAACCATGGTGGAGGGCCAGAAGGGATGACCTTGCCAGTCCCTCTCAACCCCAAGAATTAATCATCAAAACTTTGATCTCATACTGATACTCAAAAAAACAAAAACGGAAGTCATCTACATATTTGAAGAACTAAAAAACATAAATCGTTACAATGGCATAAAGAAACAACTACATATAATGGGATAAAGACTATGGGGGTAACAATCTGAACAAATGTTAAGAAATTTGTAATAAAACATTCCGATGTGAGAACTGCTCTATTGATTGGAAAAATGAAGCAAGGCAATTACAAAGTGCATTTCATAGAGAGGTCTAAATGATAAATGGTTTCTGCTTCAATTCATATTTTATATTAAGTAATTAAAAGGAAACATGAAATTATACTTTGCAATAATGAAATATTTAGGCAGTCTAGAAATTTCAGTTATAATCAATGTGTATTAACTCCACGCTCTCAATCACAAATGTCTACCTGAGGTATATTTGCCATGAGGCATGAGTCACTTTCCTCTACAGCATTTACGTAACATGTAATCTTTACTGGTTATTTCCTTAAAAATCTACCACTGTTGATGTTCTTTAGTTAGAGTTGATGGTAATCTCTTAAGCAAAAACTGTTTCAATCTGTGATAAATGAGACCTTTCCGGATCCACTTGAAACATTTATCACACTCAGGGTAAATAGGAAGGAAAGCATCATCAACCAAGTTTAAACACAGAATATCCTGAACATTCAGCACTGACAGAAGCAGCTAAAAATCATTTCCAGGTGCCTAAGGATGGCTGGATTTTCCTTCACCCCTTTGTAGTATTTTCAAATGCATAATTATGCCTAGTATACTTTCCTACAACCCTGTCCCTGACCCACAAGCTACAAAGAAAAGAAAAAAAAAGTACAGCTGACCTTGAGAATACAACTTAAAGTCCACTATTATACAGAGTGAAGTAAGCCAGAAAGAAAAACACCAATACAATATACTAACGCATATACATGGAATTTAGAAAGATGCAAATGATAACCCTGTATACGAGACAGCAAAAGAGACACAGATGTATAAAACAGTCTTTGGGACTCTGTGGGAGAGGGTGAGGGTGGGATGGTTTGGGAGAATGGCATTGAAACATGTATATTATCATATGTGAAACGAATCGCCAGTTCAGGGTCAATGCATGTTACAGGATGCTTGGGGCTGGTATGCAGGGATGACCCAGAGGGAGGATAAGGGGAGGAGGGAGGTGGGAGGGGGGTTTGGGAGGGGGAACGCATGTACACCCGGGGCGGATTCATGTTAATGTATGGCAAAACCAACCAATATAACATTGTAAAATAATTAGCCTCCAATAAAAATTAAAAACAAAAAACAAAACAAAAAAATAAAGTCCACTAAATGACACCATTTTTAAAAAACAATACAAAAATCCAAAACAGTACTCTTTCGTGTAGTCTCCCTTAAAGAAAGCGTGGCTGTAAAAGTCCATCAGTGAATATTTCCTCTCATTCTCTGAGACAACCTGCAGTTGAGTAATCACACCGGCTGCTCTAAAAATGCATGTGTGTCTAGTTAATTTAGGCAGTTTATTTTGATAGCATTCACCTCTTTTTGATTATAGCAGGTGTTTCAAGGATAAATTTGCTGAAAACTGTATTTTGTTTAAACAACAGCAGCATGTACATTTATGGCCTTACTATATTAAAAAGCATTTATTGTCTGGCAGCAATAGATACAATTACAAACATTTGTGAGTGTAATTGGAGCTATTACTCCTGCATGGAGCCTCATGGAGATCAACTTATTGCCACCTGTATTTACATGTGTTACTGGTAATTGAAAAAGTTGGTGCCTTATTTTTTTAAAAATTTTGTGAATATTTTTCAACGAAAGGTCTACCAGAAAATCTGTAAGAATTACAACTGCAGTTTCTCCATTATTCAAATAACAGGCAGAATCCCATCTTCTGACTAATATGTATGTAAAATGTATTCCTGTATCCTAGCCCACAGACTATTCAAGATGAATTTAGAAAAGGCAGAGGAAACAGAGATCACACTGCCAACATCCTGGATCACAGAAAAAGCAAGAGAATTCCAGAAAAACATCTATTTCTGCTTCACTGATTGATTACACTAAAATCTTTGACTGTGTGGATCACAACAAATGGTAGAAAATTCTTAAAGAGATGGGAATACCAGGCCACCTGACCTGCCCCCTGAGAAATCTGTATGCAGGTTAAGAAGCAACAGTCAGAACCGGACATGGGACAATGGACTGGGTCCAAATTGGGAGAGGAGTACGTCAAGGCTGTATATTGTAACCCTGCTTATTTAACGTATATGCAGACTACATCATGTGAAATGCCAGGCTGGATGAAGCACAAGCTGGAATCACGATTTCCAGGAGAAATATCAATAACCTCAGATGTGCAGATGACATCATCCTATGGCAGAAAGCAAAGAGGAACTGAGGAGCCTCTTGATGAAAGTGAAAGAGGGGAGTGAAAAAGCTGACTTAAAACTAAACATTCAAAAAACTAAGATGATGGCATCCAGTACCATCACTTCATGGCAAATAGGTGGGGAAACAATGGAAACAGTGAGAGACTTTACTTTCTTGGGCACCAAAATCATTGCAGATGGTGGCTGCAGCCATGAAATTAAAAGATGCGTGCTTCTTGGAAGAAAAGCTATGACCAACCTAGACAACATATTAAAAAACAGAGACATTACTTTGCCGACAAATGTCTGTATAGTTAAAGCTATGGTTTTTCTAGTAGTCATGTATGGATGTGAGAGTTGGACCATAAAGCTAAGCACAGAAGAATTGATGCTTTTGAAATGTGGTGCTGGAGAAGACTCTTGAGAGTCCCTTGGACTGCAAGGAGATCAAACCAGTCAATCCTAAAGGAAATCAGTCCAGATATTCATTGGAAGGACTGATGCTGAAGCTGAAGCTCCAATACTTTAGCTACCTGGTGCGAAGCACTGACTCCTTAGAAAAGACCCTGATGCTGGGAAAGACTGAAGGCAGGAGAAGGGGCCGACAGAGGATGAGATGGTTGGATGGCATCACCAACTCGATGGACATGAGTTTGAGCAAGCTCCAGGAGTTATTGATAGATAGGGAAGCCTGGCGTTATGCAGTCCATGGGGTCGCAAAGAGTTGGACATGACTGAGCGACTGAACTGGACTGAGCTGAGCCCACAGAATATACAATACATTTTTGCTCATGTCTACAAAGATCCTTTCTGAATGCTGAGGTTCAAGCCAACTTTTTCACTCTCCTCTTTCACTTTCATCAAGAGGCTCTTTACTTCTTCACTTTCTGCCATAAGGGTGGTGCCATCTGCGTAGCTGAGGTTATTGATATTTCTTGCAGCAATCTTGATTCCAGTTTGTGCTTCCTCCAGCCTAGCGTTTCTCATGATGAACTCTGCTGCTGCTGCTGCAAAGTCACTCCAGTCGTGTCCAACTCTGTGTGACCCCATAGACGGAAGCCCACCAGGCTCTCCCATCCCTGGGATTCTCCAGGCAAGAACACTGGAGTGGGTTGCCATTTCCTTCTCCAATGTGTGAAAGTGAAAAGTGAAAGTGAAGTCGCTCAGTTGTGTCCGACCCTTAGCGACCCCACGGACTGCAGCGTACCAGGCTCCTCCATCCGTGGGATTTTCTAGGCAAGAGTACTGGAGTGGCTTGCCATTGCCTTCTCCGGATGAACTCTGCATATAAGTTAAATAAGCAGGATGACAATATACAGCCTTGACATACTCCTTTTCCTATTTGGAACCAGTCTGTTATTCCAGGTCCAGTTAACTGTTGCTTCATGACCTGCATATAGGTTTCTCAAGAGGCAGGTCAGGTGGTCTGGTATTCCCATCTCTTTCAGAATTTTCCACAGATTAGGGTGATCCACACAGTCAAAGGCTTTGGCATAGTCAGTAGAGCAGAAATAGCTGTTTTTCTGATGCTCTCTTGCTTTTTCCATGATCCAGCGGATGTTGGCAATTTGATCTCTGGTTCCTCTGCCTTTTCTAAAACCAGCTTGAACATCTGGAAGTTTATGGTTCACGTATTGCTGAAGCCTGGCTTGGATAATTTTGAGCATTACTTTACTAGCGTGTGAGATGAGTAAAACTGTGTGATAGTTTGAGCATTCTTTGGCATTTCCTTTCTCTGGCATTGGAATGAAAACTGACCTTTTCCAGTCATGTGGCTACTACTGAGTTTTCCAAATTTGCTGACATATTGAGTGCAGCACTTTCACAGCATCATCTTTTAGAATTTGAAGAAGTTTAACTGGAATTCCATCACTTCCACTAGCTTTGTTTGTAGTGATGCTCTCTAAGGCCCACTTGACTTCACATTCCAGGATGTCTGGCTCTAGCTGAGTGTGAGTGACCACACCATCATGGTTATCTGGGTCATGAAGATCCTTTTTGTACAGTTCTTCTGTGTATTCTTGCACCTCTTCTTAATATCTTCTGCTTTATTAGGTCCATACTATTTCTGTCCTTTATTGAGCCCATCTTTGCATGAAATGTTCCCTTGGTGTCTCTAATTTTCTTGAAGAGATCTCTATAGTCTTTCCCATTCTATTGTTTTCCTCTATTTCTTTGCATTGATCACTGAGGAAGGCTTTCTTATCTCTCCTTGCTATTCTTTGGAACTCTGCATTCAGATGGGTATATCTTTCCTTTTCTCCTTTGCTTTTTGCTTCTCTTCTTTTCACAGCTATTTGTAAGGCCTCCTCACACAGCCATTTTGCTTTTTTGCATTTCTTTTTCTTGGGGATGGTCTTTATTCCTGTTTCCTGTACAATGTCACAAACCTCTGTCTATAGTTCATCAGGCACTGTGTCTATCAGATCTAGTCTCTTAAATCCATTTTTCACTTCCACTGTATAGTCATAAGGGATTTGATTTAGGTCATACCTGAATGGTCTGGTGGATTTCCCCACTTTCTTCAATTTCAGTCTGAATTTGGCAATAGGAGTTCATGATCTGAGCTACAGTCAGCTCTGGGTCTTGTTTTTGCAAACTGTATACCGCTTCTCTATCTTTGGCTGCAAAGAATATAATCAATCTGATTTCGGGGTTGACCATCTGGTGATGTCCATGTGCAGAGTCTTCTCTTGTGCTGTTGGAAGAGGGTGTTTGCTGTGACCACTGTGTTCTCTTGGCAAAACTCTGTTAGTCTTTTCCCTGCTTCATTCTGTATTCCAAGGCCAAATTTGCCTGTTACTCCAGGTGTTTCTTGACTTCCTACTTTTGCATTCCAGTTCCCTATAATGAAAAGCACATCTTTTTTGGGTGTTAGTTCTAGAAGGTCTTGTAGGTCTTCATAGAACCGTTCAACTTCAGCTTCTTCAGTGTTACTGGTCAGGGCATATAGACTTGGATTACCATGAAATTGAAAAAGTTGGCTTAGCCAAGCTCAACATTCAGAAAACTAAGATCATGGCACCCGGTCCCATCACTTCATGGCAGATAGATGGGGAAACAGGGGAAACAGTGGCTGATTTTATTTTTTTCGGGTCCAAAATCACCGCAGATGTTGATTCCAGCCATGAAATTAAAAGACGCTTACTCCTTGGAAGGAAAGTTATGACCAACCTAGACAGCATATTAAAAATCAGACATTACTTTGTCAACAAAGGTCCGTCTAGTCAAGGCTATGGTTTTCCCAGTGGTCATGTATGGATGTGAGAGTTGGACTATAAAGAAAGCTGATCACCGAGGAATTGATGCTTTTGAACTGTGGTGTTGAAGATGACTCTTGAGAGTCCTTTGGACTGCAAGGAGATCCAACCAGTCCATCCTAAAGGAGATCAGTCGTGGGTGTTCACTGGAAGGACTGATGTTGAAGTTGAAACTCCAATACTGTGGCCACCTGATGCGAAGAGCTGACTCATTTGAGAAGACCGTGATGCTGGAAAGAATGAGGGCAGGAGGAGAAGGGGACGATAGAGGATGAGATATTTGGATGGCATCACTGACTCAATGGACACGGGTTTGGGTAGACTCTGGAAGTTAGTGATGGTCAGGGAGGCCTGGCGTGCTACAGTTCATGGTGTTGCAAAGAGTCGGGCATGACTGAGCGACTGAACTGAACTGAACAAGGATCTTGTCAATATAGCCTATCCAGCAACCAGAGTACAAGTCTTAAGAAATGCTCTTTATTCCAGAACTGTAATAATTGATAAATCCGTATAGGTAAGAAATATTTAGAAAGCTAAATCTTAACACTTTTCAACATACTGATGGCATACGATCAAAGCCAGTTGATCTTCCAGTGCTTTGGAATGGAAAAAATACCCACTACTGCTTCCAGGTACAGATTTGTCTACAAGAGTAAAAAGAGAAAGCCTACCATTGTACACTTCTGCAGGATTTGGCTTCTAATAAGAAGAGTCTTAGAAATAATACAGCAATTCTGTGGTCCCTTCAGGTTCATTTAAATGGACTTCCACCTGCTGATTAATGAAGGCCTCTCTATCCCCTTTTAGTTTTAGCTGGCCCAGTGACTGGAGAGTCCAAGGGTTCAAGACCATTGTAATGATTCCACCCTTAGCAAAAAGACTTCCCAAAAGGTTTCTTGCTGTGAATTACTCAAGGCAACATCCGCATGGTTTGTTTACATTAAAACAAAATCCAATTGCTTGGAGTTGAAATTTAAAGTTTAAGGTTCTTTTTACAAGTACAACCTGAGACAGCTGGACTCTGAAGAACAAGTAAGGATGTAAAACAGCAGTTCAGTGAATCAATGGCTTGAAATAATTAGAAACACATGCTTCAGTACTGCCTAGGCTTTAAGTAAAAAATCATCTCTTTATCTGAATTCCTTGTAATGAACCTGAAGATTTACATAATGACTAAAGACATTTTGGTGGAAAGAAGGGGTACCTAGCCAACTATCTTTTAAAGCAACAAAGCAGGAAACATTTAATTATAATTTGGAAAAAAGTCTATTTAAGTCATTAACCAAAATTCTAATTACAATATCCATAGGGCATTAAAGCACGATAGAACATTTGTTCATTGCATTAAATACCTCATATTAAATCATTCTGATATACAATCTTTTAGGAATAAATATTGCATAATTGAAAAAAAGGATCTGTGTAAGGTTTAGTTGAAAACTGATTTCACACTTGCTGCTCTTTCTTATTTCTGAAATAAATATTATTAATGATTACTTGGCTTCTATGTAAAAACCCTTGACTTGAAAAAATTATTCTCCTGATAAAGATTACTAAGATTGATCATTTTAAGAAGATACTTCCCTTCGATTCAATGACTAAAGTTGAGAAACTGAACATACATATGGACAACAGATAATAGCTAGACCATTACTCAAAATAGAATTCTGACCCACAATCTGTGGCCACTACTTCAGGAAGCCAAGCCACAACCTGTGTAGCAAGTGACCAAAATGGTTAGCACTTAATAACTGTTGGCTTCTCCAATTTTTGGCCCCCACCGCCTCCCCATTTCTAATGTAGGACCAATCAGACAAAGCCAAATATCCTCCCCTAACCAATTATGAGAGGCCCTGTTTCTAGTGAGCCTGCCTCCAAATTTCCAGTCACATCTGAATATTTGAAGCCTTTCCTTTTTTCTACTGTAATTCTTTTAAATATTCCTGCATGCCTTAAATTCTCTGCTAAATGCAAGTGGTGGTGGCTGACTCCTTGCTATAGCAAGCTCTGAATAAATAGACTTGCTCTCATTTAGGTGGGCTCTGTTTATTTCCATAAAGTCAAATAAAGGTTTGCTTTTCTATAGTAAAAAGAAAACTAAAAAAAGAATAATTCTCCTTAAGAAATGGCATTATGTATTTCTTTAGCAATCAAAATTAATCCAAAATACATAAAGTGAAATCTATATGAATATGCATGCACATTTTCTATTTTCCCAGAAATAGAGACATGCAGAATTCTTTGGCATCTCAGTTTCAATCATTTTATTATTCAACCCAAAAACTGTCAACTAATTCACTATGGCAAAAACCATCACAATACTGTAAAGTAATTATCCTCCAATTAAAATAAATAAATTTTTTAAAAAGTTTAAAAATTACTATCATAGAAATTAAAATATTTCGATCAAGAAGGAAATATTACCCTTCAATAATCATCAAAAAGTAACCTGGAGAAGAGCCCCTCACACAGTTAAAAACAGAAAACAGCAGCTACAACCCATAGGCTTTTCTGACTGTACATTCTTGCAGCAATAAGTAATTATATAAGTTTTCTAATTTCATTTTCTATTTAATCATCATTGGCTTTCTGTTCTCCATGTTTTCTCTTTCAACTGGATTTCCTTATTCAACAACCACTTGTTCTCTAAAATGACTCACTAGCCAATCCACTTCCAGCTAGTGGACTGTGTTCTCAGATCTTATGGTCCTTAGGCTTGCCCATATCCTAACCACTAGCTCTTGTGTGACACTGCCCTGTCAATTCTCCACCCAGATCTTAGACCTCCTGGTTTGATCCAAACCTGCTAAACTTGGCCAAGCCATCTCGCTACCTGGTGCTTAGCTGGAGAGTGAATGGTAACCTCCTAGCACTACAGACAGTTATCTAAATTTATGGTTTATAATTTTTAAGAATATGTGGAAATACTCATGATGAAACGTTAGGTGAAAAAAAGAGGTATAATTTCAACACTATACACAAAAGCACAAAGCAACATATATTAATTGATTCTTCTGGCACCATTTACAGACGAGGAAACTGAGACATAGAGTGGTTAAGTAACCTACCCACAGGGTCCAACCGCTAGTAAGTGTTAGAGTCAAGATTATTATTCAAGCATCCTGGATTCAGAATTTGTGCTTTTAAACCAGTGTGCTACAGAGTCATTAATTGAATAGGTAAGAATCCAGGTTGGAGGCTCAAATATCGTGTCTGTCACTTACTGCTGCTGCGGCTACTAAGTCGCTTTACTCGTATCTGACTCTGTGCGACCCCACAGACGGCAGCCCACAGGCTCCCCCATCCCTGGGATTTTCCAGGCAAGAATACTAGAGTGGGTTGCCATTTTCTTCTCCAATGCATGAAAGTGAAAAATGAAAGTGAAGTCGCTCAGTCATGTCCAACTCCTAGCAACCCCATGGACTGCAGCCTACCAGGCTCTTCCGTCCATGGGATTTGCCAGGCAAGAGTACTGGAGTGGGTTGCCATTGCCTTCTCCGTGTCACTTACTGCTGCTGTTGCTGCTAAGTCGCTTCAGTCGTGTCCAACTCTGTGAGACCCCATAGATGGCAGCCGACCAGGCTCCACCGTCGCTGGGATTCTCCAGGCAAGAACACTGGAGTCAGTTGCCATTTCCTTCTCCAATGTGTGAAAGTGAAAAGTGAAAGTGAAGTCACTCAGTCGTGTCCGACTCTTAGCGACCTCATGGACTGCAGCCTACCAGGCTCCTCCGTCCATGGGATTTTCTAGGCAAGAGTACTGGAGTGGCTTGCCACTGCCTTCTCCGGTGTCACTTACTAGACAGAGGCAAATAACTTCTCCTTGTTTCAGTTTCCTCATCTGTATTAAAAGGTACCTGCATATCATAGGGCAGTGGAAAGGATTAAATGAGTTAACATATGTGAAGTGCTAAGAACAGCACGTGGCACAAAGCAAACACTGAGGAAATATCATTTACTACTATTATTTTCATCATATTATATATACCTTTACTAGGGAAAAAACTAGAAAGATTTATTACCAAAATAATATGTATATGAATCCAACTGTATCCTATTAAAAAAATATAAGGCTGACTGTAATCAATATTCCTTAAATGATGGAAGCATTAGTGCAGAAATTTTGTTAATTCCTCCTGAATACTGATACAGACACAAAGAGGGCTATGATAGAACACAATAATATTACAAAACAGTGCTGTAACATAAAAATAATCAATATTTATTAGGCCATAACTCTGTGTCAGATACTGTTCTTGGTGCTTTACAACAACTCCATGAGATGAGTAATATAATTAGTCCCTTTTTAGAGATAAGGAAAAGAGGAACAGAGAGGTACAGCAGCTTGCCCTGGGTCACACAGCTAGTAAGTGGGAGAAATATGAATTTCAGGTGCCCACAGAAGGTGTGTGAGATAGACTCCATCTTCCCTGGGTCTTTATAACTACCACAGTTCTATTAAGTTTCTGAAACTTTGTTCAATAAAACAGGATTTGATGGTGGGACTAAATGTGTTCTCTCTAGCTTCTAATTCACAGTACACTGCTTGCCTCCTCTCCCCTTGAAATATTATTTCTGTATCACTTACATAATTAAAAATAAAATTTTATTTTAAAAAGACTCAGAGATTAGGATAATTCTTGAGCAGTTACAGATTTAAGTCTAGTCTGAGTATAATCACAGCTGTTTGCTCTTAAAGTTTTACATTCCATCCAAGTAGGTGTGTAACAGTTGTGGGCACTTACTGTTGGATCTAATAAAGAACAATGGTGGCTTAGTGGCTAAGTCGTGTCCAACTCTTGCAATCCCATGGACTGTAGCCTGCCATGCTCCTCTGTCCATGGGATACTCCAGACAAGAATACTGGAATGGGTTGCCATTTCCTTCTCCAGGGAATCTTCCTGACCCAGGAACTGAACCTGGGTCTCCTGCATTGCAGGCAGATTCTTTATCGACTGTGCTACCAGAGAAGCCCAATAAAGAGCAAAAAAATAAAAAACACAGCAGAAAGGAAAGATTAGAGAAATAAAGAGGAAAAAGAGAACAACAAGATGTAGAGTTGCAGACAAATAGTTGTAGATAATTTTATTAGGTAGCACTGACATCTACTCTAGCTTAAGTTTCCTCAGACTGTCCTTCTAAGGAACTACGCCCTAGCCTTACGCACTTGGCCCTAAATGAAGCATTAACTAGGGCTGAATGACCCAGGATTTGGTTGAATTTATTGACTCTCTTGGCAGAACTTCTGACTGAGTCTTCAGACATATTATTCCAAGTTGAGGTAGATCTGAGACGGATATATAGCTACTCTAGAAGTAATCACCAGGAGCATTCTCTGTATCCAGCTCTAAAAAGGGAAACCGCTCATACAGTCCATTCAAGCCAGTATATGACAAAATCTTTTATCTTCAGTTGTGGAATGTATTATTTGTAGTTTTGGCAACATATTTATTTTCCCAATTGTAATTTGTTTAAGCTAATATTAAAATTTATTTGCTTTCTTTGGGAACTGGCAATAGTAACAACTAGTGCCAGAAACAGGGATAAGCTAGCCTTACAATAAAAACCTGATTACAGGATAACTCATATACAAAATAAAATATTGGTGTATGATAGGATCTCATCAAGCATACAGACTGCAATAAGCAGAAAGAACAGAAAAGAAGATTTACTTTTTTGCAGTTGGGAAGCATACAAGGAATAAACTGAACTTGTAAGAAAAAAAAACAAAACAAATGCTTGATCTGGTGCCAAATAAATATGCAACGTTTTTTACTTCTAACACCAGGTCATTTTAAAGAAATTTATAATGGATGTAAATAATGGAAACTCTGCATTACTTATCTCCTACATCTCTATGCTACTTAAAACTTAATCTAACAGTGATCAGTAAAACACACTGATCTGAAAGGAATTAATTTCTCACCACCCCCGCTCCCCCCCCCTGCCAAATACGAAGTTGAAATCTTAAGAGGTCCTAAACAGACTCTGATGCTGGGAGGAACTGGGGGCAGGAGGAGAAGGGGATGACAGAGAATGAGATGGCTGGATGGCATCACCGACTTGATGGAGGTGAGTTTGAGTGAACTTGGGAGTTGGTGATGGACAGGGAGGCCTGGCGTGCTGTGATTCATGGGGTCGCAAAGAGTCGGACATGACTGAGCGACTGAACTGAACTGAAACAGCCTGCAGATGAGTGAAAGGTTATTGTTTTGTCCAAAAGTAAAGGAGAGGTTTTGGTTTCAGTGGAGTCCGGAGTTGCGGAAGAAGGGGATCTACCATGATGCTGGAGTCAATCTCTCCTGATGAAGGAGGATAATGAGTCCGAGAGAAACCAAATATATTACCAGATTACTTTACTTCTGAGACATGAAAAACATTTCCCTATTCATTAGCAGCTTATTTTCTCAAATCAATGTATAATTTTATTTTTAAGTGAGCTGAATAAAGAATTGACCTTAAAGCTGCAATTCCCATTTGCTACAGCTGAAATACTTAGGGGAAAAAAAGGGTTTATGAACTAACTACTGGACACAAAGACCAAATTATCTGGAGAAGAAGTCAGAAAAAGCAATCAAACATGATTTTACATCAGTATGTTTTACCACAAAAATCTAAACTCAAAATGATATTGACATATTCTAAAAATACCAAACCCCCTAAAAACTTTATCTGACATTTTCGAGTATTGCCTGCAACAGGGATGGTATAGTTAATTTGACACAGTATATCACCGCAAGGTCAAGGCTGGTAATGAATGGCATGAGACTCAGTCCAATTCTGAACTCGTTAATTCTTCCCTGATTTTGTAAGAATCCAGGATTTTTGATTACTGCTATACTGGTTTATAAAACTGTACAGGTTAGCAGTTACATTTATATTCTCTCATTTTTTATTCAATTACTTCTATTATATGGCGATCAAGACCATTTGTGTGGTCCTATTATTATCCTATCAAACATCCTATTGTGAGATATTTGATTTCAAGAGTTTACTTACCTTGAAAGTAAATAAATTAAACTTGCTTCCTTATGGAACTAAAATGTGCTTCAGAGTTCCCAACTACACAATTATTTTAACATGTTCTAACTACAGTCACAATATTAGTGATCTTTTATTTTATGAAGAGAATTTGTTCTGACAAAACTAAAAAATGAGAAATTACATTTTAAGAAAAAATTACATTTTTGCAAATTATGACTTTCAGCAGAGATCAAATCAGGAAAGAAATTCTTATTAATATGTATTTATATATGAGATATATAAACAGGAATTTACCACTGATGTACTCAAATAATAACTGTCCTCCATAATGACTGGGTAAATATATGGTAAACAGGGCTGCAGGATTTGCCCATCTACTCTAGAGAAAGCTTGTTCCACAGCCATTCACAGTCTCGGAAGACCTCTGAGGTCCTTATTTTAAGACTGCCCTAGGAGTGGACTGGCCCTAGGCCATGTCTTAACCTTCTCCAGGATTTAACTCTACAAGCCCATATCCAGACAATCTAGTATGAATTAGCTTCCCAGAAACTGAGAACAGCAGTCTTTGCAAGGCTTCTACTTTGGGGATAGACACACAACCACATTTGCAGAATGACAAGTTTCCCTGGAACTTTGTTACATAATTCTGGAGCTTGTCTCAGGTTCCAAAGATGAAAATCCTTTCTTTCTTTTTAATTTTTTTTTTAACCTAGATGTCTCTCTAGCTCTTTTTAGAGATTACTATAATACTATTATAGTATTGTCTATTATATAGTATCGTCTAAAGAATAGGATTGTCTAGTCACTATTAGTATCGTCTAAAGAATAGGATTGTCTAGTCACTTATTAGCTTGTTCTGAAGTTCTTACTCATACACTGTAGGTAAAAAAGAAGCAGAAACTTCATTAAATGGGCTGATTCATTTGGCCTTATCTCCAAATCTTTTTTGCATATGATTTCTTGACTATTTTCTTAATATTTAACTTTAAGTCATGTGTACTAAATAGATTATGTAAGGTAACTTCCAGGATGTCTTCTGTTTTGCCATCCAGCAGAGATCTAAAACCACTTTTAACTCTATTCAGTTAGTATACAGTCATACAGTCATAGAATTCCAATTTCATTCGATATTCACCTAGACAAAATATGACTGCCAAGAAAATATATCAAAATACATTGAGAAAATACATCTTACTCCCAGGGAAACGTGATATATTCCAAATCATTTTAAAGATGTATTCCTTGATTTGTGGACCATATAACATTATATATCCATTCAACAACAGTTTACTAAATCTCTATTAAAATAAAACACTGGAAACTGAATCCCTTCTTAAGTCATTTGTACAAGTGGGAGTACCCTTGATCCTAAACGGCCACATAAAAATCTATCTGACCAAACTATGCTCTCTCTTCCATACCTTATTGTCAGTCCGGATCGTGACTTTCAATTGTGGTAGCACACGTTCTACTTCCAGACTCCATTCCGCAGCATCTGTTGTAGATTCCAAAATATCTTCTTGTTTGGCAGACTCGTTCATATCCTAAGAAAGGAAAGATATCACAGGATTGAGAGTTTATAAAAAGAAATGGTAAAATTTTGAGGCATTTTAGCAGCACTGCACAATTTATATCAAGCACGGTACTGTTAAAATTATAGCAGCAGAAGAAATTTTTTTCTGTGCTGCTATGCATGTTGAAATAAGATAATGCACCAAGCTACTAGAATAGGAAATAGAATCATAAAGAAGCAAATTTGTGATGTAACTATTTTTTTTTTTTAACAAAGAATAAGGCTGCTGAGATATCAGAGTGAACTCAATAGGAATACTGTCAAATGGACAAGCCATTTAGGTATGTTAGTAACAGTTGACAAGATACAAACACTCACATGTTTGGTAAGAAAACACTTAGATTGAACTCACTGCACTGAAATACAAACCCAAAATGTGAAAAACAAAAATAAATAAAATTCCAGAAGCAAAGGGCACTTCATTTACAAATTGTGTATTTATAAGGTGACATGTTGGTTGGGTTAAACCATAATAAAGCTTAAAAATGTGATTTAATGCAGACCTATTTGAACTCAAATAGGGTAGTGGTCAACTTTCTGCATTTGATTTCTGCCGTTGAGTAATAAGATCAATTCATGCCTCTTTTCAAATTAGAAAAGGAAAACTTTTTTCCCCCATTTTCTTAGCCTTATACACTTCAGCATTAAGTATGTATGGATCTGAAAACAAGGAGATCAAATCAGTCAATGCAAAAGGAAAGTAGTTCTGAATATTCATTGGAAGAACTGATGCTGAAGTTGATGCTCCAATACTGTGGCCACCTGATGTGAAGAGCCAGCTCATTGGAAAAGACCCTGATGCTGGGAAAGACTGAGGGCAGGAGGAGAAGGGGGACAGAGGATGAGATAGTTGGATGGCATCACTGACTCAATGGACATGGGTTAGAGCAAACTCCAGGAGATGGTGAAGGATGGGGAAGCCTGGCATGCTGCAATTCATGGGGTCACAAAAAATCGGACACGACTGAGCGACTGAACAACAACAAAACATAAAGCTTAATATATTAATTTTGGTAGTATTTTTCCTTTTATGTTCCCTTGAAAAATTATTTTAAAAGTAAGGAAAAATATTTATTAATGTAGAAAAAAAGAAACGAGGGACATAAACAGCCAAATACAATGTATAGACCTTCTATGGATTCTAATTTAAATAGTCTATAAAAGGATGTTTTTGAGACAATCAGGGAAATTGGAATGTGGAAGAGTATTAGATGATATTAAGGAACTATTATTAATTTTATAGGTATGATATGACATGGTAGATATGTTTTAAAAAGGACTTAAAAATTAGAGATAAGTGCTGAAATATTTACAAGTGAATTGATGCAGTGTCTGAAATTTACTTTAAAATACGATGGGACAAAGAAAAAAAGAGGCAGGGGCTTCAAAGGAAACACGATCAACCAAATGTTAACTGTTAAATTGGGTACTACTGCCCAAGGGTTCATTATCTCATTCTAATTGTATATATGTTTGAAATTTCCCAAAATACAACATTTAAAATAAAAGACTATATAAACAACCTCACGGTGAAATTACACTCAATGTGAATTTATGTCATTGAAAGATATTTTTATCCAATCTAACACCAAGTATAAGAATAACCTTATATCGGGATTTGATTTTAGGGGGAGCCTGAGGTCTTCAGGGGCTTTGAACTCACTCCTGACTGAATCTCTAGGGCACTGCTAACACGAGAAATCCTCTCTCCCTCTCCTGCCTCCCAGTTCATATCAGCAAGTTCGAAAAGACTCAGAGCCTTAAATGGAGCATATACTGCTTTTTGTTCAGAAATTCTGGGGGCCACACAGTTCTAACCATGAAGTTAGAGGATGGGTAACTAATATATGCTTTTTCATTTCACAATATGTGGTCTGAATTTATTCAGTTACATTCTATTTTTTTAAAAACCCAGAAGTATGAAAAAAAATACAAGGATTATTTTACGAAAAGTAAAATGCGGAAACTCTAAGTGAAAAATGTTCAAGATCCTATTTTAAACATTAAAGTGCTCATTTAAATATAGAAACATTGTATTATATTGAGCACCTAATATAATGCTATATATCTGTATAAACTGAACCCAAGGTAGCACATAGCACCAAAACTGGGGAGCGGTGGTGTATTCACAAAACAGACATGTGTGAAGTTATATAAGGATGTATGTGATGGCATGAGAAGAGATACTGGATCTCCAGGGGAAATGTAAAGCCACGGGGAATGTTCTCAGCCATGTAACTCCACACAGATACTCATTAACATTCATATACTTGCACACTCACTGGCACATCCCAGTTCCCCTCCCTGGCTCTAGGAAGCCCAATTCTGACCAACTCATTGTCTATAACAAACAGCGTGAGGTCTTATGAGGATGAGGGTGAGGGTGGGAGGGTGGATGCACTGCCAGTGGGATATGAGCCCTGACATCTGGGGTGTGTGTATGGTATATACACAGGCTTGCTCCTGCCAGGATTACGAGTCCCCCCATGTCCCACCCCTGCAGATCTGGGCTGAATCAAAAAGGGACATGTCCTCTGAAGCAGCAGTTTTTCTATGATTAACAGAATATAGATGTTCTAATCACTGATTTAAAAATCAGTTTGCTTTACAGACCCACTGTCTGAATGAACAGAAATTGGTATTCTTGATGAAATACCTGAGCCATTGCTCCCCAAGACCATCCTTTCATCCCCATGCGCCTTCCTCCTTTTCTTACTACAGGGTGGAGCTCAGAATCACCAAAGCCATCCACATTCCCACTTTCTTCAGGCCTGAACATAGGATTATTCAAGTTGTGCATAACATACTTAAAATTTTTACTCAAGGAAGGGCACATTTTTCTAATTTTCACAAAGGCAAATGGGTTAGCATTGGCCCTGTCTGAATCAGACTCAGAATCCAAGAGTTAACAGAATACATGGAGATCAAACACTACATCAAGATACTCCAGTGTATGAGCTACTATTTATTTTTATACTGGGCCCTTTAGTAAGCTGCATTTACCCTTCTTAGCTTATTATTTGGTTCTGGTAAGCAATGATTTGCTAATTCCTACTTCCAATGTCTTGAAATGATTTAATGTAGTAGCTCGAAAGTTTTCACTCAGTCCTCGGCTATGGTTAATATACTGGGAGAAATAACCTAGTTTACTAAAAGAAAGAGCAAAAAAAATCACATTAGATTTGGTAGAGCAGCATTAACGTATTCAAACTATACAGTCTCTACTTCCATCTTCGCACATATGTTTCATAACTTTGTTCCTCACTCAAAATTTCCTAATGCCTAATAAGTGGATACATTCACTGAACAAGCCCTACATATTAAGTATAAATCATTTTAACCATGCCTTGGTTATAATACTTTGAGAAAACCTTTCCTTTCTAATTGTTTCTCTGATAACAAATGGTATTTTATGTGAAGCTATTAGTAAAGAGAAATAAACTGCTGTTTCCACTTAATCAAAATTTTATATCATCAAGATGAAGTCCCCCTCTGAAACAACATTAACTAAGATAAAGGATGCCTCTTGGGAAATTGCATTTTCTAGTTAATGTTGCTGAAGAAACAATTAGAAGCTCAATAATACGCAGACTATCCTGAAGTCTCATTTATAATTAATTAATTTACCAATAAGCTATCTGTTAAGTTTCTACAACATGCAAGGTAAGAATCCAGGCACTGTGCTTAGTATGGGATGACAAAAGGATTTAATTCCTGCATGTAAAGAGTTTATAGCCTATTAGAAAGCATCTGAGGCTAGTTAATGCAGGTAATAATTGGTCCTAAGGAAAAAAAAAACAGGTGAGAACTGACCCTAAGACTGCCAAAGGAAGAAATGTGGATAACAGTCTAAGCCATCCCATAATGTAACCTTGATGCATATTACCCAAGGTCAGTTCAAGGATCAAACATGCTATGGTACTAGCCTGCTCAGAATCCTATTTCAGAAAGTAGTCTCCCCTTTTCCCAGGAAATATGAATGGGATAGTTTAGCATCTGAAGAAATACTATGTTCTCTGTGTGTGCATTTATGTACACACACATGCACACACATCAGTTCAGTTCAGTCGCTCAGTCATGTCCAACTCTTTGTAACCCCATGAATCACAGCATGCCAGGCCTCCCTGTCCATCACTAACACCCGGAGTTCACTCAAACTCATTTCCATCGAGTCGGTGATGCCATCCAGCCATCTCATTCTCTGTCGTCCCCTTCTCCTCCCGCCCCCAATCCCTCCCAGCATCAGAGTCTCTTCCAGTGAGTCAACTCGTCGCATGAGGTGGCCAAAGTATTGGAGTTTCAGCTTTAGCATCAGTCCTTCCAATGAACACCCAGGATTGATCTCCTCTAGAATGGACTGGTTGGATCTCCTTGCAGTCCAAGGGACTCTCAAGAGTCTTCTCCAGCACCACAGTTCAAAAGCATCAATTCTTTGGCGATCAGCTTACACATAAATATACACAATTAGATGTGGTTTTGGTCTTATGATGATAGAGAGGTAATAAGGAAAGGCCCTGCATATCAGAACGGGAGATCACATGAGGGTAAATAAAGCCATTGCATGGGTAGACCCGAGAGTGAAGTTCAAGGCTCAGGCACCCATGAGAAGACATTTCCGATAACAGATACCTCAAGTCAGACATCACAGAGAGATAACAAGTTCAGACTGGAGCCGTTTCTTTTTCTTACGACCTGGATCATGAAGGCCTGGGCAGAAACTGGACTCATGGACTTCCGGGTGAAAATGGGAGATGAAGGGAGATTTAGAAGATCCCAACATATACCTAAAAGACTCTTACTCCTTGGAAGGGAAGCTATGACCAACCTAGATAGTATATTAAAAAGCAGAGACATTACTTTGCCAACAAAGGTCTGTCTAGTCAAGGCTATGGTTTTTCCCGTGGTCATGTATGGATGTGAGAGTTGGACTGTGAAGAAAGCTGATCGCCGAAGAATTGATGCTTTTGAACTGTGGTGCTGGAGAAGACTCTTGAGAGTCCCTTGGACTGTAAGGAGATCCAACCAGTCCATTCTAAAGGAGATCAGTTCTGGGTATTCATTGGAAGGACTGATGCTAAAGCTGAAGCTCCAATATTTTGGCCACCTAATGCGAAGAGTTAACTCCCTGGAAAAGACTCTGATGCTGGGAAGGATTGGGGGCGGGAGGAGAAGGGGATGACAGAGAATGAGATGGCTGGATGGCATCACCGACTCGATAGACATGAGTTTGAGTGAACTCCGGGAGTTGGTGACGGACAGGGAGGCCTGGGGTGCTGTGATTCATGGGGTCGCAAGGAGTCGGACATGAGTGAGAGACTGAACTGAACTGAACATATAACTAGTAGTGAAACAAGAGCAAGGGGAGGTGCTTAAGCCTACAACTACCAAGTCCAAATCCCTGCCTCTCAGGAAGGTCAGACACCACCGTCAGAATGGATTTCGGATATGGGGAATGCTGACATTTACTGGCTATAACTTAATTTTTTTGACGTCTCTTATTGTACTACGCTGTAATACAATGATGCCTTAGAAGTGGACAAACCTGGATATGACTGATACCACACTAAACGATCCCAGATAACTATAAGTTTTGCTTTCTAATGTCTGCTTTTAAATTGTTCCTAGAGCTGTGTTTATTATCAAGATGCTAGTGATCACCTGTGGCTGTCTTCCTGCTTGTCTGTAGCACCTCTTCCTTCTCCTAAGCTGCTGTTGATTTAGAAACCTAATAACCAACTTTGTTAAAATTTAGGCAAAGTTGGACTTCCCAGGTGGTGCAGTGGTAAAGAATCCACCTGCCAATGCAGGAGACTCAAGAGATGCGGGTTTGATCCCTGGGTCAGGAAGATCCCCTGGAGAAGGAAATGGCAACCCACTCCAGTATTCTTGCCTGGGAAATCCCACGGACAGAAGAGCCTGGCGGGCTACAGTCCATGGGGTTGCAGAATCGGACATGACTGAGCGACTGAACACAAGAATACAAGAGAAAAAAGTGAGCATTCAGGGATGGAGGGCAGTGAGGTTAGGACTTTTCACAGAAAAATTTTAAATGAAAGTGTTTATTCTTATTTTGGTTGTTCAGGGGCCTTTTTTGAATTCTGCCTCATTTGCCGCATTTCCAAGATAGGCTAGATGGCCAAAAGGCTAATAGAGTATATATAGTATTACTACGGATTAAACAGGGTTTCTCCTAAGGGTATCTAGTGTCCCTCTTTCCCGTCTATCAATAAAGCTACAGAAAGGGGTAAATAAGTTATTGATATTTCAATCAGAGTATTTCCTCAAAATCTAATGATTTTAACAAATTATATTTAAGGCAGAGTTAAAACCATTCGTGTCGCTACAAGTCAATTCTTCTTCATGATTAAAGAAGCACATAATGTGAGTCTAATTCATTATTTTCTTTCCAAATTAGGTTTTACATGATTTAACACTATATTACTGTGAAGAAAAATGTTTAATACCATACAAAAAGTACCTTCAAATTTGCTCTGAATAACCAAATTAAACCCTGGCTAATCTATTAAAAGAAATAGATAGATGGTAGCCTCTGTCTTGAAATAGATGAAGTTTGCAGAAGTTTTCTTAAGTTCAATTTTAAGACTATCAAAATAAATTTTATTGAGTTATAATGTGAACCAAGACTTGAACAAATTTTGTTCCCACATACCAGAAAGGGTAAAAAGCTCCACAAATCAACACAAAGCAAATTAAATTTTCCAATAAAAGATCTGAAATTGTTTTTGAATGAGAATTTAATCTCCAATATTATTTCTATTTAACACATCAAACTACCTTTGCTACTTTAAATACTTTAGCTACACTGGTACACTAAGTGCTAAGATAAAATCATTTCTATAGACTTTTTATTTTCTCAAACTAAAACCAAAGAAAGTAACACAGGAAGTATGTCTGGAGGAAATAATGTAGACATTATACTTGGTGTTGCAGAGTATGCAAAACAAGTCTAACTTTTTATGGCAGGAATTTCTTTAAGGTTTCTTTTGAGATTGCAACCACATGGATAATATACCAGCACTCAAGATAGGCTAGATGGCCAAAAGGCTAATAGAGTATATATAGTATTACTACGGATTAAACAGGGTTTCTCCTAAGGGTATCTAGTGAAGAGCTCAACTCATACCTACTGAGAGGAATATTAAAATCCAATTAATTGTCAAAATTAAATATTCCCAGGACTCAGGGAACTAAGTTGTCTTAAGAATCACCACAGTGTGATGTAAATGTTAAGACAATGAGTCAGGCATCCCACCTCTGGTCAGATTCCACTTTCATCACTTACTAGCTGCTAATCACTAAATCTCAGGGTCCCCATCTGTAAAATGGAAGTAATAATTGTACCCTCTCCACATTGATAGGGTTATTATGGGATTAAATTAAATGATGTATTTGAAAGGCTTTCATAATACTTGATACATAATAAGTCTCCAATATATGTTAGTAGTTATAATTACCATTACAATTATTATATGCCAAGCATGGTATTAGATGCTTTTACACACAGATTAAATGCCCAGTAATAAGACCATGAATCAAAGGAGCCTTATTCCCATTTTTTCAAATAAGAAAAATGAGGTAGAGAGCAGTTATGCAATTTTCCCAGTGTCACATCATTAGTAAGTGGCAGGGCCCAGGCAAGGTCACCCTAGAGCACAAGCTCTGAAGCACCTTACTTTATGGCTATCAATCCTTTGTCATATAAGTTACAACTATATTTGTCCAGTTTCTTACTTGTCTTTTAACTTTATGGTATTCCCCATCCCTCCGTAAGTAAGGTTTTAAGTTTTATGCATTCAGATTTATCAGTACTCTTCCCTTACGGTTTTTAGTTTTCTCGCCATGCTTTAGCATACCTATTTCAACCCATGAATATTACACTTGCCACTCATATCCTTGGGCCTCATCAGTTTTTAATTTGTTGATCCATATAAGGTTTACTTGGATGTAAGATATGAGGGAGGAATCCATCTTTTTTCTCCAAATGAACAGCTTGTTACCTCATCACCATTTAATTGAATCTCTGATTAATTTGCATTTCTTCATATACTAATATAACCATATATGTGGATTATTTTTTTAACTCTGTACTACTTCAGTAATCTATTTTTGCATCAGTATAATTTTTTTCAGACTTATAAAAAAATTACACAAATAGCATTAAAAATTCACATATACCCTTCATCCAGATTCACTAAATGTCAGCGTCTCACTTGACCTTAGGGCAATTATGTGTAAAGGGATACAATGTTTATATCTAGGTGCTGAGATTTGAAGAAATTTTTAATTTTTTCTTTGTATTCTTTTGGGCTTTCATTTAAAATAAACAAGGAATATATTTTACCTTTGAAAAGAATAAAGTTTTTTCAGTAAAAACAAGTAAAAATGTAAGCTTGATTAAGTTCCAAAAACTAGCTGGTACAGCGGTGATAAATGCTTTGGGAGTCTGAATAAGAGAGAGAAGCGCATCTTAATGGCAATGGTGAAACTTAAGTTTAACTTTACAAGGAAGTTTGGGATGTAAACAGGTAGAAGAGGCAAGTCAAGCGTTTACATAGGCAGGAAAACATCATAAACCAAATATGAAATATGGAATGAACATAGCTTGTGAAGATCACATGAGATGAGAGACTAGGAGATCAAAAAGCTAAATATTGGGAAGCAAAAGAAAATTGAATATATCGTGAAGACCTCAGAGGCCAGGCTGAGGACTTTCAATTTTGTCCTCTAAGCCAGAGAACAAAGAAAAGTTACAAACAATGTAAAATAATTTAACCTAACAAATCTTAGTTTAGTACCTACTAAATACCAGGTACTGTTCTACTCCAGGGATAGTGAATAAAATGATAAAAATCCTCATAAAAGAATATTTTAGTTTTATGAAAATTTATGGGTTGTAGATTTGTGAATCATAGGATTAAATGGAGCTGGGGTGATAAAGAAAGGTATCACTAAAGAGGCAGGATTTGAGCTGAACCTTAAACATTGAAGGGTCAGGTAGAGAGATGATAGGAAGGCATTTTAGGTAAGAGACAAAAGAGGATGAGATGAGAGCAGATATACTCAAGAGGTTACCTTGAAACCTCATGAGTCTACCTGGAAAAGTTATCCCAGCAAAAGAAAATAAAGTTGGCTATATGGACAGTTGTCAAGTTGCTAAGGGTTTTGAAAGCCAGACCAAAAAATGTATTGCTTTGTAATCTGTCTAAACTCAGCTGTAGGCAATGAAAAGCCAATAAATGTTATTGGATTCAGAATGATCTGGCAAAAGTCATGTTTGGGGAAGTAACATCAAAGAGTAAGAGGAAATTCTCTAGTGGTCCAGTGGTTAGGAATCCATGCTTTCACTGTCGAGGGCCCAGGTTCAATCCCTGATCAGGGAACTATGATCCCACAACATGAGGAAAAAAAAGATTGAGGAATAAGAGGAAAAATATTTCAGCAAAGGGTGGAGTTGGGGAAGGTGAATATGAGAGGAATTTCAAAGGCACCATTGACAGGTCTTAGTAACTACCTACATGTCCTGGATGAAAATGAATCAGTTGTCAGATATTCAAAGCTCTAACACTGTGAGGGGCAGACGGGTGCAGGTGAGGGTTTTTAAGAATATAGGTTTATAGAAGAGCGCACAATCTAGTGTACTGAATTTTATAATAAATAGCATGCCATTAGTGTTGATTAGGACTTCCCTGGTGGCTCAGATGGTAAAGCGTCTGTCTACAATGAGGGAGGCCCGGGTTCGAGCCCTGGGTTGGGAAGATCCCCTGGAGAAGGAAATGGCAATCCACTCAAGTACTATTGCCTGGAAAATCCCATGTACAGAGAAGCCTGGTAGGCTACAGCCTATGGGGTCGCAAAGAGCTGGACATGTCTGAGTGACTTCACTTTCTTTCACTTTTCAGTGTTGATTAAGGAAGTAAAATCCACCCACTGATAAAATGACAGCTTTCAAATGATTCCTAGAAAAGATCCTAAAACTACAATACTTTTCATTAGATTTCCCTTAGTCATCTCTATAGGGGAGATCCTATGTGACAGCAGACTGAGTCCAATGGGCCTTCAATAATAATCCAGCGACAGATAATGAAATTAAAGCCATGCTATCACCAGAGCTTCCTAATTTACATAAAAATGCAATCTTCCTTATAACTTACATGCTACGTAATTTTCTTACTCAAAAATATTCATGGCGGTTTAGAATTTTGTATTGTGATACTGGGGCTTTTTTCTATTCTCCCATAACACCTAAGAATGTTTATAACTAATTCCAATCTCGAGGAGAGGTAAAAATTATACAAAATAAGAAATTCATCAAACATATACTCTCTGCCAGCACCATGCTAGGTGTGCTCCCCAAGTTCTGTAAATCTTAAAACAACCCTGGGTTGAATTGTGTCCCCACCTATAGACAAGAAAGATGAGTTAGAGAGAGGATAAGTCATGGCCATGTGGTCAGGATTTTATATCGAAGGCTGCTTTTACACTGTAGCACTGGCCTTAAAGGTATGGACTCAGAGTTGTAAAAGACCTTGAAAAGTCCTTGCTTCCTCACAATAAAACCAGGATGAAGATGAGGATCTTTCCTATTTTAAGTGTGGATTCAAAAGCGACGCTAAAGATCAAGTAAAACTCTCTTTTACACCCAGCAAGAGCTGCCATTTGAGTCTCCTCTGAGCAGTGAGGGGTGCAGCTTTTTTCTCTAACCTACATTTCCTATTCACCTCCAGATGTGAAACTGCTGGGGTGGTATGGGTTAGTTACCAGAGAAATAAAAGCATTTGCTCAGCCATAACGCATTCCATCACACTCAAAACATGTGGCGTTTTAATTGTTTCTTCTGTGAAGAAGCACAGTCACAGCACAGAGAGGAGAACTCACACCCCATTGTTTTAGGAAAGGAGAAGAAAGAACATTTTCCTGAAGCAGGAATCAGAACCAGGGGTAAACTATGGGGCATGTCGTGTTGTAGCATGGTATATTTTCCCTCGTATTACTCAGAAAGACACTCTGTTGAACAGTAAAGTGTAAACCATACGTAAAGTGAAGAAAATGTAAAGTATTTAAGCTATTAATCAAAGTAGATCCATCTACTTCCCCTTTTTGATTACAATATTGCAGACTTGCCACAATGACACCCTAAACTACAACTGAAATGATTTTTATCCTAAGCCCAGAGTTTTACTTCCTTACAGCTTTTGCCTTTTAAGCTAAAAATTCTCTCGTTCCTGCTACAATGAATTTTTTGCTAAGTAATTAAAAACCATTGTGTTTAAACCTTTTCAGAGAGTTGGGTTTGTGCTGTATAACTTAGGATTTGGTTTCTAAAACCTTAAATTTAGCATCTCAAGGAAGAATGGTGTCTATGGCATATTTGAAAAAAATGTTTTGAAATGAAATGATGGGCATTTAAAAATAGAATTCAGAGAGTGTGCAGCTTCCCTCCTATTTTTTTTTTTTTTTGCTGGGGGAGAAGAATGAGACATCTGCATTATGCTGCCAGATCACTAGTGCTGGGATTCTGTTGAGCTTCAGAACGGAGAGGTTTTTCAGAGACCACTCATAATTACAGCCTAGTTACCATGAACATTGCAGGCACTTTCTAATCAGCATGCTCAAATTTCAAACGGTAATAACCAGAACACCTGCCGAACACCTTGCTTCCTTCACTGCTCCCACTCCTCACATCTTTGAACATTCTACCCCATCACTAACCCTCACAGATTCTGCCCAACTGTCAGAGCTTCATTCCACACTAGTGTCCCCCACCCCGTGGCCACTCTCACAGATGCTTTTACTCAATTTCAGACTTGGAAAACATTTGGAAACCAGAGGGTCTAAGAGAATGTGGAACTCTGGGGGCTAGCATTTTTTTTCTTTCTAAGAAAAAAATCAAAATTTTAACAAGTAGCCTGCAAATCAAACTCTGGAAAAACAAAACAATCCCTCACTAGTTGTAGGAATTGTTTTCTTACACAGTATGGGCACAAACCTCAGCGATGTTGCAGGTTTGGCTTCAGACCACTTCAATAAAGTGAATACCACAATAAAGTGAATCACACAACTGTTTCGGTTTCCCAGTGCACATAAGAGATACGTTTACAATACACTGTAGTCTGTTAAGTGTGCAACAGCATTATGTCTCAAAAATAATGTACATGCTTTAATTTAAAAAGATTTTATCAATAAAAATGCTGTCATCTGAGCCTTTAGCAAGTTATAGTGGTAACATCAAGATCATTGATAAAAAAAGATCACTGATCACAAATTGCCATAACAAATATAATAATTATGGAAAAGTTTGAAACATTTCTAGAATTATCAAAATATGACACAGAGACCAAGTGAGAAAATACTGTTGGAAAAATAACACCAGCAGACTTGCTTGATGCAGGGTTGCCGCAAATCTTTGATTTGTTAAAAAAAGAAAAAAAAAAAAAGCAGTATCTGCAAAATGCAGTGTTTGCAAAGCACAATAAAGTGAAGTATCACAAGATGAGGTATACCTGTGTTATTGGTAAAACCATAATGCGTTAAGAGACTGGAGGAGGAAATCAAAGCAAAAATGGCTTCAAAGTATATTTTTTAAACCTCAAAGTAGATAACTATTCTGAAAAACACCTGCTTCCACACAAGCCAACGCCATCACCGCAAGCATTCATGATTGATAGGAAGCACCATTTTCTTAGAACCCTGGTTTCAGTGTTTATGAAATGCTGCTGCCACATCATGCTCTGATTAAGCAGACATTGCAAAGTTTAGTCAATGGGCACGCAGAATCTCTTTACAACTTCTTCAAATTAGCAGTTATAGGCTTCAGCTATTTAGTGGGAGTAAGGACGCTGGACCTCTTGGATTTCTTTGACTTGCGCTCAGCTGGGCAGCAAGTGGCTTTCCTTCTGTCACCTCCTTCAGGCTCTGTCCTATGTGCAGAGCTACCGATCCTGGGGGTTGCCTCCTTCCCAGGGCAGAATGCCTCCAGAGACCAAGCCCAGCAGGCAGCACTTCTCCACAGCTTCTCAGCAGGCTGGCCAAGGCTTTATCAGGCCTGACTCACAGTTCCATCCCCCCTCAGCCCAATACCGCTTTCTCACCGTCTTTTCACCATGAACATCTTGCATCCCAAACTGTCTTAGTGTCTACTTCCAGAGAACACGATCTACAATGTATCTCTGTTTCATTTGCCTTCTCTCTTGTTCTACCACAAGTCTCAGGAAAATGCTCATGTAGCCCAGCTTCTTGAGTTACCACCATCCTTAAGAGCAAACTCCTCAGGGTCTAGACTATGCTTTATTAAATGAAAGAAAGGAATGTAAGTAGATTTCTCCCTGCACGATCCTACATGGTACATAAAAGAGAACCCAACCATTGCTGAGAGAGTCTCTTCTCTATGAAGATTAAACTATACTTTCTCATAAAATTATAAATATAAAATATCATCCATTCACACTTGTTTTCATTCAATATTATTCAATATCGAGCATGTTCTTCACAACAGGCACAGGGAGGTGAAAAAGCAGTTTAAAACGTTTCTGCTCTAGAGGAGTTTGCGTTCTACTGGTTGAGACAGACAATAAACAAATCAGATGAGTATGATGGCAGAGCCTGTGAAGAACCATAAAGCTGGGGGAGGAGACAGAGAATGACTGGAGAAGCATCTAATGTTTCAAAACTACAGGTAGAGAGGACTGCTGTAAGCCACATGCCGCAGGGCTGGCACAGTCACATACACATTTAGGAAATCAATTTCCTAGATAGAATCCACCATTCTTGTTCCAGCGATGAATTCATCACATCAACTTGAGTGATATAATATTTCTTTTGCATTGTGAGCCCACCTGCTTCATGAAACATAAAATCTTAAACCTGTGTTACTAACTAAATCTGTGTTGCTCTGTCTTAGGCAAAGAGCAGCCTGAGCCATTGCAAGCTCTAGTCAGATACAGCTGTCTCAGGCAGATGGCTTTAGTGGGCAACATCATAAACTTGCCAGATTTTTTAAAATATGAAAGGGTTTTCTGCCTCATTAGTACTTCATGGCTGACTATCCACAAACACCTGGTGTTCAGACTTTTTCCTCTTGTGAAAACGCAACCATACAGTCTTAGCTCAAAAAAGTATAGGTTATATATGAATAACTATCGACCAAAGGATCTAATACTTAGATCATTTATAAAGTCACTGGTAGAGCAAAAACCCATCCTTACACAGTTTAATGGAGGTGAAAAACTGAAATTAGGACCAATAGGGACTTAGAGTCATGGTAGAGTCAAGTTAAATTACTTTGCTCCTTCCCAATACTCAAACTAATAGTCTAGAGGGAATCACAGGTGACCTGCACAAGCTTCTATTTACACCATCAATATAAGAATGAATAGTACAAATAACAACTTCTTTATAAGAATAACTGTGTATGCAACTCTACTTTTGTTTTTTTCTTCACACTTTAGAACTCTGTCATCACATCTTCATTGCAAGAACACCAAGCACCAAAGCAACCTTCCTTAAGTTAGTAATCTACGCCATTGAACTCTTTGTTATAAGGTAAAGGAAAAAAAGCAACAGACTTGGGAGTTTGAAGAAACTGAGCTAAAATTAAGGCACTGCAATTCATTTGCTTTTTAAAAGATTAAACTGTCTCAAGGTTAGAAATTTCAGTTTTTGTACCTGTAAAATGGAGGTAACATCTTCTCAAATACCTTAAAAGGCCAGGAAAGGATGTGTTTTAAAGTACCCTGAAAACTATAGTGATTGGCAAGTATATTGTTGTAACTGAAGCTTGGCTATATTTAAATGTTAACATATTATTTTGAAATAATTTTCAATTAAGCAACAAAAAATTTACTTGTTCATTTAAGAGAATTTAGTCAGTACCTTCTGTGTTACACTATGAAGAATATAAAAAATGATAGTTACTTCTGTTACCAAGGAGCTTATACAAGTCAGATTTAAGAGAAGGAATGTGGGGGGAAGTGTGGTTGTGGTTTTCGCCAGTAACTTGCAAGTACTTTCTATGTGCGAGACAGACATTGTATAAATGCTTTATGTGCAGTAACTCTTTTAATCTTTAAAAAATCTTTGTTAAAGGTAATAGTTTTATTCTGATTTTATGGATGATGAAGATATGGCACAAGAAGATTGGAAACCTACTCAAAGTCTTACACCTAGTAAGTACTGAAAAGTCTCAAAGACAACTCACACAGTCAGGCAAGTTAGCCACATTATATTACATACACCTCAAGTTGGGCAGAAAACAGACACATATTGTTAATAATAGTTACAAATGCTAGCAATACTATGGCAGTGAATGATAAGTGAAGAGACCACCTTGGGGTGAGGTGGCCAAGGAATTCTTCATGATATGTACCCAAAACCAGATCCAAATTTGTTTGCAGAATTAAGATAAGAAAAATTAAATAAAGGACAAATAAGATTTTGTTTCATATGTACTTCTGTGGCATGCAATAAGTATCACTTTATTGAAATATACATATAGGAAAATACAAAACTCCCAAGTGTACTCTGAAATTATTTCATTGAGTGGGTTTTCTTTTATAGACTGGGCTTATTTCCTAATTAAAATAAAGCAAAAACTGACTGGAAGCAACTGACCATCTATTCATATACCAGTCTTAATATAATCCATTTTATTTCAAAGAATTACCTACAATTTAAGTATTTTCCTATAATGAAGACCATTACAGGCCATTATAACGGAAAATAACTTGAAGTTGACATTGAGTTGATATTTCATGACATAGACCAGAGGCTCTTCCACCTGCCCCTCTGAGTTTTATATTTGCTATAACATTTTATGTATAGGAAAATAATTTCAAGAGCTACTCTTCAAATGACACACAGAACAATGGCCAACAATGATTTTTACTTGCTTCCATTCCCAGCAGAATACATGTACTGACTGCTTGTTGGTCCTGCATGTATCCCATGTAACTTACCAAGCGATAGGTCTGGGCCTTCAAAACGTTGAGATCAATAAAGTTTTCTTCATTGTCTGTCTCCTCTTCCTTAGGAAAATAAAAGAGTTTAAAAGTTAATAATTATAAAAGTTGTAATTTAAAAATATATTTCCAGATTTTTTTTACATTAGGTCTTTGTTGGTTATTATTTTAAATATAGCAATGTGTATGTGTCAATTCCAAACACTTATGTTAAGCTTGACAGGAAGACTAACAAAGAAAGCACATTTAAAAGCCTAGTAGTGTGCATAAAGTAGGGCATTATGTTATCTGTTTTTTGAGGTTTTGATGATGCCATTTAAAAATAGGATTTGTTTTTCTTACAATCACTTAAGAAAAAAAAGAGCTGTGAAACTAGGGATAAATAAACATAAGAATAGAATAAGCAACAGTTAATGGAAATTTTGAGTAAGATGACTAAAATGGACAAAAATGAGAGGTTGATAGATATGGAATACTCTCACCTACTCCAGGGACCAATCACAGTAATGTATATTTTTGACATCTCATCGCCTATATGCTTAAGTTTAAAGATATTAAATATTAATTCTATATAAGGATGTAAGATATTAACCTTGTATCTTAGATATTAACTATCTAATAAAAGGATAATTCAGGTAGATTCCAAGCTGGTCCTGATTCTGAGCCCAACTGATGAGGGGGATAGGGTCAGAAGTGACCCTTTGACAAGCAATCTCCTCCCCAGTACACAGTAAATACAGAGTATGAGCAGGCTGTATAAGCAGGTAGGACAAAATGTTAAAATGTCTTTGTGGTGACAAGTGACAAAGTAGGTGAAGCAATTTTAACAAGAATATCCAAAGCTTAAAGACAAGATAATGAGGCCAATGGAGCTTGGTTCTAAAGTCTTGTAAAGAAAAACAAAAAAAGTGAGTGGGAGTTGTTTGGTGGACACTTTCACATGTAGAGCTGCACAGAAGCTGCAGTCATAGATTTCAAAGATAACCGTTATCTTTAAGCACTAAGAAGTATGTAAGACAGTGTTTCTTAAAATGTGGTTCTTAGATCAGCAGTATTAGTATCACCTGGGAGCTTGTGACAATGTAATCTAACCATTCCAGATCTACAAAGAAATTCCTAGGAGTGGGGCCACTAAGCTGAGCATTAGAACTATGTTAATCTTTAAGAAACTGGAAAGATTATAGTAAAATATGAAACAATATAAACGCAGATAACGTACAATCAAATAATGTTCACTTTTTTAGGGATGGAGGCAGTGGGGCCTAGATGTGTAAACAAAACTGATGTGTTTACATCTTAAATCCTAAGCATATATGCAGATGCACATCTTTGAGAAACAGTTCAGTCTATCCCATGTTTGCACTAATGATGGTGTACTTAACCAGAGCAAATGATAGAGATGCCAATGACTCAGTGCCGATGGGAGAAGAGACAAGTTTATAATGCTTTTATAATAACCTAATCAGTACTGTTTACATAGGTGATCAATAAGTACTTGTTGAACTGTGGTCGACTGAACACTATTAGGCAAAAAGCTTTAAGAGTAGGTCCTAGAAAAAGAATTTAAGTTATTAAAAATTATTAAGAAAGCATTCAAAATGAATTTGAATACAAACAAACTCAAAAAATAGTTTTAAATTAAGAAGATTTTAATCTCAGTAATTTAAAAGGTACGCAACAATTTCCTGTCATTTCTTTGCCTAATATGTGTCTTAATTCTCTTGCTGCCAATTACTAAGGATATGATTATATACTGTGAGGACATTCTGTGAGAATATTCTTTGAGAATATCCTGTGTCGTGATCCCAGGAGTTCTTCCCTCTCGGACGCCCTCCCTCCCTCCTTCCCCCATCCCTCTCTCTCACTTTCCAGTTATCAATGTGTCCTAACTTGATAACGACCAGTCTAAAATGGAAGCTTTTGAGTTTCGTGCTGATCACAGAACTTTACTTTGTCAGAAACGATCTCTGCCATCTGTGAGCCATCCCACAATCTCTGGCAATAAAATGAAGTAATATCCCACCATCCAGAGGCTTTCGGCACTCACCCAGCTCTCCTTACTAAGAGCAATGGGAGAGGTAAGAGGCTGCCTTAGAATAAAATAATAACACCAAGGCAGAAGGAAAAGAGAAAAATTCAAGAGACATGATATAAGGGAACTAAGAGACTCAGACACAACCCTTTGAGGAAGGCTTCAGCTTGGTCTTATGACAGCAGAAGGTCTTTACTTCACAGTTAGCAAGAAATGTGTGAAGAGGATGCTTTCTAGTTTGTTTCTCTATACAAATAGCAATGCTGCTTTGAACTTTAAATGGTTCTCAGAAAAAAAACAACACAACAACAACCTCTATTTTCTAAAAGTTACAAGCAATGTGCTGACAGACGATTTTTTGTCAAATATTTAATGAACAGCTACTATGCACCAGGCATTGCATAATAAACTGGGGACATAAAATGTGCAAAACTGGTTTATGCCCTCATGGAGTTTTCCTTCTGATTAGTTGGTTTTTGTCCTTTTTTGCCCTGACTAGCTGTTTTGAGTTATAGGTCTTTGAAGCTAAATATTGATGCATTAGGACCAGGTATCTGTAGATAAATTATTTACCACTAATAATAAACAGTAACTAAGAAACAAGATGAGGAAATATCTGAGTAAAATAAGTGAGATGAACAACAGGGACTATATGAGGACTTACAATTTTCTGAGCCTGAACGGAAAGATTTATTACACAAAGAATAAAGTCTAAAACTCCCTAAAATGACCGAAATGATCTGGACCTGGTCTTTCTTCCCAGTTAACCCTGAAGAAGGGAATGGCAACCCACTCCAGTATTCTTGCCTGGAGAAGTCTATGGGCAGAGGAGCCTGACGGGCTATAGTCCATGGGGTCGCAAAGAGCCATACAAGACTGTGCAACTAACATACAAAGTCTTAAGTCACTCTCCTCCTCAGTCAGGAGAGCTGGCCAAAATGGTTTTCTCTAAGTTCCTTGACCATGGAAAGAGCCCTCCTTCCTCTGAGTTTTTGTATATGCAGCTCCACCAGGGTCTTGCCCAGTGCTTGCTACATAACAGGTGCTCAATAAACACATGAATGACTACATTTTTACCTTAACTTTAGAAATTTATCACATTAAGAAAGATATCTTTTAAACTGATTGGTTTTACAATGGTCTTTTTCTTTCTATAGATAGTAGTCATCTTTTAAAAAATCAACTTATTTATTTTAACTGGAGGCTAATTACTATATAATACTTGGTAGTTTTTGCCATACAATGACATTAATCAGCCATGGGTGTACATGTGTCCCCCAACCCGAACCCCCCCTCCCACCTCCCTTCCCATCCCATCCCTCTGGGTTGTCCCAGTGCACCAGCTTTGAGTGCCTTCTGCATGCATCGAACCTGGACTGGTCATTTGTTTCACATATGGTAATATACATGCTTCAATGCTATTCTCTCAAATCATCCCACCCTTGTCTTCTCCCATAGAGTCAAAAAGTCTTTTCTTTATATCTGTGTCTCTTTTGCTGTCTCGCATATAGAGTCATTGTTACCATCTTTCTAAATTCCATATATATGCATTAAGAAACTATGTTGGTGTTTTTCTTTCTGGCTTACTTCACTCCGTATAACAGGCTCCAGTTTTATCCACCTCATTAGAACTGATTCAAATGCATTCTTCCCAATAGCTGAGTAATATTCCATTGTGTTTATGTACCACAACTTTCTTATCCATTTATCTGCCAATAGACATCTATGTTGCTTCCATGTCCTATTTGTATGGAAATACAAAAAACCTCAAATAGCCAAAGCAATCTTGAGAAAGAGGAATGGAACTGGAGGAATCAACCTGCCCGACTTCAGGCTATACTACAAAGCTATAGTCATCAAGGCAGTATGGTACTGGCACAAAGACAGAAATATAGATGAATGGAACAAAATAGAAAGCCCAGAGATAGATCCACACACCTAAGGACACCTTATATTTGACAAAGGAGGCAAAAATATACAATGGAGAAAAGTCAATCTCTTTAACAAGTGGTGCTAGGAAAACTGGTCAACCACCTGTAAAAGAATGAAACTAGAACATTTTCTAACACCATATACAAAAATAAACCAAAATGGATTAAAGATCTAAATATAAGGCCAGAAACTATAAAACTCCTAGAAGAAAACATAGGCAAAACACTCCCTGACATGAATCACAGCAGGATCCTCCATGACCCACCTCCCACAGTAATGAAAATAAAAGCAAAAATGGGACCTAATTAAACTTAAAAGCTTTTGCACAACGAAGGAAACTATAAGCAAGGTGAAAAGACAGCCTTCAGAATGGAAGAAAATGACAGCAAATGAAGCAACTGAAAAAGAATTAAACTCAACAATATACAAGCAGCTCATGCAGCTCAATTCCAGAAAAATAAGCGACCCAATAAAAAAATGGGCCAAAGAACTAAACAGACATTTCTCCAAAGAAGACATACAGATGGCTAACAAACACATGAAAAGATGCTCAACATCACTCATAATCAGCGAAATGCAAATGAAAACCACAATGAGGTACCCATCTCATGCTGGTCAGAATGGATGCTATTCAAAAGTCTACAAACAATAAGTGCTAGAGAGGGTGTGGAGAAAAGGGAACACTCTTGCACTGTTGGTGGGAATGCAAACTAGTATAGCCACTATGGAGAAAAGTGTGAAGATTCCTTAAAAAACTGGAAATAGAACTGCCATATGACCCAGAAATCCCACTGCTGGGCAAACACTGAGGAAACCAGAATTGAAAGAGACACGTGTAACTCAATGTTCACTGGAGCACTGTTTACAATAGCAGTCATCTTTTTTACATGTATGGTTTAAAATATTTGTACTATTGATAAAATACATTAAAAACTTTAAAGATAGAAAGTATAGATGAAAAATAATCATCCATACTCCTTCTACCCACATATAATTAATGTTAACATATTGGTGTTAACTGTTTTTCTACATAGTTGAGTTTGTGCATATAGTATGTTATCATCCCCATGTCACTAACATTTCTTCATAAACATTTCTTTTAATGGCTATATGACATTCTACTATATGGATATGTCTAATTTATTTAATGGTTATTTTCAGCATTCACTATAAAATAATGCAGTGATTAATATCTTTGCAGCCTATAGTAGCATAATAAATTACTTTTAAGTTAAAATACAAAATGTACGTATCATCTATTGATTTTTAAAAAATCACCTGAAAAACGTAATTGGTCTATGACAGTAAAATATACTGCAACATTTTCTTTCTGCACCATTTTCATTTTAAATCATATAAACCTGATCACCAAAGAATTGATGCTTTTGAACTGTGGTGTTGGAGAAGACTCTTGAGAGTCCCTTGGACTGCAAGGAGATCCAATCAGTCCATTCTAAAGGAGATCAATCCTGGGTGTTCATTGGAAGGACTGATGCTAAAGCTGAAGCTCCAATACTCTGGCCATCTCATGTGATGAGTTGACTCACTGGAAAAGACTCTGATGCTGGGAGGGATTGGGGGCATGAGGAGAAGGGGATGACAGAGAATGAGATGGCTGGATGGCATCATCGACTCGATGGAGGTGCGTTTGGGTGAACTCCAGGAGTTGGTGATGGACAGGGAGGCCTGGCGTGCTGTGATTCATGGGTTCGCAAAGAGTCGGACACGACTGAGCAACTGAACAGAACAGAACACCTTCTAAAATACCAGTGTAAATTCATCTCTGGTTCTGAGGAAGTACTCTTTTTCTCTACCATTCTCCTAGTCCAGTCTGATATAAAGACATGATCATTTAATTTCACACTATAGATAGAATTTTAAGAATGAGGATATGCTGAGAGGTTGCCAAACAACTTAAATAATGTTGATATTTATAAGTATTTTTTAATGTTCCTGCAGGGTAGGGTAGTAATCATCTTTACTTCAGAAGCATAAAGGAGTTCCTGAGAAATGAATGGTATTCTTATGAAGCAGACTCTATTAATTCAAAAGTCTATTGCTGTCTTCTAAATTCTCTAGTATTTATGGTCTATTTAAGATCATGAATGGTTAACAAACCGTTTACCTATATAACTAGCAGTCGACTATTTTCTGTCTATATACGAGGAACCTCTGCTAAATTCACACCATAATCATTAGTGAACATGAGAATTAATTTAACCAAAGGTTTAAATAACTGATATTTGGCACTCTATTCAAAAGCTTTTTTTTTTTTAAGCAATGAAATAAACTATATTCCAGAAAATGGAAATCTAGGGGAATTAAGAGAAGGGAAATGAATCCAAAGGTGAAAATGGACAAAAATGTTTAGCAACACACATACCACAAAGTCTTCATCCACTTTATTCAATGTTAATTCTGCATCATCTTCTGCAACAGTTTCTTCTTCTAATTCTTCCACTGGATATGCTGGTCTAAAAAAAAAAGCTTGACATGAGATGTGAGTGAAAAACAAAACATTTCAGCAGGGCAAAAAGGTACAATGTGAGTATTAAGGATCCTCCCCACTCTACGCCAGTTCTGATTCTTTTTTACCTAACCCTCTTCCCATAATCACTGTTAAATGTTTCATGTATCCTTCCTGAAACTCTCTATGTAAAGAAGCAAAAACATTTATTTCTAAACTTGAACATTTAAGTACTAATACATGAATGGGATGGAACCATGCATACTATTAGCCAACCTATTTTCTTCACTTACTAACATACCATATTTAAAACATAGACAGTTGACTCTTGAACAACATAGGTTTGAACTGTGTGGGTTTATTTAACACAGAGATATTTTTAATCTATAGTAAATACTATTACATGATTCTTGGTAGGTTGAATCTACAGATGTGGAACTGTGGATACGGAGGAACGGCTTATAAGGAAGCCCTACCCAATCCAGGATTCTTCAAAAATCCAAAGGACAGAGAAGACTGGTGGGCTACAATCCGTGGGGTCTCAAAGACATGACTGAGTGCCTGAGTACAAGAACAAGCACACTAAGTTACATGTGGATTTTCCATGTCCTTAACCCCTGCACTGTTAAAAGGTCAATTGTGCATCTCTCTCTCCCTCCCTCCTCATCCCTCTCTCTTGCCCTCATGCTAGCTCTCTCTCTTAATATACCTGCACTGTTTTCAACTGAACAGCAGTACCATAGCAATATAACTAGCAACCTATGGATGAACATTAAGATTATTTTTAGTTTCCTTACTAGACAATATTGCAAAGATCATCCTTATACATCAAGTATAAAGGCTGGGTCAACGACTACGTATATTTTGCTGTTTTGTTCAATATTACTAAAAACAACTTCCAAAATGTCACCGTAATTTAAACTCCCAACAGCAGTGACGCCTTATCCATACATTTGCCAATATGGTAAATAAGCTTCAATTTTTGTCAATCATCTAAGGGAAAAAAATTCCCACTGTTTTAACTGCATTTCTTTCACATGAGAGTGGTTGAATGTCTTTTCATGTTTTAACTGGTTATGTGTTTTTCAGTGAAATGCCTATCAATGCCCTCTGCTTTTGTGTATATTAAGAAAATTAATACTTTTCCTAACCCTGTTAGGCACTTCCCTTGTAGCTCAGTTGGTAAAGAATCTGCCTGCAGTGCAGAAGACCTGGGTTCGATCCCTGGGTTTGGAAGGTCCCCTGGAGAAGGCAATGGCAGCCCACTCCAGTATCCTTGCCTGGAAAATCTCATGGACAGAGGAGCCTGGTGGGCTGCAGTCCACGGGGTCGCAAAGAGTCAGGCACGACTGAGCAACTAACACTTACCCTGTTAAGATATTTTTCTTAGCTTATTACCTAAATATTAGCTATTCAGGACTGTTATAATTGTTATTACATAGACTTTGCAATGTTTTATTGCATGAATCCTACTTTTCACTTCATATATCTAACATCCCTTCATGGATCACAGTCTTGCTGTGACAAAGGGGCTTGCATAACTCAAAGAAGCTATGACTCATGCCATGCAGGGCCACCCAAGATGGACAGGTCATAATGGACAGTTCTGAGAAGACGTGGTCCACTGGAGGAGGAAATGACAAACCACTCCAGTATTCTTGCCTTGAGGCCCATGAACAGTGTGAAAAGGCAAAGACAGGACACTGAAAGATGAACCCCCCAGGTGAGAAGGTATCCATTATGCTACTGGAGAAGAAAGGAGGGCAATTACTATTAGCTCCAAAAAGAGGGAAGTGGCTGGGCCAAAGCAAAAACGATGGCTAGTTGTGGATATGTCTGGGAACCTGGAATGTGTCTCATGAATCATGGTAAACTGGACATGGTCAACATACCATATTGTGTGGTCAAGTAGGAGATGGCAAGATTGAACATCTACATCTCAGGAATCAGTAGACTAAAATGGAGAGGAATAGGTGACTTTAATACAGAGGATCACTACATCTACCACTGTGGGCACTAATTCCTTAGAAGAAATGGAGTAGCCCTTATAGTCAACAAGAGTTTGAAATGCAACACTTGGGTACAAACTCAAAAACAACAGAATGTTATAGATTTGTTTCAAGGCAAGTCATTCAACATTACAATAATCCAAGTCTATGCCCCAACCACTGATGCTGAAGAAGTTGACCTGCTCTATGAAGACCTACAACACCTTCTGGAACACCAAAAAAGATGCCTTATTCATCATAGGAGATTGGAATGCAAAGTAGAAAGTCAAGACATACCCAGAATAATAGGCAAGTATGGCTTTGGAGTTCAAAATGAAGCAGAACAAAGGCTAACAGACTTTTGCCAAGAAAATATGCTGGTCATAGCAAACACCCTTTTCCAACATTATAAGAGATGACTCTGGCTGTTCTTTGCAGCCAAATATGGAGGAGCTCTACACAGTCAGCAAAAACAAGACCTGGAGCTGACTATGGTTCAGATCATGAGCTCCTTACTGCAAAAGTCAGACTTAAATAGAAGAAAGTAGAAAAAACCACTAGGCCGTTCACGTATGACCTAAATCAAATCCCTTATGTTTGTACAGCAGAGGTGATAAATAGATTCAAGGGATTAGATCTGATATACGGAGTGCCTGAAGAACTATGGATGGAAATTTGTGACACTGTGCAGGAGGCAGTGACCAAAACCACCCCAAAGAAAAAGAAAAGAAAAAAATCAAAGTGGTTGAGGAGGCTTTACAAATAGCTGAGGAAAGAAGAGAAGTGAAAGCAAGGAAGAAAGGGGAAAATATACCCAACAGAGTATATCTTTGAATGCAGAGTTCCGGAGAATATCAGGGAGAAATAAGAAGTTCTTATTAAGTGAACAAAGAAAAGAAAGAGGGGAAAACAATAGAATGGGTAAGACTAGAGATCTCTTCAAGAAAACTAGAGAGATCAAGACAACAAATCACACAAGGATGGAGCAATACAGGACAGAAAAGGTAAGGAACTAACAAAAGCAGAAGATACTAAGAAGTGATGGTAAAAATACACAGAACTATACAAAAAAGGTCTTAATGATCCAGGTAACCACGGATGGTGTGGTCACTCACCTGGAGCCACAAATCCTGAGTATGAAGTGAAGTGAATCTTAGAAAGCATTACTATTAACAAAGCTGGTGGAGGTGATAGAATGCCTGTTAGAAACTTAAAATCCTAAAACATGATGCTGTTAAAGTGCTGCACTCCACACGTCAAAAAATTTGGAAAACTCAGCAATGGACACAGGACTGGAAAAGGTCAGTTTTCATCCCAATCCCTAAGAAGGGCAGTGCCATACAACTACTGTAAAACTATGCTCATTTCACATGTACATGATCAAACTACCATAGAACTGCACTCACTTCACATGCTAGAAAGATAATGCACAAAATATTTCAACCTAGGCTTTAGCAATATGTCAATCAAAAACTTACAGACGAATATGCTAGATTTCAAAGAGGCATAGGAATGAGATGAAATTGCCAACATTTGCTGAATAATGGAGAATGGAGAAAGCAAAGACTTTCCAGAAAAATATCTGCTTCTGATTATTTAACTTATAAGCAGAGTTTGGTTCAGTTCAGTCACTCAGTCATGTCTGACTCTTTGTGACCCCATGGACTGCAGCAGGCCAAGCTTCCCTGTCCATCACCAACTCCTGGAGCTTGCTCAAACTCATGTCCACCGAGTCAGTGATGTCATTCAACCATCTCATCCTCTGCTGACCCCTTCTTTTCCCGCCTTCAATCTTTCCCAGCATCAGGGTCTTTCTAATGAGTAAGTTCTTCACATCTGGTGGCCAAAGTATCGGAGCTTTGGCTTCAGCATCAGTCCTCCCAATGAATATTCAGGGCTGATTTCCTTTAGGATTGACTGGCTGGATCTCCTTGCAGTCCAAGGGACTCTCAAGAGTCTTCTCCAACACCATAGGTCAAAAGCATCAATTCTTAGGCACACAGCTTTCTTTATATTCCAACCTTCACATCCATACTTGCCTACTGGAAAAACCATAGCTTTGACTATGACAAGATGGACTTTTGTCGGAAAAGTAATACCTCTGCTTTTTAATATGCTGACTAGGTTGGTCATAGCTTTTCTTCCAAGGAGCAAGTATCTTTCAATTGTATGACTGCAGTCACCATCTGCAGTGATTTTGGAGCCCCCCAAAATAAAGTCTCTCACTGTTTCCATTGCTTCCCTGTCTATCTGCCATGAAGGGACGGGACCAGAGGCCATGATGTTAGTTTCCTGAATGTTGAGTTTTAAGCCAACTTTTTCACTTTCCTCTTTCACTTTCATCAGGAGGCTCTTTAGTTCTTCTTCCCTTTCTTCCATAAGGGTGGTGTTATCTGCATATCTGAGGTGATTGATATTTCTCCCAGCAACCTTGATTCCAGCTTGCGCTTCATCCAGCCCAGTATTTCGCATGATGTGACTGTGAAGAAAGCTGATCGCCAAAGAATTGATGCTTTTGAACTGTGGTGTTGGAGAAGACTCTTGAGAGTCCCTTGTACCGCAAGGAGATCCAATCCAACCAGTCCGTTCTAAGGAAGGTCGATCCTGGGTGTTCACTGGAAGGACTGATGCTAAAGCTGAAACTCCAGTACTTTGGCCACCTCATGCGACGAGTTGACTCACTGGAAAAGACTCTGATGCTGGGAAAGGTTGGGGGCGGGAGGAGAAGGGGACGACGGAGAATGAGATGGCTGGATGGCATCACCGACTCTGTGGACATGAGTTTGAGTGAACTCTGGGAGTTGGTGATGGACAGGGAGGCCTGGCGTGCTGTGATTCATGGGGTCACGGAGAGTCGGACACGACTGAGCGACTGAACGGAACTGAACTGTGCATGTAAATAAGCAGGGTAACAATATACAGCCTTGATGTACTTCTTTGACAATTTGGAACCAGTGTGTTGGTCAATGTCCAGTTCTCACTGTTGCTTCTTGACCTGCATACAGGTTAAGGTGGGATATCCCATCTCTTTAGGAATTTTCCAGTTTGTTGTGATTCACACAGTCAAAGGCTTTGGCGGAGTCAATAAAGCAGAAGTAGACGTTTTTCTGGAACTCTCTTGCTTTTTTGATGATCCAACAGATGTAGGAAATTTGATCTCTGGTTCTATTTCCTCTATTTCTTTGAACTGATCACTGAAGAAGGCTTTCTCATCTCTCCTTGCTGTTCTCTGGAACTCTGCTTTCAGACAGGTATGTCTTTCCTTTTCTCCTTTGCCTTTAGATTCTTTTCTTTCCTCAGCTATTTGTAAGGCCTCTCCAGATAACCATTTTGCGTTTTTGCATTTCGTTTTCTTGGGGATGGTCTTGATCACTGCCTCCTGTACAATGTCACGGACCTCTTTCTATAGTTATTCAGGCACTCTATCAGAGCTAATCCTTTGAATCTGTCACTTTCACTGTATAATCATAAGGGATATGATTTAGGTCAAACCTGAATGGTCTACTGGTTTTCCCTACTGTCTTCAATTTAAGTCTGAATTTGGCAATAAGGAGCTCATGATCTGAGCCACAGTCAGCTCCTGGTCTTGTTTTTGCTGACTGTATAGAGCTTCTCCATTTTTGGCTACAAAGAATATAATCAATCTGATTCGGTATCGACCACCTGGTGATGTCCATGTGTAGAGTCATCTCTTGTGTTGGAAAGTAAAAGTAAGTACTGAAAACTTATTTCTCCACCAAGATTAACGACACATAGCATATTGGATCAAGATGCCAGGGTAACAGGATGTGCATTTATCTCATCCTGTGAGGGCACCAAAATCAGAGCTAGCTCTTAAACTACCATCAACAGAATGCTAGAACCCACCAGAAAAAGATACCCCACGTCCAAAGACAAACGAGAAGCCACAACGAGCTGGTAGGAGGGGTGTAATAATGATAAAATAAGATCCTATAACTGCTGGGTGTGTAACGCACAAACTGGAGAACAATAATACCAAAGTTGTTCTACTTCTGTGAAAGTTCTGAGCCCCAAGGCAGGCTTCCCAGGCTGGGCATGCAGCAAAGGGATTAGGAATCCCCAGGGAATCTGAGGACTAGCACTATTTGATTATAGGACTTTCACAGGAGCAGAGGAAATAGAGACTCCACTGTTGGAAAACAGAAACAAAATCCTATGCAGACCAGGACCCCGGGGAAAGGAGCAGTAACCCCTTGGAGACTGAAATAGACCTATCTGCTAGTGTTGGAGAGTCTTCTTGGAGGCATATGTCAGCAGTGGCTCACTGTGGGGACAGGGGGACTGGCAGCAGCAGTCGTGGAGATGTCCCTTGGGTGAGTCCTCTTGGAAATCTCCATTAACCCTAACATAGAGCCTACAGACTCCAGGCCTGGGTTGCCTCAGGCCAAACAATTAACAGAGAGGGAATGCAGTCCTACCCATCAGCAGACAATCAGATCAAAGTTCTACTGACCTGGGCCCTGTCCACCAGAGCAAGGCCCAATTTTTCCCACTGCCAGTCCCTCCCATCAGGAAGCTCACACAAGCCTCTTAGCCTCATCCACCAGTGGGCAAGCAGAAAAAGCAAGAAGAACTACAATCCTGCATCTACCAGGATGAAATCCACATAACAGAAAGTTAATCAAAATGGAAAGGCAGAAGGTTATGTTCCAGATGAAGGGACAAGATAAAACCCCAGAAAAACAACTAAGTGAAGTAAAGATAGGCAACTTTCCAGAAAATGAATTCAGAGTAATGATAGAGAAGATGATCTAAGAAGAGCTCAGAAAAAGAATGAAGATGCAAGAAATGTTTACCAAAGCCCTAGAAGAACTAAAGAACAAATGAACAGAGGTGAACAATACACTAGAAGGAACCAACAGCAGAATAACTGCGGCAGAAGAATGGATAAGTGACCTGGAAGAAAGAATGGTGGAAATCACTGCCATAAAACAGAATATAGAAAAAAGAATGAAAAGAAATAAAGACAGCCTAAGAGACCTCTGGGACAACATTAAATGCACCAGCATTCACATTATAGGGGTCCTAGAAGGAGAAAAGAGAGAGAGAAGACTCAAGGAAATATTTGAAGAGATAACAGCTGAAAACTTCCCTAACATGGTTAAGGAAACAGTCAAACAAGTCCAGGAAGCAAGCACAGAGAGTCCCAGGGAAGATAAACCCAAGGAGGAACACACCACGACACACAGTAATCAAAAAGACTAAAAATTAAAGACAAAGATAAAGCATTAAAAGCAACAAGGGAAAAGTGACAAATTATTTACAAGCAAACTCCCATAAGGTTATCAGCTGATTTCTAAACAGAAACTCTACAAGACAGAAAGGAGTGACATATTTTTTTTTGCATATATATTTAAAAGTGCTAAAATAGAAGAGAACCTACAACCAAGAATACTCTACCCAGCAAGATTCTCTTTCAGATTTGATGGAGAAATCAAAAGCTTTACAGACAAGCAAAAGTGAAGAGAATTCAGCACCATCAAACCAGCTTTATTTACAACAACTGCTAAAGGAACTTCTCTAGGAAGGAAACACAAGAGAAGGCAAAGATCTATAAAAAATAAACCCAATACAATTAAGAAAATAGTAACAGGATCATACAGATCAGTAATTATCTTAAATGTAAATGGATTAAATACCAAAATACATAGACTGGCTGGTAGATGAAAACATGGGCATGTATGTACTTCCACTTACCTCATCAGTCTACTTAACCTTCTAGATTGTATGTAATTATTATATATTGTTAGGTTAATCATGTTTCCATTGTGGCTTGCAATTGTAATTATCTTTTATTTTTTGTCTGGCTATTGATTATGAAAACCGATAAAAGTTGTCTACTGTTGTGATTGTGATTATTTAACTATTATCCCTTTTAATACTACTGCATCATGATTGGTCAACAGAAAATAACAGAATTCTATATCACTAAAATTACCATTTAATAGGAAAACCTGTAATCACTTTTTAAAATCCAGATGCACATTAGAATTATCTTGGAATTTTTTGAAAAATAGAAATGCCCAGCTATTGTTTTTTCTCCAAAGTTCTAGATGTGATTCTAATGAGCAGTCATGTTTAAAAAACAACTGAACTATATAATGATCTTAAAAAAAAAAAAAGAAATACATGCAATTGGAGCTGAAGTCTGAGTAAAGCAGCCCAGTGGTCCTCCCACACCTGCTGATGTGATTGCTCAGGGGAAGGATAATACTGTATTAGTAATGATCCCCAGACAAGAAAAATGTGCCATTAAACCACTGTTAATCTCATGAATACGTTATTCTTGGAAGCTTGACTGTACTGTGGGCTGTCATTCATGCCTCAACCTTCAAGGATATGCCTTGATTAAAAGAAAATATGAAGAAAGCTATAGGATAATCTTCAGGTGGAGAAACCTGAACTCAGGATAACTTCACTTGTCAAGCAAACAAGGCCTGTCCTTTCTTAACTTTGCCTTTCTATGGACAAAATTTATCTGTCTGCTAGATCACATCCCATTGGTAAAGATATAGCTCAAGCCTTGAACACAAAGATTATATGCCAATGTCATGTGTTGCTTTAACAGTTGTACCTACTTGCTGATAGACTGTGACAAGCCTAATGACAGACTGTGATGTGGAACAACTTCCTGAATTTGAGGAACCCTGCATATTGGAGAACTCCATTCCCTAAAACCTACAGTATGTTTTTTGAAATCACTCCTCAATTAGTAAGTATTATAACTGATGATGTAAACATTAGCTCCATGTATCACTTAGGAATCCCTTTCTCTGGATGCTTAATACATGTAGATCTTTTATATTGGAAGAGGACCACCTATTATTCCTCCCCACCATGAAAATTCAGGTGTTATCAACTTCAATGTTATTTCCTACTTTGTCTGTTCCTAATATTAGCTTTTCCTTAGAACCCCTACATAAGATTTTGCAAGGAACCAAAGTATTAAAAGATTTCACATGCTGTGCTTAGTCACTCAGTAGTGTCTGACTCTTTGCGACCCCATGGAATATAGCCCACCAGGCTCCTCTGTCCATGGGGATTCTCTAGGCAAGAATACTGGTGTGGGCTGCCATGCCCTCTTCCAGGGGATCTTCACAACCCAGGGATCAAACCCAGGTCTCCTGCATTGCAGGCAGATTCTTTACCATTTGAGCACAGGAAAACACAATCGTATCTTACTAGAATATTTTACTGTTTTACTACTATCATAGCTGATAAGTTAATGGATATAGGAGTTAATGTACAAAAACATACCTCTCATTCCTGGTGGGACTTTTCCTTTACTACAACCCCTATCACTCAGAAATGGTTTTTTCCATTGTTTAACTCATTGCTTGTTTCTTTTTTTTGTTTCTTTTGACTGTTTGGAATTGTTATTGACCTATAGAATTAACAAGACTGTTCATGTTACTTTGCCTTATCCCAATGCTTTTAAGTATGAACAATCCTGAGGCTATTATGGAAATTAAAATGGAGAAAGCTTTGATTCAGGCTTCAGAAGCAGGAGAGAGGAGGTCTCTGACCTTGCTTCTGATGTGCCTGGCCACAGCCTATATGCCATGGTTGTCTGCAAGCACAGCTAGTCAGGCAGCACTTTAAATAAGAAAGGGAGTGGGCCTGGAATTCTTGAGCTCCTGGAGGCCTGGCCAACTGTGCCCAGGGTTTAACGGAATCCTATGACTCGTAAGATAAAACAAACAGCATTGTAAAAGTGTTAACATAAAACCAGAGGTTCATTTTTGCACACAAACTGATGATAATATTAGTTTGCATCTTGGGATTATAAGCAAAAGCCCCTGAAACTGCAATTTGAAGTCTCAGCTGTGCAGTGGACATACTTTTCCCAGTTGGGACTCCAGACTGCAATTATTTGGAACTTTCCAGCATGCTGCTTAAGTTCTGGATGTTGGCTGGCCTAATTTTGTGATGTATGCGCTGTTATGCTTCTTTATTATTTCTATTTCTCTTTCCTTTTAATGATTGTATATTGAAATTAAGCTAAATAATCCTCTATTAGATACTGAAATTTTTAATGCTTTAAAAAAGGATTAATGACACATACTTCTCATATTAAAAATATTCAGAAGTATTTGCATTTATTTCTGGAAACTCCTAAAAATCCATATCTCAGAAAGGTTAACAAAAAACAAAAATTGACATTTAATATTAAGGAAGGAAAATACTACACACCAAATCAACCTAAAGGATAAATTTCCTATTTTTGTTTTTACTAATTAGATTATATCTTAAAGGCAATGTTTTCCTAGGATTTCTATGTTTTCTAGGGTTTATTTTAGCATATTTAAATATATAAAATAAATATATACAAACATGTAACTTTTTCGTCACTTACATATCACATAGCTGATATGTAACTCTGATTTTCAGTGCTTTTCTAATCTGATTTTCAATGTTCCCTCCTCCTTCTCTCTCCATGTATATACAGTCCCTATAAATTATCCAAATTACAATATGTGGCCAAGAATAAGATATACTAGGAAACAAAGGAAGTACCAAATTAAATAGTAGTTGAAATACTAAAAGCTCCTGAATTTAGAATCCACTGGGCAATAAATGTAAAAATTTCTAAGAATTACAAATGTAGGATATCTCATAACTTTTCATAGAATCCAATAAGGAAGTAATGTGGATCATATACTCATTCTCCATACTGCACAAAGTCGTAATGTTTGAGTTGCAGCATATGCAATTGCCACTCTTTTTTAATTAAAAAATAGATATCTGTAATTTCAAATGGTTCAACTTGATGATAACCTAAGTCAAGTAAGTTTTTAAAAGTATTCATTAATAGAGAGTAGATTGTTTTCCTGAGAGAATGTAATTGAATATACGTTAAAATTTGCTGTTGTTGTTTAGTTACTAGATTTCCCAGGCAAGAATACTGGAGTGGGTTGCCATTTCCTTCTCTAATACATTAAAATATAAAAATAATATATATACCTTTCCAAGAAATTAGTTCTAATCCAAAATCACTGTTTGCTCATGTTTTTACCTAAATAATGCCTTCCCCATTTTTAACCTATCAATAATCTCAATCTCCAAAAGACAAAATTTATATATTTTCTAATTATAACCTATACAAATTGACTGTTTCTAAATATTTTATTTCCTCATCCATGTGGTCAACATTTATTGAGTGTCTATGATATACCAAATACTATGCTACCTACCATACAAAGATTTCATAATTTCTAGAAAGAAACTCAGACCTGTAAATAAATGACTTTAATACCATGGGAAAGATATGGCAACAGAAATATAAACAAATCACAGGTCAGAGAAAGAAGTAATGAACAATATCTAACAGAGTGTCTTCTTCAGTATTAATCTTGCCTCGTCACTATAAACAAAAGAAAAAATCCCACTTGAAATACTCTATTAATTTCAATTTTTTCCCTTAAATCTGTAGGCTATCAGTTACTTCGGAGAAGGCAATGGCAACCCACTCCAGTACTCTTGCCTGGAAAATCCCATGGACGGAGGAGCCTGGTAGGCTGCAGTCCATGGGGTCGCTAAGAGTCGAATACGACTGAGTGACTTCACTTTTACGCATTGGAGAAGCAAACGGCAACCCACTCCAGTGTTCTTGCCTGGAGAATCCCAGGGACGGCGGAGCCTGTGGGTTGCCGTCTATGGGGTTGCACAGAGTTGGACACAACTGAAGTGACTTAGCATGCATGCATCAGTTACTTTCCATGTATATACAATCTTTGTTTGTATAAATAAATATATTCAAAGAAACTTTAAAAAATATACTAAATTGACTAGGATATAGTTATAGTTAAATCTTTAATAATTATATATTTGAATTGGGAAGGGGCATAGTAGCAGATTTTGTTTTGAAGATACTAGATATTCCAATTTTGTCTGTACTGACTTTTCTAATTACCTGTGGCATTTTCAGTTTAACAGTCAAGAGGAAATACTTCCTATCAGTTCAGTTAAATAGCTCTGAACAGTTAGAAGAAAAAGCTATGCACATAAAATTACTATTGCCAGGTTGGGTAATTTTTACCTTTTCCAAGTGAAACCAATATATTTTAATGCTTCTTCAGCTAAACAGTCAAGAACATAGCATACATGCTCTCCATAACCCGATTTTAATTTTGAAGGCGGAAAATCTGCAGTTCTTCCCTGAAATACAAAAGATAAACTGGGTATTATTTGTTATTTATATTGCAAATGTCAAAATATTTTAAGCAAAGTACTGTTGAATAAATGTATCACTTCTTGATTCTTCAAATGATTTAAAATAACTGTAATTACATTGCTTCTCAGAAATCCATCTTTAGTCTTCTTTTAAAAATCCGTTGGTACATAAATATGAAAGGAAAATTAAGATGTTTTATTGTCAAAAGTATCAAATTAAAAGGCAATAGTATCAAATTAAAAGGCAATAACCTCATGACAGCAGAACAAATCACTGATGTTATTAGGGTGAAAAATCAGCAATACCACTAGGTTGGTATCATACTGTTAAACAACTATGTGAAGGATGAAGTGATTCACTTGTCAAAAATTAATAATGTGTGTGCCAAAAATTCTTACTGCTTGTCCCCAGGAAAAGTCAGAAATGAAAAGTACCGCTGCTATCATGGTCTATTAAATCAAAGTTCCTTTTCAAAATACAGTGTTTCAGCTTTCTAGTTTTTAATCATTTTTTAGAAGGTGAACAAAGTATCTGTAAATCCATCTCTGAGACATATAAACATTAATAATGAACACACACTGAACACACACACATAGACAGTTATTCACAGAGAATTCTTCTAAAAGGCTAGCATTTATGTTGCTGAATTATCAATATTAAAAATGTCCTAACATGCAAACACACAGAAAGAAGGGAGTTGTTTATACTTACAAATGATCGAAGCTCAGATAATATGTTAGATATTATTGCATTAGGGTCATCATATTCTTCAGGCTGCTCAAAGGGGCGTCCTGCTTTGTTAATCAACCAAGCAGCAAGGATGCAAAACATGTAGAACTGTTCCCCAGGATTGGTAGGCAGTGCAAAATAGTGTCTATTCCAAAACAAAGGAGGAGAGCAGTATATAAAATATTGCAAACAAGTCCATAGTAGCTAAATAAGCAAAATCAGAAACTGCCGAAGGATTTTTTGTCCCAATGACTTTAACATCAAAAGACACTGACAATTCATTCTGAGGTTTCTAGTAACCCACCACACTCTTATATTAAAGATTTTAATCAACAGGATAAGGGCAATTTCTACTGGACACAAAATAATAGCTCAAAGACTTTAACCCAGAAAATGCACTGATGATTGTAGAACTTTGAACAAAATCATGTATGTGTCAGGATAATTAATAAGAAAATACCTCCTGAAATGGTAATTTGAAACTTAAGAGATTTTTGGAGTTTAAAATAAAGATTGTAATGATTATTTACTGTGCACTTTTACTTTTTTTTTTATACAGTGTCACTGTTAATCTTTACTTACTGCTTCTAACCTACCCACCATGTTAAACAGTTGTTCTCAAATTGGCTGTATACTGTACACTGTTCTCAATTGGCTGGATCACTTGAAGAGCTTGTTTAACTACTGCTACCTGACTAAACATTGCTTCTTACCTCACGAATTAAATCAAAACTTTTGGGAGTGAAGTTTGGAGTGGATATGTTTCAAAAGGTTCCTAGATAGTTCTAAGTTTCAGCCAGGATTAAGAACCATTGCTTGTGTATCATATCCTAGTCTAACAAACATTTGTGGACTAGAAGGCTAGGTTAAAGCCCCTAGCCTCCTAAAAATAGCCCTATGAGGACCAACATGATTCACACCTAAACTTATAAGGAATAAAACCTGCAAGCCCCAGCATTTGTTACTTTGATCAAAGACCTTATTTTGCTTTTATGTGAAGCTAGGAGGAGCCTGGTGGGCTGCAGTCCGTGGGGTCGCTGAGGGTCGGACACGACTAAGCGACTTCACTTTTCACTCTCACACATTGGAGAAGGAAATGGCAACCCACTCCAGTGTTCTTGCCTGGAGAATCCCAGGGACGGGGAAGCCTGGTGGGCCTCTGTCTGTGGGGTCACACAGAGTCGGACACGACTGAAGTGACTTAGCAGCAGCAGCAGTACTATTGTTTATAATTAGATTTATAGATACTATAACTATTTTTCATAAGAATCATCAATCTACTCCCTCCTGATTTTTTTTCCAGTTTTTTTCCTTCCCAATTTTTTTCTTGCAGGATAAGTTTAAATGTTCTGGAAGATAACAGCTGGGAGGGAAAAAAAGTCCATGAAGTCCTTCCAAGTAGGCATATGTTCACCCACTACTAATAATTCTCTTTTTTTTTTCCTTATTAGCTGATAACAACTCAAGGACAGAGGAATGGATACTGATAAACACTGTAGACCCAGGACAGCTCAGTTCAGTTCAGTTCAATAGCTCAGTCGTGTCCAACTCTTTGCGACCCCATGGACTGCAGCACACCAGGCTTCCCAGTCCATCACCAACTCCTGGAATTTACTTAAACTCATGTCCATTGAGTTGGTGATGCCATCCAACCACTTCATCCTCTGTCGGCCCCTTCTCCTCCCACCTTAAATTTTTCCCAGCATCAGGGTCTTTACAAATGAGTCAGTTCTTCACATCAGGTAGCCAAAGTATTGGAGCTTCAACATCAGTCCTTGCAATGAACACCCAGGACTGATCTCCTTTAAGATGGACTGGTTGGATCTCCTTGCAGTCTAAGGGACTCTCAAGAGTCTTCTCCAGCACCACAGTTCAAAAGCATCAATTCTTTGGTGCTCAGCTTTCTTCATAGTCCAACTCTCACATCCATACATGACTACTGGAAAAACCATAGCCTTGACTAGACAGACCTTTGTTGGCAAAGTAATGTCTCTGCTTTTTAATATGCTGTCTAGGTTAGCAGTTCTCAAACTTAAGTGGGCATCAGAATTACCTGGAAGGCTTGTTGCAAAAACAGACTTCTATGCTTCACCCCCTAGGATTTCTGATATACTGGACTCAGGAAAAAGGCCTGAGTTTACACTTCTAATAAGTTCCCAGGTGATGCTTTTGTTGCTAATCTGTTGACCAGACTTTGAGAACCTTTAGACTAGGATATCTCCATGCAAATCCATGACTCAAAGTACCCTCCTGAACTTCTGAGGAAATAACAGAGATTGTTATCAACAGAATCTTAAAGCCAATTTATTTTCATTTGAAAAATATACTTGGAGAAAAAACCCACATTTTTATTAACAGAAAATGTTGATTGTTTATATTACACTATTCATTTAAGTAATAACTTCCAGTCTTACAATTTATATCATGGATCAAGCAACATGATTTCTTCCTCTAACTTTTCTCCTATTATGGACTGGCTTAGCAATATGGGCAGTTTACATGAAGCCAACATTATCTCTAATGGAAGTTACTGGAAGAGAGTAAGGAATGAAATTTAAACTGTCAAATAATTTGAAAATAATTTGAGCCGAGGTATAGCCATTTAGAGAAAGTACTACAGATTCTTAAACTAAATTGCCTCTTACACAATTAAACACAAAAATTTAATACAAAAAAGTATATAAGTATTAATGTGAAGGAAATCTACAAAATTTATGAGGCCTATCACTAGGCTACACTGATTTAAAGAGAAAGTGCTGGCTGTTCATCATCCTCAGCAACTAATACCAGCCGAGGCTTCAGAATATGATGGACTTTTCCCCTAACAGAACAGAGCAGAACCTCAGGTTCTATGAAAAAGTGACAGTTCCATTGTCACTTCATTCCTCTTGTTCACTTCTCAGTTTCCAAAAGTACTGTTACTGCAAAGACAGAAGTCTTTTAAAAGACAGCAATTGGTGAACAAGTTTACTAACCACTTATAAAATGTCAGGTACGAAAGTTACAAGTTGTAGGGACAAATTCGAAAAGCAAAACAAAAACTAGAGACAGATCTAAATTGATTATGGCATTCATCTTTGAGGATGAGATCATGAGTGACTGCAGTACTTTTTTACACATTGTAAGTTTTCTGAGTTTTCTAAGACGTTCTTTTATTATGTTTACAATCAGAGGAAAAAAAGTGTGCGTTTTACGGAATTGCGTGAGTGCTCTAGGCAAGCTGCCTTCCAGTCCTTTCTGAAGTTCCAAAACTTCACTCTCCCTACAAAAATACCAAGTCTAAACTCCGTGAGCAGTCCGGCCCTCCGTCGCCAAGGTTGGGGTGAAGTGCTCTTTCCTGTGTAGGAAGACAGAGGCAAGTGCTTGGTAACCCGCGCTCGGAGTTCCCCCAAAGGCCGGAGGAAGGCTTCTCCCCAGGGCCCAGCCGGCATCCAGGCGTTCGGGGGACGACGGCACCCACCTGGACGGGGGCTTCAGGTTGTTCTTCCGGAGGAGATCCTCCTCATAGCGGAGTAACTTCAGCTTCTCCATCAGGTCCTCCATCACCACAAACATGTGGTAGGCCGCGCCGGGCCCCCGCTCCACGACCACCTCCCCCGCTGCTTCCCCGCGGGACCGAGACACCTCATCCTCCAAACCCGACGGGGTGACCACGGCGGCGGCGGCTGCCATCACGGAACAGACCGAAAGAGCCCAATGCGAGGTCTAACGCAGAGACCTCCGCGGCCTGCGCTGGCGCAGCCAGGACCAGCGCGGCCGGTTACCCAGGCGACCCGGGCACACCAGCACCAGGAAAATCAGACTCCGCCCCCTTCCCCCGCTCCAACGTTCTAAATTCCCTCCAACCAGGGCGGGCTTCCTTGAGGGCGTCACGTCTGGCTCCTGCCCCTTCCCCCGCCCCTTCCCCTGCCTCTGGAGAGGCGGAGGCTGGATAAGCCCCGCCCCGTGGGCGTGACGTTCTCCTAGTCACGTTGGGCCACGCCTCCTACCGCTTCATATTAAAGAGTGAGGGTCTGCGGGCGTTTCTGTTGTGCTTTCTTGATGGTCCTTAGGAGGCCATAGGAGACTTGAAACTGTCATCAAGGGCCCCTGAGTCGGCGTCTGAGTCCGCTGGTAGCAGATAAAAAGATTAAAGAGAGGAAGGCGTGCAGTATTGAAGGCTACCATAGCCCACTGGTATCTTTTTTATTTTTCTTTTCAAAATTGAAAGTTTTCACAGTTGTAAAGATAGTCGGTATCGTAGGTTTCCCTTTACTTCAGGAGTTTTTCAAAGAGAATTTTCCTTATTTTTCTTAATCTTTCTCTCATTCGGGAATGCAGTATTTAACAGTATATTGCAAGATTTGAAGTATTATCATTCTCTGCTGTTACTCCAGGGATGGGAGAAGTTGTTGGTTGGGAGGGGAAGAAGAAAGGCAGAGGATAAGCAGAAAGGGGGCATAAGAAAGGGTTTGTTGTACTTCAGAAACAAGAATTCTAAACTCACATCCTGCTGCTTAATCTTTCAAGCCCATTACATGTTGTGTAAAGTTTTGGGGTGCCTTGTTAAAATAACAAAGGAGATAATCTTGAGAGGAATTCCCTGCCCTGTAGCTCTAAGTGTGGCTAAAGACAGAATGTTACTACTGTACTGTGCACTTGTTGACCTGGAAAATACCAATACAAGGAAGGGGGCATAACTGACTGCTTTACAGGTCTCAAAAAAAGCTTGTGTATCAAGCAGTTTTCCTACCAGCTATATAAAAAATCAGGTAAGTGGTAGACGCTGGGGATTTCCTGGGAGATGAAAACTTTCGGCAAGAGGTTGACACTATGTGTTTATGTGATTTTTTATCTCTGTACTTTTATCTGCTACTAGAAAATACAGAGGCCCATTTTTGACAGAGCTGAAGTTTGAAATTTATTTGTGATATCTTTTTGTTAGAAAAATGGGCAGAAGAGCATTTCTCATTTTTATATCAGTCTAGACCTAACTTGTTTCTGAGATTTATAAAGGATCAGAGTGAAAAATCAGAAAGGCAAATTCCTTTACTTACTTACCGAAGAAAGTAAATACATAAAGTAACTGATTTATATAGAAAATAGCTCAAAGGGGGAGACCACTTTAAAAATAAATAGCACTGTTTGCCTATTGCAGGTCATTAACGGCTGCTTTTAATAAAATGATTGGGAAATTTGGATTTGATTCCATCCCACTGCCAAATTGTTGTTTTTCTTTTCCTCCTTAGAACGGTGTTTCTCCCCGATATATACCAACAGCAGTCACCACGTGTGGGTAAGGGATATTGTGATATGTCTGTGTAACTTTCAGAGAACAAGATAGATGCATAGTCTTTTAGGATTGGAAGAAAAAAGTTAAAGCTCAGTCATATGCTTGAGCAACTAAACACAGCACATATGCTTTGAGGTCCTTGATTAGCAAGTAACCTGTGGCTTTTTAAGATGACTCTCAAAACAGTGTCAGACTTTACAGGTAAATTGATTATAACCAAGGAGATGTTCACTTGAAGGCAGACTGCTTGCATAAGATATTCTGACATTTTCAGAAAATTATATATAACACTTAGAATGAAACAGTCAAACATTGTTTTCTGGCTGACAAATTCTCCAACAACATATGTATTTTGATTGGGGATATTTGCTGGGGATTGGTGGGAGAATCTCTCCCAGAACCTAACCATTTCCTTCCCAAGGACAGTGCTGATACATTTGGCTTGAAACCAGTATGAAGAATTATTTCTCCCTTAATTATGTGAAGAATAAAAAAAAAAATGAGATTATAAGCTGTCCACTAGTAACTGTCACAGAAAAAAATGAAACAAAGGAAAAACCAACTGTTTAAGGCTGAACATATTTTCTCCACAGGAAAAAAAAAGATAGGAAAGAATACTCTGAAATACTATTTCATTTTTATAAGGCCTAGAAATTATTTTTGCTGAATTTTTGTTTACCCACAATAGTTTAACACTTCAAGAGGCCTTTTGCCTGATGGAAGTAGTTCCCTTCACATGTGTGAGAATACACACTCAAATCCTCGCCACCCAGAAGTTTTGGGGTACATTTGTGTTACTATTTTGGCAGGACCTGCTCACTGATTGCAGAGTTAAATAAGAGCTTGAAAAGAATAGGATGTTGCAGCATGTGAGTACTTTCAAGAATCGAGATTTATCCTTCATTGTATGTGTGGACCACAGTTAAGAGCTGGGCTTCTAACTTTGACTTTTATTTCTTGCAAACTGCCTGTGAAATGATAGGTGATTATTAAGGCCCTTAAGATACTGCTGTGAATGGGTTAATCTCTGAAAACTGAAGAGCATTCCAATCAAAGGTGATTTAAGCTAAGTGGATTTCCCTGAAAGATGAGCAAAGCTAGGAGTGAAAAGGAGGCAGGTTCAAAGATGGAGGAAGGCTTTCCAGCTGCATCTCCAAATATAAGAAGTCCTCCAAGAAGATTCAGCAGACTTAAAGGAAAAAGTTGCTTTGTTTTATAAATGGCTTAGTACCACCCATTCGGGATGTTAAAAACTTAGAAAGCCACTAACTGAATAAAACTTCTTAACCTGATAGAAAGTATTGGCTGAAAATCTAGAAGGAAAAAAGTAACATTTAAATGTGAAGCATTAAGTGCAAAGCCTTTTAAAGTCAAACCCAAAGTGAAGATATCCACTCTTCAGAACTGTGCTAGAGATCAGAAAATTTCCTTAAACCAAAACCTCAGAAACAAACTATATATAGCACCCAGGAATAAGTCTGTCATGATAATTCAGAGTAATTGTTAAAGGCTTATAAAATCCAAATAGGGATATAATATTCATCAATAAGAAAAATCAGTTATCTTTAACCTATTCCATAAGCTCAGTGCAGTTGCAACTAAAATTTCATGAGAGCTGATACTGAAACTCATGTAAGAGTAAATTTAAGTAAGTGTGAGGAAGAAATCAGATAGTAAGCTCCCTAATAAAATATATAATTTAAAATAATGGCATCTCAGGAATAAACAGAAAATAGCCTGGAAACAGGTGAGTTTATATGAAAATTCAGATATATGATATCTGTATATGATAAAGTTGGTGTTACCAACTAGTGAAGAAAGATAAACTATTCAGTAAATGCTGTTGAAGCTATGGGTTTTCTATATGGAAACAAAATTACATCTCTGAATTCCAGCATAAATCCCATATGGACTGGGGACGTAAATGTGAAATACTTGTAGGATGGTTAGCTGCTGCTGCTGCTAAGTCACTTCAGTCGTGTCCGACTCTGTGTGACCCCATAGACGGCAGCCCACCAGGCCCCCCCGTCCCTGGGATTCTCCAGGCAAGAACACTGGAGTGGGTTGCCATTTCCTTCTCCAATGTGTAAAAGTGAAAGTGAAGTCACTCAGTCATGTCTGATTCGTAGCGTCCCCATGGACTGCAGCCTACCAGGCTCCTCCGTCCATGGGATTTTCTAGGCAAGAGTACTGGAGTGGCTTGCCATTGCCTTCTCCTAGGATGGTTAGAAGGAAGCTAAATAATTTCAATGTAAGGGAGGATTTTTTGAAGGAAATAAAGAATAAACTTAGAAACTCTTCAAATTTTAAGAAATACTGAAGAGAACTCTAAACAGTAAAGATACTTGTGATCTATTTATTGTCAATGGATTGGTTCCAAGGACACAAAAAGATGATAGATCATTGTAAGCCCTCTGTGCCGTGTTGGAGAGTTTTAGAAGTATCCTTTTAGGTCTGCATTTCTTGACCTTCGCATGGTTGATATTTTAGGCTGGATCGCTCTTTGTTGTTGGGAACTAGTCTGTGCACTGTAAGATTTTAACAGCCTCCTTGGCCTCTACCCACTGGATGCCAGTAGCACCCATCCATAACTGTAACAGCAAAAAATGTCTCTAGACATTGCCTGCTGGCCCCTGGGTGACAGTAGGCCCCTGGTTGAGAACCACTTCTCTGGATACATGGGTTGAAATAGCAAATGCCTTTATAAAAACCAGGAGGGTAAAGGTAAATGAGTGGCTGAGTGATGTGTGTATGTGGGATGGGGAATGGCTATAGTGAACTAGAAAGCCCAGAAACCATCTCAAGGAGGGGACGTTTTTGTCATATAGGAATTCAACTCAGTTTTGCTGTGTTTTATGACTTTACAAGGATCTGAACTTGGATTTGTATGTCACTGAGATCCTAATGATTTTGAGGGTGACCTAACACAGAAAATATTGTTTCAGGGGCTGTGTTAGTTGTTAAATATATTTGATTTATTAATGCATTGAAGTTCAAAATGAGAGGCCTTATTCTTTTATTTTGATATTCAAATCTTATTCAATTTGTAAGGGCAGTAAATTTGTTACAACGGTTTAATGAGGGGATTTACAACTTAAATTCCTATAGAGGTATTAAACTGTAAGAAACATAAGCTTATTGCATTGTTTTGATATTATCTGATGAACTATTGCAAATGCTAAAAAATCTTCTGAATCTAAAAGTGAAAAATGGGAGAGGAGGGAAATAAATTCTACTAAATATTCCAATACTATTTGTAAAGGTAGGTTTCAATGTAAACCAAAAGTCTAAATCGGTTACTCAGAATCTCAAGTTTGTTTCTCTAACCGGCTAAACTTTCAAACATTAGATACTTAAATATCAAAGACGTTCACATTATTCTTTAACATAATTATACTACTGTAGGTTTGACTTTCATCATGACTTACCCACTTGGCAACTAATCATCCCTACTTGAACCTGTAAAATTTCCCATCCAGTGTACCAATTTCTGGGCCAGGGATACAGAGATTCTTGCCGAAAACACCACAGGACACACCAAGTCCTAACTTGCTGTAACAAACTCCCTAACTTAGGAGTGAGTAGTTTTGTAACCCATTTCCCTGGATCTACTTAATTTTTTTTAGTTCTCTACTAAATGGAAGGAAGTCTTCTAACGCCCCCCCCAAGATTATAAATAATTAACTGTTTCAGCTGACTTTGGCTTTCAAGATAGATAAATGCCATCCAATTACATTCTATGTATTTCAAGACTTTGCTCCCTGGTTTCATTTTCTTGGAGGAGAAGCAAAGTGCATGGTGAACTGAGTTCCATTTCTTCCCTCTGTGTAGATGATGAGGGTGTTTACTGAAGGGTTTCACGTAGATATGTGTGTGCTGTGGGAGGGGTATGGAAGATGATTATATTTGCATCTTTGAGTATTCAGGCAATAATGCAGAGGAGGAACTACTGATTTGGCAATTTGAATAGCCAGGTGAGAGATGGTTCTGAACTGGGATGAGGGGCAATTAGAATGGTGATAAAATGATAGTTAAATATTTGGAAGGAGATTCAACAGAACATAGTAACGGGCACCATGATATGTTCCCTGGGTCACAAATGGCACCATAGGATGTACCCACTGTGGGGCAGGAAGGCTAGTCTTTATGCCCTTTTCTCCCTGGTTCATTGACTGTAGGCTGTCCACATCTCTGGGTGGGGTGGCATCTATTGGCAAGGGTAATTTTCTGGAAAAGAATGCAGCTATGAACACTGAGCCCTCAATATTCATAGCACCCGGGAAATGCATATATCAACCTGGTGAAAAAGGACATGGGCAAGCACTGGCAACTTTTACTGCAATAGTTGATATTAAAATGCAACATTTCTGAATTTCTTATGTGGTTCTGAAGTAGTGAAGATGGTCCTAAGCTTTTTTATTTTTTTAAAGTCTGCTAAAGATTGATCAGCTCTAGTATATATTGTCAGATAGGAAAATAGGTAAGTAAACTCTGCAAATATTGAAACATTCATTCTAGTTTCTTGATATACCGTTCTATTGCATCATATATGTTAGTAACACTTAATTTGATATATATTGGGTGCTAACAAGAAGGATTGATCGGATTTGTCAGAGTTTTGAAGGTTAAATTGAAATAGGTTTATTCTTTAAGGTCTAGATTGAGATGATTCAATTTATTTTACAGTCTGGGACAGCATCTTTTTCCTCAAGGAAAAATTAAATTCAAGATGGAGATTAAATAACAAATGTCATAAAAAAAATCATTCTTAATGGGGGTCCCTAGAGCCTAATAAAAGCAAAATCTGCTAGATGCCACACTTTTGTAGTGTAACCATAAGTGGCTGCTCACCACTCAAAAGCTAATAAAGAGGCCGGGTTGGTGAAAAGGAAGGTTTGCTTTATTTTGGATCCTGGCAACGGGTGGAGGGTGGAGGGTGGAAGGTGGAAGACAGACGACTGCCCAAAGGCCTACCTCCCTCCTCCCCCACTGACAACCCGTGGGCAAGAGCTTTTATAGTCTGAGGAAAGGGGTTACATGCAGACACAGCACAGCAGCCCTGACTGTCATCTTGAAATTGGTCATCAGTGGCCCAACCGGTATTATTTTGATTGTTTTAAGTACAATGAACCTTCAGTTCCCAGATTGGTTTGTTTCCATTTCTTTGAGGTTTTGGAATTGTGGCAGCTTTATATCATGGCTACAGTCTGGTCTTCATGTAGTTAACTTCTACCACCTGGTGGAGGATTAAGTATCTGTAAGACTGAATATGGCTCAGAGTATTATCTGTAGCCCTTGAGGAACTGAAGGTCCTTGATTATGCTTACATTATTATTACTTGATCTTCTTTGACTGTTTACCTTTGTTTCTGCATTTTCTCACTTCTCTGATTAAACTTACTCTCTGGCTAAAGTTTCTCCAGAGACAAAGACAAACAGAGGATATAGGGGTGCAGGCCATAGGATCCCAATCTATTTCAGTAGTACAGCTCTGCGTTGCAATACACAATACATCAGCCATTCTGATGGCTGTTTGTCGAATAGTTATTAGCACCTTGTCCCGAGGTTCTGGAACCTGTTGCCCAAACCATTACATGATACTAAAGCGTTAAATCCAAATACCTTATTTTTATTCCTAGCTGTTTAGTGGAAATGATTTTGTACTTCATACCTACATATTTTGCTGCCTGAATAGAACAACTAATCCATTCTGCTTTTGCATCTAGTGAGATTTTGACAATGAGAGAATTTTTTTCTTTCTGAAGGCAAGAATGTGAAAGTCCAAACTAACTGATCTAGAGATTAGAATTTTGCTTTTGACAGAGTAGTTTCTAAATTTTTATACAGCAATAATTTGAGTATGTGTCATGTGTTAGGCACTGTGCTTGCACGTGGTGATACGAAGACTTATGAGCCTGGCCTCTGTGCTCAAACAGCTTATACGCTCATGTGGGATAAATGTGTAAATTGGGAGGTGCAGTCTAGGATATGAAGTAGAGTGTATTTTCGAAAAAGGCTCTCCAGCCTTCTATCATAACTCTCCACAAGGCAGAGTTGCTTGTGCCGCCTCTGTACATACTTTCTCTGGAGTCCCTTTTTTCTCCTAGGCTCTGAAGGGTTGTAAGTTTTAGGGGAAATTGGTAGAATTTATGTAATTGAGGTAGATCTCTTGCCTGGAGAGGTCTGTGGGCATTGATGCCCTTTAGCTGAAAGGTGCAGAGGGGCTGACCTGACTCTTTTTGCTTGGGAACTTTAGCAAGGGGTCTGCCTATAGAGTTGGGTATTTTCAATCTGAAGAAGAACATGCACCTATGTCCAATTCACTAAGAATTCAGACTGGAATGTGTGTAAGTGCATTCCAAAGCCTTCACCCCAATATGAAAGTGTCAGTCACTCAGTCGTGTCCAACTCTGTATCACTATGGACTGTAGCCCGCCAGGCTCCTCTGTCCATGGAATTCTCCAGGCAAGAATACTGGAGTAGGTTGTCATGCCCTTCTCCAGGGTATCTTCCTGACCCAGGGATTGAACCTGGGTCACCTGCATTGCAGGCAGAGTCTTTATCATCTGACCCAGGCCTGAATCAAGAGCATAAACTAAAAACTTTTTGTGACTTTCTAACATCTTACCATTTTCAGTGTGTTTTTGTGCTTTATCTGCATGCCCCAATATACATTTCAAATTGTAGCTACAGAGGGCAGAGGAATACTCATAAACTCTGTATAAAACTTTCCTTCCTTCTCTGCAGTACCCTGAGGCAGTGTATGGATTTGTCATAGTCGCTTTCTGAAGAAGAATAAGCAGTTGTGGTGGTACAGAGACTGTGTGGTTGTCTCAGCCTCCAGGAAGATCGGGAGACCTTCCCTACAGCTCCCACCTAGAGGAAGAATTGATAGTTTCCCCTTCATCCCACAGAACTGCCAAAAGATGACTAGCCACCTACCAGCCCATTCTTACCCTGTTAATGTGGAATGTTTATACTTGGTCCATTTTCAAAGTTCAGACTTTGAACAGACTTCTCTTTGTTTATTCTCATGCCTGTGGAAAAAGCCCTGATTTTTTGTGGTTTTAAAATTTCCTCTCAGGTACAACAACCCACCTCTAACTCTCTCACTCTTCTTGTTTATGATATATTCTTCTTCCAGGTGAGCTCTAAATGTATTTACTGTTAAAATATGTACTCTTAGTATATTTTTTGTAACATTAAGTTTATCATCCAGGGATATAGCATATACTCTATTTAAATCTGTTCTACCTTCGATTTTTAAACTGACAAGTAATTTTAAAATAAATTCTTGCCGTTCTCCTTATGCTGGTAAGTTAGCATTGTTGAATATGGAAACTCCATATTTTGCTTTCTGAAGACGAGGAAGGATTGTTACACTGCAAAAGATCTGAATCTCCTCAGCTTCTTGGAGGAAGAATAATACTTCTGAAATGGGAGGCCAGAGCTTTTATAAGTAAAATTAGAAATGCCCCAGAGGGTCTTGCTCTTTCAAAAGGAACACAAGTCCTTTTACAAAAGAAAAAGAAAAAGGTCTTTATTCTTGCTTGGAGTACAATGTCGGCTTCCTTATATTTTCCCTGCAAATACGGTCCTCTTTCACATTGTTCCCAGAGTAATCTTTCTGAAATGCAAATATGGACACATCACTGTCCTTCCTGACATCCATACATGATCCTCCATTTGGGACAATATCCACATTTCTTAGCCTCCGGGGGGCATATCTGGGTTTTGTGGAGTTTGAAGCTTATGGAATTTGAAGATGGGGATTCTTCCTAATATAAAGAAATATAAAATTTTGATTTCAAAATGAGCCTCAGGGCCTTAGGAGGGATAACGCAAGGGGCAATGCTCCTTGGAACATAAATTTTACTAATTTCCTAGTATATCTGCCTCTACTAAGTGTATTGATTTATCATCTCAAATGAGTTGCGGTTACCAGGTCAATAAATAATGACTAAGATAAAGTGTCCAGTAAGCTGAAGTTGAAAAGAACTTTTCCCTCTGCCCTTCTAACTCCTTTGGCTGAGGCCCTGCTGACAAGACAGATTAACAAGAGAAAAATAAACAGTTTATTAACATGTGCGGTGAGCTTATATGCAGGAGAAACTCAGTGACAAGTAACTCAGAGGTGGTTAGAATTGGGCTCATGTAGTATTTTTGACAAAGGACAGTAGATATGTTGAGAAGAGATAAGACGAAAGGGGTTTTAAGCTTCCAAGGTAAATATATGGGGGGAAACCAATGGAAGATAAGTGTTGTTTTGGTAAAGCATGTCATGTAGATTCTTCTCAGTGCTGGCTCTAGGTTGGAAGGCATCTCCAGTAATTGAAGAGTCTAAGTTTAGTTTTAGGCAAATGTGGGGGAGGGAAGAGTTAGTTTTGGGGTTTTATATTTGGCATCTGCTATTGCTCAGTTGTCTTCACCTCAAAATAATCTTTAAGTCAATGTGGCATATTTTAATGTGTCATATTCGGATCCCCTACAGCCTAGAGATCTCACTAGAACTCAAGACCCAGAGGCTGCGTATGGCAAGGATGGTTCTTCTTAATGAGATAGATTTTAAGCCCTTTCTATGGAGAAGGCAATGGCAACCCACTCCAGTACTCTTGCCTGGAAAACCCCATGGGAGGAGCCTGGTAGACTGCAGTCCATGGGGTCGCTGGGAGTCGGACACGACTGAGTGGCTTCACTTTCACTTTTCACTTTCATGCATTGGAGAAGGAAATGGTAACCCACTCCAGTGTTCTTGCCTGGAGAATCCCAGGGATGGGGGAGCCTGGTGGGCTTCCGTCTGTGGGGTCACACACAGTCGGACACGACTGAAGTGACTTAGCAGCAGCAGCATGGTCACTACAATAAGGAAAATATTAAGCCGTAGTTTTCATACTAGGTTTATTTCAAATAGATTCAAGTTCAACCCTTAAATTACTAATTTGCATTACTTAATAATTACTAAGTTACTTCCGTCTGATTTGAGATTGTAGCCGTCCTTTCCTCAGTAGTAACTAACGTCCTTCACCAGTCCTTCAACCTGGTTGAAATATCTATCAGTCTTCTTGTCTGGGAGAGCCACCAATCTTAATGCTGTTTTAACCATAGCTGCTTAGATCCTTTATCTCTTCTGCCTTTATCTGCCTTTGTAGTCAATACCACCAAAGTCGTGCTCTGATTAACTTCCTCACACCGAATGATGGTTCTCGTTTCTTCTCAGTTGAGACTGAGAGGGAGGAATGGTGAGAATGGTTATACGTATTCTCCTTGTCTCTTGCCCCATGCGCCCATCCTCTCCTCACTTATAAATTCGGTTCCTCCCTTTTGTTTCCTCTAGAGTTTCCTTTTAAAGATGGCAATGGATCCTTATTCTTTAGGTGACTTTTTTCTAAAGCACTTGTGTTAGTTTGAGTCTTTAAGGAATCAGAGGCCAAAATGTGATCGAACATGCAATCTTACTTATTAGTTTATATGCCTTGGCTGGAAAACGGAAAGGGAACTGGTAAAGGCTGGGTCAACACTCCGTTTTGGTGTAAGACTGATCTATGTGCAGACTAAAGGGAAGAAAGCCTGTGTAGAAGTGCTCACACGTCGCTGGACATGCAGTCCAAGGGCCTCTGTCAAAGCTGGAAGCCTTTTATATCACCCTGTAAATGGGTGGGGTGAATTTTCCCAGGTTTGGGATATGTTGCTTTCTTCTTTGTGTAGAGAATACAAAATATAGTGCTTTGTCTTCTTCTCTGGGGCATGTCCCAGCATACGTGTGATTCAGTTCAGTTCAGTCGCCCAGTCATGTCCGACTCTTTGCGACCCCATGAATCACAGCACGCCAGGCCTCCCTGTCCATCACCAACTCCCGCAGTTCACTCAAACTCATGTCCATCAAGTTGGTGATGCCATCCAGCCATCTCATTCTCTGTCGTCCCTGTCTCCTCCCACCCCCAATCCCTCCCAGCATCAGACTCTTTTCCAGTGAGTCAACTCGTCGCATGAGGTAGTCAAAGTATTGGAGTTTCAGCTTTAGCATCAGTCCTTCCAATGAACACCCAGGGTTGATCTCCTTTAGAATGATTACTGAATTCTTAAAACTTCACTGAAGGGACTGGCACCTGAACACCTCAGCAGGTCAATGGATCCTGCAAGGAAGGCTGTAGAAAACCTGCAGCTTAGTTTCTTGCCATTGATAGCTTCCTGGATTTATGTTCATCATAACACACTTCACTTGTGTTATAATTGCCCATTTACTTCTGTTTCCATCTTCCGTGTTCCTCTGCATCTGGCACACAGGTGCTTAATAGGCATTCAGTTAACTGTTCCTCCCTTAAACCTGCTTTGGGAGCAAAACTCTGTAGGATAATAAAATTACAAGTTCATGTGGTTCCAGTTGTATGATAAGAGTTAAGTCTTCTTTTCTTCCGCATCTGAATTAAATCTGCGATGGTGAAAACTAGGAATTTTCCAAATAACAAACTGAAGGGAACTATTTCAAGATTCTTCCTTTTTCTGAGGTGGTTGATAAACATTTCCACCATAGTCTGACATTTAGTTCCAAAATAATAAAATCCTAACTTGCCTCCTGAAATGGCCTTTCTAAACTGGGAATTAGGGAGCTGAGTTCTCATGCAAAGGTAATTAAATGGCCTTAATAGGAAGCTAGTGACTTCTTAAGGACCTTCTCAGTGTATTCAAGCGCAGTGTTCACCACAGTAAGAAAACTATGAGAGAAGTGGGAAGAACGACAGGACTTTGTCCTGAAGGACATTCCAAACAATTCTTCAACCTTCCCCTACTATGTCTCCCTTTAAAAATATTACCAAACAGTAAATGAAGAATATTAGATAATAAAATGGATTAAAGTATTTAATCTCCATCTGTATAGTGGTTAAAATGCAAGGTAACAGAAGAAGCAAGAGGGAAATGAGACCAAACAAAACTACATCTTACGGCTGTGTCAAATTACCCCTGAGTTTATTTAATCTCTATGTCATTTATATATGAAGAGCTCACTAATTTGTGATATTGTTTGGAGAATTCAGAGGTATCAGAGAGAAGTCGGGTTTTCCAAACTAAAATGAGTTGGGAAGATAAGAAAATCCACCATTTAAAATAAATTGGCTTCAGGACTAGCAAAACTCAGTACAAAGCTCTATCATGAATGAAATCCTTACTACAAACTTAGCTCTGACCTGTCACTAAATATAAAATTCTTATTTTAGTTTTGTGCGGCAGTAGATATCATTTATTTATAATTTTGATTTTGCCTGTGACAATTTGCATAGCATGGTAATTTAAGAAATCTGCACAGTTCTGAAGAGAAAACAAAGATCCGTTGAAATTAGAAAAAGTTTTCTTATCAATCCTTTTCATTATGGATTTGATAAAGCAGTACGTTTCCCTTGAGATGTACAGAATCTAATTATTGCACTTGGGCCTGTCTTTCTTAAAGATGCGCAGGATTATACCTTTATCTTTCCTACATTCCTTTTGTTTTTGTAGTCAGACTAGCATAGAACAAAGTGGATTGCTTTCTCCAAGGTGTCTCTTTCTCAGTTCTGACAGGCCTGATCAAAGAGGGAATATGTATATTGAGACGGGGGATAGTTCTTTTACTTTGTTCTTGCATAAAGTACTGGGTTGAAAGCTTTAAATAGTAATGAAAAGTACCATGAATCCAGAAAAATCTGTTTGGATAGTTATATCCTGTTTAGAGATCATTTCTAAGTGTCATGGAGAGAGGGGAAGTAGGGCACCTATGTTTGATGTTAATTAAAGCTACAGAACTAGAGAGGAGATTCTTTTCATTTGAGAAATTAATTGAACTTATCTGAGTCTTAAGGTATCATTCAGTATGCACCAGTAAGACATATATTTTATATAATGCCTATTTGTCATTGGCAGTTTCTGGCTATAAAGTCAAGGTAATTGAGGATTAACCTTTAAGATTCTAAAAGTAATATTTAATGAGAGTCTTCCTGAATGTATGGGGTTGGCGATCCTAATTGACTAAAGACTAGTCACTGAGCAGCAGTTATGCCCATCCCCCAGCCAACAAGGGTGTTTTGATTTACTGCATTTGAATGGCGCCTGCACAGCTATGTGTTTAAAATCTCTCTAGAGTTGAATCTGAAATGCAGCTAGTAGCTATATCATCCTCCCAGGAAAGTTACTGCTTCTATCTTGAATCATATTGCTGTGGATTAAAAATTCAAAACTATCTTCTTTTTCACAAAATACTGCTTGTTGGATTGACTACACTACCCTGTGACACTGTGCAATGTGAATTTTCCTCCCTTCATTATCATTTTGCTCTATCCATCTTGGGCTTCACTTTTCTATCAGTACTCTTCAACCATACAATAAAGATTTTTTTTTTTCTCCTTTAAGAAGAAGAAATAAAAACAAAAGTGGTTCTACTTCTTTTCACTGGATGGTTTTTTAATCCTATTCTTTAAGCCGGGGGTCTATCCTGTCTTTATTGCTTTTTCTTTGAAAACTTAATTTTGAATTCCTAATGCAGTCCTTTCTTGTTTTTTTGATTATATGCCTGTTCCCTGAAACTGTAATTTGGGTTGTTGAATTTATATATGTGTTTCCTTTTTTTCTTTCCTCTGTAACTTCCTCAGTGATTCCAGAGTTTAGTTTGAGCTTCCTATCAGGCCTGAACTGTTTTTCAGAATAATAGACTGTCTGGCATTTGAATGCTCTAAGTGCTTTGAAATGAATTTTCCCAATATCTGGTATACTTTTCACAACGTACTTGACATTCTTTTCTTCAACTGTAATAGATTCTGAGGTGTTTTCACTTTCTTCCCAAGTTTCTATTACTTTTACTTCAAAAAGCATTAATGTGTGTTGATCAGAGTGAAATTAATTCAAGGGGAACAAATACTTCCAAAAGAGCATCTTCTTAAAAATCCTACTGCATTCTTTTCAGAAGGATTTGTCACACAAATCAAGAATTTTAGAGTACAAGTTTCCCCCGCTATCTCAAAGTGGAGCGTTCCTAGTAAACTTTTTGTAAGCTGAAATGGTGTAAAGCAAAGAAGCCATTATCTCAGGACACATTTTGCTAACGAATGCACAAAGTAAATCAAGATAAATCACACATGCTCATAGACACGGTTCAAAGCAATGGCAGCTCAAAGCTGAGAGGCTGAGTGCAGTTCCCAGAAAGGAGTTGGGCAGTGCCACTCTCACTGCTTGGGGCATGCCGCGTGACTGCTCAGCTGCAAAACAACACTGAACGCAGGTTTTGCTTTTTGCCTATTTTTCGTGAAAGCAAAAATCCTCTGTTAGCGAAAGCAGGTACTAATGTAGTAATTTGTAAAAATGAAGTGTAAAGCAAACTTTCAAAAAGGTGTGTGTGTGGGTTACCTGTATACTCTTTTTCTCAATATCCCCTCTGTAGAAAGTATTCATTTATTAATAATCAACTTATACAAAATTTTATGTAACTAGAATTTTTCTATTAGTTTTTGCAGGAGAAAAAAATTGGAATCAACTAACATGTCCATTCTATTAAGGCTCTAATTTAGGTAACATTGCAAAATACGTTTTAAGATATTTGATGACATGGAAAAGTACTCATGCAATCAAAAAGTAGATCTGAAATTTGTATATGAACACATAATATTAGTGTTCTAAAAATATATACATATAAAAATAAGATTAATCATGTTATTCTATAATGATTGCAGTTTCTGTGTTTCTTTTTAAAATTTTCAGTCTCTATAATCATATACTCTTTAAAAACAAGGAAATGTTATTAGACCATTTCTTAAAAAAAAAATTACTTATACACTTCTATTAACATGTCTGGTTGGTTGGGGTTCCTTGTCTCTTTTACACTTTGTTTTATGATAAATAATCACTTATCAAGGGACACATCATAGGGACAGAGGAAACAGTTGCTTGCTAAATAATTGCTCTGTTTCTTTCTCCTTTATGATAACTAGCATTTGAGTACTACTGTGTGGTTAGGCACAGTGCCAGAGGTTTTAAGTATACAGTGTTTTATGTATCTAACTTAGCAGTTATAAAGGTGCTTGCTTAAGTCTCGAACGGAATCTAGTGTTTTATAGAAGAGGACACTGAAGGTCAGACTGTCCAAGGTCACAGAGCTGATATGTGGTAAGCTGTATCTGACCCAAGGTTTCGAATGACAAAGCTCATAGTCTTTCCACTACAAATTGAACATTACCATGCTTCTTCCACAGTACTTGGATAATGTAGCAGCCCCTAACAGAATTATTTGGATATGCAATAAAGCTTTTCCATGGCCCTTTTTAAAAATTAAACTTTTAAGATAATTGTGGATTCTCATACAGTTGTAAGAAATAATCCAGAGAGATCCTTTGTACCCTTTGTATACTCCAGTGGTGTCATCTTGCAAAACTATGGTACAATCTCATCATCAGGATGTTGACATAGTCAAGATACATTACCACAGGGATCTCTCATGTTGAACTTTTATAGCCAGGTCCACCTCCTTCCCACCTCACTTAACCACTGGTATCTGTAAAACTGTTCTGTTTATGTAATTTGTCATTTAAAGAATGTTACATAAATAGACTCCCTTTTGGAATTGCTGTTTTAAACTTAGCATAGTTTTCTGGAGATTCGTCTGGTTGTTGTATGTATCTGTAGTTGGTGCTTTTTTGTTGCTGAGTAGTTTTCTATGGTATAGATATGCCACAGTTTAGCCAGTCACAACTTAACCATTCATACAAGGATATCTGTGTTGTTTTCATAGATTTTTGTGTGAACGTAAGTTTTCATTTCTCTGGGATAAATGCTCAAGGGTGCAGTTACTGAATCCTATGGTAGTTGCATATTTATTTATTTATTTTTAATTGCCAAGCTGTTTTCTGGACTGGCTGTGCCATTTTGGGTTTCTATCAGCAATGTTATGAGATTCAGTTTCTCTACATCCTCATCAGTGTTGGAATGGTCATTTCTTTTTAAATTTAATTATTTAAAAAATTTATTTTAATTAAAAATTTTATGATGTGTAGTGATTACCTCATTGGAGTTTTACTTTGCATTTCCCCAGTGTCTAATGATGCTGAATACCTTTTCATTTGCTTACTTGCTGTCTCTGTATCTCCTTAGCTATAAGTCTCCTCATGCCTATTGTCCATTTTCTTTTGGATTCTTTGCTTTGTTGCTGCTGTGCTTTGGAAGTGCTTCCTATATTTCAGATACTAGTCCTTTGCCAGATATGTGGCTTACAAATATTTTCTCTCAGTCTGTAGTTTTCTTTCTCTTAACAGTCTTGTGCAAAGTAAAAGTTTAAACTTTTGGATGTTAAGTTTTTAAGTAGGATTTTGGATCATATATTTAGTGTCAAATCTCAGAACTTTCATCCAACTCTGGTTACTAAAGATGTTCTCTTATTTTTTTTTTCTAAAAGTTCTACAGTTTTACATTTTATTCTTAAGTTCAGGCTAATTTTCTGCCTTAGTCCTAGAATCAACCTTTCTAGCCTATAGAGCAAAGAAATATATGTTACACTAACCCATACACTAAAACTTGCATGTCTATATCTAGAAGTATTTTTATGTGTAACAATCTGTATCTATAATTAAGCTAAATCTGAGTTTGTATTGATGTTCCCAGCTTTAATCTGTTACCATATGGATCATTCTAGCTTCCTTCCCTTGTTGTCGTTCAGTTGCCAAGTCATGTCCGATTCTTTGTGACCCCAGGTCTCTGTCCCTCACCATCTCCCGGAGCTTGCCCAAGTTCATGTCCACTGAATTGGTGATGCCATCCAACCATCTCATCCTCTGTCGTCCTCTTCTCCTGCCCTCAATCTTTCCTAGCATCAGGGTCTTTTCCAGTGAGTCAGCTCTTTGTATCAGGTGGCCCAAGTATTTGAGCTTCAGCATCAGTCCTTCCAATGAGGATTCAGGGTTGATTGCTTTTAGGATTGACTGGTTTGATCTCCTTGCTGTCCTAGGGACTCTCTCTTCTCTTGCTGATGTAAATCCTCCACAATGAGAAAACTGGCTCCTCTCACCTGCCAACTATTTACTTAATTGCTCAACTCCACTATATGTATATAGTGATATCAGAATTGTACGTCTGTACCTCAGTGGGAAATAACTTTATCAGTGAGGGTATAGTGATTATGTCCAGTTTCTTTCGCTTTAGTGTTAGAGGGTCCACTAATTTCCACAGTTACACTTTGTTCAGCACCTCTTCTACTTTTTCAGTAAGGTTGTTTCATACATTTGCAGTACAATTAGATTGTTTTGTCACAGTTTGCATTCCATCCTAGAATCCTCTGACCTTCTAAATGATTTTTTAAATTTGCATGCATTACAGTTTACTCTTTGAGCTATGACGTTCTATTGCTTTTGACAAATGCATAATCGAAGGTACCCACAACTAAGTGATAATGCAAAACGCATGCCTTATCCATGCTTCACCTACTCACCCTTCCCTCTTCCCTCTCCTTCTTGGAAAACACTGATCTTTTTACAGTCTCTACAATTATACTTTTCCAGAATGTCACTGTCTTCTTTCACTTTGTCTTATGTATTTAAAATAAATCCATGTTCTTTCCTGATTTGATAGCTTGTTTCTTTTTTTTTTTTTTTAGTAACTAATACTCCATTTGTACCTCAGTTTACTTATCCATTCACTTATTCAGGAACATCTTGGTGGTTTTTAGGTTTTTGTGACTATGAATAAAGTTACAAGAAGCATTCATTGCAGATTTTTGTATGAACATACATTTTTATGTTGAGTAAATATCTAGAAGTATATTTGCTGGACTATATGGTAAGTCTGTGTTTAGCTTTACAATGAAACTTCCAAGTCACTGTCTTCTGAAGTTACTGTACCATTTTTGCATTCCCATCAGCAGTGAACGAAAGTTCCTGTTGCTCTGCATCCTCATGAGCAATTCAGTTTAGTTCAGTCGCTCAGTCGTGTCTGACTCTGCGACCCCATGAACCGCAGCACACTAGGCCTCCCTGTCCGTCACCAACTCCCAGAGTTCACCCAAACTCATGTCTATTGAGTCAGTGATGCCATCCAACCATCTCATCCTCTGTCATCCCCTTCTCCTTCTGCCCTCAATCAGGGCATCTTCTCAAATGAGTCAGCTCTTGGCATCAGGTGGCCAAAGTATTGGAGTTTCAGCTTCAACATCAGTCCTTCCAATGAACACCCAGGACTGATCTCCTTTAGGATGGACTGGTTGGATCTCCTTGCAGTCCAAGGGACTCTCAAGAGTCTTCTCCAACACCACAGTTCAAAAGCATCAATTCTTCAGCACTCAGCTTTCTTTATAGTCCAACTCTCACATCCATGCTTGACTACTGGAAAAACCATAGCTTTGACTAGATGGACCTTTGTTGACAAAGTAATGTCTCTGCTTTTTAATATGCTGTCTAGATTGGCCATAACTTTCATTCCAAGGAGTAAGTGTCCTTTAATTTCACAAGCAATTAGGATGCTTGTTTTTTATTTTTAACTGTTCATTATAATGTGTAGTAGTGAATTATATTTTTATTCTTAAAAATGTACTAGAAGACAGATTATTTTGCAATGCAGAAGAATTAATTAGAGGAAATGATACTGTCAAAGACACTGATAACCATAGACTTTGCCTCCTCCTTACTGAATGCAGACTGGCTTCACAGCTAAGGAATTTGCTTCAAGACCCAGGAGAGCTCATGTTTGTAAAAATTCCCTGAAATCCGTGCTTCTCAGTCCTGTCAGACACAGTGCACCCTTACAACAAATGTTGTAATGCTGTCTTTTCTATGCCAAAATGAAATTATCAGTAATACAGCCTAATTACATGGTTTCAAAAAATCAGTATAATGTTCTGTTACATACAGGAGAAATCTTAAAAATTAAAAACTGTGTATTCAAGCATATAAATGTCCAGTCATAAATACATTAAATATATTAGAACATAATGAAATAGTCAGGTATTAGTACCCTCTTCCTGAAAAACTGAGACAATCAGAAGTCATTTCATATAATTAAAGCAATGGTATGAATGGACACTAGAATATAATTTAAGTATTGCTCTTGTGCATAATTGGAAGAGAACTTGTTTATGTGTAATGAGAAAGAACAGCCCCAGTTGAAGTAGAAATACCATGCCAAGATAAACTACAGACTGTTTAATTGAAAACAAATAAGGATATATGATTCTCACAATGAGCTCACTATTACAAGAGTGGTGTTAAAATTTCCTATATTGTGACATAGGGTATGTTAGTGACAAAGCTCATGTGTTCTGCCATTTTGAAATTCTGCTATATATTGGAACGTATTGTAAGTCTCAGCTAAAACAACCTGGGAGGCTCTATTCTTCCATAAGAATAGGGACTATAGATTGGAAAGAAACTATGAATAAGAGGCTACAGAGAAGTTATATGATGAACCATAAGGGACAATATTGTATTTAATAGTAAGAACTGAAAACAGGCAACCCCCAAATAATTTTAATGCTGTTTTCACAATGTAAGTTTTTGTCCCTGTACTACAGAAATATAATGTAAAATGATATGTGAAATTTAAAAAATATTTTTATAATGAAATATAGTGTTATGCTAGTGTAATAATCCTTGGTATGAAGTCACAAGAGGAGTCCCAAAGCTATCAATTATTTGCAATCTGCCTTGTTTTTAAAGTTTTTACAGAAATTGCATTTCTGTGCTGAAACCATTTTTAAACTAATATGCATTAAAAAATGCTGTATAACAGTGAGTGGATAGAAAGTAGAGAGATAGTAAATTATTGAATGGTTTGAAAATAGTCTTTATCCCATTTAAGCTTTTCTTTCTATAACAGCCTTCTCTTAAATTATGTTGACTTTTTGCATAAATATATGAAAAATCTTTTTGGTATCTCATCTACTAAAGTATCATTAGTTTGTACTTGTAGTGGGTTTGACACCTGGCGTATTAAAAATTTGTTCAGGAAGATACTCCCTATGTGAAATTGTCATTTCTAGTTTAGGGTATCTAAAATTCTTGGTCCCTAACCTAATTGCCTAAGAGCATCCGTGTCTCTGTCACAGTCATCAGAAAAGCGAAAATGCTCCCATGTTTTCAGGATGTACCTTAGCCTACAGTACCAGCCTTGTTGAGAGCCTCAACTAAATCTATGGTTCCTAACCTTTCATGAGGAATATTGTTAGTTTCAACTGCTTGAGCCTAGAGAAGGAAATGTACTTGAGGAGGAAATAGGCTGTTAGCAAAGAAGATAACTAGGGCAGAGACTAATTTTGCTCATTTTTGTTGCATTTTAGTCCATAAAGCTGAATTAGGACTTGGGAAACAAGAAGTAAAGGAAACTAACATGCAAGCGTGTTAGTTTCATGTGCCAAGAACTCTTATTGATACTTCTAAATCTAATCTCCATAAAAGCTCTGAGGAGGTTGCACTGTCCTCAATTAAGTCTCCTTAATAGTAGAGGAAATTGGGATCCTGAGAAATAATGTAACTCTTTGATCACTGGGAAGATCCCCTGGAGAAAGGAAAGGCTACCCACTCCAGTATTCTGCCCTAGAGAATTCCATGGACTGTATAGTCCATGGGGTCGCAAAGACTTGGACACGACTGAGCGACTTTCACTTCACTTCCCTTCCTACTTCAGTTGAAAATCAGAATCTGCAAGAAAAGAGGAACAAAAAGAAAATTGGATGTTGGAAATAGAGCAGGTTGCCATATAAGCAGGCTTTTAGATGGGAGAGATCAATGATTTGGAAGACAGAAAGACTTTGTGAGCTGGGAGCGCAGGCACTCTGTACTCTTAACCTGAGCTAATGTCTTTTGTGCAAGTGGTTAAGAACATACAATTGTTGTACTTTGTTCCCTCTGCTGCTGCTAAGTCACTTCAGTCGTGTCCGACTCTGTGTGACCCCATAGATGGAAGCCCACCAGGTTCCCCCGTCCCTGGGATTCTCCAGGCAAGAACACTGGAGTGGGTTGCCATTTTCTTCTCCAATGTGTGAAAGTGAAGTCGCTCAGTCGTGTCCGACCCTTAGTGACCCCATGGACTGCAGCCTACCAGTCTCCTCCATCCATGGGATTTTCTAGGCAAGAGTACTGGAGTGGCTTGCCATTGCCTTCTCCGTTGTTCCCTCTAGGTAGGAACAAAATAACACCACTCAAGGTTTAGACTCTGATTCAGGTCTGACTTTGGTGAGATTCACATTAAATAACATGCCCTGTGATTGTACAATAATTAAGCATTCCAAATTGAAAGATGGAAGAAGTTCCTGTTAGCTCAGATGAAAGATTCAGTGTGGGTGAAATGTGTTGCTTTCTAAGTATTTATGAACAGAAAATCTCTAAGTATTTATGTGCCCCTCTTGGCAAGATCTGCATTTAAATCAGTGGGTCTTTTGCTTTAATTCTGAAGTCACAAAGGTACTGCTTAGAACATGCTCCTACCAGCTTGTGAGGGCCAAATGTTAAGTTTTCTGGAGTTCTGTCATTAGTTTGTTAATTCCGTGATAGTTCGAAATCAACTGTGATGGCAATATTTACATCAAAAAAATGAGAAAACCCTACAAATCCAGCCCCTACTCTCTGCTTCAGAAGTAATTGTTAAACCTTGCATCAGTGTATACTGCTGTTGAATGGTTCTGAAATGATTCAGCTGTGGTCACTGGCATTTACTTGTGCTCAAGGGTGTCTTCCTGTGGCTTATAATCACTGGCTATATGACAACTACTAAAAAAAATTATTTGCTCCTTTTGCATAACTTTTAGTTGGGATGAGGTAAGAAACAAAATGACTTATTTACAGGGAGATCTCTAGTGCAGATGGTGGTGGTAATCAGTTTGTGCCTCATTATCATTAAACCCTCTATTATTTCCCTTCATCCTCATTATTCCCATAGTCCTCTGCTGTCATTGGCAAGATTTCTAATCAATTTACTGTCTATATTTTTAAATTTGTTCTTATAAAATGTGTTCTGTTTTACAGACATATATTAACTTACAGAAATGGTTCATCTCAATCCATCTTCCTCTATTTCATATGAAAATTAGTTTTAAAGAGTTTTAATTTGACTATGTTGTAACCAGTTGTCCTCTGGAAAGACTTCACTAGTCACTTTCCCATCATCCATTCTTGCTGCTGCTGTTGCTAAGTCACTTCAGTCGTGTCCAACTCTGTGTGACCCCATAGATGGAAGCCCACCAGGCTCCCCCTTCCCTGGGATTCTCCAGGCAAGAACACTGGAGTGGGTTGCCATTTCCTCCCCCACATCCATTCTTGAGGATCCCTATATTCGCACATTCTTGCCAATATTTGACAGTCATCCAGCTTTCTATTTCCAGGCTAAGAGGTGTAAAATAATATCTTTTCTTAATTTGCATTCCTTTGATTATTAATGAGTTTGAGCACCTTGTTATATAGTTGCTAGCTTTTGCATTTTCTGTAAATAGCTTGTGGGTATATAGTTTGCACAATCCTTTTTTCTTTGGTGTTCCTGTCTCTTTATTGTACATTCTAGATGTTAATTTCTTGTTTCAGATCCTACAAACTTCTTTGGAGGAACATATTTAAGTACCTTTACTATCCAGGTCCTAAAATTAGAAACTCAAATTTCATAATTTTTGGTGAAAGTGTACCAAGAAGAAAATTATAGTAATTGGTTCTTTTATCAGTCGGGATATATTAGATCATGTTTTAGTACCATACATTCCCATATCTTTATGGTTTAAACAGGCAGCATGCCTGAGTAAGAAATAAATATGTCAACTGTGGATCAGCAGAGGGCTTCTGTTTATCACAGTAACTCAGGGACTGTCAATCAGAAAACCCCCTCAGTATTGCTGGATGCTGAGACAAAGAGGAAGAAAGAATTCTGGAGCATTTAGTGCCAACAAATATTGGCCAGAAGTTGGTCATTTTAGTTCAGTTAGTTCAGTCGCTCAGTTATGTCCAACTCTTTGCAACCTCATGGACTGAAGCACGCCAGGCCTCCATGTCCATCACCAACTCCTGGAGTTTATTCAAACTCATATCCATTGAGTCTGTGATGCCATCCAACCATCTCATCCTCTGTCGGCCCCTTCTCCTTCTGCCTTCAATCTTCCCCAGCATCAGGGTCTTTTCAAATGAGTCAGTTCTTCGCTTCAGGTAGTCAAAGGATTGGAGTTTCAGCTTCAGCATCAGTCCTTCCAATGACTATTTAGGACTGATTTCCTTTAGGATGGACTGGTTGGATCTCTTTGCAGTCCAAAGGACCCTCAAGAGTCTTCTCCAACATCACAGTTCAAAAGCATCAGTTCTTCAGTGCTCAGCTTTCTTTACAATTCTTCTTTCTCAGCTTTCCAACTCTCACATCCATACATGACTACTGGGAAAACCATAGCTTTGATTAGACGGACCTTTGTTGGCAAAGTAATGTGTCTGCTTTTTAATAAGCTATCCAGGTTGGTCATAACTTTTCTTCCAAGGAGCACGTCTCTCTTAATTTCATGGCTGTAGTCACAATCTGCAGTGATTTTGGAGATAAAAAGTCTGTCACTGTTTCCAAAGTTTCTCCATCTGTTTGCCATGAAGTGATGGGACCAGATGCCATGATCTTTGTTTTTTGAATGTTGAGCTTTAAGCCAACTTTTTCACTCTCCTCCTTCACTTTCATCAAGAGGCTTTCTAGTTTCTCTTCACTTTCTGCCATAAGGGTGGTGTCATCTGCGTATCTGAGGTTATTGATATTTCTCCTGGCAATCTGATTCCAGCTTGTGCTTCTTCCAGCCCAGCGTTCCTCATGATGTACTCTGCATAGAAGTTAAATAAACAGGGTGACAATATACAACCTTGACGTACTCCTTTTCCTATTTGGACCCAGTCAGTTGTTCCATGTCCAGTTCTAACTGTTGCTTCCTGACCTTCATACAGAGTTCTTAGGAGGCAGGCAAGGTGGTCTGGTATCCCCATCTCTTGAAGAATTCTCCACAGTTTGTTCTGATCCACACAGTCAAAGGCTTTGGCATAGTCAATAAAGCAGAAATAGATGTTTTTCTGATGCTCTCTTGCTTTTTTGATGATCCAGCGGATGTTGGAAATTTGATCTCTGGTTCCTTTGCCTTTTCTAAAACCAGCTTGAACATCTGGAAGTTCTTGGTTCACATACTGTTGAAGCCTGGCTTGGAGAATTTTGAGCACTACCCTGCTAGCGTGTGAGATGAGTGCAATTGTGCGGTAGTTTGAGCATTCTTTGGCATTGCCTTTCTTTGGGATTGGAATAAAAACTGACTTTTTCCAGTCCTGTGCCTGTTGCTGAGTTTTCCAAATTTGCTGGCATATTGAGTGCAGCACTTTCACAGCATCATCTTTTAGGATTTGAAACAACTCAACTGGAATTCCATCACCTCCACCAGCTTTGTTCGTAGTGATGCTTCCTAAGGCCCACTTGACTTCGCATTTCAGGATCTCTGGCTCTGGGTAAGTGATCACACCGTTGTGATTATCTGGATCGTGAAGATCTTTTTTGTGCAGTTCTTCTGTGTATTCTTGCCACCTCTTCTTAATAGCTTCTGCTTCTGTTAGGTCCATATCATTTCTGTCCTTTATCGTGCTCATCTTTGCATGAAATGTTCCCTTGGTATCTCTAATTTTCTTGAAGAGATCTCTAGTCTTTCCCACTCTGTTGTTTTCCTCTATTTCTTTGCATTGATTGCTTAAGAAGGCTTTCTTATCTCTCCTTGCTATTCTTTGTAACTCTGCATTCAAATGGGTATATCTTTCCTTTTCTCCTTTGCCTTTCACTTCTCTTCTTTTCTCAGCTATTTGTAAGGTCTCCTCAGACTGCCATTTTGCTTTTTTGCATTTCTTTTTCTTGGGGATGGTTTTACTCCCTGTCTCCTGTACAATGCCATGAACCTCCATCCATAGTTCATCAGGTACTCTATCAGATCTAGTCCCTTAAATCTATTTCTCATTTCCACTGTATATTTGTTAGGGATTTGATTTTGGTCATACCTGAATGGTCTAGTGGTTTTCCCTACTTTCTTCAAGTGTGAATTTAGCAATAAGGAATTCATTATGTGAGCCACAGTCAGCTCCTGGTCTTGTTTTTGTCATTGGTAATTTACCCATTTCCAAAAGGTCCAGGAAGTATAATCCTGTTTTTATGAGAAATAGTCAAGATGGAAATAGCAAAAATCTCTATTATCTATCTTTCTGGCCATCAGATATGCAGGTCACCAGTTTCTTTCTTGCAACCAGAACACATTCCATCTTTCTTGAGAGATACCATGCAAAGTTTACTTCCAGTCAGTGTATCAAACTCAAAGCCCAGCATCCCTATGTAGTAAATAGAATTCTTTTCATCAGGTCCTTATGAAAAGGAACTTCATTATCTGGAAACCTATGAACTAAGAGGAAAATTTATTAATTTCTCACACAATCATTATACTTTGGTGGAAAAAAGAAAGGATAATGGAAACAAATAATCCTGTTCAGGTTGGGAAAGAATGGAAAACTTGAAAGTCAATGGCAGTTTAAAGATCTCCCTGGGAATGTGTTGTTTGGATTCTTTATGCAGTGGATGGGGGATATTTCTAATTAGAGCTCAATTTTGCTGTGGAAAGGACTTCCAAGTTCATTTTTCCAAGGTCGTTGGCTTAGGCCCTGGAAAGTTTCTCCATTATATTCGGTGACTACATTTGAGGAGAGCATTAGAGAAATATATTCCTTAGAGATGAAGAAGCTTTCTCAGCTTGTGCTTTAGGGCCAAGAATCATTTTAAGTTTCAAATAATCATGAAATTTTGGTCTAGTCTTATGGTTCTTTGGACTAAAACTACACATTTAATTAAATTCTCATCTGTTTGATTCCATTCATCAGCATATGCCAGTAGTCCACAATAATTTTCAGTGCTGGGCTAAGTTCAGTTAAGTGCACAGCTTGAACCTATGAGGATTTGGTGGGAGAATCATAGCCTTGTCTGTTTTCACATTTTGTCCTCTTAAAAATGACGTAGTGGATGCCACAACCTTAACTAGATCTATGGTTTCTGATCATTATAACCATTCAGAAGTTTTCAGTTTCAGCCAAGTTTTTTATTTAGTTCTTGCTGTAAGGCTAAATTTTAATAAACCTTTCTTTTGGATCAGATGTCTTCTTATTTTTATCTTTTATCAGTTGGAGGAGAAGCATTGCCTTTCTTAACCCTGCAAGTCCTGGACTTTCTGGATCTGCTATGTTCCCTTTCATTCATTCTTATAAATCAGCTCTTTCCCCAAGTAATTTCATCTATTTATTGTTTGTTGGCAGATGTAGCCTATGGTAATTAAAATTCTCTCTTCTAACCTCTTCCCTCTGAGATGCAAGTTTATCAAGCATGTACATTACATACCTTCCAAGTATCACAGGTGACAACCTAACCAAATGTTTCACTGTTGTATAATATGGACTGTTACTCTTTCAGCCACCAAAGTTCATTTTCTTTCTATCTAGTTCCTAGACCGATGCCAAATAATTTGAGATTTTTGTTAGGTGATATCTCCTTTTCTAAATACTTACTTATATAATGATCTGGACATTCTTCTAAGATGAATGACTAATGTAACAGGTAACTTTGAGGTTCTGCTGCTTAATATACCGTCTCCCTCTGGATACTAAATTAGAAGAAGGGAACAATTAATTGGTTCATTTTCTCCTTAGGTTCATATTTCTAAGTCAGTTACCAAACATAATGTGCAGTTCAGTCACTCAGTCGTGTCTGACTCTTTGCTACCCCATGGACTGCAGGACACCAGGCTTCCCTGTCCATCAACAACTCCCAGAAACTTACTCAAACTTGTGTTCATCGAGTCAGTGATGCCATCCAACTATCTTGTCCTCTGTCGTCCCCTTCTCCTCCTGCCTTCAGTCTTTCCCAGCATCAGGGTCTTTTCTAGTGAATCAGTTCTTTGCATCAGGTGGCCAAAGTATTGGAGTTTCAGTTTCAGCATCAACCTTCCAATGAATATTCAGGATTGATTTCCTTTAGGATGGATTGCTTGGATTTCCTTGCAGTCCAAGGGACTCTCAAGAGTCTTCTCCAATACCACAGTTCTAAGCATCAATACTTGGGTGCTCAGCCTTTTATGGTCCAACTCTCACATCTGTACATGACTACTGGAAAAGTCACAGCTTTGACTAGATGGACTTTTGTTGGCAAAGTAATGTGTCTGCTTTTTAATAAGCTGTCTAGGTTGGTCATAACTTTTCTTCCAAGGAGCAAGTGTCTTTTAATTTCATGGCTGCAATCACCATCTGCAATGATTTTGGAGCCCCCCAAAATAAAATCTCTCACTATTCTCATTGTTTTCCCATCTATTTGCGATGAAGTGATGGGACCAAATGCCATCATCTTAGTTTTTTGAATGTTGAGTTTTAAGCCAACCTTTTCACTCTCCTCTTTCACTTTCATCAAGAGGCCTTTGAGTTCCTCTTCACTTTCTGCCATAAGGGTGGTGTCATCTGCATATCTGAGGTTGTGCTTCATCCAGCCCAGCATTTTGCATGCAAGTTCAATGTAATGTTCAAGTAACACAAAGTAAGTATAGATATCTAAGTCATCAGTATCTAATATTAAGATATTGAATATCTGTTTCCCCCTGTTACAAATGGTTACAGATGAGTATATTTCTCATGTGATTTGCCTTCTTGCCTGATCCTTTCACACAGCTAGAAGGAATAAATTGGTAACTTGGTATTACCTGTCCTTTTCTGATATTCTTGCATAGTCAGAAATTTTCAAGGTATTGTATTGAGGCTGCAGCTTTGTGTGTGTATTCTTTCAAGGGATCCTTGAATAATTTTATACACTAATGTTTTGAAGTACTGATTTGGAGGAGGTAGAAAAACGAATGATGCTCTTCTACTCTGGAGGTGGGGGTGGGCAACAGACTCTTCCATAAGACCTGAGGGAGCTGACACCAGCTTCATGTTTAGAATTTGTTGAGCATTAAGTCTCAGACCCATCCCGACTGCCAGGGCATGAGAGATGGATGAAGAGGATAAAGAAGTCTGGATAGGCTATAGAGGGCCAAGGGGGCGACAGAAGATGAGATGGCTGGATGGCATCACCAACTCAATGGATGTGAATTTAAACAAACTCTGGGAGACGGTGGAAGACAGAGGAGCCTGGTGTGCTGTAGTCCATAGAGTTGCAAAGAATCAGACACAGCGACTGAACAAAAACAACAAGTGTTTTGTATGTTTTGGCCTAATGAGTTACAGCTATCGTGCCTACCTTTGGGGCTAGGAAAAGGTATCTTATGATCTTGAGAAAATCTAGTACATGTGCCTTTGGTCTTTATATCTCTCCTTTTGAAGGTCTTACTGAGGTTTTTGAACCTGGTAGGCATGTGCCAGGGCAGAGTTGTATAGGGTTTATTAGTCAGGCTAGTACATGGTGGTATAAACCAGGTCAGCAGTCATGGAATCTCTAGGGCCAAGGTGGAAAGGAACTCCAAAGCCAGTCTATGGCTGTCAAGAGAGTGCGTTTACATCAACTTCTTGATGGCTTTTGCTGTCTTTAATATCACGCCAGCCCAAGTCCCCTTGCCTAGTTCTATCCTGCCTTTGTAGTCCCTTAAATATTGGACATAAGGAAACTTGATGCCCTTTTCTAGGGCGTCTATTGTAGGTGCTAATGGAAACAGTTCTGTCCTGGTTGGTCCCCAAGTCTGTTCAGTTTTGTTTGCCCAGTTCTTGGTCAGTGTTGAGTCAGGCCAATAATGGTTCTTGATATCTCATTCAGATGATTTGGGGCAGAAATATCTACTTTATTCAGTTGCCTGCTTCCTCTAAGGATCTTGAATCAGCAGTTGACTTGCAGTTGAATGTCATTTTAAGGTCTGTAATAGTTGTAACTTTCTAGTTATGTTAAGAATATTTCCACTTTTACAGAGAGTTTGGGGTTAATAAGGACAGTGAAGTTTCTGAATTAAGGACAAAGCCTTTCATAAACCATGAATAATTACTCCCTACCAAAATGTCTTTCCCTATCAGTGGATGGGGATAAATGTTAGGCTGACCTAGGTAGAAGTTATGAAAACTTAGTCTCTCTTTTTAAGTTATGCTCACTGCAATTGCTGTGTCTTTGACCATCCAGAAAATAAATATTCTATTACTACTACTACATATTCACCTATGGGGTAAACCATTTTATAAAATTTGTTTGGAGATGTTCAACCAATCCTGTCATTTGTAGTTTCAATCTGTAGTACCTTTGTCATTTTTTTTAGCATTATGTTAATTACAGATTGGAGCATAAACTGGGCATATCCTCTCTTCTAGAAAAGGTTTCCCATTAATATTTAATATCAGAAGCAATTTGTCTCAATTATAATTAACTGTATCATGGAGGATTTTAGCAAGGTTCTTTGTGAGTTATCTGGTGACACCAGACATCTTTCCTCAATTTCACAGATTTTTCATGACTTTTAAAATGTGACAACTTCTATTTTTGCCCAGATTTTGAGGTCTAATTTTATGCTTCTATTGTGGACTCCTTGAACTTCTGCATAAGTTTTTTCTTTTCTGTTCTGTAAGAAAGTGTTTTTGTACTAGAACTTTTGTTAACACCACCTATTAAGAATGGTGGTGTACTATGGCTGTCTTTTTTATTACAGGCTTCTATCTTGATGATAGCAGCTTTCTCAGGTAGAAAATCTTAGGGTTTCCATAGCATTTCAAAGTCCTGAACTATTTGGAATGAACTATTTCAAAATTGTATCAGTAATGTGTGTGTATCATATTTGTTGGCAATTTAACATGCCCTTTGTATGACTACAAGTTCAACTACTTGAGCTGATTTGACTTCTGTTAAGGGATTGCGTTCTATGAGAGAGTCTAGAGTAACTGCTTATCTAACACTACTATTCTGGTATTATTACCTTTCACTTTTAAGATAAAAACTTATCAATAACAAAAAAAGTCTGAATCTGATATTCAGTTCAGTTCAGTCGCTCAGTTGTGTCCGACTCTCCGCAACCCCATGAATCACAGCACGCCAGGCCTCTCTGTCCATCACCAACTCCCGGAGCTCACTCAAACTCATGTCCACAGAGTCGGTGATGCCATCCAGCCATCTCATTCTCGGTCGTCCCCTTCTTCTCCCGCCCCCAACCTTTCCCAGCATCAGAGTCTTTCCCAGTGAGTCAACTCGTCGCATGAGGTGGCCAAAGTATTGCAATTTCAGCTTCAGCATCAGTCCCTCCAATGAACACCCAGGATCGATCTCCCTTAGAATGGACTGGTTGGATCTCCTTGCGGTACAAGGGACTCTCAAGAGTCTTCTCCAACACCACAGTTCAAAAGCATCAATTCTTCGGCCATCAGCCTTCTTCACAGTCCAACTCTCACATCCATATATGACCACGGGAAAAACCATAGCCTTGACTAGACGGACCTTTGTTGGCAAAGTAATGTCTCTGCTTTTTAATATATATCAAGGTTGGTCATAACTTTCCTTCCAAGGAGTAAGCGTCTTTTAATTTCATGGCTGCAGTCAGCATCCGCAGTGATTTTGGAGCCCCAAAAAATAAAGTCTGACACTGTTTCCACTGTTTTTCCATCTATTTCCCATGAAGTGATGGGACCAGATGCCATGATCTTTGTTTTCTGAATGTTGAGCTTCAAGCCAACCTTTTCACTCTCCTCTTTCACTGTCATCAAGAGGCTTTTGAGTTCCTCTTCACTTTCTGCCATAAGAATCTGATATGGGCATGTCCAAAAGATCTGTTCTGCCTTGGATGCTTTTCAAAGTATAGAAGAAGAACCATGTGGTTCTCTTTCATTAGGTAAGGTTAATCATGTTGCTGGACTAAGGATGCTAAATCAGTAGATAGGAAAATGAAGGGAATAAAATAACAATATTTCATAATTGGTTCAGCATCAATAGAAAGTGTTAGATGTTTTCTGTCAGCAGTAGGGACTGTGCTGCATGGTAGTATCATCAGATTTATAGTTGACTGTTCAGAACCTCTGGGAAAGCAAATGTCGAGAAGTACAGAATCTTCAGGTATAGTAAACTACAGTGTTTAGAATGTGATGTAGGTCTGATACTTGTAAAAGAAGGATAATTAAGAACAAAGCACTTCAAACTAGGCAAATCTTAGAGAAAGTCATTTGGTCAACCTAATAGGGAGCTCTGGAGCAAAGAATGCCCTTTAAGGAAAAATGGTCAGGATCTTATATCAGAGTGCCTGAGCACAGTCTACCTGAGGAGATTTCAATGCTGTGGTAGATTTCAAAAGCATAGTCCTTGGAAGTTGTCAGCCAACTGTACTCCTTGTGGCAGATTTTCTCTTTACAGGAGGTGCTACTGGAACTTTGGGCTTCCCTGGTGGCTCACATGGTAAAGAAAAATCTGCCTGCAACACTGGAGACCTGGGTTCTATCCCTGAGTCAGGAAGATCCCTTGGAGAAGGGAATGGTAACCCACTCGAGTATTTTTGCCTGGAGAATTCCATGGACACAGGAGCCTGCCTGGGATCACAAAGATTTGGACTTGGCTATGTGAGTTTCAATGGAGCTATACATTGCTGTCATAGTCCACACTTGTTCAGGAGACGGCTTCTCCAGGGTTCCCATGGGCTTCTCTGCCTGAGAGGGACATGGAGTAACCATGGCTTTACCATTGCCTTTGATCTTGTGGCTGTAACCATAGCTTTACCATTGCATTTGATCTTGTGACTAACTGGTAAGGTGAATCCTAGCTGATGGTCCAGATATCTTGGACTGTGTTCAGACAGAAGGCCTTATTAAGTGAGGACATTGTTAGCTGTCCTTTAGGCAAAATTATAGAGAAGTTTTGTCTGTTTCACATGAATGCAAGTGTTGTGATTCTCATTCCTGGTTGGATCAGAAAAATAAAATGTTATGTCCCTGGTTGTGTGCCATGTACCTGAGGCCTTATTAATCTGCTCTAGCAATGAAACCACATTCAGCACAATGGCTGTGACAGGGGTTACTAGTTGGTGAGCTTGCAGTGGTCTATAGACTCTCTTTAGGATGCATTCAATTTCTCTAGGATCAGAGTGGCAAATTAAATAGGAATAGAATAGGGACCACCTCCCTTGTATTCTTTTTGGAATATGATATTGTTATATATTTACTATTATATGTAGTGTAAAAGTATTTCAGAGACTTCCCCCTTCTTATAGCTCCTACCACTAGGACAAAGACCCGATGTGGGGGTTATGCTAATTGACAAATATGTTAATCCTAATTATCTGTTTGAGGACTAAGAAACTGATGATGTGTGGTTCTGCAAACCAAGTAGATGTACTGTAAGTCAGTGTAACCCATTTCTTACCTGGAATTTGCATGTTCCCCTCTAACAGAGGAACCTTGACTGTGTTCTCTTATTATCAGTGTTTGTAAAAACCTTATACCCCAAAGTCTTGGGATATCTGGGTATTCTCCCTTCCCCTGTGTTCAAGTAAATGGCCATGATTTTCATTGGAAAATAACTAGTGGAATCTTTACAGTACATATCTACTATCGTTTTGAAAAGTCCTTCATCCTGAGGACTCAACCACCTCTTCAGTCAGTAAGTTCCAGGAAAAACTTATTGAGTTTGGGAACTACACAGAAGATTGTGACTTTTAAAAGAGATGACTGCATTCCGCTTTCTGCTTTTCCATTCTTACCTTATTTTGTTTGTAGGTAGTAGCAGCATCCTTATTAACTGCTGGTCTGTTTTGTCTCTAGACACTACAATTCCCTGTGCGATAAGCCCCTTAGCTGCCTTTCTAAATTTGCTGGTTGTTAAAATCACTGCAGATGCTGATTGCAGCCATGAAATTAAAAGACGCTTACTCCTTGGAAGGAAAGTTATGACCAACCTAGATAGCATATTAAAAAGCAGAGACATTACTTTGCCAACCAAGGTCCGTCTAGTCAAGGCTGTGGTTTTTCCCGTGGTCATGTATGGATGTGAGAGTTGGACTGTGAAGAAAGCTGATCGCCGAAGAATTGATGCTTTTGAACTGTGGTATTGGAGAAGACTCTTGAGAGTCCCTTGAACTGCAAGGAGATCCAACCTTTCCATTCTAAAGGAGATCAATCCTGGGTGTTCATTGGAAGGACTGATGCTAAAGCTGAAACTGCAATACTTTGGCCACCTCATGCGATGAGTTGACTCACTGGAAAAGACTCTGATGCTGGGAAAGGTTGGGGGCCGGAGGAGAGAGAGAGAATGAGATGGCTGGATGGCATCACCGACTCTGTGGACATGAGTTTGAGTGAACTCCGGGAGTTGGTGATGGACAGGGAGGCCTGGCGTGCTGTGATTCATGGGGTCGCGAAGAGTCGGACACGACTGAGTGACTGAACTGAACTGAAGGTAATTTGGGGGTCCCTGGTTTATGGTATTTAAGCACCACCACCTCTCTCCTATTTTTGCCCATGAACCCCATTGCTGTGAATGAGCCAAACCCTAATACCGCCTTTCCTACTCTTAGCCCTGACCTGATGAGGGTTTTTTGTTGTTTGTTTATTTTTACTGGTAATGCCTGTGAAATATAAACAGGAAAGTAACCAGGAATAGGGAAAATCTTCTGACTATGATGCAGATCTGACATTTATGAAATAGGTCAGGGAAGGAAGGACAGATTGGGCAGGAAAAGTGTGAAGCTGAGGTGTCTTGAGTTTGACAGAGAGCTCCAGAGCAAAGATAGCATCACAGAATGCTGGCATTGACCAGAAGTAATCACATTCCAGTACTGCTGTTTTTCCGTCATTGGCTGGGAGCTGTCTGGGGAGGATTGTCTTTGGTCCAAACACAACAGTAGATCCTGAAGATGCTACAGCTAGAGATTGTAAGTGGCTTGTGTTCCTTGTTATAGGTTCTCCCTTAAAGGGAAATCTGAGCAATGTGCTTTTGTACTTTTATGCTGCCAAATTAGATATGGGCTAGAGGCTGGACATTACTTTTTACATTTCAGACCTTTTGTCTGCGATCATTTCCCTTCTTTTTGAATCACGTTCATTAGAATTTACTTAGTGAATTTATTCTGGTTGTAAAAAAGCAGAATAATTTAATATCTTTTTATGCAGAATGTCTTTAGGTATGGATTGATGTTATCTTACATATATTATTTCTCCATCTTCTACTTTCCATGATAGTGTTTTAAGAGTTCAACCATTGTTCTGTTGCCTTTATTTTATATGCTGTCTTTCAACTTCTCTCTGACTAACTTCATAATCTACCTTTCTTTAATATTTATGATGTGTCAATGTATGGTTTTATTTTTTTCTGCTTCAAACTTTTAGGAAATCTTGACATTTTAATACTTATAAAAAATTATCAGCCATTATCCATCTCTTCCTCAGGTTCTCATGTCCTTCTGGAACTCCAGTTAGACATTCTATTCTGTTCTATTGATTCTATTCTCCATGTCTCTTGCTGTCTCCCTTATATTTATGTATCAGTCCTTCTAAGATGCATTTTGGATTTTTTTTTCAAATTATACTTCCAGTGTAGACAGAGCAAATAAAATTAGTTTTTTAATTCATATTCTGAACTTTATATTTTATGCACTATATTCCTTTCTATATATTCTACTTGATTGTGTTTTAAATCTCTTAGTTCTTGTTCTTTGAAATCTCTTGTTTCCTAGATCATTCTCAAAGATCTCATTTCTTTAAATATATTTGCTTTTTGTTCTCATTGATAATTCTGATATTTGAAATGTTTATGGGTCTATTTCTGACAGTTCTTACTCATAATACGTTTTCATTATTACTTTGTGATTTGTGTTTTGGTATGTGTAAGGAAGTGCTCAGTTTTCTTGGAGTTTTATCCGTGGGAATTCTTAATAAGAGTTCTGGGTGATTGTTAAGTTCCTAGAGAGGATTGATATTTTTTTAGTATCCTGGAGGTACAACTAATCCAGTACAACTGCAAATTAATTCTGTGCTTCGGGTTTCCTTGGACTACACAGGTAGCTTGAGTGGACAGTGAACTTGACAGCTAGTTGACGTTTATATGTTCTCTGGGAGTCATTTATTTTCTTTTCCCTTCACCTAGCACCATATTTGAAAAGGCATGTTTTCTTGATGTCATCTTTTGGGGCAATGTTCTTTTTTACCTTATATTCTGAAGGAGTCAAAATTTTATGCAGGATATTCTGTTAGAATATTAGGATATTCTGTTAGAATACTAGGGCTTTCCTGGGGCTCAGAAGGTAAAGAATCTGCCCACAGTGCAGGAGACCCAGGTTTGATCCCTAGATCAGGAAGATCCCCTAGAGAAGGGAATGGCTACCCACTCCAGTACTCTTGCCTGAAGAATCCCATGGACAGAGGAGCCTGGTGGACTGCAGTCCATGGGATCTCAAAGAGTTGGACATGACTGAGTGACTAACACTTGTTCTATTAGATTCCCTAACTAGATGGGCCATAGGATTTAGTTCCTCCTCATTTTAGCTCACAAAGAATCTCCTTGAGACTCTCTAGGGTTCCTCAGAAACTGACAGGTCAAGAAATGGATTTGGTGCCTATTTCTCCAGCATTCCTGGTTTTAAGTAATTTGAGGGAATTTTTTCTTATGTTCCTTAATTTTGTCTATTAACATTTTATAGAAGATTTTTTTAATATTTACATAAATTCTTAGATTGGGTTGTGAATGGTTGTTTAGGATATTTAATCTACCATACTTCTCAAACTGTAAATACTGATAGCTCTTTATTATATACTTTATTTAATTCCAACTTCCCCCTAAATATTTCTTCTTCAAAAGTAAGATTGCATATTTTGGTAATTAGATCCTTTAAATAAAATCAGCATTCAATAAAAATCTAACTTACCCAAAAGTACTCCTGGGAGGAAAGCTCCCAGTGGAAGAGAAGGAAAAAAGTTAACTAGTTCAGGAAAAAGAACCTGTTTGTCCCCAAATATTTCCTTTATTAAAGCCAACTTGCTGCTTTCCTTTGTTATCTAATACAATACTGCTGTTAACAAAACTTATTGCTTTCTGGTTTACCTGTTCGACTTCTAGAACCTTCATGTTTCTATTGATCTTCTCTTATCTTCTCCTTTCTATCCCCACAGGCTATTTTGAATGCTCTTATTGTAAGGCAACATTCAATCTATTGAAAAGTAGAAATATGTATTTCTGAGGTACCCAGTTACATTATTTTTCCTGTGCAAGATTCTGAAAGACTAAAAATTTTTCACTGAACCATGAAGAACCTTAGCCTCAATTTCCTCTCCAATTCTTACTAAACCATATTGTCCCATCAATGGCTGCTAAACCAGTCTTGATGTCCTTGCATTTTTTTCTGTGATTATTAATAACACAACCTCAGTTTTCTCATACCCTTCAAGAACTTTCATGATGAAATTGACCTTCCTTAATATAGCCTATAAAAATCTTTTAAGTGTCTTCTCCCCCTAGAACACTCAACTTGAGCACTCATCATAAGTTTTAAAAATAAATGCTTGAGTTAACTCCTTTTGTTTTTCTTCTTTCACACTCCTTTCGTTCAATAAGTGCTTATTACTTTCCAGGTAATGAGGACCCTAATTGCTAGGATGACAGGGTGAAGAAATATGATACGTGTCTTTAAGCCTTTTAAAAAAGTATATAGGTAAGTAAACAGTTTCCTTGTCATTTGAAACATTCTTCACATCCACTGGTAACTGAAGAAATACATCCAAGTTTGGGTAAACTTGATGTCTACAGATGAATAGGAGAAAAAATATGAGGACATATAAAAGACGCTTGGTCCTTGTAAGGAAAGTTATGACCAACCTAGATGGCATATTAAAAAGCAGAGACATTACTTTGCCAACAAAGGTCCATCTAGTCAAGGCTATGGTTTTTCCTGTGGTCATGTATATATGTGAGAGTTGGACTGTGAAGAAAGCTGATCACCGAAGAACTGATGCTTTTGAACTGTGGTGCTGGAGAAGACTCTTGAGAGCCCCTTGGACTGCAAGGAGATCCAACCAGTCCATTCTAAAGGAGATCAATCCTGGGTGTTCATTGGAAGGACTGATGCTAAAGCTGAAACTCCAATACTTTGGCCACCTCATGCAATGAGTTGACTCATTGGAAAAGACTCTGATGCTGGGAGGGATTGAGGGCAGAAGGAGAAGGGGACAACAGAGAATGAGATGGCTGGATGGCATCACCAACTCGATGGACATGAGTTTGAGTGAACTGCGGGAGTTGGTGATGGACAGGGAGGCCTGGCGTGCTGTGATTCATGGGGTCGCAAAGAATTGGACTCAACTGAGGGACTGAACTGGACTGATCTGACTCATATGGAGATGATAAATCTATGTTTCTGGGGATGGGAGTTCCTTGTGTAACATGCAGAGACAAAATCCATTCCACAGAAATATACAGACATCTAATCTTCAAATAAAATAGGCTCCTTCTAAGGAAATTTTATCCTTCAACTCTCCTTCAAAGTAGGTTGGAGATTCTGAATTTACATCTTCCAGAAAAATCTTTTAAAATGAGCATGTAAAAAGTTAGATGGATTCATTTATTGTTTTTCAGGAAGTGTAAATATTTTAAACAGACTACTGGAGTGGCAACCAAATTGACATACCTGAGGTTTCCCAAAACACATTAGATCATCTTCACCTTCAGATGACTTTAACTTGTTAGAATCTGGGAGCTGAACCAATTAACCTCAGGGTTATTGTCTCCAGCTCTAAATAACTATTTAATAACTGAAAGAAACTCTCATTGCATAGTCTATTTTTTAGAGTTGCAAGATTATTAAAGTGTTCTTCACCCAATAAATTATGTGCTTTTGGAATGTTATAGTTAAATTTAATTATGCATAGCTCTCATCCAAGAATTTAGTTCGGGAGAAATAGGACTCTGTATCTGTACATTACACTATCTATGTCCCTGTATTGCTGTTCTACAGTGAAGGAAATCCTGATTTGTGACTGCTGGAATGGAAGCCTGAATCCTCCCTTGTGGTATCTGTATGTAACTCTCTTACACAATGGTCTTTGACTCTGCTGGTAACTGTCTCTTCTTCTGTGTTGCTGTCTTCACTATAATTTTACTTCCCCCTGCTGTGGAACAATGGTGGAACTGGGGGAAAAAATATCTGGGGAAAAAAGTCAGGCAAAGACCAGTGATAATGGGAGGATTTTATTGCGTTATTCTGGCAGTGTGCCTTTTTTTTTTTTTTTTTTTTTAAGGTGTGGATATCATTTAGATGAGGGTTGGCGTGTGGAGCCACTGTTCCTATGAGGTAAATATCTGGTGTCATCCCCATTCTATTACTGGGGAAATGGCCCTATTGTGAGAGAATTGCTCCCAAGGCACTCCTAAAATTCACAATGATACAGGAGGAACTTTCATTTGAGTAGACATGTGAGTGTCTGCCACAGACAAGGGGCTTTGTTGAGGAAATCACATCCCTATACAAAATAGCCAACTCCAAGGGGGAAAGGCAGGAATAGTCTTATTGGTATTGAGAGGATGTAAAGGTCTGGCAGATACTGATCCCTGGAACTAGAAGATTCAGAGGAAGTCTTGTAAAATGCACCTGAAAGATCAGAAGGCTGGTAGCATAGTTTCATTTCAGAGAGAAACAGTTCAGCAGTTGACTGTCCACAGTTAGTCAAGCACCTTATATATTGTCTTGTTTAGTCTTCTGCACCACCCTGCAAGGTGGATGTTTCCTGGGTCTCACAGAAGTTAAAGTGACAGGGAAGGGCTTCCCTATCACTGCTTCCAGGCAGACTAAGTGGAAGCACCTGTCTCTTTTTATTCCACTAAGTACAATAAAAACCCTGAACACTGTATGTAGAATAATATAAGGCTCTGAAAGGTAGAAAGAGAAAGGACAACAGGCTAGGACATCCAGGACCCAAGGAGCTACAGTGTAGAGAATCCCTTGGGTTTTCTCTTAGCCTTCCTCCTGACCCAGGGATCGAACCCAGGTCTCCCACATGACAGGCAGATTCTTTGCCATCTGAGCCACCAGGGAAGCCCTTGAATCCTAGTCTTTGGCAACTGGAAATGCCAACAGGCATAGATGAAAGGGCCGAAACAAAAGTCTGTTCTCTCTACTAAACAAACCAGAAAGGGAAATCCTAGCAAGACAGAAAACTTAGACAATAGCCTCTCAATTCATACCAAACATCACAGAAAAATGGTGGTGGGAGAACTGAGGCTTCTATTTTCTAGAGGCTGTAAGTGCCACGCCCTGCTACAGGGGTGGTGGGAGAGAAGGCTGAATAGGAAACCAGGACTTTCGTCCCTCCTAGGCAGTAAGGAGAACTTTGCCCACCCCCGAGTGCCAGCAGAGACTGTGTGTGACCCTGGAGTTCCACCCCACTCTATAGTAGGGTTAGGTAGTTAGAATAGGGAAAAGGAATCCAAAATAGTGGTGGCTAAAAGACAAAGGAAAAAGCCCTCCAAAGTAGAACAAAGGAAGGTCCGAGGACTGGAATGAGAACCTCAGGTGAAACAAACAGCCCTACTGGCTAGCCCAGTTTACATAGGGCAGGCTCAGGGAGAGGAGAAAAAAATATATAGAGGAGCCAAAATTAAGCCCCTCTCTTTTTTTGGATCAACCTGCCCTCATGCCTTGAGGTTATATTTTCCTTTGCTTGCCAAATAAAACTGAGCTGTAAACGAACTGCAACACTTGTCCACCACTTCAAATTTTTGCCGTGGCAAGACATAACTGAGGAAATTACACACTCTCTGGACTGTACTGAAATGACATCCCTGCCTTTCCCCACTGAATCTGTATCAGAAAAATTCAATTAAAATACAATGTAAGAGTAAGATCTAAAGTCTCAAACTAAAAAATATTGCTCTGCAAAAGTCTCTGTTAGAAGGATGAAAAGACAAGCTACAGACAGAAAATATTTGTAAACCATGTGTCTGACAAAGGACTAGTATTTAGAATATATAAAATGTGCTTAAAATTCAACAGTAAATAGGCAAATCATTAGAAAATGAGGGAAAACATAAACAGACATTTCACTTGAATATATAAGTTAGCATGTAAAAAGATATTAACATTGTTAGGTATCAAGGAAATGCAAATTAAACTCACAGTGAAGTACTGCCTACCTATCAGAATAGCTAAATGGTGTAAGCACCAGGTGCTGATTAAAAAATAGTGACACCAAATGCTGGTGAAGATTTAGAGAAACTGGATCACTCATATTGCTAGTGAATTACTCATACTGCTGGAGGAATATAAATGGTACAGCTATTCTGGGAAATAAGCAGTTTCTTAAAAAAACAAAATATTCCAGCAATTGCACTCCTGGTATTTATCCCTACAAATGAACACTGTGTTCACTCAAAACCTGTTCATAGATACTTATGGCAGATTTACTAATAACAGCCAAAAACTGAAGTCAGCCCTCATGTCCTTCAACTAGTGAGTGGTTAAACTGTAGTACCCACTCTATAGAATACTATTCAGCCTTGAAAAAGGAACGCATTAGTGACACATGCAACAGCCTGGATGAATCACCAGAGAATTCTGCTGAGTTTAAAAAGACAATCCCTAAAAGTAATATACTTTCTGTATCGTTTATAAGACATCCTCAAAATGACAAAATTATGGAGGTGGAGAAAAAGTGAATACATTCCAGGGGTTAAGTAGGGTGAGAGGAGGGAGGTAAATGTGCCTTAAAAGGTCACTATGAGCTAATCTTGTGGTGATAGATATGTTCTGTATCTTAACTGTATGAATATCAATACCCTAATTGTTACAGACTGAATTTTACACCTACCCCACCAAAATTCATAGTTGAAATCTTAACTACCAAGATCTCACAATGTAATCATATTTGGAGATTCAGTCTTTAAAGAGGTTCCTACATTGAAATGAGGTCATTAGGAAGGGTCCTAATCTGACTCATTTCCTTTCAAGAAGAAATCCAAACAAAGACACATACAGAGGGAAGACATAAAGACCCAGGGGGGAGACAGCCATCTACACGCCAAGAGAAACCAACCTTGACAACAAACACCTTAAGGTGTTCAACTCACCTGAACTTTAGCTTCTGAGGTCAAGAGACCTCAGAAGGAACCAGCCTTGCTGACAACTTGTTCTCAGACTTCAAGCCTCCAGAAGAGTGACAAAATAGCTTTCAGTTGTTTAAACCATCTAAACTGTGGTACTTTGTTATGGCAGTCCTAGGAAACTAACACATTCGTTCTAATATTTTACTAGTTTTGCAAGATGTTACCTTTCAGGGAAACCGGGTAAAAGGTACCTAGGATCTCTTTGTACTGTTTCTTAACAACTGTACATTAATCTATAATTATCTCAAAAAATGAAAAACAAAAAAGTGTTTCTGTGGTTCAAACGTAGGTCTGTTGCTAAAGCTTATACTAAAAATCTTACCCAACCTTTTGACATAGTCCTGTGTCAGAGGGCCATCAATTCTGATGCTGAGTCAAAAATCTAAACTATGAATTCAGACTTAGATGATTGACATGGGTGCTGACCTAGAGGCTTAGTGGTGACAGGTCAGAGGTAGCATTTTGCACTGGGGTTTTCTGATTTTCTTAATTGTGAATCAATACTTACTGACTGCTTTCTTATAGAAAAGACTTATTTCATGGACCCATACCTTAGAGCTGGGAGTGACTTCAAGTTCTGTTGCTTTCATATGTAAGTGAAACTATCTGAACAAATCTTAAAGGTAATTGATACCACACAGTGTTCCGTGATTTTCCAAAAGTCATATTGTGTAGTTTTGAGTGCAGCTATTTCATAGTGATTGATGCTTTTGAACTGTGGTGTACTGGAGAAGACTCTTGAGAGTCCCTTGTACTGCAAGGAGATCCAACCAGTCCATTCTAAAGGAGATCAGTCCTGGGTGTTCATTGGAAGGACTGATGCTAAAGCTGAAACTCCAATACTTTGGCCACCTCATGTGACGAGTTGACTCACTGGAAAAGACTCTGATGCTGGGAGGGTTTGGGGGCAGAAGGAGAAGGGGACGACAGAGAATGAGATGGCTGGATGGCATCACCGACTCTGTGGACATGAGTTTGAGTGAACTCCGGGAGTTGGTGATGGACAGGGAGGCCTAGCGTGCTGTGATTCATGGGGTTGCAAAGAGTCGGATACGACTGAGCGACTGAACTGAACTGAAGAATATCTCTGGTGGCTAAGTTAATAAAGAATCCACCTGCAATGTGGGAGACCTGGGTTCAATCCCTGTGTTGGGAATATCCCCTGGAGAAGGGACTGGCTGCTCACTCCACTATACTTGCTTGGATAATCCTATGGACAAAGGAGCCTGGAAGGCTACATTCCATGAAGTCAGAAAGAGCCGGACATGACTAAGCGACCTTCACTTCACTTCACTTCAGGCATTTATTGCTTTTATAGGTAAAGTACCACATAGTTTGGATGTGAGAGTTGGACTGTGAAGAAAGCTGATCGCCAAAGAATTGATGCTTTTGAAATGTGGTGCTGGAGAAGACTCTTGAGAGTCCCTTGGACTGCAAGGAGATCCAACCAGTCCATTCTAAAGGAGACCAATCCTGGGTGTTCATTGGAAGGACTGATGCTAAAGCTGAAACTCCAATACTTTGGCCACCTCATGTGACGAGTTGACTCACTGGAAAAGACTCTGATGCTGGGAGGGATTGGGGGCGGGAGAAGGGGACGACAGAGAATGAGATGGCTGGATGGCATCACCGACTCGATGGATATGAGTTTGAGTGAACTCTGGGAGTTGGTGATGGACAGGGAGGCCTGGCGTGCTGTGATTCATGGGGTCGCAAAGAGTTGGACGTGACTGAGCGACTGAACTGAACTGAGACCTGAAATGCATGTCAAGTACATTGGGTCCTCAAATGAAAAATAGTATTTTGAACTAAAGAAATAGTCGTCTGTTGCCATGCTTAAATAATAAAACTCTGAAAGACAAACTCTTCTGTTAAACTTGGGATACTTCTGTCTGTTTCTTATGTGGTAAGGGATTTTTGTAAGGACTTTCAGAGGTAATTTTGACTTTGCAAGTGTTTTGCTTTATGTGCTGACTTTGGAAATTAACCTCCTCATAAAATCCAATCCCACTTTGCTATTTTGACACTTCTTTTGTCTGAAAGTATTCATTAACATTTCATGTAATTGCCCCGTTTCCAGAGCAAGTATATAATTTCCTACAGAGTGACGACTTCATAATGCATATCCAATAAAGTCCATCCTGTCTCCCAGTATTTGATGCCTTAGTCTTACCATGAGCTCCAAAGAGATTTTTCTGCTGTGGAACCTGTTGAAACTTGTTGACCATTTGCACCATAACAGGGTGACCACTGGTAGTGGCTGTTTGTAATGTCTGCTGTTTCTAAGTCATTGTTCTATGAACATCTGGCTCTTTTCTGTGCACTCCAACTGAATGTTGCCAAGTCAACATAGTATAAGATTTTAAGCAAAATTGATCAGAGCACTTTCATAATTTTGTTTTTACCAAGACAGTAATGTAAATATGAATCTAATTTTGATTATAATATTGCAGAATAGGGAAAGCCATGACAGTGTACCTATGGAAAGCTATGTTCTAGTGGAATACAAAGTGAAAAGATGGGCTTACTGAAACAAAGATATTCTATTTTTTGGCTAAGGAGTGAATTACTTAGAGCTTCAATAATTTTTTTTAAATTGTGCATCACCAATGCAATGGACATGAACTTGGGCAAACTTCCGGAGGTGGTGAGGGGTCAGGGAAGCCTGGCGTGCTTCTATCCATGGGGTCTCAAAGAGTCAGACATGACTGGGCAACTGAACAACAAAAACAATACATGTTTTTTTCCTCAGGAATTAAAAGCAGTCATGGAAACAGATTTCACTTTATTATTTTTTCCACTGACATGACCTGTTATTATTTTTATGTTCAAGCAAACTACACTTTAAATGTTCTTTAAGAATTGTATTAATTATGTGGATAATTCTGGTGTTCATGGAAGTAACTGATACCTATTTATAGGTATATCTGTTTTAGATTTTGAGAGAAATAGCTTCCTCGGCCACTCTGTATTGACTCTTGTGTGTTCTTTTGGAAAACCCTGGAAAAAATTCATTTTTTCCACATTGGTGAATGTTTCAGCCAGTATATCTGAGATTCATAAGCTGGGTTTTGGTTTCTTTGCTTCACATTTATAACATAATACACAGCATCTCAATCTTTAGTGACAAGCAATCACGGCAATGTTTACATTCAGGTTGCTTGATTTCTGGCATCTGTCAAATATTATAAAATGATCTTTGTTGGCTTTTAAATCAGAAGCATTGTGGCTAACTGATCTGATAGTCTGCATAAGCTGCATAGAACTGTTCCTTTTGGTACTACTATTTATACTTAGATTTTTCCTTTCCAAATCAAAAATAGTTTCACATTCATCAGTTGGTTTTCTTAATACTGTGCTGATATGTGAAGCTGATAGCAATATGGTACTTTGTCTAAGAGATTTTGTAATTTTTTAACCAGAAACAGATAAGATGACCATGTCTCATCTTTATAAAATTAATGAAAGCAACCCCCAGTGATACCTATATGTGTAGATAATTACAGTGGATAAACATTGGTGTTATTGCTATTATAAACCTCAAAGCTGTAAGGACATCATTGTGTTTTCTCCATTCTGTAAGACTATAAACCATCAATATATATATAAAATAAGCCATAAGAATTAAATTTTTACTTTTTATTAGAAAACATAGGATGAAAAGAAAACAACCAGGAAGGTTTATAGATGTAGAACTCTCTAAACTGATCCCAGAAATATCACTGGGTAATTATAGTTACTTCTAGCTATTTTAAGTCATCTTCAAAAGGGCAATTTATGTATTTCTTTTCATATTTACATATACATCATTCTTCTTAAGTAAGCACTACCTTAAAAGTAATCACAATTTTCCCTTATTAACCTCCCAATGTGTGCCAGGCTGTATAGAACTTATGGAAGTTATACTTGATATTCAAATACTAAGTCTTGAGGCTGTTCTTTGTGATTATAAGTGGAAAAAGTATTGAGTTTTAGCTCTGGTGATTAATAGGGTAATAAGAATGAACCAGAAAATCAAAAGAATGTTTTCATAGCCTTAAGTAATTGGGTTTCTCCAAGAAGCAGAGCCTGAGCTGTCTTTCATGCAAGTAGTTGAATTGAGGAAGGGAACCCAAATGGAGGGCCCTGAGAAGAGGGAAGGAAGGAGAGAGGGCGAACCCAAGGGTGTTCTTGAGTTAACTATTCCTGTGGATAGCTGGGGCTTTGTCCTGGTGGGAGCAGGATGTTTTAAGGAACCATGTAGAAAACTTTCAAAATTGTCAACAAGAGACCCTGAAGAAAGGAAAACCTTGACCCCTCCAGGCTGAAAATGAACATTGAAGGGTGTTAATTTTCTCTCCTTTATGATTCTCTCTAGGAAACGGAGAATCCCTGGGACGAACAAGATAGACACACAGAATGGAAGAATAGACACACAGAATTGCACATGGAAGCAATTTAAATGATAACACACTATAAAGCTGAAAATTGTTGAGGCTGTTCTGTACATGAAACGTGTGAAAACAGAGAACAAAGAGGATGTCACAGAAAGAATCTTGAAGGATGAGAAGCCCCAGCATACGATGTGACAATTCTGTAGCAGCCATGGACCAGGACAGGAAGAAATGCACCAACGATGACAGACATCACATTTAGCATCTAGGAAAACAAGTGTGTGAATTTAACAGATCAAATTTTCTACTGGCTAGTACTAGGAGATTGTTTCTTGTTAGAAATAAATATCGATAGAACTGATTTAGCAAATGCCTAATATATGATGCTTAGTCTGCCTTTCAGACCCATTTAAGATTATCTAAATTTTAGTCATGTCTGTCTACCCTTCCACTTTAGAGCTCAAATTCACTTTCTTCTGCAATGTTTTAGCAGTTGAAAGACTCTGGTTGGATTATTAATTTCAGCCATATTTGATCTCTGAGGATTCAGCAGTAACTACTACTCTCCCATCCTCAAGTTACATGACAGTTATACTTTTATTTCTTCAGAACTTTTGCAAATTTAATAAGTGTTAAATGCCAGTGTTACTTTAAATTCTCTTCTGAGCCTTAGAGTAGGTGCATATGCATGATAGATACGATCAATGTTCACAATATTCCATATGCCATTTCTCCTCCCAGCAACTTGAAGGCATTATGGAGGAACTTGGCAGAGGAGAATCCAAACTGATACGTACTTGGATTGGTAACAGCTGTCAGAGTTTAACAGTAGAACCTCTGCAAGCAGTGACCCTGTGGGCTTCCCTAATCTAGTTCCTAATGGCTCATCCTGCTTCCTTTCATGTACCCCTTCCTGGAGAGGTAGTGACAAATCCATCTCAAGGGAAAGGTGCATAACCTACAGCTGTTGATCTAGTCTTTAGTCATAGTATAAATGTTGAGGTAACTTTCTCTGTGACATTAACCTCAGAGCAACCCTCATCTCTCATCTATTGATATTCTTAAAAACCTTAATTCTATTTTTACTTCAGCTTTAGCAGTCTCTGCATAATAAATACCTATATGGTATTTCATCTTAAGACTTCAAAAATGTTCAAAGACTATCTGGTTCTTCTATTTTGAGATTCCGTGAAAGTCTGTTCTCCCCATGTGTGGGCTTGAGGATCTTAGCTATTTCCTTAAACTAATATTAGAGTGGCTGTGATGTATGAGGAACTGTATGGCCCTGGGGACTCAGAGGTGAAAGCTGGGATTGCCTGTGTCTTTAAAGGAAGCCCTTGTTTGATCTTATTTCATAATGAATCTTATTAAATAGTGATTAAAGTTGGCATGGGTGACTTTGGGGATCCTGGGAGGGGAACAGCAACCTCCAATTCAGCTTTTAGGAGTAGTAAAAGACTCACCATTGGTGAGTGCTGAGGAGGAGAAAGAGGGAAGAGTTCCCCCTCTCCTCAATGTACCTTGCCTTCTCCTCCAAGTGTCTCTATTGGCAGGAGGCTAAGTGGATGTGGGCAGTAATGCATGGAGGCTAACTAGTCAACCAGGGCCACAGGATCAAGGACTTTGTGTGCCTTTTGATCCAGACAAGAGAGTCCTGCTGAAGTCCTTTCAGAGTCTAATGTTCTTGTGAAGTAACAAGCAAATACTGACCACCTACTACGTGCTAGTATGTAGTAGGCACAATGCTAGTTGGGGTTATAGGAGTGAGTAAAGCATGATGCCTAGTGTCTTGCACATGCGTGAGTGTGTGTGAGAGAGAAAAGTAAACACCCAGTAATTATAATAGCAATAGCATAAATCAGAGGCACGCTCTGCTAAGGTCTCCCCACAGAGTTCAGAGAAGTCTTTACAAAGAAAGCTATTCTCTGAAGCTGAGTTTGTTCATCTTGAGTATGCTCCCAACCAGAACTGCAGTGAGAATTGTAGGTGCAGATGTGCTGTGACTCTGTGCAAGGTTATGGCTCTTTTGCATGGCATGATCAGCACTTGCCTCTATTAGCAGCAGGTTATTGTAGTAATCTAGAAAACTAGATAGGCTTGCTCTGCATCTGGAGACCAGAGAGCAGTCCCACCCCAGGGAGGTTGCCTGGGTCTTGCTGATGGTGAAGGATGGCATGCAAAGCATGAAACCAAAGGGGCCAGCTGCTCCATTATACTATCTGTAACTGGGCGTTCTGATTTCTGGACTTTAAACATCTGTATTGACCCTGATCTGCATAGGGTCAGGAGTCTTGCATTACATTATTGGTTTCCTTGATCTGTCATAGGCAAGAAATCAAGTACACCTTAGACTTTGCTTTCTGACTCAGACTGCATTCATCAATACAACCTCTCACACTTGAATTCAACCTGTATTCTTATGGACTGCTTAGTGATCACCTGGAAGGCCTACACTTCTGAGTAAGGTAAGATTTTTTTCCTAAGTTGTGTGTACCTAAAACTTAAAATAGGGCATGAATGAAGCAAAAATTATTTTTCTGTTAATAAAAAATTGTGACTGGTTTTTGTAACTGTGAATTGTAGCTTGATTTAGGGCAGATATCTACAGTTGCAAAAAATGTGCTTACTAAAAGCTTTTCTTGGAGGATCGTGCGGAAATATTTCAAATAATTTAGCAAAAATGATAAAACACAAAGGACAGACATCATAATCTTCTGATAAAGTTGTGAAGGAGGGATGAGAAATGTTTGTTCTGAAAAGTATTTAGTTCCCTACGTCTGAGGGTGTATTCTCACCTCTGATTATTCCTCTACTTAACTACAGAGGCTTGTTAGCTGACCCAAGGATACATCTTTACTCCCTGTGTGGGGGAAGAAAAAGAAATGTGGTTTTCTAGCAGAATCAAGTGACTTTTGAATTCTAAAATAAGAAGCTGAAATTGCCTACTTATTTATACTGTTTCAAAGGAGTCATTAAGTAAAGCTCCTTTTTAATACTTAAGAAAGGACTCAGCAAATTAAGATTTAATTCTCATTAGATTTATGTTGTTTGGGACTTGGGACATTAGAAAAAAAAATACTAAAAGATAATTTTATGTTTCTGTGTTGCTGTTACCTGAGAAATAAAACTAGATTTTCCACATTTTCCCAAAACTTGGAGGAAATCCTTCTGTCTAAACAGTATACTGGTGTAATCTCCCACATTTATAATCAAATTTTCATGAAAAGTTATAATAAGTTGTGGTGGTTAGGATCATAATATCTAGGGGAAAATAATCCTTGACATGAATACCATTTCCACCATTAAGCAATTGTATATTTTTCTCTGAGCCTTAGTTTCTTAATTTTTTTTTCTTTATTTTGTTGGAGGCAAATTACCTTACATTAATATATTGGTTGGTTTTCCATACATTGACACGAATCCGCCCCGGGTGTACATGTGTTCCCTTTCTTGAACCCCCCTCCCACCTCCCTCTTCCCCATATCCTCTCTCCAGGTCATCCTCGGGCACCAGCCCCAAGAAGTGAGGTAGACAGGACCTCTGAGGTTTGCTGTGAAGAAACGAAATGTATCTGAAGTGCTTAGCAACATGCCTGGTGTGTAGAACATGTTCCATAAATATTTATCATTATTATTTCAGAATATAGATAAGACAAATAATTTTCTAATCACACTGTAACATGATGTTTTAATATACGCTCATAAAACTGAGAATCCTGAACTTAAAGTAAATTAGGCTCCTTGGAGGAAAGTTCTACCCACTTTCAGTCTGTCCCCCCACCGTCCCTTTCCCACCTCAGCATGCTCTATCAGCTGGTCTGTGCTGGAGAAGGCACCAATTCCTGGATTTAGTTTTCTTCCAGACACTTAGACAAGAACAACGTTGTATGCATATTTTGATCAATAACTGGGGATCCTGGGAAGCCCCTTCCTGCTGTGGTCAGTAACTAAGTATACATTGTATAGTAAGGAAATCATAGGTGTCTGGGTCAATGAGAAATTCCCAGACATTTGTAGGAGTGGAAATTTTGTTCTAAACTATTACACTATAGCATCCTCTTGGAAGCTTTAAATCAATTATCTGTAACTGACTTTCGACTCCAGACATGTAGAGATTTCCCCAGCAGCAGTTCAAGGGCTAGCAAACTGCCCAGTCACTCCTTGATTTAGTTTAAGCCCTATAAAGACCAAATTGCCTACTCAGGAAAATTCCAGTCTTTCTCAGATTTCTCCCAGGTGAGACTGGCCCTTGGGTATACACTCCCTAGGACTATGACCTGACTTTCCTAGAAAGAAAACTAGGGTCCAAGTTCATTCCACTTACTTGGAGCTATAAACATACGTCATCCTAAAACTCCTTGCTATTCTTGCTTTGTTGTATTCAGTTGTGTTAATGCATTCAAAATACCTCAAATATGGCCCAAAGCGAAGTAAATATTTTACGGTCTCTTTTACTCCTTGATTTTTAAAAATGTATGTTTCTTTGTTTCTTTTGCTATAGAGTTTACCCATGGAGGCTTGCTTTTCTCTGAAATTCCTTTCCATCAGGTCTCTGTGATAATGCCCGCTATTACATTCCTCTCTGTTGAAGAATCGGATGTAGCTAGCAGGGGCAGCTGTTTATCGTCTCTTCAGAATTTTTCTCCGTAAAGCCTGCTAAATGTCCCTTCAGAGGGTTACTTTTAAATTTTAAGTCGTGGAGGCTTGCTCTTCCTTTGCTTTTGATCTTGGAACCTTGTATTTTATAAATTGTACATCACTCCTTATCAACTGTTTAAGAGTTCAGACTAAGAATTCCCAATCAACCAGATATTAAGATAACAACCGGAGATATGTAAAAGTACATTTACAGCTTTATTAGTTTAATGCTTTCTGTTTCATATGTCTTTGCCGTGGCCACCCAGATTCTGCCCTACATACCATCTTTGACTAATGGGGTTCTTTTTATCTAATATAATATAAATTAGAGGCAGTGTGGAGACCACTTTCTAAAGAGAAAAGCTTTTCTCTTTCTGCCCTATCTTCTATCTGCCTTAGCTGAAATCACTAGAATGTCCTGTCAATTCACTGATTTGTACAAGATCAATGTTACTGACTTCAGTAATATTTCTGTTGGATAATAAAGTTCAATATCATTTCAAATTAAGGAAGTAAGTATTCTCTTGAAAAACACCACTGTCTTATACAAAGTACAGTACTTCATTAAATGTTCTTTCCCAGTAATATGTTTAAAAGTTTACTCATTGTTTTGGCACTACCTTAGCCATATTTTTTCCTTTTAAACCCAGTCTGGTTAAACTGGGCCTTCCTTCTCATGCTGTCCCGGATCACCCAATCTCTACCTCAGTCTGCATTAAATATTTTTAAGAAGCATATAAAATAGACTTTCTTAATTTATACATTCTTTGAATCATTTCATCTAATCATTTGATCTCTAAAGAATTTACTATACCCCTTTTTAAAGCTGTGCTATATTTTTTAAAACCCTAAACATTTAATGATCTTTTACCTATAATTATGTAAGCAATTTTTACTGTAATTTTTTATATAATTGCACAAATCCTTTCAAGCTGTTTCTAAGAAACACGGGCATCAAGCTAAAATATTTAGCAAAGATGCCTCATTTGTTTAAAGCATTCTAAATGTAAATTAACACAAAACCAAGATGCCCTTTTTTTTTAGCAAAATATTGAAAATATCTAGTGCTGGCGGGTCTTGGAGTATGACAGGCACTTTGAAACCCGGCTAAGGTATATTGCAGAAACCTTTTTGAAAGCAATGTCTTAATAAATATACAACTTATATAACCCTGGGCTTCCCAGGTGGCACAAGTGGTAAAGAATCCACCTGCCAGTGCAGGAGACTCAGGTTTGATCCCTGGATTAAGAAAATCCCCTAGAGAAGGAAATGGTGACCCACTGCAGTATTCTTGCCTGGAAAATTCCATTGACAGAAGAGCCTGGTGGACTATAGTCATGGGGTTGCAAAGAGTTAGAGACAAATGAGCACACACGTGTTGATAAATAATCCTAGAGTCAATTTCAAATTCATAAAATGTTAAGACATTATAAAAAGCATCCTATACCTAGTCAGTTATAGGAAAGATCATCTCCTAGGGGGTATATTGAAATAGAGTCCTAAGATGCTGTTGGTTATTAACTTTTTCCCCTCTAAAATACATTTATTTGCCTGTGGAAACTTTAGACAATAAAAATATGAGTATTTTTTTATTCCCAGTACTTTTATCCTTTTTGATTATAAGGCAAAAAAGACTTTGGCAACTTCTGAAACTATTTGGTAATTGTTGATAAGGTGGGGTTGGAGCTCATTTCTGAATTCTAAGGCTTTAATAACAGTTAAAACTTATTTATGTACTATATGTTACACATTGTTCTGAATACTTTTATACACATTCATTTGCTTAATCCTCCAAATCATCTAAGAGATTTTCTCCATTTTTGTCCAATGCCACAGAGTCAAGTATAAGAGCCAGGATTTGTGTCCCAACAGTCTTATTCCTTATTTAAAGGGTGTGTGTTGCTCAGGTGTGCTCGACTCTGCAACCCCATGGACTGTGCCCTGCCAGGCTCCTCTGTCCATGGAATTTTCCAGGCAAGAATGCTGGAGTGGGTTGCCATGCCCTTCTCCAGGGGATCTTCCTGACCCAGGGATTGAATCCTGGTCTCCTGCATTGCAGGAGGATTCTTTACCATCTGAGCCACCAGGGAAACCCAGAGTGAAAATGTTAGTTGCTCAGTCATGTCCAACTCTTTGTGACCCCATGGACGGAAGCCTTCCAGGCTCTACTATCCATGAAATTCTCCATTCCCTTCTCCAGATCTTTCTGAACCAGGTATCAAACCCAGGTCTCCTTCATTGCAGGCAGATTCTTTACCATCTGAGCCATCAGAGACCTACTCAGACTAAGCCATCTTTTTTGGTCTTTCTCAATAAGATAAATTATGTTCTGCTTATATCTGTTCTGCTCAGGTATTATCAGACATAGATGACTGGTCATATTGTGAGAAACTGGCCTATCCTATAATCAGTTGCCATAATTGTTTCTAGTTTTCAACTGTACAGTATGTATTTAATATTTATTCACAAGCAAGGGTATATTCAAAATATTTATAAACCCTTGAGGCAGGGACACTAGCCAGTCAGTGGGGACACCACCTAATCAGAATGCATACAGCATTGAATAATCAGTAGGGTAGTATGGATATAAAAGGGATAGGCATCAATCTACTCCATAACCAACTCACCATCCAGGCATGTCTGGGTACCTCAGGAAAACAAGCAGCTAAGTTTATCACTGACAGTGTACATTTGTTTGAAGATTGCATGTGAGATTAACCTTTGGAATTTGATAAAGACTACATAATTATAACTTCAAAGCAAAACTTTCTGTATCTTGTGCTGTTTGACCCAGGAATTGGAGACTCTAGTTCTCTTTGGGGCTTCAGTTCACTTTTAGATATTCTTTGTTTTATTACTTTTAAAGAACCATCTTTAATAGGAATATACCGGCAAATCTGTCCTAATTGTTAAATACATGCTCATCAGTAGAGGCCGTCCTTCCTCCAGTACAAACTCCATATGTGGGTGTACAATTTGTGCTTCAAGGCCAAACTTGCCTGTTGCTCCAGAGGATTGGAATTCACTCTTTCTACCAGATCTAATCTCTTGAATATATTTGTCATCTCCACTGTATAATCATAAGGGATTTGATTTAGGTCATACCTGAATGGTCTTTTAATTTCATGGCTGCAGTCAGCATCCACAGTGATTTTCAGTTCAGTTCAGTCGCTCAGTCGTGTCCGACTCTCCGCGACCCCATGTATCACAGCACGCCAGGCCTCCCTGTCCATCACCAACTCCCGGAGTTCACTCAAACTCATATCCACAGAGTTGGTGATGCCATCCAGCCATCTCATTCTCGGTCGTCCCCTTCTCCTCCCGCCCCCAAACTTTCCCAGCATCAGAGTCTTTTCCAGTGAATCAACTCGTCACATGAGTGGCCAAAGTATTGGAGTTTCAGCTTTAGCGTCAGTCCTTCCAATGAACACCCAGGATCGATCTCCCTTAGAATGGACTGGTTGGATCTTCTTGCGGTACAAGGGACTCTCAGTGATTTTGGAACCCAAAAAATAAAGTCTGACACTGTTTCCACTGTTTCCCCATCTATTTCCCATGAAGTGATGGGACCAGATGCCATGATCTTTGTTTTCTGAATGTTGAGCTTCAAACCAACCTTTTCACTCTCCTCTTTCACTTTCATCAAGAGGCTTTTGAGTTCCTCTTCACTTTCTGCCATAAGGGTGGTGTCATCTGCATACCTGAGGTTATTGATATTTCTCCCGGCAATCTTGATTCCAGCTTGTGCTTCTTCCAGCCCAGCATTCCTCATGATGTACTCTGCATATAAGTTAAATAAACAGGGTGACAAGATACAACCTTGATGTACTCCTTTTCCTATTTGGAACCAGTCTGTTGTTCCATGTCCAGTTCTAACTGTTGCTTCCTGACCTGCATACAGGTTTCTCAACAGGCAGGTCAGATGGTCTGGTATTCCCATCTCTTTCAGAATGTTCCACAGTTTATTGTGATCCACACAGTCAAAGGCTTTGGCATAGTCAATGAAGCAGAAATAGATGTTTTTCTGGAACTCTCTTGCTTTCTCCATGATCCAGCGGATGTTGGAGGGAGAGTTATGACCAACCTAGATAAAAAGCAGAGACATTACTTTGCCAACCGGGGTCCCTCAAGTCAAGGCTATGGTTTTTCCAGCGGTCATGTATGGATGTGAGGGTTGGACTGTGAAGAAAGCTGAGCGCCGAAGAATTGATGCTTTTGAACTGTGGTGCTGAAGAAGACTCTTGAGTGTCCCTTGGACTGCAAGGAGATCCAACCAGTCCATTCTGAAGGAGGTCAATCCTGGGTGTTCATTGGAAGGACTGATGCTGAAGCTGAAACTCCAATACTTTGGCCACCTCATGTGACGAGTTGACTCACTGAAAAAGACTCTGATGCTGGGAGGGATTGGGGGCAAGAGGAGAAGGGGACGACAGAGAATGAGATGGCTGGATGGCATCACCGACTCGATGGACATGAGTTTGAGTGAACTGCAGGAGTTGGTGATGGACAGGGAGGCCTGGCATGCTGTGATTCTTGGAATCGCAAAGAGTCGGACATGACTGAGCGACTGAACTGAACTGAATGGTCTAGTGGTTTTCCCTACACTCTTCAATTTCTTCCTTAATTATGCAATAAGGAGCTCATGATATGAGCCACAGTCAGCTCCCAGTCTTGTTTATTCTGACTATATCAAGAGCTTTTCCATTTTACGTTGCAAAGAATAAAATCAATCTGATTTCAGTATTGACTATTTGGTGATGTTCATGTGTAAAGTCATCTCTTGTGTTGTTGGACAAGGGTGTTGGCTATGACCAGTGTGTTCTCTTGTCAAAACTCCGTTAGTCTTTACTCTGCTTCGTTTTGTGCTTCAAAGCCAAACTTGCCTGTTACTCCAAGTATCTATTGATTTCCTGGTTTTGCATTCCAATCCCCTGTGTCAAAAAGGGCATCCTTTTTTAGTGTTAGTTCTAGAAGGTCTTGTAGGTCTTCACAGAACCAGAGCTTCTTTGGCATTAGTGATTAGGGCATGGACTTGGGTTACTGGGATGTTGAATGGTTTGTCTTGGAAACAGACCGAGATCATTCTTCCATTTTTGAAAGCGCACCCAAGTACTGCATTTTGGACTCTTATTGACTATGAGTGCTATTCCATTTCTTCTATGGGATTCTTGCTCACAGTAGTAGATATAACGATCATCTGAATTAAATTCACCCATTCTCGTCCATTTTAATTTCACTGATTCCTAAGATATCAATGTTCACTCTTGCCATCTCCTGCTTCTTGACCATGTTCAATTTACCTTGATTCATGGACCTAACATTCCAGGTTCCCATGCAGTATTGTTCTTTACCATATCGGTCTGTACTTTCATTACAACTGAGTGTTGTTTCCACTTTGGCATTGTCTTTTCATTCTTTCTGGAGCTGTTTGTCTGCTCTTCCCCAGTAGTATATGCATATTGGACACCTACCAACCTGGGAGACTCCTCTTCTGATGTCATATCTTTTTTGCCTCTTCATACTGTTCGTGGGGTTCTGAAGGCAAGAATGCTGAAGTGGTTTGCCATTCCCTTCTACAGCGGACCGTGTTTTGTCCGAACTCTTCACCATGACCTGTCCACCTTCAGTGTCCCTACTCTGCATGTGGCTCATAGTTTCTCTGAGTTACACAAGGCTGTGATCCGTGTGATCATTTTGGTTCACTTTCTGTGATTGCTGTTTCCGTTCTAGAGGCTGTAGGATTATATTTCTTGCATTTTCTATCTGCCCTCTGGTAGATGAGGCTAAGAGGCTTGTGCAAACTTCCTGATGGGAGGTACTGACTGTGGGGAAACTAGGTCTTGCTCTGGTGGGCAGGGCCATGCTCAGTACACCTTTAATTCAAATTCTGCTGATGAGTGGGGCTGTGCTCCCTCCCTATTAGTTGTTTGGCCTGAGGCGACTCAGTCCAGGAGTCTATGGACTGTTTGGTAATGAGATTGTTAACAGTCTCAGTAGGGAGGCCTGAGGTCCCTTAGGGGCAGGAGGAAATAAAACTGCAAATGGCAAACTTTTTTTTTTTTCTTTTCTCTTCTAATCCTGTGTTGTTATGGAGACACCTGGCTCCACCTGAACTTAACTTTAGCTCAGACCTTGAACTAACCAATGCATTTTTCTCATGGAAATATCTTTCTTAAGCTATGTTAATGAATTATGTATTTGCTTGGAAATTTGCCTTTCTTCAAGATTCATGTCAATTGTTTTATGGCCCTGAATGACTCACCTTGTGCCAATGTTTTATCAAAATGCATGTTGTGGGTGAGGGCCCTGGTACAACTCTCTCAGTTTTGAGGCATTTCCTTTCTCTAACTAGCAGCTTGCTAAAAGGTATATAACTCCTTGCTAAAAACTAGCAAGAGGGCACTCTTTCTGTCCCCTTCTTATGTCTATGTCAGAAGCTTTCTCTGTCTCTTTAATACTTTAATAAAACTTTATTACACAAAAAGCTCTGAGCAATCAAACCCCGTCACTGGCCCAGGATTGAATTCCTCTCCTCCAAAAGCCAAGAATCCCAGCGTCATTTATGGCTTGTAGCAACAACCTTTCATCTTGGTGGCTCATCCAGAATTCTCAGGACAAGGTAAAGATGCTCAGAGATTTAGTTTTTTGTTCTCCTAGTAAACACATTTTCTGCTTTACTTTACTAACTCTACAGTGTGCCTTTGTGTGTGATTGATTGAAAGAGATGCACAAGCAAGTGCAAAGCTCTTAGTGTGCCTTTGTGTGTGATTGATTGAAAGAGATGCACAAACAAGTGCAAAGCAAGAGCTGTGTCCTAATCTGCGGTTCCACAGTGACCTCATATGGCTTATGGCAGAAACCCTGTCAGGGGATTATACCGACCTGCTAATGTCAAGAGACACTCAATGTCTCCTCCAGGGGAGTGGTTAGAGATAGATGAAGCCTGTGAACCGAACTCTCCTTTCTCAGTGAAACTTTCTGTTCTCTCTGACCACTTCATAACTGTCTGGGAATTGAAACTATTAACCTAATCTGTCAGGTCATAGACTTTCAAGGGACTTGTGATCCATGCTGTTACTGTGTACTTTTACTTAGACCCCAAGTATGGAAGTGCCTAGCCTTGCTAGGAGTTGAAAGTTACAAAAGCACATTCAGGAGTGAGGTGGAGCTCTAGCTCCAGGAACATCTCTCAGGCTAGAGGTCACTCTCTTGGCTCCCTGCTTCAAGGGCCAGCAACCTGAAAGAGAGGTTTTGTCATGGCTGTGCCTCTGATCTATGTAGATAGAGGCATTGCTGATGACCATGAGGTTTTTGAGGACACAGATCAGGGATTCCAGGATCTAGTCAGATTGTTAAGTGCAATGGGCTTCTTCCTTTGGTAATGCTAGCTCTTAGTAGACCAGAGGAGGCTCTCTGGTGGCTTTTGTCTCAACTCCTTAGGTATTCTTTCTGTGGAATCTGTGGAAATGAACTGGAAGGATTGGCCCTAATAGCTCGAGGACAAAAATCACTTTTTCCTCTCTGGCCAGCCCTCCAAAAGGATTTATGCTGTTGTAGCCACGCATTCCCGGAGAAGGCAATGGCAAGCCACTCCAGTACTCTTGCCTAGAAAATCACATGGACAGAGGAGCCTGATGGGCTGCAGTCCAATGGGGTCACTACTAGTCGGACACGACTGAGCAACTTCACTTTCACTTTTCACTTTCACACATTGGAGAAGGAAATGGCAACCCACTCCAGTGTTCTTGCCTGGAGAATCCCAGGGACGGGGGAGCCTGGTGGGCTTCCGTCTATGGGGTCGCACAGAGTCGGACACGACTGAAGCGACTTAGCAGCAGCAGCAGCAGCAGCAGCAGCCACGCATTCTGGGAAACAAACTCACTCAGAAGGACAATGCAGATAGTGGAGTGCAGTTTATTACACCGGCGGGCCCAAGGCAGAGTCTCCTCTTAGCCAAGGATCCTGACCAATTTTTGTGAAAACCTTATATACCCTAAGTGTACTTGCTCAAACTCACCTCCCCAAATTCTTTGAAACTAGTCTGGACAAGGTAAAAGAGAGATCCAATCAAAGTTAACCCATGATTCATGTGTCACAAGACTAGATAAACAGTGGATATTTATCAATAGGCCTGTGATCATATCCCGATAAATATAATGGAATTTACCACTTTGTTCTGTTACAGAGATAATTAGCATATTCTTTTAGGCAACAGAGAGTCCAAGTATAAGTCCTGAGGCTCTTTTATCCGGGGGTCTGGTTTTCCATTGGTATGCCATTTCTACAGACACCAGGCACAAAGTTCAGAGTTCATTGGGAGGATGACCGTGTGTATAGCCTAATGTTTGCAGCCTGGCCTAAGATGGAGTCCAGCTCTGTCTGTTTCCTCCTTCAGTGCCACCATACACCTCCCAAAGTTGCTGCTGCCAGTGTCTCTGTCCCCATGGCTGGCCTCTGCTGACCCATGCCTCTGCAGGAATCCCTCCAAACAGTCAAGGCAGGTCTGACTCAGTCTCCTGTGGGGTGACTGCTCCTTTTCCCTGGGTCCTGGTGCACACAAATTTTTGTTTGTGCCCCCGAGGAGTCTCTGCTTCCCCAAGTCCTGTGAAAGTTCTATAATCAAATCCCGCTGTCCTTCAAAGTTAGATTCCCTGGGGATACCCAGTCCCTTAGCTGGATCCCCAGGTCACGAAGTCTGATGTGGGGCCTAGAACCTTTGCAAGAGTGTTGGAACTTCTTTAGTATTATTGTTTTCCAGTTGTGAGTCGCCCACCCGACAGGTATGAAATTTGATTGTAATGCAGTTGTTGCCCTCCTGTCATCTCTTTGTGGCTTCTGCTTTGTCCTTAAACATGGGCTATCTTTTTCTTGGTAGGTTCCATCATCTTCCTGTCAATGGTTGTTCAGCAGCTAGTTGAAATTTTGGTGTTCTCACAGGAGAAGATGAGCACAAGTCCTTTTACTCCACCATCTTGATTTGAGGTTAATAGCAGGTGTTTTATACTTAGGCCTTGCCATTGGTTATGAATTTGTAATAAATTATTTGCTTGCCCCACAGTGTACTCATCTATAAAATGGTCACATTACTATGTACTTTATAAAGTTGTTGCTAGGATCAAGTAAAGGAATGTTTATAATATATGTAGCAAATTTCCTGTCACATCACCAAGAGTTACTGAAAGTGAAGTGAATGTGAAAGTTGCTCGGTCGTGTCTGACTCTGCAACCCCATGGACTGTATAGTCCATGGAACTCTCCAGGGTGGAATACTGGAGTGGGTAGCCCTTCTCTTCTCCAGGGGATCTTCCCAACCCAGGGATCAAACCCAGGTCTCCTTCATAGCCAGTGGATTCTTTACCAGCTAAGCCACAAGGGAAGCCCAAGAATACTGGAGTGGGTAGCCTATACTTTCTCCAGTGGATCTTCCAAATTCAGGAGTTGAACTGGGGTCTCCTGCATTGCAAGTAGATTCTTTACCAACAGCTATCAGGGAAGCCCAGGAGTTACTGAGTGACTTGTATTAAATACACAGTGGACCACAGCAGAGCTTCTCATGTGAGTGGGTGAAGGAGGTCTTTCTTTTTGCTTAAGCTGTCTTTGTGGGCAGCAAAAAGCCAAAAAACCACTGAGAGCTTTGTAAGATCAACTTTTTGTAGTTGACTTTATTTACTTTATATATCTGAGTTTGAGTGTTCACCTGGAAGGCAAGAACATCCAGAAACCATCTCTCTCCAAAGAAGTGTAGCTGTAATGGTCACACCTGGACATGCCCAAAAGATGATTGGTTTCTTAGCCTCTTAATGCGTACAGCATGGAATGGAAGGCAAGTAGGCTTTGGAATGGGACTCAGGTCCACTGCTTGAACATCTTTGTGACTTTGAGCAGTTTGCTTACTTTCTCAACTTCCACATTCTCATTTTAAATGGAGAGCAAATAGGGATTTAAATGGCAGCTGTTACAGTTCACAACTAATTACCCAGCCTTTTAACATCTTTTCAAAGGTTTATTTCCATCAAAAAGGCCTCTTTAACTCCTCATCTTTTTAAGGTTCTTTATAGATGTTCTTATTGAAATTTTTTCTTTACTTTGGTTTATACTCTGTTACCTTGATAGAGAAGTCAATAAAGCAGAAGTAGATGTTTTTCTGGAACTCTTGCTTTTTTGATGAGCCAATGGATGTTGGCACTGATGAAGGCTTTCTTATCTCTCCTTGCTGTTCTTTGGAACTCTGCATTCAAATGGGTATATCTTTCCTTTTCTCCTTTGCCTTTATCTTCTGTTCTTTTCTCAGCTATTTGTAAGGCCTCCTCAGACCACCATTTTGCCTTTTTGCATTTCTTTTTCTTGGGGATGGTCTTGATCACTGCCTCCTGTATAATATCACCAACCTCTGTCCATAGTTCTTCAGGCACTCATTCTATCATATCTAATCCCTTGAATCTATTTGTCACTTCAACTGTATAATCGTAAGGGATTTGATTTAGATCATACCTGAATGGTCTAGTGGTTTTCCCTGCTTTCTTCAATTTAAGTCTGAATTTGGCAATAAGGAGTTCATGATCTGAGCCACAGTCAGCTCCCACTCTTGTTTTTGCTGACTGTATAGAGCTTTACCATCTTTGGCTGCAAAGAATATAATCAGTCTGATTTCGGTATTGACCATCTGGTGATATCCATGTGTAGAGTCTTATCTTGTGTTGTTAGAAGAGGGTGTTTGCTGTTTTCGTGGGTCTAAAATAACACCTTAGATCTATGAAAGATACAGAGAATACTATACCCAACCATATATGCCCCATCCAGCTTAATATAGTTGACTCTTCCTAGGGACCTTCCTGTGTAGGAGCAAGAGTCACTTCAGAAGAAATTTTGATTTTCATAATGAAATCCAAAGAAAGGTATAGGAGTGTACCTATGGAAAGACAGATTTGGAAAGATCATTGTTGTATAATGGAGGTTGCCAGGTTTATCTGTAGATTTCAATGTGAGAGAAGGTGGAAAAACAGTCATACTTTCTTAAGAAAAAAAGAGTAGAAAAGGAAATGGAACCTTTGGGGATGAATCAGGTTTCAACTGAGGCTGGGAAATAGCAGAAATCTCAGCTGGCTATGGCAGATAAAAGGCACTTTAATGTGGAATAATGTTTTCAGAGGGCACATAGGAGAGATTTGAGAGGGGCAGGTGTAGTGGGAGGCTGGGACAGGGGAGAAGCAACACAGAACCTAGGAAAGGGAATATGTGAGAAGATGAGTGTCTTTTTCAGAGGGAAATGCCAGCTTTTGTGGAAATGTTAAGATGAAAAAGAACAACTCAGGAATTTCAAGGATGACCTGCCAGGGGGGTTCAGTACATTCATTTGTGTATTAGGGAATATTCTACTACAAGCGCTGCTTAGCTCAAGATTTAGGTGCAAATGACTTAATTAAGATAGTACTCCCAGGAGAAACCAGTTAGGGAGTTGGGTGGCCAGCTTGCTAGGTGGGATGAAATCATAACCCAGGTGAGCCTAGGACATGCAAAAAGTAGTTGCCATGGGCTTCTGGGAAATTTCTAAACAAGAGGTGCTGGCTGAAAATACTGTTTTCACTGGAATTTGAAAGTGTGTGGAAGTCAAGCCCAAGAGACTCCCGTAGCTGTATTATTACCACAAGGAAAGCTGGACTGCATGTGGAGCAAAGCAGAGACATAGGACGCAGTAACATGATTCTTGGATGAAATTGGTTTGAAGCTTCCCTGATAGCTCAGTTGGTAAAATGTCTGCCTGCAATGAAGGAGACCTCGGTTTGATTCCTGGGTTGGGAAGATCTGCTGGAGAAGGGATAGGCTACACTCCAGTATTCTTGTGTTTCCCTAGTGGCTCCGATGGTAAAGAATCCGCCCGCGATGTGGGAGACCTGGGTTTGATCCCTGGGTTGGGAAGATCCCCTGAAGAGGGGAAGAGCTACCGACTCCAGTATTCAGCTCTGGAGAACTCCATGGACTACGCCACAGGACTGGAAAAGGTCAGTTTTCATTCTTCAATCCCAAAGAAAGGCAATGCCAAAGAATGTTCAAACTATCACAGATTTGCACTCATCTCACACACTAGCAAAGTAATGTTCAAAAATCTCCAAGCCAGGCTTCAACAGTGGACCAAGAACTTCAAGATGTTCAAGCTGTATTTAGAACAGGGAGAGGAACCAGAGATCACATTGCCAACATATGTTGGATCATTGAAAAAGCAAGAGAGTTTCAGAAAAAAATCTGCTTTATTGACTATGCCAAAGCCTTTGCTGTGTGGATCACAACAAACTGTGGAAAATTCTTCAAGAGATGGGAGTACCAGACCACCTTACCTGCCTCCTGAGAAGTCTGTATGCAGGTCAAGAAGCAACAGTTAGAACAGGACATGGAACAATTGACTGGTTCCAAATTGGGAAAGGAGTACATCAAGGCTGTATATCATCACCCTGCTTATTTAACTCATATGCAAAGTACATCATGCGAAATGCTGGGCTGAATAAAGCACAAACTGGAATCAAGATTGCTAGGAGAAATATCAATATCCTCAGATATGCAGATGACACCACCCTTATGGCAGAAAGTAAAGAAGAACTAAAGAGCCTCTTGATGAAAGTGAAAGAGGAGGGTGAAAAAGCTGGCTTAAACCTCAACATTCTGAAAACTAAGATTATGGCCTCTGGTCCCATCACTTCATGGCAAATAGATGGGGAAACAATGGAAACTGACAGACTTTATCTTTTGGGGCTCCAAAATTGCTGCAGATTGTGACTGCAGCCATGAAATTAAAAGACGCTTGCTCCTTGGAAGAAAACCTATGACCAACCTAGACAACAAATTAAAAAACAGCGACATTCCTTTGCTGACAAAGGTCTGTCTATTATGGATGTGAGAGTTGGACTATAAAGAAAGCTGAGCACCAAAGAATTGATGCTTTTGAACCGTGGTGTTGGAGAAGAATCTTGTGAGTTCCTTGAACTGCAAGGAGGTCCAACCAGTCAATCATAAGGGAAATCAATCAGTCCCGAATATTCATTTGAAGGACTGATGCTGAAACTCCAGTACTGTGGCCACCTGATGCGAAGAACTGACTTATTGGAAGAAACCATGATGCTGGGAAAGATTGAAGGCAGGAGGAGAAGGGGATGACAGAAGATGAGATGGTTGGATGGCATCACCAAGTCAATGGACATGAGTTTGAGCAAGCTCCGGAAGTTGGTGATGGACAGGGAAACCGGGCATGCTGTAATCCATGGGGTCACAGAGTCGGACATGACTGAGTGACTTTTACTTTCCAGAATTTTCAGTTATGTTTCTCAGAAAAGTTCCCATGTTTTCTAAGCCAGTTCATTCCAGAGTTTTGTTGTTGTTATTATTACTTGCAAGAGAATTCTAAATTCTCAGTCTAAGAACTGTGCCATATTTATCTAAATGTAATTTAATCTTGGGATTGAAAGTAATAAAAAATGACTAATGACATTAAATATAAATAGTCTCTGACACAGCTGAAATATTTCATAGCATTAAATGAAAAAATTTTTCCATTCCCATTGAAAAGGGAAAAAGAAATTATACATTCACCAATATCTCTTATAATTTATCTTCTGGTCTTGCAATTTGTCTTTTTAAAAAATTTGACCTAGGTCCTCCAAACCAGTTTTCCCCATTGATACTAGCTTTTTATTTTATGTGCAAAACAGTTCCATATCCTAAGTGTGGATATCGATTACAGTTGTAAGTTTTGTACATTCCTGTGCTTTTAGTGTTGCATACACTGACATAGTTCTGCAGGTTATTCATATCTTTGAAGGGCCTTTTACCATTCATTTGTCTGTCCTGTGAATACCAAAGATGTGACAGCAGAAATCACTGAATTCCAAGGATGCCCTTGCTTTGTTTTTCCACTTTTCTTTTCTGAAGAGTCTAAGCATATCTGTTGTTTTTAGGGGCATTTACTTTCTTCGACAACTGTCTTCTTTCAGGTATCTCCTGTTCAACTCAAAATTCTCTCCCTGTATTTAAAAAAAAATTTTTTTTTTAATTGGAGCATAATGGCTTTACAATATTGTATCGGGTGGACACAGTGGGGGAAGGAGTGGGTGGGACAAATTGAGAGAATAGCATTGAAACATATATATTACCAAATGTAAAAAGATAGCCGGTAGAAATTTGCTGTATGACAGAAGGAACTCAAATCCAGTGCCCTCTCCGTATTTTTCTCCCACCATTTGAAGTTGGCTGCAGTTCTCTCTACACCTCCAATTATTTGAAGTGTCCTCGTCTCTTTCTTACTTTCTTCCTTAGGCTAATATGAGAGACTGCACTGCTCCACTTTCCCTTTGGACATTTTAAGAGTGGCCCACAAAAACTAAGCAGCCTTAAGATCATCTTGCCTCCTCTTATCTTTTTGGCACTAATCAGCATATTTTATTTCCCATTTCCGCCTGCCTGCCGCTTTAAGCCTCGTCTCTTTCTCTTTTGCTTCCAGGTGTTTTTAACCTGAGTGACTCATTTGCTGAGAGCTTCCCTTGAGCTCAGCAGTCCTGGTGTTGCTTGCGCATTGTGAAAGGTAAGGCAAATTTAATCTGCGTAACTGAGCCAAGCTATTTGGATAGTACTTTCATTTTAGAAGAAACTTGAGATATGTTATGAGTTTAGGAAATAACGTTAGTAGGAATTTGAGGTTTGATTTCTGCATTACTGTTTATGCTGTAGTTGTTGTTCAGTCCCTACGTTGTGTCCTACTCTTTGTGACCCCATGGATGTAGCATGCCAGGCTCCCCTGCCATCTCCCGGAGTCTGCTCACATTCATGTCCATTGAATTGGTGATGCTTTCTAACCATCTCATCCTTTGCCACCCCTTTCTCCTTTTATCATCAATCTTTCCCAGTAGCAGGGTCTTTTCCAGTGAGTAGGCTCTTTGCATCTGGTGGCGAAAGTATTGGAGCTTCAGCCACAGTCCTTCCAATGAATATTCAGGATTGATTTCCTTTAGGATTGACAGGTTTGATTTGCTTGCAGTCCAAAGGACCCTCAAGAGTCTTCTCCAGCATCACAATTCGAAAGCATCAATTCTTCCTTTGGCCCTCAGCCTTCTTTATGGTCCAGATCTCACATCCCTACATGACTGCTGAAAAAGCCCTAGCTTTGTACAGACCTTTGTCAGCAAAGTGATGTCTCTGCTTTTGAATATGCTGTCTAGGTTTGTCATAGCTTTCCTTCCAAGGAGCAAGTATCTTTTAATATTATGGCTACGGTCACGGTCTGCAGTGATTTTGGAGCCCAGGAAAATAAAATATGTCATTGCTTCCACTTTTACCCCTTCTGTTTGCCATGAAGTCATGGGACTGGATGCCATGATCTTGCATGCTCAGTTGCTTCAGTTGCATCCTCCTCTTTTCGACCCTATGGACTGTAGCACATCAGACTCCTCTGTCCATAGGGATTCTCCAGGCAACAATACTGGAGTAGGTTGCCATTTCCTTCTCCAGGTGATCTTGCTGACCCAGGGATTGAACCCATGTCTCTTATGTATCCTGCATTGGCAGGCATGTTCTTTACCACTGAAAATGAAAGTGAAGTTGTTCAGTCGTGTCCGACTCTTTGCGCCCCCAGGGATTGCAGCCTAAGAGGCTCCTCTGTCCATGGGATTTTCCAGGCAAGAATACTAGAGTGGGTTGCCATTTCCTTCTCCAGGAGATCTTCCCAACCCAGGGATCGAACCTGGGTCTCCCGCATTGTAGGCAGGCACTTTACCATCTGAGCCACCAGGGAAGTCTTTACCACTAGCACCTCCTAAACAATGATTTTATTTTATTTTAACAATGTCAATGTCTAATAGAGGATTTTTTACCTTAGTTTCAATATACAGTCATTAAAAGAAAAGAGAAATAGAAACAATAGAGAAGAGTAACAGCATATATATTGCTAAATGTCATCCAGACTTAAGCAACACGCTGGAAAGTCCCGAGTAACAGCAATCTGGAATCTCAACTAAGAAAAGGTCCCGGGCAGTGTGCTCACTCCACAAGTGAGACTTCAGTTTTGGGAGTTCCTTCTTATAATCCCAGACTACAAACTGATATCATCATAAGTTTCTGCACAAAAACGTAGCTCTTGTTTTACTTTAACATTTTTACAGTGCTGTTTATTTTATCTTGTGAGTCATCAGTTCAGTCGCTCAGTCGTGTCCGACTCTTAGCGACCCCATGGACCACAGCATGCCAGACCTCCGTGTCCATCACCAACTCCCGGAGTTCACTCAAACTCATGTCCGTCGAGTCGGTGATGCCATCCAGCCACCTCATTCTCTGTCTTCCCCGTCTCCTCCTACCCCCAATCGCTCCCAGCATCAGAGTCTTTTCCAGTGAGTCAACTCGTCGCATGAGGTGGCCAAAGTATTGCAGTTTCAGCTTTAGTATCAGTCCTTCCAATGAACACCCAGGATTGATCTCCTTTAGAATGGACTGGTTGGATCTCCTTGCAGTCCAAGGGACTCTCAAGAGTCTTCTCCAGCACCACAGTTCAAAAGCATCAGTTCTTTGGCGATCAGCCTTCCTCACAGTCCAACTCTCACATCCATACATGACCACAGGAAAAACCATAGCCTTGACTAGACGGACCTTGGTTGGCAAGGTAATGTCCCTGCTCTTTAATACGCTATCTAGGCTGGTCATAACTTTCCTTCCAAGGAGAAAGAGTCTTTTAATTTCATGGCTGCAGTCAGCATCCGCAGTGATTTTGGAGCCCAAAAAAATGAAGTCTGACACGGTTTCCACTGTTTCCCCATCTATTTCCCAAGAAGTGATGGGACCAGATGCCATGATCTTCGTTTTCTGAATGTTGAGCTTCAAGCCAACTTTTTCACTATCCTCTTTCACTTTCATCAAGAGGCCTTTGAGTTCCTCTTCACTAACTGCTGTAAGGGTGGTGTCATCTGCATATCTGAGGTTATTGATATTTCTCCCGGCAATCTTGATTCCAGCCTGTGCTTCTTCCAGCCCAGCGTTCCTCATGATGTACTCTGCATATAAATTAAATAAACAGGGTGACAATATACAACCTTGACGTACTCCTTTTCCTATTTGGAACCAGTCTGTTGCTCCGTGTCCTATTCTAACTGTTGCTTCCTGACCTGCATACAGGTTTCTCAAGAGGCAGGTCAGGTGGTCTGGTATTCCCATCTCTTTCAGAATTTTCCAGTTTATTGTGATCCACACAGTCAAAGGCCTTGGCATAGTCAATGAAGCAGAAATAGATGTTTTTCTGGAACTCTCTTGCTTTCTCCATAATCCAGCGGATGTTGGCAATTTGATCTCTGGTGCCTCTGCCTTTTCTAAAACCTGCTTGAACATCTGGAAGTTCACGATTCACATATTGCTGAAGCCTGGCTTGGAGAATTTTGAGCATGACTTTACTAGCGTGTGAAATGAGTGTAATTGTGCGGTAGTTTGAGCATTCTTTGGCATTGCCTTTCTTTGGGATTGGAATCAAGACTGAGCTTTTCCAGTCCTGTGGCCACTGCTGAGTTTTCCAAATTTGCTGGCATATTGAGTGCAGCACTTTCACAGCATCATCTTTCAGGATTTGAAAGAGCTCCATTGGAATTCCATCACCTCCACTAGCTTTGTTCGTCGTGACACTCTCTAAGGCCCACTTGACTTCACATTCCAAGATGTCTGGTTCCAGGTGAGTGATCACGCCATCGTGATTATCTTGGTCGTGAAGATCTTTTTTGTACAGTTCTTCTGTGTATTCTTGCCACCTCTTCTTAATATCTTCTGCTCTGTTAGGTCCATACCATTTCTGTCCTTTATCGAGCCCATCTTTGCATGAAATGTTCCCTTGATATCTCTAATTTTCTTGAAAAGATCTCTTGTTTTTCCTATTCTGTTGTTTTCCTCTATTTCTTTGCATTGATCACTGAGAAAGGCTTTCTTATCTCTCCTTGCTATTCTTTGGAACTCTGCATTCAGATGCTTATATCTTTCCTTTTCTCCTTTGCTTTTCACAGCTATTTGTAAGGCCTCCTCAGACAGCCATTTCACTCTTTTGCATTTCTTTTCCATGGGGATGGTCTTGGTCCCTGTCTCCTGTACAATGTCACGAACCTCCATCCAGAGTTCATCAGGCACTCTATCGATCAGATCTAGTCCCTTGTGAGTCATAGGATTTTGTAAAAACCCTGGTGTGATTGGTCAAGCCTCCAAGGGCTTAAGAATTTCAGGGCCCACTCGCTTTCTTATCTAAAGTGCTCCCTGACTCGCTGACCTTGCAGGCAGCAGTGCAATCTGGGCAGTTGACAGGCAGGAAAGAAACAAGGTCAGAGGATTGCTCTCCTGATTCTGAAGCCTGAACCAAGACTTCTTCCATTTTAACTTCCTGAACAGTCGACCTCATGATTGTTTATGCTGAAGATCATAGGAATAATGCAAAGTATTGTGAATAACATGAGCAGTCTTGTTAATTCTGTAGGACAAATAACAATTCCAGATGGTCAGAGTTCAGTTCAGTCACTCAGTCGTGTCCGACTCTTTGTGACCCCATAAATCACAGCACGCCAGGCCTCCCTGTCCATTACCAACTCCCGGAGTTCACTCAAACTCATGTCCATCGAATCGGTGATGCCATCCAGCCATCTCATTCTCTGTCGTCCCCTTCTCTTTCCGCCCCCAATCCTTCCCAGCATCAGAGTCTTTTCCAGTGAGTCAACTCATCAGTGAGTGTCAGCTTTAGCATCAGTCCTTCCAATGAACACCCAGGACTGATCTCCTTTAGAATGGACGGGTTGGATCTCCTTGCAGTCCAAGGGACTCTCAAGAGTCTTCTCTAGCACCACAGTTCAAAAGCATCAATTCTTTGGCAATCAGCTTTCTTCACAGTCCAACTCTCACATCCATACATGACCACGGGAAAAACCATTGCCTTGACTAGACGGACCTTTGTGGGCAAAGTAATGTCTCTGCTTTTTAATATGCTATCTAGGTTGGTCATAACTTTCCTTCCAAGGAGTAAGCGTCTTTTAATTTCATGGCTGCAATCAGCATCTGCAGTGATTTTGGAGCCCCCGAAAATTAAGTCTGACACTGTTTCTCCATCTATTTCCCATGAAGTGATGGGACCAGATGCCATGATCTTTGTTTTCTGAATGTTGAGCTTCAAGCCAACCTTTTCACTCTCCTCTTTCACTGTCTTCAAGAGGCTTTTTAGTTCCTCTTCACTTTCTGCCATAAGGGTGGTGTCATCTGCATATCTGAGGTTATTGATATTTCTCCCAGCAATCTTGATAATCAAAGGAATAAGCCAGGGGTTAAACAATGCAGAAAACCATTCCTGAGCAGTAGTGGGTGTAATAAATAACAAGTCCCACCGTAAATAAGAAGTATGTTTTTGTACATTAACTCCTATATCCATTAACTTATCAGCTATAATAGTAACAACAGAATGTTCTATCAAGGTACAGTTATGTTTTTTCCTTTTGTAATTGTAATACTTTGTAATTTTGTAGTTTTGTAATACTTTGGTTTCTTTGCAAAATCTTACATAGGGGTTCTAAAGAAAGTCTAATATCAGGAATAGATAAAGTAGGAAATGGCATTTGAGTCAATAACACCTGAGCTTTCATGGGGAGTGGGGTGGAATAATAGGTGGTCCCCTTCCAATATAAAAGATCAACATGTGTCAGGCATCCAGAGAAAGGGGTTCTTAGGTGGTACACAGAGGTAGTGTTTGCATCATCAGTTATGATACGTACTAATTGAGGGGCTATTTTAAAAAATGTGTTGTAGGTTTTAGAGGACACAGTCCATTCACAATAGTTGATGGAGTTCTCCAATAAGCAGGGTTCCTCAAATGCGAGAAATTGGTCCACACAGAAGTCTCTCATTAGCTTTGTCACAGTCTATCAGTAAGTGGGTGAGAGTAGAAAGTAACACACGACATTGACATATTATACTTAGGTTCAGGCTTGAGCTGTGTTTTTACCAGTGCTGTGTAATCTAGCAGACAGGTAACTTTTGTCCATAGAAAGGAAAAGTTAAGAAAGGACAGGGCTTGTTTGCTGGGCAGGTGAAGTTATCCTGAGTTCAGGTCCAGTTTGAGTTTCTCTAGCTGAAGATTCACCTATAATTTTCTTCATATTTTTCTTTTAATGGTAGCATATCCTTGAATGTTGAGGTGTGAATGACAACCCACAGTATAGTCAGGCTTCCAAGAATAACCTATTCACTAGAATAACAGTGAGTTCATGGTATATATTTTCATTTCTGGGGGGTGGGGGTCCAGGGTTTGTCACCAGTACAGTTTTATCCTTTCCCTGAGCAATCACATCAGCAGGTATGGGAAGACCACTAGGCTGCTTCATTCAGACTTTTAACTCTGATTGCATGTATTTCTTTTCTTTTTTTAAAGTAAAAGATCATCCTATATCCAGTTGTTTTTAAACATCGCTGCTCATTAAAGTCACATCTGGAGCTTTGGAGAAAAAAACAATATCTGGGCATTTGTATTTATCAAAAAATTCAAAATAATTCTAATGTGCATCTGTACTTTAAAAAGTGATTATAGGTTTTTCTATTAAATGTAAGTTTTTGTAATATAGAATTCTGTTATTTTCTGTGGACCGATCATGGTACAATGGTATTAAAACAGATAATAGTTACATAATCACAAACATAATAGTAGAGGATATTTATCAGTTTTCACAATCAATAGCCAAACAGAAAATAAAAAATAATTACAATTGCAAACCATAATGGAAACATGATTGACCTAAAATATAAAATAATTACATGCAATCTGGGGGGTTAAGTAGAGACACGTGGTAAGTGGAAGTGCATATATGCACATTTTTCATCCACCAAGCCAATCTGTGTCTTTTGGTTGGTGCATTTAATCCATTTACAGTTAAGGTAATTATTGACCTGCATGATTCTATTACCATTTTCTTGATCGTTTTGGGTTTATTTTTTATAGATCTTTTCATTTTGTGTTTCCTGCCTAGGGAAGTTCCTTTAGTATTTGTTGTAAAACTGTTTTGATGATGTTGCATTCTCTTTATTTTTGCTTGTCAGATAGCATATTAAAAAGCAGAGACGTTACTTTGCCAACCAAGGTCCGTCTAGTCAAGGCTATGGTTTTTCCAGTGGTCATGTATGGTGTGAGAGTTGGACTGCGAAGAAAGCTGATCACTTTCAAAGAACTGATGCTTTTAAATTGTGGTGTTGGAGAAGACTCTTGAGAGTCCCTTGGACTGCAAGGAGATCCAACCCGTCCATTCTAAAGGAGATCAGTCCTGGGTGTTCATTGGAAGGACTGATGCTAAAGCTGAAACTCCAATACTTTGGCCACCTCATGCAAAGAGTTGACTCACTGGAAAAGACTCTGATGCTGGGAGGGGTTGGGGGCAGGAGGAGAAGGGGACAACAGAGGATGAGATGGCTGGATGGCATCACCGATTCGATGGACATGAGTTTGAGTGAACTGCGGGAGTTGGTGATGGACAGGGAAACCTGGCGTGCTGTGATTCATGGGGTTGCAGAGAGTCGGATACGACTGAGCGACTGAACTGAACTGAAAGCTTTTCTCTGTGAAATCTGATTGAGAATTTTGCTTGGTAGAATATTCTTGGTTGTGGGTTCTACTGTTTCATCACTTTAAATGTATCATGTCATTCCCTTCTGACTTGCAAAGTTTCTGTTTAGAAATCAGCTGATAATCTTACGTGAGTTCCTTTGTATGTTCTCTGTTGTTTTTCCCTTGTTGCTTTTAATATTTTATCTTTGTCTTTAATTTTCATTAATTGTCATTTTCATTACTATATATCTCAGTGTGTTTCTCCTTGGGTTTATCCCCGCTGGGACTCTCCATGCTTGCTTCCTGGACTTGGTTGACTTATTCCTGGACTTGGTCTCTTAAGCTGTCTTCTTCATTTCTTCTCATTCTTTTCTCTATATCTTGTTTTACGGCAATGATTTCCACCATTCTTTCTTCCAGATCACTAATCCATTCTTCTGCCCCAGTTATTCTGTTATTGATTCCTTCCAGTGTATTGTTCCTGTCTGTCTTTATTTTTTAGTTCTTCTAGGGCTTTGGTAAACAGTTTTCACATCTTTTCCATTCTTTTTCTAAAATCCTGGATCATCTTCACTATTATTATTCTGAATTCTTTTTCTGGAAGGTTGCCTATTTCCACTTCATTTAGCTGTTTTTCTGAGGTTTTATCTTGTCCCTTCATCTGGGACATAATCCTCTGCCTTTTCTTTTTGATTAACTCTCCATGATGTGGTTTTCATCCTGGTGGCTGCAGGATTGTAGTTCTTCTTGCTCCTTCTGCCTCTCCTCTGGTGAATGAGGCTAAGAGGCTTGTGTAAGCTTCCTGACGGGAGGGACTGGCTGTGGGTAAAACTGAGTCTTGATCTGGTGGGCAGGGCTGTGCTCAGTAGAACTTTAATTTGATTGTCTGCTGATGGGTAGTGATGCCCTCTCTTCACTGTTAGCTATTTGGCCTGAGGCAACCCTGCCCTCGTATCTACAGCTCTATCATAGGTTTAATGGTGACCTCCAAGAGGGCTCATGCAAAGAGGCATCTCCCAGGACTGCTGCTGCCAGTGCTCCTGTCCCTATGGCGAGCCAATGCCAACCCACACCTCCACAGAAGACCCTCCAACACTAGTAGGTAGGTCTGGTTCAGTCTCCTGTTTGGTCACTGCTTTCCCCTGTGTCCTGGTGTGGAAAAGATTTAGTTTGTGACTTCCAAGAATGGAGTCTCTGTTTCCCCTAGTCCTATGGAAGTCCTGTAATCAAATCTTGCTGGCCTTCAAAGTCAGATTCCCTGGGGGTTCCTAATTCATTTGCCAGATCCTCAGGCTGGGAAGCCTGACATGCATGGGGCTCAGAACCTTCACAACAGTGGAAGAATTTCTTTGGTATTATTGTTCTCCAGTTTGTGGGCCATCCAGCCGACAGGTGTGGGATTTGACTTTATCTTGTTTACACCCCTCCTACCATCTCACTGTGGCTTCTCCTTTATCTTTGGACGTGGGATATCTTTTTTTGGTGGGTTCCAGTATCCTCTTGTCAATAGTTGCCCAACAGCTAGTTGTTATTTTGGTCATCTCACTGGAGGAGATGAATGCATGTCCATCTATTCTGCCATCTTGAACCAATCCCCAGTGTGTATGACTGATCTTAGTTTTTTTAATGTTGAGTTTCAAGTCATCTTTTTAATTCTTCCTTTTCACCCTTAGCAAGAGGCTCTTTAGTTCCTCTTCAATTTCTGCCGTTATAGTGGCATCATCTACATTTCTGAGGTTTATATTTCTCCTGGAAATCTTGATTCCAGCTTCTGATTCATCCAGCCCAATACTTCTCACGATGATAAGTTAAACAGGGTGACAATATACAACTTTGTCATACTCCTTTCCCAATTGTGAACCAAATTATTGTTCCATGTCTGGTTCTAATGTTGCTTCTTGACTTGCATACAAGTTTCTCAGGAAACAGGTAAGGTGTCCTGATACACTAATCTCTTTAAGAATTTTCTGCGGTTTGTTGTGATCAACACAGTCAGAGGTGTTAGCATAGTCAATGAATTAGAAGCAGATGTTTTTTCTGGAACTCCCTTGATTTCTCCATGATCCAACAAATGCTTGAAATTTTATCTATGGTTCCTCTGCTTTTCTAAACTCAGCTTGTACATCTGGAAGTTCTTAGTTCACATACTGCTGAAGTGTAGCTTGAAGGATTTTGAGCATTACCTTACTAGCATGTTAAATGAGTGCAATTTTATGGTACTTGGAACTTTCTTTGGCATTGCCCTTATTTGGGATTGGAATAAAAACTGACCTTTTCCAGTCCCATGGCTACTGCTGAGTTTTCCAAATTTGCTGACATGTTGAGTGCAGCACTTTAACAGCATCATCTTTTTTAATTTTAAATAGCTCAGCTGGAATTCCATCACCTGCACTAGCTTTGTTTGTATTAATGCTTCCTAAGGATTGCAGCCATGAAATTAAAAGACGCTTGCTCCTTGGAAGGAAAGTTATGACCAACCTTGATAGTATATTAAAAAGCAGAGACATTACTTTGCCGACCAAGGTCTGTCTAGTCAAGGCAATGGTTTTTCCCGTGGTCATGTATGGATGTGAGAGTTGGACTGTGAAGAAAGCTGATCGCCGAAGAATCGATGCTTTTGAACTGTGGTGTTGGAGAAGACTCTTGAGAGTCCCTTATACTGCAAGGAGATCCAACCAGTCCATTCTAAAGGAGATCAATCCTGGATGTTCATTGGAGGGACTGATGCTAAAGCTGAAACTCCAATACTTTGGCCACCTCATGAGACGAGTTGACTCACTGGAAAAGACTCTGATGCTGGGAAAGGTTGGGGGCGGGAGGAGAAGGGGACGACGGAGAATGAGATGGCTGGATGGCATCACCGACTCTGTGGACATGAGTTTGAGTGTACTCCGGGAGTTGGTGATGGACAGGGAGGCCTGGCGTGCTGTGATTCATGGGGTCGCGGAGAGTCGGACACGACTGAGCGACTGAACTGAACTGAACTGAACTGAAGGCCCACTTGACTTCACACTCTAGGATGTCTGGCTCTAGGTGAGTGACCACATCATCATAGTTATTCAGATCATTATAACCTTTATGTATAGTTGCTGTGCTTTGTTAGGTCCTTGACCATTCTTTCCTTTATTGTGCCCATCCTTGCATGAAATGTTCCTTGATTTTTATATTCACATCTAATTCATATAAGAATATATATACTTTCTAGTTACACAGATCTGCTTTTTACAGTTGTGAAATGGATTTTAATACGAAGATCTGGTTCAAGGAGAAAATCCCTCACTTTATTTTCTATCACTATATAATTGGTCTGAAATGATAAGCACTGGATTAACTGAAATCTAAATACTTTTCTGTGCATGTGTCCAGCTATCTGCTTTATTTTGGACACAGTTTGTTGAGGCAGACAATATTTATTGACAGTTTTGCATCTCCCCCAACTTTTATGCCTTGCTAATTTACTTTGATTTTTTCAGTTTACAGCTTGAAGACTTTTTGATTTAGACTATTTAAGACATTCAGTTCTGTTCAAGGCAAGTAATAGATATATTTTTTAAATTAGCTTTTTTCTTTTCTTCAATTCCATTGTGGTCACTTCCTTAGTATTTCCTTTCTGCAAGGGATTTTTCTCAGGTTAGGAAAGTGCCTTTACCTGGTCTGGTAACTCAGAAGAGAATGTGCAACAACATGTACTGCAATTGAAGGGAGAGGGAATAGAAAGGAAGAGGTGATAAGGTGTTCTTTTCTTCCACTTTTCCTTCTGAGGCTCCATTTCCTTCCAAGTGGCAGGAAAATAGCGCCAATTGATAGGAAAGAAAACCTCATCGAATCCACTCTCTTATTGTCTTCTGTGAACTTAGAGTCCTCCTTTTTATTTTTCTTTATCCCTGTCTCTCGGTTGCTTGATTGGTTTAGGAGGAAAAAAAAGTAAACTTTCCCCTCCTCTCCCCTTTTAATTGGCGAAGGAAATGGCAACCCACTCCAGTATTCTTGCCTGGAGAATCCCAGGGACAGGGGAGCCTGGTGGGCTGCCATCTATGGGGTTGCACAGGGTCAGACACTACTGAAACGACTTAGCAGCAGCAGCAGCAGCAGCAGCCCCTTTTAATATGCAGCAGTTTAATTAGGGTATGTCTTGGTCCTGAGTATTCTGTATCACTATTTCTGGAACATAGGATGTTCTTTTAATCAAAATTCAATTTTGTTTTCATTTCAGAGAATTTTTTTGTTTTTTTCTTTGGTTTATCAGGATATCTCAAGTCTTTCTGTACTATGGTATGAAATAAGAGAATGTTCTAATCATGATGTCATCTGCCTCTGATTCCTGGCACAGAGTCCTAAAACCCTTGTAATTTCCTAGGGAAAAGGAACAGTAGGAGTATCTCTAGTTCTGATACTTGTCTTTGATGTCCTTTCTGACACATAGCTCCTGAAACCCCTGCAGATTCCTGAGTAATAAAAATACTAGGAATGTCTTTTGTTCTAATAAGGCAACTCTTGGTGGACCCTTAAATGGCTCCTGGATGGGGACTGGTCCCCAGAAAGATCAGCAAGACTAGAAGGCCTGGCCCCCACTTCACTGAGAGAAAGGACAAAGGCCAAAAATAGTTAATCAGTGATCATACCTGTGTAATGAAGCTTCCATAAAATTTCCATTTCTGTGGGGATCAGAGAGCTTCCATATGGGTGACCACATTTATATACCAGAGTTTGAATGAACTCCGGGGGTTGGTGATGGACAGGGATGCCTGGCGTACTGTGATTCATGGGGTTGCAAAGAGTCGGACACGACTGAGCGACTAAACTGAACTGAGGGGTGATACATCCCAGCTCCATGTGGACATCCCAGAAGCTCCTGCACTTGGGGTCCTCCCAAGTACTGGGGGGTATTTTACTTGGGGCACTGGGGTACTGGGGAAATGGACATGTTTTCAATAGGTTTCCCATGTTTTTCTACATTTGCTTCTTTTTGTTCCCCTTCTCTACAAGGATGGTGTTTAAAAAAATTAATGCACACTGAATTTAATGCTCACCTTGCCTGTCTCTTCATCTGACTCTGTGTTCTTTATCATATCCTTTCATCAACTGACAAAGATGAGTGTTTCCTTGAGTTCTGAGAGCTACTCCACCAAATAATCAAATCCAATGGGGAGGAGGTTATGGGAATCTCCAATTTAGGGCCAAGTCAGACAGAATTTATGGGTAACCTAGGGACCTACTACTGGAGATTGGCCTCTGAAGTAGGGGACAGTCTTGTGGGACTGAATGAGTCCTTAACTTGTGGAATCTGATAATATCTCCAGTAATAGTGTTAGAATGTAGTTAAATCATAACAGTACCCAGTGTAACAGAATTGCTTTGGTGAGGCAAAATCCCGCACACATTTGATGACCAAAAGTGTCAGCAGTAAACTTTTCTGTGTGAATAGTAAAGAAGGCACATGGGGAAAACTGTAGGTTTTTTTAATTTTTGTTTCTTTTTAATTAATTAATTTTTATTGAAGGCTAATTACTTTACAATATTGTAATGGCTTTTGCCACACATTGACATGAATCAGCCATGGGTGTACACGTGTCCCCTATCCTGAACTCCCTTCCCACCTCCCTCCCTATCCCATAGCTCAGGGTCATCCCAGTATACTGGCCCTGAGTTGCCCTGTTTCGTGCATCGAACTTGGACTAGTTATCTGTTTCACATATGGTAATATACATGTTTCAGTGCATTCTCTCAAATCATCCCACCCTCGCCTTCCACAGAGTACAAAAGTCTGTTCTTTATCTCTGTGTCTCTTTTGCTGTCTCACATATAGGGTCTTCATTACCATAGTTCTAAATTCCGTATATATGCATTAATATACTGTATTGGTGTTGGGATTAATTCTTTGTCAGTTGCTTCCCTAGCTATTATTCTCTCCCATTCTGAAGGCTGTCTTTTCACCTTGCTTATAGTTTCCTTCATTGTGCAAAAGATTTTAAGTTTAATTAGGTCCCATTTGTTTATTTTTGCTTTTATTTCCATTAGTCTGGGAGGTGGATCATAGAGGATCCTGCTGTGATTCATGTCAGAGAGTGTTTTGCCTATGTTCTCCTCTAGGAGTTTTATAGTTTCTGGTCTTACATTTAGATCTTTAATCCATTTTGAGTTTATTTTTGTAGAAGGTGTTCTAGTTTCATTCTTTTACAAGTGGTTGACCAGTTTTCCCAGCAGCACTTGTTAAAGAGATTGTCTTTTCTCCATTGTATATTCTTGCTTCTTTTGTCCAAGATAAGGTGTCCATAAGTGCGTGGATTTATCTCTGGGCTTTCTATTTTGTTCCATTGATCTATATTTCTGTCTTTGTGCCAGTACCATACTGTCTTGATGACTGTAGCTTTGTAGTGTAGTTTGAAATCAGGCAGGTTGATGCTTCCAGTTCCATTCTTCTTTCTCAAGATTGCTTTGGCTATTTAAGGTTTTTTGTATTTCCATTAAAATTGTGAAATTATTTGTTCTAATTCTCTGAAAAATACCATTGGTAGTTTGATAGGTATTGCATTGAATCTATAGGTTGCTTTGGGTAGTATACTCATTTTCGCTATATTGATTCTTCTGATCATGAACATGGTATATTTCTCCATCTATTTGTCTCATCTTTGATTTCTTTCATCAGTGTTTTGTAGTTTTCTATATATAGGTGTTTTGTTTCTTTAGGTAGATATATTCCTAAGTATTTTATTTTTTTGTTGTTGCAATGGTGAATGGAATTGTTTCCTTAATTTCTCCTTCTGTTTTCTCATTGTTAGTATATAGGAATGTAAGGGATTTCTGTGTATTAATTTTATATCCTGCTGATTTACTATATTCTTTGATTAGCTCTAGTAATTTTCTGGTGGAGTCTTCAGGGTTTTCTATGTAGAGGATCATGTCATCTTCAGTGAGAGTTTTACTTCTTCTTTTCCAATCTGGATTCCTTTTATGTCTTTTTCTGCTCTGATTGCTGTGGCCAAAACTTTCAAAACTATGTTGAATAGTAGTGGTGAGAGTGGGCCCCCTTGTCTTGTTCCTGACTTTAGGGGAAATGCTTTCAATTTTTCACCATTGAGGATAATGTTTGCTGTGGGTTTATCATATATAGCTTTTATTATGTTGAGGTATGTTCCTTCTATGCTGGCTTTCTGGAGGGTTTTTTTGTTTGTTTGTTTGTTATCATAAATGGATAGCTCTGTATCTATTGAGATAATCCTATGGTTTTTATCTTTGAATTTGTTAATGTGGTGTGTCATATTGATTGATTTGTGAATATTGAAGAATCCTTGCATCCCTGGGATTTTAAAGCCCACTTGGTCATGATGTGTGATCTTTTTAATATGTTTTTGGATTCTGTTTGCTAGAATTTTGTTAAGGATTTTTGCATCTATGTTCATCAGTGATATTGGCCTGTAGTTTTCTTTCTTTGGTGGCATCTTTGTCTGATTTTTGTATTAGGGTGATGATGGCCTCATAGAATGAATTTGGCAGTTTACCTTCCTGTGCAATTTTCTGGAACAGTTTGAGTAGGATAGGTGTTAGCTCTTCTCTAAATATTTGGTAGAATTCACCTGTGAAGCCATCTGGTCCTGGGCTTTTTGGTTTGTTGCAAGATTTTTGATTTCAGTTTCTATGTCCGTGCTTGTGATGGGTCTGTTAAGATTTTCTATTTCTTCCTGTTTCAGTTTTGGAAAATTATACTTTTCTAAGAATTTGTCCATTTCTTCCAAGTTGTCTGTTTTATTGGCATATAGTTGCTGATAGTAGTCTCTTATGATCCTTTGTATTTCTGTGTAGTCTGTTGTGATTTCTCCATTTTTATTTCTAATTTTGATGATTTGATTCTTCTCCCTTTGTTTCTTGATGAATTTAGCTAATGGTTTGTCTATTTTATTTATCTTCTAAAGAACCAGCTTTTAGTTCTGTTGATTTTTGCTGTAGTCTCCTTTGTTTTTTTTTTAATTTATTTCTGCCCTAATTTTTATGATTTCTTTCCTACCAACCCTGGGGTTCTTCATTTCTTCTTTTTCTAGTTGCTTTAGGTGTAGAGTGAGCTTATTTATTTTATTTTTTCTTGTTTCTTGAGTTTAACTGGTATTGCTATGAACCTTCCCCCTTAGCACTGCTTTTACTGAATCCCATAGGCTTTGGGTTTAATGTTTTCATTTTCATTCATTTCAGTGCATATTTTGGTTTATTTTTTGATTTCTTCTGTGATTTTTTGTTTATTTAGAAGTGTGTTGTTTAGCCGTCACATGTTTGTATTTTTTTTCCCTCTAACTGACATCTAATCTTACTGCATTGTGATCAGAAAAGATGCTTGAAATGATTTAAATTATTTTGAATTTACCAAGGCTGGATTTATGGCCCAGGATGTAATCTAATGGTGAAATTCATTGTTTTGGGGTGAAATGTCCTATAGATATCACTTAGGTCTAACTGTTCCATTGTATCATTTAAAGTTTGTGTTTCCTTGTTAATTTTCTGTTTGATTGGCCTATCCATAGGTATGAGTGGGGTATTAAAGTCTCCCACTATTATTGTGTTACTGTTAAGTTCCCCTTTCATCAGTTCAGTTCAGTCGCTCAGTCGTGTCCAACTCTCCGCAACCCCATGAATCACAGCACACCAGGCCTCCCTGTCCAACACCAACTCCCGCAGTTCACTCAAACTCATGTCCATCGAGTTGGTGATGCCATCCAGCCATCTCATTCTCTGTTGTCCCCTTCTCCTCCCACCCCCAACCTTTCCCAGCATCAGAGTCTTTTCCAGTGAGTCAACTCGTCACATGAGGTGGCCAAAGTATTGCAGTTTCAGCTTTAGCATCAGTCCTTCCAATGAACACCCAGGATTGATCTCCTTTAGAATGGACTGGTTGGATCTCCTTGCAGTACAAGGGACTCTCAAGAGTCTTCTCCAGCACCACAGTTCAAAAGCTTCTTCGGCGATCAGCTTTCTTCACAGTCCACTGTCATTGCAGTGCTCATATGTTGGTGCATATATATTTATAATTGTTATATTTTCTTCTTGGATTGATCCTTTGATCATTATGTAGTGTCTTTTTTGCCTCTTTTCACAGCCTTTATTTCAAAGTCTATTTTATCTGAGTATTGCTACTCCTGCTTTCTTTTGTTCTCCATTTGCATGAAATATCTTTTTTCCGACCTTCGCTTTCAGTCTGTATGTGTCCCTTGGTTTGAGGTGGGTCTCTTGTAGACAGCATATATAGGGGTATTGTTTTTGTAGCCATACAGCCAGACTTTGTCTTTTGGTTGGGGCATTCAACCCATTTACATTTAAGGTAATTATTGATAAGTATGATCCTGTTTCCATTTACTTTGTTGTTTTGGGTTCAAGTTTATAAACCTTTTCTGTGTTTCCTGTCTAGAGAAGATCCTTTAGCATTTGTTTAAAAGCTGGTTTGGTGGTGAATTCTCTCAGCTTTTGCTTGTCTGTAAAGCTTTTGATTTCTCCTTCATATTTGAATGAGATCCTTGCTGAGTACAATAATCTGGGCTGTAGGTTTTCCTTTTTCATCACTTTAAGTATGCCCTGCCATTCCCTCCTGGCATGAAGAGTTTCTATTGAACAATCAGCTGTTATCCTTATGGGGATCCCATTGTGTGTTATTTGTTGCTTTTCCTTTGCTGCTTTTAATATTTGCTCTTTGTGTTTGATCTTCGTTAATTTGATTAATATGTGTCTTGGGGTATTGCACCTTGGGTTTTTCCTGTTTGGGACTCTCTGGGTTTCTTGTCCTTGGGTGGTTATTTCCTTTCCCATTTTAGGGAAGTTTTCAACTATTATCTCCTCAAGTATTTTCTCATGGCCTTTCTTTTTGTCTTCTCTTCTGGGACTCCTATGAGTCAAACGTTGGGGTGTTTAAAATTGTCCCAGAGGTCTCTGAGGTTGTCCTCATTTCTTTTCATTCTTTTTTCCTCTCTGCTTCATTTATTTCCACCATTCTATCTTCTACCTCACTTATCCTGTCTTCTGCCTAAGTTATTCTACTGTTGGTTCCCTCCAGAGTGCTTTTGATCTCAGTTATTGCATTATCCATTATTGATTGACTCTTTTTTATTTCTTCTAGGTCCTTGTTAAACATGTCTTGCCTCTTCTCAATCCTTGTCTCTAGTCTATTTATCTGTAACTCAATTTTGTTTTCAAGATTTTGGATCATATTTACTATCATTGTTCTGAATTCTTTTTCAGGTAAGCTCCCTATCTCCTCCTCTTTTGTTTCATTTGGTGGGCATTTATCATGCTCCTTTACCTGCTGAATATTTCTCTGCCTTTTCATTTGTGTAGATTGCTGTGTTTGGGATAGGCTTTCTGTAGGCTGGAAGTTTGTGATTCCTCTTTATTGTGGAGGTTTCTCCCTGTGTGTGGGGTTGGACTAGTGGCTTGTCAAGGTTTCCTGGTTAGCAAAGCTTGCATCTGTGTTCTGGTGGGTGGAGCTGGATCTCTTCTCTATGGAATGCAATGAAGTGTCCATTAGTGAGATTTGAGGTGTCTATGGGTTTTATGCGGAGAAGGCAATGGCGAGCCACTCCAGTACTCTTGCCTAGAAAATCCCATGGATGGAGGAGCCTGGTAGGCTGCAGTCCATGGGGTCACTAAGAGTCGGACATGACTGAAGTGACGCAGCAGCAGCAGCAGCATGGGTTTGATGTGACTTTCAGTTCAGTTCAGTCGCTCAGTCGTGTCCGACTCTTTGTGACCCCATGAATCGCAGCATGTCAGGCCTCTCTGTCCATCACCAAGTCCCAGAGTTTACCCAGTCTCAATTCGATCAAGTCAGTGATGCCATCCAGTCATCTCATTCTTTGTTGCCTCCTTCTCCTCCTGCCTCCAATCCCTCCCAGCATCAGAGTCTTTTCCAATGAGTCAACTCTTCACATGAGGTGGCCAGAGTATTGGAGTTTCAGCTTTAGCATCAGTCCTTCCAATGAACACCCAGGATTGATCTCCTTTAGAATGGACTGGTTGGATCTCCTTATAGACCAGGGGACTCTCAAGAGTCTTCTCCAGCACCACAGTTCAAAAGCATCAATTCTTCGGCGATCAGCTTTCTTCACAGTCCAACTCTCACATCCATACATGACCACTGGAAAAACCATAGCCTTGACTAGACAGACCTTTGTTGGCAAAGTAATGTCTCTGCTTTTAAATATGCTATCTAGGTTGGTCATAACTTTCCTTCCAAGGAGTAAGCGTCTTTTAATTTCATGGCTGCAGTCACCATCTGCAGTGATTTTGGAGCCCAGAAAAATAAAGTCTGACACTATTTCCACTGTTCATCTATTTTCCATGAAGTGATGGGACCAAATGCCATGATCTTAGTTTTCTGAATGTTGAGCTTTAAACCAACTTTTTCACTCTCCTCTTTCACTTTCATCAAGAGGCTTTTTAGTTCATCTTCACTTTCTGCCATTAGGATGGTGTCATCTGCATATCTGAGGTTATTGATATTTCTCCTGGCAGTCTTGATTCCAGCTTGTGCTTCTTCCAGCCCAGAATTCTTCATGATGTACTCTGCATATAAGTTAAATAAGCAGGGTGACAGTACACAGCCTTGACATACTCCTTTTCCTATTTGGAAACAATCTGTTGTTCCATATCCAGTTCTAACTGTTGCTTCCTGACCTGCATACTGGTTTCCCAAGAGGCAGGTCAAGTGGTCTTGTATTTGTGCAGCCTGTATTTTAATGCTCAGGGCTGTGTTCCTGTGTTGCTGGAGAATTAGCGTGGTGTGTCTTTCTCTGGAACTTTTTGGCTTTTGGGTGGAGCTTGGTTTCAGTGTAGATATGGAGGCTTTTGGATGAGTTCTTTTTGATTAATGTTTCCTGGAGTCTGGAGTTTTCTGGTGTTCTCAATTTTGGATTTAAATCTCCTGCCCCTGGCTTTCAGTCTTAATCTTACAGTAGCCTCAAGACTTCTTCATCTATACAGCACAGGTGATAGAACATCTAGGTTACTGGTGCAAAGATTCTCCACAGTCAGGGACACCCAGAGAGGTGCACAGAGTTACATGGAGAAGAGAAGAGCGACGAGGGAGATAGATTTAACCAGGAGGAGAACAGGGGGAATCAAAAGGGGAGAGATCAGTCTAGCCAGTAATCAATTCCCTATGTTGTCTCCACAGTCTGGAACACCCAGAGAGATTCACAGAGTTAAGTAGAGAAGAGAAGGGGAAGGGAGAAGATAGAGGTGACCTGTGGGAGAAAAGGCAGAGTCAAAAGTGGAGAGAGCAATCAAGTCAGTAATCACACCCCTAAGTAAAAATGGTTACTGAGGATTAGATTAAAAGGTACAGAATTGATAACAAATACCAAAAAGCAAAGATTAAAAATCTAGAGTAGATGTTAGACTCTGAAAAATACAATATTAAAAATACAAAACTAAAACAATCACAAAAATTATAAAATATGTGTATATATATATATGAAATTTGCTTTAAAAATAGGGTCTTTTTTTGGCAAGGTAATAATAGGTTATAAAAATGAAGATTAAAGGAGTAATAAAAAACTTCAAAATTAATAAATGATAATATTCTGCTTCATTGACTATGCCAAAGCCTTTACTGTGTGGATCACAATAAACTATGGAAAATTCTGAAAGAGATGGGAATACCAGACCACCTGACCTGCCTCTTGAGAGACCTGTATGCAGGTCCGGAAGCAACAGTCATAACTATACATGGAAAAACAGACTGGTTCCAAATAGGAAAAGGAGTACGTCAAGGCTGTATATTGTCACCTGGCTTATTTAACTTATATGCAGAGTACATCATGAGGAACGCTGGGCTGGAAGAAGCACAAGCTGGAATCAAGATTGCTGGGAGAAATATCAATAACCTCAGATATGCAGATGACACTACCTTTATGGCAGAAAATGAAGAGGAACTCAAAAGCCTCTTGATGAAAGTGAAAGAGGAGAGTGAAAAGGTTGGCTTGAAGCTCAACATTCAGAAAACAAAGATCATGGCATCTGGTCCCATCACTTCATGGGAAATAGATGGAAAAACAGTGGAAACAGTGTCAGACTTTATTTTTTTGGGCTCCAAAATCACTGCAGATGCTGATTGCAGCCATGAAATTAAAAGACGCTTACTCCTTGGAAGGAAAGTTATGACCAACGTAGATAGTATATTAAAAAGCAGAGACATTACTTTGCCAACCAAGGTCCGTCTAGTCAAGGCTATGGTTTTTATGGATGTGAGAGTTGGACTGTGAAGAAAGCTGATCGCCGAAGAATTGATGCTTTTGTTTTTTTTATTTTATTTTATTTATTTATTTATTTTTTTGCATTACCATAGTTTAATATGAACAATCAGAACTAATTAACAGTATAACAATATTTTACAACTGAAATAATTAAAATAAACTATAAAATTACTACATAAAACAGGTCTGATCTAGTTTATTTACTTTCTATAATCTCTTCAGTGCTGCAAAACCATTTATTTCTTTTTTTTTCATGTTTTAATAAACACTTCGTCTTTTTGTATTGCTTTTTTTTTTCATCACAATAATAGAAATATAACATCATATATCACTGTAAAACACATTTCCACATAAATGCTGATAAGCACAAAATATTTTTCATCATTTACATTTTAACTGTAATAATATATGGCAGAATTAAAGCTGCATCCATCATGTGTCTAACTCACCTTGCTGTAATGAATTTTTAAATGTAATGGTTTCTGTCGCAAAGTAAAATCGTACATAATGTCTAGTGACACAGTACGCTGGTGGATGGGTGGATTTGGAAAATGGAAATGCAACTTCATTTTTAATTAGATTTATAAACTTCACCACCTCCACCTCCAGCCAGCTTCCCAACCCTCCCTCCCACCACCATTATTTATTTATTTATTCATTTTTTTAAAATGAGGCTTTTAATTAATGTTTGACAGAGCTGATTCAGGTTGAATAGACTAAATTTCTTTAAACAAACTTACTTATACTCGAGTCCTTTAAAAACTTAATAGCATTTATACATTGAAGGTATTTGATTTTCTTGTATCTAGCACTTCAAATGCAACAAGCATTTGACCCAACAAGTAAAACTTTCTACAGTTCATAACTTTTATAAATGAAATAAATTAAATGTACAGTGAATAAGTTCTCTGAAATATTTCAATATTTAATTGATGCTTTTGAACTGTGATGTTGGAGAAGACTCTTGAGAGTTCCGTGTACTGCAAGGAGATCCAACCAGTCCATTCTAAAGGAGATCGATCCTGGGTGTTCATTGGAAGGACTGATGCTAAAGCTGAAACTGCAATACTTTGGCCACCTCATGCGACGAGCTGACTCACTGGAAAAGAGTCTGATGCTGGGAAGGATTGGGGGCAGGAGGAGAAGGGGACGACAGAGAATGAGATGGCTGGATGGCATCACCGACTCTGTGGACATGAGTTTGAGTGAACTCCGGGAGTTGGTGATGGACAGGGAGGCCTGGCGTGCTGTGATTCATGGGGTCACGGAAAGTTGGACACGACTGAGCAACTGAACTGAACTGAATAGTAAAAGTATATCTAGGAATTTCTCTGAAGTGGTTGAGGGCAGTGTGGGGTCAGTTCAGTTTCAGATAGTTCCTTATTCCAGCTTATACTTCTCAAGGTCTATAGGCCCTTACCATGCTTCAGTTCAGTTCAGTCGCTCAGTCATGTCCGACTCTCCACGACCCCATGAATCACAGCACGCCAGGCCTCCCTGTCCATCACCAACTCCCGGAGTTCACTCAAACTCATGTCCACAGAGTCAGTGCTTCCAATGTTTAGTCAATGTTAACTACAGGGTTTTAATCTGTTGCCCCTGTCACTTCCAGAGCGGTTCCCTTTTCTGTGTTTATTTTGGCTTCCTCTGTTTGCAAGTCTCTTTAGCGTTTAATTTCTATCCTGACACAAGGGGCGAGGGTGGTAGGTTTTTTTTTTTTTTAATATAAATATTAATTGACTTTCAGTAGCATCTCTTTTGTGTTGTGTGTGTGCGTGTGAAGTCACTTCAGTCATGTCTGACTCTTTGTGACCCCATGGCCTATAGCCTGCTAGGCTCCTCTGTCCATGGGATTCTCCAGGAAAGAATCTACTGGAGTGGAGTGGATTGCCATGCCCTCCTCCAAGGGATCTCCCCAACCCAGGGATCGAACTTGCATCTCCTGTGACTACTAAATTGCAGGCGATAGAAAAGAATCTGCCTGCAGTTCAGGAGACCTGGGTTCGATCCCTGGGTTGGGAAGAACTCCTGGAGAAGGGACTGGCTATCCACTCCAGTATTCTGGCCTGGAAAATTCCATGAACAGTATAGTCCATGGGGTCGCAAAGAGTCGGACACGACTGAGTGACTTTCACTGAAACTCTTTACCACTGAACCACAAGGGAAGCCCCTTTTGTATTAGTGTGTATGTGTGTGTTAGTTGCTCAGTCATGCCCGATTCTTTGCAACCCCATGGACTGCAGCCCACCACGTTCCTCGGTCAATGGGATTTTCCAGGCAAGGATCCTGGAATGGTTTGCCATTTCCTTCTCTACCTTTTGTGTTTAATTCTATATTCTTATTCTGTCTCAGAATTTTCATGCTTATTAGATTTCCTTAGAACTGTAATCCCATTTTATCTTATTGTTTCATTTATTTTTTTTTGGTATATTTATTTTATTATATACATGTTCCAGGTGTTACTTTCAAGAAGATATGGACTGAATGTTTTGGGTTGGTCAGAACGTTCATTTGGGTGAAAAACCCAAATGAACATTTTGGCCAACCCAGTAAGTGAAGGCTTTGTCTTCTTTGAACTGTTTTATTTTAGGTTGGACTTTACCTATTAGGCGTTTGTATGCTATTCCTGAACTTCCACTCCTTCTTGGACTGTGATATATGTTACATATTTACTGTAACAGTTCTTTATTTTGCTCAGTGATTAGTCATTTTGCTCTAACTGGTATGTGTGTGATGCAGTCTCAATATTTTTTTTTGAATCTAAGACCTGTGATACTATCACAATCACAGGACAGCCCCTTGCATCCTGGAACTCTTTGAAGGCTGGATATTTTGTATTGTATTCTTATTTTCTTAGTCTGAGTTATTAACCAAGGGTAGACTTAAAGCTTTGTGCAGTTCTTTTTAGGTACCTGGGCTGAAGTCTTCTAACCTTCTAAATGTTCCATTCCAGTGTTTACATCTGTTAATTAAAGGGTGTAAAGGTGTGTGTGTGTGTGTGTGTGTGTGTGTGTGTGTGTGCGCACGCACGTGTGTGTGTTTAGTTTTCTAAGGGAGAATGTGTCAGAGAGCTTGGATGGTTTCTTTCCATTAAAGATATAGTTGTGTAAACTCTATTTTTATTTTAGAGTCAACTCCATTGTTTATGTTTGCATTTCTTTTCTACTACTCCTTAGTCAATAAAAAAAGCAGAAAAGTTGTTTCTCTCTAAATTTGGGTTTGTTTCCTAGGGCTCCTATAACAAATTACCACATGGTAGCTTACAATAACAAAACATTCTCTCACAAACCTGAAGGCTAAAAGTCTGAAATGAAGGTTTCTGTAAGACCCCACTCCTTCAGAACCTCTAGGGGAGAATCCTGCCCTGCCTCTTCCAACTTCTGGTGACTGCTTGTGTTCCTTGGCTTGTGAGTATAACTCCAGTCTCTGCCTCTGTCTTCTTATAGACTTCTTCCCTGTGTGTATAGCTGTGTCCTTTCCTGTATCTGAGTGTAGGACGTAACCTAATCCTACATGTTCCTGTTGTAATCCTTACTTTAATTACATCTGCAGAGACTCAATTTCCAAATAAACACACATGGTAGACATGAACTTTGTGGGGACGTTGGTCAACCCACTATAGGTATACTAGAAAGAGCTTTGAATATTTTGTTGATATACCCACAAATCTACTAGGTTACTGAGGGTTGACTGTATCCCCTCTATTAAAGGCCACAGCTCATGTCCTGCAGGGGCTTCCTTAATGGCTCAGCAGGTAAAGAATCTGCCTGCAATGCAGGAGACACAGGAGGTGCTGATTCAATCCCTGGGTTAGGAAGATCCCCTGGAGGAGAAAATGGCAACCCACTCCAGAATTCTTGCCGGGACAATGCCATGAACAGAGGAGCCTGACGGGCTACAGTCCTAAGGGTCACAAAGAGTCGGGCACAACTGAGCGCCTAAGCAAACAAGCATGCGTGCATGTCCGGCAGACCCCAGTCTCTCTAGATCTGGTAAACTGCTCCTTCAGCCCAAGGTAATAAGTATTTTCTTCTCTGTTGCTAGCTGTGGGGGTGCAGCAGCATCCTTGGTAGTTTCCCTTAACCCTGCCCATAGCTTTGTAAACAACCTCATTAGTAAATTCTTACTGACTACCACAATATATTGTCACATTTGCGTGATTCTTTTTTTGTGTGTGTGTGTGATTCTTATAATGGATTTTAAAGGTAGATTTAAAGATTAAAGGTAGATTAAAGATTTAAATATTCTTAATTTCTAAGAATTAGAATGGGTTTTTCAGATATATGCTTTGTCACATTAAAACCTTTTTACTCATTTATTGAGATTTTTAGATTATTTTGTGTGCTATCAAGTTTTTCTTTATGTATTCAGATTGGATTTTCAACTTCAATCTTTAATGTGCTGTATTTACCTGGGTTCTCTAGGAGACAGAACCTGATGCAAGTATTAAAATGTTGATACTTTATTTGGGACAGGCAAACCCAGGGTAGTGAGAGAGCAGGAAACTGGAAAGGAGGCAAGGAAAGACGGGAAGCTCCGTGAAGGACTGGATCACCATGCTGATCACTTCAAGAGTAGCCAGAAAAGAGACCTGGCACTTTTCTAGGTGGTTGCATTCACTCAGCATCAGCAGCTTCCTGAATGGATTGCACAGTGAACTGTGTCACTAGGCAGTACACAGGAGGATGAAGCATGTATCTGAATTCCATCGTCCCTTTGACGGCAGCTCAGGATGCCAGGTTCCATGCTCGGCAGTATGGCATTTCATTCATACCTAGAATCAGATGTCAGGAATCCTGGTAAGTGGCTGGTTGGCTCGGTTCTGCATGACAGTCTAAAGGGGGGGCCTGGTACTCATTAGGGAAATGACTAATGAGGTCCTAATGGTGATGGTGACGTCTGTGCAGCATTAGAGCTGAGGGGACCTGAAGAGGCACACATGATTTGGGTCCAGTGCATGTGGTGAGTTTCACTTTTAGATCCTTCTATTAAACCTATGGATTCTTGGAGAAAGCTCAACTTGGTCACTGCGGCAGCCATGAAAGTGTAGGGCTCAGATCTCCTGCTTTGCTGAGTATAATTGATTGACAGCCGCAGTTGCTACCCTTTGAGTTGTGGCCGTGCTAACCATGGGGCACGGTTGATCTCTTCGGATGCTCTGCTGTTTTTGACTCAGCCAGTGACTGATACAGGCTCATTCCTGAGGGACAGGAGGGTCCTCTGATGGATGACTAGCTGGAGCACAGGCTCTGGACTGCTCAATGGCCTTGTCAAAACTTCCTGAGAATAGCACTGCAGTCTGACGTTCTTTTTGCTCCATTTCCTCTTTTCTCCCCTCTTCTCACATCAGTCTGAAAACTCTGCTGCCTCCTGTTTGCCCACCTTTACCCTCCACAGGAATTTCCCTCAATAAACCTCATGTTCATATTAGCCCACCGTGATGTTTGCTTCTTGGTGGATATGTGATTTGCACAGTCATGCTCTGTTACCTGTTTAAACATTGTCAGATTTGATGTACTAACATGTTATGTAGATTTCCCTATCTGTTTTCATACGGGAGCTCAGTTGATTATATTTTTCTCCTCATGCTGTCTTTGCTTGGTTTTAATACCAAGGTGATATTGTCCTTGAAGTTTGGTAGAATTCATCTGGAAAACCATCTGGGCCTGCTGAGTGAGAGAGAGAGAGAGAGAATATAGGAAGGATTTAAAGTACTATCATGATTTTTTTTTTTTTTTTTTTTTACTAATTATAGGATTCTTTAAGCTTTCTATCTGTGTATGTGTATGTGTGTGTAGCAGTTGTTTAAAGGAGAAATTCCTGGAAAACTTTTCAAATTGATTTGCAGAAGGTTGCTGATACTATCTTTTCAAGTCTCAGCTTTATTTGTAGTTAGGTCACCTTTTCCATAATAATACTTTTTCTCATTTAACTTTGCCAGAAGTCTGTCTGTTGTTCATTTTTAGACTTATCTATCCATCAGTTTTTTCACTTTTCAGTTTTATATATTCTGTTTCATTTATTTCCACTATTTTCCTGTTAGCTTCTTTGTTCTTTGGCTATTTTTCCAATTTCTTGGATTTATGTTTATTTCATAAGTGTTTAACATATTCATTTTTAATGTGTTTGTGACTATAAATTTCCCTTAAAGGACTGCTTTTACGCCTTTCGCATGTTATATATGTTGTATTTTTTTTGTTTGGTTATAATGAAAATTTTAGTTTGGAGTAATTCTAGAGTTATAGGAAAGTTACAAGAATATTAGTTTTCTTATTTACTTTCACCCAGCTTTCCCTATAACATCTTGCATAGTTGTGGTTCAGTTGTCAAAACTAAGAAATTAGCAGTGGCAAAATACTACTAACTAAACTACAAATTTTACTTGAATTTCACTAGTTTTCCCACTACTTTTAATTTTCTGTTTCATCCAACCCAGAATATCACTTTACATTTAATAGTTATGCCTTCTGTAGTGTTTTGTAATGTGACAGTTTCTCCCTCTTTCCTTCCTTTTTGTGACCTTGAGAGTTTTGAAGTGTAATGATCAGATATTTTGTTGACTTTCTCTCAATTTGGCTTTGTCTGATGTTTCTCTCCTGATCGGGATTATGAATTTTGTGCAGAATATTATACTGCTAAAGCTGAAACTCCAATGCTTTGGCCACCTCATGCAACAAGTTGACTCACTGGAGAAGACTCTGATGTTTGGAGGGATTGGGGGCGGGAGGAGACGGGGACAACAGAGAATGAGATGGATGGATGGCATCACCAACTCGATGGACATGAGTTTGAGTGAACTCCGGGAGTTGGTGATGGACAGGGAGGCCTGGTGTGCTGTGATTCATGGGGTCGCGAAGAGTCGGACACGACTGAGCGACTGAACTGAACTGAAGTGCTTTCTTATCATATCAGTGATACATGATGTTCTGGTACCTGCTCACCAGGGTTAGGTGATGTCTGCCTCATTTTCCATTGTAAAGTTCCTGTTTGCCCCCTTCTCACACTCTGTTGCAAGTCATTGACTAAATCCAGCTGACACTCAAAGGGAGATGAATTAAGCTTCACCTCCTGTAGTGGGGATGGTATGTACTATATAGTCTTCAGAATTCTTTGATAAGGAAAAGTGTTATCTAGTCAACCATTTACATCAGTATGGACACACTTTTTTTTTTTTTAATTTGAGGTTACAATCAATCCAATATTTATTTTGCTGCCTAAAATTTTTCAGCTTTGCCCATTAGGGACTCTTTGAGGTCCTTTGATATGCTTCCACTTTTAAACTTAGTACCTTATTTTCTCTCTCCATCAACCCCCAAATCTGTATCCCTAGACTACTCATACTTGCCTAGAATAGAGCAAATATATTTCTCTAGAGAAAAATTCTAGACTAAATACAATATTTTATCATAAGTTTTGATACATGTTTATAAGAAAAAACAAGTCTTACATGGATAAAAAGCAGTTGTATATCTTCAAAATTGCTTTCAGACAAAAAAAATTTGAAGAATGCAAAATTTGTCAAAAGTGTCGGTTAATATACTTGTGTTATTTTCATCAATCATAATTGTGTTGGAGTTAATAGCATAGTGTTTCCCTCTTACCTGTTGGAAAATATCAGCTGACTTAATTGTTTTGAAATTTCTTGGCAAGTCTAAGTAATTCATTTGGATTATCAAGAGACATTTTATAGTATAATGGTCTGAATTCTGATTCTCAAAAGTTGTTAATCACTGGAAATTAACTACATCCAACATCCATATTGGCAATGAGAATAAATTTGCTTGTGTGTTATGATTATAGATTTGATTTCTCATCTCAGCAGATACAGAACTTGTGCATCTCAAGATTGATTTGAAAGTTTAAGAGACCATTTAAAATTTGGATTTGAGGAAGATAAGAGTACTTGGTGTGTTATTATATTATAAATATTTGTTTCTATGTCATTTACCCCAGATACAAGTATTATACACTATTTTAATGCAACATTTAACAGGCATATATAGTCATTTTTATTTTAACAAATGGAGTTTTGGCAACTGTGTGTAATATGCTCATATACAAATACTATTTCTTGTGTAAGATTTTACCATTCATCAAAATGCACTATGAATTTAGTAGAGGGCTAGAGCTTATAGATCTTCCAGGTTATTTTAAAGAAATAGAGTTGATAACACTTAGAAAATCCTGTCATTTATTTTCCTCAGTTTACTACATGGAAACAGGTATCTGCATATAGTATATATACTTGGAAAGTTGTTTTTCTCCTAGCAAACCTCTGGTTTTTTCCAGTTATTTGATTTGCAAGCAGTTGAGAACAACACCTGGGAGGCTTGTCTTTCTGTGTTTTCTAATAAGCCTATAATCACTTTGTTAAGCCCCTAGGGGAAGCCTTTGCCTAAACTGTCTCTTGAGTGGTCCCAAGTACTGACACAAATTGACAAATAATTAGACATGTAAATATCCCCACTAAATTTGGACCTTGGGTTAATGCTTAATTATGTTATTTACTTCATGGTAAAACACTTCAGATAATGACTAACATTTTGAAAATATCAATGGCACCCCACTCCAGTACTCTTGCCTGGAAAATCCTATGGATGGAGGAGCCTGGTGGGCTACAGTCCATGGGGTCACTAAGAATCGGACATGACTGAGTGGCTTTACTTTCACTTTTCACTTTCATGCATTGGAGAAGGAAATGGCAACCCACTCCAGTGTTCTTGCCTGGAGAATCCCAGGGACGGGGGAACCTGGTGGGCTGCTGTCTGTGGGGTCGCACAGAGTTGGACACGACTGAAGTGACTTACAGCAGCAAGTATAATTTACTGAACTGAGCTGAATGGATAAAGGGGAAAATAGAAATACTGGCAGAGGAAAGTCCTGCCAAGTTAACCTGTGCCAAAATTAATAATAAAATAGAACTCAGTTCTTAATGTTACCTTCCAAATCATCCAACTTTCCCTGTCTTTTCTTGTTTAGTCACTCAGTTGTGTCCAGCTCTTTGTGACCCCATGGAGTGCAGCATGCCAGGTTTCCCTGTCCTTCACTGTCTCCCAGAATTTACTCAAACCCATGTCCATTGAATCAGTGATGCCATCCAACCATCTCATCTTCTGATGCCCCCTTCTCCTCCTGCCCTCAGTCTTAGCATCATAGTCTTTTCCAGTGAGTTGGCTCCAGTGAGTCCCTATCCCTTTGCCTAGATTTAATTTAGGACTGGGAATGGACATTGGGAGAGCATCAGATTTGATCTCTTCCAACTAGAAACTTAGCTGGAACACACAACATTTACTGTACATTTCATTTCATCAACTAAATACCTGGCATGAATTTTATGACTTTGAGGTTAATCTAAAATCTAAAGAGATGTCTATGCCCCAAACTGGTTTATTCTATATAATAGCAGAGAAAATGGATGACATACAGTTGTTCTGGTGCTTATAGCTCACTGTGTATGAACAGAAGTGTGGTGTGTGCTCTACTGGCTTATCAGTCACCTGCCTGTTGGCTCCTGTTCACTTTCTGTCCTCCCCTGCTCTGCATCACAGGAGCGACATTTCCCCGGCTCTCTTTCCCTTTGGCTCTTGGTAGGTTTGACTACAAGGAAGTACAGGCAGAAAATCGAAGCCCTAAAGGGGAGAAGCCAGACTATTTCCCCCATCCTTACCTCCTGGAGTGTCTCCTCTGTCTCTCTGTGGGACTAGCTCCTACGCCCCTGACTGCTAACACCACCTTCCTTTGGTCCTCCAGTCCTAGAGGTTATAGCAACTTTTTGTTACTGCTCATCTCTGGACTTCCTCTCTCATCCCAGTTGTTTCTCACGTCTGCCATCACCCATGTGGCCAGTTCCCTAAGACTGATTTCTTCTTTGTGAAATACCTACAGTGCTTGCTGTTTCCTGGCTGGACCTTGTAGATTGCTATCCATGCCAGTAGACAGGTGTCAGTATGAGCAGTAGCCCCTGTTGATGTCCTTCTCAGAACTTGTTTGCCAGGCAGGTGAACCCCACTTCTGACTGTCATGAGCGTTGGCTACTGTTGGCTCATGGATGTACTCTTCTCCAGAGAATTGCCCTTGCCCACGGATACCTGTGGCTTCTCAGGTGGTTCAGTGGTAAAGAACCTGTCTGCCAATGCAGGAGATATAAGAGACTCAGCTTTGATCCCTGGGTTGGGAAGATCCTCTGGAGGAGGGCATAGCAACCCACTCCAGTATCCTTGCCTGGAGAATCCCATGGACAGAGGAGCCTTGTGGGCTGCAGTCGGTAGAGTGACAAAAAATCGGACAGGACTGAAGTGACTTAGCACACGTGCGTAGTTCCCTAGGATGGCCCATGGCAAACGACTGACTGATTTGAGGATACAAAATGTTGATCCCTTGCCTCAAGAATGAGCAAAACTGTGGTGCCATTCATGTTCCCGTGCTTCCAGTGTTTCTTGTCAGAGGTCAGACTTGGCCATGTCCATCTTTGCTGGGCTCCTTTCCCATCTCTGTCCGCCTTCCTTCATTTCCTTACAACTCTTTCTTGAAAGTATTACTCTCAGCAAATTGATCGCAGGAGAATCTCCATCTCTGGCAGTGCTTCTAGGGAACCTGACCTGAGAAAGTATATTTCATAGACGAAATGGAGAAAATCAGTTAATCTTCTGAGACGGTTAAATGGGCATTATGAACAGAGCTTCCACTGCAGTTCCTAACAGGGTAAAGATTGTGAGAATGAAGGAAAAAAAAAAAGTGGAAGAGTCTTGGAAGAATCTGCAGCTGTTGGAGAATTCGGAGTTTAAATATATAGAAAACGAATGCATTACAGAATTTAAAAGTTTTAGCCCTCACTTTTCTCCCCAGCCCCTACCTGAATTCTCCCTAATTTTGTTGTTTTTTAGTTGCTAAGTTGTGTCCAACTCTTTTAGACTCCATGGACTGTAGCCCACCAAGCTACAAGCTTGGTAGCCTACAAGCTTCTGTCCATAGAATTGTCCAGACAAGAATTCTGGAGTGGGTTGCCATTTCCTTCTCCAGGGGATCTTCCCAATGCAGGGATTGAATCTCCTGCATTGGCAGGCAGATCCTTTACCACTGAGGCACCAGGACTTTTCTCCCAAGCCCCCACCTAAATTCTCCCTAAGTTACAAGGCACGATTCAGATAATATTATTTGAGAGGCTATGAATGGCCTCACAGAAGTGGTGTCATTTTCTCTTGTGGGCGTACGTTGATCCTAGCAGAAGTCTAGCTGGTCCCATGTTTAGTGTAGTTGTGTATCCCTTACTGCTGGGCTGGACAGTGTGGAACACAGGTTGATTTTTGTGTTTGTGCCCACAAAGCTGGTAAGTTGACAGTCAAACAGTTATACTAACAAGTGCTACTAGTACAGAGAAAAGAGACTAGAAGGGAAAGTAGACGAGGTTTGGGGCAACCGTTGCACCATGCTCCTTATTTTTTTGCGCCGTTACCCTCTTGCCACCATGAGCAAAGCAAATCTATGGTTCTCTACTGTCTCTTTGACAAAAAGTTTTCTCCGCTCCCGTATCCCTACCTTTGCCTTTTGCCATTTGGTGGATTCCTTCTTCTTTTGAACCTGTTCTTGAAAATCATTGCTTCTCAGTTTTTATGTATAACAAGAATACTGTTGGGAGTTGGGGAGATGGCAGGAGGAGAGGAAGGGGTTGCCTTGGCCCCAGATTTTGGCATAGCTCTACCCACAGCTCTTTCCTCAATGGCTCCTGCAACTTCTTCCTGTCATAAGACAAGCTGGAAAGGCAATAGAAGGTAAGGAGAGGATGACAGAATGTGAAAAAAAGTATTTGTGTACCTACTGTAGAGCTAGGCATTTTACTTCATCATGTTGTGGGGATTTCTATCCACTGCTACACCCAGCCTCCATTTTACAGGTGAGGGAAGAGTTTAAAGACTGTTGTATTATCAAAGTCCTATAATAAGTAAGATTTGAAGCTGTAAAAAACACCAAGCCTAACTGACTCCAGAACTCATGCTCTCACCTTCCTCCTGCTAAAGCAGCTACTGGTATTGACAAGACTCAGGTGGCCCCTGCCACGGAAGGAACCCACCATTCTGAATTGGATCTGATTCCCCTTGCTTATCTGAATACAAAAATTTCTTGCCTACCCGAGAAGTATGCTAGACTCTGTGCCAAAACTCCTTTCTAGTGCTTCAGAACAAACACCCCTTGTTTGTTCCTAGACAGGTTGTAACTGGTGCCTTTGTACTCACGTTAAGTCTTCCTGCAGAACCTCTCTGTGGAATTAAATTGAAGGTGGCTTAGCAAATGTGTGCCAGGAGTGCATTCTGCTGCCTCTCCACCCTTGAGAGAGTCTGAGATCAGAACTGAGCCCTGGATATTTCCTACAAGTGCCTTGCACACTGAGTTTATGCTGTGGCTTTGGAGACAAGGACATTGGCAGTTGGAGAATCCTCAGATGTGAGCAAGAGAACACGGCCTCCTACTACTACATAGAATGGGGGTACCATTCTCCTAAAGCTGAAGCGTGTGCCCAGGGTACATGTCAGCGTGCCGCCTCAGAGCTGTGGGCCTCCCCTTCGCCATCTGACTCTCTGGGTCGTCCTTCAGGTGCGTCAGCGTCTCTCACAGAGGCTGCAGGTGCGGACCTCACCCTCTGTGTGGTCTTGGGCAAGTCTGGTAACTCCTGCTGCGGTTCATGGGTCACGTCAGAGAACAAGACTGGCAAGCATTCCAAGAAGCCTTCACTGCTGAGGTTTCTAATCTGTTTGGGTCAGCAAGTTACTAGATAAACTGAGATGATTTATCTGAAGGCGGGAACTTTCTCTTCTGGAAACTCAGGGGGTTGTGCTCTGAGATAATAAAAGCTCTGCCAGACACAGCAGGTGATGGATGCCTTAGCTGAGTAATGAAGCCACAGGGACTGTTAGCCTATGTATGTTTGGGGTTAAATGCTTTTTGTTAGAAAATGAGGCAGAATTAGAAGATTAATTGATATTTGGCCCAGTTTTAAATACTATTTACCGAACTCGAGATGGCTAGTCTGATCATTTTGAATGTTAAAAGCAGACCTACAGAAGCTTTTTTTTTTCCCCTGTGGGAGAAAGAGTCTGATGCTTCTTCAAGTTCTTTGGAAAGTATGTCAGCTGGCAGCTGGCTTTTCTTGATGTTTTAAAAGGGCACATAATAAGCATAAATAGAAATATATGTGATGGTTTTCTTAAGCTTGGTTGTTTTTAAACTAGAATGCCATACCTTGAGTTTTCTTTTCTCTTGATTTTCAAGTACGTATCTGTCCCTGAAAACTACCTCCATTCAAAAACCTGATCTATTTGTGTGGTTTCTATGTGGCTGATGTTTATTTGGGTAATCTGATGTAGCAGAAGAGGAATATATTTAATCATCTAACCTTTACAATAAGGAACATTTAAAATGTCAGCATTTTATTTCAGGAACAGGTGAGCTATTGCACTGTAAAGCTTTATTTATTTATTTACACCCCACATCTTTCTGAAAAGGAACTTGAAGCAGCTTAGAGCAGCTTATAATAAAGGGTAAAATAATATGAAAAAGAGGAAACAGAGTAAATATTCCAACAACAAAAGTCAACATAGTTGCTGTGATGAAATATAAACCTCTAAGATTCTTAGAAACTGGGTAAGGTGAGAAGCAAATTATATCATCTTTAATATTCAGAAGAGGAGAACAAGTTCTTCTGGTTCAAAACTCGGATCACTACAAGAGCACATTATATAAGAGATTTTGGTTTAATCCATTCAATAAATACTCAAGCACCTATTATATGGCTGGATCTGTGTCTACATAGCTGGGGGCAAAGCTATGTAGATTTTGAGTGCTCTTTTCATGAAGCTCACAGTCTGTGGGTGTCAATAAATATTAAACCTATTGATATATAACCAATTATACTTTTCTTTTTGTTAGGATTCCCAGGCGGCTCAGTGGTAAACAATCCACCTGCCAAAGCAGGAGATACAAGAAACGTGGATTCAATCTCTGGTATTCAGTGGTAGTGTACTCCAGTATTCTTGCTGAGAAAAATCCCACGGACAGGGGAGACTGGCAGGCTACAGTCCATGGGGTTGCAAAGAGTTGGACACGACTGAGCACGAATACACGCACACTTTTGTATCAGTTAGTGAAATAGTACTAATTCTTAAATTCACTTACGTTTCTCTAGCTTATAATTCTTCCCTGATTTTCCAGTCTAAGACCTGAAAGATGAGTAGGCATCAACCAGGTTAAGAGAATAGAAGGAGAAGGCCGGGTGGGCTGGAGAAGCTGAAGTGGGGCAGAGGAGATTTCAAAGGCAGGTGGTGGCAAGCATGTCAGCGGTTCCCCAGTACACTGATTCAGCTTTTCTTCATCAAAGCGAAAATGTGGGTCCAAGTAGATAGCTTTTATTTCTTGAGAAATATTGGGCTTTTATTTTAAAATTACTGTGCTCAGTAAATTACATACTTTGAGTCTTATTTCTTTCAAATAAAACTTGGCAACCCTACATCAGTTCCCAAAATAACTAAAGAAAATTGGTCCCTGAAATCCAAAAAGCTGGGAAACATTGGTCTGCATAGGACCCTTAACAGATATGACTGGTGAGTTGTCTATAGGGATAATAAAGGTTTAGAGTTGAAGCATGATTCAGTGAAAGGATTTTCTCAGAGAACTAAGCTAATGTCTTCTAAACACATAAGCCATGGCTGCCCTGGACAGTTATTTGAGTACAGTGTACTGTGGCATCCCTCTCATGGGATGAGTGGAGGTTGAAATCTAATCCTCATTCCTCTCCCGAAATCATATACCCTGGTTTAGTATAGGGTCTCCTGGAAGAAAGGGAGCCTTTTTTTTTTTTTAATAGGAAGACATGTGGCCAGTGGCAATACACGTTCACCTTCGTCTTCACTCTTCACCTCTGTCTTCCAGTGATCTAGTTTGATTCAAGGATAGAACTTAACAGGTAAATGGAGTGCAGTTTAGCTCTGTGATGTTCTTTCAGCCATGTATATTTTTAATGTATACAACTCTTCTTCAATACCCTCTCAGTTCAGTTCAGTTCAGTTAAGTCATTCAGTGATGTCCGACTCTTTGCGACCCCATGAACTGCAGCACACCAGGCTTCCCTGTCCTTCACCATCTCCTGGAGCTTGCTCAAACTCTTGTCTATTGAGTTGGTGAGGCTATCCAACTGTCTCATCCTCTGTTGTCCCCTTCTCCTCCTGCCTTCAATCTTTCCCAGCATCAGGGTGTTTTCCAAAGAGTCGGCTCTTTGCATCAGGTGGCCAAAGTACTGGAGCTTCAGAATCAGCTCTTCCAGTGAATATTCAGAATTGATTTCCTTTAGGGTTGACTGGTTTGATCTCCTTGCTGACCAAGGGACTCTTAACAGTCTTCTCTAACATCACAGTTTGAAAGCCTTCTTTCTTGGTGCTCAGCCTTCTTTAAGGTCCAACTCTCACATCCTTACATGACCACTGGAAAAACCATAGCTTTGACTAGACAGGCTTTTGTTGGCAAAGTAATGTCTCTGCTTTTTAATACGCTGTCTAGGTTGGTCGTAACTTTTCTACCAAGGAGCAATCGTCTTTTCATTTCATGGCTGCAGTTACCATCTGCAGTGATTTTGGAGCCTAAGAAAATAAAGTCTGTCACTGTTTCCATTGTTTCCCCATCTATTTGCCATGAAGTGATGGGACCAGATGTCATCTTATTTTTTTGAATGTTGAGTTTTAAGTCAGATTTTTCACTTTCCTCTTTAACTTTCAAGAGGCTTTTTAGTTCCTCTTTGCTTTCTGCCATAAGGGTGGTGTCATCTGCATATCTGAGGTTATCGATATTTCTCCTCACAATCCAGCCCAGTATTTCACATGATGTACTCTGCAAATATGTTAAATAAGCAGGGTGACAATATACATCCTTGACATACTCCTTTCCCGATTTGGAACCAGTCAGTTGTTCCATGTCTGGTTCTAACTGTTGCTTCTCGACCTGCATACAGATTTCTCAGGAGGCAAGTAAAGTGGTCTGGTATTCCCATCTCTTGAAGAATTTTCCACAGTTTGTTATACCCACACAGCCAAAGGCTTTATTGTAGTCAGTGAAGCAGAAATAGATGTTTTTCTGGAATTCTCTTGCTTTTTCTGTGATCCAACGATGTTGGCAGTTTGATCTTTGGTTCCTCTGCCTTTTCTAAATCCATCTTGTACATCTGGAATTTTTCAGTTCTTGTATTGTTGAAGCCTGGCTTGGAGGATTTTGAGCGTTACCTTGCCTAGCACATGAAATGAGTGCAATTGTATGGTAGTTTGAACATTTTTGGCATTGTCCTTCTTTGGGATTGCTATGAAAACTGACCTTTTCCAGCCCTGTGGTCACTGATGAGTTTTCCAAATTTGCTAAGACATTGAGAAATCATTGGAAAAGACCCTGATGCTGGGAAAGATCAAAGGCAGGAGGAGGAGATGACAGAGGATGAGATGATTGGATGGCATCACCCACTCAATGAACATGAGTTTGAGCAAGCTCTGGGAGTTGGTGATGGACAGGGAAGCCTGACATGCTGCAGTCATGGGATTGCAAAAAATCAGGCACTCCTGAGTGACTGAACTGAACTGAGTGCAGCACTTTAATAGCATCATCTTTTAGGGTTTGAAATAGCTCACCTGGAATTCCATCACCTCCACTAGCTTTGTTTGTAGTAATGCTTCCTAAGGCCCACTTGACTTTGCACTCCAGGATGTCTTGCTCTAGGTGAGTGATCACATCATCATGGTTATCCAAGTCATTAAGATCTTCTTTGTATAGTACTGTGTATTCTTGCCACCTCTTCTTAATATCTTCTGCTTCTGTTAGGTTCATGCCATTTCTGTCCTTTATTGTGCCTATCTTTCCATGAAATGTTCCTTTGGTATCTTTAATTTTCTTGAAGAGATCTCTAGTCTTTCCCATTTTATTGTTTTCTTCTATTTCTTTGCATTGTTCACTTAGGAAGGCTTTCTCATCTCTCCTTGCTATTCTTTCAAACTCTGCATTCAGATGGGTATATCTTTCCTTTTCTCCTTTGCCTTTCACTTCTTTTCTTTTCTCAACTATTTGTAAGCCCTCCTCAGACAGCCATTTTGCCTTTTTGTGTTTCTTTTTTCTTGGGGATGGTTTTGATCATTGCCTCCTGTACAGTATTACGAACTTCTGTCCATAGACAGAGTGCCTCTTGAATCTATTTGTCACTTCCACTCTATAATCACAAGAGATTTAATTTAGGTCATAACTGAGTGGCCTGGGCTTCCCTGGTAGCTCAGCTGGTAAAGAATCCACCTGTAATGCAGGAGACCCTGGTTTGATTACTGGGTCGGGAAGATCTGCTGGAGAAGGGACTGGCTACCCACTCCAGGATTCTTGGGCTTCTCTGGTGGCTCAGACAGTAAAGAATCTGCCTGCAATTTGGGAAACCTGGGGTTGATCCCTGGTTTGGGAAGATTCCCTGGAGGAGTGCGTGGCAACTGACTCCAGTATTCTTAGTGGTTTTCCCTATTTTCTTCAATTTAAGTCTGAATTTTGCAATAAGAAGTTCATGTCTGTATAGGCCTAAAATCCAGGAGTTAGTGATGGACAGGGAAACCTGGCTTGCTGCAGTCCATGGGATCGCAAAGAGTTGGACATTGACTGAGTGACTGAACTGAAAGTACTAGTTGATTATAACTGATGATGGAGCTAGAGATTTTAGAAATTAAGCCAAGTGGAAATATAAGTAGCAGTAAGGAAACAAGGGGATATCTTCCCATCCCAGTCATTGAGATAGGTACTTTTTTACATAAATATACTTTTTTAAAAAATTACATAAATATAAAATTACATTTAAATTACATAAACATATTTTGCATAAATATACTTCTTATGTATATTTACATATGTACAGGCTGCTGCTGCTAAGTCACGTCAGTCGTGTCCGACTCGGTGCAACCCCATAGACGGCAACCCACCAGGCTCCTCTGTCCCTGGGATTTCCCAGGCAAGAACACTGGAGTGGATTGCCATTTCCTTCTCCAATGTGTGAAAGTGTAAAGTGAAAGTGAAGTAGCTCAGTCGTGTCCGACCCTTAACTACCCCATGGACTGTAGCCTACCAGGCTTCTCCGTCCATGGGATTTCCCAGGCAAGAGAACTGGAGTGGGGTGCCATTGCCTTCTCTGTACATAAAGGTACATTATTATTTTTATTATATTTATTTTAATATTATTATATTTATTACATAAATAGTATGTCAGTTTATCAAAAGAATCCTGATGAGTCGTGTCCTTGAAAGGGTAAGGTGGCCTATAACCCAAGGAGATTGCTTCTTGTGAAAAGTGTTAGCTTTAACTGTAGTCAACTTGGAATTTAGTCCTTATTGGAGCAGAATTTTTCTTAAGTCCTCGTTATAAAGTAAAGTAGAGATGGTTCTGTTTCAAAGCTTTTCGGAGAGGGTATAACTGGTTGTCATCAATAGCCATGGGAAGATAAATCTTAACTAAAATTTCTACTTTCATTAATATGGTCTCCTAAATATGCCTCACAGGATGACTTTACTATAAAATGCATCCATAAATTGCAGGGTAAATAAACCTGTTCTGTGGCGTTCCTTTATAATTGACCAATTATGTTGGCCACTGTGCAGAAAACAATGACTTGACTTTTCAAATATTCAGTCTAATTGCTGGAAATAAATAATTACTCTAATTATTTTTTCCCAGAATGTTTTTCTTCATATTATGCCAATTCATGTTCATTGTAAACAATTAGAAAATAGAGATGAGAAAAAACAAATCATTCATAACCCTGTCCTGTAAAGCAACAATACTAGCATTTTTTTCAGGTTGTCAAATATTTTCTACTCACATATATTCTGTGTCTGTGTATGTTTTAAACTAAGATGTCAGTTGTGCTGACCCTGCCTCTTATGACCTACATCAGATTAGTTTCTACTACTACTGCACCCCCTAGGTCATGTAGGAAGTTCAGGGCATGTCCTAAGAGCTCTGGAATTGCTCAGGGACTTGGCCAGCCTTGGTTATAATTTCTTTCTTCATCTTGTAGATTTTTCCCCATCTTCACTGGCATACAACATCTTTCCTCATTCTCCAAAAGATATACAGGGTCACTCACAAGTTAGCACCAAGTCCTCTGACCTATGAACACCTCATTAATATTTTGCTTTCTCTGTTTCTTAGCATTTTTCTTCTTCACACCTCCCACACCATAAATTTCTGTTTCTTACTCACTGTGCCATAGGAAAAGACCTTGATAAGATGGTTACATGTGGGATTTAAGACCTGAGGAGGATCTGGACGGGAAGATAGCAACGTCCCTAAAGGAATTGTAGTGATAGTTAATAAAATACTTAAAAAAAAAACACCATCATATGATGTATCAGAATTGACTTTAAAATAAAGAATGGGACCATGCTATGGTTACCTTGAAACCACACATACACCCATCTGACTATGTTAACAGATTTCCGCAAATTTGGCCTTTTTATAACCATCAGATTCTTTTTTCTAGTTGTCCATTGTGGCACTCACAATCTCTCTTTTTAGATGGTTTGTTTCTGTCTGAATTCTGCTGCACATACTGTGGCAGCCATGAGAATACTCAGGTCTCCTCCTGGGAGGGGGTTGTAATTGCCTGGCAGTGCCAGCTGTTGCCCCTTTGGATCTACCACCTCATTTGTACTGACATCATGCTTCCCATGGCTGCTCCCAGTCACTGAGCACAGTTGGAGTTTTTAACACAGATCCTTTGCTGCAACACAAGTGACTTCCCAGATGGATGGCTAGACTGGTTAAGGCTTTCTTGGAACCCCATTGTAATCTGAAACTTTTCCCATTCAGTCTTCCTTCCTTCTCTTCTGCACAAGTGTCAGAACTTCATCATCATGTGGTCTCTTCCTTCTCCAGCTCTCCTCCCTTTTCCTTCATGGGTGTGCCCCCCAAGTAAATCTGTAATAATCCTCTTTTGGCATCTGCTTCTTGGAAGTACTCAAACTCATACAGATATTTAGCAAATGACCATAAAGAGTCACAAAACCTATTGCTGCAAGTCTGGTGAAGTACTGGAGCTCTGGTCCTGTAGGTACTCAAAGTCTCTTGCCTGACATATTTATTAGAGGCAGACACTGAAAGATTGAAGTGCTAACTGCTCTTGTAGGCATAGGCTTCTGTTACCCTCCAGTTTATGCAACAGCAGATATTCTTGTACCTTTCACCAATGAATAAATATCTTCAGCATCTCTCATGTTAGTTGGTATATCTTGCAGTGCAGATATACCAATGAAGGCAATGGCAAGCCACTCCAGTACTCTTGCCTAGAAAATCGCACGGACAGAGGAGCCTGGTGGGCTGCAGTCCGTGGGGTCGCTACTAGTCAGACACGACTGAACAGCAGCAGCAGCAGCAGTGCAGATGGAGTTAGTTATCATCAAGGCACTGGTAGTAGCTGCTTCTGATGCACAGGCACCCGGAGTGCCTGCACAGAACTGGGTTCCTCAAAGTATTAACTAACCATCCCTGGGGGGGTAGATTAAAACCAATGCATGCACATATTATACGGTCTGTGCTTAATTATTTTAAACAGTGTGCTAAGTCACGTCCAACTCTTTGCGGCCCCATAGGCTATCACCCGCCAGGTTCCTCTGTACGTGGGACTCTTCAGGCAAGAGTACTGGAGTGGGCTGCCATTTCCTACTCCAAGGCATCTTTCTGACCCAGGGATCAAACCACATCGCTTGTCTCTCCTGCACTGGCAGGAGAATTCTTTACCACTAGCACCACTTGGGAAGCCCATATGCTTAATTATTTTAAACTAATCACAGTGTAATGTAAACTTTACCCATGTCAGTGTATCAGTATATGCATCATATTTAATGACTGCATAGTGGTCAATTGCATAAATATCCCACTTATTTTAATCAGTTCTGCAAGAGTTGGTGCTTTGGATTTCTAATTTTTAACTGTTTCTCATTTCAGTTCAGTTCAGTCGCTCAGTCGTGTCCGACTCTCCGCGACCCCATGAATCACAGCACGCCAGGCCTCCCTGTCCATCACCAACTCCCGGAGTACACTCAAACTCATGTCCACAGAGTCGGTGATGCCATCCAGCCATCTCATTCTCCGTCGTCCCCTTCTCCTCCCGCCCCCAACCTTTCCCGTTTCTCATTTAGCAAAGCCTTTATGTATACCTTGGAACATAGTCCACCTTTTCAGAGAATTTTTTTGGAAGTAGAATTACTGGGTCAAAAAACACATACAGCTTTAAGATTTTTTATATTCATTGCCAGTCATCCAGGAAGTTAGTTCTAATTTATAGTCCAGCCATTACTGTATGAGTAGACTTATTTCTTTATCCTTTCTTTTCTGCATGTATAAAGTAAATGTTTAATCCAGAAAATTAGCAACAACAAAAAACCTTTGAATCTTCCACCCAGGTTACAAATTAGAATTTAAAATGTTCCTGTGTTTGTCACATTGAAACCTTCCTCACCATGCCTCCCCTTCCCACATGGGGCAAATACAAAGCTAGTTGTGTAAGAGAATCCAAGACAAGATAAACCCAGTAGTCTCTCACTCTTAGCGTTTGGCTTCCTGGGAGTTTACAAGAGCACCTTCTGGGTTAGGCAGTGGGAGAAGGCCATGCATGAGTTCTGGGAAATCTGAGGTTCACCACAGTCTATGAATTTGGAAGGGCTGTAGTATAAAACAGGTGCTAAACATCAGTGGAAACAGTGTCAGACTTTTTTTGGGGCTCCAAAATCACTGCAGATGCTGATTGCAGCCATGAAATTAAAAGACGCTTGCTCCTTGGAAGGAAAGTTATGACCAACCTTGATAGTATATTAAAAAGCAGAGACATTACTTTGCCAACCAAGGTCTGTCTAGTCAAGGCAATGGTTTTTCCCGTGGTCATGTATGGATGTGAGAGTTGGACTGTGAAGAAAGCTGATCGCCGAAGAATCGATGCTTTTGAACTGTGGTGTTGGAGAAGACTCTTGAGAGTCCCTTATACTGCAAGGAGATCCAACCAGTCCATTCTAAAGGAGATCAATCCTGGGTGTTCATTGGAAGGACTGATGCTAAAGCTGAAACTGCAATACTTTGGCCACCTCATGCGACGAGTTGACTCACTGGAAAAGACTCTGATGCTGGGAAAGGTTGGGGGCGGGAGGAGAAGGGGACGACGGAGAATGAGATGGCTGGATGGCATCACCGACTCTGTGGACATGAGTTTGAGTGAACTCCGGGAGTTGGTGATGGACAGGGAGGCCTGGCGTGCTGTGATTCATGGGGTCGCGGAGAGTCGGACACGACTGAGCGACTGAACTGAACTGAAACATGTGACCTGTGGGAGTGAAGTGAATTGCCCTGTGTTTCTTGTTTCTAGGCTCACCATGGCCTTCTTTCAGCTCTCAGAACTAAATAGAAGCAGAAAACTTCAGTGGGATGAAATCCATGTCCACAGTCAATATAGGCAGCACGGCCTGAAGGAAAGAGCAGACTTATCAGCAAATTGTCAAGATCGCCATATTCTTACCTAGGTCAGGTTCTCCAGGGCATCTATCCAGGTGTTAATTTTTAAAAAGACTGCAGTAGGGATCGTGTCATACGTCCTGCAGCATGTCTGTGTGGACTCTTGTCTACCTGATTGGGCCCCCGTCTGGTCTAGTTTCCAGCTAGCATCTTGGGATGTCTGTTCGCTGTCCTCCAAGGAATTCCTTCATCCCTCTTCTATTTGGAACTCTATTTGTTCTGTACCATGTCTTGTTTTTTTCTTGGTTTATACTTTCATTCTGATGGAACACATTTCTGGTAGCTTCTTGAGAAAGAGTGGGTAGTAAATTTATTTTTTGAGACCATCGTTCTACCGTCAGAAAGCGTGAGAGTTTGTAATTATAGGTTGCAAGTTATTTTCCTTTAGGATTCTGGACATAACTCCATTTTCTTTTTGCTTGCAGTGATACTGTTGTGAAGTCTAAAGTCATTATAATTCCTTGTCCCTCTGATCAGCTTTTTCTCCCTAGAAGTTGATAGAATCTTCTTTTCCTCTAGTGCTTTGAAATTTGAGATATCTTTGTGTAGGTGTTGAATACTGGAGTGGGTTCCCATTTCCTTTTCCAATTTTCATCTATTATTTGCATTCAGTAAGATTTTTTTCAGTAATAGCATTTTACTTTCTATTGTTTTGAGAAATTTTCTTTTTTCTTTTTTGTTAAAGTGTAGTTGATTTACAGTGTTTGGAGTAGGAAATGGCAAGCCACTCCAGCATTCTTGCTTGGAAAATTTCATGGACAGAGGAGCCTGGTGGGCTGCAGTCTATGGTATTGCAAAAAGTTGGACATGAGTGAGCATGCACCCATCGCTTATATGTGGAATCTAAAAAATAAAATGAATGAATATAACAAAACAGAGACACTCACAGATATTTTGAACAAACTAGGGGTTACCAGTGAGGAGAGAGAAGGGAAACAGGGCAAGATAGTGGGAGGGGATCAGGAGGGATTAAACTACTGGGAAATTTTCATGAATAATTTTGGTTTGTTTTTTGTTCTGTTTCCTCTTTTTCTTCCCCCATCAGTTTTCTGTGTTTGTCATCTAGTTTTTCTTTTTCCTTTTCTGCCTCTTTGTGTCTTTTTGCTCTACTTTCTAGATTTCCCCTACTTCTAACCTAATGACTTCATTTCTGTTATGGTTTTGGTTCTAAGCTCTTGTCTGTTCTAAATTTTTATGGCACCCTGTTCCTTTTTTATGGCATTTTCTTATTTTTCTGAGGATGATGATGATTTTATTTCATTTGGTTTGTAGATTCCTCCCCATCCTGCATTACTTACTTACTTCAAGATGACTTTTTATGATGGAGATCAGTTTTTGTTTTTATTTTTGTCTTTCCTGATGGACGCTTTCCTCAGATATCAGGTAATACCTAAACTTCTGCTTAATGTTAAGAATGGAGGGATCTAAAAAGCTCATCTGAGGCTCTGAGCACTTGAACTATGGGCCAAGCTTATCAACTGAGTTCATTATAGAATGATATAGATTGGGGTGGGGAAGGGTCTCTGTGGTCAGCATTAGGCATACATTGAACACTTAATGCTAACCATTATGCAACTCTAATTGTTGTAGAATCCGGAGTCACAAAATACACCCCAGAGGACACTCAAGACAGTGGAGTACAGTTTATTATGCTGGCAGGTTCAAGGGAAATTGGTTCCCAACAAGGACCCTGACGATTTCGGAGGACTCAGTTTTACACACCTCCCTACCCACCTCATTTTCACACTCCCACCCCACCCCCCACAGTACACGTTAGTAATTAGTTTTACAACATGCAGGTGTGGAAGAATTAACACTTGCAACCTGCAGGTGTAGGCACTATTGTTAATCTAACTGAGACAACCTGACCTTTACTTCCAATCTTTGTTTGCCATCTGTGAAGAGAGGGGCTCCTGGTTTTTCTTTAAGGATAGTTAACAGGGTTCAGGCGCAGCTCACATCCTGCCTTAAGGTGGCTGACAGCCTTCGAGATGGAATCTCTCTTGCCCTCCTCCCCGCAGCCCCAACATAATCTATGCCAATATCATCACTCCAGACATCTTGTTTTTATCTTTCCAGAGAACAAGCTTCCAGATTGCTCTTGGGAGGGACTATTGCTTAGCAAAATGGAGTAGAGGAGGGAATCTGGACAGTTTAACTTCTCAAATAGAGTAATAGGGTCTGACTCCATATGTTTTTAAATTTCTGATTACTGAGAGCTTTCAAGCTGTAGTTCATTCCTTCCCCTTCTGCCCCCTATTTGGGCAAACTGATAAAAGAGCCAAGGTACTCCTTCCTTTGCCACTAGAGGGAAGTTCAGACCACTCCAGGAGTGAATTCTTTCTTAAAAACCAAGGCCATTCACCCTCACTCTCAAGACACTCAAGCTAATTCTAGACCGACTTGGGTGCTTTCCTGTTCTGCCCAGAAAGTTTCATGAATGAGAAATACATGCATGGTATCAATTTAAACATCCCACCTGTTAACTGGGAGACTATCTTAGTGTGCTTGGGTTGCTATGATAAATTACCATGGACTAGTTGGCTTAAATAGTGAACATTTCTTTTTTTTTTTTTTAAATAAATTTATTTAATTGGAGGCTAATTACTTTACAATATTGTATTGGTTTTGCCATACATTGACATGAATCCGCTCCGGGTATACATATGTCCCCCATCCTGAACCCCCCTCCCACCTCGCTCCCCATCACTTCCCTCTGGGTCATCCCAGTGCACCAGCCCAAGCACCCTGTATCATGCATCAAACCTGAACTGGCAATTCGTTTCACATATGATAATATATGTTTCAATGCCATTCTCCCAAACCATCCCACCCTCGCCCTATCCCACAGAGTCCAAAAAACTGTTCTATACATCTGTGTCTCTTTTGCTGTCTTGCATACAGGGTTAACAATACCATCTTTCTAAATTCCATATATATGCGTTAGTATACTGTATTGGTGTTTTTCTTTCTAGCTTACTTCACTCTGTATAATAGGCTTGTTTCATCCACCTAATTAGCACTGATTCAAATGTATTCTTTTTAATGGCTGAGTCTGACAGAATGTGGTCCACTGGAGAAGGGAATGGCAAACCACTTCAGTATGCTTGCCTTGAGAACCCCATGAACAGTATCAAAGGGCAAAATGATAGGATACTGAATGAGGAATTCCCCAGGTCGGTAGGTGCCCAGTATGCTACTGGAGATCAGTGGAGAAATAACTCCAGAAAGAATGAAGGGATGGAGCCAAAGAGAAACAAATACCCAGTTATGGATGTGACTGGTGATAGAAGCAAGGTCCGATGCTGTAAAGAGCAATATTGCATAGGAACCTGGAATGTTAGGTCCATGAATCAAGGCAAATTGGAAGTGGTCAAACAGGAGATGGCAAGAGTGAACGTCGACATTCTAGGAATCAGTGAACTAAAATGGACTGGAATGGGTGAATTTAACTCAGATGACCATTATATCTACTACTGTGGGCAGGAATCCCTTAGAGGAATGGAGTAGCCATGATGGTCAAGAAAAGAGTCCGAAATGCAGCACTTGGATGCAATCTTAAAAACGACAAAATGATTTCTGTTCGTTTCCAAGGCAAACCATTCAGTACTACAGTAATCCAAGTCTATGCCCCAACGAGTAATGCTGAAGAAGCCAAAGTTGAACGGTTCTATGAAGACCTACAAGACCTTTTAGAACTAACACCCAAAAAAGATGTCCTTTTCATTATAGGGGACTGGAATGCAAAAGTAGGACGTCAAGAAACACCTGGAGTAACACAAATTTGGTCTTGGAGCACGAAATGAAGCAGGGCAAAGGCTAATAGAGTTTTGCCAGGAGAACGCACGGGTCATAGCAAACACCCTCTTCCAACAACACAAGAGAAGACTCTACACATGGACATCACCAGATGGTCAACATCGAAATCATATTGATTATATTCTTTGCAGCCAAAGATGGAGAAGCTCTATACAGTTAGCAAAAACAAGAACAGGATCTGAATGTGGCTCAGATCATGAACTCCTTATTGCCAAATTCAGACTTAAATTGAAGAAAGTAGGGCAAACCACTAGACCATTCAGATATGACCTAAATCAAATCCCTTATGATTATACAGTGGAAGTAAGAAATAGATTTAAGGGACTAGATCTGATAAATAGAGTGCCTGATGAACTCTGAATGGAGGTTCGTGACATTGTACAGGAGACAAGGACCAAGACCATCCCCACGGAAAAGAAATGTAAAAAAGCAAAATGGCTGTCTGAGGAGGCCTTACAAATAGCTGTGAAAAGAAGAGAAGTGAAAAGCAAAGGAGAAAAGGAAAGATATAAGCATCTGAATGCAGAGTTCCAAAGAATAGCAAGGAGAGATAAGAAAGCCTTCCTCAGCGATCAATGCAAAGAAATAGAGGAAAACAACAAAATAGGAAAAACAAGAGATCTCTTCAAGAAAATTAGAGATTCCAAGAGAACATTTCATGCAAAGATGGGCTCGATAAAGGACAGAAGAGGTATGGACCTAACAGAAGCAGAAGCTATTAAGAATAGGTGGCAAGAATACACAGAAGAACTGTACAAAAAAGATCTTCACGACCAAGATAATCACGATGGCGTGATCACTCATCTGGAACCAGACATCTTGGAATGTGAAGTCTAGTGGGCCTTAGAGAGCATCACGATGAACAAAGCTAGTGGAGGAGATGGAATTCTAATTGAGCTATTTCAAATCCTGAAAGATGATGCTGTGAAAGTGCTGCACTCAATACGCCAGCAAATTTGGAAAACTTAGCAATGGCCACAGGACTGGAAAAGGTCAGTCTTCATTCGAATCCCAAAGAAAGGGAATGCCAAAGAATACTCAAACTACCGCATAATTGCACTCATCTCACACGCTAGTAAAGTCATGCTCAAAATTTTCCAAGCCAGGCTTCAGCAATATGTGAACCATGAACTTCCAGATGTTCAAGCAGGTTTTAGAAAAGGCAGAGGCACCAGAGATCAAATTGCCAACATCTGCTGGATTATGGAGAAAGCAAGAGAGTTCCAGAAAAACATCTATTTCTGCTTCATTGACTATGCCAAAGCCTTTGACTGTGTGGATCACAATAAACTGTGGAAAATTCTGAAAGAGATGGGAATACCAGACCACCTGACCTGCCTCTTGAGAAACCTGTATGCAGGTCAGGAAGCAACAGTTAGAACGGGTCATGGAACAACAGACTGTTTCCAAATAGGAAAAGGAGTATGTCAAGGTTGTATATTGTCACCTTGCTTATTTAACTTATATGCAGAGTACATCATGAGGAATGCTGGGCTGGAAGAAGCACAAGCTGGAATCCAGATTGCTGGGAGAAATATCAATAACTTCAGATATGCAGATGACACCACCCTTATGGCAGAAAGTGAAGAGGAACTCAAAGGCCTCTTGATGAAAGTGAAAGAGGAGAGTGAAAAGGTTGGCTTGAAGCTCAACCTTCAGAAAACGAAGATCGTGGCATCTGGTCCCATCACTTCATGGGAAATAGATGGGGAAACAGTGGAAACAGTGTCAGACTTTATTTTCTTGGGCTCCAAAATCACTGCAGATGCTGATTGTAGCCAGGAAATTACTCCTTGGAAGGAAAGTTATGACCAACCTAGATAGTATATTAAAAAGCAGAGACATTACTTTGCCAACAAAGGTCTGTCTAGTCAAAGCTATGGTTTTTCCCGTGGTCATGTATGGATGTGAGAGTTGGACTGTGAAGAAAGCTGATCGCCGAAGAATTGATGCTTTTGAACTGTGGTGCTGGAGATGACTCTTGAGAGTTCCTTGGACTGCAAGGAGATACAATCAGTCCATTCTAAACAAGATCAGTCCTGGGTGTTCATTAGAAGGACTGATGCTAAAGCTGAAACTGCAATACTTTGGCCACCTCATGCGACAAGTTGACTCACTGGAAAAGACTGATGCTGGGAGGGATTGGGGGTAGGAAGAGATGGGGACGACAGAGAATGAGATGGCTGGATGGCATCACCAACTCACTGGACATGAGTTTGAGTGAACTCCGGGAGTTGGTGATAGACAGCGAGGCCTGGCGTGTTGTTATTCATGGGGTCGCAAAGAGTCAGACACGACTGAGCAACTGAACTGAACTGACTATTACATTGTGTAATGTACCACAGGTTTCTTATCCATTCATCTGCAGATGGACATCTAGGTTGCTTCCATGTCCTCGCCATTATAAGCAGTGCTGCGATGAACATTGGAGTACACGTGTCTCTTTCAATTCTGTTTCCTCGGTGTGTACGCCCAGGAGTGGGATTACTGGGTCATATGGCAGTCCTATTTCCAGTTTGTTAAGGAATCTCCACACTGTTCTCCATAGTGGCTGTACTAGTTTGCATTCCCACCAACAGTGTAAGAGGGTTCCCTTTTCTCCACACCCTCTCCAGCATTTCTTGATTGTAGACTTTTGGATAGCAGCCATTCTAACTGGCATGAAATGGTACCTCATTGTGGTTTTGATTTGCATTTCTCTAATAATGAGTGATGTTGAGCATCTTTTCATGTGTTTGTTAGCCATCTGTATGTCTTCTTTGGAGAAATGTCTGTTTATTTCTTTGGCCCACTTTTTGATTGGTTCATTTACTTTTCTGGAATTGAGCTGCAGCCGTTGCTTGCATATTTTTGAGATTAATTCTTTGTCTGTTGCTTCGTTTGCTATCATTTTCTCCCATTCTGAAGGCTGTCTTTTCACCTTGTATAGTTTCCTTTGTTGTGCAGAAGCTCTTAATTTTAATTGGGTCCCATTTGTTTATTTTTACTTTTATTTCCAATATTCTGGGAGGTGGGTCATGGAAGATCCTGCTGTGATTTATGTCAGAGGGTGTTTTGCCTGTGTTCTCCTCTAGGACTTTTATAATTTCTGGTCTTACATTTAGATCTTTAATCCATTTTGAGTTTATTTTTGTGTATGGTGTTAGAAAGTGTTCTTGTTTCATTCTTTTACAAGTGGTTGACCAGTTTTCCCAGCACCACTTGTTAAAGACATTGTCTTTTCTCCGATGAATATTCTTGCTTCCTTTGTCAAAGATAAGGTGTCCATAGGTTCGTGGATTTATCTCTGGGCTTTCTGTTTTGTTCCATTGATCTATATTTCTGTCTTTGTGCCAGTACCATACTGTCTTGAGGACTGTGGCTTTGTAGTAGAGCCTGAAGTCAGGAGGGTTGATTCCTCCAGTTCCATTCTTCATTCTCAAGATTGCTTTGGCTATTCAAGATTTTTTGTATTTCCATACAAATTGTGAAATTATTTGTTCTAGTTCTCTGAAAAATACCATTGGTAGCTTGATAGGGATTGCATTGAATCTATAGATTACTTTGGGTAGTATTCTCATTTTCACTATATTGATTCTTCCAATCCATGAACACGGTATATTTCTCTATTTGTGTCCTCTTTGATTTCTTTCACCAGTGGTTTATAGTTTTCTATATATAGGTCTTTTGTTTCTTTAGGTAGATATATTCCTAAGTATTTTATTCTTTTCGTTGCAAAAGTGAATGGAATTGTTTTCTTAATTTCTCTATTTTCTCATTGTTAGTGTATAGGAATGTAAGGGATTTCTGTGTGTTGATTTTGTATCCTGCAACTTTACTATATTCATTGATTAGCTCTAGTAATTTTCTGATGGAGTCTTTAGGGTTTTCTATGAAGAGGATCATGTCATCTGCAAACAGTGAGAGTTTTGCTTCTTCTTTTCCAATCTGGATTCCTTTTATGTCTTTTTCTGCTCTGATTGCTGTGGCCAAAACTTCCAAAACTATGTTGAATAGTGGTGGTGAGAGTGGATACCCTTGTATTGTTCCTGACTTTAGGGGAATTTTTCTCCTTTGAGGATAATGTTTGCTGTGGGTTTGTCCTATATAGCTTTTATTATGTTGAGGTATGTTCCTTCTATGCCTGCTTTCTGGAGGGTTTTTTTTTTTTTTATCATAAATGGATCTTGAATTTTGTCAAAGGCTTTCTCTGCATCTATTGAGATAACCATATGGGTTTTATTTTTCAGTTTGTTAATGTGATGTATTACATTGATTGATTTGCGGATATTGAAGAATCCTTGCATCCCTGGGGTAAAACCCACTTGGTCATGATGTTTGATCTTTTTAATGTGTTGTTAGATTCTGTTTGCTAGAATTTTGTTAAGGAATTTTGCATCTATGTTCATCAGTGATATTGGCCTGTAGTTTTCTTTTTATGTGTCATCTTTGTCAGGTTTTGGTATTAGGGTGATGGTGGCCTCATAGAATGAGTTTGGAAGTTTACCTTTCTCTGCAGCTTTCTGGAACAGTTTGAGTAGGATAGGTATTAGCTCTTCCTAAAATTTTGGTAGAATTCAGCTGTGAAGCTGTCTGGTTTGGGCTTTTCCTTGCTGAAAGATTTCTGATTACAGTTTCAATTTCTGTGCTAGTGATGGCTCTATTAAGATCTTCTATTTCTTCCTGGTTCAGTTTTGGAAAATTGTACTTTTCTAAGAATTTGTCCATTTCTTCCAAGTTGTCCATTTTATTGACATATAGTTGCTGATAGTAGTCTCTTATGATCCTTTGTATTTCTGTGTTGTCTGTTGTGATTTCTCCATTTTCATTTCTAATTTTGTTGATTTGATTTTTCTCCCTTTGTTTCTTGATGAGTCTGGCTAATGGTTTGTCAATTTTATTTATCTTCTCAAAGAACCAGCTTTTGGCTTTGTTGATTTTTGCTTTGGTCTCTTTTGTTTCTTTTGCATTTATTTCTGCCCTAGTTTTTTTAAAATTTCCTTCCTTCTACTAACCCTGGGGTTCTTCATTTCTTCCTTTTCTAGTTGCTTTAGGTATAGAGTTAGGTTATTTATTTAACTTTTTTCTTGCTTCTTGAAGTAAGCCTGTATTGCTATGAACCTTCCCCTTAGCACTGCTTTTACAGTGACCCATAGGTTTTGGGTTGTTATGTTTTCATTTTCATTCGTTTCTATGCATATTTTGATTTCCTTTTTTATTTCTTCTATGATTTGTTGGTTATTCAGCAGCGTGTTGTGCCGCCTCCATATGTGGAATTTTTAATAGTTTTTCTCCTGTAGTTGAGATCTAGTCTTGCTGCATTGTGGTCAGAAAAGATGCTTGGAATGATTTCAATTCTTTTGAATTTACGAAGGCTAGATTTATTGCCCAGGATGTGATCTATCCTGGAGAAGATTCCGTGTGCGCTTGAGAAGAAGGTGAAATTCATTGTTTTGGGGTGAAATGTCCTATAGATATCAATTAGGTCTAACTGGTCTATTGTATGATTTAATGTTTGTGTTTCCTTGTTAATTTTCTGTTTTGTTTAGTTGATATATCCATAGGTGTGAGTGGGGTATTAAAGTCTCTCACTATTATTGTGTTGTTGTTAATTTCCCGTTTCATACTTGTAGCATTTGTCTTACATATTGTGGTGCTCCTATGTTGGGTGCATATATATTTATAATTGTTATATCTTCTTCTTGGGTTGATCCTTTGATCATTATGTCATGTCCTTCTTTGTCTCTTTTCACAGCCTTTGTTTTAAAGTCTATTTTATCTGATATGAGTATTGCTACTCCTGCTTTCTTTTGGTCTCTGTTTGAGTAGAATATCTTTTTCCAGCCCTTCACTTTCAGTCTGTATGTGTCCCTCGTTTTGAGGTGGGTCTCTTGTAGACAGCATATATAGGGGTCTTGTTTTTGTATCCATTCAGCCAGCCTTTGTCTTTTGGTTGGGGCGTTCAACCTATTTACATTTAAGGTAATTACTGATAAGTATGATCCCGTTGCCATTTACTTTATTGTTTTGGGTTCGAGTTTACACACGTTTTCTGTGTTTCCTGTCTAGAGAAGATCCTTTAGCATTTGTTGGAGAGCTGGTTTGGTGGTGCTGAGTTCTCTCAACTTTTGCTTGTCTTTAAAGCTTTTGATTTCTGCTTCATATTTGAATGAGATCTTTGTTGGGTACATTAATCTGGACTTTAGGTTTTTTTCTTTCAACACTTTAAGTATTCCCTGCCATTCTCTTCTGGCTTGAAGAGTTTCTGTTGAAAGATCAGCTGTTATCCTTATGGGAATCCCCTTGTGTGTTATTTGTTGTTTTTCCCTTGCTGCTTTTAATATTTGTTCTTTGTGTTTGATCTTTGTTAATTTGATTAATATGTGTCTTGGGGTGTTTCACCTTGGGTTTTTCCTGTTTGGGACTCTCTGGGTTTCTTGGACTTGGGTGATTATTTCCTTCCCCATTTTAAGGAAGTTTTCAACTATTATCTCCTCAAGTATTTTCTCATGGCCCTTCTTTTTGTCTTCTTCTTCTGGGACTCCTATGATTTGAATGTTGGGGCATTTAACATTGTCCCAGAGGCCTCTGAGGTTGTCCTCATTTCTTTTAATTATTATTTTTTCCTCCCTGTTTCATTTGTTTCCACCATTCTATCTTCTACCCCACTTATCCTAGCTTCTGCCTCCATTATTCTACTATTGGTTCCCTCCAGAGTGTTTTTGATCTCATTTATTGCATTATTCATTATGTATTGACTCTTTTTTATTTCTTCTAGGTCCTTGTTAAACATTTCTTGCATCTTCTCGATCTTTGTCTCCAGGCTATTTATGTTTAACTCCATATTGTTTTCAAGATTTTGGATCATTTTCACCATCATTATTAGGAATTCTTTATCAGGTCGATTCCTTATCTGTTCCTCTTTTGTTTGGTTTGATGGGCATTTATCCTGTTCCTTTACCTGCTGTGTATTTCTCTGCCTTTTTCATCTTATTTATATTGCTGTGTTTGGAGTGGCCTTTCCATATTCTGGCAGTTTGTGATTCCTCTTTATTGTGGAGGTTGTTTGCTGTGGGTGGGGCTGGACGGGTGGCTTGTCAAGGTTTCCTGGCTAGGGAAGCTTGTGTCGGTATTCTGGTGGGTGGATCTGGATTTCTTCTCTCTGGAGTGCAGTGAAGTGTCCAGTAGTGAGTTTTGAGGTGTCTATGGCTTTGGCGTGACTTTGGGCAGCCTGTATATTGAAGCTCAGGGCTATTTTCCTGTGTTGCTGGAGAATTTGCATAGTAATTCTTTCTCTGGAACTTGTTGGCCCTTGGATGGCGCTTGGTTTCAGTGTAGGTATGGAGGCATTTGATGAGCTCCTATCGATTAATGTTCCCTGGAGTCAGGAGTTCTCTGGTGTTCTCAGAATTTGGATTTAAGCCTCCTGCCTCTGATTTTCAGTCTTATTCTTACAGTAGCCTCAAGACTTCTCCTTCTATACAGCACCAATGATAAACATCTAGGTTAATGATGAAAAGTTTCTCCACAGTGAGGGACACCTGGAGAGGTTCACAGAGTTGCATGGAGAAGAGAAGAGGGAGGAGGGAGATAGAGGTGACCAGGAGGAGAAGAGGGGGAATCAAAAGGGGAGAGAGCAAGCTGGCCGGTAATCACTTCCCTGTGTGCTCTCCACAGCCTGAATCCCTCAGAGATGTTCACGGAGTTACACAGAGAAGAGAAGAGAAGAGGGAGGAAGGAGACTGAGGTGACCAGGAGGATAAAAGGGGGAATCAAAAGGAGAGAGACAGATCCAGCCAGTAATTAGTTCCCTAAGTGTTCTCCACAGCCCAGAACACACAAAAAGATTCACAGAGTTGGGTAAAGAAGAAAAGGGGGAGATAGAGGTAACCTGGGGGGAGAGAAAGTAGAGTCCAAAGGGGGAGAGAGCAATCCAGCCAGTAATCTCACTCCCAAGTAAAAATGGGTACTGAAGATTGGGTTCTTAAAGGTACAAAATTGATAACAAATACCAAAAAGCAAAGATTAAAAATCTAGAGTAAAGGTTGGATTCTCAAAAATACAATATTAAAAAAAACAGTCATAAAAATTATAAAATATATATATATATATGAAGTTTGCTTTAAAAATAGGGTCTTCTTTTTGCAAAGTAATAGTAGGTTATAAAGATGAAATTTAAAGTAGTATTAGAGGACTTAAAAATTTTTTTTTAATTTTTAAAATTTAAAAATGATAATAGTAAAAATATATCTAGGATTTTCCCTGGTGTTGTGGACAGTGTGGGGTCAGTTCATTTTCAGATAGTTCCTTGATCTGGCTTATACTTCTCAAGATCTGTAGGCCCCTTCTTATGTAGTCGGTGCTAACTGCAGGGTTTTAATCTATTGTACCTGTCACTTCCAAAGCGGTTCCCTCTGTTTATTTTAGCTTCTTCTGTTTGCTGGCCTCTTCAGTGTCTAATTTCTGCCCTGACACAAAGAGGCGGTGGTGGTCACTTTTTTAGGCTTACTTGTTCAGTCATGCTGTGGGGAGGGAGGAACACTGCAAACAAGTATCCCTGGCATGTGTGGGGAGTGCTCACAGTGTCTTGGCCACACTGGGTTTGCCCCCACTCACGGTGTATGTGCTTTCCCAGTGTGTGCTACACTGTTCAGGCTCTAGGTTGCTCTGCCGGGAACTGTCTGAGGCAGGTCCTGGGTTGCATGCATTTCCCAGGCCTAAGACGCTCAGGTTCAGGTTCTTGGGTAATCCACAAAGGCGCAGACTTGGTTGAGCCTGCGTTTTGTGCCCTTCCCAGGTCCAAGCAGCTCAGGTGACCAGGTGCTTGGCAAGTGCAGTTACCCTCAGTTGGGGGCTGCGACTTATTGCCTCCCCTGTCCCTGCCACTCGGTTTTCTGGGTGTACAACCGGCACGCCTTCTCAGGTGTGCCGTGTGTCTCTTCTGGAGAGCTGATCTCTGGCTGTGACCCTCCCAGCGGATGTTGACCGTCCAGAATCCCAGGAAGTCTTGGTTAGCAACGAAGCCTGCTTGCAGTTTGGTAGATGATGCCTCTCTGGGGCCGTGATTGCCCCCTTCTGGCTCTGGCTGCCCTCGCCTGCCTGTCTCCCATGGTGGATGGGCTGGTCCGCAGCCAGCTAACTCTGCTCAGTCTTTTGTTCTGTGATATTACAGAACACAGGCCTGGCGGTGTCTTGCTGCTGCTGCTGCTGCTGCTGCTAAGTCGCTTCAATAGTGTCTGACTCTGTGTGACCCCATAGATGGCAGCCCACCAGGCTCCGACATCCCTGGGATTCTCCAGGCAAGAACACTGGAGTGGGTTGCCATTTCCTTCTCCAATGTGTGACAGTGAAAAGTGAAAGTGAAGTCGCTCAGTCATGTCTGACTTATAGCAACCCCATGGACTGTAACCCACCAGGCTCCTCTGTCCATGCGAATTTCTAGGCAAGAGTACGGGAGTGGGTTAAGGCTTTTTGCGAGATAGCTATCCCACAGTCTGGGTTACTATCTCTAGTTAGTTCCCTCAGATTGCCCTCGGGGTATTCATGCCTGGTCCTTACCCTAAGCAATGCAGCCTGTGCCTCCCTGTCCAGTTCCCGCTTGCTAGTGGCTGATGCGAGCATCTGCGCTGCTTCTGAACATTTATTTCTTATGAATTATTTATTTCATAGAAAAAGCAAGAGAATTCCAGAAAAACATCTATTTATGCTTCATTGAGTACTCTTGCCTAGAAAATCCCATGGATGGAGGAGCCTGGTGGGCTGCAGTCCGTGGAGTCGCTAAGGGTCGGATACGACTGAGCGACTTCCCTTTCACTTTTCACTTTCACACATTGGAGAAGGAAATGGCAACCTACTCCAGTGTTCTTGCCTGGAGAATCCCAGGGATGGGGTAGCCTGGTGGGCTGCCATCTATGGGGTCGCACAGAGTCGGACACGACTGAAGTGACTTAGCAGCAGCAGCAGCAGCATGCTTCATTGACTATGCTAAAGCCTTTGACTGTGTGGATCACAACAAACTTGTGGAAAATTCTTAAAGAGATAGGAATACCAAACCACCTGACCTGCTTCCTGAGAAACTGTATGCAGGTCAAGAAACAACAGTTAGAACTGGACATGGAACAATCGACTGGTTCCAAATTGGGAAAGGAGTGCATCAAGGGTGTATGCTGTCGCCCTGCTTATTTAACATACGTGCAGAGTACATCATGAGAAGTGGGCTGAAGGAAGCACCAGCTGGAATCCAGATTGCCAGGAGAAATATCAATAACCTCAGATACGCAGATGACACCACCCTTATGGCAGACAGCAAAGAGGAACTAAAGAGCCTCTTGATGAAAGTGAAAGAGGAGAGTGAAAAAGCTGGCTTAAAACTCAACATTCAAAAAACGAAGATCATGGCATCTAGTCCCATTACTTCATGGCAAATAGATGAGGAAACAATGGAAACAGTGACGGCCTTTATTTTCTTGAGCTCCAAAAGAACTTGCTTCTTGGAAGAAAAGCTATGACAAACCTAGACTGCATATTAAAAGCATAGACGTTACTTTACCGATAAAGGTTCATATAGTCAAAGTATGGTTTTTCCAGTAGTCATGTATGGATGTGAGAGTTGGACTATAAAGAAGGCTAAGCACAAAAGAATTGATGCTTTTGAACGGTGGTGTTGGAGAAGACACTTGAGAGTCCCATGGACTGCAAAGAGATCAAACCAGTCAATCCTAAAGGAAATCAATACTGAATATTCATTGGAAGGACTAATGCTGAAGCTGAAGCTCCACTACTTTGGCCAGCTGATGCAAAGAGCCAACTCATTGGAAAGACCCTGATGCTGCAAATGATTGAGGGCAGGAGGAAAAGGGGACGACAGAGGATGAGACAGTTGGATGGCATCACCAGCTCAATGGATGTAAATTTGAGCAAGCTCCAGGAGATGGTGAAGGACAGGGTAGCCTGGCATTGCATCAGTCCATGGGGTTGCAAAGAGTCGGACACAACTGAGCGACTGAACAACAAGGTGGTTTAAATAGTGACATTTATTTCTCATGGTTCTGGAAGCTAGAAAGCCCAAGATGAAGGTGCTTGCCGATCTAGCGTCTGGTGAGGGCCCATTTCCTGATTTGTTGCTGGCTGTCTTCTCACTATGTCCTCGCATGGTGGAGAGCAGAGAGAGAAACAAGCTGTCTTCTTATAAGGATGCTGTTCCCATCTGGAGGGCCCTCTCTCCCAATGCTGTTTCATTAGGTATTAGGGTTTCAGCATACGAGTTTTGAGGGGATGCAAACATGCAGTCCATAACAGAGAGGATCCTGTCAAATTGCATTGGATGACTACAAGAAATGGTTTTCACAGAAACTAGTCTTTCTTTTCCCATCAGTCTCAGAGATAGTTCCTATACCTTTGGGTTGTGGTGTGGATTGTGGTGGTGAAGAAGACTCTTGAGAGTCCCTTGGACTGCAAGCAGATTAAACCAGTCAATCCGAAAGGAAGTCAACCCTGAATATTCATTGGAAGGACTGATACTGAAGCTGAAGTTCCAATACTTTGGCCACCTGATGCAAAGAGCTGACTCGTTAGAAAAGACCCTGATGCTGGGAAAGACTGAAGGCAAAAAGAGAAGAGGATGACAGAGGACGGGGTGATTGGATGGCCTCATCAGCTCAGTGGACATAAGTTTGAGCAAACTCTTGCAAATAGTGGAGGACAGGGAAGCCTGGCATGCTCAAATCCACAGGATCACAAGACTAAACAACAACATGCCATTAGGCACCTTGTGGTATAAGTTGTCTGGCCACACATTTCCAGTACTAGCTAGAGATTAGATTTCTTGGGTTATCGGGGACCAGCCTCGATATGGCCCAGGGTATCCTCGGGATGAATGGCGTCGGCGTCAGCGAGAGAGAGAGAGAGAGACAGGGGCTGATGATTCCTTGGTTTACGCAGGAAACCAATAAAACCCCAGCACGGGGTTTGCTCTGTTTATGTAGGCCGCAGGCGCCCTCTCGAATCACTGGAGGCACCCCACCAGGGCACCCCCTCGAGTGGGTCTTAGAAGCCCAGGCAGATAAGTAAACGCAGAGGGCCCAGGGCTCCAAGGATCTCAACCAGAAAAAGGAGAATAGAGAAAAGGACGGAAAAAGAGAAAGAACGACACGGGGAGACCAAGCTTCAGTGAGCAAGGCCCAAAACTTTATTTTCCAGTGCTGCTTTTATACCCTAAGTTGTGCACATAAAAAATAGAGAAAGGGAGGTATAGAGTCACGCCAAAATCACGCGGGGTCAGCAGTCTTGACCCTTATCAGGATCAGGGCTAATTTTTGTATGTCTCGTGATATACAAAAGTTTTGGGTGGTTTACATCATCTTCTGGCCAGGAGGCCTGCTAACAGTTTATGGCCCTCTCTCCTAACAAAGGTTAGTTAGCTAGAAAAAGTCTTATATTCTTTTAAGGTGATTTTCCTAAAGTCAGGTGCTAGACACATGACAAAGTTACATTCCTATAAGGCACAGGTGTAGTGAGCTACAAGAAAGGAATTTATTAACTTAAGATCTGATGTGGTTAAATCAAAGGCTACTACTTATTTTCTCTATATGTGATTAATATATTTCCAAGGATACAATAGATAGAGGAAACTTTGCAGCAAGCCTTGATTCAACAATGAAATCTTTTTTAGTACTATCCTAATGATTTTAACTTCTTCAACAAATTCCTGTATTTTAGAATATTAGGCTTTCTGTCCTTGCATGGCTGGGAGGCTGTAAACAGTCACATTCGTAGTTGTAAGAGCCCGGACAAACTTGTCATGCAAGTTAGAAAGCTATCAGAGGGGCTTGGATTGGAACACTCCTATTAAGCCGAGGAGAACTTTTTAACTACAGCTCTGAATTAATGTTTTCAGAGAAAGGTGGTTGGGGGGAAGCCCCCGTAAGTATTAGAGGACTTGGTAAGAGGCGTAAGATAGTAAGGCAGTCAGACTCCAGTTTTCTTTGGGGTAGATGCTCAGGTAAGTCCAGGGGGTTCCTCGAGTCCTGATTAGCCTTTGCCCGTCAGGCCTCTTCCCCAAATGACCTTTGCCACGGGTAGGATTTCCCTCGCTGGCTCCTGGCATTGGGTGTATTAAGTTAATACTTGTCCAACTTTCTCTAGCTTCCAAATTTGATGACATTTTTCTCTCTTCTGTTTTTCTGATTTGTATCTTTCTCTTAAAAAAAATTCCTTCCCTAAATTTTTATTGACCTATGGAAGTAAAAAATAAAATTAGAAACATGTGTTCAACTGCTGTTTTAACCCAGAAATCCCTGGGAGCTCACTTCTTGACTTGTAGACAGTAGGCATTTTCTTTTCATTTGTTGCTGAATTCCTGAAATGTATCCTGCATTTAGCTCTAGTTGCTCTGATAACTCAGATTATTCATATTATTGTATTCTGATCAGGTCCTGTGTTCATATGACTAAAAACCTAGAGTGTCATGATTTTTGGCAGATTCTTAAATTCAGTCATTCAGTTTACCCTAAGTTTGCTTTTTGTTCTTAGCAGCACTCCATTGTAATGCAGATAGAAGGCTTCTATCAACAGTCTAGAAACAACTTGAAATGAAAATGAATTATCTATATCTATCTATACTCCATTTGCGTGGGAGAAGTGGAAAGATAATCAATTCATGGATGTCTTTTTAAAATGAAAGCCACATTTCTTCCCTTCATGGTTGTGAAAATTTGACCCATCTTTTGATTGAGCAACGATTTAAAGTTCTTGGTTATACATTGCAGATTTAAATTAAGATTTCAAAATGCAGTTGTTAATTTGAAAATAATGACCTCATCAAATGGTAAGCTTGTTTTGGCTTCATATTTGATTTATAGGTTGGTAAGAAAAGAATTGTATTTAAAAAATTCAGAAGTTATGTTCACAATAAAAGCATATAGATGAAAATTAGCCTCTTTCTTCCATAAACTTCACCAGAGTCTAGTTTACCCTGTTAGAGGCAATTGGCCATATTAAATTTACTGTTTATGTCTTGAAAAATGATCTGTGTGAATATAATCATGTATATAGTATGTGAGCTTTTTTATGCTAACAAGATCATAATATGTATGTGCCTTATTTTAACTGTGTATTTCTGAAGATTATACCATATCAGCATAGATAGAGCTCCCTTATCCTTTTATTATTTTTTTGTAGAAATAGAATAAATACAGGGAAGTACACAAACACGCATATAGTTAAGTGAATCAGCAGAGAACAAAAACCTATCAGGTAACCACCACCTGGCTAGCCAAGCAGTCAGACGTTCCTAACCCTACATGTTCCCTCCAAGTTACTACCATCTCTCTCCCTCAAAGGAAGCCTCTTCCAATTGATATATCCTTCTCTTTCCTTTAGTTTTAGTACCTAAGTATAAATCCTTAAACCTTATAGTTTTGCATGTTTAGAATTTTTTGCCTGGGTTAGAATATCTGGCAATTTAAATCATGCAAATTTAGCAGTGATTTAAAATTCTTGATTCTACAGGAATTGTTTTGTCTGGCATATCTAGTGCTTTCTATTTGTCCCATTTATTTTTTATTTTTTTTCCTCTCTAAGAGTTTCTTCTTTCTGGCTTTATCAAAAATTTATTACTCATTTTTTTCTTTACTACCTTGAAAGTTACACAGTCTGGTAACCAGTAAACTGGTTAACCATAAAATTATGACATACATTTTTGGTTTTCAAATCCTTGTATTCATTGGTATTTACCTTCTTCATGGGCAATGCAAGAACCTGAGGCTCCTTTTAGATATATCAACTCTTTAGTCTCCTCTGATTAGCCCCTCTCTCTTGGGGCTTCCCTCATGGCTCAGCTGGTAAATTATCTGCCTGCAATGCAGTTGACCCAGCTTTGATTTCTGGGTCAGGGAGATCCCCAGGAGAAGTAAATGACAATCCACTCCAGTATTCTTGCCTGGAGAATCCCATGGACAGAGGAGCCTGACAGGCTACAGTCCACGGGATTGCAAGAGTCGGACACGACTTAGTGACTGAACCACCACCACCTAAACTTTTAAGCCATTATTGTTATGTCCTTTAGTTCTGCTTATATTTTGAACACTATCATCATTGTCATTATCATCACTGTCAGTTTACTTCTTTAAATTCATGTTTTCATTGCTCTTCATTCCATTCTGAATCTGGATCTCCTGGTACTATTTTCCTTCTGCTGCAAAGCATGTCTTTAGTATCTTTCTTAGTGCAGATCTACTGGCTACAAATTCTGATTTGTGTGTCTTAAAATTATTTATTTCACTCATTGAAATATTATTTTGCTAAACTTCTGATTCTAGGTTGGGAGTTATTTTCTTTTAATATTTTGAGCATATTATTTTGTGTTTTCTGGTTTCTATTAACTTTATTAAAAGCTAACTATCTGCCTAATTGTTGTTCCTTTGAAGGCAATCTGCCTTTGTTTATATCCAGCTGCTTTAAAACTTTTTCTTTGGTTTTTTAAATTTCACATTTGGGTCCCCTCCAGTATTCTTGCCTGGAGAATCCCATGGACAGAGGAGCCTGACAGGCTACAGTCCACGGGATTGCAAGAGTCGGACACGACTTTTTATTCTGTTTAGAATTATTTTGGCTTCTAAGTCTGTATATTGATGTCTTTCATTTTTGGAAAATTTTTATCTATTATCTCTTCAAATAATTATTTTTGCCCATTCTTTCTCCCTCCCCAGAATTCCACTTATATAGTACCTTCTCACTGTATCTTCAGTTTCTTCCTTTCTAATCTCACTCTCTCATTTTTCTTTGCTTCATTTGGGATAGTTCTTTCAAGCCAATCAGTATCCAGGCTACTCATTCCTTTTGGCTGTCTAAACGGGTGTTAAATCAATTTATTAAATTGTCACCAATTTTGGTTATTATTTTCCAGTTCTTGTAATTTCTATTTATGGTTTTCAACCCTTTACCAAAATTCTCCACCTTGTCCTATCTCCTTAATCTAAGTAAGTATGGTTATTTTAATATTTCTGTCTAAAAACTCCAACCTTTAAGGTACTTATGAGTTCTATTTGCTGTTTATTATCTTGTCTCTGAGTGCCTAGTTATTTTTTATTGTGTCCCAGAAACTGTATTTGCAAAAATGTTGTAGAAATGATTTTCAGCTTGGGATAATATCTTCCTGTAAAGAAGATCTGTGTCTTTTTTTTTTTTTTTTAAGTCATATGGGGATACCAGTACTCTGAAATAACCTTAATCTCATTTCCTCCACAGCATGTAGAAGAGTACAAATGCCACACAAGATGCGATGGTGATACTTCTTTTGAATGATGCTGAAGTATCTTCTGTGGTAGGTTGGGAGATAAACAGATTTTAGTATAGTCTATGCTGGCTATTTGTTTAATACTTAGCTGTGTACCAGGTAGACAGATTTTAGTATAGTCTGTGCTGGCTGTTTGTTTAATACTTCACTGTGTACCAAGTAGTATTTTAAGTGTTTTTGAATATCATTCAACAGTTCTTATAAAAATGATTCCAAGATGGCTATTACTATTATCCCTATGTTATAGATGTAAAATTGGACAAAGAGGAGTTGGGTAATTTAGCCAATGATACATGGCTTTAAATGGAAAACCTGAGCTCTGAATCCAAGTAATCTAATTCTAGAGTCTCTGATCCTAACCAATATGATAGAAAACTTTCTTTAGGAGAAAAAACTGCCGGGTATTGTTAGTACCAATTTCTCTGAGCTCCTTTTACTCAGTTCCTGGATGCTGAATATATTGAACCAAATGGCAAACACTATTAACAGAATTACTTAAGTTTTTCTAAGGGCAGGTTTTATGAATGGTCACTAGGCTAAGTTAAAGAAACTGATTTGGTAATAAATAATGCTGTTGAGGTGCATTTGAGCCTATACTACTATATTATTCTAGGAAATGACAAAATTAGGAATTATGTGGGGAAGGGCAGTTAGGACTCAGCCTCTTGACTTTGTTTAATGATTATAAATTTCAACTTAAAATGCATTCTCTGTTATTTTGGCAGCAGTGCTGGTGTTTAGAAGAAAATCACAATAGGATTGTTGTGTGGGTGAGGGGGCTCATTAAAGAGGTCTCGTTCTATGTAAACTCACTGCTACGGTTCGGAGTTGGGAGGGAGCAGAATGAACAGTGGGTTAACTGTGTGGCCTCTGTAGACTCCTTCGCACTGAGACTAGACAGAAAAACTGCCTCTCAGAACTCAGAATCTTTGCTTGATTCATGCGTGGGATTTGTTTATTGTGTTTCTTTTCACAACGACTGCTCAGCCTGCTTCAGCATGAGCAGTTGGCTTGGTACCCAGAGAGTGTTTGATTAGCTAAGTTAGGAAGCAAGATGCCATACACTGTAGAGGAAATGTATCCTGGATAAATGTAGATCATTTAGTCAAATTGCTAGACTCTCAGCATGCTCTGGCTTCCCTGGGAGAAAATGCCATAGGAACTTTCTTAGAAACATAGGAAAACAGAACTTATTTTCAAGGAACCTGAAGAGCATGACCTAACATACGATCCAGGGCCAGCCAATATGACCTTCGAGGGAAAGATGCAATAAGAAAATGACCACAGTGACCCATGAAACTAATCCTACAGAGGGCTTTTGAATCAGAACTCCTCCTGAAACCAGATTTCAGTCTAATCATAGCCATCAGGAGATGGGGAAGAGGAACAAATTATGGTCTTTGGGATGACTGCACTGCTTATCAGTATAAATTTATGCTTATTTATTTGATGGACAGAGGACCAAAATATTTTCAGTAGGACTAAATGTACTTTGGAAGGCTCTGAACTTAAAGCGGGGAGAAAGAATTCATTGCCTCATAATACTGAGAATAATAAGCATGGGACTAAATTAAACCTGACTGGATCCAGAGGCTGAGAAGATACCACTGCTGCCCTTGCACCATCCAATCTACCTTTGCTCTCTGCTCCTCTCTTTATGGGCTTATTAACTCCTGCTGCATATGTGCTTCTCCTGTGGTACTAGAGAAGAGGAACACAGGTGTGTTTCTCTCTCTAGATTAGTCAGGCCTGGGACAAGTGTTGCATTGGTTACCTACTGATGCATAACAAATAACCCCCCAACTCAGCAGCTTAAAACAACAAACATTTATCATCTCACACAGTTTCTGAGAGTGAGAAATCTAGAAGCAGCTTGAAAGTGAAAGTCACTTAGTCATGTCTGACTCTTTATGACCCCATGGCCTATACAGTCCATGGAATTCTCCAGGCCAGAATACTGGAGTGGGTAGCCCTTCCTTCTCCAGGGAATCTTCCCAACCCAGTGATCAAACCCAGGTCTCCCGCATTTCAGGCAGATTCTTTACCAACTGAGCCACAATGGAAGCCCAGAAGCGGTTTAGCTAGATGTTTCTGGCTGCAGGTCTCCCATTGGATTGCAGTTAAGATGTAAAATGTTGGCCAGGGCTGCAGTCATCTGAAGAAGCTGGATAAACTGCTTCCAGGCTCATTCCTGTGGTTGCTGGTTGGGCGAGTCATTTACTTGTCACGTAGATCTCTCCACAGAGGCTTCTCATATAGTGTGACAGCTGGCTTCCTGCAGAGCAAACAATCAGGGAGCAAGAGAAACCAAACTGGAGGACACACAGTTCTTCTATAACCCAATTAGGAACATATCATTTCTGCAGTATTCTATTGGTAAGACAGACCTGTGCCGGTCCAATGTAGGATACGAGAGTCTGATCACTGAGGGTCATTCAAAGGCCGGCTCTCACAGTGGTCAAACTCTCTGATGGCCCCGGGATTTTTGCTTGCTGGTATACACTCTCTGTAGGATTCCCTTTGAATGTGGACTGGGTCTGTGAACATGATTTGGTAGTCACAGTCTTGATTAGAATAACTCTGACAAAGTTGATTTTTTTCTTGATTTGCAGTTGATTTTGAGGTAACCAAGAGACAGAATTCTGAGTGGGCCTGACCCTAAGCAGTGAGTCCTTTAGCAGCGGCTCAGAACCTTGAAGCAGGAAGCTATGTTCCTGCTGGCCTTGAAGCAGCAGACCACCCTGTGGTGGAGAGGACCGTGTGCCAGGGGATGGTGGGGGCGGGGGGCGGGGTGCCTCAGCACTATAGCTGCAAGGAGCCAGATTCCACTGACAGTCAGTGATCGTGGAAAATGACTACAGGCTTCAGATGAGATAGCAGCCCCTGCTGACAACCTTGACTGCAGCTGGGTGATACCCTGAGCACAAAATTCTGTTAAGCTATTGTGACTGTGAGATAATACAAGTGTGTTGTTCTAAGTTACTAAATGTGTGGTATTTGTTATGCAGCCTAGGACCTAACACAGGTGCCTATCTGTGAAAGTCGAAGGGCCAGATGGGTGTCACCTCTCTTAATCTCTCCTCATATTGTGAATTAGGAAGATCCCCAAAGAGGGAAAGATGCTATTAGAGAAATGACACAGTGGCAAGGACTGCTGGCAGAACAAATTAACTCTCAGAGTTTATTAGAATATTTCAAGCCTGGAGACCCTATTCATTTGAAGGTTATCCTTCAAACAATATCCTCCACTGACATCTAAAACATTGTTCTCAAATGTGATCTCTGTGCAACCTGCGGTGGAACCCTCTGGAGTGTTTGTGAAAATGTAGCCCTCACTCCAGATACAGTGAGTCCATCTCTGGGATGGGTTGGGGGGATGCATCTAGCTTAGGGTTATGCATGATTTTTACTTATCATTTCACAGAGTTTTTTTCTTGGGAAGATTTTTGTAATCAGAAAACAGAAACGAATCATGGTAAAATCCTGACTTGCATTATAAATTTCATAGGAGAGCTTCCTATAATATGAAATATCAATCCAGCATTTAAATCATCTGATAAACAAGGTACCTTTATATACTGTATTTTATTTCTCCATATTATTTTTCTAATCTTCCCTCAATTGGACATTTAAATTTGTTTCCATTTCTTCACTGTAACAGAAAGTTCTATCCATACATCTTCAGTTCAGTAGCTCAGTAGTGTCCGACTCTTTGTGACCCCATGAATCACAGAACGCAAGGCCTCCCTGTCCATCACCAACTCCCGGAGTTCACTCAAAGTCATGTCCATCGAGTCGGTGATGCCATCCAGCCATCTCATTCTCTGTCATCCACTTCTCCTCCTGCCCCCAATCCTTCCCAGAATCAGAGTCTTTTTCCAGGTGAGTCAACTCGTCGCATGAGGTGGCCAAAGTATTGGAGTTTCAGCTTTAGCATCAGTCCTTTCAGTGAACACCCAGGATTGATCTTCTTTAGAATGGACTGGTTGGATCTCCTTGCAGTTCAAGGGACTCTCAAGAGTCTTCTCCAGCACCACAGTTCAAAAGCATCAATTCTTCAGCAATCAGCTTTCTTCACAGTCCAACTCTCACATCCATGCATGACCACGGGAAAAACCATAGCCTTGACTAAACGGACCTTTGTTGGCAAAGTAATGTCTCTGCTTTTTAATATGCTATCTAGGTTGGTCATAACTTTCCTTCCAAGGAGTAAGCGTCTTTTAATTTCATGGCTGCAATCAGCATCCACAGTGATTTCGGAGCCCAAAAAAATAAAGTCTGACACTGTCTCCACTGTTTTCCCGTCTATTTCCCATGAAGTGATGGGACCAGATGCCATGATCTTCATTTTCTGAATGTTGAGCTTCAAGCCAACCTTTTCACTCTCCTCTTTCACTTTCATCAAGAGGCTTTTGAGTTCCTCTTCACTTTCTGCCATAAGTGTGGTGTCATCTGCATATCTGAGGTTATTGATATTTCTCCCAGCAATCTTGATTCCAGCTTGTGCTTCTTCCAGCCCAGCGTTCCTCATGATGTACTCTGCATATAAGTTAAATAAGCAGGGTGTTATATCTATGATTATTATCAGTTCAGTCACTCAGTCATGTCTGACTCTTTGTGACCCCATGGACTGCAGCATGCCAGGCTTCCCTGTCCATCTTCAACTCCCAGAGCTTGCTCAAACTTACGTCCATTGAGTCCATGATGCCATCCAACAGTCTCATCCTCTGTCATCCACTTCTCCTGCCTTCAATCTTTCCCAGCATCAGGGTCTTTTCCAATGAGTCACTTCTTGGCATCAGTGGTCAAAGATTGGAGTTTCAGCTTGAGCATCAGTCCTTCCAATGAATATTCAGGACTGATTTCCCTTAGGATTGACTGGTTTGATCTCCTTGCAGTCCAAGGGACTCTCAACAGTCTTCTCCAACACCACAGTTCAAAAACATCAATTCTTTGGCACTCAGCTTTCTTTATAGTCCAACTCTCACACCCATACATGACCACGGGAAAAACTATAGCTTTGACTAGACGGACCTTTGTCAATAATGTCTCTACTTTTTGATATGCTGTCTAGGTTTGTCATAGCTTTTCTTCCAAGGAGCAAGTGTCTTTTCATTTCATGGCTGCAGTTACCATCTGCAGTGATTTTGGAGCCCCCCAAAATAAAGTCTGTCACTGTTTCCATTGTTTCCCCATCTATTTGCCATGAAGTGATGGGACCAAATGTCATGATCTTAGTTTTTTGAATGTTGAGTTTTTAAGCCATCTTTTTCACTCTCCTCTTTAAGTTTCATCAAGAGGCGGTTTAGTCCTTCTTCACGTTCTACAATAAGTGTGGTGTCATCTGCATATCTGAGGTTATTGATATTTCTTCCAGCAATCTTGATTTCAGCTTCTGCTTCATCCAGTCCAGCATTTTACATGAGGTACTCTGCATATAAGTTAAATAAGCAGTGTGACAGTATACACCCTAGAGGTACTCCTTTCCCAATTTGGAACCAGTTGATTGTTCCATGTCCGGTTATAATTGTTTCTTCTTGACCTGCATACAGATTTCTCAGGAAGCAGGTCAGGTGGTCTGATATTCCCATCTCTTCCAGAATTTTCCACAGTTTGTTGTGATCCACACAGTCAAAGGCTTTAGTGTAGTCAATGAAGCAGAAATGGATGTTTTTCTGGAATTCTCTTGCTTTTTCTATGATCCAGTGGTTGTTGGCAATTTGATCTATGGTTCCTCTGCCTTTTCTAAATCCAGCTTTAACATCTGGAAGTTTTTGGTTCCTGTACTATTGAAGCCTAGCTTGGAGAATTTTGAGCATTACTGATTATTATAATAGAATCCTAATGGGGTTCTGGGGCAGAGCTTACAGTAGGTGCCCACTAGGATGTGCGCTCAGCTCACATCCACTCCCTTAAGGGCTCTGGCTGTGCTATCATTCTCAGTCCTTTTGCCTTATCATTCTGACCCAGGAATAGAACACCCAGATTCAGTAGAGTACCCGAATAATTTGGAAACCTGACAGAGGTGAAAAAGTAGGGTTCATCTCAAGTAGGGACCTGGTACAGTGACCTCAGACTTCTGCAGCTGGGTTTTGACATCTCACTGCTCCTACTCCTGTCCTTCCTGAAGCTGGTTTGTGCAGCTCTTATTTGAATCATGTGAGAAACTTTAACTCCTTCCCTTCAAAACCATGTTTTGCTTATTATCCTGGGTTCCTTTCTGTTACTACCAAAACCCCCAACTGATCCTGATGGTGGGTTGCATACGACAGACACCTAGAGAAAGGCAGTATTTGGAATTAGCCATGGGCCCTTACTGGGATAAAAGGCAGGGAAACTCCCTTCTGTGATCTGGGACAGAAATGTGAAACCTCATGATAAGAGGTTGCCAAATGTCTCACTAACCTCTCCCCCTCAGGCAACTGGGCATCTCCTTGGGGGCACTGCTGAGTGTGTGGGTAGCTGTTGCCAAAATTGAGAGAGTGGAGGCTGATGAGGCACGCTGACCGCTCGCATTGTGTTCCTGGCTCTGGTCCAAGATCAGTCATTAGTGGAAGTGGTACGATTAAAATACAGGCAGTGTCACTCTCTGGTCTTAGTTTTTGACCACTTCTGTATGTGTGTGTATGCCCCTGCCAAAGCAGCCAAGTTATCTTCAGATGAGAAGAAGCTATGCCAGCTGCCCCCACGGTACACTTGCCAGAATTGACAAACAGAAACACAAGACTCCCAGTTCAATTTGAATTCCAGATAATCAATAAATGACTTGTTTAGTATGAGGCTTCCCGGGTGGCGCTAGTGGTAAAGAATCCGCCTGCCAATGCAGGAGAGGCAGGAGACACAAGTTTGATTCCCGGCTTAGTAAGCTCCCCTGGAGGAAAAAATGGCAACCCACTGCAGTATTCTTGCCTAGAGAATCCTGTGGACAGCAGAGCCTGGTAGGCTACAGTCCATGGGGTCACAAAAAGTCGGATATGACTGAGCGACTAAGCATGAGTATGCTGCTGCTGCTGCTAAATCACTTCAGTCGTGTCCGACTCTGTGCGACCCCATAGATGGAAGCCCACCAGGCTCCCCCTTCCCTGGGATTCTCCAGGCAAGAACACTGGAGTGGGTTGCCATTTCCTTCTCCAATGTGTGAACGTGAAAAGTGAAAGTGAAGTCGCTCAGTTGTGTCTGACCCTTAGCGACCGCACGGACTGCAGCCGTATGCCCCAAATATTGCCTCAGACATACGTGAACTAAAATATTATTAGTTGTTTATCTGAATTCAAGTTTAACTGGGTGTCATATATTTTATCTGGCAACCCTACATGGCCCTTATCTCTCTTTTCACCAATGTTCTCTGAGTAACACAAAGTAATTTAAATTCAGCACATACATGCCTTAGAGGATACAGTGAAAAAAACATTTTCAGAGGAAATTTAAGAAATTCAAATCTGCTGAAATCATTGCAGCAGTCCTCACCAGGTAGTCTGTATTCAATGAGCTAGCCTACGCAGCCAGCTTTAATTTCAAGTTTGATGGCCTGGTGAGTGCAAACCATTGCTGAGTACTGTCCTACACTAGGTAACATTGAATGCCTTCCTCTTTATCATTCTCGGGTTTTCTTTGCTGTCAAAGTCTACAAAAACTAAAAAGAAAAAACAATTAGTTTGAATATGTATGTGTCTGGCCTACCTATCTCTCATTTTGTTCTGCTGTTGGAGCTCGGAAAAATCTTCTTTCCTAAGAAACAGATTGCTGAGCCAGGCTGCAGAGTCCTTTAAAAATGCACGTTGGCAACTGTTTTTGTAGGCTCAGACTGCGGAGAAGATGCAATGAAAATGAGATCCCTAAACTCAGCAGAGTTAAGAATCACGCTGAAGGCAAGTGTTTGCAGCCCAGGTGGGTGTGGTCAGAGATCCAAAGGCAGTGCAGTAATCAGGGCTCAGGAAATATCAGACAAGCAGAAATCTTTGGCTCAAATCAAACATGGAATTTTTAGGAATTAAATTGATGATCCAGCCCTTATAGTCTAGTTTTTGTTTTTTGGAGTTTTTTGTTTGTTTCTTTACTTTTTTTTGGTTATTTTTTTTTTTAAGTTCAATTGTTATCAATGTTTGCAATGACTAAACTAGGGAACTAGATGAGGATAAAGTATCACTATCTACATGTATGGGCTTCCCTGGTGGCTCAGCAGTAAATAATCTGCCTGTCAATGCAGGAGACACAGTTTCAATTCCTGGGTCAGGAAGATTCCCTGGAGGAAATGGCAACCCATTCCGGTATTCTTGCCTGGGAAATCCCATGGACAGAGGAGTCTGGCGGGCTACAGTACAGTCCATGGGGTTGCAGAGTTAGATACAACTTAGCGACTAAACAACAGTTCACATGCACATCTTGCAAGCCTTTGAAAATATCTCAGGATGCGATGTTGCTTTTGATCAACTGTTTTGAAGGTACAGGGTATGCAGGTGGTTACCATTTGGCTTTCCTACTCTAGGTGGCCTTTACAAGTAAGAGGTCAAAGAAACTATGTTCGGAGTCCAAAAGTTGTCAAGGATAGACATTTCTGGTATATACTCAAGAGGAAAATGTGATAATTATAGACACCCCAGGGACTAGTATGAGTGAACCTACCTGATCCACAGACAGTCTTTCTGGGAAAATAGCATCCATTTCAAGTATTTACAACAGAGTATTTAATCCCAGAAACCAGGTGGTAGAAAAGTAGGGAAATCAAATAGAAGAGAGCGAGGAACTTAGGGAACAGGAGGACGCTACCTCTACGATGAGAGGAATTGATGCTATGGGATCCCAAGAATGAGGTCACCTTGTGGAAGCTGGGACCTTGGCAGGTCTGCCTGATGGGAGCATGACCTATGAAAAGGATGGAGCTGGTGCCAGAAAAGCTGCCCAGCACATCATTCTTTGCTCAGGCGGTGATTCTCACATGCTGTGCAAATGTTGTTTACTGGCAGGAGAGCCTCTACTCATTTCTGTGTTTTTGTAGCTAGAAATTCTTCTGTGGAGGCTTCTGGGTTCAGTAGACACTGGCAAATTCAGGCAGAGAGGTAGAGGGAGCCACCGACCAACACTACTAGGAGGATTTCTCAAAGCGAGGCACCGTTGCCCGTGTTCTCAGCTGTGCAGGTGGTGAGTTCCAGGCCCAGCATGGTTCACTGTGGGACGATGGTTCTGCTTCTCCTCATATGGGCCTCCAGTCCCTACTCTTCAAAGATTAGCTGCCACTCTCTTTGAGAAACATAAAGTCTCTCCTCTATCCGTATCTTGAGCAAACCTGTCTTCTGATAATTCCTGCTTGTCTCACCTCTGCCCCCTCTAATCTTTCTGTAGATCCTAGCCCTTCCACGGATGCACCGCCACCCCTACTTCCCTCTTTTCCCGGGCCTACAAACACACTGAACAACATTCCTTGACCCCATCGTTCTCTTCACTTATGATCCTAGTTCCCAACTACTTTTACCTCCCAAGTTGTTTTCTGGAACCAAATCTATTTGCTGCCCCTTCTCTCTGCGTACTGACTAAAGTTCTGTGAACCAGACTTCTCCCCTTAAACAGGAGCTGCATCCAGGAGTACTAATAGATTTGACAAAGCCAATGCTCATTAAAATCAGTGCTTCTCAGCTCCCTGTAGTTAAAGGAACAGTAAAGTTTTGTTTCTAATCTGTCATGGACAAATTCATTGGGAAGATGTAATAAAAATGAATTTCTAGAAAAATGAAATTTGAAAGAACATAAAATGCAAGCCTTGATTTTTTTTTATTGTTACATACAATAGGCATAAAGATTTTGATACCAATTTGACAGAGTAATTTTAAATACTTATTCTGTATTCCTGTACTTTTGGTGTTATGAACCAGTAATAAACAGCTCACTGACTGGCACCAGCCTACAGACCCCCTACTTTGAGTAGCTCTGCTTTAGATGATATTCCCCTTCAAATTCTGTTTCAGTCTGTGGTCCAAAAGAAATGCTTTACTACCAGCAGCACACACTGCATAAAGTATGGATAGAAGAGAAGACGTTTTAGTCTAAGTCGCAGCACAGACTGTGTTCATTCCTTCTGCCGCCTATCCCTAGGTCAGAGCTGATACTCACGCCTTCTTTTTGCTATTACTCATCCTGTGATCTTACCTTGGGCCCATCCCCCTGCTATTTCCCCAGCAGGGTAGCCCAAACCTTGATTCTTGAGCTGTTTCAGTTCTTGGTGCTCTTCCCTATAGATAGTCCCCCATTAACCTCACCCACAGCATTTCAAAGAAAGAAAGGGATCCACTAAGTTCCTATCATATTCCTCCTAGTTGTACAGCAGTAATTGCAAATCGTCTTATTAGTCATGGTCAATCGGCCCAGCCAAGACAGTATCCCACTTTTCTGCTATTTTTTCCTTGGCATGAAGAGCTCAAATGACCAGTTTTAGCTTCCAATTCAGAGGAACCAAACTGTGTCCCATGGTAAAAGCATTCTTGCCTTAAGTATTAAAAGAAAGGATGAAGGGACATTAAAGGGACAGTGAGTTAAAAATGGGAGAATGGGTTAATCGGCTATCATTTTTAGACACTCTATGGTTCTTAGATCCACATCGTGTAACTATGAGGAGACAGTGCTTTATTTAGCACACTGTTCAGAGCCTAACCCACGGCAACCCACTCCAGTACTCTTGCCTGGAAAATCCCATGGACGAAGGAGTCCATGGAGTCGCAAAGAGTCAGACACGACTGAGCGAATTCACTTCAGAGCCTAACCAGTACTCTGCCAAGTAGCTATGTCAGGTAACTTCCAAGGTGGAAGAAGACGCCCTGTGAGATTGCCGAGCTAGGTTCTTAGAGACCACTCCACTGTGTTAAAAGGTTAACAACTTCATTGATAGGGAACATAAAATGGGGAGTTACATTTGAATTAGTCCCTGGCCTTTGTTTCTGACCAAGGAACTCCCTTCACAGTCAGTTTAGGTGGGATAAAAAAATGGCGCATGGAGTGTTCTGTAAGTCCTCAGTGGCAGTCTGCAGTGGCAGTCAGCTGTCGCATAGCCTGGCTCGCTTTGATGCAAGAAAGGAACAGAGAGAAAGAATCTCTCTCCCTGAAGCCACGGCTGCCTTATTCGGGTTCCATGCGAATACTCACCAGAAAGGGTGCACCACAGAAACGGCTCTCACTTTCATGAATAAGTAATGATGGAATCAGGTTAGCTTGGCCTCTTTTTTCACACTTGCTCAGTAGACTCCTGATCAGTCTCATGCTCCGGATCCATTCCTAATGTTCTGTATTCTCATCATTTCCTCAGTCTTCCAATCAGCCTTCTTCCATCACCTTGACCAACAAGTCCAAAAAGTGGTACAGAGCCTGGCTTAAAGCGTCATCTTCGTTCAGCCAAAGCTATATTAGGCACTACTCAATACAGAACTGGAGATTTCTGCTACTCCCTTGTCCTTCAGGCTTACCTGTCAGGGGCTCTAAACCTACAGAGCCTACTCACAGGGGACAACAGCTCTTCTCCTACAAAACCATCCTTGGTGTGTGTGTGCATACTTGGTCGCTTCAGTTGTAATTGATTCTTTGTGACCCTCTTGACTGTAGCCCACCAGGCTCCTCTGTCCACGGGATTCTCTAGGCAAGAAGACTGGAGTGGGTTGCCATGCTCTGCTTCAGGGGATCTTCCCAACTCAGGGATCGAGCGAACCCACGTCTCTTATGTCTCCTGCATTGGCAGTCAGGTTCTTTATTGCTAGGGCCACCTAGGAAGCCAACCATCCTTAGTACTCAACAACTTGTTAAGGGAGCCCCCTTTGAGGCCATAAGCTCTGGTTGAGGATGAAACAGCAGTGTGGTAGGCTCTGTGGGCATGGAAACAATCTACTTGTGCAATTTATTTGGTCTTTCAGAGCTTGATAGAATGCTGGAAGGTATACTCAGCTTTGTTTTTACATTGTGGTAGACATTGGATCTCTCATCTGTAGAGTCTAAAACTCAAGTATCTTCTTCAGAAACTCTGTGTTATCTGATCCTCCTATAAACAATTTCTGAAAGAAAAATCCCTTGCTAAGGAAGCAAAGTCTTTCTTCAAAACCTGCTGCTGCTGCTACTGCTAAGTCACTTCAGTCGTGTCTGACTCTGTGTGACCCCATAGATGGAAGCCCACCAGGCTCCCCCGTCCCTGGGATTCTCCAGGCAAGAACACTGGAGTGGGTTGCCATTTCCTTCTCCAATGTGTGAAAGTGAAAAGTGAAAGTGAAGTCGCTCAGTCGTGTCCGACCCTTAGCGACCCCACGGACTGCAGCCTACCAGGCTCCTCCATCCATGGGATTTTCTAGGCAATAGTACTGGAGTGGCTTGCCATTGCCTTCTCCGTTCTTCAAAACCTAGGAGCTTTTATTGCAAGTCTCTTACTAGGAATTGCCACAGGCATCATTTAATATCCAGATCTGTCTGTCATCACATTACCTGGTCAGCTTGGTCTGTGAGGGACCAATATACTCATGTGCCTCGATGAGTCAAACACATGTACTCTGCATTTAAAAAGTATAAGGACCAACTTAAAGCTTCTACATTGTCCCCTCTTTACTCTTAACTCTACAAATTTAACAGTAAACTAATGACATGGTAGTATATTAAAAAGCAGAGACATTACTTTGCCAACCAAGGTCCGTCTAGTCAAGGCAATGGTTTTTCCCGTGGTCATGTATGGATGTGAGAGTTGGACTGTGAAGAAGGCTGACCGCCGAAGAATCGATGCTTTTGAACTGTGGTGTTGGAGAAGACTCTTGAGAGTCCCTTATACTGCAAGGAGATCCAACCAGTCCATTCTAGAGGAGATCAATCCTGGATGTTCATTGGAGGGACTGATGCTAAAGCTGAAACTGCAATACTTTGGCCACCTCATGCAACGAGTTGACTCACTGGAAAAGACTCTGATGCTGGGAAAGGTTGGGGGCGGGAGGAGAAGGGGACGACGGAGAATGAGATGGCTGGATGGCATCACCGACTCTGTGGACATGAGTTTGAGTGTACTCCGGGAGTTGGTGATGGACAGGGAGGCCTGGCGTGCTGTGATTCATGGGGTCGCGGAGAGTCGGACACGACTGAGCGACTGAACTGAACTGAACTGAATGACATGGAAGTACATATAATTATGTCATGATGTATCCAATGTATTCTTTCTATAAATATTCATGTCCTTGCTGTATCGTACACTGTGAGGTTACTTTACTCTTTTATAATCTTATTTTTAAAGGTTTCTTGAAAACAAGTATCTACTCCTTTCATTTGAAAGAAATAAGGAGAAATAGGAACCCTAGAGAGTAAAATTAGCCAGGCAAACTCTTTCTAGTTGTATAACAGAAAACTTCCATTATTTGCAAGATAAAGCTTCAGCTGAGAATCAGTATTTTCCTTTTAATGTTGACACTAAAAAGAAACAGGAATTTGAAGGTTAATGTGGTTCTGCTAATAGAAATCTATTCCTATAAAAAAACTGAATGCACATTAAACATACTACAAAGTTCCAATGGCTCATAACTAATGTTTGCTTTAGCCTAAAGATTAAAAGTGGTTTTGTTACCATTAGCAAGAAAATGCATATTTCTAACTTTACTCTGTTAAGACATAATACAAATTGTTGTAGGGAGAACAGACTTTTTTCTTTATGTAGACAAAAATGGAGCCTGCTTCCTGTGTCAGTAGCTCTTCATCAGGTAAAAAAAAAAGTTATTTTGTGTCACTTTGGAATGTTCAGAGACATTTGAAGACCTAACTAACAGCAACTTAAACTTAATTAACAGGAACTCTAAAGATAGAAAATCCATAACAGGCAAGTATAAGGACTTAAAAATACTGTTTCAAACCCAGATTCTTTCCATCCTCCTGCTCTGTTGTTCTTATTTTGCTGACTTTTTAGTCCTCCTATGTGTTTCCTCACATCTGTCGGGTGACTGCTGCAGCTCCAGGCATCAAATCAATGCTCAGAAAATAGAGAAAGGGGGGCGGGGGGGTTTCTATGAAGTTCTGCTCTTGCATCTATCCCTATTACAAGGATTCCATAGAAATTCTCCCAACAGACTTTTATGTTCCATTGTCCAAAAAAAGTATCAATATTTGTTTTTTTCAGTTTGATTTTAGTAGTTAATTTTGGATGCAAAGAACCCTTTTGTCTTCTTCTTGTAGTCTCAGAGCTAGGAGGAGGAAAAGGTGGATATACAGACATATAATTGGAGTTCAGTATGCAAGAGTGAGGTGAACATGGTTAGCTGTTGGACTCTCAGTTTGCAAGAAAGTTGGAAAGTTCTGACTGGCTTCCACCCCTGACATAGGCCCAGCTCTTCACAGTGCTCACCCCTGTTTTCTCCTTTTCCAAATACAGAGGACTCCTAACCCACGCTGAGTTGTGAGGGTCATTTTATTTATCTTTATCTTTTCTGAACCCTTTCTCAGTTCTCCTTTTAACTAGAAGTGTTCGCATCCTGCACAGGACTGGGCAGAGAAGGGGTTCAGTTAGCAAGAAAGAGAAATGGTACTAGTAACTGTCACAGTGTCCTTTTCACTTTATCCATTTCACACTGTTTGCTTTTAGTTTTCTGTCATATCTACTTATTTGATGTTTACAAGCTGGCTTCTTTTATTCATCTTCTAAAACACAAATTTGACTTCACCATTAACTTTCCATTTCCTTCATATGGATTACAAGAATGGTCATGATTGAGCCCTTGCATACCTTTCCAGCATTTTCTCTTCCATGTGGCCTGTTTGGTTTCTATGTTCTCTTGCAGCTGCATCTTTGTTCTATTGTCTGCCTAGAATATCTTCCCTCTTCCACTCCCCTATACTCTTCCTTACAAGTCCGTTTCTCCTTGTCTTTCAAAACTGATGCTTCAAGAAGCTTTTCTTAAAACCCTGTTCCCTCTTAAGCTCCAGTATTTTCCCTCTGTCCTTCCACAGCACCTGGACAAGGGATTCCTTAGTGCTGCCTGTGTCTGTGTATTTGGATTTATTTGTTTATATAATCCATTTATTTTTTGGTACCAAAGCTTTTTGAGATTAGGGACTATCTGACTTAAGGTCCTGTGATATGTAGGAGAGATGTTCAAATTGTGTGTTTTAATGGCAAAAAAGATGGTAGGCTTGCTGGATGACTGGGTTTCCTTACAAAGAAAGATCTAGTCCTGTTACCTAGAAGGTAAGGATAAATTTGAGATATTTCACTTTCTCTTGTTCCTCAGAATTTTAATGTTTCTGACTTTAATTTAGAAATGGTTTGTGAGGAAAAGATAGGGCTGAAGCAATAGAGCTTTACAAACAAAAGTAGTTTGGCAGGATTGACTCTGAGCTGTACAGAGAGCTTACGGATACAAAGCCAACCTGATAACCACTGTACTTTTGAAATGACCCATTGAGCTGTGCACACAGAACTCAGCCAGCAGTCTTTTCTTTCCTTCTGCACCAGCTAGTCGGGTGAGCTACAGCTTTAAATTCTAAGGACTGAGAGCCACCAATTCAGGTATACAGGGGCACAAGTACCTGCTAGAAGGCAGTGCATTGTAAATCATCCCTTAACCAACAATAAGTCTTGCCATATTAGGTCATATGGACCCCTGCTTGGACCCTAGCCCAGCCAGGGGCCCCTCCCTCATTCAGAAGGGTTCTTTTCCCATTCAGGTTCACACAGTCAAAAAACAAAATCAAATCTGAGATTAAAGCAGCACAAGCTTTATTCAGTGGCCAGAGAATGCAGAAGCAGAAACTTTGTTCACAAATAACTTCTTGCCTGGGGGACAATTAAGGTAAGATTTTAAGGGCAGGACTAATGAGAGGGAAGCACATGCACTGGATTTCTGGGAACAGGCAGGGTTCTTCCTGGAACTGGGATGCCACCTCTTTTTAACCCTTGTATGGTCCTTTAGCATCTGGTTGGGAAGCAGGTTGAACCATCTTGGTGCACACAGACATTCTTACTGTTACAGTGAGGTGGTAATGAGACGCAGGGGGCCCTTCATCCCACTTTCAAAGCTGAATCAGCTGACGCAAGTTAAAGTCTTATTCCTGCGCTGTGAACACAGCCAGAGAGTGCGGTTAGGTGTGGTTTCCTGCGGGTTTACTGGAGCGGGGAACAGGGTATGGTTCTGCGGCAACGGTGTTAGTAACATGGCAGCTAAGAGTCTTGTCGGGATTGGGTTTTGCCTCTTCTTCACACTAAATCCTGGATTCTGATGCTCATTACAGGTCACTCTATATTCATTACAGGTCACTCAGCCCTAACACCCTGACAGGTAGATACAAAGAGGAGTTCTTTACTTCTGAATTTGAAAGAGTGACACAGGGACTGAGTTAGAATAATTTCATTATGCGGAATACTGAATATACCATTTACCACACAGTAGGATATTTAAATACGACAACCATGACCATCATGGAGTGGGATTCTGACATCAGACTTAGGTGATCAACCTAAACCAACATTAGGAAGGAAGCCTTCTACTGATTAGCCCAGACTCTTTGACCTCCAGGTGCTGTCGCCGCCCCTCTGATGTAAAAATGTCATCTCACATTGTCTGAGGTGAGAAGTCACAGTATAATTTTAGAGCTTTCATTATTTAGTTGAAATCCTTACATCTGACATAATCAACCCCAGCAGTTAGTATGGTTAAAAAGAAGTGAGATACCCAAATTACATATTTTAAAAGTTGTTCTTTTTTTTTTTTTAAGTTAAAATACACTGCTGTCCATTAGTTTTCTAGATTTTTTGAGTGGAGGGCACCAAGGCCTTGCTCTGAGTATGGGGCCACTGTTTGATCTTCTATATTATCTTTTTTACACAAACTAATCAACCATCTGATATTTCCAGTTTTTGTTTCTTGAAAGTGGCTGGAGAACTTTGTATTCAGATTGTTAAAAAGAATCAAACTCCTGCTGCTGCTGCTGCTGCTGCTAAGTCACTTCAGTCGTGTCCGACTCTGTGTGACCCCATAGACGGAAGCCCACCAGGCTCCCCCATCCCTGGGATTCTCCAGGCAAGAACACTGGAGTGGTTTGCCATTTCCTTCTCCAATGTGTGAAGTGAAAAGTGAAAGTGAGTCGCTCAGTCGTGTCCGACCCTTAGCGACCCCATGGACTGCAGCCTACCAGGCTCCTCCATCCATGGGATTTTCTAGGCAAGAGTACTGGAGTGGCTTGCCATTGCCTTCTCCGCAAACTCCTTCTAGAGCTTTACAATTTCTAGAGCTTTATAATTTGTGTTCAGTCTTTCTCTATTGACTCTCCCACACCTAATCCAAACAGCTGAATTTTCTTGCCTCCTTTTTTGTGCTTTATTTAGCCTCTCTGAATCATTCATCTTATTTAACTTAGTTGTTGGAGAAACACCAAGTATGTCTTGTCCTCCCATGTAATCAATTAACATAATATTTACTTAGATTATTTAGTGATGACAACATACGTTCTGCACTGAGGGGAGTAGAAGTGGACTGGCACAGCCAACTGGCTCCCCGAAGCATTTGATGTGTCATGGACATCTATTCAGGGTCTGTTAAAGAGGGAGAGGTGACTATCTCCAAGAAGTCCTTGGACTTATGTCTGCGCATGTTTTACTTAATGGAGTCTTGTTCAATTGCTTACTGTCTTTATGTGACTGACAAAACAGCTGCTATCTGCCTTGTTAACCCTGCTTTTTTTTTGCCTGTTGTCTTGGGTTTGCAGCCTTCTTGCTAAAAACAAAAGACTCCACTCTATCCAGCTATATTCTTTCTTGTATAGAGCACAATCGAGGAGGATTTATAATCTATACTTTTGGCAAGAAGAAACATTCCATGATAGAATTCTGAACTGGAAAATGGTCCTTGAAGGTTAGTAAGTGCCCTGGCCCCTTCGGTGTAGTGTGGTTTCCCTTGCACGTGCTTTGTCTTGGGCCCCACTTCTGGGAGAGCAAACCCTTTGGAGATGGGGGTTTGTGGACAAGTAATGAGGTGGTGTTTTCAAGAGAAACCTGTTGAGGAAGTGTGGGAAGCAGGATGGGACAGAAGACGCTAAGCAAGGATAGGGCTTTAGGTGGAGTCTCAGCCAAAGAATGCTCAAACTACCACACAATTGCACTCATCTCACACGCTAGTAAAGTAATGCTTAAAATTCTCCAAGCCAGGCTTCAGCAATACGTGAACCATGAACTTCTAGATGTTCAAGCTGGCCTTAGAAAAGGCAGAGGAACCAGAGATCAAATTGCCAACATCTGCTGGATCATGGAAAAAGCAAAAGAGTTCCAGAAAAACATCTATTTCTGCTTTACTAACCATGCCAAAGCCTTTGATGGTGTGGATCACAATAAACTGTGGAAAATTCTGAAAGAGATGGGAATACCAGACCACCTGATCTGCCTCTTGAGAAACCTGTATGCAAGTCAGGAAGCAGCAGTTAGAACTGGACATGGAACAACAGCCTGGTTCCAAATAGGAAAAGGAGTACATCAAGGCTGTATATTGTCACCCTGCTTATTTAATGTATATGCAGAGTACATCATGAGGAACGCTGGGCTGGAGAAAGCACAAACTGGAATCAAGATTGCCGGGAGAAATATCAATAATTTCAGATATGCAGATGACACCATGCTTATGGCAGAAAGTGAAGAATTAAAGAGCCTCTTGATGAAATTGAAAGAGGAGCGTGAAAAAGTTGGCCTAAAGCTCAACATTCAGAAAACTAAGATCATGGCATCTGGTCCCATCACTTCATGGCAAATAGATGTGGAAACAGTGGCTGACTTTATTTTTCTGGGCTCCAAAATCACTGCTGATGGTGATTGTAGCCATGAAATTAAAAGACACTCCTTGGAAGGAAAGTTATGACCAACCTAGACAGCATATTAAATAGCAGAGACAGTGCTTTGCCAACCAAGGTCCATCTAGTCAAGGCTATGGTTTTTCCAGTGGTCATGTATGGATGTGAGAGTTGGACTGTGAAGAAAGCTGATCGCCAAAGAATGGATGCTTTTGAACTGTGGTGCTGGAGAAGACTCTTGAGAGTCCCTTGGACTGCAACGAGATCCAACCAGTCCATTCTAAAGGAGATCAGTCGTGGGTGTTCTTTGGAAGGACTGATGCTAAAGCTGAAACTCCAATACTTTGGCCACCTGATGTGAAGAGCTGACTCGTTGGAAAAGACCCTGATGCTGGGAAAGATTGCAGGCAGGAGGAGAAGGGGACGACAGAGGATGAGATGGTTGGGTGGCATCACCGACTCAATGGACATGGGTTTGGGTAAACTCCGGGACTCGGTGATGGACAGGGAGGCCTGGCATGCTGCGGTTCATGGGGTTGCAAAGAGTCGAACATGACTGAGTGACTGAACTGAACTGAACAGCCTTGTTCCCACAGTGGGGCTCTGGACCACAGAATGGCTCTTGCCTGGAAGCCACTATTAGGGCACAGAGTAGGGAAGGAGTGTGACTCCCAGACCACAGCTTCCATTATCTAAGGGCGAGCCTCTGAAAAGGCTGCAGTAATGTGAGCAGGTAGCACCAACTGAGCAACGTATGGATTAAAACTGAATGGTTAAAAGTGATCCCAGGGGATCTGAGCAAATGCCAAGTGGTCTTGTTGCTGTTGTTGTTGTTTAGTTATTAAGTTGTGTCTGATTCTTTGTGACCCCATGGACTGCAGGCCGCCCTGCTGCTCTGTCCATGGGATTTCCCAGGCAAGAATACCGGAGTGGATTGTTACTTCCTTCTCCAGGGAATCTTCCCGACCCATTGAACTTGTGTCTTCTGCATTAGCAGACAGGTTCTTTACCATGAAGCTATCAGGGAAGCTTTGCTAACATACAAAATATCAGATATTAAATATGTGGCATTTTTGAAATAGCTACTTTTATTGGGCCTGATTTATGAGCCTCCCTAGATTTTCTTGGCCTTGCCTGTTTCCTGAGCCTTCAACTGGTTGGACAAAGAGAGCCTCATCCCCAATGCCACTGCCTCCAAAACATCAGCAACCTCCCCTGGGGAGGCCGACTTCAGCACGTGCTCCATTGACGCCTCCACAGTGAGAGCTGCCACTATTACAGGGTCCAAACACTACCTAAGGAGATTCCCAGAGGTGGTGGTTTCCTTTGCCCCATATTTCCATATTCAAAGTATGATACTGGGAGGCATGAGGTCTACCTTTCTGAGTGGTTCCCCAAGGGGACCAGGAAGAGCATGGGGGTTAAAGCCCATGGGGAAAATTTGCCTATGGAGAAACTCTATCGGTGGTCCCTTTTGCTCTCTTCCTCTGATGGACTGTTCTGAGGTGCTGTGGTTCTGCAGAGGAGGCCTGGAGAGTGTCCCTTACGAGTGAGCAAGTGGCCCTGTGTTCTGTTCTAAAGCTGAGGCCAGTAGGGTAACCGCCACCTAATGCCTGCTTTTCTTCCTTTCTTGTTTCACTTTTCCTTTGCCTTCACTCTTGCTGCTCTGCAGCTGCACCTCTTCACCTCCCTCCCAGATGTGTTGAACACACTTTTAACCTGGTTTCCAAACAAACCGAGAGCTACTCCCTATATCTACTTGCACCTCGTACTCAAAAAATGAGCTTGAAGCAAAGACAGTACATCTAGAGATCCAAAATTTCAACCCAATATGTAAATCCTCAAGTGGAGGATTTTCACTATAAAACATCAAGGGAGATTTCTTTTGAGTAAAGAGTGGGTAATCCTAAAATTGTTCTTTTGTTCTTCTTTCTATCTAAACAAAGTCAATCCTATTAAAATCTAAGTGGATGCTAAGGAGAAATCCCTAGGATGCTACAGAGAGTTTTCCTTTATTATGACTTCTTTCCCAAATTGGCACAGTTCCCTGAGCATTGTGAGAGGCACTGAATTTAAAACAATGCAGAGGAGAGTGGAGCACTCTGAAATCCGTTTTCTCCTGGAGGAATTCATAATGTGAACTAGCATGATGCAAATGATGTGAAACATTCTTGTTTATTGAACAAGACAACTGACCTTCTGTGTGCGTCTGGTCATATCTAGGCCAGCAGTTATGAGCCAAGGCCAGTCTTTAATGTTACTGACGTGTGGGCTGGAGAACCTGACCTGAACACAAGTAAAGTTTGTTGTCACAATTAGTGCTGAAGGCCTCAGTCAGTGTGCTGTGCTGTGCTTAGTTGCTCAATCGTGTCTGACTCTTTGCAGCCCCATGGACTTAGCCTGCCAGGCTCCTCTATCCATGGGATTCTCCAGGCAAGAATACTGGAGTGGGTTGCCATGCCCTTCTCCAGGGGAACTTCCCAACCCAGAGATCAAACCCAGGTCTCCCACATTGCAGGCAGGTTCTCTACCATCTGAGCCACCAGGAAAACCCTCAGTCAGTGTGGCCTGTGGCTATTAAGATGAGCACAGGGGTAGCCATTCTGTTTTCTTTACTTTATGCTTGTAGAATGGCTTCAGCTTTTTATTCTGTCTTGATTAGTCTCAGCATCTGGATTTCTTTTTGCTATGTTTCATTACAGAGGCTGCTTCTCTTTGCCTTCTTCCCCCACATCTGGAAATCAGCCACAATGTACCAGAACAAGGCGCTTCTAACATTTGAGCCCTTTTGTAAGGGTGCTGATTGCAACTTGGGTAGCTTCAGTTTAATCCAAGGTGGAAGATTTCGGCTGCTTTGGGAGAAGAAAATAAATGTCTAAAAATAAAACTTGGGCATAAAAATAGGGCCAAATACTCATTAACTGCCTCACTTAGCTGAATGCTGAAATTATCTCAAAAGCGCTAAATCAAGCATTTGTGTAGAAGAGGTTGAGTATGTTTTTTTATTCATAGTACTTCATCTTAGATGATAAATGGGTTACGGCAATTTGTCATTTTATCCAAAAGACATGAATTAACCAGTTTTCAAGGGCCTAATTTTCAGCTCATGCTGACCCTTGAATTGGAACATTTGTGCTCACAAGTCTTTTGGAATGGATTTTGTGGGCTGTCATATGAGAGGCTGGAGAGGCAGGCAGGACCAGGAGCCAGAGAATCCATCCCAGGCTTGGTAGGCTAGGGTTAAGAATTTGATCTGAGTGTGGTGGGAAGTCACTGAAGTGATTTAATTAGAAGGCTGTTGTAGACTTATTTATATTTTTAAGATATGACCTTGAATGCTGCGTTGACAGTAGATTATAAGAAGGCAGGAGTAGAGGAGTGGTAACCATCCAGATAACTATTTTTGATATCCAGGTAAGAGATGATGGTGGCCTTGGTGTAGAAGGTGATGGTAGAGTTGGAGAGAAGTGCACAGATAATGGAGTTTTGTTTATTTCATTAACAAAAGACTGATTAATAGATTAGATATGGGACACAAGGGAAGGGAAGAATCAAAGTTGATTTCTAAGTTTCTAGACTAAACAGCATGGAGGATATTGAGATAAAGACTGAAGGAGAAATGGGGTAATTTTTGTTGTTTTGTTCAGGGTGGACCAGAGAACAACTGTAAAGGGAATGGGGCATAAACCAAAGGCTCATGTTTGTTCTGTGATGCCTATAAGGCATCTAAATGAACAGGTCAAATGGGCAATTGAATATATGACCTTGACTCAGTAGATAAATCTAAGAATCCTTGGTGTACAAATGTCATTCAGAGCCATGAAACAGAAGGACTTGTAAGCAACTCTTTGCAGGAAACCACACTCAGCAGGAAACCCCTTGGTCTTGTCACCTTGCCTAACCTGGTGTTTCTTTCCGTAGATCAGAGGAGTAGAAATGAAGAATAAGTTAACAGATGACCAGATCTCTTCCCTGGCTTCCCCTTCGGTAATCTTATAAACAAAATGTGCGAAGCAGATAGCATCTAAATAAAGATCGCAGTGCACACAGTGGGGGATGGTGATGACTCTAACCCCACCTCAATAATTAACTGAGATTGTTTCTTCCTGTTTTCCCTTTAAAAATTTTCAGGGCCAAGCAGAATCTTCAGAGTTGGTTTTGGGGGGGTACGAGTCTGCCTTCTTCCCAAATTAATGGCTTTCTAATTAAAAGCAGGTTTCTTTTCAACCAACACTTGTCTCTCTCTCAGGTATTGATTTTCAGATGGTGAGCAGCTGGATCTGTTGGGTAACAGGCTTACCAAGGGAGTGAGTATAGAGAAAGTTTAAGTCCTGAGAGTGTCCTGTACTTTTCCATAAGCAGGACAAGCAAAGGAGGAAGCCAAGTAGAGGACTAAGGAGGAGCAGCCATGAGGAAGGAAAACTAGGAGACTATGGCGGCCTAGAAACAGAAGAACCCTTAAGAAAAAAGGATAACAGCCATGTTGAGTGCTCCTGTGAGACTGAGTAAGATGAGTACAAACCGCATCCACTGATTTGGCAACATAGAACTTCTAGGTGACACTGACAAAGGGCAGTTTATGACACTTCTTGGAAACAGGAGCCTGGAGTGGATTAAGGGGAAATGTTAAGGGGAAAATGGGGGTGGCTATTTAGACAATTATTTTAAGGTAACAGAGTTGAGAAATAGGTATATAGTTAACCAAGAGTCAGTGGAGAGTATTGTTTTTTCTCATGTTCTTAAGATGGGATAAATTGGAGCATTTTTGCTCATAGGATCAATCTAGTACAGAAAAAGAATCGAATCATAGAGTAGAAAAATGATGTAATTGCAGGGACAGATTTCTTGAAAATAAAAAGTGATGTGAGATGCAGAGCAAAAGGGAAGGGTTTGGATTTGGATAAGAGGAAAACGGGAATCAGAAGAGTAGACAGCTGTTAATGGGTTGGTTAAATTGATGCTAGGGGGATGAGGTGGAGAAGGCAGTGGCAAGCCACTCCAGTACTATTGCCTAGAAAATCCCATGGATGGAGGAGCCTGGTAGGCTGCAGTCCATGGGGTCGCTAAGGGTCAGACACAACTGAGCGACTTCACTTTCACTTTTCACTTTCACACATTGGAGAAGGAAATGGCACCCACTCCAGTGTTCTTGCCTGGAGAATCCCAGGGACAGGGGAGCCTGGTGGACTTCTGTCTATGGGGTCACACATAGTCGGACACGACTGAAGTGACTTAGCAGCAGCAGCAGGGGGGATGAGGGAGCATCCAGTTAATTTTAACTAATTAATGAATCAGGGCTTCCCTGGTGGCTCAGCTGGTAAAGAATCTACCTGCAATGCAGGAGACCCAGGTTCAATCCTTGGGTTCGGAAGATCCCCTGGAGAAGGGAATGGCAACCCATTCCAGTATTATTCTTGCCTGGAGAATTCCATGGGCAGAGGAACCTGACTGGTCATAGTCCATGGAGTCACAAATAGTTGGACACAACTGAGCGACTAACACTTCAACTTTCAATTAATGAATCAAGAACATCAGCTGAAAGGAGGTTGGGAAGCAGGGGTGCTGGAAGTTTCAAGAAAAGGTAGAAAATATTGCAGTCATCATGGAAAATGGGAAATCGAACCTTTAGTACAATAGTGGAAATGGAATGTTCTGAAGTTACACTAAATAAGATGGAGTTAATTCTTGCTTGAAAGAGATTGATTAAATCTTGAATTGTTTTTTAATAGCCTATAAAGGTGAAATGCATCATTACATATTTACATTTTTCATGGTATAAAATCGGAGAAGGCAATGGCAAGCCACTCCAGTACTTTTGCCTAGAAAATCGCATGGACAGAGGAGCCTGGTAGGCTGCAGTCCATGGGGTCGCTACTAGTCGGACACGACTGAGCGACTTCACTTTCACTTTCACACATTGGAGAAGGAAATGGCAACCCACTCCAGTGTTCTTGCCTGGAGAATCCCAGGGACGGCGGAGCCTGGTCGGCTTCCGTCTGGGGTCACACAGAGTCGGACACGACTGAAGCGACTTAGCAGCAGCAGCAGCGTGGTATAAAATGAATTTAATGATTAGTTTTCATCTTACTGGGCTTCCCTGGTGGCTCAGATGGTAAAGCGTCTGCCTGCAATGCAGGAGATCCGGGTTCAGTCCCTGGGTCAGGAAGATCCCCTGGAGAAGGAAATGGCAACCCACTTCAGTACTCTTGCCTGGAAAATTCCTTGGATGGGGGTGCCTGGTGGGGTACAGTCCATGGGGTCGCAAAGAGTTGGACACAACTGAGCAACTTCGCTTCACTTTCTTTTTTAATCTATTAAGGAGATAAGCCTTGTGATATTTATCTTTTCATGCATTAACAATCAAATACATCTATAAGAAGAAATATGAAGTTCTTATTTTTATAACTACTCCTGTTTTACATGTTTACTTTGCAAAACACTTTATTTTATGGTATGTTAGTTTAATACTATGTTGGTTCCTATTATATAACAGTGATTTAATATCTCCATATATTTCAAAATAATCACCATGAGAAGTCTAGTTATGATCTGTTATATTACAAAGATATTATATAATTATGTACTCTATTTCCCCCACACTGTACATTTCATGAGGGTTCCAAGGTGGTGCTAGTGGTAAAGAACCCACCTGCCAATGCAAGAGATATAAGAGATGCAGGTTTGATCCCTGAGTTGGGAAGATTCCCTGGAGGAGGGCATGGCAACCCACTCCAGTATTCTTGAATGGAGAATCCCTATGGACACTGGAGCCTGGGGGGCGAAAGTCCATAGTCTCATAGGGTCAGACATGAATGAAGCGACTTAGCATGCACGCACGTACATTTCATACCCTGACTCAACTATTTTGAGTTTGCAGGAAGTTTGGACCTTTTTTAAAAAAAGCATTTCTTTTTTTAAAAAAATAGTATTGTTTAGCTAGTCCATGTCAGAGTTGTGGCGTGAGGAATCTAGTTATGGCATGCAGACTCTTAGTTGTGGCATGTGGGATTTAGTTCCCTGATCAGGGACTGAACCCAGGCCCCCTGTGTTGGGAGCGTAGGGTCTTAGCCACTGAACCACCAGAGAAGTCTCAGGAATTTTGTGCCTTTTAATCTCCCTCATATACATCTTTCCTTCCCCCTACTCCCTTCCCCTGTGACAACAACCTGTTTGTTCCCTATGTTTATACCTTTTTCATTTGGGTCACATTTTTTTTGGTGTGATTCCACATATACAAGAAATTATCCAGTACTTTAATATCTCTGTCAGATTTACTTCTATTACCTTAACACCCTCTAGTTACATCCATATTGCCGCAAATGGCAAGGTTTCATCCTTTTTATGACTGAATAACATTCCATTGTATATGTGTATCATAGCTTCTTTATCCATTCATCTATTGATGGGCACTTAGATTGCTTGTATATTGGCTATTGTAAATAATGTTGCAATAAACATATGGGTCCATATATCTTTTTTAATTGATGTTTTCATTTTTTTTTCAGTAAATACCCAGCAGTGGAATTGCTGGATCAAGTGGTAGTATTCTTAATTTTTCAAAGAATCTTCATACTGTTTTTCATAGTGGCTACACCAATTTCCATTCCCACTAGCAGTGCATGAGGGTTCACTGTTTTTCTACATCTTTGCCAACACTTATTATTTGTTATCTTTTAAAAAATTCTGTATTTTAAATTGAGTTACAGTTTAGGTACAATGTTACATAAGTTTCAGGTATACAACATAGTGATTCACAATTTTTTAAAGTTATTTTCCATTTATAGTTGTTATAAAACATTGACTCATTTCCCTGTGTTGTACAATATATTGTTGAAGCTTATTTATTTTATACATACTAGTTTTTACCTCTTAATCCCCTCAGTTCAGTTCAGTCGCTCAGTCGTGTCCAACTCTTTGCGACCCCATGAATCACAGCACGCCAGGCCTCCCTGTCCATCACCAACTCCTGGAGTTCACTCAAACTCATGTCCATCGAGTCGGTGATGCCATCCAGCCATCTCATTCTCTGTCGTCCCCTTCTCCTCCCACCCCCAATCCCTCCCAGCATCAGTCTTTTCCAGTGAGTCAACTCTTCGCATGAGGTGGCCAAAGTATTGGAGTTTCAGCTTTAGCATCAGTCCTTCCAATGAACACCCAGGATTGATCTCCTTTAGAATGGACTGGTTGGATCTGCTTACAGTCCAAGAGACTACCCCCATCTTTTTCTTCTCCCCTTCCATCTCTCCAGTGGTAACCACTAATTTGTTCTCTATTTCTGTGAGTCTGTTTCTTTTTTTGTTATACTCAGTAGTTTAAGATTCCACATGTAAGTTATATCCTATGGTATTTATCTCTCTTCATCTGACTTATTCCACTTAGCAATATACTGTCCAAGTCTAACCATATGCAAATTCATTGTTTTTTTATGGCTGAGTAGCTTTCATTGTGTACAATGAAACACACACACACAAACACACACACACACTCTCTACATCTTTTTTTATCCATTCATCTGTTGATGGCCATGTAGGTTGCTCCCATATCTTGATAACTATAAATAGTGCCTGTATGAACATTGGGCTACATGCATCTTTTCAGATATATACCCAGGTGTGAATTAATGGGTCACATGGTAGTTTTGGCTCCCCTGGTAGCTCAGTTGAAAAGGATCCACCTGCAACGAGGGAGACCTGGGTTTGATCCCTGGGTTGGGAAGATCCTCTGGAGAAGGGAAAGGCTACCCATTCCAATATTCTAGCCTAGAGAATTCCATGGACTGTACATCCATGGAGTTGCAAAGAGTTGGACACAACTGAATGACTTTCACTTTCACTTTTCATGGTAGTTTTATTTTTAGATTTTTGAGATATCTCCATACTGTTTTCACAGTGGCTGCACCAATCTACATTCCCATCAACAGTGTAGGAAGGTGCCCTTTTCTCCACATCCTCATCTACACTTGTTATTTGTGTTCTTTTTGATGATAACAATTCTGACAGGTGTGAGGTCATTATGGCTTTGATTTGCATGTCTCTGATGATTAGCAATGATGAGCATCTTTTCATGTGCCTTTTGACCATCTACATTTCCTCTTTGGAAAAATGTCTATTCAGTTCTGCCCATTTTTTAATTGAGTTCTATTTTTTGATGTTGAGTTGTATGAGTTGTAATATATTGTGGATATTAATCACTTATTGGTCATATCACTTGCAAATGTTTTCTCCCATTTGATAGGTTTTTTCATTTTGTAATAGTTTCCTTTGCTGTGCAAAAGTTTTAAAGTTTAATTAGCTCCCATATGTTCATTTTTGCATTTATTTCCTTTGCTTTAGGAGACATATCTAAAAAATATTGCTATGATTTATGTCATAGTGTTCTACCTATGTTTTCTTCTGTCAATTTTATGATTTTTGGTCTTATATTTAAATCTTTAATCCATTTTGGGTTTATTTTTGTTTGACATTAGAGAATGTTCTAATTTCATTCTTTTACATGTAGCTGTCTAGTTTTCTCAACACCACTTATTAAAATTCTGTCTGCTCTCCATTGTATATTCTTCCTTCCTTTGTCATAGTTTAATTGACCATATGTGTGTAGTTTTGTTTCTGGGCTCTCTATCTGTCCCATTGACCTATGTGTCTGATTTAGTGCCAGCATTGTACTATTTTGATGACTGTATGGTCTGAAGTCACAGAGCATGATATCTCTAGCTCTTTTCTTCTTTCTCAAGATTATCTTGGCTATTCAGGGTCTTTTACATTTCCATACACATTTTAAAATTGGGTGTTCTAGTTCTGTGAAAATGCCCTCAGCATTTTGACAGGGATTGCAGTGACTCTGGATTGCATTTGGTCATTTTAACAGTATTCTTCCCATCCATGAACACTGTATATCTTTCCATCTGTTTGTGTCAGCTTCAGTTTCTTTCATTAGCGTCTTATAGTTTGCCATGTACGGTATTTTACCTCCTTGGGTAGGTTTGTTCCTAAGTATTTTTTTCTTTTTGATGCAATGATAAATTGGATTGTTTCCTTAATTTCTTTCTGATAGTTCATTATTTGTATATAGAAACACAACAGACTTCTGAATATTAATTTTGTGACAAGCTCTAGTAGTTTTCTGGTTGCCTCTTTAGGATTTCTATGGATATATCAAGTCATCAGCAAATACTGACAGTTTTACTTCTTCCTTTCTGATCTCAATTCTATTTCTTTGTCTTGTCTGATTGATGTGACTAGAATTTCCAATAGTATCTTGAATAAAAGTGGCCAGACTGGGCATCATGATCTTAAAGGAAAGGCTTCCAGCTTTTCACCATTCAGTTTGATGTTAACTGTGAGTTTGCATCTGTGTACTTTATTATGTTGTGGTCTATTCCCTTTATGCCCAGTTTCTGGAGAGTTTTTATCATAAATGGATTCTGAATTTTGTCAAAAGCTGTTTCTGCATTTATTTAGATGATCATACAGTTTTCATTCTTCAAATATCCAGAGAACCACCATTTAATGTATACCAAATCTTTATTCATTCAACAGCCATTGTTCAGAATCTGTTATATAGCAGGAACTGCCTTAGATGTGAAATCTCTTCTTCAGAGTTAACATCCTGCTATACATTTAGTGATATGTCCTGTTGGCCTCCTACGTGCAGAAATGTGTGCACTTTTAAAACGGGATTGTGCTACTTAAAAGTTTCCTTATAAACTGATTTTTCTCCTATAACATTAAGAGCTTCTTTCAATATCATTGAACTGTCTTTTGCAGTATTTAATTTTAAAGATTTAATGGTTGTAGAATTATTTGTGTGAATGCACCAGAGTTAATTTAATGATTCTCCTATAGACAGAGACATTAATTCTTTCTTTTCCAGTTCCTATCTGCACTTAAAATCTGTAACTTGCATATTTTGCTTCTCTTTGATAGTATCAGTAGTATGATCTCCACAAGACATGAAGGCACAGGCAGTGCTGTCTGTCTTCTTCACTCTTATACCACCTCTATGTGGATCTCAAGGTAAGTGCCTTTATACTATACCCAAGTGTTAGTTATTTGTATCATTAGATAGGAATATGAGCCACAATACAAGGGGGATGTTTCTTCTGTAGCCATAGCATTGTCAACTTTTCTAAAAGATCAGTTAATAATAAACAGGAAGCAGATGGAAGTCTGCATGAAGATTAAATATAATGTTTTCTTCTGTCTACTCTGATTAAGGCTCTTTCTAATCTGTTATCTGCTACCAGATATAAAATCACTATAAAGGCAAATTTGATTGGTTGGTTGATTTGTTTTTAAGTGTTAGCTTGGTACTTGACATGACAAAAGGTGCTATCAGCTTTGCTAGGTCCTATGACAGGCATTTTTAATTACCCAATAAAATATTAGAGATATTTAGTAGAACAATTAGGGAAGTCAACAAAACCACTCCTTTTCTTTCCCACCTTTCCACATCTCTCAGCTTAATGCCACATTCCTCTAGCCTTTGGATAGACTGTTTCTCTAAGGCACTGGGACATGGCAGAATGGAAAAAGCCTCAGAGGAGAAGGCCAAGGAAAAAGACTTTTTGACCTGGTCACATGAAAACCCAGTTCTCCCATCTCAGGTGGCTTTGGCCAAGGTCCATGGAGTTTACTTCATTATAAGTAAAATAATGTCCTTTCCAGTGCAAATATCACAAAATTCATAGGGTACATGATCTACTTTTCTTTTTGTTCAGGAAAAACTGGATACTACCTGTCATGATTATGAGATAATAAGTATATTTTCTTTGCAAAAACCTGATTGTGATGAGTCCATTTGCTTTTTAAGATCACCTTCTGAAGTTGACTATATATGGGCTTCCCTGGTAAAGAATCTGCCTGCCGTGCTGGAGACCCGGGTTCGATCCCTGGTTTAGGAAGATCCCCTGGAGAAGGGAATGGTTACCCACTCCAGTATTCTTGCCTGGAGACTTCCATGGACAGAGGATCCTGGCAGGCTACAGTCCATGGGGTTGCAGAGTCAGACATGACTGAGTGACTAACACTTTAACTTTACTTCAGACACATATATAAACTTACATGTACTAGGAGGATTGGACTTCTACATTATATCTAGAATAATATTTCCTAACTAAATTTTCACTGACTCATAGGATACCCTGTGAGTTGTCCTAAAGCCAAAATAAATGAGTCACTTAATGTCCCCTTTGGACTCCTCCTATGTGTGCCATTCCTTGAAACTAATGTCTACATATTTCCAACAGATCCCTGAATGCAGCATTGTCTTCTACATGTTCCAAATATTTCCTCACCCAACCAAGTTAAGATGTTTCTATTCTGTAAGAGTCTGCTGGCTCCAGAAGCTGAATAAACTATCTAATAATTTGTTATTGTTTAGTAAGTATCAAAGGTATATGTTCAGGGATAAAAATCAACAGGAATCTTTAATTTATATAATATAATTTCCAGCAACTGTGTAGGCCAAGATCAGAGGAGAAATGAGACTATTGATCAAGCCAGGTTTCTATGCTTTACATTGTCAATTCTAATAGTTACATTGAATCCAACAGATACTCGATTAAAATTGCAGACACTCAAATACAGCTCAAATACAGAGCTTCATGGCTTGTTTCTGATAATTAGACTAGCAAAGGTTTAGATGTTAATGATCAGGCTGCTGACCTAGGATAGTTCTAGGTAGCCCTGATATAATCCTTGATAAGCACCCATCACTAATTCACTTCATAACTGCTCATGTTTTTAGATGCATCCTTTTTAGCTTCCTTCAATCATCTTAGTATGAATGAGCAAATCGTCACTGGAAGACTAGGTGAAGATGTAATTCTCCCTTGCTTGTTTGAGAGTGGACCCGATGTTGTAATTCACTGGAAGAATCAGGATACCAATGTTTACTCATACTACAAAGACAGCGACCAGTTGGAAAAGCAAGATCCCAGATATGTGAACAGGATATCCCTCTTCCATGGTGAGATTCACAATGGGAATGCCTCCCTGTCTTTCAGAAGATTAACCCTTCAGGATGAAGGAATTTACGTATGCTATGTGGGAACATCACTTGGAAAAATCACAAAGAAAGTAGTACTAAAAGTGGGAGGTAAGTGTACATGTAAGCTTTAACAAAACATGACAGTGGTACTATTCTGTGTTGCCTAGAATGCCTTCTTGTTAATTTAATAAGCTGTGGACTTCCTTCTAAGACAATGTATACAAACTACCTCATTATTTTTAATGCATAGTATTTTAGAGTATAGAATTGATACACCCATTATTCCATTAATAGGTATTCGGGTATTCATAGTGTTTTACATTACAAAAAAATATTGTGATGAACATCCTTATATTTAATACTAGGAAATGGTCTGAAACAAAAGGGTCAGAAGTAAAATTTTAATATGTCACATATAGCAGCAGCATAAGAGTATCCATTTCCCCTTAAGTCTTATATCAGCACCTAATATTATCAGTTTTAAGAAACTCTGCCAATATGATAGCTTAAAAATATTGAATTATTGATTTAAATTACATTTCCTATTTTCTAAATTATTTTTAATATTCTCTGCTTTCCCCTATCTTTATTCACTTTGCTTATCTAATCATTTATTTGTTGGGGGGAGGGGCGTTTTCTAATAGGCTTTGTTCTTTCTCCCTCTGTTCCATTTAGCTGCTTCAAACTTTGACTCAGAAATCTAAGAATTATGGGTAAATGAAGAACCAAAAAGCCTCTGAGTCAGTACCTGAGGAGTACAGAGTGCTGCATGAGCTCCACTTTATCAACTTCTGACACTCACATTTTGACTGCTCACTGAGGCCATTTTTTTCTAGAATTTTTTCTAGAGAGTTGAGCTTGCTGGTTGCTGTGTATCCATGCATACTCTTTTGTTTTTTTTTCTTGTAGATCACCAGACTATAGCGTAAGATTCTACAGAGTTTTTGTTGTTTTTCCTTTCAGAAACTGCCAAGTTTTACTCACAAAGCTTAGCTTTTTGGTTCATAGGTATTAAAATAATAAAGTGTTCTGCACAGGTGACCTAAAAAGAAACTAATGAGAGTTCCTCAGATGCCCTTCTTTCTCCCCCATAGCTTTTGTCACACCCGTGATGAAGTATGAAAAGAACACCACCAACAGCTTCTTAATATGCAATGTGTTAAGTGTTTTTCCTTATCCAATTATCACATGGAAAGTGGATAATAGACCTATCTCTGAAAACAATGGGAAAGAAGTTGGATCTTTGGGTCCTTTTCATATAAACAGCAGAGTAAATATTACAGGATCAAATTCATCTTATCAATGTGCAATTGAAAATCCACTGCTGAAGCAAACATGGACAGGGAGATGGACAATGAAAGGTAGGCTTTCTGTGTGAACAAGCTGTTGGAGGTAGGGAGGGAATGGGGATGGATTTACAGATAAAGAAAGGAATACAAAAAGGAAGGAAATGCATTTGCAGCAGTCAGACCAGACTGGAGTCCCAGGTCTAATATTAATGGCTGTATTACCTCAAGCAATCATTTTTATTTGTGACTGTTGGTTCCTTGTTGGTAAAATGGAAGTAATCCTTACCTTGCAAGGTGTTTATGAGTTAAAGGAAAACGTGTGAAATGGAAAGCAGCAAATATATTTGTGTGTATTATTGTATTTCTCTATGGTTCTTCTACACAGAATTTTCTACCTGCATTGCACTTTAAAAGATCAGAGGAGAAGGAAAGGATGCTTAACTACTAGCAGGTCACAAACTCTGATTCTTGCCAGTTTTTCAGCCAACAAACATTAACATTGCTTCTGTTTAGTCTCCTTAAGTAGCATTAGCCCATTAATCTTTATCAACACTTCTACTCCTTCCTCTCAATTATTTGAACAAACCCAAACTCTGACCAACCTATCTATAGCATACTGTTTAAGAAGAGTTTGAAGAGAAGAAAAATTAATTTGACAACATTTATCTATTACTGAGGAAAATTATTTGTTTTATAGTTCATTAGAAGCAAAGCAAATTTTTTCTGTAAATCTCTATAATATAGGGAAAGTAGAGGTTAGCTATCCTTTTTTGGCCTTTTCTTCCCCTGAATTTTTTTAACTTTCAAATATATTGAAGTACAGTGGACTTACAATATTATTTCAGGTATAAAATATAGTAATTAGATATTATATAGATGACACACCATCAGTTCAGTTCAGTCACTCAGTCGTATCTGACTCTTTGCGACCCCATGAACTGCAGCATGCCAGGCCTCCCTGTCCATCACTAACTCCTGGAGTCCACCCAAACCCACGTCCATCGAGTCGGTGATTCCATCCAACCATCTCATCCTCTGTCGTCCCCTTCTCCTCCTGCCCTCAATCTTTCCCACCATCAGGGTCTTTTCCAAAGAGTCAGCTCTTTGCATCAGGTGGCCAAATTATTGGACTTTCAGCTTCAACATCAGTCCTTCCAATGAACACCCACGACTGATCTCCTTTAAGATGGACTGGTTGGATCTCGTTGCAGTCCAAGGGACTCTCAAGAGTCTTCTCCAACACCACAGTTCAAAAGCATCAATTCTTTGGTGCTCAGCTTTCTTTGTAGTCCAACTCTCACATCCGTACATGACTACTGAAAAAACCATAGCCTTGACTAGATGGACCGTGGTTGGCAAAGTAATGTCTCTGCTTTTTAATATGCTATCTAGGTTGGTCATAACTTTCCTTCTAAGGAGTAAGTGTCTTTTAATTTCATGGCTACAATCACCATCTGCAGTGATTTTGGAGTCCAGAAAAATAAAGTCAGCCACTGTTTCCCCATCTATTTGCCATGAAGTGGTGGGACCGTGATCTTTGTTTTCTGAATGTTGAGCTATAAGCCAACTTTTTCACTCTCCTCTTTCACTTTCATCAAGAGGCTTTTTAGTTCTTCACTTTCTGCCATAAGGGTAGTGTCATCTGCATATCTGAGGTTATTGATATTTCTCCCAGCAATCTTGATTCCAGCTTGTGCTTCCTCCAGTCCAGCGTTTCTCATGATGTACTCTGCATATAAGTTAAATAAGCAGGGTGACAATATATAGCCTTGACGTACTCCTTTTCCTATTTGGAACCAGTCTGTTGTTCCATGTCCAGTTCTAACTGTTGCTTCCTGACCTGCATACAGGTTTCTCAAGAGGCAGGTCAAGTGGTCTGGTATTCCCATCTCTTTCCAAATTTTCCACAGTTTATTGTGATCCACACAGTCAAAGGCTTGGGCATAGTCAATGAAGCAGAAATAGATGTTTTTTCTGGAACTCTCTTGCTTTTTTGATGGATCCAGCGGATGTTGGCAATTTGAACTCTGGTTCCTCTGCCTTTTCTAAAACCAGCTTGAACATTTGGAAGTTCACGGTTCACGTGTTGCTGAAGCCTGGCTTGGAGATTTTTAAGCATTACTTTACTAGCATGTGAGATGAGTGCAATTGTGCGATAGTTTGAGCATTCTTTGGCATTGCCTTTCTTTGGGATTGGAATGAAGACTGACCTTTTCCAGTCCTGTGGCCACTGCTGAGTTTTCCAAATTTGCTGGCATATTGAGTGCAGCACTTTCACAGCATCATCTTTCAGGATTTGAAATATCTCAACTGGAATTCCATCACCTCTGCTCCTTTGTTTGTAGTGATACTTCTAAGGCCCACTTGACTTCACATTCCAAGATGTCTGGTTCCAGGTGAGTGATCACACCATCGTGATTATCTGGGTCATGAAGATCTTTTTTGTATAGGTCTTCTGTGTATTCTTGCCACGTCTTAATAGCTTCTGCTTCTGTTAGGTCCCTACCATTTCTGTCCTTTATTGAGCCCATCTTTGCATGAAATGTTTCCCTGGTATCTCTAATTTTCTTGAAGAGATCTCTAGTCTTTCCCATTCTATTGTTTTCCTCTATTTCTTTGCATTGATTGCTGAGGAAATCTTTCTTATCTCTCCTTGCTATACTTTGGAAGTCTGCATTCAAATGGGTATATCTTTCCTTTTCTCCTTTGGTTTTCAGTTCCCTCTTTCACAGCTATTTAAGGCCTCCTCAGACAGCCATTTTGCTTTTTTGCATTTCTTTTTCTTGGGGAAGGTCTTGATTCCTGTCTCCTGTACAATGTCATGAACCTCCGTCCATAGTTCATCAGGCACTCTATCCGATTTAGTTCCTTAAATCTATTTCTCACTTCCACTGTATAGTCATAAGGGATTTGATTTAGGTCATACTTCAATGATCTAGTGGTTTTCTCCACTTTCTTCAATTTCAGTCTGAATTTGGCAATAAAGAGTTCATGATCTGAGCCACAGTTAGCTCCCGGTCTTGTTTTTGCTGACTATATAGAGATTTTCCATCTTTGGCTGCAAAGAATATAATCAATCTGATTTCGGTGTTGACCTCTGGTGATGTCCATGTGTAGAGTCTTGTGTTGTTGGAAGAGGGTGTTTGCTATGACCAGTGCGTTCTTTTGGCAGAACTCTGTTAGCCTTTGCCCTGCTTCATTTTATAGTCCAAGGCCAAATTTGCCAGTTACTCCAGGTGTTTCTTGACTTCCTACTTTTGCATTCTAGTCCCCTATAATGAAAAGGACATCTTTTTTGGGTGTTAGTTCTAAAAGGTCTTGTAGGTTCATAGAACTGTTCAACTTCAGCTTCTTCAGCGTTGCTGGTTGGGGCATAGGCTTGGATTACTGTGATATTGAATGGTTTGCCTTGAAAATGAACAGGGATCATTCTGTTGTTTTTGAGATTGCATCCAAATACTGCATTTCAGACTCTTTTGCTGACCATGATGGCTACTCCATTTCTTCTAAGGGATTCCTGCCCACAGTAGTAGATATAATGGTTATCTGAGTTAAATTCACCCATTCCAGTTCATCTTAGTTAGCTGATTCCTAGAATGTCAACATTCACTCTTGCCATCTCCTGTTTGACCACTTCCAATTTGCCTTGATTCATGGACCTAACATTCCGGGTTCCTGTGCAATATTGCTCTTTACAACATCGGACCTTGCTTCCATCACCAGTCACATCCATAACTGGGTATTGTTTTTGCCTTGGCTCCATCCCTTCAGTCTTTCTTAAGTTATTTCTCCTCTGGTCTCCAATAGCATACTGGGCACCTACTGACCTGGGGAGTTTATCTTTCAGTGTCCTATCTTTTTGCCTTTTCACACTGTTCATGGGGTTCTCAAGGCAAGAATACTGAAGTGGTTTGCCATTCCCTTCTCCAGTGGACCACATTCTGTCAGACCTCTCCACCATGACCTGCCCATCTTGGGTGGCCCCACACGGCATGGCTTAGTTTCACTGAGTTACACAAGGCTGTGGTCCGTGTGATCAGACTGGCCTGTTGTCTGTGATTGTGGTTTCAGTCTGTCTGCTCTCTGATGCCCTCTCTCAATGCCTACCATCTTACTTTGGTTTCCTTTACCTTGGACGTGGGGTATCTCTTCACATCTACCCCACGTCCGAGGTAAGGAGCAGCGGCTGTGCTTTGTTGGAGCAGCCATGAAGATACCCCACGTTTTAGTTCACTGATTCCTAAAATGTCGATGTTCACTCTTGTTATCTACTGTTTGACCACTTCCAATTTGTCTTGATTCATGGACCTAACATTCCAGGTTCCTGTGCAATATTGCTGTTTACAGCATCGGACCTTGCTTCTATCACCAGTCACATCCATTACAGGGTGTTGTTTTTGCTTTGGCTCCATCCCTTCATTTTTTGTGGAGTTATTTCATTACTGATCTCCAATAGCATATTGGACACCTAGCAACCTGGAGAGTTCATCTTTCAGTGTCCTATCTTTTTGCCTTTTCATACTGTTCATGGGGTTCTCAAGGCAAGAATACTGAAGTGGTTTGCCATTCCCTTCTCCAGTGGACCACATTTTGTCAGACCTCTCCACCATGACCTGTCCATCTTGGGTGGCCCTAGACGACATGGCTCCTAGTTTCACTGAGTTAGACAAGGCTGTGGTCCATGTGATTAGATTGGTTAGTTTTCTGTGATTGTGTCTTTTAGTCTGTCTGCCCTCTGATGGAAAAGGATAAGAGGCTTATGGAAGCTTTCTGATGGGAGAGACTGACTGAGGGGGAAACTGGGTTTTGTTCTGATGGGTGGGGCCATGCTCAGTAAATCTTTAATCCAATTTTTTGTTGATGGGTGGAGCTGTGTTCACTCCCTGCTATTTACCTGGGGGGCTTCCCTGGTGGCTCAGAGGTTAATGCGTCTGCCTCCAATGAGGGAGACCTGGGTTCGATCCCTAGGTCGGGAAGATCCCCTGGAGAAGAAAATGGTAACCCACTCCAGTATTCTTGCCTGGAGAATGCCATGGACGGAGAAGCCTGGTAGGCTACAGTCCAGAGGGTCACAAAGAGTCGGACAAACTGAGTGACTTCACTTCAAACTATGCACAAGGGTTCCCTTTTCTCCACATCTAACCAACACTTGTTATTTGTTTGTTTTTTTGATAATAATGATTCCTACAGGTGTGAGGTGATCGCTCATTGTAGTTGCATTGATTTGCATTTCTCTGATGATTAGTGATGTTGAACTTTTCAGGTGCCTACTGGTCATATGTATGTCTTATTTGGGAAAATTATTCATTATCCTTATATGATGTCAGTAGTATGGGCAGCTAATATTCACTGTTCATCAGCCAAGTAGAAATGGAAACGTGGGAAAGGGTTGAAAATATTAAATTGTAAATATTTTATATGGAGAATCATAATTTCTCTTGTTTATTCAGAATTGAGTATCCTGAAGTTCGAAAGGTTCCTTACACTTAGTGCTGTTTTGTCTTATTGAGGATCTGTTATGTGCCAAACTTTGTCACTCAGCCTGTGAACCTCAGAACTAGATGTGTACTAGATGCTGTGGACTCTTACTCACTTATGGATCCACAGCATCTAGTACAAACATGTAAAAATAAAACTAAACCAGGAAAGTAGCATACAAAGAGAGTGATTAAATCTGTTCACTACGGTTGGGTATGGATCAGGTTGTTACAGAATATATGTTTAAGGAGTTGCATACAGGCCGAATTTTAAAGAAGTAGTAGGAAATTTCAGGAGAACATAGGCATTCCAGGTAAAAAACATACTATATGCAAAAGCAGAGATGGGGGTAAATATTGCCTGAATTTGTGGAAATATAAGTGGTTGAGAGTGAAACTGAAGTATCAAGTTAAGCCTAGAGAGGAAGGCAAAAACCCGATCAAATGCCTTCATCTTGCTAAGGAGCTTGAGCTGGCCTGGAGGTAGTACAGAGCCCAGGAAGGATATGCAGGATCAGAGAGACTGGAGGTTGTATTCTAGATGGCTTCTCTGGTATCACTCTTTCACAGGTGGACTGTTGTGCTCTAGATAGCTTGCTTTGGCATCACTCTCTCACAGGTGGACTGCAGAGTAGGTGAGTCTAAAACCAGGGAGGATAATTCATGGCGGTCCTTAGAAGTCAGCTGGCAGAACAGGAAGGACAATGTGGTGCTAACTCTAGAGGGGAAGCTGAGAATACCCAGTAGACTCCCTGCTCTAATCGGTCCAGTGGGGAATTCCTGAACATGGTTAGAAATATACGCATGTGCTAGAAAAAAGACTTTGTCCAGAAAGAGAGATTAAGAAGTGTTTGAGACCATGGAAGTCGCAGAGACTACTAGGTAATGCATGGTGACAAGAAGGCAGCCTGGGTAACACCAGCATTCAAGAGGTCAACAGAAGATTGCTGAGTTAAAAATGGTGGTAACTGGTAGCAGCACTCTTGAGTGATCCTGCTTAGGTTGTAGGAGTTGAACACCAGGTGTGTCATCTCCCTAGCTGGCCCAGGCTTGGGCCTCCTTGAAGCCTAAACTTAACCTTGGTGGGTGACTTTAAAATAGTGGTGTAAAGCTTTTAAGAAACTCCACAGCACAAATATCTCACTGCTTTCCAAAAAGTGTTTTCAAAGATATTTCTAAGTTTAACTTAGAAAATTCATTTGAAATTTTTTTCATTTATCTTTACCTTTCTATCCTGTTGTTAGATGTCCTTCATAAAATGGAAAGTGAAAACGTTTTACTCTTGTGTAAACCTGAAAACAGTTTTTTCCCACCAAATCAAGACTTCACAGTCACTTGGTCCAGAGTGGAAAGTGGGAGTTCCTTGCTCTTGGCTTACTTTAAGAACTCCTCACAAGAAACACTTATCAATCAATCTCGACTTTCATGGAAAGAAGAGCTGACAAACTCACGTGACTTCTCTCTAACACTGAAGGATCTTCGTCTTTCAGACAGTGGGGAGTATTTGTGCAGTATTTCATCAAATGAAAGTACCTCACTCACCATCCAAACACTGCATGTAGGTAAGTTACAAGTAGGGTTGGACAATGGGTTTCAGGTACGGCAGTAGAGATTGTGAACATCAAATAGAAATTAGGTTGGCATTTCAAGAATACCTTGGAATAGAATTTCTGAAAAATACTGTTTACAGGGATACTTCCAGTCAAAATGGTAGACAGTTTCCTTCCTTTAACCACACGAAAGCCTTGCACTGAAAAATAAAAGGAAATTACTCCCAGAAGATTTCTCTTTTAGAGTTTAAGAGCTTCAGGAATGAAGACGAAACCTCTGTGTTTTCTTACTCTGTGGGCTGAGCATCTTCAGTTCCTGCTTACCATTGTGCTGATATGTGCCTTAGGGTCTGGGTTTGGGAAAGAAAGCTGTGCAGGCCTGGTGGGAAGTTAGAATTGAAGCATGGTCTGTAAACCTGGTGAAAACAGTCATCAGAGGACATTTGAAACATTAAGGTTGTGCCTGATTCAGCTCATTTTTTACCTCTAGTGGTAGCTAATTGCCACAACTCATTGTTTAAAATATTTCTAGTTCAGTATCCATAGAGTCAAGGAATGTGTACTCGTGAAGTTGACTGTCTAGGGCGGCTGATCACCCTTATCCTTCAGCAGTTGACATCATGGGAGACCATGGCACCTCTCTGTTTGTATTTATTAAAATGAGTCAGTGGAACATATGTTTTATAAATGTTCTTGGCATTCTAGTTTTGAATGTTACTTCCTTTAATACAAATTATAGCAATTCTGGTTCCAGTCAAGAGGCTGAAAAGAGTTCAGGCTCCTCCAGTTATTCCTGAGGAACTCCAAGCACCACTGATTATCTTGATGGTCACCTGTCACTTTTTACTCAAGATCATGACTCCTACTCAGCTCTTCTCATCATCTCTGCACCTCTTATCTCTATTCCTCTAGGATCCTGCCTTTTCCAAGCCAAGGGTACACTGTGCCCTACCTCCATCCCCCAAGGAAAACACTAGGCTGTGGTTAGTTTGTAGTCATAATTACTCCATTGTAAAAGGGCATGGCAACCCTTCTAGTATTCTTGCCTGGAGAATCCCATGGAGAGAGGAGCCTAGCAAGCTACAGTCCATGGGGTCACAAAAGAGTCAGACACTACTGATGTGACTGAGCACACACACCCAAAAGTATGTCAATTCCCTTATCACAATATAAAACAAAGACTTAAAATGCATAAAAAACTCATTGCCTCTCAAGTTTTTAGACTTTTTCCTCTCTTGACTCCCATCCCCACTATGCCCCAAATTGTTTAATATCAGCTTTGGCAGATTCCCCAAATAGATAGATTGGGTGATGTGCTAAGTTGCTTCAGTCATGTCCAGCTCTTTTCGATCCTATGGACTGTAACCTGCCAGGCTCCTCTGTCAATGAGATTCTCCAGGCAAAAATACTGGAGTGGGTTGCCATGCCCTCCTCCAGAGGATATTCTTGACCCAAGGATTAAACACTTATCTCTTATGACTCCTGCAATGGCAGAAGAATTCTTTACTACTAGCACCACCTGGCAACTGGGAAGTATTATTTATGCTCATGAAAAACACTGATCCAGACAGGGCTCTTGTTTGTATCTTTAATGGGTCTTTCCATTAGGAAAAGTCTGTTCACTAATATGATATCTGCTTCCCATGCAGAAAGCAGAAATAGCTACTTTGAATAAACATACTCACCCAGATGTACTTTTTCTTTTGTTGTCTGGTAACTTTTCTTCCAGCTCATAGACTTTCTATTTGTCTTATTTAGAAGCAAGCCCAAGAGCACCTGCTAGGATAATTGTTCCAGTTTTGGTGGCCGTTGTAGTGGCAGTTTTGTTGCTGTCGGTGGCCCCTCGAGCTGTTAGATCAAAAAGATGCATCGGTTTCCGCAAAGGTACTATCTCATGGAGGCTTTGGTCTCATGCCCAGGGGTTCAGGTGGAGGTGTATCCAAGATGACAAGCGAGAGTTCCATGGAATTCTCCAGGCCAGAATGACTGGAGTGGGTAGCCGTTCCTGTCTCCAGGAGATCTTCCCAACCTAGGGATTGAACCCAGATCTCCCACATTGCCGGCGGATTCTTTACCAGCTGAGCCATCAGGGAAGCCCTTGTTAATAGTTGCTACTGCTCAAAACAGCATTGTCCTTTTATTTTATTTTAATTGTGTGAAATTTTTAAAAAACTTTTTCTAAATTTTTCTGCTAGAAAACTTACAGTAATTTAATTACTTGTAGTAATTAAACATAATACTAATATTCCATGGTCACAAGACTTCTTAAAGACTTTGCTTTTATCAACAAATTTAGATCTGTGAAAAACTTAGATTTACTCATTTCCACATTTTACAGGTCAGGAAACTAGAATCAAAAAAGTTAACACAAATTCTAAATAGGCATCTGAAACAGATTTACAGGCACCACCTTAGATGACCCAGCTAACTAGTGGCAGAGGTAGATCTTGGGGCCATGAAGCTCTCGCTGATTTCATCATCTCTCTAAGGAAGCTCTGAGTGTCCTGGGAGGTTGAGACAGATTCGGTGTCCCCTCTTCTGATTGATATTTGCCTATTGCCCCTGCTGAAGTCAGGGCTATTTGGTCATCGTGGACTCCATTATTGAAGGCAGTACTTTAAGGATGACAGTGAGCAAGGATTTCATCTGTTGCAACCCTGTGATTGTCTGTATGAATAAGCAGGCCAGTGCCCTTGATGTTCCTGTCCCTTAGCTGCCAGACGTAGGGAAAATGGGAGGTTTCAGGTAGTCTAATTTGTCTTCCACATGCAAACCCTAATATCATGGTACTTGAGATTAGGTTCAAGTTCTAGGAGAGGGGGCACTACTCAAGAATGATGGTTTAGTTTCAATGGTGGGAGTATGCACAAGTTCCAACACAAAGCACCTGGCACACTCAAAACTGGAGAAAGGGGAGCATAGAAGAGACTGCACCACTCAGAGCTTCGCTGGGAGCCCTCAATCGAAAGGGACAGGGAGGACGAATAGTGCCCAAAACCCAAAAGGAGAGAGTCACAGGACCAGCTGTGTTGTAAGGAAGGTGGCCTTCACGTAGAGCACACAGCCAGATTAAGGTGACCTGACACGGAAGAGGTAGGAGAAGAAACACCTGATTTTGCCCCTCCTGCCCTCTGACCTCCACCCCAGATGAAAGCAGAGGGAAGAGCAGCCCTGCAGGTAGAACCCATCCAGGTCAGCATCCCATGGCAGAGAGCAGGACGGATTCTGATTCTGGAGGAGCAGTCAGATGTCAGCAAAAACCACATTAGGGTGTTGGCCACTTAAAAAAATAGTGTTCCATAGTTTGTAGTCTGAAGCCTTCCGTGAGAAATGACATTATGCCCCTTTTCCTGTCCATCACCACCTTGGCCCTCATTGTTTACAGTTAGTAGGTATCAGGCCAACCATCTTAGAGAGGCAGGAGCTGCTGGCTTGCTTGAACTGCCTTTATCCCTGCTTTGGAGCACCTGAATTTACTGCTGTGTGTTTCTGATGAAGTATTTCTACATTAAGGACATTTTTAATGCTGTTTGTTGGGAAGAGATACGAAGAGGGGAGTAACTAATGTGATTCTAATAACATAATCATACTGAGGTGGGGCATCCCTGATGACTCACACATGGTAAAGAATCTGCCTGCAATGAAGGTGACCTGGGTTTGATCCCTGGGTTGGGACGATCCCCTGGAGAAGGGAATGGCAACCCAGTCCAGTATTCTTACCTGGAGAATCCCATGGACAGAGGGGACTGGCAGGCTATAGCCCATGGGGTCACAAAGAGGTGGACACGACTGAGCAACTATTTGTTGTTACTGAGGTGGGAATAAGGGAGAATTGGGGTGTTGGCAAAGAGATGTCTTTTTAAGTTCTGTTTTTTTCCTGTAGAAAGGCATCCACCTACTAATCAGAACTCTAGCAGTGCCGGTACTACAGAAAATGTGGTAAGGCATTTCCTTTATCATACTATTTATAAGAATGCTATGGTAAAAAACTAATTGAACTTTTGGCTGATTCACACATTATCTTGCAGGACTTTTACACAGGAAAAAGGCAAGAGGAATTGCAGGATAATAGAACAGGAAAAAATACACTTAGGCTCTTCCACTGTCTGTAATTAAACAGGCTCTAGTTGCTTAAATAAGTGCTTGCTCTTCTCATTCCCAACTGTTACATGTAAAGATCTCAAATGACACTATGCACCAATGTACTTACTCTTCTGATGAAACAAGGGATTGCACAGAAGTGGAAGGAAATACAGATAAAGTAGAGAAAAGCAGACTATAGTTTCTACCCAGACTCAAACTACTGACCTTCTACACTTTTCCAGCCACTTCTAGATTTCTTCAGAACTGATAATTCACTTATGAATTATAGCTTGCTTGTATACTTTTTTGCTGCACACCTTTTATTATTTATGACTTCCATTAATCAGGATACATAACAGCAAAGAGTGGGATAAACTTGTTTTTCTACTTGTTAAAATCTCAGGAACATCCAGCAGGGAAATTAAAATTGATAAGATCCAACTTTATAACTACTTATAACTGTCTCATGGATCTCTGACTACAGGTGCAAACAGTAGCTTAAAGTTCCGCCCCTCCAGAAAACAAAAACAAAACACTACCACCATTAAGATAAAAATGGTTATTCTGACATAAATAACAACCATTTTGAGTCCATGTTTCTTGGTTCTAGGCTCTTTCAGAATATGTACCCAATACAAGAAGTGAAGACAGAAGTTTACAACACAACAAAAACATCCGTAATATCCTATGACCTCACCTCCCTTTCTTCACTGTGATCCCAGCAATGGTTTATCATGTCCTGACAATTCTACCATTGCAAAAACCTGTGATCCTGGAAAGAGAATAGTCATATTCTCTCTTCAAAAACTAAGAATCATTCTTAGCCCCACCCCCCACCTGCATCAAGATTATAAATGCCTGATACCAAGGATTCCAATTTAGCTTGGATAAAAGAACTCTTTCATTTATTTACTTTCCTGCTGCAACCAGCCCAGGAGCTACAGTGAAGTTTCCGCCAAGAACTCAGAAGAAACAAATCACCAAGAGATGATTCAGAATCTGATGAACTAATGATGGATGAGTGGTAGAAGCAAAAATCATCTTGGTGAAAAACCAGAGCCAAGAAAACAAAGCAATTGATGTAGTAAAGTATTGTACTCTAGTTTTATATGAATGGTTAATATCAGCCTCATCTACTAAATTTAGTATGGTGAATCTTAGGGACCCCAAAGAGTAAGAATGTCAGTGTCTCTAAGACAACCCAAGGTGCAAAAGGCCCTATCAACTCAATAATTTGATATCCCTGGGGTTGTGTTGTACTATCCAACACCAGAGTTTCATAGCTGAGTGACCCTTGTTATTAAGATAATATAATTTACTCTTTGGCTCAGTTGTCATATTGTTAATCAGATTTCTAATAAATTTAGATTTTCATATAAATTTTTATGCAAGGAGAGAATGAATACCTGTTGACTAGATGATCTGTTCTCCTTAATTTTATTATCAATGTGTAAAAAATGAAGCCTAACTAGGACTTTTATGACAATCAAATTTTTAAGCCTATTGTTTATCGGTGAAAACCAACCCCAATTGTGTATTAATGCCACCTGGTCCAGTTTTCTTTATCAGCTGGACTTATTTCACAGTCTCCTATTTTGCACAGAGTTTTGTTGACCTCAGGTGTTTGCTACAGTGTTGTGACCAGTGTTCATCACAAACTGTAGAGTACTAAGGACACATAAAGAAAATCTTCAGAAAAGGACATAGGGCACTCGATGAGGAGAACATGCTCAGAACTGCTCTAATCTTACCGTGATGAGGGTGACAAATTTAAAGACCAAAGCCAACACATTGAGGATGGCAGATAAGAAGGACCCTGTGTCTTTCAACACTGCTGAGCTTAATCTTAGAGTCAGGTTGGATCAGAGAGGCAGACTGCTGAGAATGACAGAACAAGGATTTGTTATAGACATTCAACATTGCACAACCGTGGGCAGTGGTGAAGAAGTCTGCGCCAGGCTGCCCCCTCCACATCTGGTGCTGTCCCTGAGGTCACTGTTGGTCGGATATGCCAGTGTCAGGAAGGAGAGCTGGACACGGAGTGAGGATGAACTGGAATTTATAAAAACAAACTGGATCCCATGCTGTCTCTTGGGGCCTCTAGAGTCTGTGCTGGGAGTGACCTGTAAGACAGGCTAGCGCCTACTGCCATACAGCAACAGGCCTTCCTGGCAAGGACTCTGGCAGGAGCTGGGGCCCATCCCAGCTAGCTCACCCTTTCAGCCTTAAGTAATATCTGCCAGCTATCACTGTACCGGGGACCATACATTGACCGTATGAGCATAAAAACAATGCAGCTTCTCCTTCACTTCTGCCTCTCAAATCGGGTGCATTTTTCTTTTGTGACCAACTGTAATCCAGAACCACACAGGGAAGGGAATTCTAGGAAACGTACCTCCAGCTTAGCCACATTGGTAGAGTACAGACAGCATACCAGTTATCACTAAACTGAGCATCTCGTGTGGGAGGGTGCTTTGGTATTGCACCAACATGTAGCCTACATGGGTGTCAGGTAGGAGGGTTTTCCTGACACAAAGTGCCTAACTGTGACCACAGGTAAATCACTGTAGAACACTAAGATTAGCCTGTTGTCTCCCACCATCAGCGGCTAAAAATAGACTCATGGATGTAGAAATGAGTCGAACAGAACTCCCCAGGGACCATAACATAGCTCATGTCTTCTATGAATATTACTTATTAAGATGCAATATGGACAAAGTATTTTTTAACATCAAAACTTAAAAGATTCTTGCATCTATTTAATCTTTCATGTGAAATGCTTACTTACATCTGAGGATCAAAAAATTCCCCAGTACAATTGAAAGCAACAATATTTCCTTTTATTATTACGTTTCCTGATCACCTTGTTTAAACTACTTTTGACGCAGCATATTTTTAAAAATGTTTCCCAAATGAGTGGATATATCAAAACAGAGACTTTTAAATACAAGAACAAACTAGTGGTTACCAGTAGGGAGATGGGTACCAGGGAGGGAAAGAGGATTAAAAGGTACAAACCACCAGGTACAAAATAAATAAGACGCAAGAATGCAATGTGCACCATAGAGAATATAACCAGTATTTTATAGTCATTTTAACTGGAGTATAATCTACAAATATTGAAGCACTATGTTATTACACTTGAAACTAATATAACATTGTAAAGCAACTATACATCAATCTAAAGGTGTATATTTCAAATGCAACTTAAGTTTCTGGTCAGAAAATAGTACCTCCTTGTACTCTTCCAGCCTCTGTCCATTATAAACAAGGACTGCTCATTCTTCATGGACCTGAAAAATAGAGTATCATCATGTTCTATGAGATTCCTGTGACTTTCATCAGTGGGACATATACCCAGAACGAAGCCCAGTGCTTTCCAGTCATAAGCAGGCCTTAGCCAACTCATCATTAGCTTCAAAGGGAGGCAGGGAATTGAGGCAATTATCTGCATGAGAGAAAGCAGACCCCAGTAATTCACCACAAGGGCGTGCTTGGTCACTCAATTTTCTGCCCGCCTTGCATTGCCAGTAAAGGCAGCACCCTCTGGAGAAGACCCCAGAAGGGAGAGGTGACATGCATCAACAATTCGCTCCCCCCCAGACCTGATGCACAATTCTATCAGAAAACCTTTTCCTTTGGTTTATGACAGTGGAGAGATGTTCAGGCTCTCCTTCTGTGAATGGAAAACAATTAGTCATTGCATTGCCAAGGATGATTTTCCTATTCATCTCTGGCCTCTCAGAAGCAATTTCTGCTTCACTCATTTTATTCTTTGTTGGAAATAACTGTGACAAAGTCGAAAGCATTACATCTGTTTCCGAGGCCCTCCGACCTCGTGCAGCTGAGTGCAATTGCAGCATGTGCGAAGCATTTCCCTAAACAAATCCATCACAGGGGGTTGCTGGGCAGCTTCCACACAGAAGACCCCGATCCCAGGCTGTAACACTTTGCAGATTGAGGCCAGAGTTCAAACCACTTAGCTGGACCTCTCAATATAGGCCTTCTCCCTGAGACTATTTGCTCATCAATAAGAAATTTCTAGAGCCTGCAAAAGTCTCATATTTTTCATATTTGGATCGAAATATATTCAATACAACCAACTTTTAGTCTCTTCTTTAAAAGAGATCCTTTGACCTCCCATAAGGTAGTATTTACTATTTGTACCCTCTCTCCTTTTTTTTTGCGAGTTTACTAGTAATTCATTTTAAAAACAGAAATGGTGGTGCCTGTGCAAAGTGCTCTGTAGGCATTTTATGGAGTGTATACAACCTCCTTTAATTTGCTTCTCCTAAAGCCAGATTTCATTTAACAACTGTTTCTGGTAACAGTCTCAGTGAGGAAGCTGAGCTCACTGCCATAGTATGAATGTTTTTGTACCCCCGCAAAATTCACATGTTGAATTCCTAACTCCAATGGTGATGGTGTTAGGAGCTGGGGCCTTTGTGAAGGGATGAGGTCATGAGATTGAGTCCTCATGCCTGGGAGTAATGTCCTTATGAAAAAAAGACTCCAGAGAGCTTCTTCCCTTCTTTCTACCATGTGAGGTTACAATGGGAAGAGGGTTGTCTATAAGGAAGTAGCCCTCACCTGATTCCAAATCTGCCAGCTCCATGATCCTGGACTTCACAGCCTTCAGGCCTGTGAGAAGTGTTTGCAGTTTGTAAGCCACTCCATCTCGGTGTAACATCTATGAACAGACTAAGATACTGGCCCTGCCAAGCCTACACCTCCATGCTCTCTGTCACTTTCCCAGAAGAATTAGGGCAGTGGCCCATACTATTGGAACAGAATTTTCGTGGACACAGATGTAGATAGTTCCTTTCTCTGTTTTAGGGAAGAAAACCAGAAAGCAAGACTCTTGCATTTGTTCTTCATGGCCTCCACTTTAAACCTGTTCCCTTGGAATCTCCATATCGATATGATACTTGCCCACCACAGAAGAGTTCCCTTAGAATTTCAAGCAGATCCATCTGTGCTTCTTTAATCATCTTTTCTCCCTGGATGCCTGACTGTTGTACCCACATGAATCTAGGCCCAGGAGCTCGAAGCCTGCACATTTAGCCTAGAATTAAGCATTTGAGAAGTGTAATACAGGGTGTACCCCACTCAAATGCTTACTGTCTTGTACTACCCAGACAAACAGAATTAATAAACATGGGAAGATTTTATCAGAAACTTTTTCAATGTTGTTTTTAAAAGCCTCTGAAGAAACAATTTTCCACGTGATGACATGAACCTGAAACACCAATGCTTTAAAAGTTACAGCAGAACTGAATATCTGACGCACCTTTTTTCCAAACTCTTTTGCTTTCATCTTCAGTTTATTAACTTGAGATTCAGCTATCTCTGCTCTTTCCTTAGCTTCATTCAACTCATATTGCTGCTTCTTATACTTGGAAAGGTATTGACTAGCTTCTGCTTCCTATAAAAATAAAAAATGAAACAAAGAAATCCCTGAGCCTATATAGTCATATTTTTTTCTGCCCTGATGTGAGAAAGTTGAAAATGTGAGAAAGGAATCTAAACTTCTGAGTATTGAATGAAATATCATATTTTTGTATGATGTATATGGATTCAGACTTCCTAGCAGGCACCAGATCCATTTTATAACATTTTTCCCCTGGAAATTGAGAACATAGTCGGCACTTTCCACCAACAGGATGTAGTCCAGCTTTCACAGATTTGGTATGTGATAGATTAACCATAATATGTTTTGTAATCAGTTTAACATCCTATTCAGGGTAGAGGGGGTTTGTCTTTACTGTTATAAAGTCTCCTCATAACAGGCTCCTCTGTCCACGGGATTTCCCAGGCAAGAACACTAGAGTGGATTGCCATTTCCTGCTCCAGGGGATCTTCCCCACTCAGAATTAGAACCCATGTCTCCTGCATTGATGTCTCCTGGATTCTTTACCACTAAGCCACATGAGAAGCCCCACAGGATATTACCCAACCAAAATTTTCTATCTCTACATGACACCATGCTTCTATTTGGCTCATATCGTGCAATGCATATGTTTGGGTGTAAGCAAAGGTCAAGGGGGAGAGCTTTGGCTCCCTGAAGGGAAAAGTTGCACAAATTTTAACTGTAGGTGATAATTCTAGCATACACATTTAAAAAAAAAAAAAGAATGAGCAGACTTTAAGCTGAGCTGGTCCTCCCTGACAAGCTGCTTGTTTAGCTCAGGGCCACTTATCTCCATTAATCAAATGTAAATGGCTAGGAAATCCATGAGGCTGCCACTGCCTCAGGTACTTACCAATGCCTCGATTTGCTGCTTGTAACTTTGTACTTTTAGCTGAAGATTATCCATCAGAGTCTGCATCCTGCTCATGTTTTTCTTATCTTCCTCCACCTGCAAAGTACAGGTTTGTATGTGAAGGTGATTTGAAGGATCCAGCAGTTTGCATTGGGTGTGGCCTCACATGAGGAAATAAGAGTAAGGAAAATTTATTAAAGACTATATGTAAAAACTGGAAAGAGAACTGCCATATGATCCAGCAATCGCACTCCTGGGCATACACACCGAGGAAACCAGAATTGAAAGAGACACATGTACTCCAATGTTCATCGCAGCACTGTTTATAATAGCGAGGACATGGAAACAACCTAGATGTCCATCTGCAGACGAATGGATAAGAAAGCTTGGTACATATACACAATGGAGTATTCAGTTCAGTCGCTCAGTCGTGTCCGACTCTCTGCGACCCCATGAATCACAGCACGCCAGGCCTCCCTGTCCATCACCGACTCCCAGAGTTCACTCAAACTCATGTATTACTCAGCCATTAAAAAGAATGCATTTGAATCAGTTCTAATGAGGTGGATGAAATTAGAGCCTATTATACAGAGTGAAGTAAGCCAGAAAGAAAAATACCAATACAGTATACTAATGCTTATATATGGAATTTAGAAAGATGCAAATGATAACCCTGTATACAAGACAGCAAAAGAGACACAGATGTATAGAACAGTCTTTGGGACTCTGTGGGAGAGGGTGAGGGTGGGAAGATTTGGGAGAATGGCACTGAAACATGTATATTATCATATGTGAAACGAATCGCCAATTTAGGGTCGACGCATGTTACAGGATGCTCTGGGCTGGTGTGCGGGGATGACCCAGAGGGAGGATAAGGGGAGGAGGGAGGGAGGTGGGAGGGGGGTTCAGGAAGGGGAACTCATGTACACCCGGGGTGGATTCATGTCAGTGTATGGCAAAACCAACCAATATAATATTGTAAAATAATTAGCCTCCAAAAAAAAAAATATTTTAAAAAGACCATATGTAGAGCCGTGATTTGAAAAATGAGTTTAACTTATCCCACGTTCCAAGAAATTAATAAACACAGCTCAGAGCAATGACAGTCATTTCTCGTGATCCACCACAGAACTCCCAGCTTTTGTTAAAATGGAAGTTAAAGCCACTAGTTTCAATTTGGTCTTCAGCTTGCCCAGCCCAGCCAAGCCACACCTGCCTGTGGTTTCTCAGTGCCCACCTGCAGCCCCCCCATCAAACCAATTCTTTCCTTGAACTTTCTAACTGACCCTTGGCTTTAGGTAATGGAACTATAAGAAAGACTAAGTTTACTGGAATTGTGGTGTGGGCATTAGCAGAGATAGTAAGGAAAATTCTATAAGCTATGGGGACCCTGTTTTGTGTGTTCTTATTGCTTCCATAGAAATCCAGGCTTGGGCTGGAAAAAGGAAATCCAGTGAGATAGTGGTTTTCAATCATGCTCTGTGATGTCCTGGGTATTCTAAGGAGGAAGGAGGGAAGAGAGAGACATGCTGGAAGGCTCTGCATAACACCCTCTTTACCACCCTTTTAACTAGAGTACTTCCACTTTGGAGCTGTTGAATTGCCCTGAAGGGGAGTATTTAAACTGACTGATGGTTGAGATGAATGATTTAACCCAAACACCTGCTGCTCAAACATTTTTCCTAGCTCCATCTTACTTATTCCATCAAGTATCAACTTTTGTGGTGGCTTTCATGGTTTCCCCACTTATCTCCCTCAGCCTTCAACAAACAACTTTCACTCCAACCAGGCTCATCTCCTATGCCCCTATAGTTATCCTGCTTGTTCCCTCCTTGCTAGGTTTAATGTTTAGCCCCTGGGACACAGCACAGAGGCAGCAAACAAATGCTCAGTTTCCTTGAAAGAGACCTATTTGCTTATCTTAAAGCTGCAGCCCAAGGGGGCAGCCTTCTAATTTAACACACATCTCCAGAGACCAGGGAAGCTTGTGGCACCATCTTCATACACTCTCTCCGCCTCACTCTAGGTTTCTGGTATCTCTTGGAAAGGAGCACATGTTTGGTGGCCCAGTTTTCATGGCTGCAACCCAGGGTACATCCCTTGAAAGCTTGGCTCTGGTGACCAGCAGGACTTACATTCATGGGTCCAATAGGACTGCAACAGTTTTTAACCACCTCCTCCCCTCGGCACTGGCAGAAGACTGAAGTGCCTGGGAAAGCCAGTGGTGCCATCTTCACATGCCCCACCTAGACTACTAGTATCTCTGAGAAAGGAGCTTCTGCACAGGTCTGGTGTACTGACTTTTGTAGCTGATGCCCAGAGGATCGGAGAAGGCAATGGCACCCCACTCCAGTACTCTTGCCTGGAAAATCCCATGGATGGAGGAGGCTGGTGGGCTGCAGTCCATGGGGTCGCTAAGAGTCGGACACGACTGAGCGACTTCACTTTCACTCTTCACTTTCAGGCATTGGAGAAGGAAATGGCAGCCCACTCCAGTGTTCTTGCCTGGAGAATCCCAGGGATGGGGGAGCCTGGTGGGCTGCCCTCTTTGGGGTCGCACAGAGTCGGACACGACTGAAGCGACTCAGCAGCAGCAGCAGCAGCCCAGAGGATAAATCTCTTCCTCTGTCTCTGGGCTTGTGTTCAAGAAAGGGCTTGTGTTCACAGGTTCAATGAGATGATAGCAAACAAAGAAAGAGTTCTTAACTGGATAGCACCACAGGGATCGGAACAGACAGAAATACCCATCTCCCAGTCATTCCCTGAAAGAGGTGTATTTGCATACTTTAAAAGCTCCTGCCTAAGGGTCTGGCCTCCAGTCAGCCCTGCATCTAAGTACTGACTGAGATCCTCCCCTTTGCAATATTATAGACAGTTTTTGAACACTCAACTAAGAGCCCTAAGAACAAAGAAGGCTGCTTGGATAGTCACAAAGATTTCAGAGACAACTAACAGCTAGGGTAGACTGAACAATAAAGATCTTCTCTTACATGAGACTATTCATTTAAGATTGGGAGAGTTGTTTTATCTAACGCATAAAAAACAACACAGAGATCAAAAGTTGAAGAAACAAAGTAATATGCTCCAAATGAAGGAATAAGATAAAACCCCAGAAAAGGATAAAGGTAGATGATTTACCTGATAAAAGGTTCAAAATAAAGGTCATGAATATGCTCACCAAGCTTAGGAGAACAATGCATGAACAAAGTGAAAATTTCAACAAAAAATATTAATATAAAAAAGTACCAAGCAGAAATCACAGAGATAAATATCTGAACAAAAATTCCAATATAGGCATTCAACAGTAGACTAGATGAAGTAGAAGAAAGGCTCAGTGAACTTCAAGACAAAGCAGTGGAATTCATCCCACAAAAGTAGGGGGGTGGAAAATGAGTAAAGAGAGCTTAAAGGACTTCTGGAATAACATCAAGTGGACCAGCATTTGCATTACAAGGGTCTCAGAAAGAGAAGAGAGAAAGGCAGAAAAGTAAATTTTTAGGATACAAAATCATTATACAAAAATAAGTTGTGTTTCTGTACACTAATATGAACTATCAGAAATTAAGAAAACAATCCCATTTATAATTCCATCAAAAGAATAAAATACTTAGGAATAAATTTAACCAAGGAGGGAAGGTGAAAAACTTGCACCTATGAAAGCTATATGTGTGTGGTGACCCAGGGTTGAAAGAGCAAACCAAGGAGGGCCTTAGAATGCAGGAATGGAAAAACCAGACCCTTATCGTCCTTCCCTCCCCCATGCTGTAACTATTAATGGAAACGGTATAATCTGTCTCCCCTCCTACCCCACAGGGAGGAGGTATTTGCCTTACTCTTACCCCCACCCAGTATAGGTGCCTCATCCAATCAGCAAATGACCCACAAGACCCCTATCCCACTCCTTGTACCCTGGGTATAAAAGTGGACTAAGGACCCCTGTTCAACGTCAGTTTTCCCTTAAGCTGACCTGCTGTTCCAACAGCGTCTCCTGCTCTAATAAACTTTATTTCCCTCTCATTTTGTCTTATGTCTGGAAATTCTTTACCAACCTGTGCCCGCAACACGACAATACGGCACTGATGAAAGAAATTGAAGAAGACACAAATCGGTGGAAAGCTATTTTGTGCTTGTGGTTTGGAAGAATTAATGTTAAAATGCCCATACTGCCCTAAACAATCTACAAAGTCAATGCAGTCACTATCATTTTTCACAAAAATAGAATGGAACCACAAAAGGCCCTGGGTAGTAAAAGTAATCTTGAGGAAGAAGAACAAAGCTGATGGCATCTTGCTTTCTGATTTCAAACATATTACAAAGGTATAGTCACTGAAACAGTATATACTGGAATAAAAACAGACATGCAGATCAACTGAATGGAATAAAGAGCCCAAATATATATACATGGCCAATTAATGCAAAGGAGCCAGAATATATAATGGGAAATAGAGAGCTAGTTCTTCAATAAGGGGTGTTGGGAAAACTGGACAACCACAAGCAAAAAAGGAAATTTGACCACTATCTTATACCATACATAAATGTAAACTCAAAATGGAGATTAAAAACTTGAATCTAAGACCTGGAATTATAAGACTCCTAGAAGACAACACAGAAGGTAAGTTCTGTAACTGGTCTGGATGAGTTTTTTTGACACCAAAAGCAGAGGCAATAGAAGCAAAAATAATTCAGTGAGGCTTTCTCTGCCTCAGGCTGCTTGCTCTCCCCTTTATCTTTCCCAGGTGTTCCGTTCCTTCGCTCAGTCGTGTCCGACTCTATGTGACCCCGTGGACTGTAGCCTACCAGGCTTCTCCGTCCATGGGATTGTCCAGACAAGAATACTGGAGTGGGTTACCGTTTCCTTCTCCAGGGGATCTTCCCGACCCAGGGATCGAAACCGGGTCTCCCGCATTAGACGCAGACGCTTTAACCTCTGAGCCACCAGGGATTCCCAGGTGTTACCTCCCATAAATCTCATACTTCTGACTCCACCCTGTCATCTGGTTCCTGGACAGCCCACCTGAGACCAATTTTTTTTTTCCTTATCTCTTGAAATGAAGATACTTTATCCATATTTAGATTACTAAGGATTAAATAACACCTACACACAGGTCCCTGAATATAGTCAGTAGACAAAAGTAAAGCAGAGCAGGTAGATAGGGGTGGTGGTAGGGAGGAAAACTGTCTTTACCTCCTGTAAATAATATAGGTTCCTAATCTTATGTCCTGCTTTATAGCATACATTTCTAGACACAAGAGAGAGGAAAACGGGATGAATTTCCAAATGCTAGAGGGACATACGAGGGGAGATAAATTCTCAGTGGGGGGCTGGCCTTAAAACTCTTGTGGATGGAGAGACACTTGGTTCCCTTTTCCAATGCAGTATGATTTTCCAAGAGGACTTTTTCCTAGGAAAGAAAAACCCTATTTATATCCCTTTCAAAATGACATTTTATAATGGGATCTATGATGTACTATCACAGAACACCGTGCCCCACAGGCCTGATGGTTATTTTGATGGTAAAGGAGAACAGATTGAATTGACTCAACATCTACCTTGAATATTTCAAAACCAGGTACTGATATCAAGGAACATGGAGGGCTCTCTAATGTCTCTTTAAAGTGACAGGGTCTAGCCTGTTATCTTGTAATAAAAGGTACTCAATAGGTGTTACCTGAGTTCACGGCAGAAAATCATTGCATAATTGAATAGATATACTCTAAGCATTGTGCAGACACTTGGAAGAAATTAAGAAATACACCTCCATGCTAGTACAAGGGGAAGACGCAGATTATTACTATAAAGAAACAAAGATAAAAACACAGTAGAACGAGGTTGTATTCCTTGGGACAATGAAAACCAAAGAAACTATAGCTTTAGTGCATTGTTGTATAGTGAACCTGTTTATAGAAGAAAACTATAAGAATAATCCATAGGAAAAGAAAAAGAGAAAAGCAGACATAATTAACAAGCAGCATTTTGCTTCCCCATGTTTTCTTATCCTTGCTCAAAAGAAGCAGAGAACAGCACATCTTTCATGTTTCCCAGGTGTTTGCTCCTCCGTCACACATACCATGGGTGCAGTCCCCAGTGGTGTTCATTATAATACCTAGCATGGTCTAAACAATTGTCAGACTAATTCGCCTTAGGAAAGAACTACTTATTCAGCAATGAAGAACTGTACAAATAGCTCATTTCATCTTAATTAGCCCAAGATGATGCTTCTGAAGCACTGCTGTCTTAACAATGCTATCCTTCCTGCTGCAATGAAGAAATACTTTGATGTCTCTGACACCAACTCAGCCTTGGCGGGGGCCACTCTCAGGACTGGCAGATCTCGCATGAGTGCTCAGTTGCTGTAAAGTGGGCACCTAGGGTGAGTTTGCCTTTTCACTGGAACAAGCTATATTGTGTGGCAGAGAGAGCTGGAGAGTAACCATTGGTGTCTGTGTTTAACTGAAACACATGCATCTGCTCTGTGCCAGGAAGGTGCTGGCCCCAGAGAAGTGAGCAAGACATGTGCTATCATGGGACATCTGGTTTTCTCTGTTTGAAGAAAAGGTAAGACAAGCTGGAAAGTGAAAACACAAGTGAAATAGATTGCTACTCTGGCAATGCATTAGTTACTGGTAACAAGTTTGCCCACTTCTTTTCAATTATTTGCTTAGACATGAAAGTCAGAAAGCTGCAGGGGGCCTCTCTGCATTTGATGTATTTCCACCCAGCACCAACACCAGATAGAGTCCTCGGTGGCCTGGAGTGTTCGTGAGACCAGAAACCAAGAGTGGAAACATCCCCTCCTCCAATTTAACTAGCGCCTCATGCAACCTGTGGGCTGAGTCGCCACCCCAGTCTCCGCCAGTCACTTCATTTACACATTGTTCTCACTCAACCTCTCACAGGAAGGCATCTTTCCAAAAGCGCTGCAGACATTACATGAGAAAAAACAAGGATAGTATAAATAGCTCTTTGCTTCTATTTGCAACTTGTCACTCACATTGTGCTTCCTGAGAGCTCTAAAGAGGGACCAACCCAAATCAGTAATAGCAGAGGAGCTCTGGAAGGGCTAGTTGGTGTCTCCTGCTGAGGGAGAGGAACGATGGAGAGAGAACTAGGAGTCCTAGGGGGTGGTCTGAAGGAGCACATCCGCCTGAGGTAGGGTGCAGCCAGGCAAGCAGGGCGCGGCTTCTTGGAGTACCTGATGGGTCAGCTCCCTGATGCACCGCTGAAGCCTGTGGGCTCCCCCCTGGGCCTCCAAGTTACGTCGGACTTCGCTCTCCAGTTCAGCCTCTAGTTCGCGAACCTGCAAGCAAACCATGGTCTCAGACGACAGGTGGACAGCCAGCAAGCCAGGAGGGCATTGCAGTGGCCAGTTGGCACCACCACTTGGAACAGAGTGACACCATCAAGGGAAGATGTGTTTACTCTGGTTCCCGCAGTGGTGGAACAGAGCAAGCTCTGTGGGAAAACTGCCTTGCCAAGTGAGCTGGTCGAACTAGGTGAGCTCACAAAAGGGCTGTTTAGACCCTGAAGGATGTGAAAGGCTGATCCATGCAGAGATGATAAGTATCCCCTCTTGGATTACAAAAGTACATACACATGTGCGTATTAGAAGGTACATAAGTATATACAGAGAATAAGCTATATATAGTTCTCTTTAAGGATTCAACCAATACACTGCCTTATCTTTCTCCATGTTTGGCTTTGATTCTCTAAATAAACCAGACCCTGAGTCTATGTCACACATATGTCACCCACAGCCCTGCTAGGTGGGAGAGCTGTAGTACAGATGAGCAGCCGGCCTGTAGCCTTATAGACTTACAAGATCAAGGTTAACATAACATTCATTCACTGAATATAATGCCTCCTATGCACCATTGATACAGCAGGGAACAAAACACAAAAATCTCTCCCCTCTATAAGCATCCATTCTAATGAATGAAACACACAAAGGAAAGTGAAATATAGATTATGTTAGATGGTGATAAGTGGAATGGAGAAAAATAAAGAAGGACACGGGGTAGGGGGTTGATAGGGAAGGGGGTCTTTCATATAATTTTGCAATCAAACCAACTAAACAAGGTCCGTTCAGGAGGCCTAACTTTCATCTCTGTGTTTTCCTCCTATGCGTAGTGGCTTTTATTCAGTTCAGTCACTCAGTCATGTCTGACTCTTTGCAACCCCATGGACTGCAGCACGGCAGGCCTCCCTGTCTATCACCAACTCCCAGAGTTTACTCAAACTCCTGTACATTGAGTTGGTGATCTCATCTACTAGCGTATTCTCTGTCATCCCCTTCTCCTCCCACCTTCAGTCTTTCCCAGCATCAGGGTCTTTTCAAATGAGTCAGTTCTTAGCATCAGGTGGCCAAAGTATTGGAGTTTCAGCTTCAGCATCAATCCTTCCAATGAATATTCAAGACTGATTTCCTTTAGGATGACCTGGCTGGATCTCCTTGCAGTCCAAGGGACTAGTGGCTTTTATTAGTCTTCATTTTATCCTGCCGCTAATTCTTTTTGAAAATATAGGCAGATGTGTACATGTCTTCATATTTTCCCTCTTTCTTGCACAGAAGGTTATATACTCTCCACATTGCCTGTGCCTTTATTATCATTATACTACTAGGCATGGTCTCCAGGACATTACAATGCTCTTCCTCATTCCTTTTAAATCAGTATGATTATACCATAAATGTGTATTGGTATTCCATTATATAGACATATCATAAATGTGCAATGGCAATACTTTCTCAGAGACCCTTCTGAGGCATGAAAATCCCAGTCAAATATTCTTTCCATCCTTATAGCATCTGTCACATGACCTGTAAATTGTCACTGAAATTGATTCAATAATTTAAAAAATCCTATTTTCAAGATAGGTCTTTCTAGTCTTCCTATCTTGCAGCTCCCTGAAGGCAGGTACTACATCAATTCTGTCAGTCCTCACTGCATCTGCACTAAAATCTTTTTGGTCCTTGATTTACTTGTTTCCCTCTGCTTTCTCTGACTGTTAGGATACGGGCATTCTCCATAGAGCAGATAATGGGAGCAAAGGCAGGGAAGCAAGACTGGGAGAGAATGTTTGGAAACAGTGGGTCCCCTGGCTGTGGGGCGCCTAGTGCCGGGGCATGAAGCTGGGGGAGATACATTTTACTAAGCAGGAAGGCAGGTTTCACCCACTCCAGGAAGAGTCCTGTTTAGTGGCCCAAAGTCAAGAAGAATGAATGAATATACTGAGATCTGACACTCTCAGATGACTGCAAGTGCTACAAGCCAAAGTGAAGAGGGAGGTAGGACTATCTGACGTGATATCCCAAAACAATAAGACTTTGAACTGGGAGTTGTCAAGACCCCACGATTACACAGGCAAACTCCTACCCTGGATTCTAGTTTCTGGATTTGCTTTCTGTTCCCCATTATGGCCATCTGCTCAGCATCATCCAGCCTCTCTTGTAAGTCTTTAATTGTCTGCTCCATGTTCTTTCTCATCCTCTCCAAGTGGCCATTGGTATCCTGCTCCTTCTTCAGTGCTTCTGACATGTTTGCTACCTAGACAAGAAGGAAAGGGACTGAGATAATCTGGCAGCCAACAGAGCTGAACATTTTTGTCCCTAGTCTTCAGTTCCTGACGTGACTAAAGGCCATGCCCAGCCTCTGTACTTCATCTCTCCCCACCATGCTCTCCCTAACCTCTGTGGTCCTTGAGTTGGTAACCATAACAATCAAGATAGCAGCAGCTACTGGAGATCAGGGGGACGGGTGGTGGAAACAGACCAGAGATGAAACACCATGTGAACATTTTTACACAACATCTGTATTCAAAGAGAGACGACCAACTGAGGGCAGAGCTTTTCACTGAGTAAAGCACCAGGACATGTCCTATGGCAGCATGCACCAGGAAAAGTGTGAGGGCCTCGGAGAATCTTTTTCACGTCTCACTTCTGTAATTCTGTGACTTGCAACTGCAAACAAGTTTAGGCTCTAGGAATTTGGCAGCAACTGATGCTCTCGGTGCCAAAAATCTGGCACAAGGATGGTTAATTCTTGCAAAGCCCGCTCTCGGCTTTGATTGTGTATACAAGGGCTTGGTGTCTTGCTGCCATTATTAAGAACTGTTTCATGAATCTCTCAGTGCCTTTAATGTAAGAACACTGCCCTCTCAGCCAAAGTTTCTCTGTCTATCAGGTTACCAACCATCTGCATAATTTAAGTGTGAGACGTCTGTGCAGATGGTGAGGGCAAAGAATGAATAATGGAGGTAACTCTGGGTTTTGCTATGTGGGGCTGGAGCTCAGAGCTGAACTACTGGAGAATTAAGGCAGGGGAAGAGGTAGTGAGTTCATTTTTCAACATTGTCAAGATCTTTTAAAGGTGAAGTTATGCAGATAGAGTCTTCATAACGTGTGACTGCATAAATTTACCAAGCACGAGCAAAAAGCTCTTTTTTCCCCTTTCTATGTAGATTTTCATAAATGTTTGAAATGAGCGTATTATTTTTTCCTTGGCCAAACACTTTCAAGCTTTCTCACACCTCTTTTCCATCAGAAAGCAGAGTGTCTGCGTTGATACAAAATGGCTGAATGCTAGGCATGCTATCCCCATTCTTCTGGACCTAGAGCTAGGATTTAGTGCAAGAGTTTTAACTACCCAAGTGCTTGATGATTCAGACAGATACAGGCATAAGTTTTTCCCTTCGTTTGAATTTTAAAATGACTCATGTAAAACCTAACTGAATATCTTGTCTCTTCGGTTCCCATATACTATTTAGCAAGAGGATCAGCTTTCATTCTCAGGGCAAGCTCTGGGCTGCTGCATGTGTTTGTGAATCCGACATACTGTACTGAAGCACCTGATGGGGAAGCGGTAAGTGGAGGGTGAAATCAAGTCCAAGCTCTGCTCAGCAGGTGCTGGGACCTGCAAGGCTGGGACCTTGACACACTGACTTTTCTCCCACCCACCTCCTTCCATGGCCTTTTTTTAATGAGTACTGTCATCTGTTTGTCATGCCTTTTGAGAGAAATCTGCATCTATCTGCAGTGGGTGTCCAGAGGGTATCCCTTTTCAGTGCCCACAAAAGTACAGTCAAGGCTGGCAGTCAACCCTGAGCTTGGTCTCATTCAGGAAAAGTACACCTATCAACAACTTTAAACTTGCAGGTAAGGAAAGTACACCAATTCTGAAGGCCGTCCTCACCAACCCGATTCTGTTACTGAAGCAGCAGTATGGGCTGTAAAAAAATAAGTGAAATAAGCATTCTTGCCAGATCATTGTCATGAAGCCATTACAGGCCTCAGGAAAAATAGCTATGGGTAAGGAAACATAAGAAGAATTGTTTCTAGATACTGGATACATTGATTCACAAGTGGAAAGTGGTTTAACTCTTTTAAAAAGTCTCTTGCTTTCATAAGATTTTGCTTATGGCAATTCAGCTGCTTCTTTTCATTGTGTGGTTTGGGTGGAAGGGAGGAGCCGATTGGCCTAATTTCCAAAATGGGGGCAGAGAGGCAGAGGGGTCAGTTAACCTCCCCCCTGGCTATATGGAGAATCAATGGAATCCTTTCTGGCAGCAGCTTTGCCCCTGCCCCTTGGCTGCTGCTCCTGTCAGTTCTGGAATTCAGGAGTGAGCAGGCAGTCATGGACCCACCTCGGTGGCTGCCTTCTTGGCCTTCTCTTCTGCATTTTGACACCCCTGCATCGCCTCCTCAGCTTCCTTCTGCATCCTGGCTACATCCACCTCCAGTTTCTTCTTCTGGCCAAGGAGACTCGTGTTCTAAGGAAAAGCAGCATCCTCATTAGGCAAGTTGAGATCAGTGGTGAAACGCAACCTGGTCTGTTCAGGACATGCAGTGTGAGGGGCTCTGGCCAGGAGAGCACTTTCCTCTAGTCAAAGGAAAATTTCTTCATTTTCCTCAGTGAAGCAGCACATCCAGGGCCAGGAGACCACATTAGACTGAATGCATGGGATTTCATCTATGTGTGGTCCACTGCTGGAGAGATGGCAGCCTGAATCCGAAAGGAGCAGTGGATCCAGACAACCTATGGGTCCTAAACACGAGTTTAGTTTTCCCCTTGTTGAGGAGTATGTTTTGCTGCCTTTTGCTCTTTGATGGAGGAAGAAGCAAGTGTCCCAGAGTAGAAGTCAGGGTCAAAGGCAGACATCTGGAAAGCAGGGGTCTGGGGGAAAAAAATGAGCTTCCTGCATGCTGCTCCAGGGGGAAAAAAATCTTCCTCATCATCGACCTCCATTTCTATCAATTCTGCACTGATAGTTGGGGTGGGAAAAGCAATTCTGATGAGCCTCAACCCCAGCCTTAGAAAGCTCCATCACACGGGAGGGATACTTGGGTTCTTTGGCTGGTGCTGCCCTAATTCTTTCCTTCCTGGGTTGTGACATTAGAAACTGAAACTCCTTTTTGGTCTGTGTTTGTAGCACAGCTTTTCTGAGGGTGTGAAAGCTTAGCAGAGAGAATGTATTTAAAAGGCATAGCCTTCCTATTTTTAATTTCTCTTCTGTTTGTTCACTTTTCCTCTGGCTAGTGCCTCTCTCAGTGGCAAGATTAAACCTTGGAAACAGGAACTGAGATATTCCAGCCTCACAAGTATCTTTGTCAAGGTTGCTATCCTCAGTCCTCATTGAGAGACAGGCTCTATGTGCCGAGGGACTCCTACTGCCAGGGGTGTAGCCTGGGGGGTGGGGGTGAAGGCATTTCCTGGAGTTTGTCAGGATGCTCACTGCACAAAACTCCATAGACACTCTTTGTAAAGAAAGGTACAAGTGTAAATCTTGATTCATTTATACATAGAATCACTTAAAATCCACTAGGGTGTTGATGGTTAAAGTATTTTCAAGCTAAATGATTGGTTCTGTTTGGGAAGCAGAGGGTGAGGGAGTACTGTGCAGAAGGGCAAGCTAGATAGTCAAAGCTCAGGTTTGAAAAAGGACACATGTAATCAGACAGGGATAACTTTGGCCTCATATGTCTGGTCTAGGTTACAGTTCTATAAAATGCTTACTATACATCAATCAGAAGATAGCTGGTGTTCCGGAATTGCAAGGGGTCCTACTTGGCCAAGGTAGGACCTCACAAGGGAGAGGAGTCCTTGTGAGCCATAGATCACCTAGATCAGAACTGCACCAAGGGTAGTTTCTGGACTGGCAGCATCACCTGAAAACTTGCTTGATTCCTCCTATAGCAGAGATTCTGCAGTGGGTCTGGGGTGAGGCCTGAGAATGTACATTTTTGTGTTATTTGCTCTTATACACATAAAGTTTCAGAAACTCTGTTCTGGAGATCAAGTCTCTGTGGCCTAATTTTCTTTTCTTTTTTTTTCACATCTATCTCCTCCTCTCTATTCTGCTCCTGCTCTGGTTGATGTCCTCATCTCTCTCTAGGCTAGTGTTTTATCATCATATGGAGACCCATATGATGCATCATCAGTTATAACTATGCATGGCAAATGATTTGTTACCAATAGCTATTGAGTCCTACAGATTTACTTTTTAAAAATTCAATATTCTACTTTATAACACTTCTACTCATTTTATTTATTTAAGTTTTCCTGAGAGAGAAAGAAAATACTGAAGTGAGTTAACCTGTCAGGAATTATGCACAGCCTATAGCCTGTTTTATACACGTGGTATCCTAATAGGGTCGTGTCATACACAAGGACACAAAGTCAGACTGTAGGCACAAACTAAATGCAATGCCTTCCAGCTGGTGCATCTTTGGCTTATACCTCCTTTTATCCAGTGTTTCTCAGTTACAGTTGGCATTCGGGGAGGGGTAATTCTTTGTGATAGCGAATTACCTGTATTTTGCAGGAGCATTAGTATCTTTGGAACTTGCCTACTAAATGTCAGTGGCACTTTCCAGTCACTATGGCAACCACAATGATCCCACAAATGTTTCTAAATAGCCCTGAGCATGGCACATCTGCCCCTAGCTGCATGAATCCATCCTTCACAACAATCATCAGAGTAAACTTCTAAAGATGCAAATCTAATAACTTTGCTCCCAGTTACTCACAATTCTTCAGCAGACTTGAAACTTCATCAGTTTCAAAATCAAGTCCCTGGCGACCTGGGTCTGTCTGCCTCTCCCTTAGCATCAATTCTGCTGATTTCTCCCACCCCAACCCCACTGTATGGTGTAGTAAATATATCAGTTTTTCTTAACATCCTAAATCCCCTCCTCTCCTCATGCCTCTGCCCCTGACTCTTCTCTCTACTTGGCTGACTTCTTATGTGTCCTTCACAGCTCAGATCAAGCAGGCTGTGCATCTCCCTGAGTGTAGGATCGTCAGGGAAGGCTTTCTATAGGGCTACCCTTGCTTTATCACTGTACTCCTGGCAGTGCACTGCAGCTTGTTTACTTAGATCTTCATGTTTTTAGGATGCTGGAGATATTCTGCATCTATCTATACTATGTACTACTGGACTTCACCAGTGGCTCAGTGGTTAAGAATCCACCTGCCAATGCAGGAGACCCAGATTTGATCCCTGGGTCAGGAAGATCCCCTGGAGAAGAGAATGGCTACCCACTCCAGCATTCTTACTGGGAAAACCCCATGGACAGAGAGGAGCCTGGCGGGCTACAGTTCATGGGGTCGCAAAAGAGTCAAACATGATTCAGTGACCAAACAACAATACCATGTACACCTGTCTGGGTTATGGTAGATGCACTAAAAATGTTTATTGAATGACCCATTTACTATATGCATTTGTCTAACCACTATGGCTTCTCCTGATTCCATAAGAATAGTAAAAATTCTAAGAATTCTTGTTTTGTGTCACTTACATAACCTTCCATGAGAAGTCAGAGTCCTGACAACTCATAACTGTCAGGAGCCACTCAGAATTGTTTGAAATCTCTTGGCTCTTAGGCAGCTTTTTTTTTTTTTTTTTTTGAATTCTTGGATTCTCAGGGAACACATGGCATAGAGGGAACAGGATAAATAGGTAAATGACTCTGGAACACTAGTGAATGTTCCCCCCCGGCCCGCCTCTCTCCCCAGCATCCTAGCTGTGAGTGTCTTGACAGTTCATTCTTCTGACAGGGCTTAATGTTATGGATCAAATTGTGTCCCTCCCCACAAGAAACATAGATTGAAGTCCTACCCACCAGTTCTCAGAATGTGATCTTACTTGGAAACAGGGTCCATACAGAGGCAATCAAGTTAAAATGAGGTCAGTCATGTCCAACTCTTTGTGACCCCATGGACAGTAGCCTACTAGGATCCTCTTCATGGGACTTTCCAGGCAAGAATACTGGAGTGGGTTGCCATATCCTCTTCCAGGAGATCCTCCTGACCCAGGGTGGGTACTAATCTGACTGATGTCCTCATAAAAATTTGGAAATTTGAACAATGACAGATACAGAGGGAAAATGATGTTAAAACAGAGAAAATGCCATGTGAAGGCAGCGAATTGGAGTGACGCATCTACAAGCTAAGGAACGCCAGAGATTGCCAGTAAACCACCAGAAGCTGGAAAAAGGCAAGGAAGGATTCCCCTACAAGATTCAGAGGGAGGGGTACCCTGCCAACGCCTTGATTTCAGATTTCTAGCCTTTAGAACTGCGAGAGGTTACATTTCTGTTGCTTTAATCCCCTCAGTTTGTGGACTGTGTTGCTGCAGCCCTAGGGAGCCATGCATTTGGGGATGAATGAAGGGTGCAGCCACCACTCTGCTGCCAAAGGCTCTCCCTGTCTCACTGGACACCCCAAGGCTCCATGTGGCAAGTGTGTATGGTTCAAGACCAAGGCTGACTGCATGGAAACTGTTGCCTCCAACCAGCTGATGCAGCTAATCGGGAGTTTATGGATCCCACCTGGGCATGGAAAAGATTGATTTTTTCCGTGGCTTCCAGGAGCTCCTCTTCTGCCAGCCTGCGACTGCGCTCTGTCTGCTCCTGCAAGGACCTTAGCTCCTCAACTTCAGCCTGGAGAAGAGCATTGCGCCGCTCAGCCACCGCCACCTGCTCCTTCAGCTCACTGTTCAGGCATGTGCTGTCATCCACCTGCACCTGCAGGTCCTGGGAGAGAAAACTCAGGCCTGGGCATGGGTCCCTGGGAGGTCAATAGGACCTGAGTTTGTGTGTGCACATTCAACAAAATTAAACATAACATATACCAGTTAAACATAAGCACATATTAATGTAAGCCAATTGAATGTAAGTCCTGAAGGACTAGATTTGGTGTCCTCACTTTTATTGTCGAACACAACCTGTTACTTGGCTTGCTTCCATAAGCAGAAGCGTCCCTGCCTCATCCCCTTGTGACAATTGAAAATACCTTGATCTGGGTCTGGAGCTGGCCCAGGGACTTGGTGGCCTCTGATGCCTGCCGGCTGGCACAGCTAAGCTGGAGCTCCATCTCAGTGAGGTCCCCTTCCATGCTCCTCTTCAGCCGGGTGGCCTCAATTCTGCAACGAGCTTCGGAATCCAGACTCGACTGCAGGGAGTCAATAGCACACTGCTGCTTCCTCCTAATTTTAGAGTAACATTCAGGGGGGAAATCATGCACCCAGGTTGAGAAAGGGTACCTGCTGTGTACACACAACAGTTTAGGAATCAGGGAAAAACTTAAAATTCAAGATCGATTCTGTGTAATTAACAAAATGAGTCTAGAGGGTCTTCGTTTAGAAACCATGGAGGTTGAAGGGTTAGATCAGTGAGCATTTGTACATCGTATCAGATCAACTGTTTTCCACATCAACTCCCCAGAAAAATCAAAAGTCACTAGTGGGCTTCCCTGGTGGCTCAGTGGTAAAGAATCTGCCTGCCAATGCAGGAGACATGGGTTTGATCCCTGGTTTGGGAGGATCCCACATGCTGCAGAGCAACTAACCTGTGCACCACAATCAGGCCTGTGCTCTATAGCCCACATGCCGCTTCTACTGACGCCCATGTGTCCTAGAGCCCATGCTCCACAACAAGAGAAGCCACCACAACATGAAGCCTGCAAACCACAACTAAAGAGTAGTCCCCACTCACTGCAACTAGACAAAAGCCTGCACAGCAATGAAGATCCAGCTTAGCCAAAAATAAAATTAAATAAAATTTAAAAGAGAAAAGCACTAGAATATTTGTGAGATTCCTGTGGGACAGACTTTGCCTTGTCTGAGACCGCCTCAAGGACAGTCTAAGACAAATATCTAGATTCCCTATAGTGGCTAAGAGTGAAGGGAGGATGCTCTTTCAGACGGGCATAATATTTAAACACTTTCAATGGTGAAAAATGTTTGAAGACAGCAAGAAACAGTCATCTGGGTTGAAACAAGTCCTGCACCAGCAATCCTGCTCTAATGGCCTGTGACACCTAATTCTCCTAGAATAGCGTGGTTATCTTTCTCCACGAGTACAACCAAGGATTGGCTGAGAAAACCAATTGCTGTGTGATATTGAATTACTTCCACATGCTTTTATAACATCCATGCTGAAACCATTTTTGCATAGTGCCAGAAGCTTGCACAATAGATGTGTGTTCAGGAAGACAAAGAAAAAATATGGGGAACCCAGAGAAATCATTTCCCAACCCTCTTGCAGAAAGTCTGGGACCATGTGACTGAATTCTGACCAAAGGATATGGGCAAAAGTGTTTCCAAGCCTCACATATACAACTTTTTACTCATGATCCTGTGCTCTCTTCCCCATCAATGGCAAACTTGATGGCCACACCTGAACCATCTGGCATCAAAAGATGGAAGGAACCTGAGTTTTTGAATGACTTGGAAGAATAGTGGCCCACTCTCCATCCTGCCCCACATTGGACTCTAACACAAAGCAAAAATACACTTTTAGCCATTGAGATTGGGTGGTTGTGAGTTAGGACAATGTAATTGTTATAAACCTTGATAGTATATTGAAAAGCAGAGACATTACTTTGCCAACCAAGGTCCGTCTAGTCAAGACTATGGTTTTTCCTGTGGTCATGTATGGATGTGAGAGTTGGACTGTGAAGAAAGCTGATCCCCGAAGAATTGATGCTTTTGAACTGTGGTGTTGGAGAAGACTCTTGAGAGTCCCTTGTACTGCAAGGAGATCCAACCAGTCCATTCTAAAGGAGATCGATCCTGGGTGTTCATTGGAAGGACTGATGCTAAAGCTGAAACTGCAATACTTTGGCCACCTCATGCGACGAGTTGACTCACTGGAAAAGAGTCTGATGCTGGGAAAGGTTGGGGGCGGGAGGAGAAGGGGACGACAGAGAATGAGATGGCTGGATGGCATCACCGACTCGATGGATATGAGTTTGAGTGAACTCCGGGAGTTGGTGATGGACAGGGAGGCCTAGCATGCTGTGATTCATGGGGTCGTGGAGAATCAGACATGACTGAGCGACTGAACTGAACGAACTGAACTGTTATAACTAACACAGGCCCTGTTAAGCTCACCCTATGAAGCAGGGCCTAATACTGGACAGATAAGACAAGACATACTCATAGAGTCTATCAGCCCAAATAGCAGACACATACTCATTCTGAGTCAGAATTAGGTTCCACACTGAGTTATCGCTGAGCCTGTGTTCTGAGCTCTGAGGCCAATCAGGAAGACACACAGCCTGCAGAGGAGTAAGAGTGTGGTCAGAGTTTTCAACTAGATGACAGGTGGAGGTGCCAATTTTCATGACCACACTTCACCCCATTGATGGAGGGGGCGTTCAGAAGTAATTATGCAAATGAGAAAAAACTTTCAGGCCCCAGAGCCCAGAATTAGCACATCTCCTGTGCCTCCACAGGCTGTGGTCAGCCTCTCCTGCCTGCCCTTAGGTCCTGGGCTTTTATTTGGCTGCCAGAAGAGGATCCCACAGGGAGGTCAGCATATAAAGTCACTAGAGACTATTATGACTGAATTGTGTCTCTCTCCCCACCCCAACCAAACTCATATGTTGAAGCCCTAAACCCCAGTACCTCAGAATGTGAGTGTATTTGAAGACAGGGCCTTTAAAGAGGTGATTAAGTTAAACGAGACCCTTGCTGCCGCTGCTGCTGCTGCTGCTAAGTCGCGTCAGTCGTGTCTGACTCTGTGCGACCCCATAGACGGCTGCCCAACAGGCTCCTCTGTCCTTGGGATTCTCCAGGCAAGAATACTGGAGTGGGTTGCCATTTCCTTCTCCAAAATGAGGCCGACGCGAGAGGCGCCGGCCCCGGCGGCGCAGAAGCGAGAGGCGCCGGCCCCGAACGAACCATGCAAAGAGGCGCGGCCGTGAGGAGCTACCCCACGCCTGAGGCCAGGGCCAGCGGGTGAGAGGAGCTGCCCCACGTCCAACAGGCGGTGGCTGCGCGGGCGCAGGAGGGCCAGAGGAGCTGCTCCACGATCAAGGTCAGGGGAGCAGCCTTGAGGAGATACCCCTCATCCAAGGTAAGGTGCAGCAGCTGCGCTTTCTTAGAGTAGCTGTGAAGAGATATCCCACGCCCAAGGTAAGAGAAACCCAAATAAGATGGTAGGTATTGCGAGGGGGCATCAGAGGGCAGACACACTGAAATCATAATCACAGGAAACTAGCCCATCTGATCACATGGACCACAGCTGAATGTGGTCCACTGGAGAAGGGAATGGCAAACCACTTCAGTATACTTGCCTTGAGAACCCCATGAACAGTATCAAAGGGCAAAATGATAGGATACTGAATGAGGAATTCCCCAGGTCAGTAGGTGCCCAGTATGCTACTGGAGATCAGGGGAGAAATAACTCTAGAAGGAATAAGGGATGGATCAAAAGCAAAACCAATACCCAGTTGTGGATGTGACCAGTGATAGAAGCAAGGTCCGGTGCTGTAAATAGCAATATTGCATAGGAACCTGGAATGTTAGGTCCATGAATCAAGGCAAATTGGAAGTGGTCAAACAGGAGATGGCAAGAGTGAACATAGACATTCTAGGAATCAGTGAACTAAAATGGACTGAAATGGGTGAATTTAGCTCAGATGACCATTATATTTACTACTGTGGGCAGGAATCCCTTAGAAGAAATGGAGTAGCCATCATGGTCAACAAAAGAGTCCGAAATGCAGTACTTGGGTGCAATCTTAAAAACAACAGAATGATTTCTGTTCGTTTCCGAGGCAAACCATTCAATATTACAGTAATCCAGGCCTATGCCCCAACCAGTAATGCTGAAGAAGCCGAAGTTAATCGGTTCTATGAAGACCTACAAGACCTTTTAGAACTAACACCCAAAAAAGATGTCCTTTTCATTATAGGGGACTGGAATGCAAAAGTAGGAAGTCAAGAAACACCTGGAGTAACAGGCAAATTTGGCCTTGGAGCACGAAATGAAGCAGGGCAAAGGCTAATAGAGTTTTGTCAAGAGAACGCACTGGTCATAGCAAACACTCTCTTCCAAGAACACAAGAGAAGACTCTACACATGGACATCACCAGATGGTCAACACCGAAATCAGATTGATTATATTCTTTGCAACCAAAGATGGAGAAGCTGTATACAGTTAGCAAAAACAAGACCAGGAGCTGACTGTGGCTCAGATCATGAACTCCTTATTGCCAAATTCAGACTTAAATTGAAGAAAGTAGGGAAAACCACTAGACCATTCAGATATGACCTCAATCAAATCCCTTATGATTATACAGTGGAAGTGAGAAATAGATTTAAGGGACTAGATCTGATTGATAGAGTGCCTGATGAACTCTGGATGGAGGTTCGTGACATTGTACAGGAGACAGGGACCAAGACCATCCCCATGGAAAAGAAATGCAAAAGAGCGAAATGGCTGTCTGAGGAGGCCTTACAAATAGCTGTGAAAAGAAGAGAGGCGAAAAGCAAAGGAGAAAAGGAAAGATATAAGCATCTGAATGCAGAGTTCCAAAGAATAGCAAGGAAAGATAAGAAAGACTTCCTCAGTGATCAATGCAAAGAGATAGAGGAAAACAACAGAGTAGGAAAAACAAGAGACCTCTTCAAGAAAATTACAGATTCCAAGGGTACATTTCATGCAAAGATGGGCTCGATAAAGGACAGAAATGGTATGGACCTAACAGAAGCAGAAGATATTAAGAATAGGTGGCAAGAATACACAGAAGAACTGTACAAAAAAGATCTTCACGACCAAGATAGTCACGATAACATGATCACTGACCTAGAGCCAGACATCTTGGAATGTGAAGTCAAGTGGGCCTTAGAAAGCATTACTACGAACAAAGCTAGTAGAGGTGATGGAATTCCAGTTGAGCTATTTCAAGTCTTGAAAGATGATGCTGTGAAAGTGCTGCACTCCATATGCCAGCAAATTTGGAAAACTCAGCAGTGGCCACAGGACTGGAAGAGGTCAGTCTTCATTCCAATCCCAAAGAAAGGCAATGCAAAAGAATGCTCAAACTACCGCACAATTGTACTCATCTCACATGCTAGTAAAGTCATGCTCAAAATTCTCCAAGCCAGGCTTCAGCAATATGTAAACCGTGAACTCCCAGATGTTCAAGCAGGTTTTAGAAAAGGCAGAGGCACCAGAGATCAAATTGCCAACATTCGCTGGATCATGGAGAAAGCAAGAGAGTTCCAGAAAAACATCTATTTCTGCTTCATTGACTATGCCAAAGCCTTTGACTGTGTGGATCACAATAAACTGTGGAACATTCTGAAAGAGATGGGAATCCCAGACCACCTGACCTGCCTCTTGAGAAACCTGTATGCAGGTCAGGAAGCAACAGTCAGAACTGGACATGGAACAACCGACTGGTTCCAAATAGGAAAAGGTGTACGTCAAGGTTGTATATTGTCACCTTGCTTATTTAACTTATATGCAGAGTACATCATGCGGAACGCTGGGCTGGAAGAAGCACAAGCTGGAATCAAGATTGCTGGGCGAAATATCAATAACCTCAGATATGCAGATGACACTACCCTTATGGCAGAAAGTGAAGAGGAACTCAAAAGCCTCTTGATGAAAGTGAAAGAGGAGAGTGAAAAGGTTGGCTTGAAGCTCAACATTCAGAAAACAAAGATCATGGCATCTGGTCCCATCACTTCATGGGAAATAGATGGAAAAACAGTGGAAACAGTGTCAGACTTTATTTTTGGGGGCTCCAAAATCACTGCAGATGCTGATTGCAGCCATGAAATTAAAAGACGCTTACTCCTTGGAAGGAAAGTTATGACCAACCTTGATAGTATGTTAAAAAGCAGAGACATTACTTTGCCAACCAAGGTCCGTCTAGTCAAGGCAATGGTTTTTCCCCTGGTAATGTATGGATGTGAGAGTTGGACTGTGAAGAAAGCTGATCCCCGAAGAATTGATGCTTTTGAACTGTGGTGTTGGAGAAGACTCTTGAGAGTCCCTTGTACTGCAAGGAGATCCAACCAGTCCATTCTAAAGGAGATCAATCCTGGGTGTTCATTGGAAGGACTGATGCTAAAGCTGAAACTGCAATACTTTGGCCACCTCATGCGACGAGCTGACTCACTGGAAAAGACTCTGATGCTGGAAAAGGTTGGGGGCGGGAGGAGAAGGGGACGACAGAGAATGAGATGGCTGGATGGCATCACCGACTCTGTGGACATGAGTTTGAGTGTACTCCAGGAGTTGGTGATGGACAGGGAGGCCTGGCGTGCTGTGATTCATGGGGTCGTGGAGAGTTGGACACGACTGAGCGACTGAACTGAACTGAACTGAACTAAGAGTAGGACACGACTGAGTGACTTCACTTTCACTTTTCACTTTCTTGCATTGGAGGAGGAAATGGCAACCCACTCCAGTGTTCTTGCCTGTAGAATCCCAGGGACTGGGGAGCCTGGTGGGCTGCCCTCTGTGGGGTTGCACAGAGTCGGACACGACTTAAGCGACTTAGCAGCAATCCAATCTGATTGATGTCCTTAGAAGAATAGGAAATGTGGACACAGACAGAAACTTTGCGGATGGGTGTGCACAGAGAAAAGAAAATGTTAGGATCCAGCAAACCAAGGAGAGAGGTCTCAGGGGGAACATCTTGATCTTGAACCACCAACCTCCAGAAATGTGAGAAAATATATTTCTGCTATTTAAGCCACCCAGTCTATTTTGTTATGGCAACCCTAGCCCACAAGTACTACAGGGGCACACACTCAACATCACTGAAAGCTGTGAGACACTGCTCTGTCTTACATAAAGAAACTCATTTTTGCTGAACTGAGTCTACTTATGCAAGAACACTAAAGCATCACTAGGCTGGTGTCAAAATCCTCTGTACAGAGATATCATCTACTTAAGTAGACAAAATGAACGTTTCAACTGTACTTTTCCCACAGTTGTTTATGCAACTTCATGAGTACCTACAGACAAGTAGAAAGTGCTACGGTTTAAGAGGCTTCCATATAATACAGGCCTGGAGAATTGCCACTAAACAATCAGCACATTCCACGCAGGGTCAAGAAATCTTTCAAATGAAAACTCTTCAAGCACATTTATTTTTAAAGAAAAATGAAGCAGTCAGGACCAAGGCAATATGCTAAAAGTTCCTTTTCTTTTTTTCCCAAAATGTGAAATATAATTTGAGGAAAGAAAACAAATGCAAACAAAATCAGAATAAAAGCTTAAATTCTGAAAAAGCTAAGTATTTTAAACTGTCAATTTAATCAGTAATATTTTTCTCTTGCAATGTTGCTCATCTATATCACAGAAATGAAAGTTTCCTTAATTCTATTACATATGATTCAGTTTAAAAATGATTAATAAGATATTTTGCTAACTAAATGCCATGCCTGAGTTTGAGATCCTACATCTTGAAGTTGTGCTAAAATATTTTACTTAGACATGAGAAGAAATTTAAACATATTCTTCTGGAAGAGACTCAGACAATAAAAGAAATTAAGTTGGGTAGTGCATGTAGATAAAGACCATGTGGCAAAGTTCGGTATTACTGAGTTCAGAGGAGTGAACCATATGGAAGGAAAAGATGATGGGTCATTACTAGGAACCTGAGGTCACAGGCCAGGGGTTAGCTAACTATGGGCTCTTGGCCAAATTCGGCTATCATTTGATCTCTTATTATGGCTGCTTTCAAGCCACGGTTGCAGACTTGAGTAGCTACAACTGAGACCCTACAGTCCACAAAGCCAAAAGTATTTACCACCTGATGCCATAAATAAAAAGCTTGTCTAAAAAAAGCAGAGATATTACTTTGCCAACAAAGGTCTGTCTAGTCAAGGCTATGGTTTTTCCCATGGTCATGTATGGATGTGAGAGTTGGACTGTGAAGAAAGCTGAGCGCCAAAGAATTGATGCTTTTGAACTGTGGTGCTGGAGAAGACTCTTGAGAGTCCCTTGGACTGCAAGGAGATCCAACCAGTCCATTCTAAAGGAGATCAATCCTGGGTGTTCATTGGAAGGACTGATGTTGAATCTGAAACTCCAATACTTTGGCCACCTCATGCGACGAGTTGACTCACTGGAAAAGACTCTGATGCTGGGAGTGATTGGGGGCGGGAGGAGAAGGGGATGACAGAGAATGAGATGGCTGGATGGCATCACCGACTCGATGGACATGAGTTTGAGTGAACTCCGGGAGTTGGTGATGGACAGGGAGGCCTGGCGTGCTGTGATTCATGGCGTCACAAAGAGTCGGACATGTCTGAGTGACTGAACTGAACTGAACTGACCTGAACCCTTCCATAGATGATCAAAGCAAAGCAAACAAATGCATTTTGATAGCATAGGGAATTTTGGTGCCTCCTTCCCTAGCACCTCTCCAGGTGTGTCTGGAGAGAGCAGAATGCATGCTGGGACACCCCAGTTTTGGTCCACTGAGAAGCCCCCCCACATGTCAGCATTTTCATGAATACCCTGTGTTGGGAGGGGGATGTAATTAGCCAGTGACCCTGGAAGATTCAAGACACACACCTAACTTATTTTTAACTGTGGCTGGGGCCTTGAAGCAGGGCCTGACTTAGATGGCAGTCACAGCCGCCAGTCGGCCTTCAAGCTGGCCATGGACTTCACTCTTGCTTTCCTGGTAGAGGAGGGTGAGGATCAAAGCCCCTCCTTCCATCAGTGACTGCATTATCACCTCTCTAGCTCTGCTAATTACATTTGTAAGGAAACAAAAAAGCCCTATTGATTCATAAAAGTTTGGGAAGCCCTATCTAGAATAGCAGGCACAGCATGTTGCCAACATGAAGCGCTCAATAACTATGGAACAAGTGAAACATACAAGCCACATACGAGCCACTCATTCTTTCACCCCTACAGGCTTCCAGCCCGGCTCACGCAGGACCAGCCATCACCTAATGGAAGAACAGTGGGCTGGGAGGCAGAGAATCAGTGAAGTGAATGAATTACCAGAGATTGCAGCCCTACCAAGGTTTTTACCTTTGCCTCTGAGTCTCTCTCCTATGCCTCCCTCAGTTTCTATGGAGTTATCCAAGGATTATGTGAAATAGGACCTTGAGCCTCACCTTTTCCTCAGGCAATATTTCCCTTGAGTTCTAGATTTTACCTGGCTTATCCTTGATTGCTCAAAATCCCATGTTTTGCTAGCATTTCCCCCTGGTGTTCTCTTCTGTTTCCTTAAGATCCCTTCATCTCCTAGCCCTGAAGTCAGATTAGACCCTCTGATTAAACTAAGGGTTTCTGATCCAATCTCCACTGGCATGGAGCACTCAGACAGAAAAGGTCTACAAGGTACTTGTGATATTTCGTTAAGATATACTCATCTTTCCTTTCTGGATGTACCTATTACAGTTATTATGAATCATTAACTAAAACTCATGAAGAGCTCACTCCTCCCTCCAGCCCACCCTTCTTTTTTTACCCCCTTGACAGCTCCTGCCTCATCTTCAATTCTTTCTTCTCCCAGCCCTAGCTGTTTGGATCTCCAGCTTCCTTTGCACTTAAATTATTATAATTGGTGAACAGCTCTCTCTACGACATTCAGAGGTACCTGACAAGACGCAGACTCTCTGAGGACTCATTTTTGCTTAGCTGGGTTTATTAATAGGCACAGGTTTGACGTTACCCGAAACGTTTTTTTTTTTTTTAATGGTACAAGGAGACATTCGTTTTTGTTCCTCGTGGAAGGAAGTAGGGCAAATATCAAGGTCCAATGTTTTTGCCCTTTATCAAAAAAGTCTTTTAGGCACAGCCTCTTAAGAAGACCAGATTTCATCCCCACCGTCAGTCCTATAGAGGAAAGTGCTGGTGAGTGAGAGCAAAGATAACTCAAAGCACACATAGGACCAAATTTGGCTTGACACCCTCATTAAAAAGATGACCCCCAGGGGAGTTTTCTCTGAAGATGGGCTATGGGGAAGAGGCCAGTTTAACTGAACACGGTAACCTTTTCTCTTAATAGTTTAGCAAACACGTTGAAAGCAAATTGCCAGTTGAACCTCAGACTCAAAACTGCTTTTCCTTGCTGACATATGGCACTGACTTAAGGGAACAGATCAGATGGATAATACAATCATAGCTAATTCCATGTGTTTATAATGGTGCCTTTGATCTATAGAGTGTGAAGTGCTTTGCCAACATCGGCTTACTGATCTTCCTCACCACCTTCTGTGACACGGATGGGGCTGCTTTCATCCCCTCTCTTCACTGAGAAGCTAAGAAGTGAGATGTCTAAAATCATCAGCTTGTTATGATGAAGCTAAGAAAAGATCCTGCAACCCAGGATTCCTATTTAATTCAGTTTCCTGACTATTAACACTCAGCTGCTTCAACAGGGATTCAATAAGCAGCTTAGCTCTTAGCTTCAGCCCCTCTCCAAACAAACAGCTACAGGTACAGGCAAGGGGGAGGTGGAAACGTCACTCTGATCTGACATTAATTTTAATGTCCAGCATCACTTTTTTTTTTTTTTGGTTCTTTTCCTTCACTGTTCTGCATTATCAGTAAGTGTCTTGAATACTCAAGAAAGAAGCATGTTATAGGGAGACCCAGGCAGTATGCACAGTTCTTGTCCACACACTTTGGCTTTATTTGGTGTATTATCTTGAGTTTTGTATGCAAGCAGAAGCTGCTTGAATAAGAAAATCATAAACATTAATAGTAATAAAGTTAGAGGTATTCCTTTATACTAACAGTGCTGTGCTGACTAGGAAGAGTCTAGTGTGGCGTCAGACCAGCTATCTCTGTGCTAGTATTCCAACAAAGGTTATAAAAGTAGCCAAACACAATGAATCCTTGTTCAGTTAAGGATCCTGAAATATGTAACTGTTGCTCATCAAAATAACTGTACATACCTAAAATTTTCTATTTCTTCATCTTTCTCTGAAAGCTTCCTTTCAAGTTCCGCTTTAGTTTCCGAGAGTTCAAGCTGCAAACGAAGAACCTTGCTTTCATTACGCTCCAGAGCTCCCTGAAATACACAAATAAAAAGCATTAAATTAAGCCCATTTTTGGACAAAAGTATCTTTTTCTCTAAATATGTGTCACTAATGGAGCTCTCTTTAGAATTGCTGCTGCTGCTAGGTCGCTTCAGTTATGTCCGACTCTGTGCAACCCCATAGACGGCAGCCCACCAGGCTCCGCCATCCCTGGGATTCTCCAGGCAAGAACCCTGGAGTGGGTTGCCATTTCCTTCTCCAATGTGTGAAAGTGAAAAGTGAAAGTGAAGTCGTTCAGGCGTGTCCAACTAGTAGCGACCCCATGGACTGCAGCCTTCCAGGCTCCTCTGTCCATGGGATTTTCCAGGCAAGAGTACTGGAGTGGCTTGCCATTGCCTTCTCCACTAGAATTGCTAGGAATAGTCAAAGTTCAAATCAGGTTCCTGAAGACTGGGACAGGATGAGAGACAAGTGACTACCTTTCTTTGTCATGTTACTTACAGCTCTGACATCCGGAGGGCTTTCAGCTGTAGTTCAAGAACTAGAATCGCAAGCATTTTTTTTAAATAGAAATTTTCAATCTTGTCTGTGACTACATTTCAATTTTTTAATTTATTATTCTAGACTTTTTTTTAGTGGTTCCATCCTTAGGATGAATCAATAAAAGTATGAAAGCTAAACCAAGGAAGGTGATAACTCCTACCTGGAAACTTTGATTTTGAGCATCACAGAGGGATAGAGAAAAAGTTGAAAGCATTTGGGGAGCAAGAAACAGGAGAGTGCTCAAATAAAGGAAACTGGGGTATACCTGACACATCATGCTTGGTGTGAGCCATTATTATCATAGCTATTACTATTACTTCAAATGGATTGCTCTGACAGGCAGGGAGGTCTCCTGCTCCTTTGAATGTTAAATATAGGCAAGGCAATTATTTCCAGAAATGTTATAAAGCTGTTTCAAGTTGAAAAGGGTAGGTCTGATTAAATTTGAAAGTCTGTTCCATAGATAAAATTTCATACAGAAGAAGAAACAAACAGAACACTTGGAGGTGACAGAGGAGGGTGTTTATAAAGGGGACAAGAGGTGACAACAATCTATTGGTCAGTTAACCACTGGCAGACAGTCCTGAGGGCAGAAGTCACTTTTATAGCCTCTTCTGAGGAGTGCTTGGTGCCTAATATCAAAAGTGGAAAGTAAAACCAAGTAGCAGTTTCAAAATAAAAATAAGAAAGATGTTGGGAATTTAATATGGCTTAAAGCCATGATGCTGTTCTCACAAAACTAACTTCAATATAAAAGAAAATTTAAAAAATGCTTGGATAGCAATTTCCTCTCAGGGAATGGTGCCTTTCCTTCCAGGGGAAACTGTCACCTCTAACCCTTTTGAATGCAGTGAGAAAGTGAATCTTTGAAGGTGACCTGCAATAGTTTGAGCTTTGTGACTTCAAAAATAATCTGATAATGTTTTTCATTAAGGCTCACCCAGAAAAATAAATAACCCGGTTTTACAAATACATGTCCAAGTTAATGAAGTATTCATGGATGCAGGTGAAGACAAAACTTGAGAAAATGTGAATAGAATATAACGCCATCTAGTGCTACTAAACGGTATGAACGCTGTGGCCTTAACCATCTCCCTTCATTGTGCCAGTCAGTTTCATGAAAAAGACTTCTACGTGTTATGTAGGACTAAAATTAACCCTGCCCAATCATAGCTCTCATTGGCTTCTCATGTTGATTGAAATTTCTACTGTAAAAGTTACTTTTGGAGGCTAAGGTGGTGGCTTTAGAAAGTTCCTAGCCAAGGTGGCTGGAGAACCAAAGGAAACAAGTAAATGAAACAAAGTTCAGCTGCCTTATCAGGGGACACCACACTGCCAACTGAAAGGATTCTATATAAAATGTAGATCTCAAAAAACAATTTGCATGAAAAGGCAAGTGCTCTGTCAAGAGCCATCCAGTTGACACATCTGCCTGGCAGATTTCTTACAGAAATGTGATGGTGAGATAAATTGACATTGCTTGACATAGAGCAATCCTTTGGGGTCTCATTTTTTCATTACAGCACCTTTCAAAAGGCCTGTGCCTGAAACTGACTGCTATGCCTTTTTAAAACTGATTGTCTCTGTTGGAAGGTAAGTGGATGAGATGAGCATTTTGAATGCTACCCGGTGCTTGGTCAAAGGGTGAAAAAGAAGTGAAGTCGCTCAGTCGTGTCCAACCCTTTGCAACCCCGTGGACTGTAGCCCACAGGATGGCTCCTCTGTCCGTGGGATTCTCCAGGCAAGAGTACTGGAGTGGGTTGCCGTTTCCTTCTCCAGGATGGTCAAAGGGTGGGTCAAGAAAATGCAATTCAACTGTGAGAACAGAAGCTTTGTAGGCCTTGTTAACTACTTAATGACCATGACAGGATAACTTCCTCCTGAGTTCAGCCTCTTTGGCAAAAAGGTTTTATCAGGGGTCGTTTCAACCACTAGCTAGTACATGCCTAGGGATAAAGCCAGATATTCTTCCTGAACTTTTAGTCCATAATACTGAAAACACTCCTGTCAAACAACCTTCACAAAGATGTGTTTTCAGCAACAAATGAGAACAAAGCAAATGAGAACATTGTTTTGAGTTCAAATGTAATCAGTCAAAACCTTTTGTTTTTTCCCAAAAAAAAACTTTGAGTAAGTTTAAAAATAAATTCATTTTTAAAACTATTCAAAGTTTTTTTTTGGGGGGGAAACAAAAGGTTTTGACTGATTTCATTTAAAGAGAGGGTCAAGTGTAAGGATATTTAGTTATGAAACATCCAACAAATATTTATTGAACTTCTATACACCAGGCAATGTTCTAGTCCAGAGACTCTCAAATGTTAGGGTAAATATGAACTACCCAGGAATCTTGTTTAAATGCAGATTCTGATTCAACAGAGCTGGGGAGAGGGCTGAGAGTCTGAATTTCTAACAAGCTCCCCAGTGATGAGCATGCAATTGGTCCCCAGGCCACATTTAGAACAGCGAGGGCTTAGGTACTGGGGAAAAGTCAGGGAACAACATACACAGGTTCCTGTTTTCCTTACAGTCAAGAGTCTTCATCACAATTGTTTATCCTGTTCTCTGAGCCTCAATTTCCTCATTTGCACAATGAGAACAACAGTCTGCTAGGGTGATTACATAAAATAGTGCACACAAAGCACTTGGCACAGGTCCAAGCATGCAGTTAAGCCTTAAGTGTCATTGTGGTGGTGGTGGTATTAGAATGCAGATCTTCTGCACTGTCACAGTGATAAAAGTCTTCTTTGCTCCCCAGAGGTAATACCTCAGCCTCTTCCAATGCCATCTGAACTTCAGTCTTTTCTTGTTCAATCTGTTTCTTGACCTTTTCCATTTTACTTAAGTTCTTCTTTCCTTCTGTCACCTGATTTGTCAGATTAGAAATCTCCTCTGGAGAGGAAAGAAAGACAAAATTAGTGAAAGGAACCAGTCTCAGACCCATGCTATCAGGCACAGCAGACTGTTCTGGAAGGCCAGCTGGGACCCTGGTCATGCCATTCTTGGTAGCTTGATGACAAGGCCACTGCTGGCACTATGGGATCTTTGTTTGAATTTGAAAAAATGAATACCTTTTCAATATATTCTTTTAGAATCTGTCAGAAAGTTGTCTACAACCACTGGTGAGAATGGTGCTTCTTAGAATATTTGCATCAAACTAACTGTGCAACTTGGGCTTCCCTGGTGGCTCAGAGGTTAAAGCGTCTGCCTCCAATGAAGATCCCCTGGAGAAGGAAACGGTAACCCACTCCAGTATTCTTGCCTGGAGAATTCCATGGACGGAGAAGCCTGGTAGGCTACAGTCCACGGGGTCGCAAAGAGTCGGACACGACTGAGCGACGGAACGGAACGGAACGGAACAGAACTGTGCAACTGTACATGCCAATCCACTTGTCAGAGCCACACCGGATATTGGCTGGTGGGGCTCGAGGACACACACCTGGAATCATTATTTCAGTGGAAGAGCTTAGCTATCAACACCAATAGCAGTGGCTGTTGTGACAGCGGTTGCAACACCAGGAGGGGAACTTAGAGCATGTCATTGTCTGCCAGGAGCCAACGCATGAACCCTCTCATGAACACAAGCCTTTGACAGAGCAAGGCTTCCAGAAGAAAACCTCAGCCACCGGACACTGTTACTGTCAGTTCTGCCTTTTCATTAAGGAAGCCTCTGGAACCTAAGAGGAGCAGAGCAGAACCAAGTGCTCTGGGAATTACCCACAGTCCAGAGGCAGTGGAAGGTGTTCAAGAGCCTAACTGCTTCTCTGGCTCTGAGGATACCTAGCTTATGACAGGATGGGACAAGAAGTTTTAAGTTACAAAAAAAAACCCATTAGATGATAATTCTCATGTGAATAACAGATTCTTGTCTGATATAGCCTGTCCAGAAAACAGGCTCCCAAGAGAAAACTCAAGGCAGTGATTCTCTACTCTGACCACACCTTAGAATTATTTGGAGAGCTTATGAAAAACACTTCTGCCCAAGTTCCACCCCAGACCAAGTGAGGTCTCCATTTGTATTTCTGGGAACTTACTAGAAATACAAATTCTCAGACCCCCTCCTAGACTTACTGGATCAGAAACACCGAGGGAGGGGCCCAGACAACTGGGTTTTTTTTTGCTCCAAAATCAGTGCTGATGGTGATTGCAGCCATGAAATTAAAAGACGCTTACTCCTTGGAAGGAAACTTATGACCAACCTAGACAGCATATTAAAAAGCAGAGACATTACTTTGCCAACAAAGGTCCGTCTAGTCAGGGCTATGGTTTTTCCCGTGGTCATGTATGGATGTGAGAGTTGGACTGTGAAGAAAGCTGAGCGCCAAAGAATTGATGCTTTTGAACTGTGGTGCTGGAGAAGACTCTTGAGAGTCCCTTGGACTGCAAGGAGGTCCAACCAGTCCATCCTAAAGGAGATCAATCCTGGGTGTTCATTGGAAGGACTGATGCTAAAGCTTAAATTCCAATATTTTGGCCACCTCATGCGACGAGTTGACTCACTGGAAAAGACTCAGATGCAGGGAGGGATTGGGGGCAGGAGGAGACGGGGATGACAGAGAATGAGATGGCTGGATGGCATCACCAACTCGATGGACGTGAGTTTGAGTGAACTCTGGGAGTTGGTGATGGACAGGGAGGCCTGGCATGCTGTGATTCAGGGGTCGCAAAGAGTCAGACAGGACTGAATGACTGAACTGAACTGAACTGGGTGCTTCTGACACCATCAAAGTTTTCTAACTGTTCCAGCACCCCTCACAGGCCCAGTCAGTGAACTGATCACGGACTGTATAGATCAACAGAGAAAGCAGGTTTTATTTATGTCTCCAATAGTAATGAACTTATTCCCAGGGTACCTCAGGATTATAACACATGACACTGTTGGTGCTGCTATAAATTGGGAGCCCTCTTTGAAGGGCTGCTGGGCAGTATTTTAAAATTTAAAAATTCATTCCTTTAACCCAGCAATTTCATTTCTAGGACTTTACCCTACTGAAATATTTGAACCTGTCCACAAATATATGTACAGGGATGTACAATATAGGATTATTTATAATTGTGGAAAACTGTATCTAAAATGAATAAGGTCTATTGAAATGTGTTAATTATCCTTATCATAAACACTCCGTTGCTAATAACAATCACATGGTAGGCCTCCAGGTACAGGCATGGTGGCAAAGCCCATAGTTAAGTATACATGTGTCAGAATCAAGCTGGCTGGGCTCAAATCTCAGATCAGCTACCTAGCAAATGTGAATCTGGCCAAGTTCTTAACCTTAAATGATTCAATCTAATCTGCATTTTACAGATAGAGAAACTAACTCATAAGATTGTTCTGAGACGTAAATAATGAATACTTGTATAAAGAACAGTGCCTGGCACACAGGATGGACTTTTGAAGTATTTGTTAAATGAGAAAATATATTAATAAATTTTTAAAAGGTACAGAATAATCTGCAATTGAAGTAAAAAAAAATACTTGCCTGCATATATGCATGGAAAATCTTGGTAAGGCTAGAGATATAAAGAAATTCTTAATACGCTTACTTTACTGCAGGGAACTGGGGTTCTGAAGGTAGGAATGTAGTCTTATTTTTAGAACTTATTTAATGAAAATAGTATCTGTCGTTTAAAAAAAGAAAATCCAAAGTAAGTATAAAAATGGCAAAGTTAAAACCCCAGCACGGCTGTGAAGATGCTGAGCCGTCTATGCTGGAGGCGGCAGCTAAGTCCGCGGCAAGTGCACTTCCGGTGCCCCGGGGCTTCTCAGCACAATGTACCTTTCAAGTGCTTGTTCTCCCTTCGCAGGGCCTCCTGGCTCATGGTGCCTTCCTCGTAGGTGTGCCTGAGCTCCAGGAGCTGGATGTTGAGGGCGCGGACCTCCTTTTTTGAGGCATCCAGCATCACCTGGGACTCCTCGTGCTTCCGCCTCCAGTCCTCCAGGCGCTTGTCAAAATGCTGCTGCTTCTGGTTGAGCGCGGCAGCCGCAGACCGCGCCTGCCCGAGATCAGACAGGGTGTCCCCAAGCTCAAGCTGCAGTCGGAGCCTGGCCCTCTCCAGGGAGGCGTTTCTGGCATTGGCCACTCCCATGGCTTCTGCAGCCTCCTGCAACCGAAGTGCCAGCTTCTTCCTGGGAAGAGGAGGCCCAAAGGGCGAGTGAAGCCACAACTCTCATCCAGTATGCCCTTATTAAACACAGAGCTGTGGAACAAATAGGGGAGCCCCCAAGGGTGGCTTCATAGTATGAAGGGAAGTAACTTGTGTCTGAAAAAGACCTTCTTGTGCTGTGGAACCTAGATGTCTGCTGACAACCGCCCTCTGGCTCCTGTGTCCACAGGTCCTTTATGTTCCCCCACCCTTTGGCAACCTGGACTTGAGACTCAGAATCTCTGAATCCCTGTAAGTATCTGCTTCCCCTGAACCTTAAATAAGCAATACAGATATTATCCAGAACAAGAAACAGGAATAAGAGGAAGATGGTACTGAACACCCAGCAGTAAGCAACTGTTAAAAGTTTTGGGCACGTCTAGTCTCTAAAGAGTTCCTTGGCTACCCTGCTTGCAAGGAGCCTTCTTCAGCTCTCTCCTGCTCACTGTCTCCCCCTCTCATCATGTGACTTTTAAACATGCCCAAATTCTCTCTTCTGTGAATTCCTTCTCTAACTGGGCTCCTCTTCCCCACTGTGTATACCCACATCCATCCCAGCGGTATGCTCACTTATCAGGTCCCACTGTTGTTGGGGGTACTTTAGCCTCTGTCTGTCCTCCCTTCAGCATACTCTTAGATGGAGCAGCTTAAAATGCTTCCTTTCCACCACACTTACAATGCAGTGCTCTTATGCTCCCTAATGGATGCAATGTGTTCTCTTGTTCACATCTCCTGCAGGGACACTGGTAGTTCCATTCTTACTCATTCATCACACCTCTTACATGAAAGCTACTGTATGTACCAAAGCTTTTTTCAATCTACTGTTATTAAACAGAAAATGGTCCTCAGGAATTAATATGTGCCACATAACTAACCCAAAAGAGCAATGTGGTCATAAAGCCCCCTCTAGGTAGAATCCTGTAAAAACCAATCTGTGCTCAGTGTCCAGGAAGGACCTGGGCTCTAACAACTACTCCTTGCTCACTGGCTTTCTAGCCATAGTCACTTCATGTCTTTGCTTCATTCTTCTTAACTGTTAAGAAAAGACTCCGATGTACTGCATGGTGACTATTGTTGATAATACTGTATTATACATGTGAGAGTTGCTATGAGAATAGAGCTTTAATTTTCTCACCATAATAACAACAACAAAATGATAATATTAACCAACCATACTGTGGTAAAGATTTCACAATATGTGCATATTTCAAATTATTATATTGTACACGTTAACTGTACACCCTACACAATGGCATATGTTAATCATATTTCTATAAGCTGGATAAAAAATAGGAGATTCTGATGTTCTATCCTGCCTAAAACAAGAATCTTGTAAAAGAATTACACATATGTTAACTACTTTAGAAATGCTTAACTGGAAACAGAAAACAGGAATTTTACTTTGGGTGACCAACTGCTGAAGGACTGAGAGGTTGTACAGGACACAGGGCTATCAGAGCTCAAATCAGGCAAATTCAGGGCAAACTGGACAACTGATCACCTTCATTTGACTGATAATGTTTTTCTATATTTACTACCAACTGCCATTTTGCTCTTTGACTTGCCAACCATAAGCACCTACATGGTTGCCTAGAATATGCAAGAAGATGTGGGAGAAGAATAAATCAAATCCCTCTCCTCGTGGAAACTCAGAGCTCAGAGACACTAAATGGGCTCATGGGGGAGCTTGATTCCACTAAACTTCACTCATCGTGTGAACCCAAGCCTAGAAATCTGAGCAGACAGATCTTCAACTTTCCAATTTAAAACAAAAAAATACAATCCTAGATTTTTTTGTAATTCCACCTCCCTGAGGGGATTTAGAGGCAAAGCATAACAGAGACAATGCTTTATTTATTTGATGTTTAAGTTTAAAGCAAAAAAAAAAAAGTCTTCAGATATAATCACATTTGCCATTTCTCTCTAGTTGTCATGGACTATAAGACCATGATTTGTTAGTTCAAACAAATCTATGTGGTCATAAGTAACCCACATACTTTCTCTCTTTTCTGTCTCTCTCTTAGAAACCTTCAAACAGAATGACTGGTAGACACTTTCACTGGAATTCTTCAGTTAAGGAAAAAAAAGTTTTAACTTTAGAAGCGAATGCCATATTTTGGATATGAGGAACCATTTCAGTTCAAGGCCCCACTTTTCTGTGGTCCCGAGTTTTTAACACATTTACCATGGGTATTTTTAGTATCTGTCATCACAAAGCCCTTTTTAAGTTATTGTGGCTACAGAGACAGATCTCTTGGTATCCCCCCTTTAGGGACAGAACACAGCAGCTGTTCAGCACATGTACAGCAATGTCTTTCAGAGATTTAGGTGAAGAACTGAAAAATAATATATTTGGTTGACACTAAAGAGAAACGTATTGATCTGCCCTGGATTTTTGCCAAGCTACCAAGTCAGGGACATACTATTTTGAATCAACCTTTAACGCTGGTTTGATACTGTCTCTAAAAGACTCACAATTCTTTGACCTCTGAGCAAAAAGCTTTAGAACTGCATCCTGGGACTAAGTCTTAATTCATGTAGGCCCCAAACTTCTGTAGTTCCCGGAAGAACTTCTAAAGCCTTTGTGTAGTGTTGGCTATAAAACCCATGTCCTAACCTTAGAGGTGGCCCAAAGGCGAATTCTTTTCAAAGGAACCTTTGTCCCATAGACAGGATGACAGATCCTAACACATTTCCAGCTGCCCCTGTCCATCTTCACAGATGACTTTGTAGTCTACAAGTTGTAGATCAGAGACATTTTTTGATAACTTTAATGTATGGAGATGTATACAGACATGGACTCCATTTTTCTGGTGTTTCAAATGAAACCCAGGATTTTACATGTTAGCCTGTTTTCAGACCATAGCTCAGTCACATCTGTGAAGACTTCTCTTCTGTCTCTAGAAAGAACCTCCTTTCCCCCCAGGATTTCTCTCTAATGTTTGTCACTCTGTATTATAATGTTAATTTTTTAACCTCTCTAGACTATGTATGTGCTTCTTGCCAGTGGCCTTGGGCTTATTCACACGGTTGGGGAGGACTTGCTAAGTGCACACATGAAGCCTTGAAGACAAAGCCACTATTCTCCGAGTCCTCTGCATAACGAGCTCCAGGGTCAGACTAGCCCTGCCCCACTCACTTGGCATCCTCCAAGTCCTCAGCACGCCGGATGGTGTCATCCTCGTACTTGGTCCTCCACTTCACTGTTTCAGCATTGCCTTTGAGCAGGGCCTGCAGCAGCTCAGCCTTGGCCGCTTGCTCTTCCTCGTACTGCTCTCGTAGAAGGTCACAGTCACGCTTGGCCGACTTCACGGCCTGGGCCAGGGCACTCTGTGACTGCAGGGCACACACACAGGTATAAAAAGGCACCACCACCATTAATGATGAAAGCTTCAGAGGCGACATCATCTTTTTTAGATAAGGTTAATAACCACCTGCCACAAATGCAAGCTGAACGTGAACCTAGTTAGTTAATACTAGGGAGAGAATTTGGGACAAGAAGAGAAAGGAGAGAGTATCTAATTGCTGCCATTAAAACAAGGAAGAGAGTTCTATTTAGGGAAATGCAGCCTGACAATGTGGGCTTCAATAATAGACAGGCCTGGAGTTCTAGAAATAGTGCAGCATGCAAAGGTAGCAATAACACTCACTATCACTTAGGTAGTACAATTTATATTTAGCAATATACAAGACACTGGTCTTGTTTGGACTAGAAAGGACCACTGAGTTTAGTCTAGCCTTTTCATCCATTGATAAAGAAAACAAAATCTTTTATTTCACATGCATATCTCTAAAATCTTTATTACTTTAAAACAGCACAATAGAAGTTTCCATAGTGATGAAAATATTGTATACGTGTATTGTCCAATATGGTAACCACTAGTCATGTGGCTGTTAAATATTCAAAATGTGCCCAACTGAATTTCAATTTTATTTAATTCTAATTAATGTCAGTTTAAATTCAGGTAGCCACCTGCAGTATAGTAGTGGCTTCAGTATTTATTGGACTGTAGAGCTAATAATTATTTGTCACTTAAGGCATGGTTTGTTTAACCTAGCAACATCATTCCCAAGGGTTACCTAGTCTAGTGGGAAGAAGCAGGGTCTCTGCCAGTCCTCATGGATCCTTAATACAAATTAGGAAAAAACCTCTTCTCAGATAGATGCAGCTCTGAAAGCACAAGGCTTGGTTAATGGTAGCCTCAGGCAGACACCTAGGGGCTTTGAGTGAGGAGCAATAATATTATATATAATTCCCTGGTGGCTCAGACAGTAAAGAATCTGCCTGCAATGTGGGAGAGCCGGGTTCAATCCCTGGGTCAGGAAGATTCCCTGGAGAAGGGAATGGCAACCCACTGTAGTGTTTTTGTCTGGGAAATCACATGGACAGAGAAACCTGGCAGGCTATAGTCCCTGAGGTCACGAAGAGTCAGACATGACTGGGCAACTAACACTGAGAAGGACACAGGGATTGGAATCTGGGAAACTTGGTTTCAAATTGTGATCCTTCCTCTCATTTAATACATGTTTAGTGAACACCTGTTCTAAGCAATAGTGTTAACCAAAGTAAATAAAATGGAGACAAAGCCTTTATCCAAAGAACCTGAATGGAGGAGGATATATGAAAACAAGTATGTACAAAAATTAATAAATAAAATTGCTGACAGCACTGAAAGAAAGAAAGAAAGTGAAGTCGCTCAGTCATGTCCAACTCTTTGTGACCCCATGGACTATAGCCCACCAGGCTTCTCCATCCATGGAATTTTCCAGGCATGAGTACTGGAGTGGGTTGCCATTTCCTTCTCCAGGGGGTCTTCCCGACCCAAGGATTGAACCTGGGTCTCCCACATTGCAGGCAGACGCTTTACCATCTGAGCCACCAGGGAATTTTTTCAGTACTGAGATCATAAAACAGACTGACATGAGGACACATGTTTGGCTTTTTCTCATCATCCCCCAAAGGCCTCCAAGAAGGGCCTTCAAACGGTGGGAATAGTCCTAATGATGGCAGCTTATTTAAGAGGCAGTGAGGCAGCCAGGGTGCTAAGAGGTGAGTAAATGCAAGACGCAGCTATAGGAGGTAGGGTCACAGAAGGAGGCTTGGACTGAGAAAGGGGGCCTGCTATGCCAGCTGGAAGCCTGGCATACCAGAGAAGTCAGCCAGAGAGAGCTTCTAAACCGTAAATCTAGTCATTTCAGAACCTGCTAAACTTCCTACAGTCTACTACTAGCTACATGACCTTGGATGAGTTGTCTTCTCAGAGCCTTGGTTACTTCGTGTAAAAAAAAATAATTCTACCAGTTTCATATGACTTAACATTTGAAGGTTTAGATGGCATGAAAGAAGCATCCAATATGATGTCGGAAGCATGAATCATGGTAGTAATTTTTAAATGTATGTATAATATAGAAAATAAGGAGAATGTGGGGGATAAAAGAAAACATTTAAAAAGAGAAGTCTGCAGAGTCAATGACTTTTACCCTTGGAGTAGATGCCTTTGCAGTGAGATTATATACAGGTGAAGTCCTTTGGGGTCTTAGAAAATGTCTTGAATATGAAATAAGAATAGACTTGAATACCAGGACTCAAGGAATCCATCTCTCATTTTAGTCACTATGGTTTAACATTAAAGAATCACATTCACCGAGGTCACCTACTAGCAACATTATATATTCTCTTAGGAAAAAATAACTAATATCTATAATTCATTTGACAATTTAAAAGTAATATTGAATTAATCCAGTCCCATTCATTTTATCCTGGTCTTTTAATTAATTCTACTTCTTTGTGCAATTCAGAATAAAAAATCCATAAAGAACTTTGCTGATGTTCTGTTCAAGTAATAATGCAAAATGGAAATACATACTTTCCTTGCACAAACTAGAAAAGCAATTTGAATTACTGAGGATGATCTTTCAGTGATCAGAGTCTTTCTCAGCATACCCAAGATCCAACAAGTCTTTTTTCCCTTAACGTCTAGAGCACTTTCCCCTCTTCTTTTATATAAGAAGATATTCAAGCCAACCTACCAAGCACTATTTTTTTAAAAAAAAACATACAGTGAAATGCCTGGTGAGAAATAATAGATGCATTACTTTGGTTTCTTCTGCCAGTTGCCCTTTCAGGTCTTGAATCTGCAGAGTGAAGATACTCTTTTCCCTGGAAAGTTGGTTTATCAGAGCTTCCTTTTCTTGCAGCCTTTTTCGGAACTCACCTACAAAAAGATTTCACAAAATAAGTTAATCGTGGTCTTCTTTCTCACCTACTGCCTTTCCCACTTAACTTACTGAGTTTAAAAGCAACTAATATGATCCACATATTTTTTATATTCATAAAGAGAAGATGAGTCCAGTTACCAGCAAATCATGACAATGTTCCTATCCAGAACTCACAAGAGAGCCCTAAAAAAGAAATAGTTTTTGGTAGTAACCATGACTAGATAATATTCAGTTGGCCAAAAAGCTTGTGTGGGTTTTTCTATAAGCTGTTATAGAAAAAATCGAATGAACTTTTTGACCAACCCAATATTCAGTTCAGTTCAGTTCAGTCGCTCAGTCGTGTCCGACTGTTTGCGACCACATGAACCACAGCACACCAGGCCTCCTTGTCCATCACTAAATCTCGGAGTCCACCCAAACCCATGTCCATTGAATCAGTGATGCTATCCAATCATCTCATCCTCTGTCATCTCTTTCTCCCTCCTGCCTTCAATCTTTCCCAGTATCAGGGTCTTTTCCAAAGAGTCAGCTCTTTGCATCAGGTGGCCAAAGTATTGGAGTTTCAGATTCAACATCAGTCCTACCAATGAACACCCAGGATTGATCTCCTTTAGGATGGACTTGTTGGATCTCCTTGCAGTCCAAGGGACTCTCAAGAGTCTTCTCCAGCACCACAGTTCAAAAGCATCAATTCTTCGGTGCTCAGCTTTCTTTATAGTCCAACTCTCACATCCATACATGACGACTGGAAAAACCATAGCCTTGACTAGATGCACCTTTGTTGGTAAAGTGATGTCTCTGCTTTTTAATATGCTGTCTAGGTTGGTCATAAGTTTCCTTCCAAGGAGTAAGCATCTTTTAATTTCATGGGTGCAATCACCATCTGCAGTGATTTTGGAGCCCAGAAAAATAAAGTCTGACAATGTATCCACTGTTTCCCCATCTATTTGCCATGAAGTGATGGGACCAGATGTCATGATCTTTGTTTTCTGAATGTTGAGCTTTAAGCCAACTTGTTCACTCTCCTCTTTCACTTTCATCAAGAGGGGGTTTAGTCCTTCTTCACGTTCTGCCATAAGTGTGGTGTCATCTGCATATCTGAGGTTATTGATATTTCTCCTGGCAATCTTGATTCTAGCTTGTGCTTCTTCCAGCCCAGGGTTTCTCATGATGTACTCTGCATATAAGTTAAATAAGCAGGGTGACAATATACAGCCTTGACATACTCCTTTTCCTATTTGGAACCAGTCTGTTGTTCCATGTCCAGTTCTAACTGTTGCTTCCTGACCTGCATACAGGTTTCTCAAGAGGCAGGTCAAGTGGTCTTGTATTCCCATCTCTTTCTGAATTTTCCACAGTTCATTGTGATCCACACAGTGAAAAGCTTGGGCATAGTCAATAAAGCAGAAATAGACGTTTTTTTCTGGAATTCTCTTGCTTTTTTGATGACCCAGCGGATATTGGCAATTTGATCTCTAGTTCCTCTGCCTTTTCTAAAACCAGCTTGAACATCTGGAAGTTCATGGTTCACGTATTGCTGAAGCCTGGCTTGGAGAATTTTAAGCATTGCTTTACTAGTGTGTGAGATTAGTAGCTATCATTTATAGAGAATCTTCCACAAAGTAAGGATTTTATGTATATTATCCAGTTTAACTGTCATAACTATTTGATAATATAGGTATTATATTACCCATTTTTCAGAAGGGAAAACACAGCCGCTTACTTAAATGTGATTGAGACACAAAGCTGCACAGCTAGTAACCAATGGACATAGATTCAAATTAAGCTTTTAATCCTGAAGAAAATGTTTTCTTCTGTGGCATGCTCTCTTGTTTATTATGTGTGATTCTACAAATTTCTGGCCATATAATTTTTAGATAATTACAACTTCTTTGCCTCGTTTGTAAGTTGAGGATAACAATCAAAGATTGTTAGTGAAAATTAATTGAGTGTGAATGGACTGTGTAGACTGAATTGCTAAATAAAGACTAGAAATTTTCATTAAAGAGTAGAGATGGGTAGATTTTATTTCACTCTAGTCTACCTTCCCAGCTTAGCTTATTTCATTCATAATAGGTGAGAAATGACTTGGTTATTAGAAATGGCACTAAAGCAGAGCCAATCCTCAACAAAAAATGTTAATTCTATTACGTAATTAGTCCAACAATAAAAGCTCCAAATATTATGACACCCACTCCTCTTGACACAAAGAAGTTCTAAAACTCTCAGCATTATAAGAAAGCATCTGTTTGGGTTAAAACTGCAATTACCAAACTTCTTAGTCTTATGAACACTTTATACACTTAAAAATCACATAGGACCCCACAGAGGTATTGTATTTATGAGTTTTATATTAACAGTGTATTTGAAATTAAAAGAGAAATTTAAGATACGTATTTACTCATTTTCAAATAATAAAAATTTTAAAGACATGTTAACAGAAGTAAGTTTTTAGAGGGAAAGCTATATGTTCCAAAACAAACAAAAAATTAGTGAGAAAAATCAGCTTATTTTACATTTTAAGAAACTCTCTGGCTTAATACAAATCAGCTGGTTGAGGAATCCAACTGTTCTGGTTGAAGCATATGCAGAAATCTGGCCTCTCACACATAAGTAGCTAGAAAAGGGAGATGTATTTTGATAGCTTTTTCAGATAATTGTGATGACTTTTTGATTCTATACCAAAACTGAACAAATAGGAGTTTCCTAAGGGTTAATTCATGGGGTCGCAAAGAGTCGGACACGACTGAGCGACTGAACTGAAGGGTTAATGGTATAAGCCAAACAAATGAAATTTTTTATTCTGTTCCATTAAAATTCATGGATCAGTCTTAAACTTTGAATGGATCTTTTACCTGTATTTCATTTTGCAGCACCAAGTAGTGGTGATTTGAAAAATATATGTTTACTCAATTATGCAGATTTTTCAAATGTTAACACATTTCATCACACAATATAAAAAAAAAAATCATACTTGTTAACATCACCACTTATTTCATAAAAAAGCCTTTAAGGTTCAGATCAAGATGGAGGAGAAGGAAAATCCTGAGCTCACCTCCTCCCACAGATACACCAAACTACAACTAAATATAGAAAAACTATCTCTGAGAATGTCCTAAAGACTAGCAGAACAGATTTTCTATAACTAAGGATATGAAGAAAAGGCCATATGGGGAAGGGGAAGAGGGCAGAGACATGGTCTAGTCAGAACATGCACCCCCACTAAGGCCACTAATAAGTGGGAGGGGTATCACAACTGTTGAGGTCCCCACTAGGGAGTGAGGGGTCCAAGCCCCCCATCAGGCTCCCCAGCCCAATGTACTTGCATGGGGAAGACAACTTCCACAATTTCTGACTGTGAATATCATCAGGGCTTAGGGTGGGGAAAGCCAAAAGGCAGTGGGAAACTGGAACACTGCTCATGTACAAACTTGCTCCAGGTCTCAATGCAGAGGCAATAGTTTGAAAAACACCTAGTCATAAAGAAGATGACCAATATTGACTACTGTTAGGATGTATGCTAGAGGGCAGGGGTCTGGCAGAACTTTCTCCAGTGGCAGAAGCACTTGTGGTCACATTTTAATTAATTTATTTATTAACTCTTCTGCCACCTAGCTGGCCCAGAGCTGGTGGGCACCATTTCTGCTACTTTCAATCAACCTGGCTAACAGGGTATACTTCCACCCCAACATTCCCCTGAGGATTAGCATGCCCCTCAAAAGTCACTCCATGACTTCCCCACCAAACAGGCAGCATGAGCTGCACCAATGCCCTTCCAAAGTGGCTCTTACACCAAATGACCTGGTGGGACATCTTGGCCAGCATCAGCACTCCTTTCAAAGGAGCTCCCACTTGGGGGATAGCTCCATCCACAGTACATCTACAGCAGTCACAGCCAAGCTATGCAGCCAGCCAGGCCTGGTACCAGCTCCCCCAACCAGTGTGCCCACAGCAATTGTGGCCCAACCACAATAAGAGAATGAGCACAGCCCAAAGAGGGAAAACCTCAGTAACAAGTGGCTCTGGTGACCATGGGAATTGTGCCACTGAGCCCCACAGAAACCTTCCACATAAGGTCACTCTTTCAAGACTGGGATATGGAGCTGATCTATCTAATACATAGAAGCAAACACATAGAATTAGGCAAACTGAGGAGAAAAAGGAATACTTTTGAAATGAAAGAACAAGACAAAACTCCAGGAAAAGAACTAAATAAAATGGAGCTAAGCAATATATAAGAAAATAATTTAAAGTAATACTCATAAATATGCTTCCTAAACTCAGGAGAAGACTGGATGAACTCAGCGTGAGAACTTCAACAAAAATATAAAAAAGAACCATCAGAACAAAAGATTACAGTGACTGATATGAGAGCACACACTAAGAGAATCAACAGCAGATTAAAAGATGCAGAACAGATCAGCAGTCTGGAAGATGAGGAACTGGAAATCATCCAACGAGAACAGGAAAAAAGAAACAAGAATTTTTAACAGAGATTAGTTCAAGGGGCCTCTGGGACATCAGGCATACTACCATTCACATTAGAGAAGTCCCAGAAGGAGAAGAGAGAGACAGAGAACACATAGAGGCAAAATATCTCAACATCATAAATATCATCTATGACAAAACTACAGCTAACCTGATACTCAATAGTCAGACCTCTCAAAGATCAGAATCAAGACAAGGAAGTCTGTTTTTGCCACTTTAAGTCAACACAGTACTAGAAGTCAGGGTTTCAAGACATTTAAATAGGAAAGGGAGAAAAAAACTCACTATTTGCAGATGATATGACACTATACATAGAAAACCCTAAAGCCTCCATCAAAAAACTATCAGAACTAATAAATGAATTCAATAAAGTTGCAAGATGCAAAATCAATATACAGAATCAGATACATTTCTGTACACTAATAACAAACTATCAGGAAGAGAAATGAAGAAAACAATTTCATTTACAATTACATCAAAAAGTGTAAAATACCTAGGATTAAATGTAACCAAGAGGTTAAAAGACCTGTTCTTGGAAAACTATAAGAAACTGAGGAAAGAAATCAAAGATACAAGTAAATGGAAAGATACTCTTTGTTCATAGATTGGAAGAATTAATATCATTTAAAAATATTACTACTGAAAGCAATCTATAGATTCAATGTAACCCTTATCAAAATTTTTCTCAAAACTAGAACAGATAACCCTAAAATTTGTATAGAACTACAGAAGTCCCAGAAAAGCCAAAGCAATCATGAGAAAGAACAAAGCTGGCAGTATCACACAACCTGATTTCAAACTATACTACAAAGTTATAGCAATGAAACTATGATATTGGCATAAAAAATAGACACATAGATCAATGGAATGGAATGGAATGGAATACTACTCAGTCATGAAAAATGAGATTATGTCATTAGCATTAACATGGATGGACCTAGAGGGTATAATATTAAATAAAATAAATCAGACATGGAAACACAAAGACAAATAACATATTATTTCACTTATACATGGAATCTAAAAAAAATTAACAAACAAAACAATACAGAAACAGACTCACAGACACAGAGAATAAACTGGTGGCTGCCAGAGGGGAAGGGGATGGAAGAATTAAGTGAAATAGGTTAAGGGGATTAAGGTATGAACTTCTTATTTTAGTTATAAAATATGGGGCTATGATGTACAACATAAGGGTTATAGTCAATGGTATTGAAATAATTTTCTATGGTAACAGATGGTTATTAGGCTTATTGTGTTGATCAACTTGTAATACAGAGAAATGCTGAATCACTATATTATATACCTGAAACTAATACTATACACAATAAAAAAGCCGGGGGGGGGGGTTCTTCAAGAATTGAGAGCCATCAAGCTCATGATGGCATATACATGTTTTCCAAAATCTAATTTTTACCTAAAAGCTCCACTTTTATTATTGGCAACAAATATTGTCAGTTGTTTTCCTTGGACTGAAAGGCTCACTTTGTTCATTTTTGTGAAAATATCTGCCAAATATCTAAGTCTGAATAAGCATAGTTTGTCAAATATTCTTTCAAGTAAATACGATTCTTCCTGAAAAATTGCTAGTTTAGCTCAGAACTTGAAAAATCACACATCCTACTTTAGTATGAAACAGAAGTGCTTTATGCACACTTTTTGTTTTGTTACACACAATAGTAAAAAGATATATATTTGGGGTTGAGATATAATTAATTTTTACTGTTTCATTAAGGACATTCTTAAGTAAAACTGACTCTTTTTTAAACTTTTGAGTATATACCAGCAAATGCAATGATTAATACTACAGCATGGTGCTACTGCCTCGGTTTGTGATAAGGCTCCAGTAGTTTTAATCATCATTGCTTTTGCACCATCTATAACAGCAGCAAAAGAACTGAAAAAGCAAACAGCATCTTAGTATTGAATGAAATAGCTTTAATTTCTCACTTAGTTCCCCTAAAAGAGCCTTGATGATTGCTGGGGTTCCATGGACCAAACTTTGAGAAACTCTAGGTCACACATCATATTTAAAAGTATTCTGAGGAAATGCCAATCCATTAAGGGGTTGAGACTAACATAACACATATTTTACAGAACTAGGATCCCTTAACATGGCTTACCTGATCACATTTACTATTGGTCTCCTTTGAAAGCAGACTATAATCAGGGCATGAGACAGAAACTTTGGTAATAGTAGCAAAAAAGAAAAAAAGCAGCAAAAATCTGAACCATAGTCCTAGTGAGAGGAGGGGAGGTTTGGATGGGTATATACTTAAAATTTAATCCGTACGAGAGCCAAAAGATAAAGCCGAGAATAAAGGAGGACATAAAATGTCCTGCATCCTAAGTAGAATTATCATTTCAGATCCAGTTTCATTTCACTTACCCACCAATTTCCTCATCAAAAAAGTGAATAGAAAATTAATACCAATAAGTAGAGGGAGGGAGGTAATGCCTATCAAACAAATTGTATATAGCACTTCTTTCAGAGCAGACATACAGTCATTCTCCAGCCTAGCCTCCAGACTGCACAGTGCCCTGCTGCTGCTGCTAAGTCACTTCAGTCGTGTCCGACTCTGTGTGACCCCATAGACAGCCTCCTACCAGGCTCCCTTGTCCCTGGGATTCTCCATGCAAGAACACTGGAGTGGGTTGCCATTTCCTTCTCCAATGCATGAAAGTGAAAAGTGAAAGTGAAGTCACTCAGTCGTGTCCGACTCTTAGTGACCTCATGGATTGCAGCCCAGCAGGCTCCTCCCTCCATGGGATTTTCCAGGCAAGAGTACTGGAGTGGCTCCAAAGATCAAATTGGGGGTTTTGTATTGAGGCCAAATGTCACACACCCTGTCATCAGCATGAGAAGAGTCCTACTTAGTGTCCCTGCTAGAATCTAAAACACTTTCCTCTTTTAGAGCTCCAAATCTGTAGTTTGGATGGCATCATCAACTCAATGGGCATGAGTTTGAGCAAACTCCAGGAGATAGTGAAGGACAGGGAAGCCTGGCGTGCTGTAGTCCATGGGGTCGCAAAGTGTCGGAAACAATTGAGCAACTGAACAACAACCAGATTTAGCATCTAGAAACAGAGGTGTCCACAGGCAGAATGATAAATGATCTTCATTTGGAAGGATATATGGTCTTCACTGTCTTTTTAAAGTGAGTGCCTCTGGGTATCAAGAACTCATTGTTTATTTTCATTGGCCTAGGAAGTCTATCTCTGGGAATATATTACTAAAAATAATTCTAATTACAGGCAAACAGCTAGCCACATGCTGTTCATAGCAGACAAGCAAGTTACAGGGCAAGATGAAGTAACCATTGTCCATCTAATTGATGGATGAGAAACACTCATAATGACTATACAAGATACAAAAAAGCTCATGATGAATTGAAAAAGAAAAACCTCAAATAGATTGTTATCATGTAAAAGATAGAGGGGAAAAATCTAATTAATAGTGGTTGATGGTTAAGAATAAGCCACAGAACTTTGTTCTAATTTTAACTGGTCAAATGTTTGTGGATCCCCAATAAATAGAAGGCATTGCTCTAGATGACTGACATATCAGTGAACATAATAAAGGCCCCTGCCCTCATGTAGCTTACACTGTGGCAGATGGAGACAAGAAAAACTTATTTACTATGTCAAACATGTAGTTTCTTTAAAGGTATTAAATTCTATGAAAAAAGAAGCATATGGAAAAAACTGGTTGAGAGTACTCAAATGTCACCTTCCCAACAAGGCCTATCTTGACTTCCCTCAGATCTATTTGATTAACTCTTATCTTTAAGTTTTTTGCTGATGAGTAGTGTTCTTGCCTGGAGAATCCCAGGGACGGGAGAGCCTGGTGGGCTTCCGTCTATGGGGTTGCACAGAGTCGGACACGACTGAAGCAAATTAGCAGCAGCAGCAGGGTACTCCAGGCAGAAAAAATAGTCAGGGCAAGACTCTAGGGTGGGTATGCCTGGTATTTTCAAAACATAGCAAAGAGGTCAAAAGAGGTAGGTTCATACTACCCAAGTCATCTACAGATTCAATGCAATCCCTATCAAATTACCAATGGCATTTTCCTCAGAACAAGAACAAAAAATTTTAAGATTTGTATGGAAACACAAAAGACTCTGAGTAGCCAAAAGAATCTTGAGAAAGAAGAACGGGGCTGGAGGAATCATGTTCCTTGACTTAAGGCTATACTGTAAAAGTTGTGTCTGACTGTTTGTGACCCCATGGACTATAGCCCACTAGGCTCCTCTGCCCATGGAATTGTCCAGGCAAGAATACTGGAGTACATTGCCATTTCCTCCTCCAGGGAATCTTCCCAACCCAGGCATCAAACCCAGATCTCCTACACTGTAGGGAGATTCTTTATTGTCTGAGCCACCAGGGTGGCTTTTTATTACTTGGTCATAAAAAGAATGAAATAATGCCACTTAAAGCTTTTTAATATACTATCTAGGTTGGTCATAACTTTCCTTCCAAGGAGTAAGCGTCTTTTAATTTCATGGCTGCAATCAGCATCTGCAGTGATTTTGGAGCCCCCAAAAATAAAGTCTGACACTGTTTCCACTGTTTTTCCATCTATTTCCCATGAAGTGATGGGACCAGATGCCATGATCTTTGTTTTCTGAATGTTGAGCTTCAAGCCAACCTTTTCACTCTCCTCTTTCACTTTCATCAAGAGGCTTTTGAGTTCCTCTTCACTTTCTGCCATAAGGGTGGTGTCATTGCATATCTGAGGCTACTGATATTTCTCCCAGCAATCTTGATTCCAGCTTATGCTTCTTCCAGGCCAGCGTTCCTCATGATGTACTCTGCATATAAGTTAAATAAGCAGGGTGACAATATACAACCTTGACTTACTTTGCCAACCAAGGTCCGTCTAGTCAAGGCTATGGTTTTTCCAGTGGTCATGTATGGATGTGAGAGTTGGACTGTGAAGAAAGCTGAGCGCCGAAGAATTGATGCTTTTGAACTGTGGTGCTGGAGAAGACTCTTGAGAGTCCCTTGGACTGCAAGGAGATCCAACCAGTCCATTCTAAAGGAGATCAGTCCTGGGTGTTCATTGGAAGGACTCATGCTAAAGCTGAAACTCCAATACTTTGGCCACCTCATGCGACGAGTTGACTCACTGGAAAAGACTCTGATGCTGGGAAGGATTGGGGGCGGGAGGAGAAGGGGACGACAGAGAATGAGATGGCTGGATGGCATCACTGACTCTGTGGACATGAGTTTGAGTGAACTCCGGGAGTTGGTCATGGACAGGGAGGCCTGGCGTGCTGTGATTCATCGGGTCGCAAAGAATCGGACACGACTGAGCGACTGAATTGAACTGAACTGAAAGCAACATGGATGGGTATAGAGATAATCATGTATGGATGTGAGAGTTAAACCATAAAGAAGGCTGAGCACCGAAGAATTGATGCTTTTGAACTGTGGTGTTGGAGAAGACTCTTGAGAGTCCCTTGGACTGAAAGGAGATCAAACCAGTCAATCCTAAAGGAAATAAGTCCGAAATATTCACTGGAAGGACTGATGCTGAAGCTGAATCTCCAATATTTTGGCCACCTGATGTGAAGAGGTGACTCATTAGAAAAGACCCTGATGCTGGGAAAGGTGAAGGCAGGAGGAGAAGGGGACGACAGAGGACGAGAGGGTTGGATGGCATCACCAACTCAATGGACATGAGTTTGAGCAAGCTCCAGGAGATGGTGAAGGACAGGGAAGCCTGGCATGCAGCAGTCCATGGGGTCACAAAGCATTGAACACAACTGAGCAACTGAACAACAAAAACAAAAGCAACAAGGATGGATATAGAGATTATCATATTAAGTGAAGTCAGTCAGACAGAAAAAGAAAAATATCCTATGATACCACTTATATGTGGAATCTAAAAAAAAAATGATACAAATGAACTTATTTACAAACCAGAAATAGTCTCACAGACAGAAAACAAACTTGTGGTTACCAAAGGGGAGAGCAGGGATCGAGGAAGGACATAAATTCAGAGTTTGGGGTTAATATATACACACTGCTACATATAAAATAGGTAATCACAGACCTGCTATATAGCATCGGGAACTATACTCAATATCTTGTAATAATCTTTCATGCAAAAGAAACTGAAAAAGGAATACATACAAACATGTAACTGAATCACTTTGCTGTACACTTGAAATCAATACAACATTGTAAATTAACTATACTTCAATTTTTAAAAAATATAAATAATGGGTGTGGGCTCATCACTGAAAATTAGGGGAAATGCTTAGTTCAATGAGGTAGATATGATAAAGTGGCATGTTTTATAGACTGTGTGGATAGTCTCTACCATCCTTGGATCGTGAAAGCTACTCCAGTCAACTGCATATTGCTTTTCCCCTTCATGGAAGAGAGTTGGGCAAGGCCTTTCAAGGTGGCACAGAGGTGATCCTTTCCAGACAAGAGCATGTCTTGGAAAAGATAACATCAAGGGCCTCACCTTCCCCCTAGAATTTTTAAATTCCCACCCAGACTCAGTGATTGGTTCATCACTTCCGTGGTTTCTCCACCATTCTTCTGGGCTTGAGACTTGTAAGTGAAGCAACATTGAAAGTTTACTTACCATTCTCACTCCATAGCTTTGTTTTCTGCACTGTCACGTCATTTGCTAATTGAGTCACTTCATCCAGTTTTGCATTTGCTTCTTTCAAGCGCTCCTCATACAGACTACAGAGCTTCTCAGCTTTAGTCTACAAGTTGAGAAGGAAAGGTTGGACATAGTTTATAGAGAACATGCTGAATTAGCTGTGTAAGGAAGGAAGGGAGGGGTGGTTCCTGGGACCTTTGTGCTCTCCTCTGCCCTGAAAGTCACAGCTAGCATTGGAAAACCATGTCTTCTAATTTTAAACAGCACAATACACTCAGAGTCTGGGCCCCTAAGGGGCCCAAACTTTTCAAATCATAGCTATTAATGGAGAAACAAGTCTCTGGTATTGGGGAATGTCTCTAGAATTCTTTGCTTTTCAGAAGAAGGAAATGTGTCAAACACTGATGAAGTACATACTTACTTCCTGACATTATATGTTTAACCACCTTTCTTTTCTTCTAGACTATAAGTTTCATGAGGATAGAGATTCCATCTGATCACAGATTATATCCCATGTGTCTAGAATACTATCTAACACATATTAGGAGCTCAATAAACAAGGGGGGTAGTTCAGAGGGATGAGAAAGGAAGGATGGAGAAGGAAGGAAGGAAGTCTAGAAGATTGACCAAGGATAGGAGAAAGCAGATGAATCTGAGATACAGCAATGTAATAACAGAGGTTGGAACTGCGAAAACAACTGGACCCTCCCAATCACTAAGGTTGCAGGCTCATGATTACCCTGTTGCGTTATCATTTCAATCCAAAACTCCAACTTCTCAGAATTGGTTGTTCATGTTTAAAGAAAATGATATGCTAAGTGACCTATGCACTTTTACCTGGTTTAAGTAACCAATCTAATCATCAAATTTTTGCCACACTCTGAAAACTAATGCCAATGACTTTGAAATCCAATATTTTCAGGACCAAGAGCTTCCAAATGTAAGATGGTGCTGGCCCCTTTACCTAGCTGTAATTTTCATTCTTATTATTAATATGGTCAGAAATCATAAAAATGACACTGGTGCTACTTCACAGTTTTATGGATTTTACATTACTGTTTTTGTGTTTTGTTCTTTATGTGTATTAAATCTCAGTCCATACAACTTGGAAGAAATGGACAAATTCTTAGAAAAGTACAACTTTTCAAAACTGAACCAGGAAGAAATAGAAAATCTTAACAGACCCATCACAAGCACAGAAATTGAAACTGTAATCAGAAATCTTCCAGCAAACAAAAGCCCAGGTCCAGACGGCTTCACAGCTGAATTCTACCAAAAATTTAGAGAAGAGCTAATACCTATCCTACTCCAGAAAATTGCAGAGGAAGGTAACTTCCAAACTCATTCTATGAGGCCACCATCACCCTAATACCAAAACCTGACAAAGATGACACAAAAAAAGAAAACTACAGGCCAATATCACTGATGAACATAGATGCAAAAATCCTTAACAAAATTCTAGCAAACAGAATCTAACAACACATTAAAAAGATCATGCATCATGACCAAGTGGGCTTTATCCCAGGGATGCAAGGATTCTTCAATATCCGCAAATCAATCAGTGTAATACACCACATTAACAAATTGAAAAATAAAACCCATATGATTATATCAATAGATGCAGAGAAAGTCTTTGACAAAATTCAACATCCATTTATGATGACAACCCTCCAGAAAGCAGGAATAGAAGGAACATACCTCAACATAATAAAAGCTATATATGACAAACACACAGCAAACATTATCCTCAATGGTGAAAAATTGAAAGCACTTCCCCTAAAGTAAGGAACAAGACAAGGTTGCCCACTCTCACCACTACTATTCAACATAGTTTTGGAAGTTTTGGCCACAGTGATCAGAGCAGAAAAAGACATAAGGAACCGAAATTGGAAAAGAAGAAGTAAAACTCTCACTGTTTGCAGATGACATGATCCTCTACATAGAAAACACTAAAGACTCTGCCAGATAATTACTAGAGCTAATCAATGAATACAGTAAATTTGCAGGATATAAAGTCAACACACAGAAATCCCTTGCATTCCTATACACTAATAATGAGAAAACAGAAAGAGAAATTAAGGAAACAATTCCATTCACCATTGCAACGAAAAGAATAAAATACTTAGGAATATATCTACCTAAAGAAACAAAAGATCTATATATAGAAAACTATAAAACACTGGTGAAGGTAATCAAAGAGGACACTGATAGATGGAGAAATATACCATGTTCATGGATTGGAAAAATAAATATTGTGAAAATGAGTGTACTACCCAAAGCAATCTATAGATTCAATGAAATCCCTATCAAGCTACCAACGGTATTTTTCAGAGAACTAGAACAAATAATTTCACAATTTGTATAGAAATACAAAAAACTTCGAATAGCCAAAGCAATCTCGAGAAAGAAGAATGGAACTGGAGGAATCAACATGCTGAACTTCAGGCTCTATTACAAAGCCACAGTCCTCAAGACAGTATGGTACTGGCACAAAGACAGAAATATAGATCAATGGAACAAAATAGAAAGCCCAGAGATAAATCCACGCACCTATGGACACCTTATCTTTAACAAAGGAGGCAAGAATATACAACGGAGAAAAGATAATCTCTTTAACAAGTGGTGCTGGGAAAACTGGTCAACCACTTGTAAAAGAATGACACCAGAACACTTTTTAACACCATACACAAAAATAAACTCAAAATGGATTAAAGATCTAAATGTAAGACCAGAAACTATAAAACTCCTAGAGGAGAACATAGGCAAAACACCCTCTGACATAAATCACAGCAGGATCCCCTATGACCCACCTCCCAGAATATTGGAAATAAAAGCAAAAATAAACAAATGGGACCTAATTAAAATTAAAAGCTTCTGCACAACAAAGGAAACTATAAGCAAGGTGAAAAGACAGCCTTCAGAATGGGAGAAAATAATAGCAAATGAAGCAATGGACAAAGAATCTCAAAAATAGGCAAGCAACTCCTGCAGCTCAATTCCAGAAAAATAAATGACCCAATCAAAAAGTGGGCCAAAGAAATAAACAGACATTTCTCCAAAGAAGACATACAGATGGCTAACAAACACATGAAAAGATGCTCAACATCACTCACTATCAGAGAAATGCAAATCAAAACCACAATGAGATACCATTTCACGCCAGTCAGAATGGCTGCTATCCTAAAGTCTACAAGCAAGAAATGCTGGAGAGGGTGTGGAGAAAAGGGGACCCTCTTACACTGTTGGTGGGAATGCAAACTAGTACAGCCACTATGGAGAACAGTGTGGAGATTCCTTAAAAAACTGGAAATAGAACTGCCATATGACCCAGCAATCCCACTGCTGGGCATACACAATGAGGAAACCAGAATTGAAAGAGACGTGTACCCCAATGTTCATCGCAGCACTGTTTATAATAGCCAGGACATGGAAGCAACCTAGATGTCTATCAGCAGATGAATGGATAAGAAAGCTGTGGTACATGTACACAATGGAGTATTACTCAGCCATTAAAAAAGAATACATTTGAATCAGTTCTAATGAGGTGGATGAAACTGGAGCCTATTATACAGAGTGAAGTAAGCCAGAAAGAAAACCACCAATACAGTATACTAATGCATATATATGGAATTTAGAAAGATGGTAACAATAGCCCTGTATGTGAGACAGCAAAAGAGGCACAGATGTATAGAACAGTCTTTTGGACTCTGTGGGAGAGGGCGAGGGTGGGATGATTTGGGAGAACGGCATTGAAACATGTATATTATCATATGTGTAACAAATCACCAGTCCAGGTTGGATTCATGATACAGGATGCTCAGGGCTGGTGCACTGGTATGACCCAGAGGGATGGTATGGGGAGGGAGGTGGTAGGGGGGTTCAGAACGGGAAACACGTGTACATCCGTGGCGGATTCATGTTGATGTATGCAAAACCAATACAATATTGTAAAGTAATCAGCCTCCAATTAAAATAAATACATTTATATTAAAATAAATAAATCAATCTCAGTCCATATGAGACTTTTGTCTCTATAAAGAAATAGTGCTATGGAAAAAGGAGGGGAGATGTAGGGGAAGGGATAGCAAGAGAGAAGAAGGGGAGATGAAGAGATTACTTTGACAAAGAAAGGATCACATCAGTGGCATTTCAAGAAAATGGTGAAAACTGTGAAATCTGGTGGTAAGTGTAATAGTTTTCAACATTAAACTAATTCTTATGATATATCAATGGCCAAGTAGGAGAAACATCTCCAGGATGATGCCAGGTTTGGTCCTTTGGGAAACTTCTGAGTCAGCAAAGACTTTGGAGCTCTCCAGCTGGAGCCTATGCTGTGATGAAGATTGTTCTCTGTAAACTTACTCTATTTTACAGTTAGAAATGACTATTCTAACTTTTTATGGAAGACTCCTAAATTACATCTCATATCCCCAAGGCCAAATACAGTGCTTGGCCTGTCGGAATAGGAAACTCAAATTACTACAAACTTTAGTGAGAGGTTGGCCAACAGACCCACTAAAGTTTACTTAGAGGTCACATTCAAGCTTTCTCTATAAACCTCAACCCCCAAATTGATTTTTTTAACTGGGTTGGTATATTATCCATTGATTAGCAAACAAGGGAAAAGGCCATTTGGAGACTGACAAGAAATATCAGTAATTCTCCTCACAGATATCCCATAGCACACCCATGCCAGGTGGTGGATATGAAACCAGACCTGGCAGAGATTCAATGATCAGCTTTCTATACATCACAAAGGTTAGAACAATGATGTTAAATGCCAGGCACACTCAATTACCCACAATCTCCACTCATCACTAGAAGCTATAGAAACAAAACAGGCAACAATTTTTTTTTTATTTCTAAAAAAGAATTTTATTAAAAAAGCACAAATGCAAAGAAATGAACAGAGGAAAATTTATGCGTCGAACCTGGACTGGTCACTTATGATAATATACATGCTACAATTCCATTCTCTCCAATCATTCCACCTTCACCCTCTCCCACAGAGTCCCAAAGAGTGTTCTAAATGCCTATGTCTCTTTTGCAGCCTCTTATACAGGGTTTAGGTTACCATTTTTCTAAATTCCATATATATGCGTTAATATACGGTATTGATGTTCTTCTTTCTGGCTTACTTCACTCTGTATAATTGGCTCCAATTTCATCCACCTCATTAAAACTGATTCAAATGCATTCTTTTTGATGGCTGAGAAATACTCCATTGTGTATATGTACCAAAGCTTTCTTATCCATTCATCTGCAGATGGACATCTAGGTTGCTTCCATGTCCTGGCTATTATAAACAGTGCTGCAATGAACATTGGAGTACATGTGTCTCTTTCAATTCTGGTTTCCTCGGTGTGTATGCCCAGGAGTGCGATTGCTGGATCATATGGCAGTTCTATTTCCAGTTTTCTGAGGAATCTCCACACTGTTCTCCATAGTGGCTGTACTAGTTTGCATTCCCACCAACAGTGTAAGAGGGTTCCCTTCTCTCCACACCCTCTCCAGCACTTATTGCATGTAGACTTTTAGATAGCAGCCATTCTGACTGGTGTGAAATGGTATCTCATTGTGGTTTTGATTTGCATTTCTCTGATGATGAGGGATGTTGAGCATTTTTTCATGTGTTTATTAGCCATCTTTATGTCTTCTTTGGAGAAATGTCTGTTTAGTTCTTTGGCCCATTTTTTGATTGGGTCACTTAGTTTTCTGGAATTAAGCTGCAGGAGCTGCTTGTATAATTTGGAGATTAATCCTTTATCAGTTGCTTCATTTGCTATTATTGTCTCCCATTCTGAAGGTTGCCTTCTCACCTTGCTTAGAGTTTCCTTTGCTGTGCAGAAGCTTTTGATTTTAATTAGGTCCCATTTGTTTATTTTTGCTTTTATTTCCAATATTCTGGGAGGTGGGTCTTGGAGGATCCTGCTGTGATTTATGTCGGAGAGTGTTTTGCCTACGTTCTCCTCTAGGAGTTTTATAGTTTCTGGTCTTACATTTAGATCTTTAATCCATTTTGAGTTTATTTTGGTGTATGGTGTTAGGAAGTGTTCTAGTTTCATTCTTTTACAAGTGGCTGACCAGTTTTCCCAGCACCACTTGTTAAAGAGACTGTCTTTTCTCCATTTTATATTCTTGCCTCCTTTGTCGAAGATAAGGTGTCCATAGGAGTGTGGGTTTATCTCTGGGCTTTCTATTTTGTTCCATTGATCTATATTTCTGTCTTTATGCCAGTACCATACTGTCTTGATGACTGTGGCTTTGTAATAGAGCCTGAAGTCCGGCAGGTTAATTCCCCCAGTTCCATTCTTCTTCCTCAAGATTGCTTTGGCTATTCGAGGTTTTTTGTATTTCCATACAAATTGTGAGATTATTTGTTCTAGTTCTGTGAAAAATATTGTTGGTAGCTTGATAGGGATTGCATTGAATGTATAAATTACTTTGGGTAGTATACTCATTTTTACAATATTTATTCTTCCAATCCACGAACATGGTATATTTCTCCATCTATTCATGTCCTCTTTGATTACTTTCACTAGTGTTTTATAGTTTTCTATGTACAAGTCTTTTGTTACCTTAGGTAAATATATTCCTAAGTATTTAATTGTTTTCATTGCAACAGTGAATGGAATAGTTTCCTTAATTTCTCTTTCTATTTTCTCATTATTAGTGTATAGGAATGCAAGGGATTTCTGTGTGTTGATTTTATATCCTGCAACTTTGCTGTAATCATTGATTAGCTCTAGTAGTTTTCTGGTAGAGTCTTTAGGGTTTTCTGTGTAGAGGATCATGTCATCAGCGAACAGTGAAAGCTTTACTTCTTCTTTTCCAATTTGTATTCCTTTTATGTCTTTTTCTGCTCTGATTGCTGTGGCCAAAACTTCCAGAACTATGTTGAATAGTAGTGGTGAGAGTGGGCACCCTTGTCTTGTTCCTGACTTTAGGGGAAATGCTTTCAGTTTTTCACCATTGAGGATAATGTTTGCTGTGGGTTTGTCATATATAGCTTTTATTATGTTGAGGTATGTCCCTTCAATTCCCACTTTCTGGAGAGTTTTTATCAAAAATGGATGTTGAATTTTGTCAAAGGCTTTCTCTGCATCTATTGAGATAATCATATGATTTTTATTTTTCAGTTTGTTAATGTGGTGTATTACGTTGATTGATTTGCGTATATTGAAGAATCCTTGCATTCCTGGGATAAAGCCCACTTGGTCATGATGTATGATCTTCTTAATGTGTTGTTGGATTCTGATTGCTAGAATTTTGTTAAGGATTTTTGCATCTATGTTCATCAGTGATATAATCTATGTTCATCAGTGATATTTTTTAAATAGTCTGTAATTTCAAATACTTTGATTGTTGAATATGTTTGCTTTACTTTGACAGTCAAAGTTGGCACACTCATTTTCCTCACAGTATTCCTCAAGAATTCAGACTGCCTCTGTTTTATAAATGAGGAAATTGTCAGAGAGGCTAAATACCTTGCCCAAATTCACACAACTAGTATGTGTTGGGTACAGGATTTGAACTGGTGTGAGAAAAGAAAAAGTCAGACACTAGATTCCGAAGCATCTGTTATATGAAATAATAACAAAGGAAATGAAATGCTAAGGATTAATTGACTTAACATTCTCAGTTCAGTTCAGTTCAGTCGCTCAGTCGTGTCCGACTCTCCGCGACCCCATGAATCACAGCATGCCAGGCCTCCCTGTCCATCACCAACTCCCGGAGTACACTCAAACCCATGTCCACAGAGTCGGTGATGCCATCCAGCCATCTCATTCTCCGTCGTCCCCTTCTCCTCCCGCCCCCAACCTTTCCCAGCATCAGAGTCTTTTCCAGTGAGTCAACCCGTCGCATGAGGTGGCCAAAGTATTGCACTTTCAGCTTTAGCATCAGTCCCTCCAATGAACATCCAGGATTGATCTCCTTTAGAATGGACTGGTTGGATCTCCTTGAAATTATCATGAATCCTGTGTGAAATTGGATTCCAGATCCAACTGATGGATTCTGGAAGAAACTGAATAAAAATATGACTATGTGAGCCATATTTGTTTTATGTTCTCTCCAATAATAAATGACCCATGAATTGGGTCAGGAGGAAGACAGCCAGATGTGGGAAATGCCACTTCTGCTTATGACCAGGAGTGTGCCCTACTGCACACCTGTTTGCTGAGGGTGAAAGAACACAGATCTCCATAAGACAGCTTAGTCAGTGTTGTGGGAATGGCAAGCAAAGGAGCCAGAGAATTCCCTGGTTTCAAGAGAAGCCTGTGTAATTAAGCCCTTCATGGCTGTGCACACCTGCAGAGTAGGCAGCTACTGGGCAGGCATAAGACATTTGCCCGGAGGCACAGCTTCAATTGGTAGTTATCCATGGGCACTAACATTGGTATTGTGTTTTCCATTGCAAAAGTGTTTTCATAAGCAGGATCTGCAAAGGCAATGTGATTGTTTATCTAAAGCTGGCCTGGACAGGGGCATGCCATTCAAAGGGTGGTACCCTCAAAAGTACTTCAAGTTTCAGCCTAAAGATAGACACTAAATTTTGATACCAAGAAGGAAGAGGTTAACGGAATAATGCACATTTATTCTGAAGCTGGTTCTTAAAATGACGCATAAAAATGCTGCCTCCTAGAAATTCAGGAACCAATGGGAATTCAAAATAATCAAGATAATTGTGAGATTGCCTATAACTTCTAAATTGCCCTGGGCCTCTCTGTCAGCCTAATATGCTTTCGAAAATGCTTCGGTTTCCACTGTACCACTGAGTATTGGCATTTCTGGCATTATAATTCAGGAAAAGATGAAGTAAACAATTCAAGATAAAGTTCAGCATAATATATATGCCTATGAGAGTGAACAGAATCAATTTATCCCACCAAGAAATATGTAAGGCAGCAACAGAATGCCATCACCCACAGACATACACAGGATTGGGGGTTGAGGCCCATCTCCGCCATATAATTTTAGTGACCCTCGACAAATGATTAAATCTATGAGCCACAGAGATCCCAAGAGGCGCATGTAAAAAACTGATGCTAGTAACTGAGTGTGCAGATTATGGAAAGCACTTAGTAAACATGAGTAAAATAAAATCTAGTTTCTACCTTAGAGATGTCTTCTACCGAAGCAAACTGAAAAGATTACAATGGGGATGCCAAAAGTGCTAAAAGAATTCAGGTAAAATTTTAATAAGGGAAGTTGAACTTGAGCCCTCCAGAGAGACAGTTTAGTTTGGAAAAGGCACATTGGTGGGAAAATGGATATTTGATGGAAGGCAGGCATTCTAGCATGGCTGAAGTAGAGGGAGTAGAGGGTCTAGGAAACAAAGTTCTAGAATCTAAAACTTGCAGGAGGAGTAGAGTCAGATCATGGGCTATAGGGTACCTTAAAGGGCAGAAGTGTGGAGTTCACTCTGAAGCAGGGACATGATTCCACAGAGCCATGCATCTCTCAAAATATTCAAATGGGTACTATTTAAAATAGATTGGGCAAAAAAGATAATTTAGAAAACACTGCAATAATCCAGTTAACAGATAATGAAATTTTTACATATGAGTGGGAATGGAATGAAAAATTACAAGACAGTACAAAATTGACCTTCTGTAAGAATTGATTGGAAAGCAAAGAATACAAAGGAAACAAACAGTTCTAGGCTGAGAGTCTGGGTGATGGAAGGAACAGGGTGCTGGTGGCAAAAATATCCATAGGAATTATATGTCAGCTTCAGGAGAGGTAAATCTGGTTTTAGACATGCTAATTTGAGGAAAGAGAGACATTATTGATCTTTGCAAGAACTGATTAAGAAACTACTTTTAAGATGTGTGCTTAGTCAGCCAGTCATGTCCAACTCTTTGCAGCCTCATGGACTGTAGCCCACCAGGCTCCCCTATCCAGGGGATTCTCCAGGCAAGAATACTGGAGTGGGTTGCCATGCCCTTCACCAGAGGATCTTCCTGACCCAGGAATGGAATCCAGGTCTCCTGCATTGCAGGCAGTTCTTTACTGTCTGAGCTACCAGGGAAGGCCAATCAGGGGAAATAAAAGACATTGCAGGGGTTAAAGGAGGGAGGAGGTAGTGAGGTATACACTGACTTGTGGGAGCTAGTTTCTAAACAAGGCACACCAATGAGCCACACTCTCTAGTATCCACACCCACGTGTAGACCCTATCCTGTGACTCATCACTGTTGGGAGTCACACAGAATCACTCCACCATATTGCAAGCCAACCTCACAAGAGTCTTTGCAGCTTCTGGTCTCTTGGAATACTTGCTTTTAGTGCCCCAAATTACCATGTAAGAAGTCCAACTCCCCTATGACTACCACGCTGTGAGGAAAGCCAAGCTAGCTACATGGAGAGGTCACAAGGAAAAAGACATTTCCAAACAGCCCTCAACTGTCTAGCTATCCCAGCCCAAGAGCCAGACAGGTGAATGAATAAACCTTCAGATGATTTGAGTCTCAACCATCATCTGCGCTAAGCCTGTCAAACCCCAGAACCAAGAGAGAAAATAATAAATTATTGTTTTAACTTCAAGGTTTTTTTTTTTGATCCTAACTTCACATTATTTATTTATTTTTCTTATCTTTTAAAAAAATTTATTTATTTTAATTGGAGGCTAAGGATGGGATGGGGAGGGAGGTGGGAGAGGGGTTCAAGATGGGGAACACATGTATACCCGGAGCAGATTCATGTCAATGTATAACTTCAAGGTTTTGAGGGTGATTTGCTACGTATCAAAAGATAAATAGGACATTACTCTTTGGTCAAGGAGTCAGATTAAGACAGACATGGACAGGCTTTGCTTTTCTCTCAAAATACTACCCCCCAGTATGGAAAAGTCTGGTTTTTTTTTAATATGTGAATAATGGTTATGTGGAAGAATATTTTATTCTTTGGAGCAAGAATGAAAGAAATGGCTGAGTGAATATCTTATAAAGTGAAGAGAGAAGTTATAATGAATGGTCTTAATCTTATCAGTTAAGTTGTTAACATTTAGTAAAAGGATGGATTCAGGAAGGCACGGTTGGAGTCCGAGGAAAGATTTTTGTTTCTCTTTTAAAATAAAACAAGTTAGAATAATAAAGAACTTCTGAGCAGCAATGAAATCCCAGGGGAAGTTGGTAAGTATAAAATTCATACATAATTAGTATGGATTTACAGTGAATCTATCAATGGTCTTATGATTTTATGACTTGATACTAAAATGTACAGCAACAGAAGAGTTCCTGAGGATGAATGAGAGGCAAAGAGTAAGGTCTTCTAGTGCTTACTTGGACTGATAAAGGAAGATTAAGCCTACAAGGGCAAGGAGTGAGGATGTTTTCATTGCTAAATTGAAGACAGAATCCAAACAAAACGCAGCATGCAGAAGAGACAGAGGAAGAGAGGTCCGAAGTTCTCACTAGATTTGTATTTTATGATAATTGAAGGTGGGATGGCAGGGACAGTGGAGAGGAAGAAAGAGAAGGAAAAGCGGGGTAGTTGTGTTTCTTTCTATTCAATGTGCTATTTAAAGGAAATTAATGCTAAACATTTCAGGAGTAACTCAGTATCTCTGAAGAAATTCTACATTTTTATGGTTGCCATCCTTAAAGGTCAAGCGTTATTGTTGGTTTGTCTTCCCAGATGACTACAGATTCTGCTCACAGAAAGAATCTGGCACCAGTTATTTGCTCTGCATAGCCTCAATCAAGGCTCCTCTCAACTGCCAGAAGGTAAGGAGGTTCTTACCTGTGATCTGATACTAGTCATTTGAGATGAAAGCTGGCAGAGTAGAGATTAATGGGCTCGGTGAAGAAAAAACATGTTTAAATTCTCCTAGTGTTGGCTTATGAAAGAGATGCCAGAGGACACAAAGGAGAAAAAGTTTTTGACTTCCCTCAAAGCTGTTTGTACCACCATTTGCTTGGATGGACTTAAAGTTCCTGAGCCCCCCGCTTGGAGTGCTCCCAACTCAAAGCCATCCTTCAAGAGAGAAACACCACTGATGAATCTATTTGCAAAGCGGGAATAGAGATGGAGACATAGAGAACAGACTTGTAGACGCAGGGAGGGAAAGGAGAGGGTGGGATGAATTGAAAGAGTAGCACTGACATATATACACTACAGTGTGTAAAATAGACAGCTAGCGGGAAGCTGCTTTATGGCACAGGGACTTTATCAGTGCTCTGTGATGACCTAGAGGAGTGAGATGGGGTGGGAGGGGGAGGCACAAGAGGAAGGGGACATATGTATACTTATAGGTGATTCTGGTTATTATACAGCAGAGGCTAACACAACATTGTAAAGCAATTATCCTCTAATTGAAAAGAGAGAGACACACACACCATGCACAAGTGAATGGCATCCCTTGTCCAGTCTACTTACTGTGTCATCAGCAGAAAGACCCACAAGGAACACAGACTGGAATTCCAATAAGGTCAGAAGCCACTGTCAGGCTACCTTCAGGAGATGGTTATGGGACTTTAGCAATGCCTGAGATTAGACCTGATCTAGCCAAACTGAATCTCTAGCTTCCATTAGCAGGTATTTTGAGTCACCAATTTACTTTAACTTTCTCTCCCTTCCCCTCCTCTGCCTACTGTCATGTCCTAAATCCTCAAGGAGGGCTTGTAAATGTTCTTTACCTTAGCTTTGGTCATCTGTTCGACATGGGTCAGGAGATCGTTCACTTCGAGCTGCAGGTCACTCTTGTCTTTTTCCAGTGTCTGCTTGACCTGTTGTAAATTTTCTACCTTGCTCTCCAGCTCAGCCAGGCTATCTGCATGTCTCTTCTTCAAAGAGGCAGAGGTTGCCTCAAAGTGCAGTGTGGCCTCTTCCAGGTCTCGGCGGAGCTTCTGGAATTTTGTTTCTTGTTTCTTAGTTATCTCCAGCTGAGCCGAGCTGACACCTCCTGCCTCCTCCAGCCTCTCATTCATGTCTTCCAGCTCTCGGAAGAGGTCAGCTCTCTCCTTCTCTACCTTGGCTCGAGTGGTCCTTTCAGCTTCCAGTTCTTCTTTCAAAAGTTGTATCTGAGTCTATAGCAATAAATAACTTTAACTTTCACTAAGCACTTGTAGCATATTTTATATTCAAGAGCTCTACTGTATTTTTTTCTCACAACTAAGCAAAACAACATAACACTTTTGGCTCTCGTTTATAGCTAAAGAAGATAGAATATAGAGAAATTAAGTAATTTTCTCCAAAGCAGTACCAAGACCAGAATTAAAATTTGTAATTCCTCCCAATTTCCCAGACCATGGTGAAGAGCAATCTCTTTAGATTATATACATGAAGAGGACATTTTAATAAAGAGTACTTTGCAAAGGACTAGAAAACATATTTCATATAACAAGGAAACACTTTAAGGAGAGCTTATAAAAAAAAACAACATGATGAATTTTATGTACAATACCTCATTTATCTGAAGTTTATTTACCTGAAAACCTTAGCTATTGCCAACTTGGGCAAAAATCTCATCAACAGATTAAATACCCCTGAGTTCAAGCAGCTAACTCATAAGAAACAGCATCAATTTAATTTTACACTAATTCTGACAAACTTGGTTACTTGGTTTCTTAGTCTGAAGGTGATTTCAAGTAGCAGGAAAGTTGAAGTAACAAATTAAAATTGGCTGAGGAATGGGACTATCGTGGCTGAGGAATGGGACTATCCCACTTCATGGGAAATAGATGGGGAAACAGTGGAAACCGTGTCAGACTTTATTTTTGGGGGCTCCAAAATCACTGTGGATGCTGATTGCAGCCATGAAATTAAAAGATGCTTACTCTTTGGAAGGAAAGTTATAACCAACCTAGGTAGCATATTAAAAAGCAGAGACATTACTTTGCCACCCAAGGTCCATCTAGTCAAGGCTATGGTTTTTCCCGTGGTCATGTATGGATGTGAGAGTTGGACTGTGAAGAAAGCTGATTGCTGAAGAATTGATGCTTTTTAACTGTGGTGCTGGAGAAGAGTCTTGAGAGTCCCTTGGACTGCAAGGAGATCCAACCAGTCCATTCTAAAGGAAATCAGTCCTGGGTGTTCATTGGAAGGACTGATGCTAAAGCTGAAACTCCAATACTTTGGCCACCTCATGCGACGAGTTGACTCACTGGAAAAGACTCTGATGTTGGGAGGGATTGGGGGCGGGAGGAGAAGGGGACGACAGAGAATGAGATGGCTGGATGGCATCACCGACTTGATGGACATGAGTTTGAGTGAACTCCGGGAGTTGGTGATAGACAGGGAGGCCTGGCGTGCTGTGATTCATGGGGTCGCAAAGAGTCGGACACGACTGAGCGACTGAACTGAATTGAACTGAACCTGATATTATTAGAAGCATAATTACAAGACAAAGAAAAGCAGTGATAAGAATTCTCAGAGCCCAAAAGTCTTTTGGTGTAAGGGCAAATAGCTCTACAAATCTTGAGAGCATCATTGTGGGACAGGACAGTAAAACTGATGATGGTCATTAATATCACCTTAAATAATTAGGCATAGGTTAGGGCAGAAGAAAAAAGGAATGACTTATATTTTAGAATATACTTTTCTTTCCATTAAGTAAGAGTATGATTGCCAAAAGGAGGCTAATTTTTAGACCAAACCAAATAAATAAGGCTATCTAATCTGTAAATGAGTTGTGACAGAGGTGCTAAAAAATTTACTATTTCCACACCCAACTAATCGTGATCCCCTTATAATTAGTTATCTTGAGATACAATACCTTCATTCCAAACAATACTCTAACCAGATCAAACATTTCTGAAACATTTCCTTAGAAATAATCTTTGGAACATTATTTTAAATCATCAGGGTAAGAAAGTTTGTATTTTGGATAAATTGAACATTTTTTGGGGATCAACTATCATTTGAAGAGAAGTCTGGTAAATATGATAGACAACTGCTTGAAGATTAATATTGTCTGAAAGCACATCCATAAAGCAGGGAGACTGGCCGTATTTGACTCAAATGTCTCAGAAAGTAATAATCAGGAAAAAATTCCAAAATTATTTTGAGTAATAGTTACATTAATGAGATAACCATCTAGCTCCAAAGGAAAAGAACCCATCTCCATGTATGTGTGAGGAGTTATATTTACTTTATAACGTGGAGAAGACTCTTGAAAATCCCTCGGACTGCAAGAAGATCAAACCAGTCAATCCTAAAGGAAATCAACCCTGAATATTCATTGGTAGGACTGATGCTAAAGCTAAAGCTCAAACTCTTTGGCCAAAGTACTGAAGCAAAGAGCTGACTCAATTGAGGGCAGGAAGAGAAGGGGGTGACAGAGGATGAGATGGTTGGAGAGCAGTACCAACTTCCTATGAGTTTGAGCAAACTCCCGAAGAGAGTGAAGGACAGGGAGGCCTGGTGTGCTGTAGTCCAGTCCAGTGGGTCGCAAAGAGTTAGACATGAACAACATAATGTGGTAATACAGTATAAAACAGTCACATAGTCTAAACTTATAAATAGCTGCCCATTATCAAATAATGTTTTGAGGCTACAATTAGCTACAAAACAGATTTTCAGTGTAACTGTCTTACAATTACAAAGACTAATCATCGTAAAAAATTAAATGTGTTAATACTGAATGCTTACCATGGGACAGGCACTGAGCTTACCACTTAAATGTAGTTACATTTTAGTTCAAAGGTTGTCAGGAAGATTAATGAGTAAAAATGTAGATGTCCGGGGTTTTAGTACAATGCCTAGTTTATGTCAAACATTCAACATATTAGCTATTTGTTTTTATTATCTTTATGATAAGGAAATCTAAGCTGAAGCAGTAATATTCCCTAGAGTCACCTATCTGTAGAATGCCCAGTTACCTTCTCAACCACCGTTCTTTTCTGCTTCTGTTGATAGTTGACTAGGGTTATGGCTACCATTGCAGAACATTTGTCACTGAAGCACCAGTCATCAACCAGGGATTGAACTACAGATGCATACAGGTATTTGATAAATGATCACCTGGAATTCTTTAACCATCTTCTGAAGCTGAGCCACCAGGTTTTTCTCATTCTCCACATTTGACCTCATCTGATTCATTTCTAATTCTTTCCTGTTAGGGAAAGAGTTGTCAAATGAAATTGCTCAGAGTAATAACATTTTGTTTAAATAGTCTTCAAATTATTGTAATAATATATGAAGTCATTCATTGTAAAAATTCAACTATTACATCTAGAGCTGAAGTCTTCTTGGCTATTATACCCAGCCTCTGTTCCTTCCCTAGAGGTAACCACCATAATCAATTTGATGTGGCTCCTTCTGGACATTATTCTAAGTATTGACATATGTTTGTGCTTATGTATCAGCAGAAATAGTTTCATTTTCTTTACTGTGAATGGTATAATATTTTATACATTTAGATTTATTTAAGTTTTTATTGAATTTATTACAATTTAGTTGCTTGTTTTTTTCTTTTTTACATTTGTTTGGTCTCGAGGCATGTGGGAGCTTAGCTCCCAGAGCAGGGATCAAACCTGCACCTCTTGCATTGGAAAGTGAAGTCTTAACCACTGGACCACCAGGGAAGTCCCTACATTTAGATTTATAATTCCACATTTTTAGTATTTGTTTTATTTACGTGACTGTGTTGAATCTTAGTTGTGGCACTAGGAATCTTGTGCTGCAGTGCAAGTTGTGGCTTGTAGGCTCCAGGGCACACAGGATCAGTAGTTGTGGTGCCAGGCTTAGTTGCTCTGTGGCATTTGGGTCTCAGTTCCCCAACGAGGGATTGAATCCACATCTCTTGTATTGCAAGACAGATTCTTAACCACTGAACCACCCGGGAAGTCCCTGTACAACATTTTAAACCCAATAACACACGGAGATTTTTCCACTTTGGCCTACACATAGATCTGTTGTTTCGTCGCAAAGTCGTGTCTGACTCTTTTGCAACCCCAAAGACTACAGCTAGCCAGGCTCCTCCTCCTGAGGTTATTTCTCTATGTGGGCTTTCCTAGGCAAGAAAACTGGGGTAGGTTGCCATTTCCTTCTCCAGGGGATCTTCCTGATCCAGGGATCGAACCCATGTCTCCCGCTTGGCAGTTAGAGTCTTTACCACTGAGCCACCACAGAAGCCCACACATAGATTACTTCACTTAGAAATTAACTGTGAAATACTAGTCTACGACTTAGATATTATGTGGTTTTCATATCCATTTCCCTATTAATAAGCACTGAGTTTCCCCCCTAAATTTTACTTTTACAAAAATGCTGTTCATATGTGTGACCCTTGTGTACATGTGAGTGTGAGTGGATACTGAGCAGGGAATTGCTGCATCGGTGATAGGTATGTATCTAAAAACTTATAACTTTGGCCTCCAGTAGCAGTGTGAGGTTATTTCTCTGCATTCACATTTAATATTAGCACACTTCTAGTGTGTCATTGTTTTATTATGAATGTCCTTGTTTACTAGTGACAACAGCATGTTATCAGCTATGAGGATTTTTAAATGGGCAATAAAACAAATGACCTGCTCACTTGTGTCCTATTGTCCATTTTTCTGTTAGGTTGCTCATCTAATTATTGAATTACATGTTTTCCTTTAATATTCTTGATATTTATTTTTTGATATCTGCTTCAAATTTCTTCCAATTTCATTTATGTTGGCTTTTGCCACTAAATGTTTAAAATGATGTATTAACATCAAGTTTATCAACATAGTCCTTTTATGCCTTTGGATGGGGTTTGTGATTTATTCAGGAAGTCTGGCCTGCCAATTTCCTAAGACTTACCACCCATATTGTCTTTTAATTGATTTTTTAACCGAAGAACATTTAGCATGAGATCTACCCTCTCAACAAATAAATTTAAGTGTGCAATACAATATTAACTATAGGCAGAACATCATACAGATCTCTAGGACTCAGTCATCTTGCCTAATGGAAGATTTATAACCACTGAACAGCAACTCTGCATTTCCCCTGCTTCCCAGACCCTGGCAACCACCATTCGACTCTCTGTTTCTAGGAGTTTGACTGTTTTTAGATGCCTCCTATAAATGGAATCCTGCAGCATTTGTCCTTCTGTGACTGACATTTAATTTAGCATAAAGTCCTTCAGAGGTTTATCCCTGTTGTCGCATAGGGCAGGAGTTCCTTTAAAAAGTGGCTGAATAATAATCCATTAAATGTACACATCACATTTTCTTTATTCATTCATTCATTCAGTGGGCATTTAGGTTGTTTCTACATCTTGGCTATTGTGAATAATGCCGCATCTTCTCATGATTTTATAGCTTTATTTTTGCATTTAATTCTTTAATGCAACTGGATTTTGTGTGTGTGTGAATAGCATGAGGAAGAAATTTAACGTTTATCTCATAGGATGAATAGCTAATAATCTTGGCACTATTTATTAGGTATTCTATCCTCTCATCACCATTTTAAAATGCCACATTTTCATATATTAAGTTTTCATATATATACAGGTTCATTTAAAGAAAAGGTTGTATAATAAATTCATAATTTCCTCAAAACACAGGTTTCTAAAATGCCAGAGCTCTTTGACCTCTGGCCTACAAGGACATGGAGTATTATTTCACTTTGCCAAACTGAAACACAATCTTCAAAGTTAAATGCTGAAGGAACTGTATCATCATTTTGCCTTTCACAGTTCCACTACATTCATAGGGTTACTTATTTCATCTTTTCCAGACACCTATCAAGTTCAATAACTTATTGATAAGCTATTAATCAAGTCTACAAACACCTATAAAGTTTAGTAACTTATTGATAGGCTGTTAATCCAGTCTGACCACAGGCATGTATCATGGAAACTCGTATACACAAATGGGAAAACCAGAAGCTCATAGCTGCTCATTGATTCTCTTCTTCACTGTGGGTGCCAACAACCAGTGTGCTCTCCACTTCAGACAGGCCTTATCTTACTCTTAGATTTCACTGTTTCCTGTTCTTATTTGATCTATTTCAAATAACTTGAAAATCCCTAGTTGTTAGAAGAAAGTCTAGCTAAACAGAGGGAGACAAAAGGGACAAGGTAAGAAAATCTGTTTCACTGGATAATGAAATTCAATTGAGAGGGCCACCTTGCCCTGAGCTCCTTGGGAATCTGCATGAACTAAAGGTCTATTCATTTTGATCATGTTTTCAATTTTAAAGTTTAATACTTAAAAAGTAAATTACTAGACCAAATAAGTTGTATAAATGTCTAATGAAGTTACATCTGGCATATAAGTTTTGTTTTGTCTTTAAAAATGATCAACTAGTTCAGGGTCAATGCATGTTATAGGATGCTCGGGGCTGGCATGCGGGGATGACCCAGAGGGAGGATAAAGGGAGGAGGGAGGTGGGAGGGGGGTTCAGGAGGGGGAACTTATGTAAACCCGGGGCAAATTCATATCAATGTATGGCAAAACCAACCAATATAATATTGTAAAATAATTTGCCTCCAATAAAAAATAAATTAATTACATAAAAAAAGAAAAAAAAAAGAAAAATGATCAGAGGGTATATGGGACTTCACATTAGAATTTATTTTTGATTTAGTTTACTTTAGGCCATTAATCTCATGAGTAAAAGAAGTGAACCACTTTTATTTTTTGACTTGTAACTTCAAATTCTAATAATTTGTATCTGCTAATTCTTACACCTTTCATTCACATCTGCTAGTCAGACTTTTTAATTACTTTCTTGTAGGTTATTATATAATCATAAAAAGAAGAGTAATCTCATAAAGTCTAGCAAAAAATAAAAAACCCTCAACTTCCTAGGCTTGTTATCCTTTTTATCCTCCCCTGCAGGTCTTGAGATATCTGGCTCTAGGGTCACTGGGACAAACACCGTGAGAGAACTGTCTCCTTCAATATAAGTCTCCCAGAATCTCGTGTCCACAGAAAGGTGGCTCACCTCCTCAGCTTTTCTGCTAGTTGTAGTTGCCTGCTTTCCAGGTCCTCCATGCTCTCCTGGTTCAGCTTTAACTCGCCCTCCACTTTGCACTTTTCCTTCTCACAGTTCATTCTCGCTTTGTTCTCCTGCTCAAGGGCACCCTCAAGCTGACAAAAGGAGATGTTATTGAGCCCAATATATAGGTTAAGTTTATACTTTACAGATGTGTTCATTAACCACTTACCTTCTGGAAAAAGAAAAATATAAGCAGAGTCTAAACGATGCCCAGTTATGTAGATATTTTAAAATAAATGTTGCACACATCAATGGGATTACAAAGGAATCTAGAAGTCAGTGACAAAGGAAATCTTTAGAGATTAAGGAATACGTTCTCTAGAATACAGAAAAAACAAGTAATAAATGCCTAGTGAGACCCAGTTTGATAGCTTTCCAGTGATTAGAAGCTCACTTCTTCACATGGCAGCTCATTTCATGGGTGGATAAGTCCATTTACTCAGGAGTGCTTCTTCATAAGAAGCCAAAATAGTCTCTGTAAATCCGTCCCACAAATCTAGGCTATGCTCCCTAGAGCAACACCAAGCAAATCTGTCTCCACATGACCATTCATGAATATTAGGCAGCTGTCCTGAGTCTCCCAACTCAGCATCACTGACCATTTCAAATGCATCTCACACAACATAATTTCCATACTCTCCTTCACCATGCTGGTACCCTCTCTGGTCTATAGCATTATGTCATCTTCTGGTACCTCCAACAAGGTGGCCAGAATACTACAGTTCTGTCCAGATTAGTGTTGCCAACAATGATATTGAGGTCAGTTTAGCAGAAGGCAAAATAATAGTTACTATATGGCTATTTTCCATTGATATATTAACTTTGCCACAATAGAAGCTATTTCCTGTAAGCAGCGAAAGATATAAAATTCAAATAGGGGAGAAGGGAGAAGGTGTATACAAAACCAAAAAATAAATGAACTCTAGGAGAGAACAAGTGTGTGAAAATACAAGTGTGAGAGTGTATGTGTACACACACCAACAAATTCCCATATTGAGGCTTTGTAAGATGTATATCCACGGAAATAGGAAGAGAAGTGAGACAACTAATAGGTAACAGAGGAAAATTGATAGAGAGGGAAGAGGAAAAAGAAGCAGATAATTAAAAAAACAAACAACTAACCACACTTGTCAGCAATTATATAAAAGCTAAGCTTTGGGGACTAATAAAACAGTGAATGCATACACTCTTGTCACCTGGGGAGGAGACAGGACGAGTGATGAACCTACCCACTGAGACTGGTCTGAAACATCTTTATTTCACAGGGTTTTGGAAGCAGAACAGAAGCACCATCTCCAGAATCTTACAAGTATATTCCGATAGCGTTGGTAGAACACAGCTTGCGACTTACATATCTTTCTTCTATAACAAACCTCAATGCATTGCTGGAGACATGGGGCCTTTAAGCAACACTTCAGGGCTAGCTTCAGATAGAGCACCCGCACATTTGCAGGGCAAAACACCAGGTTCTGTGGGGAAGTCAGTCATGCAGAGTGCTCCCGCCTCACGATTCATCTCAGTATTCTCCCACTGCCCAGGGTTGTTACGAAAGTTTCATTTAACAACAGACAGAACACATACCGGGGCCTCTCTTCCACTGTAGTGGTTCACCTCTGTTTCTAAATAATGAGGGAAATGAACCATGCTACTAAGTTTTCATGAAAATGTCAAGATAAATTAACTAAGTAGAAAGTGAAGGTTGCTATAGATGTAGACAGGCAGCTAACTAGGCAGACATATCACTACTGACCTCATTCACTCGCTGCTCCAGTGTCAACTTGGCCTTGCTCAGGGTGTGGAGTTTCTCCTCCTCGTTGTGCAAGTCCTCCAGGGTCTGCTGGTGGGTCTCCTGTGCAGCCCTGGCTGCTCGATGCAGTTTGCTCACATCCTCATTGAGAGACTCCACCTCCTCAGTCAGGTTCTTGACCTGCCGGGAGAGGACAACAGCGCCATGAGAACCGCTCCTGGCAGCGGGGGCATAAACGCGAAGGGCCATCTCTTTTCTAGAACCAAAAATCTCATGACATATCCATCGTCATAAGGAATCACATGTAACCAAATTTCTCTTGGACGTTTTAAAACTCTAAATTCACATTTTCTTTTACATGCAGACAAGAATGATCTGTTAATTCTCATAGTCAGGGAATGGGGTGTTCTGGTTAATCAAATATTATCAGCATGGGTCCATGGACGACCAGTTTTCAGTGTCATGCTATTGTATAACAAGAATACCACTAAAGGTAATTTAGCTTTCTTTTGAGTATTCAGGGCACACATTAATCTTGTTGTGCCTCAAGATCCTAAGAAAGTGGCAGTTAGAAAAGAGGTCCAGCTGATAAAATAGGCAAAAATGGAAGCCATTTATATCAGGCCCATTGGCTTTTTATGAAAGGGACCGATGTACAAGAGTTGCTATTTAATCATCTGCCAAAATTACGGTATTATTCTGGAGGCTTTTTTCAATCAAATGTTTGATACAGATTCCTTGCTGCTGCTGCTGCTGCTGCATCACCTCAGTCGTGTCTGACTCTGTGTGACCCCATAGACAGAAGCCCACCAGGCTCCCCCGTCCCTGGGACTCTCCAGGCAAGAACACTGGAGTGGGTTGCCATTTCCTTCTCCAATGTGTGAAAGTGAAAAGTGAAAGTGAAGTCGCTCAGTCGTGTCTGACCCTTACCGACTCCACGGACTGCAGCCTACCAGGCTCCTCTGTCCATGGGACCCTCTAGGCAAGAGTACTGGAGTGGCTTGCCATTGCCTTCTCCGACAGATTCCTTAGGTAACTTCAATCTATATACAGATACACAAGTTAAAAACCTCAAAGAAAATGAAAAAATGTTTTCGCTGGAATTAAAATGACATCTCAAGGTCAAACTCCAAATCAACAACCGAGGTGGGAACTAAGATGCATACCAAACCACCTTTCAGTAAGCTGCATCCTGCTCCCTCTCCTTCCAAAAAATAATTCTTAGAGGCCCAGTGAAACTGTTTAACTCTTTCTATCAGATTTCAGATGCAACAAGATCAGAACAAATGAAAATGTTTCATTTGGGAGATTAAGTGGGGTTCCATAAATTTAAGCTGGAAATTTGAATTAGGTCCTCATTCAATACCAGTTCTGACTTCCAGGGCCATAAAATTGCAGACCACTATGTTCATTAATTTAAACAAAGCAAGCCTGGTTCCAGAGCCCGATTGGGAGTGTGGAATTCAGGCATCTAGACCTTCCTGACATCATAGAAAAAGTACCTTGAGCTCTGTAGCACGCTTCTCCTTCTGTGACTTCGCCAATAGTGTTTCCAGGTCATCGATTTCTTTCTTCAACTCAGAACATTCATCTTCAAGTTTCTGCCCCCTGGCAGTCAGCTCAGAATTTATCTCCTCTTCTTCCTCCATCCGCGCAGACAGCGCCTTGACGCTGGCCTCCAGCTGGATCTTGGATTTAATCAGCAACTCGCACTGCTCTTCAACATTTGCCAGGGTCTCTCGCTCCTGCCATGATGAGGAGAAAATTGTTGCCAACAGCTGGAAGTAATTTATCAGCCAGGAGAAATGCTGCTTAACACATAGCAGAAAGATAATTGCCTGCCCTCTGTCCAGCACTTTCACCTACCTTTCCTAAGCAGTTGAGATGATATTCCCAGCTCCCCAGTCCTATTGTTGAGAAGTGGAGGAGTTGCTTACGTTTGGAGGTGCTCTCAATCTTTCAGGCCATTCAGTAGATTAGATTACCTCTTCTAAAGCACTTAATAGAATCCTAGTGGCCTAAAGGAGCTAACATGCCTCCAAAAATCAGCAGTGTGCTGATTAAATCACAGCTACTGGAAGCATCCCTGTGGGCATTAGTTTGAGGGTGGTACCTGCTCAGAATACAGTCTTTGAGGAAAGCTCTGTCCCCTCAGGCAATAGAATATTTATCATATTATTATAAGGGTCCTGATGCACTTGTTTAGTATATAAACATCTTCTAATAAATAGAGCTGGGCTGTATATTATTCATAGGTTGAATTTAGAATTCATGAGGTTCCTTGCACATCAATAACTAGATTTCACTATTATTGTCAACTAAAATCTTTTTCTCAATGGTTCTGCCAGCAGTAAATTCCACAAGTTATACACAGAGAGTGCAAAATCCTCCTTCCTTTTATCTTTTTAAACATACTGCCTCTAACCCTTGCTGAGTGGCCCACTGTTTCGGCATTATGGACTAAGTCAAAAAGGAAGGGGCTGAGTCCTTTTGCTACAAAAGCACCTTTTGTAACTTTGAACTCCTCTCATTTGTCTCCATTTAGAGGCTAAATGAAACCTCTTCTCTGTGAGCAAGTTCTTAATTACTGTAGGTCTTGTTGAGACATAACTTCACTCATATCTCTATCTTCCATCTCTAGACTTCATCCATCCTTTGCAATGTCAGTAACCTAGTACCTAACTAGTCACTTGGCATAAATTGTTGCATCTACTTAGACCAAGGGCAGAAAAAAACAAAAATCCAGGCTACTGTTTTCTGACTATCTCTCATCCTATCTGTCCAACAAGTGGGGCTCAAGGAGGCACAGATGGGAGACATATAGCGTAGTGAATCTCCAACATCACTGAAGACCAAGAGAAGGGCTAAGCTAAAAACAAAAATATGGAAGCAAAAGGATTCATGCAAATCAGAGAAGTTCCAGTGCTTGAACAACAAGGGGGACATTTGATCTCAGTTCACCCCAGTTGACAAGCAGAACAGCTGTTTGCTCTCTTCCATTCAGCATGAGTATAGGACCTGTCACCATCACCAAATGAGGAGGACAATCCAATCGACCATCATCGATCCCTCATTAAACATGACAGCGTGTCTGAAGCCAGCCAAGCAGTGGTATAACAGTTTAACAGCAGGGGCATGCTTTCCCCTGCAGTAATTTTCTCACGTACTTGCAGTGCTAATTGAAATGGGTTCACTCAGTTTTGAGTTAGTGAATGATTTTAAAAGAACCCTTGTTTCCTTGATTTGTACTGTATTGAGCTGTGTTTCTTAAAAATCAACGATGATAAAATATTTCATAGCCAATTCAGCTTTTCTAATTAATTACAATTTGAACCCATCTCAGCCTTCCTGGATTTGCCCTGGATTGGCTTCATGTATTTCCTATGCTCTTTGATCATATATCCCAGAATTTTACCCTCCGCTCCTTTCAAAAGTTGAGTCCTTTTCTATCCCTACATCAGTCCAGGTAGCACTGGCCACTCTCTTTGTTGAGAGGAAGAATGATGAAAACTAGGAGGCCGGGTCTTATTCAAACCTGCCTTTCTCCTATTCAAATCTGCCTTTTAACTATTCAAACGTACCTTACTCTTACTCAAACCTGTCTTTCTCATAAGCCAGACAAAATATGATATTACAAGCTGTGATTCTCACAGTATGGATCTTAATGTAGGTTTGAGTGGGGCCCAGGAATTTGTAGTTCTAACAAGAATCCTAGGTGAAGCTGATAAACACTAAAGTTCTAGAACCACTGTTATGATAAATATGTATCAGAAGTGTGAGTCTGAGTGTAAATTCTCATATAAAATATGGCCTATTGAAACATCAATGGGTAGCACAGCCCCAAAAGGATAACCCGGGTTAGTCTAAAATTACTAAATTTTCTCTGTTTTCAGTAATCCAAACAGCAAGAAAAACTTCTATTTATATAGTTGTATTTGAACCCAGGGTTTTTTTAAACTTAGTACTGTTCTAAGTGGGGTGGAGAATACAACAAAGATGTATATAATTTCATACCTGCCTTTGGAATGTTTGGGGATAACAGTGGTCTGGATAGCTAGAGAAGGGGAATATTACTAAAAGGGAATGAGTAAGGCACTTCAATTTAAGTCTGAATTTGTCAACAAGGAGTTCAAGATGTGAGCTACAGTCAGCTCCTGGTCTTGCTTTTGCTGACTGTATAGAGCTTCTCCATCTTTGCCTGAAAAGAATATAATCAATCTGACTTCGGTATTGACCATCTGGTGATGTCCATGTGTAGAGTCTTCTCTTGTGTTGTTGGAAGAGGGTGTTTGCTATGACTAGTGTGTTCTCTTGGCAAAACTCTATTAGGCTTTGCCCGGCTTCATTTTGTATTCCAAGGCCAAATTTGCCTGTTACACTAGGTATTTCTTGACTTCCTACTTTTGCATTCCAGTCCCCTATAATGAAGAGGACATCTTTTTTGGGTGTTAGTTCTAGAAGGTCTTGTAGGTCTTTATAGGACCATTCATCTTCAGCTTCATCAGCATTATTGGTCAAGGCATAAACTTGGATTACTGTGATACTTAATGGTTTGCCTTGGAAACAAACAGATATCATTCTGTCAATTATGAGATTGCATCCAAGTATTGCATTTCAGACTCTTCTGTTGACTATGATGGCTACTCCATTTATTCTAAGGGATTCTTGCCCACAGTAGTAGATACAATAGTCATCTGAGTTAAATTCACCCATTCCAGTCCATTTTAGTTCGCTGATTCCTAGAACGTCGACATTCACTTTTGCCATCTCCTGTTTGACCACTTGCAATTTGCCTTGATTCATGGACCTAACATTCCAGATTCCTATGCAATATTGCTCTTTATACCATCAGACTTTACTTCCATCACCAGTCACATCCACAACTGGATGCTGTTTTTGCTTTGGCATCATCTCTTCATTCCTTGTGGAGTTAGTTCTCCACTGATCTCCAGTAGCATATTGGGCACCTACCAACCTGGGGAGTTCATCTTTCAGTGTCCTCCCTTTGTTTTTGTTTATGGGGTTCTCAAGGCAAGAATACTGAAGTAGTTTGCATTCCCTTCTCCAGCAGACCACATTTTGTCAGAACTCTCCACCATGACCCGTCCATCTTGGGTGACCCTACACAGCATGGCTCATAGTTCCACTGAGTTAGACAAGGCTGGTCCATGTGATCAGATTGGTTAGTATTCTGTGATTGTGGCTTTCAATCTGTCTGCCTCTGATGGAGAAGGATAAGAAACTTATGGAAGCTTCCTGATGGGAGAGACTGACTGAGGGGGAAAATGGGTTTTATTCTGACAGGTGGGGCCATGCACCACAGTTCAAAAGCATCAATTCTTCATCGCTCAGATTTTCTTTATAGTCCAACTCTCACATACATACATGACTACTGGAAAAACCATAGCTTTGACTAGATGGACTTTTTTTGGCAAAGTAATATTTCTGCTTTTTAATATGCTGTCTAGGTCGGTCATAAATTTTCTTCCAGGAGAAAAGGTCTTTAAATTTCATGGCTGCAGTCAACATCTGCAGTGATCTTGGAGCCCCCCAAAATAAAGTCTGTCACTGTTTCCACTGTTTCCCCATCTATTTGCATGAAGTGATAGGACCAAATACCATGATCTGAATTTTCTGAATGTTGAGCTTTAAGCCAACACTTTCACTTTCCTCTTTCACTTTCATCAAGAGGCTCTTTAGTTCATGTTTGCTTTCTGCCATAAAGGTGGTGTCATCTGCATATCTGAGGTTATTGATATTTCTCCTGGCAAACTTGATTCCATTTTGTACTTCCTCCAGCCCAGCATTTCTCATGATGTACTCTGCATAGAAGTTAAATAAACAGGGTGACGATATACAGTCTTAATGTACTCCTTTCCCTATTTGTAACCAGTGTGTTGTTCCCATGTCGAGTTCTAACTGTTGCTTCTTGACCTGCATATAGATTTCTCAGGAGGCAGGTCAGGTGGTCTGGTATTCCCATCTCTTGAAGAACTTTCCACAGTTTGTTGTGATCCACATAGTCAAAGGCTTTGGCATAGTCAATAAAGCAGAAGTAGGTGTTTTTCTGGAACTCTCTTGCTTTTTCTCAATAAAGCAGAAGTAGATGTTTTTCTGGAACTCTCTTGCTTTTTTGATGATCCAATGGATGTTGGTAATTTGATCTCTGGCTCCTCTGCCTTTGCTAAATCCAGCTTGAACATCTGGAATTTCAGGGTTCATGTACTGTTGAAGCCTGACTTGGAGAATTGTAAGCATTACTTTACTTTATTTTCTTTTCCATAGGGATGGTCTTGGTCGCTGTCTCCTGTACAATGTCACGAACCTCCGTCCAGAGTTCATCAGGCACTCTATCTATCAGATCTAGTCCCTTAATCTATTTCTCACTTCCACTGTATAATCATAAGGGATTTGATTTAGGTCGTATCTGAATGGTCTAGTGGTTTTCCCTACTTTCTTCAATTTAAGTCTGAATTTGGCAATAAGGAGTTCATGATCTGAGCCACAGTCAGCTCCTGGTCTTGTTTTTGCTAACTGTATAGAGCTTCTCCATCTTTGGCTGCAAAGAATATAATCAATCTGATTTCGGTGTTGACCATCTGGTGATGTCCATGTGTAGAGTCTTCTCTTGTGTTATTGGAAGAGGGTGTTTGCTATGACCAGTGCATTCTCTTGACAAAACTCTATTAGCCTTTGCCCTGCTTCATTCCGTGCTCCAAGGCCAAATTTGCCTGTTACTCCAGGTGTTTCTTGACTTCCTACTTTTGCATTCCAGTCCCCTATAATGAAAAGGACATCTTTTTTGGGTGTTAGTTCTAAAAGGTCTTGTAGGTCTTCATAGAACCGTTCAACTTCGGCTTCTTCAGCATTACTGGTTGGAGCATAGGCTTGGATTACTGTAATATTGAATTGTTTGCCTTGGAAACAAACAGAAATCATTCTGTCGTTTTTAAGACTGCATCCAAGTACTGCATTTCAGACTCTTTTGTTGACCATGATGGCTACTGCATTTCTTCTAAGGGATTCCTGCCCACTGTAGTAGATATAATGGTCATCTGAGATAGCATATTAAAAAGCAGAGACATTACTTTGCTAACAAAGGTCCGTCTAGTCAAGGCTATGGTTTATCCCGTGGTCATGTATAGATGTGAGAGTTGGATGTGAAGGCTGATCGCCGAAGAATTGATGCTTTTGAACTGTGGTGCTGGAGAAGACTCTTGAGAGTCCCTTGGACTGCAAGATCCAATCAGTCCATTCTAAAGGAGATCAATCCTGGGTGTTCATTGGAAGGACTGATGCTAAAGCTGAAACTCCAATATTTTGGCCACCTCATGCGAACATTGACTCACTGGAAAAGACTCTGATGCTGGGAGGGATTGGGGGTGGGAGGACACAGGGACAACAGAGAATGAGATGGCTGGATGGCATCACCAACTCGATGGACGTGAGTTTGAGTGAACTCTGGGAGTTGGTGATGGACAGGGAGGCCTGGCGTGCTGTGATTCATGGGGTTGCAAAGAGTTAGACATGACTGAGCGACTGAACCGAACTGAACTTACTTTATTGGGCCATGCTCAGTAAATCTTTAATCCAATTTTCTGTTGAAGGGCGGGGCTCTGTTCCCTCCCTGTTATTTGACCTGAGGCCAAACTATGGTGGAGGTAATGAAGATAATGTCCACCTCCTTCAAAAGGTCCCATGCATGCACTGCTACCCTCACTGACACCAACCCTGCAGCAGGCTACCGCTGACCCATGCCTCTGTCAGAGACTCCTGGACACTCACAGGCAAGACTGGGTCAGTCTTTTATGGGGTCACTGCTCCTTTCTCCTAGGTCCTGGTGCACACAGGTTCTGCTTGTGCCCTCCAAGCGTCTGTTTCCCCAGTCCTGTGTAAGTTCTGGTGACTTGATAGTAGGTTAATGGTGACGTCTTCCAAGAGGACTTATGCCGTACCCAGGTCTACTGCACCCAGAGCCCCTGCCCCTGCAGCAGGCCACTGCTGACCTGGACCTCCTCAGGAGACACCCAACACACTTCTGTCTCAGACTTAAATTCAGACTTAAATAGAATACAGTAGAGAAAACCATTAGACCATTTGGGTATGACCCAAATCAAATCCCTTACGACTATACAGTGGAAGTGACAAATAGATTCAAAGGATTATATCTGATAGACACAGTGCCTGAAGAACTATGGATGGAGGTTTGTGACACTGTACAGGAGGCAGTGATGAAGACCATCCCCAAGAAAATCAAATGCAAAAAGGCAAAATGATTGTCTGATGAGGCCTTACAAATAGCTGTGAAAAGAGAAGGGCAAGGAAAAGGAGAAAAGGAAAGATACACCCATCTAAATGCAGAGTTCCAGATTACAGCAAGGCAGAGATAAGAAAGCCTTCCTCAGTGATCAATGCAAACAAATAGGGGAAAACAATAGAAAGGGAAAGATAGAGATCCCCTCAAGAAAATCAGAGATACCAAGGGAATATTTCATGCAAAAATGAGCTCAGTAAAGGACAGAAATGGTATGGACCTAATAGAAGCAGAAGATATTAAGAAGCGGTGTTAAGAATACACAGAAGAACTATACAAAAAAGATCTTCATGACCCAGATAACCACAATGGTGTGATCACTCACCTAGAGACAGATATCGTGGAATGCGAAGTCAAGTGGGCCTTAGGAAGCATCACTAGGAACAAAGCTAGTGGAGGTGATGGAATTCCAGTTGACCTATTTCAAATCCTAAATGATGATGCTGTGAAAGTGCTGCACTCAATATGCCAGTTATTTTGGAAAACTCAGCAGTGAACACAGGACTGGAAAAAGTCAGTTTTCATTCCAATCCCAAGGAAAAGCAATGCCAGAGAATGTTCAAACTGCACAATTGCACTCATGTTACACGCTAGTAAAGTCATGCTCGGAATTCTCCAAGCCAGGCTTCAACAGTATGTGCACCGTGAACTTCCAGATGTTCAAGCTGGATTTTGAAAAGGCAGAGGAACCAGAGATCAAATTGCCAACATCCACTGAATCATCGAAAAATCAAGAGTTCCAGAAAAACATCTATTTTTGCATTATTGACTACACCAAAGCCTTTGACTGTGTGGATCACAACAAACTGGAGAATTCTGAAATAGATGGGAATACCAGACCACCTGACCTGCCTCCTGAGAAATCCGTATGCAGGTTAGGAAGCCACAGTTAGAACTGGACATGGAACAACAGACTGGTTCCAAATCAGGAAAGGAGTAGTACATCAAGGCTGTATATTGTCACCCTGCTTATTTGACTTACATGCAGAGTATATCATGTGAAATGCCTGGCTGGAAGAAGCACAAGCTGGAATCAAGATTGCCAGGAGAAATATCAGTAACTTCAGATATGCAGATGACACCACCCTTATGGCAGAAAGTAAAGATCTAAAGAGCCTCTTGATGAAACTGAAAGATGGGAGTCAAAAAGTTGGCTTGAACCTCAACATTCAGAAAACTAAGATCATGGCATCCGGTCCCATCACTTCATGGCAAATAGATGGGGAAACAGTGACTGACTTTATTTTGGGGGGCCCCAAGATCACTGCAGATGTTGACTGCAGCCATGAAATTAAAAGATGCTTCTCCTTGGAAGAAAAGCTATGACAAACCTAGACAGCATATTAAAAAGCAGAGACATCACTTTACCAACAAAGGTGCATCTCATCAAAGCTATGGTTTTTCCAGTAGTCATGTATGGATGTGAGAGTTGGACTATAAAGAAAAGCTGAGCACTGAAGAACTGATGCTTTTGAACTGTGGTGTTGGAGAAGACTCTTGAGAGTCCCTTGGACTGCAAGGAGATCCAACCTGTCAATCCTAAAGAAATCAGTCCTGAATGTTCACTGGAAGGACTGATGCTGAAACTGAAACTTCAATACTTTGGCTACCTGATATGAAGAACTGACTCATTTGAAAAGACCTTGAAGCTGGGAAAAAGTGAAGGCAGGAGGAGAAGGAGATGACAGAGGGTGAGATGGTTGGATGGCATCACTGACTCAATGGACATGAGTTTGAGTAGGCTCCAGGAGTTGGTGATGGACAGGGAAGCCTGGTGTGATGTAGTCCATGGGGTCTCAAAGAGTTGGACATGACTGAGAGACTGAACTAAACTGAACTGAATGGCACTTCAGCATCAGATTGGAGAAGGAGGCTCAGATGCCAAGGCCAAGTTCAGATATTCTTTGATCTGAAGTTTGTTCATCAGGGAAGCAACACAATATTTGTTCAAGGCCGAGGTTCTTAATCCTGAATGGATATCAGAATCCCCCATACAGATGATCTGAACCCACACAGGGTCTGTTTAACCCAAATATCTGAGATTCAAGTCTGGACATCTTTCTTTTAATGTGAGTGTTTCACAAATGAGTTTGAGGCAAAGTCAAGGTTGAATACTGCTGTTTTAAGAACTCAACTGATTGTAATGTTGATTTGGACTGAAGAAGGGCAAGTAGAGAGATCAAAGTCAGGAAAACCAGTTAGGGGCATACTGCAATAATCCTGAAGATCTCAGTAAAGCTTTTCTCATGACCTACTAAAATCCTACCTTTTGATTTGCTAATGGGTTTCCTGCTACCTACAGAATATAAATTAAGATCAAGAGCTTCCTGGCTCCCAAGATAGATTTTTATGTTTACACAGTTAAAAATCTATCTAATAAAATCCATCCCCTTCATAGGTATCTTCCCAATGAAATCACTTCACTATAAAACAGGGTGTCTCGTTAAGTGTTTCCATTGTCTGTGTTGGATGAAATCCTGTGGTACTAGAAAAGCACGTGTCTCTATTTTTTCAAGTCAATACTGCCTGCAAAACAAGGGAATCTATTTAGAAACTTGATTTGAAGAAGAAATGGTGGGGCCACTCACAGCCTGCAGCTGAAGAAGCAGGTCATTCTTTTCCTGGAGGAGGGAGACTTGCTTTGATTTCAGCTCCTCCCTCTGAGATTCTGACTTCTCCAAGGCTTTTTGCAGCTGCATACACTCTTCCTTCAGTCCAGCTCCCTCCTTTCCCATTCCAGCAGATCTAACAAGAGGCTTGATCTCGAAGAAGAGCCTCATCCAAGGCCAGCTCTTCACAGCCATGAAAGCTCTTATGTTCCACTGGATCAAAAGAAGTGCATCCCTAAATCGAGGGTTTGGGGAAAAAAAGAAAAGCAAGTTAACCTAGACTATAAGAGAGTTATTTTTCAAATTAAAATCCTTAATAAGCACATCTTTCTAGGAGTCATAAACTCTCATTAGTCTTCAAAGCACTTCTACATCCAAGCTCTCATTTGATTCTAGCAAAAACTCTTTGAGGGACTTTTGGGGCTAACAATGTTGTAGACTAGATGTCCTGAAAATGCTTCCATTACAAACATTCTATAATGAGAGGTGACCCTTAGAGAGGGTAAGAAGTATAAAGGGAGCTTTAAAAAAAGGAGCAAAAGTGAATGCTTGTGCAGCCTGACCATCCTCATGGAAGGAGGAAGCCAGGCTTGGTATTGTAGAGTTTGTATTTTTATATCCTTGTGGATAAAGAGACAGGCTGAGATTTTCAAAGAATTTCACTCTTAATGAAAAGGAGGATTTAAAAATTCACCCACTGGCACAGAGAGAAGTCAAAGAGAAGTACATCTGATTTGGTCTGGGCTCAGGGTGAAGAAAAATTTCTTTTACACTAGGAATTTTTTTTGAAAACTATGAGCCAGCACCACTTGAGCATTTGAAGTTTAAATTATACTATCTGATTAGTGCAGAAATACACAAGAAATTAGCATAATCATTTTTTATACTGGTAATAAATACCCTTTGGGTCCTTGGGGGAAAAATGCAAAAGTGCACTGAAGAAAATACCCTAAAATCAAGCACTAGAGATTTTCCTAAAGTCCCCTTGAAGATTAGCTTACAACTCAAAATTGCAAAACACATATAGAAAAAAATTCAACCATAAGTGAGGGTTCAGTTCAGTTCAGTCACTCAGTTGTGTCCGACTCTTGGCGACCGCATGAACCACAGCACACCAGGCCTCCCTGTCCATCACCAACTCCCGGAGTCCATTTGGGTCCACCCAAACCCATGTCCATTGAGTCGGTGATGCCATCCAACCATCTCATCTTCTGTCATCCCCTTCTCCTCCTGCCCTCAATCTTTCCCAGCATCAGGGTCTTTTCAAATGAGTCAGCTCTTCGCATCAGGTGGCCAAAGTATTGGAGTTTCAGCTTTAGCATCAGACCTTCCAATGAATATTCAGCACTCATTTCCTTTAGGATGAACTGGTTGGATTTCCTTGCAGTCTTAGGGACTCTCAAGAGTCTTCTCCAACACCACAGTTCAAAAGCATCAATTCTTCGGCACTCAGCTTTCTTTATAGTCCAACTCTCACATCCATACACAACCACTGGAAAAACCATAGCCTTGACGAGGTGGACCTTTGTTGACAAAGTAATGTCTCTGCTTTTCAATATGCTGTCTACGTTAGTCATAACTTTCCTTCCAAGGAGTAAGTGTCTTTTAATTCCATGGCTGCAGTCACCATCTGCAGTGATTTTGGAGCCCATAAAAGTAAAGTCAGTCATTGTTTCCACTGTTTCTCCATCTATTTGCCATGAAGTGGTGGGACTTAATTTTCTGAATGCTGAGCTTTAAGCCAATTTTTCACTCTCCTCTTTCACCTTCATCAAGAGGCTCTTTAGTTCTTCTTCACTTTCTGCCAAGGGTGGTATCATCTGCATATCTGAGGTTATCGATGTGGGCACCCACAATAAAGAATTTAATTAAATCCCCAAGAATTTCAGAAAATCGAACCATCTAGTGGAGACCATAGAGTAATTACTAAAAGTTCTTAAAGACATAAAAGAAAGAATTGAAAAAAAAAAAGGAATGAGCCATGATGGAAAAAAAAAGGCAGACAGATTTGATAGAGGACCACATAATATGTCTAGCACTGAAAAGTAAAGTCATTGAAATAAAATACTCAGTGGAATAATTAAGCAGCTGATTAAACACACTGAAAAAAAAATTGTGAATTAAAATAAACCCAAGCAACTGGAAGGAAGGATAGAATAAAGATGAGATCAGAAACTAATGAACTAGAAAACAAACAACAACAAAAAAAATTTAAGTCTTTACATAAACAATTTAAATGCTTTAAAGTATTTAAATTTTTAATTAAAGGAAAATTTTAATTTTCTTCCCTTGTGGCTTAGCTGGTAAAAACTCTGCCTGCAATCTGGGAGACCTTGGTTCATTCCCTGAGTTGGGAAGATCCTCTGGAGAAGGGAAAGGCTACCCACTCCAGTATTCTGGCCTGGAGAATTCCATGGACTATATAATCCATGGGGTTGCAAAGAGTCGGACACGACTGAGAGACTTTGACTTAAATTTAAATTATCTAATTAAATAAGTGTCAGACATGAATAATCAAGAAAAAGAAAGAGTGTAAATAGTATTAGGAATGATAATACCTAAGAATCCTAAGAATATAATAAGCTATGATAATGTTCTAGAAACATAATTATAGATATGACAGATTAAAAATTATAATCTAGCAAATTGGAAGATTTTTTAAAAATGTAAAATTTATTTTTCTAAAGAAATTGATATAAACTGATCTAAGAACAAAATCTCAATAGGCCTATAACTATTAAATAAATTAAATCAAATCTGTAAAATCTATCATGAAAGAAATACCAAATCTAGATGGTTTTATAGGCAAATTTTACCAAAAACTCAAAAATAAATAATCAAAATAAATCATTTCATGTTTTGAAAAGAAGAAACACTGCCTAACTGATTAATTAACTGAGATTAAGGTAACTGATTAAAAGTCAGAGAAAAGCAGGGGAAACAATTACAGGCCAAACTTATTCATGAACATTGATGCAGAAAATAATATTATAACCAATCCCACAATGTATAAAAAAGATCATATTTCATAAACAAAGTGGGTTTAATACTTTTTAATCTATTAATTTAACAACATATTTATGAGTTAATGGTGAAAGTGAAAGTGATAGTTGCTCAGTTGTGTCTGACTCTTTGCGATCCCATGGACTGCAGTCCACCAGGTTCCTCCCTCCTTGGGATTCTCCAGGAATGAATACTGGAGGGGATTGCCATTCCATCCTCCAGGGAATCTTCCTGACTCAGGGATCAAACCCATGTCTCTGGGGTTCCTGCACTGGCAAGCTGATTCTTCATCACTAGTGCCTCCTGGGAAGCCCACCATGTAATTATTTCATAGATTCAAAAAAAGAATTTAATCATTTCTTGGTAAACATGATTAACAAAATAAGACAGCATAAATGTCCTCTATATAACATTTCATATCTACAAAAAAAATCTATGGAAAACATGATATTAAGAGGAAAATTATATCTTCCCCCAAAGTCAGAAATATGACTCAGTCTGGCAAAAGTTTTTGCAATTGAAATGCCACAAGTTGGTGAGGATATAGAGTCATGGGACTTCCATAAACTTCTGGTAGAGTAAAATGAAAAGCATTTTGGCAACATCTCATAAAGCTGGAGCTGTGTATAGCCTAAAACCTAATATTATAATTCATAGCTAGAGAAATGCCACTCAAAGTGTGAGCCTTGGCTAGCTGCTACCTACATACTATCAGCCATTGCACCAGCATTTTGAGTCACACTACCCTCAAGAAGGGCTTCCCTTATAAGGGAAAGAATCTGCCTGCAATGCAGGAGATCCGGGTTCTATTCCTGGGTTGGGAAGATCCCCTGTAGAAGAAAATGGCAACCCACTCCAGTATTCTTGCCTGGAGAATCTCATGGACAGAGGCGCCTGGTGGGTTACCGTCCATGGGGTCACAAGAGTCGGACACAACTTAGTGACTAAACCACCACCACCACCACCACCCTCAAGAAACTCTTGCATATGTGCAAGGGGAGACATTTATAAAAACATCACTGCAGAATTGTTTGTAATATAAAAAATTATAAATAAGTTTACTTGAGCTGGCAAGTGGATAAATAAATTGTAGTATATTCATGCAACAGAATACTGTCCAATAGTTAAGATCAATAATCTAGCCATAGATTTATCAATATCAACTAATTTCAAAACTAGTACTGAGTGTAAAGAACAAATTTTAAGATAACACACACACAATGTTTCCATGGAGACTAAAAACTTGCAGAATCATGTAACCTTTTAAGGATATCTGCATATCTCTGTATAACTTGGATCAAGGGAGAAATACACAAGGGACTTCAACTGTGTCTGTTCATTTATTTTTCAAAATATATTCTGAGTAACTACAGAAATATGTTACATCTTTTTCTGTTTTATATGTGAAACATGAATGAAACAGAGTGACAAACACAAATTCAGGATCTGGGGAGCTAGGAATAGGACCTGGATCAAGGAAGAAATACATGAAAGGTTTCTACTTTGTCTATTAATTTAATTATTTATTTTTAAGTTGTGAGGAATTACAGAGAAAATGTTAGGAATTGATATACTTTGATGACAGCTCCATGAGTACACATTATAGTATTTTCTCTATTTTTTGTGTTTGAAATATTTCATAATAATTCTTTTAAAGTCATTCTGTGATTTAGACAGGATGGATAGTAAATACCTCATTTTAGAGATGAAGGAGGTGAACTGAGTCTCATACAAGTTTACAAAACCTGTCACAGAAGTCATATCTCCTGATCCCTGAATTCTCATAAACTCCCATACCATGTTGGATACTATATGGGAGTCATGGAAAACTCTTAGGAGACGTCTCTCTGATATCTCTGATAATGTAATGGTATCTCTCTTCTTTGGGGAAACAGAAGGAATTAACAACTGTCAAGTAAGCAAATCATACCAAGACCTGTGGACCTATCTACAGTAAAAAGTAAATATGACAACCACAGAACCCCTTGCTCAAAATCCCTTTGTTTGGAGCTTGCTTTTCCATAATTCTATTAAAGGATAAACAAAACCTACACTCAGTGTCCAGAGGTGATGATAAATGTCCCTAGTGAAACTGCCTGAATTGAAGTAAGAGAGTTATGGTTACATGTCACCAAGAATCAGTTTCTCACCCAGGGGATGCTGTAAAGTGGTCAGAAAACCTACCTGCTTTACAGCAAATTTCCCCACAGAGTTGGCTGTGAGATGCCTGCCAGCCCTTCTAGGTCTGCTTCTGTTTTGAATTATGAGTCACACCACTCTCAGAGAGCCAGACTTTGCCAACTATAAAGAATCCCTCCAAAGGGAAGACTGGAAGCAGTGCAAGAAATATCTGAATTGTGCTTATTCTTAGTTAGGGTAGTAAAAGCCGTTTGTGCTCTGTTTGGTGTTCCATAATTTTTAAAATTTCACATTAAGTCCCAGACTAAGCAAAGGAGGCAGAGTTCTTTACCCTGACTCATTACAAAGCAGTGAGAAGTTGCCTAGACTGAGGTACACTGTTGCTCTAGCAGTGGGGGTGCAGGGTTGGATATCATACCTCTCTTCCAGAATCCTTTGGAATTTGATTTTCATCAGTTTTCCCCGTACTCTGGCTTGGAACAATGTGAAGACTTTTGATAATCTCTCATCTCTCATGGCTTCCAGTTTGCCCAGAAAGCCAGCTTTTAAAAGCACCTAAAAGAAATGTCAGATGTCAGTTCCAGTCCTAGTGGACATTCATTAAATGTCTATTGAATGGCCATATGAGCAACTGATGTATTTGATGATCAGTTCTATTTCTTGTTAATTTTTCATAATGTGTAAAACGTAAATTCTAGAAAGTTTGGTTTTATAAACCTAAAGCTTGCCAAAGAAAAACTTCATTTAATCCTGTGGTTGTATTAGTTCCTTAAGGACTTAGACTCCCCTCCTCCTGATCTATTAGCAACGTTAGCGGAGAAGGCAATGGCAAGTCACTCCAGTACTCTTGCCTAGAAAATCCCATGGACAGAGGAGCCTGGTGGGCTGCAGTCCATGGGGTCGCTACTAGTCGGACATGACTGAGTGACTTCACTTTCACTTTTCACTTTCATGCATTGGAGAATGAAATGGCAACCCACTCCAGGGTTCTTGCCTGGAGAATCCCAGGGACGGGGGAGCCTGGTGGGCTGCCGTCTATGGGGTTGCACAGAGTCGGACATGTCTGAAGCGACTTAGCAGCAGCAGCAGCAGGTTGTTTAAGGAACTTGGTTTTAATTTTAAGCTAGGCCCAGGAAGGGGTCTGCACACTTTATCTGTAAAGTGCCAGAGAGTGAAAATTTTTAGGCTTTGCAGGCCACACTCAGTCTCTGTAGAACCTCTACTCCCACACCCACTCCTTCCCTTCTCCCTGCCTCCTCTACCTGTGCCTCCTCCTCCTCTTCTTTTATTTTCTTCCTCTTTAAAAATGCCAAATCATTTTTAGCAAGGGGGCCATATAAAAAATAGGCCATTGATATGGCCCTTAGGCCACAGTTTACTGACCACTGCTCTAGAGAAAGTCACCTTCATCTTCAGTTCAGTTCAGTTCAGTCACTCAGTCGTGTCCGACTCTCCGCGACCCCATGAATCACAGCACGCCAGGCCTCCCTGTCCATCACCAACTCCCGGAGTTCACTCAATCTCATGTCCACAGAGTCGGTGATGCCATCCAGCCATCTCATTCTCGGTCGTCCCTTTCTCCTCCCGCCCCCAACCTTTCCTAGCACCTTCATCTTAGACAGTAAAAAAAAATACACATAATTTTTTTTTTTTTAAGAATCATTAGTAAGGGTCAGGATGAGGTGAGTGAGGTACTTCTAGCACAAATTTTAAGGAAGCACTCACTTTCAGGGTTGTACAAGTCAGTATGTATACCACCCTATGAGTGACTGCTGCCTCAGATTTTGTGCTTTAGGAGGCTCTCTCAATTCATGTTGTGTGCTAAGTCCCTTCAGTCATGTTTGATTCTTTGTGACCCTATGGACTATAATCCACCAGGCTTCTCTGTCCATAGGATTCTCCAGGCAAAAATATTGGAGTGGGTAGCCATGCCCTTCTCCTAGGGATCTTCCCAACCCAGGGACCAAACTCAAGTCTTCTGCATTGGCAGGTGGATTCTTTACCACCAGTGCTACCTGGGAAGCCCCTCAACTCATAATAGTTCTAGCCTAGGTAAGTAGTACACAGCAAAAATAACTAAACATACAAGGAAGCAAGGTACCAGGAGTGAAAATCAGCAGAAACAGGTGCTCAAAATGTGGGAATTGAGTTAACATTTTATAAGCATGTCCAACAGAGTTCTCTTTCTGTAAGCTCTTTATCATACATCCTCCAATTCTCCTTTAAATAATCTGGCCCTTATATGGCTTCCCCAGTGGCTCAGCAGTAAAGAATCTGCCTGCAATGTGGGAGACACAGGAGACTTGGGTTTGATCCCTGGGTCAGAAAGATCCCCAGAAGGAAATGGCAACCCACTCCAGTATTCTTGCCTGGAGAATTCCATGGACAGAGGAGGCTGGCAGGCTATAGTCCATGGGGTTGCAAAGAGTCAGACATGACTAAAGCAACTTAACACATGGATATCATTAGAAACAACCTGATACTGTCAGGTGAAAACCAAATGTGTTGGAGGTTTCCCAAAATATGTGGATCATGCCAAAATCTCTAAGATGAAGCAGAATTTACTGAATCACATTTAAGGAAGTTAGCTTTGGACTAACTTTTTGGATAGTAGGGTTGATCTTACTGTTTTTAGTTACTCAGACAGTCTTTCAAACTTAATTTCCTGAGAGCATACTTATGGATGAATCCGTTCACATGCAGACAAGTAGTTATCTCCAGTAAGTTGATTCAATTTTGTCTAGCTCTGATGTGTATACACATTTTTTATCACCCTAAAGCTGATTCATTATTTTATATCTTGGCACAAACTTGCTTAGATAAGTAATTATAAAGATGTATTAATAAATATAATCAAGGCCATCATTAAAAATTTACAAACAATAAATGCTGGAAAGGGTATGGAGAAAAGGGAGCCCTCTTTTGGGGGTGGGAATGAAAATTGATACAGCCACTATGGAGAACAGTATGGAGATTCCTTAAAAAACTAGAAATAAAATTATCATATAGCCCAGCAATCCCACTACTGGGCATATTCCCCAAGAAAACCATAACTGAAAAAGACACATGTATCCCAATGTTCATCACAGCACTATTTACAATAGCTAGAACATGGAAGCAACCTAGATGTCCATTGACAGAGAGATGACTAAAGAAGCTGTACACAAGGGAATATTACTCAGACATAAAAAGGAATGTATTTGACTCAGTTCTAATGAGGTGTATGAACTTAGAGCCTATTATACAGAGTGAAGTTAAGTCAGAAAGAGAAAGACAAATATCATATATTAATGCATATATATGGAATCTAGAAAGATGGAATTGATGAACCTATCTGCAGGGCAGCAAAGGAGATGCAGACAGAGAGAACAGACTTGTGGACGCAGTGGGGGCAAGGAGAGAGTAGACTGAAACATATACATTACCATATGTAAAATTAGATAGCCAAGGGAAACTTGCTGTATGATGTAGAAAGTTCAAATCCTGTGCTCTGTGACAACCTAGAGGGGTGGGATGGGGTAGGAGGTGGGAGAGAGGTTCAAGAAGGAGGGGACATATATATGTGTGTGTTCAGTTACTAAGTCGTGTCTGACTCTTTGCAACCCCATGGAGTTGTAGCACACCAGGCTTCCCTGCTCTTCATTATCTCCCAGAGTTTGCTCAAATTCATGTCCATTGAGTGATACTATCTAACCATCTCATGCATATTCCTATGACTAATTCATGTTGATATATGGCAGAAACCAACACAATATTGTAAATCAATTATCCTCCAATTAAAAATAAATATATAAAAATAGTAGAGCAAAAAAATGTAATCAAGGCTAAGTTTCAAAAAGCATTGACTTTCAAATTTTCTCTCTCAACATAGCCGAAGTTTTCACTCTCAACAGTGTTCTATTTGTATTATCTGTGGTCACAAGAGCTGTAAAAGCCTTATAATTGCATTTTCATGGGTATTTTAAGATGTACAGACTTTCCACCCACTCTTTTCCAAATGCATTCTTTGTGGTTCTCTGGTTACCTTAGTGATTCCAAAGCGATACTGGTTATGGTCTATCTCTAAGGAGTCAAGTAATTCTTCAGCTGCTTTTCTGTTGCTTGCAAATTTGCTCTTTGGAAACGCCCTTGGGTTCAGAATGTAGTACCTAATTTAAGTAAAGAATAAATCCTTAAGTCAGGGGTGCAAATAAAGAATAATTTGGACAAGTAAGGCAAAGGGAAGTGTGTGTGTGTATATATATGCGTACATATATATGTATATATATATAAAAACTTCCACCTCTCCTATCAATATGTTCAGTTTTCACAAAACTCTTGACAATAATAATGAGGATACAAGCAATAATTCCTTCCTTTGGTATAATGCTGCTGCTGCTGCTGCGTCACTTCAGTCGTGTCCGACTCTGTGTGACCCCATAGACAGAAGCCCACCAGGCTCCCCCGTCCCTGGGATTCTCCAGGCAAGAACACTGGGTTGCCATTTCCTTTTCCAATGTGTGAAAGTGAAAAGTGAAAGTGAAGTCACTCAGTCGTGTCCGACCCTTAGTGACCCCATGGACTGCAACCTACCAGGCTCCTCCATCCATGGGATTTTCTAGGCAAGAGTACTGGAGTGGCTTGCCATTGCCTTCTCTGATTATACTTTATACTTTTCATAGTGCTTTCGAGACCACCTCACTTGATCTTATGCTCAAGAGGAAGGAAGGAGAGAGCGGAGTAGGGATCAGAGGAAAGACAAAGAGACAGGCTTAAGTGTTTCTATTGTACAGATAAGGACACTGATAAGCAGAGACATTAAAGAACTTTTCCAGGATTCCCTCGTCCTAACTGTGAGTTGGTGGAGAGCTAGAAATATGCTTCTTAATACTGACACAGGTACTCTTTCTACTCTATATACTTTGCTCAAATTAGCTTGATGACTTATAATTGACACTTTTAGAATTCAGGAAATAGAAAGCAAAAATGCTTCTCTTGCCTCCTGCCGCATACCCTGCTGGCTTTCTGCCTTTCACAGGCTCTGCTAGGAAAGAAACAGCCCGCTTGGATGGCAGCTACGATTAAGTACCAACAACATTTCAGAGATTCAATTCAGCCTCTGTATCGTTCTTCTCTATATATTTCTTCTATATGTGGGTCTATTATCCAGTAATAGAGATTTAAGGATATTACAGCTACATGGATGTTGGATTTAAGGGGAAATAATAATGGAACTCTGTCACCATATATCTCACCACCACCAAAACACATCGATCTGTAGTCTGGAGGATATCCACCAAACAAACAATGCGTGCCTAAGCACTCAGAAAGAGAGGGGGAGAAAGAAATGCTCCAGGCCTCTTGAATCCTAGGGTGTATGTTTACCTTTGCTTAAAATCAGCATACAGCAGTCGGTGTGGAAAACCTTCACGGCATATCGTGATCCCTTGTAAGACACCATTATAGCGCAGCTGCTGTAGAACCAAATAAGGGTCCATTACACCTGAAGAAAGAGGTTCATCATGAGTCCATGTCTAAAATTATGGTTACCCTACATTTTGTCCTAGTTGCTGCATCCTGGGTTAAAAGAGTCTGAATCTGGTGTTCTCTACATGATAGTTAAAAGGACTCATTCACTGTCAGCCTGATGGCTCTCAAAGTCCCCACCTACAATGTAGGAATCTCCAAGTAGGATTTACCTGGGATGAACTCTTTAGTTCATAGTTAGTCAAGATTGTATAAGCAAATACTCCTAGAAGGTGAAAAAATACATTTTTGTCCTAATGTAAATGGCTGGTATGACATCCATTTGCCAGTCAAAAAATCAATTAGAGTGGGATAAAACACAAAAGAGAACTGGCACCTCCAAGTTGGAAGGAGAAGGGATTACAAGAAGGGAGAATGCAAAGAAAGGGGAAGGTAAGCACAGCCACAAAATTCTGTTTACTGTTTCGCATTTGGGAAGAACTGGCCACACCCAGCCTACATTCTGGTCTGGTGATCTTGAGAAAACTTAAGTTGTGTTCTAAAGTATAAGCCTTCTCCTAGTACCCCTTTGTTCCTGAGATGAAGCCCACTAGAGCTGCAGCTGCAGTCTCTGATAGAAGCCTTTGAAAAGCCAACCAATAAGCCATTGTATCTGGCTCTCAGTAAGGCATCTGGAAGAAGCCAAATGGTACTCTCCTAACAAAGACCTGCTAGAATGTTATAAGGAAAATGGGAATGAGATGCTTTTCTGCTTCTGCCCAGGGTCACAGAAATAAACGGTAGGTCATGTATCCATAGTCCTGTACTCCCATCTCTGTCACAGACAGAAACAGATCATCTGTGAGAAGGAGCGAAAGCTGAGTTCTGTGACACAATAGCATCAAGCATGCTTATTCCCTTTAAGGACATATGAAGAACTGTTCTGATTAGATCATGAAGCTTTTCTTATGACTTTGTCTTAAGAATTAAAAAAAAAAAAAGCCTGCTGAAATCAGAGCTGGCTCGATGGGAGGCAACTCTAATAGGTAACAGAATTGCTTCAAAATAGAGGCAGCTAATTAGATTCCTTGCTAGATGGAAGCAGTGTCCCTAGATGCATTCAGAAACCCAGCTGATGAGAAACAATAAGGCAAAAAACATACAGCGTGAATGAACATGAAGTCTTTGCATTGCAAAAACTCAAACTGCAGCATCATTGTTTAGCATCACACTTTCCCCAAATAGGTCACAGACTGTCAAGACTGGGGTCTTAATTACAGGATGTTAATAAAAATGCAAGGTCTTACAGAACCTCAGAAATCAGGATCAGCAACATCTGGCTACCTAATCCAAGGATGATTAGCGCTCTGAAGACAGTAAGTGCTTGTCACACACACAGCTTCGAGGCTGACAGCCTCCGACCAAGTTCCATAAAAGCCAGTAATTCAAAAGAGAAGGCTGGGAATCTTCAAATCCAAGAAGCAAGGAAAGCAATCCCTGTAATTAATATCTGTAAAAACTTTGCTTTGTTAATTAAAACATAAATAATTCACCACCACCTACCTATCTCATCACGCTACCCCAGCACTATCCATTCATTAAAAAGTATCCACTACAAAAGCCAAGAAATGGAAACAATCTAGGTGTCCACTGATAGATGAACAGCTAAAAGAGATGTGGTATATATGTATAACGGAATATTATTCAGCCATATAAAAGGAAGATATCATCCCATGTATGAAAACATAAAAGTACCTTGAAGTCATTATGCTAAACAAAATAAGCCAGACAGAGAAAGACAAATACCATACAATCTCCTTTATGATTCTAGATATTTTCATCCTAAATGTCTTTGCTGAAAGTGTTCTTGCCACTAGTGTTTTCATTGCATAACTAATTGGCCATGCAGTAATTTTGCCATAAAAAATAAAATAACTGGTCTCAACTGGCTAACAGTTTGGTTTCATTTCTCCATTGACACAGTACTCTCATTCTCATATTCCATGAATCTGAAAGAGGCCGAGGGCCTCCACAGTGCAGAGTTGAACCCACATTTTCCACAGAACTTGGAACATCCACCAACAGACATGTGACAATATGCCAAGAACAAATAGTAGTGTGGAAAGCTCTCACAACATGACACAAAGCTCAGTTACAAATATCTATTTTAGTACTTGTATTTAGTGATACCTCTCTCACTGAGGGAAGAAATTTTTGCAAAAAAGAAAGTGTAGTGCAGAACAAAAAGATGAATCAACAAGCCAAAAAATGTATAATGAATTATGAACAAAGACTTGGAAGATAAATGGTTCGGTTCAACCCACAAAGTAAAATCAGTTATGTGTGCAGTATTGCCATGAATCTATACACATTTTAAGTACATTCAAATATTTCATATTTCATAATAAAGTGTTGTTAATTTTGTTATTCATTTTTCATGTTTAATTATATTCTTTTAACGTCCCTCTTTTATTTTTATCTTTTATGACAAAATTGCTTGATGGCTAATTAGTTCTGTGGGTGAAAGTTTGCTGCAAAAATCCCTGCGCAAAGATGTTAATAACAAAGAAGTTTATGGTGAAAATATCACTCACTTATACATGGAATCTTTAAAAAACAAACAAACAAATGCATAAAAAAGAGATTCAGTTTTGTGGTTACCGGAAGTGGGGTAGGGGAGGGGAAATTGGATGAAAGGTCATCAAAAGGTGTGAGAGTCCATTTTAAGTAAGTCTTAGGGGTATAATGTGCACCATGATGTCTATAGTTAACACTGCACTGAAAATTACTGAGAGTAAATCCTAAGAGTTCTCATCACAAGGAAGTGTTTCTCTCTTTGTTTTAAATCTGTAAGAGATGATGGGTGTTAATTAAACCTATAATCATTTCATAATGTATACAAGGCAAACCATTATGCTGTATACCTTAAATTTATAAGTGCTGTGTGTTAATTATGTCTCAATAAAATAGGAGAAAAAAATAAAACATTTTTTAAAAAGTATCTACCGCCCAGGAGTACATAACTAAAGAGATGGGTACTATTAAGGAGAGGGAAGATATTAGTATGATGAAGCAAGACTAGAGGGAGTTCTTAACAATTAGAAATGGATTTAGAATCTCTCTTTATGGTCAATTTAGATAATTTAGACCAAATGATTTCCTTTTTGCTGAAATATCCACCTTAATCCCCCAGTTGATTATTCAATCCCTTTTTTTTACACTTTGCCCTTGTAGACAATGGCATAGAAGCTCATCCACATTTTAGCATGAAATTCTAGGAGGAATTTAAATGATAATATCAAGTATTCTAATGTTACTCAATTGAGTCTGCTTTGTGAAATCCTTCTGCAGGTCCACCTGAATCTTAATTCAAAGGCAATCTTGAGGAAGTTTTGAAAAACTCACTTTTAACTTATTTTAGTTTTTATTAAAATCTACCCTTATATAAAAGAGACTGGTGAATGCTTCTTTGAAAGACATTCAACGTAGCTTAAATCAAAAGAATTTCCTAGTGTGGATTACAAAGAAATCTACTTACCTGGTGTTTTGCTCACATTGGGATTTATGCATCTCACAAAATGAGGCGCAGTTGATTTCAGGTTAGTCATTAATTTATTTAGGTTTTCCTAAAATGGAGAACATAACCAACACAAAATCACTTAGAAATCACTGAAAAACCAATCCATCTCACAAGAGGTTCCATGATGATCAACTTAATCTTAAAGCCAGATACAAACCAACAAAGAAATAATGAATTCAACATTTTTCCCTGCTTACCAAAATACATTATTTTCTTCCTATGACAAGTCAATATTTATCTAACTGTTCTGCTGTGAATCATATCTACCTGTTTGGTAGCAATTTGGTAGCAATAATTTATGGAAGGGCAATAAAATAACTTGAAGAAAGAAATTGTTTCTCGAATATTCTGTCTGTAAAAATTTTATCTTCATCTGGAAGCAGAATCTGAGATGGAGCTTCTGGTTCAAGAGATTTATCTGGAGAAGGAGGGAAGCCAAGCAGGGCAGGGGAAGAAAAAAGCAATGGAATGGACTCAGTTTAGTCTGAGTCCTGCAAAAGTTCTGAGAATAAATACACCAGTTATACTACAGTTGGTAGCTCCTTGAGGCAAGGGAGGGACCAAAGTCTGGAGGGGCAGGGAAGGAGATCACTTAGCTTCCCGTTCTGGCAACTGTGACTTGTTATGAGTCTATAGTTTCATCAATGGTAAGATGAGTGCCAGGCTGATAAACGGGATCTAAGTAGGAGATAAACATTGTCCACTAAAATACATAAATACCAAGATAATATTCAACTTTTCCAACTTGGTTAACTTCAGATACTTTATCCTCATTTGAAGATGTAAAATTACAAATAAGTAATAACATATGCAGATTATGAAGTAGCTAATATATGAATAGATACAATTAAAAATTACTTTATGCAGAGATGCAACCATTTGGAATGAAGCTCCTTTCTTGCGTTTCTTCTCCCCAAACTGTAGAGCTAAAAAAGAAGAAAAAAAGTACTAAAAAGGCTCCTTTTTTTCACATTATCAAACCCTGATGAAAGCATGAATGTGTCAAAGTTGTAGAAGCAATAAGGCAATGTCTACAAAAGCTTTAAAAAATTTATGTCTCAACACAAAAGTCTATTTCTGGTGCTTTTTCTCAAAGAAATATCAGGCAACTGTGCAAAGATACTCACTGAAGCATTATTTAGCCATTACCAAAAAATTAAGCAAAAATTTAAATGTCAACAATAGGAGATTGGTTAGTTAAAGTATAAAAAAAGTATATGCATACAATGAAACACTGTGATCTTTTAAAATGATGATGCAGACCCATATTACAGACCTGGAAAGATTTCTAGGAATTATTTTGAGAGGAAAAATTAGGTGATAAAATATCTGTATGTTATAATCCTAAGTGTGTATATATATATATAAGTGTAGTTGTATTATGGCTGACTATATACATAAAAAATGTTGGGTACACTGGTATACTAAAATGTTCAGTTCAGTCGCTCAGTCATGTCTGACTCTTTGCGACCCCATGAATCACAGCACACTAGGCCTCCCTGTCCATCACCAACTCCTGGAGTTCACTCAAACTCATGTCCACAGAGTCGGTGATGCCATCCAGCCATCTCATTCTCTGTCGTCCCCTTCTCCTCCAGCCCCTAATCCCGCCCAGCATCAGACTATTTTCCAGTGAGTCAACTCGTCGCATGAGGTGGCCAAAGTATTGCAGTTTCAGCTTTAGCATCAGTCCTTCCAACGAACACCCAGGATTGATCTCCTTTAGAATGGACTGGTTGGATCTCCTTGCAGTCCAAGAGACTCTCAAGAGTCTTCTCCAGCACCACAGTTCAAAAGCATCAATTCTTCGGCGCTCAGCTTTCTTCACAGTGCAACTCTCACATCCATACATGACCACTGGAAAAACCATAGCCTTGACTAGATGGACCTTTGTTGGCAAAGTAATGTCTCTGCTTTTTAATATACTATCTACGTTGGTCATAACTTTCCTTCCAAGGAGTAAGCGTCTTTTAATTTCATTGATGCAATCAGCATCTGAGTGATTTTGGAGCCCCAAAAAATAAAGTCCGAAACTATTTCCACTGTTTTCCCATCTATTTCCCATGAAGTGATGGGACCAGATGCCATGATCTTTGTTTTCTGAATATTGAGCTTCAAGCGAACTTTTCACTCTCCTCTTTCACTTTCATCAAGAGGCTTTTTAGTTCCTCTTCACTTTCTGCCATAAGGGTGGTGTCATCTGCATATCTGAGGTTATTGATATTTCTCCCAGCAATCTTGATTCCAGCTTGTGCTTCTTCCAGCCCAGCGTTCCTCATGATGTACTCTGCATATAAGTTAAATAAGCAGGGTGACAATATACAACTTGATGTACTCCTTTTCCTATTTGGAACCAAATTCAGACTTAAATTGAAGAAAGTAGGAAAAACCACTAGACCATTCAGATATGAACTAAATCAAATCCCTTATGATCATACAGTGGAAGTGAGAAATAGATTTAAGGGACTAAATCTGATAGATAGACTGCCTGATGAACTCTTGATGGAGGTTCGTGACATTGTACAGGAGACAGGGACCAAGACCATCCCCATGGAAAAGAAATGCAAAAAAGCAAAATGGCTGTCTGAGGAGGCCTTACAAATAGCTGTGAAAAGAAGCAAAAAAGGAAAGAGCAAAGGAGAAAAGGAAAGATATAAGCATCTGAATGCAGAGTTCCAAAGAATAGCTAGGAGAGATAAGAAAGCCTTCCTCAGCGATCAATGCCAAGAAATAGAGGAAAACAACAGAATAGGAAAAACAAGAGATCTTTTCAAGAAAATTAGAGATTCCAAGGGAACATTTCATGCAAAGATGGGCTCGATAAAGGACAGAAATGGTATGGACCTAACAGAAGCAGAAGATATTAAGAAGAGGTGGCAAGAATACACAGAAGAACGGTACAAAAAAGATCTTCACGACCAAGATAGTCATGATAACGTGATCACTGACCTAGAGCCAGACATCTTGGAATGTGAAGTCAAGTGGGCCTTAGAAAGCATCACTACAAACAAAGCTAGTGGAGGTGATGGAATTCCAGTTGAGCTATTTCAAATCTTAAAAGATGATGCTGTGAAAGTTCTGCACTCAATATGCCAGCAAATTTGGAAAACTCAGCAGTGGCCACAGGACTGGAAAAGGTCAGTCTTCATTCCAATCCCTAAGAAAGGCAATGCCAAAGAATGCTCAAACTACCGCACGATTGCACTCATCTCACACGCTAGTAAAGTCATGCTCAAAATTCTCCAAGCCAGGCTTCAGCAGTATGTGAACCGTGAACTCCCAGATGTTCAAGCAGGTTTTAGAAAAGGCACCAGAGATCAAATTGCCAACATCCGCTGGATCATGGAGAAAGCAAGAGAGTTCCAGAAAAACATCTATTTCTGCTTCACTGACTATGCCAAAGCCTTTGACTGTGTGGATCACAATAAACTGTGGAAAATTCTGAAAGAGATGGGAATACCAGACCACCTGACCTGCCTCTTGAGAAACCTGTATGCAGGTCAGGAAGCAACCGTCAGAACTGGACATGGAACAACAGACTGGTTCCAAATAGGAAAAGGTTCTGCTCAGGGGCTGCCAATTTGGACTTTTTGCTATGAACCATGGTGCACTTCTCCCTGCATCAGGCAGTAGTCCAGATGTGAGGCTGACGGCAGCAACCTGGGCTTTGTGTCCTCAAAGGCTTCATGTCACACTGCAGAAGTCTGAATCAGATCCTGAATCCAGGGAGTCTATCCATCTCTCTGTTCTGTTTGTTTCCAGAAGACAGTGAGAGTGAAATAGGCATGAGGCTAGTAAGCACAAGTTCTGTTTCTGACCTCAGCTTTGCCATTTAGTAGTCTCCATCCATGGGGTCTCTGGGGGTCAGACGCGATTGAGCGACTTCACTTTCACTTTTCACTTTCACACATTGGAGAAGGAAATGGCAACCCACTCCAGTGTTCTTGCCTGGAGAATCCCAGGGACGGCGGAGCCTGGTGGGCTGCCGTCTTTGGGGTCACACAGAGTCGGACGTGACTGGGGTGACTTAGCAGCAGCAGCAGCAGTGTTAAATCAATGAAGCAAGCAGGCATTGGAGGTGGCTCCAATGCTGTGGCAGCCTGTGTAAGCAAACCAAAGCCTATGCCTGTGAAAGTCTCAAGGTTACAAAATTGAAACTAAGGACAACCGATCACAAACAACCACATGGGCTTTAGCTACAGCTAATCACTAGTTTCCTCACTTTGCTTCCACCTTTTCTCTATAAAAGTCTCTCCTTGAGCTCCTGTGGGTGGAATGCCCTTAATCCATTCTGGTTTGCTGCTGCCCAATTCAAATTGCTTTTTGCTCAAATAAACTCTTAAAAATTTTAAAATCCCTGGGTTTATCTTTCAAAGGTAGATTTGTGAAATCTGGGGTTGCTGTTTAATTCTTCTGTACTTGTTCCTGTAAGATATGGAGAGATTTCCTGGAAAGAGTCATGACAGGGACTGAGTAAGATAACGTATCTAGAAGTGTTTGGAAACTGCTGTTGTTGTTTGTTGTTTAGTCACTGCTGCTGCTGCTGCTAAGTCGCTTCAGTCGTGTCCGACTCTGTGCGACCCCATAGACAGCAGCCCACCAGGCTCCCCCGTCCCTGGGATTCTCCAGGCAAGAACACTGGAGTGGGTTGCCATTTCCTTCTCCTAAGTCGCGTCAAATTCTTTTGCAACCCCATGAGCAGCAATCTGCCAGGCTCCTCCATCCATAGGATTTTGCAGGCAAGAACACTAGAGTGGGTTGCCGTTTCCTTCTCCAAGGAATCTTCCCAACCCAGGGATTGAACCCATGTCTCCTGTGTTGGCAGGCACATTCTTTACCACTTAGCTACCTGGGAAGCCCTGCTTTGTAAATTACAAACTACTAAACAAGATTAGTTATTAGTTGGTCAACAAGTATTTATGGAGTGCCTGCTAATCAGGCATCTGTTACATGCTTGAGGCCACACTTGAACAAGTGAGACATAATCTCTGCCCTCATGAAGCTCATAAAAATTCCATTACTGCAATATAAAAGCACTGTGAAGGAGAATTCCAAGATATTTGGGGGATATGTATTAAAGGAGCTTGTTTTTTCCCCCAAATCATTCATCAAAACATGGTTTGCTGCTCTCTCTTTGCAGCTTGGTTGAGTAGAAGATAAAAGCAGGCTGGAGCAGTCTCCTTGAAATCTATCTACCTTAGAGCTCCGTTTCCCCGAAGAACGACCAGCCTGAGGACGGAAAGGCTAATAAGAGGGGATGACTCAGGCCACGGGGAGCAGACACACATCTCTCAGGAAAGTAGCCAGGATTTTTATAAGCGCTGGGCTCCATTCTAAGGCTGAAAAATTGAGGAAGACTGTTTGACTCACCAGTGTTGGTACTGATGTAATTTTCAAAAAGGTTTGCCAGGAGTCTGTTGGACGACTTCTGAAATATAGCCACCACTGTTTCATTAAGAAAGTCTTTGTTCTTTTCAAGCCAGCCACTGACGTTATAAGGCACCTTTAGAAAGGCATGTAGTTCAGGTAACAAAAAGGAGAATGCATAAGTTCCTTAGCAAATTATGTAATTCTTTTAAAAAATCATACATTGTGTGCATCATTTGAATTTGAATCAGTTTAATGTAACAGTACTGAATAAATACTCCAGAAACCTATGTGCAACCCAAAGAGCTTCTCAGGCTTTACATTTACACTGTGGAAAGAAAGGAAGAGAAAGGGAGGGAGGGAGAGGGAAGCGGAAGCAGGGAGGGAGAGGAACACTAAGCCAGAGGGGGTGGAAGAAATCGAGGGCGTTTCCAGGACAAACAATTCACATCAGCGCTCCTTCATATAGGCAAAAGTAGATGGTATAAAACAGCTGCCTCTGACACAAGGTGAGCACTCCATAAACGCTATAGCATTTCACTGTAAATATTACTATAATTAATATTCAAGGATATCAAAGAAGAGAGTTACAAACATATCCAGGTATAATTGGCAGGTCATTTTTAGGTCGAGAATTATTTTATCCTTTATCAGTTCTCTTCGTTCCACCCAGAATCACTGACCAGAATCATAAAAGCAGAATGAAAGGGCACATGCACACACACGTATGTGAAAACACACACACACACACACACACGTACCCCCAGTGGGGAAATGAGGTGAGGGAGTGAGGGGCATTAGGAACCTTTGTTGGTCATAGTTTAGAGACCATTATCTCATAGTGACTCTTTATGAGAGAATGAAAAAAAAAAACTTCAGTAAAAAGATCAGTTGAAATCACTCATTCACACAATGTGCAGTTGAAAGAAAGGATGAATAAGGAAAAACCCATGACTTTGATGGTCTCTGAGACTTTCTGAAACTGTCTTACTTTGAATTGGGTGACAGAGTCTATTTTTGAAATTTTTGGCCTCTGTTATTATAGTATGTTATTTCATTTCCTAAGTACTAAAAGTCTACACCAACTTTTTTGGGGAACTGAGATTTATTTTGTTCACCTCTTCATTTAATCTAAACTTTACTGATATATTTACTTATATATTATCTAAAGATTTGGGCTGAGTACATTTGAAATAGAGGCAAGATAATTCAGGGCCAAGGGTCTAGAAGTAACTTACCACTCCTGCATAATGGACAAGTTCAAAGTGAGCTTCATATTTCTTCTTATCGTCAGACTTAGGCTTCTGGAAATGAACCGACTTTCCAAAATGGTTGTCGAAAAGTTTGGTCTTAAAAGTCACATCTGTAGCCTGATGAAACATACATTCTTCTTCGAGGATGGAAAAGATGCCCATTGGCTGCTTAGAGATACAGATGAACAGTAGATGAAAAAACAAACAAAAATACTAATAAACAGTATTTTCACTAGGGGATGAGTGTAAATTCTTTCCCACAAACCTAATTAGTTGACAAGGGATCTTCACTACATATAACTAGACCATCATCCATTCAGCAAATATTTATTAAATATCTATTAGGTACTAGACACCAGCAGGAGCTGTCAATGCAGTCATGAGCTACATACACAAAGTGTCTGTCCTCGGGGTGTTTACCTTTTAGTGGAGCTGACTGACAATAGACAGATAAACACTAAATAAATAATTTAGTTTGCTATAAGCACCCTGAAGAAATCATGCAAAGTAAAGAGAGAGAGAAAGACAGAGGCTATGTGAGAACTCTTTTAGAAGGAGAGTTCAGTAAAACCTTCTTATCTGAATGAGAAGAGCAAATCCTGAGAAGACATGTATACAAGTATTCTGGGCAGAAAAATGAAGAAGAGTGCAGAGGCCCTGAGGCAGGAGCACTCTTAGCAAGTTTGAGGTCCTGCCAAAGACAAGTGTGGACTGAGCAGAACTAGTCGGAGACAGCATGTGGAAGGAGAGGGACGCAGTACTGGAGCCTAGAGGCTTTCCAGGCCATAGTAAGACATTTGGATTTTATTTTAAAATGAGAGGCCTTTGGAGATTTTTTACAATAAAGTGATTATGATTTAATTAATGATTAAAAAGGATTATTTGTTTTGGTTGGCAAAGAAAAGCCTATTGGCCAATCCTGACTGTGGTCTCTATTAGAAAGTGAGCTAAAAATGGTTTTTACATTTATAAAGGGTTATTTAAAAAAGCAAACAAGAAAGCATATGTGATAGGAAATCGAGGACCCAGTCAGCAACCTTTGTCTCTTAAGGGCCTTACAGTAAAGCTCTTAGACTTTGTGGGCCATAGAGTCTCTGCTGCTCCCTGCCATCAACTCAGCCATTTCAGTCCTGAAAGCAGCGATTGACAATATGTAAATAAAATGAGTGTGATGATGTTGCATTCAAACTTAATTTCCAAACAGGCTACAGGCTGGATTTGGCCCGCAGGGCCATAGTTTGCTGACCCCTGATCTAAACAAGTGATAGTGCTGGAGACTGTGGACTGTCACTGAAACATGATGTAGGTGTTGGCAGAGCGGGGTCACAACTTGCTGATGGACAGAATGTGGGGTGAAGTAGAAAGAGGAAGGATGACCGGTTTTGGTTTGGGCAAATGGGTAGTGGACGTTGCCGTTAACTAACACAGGGTACATGCATAGGGAAAAAAACAGCTTTGGTGAGGGAAAGATCAAGGATTCCTATATTTGCAAATCTACTTGTGTGTTTATATGTTCATTTATCTCCTTCACAAATATTTTTTAAATGCCTTCTATGAGCAAATCACTGTACCAAACACTTCAGGTTATAACAGGAAAATCAAACATGGGCTCTGGCTGTAGAGCATCTAACTGGGCAGACAAGACATGCACATAATAAGCAGACTATAAAGCAACAGAAAATGTCATGAGAATTCCGAGATAAAACCATGATCCCTTGGCCCAACAACATAAATTTCATGATTCTCTACCAACACATTCTACCCAAGAATCACAAACTCTCAGATTTGGGAGAGACCTTACAGTTCTGGCCCAACCCACCTAAAAGCTCATTGAATTCCTCTAACAATTTCCCTCTAAAAAGTAGACTAGCTTAGGCTTGAATATTTTCATGGAAAGAGAACACACCAACATTGAGTTAAGGCTCTGGCTGGGTGACATACAAGAAGAAAATTTGTTTGTAGTTTAAAATCCTTTGTTTGAAATTATGCCACTGGAGCTATACAAATGGGTCTAATTTGGATGATTGGATACTTGAAGAACATGTTTTTGATCTATTGATCTACTTAATCTGTTTGATCTGAGTCTACTGTTCTAATGCATGGACTATGGTCTTCTACCTCTTTTGTCTAATCTCATAGACTTAGAACCTGCATTTTACAGCAAATGCATTCAACGACATTCCATCAACAACTCTTGGACATCTGGCACATATCGTACAACTCTTGTACTCCAGCACATCTTCTTCCCTCCCAAGTATCCAAGTGGGGAATGATGCGGTGAGCAAATATGCAAAGTCTCGCGCACCTGGTGGGTTCTTGACAAAATGATAAATATGGAGGGGAATAACGAGGAAGGAAAATCTGATAACACTGAATAGTTGAGTCTTGGAGGCATGGATTTCGTATCGCATATTTTCCTGCCACAGAAATAGTCAACCTTTCATGAACACTAGAATGAATCATTTAAAAAATGTAAGTATCTCCTGGGATGGTTCATATTAACAAGAAGGACATGCCAAAGCCTCAAGCAAGCAGCAGCCCATCTCCAGCAGAGCCACCTCCCATATATGAGGACTGCCATGTCCCTGGGACTCCAATGAAGCCATCTTCTGTTTGGGGATGAATGGATGCTTTATGCAAAGCAAGTAGATATCACAGCTCAAAATGTAACAATTAAACCACTGAGGAGGGAAAAACTCTATTTCTTCAGGGTCTTCTCCATTTCTCCAATGCTTAGGAAGTATAAAACTTCTAATAAACATGAGGCCCTCTAGCAAATTAATCTCCAAATAGGTCAGAGAAAGAAGTAACTATGTTCTGCCTCATAGCATCAATTGTCCTCTATTGCACAGTAAATGGTCTGAGTCAGTTGCCCTGACTCTGAACATTAATGCTGTAACCTCTCCCTCTCCAAATATTATCAATTCCGTCCTCCTCTCTTTTACATCTGTCACTTTCTTGCTATTTCCATTTCTGCTATCCTGATTCAAGGCCTCTATTTCTCACTTGCTGTAACAGCTTTTTAATCACCCTGACTCTAGCCTTTTCTCCCATTCCTGACTCCATACACAAACCCACCAGAGTAAACCCAAGCATCTCTGACTACCCCATTACCCGTGGAATCCTCTCTGACTCACCATCACCTAAAAATAAGTTATAAATTCATTAAAATCCCTTCACAGCCTGACTCCCTTTTTTCAACTACTAAATCCTTCCCTTTGAATATTTTAAATTCTTATCAGATTTTTAAATGCATCCATTACTTTCCTGTCTCTAAGCTTTTGCTCTTGCCCATTCCTCCACACGCTATCTTCCTCTTTTCACCTGTTGAAATCATGTCCATTTCTTCAGACCCAGGCCTTCCTATATTCCTGCAGGCAGAGGTGACCTCTGCTCTTTTGAGTTCTGTGAAACTTTGTGCCTTTACCATATTTACCCTCATTTATTTTTACATTTATTAGACTTACTAATCTCCTGTTTCACTACATACGTCCTAAGGGCAAGTGCTATTTATAACGAACGCTTAAGTTTTACACAGCATTTAATTCAAAGTTTTATACATTGTAATGAAGTATTAGGCCTAAAATTAAGGTCCAACATTTTGTGGGCTTTGACATCTGGGGAACACCAGGAGAACCTAATCACAGGTTCCCTCACCACATGCTCCTGTGGGTTACGTCCTCCAGGCTTGCAACACACTTTCTCATGGGAACAGGCACAGAGCCCACTGATTCTTGAGTGAAGGACTTCAGTTCCCTACCAGCCCACGGAATTACTTGAACAAGCCAGTCACATCCTCCAGTGGGAATCATGGTCGCCTCATCCTATTATTACCACAAAGCCTGCTTCCCACAGCTCTCAATTTTTCATTTTGCTCCGAAGTGCAACTGCCGCGCAGCCCCACATGGCACGCAGTGTCCCCCTCCCCAGTCCGTGAGTATGTGTGACTATTAAGCTGCTGTCGATCTCACCTGTCCACTGCTAGGTGTCTTGTGGTCAGCCAGTCCCATAACCCGAGGAGAGGAATCCCTCCCTCACCACTGGGATAACAAAGAAGTGATCAAAACAAGTAGCTGCTAGATACACTTACTTGTTAAAAGCTGAAAACTAGTAAAAGTTTTGGTCTTCAGACATCTAATTATAGTCTCAGTTCCTTGAGTACCAGGATGATGCCTCTGGTTTGTATTTCTCCCAACACTTAGTAGAGTAGGTCCTGAGATGACTAAAATCTAGGTCCTCAGCAAAGGAATTAATTGATACTAATTAACTGAACACTAAGACTTATAGGTTTGAGCTTTGGGATGGGCTGCTTTACTGTGGGCAATGGTTAGGGAGAAAGTAAAAGTTGTGAGCAAAAATACACAATGCAATATGTTTAAAGAAAATAGTCATATGCATTCAAGGGATAACTAACTAGATATTAATGAGATTAATTTTATAACAAAAATACCAGATTTAGCATATCTAAAGAACTCTACTAGGGAAGTGGCAACACTCATTGCCAAGATGCTACCAGAATTCAAAATTATTTTAGAACCTTCTATGGGATATCTGACACCTTTGACTATTGGCACATGGAAGTGACCTGTAGTCTGACTGTGGATCATTGCATAGAAACAATCATGAGTTATTTAGCTAAGTCAGACAAACTATGTGAAAAATAGGTAATATAGTTAGGATTCAAAAACAGTTAAGATGATTGGTATTGAAGTCAATTTTCTCCTGAAGATGTAAAAATCTAACAATTTATCCTAATCCCCATCCTGTGAAGGACTTTTTCCAAAATGGCTGAATTACTGAAAGAAGGATGTAGCTTCTCAAGGTGACTCCACTGCAGGGGCAACAGTTTTTAAATGTATAATTTTGGATGCATTTGTTTAAAAAAATAAAAATAATCTCTTTACCAATACCTATGTAAAGTCATAAATATGTAATCATATGTTAATATTTAATATGTAGATCACTGATGTTCAAGTTCTAAACAAACTAGTATAATTCAAGTAATGAGGTAAGTGTAAGTTAATCCTATAATAGATCTGTTCACTGCATATTTATATAAGGAGGTTACTGTATGCTTGAAAACCAAATTAACAAAGTTGGCATGAAAATGTGTTTTTTAGCTTGCTATAAACTTTTTTATAAATACAAGAACTCAAAACTTATATGTATAAAAACTTTTTCCTTATCAACACACAGATGCATTCTATATTTTATATATGGTGAGGTATTTTAGTTCCTTTGAACTTTGAAAAGTTCCCATGATGCAGTCTGTTTCAAGGAGGAAGTTTGATCATTAATATTTACTAAAAATTTCCTTCATGTAGACTGAACAAACACAATGATCTTTTCAAAATATAGAATTATTTCAAAAAAGGTTTTAGTATTCTACATTTGCCTGACCTGAACCTTTGAAATAACTCACACGAAACCAAACACTTATCTTCTCTTTTTATCATTTACTCATTTTTTTCCCTTGTTTTATCATATCACTAGAAAGTACAACAGGAAATTATATCATTGTTGCTGGTGTCTTACTTAGAATGTTTGATTATCATAAATAAGATAATAGGCTTCAGATCAACTACAAATCTGTAACATTCACAGACATATCAGGAGTTGAATAATGTCTGCATCCCACCTTCCTGCCTGAATACAGTGTTTTATCATATTAAGTAGATTTTAAAGGCGACAACTGCCCAAAGTTAAAGCTGTCCCTTGAAGGAGCTCCAGTTCTCTTGTTTCATTTCTAATTAGAAAACTGTAACTCTAATAATGCCATCAAATATTTCCCAGATCATGGGCGGGTCATTATTATCATTATTTTTAATCAACTCACGAGTTAGTTCATTATCATCATTTTTTGAATCAGCCTGTCCCGTCCCCAGGAAGTTCACTGGTTATAAAATAAATAAAATCAATGTGATGTCCATTCCTGTTAAGAATAATGGCTATTTTCAAAGAAGATTTAGTTTCATCTAAAGATCTAACATGTAAAATGGATGGGACAGTGATTGATAAAATCTGGGCCCCACAAAAGACAGTGAGAGGTTAGTCATCCTCAGCCCTTTCTGAACCGGGTTGCTGAGAATCAACTGTGAGAGCAAAGCATAGTTGTCCAGACCAGTGTGCACAATTCACTGCAATCCACAACTATTGCAAAACATAAGGCCACATAGCTACTCACACCCCATCATGCTTGCTCCCTTGGACAAAGCCACAGAAAAACCATATTGAATTCCCCTGGCAAATCTGGTTAATCTTTTCTAGAGCACATGGAAAGTTTTCAGAGTATGGGAATATCACTGAATTTGGAAACCATACACTGCAGCTAATTTACTAATAAGCCATGAAGTACTGTCATAAATTACTTAAACTAACTGGTACTTGTCCAATTAAATGAACAAACTACATCCTGCAAGGTAGTGGCCTTGAGGATTTATGGCGGTTGTTTGTTTGCATGCTAATTTGCCAAATTTCGTTAAGCTGTTCTGGGTCTACTCATTCACCTTATGTTAATCAGCCAGGCCCTACAGTGTTCATATTTTCAGCTCTGTGTTTTTCCAGTCAAGAGCGTGACCATTTTTAATTTCAACAAGCTTCCTCACGCATTAACAGTGGAGGCCACGCATAAGCAGTAAATGTGTAGCGACAGTGTGAGTTAGAGATGATGGAGTAGGTAACTGATGAGGGAGTTTAGTTAGGATCCCACAGGGCTGCACAGAAAAACCATTAAGAGAATATGTGCAGAGCTCTCCTGCCCTATTTCCCATCCCCTTGACAGAACCAGGGTCCTGACAGGGATCAACAGAGCAAGCAGGGCCCATTCTCCTTAAACAAAATTGGATGGGGGAGAAACATGCCTCACCTTCTCAACAAGATCCACACAGGCTTGCAAATCCAGGCCAAAGTCAATGAACACCCAGTCAATGCCTTCTCTCCTATATTCCTCTTGCTCCAAAACCAATGTATGCTGATTGAAGTACTGTTGTAACTTTTCATTGGTAAAATTAATACAAAGTTGTTCAAGACTGTTATACTTCAAGGTTGTGATTAGAAATAAAATTGAGAAAATAGTAATTATTGGAGGTGATGGATATGTTAATTAACTTAATTGTAGTGATTATTTTACAATGTATATGTGCACTGAATCAAGTTGTTCTACTTAAATATATATTTTTAATTGTCAAATACACTTCAATAAAAAAATAAAATAAAATAGAGGTTCACTTGGAAAATGTAAAGAGAAAACCATAACCACTATCATATGTTGGCAAATAAACCCAATAAGTAAAAATTGCTCAATAATATTCTTAACCTTCTTCATATATATCTGCAAATTAAGATTATGATAGGAAATTAACATTTAATGATATTACAATTCAAAATCATAAAAGATGTCTTAATTTACCTTTATTTTAGGCTGAATTAATTTCTTAGCACTATTAATTATAATGATTTTTATTGTTATTTGTTAATATTAATAATAGCTTTTTCCAACCAAAGTAGCTGTTTGCACAGAATGATTCTCATCATGCTCTGACTACATCTTCTGACATTCAATTCACATAGTCTAATCCTCTTGTAAATATACATCAACTTCACTCTTACCAGATATACTTACATCAAGCATCTCAAAACCAGTGATGTCAAGAATGCCAATGAAGAACTGTCTTGACAGCTTGGCATCCAGGACCCTGTTGATACGTGCCACCAGCCACTTAAACACTCTCTCATAGATTGACTTAGACAAGACACCAACAGCATAGGTCACCTGAAAATCACATCAAAAATAGTCCTTCGCCTGACAACAGTGTTCATTTTGACCCTGGGCATTCTCTATCAGTAATCACCTTCTAGTAAAACCAGCGTATATTTATCTGCTTTCTGTGGTTACAGTTTTACACTGAAGATAAGGGGAAAGGAAGAAAGAAGTAAGGACAGGAGTAAAACGAGAAGGACGGGAGAGAGGAGGAGAGGGGAGGAGAGTTCCGGGAAAGGAGGTGAGTGGCCTGGTCTCCCACCCAACACTCCTGACAGATTCGTGTTCCTACCACTAAAGGACCAAACCTCCTGGGGGTAGGGTGGCAACATGTTCTAAAACCTTGCTATTCAGAGTGTGGTCCTAAGACCTGAAGCTTTGGCATCACCTGAGAGCTTCTTAAAGATGCCAATGCCCAGCATCTCATCCCAGGCCTATGCATCAGAATTTGCACTATGGCACAATCCCCTCTGACTCCCACGCACCATAAAGTTTCAAAATGCTGGTAGAGTAGGTTAGGAATATGGAATCTCTAGCCCTTTCCTGCTGCTGCTAATAAATTGCATAACCTTTGGCAAGTGACCCAATCTCTCTAGGCTGTAGTGTCTTCCCCTGAGTTATGCTCTTGAAGATTCTTTCCAGCCTCAGCTTTCACCTATTTTATTAGTTCCCGGGGCTGCCCTCAACTCTGCATAGGGAGAATGGCAATTTAGTGTATCGTTCTGACTCAGATTCCCCTACTATAAAACTCAGGCTACATTTACCCGCCCTGGAGGTGTGGGGCAAAGGCGCTCTCCTAACCTACTGGGGAGAGCTCCAACCTCTCTGTGTGCGTGTGCGATGCTGCTGTTTTGCGAATGTAGATCCTGCTGCCGTGATGCGCAGGCGCCGCTTTCGCAGCAGCTTTCTGACAGATTCCAAGGAGGAGTGAATTTCAGCTGGATAGTCTCCAAGCCTGGCAGGGGAATGAGCTCCAACGACTTAACATTTAAAATAGGCCTATCACATCCATCCTTCGGCTGCCCAGGACAGTGCGCACAGCAGGAGCCAGTTGGTGTCTGGCGGTGATTTAGTTATGAGTCACCCACTCCCTGATCAGTTATCTTGAGTCATTTCCACAGTAATCCATAAACCGGATGGCATCACAGTTTTTTATTATTGGCGTCAAGAGCACACACGAACAAATAAAGCACCGAGAATGATTTTTATCCTCCAGAGCGTCGAGGAAATCACTCTCTTGTCTACAGCAGTCACTTTGAAAGTTTAAAAAGAACGTGACTAACTTGCTCACCCCCTATTAATTCCCTAAATACTTGAGAAGTGGGAGAGAGAGAGAAACTGGCCAGAGTTGGGAGTAGTGAAAAACAGGAAGAAAGCCTGAAATTGTAGCAGAGGAAGAAATGGATGGTATGATGTCTGACGAATGAATTAATAAATCTGATAGTCCAATATGCTGCTCACCAGCATATCATCATTTTCAATCACTTTCTGTCCAGTGACGGAGGAATGAGGCAGGAAAATCTACAATTCCACTTTTCAGAGGTTAAACAGGCTTATGACTGAGCTCTTTTTAAAATAACCTCAAAGACTTTGATTACTCGGGGGTCAACAGTATAGGATAGAAAAAACAAAACTGAAAAGAAGTGGAGTCAAATAGCTGCATTTTTAACCACCTTGATCCCTGCCTTCCTCATCTGTAAAATAACAATATTAAAATATGCTTGTCTTATGGTTGTTGGAAGAGACTTAATGAGGCAGAAGATGTAAATATACATAGCACAGTATTTGACACTTAGAGTCAATCCAATAATTACTAGTTCCCCCTTTCCTATCCCTTCTCCACTTTTATCACTTCCTCATCCTTGATCCAGTATTTACTATCCATGTTGCTTTCAGCAGTTAATCTTTCTAAGTTCACTGTCTTTAATAAAATGGAAGCATAAATAAGATCAACTTTGCAGACTTGCTGTTTGATTGAATGAACTATGCATACAAAGCACATAGCACAGCACCCACAGTGAGCATTCAATAGCTACTGATTACTATTATTGTTTGATCATTATTAATCTTTTTAAAGTAAAATAACTTATTTCTAATAAGCATAGTTAGAACTCTCCTAGAATCTTAAAATACTAGACCTGAAGAGCCTTGGTTCCTGATAGTCATGTATGCTGGTGCTGCTAAGCCGCTTCAGTCGTGCCCGACTCTGTGTGACCCCATAGACGGAAGCCCACCAGGCTCCCCCGTCCCTGGGATTCTCCAGGCAAGAACACTGGAGTGGGTTGCCATTTCCTTCTCCAATGTGTGAAAGTGAAAAGTGAAAGTGAAGTCGCTCAGTTGTGTCCAACTCTTAGTGACCCCGTGGACTGCAGCCCACCAGGCTCCTCCATCCATGAGATTTTCCAGGCAAGAGTACTGGAGTGGAGTGCCATTGCCTTCTCTGGATAATCATGTATAGTGACTCCCAATTCAAGATAGTATACCCTCCACCCAAGGGAAGGGGGCATTTTGGAACAGGATGGGCATTTCCCCACCATCAGTGACTGAGAATGTTGCTGGCATTTAGCACCTGGGAACAGGAATGCAAAACCTTCTTCAATGTGTGGGACACTCTCATACATGAAGAATTATCTCCTTTAGATGCCAATCATTGTTCCACTAAGACCCACAGAAGAATTTAACCTCTTCATGGGGTGCTCAGAGAGATGGAGTATTTGACCAAAGTCCCAGAGTTAGATAGCATAAGAGCTAGAACTAAGTTTTGTATAAAGTGTTAACACTGCAAGAATTTTTGCCATCTTTTGCAATTGTCATCAACAGAGCATATACATCTCTATTCTTAGCAGTGACAATTGTCTCTATAAAGTCAGTAAAATTCCTAAGAAAAGAAAAGCCTTACAGTGTGCTTTCTTACTCTGTCTTCAGGAGATGGAGGAAAAGAGAGTGCTCAAGCAAGAAGGTGGGTATGGGAGGGGGGCATGGAGGATGAGGGTTTTCTTTCTTTTAATGTTGAATAATAATATATTAGCTTGCTTCACTGATTCCATTATAGTAGAGGCTGGTGTGGTAACTCAGTCCCCGAGAACACAATATTAAAGAGGCGAAGGTTTGATTTCAGTCCTCCTATGGGCTCATTAGTTTTACACTGAGCAAGTCCTTGTTCTATAATCATAGCATGTCATGCATGCATGTGGTGGTGAATGTCTTAAAAGGCAAGAAGCTGCCAGACATCTCCAGCCTCACTACGAAGAAATAGCTCAACTACTTGTCCCACTGAGCATGGCTTAACGTCAGCCAATATTTCATTTATTTTAACATTTATGGAGTACCTACTGCTTTCAGGGCACTGTGCTAGATGCTGGGGTACTGAGATGAATTAGACACTGTCCATGGCCTCAAGAGCTGAGGTCACCAGGGAGGACAAAAATGCAGGCAAATTGTTCCTGTAGAGTGATATTATGGTAGAGATAAACTTATTTAGTTATAGAGTAAGCTGAAGTAGGAAATTGATTTTGATTAGTTGTTGAGATGTTTTAAATGACAGTCATACCAAATGCCTTTCTGTCAACATATCAAAAGAAAGAGAGTTTATTGTTGTCAAAATAACTGTCTTCTGTCACAAAGTTGCACATTTGTCTATCTCATTTTCAGATTAGGATATATACAGAGTAAGACAGTCTAAGTGTCACCTGAATACTAGCTGGGTGTCCTTTGGAATGTTACTTATGTTCCCTAACCCTCAGTTTCCTCAACTGGAAGAAACGTAATTATCCTTGCCTTATCTACCTGTGAGTTTTGTTGTAGGAATGGAAGGAGATGATATGAATGCTTTTCACATGTTATATGTGATCAAACCACTTTCTCGTTCCAGAAAGACTAAACTTCTCAGCCCCACAGTAGCTAAGGAGAGAATTTGACTAGTTCTCACCAATAGAATCTTACTAAAAGTGATATCACTCCTAGCCCCAGGCAGTTAAAGTATGTGTACTTTCTTCACAAATCATTTTTTCCCCTGTGCAGCAACACTGGAGGCCATGCGTTCCAGATGGCCTGAGGATAAAATTGAAGAAGGCAGTCTAATCTGTATTGGGCTTGGTGTGCGTAAGAAATAAATGCCTGTTTTATTGTCACTAGGATTTTAGTGTATATGTTACTGTAGCAGGGCTTGTCTCATACTAGCACATTCCAGATGTCAATTATTATTTTGAAATACACTATCATATTTAGATGGTCTCACTAGTTGGCTGTCCTGTGACTATTTACTGCACAGCCTCAGGATCAACACTTCTCTGAGCACTCATTATTCTATCATTAAAATATTCTCCTGGATACCGAACAAAACCTATATGACCTTCCATCTCTCACTTTGGTTCTCATTTTTCCTTCTTTGAACACTAACTTCGGCATACATGCTGAAACCCTTTCTTAATGAATGCATCTGATAGTCTAAAAAGTCAATATTCCAAATAGGTGATAGATTTCAATTTACCAATTTTATTCATGTCAGAAACTGTGTCTTTAAGAGTCTCTTAGCTAGACCACAAAGATATTTATTATAAAATGTAAAGGACTTCCCTGAATCTGAAGAGACTGGAAAGACTCTTAACACAAGAGCATTTAATGTGGTGTGCATGACAGATGACAACAGTTAGAATACTCATCATAGTAATTCTTTTTCACTTTTTTACAGAAGCCCTTGTTACAGACATCAGAAGTTGAAAAATACACAAATAAAACCTATGTACAATTAGTACAAGAGGATAGAATCATAATACTCTGGAAGTAACTTACCTGTTCTACATTTTGACTTCTAGTAACATATTCATTACCAACTTTGATTCTAGGATGGATCAGGCCCTTCACTAGCTCAGAGGAGTTAATGCCCATGAGGAAAGCAGCCTTGTCAGCATCTGGTCAGAAGAAAGGAAGGAAAAGAAGAAGAGAAGGAGGGAGGGAGAGAGGAAATAGTAAGAGGAAAGAGGGATGAGGAGAGAAGGAAAACATTGTTAAAATTCGATCTCCACGAGAGCCCAATAGAAAACCCAGAAGATGGAAAGATGGTGTGGTTAGAATGATGTAGCAAGGTAAATTGTAGTTCTGAAATAAATTCACAGACCCTAAATGATCCTAAAAGACTCTATTTCTTGTAAATGCAAATCAAAATCACAGTGAAATGCCACTACGCACTCACTAGAATGACTATAATCAAAAAGACAATGAGGGTTGGTGAAGAAGTGGAGAAACTAAAAACTTCACACACTCCTAGAATGTAAAATGGTACAGCCAATATAGGAAACTGTTTGGCAGCCACTCAGAAGTTAAACATAGTTACTGCAGGATCCAACAATTCCACCCTGAGGTATACATCCAAGAGAAATAAAAACATATGTTCATAAAAAATAGTTGTACACAAATGTTCCTAGCAGCATTACTCACAATGGTCAAAAAAAGGAAAAAACACAAATGTTCATCAACTGATAAATGGATAAACAAAATGCAGGATATTAATTCCACAGAACATTTTTTTAACTACAAAAAGGAAAGAAGTATTGATGTATGCTACAACATGATTGAGGGTTGAAAACATCATAGTAAGTGAAGAAGCCTGACACGAAGGCCATATATTATATGATTTTATTTATATGAACTGTCCAGAATAGGTAAATCTAGAGAGACAGTAAGTAGATTTGTAGTTGCCAGGTTATTGCCAAATTCAGACTTAAATTGAAGAAAGTAGGGAAAACCACTAGACCATTCAGATATGACCTAAATCAAATCCCTTATGATTATACAGTGGAAGTAAGAAAAAGATTTAAGGGACTAGATCTGATAGAGTGCCTGATGAACTCTGGACGGAGGTTCGTGACGTTGTACAGGAGACAGGGACCAAGACCATCCCCATGGAAAAGAAATGCAAAAAAGCAAAATGGTTGTCTGAGGAGGCCTTACAAATAGCTGTGAAAAGAAGAGACATGAAAGCAAAGGAGAAAAGGAAAGATATAAGCATCTGAATGCAGAGTTCCAAAGAATAGCTAGGAGAGATAAGAAAGACTTCCTCAGTGATCAATGCAAAGAAATAGAGGAAAACAACAGAATAGGAAAAACAAGAGATCTCTTCAAGAAAATTAGAGATTCCAAGAGAACATTTCATGCAAAGATGGGCTCGATAAAGGACAGAAATGGTATGGACCTAACAGAAGCAGAAGATATTAAGAAGAGGTGGCAAGAATACACAGAAGAACTGCACAAAAAAATCTTCACGACCAAGATAGTCACGATAACATGATCACTGACCTAGAGCCAGACATCTTGGAATGTGAAGTCAAGTGGGCCTTAGAAAGCAGCACTACGAACAAAGCTAGTGGAGGTGATGGAATTCCAGTTGAGCTATTTCGAATCTTGAAAGATGATGCTGTGAAAGTGCTGCACTCCATATGCCAGCAAATTTGGAAAACTCAGCAGTGGCCACAGGACTGGAAGAGGTCAGTCTTCATTCCAATCCCAAAGAAAGGCAATGCCAAAGAATGCTCAAACTACCGCACAATTGCACTCATCTCACACGCTAGTAAAGTCATGCTCAAAATTCTCCAAGCCAGGCTTCAGCAATATGTGAACCATGAACTTCCAGATGTTCAAGCAGGTTTTAGAAAAGGCAGAGGCACCAGAGATCAAATTGCCAACATCCGCTGGATCATGAGAAAGCAAGAGATTTTCAGAAAAACATCTATTTCTGCTTCATTGACTATGCCAAAGCCTTTGACTGTGTGGATCATAATAAACTGTGGAAAATTATGAAAGAGATGGGAATACCAGACCACCTGATCTGCCTCTTGAGAAACCTGTATGCAGGTCAGGAAGCAACAGTCAGAACTGGACATGGAACAACCGACTGGTTCCAAATAGGAAAAGGAGTACGTCAAGGCTGTATATTGTTACCCTGCTTATTTAACTTATATGCAGAGTACATCATGAGGAACGCTGGGCTGGAAGAAGCACAAGCTGGAATCAATATTGCTGGGAGAAATATCAATAACCTCAGATATGCAGATGACACTACCCTTATGGCAGAAAGTGAAGAGGAACTCAAAAGCCTCTTGATGAAAGTGAAAGAGGAGAGTGAAAAGGTTGGCTTGAAGCTCAACATTCAGAAAACGAAGATCATGGCATCTGGTCCCATCACTTCATGGGAAATAGATGGAAAAACAGTGGAGACAGTGTCGGACTATTTTTTTGGGCTCCAAAATCACTGCAGATGCTGATTGCAGCCATGAAATTAAAAGACGTTTACTCCTTGGAAGGAAAGTTATGACCAACGTAGATAGTATATTAAAAAGCAGAGACATTACTTTGCCAACAAAGGTCTGTCTAGTCAAGGCTATGGTTTTTCCAGTGGTCATGTATGGATGTGAGAGTTGTACTGTGAAAAAAGCTGAGTGCCGAAGAATTGATGCTTTTGAACTGTGGTGCTGGAGAAGACTCTTGAGAGTCCCTTGGACTGCAAGGAGATTCAACCAGTCCATTCTAAAGGAGATCAATCCTGGGTGTTCATTGGAAGGACTGATACTAAAGCTGAAACTGCAATACTTTGGCCACCTCATGCGACGAGTTGACTCACTGGAAAAAAGTCTGATGCTGGGAAAGGTTGGGGGCGGGAGGAGAAGGGGACGACAGAGAATGAGATGGCTGGATGGCATCACCGACTCTATGGACATGAGTTTGAGTGAACTCCAGAAGTTGGTGATGGACAGGGAGGCCTGGCGTGCTGTGATTCATGGGGTTGCAAAGAGTCGGACACGACTGAGCGACTGAACTGAGGGGAAAAAGGAAGGGGAAGTAACTACTTTTGTATACAAGATCTCTTTTTGGGAGTAATGATATGTTAGTCAAACAACCTTCTGAATATGCTTAAACTCACTGAACTGTATATTTTTAAGGAATAATTTTATAATATGAGAATTATAGCCTAATTAAAAAAAAATCCATTTCTTGATATTTGCCCTCTTCTGAAAAGAATTGTTCATCTGAAGAGGATGAAAATCATATTTTCATTATTTGCCTATTTTCCTCTTCTACATATATATTTGTAGCTCCTTTCAATGGAACCAGAACTTGGATCATATAATTGGGTAATTCAAGACCTATCAACAGAAACCAGGACACTTGCCCAGGATCTCTCAAATACCTCTCCTCTTTTTGTGAGTCTCTGCCCCACAGTGCCCTCTGCTGCCTAACAAGAAGACTTACAACCCACACAACTGTTCTTATATAGTAAGAACGGTATCTTCATTTTCTAAGGAAAGAAATGAAGAATGAGTGTTATCAGAAGGAAAAGTAAGTAAGCATGTATCACATCAGGTGTTAAAAAATGACAATAACACGAAAGAATGCCACAGGCAAAAAGCTATAAACACATTTTAAACTGCATATTTTTTTCAGTTATCAAACAAAAGGAATGTTTTGCTCAGTTGAAACCTCTCTGCTGTCTCCCATTTTAAATGAATCCTGAGATATATATCTGATGTAGTCACTACACAAAGTTAATGTCTTAGAATAGAAGGATATGCAGTCTTTCCTTACTTCATTAAGAAGTACAAAATTTCCTGAGCAATGACCACAAACAGAATAAATTAAAAACAAAACACAATTAATTAGCTATATATCATCTGTATTAACAATATCCATTTCCTTCTTGTGGGGCCTTTAAAGTTTTCACAAAGACTAGAAAAGCTGAAATGTTTGATTTACTTGTTAACTAAAGGAAATAGCAACCCACTCCAGTATTCTTGCCTAGAGAATCCCACGGACTGAGGAGCCTGGTCCATAGGGTCACAAAGAGTCAGACACAACTGAAGCGACTTAGCATGCAAAGTCAATATATATTATACATTGTAGAAATGTATCTACAAGTTCTACATCGACTCCTTATCAGTGATAATGGCCTAGGAACTCCATTGCTATGAAATCTTTCAAAATGCAAAGACTATTTGGGAAAAGAAGTGGAAAAATCAAAAGTAGAGCAGACATGCTGATCCTCTACTGAGTTATTCTTGTTAAGAGCACCATGTTTGGAGACAAAAGCCTGATTATTCCAAGTTGAAAAGCCAAGGGGTCAGAATCATAGACTTTTTGAGCCAAAGGAGAATTTAAAGAGCATCTAACCCAAAATAAAAATATTTCAAAGGAAGGGAGAAATGTAATGTGCCTAATGAATCTGAGTGGAGCTGAACAGTAACCAATGATGTGAAAAATGAACAATTCCACAGTATCCATCCAGGAAAAATAGACAGGTTTTCAGTTCTCTATACTTTGGAAGCATTCGAATGGACAATGCAGGTAATAATAGTCTCAATTTCACACAATCTTTTTCCACTGTTAATGACGGTTCTTTGAGTCTATTTTCATCCATGAAAAAAGGAAACCCAAATTCTCTGTAGTATCCCACCTTAAGCTCTAACAGAAATAGCCTTCAACGTTACAGAATTATTTCTCTCCCACTCCAGAGACATTCAAGGATCTGCAGACAGAGGGGTAGTGTGCCTTGGATTTATCCCAAAGGCATGAATAACATCACATGTTATTCATCTTCTTTTTTTTAACAGAAAATAGCAGTTGTCATGTTCCCCTCCTCAAAATTACTTCCTTTGCATTAAAAGTTTATAGTGTTATAACCTAGATGAAAATGGTTTGGTGAAAAAACGTCCTTCTAACATTCAGGAGATGCCATCATGAAGACAGCACCGCCTGTAAACATATTTTCATTGTGTGACCTGATGTATTCCCAGAAGAAGCTTTATAAAAATCCCACCAAAATGAACATCACTTTCTAGGACCTGGTGGATAAAAGCATGAATTTTAACCAGGTTGTATCATCTTACCTGGGAGAGGTTTAGCTAGAAGGGTTCTCGTCACTGGTGTGGATCAGGATAACCTGGAGAGTTCATAAAAGAACGAAGTCCGTGCTCGCTGGAGGAGGTTAGGGTTTATTTTTAGCATTTCACCAGGTGATTCTGATACACATGAGGGTATGAGGGTTGGAGAACAGTCCTCAACCTTGGCTGCACATTGGGGTCACCTGGCAAGTTGTAACCACAAACCCTGCTGCCTGCATCCACGCTCAGAGATTGATTTCTTTCGGTCTGGGTAAGGCCTGAGCTTCAGGAAGAGAAAAGCTCCCCTGGTGATTCTAATGTGCAGCCAAGTCTGAGAACTAGTCTCTAGAGAATGGTATCCAGGTTTGGTAAGTATAATTAGAAGATGGAGAGAACAATTCTGATGGCACCTGAAAACAGATAAGGAAGTAAAGAAAAACAAAGAGACAATTCTATCCCAGTGCAGTCTGATGTGTAAATAACAAGATATAAAGACAGAAACAAAATCCAGTTTTCTCAAATCGCAATCTGGCTAATGTGAAAAAGGGTTTTGAAAATGACCTTCAATTCATCTTATATATAAGGTTATAATGTGGTTTCTGAGCTGTTCACCTTTCCTTAATTTATTGAACAGTTTCTGAGCACTTGCTATGTGCAAGGCCTGGTACCAGGTGCTATGGTAAGAGGACAGATAAACAAGACAAAAATCCTTCACATCAAGGAGTTTATAATTCATGTCAGTAAATAAAACAGGCAAAAATAGCAATTCAGTAAAACAACTGTCTATAAAGAGACAAATTATGAGTATCATCAAAGTTTAAAAGAGAGAGAAAGATCACTTTTGGACTGCATGAACAGGGAAGATTTCAAGAAAGAAACATTTGGTCTGAGCCTTGAAGGATGAGGAGGGTTTTGATGGGCAAATATGAGAGAACAAGCATTTCTGAGACAGAGAACAACATGACTTCAAGGCCCAGAGGCGGGCAGTGCAGTGATGGTCAAAGATGGCAGATTGGACCAAGAAGTTAGAAAGTGAGATAAACAGAAGAACAGGTGACTTGTGGCCACAGGAATCATCTGATACTTCTGGAAGGTATTATTTAAATAATAGGGATATATTAAAGGGGCTTTTAGCAGAGAAATGGCAAATTAGAACAGCAAATTAATCAGCATGGCAAATTAATCAGAAAGATTAATTTTGTGGAAGTGTGCAAAGCAGACCAGAGGGAGGCAATTACAGAAAGTGAACCTACTGTGGGAGAGTGGAGTGCAAGGGGCTGAAAAGTCTAAACTAGTAACAAGAAAGAGCAAAAGACTGAGAAACATGATGAAGATGTTTCCAGCCCAAGAAGCAGAGAGAAGGACAGTACTGTGAATATGCATAGCAGAGTCAACAGCGAGACATCACTTGAAGAAGATGATACACCGAGTTTTTGCCTTGCACAGTTTAGGGTAGCAGGAGAACATGCAGTAGAAAGTGAGAAATGTGGGACTTGAACTCAAGAAGGAGGTAAAGCTAAGAATGTCCCCTTTGGTTTGGGGCCCTTCCTCTTTTCACCCTCTCCTCCATCTGTCCAACTCCCTCAGCTACATCCTAAATGATTAACTGGAAGAAAACTACCAAGGCTTAATATATTAAGAGCCCTCAGAAATCAATAAGAAAAAAATCTACGCCTCAATTTTAAAAATGGGCTAATGATGGAAACAAAATTTTAAAAAAGAAACAATATAAATAGTTGATAACCTACACAAATGTTAGCTTCATTAATACATAAAAATAAAATAAAACCTGGCTAATTGACAAGTGGAAAAAAACTGCTAATATTGATGAGTATAATGAGAAAGTCACTCAACTAGAAAAAAAAAACAAACACTAAGGATATGCCCTACAGTATTAACTGACTGTCCCTAAGTCAGTCAGTCAGTCAGTCAGTTCAGTCGCTCAGTCGTGTCCGACTCTCCGCGACCCCATGAATCACAGCACGCCAGGCCTCCCTGTCCATCACCAACTCCTGGAGTTCACTCAAACTCATGTCCACAGAGTCGGTGATGCCATCCAGCCATCTCATTCTCGGTCGTCCCCTTCTCCTCCCGCCCTCAACCTTTCCCAGCATCAGAGTCTTTTCCAGTGAGTCAACTCGTCGCATGAGGTCCCTGAGTAGGAGGATTCATTTAACAAATAATTAATTACTACTATGGTAAGTGCTACTATGATACAAAGCTGCTGCTGCTGCTAAGTCACTTCAGTCGTGTCCGACTCTGTGTGACCCCATAGACAGAAGCCCACCAGGCTCCCCCATCCCTGGGATTCTCCAGACAAAGCTAGACATTGTATTAATGCCTGGAAATACAGCAGTGCACACCAAATTAGACCCCTGCTCTTAGGGAGCTCCCATCTGATGGAGATTGGAGAGTAAGACAGCCAATAAAAAGCAGCTATTATGAATGACACAAACAAAAATATGCAGAGTAAGGAGATAGAGAATGATAAAAAGGAGGTGGGGGTCGTCAGGGAAGAGTTTTCTGATAAGGTGACAGCCAAGATGGCACCTTGACAAAGTGAGGGAGTGAGCCACGAGGATACCTAGGAAGAGTTCCAGAGAGAAGGAGGAGTTGGTGAAAAAGTCCTGCAATAGGATTGCTCGAATACTCCCTGAAGAGCCAAGAGATCAGTGGACTGAGTGAGAGGACTGAGAGACTGGGGAAAGTGGAGGTGAGGGCTCTGGCCCTGATTCCACTGAGGTGGGTGGGTCCACACCAAGCAGTTCCGTGACATCAGATGGATGTCCTACAATTCAGTTCAGTTCAGTTGCTTAGTTGTGTCCGACTCTTTGCGACCTCATGAACCACAGCACGCCAGGCCTCCCTGTCCATCACCAACTCCCGGAGTTCACTCAAACTCATGTCCATCGAGTCAGTGATGCCATCCAGCCATCTCATTCTCTGTCATCCCCGTCTCCTCCTGCCCCCAATCCCAACCTAGCATCAAACACTTTTCCAGTGAGTCAACTTGTTGCATGGCCAACAAGTGGCCAAAAGTATTGGAGTTTCAGCTTTAGCATCAGTCCTTCCAATGAACACCCAGGATTGATCTCCTCTAGAATGGACTGGTTGGATCTCCTTGCAGTACAAGGGACTCTCAAGAGTCTTCTCCAGCACCACAGTTCAAAAGCATCAATTCTTCGGCGATCAGCTTTCTTCACAGTCCAACTCTCACATCCATACATGACCACGAGAAAAACCATAGCCTTGACTAGACGGACCTTTGTTGGCAAAGTAATGTCTCTGCTTTTCAATATGCTATCTAGGCTGGTCATAACTTTCCTTCCAAGGAGTAAGCGTCTTTTAATTTCATGGCTGCAATCAGCATCTGCAGTGACTCTGGAGCCCAAAAAAATAAAGTCTGACACTGTTTCCACTGTTTCCCCATCTATTTCCCATGAAGTGATGGGACCAGATGCCATAATCTTTGTTTTCTGAATGTTGAGCTTCAAGCCAAACTTTTCACTCTTTTCTTTCACTTTCATCAAGAGGCCTTTAAGTTCCTCTTCACTTTCTGCCATAAGGGTGGTGTCATCTGCATATCTGAGGTTATTGATATATCTCCCGGCAATACTGATTCCTGCTTGTGCTTTTTCCAGCCCAGCGTTCCTCATGATGTACTCTGCATATAAGTTAAATAAGCAGGGTGACAATATACAACCTTGACATACTCCTTTTCCTATTTGGAACCAGTCCATTGTTCCATGTCCAGTTCTAACTGTTGCTTCCTGACCTGCATACAGGTTTCTCAACAGGCAGGTCAGGTGGTCTTGTATTCCCATCTCTTTCAGAATTTTCCACAGTTTATTGTGATCCACACAGTCAAAGGCTTTGGCATAGTCAATGAAGCAGAAATAGATGTTTTTCTGGAACTCTCTTGCTTAATCCATGATCCAGCGGATGTTGGCAATTTGATCTCTACAGAATGTGGTCCACTGGAGAAAGGAATGGCAAACCACTTCAGTATACTTGCCTTGAGAACCCCATGAACAGTATCAAAAGGCAAAATGATAGGATACTGAATGAGGAATTCCCTAGGTTGGTAGTTGCCCGGTATGCTACTGGAGATCAGTGGAGAAATAACTCCAGAAAGAATGAAGGGATGGAGCCAAAATGAAACAAATAGCCAGTTGTGGATGTGACTGATGATAGAAGCAAGGTCCGATGCTGTAAAGAGCAATACTGCATAGGAACCTGGAATGTTAGGTCCATGAATCAAGGCAAATTGGAAGTGGTCAAACAGGAGATGGCAAGAGTGAACGTCAATATTCTAGGAATCAGTGAACTAAAATGGACTGGAATGGGTGAATTTAACTCAGATGACCATTATATCTACTACTGTGGGCAGGAATCCCTTAGAAGAAATGGAGTAGCCATCATGGTCAACGAAAGAGTCCGAAATGCAGTACTTGGATGCAATCTTAAAAATGACAGAATGATTTCTGTTCATTTCCAAGGCAAACCATTCAATATTACAGTAATCCAAGTCTATGCCCCAACCAGTAATGCTGAAGAAGCCGAAGTTGAACAGTTCTATGAAGACCTACAAGACCTTTTAGATCTAACACCCAAAAAAGATGTCCTTTTCATTATAGGGGACTGGAATGCAAAAGTAGGAAGTCAAGAAACACCTGGATTAACAGGCAAATTTGGCCTTGGAGCACGAAATGAAGCAGGGCAAAGGCTAATAGAGTTTTGCCAAGAGAACGCACTGGTCATAAAACACCCTCTTCCAACAACACAAGAGAAGACTCTACACATGGACATCACCAGATGGTCAACACCAAAATCAGATTGATTATATTCTTTGCAGACAAAGATGGAGAAGCTCTATATAGTTAGCAAAAACAAGACCAGGAGCTGACTGTGGCTCAGATCATGAACTCCTTATTGCCAAATTCAGACTTAAATTGAAGAAAGTAGGGCAAACCACTAGACCATTCAGATATGACCTAAATCAAATCCCTTATGATTATACAGTGGAAGTAAGAAATAGATTTAAGGGTCTAGATCTGATAGATAGAGTCCCTGATGAACTCTGGACGGAGGTTCGTGACATTGTACAGGAGACAGGGACCAACAATATCCCCATGGAAAAGAAATACAAAAAAGCAAAATGGCTGTCTGAGGAGGCCTTACAAATAGCTGTGAAAAGAAGAGAAGCGAAAAGCAAAGGAGAAAAGGAAAGATATAAGCATCTGAATGCAGAGTTCCAAAGAATAGCAAGGAGAGATAAGAAAGCCTTCCTCAGTGATCAGTGCAAAGAAATAGAGGAAAGTGATAGAATGGGAAAGACTAGAGATCTCTTCAGGAAAATTAGAGATACCAGGGGAACATTTCATGCAAAGATGGGCACAATAAAGGACAGAAATGGTATGGACCTAACAGAAATAGAAGATATTAGGAAGAGGTGGCAAGAATATACAGAAGAACTATACAAAAAAGATCTTCACAACCCACATAATCACAGTGGTGTGATCACTCAACTAGAGCCAGATATCCTGGACTGTGAAGTAAAGTGGGCCTTAGGAAACATCACTATGAACAAAACTAGTGGAGGTGATGGAATTCCAGTTGAGCTATTTCAAATCCTGAAAGATGATGCTGTGAAAGTGCTTCACTCAATATGCCAGCAAATTTGGAAAACTCAGCAGTGGCCACAGGACTGGAAAAGGTCAGTCTTCATTCCAATCCCTAAGAAAGGCAATGCCAAAGAATGCTTAAACTACCACACAATTGCACTCATCTCACACGCTAGTAAAGTCATGCTCAAAATTCTCCAAGCCAGGCTTCAGCAATATGTGAACTGTGAACTTCCAGATGTTTAAACTGGTTTTAGAAAAGGCAGAAGAACCAGAGATCAAATTGCGAACTTCCATTGGATCATCAAAAAAGCAAGAGAGTTCTAGAAAAACATCTACTTCTGCTTTGTTGACTATGCCAAAGTCTTTAACTGTGTGGATCACAACAAACTGGAAAATTCTTAAAGAGACAGGAATACCAGACCACCTGACCTGCCTCCTGAGAAATGTGTATGTAGGTCAAGAAGCCATAGTTAGAACTGGACATGGAACAACAGACTGGTTCCAAATAAAAATAAAATATATGTCAAGGCTGTATACTGTCACCCTGCTTATTTAACTTATATGTAGAGTGCATCATGAGAAATGCTGGACTGGATGAAGCACAAGCTGGAATCAAGATTGCAGGGAGAAATATCAATAACCTCAGATATGCAAATGACACCACCCTTCTGGCAGAAAGCAGAATAACTAAAGAGCCTCTTGATGAAAGTGAAAGAGGAGAGTGAAAAAGTTGGCTTAAAACTCGACATTCAGAAAACTAAGATCATGGCATCTGGTTCCATCACTTCATGGCAAATAGATGGGGAAACAGTGGAAACAGTGACAGACTTTCCAAAATCACTGCAGATGGTGATTGCAGACATGAAATTAAAAGACGCTTGCTCCATGGAAGAAAAGTTATGACCAACTGGCTGCTGCTGCTGCTGCTAAGTCACTTTAGTCGTGTCCGACTCTGTGCAACCCCATAGACGGCAGCCCACCAGGCTCCCCTGTCCCTGGGACTCTCCAGACAAGAACACTGGAGTGGGTTGCCATTTCCTTCTCCAATGTGTAAAAGTGAAAAGTGAAAGTGAAGTCGCTCAGTCATGTCCGACTAGTAGCGACTCCATGGACTGCAGCCCATCAGGCTCCTCCATCCGTGGGATTTTGAGTTTGAGTAAACTCTGGAAGTTGGTGATGGACAGGGAGGCCTGGCATGCTGCAGTCCATGGGGTCGCAAAGAGTCAGACATGACTGAACTGAACTGAACTGAATTTGCCAGAGGCTCACAGAACTCAGAAAAACACTTTATGTACTAAGTCAATGATTTATTATAAAAGAATATAATTCAATAATAGCTAAATAGGAGAGATGCCTAGAGAAAGGTATGGGGAAAGGGTGCAGAGCCTACACACCCTCTCCAAGGATGCCAATCTCCCCAAACTCCCACAGCTCAGCAACTCAAAAGCTCTCTGAACACTGTGCTTTTAAGATTTCATGGAGGCTTCATTACATAGGTATTGACCACTGGTGATTGAACTTCATCTCTAGCCCCTCTTCTCTGTCCTGACAGAGATGGGACTGAAAGTTCCAACTCTCTAATCACATGATTAGTTCTTGTGCTGACCAGATCCCATCTATAGGCACAGTCCAAAAGTCACCTTGTTAACATGAAATATACCTTTATTGATCTCATAACTCAGAAAATTCCAAATTAAGAACTCTGTGTCATAAACTAGGACAAAAACCAAAGATAAATTTCATATTATCAGTCACAATAAGGAGATGGGATTAGAGAGAGATTTGCAGAGATATCAGAGAAGACAAGGAGGCTATACTGAGGATTAGAAGCTTATTTTGAGTAAGATGGGAGCCATTTGTGAGAGGAGGGGCTATGGGATGGCTTATCCTGTGAAAGGATCATTGCTGGCTGCTCTTGCACAGTAATGGGATGAGGGTGGAGGCAGGGAGAACAGCAAGGAGGCTATCTGGATTGTCTGGTAAGAAATGGAGACTTAGGCTAGGTGGTGGCAGTGAACCCTATAGTTGTGGATGGTTGTGAGTTTTACGTGGAGAAGGCAATGGCACCCCACTCCAGTACTCATGCCTGAAAAATCCCATGAATGGAGGAGCCTGGTAGGCTGCAGTCCATGGGATTGCTACAAGTCAGACACAACTGAGCTATTTCCCTTTCACTTTTCACTTTCATGCATTGGAGAAGGAAATGGCAACCCACTCCAGTGTTCTTGCCTGGAGAATCCCAGGGACGGCAGAGCCTGGTGGGCTGCTGTCTCTGGGGTCGCACAGAGTCGGACACGACTGAAGCAACTTAGCAGCAGCAGCAGCAGCAGTGAGTTTTACATATGTTTAAAGGTAGAGACAATAAAAAAGAGAGGAGTTCAGGATGACTCTAAGCTACGACTGGGAGGGTCCAGTTGACATTTAGTAAGAAGACTGAAAAATGAAGAGTTGGTAGCAGGGGCAGGAAGAGGTGGAGCATTCAGTTCTATACAAGTTGAGTTTGAGATAATCAGCTAAAAAATGAGCAGAGAAAAGTGTCAAGAGTCGAGACCAGCAATTCTGGAGCAGTTAGAAGTAAGGAAGATGAGGATACACCAGCAAAGAGCTGAGAAGGAACCACCAGGGAGATTGGATGAGATGACTTGCTTCATTTGCTTATCTATATCTTCTGCTTAATAATTATATCCTGCTTTTGTAATAAAAATAATTTTTAAAACTTTGTTTAAAAGCATGGAAAAAACAAAAAAACAACAATAACAATGACAAAAATAAGAAAAAAAGGCAAGAAGAGACCATGAAAGTATATATCAATATGTTGGTACAATGTATATTGTAAGAGATAAGAGATCTCTTCAAGAAAATCAGAGATACCAAGGGTACATTTCATGCAAAGATGGGCTCCATAAAGGACAGAAATGATATGGACCTAACAGAAGCAGAAGATATTAAGAAGAGGCGGCAAGAATACACAGAAGAACTGTACAAAAAAGATCTTCACGACCAAGATAATCACAATGGTGTGATCACTCACCTAGAGCCAGACATCTTGGAATGTGAAGTCAAGTGGGCCTTAGAAAGCATCACTACGAACAAAGCTAGTGGAGGTGATGGAATTCCAGTTGAGCTATTTCAAATTCTGAAAGATGATGCTGTGAAAGTGCTGCACTCAATATGCCAGCAAATTTGGAAAACTCAGCAGTGGCCACAGGACTGGAAGAGGTCAGTCTTCATTCCAATCCCAAAGAAAGGCAATGCCAAAGAATGCTCAAACTACCGCACAATTGCACTCATCTCAAACGCTAGTAAAGTCATGCTCAAAATTCTCCAAGCCAGGCTTCAGCAATATGTGAACCATGAACTTCCAGATGTTCAAGCAGGTTTTAGAAAAGGCAGAGGAACCAGAGATCAAATTGCCAACATCCGCTGGATCATGGAAAAAGCAAGAGAGTTCCAGAAAAACATCTATTTCTGCTTCATTGACTATGCTAAAGCCTTTGACTGTGTGGATCACAACAAACTGGAAAATTCTGAAAGAGATGGGAATACCAGACCACCTGTCCTGCCTCTTGAGAAACCTGTATGCAGGTCAGGAAGCAACAGTTAGAATTGGACATGGAACAATGGACTGGTTCCAAATAGGATAAGCAGTACGTCAAGGCTGTATATTGTTACCCTGATTATTTAACTTATATGCAGAGAACATAATGAGAAATGCTGGGCTGGAAGAAGCACAAGCTGGAATCAAGATTGCTGGGAGAAATATCAATAACCTCAGATATGCAGATGACACCACCCTATGGCAAAAAGTGAAGAGGAACTCAAAAGCCTCTTGATGAAAGTGAAAGAGGAGAGTGAAAAAGTTGGCTTGAAGCTCAGCATTCAGAAAATGAAGATCATGGCATCTGGTCCCATCACTTCACGGGAAATAGATGGGGAAAGAGTGGAAACAGTGTCAGACTTTATTTTTTTGGGCTCCCAAATCACGATCCTGGGTGTTCACTGGAAGGACTGATGCTAAAGCTGAAACTGCAGTACTTTGGCCACCTCATGCGACGAGTTGACTCACTGGAAAGGACTCTGATGCTGGGAAGGGTTGGGGGCGGGAGGAGAAGGGAACGACCAAGAATGAGATGGCTGGATGGCATCACCAACTCTGTGGACATGAGTTTGAGTGAACTCCGGGAGTTGGTGATGGACAGGGAGGCCTGGCGTGCTGTGATTCATGGGGTCGCGGAGAGTCGGACAGGACTGAGCGACTGAACTGAACTGAACTGAAATCACTGTGGATGCTGATTGCTGCCATGAAATTAAAAGACGCTTACTCCTTGGAAGGAAAGTTATGACTAACCTAGGTGCATATTAAAAAGCAGAGACATTACTTTGCCAACAAAGGTCCGTCTAGTCAAGGCTGTGGTTTTTCCCGTGGTCATGTATGGATGTGAGAGTTGGACTGTGAGGAAAGCTGATCACCGAAGAATTGATGCTATTGAACTGTGATGTTGGAGAAGACTCTTGAGAGTCCCTTGGACTGTAAGGAGATCCAACCAGTCCATTCTGAAGGAGATCAGTCCTGGATGTTCATTGGAAGGACTGATGCTAAAACTGAAATTCCAGTACTTTGGCCACCTCATGCGACGAGTTGACTCACTGGAAAAGACTCTGATGTTGGGAAAGGTTGGGGGCAGGAGGAGACGGGGACGACAGAGAATGAGATGGCTGGATGGCATCACCGACTCAATGGACATGAGTTTGAGTGAACTCCAGGAGTTGGTGATGGACAGGGAGGCCTGGCGTGCTGTGGTTCATGGGGTCACAAAGAGTCAGACACGACTGAGCGACTGAACTGACTGACTGACAGTGTATACGTTGTACTAACAATTGACACAGCTGAGTGACTGAACAACAGCAGCAACAGAGGACATTCTCTCACTGTGTCTTGTCTGTGCTCCAGTGTCCTCTTCTCTAAGAGGACTTTCTGACCACCCTTAAAACAAAAATTTTCAAATCCTATTATCTTTATTCTTTTATTTCTGCTTTTTCATTCTGATTTCATGCATGTATTTGTCCATTTATATATATATTGTCTATCTCCCACACTAGACAGTCAAGACAGAGATGATATCATGTTCACAGGTATATCTCTAGCACCAGGAATAGTCCCTGCACAGACTGGCCCCCAAAACTATTTGTGAAACAATAGAAAAACAAACAACCAATGCAAAAACAGGCAAAGGGATTGAACAGATAGTTCTCCAAAGAAGATGTACAAATGTCTAGTAAGTCCATGAAAGATACTCAACATCACTAATCATTAGGGAAATTAAAATAAAAGCACAACTGAGATACCACCATGTACCCATACAGATGGCTCTTATCAAAAAACAGAAAACAATAAGTGTTGGTGAGGTAGAAAAATTGGAACCCTTGTGCATGACTGGTGGGAAGTGAAATGGTGCTGCCACCACAGAGAAACAGTATGGTGGTTCCTCAAAAGATTAAACATAGAATTATCATTTAATCCAGCAATTCTACTTCTGGGTATAGACAGAAAAGAATAAATGCACAGGTTCAAAGAGATATGTAAACACTAATGTTAACAGCAGCATTACTCAGTAGTGAAAAGTAGAAGCAACTCATGTGTCTGCAAATGAACAGGTAAATAAAAAGTAGAATATACATGTGATGAAATATTATTTAACCTTTAAAAAGGAATGAAATTCTGACACTTGCTGCAACATGTTCTGAAAACATTATGCTAAGTGAAATAGACCAGACACCAAAGGACAAACATTGGATGATTCCATTTATATAAAGTAAGCATAATAGTCAAATTCATAGAGGCAGAAAGTAAAACAATGTTTTCTAGGGGTTAGGGGAAGGGAGTAATAGGGAGTTATTGCTTTATACAGAATGTCAGTTTGGGATGACAAAAAAGTTCTGGAGATTAATAGCAATGGTGGTTGCACAACAATGTGAAAGTACTTAATGCCACTGATATGAACACTTAAAAATGAGTTAAGATTTTATGTTGTGTATATTTTAAAACAATTGAAAATACAAAATTTTTAAAAATATTTGTTGAAAGATTTGAGTGAATATTCTTTTTTCTTTTTGTTTCAGATGCCAGGAATTTTATTAAATGAAGTCATCATGACTATTATTCCTTCTTTTCATAATTATGATTTTCTATTTTAATGATAATTCTAGACGGCTCACTCATTATAGATTTCTTGGTAAGTAGGCATGACCATAAATTTTTATAATGTGAATAAAAAGCAAAGGGAATAGAAGCCATTTTGTTTTCAACTTAGTGAACACTCCAGCTTTGGAATTCTAAAAATCTTTGTTCACACCTTCATTATGTCGCTTCATACATCTCATATTGATTTGCTCCTTTTTCTGTTTTTCTCCAGAGTCTATATGCTGAAGGCACACTGTATCTTAGTCAATCCTATTATCACCCAAGTTTAGCAAATTTACTGGCATCATCAATAATTAATTAAGGAATGTGTCTTATTCTGAGATACAAGGACTCTTCAAAGAAATGATGATTGAAAGATATAATATTTGGGGGGCATCAATTGAGGCAGATCACTGATTAATTTCAACATTTCCTAAAAACCAAGAGGTGAGGTTAATTGCAAGGAAATGGTGTAGGCCTAGGGTCAGGGATTTGAAGAGCCTATTTGCCCTGTTTTCAAAAGTAATCCTTACTTTCTGTGCCATCTGCTTCCACTTGCTCTTCTCTGGGTTTCTGCTTAAATTTCATGTTTCCAAAGTGCAGGATGGCTCCAGTGAGTTTATAAGATCCATACTTCTCATCAGGAAGAAAGCCCAAGATGTCCATGGCTTGCTGTAAAAAGAGAAGCAGATGGCCAAGTACTCATTTGCCTAATGGCTGCAGTAAGCACCTCACCTCCGCTGCATATCACACCTCCCTCCACTTGTGGGCCACGGGCTGCCTGCCGGAGGGAAGGAGATGGATCATCACAGCCCTGAAGTGTGACAGTTCTGTTCAAACCAATGCAAACTGGTTTGAAAGCACCCTGTTGGCTCTTGGTCACCTGTAGCCTGCTCATCCCTTTAAAAGAGAATTAGGAAGGCATATGACTTGACCTGTTTAACTCAGTAGTTTTAGAACTCTCCTCAGATGCCTTCTCCTCTCCTGTTCCTCTCTTCTCCCTTCCAATAATCTATCATTAACTGGCTATATGAGCTCAATTATTTTGCCTTTCATGGTTATGGGATAAAGTAGCACCATATCTGATGGGTTGCTTATTTCTGGGATCCCATATGTTCTCCCATATTTATTCCAGATTCATTTTAAAGACTGGCAAAAGGAAGTATTTAAGAAAAGAACTATGTCACCAAAGAACAGCATCCTAAGAAGCCACTGCACATGGTAAGAAGTGTGTTCTCACACACTCCAGGAGGGTGGAAATTGGTAATCCTTCTAGTAGTTAATTTAGAATATGTATCGAGAGACTATAAAAATTTCATAATCCTACCTTTTAGAAATCTAGCATAAGATGAATCTGATTTAGGAATGTACTCACCTACAAAGATATTCACCATAGTAGAAAAAAAAAAAAAAAACCCTCAACCTTGAGTCTAACAATAGGAGAATGGTTAAATAAACTAGAACAAATGTCTGATAAAATATTAAGTATCCATTAAATGTTTATGAAGAATTTATAATAATACTGAAATGCTAAACATTAATCAAAAAGCAAATGATATATCATATAGCATATGTAGAATGATTATGATCTTTGATTTAAAAAAAAACACCGAAACAACTACATAACAGCAATCCCAAAGAGAAAACAAATAAAAGAATGAAAACAGTGGCTATCATTGCATTGAAGCATCTTCCTACTTTTCTATATGTATCAAAGTTACTATACTGACAAATAAGTATAAAACTCTGGACAGAAACAGTCCTATAGGGGCTCCTTCCACTCTCCACCCCTCAGGGAAGGAAGGTCACTTCTCCAGGACCCTTTGGAAGACAGGAGATCTAAGATGCTTTCCTCCATGTCTCATTTTCATTACCAGACTTTGCTCTGATAACTAACAAGCCTTACATCCGTGGCCAGCAGTTCTTCAGCATCATCCGAGCTCTCCACAGCAACTGTTCCATGAGAGCAAAAGTGAAAGTCAGAGGGATTTTCAGACACCAGGCACACATCTGCAGTGGGAAAACCATCAGTTAAACAGCTTACAGAAATCCACAAGGCTTCAGAAAATAATTGACCAATATTCACAGTTTACTCTTACGGCTTACAGCATACTTGTAAACAAGCCAAAATAAAATCCATATTCTACACCCAAACCTCTGTAATCAATTTCTGCCCTCTATTAACTTGTCAGTCATGTTCTAATGCCTCCCAAGAGAAGACCAGACAGGCCAAATCGGAAAGCAGATTCAATTGCAGCCACTTGAATTGGTGTGAAAAAAAACAGATAATGCATGTTGGCAAAACTTTGAAAACAGGAATTTGGCCTAGATAATGTGGTTGAGGGCCAGAGAACAACAACAACAACAAAAAATGGTTTGTAAAATTATAACAGGCCTCAGCTTCAAAAGCTAGGCAGCAGGCAGAAACTGGGGTCAAAATCCAGGGAACATTAGCAGTATAACCCTGTCACATCATGTCCTCCCTATTAGGAGTCTGAGTCTGTCTTTCAAGGGATCCATAAATCAGCTAGTGTGTTCATTGCTGCACCTCTGGTATGTCTAAGACTCCTGACATGATTCACCTAGTCAGGAAACATAATGCAGGCTGAAGCCAAGGCAGGCCATCAGCAGCATGTCTGCAGTCAACTTGGCCAAATCACATTAACCTCTTAAAGCCTGACACCCGCTCGCAGTGAAGTTTTATAGAGCCCATCTGAGTTTTCTGTTTAGCACTCAATAAAGTGAAGTTCTATTATCCTGAACTTAGAAACAAAGAAATTGGACTATGTGAATGTTCCAAATGCTCTGTTTGGAAACAATCCAAACACCCATCAATAATTATTCCTCAGCAAACAAAAGAATGCACTATAAACTTGTGCTACAGCATGGAAGCATCTCAAAATAATTTGCTGAGTGAAATAAGCCAGACAAAAGAGTATCCACTGCAAGATTCCATCTTACAAAATTCTAGAAACATTTACTACTTTGTGGTGACAAAGCACGTTAGTGGTTGCCTAGGGACTGGGTTGGGAGAGGAGGGCTTGAAGGAGTGAGAAGGGGTGGGAGGGAGGGATTTCAAGAGATCAGAAAACTTTTGACTGCATATATGCATTATCTCAATTGTGATGATGGTTTCACATCATAGATACACACGTCAGTGCTTACACTTAGGTCAATAATACTTCAATAATACTATTTGATAAAAGTAATTGGGCTAACCCAAAAGAAATCACACTGAATCCAAGTATAATATGTATTTTAAATAGAAATATAGTTCACAATAATTTTTTAAAGTATTTATTTCAATGGAGATTTAAATGTCCCCTAAATGTAAATACTTCTCAGGAATCTCCTTATATTATTCCTCATGCCTCACTTTATATCAATATCTATTAGAGATCCAAAAATATGCCAGGAATTATTGTAAGTTTTATGGATACATCAGTGAAAAAAAGATCTCATTCCTGCCCTCGTAAAGCTTGTATTCCAACAGAAGACAGAATTAAAAATAAATGAGTAAAAATATGACATGTAAAACAGTAGTAAGTGCTAAGGAGAAAAATAAAAGGGAAAGGGAATAAAAAGTCTTGGATATGCAGAGTTTCCATTTTTAACCCAGTGATCAGAGAAGGCCTCCATAAGGTGACATTCGTGTAAAGAGAGTTACAGGAAAGAGTCATAAGTAAGTATGGGAACAAATTTCTAGAAAGAAAAAAAGCAAATGAAAAGGCCTTGAGGTGGGTGCTTGCCTGGAATTTGGAGTGGCTGAGGTTGGTAAGGGAAAGAGTAGGCCATAAGGTCTAAGAAGCAACCAGAGACCAGCGAGGATTTGGGCATTTCTGCTCTATGTGAGATAGGAAGCCACAAGAGGTTTTTGAGCAGAAGAGTGACATCATCTGATTTTTCTTTTTTAATTTACTGTGGTTGTGGTTAAAGGCAGAGGGAGAGGGTGGAATCAAAGGAGGCAAGAATACTCAATGGAGAAAAAACAATGTCTTTAACAAGTGGTGCTGGGAAAACTGGTCAACCACTCATAAAAGAATGAAACTAGATCACTTTCTAACACCATACACAAAAATAAACTCAAAATGGATTAAAGATCTAAACCTAAAACCAGAAACTATAAAACTCCTAGAGGAAAACATAGGCAAAACACTCTCCGACATAAACCACAACAGGATTCTCTATGACCCACCTCCCAGAATATTGGAAACAAAAGCAAAAATAAACAAATGGGACCTAATTAAAATTAAAAGCTTCTGCACAACAAAGGAAACTATAAGCAAGGTGAAAGGACAACCTTCAGAATGGGAGAAAATAATAGCAAATGAAGGAATGGACAAAGAATTAATCTCAAAAATATGCAAGCAACTCCTGCAGCTCAATTCCAGAAAAATAAATGACCCAATCAAAAAGTGGGCCAAAGAACTAAACAGATATTTCTCCAAAGAAGACATACAGATGGCTAACAAACACATGAAAAGATGCTCAACATGACTCATTATCAGAGAAATGCAAATCAAAACCACAATGAGATACCATTTCACGCCATTCAGAATGGCTGCTATCCAAAAGTCTACAAGCAAGAAATGCTGGAGAGTGTGTGGAGAAAAGGGAACCCTCTTACACTGTTGGTGGGAATGCAAACTAGTACAGCCACTACAGAGAACAGTGTGGAGATTCCTTAAAAAACTGGAAACAGAGCTGCCATATGACCCAGCAATCCCACTGCTGGGCATACACACCAAGGAAACCAGAATTGAAAGAGACACATGTACCCCAATGTTCATCGCAGCACTGTTTATAATAGCGAGGACATGGAAGCAACCTAGATGCCCATCAGCAGACAAATGGATAAGAAAGTTGTACATATACACAATGGAATATTACTCAGCCATTAAAAAGAATGCATTTGAATCAGTTCTAATGAGGTGGATGAAACTGGAGCTTATTATACAGAGTGAAGTAAGCCAGAAAGAAAAACACCAATATAGTATACTAACGCATATATATGGAATTTAGAAAGATGGTAATGATAGCCCTGTATACGAGACAGCAAAAGAGACACAGATGTATAGAACAGTCTTTCGGACTCTGTGGGAGAGGGCGAGGGTGGGATGATATGGGAGAATGGCACTGAAAAATGTAAATTATCACATGTGAAACTAATCGCCAGTCCAGGCTCAATGCATGATACAGGGTACTCGGGGCTGGTGTACTGGGATGACCCAGAGGGATGGGATGGGGAGGGAGGTAGGAGAGGGGTTCAGGATGGGGAACACATGTACACCTATGGCGGATTCATGTCAGTGTATGGCAAAAACCATCACAATATTGTAAAGTAAAAGAGTAAATAAATAAAACAGATTTTTTTTTTTAAAGTGGGGGATAACAAGAAACAGTTAATTCAGGAGGGAGAAAATGGTACTTGACTTGGGGGTAACAGCAGATGTCGTAAGAAGTAGCCAGAGCTTGGATTTTGAATGGAGTAGAGTTAACAGGATTTGCTGTTGAAACAAATGAGAATAATGAGGGAGAAAATTCTGATCAGGGATAACTCTACGGGTTTGTGCCCTGGCAAGCAGAAGGATGGAGATGCCTTCACATGAGCTACTAAACACTGTGGTGGGAACAGGTCTGCTGGGGTGGAGTTTAGGAACTAGGTTGTAGGCATGTGAAGTTTGAGATGCCTTTGAAACATCCAAGTGGAGACATAAAAATGTCTGTTATCTGTGAGAGTGGAATACTGAAGAAAAGTCTAGACTTAGGATCAAACTTTGCAAGTTATCAGACAGAAATGATATTTAAAGCTGTCAGTCTAGATGATCTATCACCACAAGGCAGAGCCAAGGACTGAGCCCCAGGGCCCTCTAAACTCATGTGCTGCATGAAAGAGAGAAACCTGCTAAGCAATGCCCAGACGTTTAGGAGCGAAATAAAAGAGGGTAGTACTTTGGAGGCCAAAGGGGAAATTTTCAGGAAGAGGAAGTCATCAAGGATATCAAATACTGTCCTGACTGTATGCTATCAAGACTCTATTTTATGCAAGATTCATTCATAACTTTACTGATGACCCTTAAATCTCTCTCTTCTGAGATCTAGACCTAGATCTCCAACTTCCTGTTAGACATTTCAAGGTGAATGGGCACAAGTAGTTCAAACCCAGCATCACCACAATTGAATCAATGATGTTTATTGTGTCTGCCCTGAAGCTATTCTTCTGTGGTTCCTTATGCAAGTGAATGTCACCAACACACCCAGGCCAGACACCTGGGTGCCACAATGCCTTGTCCCTTCACCCAGCTCAAATGCAGAAATCATCTCCCTGCCTTTCAAATCAAAGCATTTATTTAACCTATCTTCTGTACTGTAGGCATATGCTATGGGAGGAGGAAAGGATACAAAACTGAAATAGTCCTTTCCCTCAAGGAGGCTAGAGGAATCAAACACCTAAACTGTACAGAAAATGCTGTACTTTAGGGTGGAGGCATGTTTTAGTTGGTTGACATTAAAAACCAAAATCTACTTTCCAAGATTGCTCTGCCAAGATTACCTTTTAGATAATTCTAGATCCACCTTTTACAGAATTTTTATTTTACTCATGCTTATTATATAATTTTTTTATCATTTCATCCTAGTCATGATGATCAAATGTGCTATATCTGACATTGTTTTCTCCATGTTAAATATAAGGAAAATAAAAGGCTAGAAAGGCATACTAATTGCCCAGAGTCAAATTAGTGATAAACTGAATTTAGAACATAGTCTCTAATGCTTCTGCTAGACTATGCCACCTACTGCTCTATCCTGTGTGAGTAACTGTGACAGGAATCCATTTCCTCCTTTGTCGTAGACAGGAGGGTCTTCTGTGCAAGCTCAACAGTGGACAAGCACGGAGGGAGACGGAGCAGAGAGCAAGAACACTGTGTGCCTGAGAGCTGGAGAACCAGGTGGAGGGAAGAGCCAAGATTCAGGTGGGGGCTGGTAATAAGCCAGAATGTTGGGCCCAAGTGCTATATGTGAATTCTCCCTCAATCTCCCATCTTTAGAAGCATCATTTCTAGAAGTCATTTAGCACATCCAATGGACTTTTCATCTATCTCCTTACAACCAGAAATATGGCTGCTGCACCAGCGTAACCATCCCCTGGGGCAGCTGCCCTCGGCAGGAGGTGGCTGCTCTAGAGAAGCGAGAGTGTTTGAAGAACCCAAAAAGGCCTTTAGCTCAAACATCTTCCCCACTGGGCCTTATCAAAACTTCTTTTCAAGGAGCAATAAATTTTAATTGGGTTGAGGATTGAGGTTTTCTCAGAAGAGTATCATGTAAACAGGGATTCCTTTATTTAATTAATTTCATTTCTACCATAAGAAATGGCCTTGAGAGAATGAAAAAAAGTATATGCATTTCATGAGACACTATTGAGTCAGAGAGACTGTCAAGGCCAGAAAGGGCCCATATAAGAAGATTGCTGAGCAGGCTGTGGGCATGTGGAGGATAGGGGTGGGAGGGAGATGAGGTGGGGAGCAGAGAGAGAATGGATGAGAGGATGCTAACTGTAAAAGTTAATTGTTTCACACTTTCAAATAGTACAGGTGTCAACAATTCATTTCTAGAGCCCACTGTCCAGTTGGAGATGCCTAGAACCCATTAAGAGTGAGTGTTTCATCACTCAAGGCATCGTTTCACATGTCATCCTAACATTACATTTTACTTTCAGAATGGCTGAATGTTCTCCAAGATTGTGTTATGGGCCAAAAGAAGTTAGGCTAGTGCCTCTATGTCACATCACCCATCACTACCTGTTCCTCAGTGCTGCTATGTACAGCTGAAGAGGTCGTGCACTGCCCAGCTCCAGAGAAACTCGTTCACATAGCTTATGATTTGAATAGCATTCTCTGGAGTTGGGAAGCATTCAGATATCCTGCACTCCCTAATAACCAGTGGGGAAAAAGGGAGTGAAGATATGAGGCTAGTTCAAGAGAGACCTAATGGGTAAAGAGGGTAAACTGAATAAGCTCCAAAACAGGCCCAGATGCTGACCATTCCCTTCTCCTGAGGTACTCAAGGTCCCAGTAGACAGATCAATGGCAGCTCTTGGCTGCCACCACTGTGTAGTTCTGTTACACACTTTATGGAGTTCTCAGGGCATTAAGCGAAGTGTCAAGGATTCCAAGAGGCAAAGATTTGTTTCCTGACCTCTCCTTCTGGAGTTGACACACCAGTTGAATAGCAAGAGTGGGCACAATAAATAAATATACAGAAAAAAAGCAAAGAAGAGAAAAAGGAAGATAAGTGGCAGACCAAGTGATATAGATGGCATTAAGAACTAAAGGTTTTCGGGACTTCTCTAGTGGCCCAGTGGTTAAGACTTCCCCTTCCAATGCAGGGGGTGGGGAGTCGATCCCTGATCAGGGAGCTAAAAGCCTACATGCCTGGAGACCAAAAACCAAAACATAAAACAGAAGCAGACTGTAGCAAATTCAATAAAGTCTTTGAAAATGGTTCACATTAAAAAAAAAAAAAAAACTGAAGAATTGTAAGGAGCCTTGTCTAAGGGAACTGGGGGAGTGAGTTTTAGCTGTGCCTGGAACAAGAATCAGCATTAGCTGAAAAAAAAAAGAGAAGGACTCTTCCAGGCCAAGTAGAGGCTAAAATGGGGCTGGCTCTTTGGATGACACATCACTCCATTTCCTTGGCTCCTTCTGTGAGAGGAGCCACTGCTGCCACAGAGCCTCCACCCTCTGCTGTCATTTTCCACACCTGATTTGCTTGTCATACACAGATGCTCCTATTTTAGGAAATTTGGACACAATCCTCACATTGCTAAGCTCTACCCTCTTGTGTCTCTCCTCAGGATACTCAGAAGCTCTTCTTTGGCAGCGATGAATACAGTTTAACATTTTTAAATATTCCAAAGAATGATCATTGGTGTCATAAACAAGTGAACCAACAATACTCAACCTGAACCACCAGATGTCAGTCTTTATACACTAATCAATCTCAACAGTCTATAGACTCAACAAAGCACATGAGCTCATGAATTCATGATATGAATATTCCATAGCAGCCCAGGGTCTTCAGACAGTTCTATTAGTAAACAGAGATGCTCCAAAAAATCTTGAAGTCACTGCTGTACCCATACTGGACCCTGCATGTTAGCTGCTCTGCACTGCATAGAAATGAGTGTCATCTGGCAGAGCTACTCAAAGGAAAACCAAAAAAAATTTTTTTTTAAAGTCTGTTCCAGGTTGAGATGGAGGGAAGATAGTAAGGAGAACAGCTGCTGCTTTCATACCACCAACTGCACCCATGGCAAAATATAATTGTCCAGTTTGTAGAGCTTTCAATATTTGCTGAAAATATTGAAATTAAAATTAGTTAAAACCCTGCCGGATGCATACCATACTTCATCTAAGCAGGACAGTCTGAACATCAATTTGTTCACTTGGATCTCCGATCATCCCACAGTCACTCCTGTGGGAGCACTGTTTTCCTCCAAGGCAGATGTAATACCTTTGAAGCCCAATCAACTTGTCATTCTTCCCTTCCAATGACTTTCCATAGCACTGGAGACATAAACTCTCTGCCATGCCATGCAAGGTGCTGTTTGGCCTGGCCCTACCTGTCTGCCCCTACATTACCCACTCCATTCCTCCTCTCTGCCCCCAACAATGGCCGTTATGCTGTTCCAAGAATAAACTAAATGCATTCCTGCCTCAGGGCCTTTGCACTCACTGTTTCTTCCCTCAGGAAGTTTCTTCCTGGAAGTCTTTGCCTACTTGGTCCCTCATTCAAGTGTCTGGAAAAGCACAGCTTTCTTCCCTACCCCCCCGCCCCCACCCTCTGGCTTCGCTGCACAGCTTGCCAGATCTTAGTTCCCCGACTAGGAACCAAATCCAGGCCACAGCAGTGAGAGTGTCAAGTCCTAACCATTGGACTGCCAGGGAATTCCCAAAACGTTGCCTCCTTACAGAGATCTCCCCTGACTCTTCTATCTGAAATATAACCACCTGTGGAGATTCCAGGCTTTCACTGCCATGTGGCTCAGTTTCAGTCCCTGGTCAGAGAACTGCAAGCCACATGGCGTGCCCCTGCAAGAAACAAAATTAAATAAAATATAAACTTTCATTGCCCTACCGATTCCTAATTCACTCCATCCCCTCATCCACTTTATTTTTCTCTATAGACCTATCATTGTCTGAAATTATATATTTTTTGTTTACTTATTTGTTATTGTCTTCCATACTAGAATGTAAGCTCATGAGGGCCAGGACCTGTGGGCCCTGTTTACTTCCCTATCACCTATCTTTTAAGAAGCAGTGTATACATAGTGACCCCACAATAAATATTTGTTGAATGAATATATGAAATTCATCCTCTTACCCTATAAGTTACTTTTCTATTTCCATTCATGGCACTTGTTTTATCCGAGTCAAATTACTGAATTTGGGAGTATTTTTGACTCATCATTCTCATTTCCATGTTCAATAATTGCCAAGACTTTTCTACCCTTTCATGAGCCCACCCCCTTTTCCCTCTATTCCCATAGACAGTGCCTTAGATCAGTGGTGTCCAACCTTTTCAGCACCAGTGACCAACATCATGGAAGACATTTTTTCTACAGACTAGGTTGGGGGGTTGGTTTCAGTATGAGTCAAGTGCATTACATTTATTGTGCATTTTATTGTTAATCGAATGCTGCTGCTGATCTGACAGGAGATACGAGTCTGAGGCCTGGAGGTTGGGGACCCCTACCTTAGACTGTTGTCTCATCATCTTATCCTAGGACTGTTGTAATCACTTCCCTCAGTATTTCTGCCTCCAGAGAATCCTGCCTATCACACCAGCTTAACTGCCACTGCCATCAACAGATCATGAGCTCCTATTACCCCATCCCCCTCCACAAAACACCGCACCCCACACACTTACTCACACACATGCACACAACACCCCCTCAACTTCCTGAGTTTAGAAACCATCCAAATAAGATCTCTCCTGGTCTTCTATGAAAACATTTTCCTATAGTTCACCTGCTCTCTCTGTTCCCTGATTTTGCCTTGACTTTTCCTGACATTGTGTACACTATTCCTGCTACCAGAAATGCCCTGGTTAAACCCCATTCCCATTCTTCATATCCCATCCCAAATCCTCCCTTCCATATAGAACTCCCACTGACCACTACACACCATAGTCTCCCACCTCTGGCCTCATCTCTACTCCCCACTTAAGTGATAAGTGATTTTAATCATTTAAGGCCTTAAATTACCTAATGCTTTTTATACACACACACACATACATGTGTGCACACATGCATACACACACACATTCATTTACTTCTGCTGGGCATCCTACCCACCTCCAAAAGTGTTTGAAAAAGAAAAGTGTTACCATTTACTCTCTACTCATATAAAATTATAGAACATTGGGTCTATATTTGGTTCAGTTTCTTACATTTTAGGATAAATAAACTGAGGTCCCTCTAAACAGGCTGCTGCTGCTGCTAAGTCGCTCAGTCGTGTCCGACTCTGTGCGACCCCATAGATGGCAGCCCGTCAGGCTCCCCCATCCCTGGGATTCTCCAGGCAAGAACGCTGGAGTGGGTTGCCATTTCCTTCTCCAATGTGTGAAAGTGAATAGTGAAAGTGAAGTCGCTCAGTCGTGTCCAACTCTTAGTGACCCCATGGACTGCAGCCTACCAGGCTCCTCCGTCCATGGGATTTTCCAGGAAAGAGTACTGGAGTGGGGTGCCATTGCCTTCACTAAACAGTACTTTTCCAGGTCTGATAATCTGACAACTATCTTGTTTTAGAATGATACTCAGCCCCAGAATAATACACTTACCACGAAGCTCTTTTTTTCCAGACAGAATTTGATAGAATATGTGGTAGTTCCTTTCTCCAGGCTGCTGGAAAATCACCCGGGATTTTTCAAGCAAATCTGCATAACAAGGCATGAGTAAAGATTCCAGTGTAGGTGTTCTTGCAAAACTTAGAAGAAAAGTGATCAGACAATGCAGTGCCTACTTACAGATGTCGATATCTGCAGATGACAGCTTGCCTCTGGCACAAAAGTGCATCCTGATGAACTTGCCCTGAGTGAACACAGAACACAGTCTCCTATTTAACATGCCAAACAGCTGCAATGGTTTCATTATACACATTACTCCCAAAGTAACTACTTCCTCCAAAGTTAAAAAAAAAAATTCCACATGGGGTGTGATGACACCAGTTAATGTAAAGAGGCAGCCAGAGTGTCATCAGGACTGGCAGTGGGCCGAGTCTAGCCTCAGATCTGCTCATCACTGGCTGTGTATTCTTTTCTTTTTTAATTTTTTTTTTAATTGAAGAGTAGCTGATTTACAATACTGTGCTAGTTTCAGGTGTACAAAGAGATTCAGTTTTACACATATAAATCATAATTTTCATATATATAAATGTATAATTGTTATTTATATAACATATATATAATTTCATATTTACAATTTATTTATATATAATTTACATATATATACATATATACATATTTTTTTTTCAGATTCTTTTCCATTACAGGTCACTACAAGACATTGAGTGTAATTCCCAGCACTGTACAATAGGTCCCCACTGGCTATCTATTTTATATATAATAGTGTGTATATGTTAATCCAAAACCTGCAATTTATCCCTCCCTTCTCCTCTTGGCTGTGCATTCTTATGTGCATTATAGAATCTCCCCAGGCCTCAGTGTTCTTATCTAAAAATAAGAAAAATAATATCTGCTTGGTATATTCTTTCACTTACTCAGCAAACATTTGTTGAGCATCTACTATAATCCAGAAAACCTGCTAGACACTGGAGATACCACATTGGAAAAGTAGGTGTGCCCCAAATCTTCTAAATTCTAGGTATAAGCAGCAAATGCAACAACTCTGACTGAGGAATATTTGATGTGTTTTGAAATCAAAAGAAAAGCCAGGTGTGAAGGAGTGCAGCAAGTGAAAGAGAAGAAAGAGAAAGCAGAGAAGATAGCAGAGTCTGAGAGGAGGCAAGCAGCAGGCACTGTATTAGGTCAGCCATGTGGCCACAGGAAGGAGTGGGGATTTACTTTGTGTGTACTCAGAAGACATTGGGAGGTTTTAAGCAGAAGAGTAACATGATGGGACTTAAGTTTCAAAACATCACGTTGGCATGATTATAGATGAGGCTCCCTTCCTTCCTTGTCAATGAAAAGCCATAAGACTGTCTCTGATGGGACAGAAAGTCCGCCCAGAGGTTACAGAGCCCAGGTGCATCAAGACACAGTCAAGGAGGCAGTCCAGTGGGCTACAGGCCCCAGGATGAGGAAGTCAATGCAGAAGGGAAGGCAACCTGGAGGAGGTGAATCCAGGCAAGGAAAGAATCACAGCAGGATGCAGACTGGCAAGGGGAGAACAGCCACATACAGGGTGAGTAAGCCATTAAGTTAAAAAATGCAGTCTAACAGGATCCATATACACAAAACCACATTTGTACATATACACACACAAACATGTACATAGGTGTCCCTGCATGCGTATGTGCATTTACACACATATACATTTATGTACTGTCAACTGAAAAAAACTCAAAACCTAAAAGCTGAGAATTATGTTTATTCAGTGGACTTACTGAGGACTTAAGCCCAGAAGACAGCCTCTCAGATAGCTCTGAGGGACTGCTCCACAGAGGTAAGGGATGTACCTGGGTATACAGGAGTCTTTGCAACAAAAACCAGGTGATCAGAACATCAAAAGATGCTGCTAATCAAAGAAAATAGACCAGCTCAAGTTAATGAGTTTAGTGCTTTTCTATTTATGGGAAGATGCAAGAGTCTGGCTCATTGAAATTATTCCTTTGATATGCACCTAACTATCTAGTTGCTAAATATCCTGCTTGTCTCCAACTTCATGTACGGAGTATTAATCTAAGAATTTAACCTGGATTTCTTGATCTCTTTTATCCCCCCTTTCTTTCTTTCTCTTGTCTTTCCTTCCTTCTTTCCATTCATCCATCTTTGTTTAATTTGCTTCGCTACTTCTTCCTTCCTTCCATCCTTCCAATGTTTTTCTTGTCCTTGGTCTTTTTCAATTGCTTTCTTTCCTTATTTATTTTTCTTTCTACTTACTATTCTCTTCTTTCTTCCTTTTATTTTACTCTTTTCTTTATCTTCTTTTTCTCCTCCCATTTTTCCATCCTTCCCTTCTCCCTCTCTTGGCCTCCCCCCCTCCTCCAGTTTTATTCTTTTGTATTTAAGCAGAAATTCTCACCACATTCTGACAAATCCCAAATCAACCCATTGTTTACTAGACCAGTATTAGTACTTGCTACACAGCCAGACACCACAAGCAGATGTAAGTGTGGTCAGGGTAGCTCTAAGGTTTTTGGAGGGAAACCAGTCAAATAAGCAGGAGGCTATTATTTAATCATGCCTAGCTGGGAGGGATTGGGGGCAGGAGAAGAAGGGGATGACAGAGAATGAGATGGCTGGATGGCATCACCGACTCGATGGACATGAGTTTGAGTGAACTCCGGGAGTTGGTGATGGACAGGGAGGCCTGACGTGCTGTGTTTCATGGGTTCGCAGAGAGTCGGACACGACTGAGCGACTGAACTGAACTGAACTGAGAGACTCAAAAGGAAGCCTTTTACAAATTTCCTTGTAAATTATATAATGGCTCCCTGACACTCATTCTTGGCATAAAATGGATTTGGCATGAGGTGGCCAAAGTATTGGAGTTTCAGCTTTAGCATCAGTCCTTCCAGTGAACACCCAGGACTGATCTCCTTTAGAATGGACTGGTTAGATCTCCTTGCAGTCCAAGGGACTCTCAAGAGTCTTCTCCAACACCACAGTTCAAAAGCATCAATTCTTCGGCGATCAGCTTTCTTCACAGTCCAACTCTCACATCCATACATGACCACGGGAAAAACCATAGCCTTGACTAGACGGACCTTTGTTGGCAAAGTAATGTCTCTGCTTTTTAATATGCTATCTAGGTTGGTCATAACTTTCCTTCTAAGGAGTAAGCGTCTTTTAATTTCATGGCTGCAATCAGCATCCGCAGTGATTTTGGAGCCCAGAAAAATAAAATCTGACAACTGTTTCCATTGTTTCCCCATCTATTTCCCATGAAGTGATGGGACCTGATGCATTAGTGACCTTAATCCAAACTGTTTTATCTTGGGACTGTTAGTTATCAAAAAATACTTTAAAAAGTGTTTTTTTCCCCTGTCAAAAAAATCCCCAGTGAAATATATCCAGGGGCAGGGGGTTCACAGGCAAAAGTAGAAACAATAATTGTAGTAAGTGAATTCAGAAGTGCTTACCAAAATGACTTTTACAAGGAGTATAGGAAATTACAAAGGAGAAATTACTTTCAAATCTGTAAAATGTAGTAAAATATAAAACATCATTAGAATTTGCTGAGTGAGCTTTCCTACTGGGAGTGGTGAGGAATTTTAATGTATTAAAATATTTTCTTCCTGAAACTGACCACCTAGTAGAAGCTTCTCAGGTACTCATCTTAATTGTATTAATGATGAAACTAGCAAAAATTTTTGAGGAATCTAACAATATTATGTACAGTCATCAAAAACCTTCTTTGATGTTCTAGAAAAAAAATTTTTTCAGATCTGTGTGCTCAGGCATGCAGTTTACCATTTGCTAAAAAATTAAAGACTCCGATATGCTGCTCAATTCAGTTACTTACAAAACGAGAAGAGTTGTCATTTCTCACGGTTTTGGCATTTCCAAATGCTTCCAAGACAGGATTCACTTGTTTGATTTGATCTTGTAGAGTTTCCTTGGGTCCAGGTAAGAGAAATACAACTGATGAAGTGTTTAGCAGAATTCTGTAATGTGGCAAACCCTCCATACCAAGGTCAAATCTCATTCTTGTTTTGATAATAAGTGGCCAAAAACCACTTCTGAATTTGGTGATAAACTATTACTTTGGAATGGGAACTTAGAAAAATAGATGGAGGAAAGACTGACAATATATGATGCCCCTAAGACTATAGGTTGGAGGTCATTTACTTGCAATATTTCTTTTTTGGTTGGCATTGGTATGAGTGGGAAAAGAAAATTGATATTTTACCAAAGTAAATAATAACAAATACCATAGCCTATTTCCAAACTTCATTGCATATATTCCTCCTCATTGTTAATCTGCCTCTCTTCCCATTCAATCCTTACACCTAGAAATTTATTCTAAGATAATACAGCAGACTCTTTGGCATTATCAGTTATATTTTTGCTTGCTATTATTCCTAAGTAATCTAGAGGTTCATACCAAGAAGTGACTTGAAATGGTATTTATTAGTCTTAAGTTTAAATCTTATGTGCTCAGGCTGATGGGGCAAAGCAGGTCATCTACTTCAGGCAAGTGTTTTTTTCACTCATTGAGTAAGTCTTAATGACCACTTAGCACCTAAACTGCCACTGCCTAAACTTTCCACTGAGTCCCAAATACTCTTTGTATGAGGAGAATTTCATAGTATGTAGTATTTCAGAATCTTTAGACTTATAAATACTGTGTTCTCTCTATGTATTGTGGGTTTACTTTAAGCAATTGGGCTATATGAGCAAAATTTTTCATAAAAGTTTTTGTATTATGTATTATCACAGGGCTCAATGGTTAGACCAAACAAACAAACGCACACCAAATAAGTTAAAATGTACACAGAAATAAAGTAACACCTAGTGGATAATAGAATTCAGTGATAACTAAAGAAATTAATCAAACTCAGGAGTATGGTAGCTGGAAAAGAAATTTTCTAAGGTTTGAAAATTGGAATAGATTGCTATTTTGACATATTTTACTTTGGAAACACAGCAGGAAACATCCAGTATCAAATTGAAAAGCAAGATAGCAAATTCAGGCATAGAAAGATGAGAGGCTCCAACAGGTCAATAGGTCATTGATTTTGAGCTCTGCTCAGCATTATCTAACCTTATTTTATAGAGCAACTCTCATGTCTAGGTATCCTCAGATTATTACCATCAACCTGTTAACCCAGTAAGCTAAAGCAAACATTACCAAGTATAAAAACATTTATATAGAAGGTAACGTTTTTCAGAACCTAGAATGTGGTTAAAGTTGAGGGTACATCCACTGAGCATTTGGAATTTGAACCAGAAGTTAGGGGTAAAGGAAGCAGAGTCCTCTCAGTGCATATTTGAGGAAGTCTGACATTTCACAGTAGCTAAAGGGATTAAGAAATAGTAATACCAAAAGTGGCCATTCAGGGCATTGGTGACCATAGTTTGAGCAGAGATGGTGTGGATCTTAAGTACCTAATTCACAAAGAGTCCAACCAAGAAAGATCAGGCCAATAAGGGCCCCTTGAAGCAGATCTGAAGCAGATTATGTAATTTCATGGTTTTGGATTATTGGTTCAGAGCTCTTGATGATTTTCCTGAGAGGAAAAAATGGGGAAAAAAGACTTTTCATAATTTTTTAATTGATCTGTGGCATTTTCCCGTCCTTTCTTCCCATAAGTGGTCAGGGCAGAGCCTCCATCATTAGTGGATAGGGCCACCTCACCTTTTCTGCCAATATGTATAAATGCTTACCAGCTTTTCCTTGGATTCACCCGTGGTTGCTACAGTGGCAAAATACTGGATAATATGTTTGGTGTTCACTGTCTTTCCAGCACCAGATTCTCCTCTACGATCAAAAATTCAGTGACAGTTAACTGGTTCAGATTATAAATGCAATGAAAAACAAATAATTTTAACCACATTAACTAAGAGAGAGAGTTTTATGGAAAAGTGGAACTTTAGAGGGCACTTGAAGGAGAGGCAGACATTTAATTGGTTGGGAGGGGGAGGTATCTTAGGCTAGAAATGCAGCATTAGCAAAAAATCTGGAGTAGAGAAAGATCAAAGACTTTTATGAAAATGAGAAGCCTGCCCCTCCTGGTCCTGTTAACAAAAAGGTTAAGAGTATCTTTGCTAATTAGAGATAGGTCTCCTCATTACCAACTGTTCAAGAGATTGTCACATATGAAGGCTGTGACCACATGGCCAGGTCCAACCCTCTCCCTCAGAAGAGAACCGACCGGTCACTCCACCAGGAAGCTGAGCTTTACACTCCCCTTTTACCTTTGACGGTCAGCTAGCTTTGTAATGTGGGGAGAACACGGCGGGGAATTTATAGCCTCATCGCCCAAAGCATCATAGGTTTAAGGCCTGCTTTTATCTGTCTGAAACTCTAAAAAATATGTCTGTCCTCTCTGCAAAGGATTGAACTCTAACCACTCTTCTGGCTCTAAGATTCTGAGACCCTATTATTTTTCTGGGGATGACTAAAGCAACGGATAGCCTAATACGTGAGGTGGCATCATCATTGCTTAGGAAGAGCAAGAACTTGAGCATCCCCCTGCCTCTCGAGTCCTAGCCTCTGCCTCAGTCACTGCGCTGACAGTTCACCTGGCCAGCCAATGCTCCTCCCTGTAAGATTAACATACAAAATGGTCTTAGTGAAATCCTTTCCTTCCTTGCTCTTCACTCCCTTTTCTTGCCCCTCGGGGCACCATCTTTAATTTCCACTACCTAATGTACTGGGCTTCCCAGGTGGCAAGGTAGTAGAGTCCACCTGCCAATGCAGGAGACACAAGAGATGGGGTTCGATCCCTAGGTCGGAAAATCTCCTGGAGGGGGAAATGGCAACCTGCTCCAGTATTCTTGCCTGGAAAAGTCCATGGAAAGAGGAACCTAGCAGGCCCCAGTCTATGGGGTCACAAAGAGTAGGACACAACTGGCAGACTGAGCATGCAGGCATGAAACTAATGTACCTTGGCCTGCTCCAGTCTGGCTGCTCACAATAGCATGTTATCTGTTCAGTGGTCATACCCACTGAACTTTCAGTCTTTCAACACAATTAGCCAACCAGAGAACTCTGAAAATGATCATTTGGACAGGGAGCTCTCTTCATCAAGAAGATGATTAAGACCAGCGTGTGCACTGCAGGTTCTAAAGGATCTACTAAAATGGGAGGCAGCCTAGTGGGCACCATATTTGGCTAAGCACTGACTTAAGTGTTATGACAATTTCCTGAGCATCTTACTATTGCCTAGCATGTATCTGGTATATGAAGAACAGCAATTCAAAGGCAGTGAATTTATGTTTCATATCCAGTGAAATGTAGGTGTCTGTTTTGATGAAAACACTCACTGCTGGCCAAAAAAGTAAAAGCAAGTACTTACGTGAAGAGTATAGACTGATTCTCTCGACCTACAAAAGAAAGGAAAATGTCAGAACATTCTTCTGCTAGAATTTCTATGTATGGTATGAACTGATTCAAAATTTCCTTGGTTACAGTTTGAAGTCAGACACAGGAGAAGGATTTGCTCTGTATACAGTTAGAAAAAAGATATTATTCAAATGGTACAAAGTAAAATAGATTTTTCTCTTGACCCTATGTAGGCTAGTCATAAGAACATACAAATTCCATCACCATTTCCTTGCTCCAAATATAAATGATAAATGACAAATGGTTGACATATCACTATTTTAAGGCTTTTATTAAGCCTAGTATAAAAATAACTACAGAATAACTTCTTTGTGCCAAACATTCTAGCAGGTGCTTTTTGTAATAAAAGCTGACAGCTACAGGGGGCTCACTCTGGGCCTGCCACTGGGCTGAGCACTTTCAAGGCATTATCTCCCTTAATTTGACATGTGAGCTAATCGTCCCCATAACCCTAGGAGGTAGGCCCTATTTTGCCCATGTTTCATCTGGAAGGAAACAAGGCTTCAAGTGATGAGGCAGCTATAAAGGCCATGCTCCGTTCACAATGCCTACCTGACTCTCAGCGACATGGACAAAAACTAGATCAGATATTTTTACCCTTCGTTTTGTAGGGCAGACACTTACTGTGAAGCATATCCTGAAAGGCATTATTGGCCACAGCAAAGATGTGAGGGGGAGCGTCTGATCGCCTCCTGCCTTTATAGGCTGCCGCCACCGCTTTGTGATACACTGGAAGCTGCTTGTGAGGGTTGATGCTCACACAGGAGAGCCCCGAATATGTCTGATGGAAGATCAGAAAAGATTTCTGAAAATAGGTTAGGAATACTTGCAGATTTGTCAGCTCTTTCGCTGTCAGGTAACATTTGCTTGAATATTTACTTACAAAAGAACTAAGAGGAAAAGAGCTTTTGGATTCTTACAGAGAAGGGACTTCGAACAGAAAGAGACAGAACCAGGTTAGAGTAACAGGGGACCTGGGATTACCTCTTCCCTGGAAGAGCTGTCAAGCACTAACTTGTCTGACACACACACAGGCCTTTCAAAGACAAGGAGGATGCTGACAGCAGGACTGCCGATTTGAGGAGTACACTCTCAGGCATTGAGGCCTGCAGGGACTCTGTGTCTCAGCAGGGTTAGGAACCTGAGGCTTTAGGCCCTGCGGGGAATAGCTCGTGTCCGCATCCTAATCACCAGAATATTTGATCTTATTTGGAAAAAGGATCTTTGCAGGTATAATTGAGGCAAGATCTCAAGATGATATCTCGTTGGGCCTTAAATCCAACAGCTAAAGACCTCATAAGAGATGCACAGAGGAGAAGGCGATGTGGAGATGGGGTAGAGACTGGAGTGACGCAGCCACTTGCTACCAGAAACCAGTACAGGTGAGGACCAGTTCTCCCCTTGAGGCTCAGGTGGGAGTGCGAGAGCCTCAGATCTGTTTATCTGATCTTGGACTCTGGCCTCTAGCATTAGGACAGAATAAATTTCCTTTGTTTTAAGCCACTCTGTTTGTGGTAATTTTGTTATAGCATCCCAGGGAAACGAAGATAGTCATGCAGCAAATCAGAGTGCCCAGGAGTAAGCCAGTCGCAGGGCTAGGCTTCCACAGTAATGGGTCCCAAAAGCCTCCATCTTTGCCTAATCCACTCAGTGCTGCTTCGGCTGGATGTGTCCTGAGTGCATTAAAGGAGCTGAGCAACCAATCATCCCCAATTCAGTGATGATGGGGGAAAAAATCATTCCATTTATTGAGCACTAACTAGATAACAGGCACTGAACTACATGCTTTACCTACATTCTTTGTTTTTATCCTTCAAGCTACCATGAAGAGACAGGCTTTATTATTCCATACTACTGATAAGGTCACAAAATAACTAGGGACTTCCCTGATGGTCCAGTGGCTAAGACTCTGCACTCCCAATGCTGGGGGCCCAGGTTAGATTCCTGGTCAGGGAAGTAGATCCTACATGTGGCAGCTAAGTTTGCATGCCACAACTAATTGTTTACGTGCTGCAACTGAGACCCAGCACAACCTAAATAAATAAATACTTTAAAAATAATAATAACTAGTAGGAGACCAAGTTGGCATTTAAAAGGCACTGGTCTATCACTCTCCAAGCCTTGGGCCTTTACTTTAGGATGAATATCTGTGTGAAGGGATATATATACTGACAAAATAAAACTGGAAAAAAGTAAGGTCCCTTCCCAGTGGGCATTTTGCAAAGACTATCCTCATATGAGTATGCTTAAACTCAAGATCTTTTTTCACCTAAGAGAGGCTGGGACATCACCAATATGATGCCAGCATGCCATCAGCAGAGAGGGATATACACGTACATAGATCATCCAATGATCATAGCGCCTCCTCAGGGCATGCAGCACAGATGCTTCATTGAGGTGAGTCAGTGTTGCCATGTCTTCAATCATTTCAAACTCTGGAGGGTTCATGTGCTGAATTTCATCCTCCTTGACACTCAGATGCTGCAGAGGGGAGAAAAATATAAGATATATTTCCCTACTGCTTCTGTGCGCGTTCATTTTTGCCAGGCATTGGGAAGAATATTCAAAGAGTTAAGAAAAAGATGCCTCATTAGAAGATGGAGCCAAAGGAAGTTAAGCCAACCTGTTTCTTCCAGGAAACAGGTGTTCCTCCTACTCATGTTCTCTTCTTGCCCAAAGATAAAGTCTTTTAAAGGGCTTTGGTTGAATCAAAATGTTCTAAATTGCAGCACCCTGATTCTGCGGCTCCCCACTGACTGCCTGCCCCTGAGATAACACACATTATATTGCACATGATCTAGCCCCTCCCTAGATGTCTCAGCATATCCTGAATGTTTAAAAGGAGGAATTTAGGGTAATGGATCAAGCAGGCAGACTCATCCTTTCAGACTTCCTTTAGACCTATTCTCTTCCTCAAGCCTTCCCCAACTTCTCCAGCTCATTATTTTTCCGTCCTTAAGTCTTTTATCTGGATAAGGCAATGGCAAGCCACTCCAGTACTATTGCCTAGAAAAATCCCATGGGTGGAGGAGCCTGGTAGGCTATAGTCCGTGGGGTCGCTAAGGGTCAGACATGACTGAGCGACTTCACTTTCACTTTTCACTTTCACACATTGGAGAAGGAAATGGCAACCCACTCCAGTGTTCTTGCCTGGAGAATCCCAGGGAAGGGGGAGCCTGGGGCTTCCGTCTATGGGGTCGCACAGAGTCGGACACGACTGAAGTGACTTAGCAGTAGCAGTAGCAGTAAGTCTTTTATCATATATACAACCTGTACTATCTTGATGTTTTAATAATTGGCTGTGTATGCATGCTAAGTTGCTTCAGTCATGTCCGATTCTTTGCAACCCTATGAACTGTAGCCTGCCAGTCTCCTCTGTCCATGGGATTCTCCAGGTAACATTAATGGAGTGGGTTACCATTCCCTTCTCCAGGGGATCTTCCTGACCCAGGGATCGAACCCAGGTCTTTTATGTCTCCTGCACTGGCAGACAGATTCTTTACCACCAGCGATACCATAAGTACTTCTTGAGTACCTTCTATGTCCTTAGCATTGTGATAAGGGTTTTGATAACTGTAGAAGAAGAAACCATCAAGATCCCTTCTTCAGATGCTTTCCCGCTAGATTATAAGCATCTGAAGAAGGGATCTTGATGGGTTCTTCTATAGTTGTCAAAACCCTTATCCCAATGCTAAGGACATAGCAGGTACTCAAGAAGTGTTGATATCTTGATTAACATGGATGCATTGCAACTATCAAATTGTTGCTTAGAGTTACTCTCATAAGTTTCCAAACCCTATTTCCTGTAGCCCTTTTCCTTGATTTATACATATCGGTATCAGCTAATTGCTTCATTTAATCCCAGTTGGTAATACTTCTAAGCCTCCCACACTCTCCATATTTTTTATCTCACTCCTACTAAGTCTTTTTTGGCACTGTTCAAACAGTAACCCCTTTTCTTTTGAGTCCCTTTCAATTTCCATATTTCATAAACTCCTTCTCTCCTGTAGAACATAATCAGGTCTCTTACATAAAAAACCTCCCCTTATCTCTGATTCTATTTTTCTCTCTTCTTTCAATACCAACTTTAAATATTACTCCCCACCCACTGGCTTTATTGTCTTTGTTAATGTTTCAAAGATGAGATGGTTGGATGGCACCACCAACTCAATGGACATGAGTTTGAGTAGATCCCAGGAGTTGGTGATGGACAGGGAGGCCTGGCGTGCTGCAGTCCATAGGCTTGCAAAGAGTTGGACATGACCGAGCGAACTGACTGAACTGAACTGAATGTTTCAAAGACCAAAGGTGACTGGAAGTGTAGTTACTTCTACTATCAGGAGGAGGAAGCCTGGAGCCAGCGGGTGCAGAGTGGGGCTGGGGGAATCAGACCTCCATTATATGGTGAACCAAACCACCTACCTTTAGACTCCTCTTTCTACACCATTAATTTACTGCTTTCATGCTGATCTTCCTATGATTTCTTTCATAGTTGTAACCACATTATATTCACAAATCTCCTTAACTACCGTTTTAAAAGACAGCAGTTTTAAAAAACGTACTCAGAAGAACAAACTTCTCATCTGGAGGCCTAATAAAATTGAACTGGACACAATCAAGAAAGTGCAAAGACAACACACAGATTGGGAGAAAATAATTGAATCCTTCTGTTTCCTTATTTAAGACATTCTAAACTTAACCTTGCCTACATGTATATGTTCCCATTGATAAGGACCAAGTTCTGCCCTTAATTCCATTAATTAGTTATATAAAATTTACCTAATTTGTGATTTTTTTTAAGTGTACAGACACTGTAAGGACGGCATATTAAGACACCATAAGTGGTAGTTTTTGAGTGGCCTCCAGAATTGTAAAGTTCAAATGATGATACTTTGAATCATAAATTGTCCAAATACAAAGATAAGGATATGAAAAAGATAAACTTTCTTGATAATGATTATAACTGTTTGTTATAGGTCATGGCCTGTTATGGAGTTGGATTGGGCAGAATTGGAAGGAGACTGGAGAATTACGTATGGGCAGGAAATCACCTGTAAAATCCAAAAGGATATGTTTATTGAGTCAGAGCAGAAATAGGCCCAATCTCCGCCATGGAGCTGGCAGGGACCTGAGGTCAGTGATACTGACAAAGGTGCTGAGAATGGGCTGTCTGTTCAATATTGCCGGTGGTTCTGAGTGCCTACATGACAGGAAGAAAGGGCTGGGGACTATTACAGCCTCACTACACATTCTCTCTAAGATGCCTCACCATCTAACTTATGCCCCAACATTTGACCTAAGTTTCTCTTTCAAAGGTCATGGGTGACCTCCTGATTCTGAAGTTCAAGGCTTTCTCCAAGCCCTAAATCTCTTTCTCTAGCATTTAACATTACTGACCCTCACCCATTTCTTGGCTCCTCTGACACTGTTCTATTCTTATTCAAATTATCCCACTCTTTCCTGACCCTACTAACATAGCTTGCTTCATATTTCCTAAGAAGGACAGTATTTACTCCAAGTAAATATTTCCTAAGGTTATTACTTATTCCAAGAGGTACTTTTAAAAACAGCTTGAAATATGATGAAAGAAGTGGGAAAAACTGTGCATGCTAGCTAGCATCAATGAGATTTACCACTAGCAATTGGTTTACTCTGATTCTTCAATGTTTATCATTAAATCTTTGAGAATAAGTGGAGGAGTTTCTTAAAGATGAATGAGTTTTCTAAAGTGGGTCAGTGGCGTCTCCTACCCCAGGTTTTTAACAAAACTTAATTATTGAACAGCTAACTTAGTCACCCCAGGGATGAAATAAAGATTTCTTTACCTTTCCATCTGTTGTCTCAACAAGTAGTCTGCCATCACCTCCACTCCCTTTAATCTCAGCCTCAACATAAGCATTCTTCGCATCATGAATCCAGCACTTTTTCTTCCCTACAAAAGAAAAATAATGGATTCCTAACTACAGTTCTTATAGAAATGTACATTGGACAGTTTGATACTGACAGACATGGTCTCATTTCTGCTGTCTGCTTATTGACTTGGAGTCACCAATGTAGGAAATTGCAAAGTTAGATAAAATCATGAAAGCCCATCCTGAAGGTAAACCCACCTAAGGATGTATAGGAACAATAAAAATTTTAGTCAATGGAGATTATAAACATTTTGCTACATGACAGTTATGTGCCAACCATTGCCCACCCCTCCATCCCCAGCATTTGGAGTTGGTGATGGACAGGGAGGCCTGGCGTGCTGTGATTCATGGGGTCACAAAGAGTCGGACACGACTGAGCGACTGAACTGAACTGAACTGAACAGCTCCAGGTGCTGGGCAATTGGCCTGGTGCTCTTACCCTTTCTAGCTCCTCTCCAAAAAACATCACTCAAGAAAAGTCTGGTTACAACTAAGTGAAAATTTAGGTTACTGAGCATGTCTGTCTGTCAGGTTTCTTTAGACCTTATTTCTTAGTTTGGAACGAAATCCTTAATAATAGGCTATTATATGGTAGAATTTGAGGAGGGGGCGGAGACTAAGAAAAGAGAATGAGTTATTTCTGTTATACATCTTAACTGATTCATATTTCCCCATATATTATTTTTCTCTCTCTCTGTCTCCCCTACTGCATGTCTCACACGTTAGCAAAGCAGCCCTCTACAAAGGGATTAACCAACAGGAGGCTCTGGGTTAAACAAGCCAGAATTCTTATGAGCAGCTGAGGCAGCTTCTCTTCTCATCTCCTCACTGAGATGCTTCTCAAGTCGTCTTCCACCTGAGGCAGATAGCCAGGGAAGATGAATAAGAAGCACACTTTGAAAAGAAAGTGAGTCTTTTTTTAATTAATGGATTTTATTTTTTATTTATTTTTAATTGGAGTAGAATTGCTTTACAATATAGTGTTAGTTTTTGCCATACATCCCCTCCCTCCCTACATTACACCCCTCTAGGTCAACACAGAGCACTGAGCTCTCTGTGCTATACAGCACCTTCCCACTAGCTATCTTACATGTGATAGTGTATGTATGTCAGTGAGTCTTATCAGAAGCTCACAGAAGTCCCCATTCCCATCTCCTCAGGTAGACAAGGAGAGGGAGGAAGGAGAGCATTTGGCTGGAAGAAGGAAAATCCAAGTCCATGGCAGTGTGAGCCATAGAGAAGGCGCCACTGCAGCCATGGCATTGGAGGGTAGTGTCAACTCCATGCCAACTCCCCAACACAAGAACCACAAAAGCTAGGAAGCCTCACTCCTGCAGGACAAGCAGCTTCACCAGATGACCCCCCAGAGATGAACAGTAGGACTTAAGGATAATGTGTGTGAGAAAGAGTTGAAACTGGGCAGCATGCACCCCTCTGCCATCACGTTTGTCTCTGAAAAGAATCTCTGCTTACTACTTCCTTGCTGTCACAACCTCCACTGTACTCTCTTTCCATTTCCCTGATTACAACCAATTCACCCCTCAAACTCCTGGGCAAGAGAATTTTTGTGTTCCTATCTGGGTGATTTTGCATTTGCTTCTACTTGTTAGCATTTTAAATACTGGCTTTAATTATATCTATCATTTTGATCTTCTTGCAAAAACTAATTTTGCCTTGCATTGTGTTTATGGTTGCATGGCATCACCGACTCAATGGACATGATTTTGGGTAAACTCTGGGAGCTGGCGATGGACAGGGGGCCTGGCATGCTGCAGTCAATGGGGTCGCAAAGAGTTGGACACGACTGAGCAACTGAGCTGAACTGTGTTTATGAAAACAGGCTTGTTTTTGAAAAGCACCATTTGCATACATTGTGTGCATTTAAGGGTAAGGTACTGTATTTTTTTTAAATTCTCTTCTTTATTTGAGAGACCAGGTATCAGTGCTCCCTCCCAATAAAACACCCCCACCCACCCCCACCATGTGATTCACACACACACAAACACACACACACACAAAATCTGGATCCATCTTCATTTCTTGTTGACAGTACCAATAACACACTGGTTCACCTTGGAGGCAAAGTGTAGGAAGTTGAGGGACTTGGAGACGTTCTCTTCGAGGGGAGAAATGTTCACAAACATGAGCATCTTAGCACTGCTGCCCAGAGTTCGGTTGCAGGTAAGTGAGCTTGCTGTTTCGGTAAGGCCCGTGAGACTCCTTGTCAAGGCCCAGTGTGGACAGGCTGCTGTTAATGGCCTGTGTTTCCCAAAGGTGTTTCCGCTTCCCAGGGCTGAGGGATAAGCCCCGCTCTAGCTGATCATTCCCAGCCAAGTCCACAAGGCTGGCGGGGGGTGGGGGGGCACGCACTACACGCCTCGGCCAGAGTGCTCCCCAGAGATCTGCAGCTGGAACACTCTGTGACTACATGAGTGCTCATTCTGGGCTGTATGGGTGATAGCCCAGTTCTGGTGGGCTAGTCTCTCTCTCACAGGAGACCGGAACATAGTGCATGTTGGTGACATTAAGTTCCTTGCTGCCTGGCCCTGCCTGGCGAATCACACATTCACCTCCCTGGCCCTTCTGGGTCTCAGTGACCAGCAGGTCTCAGACAGTCTCGTTGTAGATCTCTACATAACTTGCCACAAAACTGTAGGTCCAGCCCTAGCCACTTAGTTCCTGGGCCACAGAAAAGAGGTGCCACAGGGTCCAAGGGATCAGCCCCTCCATCTGTGGGTCTCCCCTAGGTCCACCCTCCATGGTGAAGGTCTTGCCACTGCCTGTCTGGCCATAGGCAAAGATGCACACTGGATAGCCATCCAGGGCTGACTGGACAAGCATGGAAATCTCCTCAAACACTTCATCCTGTCCACTCCCTGGTGGGAACACCCGGTCAAAGGAGAAGTCATGGCGGTAGGGGCAGCTGGTGCCCCACTTAGGGTCCCACATCGGGCCTCAGACCAGGAGAGGCTGAGGGGGGTTGGAGGGGTCAGCGGGCCCACAGGGGCCAGAGGGCAACTGGAGGAAGCCAGGGATAGGGTGGACTCCCCTGGAAGGATAGGGCAGACCCGGCAGAATACACAGATGTTGCCTTTGAGTTCCGGCAGTTGGTTATGTAACTACCTGTGCTCTATCTCGAATCTGTGGAGATGTTCTTCCCACTCAGCCAGTAAGGGCTCCCAGGCTGCAGCCTTCTGGCACAGAGATGCCACCTCCGCTTGGCTGTCTAACAGAGAAGCTTCTGAGGTCTGCAGGCTCCTCTCCTGATCTTCCAACTGGGCAGCCAGTCCCCTCCACTCCTCCTGCAATCTCAGCTGTTCTTTCTGGAGCTCTTGCACTAAGCCCTCCTTCACGTCCAGCCACTTTTCCAGCTCCAGGACCTGGGCAGTCAAGTTCCCCAGCTCCCGTTGGCCTGCTCAGCCTGGGCCTGCACCCGGTCAACTCCAGTGTCAACTTCCAGTGTCCTGCACTCTGCCCCCAGGGCCAAGGCCTGTTGCTGGGTCTCCCTGAGCTGGTCCCACAGCTGTTGGTTCTCCTGGTCCAACATCTGCTTCCTCTCACCATAGCATTTCAGCTCTGCATTGAAGTTACATAACTGCCCCTTTAAGTCCCAGACCGGACATTTGGGTTTCTTCCCTTCTACCATGGAAGGGGCAGCTGTTGTTCCAGGCTTCTAGGCAGGAACAACAAGACCTGGCTTCTGAGTCTTCAGCACTGTGGCAACAGCTGTGGAACATCAGGGTCCTGGCTTCTTGGGAGCTTGGGGCACTGCGGTCTGGCCTTGTGTCTGTGGCATGGAGGTGAGGGTTGCTGCTCTGGGGTGGTTCGTGGCCATTCTGGTGCCCAGGCCTCCTCCATCTGGTCAGGCCTCCTCTTCAGCCTGCATCCCAAGAGAGACAGCCAGGAAGCGGTCTTGGCCAGGGGTCTCTTCAGCTCTACTCTCCCCTTCACTTCCACCAATGGGGACCTCTGCTGCGGCTCCATGTCCAGCTTGGTGTCACTCACACCGGGCAAGCGCAGTGAAAAGGACACAGAGCCGGGGCTCCCGGGACCCACGTTCTCTTGAGCACTTGCGACACAAGAGTACGCGTGCTCTGTGCTCCTGAGCTGCCTGCCCTGCCTGTGTTTATAAACCAGGTGTTATTACCTGAAAGAAACATGGGTACCACCTGGCACAGATTTCCTTTTGTTATTTATTAGAAAAAGAACCTAGGAAAAGAGATTAAGGGAGTTGTCCTCAGTCACATAGATAATTAGTGGCAGTCATTAAAATACCTATAGAAATTAGACCCATTTACCTCCTAAGTCAGAGCTTTTCCACTAAAGGATTCTTCCTCTGTCTTATATGCTGAGCTTTTTTCCCTCCAATTTTTCCCTCCAAAATAAGGTTCATCACCTGCCTCATGATTAGTTCTTTGATCAGCCCTGGAAACTGTGGAAGAGAAGAATTTTCAGAAGCACTTAACTACCCAAGACCCAGTCTCAGAGCAGGATGGTTTTGAAGATGAAGTAAATGAACTCAGTCAACTTTTCTTCGCATTCTCGTGAATAATTGCAAGGATGGAAACAGAGAGCAATGGCTTTGATTCAGATGGCCTGGATTTTAGGCCTGGCTTAAGAAAATGTAAGGCAATGGTCTCAACTCCTTGAGCATTAGTTTTCTCATCTGAATACTCAGGAGTTTTATCTCTATGATTTCATATTTTTAGATGATTAAATACCTTTCCCAACATAAAGGGAACATATGTTTATTGCAAAAAAGCTTTAAAAGTCGAGAACTGTATCAAGAAATAAATAAATAAATAACCACCCATAATGGAACTCAGAGATAACAACTGTTATCTATCTGAAGTATTCTTTTCAAGTCTGTTTTCTATGATACTGATTAAAATTGCAGTAGCACTAGATTTAGTTTTGAAGTTATTTAAATAGTTTACTTTTTCTGTAAAAATCACTTGCCTTTACCTTGAAATGGTGTTTTGTTTCTATTTCTGAAAGCACACTTCCTTCCTGATAGCCAGTGATTCCAGCTTTCTTTCCCAGGTATCATAATAATGTGTTGTGTTTGTTTTTCACATTATTGTCTTCTTTGGTCCTCATGGAGGAAGGTAGGCAGAGAAAGCAGATGGTCCCATTTTAAAGATGAGGAAACTGAGGCTCAGTAAGGTAAAGTGATTTGCTCTAATTAGACTGCCAGAAAGAATCAAGGACAGGGAATTGAAAGCAAAGTGAAAGTGTTAAGTCGCTCAGTTGTGTCTGACTCTTTGTGATCCCATGAACTGTAGACAGCCAGGCTCCTCTGTCCATAGATTTCTCCAGGCAAGAATATTGGACTGGGTTGCCATTTCCTTCTCCAGGGATCTTCCTGACCCAGGGATGGAGTACCAGGTCTCCTGCATTGCAGGAAGATTCTTTACTGTCTGAACCATCAAGGAAGCCCTACTTGGCAAATACTCTTATCACACTGCTTCCATTTGGCCTGAGTTTAAAAAGCATACTCCATTGTCTACTGGCTCAAGGGGATGGAAAACTTCTGCTGACTCTCTTTGTGCTGCCAGTACATTTCTATGAGAAAGGATTGTTTGGCCAAAAAAAAAAAAATTAATTAGACATTGTGTGGATTGTGATATTTTAAGTAATTTTTACTGTGCTGATTCTATCCAATTATCTCAGATGCTTTGGCATTTTGATTTTCTCCTGGCACTACTAGGATCTTGTCCCTCATTATCTAACTACCTGTGATGAGCTTCTGCATGACCACTTCTGACCTCAGGGGTAGCTCTGTTATTGTATATGATTTGATGGATTATAATTAGCCCCCGTAAATTCAATCACAGAAATGAAACCCAATGACTGGAAACTGGGAACTGATCCAGGACTGGTCTATGATGGAAATAGAATATCCTGCCTAACTGGCTTGAATTATAATTGGTTATATTAAACTCTAATGTTGACTAATTCGGAGTACTAGAACGACTCTCAGTCAGGGTTTATGCTGCACTGTTGAACACTTTTTTGGAATTGAGATATATAAGTGGCTTGATGCTGGATCACACTTTGAATCTGACTCTAAATCTCCAATTCACCAAAATTCAGAAGATGACCATGTAACCCAGACATGTAAAGAAAGGCACGGGGTGGCGGGGGGAGGAGTGTAACATTTAGAGATTTTAATGTAGTACTCAGCCTTTATGTTATGGATAAATCCTCATTAACCTTTGTTCTTGCTGTAACTACCAAGAAATTATTCATCAGGGAGAGCAAGTCTCCCAATTATCTTCTGTTTAGTGTTGGCTGAGTGACCCTCCTGATCTAGAAGACAGCCAGGGGGCAAAGTTCCAGCATCAGCAAAACCTGAGGAGGGCCTGGGACAACTTCTGTCTCGCCCACCTTCCTGGAGCGTCTTCCTTTATTCTTCTTCCCAGTGCACCAACCCCTAAGGTCTAACCTCAGCCCCTCTCTCTACCCTGCTATTTACCCACATGAAGAGGTTTCTGAGAAAGACTTTATCTAGGTCCCTCCAGGGCATGTCTGTGTTGTAATCACTTCAGTTCAGTAGCTCAGCCGTGTCTGACTCTTTGCGACCCCATGGACTGCAGCACACCAGGTCTCCCAGTCCATCACCAATTCCCGGAGTTTACTCAAATTCATGTCCATTGAGTTGGTAATGCCATCCAATCATCTCATCCTCTGTCATCCCCTTCTCCCACCTTCAGTCTTTCCCAGTATCAGGGTCTTATCCAATGAGTCAGTCCTTCACATCAGGTGGTCAAAGTGTTGGAGCTTCAGCTTCAGCATCAGTCCTTCCAATGAATAACCAGGTCTGATTTCCTTTAGGATTGACTGATTTGATCTCTATTCAGTCCAAGGGACTCTCAAGAGTCTTCTCCAACACCACAGTTCAAAAACATCAATTCTTTGGCGCTTAGCTTTCTTTATAGTCCAACTCTCACATCTATACATGACTACTAGAAAAACCATAGCTTTGACTAGACAGACCTTGGTTGGTAAAGCAGTGTCTCTGCTTTTTAATGTGCTGTCTAGGTTGGTCATAGCTTTTCTTCCAAAGAGCAAGAGTCTTAATTTCATGGCTGCAGTCACCATCTGCAGTGATTCTGGAGCCCCCCAAAATAAAGTCTCTCACTGTTTCCATTGTTTCCCCATCTATTTGCCATGAAGTGATACCATGATCTTAGTTTTCTGAATGTTGAGTTTTAAGCTAACATTTTCACTCTCCTCTTTCACTTTCATCAAGAGGCTCTTTAGTTCTTCGCTTTCTGCCATAAGGATGGAGTCATCTGCAATCTGAGGTTATTGATATTTCTTCCAGCAATCTTGATTCCAGCTTGTGCTTCATCCAGCCAAGCATTTCACATAATGTACTCTGCATATAAGTTCAATAAGCAGAGTGACAATATACAGTCTTGATGTACTCCTTTCCCAATTTGGAACCAGTCTGTTGTTCCATGTCCAGTTCTAACTGTTGCTTCCTGACCTGCATACAGATTCCTCAGGAGGCAGGTCAGGTGGTCTGGTATTCCCATTTCTTTAAGAATTTTCCACAGTTTGTTGTGATCCATCCATACAGTCAAAGGCTTCAGTGTAGTCAATAAAGCAGAAGTAGATGTTTTTCTGGAACTCTCTTGCTTTTTTGATGATTCAGCAGATGTTGGCAATTTGATCTCTGGTTCCTCTACCTTTTCTAAATCCAGCTTAAACATCTGGAAGTTCATGGTTCATGTACTGCTGAAGCCTGGCTTGGAGAATTTTGAGCATTACTTTGCTAGCATGTGAGATAAGTACAATTGTGCGGTAGTTTCAACATTCTTTGGCATTACCTTTCTTTGGATTGGAATGAAAAGTGACCTTTTCCAGTCCTGTGGCCACTGCTGAGTTTTCCAAATTTGCTGGCATATTGAGTGCAGCACTTTCACAGCATCATCTTTTAGGATTTGTAATAGCTCAACTGGAATGCCATCACCTTCACTAGCTTTGTTCATAGTGATGTTTCCTAAGGCCCACTTGACTTCACATTCCAGGATGTCTGGCTCTAGGTGAGTGATCACAACATCATGGTTATCTGGATCATGAAGATCTTTTTTGTGTCGGTCTTCTGTGTATTCTTACCACCTCTTCTTAATATCTTCTGCTTTTGTTAGGTCCATACAATTTCTGTCCTTTATTGTGCCTTTCTTTGCATGAAATGTTCCCTTATTTTTCTAATTTTCTTGAAGAGATCTCTAGTCTTTCCCATTCTATTGTTTTCCTCTGTTTCTTTGCATTGATCACTGAGGAAGGCTTTCTTATCTGTTCTTGCTATTCTCTGGAACTTTGCATTCAAATGGGTATATCTTTCCTTTTCTCCTTTGCCTTTAGCTTCTCTTCTTCTGTCAGCTATTTGTAAGACCTCTTCAGACAACCATTTTGCCTTTTTGCATTTCTTTTTTGAGGATGGTCTTGACCACTGCCTCCTGTACAATGTTGTGAACCTCTGTCCATAGTTCTTCAGGCACTCTGTCTATCAGATCTAATCCTTTGAATCTATTTGTCACTTCGACTCTATAGGGATTTGATTTAGGTCATATCTGAATGGTCTAGTGGCTTTCCCTTCTTTCTTCAATTTAAGTCTGAATTTGGCAATAAAGAGTTCATGATCTGAGCCACAGTCAGCTCTCAGTCTTGTTTTTGCTGATTTTACAGAACTTCTCCATCTTTGGCTGAAAAGAATATAATCAATCTGATTTCGGTGTTGACCACCTGGTGATGTCCATGTGTAGAGACTTCTCTTGTGTTGTTGGAAGAGGTTGTTTGCTATGATCAGTACGTTCTCTTGGCAAAACTCAATTAGCATTTGACCTGCTTCATTTTGTACTCCAAAGCCAAATATGCCTATTACTCCAGGTATCTCTTGACTTCCTACTTTTGCATGCCAGTCCCCTATAATAAAAAGGACATCTTTTTCAAGTGTTAGTTCTATAAGGTCTTGTAGGTCTTCATAGAACCATTCAACTTCAGTTTCTTCAGCAGTACTGGTTGGGCCATAGACTTGGATTACCGTGATATTGAATGGTTTGCCTTGGAAATGAACAGAGATCATTCTGTCGTTTTTGAGATTGCATCCAAGTACTGCATTTTGGACTCTTTTGTTGACCATGATGGCTACTCCATTTCTTCTAAGGGATTCTTGCCCACAATAGTAGATACGACTGTCATCCCATCTATAAGATGGCAGAGTAGAAGGATGTGCACTCATCTTCTCCTGAGAGAACTCCAAAATTACAATTCGCTGCTGAAGAGCCATTGGCAGAAGAATGTTGGATCCTACCAAAAAAAGATTCTCTACATCCAAGGGCTAAGGAGAAGCCACTGCAAGATGGTCAGAGAGGGGAAATCGCATTTAGAATCAAACCTCATAATTGCCAGAGACACTCAGAGGGCTCAAACAAACCTTGTGTGCAACAGGATCCAGAGACCCCACGGAGGCTGAGCCAGAACTGTTTTTGAGTGTCTACTGCAGAGGTACCGGTCAGCAGTGGCCTGCCACAGTGGCAGGGACTCTGGATGTAGCAGACCTGGGTATGGCATAAGCTCTCTTGGAAGAGGTTGCCATTAATTCCACAATAGAGCTTAAAACTTACACAGGGCTGGGGAAACAGATTCTTGAAGGACACAAACAAAACTTTGTGTGCACCAGGACCCAGGATAAAGAAGCAGTGACCCCACAAGAGACTGACCCAGACTTGCCCGTGAGTGGACAGGAGTCTCCGGTAGAGGTGTGGGTTGGCAGTGGCCTACTTCAGTGTCGGGGGCACTGAGTGTGGCAGTGCGTGCGTAGGAACTTTTGAAGGAGGTCTCCATTATCTCCATTACCTCCACCATAGTTCGGCCTTAGGTCAAACAACATGAGGGAACACAGCCCTGGCCATCACAGAAAATTGGGTTAAAGATTTACTGAGCATAACCCCTCCCATCAGAACAAGACCCAGTTTCCCCCTCAGTCAGTCTCTCCCATCAGGAAACTTCCATAAGTCTCTTATCCTTAGCCATCAGAGGGCAGACAGAATGAAACTACATAAACAGAAAACTAACCAAACTGATCACATGGATCACAGACGTCTAACTCAGTGAAACTTTGAGCTGTGCCCAAGGGCCACCCAAGATGGATGGGTCATGGTGTAGAGTTCTGACAAAACATGGTCCCCTGGAGAAGGGAATGGCAAACCACTTCGGTATTCTTGCCTTGAGCACCCCATTAACAGTGTGAAAAGGAAAAAAAGATAGGACACTGAAAGATGAGCTCCCCAGGTTGATAAGAGGCCAACATGCTACTGGAGATCAGTGGAGAAATAACTCCAGAGAGAATGAAGAGAAGGAGCCAAAGCAAAAACAACATCCAGGTGTGGATGTAACCGGTGATGGAAGTAAAGCCCGATGCTATAAAGAGCAATATTGCATAGGAACCTGGAATGTCAGGTCCCTGAATCAAGGCAAAATTTGAAGTGGTCAAACAGATGGCAAGAGTGAACATGGACATTTTAGGAATCAGTGAACTAAAATGGACTGGAATGGTTGAATTTAACTCAGATGACCATTATATCTACTACTGGGTCGTAACAGTGCTTCCTTAGAGAGAAAACCTGTCTTAGCAACCAGAACCAGCGTCTGGGCTGCCTCCCAGTCCTCATGCTCTTCCTCACAAACCCGCATCTTTACCCTCCACATCCTGAACTTCTCCATTGCTCAGAGGTTCACAGAGACATCCTGCACTCCAAGCAAATAAGTTAGGCTCCAGAAATGACAGCTCCTCCACTCAGATATCTCGGTTGCCACCTGGAAGCATTAAAATAAAGTGAAGCTAGCAGCTGCCACAAGACTTACCATCGAAGGCCATGGCCTGGAGCAGAAGCAGCTCATCCTTGCTTATCCTGAGGAAGGCTGCAGCCTCACCGAGCTCCGACAGGTCCATCCTCCTTAAAGTGATCCTCCCAGTCAGACTGAGACCTTAAAATAAGCCAAAAAGATTCACTCTGCAGAAGACAGGTGTAGGTAGGAACCAGGGGAAAGAAGTCATCAGGAACTGAGGGGAGAAATTATTCACCATAGACAGACCATCAAGTGTTGAGTTTTCTTTTTAACTACCTCTCTGCCATGTCTCAAGTATATGATGAAGTTGTACACAGGGAGTCTTACTCTAGCAGGATCCATTTATGTGGGAGGCACAGACAGAAAGTTCAATGCCTAGAGTCCACAATGCTTTTAGGGGGCCACAAAAATATTTTAATTTCTTCTAAAATCAGAAGAAAAAGGGACTTCCCTGGTGATCTAGTGGTTAAGACTTTGCCTCCTAACGCAAGTGGTGGGGGTTTGACCCCAGCTCAGGGAGCTAAGATCCCACATGCCTTGTGGCCAAAAAACCAAAACATAAAACGCAAACAATATTATAACAAATTAAAGACTTTAAAAATGGTTCACATCAAAAAAAAAAAAAAGCAGGAGAAATATGTGAAAATAATATTAATGACATATAATGATGAAACCAGCCTGGATTATATTAATCAGTCTTTATATCAACCAACACAGTTGTAAAATCCAGTTTTTAGTACTTTTTGTGAAGGAAGGAGCCCACAAAGACAAAAATGCCCACAGCCTATAAAAGTCATCATGCAAACCTGAAGCCCCGAGCTCTGACCCTGGTGGGTGGTGGGATGGAGTAGACTGAGAAACAGAGGGTTTTGGACACTAGGGCCCTTGTAGGAGTGGAGGAAAGGCTTGCAGGTATCCAGGTAGACCCAGGAAGATGGTGCATTGTAGCCGGATCATGGCAGGAAAGAGGGAAGTTTTTCAGACAAATGCTCAGCATTAGTGAATAAAGGAATAAAAAGGTGAGTACTGCAGCAGAGGTGAGTGTCTGGGAGCAGGCAGTACATGAAACTGCTGACAGACATCTAAGGAGCTGTGCTAGGACAGCACATGCCAGAGGAGGGAAGCAGGCTTTGTGGTGAATAGAGTGAACGGAGTAAGGAGTACATCAGCTCAAGCAAGGCAGTTTCCGGTCTTGGATGGACTGGGTTGCTAGGCAAATTATCAGGACTAAATTCATTGAATGTTCATGCTATACCCTACACTTTACTTATTTTATCTTTAATCTGCACACTTCACGTTTGAAAATGAGAAGAAAAAAATCTTGGCTGTCACAATCGCAAATGAGAGGTCATGCTAATTGGACAAAAACGTTCTTAGGTTTTTTCCTCTCCAGTCATTTGCATGGGCAAGTCTTAGTAGCCTCATTTTATAGATGAGAAGGTAGAGGAGGACTTTCCAAGGTGGCTTAGCTCTGATTTACCTCATGACTAAAGAGCTCCATGGTCTATTCCCTCCTGAATGGACTGTAATCACTTTCTACTTCACACATGCATGAAAATTAACAAGCCTAATCATGTATTTTATGGCACTTAATCTATTTTCTGCTTTGTGGTGACTTGGGTTCATCCATGACAGCATCTCTGGAGTGTGGTTTAGCGCAAAGTCTACTGGTCCAGCCCAAAAGTTAGTTTTATTTCTGCTAGAAAATAAGCATACAGTTTATATTAACAGAAAGCCACAATTTCTCTATGTTCACTTTCCTTCCCTACACAATGCAAGGACTAGTCATAATCTATAGGGACATTTCACAAGACAGAAGTACTCATCAGAAGTCCATGAGCCAAAGCCCAGAGATAGGATAAGGAGTGATATTTCCCAGGAGGAAAAGACAAAATTGACCTTTCTGCAGGTAAGCATTCAGATTTAGGATTCGTAACAACAATACCCTTATGGCAAAAGTGAAGAGGAACTAAAAAGCCTCCTGAAAGTGAAAGAGGAGAGTGAAAAGTTTGGCTTGAAGCTCAACATTCAGAAAACAAAGATCATGGCATCTGGTCCCATCACTTCATGGGAAATAGATGGGGAAACAGTGGAAACGGTGTCAGACTTTATTTTTTTGGGCTCCAAAATCACTGTGGATGCTGATTGCAGCCATGAAATTAAAAGACGCTTACTCCTTGGAAGGAAAGTTATGACCAACCTAGATAGCATATTAAAAAGCAGGGACATTACTTTGCCAACAAAGGTCCGTCTAGTCAAGGCTATGGTTTTTCCCATGGTCATGTATGGATGTGAGAGTTGGACTGTGAAGAAAGCTGATCACTGAAGAATTGATGCTTTTGAATTGTGGTGCTGGAGAAGACTCTTGAGAGTCCCTTGGACTGCAAGGAGATCAGTCCTGAGTGTTCATTGGAAGGACTGAGGCTAAAGCTGAAACTCTAATACTTTGGCCACCTCATGAGACGAGTTGACTCACTGGAAAAGACTCTGATGCTGGGAGGGATTGGGGGCAGGAGAAGGGGACGACAGAGAATGAGATGGCTGGATGGCATCACTGACTTGATGGACATGAGTTTGAGTGAACTCTGGGAGTTGGTGATGGACAGGGAGGCCTGGCGTGCTGTGGTTCATGGGGTCGCAAAGAGTCGGACACGACTGAGTGAATGAACTGAACTGAACTGAACAATAATACATGTTAAGCACTTGAATAGATAAAATGGAGCTAGATAAAGGACAGCTCTGAAAGTCAGGCAGAGAAGTTTTGGAATAGACTCTAGAAAACATCATAAACTCTGGGCAAGGGCATGAGGGGAAGCAGTATTTTAGGAAAATGGTTCTGGCAGCACATCCAGGGTGGATTGAAAAAGAAAGAAGCTGTAGTCAGGGAGACGAGTTGTGAAACTATTTGTGAGAGAACTGAACTGTATCCTCCTCTCACTATGTGTGACTTCCTGGTGACTTGTATGCAATAGACAGTAGAACTCAGGAAGTATATTTTGAAATGGAAGAGATCCATAAATTTCCTGGAGTGTGAGTGTGTGTTTATGTGTGCATGTACATATTTCCTGGAAAGATACCTAAGAAACGGATATCTGGGGAGTGGGGACAGGATATAGGTGGGAGGAGGAGACAGTTACTCTACACTTCATACTATTCTGGTCTGTTTCAATTTGTGGCATGTGCATGTACTTTCACATTTAACAGATTTTTTAAAGTAGTTCTTATTATAACACCAAGGATAAAGAGCTCACATCAAGATACAGAGCACATAGCTGTGTAAATCGTTTTCCTATCCTGGACCATTTAGCATAATTAAAGATGTAGAAAAGAGCACTATCCAGGAGGAAACTGCATTGCCAGGAGTATAACTGTTTGGAGGGAAGTAACTAAGGCCAAGAGGATGACCCACCTGAGCGCCTTTGAAGTGAGTACAAGGTCCACATTACATGTATCCATTATTTACAGGGTGTGTTAGTCACTCAGTCATATCTAACTCTTTGTGACCCCATGGACTGTAGCCTGCCAGTCTCCTCTGTCTATGGAATTCTTTAGGCAAAAATACTGGAGTGGGTTGACTTTCCCTTCTCCAGGGGATCTTCCTGACCTGGGTATCGAACCCAAGTCTCCTGCATTGCAGGCAGATTCTTTACTGTTTGAGCTACCAGGGAAGCCCATTTACAGAGTACTTAGGCAACAGAGAAGGCAATGGCAACCCACTCCAGTACTCTTGCTTGGAAAATCCCATGGACGGAGGAGCCTGGTAGGCTGCAGTCCATGGGGTTACTAAGAGTCGGACATGACTGAGAGACTTCACTTTCATGCATTGGAGAAGGAAATGGCAACCCACTCCAGTGTTATTGCCTGGAGAATCCCAGGGACGGCGGTGCCTGGTGGGCCCCTGACTGTGGGGTCGCACAGAGTTGGACGCGACTGAAGCGACTTAGCAGCAGCAGCTGTAGTAGACAATGTTACTCTCAGAAAGCTGGACTCAGAGAGAGGCCTTAGATACTCATACATGTCTGTGGAAGAGCCAAACAACTATTCCTGCTCTGTTCCAGCACTCACTTTTTCAGGGACCAAGTAAGTAAGTATACAAACTACCATGATCCCATTTACACTCACATGACACAATTTCCTGAGTTAAACATCTTGGTTACCAAGTGAAGGTAAGGGGTGGGAAGGCCTTATGTGAAAGGGAGAGTTGACATGTGAGCTTTTCTCCTTGGCCTGGAAAGGATCAAGCTGGTCAGAACCTAGCTGTCCTTGGCAGATGGTAAGTTAACAGCTGTGTGAGAAGTGACACCAGCTTGAGTGACCAGCCATTCCAGGGTGGCTGGGGATTGAAGTATCTCCCAGGATTTGGGACTTTTAGTACTCAAACCAGGAAAGTCCCATGTAAGCTGGAAAAAATTGTTTACCCTCCTTTTAAGTCTAGAGTAATTCAGGAATTTTAAGAATAAAACCTCTAGCTTGGAAATCAGCTACTTCTATGCTTGCTGGTGGTATTTTCTGCGGTTCTGTCTCTAGGTATTTTTTCAATAGCTTTTTGAGAACATCCATTTATTCTCTCACTCAATATATTCATATTGCCCATTAGTAACTGCCCATACTAGGTTTGGGGGGCTTCAGGGTTGAGCAGGATAAATACACTCTTAGCTCTCTTAGAGTTAGAGATTGGAACTAGGTCGGGCAGGGTTGGGTGAGGGTATTCCTTCCATCTTGAATTATGGCTACACTTAGTCAAATTTGCTGAGAAAAATCTTCACATCCCGGGAAGGAGTAGTGCTGGTTATGCAGCAGAAGCCCAGGAGATGGTGGAAGCCAGGGGAAGAGGTATTTGTGTGGCCATGACTCCCACTTACCACTCAGCTAAAACCTCAGACTGGGTTATACAGTTCTTGACACTGTTCTCGGACAGGTCCCATCCCTCCCCAATTATCCCCTTCCTGATGCTTCAACGGAAGGGTTCCCATCTTTCGAAATGAACCCTGTGAGTCATTTACAATTTCTCCTTCTTTCTCGGGCTCACATTCAATTGATCCCCAAGTCCTATTGATTCTATAATTATTTGGTTCTTAGCTACTTTTAGCAGACATGATTTTGCATACCCACTGAGCCCACACACTCCTCTGAGGAGCTCCTGCCATCACCCACAGGCAAAGAAACACAAGCTATTGTGTCTGTCAGGTGACACTGGTGTCCTGGCCCAGCAAATACACCAAGTCTGAGTACCCGATCCAATCAGGGTGTCTGTTCCTGGAAGACAGATTCAGGACTTAGATGCCACGCTCACCCTGGGTCCTTTGCTTGAACTGAGTGGTACAGATTTGGGGTTGAGGTGGGCATTGCGGTGCGGTCACGTGGTGCCACATGCATGGTAATCAGCAGAAACTTCAACAGAGAGGGAATCATAAGAAGGAGGAGAAGCGGCAATTAGGGACCGAGGAAAGAGAAGGAGAGCTTGCTTCCTTATGTGCCAAGTAACTTTCGCAATCACAGAGCTTTTGAGACCTAGATTCAGTCCCTGCCTTTGGTTTTCAAAAAATCTTTCAATAACCTTCCAGAAAATCCCTAATTCATTCCTCTAAACTCAACCTTAAATTATCTTCAGTGTGTTTCTGGCTTTGCCATCAAAAATTCTTAAGGAAGACATGATGTTCCAGTCTTTGTACTAATACAGATTCTTATTTAATCTCCTAAGATGATGTGAAGGTTATATATAAATAAAAGTCAGCACAGTGTCTGGTGCATTGTAAAATTCCAGTGTATGTTAACTACTCTTATTACTATTCACAAGCGTTTGTTCTGGGTTTCAATGCTAAATTGATTAGAGAATCTGAGATGTGTAAAACCATAATAAAGGACAATACCTTTGGGAAGAGTGGGGGACAAAATTCACAAAGTGGCAGCTGTATTTGGGTGGATGCAGGTGAGACAAGGGTATCATTTACTTGGGTAGTGCTCTGTCCTGGGAGGTCACACTGACTCTAGTCCTCTCACCAATGACCACAGTGGGTGGTCTTTCCAGCAGTCTTTCCTCTTTCAGTCAGGGTTAGATGATACATTTCTAGAGGGAGGGGACATAGAGACTGTCTCCTTTGAAATCCTCACCACCTTGGCATTTTATTGCCCTCACTGTAAGCAGAAACTCTATGTCTATTAAGCAATTTGTTAAAAGAGGTAAAGTATTAGCAACCCCAACAGTTTTCAAATTGGTTTCATCATAATTGATTAATTCACTTGAGTTCTTCATCAAGTTAGGTTATTATGCGTGTTTACTTTCAAAGGCTTCCACTGCTGGGAAACCGTGATGCAAGAAATAAGAAATATTAATATTCCTCTGAGTAAACAAACACTACGAATCTCTCAACAAAGCCTCTTCCATTATTAAAATTGGAGACAAAGTGCCTGCAAACGAGAATGGATTTATCCAGATGTCAACAGAGGAAGGGGAGAATTATCAAGCACTTAAATGATTCCCAACAAGCTGGAACATGTGTCTCAAGGCAGTAAGTGAAATACGTTTACTTACAAGGCCCACTGAACACCACAAATCTGGGGAAATGCTACAAGATGCTCTTAATTAGGGGCACGACTGGAGAGACAAACAAAGGTGCCTATATCTCCTAATATTCATGCTGCTGGGATAATCTGTTACATGCCTCAACTCAGCAAGGTTTACTCGGTAAAAAACTGCTGATCACTGTGTCTTTATGCATAAATCTGCCACCCCTTAACCAGTTATAATACCTACATTTTATTTATTTACATGCAGATTAGCTTTCTAAAAAAGCTGGGTCTTAGGAGAGAAATGTTAAAGTATCGAGGTGAATTGAATTATAAATCAAGTGTGTTGCACAAATTATTACTTGGAGCACTCCAAGGAGTGATAACGATTCCAGCTCTACATCTCCAGGTGGTCCAGAGCTCACTTGCCGTTCTGCTCCCCCTCCTCCCGGTCTCTCCCCAGCCTACCACCTTCCATCACGCCACAGAAACTGTCCTTTCTAATGATCTTCTTTCTAAAGACAGATTCTAATGGTACTTTTTGGTCTCTAATCCTACTCCCTGGTTCTGGGATACCTTCCTCTTTCTGTTCTCTTCCCCTGTGCTAATTAACTAATCAAAGACCCATCCCCAACAAACACAGTGCTTTATCAGTGACATTCCTCTTGAGCAACCCCCTTCCACTGGTGCCCCCTCCCAGCTTCTGGGGGCCCTTCTATCCTGTCCAACAAGACCTTGCCTCCTTGTCTCATTTCTTTCTGTCTCCCCACCTTGGATCAAAATTCTGATTCTCTGTACTCAGCTATTTGCTATTTACCCAAAGGAAAAAATTCTAATTAAATTTCGTTATGCATTCATTGTCAAGTATGCCCTCTTAGGTACTATGCGTTAAAAGAGCAATAGGACCTCAAGAAGGTCCCATCCAACTGAGGGCTGGGCTACAGGGGTGTGTATCAATTCTTACAATCCCCCATGAAAAATGCTAGGATAGAGCTGTACACAGGGTGATGCAGACCATGGAAGCATGACCCTCTCACTTCTAATTGTATTTTAAAAATAAAAGTTTCCAAAGGAAAGAATCTCAAATGGCCCTAAGATGGTACCCATGGAGTCAGTAGCAACACTATTTTATAAGAGCAAATAATAGCTACCATTTCTGAGGATTTATTGCACACCGTTTTTTTGTTTTTGTTTTTCATACTGTTCATGGGGTTCTCAAGGCAAGAATACTGAAGTGGTTTGCCATTCCCTTCTCCAGTGGACCACATTCTGTCATGTATGGATGTGAGAGTTGGACTGTAAAGAAAGCTGAGCGCTGAAGAATTGATGCTTTTGAACTGTGGTGTTCGAGAAGACTCTTGAGAGTCCCTTGGACTGCAAGAAGATCCAACCAGTCCATTCTAAAGGAGATTAGTCCTGGGTGTTCATTGGAGGGACTGATGTTGAAGCTGAAACTCCAATACTTTGGCCACCTGATACAAAGAGCTGGCTCATTTGAAAAGACCCTGATGCTGGGAAAGATTGAGGGCAGGAGAAGAAGGGGATGACAGAGGATGAGATGGTTGGATGGCATCACTGACAAAATGGACATGGGTTTGGGTAAACTCCTGGAGTTGGTGATGGACAGAGAGGCCTGGCGTGCTGCGGTTCATGGGGTCGCAAGGAGTTGGATGTGACTGAGCAGCTGAACTGAACTGATTGGACACCAGGTACTGGCTTATGTGCTTTACATATATTAACTCTTTTAATCTCATAGCAGTTCTATGAAGACATTTATAATAACCCACATTTTATAAAGACACAAACTTGGAGAGGTAGTAAGTGATGTCTCTGGTTGGGGAGGGGGGGAATCTGGATACATGAAAGTCATCCTTGATTCCTATCTCTCCCTTCACCTTCATATCCAATCATTTGCCAAGCTCTGCTGACTCTTTATCTAAATATCTATCAGAACCATCTATATTTTCCCATTCTCCACCAGCACCCAATCAAGGCCATTATCATTTCTCTCTTGGCTTATTGCTTTACTCTTTGGTTTGGTCTCTTGACAGCAGCCAATCCAGAATGAGGTCACATGCACAGGGACACAGTCATACTACTATCTTATTTAAAACCTTTCTACTTTTTAAATTTAAGATTAAGTCCAAAATATTAACAGGACTTGCAGAGCTCTCCAGCATTTGTTCTGCCTGATGTCCCCACCCTGCCTCCCATACTCTCATGACAGACAAGCCCTGGCTGGTGTATTCCTAGGAATCACCAAGGAGTACTCTCTGATCTCTGGGCATTCACACAGGAGGTGACCTCTGGTTGGAACACTCAATCCTTCCCCTCTGCCTCTGGCTAGTTCCTCATTACTCTTTGGGTCTCCATTAAGCAGTGTTTCTCCAGGAAGTGTTCTCTAGGCTGTGTCTCTCTTAGATATGTTCTTAGATCCCTTTACTACATGTATCATGGTAATCTTCATTCTGTATTATCTGTTGAAATTCTAGCTTCCTGACCAAATATAAGCAGGGAGTAGGTCTGCTCCTAGGGCAGGGAATAGGTCTGCTCCATTCAGAGCGGATGCCAGACATCTGCACAGAGTAGGGCCTTGATAAATGCTTAGTACATGAACCAGCAAGCAAATTAGACCCATCAGTCTGACTTCTGAACTCATGCTCCTAAGCATGATGCCATACAGCATTCTTGCTGAACTTCAGCTTAGGAGGCATCGTGTCCTTGGTTAGAAAAGTATCACCACCCCATTCTCTACTTTGGATGAGAAATGAAAATCTAGGTCTATGGTATAAAAGGAGTATAATTTGAATAAAAATCAACTGGTTGATTGTATTAAAAAAAACTGACTTAGCTGCTACTGCTGCTGCTAAGTCGCTTCAGTCATGTCTGACTCTGTGTGACCCCATAGAGGAATAGCTTATTTTTTAAAGAAAAATATTAATAATTGTTAAGAAGTCAAAACTATATTCTAAGATTTTTGAATCCATGGAATTTTAGAACTAAAAGTTATTATCAGTTCTCTCAGTGCTCCATAATTTAGAGGTGATTATGAAAGGGACCAATAAAATAAACAATTGGCCTAAATTCACCAGCCAGTGACAGTGGGGCTAGGCTGAAAGTGTAGACAGTTCTGAGCAGAGTTTAGAAAAAATACTCATGATAGATCTATGAAGAGGAACTGAAGAAAACTAAGATTAGGGGTTGTATCTTTGTGCTTCGGAGTTGAAGGCAAATACATTCTCCCATAAAACACTCGTTAAAACCACACTCAGAGAGTAAACTATTAGATAGAACAGAACATTGTCATAGTCTAGTAAAATATTCCTTTGGGTCAGTGACCAATAATTGGCATAATAGCTTAACACCTAGTTTAGAATTGCTAGTGATATTATTACCCAAATGATATGCATTAAATATTTTAGTAACTCTAAAAGTTGCGTATAATATAAATCAAAGGTTTTATTTGTATTATTTTCGTTGATTTTGTATTTTTCTAAATGATATGACCTTAACCCAGGATAATTATATGAATTTCAACTATGTATAATTATAATCCAATTATAATCAACATCTTCACATGCTAGATATTCAAAGATACATTTCTCTAAAATAAAACTGGAGTATTATGTATTCCAGTTCAATAAATTCAACAAATAGTTTTTGAACACACGGTACATGACAAAAATTGGCAAAATACTTGGAATACCTGAACAATTAATACATGACTTTTGTTCTCAAGATTTAATCTACTAGGAGACAAGACTAGTCAACAAATTGTTTCCAGCATAAATCCAATAAGGGATATACATTTGCTAAGAGATTATAATGAAAATAAAATTGTTAAAATTATAATCCCAGAAGGATTCTATTCAATAAACACAAGGGGTTTTTTTTTTCTTAAAATATTTCATTTCATATAATGAATAGCCCCCAAGGTAAAAAGAGCAGTAAAGATTGCAAATTGTCTTTCATACTCATCATTCAGCCTACCAGTGTCAAAGGAAGAAGAGAAAAACCTACCTTGAAAAGAGCAAAGGAAATGAGCAGGCCAGTGCTGAATCAAGACTTTATACACTTTTGTAAAGGTCAACAATGACAACTTCAGACAATTTTGCCATTGTTTCTAAATTTGTCTGCTGGTTTTTGAGAAATTGAACCCATGGATCTGGATTTGGCACCCAAAATGTCTCTGAGGTGTGGGTGTAGGGTGTCAGAAAACTATTCCATTTCTATAACCAAAATCCGCAGGCTAATTTAACTCGTTCTTTAAATGCTTGCTGCATAATAGGATTAGACAATATTAATAAGAGAAGCAGCAATACCCCTCTCTCGTGACATCAATTTTGGAGTCTTGGCGTCTAATGCTATTTCTCCCAGTGACTTTGAACAATCAAGCTAAGGGTCTCAACATTTTTCACATTTCCAAGTTAACAGTTCAACAATAGTTTTCTACTATTTATTTAGGCCACTCTAAGAATACTAAGAACACATATTAATGAGTTTCTATATTCTAAGCACTGTTCTAAGTACTCTGCATATTTGAATTTATGTAAGCCTCAGATCAACACTAAAACGTAGGACTTTCATTATTCCCATGTTACAAATGAGAAAATAGAGGCAGAGGTGATAAGCTAGTAATTTTTGGAGACAAGATTTGAACCTAGAATGTTCGGGTTCAAAAATCAATTCTCGCAATCATTACGGTATACAATTATTCATTCTTAATTCTGATAATGTTCTTTAATATCTGCCCCCTCCCCAAATATAATTCTACAGAGTGTCCTTTCTATCCAAGGAGATATATTGCTATCTTCTTCTTCCAACTGCCAGGACATTTTCTCTCAGTCTCTAGGTGAAGCAGACAGCTAGCTGATTTCTATAAAGGGGAAAACAGCTAGACAAAACTCTTGGCTTTGAATCACTTTTCCAGGACTTGAAAGCCATTTGTAAAACCTGAAAAAGTCTCCCTGGAGCAAAGGACTTTCTGAACTATGTTTAAAATAATTTGGGAAGTGATGTAAAGAAGTAGAACTCTCTGAGGTTATAGGAAACAGCTCATGCAATCAGTTCTCAGCACTGATGGGCCAGTTCTGCATAATTCTTACCCCAAACCAGTTAATTCACCATTTCCCACTGAGGAAAAAAAGAGAATAGAGTAGAGAGACACCTTTGCTGAGGCCTATTACACAGTACTGCAGGCAGAAATGGGCTACTAACAAATGGGGAAGCAAGTACTACATAACAGTCTGTTACGCTAAAGTGAGCCAATCTGGCAGCCTAATTGAGATGATCCTTGTTGCATCTTACAGGAATGCAATTTAATTAGAATGGGTAAACTGACAGCAGTAACCTCACAGAATCCCAGGCAATATGAGATGAGCAAGAGAAATATCACCCTGGCTGGCTTTCAGTCTGTAGTACATGGACATTGAAGGTATCTACTTGGCCTTTGGCAGAATGGGAGCCATTTTCCATGTGTGTTTGGGCCTTGAGAAAAAGGGTGTGTTCTTGTGTTTAGAAATTTAAAGAAGAATCAATCAAGATAAAATGGACAAAACAGTTTAATGTGCATTTTAAGGAACTCTGAGGTTTCAAAATGTCCACATGCAGAAGAAGCTAACCAGACTGGATTTGCAGAAGGGTCTAATTTGGAATAAATAAGAGACAGCTGTTAAAAGTAATAAACAGCGAATAGTCAGGAGGAGAGGCAAGTTCCTCTAGACTCTGAGGGCAGGTAGTGGGGAGCAAAGGTAGATGTGCTGAGAGAAGGGGAGTATTCTGATCCAGTCTATTGGAAAAAATATCCAAAGAAAAGGCAGGATCAGGATGCTGCTGATGTGGCTCAGTTGGCATTTGGTAATCGGTCTACAGGGTTAGATAGGCAGGCCAGCCCTAGAGATTCAAACGTGGCTATGATATCATTATGATAATTCCAGGAGAGTGAGGCAGGGTTGCTGATTCTCTGGCTCAAATAGAGAAGGCAAAACAATAGCCTTCTTGTAAAGTTAAGTTGCATCTTAAAAAAATAAACCAGATGAGAGTTAAATTCTGTCAACAGCTGTTATATTCAAATGGTCAAACCCCACACCTAACTGACTGGACAATCACATTAAAGTAACCATGTATTCCCAACAGAGAAACCTCTTTGAAGAATTGTTGTATATTGACGATCAGAAGTCATTCTACTTAAAATGCAGCTGATCAAATACTCTAAATGTAGCTTGATCAAGCAAACTCCAGGAGATAGTGGAGGACAGGTAAGCCTGGTATGCTGCATTTCGCGGGGGTCACAAAGTGTTGGACATGACTTAGTGACTGAGAAACAACAACATAGGACTCTAATATACAGACCCAAAAGTCACATATCAAATCTTACTATAATAATTGCTGAAGACAAAATGTTTTGCAACACTGACTACACAGATATTACTAAACCATTTGCGATCACAATTTATAACAAGTTGTTCTGTTTTTAACTTAGATAGAAGGGTCAATATCATAAAAGATGTTAGAGTATGTTAGGGAGAGAGGATGGAGAGGAGTTTGCTGCAATTTAAAAGAAGGAAAAAACAAAATTATCAAGTCCTTTCCTTTTCAGGGTACCCATCTTTTCCCTTCCCTACTCTATTGATATGATTTGACAATGAGCACATTTATCAGAGGACTTGATGTGTGGAAATTGAATGATATGTTCATGTTTGTTAGGAAATAAGATTGTAAGCTTGTGAGGATAATTATTAAAGAAGTGGCATTTAAATGAGAATGAGTTATAAAAGTATCATACTGTATAAAAAATTATTCAATGCATCTAAAAACAGTGGCTGTCTCTCGGCTGTCAGATTATGGATTCTTCAAAAAATGTATTTTACATCTCCATATTTTCTAATATTCTATAATAAACATACATTTTATATAATAAAACAATTAGAATAAGATGCTGGTCAGTATTTCTGGGTGTAAATTAGGGTTATTACTAGGTTATGTCTTTATATTCATATATATAATGTATAATATATGCATATACACATATAATTAATATGTAAATGAGTCAAACATAGTATACACTTTTTTTTTCTCGCTTGCCTTTGGTCTCTTGCCATAATCTGTATCATGCATTTTCTTATACTTCACTCACATCTTTTTTCTTGCTTCTCCCCATTGCCCCATACAATGACCCAGGTTCACAATTTACAATTCAAAATTTTGAGTTTTCTCCATGCTGATATGCTCATGAAGATATGGAAACACATCACACATTGCTCCTGGTTGTTTAACAAAATGGGATCTGTTATATATAGGTATCTAGGTCGTGCTTTGTTCACTTAATAATGTCATTGAAAACCTGTCAAACCGATTGAAGGAACTCTAATTCCTCATTTTTATGGTTGTATGTTATTCCATGGTGTGAAAGTAGTGCAAGTGTTAGTTGCTCAGTTGTGTCCAAGTCTTTGCGACTCCATGGACTGTAGCCCTCCAGGCTCCTATGTCCATGAAATTCTCCAGGCAAGAGTACTGGAGTGGGATGTCATTTCCTTCTCCAGGGGATCTTCCCAACCCAGGGATTGAACCCAGGTCTCCTGCATTGCAGGCAGATTCTTTACCATCTGAGCCAAGAGGGTTCTGAGCCATTCAGCAGTTAGCCTACTGAAGTTTCTATATTTTTTTGCAACCATGAAAAATACTGTACTTGGCATCTTTGTACATATTTCCTTATGCATAGTTATATTACTTTGGGAAAGTGTCCCAGGAGTGGGAATATTAAGTCAGAGAAAATACATCTAAAGTTGTAATAGATATGGCCAGATTGCTTTCTGAAAAGGCAGTAATGCTTCACAATTTCACCAGCCATACATGAAAGTACTCTTGACAGTACTCATTCTTTTTAATTTCTGATAATCCAACAAGTATAACGTAATATCTCATTTTTAACTTTAATTTCATTCCCCTGCCTGTTAAATAACTTGAACATGTTTTCAAAAGCTTATCAGCCATTTGATTTCATGCCTGTTTGAGTTGTTTATTCTGCCTGTTTATTTTGCCTATTTTCCTATGGGGGTATTTGGTTTTTCTTGTCAGTTTTGCAGTTGTTCTTTGTACATTTTTTATCCTAATCCTTTGTCTGCCATCTGTATCATCAGTTTAATTTGTCATATTGTTTGTCTCCTGAATTTATTTGTGGTAACAGTTATATTATATTTTGATACAGTTAGATATACCTATCTTTTCTTTTTATAACTAACAATATTTTTGTTTAGCTTTGGGGGATTATAAATGGTTATATTTAGCCAGTATTTCTTGGTAGTCCCAGTATTAGTTGCCACGGGGAATGACAACAATAACAAAATTGCCCTTTGCAAATGAACAAGTTGGGAACAGAAAACTCCAAAATAATGACAAATAAGATAGAAGTTTATTTCTGTCATAAAGTGAAGTTAAGAAGGAGTTCATCCAGAGCTTGCATGTACATCCCAATGCAAGGGGTCAAGTTTCTTTTCCCTGATGATTCCATTCCCCATGTCAGCTCATGTCTCAAGATTCTGTTGGAGATCCAGTCATTTTGTCCATTTCCAGTTCAGAAGAAAGAAGGAAAAGAGAAGGGCCAATTCCTTTAAAGATTTTTTTCTCAGAAAAAAGAGAGAGGAGAGTGAAGAGAGATAATGAAACAGTCTTTACTTCAGGTGGCCTCATGCTCAGCCCAAAACTAGGTGTCTCTGTACTTTGGAAGATGGGGAAACACCTACCACAACAGTTTCAAAACAATTAGTTAAGAGATTTTGAGATTAATGATTTTGGAGAAAATATATCTTTTATAAAGACTTTATACTACTCTGAATACATACATGAATGATGAGTAAATACATCAATGAATTCACTTCTAATATTTTTCCAGAGCTTGTTTACTTTCCAGAACTTCTCTCTTCCAACACAGCCACTCTCCAATAATCTTCTTCTCTAGTCAAGTGGGAATAGACATTTTATTGCAGATGATGCCTACTTATTTGGAAAATTGGTATCAACCAAAAGTGAGCAGGCACCACTACATAAAAAAGACTTTTTTCTCATCCATTGCTCAGGTTCATCAATTGCCTAATGCTATAAAGAATCTGGAAACTTCTTTCATGAGTCTGGTTGTTGTTGTTCAGTCACTCAGTCAGGTCTGACTCTTTGCAACCCCATTAACTGCAGTACGCCAGGCTTCCCTGTCCATCACCTCTCTCGGAGCTTCCTCAAACTCATGTCCATTGAGTCGGTGATGCCATCCAACCATCTCAACGTCTGTTGTCCCATTCTTCTCTGCCTTCAACCTTTCCCAGCATCAGGGTCTTTTCTAATGTCAACTCTTCACATCAGGCGGCCAAAGTATTGGAGATTCAGCTTCAGCATCTGTCCTTCCAATGAATATTCAGGATTGACTGGTTTGATCTCTTTGCAGTCTAAGGGACTCTCAAGAGTATTCTCCAAAACCATAGTTCTAAAGCATCAATTCTTCATTGCTCAGCCTTCTCTATGGTCCAACTCTCCCGTCCATACACAACTACTGGAAAAACCATAGCTTTGACTAGACAGACCTTTGTTGGCAAAGTAATGTCTCTGCTTTTTAATATGCTGTCTAGGTTTGTCATGGCTTTTCTTCCAAAGAGCAGTTTCATGGCTGTAGTCACCATCTGCAGTGATTTTGGAGCACAAGAAAATAAAGTCTGTCACTGTTTCCATTATTTCCCCATCTATTTTCCATGAAGTGATGGGACCAGATGGGATCAGTGATGGATCAGATGCCCTGATCTTTGTTTTTTGAACTTTGAGTTTTAAGCCAGCTTTTTCACTTTCCTCTTTCACTTTCATCAAGAGGTTCTTTAGTTCCTCTTCACTGTCTGCCATAAGGGTTGTGTCATCTGCTATCTGAGGTTATTGATATTTCTCCCAGAAATCTTGATTCCAGCTTGTGCTTCATCCAGACTGGCATTTTGCATGATGTACTCTGCATGTAAGTTAAATAAGCAGGATGACAATATACAGCCTTGATGTACTCCTTTCCCAATTTGGAACCAGTCCATTGTTCAATGTCCAGTTCTGTTGCTTCTTGACCTACATACAGGTTTCTCAGGAGGCAGGTAAGGTGGTCTGATATTCCCATCTCTTTAAGAATTTTCCACAGTTTGTTGTGATCCACACTTCAAAGGCTTTAGCATAGTCAATGAAGCAGATGTTTTTCCGGAATTCTCTTGCTTTTTCTATGATCCAACAGATGTTAGCAACTTGATCTCTGGTAAAAAGGATTAAAGAAAGAATTCACTGGGAGGAAAAACATTTTCCAGTTAGAGGGGGTTAATGCTACTGGTTTTAAAATGAGTGGCTAGTGGCTAGATTCAAAAGATAACTTCTGTTTAGATGCTTTCATGTCTAGTTTATTTTTTAATAAGACTGCAAAAGAATATAATAAATTTTATCTTTAAGAAAGACAGAGGCAATACAGATGCCATGGTTTATGATGTGGGTCTGTTATCTGGCTGCCTTTTGAATCTAAGAGATAAATTTCAAAATATATCTCACCACCATTTGCTACATATTGAAAATAATGCAGACTTTTTGAAAAAATCAAGTCCCTAATTTTAAAAGATATGTTATTAAATATATGGTCTGGAATTAGAGCCACATGACAAGCAGACATATGTCTATTTTATCCTTTGATCCTGTCCAATAGTAATAAAAGAAAAAAGGAGAAATAAATATCCGGTGCTGAGCTGCTCATTTACAATTCCACTGTCTTTGAAAGCTTCTGGATCTGTTATTCAACAGTATGACTTTTTCCCTCGTGATTGAAACTGAACTCAAATGCATGAAATGGGCCAATATTAGACTCTTAGGCACTGATGCTTTGATAAACTCTCCATGTGGCACTTTATTATTAATCAATTCATGCCACCAACAAACATGTTAAAGTTATAAATCAAGCAGATCAGAGCTACCTGATTTTGCAGCTGTGAGGCATGTACTTCTATTGGTCCTCATAGTAAAGTGAAGATGGCAAAGTTGTCAAGTCTGAAATTTTCCCTGTTCTGTTTCCTCTTCCTATCCATCCTCTCAATTGTGAGGGTAATGTTCTCTGATCTTTTTACTCATTTCCAGTCAATCCAGCTCATGCTCTGATTACTGGGCTATTGGGCATGGGGCTATGCGCCAGTCACGAGGTGAACACTGGTAAATAGGCTGATCCCTGCCCTCCAGGAGCCCAAGCCCCAGAGCAGGACTGCACAGCCCTACGGTGAAGCTCATTGAGTTATTTTAAACAGAACAATAGTACTGGTAGTGCTTATGTTTTCCAGAGATTTTTATTTTAAAAATATAAATTAGAATATGCAGAGAATCGGTGATATATAAATGTTTGATATTACACACACAAACACACACACATATATAAATTAGAACAGGTTTTAAAATACACAGTACTTGCTATCACCCACATATATTTTCTCCAGTAGAAGCTTCTAATTGACACTGGTCATAAATCCCAGACTATCTGATCTATGTTACAAACCCTAAACCTTGATGTTAGGAACATTTGTTATGTATGTGACTGAGGAGAGAGGTGAGGATTAGACTGATGCATTTGTCTCAGTCAAACAGATCACAGGCAGTGAGTTAAACTTCATTTACATTATCCATAACTAATTTATCCTGAAGAGCTCTCAACTATGGTTTTACACCTTAATACTCATTTTTAACTGGGGAGTTCAAAAGGTATCTTGCTAGAAGTATCTATGAAAATGATCTAGAAGGTTTTTTAGAAATCAGATTGCTGCGTGCCACCACTCATTTCTCCTTCAGTAGGTCTGAGATGGAGCCTGAGGATGTGCATTTCAAAGAAGCTTCTAGTTGATACTGATGCTGCTGGTCTGGGGACCTCACTCAGAACTGTGCTACACTAAAGGAATTTCCTACAATAGTAAGCAAGTGGGGAGATTTTGCTAGCCCACCAGGGCCTACTCAACCAGCTGTAAAGACCAGGCTCACTTAATCTCTCTGTGGTGACTTAAGACACTGGTACATACTAGTACTTCCACATACTCCAAGAGAGGAAAGTCTTCCTCCCAGGGTGTCCTGCCCCCCGCACAGGTCTACCTGGAAACATCCTTCTTGACCTCCCACTTCAAAGGCCTCTCAGCTGCAGAGGCTATGCACTATGAGACAATTTATGCTATTCTAGGTAGTTTTTCTTTTTTAAATCATCACCCATTCAATCTCCAAGTAATGTCTGGAATGCATTTTTCACCATTCCTATATCGTGTTGACCATGGCTTAGAACTCCTCAGTATCTACACTAGTCAGGCCAATTTGAGGTTTGACAAATACATCACCTTACATAAAATCTTGTCTTGACTTATCAGAAGAGCCTATAGGTTAACTGATGGGCTCTAAAGTCAGACTGCCTGAGTATGAATGCCAACTCCACTCTCACCTCACCAGGGAACACTGAGCAGGTTCAGTGTTCCCTGTGCCTGAGTATTCTCACCCATATTATGCCTACATCTTAATGTTTTTATTTTAAATATAATTTTATCTATAAAGTCCTCAGAATAGTACATGGAAAAGAGAAGGTATTCAATAAGTGGCAATGATCATTATATTAATAAAAGAACTATAACTACATTGGGGCATATAGGAGTAGAATTCATTGTTTCTCACCAATTAAGAATGGCTATATCCTGGCAAGACTAAAGGCAGGCATAAAATGAGTTTCTTTGGATCTTCAACTTCTTGTTATAGTTTTTGTGGTGAAAGAGGTTGAGTTCACAGACAAACTAAAATTGGGGATAATGGCTGTGACTTTCTGCACTCAGTACCTTGGGTTTTGAGCATGGTAAGGAATTTTGTCCTTAAAGAGCAATGACCCAGTTTAGGATGTTGCACATGTCTCAATTCATTTCAAAAGCACTGAACTCCCACTGAGCGTGGTAGGAAGATCTATATTCCAACAGACTCTCTACTCTGGGTATGATCTCCTGTTTATATAGGGGTGGAATTGAGCCTGGGGGAGGGAATGACTGCACAAAGTCATGGTGCTAACATCCATCAGAACCAGTACTCAAGCATCAGGCAGGATGACACCAAACACCATGCTCTTTACCCTCTGGTCCTTTGTCTCTGGGTTGGTCCCAGTGACAACTACTCTCAGTAAATAATTAGGATTCATGCAGATTTGGGGTCAATGAAAATAGAGAAAGTGACATCACATACTCTGTCCTACCAGGTACAGAGAACAGACTTAGGAGAGTGGAACATTTCAGCACCATGACCCTTGGTGTCTAAGAAAAGGGAAGTGAGAAGTTGTCTGTTGCTAGATTGGACACAGAGCACACAGAATAAAATCAGATGGAATGTTTCACCATCTGTCTGGATTTTTAAAAAGTAGGCTGATTACATTTATAATGTCATCTCGTGATTACTCAAATTACATCATAGCCTATTTTTATTCTGTCATATAGTAATTTGTGTGCTGTAAATTAAGACTACCAAGAACAAAACCAGCTTCCTGCTGTCAGGCTATTCAACATTTAGTTAGACAAATTACAAACATATGCTGAATGTCCACTCACTGCCCAGTCTTGGTGCTAAGCTTTTGGAAAAATCTAAAAATATCAGACATAGTTCCCATCTTAAAAGAGCATATGATCTTATTGGTAAGATGAGGTAAATGCAACTAAAATTACTAGACCAAAATAGAGGATCAGACATGAGGAAGATAGCCAGGAAGACAGTTTTGTTGACAGCATGGGAGCCCTGTGAATAAAGAGGTGGAGACCCACAGCTGTATTTAGTCATTCTGCCTGCAACAGGACAATACACTTGAAATTCAGACTGAGGGCAGACTGTGGGAGGTTTTGGCACTCTGGCTAAGGAGTTTAGATTTTACTCTAGATTTTAAAAATATTCTTTTAAGGGACAAATACATTTTTCAAACAAACTACAATGTAAGCATCTTGACTCAAATTTATGCCTTCAGCAATATGGACAGATGGAGTCGATCTGCCCTTTCACCTAAAACAACTGAAAATATTCATAGAAAATGTGATTCAGTGGTTTTCTAGTCATCATTCAACAAGCAAGGAAGGGCAATGATCCCTGAAACACAAAACAGAGAAGGTGAGCCTCATGATGGCCCCAGGAGACTGCTTGGAGTGTGGCCAGGCCAGAACATGGGGCGTTTTCAGATTAAGTCGAGCAATACCCTTAGTTAAGATGGATCTGGGAGTCTGAGGTGACCAAGGTGGCTAGCGTTCATACAACAAAGCACTGAAGGGGAAAGAGCTGCTCACAGAGGGTAAGTTCTGGGCACCTAGAGTACCTTACTCAAGTCCTCAGCTGAGTAGTGATTAGTGATCAGTACATGTCTGTGAAGAAAGAACCACCAAAAGGACTAGAGGAGAATCCTCAGTGCCCCCAGGAAAATAGTTCCTGTTTTCCCAAGTCAGAGGGAAAATCTTATCTCGTGGAAGATAAGGAAGAGCACTCAAAAATTTTTGCCTCAATAGTAGATAAAATTAGGCCTAGCTCTTCCTACAAATCTTCAACTCAGAATTGAATGAATCAGCTTCCAAATAACTGTATACTAGAATAAAATTCAAAAATATTTATAGGAATATAAATATGTCCAGCAACCAATAAACTAAAATTTCTGGCATCCAATTAAAAATTACCAGGCATTCAAAGAAGCAGGAAAATACAGCTTAAAATGAGAGGAAAAATCAGTCAATCAAAACTGACCTAGATATATGGATGATGAAATGAATAGATAAGAACACTACAATATTTAACTGTTGTATTTCATATGTTCAAGAAACCAATAGAAAGATTGAACATGATACTTAGAGGAAGAAATTGCTGCTCTGGTAAGAAATATTAATGCTAATGAGTAAAATCATATGGATCAGTGAAGCACAGTTTGAGAATTATTGTTCTGGGCTGTCAAGAGCCATTGAAGACTTTTCAACAAAATTTGACATGAAAATAGTGGTATTTTGGAAAGACTGAATAGCTAGAGATTCAGGATGGGACTGATGGGGAGATCAGGGGCAAAGATTTTAGGCATGAGATAACTGTAGTAATGCAACAGGGAAATGAGATTTTTGGCCTAAAAGAATAGCAGTGGAAATAGAGGGAGGGGATGGTTTTGTTTGGCAAAAAGGAGTTCATGATCTGAGCCACAGTCAGCTTCTGGTTTTGTTTTTGCTAACTGTATACAGCTTCTCCATCTTTGGCTGCAAAGAATATAGTCAATCTGATTTCGGTGTTGACCATCTGGTGATGTCCATGTGTAGAGTCTCCTCTTGTGTTGTTGGAAAAGGGTGTTTGCTATGACCAGTGCGTTCTCTTGACAAAACTCTAGTAGCCTTTGCCCTGCTTCATTCCGTGCTCCAAGGCCAAATTTGCCTGTTACTCCAGGTGTTTCTTGATGTCCTACTTTTGCATTCCAGTCCCCTATAATGAAAAGGACATCTTTTTTGGGTATTAGTTCTAAAAGGTCTTGTAGGTGTTCATAGAACCGTTCAACTTCGGCTTCTTCAGCATTATTGGTTGGGGCATAGGCCTGGATTACTGTAATATTTAATGATTTGCCTTGGAAACGAACAGAAATCATTCTGTCATTTTTAAGATTGCATCCAAGTACTGCATTTCAGACTCTTTTGTTGACCATGATGGCTACTGCATTTCTTCTAAGGAATTCCTGCCCACAGTAGTAGATATAATGGTCATCTGAGTTAAATTCACCCATTCCAGTCCATTTTAATTCACTGATTCCTAAAATGTCTATGTTCACTCTTGCCATCTCCTGGTTGACCACTTCCAATTTGCCTATATTCATGGACCTAGCATTCCAGGTTCCTATGCAATATTGCTCTTTACAGCACCGGGCCTTGCTTCTATCACCGGTCACATGCACAACTGGATATTGGTTTTGCTTTTGATCCATCCCTTTATTCCTTCTAGAGTTATTGCCAAATTCAGACTTAAATTGAAGAAAGTAGGGAAAACCACTAGACCATTCAGATATGACCTAAATCAAATCCCTTATGATTATACAGTGGAAGTGAGAAATAGATTTAAGGGACTAGATCTGATAGATAGAGTGCCTGATGGACTCTGGACCGAAGTTCGTGACATTGTACAGGATATAGTGACCAAGACCATCCCCATGGAAAAGAAATGTAAAAAGGCAAAATGGCTGTCTGAGGAGGCCTTACAAATAGCTGTGAAAAGAAGAGAAGCAAAAGAGAAAAGGAAAGATATAAGCATCTGAATGCAGAGTTCCAAAGAAGAGCAAGGAGAGATAAGAAAGCCTTCCTCAGGGATCAATGCAAAGAAACAGAGAAAAACAACAGAATAGGAAAAGCAAGAGATCTCTTCAAGAAAATTAGAGATTCCAAGGGAACATTTCATGCAAAGATGGGCTTGATAAAGGACAGAAATGGTATGGACCTAACAGAAGCAGAAGATATTAAGAAGAGGTGGCAAGAATACACAGAACTGTATAAAAAAGATCTTCACGACCAAGATAATCACAATAATGTGATCACTGACCTAGAGCCAGACATCTTGGAATGTGAAGTCAAGTGGGCCTTAGAAAGCATCAGTACGAACAAAGCTAGTAGAGGTGATGGAATTCCAGTTGAGCTATTTCAAATCTTGAAAGATGATGCTGTGAAAGTGCTGCACTCAATATGCCAGCAAATTTGGAAAACTCAGCAGTAGACACAGGACTGGAAAAGGTCAGTCTTCATTTCAATCCCAAAGAAAGGCAATGCCAAAGAATGCTCAAACTACCACACAATTGCACTCATCTCACATGCTAGTAAAGTCATGCTCAAAATTCTCCAAGCCAGGCTTCAGCAATATGTGAACCGTGAACTCCCAGATGTTCAAGCAGGTTTTAGAAAAGGCAGAGGCACCAGAGATCAAATTGCCAACATCCGCTGGATCATGGAGAAAGCAAGAGAGTTCCAGAAAAACATCTATTTCTGCTTCATTGACTATGCCAAAGCCTTTGACTGTGTGGATCACAATAAACTGTGGAACATTCTGAAAGAGATGGGAATCCCAGACCACCTGACCTGCCTCTTGAGAAACCTGTATGCAGGTCAGGAAGCAACAGTCAGAACTGGACATGGAACAACAGACTGGTTCCAAATAGGAAAAGGAGTACGTCAAGGCTGTATATTGTCACCGTGCTTATTTAACTTATATGCAGAGTACATCATGAGGAACGCTGGGCTGGAAGAAGCAGAAGCTGGAATCAAGATTGCTGGGAGAAATATCAATAACCTCAGATATGCAGATGACACTACCCTTATGGCAGAAAGTGAAGAGGAACTCAAAAGTCTCTTGATGAAAGTGAGAGTGAAGGTTGGCTTGACGCTCAACATTCAGAAAACAAAGATCAAGGCATCTGGTCCCATCACTTCATGGGAAATAGATGGAAAAACAGTGGAAACAGTGTCAGACTTTATTTTTGGGGGCTCCAATATCACTGCAGATGCTGATTGCAGCCAGGAAATTAAAAGGCGCTTACTCCTTGGAAGGAAAGCTAAAAAGCAGAGACATTACTTTGCCAACAAAGTTCCGTCTAGTCAAAGCTATGGTTTTTCCCGTGGTCATGTATGGATGTGAGAGCTGGACTGGGAAGAAGGCTGATTGCCGAAGAATTGATGCTTTTGAACTGTGGTGCTGGAGAAGACTCTTGAGAGTCCCTTGGACTGCAAGCAGATCCAACCAGTCCATTCTAAAGGAGATCAATCCTGGGTGTTCATTGGAAGGAGTGATGCTAAAGCTGAAACGGCAATATTTTGGCCACCTCATGCAACGAGTTGACTCACTGGAAAAGACTCTGATGCTGGGAAAGGTTGGGGACCGGAGAAGGGGACGACAGAGAATGAGATGGCTGGATGGCATCACCGACTCTGTGGATATGAGTTTGAGTGAACTCTGGGAGTTGGTGATGGACAGGGAGGCCTGGTGTGCTGTGATTCATGGGGTAGCGGAGAGTCGGACACGACTGAGCGACTGAACTGAACTGAACTGATGGTTTTGTTTTTTCAGTTTACATTTTGTTACTAAGGGTACCTAGAGTGCCTGGCAGTTTATTTGCAGGGAAGGATCAGTGGTGATATCTCTTAGGCTGATGACTTGATAAGTCTATATATAGCATTCAAGTCCATTGGATAAACCCTTAGAGCTATACTAGGTATCCTGGAACAACATAAATAAACGGCATTATCTTTGAAATTTCATGAAGACTCTGTCTTTTTAGGTATAAGGAACAGAAGAATTCATATGGTGTGTGAACGTTAGTAATGTGGTGGTGCTTGGTTTTAAGTGTAAGCTGGTTAATAGATTGAGGTCAAACTCTGTGATAAGCAAAGTTATGAAGGAGGAGACATGGATTTGAGCAGGAGAAATGTTATGTACAAAGACACAGAGAAGGAAAGAAGCAACTTAGGAAATGGAAGGTGGTGAATTAATGCCTAGAAGGAGTGCTAATGGTAATGGAACTCAAGCCATGTGAATAATGTAAAATTTCCTAGTTGCCACATTAGGAGAGGTAAAGAAAAATAGGTGAAATTAATTTTACTAATTAAACAGGTGATATATTTTATTTAAATCCATAATTTTCCAAATTTTAGATTGTGTTGGCAATCTAAAAATGATGAGAAGTTTCACATTGTTTTAATGCAATGACACACACAGTAATCTTATCAGTTCAGTTCAGTTCAGTTCAGTTCAGTCGCTCAGTCGTGTCCGACTCTCCGCGACCCCATGAATCACAGCATGCCAGGCCGCCCTGTCCATCACCAACTCCCGGAGTTCACTCAAACTCATGTCCATCGAGTCGGTGATGCCATCCAGCCATCTCATTCTCCGTCGTCCCCCTCTCCTCCCGCCCCCAACCTTTCCCAGCATCAGAGTCTTTTCCAGTGAGTCAACTCGTCGCATGAGGTGGCCAAAGTATTGCAGTTTCAGCTTTAGCATCAGTCCCTCCAATGAACATCCAGGATTGATCTCCTCTAGAATGGACTGGTAGGATCTCCTTGCAGTATAAGGGACTCTCAAGAGTCTTCTCCAACACCACAGTTCAAAAGCATCGATTCTTCGGCGATCAGCCTTCTTCACAGTCCAACTCTCACATCCATACATGACCACGGGAAAAACCATTGCCTTGACTAGACGGACCTTGGTTGGCAAAGTAATGTCTCTGCTTTTTAATATACTATCAAGGTTGGTCATAACTTTCCTTCCAAGGAGCAAGCATCTTTTAATTTCATGGCTGCAATCAGCATCTGCAGTGATTTTGGAGCCCAAAAAAACGAAGTCTGACACTGTTTCCACTGTTTTTCCATCTATTTCCCATGAAGTGATGGCACCAGATGCCATGATCTTTGTTTTCTGAATGTTGAGCTTCAAGCCAACCTTTTCACTCTCCTCTTTCACTTTCATCAAGAGGCTTTTGAGTTCCTCTTCACTTTCTGCCATAAGGGTAGTGTCATCTGCATATCTGAGGTTATTGATATTTCTCCCGGCAATCTTGATTCCAGCTTGTGCTTCTTCCAGCCCAGCGTTCCTCATGATGTACTCTGCATATAAGTTAAATAAGCAAGGTGACAATATACAACCTTGACGTACACCTTTTCCTATTTGGAACCAGTCTGTTGTTCCATGTCCAGTTCTAACAGTTGCTTCCTGACCTGCATACAGGTTTCTCAAGAGGCAGGTCAGGTGGTCTGGTATTCCCATCTCTTTCAGAATGTTCCACAGTTTATTGTGATTGACACAGTCAAAGGCTTTGGCATAGTCAATAAAGCAGAAATAGATGTTTTTCTGGAACTCTCTTGCTTTCTCCATGATCCAGCGGATGTTGGCAATTTGATCTCTGGTGCCTCTGCCTTTTCTAAAACCTGCTTGAACATCTGGGAGTTCACGGTTTATATACTGCTGAAGGCTGGCTTGGAGAATTTTGAGCATGACTTTACTAGCGTGTGAGATGAGTGCAATTGTGCGGTAGTTTGAGCATTCTTTGGCATTGCCTTTCTTTGGGATTGGAATGAAGACTGACCTCTTCCAGTCCTGTGGCCACTGCTGAGTTTTCCAAATCTGCTGGCATATTGAGTGCAGCACTTTCACAGCATCATCTTTCAAGACTTGAAATAGCTCAACTGGAATTCCATCACCTCCACTAGCTTTGTTCGTTCGTAGTGATGCTTTCTAAGGCCCACTTGACTTCACATTCCAAGATGTCTGGCTCTAGGTCAGTGATCACGTTATCGTGACTATCTTGGTCGTGAAGATCTTTTTTGTACAGTTCTTCTGTGTATTCCTGCCACCTCTTTTTAATATCTTCTGCTTCTGTTAGGTCCATACCATTTCTGTCCTTTATCGAGCCCATCTTTGCATGAAATGTTCCCTTGGAATCTCTAATTTTCTTGAAGAGCTCTCTTGTTTTTCCTATTCTGTTGTTTTCCTCTATTTCTTTGCATTGATCACTGAGGAAGGCTTTCTTATCTCTCCTTGCTATTCTTTGGAACTCTGCATTTAGATGCTTGTATCTTTCCTTTTCTCCTTTGCTTTTCGCCTCTCTTCTTTTCACAGCTATTTGTAAGGCCTCCTCAGACAGCCATTTCGCTCTTTTGCATTTCTTTTCCATGGGGATGGTCTTGGTCCCTGTCTCCTGTACAATGTCACGAACCTCCGTCCAGAGTTCATCAGGCACTCTATCAATCAGATTTAGTCCCTTAAATCTATTTCTCACTTCCACTGTATAATCATAAGGGATTTGATTGAGGTCATATCTGAATGGTCTAGTGGTTTTCCCTACTTTCTTCAATTTAAGTCTGAACTTCGCAATAAGGAGTTCGTGATCTGAGCCACAGTCAGCTCCTGGTCTTGTTTTCGCTAACTGTATACAGCTTCTCCATCTTTGGCTGCAAAGAATATAATCAATCTGATTTCGGTGTTGACCATCTGGTGATGTCCATGTGTAGAGTCTTCTCTTGTGTTGTTGGAAGAGGGTGTTTGCTATGACCAGTGCGTTCTCTTGACAAAACTCTATTAGCCTTTGCCCTGCTTCATTCCGTGCTCCAAGGCCAAATTTGCCTGTTACTCCAGGTGTTTCTTGACTTCCTACTTTTGCATTCCAGTCCCCTATAATGAAAACGACATCTTTTTTGGGTGTTAGTTCTAAAAGGTCTTGTAGGTCTTCATAGAACCGATTAACTTCGGCTTCTTCAGCACTACTCGTTGGGGCATAGGCCTGGATTACAGTAATATTGAATGGTTTGCCTTGGAAACGAACAGAAATCATCCTGTCATTTTTAAGATTGCATCCAAGTACTGCATTTCGGACTCTTTTGTTGACCATGATGGCTACTCCATTTCTTCTAAGGGATTCCTGCCCACAGTAGTAGATATAATGGTCGTCCGAGTTAAATTCACCCATTCCAGTCCATTTTAATTCACTGATTCCTAGAATGTCAACGTTCACTCTTGCCATCTCCTGTTTGACCACTTCCAATTTGCCTTGATTCATGGACCTGACATTCCAGGTTCCTATGCAATACTGCTCTTTACAGCACCGGACCTTGCTTCTATCACTGGTCACATCCACAACTGGGTACTGGTTTTGCTTTTGCTCCATCCCTTTATTCCTTCTATAGTTATTTCTCCACTGAGCTCCAGTAGCATACTGGGCACCTACTGACCTGGGGAATTCCTCATTCAGTATCCTATCATTTTGCCCTTTGTTACTGTTCATGGGGTTCTCAAGGCAAGTATACTGAAGTGGTTTGCCATTCCCTTCTCCAGTGGACCACATTCGGCTGTGGTCCATGTGATCAGATTGGTTAGTTTCCTGTGATTATGATTTCAGTCTGTCCGCCCTCTGGTGCCCCCTAGCAATACCTACCGTCTTATTTGGGTTTCTCTTACCTTGGTCGTGGAAAATCTCTTCACAGCCGCTCCAGCAAAGTGTAGCCGCTGTACCTTACCTTGGACGAGGGGTATCTCCTCGAGGCCGCCCCTCCTGACCTTGAACGCGGAGTAGCTCCTCTCGGCCCTCCTGCGCCCGCGCAGCCACCGCCTGTTGGACGTGGGGTAGCTCCTATCTCAATTCAGACGAGTCACATTTCAAGTGCTCATAGCTGCACATGCCAAGTAGCTCTTGTATTCAGCAGTGGAGCCCATGAACATCAGACAGCCAGGCTTTCTCTCCTCTCCAATTCTTCTTTCCCACCTCTAATCCTTTCAAGCATCTATTAAGTGCAAGAGACTGCCCTTAACCAGGTAGCTTTTGATGCTGCTCCATCAACACAGTATAGTCAGATACACTACACGAAAAAATAGAAACCCATAAAAAGTATTTTTGTGGACGTGGTCGCTAGTTATTGCTTGTACAAATAAATGATGGAATAAGTGGAGTAAAGCTCATCATTTTAATAGGGTCAAGGTAATAATAAATGCGTGTGTGGAAGAAAGTGGGAATGAGAATATATGCAATTTGGTTCCACTTTCTACTTTAATTTTGTACCCCTGCCTGAAATAATTACTTAATATCTCTACGTAAGTGCAAAGAAACATGCAAAAATATTTGGAAAACATCAAATGATATAAAAACAACGTAGTAATATTAATTTTCTCCATTACAGGACATTTTATTTATAAAAACAGTTAATTGAGTCTCAGTTGGAAGGAATGTTAAGGGAAGTAACCATTATGTCCAATTTACTGGGAAGAACATGTGGTGGAACACTCCACAGGGCCTGATCTGCCTCAGGCTAATATGTCTCTCTCCAGCTGTTGGCATCCTTGGCCCTTCCAACCCTGACCAGAAAAGTTAGGCAATTTACCTAAGTCAACAAGCTGGCATCAGGAACTGTCTCTAGATATTCTGCTTCCCAGTCCTCATCCCACTTCCCTACTCTTCTCTATCAGTTCAGTTCAGTCAGTTCAGTTGCTGTCGTGTCCGACTCTTTGCAACCCCATGGACTGCAGCATGCCAGGCCTCCCTGCCCATCACCAACTCCCGGAGTTTACTCAAACTCATGTCCATTGAGTCGGTGATGTCATCCAACTATTACATCCTCTGTAGTCCCCTTCTCCTCCCGCCTTCAATTTGTCCCAGCATCAGGGTCTTTTCAAATGAGTCATTTATTCACATCAGGTGGCCAAAGTACTGGAGTTTCAGCTTCAGCATCAGTCCTTCCAATGAATATTCAGGACTGACTTCCTTCAGGATGGAATAGTTATGGTGGACTCTTCTCTATATTCCTTCCCAAAGGATGTGGACTTGAGATGTGGCCAAAGAAACAAAACAAACCTGTATCACAGAGAAAGAATAACAGATGCCATAGAGGTGAAGACATGAAAAAAGAAAAATTCAGATTTGATTTGATAGAGGAGCTCGTCCCTCAGCTTCAGTCAGTTGGCTTCAGTTCAGTCGCTCAGACCTGTCCGACTCTTTATGACCCCATGAACCACAGCACACCAGGCTTCCCTGTCTATCACCAACTCCCAAAGTCCAACCAAACCCATGTCCATCGAGTCGGTGGTGCCATCCAACCATTTCATCCTCTGTTGTCCTTTTCTCCTCAATCTTTCCCAACTTCAGGGTCAGCTCTTCCCATCAGGTGGCCAAAGTATTGGAGTTTCAGCTTCAACATCAGTTCTTCCAATGAACACCCAGGACTGATCTCCTTTAGGATGGACTGGTTGGATCTCCTTGCAGTCCTAGGGACTCTCAAGAGTCTTCTCCAGCACCACAGTTCAAAAGCATCAACTCTTCGGCACTCAGCTTTCTTTATAGTCTAACTCTCACATCCGTACATGACCACTGGAAAAACCGTAGCCTTGACTAGACAGACCTTTGTTGGCAAAGTAATGTCTCTGCTTTTTAATATGCTGACTGGGTTGGTCATAACTTTCCAAGGAGTAAGCGTCTTTTAATATCATGGCTGCAGTCACCATCTGCAGTGATTTTGGAGCCCAGAAAAATAAAGTCAGCCACTGTTTCCCCATCTATTTGCCAGGAAGGGATGGGACCAGATGCCATGATCTTAGTTTTCTGAATGTTGAGTTTCAAGCCAACTTTTCACTCTCCTCTTTCACTTTCATCAAGAGACTTTTGAGTTCCTCTTCACTTTCTGCCATCAGGGTGGTGTCATCTGCATATCTGAGGTTACCGACATTTCTCCCGGCAATCTTGATTCCAGCTTGTGCTTCTTCCAGCCCAGCATTACTCATGATGTACTCACAGTATATAAGTTAAATAAGCAGGGTGACAATATACAGCCTTGACGTATTCCTTTTCCTATTTGGAACCTATTTGGAACATGTTGTTCCATGTACAGTTCTGACTGTTGCTTCCTGACCTGCATACAGGTTTCTCAAGAGGCAGGACAGGTGGTCTGGTATTCCAAACTCTTTCAGAATTTTCCAGTTTGCTGTGATCAACACAGTCAAAGGCTTTGGCATAGTCAATGAAGCAGAAATAGATGTTTTTCTGGAACTCTCTTGCTTTTTCCATGATCCAGCGGATGTTGGCAATTTGATCTCTGGTTCCTCTGCCTTTCCTAAAACCAGCTCAAACATCTGGAAGTACATAGTTCACGTATTGCTGAAGCCTGGCTTGGAGAATTTTAAGCATTACTTTACTAGTGTGTAGGATGAGTGCATGGAGAAGGCAATGGCAAGCCACTCCAGTACTCTTGCCTAGAAAATCCCATGGACAGAGGAGCCTGGTAGGCTGCAGTCCATGGGGTCGCTATGGGTCGGACATGACTGAGCGACTTCACTTTCACTTTTCACTTTCACACATTGGAGAAGGAAATGGCAACCCACTCCAGTGTTCTTGCCTGGAGAATCCCAGGGACGGGGGAGCCTGGTGGGCCTCCGTCTATGGGGTCACACAGAGTTGGACACGACTGAAGTGACTTAGCAGCAGCAGCAGGATGAGTGCAACAGTGTCATAGTTTGAGCATTCCTTGGCATTGCCTTTAGTATTGGAATGAAAACTGACCTTTTCCAGTCCTGTGGCCACTGCTGAGTTTTCCATATTTGCTGACATATTGATTGCATCACTCACAGCATCATCTTTCAGGATTTGTAATAGCTCAAATGGAAATCCATCACCTCCACTAGCTTTGTTTGTAGTGATGCTTCCTAAGGCCCACTTGACTTCACATTCCAGATGTCTGGCTCTAGGTGAGTGATCACACCGTTGTGATGATCTGGGTTGTGAAGATCATTTTTGTACAGTTCTTCTGTGTATTCTTGCCACCTCTTCTTAATATCTTTTGCTTCTGTTATGTCCATACCATTTCTGTCCTTTATCGAGCCCATCTTTGCATGAAATGTTCCCTTGGCATCTCCAATTTTCTTGAAGAGATCTCCAGCCTTTCCCATTCTGTTGTTTTCCTCTATTTCTTTGCATTGATCGCTGAGGAAGGCTTTTTTATCTCTCTTTGCTATTCTTTGGAACTCTGCATTCAAATGGGTATAGCTTTCCTTTACTCCTTTGCTTTTCGCTTCTCTTCTTTTCACAGCTATTTGTAAGGCCTCCTCAGACAGCCATTTTGCATTTTTGCATTTCTTTTTCTTAGGGATGGTCTTGATTCCTGTCTCCTGTACAATGTCACGAACCTCATCCTTAGTTCATCAGGCACTCTATCAGATATAGTCCCTTAAATTTCTTACTTCCACTGTATAGTCATAAAGGATTTGATTTAGGTCATACCTGAATGTTAGTAGTTTTCTCCACTTTCTTCAATTTCAGTCTGAATTTGACCATAAGGAGTTCATGATCCGAGCCACAGTCAGCCCCTGGTCTTGTTTTTGCTGACTGTATATAGAGCTTCTCCATCTTTGGCTACAAAGAATATAATCAATCTGATTTCAGTGTCGATCATCTGGTGATGTCCATGTGTAGTGTTCTCTCGCGTTGTTGGAAGAGGGTGTTTGCTATGACCAGTGTGTTCTCTTGGCAGAACGCTATTAGCCTTTGCCCTGCTTCATTCTGTACTCCAAGGCCAAATTTGCCTGTTATTCCAGGTGTTTCTTGACTTCCTACTTTTGTATTCCAGTCCCCTATAATGAAAAGGATATCTTTTTTGTGTGTTAGTTCCAAAAGGTCTTGTAGGTCTTCACAGAACCGTTCAACTGCAGCTTCTTCAGCTTTACGGGTTGGGGCAGAGACTTGGATTACCGTGATATTGAATGGTTTGCCTTGGAAATGAACAGAGATCATTCTGTCATTTTTGAGATTGCATCCAAGTACTGCATTTTGCACTCTTGTTGACTATGATGGTTACTCCATTTCTTCTAAGAGATTCCTGCCCACAGTAGGTTTTCCACTTAACCTACTTAAGTAGAAAAACTTAAGTTTTCCATTTAACACAACAGGAATCTCTTTCCATGTACTTATATATTTCTACATCTTTTAAAAAAGGCTATACATTATCCTACTGAATGCCAGTACTTTACTCCTGTAACTGTATACATTGGTTATTTCCAATTTCATACCACGATAAACAGTTCTGTACTATTAATTTATCTAAATCTTAGTGCATATCCGTATTTCCTTAAGATAAATTCTCAAAAGTGAAACTGCCCATAATACGTGTTTTTAAATTACATATCAGTTTGTGTTTGAATCATACGGTCTCTTATCTGAAAATGCAATATAAAGCTTAAACATTTTGTAAAACACATAGGGTCTGGGCTCACTGTTCTTTAAGAATCCAGAGATCTAACGTGCTGATTAACTGTGATCTAATTAGTTTGCAGTAGTTAATACTAGTCTCTTTTGTGGGTAAAGGAAAATCCTGCCTAAATGAACATGAACAGAGTTGTGTTTTCCAAAGGCTAATCACAAGTCTTTTTATTTGAAGTTTGAGAAAAGAATAAGGCTACTCTAATACACTGTTATCTTTTGGCTTTCTGAGATAAGTGAGATGAAACATAACTCTTAGAATAAGAATGTAGACAATGTAACAGAGGCAGAATCACGTTCACTACTAAATCCCTGCCAAATGCTCAACTGCTTAATGAAAAATTAGTTTTTAATAACATAATGAAACTGTACCTCAACCTACTCTACTGACTGTGAAAGGTCATTCTCTTATGCAGCACTGTCCAGACTTTATATATAAAAAGCCCTTTGTGGTATCCAAATTGGAAGGGAAGAGGTAAAACTGCCATTATATTCAGATGAGGACACTATATACAGGAAACTCTTTTAAAGGAAGACCACACACAAAAACTGAAACTGATAAATTTACAAGGTAACAGAATACATGATTAACATCCAGAAATATGTTTCATTTCTTTACAGTAACAATGAGACATCAGAAAGTAAAAAAATAAATTCATTTAAAATCACTGCCTGCCTGCTCCCCCCCAAAAAAACCCTTAGGAATAAACCGAGCCAAGGTTCTGAAAGACTTATATGCTGAGAACTATAAATCATTGATTAAAGGAGAGTGAAGAAGAAAACTGAAAGAAAATTAAAGGCAAACTTTCCATTTAAACAAATGGAAAGATATCCCTTATTCTTGGATTGGAAGAATTAATACTGTTAAAATGGGCATACTACCCAAAGCAAACTAGATTTAATGCAATCCTTATCAAAATATCCACTACATTTTTCACAGAACTAGAACAAATAACCCTAAAATTTATATGGAGTCACAAAAGACCCAGAATTGTTGAAGCAAACCTGAGGAAAAAGAATAAGCTGGAGGCATAACTCCTAGACTTCAGACAACAGTACAAAGTTACAGTCATCAAAACAGTGTGGTACTGGCATAAGCAGACATAGGAATCAATGGAATAGAATACAGAGCTTAGAAATAAACCCACACACCTATGGTCAATTAATTTTCGACAAAGGAAGCAAGAATATACAATAGGGAAAAGAATCTGTATACTAACTGGTGTTGGGAAAGTTGGACAGCAGCATGTAAATCAATGAAGTTAGAACACACCCTTCACATTATAAACAGAAATGAACTCAAAATAGCTTAAATGTAAGACAGGACACTATAAAACTCCTAGAAGAGAACATAGGCAAAACATTCTCTGACATAAATTGTAGCAATGTTTTCTTAGGTCGGTCTCCTAAGGCAAAAAAAAATAAAAGTAAAAACAAATAAATGGGACCTAATCAAATTCATAAACTTTTGCACAGCAAAGTGAAAAGTGAAGTTGCTCAGTCGTGCCCAACTCTTTGTGACCCCATGGACTGTAGCCCACCAGACTCCTCCATCCATGGAATTTTCTAGGCAAGAGTACTGGAGTGGGTTGCCATTTCCTTTTCCAGGGGATCTTCCCGACCCAGGGATCGAACCCGGGTCTCCCGCATTGCGGACAGACTCTTTACTATCTGAACCAGGGAATCCCAATGAAAGTTAAAGTCGTTTAGTTGTGTCTGACTCTGTGAGACCCCAGGTACTACAAAGTCCATGGAATTTTCCAGGCCAGAATATTGGAGTAGGTAGCCTTTCCCTTCTCCAGAGGATCACCCCAACACAGGGATTGAAAGCAGTTCTCCTGCATTGCAGGTGGATTCTTTACTAGCTGGGCCACAAGGGAAGCCCAAAGGGAAACATAAACAAAAAGAACAGACAACTCAAAGAATGGGAAAAAATATATGTAAATGACCAACATATGTGACCAACAAGGGCTTAATTTCCAAACTACATAAACAGGTCATACAACTGAATAACAAGAAACCAAACAATCTAATCAAAAAAGGGCAGGAGACCTAGACAGAAATTTCTCCAAAGAAGACATAAAGATCGCCAATAGGCACATGAAAAGATGCTCAACATCGATTACTTAAGAAATGAAAATCAAAACTACAATGAGATATCATTTCACACCAGTCAGAACTGCCATCATCAAAAAAATCTACAAACAAGTTTTGGAGAGGGTGTGTAGAAAAGAAAAATCTCTACACTGTTGGTGGGAATGTAAACTGGTACAGCCACTATGAAAACCAGTATGAAGGTTTCTTAAAAAACTAAAAACAGAGTTACCTTATGATCTAATAATCTTCAGTTCAGTTCAGTTGCTCAGTCGTGTCCGACTCTCCGCGACCCCATGAATCACAGCACGCCAGGCCTCCCTGTCCATCACCAACTCCTGGAGTACACTCAAACTCATGTCCACAGAGTCGGTGATGCCATCCAGCCATCTCATTCTCTGTCGTCCCCTTCTCCTCCCGCCCCCAATCCCTCCCAGCATCAGAGTCTTTTCCAGTGAGTCAACTCATCGCATGAGGTGGCCAAAGTATTGCAGTTTCAGCTTTAGCATCAGTCCTTCCAATGAACACCCAGGATTGATCTTTAGAATGGACTGGTTGGATCTCCTTGCAGTATAAGGGACTCTCAAGAGTCTTCTCCAACACCACAGTTCAAAAGCATCGATTCTTCGGCGATCAGCCTTCTTCACAGTCCAACTCTCACATCCATACATGACCACGGGAAAAACCATAGCCTTGACTAGACGGACCTTGGTTGGCAAAGTAATGTCTCTGCTTTTTAATAACCCTGGGCATATATCCAGAGAAAACTAAATTTCAAAAGATACATGCAACACTGTTTACATATTACTCCATATTACACACAACTTACCTATTACTACATGCAGCACTATGTAACATATTGCAAATGTTCATAGCAGCACTATTTATAACAGCCAAGACATGGAAGCAACCTAAGTGTCCTTTGACAGATGAATGGAAAAAGATGTGGTATACACCCACACACATACCTATACCACCCCTACACATACTACTCAGCCATTCAGTCAGTTCAGTTCAGTCGCTCAGTCGTGTCCGACTCTTTGTGACCCATGAACCGCAGCACGCTAGGCCTCCCTGTCCATCACCAACTCCCGGAGTCCACCCAAACCCATGTCCATTGAGTCGGTGATGCCATCGAACCATCTCATCCTCTGTCGTCCCCTTCTCTTGCCCTCAATCCTTCCCAGCATCAGGGTCTTTTCAAATGACTCAGCCATTAAAAGAATGAAATAATGCCATTTGCAAGAACATGGATGAGGTGACCTAGAGATTGTCATAATGAGTGAAGTCAGAGAAATATATGTTATCAGTTATATTCAGAATATAAATTATTAAGACATAAATATACTTACAAAACAGAAACAGACTCATAGACTTAAGAGAATGAACTTATGGTTACCAGGTAGGAAGGTGTGGGGGAGGGACAGGAAGTTAAGGGGAAAAAAAGTGCATTTAGTTGGGAGGAAAGATACATTCTTCACATTTAGTATCTTTATGAAGGGTTATTTGAAGCTCGATGTACAAAAAAGCAATGTTCTATGAATTAAGGTACTCCTTCATTCATGATGATAATTATGTTTTTTCTACGATATTTTTGAAATGCTTAGATAAAAACAAGCGTAAACAGAACAGGCCTTTTAGTATGATGGGAAGAAAGCCAATTAGCTACAAAATGCTAAGCAGAAGACTGTGTCAGATTTCAAAGTAAATTGCAGATTCAAAGAAATCCATAATTTTTAAAAAATTTTTAGGTTTCTTCTCAACTTATGGATTACAGAGGCACAAAACTTCAAGTACTTATCAGGCTCATTACCAACAAAGTATTATAATAATAAAATTAACTAGCTTTTCTTTGGTTCTATGACTTGCCTTTCTAAAAACCAACTAGCTTTTAAAGGCATAAGTCAAAAAACTCCATTGTCTTGAGATTTCCCAGGTGGTCTAGTGGTTAAAAATCCACCTTCCAGCAGAGGTGATGCAGGCATGATCCTTCTGGGAACTAAGATCTCACATGCTGCCTGTGTACAACTACTGAGCCTGCGTGCTCTAGAGCCTGTGCCCTCCAACAAGAGAGGCCTGTGCTCAACTAGAGAAAAGTCCACGTACTACAACAAAGACATAGTGCAGTCCAAAAAAAAAATTATCTTGAGTATAAACCCAGTGAATGCTGAAAATATGCAGTTTCTTAATCCAAAACTTTTAAAATCACATGGGTAATACACAGATTACTGGAGATCACTGAGAGTGCCAAGGCAAATGGCTGAGACAAAATGTTCAATATTATCCTATTTAAAAAGAATAGTAGAGAAAACAACCACTTAGCAACCATCAGAGTAACAACTGATTGAAGTGAGACTCATCAGTGTATTTCCTGGGGGCAGTGCTGGGCCTTCACCGCTGCATGGGTTTTTCTTCTAGTTGCAGCAAATAGGGACAAGTTCATTGCAGTGCCCGAGCTTCTCACTAAAGTGACTTCTCTTGTGGCAGAGCACGGGCTCTAGGGCATGTGGGCCTTAGTAGTTGCAGCACATGGGCTCAGTAATTGCAACTCCCAGGCTGGAGAGCGCAGGCTCAATAGTTGTGGCTCACAGGCTTTAATTGCTCTATGGTGTGTGGGATTTTTCTGGATCAAGGATTGAACCCATGTCTCCTGCAGGTGTATTCTTATTTCTGAGCCACCAAGGAATCCCAATGGACACTAAAACTAGTAGATGAAAGTTAGAAGAAACAGGATATTTGCAGTGTCTTCCCACAGTTACTTAATAAATTATTCCCAGAGGGAAAAAATAGTAATGCTACACTGAAGATACTACCTTGTGTATATTACAGTGTGCAGAGAGGTAAATATATTATGATGTTGAAAGCCAGGGTATTTATACATACTTGATTAAAGCAAAAAAATACAACATTGTTTGGGGGTCAATAATGTACATATATGTGTCAACTAAAATGAGGATAAAAGAATCAATACAGTTTTAAGGTTTCTACATTTTATATTAAGTAGTAAGTACTCTTGCCTGCAGATGTGAGAGACACCGGCTCCAGCGCAACCGACCACGCAAAGAGGCGCGGTCGTGAGGAGCTACCCCACGCCAGAGGCCAGGGCCGGCGGCTGAGAGGAGCTGCCCCACGTCCAATAGGCGGTGGCTGCGTGGGCGCAGGAGGGCCGAGAGGAGCTACTCCACGTTCAAGGTCAGGAGGTGCGGCCTTGAGGAGATAACCCTCATCCAAGGTAAGGTGCAGCGGCTGTGCTTTCTTGGAGCAGCTGTGAAGAGATATCCCACACCCAAGGTAAGAGAAACCCAACTAAGACAGTAGGTATTGCGAGGGGGCATCAGAGGGCAGACACACTGAAATCATAATCACAGGAAACTAGTCGATCTGATCACATGGACCACAGCCGAATGTGGTCCACTGGAGAAGGGAATGGCGAACCACTTCAGTATACTTGCCTTGAGAACCCCATGAACAGTATCAAAGGGCAAAATGATAGGATACTGAATGAGGAATTCCCCAGATCGGTAGGTGCCCAGTATGCTACTGGAGATCAGTGGAGAAATAACTATAGAAGGCATGAAGGGATGGAGCTAAAGCAAAACCAATACCCAGCTGTGGATGTGACCGTTGATAGAAGCAAGGTCCGGTGCTCTAAAGAGCAATATTGCATAGGAACCTGGAATGTTAGGTCCATGAATCGAGGCAGCTTGGAAGTGGTCAAACAGGAGATGGCAAGAGTGAACATAGACATTCTAGGAATCAGTGAATTAAAATGGACTGGAATGGGTGAATTTCACTCAGATGACCATTATATCTACTACTGTGGGCAGGAATCCCTTAGAAGAAATGGAGTAGCCATCATGGTCAACATCAGAGTCCAAAATGCAGTCCTTGGATGCAATCTTAAAAACGACAGAATGATCTCTGTTCGTTTCCGAGGCAAACCATTCAATATTACAGTAATCCAGGCCTATGCCCCAACCAGTACGCTGAAGAGGCCAAAGTTGAACGGTTCTATGAACACCTACAAGACCTTTTAGAACGAACACCCAAAAAAGATGTCCTTTTCATTATAGGGGACTGGAATGCAAAAGGAGGAAGTCAAGAAACACCTGGAGTAACAGGCAAATGTGGCCTTGGAGCACGAAATGAAGCAGGGCAAAGGCTAATAGAGTTTTGTCAAGAGAACGCACTGGTCGTGGCAAATACCCTCTTCCAACAACACAAGAGAAGACTCTACACATGGACATCACCAGATGCTCGACACTGAAATCAGATCGATTAAATTCTTTGCAGCCAAAGATGGAGAAGCTGTATACAGTTAGCAAAAACAAGACCAGGAGCTGACTGTGGCTCAGATCATGAACTCCTTATTGCCAAATTCAGACTTCAATTGAAGAAAGTAGGGAAAACCACTAGACCGTTCAGATATGACCTAAATCAAATCCCTTATGATTATACAGTGGAAGTGAGAAATAGATTTAAGGGACTAGATCTGATAGAGTGCCTGATGAACTCTGGATGGAGGTTCGTGACATTGTACAGGAGACAGGGACCAAGACCATCCCCATGGAAAAGAAATGCAAAAAAGTGAAATGGCTGTCTGAGGAGGCCTTACAAATAAGCTGTGAAAAGAAGAGAAGTGAAAAGCAAAGGAGAAAAGGAAAGATATAAGCATCTGAATGCAGAGTTCCAAAGAATAGGAAGGAGAGATAAGAAAGCCTTCCTCAGGGATCAATGCAAAGAAATAGAGGAAAACAGAATAGGAAAAACAAGAGATCTCTTCAAGAAAATTAGAGATTCCAAGGGAACATTTCATGCAAAGATGGGCTTGATAAAAGACAGAAATGGTATGGACCTAACAGAAGCAGAAGATATTAAGAAGAGGTGGCAAGAATACACAGAACTGTATAAAAAAGATCTTCACGACCAAGATAGTCACAATAATGTGATCACTGACCTAGACCCAGACATCTTGGAATGTGAAGTCAACTGGGCCTTAGAAAGCATCACTACGAACAAAGCTAGTGGAGGTGATGGAATTCCAGTTGAGCTATTTCAAATCTTGAAAGATGATGCTGTGAAAGTTGCTGCACTCAATATGCCAGCAAATTTGGAAAACTCAGCAGTAGACACAGGACTGGAAAAAGTTAGTCTTCATTCCAATCTCAAAGGAAGGCAATGCCAAAGAATGCTCAAACTACCGCACAACTGCACTCATCTCACACGCTAATAAAGTCATGCTCAAAATTCTCCAAGCCAGGCTTCAGCAATATGTGAACCGTGAACTCCCAGATGTTCAAGCAGGTTTAAGAAAAGGCAGAGGCACCAGAGATCAAATTGCCAACATCCGCTGGATCATGGAGAAGGCAAGAGAGTTCCAGAAAAACATCTGTTTCTGCTTCATTGACTATGCCAAAGCCTTTGACTGTGTGGATCACAATAAACTGTGGAAAATTCTGAAAGAGATGGGAAGACCAGACCACCTGACCTGCCTCTTGAGAAACCTGTATGCAGGTCAGGAAGCAACAGTCAGAACTGGACATGGAACAACAGACTGGTTCCAAATAGGAAAAGGAGTACGTCAAGGCTGTATATTGTCACCTTGCTTATTTAACTTCTATGCAGAGTACATTATGAGGAACGCTGGGCTGGAAGAAGCACAAGCTGGAATCAAGATTGCCGGGAGAAATATCAATAACCTCAGATATGCAGATGACACTACCCTTATAGCAGAAAGTGAAGAGGAACTCAAAAGCCTCTTGATGAAAGTGAAAGAGGAGAGTGAAAAGGTTGGCTTGAAGCTCAACATTCAGAAAACAAAGATCATGGCATCTGGTCCCATCACTTCATGGGAAATAGATGGAAAAACAGTGGAAACAGTGTCAGACTTCGTTTTTTTGGGCTCCAAAATCACTGCACATGCTGATTGCAGCCATGAAATTAAAACACGCTTACTCCTTGGAAGGAAAGTTATGACCAACCTTGATAGTATATTAAAAAGCAGAGACATTACTTTGCCAACCAAGTTCCGTCTAGTCAAGGCTACGGTTTTTCCCGTGGTCATGTATGGATGTGAGAGTTGGACTGTGAAGAAAGTTGATCTCCAAAGAATTGTTGATTTTGAACTGTGGTGTTGAAGACTCTTGAGAGTCCCTTGGACTGCAAGGAGATCCAACCAGTCCATTCTAAAGGAGATCAATCCTGCATGTTCATTGGAAGGACTGATGCTAAAGCTGAAACTCCAATACTTTGGCCACCTCATGCGACGAGTTGACTCACTGGAAGACTCTGATGCTGGGAAAGGTTGGGGGCGGGAGGAGAAGGGGACGACGGAGAATGAGATGGCTGGATGGCATCACCGACTCTGTGGACATGAGTTTGAGTGAACTCCGGGAGTTGGTGATGGACAGGGAGGCCTGGCGTGCTGTGATTCATGGGGTCGCGGAGAGTCGGACACGACTGAGAGACTGAACTGAACTGAACTGAACTCTTGCTTGGAAAATCCCATGGATGGAGGAGCCTGGTAGGCTGCATTCCATGGGGTCGCTAAGAGTCGGACACGACTGAGCGATTTCACTTTCACTTTTCACTTTCATGCACTGGAGAAGGAAATGTCGACCCACTCCAGTGTTCTTGCCTGGAGAACCCCAGGGACAGGGAAGCCTGGTGGGCTGCCGTCTATGGGGTTGCAGAGTCAGACACGACTGAAGTGACTTAGCAGCAGCAGTACAACATTAACTCCAAGTGGATTTTGAGAGTTAAGGACTTATTTTTCAAAATAGGTAGAAATAAAAAAGCAAGACCCAACTATATACTGTCTGTAAGTCATGCATTTTATATATAAAAAGGCTATATTAAAATCAAGTATAAAAGATTTCAAGACAGAGATCACCAAAGATAAAGAGATACATTTCTTAATGCTAAAAGGGTCAAATTATTCAGGAAGATAAAACATTCAATAGCAAAGTTTTGCCTGTTTTTGTAAATAAAATTTTATCAGAACTGAGCCACACACATTTATTTACATACTCTGGATGGCTGCTTTCATGCTGCAATTGCAGATCTGAGTGGTTGTAAGAGACCAGGCTACATGTCTCAGAAAGTCTAAAATATACTATCTGCCCCTTTACAGAAAATGTTTGCTGATTTCTGCAAAGGAATTAAGTCACAAACAGGACATGTGTTTTATCTAATAGGAGGCAAGTCAAAAATAAAGTGGTAAATACAATTAATAACTAATAATATTTGGAAAGAGGAAAAGAAAAAAATCGAAGTAAAATAAGGTTATGTGTTTTAGGGAATATACCTTGATTCAGTTCAGTTCAGTTCTGTCGTTCAGTCGTGTCCGACTCTCCACGACCCCATGAATCACAGCACGCCAGGCCTCCCTGTCCATCACCAACTCCCGGAGTTCACTCAAACTCATGTCCACAGAGTCGGTGATGCCATCCAGCCATCTCATTCTCTGTCGTCCCCTTCTCCCCCGCCCCCAATCCCTCCCAGCATCAGTCTTTTCCAGTGAGTCAACTCGTCGCATGAGGTGGCCAAAGTATTGCAGTTTCAGCTTTAGCATCAGTCTTTCCAATGAACACCCAGGATTAGAGGTAACAAAATGTAACAATAAGCCTTAAGCAGAAGTTGAAATTGTTACACTTTCATTTAATGAACAGTCCTAGCTCAAGACAGAACCTCATTATATTTTCAACACAACTAGGTTTTGCAGCACACGATAAATGAAAAGAAAAGGACACCAATCTGACGTTTCTCTAAAACCGAGCATTAGGTTTTAATGACTTATTTTTTGCCCTGACATTAAATGGGTGACAGTTTAGTATAAACTCCAACCAGCCAAATTTTAAGAAAACTCTACTTGTTCAAGTAACAAATGTAAATGGTTACAAGGAATTGTGTTAATGTATACTTGAATTCAAACTTCATAGCAAAATTCTTAAATATGAATAACTCCAATATGATGTATTTATTTACTTGTATTCTCCATTAGAAAATGGACAGATGCACATAGGAATCATTTGTAAAACTGACTAGAGACTCAAGTTTGCTTAAAATAAATTAATATTATTAATTTTATTTTTACAAAAGAAGAACATATTCAGACATATACACACACACTTTGGTTTTTGATTGAGGTACACAGAACCAAAAAGCAAAAAAAAAAAAAAAAAGTACTAAGGTTAAGACAAACAATAGGAATATGAAAGATGCTACAAGAGACAGAAAGACTAGGAAAAAACAGAAATGAAGATGGATGACAATTAGTACTCACCGTTAAGTCTGAAATATGGGCTTTTTTCTTCAGAGAGAAGAAATTAACAGATTAAAACTATTGTATTAAAAAAAGGTTGAAAAATATGTGCAGTCTCTGCCTACACAGGTTTTTAAGAATAGGCAAATTGAGTGGCTTAAATAAACGCATACTTGCAAGAATGGACTAGATCTGAACGGTGCAACTGGATGGAAATTAAAGTTACAATCAATTAAAATTAAATAAAATTAAGAATTCAATTCTTCCACTGTACTAGACACATTTTAAGTGCTCATTAACCACAAGTGCCTAAAGACTACAGTACTGTATAGTGCAGACAAAGAACATTTCCATCATCACAAAAAATTCTACTGGGTAGCACTGGGCTAGGCTCAGTATCTTGAACAGAATATGCCCCTTAAGGAAAGTGTAGCAATTTAAAATGTAACATATGACGTGGTCCTTTTTGAAAAATTTTCAGAACTATACAAAATGCATACAAATATATGAAACTTATTAGATAGTTTAGCGTAACTCAGTTCAGTCAATCAGTCATGTCCGACTCTTTTTAACTAGTGAATTACAAAAAAAAAAATGTATTTTCTAAATATAAATTCAGATATACCATGGTTAAAAAACAGAAGTAAATCTAAGTTTACCTAAGTCAAATAGAGATACAAATAGTGAGGAATACACCAAGTAAAGTCTATGGTTGTAATAGCATAGCAATAAAATCAACCAAAGTACAAATATACAAATTCTTCTTAAAGACTACTTAAAACATTCAAAATAAAGTACTAAAAAATTCCCTTGTATAAAAGTAATACATGAATGAGGATAAAGTTATGCTTTAAAATTAAATGGCCTAATATAAAACTATTTCAATAAAAGATGATATATTAAATGAAATTCACGTCAGAATTAACAAATAAATTTCTGAATATGTGGCAAAGGTAGAATCCAAGTTATCTGTATGTTACTAATAAGAAATTCGTAAATGACTGAAAATGATACCGGTGGGCAAACATCTAACATTTTAAAGAATAAAACTAAAGATATCCATAAATAATTCTGTTACTACAGGTTTTTATGTGACAACATAGTCACTTAATACAACAGCTATTTTTAAATTTTTGTACATTATTTCTGAAAATATTCACTGTATTTTTTAAAAATTTAGAACTTACGCCATGTATCTTACTAAATTTTAAATGCAGTAATAAAGTTATTTTAAATTCACTGAATGGGGTGAAGGGAGACTCAGATGAAGGTGATTAAAGGGTACACATTTCCAGCTGTAGGTAAGTAAGTACTTGATGTAACATACAGCATGATAAAGAGAATTTACACTGCTTTCTTTAACTTACATATTAAAGTTAAGACAGTAAATCTAAGAATTCTCTTCACAACGAAAAACAACTTTTCTATTTCTTTAATGTTGTTTTTATATAAGATAATGGATGCTCACTAAATCTATTATGGTCATCAGTTCATAACGCAAATTATTATATTGATATCTTAAATTTATACAGTGCTATGTGTCAATTATATTTCAATAAAATGAGAAGGAAAAGTTCACTGATGCCTGATTTTGAAAATCTAATCACAAACAGAAGAGAATAAACAAACAGAAGACAATGGAAAGCAACTAAGGAAAAGGAAAAAAAAAAAAACCTTAGAAAAAATAATGAAGGTTAAGAAGAATATTTTGAAGAACTAAACAAGTTTTAAGCAGTAAAATATAGAAACAGGAAGTAAAAATTTAAGACCAAATAAAAACACATGTCAGATCAGGTTCTTTACTAAATTAATACTTAGATAATAATTTGCTCTTGTTTTGGAGTCACAGATTAGCTTTCTTCCCCCACCCTGCCAGTAGATAAACACATAGTGTCTATATACTGAGATTCACAGTTTCTGGATTTATTTTCCCACCACTTAGACTGTGGATCATTGCTATCATATGAGAATGTTTGTTTAACTCCTCTTGCTGAAGTTTTACCAGGGACTCTTTCTCTTCCAAACGACCTTCTAATTGAGCCTTTTGAACTTCCAGGGAGGAAGCCTGAAAAAAGGGGGTGGTAGAGAGAAATTGAAGGAAACAACTTAGCATGTTTTCTCTTCACAGAAACCTGCTTTAAGATGTCCTTATGTTTTATTTGTACGACAACAATATCAAGGCACATTAATGTAATTGCTTTACTTAACAATTATATGGTAAGTTTAAGATCTGTAACTATTAAACAATAATAAATAAATTGGGAAGACATAATTCGTCTTTTTAAGCCTGGACTTCTGCAGAAAATACTACATATTACTATTTAGAATTACTATTAAGATAAACATATTAAAGCTAAATTGTATGCCTCTCCTGTCACTTATATTCTGTAGTTGTTCGGTCTTTTTAATCTTGGTCTGTTCTCATCTTCCTTGTAGTAGACGGTCCAGAAAGCATTATTCATAGCTATCACACTCAATGAAATTGTTAGTCACTCAGTTGTGTGTGACTCTTTGTGACTCCATGGACTGTAGCCTGCTAGGCTCCTTTGTCCGTGGGATTTTCCAGGCAAGAATACTGGACTGGGTAGCCACTCCCTTCTCCAGGGAATCTTCCCGATCCAGGGATTGAACCTGTGTCTCCTGCATTCCAGGCAGATTCTTTCCTGTCTGAGCCACCTAAATAGCCCACACTCAAGCATTCATGATAATGTAGAAAGAATAATGAACTTAGACTATATGCCTACTATTTCACATAGCTATGTGACAACCTTGAGCAAGTAACTTAAGATTCAGTTTCATTTGTAGGATGAAAATATTTATAAATACTTATATATTAGTATATTTGTTAAAGTGAGGAAGATTAAGCAAAAATATTTCAGAGTCCCTTGCAAATTATGAAATTTTACATATATACAAATTTCTATTATTATCACCATCCTTGCAAGCAAAGAGATGCAGTTATATAGATTTATACAGGTAGCTATCTGTATGTGACATTATGAACTGAGAACCTCTTTCTGTATTGTTTGCCCTCTTGAAAGCAGCAAGTGCTGGAACACGGTATACATTTAATCAATGTGTAACAATTTTAGAAAATACAAGTTTTCACACTGTGAGAGCCCTCATAACAAACAACTGTCAAATCAATTTGAGCTTCTGGTATCTTCTAGGCAAAATTACTTAAGAAACAGAACACTAATTTATACAGATTTACCTTTTTCAAAAAATAAGACTTTATAATTTCACTGAAAATGAGAATGCAATAGATTCTTACCTTAATGCTCAATTCTTTTCTTATCTGATCTGTCCTATTTAATTCTTTTCTAAGGACACCAATGGTTTCCTCTTTGTCTTCTTTTTCTCTTTGTAAGACTTTAATCTTTTCTTCCTGTATTTTTATTTTTTGTTCTAGGTCTTAAAGCAAACAGTCAGCTTTATACTCAAAGGTCTTAAAACAAACAGTCAACTTTATACTCAAAGGTCCTATACTGACATTATCCTGAAAAGGTTTAGAAGCTATTATAAAAGACAGATAATTACAAAGAAGAAGAAACACCTTTCCACACATAAGTTATATAGCATTTGATGAATTAAAAAAAATCATGAAACTTTTCTCCTGTCAGGATTCTATGGTGGTGGTTTAGTCGCTAAATTGTGTCCAACTCTTACGACTCCACAGTAGCCTGCCAGGTTCCTCTGGTCCATGAGATTCTCCAGGCAATACTGGAGTTGGTTTGCATTTTCTTCTCTATGGGATCTTCCCAACCCAGGCAGTGAACCCAGGTCTCCTGTGTTGCAGGCAGATTCTTTACCAACTGAGCTACAAGGGAATCCCAGGATTCTACAGATAATGCTAAATTGTCTATGTCTTTCCCTCTTCCTCTGTTCTAAATATAATATATAGTGGTCATGTATGGATGTGAGAGTTGGACTGTGAAGAAAGCTGATCGCTGAAGAATTGATGCTTTTGAACTGTGGTGCTGGAGAAGACTCTTGAGAGTCCCTCGGACTGCAAGGAGGTCCAACCAGTCCATTCTAAAGGAGATCGGTCCTGGGTGTTCATTGGAAGGACTGATGCTAAAGCTGAAGCTCCAATACTTCAGCCACCTCATGCAACGAGTTGACTCACTGGAAAAGACTCTGATGCTGGAAGGGGTTGGGGGTGGGAGGAGAAGTGAGATGGCTGGATGGCATCACCGACTCGATGGACATGAGTCTGAGTGAATTCTGGGAGTTGGTGATGGACAGGGAGGCCTGGTGTGCTGTGATTAATGGGGTCGCAAAGAGTCGGACATGACTGAGCAACTGAACTGAACTGTATGAGGGGAAGGATAATCCTTATAGAGTTTAAGGGTTATAAAAGAAAGGGCAAGAGAAAATTATGAACAATTATATAGGTAGATGTCTGTGCTTTAAGGTAAGTGAGTCAGAACAAAAACATTTTTGTCTATCTCTTTAGAGTTACTACCATTAAGAAGCTAGCACTGCCACCTGCTGTTATTTTCTTTAAAATTTTTTTTATTTTAAAAAGGCCAATCATTTCCTATAACTCCTGATTTCAGAAAAAATGTATTGCTTTTTTAGTCTAACTAAACTGCTTTGTGGCAAGAAAAGGAGAACTTTTAAGATATGATTTAAGGATTAAAAAAAATGAGAGAAGTAGAAAATGAAACAGCAAACTAAAAACCACTTATGCTTTGATTTTCTTCCAACATAAGATTTATTAAAATATAGACAATTTATTAAACAAGCTACTTACTTGCTAGCTTACATTCTCTGTCTACTAGTTGGTTCTGTACTTCTTTTCTCTGTTCTTCTTTCTCTATCAATTGGGCAATAGTTCTGAAGTTATAAGACAGTACAGAAGAAAACATTAGTGAACCATATAATTTCTTTTTCTCTCCAACAAGTATTTTAAGAGGAAATTTCTAAGGCTAGTAATCACTCTTAAGTTCTGCCAAATATGTACTTTATATCTATAAGTAATAATTCTATTAATTTTATATATAAAAAACAATGTTCTATATATAGGGAACCATTTTGTTTTTGAAAAATCCAAGTAATTAAAATAAAAAACTGTAAATTTTACTTTTCATTTTGTTGCTTGAGTGACTCATTCAGCTTTTTCACAGTCTCAATTTGTTTATTTAAAGAATCACAAGTGACCTGTAAATCTTTGTTCTTTTTTTCAGCAGTTTCATTCCTGAAGAGACAAGGAGATATTTTTAGTAGAGGAAAACACAGAGAAAAAGAAACCGAGTGTCTTCTTTACTACCTCTTCTGACTAAATTGCATACACTGCAGGAAGAGGAGGAATGCTATGTGAACAAGCAACACATAAACAGAGTTAGGTTAACTCTAAAAGACAATAAAGATATGTTTTGGCTGACTGAAGAGGTGAAAAATTACTATGAAATGGAAACATGTGAATGCTGCACTACAAAATTTGCTATTAATATAAAATACATGTCTTTTTCTTTATAGTCAAGTCCAGAAACTGAAACAATTTCTATTAAAGGATAAGGGATTAAAAACAAAAAAAATTAAACTTACACCTATCATCACTAGCCTGTTGGGCATAACACATGTTAAAGGAAAAACATCAAATTAATGAATTAAGTGGTTGAAGATTTTAAATTTCTCTTGCCTCTTTATAGTTCTGCATCATATTTACCTGTTGCTGCTGCTGCCAAGTCACTTCAGTCGTGTCCGACTCTGTGTGACCCCATAGACGGAAGCCCACCAGGCTCCCCCGTCCCTGGGATTCTCCAGGCAAGAACACCGGAGTGGGTTGCCATTTTAGGTAAACATATAAAAAATCCTTTCCAAAGTGATACTTTGACACCCAACTATCTTAAGCATAAAATGTCCTTTCAGAGGATAAAATGGTGCCATTGGCCAAATGTGGCCAACAGAAGTTTTATTTATCTCACAGAGAGTCTGTGAAATTCTGAATTTGAATGCCTTGAGATATCCCTGCTGCTCCGTCACGTCAGTCGTGTCCGACTTTGTGCGACCCCATAGACAGCAGCCCATCATCCCTAGACCCCATAGACGGCAGCTCCCCCGTCCCTGGGATTCTCCAGGTAAAAACACTGGAGTAGGTTGCCATTTCCCTCTCCAGTGAATGAAAGTGAAAAGTGAAAGTGAAGTCGCTCAGCCATGTCCGACTCTTAGCGACCCGATGGACTGCAGCCTACCAGGCTCCTCTATCCATGAGATTTTCCAGGCAAGAGTACTGGAGTGGGTTGCCAGTGCCTTCTCTGTGAGATATCCCTACCATTACAAATAAACTTTACCAGCCAGCTTCATTTGTTATCCACCTGGCCCCTCAAGGCTGGAGTTTCACTTCCTGGCCCACCCCTCACTATCTGGAACATAAGCAAATCCTAGAAAGCCTATTTTCTCTTGAACCACTGCCTACTTTCTCTTACACCCTAACTGAAAACTAATAGTCCACTTTATCAGGACTGCCTCAAATAATCAGACTAAAAGTTGCTGGGGGAGAATATCCTATTTAAAAATCACCATGTCCTCACAAATTTTGTAGATGCTATACATTTTCCACCCTTCATTTTTATTGATGGACAAATAAAATAAGGGCTTCCCAGGTGGCACAGTGGTAAAGAACCTGTGCTTTCAATGCAGGGGGCACTGGTTCAATTCCTGGTCAGGGAACTAGATCCTGCATGCTGCACAGTGAGGCAAAAATAAAAAGAAACATTAGCTTCCTTAAGAAAAAAAAAAAAAGTTAAAAAAATAAAATAAGCATACAGAACTTGTAAAGTTAAATTTTTCTGTATCTGTATATTAATACCAGAGAAAGAAGGACATATTTTCAAGTCTTAACCTATCTTAAAGTATATATAAAGAAAAACAAGAACCAAGTTAACCAGAGTGTAATTTTTGTTTGGCAGAAATAAATAACTATTACTGGTCTTCCTTATAATTCGCATGTTAAAACTGGCTTAAAAGATAAAAAGTGACAAGGGGGGGAATAATCAATCTCATACTTTGTTAGTGAATGTATAAACTGGCATTGGCATAGCCTTTCTGAAGGTAAACTGGACAATCAATCAAAAATTTAAAAGCACATACCCTTTAAACCAGCAATTCACCTACAAGAATTTATCCTGCAGACACAGTCATACATATAAACTACACTCAAGGACTTTAAAGAAAAATACTGCCTACAAATTCCAAGGTGAGTTAAACACTAACATCCAAATTTCTATGCTATTAGGCTGGTGATATGACAACTGTTAATATTCAACCACTTTTGATCTGCAGAAATGGCCAATTCATATGGTTCAACCTAGTATGAATAGTGACAACTAAGGTCATTCAACAATTACTTATGCAGTGCCAAACCATGTATCAAGCACTATTCTAGGCTCTAGAGATCTGTCAGGAAATAAAACAGGGGAAACTTGTCCTTGTGGTGCTAACATCCCAGACGACTGATGACTGCATAAATGAAACTGGAAAGAGACACTTATATTCTGTTTCCAACTGTGGTACTGAATTTGAGTAAGCAATATTTCATTTCACTATGATGTAAGTTTCTTGCTAACTACCTATCTTATATTAATAGTATTATTAGAACATACGAATGTTCAGAAAAGAACTTCAAGGACAGAGAAGAGAAATGCTGTGTGTTCATTCTAAATTTAAACAGAAATTTTTACTTTATTAATTTACCTCTGAAGAAGTTCCATGTAGGATTTTGTCAGAACTTCGTGTTCTTCAGCCACAGACTCTAACTTCCTATTATGTTGAAAGAGATGCTCAATATCACTCTGGGCTCTTTCTGATTCAACCTGCTGTGACTTCAGCAACACAGCAAGCTCTTCGTTTTTTCTTTCAACTTCTCTCAACATATTAGCAAGTGTCCGAGCCTAAAAGAAAATGGAATACTTTTCTACTATCATTTATATAATATGCTCAGTTTCTATAATTTAAAAAATTAATGAAATGAATCTGTTTATTGTCAATTATTAGGCCAGTCTAGAGTGACCGAGGAAAAATTTTCCTCTCGAACATCATCAAGGGTGACAGTGGGGTCATACAATTTTCACATGGTGTGAGAAGTACTGTAAAGAAGGCAGCATGGGGAGGAAGGGTCACCAAAAGTGTGGGAACCAGAAGACCAGAGAAAAGCTTCCTGGGAAATGGAGGAAGCTTTTAATAGATTTAATTTATTTAATAGATTTAATAATCTAAAGGATTATTAAAAAACAGAGAAGAGAGGAAAAGGTATTCCAGATACAGAAGAGCAAGTGCAAGGGCAGGAAAACATAAAAGTATGTCAACTTTCAGAAACTGCAAAGCAATCTAATGTATTTGACTGGAAAGAATGCAAAGAAGTGCAAGGAGATGGGGAATGAGAAGTAGTTGAAATCCCTGTGCAGTGAGTTCTTAGGAATTCAAATTCTCTTCTGAGCTAAAAGGTAAGACACTGAAGGATATTCGGCAGAGGAGCAATAGGATCAAAGTACTGCCTCAGGTGTGACTGTGAAGGAAGAGGAAAGAGGATGGGCAGATCCAAACACAGCCAGTGACTGTATGTAGAGGGCAGATGAGAGGAGGGCACTAGACTGAAGTAGGAAGACTAATTAGAGGCTCTGTTGTCACTCATGTGAAAAATAAAAACGACCTGGCCTGTAACAAATAGCCATAAGAACAGAGACAAGGCAAAAAGTATTATGAAGAAAGGAGAATCAGCTGAACATGATGAAACTAACTGTAGAAGGTAAACTGTGATTTCCAGATTTCTTGTTTGGAAAACTCTAAGAACAGTACAGGGAATACATAAGAAAGAATAAATTTTTTAAAAAGGGAGGGTGATGAGTTCATTACTGGTTCTGAGTCTGAAGTATTTGCTGTGTATTTAATTGGAGCTACACATAAGATACCTAGTGCTTAAGGAAAAGGATCTGGCTCAGCATATAAAATTTGGTGAATTAACATTCTGGTAATGAGTAGAAACCATGAATCACCTAAATAAAGGAAAAGAGCTTAGAACATAATCCCACTCAGGTGGGTAGATAAAAGGGTGGGTAGATAAAAAAAGATTTAGGAAAAGAATATACATTAAAGTAGAAAAAAGAACCGTGTAACCAAAATTAAAGGGGAGATAGTTTTAAGACAGAGGAAGTAGTTGTGCTAAATGCTAAGGATAACTTATTTCAATCAGAGTAATGAAGGTAAAACTAATATTTTGTATTTATTTAGTTTTCTACTAATCAGATGTCTTTATATTGTACACACCTCAGTCTCAGCTTGAGTTCTTTGACAGCGATACTGAGCAATCAGTCTATCAGCCTGTGCAAGGGCTAGAGCTTTTGCTTCTAAGAGATCCTGTAGCCTGCTTTCTTTGGACTGTAAGAAAACATACCGTAAATCTTCTTCATTTGCTGGAAAATATCTCTTAGGGTTTACTTGATACACATAATTAAAATAAGGTTGTACTTACAGCTAATGTGGATAATTTCATCTCATACACATCCATTATGTCAGATATTCTCACATCATTAATCTGATCCTTTACCTGGATTTAATAAAATAAAAAAAAATCAGAAATCATTAGCACTCAATAAAAAAAGTAAATAAACACCTACTAAAACCAAATAATTGAAACACATTAACAAAGGGAAAAAAGGGATGTCATATGAGGCAGGTCACAAACAATTCATTAACCTGACTATTGCAGAATAATATCTTGGTGTTCTGCTTGTGGGAATTTAAAGTACATTTAAACTGGGGGTGATGGTGGGGGGTGGGGTAGGAAGGTAGGCTGGTTTGGGAAGACGAATGGAAAATTGATAGCTGTATTAAAATGTTGGGAGTTTTATGACTGAGTTTTTCCTCTTTCCAAACTTTCCACAATATTGCTACTTTTTATATTAAATAACGTTTCAATGATCAAATCTGTATCTAAAGTTGTTTAAGTAAATGTTATAATAAGAGTTGATATTTAGTTGGTATGTTGTGGCTCAGCTGGTAAAGAATCTGCCTGCAATGTAGGAGACCTGGGTTTGATCTCTAGGTTGGGAAGATCCCCTGGAGAAGGGAAAAGCTACCCACTCCAGTATTCTGGCTTAGAGAATTCTATGGACTGTATAGTCCATGGGGTCGCAAAGAGTTGGACACGAATGAGCGATTTTCACTTTCACTTTAGTTGGTACGTACCAGGCAGAATCCCACTTTTCATGGCTATTTATCACTCACCACAACTCCAGACTGAAGTTTCTCTATTAAGTCCTCAATGTTCAATCCAGGAACTCTATCTTTCAAAAGTGGAGGAGTTAAACATTTTACTGACGTTGAAAAACTGTGATTTAATGATTGCAAAGGCACTCTTCTAGGCATATGTTCTGTTTCCTGTTGTCTATAGGCATTGTTTGCTGCTATACTTTCTCCAAGTCTGAGCGGGAATCAAAATAAAAAAGAGAAATAATTATATGAAAATAGAGCAAAAGGCAGAGTTAGTATAGAATTAGGGACTCATTTAGAATGGGTCTTCTGAGAATTAAGTCTTCAAATATTTCCGAAATAATCTTGGACTCTATAATGAGGCAGATTTTGGGGAAATATCCAAAATCTGCCAGAGGAAAACTTTTCTACTTGCAACCCTTTACAATGACAACTCCACCTCTGGTTTGGAGCCTCTAGAACTAGTTTGTGAATATGAGTCATATGTAAAAATTAAAGTTATTGGTATTGGTAAGAACATTCTTCTAACCATGGGCAATAACACCTGGCCTTTAGTTTTCCTTCACACTTCCCTTTTCTCACTCAATATTATTCTTACCAACCTGACCACTATCTTGCCCCTGCTTCTGAAAATATCATCTCAATGGCTGAAACTGATGAGTACAGTAGATAATTCTGTCTGGCCATTATCCCACCTTCTTTAACAACAGAATTTTTCTTTAGGAATCCTTTCCATGGTAAATGACCGAGATCTAGTCAATGAAAGCAATACTCAGATTTAGCACTCAAACAGCTGGGAAGGAAAAGCTCTTTCTATGGAGAAACTAAATTGGTAGGATGTAAGCAGGTCAGGAAGCAACAGTTAGAACTGGACATGTAACAACAGACTGGTTCCAAATAGAAAAAGGAGTATGTCAAGGTTGTATATTGTCACCCTGCTAATTTAACTTACATGCAGAGTACATCATGTGAAATGCCTGGCTGGAAGAAGCACAAGCTGGAATCAAGACTGCCAGGAGAAATATCAATAACCTCAGATATGCAGATGACACCACCCTTATGGCAGAAAGTGAAGAGGAACTCAAAAACCTCTTGATGAAAAGAGGAGAGTGAAAAAGTTGGCTTGAAGCTCAACATTCAGAAAACAAAGATGGCATCTGGTCCCATCACTTCATGGGAAATAGATGGAAAAACAGTGTCAGACTTTATTTTTTTGGGCTCCAAAATCACTCAGAATGCTGATTGCAGCCATGAAATTAAGAAACGCTTGCTCCTTGGAAGGAAAGTTATGACCAACCTAAATGGCATATTAAAAAGCAGAGACATTACTTTGCCAACAAAGGTCTGTCTAGTCAAGGCTATGGTTTTTCCAGTGGTCATGTATGGATGTGAGAGTTGGACTGTGAAGAAAGCTGACTGCCGAAGAATTGATGCTTTTGAACTGTGGTGCTGGAGAAGACTCTTGAGAGCCCCTTGGACTGCAAGGAGATCCAACCAGTCCATTCTGGAGGAGATCAATCCTGGATGTTCATTGGAAGGACTGATGCTGAAGCTGAAACTGCAATACTTTGGCCACCTCATGCGACAAGTTGACTCACTGGAAAAGACTCTGATGCTGGGAGGGATTGGGGGCGGGAGGAGAAGGGGACGACAGAGAATGAGATGGCTGGATGGCATCACTGACTTGATGGACATGAGTTTGAGTGAACTTTGGAAGTTGGTGATGGACAGGGAGGCCTGGCGTGCTGTGATTCATGGGGTCCCAAAGAGTTGGACACGACTGAGCGACTGAACTGAACTGAAGCTAAGAACAGAAGCTATTGCATTAAATAGAAGTGTTGAGACAGGTATAGAATCTGAACAATAAATTTAATCACCTGAATGGATCTAGCTATTTTCTAAATGAGTATACATCTGGTCTTCTGATTAGTTGAAATAAAAAAAATTTTTAAGCGAAGGTTTTATTTGAAGAATTACTATTACAATGAAGTCTTCAATTCACTAATTTTCCAATTTGTCCATACTGAAGAGTATTAAAGAAACTGGCAGGATAGTCTAGCACCACAAGAGATACACTGCAAATGATTATAACTCACACTAATGCAGGAAAATCTGGCAGTGGAGAAGCTTCCAATAATATTCCCAATCCAGACTGCACTTGTTCTCTATTATCTGATGTTAAAGCAAAAGCCAAGGGAGTAATCAGGCGAGGATCCTATGCAAATCAGAAACCAGAAAATAAAAAGTCAGGTCTTTCAGAGTAAGGTGAATAAATAGACCTAAATCATAAAAATTCTAGGCAAATTCAAAAGTATTTCTATCTGATGTCTGAATGTATTTATTAGTCTTTACCTAATGTTATTTTAAAAAAATCTGGCAGAGGTTTTGAATGCTTTTACTGTGCCTAAGAAAATCATGTCTTAAATATTTTGATTTATTTAAAATATCATCTACAACTGATTGATGTTTTGAGTTACTGTTTCTTTCTAGCTACCTTTTAAAAGAAAAACTGGCTAGAAGAAAAATGGTAAATCATTTCCAAATTAAAGTAAAAAAATAAAATTCAAATTAATTTCATAAAATATTTTAATTTAGTGAATGAAACAATTATACTTTAAAGTATAAATCCTTCATATCAGTAAACATTTTCATTAGTACTTTAAGCCTCAAATCATCTATTGTGAAAAAATTTTTATTGACATAAAATCAGTGTGACTCAATTTAAAATTTGTGTAAGTTGCTAACAGAGAAAAATATGACAATATAAATTCTTTAAAATTATCAACATTTTAAAATGTTAAGTGTTTTATAGGTACTCAAATATAATCTAATGCCACAGAACCATAGGAGATGGCTTTTACCTCCAAAACCCTCATGGCAACCCTTCATATCTCCTCCATGAAGGGGGATCATTATTTTTACTTTGTAGCCAAGAAAAGGAGCTCACAGAGGTGAAGTAACTTGCTCAAGTCTGTAACTAAAAAACGGTGGAGTCAAAATCTGAACCCCATCTTTTAAGCCCCATGCTCTCAAAGTATACAAGTAGGTTCCAGTTTTGGCTTCTACCCTGTCTACACAGGCACTGGAGACATTTGTGTTATTATAGTAACTTATTTCACACGTTTGTAAATATCTGTTATAAGCCAAATTTTGCGGCTATCAAGGAAAACATCTAGAACTTGTGTTTAGCTACTATGGTCAATAAAGTCGGTGAGTTAGCTACTTTCTGCACACCTATCAAATAATCACTCACAATCAAGTCCTTTACTTCCAGATGTCTTCTTCCTGCCTTAATATTCTACCTCATCAACCTTAACCAAAAACAAACACTCCAAAATAAATACCACTCCTGCCTACCATAAAGTCAATAGAAACAAATGAAGAAACCAGAAATACGATACAAGAAAGGAAAAGGCTGTGGAAGCATGGCCACCATGAATATCCCATACTTCAGAATCAGAAGCACTTAGGTTTAATCCTTGTGAAACTCTACAAAATAACTGTAGTGAGAATATTATATCAATTAACTATTTTCAAATTTTTCCCAATGGCCAGTTTTAAGAAAAACATTAATCTTCTAAAGATTAAGAATATTAAAACAGAAACATATATTAGGAAACATTTATATATAAATCAACTTCAATATTTTAAGAGTACTCACCTGAAGGATTTTGTAGAAGCTTACTTCCATACCAGGAACCAACTGTTTAAGTTTGTTCATCAAATCAAGAGTTTTCAAAATCACATCAGCAGCAAGCTTGCTTTAAAAATAAGTCATATTTAACTTAGATAACTCAAAAATTGCTTACAGCTATTTCTGTCCATAAGTCTAAAGAAAATAAAAACCCAAAACCTTTGTTCTTAAACCTCAAGATTAACCACTCTTTGTCATGAGATTTAAAAATATCAGAGACCAACATTCTTATAACCCAGGATCCAAAGAGAACTGGTATTAACAGTTTAAGTTTAGACAGTGTTTCTTCTTCTAATCTCAAATACCAACATGTTTCAACTTTTGCTTGAAATTACTAGCAGTATTAGCAACAGGACTCATTTAATTCTTAGTTTTGTCACTAGAATATTAACAGTAGAGGGCAATTCTGCGTGCATGGGTGTTGTCGTTTCAGTTGTGTCCAACTCTTTGTGACCCTGTGGCTGCAGCCCATGAGGCTCTTCTGTCCATGAGATTCTCTAGGCAAGAATACTGGAGTGGGCTGCCGTGACCTCCTCCAGGGGATCTTCCAGACTCAGGGATTGAACCGGTATCTCTAACATCTTCTGCACTGGCAGGTGGGTTCTTTATCACTAGCCCCACCTGGGAAGCCTAAGATGGCAACCTTCAGCAATGTAGAGTATCTAACATTTACTGAACAAATCATACTAAGCTGTTTTTCACAGCCTTTTATAACTGAAAAGGAGTACAAAAAAGTAAAAAGAGATCATTGTTATTCTTGAGAAGTACAATTACTGACAATTATGACATTTATGAAAATTGGAACAAATTATAGTGTTTAGCATTCAGTGGGTCCTCAATAAACACTTGTTAGATGAACTTAATTCACAGGGGAGGACAGAGATAAAATCATCTCATTACTATCAGTGAAAATCCACATTTAACTGTAAGCCTTAACATGCTAAAGAAGAGTTGTCTTTATTACTAGAAACTTTCAGCAATGATTGGTTTTTTTGAAATAAAAATGAACTGTTTTTTTCATGCTTTGTCATTCAAAATATAAAATTAAATAAATATAAAATAATTACTGAGTCAAAGTCAGGAAGGAACTCTAGAAAAAAAATGCACTGAAGCATAAAAGGCTTGTAGATAATCACAATAAATTAAAACAAGACAAACCTAAACAATGAAAAACAAATCACAGATATTAATATCTCTGTTCAGAAGCACGTGATCTATGACTTAAATGAATTAAAAAAAATTCATTATGAATCTATTTTTAATTCTCTTCTATATCTTGAGTTAATAGAACATACCCAAGGATGATCCTCTAAAACGAATCACTACATCTTTTGATTTTTATTAAGTTTGGACTTACCATTTTGCCATTTGTATTTCATATACTCACCATAATTCAGAATCTGCTACCTTTGTTCCAAAGCCCATATCAATCTTGCCATATGTAAACTGTTGTTCTATCAGAGTGGTACACTTGATAGTAGTGAGAATTTTTGCAACATGCATTTTTAGAGTGTCATCTCCACACAGAGGTTAAGTTTTGTTAAGAAAAACAAAAGATTCTCAAAAAAACCCCTTATATTTGAATAGCACTTTACAGCATTTAGGATGATTTCAAACAAATTATTCTTGTCACTGCAATTTGGTGTAATTGTTGCTACATTGGCTCAACGACAGATGAGGAATTTAGGAGCTCAGAGCCATTTAAATGACTGATAAGTCACAAGAGATGGGGCTGCCACCAAAGTTTCTGACTCAAAAGTAAAACAGAGAAAGGATCTGCTTTTCACTGGATGTTAGTTTTTTATTAACAGGTTTCACAATGGGTCAATAAATACTTGTTGAAATAAGGGAAGTTATTTTCTCATTTGTTTTTTCTCAATTTCTCTAAGTTAATTTGAATATCTATTATTAAAAAGGGGTTAAGTTTGGTACTATTCAATGAGAGGAGGCCTAAATATTTTAGAGACTATCTCAAGGTCAAGCAAAATAATCCTGCCTTTACAGCAATGGTTTTCAACTTTGGCTGCATGTTAGAATCACCTGGATAGTTTAAACAGTCACAAACATGCCTTCACATCCCAAGGTTCCACATTATTTTAACTGAATCAGAGTTTCTGGAAGCAGGAGTCAAGCATCAGTATTTTTCAATGTTCTCCAGATGATTTTAATACACACTGCCATTGAGAAAGAAGAAAATTAAGGAGCAGCTCAGAGAAGAAATTAAAAAGATGCTGAGTTTGCTATAGGGCAGGACAAAATTGACTACATTCTTGCTGGTCTGAAATATAAGGATATCTTTTTTATTAGTAAGTGTGATGTCCTGTTTATTGAAACATTTATGGAGCTGTTAATTTGTAAAACACAAGCTAAAAAACTAAGCTAAAATAATAACTACCAATATATTCTTCTTCGCTAATATACTCCATCACAACATACATCGTCCAGGGGCAGCAATCAGCATCAAAAGAGAATATCAGGGTAGTTATTTATGTATCTACTAACCTCAAATTATGATAAAAAATGTACAAACCAAACTTAAAAAGCATTTCTGAAAATGTCTGAAAGTTTTACACAGAAAAACATGGGAAAAAAGTCTAGGTAACTTTTTCTAAGAGACTCTTCTGTGAGTATCAGTTCTTTAATTTAAACTTGTGTTCAGTAATTCTCTACAGATTCAAGCATGAGAGGTATAAAATTATAAATAAAGACATAAAGTCAGTAAAGATGCAGAAAATAAATTCTAAAAAACATAAGCAGTTAGTTTCCATGGTTAAACCGAAGGATATTTAACAAAACTTCAATGGCCTTGACCATTCTTGCACATTTTTTCCTTATTAGGGCTTCATCTAGATTTTGTTCTGTGAACTGAAGCTGATCAAGGATTGCAGGCAGCAGAAGAGTCACAGAACGGTCAGCTGAGGAACAGTGAGCAGTATCTATGACATCCTGGAGAATTCACCACCACCAAAGATTAAAAAAAAAAGAGACAGAACACAGAACGCACAGTCACCACTGAACTGCAACACTCTTTAAATTTTTTATACAGATGATCCTTGAACAATGTGAAGGTTAGGGGGTGCCAACCTCACCATGTAGCCGAAAATCTGAGTATAATCTAGTTGGCCCTGGCCTCCTGTATCTGTGATTCTGCATCTATGGATTCAACTAACATTGCACACTGTGTAGTACTGTAGTATTTACTATTGGAAAAAAAATCCACATATAAGTGGACCCAAGTAGTTCAAACCTATGCTGTTCAAGAGTCAATTGTAATTACTTCAGATATTCTTGACCTGTGTCTTCTATTTAAAATCTACCCTTTCATCCAGTTTTGAGGGCTATGGTAACTTTTTTATCAAATGGACCAGTCTCAAACAAGACTCTTTAAAGTGGACTCTGTGACTTAAAAATTATTCTAAGTATGTACTGTAAACAAATATTGTCAAGATGCTAAATGCAATTACAATAACTAAGAGACACTGGTATCAACACTACAATAATTCCTATCAAGAATCTCACAGGGCTTTTTCAAAGCTAAAACTGATTGTTAAGTCAAGATCAACATGAAACAGAAAGAATAATTTGTGGATAATCCTTAACAAATATATTTAATCATTCATACACATTTTGATTTGTGCACAGAATCTAGTCATGAGAGGGTAAACATTCTAGGAAAATGCTGGTATAGACAGAATGGGTATAAAAACAGGGAAACAGCAGAGGGAAACACAATGACCTAGATAATAAAATCTATCAGAATTTAATGGCCTCTATGAAAAGGACTTTTTTTCAGCCTGCACTGCATGGCATGTGGGATCAGTTTCTGGATCCCAGATTCAACCCATGCCCCCTGCAGAAGAAGAGCAGAGCCCTAACCAACTATACTATAAGGGAATTCACAGTAAAGGATTTTTGTTTATATCCTTAAATACCTGACATGTTCCACTCCATCTGACTGACTTAATTCAATGTTCATATATATCCACTCAATAAAAACAGCAGACAGTATCTACTGAGACGGAGAGACAGAATATAACTATTGCCAAGTACAGTCACAGACAAACAAACCATACAAATCTTAGTCATACCTTTACTTATTATACTGAAAGGAGTATATATTAAGTTACTTAGTGAAAACACAAAAGTCTCACTAATATTTGGGACCTGGCCAGAAAAATGAAATTCAGTAGCTAGGGAATTACTACTAGAGGCAGGGAGTCCAGTAATTGCTAAGTTTTCCTAAAGGGTATGAAGAATTGGAAATTTATTATAAATTTATAATAAACATTTTAAAAAACTGTCTACTGAGAATCATAAGAGCAGAAAAGTCAATTTGTTAGTCACTCTAGTACCTCAAATATTTCCTTGAACAACTCCAGTGCTAAAATAGAACAGTTTTCTGATCCATCCAAAGGTTGGCTTGACCAACGAAGCAGAGCTACAGTAGGTTCTAAACACTTAGAACGGGTTCCCAGAATGGTGCTGCCAGATGGAGGTTGTTCAAATATCGTCTGTGTGAGCACGTGGCGCAGCTGAGTCACTGAACAGAAGGCAAGAAGTAATTCTAAAACCTGTGCAATATAAAGTCTTCATTAAGGTCTATATCATTAGACTTCAATGCACAAAGCAACCAAAAGATGAAGTTGGAAATAATATTTATGTTTAAAAAAATAAAATAAAAATTAAAAGTTGCTTCCCATTTTTCTTGGAGTATTATTTCCCAAAACATGTCATTAGGTTCCAGAAGGTTACAAATAAACTTGTTAATGGTAGTTACTTTAGTTAAGAGGACTATGGGAACTCAAGGGCAACTTCAACTAATGTTATATACCTTCCACAGTACTTAATATTTCTTCAGCACAAACATGTTGTCTCATGCTAAGATTTATGAACTGCTATAAAGTATACTTTAAGATAATATTTAAAAATGGCATCCCAAAGCTTAAAAACTTTAAGGATGGCTATTTCCACAGTTTACATAATGCTGGCAATACGCGCCTCAGCCTGCTTCCCTGGGCTACCACATTTCTTCTGTGCTTCATAACTGAGCCTTATGCCATTACAGAGCATCCCACATCAACTTGTTTATTAGCTATTAAGTTAAATTCTACCTTATTTAACATACTACCAACTTATTATTTAAAAAAAAAAGTATTGCTATGTCTTTGTGTACTTATTTTCACCTTTATCTGTTCCTTGTAAATGATATACAATAGGGATTTGTGTTTTAATCAACCTGACAGTGTCTGATTTTAATAGAATTCAACTTATTAGCATTTACTCCGTTACAAATGATAAACTCTTTGACTTATTTTCTTTTAAATACAAATTGTAGTACTTGTTTTTGAATAGATAATACATTCACTTGGTTCCAAAGTCAAAGGTACTGACCTGACCTCTACCTAACATTCCCTGGAAGCAACAGACACTATCACCGGTTTCTTATTTACCTTATCAGAGATTATGTACTGCTGCTGCTGCTAAGTCACTTCAGTCGTGTCCGACTGTGTGTGACCCCATAGATGGAAGCCCACCAGGCTCCCCCTTCCCTGGGATTCTCCAGGCAAGAACACTGGAGTGGGTTGCCATTTCCTTCTCCAATGTGTGAAAGTGAAAAGTGAACGTGAAGTCGCTCAGTTGTGTCCGACCCTTAGCGACCCCACGGATTGCGGCCCACCAGGCTCCTCCATCCGTGGGATTCTCCAGGCAAGAGAACTGGAGTGGCTTGCCATTGCCTTCTCCGTTATGTACTGCACATAGAAGCAAATACCGTCATTTACAATTTCTCTATAAGTGTAACATAGAGGGAAATAAAAACATCAATAGCTAATGGAAAGTTAGATGTTTTCCCCAAAGTGAATTACCTGAGTAACTAGCAACTAGATCACGAGAATTCCATCAAAACTCCTGAATTCCCTTGAGTCCTCTCCCAGACAATGCCTCAATCACTACTCTGACATCAGATTTTTGACACCAGACACTAATTTTACCTTAGCTATTCTTGGATCTTTGTATTTCCATATAAAATTTTCAATCAGCTTGCCATTTTATATAAAAAACTCACATGGAACTTTATATATAAATACAATCTTACAGTGTACACTTTAAATTTGTTTTAGCTTAGCATTATGTTAGTGAGATTCATTTATATTTTCACATGCAGCTGCACCTCACACATTCTCATTGCTGAATAGTATTCCAGTGTATAAACATACCACAGTTTATTTGCCCATTCCACTGTTGTTGGCATTTAGGTTGTTTACAATTCCTGGCTATCGTTAAGAACACTGCTGCGTTTTGTACATGGTGAACACACGTATTCAACTCTGAGATAAATCAAAGAGTGGAATTGCTGGGTCATAGTTTATACATGTATCCTAGTTAGATAATACCAGTTTTCATAAAAGGTTGCACCAATTTTCAGCCCATGAGTATTTCAACATTCTTTACATTATCATCTATGCTTGACAGTACACTATTTTAAATTTTAACCATCTGGTGGGTGTGTAATGGTATTGTATTACCATTTAAATCTGCATTTCCCTGAAGATTAATAAAGCTGAGCAACTTTTTCACTCTTTAAATTATTAGTGGCCTTCTCAGGAACAGAAAAGTTCTTAATTTTAATGTAATCTAACTTACCAACATTTTCCTACATAGTTCATGTTTTTGTTTTCTGTTTAAGAAAATCTTCATCCCAAGGCTATGCAGATATTCTGCTAGGTGTTTCTTTTTAAAGTTCACTATTTTCCTTCCACATTGAGAGCTACAATCTTTATGACTGATTTTTGCATCTGGTGTGAGGTAAGGGTTAAAATCCCGCTTTTCCCCATATGGATACTCAATTGACCAGTATCATTTACTGCAATGATCATATTTTTAGGAGTATACAGTTATCAATCAGGAGGCTGTATTCTGTGGGCTTGTTCTGCACTGTACTCTATTCCACTGAGCTGGCTGTTCATTGTTATGGCAATACTGCACTATTTAGTTACTGGGGCTTTGCATTACGCTTTAATATCTGGTACTATAAGCCCTCTAGCTTTGTTCATTTTTCACAACAGTCATAGCTATTTTTAGACTCTTACATATCCATATAGAGTTCATAATCAACTCCTCAATTTCCATATACACCAAAAACAAAAAAAACCTAAAGCTTGCTATAATTCTGACTGACCTAATATGGTAAACTCGTCCAATCTATGAACTTGCTATATCTGTGTTTATTTAGGTTTTTTCTATTAATGTTTTGTAATCTCAGAGTAGAGGCCTTGTACATGTTTTGTTGGGTTTATCCCCTAGGCATCTGCATTTAAAAAAATCAGTAAACAGTACCAGTTTTAAACTTTCATTTTCCATTGAACACTTTCTACATCTTTTGTGAGCTTACTGACATCTCTCTCAACTATGTAGATGGGAGTGGTATCTGTGTCATAGGGTTTACATGTGTTCAACAGGCACCATGAAAACAGTTTCCCAAAAGGATTATGCCAGTTTATGAGGATTCAAGGAGGGTTCTAAACATTGGTAGTATCTGGTTTCTTGCTTGAGGTCTTGGTTACATGGCTGTGTTCATTTTGCAAAGATTCAGAGATCTGTGCACTTAGATTTTTCTGCATATTGTAGTTTTTAAAAACTTTAAAAACAAAAAGCTATATATACCTTTGAAGAAGAATCAGGATCCTTTCCATTAAGAAGACCTAATACTTGATTAAGACATGAAGAAAAGTGCTCATACCTAGGTTTAAAATAAAAACATATCAAATGATAAGTATGAAATTGATACATTAAAAGGATTTATATATAAGATAATCATACTGTTCAGATGTAAAACTGGTTTTGCACAGATTAATCAAGATATGTATATTCTGGAGAATGGCACAACCTTATTTACCTAAGACAAAGTAAAAAATACACACATACCCTTGTTATACTTTCACATTTCAAGTCAGAAAAACAAAAAGAATGGGAACATAAAGCACATGAAAACAATCTGATTTTAGTCTACTGTGAATCAGTAGAGTCCAAGTTTACTAAGTGTAAAAAGGCAGTTTTATTTATTACAAATACATTTTGGTTTAAAAAAAGTCCCAAATTTGTCAGATAGCCATACCTGGTAAGATAATCAGCAATTTTCGGATTCTTAAGAAGATCCACCAGTAGATCAACTGAATACTTTCTGGTCAGTGTGCCATCCCCATTTATGAGAATATTAAATATTAGCTGAAATGTCTGATGAATATTTCGAGCATGGAACAGCTTAAAAACAAATCAGGAAAAGGATATTATACGAAAAAAAAGTTTAAGTTGACACCACACTAAAACTCAGAGAGTCTCAATAACTTTTAAATTATCAGAGAATATAAACTTTAGGATTAGTTTCATAAATTGCAAAAAAATTTTTACCTTTTCCCCAACCTCTTCGTTTAATGTCAAACTGGATAATATTGAAAGTGCAAACACAACCACAGTTAAACTACTATGGGCCAAGAAGCTTATAAGAGTTCGATAAAAAGATTTCACATTATTCTGAGGAAGAAAAAAAATTAAAAATAGATTAGAATGAAAAAATTATGAGCCTTACATTTTGTTTTAGAAAGTATATCTTGCACAGAATAGGTTAACTGTCATTAAATATTATTATCAACTTAGAGATAATTCAAGGTGTAAGACGGTACTTTCACAAACTGCTTACAGTAGTATGAACAGGGACAATCTGAGTAAAGAGCAGTGTGTAGTTTGCGTTTATGAGCAAATGTTTACCTTTCTCAAACAGTTTCATGGCTCAAAATAATCTCCACCAACAAAACAGGATGAGGTCAGAAAAATCCAGCACATGAACAAATGAGATACTGTTAAATTTAAAACTAAACAAATAATACTGAATATTGCATAGCAAGGGAACTATTCATAAAGCAACTTAAAGAATCAATGAACTTTCCTGATTTAATATATTTCTAAGGAAATGGCAACCCACTCCAGTGTTCTTGCCTGGAGAATCCCAGGGATGGCAGAGCCTGGTGGGCTGCTGTCTATGGGGTCGCATAGATTCGGACATGACTGAAGCGAACTGAAGCGACTTAGCAGCAGCAGCAACAGTGGTTCAGATAACCTCATTTGAGTTCCTTCACTTCTCACAAGTACTGGTAATGCTGCTGCTGCTAAGTTGTTTCAGTTGTGTCCGACTCTGTGTGACCCCACAGAGGGCAGCCCACCAGACTCTGCCGTCCCTGGGATTCTCCAGGCAAGAACACTGGAGTGGGTTGCCCTTCCTTCACCAATGCATGAAAGTGAAAAGTGAAAGCGAAGTCGCTCAGTCATGTCTGACTCTTTGCGACCCCATGGACTGCAGCCTACCAGGCTCCTCCGTCCATGGAATTTACCAGGCAAGAGTACTAGAGTGGGTTGCCATTGCCTTCTCTAGTAATGATGCTAGGCACTTATAAATCTTTTTGGGAAAGTTGTAATTGATTGTGTAGAAATACAAGACTGAGGTAAATGCAACTGCCAATAGCATGTCTCCCCTCTATTAGCACAAAATTCAGCATTTATTATATTATTCAACACGACAAATAATGAGATGCTACAGAAGAAAAACTTCTAGTATTTAAATTAACATTTGTATTAACTCGTCTTAATTAAACATATATGAAAGCTAGTGTACTTCAAGTTATTTACATCAACCTGATGCTTTGTTAACTCTGGTGAGTCAACTAGACAACACAAATTCTTGTTAAATTTCTTTTTAAAGAAAAAAGTGAGCCTACCACAAAACAAAACAAACATTTTAGAAACGTCTTACCAAAGTCTTTATGTGTGTTTGAACAGAAAGATTGTGCCGGCAAAGATTTGCCAATAATCCTAGACAAGGCATTGTCAACTCATCTTCAGAAGATTGACTGTTTCAATAAAAATAATAAAAGATAAAAATATTAAGCTCCTTCTAAATTACTCAAAAACGATCATTTACACATTTAAATTCCTTCCTTTTTATAAGCAAAAAGAAAAATCTGATTAACATGTGAAGACTGCCAAGTTGAATAGTATTGATCATTTATTTCATGTTTTGAAACTAAATGATCCTACTCAATCCAGCATAAAATATAGAAATAATTGTCAGAGTACTCATATGCTATCTCACCAGTATATTCTTTCAAGAAGATTAAATATAAACATAATTTTCAGTTTCAGTTAAGTTTTTCTGTCTCAATCATTTCATAAATTTCTGTTCTAAAAATTGAAGTTGTTTTGTACCATCTGATCCTCGAAATCATCCAATGAGTAAACAGGAATCATCATCTCAGTTTAAAAATTAGGAAAAAAAATTATTTAAGAAAAATTGAATCATTACATATTTTAGTTTAAAATAAACCATTAAGTCAACACAATGTGTTTCTGAAAGTGAAAGCTGCTCAGGCTTGTCCAACTCTTTGTGACCCCATGGACTATACAGTTTATGGAATTCTCCAGGCCAGAATACTGGAGTGGGTGACCTTTCCCTTCTCCAGGGATCTTCCCAACTCAGGAATTGAATCCAGGTCTCCCACATTGCAGGTGGATTCTTTACCAGCTGAGCCACAAGGGAAGTCCAAGAATACTGGAGTACGGGTAGCCTATCCCTTCTCCAGCAGATCTTTCCAACCCAGGAAACGAATCAGGGTCTCCTGCATTGAGGCGGATTCTTTATCAACTGAGCTATGAGGGAAGCCCAATGTGTTCAATGTGTTCCTCTTTCCCATATATTTTTGCTTGTCAGTGTATTTCTTGAATGGTTTCATATTATTTCTTTCCTGTCTGTGAAATGGTTTTAAAAAGAAAACTTGGGACTACAAGTTGTACAGATGTATGTTTTCACCTGACTGTTATACCACAGGTAGACTGTTTAGTTAAGTTGAAAAGAGTCAATTGATAGCTTGATTAAGTTACATTAATCCTGGATAAGAGTTGTTGTTGTTTTAAAGGAGTTAGTCCTTAACCACTGGTTTGACATCACCTCTATTTTAGGTGACTTGTTTCACCAGCAGGCCTGTTACTCTCTCTGACTAATTGTGTAAGTGCTTATAATGGAATCAACTTTTTCTACATTAAAAAAATAAAAAAACATAAACCAGTAGATTATTTGGTTACATGTGTGGTTGCATACTCACATATGATCTATCAGGAATGTAATTAATTCATCTATATTGGCACCAGAATGCAAAATTTTGATGTTGTATGTTAACCTCTGCAGAAGCTGAATGCACTGAGAATAAGAAAATAGCAATGAATATAAACACATAAAAATATATTTGCATGATCACAAAAATGAACTCCCACACATATTCTGAGCATGTAACCATTTTAGGAGGCATTTAGAGTAAAAATCTTTCCACATCTTATAAAGGTTCTATTTTCACATGCAAGTAATGAGATTTTACTTAAACATACACAATTAATGAGACCTTAAAAGTTCACCTCCTGATTCACACATTTCTATATATTCTATCTCAAACACAGCATTGTCTCATCAATCTGGCTTCCTTAATCATCTTAAACTTATACGCAAGTTGAGAATATATTCTATCAATTCTAAGATACATTTATTCATATTTTACCATCTTTAAAACTGCATGTCAGTTTAATTGGCAATGTTTTTCTTTCTTACAACTGACGGCATTTTAGGTTCAAAGAAATATGGGTATAAGAGCTTTAAGCCTATGTTAAAGAAGACTAAATCTATAGCTTCAATTTTTATAGAATGCTTCCTCAACAGTATGAGACTAGATGCTAACTTTAAATTATAATTCTAATACAAACAGCTTACACCTCAAAATGCTGACACCTATGTTTATAAATCTGTCAAAATAGTTATAATGTGAATTTTTCTTCAATAATAGTGTTAGATGTAAATTTTCTTCCTTAGAATCTCTTAAGTGGTAGTACATGTGACTAACCAGTTTTTAAATTTATTGATGGTATTAATGCCAGCATGTAGTACACTGTATGCCAGCACTTCATAATAAATACTATCAATTTTGATTTGAAAATAAGGAAGAATAAGCATAAAGTGGAAAGTAGATGTTTATACCTGCAAAAACACTGAATCATTGTGGCAAGTACTGCTCCGACAAACCACTCCTGCCAGCACACTATTTAGGTTGTATGTACTCTGAAGACAGTCTCTGGTTTCATTGTCTATAGCTGTTAAGTTAAAATAAAATGACACCAAGGAGATCATCTTTATATATGGCCTTCATGGATGAAAGACAAATAATTTATAACTTATTTCATGTTAAATTTATTGTTATATAAAAATATAAAATATGATGTGACTATTTTATTTACAAATACCTCCCAATTCACAATTTCAACCATGGTGGCTGCTATACTGGACAACACAGATATAGGACAATTTTATCGTCTATTTGAAATGATCTGTTACCACTTCTGTATCACTTTTTTTTTTAAATAAGCATGTATTAATTTTATAACCACACACAGAAATATCTCCCTTGTACCCCAAACACAAATCAGGAAAAAAAAGTAATCAGAGAATTAAAATATAAAAACTAAGACAAGGTAGGAAAAAGCAAAAAAAAGCAACACTTGCATTTTTAGCTTTTAGCTCTAGGTTTAGTATAGTCTATCAAAAAAAGGATGATATTTTGATCACTAGTTATGATTTTCTAATACTGTTCATACTGACACTTGTGCATGTATTTTTTTAATTTGAAAATAGGCCCACATTTCCCAAGGTACATTCTTTTCTGTAGACCACTGAACCCTTGATTTGCTTCAGATTCTCTGTTCCAATAAACTTAAGGATGCGTATAATATTCCCTTTACAAGAGATCCACAACAAGATAGTTCCAAGAGGTCCTGCAGCGAAGAAATCTTTTTCTTTTTAAAGAAATCTTTCAAATGTGAATCATCCTCCAAAAGATTCTGTAATGGAACCTGCCCTTTAAGAAAATACTAAATTCATGCATCTTCTAAAAAATAAAAAGCGAAACTAAATACATTACCTAGTTGAGATAGCAAACTGATGATACTTAAGATGAGTGGGGCACTTATGTTTGGGTCTTCAAGTAGTTCTACAAGGCAACTTAAGCATTCACTTGGTAGTATCTGATTTGATGTAAACAACCGAGTGAGCTTCTGTCCAGAAATTACCTAGAAAACAGTCATTAAAATGTGTTAGTTAAGAAATGGCAATTTTCACTTCTTCTCCATTTTAAATAAAAACCCATTTCTTCCAAAGTGGCACTGACACACTCTTCCCCAATTTAGAAAATTCATACATGCTGTTCCCTCTACACGGAAGATCACCTATCCCTTCACTCACTAACTAACGTAATTATTCCCGTCTCAGTTTTGTTTTCTCTACTAAGCTTTCTCTAATTCTCTTCCACTAATTAGGTTAGGTTTGCCTGTTACACTAGCCTATAGGACAAAAAGTACATATGAATCCACTTATCTGGACAAGGGACATCTGAACAATCCATGTAAGGGACAACTAACGTGGTGTTGGAAATGTTCTACCTCATGATAACAGGTTTTAGCTACTTGAGAGTACACTTTGGTTTAAAAAAAAATAAAACTACTTCATTTAACATTAATGCACTTCATGCAATGCACGTGTGTTATCTTTCAATTAAATGGTAGAAGAATTTTCAGTAAACCTCTTGAAAAGTCTGGGAACAGAGTACATAGAAGTCAATCTCTAAGCCTCAAATTTCTTTGAAGTCTCTTTCAACTGTTGATAACACTCTGCTCAGATTCATAACATACCTGGTTATTCTCAATAATAAATAATGTTTCAGATTACAATCTAAAACTTTTTTTAGGAGGCAGGCAGCTCAAGTAGTAATAAGAGGAGTCCCAGAGAACCTCGAGAGAATGTCCACCAGTTAGAACAAAGGCTGATGTTGCTGGGCCATTCACAATAGCCTTCTTTGTAGCAGTTTCTAATCTTTGCAAATATAGCCTTTCATCATAGGGTTAATATAACAAATAGGATATATTTTTAAATTATGTTCAATTCTATGTTGAGAAGCTGCAACATAGAATTAAGAGTAACTTAGAGCTTAATTACTTTTAATTAAACTGATGTCAGTATTAGTTGGAATTCCATTAAAGTATAACAAATGACAGCCGGAGTTTAAGAGTCTAAAAACAAACAGGATCACAGAAAGCTGTGATTTTATCTTTAAACACAAAATAAGCACACTCTACAGGCAAATCTTTGTGAAGTAACGGAAAAAGTGACAACAATTCAGCATTTTAGGACTTAAAAACTGTGAGCAATACATTTTGGTAATGAAAAAAGGATTATGATTACTAGTAAACAAGATTGGTTCTCAATCCAGAGTAAATTGAAATAATAATTTTCGAGCTCGAGATCAACATGAATTCAACTAAAAGCAATAAGCAACAGGTTCAGATTGCAAATTGCCTAAGGGACAAGAGATGAATCAAATTTTAATCCTTATTCTCTAGCATCTCCACCTCCGAGAATTGCTGTACCTCTAAAAAGGCCTGTTACAATGGAAAAACGAAAATAAGAAGCAAAAGAAAAGATACAGCTCCGAGCTCTTTCCTCTACCAACTCCAAATACGCTGAAATCCCCAACATTTTGTCTCACCCTCCCTCTTCCTACAGCTTTCAGTACTCTTTCCTCACTGCAGTCAGCTGAATGCGGAGAGGCTTGGCGTTGGGTGGGAATTCAAAGGTGACAACCACTCGCTTTCTGTAGCAAAACAAAAAGACAGCGGAGGGAGCGAGGAGTTGCCCTTTGTTTTCGAGGCTGAGACCGCTACAATCTCGGCCACAAGGTGAACGAAGGCTACAGGAAAGTCCGTCTCGTCCGCCACCCCTGGAGCCCCTTACTTACCTCCAAGTGCCGCAAAAGCTGAGCGGTGTTCGCCTCGGACTTAACGGCTTTATACTGACTGATGGTCAGAAGCAAAGACTTCAAGCAGGCGGTAGAGTCCATCCGGACCCGCCACAGGGCCGCTGGGAGCGAGTACCACCACCGTCCTCCAGCTTTTACCGCGCTTTTTTTGATTTTTCTTCTCCACCCCCTGGCTCCCAGAAGCTTCCGATTCCGGTTGAGCTCCGGAAGTCCCTTGGCAACTTGAGGATGGCACCCTACGAAGGAAAGGAGGGCTGGGATGGAGTGGTGGAGGTGGGGGTGTCGAGGCCCAGTGTGAATCCGTGAGACGGGATAGTAGTTGTCCTTTCAGACCCCCGATCTGAAAACCCGCGAGGTTTTAGTTCGAGATCCCGTGAAGCGGAAAAATCTCGCGAGAAGTCAATTGCGCCTCCACTGGCGTAGGGGCGGTTGGGTAGCAGGGGTCCCTGTTCGTCTGTGAGCCCTGTTTGCGTTTGCTTCCTTGGTCTTCACCGTGGGTGGCCATTTTTCTCTTTGTGCGTCATCCTCTACCTGAGAAATGGTCGCTTTCCCCTAGTCTAGACACGGTGAGGAGCTCTGAGGAGGAGAATCTCGGGTTCTAGGTTTTGAGGCGGCCCGGGAGAGGCCTGTTTTTAACATCGCTTATTTGTCCACCGCTTCTGCTGAGGAATGGTGGTTTCTCAGAGTAAACCTTTGGCCGTTCGGATTCGGTGGCAAGTTAGTCATGCGCTTGTGATAGTCGTCAATTTATTTGAGAAAGCTGGCCCAGGTGACTCCTGTGCCAGGTGTTGCTCCGAAGGCTGTTATTAGCGTCAGTTTTGTAAGTGAAGGTGTCTGCTTTTATTTGGCGTGATTGATTGTTTTATAAATCTTGGTGTCTAAGGAAATGGCACTGCAGTTTTGTTCAGAAATAGTATTATGCATGTGAATATCATGAAATGAATCAGACCGGTTCTGGAGCTTTTTTGCTTAATGTATGCTATTGTTGAATGAAGCTTTAAAAGCCAGTTTGGAGAAAATTGTGAGAACTGGGTACACATCCTTTTTATTAAACCATTTGTCGGAAATTATGTTTTGTCAATTCAAAGAAAGCCTGTTTTGCGTCACTACATTTTTAAAGACAGGAATTATTTTTTATATTAAAAAGCAATTCTGAAAGGTAAAATAACTGAGGCATAAATCATTGGATAATTAGTGTGTTTACGCATTTATTCATTCTGTAAACAATTATCAAGTGTATAAAGTGGGCTAATCCTGCTAGTTAGGGACCCTGCTGGGAAGGAATTAAATGTACTGGATAGTAGTACATACAAAAGTCACCAATTAGAGGCATCATGCGATTATGGTGAAAAGTGGAGCCAGGCTGGTTGCTTACAAATCCTAGGTCTACCTTTTACTCTGTGACCATAGGCACATTCTTACTGTTTCGATCTCATCTTAAAATAAAATCTGACTAACAGTAGCATCTATTACATAAGATTGCTCGTTCAATAAATAGCTGGAGCCTACGATGTGCTGGGCACTGGTCTAAGCACTAGATTCGGTAAATAAAGTAAAAATCCTATTGTCATGAAACAAAAATCCTACCATTACATTCTGATAGGGGAAAGAAAAACAGTAAATAATAAGTACAGTAAGGAAAGTGAGATGGAGGAAAAGAGAATTACTCCTCTAGAGAAATGGTTTAAAAAAGGGAAATGGGAGGTCAGGATAGAGAAAGCATCATTTGAAAAATACTTGAGTTGAAAAAGACCTGTGCTTTCTAAGGGGAAACATTTCTAGATAGAAGCTAGGGGGGAAGCTTTGAAATGGAGCTTGATAATATAAGGAACAACAAGGACTTTGCTATGGCTGGAGTAGAAAACGAGGGTGAGAGTAGTAGAGATGAAGTCATGTCAGGTTCTTTCACTTTTCACATTCATGCCTTGGAGAAGGAAATGGCAAACCACTCCAGTGTTCTTGCCTGGAGAATCCCAGGGATGGGGGAACCTGGTGGGCTGCCGTCTATGGAGTCGCAGAGTCAGACACGACTGAAACAACTTAGCAGCAGCAGCATGTCAGGTTATTATAAAATGAGCTAACCAATGAAGAACAGTTGTCTGGCATACCTTGGCAATACAGTGATAGGAGTTTGACAGCATTAGACTTTTCATTCATAATGATAAGTGCCTCATGATTGTCCCCATTTAGATCTGAGGGAAAGGGTCAAAGCTGTTTGTTTAAAGTACTGTCCTTTGAAATCTTGCATTTTAACTTGAGCAGTCGCACACATTTTGCATCTCCGTATTTATTTTAATGTATAAGAAAATCTTCACCAAAAATTGAGCTGTGAAAAGGTCTGACATCTTTTGTCACATACTTGTGTATCCCAATATGAGAAACAGCCATATTTTTAAGACCCAAAAAGGGGAAAAGGAGGAGGAGGAAATGGAGCTGGGTCTAGATGTACTAGCCTTTGAGCTGAGACTCTATCTTGATTAAATGGTGATCTCTGGTTTCAAACTGGGTCCTGAAAGTTAGGTTTGTGTTTTAGATTGATTACTCTGTTACTCTGAGGAAGATAAGCCCAGAAGTAGGAAGAATATTTATTTTACTGGAGTCTTTCCAAAGGATGGCTGAGATAATTGAAGTGGAGTTAGCAAAAAGGTGACAAATTTAAGAAATATATATGAAGTGAAATAGGTAGGACTCTGAATGATTTCAAATGGATGAATGAGAGGGATGAAAACTAGAAGGGATTCCAAGTTTCTAGTCTGGCTGATAGAGAAGATATAGAAACTGCTGAGGTAGTCAATATTTTAAGTATTCACGTCATATTTTATGTTCAGTGAAATATTGTATAGCTTATCATGTAGTCTTGTACCATTCTCATTAAATTTATTCCTGGATATTATATAATTTTTGTTACTGTGAGTGGATTCTCTTTTTCCCCTAAAAATGTTTTAGTTTGTTTTTGCTACTGGTAAAAGAGAAACTGATTTGTGGTATATCTTTTACTCAGTTTACTGACTGAAATATCCTTATTGATTCAATTTTGCTTCCTCTCTTAAATTTTCTAGCTATGTATCACCTGAAAATAATAATTGAATCCCTTCCAATATTTATTGTCTTGCTTTATTTCATCAGTGTAATTTCTAAACTAGGGAATAATTATAATGATAATGAACATTGTTACTTCATTGAATGAGAATGATCAGTATTTTAACGCTTTGTATAATTTGTACAACAGTTGCCAAGAGATAAGTATTCTTCAAAATGTTTAGGCAATACCAGTTGTATTTAAAGATTTGTCAGAATGTCTGCTAAAAAGTTATCAAATATTTATATATCTTATTTGTCCCTTTAAACTGGTAGTGCAGTTGATTGTAACAGCTAACACATATTGAACATTTATCATATGCCAACCACTGTTTTAAGAACTTGGCTATTTGATCTTTATAATATCATGCTTTATGTATTGTTATGATCTCTGTTATGATCAGATGGAAGAATTTGAGAGAGGTGAAATAATTGCCCAAGTTCACACAAGTAGTAGTAGCAAACCTTGTATTTGCTGTGCTGCAGATATTTTATTCAGGGTTTTGTATTTATGTTTGGGAGAATTTAAAATAGCTTTTTCTTTATTCTCTCTTTTGGAATTTGGGTTGTTTGTTACTTTTGAAAAATGAATTGGAAAATTTCCATCTTTTTTCTTTGCTATAGATTAACGAGAGTCACATAGGAATCATCTGATTCTTGTAGATTGTGTACAACTAACCTATAAAATCAAGTGTGATAGCTCATTTAGTGGTAGATTTTTAGAAGATACTTGAATTTATAACATGGTTATTGATCTGATAATTTTTTCTATCTTGAGTTAACTTTGGAAATAAAAAATTTGAGCATACCAACTATTTCTCTAAATTTGAAAATTTATTGATGTAAAGTTGCATCAGTATTCAATAATTCTCTTAATCTCTTCTTTGTAAATTTAAATTTTCATTTTCATTTTAAGTTATCTGTTTTCTTAGGCTTTTCAGGGGGGTGTCTATTTTATTCAGTTTTTCAAGAACCAAATTTGATTTTATTAATCTTGCTTTTTTTTTCCTTCAGAATCAGTAATTTTACTTTTCTCTTTAAAAATTCCATCCATATACATGTATTTTTCTTTTATTTGTTTTATAATTTTGTAAAATTGAAGGCTTAGTATATTTCCAATACTGTGTTTTTTATTAAAGATTATTCATTTTTTATTAAAGATTATTCATTAAAGAAAATTTAAAAAGTCATTAGCTAAAGTGAGTGTCTGCGTTGTACTTTAAAAATGTTTATTTTAATCAGGTAAATATTTTTAAAATGCTAATATTCACTCATTTATCAAATATTTACTGAATGCTAGTTATTTCGCAAAGAGCTTAGAGTCTTTTGGGGAATAGACAAATTCAAAGTGCTTAAAATAGAAAGCTGTAGGAACACAGGATTTTTTTTAACACAAAATACCAAGTATCCAATTCCTTTATCTGGGACTGGCATGAAATCTTCTATAAATTTGTATTGCTGTCTGTTCTTTGTATTTGATGTAGATATTTTTCCTAATTTATAGATCAGGGAACACATTTGAGGGAGTTAAAACTTGCCTAGGAGCTTGCAACTCAAGGGTTGTGAAATTCCTTTATATCTTCTGGAAAAACTTAAAGAGCATTATCTTCAAAGCTAAATAGTAAAATGGAAATTTTTAATGTCATGACCAGAGTTTAAGTCGTATTAGATGAATCATATTGAACGGAGATATGAACTGTATTTTTTGACAGAAGTGCAGAGTACTGAATGTTGTAATAGAGGAATTATATCAGAGGTATGAATACAGAGCTAATTGTTAATTCATTTAATCTCCATATATTTAATGAGTGCTTGAGTTGCAGGTACATTTCTAGGTTCTGGGGATAGAGTAGTGAATCAAATAAATAAAAATGTCTGTCCAAGTAGAGCTTTTATTTTAATGGGAGATATAGCAAAGAAAAAAAGAGATATAAGTAAAATATATGAGTGTTAGTAATAAGTGCTATGTAGGAAAAGAAAGAGAAGGGAGATAGAAAATATGAGTCAAGATGGAGAATTGAAATTTTAATTAGGGTGAAGTATTGATCAGTATTTGCTGCACACAAAATCACCTCAAAACTCTGGATGAAACCGTGAAAATTTCTTTCTTGGTCTGTGGGTTGACTGCAATTAGTCTGATCAAGGCTTGACGTGGCTGAGTGGGTACTTGAGCTGTTTTCTGGAGAAGGGGAGATATCCAGAACTCAAGCTCAGTTATGGTGAGGTATCTACTAGACATCTGGAAGCTGTTGAGTGGGCTGTTCAATATATTATTTGTAGTCAAGGGAGTGTGGTCAAGGCCAGAGATAAAAATGTAAAGCCTCAAGACTAAATGACTTAGGGTGAGTAGGATAGAAAAGACTGAACCCCGAAAACTAAAATATTTAGACGTTGGAGAGATGTGGAAAAGCAAACAAAAACACCGAGAAGTAGTTGCCAGAGGACAGGGAACCTATGTTGACCCTGTGGTTGTCTGTAGGGATTCCTGTTACTGTAGAATTTGGGCTGCTTTCAACTTGTGAAGGTGGACTCTAGGTCGACAGAGAAGGAAGTCTTTATCTATGTACAGGTTTCACTCTTTATTTCTGCCTACAGAGGACTTGAAGTATGAGGAAGGATTGGTGATTTTATTCTTTGTATCAGTATTGAATGCTTGAAGTGTGCCAGGTACTAGCCACTGGGGCTGTAGCAAGGGATTTAGAAAAAGAAAAAAAAAAGTTGTGACTCTGGGACTTCCATGATAGTGAGAACATGAGGCCAAGTCTAAAACTGAGAGATTATTCAGTAGGCATAAACAGCAGGTAGAACAAAAATCCTATTGGCCCAGGTTCCAAAGATACAAGAAGAAGAAATCAGTGGTAGAAAATTGGCAGAGGTCTAGACATGAAGTCATTTGGATACTATGGCCCCAGTACGATTAAAACAATTCAAATATGTACTGATATTAAATTAATTTTAGCCTTTATACAGAGCCAGAAAACAGGCTGTACAGTTAATGTTAACTCTCATTTTTCAAAACAGTTTACCTTCCATCACAAAGCCAGGAAACCTAACTAAACCAAAATTATTCTCCATTTACAATTATTTTTCTTCCTGGTTTCTTTCCGAACCGTATATGATTAAGCTAATCTGTAAATGACTTACCAAACCATAAAGTTAACTTTCTCACTTTTCAGACAGTTCCTGATTTTATTTAATGTACATTTCACAGACTTCAGCTCTAAGTTAAGAATACAAGGAATGGATAATTTGGGTAAATGTTTTGTCCTGCATTTTCACATCTAATTTTATATCCCCGAAACTTTTGATTTTTTTTTTTAAAGTGCTATCCATTTTTTTTTAATCTAATTTTTTATAGATAAGTAAACATGAAGTGGCACACTTTTAAGTTAAGTTACAGTAATCATTTTTAATTATAACTAGTATTTGTTGAAAGCCTCTGTACAGAGCAGTTTCTTCTGCATATCTCATTTAAAATTTTCTAGTCTTTTAGGAAATAGAAATTATCAAGATCGTGAAAGGGGTATATATTTGTTCCCTGAATTAAAATGTGAAGTCATTTTCTGAAACAGGGGAGTCCAAAGTAGAGTATGCACACCTTAGATATGTGAAACTGACTATTAAAGTGTGGGAACAAATATTAGAACTTTTGTTTTTACTTATTTTAGTCTTACTCATTTTATAGTAGTACTTTCAGTAGCATTAATAGCATAAATGAATTGCTAGCCATATATTTTCATTGTATTTTCAGATTTGCTTCTTTAGAAATATGTGATCAGAACAATTGGAGACTTCTCCAGAATCTTTAACCTTGACGGAGGATAAAGTTGGATTTGGGTAGGGTCATTGGTGGTGGGAGAGTCAAGTATATATTGTATCTCTATTCCCTGCTTGATCGTCATCTCGATATGGGTCATGACTTAAAAGTCTGTCATACCTTTTTTTCATTATTGTCTAACAACTGTAATGACAATGTAATATTTTTAAATGACTGAAAATATTCCACTTTTGGAGAGTTTGCTTAACAAATGGTCCTTCCAACAGTCCTAGCTGCATTTTTGAATAGCATGGTTTTTGCAGTGCTACCTGTAAGTAACATGAAACTGATGGATTGTTTAATATTTGGATTTTTTTCAGGTGAATTCTAACCTGTGCATATTTAAAATAGATACATTCCAAATATTTATAACACACACACACACACACATATATATAATTCTGCAAATTTACTTGTGTAAGTTCAGGAATAAATGACTGATTAGATCTGAAGAGAATTAAATACCGGCTTTGGACAAGATGCTAATTTTGGCAAGGATGTTACATTGGCAGATTTGTAAGGATGGGCATAGGGTGTGCATTGCTATTTTCTGTGTCCTGGTATGATCTGCCAGATAGTGCCAACTGATCTTTGCTAAATAGCTAGAGCTGAGTAGTACCCTGATCTTTTGGGACAGATAATATCTTTGGTTTCTGATAACTTTTGCAAAGATTTTCCAACCGTCATCAATCAGTCTGGGAATTTACTTAAGCAAACTATATATTTTTTCCTTGGGGGAAATGATATTTTGGCTTCCCTTGTGTAGGTATGTTCATTTTGAGGCCTTGCCAAAGTGAAAGTCACTGTTGTGTCTTTGTGACCGCATGGACTGTAGCCTCCCAGGCTCCTTTGACCATGGAATTCTCCAGGCCAGAATATGGAGTGGGTAGCCATTCCCTTCTCTAGGGGATCTTCCAAACCCAGGGATTGAACCCAGGTCTCCAGCATTGAAGATGGATTCTTTATATCTTGCAGATGTTCATTTTGAGTCTTTGCCAAGAACCTAAATAAATACCAAATGGAAGAAATAAATGGAAATTTAGAAAATCAAATAATCAGTATATTTTGGCCATTCTTCAGACAGCTAATAACAAATTAATTGTACAATCTGTTATTCTTTGAGTTTACACTGATGTCTTTAGCCCTTCTTGTTTACTATCTCACACGTGAGAGTGCTGAAGCCGCAAAACTGCTTTACTCTTTTCAAAGCCACCAATGACTGTTTCTATTTGACTAGCAGACATAGATTAATAATAGTTAAAATTTTGGTTCAAAGAAACTCCCATAAAAATGTCCTGAGTTATTCCTAGAAAGTGTCCTCTTCATAGGTTTTTCAGCCTTGGAGTGGTTACTGTACTTTATGTGGCCATAACATCTCACATCTCCACTTACAGAAGTGTTTTAGAATTCTTTCGGTAAAGTCTAGCAGAAATGATAACTAACGTTGTCAGAATTTGCTTTAGTAACAGACCTGAAGTACATTTAATTCAGTGCTGAAATAGAAATCCAGCTTTGTAAAGTAGCTTTCAAAATTTGACCAAGTTACATGTTCAGAATTGTTTATTGCAGCATTGTTTATAATACAAAAAAAAAAAAAACACCCACATACAAACACAAACTGGATACAATTGAAATATTTATCAATAGTGGTCTGGTAAATAGTTTCATTTATACAATGGCATATCATGCAGTTTAAAGAATATGGCAGATTCATATGTGTTGATTTGAAAACTGCAAGGTGCCAAGTATATGCAGATTAAACTGCCAGTTGTTATCATGTAGGATATATTTGAAAGATGTTTTTGACCCATTTTCTTGTCTCATTATTACTATTCCTTTTCATATAATAGCTTTTCTCCAAGGTAGAGAATTGGAAGGAAAGTGAATGATTTTGCCCTAAATTTAAATGAAATTAAACGAAGATGATGATAGTAACAAATATAGTCCTTACTATGTTCAGTTACATGTTTTAAAACATTTACTCTTTGCAACCACCCTGTGAATCATGGATCAACTTTTTCCCTATTTTTCAGATAAGGAAACTAAAGTACAGAGATGTTAATTCCACTTAAGTTTTCTTGGTTAATATGTGTTGAAGCTGACTTGTACACTCTTGTAAACCGGCTGCAATGTCTCTTGTGCTCTTAACTACGAATCCTGTGCAACCTCTCAGCTTTTCACACTGATGGAAACTAAATGAGATACTTTATCATTTCTCCTTTTTATAGACAAATGATTTGTTGTGTTTATACATGATACCTGAGTCCAGAAGATCCCCTGGAGTAGGAAATGGCAACCGTCTCCAGTATTCTTGCCTGGAAAATTCCATGGACAGAAGAGCCTGGCAGACTACATTCCATGGGGTGATAAAGAGTCAGACATGGCTGAGCACACATACACATACATGATACCTAATCACAGGATTTTTTTGTTATAATTTCTGAGAACAATCTTTGTTCATTTAGTTAGCTTTTTCATTTTAATTCATTTAATTAGGTAGTTCTGAGCTGTGGGCAATTTTGTCCCCTGAAGGACATCTGGCAGTGTTTGGTGACGTTTTTGATTGCTGCAGTGGGGCTGAGAGGTGAGAGAGAGTTGCTCCTGTCATATACTGGCTAGCTAGGCATGTTTCTGAACATCCTAAAAATGCATAGGACAACTTCTCATAACCAAGATTTACACAGCCCAATATTTTTTTTTTTCAAGCTAGTAACATTAAGAAAAATGAACTTTATTTTTACTGCTTTTTTTTACGCTGTTATTATGCACTTTTCCCACCTGGCAATGTGTTATCTGTAAGTGCCACAACTGACAAGGCTAGCAAATTCATAGGACCATAGGCCATCCACCCATACATTGAAATGTAAACTTGTTGGTCAGGTGGAGCCTCTAACTTGGTCAAGTGACAGAGTTAAGATGAACATTTAAGTGGATATAAAGACAATGTAAATATATACAGTTTAAGGAGGTGACAGTGCTGCAAGGTAAATGTTTAAATGAATGATTAAAAAATTATAAACAATAGTTGTGCCTACTTTGATGAAAATAGCACAGCTTTAAAAATAGGAAACAGAAACTCTTAAATTTAAAAAAGCTTGCTATTATTCCATGAGAGGAAAAGTGGGAACTGGAAGCTCAAGTAAAAAAGATATTATGCTGCCTCGAGATAAGGATGGCAATACCTTATTTTCAACCAGTGAAGCAACATGCAGATAAAATCATTTTGGATAGTGGATAAAGGTGTGATTTAAATCGACACTGAACTTTAGCTTGCCCTGTGGTTAGCCAGCCAGACCTGAATAGTTCCTGTTGAAGGGCAGTTCTTCAATTCCAGAAAGTCAGAGTAAATGTTTCATTTCCTGCTGACAAGGGAAGTCTATTGAAATGAATACACACGGGGAAACTGGATTCACCCTTTCCCTCATGATAACCCTGATTTTAAAAGTTTCCTTTAGCCTCTTCTAGAATAGTGAGAACTTTTGATTATTTCAGAAGTACAGTGATATCTTTGCAGTCCGGCTGCTTCCTTTCTGTTGCTAGGCATTTATACCTTCCTTCCCAAGAAAGGCTGTAAAGTGCTCCTGCTGCCAGTTTTACCTATGGGGCTTGCCACATGGCAGCTCAGCTCCTGGGAAATGATGGAATTAATGGTCAATTCTCCCAGAAATCCTTTCACCATAGATATTAAGAGGAGGTGGCAAGAATACACAGAACTATACTATACAAAAAAGGTCTTCATGACCCAGATAACCACAATGGTGTGATCACTCATCTACAGCCAGACATCCTGGAATGTGAAGTCAAGTGGGCCTGACAAAGATAGTTGAGGTGATGGAATTCCAGTTGAGCTATTTCAAATCATAAAAGCTGATGCTGTGAAAGTGGTGCAATCACTATGCCAGCAAATCTGGAAAACAATGCAGTGGCCACAGGACTGGGAAAGGTCACTTTTCCAGTCCCAAAGAAAGGCAATACCAAAGAATGTTCAAACTACCACACAATTGCACTCATCTCATATTCTGGCAAAGTAATGCTCAAAATTCTCCAAGCCAGGCTTCAACAGTATATGAACCGTGAACTTCCAGATGTTCAAGCCGATTTTAGAAAAGGCAGAGGAACCAGAGATCAAATTGCCAACATCCACTGGATCATTGAAAAAGCAAGAGAGTTCCAGAAAATCATCTACTTCTGCTTTATTGACTATGCCAAAGCCTTTGACTATGTGGATCACAATAAACTGTGGAAAATTCTTAAAGGGATGGGAATATCAGACCACCTGACCTGCCTCTTGAGAAATCTGTGTGGAGGTCAAGAAGCCACAGTTAGAACTGGATATGAAACAACAGACTGGTTCTGAATCAGAAAAGGAGTACATCAAACGTCAAGGCTGTATATTGTCACCCTACTTATTATATGCAGAGTGCATCATGTGAAATGCCAGGCTGGATGAAGGACAAGCTGAAAGCAAGATTGCCAGGAGAAATATCAATAACCTCAGATATGCAGATGACACCACCCTTATGGCAGAAAGTGAAGAAGAACTAAAGAACCTCTTGATGAAAGTGAAAGAGGAGAGTGAAAAAGGCTTAAAGCTCAACATTCAGAAAACTAAGATCACGGGATCTGGTCCCATCACTTCATGGCAAATTGATGGGGAAACAATGGAAACAGACTTTAGTTTTTTTGGCTCCAAAATCACTGCAGATGGTGACTGCAGCTATGAAATTAAAAGATGCTTGCTCATTGGAAGAAAAGCAATGGCCAACCTAGACAGCATATTAAAAAGCAGAAACATTACTTTGCCAACAAAGGTCTGTCTAGTCAAAGGTATGGTTTTTTCCAGTAGTCATGTATGGATGTGGGATTTGGACTGTAAAGAAAGCTGAGTGCTGAAGAATTGGTGCTTTTGAACTGTGGTGTTGGAGATGACTCTTGAGAGTCCCTTGGACGGCAAGGAGATCCAACCAGTCCATCCTAAAGGAAGTCAATCCTGAATATTCATTGGAAGGATTGATGCTGAAGCTGAAACTCCAATACTTTGGCCACCTGATGTGAAGAACTGACTCATTTGAAAAGACCTTGATGCTGGGAAAGATTGAAGGCAGGAGGAGAAGGTGATGACAGAGGATGAGATGGTTGGATGGCATCACTGATGTGGTGGACATGAGTTTGAGTAGGCTCCGGGAGTTGGTGAAGGGACAGGGAAGCCTGGCGTGCTGCAGTCCATGGGGTCACAAAGAGTCGGACACGATTGAGCAACTGACCTGAACTGAATGATCCTGTCTCCTGGAAAACCTTTCACCACAAAGATTGATATCAGGTTGTTTTAAAACAGGCTGAAAAAGAAAGCCATTAGCCTTTTTAAACTCTTAATTTAGGATCCAAATACATTTTAATTTATTGATTACTTTTATAATTTTTTTTTTTCAAACTGAACACTGAATAGCTTAGTAGAGGCCTTCCATTCTCTCTGCCTCATTGCCAGAGGATTTTCCTCCTTTTCACCCTCACTATGATCTATGCACGGAGAAGGCAATGGCAAGCCACTCCAGTACTATTGCCTAGAAAATCCCATGGATGGAGGAGCCTGGTGGGCTGCAGTCCGTGGGGTCGCTAGGGGTCGGGCACGACTGAGCGACTTCACTTTCACTTTTCACTTTCACACATTGGAGAAGGAAATGGCAACCCACTCCAGTGTTCTTGCCTGGAGAATCCCAGGGACGGGGGAGCCTGGTGGGCCTCCGTCTATGGGGTCACACAGAGTCGGGCACGACTGAAGTGACTTAGCAGCAGCAGCAGTAGCAGTGATCTATGCAAACAGCTACTAACTGAAGGAGAGCTTATCAGAAAGGGGAATATCCAGGCCTGAACTTTTAAATTCAGAAAATGAGAGGATTATTTTGTCTGGGAAAGGCATACTTTGTATGCTCTGGCTATGAAATAATGTCATTTTTTTTTTTTTTTTTTAAATAACAGGGAGGTTAAAGAAACCATAAAAACAGTTTGATCGCAGTCCTACAATTTTCAAAGCCATGTCCTTTTCTGTACAGCTCTATTAAGAGAGAGAGCAGATCTGAGTGTGTGTGAAAGAATAGCAAGTTTTATCCGAACTTTCTCTGCTTCATTATTGGCTTTAGTTTATATCTTTGTGTTTGAATAGAGAATGCAAATTTTAATAGGCATATGACTTTGTATACTGAGTTTTTGAAATAAGACTAAAAGTACAAAATAATGTACCTAGGAGACTAGATTGTATAGGCGAGTTATGTAAATATTGACAGAAAGAAGTGTTTTATTAGGTATGGGCAGGAAACGGGTGTTAGAAAGCTCCGTTTTAAATGACAGAATTTAGTGGAAGTCTGTGTAAATCTTTGCATTTGTAGTTTGATTAAGAAATATCAGCTAGCATTGAATTGTTAGAGAATTATCCTTGTTTCTCAATTCTTTTTGTGTAACTGAGGGCTGGTATGCGTTGCTCGCTCAGTCGTGTCCGACTCTTTGCAGCGCGGTGGACTGTAGCCTGCCAGGCTCCTCTGCCCATGGCATTGTCCAGACAAGAGTACTGGAGTGGGTTGCCATTCCCTTCTCCAGGGAATCTTCCCCTCCCAGGGATCGAACCCGGGTCTCCCGCATTGTAGGTGGACACTTTACCGTCTGATTCACCAGGGAACAGGGAAGCTAAGTCAAATACAGAATATAGATAGAATCATTTGTTTCTTTGTCCCAGAGCACCGTGCTCTGATGTGAAGAGCTGACTCATTTGAAAAGACCCTGTTGCTGGGAAGGATTGGGGGTGGGAGGAGAAGGGGACAATAGAGAATGAGATGGCTGGATGGCATCACCGACTCAATGGACACAAGTTTGAGTAATCTCCGGGAGTTGGTGATGGACAGGGAGACCTGGCGTGCTGCGGTCCATGGGGTTGCAAAGAGTTGGACATGACTGAGCATCTGAACTGAATTGAACTGAACCATGCAATAGTTTTATATACTTTTACTGTAATACTTCCTCAGCTTGTGTACAGTGGGACCAGAAAGGGAAGCCAGCGTAACAGAGGGCATTAGAATTTGGAGACCTGAACCCTCAGTAAAAGAGATCAAATGGGACTGATTTTGGAAGAATTGGCTTTGGGATAGTTAAATTAGAGAGCAATAATAAAAGATATAGATACGCTAATGATACTTTGTTCCCCTTTAGTTTTCATTTATTTGCAGCAGTATTTTTTTTTTTTTCCTTCAGGAAACATCCAAAACATCCAATGATATTTGAATCAGAGAATATGCAAGGGTTCTTCACATCTCTAATCTCCTATTAATGGAGATTCACGCAATTTTGAAGAAAAGTCAGTTCAGTTCAGTCAGTTCAGTCGCTCAGTCATGTCCGACTCTTTGCGACCCCATGAATCACAGCATGCCAGGCCTCCCTGTCCATCACCAACTCCTGGAGTTCACTCAAACTCATGTCCATCGAGTCGGTGATGCCATCCAGCCATCTCATTCTCTGTCGTCCCCGTCTCCTCCCACCCCCAATCCCTCCTAGCATCAGACTCTTTTCCGTTTAGTCAAAGCTAAATGTTATTTTTATGTCTTTCTGTGAGATCGCTCAGTTGTGTCTGACTCTGCAACCCCATGGCCTGTAGCTTTCCAGGCTCCTCCATCCATGGGATTTTTCAGGCAAGAATACTGGAGTGGGTTGCCATTTCCTTCTCCAAAATGTTATTTTTAGACTAAGAGAAATGTTGAGGCTTGGCAGAAACCAATACAATTCTGTAAAGCAGTTATCCTTCAATTAAAGAAGAAAGAAAGATTGTGTTAAAGAGGTACTTCTTATAACTGGGAAGTAAATTATTACAAACCATTTGGGAAGCCATTTAGCAGTATGCACCTAGAAGCTTAAAATATTTGTGTCTTTGACCTAGGAAATGTATTTCTGAGGATTTATCGTAAGGAATTAATCCCATTACAGGCAGTGGAGTTTATCATAGTATTAATTATTTATATTGAAAAAATGGGAAACACTAAATGTTCAACTATCAGGAAATGGCTAAGGAAACCGCAGTCAGTCAGTTTGTTATATAGCCATTGAGAATGTTTACTAGGAGTATAAAATAACATGAAAGGTGCTTTTGATACAATTCAGTGAAGAAGCTACTGTTGTGTATTCTATATTCAATATGATTACAAATTGGTAAAATATAATTGGAACAAAGTATATTAAAACATAGGCAATGATTTATATTATTTGTTTAATGATGAAACTATGTGATTTCACTTTCTTTTATAGCAGTTTCAAAATTTTCTTTAATGATTATATACTATTTAAATAGTGGGGAAAAAGAATGAAATCCTACTACCCTCCTACTAAAAGCATTACTTTCCTTACAGCTTTAAACAGCAGTTGTAAAAGTCAGTCTTCAAGCCTTGGAATAAGACTTGCATAAGAATATTATGCGGCATGGATTCTCTACCAGAAGAATTTTTTGTGAGGTAAGGGATGGGCTGACAAAAACCAAATGTAGGTGTTACATTCTGAAGATACAACGTTTGCCTTTCTCACAAAATTTTGAGAAGCTAGTGTGAATGAGATACCCTTATATTTCAAGACAACTTAACGGTTTTTTAGTAGAGGATGAAAACTGGGTAAAATCTAATTTTAGAAAATTTCTCAAAGGACTTAGACCCTGACTCGGTAGCTAAGAGTTGATGTGCCATTGCTTGCCACACTGGGGACATTCACAACAAAGTAATGTTTTATTTATCATTTAACAAGCACTTAAATAGATTTGGGGCTTCCTTGGTGCCTCAGATGGTAAAGAATCTGCCTACAATGTGGGAGACCTGGGTTGATCCCTGGGTCAGAAAGATCCCCTGGAGAAGGGAATGGATACCCACTCCAGTATTCTCGCCTGGAGAATTCCATGAACAGAGGAATCTTGCTGGGTATAATCCATGGGGTCTCAAAGAGTCGGACACGACTGAGAAAGAAACACTAAATAGACTTTCTTTCTGCCACACATTGTTGTGAATACTTTTACAACCTTAAACCATATAAACCTCATAACAACTCTAAGAGGGGATGCTATTATTATTTCCATTTTATATAACTTAGCCTTAGTATAACACAGAAGACTACTGAGTGGTTCAACTGGGCCTAGGCTAAATGTCAGTCTCTCCCCTCCAGTTAGGGAAAGTTCATCCTGCTTAGACCTTTCCCATAAAATAGTAAAGAGCTGGTTGGTATTGGAGATCTCCTTCCCACCTTGCCCTATCTCATATAATAAGCAATGTGTTGTTTTTGCAAATATTTAATTACCTCCTGGACACTGAGGGAATAAGACTAAAATAAAATATGTGTACTTAGATAGCATCAATGACTCAATGGACATGAATTTGTGCAATCTCTGGGAGATAGTGGAGGACAGAGGAGCCTGATGTGCCACAGTCCATGGGGTTGCAAAGAGTTGGACATGACTTAGTGATTGAACAACAACTTAGAATTATAGTCAGAAGATATATAAAAAGTTGTTTTATCTTCAGGCAAAATGCATGCGTAAGTATTATAGTAGAAATGCTGTGGCTGTATATAGAATGAAACACTAATTATTGACTGGGTGGTTCAGTGGGTTTTTACAAGGTGACATTTAGACTGAGATTTAAAGGATAAAGATGGCTTTTGATGAGTGTAGAAGCAGGGCACATGGGAGGTTGTTTAGCTGAGGAAACAGCAAGAAAAAAGTATTTAAGATAAATTCTTGGAGAGGAGTTTGACTCCTGATAAGGAGTTAGCTTTATTTTGTGCAGTTACGAGAAAAGGGGCAGACGAGAAGCAGAGATAGGCTGAAGGTTTCTAATGATCACAAGGAAATATGTACTGTTAAGTAACATGGAGATCACAAAAGGAGAACAGTTTTAATGTGTATTGAGAAAGTAAGAGAGGATAGATAATGAGTTCAACTTTAGATTTGAGCAGTTTGAGGTGTCGCTAAGATAGTCTTACGGAGATTGTCAAATAGGTGGATGGAAATATGTAGCTGTAAGATCAAAGAACAATTAAGGTTGCAGATACAGATTTGTGAATCATTGGAATGGGTTACTATTTGAATTCATGGAAGTTATTTATTTGTTTGTATATTCATACATTCAGTAAATATTTGAGTGCCTACTTTATATCAGATGTTGAACTGGAGACTTGAAGGTAAAAATAGTGAATAAGAAGAACCTGATTCCTATTTGAGGGTGTTTATTCATGGGCATAAATGAGGTTGATTTAAATAGAAAATGTTAGAAGAAAGAGGCTAAATATGGAACATTACTATAAGCTGTATATGTATATTTCAGGTTTATTATTATAGCAAAATTTCAGCTTTTCCCAGCAGTAGAATAAAGTACACAGATTGTAGAAGTAGCAGAATAGCAAAAAAAAAAAAAAACCAAACTAGTCTTATACTTTGTTTTAGCTTTGCTGCTTTCTAGTGTATGAGTTCTCTGGGCATTAATTTACCCATCAATAGAATAAAGTAGATGCCATATATGACCACTGGGTACCATCCTGATCTAATACATGGGGAGCATGGTTTGATAGTGTTAACGTATGCAGTTCTATATAAATATTATTATTTTTTCTTTTTTTATTTATTTTTTATTAGAAAACTGAAATTTACAATGTGTTTATATCACTCACTGAGTACATGGCATTTAAAAACATCATTAAAGAAAGATAACAAAAATATAAAGTCTTAAAACTTACGGGATATGGAAAACATTATCCAGTGAGGCCTTAAATGTAGTAGACTTTACATAAAAAGGAAAAGCAATGAGTATACAAGTATACAGCCAGTTTAAGAAGTTAGCAAGATAAGCAGAATAATCATAAAGAAAGCACCTAATACATACCAGGTATTAATGCAATAAAAATAAAATTGAGAGGCTCAACAGAGTCAAAGCTGCCTTAAAAAGCTTCTCTAAAAAGGGAAACTTCAGGTAACAATAATCAACAAGAAAAATCTTGCAAATAAATGATACTCAAAATGGGAATTATTCATAGAAGCATTAAGAATATAAAAGAAACAACTTTATGCTTATACATTCGAAGATTAGTTGTCTCCTATAAAGGGTTATCGTTACCGTCTTTCTAAATTCCATATATATGTGTTAGTATACTGTATTGGAGGTTTTCTTTCTGGCTTATTTTACTCTGTATAATGGGCTCCAGTTTCATCCATCTCATTAGAACTAATTCAAATGTGTTCTTTTTAATTGCTTAGTATACTCCATTGTGTAAATGTACCACAGCTTTCTTATTCGTCTGCTGATGGACATCTAGGTTGCTTCCATGTCCTGACTATTATAAACAGTGCAGCGATGAACATTGGAGTACATGTGTCTCTTTCAATTCTAGTTTCCTCAGTGTGTATGCCCAGGAGTGGGATTGCTGGGTCGTATGTCAGTTCTATTTCCAGTTTTTTAAGGAATCTCCACACTGTTCTCCATAGTGGCTGTACTAGTTTGCGTTCCCACCAACAGTGTAAGAGGGTTCCCTTTTCTCCACACCCTCTCCAGCATTTATTGCATGTAGACTTTAGGATAGCAGCCATTCTGACTGGCGTGAAATGGTACCTCATTGTGGTTTTGATTTGCATTTCTGTGATAATGAGTGATGTTGAGCATCTTTTCATGTGTTTGTTAGCCATCTGTATGTCTTCTTTGGAGAAATGTCTGTTTAGTTCTTTGGCCCATTTTTTGATTGGGTCATTTATTTTTCTGGAATTCAGCTGCAGGAGTTGCTTGTATATTTTTGAGATTAATCCTTTGTCCGTTGCTTCATTTGCTATTATTTTCTCCCATTCTGAAAGCTGTCTTTTCACCTTGCTTATAGTTTCCTTTGCCGTGCAGAAGCTTTTAATTTTAATTAGGTCCAATTTGTTTATTTTTGCTTTTATTTCCAATATTCTGGGAGGTGGGTCTTGGAGGATCCTGCTGTGATTTATGTCGGAGAGTGTTTTGCCTACGTTCTCCTCTAGGAGTTTTATAGTTTCTGGTTTTACATTTAGATCTTTAATCCATTTTGAGTTTATTTTTGTGTATGGTGTTAGGGAGTGTTCTAGTTTCATTCTTTTACCAGTGGTTGACCAGTTTTCCCAGCACCACTTGTTAAAGAGACTGTCTTTTCTCCACTGAATATTCTTGCCTCCTTTGTCAAAGATAAGGTGTCTATAGGTGTGTGGGTTTATCTCTGGGCTTTCTATTTTGTTCCATTGATCTATATTTCTGTCTTTATGCCAGTACCATGCTGTCTTGATGACTGTGGCTTTATAGTAGAGCCTGAAGTCCGGAAGGTTGATTCCCCCAGTTCCATTCTTCTTTCTCAAGATTGCTTTGGCTATTTGAGGGTTTTTTGTATTTCCATACAAATTGTGAAATTATTTGTTCTAGTTCTGTGAAAAATACCGTATTATTATTAAAATAATAATAAGGTAAATGAAAGGAAGAGGGATAGCCAGTGGTACAAACTGATAAGTGGACAGCTGAGGGGCTAGGAGAAGAAACAATAGCAGCAAAGTATGTAGAGGTTTTCAAGGAGGGTTAGAGTATATGATGTATAATGTTAAATGATGCAGAAAGGGTCACTAAATGAGGACCCAAGACAAAAGCTGCTGGAGTAGCAAATAGAGCCTCAGCAGCAACTTTTATTAGAGCACTTTTAATATTGTGGAGAAAGTACAGAGTAGTCAAGTTTTCACATCAAAATTTGTTATGGAACCTATGGAACATACTGAAGCTCATGTTCCACACTTTTGTTTAAGAAGTTCTGAAGTAGGGTTTGGACATCTGGATGTTTCCAAAGCCTCACAGATAATTTTAACATGCATTAAAATCTGGGACTGAGAACTACTGGGTTAAGGAATAAATGATCCTAAAGTGGAGTCAACAAGTAGAATATACCTTGCAAGAACATTTTGTACTCTCTCAAACCTTAATGGGCTTCAGAAGACTGCTTAGTATTTTTCATTCCTTGATAACACAGATGCCCTGTGTTCCTTTTTGGAATGGGGCTTAGAAGTGCAGGAAAAAAACAATTAGCAAGTTTCTTTTTTACCATGACATTTTAAAGGGCACTGACTCCTGTTGTGAAATATTGTTTGTGTGTATAAATCAGCTTTTGTTGTAACGTTCACTGTGTAGATGATTCTGTACTGTTTATCTGTCCCAGTTTCTCCTGACAAAATCAGTTAGCACATAGTAGATGATAACTGATTGTCAGTCAAATGAGTATATAAATGTGAAGTCAAATAGGATATTTACAAAGTACAATTCTGATAGGGTTCTCACCTCAGCTTTCTCTTTGCTAGTATATAGAATTAAGCAGATTATATAAATCATTTATGACCTATGTTATGGTTCTCAAATCTTGTGTCATGGTTCTGTATGTAGGCAAAGGCAGTTTTATAAATAAATTTTCAGTTCAATAAACAATACTGCATATATTCACATTTCAAGTACATGTCAAAAGCAAAACTTGTTATTCCTTTCTACAGAAATAGTTAATTTCTAAATATGATACTCTTCTACTTCAGTTACAAAAGCCACTTTGGAAAACCAGATAATTTTGATGCTAAGAAGCTGAAAAAAAAAAACTATGTAAGGTAGACACTTCCCAAACCTTAATTATTTTCATAAACACACACACGCATGCACACCCAGAACAAAATATCAGTCTTTTCAGCCTTTTTTTCCTTTACACTGAAACAATGCTATAAAGTTAATTTTTCCTATTATTTTGATCTATTGTGTGTTTGTTAAAGATGAAAGTTTTTTACCTCAGTTTTCTGTTCTCTCTGCCACCATCCAGTAAGGACTTGGAATAATTTCTTTTCTTTATCATGAGTCCCTAAAGAGAGATAGCACCTACCACTGTTGCCAGGCTTTGGTACGTATTGTTTACACTTTTGAAACTTTCAGGCAAAAATTCATGTTAGAGTCTTTACTAATACAGGCAAAAATTCATCAAAAATTTTTAATTGTGTTCTTTGTAAGGAGATGCTCTGAATATACCTTTCTTTTTCATTTAACATAGGGATCTTCCTCTGGAAGAGCAGGCTACAGAGGAAACCAAGAAAAAGGTAGAAAAATCAACTGATCAACTGGTAAGAGAAAATTTAGTTAACTAATGTTGTATGAGAATAGAATACTAAATCTAATCAGTTTAATTATCTGCTAAAAGTTTTCCTACCTTGGTGGTCATCACTAAATCTTTTTTTCATAATTGATGTTTGTGTCTCAAAGTTATCATTATAAACATCCATCCTCACTGTAAGTTAAAATTAGTAGATAAGTGAATTGACTTGCCCAGAAACATCACAGTAATCAGTTTTAAGATATCTCTTATTTAACCTTTTAAGCAAAATGCAAACAAGATGAACACTATACACATAGCAAGAAAACGTACACAAAGAATTTTATTTAATAAGAAATTTCATTGATTTGTTTCTTAAGTTAAATCTTTTTCCTGTTTTTATTTTTATTGTCAGAACCTCCAGTTCTAAATGAATAACTTAATTATACACTAATATAAAGTGCTTGTTACCTGCAACAGTAGACTTTATAGCAGATTAAAAGATACAGACACATTTGTGAATGCCATATGTATTTATATTTAGTGAAGCCTTGATGAGAGATATTTGTTTGATAGGTTCTTTTCAATGCAATTTTTACTTTCTACATAGTTTTATACAGTGAATGATGGCCACTTGTTAATAAAGTTTATAAAAGTTGTCTGCTGCTGCTGCTGCTGCCAAATCGCTTCAGTGACCTGCATAAGGTTATTAAAAGAATGTTGCAGAGAAAATACAACATGTGCAAATATACATAGGGATGTACACTTGGACTAGGGGGACTGGATCCAGAAAAGCCATTTCTAGATACAGATTTCAGAATACATAGGCAAAGGAGGTAGAAAGTTTAAGTTGAATTTGGCTTAGATGCTAAATCTATTTTGCAAAAATAGATTGAGTACCAACTATTTTGACAACTTAAAAATTAAAATTGTGTTTATAATAAGATTATTTAACAAACATGGAGCTTATAGTATTTCCTGTTGAAAAAAATTTTATTCATGCCATGATCTTATTTGTGTTCTAATTTGGTAATTAGTCTTAGATGATTCTACAATGACTTTTGAAGACAGAATTGATCTTTACTTTGAAATACATGCACTGTTGACAATGATCATTCTTTGTAAAGGTTTGTTTGGTTATTTTTTAGAAGCTTTTTTTATTAACTTTTTGAAGTATTTTAGACCTACCAAAAAGATTGTAAGAATACAGTGAACATATACACTCTTTACTGAGATTTAGCAAACTGTTAACATTTCCTACATTTTTGGATGTAAATATAGTGAAGTGTACCATAAAATGCAAGATGTATTTGTTTGGTGTTGTAGGTGGTGAAGAAATCTCAATGTAAGACTCAAACCCAGAAGGTAAGAGGAGGAGGAGGAGGAGTCCTGCATTGGACCTTATTTTTTTCTGGGTAGTTCCAGGTCTTTTAGAAACCTGGCAGTCAGAGTCACCCCATACCAGTGACTGTTTTGCCTTCTCAGCGACTCTACATGGCCTCTGCAGTAAAAATGTTTTTATATACATAGGTCAGTAGCTGCATATTCATAATCCCAAAGTTTTAGCTGGGTGTAAGAACTGTGGTATCTTGTTAAGGTTTGAAGGAAGGCCATCATCCATCCGTTCCAGGACATTTATTCATTTCTGTTGCGCACTCGTTTCTCACAATTAATGTTAATAGAAAATTCAGCAAGAGTTGACTATATAGCTATCAGTTAACCATTAATTACAGCTTTATTAAGTCTATAAGGATCAGTTCCTGAAGTCTCAAGATTATTACTATTTATTCAGCTCTGACTGAATTGAGATTAGGTATAGATTTTATTATGCCAATTATTTATAATTTAAAGTATTACAACTGCATTCATTTTCAAATTGCTGTATGTAGTAGCTGAAGCATTAGTCACATAATGTAAAAAGCACTATTGGAGATAGTTTTCATATTATTTTGTAGAATAACCTATTTAATATTTTAAACTTAGCATTTTTTATGCCTTTAAATGGACCAATTCACTACATGCTATGTATTTCTCAAGGGCAATCATTTTTTGAGGCTTAACTCACATTTAAACCTAAAATCATTCATGTTTCCCATCCTGCCACAATAAAAAAGGATATAATTATTCCCATCTTTGAATCTATGCTTTGTTTATAACTTATAAATGTGTTTATAATGGCCTTCCCTAGATTAAAGCTTCTTGAGTTTTGATCTTCTGGCTATGTTTTACATTCCTTGAGAACAGAGAGAATGTCTTTTGGGGTCTGTCAAAGTGATCACATATAGCATGGAAAGGTACTTTTTAAAAAATATGTCAACTGGTTTTAATATTGAAGTAAATAAGATCATAAATAATTGTGTAAATTTTTTAAAATGTTGTCTAGGACAAACAGCAAAAGGACACACCTACTGATCTTGTCCCTGTTAACCTACTGTTAGAAGTGAAGAAATTATTGAACGCAATTAACACTCTACCAAAAGGTGTGGTTCCTCACGTCAAGAAGTTCTTACAAGAAGATTTTTCCTTCCAAACTATGCAGGTAAGATAAAAATTTGGTATTTGGGGCAGAAGTGTAGCGCTCTCTGTGACACACAGTGTTCCTTTACTTTCACACTACTGTCATACTCACACCACTTCTGACACTAAATGTGTGGGTTTAGTCCCACACCAGTCAATTCTCCAGCATTCTCTGGGTGTCCTACAAGTCACTTCAGTTCTGACACTATCTACCTAGAGTTAGCATCCAATCCCACAAGTTAAGAGCCCAGTCTAAGACTGCTCCCCTTCAGATGCCAATCACCCGTCCTTGATTTTCCCAGTACTTCTGACTGGCTGGCTATACATTGGCCAGTCAGTGAACACTTGTATGCTCAGCCATGATCCCTCTTGGGTGCAGTAATTTGCTAGAACAGCTCACAAAACTCAGGGAAACACATTTACCAGTTAATTACATGATAAAGGATGTGATTTATAGAGGATACAGCTGAACAATCACATGAAGAGATACATAGGGCAAGGAAGGATCTCAAGTTCAGGAACTTCCCTCCTTTTGGAGTTGGGGTTCACCATTCTCCTGGCATGTGCAAACTGGAAATTCTTCAAACGCCATAGTCTTAGAATTTTTACAGGGATTCATCATGTAGGTACGTTGTTTTATTAATTATTAATTTACCTTCCAGCTTCCCTCCCCTCTTTAGGGGTATGGTGCTAAAAGTTCTAAACTTCTAATCATGGCTTGATCTTTCTGGTGCCCAAGTGTCCATCCAGGAATCCACCAAGAGTTACCACTTTAGAACAAAAGATACTGACTTCCCTGTCATGCAGGAAATTCCAAGGGTTTTAGGAGCTCTGTGCCTAGAATCAGAGTCAAAGACCAAATATTGTCAGGAACTGGGGACAGATCAATATTTGTATTTCTTATTACTTTACAATGACCCTTCCTTCCTCCCTCCTATCCTTTCTCATTCTCTCTCTCCCATTCCTCTTTCCATCCACTTCCTTCCCTTTCTTTCCTTCTTTCTTTACCGTAACAGTGACACTAAGTTCTTGAATCTATCTTACACCTTATGAAGAGCTTTGGTTTCAGCTTAGACATTTATTAATTAAATAAATAAAGTTGATGCTAGCCTTTCAAGAATAATAGTAAGGATGTGGGTTAGTAGCTTATAAGCTGTTAGTAGCTTATAAGGTCTAGGGTTGAATTCTAATAATGGGCAACATACTGTTCTGGAAGAGGGAACTGCTTTCAGTTTTCCAAATTTGTAAAATGCTGATGGCTTTTTCAAAAATATAAAATATAAAGAAAATAATAAGACTTCTGGATTTTTAATGCGATAAATATTCTAGAGAATAGATTGTTGATTTGCATCGTATAGTTTTTCTAGATAATTTGTGAAGCTTTTGACACAAGATGGGCATCAGTTTGTAAATTAATGAAATTTCCCAAAGTTAAAGAAAATTATTATCTACTCTTCTTTGTGACAGTTAATTGGGGGAAGGAGACAGAACAACATAGGTGTCCTGAAAAGCCCACATTTACTTTTTCTGTGAAAGAATATATTATTAATTATTTCCATGAAACAAATTAATACTATTATGATTCAGTTCAGTTCAGTCGCTCAGTCGTGTCCGACTCTTTGCAGCCCCATGAATCACAGCACGCCAGGCCTCCCTGTCCATCACCAACTCCCGGGGTTCACTCAAACTCATGTCCATCGAGTCGGTGATGCCATCCAGCCATCTCATTCTCTGTCGTCCCCTTCTCCTCCCACCCCCAATCCTTCCCAGCATCAGAGTCTTTTCCAGTGAGTCAACTCGTCGCATGAGGTGGCCAAAGTATTGGAGTTTCAGTTTTAGCATCACTCCTTCCAATGAACACCCAGGATTGATCTCCAAAGTTCTAAAAATATCCAGAGACTTTGTGTACAATTATAACCTTAACTGAGGTGAAAGTGAAGTCGCTCAGTCGTTTCCAACTCTTTGCAACCCCATGGACTGTAGCCTACCAGGCTACTCAGTCCATGGACTTTTCCAGGCAAGAGTACTGGAGTGGGTTGCCATTTCCTTCTCCAGGAGATCTTCCCGACCCAGGAATTGAACCTGGGTCTCCTGCATTGCAGGCAGACACTTTACCATCTGAGCCACCAGGGAAGCCTGAGGTAATATACCACAAATATAAATTCTGGTTTGAAATTTGATGGAATAATGCCACTTTTTCCCTCTCATGGTTTGAAAATCCTAGAAACCACAATATGTAATAGAAACCAGTAGCCTTTATTATATAAACAGTAGCCAATTAGAAGGTAAGAATGAAAGAAAAGTACTTCTGATAGCAACAAAAAAAGGTAAAATATCCAGGAAAACACTTAAGAAGTACACAAGAAATAAGTTGGTGTTTCTCAAAGTTTTTTCTAAGCCACTTACATGAACCTATTCTGACCCCCATACTAGTCTCAAAGAATGAAAATCTCTGGGGGTAGGTCTGGGAATCTATATTGTAGCAGGTACCTGGACACACCTATTTTTTCACAATTAAGTTTAGAAATCAATACTATATTAAAACAATAAGTAAAAATTTCTAAGACTCTATTAAAAAGTAAGATATGAAGACGTGAATGGGAAGCAATAGATGTAGGAAGACACAGTGTGATTGAGATGCCAATTTTCCTGAAATTAAAATTTACAAGTATCACAAAATTCCAAGAAAAGTAACAAGAGGGTTTTCTATTTACTAAAAGCTAATTCTAAAGTTCAAATCAGAAATTAAAGGAAGAATAGCCAAGAAAATTATGAAAACATTGTAGAAACAAAGGGCTGGGAGTTTGTCCACTTTGATGTTAAAACTTACTATGAAGCTCTAATAACTAAAAGATTATGTTACTTGCTCTTGACTCTACAGACAAGTCTGCAAAATAGAAGAGAAATTCCAGAAGTACACCCAAATATATTCAGGAATTTTATGTATAAGATAACAAGAATTGATAATACTAAAGGGGAAATGAACCAATTAGCAGTCCCGGAGGGAGATTTTAACACAGCTGTCTTAATAAGTGATAGAACATGAACACAAGATTAGTAGACTATAGCAATCTTAGTCTAATTTATTTGGTCCAATTCATTTATGTATATGTAGATCATGGCATCTGGTCCCATCACTTCATGGGAAATAGATGGGGAAACAGTGGAAACAGTGTCAGACTTTATGTTTTTGGGCTCCAAAATCACTGCAGATGGTGATTGCAGCTATGAAATTAAAAGATGTTTACTCCTTGGAAGGAAAGTTATGACCAACCTAGATAGCATATTAAAAAGCAGAGACATTACTTTGCCAACAAAGGTCCGTCTAGTCAAGGCTATGGTTTTTCCAGTGGTCATGTATGGATATGAGAGTTGGACTGTGAAGAAAGCTGATTGCCGAAGAATTCATGCTTTTGAACTTGGAGAAGACTCTTGAGAGTTCCTTGGACTGCTAGGAGATCCAGCCAGTCCATTCTAAAGGAGATCAGTCCTGGTGTTCATTGGAAGGACTGATGCTAAAGCTGAAACTGCAATACTTTGGCCACCTCATGCGACGAGTTGACGCACTGGAAGACTCTGATGCTGGGAGGGATTGAGGGCGGGAGGAGAAGGGGACGACAGAGAATGAGATGCTGGATGGCATCACCGACTCAATGGACATGAGTTTGAGTGAACTCCGGGAGTTGGTGATGGACAGGGAGGCCTGGCATGCTGTGTGATTCATGGGGTCACAAAGAGTTGGACACGACTGAGCAACTGAACAGAACTTAACATTGAACCCAACAGTTACAAAAAATGTATTCTTTTTAAATACACATAGAATATTTACAAAAATTGACTGTGTTCTAGTTTATAAAGCAAGTCTCATCAAATTTCAAAGAATCAAAACATGCAGAGCATGTTCTCTAACATTTGTACAATCGATTTAGAAATTAGTTACAGATATACAAACTAGAAAATCATTGTTCCTAAATTAAGATATATACCTCTAATGTAGTTAATCTAGGGGCCAAGGAAGCCAGCACATTGGACATTAGTACATTTTGGAAATAAAATATATGAAAAACATGTATCATAATTTGTGTTATTAGATAAAAGCTGTGCTGCAAGGATTATTTAGCTTGAAATGCATATAATAGAAAAAGAAGTAAGGTTGAATCCAGTCATCTAAACAAAATTCAAGAATTTAAAGAAAGAACAGCAAATTAAAAGCAGAGTTTAAAAAAAGAATAAAGATAGCCAAATCTAATGAAATAGAATAAAACAAATGACTGGTAAGAATGTTAAGAAAAAAGGCAAAAATAACCAAACTCGTAAATAAATGAACATGCAAGCTTCAATACAAATTCCATAGTCATCTATTTTGTCTGACGGGGATTAAGAAATACAGACTTACAGCTGTAAGATAAATAAGTCAAGGGGATATAATATACACCTAAGGAATATAGTCAATGATATTATAACAAGTTTGTATAATGATGAATGATAACTAATGTTATTACAGTCATCATTTCATGAGGATGTCATAAGAAAAATGTCAAATCACTATGTTGTTCAGCTGAAATATGTTTATTATAACTCAATACGGTATTCTGCTACTTACAATGGCTGCCTGGGTTGGTTTCAGGCAACCTTCTTTTGAGAATAACTAGAAAAACAAGGCAGAATCTTTCTTAGTAATGATTATTTGTGCTTTTCTTACAGATAACTTAATTCAGCTAGGGATTGAGATGATTCCAGATTTCACTTCTGTTCTATGAAGTGTCTGTGGCTTACCCTTTGTAGCAGATACTGTCAGTGCCCTGTCCATATCCGTTGGCCCCTTTAATCATTTCAGTATACTCTGGACAGTTTCTAATTTTCAATATCTACATCTCTATGTTTCAGGCTTTTTTTTTTTTTTTAAACTGCATGCATGCGTGCTTAGTCACTCAGTCATGTCCAGCTCTTTGCAACCCCATGGATTGTAGCCCAGCAGTCTTCTCTGTCTATGGGATTTTCCATGCAAGAATACTGTGAGCAGGTTGCCATTTCCTAGGATCTACCCAACCCAGGGATTGAACCCACGTCTCCTGAATCTCCTGCATTGGCAAAAATATTCTTTACCACTGTGCCACCTGGAACTGAAGAAAGCTATAATTCTTACAGAATTTTAGAGATCTCAAGGAATTAGTACTCTCCCTGACCTCAGAAAGCACACCATCAATAAGCCTTGGGAATTACTATATAAAAAATCCCAGTACTCTCTCTCCTTAAGTTGAATAACACTGAGATTGAATTTTTAAATGGTTTTCTGTTGTATTAACCCTAGTCAGTCACCGTGGTAACTAGCTTAATAACACACCTGTTAATTTAAAGCCTGCTTTCTCTTCCCTGATTCCCTTCTTCACTCCACTACCATTGTTCTCTGCACCTCTCAAGTAAACTACTTGCATGCATATCTTTGTGTTAGGGTCTGCTTCCAGTTGGAACCAAAATAGACACTTTTACTCTAAGGGTAAATTTCTTCAGGATTCTAACCAAAAGAATAAGGTGTTTACCAGGGACCCTGTTCCTTGGTAGGTCATACAGTCCCAATTTCCCTCCCAGCTTCTCAACTTTGTTGAAAGCTTTGCCTAGCATTTCAGCCTCTCAGCCACAACTGAATACAGCAGTTTTATTAAGAAAAAAGGTGGCTTCAAAATCAGTCTCTTGTCTCTGGGCCTTCCCCTTCTCTTGCATGTTGGCCCCATAGATTTTAGTGCCCTGGTAGTCCATTGCTTTCAAAATTAAAAAAAAAAAAAACTTGTATTTTATCCAGCTTTTTAAAGTTCTGATTGAGAGTATTGCTCTGAAACTAGCTAAACTGTTTGGCAAAGGTAGAGCTTCAGTGTTATATACTTTTTCAGATTCAAGAGATATTCTTGAATTGGTTGGATGGATGAGTCTGAAATTCAGATGATAGTTCTGAGCTCAAAATATAAATTTGGAAACTGTCAATATGTAGACACTACTTCAGAAGATATGCTATATTACTTTATCTAGGAAATGTGTTTTAATAGAGAAAATTGAATGTTATGGAGACTGAAATAAAGTATCTAGTTAGCCTAGGAGAAGAACAGGAGAATGTTGGAAACTGGAAACGGAGTTAAAGTATAGATTAAATTCCCCCATAGATAGTAGTAAATCATTAAACAAAGAATGTAATTTAAGCCAAACACTTTGGGGTACAAGGCATTGGGGAATGGACACAAAGATAAGACATAGGTCTTCCTTTATTTCATCCATGTAAGTAAGAAACTATGGTGCATAATAAGTTATATATTAACTTGGTTTCAATTAGATGACAGCATAAGATGGTTTGCCCTGGTTTTGGTATTTTTAAAGCCAGCCTTCTTGTTTACTAGAGTCTCAGGGCTGGAAAGAAGTTTTTAGCAATGTTAGAGAACAGAAGGTATCAGAAGGAAATGGGATTATGACTTTCCTCTGAAGTAGGAATGGACATTACCAATTCTTTTGCAAAGTTGGTATTTAGTATTTTGAGGAAGTAGTTATAAAGAAGATTTGTCAAATTACTTAAAAACAAACAAATATAAGAACAGTTTTATCTAGGTTGTATGGATTTTTTTAAGGCCTCTTTATTCTTTAGACTTTCTATGATGAGCGTATATTATTTATTTAATAAAAATAAATGTTGATATTTGTTGTAACTTAAGGAAATTTTTGACCAAATTATTTTTCACAGAGAGAAGTTGCAGCCAATAGCCAGAATGGGGAGGAAATTGTTCCTGCTTTGACCTTACGTTTCTTAATAACACGACTAGAAGCAGCACTTAGGAACATTCAAGCTACTAATTATACTGTAAGTGTTTTCTTTTGGAAGTTTGAAATAGTGGACTTGGACAACATTTTTCAATGAGAGAGCATCCAGTATATGCTTTTTAAGGTGTGGGCCAATTTGTATTTTCCTTACTTACCTCTAGAAATACACATGAATTGATTTCTTGCATTTGTCTTGTACTTTCTCGTGACCGCATCGCTTTAATGAGCCTATTCTAGTTTCCTTTCCTACCATAAAATTGTTCATCTTAAATAGAGAACCTTGAACTAGAATAAGTGGGCTTTCCCAGTTAGACATGAAGAGTTATGAACTTCAAAAACTAATTCTTCCTTTCCTCCTGATTAATAGACATCTCTTCTTTTTACTGATATTTCTTTCTTTAATTGAAGTATAGTTATTTTACAGTGTGTTAATTTCTGTTGTACAGCAAAATAATTTGGTTATATATACCTTTTTTATATTCTTTTCCATTATGATTTATCTCAGGATGTTGAATACAGTTCCTTGAATACAGTTCCTATTGAATACAATAGGACCTTTTGTTTATCCTTTCTATAAGTAATTCTACTGATATTTCTGTATTTGTAAAAATTGGAACTTCTATTATCTGTGTAATCGTGTGAGATACAATTGACAAGACATATATTCGAGGTCAATTGATACTTTAGAAATAAAGAAAAATCTGAGAAAACATTGCTTCAAAAATAAGAACCAATAGAACAGGACATAAAAGGAAAAGGCAGTTCTTTGAATAATTGGGTCAGTAAGAGTTGACTCACTGGAAAAGACTCTGATGCTGGGAAGGATTCGGGGTGGGAGAAGAAGGGGACGACAGAGAATGAGATGGCTGGATGGCATCACCGACTCGATGGACATGAGTTTGAGTGAACTCCGGGAGTTGGTGATGGACAGGGAGGCCTGGCGTGCTGTGATTCATGGGGTCGCAAAGAGTAGGACACGACTGAGCGACTGAACTGAACTGAACTGAAAGTAAGCTAAGTTTTGCATACATGTAGAAGATGGATTAGAGTTATCTTCAAGAAAGGACTACCCAGACATGAAACAAAGTAGCCTAAGACACCACTCCCATATTATAATGGTGTATACAGAGATAGAAAAATGATCTTTTTTTTAGGACTTTCAGGACAGGTTCTAAGAGGTGATATATACTAACCTAGAGGAATTCTAGATAGAGTCAAAAGAGGGAGCAAGGAAAAGGGAGTTTGCATCAACCTGTAATCCCAAGAACTTCTGGAACACTGCAGACCTGCTGTTTCTCCCAGTAACCAGGTTGCTAAGCAGTTAAATAAATCATTGTAAAATCAGCATTAACAGATGCTGATTGCTTAGCCTTATCTGTTTAGGCATTACTTCAAAGATAAGTCTTACTGCTAATGGAAAAATTTCTTCGTTTGGTGGCACTTTTGAGCAGAATCAAAATTGTCATGATCAGAGCAGCTTACAACTGTATTCAGATGGCTCTCTGATCCTCAAGGCCTCCAAGGAGAGGTGAAGCACCCTTTTAGGAAGTGGCAATCAGGTGCGGGGGTTGGGGGGAACTGCTGGGGTAACATCTCTATATCCACTTAGTCCTGTTACCCCAGATGATCTCTGTTAATGGGGGGAAGGTAGGAAGCAAAGGGCAGGGCATTTGATTTGACCATTTGCATCTTTAAATTTCTTTATGTTGTACTTCTAATTATAGCATTCCCACAATTCTGCATCTCATCTTGTTCTCAGATGCTTTTTTTTTAGAGTTATATGAGCCAAAAGATGTATTGTATTATTTATGAAGCTAGTTTTTTAAAAGTTACAAAATAATAGCTCATGCCTGTTAATGTTTGCTATTTAACAAACACGGTTCTAAGCACTTTGTATGGATTAGCTCATTTACTTTTCACAGGCAGCCCATCTTATTGCTCCCATTTTACAGATTAGAAACTGGGGCATGGAGATTAAATAATTTGCTTAATTAATCAAGTAGTAAGTAGTGGAGTTCAGAGAAGCCGATGGCACCCCACTCCAGTACTCCTGCCTGGAAAATCCCATGGATGGAGGAGCCTGATAGGCTGCAGTCCATGGGGTCGCTAAGAGTCGGACACGACTGAGTGACTTCACTTTCACTTTTCACTTTCATGCATTGGAGAAGGAAATGGCAACCCACTCCAGTATTCTTGCCTGGAGATTCCCAGGGATGGGGGAGGCTGGTGGGCTGCCGTCTATGGGGTGGCACAGAGTCAGTCATGACTGAAGCGACTTAGCAGCAGCAAGTAGTGGAGTTAAGACACAAACCCACATAGTCTTGGCTTCAGAGTCTCTGCAGAGACAGGAAGTTTAAGATGGAAGCCAATTAGATGTTTCAGAGGAGTTTATTTATAACCCTACTTTGTCCATTGACAATAAGCATACATGCATATTTCCACTAAAATCAATTTGAAACTGAACTAACCCCAGCCAATTATAAATATATATTGTTGGCCCTAAGAAGTGGGCTAGGTGAGAGAATATAGTTAGATCAGTATAAAAAGAAAGCACCTTGTATTCTATAGGTGCTTATCATCCTTATGTGCTTGAAAATAATCTTGTTTTTAGTAAAGCGGAAATCTTAGTGAAAAAAGTCAATGTGACAAAAGATATGGTTATACTCTAGTCAGTATAAAGCTTATGAACAGAATGAGCACTATTTTTCTCCATAGATAATTTATTTTTGATTTCAAGATAATTTTAGATGTAGAGAAATTAGAAAAATACAATTTTGTACAATACAAAAGTACAGAGAGGTCTTGCCGTACCCTTCATGCAATTTCTCCCAATAGTTATATCTACATAACAACAATGCATTATCAAAACCTGGACATTGACATTGGTACAATGGGTGTTGTGTCAGGTGTGTTGTATCAGGGGTCTCCCAGACCCTCATGTTCAAAAGGACTCATGAGATTCAGTATGTAGTTGTACTCATACTGAGACTTATTACAATGACATAGTAAAGATATGCCCAGATCATAAGGGTTAACACACAGGCAGAGCCTAGAGGAATCCATCTTCAGGCATCCTTACGTATTTTCCCTCCCATGAGGGAGTCACACAGTACATTCCCTCTTTCCCTCCTTCGCGACAAAAATGCAGCAATGTGTGTGTGATATTTTTGCCCAGGAAAGTCCATTAGAGAATCACTGGTCAGGATTTTTACTGGGGGACTTGCCTGGTGGTACAGTGGATAAGAATCTGCCTGCCAATGCAGGGGACATGGGTTTGATCCCTGGTCCAGGAAGATTCCACACACTGTAGAGAAACTAAGCTCTAAGCGGCACAACTACTGAGCCTGTTCTCTAGGGGCCTCGAGGTGCAACTGCTGAACTCATTGTTGCAACTACTAAAGTCTTTGTGCCTAGATCGTATGCTCTGAAACAAGAGAACCCACCACAGTAAGAAGGCTGCAGAAGCCAGCACAGCATTGTAAAGCACTTATCCTCCAATTAAAAAAAAGTGTGCCCACCACGGTGAAGAATAGCATCCCTACTTGCCACTACTGGAGAAAGGTCTCACACAGCAATGAAGACCCAGCACAGCCAAAAATAAATAAATAAACAAGAAGATTTTTATTGGGGGTTGGTCATGTAGGCATCCTCATCTGCTGCTACTGCTAAGTCGCTTCAGTCGTGTCCAACTCTGTGCAACCCCATAGACGGCAGCCCACCAGGCTCACCCATCCCTGGGATTCTCCAGGCAAGAACACTGGAGTGGGTTGCCATTTCCTTCTCCAATGCATCAAAGTGAAAAGTGAAAGTGAAGTCGCTCAGTTGTGTCTGACTCTTAGCGACCCCATGGACTGCAGCCTACCAGGCTCCTCTGTCCGTGGGATTTTCCAGGCAAGAGTACTGTAGTGGGGTGCCATTGCCTTCTCCAATCGTCTGTCTAAAATGTAACAAAATTCCAGACTCACAGACGAAACTTCCTGATGTTCAGCATAAGTTGCATCTTTGGCACAAACAGTCTAAGCACAGTGAGCCACCCCTGTTGGAGAACAAGGGGAACACTCTTGAAATCCAGATTTCCAGGCGCCAGCCAAGGGTCAGACTTGCAAGCAGGCCTTTCAAAATATAACATTCTCAAGCCAGATATAATAAGGTTTTTATGTACAGGTGTGTATCGGTCTCTGCCATTTTGTCACAGTGTATATGTTTATAACCACTGCTGCAATCATGATAAAAGAACTATATCATCACGATGAAAATCTTTTGCTGCCCCTTTACAGTCACATATACCTCTTACCATCCTCACTCTTCCTAATCCCCAATCTATTCTCCATCTCTAATTTGGCATCAGTTCAGTTCAGTCACTCAGTCGTGTCCGACTCTTTGCTACCCCATGAATCACAGCACGCCAGGCCTCCCTGTCCATCACCAACTCCCAGAGTTCACTCAAACTCATTTCCATCGAGTCGGTGATGCCATCCAGCCTAATTTGGCATAGGCTGTTTTTTAATAAGGGCTTTCCAGATGGCACTAGTGGTAAAGAACCTGCCTGCCAAGCAGGAGACAAAAGACGTGGGTTTGAGCTCTGGGTTGGGAAGAAGGTCCTCTGAAGGAGGACATGAAGGAAATATTTGTGCTTCAATTTTTCATTCAGTTCAGTTCAGTTCAGTCGCTCAGTCGTGTCCGACTCTCCGCGACCCCATGAATCACAGCACGCCAGGCCTCCCTATCCATCACCAACTCCCGGAGTTCACTCAAACTCATGTCCACAGAGTCGGTGATGCCATCCAGCCATCTCATTCTCGGTCATCCCCTTCTCCTCCCGCCCCCAACCTTTCCCAGCATCAGAGTCTTTTCCAGTGAGTCAACTCGTCGCATGAGGTGGCCAAAGTATTGTAGTTTCAGCTTTAGCATCAGTCCTTCCAATGAACACCCAGGATCGATCTCCGTTAGAATGGACTGGTTGGATCTCCTTGCAGTACAAGGGACTCTCAAGAGTCTTCTCCAACACCACAGTTCAAAAGCATCAATTCTTCGGCGATCAGCTTTCTTCACAGTCCAACTCTCACATCCATACATAACCAGGGGAAAAACCATTGCCTTGACTAGACGGACCTTGGTTGGCAAAGTAATGTCTCTGCTTTTTAATATATTATCAAGGTTGGTCATAACTTTCCTTCCAAGGAGTAAGCGTCTTTTAATTTCATGGCTGCAATCAGCATGTGCAGTGATTTTGGAGCCCCAAAAAACAAAGTCTGACACTGTTTCCACTGTTTTTCCATCTATTTCCCATGAAGTGATGGGACCAGATGCCATGATCTTTGTTTTCTGAATGTTGAGCTTCAAGCCAACCTTTTCACTCTCCTCTTTCACTTTCATTAAAGAAGTGATAAACTTTGTTTATAACAAAACCGCCCATGAACAGTAAAAGACTTTGATAAGAGATCCTTGTGCTTTTTAAGCTGGATGGTAGATACTTGGGTATTTGTTATAAACTCCAGTACTCTGGCCACCTCATGTGAAGAGTTGACTCACTGGAAAACACTCTGATGCTAGGAGGGATTGGGAGTGGGAGGAGAAGGGGACAACAGAGAATGAGATGGCTGGATGGCATCACTGACTCGATGGACATGAGTTTGAGTGAACTCCAGGAGTTGGTGATGGACAGGGAGGCCTGGCGTGCTGTGATTCATGGGGTCGCAAAAAGTCGGACACAACTGAGTGACTGAACTGAACTGAAAGTGTTTCTAGGGGCTTCCCTGGTGGCTCAGATGGTAGAATACCTGCCTGTAATGCAGGAGGCATGGGTTCAATCCCTAGGTCAGGAAGATCCTCTGGAGAGGGAAATGGCAGCTTATTCCAGTATTCTTGCCTGGAGAATCCACGGACAGAGGAGCCTGGTGGGCTACTGTCTAGGGGTTGCAAAAAGTTGGACACAACTGAGCGACTAACATAACAACACCAACAGAGTGTTCTACACCTAAAATACAATGAGAAAAATGGAGAATTAGAATTTTTTGGAACGTTTTAGTATAATAAGTATTGATGGTATTTGCTTTTATTTTCTTTGCTCAAACTCTAATGTTTTATTTTGAGATTATTAACTGTCTTTCTTCTGGGTCTAATTATTAAATACGTCTAAAATGAATTCTATAGTGATTATTAGATGATTGATAGTAAAATGATAATTTAGCTCCTTTTAATAGCTATTGAATAGGCCTAGGGTAATTAAGCTTTCTATACTGAAAAGTAGCATAGTCTAAATAATCAACTAAGGTATATTTTATCTTTTTAGGCACATCAGATTAATATTGGTTATTACCTGACATTACTGTTTTTGTATGGAGTAGCACTTACTGAAAGAGGAAAGAAAGAGGTATGTAGCCTGTGTTATTTGTCCATTACAAATAAATCTTTTCACGTACTTTGATTTCATTTTAGTAAGTTAAAAATGTTGATTTTTAAAAAAAATTCTCTAAAAACTGAAACCATTTCATGACTTTTCTGTCATGTATTTAAGGTATAGAGTAATTCTGACAGAGACTATATTGTGAAACTAAAAATATTGATAAAATAAACAATGTAAGCGTATGGCCTTGAAATACTTACCATTTGTATAAAACAGAAAATTTTGTTTAGCTTGTTTCATTTATACATTGTAATTCATTTTTAGTGTAGTAGTATAATCTCTCTGGTTTTTATATTACTGTCTTACTTAAAATATGAATTTGACCTTGGTTCTTTATCGAATAAAGTGAAGTGCAAAAGTAAAAATCTAGGAGTTAACTAGGTGATCTCTAAGGGTCCTTACAAATTTAACATTTTCCTTTGCTTATTTTCAATGATTTCTCAATTGCAGCCTTGATATCTCTTTTACTTTTTGTATTCTTAAATTTATACTCTCTTCTTGGTTTCATAAATAAGTCTAATTTGTTAATTAGGTGAAGTAGAATTTATAAGCACCAAACTGAAAACATTTCCAGTTTAAATAATTTCACAAAATGCTAATTATTGTTTAGTGTGTTGTACTAGAGGATGTTTCAAAATGAGGCCATGCAGCACTTTTTTCCCCTCAGGGAGATTGAGGCTATTGTGCCTATTCTAATAATAGTAACTGAAACATTTATTAGAACTGATTCTGACCTTTCCTTCTATCCTATATTGCTTATAATCAAGATGATCCTTCCCCAAAAGAGACTATATGTGTGGTCAAAAAGTCACTTCTTTCCTATTTTAAAAATTAGGAAGATTTGTGCTCCAATTAGAAAAAAAAAAAAATAGGAAGAATTATGTTCCCATAGTCATTAGAAGAGCCCTTATTTTTGCTAGTAATATTTGTCAGTTTTAGATATAAAGATTATTATTTAATGTTTCACTTTGAAACCCTGAAGATCTTAAGTTCTTTTGTAACTTTTATTAAGCACTGAGTACATTTTTTATGGGATCATATACATATATTCTACAAACGGAGATGTGAATAAATGACCTAATGACTGAATCAGTATTAAAGCTGCTCTGTCTTTTCTAGTTTGGCAAATAATTGTTTATTGTAAAAGGAAAAAATAATTTTTACATCAGCCAAACCTAGTTTTATGTTACTATAGGATTATATACAAGCTGAGAATAAATTTCTAGTGATGAAGATGGTGATCCAAGAAAATGAAATTTGTGAAAACTTTATGTCATTAGTTTATTTTGGCCGTGGTTTGCTTCGATGTGCTCAGAAGAGGTAAGAATTTTAATTAATGGGTAGTTCTTGCCTGTTAACTTTCAGCATTATGTAATGGGAGTAAAGTTTGCACAATATACCAGGGATTGTGACAATTGTGCTCTATTGATTCTTTTCTCTGTCACTGATTCTGTAGATCATTTCATTAATGTACTTGAGAATATTAGATATCAAATTTAACAGGCCATGGCAATAAAAGGTGGTATAGCATAGGCATTAGGAACACAGGCTTTGGAGTCTGATAGACCGGTTCAAATACATTTGGTATCACTTACCTGATATACGACCCTAGGAAATTTAATGTTGCTAAGCCTAATCTTTGGAACTAATAACAGTACCCACCTCGTAAGGTAATTAACAGTGCTCAGGACACAAAAATACTATTCTTAATAAGTAATAATTATAGTTATTAATATTATTACCACTTAGAATGGCTGTTTAAGTTATATATATGCTTATAACACATTTTGAAAGGGTCCCAGTTCTGAGTCCAGGAGTATTGGGTATTACATGGTTAGGTACAGAGGAATGTACATGGGCTATCTGTTCACTTCCCATATGTATGTTGTTTAGTCACTGAGTCATATCCAACTCTTTTGGAACCCCATGGACTGTAGCCTGCCAGGCTCCTCTGTCTGTGGGATTTCCCAGGCAAAAATACTACAGTAGGTTGCTATTTCCTTCTCCAGGGAATCTTCCCAACTGAGGAACTGAACTTGAATCTCCTTCCTGACAGGCAGATTCTGAGCCAACAAGGAAGCCCTCCAATATGTATCTCCTTAGCCATTTGTAGAATCAATCATTCATTTTATTTCTAAGCATTTCTTGTATACTAGAGACTGCTCTAGGTGTTAGGGATAAAATGGTTTACAAAACAGTTTCTTTCCTCATGTAACTGACAGTATAGTGAAGGTTTATAGACCTTAATAACATAATCAGTTACTTAAATAATCAATTATGAAATGTGATGAAGAGCTATGAAGAAAAATATAATAAAGAATTAAAGTCCTTACTGAAACCTCAATGTGTTTCTTGGGAATCAGAAGTCTTCTTGAAGAATTAATGTATGGCTGACATCTGAAGGACGAATTAGGAAAAATTTACTTATGCAAATCCTTATGAAGGATTACTGCTGGGCCCAACTGTTGAATCCCTAAAAGCATCACTTAATGTGGTAGTTCCTTGATTCTTTGAAAGGCTGATCTTCCATCCTCTGGTGTGCTTGATTTTTATTATCCAGAAGACGTCCTGCTTCCTATTTATTATTAGCATGATGTTCTCAATGTAGTTTGCCACTGTGATATTTCACAGAAAGTCAGAATAAGCAAAATCCCTTTACTACTGTGGAGAGAATTAACATAGCTCTGAGTCAAAGAATCTGGACTGCTATCCTTCCTTCAGATATGTGAACTACTGTTTATTTTCTTTATTGATGGGCATTGAACCCAGTTGTCTGGCAGCAGCATTTCGTTTCACCCCTGGCATATAGAGAACAGCCACCACTGAGCTGCTCAAAATGTCCTTCTTACTCTGTATTTCTTATTGCATTAATAAAATGGAATGTCTTCTGGACCTTTCTAGGGTACCCTGTCTGGTAGTGGATTCAATGGTGTTATGTCCATACTACCATCTTTTCCTCCCTGAGCTTTGTTGAATACTCTGCCAAGAAATTTTCAACGTTTTCATCACTATCATAGAGGCCATTGGTTGTGTCCAGACTTCAAGTAGCCTCAGCAACATGTTAGGATTGGCTTCGCATGTCCTTAACATTCAGTAAATGCTAAATTATGGGAGAGATTCCCCATATCAGTATACATTTCCCTATCCGGCTATATATTTAACCATTGGTTTAGCTCTCTTAAGATCCACTCCCAAACACATTCCTGCCACTGCATAGTAGTGAAAGTAGTGAAGTCTGCAACGCTTATGGTGAACAAGCCTTTTCTTCCTCTTTTTTCACTTGGGCTTTGCTTGTACCTGATCCTAGATTTTTCAGTATTTAGGCAATGAGCAGAGATAGGGGACGATTTTGAGAAGGAAGAAGAACATCATCTTTTGGGACATGTACCTCAGATGATGTACAGATATTTGCATGGTCTACTCGTTCCATAACAGAGTCCTGATATTATAATAGTCTTGTTGAGGCTGTGCTTTTGGTTTTTGCTATTGTTCTATCCTTGTGATTAAATACTGGGTCTTATTTTCAGCATTGTCTGCCTTTATGTTTAGAATTGGTCAGATTTCTTTAAATGTTACTATAGAGGCCTTTTAACTTTCACGGGGTACCCTTAGTTGATAGTAGTAGCCAGTTTCTTCCACTTTGTGGTTAAATCTGGGCCTGATTTTCAGCACAGATTATCTTTATGGCTGTCAGAGCTGAGGATCTCTTTAAATGCTGCCCTCAGAGGCCTCTGTCTTTCATTGTGTCCTGAGTCAATCATTGGCTGACCTATGCCGGTCATTCTCTTTCTTCAAGGCTTCCAAGACAGTAAACAAAAGCCAGCCAACTCTGCAATCCCTTTAATTACTGTGGCCCCCATACTGTTCAAGCTTGAGCTACTACATAGTCTATTACCTCCCCTTCTACCTGTATTTCATCCCAATCTATTATAGGCGAGAGTCCCAGTATTTGTATTTTTGTAGCATGTTAGACATTATCATCCTACTTATACACACACACACACAAATGGGTTGCCTGTTGTCTAATTGGTAAGCTAGTTACAGAGTCTTGTACAAATTAACCTTTCAAAATGCCTTGCAGATATAATGGAGGACTGCTCGAGTTTCATAAAAGCTTACAAGAAATAGGAGATACAGATGATCATTGGTTTGATATAGATCCTACAATAGATGAAGATTTACCTACAACTTTTAAAGTAAGAAATTATTTAAGAGTAAGATTTACTCTATGGCTAATCAGAATCATCTTTGATAAAGTGCAGTTTATGCTGTGTCATTCTATAGCAAACATATACTTTTATTGGACATTAGCTTTTTGTATGAGAAAACTTTGATTCCATTATCTGGTACAGAATGTGAGTATGATTCAACAAGTAGAGAGAAGTGAAGTAGATGTGTTAGCATTTACAGATAACAAGAAGATTAAAAATTGTACTAGTTCAGTACTTCACATGGCTAGAGATAAATGTAAGTTAACTTCTTTTTTCTAATTATATTTGCCATTGTTTTGTTGTTGATTTAAATTTTAAAAGTATTAAATGGTCACTTCAGAAAACTTGAAAAATGTGAAAATGCCAAAGATAAAAGTAAAATTCATCCATATATTCTTTCAAATGGCAGAACTATTGTTAGAATTTTCATTTATGTATTTCCATACACACATGTATAAACACTTATTATTTTTAGTAAATTGGTGTGATGTTATATACACTGATTTATAGTACAAAATATATATTACTGTGAATTTGCAAGTAGATTATTGTATATTGAAAGTATAATTTTTATAGTCTATCATAAACTGTGATTTAATTTGGTTAACCAGTTCCCTGGTATTGAACATTTAGTTTATCCTAAACATTCTAATTTTTTAGTATTACGGAAAGTGATCTGTTTTTATTTCTCACATCATTGCCTTAGTGTAAATTTCTAGATGTGGAATTGTGAAGTGTTTACACACTTGTATAAGTTATTCATGTATATTTCCACATTTCTTCCCAGAAAGTTTGTCCTGATTTATATTCTCAAGACAGAGTGTAAGAATTGCTCTTTGCCCTCATGTGCTTAGCAGCTCAGTTGTGTCCGGCTGTTTGTGACCCCATGGACTGTAGCCTCCCAGACTTCTCTGTCCATGGGGATTCTCCAGGCAAAAATACTGGAGTGGTTGCCGTGCTCTCCTCCAGGGGATCTTCCCAACCCAGGAACTGAACCCAGGTCTCCTACCTTGCGGGTGGATTCTTTACCATCTGAGCCATCAGGGAAGCCCATACTCTCTGGATATTCTTTACCTTTTGGGTAAAGAATAATAAGCCATATTGGTTACTTTTTAGTTGTTTAATGTGAAAATAGCTACATTAGGCTTCTCTTGGTTAACATTTGAGTGAGGTATGTTATTCCAAACTTTTACTTTAAACCTTTCTGGATCCTTACATTTTAGCTGAGTTTAAAGCCAAATGCATTCCTCAGATTAAAGAAGGATGTTTCATAAAAAGAAGAAATTCAATTTTTCTGGGAATCTTTAACAACTCGAAGTTTCTACATACCTAATAATATAGCCTCAAAATACTTGTGACAAAACCTGGTAGAACTAAAAGAAGAACTAGAAGACTTCCCAGTCACAGTGGAATATTTTAATATACCTCTCTCAGTAATCAATAGAATAAGCAAGATAATCTCTGGTGTTTGGTGAGATGATCATATGTCTTGTAACTTTGACTTTAATATTTTAAGCAGTAATTTTATGCATTTTCTAAAAAATACTGAATTTCTGTGTTTACCTGAAGCAGCCCCCACTTGGTCTTGGTTGATTTTCTCCTATTCCTTCTCCTTTTAAATTATCTTTCTTTCTTATCCAAATTTTATTTTTGTTTTATGCAAGCTAGTACATGTATACAGTTTGTCAAGTATATTAAAAAATTTTAACAGTCTGTGGTTCATCATTTCTAACTGTAGTTTTTGACTGTAGATAACTTATTTTAACCCTCTAGGCATTTTCCTTTGATATTAACTTGTACTTTTAAAAAGCTGTACCGCTATTTTAAAAAAATTCTCCATTGTAGGTATCATCTTTTGATTTCCTACTGCGGAAGGTGAGGGTTTAGTAATTTCCTTATACATTTCCTTCACACACACACTTCCCATTCCCCATCCTGTTAATAGTTACATGTTTTTATTAAATTGGCCTTAGAGTTTCCCTTTATTCCTGGGAATACCCTTACCCCTCTCCTGTGTAAATCCCCTATTCTTGGATTAAGTTTTCCTCTTTCTAGGTGTACTTCCTTGTTTTGGGGGAGTAGCTTTCATCCAGCAGCTTCCTAGAAAGGGAACTTACTTGGGAGTTAAATTTTTTGAGACCTTTCAAGTCTCAAAATAATTTATCCTTTGTACACTTTACTTGTATCTTGCCTGGGTATAAAATTATAGGTTGAAAATAATTTTCCTTTAATTTTAAAAATTATGTTTCTATTATCGTTTAGCTTCCAATAATAGTACTTTTGAGATATTTGATGTCATTCTGATTCTCAATCTTTTGCTTGTAACCTGTTGTGTTTTTTCTTTCTGGGAATTTTTAGGATATTCTGTATATCCCAGGTGTTCTGAACTTATGTTTTTTTGGTGCTAGGACATTTTATTTTTTATTTATTTGATGATTTCTTCTTCATTTTCTCTTTTCTTTTTGCGATGTTTGTTTTTCAGCTGCTTGACATCCTGGAATGAATTTCTGACTTTGTTATTTCTATGCTAATTTTTATTTTTTGTCTTTTCTACTTTCTAGGAGATTTTCTTAAATTCATCTTTTCGCATAGACCTAGTATTCAGCCAGTATACACTAGTGCTATCATACTAGTTATTATAATGTTAAAATATTTCCATACTACTTGGAAAATAGTTTCTGTCTCAAAAATAGTTTGGGTAACCAGCTGCATTCCAGATGCCCTGTACTCTCCTCCAGCCCTCTCTCCCCGTACTTCTCTAAAATTCAATAACTAAAGGTTTAATGTACAGTAGAGCAGAGTGTGTCCATGATACTGCTCCCGCTCTAGGCCAGCATGTTTTTATCTGTTTTAATTGGTACCTATGCCTGTGAGCCCACCAAAAGTCCTACTTCCCAGACATTGTGATTAGTTTCTAAAGGAAACTTAAAGGGCTGGCCTGTTACTTTATCTGGCATTGACAAATTCCAGGTGAGTACCACCAGAGGCCTGCCCTGCCCCAGTTGCTCCTATCCTCATGTGTCTCCTGAGATAAACTTACCCTGTTGGAAGAAGATCATACTTATAGAGATGCTGGCACCCTTGTAGAGCAGTGACCTTCATATCGTTATTGTTTTCAACATGATTCTAGTTTCTATCCTTCTGTTGAATTTTTAATTTCCCTGATTATTTCAGCTATCATCTACCAAGAGTTTTCTTGTTATGAATGTTCCTTTTTAAAAAAAATAATATCCTGTCCTTTTTTCTTGCACTTGAGAGGTAAATGTTAACCAGATCATTTAAGGCTTTATAAACAGTGGGGTGTTATAATTAAATTATAGTAAAGTATGATTTATAGAATTTAGGACTTTGAATAGTTTCTGTATTTATGGTAAAGGAGGAGTTAATAAAATAGTTGCAAATTGTAATCAGTGTTTTAAAGAAAAACAAGGGACTGGGATAGAGAAAATGGAGGAAATGCAGACACATACTTATATCCCTGCATGTGTCCATATTTATATGTATATATGCATAAATGTGTATGTGTGTTTATGTGTAGTGGTTAGGAAAGGCCTTTCCAGGAGGTGATATTTAAGTTGGAAGCCCAAGACTGCTGATGGAACTAACTCTATGAAGAGTAGGGGAACAAGGGGAGAAGGCCCTCAGGCCTTGAAGAGCAAGTTTGAGGAACTGGAGGTATAAAACCATGTGAATGTTATAGGGAGTGAGGCTAGAGGTGAATTTGAAGAGATGGGCCAGCAATGGATAGGTTTACTGGGTTCAGATGCTGCAAGTTCTGCAGAACCTTGACATCAGTCTTAATAAGATAGTGGAAAGGTAGGTAGTGGGAAGCCACTGAAGAGTTTTAAGCAAGAAACTGACACGATCTTTTGCTTCTTTATAGAGTGCTTTGGAGCACAGTAGGCAGGGATGAGGGAGACCAGTTAGGCAGTTGTTATAGTTAGTAATCTAGGTAAGACATAGAACGGTACAAATGGAGATAGAAAAACTTGCAGTATAATTTGGGAGAAGTCTCAACAGTATTTGCTAATATATTGCATGTAAAGGGTGATGGAATAACCATGTGATGTATGACTTCAAGCCTGCTGGTTGAAAGTTAAATAGATTGTGGTAGATGTACTTGATGTAAGTTCTGTGAAGACTAAGTATATATTGACCTTCTAAGTTCACTGCTGTATCCTTAACATCTAACATTTCCTAGCATTCACAACCTAGCCTGTAACAGGTACTCAGTAAATGTTCATTGAATGAGTGAGTATCAATGACTGGGGCAGAAAATAAGAAGTAAGGAACAAGGAACAGATTTGGTGGGCGACTCAGTAGATCAGTTTTGAACTATTAAGCATTAGATATGTGAAATGACAGTAAAGATATACATACTATGAGTCCTGTCCTTTTATTTGAGGATCTGCACTTACTATTGGCTATCCTCATAGGATATACTGCTTTCATATGGATAGGTCCTTGGATGCTTCTTCTTTATTTCTTGACATTTAAAAATTTCTAGTTGATTTGGTTAAAACATTTTTATTCTTCATAAAATTCTGAATGTCATTAAGCACATGTTATGAATGCTGACTTGATGCATACAATAGTCTATAGAGGTTTACTTTATCATGTCATATACCCTCAGTATATATGGGTATGTCTCTCTAAGGGGCAGTATTAAGGACTTGTTTAACTTAGACTTGATAATATGTTTCACAACCTTTAGCCAGCATTTTAAAATATGGAAATTGCATTGAAAGTTGTAACTCTGAACATTGGAAACATATTTCTGGCCCTGCCTCTGCCCATTTTGGCTGAGCAGCCTGTTGCACCACTACAATAGTCCCACTGCCAACATGGTGTCCAGTTCTAGCAAGGACTCTCCTGGGTTTCCAACAATTTGTTGTTTCTCTGTATCTGTATCAGAGAAAGTAATTCTTATTAGGAACCCACTGGCTATTATGAGTTAGAATGGAAAATAGACGTATAGCTTCGAATATAGACTTTTTTCACTTTCTCTGTGTTTGTATTCAGTAAGAAATTTAGTATTTCATGTTTAGAACCCTTCTGTGTATTGTTTACTTTGAATGAGGGAAATAGCTTCTATAAATATTTTTTTAAAAAACAACATAATACACCTTCAAAAAAAGGATATGAAATGAACCTATAACTTAATATAGGTTAAATGAACCTGTAACTTATTACTGATTCATAAGATTTTTTATTTTTAAAATTTAGGACCTTCTTAATAATTTCATCAAGACAACTGAGGGTAATATAATGAAGCAGACCATTTGCAGTTATTTAGATTGTGAGCGATCTTGTGAAACTGACGTTTTAAAGAACACCAATTATAAGGTACTATAATTATCAATCAACTGAGTGTTTTAAAAATGTAATTGTAAAATTAAACTTAGGTAAAAATTGTTATATTATCATTCATCAAAATACTCTTTAAAAAGTACTTCATTTATTGTTTGTAGACTTTCTGATAGCGGCCATTCTGACCTGTGTGAGATGGTACCTCACTGTGGTTTTGATTTGCATTTCTCTGATAATGAGTGATACTGCGCATCTTTTCATGGCTGATTCATGTCAATGTATGGCAAAACCCACTACAATATTGTAATTAGCCTCCAATTAAAATAAATTAATTTTTTAAGTACTTCATTTAATTACAGAAAAATGCAGTTGAGAAGTTGTTTGACTCTAGATAATCTCAAAAGCTTAGATTCATTGTGATCAGGAATTATTTACATCCCATGAGTCAATAAAAAAATGAATTAGCACAGAGCCCCTGTTTGAGTTTCCTGAGCCATACAGCAAATTCCCGTTGGCTATCTATGTTATATATGGTGATGTAAGTTTCCATGTTGCTCTTTCCATACAGCTCACCCTCTCCTCCCCCTCCCCATGTCCATAAGTCTATTCTCTATGTCTGTTTCTCCATTGCTGCGCTGTAAATAAATTCATCAGTACCATTTTTCTAGGTTCTGTATATATACATTAGAATATGATATTTGTCTTTCTCTTTCTGAATTACTTCACTCTGCTGTATGGCTCAGAAAACCCAAACAGGGGCTCTATACCAATCTAAAGGGGTGGGATGGGGCAGATGGGAAGGAGGTTCAAAAGGGAGGGGATATATGTATACTTGTGGCTGATTCATGTTGAGGTTTGACAGAAAACAACAAAATTCTGTAAAGCAATTATCCTTCAATAATAAATTTTAAAAAATGAATTGGCTTTGCTAGGGCTTTTGTAATATTCACAAGTACAGTAGCTCAGGAGCTGTTTATCACCAATATAGTAATCTAAGGTCTGGTGATTGATGACAAAGGAGTTTTGGGGAATAATGCTATGGGATTGGGGCTGAAGGAAAAGAGAAATATAAAAGTTCTGATGAAGTTGGGCAGAGAGCATGTTCATCTACAAAGGTCACTCACTGAGTTTCTGATATTTTGTTGTATACAGCGTATGAAAAATATTAACTTACTCAAATTATTGCCTATTTTTTGTCTTTAATGAGATAAAAATGATTTTTATAGTTCTTTGACTACCAGTGATCTGTTGATGAATTTTCAATGCCATCTAGTTATAGAATAATAAAAAGTGACGTAAGGTGATATTTTATCTATATGAATTATTATTTCTTATCAACAGTTTTTACTCTTTTCCAGGGATTTTTTCAGTTAATGTGCAGTAAGAGCTGCTGTGTTTACTTCCATAAAATTTGTTGGAAAAAGTTCAAGAATTTAAAATATCCAGGTGAAAATGATCAGGTATTATATTTGTACTTCCTTTAAAACTTTACTAGAGTATATCCTCTTCTGCTCTTTCCTGCTTTTTTATTCTTTCCCCTTCATTTCTTTCTATTTACATCCTTCCTCTTCCTTTCTCACTGCATTTTTCTTTCCCTATTCTCTCTGATACTTTTCTCCTCACTATTTGGTCATCATTACTGTTTATTAACAGGTCTTTGTAGGAAATTCACATAAAGGACATAAAATCAAAGAATAGAATTGCTTAATAAAAAGAAAGGACAACTGTGTAGTTTCAAGGGTAGAGAACAGTGATACATTTTATAGTCTTCAAAAATATATTTGTGTTATTGGAAATTCCCTGGAAATTCCCTGGTTGGGGCTTGGTGCTTTCACTGCTAGGCCTTGGCTTCAATCTCTGCTTAGGGAACTAAGATCCCACAAGCTACACAGTGTGGCCAAAAAAAAAAACCAACAGAAAACCTTCAAAATATATTTGTATTATTTATATTTGCCAGGCTGGGAGGGATTGGGGGCAGGAGGAGAAGGGAACGACAGAGAATGAGATGGCTGGATGGCATCACCGACTCGATGGACATGAGTTTGAGTGAACTCTGGGAGTTGGTAATGGACAGGGAGGTCTGGCGTGCTGTGATTCATGGGGTTGCAAAGAGTCAGACACGACTGAGAGACTGAACTGAATTGAAAATCATATAACTAAATTGAATTTTTTCCACTGAAATTAAAATAGAAATTGAGTGCCTGAGTCTTTTACTTAATCTTTACTCTTTAATGAGGTAATAGCCATAAATTGGGTCTATAATGTTTAATTCTAAAGTGTTTACATTGTGCAAACCACAGAAAACACTTATAAAGCAATTGTATATGGAGTTGAGTGTTCTGAGTTCAAGTCCAAATTGAGCCACTTACTAGGTTTTTTTTACACTAGGCTGAAACTCATTTTTCTAAGCCATAAAGTGAGGATAGTAATACCTGCTTTATAAGGTTGTGAAGATTAACAGATAAACTTGTATTGTACATTGTAAAAATCATTATATAAAGCATAGTTATTCATTTTTTAAGCAGTATGTAAATACTTTTCACTTTCTTTGATTGTTAGGGCAATCAGTATTGCTCAACTTTAGAAAGACAAGTAAACGAAAACTAAGTAAATTAACCAGAGGAAATAGCAAGATCAGGATCAGAGGACTCAAATTTTTATTCTTTCTTTTCTGCTGGAATCTTCACTTATCTAATGGAAATTCAGTATTTCTTTTTGCACTCATTTAATTTGTATATTTTGCTTGAAGTTACTTTCACTGGGAGCAGCAAATTCATTTTAGTTTATAATGTAACTATACAAAGATTTTGAAATATTCATGGAAATGATGAGAGAGAAAAGTGTGTTCCTACATTTTAAATAGGAAATCCACTGGTACGAGTAATGGACTGTCATTGAACAGCTAACTCTCAAGTGTTTGTTCACGTGAATCTTTTGTTTTATTGTCTAGCAATGTTTACTTCTAACTATCGGGGACCAGCCTCGATATGGCCCAGGGTATCCTCGGGATGAACGGCGTCGGCGTCAGAGAGAGAGAGAGAGAGAGACAGGGGCTGATGATTCCATGGTTTACGCTGGAAACCAATAAAACCCCAGCACGGGGTTTGCTCTGTTTACGTAGGCCGCAGGCGCCCTCTTGAATCACTGGAGGTACCCCACCAGGGCACCCCCTCGAGTGGGTCTTAGAAGCCCAGGCAGATAAGTAAACTCAGAGGGCCCAGCGCTCCAAGGATCTCAACCAGAAAAAGGAGACTAGAGAAAAGGACAGAAAAAGAGAAAGAACGACACGGGGAGACCAAGCTTCAGTGAGCAAGGCCCAAAACTTTATTTTCCAGTGCTGCTTTTATACCCTAAGTTTTGCACATAAAAAATAGAGAAAGAGAGGTATGGAGTCACGTCAAAATCACGCGGGGTCAGCAGTCTTGACCCTTATCAGGATCAGGGCTCATTTTTGTATGTCTCGTGATATACAAAAGTTTTGGGTGGTTTATATCATCTTCTGGCCAGGTGGCCTGCTAACAGTTTATGGCCCTCTCTCCTAACAAAGGTTAGTTAGCTAGAAAAAGTCTTATATTCTTTTAAGATGATTTTCCTAAAGTCAGGTGCTATTCTCCAAAGACACATGACAAAGTTACATTCCTATAAGGCAAGGGTGTAGTGAGCTACAAGAAAGGAATTTATTAACTTAAGATCTGATGTGGTTAAATCAAAGGCTACTACTTATTTTCTCTATATGTGATTAATATATTTCCAAGGATACAATAGATAGAGGAAACTTTGCAGCAAGCATTGATTCAACAATGAAATCTTTTTTAGTACTATTCTAATGATTTTAACTTCTTCAACAGATTCCTGTATTTTAGAATATTAGGCTTTCTGTCCTTGCATGGCTGGGAGGCTATAAACGGTCACACTCATAGTTGTAAGAGCCTGGACAAACTTGTCATGCAAGTTAGAAAGCTGTCAGAGGGGCTTGGATTGGAACACTCCTATTAAGCCAAGGAGAACTTTTTAACTACAGCTCTGAATTAATGTTTTCAGAGAAAGGTGGTTGGGGGGAAGCCCCCGTAAGTATTAGAGGACTTGATAAGAGGCGTAAGGTAGTAAGGCAGTCAGACTCCGGTTTTCTTTGGGATAGATGCTCAGGTAAGTCCAGGGGGTTCCTCGAGTCCTGATTAGCCTTTGCCCGTCAGGCCTCTTCCCCAAATGACCTTTGCCACGGGTAGGATTTCCCTCGCTGGCTCCCGGCATCTAACTTTATATAAATATAATCAGTTTTGCACATCAGTGGGTTTTTTCTATTTTTATTGTTCATATTATCTATTGATTTATTGTTTTCTATTGATAAAATTTATAGAGTTTTAGTGGAAAAAAATGTTTAAAGGAAGGATGTACGGGTGACATGGTAAGGATGCTGCAGTGTGAGGTACCTGGAATTGTCAAAATTTTGGTGAGTATCTTTCTCTTGTTTTTCTTGCTTTCCTTCACTGAAATGATGTTTTTGACTTGGAACAAATTTGGGAATCGTAATAATAGTAGCCTAGTCATATTCTCTTTGATGGTGACTAAGCTCTCTAACATTTTGTTGTATTGATTTCTCTGAAGTAGTATTTAAGTGGTACTTAAGAGTAAAAAATTTTAAAAATAAAACACACACACACACAGAAACTGACGAAATAGACCATGACTATACCAGTGAGGAAGGTCTATCATGCACAGAGGATGATAATCTAATTCTGTTCCACACATGGTTAAAAATAATTTCAGAGTTTCTGAACTTTTTATAGTCTTGGTTTTGCTATTTCATTTTAATAAAATATCTTCTTGATTTTTCAGTTTATCAGTAAGTAAACCAAAATTTAAAAAATGCGTGCATTTATTATGTTTATGTGTGATCTCTTTTAGATTTGGTATTTAAATCCCAAGGCGATATAAAGTAGAACTGGTTTTTGAGATCAGCTCTACTATTTGACTAAGATTGTTTATACCTTGTTTCTTCTGTTTTATTTGTTGTATATTCACTATAGTTTCATTCTCACTGTCTTCTTTCAAACATTAAGGCTAAATGTAACAATACAGAATTTTGAAATACAGAATTTTGAAAATTGAACTACTTTAGCGCTTTTTTGTTTCTCCCCATCATTTGCAGTTTGAAGTTGTGAGGAAGGATGAATATATAACCACTGAAAATTTAGGAGCAAGGTAAGTTTGAAATTAAATATTCTACTTTTTTTTATGGCATGTATGAATTTTTCAGTTGCTTCTTTCTGTGTTTTCTGTTACTTTTTGGTGCTTCATTAAATTGGAAGAGTATCAGTTGTGTGAAAAACTGTTTAATTGACGTTTGTTTACTCTTCCCTACCTCTTTGTAGACACTTAAATTCTAAAGAGGAAAGGAGAAATTATGTGGATGCTTTTACCTTAAGAATGAAAAGAATCCTTTCATGAAAACCAAACATATTTTTAAATTAGTTATTTAAAAATATGTTATTTAAATTAGGTTGTTATAAAAAACTTTCTCCTAGCTTTCAAAACTCATCCAGGCCTCCAGGCTCATCTGAGAATTAGAATCATTCTGTTTCTTAGATGAGAAAGCTGTATTGTAACTATATACTGCTCATGTATAATATATAAGCAGAAATTCATTGAGCTATAAATTGTTTCTGTTGAAATTAAGAATTTCAATATAAAACTTATCCTAATCCATTTATTCTCTTTTCTTCTGTTTAAAATGTCTACCATTTTTTAATCTACCAGGGTCAGACATTAATACCTAAGGCATCAGTTTTCCCTATGAGCTAATGAAATGCAAATCTTTATCTCTGCTTCAGATCTCACTCTCAAAATTCTCGGTCTATCTACCTGAATGCTAAATATTTACATTTTTATTTTTAAAAAAAGATCTATAGTTCAGTATGCCCACAGCTAGATTCACAATATTTCTTCCAAACATTGCTGTGTAACGTTGTTCAGGTCCAATTAATTCATCTTCTTAAATATATTGTACATGCCTCCTTACTTATGCACTTGTGCTTCTAGTAAGCTAAATAAAGTTATTTTTTCATTTGGAATTCTGAAATAGCTTCTAAACTTGTCTTTCTGGCTCCAGTCTCAAACCTTTCTTCAGTCTGACTGTTCAGCAGTCTATAGAACTGTCTGTTCAGCCATTAAAATAGCTTTTTAAAAAGAAAAATGGAAATACTTCACTTCTCTGCTTGAAAATCTTTAAGAGACTTCTAGTTGTTCCTGGTTAAGTTCAGACTTCTTAGCTTGGTTCTTTCAGACACTTTGGACCCTGCTATACTCACTGGTGTCATCTCTTGTCATTCTTTTCTTACTATATATGCAGCAACTGTACTCAACTTCTTTTAGTTATTAAGTGTGCCATCTGTTTTACCTCTAGAACTTGCCCAGAATACTCCACTCCTTTGGATTTGGCTGGTTAAAACTTCAAGAAAGTCCTATTTACTTTGCATTAGGTGTTTCAATCACATATTCCCTTTTTTTCTCCTATTAAAAAATTTACTAAGTTCTGTTGTACTTTCTTGGCTCTCTTCTCCATTTGACTGTAGCCTCCACGAGGGCAAGAACTTTAACTTGCTTACTGGTATATTACCAGTATGTAGCATAATGTCTGGCATACAGCTAATACCCAATAGTTACACGACAGATGTGGAGATTCTGAAATGAGTGTGTTACTTTTGTTTTAATAGACAATTAACTCATTTGGAACTGAACTGCAAGGCTGTTTTTTTGGCTAGTGGTTCCAGTTTCAATTCAGATCGTTTGTCTTTAGCTGAGCTGCCACAAATGAGTGTTCCACGTGTATGGTTAAGCTGTCAGTCAGAGACGTGGCCAAAAAAATTGGGGGATCTCTTCTCTATTTCCTTTCTGAAATTCCCCCACAATCAACAGCCATGGCTTCTTGGCTTCAATTTTCTAGTTCCTTTAACCAGGGAGACCTTTGTTTTCCGCTATGTTATACTTGCGCAGTATTGCATAGGAACCTGGAATGTTACGTCCATGAATCAAGGCAAATTGGAAGTGGTCAAACAGGAGATGGCAAGAATGAACATCGACATTCTAGGAATCAGCGAATTAAAATGGACTGGAGTGGGTGAATTTAACTCAGATGACCATTGTATCTACTACTCTGGGTAGGAATCCCTTAGAAGAAATGGAGCAGCCATCATGGTCAATTAAAGAGTCTGAAATGCAGTACTTGGATGCAATCTCAAAAACAACAGAATGATCTCTGTTCGTTTCCAAGGTAAACCTTTCATCACAGTAATCCAAGCCTATGCCCAAACCAGTAATGCTGGAGAAGCTGAAGTTAAATGGTTCTATGAAGACCTACAAGACCTTTTAGAACTAACACCCAAAAAAGATGTCCTTTTCATTCTAGGGGACTGGAATGCAAAAGGAGGAAGTCAAGAAACACCTGGAGTAGCAGGAAACTTTGGTCTTGGAATACGGATTGAAACAGGGCAAAGGCTAATAGAGTTCTGCCGAGAGAACGCACTGGTCATAGCAAACAACCTCTTCCAACAGCACAAGAGAAGACTCTATACATGGACATCACCAGATGGTCAAAACCGAAATCAGATTGATTATATTCTTTGCAGCCAAAGATGGAGAAGCTCTATACAGTCAGCAAAAACCAGACCGGGAGCTGACTGTGGCTCAGATCATGAACTCCTTATTGCCAAATTCAGACTGAAATTGAAGAAAGTGGAGAAAACCACTAGACGATTCAGGTATGACCTAAATCAAATCCCTATGATTATACAGTGGAAGTGAGAAATATATTTAAGGGACTAGATCTGATAGATAGAGTGCCTGATGAACTATGGACAGAGGTTCATGACATTGTACAGAAGACAGGGATCAAGACCATCCCCAAAAAAAGAAATGCAAAAAGGCTAAATGGCTATTTGAGGAGTCGTTACAAATAGCTGTGAAAAGAAGAGAAGTGAAAAGCAAAGGAGAAAAGGAAAGATATACCCATTTGGATGAGGAGTTCCAAAGAATAGGAAGGAGAGATAAGAAAGCCTTCCTCAGCAATCAATGCAAAGAAAGAGAGGAAAACAACAGAATGGGAAAGACTAGAGATCTCTTCAAGAAAATTAGAGATACCAAGGGAACATTTCATGCAAAGATGGCCTCAATAAAGGACAGAAATGGTATGGACCTAACAGAAGCAGACGATATTAAGAAAACGTGACAAGAATACACATTAGAACTGTACAAAAAAGATCACGTGACCCAGATAATCACGATGGTGTGATCACTCATCTAGAGCCAGACATCCTGGAATGTGAAGTCAAGTGGGCCTTAGGAAGCATCACTACGAACAAAGCTAGTGGAGGTGATGGAATTCCAGTTGAGCTACTTCAAATCCTGAAAAATGATTCTGTTAAAGTGCTGCACTCAATATGGCAACAAATTTGGAAAACTCAGCAGTGGCCACAGGACTGGAAAAGGTCACTTTTCATTCCAGTCCCAAAGAAACGCAATGCCAAAGAATGCTCAAACTGCCACACAATTGCACTCATCTAACACGCTAGTAAAGTAAATCTCAAAATTCTCCAAGCCAGGTTTCAGCAATACGTGAACTGTGAACTTCCAGATGTTCAAGCAGGTTTTAGAAAAGGCAGAGGAACCAGAGATCAAATTGCCAACATCCGCTGGATCATGGAAAAAGCAAGAGAATTCCAGAAAAACATCTATTTCTGCTTTATTGACTATGCCAAAGCCTTTGACTGTGTGGATCACAATAAACTGGAAAATTCTGAAAGAGATGGGAAGACTAGACTACCTGACCTGCCTCTTGAGAAACCTATATGTAGGTCAGGAAGCAGCAGTTAGAACTGGACATGTAACTGGTTCCAAATAGGAAAAGGAGTACGTCAAGGCTGTATATTGTCACCCTGCTTATTTAACTTCTATGCAGAGTACATCATGAGAAATGCTGGGCTGTAAAAAGCACAAGCTGGAATCAAGATTTTTCGGGAGAAATATCAATAACCTCAGATATGCAGATGACACCACCCTTATGGCAGAAAGTGAAGAGGAACTCAAAAGCCTCTTGATGAAAGTGAAAGAGGAGAGTGAAAAAGTTGGCTTGAAGCTCAACATTCCGAAAACTAAGATCATGGCATCTGGTCCCATCACTTCATGGCAAATAGATGGGGGAATAGTGGAAACAGTCTCAGACTTTATTTTTTTGGGCTCCAAAATCACTGCAGATGTTAATTGCAGCCATGAAATTTAAAGACGCTTACTCCTTGGAAGGAAAGTTATGACCAACCTAGATAGCATATTAAAAAGCAGAGACATTACTTTGCCAACAAAGGTCCGTCTAGTCAAGGCTATGGTTTTTCACGTGGTCATGTATGGATGGGACAGTTGGACTGTGAAGACAGCTGAGCACCGAAGAACTGATGCTTTTGAACTGTGGTGTTGGAGAAGACTCTTGAGAGTCCCTTGGACTGCAAGGAGATCCAACAAGTCCATCCTAAAGGAGATCAGTCCTGGGTGTTCCTTGGAAGGACTGATGCTAAAACTGAAACTCCAGTACTTTGTCCACCTCATGGGAAGAGTTGACTCACTGGAAAAGACTCTGTTGCTGGGAGGGATTGGGGAAAGGAGAAGGGGACAACAGAGCATGAGTTGGCTGGATGGCATTGTCAACTCAATGGACATGAGTTTGAGTGAACTCCGGGAGTTGGTGATGGACAGGGAGGCCTGGTGTGCTGCAGTCCATGGGGTCGCAAAGAGTCAGACACAGCTGAGCAACTGAACTAAACTGAACTGAACGTTATACTTAACCTCAGACTAAAAGCTCTAAAAGTGGTAAACTTAATTTCATGTCGTTCTCTTCTCTTCTCTCTGAGCATATATATATATACTGTCTACATTTTGTTTGTTTGGTTGGTTTGTCTTCCACTCTTTGGTGCCTTTAAGGAGTCGCTTTTTGTAATTTATGTAAGTTTTATAGTTATTTTCTGTGGGAAAACCCTGGAATAATTGAACCTTATTATCAAAAGTGGAAAAGCTACCTCATAAGGTTTTATTAATGAATGACAGGAATATTTGGTTGTTTTTTAACTTTAAAATGCGTGTTATTAAAATATGCTTAAAGAAAAGCCCATAAAATATAAATGCAGATTTTAAAAAAGTTATGAAGCATACGGTCTTGTGGCTTTACCCAAAGCACCAAATAGTTTTGTCAGCACTCCAGAAGCACTCAGTTCTCCTCTTCCTAGGTAACTGTTGACCTGACTTTCACAGTAATCATCTCTTCACTTTCTTTATTAATATAAATACATTTCTAGACACTGAATTTTTTTATAGGTTAGGCTTTTTTAAGCTATAGTTCATATACAGTCAAATTCACTTTTAAAAAATATACGTTTAAATGAGTTTCTTCATATACAACCAGGTACCCACTACCGTGATCAGTAGCTCTTCATCTCCCCCAGTCTCTATAAAATCTCTTACATAGTCTTTCCTCTTCAACCTCCAAATTCTGGTAACCACTGATACGATTTCCATTCTGATTAATACTGCTTTTTTCTGATTATCCTCTAGTAGGAAGACCTGTAGCATCTGGATATATTTTACTTAGTGTAATGATTTTGAGATTCTTCCTTGTTATTGCATGTATCAGTAGTTCTGTTTTCTTTGTTGCTGAGTAGTCTTCCTTTGTATAGATGTACCATAACTTATTTATCCATTTAACAGTTGGTGACATTTGAATTGTTTCTGGCTTTTGGCTTTATAAATAAGGCTGCTATAAATATTCATGTATTACTCTTTGTAGAAAGAGATGCTTTCATTTCTCTTGGGTAAATTCCTAGAAGCAGGATTGCTGAGTCATATGGTATGTGTTTAATGTTACAAGAAACATCCAGACTGTTTTCAGAGTAGCTATACATTTTGTTATTTTTACCAGCATTGTAAGAGACTTATACTTTCTCTGTATTCTGTTCATCGCTTGGTATTATTAAATCTTAAAATTTCAGCCATGTTAAAAAATATGTAATGGTATCTTATTGTGGTTTTAATTTCCATTTGCCTGAATTTTCAAAACTAGTTTTCTATTTTAGATCCTTTGCTCTTACGTGATAAATCTCAGAAACACCTTATAAATTTCTGTAGACTTCTTGCTGAGGTTTTGATTGCATTGAATTTGTAGGTCAATTTGGGGATGATTTATATCTTAGCAGTTTTGAGAATGCTCATCCATGAAGATGGTGTATAATTAATTCCATTTAATTGAGTCATCTTTGATGTCGCTCAGAAATATTTTGTAGTCTTCTGTGTATAGTCTTATTTTGTTAGACTATCCACGTATATTTGACTTTTTATGCTATTGTAAATGATAATTATAAAACTTCAGTTTCTAGTTATTTCTATTATATAGAATTGATTTGTGTCTATTGAACTTATATCCTGTGACTTTCTACTTAATAATTTTAATATTATTTGTAGATTCTTTGAGGTTTTCTATAAATGATTATACCATCTGTGCATAATGACAATTTTATTTCTTTTTTGCAATCTGTTTGCTCTTTGTTTATTTTTCTTTACATGTTGCATGAGCTAAGTTCTCTAATACAGTGTGGAATACACTTGTGAGAGCAGACAGACATCTTTGTCTTTTCCGGATCTTAGGCAGAAGCCTTCAGTGTTTCAGCGTTTAGTGTGCCGTTAGCTGTAGAATTTTTACAGATGCTCCTGTTTAGGTTGAATAGATTCATTTCTCGTGCTACTTCTCTGAAAATTTTTATCATGAATGAATAATGAACTAATGCTTTTTGGATGCTTTTGAGATGATCATATGATTTTCGTCTTCTTTATTGTTAATATGTGAAATTACATCAGTTTATTTTCAAATGTTGAATCATATGTGCTTTCTAGGAGCAAATAGTAATTGGTCACTTTCACTTTTCACTTTCACACATTGGAGAAGGAAATGGCAACCCACTCCAGTGTTCTTGCCTGGAGAATCCCAGGGACGGGGGAGCCTGGTGGGCTTCCGTCTATGGGGTCACACAGAGTTGGACACGACTGAAGTGACTTAGCAGCAGCAATAGCAGCAGCATGATCTTTATTTTATGCTGCTGCTTGTCTTTTAATTTCTAGCTTTATTGAGCTATAACTGGTATACAGTGTGATGCTTTTATATATGTATAATATTCACATATATATGTTCGTATATATGTATATGAAACAGTTACCACTGTAAGGTTAGTTAATATATCCATCACCTCATACAGATTTTTTGTATGATGGGAATTTTTAAGATCTTTTGTTTTCTTGGCTGCACCTTGTAGCATGTAGAATATTAGTTCCTCAACTCAGGATCAAACCTGCACCTCCTGCTTTGGAAACATGAAGTCTTAATCACTGGACTGCCTGGGAAGTCCCTAAGATCTACTGTCTTAACTTTCAAGTATACATTGTAACATTGTTATTTATAGTCACGTGATGTATTTTAGATCGCTGGTTTGTACCTTTTGACCCCTTTACCCATTTCTCCTCCTGTTGTAGAAACCAGTACTCGAGAAACCAAGCACCACACTTGGAGAGTTGGAGAACTCAGGTTTATTATGCCGGAGGGCCCAGAGAGTTAACACTCCAAACTCTGAGCCCCAAACAAAGGGATTACAGAGTTTTTTATACACAGACAGGCATGATTAAATGGGTTTGTGGGTTTGCAGGGGCTAGGGCGATTGCAAAGAGCAGAACAAGGGTGAGTGAGATAAGCTGCAGTTCCTAATATTGTGAGTCCCTACTTTCCGAGACATAGGTGATCTAGACTTTGCAAGGAGCAAGCTGGGTTACAGATGCAGAAGAAGCAGGAAGTTATGTTAAATTTTAATTTTTCCTCTTCATTCCCCCCTCTTGATGCTTCTGTCACTCATTGTAGAAAGCATCATCTCATGTTTTGGTAGGACATTCAGAGCTCCCCATCATTTAGGGGGCTATATTGGGCTATTACCATTTGTAACTTTATGGATTTAATCCAAGAGGTTATGAATTGACAGTTACATTAAGAATACAAGGACCACACAAGAGCACTGCAAAGAACATGAAGAGAGGACCTGTTAAAGGGAGAAGCCATGATGCCCAGCTCCAGATATTGTTCTAATTACTCCGGAAATTAGCTAGTTTCTCTCTCCTTTTTATGATTTATTCCCTTAGTGGTTAGGCCTTGTCCTTGGCTATTTCTGATTGGTTTACAGCATTCTTCAATTAAGAAGAGACAGAGTCCTCTCTTTTCAGCTGTCAGTAGGTCTGCTGCTAAGTCACTTCAGTCGTGTCCGACTCTGTGTGACCCCATAGACGGAAGCCCACCAGGCTCCCCCGTCCCTGGGATTCTCCAGGCAAGAACACTGGAGTGGGTTGCTATTTCCTTCTCCAATGTGTGAAAGTGAAAAGTGAAAGTGAAGTCGCTCAGTCGTGTCCGACCCTTAGCGACCCCACGGACTGCAGCCTACCAGGCTCCTCCATCCATGGGATTTTCTAGGCAACAGTACTGGAGTGGCTTGCCATTGCCTTCTCCGAAGGTCTAGCCCTTTTCTATTCTGTAAAACCACTTCAGCCAGGGAGTCTAGTTGGTCCTATAATGAAAAGCACAGCAATAATACCGATTAGGGATAGAGGCCAGGGTTGACAATGAAAATCCATCGATATTTCGATAGCAGGATCCTCAAACTTCTGCTGTGCGTTGACCAGCCAGCTGCCAGAGTGTGACTGGAGCAAGGCTGAAGAATCCTCAAGCTTCTGCTGTGCATTGACTAGTCAGCTTCCAGACTGACTAGAGCAGGGCTCAGCGTCCTTCATGGGTGAGGGCGGGTGTCTTTGGAACCAGACCTTGAGGAGGTTTTTTGGGCAATGGTTTTTCCCGTGGTCATGTATGGATGTGAGAGTTGGACTGTGAAGAAAGCTGATCGCCGAAGAATCGATGCTTTTGAACTGTGGTGTTGGAGAAGACTCTTGAGAGTCCCTTATACTGCAAGGAGATCCAACCAGTCCATTCTAAAGGAGATCAATCCTGGATGTTCATTGGAGGGACTGATGCTAAAGCTGAAACTCCAATACTTTGGCCACCTCATGAGACGAGTTGACTCACTGGAAAAGACTTTGATGCTGGGAAAGGTTGGGGGCAGGAGGAGAAGGGGACGACGGAGAATGAGATGGCTGGATGGCATCACCGACTCTGTGGACATGAGTTTGAGTGTACTCCGGGAGTTGGTGATGGACAGGGAGGCCTGGCGTGCTGTGTTTCATGGGGTCGCGGAGAGTCGGACACGACTGAGCGACTGAACTGAACTGAACTGAACTGAACTACTTTCCAGGTGTCCTCATCAAGGAAGCTGCAGATTTCTTGATTCCAGTGTGGCGACTCTAAGGGATGACATCTGTAACTTTAACAGTAGTAAGGGTTGCCAGGAGGACCATGTGAGGGCCTGTTCAAACTGGCTGAAGTGGTTCCTTCTTTTAATCTTTAACCCATATCTTATCTACTGACTGATAGGGATAAACCCAGTTGCTCAAAGGAATGAGTGTCCAGCTCCAAAATCACTGAAGATGGTGACTGCAGCCATGATATTAAAAAATGGTTGTTACTCCTTGGAAGGAAAGTTATGACCAACCTATATAGCATATTAAAAAGCAGAGACATTACTTTGCCAACAAAGGTCTGTCTAGTCAAGGCTATGGTTTTTCCAGTGGTCATGTATGGATATGAGAGTTGGACTGTGAAGAAAGCTGATTGCCGAAGAATTCATGCTTTTGAACTGTTGGAGAAAACTCTTGAGAGTCCCTTGGACTGCAAGGAGATCCAACCAGTCCATCCTAAAGGAGATCAGTCCTGGGTGTTCATTGGCAGGACTGATGCTAAAGCTGAAACTCCAATACTTTGGCCACCTCATGCGACGAGTTGACTCATTAGAAAAGACTCTGATGCTGGGAGGGATTGGGGGCGGGAGGAGAAGGGAACGACAGAGGATGAGATGGCTGGATGGCATCACCGACTCGATGGACATGAGTTTGAGTGAACCCCGGGAGTTGGTGATGGACAGAGAGGCCTGGTGTGCTGTGATTCGTGGGGTCACAAAGAGTCAGACACGACTGAGCGACTGGAGTGAACTGAACTGAACTGAACTGATGGCTGAAGACTTTTCCAGGGCCTGGAGGTGTCAGGACATCCCCAGGTCAGCTAGTTGTGGATGGTCTTCCTTGAGCTTTTCTATTACTAGGGGTGGTCTCCTGTATAAGATCTCGAAGGGAGAATAGCCTGAGGACCTCAGGGTGCATTTATGGAGGGAGAGGAGAGCCCACAGAATGATAAGGCAGCTTGTTCTAGCATTGTCTGGGTGTTGGCTGGGCGGATATTCTTGTTGTATTACTACTTGGAGAAACAAACTTAACAAGAAAGTTAAAGATACATAGCCCAAAGATTAATAGAAGTTGGAAAGCTGTTGTGGGGCTAGCCAGGAGAACCAGGTCCAGACATTGGTTTGTGACATTAGTGCTTCTCTAGACATGAGAAAAATCCCATGGATGGAGGAGCCTGATAGGCTTCAGTCCATGGGGTTGCTAAGAGTCAGACGCGACTGAGTGACTTCACTTTCACTTTTCACTTTCATGCATTGGAGAAGGAAATGGCAACCCACTCCAGTATTCTTGCCTGGAGAATCCCAGGGACTGGGGAGCCTGGTGGACTGCCGTCTGTGGGGTCACACAGAATTGGACACGACTGAAGTGACTTAGCAGCAGCAGACATGAGAAGATGCAAGAATTTGGACTCATAAAAATCTTTACCTAAAAACATCTGACTTATCTGAGGGCCTTTTTCTGGGTTTTTCCCAGAGCATAGAGTGCCTTATTTTTTGTCTCTATCCTGAACTCCTTTCAAGGGTCGGCATTTTGTAGTGGTAATGATTTAATATTTGTAGAGGCAGCTGGCAAGGGCCACCTTCCAGTCAGCAGGGCCCCTTCATAGCCACATATTTGGCCATGTTTTGGGGGCATTTCATGGTCATTTTGTCCCGCTGTGCTGGGAAGGCTCATTCCCAGATCTACCAAAGATTCCATTGACAGGCCACTCAATGTGTTGTCACTAGATCAGGCCTTGTAAGTAGCAAAAGTCTCTGGACCATACCTGTCTTACTAGCCTCTTGGTCCAGGAAAATATTTCCTCTTGTTGTTTCTTCCCATATTTAGACTTACATTATTACAATTATTGATTTCATATGGAACTGCATATCAGCATTTTATCACAGGCTTAGTCACACTTTTGGTAACATAAGAGATAATCTTCTGAAGCAAGCTACATAGAAAATAATATAGCTAGCAGTTATTAGTAAGGTCAAAAGCAAGAATTTAAGTTAAGAACTTTCATTGGGTATAGCCTGGTGTACCCCAGGTCATTTGACTCAGTTAAATGATTATAGCCAAGTTTTCATCTCCTGGTTGTATATCATGGAGCATCTGACCTTTATGCAAAGACTGGTTACTGAGATAAGCTTTAGAAACAATCTTAAGAGTGTCCTTTATAATAACTTAATTAAAACTTTTGGCAATATAACAAGGAACTATCTCAAAAGTGAGTCTTAAAAGCACAGACCTTAATTAACAAAACTAGAACTTAATATTCAGTGAAACATTTTTCTTTTTTTTTGGAGAACTCACTGTGAGGGCATTAACACTGTAGCCAAGTAAGGCTTTAACCCATCAAATAAAAGTTAAGTCTGTCAGGGAACTGGAAAAAGCCAAGAGACTGTCTTGGATTTCCCCTAGCCCTGGCTCTTTGATTTTCATCTGTTTGTTGTTTATCTATTTTCAATTTCCCGATTTAGGAGCAGACAATTGCCATGTTTTAAGGACGTCAGGATAGCAAAAGTCTAACTAAGGGGTTTTTTGTTGTTGAAGCAGAATGAACTTTGTCTACATATACCATAATCTTCATTGGAAGGACTGATGCTAAAGCTGAAACTCCAATACTTTGGCCACCTCATGCGACGAGTTGACTCACTGGAAAAGACTCTGATGCTGGGAGGGATTGAGGGCAGGAGGAGAAAGGGACGACAGAGAATGAGATGGCTGGATGGCATCACCGACTCGATGGACATGAGTTTGAGACTCCGGGAGTTGGTGATGGACAGGGAGGCCTGGTGTGCTGTGATTCATGGGGTCACAGAGAGTCGGACACGACTGAGCGACTGAACTGAACTGAACCATAATCTTAAATGATGTTTATTTACTTTATCAAAGTAACAAAAAGAGTTTAAAAAACAAATATAACTCACTTAAATTTTTAGGCAAAGAAATTCATAATCTGTTATTGAAAGCTAAATTTTAAGAACTTTGTTCTCTAAATAGAGAGAAGACCAAATTCCAGTCTGGTACCAGCTTACTGTTAATTTGTTAATAAACAAATTTGTTTATTTGCTTGATCTTAGAAACTCTTTTCTATAAATTTTGAAGAACTAGCAGTATTTTTTTAAAGGCATGAGAATAAAACCATAGAAAGCATGTTTAAAATCTGATTCTGTAGTAATTGACAAAGAAACCTGGTCATAACATTTTAATATGACAACCAGAATTATAATTGACCATATTTTATCAGGACATATCAGATCTATATAAATTTACACAATTTTAGGATACCTATATTGGTAACATCAACCATACAGTATAATCTGAAAAGATTTATCACCCCTTCAACAGTACTTCCCTTGTGGCTCAGCTGGTAAAGAATCTGGCTGCAATGAAGGAGACCTGGGTTTGATCCCTGGAGAAGGGAGAGGCTACCCACTCCAGTATTCTGGCCTGGAGAATTCCATGGACTATGTAGTCCATGGGATAGCAAAGAATCAGACACAACTGAGCAACTTTCATTCACTTCACCAGTACTTCCCATGTAATTTAACAGGTCCAGTGAACCCAGGTAGCTTAATAGCTCTTTGGGATATCTCAGGGGCCCTCTGAAGCATCCCAAAGTTAGCTAGAAGTCAAGTTATTTAGGAAGTTTTATCAATAAATATCAAAAGGGTTTGTAACAGTCAGGGTTGCACAGAGTCAGACACAACTGAAGTGACTTAGCAGCAGCAGCAGCAGGATCATAAAAGTCACTGTGAAATAATAGTTATTCACTTAGCCAAAGTTAACAAAAGATTTTAAAGGTAAATTTAGAACAGATCAATTAAGAGGTAAAGAAACTTAAATCTATTATTGAAAGTAGTTCAACATCTGAAGAAAGTATTTCCTCTTAACAGAGAGAAAGGCCAAATTCAAGTTTTGCATCAGCTTACTTTAAACTCATTTAGGTGCACAAAACTTTTTAGGGTCCATTTTCCACAAACCTTTTAATCATTTTCTGTAACAGCCACCTGTAAGTCAGACCTACTTTGTTTTCCCTTTATAAAATAAAATTTTATTTTTTATATCTTCTTTATTAAAAATATACATCTTACATCCTTATTAGATTAGCAAACAAACATTAATACATTAATGCTAGATATTTAATAAACCGGGAATATTTCCTGGTTTACGTGAATCTGAAATATATTTAGATTAATTTTTCTTGTACTTAGAATTGTTTGATTTATAAACACTTACTTTAGGTCAATGAAATTAGAACGCATTTACAACTTCAACAATATTATCAGAAAAAAAAAAAGACATACACTGAGTCATATATAAATCCAGACAGACAGACAGAGATCTTATAGTTTTCTGTTTGACATTTTGAAATATCTCTTTGACCCCTTTTTTTTCTTTGCGTGAAGTTCTAATTTGCCCAAGACTGAGGTCTGAGGCAAAGTGGGCTGTGTATTTCAAGTACATGGAAAGGGTTAACTTCAAGCTTTGTCCTTGGCAGGCCTTTTAACAAGCTAGCTATTTTTAACTGTATATGCAAAAAGAATTGGCTTTTGCAGTTTCCAAAAAAAGTTTCTCTCACTCCGTTCAGTCAGCAATCACGCACTCACAATTATTCAGAGGCTATCACAATGCCTCCCTTCTCCTGAGTCCCCTGGTTTCCTTAACTTTTGCTCCCTTCCTGGGAGCCCCAAGGAGGTTATCAGTTACAATGCCTCCCTTCCTCCCAAGTCCCCCATTCTCCCTATCTAGTGCTCCCTTCCTGGGAGCCCAAGGAGATAATTATTCTCTTCTACCCGCTGGGGTAGGTTCCTGCCTGGGGACCGACCCCAGAGCCTCACCTTATCCTGTGGCCATTCCTAGTGAGTTGGTGCTGCCCTTCAATGAGTCCAGTCGGGGCTCGGCCATCCGGAGATTCAGAACACTGGTCTGAAAGAGAACCTGGAATACTGTCAGGTGGAATACCGTCAGGTAGCATACCTCCTCATTCATCTCCTGATTCCTTAGCTCCAGCCTGGCCGAGCCACCAGTCCAGTGGCTCAAGGGGCCAGTGTGGATGGAATCTGACTGGGGCCTCCAGAAATGTTGCAGTAACAAGTACTCGAGAAACCAAGCACCACACTTGGAGAGTTGGAGGACTCAAGTTTATTATACTGGGGGGCCCAGAGTAGTTAACACTCCAAGCCTTGAGCCGTGAACAAAGAGGTTACAGAGTTTTTTATACACAGACAGGCATGATTAAGTGGGTTTGCGGGTTTGCAGGGGCTAGGGCGATTGCAAAGAGCAGGACAAAGGTGAGTCAGATAAGCTCCAGTTCCTAGTATTGTGAGTCCCTACTTTCTGAGATGTACGTGATCTAGACTTTGCAAGGAGCAAGCTGGGTTACAGAGGCAGAAGGAGCAGGAGGTTATGTAAAATTTTAACTTTTCCTCTTCACTTTCACCCCTGGCAATCACCAGGGGCGGTTTTTGAGTTCAGGATTTTTTAGTTCCCACATATAAGTGAGATTATACAGTATTTGTCTTTCACTGTTGGACTTATTTCACTTAGCATAATGCCCTGCAATTTTACCCATTTATCACAAATGGCAGTATTCCCTTCTTTTTATGACTGAGTAGTATTCCATAGTGTATATATATATATATATATATGCCAAGTTTTCTTTATCCATTCATCCATTAACAGACACTTGTTTTCCATGTTTTTGCTGCTGTACATAATGCTTCAGTGAACATGGGGATGTAGATTTCTCTGAGACAGAAGTTGTATTTCCTTTGGACGCATAAAGTGAAGAAGTGTTAGTCATTCAGTCATGTCTTGACTCTTTGCAACCCCTTGAACTTTGGTCTTCTGCATTGCAGGCAGACTCTTTATAATCTGTAGGTTGGCTTTTCATTTTGTTGACTATTTCATTCAGTGTGCAGAAGCTTTTTAGTGTGATGTAGTCACACTTAGTTATTTTTGCTTTTTTGTATGTGCTTTTGATGTCATATTAAAAAATCATTGCCAAGACTAATGTCAAGGCAGTGTTGCTTTCCTCTCTACTTTTACTTTTGTTAAATAAGTTATAATGCATCTCAGTGCAGTCTTTTTAAGGTTCAACCCATTTGTGGTTCTTTGAGCCTTGTGTATCTGGATGTCCATTTTGCACAAGTTTAGGAAAGGGACATTATTTTTTTTAAACACTCTTCTGTCCCTTTTTCTTTCCCATCTCCTTCTGGGATTACTATATGAGTATATTGTTTCTCTTATCATTGTCCTATAAATCCCTTAAGCTTTATTTATTCTTTATATTCCTTGTCTTTGCCTTTTTCAGGAGCCACTGCAAGAAGGAATGTAGTCTGCCAAGATACAAACACTGCTTGTTGTAATTTCTACCCCTTTTCTCAGTTTATCTGATACCCAATGGTTGAGCTCAATAGATTTGCCTCAGTGATCCCTATGAGGCAAGACCCAAATGTAAGCCTCCTAGTAAGCTTTCTACAGTGCTAGGTTGCCAGATGCCTATCTTGAGTTTTCCTTTTCTCACTGGAGAAACTGTAGGCCCAGAGGGACCCTCTTGATTCAGTGCTGTGCCAGCTTGGGAGACGGGTATGTGGTCAAAAAAGGACTGCTTTTCTAATCCTTTTAAGAGTGCTCTGCTTTGTCTCTGTTGTCCAGGGAGATGCATCAGCCTCACAGTTGGGTTCTTGGATTTTCATTAAGGTGTCTTGTCTCTGGAGAGTTACTCGTTAGTCTTTTTGTGAGGGAGACTGAAGTCTGAAATGTTCACGTTGTTGTCTTGATGATGTCATTTCATTGGTGGTGTTAAAAATATTATTCATGATGATTTTTAATATGAGAAGGCAGGCTTTATTCAGAACTTTCATGAGAAGCGTAGAGACTACTGCTAAGGATTTTGTAGTAGGGAGTGAGACTGAGCAAATAGGAATTTATAGTCAGGGAGGAGAGTGGGAGTCAGTGGATGAAAAAGTACTAAGAATCATCAAGGGTGATTCTTTGTTAAACTTACCTAATAGGACTCTTGCTGAAGTCAGGCCAGGATAATCAAAATTACCTGAGGGAATATGGAGGAGAGGAATTTGGTCTGATATCAAGAGTGACCAAATAACCAGTAGCGGATTCTGGCTAAAATTGACTTAGCAGGATTCTTCCTAATTTGGAGCTGTTGAGCACCTGGACAAGCATAGGGCCTAATTGAAAAAGAGTTCAAAAGGACCTGATTCGAGTTAGGTCTTGGAGAGAATCTTTGTCATTTGATTCAATTTTCTAGTATAATTAAAGGATTTCTGCCCTTTGCAACTAAGGGAAATTGATCCAAAGTTTGTTTGTTTGTTTTTGTAATGTCTTTATCTAGATTTGGTATCAGTGTAAGCCATCTGGACTGGAATTTTCTTTTACATATTAATTAAATTTTTTTAAGAGATCAGTTCAGTTCAGTCACTCAGTCATGTCCGACTCTTTGCAACCCCATGGACTGCAGCACGCCAGGCCTCCCTGTCCATCACCAACTCCCAGAGTTTACTCAAACTCATGTCCATGGAGTCAGTGATGCCATCCAACCATCTCATCCTCCTTCTCCTCCTGCCTTCCATCTTTACTAGCATCAGGGTCTTTACAAATGAGTCAATTCTTTGCATCAGGTGGCTAAAGTATTGGAGTTTCAGCTTCAGCATCAGTCCTTCCAGTGAATATTCAGGACTAATTTCCCTTAGGATGGACTGGTTGGATCTTCTTGCAGTCCAAGGGCCTCTCTAAAGTCTTTTCCAACACTACAGTTCAAAAGCATCAATTCTTCGGCACTCAGCTTTCTTTATACTCCAACTCACATCTAGACATGACTACTGGAAAAACCATACCTTTGACTAGATGGACCTTGGTTGGCAAAGTAATGTCTCTGCTTTTTAGTATGCTGTCTAGGTGGGTCATAACTTTTCTTCCAAGGAGCAAGCGTCTTTTAATTTCATGGCTATAGTCACCATCTGCAGTGATTTTAGAGCCCAAGAAGAGGAAATCTGTCACTGTTTCCACTGTTTCCCCACCTATTTGCCATGAAATGATGGGACCAGATGCCATGTTCTTTGTTTTCTGAATGTTGAGCTTCAAGCCAACCTTTTCACTCTTCTCTTTCACTTTCATCAAGAGGCCTTTGAGTTCCTCTTCACTTTCTGCCATAAGGGTAGTGCCATCTGCATATCTGAGGTTATTGATATTTCTCCCAGCAATCTTGATTCCAGCTTGTGCTTCATCCAGCCCAGCGTTTCTCATGATGTACTCTGCATATAAGTTAAATAAGCAAGGGGACAATATATAACCTTAATGTACTCCTTTCCCTATTTAGAACCAGTCTGTTGTTCCATGTCCAGTTCTAACTGGCTTCCTAACCTGCATACAGATTTCTCAGGAGGCAGGTCAGGTGGTCTGGTATTCCCATCTGTTTTAGAATTTTCTACAGTTTATTGTGATCCACACAGTCAAAGGCTTTGGCATAGTCAATGAAGCAGAAGTAGATGTTTTTCTGGAACTCTCTTGCTTTTTCAGTGATCCAGTGATGTTGGTAATTTGATCTCTGGTTCCTCTGCCTTTTCTAAATCCAGTTGGAACATCTGGAAGTTCATGGTTCATGTACTGTTGAAGCCTGGCTTGGAGAATTTTGAGCATTACTTTACTAGCGTGTGAGATGAGTACAATTGTGTGGTAGTTTGAGCATTCTTTGTCATTGCCTTTCTTTGGGATTGGAATGAAAACTGACCTTTTCCAGTCCTGTGTCTACTGCTGAGTTTTCCAAATCTGCTGGTGTATTGCATGCAACACTTTCACAGCATCATCTTTTAGGATTTGAAATAGCTCAACTGGAATTCCATCACCTCCTCTATCTAGCTTTGTTAGTAGTGATGCTTCCTAAGTCCCACTTGACTTTGCATTCCAGGATGTCTGGCTCTAGGTGAGTGATCACACCATTGTGGTTATCTGGGTCATGAAAATCTTTATTCTATAGTTCTTCTGTGTAAGAGATACATAGCTATCAAGATTATTTTTTCTTGAATGAGCTTTGATAGTTTGTCTTTTTCAAGGAATTTGTCACTTTCATTCAAGTTATGTATCTTTGCATAAAGTTATTTTTAATATTACCGTATGATCCCTTTTTAATGTCTGTAGATACAGTGATGTCACCCTTTTCATTTTTTATGTTGGAAATTTGTATCTTTTTTGCTTGATCACTGCTTTTGTTGTGTCCCATCCATTTTAATATGTAAATTGTTTTTAGGTTTTTCAACTTAGATTATCTTCTAATTGTGTGTGTGTATAACTATGGAAGTGTGTTATGTACTTGCCAAATATTTGGGTATATTTCAGCTATGTTTCTAGATATGAATCCCAATCTCATTCCCTGTGGTCACAGAATGTATTTTCAAGCATGATAGCCTTAAAAATTGTGGAGATTCCTTTTATGACACTTAAATATTGTGTATTTTGATAAGTGTCTCATGTGCATTTGAACCATATCTGCCTTTGTTTAGTACCATGTTCTGTTAATATGCCAAGTTGATTTATTAGTTTTGTTTCAGTGTTTCTGTATCACTACTGCTTATCCATTTACTTTTTCTATCAATTACTAAGAGGGAAATGTTGAAGTTTGATGTCTATATATTGTCTTTTTCTATTGCCTATTTGTGTATTTTTAAACTCTTTTCATTAGATACTACACACATATATAGGGTTACTTTCTTTTTTTCTTGATGATTTGAGTCCTTTATCCTTATGTAAAAGGATATTCCTGATTATCCCTGATAATATTTTTTCTTAAGTTTATTATCTGATATTTCCATAACTATTCCAGCTTTTAGTTAGTGTTTATGTGGCATAGCTTTTTGCAACCATTTACTTCAATTTATATAATCCCATGGATAGAGGAGCCTGGCAGGCTACAGTCCATAGGGTAGCAAAAATTCGAACACAACTGAAGTGACTTAGCACACAGCACATATATATTTTTATCTTTAAAGAGGGTTTCTTACAGATAACATAGGTCTTGATTGTTTTGTTTTGTTTTATATCCAGCTTGCCAATGTCTGTCTTTAAATTAGATGGTCATTTCCACATACATTTGCTGTGATTCTTGATTGCATTGGATTTAAATCTACCATATTCTTGGTTGTTTTCAATTTTTCCCATCTGCCCTTGTTTTTTGTTTCCTGATACAAGTTTTCTTGTTATATTTATTATATTTATTTTTGTTATATTAAGTGACTGCTCTGAAACCTATGATACACATTTTTAAATTATTTTATTGCAGTATAGTTGATATACAATGTTGTGATGATACACATTTTTAACCTATAAAAATCTATTTTAAAATAATGCATTATATATAGTGTATGAGCATTACAGTAATATAGTCTGATATCTTCCCATTTTTGTGCATCATATATTTTACTTCTACATATATCCTGAATTCCATAATATACTTTTGCTTATAAGTATAGTTTATTTTTTTCTGTTTTGAACTTTATATACATTTAAACACTCATTTTTATGCTTTTAAATAGACATTGAAATTTTTTCCTATTATGGTTTTTCATTTCATTGGTCTATTTCATTTATAGCTATGGGGCTTCCCTCATAGCTCAGTCAGTAAAGAGTCTGCCTGCAGTGCTGGAGACCTGGGTTTAGTTCCTGGGTTGGGAAGATCCCGTGGAGAGGGAAATGGCAAGCCGTTCCAGTATTCTTGCCTGGAGATTCCTGTGGACACATTTATAGCTATACTACTTTAGTTGTTCTATCATTGATAGATAAATGGGTTATTTCCAGTTTTAGACTATAACAACAGTTCTATGATGAACATTCTTATATATGTCTCCAGGTGTATGTGTGCAAAAAATTCTCCAGAGTGTATTTCTAGGAGTATAATTGCTCGGCCATCTATTCATATCTTCAACTTTACTGGATTTTGCTGAACTCTTTCCCATAGTGGTGTTATCAATTTACACTCTTGCTGGCAATGTAGAATTCCTTTTACTCAGTGTCTTTGCTGTTACTATACATTGTTAGAGTTTAAAATGTTTTCGGTGTAGCAGATGATTGGCAGTGTTATGCTGGTGCTGGAGGTAAAATCAGTAACAACCACCACCAACATCTCTGTCCTTTAAGCTAAGTGTGCGTTCTAGTGTTGCTTTTTTTCTTTTTTTTGGTATTGTTTTCTGTGGGAGAGTTCTTTTCGAAGTCAAGTGCCAAGTTTTTTCATCTGTTTCATGGCAGCATTTACCTAGTCTATTTAATAAATCTTGCTACTTTTCTCTCATTTTTTCCTAGTTATTTGTATTGACACTATGCCAGTTTCTTTCTTTGTGTCTCTTTTAATCACTAGTTATTAAAAGGGGGACTTCCCCAATGGCTTAATGGTAGAGAATCTGCCAGTGATGCATGAGATACAGGAGACACAAGTTCGATCCCTAGTTGGGGAAGATCCCATCAAGGAGGAAATGGCAACCCATTCCAATATTCCTGCCTGAAAAATCTCATGGACAGAGCAGCCTGGTGGGCTACAGTCCAAAGGGTCAGACACGACTGAGCGACTGAGCATGCATGCAGTAATTAAATGAGTTGTTTTAGAATAGTTATTGGTAAGAAGATTCTGTGGTTGAAGAGGATGTGGGAGGAGTTCCAGGTTTGCTGACTTTTTACAATGCAAAGACTTCCATTATTTTGCTACCATACAGTCTTCTTGCAAACAAGCTAGTCATGTGATTCTTTTTGTATGAAATCTAAAAATTCTACTTGCCTCTGAATTCCAATGAAAATGGCCTTGTAGGGTTGTTATTGTTGGTGTTTTTATTTGTTCATTCAATTTTCTCCTTTGTTTTTAAATTATTTCCAGGAGTAGAAGAAGAAAGTGCTCACTGACTTAGCCATGCTGATATAAAAAATGTTCACTGACTTTTTAAACTTTTTTTCGAATTGCAGCTATAAAAATTTAATGTCTCTGAAAATAACTGACACTGATATAAGACCGAAGATCAGTTTAAAATTTGGTACAAAAGGTATATTTTACTTTCATATGTCTGCTATTAAAAACTGTGTTAAAATTTTGACTTTCTGTGTAAAGTATCATGCTATTAACAACCATATGTTTATTTGTGTTTGTCATTCATGGGCTTGGGTTTATACTAACATGCATCACTTGGTCTGGGCTGGAATTCACTGACAGAAATATCAGGTGTATGAGTATCACATTACCTTGCCTCTACAGAGAGGTAATGCATAACTGTGGCTATACAGATTGAGCTTCATCAGATCTTCCTTACCAACCTCTCCTCCTTTGCTGCGTTCCCTGTTAAAAGGGTGAAATGGAAAGAATGAACATTTTGGGCTCAAAGTCCAAATGGTGCCACCTCTTCAGGAATGTGCTAGCAAATGCCAGCCACTCAGCATTTGGAGACCTTAAGGTCTCCTGGCCCCAGAGAAGTATAGTCTGGTAGCGTTCCTTCTTATTTGGGGATGTCCCTGATTCTAGACAGCTGCTTATTTGGCAGCCCAGAGAAAGCTCCTTGAGTCATTTGCTTTGTAACTTTGCTTGCCTCCACAGTTTATGTCAAGTATATCAAGCAAGAATATATTACTTTAAAAATCTTTTGAAACACAATACTCATTAAGGATAAAACAATAAAACTTCATTTTATGATAAATACTTATTATTTTAAAAATATACTGTCATATGCCAAATTCTTATTACTTTCTAATTCATCTCAGTCTGCTTTCATCATTTGGAGGTGCTGCTAAACCAGGAAAAATACCAAATAGTTCAGTCTCATGCCTTATTCCATTTCATTGATGAAACACCTACTTAGTCATTAGTTTATTTTTTGGGAAGATAAGAGTAAGAGGTTCATTAGATTGGTGTGTCTCAAACTTTAATATATGTTTGAATTATCTGTGATTTTGTTAAATTATAGGTGCTGTAGGTGCCAATTCACTAACTCTGGGGTAAGACCTGAGATTCTATATTTCTAGCTGGCTCCCATGTGGAAGTTCCTGTTGCTGGTCAATGGACTATACTTTGAGGAGCAAGGCATTAAATCACTTTACGTTTCTTAATATAGTTCCGCATTTTCTAATAAGGTAGCCACTAGCCATATGTGGCTATTTAAATTTAAACTCGTTAAAATTAGATAAAGTTTCAAATTCAGTTCCTGTGTCAGACAAGCAGCATTTCCACTCTCAGTGGATAGTGGACAGCAGAAATTTAAAATATTTTCATCACAGAAAGTTTTATTGGACAATGCTGATTAAGGTAAAACGTAATTGCCTAAATAAAGTTTAATTAAACACTAGCAGTTACCATTCTTGACAATCTTCAAAACATTCAAAGGCCTAATACTTATGCCATTTGGTGGCCACAGATCATTTATTTGAATAAAACACTGAATGGTTGAAAGGCTTCTATGGTGATGAGTTTTTGTGATTTCTTTTGCTTGGAACATACTGTTCTTGTTTTGACTTTGACAGCTAGACAGATAGCAGCATGTTTATTGAGCACTGGCTGTGGCAAAGCTCTGTACTATATACTTATTCTTTTGGAATAGTGCCTGTCCTATATGAACTTAGGATGTAATACCTGAAACCACATAGAAAAAGAGTATTAATGTGGAATCTTTTGACTTTTCAAAATTCATTTTCAGATGAAATGCCTATCTTCAAACTTGATTATAATTATTTCTATCATCTGCTTCATATAATTATTGTTTCTGGTACTGACATTGTTCGGCAAATATTTGATAAGGCTCTACCACCCCCTCTTTTGAGAAAAGAGCTTCTTATACACAAGAATGTACTGGAACCCTACTACAACCATCTTTGGACCAATCACCCTTTGGGTGGAGCATGGCATCTGCTTTATCCCCCAAACAAGGAGCTACCACAGTCCAAACAGTTTGACTTATACCTCCTATTAGCTCTCATAAAACATTTGAATGTGTTCCCTGCACCCAAAAAAGGCTGGAATATGGAACCACCACCTTCTGATCTCTCTAAGTCTGCAGACATCTTGAGGCTGTGCAAATACAGGGATATCCTCCTTAGTGAGATTTTGATGAATGGTCTCACTGAGTCACAATTCAATTCAATTTGGAAAAAAGTTTCAGATATTCTTCTGCGCCTTGGGATGAAGAAAGAAGATATTGACAAAGTGAAGGAGAACCCCATTGAGAATATCTCCCTTGATTACCATCAACTGTCTATCTACCTAGGCATACCAGTACCAGAAATCATCCAGAGGATGTTATCCTGCTATCAACAAGGTACAAAAGAGTTATTTACCTAAGCTAGTAAACCTTCACTGAGTGTCTGCTATGTGTCAGACACACTGCTAAGGCCAGGAGATTCAGTGAGCTCACATTCTTGAGAGAATAGACTCATCAAGACATTAATAGTAATTACAGTGCTAGAGATGTTTTCAAAATACCATGGGAAATTATAGTCTAAAAGAATCCAAAAAGGCTTTCTGGAGAATATAATATCTTAGGAATTCTTAAATGTAAAAGTTAGCGAAGTGAAGAAGATGGAGAAGGATGTTTCAGAAGGAAACAAGGACAAAGGTATAGAAACATAGAAATATGATTCAAGGAACAAAAAGTTTGGCAATACTGAGTTTAACGTAGGGGAGAGTTCATAGAATAAATTCAAGAGGATTTCTCTTGCCACGCAGAGGAGTTTGTGTTTTCATAAAGGAATTGTTGAAGATTTTTAAGTAGAGGAGTTTTATCACTTCTACAAAATTAAGGATGCCTAAAACTGTGAAGTACAGGTACTGCGTGTTTCAAGAATGCTCTTTTAAATACCATGAGTGCATGTTTCACCTTTCCATCAGAACTGTGACTTTTAGTTTAGAAGTTTAGCTTTCCATTGATCATAGGTAATTTTAAAAATCAGATAACATTTATGCAAGGTGTCTAAAGTCAACAGTGGCCATGCTCAGACATTGTCTGTTATGGGAAAGACTTCAGACCACCTTTCCACATTCCAGGATAGCGTCTCAGCTGTCACAGAAGGTGAAGGTATGTCAGCATCACTGAAACCCTCACTGTGCTATTCTGGCTGAATTTTCCTGGTCCCAAGTTATTAGTCATACTACCTGGTGAGCACCTGATGATTACACTGATGCTCTTTAAACATACAACTTTCCAAGTCTAGTAATTGTTGACCTGGTCCAGATTTCCTTCAGAGATAATTGCTAGACCACATCCCAGTCCTTTAGCTAAGGCTCTGGGATACCATTGTGTTTTCCTTCTTAACCTTTAAGAACTGTCCTTGAACATGAAAGAAGAGAATGCTGAGTTTGATGATACAAGAACCCTTGACTTGTAAATTAACTTATAGATTAGAGGGTTTTCTTTTTTGCATTTACTCTGTTAAGATTTTAAATAACAAAAACTCATGAGAAGAAAGGTAATATTGGGAAAGAGCCTTGAGCAATAAATTCACGGCATTTCAGTTCTCAGTCTGGAAGTCTGAAGAGCTTACTGGTCAAGTCTCTTTAATAGAGGCTTTCCTGGAATCTTCCCTAGTAGTTACTACAGTTGTAGTTTTCATTTGTGTATCTGATTAATATCCATTGTCCCCACTAACTCTCTATGAAGGTTATCTTTTTTCTTCACCTTTCAAACTCTAGAACCTAATACAGCCTCATATATCATAGGTGCTTAATAAATATTAATGGGTAAGGAGAGGGACTGCTTATCAGGAATTTGCTTAAAAAGAGGCTCAAGCTTACAATGGAGATTTGCTTCATAATTACCTATTATTGCTTCATGACCTTAGACTGTCAATTGTAAGAATTTGCTTCTTGGTTTAAAGTACTGGTGTTCTAGACATTATTATGAGCTATTTTTTTTTAACTTTTCTTTCTCTAATCATGGATTAGATAAGCTTTATGTTATAACACAAGATTTATGTTTTAATCTAAAAATTGTACCTTGTTTAAACTGGATTCATGAGTGAAGTTGGTTATTTTTAGTTATAATATTTATTGGTGCAATATAAAAAAACTTTATTTTCTGGTTTTTCTTATTCTCAGTCTGATATTTGTTGGTTGCATTTGCAATTATACATCTAAAATTTTTCTTTATATATCATAGGAATTGCGCTACAGTCAATAACAGGCAGTCAATGTAAGTATGTTTAAAAACCAAATGCCTAAGTGACCTTTCAACCCTGTGTATCTAAGGGGCACCTGTAGATTTTTACTTGATCAAATAAACTGTATGATAAACTGTGTTTACTATAAGCTTGGAAAATTATATGATCAAATCACTACTGATCAGCTGAATCTAGTATGAGCCTTTTTACTCTGCCTTCATCTTAGTACATGTGCCCTGGGGTTTACCGTAACAGAGTATTTTAATATTTTAACTTTTGACACAAAGGACACTTCAACAGGCAAAAATGCCTACTTGCTTTCTCTACCTGATCACATATGCTACTCGTTAGCTTATGTAGCTTTTATTTGGTTAACTACCCATTGTTAAGCTATATACTTTTTGCCAAGTAATGAGTTGCTAATTATTTGATTTTCATTTCTGTGCTGTTGGTTTTTTAAAATGTAATTCAAATTCTGCAACAGAATTATTCTTAAGAAAGGAACACCATGGCTTTTGTTTGAACCAATTGTGACCAGTCAAACGAAGTCTGCAGGTTTAGAGATTGAATCTCTGGAGCACAATCAAGGAGCATGGTGTCAAAGAAGAAGTTACATAATAGGGGGTTGATGTAGGCTGCAGTCCGTGGGGTCGCTAAGGGTCGGACACGACTGAGCGACTTCACTTTCACTTTTCACTTTCACACATTGGAGAAAGAAATGGCAACCCACTCCAGTGTTCTTGCCTGGAGAATCCCAGGGACGGGGGACCCTGGTGGGCTTCTGTCTATGGGGTCACACAGAGTCGGACACGACTGAAGTGACGCAGCAGCAGCAGCCCTTTAAAAACCTTTGGTTATGAAAAAGAAGGAATAAAGGGAAAAAAATAAGTTGAACTTTTCCTTCTTTTCTTTATGTTTCAGATTTATGCCCTACAATAATACTAGTTGCAGTGTTAACAGGGTCAGTGTCAGGATACTCATAAGCTTATATTTAGGGTTGACTCAAGTTCTAGATTATCTAATATCTCTAGTCTGCTTAAGATAAAAGTAAAATATCTTATCATTGTGTTCATACTGATTGGTTTCATGCTAGTATATGTACCTATTATTATTTGGTCACTGATAAATGGACATTTTATTTTCATTTAGTACTTGAACAGAGTAAGGTGTCTTCTATTTTTATTTCTGGGATGGTGTTATGGGGGGAGTAAATATATTTAAAATAGTGATAAAGCTAAAATTATGTGCATCCAGATTTTGAGTGTTCTGGTTTTAATATTTAGGTATTGAAGTAGAAGAGTTACAAAATGAAGAAGAACTAAGTCCACCTCTTATGGAGTACAATATAAATGTGAAATCAATCGCTGAAATACATTTAGCAGAAATGAATAAAGATGGGGCGTCGATACTCGGTGAATCTTCAACAGAATCTATTAAAGATCTCCAGGAAGTATAAGCTCTCATTAATATTTGAATTAGAAGAACTTAATCAAAGCTTTTAGTTTGTTACATGTGCTGTTCTTAAAGCATCCCAGATAGTCTTACTTTATATTATCATACTGTTTATACAGAACTTGAATTGGAATGGTTCTTTTCCCAGTACTTTCTTCTACAATCTTCCCTGCCTTAATCATGTATTTTTGACAGCATTTATTGAACACTTATTATGTGCCAGGCACTGTGCTAGATTTCTGAACATGTTTCTTCATCCTCAGTGGTGGAGTGAATGTGGAAGGTTAGCAGAATGTAGAAGAAAGCATACTAGGGAATAGAAGGAGAGAGAAAGGAAGAGAAAACAGGGATTTTCAACACTATTTACACAGAGGTAGAATTAAAATCATCCAGGATGTATTTCTTTACAGATAAGTGGTAGCAGTTAATATGTGGTCACTAAATTCTTTTTAAGCTTAGTTTTTCATCTTATGGACCTGAGTATGTTGATTTTTTTAAGGTGCCTTCTTTCTTTGTTAGTCATACATGCACACACACACACACACCTTTGTTAGTCATACATGCACATGTGCAAGTGAAGACCTCTGAGTTGAGTAGCCTAGTCATTGATGTTATATATTGTTCCTTTATACATGAGTGATTTCTTGAGCAGAAAACTGAGACTGAAATTAAAATGAAACTAATGTTCCATATAATCTAGAGGAAACTATGATCTATTTTAGAAGATAAAATTCCGAATGGTTAGAGGAAATATATTTTGCAAAATAATCCATTGTACAGTTTGAATTGCATATTAAATAGATGTATTTCTTACCTATCAGGTTAAGAGTAAACCAAAGAAAAAGAAAAAGACCAAGAATAAAAAGGTAAGAGGCATTATAATGGAGGAATGTCTGATTATGAACAGTTAGGTTTAATACATGGTTTTACTGTTGTTGTTTAGTTGCTAAGTTGTGCCCGACTCTTTTGCTGACCCCATGGACTGTAGCCTGCCAGGCTCCTCTGTCCATGGGATTTCCCAGGCAATAATACTTGAGTGGGTTGCCATTTCCTTCTCTGGGGGATCTTCCCAACCCAGGGATCAAACTCACATCTCCTACATTGGCAGGCAGATTCTTTACCACTGACTCACCGGGGAAGCCTGGTTTTACTGTTAATAGTTAGAACTTAAAATTAGTCCAAGTAGACAGGTAGCACAAATGACTTATACATGTTCATAGCTTATTGAATATATGATCATAGAGAAGTCTATATATGTTAGATTCTGAAAATGATTTAAATTTACAATATGCCCTACTTTACTTCCCTAAATCATAATATATACATTTAAATATATAAATAAAGAAACTGAATTAATCACTTTGAAATTTCATTAATTTCTGCATACCACTCTCATTTTAAAAATACCAACTTTGTTTTAAAAACAGCTTCTTTTCATATTTCTACAGATAAGTTCAGAAACAGTTTTCAAAGCCTAAGAAATCTTGATTTCTCCTTTGTATCTAAGACTCTGCCAACAATGCAAATAATGTACTAAAATGGTACAATCCCAAGAAGCTTTTTTTATGCCTCTTCCTGTTGTTTGAGAGTTGTAAAATGAGCAAGTTACAGTCTATAGCAGTTTTAGCAAGAAGTCTCTTAATTGCTTGAAAAATGACAAAAGAAAGTCAAGAGTATTTTTTTATTGGCTTAATTTTTTTAATCAAGACTGTATTAATAATTTTAGAGCAGTTTTTTGGTTCAGAGCAAAATTGAGAGAAAGTTACAGAGATCTCCCATGTACTTTCTGACTCCAAACATGCATGTAGCCTCTTCACAATCAACATTCCCCTGCATAGTGTAGGTGTAGGTTACAACTGATGGGCCTGCATCCATATATCATAATTACCCAGAGTCCATACTTTACATTTTGGTTCACTCTTGTACATTTCAGTGGATTTGGACTCAAGATGATTTTTTTTATTATTTCTGGCTTGAAACATATATTTAAAATCTAGATTAAATTATAAACTGAGTGAAAGTATCTGCCCAACTGCAAATTCGTCTTACTATACATGAATTTACATTGTGTATATACACAAACTTTAGTCATAAGTAAAATTTTACACAACAAAGGTAAATTTACAAAATACTTACTAAAGTCAAGAACATGATAAAGATTTTTATTCTAATCTGATCAGTAAAATATCAGTATCATTTTCATATTTATCGAAAGTTATCTTAAACTTTAAATTTTTAAAATTAAATTGTGTTTTTAAAACACATGAGTATAAATATATTTTCCTTGCTTTTAGACAGTTCTTATTTAATAAAACACAGCCTTGTAAATTGGTTTAGCTGATGTTTTTTATTTTATTAGCCAAAACATTGGTAAGTCCCAGGTCTAATACAGTGTAAGACTGATCAAATATATCTACAGCTATTAGACCACTGATCCAAACTCCAAGAGTTACAGTGTATATCTTCCTTACTTCCAAAGGATTAAAATATGATAATACTCAGATTGTCAATTTTAGCTAAATGGAAAGCCCCGCTCCTGTGTCAAATTGAAATTAAACAGGGAATAAACACAAGCAGAAATAATGTAATCACTACTTCAAAATTTGTACACTGGTAATATAAATTCTGAAAGAGATGGGAATACCAGACCACCTGACCTGCCTCTTGAGAAACCTGTATGCAGGTCAGGAAGCAACAGTTAGAACTGGAACTGGAACAAACTGGTTCCAAATAGAAAAAGGAGTATGTCAAGGTTGTATATTGTCACCCTGCTAATTTAACTTCTATGCAGAGTACATCATGAGGAACGCTGGGCTGGAAGAAGCACAAGCTGGAATCAAGATTGCTGGGAGAAATATCAATAACCTCAGATATGCAGATGACACCACCCTTATGGCAGAAAGTGAAGAGGAACTCAAAAGCCTCTTGATGAAAGTGAAAGAGGAGAGTGAAAAGGTTGGCTTGAAGCTCAACATTCAGAAAACAAAGATCATGGCATCTGGTCCCATCACTTCATGGGAAATAGATGGGGAAACAGTGGAAACAGTGTCAGACTTTATTTTTTGGGCTCCAGAATCACTGTGGATGCTGATTGCAGCCATAAAATTAAAAGACGCTTACTCCTTGGAAGGAAAGTTATGACCAACCTTGATAGTATATTAAAAAGCAGAGACATTACTTTGCCAACAAAGGTCCATCTAGTCAAGGCTATGGTTTTTCCCATGGTCATGTATGGATGTGAGAGTTGGACTGTGAAGAAGGCTGATCGCCGAAGTATTGATGCTTTTGAACTGTGGTGCTGGAGAAGACTCTTGAGAGTCCCTTGGACTGCAAGGAGATCCAACCAGTCCTTTCTAAAGGAGATCGATCCTGGGTGTTCATTGGAAGGACTGATGCCAAAGCTGAAACTCCAATACTTTGGCCACCTCATGCGACGAGTTGACTCACTGGAAAAGACTCTGATGCTGGGAAGGATTGGGGGCAGGAGGAGAAGGGGACAACAGAGAATGAGATGGCTGGATGGCATCACCGACTCGATGGACATGAGTTTGAGTGAACTCCGGGAGTTGGTGATGGACAGGGAGGCCTGGCGTGCTGTGATTCATGGGGTCGCAGACACGACTGAGTGACTGAACTGAACTGAACTGAATATTAAACATTTCTTATAAAGTCAGCAACTATTTAGGGATTTTAAAAAAAAACATTCTTAGTTTATTTCCAGTTTATTTTATTAAACAATTGAGATACTTTGAAAATAAAATAAGTTTATCAAGAAAAAATTTGGACACTAGAAGAGAGACCTTATATCCTTTATCTAAATTTTGAAGTATAAGCCTAAAAAAATGCTGAAAATTTTTCATATGACAATTTGATATACAGTAGTCCTATTATACTCAATTACTGTTATAGTAGGAAGGAATTGTCTAGTGTAATACAAGCAACCAGTTATAAAAAGCTGAGTCCATCAAATTCTCTAATCACGTGTTCTCAAGATGAAAAATTCTAGCATGTAGAAGTTTGTGTGATACAGAGTGGCTACAGAATCCTTGTGCATGAAATTATGTCTTCTGTTAATAACAATATTTGAGGTCCTGAAAAGACCTATCAGGGATTCTCTGGATGAAGATAACAAAAAGTATAATTTATGTAGCAAATAGAGGGGATAATAAGATAACTTCTAACTAGTATGTATAGTAGTAAATTGTAAATAACTCTCGAGAGTTAATGAGTTATTTCTTTCTTTCTTCCCAATTTTATTCCCTACTCAGAGGAACTGAAGTTAGAAAAGGAAGGTAAAACAGATGGCAAAAGAATAGAAGCATTGAGGGAGAAAATATGGCAGGAAATAAGCTCTTCAAAGTGTATGTCCTCTCTGAAGGGAAGTTGCTGAGATGCATGTAAGACAGGCTGATACATAAAGTTGGCATGAAGTTATCCTGGAAAGAGCTTAAAAGGAATTTTAGAAATACAGATATCTCCTGCTTTCTGAAGTTCACTTTATACCACTTTGTTTTTCTGAAAGACCTGCATTATCTGTTTATGTTAACCAAAAGAAATCTGAAGAGGATTTTTGCTTATACAAAAGAAGTTAACAAGCTTACTTCGTTTCATTGCATTTTGCTTTATTGTACTTTGCAGACACTGAATTTTTCACAAACTGAAGGTTTGTGGCCGCTCTGCAGCAAACAGAGCTAGTGGCACCATTTTCCCAATGGCGTTTACTCACTTTTCTTCTGTGTTGCATTTTGGGAATTCTCACAATATTTCAAACTTTTAAATTATTATTATTTTGTTATTGTGATCTGTTATCTTTTTTTAGGTATAGTTGATTTACAGTATTATATTATTTTGAGGTACACAACATAGTGTTTCAAAATTTTTGTTAGTTCTACTCCATTCCATTCAAAGTTATTATAAAATATTGGCTATATTCCCTGTGCTATATAATATATCCTTGTATTTTATTTTATACACAGTAGTTTGTATATCTTAACCCTCTCTTCCTATGGTGTCCCTCCCCACTTCCCTATCCCTATTGGTAAAACTAGTTTGTCCACTATATATTTGCATCTGTTTCTGTTTTGTTATATTTATTCATTTGTTTTACTTTTTATATTCCATATATAAGTGATAACATATAGTATTTGTCTTTCTCTGACTTTTTTCAGTAATCCTAATACTCTCTAGATACATCCATGTTGTCACAAATGTAAAATTTCATTCTTTTTTCTGGCTGAGTAGTATTCCATTGTGTATATAAACCATAGCTTCTTTATCCATTCATCTGTTGATGGACATTTAGGTTGCTTTCATATCTTGACTATCATAAATAATGCTTCTCTGAACATTGGGGTGTATGTATAGTTTCAAATTAGCATTTTCATTTTCTTTTCCTGTATGCTCAGGAGTGGAGTTGCTGTATCATGTGGTTGTACTGTTGGTTTCCTGAGGAACCTCTGTACTGTTTTCCATAGTGGCTACACCAACTTCCATCCCCACCAGTGGTGTACAGTGTTCTTTTTCTCCACATCTTTGCTGACATATATTTGTGGTCTTCTTGATCATAGCCATTTGCTACATGTGGGGTGATCTCATTATGGTTTTGATTTGCATTTCTTTGATGATTAGCAGTGTTGAGCATCTTTTCATGTGCCTTTTGGCCTCCTGTATATCTTTTGAAAAATGTCTATTCAGGTCTTCTGCCCATTGTTTAGTCAGGTTGGTTGGTTGGTTGTTTGTTTATATTGAATTGTATGAACTGTTTGTTTTGGATATTAGCCCCTTTTTAGTCATATTGTTTGAAAATATTTTCTCCCATTCAGGAAGTTATCTTCTCATTTTTATCAGTGGTTTCTTTTGCTCTACAAAAGTTTTTAAATTTAATTAGGTCCCATTTGTTTACTTTTGCTTTTCTTTCCTGTACTTTAGGAGACAGATCCAAAAATTTAATGTTGCACTTTATGTCAAAAAGTGTTCTGCCTAAATGTTCCTCTAGGGGTTTTATAGTTTCTGGTCCTACATTTAGGTCTTTAACCCATTTTTAGTTTATTTTTACATGTAATATGAGACACATGTAATATAATTTCAGCCTTTTACATGTAGCTGTTCAGTTTTCTCCTGCATCACGTATTGAAGAGACTGTCTTTTCCCCATTGCGTATTCTTGTCTGTCTCCTTTGTCATAGATTAATTGACCATAGTGTGTGAGTTTATTCCTGAGTGACTCTTGGCTCTGTTCCTTTGATCCATGTGTCTATTTTTGTGCCGGTACCATATTCTTTTGATTACTGTAGCTTTGTAGTACAGGTTGGAATCAGGGAGCATGATACCTCTAGCTCTCTTTTTCTCTCTCAGGATTGCTTTGATTATTTAAGGTCTTTGAAGTTCCATACAAAGTTTGTAATTATTTGTTTTAGTTCTATGAAAAATACTTTTGGTATTTTGATACGGATTTCATTGAATCTGTAGATTGCTTTGGGTAGTGTGGCTGTTTTAACAATATTAATTCTTACAATCAGCAAATTTGGTATATCTGCCCCTCACTTTAAGTTAGCCAGTTTCTTTCATTAGCATTACAGTTTTTCAACTACAGGGCTTTTACCTCCTTGTATTTATTCCTAGGTATTTTATTCTTTTTGATGCAGTGGTAAATGGGATTGTTTTCTTAATTTCTCTCTGATATTTCCTTGTTAGTGTAAAGAAATGTAACAGATTTCTGTATATTAATTTTGTATCCTGTGACTTTACTGAATTCATTGATGAGCTCTAGCAGTTTTTTAGTGGCATTTTAGGGTTTTCTATGTATAGTATCATGTCACCTGCAAACAGTAACAGTTTTACTTCTTCCCTTCCAATTTGGATTCTTTTTATTTCTTTTTCTTATCTATGGCTAGGACTTCGAGTATTGTGTTGAATAAAGTGGATATCCTTGTCTTGTTCCTGATCTTAGAGGAAATGCTTTCAGCTTTTCACTATTGACTATGATGATAACTGTAGACTTTTTATATATAGCCTTTATTATGTTGAGGTATGTTCTCTCTGTACCCACTTTCAGTTCAGTTCAGTCGCTCAGTCGTGTCTGACTCTTTGCAATCCCATGGACTGCAGTACGCCAGGCCTGCCTGTCCATCACCAACTCCCAGAGTCTACCCAAACCCATGTCCATAAAGTCGGTGATGCCATACAATCATCTCATCCTCTGTCGTTCCCTTCTCCTCCTGCCCTCAATCTTTCCCAGCATCAGGGTCTTTTCAAATGAGTCAGCTCTTCATATCAGGTGGCCAAAGAATGGGGAAGACTAGAGATCTCTTCCAGAAAATTACAGATACCAAGGGAACATTTCATGCAAAGATGGGCTCAATAAAGGACAGAAATGGTACCCACTTTGTGGAGAAACTTTATCATAAACAGATGCTGAATTTTGTCAAAAGGTTTCTCTGCATCTATTGAGATGACCATATGATTTTTCTTCTTCAGTCATTGTGGTGTATTATATTGAATAATTTGTAAATATTGAACCATCTTTGTATCCCTGGGATAAATCCCACTTGAAGCAATCAGTGAGCTTTGATGTTAATATTGCAGTTGTTTTGGGCTGGTACAAATCATGCCCATATAAGATGGTGACCTTAAAAGATAAATATGTGTATTCTGACTTCTCTACCAACCAGGGCTACCCTGGTGGCTCAACTGGTAAAGAATCCACCTGCAATGTGGTAAACCTGGGATTGATCCCTGGGTTGGGAAGATACCCTGGAGAAGGGAAGAGCTACCCACTCCAGTATTCTGGCCTGGAGAATTGCATGAACTGTACAGTCCATGGGGTCACAAAGAGTCGGACATGACTGAGTGACTTTCACTCACCAACCAGCTATTCCCTCATTTCTGTCCCTCTCCTTGGGTTTTCCTGTTCCCTGAGATGCAACCGTTGTTGAAATAGAGCAGTTAATAACCTTGCAATAGCCACTAAGTGTTCTAATGAAAGGAAGAGTTGCAGGTCTCTCACTGCAAATCAAAAGCTAGAAATTATTAAGCTTAGTGAGGAAGTTATATTGAAAACTGTGATAGGCCGAAATCTAGGCCTCTTGTGCCAAACACTTAGCCAAGTTGTAAATGCAAGGGAAAAGTATTTGAAATAAATTAGAAGTGCTACCTCAGTGAACACAGGAATGATAAGAAAGTGAAATAGCCTTATTGCTGACATAGAAAAAATTTTAGTGTTCTGGATAAAATATTAAATCAGCCACAGCATTCCCTTAAATTGAAGCCTAATCGAGAGGAAGGCACTTCAGTTCTGTAAAAGCTGAGAGAGGTGAGGAAACTGCAGAATAAAAGTTTGGAGCCAGCAGAGGTTGGTTCAAGGAAAGAAGCCATCTCTATAACTTCAGATTATAAGATGAAGCAGCAAGTGCTGACGTGGGAGCTGCAGAAAGTTATCCAGAAGACCTTGCTAATATAACTAATGTAGGTGACTATACTAAACAACAGATTTTCAGTGTAGTCAAAACAGCCTTCTGTTGGAAGAAGATGCCATCTAGGGCTTTCATAGCTAGAGAAGAAAAGTAATACCTGTCCTCAAAACTCCAAGACACAGGCTGACTCTCTTGTTGGGGGCTAATGTAGCTCGTAATTTTAAGTAGAAGCCAGTGCTCATTTACCATTTTGAAAATCCTAGCAAAAAGAGTTATCCTAAATCAACCCTGTCCTCTAGAAATGGAACAACATATTCCTGGATGACAACACATCTCTTTACAACATGGTTTACTAAATATTTTAAGCCTACTCCAGAGACCTACTGCTTAGAAGGAAAGATTTCTTTCAAAATATTACTGCTCATTGACAGTACATCTGGTCACCCAGGAGCTCTGATGGAAATCTACAATGATATTACTATTGTTTTCATGCCTGCTAACACAACATCCATTCTGCAGCCTGTGGATGAAGGAGTCATTTCAACTTTCAAGTCTTATTGTTTAGGAAATACATTTTGAGAGGCTTCATTTGCTATAAGTAGTGATTCCTTTGATGAATTTGGGAAAAAATTGAAAACTTATGGAAGGATTCACCTTTCTAGATGCCATTAAAAATATTAATAATTCACGGAAAGAGGTAAAAATATCAACACTAACAGGAGTTTGGAAGAAGCTGATTCCAGCCCTTATATGACACGGATAGATTTAAGACTTCAGTAGACGAAGTAATTGCAGATGTGGTGAAAATAGCTAGAGAACTAAAAATAGAAGTGGAGCTTGAAGATGTGACTGAATTGCTGCAATCTCATGATAAAACTTTAATGGGTGAAGAGTTGCTTCTTACAGATGAGCAAAGAAAGTAGTTTCTTGAGACGAAATCCACTCCTGGTGGACAGTTCCGTAAACACTGTTGAAATGACAGCAAAGGATTAGAAGATGACATAAACTTAACTGCAGGGTTTGAGAGGACTGACTCCAGTTTTGAAAGAAGATCTACCGTGGGTGAAATGCTATCAAAACAGCATTGCAGGCTACAGAGAAATCATTTGTGAAAGAAAGAGTCGATCAACATGACAAACTTTGTTGTCTTATTTTAAGAAATTAGCACAGCCATTGCCAGTTTTGGCAACCATCACCCTGATTAGTCAGCAGCCGTCAACATCAAGGCAAGACCATCTACCAGAGAAAAGATTGAAGTTTGCTGAAAACTTAGATGATGATTAGCATTTTTAACAATAAAGTATTTTAAAATTAAGTTATACACATTCTTTTTTTAAGACATAATGTTATTATCATACACTTACTTGCCTGCAGTATAGTATGAACATAATTTTTATATGTACCAGGAAATCCAAAAATTTGTGTGACTTGCTTTATTACATTATTCACCTTATTGAGTTTGTCTGGAATCAAACCTTCATTACACTTAAGGTATGCCTGCAATTATTTCTTCAGTTTGTATCGTCCCTTTTGGAGAAGGAAATAGCAACCCACTCCAGTGTTCTTGCCTGGAGAATCCCATGGACAGAGGGGCCTGGTGGGTTGCGGTCTATAGGGTTGCAAAGAGTTGGACATGACTAAGCAACTAACACATGCCATTTCAGCTTTGGAAAGGTTTCATAAGAATGATGTACTTTTGGGTAGCTGGGGAACTTATTATACTAGATGTATTCATTATGAACCACCAAAGCTCTTTTCAATTTAGTTATTCAGGTACACTCAAGGCAGGAGTTGATAATTCTAAATTGTAGAATCAGATTGGCACTGGACATTGATCAGACAATGAAATGCAAAAATCCTCTTAGTATGCAGACATTAAAGCAAAACAAATTAGTAAGTTTATCATAGAATCTGTGGGGAAAGAGACCACAATTTTTTTGTAAACAAGAGATGATAGTAGAAATTAATACTGTAATTTACATGACAGTAATTGATACTCTTAGTGGAAGGGTGATATATAAGAGTAATTAATATGTTGTGTCATTGTTATTACCTTTATTTAATAGGTTGCCTTTATAGCTTTGTTTTAATGAAAATAAAATTTAGGGCTATTTAACTTTTCCTCCCAATTGTGATCTCCCTAGCATTTTTTTACCTGTAAGATTCTTAGTATATCAGTTTGCTTTCTCTTTACATGTAGATTTTTCAAGAACACTTATAATTAGTGTCAGATTTCATAAATAAGAATTACATATACCCTGTCCTAAGATATAGCAATAGGTACAAACTCAGCCTCAACACTCATTTCCATTATCTGAATCAGTGATTTGTGTGTGTGTGTGTGTGTTTCATGACTCAGTAGTTAGATAACAAAATGGATTTGATAGTCCACAGCTATAATTTTAGAAAAGGAAAAGAATTAGTATGAATAAAAAAATTCTAGAGTTCCTCATGCATTGTCTTAATTTAGGCTGCCATAGCAAACTACCATAGATTGGATGGCTTAAAGACGATTTTTGTTTTTCACAGTTCTGGAGGCTGAGAAATTCCAGATCAAAGTGCTAGCCAATTCAGTGTCTGGTGAAGGCCCTCTTCTTAATATGCAGACAGCTACCTTTTTGTTATATTATCACATGTTGAAGAAAGAGAGTGAGTGAGCATGCATAAACAAGCAAGCTAGCTCTCTGATCTCTTCTTTTAATGGCACTGATCCTGTCATGAAGGCTCCACATCATCTAAACCTAATTACCTCCCAATGGCCATACCTCCAATTACCATCACATTGAAGGTTAGGGTTTTAATGTAAGAATTTTGGAGTCACACAAGCATGTAGTCCATAATACACATAATATGAGTAAGGTTTGTTTCATGGAACTTATATTTCAGTTTTATGCTTGTGTATAAAAATAGCTATGTAAGTGCATTTAAGTCATAATGTAAAATATATTTATTTTGGTTGTGGTCAGAAAGCTTGGTGGTGGTGGTGGTGGTGTAGTCACTAAGTTGTGTCCAACCCTTTGACCCCATGGACTCTAGCCTGCTGGGCTCCTCTATCCATGAGATTACCCAGGCAAGAATACTAGCGTGGGAGTGCCACGCCCTTCTTCAGGGGATCTTCCCAACCCATGGATCAAACCCACATCTCCTGCATTGCAGGTAGATTCTTTACCTTTGAGCCGCCAAGGATCCCCCCAAAACTTGAGAAATGTCTAAATTCACTGTATTGTACCAACATAGTTAATACATAATACTAATTCTTGATGTTATTTTTCAGAATAAGGAATCAAAAGAAGACCAACTGTAAGTATTTAATTTTAAAATTTTTCTTAGTACTTTCAAGTGTGCTTTACCAGTATGACACAACCTTGCTTTGGTACATATTCTCAGAATATGGTAATATTCTTAAGAGAAGAAAAGACAGTTTTTTTTAATCTTAATAAGTTGTTGGGTTTTTTATTGAAAATGACAGAAAGTTAAATTATCACTTGTTTTGGGAGAATAGAATCTCTTACCATTTTTCTGTGTGGCTACTCAAGAGTCATCCAATGCTAACTGCTTTATTCAAGGACTAAATTTGTTTCCAACATAAAATCTTTTAAAGTACAATCTAGATTATAGTTAGCCAATGTAGACAAAATAAAACTTAACCTTAAAGACAGATTATCTTTTGTCCCAGTAACCCCTTTTACAAAAAAGAGTTTCATGTGGTTTGGTTTGTTTAATTAACCTAAGATGTTTTATTTTTTTATAATCCCAGTTATTAACAGTGAATTTTGAACCTTTACTGAACACCTTTTAATGTCTGAAGATAATTGTGAGCTATATTCTCCAGCAATATGATTAATGACAGTGTAGTAGAGGAAGGAAGTAGGGCAGGCATTCCATGAAGAGATCAGTTAAAAGTTTTGTTAACTGAAAACTAGTAGCTATAGAGAATTCTCTGTAAGGACATACTTATCTTTAAAATGGTAACAAGAACATACTTTGTTAGCTTTAAAGCATCTTGTAGTAGATACCTTCTCGTTGATAATGGACATGATCCACTTGGTACATTAATAGTTCATCATCCAAGATGGGTTTTCACTTTCTCTGTCAACAAGTTGAGCCACTAAACTGATAGTGTGTGTCTGTGTCTTTTCAAGGTTATGTCTGTTGTTCAATCACTAAGTCTTGTCTGACTCTTTGTGACCCTGTGGACTGTAGCACACCGTAGCACACCAGGCTTCTCTGTCTTTCACTATCTCCCAGAGTTTGCTCAAATTCATGTCCATTGAGTCAGTGAGGGTATCTCACCATCTCCTCTTCTGCTGCCCTTTTCTCCTTTTGCCTTTAGTCTTTCCCAGCGTCTGGGCCTTTGCGAATGAGTTGGCTCTTCACATCAGGTGGCCCAAGTATTGGAGCTTCCACTACAGCATCAGTCCTTCCAAAGAACGTTCAGGGCTGATTTTCTTTAGGATTGACTGATTTGATCTTCTTGAAGTCCATGGGACCATCAAGAGTCTTCCCCAGCACTGCAGTTTGAAAACATCAATTCTTTGGCACTCAGCCTTCTATGGTCCAAGTCTCATATCCTTCTGTGACTACTGGAAAAACCATAGCTTTAACTATACAGACCTTTGTTGGCAAATTCATGTCTCTGCTTTCTAATATGCTGTCTAGGTTTGTCATAGCTTTCCTTCCAAGGGGCGAACATCTTTTAATTTAATGCCTGCAGTCACTGGACCATCTGCAGTGATTTTGAACCCTGAGAAAATAAAGTCTGTCACTGCTTTCACTTTCCCCACTTCTATTTGCCATGAAGTGATGTAACCAGATGCAATGATCTTAGTTTTTTGAATGTTGAGTTTTAAGCCAACTTTTTCATTCTTCTCTTTCACCCTCATCAAGAGGCTCTTTAGTTCCTCTCGCTTTCTGCCATTAGAGTGGTATCATCTGCATATCTGAGGTCGTTGGTATTTCTCCTGGCAATCTTGATTCCAGGTAATCATTCATCCAGCCTGGCATTTCACCTGACATACTCTGCACATAAGTTAAATAAGCAGGGTGACAATATACAGCCTTGACGTACTCCTTTCCAAATTTTGAATCAGTCAGTTGTTCCAAGTCCAGTTCTAACTGTTAATTCTTGGCATACAGGTTTCTCAGGAGACAGGAAAGGTGGTCTGATATTCCCATCTCTTTAAGATTTTTCCATGGTTGTTATGATCCATACAATTAAAGACGTTAGCGTAGTGAATGAAACAGAAGTAAATGTTTTTCAACTCCCTTGCTTTCTTCCATGATCCAATAATCTGGTCCCTCTGCCTCTTTGAAATCCAGCTTGTGCATCTGGGAGTTCCTGGTTCACATACTGCTGAAGCTTGAAGGATTTTGAGCATAACCTTGCTAGTGTGTGAAATCAGCACAATTGTACAGTAGTTTGAACATTCTTTGGCATTACCTTTCTTTGGGATTGGAATGAAGGCTTAACGTTTTCCAGTTCTCTGGCCACTACTAAGTTTTCCAAATTTGCTAACATATCGAGTGTAATATTTTAACAGCATCATCTTTCAGGATTTTAAATAGCTCAGCTGAGATTATATTACCTCCACTAGCTTTGTTCCTAGTAATGCTTCCTAAAGCCCACTTGATTTCACATTCCTAGATGTCTGGCTCTAGGTGAGTGATCATACCATCATGGTTATCGGGGTCATTAAGATATTTTTTGCGTAGTTTTTCTGTGTATTCTTGCCACCATCTCTTAGTCTCTTCTGCTTCTGTTAGATCTTTATCGTTTCTATCCTTTATCATACCCATCCTTACGTGAAATGTTCCCTTAATATCTCCAATTTTCTTGAAGAGATATCTAGGCTTTCCCATTATGTTGTTTTCCTCCATTTCTTTGCACTGTTCATTTAAGAAGGCCTTCTTACCTCTCTTTGCTATTCTCTGGAACTCTGCCTTCAGTTGAGTCTACCTTTCCCTTTCTCCCTTGCCTTTTACTCCCTTTTCCTCAGCTGTTTGGAAAGCTTCCTCAGACAGCACTTTGTCTTCCTGCATATCTTTTTCTTTGGGGTGGTTTGCTCATGGCCTCCCGTACAGTGTTACAGATCTCTGTTCATAGTTCCTCAGGCATCAGGTCTACCAGATCTAACCCCTTCAATCTTTCCATTACCTCCACTGTATACTCATAAAGGATGGTCTGGGTCATACCTGAATGGCCTCATAGTTTTCCCTACTTTCTTCAATTTAAGACTGAATTTGGCAATAAGGAGCTCATGATCTGAGCCACAGTCAGCTCCAGGTCTTGTTTTTACCGACTGTATAGAACTTCTTCTTCTTTGCTACAAAAAAAACATAATTAGTTTGATTTCGTTATTGACCATCTGGTGATGTCCATGTGTGAAGCTGTCTCTTGGGTTGTTGGAAAAGAGTGTTTGCTGTGACCAGTGGAAAAGTAAGTTTATGTCTAGATACCATAAATGTAAATTATTAAAGAATGAAACAGTATAATCAGACATTTTGCATATTTTGACTTACACCATAGACCCAAATCTGGATGATTATCAAATCACCCAGGGAACTTTGTTTTAAATGAAAAATTTCAAAACACACAAAAGTAAAGAGAATAATAACAACGTATCTACATTTGTAGGTATACCTATCATCCTGATTTTACAGTTTTCATTGTTTTTCCACATTTGCTTCATTCTTCCCTTCACATTTATATTTTGAGTGTTTTCAGTCTCAAAACTGTATAATTTTATCTATACATGCTTCAGTTTGCATCTCTTTAATAGAAGAATATTTTCCTATATTATCACAATGCTATTATCATACTTTAAAAATTTAGAAGTAACCTTTTTTAGCTTTTCAAATGTATAAACTCATATTTTTGCATCTGTTGTGGTTTCAGGAAGAATATAAATTTTTAAAAACTGTTGAAGTAATATGGAAAACTGAGTTTTGGAACTGTGGTCTAAACAAGTAATTTATTTCATTGAACTTTCCAAAATGTTTGAGTTAGTCTAGAATACTTGAGTGATATGTAATGACTGTTCTATTGTGTTTTACAAGTTATTCTACTAGCATAATATGTCCTTTTTTCTAGATCTCATTGACCTAAAATAAGTACTAATGCATCTATTTTCTTTCTATTCACTAATGAAGTCAAGTAATTTATATCATGCTATATGTAAAAGTACTATTTCTTGTTATTATTATAATTTAACTTATTAAATATGTTACATATTATATATATAACATATATATAATATAACATAATATATATATACAACAAATATATATAACATATTATAATAACTATGTTATTATTCAGTGAGATTAGGAAGGAAGTTCATAGCTACTAAATAGTAGGCCAACTGAAATGATACTAGCATGCATTTAAATTTTAGACATAGGTATAAAATAAGTTAATTGCCATTGTACTTATAGTATTTCCTTTCTTTTCTCAGTGGTTTCTAGTTACTGAAATTCATTATCACTACTGTTTTTGGGTTTTTTTTAAATAAAATATTGTTACCAAAAAAAAAAAATCCCTGTTACAAAACAAACCTCCGTCTTAAATCTGCTTTATATATGTTACTATTCAGAGCCCTCTATTTAAATGTACATGAGACCTAAGCACTGAAGTTGATTAAACCAACCTGCCTGTCAGGAATGCTGTAATGATTAAATAATATAGCAGATGTGGAAATGCTTGTCAATATTTCCCAAAGTATTGTTTCTCAAAGTAACTGATGTTCATAGTTACAACTTGAAAAATGAACTCCACGGTCTCATAATTCTTAGAAGCCCTACTATGAACAGAATAGGTACCTCAATTGACTGCTATCTCAAATATGCTAAAATTTATTGTGAGTCTTCAAAAGAAATACACGGTATCGGCACTGTCCAAACTTTGAACCTTTCTGATCTAAGCATCTCATGAGACCAGTACAATATTAATTTGGGAAATAATGGCTTAGATGAAAAACACTATACAGTTATAAAAGGTCACATTGGTTATGTCACCACTGTAGCCCAAATATGATAGGAAAGGAAGAGCAGTTGAAGAAAGAACAAGCAAATCTGTATGCAGTCAGTAGATTTATGAAAGATGATGCAAGCAGTGTTCAAGAAGATTCTCCGACTGAAGACAAGTTCTATAGTCTGGATGAATTGCATATTCTGGACATGATAGAGCAGGTAAGCCTGATTGGAGAGGGTACAGCCCTGCCTTCCTTCTTCCAGAATAATTGTTAACCATTTTCTCCCCATGACTCTTTGAACATCATATTAACCTAGTGGTTTATGTTGTGTTTGTGAGGAAAAAGAAAAAGTAGGAAAGGAGGGACAGAGGGATGACTGACATAAAAAAGAACTCTAGGAACTAGAAACTCTTCACTTTAGTCCTCAAGTCATTTCCTGGTTTTAAGTATTGGGCAGAGTTGATTACAAATGCATACCTTATAAAGAGTTTTCAAATAACACAAGGAAGAAAAAATACCCTAGCATAATCCCACTGGATTAAATTTCATTAGGAAAATAGCTTTATAAAACAAAGCTACTTTCACTTTTTAGATAATTAAACTTGGCTGTTACAATGAAATATCTACAAAAATATTAATAACGACACTTTTTGGGGTTCCTTTCCTGTTAGTAGTCAGTGCTGGGGACGACATACATATATGAAGGTGCACATGAACATGATCTAGGTGCTCAAAAGAGCACTTAATGAGACAAAACTATGAAAGCTTTTTTTTTAAAAAAAACAAACATAGGATTTACTTACCCATGAGAATTTTATACTGAGATAATTTTATGATAACCTGTTCCAGGGTTTAAGTATAATAATATATAGTATATATATATATTATATTATTATATATAGTATCAATAATATTGATTGTCTAAGGAAACAGTGCAAATGATTCTCTAATAGTACATTAGTATGATTGTCACATCTTTCTGTCTCCTTTCCAATTAAAATACATAAAGTTTAACTGAAATGACATATTTTAGGCTTTGGATGTCACACTAAAGTTTAAATGTGGGGTCTTTAGTTTTCATTCAACAGCTATGAGAACTCAAAAATAGAATCAAAATGTCACACACATTTTGAAAAATGTTTGTTCATTCATTTATTCAGAAAGCACTTAGTACCTAATTTGTGTCAAGAGGTATGCCAAGATATGGTTCCTGTGATGATAGTGTTTATAATCCAGTGGAGAAATTGAACATTAACCTAAGGTGATAATTCCTGAGGTAATAATTGGTACTTGTGCAATCAAGATTGCCTGAGTTAGAATTCTGGCTCTTTCACTTACTGTGTGACCTTGGGCAAGTTACCTAGTTTTATCATCTCTAAAACAGAAATATCGAGTACCTACTTCATATGATCTCGTGACAACAAAAGCATTACGAAAAAAACTTTAAAAATGGTGAGCTTGCAGATAACATTATCCAATAGTAGCAGCAGTAGACAAGTAACTCTGGTATTGTTCAGTGAATGCTGTAATTGGAGAGAGGTAGATGTATTTAAACTAATCAGAGAATGATGTTTGCATTGAAAGCTATAATGCATGAGTTAGCAACTTAAATATCCGCGCAATATCTAAAATAGTAGTGCTTTTCCTTTAAATAACTGTCATATTAAGTGGGTTTTTTTAAAGTTATTTATTTCTGTCTACGCTGGGTCTTTGTTGCTGTGTGGGTTTTTCTGTAGTTGTGGCAAGTGGGGGCTGCTCTCTAGTTGCGGTGTGCATGCGTCTCATTGCGGTGGCTTCTCTGGTTGTGGAGCACAGGCCCCACAGTTGTGGCACACAGGCTTAGTTGCTCCACAGCATATAGGATCTTCCAGGAGAGGGACTGAACCCGTGGCACCTATATTTGTAGGTAGATTCTTTACCACTGAGCCACAAGGGAAGCCCCTAAGTGCTTTTTTAAAGAGAAAAATAAAGCATTCATATTCCATTTGCTCAATAGGGCTCAACCAACAAGGTAACTACAGAATATGGAGAAACTGAGAAGGAAAAGCTCACTCGACAACAGCAGCTTTGTAAATTGCACTATCAATGTGAAGTAAGTACTTTTGCCCTTAAATCTGAGGCAAGTTAGAGAGAGTTTTTGGAGTCCAATTTTTTTCTTTAAATTTCTGAAGACTTAAACAAAATTAGTTGAAATAATGCTTTTCATTAATTAGGATTTCAGAAGACAGTTGAAAACAGTGACTTTGTGGTGGCAAGAAAACCAAATGCAGATTAAAAAGAAAGATAAAATCATCGCGTCTCTTAACCAACAAGTGGCTTTTGTAATCAGTAAGATGTCCAAGTAAGTGCAAATCTGTTGATAGAAGAAAATCCTGTGTTAAAAGATAATTCCTATGTAGCCACTAGGTGGCATTGTGACTGCACATTAGGAACTGCCAACCACAAGGACTGCACTTGGTTAAAAACCCACTGTTATTTGCCTTGCCAGCTGGATTGAGAAATAAGCAACTGCTCACTCTATATATCAAGCTTTTCATATATTGGCTGAATAAGTGTGAAGATAATAGAATTACATGAGAACGATAATTAACTTTCAGGTCATGGCTCTAATTTGTAAAAATGTGACTAATGATTGGCTAGTTTATAGCATATGAGAATTAAATTCCTCAAAGACATCACTGACTCACTTTTATACTTTTTAATGTTGGTTTCTGAGAGTATTTGTGTTTTAAGCACAAGATATTGAAAACAAATCAAATTCCTGGAGAATCTTTTCTCCTCTATCAATCTCATATCTCTTACAACCTTAAGTATTAAATACCTAAGACTAAAAATTCTGATTAATATGGAAGATTAGTATCCTGCTCCATTGTTTTTAATCTAGCCACTGCCTCAAACCACTATTGGGTGAAATAGTAGTATAATTTGTAACATATTATTTTGATAAACAGTGATACCACAAAACACCAATCATTCATGATGTCTGATTTGAAATCCACTGCAATTCCTAGTGGAGAAGGCAATGGCAACCCACTCCAGTACTCTTGCCTGGAAAATCAGATGGGCGAAGGAGCCTGGTAGGCTGCCGTCCATGGGGTGGCAAAGAGTCGGACACAACTGAGTGACTTCACTTTCACTTTTCACTTTCATGCATTGGAGAAGGAAATGGCAACCCACTCCAGTGTTCTTGCCTGGAGAATCCCAGGGATGGGAGAACCTGGTGGGCTGCCATCTGTGGGGTCACACAGAGTCAGACACGACTGCAGCAACTTAGCAGAAGCAGCAGTTCCTCGACTGCTAATAAGGAAAATAGGTTCTAGGGAGTACCTCAGTGTAAGGAATCCATGATAGAACAGTCTTTGGGACTCTGAGGGAGAGGGTGAAGGTGGGATGATTTGGGAGAATGGCATTGTAGCATGTATATTATCATATGTGAAATGAATCACCAGTCCAGGTTCGACCCATGATACAGGATGCTTGGGGCTGGTGCACGGGGATGACCTGGAGGGAGGATATGGGGAAGAGGGAGGTGGGAGGGGGGTTCAAGAGGGGGAACACATGTACACCCGGGGCGGATTTGTGTCAATGTATGGCGAAACAAACCAATATATTAATTTAAATTAAGTTGCCTCCAATTAAAAAAAAAGGAAAATTGGAAAAATACTTGAGAAAGATTTTGGTCTTAAATTTTCTCCCACATATCATTCAACCTGAAGGGGTTTTAAGGAAGAACAAGATGCTATACCTCTGGCAACATGATATCACTTACAAACACTCTCAGGTTTGTGGGCCTAAAATAACTGGGGCAAACTAAACTGGCTGACATCACTTAAGAAACCATACTTCAGGATTCAAAACTTTGTCATTTAACCTGGAAGGTAATGACCAATCCATGAATATGTTACATAGCATCAGAGATCAGAAAAGCAATGCCACCCATGCAGCTGCCCTTCTCCTTCACTATCTGAGATATTCCTCTTCAATTCTGATACCTTACCCAGTGTAAACAACCAGTTATAAAAAGCTGAGTCCATCAAATTCTCTAATCAAGTGTTCTCATGAAAAATTCTAGCTTGTGTGTTCATTGTGTGAGGACATCAAACATTTATCAAGTTCCCACGGTGTGCAATTATGTAAGGACATGTAAAAGATGCCAAGATGTATCAGATATTAACTGTGAGCTTCTGGAAAATATAGATTAATATGAGAGGATTAAAATTACATACAATAGAGGGACCACCACTTCACCAACAGGTAGTAGCTTCTTGACTTGAAAGTCCTCCTTAAAACTAAAACACCCTGGATAGAACACAGCAAATATAGGAAGACTCTGAAAGGTAGAAGAAGAAAGGTGACCATCTAGAAAACTTGGGACTTGAAGAATTATGTGACAGTGATTTTTCTTATTGCCTTCCATGTATACTGGACAGGACACTGCAGAAGCCTCCAACATGGAATTGCTAGTAAGCACAGGGGAGGGGGGCACTAAAGTCCCAAGAAAAGTCTGTTCCCTTTAACCAAATGATGAGGGAAAGGAAGATAGAATAACATGAAACCTTTTTGGCACTACAGATTTATTCCAGCCAAACACCAGTAGCTCCACACCACCCGCTGGACACAGGTGCTGCACTCTGACAAAACATGGACATGGTTCTTCCTCAGCTACAAATAGAATTGTTCTATTAATGACAAATGATTTCTAACATTTTATGGCGTTCTTTCTTCTTAGATTACAGCGTCAGAGCCATGCTAAAGATAATGAAATCAAGAACCTTAAAGAGCAACTTTCTATGAAAAGGTAACAAATAGCTGGTCCTACAATAGACTACTGTCAGAGACTAGGGCTTATGAGTTCTTTTCTCTTCATTGCAATCGTACTGCTATCTGTGACTGCTTTATGAAACTGGCTAAGTTTTGTTCTGATTCATACTTTTTTATAATTGTTGTTTTGAGATCTAATTCATATAGAATAAGATTCACCCTGTTAAAGTATGCAGTTACTTGATTTTTAGTATATTCACAGAGGATTACAACCATCACCACTAGCCAATTCCAGGACATTATTATCACCCTAAAAAGAAACCCTGGATCCATTAGAAATCACTGATTCTCTTTCCTCCCAGCTTCTAGCAACCACTAGTCTTTTTTTTTTTTGGTCTGGACATTTCATATAAATGGAGTCATATAGTACATGCCTCTTCTGATTAACTTCTTTCACTTAACATGATGTTTTCAAGGTTCATCCATATTGTATCAGGTATCAGTACTCATTCCTTTTTTATGGACAAATAATGTTCCATATATGGATATACCACATTTTTAATCAGTTGATGGACATGTTGTTTGTTTCCAATTTTTTACTATTATCAGTAATGCTATTATGACTATTTGTATACAAATTTTTGTGTGGACATATGCTTTTAGTTCTCTTGGGTATATACCTAAGAGTAGACTTGGTAAGGCATGCAGTAAGCTCTGTGTTTAACTTTTGGAGGAACTGCCAAACTGTCTTCTAAGTGACTGTACCATTTTACAATCCCACCAGCAATGTATGAGTATTTTGATTCTCTACCATTCTCACCAATACTTATGTTATCTGTTTTTGTTTCACCCATCATAGTATTTGTGAAGTGGTATGTATCTTTATGGTTTTTATTTGCATTTTCCTAATAATTATCTTTTAATGTGCTTACTATTTGTGTATCTTCTTGGAGAAATGTCCGTTTACTTCCTTTGAATATTTTTAATATTAGATTGTTTCTCTTTCACTGGGCTTCCCTAGTGGCTTAGTTGGTATAGAATCTTCCTGCAATGCAGGAGACCTGGGTTTGATCCCTGAGTCAGGAAGATCCTGGGTCAGGAGAAGAAACTGGCAACCCACTCCAGTACTCTTTCCTGGAGAATTCCATGGACAGAGGAGCCAGGCAAGCTGCAGTCCATGGGATCGCAGTTGGACATGACTGTGATTGACTTTCACTTTCACTTTTTTCTCTCTTAACTATTGACTTTTAAGAGTTCTTTGTATATTCTGGACACAAGTTCCTTGTCAGATACATGATTTTCAAATATTTTCTTCCATTCTGTGAGTTGTGTTTTTACTTCCTTGATGATGTCCTTTGAAGCACAGTTAATTTTGATGAAATCCAATTTATTTTTTTCTCTCATAGGCAAAATTTTCACAGCATTCAATGGCATTATAATTCCTTTTTGTTGACTCTTTCCATATTTTATAATTTTTCCCCTCAAAATACTCTGGCCTTAATGGATATTAGCAACATATTGTTTTATCAAGCTTCTCATAAATGTTTGTCAGGTATTGTCAGGTATTCAGGCATCCAGATGTTTCTAATAATAAAACATTGAGGAAAGTCTTGTGAAAAAGTTCCTATTACAATGCTATATGTTCAATTAAATGCTTTCATTGGGAACATAATTTGGTATGTATGGTCTAGTGTTCTGGGGCTCAAGTGTAGGAAGTTGAAATGGTTTAGGAAAAAGAGAAACTTCATAGGTAGCCATTTTCCATAATGTCCTTCGTAAATAATATCCTTATCAGCACCTCCTCCTCTCTTTCTCAACCTACAGGAATTGTTTTCATTCTGAGTTACTGAATATGAGCACTGAAATAACCAGTAAAATATTTTAATACAGTGATGTAGCTTTATTACAGGGGTGGTTGCTATTGTTATAAAAAGGCTTGTAGAAATTTTATTTGATGTAAAATTTGTTAATAATAATAGTTTATACTTACTTAGTACTTAATATTTGCCAGATGCAAGTACTTTATATATATTATCTGAATGAATGTTTCACAACAACTCGTTGAGGTAAGTAATGTAATTTTCTCCATTTTTCTTTGTGAGGAAACTGAGGTATAGAGAAGTAACTTGTTCATGGTTTCACATTTAATAAGTTGTGAAGGTCAGATTCATCTTCAGATAGCTTGATTTCAGAGCCAAGTTTTAAATCATAACCTCTGTACTGGTAACTTTAAACCTTCCACACTCACGATAGAAAAGGATAACACTAAGGGTTAAGGAGTGTCTCTTCTTGCTTCTATGTGCCGTGTACTTTTCAGGAAATCATTTCCTATTCATTGAATAGCTTGTATCTGTGTGCTTCCTGAATAAGGTGGAAGAGTCTGACCTTGCTGCAATGTTACTGACTCTTTAATTATCATATATTTCAGATCTCAGTGGGAAATGGAGAAGCATAATCTGGAAAGCACAATTAAAACATACTTAAACAAACTGAATGCGGAAACTAGCAGGGCTTTAACAGCTGAGGTAAAAAAATAGAGATGGCGTTGGGGAGGGAAGTTTTCCTTGTGTACTAGTATACTAAAGAATTTTGAAAAGACTGTTTTTTGAATAAACAGAATTAAGACATCTGAGGACCAGCCAGAAAAACACAGTTCAAACTCTTGTGCTTTTCTTTTGACTCATTGGCGTTTTGTGTGTTTACTTGAAGGTTGATGATCTTATGTTGTTTTCCCCCAAATGATTTCACGAAATTGGTTTGCTTCAGTATATATATCATACTGATTTTGAAAAATTCTCATTAAACCAGGTGACTAAGCCAAATGTCTAAGAATAATATGTCACTGCCGCTATAATAAATACTTTCTTTGCTGTTTAACTATATAGATATTTCAAAACCACACACACACCGTACAGTCCAATCAAAAACTAACTTACCTCTTCCCCTAGAAAGTCATCCAGTCTCTCCTAAGTTATTTTTGAACACTACAGCTAGGATTTCTCAAAAGAAATGCGATTTTATGTATGTGTGTAATTTTTATTTGTAGATAACCAATCTTGATATACAATAAAATTCAAATTTTTGGAGAGCTCATTGACATTAAAATCATCGCAAACCTTCTCACCTTTGTCGTGGGTAAGGTCTATTTATAACAGAGTACTCTGAAATCCAGAGCTCAACAATCAAGGGTTGATATCTGCACCAAAAATCCTTGAAGAGTGATGTATTGAAGTATTAAATTCAACTGGGGCAAGAAAACAACCTCAGATTACCTTAAGAACTCGTTTGTAGACTTTTTCACTGCTTTTAATTGGAAAGTTTATACTTCGATTATTAATTTTAGAAACACTTAATGCTGTCCAAGAGTATAGTAAGCTACATTCAGTGAATATTGAGTGATCCATAGAAAAAAACAAAGGCCAAATGACCATGCATCAATAATACTTGAAGAGACATCAGACTAGATGACCTCCAAGCCCCATTTGGTCGGCATAGTCCTATATGGTCTCATTGTTTTCTTACTCCTTAATCAATTCAAAAAAGATCAAATAGCAGGACTTCTTTTGAGTGTTCTTAAACTTTGCTGCATAATCTGAGAGCTTTAAAAAACCCCATTTACCAGGCTGCACCTAGAATCAATTACATTAGAATCTCTGGAACCAAAGCAATTTTTTAAAGTTTCTGAGATGATCCCCCATTGCATATGCAAGTTTGAAAACTAATGTTCTAAAATGTTTACCATCCAAGTAACTTTTGAATAAAAATAGTAGAACTTAAGGATTGATCAAAGAGCTTTAATGTGTTATGGTCAGGAAAAAGACTCAGGTGCTTTAGAAGAAATTTTTTAAAATAGCTTTAAATTTATTTGAAATGTTTGAAGAAAAATGTGTTCTTCTATAAGGACACCTTTCACTTCTTTCTCTTTCTCTCAAAAATCTGTAGGTATATTTCTTACAGTGTCGTAGAGATTTTGGTTTGCTTCATCTGGAGCAGACTGAAAAGGAATGCCTCAGTCAGCTTGCCAGGGCGACTCATATGGCAGCAAGGTAACCTCTCCCTCTTCCTTAATGTGTCTTGAGCTCTGAGATCTCACAGGTGGCTCCAAAGTTGAACATAATCTGTGTTGTGTTTTACATATATGACATCAGAATCTTTGGAATAAAAAAAAAAAAATGGCTTCTTGAATGAAGAAGCCATTTTTTTAAAAACCTCAGATGTCATTTAATCACTTTGAGCTTTTACTTTGTTGCTCCTGCTGTAGCACGGAGAAGTCTGTAAGGGCAGTAATAGCTGCTAGCAGATTTTTCCCTTCCTCTACAATGAAGCAGATCAAAAGTCTCAGTCAGAGGCATGCATAAAGACCAGATGTTTACAAAACAAGTGAATTCCAACTGGAAAACTTTTTCTAATTCTTTTCTCTTAATGCTTGATTTTAAATGCCTTTGGAAAAATACACTGAGGGAAAATCAGCATTAATACCTAAAACTGTGTTAAAGGCAGTTTGCTACTCTGCTACAAATGAATGGTTTTCAAATTTTGGGCAGGTTGCATGGGATTCTTCTTCAATTTGTAATTTTACCAGGTACACCTTTAAACTTAAGGAATTAATTGAGTTAAAAATCTCTGGGACCAATGCATCACTATTTTTAATGATGATTTCAATATAATCATCATTATTCTTCAATTCTGAAGAATCAGAATCTGATGTTTAACAAGATTCCTAGTATATACTGATGTATGTTCAGGTCAGGGAAGCACTGTTATAAGTGATCAGTCTGTCTTTTCTTCCTCGAGGGGGAAATGATGCTCTGTAAATTAGAATATTATCAAGCTTCTTTGTATGAGATAATCTCAGTGATAACTTGTTAGGCTCTTTTAAAGTTGTTGTGCTGGGTGATTCTGGGGTGGGGATGTTACAACAGATAGAACCTTCTGAAAGGCCACATGAAATCTCTCTTCTAGAGATACCAGACCCTAAACACCTTAAAACTGTTTTACATAAGTCATTCGGTGGGCTGCTTGGCAGAGCTGCTGTGTCTGTGCAATTTATACATTTTATAGAGACAGCAATCTATAATTCATCCTTGCAAAGGAGGTACTTCTTTATTATTTGCCTTTTTGTAGGGAATATCTTTTTCTAATTTACAAGAGAGATTTATAGGCCAACCATGGCCCTGTGATGTCAAGGTTAATGTGCAAATAGTCCAAAACCTACTTCCAAGATGAATTAACATCTTTGAGATTGCTCGTGCACTGAGTGCCAAGTCACTTCAGTCATGTCCCATGACTCTGCCCTATAGCCCGCCCGGCTCCTCTGTCCATGGGATTCTCCAGGCAAGAATACTGGTGTGGGTTGCCATCCCTTCCTCCAGGGGATCTTCCCAACCCAGGGATCGAATCTGCATCTCTTATATCTTCTGCATTGGCAGGTGGGTTCTTTACCCACCTAGGAAACCAAACTAGATGGCTAGGGCAATTTCCCTACTTGGTCTTCTTTGCCTGCCTTCAGTGGAGGGATTCCTGAACAAAGGTTTTATAGTATGTCCTAAAAAATATTGCCAAGATAGAAAAAACTTAGTGTTCTGGAAACAGAGGTTATATCCACTGTTTAAAAAAAGAAATCTTGTCTTTATTTCCTAGTCTTTTCTTAAAACTTTTAATAACAAGTCGTTCCATACAACTTTCTTCCCATTTGAGGCAACTAGTGATAGAGGTAATTTTGTTGTTTTGTTTTATTTACATAAATACTAGGGAACATAATAGAAACTTTTGGAAATCTAAGTGGCATTTACAAAGAGCTTTCTCTGTGTTTCCATTTTTGTACCAGCAACCTAAAATCACTTCAATTAAAGGCTGCAGTAGACACTTGGAATGCCATTGTGACAGATGTTAGAAACAAGATTGCATTCCTCAGGGTAAGTCATGAAGTATTTAGAGTAAATTGACTCAATGGTGTAGATGGTATACACTTAAAAAAAAAATCTAGTGTTAAAAACAATTGGAAGAAAAGCTATGACAAACCTGGTGATGGTTTAGTCAGTAAGTCATGTCTGACTCTTGCAACCTCGTGTACAGTAGGTTGCCAAGCTCCTCTGTCGATAGGATTCTCCAGGCAAGAATACTGGAGTGGGTTGCCATTTCCTTCTCCAGGGGGTCTTCTGGACCCAGGAATTGAACCTGGGTCTCCTGCATTGCAGGCAGATTCTTTACTGACTGAGCTATGAGGGAAGTCCTAGACAGTGTATTAAAAAGCAGAGATATCACTTTGCCAACAAAGGTCCGTATAGTCAAAGTTATGATTTTTCCAGTAGCCTTGTACGGATGTGAGAGCTGGGCTGTAAAGAAGGCTAAGTGCTGAAGAATTGATGCTGGAGAAGACTATTGAGAGTCACTTGGACAGCAAGGAGAGCAAATCAGTCAATTCTAAAGGAAATCAACCCTGAATGTTCATTGGAAGGACTGATGCTGAAGCTGAAGCTCCAATATTTTGGCCACCTGTTTCGAAGAGCCAACTCATTGGAAAAGACCCTGATGCTGGGAAAGATTGAGGGCAGGAGGTGAAGGGGACAGCAGAGGATGAGGTAGTTGGATGTCATCATTGACTCAATAGACATGAGTTTGCGCAAACTCTGGGAAATAATGAAGGACAGTGGAGCCTGGTATGCTGCAGTCCATGGGGTCACAAAGAGTTGGACATGACTGAATAACAACAAAAATTTAAGGAAAACATGTTTTCTCACTGCAGTTATTAAAGTATGCCTTTTTGAGGTTTGATTACTTCCACGTAGTTGATTGTAGATAGCATCCTAACTCTCACACGTCTTCTTTCAGGTTCTTGGTTTAGTAAATGGTACATTCAAAAATTGTGCCTCACACTTAATTTTCCTAGAATTCCAAAGCTAACTGTGCTCCAATCATAAGGGAATGCTTTAACTTTAACAGAGTAATTATGTGTTTATAGAATTAAAAGGAAGGTCAAGAATACCTGTATTAGTTTTCAGTGTTAAACTTTTTTGTATTAATAATTACTCCCTAGTGCAAAGTAATAAATTCTTAATTATTCATGTAATAGAATTAGGACTGTGCTAAAGGTAATCTGTGAAGAGGTAAACCACTGAATATTTATTAGTTTATTCATTTGTAGAATAATTTCATATTTTTATCTTAAAGTTGATATATAATGTTGATTGTTTTGTGATTCCACAATACTGCAGGGAAAACAATGACATTCAGTTATAAAGAGCTGTCTCAAAGCACTATCTACTTGTCTAGCTTTGTCCTTGGTGATCTTCCCTGTTTCTTTCCTGGATTCTTTCATCCTCAGCTTTTAGTGATGCTTAGCTTTTTTATTGGGTTTATTAAAAGTTCTGACCTCAAAAGATCTGCCCTTTGTTCTCTATCATTGTTTCCTTCTAAGAACATGTCCTGTACATGAAAGTTTCTAAATGTTTTAAGACTTTTTCTTTCCACTCTTGTGGGTTGTTTACAAAGTAAACAGATTACAAAGTAATATGAAAAGCAAAATGGGGACAATGCCAATAATCTAGAAAGTATGTTTTTAAACTTCAAGGTTGGGAGTCTTTCTTTTGGCAAAATCCAAGAGGAAAAATACAAAGCTATATGGGGAACTGGAGAAAGCTAACGGTATAAATATTAAGATTAAAAAAATGTGGACATTTAGTAAGTTTTTTCTGAACCTTCCCCTCCATTTCTAAAATGAACATTTACAAGTAGTTTTGGAGAAGACTCTTGAGAGTCCCTTGGACTGCAAGGAGATCCAGCCAGTCCATTCTAAAGGAAATCGGTCCTGGGTGTTCACTGGAAGGACTGATGCTAGAGCTGAAACTCCAATAATTTGGCCACCTCATGCGAAGAGTTGACTCACTGGAAAAGACTCTGATGCTGGGAGGGATTGGGGGCGGGAGGAGACGGGGACGACAGAGAATGAGATGGCTGAATGTTATCACTGACTCGATGGACATGAGTTTGAGTGAACTCCAAGAGTTGGTGATGGACAGGGAGGCCTGGCATGCTGTGTTTCATGGGGTCGCAAAGAGTTGGAGACGACTGAGTGACTGAACTGAACTGAACTGAAGGATTGGGGTCAAGAGGAGAAGGGGATGACAGAGAATGAGATGGCTGAATGTTATCACTGACTCGATGGACATGAGTTTGAGTGAACTCCGGGAGTTGGTGATAGACAGGGAGGCCTGGTGTGCTGTGATTCATGGGGTCTCAAAGAGTCGGACATGACTGAGCGACTGAACTGAACTGAAGCTGTTACAAATACTTTTTTCCCATATCGATCACCTAGTATATTATTTACATCTTCTTGATTTTTAGACATTGTTTACTTTAATCAGTGGTTACCATTTGGGGGCTAAAAATTATGGAAACACTGAGGAATTATCACAGAGATCTGTGAATTATGTGTCATTGTACCTTGTCACTCAATAGACACTGTTAAAGACACAGCTATTAGTATTTACATTTATGGAGAATGGTGTATAGAGTTGTTTTATGTCAAAAATTAGTTTTATATTATTTTTGGCGTACTAGATTGGGAATCACTAACCTGTGTTGTACTATTCAAAACTACATCAAGTATTTCCATATGCTATTCCTTTGAAGTTGATTTTGCTGTAAAATATTGTTTCTCTTCTTCTATTAGACACAATACAATGAACAAATTAGCAAGGTGAAGCAAGGGTTTGCCTTGAGTACATTGCCTCCAATCCAGCTTCCTCCACCACCTCCCAGTCCTGAGATACTGGTAAGAAATACAGTTGACTCTTGAACAACACAAGGGTTGAGGGGTGCCAACCCCCCATGCAGTCAGGAATCTGGGTACTGCTCTACTCGAAAACAATGAATTCGATAAATGACTGCCCAAGTGCAGAAAGCTGAAACAGTTTGGATAGAATCATGACTCAAACCCTAGTTTTTTGATTCCATGTATCAAATGCAAACTTTCTCCGCATTTAAAGATCTAAAAAATGGAAATACAGGGACTATATTTGTTGAAAAAAATAGGCATTTAAATAGACCCACACAACTCAGACCTGTGTTGTTCAAGAATCAGTTGCATAACATTTTGAACCATCGCCATCCTCATCTTGATAAAATGGTGAGAACTGTAAGACATTGAATAAGCAGTACGTTCATGTGTCTTCAAAGTGGATAGGGCACATGTTGTGCATATCATTTGTAATTATGTCCATCCCTGTTGTATCATCTACAGATGGTATGGCTAGTTTGTTGGCTCAGCTGAGGCCAAGAGATAGGTTGTATTATTGGATTTTATTAATGTGTTTGATATCTAAAGAGGTAATGTGTGCTCATTCATCCTGTCAATCACATTTACATGGTGGGAGAAAACTGAAGAATACTCAGAATTGCCAATTGCCCTCAAATTACCACTAGACTACTGAAACCTCTTAGCATAATACCCTATCAGGCTGGACTTCAGTCCTCCACTTCCACTTCAGACTGTGTTTTCTTAATTTTTATCTTCTATTCTTACCTTTTAATATCAAAGACAGCTTTCATTTAGGTCCCTTCCCTGATTGTGGCTAGGGATAAATGGGTCTTCATCAGACAAACTAATCTCTATGCCATACTATTTATATTAGCCTTCTGGGAAACATTATTGGGGGGGAAAAGTGAAACATAATACCTTAACCCAATAAACTCATACAGCTTTCCAAAAGACCTTTTGGAACAGAACCACTAGATGATAGCTTTTATTATGATAACAGATCTGAGGATAAGAAAAAAAAAGCTGTAATATATTTAGGGGTAGATCACTTCTGACATTAGCATTTCTGCTTGTAATAGAACTTTGAAAATATTATTTCTACAAATACTAGTTCAATATCTCAAAGAACTTAAAAATTATTAATATGCGAATTGTGTGGAGTTATACTGTGTTTCAAAAGCAGAATTTAGAGCTGAGAAAGTATTCTATGATACGCATGGGCCTTAGTTTAGAATGAGAGGATTGCCTTTAATATTTTTGATTAGTTCAAGTCTTACAGGAACTTTGTATTATGGATATTTTTATTCTAGGCTTTGAACAACATCCTTCCCAATGCTTCTGATAAGGAATGTGTTGCATAGATGACAAATCCCAGATTCCCTTTAGTTCTATGGGAAGTAACATGGTAGGATTTCTAGAAACCCTGTTGCCTTCTGCCTGTATTCAAACTGCTGCCTGTAGCTCGTAGTTAAACTCTCCCATGACTCTCAACATAAAATGTCTCCAGAGACTTGGAAGCTAGATACAGAGTTGTTCTTTGGAATTTTCTGGAATCAGACTGGCATCAGCTGTCTGTGACAGCTATATATGACACTGTAACTGACAGACATTATCTAACCTTGACCTCTACATCTGCATCCTTTCAGAGACTTGCTTATGTCTAATGTGGCTTTCCCGATGTAGTCAAGGGCAAAAAACCACTGGCAGTTACGCTCAGTAAAATTCATAACTATCCTTTGCAAACATTTAAAAGGTGCATGTGTATCTTTTGTGCTTCCTAACGAGAGTCACTGCTGTGCAAACATTTAAGAGGTGCATGTATATCTGACGGAATGTGGTCCACTGGAGAAGGGAATGGCAAACCTTTTCAGTATTTTTGCCTTGAGAACCCCATGAAAAGTATGAAAAGGCAAAATGATAGGATACTGAAAGAGGAACTCCCAAGGTCGGTAGGTGCCCAGTATGCTACTGGAGATCAGTGGAGAAATAACTCCAGAAAGAATGAAGGTGGGGAGCCAAAGCAAAAACAATACCTAGTTGTGGATGTGACTGGTGATAGAAGTAAGGTCCGATGCTGTAAAGAGGAATATTGCATAGGAACCTGGAATGTTAGGTCCATGAATCAAGGCAAATTGGAAGTGGTCAAACAGGAGATGGCAACAGTGAATGTCAACATTCTAGGAATCAGCGAACTAAAATGGACTGGAATGGGTGAATTTAACTCAGATGACCATTATATCCACTACTGTGGGCAGGAATCCCTTAGAAGAAATGAAGTAGCCATCATGGTCAACAAAAGAGTCCAAAATTCAGTACCTGGATGCAATCTCAAAAATGACAGAATGATATCTGTTCATTTCCAAGGCAAACCACTCAATATCACAGTAATCCAAGCCTATGTCCAAACCAGTAATGCTGAAGAAGCTGAAGTTGAACAGTTCTATGAAGACCTACAAGACCTTTTAGAACACCCAAAAAAGATGTCCTTTTCATTATAGGGGACTGGAATGCAAAAGGAGGAAGTCAAGAAGCATCTGGAGTAACAGGCAAATTTGGCCTTGGAGTACGGAATGAAGCAGGGCAAAGGATAACAGAGCTTTGCCAAGAGAACGCACTGGTCATAGCAAACACCCCCTTCCAAAAACACAAGAGAAGAATCTACACATGGACATCACCAGATGGTCAACCCCGAAATCAGATTGATTATATTCTTTGTAGCCAAAGATGGAGAATCTCTATTCAGTCAGCAAAAACAAGACCAGGAGCAGACTATGGCCCAGATCATGATCTCCTTATTGCCAAATTCAGATCGAAATTGAAGAAAGTAGGGAAAACCACTAGACCATTCAGGTAAGACCTAAATCATATCCCTTATGATTATACAGTGGAAGTGAAAAATAGATTTAAGGAACTAGATCTGATAGAGTGCCTGATGAACTATGGACAGAGGTTCGTGACATTGTACAGGAGACAGAGACCAAGACCATCCCCATGGAAAAGAAATGCAAAAAAGCTAAATGGCTGTCTGAGAAGGCCTTACAAATAGCTGTGAAAAGAAGAGAAGGGAACAGCAAAGGAGAAAAGGAAAGATATAAGCATCTGAATGCAGAGTTCCAAAGAATAGCAAGGAGAGATAAGAAAGCTTTCCTGAGCAATCAGTGCAAAGAAATAGAGGAAAACAACAGAATGGGAAAGACTAGAGATCTCTTCAAGAAAATTAGAGATACCAAGGGAACATTTCATGCAAAGATGGACTCGATAAAGGACAGAAATGGTATGGTCCTAACAGAAGCAGAAGATATTAAGAAGAGTGGCAAGAATACACAGAAGAACTGTACAAAAAAGATCACAACCCAGATAATCATGATGGTGTGATCACTCACCTAGAGGCAGACATCCTGGAATGTGAAGTCAAGTGGGCCTTAGGAAGCATAAAGTGATGGAATTCCAGTTGAGCTATTTCAAATCCTGATAGATGATGCTGTGAAAGTGCTGCACTCAATATGCCAGCAAATTTAGAAAGCTCAGCACTGGCCACAGGATTGGAAAAGGTCAGTTTTCATTCCAATCCCAAAGAAAAGCAATGCCAAAGAATGCTCAAACTACCGCGCAGTTGCACTCATCTCACACGCTAGTAAAGTAATGCTCAAAATTCTCCAATCCAGGCTTCAGCAATACGTGAACTGTGAACTTCCAGATTTTCAAGCTGGTTTTAGAAGAGGCAGAGGAACCAGATATCAAATTGTGAACATCCGCTGGATCATCGAAAAAGCAAGAGAGTTCCAGAAAAACATCTATTTCTGCTTTATTGACTTTATATGCCAAAGCCTTTGACTGTGTGGATCACAATAAACTGTGGGAAATTCTGAAAGAGATGGGAATCCCAGACCACCTGACCTGCCTCTTGAGAAACCTATATGCAGGTCAGGAAGCAGCAGTTAGAACTGGACATGGAACAACAGACTGGTTCCAAATAGGAAAAGGAGTACGTCACGGCTGTATATTGTCACCCTGCTTATTTAATTTATATGCAGAGTACATCACGAGGAACGCTGGGCTGGAAGAAGCTCAAGCTGGAATCAAGATTGCTGGGAGAAATATCAATAACCTTAGATATGCAGATGATACCACCCTTATGGCAGAAAGTGGAGAGGAACAAAAAAGCCTCTTGATGAAAGTGAAAGAGGAGAGTGAAAAAGTTGGTTTAAAGGTCAACATTCAGAAAACTAAGATCATGGCATCTGGTCCCATCACTTCATGGCTAATAGATGGGGAAACAGTGGAAACAGTGGCTAACTTTATTTTTCTGGGTTCCAAAATCACTGCAGATGCTGATTGCAGCCATGAAATTAAAAGATGCTTACTCCTTGGAAGGAAAGTTATGACCAACCTAGACAGCATATTAAAAAGCAGAGACATTACTTTGCCAACCAAGGTCCTAGTCTAGTCAAGGCTATGGTTTTTCCCGTGGTTATGTATGGATGTGAGAGTTGGACTGTGAAGAAAGCTGAGTGCCGAAGAATTGATGCCTTTGAACTGTGGTGTTGGAGAAGACTCTTGAGAGTCCCTTGGACTGCAAGGAGATCTAATCAGTCCATCCTAAAGGAGATCAGTCCTGGGTGTTCATTGGAAGGACTGATGCTGAAGCTGAAACTCCAGTACTTTGGCCACCTCATGTGAAGAGTTGACTCATTGGAAAAGACTCTGATGCTGGGAGGGATTGGGGGCAGGAGGAGACGGGGACAACAGAGGATGAGATGGCTGGATGGCATAACCAACTCAATGCATATGAGTCTGAGTGAACTCCAGGAGTTGGTGATAGACAGGGAGGCCTGGCGTGCTGTGATTCATGGGTCACAAAGAATCGGACACCACTGAGCAACTGAACTGGACTGAACTCAACTGTGTATCTTTTGTGCTTCCTAACGAGAGTCACTGCTGTGCTTGATCAGAGTCACTTTAAGACTGTTGTGTTAAAGTATAGGCATTAGTGACCACTGGGGTCCAAAATCACTGCAGATGCTGATTGCAGCCATGAAATTAAAAGACGCTTACTCCTTGGAAGGAAAGTTATGACCAACCTAGATAGCATATTAAAAAGCAGAGGCATTAATTTGCAACCAAGGTCCGTCTAGTCAAGGCTATGGTTGAGTTGGACTGTGAAGAAAGATGAGTGCCAAAGAATTGATGCTTTTGAACTGTGGTGTTAGAAAAGACTCTTGAGAGTCCCTTGGGCTGCAAGGAGATCCAACCAGTCCATTCTAAAGGAGATCAGTCCTGGGTGTTCATTGGAAGGACTGATGCTAAAGCTGAAACTTCAATAATTTGGCCACCTCATGCGAAGAGTTGACTCACTGGAAAAGACCCTGATGCTAGGAGGGATTGGGGGCACGAGGAGAAGGGGACGACAGAGACTGAGATGGCTGGATGGCATCACTGACTCGATGGACATGAGTTTGAGTGAACTCCAGGAGTTGGTGATGGACAGGGAGGCCTGGGGTGCTGTGATTCATGGAGTCGCAAAGAGTTGGACACGACTGAGCGACTGAACTGAACTGATCATTAGTGGAACAGTTTGAAAGCACAGATGCTATAAATGTGACCATTCTTTCAGTATAAATTGAGGCGGTATTGTACAATGGGAATACACTAAACGTCTGTGTTCAGGTCCTAACTATGAAGAACAGTGTTGGTTTGGGGAAATTCAAGTGTCCCAGACTTATGTTTTTCTATTGACAAATCAAGAAATTGTCCTGGATAATATGATTACTAACATCTGTCTCTCTGAAATTCTAGTATTGTGAAGAATGGTCACCAGGCTTCAAATAAATATAGTGGTCTAACCTGAGAAGTCTGGAATAATGGGTACTCTTCCCAGTTTAACCCAGTATTTTTATGTGTTTCATTATATTTTATTTTTATACCCTGGCTGTCTAATTCTCAAAGTAATATTAGGTAATTGTCCTCAAAAAGAGCAGGACCACTGATTCAGAACCAGAACCATTTGTTATTTAAGAATTTTATATTATGAATATATTGAAACTTAATTAAAAATAGAATGATGAACCTCTGTGAACCCAAGAGCCATCTTCAACATCATAATCAACATTTTATCAATCTTGTTTCATGTTATTCCCTCCTTCCTCCCCACTAGAACATTTTAAAGTAAACCCTATATATCATATAATCTCATCCATTTATGGTTTTTCCCGTGGTCATGTATGGATGTGAGAGTTGGACTGTGAAGAAAGCTGATCGCCGAAGAATCGATGCTTTTGAACTGTGGTGTTGGAGAAGACTCTTGAGAGTCCCTTATACTGCAAGGAGATCCAACCAGTCCATCCTAAAGGAGATCAATCCTGGATGTTCATTGGAGGGACTGATGCTAAAGCTGAAACTGCAATACTTTGGCCACCTCATGTGACGAGTTGACTCACTGGAAAAGACTCTGATGCTGGGAAAGGTTGGGGGCGGGAGGAGAAGGGGACGACGGAGAATGAGATGGCTGGATGGCATCACCGACTCTGTGGACATGAGTTTGAGTGTACTCCTGGAGTTGGTGATGGACAGGGAGGCCTGGCGTGCTGTAATTCATGGGGTCACAGAGAGTCGGACACAACTGAGCGACTGAACTGAACTGAACTGAACTGATGCATTCCTAAAAGATGAAGACTCTTACTCTTATTGGCTATAATCACACCACCATTCTCCTAAGAAAATTATAATTTTTATATCTGATATTAAAATTTATATTTCCCCAACTGTTTCAAAAATGTCTTTTTCTTAACTAGATTAACAATACTTCCAATTTGGTTATAATTACCATTACTTTAAAAACCCTTATTTTTAAAAAAACAATCTAAACAAGGTTTATAATTTCATTTGGCTGATTATTTTTCTTTAAAGTTGTAATAGCTACCCAACACCTTCTGTCTTACTCATGTTGTTTGTTCGTTGAAAAACTAATTTCCTGTATTATTAATGTAACTGATTACATCTTTATGTGTCATTATACATGTTCTGCTATTTCCTATAAACTGATCATAGGTCTAGAGGGTTAAATTAGAATCAGATTCAGTATTTTTAGCAAGGTTACCTTATAGGTGATGAAATATATGCACATTAGAAGATACAGTATCTCTCATTTAGTGATATTAGGAATCAAGTGTCATTCTTGTCTCCATTATAAAGTTCCCATTAATTGTCACCTTTTTGGTTTCAGTATCATTACCTAAGAGCTATACTGATGTTTATTTTTTAAATTCAATAAATAGGTCAACTTCTACTTTATGCCAGTGCTAGACCTGGCACATAGTTGATGTCCCATAAACTTGTCCTCTTTTGTAGTCCAGCCAATAAAGTATCCAGCCCATTGGTAGATGCCAAGAAGGGCTAGCTTTCTATGAATCCCTGGGAAGTTCAGTAACATCCACAGGCATGTCTACAAGTCACTGTAGGAGGGTTTATCCCCCTGGCCCACCCTATTTTAGCTTTCTGCTATCCTTGAAACTAAACATAAGTTCAGAACTCCACCAGGTGGTAAAAGGTCCTTTCAATACATAATAGCAAAAGTAGTATTTTCTATAGACAACTTTCATTCTTTAGTGAATTTCTGAGTGTCAATATTGTTTATCAGTATGGAGAGTACTCACTGAGGAACTCCTTTGTACAGTCCTTTGCATTATTCCATTTGGCAGAGAACTTTATAGATCATCTAACCTCAACTCTTATTTTTATAGATTAATAACTTGGTGTCCAAGGCTACCCAGCGAGATGGAAAGAAAGTAGGACTAGAATCAAGTTCTCCTTTCTCTCTGTGCTCTTTAGTGTATTTTACTGCTCTCTGCTTTTTTCAAATATTCATATATTTAATTAGTGTTATAAGAGCACAGTTTCTAATATGTTTTGTATCTAGATTTCATACCAGTTTTCCTCCCCCCCCGAAAAGTTCATTGCTCTATGAGTTTATGTTATTGACTACGTAATCATGTGGGGGGTTTGTTTTTATTTTCTCTTTTCTATTTTAGATGCAGCAGTTCTTGGGAAGACCCATAGTGAAAGAATCTTTCTTTAGACCCATACTCAGTGTTCCTCAAATGCCTGCCGTTAGTTCTGGAATCGTCTCTGCAGCTGGTCAATCTAGATCTCCCTTGGTACAAAACCCTCTTGGTAGAATTGACATTAACTAGTCCATTGTCGCAGTAAACTCCCAGAATGAATGTGTTCTCTTTCTTCATTTATTTAATAAAGTAAATAATGATGATAATTGAATGACTATGTCCATGAAGCACTGTGTTAAGTACATTACATATATTAACTATTTCATTAAGTGATAATAGTTTAGTTTTTAGATACAAAGATAAATCTGATATTATAGTAGAGAATTCTTAGTTTTGCTTCTGAAAAAGACAGGGTGAGATTGGTAATTTTAAGAGACAGTTTATATTTAGCATGGTTGTTGGGTAGGGTGAAAAGCAAAGAAGCCAAGTCACATTATGCCACAAAGCAAAAGAAAAATTTTTTATACGTAGATAATATGTATATATTGTTGGACAGTAAATATCTATAAACAGGTAATATAAATATTATCACCCTGAAACATGTTATACTGCAAAGTTACAAATTTTCCTAGTTACAAAGAGCCAGATAAGCTTTATTAGAACCTGAAGAAGCAGTTGAGAAGTTTAAAGTGGTTAGGATTATTAGTTGTAATCTTGGTCAAGGTATACTTTTTATTAAAAAACCTCACAGAAGATTGATTTTTAATATAATTAATAAAAATTATCTAATCTTGAATTTGTCATAACTGCTTTCTAGTGAATTGAGGTTTATTCTGTACCTGTATATTGCTGACAGACTCCCTTTGAAATGTATAGTCAAATAGGTTTACTTACTTGTATAGAGGCCTCGCTACAAGCAAATATGTATCTAAGCTTTAACATGTTTACTAAGCACCACATTTTTTTTTATTATCTTGATACTATAGTGTTGCTGATGTGTTTTGCTCCTGCAACATTCTATGAGGATCAAGTACCTCAGCCTTCTAATAGGATTACTTTCTGATTCCTCTGAAAAAGCTTGGACATTGAGGCAAACCCAGATTTCTGGGGATATTCCGCTCTTTCTCTGACTTACCAGGCTTTGTATGAGTAATTTCAGTGTCTCTCAGTAGTTGCTAATTTTTCATAAGTAGTAACCTTATATTTTAAAATAATCTGTAATCTTAGATGGAAGATACTTTGTTTATAATTATCCTAATAATCAGATAAACCACTTCAAAAATTCACATATTGATATTAATTAATTAGAAACTTAATGGTTCTAAGAAAGAACTATCACAAAATATGGGAAAATTTTTGTTTAATGGTTTCATGACTCTGAGTTGTCACTACAACTTCCATATACCACCTATGTGACGTTTTGAGACACTGGGCAGATATTTTAGTAGTATTCTCATCTTTATTTAGTTGTTTGAAAATTAAACTTTTATTATTCGCTTTTTATGATTAATAAGTGTGAGTATAAGTGTAGTCGCTCAGTCGTGTCCAACTCTTTGCAACCCTATGGACTATAGCCCACCAGTCTCCTCTGTCCATGGGATTCTGCAGGCAAGAATACTGGAGTAGGTTGCCATTTCCTTCCCCAGGGGATCTTCCTGACCCAGGGATCGAATCTGGGTCTTCTGCATCACAGGCAGATGCTTTACCCTTTGAGCCACCAGGGAAGCCCAAATAATTTTATCTTATTAGATATTTATTAGTAATTATTAATAATTTTATTATTTTTATAATTAGAAAAATACAATGCACATAGTATATACAAAATATATAATATATACAGTAGAAAGCAAAACTACCCTGCTGTTGAATGCTAGAAAATAATCACAGCTTATGGATTATTTTATATCTTACAGTCCTTTTTCTATGCATACATATTTGAAAAATATTTTAATATTACATGATTTCTACCATAAATGCTGTGCCATAGACTTTTTTTAAATTACATATATTATGGATATCTCTTATGCTCAGACATATAGATCTATTTTTAAGGACTTGATTAGATATGCTACAGTTTATTTATTTATTCCCCTACTAACAAACTAGGTTGCTGTCAGAAATGCACACTCTATTTCCTTTATGTTTGCAATTACTGAGACTAGCATGTGCCATTTTAAAAATAAAGGTAAACATATATAAATAATTAGAAATGTTGTTGTGCTGGTTAAGGAAAAACTTCTGAAAAGGGAACATGCATGTCAATATTCCTCTTTATTGTACCCATTTTCTGAGGTATGGAGATCTCATGTTGACATGGAACTTTGCTTCCCCATAATTGAAGCTGATGACATAATTGTGTTTCTTACAGATGACTAGCATAGCCTTGACACTGCCAGCTCCTGTGGGAGAAGCTATACCTCCCAGTGCAAGTCTAGGAAGTGATCCCCTTATGATGAATTGGGAGAAGATTACAGAGGGGCTGAAAACTGCCTTTCCACAGCAGACCAGGTAGCTTAGTTTCTTTTAGTGTTGTGAATAGATCATACGACAGTTTCCATAGCCATAATTATGCCAGTGAAACATTTCAGAGAAACAACACCCACCCTCCCTCCTCCCAACACACACAAGGTACAGGTATTTCTTAACCATCACCTTGGTAAGGAAAATGAAATTCATTAAGAAGGGATAGTTTTCAGTATAAATTCTAAAACTCTCCATGAAAATTATTAGTTTTAAGTCACGAGGGAATGAACTTTTGAATTTAGGTTTACTTGTTTAGTGAAAGTACAACTAATTATAAACCTATCCAGTTTTAATGCCACTAGCTACAATAATTATCTTAATAACCTATTTCCAAAGTGAATTTTAAGTGAACTGTATGCCATATAAGTGCAAACATAGTCAGATTTCCTTAATTTATTGAGGGTTCTTATGGTTTCTTTGTTAAGGAACACAGTTAAATGCAAGAAATCATTATTTTACTCTGCTTTTCACAGTTCTGACTTTCGCAGAAAGCTATTTAATTCTACTCCTCCAGAAATGAAGTATCTTTTATCTTTAATCTTGTATCAAATAAATAATTCTAGTTTTCACCAGCATTTTCATTTGAAGATCAATGCTTTTATTTAACACTATATACTATTATGTTTCATGGTTATATTATGGTTTTGTAAACATAATGGTGAATAGAAAATGAAAATAGAACTTTAATATACTTGTGGTAACAATGTTTATAGAAAATAAATAGTAAATCAAAGATAGTTTTATAAGGCTGGTGACATGACATTTCATTTGAGAAAAATATTTTATCATCCTATCCTGTCCTGCCAAAATGTGTATGCAGACTTTGAGTCAGTGGGCCATGGGAATTGAAAAATAGCATGTTGATTAAAATACTCCTAGGTTTCTTTATCACTTAATGTGTCTTTTAGTCTTTGCTTTCCTTTTCTGTTAAATCTTTAATTTCTGTTTATGAATTTTATAAAAGTAGAATTGATAGCACAATGATAGAGACTGATGGTAACATAATTGAAAAGCAATATTTTAGTCTCTTTCAAGTAAGAGAACATTGAGAATTACAATATAAAGAGGCTCAGTACATAAATATTTAGATAGCAAACTTCATTTTCACAAGTGAGCTTTTATAAAGTTAAAATCTCATTGGGGGAAGAAAGCAAATACTAAACTTTATCAATCATGAACATATTAAGTATCCTAAATGAGCACATTAGTAGGAATTTTCATTCTGGTTTAAGATAAATGCAGATGGACCCATAATCACGTTTTTAGATCAGGGATCCAAAGGGTCACATCTGTACGGTGGATATTATCCCATGATAGGATTTTATATATCCTTTGGAGGGCACGTCTTCAGGGCAGTAGGAGAATGACCACTACTCTTTCCTTGATCTTTTCCAGAAAGGAGCTTACAGATTTCTTACGGAAATTGAAGAATACTCATGGGAAGTCCCTATCTGGACTGACATTTGATGAAATTGTTCATAAGATTTCCCAATTTATTGACCCCAAGAGATCTCAGGTAAAAAAAAAAAGCAATTAAACAACATAAAACAAAAAGTAAAACTATCTCCTGACCTTTACCTTTAGTTAGCTGTACTAATTATCTCTATAACATAATCAGGAAATCAATTATAATCATATTAAATCATATATTAACATTAAACAAACTTGACAAATGGCGTTGGAAACACCACCTGATCATTCTAGAATAAAACTGAGCCTTTTGAAATTCAGGTTATTTTGAATATTTCAAAATGAAAACTTTTTTTTTTCTAATTTTCTGCAAAGACTTATTTTAAATAAAAGAGCACCTAGAGTTACTTTTGTTTTTACCTGGTTCTTAGTCTATAAATAATATTGCTATAATTGCTTGAAGATTTCTCATGAACCTGATTATTAACCTTTATGTTGTTGTTCGGTTGCCCAATTGTGTCCGACTCTTTGTGACCCCATGGACTGCAGCACACCAGGCTTCCCTGTCCTTCACTATCTCCCAGAGTTTGCTCAAACTCTTGCCCATTGAATCGGTGATGCCATCCAACCATCTCATCCTCTATGTACCCCCTTCTCCTGCCCTCAGTCTTTCCCAGCATCAGGATTTTTTCCAGTGAGTCAGCTCTTTGCATCAGGCAGCCAAAGTATTAGATCCTCAGCTTCAGCATCAGTCCTTCCAATGAATATTCAGGGTTGATTTCCCCTTTTGTTGAATTCCACTGTAGCATATTCTATGGTAGTCTGTCAGTTCTTCCTGTCTTATACAATTCTAAAAAAATAATAAGTATGATATTCTTATTTTCAGAGTCAAGGAAAATTAGTGCCAAATGGTAATCGTGTTTCACCTAGCCATACTCCACCACAGGCTAATGCTGCCCAGCCCTCAAAACCAGCCCGGAGGCCCCTTGGTTCAGAAGGCTCTGTCACGCAGGAAGGAGCCAATCATTTGGTAAGACTGAGACTGTTGATTCTAAATACATTTAAATTTAGGAGAGAGAATGAACTGAATTAACTTTATGTGTATTTTCCCTAGGATGATGAGGAAGAAGAGCCTTGTGTGATCTGTCATGAGAATCTCTCTCCAGATAACCTCTCAGTTTTGCCTTGTGCGCATAAATTCCATTCTCAGGTAAACTTATCTGTTTAATATTTTACCATTAATTAATTGATTAATTAAGTGAAATTCATGCTACATTTCTTGAAATCATATACACGTATGATCATCTACTGTGTCATGAATTTCACTGGATATTCATGTAGTGGATAGCGTTTATGTGTTTCCCCATACCTACCATGGATTGCATTGTGTTTTCTCAGGTCTTGATATACCTTGCAGGAGAAGGGGACAGTGATGAAATTTAATGGACAGAGTGGCATTTCCTTTGAACAGATGAACAGAACTGGAAGGAATTTTGATTGACATGACAGTTGACAGTTTAGCAAAGTGACACTTCACCTTGACTGGTTATTTATAAATAGTGTTCTTTGTTCACACCTAATGATGGCCAACTGCTGTTACAGCACATAAGAATTACCTTAACAGTCTGTCCAGGCTTCTGTATTTGCTTTTGAAGATGCTAAGACTTGAGTGTTTTGTTTTGTTCTTCATTTTTATTGAAGTGTAGTTGCTTTACAATGTTGTGTTAATTTCTGCTGTACATCTTTGAATCAGCTATACATATATTCCCTCTTTTTTGGATTTCCTTCTCATTTAGGTCACCACAGAGCACTGAGTAGAGTTCCCTGTGCTATACAGTAGGTTCTCATCCGTTGTCTATTTCATACATAGTAATGTATATATTTCAATCCCACTCTCCCGATTCAGCCCACCCTCCCTTCCCCCCTTGGTGTCCATACGTTTGTTCTCTACATCTGTGTCTCTGTTTCTGCTTTGCAAATAGATTCATATGTACCATTTTTCTAGATTCCACATATATCATTAATATACGATATTTGTTTTTCTCTTTCTGACTTACTTGACTTGTATGACAGTCTCTGGGTCCATCCATGTCTCTGCAAATAGCACAGTTTCATTCCTTTCTATGGCTGGGAAATATTCCATTGTATGTATGTACCACATCTTCTTTATCCATTCCTCTGTTAATGGACATTGAGGTTGCTTCCATGTACTGGCTATTGTAAATAGTGTTGCAGTAAGCATTTGGATGCATGTATCTTTTGAAATTATGGTTTTCTCCAGGTATATGCCAGGAATGGAATTGCTGGGTTAGATAGTAGTTTTTTTCCTAGTATTTTTAAGAAATCGCCATACTATTCTCCATAGTGGCTGTATCAGTTTTTACTCCCACCAATAGTGCAAGAGGGTTCCCTTTTCTCTACACCCTCTCCAGCATTTATTGTTTGTAGTTTTTTTTGGTGATGACTGTTCTGACTGGTGTGAGGTGATAGATACACCATTGTAGTTTTGATTTGCATTTCTCTGATAATTAGTGACATTGAGCATCTTTTCATGTGCCTCTTGGCCATCTGTATATCTTCTTTGGAGAAATGTCTATTTAAATCTTCCACCCATTTTTTGATTGAGCTGTTTTATTTTTATATTGAGCTACATGAGCTATTTGTACATTGTGCAGATTAATCGCTTGTCAGTTGCTTCATTTGAAAATATTTTCTCACATTCTGAGTGTTGTCTTTTCATCTCGTTTATAGTTTTCTTTTGATGTTAGAAAAATGTGAGGCTGGCATATTTTTTGTTAATTCTTGGCATTTGTACATTAGCAACATAGATTAACTTGTTAGCAACATAGAGTAACTTCTGATGTTGTTGTTGTGCAAGTGCTATTGATATACAGTTTATGATCCAAGTCTTCTGTTGTGGAAGTGTAACATGACAAAAGAAAAGGTAATCTTACACAAGAAAGGCTTCTCAGGGAAATGAACAATAGCCACCTTATTCAAGCCATATCTGTAAAACATCATTTCAAAGATAATGTGATACCTGGTACAGAATTATATTTTTCATCTGCTCTGTTAAGAGATATGCATAGAATGACTAATCCTAAATGATCTCCAGATGGTATTTGAGTCGCTCAGTCGTGTCCAACTTTTTGCAACCCCATGGACTGCAGCACACCAGGCCTCCCTGTCCATCACCAAATCCCAGAGTTTACCCAAACTCATGTCCATTGAGTCGGTGATGCCATCCAGCCATCTCATCCTCTGTTGTCCCCTTCTCCTCCTGCCTTCAATCTTTCCCATCATCAAGGTCTTTTCCAGTGAGTCAGTTTTCACATCAGGTGGCCAAAGTACTGGAGTTTCATCTTCAACATCAGTCCAATGAACACTCAGGACTGATCTCCTTTAGGATGAACTGGTTGGATCTCCTTGCAGTCCAAGGGACTCTCAAGAGTCTTCTCCAACACCACAGTTCAAAAGCATCAATTCTCTGGCACTCAGCTTTCTTTACAACTCTCACATCCATTCATGACTACTAGAAAAACCATAGCTTTGACTGGACGGACCTTTGTTGGCAAAGTAATGTCTCTGCTTTTTAATATGCTATCTAGGTTGATCATAACTTTCCTTCCAAGGAGTAAGCGTCTTTTAATTTCATGGCTGCAGTCATCATCTGCAGTGATTTTGGAGCCAAAAAAATAAAGTCTCTCACTGTTTCCCCATCTATTTGCCATGAAGTGATGGGGCCAGATGCCATGATCTTAGTTTTTGGAATGTTGAGCTTTAAGCCAGCTTTTTCACTCTCCTCTTTCACTTTCATCAAGAGGCTGTTTAGTTCCTCTTCACTTTCTGCCATAAGGGTGGTGTCATCTGCATATCTGAGGTTATTGATATTTCTCCCAGCAATCTTGATTCCAGCTTGTGCTTCATCCAGCCCAGCATTTCTCATGATGTACTCTGCATATGAGTTAAGTAAGCAGGGTGACAATATACAGCCTTGATGTACTCTTTTCCTATTTGGAACCAGTCTGTTGTTCCAGGTCCAGTCTGATTTTCCTAAAGATCTGTTTAGAAAATAAATGTTTCACAAACTTGTGTTATTCTTTGCCATCACTCACTGAATAGAAAGCAAGTAATTCATTTAGGTTACTGTCTAGGGATAGAGTTAATGGGCCTCATGTCTACTGCCTATTCTTCATACTCTTAATACTCTCTCATCTAGCTAGGCTCTCCATTATTCATTCAGGTAAAATGATTTGTTTTTGGAGAGTCAGTATTCAAACAAATAACTTAATAGATAGTTCATAGCCAAAGAATACTACCATTATCACCAAAGAAAGGCGATCTTAAAAGTATACCCATTATCTAAAGATTTTAACTTCAAACACCATAAGTACTTGATACAACATATTTGTGACATTTGTATATTTAGATATGACTTTTTCTAGATTATCAATTAGAATAATAGATAATAAACAGAAAAAAATATAGCAGGTTTCCTCAACTTCCTTGTTAGGAAGAAGTGCTAATCTACCTGAAGATTGGGGTTGGAGAAACGAACTTATTAGAATAAACTGGCTGAAAGGTGTTGTCCTGTTACCAACTATATTGCTCAGCAAACCATGGACAAAATGCCTTGACTGCAGCAGTTTTCTTGGCAATCCACCAGTCCATCAGAAGACATATTGGTTGGCAACCCTGATGTGTAGAGTAACACCTGCCTCTGCTAGGCTAAATCTGAGTGACTGACATGAATCTTTTTGCTCCTTAGTGCATTAGACCTTGGTTGATGCAACAGGGGACATGCCCAACCTGCAGACTCCACGTTTTGCTACCAGAAGAATTTCCAGGTCACCCCAGCCGGCCCTTGCCCAAGATCTGATTCAGCAGGGTGACTATGCAAAGGAGGTTCAATTTTCAGACTCCAGAATTTAGTTTTCCACTTATTTGAGCTGACAGTATGAGTGATGTGAAGCAGTATGTTCTTCAATATTATTAAAAATAAGCTAGTTAATCTCATTAAAGCTGCAGCCAAAGAGGAGAGGACAAATCTTCAGGACTATGAACTGAACTGAAAGGGTTTAAAGAAGATAAAATTTTGAAAGTTACGTTAGATTTGCCCATATTTTAGTAGATCTTTTCTTCCAACTTAAACGTGATTACTGTTGCCTTGTATCTTAGGATGTCTTCTCTTTTCCTTATTCCAGTCATCCTTTACTTTCTCCTGAATATGCTACACTTTAATTTCCTGAAGTAAATGTAAACAAGAGTAAGAAAATTCCTCAGATTTTAGTGTTCCTTTTAACTTTTAAAATTGCTTATAAAATATGTTATTTATTTATATTTTAGCTCTATCTTCCCCATTCTTTCCTATTCTCTAAAATATGTACCTGTGAATAGATTATGAGCTACGTGAGGGTGATGACCAACCACTGATGTCTTGGAGCTGGCTTATATACCGTACTGGTTTGTGAGAGATGATTCTTAGTTTCAGGAATTTTGTTACAGTTATTCAAACTGTTAGCTTGAAATCTGGTATAGTGGGAGTATTTTACACCACAGAAATTGGTGAATGCTGTAGATAAGGGCTTTTTTTCCCTTCCCCCCAAGAGCTTGTTATTAAAGATTTACCAGCATACCACTGGGACCATGCCTGATAATTGTGACTGTTCTCAATGTCTTGCACAGTATATACACCATAAAAACCCCCCCAAATTAGAAATCAGGAAGCAGTAAGAAAATTAGTATGCAAATTAAGTCATTTGCTCATTTGAATAACTTTGTAAACATGCTTTTTGGACCTTAATCATTTATACTTTGGAGGAATTTTTTTTTCAGCCTTAAAAGTTTCTAATTTCACTTTCTCGTGCATGGGTGGTGTCCTGTTTGTGTGTAGTTGTCTCTTATGACAGAGTTGACACCCACTGAGCTAAGTGGCACATTTAAAGCTTGTCACTGAGAACTTTCATTCTTAGAGGTCAAAAATCTATTTTGAAATTAGTACTATGTAAATGTTGTGTTGTACATGTCTCTGGCTACAAAATTATTAATAAAAGAATTCAGTTACCTTGTAAGAGAAATGTTACTTGGTTCGTATTATTTTCCATAAATTAATGAAATCCATTCTGTGAATAAATCTTTCCTGACTCAGCAACTATTTTACCTGTATATTTCACTATAAATATATCTTGAAGTTATTTTAAATCTCTACTTAAAATTACTGTTTCTGAAATTGTATGTTGTTTTTTTCTCTAATGAGAATAGACTGGAAAATGTGAAAGAAAATACCCCAAAGTGAAGGCAGTCATCTAGACTTGTTAAGTGCCAATAAAGTCTTAGAATTATACAATTCAGAACTTACAGGGCCTTTAATAATTATCTCGTCTGACACCTCAAGGTCATGGTCATATAGCAGATTACCTTGTAAAACATTTTTTAGTATATGTTTACAATTGTATTTACACTTTCATGTGGGAAAGAATAAATGTTTCTTAATGCCTATTATTTTGTGTTTATCACTGTAACTATATCCTAAAACTACTTGAAATCTCTTTCAAACATCTCTTTCTGTTTAATTGTGCTTAAACTTTATCTTCTCTTGTGAGAAAGGGTAGGAAGATATCCAAGAAGTCAGCCATCTATACTTGTAAAATATCAAGAATATCTTAGACTCATAGAATGTCAGAGTTTATAGGGTCTTTATTGATCCTTTGGTCTATTGCTTCATTTTACAGGAACAGCTTGCCCTAGATCATGCGGTTAAATAGTGGCTGAGCCAGTCCTAATATTTGAGAGAGTCCTGATACTCAGTAAGTCACGTGTTTGCTCCATAAACTCAAGCTGCAAGGCTGTATTGGTGCTGACCTGCTGTTCTTAGCTCCAAAGATGGGGCCAGAGAACTTAACAGGGTAGCTGATATATAGTGAGAATGTAGTAGGAACATGCTCTTGAATGTCATGTCCAGCTCTGCAGATGCTAACAGTAATGGTATTTTTTTCTTTTTGAGATTTAACAATAAAGACAACTGTAGCCGTCATTCTGTTATAAACAATGATTGCTGTCATGCCTGTGGCTGCTGAAGGACCCAGAACACCATACTGCACAGAAATTCAGTGAGAGAAGTAGTAATATTTACTTTAGAATCTGTACACCTCCTGTAATGTAACATCACTGCAGCTGCTGTCAGATATGTCTTGTAGTATTTTCCTTTATATTCATTGTCCATGTGTATAATAACATTTTCCAGCTTTTATGGGACACCTCCTTGATCAAATGTTACTTTGTTTGATCCACCAATAACTTTAAAGTGGATACTATCCTTTTTATTTTGCAGACGATGAAACTGAGGCTCAACTAAGGGTATATTTTGTCTGAGGTCACAGCTGTGAAGTGGCATTCTAGGATTTGAATGCAAATCTCTGTGCCTTAGATGGTGTTCTCTTCCAGTTCGTCATAGTGGTCTCCCCATTCTGGACTGACTGTATACACAAATATTATTTTAAATAATATAGTCAAAATAAAATGAAACAAATGGTAAATATGATTATTTTGGGCTATGTACATGGTATTGAATACATAAAAATATATATAATAGTGATACAATATAATAAGAAAAATTTGACTTTTCCCTCAGATGTCTTGGTTTGCTTAGGATGGTTCCAATTAATGCCTGTTGTCTTGACATATTAATAGTGCTCCCTTTTACTCTCAATAGTGTCCTAGTACAGATGATTAATTTTATTTTATGGTTAATCTTTTTTACCAGATTCAAAATTTAGCAAAACTCCTCTACATTTATAAAATGCTCCTGGAATACCTTAATCCCTTATCACATAGCTTCTCAGGTAAGAATCATCCACACACACAACCTCTCAGGTAGGGAACCATCCACACATAAATATGATATAAAAAGCAGCAATCAAGAGAGTGCAAATGCAAGATATTGAAAATGCATTTGAAATTAAAAGACCATCAACTTAAAGCAGTCTTATATGTGTGTGAGTATATGTATGTATATATATAGCCTGCTGGAGAAGGCAATGGCAACCCACTCCAGTGCTCTTGTCTGGAAAATCCCATGGACGGAGGAGCCTGGTAGGCTGCAGTCCATGGGGTCGCTAAGAGTCGGACACAACTGAGCAACTTCACTTTCACTTTTCACTTTCATGCATTGGAGAAGGAAATGGCAACCCACTCCAGTGTTCTTGCCTGAAGAATCCCAGGGACAGGGGAGCCTGGTGGGCTGCTGTCTATGGGGTCGCACAGAGTCAGACACGACTGAAGCAACTTAGCAGTAGCGGCAGCATATAGCCTGCTACATTAAAACCTTGTGGTAACTGCAAACCAAAAATATACAATAGATAAAAAACAAAAAAGTAGTCCAAACAACACTACAGATAATCATCAAATCACACAAGAAGAAAACAAAAGAGGGAGGGAAGAGAAAATACCTATAAAAACAAATCCAAAACAATAAATAAGATGGCAATAGGAACACATAATTGGTAATTACCTTAAAAATGTATCAAATATTTCAACCAAAAGACACAGATTGGCTGAATGGATAGAAAAACAAGACCTATATATATGCTGTCTACAAGAGACCCACTTCAGATCCAAGGACACATACAGACTGAAAGTGAGGGGAGAGTAAAAGGTATCCATGCAAATGGAAATCATAAGAAAGCTGGTGTAGCAGTACTCACATCAGAAAAAATAGACTTTAACATAAAGATTAACAAGAGACAAAGAAGAACACTACATAATGCTGAAGGGATCAATAATCCAAGAAGATATGACAACTATAAATATGTATGTATCTAACATAGGAGCACGTCAGTATAAAAGGTAAATGCTAAAAGCCATGAAGGAGGAATCACTCGTAATACAATAATAGTGGGTGACTGTAACACCCCATTTTCATCAGTAGACAGATCACCCAGGCAGAAAATAAGTAAGGAAACATAGACCTTAAAAGATGCATTAGACCAGATGGACTTAACTGATGTTTATAGAGCATTCCATCCAAAAGCAGCAGAATATATATTATTCTCAAGTGCACATGGAACACTCTCCAGGAACTAATTGCATACTGGGCCACAACGTGAGCCTTGGTAAATTTAGGAAAATTGAAATTATATCAAGCATCTTTTCTGATCACAAGACTATGAGTTAAGAAGTCAACTACAAGGAAAAACTGTAAAAAACACAAACATATGTGGGCTGAACCATATGTTATTAAACCACCAATGGGTCACTGAAGAAATCAAAGAGGAAACAAAAAAACCCAGTTATCTAAAACCTATGGGAGGCAGCAAAAGCAGTTAGTTGTGAGTTTATATCAAATACAGTCTTACCTCAGGAAATAAGAATAATCTTAAATAAAGAACCTAACTTTATTTAGGGCTTCCCTGATGGCTCAGATGGTAAAGAATCTGCCTGCAATGTAGGAGACCTGGGTTCAATCCCTGGGTTGGAAAGATCCCCTGGAGGAGGGCATGGCAACCCACTGCAGTATTCTTGCCTGGAGAATCCCCATGGACAGAGGAGCCTGGTGGGCTACAGTCCATGGGGTCGCGTAGAGTCAGACATCACTGAGCAACTAAAGCACAACGTGACCTTATTTTAAAAACCCTGGGGGGAAGGAACAAGATGGCGGAGGAATAGGACGGCGAGACCACTCTCTCCTCCACAAATTCATCAAAAGAACATTTGAACGCGGAGTAAAGTCCACAAAACAACTTCTGAATGCTGGAAGAGGACATCAGGCACCCAGAAAAGCAGCCCACTGTCTTTGAAAGGAGGTAGGAAAAAACATAAAAGATAAAAAGCGAGACGAAGTAAGGACAGAGCTCCGTCCCAGGAAGGGAGGCTTTAAAAAGAGAGAAGTTTCCAAACACCAGGAAACACTCTCACTGGCGAATCTGTGGCGAGCCTTGGAAGATCAGAGGGCCACATAACCCTCTTTTTTTTTTAAGATTTTTTTAAAACCCACAGACTACCCACCAAACGGTAACTCCCAGCGGAGAAGCAGTGCAGACGCCTGCATACGCCATTAGCAGGCGGGGGCTGGGCAGGGAGGAGCCGGCTGAACTGCTTAGAGAGAGGACTGGGCTTGAATGCCGCGAGAACAATTTGAGAGAACTGGGGAGAGCAAAGCAGACTGTGGGATAGCTTCCCCACGAAAAGGCGGAAAGCTCTAACCTAAGACTCGGCCAGCCTCGCTCACAGAATAAAGGACTGAGCACAGCGAGCCGGCTGCGGTCGGCCCATCCCCCATCCCCTGCTGAGACAGGCAGGGAGTGCAGCCAGAGCCGGAGCGGGCAACCGTGGCCCCAGAAAGGCATCTGATACAAACTGCAGACAGGCTTGTTGCTAATCAGGACTTCTTGGGCTCGGGCCGGTCGATATCCCCCTGAGAAGGTGCGCCGGTTGTACACCCAGAAAACCGAGTGGCGGGGACTGGGGAGGCGATAAGTCGCAGGGACGGCGCTTGCCAAACACCTGGTCCCCTGAACTGCTCGGACCAGGGAAGGCACAAAACGCAGGCCCAACCAAGTCTGCGCCTTTGTGGAGTACCTGAGAACCTGAACTTGAGCCACTCAGACCTGGGAAGTGCATACAACCCGGCACTGGCCTCGGACAGTTCCCGCAGAGCAACCTAGAGCCTGTGCATTGTAGACTGGGACAGCATACGTGCTGTGAGCGGGGGCAAACCCAGTGTGGCCAAGACGCTGCGAGCACTCTCCACAGATGCCAGAGATATTCGTCTGCAGCGTTCCTCCCTTCCCAAAACAGGACTGAACAACTGAGCCTTAAGAAGTGTCCACCCACCCCCTAGTATCAGGGCGGAAATTAGACACTGAAGAGACCAGCAAACAGAAGCTAAAACAGAGGGAACCACCTTGGAAATGACAGATAGAGACGTCTAGAGGCTACTCCAAGAATAAGACCAAAAACCAGAGGCAAGAGACTTAAGCCCGAATCCTGAGAACTCCAGGGAACATTAATCGATAGGAGCTCATCATACGTCTCCATACCTACACTAAAACCAAGCACCACCCAAGGGTCAACAAGTTCCAGAGCAAGACATACCACGCAAATTCTCCAGTAACACAGGAAACTAGCCCTGAGCTTCAATATACAGGCTGCCCAAAGTCACTTCAAACCCACTGACATCTCATAACTCATTACTGGACACTTCATTGCACTCCAGAGAGAAGGAATCCAGCTCCACCCACCAGAACACCGACACAAGCTTCCATAACCAGGGAACCTTGACAAGTCACCTGTCCAACCCCACACACAGCGAGGAAACTACATAATAAAGAGAACTCCACAAACAGCCAGAAGAGGGAAAGGCCACCCCAAGCAAAGCAATATAAGCAAGATGAAGAGGCAGAGAAATACCCAGCAAGTAAAGGAACAAGATAAATGCCCACCAACACAAACAAAAGAGGAAGATATAGGGAATCTACCTGATAAAGAATTTCGAATTTTGATAGTGAAAATGATTCAAAATCTTGAAAGCAAAATGGAGTTACAGATAAATAACCTGGAGAAAAAGATTGAGAAGATGGAAGAAAGGTTTAATAAGGACTTAGAGGAAATAAAAAAGAGTCAATATACAATGAATAATGCAATAGATGAGATCAGAAACACTCTGGAAGGAACAAACAGTAGAATAACAGAGGCAGAAGACAGGATAAGTGAGTTAGAAGATAGAATTGTAGAAATAAATGAAACAGAGAGGAAAAAAGAAAAACAAATTAAAAGAAATGAGAACAATATTAGAGACCTCTGGGACAATGTTAAACGCTCCAACATTCGAATCATAGGAATCCCAGAAGAAGACGACAAAAAGAAAGACCATGAAAGAATACTTGAGGAGATAATAGTTGAAAACTTCTCTAAAATAGGGAAAGAAATAATCACCCAAGTCCAAGAAACCCAGAGAGTCCCCAACAAGATAAACCCAAGGCGAAATACTCCAAGACACATATTAATCAAATTAACAAAGATCAAACACAAAGAACAAATATTAAAAGCAGCAAGGGAAAAACAGCAAATAACACACAAGGGGATCCCCATAAGGATAACAGCCGATCTTTCAACAGAAACTCTTCAGGCCAGGAGGGAATGGCAAGACATACTTAAAGTGATGAAAGAAAATAACCTACAGCCCAGACTACTGTACCCAGCAAGGATCTCATTCAAATATGAAGGAGAAATCAAAAGCTTTACAGACAAGCAAAAGCTGAGAGAATTCAGCATTACCAAACCAGCTCTCCAACAAATGCTAAAGGATCTTCTCTAGACAGGAAACACAGAAAGGGTGTATAAACTCGAACCCAAAGCAATAAAGAAAATGGCTACGGGATCGTACTTATCAATAATTACCTTAAACGTAAATGGGTTGAATGCCCCAACCAAAAGACAAAGGCTGGCTGAATGGATACAAAAACAAGACCCCCATATATGTTGTCTGCAAGAGACCCACCTCAAAACGAGGGACACACACAGACTGAAAGTGAAGGGCTGGAAAAAGATATTCCATGCAAATAGAGACCAAAAGAAAGCAGGAGTAGCAATACTCATATCAGATAAAATAGACTTTAAAACAAAGGCTGTGAAAAGAGACAAAGAAGGAAACTACATAATGATCAAAGGATCAATCCAAGATGAAGATATAACAATTATAAATATTTATGCACCCAACATAGGAGCACCGCAATATGTAAGACAATTACTAACAAGTATGAAAGGGGAAATTAACAACAATGCAATAATAGTGGGAGATTTTAATACCCCACTTACATCTATGGATAGATCAACTAAACAGAAAATTAACAAGGAAACACAAACTTTAAATGATACAATAGACCAGTTAGACCTAATAGATATCTATAGGACATTTCACCCCAAAACAATGAATTTCACCTTTTTCTCAAGCGCACACGGAACCTTTTCCAGGATAGATCACATCCTGGGCCATAAATCTAGCCTTGGTAAATTCAAAAAAGTTGAAATCATTCCATGCATCTTTTCTGACCACAATGCAGTAAGATTAGATCTCAATTACAGGAGAAAAACTATTAAAAATGCCAACATATGGAGGCTGAACAACACGCTGCTGAATAATGAACAAATCATAGAAGAAATCAAAAGAGAAATCAAAATATGCATAGAAATGAATGAAAATGAAAACACAACAACCCAAAACCTCTGGGACACTGTAAAAGCAGTGCTAAGGGGGAAGTTCATAGCAATACAGGCACACATCAAGAAACAAGAAAAAAGTCAACTAAATAACCTAACTCTACATCTAAAGCAACTAGAAAAGGAAGAAATGAAGAACCCCAGGGTCAGTAGAAGGAAAGAAATAGTGAAAATTAGGGCAGAGATAAATGCAAAAGAAACAAAAGAGACCATAGCAAAAATCAACAAAGCCAAAAGCTGGTTCTTTGAGAAGGTAAATAAAATTGACAAACCACTAGCCAGACTTATCAAGAAACAAAGGGAGAAGAACCAAATCAATAAAATTAGAAATGAAAATGGAGAGATCACAACTGACAACACAGAAATACAAAGGATTATTAGAGAATACTATCAGCAATTATATAGCAATAAAATGAATGACCTGGAAAAAATGGACAAATTCCTAGAAAAGTACAACTTTCCAAAACTGAACCAGGAAGAAATAGAAAATCTGAACAAACCCATCACAAGCACGGAAATTGAAGCTGTAATCAAAAATCTCCCAGCAAACAAAAGCCCAGGTCCAGACGGCTTCACAGCCGAATTCTACCAAAAATTTAGAGAAGAGCTAACACCTATTCTACTCAAACTCTTCCAGAAAATTGCTGAGGAAGGGAAACTTCCAAACTCATTCTATGAGGCCACCATCACCCTAATCCCAAAACCTGGTAAAGACCCCACAAAAAAAGAAAACTACAGGCCAATATCACTGATGAACATAGATGCAAAAATCCTTAACAAAATTCTAGCAATCAGAATCCAACAACATATTAAGAAGATCATACATCATGACTAAGTGGGCTTTATCCCAGGAATGCAAGGATTCTTCAATATCCGCAAATCAATCAACGTAATACACCACATTAACAAACTGAAAAATAAAAATCATATGATTATCTCAATAGATGCAGAGAAAGCCTTTGACAAAATTCAACATCCATTTATGATAAAAACCCTCCAGAAAGTGGGAATAGAAGGGACATACCTCAACATAATAAAAGCTATATATGACAAACCCACAGCAAACATTATCCTCAATGGTGAAAAACTGAAAGCATTTCCCCTAAAGTCAGGAACAAGACAAGGGTGCCCACTCTCACCACTACTGTTCAACATAGTTCTGGAAGTTTTGGCCACAGCAGTCAGAGCAGAAAAAGACGTAAAAGGAATACAAATTGGACAAGAAGAAGTAAAACTTTCACTGTTCGCTGATGACATGATCCTCTACACAGAAAACCCTAGAGACTCTACCAGAAAACTATTAGAACTAATCAATGATTACAGTAACTTTGCAGGATATAAAATCAACACACAGAAATCCCTTGCATTCCTATACACTAATAATGAGAAAATAGAAAGAGAAATTAAGGAAACTATTCCATTCACTGTTGCAACGAAAAGAATTAAATACTTAGGAATATATCTACCTAAGGAAACAAAAGACTTGTACGTAGAAAACTATAAAACACTACTAAAAGCAATCAAAGAGGACACTAATAGATGGAGAAATATACCATGCTCATGGATTGGAAGAATAAATATTGTAAAAATGAGTATACTACCCAAAGTAATTTATACATTCAATGCAATCCCTATCAAGCTACCAACGATATTTTTCACAGAACTAGAACAGATAATCTCACAATTTATATGGAAATACAAAAAACCTCGAATAGCCAAAGCAATCTTGAGGAAGAAGAATGGAACTGGGGGAATTAACCTGCCGGACTTCAGGCTCTACTACAAAGCCACAGTCATCAAGACAGTATGGTACTGGCATAAAGACAGAAATATAGATCAATGGAACAAAATAGAAAGCCCAGAGATAAATCCACGCACCTATGGACACCTCATCTTTGACAAAGGAGGCAAGAATATAAAATGGAGAAAAGACAGTCTCTTTAACAAGTGGTGCTGGGAAAACTGGTCAGCCACTTGTAAAAGAATGAAACTAGAACACTTCCTAACTCCATACACAAAAATAAACTCAAAATGGATTAGAGAGCTAAATGTAAGACCAGAAACTATAAAACTCCTAGAGGAGAAGGTAGGCAAAACACTCTCCGACATAAATCACAGCAGGATCCTCCATGACCCACCTCCCAGAATATTGGAAATAAAAACAAAAATAAACAAATGGGACCTAATTAAAATCAAAAGCTTCTGCACAGCAAAGGAAACTATAAGAAAGGTGAAAAGACAGCCTTCAGAATGGGAGAAAATAATAGCAAATGAAGCAACTGATAAAGGATTAATTTCCAAAATATACAAGCAGCTCCTGCAGCTCAATTCCAGAAAAATAAATGACCCAATCAAAAAATGGGCCAAAGAACTAAACAGACATTTCTCCAAAGAAGACATACAGATGGCTAACAAACACATGAAAAAATGCTCAACATCCCTCATCATCAGAGAGATGCAAATCAAAACCACAATGAGATACCATTTCACACCTGTCAGAATGGCTGCTATCCAAAAGTCTACATGCAATAAATGCTGGAGAGGATGTAGAGAGAAAGGAACCCTCTTACACTATTGGTGGGAATGCAAACTAGTACAGCCACTATGGAGAACAGTGTGGAGATTCCTCAAAAAACTGGAAATAGAACTGCCATATGATCCAGCAATCGCACTCCTGGGCATACACACCGAGGAAACCAGAATTGAAAGAGACACATGTACTCCAGTGTTCATTGCAGCACTGTTTATAATAGCCAGGACATGGAAGCAACCTAGATGTCCATCAGCAGACGAATGGATAAGAAAGCTTTGGTACATATACACAATGGAGTATTATTCAGCCATTAAAAAGAATACATTTGAATCAGTTCTAATGAGGTGGATGAAACTGGAGCCTATTATACAGAGTGAAGTAAGCCAGAAAGAAAAACACCAATACAGTATACTAACGCATATATATGGAATTTAGAAAGATGCAAATGATAACCCTGTATACGAGACAGCAAAAGAGACACAGATGTATAGATCAGTCTTTGGGACTCTGGGTGAGGGTGAGGGTGGGATGATTTGGGAGAATGGCATTGAAACACGTATGTTGTCATATGTGAAACGAATCACTAGTTCAGGGTCAATGCATGTTATAGGATGCTCAGGGCTGGCATGCGGGGATGACCCAGAGGGAGGATAAAGGGAGGAGGGAGGTGGGAGGGGGGTTCAGGAGGGGGAACTTATGTAAACCCGGGGCGAATTCATGTCAATGTATGGCAAAACCAACCAATATAATATTGTAAAATAATTTGCCTCCAATAAAAAATAAATTAATTAAAAAAAAAGTAAAAAAAAAAAAAAAAACCCTGGTGAAAGACTAAATACTTTCCCACTGTGTTCTGGAATGAGGCAAGAATGTCTGCTATCATAGCTTCAATTCAATATTGTATTCAATGTTCTTGCCAGTGAAATTAAAAAAAAAAAAAGAAGTGAAAGGCATTCAGCTTGGAAAGGTAGGAGTAAAACCTTTTTTAGTACACAGATGACATAAATATATGAAGAAAACTACCATCTTCAGGGATTGAAACACTTGATACAAGGTCTCAATTCTCCCCAAGTTGATTTATAAATTCAACACAATCCCAGTTAAAATCCCAACAGACTTTTTCATAGAGATCTACAAGCTGATTATAAATTTGATTTGGAAATTCTGAGACGCTCTGGCGGCGCAGACGCGGGAGACGCCGGCTCCGTGGCGCAACTGACCACGTGCAGAAGCGTGGCTGAGAGGAGCTACCCCACGCCCAAGCTCAGGGAGGTGGCCAAAAGGAGCTGTCCCACGTCCAAGAGGCGGTGGCTGTGCGGGCACAGTTGGGCCAAGAGGAGCCACTTCACGTTCAAGGTCAGGAGGGGCGTCCTTGAGGAGATACCCCTCGTCCAAGGTAAGGTACAGCAGCTGCACTTTGGTGGAGCAGCTGTGAAGAGAGATTCCACAACCAAGGTAAGAGAAACCCAAATAAGACGGTAGGTATTGGGAGGGGGCATTAAAGGGCAGACACACTGAAATCATAATCACAGGAAACTAGTCGATCTGATCACACGGCCCACAGTTCAGTTCAGTTCAGTTCAGTCGCTCAGTCGTGTCCGACTCTCCGCGACCCCATGAATCACAGCACGCCAGGCCTCCCTGTCCATCACCAACTCCCGCAGTTCACTCAAACTCATGTCCACAGAGTCGGTGATGCCATCCAGCCATCTCATTCTCCGTCGTCCCCTTCTCCTCCTGCCCCCAACCTTTCCAAGCATCAGAGTCTTTTCCAGTGAGTCAACTCGTCGCATGAGGTGGCCAAAGTATTGCAGTTTCAGCTTTAGCATCAGTCCCTTCAATGAACATCCAGGATTGATCTCCTCTAGAATGGACTGGTTGGATCTCCTTGCAGTATAAGGGACTCTCAAGAGTCTTCTCCAACACCACAGTTCAAAAGCATCGATTCTTCGGCGGTCAGCCTTCTTCACAGTCCAACTCTCACATCCATACATGACCACGGGAAAAACCATTGCCTTGACTAGACGGACCTTGGTTGGCAAAGTAATGTCTCTGTTTTTTAATATACTATCAAGGTTGGTCATAACTTTCCTTCCAAGGAGCAAGCGTCTTTTAATTTCATGGCTGCAATCAGCATCTGCAGTGATTTTGGAGCCCAAAAAAACAAAGTCTGACACTGTTTCCACTGTTTTTCCATCTATTTCCCATGAAGTGATGGGACCAGATGCCATGATCTTTGTTTTCTGAATGTTGAGCTTCAAGCCAACCTTTTCACTCTCCTCTTTCACTTTCATCAAGAGGCTTTTGAGTTCCTCTTCACTTTCTGCCATAAGGGTAGTGTCATCTGCATATCTGAAGTTATTGATATTTCTCCAGGCAATCTTGATTCCAGCTTGTGCTTCTTCCAGCCCAGCGTTCCTCATGATGTACTCTGCATATAAGTTAAATAAGCAAGGTGACAATATACAACCTTGACATACACCTTTTCCTATTTGGAACCAGTCTGTTGTTCCATGTCCAGTTCTAACTGTTGCTTCCTGACCTGCATACAGGTTTCTCAAGAGGCAGGTCAGGTGGTCTGGGATTCCCATCTCTTTCAGAATGTTCCACAGTTTATTGTGATCCACACAGTCAAAGGCTTTGGCATAGTCAATGAAGCAGAAATAGATGTTTTTCTGGAACTCTCTTGCTTTCTCCATGATCCAGCGGATGTTGGCAATTTGATCTCTGGTGCCTCTGCCTTTTCCAAAACCTGCTTGAACATCTGGGAGTTCACGGTTTACATACTGCTGAAGCCTGGCTTGGAGAATTTTGAGCATGACTTTACTAGCGTGTGAGATGAGTGCAATTGTGCGGTAGTTTGAGCATTCTTTGGCATTGCCTTTCTTTGGGATTGGAATGAAGACTGACCTTTTCCAGTCCTGTGGCCCACAGCCCTGTCTAATTCAATGAAACTAAGCCATGCCGTGTGGGGCCACCCAAGATGGCCGGGTCATGGTGGAGAGATCTGACAGAATGTGGTCCACTGGAGAAGGGAATGGCAAACCACTTCAATATTCTTGCCTTGAGAACCCCATGAACAGTATTAAAAGGAAAAATGATAGGATACTGAATAAGGAATTCCCCAGGTCGGTAGGTGCCCAGTATGCTACTGGAGATAGTGGAGAAATAACTCCAGAAAGAATGAAGGGATGGAGCCAAAGCAAAACAAATACCCAGTTGTGGATGTGACTGGTGATAGAAGCAAGGTCTGATGCTGTAAAGAGAAATATTGCATAGGAACCTGGAATGTTAGGTCCATGAATCAAGGCAAATTGGAAGTGGTCAAACAGGAGATGACAAGAGTGAACATAGACATTCTAGGAATCAGTGAACTAAGATGGACTGAAATGGGTGAATTTAACTCAGATGACTATTATATCTACTATTGTGGGCAGGAATTCCTTAGAAGAAATGGAGTGGCCATCATGGTCAACAAGAGAGTCCGAAATGCAGTACTTGGATGCAATCTTAAAAACGACAGAATGATTTCTGTTCTTTTCCAAGGCAAACCATTCAATATTACAGTAATCCAAGTCTATGCCCCAACCAGTAATGCTGAAGAAGCCGAAGTTGAACGGTTCTATGAAGACCTACAAGACCTTTTAGAACTAACCCCCAAAAAGATGTCCTTTTCATTATAGGGGACTGGAATGCAAAAGGAGGAAGTCAAGAAACACCTGGAGTAACAGGCAAATGTGGCCTTGGAGCACGAAATGAAGCAGGGCAAAGGCTAATAGAGTTTTGCCAAGAGAACGCACTGGTCATAGCAAACACCCTCTTCCAACAACACAAGAGAAGACTTTACACATGGACATCACCAGATGGTCAACACCGAAATCAGATTGATTATATTCTTTGCAGCCAAAGATGGAGAAGCTGTATACAGTTAGCAAAAACAAGACCAGGAGCTGACTGTGGCTCAGATCATGAACTCTTTATTGCCAAATTCAGACTTAAATTGAAGAAAGTAGGGAAAACCACTAGACCATTCAGATATGACCTAAATCAAATCCCTTATGATTATACAGTGGAAGTAAGAAATAGATTTAAGGGACTAGATCTGATAGATCGAGTGCCTGATGAGCTCTGGATGGAAGTTCGTGACATTGTACAGGAGACAGGGACCAAGACCATCCCCATGGAAAAGAAATGCAAAAAAGCAAAATGGCTGTCTGACGAGTCCTTACAAATAAGCTGTGAAAAGAAGAGAAATGAAAAGCAAGGAGAAAAGGAAAGATATACGCATCTGAATGCAGAGTTCCAAAGAATAGCTAGGAGAGATAAGAAAGCCTTCCTCAGCGATCAATGGAAAGAAATAGAGGAAAACAACAGAATAGGAAAACACGAGATCTTTTCAAGAAAATTAGAGATATCAAGGGAACATTTCATGCAAAGATGGGCTCAATAAAGGACAGAAATGATATGGACCTAACAGAAGCAGAAGATATTAAGAAGAGGTGGCAAGAATACACAGAAGAACTGTACAAAAAAGATCTTGACGACAAAGATAATCACAGTGGCGTGATCACTCACCTGGAACCAGACATCTTGGAATGTGAAGTCAGGTTGGCCTTAGAGAGCATCACTACGAACAAAGCTAGTGGAGGTGATGGAATTCCAATTGAGCTATTTCAAATCCTGAAAGATGAGGCTGTGAAAGTGCTGCACTCATTATGCCAGCAAATTTGGAAAACTCAGCAGTGGCCACAGGACTGGAAAGTCAGTCTTCATTCCAATCCCAAAGAAAGGCAATGCCAAAGAATGCTCCAACTACTGCACAGTTGCACTCATCTCACACACTAGTAAAGTCATGCTCAAAATTCTCCAAGCCGGGCTTCAGCAATATGTGAACCGTGAACTTCCAGATGTTCAAGCAGGTTTTAGAAAAGGCAGAGGCACCAGAGATCAAATTGCCAACATCCGCTGGATCATGGAGAAAACAAGAGAGTTCCAGAAAAACATTTATTTCTGCTTCACTGACTATGCCAAAGCCTTTGACTGTGTGGATCACAATAAACTGTGGAAAATTCTGAAAGAGATGGGAATTCCAGACCACCTGACCTGCCTCTTGAGAAACCTGTATGCAGGTCAGGAAGCAACAGTTAGAACTTGACATGGAACAACAGACTGGTTCCAAATAGGAAAAGGAGTACGTCAAGGCAGTATATTGTCACCCTGCTTATTTAACTTATATGCAGAATACACGAGGAATGCTGGGCTGGAAGAAGCACAGGCTGGAATCAAGATTGCCGGGAGAAATATCAATAACCTCAGATATGCAGATGACACTACCCTTATGGCAGAAAGTGAAGAGGAATTCAAAGGCCTCTTGATGAAAGTGAAAGAGGAGAGTGAAAAGTTTGGCTTGAAGCTCAAAATTCAGAAAACGAAGATCATGGTATCTTGTCCCATCACTTCATGGGAAATAGATGGGGAAACAGTGGAAACAGTGTCAGACTTTATTTTTTTGGGTTCCAGAATCACTGCAGATGCTGATTGCAGCCATGAAATTAAAAGACACTTACTCCTTGGAAGGAAAGTTATGACCAACCTAGATAGCATATTAAAAAGCAGAGACATTACTTTGCCAACCAAGGTCCATCTAGTCAAGGCTATGGTTTTTCCCGTGGTCATGTATGGATGTAAGAGTTGGACTGTCAAGAAAGCTGATCGCCAAAGAATTGATGCTTTTGAACTGTGGTGCTGGAGAAGACTCTTGAGAGTCCCTTGGACTGCAAGGAGATCCAACCAGTCCATTCTAAAGGAGATCAATCCTGGGTGTTCATTGGAAGGACTGATGCTGAAGCTGAAACTCCAATATTTTGGCCACCTCATGTGAAGAGTTGACTCACTGGAAAAGACTCTGATGCTGGGAGGGATTGGGGGTTGGAGGAGACGGGGACGACAGAGAATGAGATGGCTGGATGGCATCACCGACTCGATGGACATGAGTTTGAGTGAGCTCCAGGAGTTGGTGATGGACAGGGAGGCCTGGCGTGCTGTGATTCATGGGGTCGCAAAGAGTCGGACTCGACTGAGTGACTGAACTGAACTGAAGGACCTAACATAGGCAAAAGAAAGAACAGAGCTGAAGAAATTTCACTACCTGAATTCTACACTAATTTCACAGTTATAGTAATCAAGACAGTGAGGTAATATAGTATGTCAAAATAGAAAAATCCATCAATAGGAACAGAGACCAGAAATAAATCTACATATATGGACAACTTTTTTTGACCGAAATTTAAAGACAATTCAGTGGAAAACGCTAGTGCTTTCAACAAATGGTAATGGAACAATTAAATATCCAAATAAAAAAATAAGCTTTGATCCATACCTTGCACCCTGCATTGGATCATATATCTCAATGAAATATTTTAAACTGTAAAAATTCTAGAAGAAAATATAGAACAGATTTTGTGTCCTTGGGTTAAATACCAAAGGATTCTTAAATATAACACCAAAACAGCAATCCACAAAAGGAGAAGCTGATAAATCAGACTTCATCTGAAAGAACTACACTTCAAAAATCCTGTTAAGAGAATAAAAAGATAAACCATAGACTGAGAAATATTTTTAAATCACATAAATTACATTTATCCAATTTATCCAGTACATATAGAGCACTCTCAAAATGCAATAGAAAGACAATTCCATAAAAAATGGGCCCAAAATTAGAACAGATACACACTCATTGCCAAATGAATATACAAAAAGATGTTCAACATCATTAGTCATTAGGAAAATATAAAATAAAATCACAATGAGTTGCCACTGAACATTTATGAGAGTATCTAAAAAAGTTGAAATTACCACGTATTGGTAAATATGTGGAACATATGGAATTCTCATATGCTGATTTCAGGAATATAAAACATCACTTTGGAAAACAGTTTGAAATTTTTGTATAGTTTAACATACACCATCTATAGACCCAGCTGTTCCACTTCTAGGTATTTATCCAAGAGAAGTGAAACCATAAGTCCATACAAATACTTGTACACAACTGTTCGTAGAAGCTCTTTGTGTTAGCTCTATACTGAAGTAATCCAGACCTTCCACTGAGCTTTTTTGGTCACAACACTTCTGACACCAAATATATGGATTTTTTTGCCCCACCACAGTTTTCTAATGCTCTGGTCACCAACTGGGTGTCCTACCTTTCAGTTCAGTTCTGACACTAACTACCTGGGATTAGCCCAGACCTCACAGATAAAGGGCTCAGACCCACAAGACTACACTAACTTCAGATGCCGGTCACAAGTCCCTGGACTTGTTTCTGACTGACTGGCTGGCTATAAATTGGGGGTTTCCATGACCCAATTCCTCAGGGTCCATAATTGCCAGAACGGCTCACAGAACTCAGGAAAGCTCTTTCCTTAACTACTATTACCCATTTAGTATAAGCAATACAACTCAGGAACAGCTCGATGGAAGAGATGAATAGCACAAGGTATGGGGGAGGAGAACAGAGCTTCTATGCCTTCTCTGGGTGAGGTACCCTCCTAGCACCTTGTGTTCACTAACTCAGCTCTCTGAACCTATTATTTAAGGAGTGAACTCCGGGAGTTGGTGATGGACAGGGAGGCCTGGCGTGCTGTGATTCATGGGGTCGCGGAGAGTCGGACACGACTGAGCGACTGAACTGAACTGATATGGGCATGATTAATTAAATCACTGGTTATTGGTGAATACTTCAGTCTCCAGTCCCTTTCCCATCCTTGAAGAAATGAGATCAGGAAACTGAGAATTCCAACATGTCTTTCTGGTGACCAGCCCCTATCTTGAAGCTATCTAGGGACCCCTCAGCCAAGTCATCTCATTACCATGCTGAGAAACTTATCATTCAGACAATTCTCAGGGTAGACCTGGAGACAAAGACCAAACATATATATCTCATTATATCACAACCCCTCACCATGTAAATAAATAATAAAATAATAAAAATGACAAATCTTTGATACATACAACAATTTGGATAATTTCAAAATAATTATGTTAACTGAAAGAAGCAAGACAAAAATGTAATACATATATGATTCCATTCTTGTAAAATTCTAGAAAATGAAAACATCTACTTTTTGTTTTGGCCATACCATGTGGAATGCAGGATCTTAGTTTCTTCGCCAGGGATCAAACCCATGCCCCCTGCATTGAAAGCATGGAGTCTTACCCACTGTACTGCCAGGGGATCCTCCAAAACCTTATCTATATTGACAGAAGACACATCAGTGGTTACCTGGGAGCAGGGAGGAACAAGAAGGAGCACAAGGAAAAATTTGGGAGGTGGAAAATATGATCATTATCATGATGATAGTTTTCTAAGAGCATATTTATACCAATACTTATCCAGTTGTATGCTTTAAATATGTACAGTTTAATGTATGTCAATTATATCTCAATTAAGCTGTGTGGTTTTCTTTAAGTGAGTCCTGAATTTCACGCAGTAGTATGGTTGTTACATGCTAAGGAGATTCCATTAGCCAACTGGAGTAAAGACAGTACGATCAAGACCCACCCAAGGACAATGACCCAGCTGGGCAGATCTGAGCTCCACTAGTTTTCTATTGATGTTCTCCCCCAGAAAGCTTCAGTTCAGTTGCTCAGTTGTGTCTGACTCTGCGACTCCACGGACTTCAGCACGCCAGGCTTCCCTGTCCACCACCAACTCCAGAGCCTATTCAAACTGATTTCCATTGTGCTGCTGATGCCTTCCAACCATCTCTTCCTCTGTTGTCCCCTTCTTCTCCCGCCTTCAACCTTTCCCAGCATCACGGTCTTTTCCAGTGAGTTGGTTCTTCACATCAGGTGGCCAAAGTATTGGAGTTTCAGCTTCAGCATCAATCTTTCCAATGAATATTCAGGACTGACCTCCTTTCGGATTGACTGGTTGGATCTCCTTGCAGTCCAAGGGACTCAAGAGTCTTATCCAACACCACAGTTCAAAAACATCAATTCTCCAGCACTCAGCTTTCTTTATAGTATAATTCTCACATCCATACATGACTACTGGAAAAGCCATGGCTTTGACTAGATGGACCTTTGTGGGCAAAATAATGTCTCTGCTTTTTAACATGCTATCTAGGTTGGTCACAACTTTTCTTCCAAGGAGCAGGCATCTTTTAATTTCATGGCTGGAGTCACCATTTGCAGTGATTTTGGAGCCCCAAAAAATAGTCTCTCGCTGTTTCCATTGTTTCCTCTTCTATTTGCCATGAAGTGATGGGACCAGATGCCATGATCTTAGTTTTCTGAATGTTGAGTTTTAAGTCAACATTTTCACTCTCATCTTTCACTTTCATCATTTAGTTCTTCTTCTCTTTCTTCCATAAGGGCAGTGTCATCTGCATACCTGAGGTTATTGATATTTCTCCCGGCAATCTTGATTTCAGCTTGTGCTTCATCCAGCCCAGCGTTTCTCATGATGTACTCTGCATATAAGTTAAATAAGCAGGGTGACAATATACAACCTTGACGTACTCCTTTTCCTATTTGGGACCAGTCTGTTGTTACATATCCTGTTCTAACTGTTGCTTCTTGACCTGCATACAGATTTCTCAGGAGGCAGGTCAGGTAGTCTGGTATTCCCATCTCTGTAAGAATTTTCCATAGTTTGTTCTGATCCACACAGACTTTGGCATAGTCAAAAAAGCAGAAGTAGATGTTTTTCTGGAACTCTCTTGTTTTTTTGATGATCCAGTGGATGTTGGCAATTTGACCTCTGGTTCCTCTGCCTTCTCTAAATCCAGCTTGAACATCTGGAAGTTCACGGTTCACACACTGTTGAAACCTGGCTTGGGAATTTTGAGCATTACTTTGCTAGCATGTGAGATGAATGCAGTTTTGCAGTACTTTGAGCATTCTTTGTCATTGCCTTTCTTTGGGATTGGAATGAAAACTGACCTTTTCCAGTCTTGTTGCCACAGCTGAGTTTTCCAGATTTGCTGGTATATTGAGTGCAGCACTTTCACAGCATCATCTTTTAGGATTTAAAATAGCTCAACTGGAATTCCATCACCTCCACTAGCTTTGTTCATAGTGATGCTTCCTAAGGCCCACTTGACTTCACATTCCAGGATGTCTGGCTCTAGGTGAGTGATCACACCATCATGATTATCTGGATCATGAAGATCTTTTTTGTACAGTTCTTCTGCGTATTCTTGCCACCTCTTCTAAATATCTTCTGCTTCTGTTAGGTCCCTACCATTTCTGTCCTTTATTGAGCCCATCTTTGCATGAAATGTTCCCTTGGTATCTCTAATTTTCTTGAAGAGATCTCTAGTCTTTCCCATTCTGTTGTTTTCCTCTATTTCTTTGCACTGATCAGTGAGGAAGGCTTTCTTATCACTCCTTGATATTCTTTGGAACTCTGCATTCAAGTGGGTGTATCTTCCCTTTTCTCCTTTGCCTTTATCTTCTCTTCTTTTCTCAGCTATTTGTAAGGCCTCATCAGAAAATCATTTTGCCTTTGTGCATTTCTTTTTCTTGGGGATGATCTTGATCCCTGTCTCCTATACAATGTCACAAACCTCTGTCCATAGTTCTTTAGACACTCTATCAGATCTAATCCCTTGAATCTATTTGTCACTTCCACTGTATATTCATGAGGGATTTGATTTAGGTCAAACCTGAATGGTCTAGTGGTTTTCCCTACTTTCTTCAATTTAAGTCTGAATTTGGCAATAAGGAGTTCATGATCTGAATCATAGTCAACTTCTGGTCTGGTTTTTGCTGACTGTATAGAACTTCTCCATTTTTGGCTGCAAAGAATATAATCAGTCTGATTTTAGTATTGACCATCTGGTGAAGTGCATGTGTAGAGCCTTCTTTTGTGTTGTTGGAAGAGTGTGAGTGCTATAACCAGTGCGTTCTCTTGGCAAAACTCTATTAGCCTTTACCCTGCTTCATTCCGTACCAAGGCCAAATTTGCCTGTTACTCCAGGTATATCTTGACTTCCTACTTTTGCATTCCAATCCCCTATAACGAAGAGGACATCTTTTTTGGGTGTTAGTTCTAGAAGGTCTTGTAGGTCTTCATAGAACCATTTAGCTTCCGCTTCTTCAGCATTACTGGTCAGGGCATAAACTTGGATTACTGTGGTATTAAATGGTTTGCCTTGGAAATGAACAGAGATCATTCTGTCATTTTGGGGATTGCATCCAAGTACTGCATTTTGGAGTCTTTTATTGACTATGATGGCTAGTCCATTTCTTCTAAGGGATTCTTACCCACAGTAGTAGATATAATGGTCATCTGAATTAAATTCACCCACTCCAGTCCATTTTAGTTCGCTGATTCCTAAAATGTCTACATTCACTCTTGCCATCTCCTGTTTGACCACTTCCAATTTGCCTTGATTCATTGACCTAATATTCCAGGTTCCTATGCAATATTGCTCTCTACAGCATCAGACTTTACTTACATCACCAGTCACACCCACAACTTGGTGTTGTTTTTGCTTTGGCTCTGTTTCTTCATTCTTTCTGGAGTTATTTCTTTACTCTTCTCCAGTAGCATATTGGGTACCTACTGACCTTGGGAGTTCATCTTTCCGTGTCATACCTTTTTGCCTTTTAATACTGTTCATGGGGTTCTCAAGGCAAGAATACTGAAGTGGTTTGCCATTCCCTTCTCCAGTGGACCACATTTTGTCAGCACTCTTGGCCATAATTCCTCCGTCTTGGTTGGCCCTACATGGCATGGGTCATAGTTTCATAGAGCTAGACAAGGCTGTGGTCTATTTGATCCGTTTAGTTAGTTTTCTGTTTATGTGGTTTCATTCTGTTTTCCCTCTGATGGATAAGGATAAGAGGCTTATGGAAGCTTGCTGATGGGAGAGACTGACTGAGGGGGAACCTGGGTCTTGCTCTGATGGATGGGGCCATGTTCTTTAATCCAGTTTTCTATTGATGGGCAGGGCTGTGTTCCTCCCTGTTGCTTGACCTGAGGCCAAACCGTGGTGGAGGTAAGAAAGATAATGGAGACCTCCTTCAAAAGGTCCCATGGTGCACTGCTGCACTCAGTGCCTCCGACCCTGAAGAAAGCCACAGCCGACCCACGCCTCCACCGGAGGCTCCTGGACACTCATGGGCATGTCTGGGTCAGTCTCTTGTGGGGTCACTGCATCTATCTCCTGGGTCCTGGTGTGCACAAAGTTTTGTTTGTTCCCTCAAAGAGTCTGTTTCCCCAGTCCTGTGTAAGTTCTGGTGGCTCTATGGTGAGGTTAATGGCAACCTCCTCCAATAGGGCTTATGCCATACCCAGGTCTATTGCACCCAGAGCCCCTGCAACAGGCCACTGCTGACCCATACCGCCACAGGAGACACTCAAAATCAGTTCTGGCACAGTCTCTGTGGGTTGAGCATTTGTTTTGTGCCCTTCCCAGGTCTGAGCAGCTCAGGTGACCAGGTGCTTGGCAAGCACACTGTCCCAGGTGGACTGTGCATCTTAATCACCTTCCCGATCCTGGCCACTTGGTTTCCTCGGTGCTCCATGAGAGCACTGTCTCAGGTGTGTAGTATGTCTCCTCTGGAGAGCTGATCTCAGGCTATGACCCTCTGGCAGATGTCAACCATCAAGGGTCTCAGGAAGACGTGGTTAGCAGCTAAGAGCCTGCTCCCAGTTTGGTGGAAGATGCCCTCTCTGGGGCTGAGATAGTATCTGCCCCTTGCCTCCTGGCTCTGGCTGTTGAAAGCCTGCCTCTCTGCCACTGGACAACGAGGGGCCGGTAAGCAGCTGGCTAGTTCTCCTTTGATATTTGCTCAATCCTTTGTTCTGTGCTGTGAGCTGGCCAGGCTATGCATTAGGTTGTTAAGTTAGAGCCTTTCATGGGAAAGTTCTCTTTTCTGGAGTTGTGGTTAGGCGTGTATTCTGTGGGATTTTTTTTTTTTCTTTTTTTCCTCCCGGTTATGTTGCCTTGTTGGATCTTTCCTCACATTTCATTCTGAATATACTCATAGAATGACTCTGGATTGGCAATCACCCTGTTTCTACCGATCACTCCTAAAACTGCTCTCACTGATAAAAATCTGATCTACCCTGGGAGGCACAGTAGGGTGGGCGGGGGGCATTGGCAATGATAACTGAGATGCACACAGCACTATAACAGAACATGGATTTCAGAGTGGGATGAACACCAGCTACTAGCTACATACTACGTGTGTGTTGTGCTGACTTGTATCCGACTCTTTGCAACCACATGGGCTGTAGCCTGCCAGGCTCCTGCAATGGGATTCTCTAGGCAAGAATACTGGAGTGGGTTGCCATTTTCTTCTCCAGGGGATCTTCCCAACCCACAGATTAAACCCACGTCCCTTGCATTAGCAGGCAAATTCTTTACAACTGAGCCACCAGGGAAGCCCCATATAACTAGCTACATGCATGACTGCTTAGTTGCTCAGTCATATCTGACTCTTTGCAGCCCCATGGACTGCAGCCCACCAGGCTCCTCTGTCCATGGGGATTCTCCAGGCAAGAATACTGGAGTGGGTCGCCATGCCCTCCTCCAGAACTAGCTACATAACCTCAGGCAAATCACTTTGTCTCTCTGAACTGCAGTTTTCTCATTTCAAAAATATGTAACAGTTCTTACCTGTCAGGGTTGTCCTGAAGAGCACATATGAAAGGATGAGACAACACCTGGCCAGAAGAGGAGTGAATATGGAATGCCTTGCCTTCCTGCTGTTATTTGAAGCCCCCTCCTTAAGCCAGTGATTCTGCGCATTCGCATCATCACGTGCTTTTGGGATGCCAGCTAAAGCCTCAGGTGTAAAAGGTAAATGAGGTTCTAAGTTAGTGGGTCTCAAATGTTGCTACTTATTAGAATCTTCTGGGGAGGTTTAAAAAGTAGCAAAATATGTGATGCCTGGGTTCTGCCCCTAAAAGCTCTGATTTGACTCTATGGTGCAGCTGGGCACTGGGATATTTAAAAGCTTCCCAAGTGATGTTAAGAAGGGGCCAAGTTTGTGAAACACTGTTCTAATGCTGCTCAAATGTTAATGTCCATTGAATCACCAGGGATCTTATTAAAATTCATATTCTTATTCTGAAGGCTTGAGATTCTGCATTTCTAATAAGCTTTCAGCAATGCTGATGCTGTTAATCCTCAGATGACACTTTGAATAAAGAGGCTGAACTCTGGCTGAGCATCAGAATTACCTAAGGATCTTTTAAAGCTGAGGAATCCCAGGTCCTGCCCTGGGATGCACTTGCATAGGTCAGCCAGATAAGTCTATGTGCTTCTCTTACTAAGAACCATGGATCCAGTTGACCTTTTACGCTTGAGGACACTGTGTCCCCGGGAAGCTGTGTGACCTCTATCCTGATGTAACTTTCTGCTGGGAAAGTTCATTACTGAATGAAACCTGTATGCAACAGGAACATTTTCTAGTATGTAGGTGTCCAGTGCTGATTGGGAACTGCAATCTGCAGCATGAGTCGAGCGTGACGGTTTCATTAACACACAGCTCAGAACCTAGCTGAGGAGCAGCCTGTGTGATGAATGGGGTCCCAGGTTCTACTTGAAGCATTATCACATAATATATCAGCTTTATGTCAAATGAACTGATGGTTTTATGGCCTTTCCATTCAATTTGATAGGCTCCTTGTCATGGGCTCTTTTTAATATGGCTAGAGGGCATTTTTTTGTGATGATGACATAGTGATTTATAAAACCCACTTCATGCATCAGCCACACATATGTAAATCAGAAACATTTCTTTCTGGAAAAAATTGTCATTGCCATCATGTGATAAATAGGTGCATATTCAATGAGCAGGCATTCATCAAGATACAGATTTGAATTCATTTTTCTATATACCATAAGGCCAAGCAATTAGCACCATACCTAGGAAACAGTCATATAATTCAGGGTCCTTCCCTGAGAAAGGATGTTCTGCAACTGAGCTTGGTGCCAGCTTGCCCCATCACTGCTGCAGCAGGGTGACCTGGAACTCATCTGGAGACACCAGAGCATCAGCCAAAGAAGAATCATTTTTTTTTAATCTCTCAAGTTCCAGGATTGTTATAGAACTTAACATCCTTCACCTTATTTAGTCCTCAAACATGCTGCAAGGTAGGAATTACCATCTACATATTAAAGATAAGAAAACTAAAGTTAAAAGTCTCATGGAATCCTTAAAGTCAGTTTCAGTTCAGTTCAGTCGCTCAGTCATGTCCGACTCTTTACGACCCCATGAATCACAGCATGCCAGGCCTCCCTGTCCATCACCAACTCCCAGAGTTCACTCAAACTCACGTCCATTGAGTCGGTGATGCCATCCAGCCATCTCATTCTCTGTCGTCCCCGTCTCCTCCCACCCCCAATCCCTCCCAGCATCAGACTCTTTTCCAGTAAGTCAACTCGTCACATGAGGTGGCCAAAGTATTGGAGTTTCAGCTTTAGCATCAGTCACTCTGACTCAAAAGCCCATGCTCCTCCTGCTCCACTACAATGCTTTCACAAAGCAGGTGCAGCACCTGCAGGTCAATGGAAGTGAACTGTCACCATAACTCCAGCTTTGCTGACACCAGGCTTCAGCTCTTAGCAGTTGTACCCGCCATCTGCTTTCTGTGCCCAGCCTTAACTCTGTAGAGAAACATCAGAAGTACTCATGCTAAAATGTGAAAGGTTAAAAAAATAAGCCCACAGAAACTCTCTTTCACTGATGAGTGAAATCAGATCTCTGCAATATCCTTAGCTAATTGTGTGAAATCAATTTGTAACTACTATATACTTCCTAGAAATAATTGGCAACAGGAATACTTGAAATGAATTCGAAAAGAATATATTTTATTTCCTAAATATTTGTTACTTTTATTGGAGGGAGCCTCACTTAGAGAAATAAAGTTGCTGTCCCAAAATATGTCTCTCTAGCATGAAGATTGGAGAAGGCAATGGCAAGCCACTCCAGTACTGTTGCCTGGAAAATCCCATGGACAGAGGAGCCTGGTAGGCTGCAGTCCATGGGGTCGCTAAGAGTCGGACGACTGAGCGACTTCACTTTCACTTTTACTCTCATGCATTGGAGAAGGAAATGGCAACCAACTCCAGTGTTCTTGCTTGGAGAATCCCAGGGACAGTGGAGCCTGGTGGGCTGCCATCTCTGGGGTCACACAGAGTCGGACACGACTGAAGTGACTTAGAAGCAGCAGCAGCATGAAGATTATTTTAGACTGATTATTTTTAAGGAACAGTATATGCAGATCTTTCTTATTACCTCTGCCTTAACTACCTAAAAGAATTTAGACAAAGAGCCTGGTCCAGGAGGAGCACTATGCCCAGAGATACTTAACAAAGAATATGAGCTACGTGTGGTGTGAGGAGCTCAGCAGCACCTAGAGCCCCAAATCCTGTGTCCCAGCAAATATTTGATACCAAACTTTTGCTTTTCCATCTGCATGTGAATTTCCTTCCTCACCTCTGAAGTCCCAGTACCCTACTCCCTTCTCTCAGATGGCATATAAGCCTCAATTTTATAATTTGTCCCAGGGTGTCATTTTTTTCTTTTCAGACCTCTGTCATACATAACTAAATTTGATATTTTCCTATCCATCTGTCTAACATCAATTTAATTCTTAGACCAGCTACAAGAACCCAGAAGGGGTGGAGGAAAATGTTTTCCTTCCCCAGTATTTACAGTATTTCCTCCACTGACTTAAGATGCTGCTCATTTTAAAAATAATATTCAGTTCAGTTCAGACCCTCAGTCGTGTCCAACTCTTTGTGACCCCATGGACTGCAGCATGCCAGGTTCCATATCCATCACCAGCTTCCGGAGCTTGCTCAAACTCATGTCCATCGAATCGGTGATGCCATCTAATCATCTCATCCTCTGTCATCCCCTTCTCCTCCTACCTTCAATCTTTGCCAACATCAGTGTCTTTTCAAATGAGTCAGTTCTTCACATCTGGTGGCCAAAGTATTGGAGTTTCAGCTTCAGCATCAGACCTTCCAATGAATATTCAGGACTGATTTCCTTTAGGATGGACTGGTTGGATCTCCTTGCACTCCGAGGTAATCTCAAGAGTCTTTTCCAACACCCCAGTTCAAAAGCATCAGTTCTTTGGCACTCAACTTTCTTTTTAGTCCAACTCTCACATTCATTGGAGAAGGCAATGGCAACCCACTCCAGTACTCTTGCCTGGAATATCCCATGGGTAGAGGAGCCTGGTAGGCTGCAGTCCATGGGGTCGCAAAGAGTCAGACACGACTAAGCGACTTCACTTTCACTTTTCACTTTTGTGCATTGGAGAAGGAAATGGCAACCCACTCCATGTTCTTGCCCGGAGAATCCCAGGGACAGTGGAGCCTGCTGGGCTGCCATCTATGGGGTCGCACAGAATCAGACACCACTGAAGCGACGCAGCAGCAGCAGCAGCAGCACATCCATACATGATGACTGGAAAAACCATAGCTTTGACTAGATGGACCTTTGTTGGCAAAGTAATGTCTCTGCTTTTTAATATGTTCTTCATAAACTTTTGCAAAACTTTCAACATTTGTAAGTTACTTTCACAAATATTATGTGAGTCTCATGACATTTCTGTAATGTTGAGAGGTATTATTTGATGTGTTTTTAGATCATTCTTCATGATTGAGTCTCCAAGACCCAGAAATCGAGATCTTAGACTCAAAAAAAAACCACAAAGCCGATTATCAAGAAACAGTTCACCACACTCTTCGTTGCATATGCTGTTTGCTGCTCAAGAAAATACTTTCTTTAAAAACTACTCTTCTGCTTTCCCAAATCTCCATATCAAAGCAGGAAAACATTTACTCTAATGATTACAGTTACAAATATATTCTTTCCCTTTTAAAGAGGTAAGAGGATTTGTTGGTTCACATATTTCACTGGGGACTTTCTATATAGTTTGGTATCCAGAATATTATCCTGAATTGAATATTTCATATCACTCTTTTCCTCATTCTACCCTTTGTCTCTAATATGAAATCATATGAAATCTACCCTTTCTAAATATGAAATCAAAGGTGGATATTTAGTAAACAGAAAAAAACAAGGGTATCTCTGACACATTTTGTCAGAGAAAATATATAATGTAAACAGGATGCCCTAACCTCTAACAGCAGAAATGGAAAAAAGAGATCATGGGCCTGGATTCTTTTGGAAGAAGAGGGAGGGAACAAACAGGATATATAGTGAAAGAACTGGTTTGGGGAAGGGATTCCAGGGCTTCCTTAAAGTCAAGAATACTTGGTGCTTTTATCCTGAGTGTTCCTTGTCAGAAGGAAAACCTTCAGGTGGTGGAAATGGTCTGGAATCTAACAGGAGAGTGACCCTGTGCCTCTGAGGTGGTTGTGTTGGTTGTACCACCATCAAGAGATGCTAGGAACAAACTGGAAACCACTTTGGTGACTGGAAAGCACGTCACTTAGGAACTCGGAGAATTTATAAGACACCAGGCTTCCACTGATGCTTTTGAACTGGGGTGTTGGAGAAGATTCTTGAGTCCCTTGGCTAGCAAGAAGATCAAATCAGTCAATCTTAAAGAAAATCAGTTCTGAATATTCATTGGAAGGACTGATGCTGAAGCTGAAACTCCAATACTTTGGCCACCTGATGCAAAGAATGGACTCATTGGAAAAGACCCTGATGCTGGGAAAGACTGGAGGCAGGAGGTGAAGGGGACGACAGAGGATGAGATGGTTGGATGGTATCACCGATTTGATGGACGTTAGTTTGAGCCAGCTCCGGAAGTTGGTGATGGACAGGAAAGCCTGGTATGCTGCAGTCCATGGAGTCACAAAGAGTTAGACACAACTGAGCGACTAAACTGAACTGACTCCTTTTTTAATCGCAGGCTAGAAGACACCCTTGGAGAATTTATGAGACACCAGGCTTCCACTGATGCATATACCCTCTTGACTGACAGAAGCAAAGAAGCAAAACTATCTACACGTAGATGGCTAATAGGATTTATGAAGCACAATTTTTTAATCATTGTAAACATCTGGTGGACCTAGCCAGGTGAGAAGCCCTCAAATATGAGCAGCTAAGTCTATCGGTGCAGCTATATACTGGAATACCTGCATTCTGATTATGAGGTAAACGTGCTTCCTTGGGAGCACTTCCCCAGCCTCTGGTCAAAGTTTAATTTCCTGGTATTTCCTTCTATAACACCCTGTCCATCCCCTCCCTATACTCACCTGATCTGTGCTTGTTTTGTGCTTGCAAGCAGAGTTGTCTCTGTCTGGTCACCTCTGCTCTCTATCAAATAATGTAAGCTTGTGTATCGTTCTAAAGAAATGTTTCTTAAATTGAAATGGAAAAAAAAGTCCTAGGATTTTGGTTAACATGGAAAGAGTCATACAGTGGCTAACTGAAAAGACAATCAGGTTGGAAAACTGTGTAAGTTATGATCCAGTTTTAGTAAAAAAATTTCTTTTGAATGCATAGCAAAACACTGAAAAGATATATTTTGAACTGTAACTGTGGTTTTCTGAGTAGTAGATTACTGATGCTTTTCATTTTCACTATTTTTGCTTGACTGTAATTTTTTAATGATTAATGTGTTTTACTTAGGTGGAAAGAAAATATCAATTGTTGTTTAGTCGCTAAGTTGTGTCCTTTGCAACCCCATGGACTGCAGCATGCCAGGCTTCCCTGTCCTTCACTACTCCCGGAGTTTGCTCAAATTCATGTCCATTGAGTCGATAATGCTATCTAACCATTTCATCCTCTGCTTCTGCCTTCTCCTTTTGCTTTCAATCTTTCCCAACATCTTTTCCAATAAGTTGACTCTTCACCTCAGGTGGTCAAAATGTTGAAGCGTCAGCCTCAGTCCTTCCAATGAATATTCAGAGTTGATTTCCTTTAGCACTGACTATGTTTGTTCTCTTTGCTGTCCAAGGGACTGACAAGAGTCTTCTCCAACACCACAGTTCAAAAGCATCAATTCTTCGGCGATCAGCTTTCTTCACAGTCCAACTGTCACATCTGTACATGACTACTGGAAAAGCCATAGCTTTCCTTCCAAGGAGCAAGTGTCTTTTAATTTAATGGCTGCAGTTTCTATCTGCAGTGATTTTGGAGGGCTAGGACTGCTCAGATGTGAAGAATGACCTACGATGCAGTCCTTATCTGACAGCTGTACATGTGAACGGCATAGAAAGAAGTAGGATCAAGTGCAGGTCACATTACCAGGAAACTAGAAGGAGCTGGGAGAAAGTAAAGGAGGAAACAGAATCGAGAAGGAAAGAGTCAGCAATGTAGGACAGAATCCAGTTCTTTGAAAACTTAAGATACAGATTCAACCCCTCATAATGATTCTTAGTGACTATGAAGCTAATACTCCTGTCTATAATAATTTGCCTTCAGAAGCTCAGCTGAAGGAAGAAAGATGGTGGTCCTGTAACCTATTGGCCTTGTTAAATATCACTGGAATCCATTTTTATCAGAAGATTGCAGATTTCTAGAATGTGATTTATGTATCACACAAAATCTTGTGTTTCTTAATTTTCTTAAGAAAAATTCTAAGACAGAGGGAAGTAAGTTTCAAATACCATGCTTTTCCCTAACGTTCAGGTGTGTGCTTTGTACTCCTCACATTGACTAGAGGGGACTTTTTTATAGTGATTCTGAGCAGATAAGAAAAAACGCAAAGGAAAATGGTTATTTCTTGGTCACTGAGACAAATGATGGTTTTCTCTCATTTTTCTGCCAATAACCCCATTGCAAAAAGAAGAAAAAAAAGTTGAAGAAGTGGCAAAAGCTCTCATTTCCTTTGAAACAATAATCACATTTAGGGCTATTTAAGTTTCCATCAATAATCAGAATATCTTCTACAAATATTTTTAAATGCTTTAATAGAAGCACTGAAAGTGGAACTTAAATTTCATCTTCAATCATCTCTTGAGACCTTGGCCCATGTGCCTTCAAGTCCACCTAACTGATGAGATGCTTATAAGGGCTCCTGCCAGTTGAGAGCCTACCACAAGGAAGGTTTTATACCACTCACCTTAAATTATCCCCCATCAAACAGCTCTTTGAGGGGTTAGATTAATTGTTTACAGTCAACAACTAGAAAATTTCAAAAATTGAGAAGGAAAAAAATCTGTAATCTCCCCAAATTTCATAACCCAGAGACACCCAGGTTGACTTGTAAATAATTTAATGTTGATCTTTATTTTTAGTGTCTGTGTGTGTGGTATTTGTATGGTCTTAGTTCATTTATCTGTTAATGGATATTTAGGTTTATATTTTCCACTATTTTATTTTTGTATCTATGTGCTATTTAACTTTTGTATGGTTTTAATTCACTTAACTAATATTTCAATGGATATTTAGGTTTATATTTTCCACTACATTAGATAATGTTACAGAACAGTCTCATATTTTTGGAGGCTCTTGTCCAATATTTTCCTCTGGAGAAATTTCTAGAAGTGAGAACTGCTGGTTTAAAGAATATAAAATTTAAGCTGGCTTAAAGCTCTTTTTAAAGAGCTTTTTTAAGTTGCCGAACTGTTATTCTGTATAAAACAAAATCAGTCCCACTCCTAATAGCAGTTATGTGAAGCTTCCTGTTTCCTTACACAAACACAGTGACACCAGATCATCCTATTCTTTTAATCTTTGTCTATCTGGTAAATCAGATCTTTTTTTTTTTTTTTTTTTGTAGAATTGCTTCCTTCGCATATCAAACTTTATTTATTTATTTTTTTACTGTACATGGCATTTTTTAAATTTATTTTTCAAAAACAATTTTAGGAATCTTTACTTAAAAACAACCTTATCTTAAAATGGAGTAACTTTGGTTTTACGAGCAGCAAGCAAAGTACAGAAGCAAAAGTGCATTACAGGAGCATTAAGTTCTACATTAGGTCACAGCGTCTAATCTGAAATCTTATTTTGGTTTGCTTTTAATTACTAGTGAGGCCGAAATCCTGTTGTCAAAGCAGGTATTTTTCCATTTTGTAGTCAGTCCTGCAGAATTCTTATATGTACATCAATTGCAGCAGAAATGAACTCGCATGAATCACAACATAACTTTCAACATTTGTTATGCATCTTCAGTGTGCATCACTGTTAACCGTTTTTCTTCTCTACAAGACAGTGGACTCTTAGGTGAGACATTTTTACTTTGTTCATCATGTCCAAAAAGTCCCGCTTTCTTTCAGGTTCTAAGAAATGTATATAGTTATGTGTGGATGGCTTGCAATAAATCAAAAGAGAGGAGAGAGTTGCCTGGCACCCGGCAGGATGACCACATTTGCTTTCCTCAGGTGTGAGCATGCTTCAGTCCCACCTTGTACCCCTCTGCTATGGGGACCAGGAGCCCAGGGAGTTTAAGTAACTTGTTCAAAGCCAGAAAGCAGTTAGTTGGCAGAGTGGGAGGCTAGAACTCGGGTCTTCTCTCTTCCTGTTACTCTGTTGTTACCTCCTATAATCTGTGTCACCTCAGATCTGAACCCAAGTGAAGGCTTTATTTCTGAACTTGCTCTTGATTTTTCACTGTAATTACTGCCTTTGGATTGATTTTTTGTGCATCCAGGAAAGGAATGCTGTCCTCTGCTGACCCTTCCTTCTCTTATGCCTAATGAGCTGTTCCAGGCTAGAACCTTTGATAAACACTTGCCTGGTAGTGGAGCTGTGTCTGTGTCCTCTGCTCTGGCTATAGAGGGAGACCCCTCACAAATCTCCTAGCTGGTTGCTTTATAAAGTATAAAAAGTCAGGCATATTTCCAGTTATCTTGTTTCAGAATGTTTGTGCCCTTGTCAATTGCATCAGTTCAGTTCAGTTCAGTCGCTCAGTCGTGTCCGACTCTCCGCGACCCCATGAATCACAGCACGCCAGGCCTCCCTGTCCATCCATGTTCAGTTCTAACTGTTGCTTCCTGACCTGCATACGGGTTTCTCAAGAGGCAGGTCAGGTGGTCTGGTATTCCCATCTCTTTCAGAATTTTCCACAGTTTATTGTGATCCACACAGTCAAAGGCTTTGGCATAGTCAATAAAGCAGAAATAAATGTTTTTCTGGAACTAGAGGGTAAATCTGGTGCTTGTTACTCCTCAGAATATTAAGGCATTATTTGTTAGCTTTATTTTAAAATTTAAAGGAAATGAGTTCTCTTCTGTTGAGGCATTCAGCAGTCACTAGGTGACTTGGAGTGCACTCAATTTGGTCTGAGCTTCATTTGGTGATTTTTAAAATTTTTACTTTTACCATCATTAAAGTCTATAGTATTTCTCCTTAGAGAGCAATGGCTTTTAAAAAAAAATTTAAAAACCTCATTCCTTTCCAGTCACTAACTGCTTAATCTATTAAGAAAATGAAAAAAAATATTTTATAGCATAACCAACACTAGCAAGCAACTCCAATATTCTTCTAACACAGTAGAACCTACTTTTAACCCACCATGGAATGTTAAATTCTTGAAGAAGGAGGAAAGAGAAAGTTAAAAATTATCATTGAGGGGTTAAAAAAAATCCTGATAATCACACTTACTTTTCCTGAGGGGAGAAAAAGAAATACCTCCCCTCTAAAACTGCCCCTCATCCCCAGAGAACCACCCAAAGCCAACAAACAGACTGTGATCAGAGAATTTTCCATCAACGGCACCCTCACTTCCTGTCTGAGTGATAAGACAAAGATTTTCACCAGATAAAACACTTGGAAATGATTTAGAGTGGTCAGGGCTTCTTCATTGGTCTTGATTATCAATATTAATTCTGGGATCTCTGCCATCCAATGGGCCCTAGGAGATAAATAACACCATTATTCTTCAGCTCTCAAGCTCAGGTATAAGTCTCACTTGGGGGAGCTTAGAATTATAGGTGATATAATTTAGAATTCTAGGCTCATAAGTTAATGCTTCAGAAATGTCTTCTTTATCTTTTCCAGAGTGATAAATGGGCAGATCCCTGGCTCAGCTCCCCATCTCCTTGCTTGATCTCCTTGCTTTTGATGAAAGCCTTATTCTGCCAGATTCACTACTGTTTGTAGTAGAAAAAGCAATGATCTGGTTCAGACAAGAAAGAAAAGATTACTGTCAATAGCAGAGGAGAAGTGACACCTTTGGCAAAATAAATAATACTCTGGAGCACTTAATATATACAAGGCCCTGAACTGGTACTTTGGAAATTTTTATTTTAAATATATTTAATTACATAAATAACTAAAGCTAATATATACATAGTGTTTTACATATAGTTTAATTTTTTCAACTTCTTTCTGAGCTGTGTATTATTATTATGCCCATTTTCTATATGAGACAGGCATAGAGACGTTATGCAACTATATCATGTTTATGTTCTTTCTTAACATTCAGATGTTTGGTTTTTAATCTTCACATTGGCTATAGAGTGGTTTTGAGTAGTACTGCTGAACAGAGGAACATAAGAAAAAGCACAGAGGAAAATGGTTAGTTCTAGGTCACTAAGGCAAATGGTGGTTTCTTCTTTCCTGGCTATAACTTCATCACAAAACCCCCCAAAATGTCTGAGAAGAGTCAGAAGCTCTCATTTTCTTTTGAAACAAGTGTCACAGAGACTATTTACATTTTCATCAATAAACAGAAAATCTTTTACAAATATTTTGAAAAACACTTTAAAAGAATAACAGAGGCACTGAAAGTGGAAGCACAAATTCCATTTTCAAGTATCATCTGAAACCTGGGCCCATGTGCCCACAAGTCTACCCATCTGATAGGAAAATAAGTGTTCCTGTCCACTGAGAACCTGCCTACCATATGAAAGGCTTTACACAGTCCCTGGACCTAAACTGTTTCTCATTCTCACAATGACTTTCAGGTAGTGAACTCAATGCTGAGTCAGATGTTGCAATCCTGCTGCCCTTGTACCTGGGACACCCCTTCCACCCAGCATTTACTGCACTGTTTTGAAATTATCTTGATGTCTCCCAGCTACCCAATGACTAAAAACAGCAGAAGCAATTTCTTTATCATTGTTGTCTACCTCAGTCAGTCAGCTCAGTCGTTCAGTCATGTCCGACTCTTTGTGACTCCATGGACTGCAACATGCCAGGCTTCCCTTTCCATCACCAACTCCTGGACCCTACTCAAACTCATGTCCATCGTGTCGGTGATGCCATCCAAACATCTCATCGTCTGTCGTCCCCTTCTCCTTCCACCTTCAGTCTTTCCCAGCATCAGGGTCTTTTACAATGAGACAGTTCATCACATGAGGTAGCCAAAGTATTGGAGCTTCAGCTTCAGCATCAGTCTTTCCAATGAATATTCAGGACTGACTTCCTTTAGGATGGCCTGGTTGAATCTCCTTGCAGTCCAAGGGACTCTCAAGAGCCTTCTCCAACACCACAGTTCAAAGGTATCAATTCTTCGGCACTCAGTTTTATTTACGGTCCAACTCTCACATCCATACATCACTACTGGAAAAACCATATCTTTGACTAGATGGACCTTTGTTGGTAAAGTAATGTCTCTGCTTTTTAATATGCTGTCTAGGTTGGTCATAGCTTTTCTTACAAGGAACAAATGTCTTTTAATTTCATGGCTGCAGTCACCAATGCAGTGATTTTGGAGCCCCAAAAATAAAGTCTCTCACCATTTCCATCTATTTGCCATGAAGTGATGAGAACAGATGCCATGATCTTAGTTTTCTGTATGTTGAGGTTTTTTATTTATTTATTTATTTTAATTGGAGGCTAATTACTTTACAATATTGTAGTGGCTTTTGCCATACATTGACATGAATCAGCTGTGGGTGTACATGTGTTCCCCATCCTGAAATGCCCCCTCCCCATCTTCTTTCCCATTCCTTCCCTCAGGGTCATCCCAGTGCACCAGCCCTGAGCACCCTGTCTCATGCATCAGACCTGGACTGGTGATCTATTTCACATATGATAATATACATGTTTCAATGCTATTCTCTCAAATCATCCCACCCTCGCCTTCTCCGACAGAATCCAAAGACTGTTCTTTACATCTCTGTCTCTTTTGCTGTCTCGCATACAGGGTCATCGTTACCTTTATTCTAAATTCCATATATATGCATTAGTATACTGTATTGGTGTTTTTCTTTCTGACTTACTTCACTCTGTATAATAGGCTTCAGTTTCATCCACCTCATTAGAACTGATTCAAATGCATTCTTTTTAATGGCTGAGTAAATTGCTGAAGCTGAAACTCCAGTACTTTGGCCAACTCATGCAAAGAGTTGACTCCCTGGAAAGGACTCTGATGCTGGGAAGGATTGGGGGCGGGAGGAGAAGGGGACGACAGAGAATGAGATGGCTGGATGGCGTCACCGACTCGATGGATATGAATTTGAGTGAACTCCGGGAGTTGGCAATGGACAGGGAGGCCTGGCGTGCTGTGATTGATGGGGTCGCAAAGAGTCGGACATGACTGAGCGACTGAACTGAACTGAACTGAATATTCCATTGTGTATATGTACCACAGCTTTCTTATCCATTCGTCTGCTGATGGGCATCTAGGTTGCTTCCATGTCCTGGCTATTGTAAACAATGCTGCGATGAATATTGAGGTACACGTGTCTCTTTCAATGCTGGTTTCCTCTGTGTGTATGCCCAGCAGTGGGATTTCTGGATCATATGGCAGTTCTATTTCCAGTTTTTTAAGGAATAGCCACACTTTTCTCCATAGTGGCTGTACTAGTTTGCATTCGCAACCACAGTGTAAGAGGGTTCCCTTTTCTCTGCACCCTTTCCAGCATTTATTGTTTGTAGACTTTTTGATAGCCATTCTGATTGGCATAAGATGATACATCATTATGGTTTTGATTTGCACTCTCTGATTATGAGTGATATTGAGCATCTTTTCATGTGTTTGTTAGCCATCTGTATGTCTTCTTTGGAGAAATGTCTGTTTAGTTCTTTGGCTCATTTTTTGATTGGGTCATTTATTTTTCTGGAATTGAGCTGCAGGAATTGCTTGTATATTTTTGAGATTAATTCTTTGTCAGTTGCTTTGTATGCTATTATTTTCTCCCATTCTGAAGGCTGCCTTTTCACCTTGCTTATAGTTTCCTTTGTGCAAAAGCTTTTAAGTTTAATTAGGTCCCATTTGTTTATTTTTGCTTTTATTTCCATTACTCTGGGAGGTGGGTCATAGAGGATCCTGCTGTGATTTATGTCAGAAATTGTTTTGCCTATGTTTTCCTCTATGTTGTGGAGATTTAGCATGGTATGTCTTGCTCTGGACCTTGCTGGCTCTTGGGTGGAGCTTGGTTTCAGTGTAGGTATGGAGGCTTTTGGATGAGCTCTTATTGATTAATGTTCCCTGGAGTCAGGAGTTTTCTGGTGTTCTCAAGTTTTGGATTTAAGACTCCTGCCTCTGGTTTTCAGTCTTATTTTTACAGTAGCCTTAAGACTTCTCCATCCATACCGCACCGAAGATAAACATCTAGGTTAATGGAGAAAAGATTCTCCACAGTGAGGGACACCTGAGAGGTTTGCAGAGTTACATGGAGGAGAGAGGAGCGAGGAGGGAGATAGAGATGACCAGGAGGAGAAGCTGCTGCTGCTGCTAAGTCGCTTCAGTCGTGTCCAACTCTGTGCAACCCCATAGACAGCAGCCCACCAGGCTCCTCCGTCCCTGGGATTTTCCAGGCAAGGGTACTGGATTAGGGTGCCATCGCCTTCTCCACAGGAGGAGAAGAGGGGGAATCAAAAGGGGAGAGAGCAATCTAGCCAGTAATCAACTCCCTATGTGCTCTCCACAGCCTGGAACACCCAGAGAGGTTCACAGGGTTACATAGAGAAGAGAAGCGGGAGGAAGGAGACAGGTGACCAGAAGGAGAAGAGAGGGAGTCAAAGGAGAGAGACAGATCCAGTCAGTAATCAGTTCCCTAAGTGTTCTCCACAGCCCTGAACACACACAGAGATTCACAGAATTGGGTTGAGACGAGAAGGGGGAGAGAGGGGATAGAGGCGACCTGGGGGAGAAAAAGGAGAGTCAAAAGGGGGAGAGGGCAATCAAGCCAGTAATCACACTCCCAAGTAAAAATGGTACTGAAGATTGGGTTCTTAAAGGTACAGAATTGATAACAAATACCAAAAAGGAAAGATTAAAAATCTAGAGTAGAGGTTGCTGCTGCTGCTGCTAAGTCACTTCTGTTGTGTCCGACTCTGTGTGATCCCATAGACGGAAGCCCACCAGGCTCCCCCATCCCCGGGATTCTCCAGGCAAGAACACTGGAGTGGGTTGCCATTTCCTTCTCCAGTGTGTGAAAGTGAAAAGTGAAAGTGAAGTTGCTCAGTCTTGTCCAACCCTTAGCGACCCCACGGACTGCAGCCTACCAGGCTCCTCCATCGATGGGATTTTCCAGTCAACAGTACTGGAGTGGCTTGCCATTGCCTTCGACTCTCAAAAATACAATATTAAAAAAAAAATCACAAAAATTATAAAAAGTATTATGAAGTTTGCTTTAAAATCAGATCTTTTTTCTTTTGCAAGGTAATAGTAGGTTATAAAAATGAAGATTAAAGAAGTAATAAAGAACTTAAAAATTTTTAAAAATTAAATTTAAAAAATGATAATAGTAAAATATAGGAATTTCTCTGGAGCTGTTGAGGACAGTGTGGGGTCAGTTCAGTTTCAGTCAGTTCCTTGTTCCAGCTTATACTTCTTCTCAAGGTCTATAGGCCCCTTCCAATGTAGTTGGTGCTAACCTACAGGGTTTTAATCTGTTGCACCTGTCACTTCCAAAGTGGTTCCCTCTGTTTATTTTGGCTTTTGTTTGCAAGTCTCTTCAGTGTCTAATTTCCGCCCTGACACAAGGGGGCGAGGGTGGTCACTTATTTAGGCTCACTTGTTCAGTTGCGCTGTGGGAAGGGAGGAAGACTGCAAATGGATATCACTGGCGTGTGGAGCGTGCTTGCAGTGTCTGGGCCACACTGGGTTTGCCCCTGTTCACGGCGTGTGTGCTTTCCTTGTCTGCACTGCTCAGGCTCCAGGTTGCTCTCCAGGGGAACTGTCTAAAGTGGGCCCTGGGTTATGTGCACTTCCCAGGTCTAAGCTGCTCAGGTTCAGGTTCTCAGGTACTCCACAAAGGCACAGACTCGGTTGGGCCTGTGTTTTGTGCCCTTCCCAGGTCCGAGCAGCTTTGGTGTCGTGGTGCTTCGCAAGCACACTCTCCCCAGGTGGGCAGTGCATCTTATCACTTCCCCAGTCCCAGCCTCTTGGTTTTCTGGGTGTGCAGCGGGAGCGCTGTCTCAGGTGTGCTGTGTGTCTCCTCTGGGGAGCTGATCTCTGGCTGAGACCCTCCTGGTGGTTGTCAACTGTCCAGGATCCCAGGAAGTATTGGTTAGAAACTGGGAGCCTGCTCACAGTTTGGTGGAGGATGCCATTTCTGGGGCCAAGATTTCCCCTCGCTTTCTGGCTCTGGCTGTCCCCACTCCTGCCTCTCTGCCTCCGGCGGGGGATGGGCCAGTCCACCCACAGCCAGCTAGCTCTGCTCTGCTATTTGCTCCGTCCTTTGTTCTGTGAGCGGGCCAGCAGTGCCTTAAGTTAGAGCTTTTCACGGGAAAATTCTCTCTGTCTCTCTTTTTTCTTTTTTTCTATCTTTTTGGCTATCTCACAGTTTGGGTTGCTATATTATGTTAGCTCCCTCAGATTGTCCTCAGGGCATTCAGGCCAGTCCTTACACTAAACAATGCAGACCACGCCTCCCTGTTCAGCCCCCACTTGCTGGTGGCAGACACAAGCATCTGGGCTACTTCTCCACTGGGAGTTACAGTTAGGTGCCTAATCTGTGGGTTTTAATTTTTTTCCTCCCAGTATGTTGCCCTCTGAGATTCTAAAACTCCCCACAGATCCCCTGGTGAGAGGGTTTCCTGGTGTTTAGAAACTTCTCTTTCACTACTCCCTCCTCAGGACAGATCTCTGTCTCTTAACTCTTTGGTTTCTTTTTATCTTTTATACTTTGTCCTACCTCCTTTCAAAGACAATGGACGCCTTTCTCAGTGCCTGGTGTCCTCTGCCAGCATTCAGAAGTTGTTCAGAAGAATTTGCTCAGCGTTCAAATGATCTTTCAATGAATTTGTCAGGGAGAAAGTGGTCTCCCCATCCTATTCCTCTGCCATCTTAGGATCACCCCCCTGAATGTTGAGTTTTAAGTCAACTTTTTCACTCTTCTCTTTCATTTTCATCAAAAGACTCTTTAGTTCTTTTTTGCTTTCTGCCATAAGGGTGGTGTCAGCTGCATAACTGAGGTTATTGATATTTCTTCCAGCAATCTTGATTCCAGCTTGTGCTTCATCCAGCCCAGCATTTCGCATGATGTGAGTGAGTGAGTGAGAGTTGCTCAGTCATGCCTGACTCTTTGCAACTGTAGCCTGCCAAGCTCCTCTGTCCATGCAATTCTCTAGGCAAGATTACTGGAGTGGGTTGCCATTTCCATGATGTACCCTGCATATAAGTTAAATAAGCAGGTGACAATATACAGACTTCACGGACTCCTTTCCCAATTTGGAACCAGTCTGTATTTTCATGTCCAGTTCTAACTGTGGCTTCCTGATGTGCATACAGATTTCTCAGGAGGCAGGTCAAGTGGTCTGGTATTCCCATCTCCTTAAGAATTTTCCACAGTTTGTTCTGATCCACGCAGTCAAAGGCTTTGGAGTAGTCAGTAAAGCAGAAGTAGATGTTTTTCTGGAACTCTCTTGCTTTTTCGATGATCCAGTAGATGTTGGCAATTTGATCTTTGGTTCATCTGCCTTTTCTAAATCCAGTTTGAACATCTGGAAGTTCAAGCTTCACATACTATTGAAGCCTGTCTTGGAGAATTTTGAGCATTACTTTGCTAGTATGTGAGATGAATGCAATTGTGTGGTAGTTTGAACATTCTTTGGCATTGCCTTTCTTTGGGATTGGAATGAGTCTCACCTTTCCCAGTCCTATGGCCACTGCTGAGTTGCATACCTAGAACGTGTCAAAATGTCAAGTACACCATAGCTGCTAAATTAATGCTTGCTAAGCTCAACATTCATGGAGAAAGCAAGAGAGTTCCAGAAAAACATCTATTTCTGCTTCATTGACTATGCCAAAGCCTTTGACTGTGTGGATCACAATAAACTGTGGAACATTCTGAAAGAGAAGGGAATACCAGACCACCTGACCTGCCTCTTGAGAAACCTGTATACAGGTCAGGAAGCAAGAGTTAGAATTGGACATGGAACAATGTTCTGGTTCCAAATAGGATAAGGAGTACGTCAAGGCTGTATATTGTCACCCTGCTTATTTAACTTATATGCAAAGTACATCATGAGGAATGCTGGGCTGGAAGAAGCACAAGCTGGAATCAAGATTGCCAAGAGAAATATCAATAACCTCAGATATGCAGATGACACCACCGTTATGGCAGAAAGTGAAGAGGAACTAAAAAGCCTCTTGATGAAAGTGAAAGAGGAGAGTGAAGAGGTTTGCTTGAATCTCAACATTCAGAAAACAAAGATCATGGCATCTGGTCCCATCACTTCATGGGAAATAGATGGGGAAACAGTGGAAACGGTGTCAGACTTTATTTTTGGGGGCTCCAAAAGCACTGAGGATGCTGATTGCAGCCATGAAATTAAAAGACGCTTACTCCTTGGAAGGAAAGTTATGACCAACCTAGACAGCATATTAAAAAGCAGAGACATTACTTTGCCAACAAAAGTCCATCTCGTCAAGGCTATGGTTTTTCCGGTGGTCATGTATGGATGTGAGAGGTGGACTGTGAAGAAAGCTGATCGCCAAAGAATTGATGCTTTTGGATTGTGGTGCTGGAGAAGACTCTTGAGAATCCCTTGGACTGCAAGGAGATCCAACCAGTCCATTATAAAGGAGATCAATCCCGGGTGTTCATTGGAAGGACTGATGCTAAAGCTGAAACTCCAATACTTTGGCCACCTCATGTGACAAGTTGACTCACTGGAAAAGACTCTGATGCTGGGAGGGATTGGAGGCAGGAGGAGAAGGGGACGACAGAGGATGAGATGGCTGGATGGCATCACCGACTCGATGGACATGAGTTTGAGTGAACTCCAGGAGTTGGTGATGGACAGGGAGGCCTGGAGTGCTATGATTCATGGGGTCACAAAGAGTTGGACATGACTGAGTGACTGAACGGAACTGAAGGAATATTTTAATCAAGAAATCTTTTAAAGTTAATGATGGCTTCCTGTGATTAAGTTTCAATTATTCCCCACAAAGGAAAAAATAAAGTTGGGAAAATAATCTCTGTTTTGGGTCAACTTTTTCTTTGTCTAGGATATAAAAATGCTACCCATCGTCTTCTGGCTGTCTCTTCCTTGTTTTTGTCCCTCCTACATATGGGATAAACTCTGATCCTTGAGGCTGAGGCAGATGAGTCTTTGTTGTGTGTATTTGGCATTTTCAAATCCTCCCAATGTGAGAATTATTGGCCCTTCAAAGAGCTACATGGTGAGCTGATGAGAAGCGAATGACTTCCCCTGAAGAATATGAGCCAGGCTGTGGCCAGGACTGTCTGAAAAAAGAGAAGGAAGTGATGATGAGGCCACAGATGTGACCAGCAACAAACAAAACCAGGAGGCTATAAGCTGTGATAAAACCAGTCCTGATGCACTGAGTCTCATGAGCCTAATGGGCATGGCTAGTTCATATGCCTTTCACGCCTCTTGAAGCCTAGATAGTGCTCAGAACAAAGTCCAATAAAGGCTTCTGGGATATAGGGGACTGGGATTCTGGTGTCTGTCTTGGTTCTCACAGCAAAACTCCCCTTGAGATGAGAACACTTGGGAATCAGGAGATGTGGTTGAAGGCATTCTACATGATCACAAGCTGGGCTGTGTAAGAAGTTCCATATGTCTTTATGAATTTTGATTCATAGTCCCCATTCTTCCAGGCTTTTAGAATGAAGAAATTCAACTTCATTCTTTTGCGGGGATATCCACATTAGAGTAAGCATCTTATACAAAGCTAAGGAATAGGAAAATTCCTTTTGATCAGTCATTTACCAGAGAACCCTGTTCTCCAAACTCCGTGGCCCTTTTGGGGACATCAGTTCCACTCTTTCCTTACTATATTCAGAGCACTCTGGATGCTGGAATATAGAACTATGGGGTTCCCATTTTCTAAGTTGTTTTCACCTCATTCAGATGGAGTGATGAAGATGAGATATGAACAGCCCTGCTACTAGGAGAGCCCTTAGAGTTCTCTCCAGTTGCCAGCCCAGGGAATTGTCTCCTCCTTGTCCTTACTGTCAGAAAGTGTCTTTCTCTCCTGCCCATCAATGACACATTACCACTATAGGCACAAGAAAAACTGTGTGCTTGGCACCACTTCTGTATAGCCAGAGTCCTTGAAGCAAGAATTGGTAAAACTTGGCTACCAGTTTGAAATAAAAGGAGAGGAAAAGCATGGGGAAAATAGAAATAAGTATTTCACTTTTAAACCACTATTCCCTAGGGGAATGGTAAACACAGAGGCAGAGAAATGCGGAGACCACTGTTACTTGGAACAGATGTCACTGGCAGGGGGGACTGGGCTGGAGAAGACATGCTACAGATTACTTGGTGAGGTTTCCTGATTGGGGCTGAGGTTTCCTTAGGGATCACAAGGGCAACGTCTTTAGGTCTCTTCTTTTACAGCAGCAAGCAGTGGTCCAGCCTGTGATGGCATACCGATAATGACAGATGGTTTTCCACAGCACATTCAAGAACCACAGTCGTAGACACGAGTACAACCAGTAATGAGGTACCCTGCGTGGCAAATGGGACAGAAACGCAGAGTCCTTCAGTTCCTAAAGGGAGGAATTCTTACCTCTGCCTGCCCTGCCTCACTCTTGCTCGCCCTTCCTTACCCCGTGACTATCCTCTCAAAACCTTTGGGAGTTCAGAAAGTGTCATATAAGAGGCAGGTGAGGAGGAGCCAAGGGACAGAAAGGGTGGACTTGTAAATAAACAAGTGGCAAACTATCTTTGAAGGAAAGAATGGAAGAGGCCTTAATAGCCAGGAGAGGAAAGGGATGCCAACCAGCAATCTATCAGCATCATCCTCCAAGGAAACAAAGGCAAGAGGACAGGAGTTAAGGACAGTGACTCAGATCACTGATCTAGTGCTCAATGAAGCAGGTGCTTGGGGAAGGCATAGTAGCCTGAACTGGGGGGAAGGAGGTCTTTCAGATAAATTCTCAGTGAGGAATAGTCTGCTGAGACTTTTGAGACTTTGGGGTCACACACCCTATACGGGAAAGAATGAGGGATGGATCAAAGACCCTCATCCATTCAAGTGCCTGTGAGAACTCACTGAATTCAGGCTGAGATTATTCTAGAGACATCATGAATCCCATGAAGAGAGAGGACAAAATCATGCAATGCAGACTTTGAAGGCAAGGAGATGTGAAGGTCCATCTGTCTAATACAAAGTCAATACTCTGTACACAGCATGGACTTCCTACCTCTGAAATAAAGCTATAAGATGGAGTAATTCACTCCAGAATCTCATTATGTATCATTTAAATGCAAGATCATAGCAATACTTATAAGAAGCAGAAATTAAACTCCCACACTATGTAAAGTTCTGTCCTAAGCACTCTGGAGGATGGATGTGACATAATCTCTGTTGCACAGAAAACTTAAAATCTAGTAGAAGAAATGAGACATAACACGTAAAGAGATAATCGACAACACAGGAAGAAACCTGCAAGTGTGAAATGAAGGTGTAGACAGATACTGGGGACGAGAGGAAGTTGTGGTCACAGTGAGCTGAGGTTGGTCAGTGAGGATAGGGTTTCTGTTTCTGACCTTCAAGGACAGGTAGACTTTCTACAGGCAGGACTTTGGTATGGGGAGGAAACTGTGGCTGGCATTTTGGGTAGAGGAAATGGATTGAAACAAAGCACAGAGGGAAAAAAGAAGTTCGGAGAGTGAAATAGGGGAACTGAGAATGGAACATTTGATGGCATGAAGGTCCTCTAGGGGAATAGCAGTGGATAAGGTTGGAAGGGTAGATTGGAAATGATTGTGGAAGGCACCAGGGCAAAGCTGAGGTTGGTAAGCTGGGTTCAGTAGGCAATGGGGGCAGTGAACATTTTGCATAGGAGAGTGATTTGAACAGACAAATTCAAGAAAGAACTTACACAGATGAGCAGAGTTGGGTACAGCAGGTGAGGCCAGGTCAGAAATAGAGCGGTCAGAGGCTCATGGGGAGGTCCACATTGGGACGTAGCCTGGTCTGGGGAAAGATAGCTTTGGAGTTAACACAAACAAGATATAAAGACCCCCACTCTGTCTCTCCTCAACTGTGTTACTTCAGGAAAGATCCTCAGTGGTCCACAGGCTCAGTTGGTTCTGCAGAATGTAGATAATACCTTTACCACAGAATTATTTATCTGACTTCTTTAAAACACTTGAGTACTACCTGTATGCCGGGTAATGAAAGAAGAAGGGTCAAGAATGACTCCAAAATATTTGGCCTGAGCAACGAGATGAGTGGATTTGCCCTTCTTGTGACACTCTGATATACCACGTGTAAGATGCTTATCAAAGCACTTGGCACATAGGGGCTAGTCAGTTAGTGTTCAGTTTAGTTCAGTTCAGTTGCTCAGTCGTGTCTGACTCTTTGCGACCCCATGAATCATAACACGCCAGGCCTCCCTGTCCACCACCAACTCCCGGAGTCTACCCAAACCCATGTCCATTGAGTCGGTGATGCCATCCAACGATCTTATCCTCTGTCATCCCCTTCTCCTCCTGCCCCCAATCCCTCCCAGCATCAGAGTCTTTTCCAATGAGTCAACACTTCGTATGAGGTGGCCAAAGTATTTGAATTTCAGCCTACCAGGCTCCTCTGTCCATAGGATTTTCTAGGCAATAGTACTGGAGTGGATTGCCATTTCCTTCTCCAGATAGGCCTTGAAGGAAAGAAAAAAAGTGAAGTCACTCAGTTGTGTCCAACCCTTTGTGACTCCATGGTCTGTAGCCCACCAGGCTCCTCCATCCATGGGATTCTCCAGATAAGAATACTGGATTGGGTTGCCATTTCCTTCTCCAAGATAAGCCTTCAGTTCAGTTCAGTTCAGTCACTCAGTGGTGTCCGACTCTTTGCGACCCCATGAATCACAGCACACCAGGCCTCCCTGTCCATCACCAACTCCCGGAGTTCACTCAAACTCATCTCCATTGAGTCGGTGATGCCATCCAGCCATCTCATTCTCTGTCATCCCCTTCTCCTCCTGCCCCCAATACTTCCCAGCATCAGAGTCTTTTCTAGTGAGTCAACTCATCGCATGAGGTGGCCAAAGTATTGGAGTTTCAGCTTTAGCATCAGTCCTTCCAATGAAGTAATTAAAATGCATCTCAAATTATAAATGGTAAAAAAATTAAAGTGTAGTTGAAGTAAATATATATATTCTTTTCCAAATTATTTTCATTTATAAGTTATTATAAAATTTTGAATATAGTTCCCTGTGCTATACAGTAGGTTCTTCTTAGTTATCTATTTTGAATATAGTATTATGTATATGTTAATCCCAAACTCCTAATTTATCCCTCCCCACTACCACTTTGGTAAGCAGTGTATTTTCTATATCTGTGGGTCTGTTTCTGTTTGTAAATAAGTTCATTTGTACTATCTTTTTAGATTCCACATATAAGCAATATCTTATGATATTTGTCTTTCCCTGGCTTTTTTCATTTGATAATAATCTCTAGGTCCATCCATGTTGCTGCAAATGGCATTATTTTTTATTTTTTTAATGCTTAGTAATATTCCATTGTGTATATGTAGAAATTGATTATTTCAAAGCTGTCCTTGCTTGCCTACTTGCTGGAAAGCCTGTCTGGCCACTATTCTAGTCATTGGGTTTCATAAAAACATATTTGTTATTTCATCTCTTTGTACCACCAATCCAAGCAAAGTATTTGGTCATTTTCCTTTTATTAAATAATGAGGAAACTAGGGGTTGGAGTGTCCATCACAGCTTGTCCCAGATCTCCTATTTGGGATCATGGTTTCATTACAGTCAAAACAGTGAGGTTTTCATTCTCCTTCCTCTCAGGTCAGATGGCAGCAGCAGGCAGTGGTCCAGTCTACTGGGTTTCACTGGACATGACATGTGGTTTTCTTCCAGATGTCCCAGGAGCCACAGGTATAGCCACAAGCTACAGCCAGTGACAACAGACCCTGTGTGGGCACATGAGACACAGACATCAGATTTCTTTGATTTTGAGAGTGGGGAGGTCCACTCATAATTAACTTTCATCAGCATGCATCCCAGAGGTAGATCTAGGGTTTGTGGGATCTAAAATAATTCAATTTTGAAGGTCTTCTTTAAGAAAAAAAATATTAATAAAAACTAATAAAACAAATTTAGGCATAGGACTGTGAAAGCGAGGGGCCTGAGCATTTCTGTTTTCTTAAGGTCATGGTAAAATAGACACTTCTGTGCTGGCCTTTAACAACCAGAGCAGGAGAACAGGAAAAGGAAGACAAAGGCAGAAGAGAGGTAGTGCATGAGCATAGCAGGACCACTGAAGAGAGGAGGGGCTGGGATGAGCAGCCATGAAAGGAAGGCAGGAAGGGAAGAGGTAGATGCCCAAGCCTGCTCAGTAGAATCCTCACAGGAAATGAGAATGGGACGGGATCTCTGGGAGCTGAGTTATGACTCAGCCCCAGGATAACAGAAACACAAGATTGGGGAAGGGGTAGGTGCTGGGGGTGGACAGGGGAGGGCATGGGGCATCATACCCTCCATTCTTCCCCAGAGAGATACTCACCTGCAGGTCAGGAGGACAGTTTGCCTGAGTTCTTGACACTGAAACATGAGATCATCTTCTCTTTGGCAGAGGCTTGAGCTCTGAGTAGGAGAGAAAGGATACTGTCCTTAATCTCTGTCTCCCATAATCCCCTTCTACCCAGAGGTATCACTGTATCCATAATCAGGCTTCACACTAACTTTTAAGGTTTATAATCAGGGGTTACTCTCCCATCCCCTCCCTCTGGCTGCCTGACTCCAGTCAGTTACCTAGACCAATGAGAGCATTTTTTATCTTTTTATCGATAATGGAGTCTAAGGAGTATGGAGCACCCCATGGGATTATCATGAAAAGGGATAGGCTACCCACTCCAGTGTTCTTGGGCTTCCCTTGTGGAGACCTGGGTTTGATCCCTGGGTTGGGAAGATCCCCTGGAGAAGGGAAAGGCTACCCACTCCAGTATTCTGGCCTGTAGAATTCCATGGAGAGTCCATGGGGTCTCAAAGAGTCGGACACGACAGAGCAACTTTCACTTCACTTCATTTCAGTTCAAGAGGGATGGTGATGAGAAGGAAGCAACAGGTTGGCTTCATCCTGTAGAAGGGCAGGGTCCTTGGGCTAGAAGGAAAGATAGAAACTGAGATCTCAGAGCTGTGGTTGGGAAGGAAGGAAGGAGAGAATGTGGAGTCTCCAGAGAGGACATATGGAAGGATGTCTGTGTCAAGATAGAGGAGCCTGGGGCTCTCTAGGCAGTTTGGAGAATCAGGGAGCACAGCTGCAGAGCAGACTCACTCACCAAAAAGGTCAGAAAAGTTCTGAAAAGACTGGTCAGGCAGGGATGTTTTATATGTAGCAGTATTGACTGGGTTACCCGTTAACACACAAGCCTGCACCCACATACAAACACACTTCCTGGTAAATTTTCAAAGAACTGTCTTCTGGTGTGTGGCACACAAACTGGTAACTTCAGTGTGCTCAATGTGAGCAATAACTGCCTTTATGCTGGTTCTCTGTCGAGAAGAGAATTCCTGCCTTTCTGTTCTTTCTTCTCCTTTCTTCTTGGCAACCTGACAAGGCCAGCACCTGGGCCTTTTGTTGAGAGGCCCATATTATAGGCCTCTTGTTTAATCCTTCATTGGGAAGTGGAGACTTTATGGTCTGCCAAATGAGGGCCCTACTTGTTACCTGTTTGCTGCTGCTGCTGCTAAATCGCTTCAGTCGTGTCCGACTCTGTGCGGCCCCATAGGCGGCCGCCCACCAGGCTCCCCCGTACCTGGGATTCTCCAGGCAAGAACACTGGAGTGGGTTGCCATTTCCTTCTCCTATTACCTGTTTAGACATTGTTTTATTGTCAGTGGCTAATCTCATCTGTAGGAAAGTAACAGAAAACCTGCTTAACACTGGTTTATAAACAAGAAATTTATTATTTACTTAACCAGAGACATTGTGCTTGGTTCAGGGTTCTTTAGGAAACTCAGAGTTATTAACAGCCTGATCTTTCCCCCTTTTTCTCCACTATCTTCAGTTTTTTGGCTCTTCATCCTTGATCTTGTCTTCCTGTGGTCATAAAGTCACAGGACTCACATCCTCCACTGATATCCAAGCAGGAAGAAGGGATTAGTGTAAGCCCATGCTCTTTGGAGGCTTTCCATCTTCATTTTAGAAGCAAGATTTTCCTCTAAAAGATCAAGCAGATGTCCTGTTATACTTCATTGTTCAGTTCTGGGTCACATAACATCCCTTCCTACCCTGTGGGGCTGAGCAATTGAATAAGGCTATACAATCCCTTATCCAAGATCAATGGGCCCCAGACATGTTTCAGAATTCAAAAATTTTCAGATTTTAGAAGGAAAGAGAGTTAAAATTCTGTATATTATGTATGGATGTGAGAGTTGGACTGTGAAGAAAGCTGATCGCCGAAGAATTGATGCTTTTGAACTGTGGTGTTGGAGAAGCCTCTTGAGAGTCCCTTGTACTGCAAGGAGATCCAACCAGTCCATTCTAAAGGAGATCAATCCTGGATGTTCATTGGAAGGACTGATGCTAAAGTTGAAACTGCAATACTTTGGCCACCTCATGCGACGAATTGACTCACTGGAAAAGACTCTGATGTTAGGAAAGGTTGGGGGCGGGAGGAGAAGGGGACAACCGAGAATGTGATGGCTGGATGGCATCACCGACTCTGTGGACATGAGTTTGAGTGAACTCCGGGAGTTGGTGATGGACAGGGAGGCCTGGCATGCTGTGATTCATGGGGTCGCAGAGAGTCGGACACGACTGAGCGACTGAACTGAACTGAACTGAATGCTGTACTTATTACTAAGGGATCTGGGGCAACATCCTGTAATGAAGCATCTTAATATTCTGCTGCAGTAACATGACTATTCACAAAACACTAGGAAAAGATCATAAATAGCCTGACACCAGGCCATAGCAGGTTTTGCTGTCAAATGAATTATTCTCAAATTCAGGGGACCATCTTTAGGCTTGTAGAGCCCTTTAGATTTTGGAATAGTGGTTGAGGACTTGTATGTGGCCAAGAAGAGCAGGAGTGCTATGATTCATCCTCCAAGATGGGGCATGTGATCACTGTGAGGAATCCTGTGATTCAAGAGCAAGATGAAGAAGCAGAGAATGGCTGTTGGATGACAACGACTGGAGGCAGTCAGATGGGGCAGCCTGGCCCTGCTTCCACTGTGGCCAGCCTCACTGCCCCTGCCTTAGAGATGCCCTCTAGTGAGCAGCTGTTTATTCTTTATCTCTCCCTCTCAGGCAACTTTGAGAGTGGGGCTCAGTGATGCCAGCAAGAGGCAGAGATTCTTCCTTATTACCAGATAGAAATTTGAGAAAAGGAAAAAGTGATAGAGAGCAAGAGAGAGCACAGGCTTAGATTTGGTCTGAAGTTGGGTAGATTAACTCATTTGTTAATTCAGTGACTATTTATAGAGCTTCTCTGCACCAACTTTAGCTCTGGTGATTCAGCAGTGGGCAATGAAGATGAGGTCCTTGCCTTCTTGAGATGACATTCTAATGCGGAAGGTAAAGATATATGTCAGATATTGGACAATGCCTTGAAGAAAAAGAAATCAATTTCAACCACTCTCAAAATATGGATCCTATATAGATCTTCATTCAAACAACAAAAAGCCATTAAAAATTTAGAAGACTATTAGGGTAATATTGACTGAATATTTGCTAATATTTATGATTATTATTTTAGGTATCATAATGATGCTGTAATCATTTTAAGTGGTTTGACCTTTTAGGGATGTACACTGAAATATGACATCATATGATATCAGGGGTTTGCTTCAAAACAATCTGCTGGGATTGAACACGCACACAATCTATTAGGCAGGAGAGCGCTGATGGATATGAATGAATAAGATTAGCCAAGTATTGATGAGTACTGGAGTTGGATGTTGATATTATTCTATTTCTGAATATGCTTGAAATTTTTTTGTGATAAAGAAGTAAAGACAGAAAGACAATTGGGTGTGCCTCTGTGCTGTTGTACACAATGCAGTGGGTTCAGGGAAAGTATCTCAGCAAACAGAAACCCACGGAAGTGTGGGTGAGCCACAGACAGAGCTGGGACGAATGTTCCAGGCTGAGGGACCAAGGCAGGGAGATGGGTGTTGTGTTGAAGGAATTAGCAGCAAAAGCAGGGTGAGTGAAGAGAGTGAAATGATAAAGGGGAAGCAATGTCAGATTAGAGTCTAAAATACAGCCCAGTCCCGATCATACAGCACTTCTGAGCCAAAGTAAGAGCTCTGGGTTTCACTGGAAATTTGACAGGAAATTACTGGAGTGTTTTGTTCACGGGAGTGGCACAAGATGATTTATGTTTTATAAAGCTTTCCAAGGTCATTGTTGTAGAAAAGAGATTGGAGGAAAAACAGGTAAACAAGGAGATCAGGGAAGCTTTAGCAGAGTTCTAGAACTCAGATGGTGGCTGAAGAAGGTGTGAGAACTGGGTGGGTTTGGTTCCATAGAGAAAGTTGAGCCTCTTTAGGATTTCCTGATGGACTGTGTGTGAGGAATAGGAGAGAGTCATGGAAGATCAAGATTATGTTCTGAACAGCTTGTTGAAGAGTGACGCCTTTGACTGAAATGAGGACCCCTGGGGGGAAGAGTAGGTATAGCAAAACATTCAATCACATGTGATTATGATCAATTTAATATGTCTGTCAGACACTCAGGTGGAGCTCTGCTATAAGAAGTCAGAATACAAGTCTAGGGCTCAGAGGAAAGGTGAGAGTCAGAAATACAAATCTGACCGTAGTCAGTCCACGGATGATATAAGAGCAAGTGCTCAGTTGCTCAGTCACGTCTGCCCCATAGACTGTAGCCTGCCAGCCTCCTGGGCCCATTGAATTTTCCAGACAAGAATACTGGAGTGGGGTGCCATTTCCTACTCCAGGGGATCCTTCCTGACACAGGGATCAAAATCGCATCGCTTGCATCTCCTGTACTGACAGGCGGACTCTTTACCATTAGTGCCACCTGTAATAGCATAGATAAATAATGAAGAGAAATCTGATTTTATTTTTTGAGGGAATCAGGTAAAGAAAGAAACTGAAAAGTGGTTGCCCAGAAGAACATTGATTTAATGATATGAATTGCATTGACTAGCGGGTTTGTTGAGAGTGACAGAGGACAAAAGAGAACCCAGGATCCTGAGAGTGCTCTTGGGTTAATTTGAGCCCTGACAACAGGGAGAGTGACCAGCCATTCTGAACAACATTTGCATTCATTGGCATGTTGAGCGCATCTGACACCCAGAGGAGTTAGTAATCTTTTATTCCATTTATGTATTTTGAAGTTTCTTAAAGAATCTCTTTTTAAGCGACTAAGAAATATTTATGATTAGTCACAGAATTCATGTCTTTAACATTTAATATGGGTCAGAATTCCCTGAAGGCTATTTGGGGCAATTTACTGCATGGTCCCTTAGTGTATTCTTCTGTAATTTTCTGACTTCTAGGTCCTTTCCAACATCTACAAGTCAAGTCTCCTGCATTGCTTGTGGTTTCTTTACCACTGAGTCAGAATAATATACTTAATATTACTTGAAACAAAATATTAAACATATTACCAAATATAGGTTTATCTATTTGTGTTTATTATATAAAAATCAAACGTACTAGAGATACAGGGTTGCTGTTTAGTCACTAAGTTGTGTCTGACTCTTTGTGACCCTATGGACTGTAGCCCACCAGGCTTCTCTGTCCATGGGATTTTCAAGGCAAGAATACTGGAGTGGGTTGCCATTTCCTCCTCCAAGAGATCTTCCCAACCCAGGGATCGAATCCATATTTCCTGCATTGCAGGTGATTCGTTACCACTGAGCCACCAGGAAAATCCAAGATATAGGGTACTTTTCATTTAAAAAAGATTCTTGGCTATTCAAGGTATTCACAAATAAGATTATATGTGAATCAGTTCAGTTCAGTCGCTCAGTCGTGTCTGACTGTCCGCGACTCCATGAATCACAGCACGCCAGGCCTCCCTGTCCATCACCAACTCCCGGAGTACACTCAAACTCATGTCCACAGAGTCGGTGATGCCATCCAGCCATCTCATTCTCCGTCGTCCCCTTCTCCTCCCGCCCCCAACCTTTCCCAGCATCAGAGTCTTTTCCAGTGGGTCAACTCGTCGCATGAGGTGGCCAAAGTATTGCAGTTTATAAGTGAATAGTGCCCTTAAAATGGAAACACATGTATAAAATTTGTGGACAACAGAATCTTGGCTTGCAGGGAGCTCTTGGGTGTCAGGGGTCTTAGATTCCTTCTGCTGCATTAGAACTCTGTATGCAAATCATTTAATCTCACATGTATAACACAAAAAACCAAATTAGTACCACTGAGCATCTTTTCTATTCACATACTCCCTAAATGAAATTTAGAAAACTATGTATTGCCTTATACTTTTTGAATTGATTTTCAGATGTGTAAGTAATAAGTGTAAATAGTAGCAAAAGGCTTACCAGTTTAAAATAAAACGCTTATTAAAAATATATGCAATGAAATCTATTTGTCATGGCAATTTGACACCTACCACCCATTTTTAAAATGTAAAAGTAAAGCTTGTATTAATACAGTATGATTCCATTTATTTGGGCTATGTAGAGTGGTCAAATTTAAGAGACAGAAAGTAGAAGGTTGGTGGTCAGGGGCTGGCAGGAGGGGCAGATTAAAATTTGTTAATGGGGTATAGAGTTTCAGTTTTGTAAGATAAAGCATTCTGGAGACTGGTTGAATAGCAGTGTGAATGTACTTACCACTACTGAATTGGACACTTAAAGATGGTTCAAGTGGTAAGTTTTATGTGATGTGTATCTTATCACAATTTTTTAAATTAAAAATAGATTTTAAAGTGAAAAAAATAAAGTGAAGTTTGTATTTAATAGTCAAAAATATTATATTATTACTAGTTTCCATTCCTTTCCTCTATAGAACTTTTTAAAAAGACTTACCAGTAATTGGATGAAATTCATTACCTGTTCTAGATGTTTCTTCTCTTGAGGTAACATTGGTTAATGTAAGTTTCATGTATATGACATTATAATTTGACTTCTGAATATGCTACAGCATGATCACCACCAAAAGTCTATTTTTCATTCATCTACATACATTGACCCTTTTACCCATTTGCCCTTCCCGCAACAGCCTTCCCCAAGGCGATCGTTCTTTAACACTCCCATTCTTTATATAAAAAAATTACTTCCAGTAATAATTATGTAATGATCAATAATAATCATTATTTCTTGACCTATTCTAAAGTTTTAAAACAAAACAAAACCTATTAAGAGGAGCAAATGTCAGTTTTAAAGATGCTATTTAAATTCAGTATGTACTTTTGTGTGAACTAAAATTTTCACTTACCAAAATTATTATACCTCCCAGTTTTCACTCTCTGAATTTAAGTTTAAAACACAATTAAACTCAATATAATCATATCAGTTCAGTTCAGTTCAGTTCAGTCGCTCAGTCATGTCCGACTCTCTGCGACCCCATGAATCACAGCACGCCAGGCCTCCCTGTCCATCACCAACTCCCGCAGTTCACTCAAACTCATGTGCACAGAGTCGGTCATGCCATCCAGCCATCTCATTCTCCGTCGTCCCCTTCTCCTCCCGCCCCCAACCTTTCCCAGCATCAGAGTCTTTTCCAGTGAGTCAACTCGTCGCATGAGGTGGCCAAAGTATTGCAGTTTCAGCTTTAGCATCAGTCCCTCCAATGAACACCCAGGATTGATCTCCTTTAGAATGGACTGGTTGGATCTCCTTGCAGTCCAAGGGACTCTCAAGAGTCTTCTCCAACACCACAGTTCAAAAGCATCGATTCTTCAGCTATCAGCCTTCTTCACAGTCCAACTCTCACATCCATACATGACCACGGGAAAAACCATTGCCTTGACTAGACGGACCTTTGTTGGCAAAGTAATGTCTCTGCTTTTTAATATACTATCAAGGTTGGTCATAACTTTCCTTCCAAGGAGCAAGTGTCTTTTAATTTCATGGCTGCAATCAGCATCTGCAGTGATTTTGGAGCCCCCCAAAATAAAGTCTGACACTGTTTCCACTGTTTTTCCATCTATTTCCCATGAAGTGATGGGACCAGATGCCATGATCTTTGTTTTCTGAATGTTGAGCTTCAAGCCAACCTTTTCACTCTCCTCTTTCACTTTCATCAAGAGGCTTTTGAGTTCCTCTTCACTTTCTGCCATAAGGGTAGTGTCATCTGCATATCTGAGGTTATTGATATTTCTCCCAGCAATCTTGATTCCAGCTTGTGCTTCTTCCAGCCCAGCGTTCCTCATGATGTACTCTGCATATAAGTTAAATAAGCAAGGTGACAATATACAACCTTGACGTACACCTTTTCCTATTTGGAACCAGTCTGTTGTTCCATGTACAGTTCTAACTATTGCTTCCTGACCTGCATACAGGTTTCTCAAGAGGCAGGTCAGGTGGTCTGGAATTCCCATCTCTTTCAGAATGTTCCACAGTTTATTGTGATCCACACAGTCAAAGGCTTTGGCATAGTCAATGAAGCAGAAATAGATGTTTTTCTGAAACTCTCTTGCTTTCTCCATGATCCAGCGGATGTTGGCAATTTGATCTCTGGTGCCTCTGCCTTTTCTAAAATCTGCTTGAACATCTGGGAGTTCACGGTTTACATACTGCTGAAGCCTGGCTTAGAGAATTTTGAGCATGACTTAAAATGGACTGGAGGGGTGAATTTAACTCGGATATAATCATATAGAATAACCAAATTGATATAATTCAAGTTCTGTTTAATTTGTCTTAACAATCACCAGGCTGTCATTGCTTATTTAGATTCTACTGATTAATTGCAGGGATACATAGGATAGGAATTGTAGACACACAAGCAAACTTGAAATGTTTTTTAACTGTTACAAATTGACTTTAAAAACGAAGGTATATAGCTGAGACCAAGTATCAACACGTTGGGCCAACGATGTAATTGGAAGTACTCTGAACTAACTTCCATGTAGAATACAACACTTGTTCAAAGATATGTAATAACACTGTGCTAATTTGAAGTTTACATAAATTTTATTAAAGCAACAATAATCATAGCATTTTTTAGCCTAACAAATTATGTGTTAGAGGAGGAGTATTTTACCACTGACTATTTAGAATTGCATGTATATGGCTATAACAGAAGTTGAGTTGACTTTTATTGAGATGTATTAATGCTTTTAAATTCTCTATAGACAAAGCATCCTGCTTCTTTCCTGTGCCTCTACCTTTGATAGTTATGGCCTGTATTAATAGTATGAAAACACTGCCTTTAATCAGCCACCACAAGGTAGAATTTCCACTTCAGCATTCTTGGAAAATGGTCAGAAGCTGCTACACAGAGAAGGTAGAAGAAAGGTTTCTGCTCCTTCAAAATCCATAGACTAAGTAGAGTCTTTTAATAAGTTTTTCTCCTTAGAGCTACCCTCTTCCTAAGAGTGTGCTCCTTTCCCAATGGCTCAAAGGTGGAGGTACATTTTAAATCTGTCTTATCTGGTTTCCCCATCTATTTAATTTTCCACTGTTTACTTATATAAAATACCAAAATCAGGTTGATTATATTCTTTTAGCCAAAGATAGAGAATCTCTATACAGTCAGCAAAACAAGACCAGGAGCTGAATATGGTTCAGATCATGAACTCCTTATTGCCAAATTTAGACTTAAATTGAAGAAAGTGGGTAAAACCACTAGACCATTCAGGTATGACCTAAATCAAATCCTTTATGATTATACGGTGGAAGTGACAAATAGATTTAAGGGATTAGATCTGATAGACAGAGTGCCTAAAGAAGTATGGTCAGAGGTTTGTGACATTGTACAGGAGGCAGGGATCAAGACCATCTCCACGAAAAAGAAATGCAAAAAGGCAAAGTGGTTGTCTGAAGAGGGCTTACAAATAGTTCAGAAAAGAAGACAAGCTAAAGGCAAAGGAGAAAAGGAAAGATATACCCATCTGAATGCAGAGTTCCAAAGAATAGCAAGGAGAGATAAGAAAGCCTTCCTTAGTGATCAGTGCAAAGAAATAGAGGAAAACAATAGAATAGGGAAGACTAGAGATCTCTTCAAGATACCAAGGGAACATTTCATGCAAAGATGAGCTCAATAAAGGACAGAAACGGTATGAACCTAACAGAAGCAGAAGATATTAAGAAGAGGTGGCAAGAATACACAGAACTATACAAAAAAGATCTTCATGACCCAGATAACTATAATGGTGTGATCACTCACCTGGACCCAGACATCCTAGACTACTAAGTCAAGTGGGCCTTAGGAAGTGCCACTTACAAACTAAGCTGTGGAGGTGATGGAATTCCAGCTGAGCTATTTCAAATCCTAAAAGATGATGCTGCACTCAATATGCCAGCAAATTTGGAAAACTCAGCAGTGGCCACAGGACTGGCAAGATCAGTTTTCACTCGAATCCCTGAAAAAGGCAATACCAAAGAATGTTCAAACTAGTGCACAATTACACTCATCTCACATGCTAGCAAAGTAGTGCTCAAATTTCTCTAAGTGAAGCTTCAACGGTATGTAATCTAAAAACTTCCAGATGTTCAAGCTGGATTTAGAAAAGGCAGAGGAACCAGAGATCAAATTGCCAACATCTGCTGGATCATCGAAAAAGCAAGAGAATTCCAGAAAAACATCTACTCCTGCTTCATTGACTGTGCGAAAGTCTTTGACTGTGTGGATCACAACAAACTGTGTAAAACTCTTAAACAGAAAGGAATACCAGACCACCTGACCTGCCTCATGAGAAACCTGTTTACAAGTCAAGAAGCAACAGTTATAACTGGACATGAAAAATGGGCTGATTCCAAGTTGGGAAAGGAGTACGTCAAAGTTGTGTACTGTCACCCTGCTTATTTAACTTCTATATTCAGGGTACATCATGTGAAATGACAGGCTGGATGAAGCACAAGTTGGAATCAAGATTACCAGGAGCAATATCAGTAATTTCAGATATTCGGATGACACCACCCTTATGGCAGAAAGTGAAGAGGAACTAAATAGCCTCTTGATGAAAGTGAAAGAGGTGAGTGAATGAGCTGGCTTAAAACTCAACATTTAAGAAATTAAGATTATGGCATCCAGTCCCATCACTTCATGGCAAGTAAATGGTGAAACAATGGAAACAGTGAGAGTCTTTATTTTCTTGGGCTCCAAAATCATTGCAGATGGTAACTGTGGCCATAAATTAAAAGACAGTGTTCTTGCCTGGAGAATCCCAGGGACGGGGGAGCCTGGTAGCCTTCCGTCTATGGGGTCACACAGAGTCGGACACGACTGAAGTGACTTAGCAGCAGCAGCAGCAGTCCTTGGAAGAAAATTAAAAGCTTCTGCACAGCAAAGAAAACTATAAGCAAGGTGAAAAGACAGCCTTCAGAATGGGAGAAAATAATAGCAAATGAAACAACTGACAAAGAATTGATCTCCAAAATATACAAGCAGCTCCTTCAGCTCAACTCCAGAAAAATAAACGACCCAATCAAAAAATGGGCCAAAGAACTAAACAGACATTTCTCCAAAGAAGACATACAGATGGCTAAAAAACACATGAAAAAATGCTCAACTCATAATCAGAGAAATGCAAATCAAAACCACAATGAGATACCATTTTACACCAGTCAGAATGGCTGCTATCCAAAAGTCTACATGCAATAAATGCTGGAGAGGGTGTGGAGAGAAGGGAACCCTCTTACACTGTTGATGGGAATTCAAACTAGTACAGCCACTATAGAGAACAGTGTGGAGATTCCTTAAAAAACTGGAAATAGAACTGCCATATGATCCAGCAATCGCACTCCTGGGCACACACACCAAGGAAACCAGAATTGAAAGGGACACATGTACTCCATTGTTCATCACAGCACTGTTTATAATAGCGAGGACATGGAAGCAACCTAGATGTCCATCTGCAGATGAATGGATAAGAAGGCTTTGGTACATTTACACAATGGAGTATTACTCAGCCATTAAAAAGAATGCATTTGAATCAGTTCTAATGAGGTGGATGAAACTAGAGCCTATTGTACAGAGTGAAGTAAGCCAGAAAGAAAAACACCAATACAGTATCAGTTCAGTTCAGTCGCTCAGTCGTGTCTGACTCTTTGCGACCCCATAAGTCACAGCACGCCAGGCCTCCCCATCCATCACCAACTCCCGGAGTTCACTCACACTCATGTCCATAGAGTCGGTGATACCATCCAGCCATCTCATTCTCTGTCGTCCCCATCTCCTCCCGCCCCCAACCTTTCCCAGCATCAGAGTCTTTTCCAGTGAGTCAATTCGTCGCATGAGGTGGCCAAAGTATTGCAGTTTCAGCTTCAGCATCAGTCCTTCCAATGAACACTCAGGATTGATCTCCTTTAGAATGGACTGGTTGGATCTCCTTGCAGTACAAGGGACTCTCAAGAGTCTTCTCAAGCACCAGAGTTCAAAAGCATCAGTTCTTCGGCGATCAGCTTTCTTCACAGTCCAACTCTCACATCCATACATGACCACTGGAAAAACCATAGCATTGACTAGACGGACCTTGGTTGGCAAAGTAATGTCTCTGCTTTTTAATACAGTATACTAACGCATATATATGGAATTTAGAAAGATGGAAATGATAATCCTGTATACAAGACAGCAAAAGAGACACAGGTGTATAGAACAGTCTTTGGGACTCTGTGGGAGAGGGAGAGGGTTGGATGATTTGGGAGAATGGCATTGAAACATGTATATTATCATATGTGAAACGAATCACCAGTCCAGGTTTGATGAATGATACAGGATGCTCGGGACTGGTGCACATGGATGACCCAGAGGGAGGATAAGGGGAGGAGGGAGGTGGGAGGGGGGTTCAGGAAGGGGAACTCATGTACACTCGGGGCAGATTCATGTCAATGTATGGCAAAACCAACCTATATAATATTGTAAAATAATTAGCCTCCAATAAAATAAATAAATAAATATACATTTATAAAAAAAAAAAAAGAAATGCTATGACCAACCTAGACAGCATATTAAAAAGCAGAGATATTTGCTGATAACGGCCTGTCTAGTCAAAGCTATGGTTTTTCCAGTAGTAACATATGGATGTGAGAGTTAGACTATAAAGAAAGCTGAGTGCTGAAGAATTGATGCTTTTGAACTGTAGTGTTGAAGAAGACTCTTGAGAGTCCCTTGGACTGAAAGGAAATCCAACCTGTCAATCCTAAAGGAAATCAGTCCTGAATATTCATTGGAAGGACTGATGTGAACCTGAAACTCCAATACCTTGGCCACCTGATGCAAAGAACAGACTCATTGGAAAAGACCCTGATGCTGGGAAAGATTGAAGGCGGGAAGAGAAGGGGACAACAGAGAATGAGATGGTTGGAAGGCTTCACTGACTCAATGGTTATGAGTTTGAGCAAGCTCCGGGAGTTGGTGATAGACAGGGAAGCCTGATGCGCTGCAGTCCTTGGGGGTCTCAAAGAGTTGGACATGACAGAGCGACTGAACTGAACTTACATAAAATGAAACAGAATGCAAAGAAAAGTTGCAAAAGTTGGTAGCATAGGACAGAGGCTGCACAGAACAGGGGCATTAATCTGAGTAAAAGCAACTGGACAATTGGGAAAAGAAAAGGTAGGAAAGATGGTGCTGAGACAGGGTCATCTGTTAGAGGTTAGGCTCAGGCACAGCACTGATTCCCTATGACTCCCCTTGCACCTGGGCGCAGGAGTTTTCACTGTGGAATATAGAACCCTAAAGGGATACCAAATAACCCACTGAGTTATAAGAAGTAAACAACAGAACTTCTATATTTATTTTATTCTCAATCTTTAACATTTTCAATCTGTATATGTTTTAGTGTGAAAATAATCTTACTACATGTTTATAGTTCTAAAATTCATTTAAATGTATGCTTAATTTTTAAAAACTCATGGTGTATTTAAAAAAAAAAAACCACAGGAAGTTTGCAGGTCTCTAGGATAAGTTTCAGCTCTGTTTTTGGCTAGAGTTGGAGAGCTCTCTGATGAGGCGTTTAAATGCTGCAGTTTCATCTTGTGAATTCATATACTTCAGATATGACATGATAAATCAGTCAAGTCAATATTAGAGATTAAAAACTGAGATGCTGATAAAAATTGAGAGGCTGACCCACCATGAATAGAGATTAGTCATAGATTTGCTTGTAGATAGGACAAAATGTCCCACAAAAATGATCTTGGAATCTGCTCAATGGTTGCAGAGATACCTGATTAAGACTGCAGAGTTCTGCATCATTAAGCAGGGGGAAAATTGGTTCTGTGAAACTTGATGAGCTGATGCCTTCAATTAGCTGTGAAACCATAAAGTTTCTCTTCTCATCAAGGTTCCAATCAAGTGCAAGTCGGCCCTAAGAAGAGAATTTGTATTCTGGAGGCCAAAAAGAATATATAAAAATATCCTAGAATGGCTGGATGGATTGATTTTTCCAAAGCTGTTGTCCCTCTGATAAGGACAACAGTATGTTTTTGGCATTATATACCATCAGGTTAGTCGTGGCACTGCTTAGGTAACAGTCTGAACTGTGGAGAGAGACAGAGCTATGAGTGGAGAATAATTACAGGAAGAGTCCCGGGGGAGGAAATAATGAAAGAAGAGCATCCAGGGGAGAAAATAGAGAAGAGGAATTCAAAAGAAAGAAGACGAGCATGATGGAGGCTAGAAGAGCTACAGGTGCATGGATTCCCTGGAAGTAGACAGCATTTCTTGGAGTCATTTAAAGATGACATAGATTAAGTCTGCATGGTCAGATTCACCTTAGGACCATGCGCCATGGCAACCATCCTAGCTCAGGGCTCTCTTCCTCACTGGTTCTGTCTCTGTTTGCTGGCTAGAGAGAAGTAATGGAGGATTCCAGGGCTCTGATTCAGGAAGGAGATAGATCCGGGGGAGATAAACAAGAGCCCCTGAAAAGGAGAGACACCTGTGGAAACGGCCCCTTTTCACAGAGGGGACAATAAGAGGTCGTGGGCGGTCAAAAGGTCTATGGTAGGATTACTCATGCCATATTTCTATGAGTAGATGCCTACCCATTTGACTCTCCAACTGCTGCTGTTGTGAAAGAACTCCTGTTCTGCCAGTCAAATAGGGGTTAGGGTGAGGGTAGATTCACCATAACTCAGGCAGTTTCCTTTAATTCTTTGAAGGTGTAGGAGGAAATCAGAGCTGGTCAGGGACAAGCTAGGTGGCCTGAGCATGTCCATGTATCTCTCTCTCTGTCCTTAGTGATATGCATATAGAGACAGAAAAATCTACCACAGTATTGATTCACATGTATTTTAATGATGTCGTTATTGTTGTGCTGCATGGTGATTGGTCATATATGATAAGGAGCTGACATATGTGACTAACACATACGGTTTTCCAGAGCCTAGTCAGGTTTATGGTTTTACTTTCTGTATATTTGGCCACCTATAATAAATGTCCACGTTGCTGGCATTCCTTGATACCAGATTCTATCTAATTCGCATCATAACCACTGGCTTAATTCTAACTGATAAGTCATCTTCAGGTACCCAGGAATAAAACATGGGATTGAGAAACATTTGGCTACGATTTGACTCACTCTTTTCTTGAGATTCCTGGAGTGCTGAGCTGGGTCACAGGGAGAAGGGAGCCAAGTTTATAAAGGGGCCAAAGAGGTTACTGGGAGAAAAGGGATAGAGCCTCTAACAATTCACTTTCAAGTTCAAACTCTTTAGAACCTTATGTCTAGAGTCATATTTTTAGGACAAAGGTGATTCTTTTGACTCAAAGTTTGAGGATTCAGATGGTTGTGAATGAGTTCTGCTCACACAAAAAGAAACCAAGATCCCAAATGAGAGCCCATTAGGAAGGAGGAGGGAGTCTAGACTGGATGACCTGGGGCTCCACACCAGGGATTAGAGGCTCACAGTTGAAACTAGTTCTGGAAAAGCCTGTAATCCTCTTTGGTACTTATTGCCTTTGATTTGATAAATAAGCAACTTGGGGGATTCTTGATTAGGGGTGCTTAAGTTTAAGATATAGTTTGGAACAAAATCATGTTTTGACTTGTTTCATGTTTCTGACTTGTTTATTCTTAGTGGTAAGACAACCTTAATGCCACAAATGAGTTTAAAGGTCTAACTATGAACACATTGTAGATCCATAAGCCTAAATAATTAGACACCAGGTATCTCTTCCCTGCCCACTTGTTTCTTTTCCCTAATGTTGATGACTTACTAGATTCTTAAGCTGCTTAAAGGCCAGAAACATTGCTTAATTCTTCTCTATCTCCATCACTCACAGTGTCTATCACATGGCAGATGTCAGTACTTGTTCGTTGGTTAGTTGAATAAATAAGTGGATAAATTTTGGCCTAAGAACTTATTATACATTTCTTCCTGGTTCTCCTGTCCAAGTACTAACCAGGTCCGACCCTGCTTAGCTTCCGCGATCAGATGAGATCAGGTGCGTTCAGGGTGGTATGGCCGTAGACCCTGGTTCTATCATGAGACAACTTGAGGGCCAAGTTAGAGTCTTTCATGCTGTTGAAGTATACCAACATACGTGTTGTCATTTTTTTAAAGGACAATCACAGAGTTTGGGTTGAAAAGGGTCAACCCCACCATTCCTGTTGTCCAGTCTCCCTGTTTCTTGTACCACATGTTATTTTCATCTAGCACTACAGACGTATCTAGCAAGCAGTATTATAAACCTCCCTGATCCATCTCTGCTCATAAAATTAATTCTAGCTCTGTTTTTCCACCTCTCTCTGACTTTTGAGCAAATAACTTTTTTTTCTTTCTTTTCCTTTCCCTTCCTCCCTTTTCATTTTCCTTCCTTCCTTCCATCCTACTTTTCTCCCTTCTTTCTTTCTTTTCCCTGCCCCATCAATTCTGGTCTCTTTGACTAGTGAGCCATAGTTCTTGTTATCACTTTTAAACACTCACATTTATAGCTAACTACTTGTCTACAGGAAAAAGAGACTAATATAATGACAATTAAGGACAGACATTCCATTAAGACATCTTTTTCTCCATTTTCTCTCCTTGATATTTCCAGAGGGAGAGGCAAGCAATAGACTGAGTGGGTGAGAGAATGCCAATGGCTGATGAAAGTGAAGAAATTGTTTAACATTATTAATTCCCAATGATATACAAATGGAAATTGCTATGAACATCAATTTTTACCCCTCAGATCCTCCAGGGTTAAGAAAACAAGGAAAGCAAGAATTTGTTGGGATATTTTTCTGCTGAGAACATAAAATCATTTATACATTTTTATAGGAGGTCATTTGGCAAAATACATCAAAGCTTTAAAATATGTATTTCTTTTGACACGGAAGTTCCACTTTATGGGCTTAATCTTTTAAAAAAAATCAGAGACATGCACAAAGATTTATATTTCTAAAGTTCATTATTATTTATAGTAGTAAAAATATCTGAAATATTTAAATAAATTATAGCACTTTATATACATGAGATATTATGTACATTATGATATTATGTTTAGGGTCTGTTGTCACACTATGAAAATCAGGGCACAGTATGCATTTTTTGACCCAATATAGACAGGTATAGGAAGATTCTGGGAGTGCCTATGCTGATCAGATTAACAGTCATTCTCTTGGGGTGGTGGTATTAAGGGTGATTTTGGACATTTTCTTACTTACAGTTATTGATATATTCTACTTTTTCTACAATTATAATTGTAGAAAGTTATAATTAATTTTCTACAATTATTATTTTAAAAAGTATCTGTGACAGGTGGAGGTGAAGAGGGATTCAACCAGCCCTCTGATTTCTGTATGTAAGTGTCTTAGAGTCCATTCACTGATGGGAAACATAGCAAAGTCTATTCCCCCAACTCCTCAATCTGATCTGACCTTGTGACTTGATTTGACCAGTGAGTATGACAGAAATAATGTTGTACAACTTTTGGGGCTGGACCATTAAGAAGCTTTGTTGCTTCCATTTTGTTCCCTTGAAGTTCTGCCATGAAACCACCACATAAGTAAGTTGGTCTAACCTACTGGAAGGAAGGAGGCCTCACAAAAGAGAACCAAGGTACCCCAGCCAAGAGTCAGGACCAGGTGCCAGACACCATGAAAGGCATCACGGACCTTCCAGGCCAGTCAGCTCTCCAGCTGAATGCAGCGAGGTGCCTGAACCCTGGTGAGTCTGACAGAAGAGCTTTTCCATCAACCCCTAAAGATGAGAAATAAAAAATACTGTTGTTTCAAGCACCAGTTAGGGTGTTAACTCAGAAAGAGATCATGGAAACAGTGGCATAAACATTAATCTTAAAAAGGAAGTTGAGGCTGGCTATGGTTGTCCATAGCTTCCTGAAAATATTACCTCGGGTGTTTATATAGAAGCTTCATGGCAGTCATGTGCAATTGTGTTTTGAAATGTGGTCTGGTGAGAAAAGATGATGGTGGTCTACGATGGGCCAGCAAATAAGAGTGAGTATGTTTTTGTGTGTGTGCAGCTTTTCCTCATTGATAGAGCACACTTTCTCCAAAGTACCTGTGGATGGCTCAGGACAGGACCCCTCCCCTGCTCCTGCTGCCACACCGCCCCCCCTCCACCTGCCTGGCTGTCAGCTGACTCTGTGGATCCTCCTTCCTATGGGTGCTGTTGGAGGGGGTGTCTGCATATTCCCTTGTCTCCTTCAGAACTTTCTAACTCCTGGAGCCTCCAGGGTTAGAGGAGAAGGAGGACTATTTTTGAAGATACTCTTAATGTCTTTATTTGTTGTCCAGCAAAATGAATAGGAATATTAAGGAATAGTATTACTTAGGAATAGTAATAGTAATACTTAGGAATAGAGTCCTATTACTTAGGAATACTAAGCAGAAGTGATAGAAAGATTTCTGTTACCTATTTCCTCTGAAGTCTTTTTGGGGAAATTTTCAAGATATCTTCCCAACACTCCACCCGCTAGTGATCCACATACATTATAGGAATGAAAATTCAAGGATGAGGCCAACGAATGTCTCAAAAATCAGCCTGAATTCAGCACCAGAGGGGTAGAAATAAATACCCTCTCCAGGGCCCTTAGAGACAATCGAATTCACCCCACTGTTCAAAAGACAACTCAGTCTAAGACTGAGACAGTTGTGGTGGCTCAATTCTGGTCACAAATAAGTGACCTCATAGGCACAGAGCTGGGAATAAACCCAAGTCTCTCTGCTCCTCTGCATTACAGTTTATATGATGTTGTCCCACTTAATCCAGCCCAGTGAAATCTGAGAGGTAGGATGAAACACGTGGCCTTTGCTAATTTTAGGAACATATCATATTTCAGTGGGATCGTAGGTCATAAAAGATGAGGGTCCAAAAAGTTATGCAGCCAAAAAGTTTTATGCAGTGCTGTAAATATAACCATCAAATCAAATTGCAAAGGGGTTTCTTTCTCTGGATGCAAGACTGCCTGAGACCAGCAGAGAGTGAAGCTGCACAGCTTCAGTTTCACAGGTTGTGTTCCCAGCAAACTGTTTCCAAAGCCAGATGCCTGGTGATGGATGTTGTCTCTCTCCTCTCCTACTGGGTAATTGATATTTATTATAAAACTAAGCAGGAGCATGTGGGGCTTGGGAAGAAGAATTCTGAAGCTGCTAGTTTCAATATCCAGTTTTTTCTCAGTTCATCTCCCCTAGGCATAATCCTCGTGGATGTCACACTCACTGACATATTCCTCTGCGATCAACCTCCATTATCATCATTTTGTTTCTTCCATGCCAAACCCTGCCTAAGAGCCGTGTGCTAGGTATGAGGTTTCAAAGCTATGTCAGAAAATATAAGGAGTATGAACTATTGTCACATGCCCAAACCTGGCAGTTGTATCTGTAGATTAGAGTCAAGGAGTTGGTTCTGCTGAGGGGCCCTCCTATTTCCTGCCGCACTTCCTCCCTGGTGTGAAGAATTTCTGGCCCAGAATTGAGGGAAGAATTTAAGCCACTGGCTCTTTCTGAAGCTTTCTGATGCCAACCTAGACATCTGGGGTGTGACCTCAGCACTCGCTACTGGCATCAAGTTTGGCACAAAGCTCTGTGATGTCTGAGATATCTTTAGTCCTGACAGCCTTTATTTCTCACTCATCTCACTTTTCTGCCAGCCAGCAAGACAACAGTTCATGCTTGCATAAATCTGGCAAGGGCCCAGGATATTTGTGTGTGTTGTGGGAGAGGGGTTGTCACTCTTTGTTGGTATGGAGCGCCCTGTCCACTTGCTCTTTCTGGGATCTGGCCTGGAGGTCTGGGGCTAGGGTTGGAGATCTGGGCCATATATGAATCAAGAGTTGTGGCTGCTGCTAATCTAACCTAACCCTAGCTTTTGGAAAGATTTTTCATCAGGGTGACGGGCTCTAAATGCTGTATGTATGAGCAAGAGTCAGAACCCAGGAGGTCAGCAGTTTAGCAGACCCTGGGATAAAGTGAATGGTAAAAGAATAAGACCAGGAGAAAATGAAGAAGATCTAATACTATAAAGAAGGCAAATTTTGGCAAAAGAGCTTGTACAACATTTTGAAAAAAAATTAAATCAGTTCACATTTAACCCTAGGTTTCATTTTCAAATCTATATTCCCATCTCCTCTTGAAGCACCCTGTAGGTCTCCAGCCCAGGTAAGGTAAGACAGTCCCATCCAGAGTTCTCTCCAACCACTTAGCTCATCCCAGAGGAAAATGCTCATTTCAGGTGTGCATATCTTGGTCTTCATTTTCTGTTTTCTTCACAAAGCATGAGGTGGAGTACACAGGACATGGATTATCCTTTCCTCTGAGTTTTCTCCTGAGGAATGGTTCATTATTTAAATCAAAGACTAAAACTTGAGAAACAGAATACTATCTGACATTATAATGCTGCTTCTATTTCATACTATGATTTTTTGTTCCTCCAAAACCTTCCTCCAAGTCACACTCTTGAGCCTGTTCTTGGTGGAGAAATAAAGTGTGAAAGCCCACACTTGACCTTAGTGTCACCACTGTAGGGGAACCAGAACAGGTTTTCCAAACAATTTTTTAAAGGACCCCTTTTTAAAATATCACTTACACTTCCATGATAGTGGTCAGACTTCCCAGTATCCAGTGAGAAAAGCTTTTTGTATTTATTTATTAAAATCTTATTGAGAGACTATTAAGAGTCCAGGATATGGACTGCCCACAAAATAAACATAGTCTCTGAGCGCTGGACCATAAAGAAGGCTGAGCGCCAAAGAATTGATGCTTTCAAGCTGTGGTGTTGGGAAAGACTCTTGAAAGGCGATCAAACCAGTCAATCTTAAATGAAGTAAGTCCTGAATACTCATTAGAAGGACTGATGCTGAAGCTCCAAAACTTTGGCCACCTGATGTGAAGAGCCAACTCATTAGAAAAGACCCAGATGCTGGGAAAGATTGAAGGTAGGAGAAGGGGACAACAAGAAGGGATGAAATGGTTGGGTGGCATCACCGACTCAATGGGCATGAGTTTGAGCAAGCTCCAGGAGACGGTGAGGGAATGTGAAGCCTGGGGTGTTGCAGTCCATGAAGTTACAAAGAGTCAGACACAACTGAGTGACTGAACAACAACTGCCTTCACAGACGTTATACTCTAGTGGGGGATAAAAGCATTAAGTATCAGAGAATGACTCACAGAAATAGCTACGTACTCACCATTTAGGGGTCAGGATGAGAAAGTAGAGAGGAATCTTCCCTGTGGAAGTGACATCTGTATGACTTGAAGATGAGCAGAACTTAGTCCAGGGGTGGGAAGGCAAAGGCCCAGAGCAGGAAGCAGCCCCTCCCAGCAAGAGATTTCCACACGGGGAAGGCCAGGCTGGGGTGGGAGGAAAACTCACTCAAATGTGACTCACCTGGTTAGGAAACCATTGGCTGGAACTGGATTTTACATGCCAAAGCAATGGGCCTATTTGGTTCTTTCAAGAGTACCCAGAAAACCTACAGGACCTGCTTGAGACTTCAACCTAACATGGAGAAAGTGAGGTACAGAAAGCAGAGTTGACAATTCACAGGAGAAAGAATAGAATTTCATGATGATTTTAGCTTGTCAAGTCCTACTCATTCACTAAAAGAATTAGGAAAGATTCTGTTTGCTACATATTTGCATTCAAGGAGCATTCCCTGGGTACCGCACAGAGAATGGCTTAGAAAAGAGCAAGGGTCCTTTCAGGGAGACCCTTAGAAGGATGAGTAACCTTGGGGACAGAAGAAGTCTGGAGGAAGGTGACAGCAGGAGAGTGGAAAGAAGTGCAGATGCGTGAGATGCAAACCTAAATACGTAATATTAATAACAGAAACTGCTTAGGAATTTAGTGATACCTTTAGAGTTTGTTAAGGAAAGTTATGACCAACCTAGATAGCATATTAAAAAGCAGAGACATTACTTTGCCAACGAAGGTCCGTCTAGTCAAGGCTATGGTTTTTCCAGTGGTCATGTATGGATGTGAGAGTTGGACTGTGAAGAAAGCTGAGCACCGAAAAATTGATGCTTTTGAACTGTGGTGCTGGAGAAGACTCTAGAAGAGTTCCTTGGACTGCAAGGAGATCCAACCAGTCCATTCTAAAGGAGATCAATCCTGGGTGTTCATTGGAAGGCCTGATGCTAAAGTTGAAACTCCAATACTTTGGCCACCTCATGCGAAGGGTTGACTCATTGGAAAAGAACCTGATGCTGGGAGGGATTGGGGGCAGGAAGAGAAGGGAATGACAGAGGATGAGATGGCTAGATGGCATCACCAACTAGATGGACATGAGTTTGGGTAAACTCCAGGAGTTGGTGATGGACAGGGAGGCCTGGCATGCTGCGATTCATGGGGTCGCAGAGAGTCAGACACAACTAAGCGGCTGAACTGAACTGAACTGAAGAGTTTGTGTTTTTTATATCATTATCCTTACACATTTGAAAAAATACTAAAACATTTGGCAATTATATGCAAGGATATGATGGAATTCCAGTTAAACTATTTCAAATCCTAAAAGATGCTGCTGTGAAAATGCTGCACTCAATATGACAGAAAATTTGGAAACTCAGCAGTGGCCACAGGACTGGAAAAGGTCAGTTTTCATTCCAATACCAAAGCAAAGCAATGACAACGAATGCTCAGACTACCGCACCATTGCACTCATCTCACATGCTAGCAAAGTAATGCTCAAAATTCTCCAAGACAGACTTCAACAGTACATGAACTGTGAAATTTCAGGTGTTCAAGCTGGATTTTAAAAATGCAGAGAAACCAAAGATCAAATTGTAACATCTGCCAGATCATCGAAAAAGCAAGAGGAGTTCCAGAAAAACATCTACTTCTGTTTCATTAACTATGCCAAAGCCTTTGACTGTGTGGATCACAACAAACTGTGTAAAATTCTTAAAGTGATGGGAATACCAGACCACCTGACCTGGCTCTTGAGAAACCTGTATGCAAGTCAAGAAGCAACAGTTAGAACTGGACACAGAACAGCAGACTGGCTCCAAATCGGGAAAGGAGTACATCAAGGCTGTATATTGTCACCCTTCTTATTTAACTTATATGCAGAGTACAGCATGGAAAATGCCAGGCTGGATGAAGCACATGCTGGAATCAAGATTGCTGGGAAAAATGTCAATAACCTCAGATATGCAGACACCACTCTTATGGCAGGAAGTGAAGAACTAAAGAGCTTCTTGATGAAAGTGAAAGAGGAAAGTGAAAAAGTTGACTTAACACTCAACATTGAAAAAATTAAGATCATGGCATCAAGTCCCATCACTTCATGGCAAATAGATGGAGAAACAGTGGAAGCAGTGAGAGACTTTATATTTTTGGGCTCCAAAAGCACTGCAGATGGTGACTGCAGCCATAAAATTAAAAGACTCCTGCTCCTTGGTAGAAAAAGATATGACCAACCTAGACAGCTTATTAAAAAGCAGAGACATTACTTTGCCAACAAAGGTCATCTAATCAAAGCTATGGTTTTTTCCAGTAGTCATGTATGGATGTAAGAGTTGAACTATAAAGAAAGCTGAGCACCAGAGAATTGATGCTTTTGAAGTGTGGTGTTGGAGTAGACTCTGTAAGGAGATCCAACCAGGTCCATCCCAAACCAAATCAGTCCTGAATACTCATTGGAAGGACTGATGCTGAAGCTGAAACTGTAGTACTTTGGCCACTGATCTGAAGAACTGACTCATTGGAAAAGACTCTGGTGCTGGGAAAGATTGAAGGCAAGAGGCGAAGGGAACGACAGAGGATGAGATGGTTGGATGGCATCACTGACTCGATAGACATGAGTTTGAGCAAGCCCCGGGAGTTGGTGATGGACAGAGAAGCCTGCCATGCTTCAGTCCATAGGGTTGCAAAGAGTCAGACATGACTGAGCGGCTGAACTGAACTCAGCTGAAAACACTTTGTGTTATACAGTCACCAGGATTTTATTAGGGGCAAAGCCTGAGGAAAGGAAATAGGGAGGTGACCAGTAGCTGGGTGAGGGTGGTGGGGGCTGTGACTTTCGATACCTCTGACAAATTGATGGATTTCCCTTAGTGAATGGGGTTCTCCCTCTATTCCACTCCTTGGAGGGGGTGGTCTGTGAAGACTTTCTCATGACTGCTGCACACTTAAATAGGTGTGTTTTATTCATTCAGGCTACAATATTCCCTGAGGTTGGTTCTAGGGAAGCCAGGATCTCTGCAGTAAATCTGATGTTTCTCCTAATTGGAATAACTCAGAGATTCAGAGGTGGGAAATAGGAAACAAGAGTGGGTGTATCTCTTACCTTGGTCTTTACCTAACATCTCTACACATTCTCCTCTTGTCCCGTTAAACCCCTCTCACTTCCAGTATCAGTTCAATTCAGTTGCTCAGTCGTGTCCAACTATTTGCGACCTCATCAATCGCTGCACGCCAGGCCTCCCGGTCCATCAGCAACTCCCGGAGTCCACCCAAACCCATGTCCACTGGGTTGGTGATGCCATCTAACCATCTCATCATCTTTCATCTGCTTCTCCTCCTGCCCTCAATCTTTCCCAAACTCAGGGATTTTGCAAATGAGTCAGTTCTTTGTATCAGGTGGCCAAAGTATTGGAGTTTCAGCTTCAATATCAGTCCTTCCAATGAACACCCAGGACTGATCTCCTTTAGAATGGACTGGTTGGATCCCCTGCAGTCCAAGGGACTCTCAAGAGTCTTCTCCAACACCACAGTTCAAAAGCATCAATTCTTCAGCGCTCAGCTTTCTTTATAGTCCAACTCTCACATCCATACATGACTACTGGAAAAACCATAGCCTTGACTAGATGGACCTTTGTAGACAAATATCTCTGCTTTTTAATATGCTGTCTAACTTGGTCATAACTTTCCCTCCAAGTAGCAAGCGTCTTTTAATTTCATGGCTGCAGTCACCATCTGCAGTGATTTTGGAGCCCAAGAAAATAAAGTCAACCACTGTTTCCCCATCTATTTGCCATGAAGAGATGGGACCAGATGCCATGATCTTAGTTTTCTGAATTTGAGCTTTAAGCCAATTTTTTCACTCTCCTTTTTCACTTTCATCAAAAGGATCTTTAGTTCTTCTTCACTTTCTGCCTCATAAGGGTGGTGTCATCTGCATATCTGAGGTTATTAATATCTCTCCCGACAATCTTGATTCCAGCTTGTACTTCCTCCAGCCCAGCATTTCTCATGTACTCTGTATATAAGTTAAATAAGCAGGGTGACAATATACAGCCTTAAAATACTCCTTTTCCTATTTGGAACCAGTCTGTTGTTCCATGTCCAGTTCTAACTGTTGCTTCCTGACCTGCATACAGGTTTTTCAAGAGGCAGGTCAGGTGGTCTGGTATGCCCATCGTTTTCAGAATTCTCCACAGTTTATTGTGATCCACACCGTCAAAGGCTTTGGTATATTCAATAAAGCAGAAATTGATGTTTTTCTGGAACTCACTAGCTTTTTCATTGATCCAGCAGATGTTGGCAATTTGATCTCTGGTTCCTCTTCCTTTTCTAAATCTAGTTTGAACATCTGGAAGTTCACAGTTCACGTATTGCTGCAGCCTGGCTTGGAGAATTTTGAGCATTTCTTTACTAGCGTGTGAGATGAGTGCAATAGTGCGGTAGTTTGAGCATTCTTTGGCATTGCCTTTCTTTGAGATTGGAATGAAACCTGACCTTTTCCAGTCCTGTGGCCACTGCTGAGTTTTCCAAATTTGCTGGCATATTGAGTGCAGCACTTTCACAGCATATCTTTCAGGATTTGAAATAGCTTAACTGGAATTCCATCACCTCCACTAACTTTATTCGTAGTGATGCTTCCTAAGGCCCACTTGACTTCACATTCCAAGGTGTCTGGCTCTATGTGAGTGATCACACCATAGTGATTATCTGGGTTGTGAAGATCTTTTTTGTACAGTTCCTCTGTGTATTCTTGCCACCTCTTCTTAATACCTTTGCTTCTGTTAGGTCCCTACCATTTCTTCCCTAATATTTCTGTCCTTTATGGAGCCCATCTTTGCATGAAATGTTCCCTTGGTATCTCTAATTTTCTTGAAGAGCTCTCTATTCTTTCCCATTCTATTGTTTTTCTCTATTTCTTTGCATTGATCGCTGAGGAAGGCTTTCTTATCTCTCCCTGCTATTCTTTGGAACTCTGCATTCCATTGGGTATATCTTTCCTTTTCTCCTTTCCGTTTGCTTCTCTTCTTTTCACAGCTATTTGTAAGGCCTCCTCAGACAGCCATTTTGCTTTTTTGCATATCTTTTTCTTGGGGAGGGTCTTAATTCTTGTCTCCTGTACACTGTCACAAACCTCCGTCCATAGTTCATCAAGCACTCTGTCTATCAGATCTATTCCCTTAAATCTATTTCTCACTTCCACTGTATAGTCATAAGGGATTTGATTTAGGTCAAACCTGAATGGTCTAGTGGTTTTCCCCACTTTCGTCAGTTTCAGTCTGAATTTGGCAATAAGGAGTTCATGATCTGAGCCACAGTCAGCTCCCAGCCTGTTTTTTGCTGACTGTATAGAGCTTCTCCATCTTTGGCTGCAAAGAATATAATCAACCTGTTTTCAGTTTGACCATCTGGTGATGTCCATGTGTAGAGTCTTCTCTTGTGTTGTTGGAAGAGGGTGTTTGCTATGACCAATGCGTTCTCTTGGCAGAACTCTATTAGCCTTTGCCCTGTTTCATTCCATACTCCAAGGCCAAATTTGCCTGTTACTCCTGGTGTTTTTGACTTTCTGTTTTTGCAGTCCAGTCCCCTATAATGAAAAGGACATCTGTTTTGGGTGTTAGTTCTAGAAGGTCTTGTAGGTCTTCATAGAATCGTTCAACTTCAGCTTCTTTATCATTACTGGTCAGGGCATAGACTTGCATTACCATGATATTGAATAGTTTGCCTTGGAAATGAACGGAGATCATTCTGTCATTTTTGGGATTGCATCCAAGTACTGCGTTTCAGACTCTTTTATTGACTATGATGGCTACTCCATTTCTTCTAAGGGATTCCTGCCCACAGTTGTAGATATAATGGTCATCTGAGTTAAATTTACCCATTTCAGTCCATCTTAGTTCGCTGATTCCTAGAATGTCGATGTTCGCTCTTGCCATCTCCTGTTTGACCACTTCCAATTTTCCTTGATTCATGGACCTAACATTCTAGGTTCCTTTGCACTATTGCTCTTTATAGCATTGACCCTTGCTTCTATCACCAGTCCCATCCACAACTAGGTGTTGTTTTTGGTTTGACTCCATCCCTTCATTCTTTCTGGAGTTATTTCTCTGCTGATCTCCTGTAGCATATTGGGCACCTACTGACCTAGGGAGTTCATCTTTCAGTGTCCTATCTTTTTGCCTTTTCATACTGTTCATGGGGTTCTTAAGGCAAGAATACTGAAGTGGTTTGCCCTTCCCTTCTCCAGTGGACCACATTCTGTCAGACCTTTCTACTATGACCTGTCCGTCTTGGGTGGCCCCACACGGCATGGCTTAGTTTCATTGAGTTAGACAAGGCTGTGGTCTGTGTGATCAGATTGGCCTGTTTTCTGTGATTGTGGTTTCAGTCTGTCTGCTCTCTGATGCTCTCTCTCAGTGCCTACTGTCTTACTTGGGTTTCTCTTACCTTGGACGTGGGGTATCTCTTCACAGCTGCTCCAGGAAAGGTAGACCTTGCTCCTTACCTTGGACATGGGGTAGCTCCTCTCAGCCGTCGCCCCAACCTTAGACGTGGTGTAGCTCCTCTCGGCCATGCTCTTGCACCGTCGGGGTATATCTTCCAGTATATCACATTCATAAAAACTTCTTTCTATGAAAAAAATTTGTTTCTAGTTTTCCATTCTCCTACATACTTTCTCATCATTCTCCTCCCACTATGACCATTCTCTCTGCCTGGCCAATTTCTAGTCTTGTTTTTCTCAGTCTCTCTCTCTGGCTGCTGAAAGTTTTGGACAAAATTAAAAAAAGAAAAAAGAACATGCTGCTTCATCTACTAAATATTGAAGCTGAATAACTTCTATTGATCTTCCTGGAGCTCTTAGTTGTTTCTTATAGGTAAATTATGGCATGTCCCTCAAGACTGCCTTAAATTCCCTGCACTGCCTCAAATCTCAAAATAACCTTCAATTCAACCTCAAGAGATGACATCACTTCCTACTCTCCTGGCTGTGAGACAGGGGTATGTAACTACTTAGGATCTTAGTTTTCTCCTCACCATAATGCCAAAACAATGGTTCAAGGGCTGTGATAAAGATTAAGTGGGCTATGTTTACCAGACATCTTGGAATGTGAAGTCAATTGGGTTTTAGAGAGCATCACTACAAACAAATCTAGTGGAGGTGATGGAATTCCAATTGAGCTATTTCAAATCCTGAAAGATGAGGCTGTGAAAGTGCTGCACTCAATATGCCAGCAAATTTGGAAAACTCAGCAATGACCACAGGACTGGAAAAGGTCAGTCTTCATTCCAATCCCAAAGAAAGGGAATGCCAAAGAATGCTCAAACTACCGCACAATTGCACTCATCTCAAACACTAGTAAAGTCATGCTCAAAATTCTCCAAGCAACGCTTCAGCAATATGTGAACCGTGAACTTCCAGATGTTCAAGCAGGTTTTAGAAAAGGCAGAGGCACCAGAGATCAAATTGCCAACATCCTCTGGATCATGGAGAAAGCAAGAGAGTTCCAGAAAAACATCTATTTCTGCTTCATTGACTATGCCAAAGCCTTTGACTGTGTGGATCACAATAAACTGTGGAAAATTCTGAAAGAGATGGGAATCCCAGACCACCTGACCTGCCTCTTGAGAAACCTGTATGCAGGTCAGGAAGCAACAGTTAGAACTGGACATGGAACAACAGACTGGTTCCAAATAGGAAAAGGTGTACGTCAAGGTTGTATATTGTCACCCTGCTTATTTAACTTATATGCAGAGTACATCATGAGGAACACTGGGCTGGAAGAAGCACAAGCTGGAATCAAGATTGCTGGGAGAAATATCAATAACCTCAGATATGCAGATGACACCACCCTTATGGCAGAAAGTGAAGAGAAACTCAAAGGCCTCTTGATGAAAGTGAAAGAGGAGAGTGAAAAGGTTGGCTTGAAGCTCAACATTCAGAAAACAGAGATCATTTCTTGGGCTCCAAAATCACTGCAGATGCTGATTGCAGCCATGAAATTAAAAGACGCTTACTCCTTGGAAGGAAAGTTATGACCAACCTAGGTAGCATATTAAAAAGCAGAGACATTACTTTGCCAACCAAGGTCCGTTAGTCAAGGCTATGGTTTTTCCCGTGGTCATGTATGGATGTGAGAGTTGGACTGTGAAGAAAGCTGATTGCCGAAGAATTGATGCTTTTGAACTGTGGTGCTGGAGAAGACTCTTGAGAGTCCCTTGGACTGCAAGGAGATCCAACCAGTCCATTCTAAAGGAGATCAATCCTGGGTGTTCATTGGAAGGACTGATGCTAAAGCTGAAACTCCAATACTTTGGCCACCTCATGCGACGAGTTGACTCACTGGAAAAGAGTCTGATGCTGGGCGGGATTGAGGGTGGGAGGAGACGGGGACGACAGAGAATGAGATGGCTGGATGGCATCACCGACTCTGTGGACATGAGTTTGAGTGAACTCTGGGAGGTGGTGATGAACAGGGAGGCCTGGCGTGCTGTGATTCATGGGGTCACAAAGAGTCAGATACGACTGAGTTACTGAACTGAACTGATGTTTACAAAATTACTGTGGTTTGTTAGTTATTATTATGTCCAGTAATAAGTTTTATTACTGCATTATTTTTCTCCTCTGAATCAAATTTCAATAAGCTAAATATTGGTTAATAGGCTGTTGGACCTGAATGGGCTTATTCTGAACATGGAGAAACAAATTCTTTTCATTGTCAAAGCAGCTAGCTTTGTTTGAAAGACGATGCTTCAAAATGTTATTTCATTCTAATATGTCTCTAGGCCTGAGATAATTAATAAATCACACCCAAACTCATAGTGAAACAATAACCTCATACACAAAGACAATCTTTCGTTTCCGAAATTATCGCTAAAACAAAATGTTCCCAGTGTTTACATTCTTGCGGTGTAAACAACAGGAGAATCTAGTCACGTATTTAGCTTTCAGCTCTTTCCTCCATGCTCACATATTGTTTACTGCATTATTCATTGTTGGAAATGGCAGTCATTAAGCTGATTCCTACTTCAGTTTTTCTGTCATTGCTCTAGTCACCTTAAAAATTAGCATTTTGTCTCATACATGAGACTCCCTAATTAAAACCAGACTCTCCTCATTTGGTCTCTCAGATGGATTTCTGTATGTTTAGAGACTCCTTGTTGTCATGAGGAAAGAGCAGCAAGCACAGGGGAAGAGAAAATATTAAAGCCATGCACTCTCCTCAGTCTGCTTCCTGGGTTTGAATTTGCGTTTTAAATTCGCGCTCACATGTTTAGTTCCACTCTAGGTCTCAGGTCTGCCGTCAGAAATAATGTGTTTCTGTTGATTGACGCCTTTATTAGTTTGCTCAGGCTGCCATAACAAAGTACTTAAACAACAAGAATGATTTTCTCACAGTTTGAGGCCAGCTGTCTGTGATAAAGTAATAGGAAAGGTGGGTTTCTCCTGAGGTTGCTTTTCTTGGTAGATGGCCATCTTCTCCTCTGTCTTACATGTTCTTTCCTTTGGACATGTCTATGGCCTAATCTCCTCTTCTTACAAGGATGCCAGTCCAATATAGTCTAATTTTACCTTAAGTTCCTCTTTCAAGGCCCTGTCTCCAAATACAGTCACATGCTGAGGTCCCGGGGGCTGAGGACTTCAACATATGATTTCAGTCCATGAAACTTATAGGGGAAAGCAGGAGGAAATGTGTTTTTATTAAAAATTCATAGTTGCTATTGATTAGATGAGACATCCAGGCAAGGAACTTAGTATGTAACATTTTGAAGGAGGCATCTTTTTTCATAATGCACTGTGATAAAAGTTTAATGAGATGCTTTAATAAAAATATATAAAGATTTGTTCTGACTGCAGGAACAGGACAGCAAAAATAGCAAACAGGCTGGATGTCCAAAGGGGTACAACAGTTGCTTTGGGATGGAAAAATAAATCAGAAGAATGCTTTATTTGCTGTCAGAAGCATTCTTTCACTGTTACTTCAAGAATTAGAAGATAAAATAATGAACTATTTATGCTTAATAAGTGGTGGCCTGTAAATTTCAACCCAAGTAGCTCTCGTGGCTCAGATGATAAAGAATGTGGGAGACCTGGGTTCAATCTCTGGGTCAGGAAGATCCCCTGAAGGAGGGCATGGCAACCCACTACAATATTCTTGTCTAGAGAATACCCATGGACAGAGGAGCCTGACGGACTATAGTTCATGGGGTTGCAGAGTCAGACATGACTGAGGACTAAGGACAGCACAGCACAGCACTCGTACAGGGATGTAAGGGTACTGACACAGAGATAGGAGGGGGCGGTAGGAGCCCTCTGTTGCAAACAGTACCCTCAGAAACTGAAAAAAGATTCCAAAGTAGTTTCAAATACTCTCACATCCTTTAATCTGTGGGACAGTCTTTTCTGACTGCTTAAAAAGAATAAACATGAGCAAGACATCTGAAGGTCAAGTTCAATGTCTACCTCCTATCATAGAAAAATATTTTGGTATCTCTTTCCCTAACTGGGAAATCCTCATCTTTGCATCTCTCACTTGGCCAAATATCATACAATCCTCCTGAAGATTGTCATTAAAACATGTAATTCATGTAATCACAGAATCTTTTTTTTTTTTTCCCCAAGAAGGAAGGACACTAAAGATTTAGGGCAACCTTCTCCTTGATTTAAAATTATTCACAAGTAGAGTTTTCTAGGAGATCAGCTGGAGCAGTCTTATTTACTATTGTGTCTGTATTACAATTCAACTTGTTCTATAAAATCCTGTCTGGTCATATATATTGCCTTGTATAAACCTAAGAAGCCTCTTTAATATTCATCGTAAAGACAGTTTATTATTACTTACATTAAATAGGTGTGGTTTGTATATTATGCTAGTGAATTAAAGTAAGTCACATAAATGGGTCTGCAACGTGCCCAGAAGATAATTGTTACATATTTAAATAAATAGAACATGCAGTCTTGCACTGTTCCTGTAAAAATCTCTTCTTCATTCAAAACTATTTCTGGTTACTGTTTAATACTGCATTTGTTGCAGCACCATCCAACAGATGTTTCTGGGATGATGGAAATGTCCAAAAATACCTTTACTAATACACAAATTCTGAGAAGTGAGCAAGCTTGGATATCTCGTTCATTCATTCTTTGAAACATTGGCTAAGAGCCCAGTGTGGCCTAGATAATGTGTCTAAGAACTGGGCATATGATGGTGAACAATATACAGTCCCTGCCTTTGAGGAGCATAAGAGCTAATAACTCAGACAAATTGGAATACCAGAAAATAGTTTGTTATAGGGGCTGAGGAAGTACACAGAGAGACATCTAACCCAGCCAAGTAATGGGGGTTGGGGATTCACAACTTGCAGCATGCTTTGTACTTCAGTGAATTACTCACAGTAGACCTGGCCTCATTCCCCACTTTAAAAAGGAGGAAACAGTCTCAAAGGGTTCTGTGATTTACCCAAGTCCACGTGAAAACTACTCAACCAGATGGATTTAGTTGAAAAATTCATATGCTTTCGACTGCTTTCTCAAAATGCCAATCAACATTTCTTCAAAGTTGATTTTTAAAGTCACCCAACTTCTACCTCTCACATCCATACATGACCACAGGAAAAACCATAGCCTTGACTAGACAGACCTTGGTTGGCAAAGTAATGTCTCTGCTTTTTAATATGCTATCTAGGTTGTTCATAACTTTCCTTCCAAGGAGTAAGCGTCTTTTAATTTCATGGTTGTAATCAGCATCCGCAGTGATTTTGGAGCCCCCCAAAATAAAGTCAGCCACTGTTTCCACTGTTTCCCCATCTATTTCCCATGAAGTGATAGGACCAGATGCCATGATCTTTGTTTTCTGAATGTTGAGCTTCAAGCCAACCTCTTCACTCTCCTCTTTCACTTTCATCAAGAGGCTTTTGAGTTCCTCTTCACTTTCTGACATAAGGGTGGTGTCATCTGCATATCTGAGGTTATTGATATTTCTCCCAACAATCTTGATTCCAGCTTGTGCCTCTTCCAGCCTAGCGTTCCTCATGATAACTTATACTCTGCATATAAGTTAAATAAGCAGGGTGACAATATACAACCTTGACACACTCCTTTTCCTATTGAGAACCAGTCTGTTGTTCCATGTCCAGTTCTAACTGTTGCTTCCTGACCTGCACACAGGTTTCTCAAGAGGCAGGTCAGGTGGTCTGGTATTCCCATCTCTTTCAGAATTTTCCACACTTTATTGTGATCAACAGAGTTGGACTGTGAAGAAAGCTGATTGCCAAACAATTGATGCTTTTGAACTGTGGTGCTGGAGAAGACTCTTGAGAGTCCCTTGGACTGCAAGGAGATCCAACCAGTCCATTCTAAAGGAGATCAATCCTGGGTGTTCATTGGAGGGACTGATGCTAAAGCTGAAACTCCAATACTTTGGCCACCTCATGCGACGAGTTAACTCACTGGAAAAGACTCTGATGCTGGGAGGGATTGGGGGCGCGAGGAGATGGGGACGACAGAGAATGAGATGGATGGATGGCATCACCAACTCAATGGACGTGAGTTTGAGTGAACTCTGGGAGTTGGTAATGGACAGGGAGGCCTGGCGTGCTGTGATTCATGGGGTCGCAAAGAGTCAGACATGACTGAGCCACTGAACTGAACTGAACTGAACTTCTACCTGTCACTATAAAAATAAAAAAAGGGATTTTCAAATAAGGTAAGAACAGTGAGGTAACTACTGCAGTACTTTACATTAAATTAAACCTATGAATGATTAGTTAATGGTATGCATAGGCATATTATTTCTAGTGGATTAAATTTTGCTTGTTATTCTATCAAAAAATAGTGGATGTTATAAACTTTGTTAACTTAAATAATTCCACTTAACTGCTGTCCCTTCATCCTTGCACTACTGACAAGTAAGTAAGTTTTCAAGGCTCAATTCTTGAGCTTTGCAAAACTATATGATAAAATTTTATTGAAATAGACATCTTTCTTCAAGACTTCCTAGAATCAGAGTGAAATTAAGCAAGAATCTAAAGGTACATAGAAACCACAGATAGTGAAAACAATCTCTGAATAGCAGAAATCAATTTTCTAAGGAAGGAAGGTGGGACAAAAAGGGATGGAACAAGAACATTTTTATTGTGAGCATCTATGATGTTCATAAAAGGAAAGGGAAAGGCAGATGGTTTCATCATCTATGGGGCCACAAGCTCAGTACTACAACAATCTAAAGAATACTAGCTACATTTATTATTATCTTCCACATTCAGCTGGATGGTTCTCACTTGGGGTTACTCAAGCACTCGTGGCCAGATGTTGGCATCTAATGGCTCAGCTGGGCTGGTGGTCTGGAGGGCTCACGCACATTGCTAGCCATTGGCTGGGAGCTTAAATAGGACTGTTCACTGCAACAGTACATGTTTTTCATGAGCTTGGGCTTCCTTCGGTATGGTGGCTGGATTTGTAAAAGGTTTCACAAGACCAAGTATTATAAGAGACCGAGCAGGAAGCTGCAAGGCTTTTGAGAATGTGTAACATCACTTCTGCCACCTTCTATTAGGATAATAAATAACAAAGGTCAAATCAGATTCAAGCAGAGGAAAACTGATAGGGAGTGACAAGGTCACATTACAGTAGAGCATCCGGCTGGACCAAGGAGGCAAGAGGTGCCTAGTAAGAAGACAGATCTTATTACATCCATCTTTGGAAAATACAAATTGTCATAGTCTAGTCTCCAGATGCAACAATTCACATCACTCTTACATGTGACATATCATTACTTCCAAAGTCTCATCAGCCCCAAATCCAGATGTTGTCATTATATCCAGTGAGGGGAGGATATCTCCTCAGCTCCGGGTGCAGTTCTTTAAGTACACCTCCTTGGGAACAGATCTCCTTTTCTAGCTACTCTACCATATCCTCCACCCCACCTCTGCCTTCCCCCCGAAGTTCACCTAAGCCCTCTGCAGTGGTAATGCAGGTAGGGAGAAAGGCAAAATGGGACAGGCTGTTTGCACTTAATACAGTCCTAAGAACACTTGTCCTCTCTGGACCTGGCTCTTTCTCTGTGTGCACTTGGCGGGGTCTTCATGCTCCCATTCTGAGCTCCTCAGACTGCAGCTGTGCTGTCTGGGCTGTCTGCTTCTTGCAGATTCACTTTGCTGGTATCTCATCTTCCTCCTAGCCAAGTCTCTTGAACAGGAGTTAAAATGACTAGTGGCTTCCAGACAAGTTGAATTAAATGACACTTCTTAGCTCAGGTGATTCCACCAAAATGATAAATTGACTTATTTATTTAAGAACAAAGATAAAATGTAACCCACTACCTTCCCTCCCATTTTTCCACCTCTAGTCCCATGGCAAAATGGTTTCATTGAAGGCACATTTTTTTCCCCTGGAGAAAACATGCAAGTTGCCAGGCATTCAGGAAGTGTTAACGGTTTCTCTCTGACAATAGCTCAAGTCTATAGGGCCTCACATCTCTTAAAAGAGAAGAGCTGGAGGAATCAGTTTGGGTTTCCAAAAAGAAATGAATGTCACGTTAACTGTATTGGCTTTGGTGTATGTCCAGGACTCAGAACTCTTACAAAATCTCCTTCTGCTATTTCTCAAGTTCCCACACACCAAAACCATGTCTTCCTGATCACTGCCCTCAAGGATGCAATATCAAAAATTAGGATCATCTCTCATTGCTTTATTCCTTCTCAAGCTCCAGGCAGAAGATTGAGGTCCCTTTATTATAGACTCAACTACTTTATTTAATGAAAGTAATACATTAGAAAAAAGTAGAACTGTAAGCCCCAAACACTAAATGAGACAAAGATGACAGTTTAATTTATTAATAAAAATGTAATCAATCAGAAAGATAAAACGGTGACAGAGCATAAAATATAGGAAATTTTAAAAATAATACAAGTAAAAGGAAAATTGGGAAAAACAGAGTAGAAGACAAACTCCTCTACAGAGCTTGGCATTTCAAATGATAATAATGATAATGAAAATAACAAGTATATAAAGGATCTGAAAAATAGTTAACCCAAGTGATTTAAAGTAGATGCCATGCTCTTTTGGAGAAGGAAATGGCAACCCACTCCAGTGTTCTTGCCTGGAGAATCCCAGGGATCGGGGAGCCTGGTGGGCTGCCGTCTATGGGGTCACACAGAGTTGGACACAACTGAAGTGACTTAGCAGCAGCAGCCATGCTCTTTGGTGCCTCTCTGGTTTAAGTTATACTGTTCATTTGGTGGCAAAGCCCTTTCCTGCCTTCTCCATTTACTCATTGGAAGTCCTTTCTCAAATGCCAGTTTCTCATTGATGTCTTCTAGTCACCTGGATTAGGCACGGCATCTTATAAATGCCTTTGTCCTACACTTATTTCACTGCATGTTCCAGTATGAACGGTTACATTCGTGCCTGGGTTCTGGTAGATCAGAGAGGCAGCAGTAATCTCATCTCGGTATTCTCATTATTAGCACAATACATGGTGGCTGTGGTGAAAGGAAAGGTAGTAATGTAATGCGAATCAGCCCACTTTATCATATAAGTGGGGGCAGCAATGGAAATAGTCTCTCCTATCTGTGAGAGCCCATTGATGGAGGTGAAGCGGAGCTGAGGGAAACCACAGTCTGTGCAGTGGCTGGCCCTTTGAGGCTGTAGCAGCCGTTGCACTGAGATGATTTAATTCCTTCTCAAAACAATACACTCACCTCAAGTGCTCTATCATTCCCCACCTATGAGGGAAACAGCGTCAGAGAGAAAAAGTTAAAAGCAACTTAACAGTGGAGAACAAAGTAAGTTGAAGATATTTCAAGATTGGGGTTGACAAGGAGAGGGTATATATAGGCCCAACCACAAAGTAAGGTGTTATTCCCACTCCTGAGTAAAACGCAGTATGTAGACAAGCCACTCGGGCCTCTAGGCACAGGCAGCTCTGCTTTATGAGCCAGTGTGGTTTGAGGTGCACCGCCCACGCCCCTTCCCAGTCAGTCTGTGCAGCTGAGAATGAACCGGCCCAATTGCCCTTCTACCCCCCTGCCTCACACCAGAGGAAATGGGCAGTGAGTAACCTGTCTATGGCTGTGCTGGGCTTGGATTCTGCTCTCCGACAGAGGACGGGGGCACTGGGAGCGGGGCTGGAAATTTGTCTCCTGAATGCTTGCTTGTCACAGCTAGCACCCTGGGTTTGGAAAAGCTTCTGAGAAGTGACTTGTCACTCTCAGCAGGCAGGAAGAAACTTCTCTACTTGTGCTTTGCCAGGTCTTCCCCATTTCCCAGGTGTGGCCCCCTACTTACCTGCTGAGGTCTCTTCCCTGTCATGGTGGTGACCAGTGGGAATTTCCATGAAGAAACTGATACAAAACAAGAGGAAAATAAACAGGGAGCATGGTAGCAAATGCAAGCTACAAATTGAAATTGTTTTGTTCCCGAAGTGTTTATAGAAGGCCTACTTGAGATGACTTCTTCCTAAGGTTTCTCCAAGGAGGCTTTTCAGGGAAAGCCTAATGGATTTTCTTATTGGGACAGTAAGGAATTTGGTGGTTTGGTATAGTCACAGGTGAACGAGCTGGTGAAGAAAATATTGCTGTAGCCAAATCATATCCTTGGGAAGAGTTTGTTCTTTGTCATTCTTCTTTGTTGTGATTCTTGTATGAAAAAGCCCTGAGGTCATGTAAGTATGCTGCTGCTGCTGCTGCTAAGTCACTTCAGTCGTGTCCGACTCTGTGTGACCCCATAGACGGAAGCCCACCAGGCTCCCCTGTCCCTGGGATTCTCCAGGCAAGAACACTGGAGTGGGTTGCCATTTCCTTCTCCAATGTGTGAAAGTGAAAAGTGAAAGTGAAGTCGCTCAGTCGTGTCCAACCCTTAGTGACCCCACGGACTGCAGCCTACCAGGCTCCTCCATCCATGGGATTTTCTAGGCAAGAGTACTGAAGTGGCTTGCCATTGCCTTCTCCGCATGTAAGTATAAATCAATTCAATCCTGGAGCTCACACTGTCTGGTTTGGCAGCCAAAAGGTAATTTAAAAGATTTGATAATTTAATCAGTCTCTCAATGGACCTTGAAAGAGGAAAGTCTAAAGCAAGGTTCAGTTCAGTTCAGTTCAGTCGCTCAGTCGTGACCGACTCTTTGCGACCCCATGAATCACAGCACGCCAGGCCTCCCTGTCCATCACCAACTCCCGGAGTTCACTCAAACGGTGAGGATCTTCAAAAACCCTCTTTTACCATCATTCTCCACTCTGTATCCTCCACCCAAGAAGTATCTGTTTTCTTCAGTTCTTTCTCTCATGCTGAACTCTCTCAACTGCCACTGGCCTCCAATTCTTAGAGCAAATGTACACAACCTTAGTGTTATTTTAGTTCCACATTAGACACACCAATGAAGAATTCCCACTGGTCTTTCTCACTGTTCCCTCTTCATTACTGATTTCTTTAGAACCAAGAAGGGCCCAGGAGATGACTTAAAATGCAGAAAAATCTTTGGAGTCCTTCAGAATGAAAATTGAGAATGTTCATGAATTAATCAATTGTTAATTAGTAAAAATTCTATTTTTCTGAAACTAAAAGAAAGCAAAGAAATCTTGACAAGGAATTATACCCTAAAATGCACAATCAAGCAGCAGAATAAGATTGCCTGATATTTTTCCTCAGGTTTAGTTTTGGTGATTACTTTGGAGGGTGGACCTTGTCAAAGAGGAGACAATCAGAGGAAGCGTGCTGTATACAAGGTTGGATTTGAACAAGTAACTGAAAGGTAAAATTTTGCTTGATTATCACTGAGCTGGGTAAAAATACAGACATGAATGGTCACTTTATTTTTATAACTACATTTATACCAGTAATGTCTGATGTCAGATTAATTTATCACATACTTGATGCTAAAATAACTGATGAAACTTTAGCAAGAGTTTTATCAAGCATTCCATTATTGAATGGAACGTATGTACAGATGTGGGGAAATTGATGCCAAATCTGTAAGAAACATGAATCCCAAAGTGGATTCTCACATGGCCACTAAATCTCTCAAATGTAGCAGCAAGACACTTTGCCTCAAAGTCTGCCTTTGTATGTCCAAGAGAGGGGTAAAAATCATCTGTTTAAAAGAGGAGCGTGTGTGTTAAGTCACTCAGTCATGTCCAACTTTTTGCGACCCTTTGGGCTGTAGCCAGCCAGCCTCCCCTGTCCATGGGATTTTCTAGGCAAGAATACTAAAACAGGTTGCCATTTCCTTCTTCAGGGGATCGTCCCAACCCAGGAATTAGACCCATATCTCCTGTGTCTCCTGCACTGCAGGCAGATTCTTTGACCCACTGAGCCATTGGGAAAGCCCTTTAAAAGCTACATACTTTCTACAAAAGTACTTTGCTATAAACATAAACATTTTCTTAGCCAGGGCAAGTTGCTAGTCAGGGTTTCAAACTGAAGATTGAATTGCTATTTTTCCTTCACTAATGAAAGAAAAATACACCATGGCAAAGGGTAAAATAGGGAAACATATGAATTTACTTACCATTTTGAGAATAAATTTGTACTCATAAATTTAGCTTATTTAGCAGATTATTCTTCAGGGCTGAACCTTCAACACATAATATATGGAGTACACTGTGGATATTTATTAGCGCAAGACAAATGCAAACAAGGAAACGTTTAAGAGGTGTGTAAGAGTTTTGATGAAATGAATCACTTAGGACTCATTTCATTTATTGTTGCTGTTCACTTGCTTAGTCGTGTCTGACTCTTTGCAACCCTATGGACTGTTCTGACTCTGTGGTCCCGTGGACTGTAGCCCACCAGGCTCCTCTTGTCCGTGGAATTTTCCAGGCAAGAATACTGGAGTGGGTTGCCATGCCCTCCTCCAGGGGATCTTCCCAACCCAGGGATCGAACCCTTGTCTCCTGCATAGCAGTCAGATTCTTTACCACTGAGCTACCAGGGAAACTCCATACACAGTGCTCTCTCTCCTCAACTCATCGCTTTCAATAATTGAACCACGGAGTGTAACAACATTTTACTTGTGAGACAAGAAGGTATGCACAAAAGTCGCTTTTTCTTCTGGCCACCTTTTTAAGTATTGTTTTTGTGTTATGAAACAAATGTCAACATATTGTAAAATGAATATACTATGATGTATCCAAGAAGCTGAAAGAAATTTCAGTTAGAATAATTCTGCTCCCAGGCCACAGGAAGAGGAAAGCAAATCCATTTCTGCCAATTTAATAACCTCTGGTCCTTTCAAGTTCCAAGTCCATTGCCAGGAGAATCAAAACTTTCATTATGAAAAAATTTCTTAATAACAAACATGAGGCAGAAAAAAATTGTAAAAATTGTATACTCTAACCTAAATTAAACACATTTAAAAAAGCATTTACAGATATGAAAAAAAAAACTACTGAGGGGGGAAAACATGGAAAAAATAGAACAGAAAGATTATAATAAAAGACACACTGTGTACCCAGGAAAATTGACCCAGACTGGATAACTTAAATATATATATGTATAATATGTATGGTATGTTTAATAATACAAATCAGTAAAAAAAAATAGATAAGATGAAGAAAAGAATCTGACAAAAGTGTAAATCAATTAAAAAGGAAAGAAAATCATATTTTTATTAATCTTCAACTGCTACATATATGTAAGTGAGCAGAGGAGCAACATTTTCAAGAAACACAAGTGGAAAAAAAAAACATAGCCAAGTAGTTTCAATTAAACTTTTCTTCAAGCATTCAAGGCTCTGGGAAATAAAATTTAAACATAAGGAATCCAGGGATTACTGTACTAAGGTGCTATACTTGAACAATCAACCAGAGGATTAACCTTATTCATCAACAAGATAACTGGGAAAACTGGCAAAGGAACTGATGGTAAGCAAAGGGTGCATTTAATACAGGTCCACATGAAACCCGAACATGAGAGGAAAAGTATAAAAGTAGTAGGCAAAGGCTTTGAAAAATTCAACCTTGTGTCAAAATGACAAGAAAAAAAATGAGTGGAGAAGGGAGAGAGAGGGAGGAAGAGGAGTGATTTTACCAATTGCTGCAAAGAATAAATGAGACTCAAAGTGTATCATCTAAAAGTAGTAAACCAGTTCTGTGAAAAAGATCATTGGTAGCTTGATAGGGATTGCATTGAATGTATAAATTGATGTATAGATCAGTCTTTGGGACTCTGTGGGAGAGGGTGAGGGTGGGATGATTTGGGAGAATGTCATTGAAACACGTATGTTGTCATATGTGAAATGAATCACTAGTTCAGGGTCAATGCATGTTATAGGATGCTCGGGGCTGACATGCGGGGATGACCCAGAGGGAGGATAAAGGGAGGAGGGAGGTGGGAGGGGGGTTCAGGAGGGGGAACTTATGTAAACCCGGGGCGAATTCATGTCAATGTATGGCAAAACCAACCAATATAATATTGTAAAATAATTTGCCTCCAATAAAAAATAAATTAATTACAAAAAAAATAAAAGTAGTAAACCAAAAAGTACGAACAAAAGACATTTTGAAAAATAAAAAAATATAGTAAAGGAATAAGTATAAATTTAAACACTAGAAAGAGAAAACTTCCTGAAACCCCAAAGATATTTTTTAAAGTATATAAACTAATCATTTAGGGAAGACATATAATAAATGTGTTGCAAAGAGTAAATATAAAAGTCCAATGAAAGAATTAAACATATCACCAATTAAACATTAGTGATAGCAATAGATCAAAACTGTTTCAATTCTCTATCAAAACAAAAAGATTATAAGACTGACTTACCAGTAAAACCCTGTGCCATATAAAAGAGATACCTTTAAAAGAAAGTGATTAAGAAAAGCTAAAAATTAAAAGATAGGCAAAGTATTACCAAGTTTTATATGTAATATATATATGTACTAATAAAGCAGCTTGAAATGCTGTGGTGGTAAAAATAGAATTCAGTCCCCATATTTAAATGCTACACATATGGATTCTTTATAATGGTGAAGGACATGATTCAGCAAATTTATTTATATGCCAGATAACATAGCAACCATTTTCGTGAAGCAGAAACAAAAGATGCCAAAAGAAATAGACAAAAACCTCATTTTTATTGTGGATAAAAGTCATTTAAGATAAAATTTACCTTATTAACAACATTTTAGGTGTACAATATTGTTAATTATATACACACAGTTATACCACAGATCTCCAGAGTTTTTCCATCTTACATGACTGAAACTCTATGCCTGTTAAACAGAAACTCCTGATTTGTTTCCTCCCCCTCAGCCCTTTGCAAATATTCTACTGTCTGCTTCTAAGAGTTTAAATACGACAATTTTCGTAGAAGAAATAGAGAAAGTTATCAAAGGACAACTTCACAGATACACCAGGAGCAGACGGTTTCACAGGAGGGAGTGTTCAAACCTTTCAAAGAGCAGATAATTTCAATGCTATGAAACTGTCTCCAGGTACAGAAACAAAAGGAAAAATCTATCAAATTTCCTTTTATAAAGCAAGTGTAATTCTGACATCCAGAGTTTATACTTGGTAAACTATAGCACAAACTTGATAGCTAGCATACTAAAAACTGTATTATCAATGAGTTGATAATAAACAATTATGAATAGTTGTAAAAAATGAGGAAATGGCTATTAGCAACTTGAATTTACCAGCATAGTAAAAAAAAAAAGTCATGACCAAGTAGGATTTACCCCCAGAATATAAAGATTATTCAGTATTAGAGGGAATTTGTTAATTTAATTCACTATATTAATAGATTTAAGAGAAAAGTAATTTGAATATCTCCATACATATTGAGAGATATTTGAACATAAATTGACATTCATTTCTGAGAAAAACACTGAATAAAATAGTAATTGAGATACATCCTTAACATGAAAAGCATATAGTTTCGTACTTAAGGAATCACTTTATTTAATGGAGAAACTCCAGAAGCTTTCCCAATAAGATTAGGAACAAGGCAAGAATGCCCACTATTTCCATAATTATTTCACATTGTATTAGAGGCTTCTAACTAGCAATATTGTTCTTAACATGGGTGGTATGATTTTATAATCATTCTCTAAATTGTATATGTGTGTCTTGTGCATTCTTTTAAGTATCCATTTCAAACTGAAAAGGTAAAAAGTGCAACATAAGGAAGCCATCTACGCGTACATCAAAATGGGCTATTTGATGTAAGAGTAATTTATGTTCATTTGTACACTTTCGATTTGTGACTGAAGGATATAAAACCAGGCATTTTCAGCAAAATAAAAGGAGGCATTGTAGATGCAAAACATGCAGCAGGAGATATAAAATGGTCTGTGGTCTTTTTATTGCTGGTGATAAAAATCTAAATCAATGACAGTTGATATATTGTCAAGAAGAAAAGCACAAACATTTTTAAGATTTAAGTATGAAACTTTCATCTGCAAAAGACAGCCAATGAAAGTTAAATGCAGGTTTCAGCTCCAGTATTTAAAGAGTTTAGAGGTCATCACTCCTATCCTTACCACAAAAACAAGTTGCACAAACTAAAAATCAACACCATTTCTTGGACCCATTAGAGAGCTGAGTTTCCAGTGCAAAACACTGCCCTGAAATCTGGAGAGATAGGTAAATCCAACATCACAGTGAGATTTGCTTACCTAGAACAGAGTCCCTGAAGGTGTAAACTGATAGAAATAACTTAAGTGGTAATAGAGATAAATTGCTGATGGATTAGGATGAAAGTGAAAGTGAAGTCATTCAGTTGTGTCCGACTCTTTGCGACTCCATGGACTGCAGCCTACCAGGCTCCTTCGTCCATGGGATTCTCCAGGCAAGCATACTGGATTGGGTTGCCATTTCAAGAGTGAGTAACTCTTGGAAGGTGGGGTCAAATTATAGAGGTTACCCCATCCTTTTTATCAGCTCTACCTCCAGGAAATCCAACCAGTTTTCACGATGATGGTATAAAAAAGATACTCCTTGTAGCTCTGCTTGGGGGAGGGAGAATAATTGTTGTGAAATTCATCTGCCTGAAGCCTCCCCCATAACAAAGGCTTACCTCTAATGGGGAAAGACCTTATCAGAGCCTTGCTCCAGAGCTATGGCAGAAAGGCATTTCCCTCACCCCAGCCCCATCTAGCCATCCTGCCTCACCTAAGGGAGGTGGGGAAGAGCTATGAAAGACAAAATCCTTGTGAAAGTCATAGCCCAGTGACATAGACCCATGAGATTTAGTGGGAAGATATAAATTGCCTCAAACCCCACCCCCGCCATGAACACACATATACACCTCACCTTCACAATAGCGAGGTTCTAAAACAGTCACAGTACTCTTGCCTGGAAAATGCCATGGATGGAGGAGCCTGGTAGGCAGACTGCAGTCCATGGGTTTGCTAAGGGTCAGGCACAACTGAGTGACTTCACTTTCACTTTTCACTTTCATGCATTGAAGGAAATGGCAACCCACTCCAGTATTCTTCCCTGGAGAATCCCAGGGACAGAGGAGCCTCGTGGGCTGCCGTCTATGGGGTCGCACAGAGTCAGACACGACTGAAGCGACTCAGCAGCAGCAGCAGTGTAATCACAGTGGAACAGCGCTGAAAGACCTACAAGACACTGATGCCCTCTGAAGAGGAATACTTAAGGAAGCCCAGAGTAAGATGGGAAGTAAAAATGAGGACACTAGAGAAATTTGAAGCCTCTGTGCCTATAGCTACAGCAGGCGTTAAACATAGCCCAACTCCTAGCCATATTAATGTAAATCCTCACACCAGAGACCTATGTATCTGACTTCCTGTTTCCAAATACAACTTATCTGGTTATCAACAAGGTGTGGCAAAAAGCAAGGAAAAACAGTCTGAAGAAACAAATCATTAGAACTCAACTTAGATATGACACAGACATTGAAATGATCAGACAAAGGGATAGCCGTGATGAATGTGTCAAGGTCTCTAATGGAAAGCATAGACAACATGCAAGAAAAGATGGATATTACAAGGAGAGAGAGAAATTCTAAGCTAATCAACAAGAAATGCCAAAAAAACAACATGGCTGAAAAATCAGTGTCCCTAAAGATAGGGCAATAGAAAATCCCCAAACTAAAATGCAAAGAGGATAAAGAAAATGGAACACAATGTAGAACTGTAAGACAGTTTTTATACAATGTATATGTGTATGCAATTGAAATACCTGAAGGAAAATAGAGAAAAGAATTAGAGAAATATTTGAAATAAGGTCCCTGAGGACTTTCCAAAAGTGTGACAACACCAAGCCACAAATCCAGGAAGTCCGGAGAATACAAAACACAATAAATATCAAAAAAGTACACCTAGATAGATCATCTTCAAACTGCATGGGACCAAAGACAACAGGAAATTCTTGAAGTCAAGCAGGGGGAAAAAAAAAACCACCTACCTATGGAAGAACAAGGGTAAGAGTTACAGCAGATTTGTCAGAAAAGAAGCAAGCTAGAGGAAAATGTAACACTTAAAGTGCTGAAAGAAAAAAGCTTATCAACCTCGAATTCTATAGTGAAATTTTATGTGAAATTATCCTTCAAAAGTAAAGGAGAAACGAAGTCATTCTCAGACAAACAGAAATGAGGTGAATTCATCACCAGCCAACCTACTGTGCAAAAAATATCAAGACTTTTTTCAGGTAAAAGGAAAATAATATAGGTCAGAAACTTAGATCTATGGTAAAGAAGAGACAAATTTTAGAGAAGGAATAAGTGTAGGTAAAATAATTAAAAAAGATAGTTGATCTAAAAATTAACTGTTTAGAGCAATAATAGTAATAGTGTTTTGGGTGATTATAACATAGTGGGTAAATGAACCAGTGAATGTCACAAGGGATGAGGAGGAATGTTAGAAAGTTCCTGTACTACACACAAAGTGGGGTAGTTTTATTGAAGGTTGACTTAGTTAAAAATATATATTGGAAACTCTAGCTCAAACAGTAAATTTTGTTTGTATAAAATATAATTGGCATGCTAAGAGAGGAGAGAAACTGGAATCTTATAAAAGACTGAAGCAGAGAAGACAGAAACAGAAGCTTCTAGCAATTAATAGAAAACACTTCAGAATGTGAGTCAGATTGTAGTGAGGTGGAGAAACCCAGAGTCTGTTGTACAGAGTGAAGTCAGTCAGAAGGAGAAGAACAAATATCATATATTGACATATGTATATGGAATCTAGAAAAATGGTAACCGATGAACGTATTTGCAGGGCAGGAATAGAGAAACAGACATAGAAAACAGACTTATGGACACAGCAGGGGAAAGAGAGGGTGGGGCGAACTGAGAGTAGCACTGAAATGTGTATGTTTCCATATGTAAAGGAAATTGAGCTAGCTAATGGGAAGTTGCTGCATAAACAGGGAGCTCAGCCCTGTAACAACCTAGAGATGGGGCATGGGATGAGAAGTGGGAGGGAGGTTTATCAGGGAGGGCATATGTGCATACTATGGCTAATTCATGTATGACAGAAACCAATACAACATTCTAAACCAATTAAAAATGAATTTTAAAAGTTCTAAAACTGGTTGATATTAATCCAAATACATCAATAATCATTCTCAGTGTGAATAATTTAAATGCATTAATTAGAAGACTGTCAGGGTAGATTTAAAATAGCCAAGTATTTCTGATTTACAAGAAATCATTAAATATAAAAGACACTGACAGGTTAAAAGCAAAGGGATAGGAAAAAAATACATCATTAACTGTGATAAGTGTAACCAGTGTAATGTAAGATGTTAATAGGGGAAATCGGGTGTGGGGCATATGGGAACTCTCTGTCCTGTCTTTATTATAAATCTGTAATTCTAAAGTTAAAGAGCCTCTTGATGAAAGTGAAAGAGGAGAGTGAAAAAGTTGGCTTAAAACTCAACGTTCAAAAAACTAAGATCATGGCACCCAGTCCTTTCACTTCATGGCGCATAGATGGGGAAACAATGGAAACAGTGAGAGACTTTATATTTTTGGGCTCCAAAATCACTGCAGATGGTGACTGCAGCCATGAAATTAAAAGATGCTTACTCCTTGGAAGAAAAGCTATGATCAACCTAGTCAGCATATTAAAAAGCAGAGACATTACTTTGTCAACAAATGTCCATCTAGTTAAAGCTATGGTTTTTCCAGTAGTCATGTATGGATGTGAGAGTTGGACTATAAAGAAAGCTGAGCACGGAAGAATTGATGCTTTTGAACTGTGGCATTGGAGAATACTCTTGAGAATCCCTTGGACTGCAAGGAGATAAAACCAGTCCATCCTAAAGGAAAGCAATCCTGAATATTCATTGGAAAGTCTGATGCTGAAGCTGAAAGTCAAATACTTTGGCCACCTGATGCGAAGAGCTGACTCCTTGGAAAAGACCCTGATGCTGGGAAATATTGAAGGCGGGAGAAGGGGATGAGATGGTTGGATGGCATCACAGACATGATGGACATGAGTTTGAGCAAGCTCCAGGAGTTGGTGATGGACAGGAAGGCCTGGTGTGCTGCAGTCCATGGGGTCACAAAAAGTTGGACACAGCTGAGTGACTGAACTGAAGAGTGTTCTAAAATTACAAGTTTATTTTAAAAGGTGGATAACGAATTACTTGAATGAAAAATAAGTCAAGACAGTTCAATATAAAGTATCTTTGAATTAGAAAGAAAAGCTGCTCTGAAATGTGCATCTTAAAGATCTCAGCATCTCTTTAGCTTACTCTGAATGATAAACCATAACCATATATTATACTGAAGAATAAATAATTCAAAAACTAGTCTTCTATAAAATCTGCTTATTGTTCACTAAGAACTGGTATTAATTTATCCATTTATATTGGACATGGCTGAGCGACTGAACTGAACTGATATGAATTTGAATTTTCAGGAGAGATTATAAAGTTTTAAATACATGACAAATTGAGGCTTTTCATAATATTTAAGTGTAAACTGTGGATAAGTCACTGTATAATTTAGGACTGTCTAGGTTTACCAGTTTAATTTAGCACTAATTCCATTCTGTTAGTAAATGAACATTGAGCATCTCCTATATTTGTAGAATTGTTTTAGGCATTATGAAAAATCACAAAAAATGCATAAGAAACAGAGTCTGCCCTAAGAAGATTGCAAAATACAGCCTGAATATTTTTAACTACAACTTCTGCAACATTTATCCTTTTCTACAAATTCAGGTATAACAGTGGAGTCAGAAATAAATTGGACCTTTGCCTTGCAAGGTTTTGATGGACAGTGAGTTTGTATGTTTCACCTGTAAGGGGGCCTACAGTGTTGTTTCTTCTCAACCACATGATAGCAATTGATATTGAGCTAGAATACTATTATTTTTTATTTTAAAAAATTTATTAAAAAAGAGAAAAAAATTATCTTCATTTCCTTATCTGGAAACTATTTTTCCATTTTTCTTTTGGTCCAAATTAATTCACAGTTGTTCAAATACATGAAAATTTATCCTTGGCCACAGTTCTCAAAATAATTTATTAGCTTCTTATTTTTATCTGGCTGGTTTTAAGGGCTTCAGCCTGGGCTTTTTGGTATCAAATAAAGACCTGGATTTCCAAGCAAAGTGAAATCCCTACATTGTGATCTGTTCCATCCTAACAATCTTGCTTTTGTTAATAACAGGGCATTATTGAGCTTTTGTATTAATTAATTCGGATTAAAAGGATTATTAACTTGGACTAATATAATCATTGCTAGTGATTAATTTTGATGTTTCTAATACAAAGACTCACTGATGTAAGAAAGATGGTGACTAATAGGAAAAATATGGATGAATATTTACTGGAATAATTTAGCAAGGGGAGGCTCTCAAGTGTGAAAATGAAAATAGCCAAAAGAATCTTTTAAAAACAATCTTCTCCATAGTGAGAACAGGCTAAAATTGAAAAGATTTGTACCAATATATGCAAAATACTTCAATAAGACTAAACAAAATAGAAACTGTATACACAACACTTATACATTCCTTCCTTTCCCCCTTTTTGTCTAGAAATGTGGATGCTTAAAAATAATCACTTTATTATTATTATATTATTATCTCTGCAGAAATTCCTTGAAAATGATAAAAGGATGTCAGTTAAGACTTCGTGGTGGGAAAGAGAGGGTTGGAGCAGAGTAGTTGTTTCCCATAGGATATCCACCTTGCAGCTCATGGTAAAACTAACTTGAAAGGCAGGATAATGAAATCACTGCTTGCTAATCATTCTGAAGTCCATCATTTGCCATTTCCAAATAAGATGACAACTGCCAGGAGTTTTATCTTGTAACGCCAGAAACCCTTAGTATCATTTAATACTGTCACTGCAAATTTATCTGTATGTAAAATTTACAGAAAGTTGCAGAAACTGATTATATTAGCCACCTCTGGATTTAGTAGCATGGAACACCAACCTTACTGTAGTAAAAAAACAAAACAAAAAACATGCAAATGCTTCAGGTGCACTCATTGCCGATGAAATCATAGGGAAAATCTCTTTTCTCAAATGTACTTGCTATTTACTTCAGTAAATATCTAAGAAATTCTGTGTGAACATCTCTGAGTTGGACATTATAGAGCTTCAAAGATAAATAAGGTAAGTCCCCGCAAGATGTGGCCATGGTCAAAGAGAAGTGATTAAATGATTTACAGTGTCATGTATTTAAGGTGGCTTCCTAGTTTGCTCAGTAGTAAAGAACCTACCTGCCAGTGAAGGAGATGTGAGAGATGTGGGTTTGATCCCTGGGTTGGGAAGATCCCTACAGCAGGAAATGGCAACCCACTCCAGTATTCTTGCTTGGAGAATCCCATGGACAGAGAAGCCTGGTGGGTTACAGTCCATAGGGTCACAAATTGTTGGACCTGACTGAGTTACCAAGCATGCACACACACACATATTCAAAGGATGACAATTATATTTTTGGTTTTTTCTTCACTCTATCTTCAGCTGTCAGATGAAATTTGGTCTAACTCCTTAAATACCCAGTGACAACATTGTCTGAAACTCTCCACCGCAGAGCGTGAAGTCGCTCAGTTGTGTCCAACTCTTTGTGATCACATGGACAGTAGCCTACCATGCTCCTCCATCCATGGGATTTTCCAGGCAAGAGTACTGGAATGGATTGCCATTTCCTTCTATAGGGGATCTTCCCAACCCAGGGATCGAACCCGGGTTTCCCACATTGCAGGCAGATGCTTTACCATCTGAACCACCAGGGAAGCCCAAGTACAATTTCACTGAGCTCCAAAAAGGCCCTCCATTCCAACCAGCTCCTCCCTCTCCCTAGTTCAGACTCACAGCCATGAGAAGAAACAGCTGTTACTTTATCCCCATTATAGAATGCTTTAGCTACATCTAACCATGCTGAGTTCTACAGAGCAGTTTCCACTGGGGCTTTTAAGATCAATGCTGACTGTTCTTCTCCTGGGGTTAACAGAAAAATTCTTGCTGAGTCTTTGAGGCGGTGGTTCAGGATAAGTAGGGTAGTGCATTGGGGAAATCTCAGAAGGCATCCCTTTGATTTTCAAAATCTCTTAGTCATAATAAGATAATGATAGTCATGCTTCTGCCCAATGGACAAGTCTACCGAATCATGTCTTGCCCCACACATCCCACAGGTGGTATCAATCTATGTTTGCTGGACAAATGCTGCTGCTGCTTAGTTGCTTCAGTCGTGTCTGACTCTGTGTGACCCTATGGACTATAGCCCACCAGGATCCACTGTCCATGGAATTCTCCAGGCAAGAGTACTGGAGTGGGTTGCCATGCCCTCCTCCAGGGGAAATTCCCAACCCAGGGATTGAACCCAGGTCTCCTGCACTACAAGCAGATTCTTTACCACTGAGCCACCAGGGAAGCCTCACTGGACTAATAAATGTGTGAATAAATACAAAGAGCAAATAGACAACTGCTCGAGCTACAGTGACAGTGTTTGTTGTTATCTCGTATTCTAGGCTGTTTTGAGGGGGGAGGAAGCATAGTATTTCTTGTGGAAAATTCATATTAGATGTGAAATTAAATGACTGAATGCCATATAGCAAAGGTAGCTATACAAGTTACTTTTCTTTTTTTAATCAACAAATATTTGCTGAGTACATCCTAAGTGCAGTTCCTTTCTAGACAGGAGGGAAGCAGTGCTGAGGAAGACAGACATGGGACCTGACTTCCTGGAGCTTAGTGTCTTGTGGAAGAAAGTAGGCAAACAAAAACATGAGCAAGACAATTTCTCTTTTAGTGTGTAATGCAGGAAACAGGATATGATAGTGTAGAGTGTATCTGGGGAGATGGGTGCCCTACTTTAGTGAGAGTTATAAAGGAAAGCTCTTCTGAATATTTAAGTTTTGAGATGAGTTGCTGAGGAAAATATGGAAGCAACATTTTACTCTCTCCAAGCAGAAAGGAAGATGAGTTCAAAGGCTAGAGGTAATTAAAAGTTTGTCTTGATCAAGGGGAGGGGAAGGAAGATAATGAGACTCTAGACGAAGAGTGGGCACATTTTTTCTCTAAAGGGTCTGGCAGTAAATATTTTAGGCGTTTCAGGACATGTGTTGTTTGTTGAAATTCAACTCTGTTTTACAACACAAAAGTAGCCATAGATGTTCATGAGTGAGTATGGCTGTGTTCCAATAAAACTTTGCAAGAACAGGCAATGGGGTAGATTTGGCCCATGGGCTGTAGTTTGCTGTGGTCTGCAGGTGCTGGTGTTTTTAGTCGCTAAGTTGTGTCTGACTCTTGTGACCCCAAGGACCATATGGCCATGGGATTCTCCAGGCAAGAATACTGCAGTGGGTTGCCATTTTCTTCTCCAGGGGATATTTCTGACCGAGGAATCGAACCCAGGTCTCCTGCATGGCAGGCAGATTCTTTACCGACTGAGCTATGAGGGAAGCCCTGCTGTGGTCTGGACTATAGAGCAAAAGAAATATGTTGAAATTGGAACACCGCAGAGTCCAGATTGTGTGGAGCCGAGGGCATAGTAAGAAGTTGGAATTTTATCATTAGTACAATTTAAAGCAATTGAAAGTTCCCACTAAGCAAAATAGTGAGTTTGCCTGATTTAGTTTTTAATATATTCTAGATGATGTGTAGGGAACAGGTTGATCATAAAACCATCAGAATAGAAGTAGGGAGGTACTTTGTGGTGGTCTGGGCAAGAGATGGAGATGCTTGGCCTCCAGGGGGCACTCATGCAGGTTTGCAAGAGTTCATAGCCTTCAAATTGGGACATGAAAATGGATGAGATGTGAGAGTAAGAGGCGTGTCAAGGCAGCAAGGATGAGTTCTAGGTTTCTGATTTGCTTTACGTTTCTTGGTGGTGATAGTGCTGTTCTCAAAATATGGAAAAAGGATAAGAAATCAGAAGTTCAGGTTCAGAAAGTTTTAGTTTGACCTGTCTGTGAGACACTCTGAGTCATCCTACAGAAGAATACCTGAATAAATAACAATTGGGGGGAAATGGCCCATTGCTGACACAGGTCAAGGAGAAAGGCAAGGCCAGTATGCAGTCATTCACACTAGAATGGCTTTGGAGGGAGTGTACCAAAGCCCTTCATGATATATATGCATTACACACATATACATGCCAGGCTGTGAAGTTACTCAGGACCTTTGTTAAAGTGGCCACAACAATCATTACTTTCTGTCTCAGAATAGAGGGCAACCTCCTCCTCCAGCGTGGGACGCTGCACTTCTCTTTCTGCACTGTCAATGAGCACGCCAGCCCAGCAGTGAAAGGGGGCTGACTGCAGGCAGATAAAAATAACCATGGTAGAGAGACACAGGATGCTAATTGTGACTAGCAAACAAAGTTTGCAAGTTAGTTGTAACCTGCAAATGCGCTGCTGCTGCTGCTGCTGCTGCTAAGTCACTTCAGTCGTGTCCGACTCTGTGTGACCCCATAGATGGAAGCCCACCAGGCTCCCCCATCCCTGGGATTCTCCAGGCAAGAACACTGGAGTGGGTTGCCATTTCCTTCTCCAAAATGCGCTGCTACACACGTTTATCTTTTGGGCTTTGACCACATCCTAAAACACAGTTCAGCATATGGATTTTTCTGAGTCAGTTTGCTGTTTTTGATTAATTCAACTTCAACTGGATGTTCCAAGGAATACTACTGCAGAAAATAATCCTAGAAATAGGGAGCAAGTTAATGGATCATGATGGATCAGAACCAATACTAAATGATGTTTCCCAATCCATTCCATAGTAGTAGGTGAAGTTTCAAAAGGTATTTTTTGGTCAAATGTTAAAGTAGCATAAACTTTGTTGAAGTACATTTATCACTGGCAGAATATTTAATGCAAATAATTAATATCATTCATGCTAATATGCATTGTGAAGTTTCAGAGGATGATACAGTATTTGGTGTTTTCCAACTTATTGAAAACATATAATTTGATAAACATGCACACATGTATATCAACTGTATATTTTCAAGAATCATCATCCTAGCATATAACTTGGGTCAGTTTGGGTTATGCTTTGCTGTCAGTGGCGAAATATCCAATTTTAGCTACTGAAGTAATTAGGGGTTATTTTCTTCAAAGAGCAAGAAACCAAGAGATGGGTTTGTGGCTTTATTGAGTGGCTCGTGAATGTCAGAACAAACTCAAAAATTCTCTTGACCTTTCTTTTCCTCTCAGTTGCAAAATAACTCCTGCAGCTGTAAGTACCACAGCTGTGTACAAGAAAAGGAAGAAGGAATTAGGAAGAGGTAAGAAGATGCATGCGTTCGCAGAGTCAGACACGACTGAGCGACTGAACTGAACTGAACTGAAGAAGATGCCAGCTTCATCTGTTCCTTTTTAACAAAGAAAACAAAATATTTTTCAAAATTCCTATTGTGGACATTTCCCTGAGTCTCATTATCTTATTACCATCAGGCCTCCTGACCACAAGTAACCGCTACAGAGACTGGGAGGGTAGGGGGAGGCTCCGGGAAGCAGAGAACAGGATTCTCATAATTGGTTTAGACACCACTCTTATGTCACCTGACTTAAGCACATCCTGCTTCAAGCAAATTAGACACAAGGAGAAGCTGGATCTTGACCGGGCAACTTGTGTCTGCTGCACAGACTGTGTTACCAGACAAACTCAGCTTAATTCATTTGTCATTTTCTAATTGTGGTGAACTTTATAATGTACTGCCCAGATTCCTGTTCAGGAATTAAGGACTGATTACCCAGCTTCTGACAGGTTTGCTGGAAGGAAAACAGGCCTCAAGCTATCAGCTCCCTTCAGGTATCTCTGCTTGTGAAGAGTCACCTTACCAAGCATATACCGCTTCAAGGCCATCTTCATCAACACAGGCTTGTCATGGCCCTACCCTTCCTGTTTCCCTACACTTACCCCTCCCAGCCATCTCCATTCTCAGAAAAACTCTGAAAGGTCATCCTATCTTCAGAGCTGGGGATCTTGAAGCCTGAGACTGTATTGCCCCTTGACCTTTTCCTTTGGTCTGCTTTAGTTTCTTGTCGTCTCCAGCTTCACCTGATCCCTAGTGCACTCCTGGTAAACCTGTCTATCAGAGCCACCTTCCTGAGAAGCCAACCTGCTACAAAAATAAAAATTAGATATATTCAAAATAGGTTCCTTTCTCCAGTTTTAAAGTTTGTTTCGAAGCTTGAATTAAAAAAAAAATTTAGTTAAAATTAAAATGTAATTTTTAAGGATGCCACACAGCACTGACATTCATTGTCACTCCAACATTGGCAAGTGTGAGAATATTTGCCGTCTGTACCAACTATTCATTTCCTCAACTTGATTGCTTAGAAATGTTTTAAAATTTATTTTTAATTGAAGGCTAATTGCTTTACAATTTTATGTTGCTTTCTGCCATACATCAACATGCATCAGCCATAAGTATACATATTCCTTATAAATTTTTTTTGAAAATATCTTCATTTTTCTGAATTAATTAATGCTTGTTGTAAAATTACAAAAAAGGTGAAAGTTTAAATAAGAAAGAAAAAAATGTATGTAATTTAGCACATACCTGTTATTAATCTTTGAGTGATATCTGTCCAGACCTTTTAAAAGGAGCTAACAGTTGTTCCTTTGACTTTTGTTCAGTCTTATGATGGAAGATTTGATCCATGTTCAGTCTTCCTCCCTTCCTTAACTGAAAGACATTTTAGAAACAGGACTTGAGCAATTCTATGCTTAAAGAGGATCTGGACAAGGACTAGAGGACCAAACCATACCTCATCACTGAGAATGAGTGATGAGTAACGGGTGTTTGAGATGAAGCTGCAGAGACGTGGGGCTAACGGCATACACGTGGGAACAAAGAGACGAGGACTAAAAGCTTACAGGTCCCCAGAACTGATGATTCCCTGAGCTGTTGGAGCTGTGTATTTTCAGCTTCATTTCTGTGACCATGTGTGTTCTGTAAACAGCATGGCTGGCACATTGCAAGCTATGACTGGGAAGTCCAAGACCACAGCTTTGTTGTATGCTGGGTTATTTCCTGTTTGTTTTCTTAAAACTAAATAACCACTAGAAACCGACGTTTCTATTATCACACAGAGAATTCAGAACTCTATTCTTACCGTAAAAGATTCAACTAATACAGAGCTTCATAAACTCCTTCCCTGCATTCCCCCTCTTCCCTCATTTTTAATTGCTATTATTTTGCATATGTATATCCAGATTTTCTATTAGTTCTCAAGTCGGTTTTTAGTACTTTGTGACTTTCTAGGAATTTATCCATTTCATCTAAGTGTTAAATTTAGAGTGGAGTGTTCATCTAATTCATATTTAATGTAAGTATTGATATAGTTGGATTTATATCTGCCTTTTTGCTATTTGTTTTCTTAATATCTCACTTCCTTTTGTTCTTCTATTGCTCAATTTCTGTCTTTTTTGTTAAGCAAAAACTTTTTTGATACCATTTAAATTCCTCTGTTTGTTATTTTCGCTGTAGTCTTTGAGATTTTGTGTTGTGGTCAGCTGTCCTAGGGATCAAAATATTCATTTTTAACTTTCACAATTCACTTAAAGTTACCACTGACATAATTAAAATGTAGCATACTAGTAAAGATCTATGTCACTTCTCCTTATTATTTTTGTGTTGACATATATATATAAAACCTTCATATATGTATTGTAAATCTAATACTGTGATAGAATTAAGATTTTAAACAATCTTCTAACTTTAAAGAAGTTAAGGAAGGAAAACTTTATATATACGTGCATATAGTTTTTATTTACTTACATATTTCTGGTGACCTCCATTTTTTCCTGTGGATCTGAATGTCTGGGGTCATTTCCTTCAACCTAAAGAACTTCCCTTGTGTTTTGAGGTCTCCTAGCAATAAATACTATTAATTATTTTAAATCTAGAAATATATTTTGCTTTAAGGCTAATTTTACTAGGCTGCTTGGTGGCCTTTTTATTTTTTTTTCCTTTCAGCACTTTGAGTATGTCATTTCTTTCTATGGCCTCTATTGTTTCTTATAAGAAGTTAAGTATTAACCATACTGTAGTCCTTTTTTATGTGAGTTGCTTTTCTCTTGCTGCATTCTTTTTTTTTTGATTTATAAATCTGAATATATGATGTGTCTAGTTGTGCTTTACTTGTATATCTGCCTGTGTTCATTGAGCTTCTTAGTGTTCATTAGGTCTGGAAATAAATGTTTTTCATTAAAATGGGAAGTGTATAGCCATTATATTTTTAATATAATGTCTTGTCTCCCTATCACTCCTCCTTTTACGACTCCCAATACATACATTCTTGAAATTGTTCTACAAAATCTTTGAGACTATTCCTTTTAAAAAATCTTCTACTTTTCCTATTTAAAATCTTCTGTTGAGTCTACCTAGTGAAGTTTTTATTTCAGTTATTATACTTTTCAAATCTAGAATTTCCATTAGCATCTGGGTTCTCAAGAGTCAATTTCTATCGACCGTATCCCCCTCCCCCGCCCGCTGAATATGGGTCACACTCTTCTGCTTCTTAACATGTCTTGTCATGATTGTGTGAATTTTGAGACTGATGTGTTGTGGTAATAGGGCAGATAACTGTGAATTTTAGATAAAATTGTAGCAGCTGTGTATTCTATTTTTCTAAGGCTCATTGTATTGTGGGTTTCTGTTGTTTGTTTTGGTAAGCTGCCTGGACTTAAACCACAGACCATCTTCTGAAACTGAATGTATCTGGTCATTTTCTTTTAGTGTTTCTTTTTTGGGGCTGCTCTGTCTACATAATTTAGTGGTCAGTCAATGATTTGAGCAGACACCTTAATTCTCCAAGACTTGCCCAGATGTTGCCAATTGAGGTTATGTGCGTGAGGAGCACCTTCAAAGTTGCAGTCAGTTCTCAAGTCTACCTTGGTGTACATCATCAGTAGATACATGACTTTAGTTTGTTTCATTATTGATAAGATTAACTTTAATACTTACTTAAGATTATATCTGCTAGGTTTCTCTATCAATAAATTAACATTTTTCCTTTTAAAATAGTAAATAATTTGTAGAGCTTTTGTCCAAGTTTGTAATTTCTTAAAATTTGGTCATTTACTTACTAAACTAGGACATACTGACCATCTTCTCTGAATCAGTTAGTAAGTTGATAGTTTCAAAACGTTGGATGTTCTACCATCATTATTCCTTCCACTCTATTTTAAGAAACAAACTCCCCTTACTACTTATTCATCATTTATTTATTTTACTTATCAACATGGACTCATGGATTCTTTTCTTTCCTGTCTCCAAATTTTTGAAGTTAGTGTTATCAAAGTATAATTTTACATAGGGTCAAAATCAGTTCAGTTCAGTCACTCAGTTGTGTCCAGCTCTTTGCAGCTCCATGGACTGCAGCACTCCAGGCCTTCCTGTCCATCACCAACTCCCGGAGTCCACCCAAACCCATGTCCATCGAGTCGGTGATGCCATCCAACCATCTCATCCTCTGTCGTCCCCTTCTCCTCCTGCCTTCAATCTTTCCCAGCATCAGGGTCTTTTCAAATGAGTCAACTCTTCGCATCAGGTGGCCAAAGTATTGGAGTTTCAGCTTCAACACCACAGTTCAAAAACATCAATTCTTTGGCACTCAGCTTTCTTTACAGTCCAACTCTCAAATCCATACATGACTAATACAAAACCGTAGCTTTGACTAGATGGGCCTTTGTTGGCAAAGTAGTATCTCTGCTTTTTAATATGCTGTCGAGGTCATAACTTTTCTTCCAAGGAGTAAGCATCTTTTAATTTCATGGCTGCAGTCACCATCTGCAGTGATTTTGGAGCCCCCCAAAATAAAGTCTGCCACTGTTTCCACTGTTTCTCCATCTATTTGCCATGAAGTGACAGGACCAGATGCCATGATCTTAGTTTTCTGAATGTTGAGCATTAAGTCAACTTTTTCACTCTCTTCTTTCACTTTCATCAAGAGGCTCTTTAGTTCTTCTTCACTTTCTGCCATAAAGGTGGTGTCGTCTGCATATCTGAGGTTATTGATATTTTCCTGAAAATCTTGATTCTAGCTTGTGCTTCATCCAGTCCAGCATTTCTCATGATGTGCTCTGCATACATCATGATGTACTCTCATGAGTCAAAACAGACCTCTTTAAATTTTCCCAAAAGAATTCCCTTTTGTCCTTTTGCAGTCAATTCCTCTTTCAACTTCTAGCCCCCAAACATACTAATCTCATTTCTGTTCCTATTTTAATTTTTGCTTTTTTGTTACAAATATAAAATTTTATATATTAATTTTATATTATTAAACCATGATACACTTTCTAATTAATTGTAGCAGACTGTTTTTGTAATTTTCATAAAATTGTGTCAATGGTGAGACCTCTTTCTTTACTTCTTGCTTTCCAATCCAGATGCATTTATTTTGCTTATTGCTTGGACTAGAACCTCTAGTACAATGTTGAATTAAAGTGGTGACAGTATATATCCTTGATTTACGTCCATATTAGAGGGAAAACATTCAGTACCTGACAAGGATGACCTCCTAAATGATTAAGTGTTAGTTGCTCCATTGTATCCAACTCTTTGTGATCCCACGGACTGTTTCCCACTGGCTCCTTTGTCCATGGAATTCTTCAGGCAAGAAATCTGGAGTTGGTATCCATTCCCTTCTCCAGGGTATCTTCCCAGTCCAGGGAACGAACCCAGGTCTCCCACATTGCAGGCAGATTCTTTACTGTCTGAGGCACCAGGGAAGCCCCTACTTAATGATTAAGGATGATGTAAGTTGTAGGCTTTTTTAAGTATCTTAATTCTGTTAAGGAAGCTCCCTTCTATTCCTATTTTCCTGAGAGTTTTATTTTTTAAGTCAGGAAAGCATGTTGAGATTTTTTTCAAGTAGTCTTTCTGCCTCTATTGAATGATCACATGGTTGTTTTGTTTTTTGAGTTTTTTAGTTGTTAACCTGATGATTTACATAGATTTTCTAAGGTTAAACCATCTTTTGTTGCTGGAATAAATCCCACTTAGTCACAATATATTATTCTTTTAATATAATGCTGGATTAGTTTTGCTAACATATAATTTTCCTATGTATGTTTATGAGGAATAACTTTTCCATCATTTTCTTTTCTTTTAGTGTCTTAATCTGATTTTGCTATCAGGTTAATACTGACAGCATCAACATCTATGCTTACTATTTCATATGTAGCATATGCTCTTCTAAGTAATTTACATGTATTTATTAACTTTTACATTTGACATGATTTCAGACTTTACAAAACAATTACAGGAATAATACAAAGTATTCTCATATACTTTTCATTTGAATTGCTCAAATGTTAACCATTTGCCACATTGGCTTTACTATCTCTCTCCCTTCCCACTGCCTTTGAATTTTTTGACTTAAAAATTTTTTATTTTTCTTAAACCCTGGGAACTTTTCACATATAGTTTCCTCTATTATGTATTCCCTTCAATCATTTTGGTACCATCTTGGGTTAAATTTTATCCTTAGTTTTGTTTCCTTGTGACAGAACCAATTTATTTTTTAGGAATCTCAGGTTATTATTTGGAAAAAGAAATGGCAACCCACTCCAATATTCTTGCCTAGAGAATTCCATGGACAGAAGAGCCTGGAAAGCTACAGTCCTGGGATCGCAAAGAGTCAGACACGACTGAGCAACTATCACCCACTCACTCAGGTTATTATTATAAGGTCAATAAAACTGCCTTGATGAATCTAGTTAAAAATTTCAAAATTGATTGCTCTTATTTACTCTTCTGTGCTCTGGAGAATAAGTCTACTTACAAAACTATAAAGTCTGTGTATGTCAAGAGAGATATTTGTGTGTCCTTAGTTGCTCAGTTGTATCTGACTCTTTGCTTCCCATGGACTGTAGCCCACCAGGGTCTTCTGCCCATGGGATTCTCCAGGCAAGAATACTGGAGTGGGGAACCATTCCATTCTCCAGGGGATCTTCCTGACCCAGAGGCTGAGCCCAAGTCTCCTGCAGTGCAGGCTGTGACTCTTGGGAAGCGCCATCAGGAGAGATAGTACCTATCGAAACTGAATTCATTCTCAGCCACTCACTCACACATTTTCTCTCCAGACTTTTTCTCTGTTCTTCCTCTTTCTCAGACCATGTGAGGCTGACCTCTGTAGACTTTCTGGCAGGTTGCCTTCCCTGGGTTGACTGCGTTTCATGAGGAAAATGGGTGGGAGACTGAGACTAGGGGGCAGAGAACAAAATCGGGATGTTTTCCACAGATTTCCCTTTGCCTGGTCATAACTGGTTGTTTTTCTTGGTGGGGGTGAGCATTGGGGTGTGTTAATAAAGCCATAGTCCCTGCCTGGCAGCCCTTTCTTACAGCTATATATCTCACTTGGCTCCAGTAACTGATACTCTTCTGATACCTTTAAGCCTAGGAGTTGTCACGGGCTTCCTCTGTTGTCACCCGGCAAGGGCTTCACCGTGTTCTGTTCTTTCCATCAGCCCTGACTGCACCTCTGTCAATAGTCACTTCACTAAAGTCATTCAACTCCTCCTTTGAAGGTGCGTGTGTTTTCAGCCAGGACTCTGACTGCCCATCGCTTCTCGTTGTTCCTGTTTCTGCTCTATGTTCCTACTCCCTCGGGTCCTCCAACTAAAGCTTACCTTCCCTTAGAAAGGTCCGAGTCCTGAATCTTATTTGGATCAAAATTTAATGTAATGTATATCTTGCTTGAAGGAAGAGCCACTAGAACTAGTCTCACAGTGCAAGCTATTCTGAGGATTCTAATTTTGCTACCTGTCCAGGGGCATTTTAATTTTAAGGGCCTATTCTTTTATAATCTCATGCAAAACATCTCAAGATGGAAATTTCTATAAAGACGGTAAAATTAATACTCTCCATGGTACTCCTCAAGTAAACCAGGCCCCAAATGTGGAATGAGCACAGAAAGTAAGACCCAGTTCAACAGGAAGAAAAAGTTGCTAAAATACATACCTCAGAACAGTAGTTCTGCAAAATGCTTTTTTTTTTTTTAAAAAAAAGGGAATGCTTCTCTTATATGATAAGTTTTAGAAATGCTGCATAATATATCCTCCTGAGAAGCGACATTGCATATTAGCTCACTAAAACTTTGAGAAGTTTTATGATAAACTGGTTTGCTTTGTTTGAGCCAGTTGTGTTTCAAATAAGAACAGCATTTCTCAGAATGCTTTAACTTTGTTAAAGGACATCACATAGAAATTTGTGCAATGGGGCAAATTGTTTTCCTCCAGAAAATATGGGTGCTTAAGCCTTTTACATGTAGGAAAATGAAAATTTCTTTCATTTCTGAATTTTTGTTATCTACTTTTATTTCAGTGTTTGATTTTCCAGTGTTTGATTTTCAGTTCTACAAGGCTATTATTATAAGTGTAATAAAAAGATCTGAGAATCTTAGGCCAATTCTGTGCAGCATTCTATTGCTTTTAACTTTCTTTTCTTTCCATCTGAGTAATTATGTTTCCTGGAGGATCTTATAGTATAAACTTGATAAAAATATGAATCATCAGTATGGTTTAATCAGATGCAATTGTAACATTCTAATTAATTTCTAATTAATTCTAAATAATTTCATATTTTAAAACAGCATAATTGGAAGCACAGTGGCTCTTTCCATTTTGTCTTTCATAAAGTTGTTTGCTTAATTTGTACTAGCTTCAGTCTTACTAAAGAATGATTTTCCAGAATAAGGGGAAAAAATCACAGAGAGAGAAATTCTAATTGTATAAAACAAGGTATTTCAATGAGCCTTTAAAATAAGGAAGCATTTTTTATTCCAATTATAAAAGTAGTACATGTTATTGTAAATAATTTTAAACAATAGAAAATGTAAAGTCAAAGTCCCTGATAATCCCCTGCTAATAGCTAGTCTTAAACATTTTAGAACTCCTTGAGAAAAAAAAAATTTGTAACACCTTAAATATGTGTGTGTATAATATATGCATGTGTATATGCAGATATAAATAAACAACTACAGTGACAGAAAGTAATTAAAAAACTAATAGATAACCATAAAATACAGATTGAAAACTGGGTCTTTTGTTACACTCCATGACCCATTTTTCTGAGTATGGAACCTCTTGCCATTTTGACAAGATTTTGGTTTCTTTTGGCAACAAAACATCAATTTTGTTGGCCTTAAAGTCCTTATTTTTTGACAGGTGCCCATCAAAACCACACCTTTCCCCTAAATTTTCTACAACATATCTAATTGCTTCAGTCTTGTCAGGACATTTCTTCTTTGTCTAGCTACCTTCTATACTTCATTTTGATCACCCTTCTCATTAAACAGTAGTACAGAAGCCTCATGTTTATTTATTATTTGAACATGACGCATGAAGGCATGATTCAAATCTCTGAATGCACTACTATATTTCATAACAAGCATATCTGTAGGTGTTTATATTCTGATAATGTCTTCATGTGCTCAGCCATCTATATTTGATGAAAAGCTATCATTTTTCCCTAGCAGATTTCAAACATCTGTGGAGCTAGCTAATGCACAGACACGGACTTTCCATATGACCTTGGACAATCTTGTTCTATCTCCTGAGTATGTAAGTCTATGACTCGGGGAACATTGTAATGCAGGTCATTTTTCAGGAACATTACAATAATTAGAAATTGTGAAGTAGCTCGGATTTATCAGCCAAAGTTTGACAATTTTGGAAATGCCAGTCATGCAGATTGTGTACAATCATGTATGTTAACTCTTTTAAGCCTGTAGGCAATCACTCAGCAGGTACCACAGACTGCCTTATTGACCCAAAGTGGGGGGTATACCCTTGCTCAGTCCCTGCCTGTCTCCTCTGCCCTTGTCTTTTCTAGATCTTTGCCGACTTGTGTTATTGTGAGGCTGCAAACTTGAGACAGGCAAGCCTTAGCCATCTTCAGGCGCTGTCCCACAAGTGTTTGTCTCCTTCCCTGTTGGTCTGTACTGAGAGTTACACCTCTTGAGCTACACCATGGAATTCCTACATTTTGACCTGAGTCATTATCACTGAGTCTGACTTTCTCTGCATCCAAAGCCAACTACTGAACACCCTTCTCATTTCTAGAATTGTGCTTTATGGATCAGCCAGGATGAGGGCATCTTCGCACCTTCGTTCCCATCCTCAGCACTGTTCTTGTTCTAACAAGGGGATTCTCGTACCTCAATGTCCAGTCTTGAAACTCTTTCTCCCATGCCCTCTGCATGCCCCAGTTGGTATAAATGGGAATCTATCAATACTCTGCCCCCAAGCTGAGGTCCTGCTTGGGGAACCCTTCTTTCCAATCATCCTGTTTTAAGACCAAAGGGTAACCCCTCATGGCCACCTGAGCTGGCCTTCTCCTCTTGAACTGATGTTGCAGGTGTCCAAACCTCTCTGGAAATCTTGGAGTCAGCTCTTCAGTCTCTGTTCCTAAGTTCTATCTAATCTTGGATGGAGCCTTCTGAATTTTGTTGTCCTTTTGTCCCTACATGTACCTGAGACTTCTGTTTCCTTGAGATCTTTGTGGGCATCTAGGCCCATTTCATACAATCTGCCACCTGACTAATGGATGGCAGCTGAACAAAAAGATCTCTGGACAAAGAAGTTTAGAAAAACTCTGCTAAAAAATGTTTTTCAGGTTTCCTTTTTTGTAGGATTATATCTAAGACTTTAATATACTAATATGCATCCATAGAGATGAAAATATAGAATGTTCCCAAATATATTTGTTAAAGGAGTATTTTTTCCAAGGATTTCTTGAAAACGTAGAGCAAAATGTGTTCTATGAAACATATTTTGAAAAAAATTTTTAGAAGATTAGGCTAGGGATTCCCCATGACTTCTTTCACTTTTATCGATTCTGATTCAAAGATTCACAAGAACTTTTTGGCCAATTCAGTGTTTCGGAGAAAAGTGATCAAGGTAGAAAAATTTGTTAGTACTTAGTTAACTCTGTCCAAGGAATAGAGAAGCACTGTATTTTATTTACTGGGAAGTTCTTTTCTGTGATGGAGCAGGGAGAAAGCAGAAAACTAACATTCTTTTATTTATTCAATCATTGTGAGAATATTTATTGAGACTACAATGTGCTAGTCATTATTCTAGATGCTGGAGTGTTAAGGACAGATGAGATCAGTGCTCTCCCTGCCCTCGGGAATCTCAGAGAAGCTAAAGCAAGCCACCTAATATCTTCACTCTGAGTTTGTGCATCAAAAGTCTTATTTTTAATTTTATATTAAGTTTGAGTTCTTAAAGTCTTAAGTACATCTCTTTTTGTAATAAACTGGATTCAGGTTTGTCATTCCTTTATAATTAAAGAAAAGTGGCAAAATACATAAGCAAATATGCATAAGCACATAAGCAAATATGCAGCAGGTATATATACACAGAAATACTTATAAACTGTATACATAGATATGACCAAGACAATTTTTTATCTAACATTAGAAATAAAATGCTATTATTGACATACACATACACACACACACACACATATGGATTTCTCAGAGAATTATCGAGAATACTTCTATTAAAATAAGCAAGGGTAATTGTGAAAATGCATATTTGCACTCCAAATATTCTGATTCAGCAGGGCTAAGGAATATGCATGTTAAACTAATGCTACATGACATACTTGTGCACACTAACATTTAAGGACTTCTGATACTGAGACTCCAGGATGGGAGAGAGCTGGAACTTGTCACCGTGTGGCCCTAGATTGGATAGAGAGACTCACGTTGCAGGGGCAAGGTTGGCAGGAAAGAAGGCAGGCACCCAGTCTCCCAGTGGAGTTAGGTACAGAAGGTACTTGATAAGTAAGTGTTCCAAGTGTGTTAATTTCCTTTCCTCTGACACACCTCAAATATAACACAGTCAACAGCTGAGCATGCCTGGGGGCTTCTTACCGTTTCCTCCTCAGTTTAGTGTGTTTTATTTTGTCTTCATATGACCTCACTTGGGAGGAGATCCCTAGATTTTCTCCTGAGAGATGGGAAATCCTTGTTGTTCAGTCGCTAAGTTTTATCCGACTCTTTGCGACCCCACGGACTGCAGCAGCCAGGCTTCCCTGTCCTTCACTATCTCTTGGAGTTTGCTCAAACTCACATCCATTGAGTCAGTGATGCCATCCAACCATCTCATCCTACCTAGTCTAATTTACACATTGATTTTATTATTTGTTTTAACATTAGTTAGGTACTGATAAAAGTTCAAATACCAGGGTACAGAGGCTTGTGGGATTTTACTTCTCACGTTTAACAAAAAAATTTAACAGCCTACTGGTTTCAGATCAAAACTCTAGAAGCCTCCATCACCACATTTCCTGTTTGTAACTGAACAAAGTACACGCAGAAGATTTTAAGAAGAGAGGAAAAACTGAGGTGCAGATAAAGTTTACTGACACTTCTAACAACAGAGCAACATTACTTAGAAAAAAAAGCTTGCAGGAGTATTTTTAATTCATACACTTGCCAATGGCTGCATAAGGATTTCTCAAAGAAAAAAAGCATGACAGGTAAGTGGCATTTTAAATTTTGCTCAATTCATATGCCTAAGAATTTACATAATAATGTCTAAGCCTCTAGCAAAAAGATACTTAATAAAGGTTTGGAAAGTAATTAAGTTTACACAATTATTTTAAAAGTGTGAGATGAACTTTATAATAATTAGACTGTATTTGAAGTATATCAATGAGCATAAATTGCCTACTTTGTCTTAAAAAGTTGGACAGTATTTTATAATATAAAGCTAAATGTAGCTATTGGGTATGTGTTCCTTGATGCATGCTAAGTAGCGTCAGTCATGTCTGACTCTTTGTGATCCTGTAAACTGTAGCCTGCCAGACTCCTTTGTCGATGGGATTCTCCAGGCAAGACTACTCCAGGCCAGAGTGGGTAGCCATTCCGTTCTCCAGGGGATCTTCTTGACCTGGGGATAGAACCTGGTCTCCTGCATTGCAGGCAGATTCTTTATTGCTGAGCCACTGGGGAAGCCCCTGTTCCTTGATAATCATCCCATTTAAAGTACTTGTTATTTTTAGAGGATCTTTCCTTGACCTTGCATTTTTTATAATTTTTATAGTTTAATTATAAAGCAAGAAAAGCATTCTGGGATTGACATTTATGCACTGCTATATTTAAAATGAATAACCAACAAGGACCAACTGTATAGCACGGGGGCCTCTGCTCAGTATTATATAACAGCCTAATCAAGAAAGGAATTTGAAAAAGAACAGAGACATGTATACATTTACCTAAATCACCTTGTTGTACACCTGAAACTATTAATAACATTCATTGTTAATCATCTATACTCCAATATAAAATAGTTAAAAAAATTAAGCAGGTTAGAAGTAACAACATTCTAATTCCTTACACTTTAGGCATTGTATTAGTTTCCCAGAAATCAATTAAATCATCAACTTTCAGAGAGATGACAATTTGTAAAGGCCAGCGAAAATACCGTCATCTTTGGAAAGAACTGTAAGGGTTGAATCCACATTTATTAGCCTAATTTCTGCTCCACGTTGACTATCATTCCTCCTTTATTCTTTAAGGTACTTTTAATTTCTTTAAATGTTATAAGAGAAAAGTGAAAGTCTGTCAGTCCTATCCAACTCTTTGTGATTCTATGGAATTCCCTAGGCCAGAATACTAGAGTGTATAGACTTTCCCTTCTCCAGGGGATCTTTCCAACCCAGGGATCGAACCCAGGTCTCCCGCATTGCGGGCAGATTCTTTACCAGCTAAGCCACAAGGGAAGTCCCAGAATACTGGAATGGGTAGCCTATCCCTTTTCCAGCCAATCTTCCCGACCCTGGAATTGAACCTGGGTCTCTTGCATTGCAGGAGAATTCTTTACCAACTGAGCTATCAGGGAAGCCGCATTATAAGAGAAGCTATATATAATATATAAAGTGGGAGAAGTGTGGAATACAAATGAAAAAATTTAGTTTCCATCACTTTAGAAGATATTCCTTCCAACTTTTGCTTCTATGTATTTACTTGGTTTGCTTTTCATAACTAAAATAATAATGTTTATAAAATCATATGTTCAGTGTTTTTCACTAACGTTATCACCATCTCCATCTTCATGGTAAGTTCTGTTTAGTTGTTTTGTATGAATGCACAGTGACATCAATTGAGTTATAGTTTACTTAGTCATTTGTTTATTGTTAGACATTTATGTTGCATCCAGTCTTTTTATATTTTAAATCACAGAGGGATGAACAACTCTGTAGCTTTTTCTATATTTAGAATATTTTCTTAGGAAAGATTCCTAGACATAGAATTACTGAATAAGAAGTTATGAACATTTTAAGTATCATTATTGTCAAATTGCTTTTCCAAGATTGCTGTCAATCTTCTATCATCCTAGAAGTGTTTCTCCTTAACAAGCTGGTCTCAGTTTTATAAATCTTTACTAATTTGATAAGCACAACATGCTAAGCCATTGTTTAATATGTATTACTCTAATTATAATGAAAATGAACATTTTTGCATAGGTTGGTTTTCAAATTGTTTATAATTCTATCATTTGTGAATTATCTGTTTATATCTTTTACTTTTAACTGTGCTAACAGTATTTTTTACATCAATATGTATGAGCCATTTGTAGAAGATAATAGATATTATAATATCTGTGAATTTGCTTCCCAATGTTTTGGTTGATGGATTTTAAAATTGATTGATTGGATTATTCCACAGGGAACATAAATTGATGTATGATTTTCACAATTCTCTTTATGTTTCCCAGGTACATGTACACATATTAGCAAAGAACAAAAACAATTGTACTAGTTTTGCTAGTGCCCTGCAGAAATGAACATAGCAATAGTAGGAATAATTGCTATGAGCTGACAGTCATGGGGAACTTGGCAAGTGTGGGAAGGCTGAGGGCAGTGAATATGACATTCAACTATTTCCCATTAATTAATTTTAAATTTGGAGAAGATAATAAAATTTTCTCCTGAGTATTTCATAATTTAGATTTTTCCAGTGTAATGCAGAAGCTCCTCCATTGACAATTAAGACCTAAAATTCCACAGAAGATAAAATATGTACAGTATTTGCCATTAAAGCCTCATAGATCTTAAAAGCCAAGAAACAAAAGGAAACATGCTTAATATGAAAGGAGAGACTCAGACTATAGTATTTTTTAAATTAGATAGGTGAAGTAAAAGAGAAAACAAATGTGAACACAATGGAAAAGTGAGATTATTCCTAGTTGAGTAAAAACAATGTATGAAAAGTAAAACCCGAAGTTTTCCTTCTCTCCTACCTAAATGGTTTGTTGGTAAAGAATCTGCCTGCAATGCAGGAGACTCCAGTTCGATTACTGGGCCTAGAAGACCCCCTGGAGGAGGTCATGGTAACCCTCTCCAGTATTCTTGCCTGGAGAATCCCCAGGGACAGAGGAGCCTAGCGGGCTACAGTCCATGAGGTCACAAAGAGTTGGACACGACTGAACGACTCAGTGCAGCACAGCACACATGGCTTGTAGTCCCTGCATCAGTAAGTGTGCCAGCATCCCAGTTCCTACTGTGCTTCACATAATCAGGATTAGCTGAATCAAAAGGCAAAATCAGCTCTTTGGGCTGCTATTAATTTAATTTAAACAATGATTCAGTCTAGTTACACATTGCTGTTTTTTTTGAAGGGAAAAAAAAAGGTTTTCATTGTCTTTATTCAGTTTCTTTTCCCTTGAGCCTCAGTCATCTTTTGAGAGCAATGAAAGTTTGTCTTTTAGAGACTAGACAGGACTCATTTATGAATCTTTTGAATACAGATGTTCTTTAAAAGTAGGTCCAACACAATCATTTAAATAGGTAATAATTGACAGTTAACCCAGCAATGATTGTCATGTAAAGCTCACAACTCTAAGAAATAAATACCTGCAAATTGCTAGTTAATAATAAATAAATATTGAACTCTTTTCCAGACTTTTTTTTTTCATTTAATTTTCTCAGCATTCCTGACTTAAAAAGGAAAGAAACAATTAACAGGCCTTCTTAAAACATTCAAGAAAAGTAGTAGTTACAGTATTTTGTTGGATGAAGTTGCACATACCTATGCCATCTTCAGAGGCTCTTACCAAGGTGGTTCTCCCACAGGAAAGAGTAAGTACATATACAAAATGGAGCAGCTAAAAGTACAGAAAAATACAGATTCATCTACAGTAGGGATTTTGGCAGACTTCAAAATCCCAATAGGTCTTCCCAAGCTTAACAATTCTGAGTTTAATTATGAAAGAAATGACGAGTCTAATACTAGAGGAATCATAACTAGATGTCTTAAAATCTACCCTCCCTGTCACTCCCCTATGTACACTTTTCTCAGGTAAAATCAATAAGTATTGGTTAAGAGGAATCATGATGTACTAGAAAGAGGGGACCTTTGTGTCACATAGATGGTTTCTGAACACCAGATTTATAGTTGGCTTAGTGTGACAGTCCAGCTTCCCTTGTGGCTCAACTGGTAAAGAATCCATCTGCAATGCGGGAGACCTGGATTTGATCCCTGGGTTGGGAAGATCCCCTAAAGAAAGGAATAGCTACCCACTCTAGTATTCTGGTCTGGAGAATTCCATGGACCATATAGTCCATGGGACTGCAAAGAGTCGGACACAACTGAGCGATTTTCACTTTCGCTCTGTGGGGAGGGTCAGTGATCTGCAGAAAGTCACACCTTCTGCCTCTTTCCCTATACACTGTTCCAAAACAGACATTCCAAAGCTTCATATTGCTAATGTCCCTCTTCCCATCATGGCCCCTTCCTGACATGTATCATTCACTTTTCAAATAACCTATTCATAATAGACACATTTAAGTTTTCAATTTTTGCATTAAAAAGTTTCTTATTTACTTGAAAGCCTGGGAATAGATTTGAGAATCTCTTCCAGTGATGCAATCCATGATTCTAATGCCTTTGATTGATGGGATAATGCATATGGACAGTAGTGGCAGAGGCTGTGTAGACAGTGGCAGTGTGCAAAAAAGAGTCATCAATAATGTGCCTAGTTTGCAACCAAATGATCACCACAATAAAATGTTCATTTCATGAGTAGAATCATGGAGACTAATATCAGCATTTTTATGTTGAACTATCAGTTCAGTTCAGTCGCTCAGTCGTGTTCAACTCTTTGTGACCCCATGGACTGCTGCACACCAGGCTTCCCCGTCCATCACCAACTCCTGGAGCATGCTCAAACTCATGTGCATTGAGTCGGTGATGCCATCCAACCATCTCATCCTGTCATCCTCTTCTCCTCCTGCCTTCAATCTTTCCCAGCATCAGTGTCTTTTCCAAGGAGTCAGTTCTTCACATCAGGTGGCCAAGGTATTGGACTTTCAGCTTCAGCCTCAGTCCTTCTAATGAATATTCAGGACTGATTTCCTTTAGGATGGACTGGTTGGATCTCCTTGCAGACCAAGGGACTCTCAAGAGACTTCTCCAACACCACAGTTCAAAAGCATCAGTTCTTTGGCACTCAGCTTTCTTTATAGTCCAAATTTCACATCCATACATGACTACTGGAAAAACCATAGCCTTGACTAGACAGACCTTTGTTGGCAAAGTAATGTCTCTGCTTTTTAATATGCTGACTAGGTTGGCCATAGCTTTTCTTCCAAGGAGCAAGCGTCTTTTAATTTCAATGGCTGCTGTCACCATCTGCAGTGATTTTGGAGCCCAAGAAAATAAAGTCTCTCACTGTTTCCATTGTTTCCCCATCTATCTGCCATGAAATGAAAGGACTGAATGCCATGATTTTAGTTTTTTGAATGTTGAGTTTTAAGCCAACTTATATTTAAACTGCTATTAGCCCCTGGTGGGTTTTCCTGCTGGCTCAGCTGGTAAAGAATCTGCCTGCAATGCAGAGACCCAGATTTGATCCCTGGGTCAGGAAGATTCCCTGGAGAAGGAAGGAAGTCACAGCCCACTCCAGTATTCTTGCCTGGAGAATTCTATGGACGGAGGAGGCTGGTGGGCTATAGTCTATGGGACCACAAAGAGTCAGACATCACTGAGCGACTCACACACACACACGTTAGCCCCTGGTAGTTGAAAGTTCATTTAATTTGGGGCAATTTGAATCTTTGTGTTTTGTGGCATTGATATTTTTGAAGAGTATAGCTAGTTATTTTGTAGAATGTCCCTTAATTTGGGTTTACCTAAATGTTTTATCATGATTAGATTCAGATTATGTACTTTGGGCAGGAATCCCACAGAAGTGATGTTGAGTCCCTTTGGGGCCTTATGTGGAGACGTGTGCTGTTGATTAGTCCCAAAGTTATTAACTTTGATAACTTCATTAAGGTGGTATCTGCCAGATTTTTTCATTGTATAGTTATTATATATTGTTAATGTAATAACATTCTAGAGTTAATTTACTCTTAGTTTGCTCTTATTTTACAATTAGTATCTTTTATTATTATTTTTTTAAATATTTATTTATTTATTTGGCCACACTGGGTCTTCAGTTGCGGCATGTGGGACCTAGTTCCCCAACCAGGGATTGAACTCAGGCCTCCTGCATTGGGAGTTTAAGAGTCTTAACCACTGGAACATCAGGGAAATCCTTACAGTTAGTATCTTATGAGGAGTTTGAAACTGCAAATATCCTGTTCCTCAAATGTTTATACACTAGTGTCCATTGATGATTTTTGCCTGCATCTATGTTATTCTGACTCTCATATAGTTTCATCATTTCTTTTACATTTATTGGCTTTCAACTCTAAGGATGAACTTGTCCTTTTCCCCTATCTGTATCAGTGTGGACTCAGAAATTCTTTCCGTATTCAATAGGTTACAATCCTACTATCACTTTTTATTTTAATATTCAGATTTTCCAGATATAGCTAAAGGGAACTACTTCAAAGTGGCTTCTGTGCCCTTTTAACGTGTCCCTAGTGGAGAAGGAAATGGCAACCCACTCCAGTGTTCTTGCCTGGGGAATCCCAGGGACAGGGGAACCTGGTGGGCTGCCATCTATGGGGTCGCACAGAGTCGGACACGACTGAAGCGACTCAGCAGCAGCAGCAGCAGCAGTTGAAAGCTAGTTAGAAACTTCAGTCATAGTTTTCCTATCTGACATTGCCTCACTAATAACGTCCCAAAACATTTCATTTTTTAACAGTATAGACAGCTAAATTAAAATTGTGTAAGAGTACTCTTTAAAAGCTATATGAAAGTAATTACAATTAATGAATAATGGTACTAAAGATTACATTTGTCAGACAAGAAATTTTAGGTACTTCACACATCCACTGTTGTAAGAGGCACTGTTAGCATTGAATAGATACCCGCGTGGGTATACTGCATATGGAAAGTAACTCAGTAAGAGGAGGTGCGAAGTGTATGTGTGAGTCTGTATATGTGAACATTTACACAAAACTACCATTCTAGTTGAAAATCTCCACCATTTAGCTGTTTAATATCTTCTCATCTCTTTTTTGTTTGTTTGTTTTGCTTTACAAAATAGGGCATTTATTGTTGGCAATCAAAATTTTTGAAAGATATCAAGAGTGTCATGAAACACAAAGCTTCCAAATAAAAATCTTCCTACTTTTAACTCGGATCACATTACCAAAGAAAAATATCTTGGGAAATAGAAGGGTTACACAGGAATCATAGACTCCTAAAATTAGGGGAAACCTAGAGACCATGTGATACAAAATCCCTACATATTAGAATTTAGCCTGTTTTAAAATGTCTGCAACTGATCAAAGCAAATTTACTGTTCTAGCAAATGACAAAACCCAGCTCTAAAGGGATGTACAGTGTGGTCCAAGTTCTTTCCTTGGAATTGCTGATGTATTTCGTGAAAATTATTAGGGCTTTCCTAAAGCCTTTAGTATAAGTGTAATCTTGTGACATTTCTTTGGTTATTTCTTTGCTGCTCAGAGCAAAATTATCTTCTTGTGACAATTAATGGACTATGGAAACTTCATAAGTGAAATATATTTTTGTGAATGATAAGAATTTATAGCTAGAATCAGTGTAATTTTAAAATGAAATTAGAATCTTCTGCTTGCTGCTTTGAAGTACACCTTTTCCTACTCTGCTTCGGTTTATTTACACAAAGCACAACTATTTATTCAGTAGATACTAAATACTAGTTTCTGTGGGAAATGGAAAGGGAAAAAAAGGTAAGTACGAAGGAGACTAATTTTGTTAGTTCTCTGAAGGATGATTTTATTAGTTCTCCCAAGGATGATAAATTCCAGAGATTTATTATATTTTCTATGTATTTATTTGCTCTCTTACCCTTCCCCCAGAAAGGGAAGTATTAGTTCGTAGAACAGTACATACAAATAGTACATAGAATAGGACACATAAAGGAGAGCCAAAGAGATTAGCACGAAGAGGAAAGGAGAAAGGGGTGCAGTTAATTCACAAAAGTGAGTAGCATATAATCCTACTGCATGTCAAATGACACACAAGGTTATACAGATGGCCAGCGACAATATTGACCAGTGACAATATTCACGTGGATGATTAGAGTAAGAATTTACCCTTTCTTGAGGAGATCCTCAGCTTCATATACCTTTTGTAATGTGGTCTGAGTTACAAGTAGGAAGATTTTCATGCAGAAGCTTTGTATTTCATGACATTTTTGACACCAGTGATGTATTAAACAATATCTTCTAGTCCATAGCATCTCTATAATTAATAAATTCAGCAGCAAGTTTCATACAGTTGATTCCCAAAATAAGTTTTATTTTGTCCTGATAACAAAGGCAGAAAATGTAGAAAATGAAAGAGAATAAAAGGAGCAATCAAGAGTTAATTTGTATTTTCTGACTATAAGCTGAAATTTAGAATTGTTGCTATTTTACACAGGTCATCAGCTGAGATGGAAGCAAGTTCTATATTCTTTTAAGAAATCTTGGGAACTTAAGTAGGACATGTCCTAGTGTAAAAATAATCAAAGCCTCCATTCAGAGGTTTTCCTAGGTAAAATCTGCAGGGAGAGTCAAAAAATTTTCCAAAATCTGTTTTGCATCTTTTAACCATGTTAATAAATGAACGATCAAATCCCTAAAATATATGACATGATGATTAGATGTAGTAATTCTAGATGGTCAGTGTGATCAATGCAAAGAAATAGAGGAAAATAATAGAATGGGAAAGACTGGAGATCTCTTCAAGAAAATTAGAGATACCAAGGGAACATTTCATGCAAAGATGGGCACAATAAAGGTCAGAAATGGTATGGACTTAACAGAAGCAAAAGATATTAAGAAGAGGTGGCAAGAATACACAGAAGAACTATACAAAAAAGATCTTTACAACCCAGATAATCACGATGGTGTGATCACTCACCTAGAACCAGACATCCTTGAATGTGAAGTCAAGTGGGCCTTAGGAAGCATCACTACAAACAAAGCTAGTGGAGGTGATGGAATTCCAGTTGAGCTCTTTTGAATCCTAAAAGACGATGCTGTGAAAGTGCTGCACACAATATACCAGCAAATTTGGAAAACTTAGCAATGACCACAGGACTGGAAAGGGTCAGGTTTCATTCCAATCCCAAAGAAAAGCAATGCCAAAGAATGCTCAAGCTACCGCACAATTGCACTCCACTCACATGCTAGCAAAGTAATGCTTAAAATTCTCCAAGACATGTTTCAACATTATGTGAACCGTGAACTTCCAGATGTTCAAGCTGGATTTAGAAAAGGCAGAGGAACCAGAGATCAAACTGCCAACATCTGCTGGATCATCAAAAAAGCAAGATAATTCCAAAAAAAATCTACTTCTGCTTTATTGACTATGCCGAACCCTTTGACTATTTGGATTACAACAAACTGTGGAAAATTCTGGAAGAGATGGGAATACCAGACCACCTGACCTGCCTCCTGAGAAACCTGTTTGCAGGTCAAGAAGCCACAGTTAGAACTGGACATGGAACAACAGACTGGTTCCAAATAGGAAAAGGAGTATGTCAAGGCTGTATATTGTCACCCTGCTTATTTAACTTATAATGCAGAGTACATCATAAGAAATGCTGTACTGGATGAAGCACAAGCTGGAGTCAAGATTGCCGGGAGAAATATCAATAACCTCAGATATGCAGATGACACCACCCTTATGGCAGAAAGTGAAGAAGAACTAAAGAGCCTCTTCATGAAAGCGAAAGAGGAGAGTGAAAAAGTTAGCTTAAAACTCAACATTCAGAAAACTGAGATCATGGCATCTGGTCCCATAACTTCATGGCACATAGATGGCAAAACAGTGGAAAAAGTGACAGACTTTATTTTCTTGGGCTCCAAAATCACTGCAGATAGTGACTGCAGCCGTGAAATTAAAAGACACTTGGTCCTTGGAAGATAAACTATGACCAACCTAGACAGCATATTAAAAAGCAGAGATTTTACTTTGCCAACAGAGGTCTGTCTTGTCAAAGCTATGGTTTTTCCAGTAGTCATGTATGGATGTGAGAGTTGGACTATAAAGAAAGCTGAGTGCTAGAGAACTGATGCTTTTGAACTGTGGTGCTGGAGATCCAACCAGTCCATCCTCAAATATCAGTCCTGAATATTCATTGGAAGGACTGATGATAAAGGTGAAACTCTAATACTTTGGCCCCCTGATGTGAAGAACTGACTCCTTGGGAAAGACCCTGGTGCTGGGAAAGATTGAAAGCAGGAGGAGAAGGGGATGACAGAGGTTGAGATGGTTGGATGGCATCTCCGACTCGATGGACATTAGTTTGAGTAAGCTCCGGGAGTTAGTGATGGACAGGGAAGCCTGGCGTGCTGCAATCTGCAGGATTGCAAAGAGTCGGACATGACTGAGCAATTGAACTGAACTGAATTCTAGATGGACCATTTCTAAAGCAAGGCTATGCTGTGCTAAGTCACTTCAGTCCTGTCTGACTCTTTATGACTCTGTGGACTGTAGCCTGCCAGACTCCTCTCTCCAGCGGATTCTCCAGGTGAGAATACTGGAGTGGGATGCTATGCCCTCTTCCAGGGGATCTTCCTGACCCAGGGATTGAACCCGCAGCTTTTGAGACTCCTGCACTGCAGGCAGATTCTTTATCACAGAGCCACCGGGGAAGTCCAAGCAAGGCTACAAGTCACCCCTAATTTGGCCAAAGGTAAATTATTAAAATATCTATTAAATTCTTAATTTTAGGCAGCGCAGCTTTTCGGTTAATAAGCTATATTCTTAGATAAGTTATACTATACTACACTATATTATTTTCTAGGCCAGAAATAAAAAGAAATCATAAAGAACATCTGCCAAAAACTTATTTGTGTTTTAAATGCAAGAGTTAGTCTTCCATTATTCTCTGACAAAGAATAGACAAAAGAGCTATTTCATGAGGCAACTCTTGGTTTACGTAGATAGAACCTTGTTGTCAGCTTATAGGAAGACATCCATTTTTCTGTTCTCATAGTAGGAAAGTGTACATTTAATACATAAACATAAACATATGAGGTTTTTAAGATAAAGGTTGAAGAGAAGAGAATGAAAGCACATCCCCATTCCATGCCTCTCAAAATGATTATGTGGTCTGTGACAATTGTTTACACTCACCCTGACTCTTGTGTTTTATGCAAGCATCCCAGTTTTATGCAAGCATATGTATCCTGGGTTGCAATAGAGCTCAGAGCTTAGCTCAGCTAATGGTATTTTCTAAATTCCTTTTTTTCAGGAGATTTTAATGGACACTACTCAAACTTCTCAAAGACTGAGTTTTTAAGCAAGAAAATAAAATTTTACCTTTATGGTTGTGACCACCCATAAATCTAATCGGATAGCCAGCTGTTAGCACTAGCTTACTTGTATCAAGTTTCCTAGGATACAACTTATAGGTAGAATTTTTGGCAAATACAGGCTCAGGGCAAAGAGAATTAGGATGGTAAATTGATGAGTAGCTTCACCAAAGCGACAATGAGTTATTCCTTTCTCAGGGGTCTGTTTCCTAGCTTCTGGGAAATAGGTCTTCTTCTCAATAGTACTAGAGACAAATGTAACAGAATCTTCAATCCGTCTTTTCCTGGGTTGTGGACGTGTCTAGATTTCATACTTGAGCAGAACCCTTCTGTTGGCCCTGGTTATTAAGCTGCCCTCTTCACTTTACTCATTTAGTCAGTAGACACATAATTAGTGAGCACCTACTTTGTGCTGAATAGGATATAGAAATAATAGTAGAAGTCTTACTATTATGTGTGTTCAGTCGCTAAGTCATGTCCAACTCTTTGTGACCCTGTGGACAGCAGCACACCAGGCCCTGCTGTCCCTCACTGTCTCCTGGAGTTTGCCCAAGTTCATGTCCAGTGAGTTGGTGATACCATTCAACATCTCATCCGCTGTCGCCCCCTTCTCCTTTTGCCTTTGATCTTTCCCAGCATCAGGGTCTTTTTAAATGAGTCAGCTCATCGCATCAGATGACCAAAGTAAGAAGATAATAGCAATAGCACTAGCTCCCATTTATTGGGCATTTTATTAGTGAGAAACATCATTACACAAATCACTTTATATGTCTTTACTCAATGAGTCTTATTAACAGTAGGTGCATTGAGGAAGTTGAAGTGTGAAGATAATATATCAATAAGATACTCTTTCTCTTCTTTGGGAGGTTCAGTCTAGCAGGGAGGAGTTTTTATACATAAATGATTACTTTGATGTTTGTTGAAATGTAAAGGGATATATGAGATGTTACTTGGTGAGGGACAGGTGGTCCTGCTTGAGTGCTTCAAGGAGAAGGCACTTTTGAAGGATGACTAGGAATTTGTCAGATGGCCAAGGAGAAAGCTATTTCAGGACAAGGGGCAAATGTCCAGACATAAAGTATGGTCTCTGTTGAAAATTGCAAGTGCTTCAGAATGATTGGAGCATGGTCTACTGTTGGGTGTATATAGTAGACAAGTCCTGAAACACAGACAGAAAACTTAAAGTAATATTTTGTAGAAATAACTTTGCCGACAGAGGTCTGTATAGTCCAAGCTATAGTCTTTCCAGTAGTCATGTATGGATGTGAGAGTTGGACCATAAAGAAGGCTGAGTGCTGAAGAACTGGCGTTCTCAAATTGCGGCGTTGGGAGAAGACTCTTGAGAGTCCCCTTGCACAGTAAGGAGATCAAATCAGTCAATCCTAAAGGAAATCATCCCTGAATGTTCATTGGAAGGACTGATGCTGAAGCTGCAGTACTTTGGCCACCTAATGGGAAGAAGCCAGCTCACTGGAAAAGACCCTGATGCTGGGAAAGATTGAAGGCAAAAGGAGAAGAGGGTGACAAATGATGAGATGGTTGGATAGCATCACCAACTCAATAGACATGAACTTGGGCAAACTCCAGGAGACAGTGATGGGCTGGGAGGTCCGTCAGGCTGCAGTCCATGGCTTTGCAGAGTCAGACATGACTTAGTGACTTAACAACAACAACGACAAAACTCATGGTAAAGAAAGAAAAGGGATTCCCAGGTGGCCCAATGGTAAAGAATCAGCCTGTAATGCAAGAGATGTGAGTTCAATCCCTGGGTCAGGAAGTTCCATTTAGAAAGAAATGGCAACCCACTTCAGTATTCTTGCCTGGAAAATTCCATTGACAAAGGAGCCTGGCATGCTACAGTCCATGGAATCACAAAGAGTTGGACATACCTGAGCACACAATATGCAAAGAAAAGTGTGATGTTCTCTATGTTTAGGGCAGAGGTGGGAGCAGCCACCTTCTCCTGAAGGACCTATGTCACAGGCTCCAGAGAAAAAATAAAGGGAAAACTTTCTTCAGAAACTCTGGAAAAGAGGAGTGTATGGGAACAGTGTGTAAAGATAGTAGTCGGGTTAAGAGTGGTGATTGGTGGAGCAAGGATTAACTCAAAGAGCCATAAAGTCAGGGCCAATTGAACTAATAGGAACAGAGGCCAAACTGACCTGAGAAGGGTCTGCTTAGTACTCTGTTTCCAAACACTGGCCATCAAGATGGCAAAATTCTTTGATCCAGTAATTCAGTTTAAGGAATTTTTACCTTAAATTAATATTGGGTGTATCAGTTCAGTTCAGTTCAGTCGCTCAGTCGTGTCCGACTCTCCGCGACCCCATGAATCACAGCACGCCAGGCCTCCCTGTCCATCACCAACTCCTGGAGTACACTCAAACCCATGTCCACAGAGTCGGTGATGCCATCCAGCCATCTCATTCTCCGTCGTCCCCTTCTCCTCCCGCCCCCAACATTTCCCAGCATCAGAGTCTTTTCCAGTGAGTCAACCCGTCGCATGAGGTGGCCAAAGTATTGCAGTTTCAGCTTTAGCATCAGTCCCTCCAACGAACATCCAGGATTGATCTCCCCTAGAATGGACTGGTTGGATCTCCTTGCAGTATAAGGGACTCTCAAGAGTCTTCTCCAACACCACAGTTCAAAAGCATCGATTCTTCGGCGATCAGCCTTCTTCACAGTCCAACTCTCACATCCATACATGACCACGGGAAAAACCATTGCCTTGACTAGATGGACCTTGGTTGGCAAAGTAATGTCTCTGCTTTTTAATATACTATCAAGGTTGGTCATAACTTTCCTTCCAAGGAGCAAGCGTCTTTTAATTTCATGGCTGCAATCAGCATCTGCAGTGATTTTGGAGCCCCCAAAAATAAAGTCTGACACTGTTTCCACTGTTTTTCCATCTATTTCCCATGAAGTGATGGGACCAGATGCCATGATCTTTGTTTTCTGAATGTTGAGCTTCAAGCCAAACTTTTCACTCTCCTCTTTCACTTTCATCAAGAGGCCTTTGAGTTCCTCTTCACTTTCTGCCATAAGGGTGGTGTCATCTGCATATCTGAGGTTATTGATATTTCTCCCAGCAATCTTGATTCCAGCTTGTGCTTCCTCCAGCCCAGCGTTCCTCATGATGTACTCTGCATATAAGTTAAATAAGCAAGGTGACAATATATCTTTTCCTATTTGGAACCAGTCTGTTATTCCATGTCCAGTTCTAACTGTTGCTTCCTGACCTGCATACAGGTTTCTCAAGAGGCAGGTCAGGTGGTCTGGGATTCCCATCTCTTTCAGAATGTTCCACAGTTTATTGTGATCGACACAGTCAAACGCTTTGGCATAGTCAATGAAGCAGAAATAGATGTTTTTCTGAAACTCTCTTGCTTTCTCCATGATCCAGCGAATGTTGGCAATTTGATCTCTGGTGCCTCTGCCTTTTCTAAAACCTGCTTGAACATCTGGGAGTTCACGGTTTACATACTGCTGAAGCCTGGCTTGGAGAATTTTGAGCATGACTTTACTAGCATATGAGATGAATGCAATTGTGCGGTAGTTTGAGCATTCTTTGGCATTGCCTTTCTTTGGGATTGGAATGAAGACTGACCTCTTCCAGTCCTGTGGCCACTGCTGAGTTTTCCAAATCTGCTGGCATATTGAGTGCAGCACTTTCACAGCATCATCTTTCAAGACTTGAAATAGCTCAACTGGAATTCCATCACCTCCACTAGCTTTGTTCGTCGTGATGCTTTCTAAGGCCCACTTGACTTCACATTCCAAGATGTCTGGCTGTAGGTCAGTGATCACATTATCGTGACTATCTTGGTCATGAAGATCTTTTTTGTACAGTTCTTCTGTGTATTCCTGCCACCTCTTCTTAATATCTTCTGCTTCTGTTAGGTCCATACCATTTCTGTCCTTTATCGAGCCCATCTTTGCATGAAATGTTCCCTTGGAATCTCTAATTTTCTTGAAGAGGTCTCTTGTTTTTCCTATTCTGTTGTTTTTCTCTATTTCTTTGCATTGATCACTGAGGAAGTCTTTCTTATCTCTCCTTGCTATTCTTTGGAACTCTGCATTCAGATGCTTATATCTTTCCTTTTCTCCTTTGCTTTTTGCCTCTCTTCTTTTCACAGCTATTTGTAAGGCCTCCTCAGACAGCCATTTCGCTCTTTTGCATTTCTTTTTAGTTTTGGTTAAAGATAATCATCACAAAATCTCTTACATAACTAAAAATTAGAAGCAATTTAAATGTCTAAAAATAAGGGATTGATTAAATTATGGGAAATCCATACAATGGAATATAGGGCAGCTAAAAGAAATGAAGGAATATTTGCTGCTAAGTCACCTCAGTCGTGTCCGACTCTGTGCAACCCCATAGACGAAGCCCACCAGGCTCCCCTGACCCTGGGATTCTCCAGGCAAGAACACTGGAGTGGGTTGCCATTTCCTTCTCCAATGTGTGAAAGTGAAAAGTGAAAGTGAAGTCGCTCAGTCGTGTCTGACCTTTAGCGACCCCACGGACTGCAGCCCACCAGGCTCCTCCGTCCATGGGATTTTCTAGGCAAGAGTACTAGAGTGGCTTGCCATTGTCTTCTCCAGAAGGAATATTTAGCTTATAGGGAAAGAAGCATGCTGTATAATTATCAAGGGGAAGCAGATAACAGTATAGTCAGGATAATTAAATCATATGCCTCAGGACCAAAACAGCTTCTACACAGAAAATAAGTTTGAAAGGGCATGAACCAAAGTGTTCACAGTGACTGTCTCCTGATAGTAGGATTATAGTAGATTTTTATCCTTTTTTTTGCTTATCTGAGTTTACTAATTGTTTTTAACTTTGAACATGGATGATTGTATAAGTCTGGCTTTTTTGTAGCAATTAAAGTTCATTTATTTAAGTGTCACCAGACACAGTGAGTGTAGAAGGTGATGATGAGAGTCTACATTTGGTTGAGTGAACACCCTAAAATGATAGTTGTGACATACCGCAATAGAAAAGACTGTGTGAACTCAAATTGTTTTAAAATGTGGAAGAATCCAGACTGTATCTAGACTGTGGTCCTAAAGGGACAAAGAAAAGAAAGGAAGAAAAATCTTTTATAATAAAACTCAGTAGTTTAATCATTATTTTAATAACAGAAATCAGAAGTTAATAACCCTGTATTGTGACAGTGGTAATTAAAGCATGGGCTTCCTAGGTGGTACAGTGGTGAAGAATCCACCTGCCAATGCAGGAAACATGGTTTCAATCCCGGGTTGGGAAGATGGCAACCCACTCCAGTATTCTTGCCTGAGAAGTCCGATGGACAGAGGAGCCTGGTGGGCTATGGGGTTGCAAAGAGTCGGACACAACTCAGCACACACACAGACACGTTGTGACAGCAAAGAAAGAAACTGAGAGCCATCTGGCAAGTGAGAGAGCTTGCTGGTTCCATCGTTCATTACAGTTAAATCAACCACCTGAAAGGGGTTGTCATCAAAAGGAGGTGGGGAACAATCAAGCTCTGAAAGTTTGCCTTAAAAAAATTTGCTTTAACCCAGCAATTCTAATGCCAGGAACCTTTCTGCAGATAAGCCCGCATACGTGGAAAATGTCCATCCAATAGAGTTTCTTTCATTATTGTTTATAAAAGAAAAGTGTTTTTAAAAAATCAGAATGTCTGTCTTAGAGAATCGAGTATGTAATTTATTTTACTGCAACACTACGAAATTTTATGTAACCACTAAAAGTAACATACTAACATGGTAAAAATCTGCCAAACACACTGGTAGGTTTTTAAAGGCTATTAAGAATAATATTAGTGTCCTGCATGCATGTATGCTCAGTCATGTCTGACTATTTGCAACCCCATGGACAGTAGCCCACCAGGTTCCTCTATCCTTGGAATTTTCCAGGCAAGAATCCTGGAGTGGGTTGCCATTTACTACTCCAGGGGATCTTCCTGACCCAGGGATCAAACCCATACCTTATATCTCCTTCATTGGCGGGCAGGTTCTTTACAACTAATGCCACCTTGGAAACTCACTATTTATGTTTTAAAGCTGTTCATTTGCTTAGTCGTGTCCAACTCTTTGTGACCTCCTGGATTGTAGCCTGCCAGCCTTCCCTGTTGATGAGATTTCCCAGGCAAGAATATTGGAGTGGGTTGTGGGTTGTTGTTTCCTTCTCCATTATTTTTAAATAGAGGGCCTTGAATGTTATTCTATATTTTGATAGTCAGAGTTTTAAAAATTTGAACTCAATAAGCGCCTGTTTTTTTTTAAACAATTAGACATAAAAATCAAATACTTCTAAAAATATATGCAGTATCATGAAATAACTAGAATTTCTAATATATTTAAGATAATTTCTTATGTTATAGAATTCATAAATATTTGTGGGATTATGTGCATGATGAATAAATTAGGCCCCTCCAAATCTCAGTGTTTTTAACCAAATTAATTTGCAGAAGACTAAGTCTATCAAACTATTGCAGAAGTCTCCTCAGTTTTCTTATACTTTATGAAATATAAAAATTCCCACAATGAAAATGAAACCACACATTTCACTACCATTATCAGTTAACTTTTCCTATTTATCAATTCTTGAAAAGATTTCATAAATCCTATAGGTACTATATGTCTGGCACAGCAGAACAGAAGACAGAAATGGCCCTCTTTTGTGAGACTTGTAATATTTTGAGCATCTAATTACATAATACAAAATTAAAGAGATAACAGACATTAGTAGACAGAGTTTCTGGTGTGCTAAAAGACCCACAGACTAGTTCAAACAAAAGCAATGTATAGATGAATAAGTGATATGCAAATTATATGTATATGTACATCTATATCAGAAATATATATTTTATATTTTTAATCACCTCTATGCTTAGCTATTAGAGAAGGAAATGGCAACCTACTCCAGTATTCTTACCTGGAGAATCCCATGGACAGAGGAGCCTGGTGGGCTGCTGTCCATGGGGTCGCACAGAATTGGACACGACTGAAGCAACTTAGCACGTATGCGTGCATTGGAGAAGGAAATGGCAAACCACTCCAGTGTTCTTGCCTGGAGCATCCTTTGGATGGAGGAGCATGGTGGGCTGACGTCTATGGGGTTGCACAGAGTCGGACATGACTGAAGCGACTTAGCAGCAGCAGCAGCAGCAGCATGCCTAACTATGCTCATTTAAAAATAAATGATTCTGATGAATAAATAAAGCAACTCAAATACACAGAAGGCATTTCAACAACCATTGCAAGGTCAATAATTTAAAGGAAATTAAACAATTCAAATGTCAAATCTGAGAAACAAAAAATAAGTGAAATAGAGCAACACAAAGGACTTTTGTGCTTGGGAGTCTTAATTTGGTGGTTTAAAGGTAGGTTAAGGGCGTAGACCTAATTTTCCTCCTATTAAGTTTTTGCCTCAACTGTTTATTGTGTTTATCATCGTGGTATTTGGATTTCTCTGAAAGGGCTTAAAATGTTCTAGGGAGTCCCAGAGAGAAAGAGAGTGGGGACTATGAAGGAACATAATCTCTATTGCAATTGTTTTTTCACACTGCATTTCTAATTATGTGTTTACACAATCATGTCCCCAACTAAACAGAGTTCCTTGAGGACAAAGATTCTGTTTTCTTTACCTTTGATTCCATAATATAGGGGATAGTTCCTGGCACGAAGAAATGTCTAATTGATACTGAGTGAATACATAAATATGCAGTATTATAGAATCACATGCTATTTTTCTGGGGTCAGCATTCACATGGGCATATGACTACTAAGATAATTATTTGAATTTTATACATGTATGTAAATATATCTCATTTATATTTTATAATATATTTGTTGTTTTCCTCTATTTCTTTGCATTGATCACTGAGGAAGGCTTTCTTATCTCTCCTTGCTATTCTTTGGAACTCTGCATTCAGATGCTTATATCTTTCCTTTTCTCCTTTGCTTTTCGCCTCTCTTCTTTTTACAGCTATTTGTAAGGCCTCCTCAGACAGCCATTTCGCTCTTTTGCATTTCTTTTCCGTGGGGATGGTCTTGGTCCCTGTCTCCTGTACAATGTCACGAACCTCCGTCCAGAGTTCATCAGGCACTCTATCAATCAGATCTAGTCCCTTAAATCTATTTCTTACTTCCACTGCATAATCATAAGGGATTTGATTGAGGTTATATCTGAATGGTCTAGTGGTTTTCCCTACTTTCTTCAATTTAAGTCTGAACTTCACAATAAGGAGTTCATGATCTGAGCCACAGTCAGCTCCTGGTCTTGTTTTCGCTAACTGTATACAGCTTCTCCATCTTTGGCTGCAAAGAATATAATCAATCTGATTTCGGTGTTGACCATCTGGTGATGTCCATGTGTAGAGTCTTCTCTTGTGTTGTTGGAAGAGGGTGTTTGCTATGACCAGTGCATTCTCTTGACAAAACTCTATTAGCCTTTGCCCTGCTTCATTCCGTGCTCCAAGGCCAAATTTGCCAGTTACTCCAGGTGTTTCTTGACTTCCTACTACTGCATTCCAGTCCCCTAGAATGAAAAGGACATCTTTTTTGGGTGTTAGTTCTAAAAGGTCTTGTAGGTCTTCATAGAACCGATTAACTTCGGCTTCTTCAGCAGTACTGGTTGGGGCATAGGCCTGGATTACTGTAATATTGAATGGTTTGCCTTGGAAACGAACAGAAATCATCCTGTCATTTTTAAGATTGCATCCAAGTACTGCATTTCGGACTCTTTTGTTGACCATGATGGCTACTCCATTTCTTCTAAGGGATTCCTGCCCACAGTAGTAGATATAATGGTCATCCGAGTTAAATTCACCCATTCCAGTCCATTTTAATTCACTGATTCCTAGAATGTCGACGTTCACTCTTGCCATCTCCTGTTTGACCACTTCCAATTTGCCTTGATTCATGGACCTAACATTCCAGGTTCCTATGCAATATTGCTCTTTACAGCACCGGACCTTGTTTCTATCATTGGTCACAACCACAACTGGGTATTGGTTTTGCTTTTGCTCCATCCCTTTATTCCTTCTATAGTTATTTCTCCACTGAGCTCCAGTAGCATACTGAGCACCTACCGACCTGGGGAATTCCTCATTCAGTATCCTATCATTTTGCCCTTTGTTACTGTTCATGGGGTTCTCAAGGCAAGTATACTGAAGTGGTTTGCCATTCCCTTCTCCAGGGGACCACATTCGGCTGTGGTCCATGTGATTAGATCAGCTAGTTTCCTGTGATTATGATTTCAGTTTGTCTGCCCTCTGGTGCCCCCTAGCAATACCTACCGTCTTATTTGGGTTTCTCTTACCTTGGTCGTGGAAAATCTCTTCACAGCCGCTCCAGCAAAGTGCAGCCGCTGTACCTTACCTTGGACGAGGGGTATCTCCTCAAGGCCACCCCTCCTGACCTTGAACGCGGAGTAGCTCCTCTCGGCCCTCCTGCGCCCGCGCAGCCACCGCCTGTTGGACGTGGGGTAGCTCCTCTCGGCCGCCGGCCCTGGCCTCAGGTGTGGGGTAGCTCCTCACGGCCGCACCTCTTCAAGAAAATTAGAGATTCCAAGGGAACTTTTCATGCAAAGATGGGCTCGATAAAGGACAGAAATGGTATGGACCTAACAGAAGCAGAAGATATTAAGAAGAGGTGGCAGGAATACACAGAAGAACTGTACAAAAAAGATCTTCACGACCAAGATAGTCACGATAATGTGATCACTGACCTAGAGCCAGATATCTTGGAATGTGAAGTCAAGTGGGCCTTAGAAAGCATCACGACGAACAAAGCTAGTGGAGGTGATGGAATTCCAGTTGAGCTATTTCAAGTCTTGAAAGATGATGCTGTGAAAGTGCTGCACTCAATATGCCAGCAGATTTGGAAAACTCAGCAGTGGCCACAGGACTGGAAAAGGTCAGTCTTCATTCCAATCCCAAAGAAAGGCAATGCCAAAGAATGCTCAAACTACCGCACAATTGCACTCATCTCACACGCTAGTAAAGTCATGCTCAAAATTCTCCAAGCCAGGCTTCAGCAGTATGTAAACCGTGAACTCCCAGATGTTCAAGCAGGTTTTAGAAAAGGCAGAGGCACCAGAGATCAAATTGCCAACATCCGCTGGATCATGGAGAAAGCAAGAGAGTTTCAGAAAAACATCTATTTCTGCTTCATTGACTATGCCAAAGCCTTTGACTGTGTGGATCACAATAAACTGTGGAACATTCTGAAAGAGATGGGAATCCCAGACCACCTGACCTGCCTCTTGAGAAACCTGTATGCAGGTCAGGAAGCAACAGTTAGAACCGGTCATGGAACAACAGACTGGTTCCAAATAGGAAAAGGTGTACGTCAAGGTTGTATATTGTCACCTTGCTTATTTAACTTATATGCAGAGTACATCATGAGGAACGCTGGGCTGGAAGAAGCACAAGCTGGAATCAAGATTGCTGGGAGAAATATCAATAACCTCAGATATGCAGATGACACTACCCTTATGGCAGAAAGTGAAGAGGAACTCAAAAGCCTCTTGATGAAAGTGAAAGAGGAGAGTGAAAAGGTTGGCTTGAAGCTCAACATTCAGAAAACAAAGATCATGGCATCTGGTCCCATCAATTCATGGGAAATAGATGGAAAAACAGTGGAAACAGTGTCAGACTTTGTTTTTTTGGGCTCCAAAATCACTGCAGATGCTGATTGCAGCCATGAAATTAAAAGACGCTTGCTCCTTGGAAGGAAAGTTATGACCAACCTTGATAGTATATTAAAAAGCAGAGACATTACTTTGCCGACCAAGGTCCGTCTAGTCAAGGCAATGGTTTTTCCCGTGGTCATGTATGGATGTGAGAGTTGGACTGTGAAGAAAGCTGATCGCCGAAGAATCGATGCTTTTGAACTGTGGTGTTGGAGAAGACTCTTGAGAGTCCCTTATACTGCAGGGAGATCCAACCAGTCCATTCTAAAGGAGATCAATCCTGGATGTTTATTGGAGGGACTGATGCTAAAGCTGAAACTCCAATACTTTGGCCACCTCATGAGACGAGCTGACTCACTGGAAAAGACTCTGATGCTGGGAAAGGTTGGGGGCGGGAGGAGAAGGGGACGACGGAGAATGAGATGGCTGGATGGCATCACCGACTCTGTGGACATGAGTTTGAGTGTACTCCGGGAGTTGGTGATGGACAGGGAGGCCTGGCGTGCTGTGATTCATGGGGTCGCGGAGAGTCGGACACGACTGAGCGACTGAACTGAACTGAACTGAACTGAATATATTTGTAATTAGGATAATTATCTTAGTAGTCACTCATCTATGTGTCAAGATTGGCATAAATAACCCAGGGCAGCTGATGGACAGTATCTCACAAAACCCCCTTTATAGCTCAGGAACAAAGACAAACCTTCACAGAGGGGAAGGAGAACCATAATCAACCCACCATTATCTCTTCTTGGGGCTCCAAATAGTATGAGAAAACTCCTTATGACTAGTCTTGACAAAACTGGTTACTCTGATTCCAGTATTATTGCTTTTATCCCAACACACAGCATCCTGTAGTACTGGGATTAATAGAAGGTAATAAGTGATTCTCCACAGTAATGAAAGCACATATGACTATCCACAGAGGATTACAAAAAGGGGATAAGTGTAGCCAACTATGATTCTGCATAATTTGAAGTTCTTGATTTAGAACCGAATCTTTAGTAGCTAGACTAACAAATGCTAGCTTATTTCTTGACGGATTTGTCCTTCGTTCTGAATAAATATGGTGGTTTTGATTTGGGGAATACCCAGTTCCAAAAAAATGAGTAAGCTAGTATTACTAAGCATGTGTTTGCTTTTGTTTACAGGAAACCCTGAATGCCACTTTTCTGTCTGGGCAATTCTAGCCTTCTTGGGCTTAGCTCTGACTATATCGCTGATCTTCAACATTTTCCACTGTGTGGAAAAGCAGCGACAAGGTAAGACATTGAGAAATAGCCATATGATACCTGCCTAAATGGAGGAGTCACTGGAAAACCTATAGAATAAGATAACTTCATGAAATGTTATTCATATGTTTTTATCTATAGAAAAATCTACTTGATATTTTTTCACCCTGAGGGTTTTCTTAAGCATGTATTCATGTTAGAAATGTTAACAGAGTCCCAATTTTAGCTCTTTAAGGTTCCACTCAAGTCTACTCAAGCGTCTCAGTATTATTCAGGGCCTCTAAAGTGCAGCAGGCTTGGTTGGAGGATCAGAAGGGAATGGAAAAGCGATAGATTGAACTACAGGCTTGTTATCAAACACTCTCAGGGTCAGTCACCGATAGCTTCTCTTTTTAATAAACTGGTCAGAAGTTTTAACCATGTGGCTTTCACCCTCTTGTGCCATGATTGAATTAAGGTGATGCCCAGTACATGGCACAGTATTTGCACACAGTAGGCACTCAACGTAGGTTTGTATGTTGAATACAAGGATGGGTGGATGGAGGAATGAAAGTTCAACTATTTCTAAGTGCTGTTAATATTCTAGAACAAAAAAATTCTTGGAAGTGGGACATTTAAGTGATAAACAGAAAATATAAATACAGTTTCTTTAAACAGATGAAAATAAATAAAGCAAAGTTAACAAAATTGCGGAGAAGGCAATGGTACCCCACTCCAGTACTCTTGCCTGGAAAATTCCATGGGCGGAGGAGCCTGGTAGGCTGCAGTCCATGAGGTCGCTGGGAGTCAGACACGACTGAGCGACTTCACTTTCACTTTTCACTTTCATGCATTGGAGAGGGAGCTGGCAACCCACTCCAGTGTTCTTGCCTGGAGAATCCCAGGGACAGGAGAGCCTCATCGGCTGCTGTCTATGGGGTCGCACAGAGTTGGACACAACTGAAGAGACTTAACAGTAGCAGTAACAAAGTTGAGTTAAACACACGTGTTCAAGAAAAAGTACATGAAGCTAATTTGGAACCATGGTCAGTTTCCAGGGAGTCTCCTGTATTGGCAGGCAGGTTCTCTACCACTGGAACCCACTTTCAACCTATGTAGTCCCTTATTTCAACCCTGTGACTGCCTTGAATTGTGGTGAATATTAGTGTGTAGAGTCACTTTTCATGAACATGATGAGATCAGGACTGGTCTAATTTTACTGACTTATTACTGCTGCCCCAAATTATTTGGCTGTGCTCGGAGAAGGCAATGGCAAGCCACTCCAGTACTCTTGCCTAGAAAATCGCATGGACAGAGGAGCCTGGTAGGCTGCAGTCCATGGGGTTGCTACTAGTCGGACACGACTGAGTGACTTCACTTTCACTTTTCACTTTCACACATTGGAGAAGGAAATGGCAACCCACTCCAGGGTTCTTGCCTGGAGAATCCCAGGGACGGCGGAGCCTGGTCGGCTGCCATCTATGGGGTTGCACAGAGTCGGACACGACTGAAGCGACTTAGCAGCAGCAGCAGTCTGTTACAACATGGTGTGAGTAGGTTTTCCAGTTCATTGTGCGTTGTAATTTATTAATCCATATTCATACCATTTTCCCACCATACAGACTTTTTGGGGGAGTTGTTTATGATTAGTTGGCCACAGTTAAAAGACAGTTGCCTAAACTTTTAAAAAAAAAAAAGCAGCTTTTTTTAAAAGATATTTTCCCCTCTCATAATTTCACAGACACTTACCACCTCAGGCATGCTATAAATGACTCTTGCCTAAAATCAACAGAGTTGGAAAGAACACTTAAAAAAAGAAAAACAGATTGTAAATTACATTAATGTACTTTAAAAAATCAATTTTGGTTCCCTCAATTTTTTTTAAAATCATGACTTTTGAAATCAAGGTGACCTGTTTTAGAACTCTGCTACTATTCACCTGAGAGATCTTGTTGGAGTAATGTAACTTCAGAGTTTCAAGTTTTTTATCTCCAAAGTGTAGGAAATACTACCTAGACCATGGGGTTCTGTGAGAAGTATGTAGTCACCTTAGCACAGGGCTGGGGATTTAGCAGGTGTGTCCTGCACAAGGCACAGCCCATGCCGCCGTTCTGTGGCTCTGGTCCTTCCTTCCACAAATGTTTGCTGAAGTTTTACTATGGCTTCATGTTACCCCGTGTTTTATTTGGGTATAGTTGCTTTACAATGTTGTGTTGGTTTCTGCTGTGCAATGAAGTGAATTGGCTATGTGCTGTGCTGTGCTTAGTCGCTCAATCGTGTCCGACTCTTTGCACCCTCATGGATTGTAGCCCGCCAGGCTTGTCTGTCCACAGGTATCCCCCAGGCAAGAATACTGGAGTGGGTGGCCATGCCCTCCTCCAGGGGATCTTCCCGATCCAGGGATCAAAGCCAGGTCTCCCTCATTGCAGGCAGATTCTTTACCAGCTGAGTGAGAATCATTTATCTGTGTACATATATCCCCTCCCTTTGGACCTTCCATCCCTCCAGTTCAACACAGAGTGCTGAGCTGAGCTCCCTGTGCTGTAAGCAGCTTCCCACTATCTATCTGTGTTACACAAGGTAGTGCATATGTGTCGATGCCCCTCTGTCAGTTCCTCCTACCCTCTCCTTTCCCTCCTGTGCTCACAAATCCATTCTATCTGCGTATCTATTCCTGCCCTACAAATAGGTTCTTCTGTACCGTTTTTGTAGTTTCCACATTACATGTTACTATGATATTTTTCTCTTTCTGACTTACTTCATTCTGAATGACAGACTAGATCCACCTACATCTCTACAAATGACGGAATTTCATTCCTTTTTTTTGACTGAGTAATAGTCCATTGCATATGTGTACCACATCCCCTTTATCCATTCCTCTGTTCAGTGAACATTAGTTTCTCTGGCTTCATCACCCCTCCCACTGTCCCCAAACTCTCCAGCTTTCATCCCAATTCCTGCCCTATCTCTTATTTAACATGTCTGTACAATAACCTGAGTTTTAGTGATAACAGTTTGTTCAAATCACATACAGGTTCATTTAGAGAATTTTCTGTAGGCTTCTTAGAATTACGTCTAAATATCGACCTGCCTCAAATTAATTTATTTGAGCAGTTAAGAGCTAAAGACTTCTGGAATGTGTCCCTCTTCTGTAGCAACACCAATTCCGTCATGGTGATTTTATGCCTTGCAGATGTAGGAGCCCAGTGGGCCGCCCTGCTGCAGACCCTGTATCTCGCTTTCTGAGGATGGTGAGAAAGAGAGACCCCGGGGATGGGGAGAAACAGACACCTAGAGAGAGGGGAGTGGAGCCACGCCAGAGTTCCCCAATCCTGCCACAGGCCCCTGATGCTCAGGCTCCTCATGCGGTAGTGCCCCGTTGCTTCCAGCCAGGGACTCTGCACCCTCCTGAGGTCTGAGCCGGGTCCAGACTGTCTGACTACTCCAGGCAGGATGAGGTTTTCAGAAGGGGAGTCCCAAGTTTCAGCACAGGGTCAAGTTTACACATGGGTGTTACCTCACACCATTATGTGCACCTTCCCATTCTTAGATACACACTTTCTCCCACACCCGCTCCACAATCCCTTAGACCTGCAATCTGCTAGAAGTTATGGTACCACCCTCTTCCACCAGGGCTTGGGTTGAGTCATGGATAGGCTCACCCCTGAGCTCATAGATCCAGGAAAAACAAAAGATTTTTTTTTTGTTTTGACTTTGCTTGATCTTCGCTCTTTAGGAGGAGCGCATTACCCTGGGTCTTGCACTTTACCTGTGTGCAAATCTAAGATTAACCTTGGAACAGTGTTTGTGGATGTTCTTATCCCATCTCCCCCTTTTCTTTCTGTAGCCCGTTCCCAACCACTGCGATATTACTAATGATACTCTCTGGAAAAGACTCTGATGCTGGGAAATGTTGGGGGCGGGAGGAGAAGGGGACGACCGAGAATGAGATGGCTGGACGGCATCACCAACTCTGTGGACATGAGTTTGAGTGAATTCCGGGAGTTGGTGATGGACAGGGAGGCCTGGCGTGCTGTGATTCATGGGGTCGCGGAGAGTCAGACACAATTGAGTGACTGAACTGAACTGTACTGAACCATCCTTTCTATTTCACATGAGCTTCACTATCTTTCTTTCTTATCCAGAGATTCCAAGTGGATTTGGGGTTAGTCCTGCACACTGTGTGATTCCTTGGCAGTCAGCCTGAGGACTCTCCCCTGACTTGTTTCTCCTGCACAGACAGACTACCAGAGATTCTATCCTGTTTAGCCAGCTTTCTTGTCCCTTGGTCTGCGTACACAATGCTCCTACATCTGGCCTCATGTAACTTTTATTTCTACATCTTTGTGCTATTCTTTGCAGCTAAGAAACTTGCAAGATATGACTCCACCTTGGCGAACAGTTAGTGAATAAGTTTTTCTGGTTGTATTAAATAGCTTGCAAAAGAAAATCTCTATTCCAGCAACAATGCAGTATCTACACATTCAATCAGATAGACAAGATAAGCCTCTCCTTGATGTTTTCTGTAGCAGGCAGGGCTCCGTAGAAGCTTTGAAATGGAGTTCTCCCTTCCCCCCAAGTAAATCTTTCATTTTTATGTGATTCTTTGTCCAAATATGTTCTTTAGGAGGATCACATTTATTTCTCTTTCTAATAGGAATGCATCCACTTTTTCTTCCTTTAAGCCTAAAAAAATATTCTTTAACCTTTATTCTCTGTTTTGAGAAGGATAAACAACTGTATGGTTTGCTCATACATCAAAGTCCTATCAGTGTATCTCCTATTTGCTAGAAAATTACGGCACATATTTCACACTAAAGACGTATCATAAAATTTGTATTATGGAATTTAAGCCACGTACTCTTGTTTCTTATTGTTCTCTATTATACATGGAAGGGTGAACACCATAAAGGGGAAAACAAAAGCAAATGTCAGCTTGGACCCTTTCAGCCATGAACCTGACCACAGCATCTATATCTGCATCACAGGATAGGATTATGAAAACTCACCCAGCTTTTCTCAAACTGAGTCTTGCAAACATACCTGCTTTATAATAAAATAAAAACTGTGTTTTATTAAATATAACTGAAATGTTTAAGTAGCTTTTAAATCATGTCATTTTTTTTATGTAATTAATTTATTTTTTATTGGAGGCAAATTATTTTACAATATTATATTGGTTGGTTTTGCCATACATTGATATGAATTTGCCCCGGGTTTACATAAGTTCCCCCTCCTGAACCCCCCTCCCACCTCCCTCCTCCCTTTATCCTCCCTCTGGGTCATCCCCGCATGCCAGCCCCGAGCATCCTATAACATGCATTGACCCTGTAAATCATGTCATTTATTTTTAAATAAACCTATAAGCACTCATGACAGGTCAAGCTCTTTTCGGGAGTCTGAATTTACTGATCTTTTTCCTTTGCTGTAACCTCTAAACCTTTGATTGTAGTACCCCTATTTAAAGAGATCATATTCTATCACACTTCTTATGATAAGCATTGTAAGACTAAAAGGACTTAAATACTGATGGTCTCGCTTCAGATTATACATTTAAATTTTAAGAGTAGTGTGATATGGTGACCTTGAACTTTTAATGTTTCCTTTCAGGGTGCTTCTTCAGTATGATTCGTTCTGATGTACAAAGTCCTTTACCCATTACTTATTCTCTTCTTCACTTTGTTTTAGTTCCCTTTCTCTTTCCTTTTTCACACAAAACTTTTTGGTCTAAATCTTTGTTTTGCTTTTCTCTGATGCTAATACACTGAATTACATTTTTCTTCTAGAGAGCTGTCCTGCTACATATTACAGCAGTATATTTTCCAGGCCCCATCATTTATACTCTAAGCACCTCCAGTTGGAAAACCCACATCATCCTTAAGAAGTACTAATCAGTTTGGAGAAACATTTTACTCCACACCTATTTCTTTTTCTTATTCTATTTAAGTACTGTCACTATTTTTGTTTAGTTTTAATCTTTTCTTTGAATTTACTACTCAGTTGATGACAATCTTCTTCCCAAAAGATTTCATCTCAAATCAAGATTTATTTATAAGTCTTCAAAATAGCATTTAAATTATATTCTATCAGCGACTTTTCAGCTAATCCATTTAATCTGAAAACTTCCCAAATTCAAGTTAGCACAATTAAATATGGCTTGTTACCGGTTGTGGACTTAGAATGTATAATATTGATAACCAACTTTGTCATTTTCTAAAATGTTTTTATATAAATTACTTCATTTATCTCCCACATCTACTCCATGATATAGGCATTATTAACCCCACTGATACACCAAGAATGAGTTCTACAATGATTTGCTTGTTCGTCTGCAGTGAAATACATTGAAGAGCTGGTACCCAAATCCAGTTCTGATTCCTAACCCTGAATACATCAAGCTACAGTTTGACTAAATTCTTATGTATGCATTTTAATTTCAGACAAATTTGAATAATAATGACCTGAGTACAAACATGTACTTCATATAAAAAGAAATCAATACATACTTTATATCTTCCAGTTAACAATTTTCTCGTCTATATTAACTAATTTTTATTCCTATGCTTATTGAACTGATTTATATTTTCTCAAGCTTTCTCATTTTGTTGGGCTTCCATTAATTTGCGGGTACTGTGGAGAAATAGACTTCTCTAGGCTTCTCCCAGCATCTATGTTACATTCATATTCACAAGACTAATCTGAAGGTAGTTGAAAACAGCTACATCTTTCAGATGCAGTCCATGGTAAGACATTTACTGTGGGCTAAAGAAGCATATTTGTGACAGATCCCAAATAGGTTATGTTCACCACTTCTGGTCTCATAGCTGCTTGATGTTTGTGATTTGCAAAAAATTCCCACATTTGGTCCTTAACAGAATTCTTCCAAATATATTGACATGTGGCATGTCTATTTTACCCTCCAATATGGTGATTTTAATAATTTGAAGCATTATTGAATAATATTTTTCTAACATTTAATGACTTCTCTGGATAATAACTTTGTTATACATAAATCTAAAAATAATTTTTGTAGTTGTTTGGTGACTTGTTCAATTATTTGGAAACGTTTGATAGTTTATTACCAACACACAGTTGTCTCTGAGTCACTGTCAGATAGATAATACTGGGCTTCACTTTCATATGATAGCCTTTGCAAGATTTTGATTTTTATTTAATGCCAGATTAATAACATGCAATCAAATTATAATAAATATCACACTATATATATCTATCCAGTTCAAATAAATTTTATTGATGATCAGATAATTTTTATCTGATTGTCACACGCCAAGAAAAGCTAACGAGTACTCCAAAATTAGATAAGTAAATAGAAGTATCTTCTAGGGACTTTGATAAGGAAGAAAAGCCTATTCAAATCTGCAAGGGCAAAGAGGACAATTTGTCAGTAAGAAGCAGAGGTGTTTTGTGGAACCTGAAGGCAGAAAAGTACAGCTGTGCCCCACAACAGACTGGAACCACAGAAAAGGCAGGCATAGGGTTCCCTGGTCTCAGCTTGGTGTTTCCCCTGCATAAAGTGGCCACTCGCTTGAGCTCTGTGTTGTTTCCAAGCTGTACTGTTTGCATTCCAGATTAACGAGCGAGAACGTGATTGGCCCAAATGAGAGAATGAATGTCTTTACCCCTAAGTGATAGTTAAGTGGCTTGATTAAAGATGTTAACTGACATTGAGACTAAGCTCCTCTCAGAACATGCTCTAAAAGGTTTAACATATGTCAAATTTTCTCTTAATTTGTCTATTTTGAATATCTTTCAGAAAAAATATGCACATACTCCGATGACTACTTTCCCAGGTATGTAGAAAATAAGTCATGGATTATGATTCCCAAATAATACGGAAAGTAACTAGTGTTATATTGCTTTATAGGTTTGACTTAGGAATGTTTCACTTGGGTTAAAATAAAAAATGAGTTTTAATTACTTTTACTTTCATCTGAAGATTAATAGTTATAACATTATCTACCCTAGTTATTTACTCTCCCTGAGTCAATGAGAGAGCTGCATGAAGGACAAAATGAAACTAATCTGGTATCTACAGAATCCTCGTTAATTTTGGAAGAAGATATCCTAGATTATGATTCAGTTCAGACTGTAAGAATGTAGTATAATTAAATATAGAATTGTGTGGCTTTTAAGAATTCAAGGTGGAAGGAAATCTGGCAATACCTAATACAATTTAATATATGTATGCACATACACAAAAATGCTTTGTGCTGTGTCATTTTAAGGGTATTGCCAATAAATAACTCTAAATAATACGCAGTTATAGATGTAACTTAACTTAATCTCTTATATTTATTAAGCAAGTTGCAGATAAATTTGTATAATACTTTTTTAAGAGAAGGTTTATGATGTCACATTAAAGAAGTTTCATTTTTTTTCTTAGACAGTATATTCTGACCCAAGTGTGTCATTAAATTGGAAATTTCTCTTTTGGGACAAAAAAAATCTAAATATAGAAAGTTTTCTAGAGGATTCTTTAAGACCTTTTTGAAATGGTAAACTGAAAGGTTGAAAATGACTTTCAAAACATAGAGCTTTCTCATTGGTATAGGGTAACACTGTAAGCTTTTTATTGTCCTCTAAAACATCCTTTAAAAAATTCTTCTCCACGTGGAAATGTCTCTGGAAGATTCAGATCTGGGCTACAAGCAGACCCACACGATAAAGAAAATCTATATTTTATGATTATTTTTATTTTTTCTCAAAAAAGTCCACATCACTCATGTTACAACATGAGATAATTTAAGTCATTAGTTCATATCAAGAGTGATTTGCTGATTTAGTTACAACAAAAAAATGTGACAAAAAGAATCCTACATAGCCATGTAGAACTTAATCTGACAATTGATTTTATACTCTTCACTTGAAAGGTAGTTAAGATGTATTGTTATAGAAAATAATGTGATACAATCATTCTACCAAAGAAGGGACTGGTGGTTTTTGAATTTGGATGATAAGAAATCAGAAAGAAAAATTGGTAAAATACCCATCTCAAAACAAGCAAGCTCTTGGCTGCAGGAAAAATTCAGAAAAAAAGCCTGGTTCTTTTTATAACATTCATTCCTTCAATAAATATTCATTTAACAAATAAGCATTTGTTAGACAATAGAGATACAAAGATGAAAAGATGCAGATCCTTCCCTCAAGGATTTAATAATCTGTTATCAACTGTAATAAATCTCCATTTAGGCAGAATTTGAATATACAATGCAGATTGTATCTATAAAGAGGCTATTTTATTAATTCACAAGTTTATGTATGTACTTCACAGCTTGTCTATTTCTCTGATTATGTAGTTTGGAAGCCAAAGTCACCTTTATAGGAGAGCATGGAGGCTTCAGGGAAAAAACAAACAAACAAATGAACTATCTCCTGCCATTAAGACAATATTAAAACAGCAAGTGGAAATAAGGACTATCTTTCTTTCAGTTCAGTTGCTCAGTCATGTCGACTCTTTACGAGCCCATGGACTGTAGCACTCCAGGCTTCCCTGGCCCTCACCAACTCCCAGAGCTTGTTCAGACTCATGTCCATCGAGTCGGTGATGCCATCCAAACATCTCATCCTCTGTCCCCTTCTTCTCCCGCCTTCAATCTTTCCCAGCATCAGGGTCTTCTCCAATGAGTAAGTTCTTCACATCAGGTGGCCAAAGTATTGGAGTTTCAGCTTCAGCATCAATCCTTCCAATGAATATGCAGGACTGATTTCCTTTAGGATAGACTGATTGGATCCCCTTGCAGTCCAAGGGACTCTCAAGAGTCTTCTCCAACACCACAGTTCAAAAGCATCAATTTTTCGGCACTCAGCTCTCTTTATAGTCCAATTCTCACATCCATACATGACCACTGGAAAAACCATAGCTTTGACTAGATGGACCTTGGTTGGCAAAGTAATGTCTCTGCTTTTTAATATGCTGTCTAGGTTGGTCATAACTTTTCTTCCAAGGAGCAAGTGTCTTAATTTCATGGCTGTAGTCACCATGTGCAGTGATTTTGAAGCTCAAAAATATAAAGGCTGTCACTGTTCCCATTGTTTCCCCATCTATTTGCCATGAGGTGATGGGACTGGATGCCATGATCTTAATTTTCTGAATGTTGGTTTTAAGTCAACTTTTTCACTCTCCTCTTTGATTTTCATCAAGAGGCTCTTAGGTAGGACTGACTTTTCCTAGGTAGTACTGACTTTTCTTAGGTAGGACTTAGGTAGGTATCTTTCTTAGGTAGGGCTAGAATCGTGGATGTTTCCACAGTTCCTTACATGGTTTGAGGCCAGTAAAAGGGAGGCAAGCTTCCCCCACCCTGGGTTCCCTGCTGCCCTGTCTCCCTGCTCCTTCTCAGCACTGGTTTAGGTGGGAAGCTATGCTGAGGGGAAAGAAATTTGTCTCTCTGATCAGACTTCTCTTCTGGCATTAGTAAGTCAGGAACATGATCACTTAAAGGAGAGCAAAGTGTCTACATCTAATAGAAAGTTAAATACCCGCTTCCTGGTGTTTATCCCAGGGAACCTGATTTTTCCTTTAAACGTAATTCTGCACAATTCTTGTCTTACGATCTGTGTTAAGAGGATAATGCAGTGAGAATAACATGGGTTTGAGATCCAAACAGTTCTGGATTTTAATCAAACTCTTGCAATTACTAGGTTTGTAATCTTGGGGAAATGAGCATTTCTGAAGGTGAATTATAACATAATACTACACTTACAGAGAGTAGGCGGTAAAAAAAAAAAGCTGACTACTTTATAGGTCTAAATTAAGGTCTAAGGAAATACCCACTCATTTGGATTATATTTACCCCTTAATTAAAGAAAGCAGTTCAGATAATCAGGAAAGCAGTTCAGATTTACATTAAGTTTATTATAGCTCCTCAGTTTTCAGAGTCTCTCTCAAGGACTTAGGACAAATTTCCAGCAACTTTTGCATGGTCTCCTCCTGCATGGTACTGAAAGGTGCTTTTATCACAAAATGTATCTCATCTCAGTTATTCTTCTACCTAAAATAATCTCTTGGATTTCTAGAGCTCTGCAGGTTGAGGACCCCGCTTCATTTCCCCTCTTTGCTGAATATACTGACCTGTTGCTCTGGAACAGACTTTAGTCTCAGCTGTCATCTCTACCTGTTCCCAGGGTTGAACATCCTGATGATACTGGAACTCCTGGGTAGCCTTCCCTGGCATCAGATTTCCGAGTAGATACATAGAAGAGGCCCTCACTATGACCACTGCTGCATTTGGAACCAAAACATCTCCATGTTCTCCAGCCTTCTGTTTGTTTTAATGTACAAGTAACCATAATCCAAACTCCAACCCTGTGTGAATGCAAAAAGTCCCGTCCATTGCCCAAGTCTTTGTGAGAATCTCCCAAAACGTGCTTACAGGTTTCAAAAATCTTATTCTTGATTGTCTTTGGGGCACACGTAGCTCTGTGTCACTGCTCTAGATTTCTTTCCCATCTCTTTACAGTTCTTCAAAGTAGGAGAACTTTCCAGTCTCCCTTCCCTCAATCTTTAAGAAAAAAGCACTTTTTAAGTGTCCTTTAAGTGCTCCAAAGCACTGGCAATGCAAGCTTCTGTGTTTGACTTTATTTAAAATAAAAAGTGGGCATTATTAGAAGAGCACTTGAACACTGATCAAAATAAAAATTTAGTATAGATGTCATATTTCTGAGACCCTATTAACATCTCTCCTCACAGGAAACACTACAGGTTCTTGGCTAACCCTAGCCATACAAAAATTGCTAGAGTTTACGTTTTTCTCCTGGATCAAGTGTCTATCTTTGATGTTTACTCATGCCAAGTTCAGGAAACCTACACTCGTGGTACAGTCCCTATCAAAGTAAAAATTTATTGAGCGTATACACAGGAACACATTGCTGCAGCAACTTCCGCTTTTCTCTCCTGCATCATTGTTTTTTTTTTTTTTTTGTCTCTTTGGTCTGATTCCCATCAGTATATAAACAGACAGTAACATCTTACATCTTTAAGAAAAGAAAAACTCTCTTGATACCAGGGTGCCTGTACCTCTTCATTGTTCTGTACAGGAAAACTTGGAAGTTCCATGTACATTCTGTCCCTATTTGCTGGCTTGTTGTCCTCTTCTTTCTTGAACCTACTCTATTCAATTCTCTGTCCTCAATAATCCACTGACTCAGCTCTTGTCAGGGTCCCCAGTGAAATATGTGTGGCAAACCTTAGTCTCACATGTGGTCCATCTGTAGCATGACACATTGTCATTCTCTACTTCTTGTGTGTGAGCTAAGTTGCTTTAGTCATGTCTGACTCTTTGTGACTCTATGGACTGTAGCCCACCAGGCTCCTCTGTCCATGGGATTCTCCAGGCAAGAAAACTGGAGTGAGTTGCCATGCCCTCCTCTAGGGTATCTTCCTGACCCAGGGATTGAACCCGCGTCTCTTAGGTCTCCTGCACCAACAGGCAGGTTCATCACTAGTGCCAGTTTTGAGACACTTGCTTATCCAGGCTCTGGGGCCCACCTCCATTTTAGCTTTCCTCCTCAATTACCTGCAGCTCCTTCTCCTTTGCTGGCTCCTGAACCATAGATGACAGAGTGCCCAGGGCTCATCTGGTGAACCTCTTCTCTGTCTACACTCATGTCATTAGTAATTTGATCCTCTCTCATGGCTTTCAGTAACATTTATACACTGGGCAAAGCCCAAACTTTTATCTGCCTATTCAGAGAAAGTGAAGCCACTCAGTCATGTTCGACTCTTTGCGACCCCATGGACTGTAGCCTAGCAGGATCCTCTGTCCATGGGATTTTCCAGGCAAGAGTACTGGAGTGGGTTGCCATTTCCTTCTCCAGGGGATCTTCCTGATCCAGGAATCGAACCTGGGTCTCCCACACTGTAGGCAGACACTTTACCATCTGAGCCACCAGGGAAGTCTTTCAAACAAATATCTATTAAACAAATAAATTTAATCAAAACCAATGTCTGACAGACCCGTAAGCTTACTCTTTCCTCAATCTTTCAACTTTCCAGACCCTTAAAATAGTTTTATTTAGTTTTCCAGAAATGTTTTCATTTTTATTTGGATGTTGAAACCCGCATTTATGTCTTAGAATTTGGAAACTGAAAAGAACAACATAAGGAATAATTTAATATTTCTGTTTTTTAAATCAGGAAATTTAAACTTTGGGAGTTTATGTTCAACGTCACCCAGGCAAAAGTAATGATTTTTTAAAAATTGAACTCATTTAATCTTAAATAATAAAGTATGAGGCATTTTCTTTAAAAGGACTTCACAATAAAAATGATAAAATATGAATAAGAACTTTAAAAATAAAGACTAGAGAAAATTTATGTGAAAGTGGAAAATCTGAACCATAAAGATGTAGATTGAAGGCAAAAGAAGAGGGCAGAAGAGGATGAGATGGTTGGATGGTTGGATGAGATGGTTGATCACTGACTCAATGGACATGAGTTTGAGCAAACTCCGGGAGGTGGTGAAGGAGAGGAAAGCCTGGCGTGCTGCAGTCCATGGGGTTACAAAGAGCTGGGCATGACTCAGTGACTGAACAACACAATCACAATATTATTTTAAAATTTGAAGTGTCAGTAAATGTGCTAATTGGTTAGAGGATCATTTCAGACATGTTGAGAACAGTAGAGAACCTGATCTGGCCCAAAACTCAGAGGTGCACTAGCCTCTGGGCATATTTATTAATTTACTCTAAATAGTAATGTCTTCAACATAAAACACTGCCAAACATTTTTGCTTGAAGTTTATTGGATATTTGCAATAGACTGGAGCTATTTGGCATTGCCAAGTAAAAATATACTTATTAACTTGTTGGTTAGACTGCTTCTTTATAATAGATTATTTGCGATGATTAATCATTTGAGACCTGCCTGCAGACACAGGCCACTGCATTATAAATCACGTCCTATTTTCTTCATAGGGAATGAAATGATGTTCAGTTTTTGGACATGATTTATCATTTGCAGGTTGTATCTGCTATTCATGTGTGCTGGGAAAATGGATGGATTGTCTTATTAAAAATTCCTCACCCTTTGCTATTTTATTCTCTGCATAGCCAGAGAAAAACCATTAGCAGGGACTTAACTTTGTATCCCAATATTAAGCTGTAGTGAACTACCAATAGACAGAAAGGGTATGGACGAGTTTCTTTGTTATCAAATAAGGCAAATACATGCCAGCAACTGGACTTTTCAAATAATATCATACAGGTATCATTTGATCTTTTTTTAAGGATGGATACACTCTTGATATTTAAGTATACTGTCTTCTTTCAGAAGCTTGGGACTAATATAGGTGTTATGCCTGTGATAAGAGTTTTTCCTTTTGATGTAATTCCCTCCAGCTCTTGGTGATATATAATCTCAAAGTTAAAGCAGTTGCTGCTATTTTATGAAATGCCACTCACTGCCTAAAATGTTCTTCTGTTGCCAGCCTGCTATTGTGAAAGCTGGTCACCAGGGCCATTGTCACTGCCTGTGACAATAGTAGTTGTCTACTGTAATCCTAATAGGATTATTCAGATGAAGCAATAAGGACATTTAATCAAACATCAAGAGCAAATAATATTTAGAGCTTTAGGACCAGACTTGCATTACAATCCTAGCACTGTCAGTTACTATGTGTCTTTTGACAATTTGCCTCTGTAGCTTGCAAATTCCTTATGTGCACGAATGGGGAGTTTTGAAAAATGAATCTCGTAGGGTTGTCCTGAGGGTTGAATGAGCACTGGCATAAATAAAAGCTTTCATGTTTGCTATTTATTGCTGATATTACACATAAGGTTAGGGAAAATATGTTAATCTATCTGAAAAGTGGGAAATAATATTTCTGTAGAATTTCCCTGGGTTTTTTATATAACGTATGTAAAACAGCACAGTATTTGGATGTAATAGGTAATCAATTATTTTATTGCATCTGCCAAACTGAGTCTACAATATTTATCTGGCCTCTTATTTTTTAATCACTGTCAATATTTAGTAAACAGTGTTAGGGGTCTGTTCAGAGTGATATTCTTGGCAAGCAAACAGGAAGTACAGTGTATAGTTTAGTGCACAGATAATCTAGGTTCTAATCCCAGCTCTGCCATTTCCTGGTTCTGTGACCTTCAGCATATTATATAAACAATCAGTGTCTCAGGTTCCCTATCTATAAGATGGGAATGCTATAGTGCCTGTCTGGTTAAATTATTGTGGGAAATATAAAAGGAATGAATATATATAATACACTTCAAGTAACTCCTGACACACAGTAAATGCTAAATAAGTATTTGCTATTATTCACTAAAAGAAGATCCAGAATACACTTTTCAAATTCATACAAACACATGCATGCACACTTGTATTTACTGACTCACATGCACATCTACCTTGGGTGGTCAAGGCTGGATAAGAATGTGCAATAATTTACCCAATAATGAAAATAGCTGAGAAATTAGATATGAACTCTGTAGATTCTAACAAGGCAAATTATTTCCTTCTTATAGGGAAGATGAATATGATCTCGAAGACACACCAATTTATGGTAACGTAGATAATATGGCCTTAGGTAAGTTTTATTTTTTCAAAAATTAAATTTACCTATAAATCAATTACCCCCACATAATTCCACAAAGAATTTGAAGTAGCTTATTTTTTGTCACAATCATATTTAAATATTCCAATGGTAACCATCCATTCGAGTATATTTAGCATACCATTTATTATGTATTTTCAAAGCTGCATATTGTAAGTTGTATTGCAACATTCAGTGTGAATCAACATCCTGTTTTTCTATATTCTCTTTATTTCAATCTAGTTTGTAGTGAGAATACCGGAAGACTCAATTACCATGAATTCTGACACACACAGATTTCTATGAAATAAAGCTATTTCTAGAACAGAAGATTGCCCAGGGAAACAGTGCTTTATGCTCTGTATACAAAAGCATATCTACAGTGAATAATTTGGAACAAAGAACAGATTCTCTGGTTTCCTCTGTTTTAACTGGTTCTTTTAAAGTAGGGAATCTAGGGCTGCACTGATGACAAGCAGGGAAAGAGATTTGTAACAAGTACTCTTCAATTCCCAGCATCCTTTATTCCTCGAAATGTTCCACTCCCCCACAACTAAAAATCTCCTGCTGCTGCTGCTGCTGCTAAGCCACTTCAGTCGTGTCCGACTCTGTGTGACCCCATAGATGGAAGCACACCAGGCTCCCCCTTCCCTGGGATTCTCCAGGCAAGAACACTGGAGTGGGTTGCCATTTCCTTCTCCAATGTGTGAAAGTGAAAAGTGAAAGTGAAGTCGCTCAGTCGTGTCCGACCCTTAGCGACCCCACGGACTGCAGCCTACCAGGCTCCTCCATCCATGGGGTTTTCTAGGCAATCGTACTGGAGTGGCTTGCCATTGCCTTCTCCTAAAAATCCCCTACATGTCTCAAAACAAACAGCTGTGATCTGATCCCAGCCCTCTGATGAGAAAAGCTGTCAGACAAGGGTTACCAATTATCCCTATCCTTGCCCTCTAAGCACTTAATTCATGATTGGTGGAGGGTGAGGTAGGTGGTGTTAACTCCTGTTGATTGGCCTCTCAAACACAGATTCCCAGTAATGAATGAAATTTATCTGAATCTCTATATATCAAGACAGTATGAAATCTCCTAAAGTTAAACACGTAAGAATTTTATAGGAGTCAAGAATTTAAATAATCTTTGTCTCCCCTCCTCCCCCACCACCATTGTGAAATATCCTTTAATCCTCTGCTCTCTGAGGAATCAAAACTATTTTTCAGGAATAGACTATTAAAGAATTTTCCTTCCTATTTCCCTTTGCAGAATTGTGGTGCCCACTTATACTATTTGAGGACTTAATTTCTTTTGTATCCTGGTAGCTCAAAGCCCCGGAGAAGGCAATGGCAGCCCACTCCAGTACTCTTGCCTGAAAAATCCCATGGACGGAGGAGCCTGGTAGGCTGCAGTCCATGGGGTCGCGAAGAGTCAGACACAACTTCACTTTTCACTTTCATGCACTGGAGAAGGAAATGGCAACCCACTCCAGTGTTCTTGCCTGGAGAATCCCAGAAACGGGGGAGCCTGGTGGGCTGCCGTCTATGGGGTCGCACAGAGTTGGACACTACTGAAGCGACTTAGCAGCAGCAGCTCAAAGCCCACCATATCTGCAGTCTTCACGAGTAGTGAGCACAGTTGCCTCTCTTACAGGTTCTGATTTAGTAATTCCACAGTAGGGCTTAAGAACCTCCTATTTAACAAGCCTCCCAGGTGATTCTAATGCACGTTACCCATGGTTTATGCTTTGAGAAACATTATAGGCCAGTTCTCTACCTTGCTTTTCAGAAAGGGTTGGAGGATTACAAAGTACCTTGTATTATAAACACACCTTTTCATCTATGGGGTCAAATTGGTGCAATCAACATTTCTGCAACATTACTCTCCATCCTATAAGTCATTAGCTCTCCTTCCTCTCCCTTTTAAATAGAGTATCTGGGGAAAGAAAGGTACGGATGACTCAGCAAGCATCCCTCACAGAAGGAAATAGGTTCATGCCTGCTGGCTGGTGGACATGGCCAAACCTCCCCAACAACTTAGCATTATATACCCCACTGTATACCCCTCAAAACAGCCTGGATGAACTGTCTTGTCACTGATATGTGGAACAACAAACATAATCTAAAATATATATTTTTCAAAGACAGTATAGGGTTAAAAAGGACTCTGAGTAAAATATCTTTCTTATGGAAAATATTACCAAATTTTGATCATCAATATATGTGCTCTGTGCTTTATGCCACCTGCACCATTTGTAATCATACTTAAATAGAAGGGCACAAGCAAGCTTTTAACTCATGGGATCTCCCTAACATATAAATGGTAGTTTGAGCAGAGACTGTCATGTCCTGCGATGGTATAAAAAGTGTAATATGATCTCATCTTTATCCAAGTGACCGTCTTTTGTCTAATTGTTAATACTGTGGGGCAACAGGATTCTCCACAGTCTGATCTGCAGACAGCAGTTTGTACCTCCTTACCTTTGCATCACCCCAAAAATAGACTAATCAAATGACTCCCGAGGGTTCCAAATTTATAGCTAAGTGTTGTTTGGGTCATGTATTATGATTTGAGCCAGCATTTTTAAATCTTTCCATTGTAAATCTCTTTTCAACTTCCCAGAACCAGTGGATGAAAACTGCTACGAACAGATGAAAGCACGACCAGACAGATCTGTGAACAAACTGCAAGACGCCCCACCTTCACAGGTGAGTTTTGTTTTCTGTATCAAGGGCCAGATTCAGCCTAGGTCATGGCACAGCTGCCTGTTTCACGAGTATAAAGGCAGCATATTCTGATAAACATCAGAAGCAGCCTGTTAGAAATTTTGCATTCTGAACTGCTGTCAAATTCTAGAGCCTAAGCTCTAATGACGAGAAGGCAATGGCAAGCCACTCCAGTACTCTTGCCTAGAAAATCCCATGGATGGAGGAGCCTGGTAGGCTGCAGTCCGTGGGGTCACTAAGGGTTGGACATGACTGAGTGACTTCACTTTCACTTTTCACTTTCACACAGTGGAGAAGGAAATGGCAACCCACTCCAGTGTTCTTGCCTGGAGAATCCCAGGGAGGGGGGAGCCTGGTGGGCTTCTGTCTATGGGGTCACACAGAGTCGGACACGACTGAAGTGACTTAGCAGCAGCAGCACCAGCAAGCTCTAATGAAAAACTAAGAAGGCAAATAAATAGTTTTCAGAGCTACACTTAAAGAGTCAAAATTGTGTACAACTACAAAGGCAGTAGATTTCAGGGGGAAAGTGGATTCTCTTTCTAAATAATTAAGCTTTTTTTCTTTCAGAGCAAAAAGAAAGTTACATGTATCATAGAAATAATTATAAAAAGTGACACAGAATGCTCAGAAGACTGAGATGTCAGGAATGGATGGTGGATGGGGAGAGAAAGACCTTAGTGAAAAGAAATTAACTGTAAAAGAACGTACTTCTGTTTTATAAGGAAAATGAGTGTAAATTTAATACAACCTCTATGGCTATTGTCTTATGGCGAGATTTACACGCGGCTTGTGGGGGATAGGCAGGACTAAAGCATACGCAGAAATAGAAAAGCCCAAGAAGAAATGGGTAGTTTATACTTTTCCTACCCACATCAGTTCAGCCTCCTCAGACACAGCACTGCTGTTCACAATCTTAGTGGATGCGTAGTTGAAGTGTTATAAACTTCAGTTACAATGGTTCTTTCTTCTTCCCTGTCCCATCCCTTTTGTTACGTGCTCTCATGCTATTTCCTAGAAACAGGCATAGGGCCAGCATTTCCTAGGTAGTCGTTATACGTCAGACTTGTCTTATGTGCTTTATAGGCCTGAGCATTTTAGATTCCTATGAGGGAGAGAGCATGATTATTCCCATTTGACAGAGATGATATAAAACTTGCCCTAGAGTCTCAGAAACTAAGTAGGGAAACAGAATCCAACCTTAATCCCACTTGACAGAAAACATTTTCCTCTCAAAGATGGGTCAAAACTTGGAAACTTCCCATTAAGATAGAATTTCCTTTTTCTTTATAGGAGCCTTCTAAAAATAAAATTTTAATTTTTTTTTTTTTTTGAGAAAACAAGATGTAGTGAGGTTTAAGCAGAATGTAAAGTAACTCTCTCATGGGCAAATCTGCCATGTGACATTCAATTAATTGTTAAATGTATTTTAGATAAAAGGCATGAAAAAACTGCTTGTTATAATATTTGCAAAATTCATGATAATAAAAAGAAAATCTTTTGAGAAAGGTTAAAATATAACTATACCACCAGAAATGCAGAGATCCACAGTACCTTAGTTATAATAGAACCGAGAGGTCTGTTGCTGTTTGAATAGAAGTTGCTGTTTAATACATGTAAATTAAATAGGTCAGCCTTATTTATGCCGCATCTGGTTTATACTCAAGAGGAAATTGCGGAGAGCCTTAAAATGTCTTTAAAAGTCTGTTATTTTATAAATTATATATTTAAAGACATTTCTAAGGGAATTAGTCTTTATCTTTCTCACAAATTGCACAAATTAGAAGCAATCTCTACTTTTAAATTAATTTTCATTGGAGTATAGTTGATTTACAATGCTGTGTTTGTTTCAGGTGTACATCGAAGTGAATCAGCTATATATGTATATTCACTCTTTTGTAGATTCTATTCCCATATGGGTCATTACAGAGTACTGGGTTGAGTTCCCTGTGCTATACAGCAGGTTCTTATTAGCTATCTATTTTACATATAGTAAGTAGTGTGCATAGATCAATCCCAATTTCCCAATTTATCCCACCAGAAGTAATCTCCTTATATTTGCTCAATTCCATTTTATTAGAGGGCTTCCCTAGTAACTCAGTTGGTAAAGAATCCATCTGCAATGCAGGAGACTGTGGTTCGTTTCCTGGGTGGAGATTTCCACTGGAGAAGGGATAGGCTACCCACTCCAGTATTCTTGGGCTTCCCTGCTGACTCAGCTAGTAAAGAATTCACCTTCAATGTGGGAGACCTGGGTTCGATCCCTGGGTTGGGAAGATCACCTGGAGAAGGGAACGGCTACCTGCTCCAGTATTCTGGCCTGGAGAATTCTATGAACTGTATAGTCCATAGGGTCACAATGACAGTTATCATCAAAACACTGCCCAGTGAACTACTATGGTACTCAGTTACTTTGGTCAATTACAAAAGTGTGAAGAATCCATAATGCAATACAAAAAAAGCTTGATGGATCAAATATTGGAAACAGGAAAAAGCTCCTTGTCCTTTGAAAATGATGTATACAGTTCAAAAGTTGCCATTTCAGTCTCTAAGTCTGCTATTAACCGGGAAGAGTTGACTGGGAAACCTAGTGACAAAATGGGTTCATGAGAGTTCCCTAAAAATTTTAGGGGATGAGTGTGAACTTATTTTTCTCTTATCCTCACATCAAAACCTCACCCATCCCTCATTTCTCTCCATGTCAGAAGCATCCTCTCCCCTTTCCAAAGCCAATAGTCCTACTTGGGTTCTTGACTATTTCTTCTACTTCTTTCAAGATCTTGCACCTTCAATTATTTGTCTCCATTTCTTTAAATGAATGAAGTACTATTGACTTACAAATTCACCCAAATTTCTGCAATATTTAAAAACACAAAACAACAAAACTTTTACTTCAACCCATTTTTGTCTCTAATTCCTAAACTGGTTTTTACTTTTCTCCAGTTTCCATTTATATTCACAGATACACATATTTTTTATCCCTTTCTATATATTTTCTGGGCCTCCCAGGTGACTCAGTGGTAAAGAATTCACCTGCCAATGCAGGAGACAGGAGACACAGGTTTGATCCCTGGGTCAGGAAGATCCCCTGGAGGACGAAATGGCGATTCACTCCAGTATTATGCCTGGAAAATTCCATGTGCAAGGAAGCCTGGTGGACTACAGTCTATGGTGTCGCAAAAAGTCAGACACAACTGAACATGCATGAGCATGCAATGCACGTGTATTTTCACCCATCTCCACTGTTTCCCCATCCATTTCCCATGAAGCGATGGGACCAGATGCCATGAGCTTTGTTTTCTGAATGTTGAGCTTCAAGCCAACCTTTTCACTCTCCTCTTTCACTTTCATCAAGAGGCTTTTGAGTTCCTCTTCACTTTCTGCCATAAGGGTGGTGTCATCTGCATATCTGAGGTTATTGATATTTCTCCCGGCAATCTTGGTCCCATCACTTCATGGGAAATAGATGGGGAAACATTGGAAACAGTGTCAGACTTTAATTTTTTGGGCTCCAAAATCACTGTGGATGCTGATTTGGGCTCCAAAATAACTGCAGCCATGAAATTAAAAGATGCTTACCCCTTGGAAGGAAGGTTATGACCAACCTAGACAACATATTAAAAAGCAGAGACATTACTTTGCCAACAAAGGTCCGTCTAGTCAAGGCTATGGTTTTTCCAGTGGTCATGTATGGATGTGAGAGTTGGACTGTGAAGAAAGCTGATCGCTGAAGAATTGATGCTTTTGAACTGTGGTGTTGGAGAAGGCTCTTGAGAGTCCCTTGGACTGCAAGGAGATCCAACCAGTCCATTCTAAAGGAGATCAATCCTGGGTGTTCATTGGAAGGACTGATGCTAAAGCTGAAACTTCAATACTTTGGCCACCTCATGCGACGAGTTGACTCACTGGAAAAGACTCTGATGCTGGGAGGGTTTGGGGGCAGGAGGAGAAGGGGATGACAGAGAATGAGATGGCTGGATGACATCACCGACTCGATGGACATGAGTTTGAGTGAACTCCAGGAGTTGGTGATGGACAGGGAGGCCTGGCGTGCTGTGATTCATGGGGTCGCAAAGAGTCGGGCACAACTGAGCGACTAAACTAAACTAATTCAGCTGAAACAATACTTGGTAAATCACAAATGACCATTACACATACAATCTGTGGTCTTTTCTCAAGACTCACATTCGTTGAACTCTATAGGACTTGATAAATGTTGACCAGTTGTTGACCAGACACACATTTGGAATGTTTTCAGTAATAAGGTCAAAAACTCAATTCAAGCTATATCATAAAAGGGAAATCACTGGCTTATATAACTGAGATATGAGGGTGTCTTGTTTTTGAAATGATTGAATATGAGGGCTCCTCTATTTCTTCTCCTTACTTCTTTGTTACTGACTTTATTCTCTTCTATTACCAACAGGCTCTTCCATTGAGGCTGGGAAAGCCACAGGAGACCCATATTTTCTTTCTCCCAAATCCAGGGAAAGATATCTTTTCTATTTCTGCACCTGTACCTCAGTCCCAAAAAGGCCATGTAATTGGCGCTGCTGAAGTCATATGCCTACTCTTGGCCCAGATTCTGTTGGCAGGAGGATGGGTAGTGTAATTGGATCCAGCCTGGGTCGAATGCTTATTCCTGTGCTGAGATGGGATACAGCATTGTAATTGATAGGCTCTCCAGGACCAGATTGAGGAAAGAAATCTCCTAAAACAAAGTGGAGAATTTATTAAAGAAAGAGAATAGAACAAAGTGCTGCTGCTGCTGCTAAGTCGCTTCAGTCGTGTCCGACTCTGTGCGACCCCATAGATGGCAGCCCACCAGGCTCCCCTGACTGTCAAAAAAAGTTACCCACCCCTTTATATTACTAAATGCCTTTTGGTAATTTTGCTAACTTCACTGACATATTCTCTATCTAGGCAAAGGTAAAGCAGGTCTTAAAACATGAGGCATGTTAAGAGAGCAGTGAAATGTCCAGTTTGCTTGAAATACAGAGTTTATGGAGGGGAGTACTGGGAATCAAATAGCAGGTATGAATTATGAGCAAAGGAAACCATGAATGTTATGCTATAAAATTCAGACTCTAGGCTAAAGTTTCGGGGCCAGGATGGTAAAATATAAAAGTTATGCCTTAGGAAGATAATTTGAAAATAGTATATGGGCTAACTGGCAGAACATAGAGATGCGATGGCAATGATACCAGTTACCTATCTACAATTATCCAGAAATTATTTTAGAAATAAAGTCAGACCAAAGATACCAGAGAGGTTATAAATAGAACCATCCCCCTGCCTGGTAGAGGAGATAAGACTTTTTCACTTTTAGCATGAAAACAAGTGCCAACAGGGAGAAGCTAATCTATGCATCGAGGGGTTGTTAATCCAAATGTTGCTTCTTTACCAAAAACCCCACAAATTGATATAACTTTGGCTTACTCTGAATGGTAAACCCTTTTTTTTTTGTTTATTCAATGGCTGTTCTAAATTTTTAGCCTACAGCTCTGATAATTATAATACCACCATACCTTGGACCTTATCTTGGTTCGAAAACCAGGTTTGAACTGGGCAGTCTACTTAAACATTGGGTTTTTTTGCTAGATGCATACTACAGAGATATACAGCAAGGGGTTAGTTGAATTTGTGGGTGCAAAACTGTGGATATGGAGGGCAGACGATAACATTATATGCAATATTACATAAAAATTATATATATGTTTACCTGCTCAAGGGGTTGGCATCCCTCACTCCCACATTGTTCAAGGGTCAACTGTAAATTACCTCCATTTGCTAATAACATTGTAAGATGCACGTTAAGTCATTGCAGTCATGTCCAACTCAAAGCAATCCTATGGACTGTAGCCCGCCAGGCTCCTCTATCCATGGAATTCTCCTGGCAAGAATACTGGAATGGGTTGCTCACCCTCCTCCAGGGGACCTTCCCACCCTATATTGTAAGATAGGTACTCTCATTTGATACCAAGAGGTTTAAAATATTGATAAAAAAAAACAAACTGCCCAAGGTCCCATGATCAGAATGTCACAGCTGGAATTCAATCCTAAAACTTTCAAACACCAAATTCAAGATCTTGCCTTCAGGCTTATTGCTTTCTGCAAGTTTCTCTAGTCTCCTGCCCTTCTTAATCTAGTACTGACCCAGCTTTAGGCCAGAGAGGACCACCAGGCTTTTTTGGATGCAAATGAATCCAAGACCAACCTAAATGAGCTCAAAGAGGATCTGGGGACAGGTAGGCAGGAAGGAAGTAATAGGGGAAAATGGGAAATGCAACTCTTGCCAAATGCTGGTCATATAAATGGTTGTTCGTGGTTGTTTAGTTGCCAAGCCATGTCCAATCATTGCAAGCCCATGGACTGTAGCCAGCCAGGTTCCTCTGTCCATGGGATTTCCCAGGCAAGAATACTGGAGTGGGTTGTCATTCCCTTCTCCAGGGTATCTTCCCAACTCAGGAATCAAAGCTGGGTCTCCTGCATTACAAGTATCTTCTTTACTGACTGAGCCATCAGGGAAGCCCCAGTCATACAAATAAACCCTGTTAACCTTATACTTCTGAGTCTCAAATGTAGAGAAAGTACAGACTTTTGTGGGTATCAAACAACCAATTATTAAACATATGTAAAGCATATTTGATTGGTTATATTCCTTTCTGTCATGCTTTGTTCCCAGTTTAACAAGTCAGAGTATTGTTACTTGGTAGGTGAAATACAGGGCAGGCACTCCCTGAGGTGAATGCAGGGGGAAAAACTGGTTAAAAAATCCATCTAAAAAGTGTGTATTCTGAGTATAAGAAAGAAAACTGTTTTCTTTTAAGCATTTTCCACTCCAAATCTTGAATTTATTATTTGTAGTTATCACTCTAATTGACAAATTTGGCAAATAAGGCCGTGAAGACCAGAAAACAAACGTTTGTTTTTGTTAGGCTTTTGAGTTTCCCAGAGGTCAAAGTCAAAGAATGGCTAACAGTGAAAACTTACCATACCTTTCTTTTTTAGGAAACTGAAGTAAGGATATGCTATGCCTCATTAGATCACAACAATGAAGGGAAGCGAAGAAAGCCCAAGAAACCGAAAACTCATTTGTCAGACAAGGATGAAGACGGGCAGATGCATGCAATGGATATCAGCCTTTCTAAGACCACTTTGGTGGACAGTTTCCCACCAGAAAGCGAGACAATAGAGGAAAACATTCATGATGATCCCATCAGGCTGTTTGGATTGATCCGTGCACAGAAAGAAAGTTCACACTCGCTAGACTATGATCTAGCTCAGTGAACTGGCTCTTACTGGACCTGTTTGTCAAAGAAATGAAGACCCATTTGACACAGCATGACTTGCCACGGTGATGATCTGATCGTCTGTTGGTGGGATGGTCGCTTACCTTTTATCCAGAGGTTATGTTATGCATGCCAAATGGAATACCATACAAATTAGCTATTTAGTTATTTGAATTCACTTAAAAAACACCTGTGTAGTAAAATGTAAATAAAATCAAGTTTGCCAGTTGAACCTGATAGAAGCCATAACTTCAAAACAATACTCAGTGATGTAAACCTCCCCTGAAAAAAGGTTTTAAGCATATGTTCTTGATCATGTTGAAAGAAGTCAATATTTTTTTTTAAAGTTCTCTTTTCTGAATGTGAAATACCCCATAATTGGAGAAAATTTCTGATTGAAAGGCATAGGAGGCATTTAAACTTATTTCTAAGAGTAGAGAGATAAGCTTCTTAATATTTTCCACAAATGGAAATTTTAGTTCTAGAAATTATGAAATTAATGCATACTCCTTATAACAATAAATAGTATAAAAAATAATTTAGATATTCCACTTGCCAGACATAATTGCCATGATCAACTTTCTATATATTCTTTTAGATATTTTTCTCGGCATGACCATACATATTCCCATATATAGGCCCACCAGTTTTTTTTTTTAAAGAAAAGGGGGAATGATGATTATACACATATTATTTAAACTTTTTTCACTTAATATATCATAAATTTCTTTCCAGTATTATTTTTAACTATAACTAACTATAGTTAATAATTTTAATTTAATGACTGCATAGTATTTCATTGATGATTGTACCAAAACTTAAATAATTTTGAAGTTCATTTAGCTTGTTTCCAATCTCTGGTTTTTTGCTTTTACAAATAACATTTTAATGAGAATCCATCTTTGCACATGTTTGGTACTTGTCTGACTTCTTGTGGCTAAATGTCTAGGAAAAGGATTGCTGCTTTAAAAGGTGTGCATTGTGTAAGTCTCTATGGATTATATTTCTGAAAGGCTAGGAGTTAGGTCAAAGTGTGTGCCCTGTTTAAACGCTAATAAGTGCTCTTAAATTGCTCTCCAAAAATTTTTTTTCTAAAATGCTTTCTACCTCGCGCCATTTGGAGTAGACAATTGGGTTGAAATCACTGAACAAAAACATTATACTTGACAGCTATTGCTCCTGCCCTCTGACTAGAGCTTAGAAGATTTTAGTGACTCTTCAATTATCTGTGGAGCTCCCGTGGCTGTTGATATTGTGGTTAAAGTGTAGCTACTAGTAAAAAAAAAAAAAATGCTACTAAGAAGAAAGAATGAGAGATAATAACAGTGAGAGGGCATCTCTGAAGGAACTCTTAATTCTGAGAACTGAGCAATGAGAAGGAACCACCCACATAAAGAGAGGAAGAAAGAGCACATTTTGTGTAAAACTTCTATCCCTATTTGGAAGTGCCTACTTCTATCAATAATTATTTTCCATTATGAATCTGTAGAAAAATAAATGCTGATTAGAAAATATTTCAAGTTGTCCACAATGCCATAGAAAAGGCAAAAAATATTAATATCTAAGGTCAGAAGTCAGGTTTCTGATTCCAAAGAACCAAAATGAAGTTAATAATACATATTGACTTTGTGTTTAATGTTTAATTTAAAATAAAATTTTTACTATCATGTTTATGTTGTTACATGTTTATATCTTACCATGGTTCAATAAAAATAAAGTTAGATTGTGTTTATGGCACCTATTTTTTCCTGTAACTATTCCATAGCATTCACTTGTATTATTTACCTGGCAGCTAGAAATATTTGAATTTTTTGCCTCTGGTTTATATCATTTGAATTCTAAAATATTTTAGAGTTTTGTGTACCAGATATATCTGATGCCCATTAGGAAGATTTTTAGCTACAAATTTAAATTCTTTAATAAATATAAGGCTCTTTAAGTTACCTATTTCTTATTGTGTAATCTTGGTGAATGTGTCTTTTGAGGAATTTGTTAAATTTATCGGCATCAAGTTGTTCAAATACTCTCTATTATTCTTTTACTATCTGTAGAATTTGTAGTGACTTTTCTTTTATACTGATAATTTGCTTATTTTTACTCATCTAGAGGTTTGTTAGTTTTGATTCCCTGAAAAAGTTATTGTTCAATTTTCTATTGTTTTTACATTTTCTGTTTCATTGACTTACCCTCTGATCTATGTTATATCCCTTCTTCTGCCTATTTTATGTTTCATTTTTCTTTTTTTAAAAAAAATTTTAAGGTGGAAACTGAGGTCATTAATATAAAACTTTTCTTATCTAAAGTAGGCAGTCTCATAAATTTCCCCTTTCTAAAATATTGTTTTTCTATATCCCACAAATTTTGATGTTTTCATACTCATTCATATCAAATACTTTCAATTTTCCTTTTGATTTCTTCTTTAACCAATGGGTTACTTATAAATGTATTTTATAGTTTCCAAATATTTGAGGATTTTCCAGATATTTCTGTTGTTGACTTCTAACTTAAAATTCTATTGTGGTCATAGAACATATGACTTGAATATTTTTATATTTATTGTGGCTTTACTGTCAGAATATAGTCTATCTTAGTAGATAAGAGTGTGCACTTGAAAAATGTATATTCTATTGTTGACAGAGTGTTCTGTAAGTATCAACTCGGTCAATTTGGTTGATAGAGTTTTTCAAGTCTTCCAGGTGGCACTAGTGGTAAAGAATCCCCCTGCCAATGCAGAAGACACAGGAGACGTGGGTTCAGTCCCTGGGTCAGGAAGATCCCCTGGAGGAGGCCATGGCATCCCACTCTAGTATACTTGCTGGGAGAATCTTGTGGGCAGAGGAGCCTGGTGGGCTACAGACTGTGGGGTGGCAAACAGTTGGACACAACTGAAGTGAATGAGCATGCACACATGCATATCCTCACTGATTTTGCCTATATGTTCTATCAATTATTGAGACTGCTGAAATCTGACTGTATTTGTACATTTGTCTATTTCTCTGTACCAATCTGTCAGTTATCGCTTCATGTTTTTTAAAGCTCTGTTATTATCAGAGAATGAGATGGCTGGATGGCATCACCGACCCGATGGACATGAGTTTGAATGAACTCCGGGAGTTGGTGATGGACAGGGAGGCCTGGCGTGTTGTGATTCATGGGGTCGCAAAGAGGCAGACACGACTGAGCGACTGAACTGAACTGATTATTAGGGCATACCTGTTCAGAGCATTATTTTGAGATGAATTTAATCTTTATCATTAAGATATAACCATCTTCATCCTTGGTAGTAGTGTTTTCTCTGCAATCTATGTGTCTAATATTAATACTGTTATTTTAGCTCTTTTGATTAACGTTAGCATGATATATCTTTTTATATCTTTTCAACCTAGTTACATCTTTTATACTTGAAGTGCACTTTTTGTGGGCCACATATAGTTTTGCTTTTTTAAAAAATCCAGTCTGAAAATCTATCATTTAATTGGGGTGTTTATTTTCATTTAGTGCAGCTATTGATATTATTGGGTTCAAAGCAACACTTTTGATATATTTTATTTGTCCCATCTGTTCTTGTTTTCTTCTTTTCATGACATCTTCTAGATTATATCAGTATTTTATGATTCCATTTTATTTTCATGGCTGGATTATTAGTTATAAATCTGTTATTTTAGTATTACGTATCATTATAAACGTTCACATTTCAGCTGAAAAAATGTAAAGAAAGTAGAGAACACTTTGACTCAAAAAACAGATTAATTCCACAGTCTTAAGATTTTCACTGAAAATGTCTTAAGGTTCCAAAAAGTTCCACTCAAATCTCAAGAGTAGGAGAAGTAACTAATTTTCCTTTGGTATTAAAGGATTTATTTCTAGCAGATTAAAGGCAGTATGATTAGTTTTGACATATACTTAAATCTCTGAGGTTTTGCCTTCATTTGATAAAAAGAATTGATAATTTATGTTAAGACTGAAAAACAAGAACATTAAAATTTACAGAAGATAATAAGATAAATTCAACAGATGCACTAGTAATGATGCTTGTGTGCCTTTAACCTCTTCGAAGAAGCCAGCCTGCCTACTCACAGCTTCTACTAAGTCATGGCTGACTGTATCTAAAGTGGGAACCTGAATCAAGATAGCTGTCTAATATATAGATTTGTGTAGAAGATGCACTATCAGTGGGGGCAGAGCCAACAGGATGCTATTAGAGAGAATTTGGTGCTTGGTAAACAAGGCACAATTGCAAGGGGGCAGAAACTAAGAGTAAACACAAGAAGATTGTTGCTAGAGAATGGAATTCAAGACTGATCAATCAGAAAATCCTAACAACTCTTAATTATTAAGAACTTACTAAGTGCAAGACACTGGGCTAAGTACTTACCTGCATACCTAATTTAATCACAAAACAGCCTAAAAGATGGATGCTATTATAGTCTTACCTATGAGAAAACCAAGGCTGATAAAGATTAACTTGCCCAATATTTCACAAATATAGATTCAGAATTTAAATAGCAGTCCAAGTGCAGAGCTGGATATGTTGAGAAATTGGTCCCTTCAGTTGGTTAAAAGCACCTTAGGCCCAAGTTTTGGATTGGCCCTGGTGAAGTGAAGCTGCTCAGTCGTGTCCAACTCTTAGCAACGCCGTGGACTGCAGCCTACCAGGCACCTCTGTCCATGGGATATTCCAGGCAAGAATACTAGAATGGGTTGCCTTCTCTACTTGTCATGGCCAGGCACTGTTAATTCTAAGTGCTTTAAATAAAATAACCCATTCAACTTTCTTGGGTTAGGTACTATTATCTCTCATTTTACAGATGAAGTCTCTGCAGTATAGAGTGGTTAAGAAATTTGTCAAGGGTCAAACAGCTAGTGAGTGTTGGAGTCAGGATTTAATTCCAGGCAGCCTGACTCCAGAGTAATGAGTTCTCAGGTACCACCCTCCTCCTTCCTCTGGTCATGGGTCTGCCTTAGGTGACACCACAGATGATTGTAGCCATTTTGTCAGCAGTTACCTGGGAAAACAGCCAAGACCAAATGAACAAGGGATCCAGGGTCCTTTCTAACAGCTCCGTGGTGGTTTAGTCATCAAGTCATATCCGATTCTTATGACCCCATGGACTGTAGCCCACCAGGCTCCTCTTTCCATGGGATTTTCCAGGCAAAAGTACTGGAGTAGGTTGCCATTTCCTTCTCCAAGGCCTAATTGTCCCTACATCCTACCTATTTAATCATAATCATCTCTACTTTAAATATACTGTTTCTCATATTTAAAAATAAAAAAGGTTAAGACAAATTGAAGAAAAAATATTAGAAATGTTGAAAATTAATAAAAATTTATTGTAGTTTTCACAAACTAAGAACGTCTCTAATTTAGGATGAATCTAAATATAAATCCACGTAAATGAGATTTGCGGCTTTCAATAAACACCAAGACATCTGCCAAAACAGGTTCATAATAAAGTGTTTTCACAGGCAAGTATTTTATTAATGCCACTTGCTTTTAAATGCCTTGCCTTTACCAGTCTTCTATCCCAATTTTAGGGGAAAAAGAGGTCATCACTTCAGTGACTTTGGATGCTAAAGTCATGTTCACACCTATAAAAGACAAAACCCAAAACAAACTTGCAAAAACTTTTTCAGTGTTACAGGTAGCACCTAGTTTTGTGCCCAGTTTTGTCTAATAATGAACATGGATGTGGAAAGCTAACTCATTTAGAAATTTTTATTTAAACCAAAATGGAAAGAATGGAATAAGTGTTTTAGTCAGTACTATCTTTGGCCACTTCTGATACAATTAACTCTCTTAACAAGTCGGTATCCATCACCAAGCTTGAGAGTTAGACATTTGGTTTGGTTTTCATCTAAATTGATTGAGACAGTAGATTAATTTAAAAAACTAGTCTAAGTGTTGAGTAATAAATGTGCCATTAGCATTTTAACTTAAAATACATAAACATCTTTTATTAAATCTTTGATGTAAGCCCAAGGCCATTTCTTAAGAAAATCTATGATAGGAGTTTCATGCCATCTTTCTTATATAAATCTCACTATCCATAAAATAATGTCTATATCCTCAGTTTTAGTTTTTTTAAAGTGAAATAAGAAACATCTGTGATGAAATCTAAGTACAGAATTCCTATAGACTTTTTCTTCCAAGATTTTTATGAGAACTTTATCCACATCTAAATTGGCAGCAATTTTTAAGCAAATCACATTTTTTTCTTTGCAAAACAGTTAGCTTATTTATCATTCACTGCAGATGCTGATTGCAGTCAGGAGATTAAAAGACGCTTACTCCTTGGAAGGAAAGTTATGCCCAACCTAGACAGCATATTAAAAAGCAGAGACATTACTTGGCCAAGCAAGGTCCGTCTAGTCAAGTCTATGGTTTCTCCTGTGGTCATGTATGGATGTGAGAGTTGGACTATGAAGAAAGCTGATTGCCGAAGAATTGATGCTTTTGAACTGTGGTGCTGGAGAAGACTCTTGAGAGTCCCTTGGACTGCAAGGAGATCCAACCAGTCCATTCTAAAGGCGATCAATCCTGGGTGTTCATTTGAAGGACTGATGCTAAAACTGAAACTCCAATACTTTGGCCACCTCATGCGAAGAGCTGACTCACTGGAAAAGAGTCTGATGCTAGGAGAGATTGGGGGCAGGAGGAGACGGGGACAATAGAGAATGAGATGGCTGGATGGCATCACCGACTCGATGGACATGAGTTTGAGTGAACTCCGGGAGTTGGTGATGGACAGGGAGGCCTGGCGTGCTGTGATTCATGGGGTCGCAAAGAGTCAGACATGACTGAGCAACTGAACTGAACTGATTTATCATTCAGAAAGTTCTAGCCATACTCATATATCATTTGGACACATAATAGTTGTCTTATATAATTACAATAATAAGTATAGCTAGCAAGTTTAGAAGACAAACACCACTGACTCTTGCAGGTCAGAAAGCAATAGTTAGAACTGGACATGGAACAACAGACTGGTTCCAAATAGGAAAAGGAGTATGTTGAGGCTGTATATTGTCACCCTGCTTATTTAACTTATATGCAGAGTACATCATGAGAAATGCTGGGCTGGAGGAAGCACAAGCTGGAATCAACATTGCTGGGAGAAATATCAGTAACCTCAGATATGCAGATGACACCACCCTTATGGCAGAAAATGAAGAAGAACTAAAGAGCCTCTTGAAAGTGAAAGAGGAGACTGAAAAAGTTGGCTTAAAGCTCAACATTCAGGAAACTGAGATCATGGCATCCAGTCCCATCACTTCATGGTAAATAGATAGGGAAACAGTGGAAACAGTGGCTGACTTTATTTTTCTGGGCTCCAAAATCACTGCAGATGGTGACTGCAGCCATGAAATCAAAAGACGCTTACTCCTTGGAAGGAAAGTTATGACTAACCTAGACAGCATATCAAAAACCAGAGACATTACTTTGTCAACAAAGGTTCATCTAGTCAAGGTTATGGTTTTTCCAATAGTCATGTATGGATGTGAGAGTTGGACTATAAAGAAAGCTGAGCGCAGAAGAATTGATGCTTTTGAACTGTGGTGTTGGAGAAGACTCTTGAGAGTCCTTTGGACTGCAAGGAGATCCAGCTAGTCTATCCTAAAGGAGATCAATCCTGGGTGTTCATTAGAAGGACTGATGTTGAAGCTGAAACTCCAATATTTTAGCCACCTGATGCAAAGAGCTGACTCATTTAAAAAGACCCCCGATGTTGGGAAAGATTGAAGGCAACTGCAGAAGGGGATGACATAGGATGAGTTGGTTAGATGATGAGTTTGGGTAAGCTCCAGGAGTTGGTGATGGACAGGGAGGCCTGGTGTGCTGGGGTTTTTGGGGTCGCAAAGAGTCGGACATGACTGAGCGACTGTACTGAACTAACCTGACTCTTGGGAAGTCTACAACCCTGGTGGTGGGACAATTTCAACTGACTGTAAGTGTTATTGATAGGCCGTTATCACAGAAGCAATAGCAGCACCTGAAAATCTACCAACAGAAAGATTAATTTCTGAACTAAACATTATTGTGTTTTTGTATTCTTCAAAAGAACAGAGAGAATACTATTGAGCCAGCAGAGGCAAACTGCCAGTAGTCCTCTAGTTTTCATAATCCCATTTATTCTTTCTCGATACAGAATTTTGATTTTTTAACTGGTGACCAAGTCAGCCTTAGGGCTTTCCAGTTTGATCAGCCGTAAAAGAATCTGCCTGCCAAAGCAGGAGACACAGGTTTGAGTCCCTGGGACAGAAAGATCTCCTGGAGGAGGAAATGGCTACCCATCCCAGTATTCTTGCCTGGAAAATTCCATGGACAGAGCCTGGTGAGCTACAATCCAGGGGGTTGCAAAGAGTTGGACACAACTGAGCACACATGCAAACAGGACTTAACATTCCATATCATTTATATGTGGAATCTAAAATATAATACAAATAAATTTACAAAACCAATCTTAGACATAGGAAACAAACATGGTTACCAAACGGGAAATGGGATGTGGGTGGTATAATTTGGAGTTAACAAGGTCCAACTGTATATAGCACAGGGAACTATCTAATAACCTATAATAAACCATAATGGAAAATATGAAAAAGCATATTTAAATATGTATATATATATTTACATATGTATGTATATATAAAACTGAATCACTTTGCTGTATACCAGAAACTAACACAATGTCGTAGGTCAACTATACTTCAATTAAAAAGATGTGATGGATGAATTTGAACAGCCATGTTAGATCACAGAATGGACTCCACAGGCCAAAAATGCAACCACAGGCTAAGGATGGCAGAGAAACAACAGAAAGCACCTAAGCCTCTAACACATGAAGCATCACTCTAACCTTGGGTCAACTATATCCAGCTTTCTTAATATGAGAGAAATTTGTTTTATTTAAGCCATTGTTATTTTCAGTTTTTTGTTTACTTCCAGGTGGGCTTTATCTAAGTCATGCATCCAAAAATACCTTGGTTTCATTTTTTACGTAACTTTTCTCCAAGAGGAAATAAGGAATGCTAAAATTGTGTCCTTTAGGGTGCAGGGAAGTTTGTAATATAAGATCCATTGACATACATCCATGGTTAGTATCTGTTTTATACTACTCAGAATAATCTTAGAGATCATAGAAAAGCCAGTTTTTAGGAAGAAAAATGCATATTGAAATCCCTCACATATGCACAAGCTTGTTTCTTCTCCTTTTAAATTTAGACTATTACATATGATTTTGAAGACTACACTTGCATACCTTTATTGGTTATTATAAGTTCAGAGGAAACACAAAAGAATTGTGCCTTAAGGAGATCACTGAAAATTCAGCAAGACATTTACAGACATTTTAAATAGATATTAAAACAACCAGTTTTAAAAAACTGGTTAGTTTTAAAAAACTAACAATTATCTCTTAACTGATTATACTTCATCCACTCTAAATCTTACTATAAAATTGTTAGGACAATAACACTTGCTGTATTTTTAATTACTGAGCTGGTATCAGTTTGACCTAATTCAGTCAGCTTAGCTGGCTCTGAAAGACAAGGTTCCAGCAAAGATGTAAATCAAGTGGCCTGCAGAGTTCAACTCTGATACAGGTCAGAGCAAGCAGTGGAGATGTGAGGTGATCAGATTCTAACAAGAAGGAAGGCAGGTCTGCAGCCTCTTGCAGGGCACTTAGGCAAGCAAGTTTCCTTCTTCCTCTAGCCAGAAGTGCTGCAGTGTCCTCTGCTCTATAGTTTTGAAACTTTAATTATCCTAAAAAAAGGAATACCTTTTCCTGGATCTGTTGACATCATCTTGTCAATTTTGCCATTCTTGCATACTTTGCACTCAATGAGGAATAGCACATATCTCATTTGCAAAATCAGAATGTGGAAGATTAATGCTACATGCACCCTCTCTCACTGTTAATAAAGAAAAATCCCATTCATCTCTTATTCCACTTTTGCAAATAAAAATGAGGTTGCAGGCCTGCTTTTTACTTTTTATGCTAAGTAATGAAGTTTACAAAGACTCGCATTAAAAAAGTAGAAGTCTTCACAATTAACAAGAGTCTAAAAGAAATGATGTCCCCTCTCTCCTGAAGTTACAGAAAGAGAGATTTCTACATCATAAAACAAATTCAAATGGTCTGATTTGATAAAGTATTAAATAGAGGGTATTCACAAGAATATCAATCGTGTTTCCTGTGCAACAAGGGGATTTGTGAATATTCATAACTGTTCTATTAATATAAATTTGTCCTTGGAAGCAGCATTTAAAGATAAGATTCTTGTAAGACTTTGAAGACTTCAGAGATTGTTGCCATGCCCTGTAATAACAACCAAAAGAAATTTGCAGTTCTGATTAGTTATTTTACCCAACCTGACAGTATTATAACTGTCTTCTCAGTGTTTTTTAAGATTGTATTAGGTTGGTGCAAAAGTAATTGTGGTTTTGCATTGTTGAACCTTGCAATGATATTGGAATACATCCTTAAATAAATGTGGTTATGTTATACATCATTTTAATGCACATTTCTCGCTTTGTTTTTTTGCTAAAGACTTATTACTTGCTGTTTATTCTAGACTATAGAAATGATGTTAGGCAAAAAGCAAATTTGAGCAATTTTCTTATTTGAATTCAAAATGGGTTGCAAAGCAGCAGAGACAAATTGCAACATCATCAACAACATCAACATCAACAACAATTGGCTCTAGAACTGCAAATGAATGTACAGTGCAGTGGTGGTTCAAGAAGTTTGTAAAGGAAATGAGAGCTTTGAAAATGAGGAGCATAGTGGCTGGCCATTGGAAGTTAACAATGACTAACTTAGAGGATCATGGGAGCTGATCCTCTTACAACTACATTAGACATTGCTGAAGAACCCAATGTTGACTGCTCTACAGTTGTTCAGCATTTGAAGCAAATTGGAAAGGTGAGAAAGCTCAATAAGTGGGTGCCTCATGAGCTGACTACAAATTTTAAAAATTGTCATTTTGAAGTGTCTTCTCTTATTCTCTGCAACAATAATGAATCATATCTCAATTGGATTTTGATGTGCAACAAAGTGTATTTTATACAACAACAAACAGTGAGCAGCTCACTTCCCAAAGCCAAACTAGTGCCAAGAAAATGTCATGGTCACTGTTTGGTGGTCTACTGTCAGTCTGATCTACTGCAGCTTTCTGAATCCTGGTGAAATCATTACATCTGAGGAGTATGCTCAGCAAATTGATGAAATGCACTGAAAACTGTAATGCCTGAAGCCAGAATTGGTCAACAGAAAGGACACAATTATTTTCCATGACAACGCCCAACTGCAGGTTGCACAACCAATGCTTCAAAAGTTGAACAAATTGGATTATGCCTCATCTACCATATTCACTTCTCCTCTTGCCAACCAAGTATCACTTCAAGTATCTTGACAACTTTTTGTAGGGAAAATGCTTCTACAACCAGCAGGAGGCAGAAAATTCTTTCCAAGGGTTCAGCAAATCCTGAAGCATGCATTTTTACACTATAGGAATATACAGACTTATTTCCCGTTGGCAAAATTATGTTGATTGCAATGGTCCCTATTTTTATTAGCAAAGATTAGTAAAGATTAGTTTTTGAGCCTAGTTGTGATTTAAAATTCATGTCCAAAACTTCAATTACTTTTGTACCAACCTAAAAAATACTTGTCATATTAGTAAGTCACATCAGGAAATAATCACTAGCATTTTCCAATTTTGTCACAATCATGATCAAAAAACTTAAAGCCAATGACTGAAATTTTTCTTGTTTTAACTAGGAGATTGAGTCAACTAACTTATCAGGATTAATATTTTACAAATATTTTGAGAATGGAGGAATAATCCACCTGTAAGTGTCCTACAAGAAATATATCCAAAAAAAAGAATACAAAAGTTGAAAATAAAGATTAAAAACAGATATAATAAGCAAATAACATAAAATAAATTGACAATTATAATAGTGTTAGGCAAAACAGACATGACAACAGAAAGCAATAATAAAGCACTGCAGTTGGTAAACTTAACATTTACTAAGAATATATAGTGTTTCTAATTTGTATGCACCTAATATCATAAAGCCAAAATTTACAGAAGCAAAAAGAGAAAGGATAAAGATAAGAGTCTGAGGAGGAAATTTCTCCTCTACTCTTACTGGTTCTTTTGGCTGGTGTAAGCATTGAAATAAGACCGATTAATAGAAGAAAAGCCAATTTAGATTTGTAACTACGGGGTCCCCCAAAAACCTAAGACTCAGAGAAGGTACCAAAGCAAAGAAGGAAGCTTTCATACATTTTAGACAAACAATAAATTCGTGAGGAATTGACAAGACAAAGGAGCTTAGGTCGGAGTACTAACTAGTGAAGACTCGAACAGAATTTGTTTACAAGCCTTCTCAGCCCTAATTCCTTGTCTCTGGTGATGAGGCTGTCTCTCTACCTCCTGCTGCAGGGAGGCTACCTTTCTCATGGGAGATTTATCTCCTACTTTCCGGGGAACAAAGGAAGGGGACAAAGAGGGTCAGAGTGTCCTTCTGGCACTGGCTGTTTCTTAAATAACTTAAAAATAATCAATATGCCACTTTGGCATATTTTGTCACGGCCTGCCCTGAGCCACATCAACTTAAACACAACTTTCTCTGTAATTTATGGATTAATACACAAAGAAATCAATAAGGATTTGGAAGATGCAGAAAATATAGTTAATATTGACTCAATGAAAAAACTTATAAGCTGCTGTGCTCTGGCAAACTGTTATTCTGTGAAAGGGTTACAAGGTGGCCCAGATCTTAAGTCTCTCTGCCCTAGGAGTGCTGACAGTAGGTGTCCTGAGCCTCTCAGACCAGTCTCATCTGATCTCAAGTAACTTCACTCGTTTATGCTACTAATACATGATATGAAAACATCTGAGGAACTGAGGCAGTGGGCTTTTATAGAAAACTATATTCAGTAACTGGACATTTTCAGGAACACATAGAACAGTTATGAAAATAATTGACCACATTCTAAGCCATAAACTAAGCCTCGGTATTTGTCAAAAAAGCAGAATTACAGACACATTCTTTGACAATTAAGAGAGAATTTGAAAAGTAAGTAAATTTGGAAATGATAAACACATTTTTAAATATCCCATGGATAAAAGAATAATGAAAGTTAAAACTGAGAGGTAAAAATGAACTATGATTCCACCTACTTCTGGGTTGTTTTAATTGATACTTAGAAGGAAATGCAGTCTTAAAAGCTCATGTTAAAAAATAGGGTGAAAACCAAGCATTAAATATCAACTGTAAAATGTTGGTGATAAACGTGTCTAAATAGAGAAGTAAACAAAGAGCAGCAATTAATTAGGAAAAGATATAGAATTTGCAAAGCCAAAATTAATTCTTTGATATGGTATAATGTCAATACTTTCAAGCTTCTGTATCAGTGATCTGCAACTGAGAGCAATTTTGCTTTGCTCCTCTTCCAGCCTTTCCCCAGGGAACGTTTGGCGATGACTGAAGACAAACTGATTGGAAATACAACCTGGGGTGGGGCGTGTCACTGGCATGTGGTGCATAGAGTCCAAAGATGACGCTAAATATCCTGCACGTGGGCTTCCCTGGTGGCTCAGTGGTAAAGAATCCGCCTGCCAATACAGGAAACACAGGTTCAATCCCTGATCCAGGAAGAGACCCACATGCCACAACAACAAAAGCAGTGTGCCACAACTATTGAGCCTGTGCTCTAGAGTCCCAAACTGCAACTACTGAAGTTCATGTCTCAAGCCCCAACTACTGAGCCTGCATGCTACAACTACTGAAGCTCGAGTGCCTAGAGCCCATGCTCTACAACAGGAGAAGCCACTGCGATGAGAAGCCGGCACACTGCAACTAGAGTAGCCCCACTCACCGAAAACTAGAGAAAAGCCTGTGCAGCAGTGAAGACCCAGCACAGCCAATACATTAAAAAATAATTTTTTTAAAATCCTGCAATGCACAGGAAAACTCCTATTAATAAAGAATCATTGACCCAAAATGTTGAAGCTGAGAAATCCTATTCAGTTAAGTGGATTAAGTATAGGGAGAAGCCATTAATACAGAATATTAGGAATGAAAAGGGGCTCACATCCCCAAATATAGAAAAATATTAAGATAATTAGAATCTTAACACTGGTGACATGAGATGGAGGGGTAGAAGGATGTATGCTCATCTTCTCCTGTGAGAACTCCAAAACTACAACTCGCTGCTGAACAACTGTCGACTGGAGAATTTTGGGTCCCACCAACAAAAGATACCCCACGTCCAAGGGCAAAGGAGAAGCCCCAGCAAGATGGTAGGAGGGGCGAAATCGTGTTTAGAATCAAACCCCTTACCTGCCAGAGATGCTCAGAGGGCTCCAACAAACCTTGTCTGCACCAGGACCCAGAGATCCCACAGAGACTGAGCCAGGACTGTGTTTCAGTGTCTCCTGCAAAGGTATGGGTAAGCAGGAGCCTGCCGCGGGGGAGGGGCAGGGGCTCTGGGTGCAGCAGACCTGGGTATGGCACAAGCCCTCTTGAAGGAGGTCGCCATTAACCCCACCATAGAGCTGCCAGAACTTACACAGGATGGGGAAACAGACGCTTAGACGGCACAAAGAGAACCTTGTGCACACCAGGACCCAGGAGAAAGGAGCAGTGACCCCACAAGAGACGGACCCAGACTTGCCCGTGAGCGTCCAGGAGTCTCCGGCAGAGGTTGAGAGTGGCCAGCTGCAGGGTCAAGGGCACTGAGCACAGCAATGCCTGCATGGGGCCTTTTGAAGGAGGTCTCCACTATCTGCCTTACCTCCAGGATCGTTTGGCCTCAGGTCAAATAACAGGGAGGGAACACAGCCCTGCCCATCAACAGAAAATTGGATTAAAGATTTACTGAGCATGGCCCCGCTCATCAGAACAAGACCCCGTTTCCCCCTCGGTCAGTCTCTCCAATCAGGAAGCTTCCATAAACCCCTTAACCATCAGAGGGTAGACAGAATGAAAACCACAATCACAGAGAACTAAACACACTGATCACAGGGCCCACAGGCTTGTCTGTCTCAATGAAACAATGAGCCATGCCGTGTGGGGCCACCCAAGATGGTGGTCACGGTGGAGATTTCTGACAAAACGTGGTCCACTGGAGAAGGGAATGGCAAACCACTCCAGTGTTCTTGCCTTGAGAACCCCATGAACAGTAAGAAAAGGCAAAAAGACAGGACACTGAAAGATGAACTCCCCAGGTCAGTAGGTGCCCAAAATGCTACTGGAGAAGAGTGAAGAAATAACTCCAGAAAGAATGAAGGGATGGAGCCAAAGCAAAAGCAGCACCCAGTTATGGATGTGACCTGTGATGGAAGTAAAGTCCGATGCTGTAAAGATGCATAGGAACCTGGAATGTTAGGTCCATGAATCAAAGCAAATTGGAAGTGGTCAAACAGGAGATGGCAAGAGTGAATGTTGACATTTTAAAGAATCAGTGAACTAAAATGGATTGGAATGGGTGAATTTAACTCAGATGACCATTATATCTACCACTGTGGGCAGGAATCCCTTAGAAGAAATAGAGTAACCATCATAGCAGACAAAAGACTCTGAAGTACAGTACTTGGATGTAATCTCAAAAACGACAGAATGATTGCTGTTCGTTTCCAAGGCAAACCATTCAATATCACAGTAATCCAAGTCTATGCCCCATCAGTAATGATGAAGAAGCTGAAGTTGAATGGTCTAACACCCAAAAAAGATGTCATTTTCATTATAGGGGACTGGAATGCAAAAGCAGGATATCAAGAGATACCTGGAGTAATAGGCAAATTTGGCCTTGGAGTACAAAACAGGTCAAAGGCTAACAGGGTTTTGCCAAGAGAACACACTGGTCATAGCAAACACCCTCTTCCAACAACACAAGAGAAGACTCTACATATGGATATCACCAGATGGTCAATACGGAAATCAGATTGATTATATTCTTTGTAGTCAAAGATGGAGAAGCTCTATACAGTCAGCAAAAAACAAGACTGGAAGCTGACTGTGGCTCAGATCATGAACTCCTTATTGCCAAATCCAGACTGAAATTCAAGAAAGAAAGGAAAAGCACTAGACCATTCAGGTATGATCTAAATCAAATCCCTTATGATTATACAGTGGAAGTGACAAATAGATTGAAGGGATTAGATCTGATAGATAGAGTGCCTGAAGAACTATGGACAGAGGTTAGTGACATTGTACAAGAGGCAGAGATAAAGACCACCCCCAAGAAAAAGAAATACAAAAAGGCAAAATGGTTGTCTGAGGAGGCCTTAAAAATACCTGAGAAAAGAAGACAAACTAAAGGCAAAGGAGAAAAGGAAAGATGCACCCTGCATACAGAGTTCCAAAGAATAGCAAGGAGAGATAAGAAAGCCTTCCTCAGTGATCAATGCAAAGAAATAGAGGAAAACAACAGAATGGGAAATACTAGAGATCTCTTCAAGAAAATTAGAGATGCCAAGGGAACATTTCATGCAAAAATGGGCACAATAGAGGATAGAAACTGTAAGGACCTAACAGAAGCAGAAGATATTAAGAGGTGGCAAGAATACACAGAAGAACTATACAAAAAAGATCTTCATGACCCAGATAACCACGATAGTGTGATCACTCACCTAGAGTGAGACATTCTGGAATGAGCAGTCAAGTGGGCCTTAGGAAGCCTCACTATGAACAATGCGAGTGGAGGTGACAGAATTCCAATTGAGCTATTTCAAATCCTAAAAGATGATGTTGTGAAAGTGATACTCTGAATATGCCAGCAAATTTGAAAAACTCATCAGTGGCCACAGGACTGGAAAAGGTCAGTTTTCATTCCAATCCCAAAGATAGGCAATGCCAAAGAATCTTCAAGTTCAGTTGCTCAGTTGTGCCAGACTCTTTGTGAACCCGTGGACTGCAGCATGCCAGGCTTCCCTGTCCATCACCAACTCCTGGAGCCTACTCAAACTCATGTCTATTGTGTCTGTGATGCCATCCAACCATCTCATTCTCTGGCATCCCCTTCTCCTCCAGCCTTCAGTCTTTTCCAGTATCAGGTTCTTTTCCAATGAGTCAGCTCTTCACATTAGGTGGCCAAAGTATTGGAGATTCAATTTCAGCATCAGTTCTTCCAATGAATACTCAGGACTGATTTCCTTTATGATGAACTGGTTGGATCTCCCTGCAGTCCAATGGACTCTCAAGAGTCTTCTCCAACATCACAGTTCAAACTACTGCACGATTGCACTCATCTCACACTCTAGCAAAGTAATGCTCAAAATTCTCCAAACTAGGCTTCAACAGTATGTGAACCGTGAACTTCCAGCTGTTCAAGCTGAATTTAGAAAAGGCAGAGGAACCAGAGATCAACCTGCCAACATCTGCTGGATCATCAAAAAAGCAAGAGAGTCCAGAAAAACATCTACTTCTTCTTTATTGACTATGCCAAACCCTTTGACTGTGTGGATCACAACAAACTGTGGAAAATTCTAAAAGAGATGGGAATACCAGACCACCTGACCTGCCTCCTGAGAAACCTGTATTCAGGTCAAGAAGCAACAGTTAGAACTGGACATGAAATGACAGACTGGTTTCAAATCGGGAAAGGAGTAAGTCAAAGCTGTATATTGTCACTCTGCTTATTTAACTTATATGCAGAGTACATCATGCAAATTGCCTGGCTGGATGCAGCACAAGCTGGAATCAGGATTGCTAGGAAAAATATCAGTAACCTCAGATATGCAGATGACACCAACCCTTATGGCAGAAAGCAAAGAAGTACTAGAGTGCCTCTCGATGAAAGTGAAAGAGGAGAGTGGAAAAAGTTTGCTTAAAACTAAACATTCAGAAAACTAAATTCATGGAATCTGGTCCCATCACTTCATGCAAATAGATGTGGAAACACTGATAGACTTCATTTTGGGGGGCTCCAAAATCACTGCAGTTGGTGACTGCAGCCATGAAATTGAAAGACGCTTGCTACTTGGAAGAAAAGCTATGACCCATCTAGACAGCATATTAAAAAGCAGAGACATTAGTTTGCCAACAAAGGTCCATCTAGTCAAAGCCATGGGTTTTCCCATGGTCATGTATGGATGTAAGAGTTGGACTGTGAAGAAAGCTGATCACTGAAGAACTGATGCTTTTGAGCTGTGGTGTTGGAGAAGACTCTTGAGAGTCCCTTGGACTGCAAGGAGACCCAACCAGTCCATCCTAAAGGAAATCAGTCCTGAATATTCATTGGAAGGACTGATGCTGAAGCTGAAGCTCCAATACTACGGGCACCTGATGCAAAGAACTGACTCATTGGAAAAGACCTTGATGCTGGGAAAGATTGAAGGCGGGAGGAGAATAGGATGACAGAGGATGAGACTTTTGGATGACATCACCAACTCAATGAACATGAGTTTGAGCAAGCTCTGGGAGTTGGTGATGGACAGGGAAGCCTGGTGTGCTACAGTCCACGGGGTCACAAAGAGTAGGACACGACTGAGCCAATAAACTGAACTGAATTAGAATCTTACTAACAAATGTATACAGAAATGTATAGACATTTAGACAAAATGCACAAATTTCTAGAAAAATACAAATTTACCAAAACCAAAGAAAAAAGACAAAAGCTAAATTATTCTATAATTGTTACAAAATTTGGCTCAATACTTTACAATCTTCCTAGTGGAAACAGACATTCTCCTGTATATGTGTTAGTCGTTCAGTAGTGTCTGAGTCTTTTCGATCCCATGGACTGTAGCTCACCTGGCTCCTCTGTCCATGATATTCTTCAAGCAAGAATATTAGAGTGGGTAGCCATTCCCTGCTCCAGGGGATCTTCCTGACCCAGAAATCAAATTCGGGTCCCCCACACTGCAGTCAGATTCTATACCATCTGAGCCACCAGGGAAGCCCTGGTACTCTCCTGCTCTACTTTGGTAAAGAATATAATACGGTACACAATGGAGGGCAATTTGGCAATATATTTAAAAATTACAAATTCATTTGCTCTTTGCTATAGCACTCCCATTTTAAAACATTCATTCTACAGGTACATTAGGGCATATTAGGATGTCTTTGAAATTATATTTCTACCCAAAATTTATTGCAGTATTTGCAATAGCAAAGGTCTGAAAGCCATATGAATCTTTTAAGTGAATTCTGATATAGTCACTAAATGGAATACTACGCAACTATAAAGAAGAATGAAGACACATTGTACATTGATATAAAAAGCTTTCAGTTAAATTTTTTTTAAAGTCTGTAATAGTGTATAATGTATGCTGCCTTTTGTGTAAGTCAGTCAAGGCCAGAGGAATAAAAATATGCATATTTTACATTTACTTAAGGAACTCAAAGGCCTCTTGATGAAAGTGAAAGAGGAGAGTGAAAAGGTTGGCTTGAAGCTCAACATTCAGAAAACCAAGATCATGGCATCTGGTCCCATCACTTCATGGGAAATAGATGGAAAAACAGTGGAAACAGTGTCAGACTTTGTTTTTTTGGGCTCCAAAATCACTGCAGATGCTGACTGCAGCCATGAAATTAAAAGACGCTTGCTCCTTGGAAGGGAAGTTATGACCAACCTTGATAGTATATTAAAAAGCAGAGACATTACTTTGCCAACCAAGGTCCGTCTAGTCAAGGCAATGGTTTTTCCCGTGGTCATGTATGGATGTGAGAGTTGGACTGTGAAGAAAGCTGATCGCCGAAGAATCGATGCTTTTGAACTGTGGTGTTGGAGAAGACTCTTGAGAGTCCCTTATACTGCAAGGAGATCCAACCAGCCCATTCTAAAGGAGATCAATCCTGGATGTTCATTGGAGGGACTGATGCTAAAGCTGAAACTGCAATACTTTGGCCACCTCATGCGACGAGTTGACTCACTGGAAAAGACTCTGATGCTGGGAAAGGTTGGGGGCGGGAGGAGAAGGGGACGACGGAGAATGAGATGGCTGGATGGCATCACCGACTCTGTGGACATGAGTTTGAGTGTACTCCGGGAGTTGGTGATGGACAGGGAGGCCTGGCGTGCTGTGATTCATGGGGTCGCGGAGAGTCGGACACGACTGAGCGACTGAACTGAACTGAACTGATATTTGTATAAATAGAGATCAATTAGTGTTAGTTGCTCAGTCATGTCCTATTCTTTCATTAACCCATGGACTGGAGTCTGTCAGACTCCTCTGTCCATGGAATTCTCTAGGCAAGAATAACTGGAGTGGGTTGCCATTTCCTACTCCAGGGGATCTTCCTGACCTATGGCCTGAACCCCGTCTCCCACATTGCAGGCAGATTCTTTACTGTTTGAGCCACTGTGTAATTCCATCCAAATTCCAACAGGCTGTTTTGTGAAAGTTAAAGGCTGATTCTAATATTTATATAGAAATGTAGATGCCAAGAATAGCCAAAATGTTTTTGAAGGAGAATAAAGATGGGGAGAGAAGTTGTTGCTGGGACACGAAGCACACCAAAAAATGAGGCAGGTGGTCAAGGAGGAGGAGGGGGGGGAGAAAAAGACAGAGGGCTTCTGCAGGCATGTGGGAGACGGTGGGTGTTTAGCGGGTATGTTCAAAGGGCAGATAAATGTGTCTTACTTACTTTGGGGGCCCCATATTTGGTGTCGTCTGTGAAATGTCCCTGGAAGCAGGCTCTGAATAAACAGACACACTTGAGAGTGTGTTAAAGATTTCGGAGACAGAACAGGGAGAGGACTCCTATGAGAAACAGGTCAACAGCAACAGGCAGCAGGAGCAAAGATGGTAGTAGGACCTCTTGTTCGGACAACATGAAAGACTCCCTCTAGAGAAATGGATGGAGAAGGAAACGGCAACCCACTCCAGTGTTCTTGCCTGGAGAATCCCAGGGAGGGGGGAGCCTGGTGGGCTGCCATCTATAGAGTCGCACAGAGTCGGACACGACTGAAGTGACTAAGCAGCAGCAGCAGAGAAGTGGAGGGGTTTCCAAAAACACTCCAGACTGAATTTCACACAATCTTAACAACTGAAGGAATGAAGCCAGAATTAATTTGACTTTTGTTTCAGTCTGATCTACTCAGACACACCAACCCAAATGAACAGCGTTTCTCTTGCAGAAATAAATCACAACACTACAGCCAGAGAAAGGCAGAAAGGTAAAAACATGGAGCACAACTCCTTTCAAGGCTTTTGTTTAATAATTGTCCTTGCCTCTGATGGCCCTGACAGGAAGTGTACTAAATGCTAACAAAGCAATATCATAAAATTGACTTTTTAAATGTTAACATTTTTGTGTCCTGATCATTTTATTTGGTTGTTGTTTATTAATATAAAGCTGTACAAAAGCGATACAAATTTCTGTCTTGAAAATTTTATTGGCCTTATTTTCTAACTAGGATAATTAAACAACAATAATTGGGCAAATGAAGATGAAAAAAGCATGGTAATCACTTGTCATTCTAATGTCATCAGAAGATAATTCATGTAAGCTCAGACATGCTATTATTTAATCTACCTCCTTTCAATTTGGGTAATGTTGCATTCTAATCAGGGTAATTAAGGCTTACTCAATTATAAAGGAGTGTTCCATAAGGGAGGAGAGCAGAAGCAGATATTTGTACGTGCATTTTGCTTAATAGCACCTGCTTATGTTTCACCAACAAAAGGCAAACTCTGAGTCTACTTTCAAAGTCAATTGGTTGTTGAGTGAAAAGTAAATAAGTGTTTGCTTAATAATCAGTATCTTGTGTTCAATAAAGAAAAGGAAAAGATTCTGAAGTGAAAACAAAAGTCTCTGTTAAAATTTGAAACTATTTGCATCTTTCTAAATTCCATATATATGCGTTAGTATGCTGCATTGGTGTTTTTCTTTCTGGCTTACTTCACTCTGTATAATAGGCTCCAGTTTCATATATATGGAATTTAGAAAGATGCAAATGATAACCCTGTATACGAGACAGCAAAAGAGACACAGATGTATAGATCAGTCTTTGGGACTCTGTGGGAGAGGGTGAGGGTGGGATGATTTGGGAGAATGTCATTGAAACACGTATGTTGTCATATGTGAAATGAATCACTAGTTCAGGGTCAATGCATGTTATAGGATACTCGGGGCTGGCATGCGGGGATGACCCAGAGGGAGGATAAAGGGAGGAGGGAGGTGGGAGGGGGGTTCAGGAGGGGGAATTTATGTAAACCCGGGGCGAATTCATGTCAATGTATGGCAAAACCAACCAATATAATATTGTAAAATAATTTGCCTCCAATAAAAAATAAATTAATTAAAAAAAAATTTTGAAACTAACCCCATTTTTCCAAAACTAAAATATACTCATTAAATCATTCCATTGGTTCTTTGGGCTTTAATAACGTTATCATGATTCATTCATAATAGCTTTTTCCTTTCATCATTAGGTATGGCGATGGGGAAGAAACCCAACAAACAGCATACTAACAGCTGTTGGAGGTGATAGAAATTTCCTGGGAAAGAAAATATGTTTAATATTTTTTTCATATTTCTGTTGTGTTTTGAAAGCTGCTTGTCATAGAACAGTTTGTATATGAAGTATTTTCATATTACATAAAATGTGAGAGATTTTACACTGAGCCTAATTATGCCCTGTGTGTTGGAAAGTTTTTGCCCAAGTAGAGCCAGAAAAGAATTCTTAACCAAAAATTCCAAATCCACACTGACTCCAGACTGCTGTCCCTTACCTATCATGCTTCTCAGCACTTAGTTCTGACATTTCTACTTTATTTATGTATGCTTCCAAAGAGCTCAGAGAGCTCAAAAAAGCACTGTAGTGGAGCCGTAAGATCTGAAACATGGCACTGCCCTCCCCCAATAACTCTCAAGGGTTTTGTGGGATCCCTCCAGGATATTCTGCAAAGCGAAGAGTGTTGTCACTTTTCTGACAATGCATAAACTCAAGAGGAAAGCCTTCTTCTGTTTGTTTTGTATTGAAATTCAATTTCCTTTCAAAAATAAAAGTTGAGTTAAATCAAACTATTTGTCATTTCTTGCACATAGATTCTTAAGTTCTTCAAGAGGCAAAGTCCTCTACCAGACAGAATGTCGAAGAGGTCAGAGAGCTCTTTGATAAATGCAGAATCATAATCTGGTTTCCTTCTCTCTAATGTGTGGGCTAACCTGTACACAGGTATAATAGTCAAGGAAAGAATTTAAGGATTTTAAATTTGTACAAACTTTTGCAAATCGACAGAGTGGTCCAGCGTATGAGAAAAGAATCTACTCCTCTCTGGGCCTCTGCTTTGCCCACTTGCTGCTTTTGAGAGAATTGCCCAGAGCAATTTATCCAGCTGAGGTGGTCTCACACTATACCACTTGACCCACAACTGACCCAAGGGTAGCCCTGGCCACTAACCTATCATGTGATCTGTTATAAGGATTTTTTCAAGCAAAGGTGTGATGACAGTATCACTAGACCAAAGTCAATCTTGTTATTCTTTTAGGCTTGTAATTACTGAAAAAAATTTGTAGTCGGTCTAGAATGAGACAGATAGTCAGAAACAGAGGGAGGATCTGAGAGACATAGTGGTAGAACACTAGAGCATGGATCTATATATAAGTGCTCTAAAGGAAGGCTTACTAGAATTCCTTTAGCATCACCAGAGCTCCCATCAATTGGACTATTAGAGCAATTTGCTGTGTCATGAAGATATTTGTCTCCTTGAAACTCAGACACATAGGTCATTTATTCATTGAGCAGCTGTTTATCAAGCGCTTAGTATATGCTAGACACTGTTCTTGATGTGGACAACACAGCAGTCAAATAGCAGACAAGACACCATGTCTCTCGTGGGGCTTCTATTTTATTGGGGAGAGGCAGAGAATAAACAAATTAGTAAATTGTCTGATCTATCAGAAGGAAAACTGCAGAGAAAATAGAGCCAAAAGAGGGATATAACGGGGAGAGGAAGTGATGGGTAGTTACCATTTTAAGTGTGGTAGTCAAGAAAGGCCTAAGAAGGTAACACCTGGGATTTGCAGGAGGTGAAAGATCTATTCATGAAGAGAGCTGGGGCAAGAATGTTAAATGAAAGAAGCCGTGTCCAACATGTGAGCAGTCTTGCTGCGACGGCCACTGTGGCGTCAGCAGAGCGAGTAAGGGGAAAACAGGAGGGAAGGAGTCAGAGGTGAACGGAGGGGGAGGGAAGGAGAATGCATGGGGCCATATAGGCCGTTGGAATTTGGCTTTGGTGGCAGGGAACCCTTGAAAGATTTTGAGCACAGTGATTAGTCTATGTTTTAGTAGAGTCTCCCCAGTTGCTATATTAGATTTAATAGTAGGCAGTCAAGGGGAGAGTAACCTTGAGATAATTGCAATAATTCGATGGGAGATGATGGTTTGAGCCACAGCGGTATCAGCAACGAAGAGTTCTTGGATTCTAGCTGTGTATTTTGAGAGTGTTCATGTTCCTGAGTTTTTTAGATCTTTAAATGTATGAAACTCAAGAAAGCATTTGTTGAACGAAAATGCACTAATTGAAAAAAATGACATCTGCTTCCAGGAAGATGGAACATAGTTTTCCTATTCCTCCCACTAAGTACAGCTAAAACCCCTGAGCATTATATAAGACAAACAGAAGAATTTGAGAGACTAAAGGAAGCAGCAAACCAGCTAGAAACCTAGCATCCCAAGAAACAGAGTAAAGAGTTCTCTGGGTTTTCTTTTTATCTCATATGTCCCATGTTATTGATCAGTTGCCAAGTTGTGTTCAACTCTTTGCTACCCCATGGACTGCAACACTCCAGGCCTTCCTGTCCCTCACCATCTCCCGGAACTTGCCTATTTGTAACTAAAGAAGCCAAGCAACCTGAAAATGCCAATGAGCTCAAACAAACAAAAAAGCTTACTCTCTTTAGCTAAAGGGCCAGGAAAGAGGCCACCTAACAAAACAGAAACTTTTAGGCAATAACTGCTCAGTCAAATACCATAGAGAAAACTGCAGCCCCGCCTCCAATCATGCACACAAATACTGAGTGGGCTCAACAGTAGAATGGACAGGACAGGAAAAAGAATCAGTGAACTAAAGACTGAAGAATAGAAATTATCCAGTACTTTTTGATCAAAAAGAGAAAATAAACGAAAAAAATAGTGTATCAGGGATCTGTAGGATTATAACAGCATCTGGAGAAGGAAATAGCAACCCACTCCAGTGTTCTTGCCTGGAGAATCCCAGGGATGGGGGAGCCTGGTGGGCTTCCATCTATGGGGTCACACAGAGTCGGACACGACTGAAGCAACCTAGCAGCAGCAACATTAATATCAATTGGTGTTTCCATAGAAAAGGAGGAAAAAGCCAGAGCCGAAAAAGTACTTAAAGAAAATTTCCCAAATTTCAGTTCAGTTCAGTCGCTCAGTCATGTTCGACTCTTTGCGACCCCATGATTCACAGCACGCCAGGCCTCCCCGTCCATCATCAACTCCCAGAATTCACCCAAACTCATGTCCATCAAGTCGGTGATGCCATCCAGCCATCTCATTCTCTGTCATCCCCTTCTCCTCCTGCCCCCAATCCCTCCCAGCATCAGAGTCTTTTCCAGTGAGTCAACTCTTCACATGAGGTGGCCAAAGTATTGGAGTTTCAGCTTTAGCATCAGTCCTTCCAATGAACACCCAGGATTGATCTCCTTTAGAATGGACTAGTTGGATTCACCAAGACACAGATCTACATGGTCAAAAAATGGATCAAACCCCAAACAGGATAAACCCAAAGACATTCATGTCATCAGTGTGTGTTGAATTTTGTCAAATGTCTTCTCTGCATCAGTTGATACAATCATGTGATCATATGATCGTTTTTCTTCAGTTCCTTAATAGGGTGAATTCTACTGATTTTTTTTGAACACTGGACAAATGTCACCCCTGAAGTAAACTCTGCTTGGTCATGGTTTATAATTTTCTTTTACTATATTGCCTAACTCTATTGGTTAATATTTTACCAAGGTTTTCGTTTCTATATTCATGAGGAAAATAAAGACCTCTGCAATATTTTTAGATATAAAAGAGTATATTCTAAAATTTATACAAAATTAAATATTTCTACAACTATTAATACAGTTGGAACAATTTTGGAAAAGATAAAGGGATTGTAATCAGTTTACTTAATTTCAAGACATATAGATTACTCAAAATAGAGTCACGTGTAGGGAATCCAAAATATATCCAAGTATTTTTTTTTAACAAAGTTGTAAAAGCAATTAAAATAAATTTAATTCATTTCAATTAAACATGCCAGAGCAAACAGACATCTGTAGGCACAAAGATGAACTTTGACTCAAATCTCATCGTACGTAAAATTAATTCAAAACAGATAAGACTTAAATGTTAAATACTATAAACCATTAGAAAAAAAAATCATAGGAGAAAATGTTTAGGCTCTAGAGTTAAGTCAAAGGATTCTTCAATGACATTGAAAGTACTGATCATAAAAGGAAAAACTGATAAATTAGTTGTATCAAATTAAAAACTTTGGACTATGAAAGATCCTATAAAAAAGAAATAGTCTACAAAGTGTTTGTAAAACACACATGACAAAAAATGAGTATCTAGAATATATAAAGAATCCTCAAAATTCAACTATTAAAAAAATCCAATTGGAAAATGGGCAAAAGACATTCCACTAAATAGGATATGCAGATGACAAATAAGCACATGAAAAGATGTTCAACCATTAACCATTCAGTTCAGTTCAGTTCAGTCGTGTCTGACTCTTTGGGACCCCATGAATCACAGCACGCCAGTTCTCCCTGTCCATCACCAACTCCTGGAGTTCATTCAAACTCATGTCCATCAAGTCGGTGATGCCATCCAGCCATCTCATTCTCGGTCGTCCCCTTCTCCTCCTGCCCCCCAATCCCTCCCAGCATCAGAGTCTTTTCCAGTGAGTCAACTCTTCACGTGAGGTGGCCAAAGTACTGGAGCTTCAGCTTTAGCATCAGTCCTTCCAATGAACACCCAGGACTGGTCTCCTTTAGAATGGACTGATTGGATCTCCTTGCAGTCCAATGGACTCTCAAGAGTCTTCTCCAACACCACGGTTCAAAAGTATCAATTCTTCGGAGATCAGCTTTCTTCACAGTCCAACTCTCACATCCATTAGGGAAATGCAAAACTATAAGGAAGTCAGTCCTCTCACAGGACTGTTGCTTTGTCCCTTAAAGCAGTAACTGACATTGCTTTGTATTCCTCCTGGTGAGTGATAAGGAGTGGGGTCTCCTCTGTATTCCAAGCACTACATTTTGGTTGCTGCCGCCTCTGGCGGGGCACAGTGATGCTGTTGCTAGTGATTTTAGGCTTTGTTATCTAACTTATTCATCCTTACTAGGGCTGAATGGTAAGGCTGAATGGGTTGTAATTTCCTTTGCCAGGAGATCTTCTTGACCCAGGGATCGAACCTGGGTCTCCTGCATTGCAGACAGAATTTTTATCACTGAGCCACCAGGATAGTCCTCAGCAATACAAAGGAAACAACTATTGACACACACAACAACCTGAATGCATCTCCAGAGAATTATGCTGAGCTTAAAAAGCCAGCTCAAAAGTGTTACATATATGGTTTCATTTGTATTATTCTTGAAATATCAGATTTAAAGAAATAAATGTTAGTGGTTACTGGAGTTTGGGGGGATGGAGCGAGCAGGAAAGAGGATGGGGCTATGGGAGTGCAAGGTGAGAGATCACGTGGTCAGGCCAATATTCTGTACCTTGACTCTGTACGTGATATTACACTACAGTTGTACAAGATGTTACCATTAAGGAAACTAAGTAATGGTACAGAAAAAGTTGCATTTTTTTCTTACAACTGCATGTGAATCTACAATTATCTAGAAATAAAAGTTTAACAAAAACCAAGTTGCTATGTGAGAATCAATATGGAAACAAAATATGGTATCCAATCTGATTCCAAGGTTTGAGAAGTTATGCTGTGCCCGCACAAGTAGTGACTGATTAATTTAAAATAAAATTAAAATATTTCTTTCCAGAGAATTTTATTTTCTTTCAGATAACATTAATAGCAAATCTACATAATTTCACCTCCTGTACTTTTACAGCAATTCAACCACACATCTTTCAAAGAAACAAGGAAAGGCAATGACATAACCCCCTTCCAAGATCTCAAAAGCTATTCTGAAAGTGTAATGAAAACCCTTCACATCCACTGAATAATTGAATTACCATTGTTTGTAAAATGCTGAGTTAAATTGTCCTTGCTTTCTTTCACAGTGCTTCTCAAGACTTGCGGTTTTATATTCCTAATGTAATTTATTTGGTTAATAACTCCTACTGGCATGGAAACTCAAAGAAGTCATGGTCCATGTCTTTTTTACGTTTTATTACCTCTTATCTCTGTAGTCTCTCTGAGTCCAACAGACAAGGGGTCTACAATAGATATTTTATGAATTAAACAAACTAATGAATATCTCTTTCTGTTTCTGCCCATTTCATCAATTCTATTCTCCTAGCAGCAAAGAGCCTCATGGACTTATCTTTCTATCTGGAGAATTCACTGGGCAGTAGGCTCAGTGGGGGCTGTGGTTAGATAAATGTAGATTCAACTTCATTTCAGCTCAAACATTTAAGGAATAGCCAGCCCTATCCATCACTCCAGCCCAGGAATGATGACTGCTGCTCCTGCCTTCTAAAGAAGTGGCTGAAAAAAATGAAACAAAGGGAATGTGTAGAAAAGGGAACCCTCATGCACTGTTGGTGGGATTGTAAATTAGTACAGTCACTATGAGAAACAGTATGGAGTTTCCTCAAAATTAAAAATACTATATGATTCAGCATTCAATTCTATATGTTTGCTTATAATAAAAAACTCTTTTGAAAAGATATATACACCCCAATGTTCATTGCTGTATTATTAACAATAACCAAGATAAGCAAGCAACCTGTGTCTGTGAATATTAATTAAAAAATGTGTGTGTGTGTGTGTGTGTGTGTGTATATATATATATATATATATACACGTATACATACATACACCCATGCACACACACGCAGCTGATCCTAGAACAACATGAAGGTTAAGGGTGCTGACCCTAACTTCAGTTGTCCCTGAGTATTCTTGGGTCTATATCCACATATTTAGTCAACCATAGATAGTGTAGTACTGACTATGCCAAAGCCTTTGACTGTGTGGATCACAATAAACTGGAAAATTCTTCAAGAGATGGAATACCAGACCACCTGACCTGCCTCTTGAGAAACCTATATGCAGGGTCAGGAAGCAACAGTTAGAATTGGACATGGAACAACAGACTGGTTCCAAATAGGAAAAGGAGTATGTCAAGGCTATCTATTGTCACCCTGCTTATTTAACTTATATGCAGAGTACATCATGAGGAACGCTGGGCTGGAAGAAGCACAAGCTGGAATCAAGATTGCCAGGAGAAATATCAATAACCTCAGATATGCAGATGACACCACCCTTATGGCAGAAAGTGAAGAAGAACTAAAAAGCCTCTTGAGGAAAGTGAAAGAGGAGAGTGAAAAAGTTGGCTTAAAGCTCAACATTCAGAAAACTAAGATCATGGCATCTGGTCCCATCACTTCATGGCAAATAGATGGGGAAACAGTGGAAACTATCAGATTTTATTTTGGGGGGTTCCAAAATCACTGCAGATGGTGACTGCAGCCATGAAGTTAAAAGACGCTTACTCCTTGGAAGGAAAGTTATGACCAACATAGATAGCATATTAAAAAGCAGAGACATTAGTTTGCCAACAAAGGTCCATCTAGTCAAGGCTGTGGTTTTTCCAGTGGTCATGTATGGATGTGAGAGTTGGACTGTGAAGAAAGCTGATCGCTGAAGAATTGATGCTTTTGAACTGTGCTTTTGAACTCTTGAGAGTCCCTTGGACTGCAAGGAGATCCAACCAGTCCATTCTAAAGGAGATCAATCCTGGGTGTTCATTGGAAGGACTGATGCTAAAGCTAAAACTCCAATACTCTGGCCACCTCATGCGAAGAGTTGACTCATTGGAAAAGACCCTGATGCTGGGAGGAATTGGGGGGCAGGAGGAGAAGGGGACGACCGAGAATGAGATGGCTGGATGGCATCACCGACTCAATGCACATAAGTTTGGGTGAACTCTGGGAGTTGGTGATGGACAGGGATGCCTGGCGTGCTGCTATTCATGAGGTCGCAAAGAGTCAGACACGACTGAGCGACTGAACTGGAGTATGCATTTAGCAATGAAAAAAGTGTATAAGTGGATTTGCACAGTTCTAACCCATATTGCGACGAGTTGACTAACTGGAAAAGACTCTGATGCTGGGAAAGGTTGGTGGCGGGAGGAGAAGGGGACAACAGAGAATGAGATGGCTGGATGGCATCACCGACTCTGTGGACGTGAGTTTGAGTGAACTCCGGGAGTTGGTGATGGACAGGGAGGCCTGGTGTGCTGTGATTCATGGGGTCGCAGAGAGTCGGACACGACTGAACAACTGAACTGAACTGAACTGAACCCATATTGCTCAAGGATCCATAGTACAGTGGAGTATTATTACCCAGCCATTAAGAAAAGAAATCTTGCCATTTGTGACAACATGGTAGATCAAGAGGGTTTTATACTAAGTGGAATAAGTCAAAGACAAATACCATGTGATTTCACTTAAGCAGAATCTAAAATAAAAAACAAACAAACAAAAAAACAGACTCACACATACAGAGAACAAATAGGTGCTTTCCAGAGGGGAGGGTGGTTTGGGAGAGGGTTTGGGAGAAATAGGTGAAGGAGATTAAGAGGCACAGACCTTCAGTTACAAAATAGATAAGCCCGGGGGATGCAATTATTAATGTAACAAGGAATGTGGTCAATAATACTATAACAATTTCATACGGAATAGATGTTTACTAGACTTGTGGTGATCATTTTGCAATATATGCAAATGTACACAGCAATTTGACTTATGAAATTAACATAATATTGTCCATCAACTACATAAATAAAGGAAAAAACCTTGGTTTCCACTCAGTTGAGAATAATATACTTGTGCATAATCACTTTGAGTCCTAGTTCATGTAAGCTAGATTTGGTTAGGAACTTTTTCTCTGAGCTACATGACCATTGGTCTGGTTTTCCTCATGACTGCTTCAGTGAAAAGGTCATCCTAACAAATCCTAACAAATTGGAGAAAAATAATTGATTTTCTACTATAGTATCTGCATTTTAATGTTTCATGATCCAAAATAAACCACACATTTTTGAATTACTTGATGTGACCTTAGCATTTTAATCTCTTCAGTCAGTATAAAAAGGTATACCAGCTGTTATCACACTAGCTTTGTTGAAATATATTTCTGCCTAGAAGAATGTAGTTGGAAAATACTGAATAATTTTCAAATTAGGAAACAAGCCTAGAGTGTGTATTTAATGGATAGTCTTTGCTACATAGAAAAAAATACATTTCCTAACTTGAATCAGAACAGAGGGCAGTGTAGAGAGCTATTAATTTTCATTTGTATAGACACCAATTATTTTACACCAAGCGGTCACTGCATTATCCATGTTATGTTAATTATGTTGGACATTCAATGGTACTGCATGAAATTCACATTTTTAACAACAGGGACTCAGGGGGGTTGCCTAGAGAGAAACAGCAATTTAGAGATTATGTAGGTATTGCATTTCCAATGCAACTATCTTGATTCTCTGTCTATTCCCCAGCTCCCTGTTTTCCCTTACTTCCCAAAACACACTTTCCTAATACCGGTTATAACTTTGTTCACCTTTCCTAGCCCATCTCATATTAAATTGGAAGATGGATTTCAAAATGATGCAGTGCAGTTAAGCTCCCCAAATTCATGACTGGATCACAGGTTACCTTTATGGATTACTTTGGGAAAAATCCAAGAAACAATATTTTGAAATCAAACTATCTTCCTTTCAACAGTGTCTTATCACTGAACAAATTGCCATATCTTCTTTATGTAAGTTTAACAAATTTTTTGCTAAGCATAAGTATAAACCAAAGAAGTCTCTCCCCCAAATGAACAGTACTGGAAAAAAAAAAAAGTGACCAGTGCTTCAGGTGGTGATTTTATGTCTTTAACTCTTTTTTGTGTAATTGAATTATGTGCAGAAGAGTTTTCCATATCTAAACTTGTATGGTAATGCAACTGTTCTGCATGTCTGCATCATACATAAAATATCTGCCTAATTTTTTGTTACTCAGTTCCAAATAAGCTACTTTTAACTTACTTGAAGCCATCTTCCTGTAAACGTATATCTTATTCCTGAGTTTATAAATTTTAATTATAACTGTAGAAAATGAAGCTTGGATTAGCTTGACAGTAAACTGTTCATATTCAAATTGCCATCACTAATAAGGCTTGATTTTTTTGTGTGACCAGTATACAAGATTATCATTCAAAATTATGCCAACAGAATGTCTAACACCATCTTTCTAAAGAAACAAATGGTTAGAATAATATTGCCTGAATATTGTGCCTGGTAGGTTTCTAAAACTGCTGTTGGAAAGAAATCATATGGAGAAAACATCACTAGTTATAAAAATGTAATCAATAATTTATTTAGGACTACTTTAAATGTTCAAATTAACATATCTGATTTCTGTGAAAAATAATATATTTGAGTAATATTTTGTGTAACTGGTGGGCTACATCTGAAGGGAAATTATATGTCAAAGGATTTATAATGACATCCTAAGATATGTTACATTTTGGATAGGAAATATGAAAAAGAGTAGAGTTTTGTTATACAACCTATGAGAGGATTCTGCCATTTCACCTTTTAATAGGCGGAATTCTTAACAAGATACACTGTAAATAATACAAAGCAACATAAATCACGTTTGGAAATTTTTTTTCACCATTTTCTTTTCCCAACCTCCCTGCAATATTCAACTCAAACCCTGGGAAAAACTGTTTACCTATAGATTCACGTTGCTCACTGAGCGAGGTCTGGGTGACTCCATAGGACAGTCATCACCATAGCCTGTGTTTAGCCTTAAGGAAAAAACTACACACATTTACCCATCTATTACATTCTGTCCCATTTCATTTTTCCAGCGAAACAGGCACTGCTGTCAAAGAGGGAAAGGAAACATTTAGAGATAAAAAGAGCAGAGATTAGAGAAAGACAGACCGAGTCAGTGGCCTCAGGGTGAGCCTCACATATAGGTACGGACTTTTTTTTTTTTTTTTTAAGGTGTATCTCCCATTTATTTATTATTATTATTTTTATTGGAGGCAAATTACTTTACATTAATATATTGGTTGGTTTTGCCATACATTGACACGAATCTTTGTTTATTCATTGAAGAACTATTTTGCAGCTCCTGCCATTTGCCAGCTGAATGATAACCCTGAGGGTAGAATGGGGGAAATCAATCATTATACAAACAAGCATAGATCAATGACTCTGAAAAAAGACAACCAAGGAATCTTGTTCGGGAATTTGGGGACATTTACTCAATGAGGTATCATTTGAAATGCTGAAGGAGAGTAGTACTGGATAAATAGAAGAAAAAAAAAAAACCAACATCTTTTCTGAGAGTAGTCACAGCAAAGCAAAGGCTGTGGAAGTCAAGAGGAAGCATGGTCTGAAGAGAAACTGAAAAATGACCAAAGTCCCAATATGGAGAAAGCAGAGGCAGAACAGTGTGAACTGGGAACGGAGGCTCACAGACAAAGCCAGAAAAAGCAGAGCATTATAAAGCCTCATAAGAATGACCTGTGGAGCTTTTGAATTCCAATGATGGATAAATTACCTCCCTTACACACAGGCCAACTGGGCTTGGAATTCTTTTCACTGGACAATAAGGACTACTGATAAAAAGCTGATCGTCCATACTGCTGATCAGGAAGCAGAGATCTGAAGCAGGAATTTAGATGGTAGAAAAGCCACACAAAACAGCATGGTTCCAAAAAAGTCAATTTTCCATCTCTGTGCTGGTGTTGGGATCTGCCCTCGGGTCAGTAAAGTGGTGAACAGAACTGGTTATCTGAAGAGAGATCAAGAGAAAAATGGTAATACCAAAGTGACTGGTTGTTTTCTCCTAAATAATTTGGAAAGTTATATACAGACAGATTTCAGACCATTACAACAAATAACTTCCTAATAGAGTGACCCAAAGGCTGGGTGGGCTTTCAAGGAGGAAGCCTGTTGCCATGCGTGAGATGTAGAGACTTGACAGATGGATCAGATGCTTGAAGCTGATATGGTGGATTGGTATGCAGTAGCTGATCAGTTTTACCACCAAGTTTTTTTTTTTTTTTTATTATGCTGTGAACATTTATTCTGTTTAATGGACAACATTTGTTGTCTCAGTAGGTGGGAAACAGAACAGAAAAATGACCCTTGTTTGCCAAAATTCAAGGCAAAGAACCGTGAAGGACTCAGACCATAAAATTTTTGTCCTAAACAAAATTTTGGGTATATTTGAATATACTTGAGGAGCTAGGTTACACTGTTTACTGTTAAAGAGTCTTTAGAAAGAACTTAATATGAAACAAAATTAGAAATTGAGGATTTCTAAAAATTATCTTTGCCCTATTTCAGGTACCTGATCCCTTTCTCTAACCTGGTCCAAACCCAACTCAAACCCTGTCAAGGAAGGGGAAAGCAAGAGCAGAATAACCCTCTGACACCAAGCTTCCTCCTCCAATCCTGAGTAGAATTCAGGAAGAGGCAAGGCCCATAATTCCAAGGAGCAGTAAGGAAGACGCTTTCTGTGGCCAAAAGTGAGATGGGTATAGTATAATACATTTACTGCTCCCATGAAACACTTGAGACGCTTTCTGTGGCCAAAAGTGAGATGGGTATAGTATAATACATTTACTGCTCCCATGAAACACAGAATCTTCTATAGGGACAAAATGATGAGCTTGGGTGAACCAATAGTTGAAGACCAAAAAGGCAAGGGCATCAGTACATGCAGTTCATTTGTACTAATTAGTTACTACAGACATCCATTTTGATTGTCTGTGCCTGTGACATTTTATTTTAAATGTTTCTAATGTATTTGTAATTATCCTTGGTCACTACAGGAGTCAGTTGGACATACGGCAACACACACCAGATTCCACCCTCCAGTACATCAGTGTCACCAGCAAAGCCCATTAACAAATCCTGAGTAATAGAAATAAAATCTGGGTGATAAAGTCTAACCTTTTTCTTCCCTTTGCACTTGGTCTAGTTTCACTTGCTCATAGGGAGCCATGTGTAGAGGCCTCAAACCCAGCCCTTCAGATCAGGGTTCCTCCTGTAAAATGGCTGCTGTGCCCCACATAGCTCGCAGGGCAAGTGCAGATTCAAGATGGCAGCAGCCGGCCTTGCACAGAGACGCTGTAACCACACTGCGACCTAGAGCCTGAGCAGCACAGCTGCGCCAGCCCCATGAGAATCCCATCCTTTCCTTCCTCACTACTGGGATCCCTGATTTATAAAGTAGACCCCCATGGGCCTTTCTCTGGGCGAGTGTGTACTCTGGAGCTCAAGTCTGTCCTTACCTCTCCAGTCTTTTATCAAAACTTTCCTTTGCTCCTGAACTAAACTCTTGTTTCACTTGCTTGAGTGATACTGCACAGAAGGACCCTTGTAGAGGACCAACTGGAAGGTTGGGGACATTAGTGTAAGTTCACCTACTACAGGTGAAAGATTGAAAGAGTCTTTAAATGGAGACTACATGTCCATTACTAAGAACGGTAATCTTAAGTCCAGTTACCGAAAATTTATTACGTTCTCCACATATCTGACTCTGTGGACTAAGTTCATGCATACATCAACATTGTCACAAACAGGAGAGTGTGCCTGTGTAACATCATGTTGCTATTTCATTAGTGACTTTTTCGTGTAGATTCACTTTCTGTGACATCTATCAGTGAGACTGCTGCTGCTGCTGCTAAGTCGCGTCAGTTGTGTCCGACTCTGTGGCGACCCCATAGACGGCAGCCCACCAGGCTCCCCCGTCCCTGGGATTTTCCAGGCAAGAACACTGGAGTGGGTTGCCATTTCCTTCTCCAATGCATGAAAGTGAAAAATGAAAGTGAAATCGCTCAGTCGTGTCCCATGGACTGCAGCCCACCAGGACTCTGTTTACTATGTCTACTATCTAAAACAAAAATCTCTTTCCTCTTAGGAGAGGAAAAGTTATATGAGAAAACAATTCAAAATATAAACTTATATAAGCAAGAGACAACAAAAATGCTGAATCCAAATCAACTTAAGAATTCTCACGGTAAACTATTTAGATGTCAAGACTCAGCAAGGATGTTGTTTTTTTACAAGCTTTCCACCAACAGCTCAATTCTCACAGGCATCTCAAACCTAATAAACTGCTCACTAGAGTAAAACAGCCTAACCATCATCCTTTCCAAAACTGACTGTAGTCACTGTAAGTCAGCCAGCATTGGCAAGTTGTTCCCTGCTTCTGAGCCTGGCTGTCAGAACCATTTCAACCAAAACACAAAGTTCAGTTCAGTTCAGTTCAGTTCAGTCGCTCAGTCGTGTCCGACTCTCCGCAACCCCATGAATCACAGCACGCCAGGCCTCCCTGTCCATCACCAACTCCCGGAGTTCACTCAAACTCATGTGCACAGAGTCGGTCATGCCATCCAGCCATCTCATTCTCCGTCGTCCCCTTCTCCTCCCGCCCCCAACCTTTCCCAGCATCAGAGTCTTTTCCAGTGAGTCAACTCGTCGCCATGAGGTGGCCAAAGTATTGGAGTTTCAGCTTTAGCATCAGTCCCTCCAATGAACATCCAGGATTGATCTCCCTTAGAATGGACTGGTTGGATATCCTTGTAGTCCAGGGGACTCTCAAGAGTCTTCTCCAACACCACAGTTCAAAAGCATCAATTCTTCGGCGATCAGCCTTCTTCACAGTCCAACTCTCACATCCATACATGACCATGGGAAAAACCATTGCCTTGACTAGACGGACCTTGGTTGGCAAAGTACTGTCTCTGCTTTTTAATATACTATCAAGGTTGGTCATAACTTTCCTTCCAAGGAGCAAGCGTCTTTTAATTTCATGGCTGCAATCAGCATCTGCAGTGATTTTGAGCCCCCAAAAATAAAGTCTGACACTGTTTCCACTGTTTTTCCATCTATTTCCCATGAAGTAATGGGACCAGATGCCATGATCTTTGTTTTCTGAATGTTGAGCTTCAAGCCAACCTTTTCACTCTCCTCTTTCACTTTCATCAAGAGGCTTTTGAGTTCCTCTTCACTTTCTGCCATAAGGGTAGTGTCATCTGCATATCTGAGGTTATTGATATTTCTCCCAGCAATCTTGATGTACACGCATCTTTTTGTCCACATCTGGTTGGTCCCTACTACATACTTCCATGGTTTTTAACTTCGTCTTTCAGTTAAGTGTGGAAGCAAGCTGTAGAAGTTAAAATTGGAAGCTATTTGGTTAGGTTGGTATTTTAGAAGTAAGGGTGGTTGGTGGGTGATCAGGAGAGCACAGAAAGTTGCATCCATCTATCTTGCTAATTTCATATCCATTACTTATTCCACCTTTGAAGCCACATTGTTGCAGGCAGAGCTAGGAATAGAATCCAAGTCTTTTGACATGAAATCAAGGTTATTTCTATTGCACTAAACTGCCTTTAATCATGTTCAGCAATGTGGGATGTGGAAGTAACTTTGGGAAGCCTAAGACCTTTTTCACCAAATGAACTGAAAATGCAAGAACAGTGGGTAAGACTAACTCAGCTGGTGGCAGATCAGTAAACCTGCAAGTAACAAATGCACAGTGAAGAACAGTTCTTATTACAGGGATTAACGTCCAAAAAGGCAGGGGAAGTTGAAAAAAATCATGCTGTATGTCTGTTTTATTACTCTTATTTTATACCAAAGTATCACTCATGTTTAGTTTCCCTTTCTCCAGAATGCCTCTTTCAGATAGATGCATTTAAAATTTTAATAGAGATAATACATAATTAGAGTCTCCTTTTTCGAAATCTGACACAGTCTATCTCTTTCTAATCTTGAATTTGAAATGATTCAGGGATTGATGTCAGTATAACAAAGAAACTGCTTTGGTTCCTACATGAAATCTTCCATCTTATTAGTGTTTTGAAGTGATCAAGGCAAGTTTTTTTCACAATTCAAGAAAAAACCTTAACAATATATGAAACCTTAACTGAAAAAAAAAAACAAAAATTAAACATCTTGTAAGAGTGTCTTCTTTTAGTCAAATAGTGGCTGAACTGCCTCAGTTTCCATATTGTTAAGCTATCTGGTGAGGCTGTGAGTGCAGATAAAGAATCTGTGAAAGATGTATTCTCCTCTTGGTTAAAAAAGAGCTGATTGATGAAAGCTACCCTTTCATTTTAATTTTGATGAAGTTGGCCTCTGCCAGAAGCAAATGCTGTCAGGGGTGTACATACTGATGGAGGAAGGCTGAGCTGGGGTTTAAGGCCATTGGGGTCTACTGACTGTGATTGGAGATTTAATTGGTTAGTATTTTCTTACAATTTTTATTGGTTTTTGTGTATGTGTGTGTTCTAATTATATACTAGCATTGTTTAATACTTTCCATCTAGCCCTATACTTTCCAAAAGCCTGGTAATTTTTCAAGCACAATTTTTGCAGAATATGTGGCTTTTTAAGAATATACTATTATATACTTTTATAATAGAAAGACTACACAGTCAAAGGCTTTGGTATAGTCTATAAAACATAGGTAGATGTTTTCTGAATTCCCTAGCTTATTCTATGATCCAGCAAATGTTGGTAATTTGATATTTGGTTCCTCTTCCTTTTCTAAATCCAGCTTGGACATCCGGGAGTTGTTGATTCACAAAATGCTGAAGCCGAGCATGCAAGAATTTTAAGCATGACACTACTAGCATGGGAGATGAGTGCAAGAGTCTTAGGCTGAGTGGACCATAATAAGCTGTGGAAAGCTCTTTAAAAGATGGGAATACCAGACCATCTCTCCTGTCTCCTGGGAAACCTGTATGCTTATCAAGAAGCAACAGTTAGAATCCTGGATGGAACAACTGATTGGTTCAAGATTAAGAAAGGAGTGTGACAGGGCTGTCTGTTACCCCATTTATTCAATCTATATGCTGAGCACATCATGAGAAATGCTGGGCTGGAATTGCAATAGGTGGGAGAAACATCAACAACCTCAGATATGCAGAGGATACCACTCTAACAGCAGAAAGTGAAAAGAAACTAATGGGCTTCTTGAGGATGAAGGAGGAGAGTGAAAGAGCTGGCTTTAAACTAAATATTAAAAAAACTAAGATCATCACATTCTGCCCCATTACTTCATGGCAAATAGAGGGGGAAAAGGTGGAAATAGTGACAGGTTTCCTTTTCTTGGGCTCTAAAATCACTGTAAATGGTGACTACAGCCATGAATCAGAAGACATTTGCTTCTTGGCAGGAAAGCTGTGATAAACCTAGACAGTATGTTGAAAAGCAGATATATTACTCTGCCGATGAAGGTCCGTTATAGCCAAGGCTATGATTATCCCAGTGGTCACAGACAGTTGTGAGAGTTGGACGTAAAGAAGGTGGAGCACTGAAGAATTGATTTCTTCGAAATATGTTGCTGGAGAAGACTCCTAAGAGTTCTTTGACAGCAAGATCATGAAACCAGTCAATCTGAAGGGAAATCAACCCTGAATACTCGTTGGAAGGACTGGTGCTGAAACTGAAACTCCAGTATTTTGGTCATCTGATGTGAACAGCTGACTCATTGGAAAAGTCCCTGATGTTGGGAAAGATTGAGGGTAGAAGGAGAAGAGGGCATCAGAGGATGCAATGGCTGGATGGCATCACCGATGCAATGGACATGAACTTGGGCAAACTTCGGGAGATGGTGAGGGTCAGAGAGGCCTGACCTGCTAGAGTCCATGGGGTCACAAAGAGTTGGAGACAACTGGGCAACTAAACAACAACAATAGAAAGACCACTGTTGCAGGTTAGACTGTCTGGAAAGCAGACTGAAAAGGGATAGTGTGCAGAATGTTTATTATGGAGCACCTGTGAACAACACTGGTAGAAAGCGAGGGAAAAGTCAGCTGTGATGCAAGCTGAACAGCCTCGTCTGACCAAGTGCTTATTCTTGGTCTGAATGGCTAGGGCTTTCTCCCCTGCCCTTTATCGGTTATTCTGTGTGGGCCATCCCCTCCTACCACCAAGGGTATGACCTTGAATGAGGCCACTCTCTGCAGCTGGCACAATTTCAGAAGGAGTTGACAGCTGGAGGTTGTCTAATGATAATATACTCAATGACTGGATCAATAAGTATTTCCTTGAGAAGGAACCTGGGCAACATCATCATTTGGAATTTTGGGGTGGCGAAGCACTGAGATCTGCGTCCACCTCTTTTATGGCTCTTTGATAGTCGTGCAAATTCTTGTTAAAGGCAAGATATCTCCAAGTACATATATGCATACAAGGTGTTTCAACATTAGCATTTGGGCTTTAGGAAACCTTTAGGGCTTCCCAGGTGGCATTAGTGGTAAAGAACTCACCTACCAATGCAAGAGATGTAAGAGGCGTGGGTTCAATTCATGGGTTGGGAAGATCCCCTGGAGGAGGGCATGACAACCCACTCCAGTATTCTTGCCTGGAGAATCCCATGGACAGAGGAGCCTGGCAGTCCCCAGTTCACAGGATTGCAAAGAGTCAGACATGACTGAAGTGACTTAGCACACACATAAGAACATGTGCATTGATATGGAACCTAGTATCTCTATGACCTAAAAAACACACCTTGCTACTGTGAGGCCTTTATTCCAGTGGGCACCCAACTCTCGTGAGTTAGGTTATCTTACATAAATAATTCCTTTTGCCCAGGTTATCGGGAGGACTGAGCATCAAGAAGTGGCCCTGAACTTAAATGCCCAGAAAGGCAAAGCAGATCATTTTAACTTGTGAAGCTCTCTTTTTTTGGAATGGAGAGTTGTAAAAATAATTCAGGTTAGGTTCATTTGTGGCCTGAGGGGAGAATGAGGCCAAATACACAGACAATTGGACATGAGATCCAGAGAATTGATATGCTCTTCGAACCTTGTATTCAGCTGTCTGAATGTTTGTTGTGTGAGTAGATTCCCTTTTCTATTAAACACTTGAGCTATTTTGAGCTAGATTTCTGCTGTTGACTACTGCTTTGGAATTAACCAGAATCCTCTACTCCTAAGGTGGTATGCTGCTGCTGCTAAGTCGCTTCAGTCGTGTCCGACTCTGTGCGACCCCATAGACGGCAGCCCACCAGGCTTGGCCGTCCCTGGGATTCTCGAGGCAAGAACACTGGAGTGGTTTGCCATTTCCTTCTCCAAAGGTGGTATAAGTAGGGTCATCTATTTACTCTAAACCATGATACACACACCTGCTAAAACAGGACTTAGTTTAGAAAACAGAAAGAATATGCTTTATTTTCTATACCAGATTAAAATTTTATCAGAAGGGAATAATCCAAGTGGAAAAATATACCCATCAGACCAGCCAGTAAATCTGGAGAGATCTAAGCTCTGATCAGGCTTCCCCCATGGCTCAGTGGTAAAGAATCTGCCAGCAATGCAGGAGATCTGGGTTCGATCCCTGGGTTGGGAAGATCCCCTGGAGGGGAAAATGGCAACCCACTCCAGTATTCTTACCTGGAGGGTAATATGGACTGAGGAGCCTGGCAGAGTACAGCCTGAAGGGTCACAAAGAGTTGGACATGCCTGAAGCAACTGAGCAACACATGCAAGCTCTGATCAGTTTCAGTTTTATTCCATATGCAGGACCTGGGAAAGGAGATCAGGGAGCACTGATAGTGGAAGACATACATATCACCTTTCAGTTCATTCTCCCCAAATTGACCTGTAAGTTCAATGAAATTCTAGTGGAAAAATCCCAACAGTGATTTTACACTGACCAGCTGATTTTGCACTGTATATGGGAAAGGATGAAGAATGCTGAGACAACTGCAAAGAAGAAAGCAGATACCACATAACGACTTATTACAACATTGTAGTAATTGAGAGTAAATCATTGCAGGGATAGAGACAGAGCTGCGGCTGCCAAGTCGCTTCAGTCGTGTCTGACTCTGTGCGACCCCATAGATGGCAGCCCACCAGGCTCCGCCATCCCTGGGATTCTCCAGGCAAGAACAGTGGAGTGGGTTGCCATTTCAGAGACAGAGCAGAGCCATCTATCCTCTTTATAAGCTTTGAGCTAATTTTAGATTTACAGAAAAGTTGCAAAATAGTACAAAAGGAATTACCTTATATCTAGTAGTCCACATCCCCAAATATTACCATTTCATGATTGACTTTTAAAATAAACTTTAAGTTTGACATGTTAAATTGTTTTGTTCAAAGCTGTGGTGCTTTTTCCTATTATCTGTGACCTTAAAAACTTTTGTGTTTATTGATCAGTAATCAGTTGTATTTTCTCCTTTGCAGATTTTTTCTTGATAACTTTCAATCTTCAGAGTTTGTGTTTTACCTATAAATGTCTGAACTTTCGGAGAAGGCAATGGCAAGCCACTCCAGTACTCTTGCCTAGAAAATCCCATGGATGGAGAAGCCTGGTAGGCTGCAGTCCGTGGGGTCGCTAAGGGTCGGACACGACTGAGCAACTTCATTTTCACGTTTCACTTTCACACATTGGAGAAGGAAATGGCAACCCACCCCAGTGTTCTTGCCTGGAGAATCCCAGGGACGGGGGAGCCTGGTGGGGTCTATGGGGTCACACAGAGTCGGACATGACTGAAGTGACTTAGCAGCAGCAGCAGTCTGAACTTTTATATTTTAAAAACACTGTCACACTGGTACAAATATATTTCATTGTTTATCTTTTAATTTTTGATCTAATAGTTTAAATTTTTAACTGTTTAAAAATCTGTTCACATTTTGAGAGCCATTTTGCTCTCAATGGTGACATATTCTACACTTTGAGAACATATTTTTAATTCTAAAATGACCCAGAAACCATTCAAAGCTAATTCAGGCAACCAGAGTATAGATACACAAATAACATTTTGGTAAGAAAATGAACAAATTGAAAAACAAAAGCATTAGCCAGCTGTGATAATATGATAACATTATGATTTTCTTGTGTGATCAAGAAACTGCTTAAAAGCCTATTTCAAAAGCATTTTTTAAATGGCAACATCAGTTGGATTATATGAGCTCATACAGAAGTTAATTTGAAGGATGAAGGAAGAAGTTATTCCCTATTTTGGCTTCCATGACATAATGAAAGGACACATGGAGTGGAAGAAAGGCTCTGCAGGGAGATTTAGAAGAGCTCTGTTAGCACCAGTCACCGTTAAGATGCATAATCATTGGCAAGTTTCATATTCCTCCACTCATTCAGCAAATACTTGTTGAGAGGTTACTGTGTGTTGGGCTATGCCTTAAGTGCTGGAGATATGCTAATAAACCAAACAACTGACAATCTGGGCTTGCAGAATTTGTTTTAATGGGGAGAGGCCAAGAAACGAAATAACCAATGATAGTAGGTTAGAAGATAAATTTATTCCATGTACTAGTTAAGTAGAGAAGGGGCCTAGGGAGTGTGGGGGTGGAGAGCAAAGATATTTGCAATTTTAGGTAGGTGGTCAGGGAAGACCTTATGGAGAAGGTGACAGTCAAGACTAAAGTCTGAAGCAGGTGAGAGGAAAAGCCTGGTTGCTATCTGGAGAAAAGCATACCAGTCAGAAAGAAGAAGAACGTCCCTGGGGAGGGCTGGTGCCTGAGATGTGTTAGGAAGAGAAAGTGGTTACTGTGGCTGAGCTGAGATGAAAGAGAGGAAGAGGAGCAGCAGAGGAGCCGAGAAAGGTGACGGGAGAGGGGAGGGCACATTACGTAAAGGCCTGAAGGCCACTCCAAGAAGAGAATTTTGACTTTCACTTTAAGAGAAAGTAAAGAATCTGCCTGCAATGAAGGAGTCACAGGTTAGATCCCTGGGTCAGGAAAAGAGCCCCTGGAGGAGGGCATAGCAACCTACTCCAGTACTCTTACCTGGAGAATCCCATGGACGGAGGAGCCTGGCAGGCTACTGCTTATGGGGTCACAGAATTGGACATGACTGAAGTGGCTGAGCGTGCAGCAGAAGCCACACAACATCTGGATTGACGTGTTCTATGTTTTGCTATAGTGGAAGCACTCTGGCTACTCTGGTAAGAAAAGAGTTTGGAGGGTCGAGGGTGGGAGCAGAGAGTCTACTCAGGAGGTTCCTCTCATAATCCAGGGATGATGTAGCCTAGAGCAGCTGGTGGTATGGGAGGTGGGAGCTTGGTAGCAAAGAGGGTCAAGTTCTGGACATTTTTACTAAATATTCTCATATTATTGCCCATAAAATAATATCTAAATTCTTAAACTGCTATTTATATTTCTTAAAATGTTCATAAAAGTATAGTGTTATAGAAATGTAAAGTGCATGATCAGAAGGAATGAACATATGTGCTGGAACAGGGGCCAAGAGTACAGTCTAAATGTAAGTCTTCTGTCTGAAAATGTATAAGAGGGTTCATTGTCATCTGAAGAGCTTGGACAAAATATTAAAGGTCTGCAGCTGACAGAAAACCCATTCCATGTGGGTGTGTTAAAGGTTTTGCCTACCCAAATACTGAATAGTTCATAGACAATGATTTTCTCAGACTTCATTAGAAGGGCCAAATAAATATAGCTAGAGAGGAAGCTTTCCTCATAGCTCTGTCAGTAAAGAACCCACCTGCAATGCAGGAGATGTGGGTTCCATCCCTGGATCAAGAAGATCCCCTGGCGAAGGAAATGGCAACCCACTCCAGTATTCTTGCCTGGAAAATCCCATGGACAGAGGAGCCTGGTGGGCTGTCAGTTGCATACCCTTAATAGCTAGAGAACCAAGGGATTAAAATGTCTGGGAAAAGCATATAGTGTCCCTTTAGGCCAGAATGGAGTCTATTACCTAAAAAGTAGCCTTAACTCTGTATATCTAAGGCCTTAAATATTCTAGAAGTTAGAGGAACAAGCACAAACTAAGCATATGGTAGGCCAGGCACTTTGCTAGGTGCTTACATATGGCCTCTCGTGTCATCTTTATAACTCATTGGAGTGTTTTTAATCTCATTTCTTGTGTGTGGAAACAGACTCACTGAGGGAAATACTCACTGAGGAAATACCCTGCACTGACAAGGGTAATACCGTTAGTGATGGAGGCAGTAGGTTTAAATTAGTCTGCATGCATGCAGACAAGACTGGTCTTTTTTGCTGCATGTATCATATAAATGATATGCAGGACTCCATGGCTCCAAAGAACTTAAAGGTCAAAGCTGGGAGACAGTGTGGATGGATGACCCTGGGGTCGGGTCTCTCAGATGTGAGCAGTTGTGGCTTCCATACCTGGTCATGGGTTAGAATCACCAGGGATATCACTTATTTTGGAAAAGGCATGCAGGTGACTTCTGTGTAGGCAGCCTGTCACTGGCCCTCCTTTCCATTCACGGAGAGGATCTCAGAATGAGAGATAGGACAAAAAGCAATAACTGGAAACAGAGCCCATGGGTAGCAACCTGAAACTCATTGGCCATTGAGCCTAAAATGATCTGGGCTTCCTGAGATTTGTGTCAAACAAGTCTTCCTAAATTGTGTTTCTAAACAACTAATCATTTTGAAGGACTGAGGTGTCATTCCCAGGATTATGAAAGCTTCAGGGAATCATAGAAAACTAGAGGTGGGACTTCAGAGGTTTGCCCCCCACCTACACCCCTTTGTGAGCAGAGGGGACTAAGCCACTGAGGGATAAATGACCCGCCCAATGTCATAAGAATCCAGGTCTTAGTCCAGTGCTCTTTCTGCCAAGCCATTCTGCCTCCTGAAATATTTTTCTCAATGTTGTCAGTCATCCTACTAAACTTGGCATTCCCTGGGTTTCATATGAATATCCAAGTTTTGCCTACCTATGACTGTCCTCACAGACTCTCAATATTGAGAAAGATATTCCCTGGCCACACTGTTTTAATGATTTAGGTTTTTGAAAACATAAGACCCTAGCTTGATTTTAAATGTCAGGACTTTCCTGTATTTCGTTTTCATTTTTAAAGGTTATTTTAATATGAATTTGTTGGCGGGGGGTGGAGGGGTGGGCAGGAAGGGAGTAGAGAAAGCAGGCTCTTTCCTATTGGTTTCTTTAACGCGGCAAACCTTCCTTTAGGCTTCTTCATTTGCCTCTCAGACATAAATTTTAAACAAACCATATTTTCTCATTTATTCCCCCATTAAATTTATTCCAAAACATTTTGGAAAGAAAAATGAAGGGAATATTTGCCCCACCTAAAGGAGCTTGGTGGGTTACAGTCTAAGGGGTTGCTAAGGAGTTGGACAGGACTTAGCAACTAAACAACAACCCACTCTCCTGAGCCCTCTACAGCCTACTCTTGTACTTTAAACCTCAGTTCCAGGCCAGTAACTGCTCCTCTAGGGAGAATGTCCTCTCTCTGCCAGAAATAACCAAAACAAGGAACAGTAGACACAAGCCTCTGACAAGGAGAAAGAAATTGCATTTGAACCTGTTGTCACCCTGGACCAGCTGCCACTCAATCTGTTTTCCCTTTTCACTTCCTTTCTTTGTTGATACTGAGCCAAAGAATCAGGCCATTTTCCTTCTGGTGAGTCTTCAACTACATAGAGAGATGTGAGTTATAGGATTGCAGCCTTCTTTAAGGTGAGGGGTCCTTTTATAGGGTAAAAATTAGATCTTTTAATGTTTTTCATCTTTCTTAAAATAGTGTATCTGTCCTTCAAAAATGCCAAGGAATTATTTTTTTAAGAGGAAAATATATTGGAAGACCTAGGATCTCGTTAGATGGCTGTAATTCTGGTTGGGCTACTGCCCTTTGATGATTTCTGAGGCTGTCATCCCATTTAATTAAAAGTTAATGATGTTCTTGCCTGGGGAATTCCAGGGACGGGGGAGCCTGGTGGGCGGCCGTCTATGGGGTAGCACAGAGTTGGACACGACTGAAGCGACTTAGCAGCAGCAATAGCACTGAAGTTCTTCACAAACAAGGCTTGACTTGTCATGGAATTCTTTGCTTGAAATTTTACTGTAAAAACCACTGAGGGGTGGGGAGCAGGAACTGAGAAATTCTGATAAATACAATAAAAATTCAAAATTAAAAAAATCATTAGACAGAAGTCTCTGATTAAAGCTTATCTAAAGGATGAATTTAAATTTAATGAATGAGATATTTTAAAGTAAAGTAATATGACTTCATATTTCAGTTCGGACTATTTCCTTGGACTCAGTATCTCAATGTTAAGTTGCAGAAGAAATGATGAAGAATAGGACTTTGGAGGAATGTGGTATTAAGAGTCCCAAAGGAAATAATATGTTTCTGTTTTTCCAGCCTCTTTTTCTACCTCACCTATACATGATTTAATCTAAATCCTTGTGTGCCTAGATTTCATCTCATCTCCTTAGGACCACCCTTAGCAAACCTATGCAGTAGACATTACTTTATGATGTGTTCTCTTATGACAAGCAACTAGCATTTTCACATCCTTCAGCTGCACCCACAAACCCATTTTCCTAAGAATCTGACAAGCGTGTGCTCTGTCTGCTATGCTCACATATGAGCAAAGCTATACTTTGGAAGGAGAATGGGTACTGCTCTCACCTTTTCCATAAGCTGTGGGTCAACTTGAGAAGAAGCAGACCTGGAGTGAATGTTGGGTATAGTGATGGAACAGAGCTTAGAAACCTAACAGGCAGCATCCAAGGAAAAAACTGAAAGCAAGCCTGGTAAACTAGACAAAGCAGTCATGGTTCCAAAGAGGGTGATGAGTGGAAGAGCGTCATCCAGGTAGGAGGAAACAGGGAGGCTGGAGCCTGGGAAGCCACCTGAGAACTACAGGGTTCAAAACATAAAGTGGGAGACGGGACCTGGGATAAAGCAGAGCACGGATGTTCTTAGGGTCTCTATGGGTAGGGGGTTTTCCTTAAGGTCTAATTGGCTCACCCTGTCTATTATATCTGTGTTGATAATTAAGCTATAAACCCTCAGCTCCAAAACCCATCTTTCCATATTTTATTCTGATGCCAGGCTGGGGTCCTACTGACTACATTGTTCTGTTGCTAGTTATTTCTCTGTTATGCTCAACCTGGATCATATGCTACTACCAGGCAGCTATCTGGGAAAATGATACCACTTCTTTGAGTCTCAGCTACCAGGCATAAAGCAGGGATAACAGCCACATCACTGGGCAGTCAGTATTAAATGAGCCCACTCAGCCAATTCTATAGTAAGGACTCAGTATATATAGAGAAAAGGGCTTCCCAGGTGTCACAGTGGTAAAGAATCCACCTGGCAATGCAGGAGATTCAAGTTCGATTCTCTGGGTTGGGAAGATGCCCTGGAGGAGGAATTGGCAACCCACTCCAGTATTCTTGCCTGGGAAATCCCATGGACAGAGGAACCTGGGATGCTGCAGTCTGTGAGGTCACAAAGAGTTGCACATGACTGAGCACGCATACACACACACGCACAAAATATTTTAAATTCTATATAATACAAATAATTGGTTAAGAGGACATTGGAGGACTGGAAAAGTCAAGCAAGACACTGAAGTAACAGAAATGGCAAGGAGCAGCTCCCATCCTAGGCAAGGGAAACAAAAGGAAGAGACTGAGGTTATTAGAACATAGAAGCTTGGAAATGGGAACTGGAACCCAGTTTTATGTGGAAAGGACATTGGTTGCCTCAGAGGAATGTGGTTGAAAAAATTAAATCAACTGCCACTGCTGGGATGGGGCTGCTGCTGGGTAAGACTGTAATGATGTTTTCTTTTCACTTCTACTGCTAGGAAGCTCAGAGTCCAGCGCGTAGCTTACTATCGCAAATGAGCAGGATTTTGTGGCATTACAGCTGCAATGATTTTTCTTGCCTTGCTTTGTCTGTGATCATTCCACTTCAACGTATTTCACATTACATTATGTATTTTGTAAATCTCAATCTTTTGAAGATCCTAGAAAACCCACTCCAGTATTCTTGCCTGGAGAATTCCATGGACAGGGGAGCCTGACAGGCTACAGTCCCTGGGGTCACAAAGAGTCAGACACAATTGAGCGACTATCACTCACTCAGAATATTTCTACCTGCAACTATTATAACCTTCAACTGCATCTTCATCAATTTGTTTCCCTAAGTCTTCCCACCTCCATTTATACTTCATTTCTATTGCCGTGTGCGCCTCACCTATCCCTCTCTATACTTGATCCACATCTGTAAATACAGGGAGACAGGGACAGTCCACTCCTTGTAGTTTGTGTGTTTTTAACCCAAATTTGAATATGAAAGAGTAATTAGGAAGCTTTTAACATAAAGACAGCTCACATCTGCTCTTCAACCTCCACTGCTTGCATAGCCTGGCATTGACAGAGGTACTAATAGGCCTGTGATATAGAACCCAAAACTTTAAAAGTTCTAACCCATCAAGAAATCCCATTCATCATTTCATTTTTGGGAAAAGGATATAAAAAATGAAATGTCAGAGCTATAATGTCAGGACCATTTAAAATGTCAAGTGCTTGTTGTTGCATAGCCTGGCTGTCTGCTGTTCTGATCAAACCTCCAACTGGCATAATAATTACAGATGATGCATCGAATTTTCATGCACAACTGGACCCAGATTTATAACAAATCAGATGGAAACATTCTCATTGCCCAGTCGGAAATGTTCTCCTTTTACTACATAGTTTAAGACTTTTCCTTTGGAGCAGAACATTATTACTGATTCAAGACAGCATTCAGGGTAAGCACTAAGAAAGAAGGGCAGAAAAAAAAGTTTTTCAACAGACCAGAACTCAGTCATTTATAATACACAAATGCAACAAGAGCCAGGAGGCAGCAGATACATTTGTCAAATGCATGCTTAATCTAAGAATGTTAAATTGTCGAGACATTGTCTGAATAATCCAGTTCTATAAGATGCAGACTAATTTAGGTGGGCAAGAAAACATACATGCAAGCTCTAGTTGGCACTGATAGCCATGGAGGCAATCCTTCAGTTTAATCCTGTTCTAATATGTGTACAGAGGACTGATGTATAAACAGAAGCAACAGTGCTTCTTTTTAGGATCTTTATGAGAGGACTCTGTGGAACTTAAGTAGGGTATTCATAAGCGGATACCAATGATAATAAAAACATGTAATCAATAGCAGGTACATGCAGAAAGTCACATTTCTTCTCCACTGAAAATTTTCAATCCACCGAAAGCTGAGTGCTTTGCTTTGCATCCATTCCACAGCTTCTCGACTTTCACTGTCCCTACACCATTCTTGTTAGTTGGTTTAGAAGAAGCCTTTCTCCAGTGTCTGGCTATTTCCCACCAGATTACTTTCCATACATTAGAGAAGTCGAAGCTCTTGGAAACAATTTCCAGAAGGCCCTGATCTATTTCTGTGCCATTGATAAATCCTTCTAACATCAATTCTCCCAGAAAATAAGAACAATTAGCAAAAGGCTTTGTCTACACCACTCACTAACATACAATATATTCACTGGCATTTTTATTGGTATTCTTAGATCCTTTCATCTCAGACTCTTAATTCCTTGAATATCCTTCCATAGAAAACATTCAATGCTAGGGTGGTTAGTTGAAAATACAGGTGACAATCTCTTTTCAAGTTGAGAACATCAGGTAATGTATAATACCTGTGTTCACACATAAATTTTTAACATCTCTATACAGTATTGATTATTTGACCTTCAATCCTGAAGAAAGGCAATGCCAAAGAATGCTCAAACTACTGCACAATTGCACTCATCTCACACGCTAGCAAAGTCATGCTCAAAATTCTCCAAGCCAGGCTTCAGCAATACATGAACCATGAACTTCCAGATGTTCAAGCTGGATTTAGAAAAGGCAGAGGAACCAGAGATCAAATTGCCAACATCTGCTGGATCATGGAGAAAGCAAGAGAGTTCCAGAAAAACATCTATTTCTGCTTCATTGACTATGCCAAAGCCTTTGACTGTGTGGATCACAATGAACTGTGGAAAATTCTGAAAGAGATGGGAATACCAGACCACCTGACCTGCCTCTTGAGAAACCTGTATGCAGGTCAGGAAGCAACAGTCAGAACTGGACATGGAACAACAGACTGGTTCCAAATAGGAAAAGGAGTACGTCAAGGCTGTATATTGTCACCGTGATTATTTAACTTATATGCAGAGTACATCATGAGGAACGCTGGGCTGGAAGAAGCACAAGCTGGAATCCAGATTGCCAGGAGAAATATCAATAACCTCAGATATGCAGATGACACCACCCTTATGGCAGAAAGTGAAGAGGAACTCAAAGCCTCTTGAGGAAAGTGAAAGAGGAGAGTGAAAAAGTTGGCTTGAAGCTCAACATTCAGAAAACGAAGATCATGGCATCTGGTCCCATCACTTCATGGCAAATAGATGGGGAAACAGTGGAAACAGTGTCAGACTACTTTTTGGGGCTCCAAAATCACTGCAGATGGTGATTGCAGCCATGAAATTATAAAATGCTTAATCCTTGGAAGGGAAGTTATGATCAACCTGGACAGTATATTAAAAAGCCAGAGACGTTACTTTGCCAACAAAGGTCCATCTAGTCAAGGCTATTGTTTTTCCCGTGGTCATGTATGGATATGAGAGTTGGACTGTAAAGAAAGTTGAGTGCCAAAGAATTGATGCTTTTGAGCTGTGGTGTTGGAGAAGACTCTTGAGAGTCCCTTGGACTGCAAGGACATCCAACCAGTCCATCCTAAAGGAGATCAGTTGTGGGTGTTCATTGGAAGGACTGATGTTGAAGCTGAAACTCCAATACTTTGGCCACCTGATGTGAAGAGTTGACTCATTGGAAAAGACCCTGATGCTGGGAAAGATTGAGGGCAGGAGGAGAAGGGGATGACAGAGGATGAGATGGTTGGATGGCATCACTGACTCAATGGACATGAGTTTGGGTAGACTCTGGGAGTTGGTTATGGACAGGGAGGTCTGGTGTGCTGCAGTCCAGGGGGTCACAAAGAGTCAGACATGACTGAGCGACTAAAGTGAACTGAACTGAATCTTGAAGATATGGCCAAATCATAGGGGCATGAAAACTGCTGATTTCTAAAATCAGAAGGAAACAACTGTTTGCAAGGCTGTTTTTTAACATTCTTCTCCTTGAGAAAATGACTTCAAGGACTATCCAAAGCTTTGCAGAAGGGCAAACGTTATTCATTCACTAGTTCTGTAGTTCTCTCTTTTTCTAATTTTATATTTCTCATTGTGTCACCTTGTCTTAAGCCTTAGGTCTACGCTGACCAGCTTTTCCAGTTTAGCTATAAAACTATTGACTTGTACCCATGTGTACCAGCTGCTGTGTTTTCCACAACACTCAGCCCACGTCAACACTGAGTGGTGGGGGGTAGAGGAAGTGTTCTCTGTCAACTTAAGTCATTTGGATTATACTAATGGGTATGCTGCTGCTGCTAAGTCACTTCAGTCGTGTCCGACTCTGTGTGACCCCATAGACGGAAGCCCACCAGGCTCCCCCGTCCCTGGGATTCTCCAGGCAAGAACACTGGAGTGGGTTGCCATTTCCTTCTCCAATGTGTGAAAGTGAAGTCGCTCAGTCATGTCCGACCCTTAGCGACCCCACGGACTGCAGCCTACCAGGCTCCTCCACCCATGGGATTTTCTAGGCAAGAGTACTGGAGTGGCTTGCCATTGCCTTCTCCGACTAATGGGTATACTCAGGTTGAAAAGCACAGATGAATTCCTAAATCTCAAGGAGACTGTACTTAATAGACTGTGTGTCTTGGTGGGAGGTCAGTCAAAGTCAAGTGAAGTTACATTGAGTAATATGCACCTGAGGCAGAAAATCAGCAGCAATTGAATGCAAGTGTTTAACTGTTCAGTTCAGTAGCTCAGTTGTGTCTGACTCTTTGCGACCCCATGGACCGCAGAATGCCACCCCTCTCTGTCCATCACCAACTGTACCTGTCCTTTAATGGATGAAGACAAATATCTAATGACCACAATTGTGGCCCAAATACAAACAAGCATAAATCACATTCTTATAATATCCTTTCCTTTTGGTTTCCATGGCAAAATAAGATTTCTTTAAAGAGAGAAATCTAATCTTTGTTCCTTTATGTTTTCTTATGCCAAAGAAGTCTGTGCAAAATCCCAGTAACAGCAGGTAGGATCAGAATTCCCTATGCATCCCAGGAAAGTGCAACTGTGGAACAAACCAAAGAAAAGGAGAGAAATCTGACACTCAAAAGGAGAAGTAAGTGTGCAGTGGGGAAAGTCACACGCTGTAGTTAGCGCAGGGGGCCATAAATAAGAATGTTTCCTTTGCAAAGGGAAAACACAGCTGCTAGGTTTACAACCCAAAAGAATTTTCAGATTTCTAGGGGCTCAGTATGACCACAAGAGAGATGGGAGTGGAGATAAGGGAGTCAAATCTGTTTTGACCATTCAATTGTAATAACACTTCTCCATTATCACTGTAGGCAATAGAAGCAGCCATGAGGTCGCAAAGTCGAACAAGACTGAGCAACTAAACACAGGATATAGTAGCATGTGTTAAAAAGCCATGCAAGTTACTGATGTGGAAATGAGAAAAAAGATGGAATTTTAAAAATTTGCAGTGTAACTGACATATTACCTTAAGTAGTGCAACATAACTTGATGTAACAAAGTAAGTTTAGTCAATACCTATCACCTTACATAGTTACAATTTTTTTGTCACAACTTTTAAGATTTACTCTTAAGATGGAATTTTTCACTGCTGTTATGATTTTCAAAATACCTATGAATTCTGCATATTTGCTTTTTTCATGTTATCTAACCCACTTACCTGGGGGAAGGCAATGGCAAGCCACTCCAGTACTCTTGCCTAGAAAATCCCATGGATGGAGGAGCCTGGTGGGCTGCAGTCCGTGGGGTCACTAAGGGTCGGACACGACTGAGTGACTTCACTTTCACTTTTCACACATTGGAGAAGGAAATGGCAACCCACTCCAGTGTTCTTGCCTGGAGAATCCCAGGGACGGGGGAGCCTGGTGGGCTTCCGTCTATGGGGTCACACAGAGTCGGACACGACTGAAGTGACTTAGCAGTAGCAGCAACCCACTTACCAAAAACATTCTCCCTTCCAAATCAACCTCTACCAAAAGCAACTTAAATAATATTTACTATTTCTAACATACTTATTGTGACGTTTTCCTCACTCTTTTCCTCCTAAGACTGAGCACTGAGACATTCATCAGGCCTTACTACAGTTGCCATTTCCTCCACTGCATGGCTCCAACAGCATGGCCAACCAGGGCTGCGAAGATGGGAGGTGCTCAGAAAACCTCAGCTGATGAATTGCTTTCCTTTATCTGATATTCTTAAACATTACTTCCTGGTCCTCTTTGATTTGTCTGTGGATTTATGCCCAAAGTAAAAGGATGGCTCTGTGTCTCCCTGGAAAGTATTGCCTGTGCAGGTCCAGAAATTTCCTATCAAAAGATCAACCAGTCAAGAGTCTAAGTTGATGAGAAATGACCAAGCCAGAGCTCATGGGACTCAGGACCTAAAATAAAGCTTTGAGCTTTTTTTTTTTTCTATTTGGAAACATATTAATCTTTGTGGCATTTAATTCAGAAATTGCACAATTTTTATATATTGAAATATACATAATACACAGAATGTATAGCCACATTAAATAGGGCTGTTTGGGACACTTAAGGTGAGTATTACAGGTGCTTTTCCATCATCACTCATGACCAAGTTCAATGGTTTTATTGGTGATAGGATAGTGACCCATGAATATTTAGTTTTGTTTCTGGAATCTGGTAGTTCTGCTGATATTTCTGGATCATGTCTTTCTTCCCACTAATATCTTCAGTGTCTATAAACCCAAAATTGCCTCGTCCTTCCAAAATATAAAACTGTACTGAGTATGCCCCCATTAGCATTTTTTTTTTTCTCTAAAGAAGTCAGGTTGGTTAGAAAAGAAACCAACCAGTGTCAAGGAATTGCTTTTCAATTCTTTCTAATAAGAACATGAAATTTTGTGCTGGGGCTGGGAAATTAGCAAAGATGGAATTCCAGAGTCTCAGGAGGTAAGAATGACCAGATTTTCAAGGGAGGATGCAGGATTTTAAGTGACACAAGTTCTGTATTCGTTAGCAAGGTGGCACTAGAAGCATTCAGTAGTATTTTAAAGCTGAGTGTTATTAAAAAGCTGCAATTTTTTGTCTCATATAAGGAAACTTGATTTCCCTATTATTTCCTGGTAGTTCCCAGTTTCCCAGTTTGATTCCAGCGTTCCAGTCTAGAAATTGGTCTTTATGGTTAGTCACTCAATGAAAGGTCTTCATGTTCTGTCCCTGTTTTCTTTTATCCCAAATTACCTCCTTAATAATCACCCTCTCATTTTCTCTTGGCTTCATTCCGTTTCTTTTCACTTTCACAGTTTATTATTAGCCACTTAAGTCTCCTTTATCCGTGGGCTATTTGGTACTTTGTTGTCTGGGCAGTTTCTGCACTTGTGGTTGTGGACAAGTGCCTATAAATCTTCCTAAATCATGTCAAGAATGAGTCCTAAGAGGCACATGGTAGCATGCCGATCGGTGTTCTTCCCGAAGTAAAGGCTGCAGAATTCCACGCTTGATCATTTATCCTGACTTGGCTTGCTGTCCCTTCTGTTCTCATTCTTCAGTGATATTGAATGTTGAGCTTCAGTTTTCTGTCTTTGTGATTCCCTTCAAAATCTCCTTTCCTAAATGCTTTTGTTCATAATATAAGAATAAGCTAATTTGTTGAATAATAACCGTGATACATACTCATAGTAAAAAACCACAAAAACACTAGAGAGAAGTGTAATGAAAGAAAGAATCCACTGTTAACCTCTCTCTGTGCCTCACGGCTGTTAATACTTTCCCTGGCAGTTAAGTTTGGGCTTCCCTGGTGGCTCAGAGGTTAAAGCGTCTGCCTGCAATGCGGGAGAACTCGGTTTGATCCCTGGGTTGGGAAGATCCCCTGGAGCAGGAAATGGCAACCGACTCCAGTATTCTTGCCTGGAGAATCCCATGGATGGAGGAGCCTGGTGGGCTACAGTCAATGGGGTCGCAAAGAGTCGGACATGATTGAGCGACTTCACTTCTTCTTCCTCCCTCGCCCAGTCAGACCGAGGCCAGGGGTGGCAGCCGAGAGGAGCTACCCCATGCCCGAGGTCAGGACTCTTGAGAGTCCCTTGGACTGCAAGGAGATCCAACCAGTCCATTCTAAAGGAGATCAGTCCTGGGTGTTCACTGGAAGGACTGATGCTGAAACTCCAATACTTTGGCCACTTCATGCGAAGAATTGACTCACTGGAAAAGACTCTGTTGCTGGGAGGGATTGGGGGCAGGAGGAGAAAGGGATGACAGAGGATGAGATGGCTGGATGGAATCACCAACTCTATGGACATGAGTTTGAGTGAACTCTGGGAGTTAGTGATAGACAGGGAGAACTGGAGTGCTGTGATTCATGGGGTTGCAGAGTCGAACACGATTGAGTGACTGAACTGAACTGAATAGATCCGTATTTATATCTTATGACATTTGTAATGCATATTTGGGCTTCCCAGGTGGCTCAACTATAAAGAATCCGCCTGCCATGCAGGAGACTCTGGTTCAATCCCTGGATTGGGTAGATCCCCTGGAGAAGACAATGGCAACCCATTCCAATATTCTTGCCTGGAGAATTCCATGGACAGAGGAGCCTGACGGGGCTACAGTCCATGGGGTCGCAGAAGAGTTGGACACAACTTGGTGACTAAACAAAGCCATTTTCATGTATGTTCATTTCCAAACTTGTCTCTTAGATGACTTTCTTCCTACAGATAGCAATGCTTACTGTGCTTACTCGTTCTTTCTTTCTTTGTTTTCCATGACATCTTATCAGATACTCATTATACAACTATTTATGGAGAATCTATTCAGTTCAGTTCAGTTGCTCATTCGTGTCCGACTCTTTGTGACCCCATGAACCTCAAGTCCTACCTGTCCATCACCAACTCTTGGAGTCCACACCCAAACCCATGTCCATCAAGTAGGAGATGACATCCAACCATCTCATCCTCTGTCATCCCTTTCTCCTCCTGCTCTCAATCTTTCCCATCATCAGGGTCTTTTCCAATGAGTCAGCTCTTCGCGTCAGGTGGCCAAAGTATTGGAGTCTCAGCTTCAACATCAGTCCTTCCAATGAACACCCAGGACTGATCTCCTTTAGGATGGACTGGTTGGATGTCCTTGCAGTCCAAGGGACTCTCAAGAGTCTTCTCCAATACCACACTTCAAAAACATCAATTCTTCGGCACTCAGCTTTCTTTACAGTCCAACTCTCACATCCATATATGACTACTGGAAAAACCATAGCCTTGACTAGACGGACCTTTGTTGGCCAAGTAACGTCTCTGCTTTTTAATATGCTGTCTAGGTTGGTCATAACTTTCCTTCCAAGGAGTAAGCATCTTTTAATTTCATTACTGCAATGAACCTATTATGCGCTAGAAAGTGTGAGAGCACAAGAAACACCAAAGTACATAAAAGCCAGAAATACCTCTTGCCCTCATGGAGCTTATTGCTCTTTGTTGCTTTATTTTCTTAGCACTAAACCTATACCTCTCTTTTGATCTAACTTTGATTTGCTAACTACCATGATAATTATGTCTGGAATTAAAAATAGCTATTCTGTATTTTTCTGTTCCAGCAGAATTGATGTTGTTCATCCTTTTGCAATTTTCAGTCAAATTGTGATTTTTCATATACATCCCTGAAGTTTTTTGTTTTGGTTGTATCTGGGTGTGCTGGAGTCTTCTTATCTTTGGCCTCAATATACATTGGATCAGATACAAATGCTGTGTTTTTCTGATTTCTCAAAATAAAAAGCAACAAAGATACGTTGGCACATGGTCAACACTATTCTGCTACATTTAAATATCTCCATTTCTACCAACACCAATGTTTTTATAACAATGATAACAAAAAGTGTTGAGATATATATAATTTATAAAAATGCAAATAGATATTTTCATCTGTGACACACATTTCCCCTTTAGGTGTGAGTGAAACACTGTATCCTCCTCTGTCAAATTCTGGCAAAATCCTTTTATATTTCCACAAACATCAACCATATGTCTTCATTACTTTCTCTTCCTTGTCCTGGGCTATCATTGTACAACAATTTTAGCACTTTTATCTTGATTCATGGAATGGCCCAGCTGTCCCTTGAGATGATACAACCACCTCCAATAATTTCCAAATAAAAGCAAATTCTATCAGTTTTAATTCTGTATATGCATTTGCCAAGAAAGAGTGGTTCTCATTGTTATTACAAAGTGCGACTAGTTTGGTATTTTCATTTTATAAAAGCCAATGATATTTAAGATATGAGTTTTTATATCTGAATAAATGATGTTATTAATTCTGTAAGCTGTTCCAGAAATCAGAAAATATCCCCTTTCTTCTGAGTTACTGCTACAGGTCAAAAATCCCAGTTCCCTAATTGCAGGTGAATTCAGTTATTCCCTGAGCCCAACATCTTCTCTCTTCTAGATTTACATTGTTTTTCAACTCAACTCTATTTCTAGACCCTTTCCAACTACACTCCCCATTTTACTGGTTTCTTTGTTCTTGAGGAGACTACATAAATGTAAATGACTCCTGCATAATTTTCTGTTTTCTGGAACATGTTATCTGTCTCTTCAAACTGAGCCTCTTCTTAAGGATACCACCATCTTCTCATACTTCTCTATGGGAAGTCACTTTTTCCTACACCCCCTCCACCCCTCGCCAGCACTACAATCAGGAGTCATGGATATTTTCAAATGTTCTTGACCTGTCCTTTTGAAATTCACTTATGATGCTAAGTCTTAAGTATTCATGATGTTCCATCTACTTTCAGAATACTTACCCTTTGATCAACGATTTTGACCGTGAGTTGAATGGTATATCCCTCTCTACTCCAATCCCTGCCACCCTGCAGCACTTCTAGGATTAAAGTCTAAAACAAAAAGCAATCTCCAGCATTTCTCCCACTTGATGATTACCATTTCAGGTACATATTTCAAATCAAGTTTTTCACTGGCCTCATCAGGTCCTCCTCTTTCCATTTTTCTGGTTCTTTTCTAACTTCACTTAGCCTCCTCAGCAACTCTGGGCAATCTGAATCTGTTCCTTGCAGCTTTCACATGTACTGACTTACTTTATTCTCCATCCACGTAGACTTATATAAAGTGATGACACCAAGTTGCTTTGATCTTAGTAAACCGGTAAGTCAGCATACTCACTTGAGACTAAGAGGTAGATGCAGGACTGGGTCCTTAAGAGGAAGCTCTTTGCTCTTGATACATTTTCAAGTTGTTTTTCTGAGAATTATACTCTTGCCCAAATGTTTGGTTTGCTCATGGCAGTGCTTTCATTTGAACTCTCTCCCAGCCTCCTCCCTCTCATGTCCTGCAGAAGCAGCAGCCACGTATGACCAAACAAACTGCTACATTCAACATGAGCCTCTATTGCCCTCTAGAGTTCACTACAACTGATCTATGGTGGGTAGGTTGATTCTCTGGAATGATGACAAACATGGTTCTCAATCCCTTATATCTATTCCCTCCCCTGATCCCCTTTTAAAATCTCTTCAGTTCGGTTCAGTTCAGTCGCTCAGTCGTGTCTGACTCTTTGCGACCCCATGAATCACAGCACGCCAGGCCTCCCTGTCACCAACTCCCGGAGTTCACTCAAACTCATGTCCATCAAGTCAGTGATGCCATCCAGCCAACTCATTCTGTCGTCCCCTTCTCCAGCCCCCAATCCCTCCCAGCATCAGAGTCTTTTCCAGTGAGTCAACTCATCGCATGAGGTGGCCAAAGTATTGGAGTTTCAGCTTTAGCATCAGCCCTTCCAATGAACACCCAGGACTGATCTCCTTTAGTATGGACTGGCTGGATCTCCTTGCAGTCCAAGGGACTCTCAAGAGTCTTCTCCAGCACCACAGTTCAAAAGCATCAATTCTTCGGCACTCAGCTTTCTTCACAGTCCAACTCTCACATCCATACATGACCACAGGAAAAACCATAGCCTTGACTAGACAGACCTTGGTTGGCCAAGTAATGTCTCTGCTTTTTAATATGCTATCTAGGTTGGTCATAACTTTCCTTCCAAGGAGTAAGCGTCTTTTAATTTCATGGCGGCAATCAGCATCTGCAGTGATTTTGGAGCCCAAAAAATAAAGTCTGACACTGTTTCCACTGTTTCCCCATCAATTCCAAATGTACTTTTTCAAGATCATCCCTTGATTGAATCCCTTTGGTGTAATCCCCCTCCCTTCTCTTGGAACGTCTGTGTTGTGTCTTCTTGTTCCTGCCTCTGAAGAAATGCAACTTTTCTGAGATAAAGAGGAAACCAGGTTTTAGGGCAGAAAGAACAGATGAACAAGTGAGCAGACAGTAGAAATACGTAAAGAGCAGAAATGGAGGCAAGTGTGGACAACTCTTTCCAGAACTGTATCGTCACGGAGAAGGAAAAATCTGATAGAAGATGGCATAATTGAAGTTAGGAGGGAAAACTTGTTTATTTGTAATTTGATGAGAAGCCTCCAGTAAAAAGAAATTCAGCAGTAAAACATATCCCAAAACAAACAGCAGAGAGCCCTTCATGCCCTATTCTCCCACTTTCCCCCTTTTTATCTCCCTTCACTATTTATATACAAAGTGTCAGTCACTGTGCATTGAATATAGTATGGTCAATATGGGCTTCCCTGGTGGCTCAGACGGTAAAAAATCTGCCTGCAAACTGGGAGACCTGTGTTCAATCCTTGGGTTGGGAAGATCCCCTGGAGAGGAGCATGGCAACCCACTCCAGTATTCTTGCCTGGAGAATCCCATGGACAGAGGAGCATGGTGAGCTACAGTCCATGGGGTCAGTATATATTCAATAAAATTGTATCAGCTGCAGAATATTGGCTGGTCAAATTATGAAGCCCAAGTGTTGAAGCTGAAACTCCAATACTTTGGCCACATGATGTGAAGAGCTGACTCATTTGAAAAGTCCCTGATGCTGGGAAAGATTGAGGGCAGGAAAAGGGAACAACAGAGGATGAGATGGTTGGATGGCATCACCGACTCCATGGACATGGGTTTGGGTGGACTCCGGCAGTTGGTGATAGATAGGGAGGCCTGGCCTGCTGCGGTTCATGAGGTTGCAAAGAGTCGGACACGACTGAGCGACTGAACTGAACTGAAGTGATATCACAAGTACATTTTCCTGAAAGGTTCATGGTTTTGTCTAAATCATCTATCTCCTACACAATAAGGAAAGTGAGCCTGAGGTGAAGGGCTATTTTATCACTGTTTACATCTCTTACAAAACACCAGTGTGTTAAACTCTTCAGGACTCAGTTTGCTGGCGGTTGAAAGCTTGCACCTTCTGCAAACTAAATCTAAGTTCAACTCTTCTGGAAGCAAATTCATTTTGCATCATTTCTTACCTCAGTGTGACAAAATTGAAGGAATTGTTTATTTCAGGTTTGCTATCCAAACTGTTTTCAGTTCAAAAACAAATAAAAAGATTGTATGTCAGTTCTGGGTAATGAGACTTGGAAATTAAATGAACTGAGTTTAGTCTAAGGTATTGTTTTACACAGAACAAAGGGATCCACTCAACATACTAAATAACAAAAGATACTAACAGCCCACTGGAGAAAATATCATAGTGGTTCTGGACCCAGAAAAGACCGCTTTCTCAAGTTTTAGACTTATCTTTGATCTTATGATGAACATAAAAAGATGTTCTGTAAACAACTAATGCTTTCTCTCTGGCTTCTGCCACTGGTATGTTTGGGTTTTTTGTGCCCTTTTGCAGAGCTATCAACTGGGAAGACAGATATGCATGCCTTGGAAGGATCCTGAATTTCTCTCAGTCTGCCAGCATCTTTTCATCATAAAAGCTGTCAGGGGACATAAGGAAAAAGACATTTCCAGATTTCCTAGAGGAATAATTTAACCACTCTCCCTCCCCCGACTCTTGCCCCAGGTGACTAAATTAAATGACCCATATTGGATGTAGAAATTAATAAAATGAGAGAATGGATTAGTCATGTGGGAATTTGAATGTAACTATCCTGATTGAACAGGAGAATCTTTAGAAAAACTGTTGGCAACATTTCGGTTAGAGGTATGTCAAATAAGATTCTCTTTTGCTGCTTCCCAAACATTACTAATCTCAAATCCTAGGGTTAATCACAGTTAACAGTGGCAAAGCACCACTCTTGGTCTTAGCAAGCCGAGATCTCAGTTAAATAATACTTAGTGCAATGATTAAGATACATGTAGTCAGTCTCCTATTAAATGAAAGTTTAGGATTTCTCAGTTGTCTTGACAGAGACCCCAGAAGCCTCAAAACTTTGGCGAGGCATCCAGTATTCTCACATCCTGAAGTGATATTCGACTGCATGCGTAAATCACATGCAGAGATTATGAGATTTTTAGAATTTGTCCATCACCCAACTCCAGGCAACATAAGTGGGAATGAAGGATTGACTGGAAGATTGAGGCCTATGGGGATAATAATTTGGAGGGAATTGTCGCATGCCTTGTGTTTTCCCTCTTCTTTTAGGAGAAGCATGGGGGTGCGGCAAAGAGGCATGGTTTGTTTTCTTTCCTTCCTCCTTTAGCACATGTTTCTCCCCCACCTTGCTACACCCTTTCTCTGACCTCTCCGAGTGTGAGCAGGAGGGAGGAGGAGATAAAGGGAGAATAAGAGAGCCTTGACTTGTTAGATACCATCATGTTCACAGTTTCAGAGCTCTCTGGATAGCAGACGTTTAAAGCCCATTCTTTCCCTGAAGCCTCCCACCCCCTGTTCATTACTGAGACTCTCCTGCAACTCCCGAGACATGCAATCACGCACTTTGATTCCAGCCCTTGAGGCTCCTTCTTTAGAAACTCAATTCTAAACATCTGCACCACTGACATTTTGGACTCGACAGTTCTTTCTTGTCCTGTGTCGTCCTAGGCATGGTAGAATGACAGCATCCCTGGTCTCCAAACAGTAGACAGTAGCAGCACCACACCCTCCCCAATTCTCCAGTTGAGAATCAATTTTCTCCAGACTTTGCCAGCTGTCCCCTGGGGGAGGAGAGTAAAACTGCTCCTGGCTGAGAACCACTCTCCACCTCTCTTCTCCTGAGTATTCCTCGCTTCTCCAAGTGACTCAGCTTGACAAGACCCAAGAAAGCTCTCGACCAGCTTCCTCTCTCGGTGGCCCATATCTGATCCAAGGAAAAAGCCCAAGCATTTTTGGTCCCAGCAGATTCCAGGAATGCAGACATATCCTGAACTTTACCCCAATACTCTGTTGCCATGGTCTGCTTCTTTCGATTTCTCAGGTATGACTGGAACAGCAAGTTCCCTAAACTCCAGGGCACAGCCACACCTTAACTGGTCTCCTTAAAACCTCATGCAATTGACTTGAGGGCTCTTACATGAGAAATCCTCTCCAATAATCCTCCCAAGCCCTCATCTTGACCATTTTATACCCTTGAAGTGTGATTAAGATGTAACTACTTCCTTAAGTACTAGTAAACTCTGCCTATACTAGTACTTCCTTCAAATCTTGATGATATCTGGGCTGAATTTCATTTTAACATCCTGCTATGTATTGACAAAAAATATGTAATACACCTTACCTTGGTGTTTTTCTTCACTTGTCATTATGTAGAATGTATGTTTGTAGATCACTGATTTTTTATAATTATATATTTCATTGCATTAAAAGATTTCCTCCTTCAGGTTTTTTTAATGTGTACTATTTTAAATGATTCCGTGACATAAATCAGAACTTTTATCTTTGGCAACATTGTTTTCCCAGACGAAAAGTAACTGACTCTAAAACTGAAGAGAAATTTTAGTCTGTTGTGCAGACCACGTTTCCAGGAATGTTTTATCAATTTATGCTCCCTCCACAGTGCCTTTACCAGAATTATATCTTACTGTTTTTAACACTTTATTAATCAGAGACAAAGTGCATCTAATTATTCATTTCTGCTCTGTGCTAATTATTTCAGTTTGCCTATTTTCATTTTGTTCTTTCTAAACATTTTAGGGAAAAACTCAAATTAGCTATTTTTCTTTCCTTGGCTCACTAACAAGTTATACATTTTAACTAACGAAAATCTATATAAACTTTCCTGTAAGATTTAGAAAAAAAACAAAAAAAGTTAATCCTTTTGCTCTTCCTAGTTCTTTTGCAAATCTGACCCCCTACCTCCCCTGGAAAAAAAAGTGAGTCATGTGCAAAATTTTGTGCTTGATTATAAGAGGGACCAAGGGTTCCTGAAGGCCATAGATCCATAGACCCCAGGATACAAACCTCACAATCGGAGCATTGCTTTGAGGCACCCCTAGTATTTGTATGCCGTATTATATACTTAGTGCTTTTTAAAATAGGTATATTTAAGATGTTATTTAAAAATTTATACTGGGTTGGGCACTCTATAGAACATTTTAGATTCCCAGTTTTGCATTGCAGCATGTAATAAATATGCAGAATTTCTGAATTTTAATGTTACAAAGTTCAAATACAAAATATCTTGGTACTCTTTTTGATTAAAGTAGAAGCAATATTAGTATTACCATACTCTTGAATTCTTCCCATGTGTTAATATTTACTAAATAGTGTAACAGTTTTGTTGAAATAGTCAGTCATTATAGCTCTACCCAATGATTTTTCCTCACAATTTTCCTCTTATACCATACATTATGTGACTCAGCTTCATTGATAAATGAGAGAATTTGGACCATATCATCTCTGTGACATCCGATACTAGTTCTGACATTCACAAATTCAATTATAACATGCATAAATGCCAGCAAATTTGGAAAACTCAGCAGTGGCCACAGGACTGGAAAAGGTCAGTCTTCATTCCAATCCCAAAGAAAGGCAATGCCAAAGAATGCTCAAACTACCACACAATTGCACTCATCTCACACGCTAGTAAAGTCATGCTCAAAATTCTCCAAGCCAGGCTTCAGCAATATGTGAACCGTGAACTCCCAGATGTTCAAGCAGGTTTTAGAAAAGGCAGAGGCACCAGAGATCAAATTGCCAACATCCGCTGGATCATGGAGAAAGCAAGAGAGTTCCAGAAAAACATCTATTTCTGCTTCATTGACTATGCCAAAGCCTTTGACTGTGTGGATCACAATAAACTGTGGAAAATTCTGAAAGAGATGGGAATACCAGACCACCTGACCTGCCTCTTGAGAAACCTGTATGCAGGTCAGGAAGCAACAGTCAGAACTGGTCATGGAACAATAGACTGGTTCCAAATAGGAAAAGGAGTGTGTCAAGGCTGTATATTGTCACCTTGCTTATTTAACTTGGATGCAGAGTACATCATGAGGAACGCTGGGCTGGAAGAAGCACAAGCTGGAATCAAAATTGCTGGGAGAAATATCAATAATCACAGATATGCAGACGACACTACCCTTATGGCAGAAAGTGAAGAGGAACTCAAAAGCCTCTTGATGAAAGTGAAAGAGGAGAGTGAAAAGGTTGGCTTGAAGCTCAACATTCAGAAAACTAAGATCATGGCATCTGGTCCCATCACTTCATGGGAAATAGATGGAAAAACAGTGGAAACAGTGTCAGACTTTATTTTTTTGGGCTCCAAAATCACTGTAGATGCTGATTGCAGCCATGAAATTAAAAGACGCTTACTCCTTGGAAGGAAAGTTATGACCAACCTTGATAATATATTGAAAAGCAGAGACATTACTTTACCAACAAAGGTCCGTCTAGTCAAGGCAATGGTTTTTCCCGTGGTCATGTATGGATGTGAGAGTTGGACTGTGAAGAAGGCTGATCGCCGAAGAATTGATGCTTTTGAACTGTGGTGTTGGAAAAGACTCTTGAGAGTCCCTTGGACTGCAAGGAGATCCAACCAGTCCATTCTAAAGGAGATCAATCCTGGGTGTTCATTGGAAGGACTGATGCTAAAGCTGAAGCTGCAATACTTTGGCCACCTCATGCGACGAGTTGACTCACTGGAAAAGACTCTGATGCTGGGAAAGGTTGGGGGCGGGAGGAGAAGGGGACGACAGAGAATGAGATGGCTGGATGGCATCACCGACTCGTTGGACATGAGTTTGAGTGAACTCCGGGAGTTGGTGATGGACAGAGAGGCCTGGCGTGCTGTGATTCATGGGGTCACGGAGAGTCGGACACGACTGAGCGACTAAACTGAACTGAACTGAATGTTTATTTTGCTTCATATCTTTATTCAGGGCACGATGCCCCACTTAGTCACTTTTACTTGGGATACATTTCATCTTATACTATTATAATCACTATCCTCATTTCATTAGCAGAGAGTGGAGGGGTTAAGACTTATAAAGGGAGTCCTTGAATTTCAGAGATGGAAAGGATCTGAGCTCCCTGAGTGATCTGTTAGAAAATACTTTAGTCAAGTTCCCAGAAAGATTCATTCCTTAGGACCTTTATTCTTCATCCATGTCTCTTGCTATATAAACCATCTTATATTTCAGCTGCTCCCTACGAGACTTTCTGCACCGAGGCAGAGAAAAAGATAAGTTGTTGTCATTCAGTCACTAAATTGTGTCTGACTCTCTGTGACCACATGGACTGCAACATCCCAGGCTCCCTTGTCCTTCATTATCTCCCAGAGTTTGCTCAAATTCATGTTCATTGTGTCAGTGATGCCATCTAACCATTTTATCCCTCTGCTGCCCCCGGCTATTGCCTTCGATCTTTCTCAGTGTCATTTCCCAATGACAAGTTGGCCCTTTGCATCAGGTGGCCAACCTATGTTTATTTTTCATTCTCAATACCCTTCTAAATTTGTAAACTTCAGAGTGGACTGCACCTAGAAGAAAATGCTGATATGCAGTTGCACATTCAGTAACCAACAGGATAGAGACTGACATTGCTTCAGCCATTCCAAATACACGTCCCAAGAACAGCCAGCCACAAAGGGAACTGTCACCGATTCCACAGGGAAGAGGATGGAATTCACTCTAGAATGCCCTGCAAAGGATGCCTTCCCACTTCACTCACCACAGAGATGCTCCCTTAGGCAACAGAACTATTTCCAACTCCATCGCATTGCTCAAAATACCACTTTAATTTTTGCTTCATTTTTCTTGTACTTCTGGATTTACAGCAGCAATAAACTCTTAAGTCAATAAATCCATCTTATGGAAAGTAAGGTGGAAAGGGAAATAAATATTTAAGAAGACCAATTATTTTTATTTGTGAAGTTATCATTCATGAGCAGGACCTTCAGTACAATATAATACAACTCATGAGATTTTGGCATGAAACTATTCCCTGGCATTTCATTAAAAAGAACTGGTGTAAGGTATATGAAATGAAGTCGCTCAGTCCTATCTGACTCTTTGCGACCCCATGGACTGTAGCCTACCAGGCTCCTCTGTCCATGGGATTTTCCAGGTAAGAGTACTGGAGTGGGTTGCCATTTCCTTCTCCAGGAGATCTTCCCGACCCAGGGATCGAACCCAGGTCTCCCGCATTGTATGCAGACGCTTTACCGTCTGAGCCACCAGAGGTGTAAGGTGTATAGAGACAAGTAATTATAAATAAGTGAGTCCATTTTCAGAGAAAAGTTACACTTTTTCTTATCTTTGGCCAAGTGCAGCACATGGGATCTTAGTTCCCTAACCAGAGATCGAACCTGTACCCCGCTGCAGTGGAAGCATGGAGTCTTAACCACTGGAACACCAGGAAAGTTCTGAAAAAGTTTATTTCCTATGGCAAAAGAGAATCTGAAATGCCATGATGGAAGGCCGAGTTCTCACAGTGAACACCCTACAGTGGTTTCTTCTGAATACATTCAGGTTTTTTCCTCCACTCAGGGAGAAGACCAGGTACCAATTTTCAATTACAGGGAAACATCCAGTATGTAGCTAAATTTCACACTGTTTTAGAGAAACTGGTTGAAGTTTTTGAACTGCTAATCTGCAGGATTCCTTTTAATCCCATCATTTTCACTATGAATCAAAATTAATTTTTTAAAAAGATTTTGTTGTGTTCAATCTTAGAAAAGATTAAGGGCTGCAAGTTTAGGTAGTTCCCCTCATCCTGTTTTCAATTGGTAAAACATTCTCAGTTGAAAAGCAGCCTGTGCCATTCTTGGAATCATATACTTCAAACCTTGCTCAGCCAAATGCTCAACTATTTTAAGAAAGGTGGCCAGCTCTAGGGGAGGTGTCTGACCATTTTGTTTTCTCATGTGCTTTCAGCTGCTGATGGGCAGCATCTTCAGCCCAGGAAAAGATGCTATCTGCTGATTCTCTTTGGAATATTTGAGATGTCAAATTCTATTTACAAAAATGGGATGTGGCAAAGTACCCTTTTTCCCTGAAAATAAGGGACTTTAGGCTTACTGGTCTATAAAGTGATGTGTTTGAGTCTTTAAGAATTGAGACTTAATTCTACCAAGTCTAAGAAAAGTGAGAACCCACAAGTGTTTATGGATGAAAAGCAAAGCCTGTTTGGCTGGTTAATGGCTTTTTTGAGATTCCCACATTTAAACATTTTTTTTTCAAGTTAATTCAGTCATTTTTATTATCGATTTTACAATGTTGTTTTAGTTTCTGCTGTACAACAGCTTGAATCAACCATAGGTATACATATATCCCCTCCCTCTTGAGCCTCCCTTCCACCTCCCATCTTAGCTCACCAGGTCATCACAGAGTGCCAGGTTGGGCACCCTATGTTATTTAGCAGCTTCCCACTAGAAAAAACAAAAAGGTATTGATGAACCTATTTGCAGGGAAGGAATGGAGACAGATGTAGAGAACAGACTTAGGAACATAGTCGGGGAAGGAGAGGATAGGACAGATTGAGGAAGCAGCGCTGACATACACACACTATCATGGTTAGTGGCTTTTAAGTTTTGTTTTTTTTTTAAAGACAACATCTCAGATGTTGTAAGCTAGTGTGTTAATCACTATAGCATTTCTTCAAAATGTATTATACTTTAAATTTTTACTGTGGATAGTCAGAAAAAGAAAATATTTAAAAATCATTTCACTACTTTTAGGTTATTAGATTTTTGTTTTAATGGCAGGCATCTTTATCCCATCAATAGTGAATGTCTTATAAGAGAGAAGACTTCAGCTAACAGATGGGTGTGGTAGAAGTGTCCTAAAAGAAGTCAGCTCAAATGTACCCAAAACATTAAGTGGTTTTACCTTTCCTCCATCTGCTTTTACTACTGCTCACTTCCACTTCACTTATTAATCCCTAGCAGAGCTATGGCTGAGACAGGGAAATTCTTAGAGTTGATATGTAAGGTGACATCAAGGTATCATCTCCAGATGTGGTGGGACACAACCATTGTTTTTCAGAAGCAGGACTGGCAGGTGTGGAGGATAGAAGGTGGGTGATGCAGTGTCTAACCACAGGTGCATCTGCTTCCAGGTCTTGTTCCTGTGTCTCCAGGGCTGACCAATCAATACAGTTATTTCCTGGGTAGTTATTGTGTATGTTTACCAAAAGGTCACAGAAACATCTTCCCTGCGAAGACTGAGCTGGTTTGTTATAAGGCGGATACTCCAGTATTTCCATAAAACTTTATATTTTATGATATTTCGTGATGATTCGTTAATTTTCAGTGTCACCTGGGCATGATGGATGACAACAAGGTAGACTGAACAATGTTGTCTTTAGAACATTTGGTATTTTATGATAAGGCACAGTGGGTGGGTGGTCCTAACACATTTTCTTATCCAGGCTTCTAAAGCTCTAGGCAACCTCTACCAGGAGACAAGCAAAAGTATTTTCATTGTGTGGCTTTAAAATAGGCAACCTGGATCATCTACAGCCAAAGTCGATGGTTATGGGTGAGGAGACCTTTACACTTAAACAAGTGCAGCCTTTTTCAAAGGTTCCTGCAAGCAAAACATTTCCTGTTTTCATTGGAGCATTCTGTTATGTAGTCAGGCAAATTAATCCTCACAATCTGCAGTCAGATCTCCCTTTCCAATTTTCATCCCATTAAGATTTTGTATAAATTTGCATCGGTGAGACAATTCTGGTGAATGTAATTTAATAGTTTGTGTTCATCTTGGAGAGGGCTTTAAGTAAAATGCTCGTTCTATAAAAAAGAACAAATCTTATCTTCAATTGATCCATAGGTTTAGGATGGGTGAGAGGAGAAAAAGGCACTAGAGAAAAGGCAAGATATTTCTCCAAGTGTGAGTAGGAGGCATGCAATAGAGAATGTCCAAACCAGCTTTCCTTTGGGGCAATCCAAAGGAATACTTGTTTCTGTTGTTGAACTACGGGAGCCCCCACAGCACATAGAACTGTATGAAGAAGTATGACATTGGCCTTGAGCCATAATGGGATTCATAAATTCTATGTCTGAATCAAGTGTGGACATCAAAATACAGATTCCTAGACACTAACCTGAACAACAGCATCAAAACTAGAGCTGGAGTCCAAGAAGCTGAAGTTTAAGATGTTCCTCAGGTGATGTCTTACATATCCTAAGATTTGGAAATCACGGACCTACACTGTTTTTCTTATCCGTGTCTATCTTTGTAGACAATGTTAACATCTAACGACTCTCCAAGTGGCTCTGTAATTGTGGCTTACTCTCACGAATTTACAAACCTTTATTCAGACTAATTAGAAAAATTATGACCCACAAGGTTCAGCCTCAGAATGAGTCATGAGTACAGTCTAGTAAAAAATTAAGTTCAAAATAACAGCAAGTCTTTCAGTTCTGGAAAGTGACTTGCAAGACATTTATAGGTTTCTGCACAACACCCCCTTCCCTCCCCATCTGCTCCTCCACGTGCATCCTGAGGCTCCATCTTTAGCGGTCTCCACTGCCCCATTCCTTCACGTGCCTGCCCTACCATGAGAACATTTCGTTCTTCTTTTCCAATTTCTCATAATTCTGAATCACAAAAACTCTAAAAAGTGAGTTTGGTAAGGGAAGGATCTTCTTTTGAGATTGAAGGGTGGGGTGGAAATTGGATGAAGACAAAGCCATCTGGTGAGCCTCAGGAGAGTGTGAGAGCCTATACACAGTTTTACTCCCAAAACGTTTATAGACTTATACATCTTGTTCTTAGGATGGAGTAGATTACAGGGAAAAGTTAAATGGGGGTCAGGATATGGAAGCATAAATTTCTGTTTCCTAAGGGAGTTTGATTCCATTACTATGTTGTTTTGTAGAGGGTGTTCAAATGAAGGGAAGAGAAATACACGGAAACTTAAGCTTTCTCATGGTCTCTCTAAAATGTGTGTGCCTCAGAAACTAAGGCACACTTTTTACATCTATAAAGAAAGTTTAAGAAAAAAATTTTCCCCCAGGAGGTGAAATTTTAGAAGTATATGATAAAAACAAGGGAAACAAAGTCATGTAGTACAACTTCTGCTCAACAGAAAATACTCAGATGGAATATGATCTCCAGGTGATATTCATGACCTGCCATACATCAGTTGTTTTTAAAAGAAGGATCAACTTGAAATGAAGGTAGAAAGTTAAAACTGATATGCACATGAAAATAACTGATTTATTATTAAGTAAAAGAACAACAGTTAGTATATTCTAGGAAACGGTGTGGGGGAGGCCCACTTCCCAAGCCCCGTGCTGGTCGCTTTCCATGCATTCTCTCTCATTCTAACAACAGCATTACAGGTAGCATTATTCTTATTTTACAGAAGAGAAAACTGATTTTCAGAGCTTAAATAAACCAGCTAAAGCAGCAAAACTGGGATGTAGGTGGATCCAAGATTTAAGATCTAGTCAGCCTTACTGGGTTTCCCCAGTGGCTCAGTGGTAAAGAATCCACTGCAATGTAGGAAACGCAGGAGATGTGGGTTTGGTCCCTGCACTGGGAAGATCCCCTGGAGAAGGAAATGGCAACCCACTCCAGTATTCTTGCCTGGAGAATCCCATGGACTGAGGAGCCTGGTGGGCTGCAGTTGTGGACTCAGAGAGTCAGACACGACTGAAGCAACTGAGCACGAGCTTACTCGAAGACTTTCCTTCATATCGTGCAATATTGCCCTCCGTTTATTAAAACTGGATTCTCTTTCTGGGATAGATGGCACAGGTTCAATGCAGTGGGTTGTTGTGGACTGCTACGTGTGAACAGCTTGGTAGTGCAAGTGTGTAAGGTAAGGGAACTCAGAGTCTGAAGATGCTGCGCCTGGGAGCCTGTATTTCCTTCAGACCTGGTACTGCCCAAGGTAAAGCTGGCCATGTCCTCTAAGCCGTTCAGCCTCAGGGAGACTTGAGCCTGTACTGTGGGCCCTCCCTCACTCTGCCACTATAGCCACCTGGCTAAGCCAGACAGGAGGTGTTCCTCCTCCTCTCAGCCCCTTCCTGTATCCAGGTTTGATGAACACTTCTGTCCATTCTGGAATTCTTGGCCCCTCCCTCCTGGCTCACAGTTTAGCCTCCAGCACCCTATAGACAACAGGGCCTTCCCAGGTGGCTCAGTGTAAAGAAATCTGCCTGCCAGTGCAGGAGACGCAGGTTCAATCCCTGAGTCGGGAAGATCCCTGGAGAAACGGCAACTCACTCCAGTATTCTTGCCTAGAGAATCCCATGGACAGAGGAGCCTGGCAGGCTATAGTTTATGGGGTCACAGAGAATCACACACGACTGACTGAGCACGCACACATATGTGCCCCCATAGACAACAGCCTCTCTGCTCATGGCTTCCCCCAGGGATATTCTCCCTGCAGGTGGGCCAATGAGATGAATCAGTACACGCAGTAGTTCTCTTCCAGCTGACTCTGTTTAGTCCTCACCCACGCTCTTGGCTAGGAAACTAGAGCCTTCCTTTATGACTGCGGAGTTGGTCCTTGCTTTGGCTCATCATTACCCCCTTTTTGGGACCTCCCACCTGCATTAAAACTCTCACTCCTCCATCCTCCCCACCTTCTAAAGTGAAAGTGAAGTCACTCAGTCATGTGTGACTCTTTGTGACCCCATGGACTGTAGCCTGCACCAGGCTTCTCTGTCCATGGGATTTTCCAGGCAAGAATACTGGAGTGGATTGCCATTTCCTTCTCCAGGGGATCTTCCTGACCCAGGGATTGAACCCAGGTCTCAGGGATCAAACCTAGGTCTTCCACCTTGCAGGCAGACACTTTACCCTCTGAGCCACCAGGGAAACTTCTAAAGCCTTTGGGTAAAATCTCACCGTCGGTATCATCTGAGAGGTTCAATATGGTCCTGTCACTCTCTTTGCTTGAGTGATCTTGAGATACAGATATTGAAATTTATCTTAATGTATTTCAGAGACATTCTCTTCAGGGTTTTGTCCCAATGACAGAACCATGAATTTATGAGCTGGGTAATATTACAGAAACTTGGCTTCATTGATTCAAAATCATGAAATTTCAGCTCTAGAAACAGTCCTTCATTTCAAATGATAAATGAGCTGGACTAGTAATAATAATCATGACAGCAGTGACAATTTTTTGGTGTGATGTAATCCTTGTTTTTACATTTACACATATGGGCTCATTTAACCCTAACAAGGCCCTAACAGTATTAACCAAGAAGCACAACATCTGAGTTTTAGTAACATTATCATGGAAATAGAAATGACTTATTATAACTAGGTATAAAGCTGCATTTGTTCGTGCTGAGTGGGCTTCCCAGGTGGCACCAGAACCCGCTTACCAAAGCATAAGATGCAAGAGATACAGGTTCAATCCCTGAGTCAGGAAGTTCCCTAGAGAAGGGCATGGCAACCCACTCCAGTATTCTTGCCTGGAGAATCCCATGTAGCCTGGTGGACTACAGTCCATGGGGTCGCAAAGAGTCAGAAGCAACTCAGCATGAGCACACACACCCTCGTAGTCAGGAAAATAATCCAAACCTGGCAAAAATCCAAACTTTTAGCCCAGATTAAGACTTATTTCCTCCCACAGCATTGACTTTCTACTGCTTCTCACAGAATCACTATCTGAGAAATTCATGAATCGTCACGGTCCCTAACCTGGAGACACTGAGATGTTTTCATTCTTTTATGTGTGATACTTCAGTGACATTTTGCCAGCTGTGGCAGCTGAATTGAAATTTCTGCCTGAAAATGGTTCCTCAGATGGTCAGAAGGAAACCCAGAAAGCAAGTGATAAGCACATTATATAGTGACTCAACAACTGTCATTGATACTTAATTTGCATTTTAGGAACTGAAAAGAAAGTAGGTAATAAGCGCTATCTCTGTCACATCAAGTACCTGTGAATGCTTTAAAAAATACTTTTGTGACTTTTTTTTAAATCTGTAAGGGAAACCTGATGTTCAGCATTTATGACCTCGCTCATTTTTACCTACTGACAGCAAACAAAACCTCTTTCAGCCATGGAATTGCTGGAACATCCTGAGGAGGCTCGCCTCTCTAAAATGAAAATATGCTGCTGGCCCGGGAAATGAATTCTATAGTGTGATTGTTATGCAGATCAGACTCAGTTGTTCTTGACTTGGCCACGACTGTACAAGATTTGAGGATTCCGGGACAAAGGTCTTCTCAAACTACCTCATGTTCATAGGCTTCCTGGATATCCAGGAGCTGACCATCTGCCCCTAGAAAGTCGCCAGCTCAGCGTGCCCTGCCCACTATAACTTGGAAGCCGGTTTCATATGCACTTCACGGAAGGTAAGACCATTGTCCAGGTTTGATCACTTCTGGAGCTAAGTATGGAAGACCCATGCCAGACCATAATAGCTGTCTTTTGCAAGGAACTTCAAGTAGCTAATGTGGGTTTCTTATCAGCATCGGTTTCCTCAAACCAATATTACAATAGATAAAATCTGCCGTCTATGGGGTCGCACAGAGTCGGACAGGACTGAAGCGACTTAGCAGCAGCAGGCTCACCCTAATTCAGTCAGGATGTTTCCCAAGACTGCATTATTTCTCCTGGAAGAGTTGGATGCTTGCTCTTTAATGACTGCTAAATCACTTTAGTCGTGTCCGACTCTGCACGATCCCATAGATGGCAGCCCACCGGGCTCCCCCGTCCCTGGGATCCTCCAGGCAAGAACACTGGAGTGAGTTGTCATTTCCTTCTCCAATGCGTGAAAGTTAAAAGTGTAAGTGAAGTTGCCCAGTCCTGTCCAACTCTTAGAGACCCCATGAACTGTAGACTACCAGACCCCTCTGTCCATAGGATTTTCCAGGCAAGAGTACTGGAGTAGGGTGCCATTGCCTTCTCCTCTTTAATGACTGAAGTGAAGTGAAGTCGCTCAGTCGTGTCAACTCTTTGCGACCCCATGGACTGTAGCCTACCAGGCTCCTCCATCCATGGGATTTTCCAAAGTACTGGAGTGGGGTGCCCTTAGGGGACGTGGACAATGGCAGACTAGATGGGGGAAAGTATGTAGTATATTCCGGGCATTTTTCATTCTTACTATAATTGTAACTAAAAGGTCAAAGGAATTGCTTCTGAATTATTAGTTTGGGACGCAGAATCCCCTTTTTATATGTATCCATTGTACACATCTTTGGTGGGGGCAGAAATTGGCTGAGAAACCAGTTTTCTGTCACTTTGTGGTTTTTCTGGTATAACAGTGCTGGCTACACATTTGAATCATCTGACAGCATAAACAATTTTGATTTAGTTGGACTGAGGTGGAGACTCAGTCCCTGGTATTAATATCCCCAGGTGCTTCTGTTCCGAATCAAACTTGTGTTTACTTGCCTGCACACAGTAGAGCTGATCTACTGATGCCGGGTTGTGGTGAAGGAAAGTGCAGCGTTTGTTTGCAAGGCTTATCAGGAGTATTAGCCTCTAATGCTCAAAAGAACCCAACTCCCCAGTGGTTTCAGGGAAAGGTTTATTAAAGACAGGGTGAGCGAGAGGTTTGCAGGGTGTGATCAGCTCATGGACAGTCTAATTAGTCAGGAGTCAACATCAACTTTCTGGTTCCAACCAATTTGGGATCTATTTGCTTCTGGTCAGCATGCAGCTTAACTTCTTCCACCTGGGAAGGGGGGGTTCAGTATCTGCAAACAGCTCAAGGGTATGGAGACTCAGGAAGAACTAAAGGTCCTTGATGGTGTTTAATGGCTAAGCTACTGTTACTGTCTTTCTTGGTTGTTTTGCTTTGTTTCTGCATTTTCTCACTTTTCTGATTAACTTGGCTCTTTGGAATTTGGGGAAGGCCTCAGAAGCTAAGTTTTCTATAAGCAGAGGCCATGAGGTGGTCTTTCCTGACTTCAGTTATTTAGCCAGAATTGAGATCCAGCAGGTTTTGTTAAAATATGAGTTACAACAGCTTAAATGTACATCAGCAGGTATAGTTTAATGGGTGAAAGTCTGAGAGGCTCAGCCAAAATGTTGACAATTGGTGGTATATATGAAAATGCTTTGTAAATTATGAAGTGCTAAACAAAATGAGATTTTTTTATTAATCCCCAGCAAATGCTTCCTAAGAATGCCTATGCTCGTAGTTCTGAAGTTAGTAGCCTTGATCTTTTCACCCTTAAGAGACTGTGGCCTAATTGTTTACAATCTAATAAATGGTCATGTTTCAAGTAAGTATGTCTTATGAATAGTGGCAGTAATTGCGGTCACCTTATTATAGGCCAGACAACCAGATACAGTGTTATAGTCTGCAGGGCAGCCAGGGGAGTAATAATAAGTAGCAATTATGACATGAGTTAAAAGCCAGGTTGCTTGCTGCAATTTTTAAGAGCTCTCACATGAAGAGAGACTAAGAAATCAGACAGCCAAAGGTCACTTCTGAATTTCAAGTAGAGCTAGGGCTTCCTTTCAGGTATCCTGGGTTAGACAAGAAAGTAAAACCTCAGGTGATTCCCATGTTATTAATTGCATTCTGTGACTGGCAATCATAGCATGGAGCCAGTGTTGCCCCAAACAGCACAAATGAATGTCTGATGCACTCAGATCAATAAAAGGCAAGAAATTGCAGGAAAGCAACTGCTGTACTTTCTAGGCATGTCTCACTTGGAAATATAATTTGAGCTCTATAACAAAGAGAGAATCTCTGGAGGCTGAGGTCAGTGTTAACTGCATTTTACCGGCTTCCTAGGTGGTGCTAGTGATAAAGAACCCGCCTGCAAATGCAGGAGATGTAGGAGACTCAGGTTTGATCAGGAAGATCCCCAGGATGGGGACATGGTAACCCACACCAGTATTCTTGCCTGGAAAATCCCATGGACAGAGGAGCCTGGCAGACTACAGTCTGTGGGGTCTCAAAGAGTAAGACATGACTGAAGTGACTTAGCATGCACACCTGCATTTTACAGATAAGTATACCCTCCTTTGCGGGCTGTATTACACATTTTTTTCAAAGTTTTCTCCAACATTATCGCATAAGCGCAGGGATAACATAGGCAGGATAGGTTTTGTCCATTTGGGAATTTAATACTAACACAGGTCATGAGCCTAGTCCAAGACTCACACAGCAGTAAGCGTCAGAGTGGGGTCAGAGTCTGGCAATCCCACCCCCTCCCAGGTGCTGTCCCTATTGTTCCCATGGTGACCAGCTGGTGATGGAAGAGAGTCACAGAAGGGCTCATTGAGAATAGTCAGGACTTTTGATATTAAAGCAAAGATTTGAATTGTATACATATTATTGGTAAACTCTCACATTGTGATCATTCAGTCCCACAGCTTGCCCTTTTTCCTCAGTTTTCTTCCTGTAGACAGGTTAAATCACCCATGTTTCTCAGAATTCCTCACCATTCCCTCACTCTTGAGTCCCAGGATTTGTTTGAGGTTGCATAATCTGAGAACTTGTGTTGGCTGTTTTGTTTTAGCCTAGTGTTCTGATTACCTTTGCTGATGACTGTTTGTCTGGTTCAAACCACCACTCTATGGTTTTGGAACAGAGACAAAACAGAATACACACCACATTGAAATGGTTTCCCTCATTCTTTAGCTTACGGATTTGACTACTTTAGCCCTACATGTCAGGAGTTAGGCATTAGAGAAAAGATGTTTTCCTGTGCCCAAATAGCTCATTAAGTTCCCTTAAGAAAGTTCCCACCCCCTGATCCTTACTTGTAAGATAGATTCACTGCTAGCCTAGAAAGCTTTCATGAAAACAGAGAGGAGAGGTAAAGTAAAAGTAATGGCTAACAACTTGAATTTTTGCCAGAGCTCTGTGATCCAGCTTTTCTGAGTAAGAGGAAAAAGGTGATGCTCTCCTTCGAAGAGGGGGTGGTGCTCCAAGAGGTCTGCAATCCCCTTCCTCCCTTTACTGGAAGCCCTTCCCTCTCCCACTTTTTCCTTAGAAGAGAAGCCTGAATTAGGATAGTTCTTTAGGATATTAGCCCACCCTTTTCTCCATCTGTTGGCTTTTTGAAAACTCACCATTCCTTGCCTCAACATCTTATCTCCTAACTGCTTGCAGTGGGAAAGGCCTACGAACTTTGACTCAGTAACAGTTTGAATTCCAAATTCAAAGAAACTCTTTGACCTCCCTTGTAAGACCTTGGTCTTACAGGAGACAAAGCTTTTAAGAAGTTTTTAGGCCCATTTCCCACTCCCCCCACATTCCTTCTGTACCAGCATCAGGCTTCTGTTACCCCACTCCCATTACCCTATAACAACTCCATCCCTGCCCTCAAGACAGTATCTGACAAAAGATATTTTCAGAGAAACTTAGATCCAGTTTGAGAGCTGAAAATGGCACTCTGCTCGGAGGGCACCTCTATGGTTTGTTTTGCCCTAAGCACAGCAAGCCAAGATGCCTAGATGTGAGGCTAACAGATTTATTTGCAGCAAGAGAGCAGAACAAAGAGAGAAACAGAGCTCAAATCTTTCTTTCGAAGGTCAGAGGTGGGGGTATTTATGGGATGAGGACTAGAGAAGCATGTCATCAGTCTGGGATGTGAGGAGTGTGGGGATTTAGGGACAGGTGAGTGGGGAAAAGTGCGTCATCATCGTTCTGCACAGGCGTAACTAGGCTATGGGCCTCTGCACCTTCAAAAGGTCACTGATACTTACACATGCCTAGCTGGAGGGTCAGTGGTCCTAGCTAGTCTTAATGGGCTCAGCTTGAACCAGGCACATCTGACTCCAAGAACCTGGACAACAACTCAGGCAAACATCTTATTGTTGATGCTACATGCACCTTGGGGGACATGCAAGTTTTAAAACGATCTTGATTGGAGAAGGCAGGTGAAGTGGATTTAGCCCAAGGTTTCATAGCCAGATGCCTAGGTGTGGCCCTGAGAGCTATGCATTACCCTTCACACATGTTACAGCAGCAGCAAGAATGTGGGCCAGGAGCCACAGGGACTGAGGGCTGGCTCTCTGCTTTGAGATTCTCCAGGCAAATCGCTCCTGGCATCTAGGTGCTTTGAGTGCCTCATTTCTCAGCCATGATGTGAGAATCAGTGTAGTCCCAGAAACTGACTGGCTGGTTGCATGGAGCACAAGGTATAGGTGAGGCGCCTGGAATGTGTGTTCCCTAGTCGTGCTCCCGCAGTAACCCTCTGCTTTAGCGAGATCCTCATTGACCGTCTCTCTTCTACCTTACACTTTAAGTTGAACTGTTTTCTTTGTTGAAATACTCAACTATTTTGTTAAAGGTGGGAAATACCAGAGTGATTTAGAGTGCAACCTTTGGTATCAGACTGTCAGCGTTCCAATTCTGCTGTGTAGTTTTAGGCAAGTTACTTAGCCTCTCTGTGCTTCAGTGTCTTGATCTGTAAAATGGGAATGATAAAAATAGTACCTACTCTTGTGTTACTGTTGTGAGAATTCTATAAAATAATAAAGTGTTTTAAGACAGTAACTGGTACGGAAATGTTCAGTAAGCATTAGCTTTTATTAGCATAATTCAATCTCTTCATTTCTTTGAAGATCTCAAAATGCCTCCACAAAATCTTTCCTAACTAACTCTACAACTTGGTTTTCAATGTATTTTCTGATCTCAGCAAATGTACCTTGAATAGCACAGCCCTGCTATACTTTGCTGTATTATATTGACTTATTTTCATCTTAAGGCGTTTCATTTTGACATGACTTTTCCGTTTTGACATGACTTTTTCGTTTTGACATGACTAGATTATCAGCTCTTTCAGGGCACAGAAATCATGTCTTCTACCTTCTTACTCACCCCCACCTCCACAACCCTCCAAAACTTGAGTGTGATTTTTCTCCTGTTACCCAAACTGCAGGGATGGAATTGAAGAGCTCTCTGGCCCTCCTGGTCAGGTTGCCTAAAAATAGGTTGGACAAGTTTTAAAAAGCAGCCCTATAGTCCCAAGACCCATCATGAACCATGAAGCTAGAGAGTAAGTTAAATGCTTTTCTTTCCATCTTTGATTTTTTATTCACTAACTTATTTTTATAAGGATGCATTTGTCATCTGGCTAGATTGTAAATGCCTTTGAGGACAGGGACCAATTCCCATTCATCTTTGTGCCTGCCTTCCTTACCTCATGTCTCCCAGGAGCTCAATAAAATATTTGCAAATAGAGTGAGTTAATAATATGGTGTATTAAGGATGTGACTTTGCCCCGGGTAATCCCTTCCATCATTCAGCCCTCCCACGTTCAGTAAAGACGTTCACTGCCTGAGAGATAAGACAGTGCAGCAGAAAAGCAGAAATCAAGAGGTCACTCTTAGCTCTTGAGTTTCAACTGTTTAAACCATTTGGGATTCAAAGCATAAAACTTATGCCATAAACAAAAGATTCGGAAGAACACATAATTAGAGTGAATTTCTCCAGTTTCTCCTGGCTACTCTCAAGTTAAATAAGAATTCCATATGTGGGAAAAGTGACAAATAGGGAAGGAAAGGGGAGCTGCAAGACAGTGGGAAGAAAGGCACTGCTCTGTGAGGGTCCAGACTAGTTGGAAGGGTAGAGGAGAGACACACCAGGTGCACCTGGCAGAGGTAAGGGTAGAAGCAGTAGGAATAAAGGAACAAAGTAGGTGATTAAATGTTGGTGATTAAATAGCTAATCCCACTGCTGCTGCTAATTCAGTCGTGTCCGACTCTGTGTGACCCCATAGATGGCAGCCCACCAGGCTCCTGTCCCTGGGATTCTCCAGGCAAGAACACTGGAGTGGGTTGCCATTTCCTTCTCCAATGCATGAAAGTGAAAAGTGAAAGTGATGTCACTCAGTCGTGTCTGACTCTTCGCGACCCCATGGAGTGCAGCCTACCAGGCTCCTCTGTCCATGGGATTTTCCAGGCAAGAGTACTGGAGTGGGGTGCCATTGCCTTTTCCATTAATCCCACTGCTGCTGCTGCTAAGTCACTTCAGTCGTGTCCAACTCTGTGTGACCCCACAGACGGCAGCCGACCAGGCTCCGCCGTCCCTGGGATTCTCCAGGCAAGAACACTGGAGTGGGTTGCCATTGCCTTCTCCATTAATCCCACTAGGGGATTGTAAATAGAAAATGTATGAGTTGTTGTTGTTCATTCGCTAAGTTGTGTCCAACTCTTTTCAATGCCATGGGCTGCAGCACGCCAGGCTTCCCTGTTCACTATCTCTCTGAGTTTGCTCAAACTCATGTCTGTTGAGTCAGGGATGTCATCTAACCATCTCATCCTCTGTCACTGCCTTCTCCTCTTGCCCTCAATCTTTCCCAGCATCAGGGTCTTTTCCAATGAGTTGGCTCTTTGCATCGGGGTGGCCAAAGCATTGGAGTTTCAGCTCTAACCCCAGTCCTTCCAATATCCAATAATCAATATTCAGGCTGATTTCTTTTCGGACTGACTAGTTTGATCTCCCTGCTATCCCAGGGACTCTCAAGAGTCCTCCCCAGCATCGCAGTTCTAAAGCATCAATTCTTCGGTGCTTAGCCTTTTTTATGGTCCAACTCTCACATCCATACATGACTACTGGAAGGACCTTTGTTGGCAAAGTGATGTCTCTGTTTTTTAGTACCTGTAAGCTAATGATCATTCAAGAAAGAAAGTTTGCTTAACCACAACACCAAGCAGGCTTTCTCAGCAACAGAATCATGTAACTAAACCAAGAGACATGCCCCCAAACAATAAAACAATTGTAGCATGAGCCCCACATCCTGCCCAGTGAGCTCAGTAAATTAGGACATACTCTCAGCACACATAAAAATTAATAATTTGTGAACCTAGCTTAACCATATAGGGACAAGAAAACTCCCCTGCTCAGGAGGAGAAGCTGATGATGAAAGCATCATGTCCACTCAAGAATGATGAAGAAGGTCTTCTCCCCTCCCCACGTTCTTTGATTACAAACATGTAAGTCATGAAGTACTCAAGACAGCACCCTCTCACTTTATTCTAATAAATCACTTGTCTATGACTTTTCTTCCAGCTAAATTCTTTCTGTGCTGACCCACAAATGACCAGAGCTCTTCAGAGCTCCTGAAATGCTACCTAACAGTTTCAGAAGCACCTGTGATTTACTGGGTAGAACATATTGAGCTTGGGAGGAAAGGCTGTGAGAAGTGTTTGGCCAGACAATTCTGAGCCAGCCTAACAGGCGTCTGTGGCTAAGAGTAGAGACAAGAGCCAAGGGAGAGAATCCGACACAGCAGGCCTCGCCATGTGAAGCAGGAGGTGACGAGAGATTCTGTCTCAGCAAACACAAGGGTGGGGCAGATGCCCCTCTGCCCTGTTAATTCCTTGAGTTTTAGAGGCACCCAGGGCTTCAAAGGCAACCCTGAAAAGTTGAGGGAGAAATCTCCTAGGAAAAACAGGGACTGAAAATAGAACTTAATTGTGGAAAACTAAAGCAACATGTTTTAAATGCTTTAAATTCTTACCAGCTACACAAACTCAACATTCAGAAAACGAAGATCATGGCATCTGGTCCCATCACTTCATGGGAAATAGATGGGGAAACAGTGTCAGACTTTATTTTTTGGGCTCCAAAATCACTGCGGATGCTGATTGCAGCCAGGAAATTAAAAGACGCTTACTCCTTGGAAGGAAAGTTATGACCAACCTAAATAGCATATTAAAAAGCAGAGACATTACTTTGCCAACCAAGGTCCGTCTAGTCAAGGCTATGGTTTTTCCCGTGGTCATGTATGGATGTGAGAGTTGGACTGTGAAGAAAGCTGATCGCCGAAGAATTGATGCTTTTGAACTGTGGTGTTGGAGAAGACTCTTGAGAGTCCCTTATACTGCAAGGAGATCCAACCAGTCCATTCTAAAGGAGATCAATCCTGGGTGTTCATTGGAGGGACTTACGCTAAAGCTGAAACTGCAATACTTTGGCCACCTCATGCGACGAGTTGACTCACTGGAAAAGAGTCTGATGCTGGGAGGGATTGGGGGTAGGAGGAGATGGGGACGACAGAGAATGAGATGGCTGGATGGCATCACCGACTTGATGGACATGAGTTTGAGTGAACTCGGGGAGTTGGTGATGGACAGGGAGGCCTGGCGTGCTGTGGTTCATGGGGTCGCAAAGAGTCGGACACGACTGAGCGACTGAACTGAACACACAAATGAAAAAGGCATTTAAAATTTGTGAGATAATTGAGATAATCACTCCAGTTGATCACTACGTTAAAATTTGGAAGACACAGTAGCCCTCCTTGGTGTAAATATGGGGAAAAGAGGGGAAGGTGAAGGAGAGAGAAGAATGGAAAGAGGTCCATGTATAAAAGGCTACTAGAGTTGCCACTTCCCTTGTTATTTTATTCAATGACTCAGTAAATGTTTGTTCAACCATCCACTTTATGCCACTGGGCTTGGTGCCTTGTCTTGGGAAACATGTGGGCCTTAAAGGGGATGATTAGTTTTTCATTTTTATTCTTCATATTTCTGCACTTTTGTTTCATTAGGATGAATACATGCATCACTTGCATTTAAAAAGAGAACAGTGAAACGAAGCAGAGCAAACTGAAGGTATAGCGTGAAGAAAGCAGTGCAGCTGGAATGAAAGGAGCACAGGAGGAACAGCAGTGCAAGCTCTCCTTCCTGGCCAGGCTCTGCCTGTATCTCAGCAGAGCAGAAGCATTAAGAAGTTCAGTATCACTCACGCTGGATGCTTAGATCCCAGAGTGCAAGTCCTGTCTAGTTTAGGAAGCAGTTTCCAGGGAATTGGGCATTTTGCTTCCATCTCCAGGTGAAGCATGTGGATACTCAGGTAAGAACAGTGCAGCCGTGTCCACTCTCACAGACTCTTAGGAACTGATAGCCAGCAATAACATTTTTCATAATGTTTTTGGAATACTGGTGCTGGCCCAGACCCAGCTCAAATGCTCATCAGCCTTCTATCATCTTTTGCTTTGGCAGGGAGTTGTTAGATAAAGACTCATTCTCCCTAGGAAATCAATGGTGTACATGTGGGGAAGGAGGTGGCCCTGGTCAGTCCTTGGAGCCCACTTAACTTCAAGTCCCACTGTCTCACCCTTTGTGGGTTTATTACATGATTTCACTGTGTTGTATATTTTAATGGAGACGTCATGTTTTGAGAAGTTACTCACTACCAAATTTGGGTCAGGCTGAAGCTAAAGCTCTAGTAGTTTGGCCACCTGATGAGAAGAGCCATCTCATTGGAAAAGACCCTGATGCTGGAGAAAATTGAAGGCAAAAGGAAAAGGGAGCGGCAGAGGATAGATGGCTTGATAGTATCACTGACTCAATGGACTTCAATGTGAGCAAACTCCAGGAGACAGTGAAGGGCAGAGGAGCCTGGTGTGCTGCAGTCCATGGGGTTGCAAAGAGTCTGACATGACTTAGCAACTGAACAACACCACCCTCAGCTTCAAGTCCATAGGATTTCCATAATGAAAGGGACAATTCCTAGTGGTAGAAATGAAGGAATCTATGTTGTGCCTTGCACAGAAAAAGACCTTAGTTTGGAGGAGAGCAATCTCCATCACTGACCTCACCTACAAAGATTGGCTAATAATACCCTTATTCCATTTCTGTTATAAAATTTTAAAAATCCATTTTTATTTTTATAATGTATATCATACATGTACATATCTAAAATTAAAAGACTTATAATTTAAAACTTTGAACTTTTTCTTTTCTAGCCTTCTGTTTACATGTTTACAATTGAGATGCTTATTCTGCTTATGTCTTGATTTATCAGTTTTAGACTTTATCTACTTCTTGTTATAGCAAATGATAAGGATTTAACTCTATGACTCTTCTACCCATCCCAGTGGTGTGCTGGAGTTTATTCTACCTGCTGGTAGGGGCTTACAGTTAAATTTTCAGGAAATTTGCAAGCCAAGTATTAAATGATTGTTAGCTTGAAATTGGCCAGGGTGGGCATATTTATACCATGGAAACCAGCAAATGTTACCAGGGCTATTTCTCCCCAGAACACTAGTTGTTAACATTTCCCAGTATACCACTAATCTTCCTCCTTACTCTCACAATTGTAGATTAATATAAAAGTCAGAAGTCTCATTTTAGTGACTCTGGTAAATTTTGTTCTCTGCATAGCCCATTGGTATACTAAAATTCAATCTCTGGGTCGAAAAATCCCCTGGAGGAGGAAATGGCAACCCACTCCAGTATTCTTGCTGGGAAATCCCATGGACAGAGAAGCCTGGCGGGCTATAGTTCATGGGGCTACGGAGTCGGACACGACTTAGCGACTGAACAACAAAATTTTTACTGAGTGTCAAATATCAGCCTACAAGGGAGTGTGATTAGCCAAAGGAATAAACTTGATACTCTAAATTTTGGAATCTATTTACTCTAAGCACTATTCTAAGAGGCTTGAGTACAAGCCAAAGCCAGTCAGAAATGGCAGGGGAGAAAAAGACTAGAAGCTTTTTAGTGTAACAATCAGAAAGCTGGGTATGGTATGTTTGACAGCAGGGAAAGGAACAGAAAAGCAAACACGACAAAAGCATGTACTTTCAGGATTTCTGACATTATGAAATTTAGCCACAGCAACTTCAGTAGGCATATGTACTTGGCATTTCATAAATGTAACAGCCAATGTTCATAATAATGGCTAATATCAAGAAAATGTTTACCAGCACTTTTAGGAAGTAGGAAAGTCTTTTAGAATGATTTCCATCCAGAATAGCAAAACTGCAGAGGAGCTCCTTTGAAAGAGTAAATCGTTTGGGTTTCTGGACAGCTGATAGTTTTATTGATCTAATTAAATATATGGCTTTTTTTGTTTTCCTGTGCACAACTGCATATCATTTCTTGCTATCACCTGATAATGAGCAATTCTTACTCTTCTCATTTCATGACTTGATTCTATGTTGAGATCCCCACAACTTTTGTGGCATTAATCATCATGCGTAGGTTTACTTGCTTCCTAAGAAAAATGGTATCTTTATGATAAATCATAAAAAGAGACAGAAATCATAAATATCTTGATGATAATAAAGGACAGAAATGGTATGGATCTAACAGAAGCAGAAGATATTAAGAAGAGGTGGCAAGAATATACAGAACTATACAAAAAAGATCTTCATGACCCAGACAATCACGATGGTATGATCACTCACCTAGAGCCAGACATCCTGGAATGTGAAGTCAAGTGAGCCTTAGAAAGCATCACTACAAACAAAGCTAGTGGAGATAATGGAATTCCAGTTGAGCTATTTCAAATCCTAAAAGATAATGCTGTGAAACTGCTGCACTGAATATGTCAGCAAATTTGGAAAACTCAGCAGTGGCCACAGGACTGGAAGAGGTCAGTTTTCATTCCAATCCCAAAGAAAGACAATGCCAAAGAACGTTCAAACTATCGCAAAATTGCCCTCATCTCACATGCTAGCAAAGTAATGCTCAAAATTCTCCAAGACAGGCTTCAACAATAGGTGAACCGTGAACTTACAGATGTTCAAGCTGGATTTAGAAAAGGCAAAGGAACCAGAGATCAAATGGCCATCATCCATTGGATCAAAGAAAAAGCAAGAGAGTTCCAGAAAAACATCTTCTTCTTTATTGACTACACCAAAGCCTTTGGCTGTGTGGATCAAAACAATCTATGGGAAATTCTTCAAGAGATGGAAATACCAGATCACCTGACCTACCTCCTGAGAAATCTGTATGCAGGTTAAGAAGCCAGTTAGAACTGGACATGGAACAACATGGTTCCAAAGTGGGAAAGGAGTACGTCAAGGCTATTTAACTTGTCACCCTGCTTATTTAACTTATACGCAGAGTACATCACGTGAAATGCTGGGCTGGATGAAGCACAAGCTGGAATCAAGATTGCTGGGAGAAACCTTAGATATGCAGATGGCATCACCCTGATGGCAGAAAGTGAAGAAGAACTAAAGAGCCTCTTGATGAAAGTGAAAGAGGAGAGTGAAAAAGTTGGCTTGAAGCTCAACATTCAGGAAACTAAGATCATGGCATCTGGTCCCATCACTTCATGGCAAATAGATGGGAAAACAAAGGAAAGAGTGACAGACTTTATTTTCTTGGGCTCCAAAATCACTGCAGATGGTGACGGCAGCCATGAAATTAAAAGACACTTGCTCCTTGGAACAAAAGCTATGACCAACCTAGACAGCATATTGAAAAGCAGAGACATTACTTTGTCGACAAAGGTCAGTCTAGTCAAAGCTATGGTTTTTCCAGTAGTCATGTATGAATGTCAGAGTTGGACTATAAAGAAAGCTGAGCACCGAAGGATTGATGCTTTTGAACTGTGGTGTTGGAGAAGACTCTTGAGAATCCCTTGGACTGCAAGGGTATCGAACCAGTCCATCCTAAAGGAAATCAGTCCTGAATATTCATTGGAAGGACTGATGCTGAAGTTGAAGCTCCAATACTTTGGCCACCTGATGCCAAGAACTGACTCATTGGAAGAGACCCTGATGGTGGGAAAGATTGAAGGCAGGACGAGAAGGGGAAGACAGAGGATGAGATAGTTGGGTGGCATCACTGACTCGAGAGACATGAGTTTGAGCAGGCTCCGGGAGTTGGTGATGGACAGGGATGCCTGGCGTGCTGCCATCTGTGGGGTCACAAAGAATTGCACTGAACAACTGAACTGATGATAAATCATGAAGAGCAGACCTTCCAAGTCATTTCAGTTGAGCTCTGATATGGCTGTCCCACAACCGTCACGGAGGATTCTCACTCCAGTGGCACACACATCCCAGACACTTTGGCCACAATCTGCCTCTGCTTCCTTGACACCATGTTCCTGTTCTTGCATAGAAACCTCTGACACCCACAGTGCTTTCACAAACACAGGGCTGACAACAAAATTGCTGGTCTGGGACATAACATCAACACCTTCGAAAAATAACTAAAGTACTTGATACTTGATAGCTTATTTTCTAAACTATACCACCGTCAGAGTCTGAAGAGCTAGTCTGTAGCAGCAGACTTCCACTGGGAAGCTCACAGCAGGCACGGAGAGTAGGGTCAGCAACAGTCACATGAGTTAGACACAGAAGGATGGGGGGTGGGCGCGTGAAGAAGCATGCAAAGAAAGGCGTAACACAGGCAGAGGCAAAGAGACACGACATGACAGTGTGCACGACAGGCTGTTACAACAAAAATACCACAGACAGGAAGGTCTAAACAAAAGTGTATTCCTCACAGTTCTTAGGCTGGGAAGTCCAAGATCAAAGGCACAGGCAGATTCAGTGTCTGGTGAGGGCCCACTTCCTGGTTCGTAGCCAGCTGTCTTCTCGCTGTGTCCACCTATGGAGAAACGGGCTGGGAGCTCTCTGGGGCCTCTCTATAAGGGATCCCACTCATAAAGGCTCTGCCCTCATGATCTAATCACCCCCAAGATCCCTCACCTCCAAATATCATCACATCGGGGTCTGGGGTTTCAACATATGATTTGAGAAGGGATCATAAACATTCTATAGCATATCAAAATCCTTTTTCATAGCTAAGAATGAAAGCAGAATCTGCCTCATTTTCCTACTGACTTTTAAGCTCCTTGTGGGTAGAGCTGGGTTTGCTTGCATCTACATTGCTAAATTAATGAGGAAGAAAACATTGTCATGATAAGCATGCAGTCCTTAATGCATATTTGAAAACAAAGAACAAAGGACAATAAAGTCCCCCAAAAAACTCTGTTTCTGTCATTGCCACAAGGATTAAAATGGCTGTTAATTTTACTCAGGTTTAAAACTCCCAAATTCCTGGCTGTTAATCTGAGTCATCTGTTTTTTGTGTTTTTTTGGCTCTAAAAGCTCTAAAAGCTGTATTTGATTCCGTACATCCTAATGGACAACCAGTAGCTTTAACTGTACTGAGTTAATTATCCCTTCTTTATCTTCTATTATCATGCACAGTCTTCTAAAGTCATCTATTTTTCTATGAGTAGTATTTTCCCTTGCTTTTTATTCTAGATGGAATCAGTACATTTTGAAATATACAAATCTATAGGTAAAACAACTGAAATGTACAAGGAAAAGCATACAGAAAGAATTTAGCCCAGTATTTCAGATTGTTACTTGTCTTATTTTTCCCATCCTATGCTTTTCTTTTCTCATTTTTCTATTTTTAAGACATGTAATTAAATATGCAGTATCTCCTCAGGAATGAGTAAATTTGAGACAATAATTGAGTAACAATCTTTAGCAACTAACATTTATCTGAATTTAAAACTGTACTTGGTTTTTTTTTTTGGCTTTCCCCAAACTAAATTGGTCAGATATGAAGAAAAAGAAAGGATTATGAAGCATTCTAACTTTTGATTTGAGTATGAACAACATGTTGGCTAATTTGTATTGATTTTATCTTCCAATCCAGATGCAATCACACTTTTAAAAGTAGGTTCCTATAATTTGCTTTTCTATAAAATGTCACCAATGCATTAAATACTTTGAAAACAGTCTTTGTAAATCAATCTGCGCTTATTAGATTTGTTTAAACGATAGCATTAGAATTCCATGCCGAGATTTAATTTGGTTTTAAAATAACTCCCTACATGCAGAACATTTCCAAGGGCGGAGAGGCTAGTTCCCAATTATTTTCATGCCGGCAGTGCTAAATGTGTTTAATGACTCACTTACCTACAAGCTGCGGGTTCTCTGAAGACCTCACAATTCGGTGGAACACACACATTTTACCTCAGGCTATTTTATTTATTGAAAAAAGGAGGAAATGCAGAACCATACCCAAATGATGAGTAAAAGTTCTTACCTTGTTCTTGTCCATGGTATTACAGACTTGATCAACATGTTGACTGGCTTTTTGATTCAGACCTTGCAGACCCAAGCATGTCAAACTCAGGCAGTGTCTGCAGACTGGATGGGTATTCCATTGTAAGTTTTCTGAACCACAGGTCTCATTAGCAGGAACTGCTGTCTCACCACCCGCTACAGATTTGCTAGTCCCCATCCTGATTCACAGTCTACAGCTTTTTCTCTATTTTCATGTAAGGTCTTTCTGAATTTAGTCTCTCACGCTTCACTAAAACTTGAGGTTAACATATGCCCTTAGAAAGCTCCTCTAAACCTCTTACAGCTATAGGCTAAATAAGAATAGAAAGCCAGTGTGATTACTTCATCTGTACAATTTTAAGACCAAGGTCATCAGTTAGTATCTGATGGGATTGTTGCTTACCACCATTCAGATAAATACTTTTCTGTAAAGGACAGAGATAATATTTTAGAGGGTAATCCTTGCCATATTGTTAGCCATAAATTACACCTATATTTGGAGAAAGAAATGGCAACCTATTCCAGTATTCTTGCGTGGAAAATTCTATGGACAGAGGAGCCTAGAGGGCACAGTCCACAGGGTCACAAAGAGTCAGACATGATTGAGCATGTACACACACACACACCCCCCTACATTATTGAGTAGTACAGTGGGGCTTAATGGAAGGAACTTACAATCAGGAAGTGTGGGTTCTAGGCTTTATTCATCACTTGTTAACTACATAGAACTATTACTTCGGTAAGACTCCAGTTTCTCATCAGTAAAATAGTATTAAGAGTATTTTCCTTCTCAACTGTGACAGAGACCACTGAGGGCCCGCCGATGCCTGGCACAGGCTGGGGAGTCACTTTCAGTTTTCTACCAGTGCTCAGGTGGCACTAGTGGTAAAAGAGCCCACCTGCCAATGCAGGAGATATAAGAGACTCGGGTTTGATCCCTGGGTCAGGAAGATCCCTTGGAGGAGAAAATAGCATCCCATTCCAGTATTCTTGTCTGGAGAATCTCATGGACAGAGGAATCTGGTGGGTTACAGTCCACGGGGTCACAAAGAGTTGAACACAACTGAGCGACTTAGCACACAGCACGTTTTCCTTCTCACATCTGAATATTGTCAAGATAAATTTAGATGAAGAACGTGTTTTAAGTCATGGAAAAATGAAATATTGAGTATTGTTAAAATGAATTATATGTACAAGAGAGGGAAATAAGTAAATAATAAGTAGTAAGAAGAGTTGTAGATGTGACAGCTGTAAAGTGTGGTCTGCAGAAAAAGGAAAATACTGAGCTGCGTCTTCCGGCATTGTACTTGCCACTGCCTCTACCCCCTTTTCTGTTCTTGTCTCTTTTGTCTCTCAAACTGCATCTGACTTCTCTGGTCCCAGCCAAGCCCAAATTGCCAGTGGACATCAAAGCTGAGCCACTGGGCCTAAAAACTGTACCCAAGGTCTAATAATGGAAATGAATTGTCTGTGAGGTCCCCAAGCCATCTTGCTACAATCCATATTTAAGAGTAACAGAATTACATTATTTCCTTCTAGAGTCATCTGGTCCCAAGATGAATCTTCTCCCCTAAACTTTACTCCACTTTATTTCCCCAATTCCCATGTTGACTCAGTTCATAACTCTAGTCCCTGCTTTAGTCCCTATTCCTTGGTCTTCACTATAAAACCCCGCTGGAGCCTAAATGAACTGCCTTGACAGGAAGGGGGAGGTTATGATTAATTTTCTTTCAAACACATCGATTTATACTTTCAACAGAAAATTTCTAGTTTATAATTAGAGTTAGATAACAGGTGTTCAATAAAGTCATAGAAATTTAGGACTTATTCATTTGGAAGTATTACTTGAAACCATTAGAGTAGATGAGATTTCTTATGCTGAGTAAAAAGAGAAGGTGAGATACTGAGGACTCAGCCCTGAGGATTATTCAGTTAGGAAATATGAGGAACACTCTGTTAAAATTTTCAAAAACCATTCTCTAAGGAAGTCCCACTTCAGACTCTTTCTAAATGTCTGCCAGAAAAATGCTCAGAGGCACTGACTTCTCACCATTAACATTTATTAATCACCAATTCTGAGGTTAAAGGAAGAATGGACACTGACGATGGCAGAGGAAGATAATGAAAGTTTTTAAGGGGCCAAGAGTATCCCTTACGGAAGGAAAACTTTGGATAGATCAAGAATGTAAGGACCCGAGATCCAGAAACTGTGCTTAGTCATACCAATTATGCTGTAAAAAATCTGTATAATGATTACTTGAGATAAAAAGAATTCTTACACTGGATATAACATTTATATCTAAAAATCAGAAATCTTGCTATATAAAACATTAACCAGTCAAAAGATAAAGGGGAAAAAACATTTCATTTATAATAGGTCATATAATAAATCTAATTAATTACAATAAATATAACTATAATATGCTAGATGTAGTTGAAGAAAAATTTAAAATTCTAATATAGGTTACTAGTGAAGAAGACTTGAACATAATAGAAAAGCCTATTTGGTCTTGAGTAGAAAGATATATATATAATATATATATATACACATATATATATAAGCAGTTCTACCTATATTAACCTATAATATTACTACAAACCCAACAAAATACCAATAAAATTTGAGGGGTAGGTAGTGAATGAAAACCTAATTCTCATTCTAAGTTTGAATGAGAATTGCACATGCAAGGATACAAAGGAATATTTCAAAAAATAAAATTATTAATGGCCCTAGCAAAACAAGATGTATCCAACAAGAAAATGAAAGATGAAATCATCAATAGAGAAAATAAAAAATTTCTGTTTTTTGGAACTCAGCACAAATACAAATAGAAAATTAACATGCAATAATATGGTATTGCAGATCACTGGGGAAAAGACTGATTATTCATTTGTTAATTCTGGTTCATTATTATGGCTATCTTGAAACATATACAACAAAGTCATATCTCTAACTTACCCCTTTTCATCAAAATAAACTCTAGATTAATCAAAGATTTAGCAATATGATTATCAAAATTATTAGAGAAAGCAAGGTAAACTTTACAATTTTAGCACTGAAAAGTACTCTCTAAATATGACAAAAAACCCAGAAGCCATAAACGAAATTAAACCAAAAATTAAACCAAAAATTTCACATGACTCAAAACATGATAAAAAATTTAAAAATGAAAAACTGTGAGAAAATATTTGTGATACACATCATATAAAAAATATAAAATATTTAATACAAATATAAAAATAGCTCCTATAAATTAGCAGGGAAATATAGCCAAGTTGAAAAATGAACAAAGGCCAAATTCTAAAATTCAAACAAATTCTAACCACGAAAAAGTGCTCAGTTTTACTTATAAGAAATGTTCATTAAAGCTACAAGTATGTATCACTTCCAGCTATTTGACTGACAACATAAGAGAGTTTGATAATTCATGATTTTGGTGAAGGAGGGAGGAAATAGGCATTCATATATTTTGGGGGGTGTTTATTAATACAATTTTTATGAAGTGCTATTAGGCAATATATAAAATGTACATATACTCTGACCCAACAATTCATCTTCTGAAATTTTATTTAACAAGTACAATTGCACACATGTGAAATGAACATATTTATAAGAATGTTCACTGTTGTGTGCATGTAAATCCAAAAGGATGAGAAAATATAAATGTGGAAAAAAGAATGAATACTAACAATGAGATAACAGAAAGGGAATATAAAAGAACAATCCCTTTTAAAATTGCATTAAAAAATATTTAGGAATAAATTGATCAAGGAGGTGTAAGATTTATACACTGAGAACTCTAAAATATTAATAAGGGAAACTAAAGACGATTCAAAGAAATAGAAAGATATTCCAGGCACTTGGATTGGAAGAATTAACATTGTTAAAATGGCCGCACTACCCAAAGCAATCTACAGATTTAAAACAACCCCTATCAAATTACTCATTACATTTTTCACAGAACTAGAATAATCCTAAAATTTATATGGAACCATAAAAGACCCAGAATTAGCAAAGCAATCCTGAAAAAAAAGAAGAAAGTAGGAGGCATAACCCTCACAGATTCAGACAATACCACAAAGCTACAGTAATCAAAACAGTGTGGTATTGGCACAAAAACAGACATATGGATCAATGGAACAAAATAGATAGTCCAGAAATAAGCCCAAACACTTATAGTCAATTAACCTTTGACAAAGGAGGCAAGAATATACAATGGAGAAAAGATGGTCTCTTCAGAAAGTGGTGCTGGGAAAGTTGAATGGCTGCATGTCAATAAATGCAGTTAGAACACACCCTCACACCATACACAAAAATAAATTCAAAATGGCTTAGAGACTTAAATATAAGGCATGGGACAATACAACTTCTAGAAGAAAACATAAGCAAAACATTCTCTGACACAAATCTTACCAATGTTTTCTGAGGTCAGAATCCAGATGCAATAGAAATAAAAGCAAAAATAAACGGGACCTAATCATACTTGTAAGCTTTTTCAGAGCAAAGTGAAGTGAAGTGAAGTGAAGTTGCTCAGTCGTGTCTGACTCTTTGCAACCTCATGGACCCCACCAGGCTCCTCCATTCATGGGATTTTCCAAGAGTACTGGAGTGGGTTGCCATTTCCTTCTCCAGCGCATCTTCCCGACCCAGGGATCGAACCCGGGTCTCCCACATTGTAGGCAGATGCTTTACTGTCTGAGCCACCAGGGAAGTCCTTTACAGAGCAAAGGAAACCATATAAAACAAAAAGAAAACCTATAGACTAGGAGAAAATAGCTTCAAATGATGTGACCAACAAAGGCTTAATTTCCAAAATATACAAACAGCTCATGCAATTCAACAACAACAAAAAAAACAAAACAACCAGTCAAAACATGGGCAGAAGACCTAAATAGACATTTAGCCAAAGAAGAAATACAGATGGCAATAGACACATGAAAAGATACTCAACATCACTGATTATTAGAGATATGCAAATCAAAACTACAATGAAGTACCACCTCACACCAGTCAGAACAGCCATTACTAAAGAACAAACACTGGAGAGGGTGTGGAGAAAAGGGAATCCTCCTACACTGCTCCAGGGAATGTAAATTGGTGCAGCCATTATGGAAAAACAGAATGGAGATTCCTCAAAAAACTAAAAACAGAATTGCCATATGATCCAACAATCCCATTCCTGGGCATTTATTTGGACAAACTATAATTCAAAAAGATACACATACCTCTGTGTTCACAGCAGCACTATTTACAATAGCCAAGACATGGAATCAACCTGTTTATCAACAGATGAATAGATAAAGATGTGCTACAAATATACACATTACTCAGCCATAAAAGAGTGCAATAAGGCAACCTGCAGCAACATGGATGGACCTAGAGATTATCATACTAAGCAAAGTAAGTGAGAAAGAGAAGGACAGATATCATGTATCACTTATATGTGGAATCTGAAATATCAATTTACCTATGAAAAGGAAAAAGACTTACAGACATACAGAACAGATTTATGGTTGCCAAGGGAGGAGAAGGGTGGGGAAGGAATGAATTGGGAGTTTGGGATTAACAAATGCTAGCTATTATATGGAGAAGGCAATGGCACCCCACTCCAGTGTTCTTGCCTGGAGAATCCCAGGGAAAGGGGAGCCTGGTGGGCTCTGTCTGTGGGGGTCACACAGAGTCAGACACGACTTAGCAGCAGCAGCAGCAGCTATTATATGGAGAAGGCAATGGCACCCCACTCCAGTACTCTTGCCTGGAAAATCCCATGGATGGAGGAGCCTGGTAGGCTGCAGTCCATGGGGTTGCTAACAGTCGGATATGACTGAGCAACTTCACTTTCACTTTTCACTTTCACGCACTGGAGAAGGAAATGGCACCCCACTCCAGTGTTCTTGCCTGGAGAATCACAGGGACGGGGGAGCCTGGTGGGCTGCCGCATCTGGGGTCGCACAGAGTTAGACACGACTGAAGCGACTTAGCAGCAGCAGCAGCTATTATATACATATATAGCTGAATCACTTTGCTGTACACCAGACACTAATAAAATATTGCAAATCAACTATACTTTTAATAAAATTAACTTAAAAAAAGAGAATGAAAAGCACAAGCCTTATAAAAGATAAAAGAAGAAAAATATAACTGTCCCTCATAAAATGTATATTTACATAAAATAAATTTTGGTGTACCTATAGAATGGAATAATAAGGAGCAGTTTAAAGATGAGATAGTGCTACATGTACTGATTCTGATATGGAATGATCCTGAAGATAAATTAAGTGGGAAAAAAAAAACAGCATTTTTGGATGCTATGACATCCATATTTCTATCCATATAATAAAAGAAATCAAGGAGAGATAAGAAAGCCTTCCTCAGTGATCAATGCAAAGAAACAGAGGAAAACAACAGAATGGGAAAGACAAGAGATCTCTTCAAGAAAATTAGAGATTCAAGGGAACATTTCATGCAAAGATGGGCTCGATAAAGGACAGAAATGGTATGGACCTAACAGAAGCAGAAGATATTAAGAAGAGGTGGCAAGAATACACAGAAGAACTGTACAAAAGATCTTCACGACCAAGATAGTCACGATAACGTATCACTGACCTAGAGCCAGACATCTTGGAATGTGAACTCAAGTGGGCCTTAGAAAGCATCACTACGAACAAAGCTAGTGGAGGTGATGGAATTCCAGTTGAGCTATTTCAAATCTTGAAAGCTGATGCTGTGAAAGTGCTGCACTCAATATGCCAGCAAATTTGGAAAACTCAGCAGTGGCCACAGGACTGGAAAAGGTCAGTCTTCATTCCAATCCCAAAAAAAGGGAATGCCAAAGAATGCTCAAACTACCACACAATTGCACTCATCTCACACGCTAGTAAAGTCATGCTCAAAATTCTCCAAGCCAGACTTCAGCAATATTTGAACCGTGAACTCCCAGATGTTCAAGCAGGTTTTAGAAAAGGCAGAGGCACCAGAGATCAAATTGCCAACATCTGCTGGATCATGGAGAAAGCAAGAGAGTTCCAGAAAAACATCTATTTCTGCTTCATTGAAAATGCCAAAGCCTTTGACTGTGTGGATCACAATAAACTGTGGAACATTCTGAAAGAGATGGGAATACCAGACCACCTGACCTGCCTCTTGAGAAACCTGTATGCAGGTCAGGAAGCAACAATCAGAACTGTACATGGAACAACAGACTGGTTCGTCAAGTACGTCAAGGCTGTATATTGTCACCTTGCTTATTTAACTTGGATGCAGAGTACATCATGAGGAACGCTGGGCTGGAAGAAGCACAAGCTGGAATCAGGATTGCTGGGAGAAATATCAATAACCTCAGATATGCAGATGACACTACCCTTATGGCAGAAAGTGAAGAGGAACTCAAAAGCCTCTTGATGAAAGTGAAAGAGGAGAGTGAAAAGGTTGGCTTGAAGCTCAACATTCAGAAAACAAAGATCATGGCATCTGGTCCCATCAATTCATGGGACATAGATGGAAAAACAGTGGGAACAGTGTCAGACTTTATTTTTTTGGGCTCCAAAATCACTGCGGATGCTGATTGCAGCCATGAAATTAAAAGACACTTACTCCTTGGAAGGAAAGTTTCTTTTTCAACCTTGATAGTATATTAAAAAGCAGAGACATCACTTTGCCAACAAAGGTCCGTCTAGTCAAGGCTATGGTTTTTCCTGTGGTCATGTATGGATGTGAGAGTTGGACTGTGAAGAAAGCTGATCGCCGAAAAATTGATGCTTTTGAACTGTGGTGTTGGAGAAGACTCTTGAGAGTCCCTTGGACTGCAAGGAGATCCAACCAGTCCATTCTAGAAGAGATCAATCCTGGGTGTTCATTGGAAGGGCTGATGCTAAAGCTGAAACTCCAATACTTTGTCCACCTCATGTGACGAGTTGACTCACTGGAAAAGACTCTGATGCTAGGAAAGGTTGGGGGCGGGAGGAGAAGGGGACGACAATGAATGAGATGGCTGGGTGGCATCACTGACTCTGTGGACATGAGTTTGTGTGAACTCCGGGAGTTGGTGATGAACAGGGAGGCCTCGCGTGCTGTGATTCACTGGGTCGCGGAGAGTCGGACACGACTGAGCGACTGAACTGAACTGAATAATTTATAAAGTTTTATACACATTGACTGATTTTGGATAAATTCACAAGTAACTGTTAAAAGCATGCCTCTTAAGAAGAGTGATTAAGTAGCTAAGGACCAGAACATGGTAAAAACTTTCACGATATTCCATTTCACCTGTTTTCAATTTTGTACTACATGCACACACATAAAAATAAAATTATACAATTACACAAACTATTAAATGTTTTATTGCTTTTATCCAAAGTTGCAAACATTTCTAAACAAATAAAAGTTATCAAGGAAAACGAGCAATTCTTACATATATGTGTAATACGTTATACCTAGAAGATTGCTTCTTTCTGTAACTCAATAATAAAATTATCATATAAAATATATCTCAAAGTTGTTTTGGGAATGTATATTACCTGCTTTATTGAGTGATGGCTGTAGTGGAGAAGCGGTATAATGTCTTTCTTTTTCAACTGAAGTTTCATAAGGAGGTGATTCTGTAGTCCTTTGCGTATTGCGCTTAAGAACCATTGTTTTTACAATCTTTTAGTGAAAACAAAATATAAGCCTAAACAACATATCTATCTTTCTTAGTAGCTCGCATGAAAATTAGAGAACTCTGGAAATGGTTTCTGAAAGAACAGGAAGAGTTACAGAACAAAACTGGGAAATATGCAAATTATAACTCAGTCTCCATTTTCAAAATACAAAATTTTCTTACTATTAAACAAGATGAACTTTACAATAACAAGAACAGAGGAGATTTCTCTTTTAAAGAATCTTCCTTTTTTTCTTATTAGCATTTTAAAAAAGGGAATGCCTTTTCTGACTTCTAATTTTGAGGAATACTTTCCTTTTTTTCTAAAAGGAGATGATGCCCTGTATCTGCAGTCACTTTATTTATAAAAGCCTTCTGAAAAAGGAGATTATCTTCTTTCAGCAAAGCTTCTAAATAAGCATCAATCTGCTCCAGGTCTCCGACTGGACCACCCTGGAAAAGAGAAGCAGCAGTCATAATTGGAGAAGAAGCTATGTGGTTGAGCCCGGTTGTCTGGGTGACCCTGGACCAGTCTTCCCTACAAATCATGTAGCAACAAAACCTAGTTTGCATCTGAATAATGCTTTTAACCTTTTGAAATGATTTTGCATTTAATCTCATTTTATGTTCACAAGTGGTTAGGACCTTGGATCGTCTTCTTTTTCTTCCTCTGTAGTGGAGGTTGTTTAACTGTGGTCTTTTTTTCCCTCTTTGATTTAATTACTTGTCATATTCCTAAAGCCCCCACTCATCTCATTTTTGTCTGTCTGTGTGTGTTATAGGCTCTCCTCTTCCATCTTAAATTCATAGATTTTTGAGCATTAGAGGCAAAACAGATCGGTAGGCAAATTCTGACTTCTCTGTTTCTCCTTTTTTTTCTCTGCAGCATCTTTCCCCATAGCTTTGGGCTTCCTGCCCTAATCTGTCCCCCTTTCCCTTTCTCTGTCTCTTTCCCTCAGTACTCTATTGGGGTAATCTCAAGCTCTCCTTTCCTGAGTGTCTTGATCCACGAACAGATGGACAAATGCTCCCTCTTTCCCTAAATCTCAGTCCGCCAGGCCCAACCACAGGATCAACTTGCTCTCCAACTGAGCTCATGGATAGGAGAATTTTTAGGAAGGACCTTTCAGGAATAATCCCGATGTTATCACTGTTGCCAAGTATCTGGCACTACCGTTGTTTCTCCATCCCTCATCTGGTTCCATTAAATGTGTTATCTGCTTTGTTCCCTTTGCCCTAGATTTGTTCAGTCCTCTAACAAGTCTACACTATACTGCATCCAAGCTTTGTAACTAGGACCCTGTTTCTACAGATGGGTTTCTATGATGCTGATATTCACTGCTGCTGCTGCTACTGCTGCTGCTAAGTCGCTTCAGTTGTGTCCGACTCTGTGAGACCCCATAGACAGCAGCCCACCAGGCTCCTCTGTCCATGGGATTAGGATTTCAAAATATTCACAGACCCTGAGGCAAGCCCTGTGTGACCCTTTCTGACACTAACAGCTCTCAACCTGGTCGGTCTGGTCTAATTCCCTGGCTCCTGCTTTCTACCCAGCAGGCCAGACTTCCTCCTAGGACTCCAGGTTGGTTCTTGTCCTCAGCTTCTTCATGAGTCGCCCCAACAGACTGCTCCAGGTCTATTTAACCTCTCGTCTCTGCTCTATTCCATGGGAGTTGCTCAGGTAGAGGCAGTGAAAATGGCAATTTCAAGTAGGGAAAGCAGGAGCCCTTTGAGCACCTCTCCAATGATACTGGATAAAGCATTTCACATTATGTGGCTGAAGCCCTTCACCTCTTTACTAAAGTTTGTGAATAAAACAAATTAAGCTACGTTGATATAATTACTTTGGTTACTTTGAGGAAACCCAGGGTTTGACACAGAAAGAAGAGCAAACTACTATTCTTTCATTAATTTTTTCCTAGCTGAACAGATCTGCTATTATGAGACCCAATACTTTTTATGAACTTTCTTGATAGAGAGTGGTATTCTATGACTGTGATAAAGAACTTTGGTCTCTATAGTTTTTCTTGTTAGTGAAGCAAGAGGCATCACTGAAACCCGACCGTGTGTGGACCCGGCTCCCCAGCAAGGCCGTCCCGCAGGCCGAACTCTCTGTGGGAGACAGCTCCTGCCTTCTCACCCTGCATGGCCCAGCAAGGACCCGTCTCCTGTCCCAGACTCAGGGCCGATGTCTGAATTTTCTGTGCAGCCCAAGACAATTTTCTCCCCCTTCAGGCCCTGCTTCGTATATTTTTAAAGCAAGCTCTATGATATCTAAGGATCTTCCAGGTTACCCTGACAATGGACTGAGCCAAAGGCTGGCTGTGAAGCAGCCCCGAGAGCGTGCAGGTGTCCACCCACAGTGCTGGGAAGCAACACAATGTGCGGTGCTGAGTGTACGATGCAAGTTGCTCCAGACACAGACCTGCCCCGAGGGCCTCCGCAGAGCTCTCTGAACCCCTCTTAGGGATCTTTCCTAGGAGTTCCATTCAACAACCTTTGTTTACATCCTAAGAAAAGCTGAGCCACACAGACACAGTTCCTGGGCTCACTGTTGATTTCTCAATTTATTTTTCAGCATCTACAGAGAGACTATTTCAATACTGGCTATATATATTTGAATTTTTGATATATTCTCCCCAGCATTTCTGTATACTGTAATCAAAGACAGGCTGTTCCTTACTGACCCAATCTATCACAGAAGCCCAATTCTTTATGTATTTAAATATATAAAAAACAAACAAGAGGAACAGTAATTCATACTTACATGATATTTCCAGACTTCTCTAACCTCACTTCTAAGATTAGAAAAGTGTATTTTTTAAACCTATATATTAGGATAAAAATTAAAATGTTTTGTTGTCTGAAAAATTTTTTTTTAAATTCCTACTAGAAATATGCTATTGAGAAGACAGAATAATTGAAATATATCAACAGCCCAAAACTTATGATTTTTTTTAAGGGAAAAAATAATAGGCCTTTTAACAATGTCCTAACTTATACTTTGAAAGCTCATTTATTTGTGATTTCCAGATCTTCTTAGGGAGAGTGAGGGCCACAGTAAGTGATCCGTCCACTCAGTAAGTGGACGACAGTGTCAGGAGAGGAAGTCAGCCCAGGGCTCTCTCCACAGCATGTATTCCTACTACTCAAACAACACTTCACTACTTACCAGCTGAAGCTTCTGCAATAATACTGCCAGTTTTACACGAAGCTTATTCAGTTTATCTTCAGTAAGTTTTCTTTTATTTTCACATTGTACCAGAGATGCTTCATTAACCATTTCTCTTCTGTTTGCATCGCAGATAACAGACTGCATCTTTCTCTTTAGCTTTTTTTCATATTGGACCATGTAAACATCACGGATCTGGGAACGTTTTTAAAACAGTTTTAGCATGCTTTAAAAATATTACTTTCCCATTCATATCACAATTCTACACATCTGTCCTTATATGTATGTATCCTGGGTAGTCTACATTTAAGATACACTGATCCCTTAAGGAACTGACAAATTATGGAAGAGGAAGAGAAAGGAGGAAAAATGTACAACAGTCTAGTAAGTATAATATAAGCAGGCACACCAAGGTCAGCTCAGAAACCCTTGCTTTGAAATGAAGGAGAAACTGAGTAACAGTTGGATTTGTTCTCCCAACAGGGCTACCATATTCTTCAGGGCACAAAGGGACAGGCACCTGTGCCCCCTCACCACAGCACCAGGTGACAACTGAACAGCTAGCAACTTGGGGTTTCTAGACAGATTATATATTGCCTATGACTCAAATCTGTAATATCTGAAAAACACAGAAGCTACAATAAGAGGAATTCCTAGTTTGTCACTCTCCTTGGGTTGTTTAATATGACGCAAAGACTATGGTTATCTACTAACACGTATGCCCTTTGCTGATTCAAGAGCCTTGGTGATTTTCCAGGAGTTCATATTTATTATGCCTGAGACCATTACAGAGCAGACAGAAGGCATGGAGCAGCAAATGCTTCAATTTCAAAATGACATTAATTGCCTGTATCAACATTTTGAGGAGGCCAGGGGGTATTCTGAGAAAAGAGATACAGGGCAAATTCTGTTTCGACAAGCATTTGAATGTTTCTGCAATAAGGGGTTTCTGTGTTCTGATATGCTGGATTGCCAGGAAAATTGTAAGGTGGCCGTGTTGGTTTTCCACCACATTCGCTGCACGTGCAAGCTCTTGCCCAGCACTGTCCAGGTTATCTCCTTTCAGTACTCCTTGACCTCACACACAGTTCTCCTTTTTCTATAAAATTCTTTAAACAAACAAATATCCCTAAGTACACTGAATTCTGTTTAATAGTCACTAACTAATTCCTAAATTCAAGGCACTGAATTTTATAATAGGTGATGAAGAGATATATAAGGTTCAGTCTTTGCCCTCAACAACCTTCTAGTCTACAGAATAAGAAAATACAAGTATATGAATATTGTATTTTATGGGAGAAAATGTACTGTACCCCAAGCAAGGCACAGTTATTACTAGAGTTGAGAGGAGGGTGCGGAGTCTCCATTAAATTGAAGAGCATTAAAGTCCTGACTTAAGGTACTTGAGTTAGGTTGACATCAGTAATTTACCCCTAAAGGTAAACTTTCATGTGCTACTAACTGAGGGAATACCACTCCAAAGTGGCAAACATTGGCCATATATAAGTGTGTTTACACACATACATACACTCACATATATCATGTGCGGTATTAAAGGCAAGACTTCACTGTGAGATCTATAGATTGCCATATAAGGAAATCTTAGATATTTTAGAGACTTGCACTGTCTGAATGTTTGTGTGAGGGCATGAGGAATTAGACTCTGAAATCCTTGACCTGGCTTTCCTTCTTCTTACCTTACTTCCTAAATTCTAGCCCTCGACCTTCCTGGTATACAACAAGCTTGTCACAAGCTCTCTCTTGTCACAGGCCCTCGCTCTCTCTTGTCACAGGCCCTCTTGCACTTTCTGCTTTCTTTGTTCAGTAAATTCAGCCCCAGGTCTACGCAAGGCTCATTCCTGGCCTCAACCAGTATTAAAACATGGCTCAGATATTCCTTGCTTTCTGTATCTGAAATAGCCTCCCCTTCCCCAACACACCAAGATTGTCTATCCCCTGGGCTTGCACAATTATTTTACAGCACATCACACTGTATGTTTATTTATGTCTTATTTAAGTGTGTATTATCTATCTTTCCCTCTGGAATGTAACCTCAGTGTAAAAAAAACGAAAACTGGTTTCATGCACCTTTATTTCCAATGCCACAGGAAACTAAACAGTAAAGCGTTGGGACAGCAGATGTTCAGCATTCACCAGCAAGGGGTTTTCACACATGTGGGCCAATCCTGCCTTGAAAAACAGGCTACATTCTGAGATCTTGGAGGGGAAGCCATTTTTTAACATCCTTCCTTCAACCTACAAGAAGCTGATAGCTTACACCTAAGGCAACCATTACCTCCTCCAGGAAGCATCATAGATACTTCCGGTGGAGGCTTCTTCAAATCTAGGAAGTGAGATCTCCCACGGCCTGAAGGGAGAGCAGGGTAAATAATTCTAAATAATTCAACACAGTGGGAATAATGACGGCAGAGTTATAGACAGTTCAGAAGTCAGCAGCCAACTACAGTTCTTAGTTTTCAGAACTTTAGAATTTACAGCTTTTGCCATCCTGAACAATAGCCAGGAAACACTTTCTTATAAAAGGCAACAACAATAAAACAAACCAAAATAGATAAAATTAAAAAGAAATACAGAATATGAAAAACAATTATTACTTAGAAGCATAATAGTATTGCTCATCAGCAATAAAAAGAAACACAACTGTTACACTTAATGGATCTGAAGGGAAGTTCACTGATGAATAAAGCCACTCATAAAATGACACCTACTCTATGATTCCATTTCAATAACATTTCTCAAATGACAAAACTATGGAGATGGATAACAGATTTGTGGTTGCCTGGGGTGAGGGGTGTTTGTGTGTGTGGCATGTAACTATGGTGGGCTAACACAGGGAGATCTTTGTGGTAATGGGAGTTTGTATCCTGACAGTGGTGATGGTTACACAAATCCACACACATGATAAAATGAGACGCACATTCTACCAATTTCAATTTTCTGGTTTTGATATTGTACTATAATTATATAATTATGAAAGATATAAGCATTGGGAAAAATTGGATGAAAGGTATATGGGACCTCTCCACTAGTCTATAATTTGCTGTATATCTATAATTAAGTTTTTTTAAGTTCAAAAGACAGCACTGTTAACACAGTATAGCTTTAAGAATGTTTACACAGCACACTACAGTGAACTATATTTCCCTCAAACACTACTGGCCAACTTAGCCAGTTTCTTGATTTATGCTTCTTCCTTTCTCAGGCTAATATCTCCACGAGGCTTCTATAAAAGGTGACAATTTTGACAACTTTTAAAGCTCAATGTGAGAGGACTTCTGGCTGTTATAACATTTTAATTAAGGTGGGTAGAGAATTGTAACAGGATGAGAGGCTTAGTTCTGCTGGTTAAACTCACTCTTGTAGAGGTATTTGTGGTGGATCAAAAATGGAATTCTTCCAAACCCTATTAATTCAGGATGGAATTAGGATTTGAAAGAAAGGATATTCAACTGAGATTTAATTTTCTGCCTTGAATTTAAAAAGTCAGAGCTCTGGCAGCTGGAGCTCCAGAAACCTAACAAGTCTGCACAAAGTAAGGCAGGCCTACAAGATCTATAGATTTTTGTCCTCTATTTATAAGAATATGCATGTGTTTGTGCAGGTAGGCACTACAGCAGAAATAATCAACTTTGATTCAAAGCACGATAGTAAGGTCCAGATGCATCATAGGTTCTTATTGATGCCTCTAGAATATGAGAGGATTGTTAATTTAAAGGATTCTATAATCTAATTGGGGAGAAAATGAAATACAAGAAACTACTGTAATATAAGGCAGAAAATTTAATTAATGTTAAAGTAGAGTTTTAAGGTTCTCTCAGGACACAGAAGTCAAGATTAGTTAGTCATGGAGAGACTAAGGTAGGCTTGAGATAGAAGGCATCATTGGCTAAGTGCTACAAAGAGTAGGTAGAAACCTGTGGACTGGGGAAATGGGAAAGAGTATTTGGAGGGGATAGCATGGGCAACGGAGAAGGCAATGGCAAGCCACTCCAGTACTCTTGTCTGGAAAATCGCATGGACAGGGGAGCCTGGTGGGCTGCAGTCCATGGGGTCGCTACTAGTCGGACATGACTGAGCGACTTCACTTTCACTTTTTACTTTCACACATTGGAGAAGGAAATGGCAACCCACTCCAGTGTTCTTGCCTGGAGAATCCCAGGGATGGGGGAGCCTGGTTGGCTGCCGTCTATGGGGTCACACAGAGTCGGACACGACTGAAGTGACTTAGCAGCAGCAGCAGCAGCATGGGCAAAGGCTCAGAGGCTGGCCAGTGTAGTAGGCTGGGGCAACTCCACTTTGGATGGAGCAGATGGCTTGCAAAAGGAAAGAATTAAAGATGGTAGTTCAGGTTGGGTTACACAGGACCACCAATGCTGTTATGAATCAGCTGCTGTTCTAGTAGTTATGGAAATTGCTGACGCAGTCAGGGCAAAGTGACCAAAGAAGTTTGTAAGTACCAGGGATCCTCTCTTCATTAAACATACATACCTTAAAGCAAGGTGCATTGTTACCCCCTAACAGATTCATGGGGTCGCAAAGAGTCGGACACGACTGAGCGACTAAACTGAACTGAACTGACTGAACAGATTTCAACAAATGATTTTAATATTAATAGTTTTTATAACTATGCACTTAAGGCGACCAGACATTAGCAAAGTCCCTAAGATCAGTTTCATGTGAGGAAACTCATGATTTCAATTGTTCTGTATTTTGCTTGTGATCTCAGTTTCAAAAGAAACTCATGGTCTCCTGACTCTTTATTTGATTCTTTGAATCCCACTTGCCCTGAACATTAAGAGGATTCTACTCATCCTCTATTAACATCTTGCTGCTGCTGCTGCTAAGTCACTTCAGTCGTGTCTGACTCTGTGTGACCCTATAGACGGAAGCCCACCAGGCTCCCCCGTCCCTGGGATTCTCCAGGCAAGAACACTGGAGTGGGTTGCCATTTCCTTCTCCAATGTGTGAAAGTGAAAAGTGAAAGTGAAGTCGCTCAGTCGTGTCCGACCCTTAGCGACCCCAGGGACTGCAGCCCACCAGGCTCCTCCATACATGGGATTTTCCAGACAAGAGTACTGGAGTGGCTTGCCATTGCCTTCTCCGATTAACATCTTGAATAAATACTTATTCAGTCTGGCCTCCAAGACCCAACAACTTGGCTCCACTATCAAGTGCAGACCCTGAAAAAATATCATTTAGAACAGACATGAAGGACATGTATAAACCTGGATATGCTGAGACCTATGACAAACTAATTATTAGCAAATTTCTAAGTTTTACAGTGTAAATATTTAACACGGCATTCCCTAACCAATAGATGAAGATCTGTTGAGAGATCCAGGAGCCTTACTGGCAATTTGTCAAGCTGGCTACCACAGAGTTGGGACAATTCCTGGTGGGACACTGAACAACCTGCCTACCACATGCCCTCCCCACACCATATCTTACTGTCAGTATCTCCCCATATACAACTCATCCTATAATGTCAAGGTAGCTAGTAAGTAAACAAGAATCTTTTATACCAATAGGTTGAGAAGCTGTAGTATACCTGTTGCTGTTGCTGTTTAGTCACTAAGTCATGTCCAATGCTTTGGAACCACATGGACTGCATAGCCCACCAGGCTCCTCTGTCCATGGGATTTCCTAGGCAAGAATACTGGAGTGGGTTACCATTTCCTTCTCCAGGGGATCTTCCAGACTAGGGATTGAACCCATGTCTCCTACATAGCAGCAGGATTCTTAACCACTGAGTCATCTGAGAAGCCTGTAATATACCTACTACAAGTAATAAATGAAAATTCTGTAAGGATGAACTGTTACAGTCTGGATAAGAATGAGATAGAAGGAAGCGGGGTCATGAAAAGAGCTCTGGAGTAGGACAAATCTGGGTTCCAACCCTGAGTCTACTACTTACTTGCCTCATGACAATGTTATATTTCTGATTCTCCATTTCCCTATTACTAACATGGAGACAGTGGTACCTGCCTTCCAGGTGTTGTGAGAGTTAAATGAGGCAACATAAATAAAAGCCTAGCTTAGTGCTTGGCACTAGTGACTCTTAGTCAATCACAGTGTCAGATTCACTGATGAAAATATTAGTACTCGTGCTAGAATAAGATCAAAAATATGTTGGAAAAAAGGCTGTCTTTTATTCTAATTAGGAAACACTGATAGCTAAGTCTTCATACTGAAAATGTTCAATTGCAGCTTTATCAAAAAAAAAAAAACATTATCCAGAAAATAAATTCATTTTTCAGTTGAACAATGATGAGAAATTAAGAGCTACAATATTCCTTTATTTCCAGTTGCTTATCAGAGGCCAGCAGACACTCAGGGAGAGACATCAGAGGCAAATATATCAACAGGGGTATTACATTTAGACACACCCTAAAATTCAAACACTTTGTGACACAGCCTTTTTAGAAGAAATCTAGATTAGGTTCTAATTTTCATTTCAAGTCTGCCTAGTTACATGCTGCAGGGAACTTACTTTCCAATTCTATTTCATTTATAAAATATGAATGTTCAAATGTACTCCATTCCCTACAAAAGGGATAAGAAGATGCCTCTGCTTATAGTTATACTGAACACAACTCCAGGGAGCATGATTCACCTCCCAATCTTTATAGATTTGCATGTTATTATGAGAGCTTTCCAGAAATGGCTGTAAACATAAGCACTTGGAAGAAGATGCTAGTATGTGTGCTAGTATGGAGCTGGTGCACCTGTCGGAGCAAACACAGGTGAAGTGTCAGTGGAGTCCAAATATCTCAATGTTGATCCTGGTGCCATGAAAAGTTCTAGACTGTTGTGGCCTCCATGAAGTATCTGGGAACTTCCAGGGTGGCACTGGCTCCAGTGCTAATCCCTTGTATTGGCTGGGCCAAGTTCACACCTTGCAATCTCAGTTCCCTTGAGTGTGAATTAAGGAAGTTGAGGGCATATGATTTTGAGGTATTTCTCCAGTAGAGCCAAAGGACTCTGTGGATTCTCTTCCCCTCCCCTACCAAGGGAATCTTTAAGAACTAGGTATAGAGTATTCTAAGAGAACTGTAAAAAAAAAAAAGAAAAAAAAGCATCTGCTGAGAGAAAGATTACAATGAAATACACCAAAAAATACCAGTGATCTCTGAATGGTTTGGGACTATGGATGAATTACTTAAAATTCCTTTTAATTTCTTTTATTGCCATTAACTACTGAGTTATTTCAAATCCTAAAAGATAATGCTGTGAAAGTGCTGCACTCAATGTCAGCAAATTTGGAAAACTCAGCAGTGGCCACAGGACTGGAAAAGGTCAGTCTTCATCCCAATCCCAAAGAAAGGTAATGCCAAAGAATGCCCAAACTACCGCACAATTGCACTCATCTCACACGCTAGTAAAGTCATGCTCAAAATTCTCCAAGCCAGGCTTCAGCAATACGTGAACCGTGAATATCCAGATATTCAAGCTGGTTTTAGAAGAGGCAGAGGAACCAGAGATCAAATTGCCAACATCCGTTGGATCATTGAAAAAGCAAGAGACTTCCAGAAAAACATCTATTTTTGCTTTATTGACTATGCCAAAGCCTTTGACTGTGTGGATCACAATAAACTGTGGGAAATTCTGAAAGAGATGGGAATACCAGACCACCTGACCTGCCTCTTGAGAAACCTGTATGCAGGTCAGGAAGCAACAGTTAGAACTGGACATGGAACAACAGACTGGTTCCAAATAGGAAAAGGAGTGCATCAAGATTGTATATTGTCACCCTGCTTACTTAACTTATACGCAGAGTACATCATGGGAAATGCTGGGCTGGAAGAAGCACAAGCTGGAATCAAGATTGCTGGGAGAAATATCAATAACCTCAGATATGCAGATGACACCACCCTTATGGTAGAAAGTGAAGAAGAACTAAAGAGCCTCTTGATGAAAGTGAAAGAAGAGAGTGAAAAAGCTCAACATTCAGAAAACTAAGATCATGGCATCTGGTCCCATCACTTCATGGCAAATAGATGGGGAAACAGTGGAAACAGTGGCTGACTTCATTTTGGGGGCTCCAAAATCACTGCAGATGCTGATTGCAGCCATGACATTAAAAGACGCTGACTCCTTGGAAGGAAAGTTATGGAGAACATAGACAGCATATTAAAAAGCAGAGACATTACTTTGTCAACAAAGGTGTGTCTAGTCAAGGCTATGGTTTTTCCAGTAGTCATATATGGATGTGAGAGTTGGACTATTAAAAAAGCTGAGTGTCAAAGAATTGATGCTTTTGAACTGTGGTGTTGGAGAAGACTCTTGAGAGTCCCTTGGACTGCAAGGAGATACAACCAATCCATCCTAAAGGAGATCAGTCCTGGGGATTCATTGGAAGGACTGATGTTGAAGCTGAAACTCCAATACTTTGGCCACCTGATGCGAAGAGCTGACTCATCTGAAAAGACCTTGACACTGGGAAAGATTGAGGGCAGGTGGAGGAAGGGATGACAGAGTATGAGATGGTTGGATGGCATCACCAACTCAATGGACATGAGTTTGGTTAAACTCCGGGAGTTGGTGATGGACAGGGAGGCCTGGCATGCTGTGGTTCATGGGGTCGCAAAGAGTCAGACACGACTGAGCGACTGATCTGAAATGAACTGATATTCACTTTTAACATAGAAAAATCATAAACCCTAAAAACTGTTGACAGAATGTTGAAAACCCAGAGAGATATCATATTGTCCAAAATAAAGACGTTAACATACAAATGATTTCTGATTTAGCATAGTGTATCAAAGATTCAATGACTCTATATCTTAAAGACTCCAAATATCATATTTCCTGTTCAAAATATAGTCCAATTCCAAGTGTTTCATAAGCATTATGGTTTGGAAATATTTGCATCCTTAAAATTCAAAAAGATGTTGCTTTGTGACATCTGTTATGCTACACATTAATCTAAGCCTTGATAAGTGAATGCAAATTTGGTTTTCTTTCAAATGTAACATTTGGAAATGTGTATTATTTCTCCTTTGGAATACAGGATCTTTTAGAATATAAATGACTACACTGAAAGGAAGCTTACCTGCTTGAAACACATTTTCAGCTTTTTGTTTGTCTGTTCTGGGCACTGCTCCAGCTGTTTTCATAAATGATAACAGAACAGGATATTAACTTTTAGAGAATGAGCTGTCTACAGTAGAGTTACAGCATGTAAGTATCTAGTAGTATAAACAAAGCATCAAGGCCTAGAACTTGCCAATATTGGTACTATGGGTCCTTTAAGTCCAAGTCTAATTAAATTAATTACCTACAGTAGACATCACCTCATTCTAAAAAACAATTAAGGTAGCTTACATTATACAATATGGTTTACACAATTTGCAGATGAAAAGAAAATTAAGGTGAGGGAAAGTAAATGATAAATAATAAGTAAAGAAGTTGGAGTTAGGATATCATGGATGGGGACACAACAACAATTATCTGGGGAGAGACAGTGACACATGGGTCAGTATTTAAAGTTAGAGACTAGTTGAGGTCACCTAGAAACATTTAGTAGAAGAAAGTGGTCCAGGAACAAGCCCTCAGACATGCCAGTGCCTACCAAACAAATAGAGTAGAAGCTGCCAGCACAGAGGATGGGAGGGAGGGAAGCAGGAAAATGAAAATTTTGTGCTGTCATGGAAGTTACACAAAGAAAGTGCTCCAAGAAAGAAAGAGTGGTCAACGGCAGTGACGTCTCCAAGAGGTCAGGTAAGAGAAGTGACTATTGCATTGGTCAGGAGAGCGGTCACTGGTGGCCTGACAGGACCGTCCCAGTGAAGTCGTGGAGTCAAGCTCCATGGGAGAGAATGAGGTGAGAGTAGATGGTGAAGAAGCAGAAACCATGATGCAGGACTTCATCCAGGATCAGATGAAGGCATATGGCACCTCTGCAAATTATCACGTGGTCCTCTTTTCACTGATACCTTTTCATGTGCATCTATCTTTTCCACAAGCAGCACCAGGCATGAGATTGGAGATGGAGCCCCCTAACCTCGTGTACCCGGTGGGTCTCCTCCAGCCTCATGAAGCTCTGGTGGCCTCAGGCCCGCGCCCCTCACTCAGCTTCAGCCCAGCCTGCCAGGACTCAGCAGCTCAGGGACTGCCCGCTGTGAGCCAGTGCCACGCTCATCCTGTGTGCCCCAGGGAGCTGCTGGTCAAAGTTTTCCTTCTCATCATATATAGTATTGTCCCTGAGAGGAGACTGCGTAAATATGGATACAATTTCCTTCATCCTTCCCTGTGATGTCTTACTGATTTTAGTCCAATCTTCTCCTTGGTTCCTCATAAAAGGTGGCTGAGGGAGAGTATCTAAGGAACAGGGGCTATTTCTGGTGCAGGGAAGGAAGTCAAGGACTACGTCCTGTCTTTCCCTCTCAGTGACCAACTACTCTCAGTCTGCACAATCTCCCCAGAGTTTAATTAAACTTTGGCCACATTTGTTTCCAATGCAGCTTTAATTCTCAGCCACCCACTTGGTATAAAGTTCCTCATTCACTGAATCTATTCTGCTGCTGCTGCTGCTGCTAAGTCACTTCAGTCGTGTCCGACTCTGTGTGACCCCATAGACGGAAGCCCACCAGGCTCCCCCATCCCTGGGATTCTCCAGGCAAGAACACTGGAGTGGGTTGCCATTTCCTTCTCCAATGTGTGAAAGTGAAAAGTGAAAGTGAAGTCGCTCAGTCGTGTCCGACCCTTAGCGACCCCACAGACTGCAGCCCACCAGGCTCCTCCATCCATGGGATTTTCTAGGCAAGAGTACTGGAGTGGCTTGCCATTGCCTTCTCCGGAATCGATTCTAGGTAACCCTTTACCTCTTCACTGAAGATTCAATTCAGGGTATTATGTCATTTCTTCAAAGTTTAAAAAATGCCAGCTTACCTCAGAACTTGCTGTAAGTTCCTCCAGAGATGTGTGGCCAAACTCTGATGGTAGCTGATACTCAGGGAAAAAATGCAGAAGAATCTCCCTAGGAACGTAAGCACAGTAGAGACGGGAATACACCAAGAAAAGAGACGCAGCACTCATCTGTCAGAAACAGATCTGTCTCTCGGGTTCTGTGAAATTATCTTGGCAAAGATAAACATTCATAACTGGCAAACAGTTAGCTTCTATCCCTGGCGTCAAAGTGTTCTACAAAAGGCAGTGACTGAGGAGAGGGAAGTGGCCGTGCTGTAACAGGGCAGAACTGGTGGGCGTGCATGCTCATGTCCGACTCTTTGCGACCCTATGGACTGTAGCTTGCCAGGCTCCTCGGTCCATGGAGTTCTCCAGGCAAGAATACTGGAGGGGGTTGCCATAACTGGCAGCGACCTATAAAATGTGACTTTCTTTTTAAATTTTGTTTTGGTATTTTTAAAAGTTAAGGTAACATAAAGTATATTTGTGCTTTTGTACAGGTGAAATCAATGAAGTCTGGCTTATTATCGAGTTTACATACAATGATAAACTAAAAAGGCATTCAGTTCAGTTCAGTCGCTCAGTCGTGTCCGACTCTCTGCGACCCCATGAATCACAGCACGCCATGCCTCCCTGTTCATCACCAACTCCCGGAGTTCACTCAAACTCATGTCCACAGAGTCGGTGATGCCTTTACAGGTTAGCATTTATGAGTAAAAACTGTGAGACCAGATCACCAAGATTTAAATCCCAGCTCTATCACTTAAGAGTTATGTAATACTGGGCAAATTACTTAACCTCTGCATACCTCAATTTTCTCATCTGTAAAACAGGGATAATGAAACTATCTATTTATAGGGCGGTTGTAAGGTTTAAGTGAGTTAACATATCCTGAGCCCTTAGGACAGTGCCTGGCACGTAGTAAGTGGATAATAAATATTACTGTTGTCGTTGAAAGTGATCTGAGATTTGATACTGCTTCAATATTTAGGATGATTTGACAAAATTCAGCAATCTGGATCTCAGTTTACCTTATTTGAAGTGAAATCGCTCAGTCGTGTCCGACTCTTTGCGACCCCATGGACTGTAGCCTACCAGGCTCCTCTGTCCTTGGGATTTTCCAGGCAAGAGTGCAAAATTTAAAAGGAAAGTCATGTTTTATAGGTTGCTGCCAGTTATGGCAACCCCCTCCAGTATTCTTGCCTGGAGAACTCCATGGACAGAGGAGCCTGGCGGGCTACAGTCCATAAAGTCGCAAAGAAATGGGTTGCCATTTCCTCCTCCAGGGGATCTTCCCAACCCAGGGATCGAACCCAGGTCTCCTGCGTTTCAGGCAGATGCTTTACCGTCTGAGCCACCAGGGAAGTCCTTATTATTACCTTATTTACCTCTTATTAAATAACACAACACAGATGTACCCCATTATTTGAAAATACTTTAACATCCAGCAATATTATTCATTGCTTTTTACATTAATCCCTTTCAATTTAACTAAAAGTGTTCTTTGAAAATCTACTAATATATGTTAGACACGGTGTGGAAGATTCAAAGGAGTTACTATATTTGCAGATTAAACAAATTAATACACGTAAAACAAAAAATAATGCAAGATAGGAAAATGCTAAACTGAGCATAATCGGGTGATAAAATGGACAATAAGAACTACCATTTTTATTAATTTATAAAATGAACCTAATGGAAGAGGCCCACTTAGCAGTGTTGGAAGGGATAAAGATGATGTCACATTCAAAGTGACCCAGTGGAAGGAACACTCCACACACTGCAAAAAAACTGACTGCTCTCTTATCTGTGACAAGCAAGACAAGTCTGGTGGACAATCATGATTATAAAGAATATGGTGCCCTCCACACTGTAGACAGGCCACCAAAACCTTCATGCCTAGAAGGATTTAAAGTCTAGTTAACACAAGGACTAACATGTGGACCAAACAATAGAACAGTGCAGTATAAGGAGAAAAAACAAATAACACAGAAGACAAGAAATCTTTCTTCACTGGTGAAATGTAAGAAAACACACTACATCTTGCTAAAGGCAAAAGAGAAAATCGGTAAATGAGGAGCTCCTTTTATTCCAGTTAAAACCTTCTATGTGTACAATTCTTTTCCCAGTGAATATTTTTATAAAATAATCACCACAAAAAAATTCAAGCCAGTATAGAAAGGAGCTTATTTATTAATTTATTTAGTTTTCAGAGAATTCAGCTGATAATAGTATGATGATTTTAAGTACTAAAGAGTCTGCATATTCATTAAGGAGATGGTTTCTGGGAAATTTTAATTTTCTACTGATGCCTAATTATAGAAGTAGATGCACCTTACAGTCTTAGTACTCTCAATCAGATCATCTCCTTTTTGATCACATGTAACTCATTAAAATGAACAGTAATGATACACTTAGATGCAGAACAAAAATTAGACAAGTAAAAAAAATAAAGAAAATGATAATGTATAGTTGTACATCCAAACTGCTACAACACAACCAGGCAAGTCTCTCCAGGCCTACAGTGTAGAGATAGCAAAGCATGTGTGGTGTCTGTGTGTGTGTATGTATTACAAAAAGTGTATGTGTGTGTGTGTATGTAAGTGTGTACATCTGTATGTGTGTGTGTATATATGTGTGTGTGTGTGTGTGTACACTGTGATTGAGAGGATGAAATTCCAAATCAGGGAGCCTGGACTCAAACACAGCCCTGTCCTTGGTAGCTGTGTAATTATATCTGTGACTTCAAGTGTTACTTAGTTTCCATCTCTCTCTTTTTTTTTTGGCCATACCACATAGCATGTGGGAACTTAGTTGGATTGAGACCAGGCTCCCTGCACTGGAAGCTCAGTTTCTTAACTACTGAACTGCTAGGGAATTCCCTAGTTTCTCTTTTTCAGTTTAACTTAAAAAAAAAAGTTAAAAATAATATCAGCTTTGTAAGCTTGTGTAAGGAGCTAATGTATAAAAACCACTTGAGTGAATGAATAAAATATAATAATAACGATTTTTAAATGGTAGCTATTATTATCAAGAAGGCCTGGTTCACCTGAAGCAATGTTCCAGTCATTGGACATGTCATATACATTGTCCATACATTTTAAAATAATATGCACATATTTATTCCGATCTACACAGGCATATTTATATATAATTTATTGCATACTACCATGTCTTAGGGACCAATTGACATGCCTGAATTGTATAACTAGTAAGAATCCAGGATTCAAATTTATGGCTACCCAAAACATCAAAGATGAGGATCTTACATAAAACTTCTGATCAAGTACTGACAGAAGGAAAGAAAATGGTTGGAGAATCCCATTCTTTAGGGACTATACTGTAAGCTACGGCATATGACACTGAGATCCAGCATATCATTGGGTGATATTGGTACTGTCCTGAGGTCTGGTTTTCTTCTTGTCTATTCCCATGCTAGTACAAGCTTGCCAACCCAGACAACATGCAGAGTTGGTGGTTATGACTTAGTGTTCAGGGATGCAGCACTCTGAGTTCATTCCTTGGTCAACAACTTGTCACTGGATTCCTACTGTCATTAGTGAAAATGTGTCCTGATGCAAAGTCCAAAGTGGATACACCTACATATAACAAGAGCTTCCCTCTTTCACCTGGGGCAGGATAGGCATTAGACGTTATGTTCCTAAAGGATGGCAGGTGGGCCTTCATGCTCATGTAGTACAGCCCCACGGCCCTGGATGCTGCCACAGAGACTTCCCTAAAGCCCAGGGCAACCGCAGAATGGCATCGATGTCTTACAGTGGTTTGCAGTCTACTTTCACACACAGGACCCTAGCCCCTATCCTGAGCCTGAGTAGGGGGCCTAGCTCCCTATTTATATGCCCTACCTCTACCTTTCTCTTCCTTCCCGTTTGCATTCTTTGCCAACTCTCTTCTTCAGGAAGATTGTGTCAGTCTCTGATAAAAAAGTCAAAGTATCCTAAGGGAAAATACTATTCCAGCTAGAGCACGCTATATGTTTCCTTCTGCTAAAAGTCTCTTACCTTAACCAGGCCGCTCACAGTCTGTGAAGCCCAACCAAACCAACTGGCTGTACTAATTTAGTGGTGTTTCTGCTCCTGACTTCCACTTTTCATATGAAACCTATCTAAGGGCATTCTACTGTATAGTAACTTCTTTGGCTTGATTGTAAAGCCCCCTATCTTTGGTCCCTACTTGGAAATTCCCTGAATCTTCAACTTTACGCTCATGTCTCCATCCTTGTCAGTAGTAGAGATGTGAGACTTGGGCCATAAAGAAGGCTGAGCACCAAAAAACTGATGCTTTTAAGTTGTAGTGCTGGAGAAGATTTCTGAGAGTCCTTTGGACAGCATGGAGATCAAACCAGTCAATCTTAAAGGAGATCAACCCTGAATATTCATTGGAAAGACTGATGCTGAAGCTAAAGTTCCAATTTTTGGCCACTGGATGTGAAGTGCTGACTGAGTGGAAAAGACCCTGATACTTAGAAAGATTAAGGGCAGGAGGAGAAGGGGGCAACAGAGGGTGAGATGATTGGATGGCATCACCAGCTCAATAGACACGAATCTGAGCAAACTCCAGGAGGAGGCCATGGCAACTCACTCCAGTATTCTTGCCTGGAGAATCCCACAGACAGATAAGTCTGGTAGGCTACAGTCCATAGGGTCTCAAAGAGTTGGACACAACACAGCAACTGAACAACAACTCCATCCTTTGAGAACTGAGATTCAGATATTTAAATCCCTCATTAACCATGCCCATGAATGTTAAGATTCTACACTGAAGCAAAAAGTAAAACTTACTTTCTCTCAATAAGTTCAGTATCTAAACTACAAAAAAGACTTCTTAGAAGGCCATAATGTCATTAGGGTCTTAGTGAGGCAGAATTAAAAACAAAAAGGAGAAACAAGAGAGGGAGGGAGAAAAGAAGGGAAGGAGGGAGAGGGGGAGGAAGAAGGAAGGCAGAAATTCAGTAAGAATTTTCTTTTTCCTCTTCATGATAAGTGTCCCTCATTCATTTATTTTTAATAGCCCTTTCTGTCCTATCTTCCATCCTTACAAATTCTGATTCTTTATTACATTGGAAAGAAAACTAACATCCACTATATTGCTGGACCATGTAACAGTAGGGCAGTTAGTGACAATAATTTGATTTCAAAAGACGTGTAACCCATACTATATCTAAATCAGTGCAGTTAGGAGACAAGTCATAAAGTCATTCTACTGAATTTTCTCAATAATATTACCACTCAATAGAGAAAGAAAATCAGGAGTTGTCACTGCTTAGAAAATTCAACAAAGCAGGTAAATATCTTTACCTTAAATTAGATGTCAGTTTTCTTACTGTTTCCTTGACAGATGTGCTTTGAGAAGATTCTGTCAGTGAAGAAGCAGCTTTACAACCACCACTCACAGAAACTCTGGCTTTGTATCCAGAACTTGGATTTAAATCTTCCACTGGCATACTGGACAAAAACAAGCTGAGGTTTAGAATTTCTAAGTGGAAATCATATTAGCTCTAATAAATGAAAAAATATTAATGCACAACAAATGAGGTGTTAGTATACAACAAATGAATGCATGGACATAAACGTAATGCTGAAAACTGTCATTCACACAGCTATATAAAAGCAATTCTCAATCATATGAATACTGGTTATTCCTGAAAAATCTTTTTTCAAGGTTTTTGGGTAACCACACTTAAATAGAATTGGCAGTGATTTATTTTTAACAACAGCAGTCATCTACCACTTGCCTCTTAGTTGTTGAAAGAAGTTTTTAAACCCAAGCTTTACTTTAGCCTGTGGGAGAGTGAAAATGTTAGTTGCTTCAGTCGTGTCTGACTCTTTGCGGCCCCATGGACCATGGCCTGCCAGGCTCCTCTGTCTGTGGAATTCTCCAGGCAAGAATACTGGAGCGGGTTGCCATTTCCTTCTCCAGGGGATCCTCCTGATCAAGGGATCAAACCCAGGTCTCCTGCATTGCAGGCAGATTCTTTACAGTCTGAGCCACCAGCCTGTGGGAGGGTAGGTACTAAAGGTAGGTCCAGAAATAAAGCAAAGTCAGTTGAAAGAAATATTTAGTCAAGATCTGATAGAAGAAGAGTGTTTCAGATGAAGTGTAATGATACTAGGGTATAAACAATGTAGGGTCTTTAAGACATATTTGAGAAGGCCCAGGCTGCAGGGGTGGGCACACAGGAAGATGCAGAGAGAGGACCTGACAGGTACTGTCTATGGCGTGGGGACTGGAGCTTATTTTAAGCAGAGCAGCGCTCCCACTCAAGGGTTTCTTACATGGGAGGGAGGTAATCTGATTGACACATGTTTTAGAAGGATAACTGGCTGCAGCATGGAGATTAACTTACAAGGATGATTCATGAAGTAGTGTGTAGTATGTTAATGAGGCCTACGGGTTTCAGTATTATGAGAATAAAAAAACCTTAAGAGGGCTAGGGGATACGCAATATGGAAGGCAAACCTGGGTAGGTAGGTTGGGGCCAGATGACGCAGAGTCTTGTCTATCAAGTGAAAAGGAGATTTTTGCAATCCCTTCATGCTAACATCCATGAATTAAGACCACAGCTCTAGAGAATTTCCTGTATTCATGCTATATGGGTCTTTTTTTAAAAAATTGGATAACAGTTTATAGCAAATGGAAAGTGCTTCTACTGTCAACAGTTCTTTGGCATTAATTATACTGTCTAACTTCAGCTGATACTTTATTTAAGATTAAAAACATTATCAGTTCAGTTCAGTTCAGTCACTCAGTCGTGTCCGACTCTTTGCGACCCCATGAATCACAGCACGCCAGGCCTCCCTGTCCATCACTAACTCCCGGAGCTCACTCAAACACATGTCCATCGAGTCGGTGATGCCATCCAGCCATCTCATTCTCTGTTGTCCCTGTCTCCTCCCACCCCTAATCCCTCCCAGCATCAGACTCTTCCAGTGAGTCAACTCGTTGCATGAGGTGGCCAAAGTATTGGAGTTTCAGCTTTAGCATCAGTCCTTCCAATGAACAGCCAGGATTGATCTCCTTATAACTAATGCTTAATTGTCCATTAAAGAACATTCACACAGTGTCTGGCACTTATTAATTATAATCTCCTTTGTGCTGAAATTTTATTAGAGAAGTCCTTAAAGTTTTTTTCTTTTTTTTTAATTTTACCATTTTGGGGATGCTGAAAACTCAGGCTGCTGTTGGCATGGAGGGTAAAATGCACTACACCAGAAGACAGACATTCCTCCCTGAACCTTTGTTTCTTCTCCTGCCACATAATAACAAAGCCTACTTCACAGAGCTGTGCCAAAGATTATACAAGATAGACACAGAATTTATGCCTACTGTTATTAAGTCCTCAGTAGATGGTACCTGGAGAAGGAAATGGCAACCCACTCCGGTGTTCTTGCCTGGAGAATCCCAGGGATGGGGGGGCCTGGTGGGCTGCCGTCTATGGGGTCACACAGAGTCAGACACGACTGAAGTGACTTAGCAGCAGCAGCAGATGGTACCTAGTTATCATTGTCATTAGAATCATCTTTATTATTACTACCACTACTAAACGAATTTGATAAGATTCTTCCATTAAGATTTTCTTAACTGGATCATAGTTCTAACATTAATATTGTAGTTATGATTCAAAGATTATATGAAGAAAATCAAAAGTTCATAAAAACCTAAAAGTAATATATGAAATAATACACACACACATATACACGACATGTGTATACACACACACACATACAGACACATTCAGAGCAGAGTGAGGCAAGAATCTGCTTCCTTGAAAACATTTTTTCCCTCTATCGGATAGCCAAAATACTCAGCTGATTAAATTTAAATGTGACAAAAGCCTCATGTCAAGAATATCCTAGCACACAATGATTATTACACTTACATATATGTATGGAAATAAGATTATAAGAGACACACAAAAAAAACTAGGTCATGATTTCATAGTCATACCTTACATATACATGACATTTTCATTCTTTGACTATATTAGAATAATTTGAATTAGTTGCTTGCTGTGAGTAGGAAGTTAAGCCTGTTCCATTTCTGAATCCTCACAAAAGAAAATAAAAGGTTTGGGAAAAGAGTAAGAAATCTAGGGTATTCTATTCTTTCCTGTCTCCTTTAAAATTCTGTTCCACTTTTAACTGCCTTTGCTTATTGCTATTATTTTCTTTCTCCTTGTATTTAAACACTGATAATTACTTTTCAACAGTATAATTGTGCTCCCTTGGAATTTTGTATAATTGCAGTACACTCACCTTCCCCAGTTAGGTGATGACGAATTTCTCTTTATTTCTGGGGTATCACTGCACAGCTCCTGTTTTTCTTCAAAAGAACATAGACAAAAATGAAGATAACCACATTTTGGCAATCACACATAAGAGTGAACTAAAAGAAGTGTGAGCAGCTCATTAACAACTTGCATGTAATTTGGCTTTGTATTCAAACACTCTTTTGTAAAACTGCACCAATATCTTCTCAAGACAATTTACAATAACCTCTTAATAAAGCGCACATAGTGTACAAGAATCTGAGAGCCTCTGTAGCTTGTTTTTTTGTAATTTCTTTCTAATGATGCTTATTTTCTGTTATTGGTGTGCACGGGATGACTAACTGGAACTGTTTAGTGTCCCTTTTCTCAGCAGCCTCTGCACCCAGACAACTACGTGTCTTCCCTAGTATCTTACTCTCTTCCTTTGGGTTCAGGTTCAAAAACATCCTGAAAGACCCCAATCAAAAATGTGCCCCTAGAACAGAGTTGGATTTTAAAGCAGTAAGAGACCTACAATCATTGAGCTAGTCTTCACTCAGGGAACCTCAGAATCAAGAGGTTCAGAGAGGTGAGTGCTTTGTTAACAGCCCATAGAAGGGCAGAAATGCTTTGATCCCCTTGGACTGGTTTCGAGAGGATCTCAGAGAGAGTCTAAGAAATAAGTCAATGTGTCCTTCTTCCGTCTAACTCTAGAATCTTTGTAATAACTGTGATATTGTTCCACCAAGTAAACCCTTGATACAAAGTACAGGGCCATTGAGGGCCAAGTGGAACAGGACAGCAACAAGGGATGTTTTAGATGGTGAGGACCTGACTGACTACTCTGCTGCTGCTAAGTCACTTCAGTCGTGTCCGACTCTGTGACCCCACAGACAGCAGCCCATCAGGCTCCCCCATCCCTGGGATTCTCCAGGCAAGAACACTGGAGTGGGTTGCCATCTCCTTCTCCAATGTGTGAAAGTGAAAAGGGAAACTGAAATCGCTCAGTCATGTCTGACTCCTAGCGACCCCATGGACTGCAGCCTACCAGGCTCTTCCGTCCATGGGATTTTCTAGGCAAGAGTACTGGAGTGGCTTGCCATTGCCTTCTCCGCCTGACTACTCTAAGGAGACATAAAAGAGAATAGACAGCGAGGTTTTCCAGGCACACTGCAGGCACTGTTGGTTTTACTCATGATCTGCATGCAAAGTGAAATTTCTTAACCTAATAGCCAACTAATTTGTAATTACAGTCATTTGAAAATATTTCACAATTTGTTCCTTCCAAATCCAGGATGAGTATTTGAAATTAAATGTTAATTTTAGGATCAAAATTGTACTAACAATTTTTCTATTACAATTTGGAAATCCAACAGGCACATACTTGAAGGCATGTTAATAGCTTGAAACTTCTATAAAAGATTGGCTTTAAAATTAAGAGACTCTTACAAAAGAAATCTTGATTGTGTAATGGCAAATTATCCCAATTATGATGAAAAAGAAAAGTGTGACCTTCACTAATGGGTTCAAATATAAAGATGTGAACGAATGACTGATTAGGTTACCTAAGCAACAAGGCATAAAGCAAAGGAGTGCTTACATCTAAGAATGAACACGAAATGATGGCGTGGATCAATACAAAAATGACTGGGAATGACTGAGTCAAAATGAACAGAGGCCTATTTAGGAGACTAAGAAAGCCTTTAAAACTTATTTCAGATTAAGAAGATGACACTGAAAAAATAGTGGTTCTGCTGTTTAGGCCCAATGGCATAATATTACGATAAAGGAGACAATGGTATAATAATAATATGAACATAATGAATTCTAGTAATAATAATGAATGACCACTAAAGAAAATAAAATTTTCTGAGTCTAGTTTGTTTCCAGCTTCTCTGTCCTGGGAAATTGTCTTTAGATTGAAAATTATAACATGGCAACTTTATGTTTAAAAAAAGGTCAAATCTCTCATCTGAGACAAATTATACCCCATGGATAATAAATGTGTTTGTTGAACTACTCTTAGTGATCTCAGAGGAATCATGCAAAATAGGGAAAGAACTAAATGATTGAAAACAGAGGAAGGTCATCATCATTTTCAAAAATAGCTTCTGAAAATGACAGACCTGATATCAATCCTCAGCAGATTTCTAAATGAAATTCAATGAGGAGGGTAACATCCACACACTTTTGGGAATTCTAGGCAGTGAGGTCATGCAGGGGGCATTATTCTCAGGCAGGGAGTGCCCCTTCAAAATGTGGGAGGCTGGCCTCTCCTCCCACTGCTGGAACAACAGATTTATTTTTTCAAAATCCAAAATGCTACCATAAGATAAGTCGCATAAGTCAAACTGAAAACAACTCAAGACATTACAACTAATATATGTAAACTGAATCCTTTTTTTACCTTTTTTCATAAGAGGAACTTCCTTTTTTTCTTGTTTCAATGGAACATCAGTGTCACTTTCATCTAAAATCTGAAAAATAAGCTCTTTATTTAAAGCTGCACCAAAACAAAGGGTATATTGTAAGGTGAAAAAATGACCTTGACCATCAATGCCCATATCAGAGAGAGACCATAAAGTATACTTTAGGAACATGTTGTGAAAGGAGACAAACATACGTGTTGTCAAAAATTATACTGGCATGCAGCTCAATGGTGGCATTATAAATGTCATATTTACATTTATCATTCAAGGAATATTTACATTCCTACCAACATTGCGATAGATTTTTTAAAATTCCATATCTTCGGTGGATGTCATGATGACTGTAACACATGGGCCAAGTATTTGGTCACCAGAGCAACCATGGAGCCTCTGTTGTTTGGGAAGGGCAGTCCCAGCTCTAGTTGCTACAGAGCAGACACAGAGAATGAAGTCGACATCAGTGCAATGAGAAGTCTGGGGAGGCTGGGGCCTGGGGCCCCAGAGTGTGATGGGGAAGAACGTGTGGCCGAGACTGGGGAGCACTCCTGGGAAGTTGAGGGAAAGGACACCTGGTCTTTTGACAAAACAGGAAATCTGCTTAAAGTGGGTTGCAGAGCCTTAATGTGTTGAATGCAGGAGTCAGGAGGGTTGGTGACACTGAGAGTGAAGGAAGGGGTGTGTGTTTGTGTGTGTTTTGTGTGTGTGTGTGTGGTGGTGGTGGTGGGGATGGGGGCTAAGTGGAGTTGGGAGAATTTGGGGGGTAGAATATGACAATCAGAAGCCAGGCATCCCATAACTTTGTGAACTCTGTAAGCCTAGTTTTCAAGGCTCACATAAAATAAACTTATATTTTGGGAAAACACTTCTTTAGATCAGAGAGATGGGGACGGTGGGAGGAGGAGAGAGAGAGAGTTTATTTATAAGTGTGAGTTACTCAGTCATGTCCAACTCTTTGCTACCCTGTGGACTGTAGCCCACTAGGCTCCTCTGTTCATGGAATTCTCCAGGCAAAAACACTGGAAAGGGCAGCCATTCCCTTCGCCAGGGGATCTTCCTGACCCAGGGATTGAACCCTGGTCTCCTGCATTGCAGGCAGATTCTTCACTGTCTGAGTCACCAGGGAAGCCTGAGTTTGTTTATACCACTCAGGAAAATAGACCCAGAAGCTCCTTTCATGTATTTTCAAGTGTGTTGGAAGGTGGGGCAAAGACAGTAAAAAAGGAATATGGAGGAGACAGGGGACAAAGCAAAAGCTGTCTGCTCCTTGATCTGAAAACCTCTGAACACATGCTGAGATGCACCAGGCTCCCAACTACATCACCCGTGTGCGACATGGAACTGGCAGTTTTCTGGAGCTCACCCTTCGTGTGTATATCCTTTGCCTTTCCTGTCCCCTCTAAACAAATGTGGAACAGAGAGGCTATCAATCCTTCTTCTCTCCTCTCCCAGGAAATAAAGGCACGCATTTTACACGGTGTTCGGGGAAACAGCACTTTGTCAGGAAGCAGGTTAAATGGGCACACATGTAACCTAGCAACGAAACAGCAGTGAGGCTGTCCATCATCGTCATTTTCTATTCCACCCAAATCAGGAGAAAGCAAGCCTTGCAGGAAGTGGAAATAAATAAAACTGATTCTAAGCTACTTTGGTCTATTTCAAAATGTTTTTATTCTTACAGTGAATAAATTCATGTGCCAGGAAGTAAGTAAAATGAATATACTTTCAAAAGTTCATCTTGCAAAATAACTTTAAAATGGATATCTTATTTATTTCCGATGTAACAGAAAATTTAAAGTTATCTTCTGATGTGTTGACATGTAAGGGAGATCTACATACTTTAAGCGTCTCTCCTTTGAACTGAATCTTTTTTGACTAGTTTATAAGCAGCACGGGCTTACCTGGTGGCTCAGATGGTAAAGAATTTACCCATAATGCGGGAGACCTGGGTTCGATCTTCAGTCAGGAAGATCCCCTGGAGGAGGGCATGGCTACCCACTCCAGTATTCTTGCCCGGATAATTCCAAGGACAGAGGAGCCTGGCAGGCTACAGTCCATGGAGTCACAAAGAGTCGGACAGGACTGAGTGACTAACACTTTCACTTAAGCAGCACACACTATTTCTCATCACAGTTAACAGCAATCACAAGGGAAGCTCAGGAGAGGAATGAACTACTTAACACCTTTAGTAATAACCACTTTGTAATAATCTATGATGATCCTGTTCAGATGTTTTCATTTTCTTTGGTAACCTCTCCTTATGATGGAAATCAGACAAGATAAAAGAATCCAAGCTTAACAAAAATGGCAGGACTCTCAGCAGGAACTCTTGGGGGTGGTATTATTAACTCGGTCTCCTGAAATTACTTTTGCATTTTATTATTTAGCTGTCTGCTTTGAGCTTGCTATGTGTAGGGCCGTCTCCATGAGGATCAGATATGTCCACTCACCCCCCCAAGATGTTACTTACACAAAGCTTCACCATTTCTATTGCAGGAGAGACTTCGTCTTTTCTTTTCCTTTCTTATATTTCCTTTATTCTTTGGCATAGGAATGTTTAAAATATTCTGGATAAATAATTCACAGCCTACAGTATTTCCTTTTCAATGACACTGTGTAAATATCTGAGTTCATAGGAAACTGTTTTTTGTTTACAATATACTTGTAGTTTTGAAGGTCTGGATTTTTCAAGCTGAGACAAGAAAACATGTAGTTGTCTTTTCAATGACACTATTTGTATACTTTGATACTTGCGGAATTCTTTTACATACATCATTTCATTATAGGAATGTTCTCCAGTCTCTTAGGCTTAACTGTGTCTCATACTCTGCAGTCTGGGGATATCTCTTTCCTAAGATTTTACCTCTAGTCATGAAATAGATAACACTTCCCACACAGTAAATGAGATTACAGTTAAATCTTAACGAGAGGTTTTAGATACCTTAATTAAAATTATGTTAACAATGAGTAGAGTGGGATTTGTCAGCTCTCCAAGGGATGCGAAGGATCAGCATAATATCACACACTCAGTTTTGTGAAGTATCTATTTAAGAGGATGCTGCTGCTAAGTCACTTCAGTCGTGTCGGACGGCAGCCCACCAGGCTCCCCCGTCCCTGGGATCCTCCAGGCAAGAATACTGGAGTGGGTTGCCATCTCCTTCTCCAATGTGTGAAAGTGAAAAGTGAAAGTGAAGTCGCTCAGTCATGTCTGACTCATAGCGACTCCATGGACTGCAGCCTACCAGGCTCCTCCGTCCGTGGGATTTTTCTAGGCAAGAGTACTGGAGTGGCTTGCCATTGCCTTCTCCGTTAAGAGGATAAGTAAATCATAAAAAGTTGAATAGAGGAGAAAGAACACACTATAGTCAACTGTGTAACAATTTTCTCACTCAGCTGTCCTTAAGGAAGCCTTAGAACTGTTGATATCACTTTGGTTTTTCTCTGTCTCTTTGCCCCTCCACACCCATCCCAAACATCTTATCAAGGACCCGTAAAGGCTACCAGGCCAGTCTGTGGCCAAGTTCCAAGACCCTTCCTGTTTTTACTCTCCCATAGTCAATGCTATGTTCTAGGTGCCTCCCTTTGGTTTGCTAATTTATTCGGTAAAATTGAGTTCCCTGTATGGGTCAGATGCTGCTATGATGAAGACAACAAAGTCCTTCCTTTATGGAGCTTATTTTCTAGCGAGGCAGAAAGATACTTAAAAAGTAAAATGACAGTTATGTAACTGCAAGTTCTGTGAAAAAAATAACACAGGTAAGAGGAGAGTGAATCAAGTTACACAGCTGCCTCTCTGGGCTCACTGTTCTCTTCCAAACTTGCAGTTTCCAGGTCTTGGACTTGCTATGGATTTGTTTATTCCCCCAACTGTTTTCTAGTCTCTCCTCAAACACCCTCCTTCAGCTTGGCCTTGCTTGCCCCCAATATATAAAACTGCTCTCACTCCCACCATCCAACACTGACACTTCCTACCCCTTCCTCTGCTCTATCTCTCACCTTAGCACTTAACCACTGTCCACCATGCAACAGAGTTTACTTATTTACCTTGTCTGTTGTCAGACCCCCCACTAGAATGGAAGGACCATGAAGACAGGGAGTAGTGCCTAATTCTTACCTGCTGTATCTCCAATATCGAGGTCAGTAACTGATACTCCATATATTCATAGAAAGAAAGTGAGTTAAAAGCAAGTCAAGAAAATCCATGTGTGTCACTGAGGGTGGGGAGTTGTGGAGTCCAGGCATTATGAACAAGGGAAAAGGCTGTGAAGGAAAAATAAACTTAGAGAGTTGGAGGCCAAGGAAGATGAGGGTGACTAGAGTGAAGTGGGAGAAGGAATGAGCAGTAGGCAGTGAGGACAGAAAGGTGGTGAGACCAGGTCATCCAGGGCCTTGGAGGGCACTTCATTCTGTTCTAAATGTGAGCAGAAGCCATCAGAGGGTTCACCTCCCATACTATTGGTGGGAATGTAAACTGGTGTAGCCACTATGGAGGTTCCTTTAAAAACTAAAAATAGAGTTGTCATATGACCCAGCAATCCCACTCCTGGGCACATATCCAGACAAATCTCAAATTTAAAAAGACACATGCAGCACTATTCACAGTAGCCAAGACATAGAAACAACCTAAACGTCCACTGACAGATGAATGGATTAAGAAGATGTGGTGGAATATTATTCATCCATTAAAAATAATGGAATAATATTCATCCATAAAAAAGAATGAAATAATGCCATTTGTAGCAATGTGGATGGATCCAGAGATTATCATACTAAGTGAAGCAAGTTAGAAAGAGAAAAACAAGTACACGTATGACATCACTTACATGTGAAACCTAAAATAACCACACAGATGAACATATGTATGAAACAACAGACTCACAGACATAGAGAACAGACTCATGGGTGCCAAGGGGAAGGGGAGCAGGGGGAGGAAGAACTGAGAGTTCAGGATTAGCAGCAGCAAACTATGATATATAGGATGGATAAACAACAAGGTCCCACTGTATAGCAGAGGGAACTCTATTCAATATTCTGTGACAAACCGCAATGGAAAAGAACATGACAAAGAATATATGTATGTATGTATAACTGAGTCACTCTGCCGTACAGAAGAAATTCACACACATTCTAAATCAACTATACTTCAATAATTTTTTCTAAAAATGAAGGAGAAAGTAGTCAGGACCTGTAGCCCAGTTTTGAGAAGGAAAGTTGAATTGTGGCGATTCTATCGGTAAGTAGGAGAAAAGCATAATCTGACATATTCCGGATGAAATACTCAGATTTTCACACTGTGGAGTCAAAAATAAGCAGCAGAATCATTTATAGGGCTATTATTGGTGAGAGATGTTAGTGAATTGGCCAGGTGGGTAGCTATGGAGGTGACAGAACAGAGTATATATTTGAAGGTTGAGTCAGTAAGATTGGTAGACAGGTTAAGTGCAGGCTGTGAAAGATGGAGAGAAATTCAAGTTTTGGCCTGAGCAACTGTGAGTGATGATAACATTTACTGATATGGGGAAGCACGTGGAAATCCCTTGGAAATTTTTCCCTCTTGATTTAGATAACTTTCTGTGTCCCAATTCATCCTGGTAATTATTATTGTTCCGTCTACTCTCAATCCCTCAAAGAAAACTTCAGGGGGTTAAATTATAATAAACTGTGGAAAATTCTTCAAGAGATGGGAATACCAGACCACCTGACCTGCCTCTTGAGAAACCTGTATGCAGGTCAGGAAGCAACAGTTAGAACTGGACATGGAACAACAGACTGGTTCCAGATAGGAAAAGAGTACATATTGTCACCCTGCTTATTTAACTTATATACAGAGTACATCATGAGGAATGCTAGGCTGGATGAAGCACAAGCTGGAATCAAGACTGCTGGGAGAAATATCAATAACCTCAGATATGCAGATGACACCACCCTTATGGCAGAAAGCTAAGAAGAACTAAAGAGCCTCTTGATGAAAGTGAAAGAGGAGAGTGAAAAAGTTAGCTTAAAGTTCAGCATTCAAAAAACTAAGATCATGGCATCTGGTCCCATCACTTCATGGCAAATAGATGGGGAAACAGTGAAAACAGTGGCTGACTTTATTTTCTTGGGCTCCAAAATCACTGCAGATGGTGACTGCAGCCATGAAATTAAAAGACACTTGCTCCTTGGAAGGAAAGTTATAACCAACCTAGACAGCATATTAAAAAGCAGAGACATTACTTTACTGACAAAGGTCCATCTTGTCGAGGCTATGGTTTTTCCAGTGGTCATGTATGGATGTGAGAGTTGGACTGTGAAGAAAGCTGACTGCCGAAGAACTGATGCTTTCGAACTGTGGTGTTGGCAAAGACTCTAGAGAGTCCTTTGGACTTCAAGGAGATCCAACCAATCCATCCTAAAGGAGATCAGTCCTGAGTGTTCATTGGAAGGACTGATGTTGAAGCTGAAACGCCAATACTTTGGTCACCTGATGCAAAGAGATGACTCATTTGAAAAGACCCTGATGCTGGGAAAGATTGAAGGCAGGAGAAGAAGGTGACAACAGAGGATGAGATGGTTGGCTGGCATCACTGACTCAATGGAGATGAGTTTGAGTAGACTCTGGGAGTTGGTGATGGACAGGGAAGCCTGGAGCGCTGTGGTCCATGGGGGTGTGAAGAGTCGGACACAACTGAGCAACTGAACTGACGCATCCAATGGCTTCACTGCATCACCCACCCTAACCCTTCATGTTTTCCCCCAGTTATTTTCAACTAACTTAAAGACACTGACCCTTGCTGAAATTTCAAATCCTCAGTCCCACCCTTGCCCACTTAGATTCCTCTGGTCAAGTCTTCTTTATATTTATAATGCCATCATTGTTCCAGGTTTCCGTCTCAAAACTGTCATCGCTGTTTATGGTTTAATCTACCATACACCTTTCCAAATTGTGCTATTTTTCCTTCAAAATGTTTCAATATCCCTTGTCTTCTTGTACTAAAATCTCCAGGCAGCAGATTCCAACTTGGTTTTTTGGTCCTTAGTTTCTCATCCTTGTGGTACTGCTTGACTATCACAACATTTTCATAACACAAAGAATTAATTCTTTAGAGAAAAATCTCCACAATTCAACTTTCCTTCTCAAAACTGGGCGACAGGTCCTGACTACTTTCTCCTTCAAGTACAAACCCTTAACTGGTTTTCAAAGTTCTTTTCAATGTGATTCTAAGATATCTGGAGATATTTTCAGTCTTTAAAAACCAAAAAAGTTCTCTTCAGAATCCCCTGTGAGCATTAGGTAGCCTTCTGCCTCCATGCCTTTGCCCCACTGTCCTCTCTCCCTGAAATACATTCTCTCCTCCTTTTGTTGTAAGTCTCTCCCACATTTTCAGACAAATATAACTCCCACTCTTTCCAAAATGTCTTTTCTTATTTGCTTGAGCACATACTCTTTTCCCTGAAGAAGTATTAACAGTAAAGTACAAATAGTTTTAATTATTTTCATATCTATGGGACCCAGACAAGAGTGGGATCCTGTAACAGCCTTGATTCTTATCAAGACACTTCAAAACAGAACTCAACACCTGAGTCCATCTCCCAAAATCAAATCCAACTGTACAAAGTTTTAATAAATATACAGGTTTTATTGAAAATTCTGTTGAGAAAGGAGGAAACATTTACACAAGGCAAAAATCAGCTTAAAATTACCATGAAAACACTCTAGCTTACTCCTTCAGTTGCTAGCTGCCTCATCTCTCTCTCCACGCCTTCTCCAGACGCTCCAATTCCGCAGCACCAGTGTTTTTCTGCTTGTAGGATTACCTCCTTTCCCCTCCCTCCCACCTCTTCCCACATACACAGGGTCACTCTCCAGCTCTGGCTTCTTTTCCATATAGCATTGTCACTCTCTCAATTTGCATTCTTTACTCCCACCTCCTGGCCCACTGGAAGGCAACTGCCTTCTTTGGAGTTACAAAAGATAGTTTTTAAAAATGTTTTTCATCATATGAAGAATTATTTTCATTCTGTTACAAATCATCCCATTAATTCTCATAATAACCCCAAGAGTAGGTAATATCATTATTCCCCTTTTATAGGTAAGAAAACAGAAGACCATGTGTTGATACAGCAGACAAGTGGCATGTAGGGCTGAATGTGAACCTGAATCAATCTGTCAGAATTCATAGTCTGTTTATTTTCCATAAAACAATGCTAACTCATGGTTTTGTAAAATTATCTTCCAATTTTTCTGCTCCTTTAGGATAGAGATAATGGTTTTTGTGTGTGTGTGTGTCCTTCCAAATCCCTAATGGAGATTCACTAAATGTGTCTTGAATTGGTGTATGGTTGCTGACAGTTCACAAACTGGCATCTGAATATTTAGATTCATTATAATTCACCCATGAGACTTTCCTCCAGGTCAAGGGCTGTATCACATATTGTGTTTGTGTCTGTCAATCCGTTGGTGAGTTGATGAATGATGCTGCAGAGGGTGAGTATAGACAATTATTCCTCCAAAGCCCTTGGGGCAGCTCTGATTTTTATCTCATAAAGGGGCTGCTATATCTGAAATTTCTGATACCATCAGCAACAATCACAGGTCAATACAGGCTCCTACAGAGGCAATGGTAACATCATCAACCAGAAAAACTGACTAAGAAATGGCCTGCTTTTGAAAGTAACACATCTTCAATCACCTGAAATCATATGGCAATATCAATGCAGTTTCCTACTAAAATTTTTTCTGTTAGAAGTCAGAAAAATTTATATATTTAATTTGTATATTTAAAGAGTTCAGTTCAGTCGCTCAGTCATGTCCGACTCTTTGCGACCCCATGAATCACAGCACGCCAGGCCTCCCTGTCCATCACCAACTCCTGGAGTTCATTTAAAGGGTGAATGAGGCTAATTTAGGGACTAGCCATGCAGGTTGTTTACTTTTTTAAAAATCTTTTTTTGCGTTACTGAGTCATCTTTTCATTTCCACTGTCATACAGTACTGATGCTAAAACTTATTGTTGTCTTTTGTTTGTTTTTGGGTTTGCGTTGCTTCTTGGGGGTACCACTATAGAGCATAAACCTAGACATGGGGAACTCATCAGCTCTTCCAGACCTTCCTCAGCTTCTGTGTTCCTCCACGGAGGCCCTGTCAATGACCCCAGGGATTCAGAGTTGGTTGATGTCTTTCCTGGGCTGGCATCAGCGTCTTTTGAAAGATGCCATAAATAGCTAATCAGGTGCAACTGGTAAAGGATTTAATTTTTGCTGAGACTGGAAGATCGTTCCACCCACTCATTCCTTTACTCATCAATCTTTATTCAGCCCCAGAAAGTGCCACACTCTGAACTAAACACTGGAGGTTACATCTTTCAGAGTAAACCCTGGAGACTCCATAGACAAATTCTTAAAATACATCTGTCAGTGGTGATCTGGCCACTGAGTTTTTTAAATGTCTGTAGTTTTGAAAAATGAAAGGAATCCATCTGTCAGTCTGTTCCTAAGGCAAGGTAGAAGGCAAAAAAGACCTAAATGACCACAGAGGACAAAAGTGCTAAGGCCAATCCAACCAAAAAGGTAGTATGGTTCGTGGTTATTAAACAGGCAGGTCCAGCCTGACTTAAAACAACCACATCATAGATATTCTTTCATTACCTTAGCAAATGACATTCAGAGCAGTAACTGAAAGAAAGATTATTATAAAATATGCAAAAGCAACAAATACCGGTATAACTAAGTAAGTAAGTTCAGTCGCTCAGTCGTGTCTGACTCTCTGCGACCCCATGAATCACAGCACGCCAGGCCTCCCTGTCCATCACCAACTCCCGGAGTTTCCTCAAACCCACCTCCATCGAGTCAGTGATGCCATCCAGCCATCTCATTCTCTGTCGTCCCCGTCTCCTCCCGCCCCCAATCCCTCCCAGCATCAGAGTCTTTTCCAGTGAGTCAACTCATCGCATGAGGTGGCCAAAGTATTGGAGTTTCAGCTTTAGCATAGGAAATGGTAAATGCTGTTTCATGTTGAGAGTCAGTAAATTCGCATAACGTCAACTTAGAGTACATGTTGTGCCAAGATGAACAAGAGCATGTGTGTAACAAAAAGTAGTTTTATCACCCTGACTTGAGTCTCAGAAAAATATTCTTGCTGAACTTTTCTAACTTACTGCTGGCATTGGTAATTTTATTCCCCTCAGGTTCCTGCATTGAGAAGCATTCTTCTAATTGATCATTTGCTTGCCTGACCATCTGTTGTGGTTTGGCAACCTAATTTTCCCTATCACCTTTCAGAATAGATCCCCTAGGATTTCTATTCCATAGAGTCACTTCTTATATCTCAACTAGTGACATAATTTGAGACTGCTTACCTCTTTGACAAGATGCTTGAGAATCTAGTCCTATTGCTTTCTTTTTATCTTTATTGCTTCTATTAAGTGTGGTACAATGACAGCTGATCAGATCACATCACTTTGAGGGGCACTGGGGTCCTACAGAGCTCATATGCCAAATTTTTGCCTGGAGTAAAGTTGAACTGCCAATTTATCACAGAACAGTGCACAAGGAGTTTTTAATTGAACTCAGACAAACCCTTAATTACAACAGTACCACGGGGCATTGCTCCAGTAAAGCAGAACTGCCTAGCAAGCTTCACTCAGACTTGGATTCCTCAGACATCTGTGAGAGGTACTGCAAAAGAATTTCTACTTCCTCCCCTTGTGGACTTAACTGGGACATGTTTGAACTTTACACTCGGGTGTGTAAATGTCTGAGACAGAAACGGTTCAGAATAGCCAGTATTCATTAAAAGGGAGGGCAGGGTGTGTGTCTTGAGCATGGAAGATGGAAAATAATATTTTCTGGAGGCCATGGGTCACTGGAAAAGACTCTGATGCTAGGAAGGATTGGGGGCGGGAGGAGAAGGGGACGACAGAGAATGAGATGGCTGGATGGCATCACCGACTCTATGGACATGAGTTTGAGTGAACTCCGGGAGTTGGTGATGGACAGGGAGGCCTGGCATGCTGTGATTCATGGGGTCGCAAAGAGTCGGACACGACTGAGCAACTGAACTGAACTGAACTGAAGGGTCAGCAGATACCAGCTCATGGGTTGACAGTACAGTTATGATCACTATATTATTAGACTTACAATCTTAGGAGAGGAGAAAACTCTCCTTTCTAGGAATCAATCCTGAGACAATTATCCTGATGATTATTATGAGATTCTAGATTGACTGGAAAGAAGAGAGTCAGATCTTGCACACAAAAGGTCAGGTTTGGAGTGGATAAGGTAAGAAATGGGTTAAAGGGAAGTTAGCTTAATCTGGGCAATGAATGGATGATGACTGGATTTAAAAGAAAAATGAATTCAAGACTCGTGGCTGGGGAATGCCCATCTATGAAACTTTGGAAACCTATCTAAGGCAAAATAGGCTGAATGCGAATCAATGCAGTATTTATCTGTGCCTTCAAATCCTGACCCCTGAGTAAGGAGTATTTGTGCACTCCGACCAATCTGTGTGGAATGGCCTGGCTGAACTGATGTGGGGTCGGCACACGGACATGAATGACAAAGGGAGAAGTCCTAATGAGGAGGGGTTAAGGAAGAGGGAGCTAGGGTTGAAGGTGACCACTTCCTGAGAGTATGATCCTCAACAAGTTTATTTTCCTCATCTGTAAAAACGGGGATGAAAAGAGAACATACCCCTTCAGTTATTTTTAAAGGATTAGATGAGATGATACATGTGAAGTATCATAGCGGAATTTCATCATGGTCACACAGAAAAAGGAAAGGCTAACTCCATGAAAACACACATAGTGCACAAACACACAGAGTACAATTTCAGGAAAAAATACAGTTTTGCGGGAGCTGAGATTAAAAAAAAACTGGATTGTTACCTTGAAATAGGGGAGGGAACCATGGCTGTGCTAACAAGATTGTGCAAAATAATGAAAGAAGCCTGCTGCAGCGCAGACTGGTGATCCCACAAATAATGTCTCTGAAGGTCCAATCGAATGGCTACGTAGGGCATTCTGAAGAGGGTTAAGATGTCCTTAAAAAAAAAAAAAACTCCTCATTATTTTCATGACAGTTTTTAATCTCTAAAAAACGCCTGGAGTTTTAACTGAATCCCAGTTGGATATTTCCACAGCTCCAAACGACATGCAAGCAAGGTCTTACCAAGAACACTCTGACTGCATGGATTTTGAAAATGAATGGCCCACAGTGGCTGAAAGGCCAAGCATAAATTAGTTTCAAAAAGGAAAAAGTGAGGAGAAAGATGGGAAACTGCCACAGAAGTGACACCTGCAAACTATGCGATCAGAAGGAACTGGAGATAAGGAAAATGAAGTCCAACACCCCACGAAGTATTAGGGAGCATGTGAAATGTGATACATATGAGATGCAAACATTAAAAGTGACTCAAAAATAAGGATTACCCCACTGAGAAAGAATATTAAAAAAAAAAAATAGCCTCCAGAGACTGTAGGCCTTGGAGTAAAGAAATATAAAAAGCATTCAATCAAGGACTAAGGGGAGTAGGAGGAGGAAGAAGTTAGGAAACAGATCAAACTGCTGTAACCTTGAGCCCAGCAAATGAGGTGACTTTGGAGAGTATGACAATATAACTGAAATAATCAGCAATGGTTGGATTCAATATAAATCTGAAAAGCAATCAATACTTTTATCATTTCACTTGAAATTGCACAACTGTTGGTACAAGAGCCAGAGTAACATGTGTCTGAAACTTGAAAGAGAGGAAAATGAAGTACCCTAATATGAAAAAAAAAATTCTTTCCAAAGGCAGACTGACAGACATTAACAAAACACAAAAGAAAGAATGTGCTGATCAGAATAAAGACGTTCTCAGTATTATTTATAATAGCCAAGATACTGAAGCAACCTAAGTGCCCAATGACAGATAAACAGATAAAGAAGATATGGTATATGTACAGTGGAATATTACTCAGCCATAAGGTAGAATGAAATCTTGCTATTTGTGACAACCTGGATGTAGGTGAAGGTCATTATGCTTAGTGAAATAAGTCAGATAAAGATAAATGTTGCATGCCTTCATTTATATGTAAGCACATACATTCATTCATGCTTAGGGAGCATGTGAAATGTGATACACATGATATGCAAACATCAAAAGTGACTCAAAAATAAGGATTATCCCACTGAGAAAGAATATTTTTTTAAATAGCCTTCAGAGACTGTAGACCTTGGATAAAAGATATATAAAAAGCATTCACTCAAGGATTAAGAGGAGTAGGAGGAGGAAGTTAAGAAAACAGATCAAACTGCTGTAACCTTGAGCAGGTCATTCATTTGAACAAATATAACAAAACAGAAACAGATTCACAGATACAAGAACAAACCAGTGATTGCCAGAGGGAAGTAGGTGGGAGGAGTGGTGAAATAGGTGAAGGAGATTAAGAGATACAAGTTACCAGTTATAAAGTCAATAAGTTACAAAACATAATGTATAGCACAAGGGACGCATCCCATGTTTTATAATAGCTTTATACTGTACACGAGCTATGAAACTAGTGAATGACCATGTTATATACCTTAAAGTAATGTCATGTTGTAAGTCAATAAATATTTCAATAAATATTAAAAAAGAGTGGATATAAAGCCTACTGTTGGGTAGTTAAAAAAAAAGAAGAGAGATGTTCTCCATGTAATGTGAAAAAAAAACAAACAAACACTGGAAGAGCACAGGGTGTGGGTGCTGGGCCAGTGCCCTTCCAGTGTTACAGTTACAACTGGTAACATCATTCCAGTCATCCTGTGCAGGGAAGGGGACACAGCAGACTGTCTTAGCTGGAAACTCTTTAAATATTCAGGCACATAGCTCACCAGCACTGTCAGACTGTACTGGCCAACCCATGCAGACTGGCACAAAGGGAGAAAACGCACGGTGAAAGTCAGAATGTGTCTTCCAGCTGGACTGAGGCTGTGTTTATCTCTCAAACGACTAAATTGCTGCTATGATATTATACAACAGTCTCATGAGTTTGGATAGCGTGAAATCATTCCTGTGAGATAAGACTTTCTTTGGTGAGTCGAAGATATATTTTAGAGCCTATGACACCTGATGCTTTCAAACTGTGGTGCTGGAGAGTCCCATGGACAGCAAGGATATCAAAACAGTTAATCCTAAAGGAAAACCCTGAATGGTCATTAGAAGGACTGATGCTGAAGCTCCGAGACTCTGGCCACTTGATACAAAGAGCTGACTCATTTGAAAAGACCCTGATGCTGGGAAAGATTGAAGATAGGAGGAGAAGGGGACGACAGAGGATGAGATGGGTGGATGGCATCACTGACTCAATGGACATGGGTTTGAGCAAAGTCCAGGAGACAGTGAAGAACAGGGAAGCCTGGCGTGTTGCAGTCCATGGAATTACAAAGAGAAGGATACGGCTTAGTGACTGAACAACAGCCTGACACCTGAAAATAAGACCCTGGGCTGCAGTAAATTCACCAAAATAATAAAAACCACCTAACTGTGGCAAGTGGTGGGTAGCCAACTACTCTTCCTTAAGTGATAAGCCATTGCAGCCCTGCGTGCCCTCTTTCTTGAAATTTGACAGATGCAGAGTCAGAATTAAAGCTCAAGTGCATGTACACACACACAAGCACCACAGTTAGAAGACAACTAGGGAGGAGCCCAGGGGTTAAGAACAATCTTTTTTAATTTCTAAGTTTAGGAAAGTACAGGCAGACAAACATGCAGAAGCAATTATTTCCTACTTGAATTTCTGTAACCACAGACAAACAGAAAAATTTATGGGCATCTCTGGATAATGTATAGTGTTTATCCAGATTAATTAGATACAATGAATTTGAAAATGGACTTCCTGCTAGGATCACAGGGACACAAATCAATCATACCACACACATTCATGCAAGTACATAAGAACTTGAGAAATATTACATAAAAAGACAATAACAATTTTAACATAAATGTCATACTTAATTTGTGAAAAAAGCACTTGCTAAAAGTTGCATGCAGAGGACAGAGAAGTGACAAAGCAATGGCTAAATGAAAACACACAAAGACTTTGAAGATTCTGCAAAGCAGGTGGGGACAAGTAATATGCAAAGGTACAGTTCTATCACATTTGGCTTCAAAGAGGTACAGAGGCTGAGTTATTCACAGCACAAGTTATACAGTCCTCTCGTCTTTTCCGGCCTCTGATTAAATGTTGACCCTTTTCTTTTTGAAAATATGTTGGTGCTTACTTCCTTCACATCCTATATTTAGTTGTTCCTTACTGTCAATGTGAAGGTTTTTTTTTCCTTTTCCCATTCACAAATCACTTCTAGAGCTTTCCAACATCCTTTCAGATTCCTTCTTAAAACAATTATAATTATGGAGGAAATGATATGATGTTTGGGAGTAAAGGGGGTGGCCGGGGAAGGGGAGGATACATATGAAACAAGATCAATCACAAGTTGATACCTGTTGTAACTAAGAAATGGGCACACAGGGGTTGACTGTGCTGTTTGAAATGTTCCATCTTGGAACCTTTTTAAAATAAACCTCCATTATTGTTATGTCATGTACATTGTGACAATGTTTTTCTGCTGAAAAGCACATAAACTAGGCTAAAATCAGAAGACATTGTGCTTCTCATTGATTCATTTGTAATTAAAACTTAATCCATAATCCTTCTGGAGGGTTTTGATCATAAATGGATGTTGAATTTTGTCAAAGGCTTTCTCTGCATCTATTGAAATAATCATATGGTTTTTATTTTTCAATTTGTTAATATGGTGTATTACATTGATTGATTTGCGGATATTGAAGAATCCTTGCATTCCTGGGATAAAGCCCACTTGGTCATGATATATGATCTTTTTAATGTGTTGTTGGATTCTGATTGCTAGAATTTTGTTAAGGATTTTTGCATCTATGTTCATCAGTGATATTGGCCTGTAGTTCTCTTTTTTTGTGGCATCTTTGTCAGGTTTTGGTATTAGGGTGATGGTGGCCTCATAGAATGAGTTAGGAAGTTTACCTTCCTCTGCAATTTTCTGGAAGAGTTTGAGTAGGATAGGTGTTAGCTCTTCTCTAAAGTTTTGGTAGAATTCAGCTGTGAAGCTATCTGGACCTGGGCTTTTGTTTGCTGGAAGATTTCTGATTACAGTTTCAATTTCCATGCTTGTGATGGGTCTGTTAAGATTTTCTATATCTTCCTGGTTCAGTTTTAGAAAGTTGTACTTTTCTAAGAATTTGTCCATTTCTTGCAAGTTGTCCATTTTATTGGCATATAATTGCTGATAATAGCCTCTTATGATCCTTTGTATTTCTGTATTGTCTGTTGTGATCTCTCCCTTTTCATTTATAATTTTATTGATTTGGTTTTTCTCCCTTTGTTTCTTGATGAGTCTGGCTAGTGGTTTGTCAATTTTATTTACCCTCTCAAAGAACCAGTTTTTGGCTTTGTTGATTTTTGCTATGGTCTCTTTTGTTTCTTTTGTATTTATTTCTGCCCTAATTTTTAAAATCTCTTTCCTTCTACTAACCATAGGGTTCTTCATTTCTTCCTTTTGTAGTTGCTTTAGGTATAGAGTTAGGTTATTTAGTTGGCTTTTTTCTTGCTTCTTGAGGTATGCCTGTATTGCTATGAACCTTCCCCTTAGCACTGCTTTTACAGTGTCCCACAGGTTTTGGGTTGCTGTGTTTTCATTTTCATTCATTTCTATGCATATTTTGATTTCTTTTTTGATTTCTTCAATGATTTGTTCGTTATTCAGCAGCGTGTTGTTCAGCCTCCATATGTTGGAATTTTTAATAGTTTTTCTCCTGTAACTGAGGTCCAGTCTTACTGCATTGTGGTCAGAAAAGATGCTTGGAATGATTTCAATTTTTTTGAATTTACCAAGGTGCATGGATTTATCTCTGGGCTTTCTATTTTGTTCCATTGATCTATATTTCTGTCTTTATGCCAGTACCATACTGTCTTGATGACTGTGGCTTTGTAGTAGAGCCTGAAGTCCGGCAGGTTGATTCCCCCAGTTCCATTCTTCTTTCTCAAGATTGCTTTGGCTATGAGAGGCTTTTTGTATTTCCATACAAATTGTGAAATTATTTGTTCTAGCTCTGTGAAAAACACTTTTGGTAGCTTGACAGGGATTGCATTGAACTTATAAATTACTTTAGGTAATATATTCATTTTCAGAATATTTATTCTTCCAATCCATGAACATGGTATGTTTCTCCATCTATTAGTGTCCTCTCTGATTTCTTTCACCAATGTTTTATAGTTTTATATATATAGGCCTTTTGTTTCTTTAGGTAGATATATTCCTAAGTATTTAATTCTTTCGTTGCAACAGTGAATGGAATTGTTTCCTTAATTTCTCTATTTTCTCATTATTAGTGTATAGGAATGCAAGGGATTTCTGTGTGTTGATTTTATATCCTGAAACTTTACTATATTCATTGATTAGCTCTAGTAGTTTTCTGGTAGAGTCTTCAGGGTTTTCTGTATAGAGGATCATGTCATCTGCAAACAGTGAGAGTTTTTCTTCCTCTTTTCCTATCTGAATTCCTTTTATGTCTTTTTCTGCTCTGATTGCTGTGGCCAAAAGTTCCAAAACTATGTTGAATAGTAATGGTGAGAGTGGGCACCCTTGTCTTGTTCCTGACTTTAGGGGAAATGCTTTCAATTTTTCACCATTGAGGATAATGTTTGCTGTGGGTTTGTCATATATAGATTTTATTACATTGAGGAATGTTCCTTCTATTCCCGCCTTTAACCCTAAATTTAATCCTAAATTGCATTCTGAAATAACTTACCTAAAGACATGAAAAATGAGTCAGGCATTTGTTTAAAAACTCTCACTTATATTATCATGTCAAAAAATTATCATCTAGGCAAAAACAGTTATTCTTATATAGATTAAAGTTTAGTTATAAGCTTCTTGGAAATCAAGGTACAAAGAGAACTATAGTGAGTAATAAAATTCATATTCTGATAAGAGAAAGTATCAGATTTTTTTTTCATGACATTAAATTCTAATATTCAAATGAACCTTTTTATTAGTAATATAACACAAGGGGTGCCCTATACCATAACAAAGTCTTCAAGATGGTTTCACAGATAAACTGTTTCTCATAATCCTTGAGTCAATTCTTCCCACACATGCATGATTAGTTGCTCAATCATGTAGGACTAAGTGACCCCATGGACTGTAGCCTGCCAGGCTTCTCTGTCCATGGTACTATCACAGTAAGAATACTAGAGTGGGTTGTCATTTCCTCCTCCAGAGGATCATCCTGACTAAGGGATCAAACCTGCATCTCCCTGCACTGGCAGGCAGATTCTTTACCACTGAGCCACCTGGGAAGCTCTCTTCCTACAAACCAAGGACTTTTACACTAGGTTCAGTGAGGAAAACGACCTCTGCTGGGGTCTATGGTAGAATAGTATGGATATGCAGAACTTTGATATTGACTACCAAGTTAGAATCAGGGGCACACAATCTATAGAGAAGCACATGGGAAGTGTGTCCAGATTTCTTGAAGAGACTTCTCTTTGAAGGGTTTTTGGCAGTGTACTAATTTAAGTCAGTTTAGAATTATACTTTCTAGTAAAAATCCACACTATGAATTACAGAAAGGTTCAAATGCTTTGTTTTTTTTTAACTTGTAAGTAGATAAATTTTTATTTATTTATTTATTTTTGTTATTTTTATTTTTATTGGAGGCTAATTATTTTACAATATTATATTGGTTGGTTTTGCCATACATTGACATGAATCCGCCTCGGGTGTACATGAGTTCCCCCACCCGAGGATTTGGGGATGTAGGTAGGTTTTGAGATGAACTTCAAGTTTATATATATATATATACACACACACACACATACATACAGTTTATATATATATAATGTTATATACATATATACATTGACACAATAGAATGGGGTCACAAAGAGTTGGACACAACTGGGCAACTGAACAACAACATTAAAGCTTTCTCATCATGACAACTAAAATGAAAAGCACTACAGATTAGTGGTCAGGAGGCATAAGTCCCAGTTGTATTTTTACTAATTTGTGTAGCTTTGGTAAAGTAACAAACTTTTCTGAGTCCTGTTTCTTCACCTAAAAGCAAGGTTATTCAAGTAAATGTTTCAGTTACTTGGGGCACTAATGTGAAATACCTCTTGGATTCCTCTAATCTTTACAAATGTGAATAAATTTCAAGGTATCATTTAGTCAGCAAAGTTTGTCTCACCTGGATTATATCTGAATTGCTGTTGCTGGTTTCAACTTCAGTTGAAGTCTTACATTCCCACATAAGGTTTTGACTCCTCTTTCTCTTCATTTCCAAAGAGGCCTATAGCACAGTATTAACAAAAAATATACAAGGATTAGTAGCAATCAATGGTACACATTAAACCATTGTCACTCTTTTCTTCCTTCAGCCTCTATTAAGTGCTGGCTTCTGTAGGATAAACAAGGAATTCAACAAAATAACATCATAATGCAAGTGGCTGGATGGTATCACTGACTCTGTGGACTTGAGTCTGAGTGAACTCTGGGAGTTGGTGATGGACAGGGAGGCCTGGTGTGCTGTGATTCATGGGGTTGCGGAGAGTCGGACACGACTGAGCGACTGAACTGAACTGAACTGAACTGAATGCAAGTTAAGTATGAAATGAGTGGTGTAGATTATGGCACTCAACAGTGAATCAAAGGGCTTGTAGTATTTTGCAAAGAATCTGCATGAATTACTGTCTATATACTGAATATATAATGTTTCATATGGATATATATATATGTATATATACATTGTTTTAAAATTTATGTAGATGTTGTGGGACGAATAAGATATATATTCATTTAAAAATATCTATGATGGCTTTCTTTTACTATGTCATTCTTAATCAGCAGATGTTGAATATGCCTAGTATGTGAGATATCTGCAGTCATTTAAAAAATTTTTTGACAGTTTCAATGTACATTTTATAAAATATTGGCTATATTCCCAATGTTGTACAATATATCCTTGTAGCTTATTTTATATAGAATAGCTTGTATCTCTTAATTCCCTACACTTGCATTGCCCTCTTCCCTTTCCTCACTGATAATGACTAGCTTGTTCTTTATATCCATATATCTGCTTCTTTATCCTTATATTCACTAATTTGCTGTATTTTTTTGATTCCATATATAAGTGATATCATATAGTGTTTGCTGCAAATGGCAAATTTTCATTATTTTTATGGCTGAGCAATACTCCATTTTATATACATGTCACCTCTTCTTTAGCCATTCATCTGTTGATGGACACTAAGGCTGCTTCCATACCTTGTCAATCATAAATAATGCTGCTATGAACTGCTATGAACACTGGGGTGCTTGTGTCTTTTTAAACTAGAGTTTGGTTTTTTTAAAATATATACCCAGGAGTGGAACTGCTGGATCATGGGGTAGTTCTTTTGTTTTTTCAGTGTCTACAATAAATTTCATTTTAATATAATCTAAACACATACCATGAAATTAAAAGACGCTTGCTCCTTGGAAGGAAAGTTATGACCAACCTTGATAGTATATTAAAAAGCAGAGACATTACTTTGCCGACCAAGGTCCGTCTAGTCAAGGCAATGGTTTTTCCCGTGGTCATGTATGGATGTGAGAGTTGGACTGTGAAGAAAGCTGATCGCCGAAGAATCGATGCTTTTGAAATGTGGTGTTGGAGAAGACTCTTGAGAGTCCCTTATACTGCAAGGAGATCCAACCAGTCCATTCTAAAGGAGATCAATCCTGGATGTTCATTGGAGGGACTGATGCTAAAGCTGAAACTCCAATACTTTGGCCACCTCATGAGACGAGTTGACTCACTGGAAAAGACTCTGATGCTGGGAAAGGTTGGGGGCGGGAGGAGAAGGGGACGACGGAGAATGAGATGGCTGGATGGCATCACCGACTCTGTGGACATGAGTTTGAGTGAACTCCGGGAGTTGGTGATGGACAGGGAGGCCTGGCGTGCTGTGATTCATGGGGTCGCGGAGAGTCGGACACGACTGAGCGACTGAACTGAACTGAACTGAACTGAAACACATACCATTTAGAAAATACCAAGAAAAATTTCTGTATAAAAGTTGATATTATTGCGTTTGGACACAGCTGGCAAGTTCCTGCTATGAGCATAGCCCAGGAGACACCACCGAGGAAACCTAATATATTGGAGCAGATGTTATGACATTTGGTCCACAGTTTGATAGCTCTCAGGGTTAACTTGAAGTTGTCACTGTTTGGTACTAGATGTAAAATTTCACTGGTTACCCTGCAATCATTAAGACTTCTTAGACATATCTAAATTTTTAAGCAGACTTTCATCTAGAAGTCCAAGTCTTCTAGAATAGTCTGCAGTGCTAACCTTGCAAACCAAATATCAATCTCTATCCCATCAAAACACTATTTTTTGAGAAGCCTCCATACTGTTTTCAGTGTGACTGCACCAGCTTACATTCCCACCAATAGTATATGAGGATTCTCTTTTCTCACCAACATTTATTTGTGTTCTTTTTAATGACAGCCATTCTGACAGATGTAAGTTGATATCTCAAAGGTTTTGATTTGTATTTCCCTGATGATTAGTGATGGTGAGCATCCTCTCATGTGCCTTATTGGCCTTCTGTATGTCTTATTGGAGAATGCATATTTAGATCTTCTGCCCATTTTTTGACTAGGTTGTTGTATATATATATATACACACAGCTGTATATATATATATATATATATATATATATATATATATAGCTGTATTAAGTTTATACATATAGCTGTATTAAGTTGTTTGTATATTTTGGAGCTTAATCCCTTGTGGTTACATCATTTACAAATATTTTATCCTATTCTGTAAGTTGTCTTTTCATTTGGTTTGTGGCTCCCTTTGTTATGCAAAAGCTTTTAAATTTAATTAGGTTTCATTTGTTTGTTTTTGCTTTTGTTTTCCATTGCTCTAGGGGACAGATCCAAAAACAAATCTTGCTGCGATCTATGTCAAAGAGTGTTCTGCCTATTTTCCTCTAGGAGTTGTATAGTACCCAGTCTTACATTTAGGTCTTTAATCCCTTTTGAATTTATTTTATCATCAATTACAAGGAAAAAACTGCAAAAAAAAAAAAACCCACATGGATGCTAAACAATATGCTACTAAACAACTAGTGGATCACTGAAGAGATAAAAAATACCTAAAAATAAATGAAAACAAAAACAAATTTTTCCAAAACAGAATATGCAGTTCTAGGAGGGAAGTTTATAGTGATACAAGCTTACCCCAAGAAACAGGAAAAATCTCAAATAACCTATACATTTTTCCCAAGGGTTGACGTACAACATGTCTTCATTTCTTCCCCTTCCACTTGCTATCCAATGCATTGTAACCTGGTTTCTATTCTCTCCAATTCAATAACAATGAAATTCTTCCTGTGATCATTCCTATTACCACTAAGTCATTAAGTTAGTGGACTTTTTTGGCCTTTGACCTGGTTGAGTTGACCTCTCAACAGAATTCAGCCTTTCTGACCATCTACACCCCATATCTCAGCAAACGGGTCAGTGTTCTCTCCTCAAGCCAAATACACAGGAACAAATACATCCACTTCTCTCCCCGCCACATGATCACCTCACCCACACCACCATTATTTCCCCCCAAGGCCACTGCAATAGCCTTTTAACTGCTCTGCCCACATTCATTCTGTTTGCTGAGAATCCATTTTTCATACTAACCCAAAGCAATCTTTTCTGAAGGAAATTTTGATCATACCACTTCCCTGCTTAAAATCCTTCAGTGTTTTTTCTGTTGCTTTCAGGATAAATACAAAACCCTTATCAAAGTATCAGCTTGCCTGGTTCTGATCACTCCCTGCCCATCTCACACCACAGCCCCCTTTCTCTCACTGCCCCACCACAGCTTAGCTGTCGTCTCAGTGTCAGTGAAGTGTCAGCCGCTCAGTCATGTCCCACTCTTTGCAACCCCATGGTCTGTAGCCTGCCAGGCTCCTCTGTTCATGGAATTCTCCAGGCAAAAATACTAGAGTGGGGTGCCATTCCCTGTCTTCCTAAGGTACTTTGTATTCCATGTTCCCTCATTAGCAAATAATGTTTGCACTGATTGGAAATGATCTTCCTCTCCATTTAGCCACTTAATTGGAATTCAATCTTAAAAGTTATGTCATCACTTTTTCAAGGAAGACTTCCCTGTCCTCCCAGGGTCAAATCTCCTATTATAAGGACTCACACTACTATGTCATAAAAACTGCCTCAGTGTCAGTTCCCATTTATCTGTATAATCATTGGATTGTCTGTCTCTATCCACTAGACTATAAGTTCAGCGGGGACTTGGGACCATAGGCGGTTTTGCTTACAGCTGAATCCCCTGTAGCTGGTTAACATATTGAATGGCACATAACAGATGATTTTACACATATATACATATATATATATTCACATATACATATGTGAATCTCCATATTGAAGTTCTAAAATGTGCTATTATAACACAACTTTGTGATCACTTGTATGTTGTCTTTGGAGCATGCAACCTATCCATAAAATAAGTCTACAAATCCCAAAACTTGAAATTCCACAGTTAATAAATAGAAATCAGGAGTTAAAGGAGATATAATTAAAAAGTGATAACAACTGCCTTTTATATTATAAGCATGCAAAAGTTGAGTATCTGCTGAATAGATGAATTTCTACACTCAAATATGATGCAAAATTCAAACTAAAATTCTGAAGAAGGTAGACAGATTCAGTTTGGCCTCTACAGTCTCAAGAAAAGACTTAGGACCAAAACTTCAAAATTATAGGGATCTGTATTTCAAATAATCTAAGAGAATGAGCTACCCAAAAACGAAATAAGAAAAGGCTGCCTTAGGAGGTAATGAGACTATATCACTAAAGAGTTTCAAGAATCCACATACCATTTTTCAAAGATATTACAAAGGAATGTGTGAGATATTTCTATAATGTAACTATTATTCAGAATAATTCTTTTTTAAAGAACCATGCCTGAAATCTTGTCTTCCATCATGCTTAATACAATATCTTACACAGGGCAGCTCAGTGGATATTTGCCAGTGAAATTAGTTGCTTGCTTTCAGAGACGATGGCAACTCATCTGAATATTTTCCATGTGGCCCATATTCACCCTTTCAGGGTAAAGTTAATTTTTAGAAACAGTAAAAAGACATTAGTAATCAAGTTTTATCAACAAGGCAGATAAACTAAGCAATAAATTTTGGCTTATAAAAGATTTTTTAAAGGTAGTAAGATTTCCCACGCAAATGCACACCCACTTCAACGAAGTGAAGTGAAAGTGTTAGTCGCTCAGTGGTGTTCAACTCTTTGAGACCCCATGGACTATAGCCCTGTGGGACCTCATGGATTGTAGCCTGCCAGGCTTCTTGGTCCATGGAATTCTCCAGGTAAGAATACTGGAGTGTGTAGCCACTCCCTTCTCTATGGGATCTTCCCAATCCAGGGATCAAACCTGGGTTCCCCACATTACAGGCAGATTCTTTACCGTCTGAGCCACCAGGGAAGCCAGTGAGATAATACCTGTGGTCACTGAACACTGATCAGGCACACGGTAAATGCCCACTCAATTTTAAGTGTTGTTATTATTATACACTGAAACTAAGGGCAGATTCTCAAAGAGGAATTAAGTAAGTGTCAACACTGTAAGAATGAAAGTGTAATATTTTTTAAAAAAGAAACAAACTCATTTAGATACATGGAAATCCTAGGTTGCACATTCATTATAACCAAGCTCAGCATTTAGTTACATTATCAACAACACATTTTATTTTTCTAGAACCTGGACTACAGGGATAACTACTATGTAAAATTTGACCAAGCATTTTTGCTATAAAGCTTTGAATGCAAAATTCTCAAGATTACAGGTTTATCCTATATGGATATTTCTCTCTTAAATACAGATTAAAATCTTTATCCCATAGAGGTGTTCTTTAGGAGTCCTTCAGTGCTGATATTAGCAATCTGACTTTTCCTCCAAAAAAGACAATGTAGGGAAAAAATAGAAATTGGGACTTTGTCCGGAGAACTCAGATTACAATGCGTATGCTATAATTAGAGTGCTTTTAAAATGTGAAATGAAGCAAAATCTTTAAAAAATGCTATTTCTGGAAAAGTGAATTACTATACATTTTTGTGAAAAAGTAACAACAACAACAAAAAAATCACCTGGTCTCTGTTAGCTAGTTTGACATTTTCCAGTGGAACTGCTGGATACCTCTGCTGTTGAGGTTTCACTTTCTTCTGCCTAGACTTTTTCATAATTTTAGTCTCTGAAATATATTCTACATCAGAGTCCAATCCTTCTGTGTTTCTTTTCCAGCCTCTGTGGTTGACCAAAAGCTCAAAGGATGAAAGAGACTCATGCTTCAAGTTATCACTGGAAGGTCTGATTCTCTGAATTTTCTTATTTCCCTTAAATAATAAAGAATATGCTTTTAATTTTGGGTAGCTGGCTTATTTATAATTAATTACCATTCCCTTATAACCTTATGACATTCAGTTCAGTTCAGCTCAGTCGCTCAGTCGTGTCTGACTCTTCATGACCCCATGAATCTTAGGTGATATTTATTACTAACAATAGTTTTAAAAATCAGAAGCTTAGAAAATAAACTTTGGCATTTTGCTATAATGGCTCATTCAGAATTTGATTCAGCAGAGCTGGGCGGAGTCAAGAAGTCTGATTTTAAAGATGCAAAAGACTCCAAATTGGTAATACACTGTGCTTCCTGACTTACTCCTGAGCAGAGATTTTCTTGCTTTTGGATCCCTGGTGCATGTAGGTCAGCTATCTATTAACTTAAAATTTGGTTGAGGTTTACAATCTCACCATTTGCCTGTTAAGAAATCTGAATAACCAAAATTGTAGAGTTTTCCATAAATTTTTGTGTGTGATTGATATAACTATGAAGGTTCAAAAATTTTTTAATTTTAGATAATAACAAGACATTTGAGGAATAAAATGTAATATGACATTTAGCAAACATAAGAAACAATGTAGGAATTACATACAGAACATATTTCTAGGTAAATATATACCCACAGACTCACATACACCCTCTCTCTCTGATTTTATATGCACAATTTTATATAACACATATATATTATAAATAATATATTGGAAAGAAATAAATACATTAAGATATCTAAAATGGTCATCATCTCCATGCAGTTAAGACAATGGGTGGTTTAAATTTTCTTATTTATACTTTATTTTCTGAGTTTTTCCTAATAAACATGTATTGTTATAATAAAAAATGATGATGGTGAAAAAATACCTATGAGTGCTTCACTTTCTGAACATAGTAAACCATGATGACATTTGGCCTTTGGTAAGTCTTATCATTCATGTGGGAAATGCCACAAATGACTCAATCCCACTTTAATTACTCACCTTAGATGTTGAAGTTTGGCAGGGGCTAGTGAACTCAGTGATCCTATTCACTGGTATAACCTGAGGCTATTACGGGAAAAAATGATTAGACAAATGTAAGTAAAAACAACTTTTAATTGGCATATTATAATAATTCAATGTTCTTCATTTTTTAAAGAAGTGCCAAGCTCACACATTCTTGCCAATCATTAAGGAGTCCCTTTCAGTTCAGACATACAGCAATGGTATATGATTGGCAGTGACTAAACAGTACAAGATAATCCAATGAAGTATTACCATCAATACAAGCAAAATTACAAGCAAACATCTTATGAGAAATACAAGGGTGCCATGGTATCAGAAATTGTCTCCACAGCCCTCGAGGATCTCCCCTCTCTGGAGACCTTTTTCTCCACGTGTAGTTCCCAGCATCTGGAATAAATCTTGACCTTTAGCAATAGCTCTGCACAGGTCAGAGCCCTGGGTCTGAGCTTCAAGGGACTGTTGAGGATACACTGCCCTTAACTGTGTCCCTAATAACTGACATCCATATTGATATGGTGCTATATTCATATCTTACTGGGATATTCTTTTCTTTTTTGTAGATATTTAGCAGCTTGCCTGGAGAATCCCAGGGACGGGGGAGCCTGGTTGGGCTTCCGTCTATGGGGTCACACAGAGTCGGACACGACTGAAGTGACTTAGCAGCAGCAGCAGCAGCAGCAGCTATCATAGTATCTTAAACACATCATTATAAGAGTTTGGTATACCCAGACTACTTATTTGCCAGAATTTTCTATAGGAAGGGTAGGTGGAGAATAAGAGTCTAGGCGAGTTTCTCTCTCTTTTTTTTTTTCCATAAGCAAAATCTCTTTTCTCATCTCTCTCCAAGAAATTCCTTTTCTCATCTTCTGCAAACACGGCCTTTTGAGTACTATCATGTGCAGTCCACATCTTCTGTGAACCAAAGCAGGTCCAGTAAGGTTCCTGTTACCTCCCAGCTACTGCAGAAAAAGGCTATAGATTTTCCATCTCCAGATGAACCCTTCTTTAGTAAGTGTATTTGTGTTGATTCTTTAGAAGTGCTATTGCTGGGCTCTTTATTCCATTTCTCTCCTTTTCCTCCTGTGGGATTCTCGCATTATCTTGACTGCCTTGGGCAGCCCTGGGTTATTCTGGTAAATTTCCTAGCTCAACTGAAATGGTTTGCATTTTTCTTCTGTTTTCCTGTTGCTCTTACAAGACTCCCAGGAAAAGAACAGGAAGAAGCTACATCTATATAGCCATATTTACAGCAGAAATCATGGTATGTATCACATTGTCTCATAGTCATGGTAACACTTGTATCTCTCTCTGAAAGATACATTTTTTATCTGTAGTACCCATCACAGTGTTTAGCACTTTATAGGTACTCAGTAAAATGTTGGTGATTAACAGGATAAACAGATGTTCCCAGAGACTACTGCTCATTTCTTTCTCCGTTGAAACACTGCCACAGTTCTATTCTGCACTCATAATGTGACTACTTCTTCATACCTGTCAGATGTTATCACATATTTGAGATGCTTTATATTAAATGCCAGTGTCTTGTTCCTGATATAGAGAAATGGATTGGGTGTAGCCTAGTAACAAGGTATGATACACTTACATCGTTTGGGTTTGTATCATTTTTGGTGCTAGCTTAAAGATAATTACTTTTTGATAAAAAGTTTTATTACACTGAGCTTTGACCTGAACGACTAATCACATCACTGAAGTTGTAATACAATTTTTAAATTCCATTCATTTTCCTCTTTTTATATTCATTTCAGAGTTGTGTTTCTATAAAAGAACTTCAGACATCATAGAAATACACAGCAAAAATGTCTCAACTACATTTTGAATAGAAAAATGCCACTAATGGTGGCACATCTTTGCATTTCTTGTAAAACAGAAATCTAGGTAACATAGCTAATCCATTTCAAATTCTGTCTCAGTTACTTAATGAATAGTTTTTACTAGTGGTAATATCTTTATCATCACCATCACCTCTTCAGATTTCAGAGACTCATCATCACCTTAGAAAGCTTGCTAATATTGGTATTTATTTTTATATGATACTCATAAACTCTGCAAACAAGACTGTTACATTTCTTTCTGTGTTTGGAAAGTCCTGAAAATCACAGATTCATGCAGAACATGAAGTATCTCTGCCAGCAGGAAAACCAAAGGATCCTTAAGCCAGGAATAAAGGATAAAAAGGCTGTGGTGCATAAGAATCGTGTGGAGAGCTGGACAGAAAAGCAGATTCCAAGGCTTCTGTCCCAAAGACTCTTGTTGAGTCAGTCTGCTGCAAACCTCAGGATTCTGAATTTTTACAAACATGTAAAGTTCTTACGCAAATGACCTGATCATCATAGACTCACGGCCCTGGAAGGCAGAGGATTCTACCTTTTAATTTTAGATTCATGCTTAGTGGGACTGTAGAGACAATATTTTTATGTTTCTGTACCATGAAGGCTTTCTAATCAAATTTTACCAAAACTTGAGACCTAGCCTAGAAGAACAAATTTTAGAAATTAATTTATGACTATTAGTGAGAAAGTATCTGAAGAGATTTATCCCCCTAGAGGTATGTATTTACATGTTAAGGAAGGAATGAGATCTGAGGACATAGAAGCATAGCTAAAGAAGCCAGTCTTATCTTTCCCCTAAGAGATTTATTTATATTCCAAAGGGTAACAGTAAGAATCCAGGATCCTTCTCAAAGAGCAAAGAAGTGTGTGTGTGTCTAACAGGCAATAGGTAGAGTTAGGGAGAAAGCTGTCCCTCTCTTATATAAATAACCAGATTCTTTTTTTCAACTTTCTCGCTGATGGTACAAACTCCAGTATATATAGGATAACATATGATCTGCCTCATCTCATCCATTGCCCCAGGAGTACAAATTAGGGCAAAAGGGAATCAGAGTAATTATTTGCTATAATTAAATAACAGATCTGCTCTGCTCCAGAAACCTCATGTTCATATTCAGACTAAAATGAATATATATAGGCATTTCAACCTTTACACCCTGTAAATGGAGATGGGCAACTAATACTCATAGGCTGTAAAACTGGACAAAAGTGAAAGTAAAAAGTAAAGTGTCAGTTGCTCACTTGTGTCCAACTCTTTGAGACCCCATGGACTGTAGCCCACCAGGTTCCTCTGTCCATGGAATTCTCCAGGCAAGAATCCTGGAGCGGGTTGCCATGCCCTCCTCCAGAGGATCTTCCTGACCCAGGGATCAAACCCAGGTCTCCTGCATTGCAAGCAGATAAAATTGAATGGGTCTTCACAAATATCTAGTTCAATCCCATTTTTAATGGGCTGAAGGGGGAGGGGTGTGCTAGGATCAAGGACTAGTGACATCAAACAGACCTGAGGTCACTCAGCTTATAAGCAACTCTTCCATAAAAAAGAATAAACTCTTGCCATCTGTGACAACATGGATGGAACTACAGGGTATAAAACTAAGTGAAATAAGTCCGACAGAGAAAGACAAATATCACATGATCTTACTTACATGTGGAATTTAAGAGAAAAAAAAAAAAACAAACAAAGCAATTAAGAAACAGACTCAGAGATAGTGGCTCAAGTTAGTGACTGTCAGAGGATAAAATGGTGAGGAAATGGGAAAAATAGGTGAAAGGATTAGGAGGTACAAACTTCCAATTATAAAATAAATAAGTCAAGAGGATGCAATGCACACCATAAGAGATATAGTCAGTAATATTCTAATAATTCTCTATGGTGGCAGATGGTAGCTAAACATTTGGTGATCATTTTGTAACATAAAAATATTGAATCATTATGGTATACACTTGAAACCACTATAACACTGTATGTCAATTAAAATTTAAGAGAAAGAAAAGAATGTGGACAAGCAAATCAAGCTAAGGAGTTGAACAGCTACTGTTGGATATCTACTGTGCCCAATACTGAGCCAGATGCAGTGCTGGGAGATACATGAGGAAGTAAACTCATGATACCTGCCCTCGAGGAACTTCCACACTAGTTCCTCATGAGCAAGAGTAGCTCGTTTGCTGTAATGCGAACACAGGGCCCACAGATGTAACTGTATCATGCATTATCCCTTTTGGAATGACGGGCATCACCACAGAGAAATTAGATCTTTGTCACAAGAGTAATAAAGTAAAACATTTCAATTATAGTGAGCAACATCAGCCTCTTGTTAGACAGAGTGTCATAACAGCTTAGGTGTCATAAATTTTAGATCATGGAAGTTTACGTAAGGAGGCTGAAAAGCTTGATAAACAAATAGATTTTCTAAGGCATCTAGCTCCAGAGTATACAGATTAGAAATCTCAGCTTCCTACACAAGAATGGCACATTAAAAAGATTACATTCTAAATGGGAAAATGTGTTCACATTATTCATTATAAAGTTGGGCTCAGATATGCCATTTTATTTTGAAAAACACAGCTAAAAGTTCAGCAAGCCTGCTCTGCCTTACATTTACTGCTAAAATGTACTCTTACTGTGGGAACTGTCAGACCACATGGCCTCAGTTTTTGTGTCCATGCAAGCACCACAAAAGAACAGAATGCTACTGAGTTTTCTCAACAGGCATGGAATTTTACAAAGGCTCTGCATGTGATGCAAAGACTATGAATGTGACAAATGAAATCCAAATATAGTCTATACTCCCACTCAAATGCAACACTTCATGTTGACCAAGTGTGAGAACATTATGGTGTCCAAGAATAGTTGCAGACAGTTTTAAATCTAACCTACATAGCTTCAACCAATCCAATGAAAAATAATTATCTTTGTATCTAATTGTGAAGAATTCTGCATACACCAAATTGTTCCTTCAACCCTTCACTCATTTGGTGAACATCTACTATGTAAAAGGTCCAGGTCTAAGTGTTATTGGGAACACAAAGATGAATAAAAATGTTCCCTTATTTCAAAAATCTTATAGTCAAACATAGGAGACAGATCAGATACATGACTAACTATACCACCAGGTAGAAAGTGAAACACGAGGACTTCCCTGGTGGTCCAGTAGTTAAGAATCCATCTTCCAAGGCAGGGGATGCACGTTTGATCCCTGGTCGGGGAACTAAGATCCCACTTGATAGGGGGCGACTAAGCCAGTGCATCACAGCTAGAGAGAAGCCCACAAGCCACAAATAAGACACAACCTAGTCAAATATATAAATAAAATTTTTTTAAAAGTGAAATATGCTCTTAAGAAAAACACACATGAAGGGTAAGGGGAAATGGAAGAAGGAGATATTTTTACAAGCAGGGGAATGAGAGAAGACTTCAGACAGCAATGACATTAGTTTTGGACCTTGAAGGACTAGGGAAGGAGCAGGAACAAAGGCACTCAGACAAAGTGGCAGGAATGAAGGCACTTGGCATCAAGGAAGTGGAGAACACAGAGGAACCTGGGGGAGCTCAGTGAGAGAATCCTGCAGAAGAGAAGAAACTTAGGCCAAAGAACTAGTGTCAGATTAGAGAGCGTCTGGACTGTGGCTCCAGATGGGAAATAAACATTAAACAGAGAAGGTTAACCCAGAAGGGCCTAGAGAGTACACAAGCAACATAGCACGTCTGCACAAATGAATTGATTATATAAATATACTATACTACCCACTGACTTTGAAAAAAGTGAAAGTATTAGTCAGTCAGTCATGTCCAACTATGTGAGACGCTATGGACTGTACTCGCCAGGCTCCTCTGGCTGTGGAATTCTCCAGGCAGTGGATTGTTAATGGATTCTCCAGTGGAGTGGGTTGCCATTCCCTTCTCCAGAGAATCATCCTGATGGTATAAATGGGTAAACAGAGTAGTCTTCATTCAAGGAATCAAGTTATCATTTGCCTTATAATGATTTGATGGCATTAAGTGGATTTAAAGTGGTACCAAAAATCCCTGAAGGAAATGGACCTAAAACAATACTCCATGTGTGTGATTATGACACAGCTGTCCTGCTGAACAACAGAAAGTAGAAAAGACTGTAAATTGTGACGTTAAAACCGAGAAAAGGGCACAACTGAGTACTGCCAAGTCCTCAAATGCAGAGGACTTGATTCTGTAACTCTGTCTTATGGTTTTAAAATTCTTGTCTGCTGCTGCTGCTGCTAAGTCACTTCAGTCGTGTCCGACTCTGTGTGACCCCATAGACGGAAGCCCACCAGGCTCCCCCGTCCCTGGGATTCTCCAGGCAAGAACACTGGAGTGGGTTGCCATTTCCTTCTCCAACGAAAGGTTTACTGAAAAACAGAACGACAATTATCTAGCTGATGGGCCAATTAGTAGCTAACAATCAAGAGTGACGATGGAAATGAAAATGCTTCATCACTTGGCCAGCAGGTGTCACTGTCACTCGGTACAGAAAACAGCAGGTGATGAGGAATGAAGGGAAACGCACAGTGAGGAACACTCATTCATCCATTCAGAGAGGAGAAGGAACAGAATGGGCTGCTTCAGAAGCACAATTTATAAAGTGGCTCTTGGCTTGCTGACACAACTTATCAGTTACACCTTGGATTTGAGCCCTCCTACTAGGTTTATGAACTTATACATTTCTGTTAACAAATATGATTTGCATTACATCAGCCTGCTGCCTTTGTGAGTGTTTTCATATCCTTTTTGACTGTATTTATCATATGAGATTGTGAGCAGATTGTGTTGGAATTAGGCAGAAAGGAAACCAAAGTTAACGTCACCATTTAAAGACATATGACTGATTCAACTTACTGAACTGCTCTGAAATTCACTCTCCTTCTGATGTCATTATTGTTATAACTGTAATGTGAGGATTAAATACAATACCACCTGTGAAAATGATAGTAGCTTTGAACCAACATGTTTAATTTTCTCCTAAGATCTAATCACTGAGGTATCTCTTCTACCAGCAGTTTTCTGACCTACTGTGAATTTTCTCTAACTAGGGCATCCTGCAGTGGGGCACCCAGAATCCAGACTTTGTCACTCTGCATACCAGTAGTATGTATAAAGGGTGGCGAAGACACTGCAGCTGCTGATTTCTGATACTAGTACCATCATACTGCCCTTCCTACCATTATCCCATCCTCCCTGGTTGTCAATAACACAAAACCAAGAACCAAAGAATCTAAGATCCTGAAAAGCTTTTGATTTACCAAGTCAACTCTTTGTGTTCCAGATCAGGATGCCTTTTGCCATTAAAATGGAAATGCAAGAGAGTAAGAAATGAGGTATGCAGATTTGGGCCATTTTTATATTTTCTCCCCAGATTTAATCAATGAATAAGTGAACACTGGTATTCAGAAGCAGGAAGAGAGAACAGGAGGTAGGCAAACCATAATTTCATGGCATGCAACTCGTTATTTCCTGATATGGAGAGAATGCACACCACTGATGGCATGGAATGATGGGAATACACTAGCCACTACTTGATTTTCCAGTGATGTCTATCCTACACCTGAAGAGTGTGTGCACTGAACCTGAATGGCAGCAATGCCCTGTTTTTCTGACTTTTCCATCCTTCCTATGTCACAGTCTAACAGCACTTCTTCTAAAAAAGCAGTCAGGAACAAAGTAAATTCTCATTGAATACTGGATGGTTTTGAGTGTTTTTTTCTGGCATCAGCTATTACCAAATTAGTTTTTGAATACTTTCATTAGTAATTTTTGTGAAAGGGGAACTGAGCTCACCTTTCAGAGGTCCTCTATTCAGTGATTACCGTATCTTATAATGACTTATATAGTTTTTAAAAGACAAGTATGTCACAGAAATGCTGAGTTTATTTTTAAAAATATATAAGTTTAGCATGTAATTTCAAAGACTGGTTCCATGAAGGAAAAAGCCCGTGCTCATCTCCAAGTCTTTGTTTATAATGTTCTTCTCACCTAGAATGCCCTGTTCTTTCCCTTTATTACCCTAAATAGACTTTAAGATACAAGTTGTGTCACTTCCCCTATGAAACTTTTTTGAACGAAGCCACCCTCCCTATCTACTTGTAATAAACTTCTGATTTAGTTTCAGTTATGGTTAAGAATCTGCCTGCAATTTGGGAGACCTGGGTTCAATCCTGGGTTGGGAAGATCCTCTGGAGAAGGGCATGGCAAACCACTTCAGTATTCTTGTCTGGAGAATCCCCATGGAGAGAGGAGCATGATGGGCTACAGTCCATTGGGTCACAAAGAGTCGGACACAACTGAGCAACTAAGCACAGCACAGCACATGATCAGACAAGTACCGAATTAATACTGTTTTACAGTGGTTGTTAATTTTTAACGAGCTGTCAGACTTGGTCCTCGAATGGACAGTATATTATCCAAGTTCATGTTTTACTTCATGATTCAACAACTATCTGTTGAAAACTACTACAAGACAGCCAGTGTTTTTGGTAACAGAGACAGTGAACAAAATCAAAACTATCCTTGCAATCATGGGGCTTACATTCTGGTATTCAGTTCAGTTCAGTTACTCAGTCATGTCCGACTCTTTGCGACCCCATGAATCACAGCACGCCAGCCCTCCCTGTCCATCACCAGCTCCCGGTGTTTATCCAAACTCATGTCCATCGAGTCGGTGATGCCATCCAGCCATCTCATCCTCTGCCGTCCCCTTCTCCTCCCACCCTCAATCCCTCCCAGCATCAGGGTCTTTTCCAATGAGTCAGCTCTTCACATCAGGTGACCAAAGTATTGGAGTTTCAGCTTCAACATCAGTCCTTCCAATGAACACCCAGGACTGATCTCCTTTAGGATGGACTGGTTGGATCTCCTTGCAGTCCAAGGGACTCTCAAGAGTCTTCTCCAACACCACAGTTCAAAAGCATCAATTCTTCAGAGCTCAACTTTCTTCACAGTCCAACTCTCACATCCATACATGACCACTGGAAAAAACATAGCCTTGACTAGACAGACCTTTGTAGGCAAAGTAATGTCTCTGCTTTTTAATCTGCTATCTAGGTTGGTCATAGTCAACGAAGCAGAAATAGATATTTTTCTGGAACTCTCTTGCTTTCTCCATGATCCAGCGTATGTTGGCAATTTGATCTCTGGTGCCTCTGCCTTTTCTAAAAGCTGCTTGAACATCTGGAAGTTCACGATTCACATATTGCTGAAGCCTAGCTTGGAGAATTTTGAGCATGACTTTACTAGCGTGTGAGATGAGTGCAATTGTGCGGTAGTTTGAGCATTCTTTGGCATTGCCTTTCTTTGGGATTGGAATGAAGACTGACCTTTTCCAGTCCTGTGGCCACTGCTGAGTTTTCCAAATCTGCTGGCATATTGAGTGCAGCACTTTCACAGCATCATCCTTCAGGATTTGAAATAGCTCAATTGGAATTCCATCACCTCCACTAGCTTTGTTCGTAGTGATGCTCTCTAAGGCCCACTTGACTTCACATTCCAAGATGTCTGGTTCCAGGTGAGTGATCATGCCATCGTGTTTATCTTCATCGTGAAGATCTTTTTTGTACAGTTCTTCTGTGTATTCTTGCCACCTCTTCTTAATGTCTTCTGCTTCTGTTAGGTCCATACCATTTCTGTCCTTTATCGAGCCCATCTTTGCATGAAATGTTCCCTTGATATCTCTAATTTTCTTGAAAAGATCTCTTGCTTTTCCTATTCTGTTGTTTTCCTCTATTTCTTTGCATTGATCGCTGAGGAAGGCTTTCTTATCTCTCCTTGCTATTCTTTGGAACTCTGCATTCAGATGCTTGTATCTTTCCTTTCCTCCTTTGCTTTTTGCTTCTCTTCTTTTCACAGCTATTTGTAAGACCTCCTCAGACAGCCATTTTGCTTTTTTGCATTTCTTTTCCATGGGGATGGTCTTGATCCATGTCTCCTGTACAATGTCAAGAACCTCCGTCTAGAGTTCATCAGGCACTCTATCAGATCTAGACCCTTAAATCTATTTCTTACTTCCACCGTATAATCATAAGGGATTTGATTTAGGTCATATCTGAATGGTTTAATGGTTTTCCCTACTTTCTTCAATTTAAGTCTGAATTTGGCAATAAGGAGTTCATGATCTGAGCCACAGTCAGCTCCTGGTCTTGTTTTTGCTAACTGTATAGAGCTTCTCCATCTTTGGCTGCAAAGAATATAATCAATCTGATTTCGGTGTTGACCATCTGGTGATGGCCATGTGTAGAGTCTTCTCTTGTATTGTTGGAAGAGGGTCTTTGCTATGACCAGTGTGTTCTCTTGACAAAACTCTATTAGCCTTTGCCCTGCTTCATTTCGTGCTCCCAGGCCAAATTTGCCTGTTACTCCAGGTGTTTTTTGACTTCCTACTTTTGCATTCCAGTCCCCAATAATGAAAAGGACATCTTTTTTGGGTGTTAGTTCTAAAAGGTCTTGTAGGTCATCATAGAACCATTCAACTTCGGCTTCTTCAGCATTACTGGTTGGGGCATAGACGTGGATTACTGTAATATTGAATGGTTTGCCTTGGAAACGAGCAGAAATCATTCTGTTTCATTGACTATGCCAAAGCCTTTGACTGTGTGGATCACAATAAACTGTGGAAAATTCTGAAAGAGATGGGAATACCAGACCACCTGACCTGCCTCTTGAGAAACTTGTATGCAGGTCAGGAAGCAACAGTTAGAACTGGACATGGAACAACAGTCTGGTTCCAAATAGGAAAAGGAGTACGTCAAGGCTGTATATTGTCACGTTGCTTATTTAACTTATATGCACAGTACATTATGAGGAACGCTGGGCTGGAAGAAGCACAAGCTGGAATCAAGATTCCCGGGAGAAATATCAATAACCTCAGATATGCAGATGACACCACCCTTATGGCAGAAAGTGAAGAGGAACTCAAAGGCCTCTTGATGAAAGTGAAAGAGGAGAGTGAAAAGTTTGGCTTGAAGCTCAACATTCAGAAAACAAAGATCATGGCATCTGGTCCCATCACTTCATGGGAAATAGATGGGGAAACAGTGGAAACAGTGTCAGACTTTATTTTTTTGGGCTCCAAAATCACTGCAGATGCTGACTGCAGCCATGAAATTAAAAGACGCTTACTCCTTGGAAGGAAAGTTATGACCAACCTAGATAGCATATTAAAAATCAGAGACATTACTCTGCCAACCAAGGTCCATCTAGTCAAGGCTATGGTTTTTCCCGTGGTCATGTATGGATGTGAGAGTTGGACTGTGAAGAAAGCTGATCGCCGAAGAATTGAGGCTTTTGAACTGTGGTGCTGGAGAAGACTCTTGCGAGTCCCTTGGACTGCAAGGAGATCCAACCAGTCCATTCTAAAGGAGATCAATCCTGGGTGTTCATTGGAAGGACTGATGCTAAAGCTGAAACTCCAATACTTTGGCCACCTCATGCAACGAGTTGACTCACTGGAGAAGAGTCTGATGCTAGGAGGGATTGGGGGTTGGAGGAGATGGGGACGACAGAGAATGAGATGGCTGGATGGCATCATCGACTCGATGGATATGAGTCTGAGTGAACTCTGGGAGTTGGTGATGGACAGGGAGGCCTGGCGTGCTGTGCTTCATGGGGTCGCAAAGAGTCGGACATGACTGAGCGACTGAACTGAACTGAACTAAGGTTGGTCATAACTTTCCTTCCAAGGAGTAAGCGTCTTTTAATTTCATGGCTGCAATCAGCTTCTGCAGTGATTTTTGGAGCCCCCCCAAATAAAGTCTGACTGGAGAAGACTCTGATGATAGGAGGGATTGGGGGTGGGAGGAGACGGGGACGAAAGAGAATGAGATGGCTGGATGGCATCACTGACTTGATGGACATGTGTTTGAGTGAACTCCGGGAGTTGGTGATGGACGGGGAGACCTGGCGTGCTTGGTTCATGGGGTCGCAAAGAGTCCGACACGACTGAGTGACTGAACTGAACTGAGGTTGATCACAACTTTGCTTCCAAGGAGTAAGCGTCTTTTAATTTCATGGCTGCAATCAGCATCTGCGGTGATTTGGAGCCCACAAAAAATAAAGTCTGACACTGGTTCCACTGTTTCCCCATCTATTTCCCATGAAGTGATGGGACCAGATGCCATGATCTTTGTTTTCTGAATGTTGAGCTTTAAGGCAACTTTTTCACTCTCCTCTTTCACGTTCATCAAGAGGCTTTTGAGTTCCTCTTCACTTTCTGCCATAAGGGTGGTGTCATCTGCACATCTGAGGTTATTGATATTTCTCCCGGCAATCTTGATTCTAGCTTGTGCTTCTTCCAGCCCAGCATTCCTCATGATTTACTCTGCATATTAGTTAAATAAGCAGGGTGACAATATACAGCCTTGACGTACTCCTTTTCCTATTTGGAACCAGTCTGTTGTTCCATGTACAGTTCTAACTGTTGCTTCCTGACCTGTATAGAGGTTTCTTAAGAGGCAGGTCAGGTGGCCTGGTATTCCCATCTCTTGAAGAATTTTCCACAGTTTATTGTGATCCACACAGTCAAATGTTTTGGCACAGTCAATAAAGCAAAAATAGATGTTTTTCTGGAACTCTCTTGCTTTTTTGATGATCCAGTGGATGTTGGCAATTTGGTCCCTGGTTCCTCTGCCTTTTCTAAAACCAGCTTGAACATTTGGAATTTCACAGTTCATGTATTGCTGAAGCCTGACTTGGAGAATTTTGAGCATTACTTTACTAGTGTGTTAGATGAATGCAATTGTGTGGTAGTTCGAGCATTCTTCAGCATTGCTTTTCTTTGGGATTGGAATGAAAACTGACCTTTTCTAGTTACTCTATTCCCTACCATGCCAAGCACAGGACAGATCCAAGGACAAGTATGTGTTTAATGACCACCTCAAAATTATGCCAACAACAGAGGAATGGATAAAGAAGAAGTGGTACATATATTCAATGGAATATTACTCAGCCATAAAAAATAAAGAAATAATGCCATTTGCAGCAACATGGATAGACCTACAGATTGTCATACTGACTGAAGTAAGCCAGACAGAAAAGGACAAATATATATGATTTTGCTTATGTGTGGAATCTAAAAACAAAAGGTGTATATTATTGACAAACCAGAAATAGAGCCATGGATATAGCAAACAAATTTATGGTTACTAGAGGATAATGGGCAGGGAGGATAAATTGGATGACTTGGATTGACGTATACACACTACTATATATAAAACAGACAACTAATGAGAATCTATTGAATAGCATAGGAACCTCTACTCAATAGTCTGTAATGTCCTATATGGAAATAGAATCTTACAAACAGCGGATATGTGGATATATTCCATCAATTCACTTTGCTGTACAGCAGAAACTAACACAATATTTTGATTCAACTATAGTCCAATAAAAAAAAAATTAACTCGCTGCCCATAGACAGGTGAACCCTAACCAAAGTTTTCCTTGATTACCACAAAAACAGGGTCAGTTAAGGACCCTGAACCCTGGAGGCATGTTAAAGACATGAGGATTGTTTTCACAAAAGCAGGTGAGGGGAAGATGGTGAGGAGTCTTAATATTCTTTGAACTGTTTTGTATAGGTTTCTATTTAAGTACTGCTAAACTTTTTTGTTTATATTTGAAATAGACTGAATCTATAAACCTGGCTCAAATTTTTATGAAAAAACCAACTACCAAGAAAGAAGGAATAAGCAGAATGGATGGCTCAAATCTGTTATTCCATCAGCCTCCATCAAAATTTCTACCTTGATGATGAATAAAACATCCAATCCTAAACAGAAAAAGGTAATTAAGACTTCATGACTGACACTCTCACTATCCAAGGGTCAGGGCTGACCTCTATAGGAAAATAGTATCCAGGGACTGCAATAAAGATAAAACCAGTTCAAGATGACCTCACTCCAGTACTCTTGCCTGGAAAATCCCATGGACAGAGGAGCCTGGTAGGCTGCAGTCCATGGGGTCACTAACAGTCGGACACGGCTGAGCAACTTCACATTCACTTTTCATTTTCATGTACTGGAGAAGGAAATGGCAACCCACTCCAGTGTTCTTGCCTGGAGAATCCCAGGGACAGCGGAGCCTGGTGGGCTGCCGTCAATGGGGTTGCACAGAGTCAGACACGACTGAAGCGACTTAGCAGCAACAGCAGTTCAAGATGTACATGGAAGCAACCTAGATGTCCATCTGCAGATGAATGGATAAGAAAGCTGTGGTACATATACACAATGGAGTATTACTCAGCCATTAAAAAGAATGCATTTGAATCAGTTCTAATGAGGTGGATGAAATTGGAGCCTATTATACAGAGTGAAGTAAGCCAGAAAGAAAAACACCAATACAGTATACTAACACATATATATGTAATTTAGAAAGATGGAAATGATAACCCTGTATACGAGATAGCAAAAGAGACACAGATGTATAGAACAGTCTTTTGGACTCTGTGGGAGAGGAGGAGGGTGGGATGATTTGGGAGAATGGCATTGAAACATGTATGTTGTCATATGTGAAACGAATCACCAGTTCAGGTTTGATGCATGTTACAGGATGCTCGGGGCTGGTGTGCGGGGATGACCCAGAGGGAGGATAAACAGACGAGGGAGGTGGGAGGGGGGTTCAGGAGGGGGAACTCATGTATACCCAGGGCGGATTCATGTCAATGTATGGCAAAAACAACCAATATAATATTGTAAAATAAAAAAAAAAAAATCCATTCCAGGGAAAGACCAGGAAAAAAAAAATACAAAGGGTGGTAAACAAAATAAGAAATAAAACAAATAAAAGATATTTAACATTGAAAAGATCTTTCACATAATTGTGTATTAAAAAAACAACCGGTGATGATATCTTTATGTCTGACCTGTTATAAAACCCAAAAGCAGACACTCTAAGATATGTAAAAAGTTGAGCAACTTTGAGGACTGAAGACTGGTTAGGTGAATATGTTTCCAAATGACTTTCACTCTCTTCCCCAAAGAAACTCTGAGACTTCAGGCTAAAAGGGGAGAGTCGGTGTTTGTTGTCTGTGACCCCAGGTGGTGGCTGACCTGCAAGGCAGATCCCCAGCAAAGTGAGAGAGGTAAGAAGATGACGCTGGGGTAGAAAAGAAAGTTTATTTTCCATGAACCCAGGAATACACACAATAATCAGGTAGTAAGCCTGAGTGTCTTAACTCCCAATTCAGGAAGGGGATTTTCTGCTCAAATGAGCATTTCATTTCCTGACATCCACACAGGAGTCAACATATTTGGACATATGCTGCTGACCTCCTCAATTCTATTTGATGAACTTGACAGGCAACACAAAAAATGCTGAACCTGGGTGCTAAATCTATACAAAGATATGCAATTAGTTTATTAGTTAGATTAAAACAGTAATTCTGCACACCACTTTTTCTTTCACTTGAAATTGTAATGGTTATCTACATTTACTGATACCGTTTTATTTATTGAATCTTCTTAACAATTAAATTGACTTTAAGTTCCTGTATTAATGTGCTAATATTTTTTAAAAGAATAACTCTTTACCTCAAAACATCTACCCTCAGGGAAGAAGCCTAATGAGATAAAAAGAGCATAATCTTTGTAGTCACATATATCTGTGTCCCAAACGACTCTGTGACCTTTGACTACTGGCTGACCTCTACAAGGCTGTACGCACACCCTAGAATGGAAATATATACCCCTATTTCTCACACACTGTTGTGGAGATGGACTTAGATTATCACATATAAAAATATAGTATTATTTGAAGAAGTTCTTTCCCTTTCTGGATCCCTGGAGTACATGAGATCACCTCTAGAATAGTCCTTAGATCCAAAATGAAAAGGCGGTGACAAAAAAAGAAGAAGAAAAGAGGCTACATATTTTCTTGAGTAAACCACTGTAGTCAATCTGTATGCACGAAATCAACAACTCAAGAATCTGGGTAGCCTTTGGAAAGAATTACTAACAGCTCACCTGTTGATGCGCTTCCACCAGTCGATTTTGATACCTCTGGACTGACTCTTGAAGCTGCTTGTCTTTCTCTTTTTTTGATTGTGATACTGTGCTCATAGTGCCCAGGGGTATGGAAGGTAGATGTTCTGTCCGATGACAACTTTTCACAATCAAGTACAAGAGAGAACATCAGGAAGAAATATAAAACTATTTACTGCCTGCAAAAGGTTATTTACTTTGACAAGGAACTGTCTCTGGCTTATACCCCAAACTCAAATACAGCATTATATTGAGAACTTAGGTAATACATTAAATCTCCACTTTTCTTGGAAAAGAACTTAATGGAAATGTGGAGGGTACTATAGATTTACGAGAAAGGGAGAATATTCATTATTTACTAACATTTCATTTATCCTGAGTTATCACCAAATGAGAACTTTTGCAAAAATGTTTTTTAGATAACTGAAGCTTAATTCGTTACTACCATGCATTATTCTTTTCCAAAAAATCTGGGATAGAAATCTGTGGTGGTGGGTTAGTCACTCAGTCATGTCCAACTCTTTGCAACCCCATGGATTGTAGCCCTCCAGGCTCCTCTGTCCATGGAATTCTCCAGTCAAGAATAGTGGAGTGGGTTGCCATTTCCTTCTCCAATATGTCTCTGTAAAATACACCAAATAATTCTGCTTTGGAAGCACACAGATCCTTCGTTTGAGGATTGAGACTCACTGTGAAGACCAGTGACTACTATGATGGCAGGCAGCACCCTGTGATCACCTCAGGGGTTATGGAGCCACATGGTGTAGCCCCATCGAGCAGTCCAGCACCCTATCTTCCTCTCCCTGCTGCTGGAGGTGCACCAGCTGCTAGTGGAAACTCAGCTTCCTAGCCTTACTGATGGGCTGTCTCCAGTCAGTTCAGTTCAGTTCAGTTCAGTCGCTCAGTCGTGTCCGACTCTCCGCGACCCCATGAATCACAGCACACCAGGCCTCCCTGTCCATCACCAACTCCCGGAGTACACTCAAACTCATGTCCACAGAGTCAGTGATGCCATCCAGCCATCTCATTCTCCGTCGTCCCCTTCTCCTCCCGCCCCCAACCTTTCCCAGCATCAGAGTCTTTTCCAGTGAGTCAACTTGTCGCATGAGGTGGCCAAAGTATTGCAGTTTCAGCTTTAGCATCAGTCCCTCCAATGAACATCCAGGATTGATCTCCTTTAGAATGGACTGGTTGGATCTCCTTGCAGTATAAGGGACTCTCAAGAGTCTTCTCCAACACCACAGTTCAAAAGCATCGATTCTTCGGCGATCAGCCTTCTTCACAGTCCAACTCTCACATCCATACATGACCACGGGAAAAACCATTGCCTTGACTAGACGGACCTTGGTTGGCAAAGTAATGTCTCTGCTTTTTAATATACTACCAAGGTTGGTCATAACTTTCCTTCCAAGGAGTAAGCGTCTTTTAATTTCATGGCTGCAATCAGCATCTGCAGTGATTTTGGAGCCCAAAAAAACAAAGTCTGACACTGTTTCCACTGTTTTTCCATCTATTTCCCATGAAGTGATGGGACCAGATGCCATGATCTTTGTGAACAAAGATCATGTCTCCAGTCACCAGTGGGTTAATACATACATTACATAATCAAGCAGAAATGTCTATAAATTGCAATAAACAGGCTGTGCCTGAGGGCTTCTGTCTTCAGGGTTACAAAGAATACTAATGATTTTTGAGACATATGCTTGGGAAGGTTTGAGGCCTTTTTTCCACCCTATTTCTGGTTCCATGGCTATGTTCTGAGGAGCTGAGCTAGCCAAACTGCTGAAAAATTGAGATTCCATCTTATTTTACTTTGGTATGGAGGCCTGGCAGGGACAAGAAGCTCCATTCCCATTGGACATGGCCTCAATCCAGGGCATGGCTGAGGACATGCAATGTGGGAAGAGGTACAAAATGCTGAAGTTGATTCTTAGAGCCTTACACAAGAGTTTTCCTACCACTGGTAGGTCCTGAAAAGAGGGGACGTGCGTGTCATAAAATGCATGGGTGCTAAGCTAGGAAAGAGAGGAGGAGGTTGAGAATAGAGAGAAGGGCTTCTTCAATCTGAAACAGTGCAGGGAAAGCTAAGCATCTCACTCCCACTACATCTCTCTATTTCCCAGGGTTCAGCATATATTTTTCTTGCCCCCACCAACGGAGAAGAGTGAGGACTACAATCAAATTCAAGTACTGCTGTGAAAAAACACTTAATTCCACCCACATATGGAATATGTTTTTATTATTATTTTCAAAGAAAGGTGGCAGATAAATCAGGGGGACACCTACCTATATATAGTATATATAACCACATGCAGTGTTCATCTGAAGACATCTGTGGGATAGCACCCACACAGGTTTCTATTTCATTTGAGAAAAGAACCTTGTGGTAACATTAAGTCTTTATTTAGAAAAGAAAAACCTCAATTTATTAAAATGCAATCTGTTGGACTGTCCTCAAAGATTTTTATAAACAAATTAAATCTTACTATGCAATATAAGCCATATTTTAAATATTTTTAAATATCCTTTCCAAAACTCAGACTTTTGGGTCTAGTCAAATGATAGGTATCATTTTTACCCTGCTGGTGATCCCTGTTCTAATATATACAAATACACAGAATGAATGTAATGGAAGCACACTGATATTTATTTCTTCGGTACTATGACCAAAATGTGTAGCCTCCCTCTGTGCTTAAGGTGGAAAACAAACAAACAAAAAAGGTGACTTGGGCAAGAATGACTCCATTTTAAGCTGCCTGAATCACCAACACAGAACACTACCATTTGTAAAATGGTATGTTTTACCACCATAAAATATTTGTCTGGAATTAGGCTTCTTGAACTAAAGATCCCTACAGAGTAGGGGGAGTAGTAAGACAGAAAGAGCACAGGTTTTGAATCAAAGTGCTTAGATTCAAGATTCAGGTTTAGGGAGGAATCATGGACAGGTCACTGAACCTCCCTTAACTTCACTGTTTTCTCCTCTGAGAAACGGAGAAAGCTCACGTGGTTATTGTAGTGAAATGACATAACACGTAACTGCAATGTAAGAGGGAACCATTATTATATTTCCTGTCCCAGTTCTGGTTACACAGACATTGTTCATTCAAATGCTGTTCATTGGCTTTAACCCTGCTGACAACTGGCAATTAACTGCTGACAATAAACTGCATTTTCTGTAAATACAGATGATGCCACTTTAACCCCGTATTGCTGTCCTTTCACTCATCCAGTATTGCCTAATAAATAACTATACTTCTCGTTATTTTAACACTCATTTTATCCAAGTTCAACAGTGCACATATATCAGGGTTTTGCTATTTCATGGCATAGTCTCAAAGTATGCATGATCCATTTAAACATACTGAATCAGAGGGCTGAATGAGGTCATCAGATCAACTTCTCTTCCCATGGGAATCTTCATCTGCATTGCTGTTGATAATCTCCCTTAAAGGAAGTATCAACTTTCAAGTAACTGCCCTTATAATCAAGTTTTTCTCCATAGCTCCCATTTCCAAATCTCTTGCTATCACTTTAAGCATTGTTTTTGTCCTCATCTTTTCAGTGGAAATGAAATGCAGATGGTCAAAATTATGACAGTATATTTAAAGAACCAAGGACTTAAGAAATTATAAATATAAGACATTTTGCATTTCAGGCCTTTAAGGGCCATCCGTTTTCTGTGAACATGGCAAATTTATCTTGCCTGTCATCAGAAATGGCAGTGTTTTGATGTATAAAAGAGACAGAATTATAATGGCTTTGAAACTAATTTTATAACATTCAGTGATGACATCACCACTTTTCAGGGAGAGGGACAAGCATGTCAATTCAAGGATAATGGTTAGCTGGAGAAAAGGGAATCTATAGAGGTCAGATCCCCAGTTCTGTGGATCTGAGATGGCCTGAGGCTGGAGTGAGCAGTCATGGACATATGGCTAAAATATAATGGAAAAAAAGTGAAAGTGTCAGTTGTCCGACTCTTTGCGAACCCGTGGACTGTAGCCAGACTCCTCTTTCCATGGGATTCTCCAGGTAAGAATACTGGAGTGGGTTGCCATTCCCTTCTCCAGGGGATCTTTCCAACCCAGGTCTCTTGCATTGCAGGCAGATTCTTTACCATCTGAGCCACCAGAGGAACCTAAATTCTCACAGCTTATTACTAAGGGGCCCCCAGTAACCAGGGACTTAAGACTGTCCTTAACAAGGGATTCAGTTGGACCTAGAAAAGATGCAGAGGGTACTATTATTGCACTCTATTCTAGGTGATGGGAAGATGAGTTAAAGAGAGGTTTTATCATTTGTCCAAGGCTTCACAGGCTAAAAGAGCCAGGAGTCAAACCTAGGCCATCTGGCCCCAGAGTCTGAACTTTAATCACTATCCTACTCTTGCCTAGAAAATCCCATGGATGGAGGAGTCTGGTAGGCTGCAGTCCGTGGGGTCGCTAAGGGTCAGACACGACTGAGCGACTTTACTTTCACTTTTCACTTTCACACATTGGAGAAGGAAATGGCAACCCACTCCAGTGTTCTTGCCTGGAGAATCCCAGGGAAGGGGGAGCCTGGTGGGCTTCTGTCTATGGGGTCACACAGAGTCGGACACGACTGAAGTGACTTAGCAGCAGCAGCAGCACACTGCATGAAAGTTTTGAGCTCACAGAAAGTGATCAATATTATCACCGTTTTTTTTTGACAGTTGGGGGGTGGGACCAATTTTATTTACATTTCCAAGCACAAGTCTTTCCACAGAGAAATTTAAAAAACCAAAACAACAAAAAAACTTCTTTTAAACAACGCATGGGTGAAAATAGTGACAGTAACAATGAAAACACTATCCATCGGCTATTCTTAATATTGAAACTGAGCCACTGCTGTGTTCCTATTTGGGAGATAATCAAGTTACAAGTTAGGACTAGAATCAGGTTGGCAGTCAGAAGATCAAGGCCAGCAGCCTCATAAGTAGTCTTCTCAACCCCTGTTTGGGCTTCAATTTCCACTTTTCTTAAGTTAAGAAGTGAGTCTAGATCAGTGTTTTATAATCATGATCCCTGCAGCTCTAGGCTTTTTACAGAGAGCAGGAGACAAAAAATAAGAAGTAGATACCTCTGGCCCCAAGATTCTCAGCCTCCAATTCAATCAGGACAGTTCTGTGTTTTTATCTGTTTCATATACCTGAGGTCAGAGGCAAATTTTATTTGGGGATTAAAAAAAATAGGTTCTGCTGCAAACCAAGAAAGGGAGACTGAAAAACCCCTTGGGTCATGTGAAATCTAAGAGCCCTGTCACCTATGACATTTTTCATTAATTTCTAAATATGATTAACTTGAAGACTAGAGGTTGAAGAGGTTTTAGTAGCAGTTTCTAAATGTTTTCTTCCTTCTTATTTTTTTTTCAATTGCTCTTTTTTTCAGGGCTGGATAAAAATAAACAAGAATTATTACCCTAATGTTTGTATTAGTAATATTGATCCACTCATCCAGGTCAAAGAACTTAGAATAAACTCCATGGAAAAGTGATGCTTCACTTAAGGGTGCCTCTGTTAAAGGGGCGTATTAACTCTTTAGCCCACAAAAAAAAGAAGTAAGTCAAAAAGGGTTTGCAATAATGTTGACATCCATCAATATTTAATTGACCTTTTTCCTGTTTTAGTCTGAAGTTCTTCCTCCAAAAGCACAAAGAAATGAAATCAATATATGACTTAAACAGAAAAAGCACATGGTATAACACTTAAGTATCTAGATAAGACTCCTGCACTATAAGATTTTACTTTGCGTGAAAATGAACTGGAAGGCAGAACTCTTACAAACACCGAGGTAAGGTTTTCCGCCAGTGGAAGTGCAGAGCTGCACACCCAACATTAACAAAAACTTACACCCAGGTGTCTTTTAACTTGATGGAAAAGAGCACTAATGAAATATCCTTCCGGAAGTGGCAATAGGCTAGAGAGAGTTAGAAGGGACAACAGCTGCTAAGCTAAAATTTATCTATGGCTGACATTTTTCAGCTTCATACATATAAATTATAGGAATTAAAAATGGATAAAGAATTTTAGAAAACTCAAAAAGTACCTGTTTTCCGAGAGGTTAGAGTTATTAGCACAAATCCAGATGTCAAATTCTTTATCCTGATAATTAGTAGAAGGAGGCAAGACTCTCCACTTAAGGCAAAGATCTAAAATCATCAAAACAAAAACCACATACAAGGAAGACCACAATCAGAAGTGAATCTACCATAGTAAGATGTCAGGCTGCATGTACCGAAAGTATGAAGCTATCTTTCAGTCCAAAGACAAGTGAGTTCTTGACCATATACCATTATATTTGATGGCACAAATAGTCCAGGATTCTGAGCTACCTAGGACACCATCAATAAATTATTATTGTTGCTGCCATTATTATTATTATTGCCATCATTACTTAAGTTTTTTCCAGTTGCTTTCTGCTGGTTCCAGCCAAAAGAATATGAAGTAATAGGTCCCTCTTCACTTTTTCTTAAACCACAGGAAGGCATCCAGACTGACTCTTCCATTTTTTCTGACCCACTATTTATCTGCCAACACCACCATCCATCTCCAACCACATGACTAAGATAAGAAGGAAAATCAAACTCTACCATTTACACAGTTCCTTGTTCTGCATTTCTTAAAGCTCTTATTCTGCTCTTTCCCCATTTCAGTCCCGCCTCGTTTTTAGGCACCCCACTCTCTTCAGCTACTCCTCACTTGAATCCTGAATCCCCTCCACAGCCTTTGTTAGTGGCTTTTGGGCAAATTCTTCTTTCTCTCTGTTCATCTAAAATGGAGGCAGTTTACACAGTGGTTAAGAATATGAATAGTTTCACTACCACCAAAAGGGGTTCCTGAGGTTTATAAGATATAGTAATAATGACTAAAAAGATAACATTAATAGCCATTTTTGATGGTTAATTTTACATGTCAATTTGACAGGGCCATTGGGTATCCGGATATTTGGTCAAACATTATTCTGACCGTGTCTGTACTTTGGATTAGATTAACGTTTGAGTTGGTAGAATGAATAAAGCAAATTATCTTTCCTAATATGGTGGGCCTCAATAAATCAGTTGAAGGCCTGCATACGGGGTCGGGGGAAGCTGACCCTCTTGCAAATAAGAGACAGTTCTTTCTGTCTTGAACCAAGACATCAGTTTTTCCTGTCTCCAAACTAGAACTAAACATTAGCTCTTCTTGGGTATCAAATCTGTCAATATTTAGATTGGAACTATATTATCAGGCCTTCTGGTTCTCAGGCTTTAAAGCTCTGGAACTAAACCAATGGCTCTCCCAGGTCTTTAGCTTGCTGACTAAGATCTTGGGGCTTGTCCGCCTCCTCAATCATCTAAGCCAATGCCCTATGATTAATATCTATCTATGCATCCATCCATCCATAAATCTATCTATCCTATTGGTTCTCTTTCTCTGGAGAACCATAATACACTATTCTAAGCACTGAATAAAATTTACATGTGTTAATTAATTGTATTTTTCACAAAACTGCATAATGTAACCACAAATACTAACTTCATTTTATAAAAAAGAAAACTGAAGCTTAAAGAAGTTAAGAAATTTGCCCAATTTCACATAGCTTATAAGTTGCACATATCAAATACACACAGTCATTTTTTTTTTTTTAGAGATAAAAAGTATTCACTTCAGTTCAGTTCAGTTCAGTCGCTCAGTCATGTCTTTATTGAGATCGAACTGTTTTATAGCATTTTCTATTAACAAGACAGTATGAAATTTTTCCAAGACAATAAATATTCTTCTAGGCACACAGTCATTTTTAACCAGTAATATTATCGTCCAATAGACTGTTGCATATAATCATCAATTTTCTCAATTATACCTTCTAAGGGCCTGTTGTGTGTGTTCCTCTTAAATCTCACTGCCTTACCTTTATTCAGACCTGTGTAATTCCTCACCTGGATCCTGGATTGTGCCAGAAGTCTTGTCCGCAGAGGTATGACCCTAACCTTTGCTTTAGGCCTTCTCCAAATCATCTTGTACTGAGCTGCCAGAGCAACCTTACTACAAGCAACATCTAACCAGTCAGGTTCCGTGTGGACCTCCCCGGGTGCAAGGTTGGGGAGGTGTTCCCCTGCTGTTGTTGTCGTTAACTCATGTCCGACTCTTTGAGACCGCATGAATTGCAGCATGTCAGGCTCCCCTGTCCTTCACTCTTTCCAAAAGCTTTGCTCAAATTCATGTCCAAGGGGTTCCCTTGGCCCTGTGTAAGGAGCTACAGTGTGATTTTTTTGTTTGTTTGTTTGCCTGACTGCTTCCCCCACTGGATGGCAGATTCCCTGCAGACAGTGGAGACCCATAATAAGCGTTCAATGCTTCAGTGATATTTCTCTCCTTTTGAAAAACTTCCAATGCCTCTCCATTGCTTATTAAAGTTAAAACTCCTTATCCTGGCATTCAAGGCCATTGAACATGTTTACATAACCTAATAATTTTATCTTTTATTATTTACTCATTATTGATTCACTCAGTAGTCAATTGCTAAATATCTACTATTATTTAACACAGTGTTAAGTATTAAAAATAGGAAAATGACTGCTTCTATTATTCACCACAATAATATTAGCTGAAAGTGTGAAAGTGAAGTCGCTCAGTCGTGTCCAACTCTTTGTGACCCCATGGACTGTAGTCTACCAGGCTCCTCTGTCAATGGGATTTTCCAGGCAAGAATCCTGGAGTGGGTTGCCATTTCCTTCTCCAGGAGATCTTCCCAACCCAGGGATTGAACCTGGGTCGCCTGCATTGTAGGCAGACGCTTTACCATCTGAGCCACCAGGGAAGTCAATATTAGCTGAAGGGCACACCATATATTAACACATATTTCCAACTATACCTCTGCTTTCAAAAACTGACTTTGAAGACCAAGGCAAAGGCTACCTTGTCATGAAGTCTTGTTTCAATTTTCTCTCTTCCCTTTCTTTGAAACCTCAAAGAATTGTGGGTTTCTTTGACGTCATTTGCATTATTTTCACCTTTATTACAATTACTTTCATGCTCCTCTTAACCTTTCTCCTAGACCCTAATCTCTTGGAAAGCAAGAACCCTGTCTTACTTCATCTTTGTCTTCCTTATTTTTTTTTTTTAACACAGTGACTTGCAATATTAGGCTCTTACTAAAAGTTTGCTAACTTGAATGGAATTTAACACTTACCACACTGAATCATGCATGGGATGGCCATGGCTTGTCTTCTTTGATATTGAACTGAATCTGAAGATTTTTCCATGTCCTTATTATCTGCGTATCCAAATTCATTCCAAAATAATGTTAAATTTCTGTTACCTAGAAAAAAAAGAAATAAAAAAAAGCAGGAAGAAAATAATGAAAGAAAATAAAATCAATAAGATCAAGATGATAAGTAAAGGGAAATTTGGATATAAACACGTACATACAATATGATTGCAAATATGTAAAAACTAATAACATATAGAAACAAGTGATTAAGATGTTTAATACTGGTTTTCTTTGAGTATGGATGAAATTGGTTTTCCACTTTACACTTTCTTGCATTTTTCCAAACTATATAAAATAGATATGCATTATATTTACAATAAAACCACAATTATAGTTATAAAAATATACCTATACTTTTATTGTTATAATAAAATACACTGACATTTAAAACTTTTTTCTTAAATACTCTAGGAAGGACTGTACTGATTAAAAAGCCACCCTTAAGACCAGTGGTACAAATATTTATCATCTTGTTTCACAGCCAGTTTCTATTTTATCTCTGGCTCCCTTTTCTTTCAGGCTCTACTGTTTACACCCTACCCTTGCCCCAGATTCTAAACTGCTTCCTTGTTTAGAAATAGCACTTGTCATGGAGGTCTTTCAGGCATCCTCCTTAAGAGGCTGTGTTCTTATCCATTGATCCAGCAATAGAACTGTTAGGAATTTTCCCTACAAAACATACAGCACAATGGCCATATATATGAGAGCACTGTATGAATATGAAAACAAAAGAGAAAACCCTTGGAAACAAAGTAAAAGCTTAGAATTGTTGTTTAGTCACTAAGTCGTGCCCAATTCTTTTATGAAGCCCGCCAGGCTTCTCTGTCCATGAGATTTCCCAGGCAAGAATACTGCAGTGGGTTGCCATTTCCTTCTCCAGGGGATCTTTTTGACCAGGGATCAAACTCATGGCTTCTGCATTGGCAGGTGGATTCTTAGGGAACTGATAAATCCCATTTTCAAACAAGGGGACACTCGGCAACCTTTGAATTAAAAAGTTAGAGCTAAATATATTGTGTCAAGACCTCCAAGACAGAGTTTTAATAATTTTTTAAAAGATATAAAACAGCAAATCTAATATAATAAACTTTTGTAATGTAAAAAAAAGAGTATACACATAAAGTGCTGATAGCCATGCTTTTCTTTTCCTAAAAGGATACAAAAGAATGTTTTAATAGTGGATACCACTGGGAAAAGGATAGAGAGAGAGAAGAAGGCAGGAAAAGATACTTTTAATTCTCATTTTTTACTTTCTGAACACTTGAGTATTTTTACATGTGCATTTATTACTTTAAAAATACTTTTTTGAAAAAGAATCTAAATTTAACATTCTGTCCAATATGGTAATCAACTGGGCACATGTAGCTACTGAGTGCTTGAAATGTGGAAGACACAGAACATTTCATCAAAGCACAAGGTTCACAAACTAAGGTTCTAAAATATATACCTTAGAAATAAAATATATAAAATAGGGTCAGCCTTATATCAACTTTATTATATGACCATGTAATCCAAGCAAAACACCAATAAAAACCTTTACACTTTCCTATATCTGTTAAGATTTAGGTTCAGAATGTTATATGCCTTTAAGACCAGCAGGGAAGGGACTTAGTCTTGAAAAGGTGCTTTGCAGTTGGATGGGTTGACAACTGCCCCGCAAATTCCCTGATCGCCTACCTTGTCTCTTCACAAAATCTCTACTAGTTCTTGCCTAAATGTCCCTCGTATTCTGCTTCCTTGGCTTTTCTCAACTCAGACTTTTAGTTTTCTGCTTTTTGCTCAGCATGTGGTTTTGGCCCAGCCCAGACTTTACTCTTTCACTGTACACCAGAACCTGATATACTCTTTGGTGTCTGGACAGGACTTGTGAGGTCTTGTTCTCTGATTTCCACAAGAACTGCTCCATTCTTGCTTTGTTAAGGCAGAAAGAGCTGTAGATTAAAGTCAGCTAACTTTGAGTGCTGTCTCTACCACACACTTACTGTGTAATTGTGGGAAGCCAGTAAATTTTCTTACCCATAAAATGAGTGTCTACTTTAACTTGCCTTACATGGTCATCACTAAGAATACATATGAAGGTGCATTAAAAATTACAGTGCTATGCAGAAACTTATGTTGCTGCTGTATCATATTTGTTCTCTCTTTAAATGTTACTTCCCCAAGAACACCTCACCTTCTCAAAAAAGGAACTGCGTTTATTAGATACTGCACCCTGTACCTAATAAATCCACAAAATGTTTTGCTGCCATTCTAAACAAAATAGCTCCTTAATGTGTTCTTTAGGATAAAATCAAAGTGAAATAATGTCTCTCCCTGAAAATATTAACTAATCGCAGCTAACACAACCCAGCAAACTTATAAAACAAGTATCAACTGTGAAGCCCAATATAAACATCTTAAAAGCAGGAAAACTCCTAGGATGTTAGAAACACAAGCACATGCTTCTCAAGGGTGGGTGATACCTGTTCTGTGATCATATCACTCTTACAACGTTTACACATTATATTTCAGTTCACTTTATGCCTATTTTCCCTCTAAAAAGTGAAATTCTTAAAGATAATGGCTGTTTAGGATCTTTTTTTCACTAGCTGATACTCAGAGCTTAATGTTTACCTATAAAACTGAATAATTCTAAATAGTTACTGGCTATCAAAGGCATGAGAACACTCAGTAGCCCAACATCTAATGACCAGGACTGACAGAAGTTAGCCATTTGAAGTCAGTATTAGGACAAAAGAAACAACCAGCTATATTCAATCTGGGAATCAGAAATGGTTTTCCCTAATTGCCAATGCAGTCTTGACTTTTTTCCCCATCAAACAGAAGCTGTGCCAATATGCACAATTTCTAAAGTGTTAATAAAACAAATTTCCATTGAATGAACCCTGAAGATTATATAGATGCTTCAGCAAGTAGGTAAGTTGGCTAAAGAAATGGCCACGGGAGGAAACATACCACACAAAATTTTTTTCGCACGTGTTACTCAGTCTACAGAGATTTATACATACACTCACCATCAGAGAACCTAAATATATTAAGCAAATATTAACAGACCTAAAGGTAAAAATACAGAGAAATGCAATAATAATAGGGGACTGCAATACCCTTCTTTTAACAATGGATAGACCATCCAGAGAGAAAATTATAAGGAAAAATGGACATTAAATACATTAAATAAAAAATGGACCCAACATTAGAAAATACAATATTTCATTGAAAAGCAATAAAATTCACATTCTTCTTAAATGCACACGGAATATTTTCCAGGACAGATCATATATTAGGTCACAAAACAAGTCTTAACAAATTTACAAGGACTAATTGTATCAAGTAACTTTTCTAACCATAATGGTATAAAACTAATATCAACAAGTGGAAGAAAGCTGGAAAATTCACAAATATGTGGAAATTAAACATCAGATGACCAATGAAAAACCAATGACTCAAAGAGGAAATCAAAAGGGCAATTTTAAATATATTGAGGTAAAATTAGGGAAACAATTCTGTTTACCACTGCATCAAAAAGAATGAAATACATAAGAATAAATCTACTGAAGAGGCAAAAGACCTATACCCTGAAAACTATAAGACACTGATGAAAGAAACCAAAGACAACACAAAAAAATGGAAAGATATACTGTGTTCTGGACTGGAAGAATCAACATTGTTAAAATAACCATTCTACCCAACATGATCTGTAGATTCGTGCAATCCCATCAAATTACCAATGACATTTTTCATGGAACTAGAACAAGTAATTTTAAAATATTTATGGAAATACAAAAGAACATGGATAGCCAAAAGAATCTTGAGAAAAAAAAAGAAGAGAGCTGGAGGAATCAGACTTCCTGACTTCAGTTCAGTTCAGTCGCTCAGTCATGTCCGACTCTTTGCGACCCCATGAATCACAGCACGCCAGGCCTCCCTGTCCATCACCAACTCCCGGAGTTCACTCAAACTCATGTCCATCAGGCTGGTGACACCATCCAGCCATCTCATTCTCTGTCTTCCCCTTCTCCTCCCACCCCCAATCACTCCCAGCATCAGAGTCTTTTCCAGTGAGTCAACTCGTTGCATGAGGTAGCCAAAGTATTGGAGTTTCAGCTTTAACATCAGTCCTTCCAATGAACACCCAGGATTGATCTCCTTTAGAATGGACTGGTTGGATCTCCTTGCAGTACAAGGGACTCTCAAGAGTCTTCTCCAACACCACAGTTCAAAAGCATCAATTCTTCGGCGATTAACTTTCTTCACAGTCCAACTCTCACATCCATACATGACCACTGGAAAAACCATAGCCTTGACTAAACGGACCTTTGTTGGCAAAGCAATGTCTCTGCTTTTCAATATGCTATCTAGGTTGGTCATAACTTTCCTTCCAAGGAGTAAGCGTCTTTTAATTTCATGGCTGCAGTCATCATCCGCAGTGATTTTGGAGCCCCCCAAAATAAAGTCTGACACTGTTTCCCCATCTATTTCCCATGAAGCGATGGGACCAGATGCCATGATCTTTGTTTTCTGAATATTGAGCTTCAAGCCAACCTTTTCACTCTCCTCTTTCACTTTCATCAAGAGGCTTTTGAGTTCCTCTTCAGTTTCTGCCATAAGGGTGGTGTCATCTGCATATCTGAGGTTACTGATATTTCCCCTGGCAATCTTGATTCCAGCTTGTGCTTCTTCCAGCCCAGCATTCCTCATGATGTACTCTGCATATAAGTTAAATAAGCAGGGTGACAATAAACAGCCTTGACATACTCCTTTTCCTATTTGGGACCAGTCTGTTGTTCCATGTCCAGTTCTCACTGTTGCTTCCTGACCTGCATACAGGTTTCTCAAGAGGCAGGTCAGGTGGTCTGGTATTCCCATCTCTTCCAGAATGTTCCACAGTTTATTGTCATCCACACAGTCAAAAGCTTGACTATACTATAAAGCTATAGTCATCAAAACAGTATGGTACTGGCCCCAAAACAGAAATATAGATCAATGGAACAGGACAGAAAGTCCAGGAATAAATCCATGCATAGTAATAAACACTTCCATTAAGAAATAAACAAGAATGATTTAACAAATAACATTAAATTAAATACCTCAATGAACTAGAAAAAGAAGAACTAAGTCCCAAGTTAGCAGAAGGGAAGAAATGGCAAAGATCAGAGACGAAATAAATGAAATAGAGAACAGAAAAAACAATAGAAAAGATTAATCAAACTAAGAGCCTCTTTTTAGAAAAGATAAACAAAACTGTAAAACCCTTATTAAGACTTGGGTTTCCCTGGTGGCTCATATGGTAAAGCATCTGCCTGCAAGGCAGGAGATCTGGGTTTGATCCCTGGGCCACAAAGATCCCCTGGAGAAGAAAATGGTAACCCTCTCCAGTATTCTTGCCTAGACAATCCCATGTACAGGGGAGCCTGGCAGGCTACAACCCATGGGGTCACGAAGAGTTGGACGTGACTGAGAGATTAGCACTTAATTAGACTAGATAAGAATAACAGTGAAAACTCAAATAAATAAGATCAGAAATGAAAAATGAGACATTACTGTGGATACCAGAGAAATACAAAGGATCTTAAGACACTACAATGAAAAATTATATTCCAACGAACTATATAACATAGAAGAAATGGGTAAATTCCTAGAAACATACAACCTACAAAGACCGAATCATGAGGAAATAGAAAATATGAACAGAGAGTGAGTAAATATACTGAATCAGTCATTAAAAATCTCCCAACAAGGAAAAACCCAGGACCAGATGGCATCAGTGGTGAGTTTTACCAAACATAATAAAAATAATAATGCCTATCAATCTCTTCCAAAAAAACTATTCCAAAAAAATTTTTTTCTTTAAAGAAAGAAAATTTCCAAATTCTTTTTATGAGGTCCACATTACTCTGATTCCAAAACCAGATAAGGGCTTTATAAGGAAAGAAAAATACAGGCTAGAATCACTGGTGAACATAGATGCTACAATCCTCAATAAATAGAGAAGGGAATGGCAACCCACTCCAGTATTCCTGCCTGGAGAATCTCATGGACAAAGGAGCCTGGCGAGCTACAGTCCATGTGGTCACAGAGTCGGACACAACTGAGGGACGAACACATACATATACAGTCTTTCTAATAAATGGTGGAAAAATTGGATGTATAGATAAAAGAATGAAGCTGGATCCTATTTCACACCACTCATAAACATTAACCCAAAATGAATTAATGATTTAAAGGTAAGATCTGAAACCATAAAGTTCCTAGAAGAAAATATACAAAAAGCTCCTTAACACTGGTCTGGGCAATGAATTTTGTTCATTGTTGTTTTTGATATAACACTAAAAGCACAGCGGAACAAAAAATAAACAAGTGGGAGGATATCAAACTACAAAGCTTTTGTATAGCAAAGGAAACACTACAAAAAAAAAAGCAACATATAGAAAGGGAGAAAATATATGCAAATAATTTATATGATAAGGTATTAACGTCTAAAATATATAAACAAATCAAATAATTGAATAGCAAAAAAACAAAAAAAAACAAAAAACGACCATCTTATTGAAAAATGGTCTGAAGAACCAAATAGACAGTTTTCCAAAAAAGACACACAAATGGCCAACAGGTACATGAAAAGGTGCTCAACATCACCGTTGGTAGGACTGTAAACTGGTACAACCATTATGGAAAACAGTGTGGAGTTTCCCCCAAAATTAAAAATGTAGCTATTATATAATCCAGAAACCCACTTCTGGGTATATATCTGAAGAAAATGAAAACAATATGTTGAAGAGATATCTGCACTCCCATCTTCACTGCAACATCAGTCAGTATCGGGAAGATATGGAAATATGGAAGCAACCTAAGTGTCCAATGATGGAAGAAAGGTTGAAGAAAGTATGCATGGATGTGTGTGTATCTGAGAGAGAGGGAGGATAGAGTAGAATATTATTCAGCCATAAAAGAGTTGAAGATTCTCCATATGTTATAAGAATGAAACTGTAGGGCATTATACTAAGTGAAATAAGCCAGACAGAAAAACATATAATATGATTTACATGTGGAATCCAATAATACTAATAATAAAGTTGAATTCATAAAAACAGAAAGTAGAATCGTGGTCGCTGGCAACTGTGGGCCAGAGATAATGGGGAGATGTCTGTTGATCAAAGGGTACAAACTTTCATTTATAAGCTCAATAAGTTCTGAGGATCTAATGCACAGCATGGTGACTATAGTAAATAATACTTGACTTGATGCTGGGAGGGATTGGGAGTAGGAGGAGAAGGGGACAACAGAGAATGAGATGGCTGGATGGCATCACTGACTCGATGGATGTCAGTTTGCATGAACTCCGGGAGTTGGTGATGGACAGGGAGGCCTGGCGTGCTGTGATTCATGGGGTCGCAAAGAGGCGGACATGACTGAGTGACTGAACTGAACTGACTTATAGTAAATAATATTGTATACTTGAATGTGCTAAGGGAGTAAATCTGAAGCATTCTCACACCTACATAAGCAACACGGTAACTGGGTGAGATGATGTTTTAATTAACTTGGCTGTGGTAAATATTTTACAAAGTATATGTACAGTGAATCACCGTGTTGTTCACTTTAAGCATATATAATTTTTTGTCAATTATACCCCAAGCAGAGACATTACTTTGCCAACAAAGGTCCATCTATTCAAGGCTATGGTTTTTCCCGTGGTCATGTATGGATGTGAAAGTTGGACTATGAAGAAAGCTGATCGCCGAAGAATTGATGCTTTTGAACTGTGGTGCTGGAGAAGACTCTTGAGAGTCCCTTGTACTGCAAGGAGATCCAACCAGTCCATTCTAAAGGAGATCAGTCCTGGGTGTTCATTGGAAGGACTGATGCTAAAGCTGAAACTGTAATACTTTGGCCACCTCATGCGACGGGTTGACTCATTGGAAAAGACTCTGATGCTGGGAAAGGTTGGGGGCGGGAGGAGAAAGGGACGACAGAGAATGAGATGGCTGGATGGCATCACCGACTCTGTGGACATGAGTTTGAGTGAACTCCGGGAGTTGGTGATGGACAGGGAGACCTGGCGTGCTGTGGTTCATGGGGTCGTGGAGAGTCGGACATGACTGAGCGACTGCACTGAACTGAACTGATACCCCAAGAAACCTGAAAAAAATATTGTCTATCCTAGTCTGGCAAGAAAGGGTAAAATGATTAATATAATTCATTTGGACGGAGGAGCCTGGTGGGCTGCAGTCCATGGGGTCGCTAAGAGTTGGACACGACTGAGGGACTGCACTTTCACTTTTCACTTTCACACATTGGAGAAGGAAATGGCAACCCACTCCAGTGTTCTTGCCTGGAGAATCCCAGGGACGGCGGAGCCTGGTGGGCTGCCGTCTATGGGGTCGCACAGAGTCGGACACGACTGAAGTGACTTAGCAGCAGCAGCAGCAGCAACATATGAAAGTATTAGTTGTTAGGTCATGTCCAACTCTTGTGACCTGTAGCCTGTAGCCCACCAGACTCCCCTGTACATGGAATTCTCCAGGCAAGAATACGGGAGTGGGTTGCCATTCCCTTCTCCAGGGTGTCTTCCTAAGCCAGGGATTGAAGCTGGGTCTCCTGCATTACAGGCAGATTCTTTACCATCTGAACCACCAGGGAAGCTCAAAAAGTTTTAATAAACCATATTTTGTTAATGTGTATTAAAAAGTTTTTAAAATTCTTGTTGATCAAGAAGTCAATTAAGAACAAAATATTGTGTCTCCAATATTTCCCCCCACCTATGGAGAATGTTATTTCCCTTGTGGTTCAGGCGATAATGAATCTGCATGCAGTGTAGAAGACCTAGGTTAGATCCATGGATCAGGAAGATCGCCTGGAGTAGAGAATGGCAACCCACTCCAGTATTTCTGCCAGGAAAATCCCATGGACAGAGGAACCTGGTGAGCTACAGTCCATGGGGTCGCAAAGAGTTGAACAGACTGAGTGACTAACACTCATGGAGAATGCTATGTAGATAACCATAAAATTATTAATTTCATAATTATATTAACATCCTCAGGGTATTCTGATTTTAAAATCCATTTTACTTTTGTGAACAGGAAATAGAGGAGTACATATTCTGAGACTTTTGTTTGAATAATCAACAAGCTTGTTAAACTAATGGAATAATCAGGGTTTAATGCACATAGAGAATTAAAGGGCTAATTTCTAGAATAAGTATCTGAGACAAACTGTGAAAATCTAATTTACTGCTAGCTAGGTATGGAGTACTGTATTCAGAAAATTCCTGAAGTTTAAATTAATCTGATTAATTTTTCAGGAAAAAATAATGGGAACTACTGCAATACTGGAATCAAGATTGCCGGGAGAAATATCAATAACCTCAGATATGCAGATGACATCACCCTTATGGCAGAAAGTGAAGAGGAACTAAAAAGCCTCTTGATGAAAGTGAAAGAGAAGAGTGAAAAAGTTGGCTTCAAGCTCAACACTCAGAAAACTAAGATCATCGCATCCAGTCCCATCACTTCATGGGAAATAGATGGGGAAGCAGTGGAAACAGTGTCAGACTTTATTTTTTTGGGCTCCAAAATCACTGCGGATGCTGATTGCAGCCATGAAATTAAAAGACGCTTACTCCTTGGAAGGAAAGTTATGACCAACCTAGACAGCATATTAAAAAGCAGAGACATTACTTTGCCAACAAAGCTCCGTCTAGTCAAGGCTATGGTTTTTCCAGTGGTCATGTATGGATGTGAGAGTTGGACTGTGAAGAAAGCTGATAGCCAGAGAATTGATGCTTTTGAACTGTGGTGTTGGAGAAGACTCTTGAGAGTCCCTTGGACTGCAAGAAGATCCAACCAGTCCATTCTAAAGGAGATCAGTCCTGGGTGTTCACTGGAAGTACTGATGCTAAAACTGAAACTCCAATACTTTGGCCACCTCATGGGAAGAGTTGACTCACTGGAAAAGACTGATGCTGGGAGGGACTGGGGGGCGGGAGGAGACGGGGATGACAGAGTATGAATGGCTGGATGGCATCATCAACTCGATGGACATGAGTTTGAGTGAACTCCGGGAGTTGCAGATGGACAAGGAGGCCTGGCGTGCTGTGATTCATGGGGTTGCAAAGAGTCCGACATGACTGACTGAACTGAACTGAAGTGCAATAACTTACTAAAAAATTGTCAAAAACCAGTAACTAAAAGAGAAGTTCACAGAGATTTTGCCTCTTAAAAGGGGCAGAAATCTAACAGCCTCTTAGAGATCCATTTCATATGTATTCACAGAATGTACAATGACATCCAGGGAATCGATCGACCAAGTGGAAAAGTAATAAAATTCAGTGATAAACTACCAAAGTTTGATGTTTCCAATCAAATAATAAAACCTAAAACAGTTTATGAAAACAGAGAACCAAGAAAATCTGAAGATGGCAATGGTATTTAAATGAGGCCCCTGCCTTCAGGTAGTTCTGCATCTAGATAGATATTTATGTTCTACTTTTAAAGATTTCATGATCTGAGCAGAGTCAGGTCCCGGTCTATTCAAGGCTATGGTTTTTCCAGTAGTCATGTATGGATGTGAGAGTTGGACTATAAAGAAAGCTGAGCGCTGAAGAATTGATGCTTTTGAACTGTGGTGTTGGAGGAGACTCTTGAGAGTCCCTTGGACTTCAAGGAGATCCAACCAATCCATTCTAAAGGAGATCAGTCCTGGGTGTTCATTGGAAGGACTGATGTTGAAGTTGAAACTCCAATACTTTTGCCACCTGATGGAAAGAGCTGACTCATTTGAAAAGACCCTGATCCTGGGAAAGATTGAGGGTGGGAGGAGAAGGGGACGACAGAGGATGAGATGGTTGGATGGCATCACTGACTCAATGGCCATGAATTTGGGTAAACTCTGGGAGTTGGTGATGGACAGGGAGGCCTGGTGTGCTGCAGTCCATGGGGTTGCAAAGAGTTGGACATAACTGAGCAACTGAACTGAACAGAACAGGTCCTGGTCTTGTTTTTGCTTACTGTATAGAGCTTCTCCATCTTTGGCTGCAAAGAATATAATCAATATGATTTCAGTATTGACTATCTGGTTATATACATGTGTACAGTCTTCTCTTGTGTTGTTGGGAGGGGGTGTTTACTGTGACCAGCGTGTTCTCCTGGCAAAACTCTATTAGTTTTTGCCCTGCTTCACTCTGTACTCCAAGGCCAAATTTGCCTGTTACTCCAGGTATCTCTTGACTTCCGACTTTTGCATTCCAGTCCCCTATAATGAAAAGGACATTTCTTTTGGGTGTTAGTTCTAGAATGTCTTGTAGGTCTTAATAGAACCGTTCAGCTTCTTCAGCATTACTGGTCAGGGCACAGACTTGGATTACTGTGATACTGAATGGTTTGCCTTGGAAACGAACAGAGATCATTCTGTCATTTTATTGATTGCATCCAAGTACTGCATTTCGGACTCCTTTGTTGACTATGATGGCTAGTCCATTTCTTCTAATGGATTCTTGCCCACAGTAGTAGATATAACGGTCATCTGAGTTAAATTCACCCATTTCAGTCCATTTTAGTTCACTGATTCCTAAAATGTCAATGTTTACTCTTGCCATCCCCTGCTTGACCACTTCCAATTTGCCTTGATTCATGAACCTAACATTCCAGGTTCCTATGCAATATTGCTCTTTACAGCATCAGACTTTACTTGCAAAACCAGTCACATCCACAACTGGGTGTTGTTTTTGCTTTGGCTCCGTCTCTTCCTTCTTTCTGGAGTTATTTCTCCACTCTTCTCCAGTAGCATATTGGGCACCTACCGACCTGGGGAGTGATGCTGAAGCTGAAACTCCAATACTTTGGCCACCTGATGCAAAGTGCTGAGTCACTGGAAAAGATCCTGATGCTGATTAATGGCAGGAAAAGAAGGGGACGACAGAGGATGAGATGGTTGGATGGCATCACCAAGTCAATGGACATGAGTTTGGGTAAGCTCCTGGAGTCCATAATGGATGGAAGCCTGGAGTACTGCAGTCCATGGGGTCACAAGAGTTGGACATGATTGAGCGACTGAACTGAACTTTAAAGATCTCAAATAGCAATTACACATCCATTCTTGGAGGACTGTAGATCACACTTTCTCCTCTGGTGAATATTGTCCTGTTGGTCCTTATCTTTGTAATTCTTAGCCAAGTCAGATATGAGACCCTTGCTAAGCTGATCCCTTGTGTGATTATTTATCATTTATGGTCTCGACAGCATCTCTGGGTTAGGGATAGGAAACTGGTTTCAAGTGACACGCCAACTCCGATCAGCTGGTAGTGATGCCTATACACTCTCGGGGCCAACTACCACTTATCAGGAAGAACTGCCATGATGGCTTAGAGAGTGTATGGTGTATGTGAGATGAGAGAGGCCCTATATGATCACTTCCCAAAGGACTTGATTTGAATTGAAGGAAAATAAGGCGAGATGTCTTCAGCAGTGGTGAAGGTGTTTCCTTCTTTCTCTTGGCTCCTGGATGTGGTTGAGGTGGTTGGGTCTATCTCCCAGTACAGTACAGTCGATGGTACAAGTAGGTGGCAGCTACACACAGCAGGCTCCATAGCAAAACTCCAGGAATCTGCAGAGTTGGTCCAACTTTGCAGTAATGTCATGACTTCACCTGACAATGGAGCATCATATTTTTCCATTTCTTTCTCATGCTTCTCATGAGGATCTCCTTAAGCTGAAAAAAATGATTGTAGAACCACCACCATCCCGACTTGAGAAAATACATGATGACAAAATAAATAAATATATCATTAATTCAATCATACTTTTATATGACTTTATGTCTTACTACTCACAACTATATTTCTATATTTGAAAAAATGTAGCACATATATGTACAAGACATAATGCCATCTTTGACAACCATCAGTAGCCAGGGATTCAAGGATTTCAAGCCACACTTTAAGGTCCCCTAGGCTTCGTGACTCCTACAATTCAGAATGACACCATCTGTGCAGGAAGATGGAGGGAAGCCTTATGATGACATCTTCAAAAACAAACTTAAGAAAAGTTAGGTTTCTACTAAGTTCTTCCTTATAAAGAAACAATTTCACTTTCCTTTTTTTTGGTTATATTTTTATTTAGTCACATTCATAGCTTTTCTATATATGCACTAATTTTTCCTATTGTTTCTAAAGAACAGAAATAAAAATTAGACATAATAATATGAATATATTCAAAAAACATTCTGTGTTATCATGGGCAAAAGCTCAGTCAGCTACCTAAGTCTCCACAACACCTAAAAAGTAAAAAAGTAAAGTCACTCAGTCGTGTCCGACTCTTTGCGACCCTGTGGACAGTAGCCTACCAGGCTTCTCCGTCTATGGGATTCTCCAGGCAAGAATACTGGAGTGGGTTACCATTTCCTTCTCCAGGGGATCTTCCCGACCCAGGGATCGAACCCAGGTCTCCTGCATTGGAGGCAGACGCTTTAACCCCTGAGCCACCTAGGATAGCATAATTTTTCTTTCTACCAGGATTTTCTTTACCTTCAGTTCAGTTCAGTCGCTCAGTCGTGTCCGACTCTTTGCGACCCCATGAACCACAGCACACCAGGCCTCCCTGTCCATCACCAACTCCCGGCGTTTACTCAAATTCATCTCCATTGAGTTGGTGGTGCCATCCAACCATCTCATCCTCTGTTGTCCCCTTCTCCTCCTGCCCTCAATCTTTCCCAGCATCATGGTCTTTTCAAGTGAGTTAGCTCTTAGCATCAGGTGGCCAAAGCTGATCAGCTTCAACATCAGTCCTTCCAATGAACACCCAGGACTGATCTCATTTAGGATGTACTGGTTGGATTTCCTTGCAGTCCAAGGGACTCTCAAGAGTCTTCTCCAACACCACATTTCAAAAGCATCAATCCTTCAGCGCTCAGCTTTCTTTATAGTCCAACTCTCACATCCATACATGACTACGAGAAATACCATAGCCTTGACTAGGCAGACCTTTGTGGACAACGTAATGTCTCTGCTTTTTAATATGCTGTCTAGGTTGGTCATAACTTTCCTTCCAATAGTAAGCGTCTTTTAATTTCATAGCTGCAATCACCATCTGCAGTGATTTTGGAACCCAAAAAAATAAAGTCACCCACTGTTTCCCAATCTATTTGCCGTGAAGTGATGGGACCGGATGCCATGATCTTAGTCCTCTTAGACATACACAAAGCACCATGACTTAATGGTCTTAAAAGTCTAAAGATTCTTTGTTGTTGTTGTTAACACAACTTATGTTTAATTGTTTAATTCTGATTTCACTGTCTTAAATTCAGTCATTAGATACAACTTATTTTTTTTCTAAAGTACACACATGTAGACTAATGAAGAGTGTTGAGACTTTGCTTCTTGCATGGCAGGGAAAATCAAACTGACCACTGACCTAGAGCCAGACATCTTGGAATGTGAAGTCAAGTGGGCCTTAGAAAGCATCACTACGAACAAAGCTAGTGGAGGTGATGGAATTCCAGTTGAGCTATTTCAAATTTTGAAAGATGATGCTGTGAAAGTGCTGCACTCAATATGCCAGAAAATTTGGAAAACTCAGCGGTGGCCACAGGACTGGAAAAGATCAGTCTTCATTCCAATCCCAAAGAAAGGCAATGCTAAAGAATGCTCAAACTACCGCACAATTGCACTCATCTCACACGCTAGTAAAGTCATGCTCAAAATTCTCCAAGCTAGGCTTCAGTAATATGTGAACTGTGAACTTCCAGATGTTCAAGCAGGTTTTAGAAAAGGCAGAGGCACCAGAGATCAAATTGCCAACATACGCTGGATCATAGAGAAAGCAAGAGAGTTCCAGAAAAACATCTATTTCTGCTTCATTGACTATGCCAAAGCCTTTGACTGTGTGGATCACAATAAACTGTGGAACATTCTGGAAGAGATGGGAATACCAGACCACCTGACCTGCCTCTTGAGAAACCTGTATGCAGGTCAGGAAGCAACAGTCAGAACTGTACATGGAACAACAGTCTGATTCCAAATAGGAAAAGGAGTACGTCAAGGTTGTATATTGTCACCCTGCTTATTTAACTTATATGCAGAGTACATCATGAGGAACGCTGGGCTGGAAGAAGCACAAGCTGGAATCAAGATTGCCAGGAGAAATATCATTAACCTCAGATATGCAGATGACACCACCCTTATGGCAGAAAGTGAAGAGGAACTCAAAAGCCTCTTGATGAAAGTGAAAGAGGAAAGTGAAAATGTTGGCTTGAAGCTCAACATTCAGAAAACAAAGATCATGGAATCTAGTCCCATCACTTCATGGGAAATAGATTGGAAACAGTGGAAACAATGTCAGACTTTATTTTTTGGGATCCAAAATCACTACAGATGCTGACTGCAGCCATAAAATTAAAAGATGCTTACTCCTTGGAAGGAAAGTTATGACCAACCTTGATAATATATTAAAAAGCAGAGACATTACTTTGCCAACAAAGGTCCGTCTAGTCAAGGCTATGGTTTTTCCCGTGGTCATGTATGGATGTGAGAGTTGGACTATGAAGAAGGCTGATCGCCGAAGAATTGATGCTTTTAAACTGTGGTGTTGGAGAACTCTTGAGAGTCCCTTGTACTGCAAGGAGATACAACCAGTCCATTCTAGATCAACCCTGGGTGTTCACTCGAGGGACTGATGCTAAAGCTGAAACTGCAATACTTTGGCCACCTCATGTGACGAGTTGACTCACTGGAAAAGACTCTGATGCTGGGAAAGGTTGGGGGAGGGAGGAGAAGGGGACGACAGAGAATGAGATGGCTGGATGGCATCACCGACTCTATGAACATGAGTTTGGGTGAACTCCAGGAGTTGGTGATGGACAGGGAGGCCTGGCGTGCTGTGATTCATGGGGTCTCAGCAACTGAACTGAACTGAAGACTCAAAGTGTATTTAATTCTGGACAAAAGAAGGGCTGGCTTTTTCATATTTTATTTGCAATATAGGTGAGATCTTCTGAGATGTTTTAGCAAGAAATTTCCTTGTAGATGTTAAAAATGTTATTATCGTGATAATAATACAAGTGCAGTCAGAAAGAAAAAGAAGCGTTAAGTGCTGTCAATGGTGATAATTTCAATTACCCGGTGAAAGCAGTGTAAATGGATAAAATCTAAGACTGTGATATTTTTTAAAAAACAGAAGTCAATCCATTGAACTCCATAACCATCCTGCTATTTTCTGGAAACTGGCACAAAGTAACAATTTTAAATAATACATATTTATGCAATAAAAATCAAGCAAAAATGTCTATAATGGTTTTTGATATTTTATCTCCAATTCCTCTCACATAAAGCTTTTCAGTTCAGTTCAGTTCAGTTAAGTCGCTCAGTCGCGTCCGACTCTTTGCAACCCCATGAATCACAGCACGCCAGGCCTCCCTGTCCATCTCCAACTCCTGGAGTTCACTCAGACTCATGTCCATTGAGTCGGTGATGCCATCCAGCCATCTCATTCTCTGTCTTCCCCTTCTCCTCCCGCCCCCAATCCTTCCCAGCATCAGAGTCTTTTCCAGTGAGTCAACTCATCGCATGAGGTGGCCAAAGTATTGGAGTTTCAGCTTTAGCATCAGTCCTTCCAATGAACACCCAGGATTGCTCTCCTTTGGAATGAACTGGCTGGATCTCCTTGCTGTCCAAGGGACTCTCAACAGTCTTCTCCAGAACCACAGTGCAAAAGCATCAATTCTTCGGTGATCAGCTTTCTTCACAGTCCAACTCTCACATCCAGAAAGCTTTTAGCCAATGCAATTTTTTTTAGTGATACAGAGTTCTACTTTTGCTGCTGTCAATAGTAAGATCCCAACAGACATGGGTAATCAAATGGTTGAGAAAAGAAGTTCTTCTTTATAGAAGTATTAGTTAATAAGCAATGAAAATTGATTGAATTGGAATGCAAGATTTCGGGACTGTTAAGGGATATGAGTTTTGATCACTAATTGTTATTATTATTAAAAAGAGAGACAACTGAACAATTTATGGCTCCTGATAGAACACCCTACAACCTACAAAGCATCTTGATAAAACAGCAACAAAAGAACACACTGAATTTGGTCAAGCTGCTAGATTCTACCAATTTACAGAGAAATAAAATAAACAGAATGGAAGAATCTGTTAAACTACACCCAGTTATGCAGTCAGAAAATTCGAAACTGTGAAAACTGTAAGACAACCAATTCTTCCTACAAATAAATTGCCAAAAAAAAAAAAAGAGAGAGAGACAGCGAGAGGGAGCAATAAAGAGAAATATGAGGACAGGGTAGAGGGGCTATAAAATCTAACAGAAAATTCAAAATATAAACAAGAGATAGGATATTTTTATGATATTAAGAAAGTATTGATAATTTTTAGATGTGATATATGTATTGTGGTCATGCATGTTTTTAAACAGAGTTCTTTCTTTAAGAATACATGCTAAAATATATACAGTTAAAAAGTGTCTGGAATTTCCTTGACATTCCAGTTTTGGGTGGTTAGGTAGGAGTATGGATAAAACCAGTTTGCTTAGGAGTTGATAATTGACAGGGTTGGATGATGGGTTTATGGATATCATAATCAGTTCAGTTCAGTCTCTCAGTTGTGTCCGACTCTTTGCGACCCCATGAATCGCAGCACGCCAGCCTTCCTGTCCATCACCAACTCCTGGAGTTCACCCAAACTCATGTCCATTGAGTTGGTGATGCCATCCAACCATCTCATCCTCTGTCATCCCCTTCTCTTCCTGCCCTCAATCTTTCCCAGAATCAGGGTCTTTTCAAATGAGTCAGCTCTTCACATCAGGTGGCCAAAGTATTGGAGTTTCAGCTTCAACATCAGTCCTTCCAATGAACACCCAAGACTGATCTCCTTTAGGATGGACTGGTTGGATCTCCTTGCAGTCCAAGGGACTCTCAGAAGTCTTCTCCAACACCACAGTTCAAAAGCATGAATTCTTCAGCGCTTAGCTTTCTTTATAGTCCAACTCTCACATACATACATGACCACTGGAAAAACCATAGCCTTGACTAGACGGATCTTGGTTGGCAAAGTAATGTCTCTGCTTTTTAATATGCTGTCTAGGTTGGTTATAACTTTCCTTCCAAGGAGTAAGCATCTTTTAATTTCATGGCTGCAGTCACCATCTGCAGTGATTTTGGAGCCAAGAAAAATAAAGTGAGCCACTGTTTCCCCTGTTTCCCCATCTATTTGCCATGAAGTGATGGGACCAGATGCCATGATCTTAATTTTCTGAATGTTGAGCTTTAAGCCAACTTTTTCACTCTCCTCTTCCACCTTCATCAAGAGGCTCTTTAGTTCTTCACTTTCTGCCATAAGGGTGGTGTCATCTGCATATCTGAGGTTATTGATCTTTCTCCCGGCAATCTTGATTCCAGCTTGTGCTTCTTCCAGCCCAGTGTTCCTCATGATGTACTCTGCATATAAGTTAAATAAGCAGGGTGACAGTATACAGCCTTGACCTACTCTTTTTCCTATTTGGAACCAGTCTGTTGTTCTATGTCCACTTCTAACTGTTGCTTCTTGACCTGCATACAGGTTTCTCAAGAGGCAGGTCAGGTGGTCTGGTATTCTCACCTCTTCCAGAATTTTCTACAGTTTATTGTGATCCACACAGTCAAAGGCTTTGACTTAGTCAGTAAAGCAGAAGTAGATACTGTCTCTAAATCTGTCTAATTTTGCAATTTACCATAGTTTAATTTTTAGTTTACTGCTGCTGCTACTGCTAAGTCGCTTCAGTCATGTCTGACTCTGTGCGATCCCATAGACAGCATTCCTCCAGGCTCCCCCATACCTGGGATTCTTCAGGCAAGAACACTGACGTGGGTTGCCATTTCCTTCTCCAATGCATGAAAGTGAAAAGTGAAAGTGAAGTTGCTCAGTGGTGTCCGACTCTTAGCAACCCCATGGACTGCAGCCTACCAGGCTCCATCATCCATGGGATTTTCCAGGCAAGAGTACTGGAGTGGGGTGCCATTAGTTTACTAGGGCTGTTATAACAAAACACTGCATACTGGGTGGCTTAAACAACACAAATTTATCTCCTCTCAACTCTGGAGCCTGGAAGTCCAAGTTCAAGGTGTCAGCAGGTTTGGTTTCTCCTGAGGCCTCTCTATTTGGCTTGCACATGGCCACATTCTCCCTGTGTTCTCCCCATTCTGTGCACACCAATCCCTGGTATATCTCTGTGAGTCCACATTTCCTCTTCTTAAAAGGATACCAGTCACATTAGATTAGGCCTACCACCATGGCCTCATTTAAACATAATCACCTCTTTAAAGGTCTTGTCTCCAAATATAATCACAATCTGGAGGTTCTGGGAATTAGTACTAAAACATATGAATTCAGAGAAGACACAGTTCAGCCCCTAACACCAGAATGAAAATGTTTTTAAATAAAAGATAAAATACAATATTTTTAAAATAGAATACACAAAATTCATAACTTCAAAAACTGAATTAAAAAAATATGACTTGCTGGGGCTTCCCTGGTAGTTCAGTGGGAAAGAATTGGCCTGTCAAGGCAAGAGACACAGGTTGGATACCTGGTCTGGGAAGATCTCACATGCCATGGAGCAACTAGGCCCATATACCACACCTACTGAGCCTGTGCTCAAGAGCCTGGGAACCAAAACCAGTGAGCCCATGCACAGCAACTAATCAAGCCTGTGAACCCTAGAGCCCAAGCTCTGCAACAAGAGAAGCCATCGCAACAAGAAGCCTGCATACTGCAACTAGAGAGTAGGCCCTGCTCTCTGCAACTAGAGAGAAGTCTGCACAGCAATAAAGACCCGGAATAGCCATAAATAAATAAATCTAAAAAAAAAAATATGACTTGCTTCTCAGCCGACACCTTTAGATAAATTTATCTCATAGTCTCACCTTTTAATCCCTCCACAGGCCTCGTCACTCAGTGGAGTGGATTCCTAGCAGGATGTTATGTTTCACTTTTCTTGAAGTACTTTCCCATGATCTCATAAATTTAAATATATCGTAAGAGAAACAAAATTTTGCTGTAGGCAGCTAACTCTGTCGAGCTACTGGACAGTTATGGGGTGAATGTGTACCTCTGTAAATTTCTATTTGACACCTAATTTCTAATGTGATGGTATTCAGAGGTAGGGCCTTTGGGAGGCAATGGGATCATGAGAGAAACCCACCATGAATTGCATCAGGGCCCTTATAAGAAGAGGCCAGAGAGTTTGCTCACACCTCTTTCCACCACAGGAGAATACAACACGACGTAAGCAGTTTGCAAACCAGAAGGGTTCTCACCAGAATCTAACCATGCCAGTACCCTGATCTTGGACTTCCAACCTCCAAATCTATGAAAAATAAACTCATGGTGTTCATAAACTGGTCAGTTTATGGTATCTAGATATAGCAGCCCAAGCTAAGGCATAAAGAATTATCTGTTTTAAAAAGGATTATTCATTTAAAAAATATCATCCCTTATTTTCAAAATTATACAGACTGAGAAATTGAGAATATGGCTAACTGTCCTCACCCAGTGTCCCATTTCTACCTCTCTGGAGGTCATCAGTAGAAGGCCAAGTGCTTGCTTTCTGTATCCTTTGCAACAGGATTTAAATAAAATTCATAGAGAAAATATTGGCCAAACCTAACATACCAGGAAAAACAGCACATTAGGTAAAAGTCAACATCAGATTCCAAAAAAGCTCCCATTTTTTCATATGAAAAACTGAAGCCTAATAAAGTGATTTAATAGGAATAAATGTAAGATTCTACTCCAGTGTCCAAAAATACTTACTGGAAAAACATAAAAGAGATATGACTTAACATACATTAAACACTTTATTAAGGATTTTAATTGTTAATAAAGACACTGAGGGTCAATAATGTGCTTACTGAAATGAATATATTAGGCTACAGCAACGGAATTACAACTGAAAGAAATGATTATCCCATTTTACACAAGATTTCATCTGAAATTTTTGTTTCTAGGTGACACACTTATAAAGAATAATGTTAAAATGGTGAATATATTTAATGCCTTGTCAAAGAAAGATTAACAACAGAACTTGGAAGTGTTGGGGCAAAATAAGACTGAAAAGAGAGACAAAAGACTTCAAACACCTGAAGGGCTATCATTTGAGAAGGCTTTAGGCCTATCCTTCCTGCCCCAATGGGAAAGAAGGACGTTAGCCTTGCTAACTCCTCATCCTTCAGGAAGTATCTCTTCCTCAGGGAGGCCTTCCCTGGCTTCTACACTATGAGCTCCTGATCACTGGCTCCTACACACTTGTTCTTCTCTCTTGGGCACCAATCCCATTTCGAATTGTCAAACTGTGTTAGCCCTATTAAACTGTAAATTCCCAGAGAGGGTGGACCACATTTGATTTATCGGTCCTGTAACATTCTGCACCTGGCACCGATGAATGAATAAAAAAACACATGAGAAATAGATTTGACATTAATATAAAAATGCATTTTCTAATACAGTTGTGCAAAGATTCATGGCTGCCTCAAGAAGCAGCAATTTTTCTTTCATGAGAAAAAATTTACCCTGTTTAGGTATAAATGGCTTCCACTTGTCTGGGACTTCCCAAGTGGCTCAGTGGTAAAAAACCTGCCTGCCAATGCAGGAGATGTGGGTCTGATCCCCAGGTCAGGAAGATCCCATCGAGGAGGAAAAGGGAACCCACTTCAGTATTCTTGCCTGGGAAATCCCATGGACAGAGGAGCCTGGTGGGTGATAGATAGTTCGTGGGGTTGCAAAGAGGTAGACATGACTGACATGACTGAACAGACACATACACACAGTGCCTGGGGCAGGGGTGGGTGAGGTAAAGGGGATTCATGCATGGTGGGGGTGGGTGACTGGATTAAACAACTTTTAACCTTATTGCCAACCCAGGCCCTATGATTTGAGTTCTGTTGGTAAAGGTTGAGTTTATTACATCATAAATTTCATTTTAGCTGATCAGCTATATTCTGATCTGCTTTGAAAAATTTTAGTGATACATTTCTATGTAATCACTTCTGTTCAAATTCAAATTTCATTTGCTATTTCTCCCTATCTTTTCCTTCTCCTTCTCTCTCCATTCCAAAAAGCTGATGATTAATATCTCCATTTTACTGTAAGGATCCATAAAGTTTCAGAAAACGCAGTAGCAGACAGTGATGTGAGGACAGACTCAGAGACAAGAAGAATACTTCTGAGATTCTTAGCATCAACTGCGCCAAAAGTAAATGCAGATTTGACAAATGACACAAAATCATTACCTCGCCATTTCCTTTTCTGCTGATTGGATTTTTAAATACAAGGGCCCAATTTTCCATAGAAACAGATCAGATTTACAGCAAATACAAAAACTGCATCTTTTATTTATAAGGTAAAAAATCTACCCAAATACTTTTCATTAAAATCGTGTGTCTGTAATATTGACTTTCAGAGGGCTAGTCAAGCATTATATAATTTTGCTTCTTCCTGTGGGAATTAATAAGTAGAGACCTTGAAGGTCAATCTCCTCAACACAGTTCCTGAGACTACCAATTCTGACCTTGATTATTTGATTCAGTTTGATATTGAAGTCTGGGGATGAAGTCGTGAGTTATGTGAGGAAATACATGTGGCCACTCTCCTTTCTCCACTCTCTGCTTTCTTTCTAGAGGAACATCTTTTGTGAGAGCAACCTCGAGTCCTAACTCCATTCATGGACAATTATGGAACTAGGACATCAACATGTTTTTAACCATTAGCGATTAACATACAAATATAACTTACTTATTTTGAATCATACTGCATCTTCTGTTGTGAAGACTTTGAAAAGTTAGGTAGCTAAAATGGGGATAGGAAGTTACACAGAGGGGAGAAACCTGGCAAGTCACACTCTGTGGAGTTGGCAGTACCATGCTGGGAGGGTACCCACACTCCAAACGAACTTCCAGAGACAGCCCCCACAATCAGGACTGCGTATGACTGTCTTGAGTAAATCTGGGCTGGACTGAAATCATTCCTACAGGCTTTAAACTGAATGCCTAATTCCTTCTGAGGACTTAATTCTTTATTCTAAGGATAAACTGAAGCTTCAATACTTTGGCCACCTACTGTGAAGAGCCGACTCACTGAAACAGACCCTGATGATGGGAAAGATTGAGGGCAGGAGGAGAAGGGGGCGACAGAGGATGAGATGGCTGGATGGCATCATAGACTTAATGGACATGAGTTGGAGCAAACCTTGGAAGTTAGTGAAGGACAGGGAACCCTGGTGTGTCACAGTTCACAGGGTCGTAGAGTCAGACGCAACTTAGCGATAGAACAAAGATAAGCAAGGACAAGCAAGACAAAGAAGGGATTATGGAGAAAATATGAGGATGGAGGAAGTTACATAATTTTCAAACGCGTAACGTTTTCTTTTTGAACCATGTTATGCTAGCATTTAAAGACCAGTGAGTAGATCACTGATTTATACAACCTCACTCCGTATCTTCCAATGTTTTATATAGCTTCAAGCACACCCTGCCAAATAACGTAGTCTTTCCTACATTCAGTATAACTTCAAACATGTCTCTGAGAAAAAAAAAATACATGTGAAAAAGTAAACCTTTGCTAAGCATAAGTAACATGCACGTACTCTTCAGAGAAGTGTTTCTTAAACTTTACTGTGTGTTCACATCCCCTGAAGACTTTGCTAACATGCAGATTTTAATCCAGTAGGTCTCGGGTGGGGCCTTAGATTCTGCATGTACACCAAGCTCTCAGGTGATGATGATGTTGCTAGTCCACAGACGACACTCTGAGGAGGCTTTAGATTATGACAGGAAAATCCAGCACTGGCAGGAAATCAACACCCTCAATGTCATTCCCACCTTTATATTTGTTTCCTGAGTTCTTTCACTCTTTCCTGTTTCACCAGTATGAGACAATTTCAGGACCTAGCAGAGTGGGCACACATACACACACAAAATATTCTAAAATTACAACTTCAAGTGAAACAATAATAAGATTTTAAGTTGTCTCAAGGGTAGGACATAATTTTTGATATGCATGAATTATACATACTTCATGCAATTCACTGAACAAATACACAGTAGCCTATGTATTTCCATAAATGAAGCAATATGTCTGCAAAATTTAAAGGAAGCTTAATTAGTGCACAGCATACCACTTCATGTGGCTTCCCTCATAGCTCAGTCAGTAAAGAATCTGCCTGCAATGCAGGAGACCTGGGTTTGATCCCTGGGTCAGGAAGATCCCTTGGAAAAGGAAATGGCAACCCACTCCAGAATTCTTGTCTGGAGAATTCCAAGGACAGAGGAACCTGGCAGGCTACAGTCCATGGACTTGCAAGAGTCAGACACGACTTAGCGACTGAATCACTCATCGTCATCACACCACTTCATTGGCAGGCGTCTCTGGAAAGTGAGGTGATCTGAATAAATCAAATTTTCTAGATAAGTTCAGTTTATCTTTTTACATTTCCAAGTGTATGTAGTGATTTTTCTTCTAAATCTTTCTATAATTAACATATTCAAGACTTGTCAGATATACAAAACAAGGTTTAACATATCTACAATTATTCAGGGTCAACAATGGTTACTCTATAGAAAGATTGAGGGGAAGAGGAGAAGTGGGATGAGATGGTTGGATGGCATTACCGACTCAGTGGATATGAGTTTGAGCGAACTCCAGGAGACAGTGAAGGACAGGAAAGCCTGGTGTGCTGTAGTTCATGGAGATGCAAAGAGTTGGACACAACTTAGCTACAGAACAACAATAGGAACTGCTTAGGTCTGTGTGGGACTCTGCACTCCCATACAGTAGAGTCCTACAGTGTCCTTTGGGTGGTTCTCAGCTTATTTCCAGCAAAATTCTGCCCCCTTCCTACATGATCAGCTGCCATTGCATACTGCTCTCTGATTGCCCTCCTCTTTAATTTTTAATCTGTTGCCTTATTTTTCATGTAATATTCTAGGGAAGATTCTGAGACTAACTTCTTTCTTATTTCTCCTTTGTTTGTTTTATTAATTCAGATGCTCTCTTTCATGCTTTTGGGTTACTGTTTATCTGAATCAGTACAATCATTCCAGTGTACAGACATCATCAATTTAATCCCCATTAAGCATCTCTTATCATGGCTACTGAATACTCACTGATCCCGGTGTCCTTACAGTACTGGACCAAGTATTGTCCCATAACTTTTAGAAGATGATTATACTCATGGACATTGAGAAATTCCTGCTTATTATGGGATGGTTCCATGATCTCCAAGGGTATATTAACAATTCCGACCACACCTGCACCGAGTCTGAAAGAATAAATATATATATAAATTACGTGAAATTAAGCTAAGAAAACAGAAAAGGCTGTTATTTCTCTTTCAAAATCAATTAAAAAAATAAATGCAGTCATTTGGTCCAAAGCATGTCAAAGTTAACAAGTTATAACTGTACTTTTTCATGTTTAAGTCTATAGTCATTCCAGTTGTGTTTGGTCCCGTAATACAAAATTTCTTAATATGTCATTACTGAATTAATATGACTCATTTTCTAAACCTATAATCTGACATGGGGAGTCAGGGTGAGTAGGAAAATGAGGCCTTGAAGCAGTAAACACCCCTAACAATCCCTTGCAGAGATAAACCGACACAGTCCTCTTAACAATACAGGCCAGACAGTCTTTTTTTTTCATCCTGTTTCACCTGTCAGGTTGGATTTCTCCTCATCATTGCAGAAGTCCACGGGTGCTCAGTGAAATCTATTAAGGGAATATACAGGCTGTACTATCTGAGAAAGGAAAGCCTGATGGATAAACTTGATTTTTTTTTCACATTTCAGCAGCTCATGATATATGTGGCTGGGCTCTTCTGCTTAGTGCTGTAACCTGTTTGGGGAAAAGGTGTCCAGAAATTGGGCTCTTCAGGGGCTTCCAGGGCCTCTGCTTACAACTGGCACACAAGCCATGCCTTCCCAATTTGGGGCTGCTGCCTATCATGTTTTCCATCACTTTCCCTTTCCACCCTGCCCTTCCTTCAACTATTCATTCTTTAAGCCTAAATTTGTGCATCATTTCTTCCAGGAGACCTAACTTAACTTTCCCAGGTTTTGTTTACTGCCCCTCCTAAGAGGCTGTTTATGCACCTGGTCCTTGCCTGTAACAGTTATTTGTTTGCTCATTTATCAATTCATTCAAGCTCAGTAACTGGCCCCATTCCAGAAACCAGGAATACATTATGAATAAGGAAGATAAGGTCCCTGTTTATGAGGTTTCTCTTCTATTAAAGGCTGAAAGCCATTACTGGTGACAAGATAATTTCAGATGATGTAAGCGGTGTAAGCAAAATACAGCAGGTGCCATAATATGTGGAGAGAGATAAGGTGGAAGGAGTGATGTCAGAGGCTAATTTTAATTAGATAGCCCAAGAAAACCTTCCTGTGGAGCAGATTTCAGAGCTGATGCCTGAGCAACATGCTAGAACCATCAGTAAGAAGATCTGAGGACAGAAGGTTCAATGCAGAGGGAATAGCAAATGTCAAGGCCCAAAGGCAGAAATGAGTTTAGGATGTTTGAGAAACAAGATGCCTGCCGGTGTGCAGGGAATGCTGTCAGAGGGTGGGTATCGGAGCGGGTGTCCCAGAGCCAGGCAGAAGCCAGATCACTGGCAGAATATGAAAAACAATGCTATTCTACATGCACTGGGATTTTAAGCAAGAGAGTAAACTAATTTATATTTTAAAAGATCATTCTCACTGTTTCCACATAATATAAAAAATATGTATTTATACACTTGTCCTTCTCACTGGACTATAAGTTCCTTAGCAAAAGGTAGTAGGTCTTCACCATTTTGTCTGCGGAGTTTAGTACAGTGCCTGGCACACGGTACTATAATACCAGTGCTTGCTGAATAAACAATGAATGAATGAATGCATGCATGCATGAATCATTATCTCCTTGAGAGTGAGGGGACGAGATGAAGAAATGTTCCCCTGAGCTATCCTATTGCTCATGGTTACCCTGTCTGATTCTATAGTTTTCTACAGTCTCTCTTCAGGGCTCTACGTAATTCATGAGAGCAGCTTGTGGAGCTTCAGACAAACCACTGGGAAAGCACCCCCCAGGCAGGCTGGCGAGTGCTAAGAATATACACTCATGCAGGTAACTGGCAAGAACTCATACATGCTGGGGCTACACAAAATATTCAAAGGGTTGTGTTACAAGACTATGGATTTTTCTTTTCTAATATTTCTTTACTCTGCTTGCATTATTTTTTAATTGGAGAAATATCAGCAACTTCACCCGAGTAGATGGCACAGAAATGGTAAAATTTCCAAAAGTGTGCTTTTTCCTTACAGCAGGCATGCAATCCTACTGATATTATAAATTAGGCAGATGAATGCCTGCACATTGATGGGAAGGGTGGATGGGGGACACGACACCTGCTCCCATTATGATTAATTACTCATCTAACTCCATAGACAGGATCCTACCACATCTTCCCTCACCCTGCCTGTGCCTCTGAAAACAAAAACATACTTACAAGGACTTCAGTTTCAACTGTGGGCCCACCTTCTCGTGCATTTTGATCAAGCGGTTATTACTATAAATGAACATCCCAGCTTGGCTTCGGTTTTCTATGTTCACACCAAAGAACAGGGTGAGTCTCCTTGCTTTTTTTAATTCTCTAGCATTACATTTAGAAAGTTAAAAAAAAATCATTAAGTGAAAATATACATTTTACAAACTAATAATAATTAAAGAACTCAGAAGGTAAACATCAAAGGAACTATATATATATATGATATCCAGGTATTTTGCAAAACCTAGTTGGCACATTCAGTATCTCTCTATAGCCAAGTATTTTGCATAAACATGATCGGCAATAAGCATACCAGTCAAACATAAGCATTCCTTGATTCACAAATGAGTTTGCCAATTTAAATTTATAAGAACTAGAAAGTGCAGCGGAATTGTGAAACATTAACTGGTGTAATATGTACATTCCAGCATTTTTAAAAAATGATTATCTGACTATGAAAATGTAGGTATTTCTAACACTGAATGTGATTTCTAACTTTCAGCATGTTCTCAAACCTCCAAATATTCTACACAGATTCAGTTCAGATCAGTCGCTCAGTCACGTCTGACTCTTTGCGACCCCATGAAACAGCACGCCAGGCCTCCCTGTCCATCACCAACTCCTGGAGTTTACCCAAACTCATCTCCATTGAGTCAGTGATACCATCTAACCATCTCATCCTCTGTCGTCCCCTTCTCCTCGTGCCTTCAGTCTTTTCCAACATCAGGGTCTTTTCAAATGAGTCAGCTCTTCACATCAGGTGGCCAAAGTATTGGAGTTTCAGCTTCAACATCAGTCCTTCCAGGGAAAACCCAGGACTGATCTCCTTTAGGATGGACTGGTTGGATCTCGTTGCAGTCCAAGGGACTCTCAAGAGTCTTATCCAACACCACAGTTCAAAAGCATCAATTCTTCTGCGCTCAGCTTTCTTTATAGTACAACTCTCACATCAAAACATGACTACTGGAAAAACCATAGCCTTGACTAGAAGGACCGTTGCTGACAAAGTAATGTCTCTGCTTTTTAATATGCTGTCTAGGTTGGTCATAACTTTCCTTCCAAGGAGTAAGTGTCTTTTAATTTCATGGCTGCAATCACCATCTTCAGTGATTTTGGAGCCCCCCCAAAATAAAGTCAGCCACTGTTTCCCCTTCTATTTGCCATGAAGTGATGGGACCGGATGCCATGATCTTAGTTTTCTGAATGTTGAGCTTTCAGCCAACTTTTTCACTCTCCTCTTAAACTTTCATCAAGAGGCTTTTGAGTTCCTCTTCACTTTCTGCCATAAAGGTGGTGTCATCTGCATATCTGACGTTATTGATATTTCTCCCAGCAATCTTGATTCCAGCTTGTGCTTCTTCCAGCCCAGTGTTTCTCATGATGTACTCTGCATATAAGTTAAATAAGCAGGGTGACAATATACAGCACGGACGTACTTTTCCTATTTGGAACCAGTCTGTTGTTCCATGTCCAGTTCTAACTGTTGCTTCCTGACCTACACAGATTGGAATGTGCCAAAAGATATTCAGTTTTCTTTTTCCAAATTCAAAAAAATCAAAGTTAATGAAGCATGTTTACCAGGACAGCAGCTTCTGCTTTTCTATCTGCTGTACTGTTTTATGTGATATTTGCACTAAAAGTATAAAAGCAGAAATTAATAAGAGACAGCAGAATACACAAGAAACCATCATAGGAGCAGGAGGCTGAAAAGCACTTGCGTGTAAGAACCAGAAAGAGGGGCATGACTTCAAGTACAAGCTCATCTTTGTAATAACCATATGACTATGGATGAGCCACTTCAACTTTTCATCTCATCTGAAAAATGGGAATTGTATCCATCCAGCCACTTGGGATGCCATCAGGATTAAAAGAGATGATATTCAGCATGAATCTGGAAGACTTTAGGTGCATGGCAAATGTCATTCTCCTTTTCCACCAAGAATGGTATCAAATGTAGTTCTTTCCCTCCACTCATCCGATAACTCCCCTCATTCCACAGAAACAGCTTCTTTTCAAATTCATGATCACGGGCTATTAGAAGTAATATACTTGCTGGACTGGTTAAATATATCTATCATTAAAGGATAATAATAAAGCTTCAGCAGTCCTTCTATGTGGATGTAATGACAGAGTACATTAGACTTTCTGAGGGAGTTACTGACATGAATTAATATATATTTTTAAATGCACAAACATGTAGGGTTAAATATATATGAATCAAACTTTTTCTCAAAAATGTCTACTCTATAATTAGATTCCTGCTGTTTAACTAAATAGAATACTGATTTTGTAAAGAACCCCAAAACAGAGTATTAGAGGGTAAGACATAATCACTCTGTGATATGGCATACTGATTGTCTTCAAATTTTAAAAAAAGCATTTTGCTATAAAAACAAGTTCACCCCAACTAGCATTATTATAAAACATAGGTTGCTCACCTTTTATGTCTATCATTGTGATAACAAAAAAGTCATCAACCAGCTCTTTCTTTCTGAAGACTTTAAAGTGGCCTTTGCTTTTCAGTAAAGAATCCTACGGCAGTTATTTATTATTTATTTTGATACATGCATAACTAACAGTTCAAATTTAAGTTGTGAGGAAACTTATGGTTACATAGTGGGCTTCCCTGGTGGCTCAGACAGTGAAGAATCTGCCTGCAATGCAGGAGACCCAGGTTCAATCCCTGGGTTAGGAAGATCTGCTGGAGAAGGGAATGGCAACCCTTGTCTAGAGAACTCCATGGACAGAGGAGCCTGGTGGGCTGTAGTCCATAGGGTTGCAAAGAGTTGGACACAACTGAACAACTAACACACACATGGTTATATAGCACATCACTGTTCACACATACCAAAAAATGCTGAAAACCAGTAACACTTCCCTAAAAATTTGTTTCTAAAAGTTACCACAGTTTTCAAAGTCTGGCTTAACTTGGACAACAGCTATTATTTTCAGTTTAATTTGTTTAACACCTGAGCCGGACAGCAAGTCAACCTTACCAATGTAAACAATGGTTTTTTAATACAGGCTTGCTTTTTTTATTTTAATTGTATATAAGTGACACTTTTACCTGAAATATTGTCCATCTTAAATTGAAAGCAGTACTGGAAGATGGAAGAAACTGGGACTAACCATTCAGAGGACACAGAGAAAGTGAAGCTGCCAGGTGACCCCTTGAGCAGTTCACGCCTTCATCATAAAATGATGAATATCATAAAATGTCACAGGCTAAGGAAGAGAAACTGTCATAATAATCACCAAATCTGTCTACAGTGAAATCAGAGTTTGTTTTAACACAGTGCAGAGGGTTCCAACAAACAAAATCTCCTGTCTTACCTCTGCTTCTCTTGAAGAATCTTCTGCTTTGCTTTAACATCTTCTAGAGCCTTCTGTAATACATCCTAGAAAAGTACATTTGGTTAGGAGAGAACATAATGCCATTAAATTAATGAGAGCTGAGTTGATATTTATTATCCTATTATCCAGAGGTTTCACAGGGGTAACAGTGATAGGCCACACTGCCTAATGCAATCTCCCACAGCAAATACTCAGTAAACACTTGATAGATATGAATTTCCAATAGCTAAGAAGACAAACCAAATCCAAGCCCACAGTTCTCTTTTTGCACATATTCCAATGTCCTCTCTGTCTTTAGAGAAAGAGCCACTGCTCCTTTTAAAGTCACAGCGGCTTTTACACAAACAAGCTTGGGAAAGTCATTCAGTATACCTGGCCTTTGTCTGTGAGAATGGACAACGCTTCATCATGTGATCCATCACTAAGGCCTTTTTCAGGAAAAAAAGAAATTGTGACTACAAAATTTTATCAAAGGCTAAAAGAAAACGCTTCCTCTATATCAAGTTCCACACAGTCCTCACTAATACTTCCCAAACTTTCCCCTTATAGGATATCCCATCCCTGGATTTTCTCCCTTTCAGAGTGCCTCAATACCAGTGCCTGCCTGTCTTTCTTTTCTTCTAACTTGATATATCAGCTCATTCATAACTCTATCTCTAGTATCTTCCCTCCAGTAAGGCAGAAAAGAAATAATGCATCATCACTATTTCACAAATAAGAACAGACTTTTAACGTGCTCCATCCATCTGATGTGAAAGATGGGCATCAAATGGGCAGACCACGGAGTGAACCTATTTTCACTGACTTGTTAAAGAAAATGGTAAATGCTTGGTAAGTATTTCACTTCAAATTCAACCACTCAACTGTCTAGACGAATTTAAGAGGTCAAAAGCTGAGGTCATTCTGCTTAGCTCTCTTCTCTGAGTTAAAGAAGTCAGTGCACATCAGAGCAACAAAGCAAGTTGTTCAAAGCCATCCCCACCCTTCCTGTCAATGGACTTAGAGCACAGAGCAGAGAGGCAGTGAGAGGTAATGGGCTCAGGCAAGAAGAAAGGGAGGTCCTAACCCTTAGAAAGCGTCTGTTTCTCTTGTCTTGCAAACACATAAAGCTAAGGAGACTGATTTTTTTTTAGAGACAAAATAAGGCTTAAAGTTTTCTTTAAAAAATCTGTAACAATAAGATAGGTCTACATTTACCTTAAAAAAAGTAAAAAGAAATAGGTAAAAGAGTTTTGGGAAAACCATGGAGCACTTTGGGGAATTACCATGTGCTACTACTCTCTGACTTCATCCCGTATTCGTGACAGTTAGATATGAGAGCTCTTCCTCACACACAGCCTTGGTCCTTGAAAGTTTAAGAGCAAATTACAGAAAGAATTCCTACACTGAGATTGCAGAAGAGGAAGAAGGAAGGGTGAAGTAAAGCATTGTTTTCTCCAAACACCTCCTTACCCCATGCAAGCAAAGAAATATGCCAAATGATAAATATGCACTACAGTAGAAAGTCTGGTACCGTATTTCTGGTAAGTTAGCAAACTTACATGTCCTGCAGTAACATTCTTTTTCTCTTAGTTGCTGTGTATTGTAATTAATAATAATAGTTCTTTACAACCTATCTTACTCATGGGCATATTGCAAGGATTACAGAGAATGTTTATGAACTGTGTGGAATAACTCATAAGAAAAGAGCTTTGCAAGCTGGAAGCATTGTTATTAATATTCATAATTATAGTATATAACTCCTGGCAATAGAAAGAAGGATTGCTTATTAGTGTTCTCTTTGTTCTCCCCATCCATTTAGGGCCATAGGGAGCTATCATTTGAAGAGATATTTTCAGGGAGACTTGATAGGCTAGTTTTTTCTTTTAGCTTTTCATTATTTTCTCCCTTTCTTTATACTTTTCCCTTCATTTTAAAGAAATGAGTTGTGATGCCCTTCCCCACTGTTATCAATTCACCCCATGTTTAGTTCATCTTTGCTCTGAATCTCAGCCTTTCCCCAACTTGCTGAGTTTCCTCCCCTTTCTCTGCACTCATCTGTTTACCTTGTGTTAAAACGACCTTAATCTCCTCAGCTTGTTTAAAGGTTTAGGAAGTAAGTGATAAGAGACAGTTATGTACAGGAAAAAGCAAATGACCCTGTCTGCCCTTTAAGAAGACTATATGTCATACCTTGGCAGAGGAAGACAAAGAAGCTCTGTCAGAGTAGTTTACATTGATTTGTGCTTCTTTCAGGATGAGTTTAGCTAGAAACAGAAGCAAGATAATAAAATAAAATTCTTTCAAACATCTTTAAATGAATATTACATATACATAATACATACATGACCTGTAAGAATGGCTTACAGATAATAATTTCATAAAATTCTATATTCCTTCTACAGTTTTCACACATTCCAAGATTAGGCAGCTGTATAGTGTTTCCTCTAAGGCAGGACAACTTACAGAGCACACACTTGTTGTCGTTTAGTTGCCAACTCATGTCAGACTCTTTGCAACCCCACAGATTGTAGCCGTCCAGGCTCTCTCTGTCCATGAGATTTCCCGAATACTAGAGTGGGTTGCCATTTCCTCCTGATCTAGAAATCAAACCTACGGCTCCTGCCACCATCTCCTGCATTGCAGGTGGGTTGTCTATGTTTGAGCCACCTATATATATACATACAAATTCAAAAGTCATGACTGAATGTTTGGTTGACTGAAACTCTCTAAAATCCATGAAATATGGATTCAGAGCTACTCCTCACTCCTGGATCACTGGGGAAGGATGACTTTCTCCTTTTGTGGGAGGACTGATTGTGTAGAGCATTCTGTCTTAAAGTGGATGTCACATCGGTCTCTAAAATTATCTAACTCTGCAACAGAACAATGGGGGTTTCCTTTTTTTTTTTGGCTGTGCTGGGTGGTTGTGCATGTGGGATCTTTAGCTATGACATGTGAACTCTTAGTTGTGGCATGTGGGATCTAGTTCCCTGACTGGGGATCGAACCCAAACCCCCTGCAGTGGCAACATGGAGTCTTAACTGCTGGACCACCAGGGAAGTCCCTGGGGTTTTCTGATATACATAAATCTAGTTTCAAGTGTGTCCTTAGAATTTAATGGGGTCACAGAGAGTTGGACATGACTGAGCGACTGAACTGAACTGAATAAATAACATCATATTTAGACAAAACCAAAGATGGAAAATGTGTTATAAAGTTCCTGAGAGAGAGGAATTATATTTGACTAATTGTGGTTATTTCTGCAATGGTAAGAGCAGCATTCAGTTCAGTTCAGTTGTTCAGTTGTGTGCGACTATTTGCCACCCCATGGACTGTAGCATGCTAGGCCTGTCCATCCATCACCAGCTCCTGGAATTTACTCAAATTCATCTCCATTGAGTCGGTGATACCATCCAACCATCTCATCCTCTGTCGTCCCCTTCTCCTCCCACCTTCAATCTTTCCCAGCATCAAGGTCTTTTCCAATGAATCAGTTCTTTGCATCAGGTGGCCAAATTACTGGAGTTTCAGCTTCAGCATCAGTCCCTCCAGTAAATATTCAGGACTGATCTCCTTTAGGATAGACTGGTTTGGATCTCCTTGCAGTCCAAGGGACTCTCAAGAGTCTTCTCCACAGTTCAAAAGCATCAATTCTTCAGTGCTCAGCTTTCTTTATAGTCCAACTCTCACATCCATACATGACTACCAAGAAAACCATAGCTTTGACTAGACAGACCTTTGTTGGAAAGTCAAGTCTCTGCGTTTTAATATACTGCCTAGGTTGATCATAACTTTTCTTCCAAGGAGCAAGTGTCTTTTAATTTCATGGCTGCAGACACCACCTGCAGTGATTTTGGAGCCCACCAAAATAAAGTCAGCCACTGTTTTTCCAGTGGTCATGTATAGATGTGAGAGTTGGACTATAAAGAAAGCTGAGTGCTGAAGAATTGATGCTTGTGAACTGTGTTGTTGGAGAAGACTCTTGAGAGTCCATTGGACTGCAAGGAGATCTAATCAGTCCATCCTAAAGGAGATCAGTCCTGGGTGTTCCTTAGAAGGACTGATGTTGAAGCTGAAACTCCAATACTTTGGCCACCTGATGGGAAGAGCTGACTCATTTGAAAAGACCCTGATGCTTGGAAAGATTGAGAGAATGAGGAGAAGGGGAAGACAGAGGATGAGATGGTTGGATGGCATCACCGACTCGATGGACATGGCTTTGGGTGGACTCCAGGAGTTGGTGATGGACAGGGAGGCCTGGCGTGCTGCGGTTCATGGGGTCGCAAAAAGTCAGACATGACTGAGCGACTGAACTGAACTGTTTCCATTGTTTCCCCATCTATTTGCCATGAAGTGATGGGACCAGATGCCATGATTTTTGTTTTCTGAATGTTGAGTTTTAAGCCAACTTTTTCACTCTCCTCTTTCACTTTCATCATGAGGCTCTTTAGCTCTTCTTAGCTTTCTGCCATAAGGGTGGTGTCATCTGCATATCTGAGGTTATTGATGTTTCTCCTGACAATCTTGATTCTAGCTTGTGCTTCATCCAGCCCAGCGTTTCTCATGATGTACTCTGCATATAAGTTAAATAAGTAGAGTGACAATATACAGCCTTGACGTACTCCTTTCTGGATTTGGAACCAGTCTGTTGTTCCATGTCCAGTTCTAACTGTTGCTTCCTGAACTGCATACAGATTTCTCAGGAGGCCGGTCAGGTGGTCTGGTTTTCCCATCTCTTTAAGAATTTTCCAGTTTGTTGTGTTCCACACAGTGCAGTGTATGTCTCAGAATATTTGCTCAGTGAATGTTTGCTGATTAAATGGGAAATAATGAGGTAGGCCGTATAACAATAATGACACAGGCCACAAGTAATTACATACCTCTCTTTACTGCTTCTTCTGCATTTTTAACTTCACATTTAAATGCTCCTTTAAAAGAAGATGTGACATACAGATACTTTCTGAAACAAAATAGGAAAGAACATAATCAAGTCAGATTATCATTTTAAGGTTCACAATACAAAAATATTCTCTAAGAAGACTATATACTCCAGAGATACATTATTTTTCAGAAAAAATCATCAAGTAAGTTACATTCAGCTGTTAAATCAGCAAAGTTTATAACTAAGAAAAATTTCTTGCTTTGTAATTTTGAGCAATTTTTTTTCTGTAGGGAAACTTCAGGAGAGAGACAGGAAAATCTCTGCTCACACAATTTTCACTTAAACATATAAAATGTGACAATTTTCTTAAAAAGAAAATTTTCTATTGGCCAGCTTCATTATCAAAGTTTCTGGTTATACCCATCCTTCTTACCCAGAGTATCATTGATACTGGGTAAACTGCTTCTCCCTCTCCATAAACAATTATCTCTAACTGAAATGCTCAAAAACACACATTAATGTATCATTTTAAACTACTAAAACATATTTTCTAATTTATTGCTCAAGAAGCCTGTTTTCAAGGTTCAGGGTTTTACTGAAAGCAAAGACACTCTAGAACAATCACGGAGAAAGAAATGTATATATATTTTTTCCTCACTCAAAGTGAGCAAAATAGAGATGAGAAAGGCTCTGATGAATCAGAGGTTCTCTGAAAGCAGTTGAAACTATGATTTTCTATAATAGAGGATTCCTGGAATAAGGATTTTAAATGCTGATTTAAATCATCATACAGAGAAAAACTCCAGATCAATATTTGGTCTGAGAATACTCAAAGCTCTGTATACTTCATTCTATAACTTTTGCCTCTCATATCCACGTAGACTTGGAAGCTTACAATTCTCTGATAAGGCAAGGTTTAGAAAGGCAGTGAGAGGTAGATGGAGAATTCTAGAACATCGTTTGAAGCCAAAACATTTTAAGACATGTAAAAAGAGAAATTTGTTCTTGCAGAGGAGAGAGTCTAAATCTATTAATATATATATGCCCAATGAGTTGATGCCAGGGATAGGCAAAATACTGCTCATGGGCCAAGTTAAGCCAGCAGCTTGTTTCTGTTATAGCCTAAGACCTAAGAATTTTTTTTTTTCCATTTTAAAGGATTTTTTTTAAAAAAAAAAAAAGGAAAAAATTAAAATATGCAAAAGAAATAGAAAATGTCCAGATATCTACTCTCAGGCCCTTTACAGAAAAAGTTGACCAATCCCTAGAATCTAGGCCAATATCAATGGTTTTTTAATCAGAGCTTGATCTAGAATTGTTTTTCTATGCTCTGGTTTTTAAACAATGTAAGCAGTAGTGCAAATTCTTCACAATACAAACAGGTCACACATAATTTACATGGCTGTTAGCTGGAGTCTGTTTGTTTTAAGACTCTTCCATTATCTCAACAGAGGCTGTACAGATATACTCTGCACAGAACACCATCATGATTAATCAAGATTTGGGCTACTTGGAGCCCCTTCTATCTGGGTTAAAGGCCTTTGTTTGTCCCTTACTAGGAGTACAAATTACAAAAGATTGGGCAAATGACTTCAATTTCTGTGATTCCATTTCCTTACCTGTAAATTGAGATAAAAACAATGATGTCTGTCTCAGAGGACTGCTAAGAAAATTAAAGATATCAGCATAGCTAAAGAACTTAGAACAATGCTGGTTTATAGTAAATTGACTTAATAGAATGTCTTTTACCTAATAAACACCTTATAAGTTGTGTTTATTAGATATATGGTATAGAGGAAATATTAGTATGTATTTTAGAGATAATATACATTGGGAATATGAAATAAAATGAGTAGTTGAATCAGTTCTTTTTCTTTTAAAAATCTGAAAAACTTGTGGAAGCGTGCCTAATTACCTACAAAAAGGCTTAATGCTAAAAAAATTAACAAAAACAAAAACCTCACTAAATGACATTCTAAATTCATCTACTGCAATGGTTTAATGAACAACTCAAGTTATAATAACTATGTATCTTTACCTCTGACTTTAATGTTCATTTTCCAAGAAGATTTACACAGTTAGTACAAAAAAGGAACACTCATAAAAATATAAGGTAACGCAATTCTCAATTTGTTCCCTTGATTTTCTTTTATAATAAACATTGTTCATTTAAGTCATAACCAAGGTGTATTTCAAATCAGACTCTGTTACATTTAGAGAACAACAAAACCTAAGTTTTAAAGTAGGACATCATTGACCACTATATACTGGAATTATCATTTGTTTTTTAAAACAAAATCACGTATTAATCACATAATTATTTTTATTTGAATCACTTAAATCAAACCTTTATTTAAAAAATCAAAATGAAATTAAGGAGAAACTGAACAATGAGGTAATCATTCAAAGATGATGTGAATTACACTACTCAAGCATTTTTAGAGAATATATGTTTACAGGCAGGAAAATATAGGTGGTATAAAAGATGCCAACTGTGCATTAGTGCTTAATTTTAAACAACAAAAACAAAAAAATGCTCTCTTTTCATGGCGTGGGTCATTGAGATAACCTGGTCTCAGGTAATGTGTACATCAGATGATGGTTTAAATTTTATTATTCCATGGACAGAGGAGCCTGGCAGGCTGCAATGTATGGCGTCACAAAGAGTCAGACATGACTGAGTGACTAACACACACACACACACACACACACACTGCTCACAACAGTTAAAGAAAGCTACGAAATATATGTGATTTTGAAAATTCGGTGTAGTAAATCTGCCTGTTCTCATAAAAGAATGAATCTTTGTTCAAATCCCCATCCATAATCAGAAGCCCCCATCGGCCTCACACATTATTTTTTTCTACTCGTGGACTCTTGAAGATAAAAATGCTTCTGAGAGTCAGAGTAATACTGGAGGAAAAAGAAGAGAATCCATCCAGTTCTACTCCTCAGTCCTTGCAACATTCCCTGCAAGGGAATGGTGTCCCCTCTAGAACCGGGCTTCTAGTTTCTCAGTGGTTAGAATGGTTTCAACACCACGTCCCAAACTCTGAATATACTTGACCTCTGCCCACACTGGGGGCTGTGGTCTCTGTTTCCACTGCTTCTGCCTTCTCTCTCTCCCTCATCCTGCCTCACTTTAGGTCTCCACTCTTTCTCACACATTTCACCTTCTACATCCCTACTTTCTTCCATCAATGAAATTGCATTCAAATGTTTTGCTTACGTCCACTTTTTATATAAATCAATTTATTGAATATTTTCTTTCTAAAAGAGCTTAAAAACATAAGGTCAATGAAAAATACTGAGGTCAAATGAAAACTAACACAATAAAAAATAAATAATAAAAGTTTTGTTCCCTAGAATGGCAAAAATAAAATAAGAAAATACTATTAATAGCACATATGGATTTGGAACCACACAAAAGCTCACTTACACAACTGTTGGTATAAAAATAAATTGGTTTCTGCTTCTTGGAGGGTAAATTAACAGGACCCCTCAAAATTAACAGTGTATCTATCTTCTGACTCATAATTTACTTCTGTAATCTGTTCTACAAAAATAATCATATTTGAGCATAAATATGCATATGTCAAATGATGCCCAAGCATATCCACTTTAGCACTGTAACAATGAAAACGCTGCTTTACTGTCTGGTGGCTTAGATGGTAAAGAACCTGCCTGCAGTACAGGAGATACAGGTTCGATACATGGTTCGGGAAGGTTCCCTGGAGAAGAGAATGGCAATCCACTCCAGTATTCTTGCCTGGAGAATCCCAAGCACAGAGGACCCTGACAAGCTATAGCTCATGGGGTCACAAAGAGTCAGACACAACTGAGCAACTAACAAACACACACAATGAAAACCATAAAACCTAACTATACATCAATAAGCAGTTAAACCAGAGAGTACTATACAGTGTATCTAACAGTGACAAAGAAAGATTTCCAAAAGAAATTTTATAAATTAAAAAAAAAGTTACATATAATTTTATGTTTAAAAATTGTGCGTGTGGTTTATGTGTATGTAAACATGCAGAAGACTATCTGGGAGGGTATTTATTAAACTCCAGGCAGAGATTCTCCTTTGGGGAGATTACAGATTGCTAGAGCACAGAGTGAATGACAAGTGAAAAAGGGGGCTTTTAGTTATTTGATCTTCTCCAGTAACTAACTCTGTACTGCTTGAGTGTTTTTTTTTTTTGGCTGTGGTGGGTCTTTGCTGCTATGCACGGACTTTCTCTAGGTGTGGCAAGTGGCACGTGGGCTCAGTAGTATGACACATGCGCCTAGTTGCCCCGTGGCCCATGTGATCTTCCCTGACCAGGAATTGAACGCATGTCCCCTGCATTGACAGGCGAATTTTTACCCCAGGGAAGTCCCTGTTTGAGTTTTAATTAATAAATTTTACTATTTTAGGAACAAAATGGAACCATATCCCCTAGAGAGAAATAACCCCTAAAGAGAAATCAACATATGAAAAAACATTGAGTAATTTTTAAGACTTTATGTGGCAAAACTATAGATTGTAGCATAATACAGCACTTTGAGTGACTGTTTTAATCAGAATCACCTTCAAAAATTTAAATTTTCATTGGTTTTTAATGCTCATACTTACAAAATTGGTCCAAAACAGGTTGGCTAACATGAAACAAAGTATTTTTAAAATTTTAAGTTGAAAAAACAGAGTACAAGAAAATTAACGTTCTAAACTTCTAATTATGCAGAAAAAATCATCCCACAGTTATGAATCGCAACATTATAGTACTCACACCATAATTATTTTCTTTTTGTTTTAAGTACAAGTTTGCCTGATTAGTCATACTATAAAATAGTTATAGTCCTACATTATTTATCAAAACATCTAATGAGGAATGATCAAGAATTTTCTGGCTCGAATGATGTTGACAGCGAGACCCGGGTGTCAGATAGACTTTTCAAACTTAGTATGTCCAGTACAAGTGGAAAGAACCCCATCACCATTCTCCCTGACCCTGACATGTGCACCTCCTGTATCATTAGAAGGCTTTCATAGCTCCCTGTCTTCCTGTCACAACCAATCCGTCAGGAGGTCTTGTGGACTCTTATCTTTACAATCTAAAGATAATCTAAACACATTTCATTACTTCTACCATTACTACCTCAGCTCAAGCCACTGTAATTTCTCACCTAGAATACAGTAATGGTATTCTACTAATCTCCCTTCCTCCCTTCTTGCCCCATAAAATCAATTCTCTACTAAGCAGCCACAGTAATCCTCTAAAATAATAAATTAATAATGTTACTCTTCTCAAAAGACTCTACATTCTCAATACAAATTCCTCTTATTACCATTTTGGTCAAGCCGTACAGAACCTGTCGCCATCTTCCTCGCCTCTTTTCAACCACCATGCTCTAGCTCTACTATCCTTTCCCCCCTGCCTCTACGAGCTGTTCTTCTCTTCCTGGAAACATCATCCCATAAAATTCCTTTATGACTCATAGTGGAATCCACCCTCCAAGATGTCCTCTAATGGTTCTTACTTCCTGGTGTTCATGCCTTATGTAGTCCCTTCCTACACTGAATCTGTGTGACTAAAATATGGAAGAAGTGATGGTAGATGACTCTCGAGCCTAGCATTGAAAAGACTGCAGTTTCTACTCTGTTCTCTTGAATTGCACACTCCAGTGAAAACCAATCCCTGTACAAATACTCAGGCAGTCCTGTGTAGCGGTCAAGGTAAAGAGGAACCAAAGTGCCAGCCAGTCACGTGAGTCTGCCAGTTTGGAAGTGTGCTTTCTACGTCCCATCAAGTTCCATAGCAACCCTGGCCAAAATCGCTTGTCAACTTCATGGGAGATCCCAAAACAAAGCTACCCTACAAAACCACAATCAAATTACTGACCCACAGACATTGAGCAATAACAGATGGCTACTTTATTATTAAGTCACTCAATCTGCAGGTGATTTGCTTATACAGGGTTAGATACATTCACTTTCTCAGTTTGTTCAGCTATCTGCTCAAAAGTTCTTTATTTTAAAAAGAAACTTCCCTAATTTTCTGTCTAAAATAGTCATCCAAAACCCCTCAGTCCATGAATGTCTGTCTATTCACAAATGTGTGGGAACTATGCTGAGCATTATGTTTAAAATAAACATATTTTTATTTTAATCCTTTCAACCACCCTGAGGGAGAGGGGAATTTTCAGTACACAGTGGAGAAGTGTCAGGTTTAAGCAATTGTTGAAGGTCCACAACTAGTGAAAGGCAAAATCAAAACTCATAAGTGTCATTGATCTACATTTTGATTTCAACTACTTTCAGATATTCAAAGGTTAAATGATTTAAGATAATACAAACTCATGAAGGAATACACAAGATGCGCAGTTTACAAAAGAGACACTTTTAAAACATTGTTAGTCTGTCCCAGTGGGTGGGAGGTGAGCAGGTGGGGAATATCCCTAAAAAAATGAAGACTGACCCAGAAGAACAGCATTGCAGGATATTCAACAGCAGACCATAAACTCAATGTCCCTGAATATCTTTAAAAGTATCATGCTGCTCCTATGAAAATGGGAGACTCCAACTCCATACCATCTGGGCTCCTTTCAGTGCTAGGAATCCACAGCAAAGCAGTGATAATGAGGAATGGAGATTTTCAAACAGATACTTTGGCTCTATCTCCCTTAAGGAGCTTTCAAAAGTGTCCTTCCTTAGTCCTAATGTGCAGAGATTTAACACCTGCACAAATCTGAAAGTTATTTCTCTACTAAACCTAAAGAATCCAAAGCCAAAGGAAATCAGTAAGATGCTGAAGATCAGATAATACAGCCACGTATTAGCCTGTCTGTATTATATAGATAAACAATATTTAACTGCTGCACTCAATATGTCAGCAAATTTGGAAAACTCAGCAGTGGCCACAGGACTGGAAAAGGGCAGTTTTCATTCCAATCCCAAAGAAAGGCAATGCCAAAGAATGCTCAAACTACCACACAATTGCACTCATCTCACATGCTAGTAAAATCATGCTCAAAATTCTCCAAGCCAGGCTTCAGCAATATGTGAACCATGAACTTCCAGATGTTCAAGCTGGTTATAGAAAAGGCAGAGGAACCAGAGATCAAATTGCCAACATCCGCTGGATCATGGAGAAAGCAAGAGAGTTGGAGAAAAACATCTATTTCTGCTTTATTGACTATGCCAAAGCCTTTGACTGTGTGGATCACAATAAACTGTGGAAAAGTCTGAAAGAGATGGGAATACCAGACCACATGACCTGCCTCTTGAGAAACCTGTACGCAGGTCAGGAAGCAACAGTTAGAACTGGACATGGAACAACAGACTGGTTCCAAATAGGAAAAGGAGTATGTCAAGGCTGTATATTGTCACCCTGCTTATTTAACTTATATGCAGAGTACATCATGAGGAACACTGGGCTGGAAGAAGCACAAGCTGGAATCAAGATTGCTGAGGGAAATATCAATAATCTCAGATGACACCACCCTTATGGCAGAAAGTGAAGAGGAACTCAAAAGCCTCTTGATGAAAGTGAAAGAGGAGAGTGAAAAAGTTGGCTTCAAGCTCAACACTCAGAAAACTAAGATCATGGCATCTGGTCCCATCACTTCATGGGAAATAGATGGGGAAACAGTGGAAACAGTGTCAGACTTCATTTCTTTGAGCTCCAAAATCACTGAAGATGGTGACTGCAGCCATGAAATCAAAAGATGCTTACTCCTTGGAAGGAAAATTATGACCAACCTAGATAGCATATTAAAAAGCAGAGACATTACTTTGCCAACAAAGGTTCATCTAGTCAAGGCTATGGTTTTTCCAGTAGCCATGTATGGATGTGAGAGTTGGACTGTGAAGAAAGCTGAGCACCGAAGAATTGATGCTTTTGAACTGTGGTGTTGGAGAAGACTCTTGAGAGTCCCTTGGACTGCAAGGAGATCCAACCAGTCCATTCTAAAGGAGATCAGTCCTGGGTGTTCATTGGAAGGACTGATGCTGAAGCTGAAACTCCAATACTTTGGCCACCTCATATGAAGAGCTGACTCATTGGAAAAGTCTCTGATGCTGGGAGGTATTGGGGGCAGGAGGAGAAGGGGACGACAGAGAATGAGATGGCTGGATGGAATCACCAACTCGGTGGACTTGAGTTTGAGTGAACTCCAGGAGTTGGTGATGGACAGGGAGGCGTGGCTTGCTGCAATTCATGGGGTCGCAAAGAGTCAGACACAACTGAGCGACTGAACTGAGCTGAACTGAAGATCCCAAGATTTCTAAAATCTTTACTTTGAAAAATGTAAAATCACCTAGCTGAAATTCTTACCTAAAGAATAATTCTTTCTACAATCTAGTTTCTTTTAGGTTCTTTTAGGGACAAATTTGTCCTCATCTTGAATGAGAGTGCCTTTTACTGCTTCATTAATTTCATGCCACACTCAGAACTCTGAGTTGGTGTATTATACCTTATGTCATGTGTCTGGAGAAACTAAACTTCCTATCCTGGACATGCTGGATTTAGTATTCTGGACATCAAACCTGCTAAATGGACCAGGGACTGGTTCAATCAAAGGAAGCTATGTGAGGGATCAAACCTTTCCAAACTCTTGTCTTGTTCCTAGACTCTGTCCAATAAGGAAGCTTTGAAATTGATGGTGGAAAATCCACCCTTCATGAAGCCAATACTAAATATACATGGCCAAGTCAGCTCAATAGATCTCAGACATAACCTGAGCAACACTGGACTGTTGCTTCAGTTCTCCAGAACACCCCAGCCATGGAGAAAACACTGAGACAAAAGTGACAGCGAGCATGCTGTATGGTCCCTGCTCTGTGACTTCTCTGAGTATCCGTATCTTAAACATCAATGGAAAAGGTAATCTGTGTGTCTCTGAAAAAAATAGCAAAACACTCTCATGCTGAGCTTGTCTTCTACTTCTATCCAGCCATTCAAATTCTGCCCTCTAGAATTCCAACCATCACACGGCAGCCTTTCAAGTTTTCACTTACTCTTCTCTCATTCACAACATGATGCTCAATTCCATTAATTAGCCCCTACCGGAGAGTTACCTTACTATGAGCCAGGAAGTCACCTTCACTTCTAAAGCATCCTCATCTTAATATCACCCTCCAGACATGTTGTAAGCAGGACACGGTTTATTAGCATCTTGTTCTGTTCACTAAGTTCCATAAACATTTTCAGCAACCCGATCATCCTACCAGCTTGTATCAGGCTTGTGGTCAATGAAAATACCTAGTTTTTTTCATGTAAATCAGTATTCAGTCTAGTATTAATATATTAACACAAATAGATTTTAAAAATCTAAATTCAGGACTGTACATATTTATATTATGTTTATCTTTTGTACTTCAACTCATATTCATATTGTGCCTGATATAAGATATTCCTCCTAGTTAAGGGTCAATTATGAACTCAAAATTGCTTTTTATCCAAATTATTGATAAACATACTGAACAGAATATGATTAAGGGATTAAAAATTCCCCTCAGTCCCTTTTTAAATTTGTGAAAGACACTGGGATAAAGAAGCTACAGTAATTGTTAAGTCAATTCACACAGCTAAAATCCAATGTTCTTTTTTATGTTTGCAATAAAAGCACAGAAAAATGACTGATGTATAGATATGTATTCTTACAAATAATATCTAGTGTTCATTTCTAGAAGTATACTGGAGCTTGGGTGGTCAAATGGACAGAGTATTTAAACATTTTTAATATATTTAAAAATATATTAAAATTTCTATTTAGTTTCTACTCTGGTCACATAGGGTCATTCCCAGCTTTTAATTTGTTCTGATACGGCCATTAGAGATGGAGTGCCTCTCAGGGAAGAAATGAAGGGTGACCCCACAAGTGGTGAGATAACAAGGATAGAACTTCACATATTTCTTACATAAAAGTTTTGCCACTAGGGAACCTGTGAGGAAAATAATATGCAAGTAAATAAAGCAAACGGAGAGAAAGTTAAGCCTAAGGGATAAAGCCATGGAAAATTAAATCTGTCCTTACTGTGGATACCAAATATCAGATTTAACAGTTTATCAGAGCCCCGTGTAACACATGGCAAAGGTTCAAGCCTCCTTAAGTATCTTTTAAGGAATAAAATAAATATTTATATTATATCTATTCCTGGAAAGATATATCTAAAAATAGTACATTGAAATGTGCATTTAAAAAATTCACCAGGATGGGAAACAGCCATCACTTGATTTAAGTAATTTAGGTAGATAAAATTCAATTTAATAAAATTCCCCCAGAAAATAGACACAAACCCACATTTTCCATTGGCTTAAACCATTTTTTACCCAAACTCCCTAAGAGAGAAATAATTTAATTTGAAAAGATCAGTTATATTGATTGATCCAGAAGACTCTTGGTACTTCCCAGAAGAATGAGGCTGATGAAAAGAAGTATCACTTTGATATGAATTTGGGAATAAATAGATTTACAGAGTAAGTCTCAGGCTTCGTATACTTCATTTTTCAAAATATGACCTGCACTATAATCAGAAATCAAAAGTAAAGCTTTTGAGGAATCCACTGGTGTGTGTTCAGCTCATCCAATTCAAAGATCACAATTTTTAATATCAGTATTGACATGAGTGATTGCAAGGCCTCAGAACAGCAACTTTTTTCAAGAAAATAAGACAACATAACAAATGTGGGTCTATTATATAGAATTAGTGTGCTGCTGGGGAAGGAGCATGGAATTTGAATTGATAAAGAATTCAGAGTAAGAAAATTTGAGTTCTTATCCAGTTCTGACAGTTATTTATTTCTAAATAATGATAAAACATAACCCACAGTGTCACTGCAAAAGTCAACTAAAATAATGCATATCAGAGGGTATATATATATATATATATATATATATATATATACACATACACACACACACAATGTACAAGCATTAAATGTTCCTACCAGTAGATAGTAAACTGAACGCTAGAGCTAATCTTATCTTTCTAGCACAATCTCAGACTCACAGAAAGTTTTGATAAATGTTTAGTAAATAAATGAATGACCACCCACATATTACACACTAAAAAAGACTATCATGATTGCACACATAGTTGTACAAGGTAAGTTATACCATATGCAAATATAAGCTTAAAAAAGCTTATGCTAAAATATAAATTAGATGCACATTTGTACATATATTCTTTCTATATATAAAATATACACATACATATATGTATATGATTTAATAGTTCAAACACATTGTATAAAAAGAAAATATAGGAGAACTGACTTTTTTAAATAGAACCTATCACAATCAAAGCACCTAGGATTCAGTGCAGTAAATAAAAATTCCTACTTGAGGGGGACCATCTGACTGACAGTGTTCACTACAGCATATTGCTTTTATGGCCAAATATTTGTTTCATATGATTACTCTTCAGCAAACCTTCCAGAATGCAGTTCAAATTTTATTTGCCATTGTAAAACTCTTCCAATCAAATTAACAATTGGGGTTGAGGGGTATTTTACAAATGAAAACTCTATGAACACAACTGAATGAACGTGAATTACCTGGGTCTGTAGAGGCAATAGCATAGGTATTTTGTTCTAACTCTTTTGGCCTGAATGAATATTCTCATCCAAGGATCAAAATATAGAACAGATGAATAGGCTCTGAAAGACCATCTCTCTGGAAAACTAGGAAAGAAAATAATTGAATATAATAATGACATTATGTGAGAAGAAAAAAATAAGACTACCAAGTCAAAATGATTACCACTAGCAACTCCAGAAAGTTTTTTCCTAAACCTAATGACATGACAAATACCAGCAAATCTTAAAACCCTCACAGACCGCTAAATACAAGGGCTTACCTGTATAACCTACAGTTAGATTAGAACTGCCCGCAATGCAAGAGACCTGGGTTGGGATGAGCCCCTGGAGAAGGATGTGGCAACCCACTCCAGTATTCTTGCATGGAGAATACCCTTGGACAGAGAAACATAGTGGGCTAAAGTCCATGGGGTCGCAAAAAGTTGGACACGACTGAGCAACAAAGCACACAGATTAGTACTGAACTTTGGTTGGCAACTAATTGATTCTAAGTAGACTTACATCAATGGAGAAGGAAATGGCAACCTACTCCAGTACTTCTGCCTGGAGAATTCCTTGGACAGAGGAGCCTGGTGGGTTACAGTTCATGGGGTCACAGCCGGACACGACTGAGCAATCCACACACACACACAGACTTACTTTTGTAAGTAAGAAATGATACTTTTCACTAAAACTATCGGCCCAGAAGGACAAAATCACATCAAATAAACAAAATAATTCCCTTGCTTAAGCATAACAGAATCTAGGCCCACATGAATGAAATACATTTCCATGAAGTTACTCTGCAGAGAGAAATACAATAAACTGTTCAATTTGCCTTGAAAATTATGAACAAGAAACATAAAACTACATTCTATAACTGAAATAAGTATTAACATAAGGATTAAAGTAAATATTAATGGCTAGTTGAAGGGAGGAATCCAACAATGGAAGTGAAAAATAAAAAGAGAAAAGTAAAGGATGGGAAGGCAATGAAATTGAAGCGGAACAACGGAAACAGCCTATGAAGAAAACTGCTCTTGTAAAACCGCATGGTGTTGAGGAGTCTTTGTGTTGCCGTATACCAACAACTCCAGGGACCTTCAATATTAAAGTATATTTACAAACTGTAAATCTTCTCCAAATAGACAAGAAATAAAGACCAAAAAAAAGGCCTAGCCATGCTGAAGAAGCAGCACTCTTCATCTACTAGGTCCAAGAAAAGACTGCTATGAAGGCTATAAGACACAAACAAAAAGCAGGGAGTAGTAAACCTATCATTTTTAAAATCCCAACTCAGTCCAGAGGGAGGCAAGCTGATGGAAAAGAAATATAAAGCCTGTCTGGGTGGGGGTGTTGCTCCATGGGTCACAATGTTGGCAGTTACTCAGTGAGAAAGAACATAACTCCAAGGAATTTATAAAAATGACGACAAACCCCACAGGCTTGCAATCTAAGGATTTCCTGGTTGGTTGTAAGTTCCTCCAGGCAGGATCTGAAGCTCCTTATAAATCCATTAATTGTTTAAAAATAAATTCTTTTAAAGTAAGCCTTCAGTAGAATTTCCCAATATTAATTGTATAAAAGTATCTAGTCATGGCTGTTGTTGTTCAGTCACTAAGTTGTGTCTGACTCTTTGCAACCACATGGACTGTAGCCCGCCAGGCTCCTCTGACCATAGTATTCTCCAGGCAAGAATACTGGAGTGGATTGCCATTTCCTTCTCCAGGGGATCTTCTTGACCCAGGGATCGAATGTGGGTCTCCTGCATTGCAGGCAGATTCTTTACCATCTGAACCACCAGGGAAACCCAAGGTTAATCACAGTGGTCATTAAATGGCAAATATGAGTGTAGCTTTAATGTGACAAGAAAGGCTATGTGCATGACAGTATAGCACTGCAATAATGAAGTTGATTATTAGAATACCAGAAGCTGTACACACAAGTCCTCACCTGTAAAGAGAAAAAAAAGTCACCCCAGGACACTATAAAAATTCTGAGTACTTTTCCCATTATTCAAATCCTTTCTGGATCTCCTGATTTGAAATTGCCCTTACAGCTAGAAGCGTTCTTTTAACTTTCCTCAAAGCTAATACTTCTCTGTCATTTGAAGGTAAAAGTCAAAAGTAATTCAGAGCCAAGTTTGAGAATTTGAGAAATATGGTAAAAGATCAAACTGAGTTAGACAAGTTTTGATTAAAAAAACATCACACAAATATAAAATAAGGACACGAATCCTTCTACCTCTTAATAGGTCATTTTCTACTCATTCAATAAATATTCAATGAACATTCACAGCAAGTGTGTAGGGGATCCTTAAGACCTTCCTCTGTGAGCAGGGGAATGCACTAGAAAGTCTCATGGGACTTAGCATATAACTGTACTCAAGGCTAAGATTTATCATGGAGATGTATAAGGATATACAGGAACTCTTACAGAAAAGATAACGGTGTCTCATGTTCTCTCCCTCTCATGAAGGGTCACACAGACAATACTCTTCTGCAGCTATAAATATGTAGCAACATGTGTGTGATGCTTCTGCCTAGGGAAGCCCGTTAAGAGAGTGAATACTCAAGGGTTTTTTGTCTTTATTTGTTGTTTCTGTCTTTGTTTTTCCCCTGGGGCTGGTCATATAAGCACCCTCTGCCTAGCATGTATGAAAATTCCAGAGTCCCAGAAATAATGTAGATCTTCAGCATAAATCAGGTTACTTGCACAGTCTGTACACAGTGAGCCACCTTTATCTGTTAGAGAAAGTTCTGTATCAGTGATGGGGGACTGTTTACCAGCTAAGTTCCCAGAAGCCAGCCAAGGGTCAATCTTGCAAACAAACCTTTTAATATTAACTTCCCATTTACTTGTGACTAACAGAATGGCAATAATTCTTATGCTATTATGATGTCTCAGTGATAGCAAAAGAAGGCTAAATAGGAAATCTGTATATGACATAGGCCAATCAATGTCATTTTCAAATGCTTTTACATGATTCTTAAGGTCCTTCATGACCCTGACCCCACTTAATTTTCTAGCCTCGTCTCCTGACAGCTTCAGTCCAGCCATTCAGGACTACTGACTTCTCCAGATATGGGATCAAGCTTTATAATCCTCAAGCCTTGGCACATTTCAATTCATTGGCCATTTTCAGTTACCTCCTCTTCACGCTTCAGGAGATCTCATTTGCTGTCAAAGCCTTCCCTCACTCCCCAGGACTGGGTGAATCACTCTCTTCCAGAGCTTCCCTCCTTCTGCGCCTCCCTTTCACAGCACTGGGCTTCCCAGTGACTCAGCAGTAAAGAATCTGCCTTCAGTGCAGGAGACCTGGGTCCAATCCTTGGGTGGAGAAGATACCCTGGGAGGAGGGCATGGCAACCCACTGGAGTGGGAAAATTCCATGGACAGAGGAGCCTGGCGGGCTACAGTCCATAGGGTCAAAAAAGAGTCCATAGGGTCAAAAACATGACTGAAGTTACTGAGCACGCCACTTAGTCTTGTGTGCACTAAGTGCACACCACTTAGTCTTGTCACTGCCTGTTTACCTACTGTATTCCCATCAGGCTGTACCCTCTATGAGACTATCATCCCCATCAATAAGTATTTGTTGAATAAGTGAATACAGAGGAGTCTCTGTTGTTTTTCAGTTGCTAAGTTGGATCTGACATTTTGCAGTCTCATGGATTGCAGCACACCAGGTTCCTCTGTCCTCCACTATCCCAGAGTTTGTTCAAATTCATGTCCATTGAGTTGGTGATGTTATCTACCCATTTCATCCTCAGCTGTCCCCTTCTCCTTTTTCCTTCAATATTTTCCAGTATCAGGATCTTTTCCAGTGAGTCAGCTCTTTGCATCTGGTGGCCAAAGTACTGGAGCTTCAGCTTCAGCATCTGTCCTTCCAATGAATATTCAGGATTGATTTCCTTTAGGACTAACTGGTTTGATCTATCTCCGTGCAGTTCAAGAGACTCTCAAGAGTCTTCTCCAACACCACAATTCAAAAGTATCAATTCTTTGGGTTGTTGGAAAAGGGTGTTTGCTATGACCAAGCATGCTCTCTTGCCAAAACTCGGTTAGCCTTTGCCTGGCTTCATTTTGTACTCCAGGGCCTAAACTTGCCTGTTACTCCATGTATCTCTTGACTTCCAACTTTTGTATTCCAATCCTCTTTGATGAAAAGGACAACTTTTTCTGGTCTTAGTTCTAGAAGGTCTTGTAGGTCTTCATAGCACCACCATTCAGCTTCTTCGGCATCAGTGGTTGGGGCATGGACCTGGATTACTATGATGTTAAATGGTTTGCTTTGGAAATGAACTGAGATCATTCTATCGTTTTTGAGGCTGCACCCAAGTACTGCATTTCAGACTCTTCTGTTGACTATGAGGGCTACTCCATTTCTTCTAAGGGATTCTTGCCCACAGTAGTAGATATAATGGTCATCTGAATTAAATTCACCCATTCCCATCCATTTTAATTCACTGATTCCTAATATGACAATGTTCAATCTTGCCATCTCCTGCTCGGCCACTTCCAATTTACCTTGATTTGTGGAACCAACATTCCAGGTTCCTATGCAATGTTGTTCCTTACAGCATCAGACTTTACTTTCACCACCAGACATCCACAACTGAGCATCATTTCTGCGTAATCACCATCCACTATTCCCCAGTAGTATACTGGACACCTCCCATCCTGGGGGGCTCATCTTTCAGCATATCTTTTTACCTCCTCATACTGTCCATGGGGTTCTCCAGGCAAGAATATTGGAGTGGGTATCCTTCCACAGTTCAGAAAATGACTCTAAAATCCAGGTATTGGACTAAATTAGATCCCTTCTGGAATATCTCAGAGGTGCCATATTTCTACTCATGAAAACATTGTATGTTATAACCAAAACACTTTTCTAAATTTACTGCCAAAGTCCCTAAAAAATCTCTGAAGATTTTTTGAAGTTGAAACTAGCAAGGCCTAAATTACCTTGAATATATAGAAGTGCATAAAGATTTTTAACTAGTTTAAGTACCAAATTTAACCTTAAGGTAGATTATACCTAAGAGAAATGTCAACTCAAAGAGGTAATTTAAAAGGAAAGTTATACGCTTGGCAAAGTAATGAAAGTGCTTCTACCATAACCATAGTACAGTAAGCAGCACATTATAACAATCTGAAGCTGTAACTTTTGATGTGTTCCCAGGCAGCTCAGTTAAGACATAAACTGGAGACATTACAGAATGCTGCCCTATGACTGTCAATTTAGAAATACACTGACAATATGGCACCTAATTTCAAAACATTACTTAGTACAAAATTTCAACTCTGTGACTCTGTATTATATCATTGCTTTCAGAACTGCTTTGTCAGATGCGTTCCTCTAGTTGCCTGAGATCTGGAACTGTGATGGATTCCAGGGGTACGAAAGGCTATTTTGATGGCAGTCAATTCCATGACATGCCTTTTTTTGTCATGAATCTGTGACAAGAGTCCATGCTTTCTTCCATTTTATCATAAGGGTTGAATATGTTAAGAGATAATAAGTAACTGAAAGCAACATGGGTACAAGGAAATCACATGCACAACAGACCAGATGAAATGGTCATATGATCCTAGCCCCCACAAAAAGGAAAAACGCTACAGGAGCGATTAAGCCTTCACAATTTGAAAACATAATTCACAAAGACACATACACCCCAATGTTCATTGCGGCATTATTTACAATAGCCAGGACATGGAGCAACCTAAATGCCTGGCAACAAATGAACAGATTAAGAAGATGTGTTACACTTATATACAATGCGATATTACTCAGTCATGAAAAGGAACAAATTTGAATCAGTTCTAGTGAGGTGGCAGAACCTAGAGTCTGTCATACAGACTAAAGTAAGTCAGAAAGAGAAAAACAAATATCACATAATTATGCATATATATGGAATCTAGAAAAATGGTATTGATGAACCTATTTGTGAAGGAAGAATAGAGACACAGATGATGAGAAAGACTTGTGGACACAGGGCGGGAAGGAGAGGGTGCGGCGAATTGAGAGAGTAACACTGACATATATACATTACCATATGTGGGAAGCTGCTGTATAAGCACAGGAAGCTCAACTTGGTGCTCTGTGATGACTTAGATGGGTGGGGCTGGTGGGGAGCTTGGGAGGGAGGCTCAAGAGGGAGAAGATACACATATACATATAGCTGCTTCCCTTGTGGCTCAGCTGGTAAAGAATCCATCTGCAATGCAGGAGACCTGAGTTCGATCACTGAGTTGGGAAGAACCCCTGGAGAAGAGAAAGGCTACCCACTCCAGTATTCTGGCCTGGAGAACTCCATGGACTGGTATAGTCCCTGAGGTTGCAAAGAGTCGGACTCGACTGAGCAACTTTCACTCCATAACTGATTCACACTGTTGTACAGCAAAAACTAATACAACACTGTAAAGCAATTGTATTCAATAAAAAAAGAGAATATTTTACATAAAACTCCATACCAGTAAATTTGAAAATCTAAACAAAATGAGTATTTTTAATAAGAAATTATAAATGATAAATCTGCCCTAATAATTTTAAATTTTGAATAGATTAACAGTTATAACCCAATTGAAAAGTAACAAAAGTAAAAAAAGTAGTAATAGGACCACAAAATTTTCAGGGAACTTCTATCCAACCTATAGGTAAACAAAAGATTCATTTTATATAAATTCTTTTAAACTAACAAAAGAGGTGAAAATCTTTCCAGCTCATCCTACTATAGACTATACACCAATAGTAAGATAAGGATAATAAAAGCATAATTATAGCCAGTCTCATATGTAGACATAGAGCAAAGAAACATTAAATAAAATACTAGCAAAATTAACACAGTGAATAATACATCATAAACTAGTTGGGTTTATTTGAACAAAGCAAGGATGGTTCAACATTATAAACTCTAATACAATAGTACATTGCTTTAACAGATTAAAGGAGAAAAACTAATCTAAATCACTTCAACAGATATCAGAAAGCACTGATTAAAATTTAATACCCATTTTCTGATGTAAAAAATAAATAAAAGGAACTCAATAAACTAGAAATAACTGCCTTCCTGAAACAGAAAAGGCATTGATTTGAAGGAATAATAACTAGAATAATCATCACACCTAATAGTCAAATGTAAAAAAACTCAATAAGACAAAAACAAGATAAAAAAAGCATGTCCGCTATTACCACTTCTATTTAACTAGCTAATTAGTTAAAACAAGGAATAAAGAAATAATAAGTAGATGGCTGGAAGGCATCACTGACTCAGTGGACATGAGTTTGAACAAATTCAGGGAGATAGTGAAGGTCAGGGAAGCCTGGCATTCTGCAGTTCATGGGGTCGCAAAAAGACATGACTTAGCTAATGAACAACAGAAATGAAGACATAAAACCATCACTGTTTGAAAATAAAAACTACATATAAAATTTAACTGAAAACTATTAGAATAAAATAGTTCAGTAAATGGTGAGATATAAAATCAACAGGCAAACATGCTTTGCCATCAGTAAACTAACAAATAATTTGAAAAAGCAATGAAGAAAAAAATGTCTTATCTGAATGCTAAGAAGAGTCAGAAAATGCCCAAGAATAAACCTAACAAGAAATATACAAGACCTAAGTGAAGAAATAATAATAGCTAACAATTACTGGGTATGTACAATGTGCCAAAGAAGAATTTAAGCACTTTTTACATCATATATTGTTTAATCTTCACAACAACCCTGTGATATAATACCATTACTATCATTACCATTTACAAATGAGTAAATTGAGGCTCTTGGAGGTTAACTACCTTCCCCATCAAAACACAGCAGGTAGAACTACAAATTGAACTCAGTCTAACTGTTCTTAATTAGTATGATATACTATGCTGCTATAAAACTCCACTCAACTATATAAAAGCAGACAGGAATAAGGACCAAAACATAAATATGCTAGTTCTCCCCCAATTAATCCATAAATTCAATGGACTACCAGTAAAAAATCCAAGAATTTTTTATAATAAAACTTGAAAAGTTTATTTTAAATATTCAGAACATCTAAAAGTACAGGCAATTTTTAAAAAGTTTACGGGTAGTCTTACCAAATAACAAAATGCATTATAAGGGCTATAGCAGTTAAGAAATTCTAATGGGGCAGGAATAAAAAATTATATCAGTGAAAAGGGACAGACTGTCTAGAAATAGACCCACGAATGCTGGCAATCTAGTTTATATTAACAATACACTTCAAATAAGTAAAAAAGGCTGGATTATTTTTTAAATTCTATATTCTTTAGGAAAGCACAAAATTAATCTATCTTTCCCCATGCATATAAACTTCAAAAATAAATCCCAGATGGATTAAAAGGCTATATGGAAATAAATTACAAATATTAAAAGAAATGATAAGAAAACATATTTGGCTAAGGACGAACTTTCTGAGTTCAGAATGCAAAAGAAGCAGAGAAAGGAAAGTATTAGTATTAACAGATTTGACCTAAAAAATCAAAAATTTCTGTAAGACAAAGGACAATACTAACAATATTAAAAGTCAAGGGTGGAGCTTCCCTGGTGGCTCAGAAGTAAAGAATCTGCCTGCAAATGCAGGAGACACGGGTTCGATACCTGCCAGGAAGATTCCAGATGCCACGGAGCAACTAAACCTGACACCGTAGTTACTGAGCCTATGCTTTAGAGCCTAGGGGCCACAACTACTGAGCCCAGGTTCTGCAACTACTGAAGACCCCATGACCTAGAGGCTGTGCTCTGCAACAAGAGAAGCCACCACATGAGAAGACCATGCACTGCAGCTAAAGAATAGCCCCGATGCAAGTGGAGAAAGCCCGCACGGAGCAATGAAAACCAGCACAGTCAAAAATAAATTAAAAAATAAATACATTTTTTAAAAAAGTCAAGTGGTAAAAAAGGAAAGGAGGTGTATGTTTATAAAAAGCCAAAGAAAGCGTCCTTGGGCTGATGCACTGGTGAATTTGCATCAACATTTGTTCATTGTATTAATGTCGATATCCTGGTTATGATATTATAGTTTTGCAAAATGCCACCACTGCGAAAGGGTACACAGCCTCTCTGTATTGCTTCTTATTACTGCATGTGAGTCTATAATTATCTCAATAAACGTTTCAATTTAAAAAGGCCAAGTGTCAGTCTGTGTGTGGCTAAAGTCAACTCAGTAGTGTCTGACTCCTTGCGACCTCAAGGACTGTAGCCCACCAGGTTCTCTGTCCATGTGACTCTCCAGGCAAGAACACTTGAGTGGGTTGCCATTTCCTCCTCCATGGGATCTTCTTGACTTAGGGATTGAACCCGCGCCTCTTGATTCTCTTACATTGGTAGGCAGATTCTTTACCATTGTACCACCTGGGAAGAGTGTCAGACTAGAGGAAAATGTTTACTTCATATTTAACACCCAAAGTATTAATAGCTATACTACATTAAATATTCCTAAAAATCAACATGAAAAACTCTATAAAAGAAACATAAGCAAAACACACAAATTATGGAATTAAGTGTCCAAAAAACATGAAACTATACTCAATTTTTTCAATAATTAGGAGGAAAATGGAGTGCCAAGAAATATTTAATCTACCTGCTAATTTTTTTTAAGTAACAAAAATTCATTATCTCACAGTTCTAGAAGCTAGAACTGCGAGACAAAGATGTCAGCATAGTTGGTTTTTCTGTGTGAGCTGTGGAGAAAAATCTGTTTCATGAGTTTTGCCTAGGTTCTAAGAATTTGCTACTTGGCAACATTTTTAAAGATTGATTACAACAAATCATGGTGAGAATCAGGGCACTGAGAAAATTCAGACCATTCGTTAGGTGTATAGAAATGTAAGCATTTCACACAGCACTTTAGTACTATTTAAATTAAAAATTACTACCACTTAATCTAGCAATAATTCTTCTAAGAAAATGAAAGAAGCATTTGTACATGTGCCCTAAAATAAAACAATCAGCATTGTTGAAAGAGTGAAAAAAATGAAGCTTAATCAATAGAGGAGCATTGATATATATCACATTATACATTATATTGTAGTGTACAGTAACTGAATATTACACAAAATTGTTATATACCAATAAACAGTAATTGATCACTATACAGCTATTTCAAAAATAAGGTATAGAATTTTTAAAAGAGTCATATTTTAGAATGAAGTGCAGCTTTATCTTCTAAAGGGAACCAGGGTCTCTTGGAGAAATGACTGCAGTGCTACAGCAGGGAAAAAAGGTAAGTAATATGAGTCCAGAACATCTTGTGGTTCCAGCAAGTACAAAAGTGTTTTAAAATGATGGTGACATGAAAAGAACAGAAGATTCAGCTTGAACAGGCTCCCACTAGCCAAAGCCAAATTTAGAACAACTTTAGCCAAATAATTTATATAGGCAGTAAGAGATTATAACCTTTAAAATAGAATAAAAAAGAATCCAAGGATCCAAACTACATATAAAAAGAGGAAGAGCAAGAGGTTGAAAGATAAAGCAAATGTGGTAAAATACTAACATCTGTGGAATCGTAGTGAAGTATATTGGAATTCTTAGTATTGTCTTTGCAACCCTTTTGAAAAGTCCAAATTATTTCAAAAAAGGTAAAAAAGAAAAAAAAATCTGCATTAAATTTAATACAAATTGACAATTACTGAGAAGAAAACTAGATGATATATTTAAAAACTCAAGGTGCAGAATAATTTCTCTAGAAAAAGAGGTTAAAAGGAACTGGGGTGGAAAATGAAGACGCACTGTCACACTGATCTGTACGTTTATGAAGTTCGATTGGTTTTCAATAAATTAATATATGTATACAACTTGAAGCCCCTCCCGTCATACACACTCCATCCTCTTCCCCAAAGATTAATGCCCCTGGAACAGGTGATGGACCACCAGGTAAACAAGCAAGAGTGAGATGTAGTAAAGAGAACTAATACACAAATCCAGGATTCACTGCCATATCTTACATGCAATTGCAAAGTCTTTATTACAAAATTATAATTTCATACCAGTATCCACATAATGGGCTTCCCTGGTGGCTCAGATGGTAAATAATCTGTCTGCAATGTGGGAGACCTGGGTTCTATACCTGGGTCGGGAAAATCCCCTAGAGAAGGGGATGGCAACCCACTCCAGTATTCTTGTCTGGAGAATTCCATAGACAGAGGAGCCTGGAAGGTTACAATCCATGGGGTCACAAAGAGTCAGACACAACTGAACGCCTGACACGTCCACATAATAAGGTTATATGTCTTATAAATGAAATTTAAAACATCCAAATTACAGAACTGCAATTTCACACCTGGCATCTACATAAACTCTCTGAGTAAGGAATGTCAAAGCAGAATGACAACGCTGTAGATTTTGTATATGCCAATTTACACTAACCACATATGAGGTTAATGATGGGCACTGACTCATTTTAAAACCTTCCACCAGTTTGTCATCTTGCACTTTCTTAGTCCTACTACCCTCCATCAATATATAACCTTTGAAAATGACTTTTAATTTTAATAATCTGTTTGACTGTGATTGAAGGTTACTAACAACCACCAGTGAGAAGGTAAAAATGGATTAACTTGATTCTGTCTTGATTCTATTCTGCACAAATAGACTACTTCAAGGAAAAAAAAAACAGTTTGGTGGGAGAAAATATTACAAAGGTTTGAGGTGTGGGACTTGGTTCAGAGTTCCAAAAACTATCATAACATAAATAATCAAAAATTGGGGTGTCCCTGGTGGCTCAGTGGTAACGAATCCACCTGCCAATGCAGGAAATGTGGGTTCAATCCCTGATCTGGGAAGATCCCACATGCTGCAGAGCAACCAAGCCCATGCACCACATCCATTGAGCCGGTGCTCTAGAGCCTGGGAACTGCAACTACTGAGCCCAAGTGTCGCAACTACTGTGCTCTGCAATAAGAGAAGTCACAGCAAACAGAAGCCCCCACAACACAACTAGAGAGTTGCCCCCCTCACCTCAATTAGAGAAAAGCCCACACAAAGATTCAGAACAGCTTAAAATAGATAATAAATTTTTAAAAATTTGTCTAAACAGACCCAAAAGAGACATCTTGTTTTCTGTTATTAGTTCACTTTTATTTCTTTAATATTTAGTATTCTCAGTCCTCTCCAGCTCCTCCATTTTGGTCCAAATTTTGATTTGTTACAAAGCTATATTTCATGCCATCTTCTTTCCTTTCGAGAACTCTGCCTAAGTTTAACATGATATAATTCAACACTATTCTTTTTCTATAGCTACAACTCTGCATGATCTTCTCTTGCACTCGCCACATACCACAATCACAGATCCAAGCTCCAGTTTAATATATCACACATTAAATGCAAACGTATGCCTCATCTCGTTGCATGAGGTGGCCAAAGTATTGCAGTTTCAGCTTTAGCATCAGTCCTTCCAATGAACGCCCAGAATTGATCTCCTTTAGAATGGACTGGTTGGATCTCCTTGCAGTCCAAGGGACTCTCAAGAGTCTTCTCCAATACCACAGTTCAAAAGCATCAATTCTTCGGCGATCAACTTTCTTCACAGTCCAACTCTCACATCCATACATGACCACTGGAAAAACCATAGCCTTGACTAGATGGACCTTTGTTGGCAAAGTAACATCTCTGCTTTTTAATATACTATCAAGGTTGGTCATAACTTTCCTTCCAAGGAGTAAGCGTCTTTTAATTTCATGGCTGCAATCAGTATCTGCAGTGATTTTGGAGCCCAAAAAAATAAAGTCTGACACTGTTTCCACTGTTTTTCCATCTATTTCCCATGAAGTGATGGGACCAGATGCCATGATCTTTGTTTTCTGAATGTTGAGCTTCAAGCCAACCTTTTCACTCTCCTCTTTCACTTTCATCAAGAGGCTTTTGAGTTCCTCTTCACTTTCTGCCATAAGGGTAGTGTCATCTGCATATCTGAGGTTATTGATCTTTCTCCCGGCAATCTTGATTCCAGCTTGTGCTTCTTCCAGCCCAGCGTTCCTCATGATGTGCTCTGCAGAGTTGACTCACTGGAAAAGACTCTGATGCTAGGAAAGGTTGGGAGCGGGAGGAGAAGGGGACGACAGAGAATGAGATGGCTGGATGGCATCACCGACTCTGTGGACATGAGTTTCAGTGAACTCCGGGAGTTGGTGATGGACAGGGAGGCCTGGCGTGCTGTGATTCATGGGGTCGTGGAGAGTCGGACAAGACTGAGTGACTGAACTGAACTGAACTGAACTGATGCCTCATCTGCATTCTGAAATTGTGAGATGACTGTGACATACCTACATATAATTTTTCTTAAGTGAAAGCAGTTCATCTTTAGACTGATACTGCCAAAGTACAAGCCATCGCCCTGTGCTTGAATATCACACTTAATGAAATTTTCATGAGGCTACTGTCATCTTGAAACAAGGCCCTACCAATGGTCAGATTACTACTGTTAGAGCCTCAGCCTAAGGTAGAATGATGAAGGATTTTGATTCCTAAGTTTAAAATAATAAATTAAAATATTGGTGATGCCAAATAGTCCCAAAAACTGTATGAAAGTTCAGATCCTTTGAACTCACCGATTCCCTTCCTGGGAATCTGTCTTAAGAAAATAATTCAAAAAATAAAAAAAATATGTTTACAAATATGTTTATTTCAACATTACCCACAAATAGTGTGAAACATTGAGAACTATGTTACTATACAAAAATGCAGGAATTGTTATATAACTTATGATGAATCAATGCAATGGCCACTTATCAAGAAATCATGAAACAAGGCTTATTAAGACTATAAATATAACTTAGAATAAAATTTAGAAGTAAATCGTAAATGAAAAAAGAAAAATGAGAAACTACACTTAAAAACACTAAAATGGACAAATATAAATTAATAATTATGATATAGAAATTCTTTTCCTTAAAAAGTTTTAAAATATCATTTTACTTTTGATTTTACAATAAGAAAAACTGGAAGAAAATAAACTATACCAGAAAATCATTCTCTGAAGCCAAACGAAGCCTGAAAGCTTGGGTTTTCCTATTCCTATTGTAGAGAATTAAATTATTTTCAGAATTGGCAGGACCACACCATCTAAAACTAAAGGTGAAAATTAGTTCAAAACCTTGAAACTTGTTTTTGGACAGATGTCAAATCATGTCCAGTGGCTTCAAAGAGATACAATAGCCAGAATAGAAAGAAGTAGTGAAAAAGTTGTTTTATTACAAACCACTTATTCTTAAAACCAAGATATGTAAACTGTAGTTGATTAGAAGTTCAAAGATCAGAAGTCATAAATGGAAAAGGAGTCAGAAAAAGATTCATCTTGGACCATATGCAATCTTTCAGCCTCAAGATTTAATAGTTCTACTAATCCCTTAGTGAAGAAGAATTAGATGTTATTGTCAGAATGCACTGACTTTTTAGAAGAGAAAACTGTGGCATTATTACTGCCTCCCCAGGAAGTAGTATTGCTCTCTCCACTTGGCACCAGCGACTACTTACAAAAGAAACCATGAAATGTATTGCATCTTTGGTACAGAAATTATGCCACCACTTTACAATAAATCCTTCCTCATAAAATCCCATCCTTGTCTTTAGAAAACTTTTCTTGTGATTGAAACATGAAAAATTTTGTTGAAAAATCAATCAAATAAAAAATTGCAGGGTGGTCAATGTTCCAAAGTGAAATTGTATATTTCCTAGGTCTGATCCATTTTCTTTATTTTGTAATTAACTGCCTAAACGCCTTAAGAGGGCTTCCCTGGTGGCTCAGATAGTAAATAATCTGCCTAAGATGTGGGAGACCTGGATTCAATCCCTGGGTTAGGAAGACACCCCTGGAGGAGACTATGGCAACCCACTCCAGTATTCTTGCCTGGAGAATCCCACGCACAGAGGAGCCTGTGGGGCTACAGTCCATGGGCTCGCAAAGAGTCGGATATGACTGAGCAACTAAGCACAGCACAGCAAATGCCTTAAGAAGCTTCTATCTTCATTAACGGAGAAGGCAATGGCAAGCCACTCCAGTACTCTTGCCTAGAAAATCCCATGGAGGGAGGAGCCTGGTAGGCTGCAGTCCGTGGGGTCGCTAAGGGTCGGACATGACTGAGCGACTTCACTTTCACTTTTCACTTTCACACATTGGAGAAGGAAATGGCAACCCACTCCAGTGTTCTTGCCTGGAGAATCCCAGGGACGGGGGAGCCTGGTGGGCTGCTGTCTATGGGGTCACACAGAGTCGGACATGACTGAAGTGACTTAGCAGCAGCAGCAGCAGCTTCATTAAACAATCTGGGAACAGTAGCAATTTTTCCCAAAGAATTAGCTGTCAAATTATTCCTCTAATAATATATTATTTTCTAATGCTAGTGTTGAAATGCTAAGGCATTCTGACAGATAACTGTTTGAAAATTTGAGCTCAAAGCTGTTAAGTAGTATGAAATACTGGTTTTGGAACCAGTTCTTAAGTAGAGGACAAGGCCAGCAAGAGAGGAGGAGACAGTAATGAAGGTGCCAGTAACAGTTCTGGGCACCCTTTCTGATACTGGCATATTAATGTTGGCAAAGGGGTTCCCAACACTTGTAGAACAGTAATTAGGTTGGACATTAAAAAAAAAATACCCTTCATTTCTGTGTAAAATGAGAATTCCACATTTTAGAATGAGATGAGAAAAAAAATACATTAGAAAAATATAGAAAAGATAATTTAAAGTGGGTTATCATATGTTAAAGTCTCTAACTGGGAGAAGAACTTTCAAAATTTCACCTCCAAGGAAAAAGAAAAAGTTGTCTAAGCTGATGTGCTTACTTGGGTTATTTGGTCAATGCTGCTGCTGCTGCTAAGTCACTTCAGTCGTGTCCGACTCTGTGCGACCCCACAGACAGCAGCCCACTAGGCTCCTCTGTCCCTGGGATTCTCCAGACAAGAATACTGGCGTGGGTTGCCATTTCCTTCTCCAATGCATGAAAGTGAAAAGTGAAAGTGAAGTCACTCAGTCATGTCCGACTCTTAGCGACCCCATGGACTGCAGCCTACCAGGCTCCTCCGTCCATATCTTAGTCTAAAACTTCACTGTCTAATATTGTAGCTTCTGACCATATGTGGCTATTGAGCACTAGTCCAAGTTGATATGTGGTACACGTGTAAACCACACTGGATTTCAAAGATTTGGAATGGAAAAAATTGAATGGAAAATGTCTTAATATTTTGCATACTGAAATTGAAATTATAATATTTTATATATACTTGATGAAATAAAAACATTGTTAAATTAACTACACCCATTTCTTTTTAATTTTCCTAATGTAGCTACTCATAAATTTAAGATGACATATATTGTTCAAATTTTTGGCTTTCACTATATTTCTACTGAACCACAATTGTTCATTAAATGAATCAGTCCAGATTAAATTCTTTTAAAATCCCTTCTAACTGTAGCATTCTGACACTAACAGAATAAAGGTTTAAGCTAATAAGCTTTTTTTTCCTTCTTTTTTCATTCCTTCTTCTTCTCATTAAAAGTTTTTTATTATTGGAATATAATTGCTTTACATGTTATATTCATGTCTGCTGTACAATAAAATACATCAGTTATATGTTTACATACATCTCCTCTCTCTTGAGCCTTCCTCCCATGCCAGCATTTGAGGTCTTGACACCAAGACTGGTGTTCAGTACCGAGCTCCCTGTGTTATACAGCACCTTCCCAGTAGCTACTTACTTCACACTTGGTAGTATATACATGTCAGGGCTACTCTCCCAATTTGTCTGCTAATAAGTTTTAAACACAAACTGAAATACAAAGTTACTTTAGAGAAATCTAGGTTTAATCACTATTTCATATTTCTCCACACTTTTTCACCCATGCCCCCGACTAATTTCTCATTCTGTTCCCTATGGATCCCCAATAGCCAAGAAAAAGGAATATCCATTTATTTATTTATAAACTGCAAGTAAGCAGTTCATAGGACCATTCTGAGCTGTCATTCGGTGATATTCCTCTGAATCACCTCTGAAATATATGAAAAATATTGATTCCTAGGCTTGATATCCAGAGATTCTGACTCAGTAGATGTGGGATAAGACAGGATCTTGTACTTCTCAAGAAACTGTCTCACAGGCTCAGCCAGATTTGGGAATCAGTGGTCCAGCCTAACATACTTTGTCTGTAACTAGGGTAAAATGAACGGCTCTAATGCTGAGGCCCAGTGGCCTCCGACCTGGAACCAGAATGCAGGTTTCCTAACCCCAGTTCACTGGCATTGTTGACACACGTTCTGACAAACATTCATATTACTCACTCTTCATGAGCTCCAGCTATCAGTATATCTTCTTTGTCAGTTTTGACATCCAACTCAGGTTCTCCACTAAGCAGAAGCTTCAAGTTATAAATAACCAGCAAAGTACCTAGTGGAAAAATAGATGTTTGACTTTTGTCAATATTTAACTACACTAAGCATCAGTCATGGTGCTATTATCTCACCTAGGGAATTAAGCCTGCTATAGACTAAATTTTCTTTTGTACTTCAGTAAATAAAATGCCTTGGTAAGTTCCAATATATATGTCTTACACATGTCTTATAGCAAATTCCACTTTCTGCCAAAGAGCATTGAGTTTCTATAGCATTGTGCTTCTTTTTAACTATTCAACTTCTTATGTCTTTCAGTGTGGATTCTGCTCATAATGTGCATTACAAAAACTGTTAGAAGCCTGAGCCAAATTTGTATTATAGGCAAAACTCTCATTGCCAGAAATGAAATCAGTGTACATAATTTTTACCATTTGTATAAATATGAAGTATTGCTTTTGTATAAATGTGTATAAATATGAAGTAGACACTAACAGAGGTATTGGTAAACTTTTTCTGTAAAGAGCAAGAAAACAAATATTTCAGACTTTGCAGGCCTCTTACAACTACTCACAACTCAGCTCTACAGTGTAGCATGAAAGATGCTGCAGGGAATACACAAATGAATGATGCAGCTATGTTCCAGTAAATGTTAATTAAGAAAAACAGCCACGGGGCCAATTTGACCTGCAAGCCCTAGCTTGCTGATCCCTGCGCTAAAGCACAGTAAACAAAAACAATCCAAATTGTTTATAAAGTTGATTATAATAAAAAGACAAACAGCACTGTCCGAGAAATTTGAAGAACAACCAATTACACTTTTCTTATTGGTAATAACTAAAATGGAGGGGAGAACAGCAGAGTGACTAAGAATCTGGACTTGGGAGCCTAAATACATGTGTCAATACCCTAGACCAACTATTTACTATCACAATGACTTCAGGTAAGTTTCCTAATCTATATGATAGAGCTCATGAGGCACTTAAAACACAAGGGTTGTTTTGAGGATTAAATGAGTTAATTTTTATAAAGCATTTAGAAAAGTGTTCAGGAAATAGTATATCTTTCAGTAGTATATATATATATTGGAGAAGGCAATGGCAAGCCACTCCAGTACTCTTGCCTAGAAAATCCCATGGATGGAGGAGCCTGGTGGGCTGCAGTCCGTGGGGTCGCTGGGGGTCAGACACGACTGAGCGACTTCACTTTCACTTTTCACTTTCACACATTGGAGAAGGAAATGGCAACCCACTCCAGTGTTCTTGCCTGGAGAATCCCAGGGACGGGGGAGCCTGGAGGGCTTCCGTCTATGGGGTCGCACAGAGTCGGACATGACTGAAGTGACTTAGCAGCAGCAGTATATATATATATTGATATATATATATCAATATTTCACAATTAGAAAGCAACTAAAGAGATTATACATTAACCATCCTTAAAGTACACAATGTATCTTAATGAAATGAATATTTAAGTGCCGTTATTTTTCGTCTATGAGAAAGGGAAAAGGATGATATAAAACATTACTTTTAAACAAACTGCCACAAGTTAGAGGAGAAATTTTCTATAAACATAACAAAACAGAATTTTAATATAAACAGAATAGAATTTTGCACATTAACATTAGAAAAAGCAGAATGCAAACAGCTTTCTCTAAAGCAGGAACCTTTTTGCTTCTAGAAATGAAAAGTGGTAGAAGTCTGGAGAAAGACTGGCACAGAAGCCTGGACTTGTTACTTTATAAACTGCTAACTCTTTTATAAACCCTGGGATCATCTAGTCTTGGATGCTGTAGTAAAGCATCTCCTGACGCAGAGAGATGGGGAGAGAGATTGTCTCTGGCACAGAGATTGTGATTCCCTATGACCATAGCCTGTGTCAAACTCTCCTTAACTGGTTTCACCAGGCTCTTACAAGTACAAACATTTCTCCCAGGGCCAGTGACTTAAGAGTTATTCCTGTTTGGATTCTCTAAGACAAAATTTATATAAATAAAATGAATAACTGCCCCATATGAGATTCCACATGGCATTTTAATAGAAACAAGTATGAAATCATATTTACAGTCTTTTGTATGACACTGAAAACAAACACTTCCACATTAAAATTTCAGGGTTGTGATGATCTTACCACATTTGCCATAGATCACATTAAACTGCTGCATCAATTCAGCTTCAGTTTTAAATGGAGAATATTTATAAATTATAGACAATTCTGTTGAGAATTTTTGAGAATCATCTGTGACAGATTCTCTGGTTCTTGTTAACCATGAAGGTATTGGAACCACAACCTATTAAAAAAAAAAAAACACATCAATTTACTACGAAATACAGAAATAAAAACCATCATTTTTTTTTTTGTCTGACCCTCATTTAGTCTATTTACCATCCAGTCAAATTATACAACACTAGATCCAACCAGTCCATCCTGAAGGAGATCAGTCCTGGGTGTTCATTGGAAGGACTGATGCTAAAGCCGAAACTCCAATACTTCGGCCACCTCATGCGACGAGTTGACTCACTGGAAAAGTCTCTGATGCTGGGAGGGATTGGGGGCAGGAGGAGAAGGGAACAACAGAGAATTAGATGGCTGGATGGCATCACTGACTCGATGGAAGTGGGTTTGAGTGAACTCCGGGAGTTGGTGATGGACAGGGAGGCCTGGCGTGCTGTGATTCATGGTGTCGCAGAGTCGGACACAACTGAGCGACTGAACTGAACTGAACTGAACTGGTTAAGAGTGTACTTGCCCCAGGTATTCCATTTTGATAAGGAAAAGGCACAAAACAAAAATGTATACTTAAGAGTTTTATTCTAAAATGTTCCACTACAGAACATGGTGACTGATGGAATCTACCTCAGCCCCCTACAGAATTATGGGTCAAATGGCAGAGGGAACAACAGTATCAGCATTTCAGAAGTTGAAAAGTATGACAGCATATCCAAGTAACCAATCCAAAGCCCATGCCAGAATGAGAAGCACTAGATTGATTTACAATTCAGAGCTCCCTCAAAGTCTCAGAGATTGATGGCATGAATCAGCTCTCGAGGTAGGGGTTTGAGAAGAGAGCTACAAGTAGTCCAGCTCCCCATCTGGCATTAGCTCCTCCCCCTCCTCCACAGGGACTGGATATTTACTCTCTGGAAAGAGTGGAACAAAGCATGTCTGGATTAGAGGATATGTAAGGCATGAGGAACGCTGGGCTGGAAGAAGCGCAAGCTGGAATCAAGATTGCTGGGAGAAATATCAATAAACTCAGATATGCAGATGACACTACCCTTATGGCAGAAAGTGAAGAGGAACTCAAAAGCCTCTTGATGAAAGTGAAAGAGGAGAGTGAAAAGGTTGGCTTGAAGTTCAACATTCAGAAAACAAAGATCATGGCATCTGGTCCCATCACTTCATGGGAAATAGATGGAAAAACAGTGGAAACAGTGTCAGACTTTATTTTTTTGGGCTCCAAAATCACTGCAGATGCTGATTGCAGCCATGAAATTAAAAGATGCTTGCTCCTTGGAAGGAAAGTTATGACCAACCTTGATAATATATTAAAAAGCAGAGACATTACTTTGCCAACCAAGGTCCATCTAGTCAAGGCTATGGTTTTTCCCGTGGTCATGTATGGATGTGAGAGTTGGACTGTGAAGAAAGCTGATCGCCGAAGAATCGATGCTTTTGAACTGTGGTGTTGGAGAAGACTCTTGAGAGTCCCTTATACTGCAAGGAGATCCAACCAGTCCATTCTAAAGGAGATCAATCCTGGATGTTCATTGGAGGGACTGATGCTACAGCTGAAACTGCAATACTTTGGCCACCTCATGAGACGAGTTGACTCACTGGAAAAGACTCTGATGCTGGGAAAGGTTGGGGGCGGGAGGAGAAAGGGACGACGGAGAATGAGATGGCTGGATGGCATCACCGACTCTGTGGACATGAGTTTGAGTGTACTCCGGGAGTTGGTGATGGACAGGGAGGCCTGGTGTGCTGTGATTCATGGGGTCACGGAGAGTCGGACACGACTGAGCGACTGAACTGAACTGAAGGCACAGTTGGCTGGAGAAGGCAATGGCACCCCACTCCAGTACTCTTGCCTGGAAAATCCCATGGACGGAGGAGCCTGGTGGGCTGCAGTCCATGGGGTCGCTAACAGTCGGACACGACTGAGCGACTTCACTTTCACTTTTCACTTTCATGCATTGGAGAAGGAAATGGCAACCCACTCCAGTGTTCTTGCCTGGAGAATCCCAGGGATGGGGTAGCCTGGTGGGCTGCCATCTATGGGGTCGCACAGAGTCGGACACGACTGAAGCAACTTAGCAGCAACAGCAAGGCACAGTTGGCAGGTGACCTTACTGAGACTGTGTGCTTAGTCACTCAGTCGTATCTGACATTTTGCGACCCCATGGACTGTAGCCCACCAGGCTCCTGTGTACCTTGCCTGGGGATTGTCCAGGCAAGAATACTGGAGTGAGTTGCCATGACCCTCCTCCAAGGGATATGCTCAACCCAGGGATAGAACCTAGGTCGCCCGCATTGCAGGTGGATTCTTTACCTTCTGAGCCACCAGGGAAGCCTATGAATACTGGAGTGGGTAGCCTATCCCTCCTCCCAGGAATTGAACTGGGGTCTCCTGCGTTGCAGGAAGATTCTTTACCAACTGAGCTACCAGGGAAACCTTAACTGAGATTAGAGGGATTCAATGAAAGTATACATATTGGATGCTGAGAACTGCAGATCTCTTCTCTCATTTGGCTCCCAGGTTCTGCCAGTTAGGCCTTCAGGTATAAGACTGTAGGAGTCTTCCTTGAGATACCTGACCAGCCCAGAGGGAAAGACATTAAGGAAAATTACACTGAAGATTTCTCAATAAAACAGCCCAGTATGTATTATTGCGACCTGCATGGCTGCCAAGCCCCACCCACACTCTCAGAGCTTTCAATTGGCATTTTATTGGACTAATCTTAAAGTATTCAAGATTAACAGTCATCTAAGAAAAGTGTCTAATGTGACAGACAGAGACCAAATAAACAAACACAAACAAAGCAACTCAGTGGTAACAAAAACCATAAGAGGAAGATGAAAATCTCAAGGGAAAAATTAATCACAGTTAGTATCTTCAGAGCTCTAAGCACAAATATTGTATATATGAAATAAGAACTATGTATCTTTCAAAAGGAATACTGAGAGACTAAAAAGACTCTTTAGAAATAAAGAACATGATTATAAACAAATGTCTGTAAGAGGGTTGGAAGATAAATGTTAGAAAATCTCACAGAAAACAAAACAAAAATTTAAGGATGGAAGATGGGAGAAAAAGGATAAGAAAATTAAAACCATCTTCAGACATCCACAAGCGAAGAACAAGTGTTGTAAAATGAGAGAAAAGATAATATAGATGGAAGAAAATCATCAAATATTACAGGAAAATTGCACAGAATTAAAGGACTTGAGTTTTCAGACTGAAACATTAAACAAGTACCTAGCACAATGGGTACAAATAAACCCATCCAAAATCAAAACACTGAAATCAGAACACTGGGGAGAAAGACCCTCAGAAAACAGACGGGAAGGGGAGAAGAATGGGTCACACAGAAGACCCAGGAAATACGATGGCTTCAGACTTCTCACTAACAACACTAGAAATCATATGACAATGGAGCAATGCCTTCAAAATCATGAAAGAAAATTCACTTGAAGAAAAAAACATCAAGACAAACTATCATTAAGTGTTTGGGGAGGAGAAAAACATTTTCATGCATATGAAGTCTCAACATGTTTTACCTCATACACCCTTGCTGAGAAAGCTGATGGAGGATGTGTTACACCAAGAAGAGGCAGAAAGCTAGGGAAGATGATCTGGAACTAGAGATATGAAGAGAACTGCCAGGACGATGGCACAGGCAGATCCCAGGATGGCAGCTGAACACCAACCACGGACAGCAGGAGTGTGAGGGGCAGCATTTAAGAAGACTGCAGAGCAGAGTCTTTCAGGAAAGTGGAACTGACAAAACAGCAGGTGAAATTGTCCGACAGGGGACTAGCTTGCCCACTGGGATTAACACAGTGACAAAGACACATAAAACCAAGCAAATATTCAGTGACAGTGGTAAGTACACAGAGCACTAAGCAAATAATTAGTAACTATCAATTAAAAAGTTCTACAGGTAAAGGAAAAATAGCTTATGATGTGGTATAATTGTGTACAGTATAGTGCTTATATAGTCTCATAATAAAAATACTGAATATTGACACAACCAAAATTAAAATCAAGTTATATTGAAGGTGGAGAATTGGAAGGGTGTATATGTGTGATAGGAACAAAGAAAAAGTAATAGATAAATCCTCATCTTTCATAATGGGAGTTTAACAGATAATGCCGAAATCAAATCAAGAAGTAACAATACAAGCATGTTACAAAGAGATTTGCAGGAAAATATCAAAATAATCAGCTAACATTGTTAGCTGCTGTATATTGTCACCCTGCTTATTTAACTTATATGCAGAGTACATCATAAGAAACGCTAGGCTGGAGAAAGCACAAGCTGGATCAAGATTGCCGGGAGAAAGATCAATAACCTCAGATATGCAGATGACACCACCCTTATGGCAGAAAGCTAAGAAGAACTAAAGAGCCTCTTGATGAAAGCGAAAGAAGAGAGTGAAAAAGTTGGCTTAAAACTCTACATTCAGAAAACTAAGATCATGGCAACTGGTCCCATCACTTCATGGCAAATAGATGGGGAAACAGTGACAGACTTGATTTGGGGGGCTCCAAAATCACTGAAAATGGTGATTGCAACCATGAAATTAAAAGATGCTTGCTCCTTGGAAGACAAGTTATGACCAACCTAGACAGCATATTAAAAAGCAGAGACATTACTTTGCCAACAAAGGCCTGTCTAGTCAAAGCTATGGTTTTTCCAGAGGTCATGTATGGATGTGAGAGTTGGACTATAAAGAAAGCTGAGCACCAAAGAATTGATGCTTTTGAACTGTAGTGTTGAAGAAGACTCTTGAGAGTCCTGTGGACTGCAAGGAGATCCAACCAGTCCATCCTAAAAGAAATCAGTCCGAATATTCATTGGAGGGACTGATGCTGAAGCCGAAACTCCAATACTTCAGCCACCTGATGCAAAGAACTGACTCACTGGAAAATAAATGAGATTCCCAGCATCTTTCCCTGATGCTGGGAAAGATGAAAGGCGGGAGGAGAAGGGGAATGAAGAGGAAAGGATGGTAGGGTGGCATCACCAACTCTATGGACATGAGTTTGAGCAGGCTCCAAGAGTTGGTGATGGACAGGGAAGCCTGGTGTGCTGCAGTCCATGGGGTGGCAAAAAGTCGGACATGACTGAGCAACTTAACCGAACCTTGTTGAAAGTCATTGCCACTATGTAAGTGGAAATGAGAAGGTCACTGGTTTCACTTTTTTAAAAAAGAAAAAAGGAAATGGCTCATCTTAGGAAAGCTATAATCGCAACTTTGGCCCAATTTCCCATGTCCTTTACACACATAAAGTACAACACAAATGCTTAAAGTATCGCTTTTCCTCATGTCAGAATCCCACTCAGCTACTCTCTGTTGCTTCTAGACTATTCCTATTAACTAGCCAGACTCCAGCATTGCCAGCAGGCGTGCTGGGCTCCTGCTAGATAATCCTATATTTCCATATTATCCTCCAAACCCCACAGTCATCTCAGGTCTGAGACTTGCCATGCGCCATTTCTCACCACTTCAGCCTTTCCAGATGCAAACGGTCTTTTCCCGTTTCTCTCACTCAAGGCTCTCTAATCGCTTCATCCCAATCCTGCTTTTGACAATTTACTAATAGCAGCAATACACTCATTGAACAGCATGCTTTTGAAACACCTTCATTTTGTTATTTATCCAATTCATACATGTCTGCTTTATTTTGTGACTAAACTGAAAACACTCTGATGGTCAGGTGGTCTTTTTGTTTTCTACCTTCCACAGGGAATACCCAGTGCTGGGCAGACAATGGTTACTCAACATGTATTTGTTATACTGAGCTATAACTGATGTTCATAATACTAAAACTCAAACACTGCAAATTAATAAAATGTTTCTGGGTCAGAAAAGGGAGTTAAAATTATGGTCAAGAGAGTAATATTTTTAAATCTGTTTTGCATTCAGTTTCTTCAGATGTTGTTTTCCAAGTCTTCTGAATTCAATATTCTATTTGCTTTAAAAGTGATAACCTATTTATGGATAGGTGGTGGAAATGTTTTGTAGGCTTCTTCCAAAAATCTCACAGTGCCAAAGGGAGCCTCTTATTCTGGAATATATGTGTACATGGATAATAAAAATAATGTTCTGAAAACAAGATAGGATTAGAAAAACTACTCAGAAAAAGATCAATAGGACAGGCCTCCAATGACCCCACAATGGCCAGCCACCCTCTATTTCCCAAATGTATTCCTAAATTTCTAAATCATAATAGGAAAGCACCCATGATAGACTTTACCTTCTGAAATGGTAAATTAAAATAACTTTATTACCATGGAAACCAAAGGAAACTCTCAACCCTTACCTCATTCAGGCCTTCTCTTTCACAGAATGTCTGAGAAAAAAATACACAGGTCATCGTTTCTTCCTTCTTAGTAAAAAGAATAAAGTCTTTTCCAATCCTCATGGATCCGCTATATTAAAAATCAAGAATATAATGGTTTATTTCTCAAACATTAGAGAGAAGGGACAGGGGAGCACAATATTGTTCTTTTCACTGAAATAACTCCACTGTTTTGCTGACTCTTAAGCAAGGGAGTATAAGAATGATTTTTTTGTTTGTTTGTTTTTTTCAAAACAGAGCAGAGTTAGAACTAATCCAGCCCCACATTCTCACTTAAGATATGACTGCTGAGATAAGGTGCTGTCCAGGGTTGCAGCAAAGAAGGATCATCTGGCAGGTGCCACACAGGTGGCCATGGCCTTATGTCCTCACTTTTCATTGAGAAGACTAATCACATAAGCTCTGGACACATATAAGATCAATGCAAAGACATGCATTAAGAAACAAACACAGAAATGCAATGTATTACGGTACACGGGTGCTACGTCCCCAATCTCTGAAAAAGAGATTCATCCTCCATTTGTGAATTAAATTTTAAAACGCTGTAAAGATTGGGCATGGAAATTATAAAACAAGGTAGGACTTTGGGTTTATATCTTTTTCAAGTTTTTCAAACTTGGATCATTCTTAGTAAGATTTCCTTTAACCAAATATCACTCCTGATAATCAATAGCAATAATACTTACATTATAAGAAAGAAGTCCTCACCTTTTAAGGCCATTGCCATATTGCCCAATAAACTTTAAGGTTGATAACCGTTTCTTGGATGTTCCAAAGTAAATGATATCTGACGCTTCCTCTACAATTGACAAAGACAATATAAGTGGTTAGGACATAGTCTTCACATTGGCCAGAGGTCCAGTTGTCATGATGTCACACATATATTAGGGAAGATCCATACTTCTTGTGTGAGCACAGAGAAAATGATCCTTGTTAGGCTCCACAATCTCTGACCAGGATCTCAAGAGCAATGTACTGACAAGAGGTCAGAGAGACCTAGCTGTGTGACCCTGGGAAGTACAGCCTTAATTTCCTTGACCCTGCTGCTGCTGCTAAGTCACTTCAGTCGTGTCCGACTCTGTGCGACCCCAAAGACGGCAGCCCACCAGGTTCCCCCGTCCCTGGGATTCTCCAGGGAAGAAGACTGGAGTGGGCTGCCATTTCCTTCTCCAATGCGTGAAAGTGAAAAGTGAAAGTGAGGTCTCTCAGTCGTGTCCGACTGAGTGACCCCATGGACTCAGCCTACCAGGCTCCTTCATCCATGGGATTTTCTAGGCAAGAGTACTGGAGTGGCTTGCCAGTGCCTTCTCCATTCCTTGACCCTAAATGGGAGCTATTAACACATCACAGAATTGTTGACAAAGATAAAAGGAATAAATGAGATGATGCATCAACCTAGAAAACAATATATGCCATTTGATAAATGCTAGTACATTAAAGATGCTATAATTATTTGTGCCACTGGTAATTTTTCCATGGTTTTGACCCTTATCCAGCCCCATGTGAGGTTGCTAACCGGGGAAGAAGGACTATCTATTTCTGACTTTGAGAGTTATTCTCCTGATCTCTCCAAGTATTCTGGAATTCTGGAAAAGAATCCTCTTAACTTCAAAACATACATACCTCTAGGAAACAGGCACGCTCCCAGGGAAAGGAAAAGACAGAGATGGGTGTCCCAATTGGGCTACCTGAATACACGCCCCAGATCTGTCCTAAGGACCCTGTGTCAGGCTGGCTGCAGACATGCTATAGTGCAGTGACATGGCTGTGTAAAGCCACCCCACTTGTCTGAAGCTAACTGGACGTTTCACACATGCTCTTATTAAGGGCTGACTATTAGATGAGGGTATCAATAATGATACTATTAGCTATCCCTTATTGATCATTCAGTATATGCCAGGGACTACAGCATATACTTTATTTGCACCACCTATTTAATATTTACAACAAGCCTACAAGGAAGATATTATCTGCGTGTTACAGATGAGGAAATTTAAGTTTCACAAGTTTATGTAACCTTCCCAAGGTCACACTGATAAATGGTACACCCAGAACTATTACCCAGAGTTGTAGAAGGCCAAATGCTACAGTTTTTTATCTCACTGCACAGACTCTTGTGTATGGTGGCCAGAGTCCTGAGCATGTGGACAGGACACTGAACAGGACAGGCGTGATCCCCGTCCTCAAAAACTGTATGTCATGGAATGAGAACAAAGCGGCCAAACAAGATCCTTTCAGAGAGGATTAAGTGAAGAAAACAAAACCAGGAGAATGTTACAGGGAAGTAACAAAAATGTAGTTTGCAGATACAATGTTCAGGAAGGGCATCCTTCATAAGGTGTCCTCTGACTTGAGATTCAAATGATGGAGCGCCAGCCAGGTGCGGCTGGGGTGCTATAAGCAAGGGAGTGCAAGGTATGAGAAAAGGTCAGAGGTGGACAGAGGCCAAGTAATGCAGGAAATTGAAAGCGTTGGGGAGTATGAATTTTATTCAAAAGTAATGAGAAATGACTAAGGGCTTGAATCAAGGGCATCACTATCATCTATTAAAAGAAAAAAGTCCACTCAGAATTGCTGTGTGAGGAATGCACTATGAGGGGGCAAGGCTGGAAGTGCAAAGAGTTTGGACATCACCTCTTCCCAAAGGTTGAGACTGATCCAGCTCAGCTTGGACAACTGATAGATTCTATTTTCAGCCAACACTTGAGTTCCAAAGTTGATAAAGAATTGCTCTCAACGCCAGTGACCCTTCTTAAAATACAACTGCATCTGTCAACTGCAGTGTGAATTTCTTCTGAAGAGTTCAATATTTGTCACTTGTCTGTGTTTTGATTATTTTGTTTTTGGACCCATGTAAAAGAGTTGCTTCTTTTTTAAAGAACTACCTTAGAATATATCACACATAGTCTTTGACTATTTAGACCAAGGGGTCTTCTGAGACTTGAATATAATTGCTTTAGTTTTTATTCTGAGCTTCTATTAGCACTGACGATCATTCTTTCTTCTGGTGTGAAACTGACCAGAACACTTCCATATTATTTGAACTCCCTCACCGTTTGTTAAGTATGGCTTGTGGGATATACACAACTGTTATAAGGATTCTAGGAGGACTTCCCTGGTAGTCTAGTGGTTAAGAATCTTCCTGCCAAATCAGGGAACAGGGATTCAATCCCTAGTCCAGGAAGATTCTGCATGCTTCGGGGCAACTGAGCCCAGGTGCCATAACTACTGAGCCTGCACACCCTAGAGCCTGCGCCTTGCAACAAGAAAACCACCACAATGAGTAAGCCCACACACCACAACCCCACGTGCCACAACTAGAAGAAGCCTGCACACAGCAACGAAGACCCAGCACAGTCAAACATACAATAAACTAATTAAATAAAATAAAGAATTCAAGGATAAGGTATCTCAATTCATGAAAATCCTTTCCCTAAAGGAATAATATCTTAATTCCACAGCAAACAGTAATTTGTACCTACTATGTACTGCCTTTTACTAGCCTTGAAGATACAAAGATAAATCATGCAATGCATGGCAGATGCTTTCACTATGATGAGAACATTCAATTGAAGCAACTAAACCTTTGAACGTGCAGGGAAGAAACACAAACCACTAAAAACAAGAAAAGGTGACCCCCTACACCTCAAGGTTAAGCAGAAAATTTTCAACAGTGTAAAGCCACTTGAAACTGCCTTGGGTCTCTTGCAGGCAGTACCTGCAGGGGGGTGTGCTATAGATAATCTCAGAGTCCATCCAGTTACTGTTTGGTTCTCTCATTCCCAGAAGCTTTTCCTCATAAGAAATCTGTACCTTGCGTCTGTCATTTTTCCAGCAACACTGATTTACGTTCACTTTTGGTCTTGCTTCAGATGGTTACAATGAATTTACTCTGTCAGCAGGAACACTTAAGTCTAAAAAGCTCAACAATAAGTCTGGGGTTTATTTCCCTAATAGCTCCAAACAAGTTTTTATATAGATAGCTCAATTTATTCTTATTTATTTTATGGGTTTTCAGACTATTTGTTCTAACAGGCAGGTAGGAATCTAGATAATTAACTTACCAGGGCTCATACCACATCCATCATCCAGGAAGCACAACATGAATCCACCCTGCAGTTCTTCATTATCCACTGTAAGGGAAAGCAGTTATTACTAATAAATAGTGGGCTTAATTTGCTCATCAGAAAGGCATGCTGCTCACATAATTATTTGTCCTCCCCAAATGCAGCCACTGAGTGACAGAGTTATGGCACAAGGAAGAAACTCAGAAAGTCATCTTCGTTACAGTTTCATGAGAAACTGCAGCGGGAAAACAATCATGCAACAAAATGGCTTTGAACTGACTTAAAACATGTTAATAAACTACATATACAGCATGAGTGGTGCAGTCCATGGGGTCGCAAACAGTCGGACACAACCGTGCGACTGACCTGAACTGACCACATGACATGCCCTGTTTTGGAATCGGACTGGTCCTTTAAACTTCAGGTGTTTTCTCCCCGGAGGAGGGAATAAAAGGAGCCAGGGATATGACTCCAGGATCTCTCTATCAAATTGATCAATGCTGATACCCTTCCACCAAAGCACTAATTTTAAAGTCAATCCAGGTCATTCCCATTAAACTCATCAGGCTCTCTTCCAAGTAGCTAATTCCCGTAAGAGCCATTTGTGGCTGCTTCTTAGTGGTAGCAAATATTTACCTCTTGAAAATGTAAATATTTTTGAAAATACCTAAGTTATTTGGAATCAATTTTGATGATGAAGAGATATCATTCAATTACATAATATAATCTCTTATTTTAAAATTGTGAAGGTGTAACTAAAACTAATGAAGACTAATTTTAATGCACAGTTTGTAATCTGGCTTTCAAAGTAATTTCAACATTTGGATATATGAATTCTAGCAAGCCTCTCTCTTTCAATAACAACTTTATTGAGAAATAGATTACACGTAAAAAAGCAACACATATTTAACATGTACAATCTGACACATTCTGACACAGGTAAATATCTGTGGAACCATCACATCAAGGTAGTGAACATAACCATCATCCCAGGTGCCTCCTCCTGCCCCCTGAGGTCTCTCCCTTCTGACCCTGCCATGCTCTGTCACCCTTGCCCCATCTCCAGGCAGCCACTGATTTACTAACTCCATCCTTACAGATTCATTTTTTTTTTTTTACAGATTCATTTCTAGCACACCAGTTAAGTCAACTCTGTGTTCAATGGTTACCTCTAATCTACATTTTTTAAATGTTCAAGATAATCTATAAATAAGTACCTAAAAATCTTACCTGAGCTTTCTGGGTTCATAATGTTATAGTCATGTCTCCACTTGTAATCCCCCCTCCTCCCATTCACTTCCTGTTTACAAACCCTTTGGATTTCCCCAACCATCTCATTTCTCCAGCTCTTCTCTCTACCTGATTTCTGGTCTGCTTACCTCAACGTCTGTGTCAGAATATTCCTACCCTCTTCACAAATTTGCTCTGTTCAGCCTTCCCCTGACTAAGGCTGATACTTCTCCTCTATTCAACTCAAGTTGAGTTCTCTGCACAATGCAGTAGTTCTCAAACTTGGCTGCATATGTGAATCATCAGGAGATAGTTTAACTGGTCTCGGATGGAGTTTAGGAATAAAAGCGTCTCCTGATTACCCTAACGTTTATCATAACTGGAAACTACCTGACACAAGTCTCAGGCTATGCATTTGCAACAACTGATTTTTCAGCTTTTGGTAGATAGTTCTCATCTAAGAAAGTAAGGCATTTCTTTGGTGAATGGTAGAAATAACTCAAAATTCCCAAGAGTTACATATGCATGCTCAGTTGCTCAGTGATTTCCGACTCTTTGCAACCCCTGAGGAGCCTGCCAGGTTTCTCTATCCATGGGATTTCCCAGGCATGAATATTGGAGTGGGTTTCCATTTCCTTCTCCAAGGGATCTTCCTGATCCAGGGATCCAACCTGCATCACCTGCCCTGGCAGGTGGCATCTTTAACACTGAGCCACCTTGGAAGCCCACACAAACAATGTTAAATTGTTCTATAAATTCCAATGATGGCTTATAGACAATCACCACCTCAAAATGTAATATTCCCTCCCCTAGTACTCACTCTGAGGCTTGGCCTTGTTTACTTCAGTCGCTTAAAACTATGGATCTCATATTAATTTCTACTATCGGTTAAGAGTGTGTGTGTGTGTGTGTGTGTGTTTAGTCACTCGGTCATGTCCGACTCCTTGCAACCCCATGGACTGCAGCGTGTGTGTGTGTGTGTGTTTAGTCATTCAGTCATGTCCGACTCTTTGCAACCCCATGGACTACAGCCTGCCAGGCTCCTCTGTCCATGGGATTCCCTAGGCAAGAATTCTGAGTGGGTTGTCGTGCCCTCCTCCAGGGGATCTTCTTCCTGACCCAGGGATCGAACCTAGGTCTCCTGCATTACTGGCAGATTCCTCACCATCTGAGCCATTGGGTAAGTATGCATGCCCAAAGCAAAGCACAACACCTTCTCCCTCATCAGACTACCTCCTCCTTCTGGTGCTTCCTGCTCAATAAATGGCATTACTCTGCCATTAGGCTTTGGCTGCCTAAGTCAAAGTCTCAGGATCAAGTTCTCCACTTCCTTACCTGACGTAGAGACATGTCTTCTCAATTCCACCTCCTCATGTTTCTCAAATTTGACCACTTTCTCCATCCCCACAATACTGCCTTGGTTCCAGAAACCACCATCTCTCTTCTGGATTCCAGCAGCAGTCCCTACCCCCTCTACTCCTTGCTCCCACAAATGAGAGAGTGCAGCCAGTCTGCTGCCAATCATGCGTTTCACTGCTCTCCTGCTTATAAGTCCCTTGGACTGCAAGGAGATCCAACCAGTCCATCCTAAAGGAGATCAGTCCTGGGTGTTCATTGGTAGGACTGATGTTGAAGCTGAAACACCAATACTTTGGCCACCTGTTGCGAAGAACTGACTCATTGGAAAAGACCCTGATACTGGGAGAGATTGAGGGCAGGAGGAGAAGGGGATGACAGAGGATGAGATGGTTGGATTGCATCACCAACTCAATGGACATGGGTTTGTGAAAACTCCGGGAGTTGGTGATGGACAGGGAGGCCTGGTGTACTGCAGTTCATGGGGTTGCAAAGAGTCGGACACAACTGAGAGACTCAACTGAACTGAACTGCTTATAACCCTTGCATGCCTTCCCACTGCCCACAGGATGAAAGCCAAACCGGTTAACAAATCTAGCTGTCTTTCATAAACTGACCCTCCTACCTCTCTAAGATGGTTAATTTTGTGTGTCAACCTGCTTAAGCTATGGTTAGTTGTTTGGTCAACTAGATGTTACTATGAAAGTATCTGAATGTAATTAACATTTACAATCAGCTAACTGTAAGTAAAGCTGCTGCTGCTGCTGCTAAGTCACTTCAGTCGTGTCCGACTCTGTGTGACCCCATAGATGGAAGCCCAGCAGGCTCCCCCGTCCCTGGGATTCTCCAGGCAAGAACACTGGAGTGGGTTGCCATTTCCTTCTCCAATGTGTGAAAGTGGAAAGTGAAAAGTGAAAGTGAAGTCGCTCAGTCGTGTCCGACCCTTAGCGACCCCACGGACTGCAGCCTACCAGGCTCCTCCATCCATGGGATTTTCTAGGCAATAGTACTGGAGTGGCTTGCCATTGCCTTCTCCGGTAAGTAAAGCAGGTACCCTCTATAATGTGGGTTGGCCTCATCCAATTGGTAACAGGTTGTAAAAGCAGACTGAGGTTTCCCAAAGAAGCATCAATTTTCTGCCTCAAGACTGTAGCATAGAAACCCTGCTTGAGCGTACAGGCTACTGGCCTGCCTAAAGATTTATAACTCAAGACTGCAACATCAACTCTCACCTGGATTTCCAACCTGCCAGTTGCCCTGCAGATTTCACACCTGCCAGCCCCCATAATCAAGTCAGTCAACTCCTTAAAATAATGCCTCTCGTCCTCTTCCTCTCTCTCTACTATATGTCTATCAGATAGAATGAGAGAGACTGAGATAGACAGACAGACAGATAGATAGACAGATAGGGCAGAGAGAGAACGGGGTTGGCAGAGATCTCTGTCTACCTACCAGTGGTTCTGTTCCTCTGAAGAACCCTAATGCATCCTCCAAGCTCATCTCCTGCCATACTCTCCTCTGGCCATATTGCACTCTTCCACTTCCGTACAAATAATCAACTTGGGCTTAATCTCGAACATCTCAATCATTTCTGCAACACTATCAGTGTCCTACATTCTCTCCAGAGTCAAGCAACTATGTATTTTGCTCCTTCACACTTTCCATGCTTGATTCTCCAGGCCCAGGCCTATTTTCCTTTCAGTCTCTAGTCCATAGACTATTTCTTCTAGGAAGACTTCTTATTCTTCCACATCATCAGGTGGCCATAATGAATGTTTTCCTTGTAACTTGTGTTTCCTACTTTTCAAAGTATATTCAAACACCTGTTGATACATCCGTTTCTCTTCCAGACAAGTGGTTCTTCTACTTTTTGGAACTCAAATAACTCAGAGATATGATGAAAGCTAAGGCCCCTTTACTCATAAAAGTGAAACTGCATACTGTATTTTCCACAGATCCTTTATTAGGATGGTGATTTCTTAAAAGGAGGCACTGTGTATACTCATCACTTAGCCCAGAGCCAGCCACTTGGTAAGCACTAAAAAATGTACGGAATGCGTATCCATGTTTACTAGAACTAGTACACACAGACAGATAAAACAGCCATGTCTGAACATATTCAGTTTGGACTTTATAGCCCTAAAGTTAAAGGAAACTTAAGATTGGAAAGTAATTCACATGCCTCAGTAAATAATTTAAAAAGTAGTCCAGTGCTTAATTTTGCACCCCGATACCAATTCTATCTATTGGTGCATAAGCCTTTGCCCTAGTATATCTTTTTCATTTTTTCAAGAAAAATCAATCTGCTAGGTTGATAGCCATATTATGGTTTGCAGCAATAAAAAGTTTTATAACATGATCAGTTCAGTTCAGTTCAGTCGCTCAGTCGTGTCCGACTCTTTGCGACCCCATGAATCACAGCACACCAGGCTTCCCTGTCCATCACCAACTCCCGGAGTTCACTCAAACTCATGTCCATCAAGTCGGTGATGCCATCCAGCCATCTCATTCTCTGTCGTCCCCTTCTTCTCCTGCCCGCAATCCCTCCCAGCACCAGAGTCTTTTCCAGTGAGCCAACTCGTCGCATGAGGTGGCCAAAGTATTGGAGTTTCAGCTTTAGCATCAGAATAGGTAATTTAAAATTAAAAAACCATAAGTTCAGTTTTTCACAAAACACATAAAACCTAAATACAGGAAAAAGTGCCCCTTTCAATGCAAACTGCAAAGATTCTTGTTTATTTTTTGTAATAATGCCAAGTGCTAGAGAAAGTGGGGTGAAGTGAATACAGCTGTGTCCTGCTGGTGTCTGTACTCCCCCAAAAGAACATACTGTGTGAATTCTGATCATTTGATCCCGTTTGTTGACCTCGGTGATTCCAGATCATTCTTCTCAACCCTTGAACCCTTTATCAATCATATGTGTGCTCTGAATGAAACTCAGCTTGAATGTTTTCTCCCTTCTCCATTGTGAGGGCCACTGCCTTTGTTTGAATCTTCATGAAATATTGTGTAGATCATCCCACAGCCCCCCCTTGTCTGCTATCCTTTCACACTTCTGAAAACCATCTACAAACCATCCTGTAATCTCTTGCTAGAGTCGCTTTCTTTAAAAAGAAAAGAGCACATTTCTAGTTTGTCAGATGACACTGCTCAAGACTACTGAATGGTCCACTGGCTACAGAAAGAAAATAACCTTAGTATGAAATTCAAGGTGCTCATCCATTCGGTTCCAAGTCTTAGCTCTAGTCAACCTAGCCCAGGCATTCTCTTGGATGCTTTTTCTCCAAATATATATATGGCTCACTCCCTCGTTGTCATTCAGGTCTTGGCTGGCTTATTACCTAGTTACAGTAACTTCCCTAATCACCCCATGAAAAATAGTACATCTTTCCCATCACTCTCTGTTCTCTTATCCCCCTGTCTTTTTTCCTTTTAGCACTTATTATGGCCTGGAATATTATTTACTTGTCCACTTCTTTATTGCCTAGCTATCCTCATTAGAATGCACGGTCTACGAGTGCACAGGCTTCATCAAACATGGTGCTCCTGGCTCTGTCCCTAGCACCCAGAAAAACTGCTTGGCTCATTCGTAATAGATATTCAATAAGTTGTTACTGAATAAATGAATGAGTCTCCGAACTAGTCTACCTCCATTCTTTTTCTCACAATTATTCCTCAGATGGAAAAATTCTTCTCTTCCTACACTACTTAACACAAATCATATCCATATTTCAATCCCTGGCTCTTTAATAAGAGGCATTCTTTCTCTGTGTTCCTATCATGCGTTGAGTTTCTCCTAGGCAAGAGACACTTTATCCCATTTTCACTTATATAATTGGACATGGATGGAAGATCACTTTTTCTCCACTGCTGACATTTCCTCCTATGGGGAATGGAGTTCAATCAGCAGTGGTAAGGGGCTCACCCTTTTCTGTCCCTTGATCACCTTCTCCTGGAGCAATGAGCACATTCACCTGACTAGTAATCTGGGGAAGAATAACCTATGAGAAGGTGCAGTTCAAATCTCTCCTGTTCCCTTTGAGAGCAAGCTGCCTGCAGAGAGCATGGTGCCGCTAAAAGGGCGAGTGCCTGATGCTCTCCCACACCGAGCTCCACACTCCACCTAGAATTTATCAGCAATGAAGACCAATGCTCTTATTTCATTTCTCAAACTTCTAAGAACCCAGGGAGTAGAAAGGGAAGAGTGGCATTTACTTTGTTTCCTCAAATCTTTCAAGATGTCCATGAACCAGAACCAAAACCTCTTCCTCATGGGCCAGAGCCACCCACCTAGCACAAAATCTTAAACATTTACAAAACTGAATTGAGCTGAGTCGCTTTTTAAATACTGCTAAGGATTTACATCATGAACCACATCCTCTGGCCTGAGACCAACAGCCAATATTCACAGGAGAGCTGACAGAATCTGGATTGGGGATTAGCTTTAACACAACAGGTATTTCTCCAGGTACTGTAAACTACAGGACTGGATCACAAACCTAACTTTCTCTGTGTTCTAATGAAAAAAACCAGTAAGTGAAATAAATATTTGGTGACTGAAAATTAAGTCAGTAAATAAAACATGCTTGGTTTGAATTTTATGGCCGTCCAACATTCATACTGTACATTCACTTATGCACTTTAACACTGTGATAAGTTGGGAATGACATATAGTTAATTATGCATATCCATTAAGTTAATATTCATTTTAAAATAAAACATTTTTTCCGTGGCAGACAAACTGCTCCAAATCACTCTGCTACTTTCACAAAACCCTGGAAGATCTAATTTTGTAAATGAGTCCCTTAAAAAGTGAACAATTTCAGTCAGAGTATACTGTTCTCAACCTGGCTCCCCATAGGGTACCTGAATTCACGAAGCACTTAGATTGCATTAACAATCTATAGAATGTGGTTTGATTTTCATGAAATAAAAGAAAATCAAAATAACTACAGAGTTTTCCATTAGAAGAAAAAATAAAAAAGCAAATGTGCTCACCTGAAAACACATCAAGTCTCGCAGCCCCGGCATCTCTGTAAACAATATAAAAATATTATTGCTTCAGTTTGATATTATGTTTTTGAAAATTACATTCATCTGAATTTCTCATGTGACAGATGACCTACTGTCAGATAACAAACAATGGAGAAATCCACTTAAATTTCTTTAAAAACAATTATTAAAATATTCTTTCCTGCATTTGTAGACTAAGATTTATGATCATTCATAATTTGAGAATGCTACAAAGCCTAAAACTCAGAAATTTAAAAGAAGAAATAGAATTTAGTGGTAGTTACACAAGAAGCTCAAGAAAATGGATATGAACATTAAAAAACTTGGTTGGAAAATAATCCAGAAGTCATATAAAGATTTTCATATATTTTAGAACAAAAAAATTGCTTATGTGTACCATATAGTCACATTTTAAAAGAACATATATGATATACATGTGTGTATCTGTAAGGAAAGAAATCAAATGTTAATTGTGGTTTTCTCTAGGTCAGAGGTTGACAATCTATGGTCTATGGGCCAAATCTTGACCATAACTACTTTTCGTGAATAAAGTTAATGGAACACAATCATGACCACTTATTTACATGTTGTCATATACATATTTGTTTCCATGTTGCTACAGTCTGCCTTCACACTGTAATGGTACATCTGAATGGCTTCAACAGAGGACATGTGGCCTGCAAAGGAGAAAATACTCAATACTTGGCCTTTTACAGAGAAGTAAGTTGTATACACCTCCCCCCCATGATGAGGTTATTAGTGCCTCAGTTTTTCTCTTAGTTGTCTACAATTCACAGATACTATTTGTATATTTTCTTAATTTTTAAAGTAAAAACTTTAAAAGGCAAGGAAAAGGAGCCAGAAGACCCAGGTTTCCACATGAAAGCTGTGAGAAAAAGGAGGAAGACAATGAGGTCTTAACTGACGAGGAAGTGAGGATGTTGAGGAAAGGGGAATCTAGAAGGAAGCTCAGCATAGTAACAACCACTGGGACTCAGATGGGGAAACCTGCATCTCCCAAAATTTCTGTAAGTCTCAACCCAAACCTAGCCTCGGTCAATCAAGTAGGTACACTGTCCCTGTTAGACAAAGCTGGCCCCTAGCTCCTTTTTCTACCCAACTGCTTCTTCTAATGCTTCCTCCACAGAAATTCTGGAGTTACATTACCATTTCTTGATCATTTTCTATGTGACAAATTCTGAATGAGGTATTCTTAAACCTTTCCATCTAATCCTTACCACAACGCATGGCACATAGGTATCATAATCTCCATTATATAAGCATACATGACAGTTGGACTGTGAAGAAAGCTGATCGCCGAAGAATTGATGCTTTTGAACTGTGGTGCTGGAGAAGACTCTTGCGAGTCCCTTGGACTGCAAGGAGATCCAACCAGTCCATTCTAAAGGAGATCAATCCTGGGTGTTCATTGGAAGGACTGATGCTAAAGCTGAAACTCCAATACTTTGGCCACCTCATGCGACGAGTTGACTCACTGGAAAAGACTCTGATGCTGGGAGGGATTGGGGGCAGGAGGAGAAGGGGACGACAGAGAATGAGATGGCTGTATGGCATTACCGACTCGATGGACATGAGTTTGAGTGAACTCTGGGAGTTGGTGATGGACAGGGAGGCCCGGTGTGCTGTGATTCATGGGGTCACAAAGAGTCGGACATGACTGAGCGACTGAACTGAACTGATACAAGGTACCATGTATACAATAATTGCTCAATAAATGCCACTATACTAAAATTATTTTCATAGAAACAATTTTTTCACAGAGAAATTCCACGGGGTAAGACAAAGAAAAGTCATTCACCTTTATAGCATGTTAAGACATTCATAATAAGCTTTGTTCTTAAACCCAGGTACTTTCTCTCTGAACACCTGTTGTATTAGGAAGAGTTCCCTAAGGATTTTCTTCCTGTTCCATCATAGTTTTTCCTACTCTTTCCACAACATTCTTTGAATACCTTCCAGTTCTAATTTAGACAAGTATAGGAAACCATCAAAATCTTGAATACAAGGATATGAAATAACATCTTAGAGTAACACAGGGACTTTAAGAAGACCTTCAGAGAAGGCAATGGCAAGCCACTCCAGTACTCTTGCCTAGAACATCCCATGGACGGAGGAGCCTGGTGGGCTGCAGTCCATGGGGTCGCTACGAGTCAGATATGACTGAGCGACTTCACTTTCACTTTCATAAGATCGACAGAGTGTCTCGAGTAGGTCTGTTAAATAGCTTTATTTGTTGTCAATTACTGGCATCTAAGCAGTGGTGACAAACTCCAGTATCCCCTGAAGACAAACAAGTTGAGGAGTTCAGGCTGACCATGGAGAACCCTGAAAATGGCAAGGCTGAAGACATAGGCTGGTCCCAGGAGAGCACCTGCTACATGCCTGATCCTACTGAGTTGGTCTCAAAGTTGCTACATATAATCTTGGGGGGAAAAAGCATGGGATCCGTTTTTTTTTTTTTTTACATGGCACTTCATCTTCTCAAATTTTATAAACAATTCCTTCCTCTTATTCTTTATGAATACTGTACAAAGTTTCAGTATGAGTCAAACATGAGGCAAACTAGACTTGGTCAAGGTGCTGCCAGATTACAAGCGCTGCTCAAAGAACTGCTCAATTGATCATATTTCTACCACTCCCCTGAGTCTGCAGTCAATCTTTCTTTGCCAGTCACTCTCTATAAACTAGTCCCATTGTTCTATTTTTTCTATATTCTGATATTACTTGCCCTCCTTTGTTAAAATGAGTAAGTGAAACAACTTTATAGGAGAAAAGACAGTTGGCAAAATGGGCCAGTACAGTCTTTCACAGTTACAGGTATCAAGTTGCTGAAAACAGAAGTTTAGTAGGACAGAGGGTTAGTGGATACAGGAATATTGCTTCAGAGCTTGAGCAGACGCAAACAGTAGAAACCCTGCCCTCCTGCAGAGAGACTAACCACAAACATTCATGTGCAGTGGCTGGATCCCTGTTAGCTCTATCTAAGTTGAGTTCACAGCTCTTCTGACAAACCAACTTTATTCTTTTCTTCTTTTCCCTCCTTTTTTTTGATGACTATGATTCCATTTGTTCTGCAGAGTTTCACCAAAAGAGGTGCTAGTGACTTTGTACTTAAGTGTTGAGCTTTGCTGAACAGGAAGGACGTCTTGATGGCTGGTTAAATGGCTACACCTTATGGTCACAGTCACCTCCCTTCTAAAGCTAAAAATGAGGGGGAAATGTAAAACACTGAAATATAGTCATCAATCAGTGGCAGGGAATGTATTTATTAAATATAAATAATATATAATACATACCGTGATGTTGTTTTAAGTTGCTAAGTCATCTTCAACTCTTTACAACCTCATGGGCTATAGCCCACTGGGCTCCTCTGTCCATGGGATTTCCCAGGCAAGCATACTGCAGTGGGCTGCCATTTCCTCTTCCTAACCCAGGGATCAAACCCACCTCTCCAGCACTGGCAGGAGATTCTTTACCACTGAGCCACCAGGGAAACCCTGTGCTGTGCTGTTCTTAATTGCTCAGTACTGTGCGACTCTCTGTGACCCCATGGACTGTAGCCCACCAGGATCCTCTATCTGTGGGGATTTTCCAGGAAAAAATACTGGAATGGGTTGCCTTACCCTCCTCTAAGGGATCTTCCCAACCCAAGGATCAAACCCAGGTCTCCCGCACTGCAGGAGGATTCTTTACCGTCTGAGCCAACAGGGAAGCCCAAGAATACTGGAGTGGGTAGCCTATCTCTTTTTCAGGAGATCTTCCTGACCCAGGAAACGAACCAGGGTCTCCTGAATTGCAGGTGGATTCCCAGCTGAGAATACCAGGGAAGCCTCATTACATAGTTATTAACACAAAAACAGATGTCCAATTTACCAGCACTTCAAGTCTAATCATAAATACAAACTGAATAAAAATGAATAATTTCTCCCTTCAACTGTTCTTTTTCCTATCATACCTTGATTTTATAGAAAATCAACTCATGAAGTGTTCCAAGTGGACACAATGACATCATATTTTCATCCATTATGGCTAGACTTTATTGTCACAAAATTCCTTTGAATAACCTTTGTTTACAATAAGCCTTACCTTGCATTGTCCAGCAATTCAGCTAGTGCTCCAAAAAGGAAACTGTGAGTGGTGCTAATGAAGAAACAGAGGGAAAATAAAAGTTAAACCAACTCGGTAATCAATGTAAAAGGTTCAAGACACATGCAATGTTCTCTAGTTTGAGGCCGATAATCAATTAAGAAGTTATTCTAGAAGTTTCTCAGCAGTCAAGATTCTGAAATACATGTACTCCATGACAAAGCCAGGGCTAAGAACCCTATCACCAAAATATCTTAATTACTCCTAATAAAACAAAGACTTCAAGGACCTGACTCTACTTAGAGCAAATTTTGACATTTTAATATTGCTTTATAAGCATTTAAGTTTTTCAGAGAATGTTTCATTAAAACTATATTATTTAAGGCCAAATAATTTCTAAAAAATCTTGACCAAAACCCAGACTCACTGAAAGACCTTAAGATTTCATCTGCGGACACAGGTATTGGCAGGTTACCCCTGTCTGCACCACTAACCTACATTTTTCTGTGGAATCTTTTCACCTCGGAAAAGCCCACAACTTAAATAATTTCACAGAAGACCAGCATTCACTCTCCCCTGTACCCCTCCTGACAAGTCCTGGGCACAGAAAGCACTAGATAGCCATCACTGTTTCTACTTCGAAGGCTGAATGTTTCTCTGTGGATGGAATCAAATCGCCTTCAGGTTCCACATTTGCTTTCCATTTCCTGATGTGGATATTTCAATCGGCAACCTTATGAAGGGAAGATTCAGTCAGCAATTTTCTTTTTATATCTAGTAAACAGGTAGCAGAAGCAAAAGAAACACATTTATCTGCTCATTTGTCTAATACTATATCCTTCTCTGTTTTACTCTAATCTGTGAATAGTTCAGAAGGGCCACTCACTGGCCTTTTTATGCCACTCCTGCATTATTAGAGAGAAATTAAGTTTGGCCCTATTTGCCAGATTTGGGATAGTTAGGATGACGGAAAAAAGAATCCTCAGGTTCCTGCTTCAATTTTGTAAACTCTGCAGTTTTGTTTGGATAACTAAATTGGAATTTAAAATGGAAATGATTTTTTTTTTTAATTTAAACCTTTAAAAAACCTTAAATTCGCTAATATTCAAAGACTTTGTTGATCCCCTCTAGTTTGAAATTATCTTCTTATAATAAGAGTGAAAAGCTTGGGTACAAGCTTTAAAAAAACAAACTTCATGGATTGCAATTTTTGCTTTAATGACACAAAAATTAATAGACTGTCTTATATACAGCTATCATAGAGTGTTCTGTGATTTTTTCTTTTCCCTTCAGAGTTGTTATGCATGCTGACTGATTTCATTGTTTGACTTACAAATATCTACCTTTGCTTTCATAATGTTAGTATTTTAACATTTTGATATGTTAAAATATGGTTAGTATTATTACTAACCATCTGTAATTTTCTTCATTTCTCAATAAAGAAATAGCATAGGATGGTCAACAATTAAAAAAAAACAAACACCCTGCTCATTTGTACAGGAGAAAGGATCATCTGCAATGTCTCAGCAACTTCAAATACCCCAGACCACAGGACAACACTGTAGCCAAAAATTTATTTTTTTAAAATGCATACATATATCTATTTTGGGAATCTTAAACTATAAACCCATGCTTATGACAGCAGGATCTCTTGACTCTAGTCAGCTTTCAAATTTTTCATTAAAATAAACCCACTAATACAATTGTTGCAAAAAAGTGTCCTTCAATCAAAAGAAATTTAGTACTTAAAAATCTAAAATACAGCAAAAGAAAAGTGTCAGTGATATGCTTTACAAAAGCAGTACTTCAAACCATAAGCCTTTCTAAACAATCCTTCAGAAAAGGAACTTCAATCATTCTGACCAAAAAAAAAAGAAAGCCATGTAAGCTTTTGTACTATTGCACTCAAGACTTTTACTGACTTCCTGCCACATGCCAACATGGGCAGACATGGTCTTTACAACTTTAGGGGCTCAAGCTAGTCGGAGATATGAAAAATACACAAGTAAAACATACAAAGACAATAACACAGATTGTGATTCGGTGCCACAGATGAAAAGTGATGCGGAAGAGTCTTCTGAGGAAGGCAGAGCCTCTCTTCATAGAAGACACGGACTGAACCCTGGAAGATGAGAATTTAGTCCCTTGCAGAGTTAGAGTGGAAACCCTCTAGCAAGAACAGTAAGTGCAAAGTCCTTGAAGCTGAAAAGAGCAAAGGAGGCCAGTCTCCTCTCGCTGCAGTAAATCTAGGAGATCACATTGAGAAGTGGGATGGTCAGGTCATGTAGTACCTCCTTCTCCACAGTTAGGAGATCATACTTTATCCACACACAACTGGAAACAATCATTGTGCTTTAATAAAGAGAGGTATCTGGTGTAAGTTTTTAAAAGCTCACTCTGACAGCTTTCAGAAAAACTGATCATAGGGGAGCAAGAACAGGAAGCAGAGAATCCAGTTTAGAGCCTATGTGATATCCAGAAAGGAGATGACATTAAATATGAAGAGAAACAGATGAATTTGAGATACAAGAGTTAGCATGAAGAGGACTTGAGGATGGATTGGATGTGGGGGTGATACAAAGGAGGAATAAAAAAATCTGCTGTTTTACTGAGGCAAGTCTCCATCAAAAATCTTAACTCGAATACTGTATGATGACCCTTATATGTAGAATCTAAAAAGAAATGATACAAATGAACTTACTTACAAAACAGAAACAGAGACTCACAGACTTAGAAAACAAACTTAAGGTTGCCTGGGAGTAAAGGATAGTTAGGGAGTTTGGGATGGACGTATACACATTGCTATATTTAAAATGGATAACCAACAAGAACATACTGTATGGCACACAGAACTCTGCTCAATGTTAATGTGGCAGCCTGGATGGGAGGGGAGTTTGAGGGAGAATGGATACATGTATACGTATGGTTAAACCCCTTCATTGTTCACCTGAAACTATCATAACATTATTACTTGGCTATACCCCAGTACAAAATAAAAAGTTAAAAAATATCGTATCCCAGGGACCTGAGAGTAGGCCAAGTTGTGGCTGATTTTGTTGCTGCGGCTTCATGCTGCTGTCACTTTTGTTATTTAGTTAACAGACCACCAACTGATAATGGGGTGGTTTGAAGAAGGTAGTTTGGGGAGGAGGTGGAGGCTAGGAAGCAAAATAGCCACAGAAACTATACAAATATGAGGCTAAAGAACTTTCTAAGATAAAATTCAGCCTTTCCAGCACTCGTAATTTTTCTTCCACTTACTCAAAATTACTAGCTCTTCATTTGTCTTCTGCCTCAACTAACGCTTAACATTTTGTACCATCCTTTCCAGCTTAAATCATTCTCCATGATAACAAGTTAAAACTAAGTACCTAGTGAATACTGCCTGGGTGTTTTGTGGTCTGTAAGAAGTACACTGTTTGTCCCAAGCAGCAAGGCCTGGCTTCTTCACACTTCCATTTCTGTTGCTTCAGTTCTGCTGCTGCTGCTGCTGCTGCTAAGTCACTTCAGTCGTATCCGACTCTGTGTGACCCCATAGACGGAAGCCCACCAGGCTCCCCCTTCCCTGGGATTCTCCAGGCAAGAACACTGGAGTGGGTTGCCATTTCCTTCTCCAATGTGTGAAAGTGAAAAGTGAAAGTGAAGTTGCTCAGTCGTGTCCGACCCTTAGCGACCCCATGGACTGCAGCCTACCAGGCTCCTCCATCCATGGGATTTTCTAGGCAATCGTACTGGAGTGGCTTGCCATTGCCTTCTCCGTCAGTTCTGCTACATTCTATCAATCAGAACTTTTGGTAAACCAAATTACTAAAAAGGTTCCCCCCAAATCAACCTAGCACTCACTGCTAGGCTTTGCTGTACTGGAAATAACAGATGAGAAAAACACTGTCATTTGCCTCTGCCATGTGAATATTCGAAATAACCCCTAGAGAGTATTCGAAAAGGATACTGGCCTGACAGAAGAAAGTGTCCTAGTAAAAACTAGAATGTGAGATTCCTGTCTTCAAAGAGGTTACACTTTCAGAAAGACTCAGGAGGTAACAGAAGCTGGAATCAATAAACACAAATTGCTCTCTGGCTTTAGTCGCTCAGTCGTGTGCGACTCTTTGCGGCCCCATGGACTGTAGTCCACCAGGCTCCTCTGTCCGCGAAATTCTCCAGGCAAGAATACTGGAGTGGGTAGCCATTGCTCTCTGGAGGGCAACTTTAATCTTTAAAATGTCAGCGTGTTCCGTAGAGAAATGACTATATGGCCAAGTTGGTAGAAAGAGGCTTCTGCTGGCCTACAATTAAATAATTTTGTTTAGTGATTAATGTGGGGCCTTCCTACCACTTGGTGTTCATTGAAGGGCACCAGAGGCGTTCAGGCTGGTTTAGAACATACATCTTCCTCTCTTTTTCGTTGCTTTAAAAAAAAAAAAGCATATACATTTTAAATAAATAAATCCATGAATCAATGATACCAAATTCCTTTTTTTTTTCAAGGACACTTGGCGAGGAGATGGGCAAAAGTCTTTTCCACTGTGTGGAAGGCCTCCCCACCGTTCCGGCTACAAGGGGGCACTCACGAGTTGGCGTGGATGAAATCCAGATGCAGCTGGGCCCGGAGCAGAGCAGCATACTTGTCGCCCATGTCCTGGAACGCGACCCGCGCGGCCCTCGGAGCCCAGGCCTAGGGGCCCAGCGCCGCTCCGCTCCGCTCCACGCCCACGCCCAGGCCCGCGCCCACGCGCGGACTCCGCGTGCTGCGAGCACGCGCTCCCCCTGGCGGCCGGACCGCGAAGCTCACCCCGCACGGGGTGCGTCCCAGACGTCAGGCGAGCGTCTGGTAAGGGAAGGCTGTTGCTCATCTTGGATCACCTGGTGAGGCTAAGGAGGCTGAGCTAGACTCCTCTTCCCGAACTGAGGTCTAGGTAACCTTACTAAACACTCGTTCTCTGTTATTCTGCAACTGGAAAATGGAGTCCAAGGCCGGGGCTATAATTCGATCAGGAATGATCACACACAGAGACGCACAAAACCCCACAGAACGGGAAGAATTGTGGCGAGGTCGGTAAAGCAGCAGGAAAGGCGGGGCGAGAACAGGGTAGTGTCCCCTGTGTGGCCGTCACACAGCAGAGGTAAAGGCGCTTGTGTTCTCACTCGGCACTTAACCTATGTCAGCTGGGTTGTGTTTTCTTCACTTGAAGGAAAGAAAGGAGAAAAGAGATCTGCCAGAGAGAGGAGGGAAAGAACTAAAAGCCTTCAGAACAGAATGCTGAGGCGTGTGTCCCAACGGAACGGTTTTCACCTGTCAGCTGACACTCAACTATTTGACATGCTGGCCGGGCTTGAAGAACAGACATTCTGTATTGTTCCAAAGGACAGAACTGGGAAAGTGGAAGGTGGAAAGAGAGAGGTTGGGGATAAATATAAGGAAGGGCTGTGTATGCCAGCTATCCAAAAGGGGACACAAAGCAGAGTTACCAATACCCAAGCTGAAACAGGATTTCTCAGTGATGTGTTACGGAAATGTCCTGCTGCAATGAGAAATTAATAGAACTGCTTGGCCTCTAATTGCTCAAACTCATTTATTCTAAGGCAATATGACTTGCAAATAAAGTAGTTCAATAGTACTAGGCAGGTGTTTTATATGAGTTTTAAAATCAGAAACAAGCATCTATGGAATAAGAAAGTTGAACTAGATGTGTTGGTGATTTACATGCATTACACAAGCAATGAGGCTCACAAAAAAGAAAAAAGCAATATCAGCTTTGGGGTACTTATTCTACTTCTAGAGAAAGAAGTTAATCAGTTACTACATTTATAAGACTCAATAGAGGAAGAAAGAATTTGAATGGCAGCCCAAGGACACATGATGCTCTACTTTAATTTGAAAACTGGAAGTAAATATAAACATTTCAAGTAATCTTCCTGATTGCGTTTTTGTTTTAACAGTGGTTATGATGGTGTTTTGATAGCAAAATTCTCTTTACTAGGCAATGTGAGCTATCTTTCCAATTTTTCCTTTCATAGAACTTCAGTGAAATATGACATTTTATTTTCATTTTATGGGTAAGAAAAGCTTGACGAGCCTCTTCTGGATTTATTTTACTACCCCAATTTCCAGCTGCTACCTCAAAGCAATTTACTGTTGGGAGGCACCAGAACCACAAGCCTGTAATTAGTAAAGGGCTGTGATACCTAATTTCTATCAGAGGGAAGGGTGTGATTATCACAGAAGCACTCCTTCTAATAATCTGAGCAGAGCCCTCCACAGTAAGTGGGCAGTCCTAAAGTACTAGACAGTACTGTTGGCCCAGATGACAGGAACACAGGGGGATCTGTTAGATGGATCTGTTAGCTAAAAAAGAGTCCTGAGATCACTGTATGTGCATGCTCAGTCACTCAGTCGTGTCTGACTCTGCGACCCCGTGGACTGTAGCCCGCCAGGCTCCTCTGTCCATGAGATTTGGACATCTGTCCTGATAAGAATACTGGAGTGGGTTGCCATTTCCTCCTCCAGGGGATCTTCCTGACTGTACACAATCCACCAAAAGTCTTTTCCCCATTTCAACTCCGCTTCACCACTCTGCTGCCATAGAGGCAATTTCTGTTCCTCTTTAAGGTATACTTTTGGAATTGCCTCTCTTAGTCACGTCCCTCAGCCCTGCCTCAAGATTCATTTTAATATTACTTCATGATAAAATAAATACCAGGGGAACAGCAGAGAGGGGAGATCTTAAATGAGAACATCATTGGCTCATCTTATGGTTTATCCTGATGTTAAGGACAGCCAATCTGGGGTAACTAAACATTTCAACTTTGCAACATTCATGTACTAGTCATAAACGATGGATCAAATCGTTCAGACTCTACTTTCTCCTTAACACTTAAATAGTTGTGTATGAACCAGCATTTAATTACACAAACATGTTTAAACTCAAGACAAAGTTTATAAACATTAAAAAAAAAATGCTGTACCTATCAACCACTCACATTATCATCATAAGTTCAGCATATGATGATAAACACAGAAAGCAAATGCTATTTAGGTGTTACTATTTAAAGAGGCTAATGACCCTCAACTGATAATAGTGAAATGTCTCTGGAAGCAATTCACACCCTTCTTGCTCATTTTCTTGCTTTTGTGTGAACCTAGTCAGTGTATTCACATCTCTTCCAGTCTACTCCATGTTAGACAGTGGTGGGGTTTTCTTTACAGAAATTCTGTTATCCATATAATTGACCACCTTTCTATTCCAGATATTCAGCACTGTGATAAGCACCCCTGGAGATGGTGGCAAATATGAGGCCCAAAGCGTGCCCCAAAAATAATGATGGTATTAAATGAGTTAGAAAATACGGTATTCACTCTGGGTTGGCTAACCCACTAGCCATTTTCCCAATTTTCCTCTTTCTATTCTCAAAGTTAAAAATATGCTTTTCTAAACTCCCCTGTAGCAAGGGTGGCCATCTGACTCAGTACTCATAAATAAGATAAAAGCAGACCATGTGCTGAGTGGTTTCTAGAAAACCACTGGATAAAAGGCACAGGCAGGGCTGGTACTACCTTTCTTTCCTGTTTCTGCCTTAAGTACAGGCACATCACCAGAATTTGTGTTGTCATTGGCATCCATGAGGGGAAGTTCAAGAGAGCTGTATGAAGCAGTCTCAAGCATTCTTGAATTACTAAACCAAAACCAGAAGTCACTCACCTCCAGTTTTTTCATTATGAAATAAAACTTAATCTTTACTAGTTTCAGTAATTATAACTGGATTTTCTTTTAGTTGTAGCCAAAACTATTCCTAACCAATACAAAGAGAGACAAAGATTAATGCTAGAAAGCACCAGAAGCATAACTTCTTTCCATCGTTGGGCAGATTATTTATTATGATCTGTTATTTATGTCTTTTCTTGCCAGAAGTGGTAAATGTGAGATGAGAACAAGACACTGCAGGAGTCATTAGAACAGAGAGATAGAAAGGGGGGAGATCGGTGTGTGTGTGTGTATACAAAATGTTGTAACTAGAACTGTTAGATTGAATCACAGGAAGAGACAGTGTTGGCCAGACAAGTAAGAAGAACGTTAAAGAGAAGTTGGAGTGTCAGTGTGAGGTTTATGTTTGCTGCTAAGTCACTTCAGTCGTGTCCGACTCTGTGCGACCCCATAGACGGCAGCCCACCAGGCTCCCCCGTCCCTGGGATTCTCCAGGCAAGAACACTGGAGTGGGTTGCCATTTCCTTCTCCAATGTGGGAAAGTGAAAAGTGAAAGTGAAGTCGCTCAGTCGTGTCCAACTTGTAGCGACCCCACGGACTGCAGCCTACCAGGCTCCTCCATCCATGGGACTTTCTAGGCAAGAGTACTGGAGTGGCTTGCCATTGCCTTCTCCGGAGGTTTATGTTTAGTGTGATGTATAATTTGGAGCTGTTATTGGCTCATGTAGTGAATCACTTATTTGGTGTGAAACAACTCCATGGTAGGCTCCAAGAATATAAAAGTAAAAATACCTTGTTTCTTCCTTCGAGGTGTTACAGTTTAATACAGGCAGAGTACAACAGATTTCAATGTAGGAAAAAGAAACCATTCCAGGTACACCAGACACCAAGGAATATGATAAAGGGAAATAGATATTGACAGAACCCATGGAGCAGATAGAAGGGCCAGAGTTAGGGGTCCACCACAGGATAGCTGAGTTCAACTTCACACCAGGAGGCAGAACAGAGAGCAGCAGTCTCCTGATGCCTCTGGAGTGTCTCCAGCTACCCATGAGGATGATTTCCACATACAGGAATACTAAGGCTGGCCATTGCCTCTGTGCACTCGCATCTCGTGTCCTGTAGGATAGCAGCATGACAAAACAATATTTTTCACATCCAGAATCTAAGAATATTTTCTAGTTTTTTAATCTCTCTAAATGGAGATATTAGAGAGAAGATACATGGTGACTAAGGGAGACAATGCACAGTTTCCACCACATTAATGAACTTTTAAAGCCTCTATTAGTACATTAAGGTGTTACAGGTCCTTTGAGAGAAGTTCGATCTGCAGGTAGGGAGGTGGGTTAGGAAAGATTTCAAAGAAGTGGTGGGACTCGAACAGTACTTTGAAAGATGATCTTACATCTGCTAGATGAACAGAATCAGGATTGCCATGCTAGGTAGAGTGCTCAGTTTAAAAAAGGAAAAGCGTGAGGTTACACAGACATTCAATAAACAGCTCATCATGTCTGGAGTGTGGGGTGCAAGCTGTTTAAGAAGCTTGGGGAGGAAGTGGGAGTCAGATCGTGGTGGACTCTGAATCTGCACTGAAGAATTTGGAATGGCTCCTGTGAAGGGTGGGAAGCCAGAGTCAGGCCTTCAGCAATGGAGTGCTGTGAGTGAATTTGTGGTTCATAAGGATCACTCTGGATGCACGTGAACACTAGGTTGGAGGAGTTCAAGCCTAGAAGAAGGAAGGCCAGTTAGCAGAGTATTGCAATAGCAAGTGAGGAATAACATCTTGAGCTGGGGAGAATTGATGTTATGGGGAAAAGAAATGGACTGGTTGCCCTGGTAGCTTAGATAGCTATAAAGGTCATCTCTAGAAGACTTGCAGTAAAGTGGAGAAGAAACTGTGGCGATAAGGACTAGCGAGAAAGAGATGAATATGAAAGGTCTTGTTTAAGAAAATGTGGAAATTGGATTTCTAAGTCAGATCACGAGATACTAGCAAATGCAGGGAGAAAATACAAATTTGGTTGGTTTAACTTAGTTCCTCAGGAGTCTGAGTGAAGCAAGGAAAAAAAAAGGGCAAGCTACTCCATGATTTTAAGGTTGAAGTCCTGGGGAGATGGTCTTGCTCCTGCTAGTATTAGGTAAGTCACCCAAAATTACCAGTTTGAAAGGTAGAAGAGAATAAGTTCATGTTTGTGATGTTAGGATTTCACATTACACAGCATATCCAAGTAGAGGATTGTCTGTGCATTTGACCTGGAGGGAGGATATGGGGAAGAGGGAGGTGGGAGGGGGGTTCAAGAAGGGGAACACATGTACACCTGGGGTGGATTCGTGTCAATGTATGGCAAAATCAACCAATATATTAATGTAATTTGCCTCCAATAAATAAATATGTGTTTTTTTCTGTCTTAAATGGAGTTAGCTAACAACAGGTTATCATTTTTCAATAAAATATAATTTTGTGTTATGAAGGATATTAGTGAAATTATTGAGCTTTGTGTGCCTCTGAAGTCAGAGGCCGAGGAGCTCAAGGGATTGGAAGAAACTGGTTAAAGACACCAGAAAAAAAAAGAAACATATTTAGGGAAATGAATGGAGAAATGTGATTTTTTTTGAACATGAGTTAATACTGTCAAAACTGATCCCCAAAAATCTGCAAATAAATTTTCTGTATTGAACCCCCATTTAAACGTGGGTGTCTAATTTCTGAATTGAGACTGTATATCAACTCAATAGGTTGCCAAGAATTATACACTAGCCTCACCTGGAAAAAACAAGACAGTGTTTTCTAGAATTGTATTTCCTGGAATTTGTCCATAGAAAATGAAGGGGAAATAATGTATCCAGATCCCTCTCAAACGTGTTTTGCTTTCTTTCAACAAAACTGGTTTTAGCTACAAAACAAAAATAAAGTTACAGATACGGAAAACAGACTAACAGACCAGCGGAAAAGTAAGGGGGAGAGGTAAATTTGCAGACTGGTATTGACCTATACACACTAATATATATAAAATAGATAGTTAATAAAAACCTGCTACATAGCACAGAGAATTCTACTCAATACTCTGTAGTGGCCTATGTGGAAAAAGAATCTAAAAAAGAGTGGATACATGTATGTGTATAACTGATTCACTTTGCTGTACAAAACAAACGCAGCATTGTAAATCAGCTGTACCCCAATAAAAATTAAAAAGAGAGGGAAAAATCACTGCAAATAGCCAAATTTAGTGCATTGTTAGAATGCAAATGATGAAACAACACACAGTGATCTTTGAGATACTGTAATAAAAGTCTTTAAAAGTTCAAAGGTAGGAAAAATCCTCACATATGTAAGCAAGACTTGTACCCTGACCTTTGGGAGCACAGCACTTACAGATGTGCAATGAATCACTGACAATTCAGAAGTAGGCACATGCTTCCTGCTGTGGCAAAAAAGAACCAACTCTTAACATTTCTTATCTAACTCAAATTGCAGACCTTTGAAATGAAACAAATTATCTCCTACGGTCTCCAGCAGACAATTTTCAGTCTGGGGACCTTCCTTACCTGTATTCGTATTCTCTTCCCCTCATATCATACCACAGTAACATCCAGAAAATGCCTGACAGATTTCAAATACTTAAACTTTTGTTTCTAATGAAAAATGTGCTATTTTTACTATTACTATATTTCTCCCATGTCAAATTGCCAGGCTTCTGTTATTTGAGGTAAGCTCAAAGAATATCGTAATAATAATAAAAAAAAAGTTTTTAGAGAAGGGACAACTTTTGTCTATAACCAAAGCTGCACAACAGTTTTAGAATAGAGAATAGTTTTTGGTTTTATTTCTTTTGCTGTTGAACTTCAGTTATCTTTGTTCTACCATAAATACGAAAACAAAGTAATGCAAAAAAATCCAACATGTAAAAGAAATGAGCCTGTGATGTGTTATCAGGGATTTTCTATCACCAGCATAACACTCCACCATCTTGTTATTTGTAGCCTGAAATTTCCTCAACAAGGTGTGAAACCTTTCATTTCACGGATACTGCTGGGGAAAATAATAGGGTATGGTGGAGAGGAATTACTGAATGTGGGTTGAATACAGAAGTAGCCAGTTTCAGGGTTCCCTGTTCAAACACTGATGCTATCTATCCTGCTCTTCTGGCTCAGAGGTACTCGCCAGATACCCCTCCCTTGGATGGGGACCAGAGCATTGTCCAAAAGGGGCAACTTGCTCTCTTCATCCCAGTAACATGGTTTAATGATGGAGTACCTTCCTGGGTGTGGTGACTGATAACCCGTAATGCTATTGGAAAATTATCTATCAACAAAGAATGCCAACAGGCTTTGATATGAAGTGTGCGCATGGGGATTGAGAGTGGACAACATCTCTCAAGTTTCCAAATTCCATACCCTTTCACCCCAAATCATTCAGTCTGGGTGTGGCACAAAGGCTGGGGGTGGGAAGTGAGTCATTTGTTCAGAGCCTGCATCCTTTTCCCAGTGGCTTCCTGACTTCGTGTCAGTTTCTGTAACATGCTTCTCTCAGTCTCTCTTTCTTTAGAGGATGTATCTTTCTTATTAGTTTTCTCTCTTGTTCCTCCCCATTTCCAGAAGAAGCGCTCTTACCCTCTGATCACCAACCACCAAACTGGCCAGCTGGGTTGTTGTCGCTATTCAAAACACCACTTCCTGCCAAAGCTAATCACCCCATGTTTTAAGGGCCTCCCATCACGAGGTAGTCTCTCACCAATGAAAAGTCATATTTGCCATAAATGTCACCACTCCAAAAGTGGTATTTCCTTTTTTCTTGTTGTTGCTGTTCAGTTACTAAGTAATGTCTGACTCTTTGTGACCCCTTGGACTGCAGCACTTCAGGCTTCCCTGTCCTTCATTATCACCCAGAGTTTGCTAAAAATTCATGTCCCTTGAGTCAGTGATGCTATCTATATCTCACTCTTACAGATACAAATACCCATAATGTCAGAGGTGATGAGTAATTATTATTATCAGCTTTCTGCTGGGGGGATCTTCTCCCACAAAGAGGCATGCCTTCAAATGCTGAGGAGTTCAAGGGAGTGGGTACATTAAACTTGGCTGGATTTATTAAATATTGCCTCACTCTATTTAATAACTTAGAGACGGTGCATGATGTAATAGTACATAGTTGGACATTTACCTACCCCTTCTCTGTCTTTCAGTTTCTCCTGGAGCACAAACATATCCCAATCTCTGTCATCGTCTAGTCTTTATAATGCATCAGGCAGACCATAAGACATCTTTAATAATCTTAGTCTGAGTCCTAACGCTAATTCTTTCTGGGTTTGGAGTTTCTCCGTTTTCTCATCCTTTGAAAGACCACCTCACTGTTCTTATCCTCACCTAAAGTTCTCTTCTTTCTGGCATCATAATTCCCATCTAGAGTAACCAGAGGATTATTAATCCTGAGCAGAGTCTGATGATGACAGTGGAGAATAAGACAACTCTCTGACCTAAAGGGTGCTGGGGAATTAAAAGAGACTGAGATTCAATAGCCATTATCCTTCTGTTAAAAGTTAAACCTCTGTTCCTTATAGCAGCCCTCTGCAAGGGGATAATGACCATTTCAAGAGCCTTGGAACCTAAAGTAAAATTTGATATTTTTAGTTCCCAAAGATAATATTCTCAAGATTTCTTGAGAATGATATTACAGTGAAAAACAAACAAACAAAAAATGAGTATAATAATGTACTTAATGCCTATTATATGACCAGGAATGAACCAAATAATCTGGTTTTAGTGCTTATAAGAAATTTGTGAATTCTATCTGCATAACTTCCTAAAAATGAAACCAATGCTTCCATGGTATGAAGGCCTCTTCCCGAGCTCCCCAACTCTTTCCCATTTATACCTGACCCGATACACTTTGTTTCCATGGAAAAGAAATGCACCCATCAACCTGGTTGGTGGTCAACCTTTGTGTGAATGGGAACTAAAATTTCACATTAGCCTCAACATGTTGACCCATTCAACAATTTAAAATTCCTGGGATGGAAGCTGAGTCAGGAAAGACAGTGAGGGAAACCCGTGAGAGAGGTTTATCTTTCTTAAACCTCTCTTCTACTGAAGAGTGAAAAACAGTTTCACTATGCCAGATATCATCAGCTGACAGAGCCTTATGGGACTCTTCTTCCATCTACTATTTTCCGTCAACTTTCCAAATACTCTTTTCTATTCCTTATGGACAACCAAGAGTTGGGAGAAGCAAAACTACCCAAGTTTGAAGGTTTTTTTCTTTGCTAACTTGTTATGGAGTGAATTGCAAACCTCCCTCCCATTCATATGTATTCATAAGAATACATACCTAAGAATGTGACTGTATTTGGAAATAAGGCCTTTGAAGGGGTGATTAAGTTAAAATGAGAATATCAGGGAGTGCTCTAATTCTATCTGACTGGTGTCCTTGTAAGAAGAGGAGATTAGGACAGAGACACCAGGGATGTGCGTGTGCACAGAGGCAAAATTATGTGAAGAGGCAGCAAGAGGGAGGCCAAAGAAGAGCTGAAAGGAGGGGCCTCAGAGGAACCAAATCTGTCAACACCTTGATCTTGGATTTACAGCCTCCAGTACATTGAGAAATAAATTTCTATTGCTTGTGCCACCCATTCTGAGATATTTGCTATGGCAACTCTAGCAAATTAATACCCCCTTGTTCATGTTTGAAATTAAACTAATTTGAATTAAATTAAACTAATTTGAATTAAATTAATAACCCCTTGTTCTTGTTTTAAATTAAACAATGAAATTAAAAGACGGTTACTCCTTGGAAGGAAAGTTATGACCAACCTAGACACTATATTAAAAAACAGAGACACTACTTTGCCAACAAAGGTCTGTCTAGTCAAGGCTATGGTTTTTCCAGTGGTCATGTATGGATGTGAGAGTTGGACTGTGAAGAAAGATGATCACCAAAGAATTGATGCTTTTGAACTGTGGTGCTGGAGAAGACTTTTGAGAGTCCCTTGGACTGCAAGGAGATCCAACCAGTCCATTCTAAAGAAGATCAGTCCTAGGTGTTCATTGGAAGGACTGATGCTAAAGCTGAAAGTGCAATACTTTGGCCACCTCATGCGACGAGTTGACTCACTGGAAAAGATTCTGATGCTGGGAGGGATTGGGGGCAGGAGGAGAAGGGGAAGACAGATGATGAGATGGCTGGATGGCATCACCAACTCGATGGACTTGAGTTTGAGTGAACTCCAGGAGTTGGTGATGGACAGGGAGGCCTGGCGTGCTGTGATTCATGGGGTTGCAAAGAGTCGGACACGACTGAGCGACTGAAGTGAACTGAACTGTTATTGTTTAGTAGCTCAGTTGTGACCAACTCTTTTGCAACCCTATGGACTGCAGCCCGCCAGACTTCTATGTCCATGGGATTTCCCATGCAGGAAGACTGGAGTGGGTTGCAATTTCTGTCTCCATGGGGTCTTTGCAACCCAGGGATCAAACCCACATCTCTTGCATTGGCAGGCGGATTCTTTACCGTTGAGCAACCAGGGAAAGTAATAGTCACTCAGTCGTGTCTGACTCTTTGCAACCCCGTGGACTGTAGCTTGCCAGGCTTCTCTGTCCATGGAATTCTCCGGGCAAGAATACTGGAGTACGCTATCATTCCCTTCTCCAATAACAATTAATGGGAAGCAGCTTCTGCCACTCCTAACCAGCCACTGCCCCAACCAATGTTCTCCTTTTAAACTCTTGTCCCTCCAGCCCAGGACTCAAGATTCTCTGTTTAATGCTCCCACCTATGGCACTTTCAAATGCCCTCACCCATAACCTTCTCCAATATCTTAAGTCTCCCATCTTTTCCTCAAAGAACAAGGCATTACAAGCAATATGCTAAATCCTTTAAAGCTACTCCTTTCCTAAAGAATCCGTCTCGTTGTTTTTATACAGTAGACTGAAGCACGTGCACTTGCACTTTGAGTAAGTCACACTGGTAAGGGCTCCATTATAGGCTGCAACAGAAAAACAGCATCATAAAGTGATAGAACAGCCCTGACATCAAATCTGCACTAGATTATTGAGTTTATCTTCTGAGATTACCAGAACCACGGGAACAGATTGCTTCCCTCAGGAACTAATACTAATACCCACAGAGCCACCTGCAGAGAAAAATCTGGCCCCATTCACTACTGCAGTGATTCTTGAAAAATGCTTTCTTTGCTTTTGGTTTAGTGGAGCATGGAAGACTTAGCAAATGACAGACTGTGTTTTGATAGTGAGCCAACTGGGCAAGATCCCTTGATAGTTTTGTGCTCTGTAAACTAGCTAGCACATTGCTGATGCTCAATAAATGTCACATATTATCAACTATCAATTATTCAGTGTATAATGAGGAAGATGCCTTGGCATGCATTACCTCAAAGCTTAATCAAAAAGTGTGTGATTCCAACACCATATCATAAAACAGATTGGCATTTTTACTTAAACTGCTAGACTGTCTACATTTGTATTAGTGACACATCTTTAAATTATTCCAAGTATTTGTTTATAGTGACAACCAACAGAAATCACTGAAATTACTGAACATCAATAACAGAGAATTGCTTTACTAGGTCAGTACAGTATTCCTAAATGTTTTGTGACAGCCTCAAATATGTTGTCTCCATTCCAGCACCTTGATCTGTACCCATTTTCTTTCCTTTCCTGAAATTTTCTTCCTCCATCAGCTGGATTCATCCTCATGTAAAAATCCAGCTGGCCTCACTGGGAAACTTTCCCTGAAATGATCTTCTCCCACACAAGAAACAATGTTTGATAAATCTTTGTAACTCTAATACTTGGAAATATGTATACGGAATGTGTTCAAAATAGACTGATTCTGTAAAGTGCCTGTCATAGGAAAGGCTCAGTAAATAGCTGAGTGAAGGAATACCCGAAGGATAAATCTGTAAATTCCCCATTGCCTTCACACTGCTCTGTGGCCAGTGTACAGATTTGGGGAAAGAAGGAGAAGAAACCCTTGCACAATAGGGGCAGCCTAGCTCTCAAGAGGACAGTGAGCCCCAATTATGGGGCTTTCTCCCCTACTCTCCAAACCCGGATTAGTTCAGTCTTTCAAAGATCCTGAAACACCCACATCTGGTAAAAGAGAAGTCTATTAAGCAACTACTTAATTTTACTAAACCACATTAAACCAAAGGCATCTCAAGCTGTAGCAAGTTTTAAAATCTGTAGCAGTCACATTGAAAATTAATACAAAACTAGAATACTTTTCTCCAACATTTTGGCTAATTTCTCCAAGTGAACCCAACTCCTACAATTAACATATGGTGGGCGGGGCATGTATGCCTCCATGTCTTGACAACAGCATTGAAAAGTCAACAGTTAAGATGGTAAGAGGAATATACTGTACTTAGGTGGAGGGGGAAGTTTAAAGAAAAACTACACTTTTTATTTGCCTTCAACAGAGCTCTGTTTTATTCACATACTGAGAAAAATAAAATAAAAACAAAGGCTCCAGCTTCCAAGGCAAATCAGTATTCTACCTAAGTAATTAAAAAATGGTTTCTGCATTCTACCAACTGAGTCTGAATCTGACATCTTGTGCCTCCCTAAACTACTTAATGCCTACAGGACAGACTACAGAAGCTCTCATTCATTCTTGGGATACAGATGCTGTGACATTCTCTGCCTAAATGTGAAATAAAACTGTAAACTGTGATGGGCTATTCCCTCAGTCCTAGGAGGGAAATAGTACCTCTAAGAGGTGTGACCTGATAATAATGACATGTTATTATTATGACATATACTCTGATTGCAGCCATGAAATTAAAAGACCCTTACTCCTTGGAAGGAAAGTTATGACCAACCTAGATAGCATATTAAAAAGCAGAGACATTACTTTGCCAACAAAGGTCTGTCTAGTCAAGGCTATGGTTTTTTCCAGTGGTCATGTATGGATGTGAGAGTTGGACTGTGAAGAAAGCTGATCGCTGAAGAATTGATGCTTTTGAACTGTGGTGTTGGAGAAGACTCTTGAGAGTCCCTTGGACTGCAAGGAGATCCAACCAGTCTTTTCTGAAGAAGATCAGTCCTGGGTGTTCATTGGAAGGACTGATGCTAAAGCTGAAAGTGCAATACTTTGGCCACCTCATGCGACGAGTTGACTCACTGGAAAAGACTCATGATGGGAGGGATTGGGGCAGGAGGAGAAGGGGACAACAGAGAATGAGATGGCTGGATGGCATCACCGACTCTATGGACATGAGTTTGAGTGAACTCCCGGAGTTAGTGATGGACAGGAAGGCCTGGTGTGCTGTGATTCATGGGGTTGCAAAGAGTCGGACACGACTGAGCAACTGAACTGAACTGAACTGAACTCTGTCTTATAATATAAGCTACACGAAACCCATTAGCAGTCCAATCAGTGTAAAACTGACTCCTTTATCAGTTACTATGGTAAAATTTTATTCTCAGGTAGTAACTCTTTGAGAATCTCAAATAACTTCACAAAACCAAGTGCTATCACCGCTTATTTTCAATAGGTTGAATGCCACCAAAGGCTTAGTACAGTGGTTATAAGGAATAGTATTCACTCCTCCTTCAACACATGGGCTAACCCTCCATCTTTTCTTGATACTGATGATGTCATTGAATCATATAGGCTGCACTATGCCCTCCCTATGAGCACTGCATTCTCCAAAGCTTTGCAGTTTGTTGTATCTGATTGCATTGGCAGCATGACTCAAGCAGAAATTAAAGTCAGCTTGCTCCTTGGTAAAATAAAGTTGTCTTTCTTTTCTTTTTTTTTTACTATAAAAGGAAACCTTTTATAGTATTAGATCTGATTTCACACTTTTCCCTTCTAACATGTATATTACATTGATATGAAAGAGACCAAGGGAGATTACCAGGTCTATCAGACCACATAAAAGTAATAATTTCTAAAAATGAAGCATCAAAGTTGTAAATAGACTGCATTGTTGAGTTTCATTAATTCATGTTGCTTAATATTTCTATTTTTCAAATACAGATATTCAAATTTCATTTCAAAGAAAGTTTCGTGTCTTTAATATTAAGATTACCAATTTTTATGGACCTGACTTTTTTTCGTAGATCATAAAGAGAAATTATAGGGAACACTGTTTAAGCTTAACATAAAAACAGAACTGCTATATTTCAGTTGTGTTTTTTTGTTTGTTTTTGTTTTGTTTTGCTGCCAGTAGGATAAGTCTGTATATTGATAAACGAGTGCAGGAAAATGCTGACTGAGTTTAATGCAGTTAAGTTTAATTTGAATTGATTGATTCAATTAAGTTCAATAATGTTTATTGGGGGCTATTATATGAGGCTGTTGTATGAAAGGTCCTGGGCCTGGTGGGTACCGAAGGCATACAGATAGGAGCAAGATGCAGCACCAGCCTTCAGGCGGCATATAATCTACTCCAGAACACTGAAATGTACATACAGAACCATAATACAGGGAAGCATGACCTAAGTACTGCTCCCACCCTCCTCATTTTAGGTCCTAGAAGTTGAATGATGAAAGGAAGAGGAGAAGATAGTAAGATGAATCTCTCCTTTGGTTCTGTAAACTTTAAATAAACGAGAAAGCACATAGTTTGCTGTTAAGAATAAGTTGTATAATAATGAATTTATTCATTTAACTTTTAATCATACCACTGAAGAAGGGAATTATTTGAAAAATAAAAATGAAAAAAGTGTTCTGATTTCATCATTGTATTAAATGATATATAGTTTGTTTGCTTTGTTGGAAACAAACAAATTTACCATGCAGTTAAACCCTCCTTTTCCTTTAATTAAATTTTTTATTTTTAGATCTGTAGAGTTATTTGCACTCATAAAAGTGCAATACAAAGAGACCCTGGGTGTCCTTCACTGAGCTTCCCTCAAAGGTAACATTTTGCAAAACTACGATGCAGTGCAATATCACAACCAGGGTACTGATATTGATATATCTACTAACGCTACTCAGATTGCTCCAGTCTCATATGTACTCATTTGTGTGTATGTGCATGTCCGTGTATGTGTGCGTGCATGCAAGAGAGAGATTTAGTTCCATGGTATTTTATCATGTTTTTGTTCACATACCCACCACCACAGCCAAGACACAGAATAGTTCCATCACCACAGGGGTCCCTTGCATTGCCCTTTTATAACCACACACACCTACCCTCTTCTATCCCTAATCCCTAGCAACTAATAAAATGTTCTTAATCTATAATCTTGTCATCTCAAGAAGCTTATATAAATGGAATCATACAGGTTAAGTATCCAGTTGAGATTGGCTATTTTTGCTCATAACTCCTTTGAGATTCATCTAAGTTGCTGTGTCTATCAATAATTTTTATTAAATTATTATTGAGTAGAAATTCATGGTGTGGATGTACCTCAATACATTTAACTTTCAGCTGTTGAAGACATCTGGGTTGTTTCCACTTGTTTTCCAGTTTTTGCCTATTATTAATAAAGCTGCTAGGAACATCCTTATAAAGGTTTTTGTATGAGCATAAGTTTTCATTTCCCTGAGATGAACGTCCAATAGTGCAATTGCTGGGTTGTATGGGAATTAATTGTATACTCAGATTTATAAGAAACTGACAAACTGTTTCCCAGAGTGACTGTACCATTTTATATCCCCCAGCAAAGTTTGAGTGATCCAGTTTTTCCACCTTCTTTGTTTTGTTTTGGTATGGTTTTTTAGATTACATTATGTGGATGATAAAATTAGTAAATAAATACATGGCCCATATAAGAACAGCCTGTAAAAAGTCAATCCAAAGAGTCCAAAGGGTAAAAAGGCAGGAGTCATATAAAAAAAGTCATCTCAAGCAACAGGCTCTCTGACTGAGGTCATATGGCTTCCAGGTATGCAGGAAATGCTTCATATTCTTGGAAAGTAACCAGTATGCCCTACAGCTCTGCTCAGTCTAAATTAAAATAAATAAATCTTTTGTTTCCAAAACAGGATCATGGCCTGTAAAATGCTTCAAGCTGCCCTGTGTTCAACATTGCTTATAGGTAAGAACCTATTTCTTTTTTTTTCTTCATCATGTCTTTTACAACTGTTAGATTGATAGATAACCTCTTTTGACTTTTTAAAGAAATGGACAAGCATGTTTTATCCATCGGCCAACTTAAAGCATTGGGGAAGCCAAACTATTGTGTCATGCTGTGGTTTTGAACATGTCAGTGTTAATTGTAAGTGTGATCATTTTATTCCTAATTATGTATTAACATGTTACTATTGCTAAACAGTCTATTTAACTGCTGCCTCTAAAGAAGCGCTCTGGTGTCCTTGAACAAAGAAAAATTTTAAATGTCTTTTAGAAAATATAATACGTACATGATACAATTATGTGGAAGCTTCAAGGTACTTTGAGAGTGTGAATTCATTAACCTTTTAAGGCAAGCTGTACCTCAGAGAAGTGCTTAAGGCACCAAAGGCCAGATGATTTGCTGCCAGATTGACCCTGTAACTCAGTGGCTTACATCTGAATTGAACTGAGAGGTCATTTTGTATACAAAACTGCAAATAGTTAGAAAGGTATGAATTATTTTCAAGCTTAAATCTATAATTTATAAACACTTCTGATGAAGAAGTTTAAATCAGAATATCTACGTTTATAAGCTTGAGACCCAACCAAAAGCAATGTGTATTTCCCTTGAGATACACACACAGATGAATAGTTATAGATACATATCTATATCTAGAGTATGAATCTAGATATGTGTGTTTACATATATATGTGTGCATAATTAGCCTTTTATTCCTAAGCATATAAATAATTTTTGACAAAGAGTTTTAATAATCTATATGAACTTTGCATTTAGGACATGTTTAAACAAATGATTTAGCAAATTCTAGCGAAGTTCTAATTAAGCAAAGCATATACAGCCATACCCAGTTACAGCCCACACCTCCAGATGAAGAAAGTGAGGTTGGTTCCATTTAAGAGGTTGATTATAATCCAATGGTACAATGGTTTGCCTGGACTGTTCATCCACACAATTGACTTCAGAGTGGGTGATAGTGGATGACTGCAAGGCTAAAAGCACTACTATTGGTCTGCATTCCACCTGTGAACACAGCAGGGTCAAAAATACCAGCCAAAAAGGAAAATGGTCTGTAAATGGACTTTTTATAGACTTTCTTTAAAAACAAGTTGAAATTAACTTTAAGTCCAGCTGAAAAGAAAGTATGTTTACTTATAAAGACAACTGGTTTGACGAACTGTACTTGATAGATAAATAAATAAGTAAAATTAAGTAGTCAAAGTTCATGAAAGAACAAATTGAGGATCAGAATCCAAGGATGGAGCGATGTTGACACTGCTGGATAAACTCTTCATATCTCAGGAAAGAAGCCTTTACTGCTTGTAAGTGGAGGAGACTGCAGTCCTTAGAACCAGATTCATCTGTTCCACTAAAAACTAGTTCAAAATCACATAGCTAAAACTATGTGATTCTAAATCACATAGTTGAATCAACTTTCTTTGTTTTGAATCAACTTTCTTTGTTTTTTCCCCACCCACCCATGCCCCCTTTTTCATTTAAGAACATAGCCTATTCATCTGCACTTCCCTGGAACCCTTCTTCTTGCCATAAGAAAACAAAGATTTTTTAAAGTTTGCTTTTACTATTAAAAAAGTTTTCTCTGTTACAGATTAGTTGTCTAATAAATTACTTTTGTCTAGAACTTAATTTGAAGTAAGTAGGGAAGAGATCTCATTATCTATTTCCCTAGTGGGAATGCTGAAGAGTCTACTCAAGTAATTAAATTTATGAGCAGAGTCCCCAAATTATTTTACTGATTTTCTCAAAATAGTAACTTATACACCTTGGGGCTGATTCCCTGGTCAGAGAATTAGAAGTCTAAGTGTCAGAATTTCATTAAAAAACAAAACAAAGTCCTCTCTAGCATTTAGGTCAAGAACTGCTTTCTTCTCTAATAAGACAGCAAGTATTAATATTACTATTTTAAATATTTATTGTGTGTCAGGGGCTTTCCATATGTTACCTTAGTTCAATTCTCATAATCACTCTGAAAATAGGTGTTATGAGTCTTGTTGTACAAATAGGAAACTGAGGCTTAGAGAAGTTAAATGACCAAGATATACAGTCAATGGTCAATGCCAGATTCATAGGGGCATCGGATAGGCAGCACAGCATACAACAACTCCTCCTAAAAAAGTGATAGAGCCAAAGTCATAGCCACTGGTTCCACAAGAGAAGGTCAGAAGTTAGGGAGCTGGGGAATTTTATCTGAGAAAACAGAGCTAAACAAGGACATAACTAAGAACTGTTCCTAGTTGTACCAATTTAAAGAAAAATCCAAAACCCAACATCTTCCTCCTCAACAGGGCATGCTACAATGTGAATCAGCCATAAGTATATATACATTCCCTCCTTCTTGAGATTCCACAAAGAAAGTGATATCATATGATGTTTATCTTTCTCTGTCTTATTTACTTAGTATGATGATCTGTAGGTCCAACCGTGTTTCACCAAATGGCATTATTTCACTCTTCTTATGGCTGAGTAATACTCCACCGTATATGTGTATATGTATGCCCCACCTCTTCTTTCTTCATTCATTTATCGATGGAAACAGGCTGCTCCCATGTGTTGGCTATTTTAACAGTGCTGCTGTGAACACTGGGGTGCATGTATCTTTTTGAATTAGAGTTTTCTCCAGAAGTCCAGAAGTAGAGTTCTGAACTGCTGAATCATATGGTGATTCTATTGTTTTTTGAGACTGTTCTCCATAGTGGCTACACCAAGTTACACTCCTGCTGATGGTCTAGGAGGGTTCCCTTTCTCCACGCCTTCTCTAGTGTTGGTTATTTGTAGACTTCCTGATCATGGCTCTTCTAACTGGTTTGAGGTGATTTGGATTTGCATTTCTCTAATAATTAGCAATGCTGAGCACCTTTCCATGTGCCTGTTGGCCATCTGTACGTCTTCTTCAGGGAAATATCTACGTAGGTCTTCTGCCCATTTTTTGACTGTATTGTTAGGTTTTTGTTTTTGTTTTGTTTTGTTTTTTGAGTTGCATGAGTTGTTTGTATATTTGGGAAATTAAGCCCTTGTTAGTGACACTGTTTGCAAATGTTTTTCTCCCAATCCATAGCCTGATTTTTCTTCTGGTTTATGGCTTCCTTTGCTGTGCAAAAGTTTTTAAGTTTCGTTAGGTCTCCTTTGTTTGTTTCTGCTTTTATTTCCTTTGCCTTGGGAGACTGACCAAGAAATTGTTGGTACAATTTATGTCAGAATGTTTTGCCTAGGTTCCCTTCTACGAGTTTTATGGTATCATGTCTTATATTTAAATCTTTAAAACATTTTGGGTTTTATTTTCTATATGGTGTGAGGGAGTGTTCTCACTTCACCGATTTACATGTGGCAGTCCAGCTCTCCCAACGCCACTTTCTAAAGAGACTGTACTGTTTTTCCACTGTATACGCTTACCTCTTTTGTCAAAGATTAATTGACTATAAGTGGGTGGGTTTATTTATGGGCTCTCTATTCTGTTCCACGGAGAAGGCAATGGCAAGCCACTCCAGTACTCTTGCCTAGAAAATCGCATGGACAGAGGAGCCTGGGGGGCTGCAGTCCATGGGGTCACTACTAGTCCGAGACGACTGAGCGACTTCACTTTCACTTTTCACTTTCACACATTGGAGAAGGAAATGGCAACCCACTCCAGTGTTCTTGCCTGGAGAATCCCAGGGACGGTGGAGCCTGGTGGGCTGCCGTCTATGGGGTCGCACAGAGTCGGCCACGACTGAAGTGACTTAGCAGCAGCAGCAGCAGCAGCATTCTGTTCCATTGATCCATATGTCTGTTTTTGTGCTAATAATATGCTGTTTTGATTATTGTAGCTTTGCAGTATTGTAACAGGGCACTTTTAAAACTGAAACAACCCCACTTCACATTAAGAGGAAATATGGAAAGAGCACATATTTGGAAAGTGCTTCACTAAGTAAACCAATCCTTGGGGCTGACACATCCATTAAAGAATTTGGGGGTTCATGCCCGTATTGTTGGCTATGGTCAGATCTCTCCATAAAATGCAAGCATGCCTTCTGGTTTTAGACAGGGTAAAAAATAAACGGCCTGTGGTCTGTTTCTCTAGCATAGTTCCAGCTCTTGTTTTTCAATCCAGACTTAGTAACCAAGGGAAATTTGTCTTGAAAGCTTTTTTGTTTGCTTTTGTTTTGACAAGAGCCTTTAAGCTCACAGTTCTTCCCCCTAACCCTGTCAGCACCTCTAGTCTTTGCCTTTGCCTTCTCTGCACAGAAGGAATGGACCTTCTCAGTCATCACTGCAAGTGCTCCACTTCCTCGGAAAGCCTATATTCTCTGTTACGGTTTTAGTTTACTATATAAGATTTTGTTCTTAATTTTACCTACTCACTTTGGCTTAAGATTGACTGGTGCTCTCAAGAAAGTGAGCAGTGAGAATAAACTCACTGCCTATGACTAGATTCATTAAACTGTATGTTGTAGAAATCTGTTAACCTACCCACACGCCAGCATCAGTTATGATTCTAGGATTGGGAATCCCATCCATGTATGTAGGCAGTGACCGTGGAGTCATTACTGATTGAATCACATAAAAAGGTGCCTTTTGTGAGTCACAGATGTCTCTGTCCACAAGATTAAAAACTAATAAAAGACCTGGCAGCTTCAAAAATACTCCCCAGGAAATTACATGATCACGCGTGGGAGCACGTATATGGGCATACGTTACTGTGCTGAGAGTGAGTTAAAACAGATTGAAGTTAAACTCAAGTAATACCAGCTTCTGTTTGCTTTCCAAAGTACTCGATACATCAGCAATGGTAATGTCAATAAAGCCAAAGTTCCCGAGTTAAAAGTTCAGTTTCGAAAGCGTTTTATTAACAGACAGGTTAATCATGAGGATCTGTAAGCCGGTCCTACAGTTTAGCAGCTCTTTCTTTTCTCCAGTTCACTCCCACTGACCTTCTTTGTTTTCCTGCCTTTACTTCCCCTATTCGCCTTGCCCCTTTCCCCGTGACCTTTCACCTTTTGCAACCTTTGTAACTCCCCTTCTTCTGTCTCTCCTTCCTTTGATTTCCTTTCTTGATTTCTCTCTTCTTTTTTTCTCTTCTTCACCATTTCCCCCTCACAATCCAAATTTCTCATCTCTTTCTTTCGTCCCCTTCCCTTCTCTTTCTCAATTTTGTGTGAACTGCAGCAAAGTGAGAGAATACATTATACTAGAATACGACTCTTCAATCTTCTACCATGAAGTTTTGGGTTAGTGACCAAAGTTTAGAGTGGGAAGAAAAAAAATAACAATTTCACTATTTGTAAAGAAAATTCTTTACTTACAGAATTTTCACATCCAAAAATATGAATGTAAACATGGGTATTTTAATCTCTCACAAAATTATAAAAATTGTCCTACAGTTAGAGAGATCTTTGAAAATTTTATCATACTGCCAAGACATCTGTGTATTCTTTTCTCCTCATCTTCTTTTGTACTTAATTCTTAATGATCATTTATACTTTATTTTAGTACTTAATTTACAAGCACACATAATTGCCTGGACACCTATTTTAATCTTTTTTTTTTAAGACATAAACATTTTAAGAACAAGAGCTGAGACTCAGTCTAAAAAAATAGTAAATAATAAATATTCTTAATACTGGAGTTGGTTGCCAGGGAACCTTTGCAACCCAGGGATCGAACCTAAGCCTCCAACACTGCAGGCAGATTCTTTACCATCTAAGCCACCAGGGAAACCCTTAATTGCTTATACTGAGTTCTAAGTGCTCTACTTCCAGAACCCCATTCCTAAGTATTTTTGAGCTTGTGGCAGGACTGTAGTACTTATCTCCATGTTCAGCATGAACATCAGTATCCCCTACACCTGAGGGATATAGCTCCCTGAGGGCCTATCCTATGAAACTGCCAGACTTTTCTGTCCCCACTGAATCCCTTCACATTTACTTAATAGACAGTGAATCAGGAATGCCAGCTACCACTGGTTGGAGTGCCCTTGTCTGTGCTCCTTTTTTTGTTTCCTGTTTCTTAGTGAGGCTCTGAGACAACTGACCTGTTGGGTTCTCACCTTCTAACACATAGCACTCCACTTCTTGGTCCTTGTTTTGATCAAATTGAGAAATAAATCAGAGTCGATTATGGAAGGCAGCCCATTTATTACTGAAAAAGGCTAACGAGGCAAATGGAACATAGTTGGATCCCAGAAATTGGCAAATTTCATATACAGTTTCAGCTTGTAGAACCAGAACAAAAAGTGTGCCCTCTGAGGGCAGCTCAGTCTCAAGAGGAAGAAGGATGAATGAGCTGGACATGCCAGGTTATGCCTCTTGGATCTACCCAGAGGGAGCTCTCAGTGAGCCCCCTCTGCACAGAAAGAAAGGGAGTCTGCCATCAGACTCTGCCCTTCCATTCTGCATCTTACGTTTCACATCAGGCTTTCTGATCTTTTTAGTGTATGTTCTGTGCTTAGTTGCTCAGTCATGTCCAACTCTTTGTGACCCCATGGACTGTAGCCTGCCAGGCTCCTCTGTCCGTGGGGATTCTCCAGGCAAGAATACTAGAGTGGGTTGTCATGCCCTCCTTCAGGGGATTTTCCCAACCCAGAGATCGAACGCAGGTCTCCCGTACTCCGGGCGGATTCTTTAACATCTGAGCCACCAAGGAAGCCCTTCCTATTACAAGTATTCATAGTCATGAGCATATTATATAGACCATTTAGTCATTTTCCCATTATAAAGTTTAAAGACTCTTTTTCAACCTCTCCTGGGTAATGGCAATATGGGGAGTCGTTCCACTTCTGATTATACAGCTTCCATTTTTAATATTTATTTTATTATTTACTTATTTGAATGCACCACGTCTTAGTTGCAGATCATGGGATCTTTAGTTGAGGCATGAACTGTTGGCGGCAGTGCATGAGATCCATCCCTGATCACGGATGGAACCTGGGCCCCATGCATTGGGAGCAGGGAATCTTAGTCACTGGACCACCAGGAAAGTACTATGTAGCTTCCCTTACTTCCACACGGCCTATCAACCCATGATGGGCATTCATCTGTTTGTGCATAATGTGAATACATTTTTATTTGTATTGCTTTAACTGGCCAGGTCTATTTTGATTTCCCTTTCACTTATTTCCATCTGTCTCAGTTTGAACAGAACTAAATCTCAGTAAATTCCTTGACAATAGTAGGGGCTGTGCCCTCTTAGCATATTCTATACACTTTCAGTAATATAATATAGTAAAGAGAAAGTAATTTTCAGTTAATGACCTATTTGTTATGAGCATATTCCAGTTCAAAATGTTAGAGCTGAAAAAGACCTTAGAGACCATATGATCCAGGTTTGTTTTGCAGAGCAGAAAATGGAGATGCGGGAGAAAGAAGTGGCTTAGTGATCTCTATTGCAGGGCCAGAGTAAGACTCCAGGTCTCTGACCCTTACTGGCCTGCGAGGGAAAAGCTGTGATCTCAAATATCTCTGTATTCTGAAGTGTCTGCCTTATTTCTACCATACAGGCTTTTCTGCAGAAGATATTCCACAAATGTTTAGATGATAGGTTGAGCTTGACAGGTCCTATTAAAACTGACTATAATGCAGGATGAAAGCAAGGAGGGTATGTAGGGAGTTGGAAAGAAAGAGAGGAAGATTTTTTTCATAGCTTATGATTATAAAGTTTAAAACTAATCTGGTTGATACTGCCTACATTAAAACACACACACACATATTTAAAAACCAAAAGAGTAATAGAACTCAGGGTTCAGTTTTCAATCCCCAGCAGTATTCTATAGGTTTGCAAACACAAAAGTCTGATCTTGCTCTCACTAACTTTCAAGGTTGATCAGACAGAATGAAAAAGGGAGGGGAAACTTCTCAAGCAGAGAGGATAATAGTATGCCCTTCTATATTGCTTGCATTTTATTTCCAGCCCTGCCACTGACTTACTATGTGACCTTGAGTGAGTCATTTCATCTCCAGATGTCAATTTTCTCATTGGTAAAATAGGATAATAAATACTGCTTTCTGTCTTTCTCATGGGTGATGTTATTATCACCACCAATTAATATTTATTGGGTGCCTGTTGGATGCATAATATTGAGGTAGGAGCTTTGTTCTGGAAAGTGGGAAGAAGAGGAGATGAAACAATTTCCATAAGCATAGAGATTTACAAAAGACAGAATTATTAGAGCTTAAAATAGCTATGGCTTATATTTTAAAGCATGCCTCTCAGGCAAGATTTATGTAACAGCATTTTTTCTTAGTTATTGTACACTACACCAGGATAATTATGGTACAGAATATTGGTTTTACTTTTGGATGTTATGTTCCATATAACATTATTTTAAGCAATTACTATACTTTCTTATGTAGCTGTAATTTATATTCTAAACATAATTTATTTCAAAATATTTATTAGCTATGGATGTCATTAGATCTATTTGCCTAGCCACTACCTCTGTTTCTTTTTTTTAAGAGAAAAAAACTACATTAAACATGTAACACTATAGTTAACACCTTTTCAAAGAGAGTGAAGAGAAATCTGAAAAGTCACTTATTAACACATCCCAGCTAAAACCAAAATTTTAATGCTGGTTCATCCACAGAAATCAGTCTGAATGAATAAGTTTCCTATTCTCTACAAATCAATCCTGTCTTCTCATTCCTGCTGTCACTTACCTGATTCAAGTCCTACTAACCTCTCATCTGGACTATTTGATGAGCCTCCTACTTTGTGTCTCTCACTCTGCTCTTTTCCTTTTACCACCTGTTCTCCACACCCCTGACAAAGGAATTTTCCAAGGTTAATCTGTGAATAGATAAACAAAACGTTGGCTTATACATACACACTATTACTCAGCCTTAAAAAGGAATGAAATGCTGACATATGCTACAACATGGATAAACCCTGAACACTAAGTGAAGTCCGTCAGATACAAAAGGACAAATGTTGCATGGCTCCTCTTAAGGTACCTAGAATAAGCAAATTCATAAAGACAGAAAGTAAATGGTGGTTACCATGGGTTGGGGGGAGGGTAATGGGAGTTATTGCTTAAACAGTAAAGAGTTTCTATTGGGAATGATGAAAAAGTCTGGAGATGGGATGGTTGCATGACATTGCAAATATACTTGATGCCACTGAATCATACAATAAAAGATAGTTAAAATGATATCACAATAAAAAGATTTCAAAAGTACATCTAGTCTTATCATTTTCCCTGTTCAGAAAAGATAATTATTTAGAGAGTAAAGTCCAAATTCCTTGGTATGATGGTAGGATCTTCCGGAATGTAGCTCTAGCTTATCTTTCCAACATTAACTCTGACACATCTATACCACAAACAACCCTACGTTTCAATCATGTTGGCAAAGTGAGGGTCACACACATAACATGAAGCAGAGTAGTTCTCTGTGCCTTACTCTCCTCCTCTGATTCTCAGCTCTCCAAGTTTCTTCAGCCTGGAATGTGTGTTCTTTGCTTCCCCTCCCTTCCTCCCACTGTGGAAACCTCTTTGAAGCTTAACTCAGAACCAATTTCTCTGTGAGACCTTCCTTCCAGTATTGGAATTAATCACTGCCCCTTCAGATAATCTAGTCAAAATGTATCTTCTTATAATTATTTTTCAATTCTGAATATAATATGTGTTTCCCAGTGGCAAGAGTTATTTACTGATTATCTTTCCATGCAGTGATATTTATAAGAGTAGGAATTAGGGTGAGGCAAGTAGAGGTCTTATGGCACAAAAGTTGTATAACCATAAGAGAGAATTCCTTCTTTTTTGGTACTTTTAAAGTTAAGGTATAGTTCATTTACAATGTTGTGTTAGTTTCAAATGGGGCTTCCCTGGTGGCCCAGATGATAAAGAATCTGCATGCAATGTGGGAGACCCGGGTCCAATCCCTGGGTCTGGAAAATCCCCTGGAGAAGAGAATGGCAACCCACTTGAGTACTCTTGCCTGGAGAATTCCATGGACAGAGGAGCCTGGTGGGGTCCAGTCCATGGGATTGCAACTTATTAAATAACACAAGAGCAAAGTCTTTTCTTTTTTGTATATTTTAAATTGAGATATAGTTCATTTACAAGGTTGTGTTAGTTTCAAGCGTACAACAAAGTGATTCATTTATACATACATATGTGTATATATATATATATACACACAGTTTTTCAGATTCTTTCCCATTATAGGTTTTTATAAGATACTGAATATAGTTCCCTGGGCCATACAGTAGGTCCTTATTGTTTTATCTCTCTGCCCCTCATTCCTCCACTATCCCCTTTGGTAATGGTAAGTTTGTTTTCTAGTCAGTTAATTCCTTCTTATATTTTATGCCCTATTGACTTCACTTGCATCATCTAATCTCAACTCTGGTATTTAGCAGTTTATACTGACACTAGTTAGTGCTTATCATGCATTGTTTTAGTTATCTACTACAGCATAATTAATTTCTCCAAATGTTAGCAGCTTAAAACATTAAATACTTATTATTTCGCGATTTCTAAGTGTCAGCAACTTGGGAGTGTCTCGGGTTCTGACTGAGGATCTCTCATGAGGTTGCAGTAAAGATACTAATGGGAGCTCTGGTCCTCTTAAGGTTTGACTGGAGCAAAAGCATCAGGTTCCCAGGTGGTTCACTTACATGACTGTTGCTAGAACACTTCAGTTCCTTGATGTGTCGGCCTCTCCTTTAGGGCTGCTTGAGTGTCCTTACAACATGGCAGGTGGCTGTAATGTCTTTTATGTCATAGCCACAGGAATTATACACTGTCATTGCCACAATAGTCTGTGATTACACAAGTCAGCCCCACTAAGTGAAAGAGGGGACCACATAAATACTAGCAGGCAGGGATCTTTGGGGATCATCTTAGAGGATGGCTTTCATAGACATGTTACTTTGATTGTATTGATTAGATTATCTAGCAGTAGGTTAGTAACTATTATCTTCTGAAGTCAACATTTGCTTTTTACTTTTAAATCATTGAATAAATAAAACTACTAATTTTTTATAAATGGAGAATATGTCTGAGTCATTTTTCAAGTCTCTGTTAGTAGTACTGTGTTTTGCACCCAGAGGCATCTTGACTGATGTATAATATCCAGAAAGGCTGTGGTTTTCTTTTTTTAAAACTATTGTATTAAAGTATTGCTGACTAGCAATGTTGTGATAGTTTCAGGTGGACAGCAAATGAACTCAACCACATATATACGTGTATCCATTCTCCCCTAAACATCCCTCCCATCCAGGCTGTCACATAACATTAAGCAGAGTTCCCTGTGCTATACAGCAGGCCCTTGCTGGTTATCCATTTAAAATAAAGCGGTGTGTGCAGGTTGATCCCAAACTCCCTAACTATACCATCCTCCCACTCCTCCCCTCTGGAAACCACAGTTTGTTCTTTAAGTCTCTGAGTCTTTTTGTTTTGTAAATAATTTCATTTGTATAATTTCTTTTTAGTTTCCTCACATAAGGGATGTCATATGACACTTCTCTTTCTTTGTCTGACTTACTTCACCCCCTATGGCAATCTCTAGTTCCATCCATGTTGCTGCACATGGCATTATTTCTCTCTTTTTAATGACTGAGTAGTATTCTATTGTGTATATGTACCACATCCTTCTTATCCATTCAACAGCCTATCATTTTCAATACCTGTTTGAAACTAGAGCTTACTAGATTGACAAACTAAACTAGAAATGAAAGAGCCGATAACTAGAATCGTGCTTAGAACTCAAGGCCAATCTTGGGAAAGCATGAGATCATAAGGAATCATGTGTAAGTAATGATTATTTCCTTTTTTCCATAAACATAAAATATTTTTATAATCTGACCCCAAGCAACTCTCCCTCTTAGTAATAATATAGTGCAATGGCTCTGAAGGGAGAATTGTATCTCCCTCACCCACTAGCTCTGTGACTTTAGACCTATTATTTAACTTTTTTGTGCTTTAATCCCCTTGTATACAAAATAAAGTGATTAACAGTGCCACTTCCTAGGTTTGTTGTGAGTTTTAAATAAGGGCTTCCCTGATAGCTCAGTTGGCAAAGAATCTGCCTGCAATGCAGGAGACCCCAGTTCAATTCCTGGGTTGAGAAGATCTGCTAGAGAAAGGAAAGGCTACCCACTCCAGTAAATGAGGTAATTCAGGTATAATATTTAGCACAATGCTCAATAAATGTTAACCAAATTTATATAAAACTCTAACCAGCCACCTCTAACCACTGTTTTCAGACACTGGTCTTGTAGATTCCTAATGTCATACCTTTGTTCACACCACTTTTTAAGCTTCAAATGAAAAGACTTTCCCCTCCTTTCATTATGCTAGACATAATCTTTCTTTATGGTAGGTATAATCTTCCCTTCACAGAATAGGTTAAGCAATTTCCCTGAACATGAAAATATCTGCTTGTGCTCTGGTACTCCAATGCTTCCTAAGCTCCCTTGAAAGTAAGTGAAAGTAGTGAAAGTTTTAGTCGCTCAGTCATGTCTGACTCTTTGCAGCCCCATAGACCATAGCCTGCCAGGTTCCTCTGTTCATGGGATTCTCCAGGCAAGAATACTGGAGTGGGTTGCCAGGGGATCTTCCCAACCCAGGGGATCTTCCCAACCCAGGGATCAAACCCGGGTCTCCTGCATTACAGGCAGATTCTTTACCATCTGAGCCACCAGGGAAGCTCCCTTAGCACAGTCAAATCCTGTGTATTTTTGTTTTGTTTTGAATCTTGGGCCCTTCATCCCCTCTCCTATAGAAGGGGGGTTTCATATTTATAGATCACTGTAACCCTAACCTATACAGATTATTGGTCAATGAAGGCTTGTTAATGATGAAGATATAAAGTATCTAATGTAACATTACTTACGGTTTGATTCATAATAAATGCTTCTTTGTCACAAGCAATGAACAGATTATATTGTTACCATGAATAACTCAGGAGTATGTTCTTCCTTTATAACATGACTGTGTTTTATTTAAGAATGAAAGCATAATATAGACTGTTAAAAGTTCAAGATCCTAAAGAAGTATGGGTTTTTAAAAATTACTTTTTTCTTAATTCTACAGTGAGAAGAAGATAGAAAATGCAAGTCTGCTTGCATTTAAAGAAAGCTCTCTCAATGTTAACAATTTTAACTACAGTTTCAGATTGGGGATCAGTCTACTTCAAAATGAAAGATACGTTCTATTTTAACAGGCTGAGAAAGCAAAAGTAAGATTGTAGACGTATAGGTTTGAACCAAGTGGTTTACATCTATTAATTTATCCAATCTTTATAGTAAGCCTGTTATTGTCTGTGTTATTATTGTTTTTATTATTATTATGTCTCCTTACAGACAGGAAAACTAGAGCTCAGAGAAACTAAGCAACTTGCCTAAAAAAGGGACTGAGCTGAAATTTGAATTTAAGTCTGCAGTCTCCCATCCATGAACAAAAACTCTGAAACACTTCTCCATCCACCACACAGCATTGGCTGCATGCTGTGTGATACCCAGGTCACACAGGGTGATGACAGGACAAAGATGCCAAAGGACTGAGGAGCAGCCATCGGCCCCAGGGCATAGATTTTCCAGCGTTTCCTTCTTAGGTACCCTTCCTCTCAAACACCATGGCTGCTTTAAGAGGACACACTTTCTTTAAGAGGAAACACTGAGATGTAAATATTGCCTTAAAAGATGCTGTGTTGTTGGACTCAATTACAGGAGTACTGGGCGCACCATTTTTACTGGAGGACCCAGCAAACCAGTTCCTACGTCTCAAAAGACACATATATTTGCAGGATTATTGGAACCCAGATCACAGTCCGAATACATGGGGAAACACACTGGTTGACCAGGTATTTGTATTACAAACAAAAGGCCCTTCACTGTCTCCCTTTTTAATAAAAATGAAATTTTTATTTTATATTGGCATACAGTCGGTTAACAATGTTGTGTTAGTTTAAGATGGACAACAAAGTGATTCAGTTATACATATGCACCATCTCTATTTTCAAATAAGCATGGTAGCAACTGGCATTAACACACCACCAGCCCAATTCCTACTTTTTCTCTTTAGCTGTCCTGAGCTATACCTGCTCTTTCCTCCCCATGAAGAGGCTTTCATCTGCTAAATTCCACCTCCTCCTTCAAGACTAAGATCAAATGTTCCCTTCTTTCTGAATCCTTTTCTTTCTTTCCAGGAAGGCATCTGTCCTTCCTTCTCTCATCTTTGAAAGCTGTTCACATGTGAATAGTTCTCAAATATCACCCTGGAATTATTTGTTGTGTGCACCTGATCTCCTTACCTAGACTAAAAATGTCAGGTGCTTGTCTTATCCACCAAGGTCATTATTCTCAAGTTTCAGTGAATTAATTATTACATGGTGGGGCAGGTGGATGGAGGGATCATGGTCATATTTTAGTTCCCTCTTAGCAGTTCACTAGCTAGTTTTTCTCTGTGATAATTATCTAACCCTTTACTGTCATTCCTTTATTTGCTTGCTTTTTGTTCATTATCCTATTTATTTGTATTCTCACCCCAAGAGAAATGAAGAAATTTTCATTACCAAGTTTTATTTCATTCTTACTTTTTTGATGGAAGACGACATTGAAACTCCAGGCCAAATGATATTGCTGAATTATCTGAGGATCTCAATTATTCATGACTTTCCACTATAATTTTGCAATTTAGGAAATAAAGATGTACAATTAATTAACTGATTAATTAATTCCTTCACTTATTTATTCTTTCTTTTCACTATATCAGGCTCTAATTAGCACCAGTCATAAGGGTATATAAATAATATATTTATATAACATAAATTTAGAAAGAAATTGAATGACCTTGTTTTGCTGGGGCCTGGGTCTCATCCTTACTCTGTTTGGCTGGATTTTAACTGGTTTACTAGGATCAGCTTGTTTCTGCTTAGCATTTGTTGGTGAAAAACACCAGCTTGAATAATGCATTTGGTTTTATGCCTGTTTTTCTCCAACAGTAATCATTTAGAGATATTAAAACAAGACATTTGTTTATTTGGCAAATGAAATAATTACATAAGCTGGTAGACTGGGTCTTCTTTATGGAATATTGAAAATTTCAAGCACATTCCTGCCTATAATTGTAGACTATTGCTATAATCAAATGACAGTTACCATAATGTAATAAGACTCTACTGCATTGGTTCAACCTGTGGCCCCATATGTACTGCAAAATATTTGAGCACTTAAGTCAACAGATCATTGAAAGTGTGAAAACCAAACCTTTCTTTTCCATAGTATTCCTCTCAGTCTTTCAGGAATATCTGCATGATAATCAGAATAATTGATGAGACGTGTTCTAAATACTGAGAGATCATGACTTAAGTTTCTTTCGTTGCAGGCTCATGAAACATGGACTGCTTTGAAAACGACAGCACAGTATTATCTGAATCTGAATACTTTCACCCTTGACATGTCTACTGCCCAGTAAATGTACCTTGCTGGTTAAACCAGGATAACAAGAATTGTGGGACCCAAAAAGTGGCAATGTACCCCAACCACCACTTACTATATTATTTATGTCTGCTTCATGGAGCTGTTGAAAGAAGTAAATATGGAAATCCACACTGATACCTCGAATTAGAAGTTCTCAATAAATGGTAGCTATTAAAATGAGAACTGAAATAAGGACTGCAGTAATAACATTTACCAAAAAGGAGCTTTTACGGGAACAGGAAATATAAAGCAAAACATAGTGTCATTAAAACTCTCTGTCCAGGGACTTCCTTGGTGGTCCAATGTTTAAGAATCTGCCCTCCAATGCAGGGGATGAGAGATCAATCCCTGGTCAGAGAACTAATATCTCACATGCCGCAGCAAAGTCTGGGCACCACAACTACAGATAAAGCCTGAGTGCTATAGAGCCCCAGCGCTGCAACTGGAGAAAAGCCTGTGAAAAGTAATTAAAATTTTAAAAACTGTCCAAAAAGGAAACAAAACAAACCTCCTGTTGGTAACTCCTGCTTTCTACTGCCTTTTCTTTGAGAGAGTTAGTTCACTTTCCATTTAAGGAAGGAAATGGAATCTCTCAAATGGAACTGGTCCTCGCCTCTTTTCTTCAATATTTGTCACTTCTGGAACAACAACAAAGCCAATCTATTCCAAGACCATGCTTTTTTTTTCTTTTAATCAAAGCTGTATTGCTATGGGCAATAGAGAACAAAACCTTAACTCATTTTGGGAAATAGATGATGACTAGGAATCCAGTGGAACCCACAAATCTGTAAGCTTTCCTTAGAAATTTTGTAAAATTTGTGCAATTTTTGTGTTCTGGTTTATAATATATTTATGATTGTTTCAATATGAAACAACAACTTTAAAGAAGTCTCACATCCATTATCAGTCACTGCCCATCCCCACCATGCCCCAGCCCCTAATAACCACTAATAAACTTTCTGAAGCTATTTTTTTTTAAAGGGAAGAAATAATATTTTAAACTTACCAGTCATGTGCTTTTATTCATCTTTCCAATAAAGCTGAAAAATTGACTCTACAGAAAAGTGGACTGCATTTATCCTATAGTTTTCCATATATCCACGGAATACTTCAGTAGTCTAGTTTAGGAAGTACTGAGAGATGATATAACCAATCATCAAGACACTCCCCCAAATCACAGATAAGTGGATTTGCCTTCAAAATTCCATTTTTCTGTCCACCTGCATCAATTGTTGTCTGCAGGGATTTCTTTTGGTAAATAAAAGCTTCCCCTGCAAGACCATAGTTGATCTAATGGTCTTAAAACAGTCTTGAACACTTTTTCAGCAGCAAAAATCAGATGCCAAGAGCTGCACTATAAAGACGCTTCCCAGCACTTTATTCTCCAAAAGGGCACCAGTGTCTACTCAGTATTCCACATTTCTTATCCCATCCCTCAGAGGTATTTTCAGTGAGAAATTTGAAGCTAAAGCATAATTTATTATGTTAACTGTTATCCTTTTCTAATACAGATAAACAGATTTTTTAATCAAAGCACAACCAAATGAAAGAAAATAAATCATTTGGTTTTATACTAAGAAATAAATTTGACAACATTAACATATATTTTGCTACCACAAAGTTCTACAATTTCATTGTTTAATAAAAAAAGTAGAGAATGTCTATGTATTGCTCAGGGATTCTCAGAGTCAGAATCAATAGAATGTGTATATAAATAGAAAGAGATTAAGGAATCCACTCATGTTTACAAATGCTGCAGAGTCTAAAACTATAGGATAGGTTGGCAGACTGGGGACCAGAGAAGAATCAATGTTACAATTCACATCTAAAGACCACTGGGCTAGAAAACCAGGGAAGAGCTAATCTTGCAGTCCTAGTCCTAAAGCCATCTGCTGGCAGAATTCCTCTTGCTCAGGAGAGGTCAGCCTGTTGTCAGGCCTTTAACTGATTGGATGAGTTACAGAGGGCACTCTGCTTTACTCAAAGTCCACTAACTTAAGTGTTCTCATCCAAAAGCACCCTCACTGAAACACTCAGAATAATGTTTGAAGACATATCTGAGCAGAGTAACCCAGCTAAGTTGACACATAAAATTAACCATCACAACCTATTTTAAGTGATTAAATTGTCTACACACACACACTCAGTTGTGACCAGAGCAATATATGGTAGGGAAAAAAGAAAAAGACTCTGATTCATTTTATTCAGTATAACATAAGAAAGAATCGTGGTGGATTGTGAGGCACTAATAATGGGAAGTTATAAGTTAGCTACCTTGTTGATTTTGAAGTAGGTTAACATTAAGAAACCTATTAATTCTACAATTAGATTGTTATCTGATCAAACAAGCATGGAAAGAAGGTTTCTTATTTAAAGATAGCTTCATGAGAAATCATTACAAATTAATATATCAGAAAATGAACAACAAAGACAACCTAGGTCTACCTAAAATAATTTATCTAGAAATCTAGTGGCTAACTTCCACATAACTGAGCAGGAAGGGAGTAGTCAGTCGTATAGACAGGTTTTAAGAAAACCCAGATACCATATATTTAGCATCCACACACAAAACTGGGTAAGAATACAACTACTCTGAATTCAGTGTTTTAAGAAATTGATTATATTGAGATACCAATTATCTGGTTGACTCCATTTAACTGATTATTTTCCCAATGGTATGTGAATTGACATAGTGCTTTTGTTATTTTTTTTTTTGGTGGGGGAAAGGGGATATTTTTTAAGTCTCTACCTAATTTATAAACCTTAAGTAAAAAGTCTGCCTATTTAAAGACAGGTTACTCAGCCTGGGGGAATTAGGCAAACATTCACTGAGGAGATAGCTTTAGATTCAGGTTTTAAGGGATGCATAAAAATAGTACATTTATGCCATCTCTACAATAACAGCTTTTCTATGATACTACATTTTTTACTTACAGTATATAATTATACTATTAAAGTATAAGTTTACACTATTACACAATTGTAGTATAAGCTTTTTAAGATCAAGATTTACAAAAGATTTATATTTGTAACTCCACCAATACCCAGGGTGGTGATGTGTATGCAGTGAGAATTTGATGAGTAAATTGGTACTATTTAGGAAGATGCTTATCAAGGAGGTAAATGGTATAAAGACTTTCCTGCTACCCTTTACTACAGACCAAATGTTTGTAACTCCCCCAAAATACATATATTGCACTCTATTTGCCAATGTAATGGGCTTGGAAGGGGGAACTTTGGGGTGATTAGGTCAGAGAGTGGAACTTCCACGAATGGGATTAGTGCCTTTATAAAAAAGATCCTAGAGAGCTCCTTTACCCTTTCTGTCATGTGAGGACACAGCAAGAAGATGTTTCTACAGGACACATCTAGGAACCAGGAAGCAGGCCCTCACCAGACACCAAAGCTACTGGCACCTTGATTTTGAACTTCCCAGCCTCCAGAATTACGGGAAATAAATCTCTGTTGTTTATGGTATTCTGTTACAGCAGCACAAATGGATTAAGGCACATTCTTTTATCAGTGGTCAGACAAACTAATAAGATGCAGTGTAATTTATCCATATGCTGTTCAGTGAATCAATAAGAGAACTAAGAACTCAATAATATTTTTTTTTTTTATTTCTGGCCTTTAGTTTCATCTACACAGCAGATCCAATCTCAAAAGACATCCATCCTCCTGTGCCAATTCATTATAATTTAAATAGAATAACTAATGGATGGGAGTACTGTACATATAGAACAAATTAAAAATGAAGTTATTTATTTTCATGTGTTGATTTTACTTATTCCATTTATTTTATTCAAATTGATCTAAAACATCTTAAGCAATAGAACCAGCAGATTATATATATATATCACACTATTATCTTCAATGATAGAGACAGCCTGAATGAATTTTATTGAAAGTAATTTAACATTGACTGGTTAAACATATAAACTGCCCATCTGAAGCAGAGATACTGCCAGACTCCTTCAAATTAGAGACAAAAAATAAATGTCTGGAGATTACATCAAAAATTGGAACTGTTTTAAATGGCAGTTCATATGTAAAAATAAAATAAATTATATAAATTCAAAATATTTTATATCATCCATCACAGTGACAAAAGCAACGGCATTTTCTCCTTCTGATCATAATGTTTTTTAACAGACAGTTTCAGGAAAGGTGTGTCTTCTTAGCTCTACCCTCTTTTACTCTATCAAAAGTACATTTTTAAAAGAAGTTCCTTGATGATCTTTAATCCAGGCAATAACTACAGAGAAAAAAAATGACTTGTGGTGTAATTGAAATTTTAAAAATCTTTAAATTTACCATACACAGACTCTCTGCCATTTTTCTTGAGAGGCCTAAAGTTTAAATCCTGGTTCTGCCCCTTCATTGGGGGATGAGGAGGATGCAGTCTGGTATTGAAGAATGTGGGCTTCCCTGTTGGCTCAGACAGTAAAAAAATTTCTGCAATGCAGGAGACCTGGGTTCAATCCCTGGGTCAGGAAGATCCCTTGGAGAAGGGAATGACTTCCCACTCCAATATTCTTGCCTGGAGAATTCCATGGACAGAGGAGCCTGGTAGGCTACAGTCCATGAGGTCGCAAAGGGTCAGACACAACTGAGCGACTAACACACACACACACACACACACACGCACTGAAGAATGCAGTCTCTGGAGCCAGAGGCCTGGGCCATAGTTCCCTTCCTAGCATTTTCTCCTTGGTTGCATTACTTGACCCCACTGTGGCTAAATTTGCCATTGTGAAACAGCAATGATAGGTGCCCCAACTTCAGTGAGGTGGAGTGGGGCTTGCAGGAGATAAGCTTCTGGCACATAACAGGTTCTGCAAATACATGTTTGCAGTAATAGAATGCACATATCTCCACTTTGGTTTCCAAAACAGGTTTAACTATAAGGAAAATTCTTCATCTTATAAGCACATAGGGGGTACCTTTTTTAAGCTAGAAATACACCTGGTTATGACAACAGTGTTGAAGAAACTTCCCCTAGGGGCCACAGTCAACAATTTTGTTTTATCACCTGAATTTCTGCTTTTTAGTTCACATACCAACACAGATCATTTTCCCTTAATGTACCATAAAATGGTTATCCAAATGATGACTAGCAGGAAGAAATTAAACTTAGGGAGCTCCCAAGGGTGGATATTTCCAAAACAACAGAGATGAATCTTACCAATGCTCTGTTTTTCTGAAGAATCTCAAACACTTACCCTACAGTTATACATTTGTGACTTGTTATGTTTGAGCCCACTCCAGGACTCCTGCCTGGAAAATTCCATGGCCAGATAAGCCTGGTGGGCTACAGTCCATGGGGATGCAGAGAGTTGGACACGACTGAGCGACTTCACTTCATGTTTGAGCCACCACAATACTTTGTGCTGAAGGTCAAAGATGAATGGCAGCAGTCGTTGCTCTAAAGGATCTTGAGGGCCTCAAGTGTAGTGAGGGGTTTCCTTACGTGTCCATTATGGTAATGAAAGTTCCACACTGGTGTTTCTTTCAGAACAATCTTGGTGAGAATCTGTTTCCTTGTCTTTCCCAGATACAGGAAATCCTTGGTTCATAGTCCCTTTCCTCGATCATCAAAACCAGCAATGTTGCATCTTTTGCCCCTTTATCTATCACCATTCATTCTCTCTCCCCCTTTCTCTTTCTCTCTCTCTTCCCTCCCCCCGCCCCACCATCACTTCTCCCTCTTCCCTACACCTCCCCCCCCCACCCCCATCACTTCTCTCTCTCCCTCTGTCTGACCAGAGCTAGGAAAGGTTCTCCTTTTGTAAGGACTTGTGATTAGATTCAACCCACCTGACTAACCCAGCATTGTCGTTGCTGTTCAGTTGCTCAGTCGTGTCTGACTCTTTGCAACCCCATGGACTGCAGAATGCCAGACTTCCCTGTCCTTCACCATCTCCTGGAGCTTGCTCAAACTCGAATCCATTGAGTCGGTCATGCTATCCAACCAACTCGTCCCCCATCATCCCCTTCTCCTTCTGCCTTCAATCTTTCCTAGCATCAGGGTCTTTTCTAAGGAGTCAGTTCTTTGCATCAGGTGGCCAAGGTATTGGACTTTCAGCTTCATCATTAGTCCTTCCAATGAATATTCAGGACTGATTTCCTTTAGGATGGACTGGTTTGATCTCCTTGCAGTCCAAGGGACTCTCAGTCTTCTCCAACACCACAGTTCAAAAGCATGAATTCTTCAGCATTCAGCTTTCTTTATGCTGCAACTCTCACATGCATACATGACCACTGGAAAAACCACAGCTTTGACTAGATGAACCTTTGTCGGCAAAGTAATGTCTCTGCTTTTTAATATGTTGTCTAGGTTGGTCATAACTTTTCTTCCAAGGAGGAAGCATCTTTTAATTTCATGGCTGCAGTCACTATTTGCAGTGATTTTGGAGCCCCCCAAAATAAAGTCTGTCACTGTTTCCATTGTTTCCCCATCTATTTGCCATGAAGTGATGGGACCGAATGCCATATCTTAGTTTTGTAAATGTGGAATTTTAAGCCAGTCAGCATAATCTCCCCATATCAATGTTCTTAATCTTAACACATCTGCAACATCCCTTTTGCCACGGAAGATAATATACTCACAGATCTCGAGTATTACCATGTGAACATCTTAGGGTCTCATAGTTCTGCCTACCACAGTACTACACTTTACTTTCCCTTAATCTCTTGCTTTTTCTTATTACTTTTTGTAGCACCATATGAAATCCTGTTAATTATTTACTTAAATTTATTCATTTTTATATATTTATTTATTATATGAAAATCTTTCCACCCATTTCCCCAACACTATTCTGTAATACTGAGAAAAGAATTTGATCTACCTGATGACAGCACCAACCCCAACCCCAAAGCAGCACGACAGAGGCACTGAATGAACTATTTTTAAATGAATAAACTCAGCTTTGGTAATTAAGGTAAGCTTTAGAGAAAAATGCTTCCTAGATTAAGTCTTGATGATATGTAAGGAGATTATGAGGTGAAAATCAGGGGTTGGACTTTCTGACCTGTGCAAGAGACAGCAGAGTTACTGCAGAGTCACTGCAGAAAGACAAAAGTGCTCTTGGAGAACTGGCCAAGGATGAGAGAGGCTGAAAAAAAAATAAGTCACAGGCAAATCACCAAAAACTTTTCAGATTTCATCTTGCGTGTAATGAGAGCCATTGAAGGGTTTTATATGGAGGCTAACTTGATTAGCTCTGCATTCAGGAAGACACTGCCACTGGTGTCATTGTCAAAGGAGATTATTTGCAGTAGGGCCAAATGGGAGGCTGAGAAGTGAGTTTTGTCCTTTCTTCCAAGGTTTTAGCTGATTAATCTGATAAATGAAAGAATGCAAAAGTGTTAGTAGGAAATCTCTTTATTCCACCAAGTAAGGCATATTATAATAATTGACCATTGGAGATAATTTTCTTCTTTCCCTTAGCAACTGTGAAAGATTTCGAAAGCATACTGGACTGCCTTCTTAAGATTTTCTTGAAATCTTAAAGAAGATAGGTTATGTAAAAGCTAACTGCTATAATAATTTTTAAAAAACCTTTAAAGATTCAGTTTTGTATGTTCCAGTCTATCAGTGCCATGTAAAGTTACACTTGGCATGGTAGTCCAGCTGTCTTTTTCTCATTTGCTCCAAGTGTGCAATGGTATAAACAAAACAAAACACTGCTATGTGATGATGGCTTATGACTAAGTGGTGAGAAAGAGGAAAGAGTCAACGATGACACCCAAGTTTCAAACGTGGGTGACGTGGGTAATGAAGCCTTCAAAAAAGGCTGATGACAGGAGGAAAATCTAATAGGTTCATGAGGTCAGGAGATGCCGTGTTTGATTTCAGAAACATTTAATTTCATGGTTCATTCTTATTTCATTGTCCTTTACATTCAGATTATATTACGTACAAACACAGCTGTTATATTTGGGAAGTTATGGACTCATTTCTTAATTAAAGATTTTTATGTGAAAAAGATAGTGCTACTCTGGAAAAAAAGCAAAACAGACATCAAATAAGTAAACAGTCAAAAAACCCATGGTATTTGCTAAACTGCAAAATGTTTTCCTCACTTCTCTTTTTGTCTCTCATTTCTTCAGTGATTACTTTTGAATACATGGCAATTTAAATATTAATAGTCAAAGATTATATTATTTTCCAGTTTAAAAAAATTTAAACAATAGTTTAATAGAAAATATTATCTTTTATGTAAATTCTTTATCTGACCAAAAATAATCATGACCTTCTTCCTTATTGTTGATAAGACTGTCTCTTTAATCATATTTGATGCATTTTAGGGGACCCAAATTGGAAAAAATGATTCAATTACTTTAACATATGCACAAAATGACTTACATAATTAAGGAAATTCTGTTTGTATATGGAGGTCTGGAGAAGGAAATGGCAACCCACTCCAGTGCTCTTGCCTGGAGAATCCCAGGGACGGGGGAGCCTGGTTGGCTGCTGTCTATGGGGTCGCACAGAGTTGGACACGACTGAAGTGACTTAGCATTAGCGTTAGCATATGGAGGTCTACATGAATTACTGATGAGTCTAGAGAAACAAAAAGAATTTCAAAACTGCCCATATCTAATGTGGCAATAATGCAGAGCAATGGAAAGTCATTCATTGCTGGTAATACAAAATGGTACAACCACTTTGAAGACAGTTGGACAGTTTCTTACAAAGCTTATACACAGTCTTATCATAGGATCCAGGAATCACATTCCTGGGCATTTACCCAATTAAGTTGAAAACTTACATTCACACAAAAGTTTGCATATAAATATTTATAGCATCATTATTCATAATGGTCCAAAACAGGAAGCAACCAAGATAACCTTCAACAGGTGAGTAAATAAACTGTGGTACATCCGTACAGTGCAATATTATTTAGCAATAAAAAGATATAAGCTATCAAGCCATGAAAAGACATGGAGAAACCTTACATGATACAACTAAGTTAAAGAAGCCATGTGAAAACAGTACATATTGTATGACTCCAACTATACCACCTTTCAGAAAATGCAAAACTAGAGAGAATAAACAGATTAATGGTTGCCAAAGGATTGGAGTGATAAATAGTGAGGGATAAATAGGTAAAGTACAGGGGATTTTTAGGTGAAACAATTCTGTATGTTACAGTGATGGTAGATTCATGACACTGTCAAAACTCATATAATACTCATTACAGAATAAACTTTAGTGTAAACCATGTACTTGAATTAATAAAAATGTCTAAATATGGGGTTCATTACTTGTAACAAATGTACTAACTATACTAATGTCAGATATTAATAGGGGAAATTGTATGTGTAGGGGTGCAGTACATGAGAAAACTGAGCCTCTCTTTGTTCCCAAAAGTGCTTCATTTGGGATGGTAAATTACATGATCACCGTACTTAGGAAAAAGGGAAGTAACATGTTTCTGACATCTGTCTTTGAATGCAAGGAACTGGACCATGCCCTTTCCTTAGTGTCTCATTCAAGACTCACAATGTTTCTATGAGGATGACTTTGTCCTCCCCAATTTGCAGATGGAAAAACTGAAGCTTAGAAGCTCACTTACTTAACCATACATAGAGTCACTGGGAAATTCTGCAGTTAAACCTTCATCTCTAGGACTCCAAAGATTTTGCTCTTTCTACTGCACTATCTGAATGTTGAAGAAAAGCCAGGTCATCATCTTTCGACTTCTTTCCAGACCTTGCAATTCTTTAAAGAATTCTGTGGTATGCATGGTGCTGAGCTAGTATAAAGTAGAGATTTTTAAAGTTTCATTTATAAAACTCCTGAGGAGTTTTTTCAGTAAATGATGATGATGTTACATGTTATTTTCTGTTTATCCCTGGGTATCTGAATAATGACTCATAAGTACAATGCTAGGTAGCACCCAGATCTACTGTCTGATCTGAGCAGAGAAAAGCTACTGGCCTGTGCCACCATATGTCTGCAGCAGGAATGAATTTTTGGGGAAGCAGAGAATCCTGTGGACAGCAGCTCACTCTTCTGACTGGCTGGAAACAACAAACCAACTTTTTTCTTTTTTTTACTCTCAGTACAGCTGGGCTCGGTTCAAAGACTGCAGTTTCCTGGTAGGTCTTCCATACAGGCTTTTCTCTGTCACTTCCATATTCTTCTCAGAGTATATCAGCCATCTCAGGCACTTGCTATCTTTCCAAAAAAGAAAGGCCTGCCTTGGGATATCATTTTCAGTTGTGACAGAATACACTGGAGTGGAAGTTGTTTTGTAAAGGATCTCTTCAGAAGATGATTAAACTTTCCTACCTAGGCGGAACTTTTGAAAAGTGGGTAAGAACTGCACTCTGTGTCGTGCTTTAGGAAGCAGGCTGTGTAGTAGATAAGAGTGTCATCTCTAGATTGGGTATGAAGCTGCCATTGTGAATCCTGCCAGTAGTACCTCTTCTCTGGTCCTCAGTTTTCTCAGGTGAGACATGGAAGCAATAAAGCAGACATTTCACAGGGATGAACTTGCTATGAGCTTAACAGGTGTGTAAGAGACTTAGCCCTGCAATGTAAGTTCTGTGAGGGTAGGAGGGATTTGCCTCCTTTCTTACAGTTCCAGAAGTTTTTAAAGTATGATCTAAGGACTCGGGAAGGGGGCAGTCCTGAGGTCAAAACTATTTTATTAAAAACACTAAGACATTGATTTACAGACATGGGGAGAGGGGAAGAGAGGGTTAGATGAAAAACAAAACCACTAAGACACTATTTGCCTTTTTAACTCTCATTCTCAAATGACTGCAGACTGGAATTTTCCAGAATCTACATGGTGAGAGATATTGTAATCAATAGAATGCAGAAGCAGATATGAGAAAACCCAACTGTCTTTTATTGAAGAGATTTGCAAAATTATAAAACAATAACACTCTTCTCACTAACATTTTTTTTCCTTTGGAAAAATAGTTGTTCACTTAAAAACATGTTTTATGTTAACATGTAATGGATTTATATTATTATTGGTAAGAGAATAAAGGAATACAATTTTTTAAATATTCCCATTTAACTTTATAATATAGTAAATATCAATGGCTATACCTCACATAATCAAAGTTTCTTTGAGGCCTAAAACAATTTCTAAGAGTGTGAGTGGGTCATGACCAAGAAAACCAAGAGCCACTAATTTAGCACAAGCATGGCACATGGTAACCACTTAATAAAATAATGATCGAATCGCTAGGGCCTTGCTTATTTTAACTGCTCAATAAATGAGGTTGCTGTTGCTGCTGCTGATGTGTTGATGGTGGTGATGAAAATCAAATGTGAAGTTTGTTGGGAGCCTTCTATATGACTGGAGTAAATATAACAGTAATTTTTAATGGGAGTCTTATCTTGCCTTAGGCATAGCAGATGTTAAAGTTTAAAGTAATACAAAATTATTTTCAGTGTTTAGACTCCTTTTTTTGCTCATTCTCTTCCCAATCGGGTTGCTCATTCTCATTCTACCAGAAGCACTTTGGAATTGAGCCAAGATCTGAAAAATTCAAAACACTATGTTTGGCACCAGACTGAATGATATGAAGGTCAGGATCTTTATGTTTCACAAATTAAGGAGTCATGGGCATGTACTTAATATTTACTGTGAAAACTAGAGGGAGAACATGCCTCTAAAATTTCTCAAAAAACAGGGTGATGGAGAGTTCCATGCCCCCAATTCTCCTCTCAATTTCCCCTTCCTAGGATAAATTGTCTAGTCCAGCTACTAGAACACACACATATATTTTGTCTACATATGCTGCTACACTGGCTCACCAGGAAGAAAAACATTTCTGGGTAGTGTTCGCTGATTTCCATGGTATAAATACGGGGCTTCCCAGGTGGCTCAGTGGTAAAGAATCTGCGTGCCAATGCTAGGAGTCATTGAGTTGGTGCTCTAGAGCCCGGCAGCCACAACTACTGAGCCTATGTGCGTCAACTGCTGAAGCCTGCATACCCGAGAGCCCACGCTCAACAACAAGAGAAGTCAGAGCAATGAGAAGCCAGTTCATCGCAACTGGAGAGTAATCCCCACTCATCACAACTAAAGAAAGGTCAAAGCTATGATGAAGAACCAGCACAGCCAAAAATATATAAAATTATTTTTTAAAAAGTTTGTGACTCTTAAATATTTTTAACATACTGCAAATTAAGTATTCTGTATATAATCTCAAGGTCTAAAAGCAGCCATTAGGAAAAATATGATTTGAGAAATAATTTGTCAACATGTAGCTTCATGGGAATTATATGATGATGCAGTCTCAAAATTCAGAAAACTAAGATCACGGCATCTGGTCCCATCACTTCATGGCAAATAGATAGAGAAACAGTGGAAACAGTGGCAGACTTTATATTTTGGGGCTCCAAAATTGCTGCAGATGGTGACTGCAGACATGAAATTAAAAGACACTTGCTCCTTGGAAAAAACGTTATGACCAACCTAGACAGCATATTAAAAAGCAGAGACATTACTTTGCCAACAAAGGCCCATCTAGTCAAGGCTATGGTTTTTCCAGTAGTCATGTATGCATGTGAGAGTTGGACTATAAAGAAAACTGAGCGCTGAAGAATTGATGCTTTTGAACTGTGGTGTTGGAGAAGACTCTTGAGAGCCCCTTGGACTGCAAGGAGATCCAACCAGTCCATCCTAAGGGAAATCAGCCCTGAATATTCATTGGAAGGACTGATGCTGAAGCTGAAACTCTAATACTTTGGCCACCTGATGTGAAGAACTGACTCATTTGAAAAGACCCTGATGCTAGGAAAGATTGAAGGTGGGAGGAGAAGGGAACGACAGAGGATGAGATGATTGGTTGGCATCACCGACTCAATGGACATGTGTTTGAGTAGACTCAGGGATTTGGTGATGGACAGGGAGTCCTGGTGCGCTGCAGTCCATGGGGTCGCAGAGTCGGACACGACCGAGCGACTGAATGGAACTGAACAGAACAGTCGGATTAATTTTTCTATTGACTGGTAATACTAAATGATTCACTTTTAAATTTCAGCCTTATTGAGGCATAACTGACATACACAACTGCATGATTTTTAAAGTGTACATGCATGCCACAACTAGAGAGCCCACATGCCACAACTTCTAAGTGCACAAGTCCTAGAGCCCGTGCTCCGCAACAAGAGAAGCCCACCAGCCACAACTTGAGAAAATCCATGCATCGCAACCAAGAGCTCGCACACCACAGCAAAGACCCAGAACAGTCAAATAAAAATAAACAAATAAATAAAGTGTACATTGTGGTGATTTGTTATAGGTAAACATTGTCAAAGAATTCCCCCATTCAGTTAGTAAACATATCCATCACTTCACACAGTTCTGTTTTTTGTGTGTGAACATTTAAATTCTACCCTCTTAGCAAATACCAATTGTGCAAAACAGTATTACCAGCTATAGCCATAATGTTATACATTAGATGCATAGAACTTATTCATCCTATAGCTATATAATAAAAGTCCGTAACTGCTTACTACCCTTTCCCTGTTTCCCCTGTCTTCCAGCCCCTGGTATCCATTTTTCTGCTCACTATCTTTATGTTTGATTTTTGTTTTATATTCCACATGGCTAAACTGTATTCTTAAACAAAACAAAACTAATCTAGGATTAAGTCCCACAGTTCTTTCTTTTGTGTCTTTCATCACTAAACTCAAGTCTAGCTCCAATCTTTTCAGAATCGTGTGCTTATTTTCTCCTTGTTCTTGTTAACTCACAGTGTGTGGTAAGGTAATTGGGAGGCAAGGAGCTGTGTTTAATTCTTTTTTGCATGGTTTGACTTGGCATTCCAGAATGCACCGTTTCACGAAGAGAGACAAGCAGAATGACTCAAGCTAATATCAAATGCAAATTTCCAGCCTGTTTCTCAGCATGCTAGGTAGTAAAATCAAGGAACTATCGGTTGTAAATGAATTTAGAGGTCATTCATTTCCTTGCAACTTATAATATAGTTAGGAACCAGCAGCATCAGTTGTTCAAAATGTAGAACCTCAGATCTCATCTCAGACCTGCCGAATCAGATTCAATTTTAACAAGACTTCAGGTAATTTGCTTACCTGCATTATACCAATTCTGAAGTGGCAAACCAGCCTCTCCTTGAGTGTGTTCAGTCACAGGAACTCATTCCAATTTCTTTTTTCTCCAAAGCCAGTACTTAAGATTAATTTGGAATTATTGGATTTTTTAAAATTTATTTTTAATTGAAGGATAATTGCTTTACAAAATTTTGTTTTCTGTCAAACCTTAACATGGACAGTCATAGGTATGCATGTATCCCCTCCCTTTTGAACCTCCCTCCCATCTCCCTCCCCATCTCACCCTTCTAGGTTGATACACAGCCCCTCTTTGTGTTTCTTGAGACATACAGAAAATTCCCATTGGCTATCCATTTTACATATGGTAATGTAAGTTTCCATGTTACTCTCTCCATACATCTCACCCTCTCCTTCTGTCTTCCCATGTCCATACGTCTGTTCTCTATGTCTGTTTCTCCATTCAGTTCAGTCACTCAGTCGTGTCCGACTCTCTGCGACCCCATGAATCACAGCACGCCAGGCCTCCCTGTCCATCAGCAACTCCTGGAGTTCACTCAAACTCGTGTCCATCGAGTAAGTGATGCCATCCAGCCATCTCATTCTCTGTCGTCCCCTTCTCCTCCTGCCCCCAATCCTTCCCAGCATCAGACTCTTTTCCAGTGAGTCAACTCTTTGCATGGGGTGGCCAAAGAATTGGGGTTTCAGCTTTAGCATCAGTCCTTTCAATGAACACCCAGGACTGGTCTCCTTTAGGATGGATTGGTTGGATCTCCTTGCAGTCCAAGGGACTCTCAAGAGTCTTCTCCAACACCACAGTTCAAAAGCATAAATTCTTCAGCGATCAGCTTTCTTCACAGTCCAACTCTCACATCCATACATGACCACGGGAAAAACCATTGCCTTGACGAGACGGACCTTGGTTGGCAAAGTAATGTCTCTGCTTTTTAATATACTATCTAGGTTGGTCATAACTTTCCTTCCAAGGAGTAAGCGTCTCTCAATTTCCTGGCTGCAGTCAGTATCCACAGTGATTTTGGAGCCCCAAAAAATAAAGTCTGACACTGTTTCCACTGTTTTTCCATCTATTTCCCATGAAGTGATGGGACCAGATGCCATGATCTTTGTTTTCTGAATGTTGAGCTTCAAGCCAACCTTTTCACTCTCCTCTTTCACTTTCATCAAGAGGCTTTTGAGTTCCTCTTCACTTTCTGCCATAAGGGTAGTGTCATCTGCATATCTGAGGTTATTGATATTTCTCCCAGCAATCTTGATTCCAGCCCAGCGTTCCTCATGATGTACTCTGCATATAAGTTGAATAAGCAGGGTGACAATATACAAACTTGACGTACTCTTTTTCCTATTTGGAACCAGTCTGTTGTTCCATGTCCAGTTCTAACTGTTGCTTCCTGACCTGCATACAGGTTTCTCAAGAGGCAGGTCAGGTGGTCTGGGATTCCCATCTCTCAGAATTTTCCACAGTTTATTGTGATCCACACAGTCAAAGGCTTTGGCATAGTCAATGAGGCAGAAATAGATGTTTTTCTGGAACTCTCTTGCTTTCTCCATGATCCAGCGGATGTTGGCAATTTGATCTCTGGTGCCTCTGCCTTTTCTAAAACCTGCTTGAACATCTGGGAGGTCACGGTTCACATATTGCTGAAGCCTGGCTTGGAGAATTTTGAGCATGACTTTACTAGCGTGTGAGATGAGTGCAGTTGTGCGGTAGTTTGAGCATTCTTTGGCATTGCTTTTCTTTGGGGTTGGAATGAAGACTGACCTTTTAGTAACTTCTTAGTACACAATATTTATCTTTCTCTTTCTGACTTACTTCACTCTGTGTAATAGGTTCTAGGTTCATCCACCTCATCAGAGCTGACTCAAATGTGTTCCTTTTATGGCTGAGTAATATTCCATTGTGTATATGTACCACAACTTCCTTATCCATTCATCTGTCAATGGACACCTAGGTTGCTTCCATGTTCTAGTTATTGTAAATAATGCTGCAATGAACAATGGGGTATGTATGTTTTTCAATTTTTGTTTCCTCAGGGTATATGTGTAGGAGTGGCATTGCTGGGTCATATGGTGGTTTTATTCCTAGTTTTTTAAGGAATCTCCATACTGTCTTCCATAGTGGCTGCATCAATTTACATTCCCATCAACAGTGTAAGAGCATTCCCTTTTCTCTACAGCCTCTTCAGCATTCATTGTTTGTAGACTTTTTAATGATGACCATTCTGACCAGTGTGAGGTAATATCTCATTGTAGTTTCGATTTGCATTTCTCTAATAATGAGCGATGTTGAGCATCTTTTCTTGAGTTTGTTAGCCATCTGTATGTCTTCTTTGGAGAAATGTCTGTTTAGGTCTTATTCCCACTTTTTCATTGGGTTGTTTTTCTGGTATTGAGTTGTGTGAGCTGCTTGTACATTTGAGAAGTTAATCTTTTGTCAGTTGTTTCATTTGCTATTATTTTCTCCCATTCTGAGGGTTGTCTTTTCACCTTATAGTTTCCTTTGCTGTGCAAAAGCTTTTAAGTTTAATCAGGTCCCACTTGTTTACTTTTGTTTTTATTTCCATTACTCTAGGAGGTGGGTCATGGAGGATCTTGCTTTGATTTATGTCATTGAGTGTTCTGCCTATGTTTTCCTCTAAGAATTTTACAGTTTCTGGTCTTACATTTAGATCTTTAATCCATTTTGAGTTTATCTGTATTTTGTTAGGAAGTGTTCTAACTTCATTCTTTCACATGTAGTTGTCCAGTTTTCCCAGCACCATTTATTGAAGGGGCTGTTGTTGCCCCATTTTGTATTCTTGCCTCCTTTGTCAAAAATAAGGTAACTATAGGTGCATGGGTTTATTTCTGGGCTTTCTATCTTATAATTTGGAACTACTGTTTTAGAGGTAGCTTTCACTTGCTCAAATTAATTATTGATGTCCACAAGTATTACTCCAGAATTTGTAGCCAAACACAATCTAGACCTTTCCATTCTTATTTTCCAGTTTAGTTTATATGGTGCTTCTACTCCAGCAAAATTGACTATCTTAAAAGTACTCTGAAAAATTGATCTACCCGTGTCACATAACAAACCTAGCAGTCAGTTCTGTAGGTACCATGTTCTGTATCACTCTTCCTCTCCGGAACCATCTTTCCTCATTGATTTGCTTCTATTCTATTCACCCATGAAAGCCCACCTCAGGGCTCTCCAGAGGACAATCCGACTCACCTGTACTTCCAAAGACATTCACTGGAGCAGAGCCAAAGCACCAGTGCCTCATCATTGTGTTCCACTTAACCCATATGGGGGCTTTAGAAAATTAGAATTTCAGTGCCTTTAAACAGGACATGCACTGTCTGGTTTGACCACAGTTTTCACTTTCTGTATCATCCTTGAACAGATTCATACATTTACAATACCAACTTTTCATTTAGCATACTCTGACCTGGTAATTCTTCCCTAAACAGAGGGCTCCTCCAATGCTCTGAGCCAATTCCCAAATTATACACAATTTTTGTTTCTACATTTAATCTCTTGACCATGCTCTTTCATCTGTAATAGTCTGCGTAGGCAACAATAAGAAAATACCATAGACTGGGTGGCTTAAATAACATAAATTTATTTTCTCACATTTCTGAAAACTAGAAGTCCAAGATGAGGTGCTGTCAGGCTTGCTATCTGGTAAGATCCCTCTTCTCAGCTTACAGGCAACCATCTCATTGTGCCCTCACCAGGCTCTTCTCTGTGCAAGCACAGAGAGAGAGATCCCTGGTGTCTCTCCCTATAAGGACACCAGCTCTATCAAATTAGGATCCCACATTTATGACCTCATTTACTTTAGTTACCTCCTTAAAGGTGCTATTTCCTACTACAGTCACATTGGCAGGGGTTAGAGCTTCAACATATAAATTTGGTGGTTGTGGGGTGCATAATTCAGTCTATAACATTATCAAAACACATTTGTATCCTGAAGAATCATGTGTGATTTGTACAAATCATTGTACAAATTTTCTCTGTCTTTATCATCTAAGGACTTTATCATCAAAGACATTCACCCAGACTTGCCAGCTGAACTGAACGCAGTATCAGAACTGCTTTCTACTCCAGTAGCAATTCACAGAAAACAGAACCCAGCTGATTTCAGGTTAGTTGCCACTGAGGTAGAGGCAACAATATAACACCTGCTCACAGAGAGTTTGCTATGTACTAGACACTGGTGTAACCATTTTCACGTATACGTGTAGACTTTTGGCCTCATGACACTGTATGATAAAAGTATTGCTTATATTGTTCCCATTTCCGACACACAACGCCAAAGGTTACACATTAGAACATGCTCAGCTGGGATTCAAGACCAGGCTGTTTGGTTCCTATGTCTGTGCTCTCGGCCACTGTACCATACTCTGCTTCTCAACAATGAAGACAGAGGGATGAGGTGGATCTTACTGGAAAGGATTACAGCACAGCCCCAATATAATTGTATATTCATTCATAAATATATATTCATTCACATATTTTGAGTAGTAGTAGTCAGCAGTAAAAGTTTAAAAATACATTCATTGATAGGACTATTTACTGTCCAAACTTGGAACACTAGGTAAAAGGCAGGGGTGCTGTTAATAATTATGTTAGAACAATAGGAGTAAGTAGAGTATCCCAGGCAAAGCAAGATGTAGAATCATACTACTTACTTGGCATCTCCCATAATGCCAGTACTATGCTAACAACTTTACATATGTGATCTTTATAAAATCCCTCAAAGACAGGTATTGTTCTCCCTCTTTAACAGGTGAAGAAACTGAGGATCAAAAAAGTCAAGGAACTTGTCCAAAGATACAACTAACTTAAGTAGTATAAATAGTATTTAAACTGGGTCTATCTGAATCCAAAACAGTGCTCCTAAACAGCACCCAATGTCATTTTCCTCTTCCTACAGACAGCAAGCAAGTTATGGATGCTTAAGACAATCATATGGGATGATAAGTTCAGGGAAATAATTAGGTATTTATTAGGCTTAGAAATGTATTTGTCTGAAGAAAACACTTAGCAGTTTTGTAACTGGAGCTCATCACATAAAGTTATCTGCAATAAGAAAGTTCAGAAAGGACAAAAAAAAGTAAGATCTTTATGAGTTTGGGATCAAGTTTAACAAGTTACATCTGTGCATTTATTTGTTAAATCATCAGCTATTGTTGAAGATACTGAGAATTATACACTGAGGAAATTTATATTTCAGTTGGAAGGACAAGATAGACACAAGAAATTTAAAAGACATACAGTATCAGGAAGGAACATGTTTAACTGTCTAATGAGAGTCACAGGTGATAATGCTGGATGTTCATAGGAGAGTAAGTTCATTTTAAGTTGATAAGGTCAGGGAAAGTCTCATGGAAGAACTATACCTCAGAGATGGCCTCTTGAGATTTGCCACTCAGCATACCACGCTTTCCCTGTTTTAGTTGTTTTATTATTATTAAGGTATGGCAAGGCCAACAGACCAGGAGACTATTGACACTGAAATGATAGTTTGTTACTCATAGGTTATTACAGGAAAAAGCAGGAGGGTCAGTCAAGAGGCACACGGCTAACACGCACCAGTCTTTATTCTAGTTTCTGTGGGGAGAAATGAGAGAGAGAGAGTGAGCAGGTTTAGGACTGGCTAGATTAAATAATTTCAACAGGCTCTGGGGCAGAAGGGCTGTCCCCAGTTGTAGAACCTGATAAAGGAGGTGACCAGGAATATGAGCCCTGGATTGATTGGTTTCTATTTGAAAGGTATCCTAATGGGTGAGTTGTTTACCATGTCTTAGAATTGGCTAATCCTGAAAGGGTCAGCAAGACCTCAGATGTCAAAGCATCAAAATACAGAAAATTAAAGAAACTCAGGAGTGGTTTTGTCTTAGTCTGCAGCAGAAACATTTGTCTTTGTACTTTCCATAGGAGGTTAAGAGAAGGAAATTTGAACAATTCCATCATCCTGCAATAGTACCTTCAGTTTACACTCTTAAAGATAACAGTGCATAAAAGCATCGTGGGCACAAAGGAAGATTAATGAGAAAGCCAAAGATGCTGATAAGAAAGTCCTTCCCCAAGCATTTGTCTCTCTCTCCCTCTCTCTCTCTCTCTCCCTGCCCCCTTCCTACAGGAAAGCTAGAGGCACTCTCTAGAGATTGTATACAGGTTTTAATTCATCAACCAAGATGTTAACTGGTGACAAAACTGGTTGACTTCTGCTGAAGGGTCACATGGATGGCTCTGGGTTCAGCAAGAAGGGTATCTCCTCTGGGGTTCTGACTGCTTTGCTAAATTCTTGATTTCTCGAGAAGAAAAGTCAAAGTGTACCAGTAGTCCGGTGCATTTCCTGTCAAGAAGCTTGACAAACACTTACTGGTTTGCAGTGGAGCCTGAGTAATGAGTGCATGCATAAAAGAACAGAGGTACACATGTGCATACACATGCACACAAGCATGTACACTTAAAACACATGTACACCCATGGCTGATTCATGTCAATGTATGACAAAAACCACTACAATATTGTAAAGCAATTAGCTTCCAATTAAAAAAAAAAACAGCAGGTAACAGAATACTCTGATTTAGATCCCAGTCAATATGTATCTGAACCAAAACAATTTTCTCCTCTTTCAGTCTGACTAGAAGCCTTACACTGTTACAGGAGGTCAGGAAATGTGGCAAAGATTTACATAGGTCCTTGTTCATTTAAGGATCATAGGCAAAACCGTCGGAGAAGGCAATGGCAAGCCACTCCAGTACTCTTGCCTAGAAAATTCCATGGATGGAGGAGCCTGGTTGGCTGCAGTCCACGGGGTCGCGAAGAGTCAGACACGACTGAAGTGACTTAGCAGCAGCAGCAGCAACAGGCAAAACCGTAATCAAGGGAAAAAAAAACATAGGTGTAGATAATTTAAAACAGGAAATAATTCAGAATCCATTTTATAATGCAAAATTACTATTCAAAACTGTTTTTTGATTTCTGGTTATCCTTGACTGCCCGTGCAGTCAAAAGAATGAGCTGCCAAGAAGTTGACTGAAAGTTCTGTGTTTCTCAATCAAGCTGCCTTGCTCACTAGAGGTGGAGGGAAGGATTTGCACCATTTAATTGAGAGATCCCCAGTTACAGAGGAGGTCTTTTCTCTTGGTGTGTCAGATTGTCCAGTGTCTTAACTGGAGAGGTAGACATAGTATAAACTGAGCTCCTGGGGTTCTGGGATGAAAGACAGAAAGATGAGCTGAAGAGACATACCATTCAGTATAGATTAGCTTTTTTTATTCTCCAGTTTTCAGATGGGCTTCCTTCTACTCCAAACATGTAATCATTCTCCACTCTAGAGAGCAAACTTCTCAGCTTCCTTGACAGTGAGGAGGGGAAGTGACCTGGCTAGATTGGAGGAAGGGACCCAAGGTGTTATTAGTAACTCTTCCTTGAGCAGAATTTCAATCAATCCCATTTCTGATTGCATTTGCACCCCTGCCTCCAGATATACCTGGTTATCTCCTGCTGCTAAGTCTTTTGACCCTCCATAGCAAGAATCAGCTCGCTTCTTGCTAGCTCGTCCCACTGCAAGCACCAATGTCTAAGACACATTGCTCCATTGCTGCCCCAACTGTAAAATTCTCTTTTCCTCCCTTGAATGTTGTCATAACCTCTCTTGTTTTCTAGGTTCGTGATGCTTGGGAGAAGGAGGGAGAACAACATCTGTTAAAGAAAGATGAGTTAATCACACTTCTCAGTTCATGACACATCATTGTTTTCCAATACAAGGGTCTTCTTCTATATATTTTTATATGTATATTTATTCTCATCCATCCTCCCACTCCCATCTCTTTTCTTCTTCAAAGGCAGTGATACCTTGTAGGTTTAATGCATATGTTTTATTTTAAAGTTTTTACTGAATTTGTTACAATATTGCTTCTGTTTGATGTTTCGGTTTTTCTTTTTTCTTTTTTTATGTGAGGGGCATGTGGGATCTTAGCTGCCTGATCAGGGATCAAACCCTCACCCCCTGCGTTGGAAGAAGGATTCTTAACCACTGGACCACCGGGGAATCCCCATGCGTATGATTTTATCTGACTTCTTAGAAATGTATATTTTTGTTTCATGTATATGAATTTAAGACTGGGAGCTGACTGTGGCTCAGATCAGTTCAGTTCAGTTCAGTTCAGTCGCGACCCCGTGAATCACAGCACGCCAGGCCTTCCTGTCCATCACCAACTCCCGGAGTTCACTCAAACTCATGTCCACCGAATCGGTGATGCCATCCAGCCACCTCATTCTCTGTCGTCCCCGCCTCCTCCTACCCCCAGTCGCTCCCAGCATCAGAGTCTTTTCCAGTGAGTCAACTCGTCGCATGAGGTGGCCAAAGTATTGGAGTTTCCGCTTTAGCATAAGTCCTTCCAATGAACACCCAGGATTGATCACCTCTAGAATGGACTGGTTGGATCTCCTTCCAGTACAAGGGACTCTCAAGAGTCTTCTCCAACAACACAGTTCAAAAGCATCAATTCTTCAGCGATCAGCTTTCTTCACAGTCCAACTCTCACATCCATACATGACCATGGGAAAAACCATAGCCTTGACTAGACGGATCTTGGTTGGCAAAGTAATGTCTCTGTTTTTTAATATGCTATCTAGGCTGGTCATAACTTTCCTTCCAAGGAGTAAGCGTCTTTTAATTTCATGGCTGCAATCAGCATCCGTAGTGATTTTGGAGGCCAAAAAAATAAAGTCTGACATGGTTTCCACTGTTTCCCCATCTATTTCCCAAGAAGTGATGGGACCAGATGCCATGATCTTTGTTTTCTGAATGTTGAGCTTCAAGCCAACCTTTTCGCTCTCCTCTTTCACTTTCATCAAGAGGCCTTTGAGTTCCTCTTCACTTTCTGCCATAAGGGTGGTGTCATCTGCATACCTGAGGCTCAGATCATGAACTCCTTATTGCCAAATTCAGACTTAAATTGAAGAAAGTAGGGAAAACTACTAGGCCATTCAGGTATGACCTAAATCAAATTCTTTATCATTATACAGTAGAAGCGAGAAATTGGTTTAAGGGACTAGATCTGATAGAGTGCCCAATCAACTATGGACAGAGGTTCATGACATTGTACAGGAGACAGGGATCAAGACCATCCCCAAGAAAGAGAAATACAAAAAGGCAAAATGGCTGTCTGAGGAGGTGTTACAAATAGCTATGAAAGGAATAAAAGCTAAAAGCAAAGGAGAAAAAGAAAGATATACCCATGTGGATGCAGAGTTCCAAAGAAAAGCAAGGAGAGATAAGAAAGCCTTCCTTAGCGATCAATGCAAAAAATAGACGAAAACAATAGAATGGGAAAGAGAACTCTTCAAGAAAATTAGAGATACCAAGTGAACATTTCATGCAAAGATGGGCTCAATAAAGGACAGAAATGGTATGGACCTAAAAAAAGCAGAAGATATTAAGAGGTGGGAAGAATACACAGAAGAACTGTACAAAAAAGATCTTCACAACCCAGATAATCACGATGGTGTATTCACTCACCTAGAGCCAGATATCCTGGAATGTGAAGTCAAGTCGGCCTTAGGAAGTATCACTACGAACAAAGCTAGTGGAGGTGATGGAATTCCAGTTGACCTATTTCAAATCCTAAAAGATGTTGTGGTGAAAGTGCTACACTCAATATGTCAACAAATTTGGAAAACTCAGCAGTGGCCACAGGACTGGAAAAGGTCAGTCTTCATTCCAATCCCAAAGAAAGGCAATGCCAAAGAATGCTCAAACTACCACATAATTGCACTCATCTCACATGCTAGTAAAGCAATGCTCAAAATTCTCCAAGCCAGTCTTCAGCAATACATGAACCGTGAACTTCTAGATGTTCAGGCTGGTTTTCAAAAAGGCAGAGGAACCAGAGAACAAATTGCCAACATCTGCTGAATCATCAAAAATGCAAAAGAGTTCCAGAAAAACATCTATTTCTGCTTCATTGACTATGCCAAGCCTTTGACTGTATGGATCACAATAAACTGTGGAAAATTCTGAAAGAGATGGGAATACCAGACCACTTGACTTGCCTCTTGTGAAACTTGTATGCAGGTCAGGAAGCAACAGTCAGAACTGTACATGGAACAGCAGAATGGTTCCAAATAGGAAAAGGAGTATGTCAAGGCTGTATATTGTCACCCTGCTTATTTAACTTAAATGCATAGTACATCATGATAAACACCGTGCTGGAAGAAGCACAAGCTGAAATCAAGATTGCCGTGAGAAATATCAATAACCTCCAAAATGCAGATGACACCACCCTTATGGCAGAAAGTGAAGAGGAACTAAAGAGCCTCTTGATGAAAGTGAAAGAGGAGAGTGAAAAAGTTGTCTTAAAGCTCAACATTCAGAAAACTAAGATCATGGCATCTGGTCCCATCACTTCATGGCAAATAGATGGGAAAAAAGTGGCTGACTTTATTTTTTTGGGCTCCCAAATCACTGCAGATGGTGATTGCAGCCATGAAATTAAAAGACGCTTACTCCTTGGAAGAAAAGATAGCATATTAAAAAGCAGAGACATTACTTTGCCAACAAAGGTCCATCTAGTCAAGGCTATGGTTTTCCCGGTAGTCAAGTATGGATGTGAGAGTTGGACTATAAAGAAAGCTGAGCCCTGAAGAATTGTTGCTTTTGAACTGTGGTGTTGGAGAAGACTCTTGAGAGTCCCTTGGACTGCAAGGAGATACAACCAATCCATCCTAAAGGAGATCAGTCCTGGGTGTTCCTTGGAAGGACTGACATTGAAGCTGAAACTCCAATACTTTGGCCACCTGTTGCGAAGAACTGACTCATTGGAAAAGACCCTGATGCTGGGAAAGATTGAGGGCGGGAGGAGAAGGGGATGACAGAGGATGAGATGGTTGGATGGTATCACCGACTCAATGGACATGAGTTTGGATGAACTCCAGGAGTTGGTGATGAACGTTGAGGCCTGGCATGCTGTGATTCATGGGGTCACAAAGAGTCAGATATGACTCGGCGATTGAACTGAATTGATTTGAATTTAAACTGATACATACGGTATTGTTTTTATTAAATTTCTTGCCTTTTTTCCTGCATAATGCTTTTAAGATCCAACCATTACTGTGTTTAGAGCTATTGATTTATTTCTTATTTATTTTTTGGTAGTTCCTTTAATCATAGTTCTACTAATTAGAGTCCATATTATTCTTATTTTTTAAAACACCTATATTTCACTCTACATTTTTCAATTTTAGTCTTTTTTTTAAATGGAACAAGAACTTGAAGATATTTTTCAAACAATTCAAGTGAGAAATTTTCTGATTTTCTCACTTGCTCACATCTAATCCAAGACCAATTATTTTTGAGATTCCTTTTAAAATTACTTTCCTGAATAGTCTTAGTTCTTATTGAGAAAATAATTTTCTTTCAATTCATATTTTATTAAGCATTGGCAAGATGTAATCAAATTAGATCATTGCAGTAGTGAACACAACTAGCCTAATCCAGTTTGAGTATAAGCACACAGAATCTTGATAAATATACTACTCAGCTCAAGGGAGCTGTATGTCAGAATAGTGGAGAACACGGAGCATTCATTCAACAGGCTGCTGGCATCAGTTGGGATATTTTACAGTGAACATAAACATTAGTTAACAGAGAGTTGTCTAAGAAAACTTCTAATACTATAGGTCCCGCTGGTCTGCTTGTTTTTGAAAACACCATATCAATTTAATTCCTTTTTTTTTAATTTATTTAGGTTCTATTGTGCTTAAGTAAGAATAGCTTCATAACAGGACAAAATGCAAACAACTTAAACGTAGATGTCTCAGAAGCTGAAAGGTAGCTATGGGTACTGTTGTGAGATTATTTATTCCAAATAAGCAGTATCAAAGTTCCAACAAATCAAATCTCATCTTTTACCCAGGATTTAAAATGGGGTCATGGGTGACTTCCTTGGCAGTCCATTTGTTAAGTCTCTGCACAGTTCCATTGCAGGGGGTACAGGTTCGATTCCTGGTTGGGAAACTTTAAGATCCTATATGCCATATATGCAGCCCAAAGCAAAATAAAAAATAAATAAAATGAGAGCACAGTTGAAGACCAACCAAAGGATGTCTGAGCTGAAAAACAAATAATCCGAGGTTTTGGGTTATTTCTGATCATCAGCCACCCAGGCAGGTTCATTTTCCCAGCCTGTTCTCAGTGTCAGCCCCAATACTATTTCAGTTGCTGTGGTTCAGTTGCCCGGTCATGTCCAATTCTTCAATACCCCATAGACGGCAGCACTCCAGGCCTCCCTGTCCCTCACCATCTCCTGGAGTTTCTCCAAGTTCATGTCCACCACGTCAGTGATGCCATCCAGCCATCTCATCCTCTGATGCCCTCTTCTCCTTCTGCCCTCAAGCTTTCCCAGCATCAGGGGCTTTTTCCCAATGAGTCAGCTTCTTGCATCAGATGACAAAATACTGGAGCTTCAGCTTTAGCATCAGTTATCTCAGGTGAATATTTATGTTCTTCCAGAAAACTTGTCCTTAAAATGCTACAGAGGAACTCTCCTCTAAGAAATATACAAGATTCTATGGACATTATCTCAGTCTCTCTTCCAGTGTCTTCCACAGGGGAGAGCTAAATGACAAACTGATGTTCTGTTTTACTCTAAAGGAAACTGAGGCTCAGATAATGGTATTCAGAGATCCCACCCCAAAGGTGACAGGAGTTGACTGACAATAGCCCAGGGCCACTTTTTGTGGAAACTCCTCTTCTCATTCCAAGTAACAAAAAGCAAAGGAAAACAGACACATGGATAAAGTCCACTATGTTTGTGACACTGGTATTATAATCCTTATTGTTTTTATCTAACATGACTAATCTAAGTAGTATTTATTGAATTAATGTTGAAGCCTCTTTTTCTCCTAAACTAAAAGAAGATATCACTTTGCTGCTGTTTTTAATGGACACTTGGGAAACAGAAATGGAGTGATGAAGTGAAAATGAATAAATAAACCAGTAGCACATGGCCAATGGCAAGGTTTTTATTTTTCTTATGTTTTAGCACCCTAGGATATTTCTTGGCACATGGAACCTTTATCAACCAATGACAAGCTAGCAAACAACCAGCCAGAAAGGAAACAGGAATTTAAATTTCAAAGGCAAAGGAAATAGAAATGAAAAATAATCATCCCCCCATTTCTAAGATTTTTTTTAATTAAAATTTACACTTAGGTCAGGTCTTGAAGGAAATCTGCAGCAAGGAGGAAGCAACTATTTATACTTGTGGTCTATTCAAAACCAAATTGAGATAAAATTAAACAAAAATCAAATCTATTTTCATGTGTAGCAGGAGCCTCAGCATGAATCTAAATTGTATCTGTCTTCAGATTCACTTCTCTTGGCAGAAGTGAAGACTGTGGTTCAAGAATCCCAAGAGTCTACCCACAGACAAGCCTGAAGACCTCTGTTCTGGGAGGAAGGGGCTCCTAAGGAACGGCCCATGTAAAGTTCTCCCTTTTGATTAAAGAATAACGGGACAGGATGTGAGAGGATGGTGTTCCCCTCCAACGGCATGTCAGGCACTAAGGCCAGAGGCAGTGCAGGGTCACAATGGCTGGAAGCAGAGCCATCATCAGCCCTGGCAGTGATGAATCACCACCTGATGAAACTCATTTCTCTATGCTTTCGGTTCCCATCATGATGAAAAATGCAAGATTTTAATAAGGTTGCAGAACAAATGGAATTGATTTATAGTTTACAATTACATGGTTCATACTGCACATTGCTTTATTTCCCATTTCTAATTGGCGCATTTTGTTTTCCCTTCAGGACAAGAGTACACAAAACTTTTTCTGTAAAGGGACAGGCAGTAAATATTTCAGGCTTTCTGTGTCACGTGTCTGTAGCGTATTCTGCTTAGTTTTCTGTGTTTACAATGTTTTCAGTTCAGTTCAGTCGCTCAGTCGTGTCCGACTCTCTGCGACCTCATGAATCACAGCACGCCAGGCCTCCCTGTCCATCACCAACTCCCGGAGTTCACTCAAACTCATGTCCACAGAGTCGGTGATGCCATCCAGCCATCTCATTCTCTGTTGTCCCCTTCTCCTCCCGCCCCCAACCTTTCCCAGCATCAGAGTCTTTTCCAGTGAGTCAACTCGTCGCATGAGGTGGCCAAAGTATTAGAGTTTCAGCTTTAACATCAGTCCTTCCAATGAACACCCAGGATTGATCTCCTTTAGAATGGACTGGTTGGATCTCCTTGCAGTCCAAGGGACTCTCAAGCGTCTTCTCTAGCACCACAGTTCAAAAGCATCAATTCTTCGGCGATCAGCTTTCTTCACAGTGCAACTCTCACATCCATACATGACCACGGGAAAAACCATAGCCTTGACTAGACGGACCTTTGTTGGCAAAGTAATGTCTCTGCTTTTTAATATACTATCAAGGTTGGTCATAACTTTCCTTACAATGTTTTAAAAGCATTGAAATCATTCTTAGTTCACTGATCAAATAAGAACAGGCCATGGACTGGCCCTTGCTCTAGGAAAGTGGACACTTATGGAGCATGTTGTGATAGCCTGGGGGTTTGGTGTGCCCCTGTTCCACCTTACCTTCTCCCTCTTCCACAATTAGGACTCCTGGTCAAGTCATTCAGGTGCATTTCACCAATCCTGCAGAGCCATATCTGAAACACTGAGCTGTGGATAAGGACTAAACAGATAATTCTGCTTTACTGGAGACTTAGGAGGCGATTCCCTGCTCTCTAAGGTCCAGAAAATGGTGCTAAAATTGAGGAGGTGCAGGAGATTCTGTCCATTTCAGGGGAACATGGACATATGGTCACCATACAGGGGCTCTTAACAGTGAGCTGACGGACAACCAGAATCCTGCAGAAGAAATGAAGAGACAGCTGGGGCTCCGCAGGTGTGCCAAGCCTGTAGATGTGCACCTGGCGAGCCCTGGCTGTAGATCTCATGCTAGCAATTAAAATAAGAAAGCAATGCAAAGATGGGTGTCACGCGGGAGCTGGCAGAACTGTGTCTGCAATCACATGCAAGACACCACCTGGCAATATCCAGGAAAAATGGCATCAGGCACTTTATAGGAGGGTGGAGTCAGGCCCAAAGAAACACTCTTTCCTATGGTTAGTGTTAACCGATTTTATATTTTAATTGGCCTGGAGAAACACGAGTTTGTCAGAATGGTCCTGGTATTGTTTCTTCTCACAGAAATGGAAGCAGTCATTTTAAAATAAGAATAGCGTTGTGTGAGCAGAAAACCAATGTGCTGATCCAGTCAGTCTACTCAACAGCTACATAACTTTGGGAAAATCCCTTTATTTCTCTTGGCCTTGTGTTTGTTCCTCCATATAGAAAGAGGTTAAAACAAAAATGTCTAAGGAATCTTCTCATTTTCTTCTCGTTTTCAGTTTGTTATGTAATAGATTAATATTAAGTTGTTAATATTAATTAAGGGCTTCCCACATGGTGCTAATGGTAAAGAACCCGCCTGCCAATGCAGGAGACACAAGAGACTTGGGTTAGATCCCTGGGTCGGGAAGATGCCCTAGAGAAGGAAATGGCAACCCACTCCAGTATTCTTGCTTGGAGAATCCCATGGACAGAGGAGCCTGTTGGGCGACAGTCCATAGAGTCACAAAGAGTCGGACATGACTGATGCAACCTAGCACAGCACAAGCCATTAATTAATTAGCCATTATTTATCAAATCACCCACCATGTTCCAAACATGATGCTAAGTAATGAAGCTGCTGAAAGACAGTTTCTTAAGAATCTCTCTGAAAGTAAACTAATAATTATGACACAGGTTATTTAAAGTTAGGATAGAGATTGCCACAGGATTTTGGAGGACAGATCCTTCCATAGACATCAGAACCTAGGCCAAAGTTCCTGGGCTAGCATGAGGAGCAAGAAGGAGAAAAGAAAGGAAAACAAAGGCTTGAAGAAACAGCTAAAATCTTGATCACACTAGAATTCTCCAAGGCTGTATGGCTACCTCTGTGCTTTGGAACTGAATGGGGTTAGGGCACAGGGAGAAAGAGAGAGGAATAAGCCTGTCTCTCATTGTTTAAAGCTCACACTATAAAAGGAATGCCCTTCCTTGCATTTCTGGATTATATGACCTCACCTCAGGGCTGGTCAGAACTCAGACCCCACTTCAAGGTGTTTCATCTGACTCTGAAGTGGTTGGGGTAGATGAAATAAATGGGGCACAGTGGGTCAGCCTCAGGAGCCAGGGTCTCTGCAGTGCCATTGTGGTGGGTATGATGGAGCCATGCCACAGCCAGTCCTCACCCAAGAAAGCCTAAGAAAGGAGAGGAGGTAGGTGATGTTTGAATTGCTGCTGGAAAAAAGAAGGAATTTCCTGTATACAAGTTAGAGGTGAGTGAGAGGTCGAGGGGCTTCGCAACAAGCAATTTTCAGACTGAGAGAATCATATTTGCAAAGGCATTAGGTGTAATAGAAGATTATTGGTATAACGAACTGCAAGCATCACTTGGTTGGGGAATGGTGGTGCATGAACAACTAGAAGCTTCTTCAACCTGAAGAGCCAGTCCACCATCACTAATTACCAACCAGAAACTGAACCTACATGGGGCTGGTGAAACAGGAAAGATTTTATCACATACAAATGTCTTGTTCGAGAAATGACTCCTCGTCATTTATTTATTTAGTCAATACATTGAACAAATATTTGTTTTATGCATACTGTGTATAAACCATTTTATTGTACTCAGGATTTAGACCACAGAAGGAAAGTCTGCATTCCACATAAGCTGCCTTCTTTAGGTATTCTGACACAAGGATATTTCCAGTGACTACTTTTCAGTCTTTTTAATTTCCTCCATGGTTTTAATGATCATGTGAGATACAAATATATATATATATATATTTAACTTCCATATTTACCTGTCAGGAATTCATTAATTCTTTATTGTATAACTAATACTCTCATATTGTGCCATCTGTGAAATGAGCATGGCAATTTGTTAATTAAACATTGACTCTTGGAATATTTTTAAGCACCAACACATTCAGTCATGAACAGACTATTGCTTTTTTCTTGCCTCTGTGCAATGATAACACACATTCAATTGTTGTTCCCTCTAAGAAAATGAATAAAGGGATTTTTATTTACAACTTTGTATATCATCACCTGAATTCATATGAAGAATATTTCAGTGAGCCTTGAGTTCTTAGTAGACCACTTGTGCTGCTGGATTTAGATGTCTGGGGATGAAGCAGAGGTCAGATGAAGACCTGACCTTCCGCTCAGGTCCTTCCCTTCTTTACTGGGCTTAAAGGTCATGGCTCATTATTTTAACATTTTTTGTATATACCCATAACTCTTTACATATTTTCCTGGTCTATTCATCTGAAAAAAAAAATCCAAATCTGATTAATCCAACTTTGCTTACTCAATACCTGTTCTTACTTTGTAGGTGAAAAAAAAAAAAAAAAAACACGCACATAACTGTGGTGACATATCTCACTTTAAATTTTGTAACCAGTAATCTCTCACATGGGCCTTTGGCTTTGCCAAGATCAGCTATATTTCTCTAATCTTTTCCTTCTATCACTCTTCTAGAGAGGCATTTAATACTCTCCCCTTTCACAAACCTCACATAGCTCCTACTCTATCCTCAGTCTTGGCCTGGCTTGGTTTCTATTTCTCTAAGACAATGGAATTGGTGAGGAGAAAACTACATACTCCTAACCACATCTACCAGCCTACTTGCACCTGTGCCCTACACGTCCACACTCCTCCTGTTAAACAAGGTATAAATTGTCTGGACTCCTGCCTAAGGATAATCCTCCACTTGTCACTAGACTCCATCCTCCTCATGTCCATTCAAGGATATCACTACAACCATTCTCTTTTCTTTTCCTGAATTATCAATTTTTACTCCTTCCGTGGTTATTTACCATCAGCCTACAAACCTGACTTATTTCTCCCACTTTATTTTCATTCTTCTAGGCAAAAAAGAAAATGCTACAGCTAGAAACAAGAAAATTATGAAATGAAAAAGTTCACTAATAAAGGCAAACATACAGTAAAAGTAGGAAATCATCCACACAAAAAGGGAAGTTAGAAAACAAAAGTAGAGAAATCATTTGTAGTTAACATAAGCGACTAATGGCTACACAAAATAATTAAGATATAAAATATGATATTGAAAACAGTTATGAAGGAAGGGGAATACAAAGACAGGGTATCAAAAATGCATTTGAAATTAAAAGATCAGTGACTTGAAATAATATACATATATACATATATGCATATACATACACATGCTGCTGCTGCTGCTAAGTCGCTCAGTCGTGTCCGACTAGTAGTGACCCCATGAACTGAAGCCCACCAGGCTCCTCTGTCCATGGGATTTTCTAGGCAAGAGTACTGGAGTGGCTTGCCATTGCCTTCTCCATACATACACTCACACACACACACACACACACACACACACACACACACACACATATATACATACATATATATATATACTAAAACCTCATGGAAGCTACAAACCAAAAATCTACACTACATCTACACACAAAAAAGAAAAAGGAATCCAAACATAACACTAAAGATAGCCATCAGATCACAATAGAAGAATAAAAGAACAAGAGTAAAAAGACCTATAAAAACAAACCAAAACAATTAATAAAATGGCAACAAGAACACATATATTGATAATTAGTTTACGTGTAATAACCTCTCATTTTTTCCTATCAAAATGCTGACACTAGAAATCAACTGCAAGAAAAAAGAGAAGAAACAAAAAAAAAACTGCAGGGACTTTCTTGGCACTCCACTGATTAAGATTAAATGCTTCCACTGCAGGGGACACAGTTTCTATCTCTGGTTAGGGAATTAAGATACTTCATGACACACAGTGTGGCCAAAAGAGGAAGAAAGAAAAAAAAAACAGCAAAAAACCCCACAACAACCCATAAACACATGGAGGCTAAATGATATACTACTAAACAACCAGTGGACCACTGAAGAAATCAGAGGAAGTAAAAAATACCTAGAGTAGTCATGTATGGCTGTGAAAGTTGGACCATAAAGAAAGCTGAGCTCAGAAGAATTGATGCTTTTGAACTGTGGTGTTGGAGAAGACTCTTGAGAGGTCCCTGGACTGCAAGGAGATCCAACCAGTCAATCCTAAAGGAAATCAGTCCTGAATATTCATTGGAAGGACTGATGCTGAGGCTGAAACTCCAACACTTTGGCCACCTGACATGAAGACTGACTCACTGGAAAAGACTCTGATGCTAAGAAAGATTGAGGGCAGGAGAAGAAGGGGATGACAGAGGATGAGATGGTTGTATGGTATCACCGACTTGATGGACACGAGTTTGAGTAAGCTCTGGGAGTTGGTGATGGACAGGAAAGCATGGTGTGCTGCAGTCCATGGGGCAGCAAAGAGTCGGACATGACTGTGCAAGTGAACTGAACTGAGACTGAGACAAATGAAAATGAAAACATGATGATCCAAAGCCTATGGGATTTGAACAACAGGAAAAGCAGTTCCAAGAGGGAAATTTACAGCAATAAAAGCTTACCCAAGGAAACAAAAAAAAAAATCTCAAATAAAAAACCTAACCTCACAACTAAAGAAAAAAGAATGAACAAATCCCAAAATTTACAAGGAAAAAAATCATAAAGAGTAGAGCAATAATAATTGAAATAGACAGTAAAAGAACAATAGAAAATATCAGTGAAACTAAGAGCTGGTTATTTAAAAAGATAAACAAAATTGATACACCTTTAGCCAGCCTCATCAATAAAAAAAAGGAAGAGGGCCCAAATCATTAAAATCAGAAATGAAACACTACAGAAATACAGAGGGTTATAAGACACTGCGATGAGCACTGGAAAAGACTCTGATGCTGGGAAGGATTGGGGGCAGGAGGAGAAGGGGACGACAGAGAATGAGATGGCTGGATGGCATCACTGACTTGATGGACATGAGTTTGGGTGAACTCCGGGAGTTGGTGATGGACAGGGAGGCCTGGCGTGCTGTGATTCATGGGGTTGCAAAGAGTCGGACACGACTGAGCGACTGAACTGAACTGAACTGATGAACAACTACATGTCAACAAAATGGAAAACCTAGAAAAATGGAAAAATTCTTAGAAAGGTACCATCTCCCAAGACTGAACCATGAAGAAATAGAAAATATGAACAGGCCAATTAGTAGTAATGAAATTGAGTCAGTAATTTTAAAACTCCCAACAAATGTTCAGGACCATGTGGTTTCAAAGGTGAATTATACCAAACATTTAGAGAAGACTTAACACCTATCCTTCTCAAACTATTTTGAAAAACTGCAGAGGAAGGAACACTTCTAGACTCATTCTATGAGGCCAGCATCACCCCGAAACCCAAACCAGACAAAGATCTCACTTACAGGTCAATATCACTGATGAACATAAATGTAAACATCTTCAACATTCTCAACAAAATATTAGCAAACCAAGTACAACAACACATAAAAAGGATCATACACCAGGAACAGGTTGGATTTATCCATGGGTCACAGGTGGTTCAACATACATAAAATCAATCAATGTGATACACCACATCAATAAAAGAAAAAGACAAAAACGACATGATTATCTCAATAGATACAGAAAAATGTTTTGATACAATTCAATATCCATTCATGATAAAAAAAAAAACAAACAACCTTTCACTAAAGTAAGTATAGAGGGAATATACCTCAGCATAATAGAAGCTATTTATAACAAACCCAAGCAAACATAACACTCAATGGTGAAAAGCTGAAAGCCTTCCCACTAAAATCTGAAACAAGGCAAAAATATCCATTCTTACCACTGTTATTCAACACAACACTGGAAGTCCTAGATACAGACATCAGACAAGAAAAAGAAATACAAGGTATACAAATTGGAAGGGAACAGATAAAATGTCATTATACGTCAAGGACATGACATTATGTGTGTGTGTGTGTATGAAAACCCTAACAAGGCTCCACATGAAAACTATTAGAACTGATAAACAAATTCAGCAAGGTACCAGGATACTAGATTAACAAACAGAAACTTGTTGCATTTCTTCATACTAAGAATGAAATATTAGACAGGGAAAATAAAAAACTAATCCCTTTTAAAATCACATCAAACAAAAGAATAAAATCTTATGAATAAACCTGACCAGAGTGGTGACAGACATATATGATGAGAATTATTAAACACTGATAAAGGAAACTGAAGGTGATTTAAGAAATGGAAAGATGTTTCATATTCTTGAATTGGAAGAATGAATATTGACATATAGAGCAATGGAACAGAATAAAGAGCTTAGAAATAAACCCACATAGTTATGACCAATTAATCTATAACAATAGGGGCAAGAATATACAAAAGAGAAAAGACAGTCTCTTCAAAAGTTAGTGCTGGGGCTTGGAAGGTTCAAACTGTTTCATAAAGGTCCATTACTAAAACAATTCTTTTTAGATTTTTTATTGAAGTAAGACTACTTAAAATAATATATTAGTTTCAAGTATACAACATAGAGGTTTGATATTTCTATAGTTACATGCCACATAAAGTTACTTTTTTAAAACTGAAATAAAGAAAAAATAGCACTGGGAAAACTGGATAGCTGCATATAAAATAATGAAATTACAACATTCAGTTCAGTTCAGTTCAGTTGCTCAGTCATGTCCGACTCTTTGTGACCCCGTGGACTGTAGCCTACCAGGCTCCTCCGTCCATGGGATTTTAAAGGCAAGAGTACTGGCTATCGTCTAAAAGAACACAACATATATTGGCAAGGATGTGGAGAAAATGGAACCCTTGTACACTGTTGATGAAAATATAAATTGGTGCAACCACTGTTGAAAGCAGAATAGAGGTTTCTCAAAAAGCTAAAACTAGAACTGCCACAGTTCAGTTCAGTTCAGTTCAGCTCAGTCACTCAGTCATGTCCGACTCTTTGCAACCCCATGGAGTGCAGCACCCCAGGCCTCCATGTCAATGACCAACACTCGGAGTTTACTCTAACTCATATCCAACTGTGATGCCATCCAACCATCTCATCCTCTGTTGTCCACTTCTTCTCCTGCCTTCAATCTTTCCCCAAATCAGGATCTTTTCAAATGAGCCAGCTCTTTACATCAGGTGGCCAAAGTATTGGAATTTCACCTTCAACATCAGTCCTTCCAATGAATATTCAGGACTGATCTCCTTTAGGATGGACTGGTCAGATCTTCTTGCAGTCCAATGGACTCTCAAGAGTCTTCTCCAAGACTACAGTTCAAAAGCATCAATACTTCTGTGCTCAGCTTTCTTTATAGTCCAACTCTAACATCCATACAGAACAACTAGAAAAATCATAGCCTTGATGAGATGGATCTTTGTTGGCAAAGTAATGTCTCTGCTTGTCAATATGCTGTCTAGGTTGGTCATAACTTTCCTTCCAAGGAGTAAGCGTCTTTTAATTTCATGGCTGCAATCACCATCTGCAGTGATTTTGGAGCCCAGAAAAATAAAGTCAGCCACTGTTTCCACCGTTTCCCCGACTACTTGCCATGAAGTGATGGAACCAGATGCCATGATCTTAGTTTTCTGAATGTTGAGCTTTAAGCCAACTTTTTCACTCTCTTTCACTTTCATCAAGAGACTTTTTATTTCTTGGCTTTCTGCCATAAGGTGGTGTCACCTATATATCTGAGGTTATTGATATTTCTCCCAGAAATCTTGATTCCAGCTTGTGCTTCCTCCAGCCCAGCATTTCTCATGATGTACCAACCTTGATAATATATTAAAAAGCAGAGACATTAGTTTGCTAACATAGGTCCGTCTAGTCAAGGCTATGGTTTTTCCCGTGGTCATGTATGGATGTGAGAGTTGGACTGTGAAGAAAGCTGATCGCCGAAGAATTGATGCTTTTGAACTGTGGTGTTGGAGAAGACTCTTGAGAGTGTCTTGTACCACAAGGAGATCCAACCAGTCCATTCTAAGGGAGATCTATCCTGGGTGTTCATTGGAAGGACTGATGCTAAAGCTGAAACTGCAATACTTTGGCCATCTCATGCGACGAGTTGACTCACTGGAAAAGACTCTGATGCTGGGAAAGGTTGGGGGCGGGAGGAGAAGGGGACGACTGAGGATGAGATGGTTGGATGGCATCACCGACTCTGTGGACATGAGTTTGAGTGAACTCTGGGATTTGGTGATGGATAGGGAGGCCTGGCGTGCTGTGATTCATGGGGTGGCGGAAAGTTGGACACGACTGAGCGACTGAACTGAACTGAACTCTGCATATAAGTTAAATAAGCAGGGTGACAATATACAACCTTGACGGACTCCTTTTCCTATTTGGAACCAGTCTGTTGTTCCATGTCCAGTTCTAAGTGTTGCTTCCTGACCTGCATACAGGTTTCTCAAGAGGCAGGTCAGGTGGTCTGGTATTCCCACCTCTTTCAGAATTTTCCAATTTATTGTGATCCACATAGTCAAAGGCTTTGGCATAGTCATTAAGGCAGAAATAGATGCTTTTCTGGAACTCTCTTGTGTTTTCGATGATCCAGCGTATGTTGGCAATTTGATCTCTGGTTCCTCTGCCTTTTCTAAAACCAGCTTAAACATCTGGAAGTTCATGGTTCACATATTGCTGAAGGCTGGCTTGGAGAATTTTGAGCATTACTTTACTAGCATGTACTCATCTCACACGCTAGTAAAGTCATGCTCAAAATTCTCCAAGCCAGGCTTCAGCAGTATGTAAACCGTGAACTCCCAGATGTTCAAGCAGGTTTTAGAAAAGGCAGAGGCACCAGAGATCAAATTGCCAACATCCGCTGGATCATGGAGAAAGCAAGAGAGTTTCAGAAAAACATCTATTTCTGCTTCATTGACTATGCCAAAGCCTTTGACTGTGTGGATCACAGTAAACTGTGGAACATTCTGAAAGAGATGGGAATCCCAGACCACCTGACCTGTCTCTTGAGAAACCTGTATGCAGGTCAGGAAGCAACAGTTAGAACTGGTCATGGAACAACAGACTGGTTCCAAGTAGGAAAAGGTGTACGTCAAGGTTGTATATTGTCACCTTGCTTATTTAATTTATATGCAGAGTACATCATGAGGAACGCTGGGCTGGAAGAAGCACAAGCTGGAATCAAGATTGCTGGGAGAAATATCAATAACCTCAGATATGCAGATGACACTACCCTTATGGCAGAAAGTGAAGAGGAACTCAAAAGCCTCTTGATGAAAGTGAAAGAGGAGAGTGAAAAGGTTGGCTTGAAGCTCAACATTCAGAAAACAAAGATCATGGCATCTGGTCCCATCACTTCATGGGAAATAGATGGAAAAACAGTGGAAACAGTGTCAGACTTTGTTTTTCTGGGCTCCAAAATCACTGCAGATGCTGATTGCAGCCATGAAATTAAAAGACGCTTGCTCCTTGGAAGGAAAGTTATGACCAACCTTGATAGTATATTAAAAAGCAGAGACATTACTTTGCCAACCAAGGTCCGTCTAGTCAAGGCAATGGTTTTTCCCGTGGTCATGTATGGATGTGAGAGTTGGACTGTGAAGAAAGCTGATCGCCGAAGAATCGATGCTTTCGAACTGTGGTGTTGGAGAAGACTCTTGAGAGTCCCTTATACTGCAAGGAGATCCAACCAGTCCATTCTAAAGGAGATCAATCCTGGGTGTTCATTGGAGGGACTGATGCTAAAGCTGAAACTGCAATACTTTGGCCACCTCATGCGACGAGTTGACTCACTGGAAAAGACTCTGATGCTGGGAAAGGTTGGGGGCGGGAGGAGAAGGGGACGATGGAGAATGAGATGGCTGGATGGCATCACCGACTCTGTGGACATGAGTTTGAGTGTACTCCGGGAGTTGGTGATGGACAGGGAGGCCTGGCGTGCTGTGATTTATGGGGTCGCGGAGAGTCGGACACGACTGAGCGACTGAACTGAACTGAACTGAAGATGGGTGCAATTGTGTGGTAGTTTGAGCATTCTTTGGCATTGCTTTTCTTTGGGATTGGAATGAAAACTGATATTTTCCAGTCTTACGGCCACTGCTGAGTTTTCCAAATTTGCTGGCATATTGAGTGTAGCACTTTCACAGCATCATCTTTTAGGATTTGAAACAGGTCAACAAAATTCCATCACTTCCCCAGCTTTGTTCATAATGATACTTCCCAAGGCCCTCTTAACTTCACATTCCAGGATATCCAGCTCTAGGTGAGTGATCACATCATTGTGATTATCTGGGTCGTGAAGATCTTTTTTGTACAGTTCTTCTGTGTATTCTTGCCACCTCTTCTTAATATCTTCTGCTTCTGTTAGGTTCATACCATTTCTGTCCTTTATCGATCCCATCTTTGCATGAAATGTTCCCTTGGTATCTCTAATTTTCTTGAAGAGATCTCTAGTCTTTCCCATTCTATTGTTTTCCTCTATTTCTTTGCATTGATCGCTGAGGAAGGCTTTCTTATCTCTCCTTGCTATTCTTTGGAACTCTGCATTCAAATGGGTATATCTTTCCATTTCTCCTTTGCTTTTCTCTTCTTTTCACAGCTATTTGCAATGCCTCCTCTGGCAGCCATTTTGCTTTTTTGCATTTCTTTTCCATGGGGATGGTCTTGACCCCTATCTCCTGTAAAATGTCACGAACCTCCGTCCATAGTTCATCAGGCACTCTGCATATCAGATCTAGTCCTTTAAATCTATTTCTTACTTCCACTGTATAATCCAAAGGGATTTGATTTAGGTCATATCTTAATGGTCTAGTGGTTTTCCCTACTTTCTTCAATTTAAGTCTGAATTTGGCAATAAGGAGTCATGATCTGAGCCAGTCAGCTCCTGGTCTTGTTTTTGCTGACTATATAGAGCTTCTCCATCTTTGGCTGCAAAGAGTATAATCAATCTGATTTCGGTGTTGACCATCTGGTGATATCCTTGTGTAGAGTCTTCTCTTGTGTTGTTGAAAGAGGGTGTTTATTATGACCAGTGCGTTCTCTTGGCAAAACTCTATTAGCTTTTGCCCTGCTTCATTCTGTACTCCAAGGCCAAATTTGCCTGTTACTCCGGGAATTTCTTGACTTCTTACTTTTACATTCCATTCCGTTCCGTTGCTCAGTCGTGTCCGACTCTTTGCGACCCCTTGGACTGTAGCCTACCAGGCTTCTCCGTCCATGGGATTCTCCAGGCAAGAATACTGGAGTGGATTACCGTTTCCTTCTCCAGGGGATCTTCCCGACCCAGGGATCGAACCCGGGTCTCCCGCATTGGAGGCAGACGCGTTAACCTCTGAGCCACCAGGGATCCCCTATAATGAAAAGGACATCTTTTCTGGGTGTTAATTCTAAAAGGTCTCGTAGGTCTTCATAGAATTGGAGAAGGAAATGGCAACCCACTCCAGTGTTCTTGCCTGCAGAATCCCAGGGACAGGGGACCCTGGTGGGCTTCTGTCTATGGGGTCACACAGAGTCGGACACGACTGAAGTGATGCAGCAGCAGCAGCAGGTCTTCATAGAACCGTTCAACTTCAGCTTCTTCAGCATACTGGTTGGGCATAGACTTGGATTACCCTGATATTGAATTATTTGCCTTGGAAATGAACAGAGATCATTCTGTTGTTTTTGAGATTGCATCCAAGTACTGCATTTCAGACTCTTTTGTTGACCATGATGGCTACTCCATTTCTTCTAAGGGATTCTTGCCCACAATAGTAGATATAATGGTCATCTGAGTTAAATTCACCCATTCTAGTCCATTTTAGTTCACTGATTCTTAAAATGTCGATGGTCACTCTTGCCATTTCCTGTTTGACCACTTCCAATTTGTCTTGACTCATGGATCTAACATTCCAGGTTCCTATGCAATATTGCTCTTTACGGCATCAGTAAAGACAGCTTCTATCACCAGTCACATCCACAACTGGGTGTTGTTTTTGCTTTGGCTCTGTCTCTTCATTATCTCTGGAGTTACTTCTCCACTGATCTCCAGTAGCATATTGGGCACCTACTGACCTGGGGAGTTCATCTTTCAGTGTTCTATATTTTTGCCTTTTCACACTGTTCATGGGGTTCTCAAGGCAAGAATACCGAAGTGGTTTGCCATTCCTTTCTCCAGTAGACCACGTTTTGTCAGAACTCTCGGCCATGACCCCTCTGTCTTGGGTGGCCCTACATGGCATGGCTTTTAGTTTCATTGAGTTAGACAAGGCTGTGGTTCATGTGATTAAATTGGTTATTACTGTTTAGTCACTAAATCATGTCTGACTGTAGCCCACCAGGCTCCTCTGTCCATGGGATTTCCCAGGCAAGAATACTGGAGTGTGCTGCCACTTCTTTTCCAGGGGATCTTCCCAACCCAAGGATCAAGCCCATATCTCCTACATTGGTACATGAATTCTTTACCACTGAGCCCCCAATGAAGCTCAACAAATGGAGAATAATTTTTAAAAATTGTGAATCACTAAGTTCATTATATACCTGTAACTTACATAATAATTGTACATTTAATACAAAAAAAACAAAAGAACATGGATTCCTGAATAAGTTCAACATCTGATTAACATATGACCCAGCAATTCCATTTCTAGGCATCAGTTCAGTTCAGTCACTTAGTCATGTCCGACTCTTTGTGACCCCATGGACAGCAGCACGCCAGGCCTCCCAACTCCCAGAGTTCGCTCAAACTCACATGCATCGAGTCTGTGATGCTATCCAGCCATCTCATTCTCTGTCGTCCCCTTCTCCTCCTTCCCCTAATCCCTCCCAGCATCAGAGTCTTTTCCAGTGAGTCAACTCGTCGCATGAGGTGGCCAAAGTATTGGAGCTTCAGCTTTAGCATCAGTCCTTCCAATGAACACCCAGGACGGGTCTCCTTTAGAATGGACTGGTTGGATCTCCTTGCAGTCCAAGGGACTCTCAAGAGTCTTCTCCAACACCACAGTTCAAAAGCATCAATTCTTCGGCGATCAGCTTTCTCACAGTCCAACTCTCACATCCATACATGACCAATGGAAAAATCATAGCCTTGACTAGACAGACCTTGGTTGGCAAAGTAATGTCTCTGCTTTTTAATGTGCTGTCTAGATCAGTCATAACTTTCCTTCCAAGGAGTAAGTGTCTTTTAATTTCATGACTGCTATCAGCATCCACAGTGAGTTTGGAGCCCCAAAAAATAAAGTCTGACATTGTTTCCACTGTTTCCCCATCTATTTCCTAGGCATATACCCCCACAAAATGAAAATATCAATACATTTCCCCACAAAAACTTGTACATAAATGTTCACAGCAGTGTTACTCATGATAGACAAAAACAGAATTAACTTAGTTGTCCTTCAACTGATACAGTAAGAAGCCACAAAAGTGTGAGGACTTCAAAGAAAGAGCTAGGAGAGCAGAAGGTGCTGGGCATGAGAACAGAGGAACAAGATCACACAGAGACTTATAGGCTTGGTTAAGATATTTATTTTTTAATATTAAATAAGTGGAGGCAAAGCATTTGAAAACAGAGACTTAGTTATATGTGAATGTTCACATCAGCATTATTCACAATAGTCAGATTGTGGAAATGAATCAAATGTCCTTTAAGAGATGAGTGATTAAACAATTTGTGATATATTAGTTTTTTCCACCCATCCACGTTATTTTTATTTGTATTTTTTAAAATTGGAGTATAATTGCTCTAAATGCTGTTAGTTTCTGTTTCTAATGCTGTTTCTAGTTTCTAATGAAGTGACTCAGCTATATGTATACATATAAATCCCCTCCCTCTTGTGCCTCCCATTTTCCACTCCCCACCCCACCATTCTAGGTTATCACAGGGCATGTGGCATATTCTTACAAGGGAATATTATTCAGTCACAAAAATAAATGAAATTCTGAAATATAGACATCAACAACATGGATAAACCTTGGAAATATGAAAAAAGCCAGACCAGAAAAGGACAAATATTGTATGATTCCATTTTTATGAAACATCTAGAGTAGATAAATTCATAGAGAAAGAAGGTAGATGAAATGCTACTAGGCCCTGTGGGGAGGGGAAATGAGAATTGAAGTGAAGTGAAGTGAAAGTTGCTCAGCCGTGTCCAACTCTTTGCAACCACATGGGCTGTCCATGGAATTCTCCAGGACAGAATACTAGAGTGGGTAGCCTTTCCTTTCTCCAGGGGATCTCCCCAACTCAGGGATCGAACCCAGGTCTCCCACATTTCAGGCAGATTTTTTACCAGCTGAGTAACAAGGGAAAATGAGAAGTTATTGCTTAATGATTACAGAGTTTCTATTGGGGATGATGAAGTTTTAGAAGCAGATAGTGATGATAGCTGCACTGTAGGAATGTACTTAATTTCACACAACTGTACACTTAACATGGTTAAAATGGCAAATTTTATGTTGTATATATTTTTACTATATCAACATATTTCAAAAAAATGAAGAGAAGCCATTAACAAGTTTAAAGTAGACTGTAGGAGTGGGAGGCATGACTTGATCAAATTTAGGTTTTGCAAGGATCACTTTGGCTTTAGCACAGAAGAAGGATGGAATGAGTTCCAAGATGTATGTGAGGAGATCAGCTAGATTTTCAATGGTGGTGGACAGAATTGAGATATACAAATTTTATTTTCTATCTGTATAAATTTTGGCTTGGTGATTAAGTGAGAGGTACGGAGGTAATAAAGACCTCAGTCTAGAGACTACTGGAGTAAGTCCAACTTTGAGTATGATAGGTTGTGTGACATCCATGGGGTGATATCAAGTAGACAGCTTGCCATGAGTCTGGAATTCAATGAAAATGTGTCTACTAGAGATATAAAACAAAGATTTGAATCTCTCTTCTAAAAACTGTCAAACGAATGGATAAGAAAGCTTTGGTACATATACACAATGGAGTATTACTCAGCCATTAAAAAGAATGCATTTGAACCAGTTCTAATGAGATGGATGAAACTAGAGCCTATTATACAGAGTGAAGTAAGCCAGAAAGAAAAACACCAATACAATATACTAATGCATATATATGGAATTTAGAAAGATGCAAATGATAACCCTGTATACGAGACAGCAAAAGAGACACAGATGTATAGAACAGTCTTTGGGACTCTGTGGGAGAGGGTGAGGGTGGGATGGTTTGGGAGAATGGCATTGAAACATGTATATTATCATATGTGAAATGAATCGCCAGTTCAGGGTCGATGCATGTTACAGGATGCTCGGGGCTGGTATGTGGGGATGACCCAGAGGGAGGATAAGGGGAGGAGGGAGGTGGGAGGGGGGTTCGGGAAGGGGAACTCATGTACACCCGGGGCGGATTCATGTCAATGTATGGCAAAACCAACCAATATAATATCATAAAATAATTAGCCTCCAATAAAAATAAAAATTTTAAAAAAAGATAATGTGGAAAAAAAACCTGTCAAAATGTTTGATATCCAATAATAATTTTTAAAACTTTATAGAGATACAGAGAAGAGAGAAACAAATGCAGTCCAGAATTAGTAGAATATATTGCTTGAGGATAAAATTATTGGTACCCTGGGAAGAGACACAAGATTTAGTTTATCAGAGAGAAGGCAGAAATTTCAACACAACTAGTGGTGTAAAGCTATACTAATTAGTAAGAGACTTAAAAGGCTCAGCAAAGATAGAGCTAAAGAAACAACTGGGACTATGACAGATGGTATAACAGTTATACATCACCATTCACTGGGTACTTCAGACCATGGACTTAAGTCCAGAGAAGGCCAGGTGTGCTGGCCTCTCACCCGAGTGCCTTTGAAGCAGCCTGGCCTCCTAGCAGGATTCCCGTTTTCCTGCTGAACCTCTGTGATGGGAGCCAACCATCATGCCCAGCTTGGTGCTAAGAGCCTCACCACTCTGCAGAGCATTCTTGCTGTTTCCTGTAGGTATGGCCACCTGGCCTTGGGAAGGGGCCATTAAAGACCCAGGTCTATCAATGACTGCCATAGAGTCAGCTAAGGGAGATGAGACAATGAGGAAGCAGGATTCAAAGAGGAGCATCACACTGGGGCTTGGAGCACAGTGAATCCCTTTCAAACACAGTGATTCAAAATACACCCCCACTTCTGAATCAGTGTTCAGGTTATAGTCTTATATTCGTTGTATAGAACCTGGCATAAAGAAAGTCTGGTGCAGTGTAACAGGTTTAAGGCCTCTATCCACACCTACCTATTAAGACACGGTTTTGAGGTGGGAAAAAGCACCAAATCAACTGAAATTTCAAAAAGGAAGAAAACACCTATTGTTGAAGAAACTTTATATAAAGAGTGCTGGTTTCATGGTTTCTTATATGTTTATATATTATATATATATATATAAGAAATGTGTGTGTATGTATATATATATGTAAGCAAGTTGGCAGTGTAGTAAATTTTCCTTAAAATTAGCACAGTCATTCTATTTCAAGAAATGATCCTCAAGAAATAATCTAAAATACAAATATAAGCTTTAGGCACAATGATATTCTAATATACAATTATTTAAAATAGTAAAAAGTTGGAAAAAATCACAATGTTCAGCAATTAGGGAGCAGTTAAGTGACTTAAGACATTACCATGCGTTATAATACTAGTCACCAAAAATATTTTCATATTTATTATTTTTATTTCCTAAAAAATGTTTATATGTAGTGTTAAGCCACAAAACAAAAACAGAAAAACTGTATATAGAATGTGACCTCAAAGACATTAAGAAGGAAAAAAAAGACGATTAAACAACAAAATAAATTTAGTTATCTCTGTAGTTCACAGAATTACGAGTGATTTAGAATTTCTAAATCTCCAACAGCACTTTACAGATTTTCTGCAATGAGCAGATGTTTATTTTGTCATTGTAAACAAGAAACATTAGAAAAAAACAGATAACAAAAGGGTAAATTGGAAATTATGACTGAATTATTTTACTTACATGGGATTCAGAATTATATTAAATTTTGTCCTATCAGTTGACCATAAACACTGCCTTTCTTCTACCCAAAGTCATCCCTTTTCATCCCATATTAAGTCAGCAGAATACCACTGTCAGAGGAAGTCCCAGGGCAGGCAATCTTGTTATGTTTATCATCAGGGAAGTTGGCTGGCCTGGGTTTGGAAGGAAGCTTTCCCGCCTCATGAGTGTCAAACACTGATTTCAGCATGACCCTTGCTCTATCACACCTAGTGTGGCAAGGTGCAGGGCCAGCAGGGCAGCCTAGACTGACAGCTGGTGCCTTGGGGTTTGCCAGCCTTGCTGAGCGGCTAGCCAGCTTGAAAAGGCAACAGGAAGCAGATGGCCAGCAGTCCCTTCTTTCTCTGGCCAGTGAGCCATCTGGAAAAAAGGAAATTGATCCGCCGCCTGGAGAGGAAGGCACTGGTAATAAATATCTCTGATCCTCAGATTTAACAGTGTACAATGTCCAAGGAAGAATGCAGGTATCTGCTTCAGGAGCTGACGGGAAAACTATCCCAAGCATCACACAGCTCATAGGATATATGTGTGTGTGCTTAGTCATTCAGTCATGTCCAAACTCTTTGTGACCCTATGGACCATAGTCTGCTAGGCTCCTCTGTCCATGGGGATTCTACAGGCAAGAATAATGGAGTGGGTTGCCATGCCCTCCTCCAGGGGATCTCCCAACCCAGGGATTGAACCCAGATCTCTTGCATTGCAGGTGGATTCTTTACCATCTGAGTCACCAGGGAAGCCGAATAATACAGGAATGGGTAGCCTATCCCTACTCCAGCAGATCTTCCCTACCCAAGAATTGAACCAGGGTCTCCTGCATTGCAGGAGCTTTACCAGCTGAGCTACCAGGTATACTCCATAGGATATATACGGCAACCTTAATGGAGGGGGCAGCTTTCTGTGGGCCAAGAGCCCACAAGGCTCCACAATCCTACTAACACAGTGACTCGCAGTGGCACAGTGAATGCCAGCGAAGCAGACACGGAGAATGCAGAAAGTTCTCTCGTCTTCTGGGAATGCAGGCTGGACAACAACCACACTATGTGGGATCCTCCAACCCCCCGCATTTGCCTCTCAGTCTGCAGATTCTCCAAATGCTCTCCATGCTGCTGACGTAGAATAGGTTTAGCAAGGAAACATTTGCAGCCTCAGAACACTCCAAGTATCTTCAGATACTTTCCCTTTGATTTAAATGTCTGGCTCCCCACATGGAGGCTATAATCCACAGTATTTTTAGTGGTGGGAATACCTGTGTTCTGGAAGTTGAAATGTCAATAACGGGATGCTCAAGTGAGGGCCAGAGGAAAAAAGAGAAAGAGGTGAGATAGTCTCCTGCTTCTGAGGGTCATCGTGCTATTCCTTCCTTGTGCTTTCCTGCACCTCTGTGATCCAAAGATGGCCAAGTAGACACCACTCCCTGGTTAAAGGCCTCCCAGCCTCTTAGACACCACCATGGACAGCCAAGTGTAAGTTCACATAGAGACTCTAAGCAAATAGAAAAAGTACTCTCTCCAGGATGACTGTATTAATGCCGTGACCAACCAACACAACCATACGCAGAAACCCTGCCTGTGGGGGTTAATCAGCCTGTATTCATCACCAAGAGAAAAACAGAGCCTAAATTTTATCATCAGGATAAACTGCAATTCACTCAAGGACCTCAAAAACCATGATTTAATTGTGCATGCATGCAGGCATGTATTCACTTATTCAACAAACAGTTATCAAAGACTTACTGTGTACTAGATATCAAGATAAAATGTTGAATGAGCTATGATCTCTACCTACAAAGTCTTCCTTATGGTAAGGGAAATAGAAGTAAAAATTTTAAATACATAGACATATATGTATAATCATATGTATATATCTCACACATATGAGATACATAACAAATGTTTGATAAATGGGAGAAAAACTTCTGTGTGTGGAAGTTAGGGGAAAAGTAAAGGCATTTTAGCTGATTTTTAAAGCTATGGGTTAGCCTTTCCCTTTCTATCAGAAATCTTGCATTTACAAGGGGTTGGGAACAAATCCAGTTCAAAATCAACATTTTGCAGCTTCTCAAGTAACTCTGCATGTGACAAAGTTCTATACAATGAGATATAAGAATATTATGTGAGATGTCCAACAAGTTACCTTACAGGGAAAGAAATGAATATTTCTTCTTGATGTCAGTTTGGAACACAAATGTGGTCATTAGAGCTTTGAAAGCCACCTCGGGTTATGAGCATATTTAAGAAGTACAGAAGGAAGTGCTGACAATGGAAGACAGAAAGAGAGGAATCCAGGGCTGAGACAACTGTGGGGGTGCCACACCATCGTCAGGCTGCCTCTCTCGCGACTTATTTTATATGAAAGAAATTCAAATTTATTTCTTGTATGAACCACTTATAACATTTTTTTCCCTGTCTCCTAAGTCCAAATTTAACCCTAATGATGTAGAGACTTCTTTTTGTGTGTGTGTGTGTTTTATTTTATTTTTTATTTTTTTGGTAATTAATTTATTTTTTATTGGAGGCAAATTATTTTACATTATATTGGTTGGTTTTGCCATACATTGACATGAATTCGCCCCGGGTCCACATAAGTTCCCCCTCCTGAACCCCCCTCCCACCTCCCTCCTCCCTCCTCCCTTTATCCTCCCTCTGGGTCATCCCCGCATGCCAGCCCCGAGCATCCCATAACATGCATTGTCCCTGAACTAGTGATTTATTTCACTGATGTAGAGACTTAAAGGGCATGTTGTGTTTTTTGAAATGACATAATTTCAAAAAACCAGAGTGGGTAAGTAGTAAATATAGACATATATGTATACACACGCGCGCGCGCGCACACACACACACACATAAGGTATTCTGGAAGCAGCTTGATTAGATTTAGGGTGTCATTTGAAGGAATAATTTGGATGTCTGCATACAGAAGGGACATAATCACAATTGTTTCTTTGGAAAGTGTACGAGATGACAGTGGATTAAAAAGATTAAAGAAATTGTGGCGAGAAAATTACTTAGAAAACTGTTGCTAGAGTTCAGGTGAGAGATGAAAAAGGTTAGGGGAAGGTAGAAGAATAAGGATGGAAAAAATGTGATCAGTTCAAAAGTCAGTTCTGACGTAGAATTAAAAGACATGCCCTCCTTAAAAGTGGATTCACGATTCCATCCTGGAGAATGGTCATGGCATTAGCTGGAACAGGGATGCAGTGGAGAAACAGATCAGGGGCAGGTTGTAGTCAAGCTCCCCTATTAACTATTTGCCTTGTGATAATCGAGCAAGTCACTTAACCTCCAGGCGTTAAAGCCAAAGAGGTTACAAAATGGGAACTGTGGTGAGATAAAGATGGGAAGTGAAGCCTCAGGGGTTTCCCTGGACTTGTTAAGGTGACTAATAAGGTGACTTGTTAAGTGTCTTTTCTGAGGGCTCACTGGGTTACAGAAGCAGAGGATGAGGTATCATGAGAGCTGCATGAACATGAGTGAGCTAAATTTTATGTTAAAGAAACATCCACTTTCTACCAGGTCTTTTTGTCTCCTCCTGATTTGAAATTTAGTTATGCGCATAGAACAGAAGAGAACTGACTTCAGGGACTGCTAGGAATTCCGTTCTGTTGAACTGTCTCCCTAAGAAAAATGTACTACTTTTCATTTTTATTTAGAATAAACTTGATACCCTTGTCCACAGATGAATTATGACCTCCAAGAGTCACTCCCCGTGTGTGGTCCTGCAAGAGATATACCCATCTTGTGTTTCCCCAATGGGCTTCTGCCTTTTTTAAACACATTCTATCATCCTTTCTATCATCCCACTCACCCTGATTCCTACTGCTGGCCGTGTTCTGCAATCAGTTTTCAACTCACAATGAAATTTTCATCAGCTGAGCCACTGCAGTTGAATGGAGATAGTTGTGTCTCCAGGAAGTGGACCAGATGACCTTCATTTCCATCTCCAGTGATAGCATGAATACAATGCAGCAGGCAGAGTGCCCAGCACTGTGAAAGAACTGAACTTTTATATCTTTAAAATTATCAGTGCTCATTAGAAGCGGAATAGTGTAAATTAGTGACCCTATCACTGGAAATTAGAACATGAACGTTTTATTCCTAGCTTTATTACTGATTTACCACAAGACCTTAACTGACATGTGCATTTTCTTTGGTCTTATTTTTTGTAGTTGGAGAGTCTGAGATTATTTTCATTCTGAGCTTCTGAATATCGGCGCTATCAGAAATGAATGGGAATACAGATAATCAAAAGTCATTTTCATTTGGGTTGAGAATTATTAATTTATGTTTGCAAAACTGACTTCTGGGGAAGTCACAGTTCTTGAAATCAGAAAACAAAGCCACACTGTAAAAACTATTTAAGAAAAATTGGAAAATATATATATATATATACATATTTTGTACCTTTTTAAAAAATATTTCATCTCCCTTTCTTCCTTCACTATCCAAAGTAAATTTGTCCCTCCTCTTTTTTTCCAAACAAGCATTCTAAATCTCACTTTGTCTAGAGGCTGGAAAACAAACGAGTTAGTTTTTAAGAAGGAAAGTTGAAATCTCTTGGACTTTAAACATTTATGTTTATAATACCTGTTGCCAAGTAAGACAGCCTGTAAAACAAACTGGATCAGATTACAAGTACCAAGGTCAGAAAAATCCACCTACACTGATTTCAGTGACTTCCTGCTTTGAATGCCTTCAGGTAAGGAGTCAGAATGGCCTTCCATGACTGCCTGGTCCCAGGCTTTCAACCAGTAATTCCTGAAAAGTTGGAGGGAAAAACATGGCCATATGGCCACATGCTGTGTGCCCTGTGACCTTCCTGGCCTTGAACCTCTCTTGATAGGGTAATCTGTCAAATTGTTAATGGTTTAGCAATTAGGGAAAACTCTTCACAGTGTCCTCTGGTTATCACTAACCTCAAAGAAAGTTTTTAATTTGATGTTACTGAGGCTATCAGGTATTTTTGTCAGGAGCAGTGTTCTTTATGCTGTGTCTTTACTTGCCTATCATAATTAATAAAGGTTTGTCATCATGAATACATATCAGGGAATATCAAAAGCCTTGCCCTTCCTAACTTTAAGAAGTCTTTGCTCTAGCTTTTCCAGAATCCTGCCAAAAATGATTATGTCATCTAAATAGATAAATGCCTCTAGGTAATTTATATCCCTCAATTACCTCCTCCATTAAACACTGAAAACTGGCAGAGGACCTGGAAACACTTTTGGGCACCCTTTCAAATTGATACTGTATTCCCATTCGACACACAGGGCAGATGAAGTAGGTTTTTTCTTGGTTCTCCTTAGATCAAATGGGTATTTGATCTTTCTTACTCTTCAAGTACAGGTATGAAGCTCCAGTGTCTCCCTAGCAGACAGTACAAGGTTGCTCAAACTCCAGGGACAGGACATTAGTTTATGTTAGTGCACAATTACTCAGAAAGGCACAGTACATGGAATCATACTTGGTCAGGTTGTTTTCATGCCACCATGCTGGACCATACCAAAGGCTCTGGGACTCGGATGTAGTCCTACTGATGAATAACTCTTTGGTATGCTTACATATCCTAGAGAAGGGCATAGCAACCCACTCCAGTGTTCTTTCCTAGAGAAGTCCATGGACAGAGGAGCCTGGTGAGCTACAGTCCATGGGGTCACAAAGAGTTGGACATGACTGAGGGACTAAACACACACAAGCTCATACATATGCTCACATATGTGTTTAATTTCAGACCTTGAAATATATCTAGAATGCTTCAGAAAAGTGAGTGGATCAGTTTTATTCTATTATTTGTTGTCTCTCTGAACATATTTCTCATTCTTAAAAGAAGAAAAAATTACTGTTATCTTAAAAAGTTTCCTCCTGGTCTCTTGCTCCTTTCATTAGGCACTGAGATATCTTCAAAATCCAAAATTTTTAACTTTAATTTGGAAAAGACTACAAATGCAACTTTAACTAGAAAAGCAAGGGTTTTATGGTATATATCTGTCTGATTAATATGCCCATTCTCTCTCTTTCTGAGGCAGCAGCAAGAAAAATGAGGAGAAAAGCACATCTAAATACCAAGCTCTGCCCTTGCTGATGCTGCTGAACTCACAGAAAACTGGAATTCATTCTTCTAAGTAATGACACACTCTACAAGCCCCCCAGATTGGTGCATATAATGCTAGATTATCTACCTGCTAAATGATCCCAAAGTCACTGAAATTCTAGTCTAAAAATAAACAGACAAAAGATAAGCATAATTGTCTGAATGTAAAACATGCGGGCTCAAAACCATCTGCCTCTGCGTTGTGGGATGGCATCAGTATTCCCCATTAGGGCTGGATCCAGGCTTTCAGGGTCTTCATGTTTTGGATCTCTCTTTAAGAGAAAGAATACAAAATTACATATACAGGATTTCATACAAGGATATTGGCCAGGGAGCACAAAGATGAATATTTTAAGATACGTTCTTCCTCTCCTTGAGCATCAAACAGGAAGCACCTCATCTTCTCTAACAATTTTTCTCCTTCAGTTATCCCTCCTTGCTTCCACAATCAACTAACCTTTCCTCCCTGCTGGATCATTGCTCTTATGCAAAGATGTGCTATTATCATCCATCCTTAAAAGTGTCACCATAAAAGTCTATTAACAATTCCCAGGACGTAAATATAGAATCTGGAAGATAAAACGAAGTCTAACCTAGCCTTAGTCTAGTTTCACTCGTTCACAGGGTATGCGTGCAGGGGCCTTGCACCCAGCAATTGAGACCAGTGTTCCTGATGCAAAATGGTGCAACCGACCCTTCACCTCATCAGGTTGTGTTCAGAGATGGTACATCTGGCACCTCAATCTGGAGAGTCGGGAGCAGCAGAGCTGTGCCTCGTCTATAGAACTCTGCCTCCCTCCCCTCCCTGCAGACAAGAACTCCATAAAGCAGCCATGCTCCCCCTGGCCTTTCGGGGAGAACACGTACTCCAGAGTGTGAGCCTACAACACTCAATTCTTTGATCAAAGAATGAAGCTTTCCTTTGCCTCTAAACTGATTTGGTATTGCTCTATTGGTTTAAATGATATCAGGTAGAAGCAGGCTTGCTGGGTAACTGTAGGAGGTTCAGTAACAAAATTTTGGGACAGACCATGGCCTTTGTGGCTACACCTATCCACTAGGCTCGCCAACCTATAGGGTCAGCAGTAGCATTCTCCATAGTAAAGTTTTGATTTGGTAAAGAATAGCTGCCAGCCCTGTGAACCAAGAGGCAAGACCAGGAAACAGCCCAATTATTAAGGACCACCAGACAAATCAGAACAAAGATGTTTAATCTGAGTTCAAGAAAAGGCATTAAGGATGCCTGAATGTCAAGGTTGGTACAAGACAGGGGCTTAACCTCTTTTAGTCAGTGCTAGTTTTTCTTAAGTGGGCAGGGGAGCCCTCAAAAGACCAGGAACCCCATTACTGAGAAGTCCTATGAGCTGCTGGGGCTTCCCTGGTGGCTCAGTGATAAACAATTCACCTCTCAATGCAGGAGATTTGGGTTTGATCCCTAGGTCGGGAAAATCTCCTGGAGGATGAAATGGTAACCCACTCCAGTATTCTTGCCCGGGAAATCCCATGGACAGAGGAGCCTGGTGGGTAACCATGGGGTCACAAAAGAGTTGAACATGACTTAGCAACTGAACAGCAACAACATGAGCTGCTGGCAAGAACAGGAAATACCCCCTGTCCATCTCTCCTCTCCTCTCTGCTGTGAGGTGAATCGGGTTATTCTTTACCAACTGAGGTGCTGCAGGCTCTCCTCCCAGTATCAGCACAAAATTCCAGTTACTTCAGCAATCTGGTGAGTATCCCGTGGGAATCCTACGTCCTTTTAGCTCTCATCCAGCAGCAAGTCTGCAAACTACTCCTTTTCTGCAGAAAGGAAGAAAGAAAAGGCCCTCACCTCAGACAAGTGTGCCACTCCCTAACGGACCAGACTGTTCGGAAACTAACATGGCTAAGCTGCTCTGGCCCAGAGGCAGTCCCATCTAAACTCCTGTGCGACATTCTGACTGAGGAGGGACTAATTACAGATTCAAGGGGGACCACCATTTATATGAGTCCACACCATTTGGATGCCTTCTATTTTGGTCTTTTGAGGAATCCATTAACAGTTTGGGGCTGGTTCCAAATTTCCTGAACTGGAAATCTTATTTGGGTCAAATCTTGTGGTATTTGCATGACTAATTATGAGCCAGGGTCTAAACAACACAGGAAAAGTACTCCTTTTGAAGCAGGTCCCAGTGGAGAAGAAGGGCACATCCAGGTACACATTCCATTTACCACTTCTGATCTATATACCTGGAAATGTCAGAGTAAAGGGTTGAGGGAAATCCCAAAGGGGTTTCCGGAATACAATTAGGGGAAACTTTCAGACTCATGACCCCACCTGGGCTGACACCAAGAACCTCCTCAAAGTATTCCCAATGAGGGAATAAAAGATCAGACAAAGGGAACAGAAACAGGGGGAATCATGCCATTTTCACACTAGGGAATAAGTGGTCTCAGACACCAAGCCCACTAGGTCCATCAGGACAACGGAGAAGGGGATGGAATACAGAGGCTGGCCCATTAAAAAAATACGGTCCTAAAGGGAATCCAAGGAGCCAGACAGAAGCCTATCAATTGGTATAAGATAAAGGAACTCAATCAGGAGCCTACAGAAAACCCTCCAAGATTTGTAGAGCACCTCAGGGAATGCCTTCAAATCTACTACCACTGACCCTGAGTCATTCGAAGGGAATGAAATCCTGAGGTCACATTTTATTTCCCAAAGTGCCCCTGACACTAGGCATAAAATTCAGAAAATGGAAACAGACAAAATGCCACCACCTATTGCCTGGTCAAAGTTGCCTACTAAAGGTTGACGGTGTTTAATAATTGAGATATAGGGGGAAAAAACAGAGGATAAATAGGCCAAGAGGCAAGTTGTTGGCCTCCAATGTCAAATGGTGGGCAAGGGAATCCGAACTAACTGCCCTTGGAGACACTCAACTCCAATGAGTGGCACCCAGCCCCACCAAGGGATAGCAAGCCAAAGAAACTAGGACCTAATCAATGCACTGTTTGCAAATAAGAAAAACACTGAAAAGGACAATGTTCTCACCAACCACAAAGAGGAATGCAAGTGGCAGATTCTGGCCATGACCCTCCAAGGCAAATGGTCCAAACAGATGAAGAATGATGGGACCAGAGGATTAAGCCAGCACTCCAATCGATCCCCAAGGAGCCCCAGTTGACACTAGACACAGGGATTAGACTGTCAAGTTCTTAGTCTGAATACCAGATCAAGTAAACTCAGACATAAGAGGTGTAAAATTATGGGGGTACAAGGGAAGGCCAAGAACAGGCATTTATAGAGCTGTTAGAACATACATTAGAGGAACACATGCTCATCCATTCCTTCCTGTATGTCCCCGAATACTCTACATTTCTGCTAGGAAGAGATATCTCATATAAAGTGGAGGCTACTATCGCAGACGCGACTCGAGAGACACCGGCCCCGGCGGCGCAGACGCGACGCGAGAGACGCCGGGCCCGGGAGCAACGAACCACGCAAAGAGGTGCGGCCGTGAGGAGCTACCCCACGCCTGAGGCCAGGGCCGGCGGCCGAGAGGAGCTACCCCACGTCCAACAGACGGTGGCTGCGCGGGCGCAGGAGGGCCGAGAGGAGCTACTCCACGTTCAAGGTCAGGAGGGGCGGCCTTGAGGAGATACCCCTTGTCCAAGGTAAGGTACAGCAGCTGCACTTTGCTGGAGCGGCTGTGAAGAGATTTTCCACGACCAAGGTAAGAGAAACCCAAATAAGACGGTAGGTATTGCTAGGGGGCATCAGAGGGCAGACACACTGAAATCATAATCACAGGAAACTACCATCTGATCACATGGACCACAGCCGAATGTGGTCCACTGGAGAAGGGAATGGCAAACCACTTCAGTATACTTGCCTTGAGAACCGCATGAACAGTAACAAAGGGCAAAATGATAGGATACTGAATGAGGACTTCCCCAGGTCGGTAGGTGCCCAGTATGCTACTGGAGCTCAGTGGAGAAATAACTCTAGAAGGAATAAAGGGATGGAGCAAAAGCAAAACCAATACCCAGCTGTGGATGTGACCAGTGATAGAAGCAAGGTCCGGTGCTGTAAAGAGCAATATTGCATAGGAACCTGGAATGTTAGGTCCATGAATCAAGGCAAATTGGAAGTGGTCAAACAGGAGATGGCAAGAGTGAACATAGACATTCTAGGAATCGGTGAATTAAAATGGACTGGAATGGGTGAATTTAACTCGGATGACCATTATATCTACTACTGTGGGCAGGAAACCCTAGGAAGAAATGGAGTAGCCATCATGGTCAAAAAAAGAGTCTGAAATGCAGTACTTGGATGCAATCTTAAAAATGACAGAATGATTTCTGTTCGTTTCCAAGGCAAACCATTCAATATTACAGTAATCCAGGCCTATGCCCCAACCAGTAATGCTGAAGAAGCCGAAGTTAATTGGTTCTATGAAGACCTACAAGACCTTTTAGAACTAACACCCAAAAAAGATGTCCTTTTCATTATAGGGGACTGGAATGCCAAAGTAGGACGTCAAGAAACACCTGGAGTAACTGGCAAATTTGACCTTGGAGCACGTAATGAAGCAGGGCAAAGGCTAATAGAGTTTTGCCAAGAGAATGCACTGGTCATAGCAAACACCCTCTTCCAACAACACAAGAGAAGACTCTACACATGCACATCACCAGATGGTCAACACCGAAATCAGATTGATTATATTCTTTGCAGCCAAAGATGGAGAAGCTCTATACAGTTAGCGAAAACAAGACCAGGAGCTGACTGTGGCTCGGATCATGAACTCCTTATTGTGAAATTCAGACTTAAATTGAAGAAAGTAGGGAAAACCACTAGACCATTCAGATATGACCTCAATCAAATCCCTTATGATTATACAGTGGAAGTGAGAAATAGATTTAAGGGTATGGATCTGATAGATAGAGTGCCTGATGAACTCTGGACGGAGGTTCGTGACATTGTACAGGAGACAGGGACCAAGACCATCCCCATGGAAAAGAAATGCAAAAGAGCGAAATGGCTGTCTGAGGAGGCCTTACAAATAGCTGTGAAAAGAAGAGAGGCGAAAAGCAAAGGAGAAAAGGAAAGATATAAGCATCTGAATGCAGAGTTCCAAAGAATAGCAAGGAGAGATAAGAAAGACTTCCTCAGTGATCAATGCAAAGAAATAGAGAAAAACAACAGAATAGGAAGAACAAGAGACCTCTTCAGGAAAATTAGAGATTCCAAGGGAACATTTCATGCAAAGATGGGCTCGATAAAGGACAGAAATGGTATGGACCTAACAGAAGCAGAAGATATTAAGAAGAGGTGGCAGGAATACACAGAAGAACTGTACAAAAAAGATCTCCACGACCAAGATAGTCACGATAACGTGATCACTGACCTAGAGCCAGACATCTTGGAATGTGAAGTCAAGTGGGCCTTAGAAAGCATCACTACGAACAAAGCTAGTGGAGGTGATGGAATTCCAGTTGAGCTATTTCAAATCTTGAAAGATGATGCTGTGAAAGTGCTGCACTCAATATGCCAGCAGATTTGGAAAACTCAGCGCTGGCCACAGGACTGGAAGAGGTCAGTCTTCATTCCAATCCCAAAGAAAGGCAATGCCAAAGAATGCTCAAACTACCGCACAATTGCACTCATCTCACACGCTAGTAAAGTCATGCTCAAAATTCTCCAAGCCAGACTTCAGCAATATGTGAACCGTGAACTCCCAGATGTTCAAGCAGGTTTTAGAAAAGGCAGAGGCACCAGAGATCAAATTGCCAACATCCGCTGGATCATAGAGAAAGCAAGAGAGTTTCAGAAAAACATCTATTTCTGCTTTATTGACTATGCCAAAGCCTTTGACTGTGTCGATCACAATAAACTGTGGAACATTCTGAAAGAGATGGGAATCCCAGACCACCTGACCTGTCTCTTGAGAAACCTGTATGCAGGTCAGGAAGCAACAGTTAGAACTGTACATGGAACAACAGACTGGTTCCAAATAGGAAAAGGTGTACGTCAAGGTTGTATATTGTCACCTTGCTTATTTAACTTATATGCAGAGTACATCATGAGGAACGCTGGGCTGGAAGAAGCACAAGCTGGAATCAAGATTGCTGGGAGAAATATCAATAATCTCAGATATGCAGACGACACTACCCTTATGGCAGAAAGTGAGGAGGAACTCAAAAGCCTCTTGATGAAAGTGAAAGAGGAGAGTGAAAAGGTTGGCTTGAAGCTCAACATTCAGAAAACAAATATCATGGCATCTGGTCCCATCACTTCATGGGAAATAGATGGAAAAACAGTGGAAACAGTGTCAGACTTTATTTTTTTGGGCTCCAAAATCACTGCAGATGCTGATTGCAGCCATGAAATTAAAAGACGCTTGCTCCTTGGAAGGAAAGTTATGACCAACCTTGATAGTATATTAAAAAGCAGAGACATTACTTTGCCAACCAAGGTCCGTCTAGTCAAGGCAATGGTTTTTCCCGTGGTCATGTATGGATGTGAGAGTGGGACTGTGAAGAAGGCTGATCGCCAAAGAATCGATGCTTTTGAACTGTGGTGTTGGAGAAGACTCTTGAGAGTCCCTTATACTGCAAGGAGATCCAACCAGTCCATTCTAAAGGAGATCAATCCTGGGTGTTCATTGGAAGGACTGATGCTGAAGCTGAAACTGCAATACTTTGGCCACCTCATGAGACGAGTTGACTCACTGGTAAAGACTCTGATGCTGGGAAAGGTTGGGGGTGGGAGGAGAAGGGGACGATGGAGAATGAGATGGCTGGATGGCATCACCGACTCTGTGGACATGAGTTTGAGTTTACTCCGGGAGTTGGTGATGGACAGGGAGGCCTGGTGTGTTGTAGTTCATGGGGTCGTGGAGAGTCGGACACGACTGAGCGACTGAACTGAACTGAACTGAACTATCCACCTAATGGGAGACAAACTGGAGACTGGCGTCCCCTTAGACAAGGGCACAAGATGATAATGTTAATAGCTAAGGAAAAACCTCCCTAGGCAGAGCAAGTTGATCCTCCCTGGAGTAAATATCTAGTAAATCAGGAACAGGTGGGATGAGCTGTAGACGCCATCCTGTGATAGTTCATCTAAAGTCTGGACATACATGACCCAACAGAAAATAATATCCTCTCCACAGGGAGGCCTTTTTGGGCATTGCTGCCATTTTACAGAATCTAATTGACCAGACCCTATTGGATGTTGCCAATCAGCCTGTAGTACCCTTTCTCCCCATAAAGAGGAAAATTCCCAATGAGGAATGCCAGATGGTATAGGACCTCAGGGCACTCAGTGAAGCCGTCTGGGGTATACATCCAGTTGTCCGTAATCTTACACCCTGTTGGTCACTCTACCAGCCACCAGGACTTGGTATTCTGTGTTAGATTTAAAAGATGCCTTATTCTATATTCCATTAGCCCCAGAATCTCAAGAAATGTTTGCTTTTGAATGACAGGACCCAAACATGCAATGAAACAAAGCAAAACACTGCTGGACACTCCTTCCCCAAGGGGTCAGAAATTTCCCCACCATCTTTGGGGAAACTTTGACCCAAAAGATTTGCATCTGGATGAGGGAGCCCAACTATAATTACCAGCCCAACTATGGAAGCCTCTGAAAAAAATACTGTAACCACTCTGAAACACCTAGTCCATAAAGGATATAAGCTGTTCAAGAAAAAGGCTCAAATATTATAAACCAGGGTGACTTACCTAGGCTTCATTCTTCTGGAAGGCCAGAGAAACCTATCCTAGGACAGGAAAAAAGCCACTTGCTGCCTCATCCCTTCTAAAACCTGAGAGTGGCCAGGTTTTGCTCACCTGGATCCTTAACTATAGTCTAATAGCTAGACTTCTGTACAAAAAGATGAAAGGAAAGGATAATGATCCTTTTGAATGGAATTTAGAATATGAAAAGGTGTCTTCAAGAAGTACAAAGCAACTGGGGAAGAATGGATACACGCTGAAGATCAGCTGTATGGCTGAGTCCCTTTCCTATTCACCTGAAACTATCACAACATTGTTTATCGGTTATATGTGCATGCTAAGTCGCTTCAGTCATGTCCGACTCTTTGTGATCTCACAGACTACAGTCCACCAGGCTCCTCTCTGTCCATGGGATTCTCCAGGGAAGAATACTGGAGTGGGTTGCCATGCCCTTCTCCAGGGGATCTTCTCAACCCAGATATCGAAGAACCCAGGGAATCAAACCCGTGTCTCTTACATCTCCTGCACTGGCAGGCAGGTTCATTACCACTAGTGCCACCTAGGAAGCCCCTTATAAGCTATATCCAACACAAAACAAAAAGTTAAAAAAAAAAATTGCAAAAGCAATTACTTCAGGCCCCTGCCCTGGCCCTCCCAGATTTATGGCTCAGACAGTAAAGCATCTGCCTGCAATGCAAGAGACCCAGGTTCCTTGCTCAGTCGTGTCCACTCTTTGCGACCCCATTGACTGTAGCCTACCAGGCTCCTCCGTCCATGGGATTTTCCAGGCAAGAGTACTGGAGTGCATTGCCATTTCCTTCTCCAGGAGATCTTCCTGACCCAGGGATTGAACCCAGGTCCCCTGAATTGTAGGCAGACACTTTACAGTCTGAGCCACCAGGGAAGTCTAGCCACCACAGTATTCTTGCCCGGAGAATTCCATAGACAGAGGAGCCAGGCAGGCTACAGTCTCTGGGGTTGCAAAGTGTCAGACACGACTGAGCAACTAACACTTTTCCCTTTGACCTTTATGTTCATGAGACAAACGGAACCACCCTTGGGATATTAGCTCAAAAACTAGGAGCCCTTATTCCAGTGGTTGCTTATTTCTCTAACCAATTAGATCAAACTGCTAAGGGATGGTCCTGCCTACAGGCAATAACAGCTACTTCAACCCTGCTAAAGGAGGCTGAAAGTTAATGTTTGGTCAGCCAGTCACTATATGGACTCCACACCGACCCACTCCAGTATTCTTGCCTGGAAAATCCCATGGACAGAGGAGCCTGGTTGGCTACTGTCCATGGGGTCGCAGAGTCGGACATGACTGAGCCACTTCACTTAAAGGAAGAGAAAGGCTGTCCTCTGGAAGGTCAATTCAAGTTCAACCTATGCTTTTACACAACACAGTAGCTACCATAAAAAGCCATCACACTCTAGACCCTGCCACAGAAACAGAGCCCCTGGAGCATGATTCTATAGAAACTGTATGAACATGCTTAGTCTCTCAGTTGTGTCTGACTCTTTGCGATCGCATGACTGCAGCTCGCCTGGCTCCTCTGCTCATGGGGATTCTCCAGGCGAGAATAATGGAGTGGGTTGCCAAGCTCTCCTCCAGGGGATCTTCCCAACTCAGGGACTAAACCCAGGTCTCCTGCATTGTGGGCAGATTCTTTACTGTCTGAGCCAACAGGGAAGCCCAAGAATAGTGGAGTGGGTTGCCATGCCCTTCTCCAGGGGATCTTCCTGACCCAGGAATTGAACCAGGGCCTCCTGCATTGCAGGAGGTTTGCTTCACCAGCTAAGCTACCAGGGAAGCTCATAGAGACCATAGACACTATAGATTCCAGTTGCCCCAACCTATTTAAATAATCCTTTCTCAAATGTTAATGAGGAATGAATCACAGATGGGAACAGTTTTATGACAGAGGGGAAAAGGCTAGCAGGGTATTCAATGACCTCCCAGACCCAAGTCAAAGAAGCACAAAACCTATCTCCATGAACCTCTGTCCCAAAGGTAAAACTGACAGTCCTCCCCTGAGCCTTAGAGCTTGGGACAGAGAGGATCTTAAATGTTTATGCAACTTCCTGGTATGCATATGCCATCTTACATGTACATGGGATATCTGGGAGGAAAGGGGTATGCTTACTGCAGACAATAGACAAGTGAAACATGGATTAAGCACACTGAAGCTCTTAGAAGCAGTACAGCTTCCAAAAGAGGTGTCAGTGATTCCTTGTAGGTGTCACCAAAAGGGGACTGCAGAGGTAACAAAGGAAAACAAGGCAGATGCAACGGCCAAAAAGGCGGCCCTAGAACCAGGTAATTGGCAACTACTCCTCATACCTCAAAGCTCAGAACCATATAATTATCTCCCAATCTACAAAAAGGAAAAATTAGACAAAACCCGAAAACAGGGCTTCAGTAGAGATCTAGGAGGCCATGAGTGGCTAATTGATGAAAATTAGCCACTTTTCACCAACAACACTTCTTTCCCCCAACTGCAGCTTGTTAAGCCATCAGAGAGGCTTATCAAGGACTCACTGTGGGAGAGAAACCTTATATAGTTAGTTGAGGTCATGGTAACTCCTGGCATGAGAAGTATAATCAGTGGAATATTTGAGACATGTCCCACCTATACAATGAACAACTTCAGCACCATATTCCCAGAGGCCCCCAGATAAGTCTCATTCAGACCAGAGGGACATATCCAGGAGAAGACTGGTAGACTGATTTCACTGTCAGGCCCAGAGTACCAGGCAATTTCAGGTATCTCTCTGCACCAGTAGACATTTTCTGGTCAGACAGAAGCATTCCCCACTAGTCCCAATTTGGGGGCAAGTCCCCTTCTATCATTCCTCACTTAGTTGAAGTGACTAGGGCATTATTAAAGAAATAATCCTTAGATTTGGCCTCCCAGGATTCCTAAAAAGCAATAATGGTCCGCATTTTGTCGCTAGTGAAGAAGGGGATTACATGAGCCTTGGACATAAAATGGATCTTGCACTCAGCCCAGAGACTCCATCATTGAGGAAAGTAGAGAAGTTGAATCAGACTTTGAAAAGGGCCTTAGCCAACAGATGTCAGTTCAGTTCAGTTCAGTTCAGTTCAGTCGCTCAGTCGTGTCCGACTCTCCGCGACCCCATGAATCACAGCACGCCAGGCCTCCCTGTCCATCACCAACTCCCGGAGTTCACTCAAACTCATGTCCACAGAGTCGGTGATGCCATCCAGCCATCTCATTCTCCGTCGTCCCCTTCTCCTCCCGCCCCCAACCTTTCCCAGCATCAGAGTCTTTTCCAGTGAGTCAACTCGTCGCATGAGGTGGCCAAAGTATTGCAGTTTCAGCTTTAGCATCAGTCCCTCCAATGAACATCCAGGATTGATCTCCTTTAGAATGGACTGGTTGGATCTCCTTGCAGTATAAGGGACTCTCAAGAGTCTTCTCCAACACCACAGTTCAAAAGCATCGATTCTTCGGCGATCAGCCTTCTTCACAGTCCAACTCTCACATCCATACATGACCACGGGAAAAACCATTGCCTTGACTAGACGGACCTTGGTTGGCAAAGTCAAGAAAATTGGATTGAGTTGCTACTGATTGCCCTGCTCTGCATGTGGTTAGCTCTAGGGGGTAAGTTAAAGTTAAGTGCATTTGAACTCATACATGGCAGACCCATTTCCAAACTGAAGAAAAGGGACACTTTAACCCCCCTGAAATAGAACAACTCAAGTTTGCCCTCCAAGTAGGAGAAACCATGATAGCACTCATGGAATGTGGTAACCAGGTGCTGCCTGTACCCACTGATCTAGCCCTGTACCTCTTCCAGCCAGGAGACTGGATGAACCTAAAGACATGGAAAGCTGGTAGCCAACAAAACCAACTCAATCCTAAGTGGAAAGATGCCACTTGGTGATCCTAATCACCCATTCTGCCCTGAAGTAGCAGGGATCACTCCATGAGTATACCACACTCGAGTGAAGGAGGCTATAGAGCCCAAAGCTCCTAGAGACAACCTGGGGTAATGGACTCCTTTGACTACTAGTGTGAACCACTCTCTGCCTTGAGGCAGCCCCACCCACAGCCTGTTGGGAAGAGCACTAGATCATATCTCTCCGTCCTCTGATCGAAGAGCAAAGCTTTCCTTTTGCTTCTGAGCAACTCAGTCTTATTCTGTTGACTCAGATGGGCAAAAGGACCCTTGCTGAGGATCTACTCAGGAGGGCTGAATAAAAAGACAAAACCAAATCAAACATTCTTGACCTTACAATTCCCCCCAGTTACTGTAACAATTATTTTTTCTCCTTTACAGTAAAACATTAAAGAAACTCTCTACACACATCATTTCTGCTTCTTCACCTTCCATTACCTTCTCAATCTACTTCACTCTCAATAATAACCTAAAAATCCTTCACGCTAAGATTACCAAAAACATCCAGTCCTCTGATATCATCTTACTTGACCACGCAGAAGCACTGACACCACTGTATACTGTCTCATTCTTGAATTGCTCTCCTCTTAGCTTCCCTGACATCATCTTTTCGTCTGGCTACTTTATTTCAGTCTCTTTTGCCTGCTCCTCATCTAAATGCTACAAATTCACCTGTGTCATTTTTCTCCCTACGCATTTCCTTCGGATTATCTCATTTATTTCCATAGCTTTTAAAACCATCTATGCTGACAACTCCCAAATTTATGTTTCTGTTTCACACTCTGACCCCCACAGTTGCTCATCCAACTACCTACTTGACATCTCTTAGCAATTGTACATACATTTCAATATACCAAAATAAAACTCATGACTTTCCCAGGGCTTGGTAATTGAATGAGAAACTAAGCTTGCAAACAAAGCACCAACAAAATAGGGGAAACTCCCCAATTTTTTAAGGAACAAAATGAATATTTAATATGTTAAAATAAAACCATACAGGTAGTCATCAGGGTTGAGGCTTGATTAGACATCTTTCATTTACATAATAACTTAGTGTTATTTTTGTTTTGTATTATGCTTAAAGAAGCAATTCATTATTTTTTTAAATATGAGACCTCTAACGATCCTTACCTGACCCCATCCATGCCCAGTTTTCCACATATCAGCAAGTGCATCAGCATTGTCACTCATTTGGTTTCAAAGTCAGAAAGCTTAATTTCATCCTTGATAGCTTCCTTCATTTCCCATACTCAAGCCAGAAACAAGTCCTGGATTGAAGTCCTGGATTCAGCTCCCCAAATAACTCAACCCTTGCTCTGTTCATTACCACTGCCACTATTATCCACTTTAGCCATGTCACCCCAAATATTACAAGAAAACTCCTTATTGTATGTTTCACACTATGCTTACTCCCTTCTAACACATTCTCCACTCAACAGGCAGAATGTCCTTTGAAAACACAAAATGTTACTCCCTCGATGGTTTCTCATTGCTCTTCAGGTATAATTTCAATTCCATGTCATGGGTTTTTGGGCCCTGCCTGCTCTGGTCAATATATATTTTGTAACCACAACTTGACATCGGATCACAATCCAGCCATGGCTTGATCCTTCCCATCAGCTGGTCTCAGCAGTCTTCAGCAACATCCTCTCAAAGAAATCATGTAATTAGAATCTTCTCTCTGGTTTTCTATCACTTTGCCCTGTTTGTTATCACAATTTGGAATTATTTAGTTACATGTTTGTTTGCATCCTTTTTGACTATCTTAGTTAGCCTGTAAACTGAGTGAGAACAGAAATCTGTTTTCTTTACTTTGGCTTCTCCTATGTCTGAAAGATAGTAGAAGGATCAAAAAATTCATGGTGAATTACGGATTCCACCCTTAAGTGGAATGAACGGTCAGCCTAATTCAGTGACAACAGACCCAGTGCTTCTCTCACTCTCTCTCCCACTGAAGGAAACAACTCTGAAATTCTGGACACTTCACTGAGCCACGATTATTCATCTTTGATCATGGGATCTAATAGTCAAGCCTGTAGACTGTTTTTAGTGAATGATAATAGAATGGATGAATGTGCAAAGTGAATCTGGTCTTTTCAGTTCAGTTCAGTCGCTCAGTCGTGTCCAACTCTTTGCGACCCCATAATCTTTTGCTTCCCAATAAATAAAATGAGGGCAATAACATTTAAGTTCCTTCAAGTTCTAAATTTCAAGACCCCTGAAAGTCTCATCAGACAGACTAGTTACAAGTCTGAACGCTGCTTCTGGAAGCTTCCTATCAAGTTGAGTCCTTAAAGTGCTATTGAGGGATTGTCAGGCATTCAGTACAATGTCATCTTCCTGTCTTCATTCTGTTCGGAAAAACTGAGTAATATTTCACTGTCTACTTTATAAGAAAATGGGGGTGCTTGATCTCAATATGAAATTCACCAGTACTTTATATACACTGATAAGACTGAAAGGTATTTACAGGTCATACTATGATCCACATGAATACTTATTACAAGGTACATTTTCAATAAGTGACAGTATATATAAATTTTCTAAACATATTGATATATACACAAAATTCACATGGTCTAAGACACAAGAGATATTTCCAACATTAAAATAGGAAAATCTGGTATTTTAAATCTTCTGACCCAATTCTGTCTGAAGAAGAAACATCACGACAGCTTTAAAAAATAACTTGAAAGCACAGATTTGGCCTTCCTAAGTATGTACACTTTCTGTTTTGCTACTCTGAAAATGGCATATTAAGGAGGGTAGGCAAGTTGACAAAATTCAATGACATTTAACAGCTTCTGATGCATTCTGACCCACGGTTTCTCAGAATTAATATTCTAGCATCCATGGAATTTTGTATTAGGCTTTAGTAAATATATTTGACGTGTTAAAATTCAATCACACACTAAATGTAGCATGGCATTGAGATTGTTAATTTCAGAGCCTCTTTAAATTGTGGATATTATTTCAAATAATCTATCATATTGAACAAAACTGTTTTCTAGGATTTTTTTTAAAGATTCTCACTAGTGTTTACTGTATTAGTGGTCAAATATTAAACCATAAAAATCATCCATTAGAAGCTAGGAAACATACAACCCAAGATGGAATAAACTTGGTAATCATTTTGACAAGGGCGAAATTGCAATAAGAGACCTCGCTTAATCCACAGCACAAAATGTGAGAAAGCATGACAAAGACACTGCCTTCAGCACTGTGCTCCACCAGACGCACGTGTCTGGGGCCGAAGAAATGGAACCACCAGCAGCACCCTCACTACATGTGAGGATCTGTAGTCCACTAAGCTTTGAATAAGTTGGCACCTAGTCCCTACTTGGGCACAGGCACACAATCTAAAATCTGCTCTTAGGCACAGATGCACTGGCACAAAATCTGTCCTTAGGCCCAGAAACTGGGAACGTTGGCTATAGTTACATAATACGTCATTCCAACAAAGTGATTGAAGCTGCATGGGGTGGGCAAATTTGATCAAATGAAGCAGGCAGAGCCGGAAGAATTCAGACATTGTTGGCAACAGATCCAGAGTTTTAAGGAGGAAAAAAATACTTTGTGTGGAAAATTTCTGGAAGAATGTATGCCAAACTAGTAATAGTAGCTATCTCTTAAAGAAAGGATTATTAGAAAAATTTAAACTGCTTATTTCTATAATTTTGATTAAAAAAATATATACAGGGAAATAATACAAATAATCGGAAAGTAATAAAAAATGCCACACCCATAATCCATTCATCAGCAGTCATTTCCCAGATTTTTACTTTTAGATCACTGGAAGGGAAATTTGAGGTTTCTTCCTTTTGACTTCTCACAAGGGATAGTCTATCATTTCATTCACTAATGTTAAAGGATTCCTTTTTTCTTTTGGAAAATGTCCCACAAAGTAGATTTGCCCGGCATTCATTGTGAAGCTGAATCATGCATATAAAATAAAAGATTTTTTGTTCATCTTCAATAAAACATAATATTCTTTAAACCAACAGTGCTATGAGGAAAAATGATTTCATTAACTGAAATGTTTAGCCAAGATACTGGATGGTGCTTTTCACCTGCCACAGCAATTAAGACGTCTCTAATAAAATACCATTGAGATAAATTATAGTCTTACCATTGAGATAAATTATAGTCCTTTACTCAGAGCTCATCAGATAAGATCTAATTTATAGCATTGACTATAACATGTTAAAAAGTCTCTATTTGAAAGCTAATTCCATGATAAATTTTAATCATGTGGATAGAACTAGCTTCAAAGCTGTATTAATTATACATTTAAGCTCTACATGCAAACTAGTATATTACGGTACAGCCAGAACATGTAAAATATAGTCTGAACTGAATTAAAATATGCCAATTTCCTCTGCAGTTATTTGCTTTTGATATACTGTAGTTCTTTCAGCCCATTCTTTATAAACATTAAATTACTGCTGTGCTTTCTTAGTCATTTTGCTCCCCTAGAAAGAACTCTAGGCTCTGGTTAACTTCATGGCATGATTTTCTACTTTCTCAGAGTACAAAGCAGATATCCATCTAAGATAAATACCTTAATATAGGGGTGAAAGTTGCTGCCAAGTTTTACTTCCTTATCCCAAAGTCTGTCCACCCCGCTCACTGTAATTCCTAGTCTCACCCTTCTATTTCTCTCTCTCTTGGCTTTCATCTCTGGCTCAAAACATAGGTCAAGTCACCAAAGCCCTGTAAGTACAGGCATGCATTCCTTGCTTCAAAAACAGACTAGAGCAGTCGCCAGTCAGCAAACTCAGTCTTTAACAAGAGGCTTGTTCCATATGTAAACTGAACATTTCATTCTCTATCTAGAAAGTCTTAGTACCTAGAAAATATCAAGTGAATTGAAGAGCGTGCTTAGTGTTGTCACTAGTACATGTATGTAATACCTCACACAGCAAAAAATGAAAATTTGTAGATGAAAAATATTACCATATTTCTTCTTATCCTGCCCCTCAGTTTCCTAGTTTCATTCCCTGGAGGTAAATTGATCACTTTACAGGTATACAATGCATATGAGAACACACAAGTATAAAACAACAACAAAAATGTACTATATACCGTATTCTTCACTTTAATTTTTCAACATATATATATTATATACTGGAAATTGCCCAAAATAAATACAAATAAATAGCTCCATCCTTTAAAAGATTACATAGAATCCCATGCCATACAGGCACATAATTTACTTAACCTGTGTCCTAACATAGATATTTACGCCGCTTCCAACTTTTTGTTTTTTCAGACAACCCTATAAGGAATATCCTTGTATGTTCATCATTTAAGATGTGACAAGCATAGCTGTGGATAAATTCTCAGAGTAGTACTGCAGGATCAAAGAATATATGCATTTGCAATCTTAATAAGATATTGTTAAATAGTTTTTTATAGAGTTTATATCAAATTACATACCTAATAGTAATGCATTAAATACCTAGTTTCTCACATCCTTTTCAAGATAGTATGCTATCAAAATTCTTTTTATCTTTGTCAAATTAACAAAGGAAAATGGCATTTCATTGTAGTTTTAATTTTTAAATTAATGTTTTCTCCTGTTATGTATTAAATGAATAACTTTTCATATTTTAAGACCCATTTACATTTCCTTTGATACCAATCATTTTATCCTTTGTCCATTTCTTGTAGGATTATTGGCCTTTTTCTTATGTATTTATTTATATATGCTACTTATATATGCTAAGAAATATAGCCTTTGGTCTATGTCATCAGTTGCAGAGAACATATTTTCCCCTGGCTTGTCATTTGCATTTTTTAATGGATTTTAATGACCAGATAATTTTATTTTAGTTTTATATGGTCAATTTAATCTATCTTTTAACTTAATATTTCTTAGTTTTGGATTAACCCTAGGACTGTCTTCTGAACCTTGAAACATTTTACATACACACACACACACACACACACACACCCCTGTGTGTATACAAAGTATTTCCATAGTATACTTATATTTTTCTATTTAAGTCTTTGAAATATTTGGAATCTCGGGATAAGAAATGAGGTAAGAGCCCCAAAATATTTTTATTTTCCAGATTACTATCCAGTTGTTCCAATGTTGTTGTTCAGTCACCCAGTAGTGTCCAACTCTTTGCAAGCCCATGGACTGCAGCACACCAGACCTCTCTGTCCCTCACCATCTCCCAAAGTTTGCCCAAGTTCATGTCCATTGCAGTGGTGATGTCATCCAGCCATCTCATTCTCTGGCACCCTCTTCTCCTTCTGCCCCCAATCTTTCCCAGCATCAGGGACTTTTCCAACAGTCAGCTGTTCACATCAGATGACCAAAATACTGGAGTTTCAGCTTCAGCATCAGTCCTTCCAACAAGTTTTCAGGGTTGATTTCCTTTAATTTTGACTGATTTGATCTCCTTGCTGTCCGAGGGACTCTCAGGAGCCTTCTCCAGCAACACAGTTCAAAGGCATCAATTATTCCATGCTCCACGTTCTTTACGGACGAGCCCACACAACCTTACGTGACCACTGAGAAGACCAATGCCTTGAGTATACAGATCTTTGTTGGCAGTAACGTCTCTGCTTTTTAACACACTGTCTAGGTTTGTTATAGCTTTCCTGCCAAGAAGCAAACATCTTCTGATTACACGGCTGCAGTCACCATCTGCAGTGATTTTAGAGCCCAAGAAGCAGAAATCTGTCACTACTTCCACCTTTTTCCCCTCTAATTGCCATGAACTAATGGGGCCAGATGCCATGATCTTAGTTTTTTCAATATTTAGTTTTTTTTCCCCCCTGTTTCTTCATTGGAAAGTTGATTTAATTATTATGTTGCCATGTTGCACTTCACCTGGGCTGAACTTTTATGAATAAATGTACATTTCATTATATTTTAACATATTATGGGATTTATGTTGAGTTGTAGAAAATGTGATAGAAGAATGGGACAAGTAAAAGAATTATCAGGTCATCATTTCAAGGCACAAGGTGGCCATGAAAATAATGTCTCATAGGTGATGATTTAGCTTCAGTTCTCTGTAGACCACAAGCAAGTGTCTTCCTGTTTGAGAGGTGAGGGAGCTGGACATCTGGTTCATCCCCCACCATCCTTGGAAGAGACTTATGAAAATTGCTTGAGGAACCTATTTGACAAGGTCCCTATGCTGGTCCAAGGTGTGGTTTTATTTTGGTTGATTTGGGGTGGTTTTCTGTTTCTTCAGATGAAATATTGTAAAAAAATGGCTAGAAATGTCCATTGGGCTTCCAAGGTGGCTCCAGTGGTAAAGAATCCACTTGCCAATTCAGGAGATTCAAGAGATGTGGGTTCAGTCCCCAAGTAGGGAAGATTCCCTGGAATAGGAAATGGCAACACACTCCAGTATTTTTGCCTGGAAAATTCCATAGACAGAGGTGCCTGGCAGGCTACAGTCCATGGAGCTGGAAAGAGTTGAACATTACAGCAATGGCGCACATAAAAGTACATCAATTTTTAACATACACAGCTCAACAATCATTCAGTCCACATGTCATATTTAGTTTTAAGCTGGCTCATTCAAACTCCTCCTTCATCCTCACAAAGAGGCTCTTCAGCTCCTCTTTGCCTTCTGCTATTAGGGTGGTGAAAGTGAAAGAAAGTGAAGTTGCTCATTCGTGTCCGACTCTTTGCGACCCCATGGACTGCAGCCTACCAGGCTCCTCTGTCCATGGGATTTTCCAGGCAAGAGTACTGGAGTGGGTTGCCATTTCCTTCTCCAGGGGATCTTCCTGACCCAGGGATCGAAACTGGGTCTCCCGCACTGTAGGCAGATACTTTACCCTCTGAGCCACCAGAGAAGCCCCATTAGGGTGGTATCATCCACATATCTGAGGTTGATGTTTCTGCCGTCTATTTTGATTGCAACTTATAACTCAACCAGCCCAGCATTTCTCATGATGTGCTCAGTGTATAGATTAAACAAACAGTGACAGGAGACAGCCCTGTTGTAATCCTTTCTCAATCCTGAAACAATCAGTTGATCCATACAGGGTTCTAACTGTTGCTTCTTAAATAATTCATCACTTACCTACTGATTTGTTGTGCCATTCTTGCCATACACTAAAATCCCACACATATTTGGGTCTACTTAACAGACTTTCTTGTCTGTTCTATTTATCTGCATGTCTAGTCATACATTATTATTACATTACTGTAACTCTATTTGCTTGGTCTTCATTGCTGAGTCCAGGCAACTCAATATTTTAAAATAAGGGAGAGACTGTAACTTGTTACTCTTCTTAGACCAGAATTTTCTTGAACGTTTTTCCTATTTTCCATGTGAATCAGTCCTTCCAGTTCAAAGAACGAAAAAATAAGTAACACTCCACTTTAGTTATTGATATAAAATTAAGTTTATTACGTACATTAGGAAGAGCTTACATCTTTATAATATAGAATTTTTATATCAAAGAAAATGTATGTTTTCCTAATTTGTACTGATTTTGCATATCTCTTGTTAAATTTATTTTTTTTCCATTGTAAATATGGTATTTTGTTTCATTATAACTTCCAATTGGTTACTGTCTGTACTTATAAAAGTTGTTTGCTCTTTACCGTTATACTCAGCCATTTAAAATTCTTTTGTGTATTCATGTAGTTCAGTTCAGTTGCTCAGTTGTGTCCGACTCTCCGCGACCCCATGAATCACAGCACGCCAGGCCTCCCTGTCCATCAGCAACTCCCGGAGTACACTCAAACTCATGTCCACAGAATCGGTGATGCCATCCAGCCATCTCATTCTCCATCGTCCCCTTCTCCTCCCACCCCCAGCCTTTCCCAGCATCAGAGTCTTTTCCAGTGAGTCAACTCGTCGCATGAGGTGGCCAAAGTATTGCAGTTTCAGCTTTAGCATCAGTCCCTCCAATGAACATCCAGGATTGCTCTCCTTTAGAATGGACTGGTTGGATCTCCTTGCAGTATAAGGGACTCTCAAGAGTCTTCTCCAACACCACAGTTCAAAAGCATCGATTCTTCGGCGATCAGCCTTCTTCACAGTCCAACTCGCACATCCATACATGACCACGGGAAAAACCATTGCCTTGACTAGATGGACCTTGGTTGGCAAAGTAATGTCTCTGCTTTTTAATATACTATCAAGGTTGGTCATAACTTTCCTTCCAAGGAGCAAACGTCTTTTAATTTCATGGCTGCAATCAGCATCTGCAGTGATTTTGGAGCCCAAAAAAATAAAGTCTGACACTGTTTCCACTGTTTTTCCATCTATTACCCATGAAGGGATGGAACCAGATGCCATGATCTTTGTTTTCTGAATGTTGAGCTTCAAGCCAACCTTTTCACTCTCCTCTTTCACTTTCATCAAGAGGCTTTTGAGTTCCTCTTCACTTTCTGCCATAAGGGTAGTGTCATCTGCATATCTGAGGTTATTGATATTTCTCCCAGCAATCTTGATTCCAGCTTGTGCTGTGGCTCAGATCATGAACTCCTTATTGCGAAATTCAGACTTAAATTGAAGAAAGTAGGGAAAACCACTAGACCGTTCAGATATGACCTCAATCAAATCCCTTATGATTATACAGTGGAAGTGAGAAATAGATTTAAGGGTCTAGATCTGATTGATAGAGTGCCTGATGAGCTCTGGATGGAGGTTCATGACATTGTACAGGAGACAGGGACCAAGACCATCCCCATGGAAAAGAAATGCAAAAGAGCGAAATGGCTGTCTGAGGAGGCCTTAGAAATAGCTGTGAAAAGAAGAGAGGTGAAAAGCAAAGGAGAAAAGGAAAGATATAAGCATCTGAATGCAGAGTTCCAAAGAATAGCAAGGAGAGATAAGAAAGACTTCCTCAGTGATCAATGCAAAGAAATAGAGAAAAACAACAGAATAGGAAAAACAAGAGACCTCTTCAAGAAAATTAGAGATTCCAAGGCAACATTTCATGCAAAGATGGGCTCAATAAAGGACAGAAATGGTATGGACCTAACAGAAGCAGAAGATATTAAGAAGAGGTGGCAGGAATACACAGAAGAACTGTACAAAAAAGATATTCACGACCAAGATAGTCACGATAACGTGATCACTGACCTAGAGCCAGACATCTTGGAATGTGAAGTCAAGTGGGCCTTAGAAAGCATCACCACGAACAAAGCTAGTGGAGGTGATGGAATTCCAGTTGAGCTATTTCAAGTCTTGAAAGATGATGCTGTGAAAGTGCTGCACTGAATATGCCAGCAGATTGGGAAAACTCAGCAGTGGCCACAGGACTGGAAGAGGTCAGTCTTCATTCCAATCCCAAAGAAAGGCAATGCCAAAGAATGCTCAAACTACCGCACAATTGCACTCATCTCACACGCTAGTAAAGTCATGCTCAAAATCCTCCAAGCCAGGCTTCAGCAATATGTAAACCGTGAACTCCTAGATGTTCAAGCAGGTTTTAGAAAAGGCAGAGGAACCAGAGATCAAATTGCCAACATCCGCTGGATCATGGAGAAAGAAAGAGAGTTCCAGAAAAACATCTATTTCTGCTTCATTGACTATGCCAAAGCCTTTGACTGTGTGGATCACAATAAACTGTGGAACATTCTGAAAGAGATGGGAATACCAGACCACCTGACCTGCCTATTGAGAAACCTGTATGCAGGTCAGGAAGCAACAGTTAGAACTGGACATGGAACAACGACTGGTTCCAAATAGGAAAAGGTGTACGTCAAGGTTGTATATTGTCACCTTGCTTATTTAATTTATAACTTATATGCAGAGTATTCATGTAAGCAAGTATAAAATTTGCAAATATTACAACCTTTTTCGTATATGTATATGTATATATATATATACCTCGTAATCTCCTCTCTAATTGTACTGGCATGTATCTTCAGAACCATTGCGTGGGCAACACATATGCTAAAACTGGAGCAATACCAAGAGGATTAGCATGGCCTCTGGGTAAGAATGGCACAGAAATTTGTGATACATTCTGTATTTTATCTCCTCGGGCATGGGTCACAAAAGCAAAAATAAAAAAATGGGACTCTATCAACTAAACAGCTTTGCACAGCAAAAGAAACTATCAAGAAAACAAAAGTCAGCCTACGGAATGAGAGAAGATATTTGCAATATCAGATATATGCAATATCTAAAATATATAAAGAACTCATGCAACTCAATATCAAAATAATAAACTCAATTGAAAAATGGGCAGAGGCATTGAATAGAAATTTCTGTACAGATGGCCAACAGACACCTAAAAAAATGCTTAACATCACTAATCATCAGGGAAATGCAAGTCAAAACTACAGTGAGCTACCACATCATACCTGTAAGAATGGCAATTATCAAAAAAACAAGAAACAAGGGTTGGCGAGGATGTGGAAAAGAGGGAACCCTTGTATGTGGGATCATAAATTGGTGGAAAGCAGTATGGAGTTTCCTCAAAAAATTAAAAACAGAACTGCCACATAATCCAACTTCACATCTGGGTATTTACCCAAAGAAAACAAAATCACTAATTTAAAAAGATATATTCACCCTATTGTTCACTGGAGCATTAAATAGACAAGACATGGAAACAAGATAAATGTCCATCGATAGCTGAATGAATAAAGAAAATGTGTCATGCATATATATATACATACACATATAATGGAATATTACTCTGTCATTAAAAAAACAATGAAATTTGCCATTTGTGACAACATGAATGAATCTAAAGAATATTATGCTAAATGAAATAAGTCAGATAGAAAAAGATAGAAACTGGATGACTTGACTTACATGTGGAAGCTAAAACACAAAACAAACAAAATAAAAATAGACTCAGAACAAACTCCTGGTTGCTAGAAAGTGGGAGACAAAATAAGTAAAAGAGATTAACAGGCACAAACCTCCATTTATAAAATAAATAACCCATGAGGATGTAATACACATCATAAAGAATATGGTCAATAATATTTTAATTATTTTGTGTAGGAACAGATGGTTATCAGATTTGTCATGATGATCATTTCATAATATATGCCAATGTCAAATCACAATGTAGTACACCTGAAACTAAAATATTACTCTACGTCAACTATATTCCAATTGTTGTTGTTTAGTCACTCAGTCGTGTCTAACTCTTTGTGATCCCATGGACTGCAGCACAGAGGATTCCCTGTCCTTCGCCATTTCCCAGAGCTTGCTCAAACTCATGTCCATTGAGTCGGTGATTCCACCCAACCATCTCGTCCTCTATCACCCCCTTATCCTCCTGCCTTCAATCTTTCCCAGCATCAAGGTTTTTTCCAATGAGTTGGCTCTTCACATCAGGTGGCCAAAGTATCAGAGTTTAACCCTGAACATTAGTCCTTCCAATGAATATTCAGGATTGATTTCCTTTAGGATTGACCGGTTTGATCTCCCTGAAGTCCAAGGGACTCACAAGAGTCTTTTCTTATACCACAGTTCAAAAGCATCAATTCTTCAGCACTCAGCTTTCTTAATGGCCCAACTCTCACATCCATACATGACTACTGGAAAAACCATAGCTTTGACTATATGGACCTATTGGCAAAGTAATGTCTCTGCTTTTTAATACACTGTCTAGATTTGTCATAGCTTTTCTTCCAAGGAGCAAGTGTCCTTGCTTGAAATAAAAAGCTTGAAGCAAGATTTTCAAGTAAAAAAATAGTGATGATCTGGCTTTATTCTTGACATTATTCGGATTTTCTCATTGTGTTTTCATTAACACATGATACTAGCTTTTAGATGGTAATTATTAGTTTCAAACATTGCCATATAGTACCTAGTTTATTGGGTTTTTTTTCCAACCTTGATCGTTATGATTATGTGATTTCTTTTGTTTTTCTCTAGGTGAATTATATTAACAGAGTTGCTAATGTTGAATTATTTTTCCATTTCTGAAATAAGCCAGTATTATGATCCCCACCACACTCAATCAGTGTCTGAGTGCAGTCCAGGGGGAGGAAGCATGGTTTGGTATGAATACCATGGGGGTTATATAGGGTTTGGAAGCTGGAATCTGTCATCCATTATGGTCCTCACAGCAGATTCTCCTGAAGGAAATTGGAGCAATACATTTCTACAACCATCACATGAGTCAGTAGAGGACTGGAAGTCAGAAAACTTGAGCTCCAGAATTATCACTGCCAACCAGTTGTCAGTGTTATATTTGGTAATGTACTCGGGGAGCCTCACATTTTCTTTGCTTGATAAAGACAGACGTAATAACAGCACATGCATTTAAAGTGCCTGAAAGAGATTTTAGTGCATCAGTTCAGTTCAGTTCAGTCACTCAGTCGTGTCCGACTCTGCGACCCCATGAATCACAGCACGCCAGGCCTCCCTGTCCATCACCAACTCCCAGAGTTCACTCAAACTCATGTCCATCGAGTCGGTGATGCCATCCAGCCATCTCACTCTCTGTGGTCCCCTTCTCCTCCTGCCCCCAATCCTTCCCAGCATCAGAAACTTTTCCAGTGAGTCAACTCATCGCATGAGGTGGCCAAAGTATTGAACTTTCAGCATTAGCATCAGTCCTTCCAATGAACACCCAGGATTGATCTCCTCTAGAATGGACTGGTTGGATCTCCTTGCAGTCCAAGGGACTCTCAAGTGTCTTCTCCAGCACCACAGTTCAAAAGCATCAATTCTTCAGCAATCAGCTTTCTTCACAGTCCAACTCTCACATCCATACATGACCACGGGAAAAACCATAGCCTTGACTAGATGGACCTTGGTTGGCAAAGTAATGTCTCTGCTTTTTAATATGCTATCTAGGTTGGTCATAACTTTCCTTCCAAGGAGCAAGCGTCTTTTAATTTCATGGCTGCAATCAGCATCTGCAGTGATTTTGGAGCCCAAAAAAATAAAGTCTGACACTGTTTCCACTATTTCCCCATCTATTTGCCATGAAGTGATGGGACCAGATGCCATGATATTTGTTTTCTGAATGTTGAGCTTCAAGCCAACCTTTTCACTCTCCTCTTTCACTTTCATCAAGAGGCTTTTGAGTTCCTCTTCACTTTCTGCCATAAGGGTGGTGTCATCTGCATATCTGAGGTTATCGATATTTCTCCCGGCATTCTTGATTCCAGCTTGTGCTTCTTCCAGCCCAGTGTTCCTCATGATGTACTCTGCATATAAGTTAAATAAGCAAGGTGACAATATACAGCCTTGATGTACTCCTTTTCCTATTTGGAACCAGTCTGTTTTTCCATGTACAGTTCTAACTGTTGCTTCCTGACCTGCATACAGGTTTCTCAAGAGGCAGGTCAGGTGGTCTAGTATTCCCATCTCTTTCAGAATTTTCCACAGTTTATTATGATCCACACAGTCAAAGGCTTTGGCATAGTCAATGAAGCAGAAATAGATGTTTTTCTGGAACTCTCTTGCTTTCTCCATGATCCAGCAGATGTTGGCAATTTGATCTCTGGTGCCTCTGCCTTTTCTAAAACCTGCTTGAACATCTGGGAGTTCACGGTTCACATATTGCTGAAGTCTGGCTTGGAGAATTTTGAGCATGACTTTACTAGTGTGTGTGATGCTTTTGAACTGTGGTGCTGGAGAAGACACTTGAGAGTCCCTTGGACTGCAAGGAGATCCAACCAGTCCATTCTAGAGGAGATCAATCCTGGGTGTTCACCGGAGGGACTGATGCTAAAGCTGAAACCCCAATTCTTTGGCCACCTCATGCGATGAGTTGATTCACTGGAAAAGACTCTGATGTTGGGAAAGGTTGGGGGCAGGAGGAGAAGGGGACGACAGAGAATGAGATGGCTGGATGGCATCACCGACTCGATGGACATGAGTTTGAGTGAACTCTGGGAGTTGGTGATGGACAGGGAGGCCTGGCGTGCTGTGATTCATGCGGTCGCAGAGAGTTGGACACGACTGAGTGACTGAACTGAACTGAACTGAACTGAGATGAGTGCAATTGTGTGGTAGTTTGAGCACTCTTTGGCATTGCCTTTCTTTGGGATTGGAATGAAGACTGACCTTTTCCAGTCCTGTGGCCACTGCTGAGTTCTCCAAATTTGCTGGCATATTGAGTGCAGCAGTTTCACAGAATCATCTTTCAAGATTTGAAATAGCTCAACTGGAATTCCATCACCTCCACTAGCTTTGTTCGTAGTGAAGCTTTCTAAGGCCCCCTTGACTTCACATTCCAAGATGTCTGGCTCTAGGACAGTGATCACATTATCGTGATCATCTTGCTTGTGAAGATCTTTATTGTACAGTTCTTCTGTGTATTCTTGCCACCTCTTCTTAATATCTTCTGCTTCTGTTAGGTCCATACCATTTCTTTCCTTTATCGAGCCCATCTTTGCATGAAATGTTCCCTTGGAATCTCTAATTTTCTTAAAGAGATCTCTTATCTTTTCTATTCTGTTGTTTTCCTCTATTTCTTTGCGTTGATCACTGAGGAAGGCTTTCTTATCTTGCCTTGCTATTCTTTGGAACTCTGCATTCAGATGCTTATATCTTTCCTTTTCTCCTTTGCTTTTCGCTTCTCTTCTTTTCACAGCTATTTCTAAGGCCTCCTCAGACAGCCATTTTGCTTTTTTGCATTTCTTTTCCATGGGGATGGTCTTGGTCCCTGTCTCCTGTACAATGTCATGAACCTCCGTCCAGAGTTCATCAGGCACTCTATCAATCAGATCTAGTCCCTTAAATCTATTTCTCACTTCCACTGTATAATCATAAGGGATTTGATTTAGTTCATATCTGAATGGTCTAGTGGTTTTCCCTACTTTCTTCAATTTAAGTCTGAATTTGGCAATAAGGAGTTCATGATCTGAGTCACAGTCAGCTCCTGGTCTTGTTTTTGCTAACTGTACAGAGCTTCTCCATCTTTGGCTGCAAAGAATATAATCAATCTGATTTTGGGGTTGACCATCTGGTGATGTCCATGTGTAGAGTCTTCTCTTGTGTTGTTGGAAGAGGGTGTTTGCTATGACCAGTGCGTTCTCTTGGCAAAACTCTATTAGCTTTTGCCCTGCTTCATTCCGTGCTCCAAGGCCAAATTTGCCTGTTACTCCAGGTGTTTCTTGACTTCCTACTTTTGCATTCCAGTCCCCTATAATGAAAAGGACATCTTTTTTGGGTGTTAGTTCTAAAAGGTCTTGTAGGTCTTCATAGACCCGTTCAACTTCAGCTTCTTCAGCATTACTGGTTGGGGCATAGGCCTGGATTACTGTAATATTGAATGGTTTGCCTTGGAAACGAACAGAAATCATTCTGTCGTTTTAAGATTGCATCCAAGTAATGCATTTCGGACTCTTTTGTTGACCATAATGGCTACTCCATTTCTTCTAAGGGATTCCTGCCCACAGTAGTAGATATAATGGTCATCTGAGTTAAATTCACCCATTCCAGTCCATTTTAGTTCACTGATTCCTAGAATGTCAACGTTCACTCTTGCCATCTCCTGTTTGACCACTTCCAATTTGCCTTGATTCATGGACCTAACATTCCATGTTGCTTTGCAATAGTGCTCTTTACAGCATCGGACCTGGCTTCTATCACCAGTCACATCCACAACTGGGTATTGGTTTTGCTTTGGCTCCATCCCTTTATTCCTTCTAGAGTTATTTCTCCACTGATCTCCAGTAGCATACTGGGCACCTACCGACCTGGGGAATTCCTCATTCAGTATCCTATGATTTTGCCCTTTGATACTTTCATGGGGTTCTCAAGCCAAGTATACTGAAGTGCTTTGCCGTTCCCTTCTCCAGTGGCCCACATTCGGCTGTGGTCCATGTGATCAGATCAACTAGTTTTCCTGTGATTATGATTTCAGTGTGTCTGCCCTCTGATTTTCCCTCTCAATACCTACCGTCTTATTTGGGTTTCTTTTACCTTATGCGTGGGCTAGCTCTTCACAGCTGCTTCAGCAAAGCACAGCCACTGCACCTTACCTTGGATGAGGGGTATCTCCTCCAGGCCACCCCTCCTGACCTTGAACGTGGAGTAGCTCCTCTCGGCCCTCCTGCTCCCGCGCAGCCACTGCCTATTGGACGTGGGGTAGCTCCTCTTGGCCACCGGCCCTGGCCTCAGGCATGGGGTAGCTCCTCTCGGCCACGCTTTGGTACATAGAGCATAGTAAATATTAGCTGTGATTATTGTTAGTACCAAAAATCCCTTCAGGGCGGAGCCCCAGAACCTGGAAAGTAGCAAGGTGCTCAGTAGCTCAGTCGTGTCTGACTCTTTGTGACCTCATGGACTGTAGCCCACCAGGTTTCTCTGTCCATGGGATTGTCCAGGCAGGAATACTGCAGTGGGTGGTCATTTCCTATTCTAGGGGATCTTCCCAATCCAGGGATCAAACCTAAGTCTCCTGCATCTCCTGCACTGGCAGGCGGAATCCTTACCACCGCACAACAGCTGCCATTTATCAAGCATTTATTACACGCCAGTCAGTGTTGACAAAGACAGAGGATCAGAAGGAAAGAAAGAAAAGGAAGAAATCGTGACACTAGTTGATGTTACCACCTTGAGCAACCTATACTAAAGGAAGAGGCTTTCTAGCATTTAGAATTTGCTAGAACATAAAGAAAGACTTATAAGGAAGAAGAAAAGTGAGCCTAAAAATTCCTTTCTGGATGTGTAACTTTTACTGAGAAGGAAAGATAAGAAAGGATTTAGGGTATCAGCAATAGCTTCCCAGGTGACCCAGTGGTAAAGAATCTGCCTGACGATGCAGGAGATGCAGGGTTCATTTCCTGGGTCGGAAAGATCCCCTGGAGTAGGAAATGGCAACTCACTCCACTTTTTCCTAACTTATTCTTGTTAGGAAAAAGTTCATGGACAGAGAAGCCTGGTGGGCTGCACCTTGGGGTCTCAAAGAGTTGGACTGACTGAGTACACACACACAATGTTCAGAACAGAGTAGGCCCTTGGCTGGAGCTTTCATTTGGCTCTCTATCATCTGGGTCTCCCTGGTGGCAGGATGAGTGAAGGAAAATGAACAATATCAACAGATACAGATCAAGAATTCAGCACATGCAAGCAGGGCTTCTGATCCTGAATCTTCCACTTACCGAATCTGAACAAAATCTTTAACTTTCTGGTCCTCATCATTGAAAGGGATTGCTCTGAGGAATAAATGAGATAATAATATATAATTTATGTAAAACACTTGATATAGAATAGTTGTTCAATAAGTATGGCTATTATTATTAAAGCATATCTCGTGTGTTTTATAATGACCTAAGTTTTACTTATAAAACTACTCTCAAATATGATGTTAATTTGGGAATTCCTTGGCAATCAAGTGGTTAGGAATCCACTCTTTCCCCTGCAGGGAGCACAGGTTCAATCCCTGACTGGGGAATGAGGATCCCATATGCCACATAGTGGGCCCTGAAATAAAAATATATGTTAATCTTTAACAAATATTGACTACCACCAAGAATATTTTTCATGAATTTTAATCTTAGAACTTTCAGGAAAAAACACATGAGCTACAATGATTTTCAATAATTACACTGATGTTCTGATTGCAGTTTTGACCTCACACTGAAAAAAATTTAAAGGAACTTTCCTTTTTGTTTTTTAGTAAACTCATCTCTAATGGACAAACTACCTGAAAGGATCCTTTTAAAATAAATACTATCCAAAAGCTACTCACTATCCAACTCCTAAGTTACCTTGTATTCCGTTCCGTTCAGTTGCTCAGTCGTGTCCGACTCTTTGCGACCCCATGGACTGTAGCCTACCAGGCTTCTCTGTCCACGGGATTCTCCAGGCAAGAATACTGGAGTGGGTTACCATTTCCTTCTTCAGGGGTCAGTTCAGAGGATGAGAACCACCTCGGAGTCACGCAGGGGCAGGGCCTGAGTCCGGTCCCCCCATACTGGTAGGATAAGACACTCGCAGCAATGCAAAAGCAAGAATGGGGTTTATTTCTAGCTCGACCTAGGGCTCATGCCTCCTCCAGCACATGTATTAATAACAGTTAAAAACATGAGAATCCTGGAATGTGAAGTCAGGTGGGCCTTAGGAAGCATCACTATGAACAAAGCTAGTGGAGGTGATGGAATTCCAGTTCAGCTATTTCAAATCCTAAAAGATGATGCTGTGAAAGTGCTACACTCAATATGCCAGCAAATGTGGAAAACTCAGCAGTGGCTACAGGACTGGAAAAGGTCAGTTTTCATTTCAATCCCAAAGAAAGGCAATGCCAAAGAATGCTCAAACTACCGCACAATTGGACTCATCTCACATACTAGTAAAGTCATGCTCAAAATTCTCCAAGCCACGCATCAGCGATATGTGAACCGTGAACTTCCAGATGTTCAAGCTGGTTTTAGAAGAGGCAGAGGAACCAGAGATCAAATTGCCAACATCTGATGGATCATCGAAAAAGAAAGAGATTTCCAGAAAAACATCTATTTCTGCTTTATTGACTATGCCAAAGCCTTTGACTGTGTGGATCACAATAAACTGTGGAAAATTCTGAGAGATGGGAATACCAGACCACCTGACCTGCCTCTTGAGAAACCTGTATGCAGGTCAGGAAGCAACAGTTAGATAGAACTGGACATGGAACAACAGACTGGTTCCAAATAGGAAAAGGAGTACGTCAAGGCTGTATATTGTCACCTTGCTTATTTAACTTATATGCAGAGTACATCATGAGGAACGCTGGGCTGGAAGAAGCACAAGCTGGAATCAAGATTGCTGGGAGAAATATCAATGACCTCAGATATGCAGATGACACTACCCTTATGGCAGAAAGTGAAGAAGAACTAAAGGGCCTCTTGATGAAAGTGAAAGAGGAGAGTGAAAAAGTTGTCTTGAAGCTCAACATTCAGAAAACTAAGACTATGGCATCTGGTCCCATCACTTCATGGAAAATAGATGGGGAAACAGTGGAAACAGTGACTGACTTTATTTTTCTGGGCTCCAAAATCACTGTGGATGGTGATTGCAGTCATGAAATTAAAAGACGCTTACTCCTTGGAAGGAAATTATGACCAACTTAGTCAGCATATTTAAAAGCAGAGACATTACTTTGTCAACAAAGATCCATCTAGTCAAGGCTATGGTTTTTCCAGTAGTCATGTATGGATGTGAGAGTTAGACTATAAAGAAAGCTGAGTTCTGAAGAATTGATGCTTTTGAACTGTGGTGTTGGCGAAGACTCTTGAGAGTCCCTTGGACTGCAAGGAGATCCAACCAGTCCGTCCTAAAGGAGTTCAGTCCTGGGTGTTCATTGGAAGGACTGATGTTGAAGCTGAAACTCCAATCCTTTGGCCACCTCATGCAAAGAGATGACTCAGTTGAAAAGAGTCTGATGCTGGGAGGGATTGGGGGCAGGAGGAGAAGGGGACGACAGAGGATGAGATGGCTGGATGGCATCACTGACTTGATGGACATGAGTTTGAGTGAACTCCGGGAGTTGGTGATGGACAGGGAGGCCTGGCGTGCTATGGTTCATGGGGTCGCAAAGAGTCGGACACGACTGAGCGACTGAACTGAACTGAAGCCATAAAAACCCAGTCATCATATTAAGATGGTCTTTCATGTCAACATGAATCAACACCTGCCAAACAGACTTTAATAGTCAATTTTGAGATATGGAAGTTCTTATTTCAATGGATGAAATATGCATGCCTTTAAAAAATTCAAATGTTAACATTTTTTATGTAATAGATTTCTTCTGATCTGAAAGGATAGCAAAAATTGGGTTAAAAGTTTGCATGAAAACTTTAAAAAGCAAAGATCACAGTTGCTATAAGATGGTGTTGAGAGAGAAAGCATTTATTATACGGCCTTGAAATTGTTTCCATTCACATGGAACAACCCCAGCTGTTTTCAAAAATCAACAAATAATAAGCAGAAGGAAGCTGGGAAGAAACAACAGCATTTTTGTTATATCCAACTGATAAACACTGGGCTGCATATATATGCTAAGCATAATTAAACACAGAATTAACATCAATTCACTGCATTTGTAATACAGTGAAATAAGGCAGCTGAGACAAATGGAAAAGGTCTCCAAAACATTGCTTTGAGTATCTAACTTGGCACTGTCAAGTTATATATTTACCAAAAATATGGACAAAAAGGTCAAATCATATTTTTTCTGGATGTATGTGCATAGGCTGTGACTAAAGTTCATCCTGTTATTCATGTAGTTTGATAAATCTTAACCTTCCATGAATCACATCTTTCACAGTGTATCTAATTACCTAGAATGGAGCCAAAACAGCACTAATCTTGCATTTTAATAGTTAAAATAATCAAAAGATAAATCTTTTCCTTGATAAAAAATGTTGGAGATGCAAATTTACAAAAGAAGAACAAAATATTTTAAGTGCCAAGCAAGCACCTGAAATATGTCCTTTATTCACTAACATTTACAGAGCTCATATTCTTTGATAAGCAGGTTCTCTGTTTAAGTGCTGAAGACATAAAGGTTATAAGGATATCACAGTCTAGTGGCAAGTGACAGGTACATGTAGATTCAATTTCAATACAATAAGAAACGCAATGATAACAGAGGGTCCTGGTGAAGAGTGGGGGTGGGGAAATGCCCAGAGACAAGGTAATTTTACCTTATCTTATGGGAGAAGAGAGACAAGAATCCTTTTCAGAGGACTGGCACCTCAAAGATGAATATTGGTTGATTTTCAGAATAATCTCTAATAATCCTCATATGCAGGTAATATAATTATTCCCATTTTATAGATGAGGAAACAGATGTATTCTGCCTCAGAGATAATAACTGGTAGGACCAAGTCTACCTGATCCCAGTATCACACATTTTCCATTGCCTTTGAGGGCCAAGAAAAATACTCTGCATGTCTCTCCAAGTCATAAATTTTTTTCACCATTGCTTATCCCATTTAGGGATTCCAACATAACATTCCCGTCTTGCATTCACATTCTCTCTTTCTCTCTGTAGTTGCTAAGTCATGTCCGACTCTTGCGACCCCATGGACTGTAGCCTGCCAGGCTCCTCTGTCCATGGGATTCTCGAGGCAAGAATAATGGAGTGGGCTGCCATTTCCTTCTCCAGGGGATCTTCCCGACCCAGGAATCGAACCCTGGTCTCCTGTATTGCAGGCAGATTCTTTACCGACTGAGCAATAAGGGAAACCTCATGCTTCCTAATTCGCATTATGCTGAACTAAAAGAATATATAGTAATTGCAGGCTTGTATTTCTGCCACATACTGTTAGAAATTCTCATGAAAACACAAAATACTACCGTTATCACAGAGAAGAATAGATATAAAAATATAAAATTGTCACTGGGAAAAATGGAAGCCCGATTAAGACTTTATAATAAACATCTGAAAACATTTCCTTTAATTGATCAAATAGGCTCAGATTTAATCAGAGGGAGGCAGTAGTCTTAAGACCATCTAGAACAAGGAGTTGATTTAGCTCTCCTCATGACGGTATACACTAAAATTTTCTTGATCTTTTGCCTACCTTTATAAAAGGGGAATGTTTTATTTTCAACCTACTATCATCACCAATTGAAAGACACTATGTAAGAGCTGAAGGAATTCAAGAGCCTTCCTGAGTAGGGAAAACTCATTTTCTTGTGAGTCTCCCCTTTACCACTCACACAGAACACTTCACTTCTGAGACTCCCGGTCACTAAACATGTGGGAATTGTTCCCATACCAAGCGATTCTGTGACACCAGCTGGGTGTCCTCCAATTTAGCTCAACTCTCACACTATCTACCTTGAGGTATCATTAGATACATAGCTTAAGTAGTGCTTAGTCCCACAAGACTGCTCCCCACCTTAACTTCAAACTGGACACCCTAAGTCCAGTTTGTCACCAGTGTTTCTGAGCCATTAGCTATAAATCAGAGATTCCCAAAACCCACACGTTGGGTTCAGTTAATTTGCTAGAGCAGCTCACAGAATTAAGGAAAGCAGAATACTTGCTGATTACTGGTTTACTGTAAAAGGATATGATAAAAGATACAGATGAACATTCAAATGAACGAGACGCGCAGGGAAGTGGCACAGAGCTTCCATGCTCTCTCCCAGAGCACTACAGTCCTAGCTCCTCTAAGCAATCACCAACCCAGAAGCTCTTCAGACTCACTTCAGGGGTTTGTATGAAGGCACCATCACCTAGGCATGATGGATCATTAACTTCATTTCCAGCTCCTCTCCTTTCTCTAGAGAATGAGGAGTAGGGTTGAAAATTCCAAGTTTCTAGTCATGGCTTCATCTTGATGGTGACCAGCTCCCATCCAGGAGCCCACCAAGAGTTACCTCATTAGAACAGGAGGCAAAGAGCATACATACACACACACACACATATGTATATATGTATTTTGATATCTCACACATTCTAATTACTGATGTACTATGTGCTAGGCAATGTGCTATATACTAAGTAATTAAAGTTGAGCAAGCCTGCCTGACCTTAGGAGATTGCCAACCATTGTGGGAGACAATCAGGCAAGAATATAAATGCATTTGCTTCAGCCAACTCATTTTACACATGTTGAAAAAAGGATAAGAAAATAAGTAGTTTGTCAAACTCTGATTATGCACTGTTGATGGGAGTGGAAACTGATATAACCTTTTTTGGAAGACAATTTGGGAATGCCTTTTAAATTTGCAAATGCTCTTATTCTAAAACACAGATATTCTAAAGAGAAATTTATCCTTCAGATATACTTGCAGAAATTCCAAACATAAGTGTTTGAGAAAATCTATGAAGTTTTGATCACATTAAAGAAACACTGGGAACAATCTAAATGTCTATCAATAACTGACTGGCTGAATGAACTCTAGAACACTGTGTAGCAATTTAAAAGGTGAAATAGATTCGACATAATGTAAACACAAGAGGTTATTCAAGAGCTATCGATATATGAAAAAACTGCATGGATGATGATGTTCTATCTTTGTTTAAAAAGGAAAAAATCACCACAAGTAAATGTTTAGAAAAATAAATATCAGGGAAGTGTATACTAAACTATAAACAGTGATTAATATAATGCCTACAGATAATTTCTATCTTTTATATTATCATTTTGTAATGCTGAATGATTTTTTTCTAAATAAAAAGTATGTTTGACTAAATTGATGCGATTTATAAACACTGTATCTTGCAAAAAAATGGCAGAAAGTGAAGAGGAACTAAAAAGCCTCTTGATGAAAGTGAAAGAGGAGAGTGAAAAAGTTGTCTTGAAGCTCAACATTCAGAAAACTAAGATCATGGCATCTGGTCTTATCACTTCATGGAAAATAGATGGGGAAACAGTGGAAACAGGGTCAGACTTCATTTTTTTGGGTTCCAAAATCACTGCGGATGCTGATTGCAGCCATGAAATTAAAAGACGTTTACTCTTTGGAAGGAAAGTTATGACCAACCTAGATAGCATATTAAAAAGCAGAGACATTACTTTGCCAACAAAGGTCCATCTAGTCAAGGCTATGGTTTTTCCCATGGTCATGTATGGATGTGAGAGTTGGACTGTGAAGAAAGATGATCACTGAAGAATTGATGCTTTTGAACTGTGGTGCTGGAGAAGACTCTTGAGAGTCCCTTGGACTGCAAGGAGATCCAACAAGTCCATTCTAGAGGAGATCAGTCCTGGGTGTTCATTGGAAGGACTGATGCTAAAGCCGAAGCTCCAATACTTTGGCCACCTCATGCGACGAGTTGACTCAATGGAAAAGACTCTGATGTTGGGAGGGATTGGGGGCAGGAGGAGAAGGGGACAACAGAGAATGAGATGGTTGGATGGCATCACTGACTCGATGGAGGTGAGCTTGAGCGAACTCTGGGATTTGGTGATGGACAGGGATTCCTGGTGTGCTGTGATTCATGGGGTCGCAAAGAGTCGGACAAGACTGAGAGACTGAACTGAACTGAGGTTTATATTTGTTAAAGTTCCTTGAAAACTGTAAAAGCTTAAACAAATTATGGGATTATCTATTTATATACTAAATAATATTAGACATTATTTTGAGGCGCTCTAAAAGAGAATATACTTATACAGAAAAAAAAAATTTTTAAACCATTAAAAATAACATTAAAAATTAGGATAATAACATAGTTTCCTAGTTTCTCTCAAGCATTCTTGAACTTTAATCCAGGTCTCTGGAGTCTTGGTCTAGTTCTTTTTCAGTTATCTCTAGCCTATGGGTAATCTCTTAAAAGCTTTTCCTCAAAGGCAAAAATTCTTCTAAGCAACACTAATTCTCATTACAGAAAATGCAAATATTAGAGTGTCTCTATGAATGGAAAAGAAAGTTGCTATTATTGCTAATAAGCACTTGTGATGATAAACTGTAGAAACTGTAAACTCTACAGTACAGAAAGTAAAACAACCAGTGACTTAGCCTGTCAACATGAAGGCCTCACAAATATCTAAAATTCATAATCACCAACACATTCATGAGCTACGTTTATACAAAGTAATCATAATCATATTCAAATCTTATTCAAATCATAATCTTATTTATATTTGGTTGGAAGAAGATGTAATATGAGGGTCCCCTCTTACCTAAATAGAAAACGATCAAACTGAGATCAGAATCTCAATGTGTAAGGTGTGGAATGACTGAGCAATTGAAGTTCCCATGCCTTGGGGCAAACTGCAACCAAGAGTTCAGGCTCTGAACTCAATTAAAGAAGAAAAGTTTGCCTGATCAGCAAAATCAAGTGTAAAACCATCTAACAGGGACCCTAATGTATGCTGGGTATTTTCTTTCCAACTCATAAAATTCACACCATAAACTGAAGAAGGTAAAATTTAAGGGAATGTAAAATTTATCAATCTTCAAATTTTGTTACTCCAATGTATAGAACCGAAAAGTGAAGATACAATTTTATTCAACCCAAGCTTTGAATATATAAGGAGATATTAAGCTAAAATTTCCTGTTGAGACTTTAAGACAAGTGACATGATACACAAAAACAGGTGTGAAACAAGACAGCCTCTAGAATTAGGAATAAAATCTGTGTATATATACATTCCCAAACCTTCTCACATAAAAGGTAAAAACTGGTACTCAGGTAAGAACACATGAATGGTAAGAGAAACAGCCTTATTGCTGATACAGAGAAAATGTTAGTGGTTTGCAAGGAAGATCAAACCAGCCATGACATTCTCTTCCTCAATCCACTTTAAATAGGGAGACAATTTAGAAAGAAAAAAAAAAAGTAATGATTACAACAGCATGTGTCAAGAGCTATAGAAAGAGAGAGTGGTATGGTGAAAAGAACATCTACCACAGAGCAAGGCGGTGAAAGTGAAAGTTTTAGTCACTTGGTCATGTCTGACTCTTTGCAACCCCATGGACTGTAGTCCACGAGGCTCTTCTGTCCATGAGATTCTCCAGGCAAGAATACTGGAGTGGGTTGAGAACCTTCCTGACCCAGGAATCAAACTCTGGGTCTCCCGCATTGCAGGCAGATTCTTTACCATCTGAGCCACCGGACTTGGGTTCCAATCTTGGCTCTAATCTTAGGAACGTGGCCTTGAGCCACTTCTCCATCGCTAACTCACTGACATCTCCTATAAGCACAACATTCCTCTTTGAGTTCTGACCTATAGGGTACTAGCTTGTTCTAGACTGTCTCAGAAATAGTTTTATAATTTTTAAGAGAAAAATGGATTTTTTATTACTCTACTGAGCAGTTAAAATATATTTTTTTCCTCGTGACCCATCAATCAACATATAGAGTAAGCAATATCATATGCTCCCAGTCAATTTGTTTACTCTGATGTTGATCTTTTTTCTTCCATCATTTCATGTTTTGTTGATCAGTGTGACCTCTTAATGGCTGATGAATAGCAAACAAATTGATAGTGTTGGAGATGTAGCAAGATGCTATGGGAGAGTTCACAACAGATGTGAAAATGCACATTTTATGATAAATGAGCACTGTCAAAAAAACTGATGGAAGTAACTAAGTAATGGTAGAATTCAGAAGTCAATCAGGGATTGATGGAGGCCCTTTGACACATGGTCAATTTAAATAGCTTAGGGGGAGGTGACCAACAGTTGTTTGTATAGTAGTTTGCAGAAAGTATGAGTGAGTATATGTCACAATTTCTGATTTGAAAAGAAGCAAATGGTGATTGCCAGTAGATGAGGTAAGGAAAAACATTCCTATGGCCCTTTGCTGTACAGTCCTCATATAGTCCAGATTCAGTTATCCTTTCCATGAAATGGAATAGCTCTCTGCTAAATGGAATTTGTCTGCAATAATTCTTACAGCACAGGTTGTGTGGATCAAATAAGACTGATTTAAAACCTCAAAGCAAAGACAAGAAACCACCGTTTGGTTAGGACAAGCCTTGCTGTGCCTGGAGAAAATAGTTTGTATTTTCCTTTTCTATGTCTACCAAGTAAAGAAACTGGATGACTGCATTCAGTGTGGAGAGAGAACTGCTTGAGCTAAGGATAGAATGTGAGAATACTGGATATACTGAGGGATCTGTCAGCACATTCGCATGGCTGGACAGAGTGATGGAGTAGGATATGAGACAAGGAAAACAGACTGAATTAGAACATAAGGAGCAATGGGCCTTATTCAGAAATGATGGGAAACGATGGTAAGTAGGAATGATCAGCTCCATGTTATGCACTGGCTATAGCACGGAAACTGTATTGAAGTCATCCCTAACAAAATAGACGTTCTATTGACAGAGGAGGAGGGCAATGGAATTATATCCAAGTAGACATTCAACTGATAGAACTGGGAGTAATGTCTACTTGGATAGAATTCCTGTGCACAGTTCTCTAACTGTCCCAGGCTCTATGGCAGAAAGGTCATTTGCCCATCTGAAGCCTTTGCCCTCCTCCCGTTAATAGAACATCTGTCTTGTTAGGGTTGATGATGCATCCAGTCACACATGGTCAGCTGTGACTGATGGAAGCCAATAGTGCTGGTCCCATTGCATTTTTTCATATACTTTCCCAAGTTCTCATGAAGCTAGTGGTGGCCATGTGATTTTTTCCCAGCAATTAAATTTAAAGCAAAAGTCACAAGGAGGTTTCTAAGAAATATTTTCTTCCTGTAATAGCTTGGGCTGCCATAACAAAACCCATAGTGTAGGTGGTTTAAACAACAAAAATTTATTTTCCTCACAGTTTTGCTGGTCAAATTGATTTCTGGTGTTAATTTCCAGATGGTTCTCCTCACTGGAAACTACCTACCTGCAGATTGCTGATTACAAAAGATGATAACTGGCTAAGCCACTCTGTGTTCTGATACTTTTAAGTGAAAACACTCTTAAATGATACAGGTGCCTAAATCTTGTCTCCAACTTTGAAGACAAGAATCATGTGCTTGACCTCATTCAATCTTGGACTTCAACTAACTCATTAACTGACTCCTATTTCCTGCTTCCCATGTACATTTCTCTAAATTTACCTTTAGAGAACTGCATGGAAAACTCCATTCTAGTGAGCCCTGAGCCCATCCTAAGGCAGAAATTGGCACCTTGCTAGAGGGAGCATGGGACCTTATTCGGCTTTGATAACATAAATTCCTTTCTCCCCTAAAGGTCGTTTAAGATTGTGTCTTTCATCCTTTATAGGATTTAATATCCCTAAAGGCAGGGACTAACATCTGACTCAGCCTCTTGATCTCCCGTTGTGTCTGGTTCATCTCAGATCCAAGGTAAATATTAGTTGAATGACACTGATCTTCCTATGACCCTAGACTTCCAGTGCTTGGCTGCAACTTCCTTGAGATTTGGCTTTTTCCTTGGATGAAGTCGTCTAACAGACATCTGTTAAATTAATAAACCTATTAAATGGGGAAAAAAGGTTAAGAAAATATAAAGTATTTTTGTAGCAAATATATTTAGAAAAATGTTACCAACTGACTGACTACACAAACTCCTCCTGAAGAGAACTGGATAGGGGACAACAAGAGGGCAAACCCAGCTGGGTGAGGGTTCTGCTGAAAAGACATATTGGAACAGCTGTGTATCCTTTTCTTCAACTACTGTAAGAAATTATCACAGACTGGGTGTCTTAATAGATTTCTTTTTTCACAGTTCAGGAAGGCAGAAGTCTGAAATCAATGTCTCAGCTGGGCTCATTCTTTCTGGAAGCACTTGGGAGAACTGCGCCATGACTCTCCTCTAGCTTCCAGGGGTTGCTGGCAACCTCGATTTCTTGGCTTGTATGTGCATTGCTCCAGTTGCTGCCTCTGTCTTCCCATGACCTCTGCTGAGTGTCTCCTCCCCTTCTCTTCTAAGGATACTCATTATTGAATGTAAGGTCCACTCAAATCCAAGATGATCTCGTCTCGAGTTCCTTAACTAAGTAACAACTAAGTAACATCTCCAAAGATCTCCCCCCCACCAAATAAGGTCATATTGACAGGTCCCAAGTGGCCATATCTTTCAGAGGTACATGATTCAACCCACCACAACTTCTTTTGTTGCCTTCCCTCCCCACAAGAAAGAATTAATAAGACTGGCTGGGAAGCAAGGGCTTTTCTTCAAAAATCATGTTTTAACAGACTTAGAGAATGAACTTATGGCTGTAGGGGGAAGGGACACTTAGGGATGGACATGTACACCCTGCTATATTTAAAATAGATAACCAACAAGGGCCTATTGTATAGCACATGGAACTCTGCTCAATGTTATGTGGTAACCTGGGTGGGAGGGGAATTTAGGGGTGGGACGGATGGATACGGATACATATATATGTATAGCTGAGTCCCTTTGCTGTTTCACTTGAAACTATCACAACATTGCTAATTGGCTATACCTCAATACAAAATATCATTCCCTGGTGGCTCAGACGGTAAAGCGTCTGCCTACAATGCAGGAGACCTGGGTTCAATCCCTGGGTTGGGAAGATCTCCTGGAGAAGGAAATGGCAACCCACTCCAGTATTCTTGCCTGGAAAATCCCATGGACGGAGAAGCCTGGTAGACTACAGTCCATGGGGTTGCAAAGAGAGACTTCACTTTCAATACAAAATAAAAAGTTTAAATTTCTTTCCTTAAAAATTCATGTTTTAAGGCTCTTAAGGGAAAAACTAGAAGCCTCCTAGGATGTGACAAAAAAAATTGAATCATTTCGGAAAAGGATGCCCTAGCCCCTCTCAGGCTCATTTCTGCAAAAACTCAACCAGGCAAGACTCCTTATTCCATAGGATAACTTCTCTATCCAAATTTATTTCGCCTTCACAGCTAAGCCCCACAGACGTAAATGGGCTATAGGAAAATTATCCTCTGCCCAAACACAAACTGTCTGATGTCACTCTTTCATCTTTTAACAGAAGTAATTTTCTACAGTAAAGTTCTCAAACCTGAATCTGGGGGCAATTGCTTAAATCTAAGTCTGTGGGCTGATAGTCTTGGATCTGTGTTACTACCATCCGGTGACAACACTTCTGTAATATCACCAGACACAGTTTTCTAGGTATGTTATAACTTTATTTAATAGGTCACCTCTGCTGTGTGACTTTTTTTTCGCCTTATTACAATTAAATTCTGTAACTTAAAAGCTATGAAATTACAGAGTCCTTTAGAGAAAGAATGATTTTCCTCAAAAGGCTTTTCGTAGAAGAGAACACATTTTCCTACAACAAGCCTGACTATAACCCACAATACATATTTATTAGGAAGAAGATTATATTAAGAATCTGATCTCTGGGGAATTCCCTGGCAGTCCAGTGGTTAGGACTGGGCACTTTTATTCCAGGACCAGGTTCAATCCCTGGTCAGGAAGCTAAGATCCCACAAGCCATGCTGGGCTGCCAAAAAAAAAAAAAAAAGAATGCAGTCAATGACTGGTCTCTGAGTTTACCACCACGACATAGCTGCAAATAGCCCTGAAAGCTATAATATTTACCAGCTGTATTTTCTTACGGCCCAGGTAACCTATTCTTCCAGTTAGGTCTGCCTACGGTCACATCACCACCCTCTGAGACTACGTCAACTGACAGACATTTATTTTTATAAAGATTAATTAAACACAAAACTCTCAAACTTTTCACCAATTCTTTTTAAAGCTTTCCCACGTTGAAGGAAGGGTTTTTTTGCATCAACCCTGAGAAACCAGTGTTGAGGACTAAATTTATTTTACTGACACTGTTTAACCCCTCATCTGCCTAATTTTTTTTAATGTACACTCTGATTTCAAATACTTCTATATGGTTTATTATGAAAATAAGTAATCACTTGATCCCTCCATTATCTTCCATAAAGGCAACCATTCCCAACTATTTTGGCTTTTTCTTTTAGCATTTCTTTTCTCTAAATAATATATTTATAATGCACTTAATAATATTTTCAGTTTCGGTCATTTTTTAATGTCTCTCCTATGTAGAACATAAGAATTTAGTTCCCTTTCATACTTATCCCTTCCCAGAGCACAGACTTTTCCCCTTCTTTAATCCTTCCAGGAGAGTTAACCATAATTTTAATTAAACAAGCAGTATTTATATTATTATGACTGCATAAACAACATCTATAGCTGAGCCATGAAGCTCTTTTTAAAATCACTTCTAATTTTATCGATATTTAATAACTATCCCTTTTTAATTAACCTGGATTTCTGTGTGCAGGATTCCCTGGTATCTCAGACAGTAAAGAACCTGCCTGTAATGTAGGAGACAAGGGTTCAGTTCCTGGGTTGGGAAGATCCCCTGGAGAAGGAAATGGCTACCCTCATCAATATTCTTGCCTGGAGAATTCCAAGGACAGAGGAGCCTGGTGGCCTGCAGTCCATGGAGTCCCAAGAGTTGGATACCACTGAGGGACCCACATTTTCACTTTCACTTTCTGTGTACCTATCAGACTCATTTTCCTTGGTAGAAGTACATGCCGTCAGATTAATCTCCTTGCAGCGCTCTGCCCTCCTCATCCACTCTGGACTGCTCACCTCTGGGCCCGCTGCCTAGTCATCATCATAGCATCTCCCTTATCCATCTTCCAAGAGATGTCCTTTTGTTCTCAGTTGTGTTGGCTCTCCTGGATCTCATGCTTTTCTCTTCCTTAGCTCAGTTTCTCCTTTTGGAATGAAACATTTCCCCATAGCTTCCTAAGAAATGGTACACTGTAAGTTAATTTTGTAGAAACACTCATTTCCGGAAATGAACACTTTATTTGTTCACTAGATAAGTCTTGACACATCTCTCAAGACAGGTCAATTTTCACCTTCTTTAGAAAAAATTTTCTGACTGACTCCAGTAAAATGAAGCTCTCCTACCTATGCATTTCCGTAACACTTCATCTATTAATTTATTCATTTGTCTATCCATTCACTTCTTCCTTCATACATCCAGCAAATACTGATTGAGTGCTCTCATGAGCCAGGTTCTGGGATAGGCACAAAGATGAAGAGAGCATCTTCATTTCATTCGTTCATTTAAAAGAACTAAATTCAAGTTTGTTCACACAGGAGAGGCCAAGAAACTGAGAAAGAAAGACGAGTGAGAAAGGAGGCCAGTCAATCAAAGATGATGTTACAAAGAAAGGGAGGTGGAGGTAAGGACACACTGTCAATTTACCTTGACCTCCATACAAACACAAATCCAAACATGCATGCACATACACGCTCACACTCACACTCATAGGATGCTCATGTGTGGCACAAAGTCTGATGTTAGAATGTTAGCTTTTTTTATGTTGAGATTTTTGTTTTAAATTATTAAGCCAAATACGAACTTCCCTGGTGGCTCGGTGGTAAAGAACCTGCCTGCCAATGCAGGAGACCTGAGTTCAATCCCTGGGTCGGAAAGATCCCTCAGAGAAGGAAATGGCAACTCACTCCAGTATTCCTGCCTGGGAAATCCCATGGACAGAGGAGACTGGCAGGTTACAGTCCATGGGGTCGCAAGAGTTGGACGCGACTAAGCAACTAAACAACAACAAAAAGCTAAATATAATGAAAAATATGTATTAGCTATTTCTATTTTTAGCTATGTCTATTTTTAGAGAAGACTATAAATTTTGCATATGAAGTAAAAAATTAAACTGTGAGTTTATTACTTTCAATCATAGATGAAGAAAACAAAATAGTAAAATAGCAAAAACCAGGTTTATCTCACCTGCAGGTGTGGGTCCTTTGCTGACTTTGTGGAAAACCTGCTTATTATATCTGTGCCTGTATGAGTTTGTTTCAGGATTCCTTCTCAGTGGTTCACCACGGGCAATTTTATCCCCTTCCAAAGCACTTCAGTTTTTCACAATAAACAAAGAGATCAATTAAGTGCTAATTAACAGTCACAGACAAGTTAATGTTTGCAAATGTGGGAAAGGAATAGTTTGAACAAAACACAGGATGTAGAATATATCAGACTGATATTTAAACACAAGGAAATTCAAAGAATGGGATTTTATAATGTTGCCATAAACCATAAAACTACAACAAAAACATGAGCTAAGGGATGAGCACCTGACCTCCAGTCAAACCAGTATCCTAATATATTTGTTTTCCAAACTGTAAATGCCTCACATTAGTATAACAAGAAAATTAAAATAAGTTTAGTTTCCTTATTTGCAAAAGGTGGTTTTAAATAATGTTTACTATCTCTAGACTATTGTGGAGTCTTTAAAAACCCTTTAAAGAAGAGTACAAAAAATGATTGCGTTCTTCTATACCAATGATGAAAATGACAAAGCCAGTTATATCAATGATGAAACATTAAATGAATGTAAAAATAATCTCACTCTAATCTCTTAAATTACATGGAGGAAAATTGAGTGTCAAGAAATTGTGGAGCGCCTGAGATGCTGCTCTGCTTAGTCTGCTCACAGTTTCATAGATGTGGCAGAAAACAGAAGACCCAAATAGGAGACAAAAGACAGTGCCCAAGGCACAGCAGGCAACGTGAACTTCATGTTCAAGTCAATTCCCATTGTTCCCCAAGTTCCACGAGGGTATGAAGATATGAACCCAGGTGGATGCTGGACATGCAGACTATCTGTGTCACAGCTGAGGAATTCTGAGTTTAGGAAACCCTCAATTTTAGAAGGAGGATGCTAGCAAACCTGCCTAATGCTTTCCAGGAAGGAAAACCTATCTTTATCACTATGATCTGGAAACAAATATGTCATCTGCCCTGGAGGGAGACATTGTCTGTACAAACATCTGTACAAACATAACAAAGAAGTTAATGCCTCTTGCTCAGAAGATGTTAAAAAATGTGAGATACATAGACAATTGTATCCCAATACTGATATTTAGTGAGAAGAAAGAGATTATTTAAAATTACCCACTAAAGTGCTGAAATGCTAATTAGTACAATAAAATATGGTAGAAATATATTATTAATATTTGATAGTCAGGTGGACACATCTTAAGGTGACACCTAAAATGAGTTAATCTCCTCTCTTTGCAGGAAGAACCTGTGACTTGGTTTTAACCAAATGAATATGCCAAAGCTTATAGGATGTCACTCTCATAATTAGGTTACTCTTTCTATCTATATTTTAGGAAACCCATGGCATAGATATAGAATAGATAGATGAATACATCACCTAAAATCATATATACATGACTCTTAGCAGATCAAGTCTGAGACCTGCTGGTCTAGAAAAAACAAACTGCCACACTGTAACTGTTTGTGGAAAGGTTCATGTAGTAGGAAATTATTAATGTCCTCTAGGGACAAAAGGCAGCCTCCAGCAACATACAATAAAAAGCTGGGGTCCTCAGTCCTATAGCCAAAGGATCAGAATTCTGCCAATAACCTAAATGAGCCTGGAAGCACATTTTCCCCACTTGTACCTCCAGATGCAGCCTGGTCAACATGGCTTGCCGCCTTTGTTGCCGCCTTTCAAAGCTCTAAGCAAAGGACTCAGTTGAGCTGGGCCCATAGTTTCTCTTGACCCAGAGAAACTGTAATGTAATACAAATGTGCTACCTTAAGCTGCCACATTTTTGGTGATTTGTTATGTAGCAACAGACTAATAATAACAGCTTAGCACAGCCCAGAATTTCATCTATTGAACACCTCTTCTTTTTTATCTCAATGAGATAGAGTCTTCCTGAAATTTATCTTGTAACTTTTTTGGTCAATTTCTGGAAGGCTTAAACTGACCCTACTTAGATCACTGTAAGTCATTTCTCCCAACAAATATGGGTGATTGGTGGTTTATTTATTTCACTTTACAGTCAGTCCACCCAGAACAGATACACGATGAACAAATATCCAGTTGATTCCCCATTTCCTTTGGTAAACCCTTGTTAATTATTCAAATCCACAAAAATTTTCTCTTTATACAACCTACTTCTCTATATTACTATAAAATTTAGCAATATACAAAAGTAGGTTTAATACAGAGAAAATATTTGTTCAATGATTATTGAACCTACTTTGGCATATTACTATAAAATTCATCAGCTTCCCAGTGTGGTACTAGTGGTAAAGTGCATTACCACTTGCCAATGCAGATGTCAATTAGGTGGGTTTGATTCCTGAGTCAAGAAGATCCCCTGGAGGAGGGCATGACAACCCATGGGAATACAGGCAGTATTCCTGCCTGAAGAATCCCATGGACAGAGGAGCCTGGTGGGCTACAGTCCACGGGGTTACAAAGAATCGGACACAACTAAGCAACTGAGCACATAAAATTTAGCATTTACTTTTTCTTAACAATGGCATTATTTCTCCAGTATAACTATAGATCTTCTATTTGTCTTCAGATATTTTTATATTTCCCACAGTATTTATAACAGTGTCAGGCAAAAAGGACATGCTCATTAAGTTCTGTTGATTGATAAACATGACCTGATTTTTCAGAAGTTCTTGCTAACAACTGATCTGCCTGGATACTGCAGAATTTACTCAGTATGAAATTTCTCCCTTACCTCTCCCATTCTAAGTTGTTCTGACTCATCCCCAAAGTCTGGGACTGAAATAACCTTTGGAAAACAATGAGGTCTTATGTCAAAATCACTTTCTGGGTTAGTTCTATTTTCAGTCACTATGTGGCATAATGTATCCCCATGTCAGAGGGCACTTCCATCTGCATACTTAGGAGCAGTCTGTATACATATATTAAACTAGTATTTTAACATATTTACCCTAAATATAATATTGGAATGGGTAATTTTGGATAAATCATAAAAGTAGAGAAGAAAGAAATTTCAAAGATACTTCTAAAAATACAGACTCTGCTATAAATAAATGAATAAACATGTGTCTCTAACTTTTAGATGCTGATAAATAAAGGTTATAATTTCATTAGCCATAATTTTAGGCCAGCTTCTTCTCATCCCTAATATTTTCTGTAATGGCAAGCAGCCAGCATTCTTGGGATGATGTATTATAAAACTTTTGCATCATAAATCTTTTCATTTCATGTCAAACTGGAATATATATGAAAAGGTAAAATAACAAATAGTGTCAGGTTTAGCTTTATGCCTAAGAAAGAATTAATCAGGACAAAAAGATAGATAGAATTGCTGTAATTCTTATATGCTTGTTCATTTTCTACAGTGACTGAAAGTGAAAGTTGCTCAGTTGTGTCCAACTCTTTGCGACCCCATAGTCCATGGAATTCTCCAGGCCAGAATACTGGAGTGGGTAGCCTGTGGGTAGCCTTTCCCTTCTCCAGGGGATCTTCCCAACCTAGGGATCGAACCCAGGTCTCCTGCATTGAAGGTGGATTCTTTACCAGCTGAGCCACAAAGGAAGTCTACAGTGACTAGGTGGGGACAAAAGTCATACATTTGCAAAAATCCATTAACTAAAAACAACAGCACAACTTTCTTAACCTAGAAATAAGGTGCCATAGGAATATTTTCTGACCCACTCATTTTTGAGAAGTCTCTCTTACACACACAGACACACATACACATACACACAATTTAAAATTTCAGTTTATACTTTATTTGCATGAACCTATTTTAGAAAAATTGTAATTGCCACTTTGCCCTTAAACATGTAGCTACTTACTGCTTCCCTTTGTAAGTAACTTTGCTAAAACAACTATTATATGGGAATTCCCTGCTGACCCAGTAGTTAGGACATGGCACTTTCACTGACAATAGCGCAGGTTCAATCCTAGGTCAGGGAACTAAGATCCTGTAAGACATGAGGAGCAGCCCAAACAAAACAAAACAAAAACACAAAACGAACAAACAAAAGACTGCCATAATTTCAAATCATAAAGTGTAAGCATAAAGATAGTGATAATGTTAGTGACTTAAATAGGCTTTTACCTGTTACATTTCTTTGAATGAAACACCATTCTTTTCCATGAAATTACTTGAATTTCACTTTCTTAGTGGCTTTTAGTTTTAGTTGATCTTGACTTGTTTTTGCTATCTATTTTTCAGTCTATACCAAAAGCAAAGTATTTGAACAAAGAATCTGAAAATAGTATCAAAACAAATGAATTTTCTTATGTAGAATACATTAGACAATTACTTAGTGCCTTCCTCATATTTTGTGCTCTGTATATTCTTGGAGAATAAATAATAGCAAAAAAAAAAAACTGGGAGAATTCATCATAAGCAGAACTGTTATACCGTAAGTGCTGATGAAAATTTTTCAGACAAAAAGGCAATGACACCAGTTAGTAACTTAGTTCCAAAGGAAGAAAAATGAAGAGCACTGGAAATGCTAGTTTTTAAAAGATGATGGAGAGTTTAATACAAATATTATAATACTGTATTTGGGGAATAACAACATAAATAGCTTTAAAATATGTGACAATAGCACAATAAAGAATAAGTGAAGTAAGTAGTACTATAGTGTTATGATTCTGACACTACACGTAACTTAGAATAAGTTATGTATTAATCCAAGGTATACTGGGACAAGTTATAGATGCATAATGTAAACCCTAATTAACTACTAATATATAAATAAGTGTTTAAAAAGCCAATAGTAAAAAAACGGCACTATAGGAATTTCTGGGCTTCCCAAGTGGCACGGTTGATAAAGAATCCTCCTGCCAAAGCAGGAGACACAGGAGACGCAGGTTCAATCCTTGGGTCAAAAAGATCCCCTGGAGTAGGAAATAGCAACCCACTTCAGTATTCTTCCCTGGGAAATCCCATGGACAGAGGAGCCAGGCATGTTATAGTCCATGGGGTCACAAAGAGTCAAGGACAGAAACAGCATGTAAACCAAGAACTTCCAGATGTACCAGCTGGATTTAGAAAAGGAAGAGGAACCAAAGATCAAATTGACGACATCCACAGGATCATAGAGAAAGCAAGGGAATTCCAGGAAAACATATACTTCTGCTTCACTGATTATGCTAAAGGCTTTGACTGCATGGATCACAACAAACTGTGGAAAATTCTTAAAGAGATGGAAATACCAGATCACCTTAGCTGTCTCCTGAGAAACCTGTATGCAAGTCAAGAAGCAATAGTTAGAACCTGATATGGAACAATGGACTGGTTCCAAATTGGGAAAGGAGTGTGACAGGCTGTATATTGTCACCCTGCTTTGTTGCTGCTGTGGTTCAGTTGCTCAGTCAAGTCTGACTCTTTGCAATTTCATGGACTGCAGCATGCCACTTCCCCGTCCTTCACTATCTCCCAGACTTTGCTCCACTAAGTCGGTGATGCCATCCAACCATCTCATCCTCTTTCTCCCCTTCTCCTCCTGCCATCAGTCTTTCCCAGCATCAGGGTCTTCTCCAATGAGTCAGCTCTTTGCATCAGATGGCCAAAGTATTGGAGCTTCAGCTTCAGCATCAGTCTTTTCAATGAATAATATTCAGGGTTGATTTCCGTAAGGATTGACTGGTTTGATCTCCGTGCTGTCCAAGGAACGCTCAAGAGTCTTTTCCTTAGCTTATATGCAGAGTACACCAAGAAATGTTGGACTGGATAAATGACAAGCTGGAAACAAGACTGCCAGGAGAAATGTCAACAACCTCGGATATGCAAACAATACCAATCTAATGGCAGAAAGCGAAGAGGAACTAAAAAGCCTCTTGATGAGAATGAAAGAAGGGACTGAAAAAGCTGGCTTGAAATTCAACACTGAAAAAGCAAAGATCATAGCATGTGGTCCCATCACTTCATGGCAAATAGAAGGGGGAAAAGTGGAAACAGTGACAGATTTTATTTTCTTGGGCTCCAAAATCACTGCAGATGGTGACTGCAGCCATGAAATTAAAAGATGTCTGCTCCTTGGAAAGAAAGCTATGACAAACCTAGACAGCATATTAAAAAGCAGAGACATCACTTGCTGACAAGAGTCCGTATAGTCAAAGCTATGGATGTTAGATGGAGGAGGAAATGGCAACACACTCCAGTATTCTTGCCTAGAGCATCCTGTGGACGGAGAAGCCTGGTGGGCTGCCGTCTATGGGGTCGCACAGAGTCAGACATGACTGAAGCAACTTAGCAGCAGCAGCAGCATGGATGTTAGAGTTGTACCATAAAGAAGATGAAACACCGAAGATTTGATACTTTTGAATTGTGGTTCTGGAGAAGACTCCTGAGAGTCCCTTGGAGAGCAAGGGGATCAAAACAGTCAATCCTGAAGGAAATCAATGCTGAATATTCAGTGGAAGGACTGATGCTGAAGCTGAAGCTCCAATACTTTGGCCATCTGATGGCAAGAGCCAAAGTCTCACTGGAAAAATGAGAAATTGGAATCTTTCTCCTGATGCTGGGAAAGATTGAGGGCAGGAATAGAAGGAGGTGACAGAGGATGAGATGGTTGGATGGCATCACCGATTCAATGGACATGAGTTTGAGAAAATTCCTGGAGACAGTGCCTGGCGTGCTGCAGTTTATGGGGTCACAAAGAGTCAGACAGGACTTAGTGACTAAACAACTAACACATAGGAATTTCTACCTCCCAAAAAACATATTGAAAAACTATACGGTAAGATATATACTAATATTACACACTTCCTGAAAAACAGAGAAAGATAGAATGTGTCCCAAGTAATTTTATAAGACCAGCATAGTGCTCTCACAAATATACACATAAAAATGCTTAAAAAAAGAAAAGCAAATAAAAAAAAAAGAAAAGCAAATTATAATCAACAATATATAAAAAGGATTCTATATCATGATCTAATGGGAGTTATTCTAAGAATACAAGGAAGGTTTAACACCTGAAAATCAAAAAAAGAGAGACAGATAGAAATTATCATCTCAACAAATACAGAAAAAAACAGTTGACCAAATTCAGCAACCATTTATGACTAAAAAGCAAAAACAAAAATTCAAAGCAAAGTGGTGATAGGAGGAAACACTCTAACTTTGCTATCAGGATTATGCCAGCCTTAAAACAAGACAAATTTATTATCTTACAGTTCTGGAAGTCAGAAACCCAAAATGAGTCTCACAGGGCTAAAATCATGGTGCTGTCACCAGACTGAGTTCCTTGCTCAAGACACTGTATGAGAATTTATTCACTCACCCATTCCAGGCTCTTGTGGTGTATGGTTCCCTTCCATCTTCAAGTTAGCAATGACCAGTCAATTCTTCCTCACACTGCATCAGTCTGACCCTGACTCATCCATCTCTCTTCCACATCTAAGAACTCTTGTGATTACAGAGTCCAAATGGTTAATCCAGGAGAATCTTAAAGTCAACTGATTAGCAACCTTAATTCCATCTACTACCTTAATTTATGGGGATTAGGACATAGACATCTTTGGGAAACCACCATTTTACCTACCACAATCTGCACTTCCACATACTATCAACTTTTCATTGTTGTTTGGTTGCTAAATCGTGTTCGACTCTTTGGGACCCCCTGGACTGTAACCCGTCAGACTCCTCTGTCAATGGTATTTCCTAGGCAAGAATACTGGAGTGGGTTGCTATTTTCTTCTCCAGGGGATCTTTCTGATCCATGGGAAATAAAAATCTCCTGCTTGACAGGCAAATTCTTTATCACTGAGCCACCAGTGAAGCCCCACTATCAATTTACCCCCTGTTATTTCAGAGAAGATCCCAGGTATTACACCATCTTATTCATAGCTATTTCAGTATGTATTTTTAAAAGATAAGAATTCTTTTTAAAAAGAAACAATCAGGACTTTCCTGGCAGTCCAGTGGTTAAGAATTCGCCTTGCACTGCAGGGGACATGGGTTTGATCCCTGGTGGGGAACAAAGATCCCACATGCTAAACAGCAACTAAGCCCAAGCTCCACAACTAGAGAATCTGCGCAGCAATGAAAGATCCTGCATGCTGCAACTAGAGACCTGACTCAGCCAAATTAGTAAATATTTTTAAAGAGGAAAACAATCACACCTAAAAAACAATAACAATGATTTCTTAGGATCATCAACTATCCAGTCATTATTTAAATTGGGCTTCCCTGGTGTCTCAGCCAGTAAAGAATCTGCCTGCAATGCAGTAGATCCGGTTTCAATCTCTGGGTTGGGAAGATCCCCTGGAGAAGGGAATGGCAACCCATGCCAGTATTCTAGCCTGGAGAATTCCATGGATAGAGGAGTCTGGTGGGTTACAGTTGAACGGGGGTACAAAAAGTCAGATATGGCTGAGCAACTAATACTTTCAACACTTCCATAATTTTTAAAATACTTTACAGCTTATTTTAAAGAGAATTAAATAAGATCCATACATGGCATCGAATAATATTTGATTAAAAGAACAACACTTCAGAGGACCCCGAACATTACTTTAAATCACTTAATTATATGTCAAATACATACAAACATGAAACTGAATATAAATTACTCATGTGTATCTCTCATGTGTCTACAGAAAAGAAAATATTCTTGAAGCAAAGCTGTGGGCACAGTTTGAGAAATGTTATTCCTATATCACTGTATACAAAGCTCATTTTAAAGTTAGTTGTATCATGTCCTGTGACAGTACTTCATCGCTGCCCAAAACTGTTGTTTAATTTCATCATTTAATTACCACTCTTCAGTAATATTTTTGTAATCTCTGTTTACCAGTCACATTTCCCGCACTTCCCTAGTGACTCAGTTGGTAAAGAATCTGATTACAATCCAGGAGACCTGGGTTTGGTCCCTGGTTCAGGGAGATCCCCTGCAGAAGGAAATGGCTACCAACTCCAGTATTATTGCCTGGAGAATCCCATGGACAGAGGAGCTGGGCAGGCTACAGTCCATGGGATCCCAAAGACTTGGACATGACTGTGCAACTAACTTTCACTTTTTCCTAGGTAGGGAAACACAAGGTGAAAAAATAACTTGGTCAATTGCTCACAACAGATTTTTCAAAAAGTTATGTGTATTATCAAAATAACTGTAATGTAAGCTATGTGAAGGTGGGAGCCAGGTCTTACTAATCTTCATGTTTCCCAGAGACCCAACAAAGTGCTTTCAAAAAGTTGGTACTCAATCAGTATTCAATAATTCATTAGACTTAAAAGCCTATATTCAATTGCTCAGTTAAATTTGGCAGACAGACCTGGAGAGAAAGAACCGTGCCACCATATTTCTCTTTTTCATTTCGTATGAAGCAGCAGTGAGTGCATTTGTTTGCGTGTTGGCAATTATGATGAAGAGAAGGGTGATAGTGATGGTGCAACAGCCACTGTGGCAATCTGGAGCTGAGCAAGTCATAAAGCTGACCTCGGCGGCTGCAGAGCTTCACCAGTCAGCATAATAGATGGAGAGCTATTATGGCTCAACAGTGACAGATGAAATTTGCTCAGAATAGCACAACACATTCAGCTCTTTGGGGATCACGAACATTTATCACTGATGATTAATCCTTTCATGAGTCCATTTTGAGGTTAACAGAGCTCTTTTATTGCATTTTTGTTCCCTGTCTATAAGTCCCACCATACCACTCATTCAGTGAATGTTTACTTTCTGGGACCATGCTATGTATATAACTGAAATGAAAGTCACTCAGTCATCTCTGACTCTTTGTGACCCCATGGACTACAGTCCATGGAATTCTCCAGACCAGAATACTGGAGTGGGAGCCATTCCCTTCTCCAGGAGATCTTCCCAACCCAGGGATCAAACCCAGGTCTCCCGCATTACAGGTGGATTCTTTACCAGCTGAGCCACCAGGGAAGCCCACAGATCCTGAGTATTTAATCACTGAACTACACGGCAGATTTCTCCCAGCTCCAAGGACTATCTCACGGTCTATTTTCCAGCATGTGCATAGTCCTCATACTATCTTCTACCATATAAACTTCTGGCTTGTGTCATCAGACAACCTGGTACAAATTTCCATATAATATCTGAGAAGGATTAGATATTAATATACGCTAACATATTTTTAAATAATAGATTAATGTTAATTCTCAAAAGGAAAATCTCAGAGAGGGTACATTAAGAGAATGCAGATGAGTTTTGAACACATGGCACATGCTGCTACCATCCAAGAGGGTAGGTAAAATTAGGTGACTTGAGAAGAATAGGACAAAAAAGACACTAAAAAAGAAGAGCTATATCACAATTACATAAATTTGGGCTGTTCTATTCATGTCCATACCCATCCCTGGCTACATTATAAATCCTTTAAAGGTGGAGATCAGATTGTGCACCTCTTTACATTGCAACTGTAGAAATCTGTGTGTTTCATAGACCGATATCATTGCCATCACCTGGGAGCTTATTAGAAATGCAGAGCCATAGCCCTCATCCCAGACATACTGAATCAGAATCAGTAATAAAAAAAAATCCAGGTGATTTCAATGTACATTAAAATTTAAGAAACATTATGGTACTAGCATAGGGCTGGTAAAGAATCCACCTCTCAAGGGAGGAGTAGTAAGAAACTTAGGTTCAGTCCCTGGGTTGGAAAGGTCCCCTGGAAGAGCTCATGGAGAGAATCCCATGGACAGAGGAGCCTGGTGGGCTACAGTCCATAGGGTTGCAAAGAGTCAGACATGACTGAAGCAACTTAGCACTACCCACAGTACTAGCCTTATATACCTTAAGATTCAATACATGTGTTAATTACTCTCAAAAAACAAAGGCTTCATAACCTGTTAAAAAATACCAGGTGTGAAGGTCAGAGAGAAAATATGTGAAAACAGTTTGAGATAGAAAGATAAAAAGCATGCATATACCAGGAATATTATACTTTTGGGGGGAACCTGCCATAATTATATGCCAAAAGAATAGGGTATTCTAGAGGATCTTTCTTCAGAGTAAGATGTTTGCCTCTGGATGTGTGCAAAACAGTCCAACCGGGTATAGACATAAAATTTTAGAATTTTTATTTTTAAAAGGAGCTATCCATGTGTCCATGCTAAATTGCTTCAGTCATGTCTGGCTCTTTGCGACCCTATGAAACATAGCCTGCCAGGCTTCTCTGCCCATGGGATTCTCCAGGCAAGAATACCGGAGTGGGTTGCCATTCCCTTCTCTAGGGGATATTCCTGACCCAGGAATTGAACCCAAGTCTCTTATGTCTCCTGTACTGGCAGGCAGATTCTTTACCACTATTTAATACTGCACCTTAATATTCAGGTTGGCATTGTTACCTATGCCAGACAGTTTGTGAGATCAGCAGCAGTGCTCTCAGTCTACTGAAATTTTCTGCAGTCTATGTGTGCCTTTAAGTGACTGTAATTAAATGAACAAACAATTTTAAAAGATTCCTTCAAGGGATACACAAGGAAAGCAATGGAAAAAAAGAAAAAGTTAAAAGGCAGAACAGGCATTTATATGGGGCTTCCCTCATAGCTCAGTCGGTAAAGAATCTGCCTGCAATGCAGGAGACTCAGGTTCGATTACTCCCGTAGTCTTGCCTGGAGAATCCCATGGACAGAGGAGCCTGGCAGGCTACAGTCTATGGGGTCACAAGAGTTGGACACTGCTTAGCAATTAAACCACCACAGGCATTTATATCCTTATGCAGGCTCTTAGTTATATTCAAGGCAAAAGCAGTGGCAATAAAATCAAGTCTGACCTGAAGTCAGCCCAAAATTCCTACGTTATTTTTAAAGCTTTATAGAGGTATTATTGATAAACAAATAACTGCACATATTTATTGTGTACAATTTGTTCATCCTTTTTCCACTAAATATATTAAACATTTAAAAATTATTTAAAGGTACCCATATAACCCCTAGTCAAAGCTATGGTTTTTCCAGTAATCGTGTATGGAAGTGAGAGTTGGACCACAAAGAAAGCTGAGGACTGAAGAATTGATGCTTTGGAACTGTGGTGTTGGAGAAGACTCTTGAGAGTCCAGGAGATCCAACCAGTCCATCCTAAAGGAGATCAGTCCTAAATATACATTGAAAGGACTGATGCTGACGTTGAAGCTCTAATACTTTGGCCACCTAATTCGAAGAAAAGACCCTGATGCTTGGAAAGATTGAAGGCAGGAGGAGAAGGGGATGACAGAGGATGAGATGGTTGGATGGCATCACCGACTCGAAGGACATGAGTTTGAGCAAGCTTTGGAAGTTGGTGATGGACAGGGAAGCCTGGCATGCTGCAGTCCATGGGATTGCAAAGAGTTGGACATGACTGAGCGACTGAACTAATTGATATAACCCCACCATCACTCAGTCTGGAGTTTGCTCTAAGAGTACATTAAGTAAGTTAAGTTGCTCAGTTGTGTCCGACTCTTTGTGACCCTGTGGACTGTAGCCCACTAGGCTCTTCCATCCCTGGGACTCTCCAGGCAAGAACACTGGAGTGGGTTGCCATTTCCTTCTCCAGGGGATCTTCCCAACCCAGGGATCGAACCCACATCTCCTGCATTGCAAGCAGATGCTTTAATCTCTGAGCCACCAGGGAATAAGACAGGCTTTCCAGTATGGACTGGAAAGCTGATACTCTGAGATCTGAGGATACATTTAGTGGGAAAAAAAGCACAGAGCAGAATGGTACAGAAAGTTAGTTATATTTTATGGAAAAGAAGAATCCACACATTTCTTTTAAAATTTAATTATACATCACTGTAGTAAAGCAACTATATTTCAGAAAAAAATTAAAACATTACATATTACTGTAAAATTTTTTGAAAACTAGAGTCAAAGTGAAGAACCTATATTCTAGAAAAGGAGGGGGAGAGTCATATTTATAAGGATAGGAATTAGAATAGCTTTAGACCTTTCAACAGCAATACTGGAAACAAGAAGACAGTGAAAAAAATGTCTTCACAAATCTGAAATTACTTTTATTTCAGAATTACCTATCCAGTGAAACTATAACTTAGCATTAGGATAGAAAATGGACATTTTCTCACATGCAATTTCTTTTAAAAAAATATTACTCCCCAAAACTCCTTCTCAAGAAGCTGTAAGATATGCTTCATTAAAAAAACAGTCATAGGCCAACAAAGAGGAAAAAATGGAGTCCAGAACACAAAAGACCAAAGCCAAAAAGCAGGGAGGTAAGCAGGTCCTGTAGCCACAGCAGTGGCTGAGGGTGCCAGGCAGGGCGCTGGCTGCCTGACTGGAGAGCGAGCCAACGACATCCTGGGTGAAGCAGGGCTGCACTTTGATGAGCTAAACAAGCTGCAAGAGCGCAAGGACTTTGTGGACAAAATGGGCCAATTTTAGAAAATAACTGGTGGTTTAATTGAGCTTGTTGACCAACCTGCAAAAGAAGCAGAAAATGAGAAGACGAAGGCCACTGGTGCTCAGAACTTGCTGAGACCTATAGCAAGACAGAGAGAAGACCAATAGCAGCAACTCCAGGCACCAACAGCAGAAAAGAATGCAGCCTGAAGGGTATCGGATTGAATCTGAAGCTTTGTGGACAGGAGAAGCAGAACACAATGAACTTATTGACCAATTTATTTCTCAGAAATGAACTGAAAATTTCGTTTTCTAGTAGAAAGGCAAAAAAAAAAAAAAAAGACAAAATCCACAATGCCCAAACCCCAAAAACCTCTGTATCATTCTGGTGACCTAAAGACCCAAGAGTGTGGTGTGAGATGGCATGGGAAGAACTGCAGCATCTCTGCAGGCAGGAACACAAAGCTGGGGGAGCTTCTTCCAGGTGTCAGCATATACTTGCAGGTGAAAACTCAGTGGCCACTGTGGTCCAGGCTCTCACCTGTTGCACTCTTAGTCTGAACTAACTAGCGTGTAAACTTTTATTTATTTATTTTTTTTGGTCAATTTTCATAGCTTGGGGAGGAAAAGAAATAATTTATTATTTCCAAATTAAAAAAAAAGATGAAGGTAAAAGATGATGACAAAAAACTAACCGACTGATTTAAGAAAGAAATGGAAAATCTTATTCTATTCAAACTGAGGATGATAACCTGGGAGCAACCTCTCAGAAACCTCTGAGAACTCTTCCGCTCATTAGAAATAAAAGCACAGTTACCTGAATTTCTGAGACAGAGTTGTAGATAAGCACAGTTTATACAATCCAGATCTACAGGTAGAAAGTGAGGAGTGGCTCATGGGTCACTCACGGCCCCTTACAAGATTAAGAAGAAAGGTTTATCTCTCCAGGAGGTGGGATCCTTAATGAGATGAAAAAGGAAGTTAAGGAAAGTTATCTCCTAAGGAGGTCTGCCAACATCCGCTGGATCATGGAGAAAGCAAGAGAGTTCCAGAAAAACATCTATTTCTGCTTCATTGACTATGCCAAAGCCTTTGACTGTGTGGATCACAAACTGTGGAAAATTCTGAAAGAGATGGGAATACCAGACCCTCTGACCTGCCTCTTGAGAAACCTGTATGCAGGTCAGGAAGCAACAGTTAGAACTGGACATGGAACAACAGACTGGTTCCCAATAGGAAAAGGAGTCGGTCAAGGCTGTATGTTGTCACCTTGCTTATTTAACTTATATGCAGAATTCATCATGAGGAATGCTGGACTGGAAGAAGCACAAGCTGGAATCAAGATTGCTGGGAGAAATATCAATAACCTCAGATATGCAGATGACACCACCCTTATGGCAGAAAGTGAAGAGGAACTCAAAAGCCTCTTGATGAAAGTGAAAGAGGAGAGTGAAAAGGTTAGCTTGAAGCTCAACATTCAGAAAACAAATATCATGGCATCTGGTCCCATCACTTCATGGGAAATAGATGGGGAAACAGGGGAAATAGATGGGGAAACAGTGGAAACAGTGTCAGACTTTATTTTTCTGGGCTCCAAAATCACTGCAGATGGTGATTGCAGCCATGAAATTAAAAGATGCTTGCTCATTGGAAGGAAAGTTATGACCAACCTAGATAGCATATTAAAAAGCAGATACATTACTTTGCCAACCAAGGTCAGTCTAGTCAAGGCTATGGTTTTTCCCGTGGTCATGTATGGATGTGAGAGTTGGACTGTGAAGAAAGCTGACTGCCGAAGAATTGATGCTTTTGAACTGTGGTGCTGGAGAAGACTCTTGAGAGTCCCTTGGACTGCAAGGAGATCCAATCAGTCCATTCTAGAGGAGATCAATCCTGGGTGTCCATTGGAAGGACTGATGCTGAAGCTGAAACTCTAGTACTATGGCCACCTCATGCGACGAGTTGGCTCACTGGAAAAGACTCTGATGCTGGGAAGGATTGGGGGCGGGAGGAGAAGGGGACGACAGAGAATGAGATGGCTGGATGGCATCACCGACTCGATGGACATGAGTTTGAGTGAACTCCGGGAGTTGGTGATGGACAGGGAGGCCTGGCGTGCTGTGATTCATGGGGTCACAAAGAGTCGGACACGACTGAGCGACTAAACTGAACTGAACTGAACTGGGGGAGGTCTGCTTAATGCAGATGCACAATACACACTAAAGGGAAGGGAGAAGGCCCAAACAAAGAAAAATTTTATGTTAAATCTGTCTTGTCTTGCAATAAAATGGAATTTTATTTTATCAGAGGAAATCCTGAATAAAAATTTGCACTGGCCTAGGCTGGGTGAATACTCCTTTGTGCAACAGGTTGGAAGAATCCGGGAGACATTTCCCCAAAGATGAAACTGATAGACTCACTACTGTGAGCCTGTATATTAAGAAACATACAAATCCAGAGTGTCAAGGTTGAATTAGCAATTAATAACAGATAACATTTATGGAATGCTTTCTATGGGAAGACACTCTTACAAGCATACTGAATCTGAACCTTATGCAATGGAAGTATGTATTGCCCTTACTTTACAGATAAGAAAAAGAAGGCAAAGCCAATTAACTAGGTAGGTCAACACAGCTAGTAAGGAGGAGCACTGGGGCTGAATCCCAGGCAGTCTGACTCCAGAGACTTTTGTGTAACTCTTATTCCATACTAGTTTTCCAAGGGTACAGAAATGCCACCAGTTAAAAAAAAAACAAGAAAAACTGACTTCAGGAAAAAACAGAAAATGGCATGAATAAAATTATTTATTTTCTGTATGGTTGTGCTGTGAATTGCATTTTTATATTCATAATAATGTGAATATTAACTATCGATCTGATATTATGATACAGTGTTATTAAAAACACAGTGGAAGGTGCTTATGCACAGTGGAAATAGGAAGAAAGAGGAAAGTTAAATCTACATGGGGAAAAAAATGGAAAGGGTGTCAGACTGTATTTTCTTGGACTCCAAAATCACTGTGGATGGTGACTGCAGCCTTGAAATTAAAAGATGCTTGCTCCTTGGAAGGAAAGCTATGACAAACCTAGAAAGAAAGAAAGAAAGTGAAGTCGTTCAGTCATGTCCGACTCTTTGTGACCCTATGGACTGCAACCTACTACGCTCCTCCATCCATGGGATTCTCCAGGCAAGAGTACTGGAGTGGGTTGCCATTTCCTTCTCCAGGGGATCTTCCCAACCTAGGTATTGAACCTGGGTCTCCCGCATTATAGACAGACACTTTACCACCTGAGCCGCCAGGGAAGTCATGACAAACCTAGACAGTATATTAAAAAGCAGAGACATTACTTTGCCTACAAAGGTCCATATAGTCAGAGCTATGGTTTTTCAGGCAGTCATTTACTGATGTGAGAGCTGGACAATAAAAAAGGCTGAGCACTGACTAACTGATGCTTTTGAACTGTGGTGCTGAAGTAGATTCTTGAGAGTCCCTTGGACAGCAAGGAGATCAAACCAGTCAATCCTAAAGGAAATCAACTCTGAGTATTCACTGGAAGGATTGATGCTGAAGCGCCAATATTTTGGCCACCTGATGTGAAGAGCTAACTCACTGGAAAAGACCCTGATGCTGGGAAAGACTGAAGGCAGGAGGAGAAGGGAGTGACAGAGGATGAGATGGTTGGATGGCATCACCAATTCAGTGGACATGAGTTTGAGCAAGCTCCAGGAGATAGTGAAGGACAGGGAAGCCTGGTGTGCAGTCCATGGGGTCACAAAGGATCAGACCCAACTGAGCAACTGAACAACAACAATAATAAAATATTTCTTAAAAACAACAATTTGCAGCCATAGTGAATATGAGCTACTTGCTGTTTTTCTACTTATTTATGTTCAATTTTTACTTTCATATTATTTTTAATATTAATGAAGTTATCATTACATTAAAATTAATGTTCAATTCAATGTGTATGTTAATTTCAAACCAATATAAAGGGATTCAGTGGAAACTAAATCTCTAGGTCAGACTCTAGTTGCTCTGACTTCCTTTCCAGAAGAACCACAATGATCAGTTTCCTGCATATCCTTTCAGAGATAGATTAAATAAGTTCATGTACATGATGAGCTTAGAACATTGCCTAAAGTGAAAAGTGAAGACACTCAGTCATGTCCAACTCTTTGCGACCCCATGGACTGTAGCCTACCAGGCTCCTCCATCCATGGAATTTTCCAGGCAAGAGTACCAGAGTGGGTTGCCATTTCCTTCTCCAGGGGATCCTTCTGACCCAGGGACTGAACTCATCAGGTGTCCCACATTGCAGACAGACGCTTTAACGTCTGAGCCACCAGGAAAGCCAGAACACTGCCCAAGTCAAACCAAATGCCAAGCAAATGTTTGTTACTAGGAACAGCAGCAGTGGAGGTAGAGATGGTAGTTCAATTGTTTTTACTGGCTGCATGATATTACAAAACAAGAGTGTAATACAATTTTTTAACTATTCTCTTTACACAAGACATGAATGACAAATGTTACTATAGTTCCCATAATCTCCTAAAATAACGAAATAAAGAAATACGGAAATTGGGTGTTTTAAAAAGCAAGTTATCGATAAAACTCTGCATGCCCTAAGATCTGAATTACAGCATTAGAGTGAGCAGTAGGAAGACTTGTGCTAAAGTGACAATGAGTGTGAAAGAGTCGTACAACTGCTCAACCTCACCTCTGAAGTGTATGTAATAGAAACTTAACACCTAGCACGGTCAGCTAGCATATCCAAATGTGTTTATTTGCAGAGATTTTATAACCAAGCCCATGAACAAAATATATTTTTAATTAAATTAATTTCACTAGAGGAATAACTGCTTACGGTCTCTGCTTAAAAGATAAGGTGACCAGCAGCCTCCCTATTAACTTTGTATAATACATTTGAAACTACAGAGGTATCTTAATTTCAGTAACTTATCACACAAACAGATATGCTCTCTTCTAGAACACTTTTTAACAGAAATAACTGGTTTCACAGCCTCCTGGCGTTTGAATTGTGGTTCTACCATTTATGGTTGGGTGACCTAGGATAAATTATTATACTTAACTTTTCTGAGCTTCAGCTTCTTATCAGTAAATGAGGGGGAGGAGGGCTGTGGTATGAAGGACCATATGAGTATTTGCTGCTATTAGCAGTGGCATATGATTTAATCTAATTTTCCAGTTTAATCTGATTCTAGTCACTGAACATTTTTATGCTCAGTTATGATTAAAGTAATTTCACTTAAAAGAGAACCATATACAGAGTGGGTCTTAAGTGATTTATGAAGCCATGAAAGTGTACCTAAAACCCAAAGTCATTATCCTACCAACAGCAAAGTTTTAACCTTGGCATATTTGAAACAGAGCTAAAGTATATGGCCCTATCCTTGTAGGAGAGCTGACATAAGACACACTAATGCAGTACACAGCATTTCCCAGAGGATATCAGAACTTGGTATGTTAAAAATGATTAATAATGTTAATGAGTATTTAGAACTCTTGGAAGGATAGCTTAATTGCCTACATAATCCTAGGGGGCTAAAAGTGCAATGTAAGAATGGAAGCCTGGATTTACTTGAGTAAACTTTCGAAGTCAAGACAATTAAACAAGGATACGAATCCATGTGCTTCAAAGACATTATTTTAATACTGTTCCATTTAAAAAGTCATCAAGAGCCAAGGGACAGTGGGATTAGGAAGGGAAAAAACACTACTAATTTACACTGGGGTTGCGTCATTGCCTTAAGCATCCTGTCTTTGCTTGTAGACTGAAACTTTGGTACAGAGAAATTAGACTCTCCCCAAATTTCAGGTTAACAGATGTCATCCAAAAGCCATTTTCCCAGTAGGGGGCGCTCCTGAAATACTGATAGAATATGACAGTGGACTAATAACTTGGAGAAAACAGTATTTAAGGCAGTAAATAGGTGAGGGAACCTCAGACCCATGTGGATTTTAGATTTTAAAAGCCCGAATTCCTTAGATGCATTATCAAAATTATCAGTAAAGGGGTAACTGGACCTACAGACTTCTTTTGCAGAATTCTCTAAGAAACATAAATTACAGATATTAGCATCTCAGTTGGACACCAAGAAATAGAACAATCACTACCTTGAGGAAACACTCTTATTGAAAAGACAAGTGATACTGCTAATGCAAAGTTAAATTGTAGAAAATAATTCCAGAAAACAGGAAAAGCAGCTCTCAACTCTTACGTGGGAGGGCACTGCTGTTCGATGGCAGGGGAAGGATTGGGAAACAGGAGTGGAGATGACAGGACAAGGTGGGACTGCAGCCGAGAAGTGGACAAAGAAAAGACCATCTGCAGTGCCAGGCGGCAGCAGCAGAGGCTTCACCTGGGAAATTTGAAGAAAAAAAGAAAATGACAGATTATGAACAGACATGAACTTCCTCTTAAGATACTAGCAGAGGCCGATAAAGAGATTTCAAGCTGGAGAGTGAAATAAGGGAAAAAGCTTAAAATAATTTATTTGACAGTCAGGACATTGTGGAGAAAACTGCTACTGGAGGTAACAAAGTGCTATCTCAGTTCCTGCTATAAATTCTTCATCATTTTCCAAGGTTCCTGCCAGATATTGGTGTCTGCTCTCCTTCCTTTTCCACACCTTCTCTCCTGTCTACTAAGAATAACAATAATAGCTAATATTTACTATTTAGGATCTGTTTTCTGCAAGCTATATTTTTACAGACATTCTCTCACAAAGCAAAACCCAGCCTGGTAAGAAGCATCAGTTTTCTACTTGTGACTGATTCACACTGCTGTATGGCAGAAGCCAATATAATATTGTATAGTAATTATCCTCCAATTAAAATAAAAAAAAGGAAACATCAGTGTCCTTTTGCTAATGAGGAAGGGTAAGGAGTACACCATTTCTTCACAGCTGTAAGTGGTGAAACCAGAATCTGATCACTGCATTGTTTAACTTCAATATCAATATTCTTTTATTCTTGTTGTTTAGTCACTAAGTCCTGTCTGACTCTTTGCAACCTAATGGACTACAGCAAGTCAGGCTCCTCTGCTGCTGCTGCTGCTGCTGCTAAGTCGCTTCAGTCGTGTCCGACTCTGTGAGACCCCATAGACGGCAGCCCACCGGGCTCCTCCATCCCTGGGATTCTCCAGGCAAGAACACTGGAGTGGGTTGCCATTTCCTTCTCCAATGCATGAAAGTGAAAAGTGAAAGTGAAGTCGCTCAGTTGAGTCCAACTCTTCATGACCCCGTGGACTGCAGCCTACCAGGCTCCTCCGTCCATGGGATTTTCCCGGCAAGAGTACTGGAGTGGGGTGCCATCGCCTTCTCTGCAGGCTCCTCTATCCTCCACTATCTCCTGTAGCTTGCTCAAATTCAAGTCCATTAAGTTGGTGATGCTATCTAACCATCTCATCCTCTGCCACCCTCTTCTCTTTTTGCTTTTGATCTTTACCAGCATCAGGGTCTTTTCTAATGACTTCTCACATCAGGTGGCCAAAGTATTGAAGCTTCAGCTTCAGCCTCAGTCCTTCCAATTATATTCAGGGTTTATTTCCTTCACGTTTGACTGGTTTGATCTCCTTGCTTCCAAGGGACTCCTAAGAGTCTTCTTCAGCACCACAATTTGAAAGCATCAATTCTTCCCCACTCAGCCTTCTTTATGGTCCAACTCTCACATCCGAACACTGGAAAAACCACAGCTTTGACTATGCAGACCTTTGCTGGCAAGGTGATGTCTCTGCTTTCCAATACACTGTGTAAGTTTATCATAGCTTTCCTTCCAAGGAGCAAGCATCTTTTAATTTCATGGCTGCAGTCACCATCCACAGTGATTTGGGAGCCCAAGAAAAGAAAATGTGTCATTGTTTCCACCTTCTCCCCTTCTATTTGCCATGTAGAGCTGGGACCAGAAGCCACAGTATTCGTTTTTTGAATGGTGAGTTTCAAGCCATCTTTTCCACTCTCCTCTTTCACCCTCATCAAGAGACTCTAGTTCCTCTTTACTTTCTGCCATTAGAGTGGTATCATCTGCATATCTGAGGTTCTTGATATTTCTTCTGGCAATCTTGATCGCAGCTTGTGATTCATCCAGCCCAGCATTTCCCATGATGTACTCTGCATAGAAGTTAAATAACCAGGGTGACAATATACAGTCTTATCACACTCCTTTCCCAATTTGGAACCAGTCCGTTGCTCCAATTCTAACTGTTGTTTCTTCACATGCATGCAGGTTTCTCAGGAGACTGGAAAAGTGGTCTGGTATTCCTAACTCTTTAAGAATTTTCCACAGTTTGTAGTGATCCACACAGTCAAAGGCTTTAATGTAATCAATGGAGCAGAAGTAGAAGTTTTTCTGCAATTCCCTTGCTTTCTTCTTGATCCAGTGACTGTTGGCAATTTGATCTCTGGTTCCTCTGTTTTTTTTAAGCCCACCTTGTACATCTGGAAGTTCTTGTTTCATATACTGCTGAAGCCTAGCTTGAAGGATTTTGAGCATTACCTTGCTAGCATGTGAAATGACGGCAATTGTATGGTGGTTTGAAAATTATTTGGCATTGCCCTTCTTTGGGAGTGGAATGAAAACTGACCTTTTTCAGTCCTGTGGCCACTGCTGAGTTTTCTAAATTTACTGACATACTGAATGCAGCACTTTAACAGCATCATCTTTTAGTATCTGAAGTAGCCCAGCTGGTATTCTGTCATTTCCACTAGGTTTTTTTTTTTTGTTGTGATGCTTCCTAAGAGACACTTGACTTCACACTCCAGGAGTTCTAACTTTTTACTATGCCTTTAAAATTAAGGGAAGCTGAAGAAGACTACAGATAAATGCTTTGTCTTTCTGAAATTAGCAACCTGTGGGAATTCTATGAATACATTTCATGGTTAAACATCTTCATGATACTTCCCTCTTTTGCTGTTAGTCATATCTAGTGGGGAAAAAAGTGAAGATTGGCAAAACTAGCCCGCTTAAATATCACTTGATTTTTTTATGTATAAGCTACTCCTTCACACATTAAAGACATAATTATTTAATATCTACTGTCTATTAGGCATAAGGAATCATAATCCAATAGCAAAGGTGGAAAAAATCCTTAAGCTGTTTCAGTAACACACATTTATATGCAGCAAATAGACAACTGAGCATTTCATTACCTCATACACCACCATCTAACTTGAAGGACAAGATCATTTTTAAAAAATAGGAAAAAAACTTTATGGAACAATTACTGTACATAGTTAGAGTTTCAGAAGGTACATTTTGCTAACATGAAAGTGTGGGCTTTTTAGAAAGCCTCCTCTTTCTTTAAATTTAAGGTCACTTTAATGTTAGATAGTTTCTAACTTTGGTCATATATTCACCAATATACCTTCATACAGTAGATGATAAATAGCAGAATGTCAGGTATTTGCAGCAAGTTGCTAATCTCTTTGCCTAACTGCTGCTGCTGCTAGTGAATGCTTAGTATTATAGATTAATAACGGACTTCCCTGGTGGCTCAGTGGTAAAGAATCTGCATGGCAACACAGGAGATGAGGGTTCGATTCCTAAGTCGGGAAGATTTCCTGGAGAAGGAAACTGCAACCGATTCCAGTATTCTTGCCTTGGAGTTCCATTAGCAGAGAAGTTTGGCAGGCTACCGTCCATGTGGTCACAAAAGAGTCAGACACGACTTAGCGACTAAACAATAGATTAATAACATCAAAACTCTAATGCCACACTCATTGTCAATTATTTGTTAATTCACTTGTAACACTTTACAAAAGACAGAACACATGGCACTTTGCCTTCTTTCTCCTGGTTTCCTGAGAGCCTGACTGGAAGCTAGACTAAGGGTTCTAAATCATATTTGAAAGGGAATATATACAAATGTTCCCATACATATTCACAAGACATCTCTAGAAGGTCATTTAAGAGACTCAATCATTGGTTCTCTCTGGGAAAAGAACCCAGTGGATAGAAGACCGAGGCTTTTCACTCTGGTATCTTGAATTTTGAACTATGTGAATGAATTTTCTATTCAAAACATTAAAATGAAGGTTAAAGAATCACATTTGTTGTACCTACTCTCATTTCCAGACTGGACTTCTGCTCAAATGGACTTTGACTTGGGACCATAGTGGCTCTAAGTTTCCTTTGCTGAGATTCAAAGAATCAAATTTTAATTTTACAAGAGAACTGTAGTTCACAACAACACAGTTTCTCATAAAAAAATTTTTTTTCTCAAACTTTTACCAATGGAAGCAAAAACTGGGGTATTTTCAACTTTATATTAACACACATGAGTTCCTGTGGTAGGATTAGTGATAATGACCCTGATTAGCTTACACCCCTCTACATTCCTCCCTTGGGAAGACCCCGCCCTCTCTCATATAGAGCTTATGTATTGAGACTTCCTACAGGGAACCCTCCGTATGGAAAGGAGCTTCTGCCAGTCTGTGAGATGGGGAAACTTCTGTGGTCACTGCCCAGCTGCCATGGAACTGACTTCCACATTTACAAGTAGGAGTCTCCCTAAACCAAGTAACCTATACTCTCCAGAGCATAAGTGAGGTGTCCTGAACCTAAACAGCCACACCAAAAAAAACTACCCATTGACAGTTTTCAATGTCTGTTTTGGGGGATGGTTTATTTAAATGCAAAAGCTAACTGATAAAGTCTACAATATACATTAAGATTCAATTAGAAAAAAGAGTGAAGTAAATCTTGGAGCTATTTTAGAAGTTTCTCTTTTACTTAATATGTGTCAGATAGCTTTCATATCAGTAAAATTACATCATTATTTTTAACAACCCCATTATATTTCATGGTAACATGATTTAACATTCACTACTTGATATATATTATATAAGATTCACCTTAACTGACAACAATCCAAATTAAATTCTTTCCAGGATAATAATGGGGCACTAACAATGATTAACTCACTGCTAATTCTACAGTAGGATCAATTATATCTGAATTTTTGGATCACATTCACAAGCAACATAGTCCTCACATTCCTCAGGAAAGCTTCTATCTCTTAAGCTGACATATTAAAATTTGTTTCCTCTTAAATCTCAACATTATGCTTTTCATTATATATTTCACCCCAAAGTTACTCTCCATCTTTCCTGAAATAGACATACATTCAAGATGACTTGAAGACTCAGAATTCCAGGACTTACCCAGTGGTCTAGCGGCTAAGATTTGGCTCTCCCAATGCTGGGGGACCAGGTTCGATCCCTGGTCAGGGAATTAGATTCCACATGCCTCAACTAAAGATTCTGCACAACTAAGACCCAGCGCAGCCAAATAAATAAAAATTCATAAAAAGACCCAGGACTCCATCAAATAGCAAAGTTCTAGCCACTGTGCCTTATGATAGCTACAGTAGTTAAAACAGGTATTATTCCCTGAGAAATTCACCCACACCAATGTTATCAATTTGTTTCCCTGTTTGTTAAGCAAGAAAGACAATATCTGATGATTCATCTACATGTCACTATTTCTTCAGCTAAGGATATAAAGTATATTAGTTTTGAGACAGAATTTATAGGTTGATCACCTATGTTGAAAATAAATTTTATTTTTTTAATCTCACTCTTGCTTTATATTAGAAAGATCCATAACATATTTATTTGTATGAAATTTAAATAACATATCTTGAAGAGAATTAGGTGCTTCACTTCTATACTTTATATTTAATTACAATAAAGCTAAATATTTATAAATGCATTTTATTTTGTTTAGTTTTTTCAAACCAGTAGGTAGCAGAGTTTCTCTTCAAACAGAGTCATATATGAAATCCACCTAAATAAAGTATAGTTGCCTGATTTTAAGAAGCCCATTTTGGGCAGAAGGCCTGAATAGACATTTTTCCAAGAAGATATACAGATGACCAACAAACACATGAAAAAACCCTCGACACTGCTAATCATCAGAGAAATTCAAATCAAAACCACAATGACATATCACCTCACACTTGTCAAAATGGCTACTATCAAAAAGTCTAAAAACAACAAAATGTTGGCAAGGATCTGTAGAAAAGAGAACCCTTACACACTGTGATGGGAATGTAATTTTGGTGTAGCCACTATGGAAAACAGTACAGAAGTTCTTCAAAAACCTAAAAACAGGACTACCATATGATCCAGAAATTCTGCCACTGCATATATATCTGAGGAAAGTGAAAACACCATTTTGAAAAGATATATGCACCCCAACGCACTCAACCTTGGAAGGAAAGTTATGACCAACCTAGATAGCATATTAAAAAGCAGAGACATTACTTTGCCAACAAAGGTCCGTCTAGTCAAGGCTATGGTTTTTCCAGTGATCATGTATGGATGTGAGAGTTGGACTGTGAAGAAAGCTGATCACCGAAGAATTGATGCTTTTGAACTGTGGTGCTGGAGAAGACTCTTGAGAGTCCCTTGGATTGCAAGGAGATCCAACCAGTCCATTCTAAAGGAGATCAATCCTGGGTGTTCATTGGAAGGACTGATGCTAAAGCTGAAACTCCAATACTTTGGCCACCTCATGCGAAGAGCTGACTCACTGGAGAAGACTCCAATGCTGGGAGGGATTGGGGACAGTAGGAGAAGGGGATGACAGAGGATGAGATGGCTGGATGGCATCACTGACTCGATGGATATGAGTTTGAATGAATTCCAGGAGTTGGTGATGGACAGGGAGGACTGGAGTGCTGCGATTCATGGGGTTGCAAGAAGTTAGACACGACTGAGCGACTGAACTGAACTGATGCACCCCAATGTTCATTTATAATAGCCAAGCTATGGAAGCAACCTAAGTGTTCATCAACAAATAAATAAAGAAGATGTTATATACATATCTATTTAGAAGTTGAAATTTTATACAACAGTGTGTATTTGCATTTTTCTGACAAGAAGGTGTATACATTTTATAAGATTATCAGGAGATGAGGTCCCAGAGATAATTTAAAAATTGGCCCACTGGAAAAAAAAAATTACGGTATTCTTTAAATCACATTCCTCTGACATTCCTGCTTTGTGTGTACCGTTCCCTCTATCAAAATATCTTTCATTTCTCTTTCCACCCAAAACATGGCTTGGTTTGAATACCTGGTTTGGTTTGATACCTCGGTTTGATACCTCCCTTCTGGGAGATATCCTTTCTTACTCTAAAAAGAAATGTACAGTTAGGAACCTTCTGTGAATTCTCATAGCACCTGTGGCTCTCATATTATGTATATTATATATGAATATACATACATTCTGTCCTTTGAGACTGAGTTGCTGGAAGACAAGGATTTTATCTTGGTGTGAAAGGTGGAATAACACATTCCCAAAGATACCCTATTTCCTAAAACCAGTGAATATGCTAGCTTACGTAGCAAAAGGGACTTAGCAAAAGTGATTCAGTTGAGGATTCTAAGATAGGGAAGTTATTCTGGTTTATCCTAGTGGGCCCAGTGCAATCATGTGGTCCTTATACGAGAAAAAGAGGTGCGTCAGAGTCAGAAAAGGAGATGTGACTATGGAAGCAGAGGTTGGAGTATCAGAGAAAGGGGTTCATAAGACAAGGAATGCAGATAGTGTCCTGCATTCAGCCTAAAAAGGCAAGGGCGGGCTAGGACATACTCCCTTTCAAAGCCTCAAAAAGGAAGGAATGCAGTCCTGCTGACATCTTGATTTTTAAGACTTTTGAACTCTAGAACTGTAAGATAATTTGTTCTAAGCTGCTAAATTTGCAACTATTAATGACAGTAGCACAAAGAAACTAGTACACTTGACAATGTACAGCCAATCATAGTGTAATAACATTGTATGGTGACAAATGGTTAACTAGACTGTATTGGTCATTTTGTAATGTATAAAAATATCAAACCACCAGGCTATTTACCTGGAACTAACATAATATTGTAAGTTAATTATACTTCAATAAAATAAGAAGAAACTGGTGCACTTGGTAATCTTTGTATTCTAGATCCTAGTAGAGTACTGAGTTTAGAATAAATAAACATTTCCTAGAACAATTTCTCTCTAGAGCTAAGTGTGGCTGAAGTCCTGACCTTGTTGGTTACTCATTTTATGCCTAAGCTAAGTAGCCACTATTCATTAGCAATTTAATCAAATACTCTTTCTTGACTACTTATACCTACTCAAGAACAATCTATCTTAGCCCTCGTGACCTCTTGGAAGAGGTAGGAGGATATGAAGAATGAATTAATTAAGAAAAGTGGTAGACTATGGCACTATCTCTGAGAAAGTAATGATTGATATAGGATCTGAACTATAAGCAGTTTTTAATGAGGTGGCTTTTCATTCATAAAGGAATGAAAGGAAAATCAGATTAACTGAAGGCTCTAGAGAGCAAGAAAGAGAGGATGTGACACATAGAAGATACAGGAAGAGGAAGATCCAAAAGTGCCTTATAAGGGAGTTCTTACTGGCTAAGAACAATGGAAAAGCATTGAGGGGGGATTTTAGCAAGGAGTATGGGTGGGGATAAGGAATGACAAGACTTTAGGAGTCAGGATATAGGATTAGGGCAGATGTGCATTAAAGGGAGGGGATCTGAGGATTTGCTTCTTTGTTTTAGACAAATTTTTTGATTGAATAAGAAGACCTCTGCTAATAATAAGAGAAAGAATGTTTACATATATATATAACTGAATAGCTTTGCTGCACAACAGAAATTAACACATTTAAATCAACTATACTTCGATAAAGAATCTTCTTGCAATACAGGAGACGTAGGTTTGATCCCAGGGTCAGGAAGATACCCTGGAGAAGGGAATTCTTCACTCCAGTATTCTTGCCTGGAAAATCCCATGGACAGGAAAACCTGGCAGGTTATAGTCCATGGGGTCACAAAGAGTCAGACATGAATGAGCAACTAACACACACACACACACACACACACACACACACACTTCAACAAAATAAATTTTTTTAAAAAGTCAAGCCTTAAAAAAATAAATAAAAGTCAAGCCTTGTTTAATTTATCTACAAATTTGATATCATTCCAATAAAATTCTAAGAGACATTTTTTTCTTTTAGGAGCTAAGCAATTTTAAAGTTTATATATAAAAATAAATGATAACTTAGGAAAACAAATTTAAATAAGGGTAGGAGAATATGCCACTCCAAAATATGCAGCTTTGTTATATGATTTTGAGCTTTTTCATTGTTATTGCAAAACAATAAACGCAGGCAGAGGTTTTCTCTGAACTCCTAATATCTGCCTAAAGAGTTCTGTTGTCATAAATGCCCTACCCAGGAATGTCATCAGTCAGGGAAAACTGACTCACACAAGACAGGAGACTAGAAGCAACATTTAACTCTGTCATAAACTTATCATCAGTTCAGTTCAGCTCAGTCACTCAGTCATGTCCGACTCTTTGCGACCCCATGGACTGCAGCACGCCAGGCCTCCCTATCCATTACCAAGTCCCGGAGTTTACTCAAAGTCATGTCCATTGAGTCAGTGATGCCATCCAACTATCTCATCCTCTATCGTCCTCTTCTCTTCCCACCTTCAATCTTTCCCAGCATCACGGTCTTTTCAAATGAGTTAGCTCTTCGCATCAGGTGGCCAAAGGATTGGAGTTTCAGCTTTAGCATCAGTCCTTCCAATGAGCACCCAGGATTGATCTCCTTTAGAATGGACTGGTTGGATCTCCTTGTAGTCCAAGGGACTCTCAAGAGTCTTCTCCAGCACCACAGTTCAAAAGCATCAATTCTTTGGCGCTCAGCTTTCTTCACAGTCCAACTCTCACATCCATATATGACTACTGGAAAAACCTCTCATCTATTCTTCCAAGAGCCCGGTCATCTTTTCTAAAAATCACTTACTCTCCCCTCAGAGGCCTACATCTCCCCTCCCTTTGCCCTCTTAAATTATTTAAACCTAAATTCTAAGCCACTTATTTGAGGTACTCATTTGTTTGTGAATATCTCCCACGTATACATGAAATATTGGGCTTCCCAGGTGGCACTAGTGGTAAAGAACCTGCCTACCAACGCAGAAAATGTAAGAGATTCAAGTTCTATCCCTGCATTGGGAAGACCCCTTGGAGGAGGAAATGGCAACCCACTCCAGTATTGTTGCCTGGAGGATCCCACGGCAGAGGAGCCTGGCAGTCCACAGGGTTGCAGAGAATCGGACACAACTGAAGTGACTTAGCATGCGTGTATACGTGAGATATATGTTAATAAACTTGTTTATTTTTATCTTTTTAATCTATACCTTATTACAGGTGTCTCAGTCAAGAACTCAGAAAGGTAGATTGATTTTTTCTTCCTCTCCTACTATATCAATTATAAATCTACATTTAAAAATACCAACCTATGATTTCCCTAGTGGTCCATTGGTTAAGACTCCACCTGCCAATGCAGGGGATGTGGGTTCAATCCCTGGTCCAGGAAGATTCCACACGCTGTGGCGCAATTAAGTCCGTGTGCCACCACTACCAAAGCCTGAGCACCCTAGGGCCCGCACACTGCAGCTACTGAGACAGGCGCACCTAGAGCCTGTGTTCTGCAATAAGAAAAGCCATTGCAATGAGAAGCCCATACACCACGATGCTGTAATGAAGAGCGGGCCCTGCTCACCACAACCAGAGAAAGCCCAAGCACAGCAGTGAAGACCCAATGCAACCAAAAATAAAAATAAATTATTATTTTTTTAAATGCTAACTTTCGAATATTCTTACAAATCAACAGAACAAAATACAAAGCCCAGATATAGACTCAAATACACAGATGCATTTATTTATTGCTTTTCAACAACAAATATAAAGGTAGCATTTCAATTCAGAGTGAAAAAGGTGAGTCCATAGCTCACACCTTACACCATATATAATTCCAGGTAGATATAAAAACTTAAATATTTGAAACAAATCTCTAAATGTCATCAGAATGAATCTCAAAGATTTTTCTATTTATATGTGCACACATATAATATCTAGGAATGAGGAAAATCATTCTTCTAAGTAAGAAAAAATCCAGAAATCATTCAGAAAAAAAAAATGGGTAAACTAAAATACATAAAAACAAAATGGTCAGGCATGGCAAATGAAACAAAAACATGGGTTTGAGTGTACTCCGGGAGTTGGTGATGGACAGGGAGGCCTGGCGTGCTGTGATTCATGGGGTCGCGGAGAGTCGGACACGACTGAGCGACTGAACTGAACTGAACTGAACTGAACCTGATGGAAAAAACTGACAATAAATTTGAACAAATAGTTTAAGAAGAAAGGAAATAAAAATGACTCTTTAGTTTATGAAAAAATGCTCAGTCTCAATAGTGATCAAAAAATTAAAACTGTACAGATAAGTTCCCATGTACAAAATTCCAAATAATGTATTTTGATACTCATTCCTTAAGGAGATGGAGCAGGATTCCCCATTCCTTAAGGACGGGCTGTACATAGTAACTGTACATGGTAACTTCTCTCAAACAGTACAATTTGGAAAGGAGGCAGGGGAAACCTAAACTTAACAGTGCAGAAACCTTACAAACACTAATTTAATCAGGTGGCCAAGGTCAAGGTCAACAGTAATATGGTGCTGACAGTATGTACTCTTTATGTGTTTGTGTTGATAGTATGCATCTTGATACGATGTGATGAGAATAGCAATTTGCCTCTGTGTTCTTCCTCCCCAAAGGGTCTTCAACACCAGTCTAATCATGAGAAAAAGGACAAATTCGAATACAGGGACATTTTAAACAAAATACCTAACCAGTATTCCTCAAAACAGTCAAGATGATCAAAAATAAAGGAAGTCTGAAAAACTGTCATATTCAAGATAAGTCTAAGGAGATATGAAAATTAAATGTGAAGTGGTATCCTGGATGGAATCCAGGAACAGGAAAAGGGCTTCAGAAAAATCTAAGGATGTCTGAATAAAGTATGGAGTTAAGTTAATAATAATGTATCAACACTGCTTCATTAATTGTAACAAATGTACTGTGCCAATGTCAGATATTAATTAATAATAAGGGATACTGGGCAGGGGTATATGAAAATTATCTTCACAATTTTTCTGTAGATCTAAAACTATAATAAAAAATAAATTTTATCTTAAAACATTCTATAAAGATATGCCATTTTCAGTTATTAGATTGGCAATGCTTAAAATTTTATTTTATACTTCTTTGGTAAAAGTGTAAAGAAACAAGTGTTTATACACATTATGAGGTGAGTAGGAGCATACACTTCTTTATGGAGGGCAATTTGGCAATACATTTTCAGTTAGTATCTCTTCCCTTAGCAATTCCATTTCAAGGAATTTATCATAAAAAAGAATCAGGAGATTTGGCCATTTGAAGCAACATGGATGGACGTGGAGGGTATTATGAAAATGAAGTAAGTCAGACAGAGAAAGTCAAATAATGTATGATCTCACTCAAGTGTGGAACCTAAAAAATACCACAAACTAGTGAATATAACAACAAAAAAAGCAGACTCATAAATACAGAGAATAAGTTAGTGGTTATCAGGAGAGGAATCTGGGGAGAAGCAATATAGGGGTGGGGGGTAAGAGGTACAAACTATTATGTATAAAATAAACTATCATGATATATTGTACAACATAAGGAATATAGCCAATATTTATAAATTACTATTAATGGAGTATAACCCTCAAAAACTGTGAATCATCACATTATACACCTGTAACATAAAATATTATATATCAACTATATTTCAATAAAAAAGAGATCAATATTTAAAAGAAGCAGTTCATTACAAAATTTATCATCATTAATTTTATTTTGATCTTTTCTCACTGTTTATCTTTAGGGTTGCTTTATGTAATACATTCTTTCCAAACATAACCCTAATGATGTTAATATTTATTCCTAATTCTCTTTCACCAACACGCTCCTTTATTGCCTTGGTAACACAGGTTGTCTAGTTTGTCAAAGATTTTAAAGCAAGCCTCTCCCTCCTTCTGAAAATGACTGTTATAATGCCTTTCTTGTTCTACTACTTTTCCTATAAAAGCTCAATATTTCAAGCGAATTTATTTAATTGCCAACTATGTGTTAGATTTAAGAAAGAGTGATAGAAATGTAGCCCCTGCCCTTGAGGAGTTCACCCTCTGGGGAACTACTGAGTCATTAAATAGCAGCTATGATTTTGGAGTCAGTTCAGTTCAGTTCAGTCGCTCAGTCATGTCCGACCCCATGAACCGCAGCATGCCAGGCCTCCCTGTCCATTACCAACTCCCAGAGTCCACCCAAACCCGTGTCCATTGTGTCGCTGATGCCATCCAACCATCTCATCCTGTATCGTCCCCTTCTCCTCCTGCCCTCAATCTTTCCCAGCATCAGGGTCTTTTCAAATGAGTCAGCTCTTCCCATCAGGTGGCCAGAGTATTGGAGTTTCAGCTTCAACATCAGTCCTTCCAATGAACATCCAGGACTGATCTCCTTTAGGATGGACTGGTTGGATCTCCTTGCAGTCCAAGGGACACTCAAGAGTCTTCTCCAACACCACAGTTCAAAAGCATCAATTCTTCAGCGCTCAGCTTTCTTTATAGTCCAACTCTCACATCTATTCATGACTACTGGAAAAACCATAGCCTTGACTAGACGGACCTTTGTTGGCAAAGTAATGTCTCTGCTTTTTAATATGCTGTCTAGGTTGGTCATAACTTTCCTTCCAAGGAGTAAGTGTTTTTAAATTTCATGGCTGCAATCACCATCTGCAGTGATTTTGGAGCCCAGAAAAATAAAGTCAGCCACTGTTTCCACTGTTTCCCCATCTATTTCCCATGAAGTGATGGGACCAGATGCCATGATCTTCGTTTTCTGAATGTTGAGCTTTAAGTCAACTTTTTCACTCTCCTCTTTCACTTTCATCAAGAGGCTCTTTAGTTCTTCTTCACTTTCTGCCGAAAGGGTGGTGTCATCTGCATATCAGAGGTTATTGATATTTCTCCCAGCAATCTTGATTTCAGCTTGTGCTTCTTCTAGCCCAGCGTTCCTCATGATGTACTCTGCATAGAAGTTAAATAAGCAGGGTGACAATATACAGCCTTGATGTACTCCTTTTCCTATTTGGAACCAGTCTTTTGTTCCATGTCCAGTTGTAACTGTTGCTTCCTGACCTGCATATATATAGGTTTCTCAAGAGGCAGGTCAGGTGGTCTGGTATTCCCATCTCTTTCAGAATTTTCCACAGTTTATTGTGATCCACACAGTCAAAGGCTTTGGCATAGTCAATAAAATAGAAATAGACGTTTTTCTGGAACTCTCTTGCTTTGTCGATGATCCAGCTTATGTTGGCAATTTGATCTCTGGTTCCTCTGCCTTTTCTAAAACCAGCTTGAACATCTGGAAGTTCCCAGTTCACGTATTGCTGAAGCCTGGCTTGGAGAATTTTGAGCATGACTTTACTAGCGTGTGAGATGAGTGCAATTGTGAGGTAGTTTGAGCATTCTTTGGCAGTGCCTTTCTTTAGGATTGGAATGAAAACAGGCCAATTTGATTTGAATTCTGGATTCTAAAAGTATTAGTTCTATTCTCATAGGCCAATGACTGGCCTCCTTGAGTCTCAGTTTTCCCAATGGCTCCTTTTCCTTCTTTGGATCCAGATGTGACTTATTTAAAATCACATGACATAACAGAACTTCCCTGGTGGTCCAGTGGTTAAGAAGAATCTACCTGCCAATGCAGGGGACAGAGGTTTGACCCCTGGTCCGGGAAGATCCCACATGCCTCAAGGCAACGAAGCCCGCAAATACTGAAGGCCTCAAGCCCTAGGGCCTGGGCTCCTCCACCACAGAAGCCACCTCAATGAGAAGCCCACCTACCACAATGAAGAGTAGCCCCTGCTCTCTCTGCAACTAGAGAAAACCCGAGGGCAGCAACAAAGACCCAGTGCAATCAAAAAAAAAAAAAAAAAAAATGAGAGAAGATCCCTTCTAGTACTGACTCTTGTTGGCCCTGTTCTCCATCTTCACAAAAGCTTGATTTCCATTCATATGAGGTTTCCCTACCATACTCTGAGTCATATAGGAGCAGGGACCACAACTATTTTTTTCACCAGAGTTCACTTAGCTCCTAACACAACCCTGGCACATACAGTCCACTAATAGATACAAGCCATTCTTATTCTTTTTACCTTGGTTTCCAGGATTAAGCCTGAACAGATCCATTTACTCTGACCCTTCCTTGCTTGAGTCAAGTACTTGTCCTATGTGTAACACTGTCTCGTTTGTCATATCCCCAACCAGAACGTCAGCATGAGTTTGAGCCATCAGAGAAAACAGAGTTAAGTACCCTGAAGGATCATTAATACACACTGAATGAACAAATAAAAGACTAATTGCAATGGTTTTATTTTACTGGCTTTTCAAGCCCTTAAAAAGGTTCCCTTCAGATAGAGTTGTGTCACTCAAGCAACCATCTCCCTGTAGAGTCCTAATTACTACAGTTCTATTTTCCAGGTCAAAAAGATTAATTCAAATGATCTCTTCTAGTCCTTTATATTAGATTAGATGGTCTGAAAGTACATCCTTCTTTCTCTAGGACCTAAAGGCAAACCTGAAATTGTAAATAAAAATCAAGAGAAGCTTGATTTTTCAGCTATACACATTTTTTTGAGCTATACACATTGATTTTGAAGACAAGAAAGATAGGGTTTTTCTGCTCCGAAAATAAGAATAAAATAAAACCTTTAATGAAGAAAGAATGACAGACTGAAATAGTGGAAAATAAATAACAAATAGCCAGAACTGATTTTTTTTGAGTTACTGAATTAGACTCCTGCTATTTCAAAGACTGACAATATCACATTTTTTAAAAATCCTGTGCTGGTCTCCAGGTCAGAGTCTTTAGGCAAAAAATTTTTACAGTAGCAGATAATTCATTCACAATGCTTTTAGAAGACAGACCTCATAGCACTTTACCCCAAGTCTGTTTTTCCCTGAGAGTCCAACAAAGCACTCTACTAGGAAGGTTTCCAAGTGACATTTGATCTTTCTGTTCTAGTCTCCTTGGTGGTTGGGCTCCCTCTAAAATAGACTGACAATTAGAAACTGTCATTAGCTATCAATAGCATAAGCTCAAATTACTCTCACCTTAGTCTTACAAAATACTTTGCAGGTCATACACAATCATAGTCTCAAGCCTACAGAGTTCTAACTGTAAACAATAAAAGTGTAAAAGGTGAAAGTACTTGAGACCATAGACTAACCCTTCTCTGGCCGCCTTTTATCCCCTCAGAGCAAAGGACAAATTATAGATCGCTAGCTTTAAAAATATAGTTATGAAATAGGAACATTTGGAGAGAGTACAATAACCAAAAGCTGATTGTTTGGGTGAAGGATCAGACATAAATATTAATAGAAAGGAAGAGCATTTGGCAACTGTGGCTGGGACAAAAGTAACAGTGGTATAGGTGGGTTTTCCTCCCTCTTTGATGCTGAGGTAACCCTGGAGATGGTGGGATCTTGCTGGCTTGCTGAGATCTACTGCCTTTTACAGTAGCATAAATTTACTCTGTGCAGAGAGAGAAGGAAGAATCTAGAAACTCCTTGGTCTAGATGCCTTCCATCTGGCAGATGCCTTACCAAGGTCAGGACTCAACACTTTCACTGCTGAGGCCCAGGTTCAATCCCTGGCAAAAGAGATTGATTATGTTGGCCCAGTAGACAAAAGAACAGAGTTTGTCCATTTCAAGGTTATAAGATAAAAATAATAATACTGATCAGAAAATGGACTGAATATAAATGAGTCAATGATTTAACTCAAGGAAAATTAAAACTCAAGCTAGAAAAAGAGCCATTGAATAAATTCAAAGAACCATGTGTGCTTAGTTACATAGTTGTATACAACTCTTTGCGACTCCATGGATTGCAACCCACCAGGCTCCTCTGCCATGGGCTTTTTCAGGCAAGAATAATAGAATGGGTTGCCATTTCCTCCTGTATCTTCCTGACCCAGGGATTGAACCCATGTCTCCTATGTCTCCTGCACTGCAGGCAGACTTTTTACCCACTGAAACATCAGGGAACCATACAGGAAGGGAAAAATAAAGATAATAACAGAAATTAAGGAAATAGACAACAAAGGCAGAGAGCGATCAAAAGCAGAAATCAACTATAATGGACTTGGACATGAGTTGCCCAGATTCCCCTTCAATGAAAGAGGGTGTTGTCAGAAGACAGTCTTCAATGTCAGCCCCTGGAAGAGTCCCTTAGCTGCAGGCAAATGCCCTTGCCCAAGGTCATACCCTTCCCTGAGCAGCCCACAACCCAGTAACTTGGCTAGGATATAGGGCAGAAACACTTGACCTAAGGTGGGCTAACTGATATGTTAGCACCACAACTGGTCCCAGAGGTTCTTCAGTCTGCTTCCTGAAGAACCCTACCTGGACATTGGTCTTTAGAAAGATTAATAACATGAATAAACCTTTAAAAAGACTGAATAAGAAAACAAGAGAAAAATCAAACCAACAAAACATAGACTCTAACAGAAATCAACTGACAGAGCAGAAAAAAAAAAAACCTACAGTGATAACTTTGAAAACCTGCAAGAATCAAATTTCTGCAAAAATATGAAATAAGTAGCATAAAAATAGAAAACTTGAACAAACCAATAATGATTTAAGAAACTGAAATGATCATCACCTATTTCCCTCAATACAAATCATGCTTAGATGTTTTCACATGTGAATCAAAAGCTTTCAACCACTAAACAATTCCCTTATTAAATAAATTGTTTCAAAGACTAGAAAGAGATAATATTTCCAAATTCTGTAAATGAACCCATATAATCTACATTATTAAAAAATTAGTATGTAAAAAATATGATCAAGCTAATCACTCATGTAAAGCAAAAATTTCAAATAAAATATGAGCTAATTGAATCTAAGAGTTTTTTAATGCATTATAATATCAATCGGTCATAGCATATAATCAAAAGTTAAAACAAAAAATAAAAACAATTCTAATTAAAACATAAATACATCTTTAAAATATTTTAAATCATGAGGCCATAATGGTACTCAAAAAGGAAAGAGGGAAAGAAAAGTTCTTCTTTACAGTAGAGTGTCAACTAAAAATTGAATAAAGACTGAAAAGATTTTGCCACCTTCTGTAATTATTGATTCCGATATGGATGACTATTGGTTGCTAAGACTCATTAAGGAAAGGTTTGTTGGGAAGAGGTGAGACAGTCACATAGTATCAAAATATCACCTTAAAGAGTAGTTGCTGCTGCTGCTGCTGCTGCTAAGTCACTTCAGTCGTGTCCGACTCTGTGTGACCCCATAGACGGAAGCCCACCAGGCTCCCCCGTCCCTGGGATTCTCCAGGCAAGAACACTGGAGTGGGTTGCCATTTCCTTCTCCAATGTGTGAAAGTGGAAAGTGAAAAGTGAAAGTGAAGTCGCTCAGTCGTGTTACAAATTCCAAAATGAAATCTGCATCTAGACCTTGGAGAAATCTGGTGATTATCACTTTCAGTTCAGTTCAGTCGCTCAGTCATGTCCGACTCTTTGTGACCCCATGAATCACAGCACGCCAGGCCTCCCTGTCCATCACCAACTCCTTGAATTCACTCAAACTCATGTCCATCGAGTTGGTGATGCCATCCAGCCATCTCATTCTCTGTCGTCCCCTTCTCCTCCTGCCCCCAATCCTTCCCAGCATCAGTCTTTTCCAGTGAGTCAACTCGTCGCATGAGGTGGCCAAAGTATTGCAGTTTCAGCTTTAGCATCAGTCCTTCCAGTGAACACCCAGGATTGATCTCCTTTATAATGGACTGGTTGGATCTCCTTTCAGTCCAAGGTACTGCCAATAATCTTCTCCAGCACCACAGTTCAAAAGCATCCATTCTTCAGTGATCAGCCTTCTTCACAGTTCAACTCTCACATCCATACATGACCACTGGAAAAACCATAGCTTTGACTAGACGGACCTTTGCTGGCAAAGTAATGTCTCTGCTTTAATAAAGTGTTAATTGACTCGATGGACATGAGTTTGAGTGAACTCTGGGAGTTGGTGATGGACAAGGAGGCCTGGTGTGCTGTGATTCATGGAGTCGCAAAGAGTTGGTCACGACTGAGTGACTGAACTGAACTGAAAGTGTTAATATTTTTAATGCAAAGAGTCGGACAGGACTGAGCGACTGAACTGAACTGAATGATGAGACAATCTGAATTGTGTACCTTCTCACATAATGCAGTATAAAGTCCTCAATCTCATGCATGAAGTATTCTTGCCAAAAATGTTTTATCTGAGTCTAATCAAGCTTCTAGGCTTAATTTTTGGTTACAGAAAATATAGAAAATTAGTCAAAGAACACTATAAGGAGACAAACCAGAATAGGGTATACTGTACAAGAAAACTGACCTTTTCTCTTCAAAAGGTCAGTGTCATTAAAAACAAACAAAAAGAAACATAAGATCTTTTTTCATTAAAAGGAACTAAAAAATATAACAATCAAATAGAATGCCTAAGACTCTATTCAAGCCTAGATTTTTAAAAGAAAACTACAGAACATATTTTGGGGACAATTAAGCATATTTGAATATGAAGTAGACATTAGATTCTATTATGGAATGGCTGTTTATTTCTTAGGTTTCATAATGATAGCATGATTATGGAGAAGAATGTCCTTATTCTTAGAAGATGTACTGAGGGGCCAAGAATGTGTCTGCTTACTCTATTTGGCAGAGTACCAATCAACAACAAATAGAAAATGAGGTTAATCAAATATGGCCAAAATGTTAACAAATGGTAAATTATTTCTGTTCTCTCAACTTTTCTTTGGTGTAAATTTTTTCAAATAAAAATATAAAATATAATAACAAAATGAATCATGATAAGCTAGCAGTATATAAAAAATACAAGTGTTTTTCAACATTTGAAATTGATCAGTTTGGGGTTTTTGTTTTGCTTTTATCACACTAATTAACTAAGGGGAAAAAGTAATTTCAGTAATGCTTTATAGTTTTCTGTGTACAAGTCTTATGCCTTCTTAGTTTATTCTTTAGTATTTTGTCATTTTTGATGCTACGGTAAATTGAATCATTTTAATTTCCTTTTCAGATAATCAGTGCTAGTATAAAGCAATACAACTGACTTTTCAATGTGTTGACTCTTACACTCTGCAAATCTAATTAGCTCTGATAGTTTTTGGTGGATGATTTAGAGTTTTCTATATGTAATATCATGCTATGTGTGTATAGACATAAATTCATTTCTGCCTTCCAAGATAATGTTCTTGTTCTTTGTTTTCTTGCCTAACTTCTCTGATTAGAACTTCCAGCACCATGTTGAACAGAAGTGGTAAAAAATGGGCATTCTTACCTTGTTCCTGATTTTAGGAGGAAAACTTTCAGCTTTTCACCCCTGAGTATGAGATTAGCTGTGGGCTCTTCATATGTGACCTTCACCACATTGAGGAATTTCCATTCTATTCCTTGATTATTCAACGTTTTCATCATGAAATAGTGTTCTGTGCATGTGTGCATGTGAAGCCACTTCAGTCCTGTCGGACTCTTTGCTACCCTATGGATTGCAGTCTGCCAGCCAGGTTTCTCTGTCCATGGGATTCTCTAGGCAAGAATACTGGAGTGGGTTGCCATGAGCTCCTCCAGGAAATCTTCCTAGATTTTGTTAAATGCTTTTTCTGCATCAATTGAGATGTGTTTTTTTCTTCCTTAATTCTAGTAATGGGCATATTATATTGATACTTCTCCAAAGAAGACATAAAGATGGCCAAAAGGCACATGAAGAGATGTTCAACATCACTAATTATTAGAGAAATATCAATCAAAACTACAATGAGGTAACACCTCACAGTGGTCAGAATGCCCATCATCAAAGTCTGTAAACAGGGAATTCCCCAGTGGTCCAGTAGTTAGAACTCAGCGAGTTCACTGCTGGGTACCTGAGTTTGATTCCTAGTCAGAGAACTAAGACCCTGCAAGGCCAGCAGTCCAGTGGGAAAAAAAAGTCTACAAATAATAAAGGCTGGAGACAGTGTGGAGAAAAGGGAACACTTTTATATTGTTGGTGGAAATATCAACTGGTACAACCACCACGGAGAACAGTATGCAGGTTGCTTAGAAAACTAAAAAGAGAGTTGGCATATGGTTCAGCAATCTTATTCCTGGGCATATACCCAGAAAAGACAAAAACTAGCTGGAAAAAATACATACACTCCAATGTTCATAGTAGTACTATTTACAATAGCCAAGATGTGGAAGCAATCCAAATGTCCATCAATAGATTAATGGATAAAGAAAATGTGGTGTGTGTGCACTGGAATACATACTAATGGAATATTACTCAGCAATAAAAAATAATGCCATTTGTAGCAACATAGATGAATCTAGAGATTATCATACTAAATGAAATATACCATTCAAAGGCAAATATTATATCACTCATATGTGGAATCTAAAAAAAAATGACACAAATGAACTTATTTACAAAAGAGAAATAGAATCACAGAAGTAGAAAACAAATTAAAGGTTACCAAAGAGGAAGAGGGAGGAGGAATAAACTGAGAATTTTGTATTAATAAGTACACACTACTATATATAAAACAGATAAACAAAGGCCTACTGTATATCACAAGGAATATTTTATATCTTGTAATAATGTATAGTGGAAAATAATCTGGAAAAAGTATAACTATGTATGTGTGTACGTATAGGTACACCTGGGTTTCCCTGTGGCTCAGTGGTAAAAGAACCCACCTGCCAAAAAGGAGACATGGGTTCAATCCCTGGGTTGGGAAAATTCCCTGGAGAAGGAAATGGCACCCACTTCAGTATTCTTGCCTGGGAAATCCCATGGACAGAGGAGCCTGGTGGGCTATAGTCCCTGGGGTCACAAAAGAGTTGGACATGGTTGGACATGACTTAGCAACTAAACAACAACAACAAATATGTATATCTATAACTGAACCACTTTGCTATATACCTGAAATATTATACATCAACCATACTTAAAAAAAAATAGGACCTTCTGCAAAACAACTGACTAGACGCTTCAAAAAACACTGTAAATGGGAACTTCCTGGCAGTACAGTGGTTGGGACTCCACACTTTCACTGCTCAGGGTGCACAGTTCAGTCCCTGGTAGGGGAACAAAGATTCTGCAAGTCACATAGTGAGGGAAAAAAAAAAAAGAATATAATGAAAATAATGAGGAAATTGATTCTGAAAAAGATTTAATAACAATATAATGTATAAACATTGACTGGATTTTGCTTAGAAACATTTTGAACAACTGTGAAAATGAAATACTCCGGTTACTAGATATTATGGATGTGTATTATTTTCACCAAGATGATAATGGTATTATGCTCATGTAATGATTATCTTTTTCTTAAGAATTACATGCAGACTTTTTTGGTAAAATATCATGATTTCTACAAATTTTAAATAATTTAGTAAAAATTTGTATATGCTAAAATACATACCAAATATAGAAAAATATTAACATATTAAATTTAGGTAGAGGGAATATAGGTATTCACCATATTGCTTTTTCAGTTCTATGTATTTTAATGTTTTCACAATGAAGTGAAGTGAAATTCGTTCAGTCTTGTCCAACTCTTTGCGACCACATGGACTATACAGTCCATGGAATTCTCCAGGCCAGAATACTGCAGTAGGTAGCCTTCCCCTTCTCCAGGGGATCTTCCGAATGCAGGGATTGAACCCAGGTCCCCTGCATGGCAGTCAGATTCACTACCAGCTGAGCCACAAGGGAAGCCCAAGGATACTGGAGTGGGTAGCCTATCCCTTCTCCAGCAGATCTTCCCGGCCCAGGAATCACACTGGGGTCCCCTGCATTGCAGGCAGATTCTTTACCAACTGAGCTATCAGGGATGGAAAGGGAGATAATTACGAATATACTGTTCACTGTTTCATATACAGTTTCATAATGAAGGTCTGGAGAAGAAAGGGGAAATCTATGACTTCTCTCCCCTTAATGTATCACACACAGCCTTGTCCTGGCAAAGGGGCTTGCCCCGTAAATGACTACTGGAAAAACGAAAGCAAAGACATCACTTTGCAGACAAAGGTCTGGATAGACAAAACTATGGTTTTTCCAGTAGTTATGTATGGATGTGAGAGTTGGACCATAAAGAAGGTTGGTCTGAGCGCATAACTGATGCTTTCAAATTGTGGTGCTGGAAAAAACTCTTGGGAGTCCCTTGGACTGCAAGGAGATCAAACCAGCCAATCCTAAAGGAAATCAACTCTGACTATTCATTGGAAGAACTGATGCAGAAGCAGATTTGAAGAGCCAACTCACTGGAAAAGGCCCTGATGCTGGGAAAGTTTGAAGGCAAAAGGAGAAGAGGACAGCAGAGGATGAGATGCTTAGATAGCATCACCGACTCAATGGACATGAATTTGAGCAAACTCCTGGACATAGTGAAGGGCAGAGAAGCCTTGCAGGCTTCAGTCCATGGGGTCACAAAGAGTGGGACACGACTTACCAACTGGACAACAACACGACTTCTCTTCAGGAAATATGCAAGTAAGAAAAGAGTGAAGTGATATTTAAAGTACCTCAAGAAAAAAAAATAAGAATTTTGTGTTTGGCAAAATTATCCTTCAAAAGTGAAGGAGAAATACTTTCTCAGACAAAAACTGAAGGACTTGGTCACCAGTAGATCTGTCTCCAAAGAATAGTTAGAAAATTTTCAGAGGAGGGTGCGTTAAGAGTGGAAAGGCTGAAAAAAGTTTTCCGAAGGGGTGGTGGCAAGAGGCTGCCATTACTGGACCTTACCAATTTCTGATATCGGTGTTTCCCCGTCGCGAAGTCCACAGGCTGCCGCACAACCCTACACCTGTGCAGCCCAGTCTGCGCGTGCCGCCGGGTTAATTCCGACCAGAGCCGCAATGGGAGACGCGCAGGCTCCGGAAAGGTGGCTCACGCCTCTGGACCGACTAAAGAGAGAGCGGACTCCGGCTCCCTCCCTCCTGGGGCCCCGCCCACTGATACATTTCAGGAGCAACCCCCGCCCGGCCAGGGATCTTTTGAAGGTGCTAAAACAGAAACGTCTCACAGAAAAGCAGTTCTGAGGGGATGCCTGGAGTTTGGGAGAGACTCTGTAAAGATCCCTAATCCAATTGGGGTTTCAGGGAGGATCGGGAGCTGAGCTATCTAGGCAAAGAGGAATGGGAAGAGCCTTCTGGGCAGAAATTGATGGAGAAAGGTCTTGAGGTAGAAAAAAAGCGGGCTAGACTTGCAGGCAGAGGCGGATTTATAGTGAAGCTAATGAAGCTGAAGTTTCAGAACCTGTCATTTGCACTACTTTTAAGGCTCGGTACCTAAGTTTTGCATTATTTTTCTCAAAGAGGGACTCTCAAATTGTGTAAGGTTTAGACCTCACAAAACGACCACGCATAGGGAGCCAGTGGAAAAGAGGAACGTGATTCAGATAATTGTTTATAAGAATGATCATCTGATATGCGATAATCAGAGTAGGTAGGAGTAAAGTGGGGAGGTCAGATGAGAAAAGGCAGTGGTCTGGATGACTGCGGTGGCAGTGCCGATGGAGAGAAGAGGATGGATTCCACACGGTTAAGAGAGAGAAGTGCAGGACTTGTTGACTTACTGACCCTACCTATAAATAAAACAGTACCTAAATTAAAAGACGCTTACTCCTTGGAAGGAAAGTTATGACCAACCTTGGTAATATATTAGAAAGCAGAGACATTACTTTGCTAACAAAGGTCCGTCTAGTCAAGGCTATGGTTTTTCCCGTGGTCATGTATGGATGTGAGAGTTGGACTGTGAAGAAAGCTGATCGCCGAAGAATTGATGCTTTTGAACTGTGGTGTTGGAGAAGACTCTTGAGAGTCCCTTGGACTGCAAGGGTGTTCATTGGAAGGACTGATGCTAAAGCTGAAACTGCAATACTTTGGCCACCTCATGCGACGAGTTGACTCACTGGAAAAGACTCTGATGCTGGGAAAGGTTGGGGGTGGGAGGAGAAGGGGATGACAGAGAATGAGATGGCTGGATGGCATCACTGAGTCGGTGGACATGAGTTTGAGTGAACTCCGGGAGTTGGTGATGGACAGGGAGGCCTGGCGTGCTGTGATTCATGGGGTCGCGGAGAGTCGAACACGACTGAGCGACTGAACTGAACTGAACTATGCCACCAGATAAGAGCTGTGATCTTATTCTGCTTTTATTCTTTTGACTTCTTACCACTTGATAGGTATTTTGTTTTCTTACAGTCAAAGTAATTTTCAAAAGGTTGAAAACAAATGTCTCAAAAAAGTATAAAATGAACACATGACAAAGATTTTACTCATCATAATAAATTGCTGCTGCTGCTGCTGCTAAGTCACTTCAGTCGTGTCCGACTCTGTGCGACCCCATAGACGCAGCCCACCAGGCTCCCCTGTCCCTGGAATTCTCCAGGCAAGAACACTGGAGTGGGTTGCCATTTCCTTCTCCTCATAATAAACTATTCATCCATTATTATCTTAAATAATGAGGGAACCAGTAATATGGTAGGTAAGACTTGTGCAAATGAGAATCTATATCAGAGATTTAGATTATCAGCCAAAGGGAAGCTGAAATAAATTTGCTAATAGTTGCAAAAACACTAATATCCTATTAAGCAATAAACTGTCATGTCAGGAGCTATTTCTACTACCAGATGGAAATAACTCCATCTCTACTAACAAAATCCATTTGTATTACTAGGGATAGGAATTATTTATGTTGCTTTCGGACAAGAATTATTTGCATTTCTATCAGTTTTCTGCCAAGTTGGCCTCTACTCCTACAAAGTTCTAAAACAGCTTATTCAACATAAGGTCAAAGATATGCCCCAGGTGAAGAAGGAATTGGCAAACCACTAGAGTATTCTTGCCTGGAAAATCCCATGGACAGAGGAGCCTGGCATGCTACAATCCATGGGGTCACAAAGAGTAGGACATGACTGAGCTCGCACACACGCATACCCCAGCACTGCAATGAAAGACATTGAGCAATCCTTTTCTGCCCATTTATAAGTTCTGGGCAATATTTTCTGGACACCTATACAATCGCTAGACTGTAAGATTTAAAAGAGCAAGGATTTTGTTTAACTCATCGCTGAGTTATCAGCATCTAGAACTATATACAGTATGTAGTTGGCTTGCAATAAATATATATTGAATGAGTGAGTGGAAGATGAGAAAGTAAGAATGTGAGTGTGAACAATGTCCAGTACAAGGATCTAGCAGCTGTAAAGTGGAGGAGGTACATGTACAGAGACAGGCCTTTTTTTTTTTTAAAGCTCATAGATGTTTAAAGCCAGATAAGGATCCAATGAAGAGAGACACTGAATACACTGGCGAGGAGGTGTTCCAGACACAACTGTTTTCAAAGGTTTACACCAAATAAGAATGTCAGGACCAGAGCCACGGTCTCCCTGGGCCTCTTCTCACTTCAAGCCTCTAAAAATTGAGGGAACAAGAGAGAGAGGGTTGGACTAGCTCAATGATTCTCACCAATTTGGTCTTGTAGCTCCTTTGCACTCTTAAAAATTGAGAATTATTGAGATTTTACTTGTCTGTCTATCAATAGTTGCCAGATGAAACATTAAAACAGAGAAATTTTTCTAAAATATTTGTTCATTAAAAGTAACAATAAATCTTTTACTTAAATATCTTTATGAAACATAATATATTTCTCTAAAAGAAATTTAGCCAGAAGAGTTACATTGTTTTACACACCTCTTGCAAATTAATATCTGGCTTAATAGAGCTGTATTCTTTTTTAAAAAAAGCTTTAGAAAAAAATGTAATATGGGTTAGAATCTCAGCTCCAAAGAAAGGAAGATTTCTAGGAAAGAAATAAAAGAACCTAAAAATCTTTTATTTTCTTATTCCTAACTGATCTAACAAAATACATGAAAAGATGTCTTAATCATATATCACTAGGGAATTGCAAATTAAAATGGTACTACTTCACACCTTTAAGAATGGCCAAGATCCAAAGCACTAACAAACAACCCCAAACGCTAGTGAGGTTGTGGAGCAGAAGGAAGTCTTATTCATTGCTGGTGGGAATACAAAACAGGAGAGCCACTTCGGAAGACAGTTTGGCAGTTTCTTACAAAGCTAAATGTACATTTATAAGATTCAGAAATAACACCCCTTGGTATTTACCCAAATGAGTTGAAAACTGTGTGTTCACACAAAAACCTGCACACAAATGTTTATAGCAGATGGAGGAGCCTGGTAGGCTGAAGTCCGTGGGGTCGCTAAGGGTTGGACACGACTGATCAACTTCACTTTCATTTTTCACTTTCACACATTGGAGAAGGAAATGGCAATCCACTCTAGTGTTCTTGCCTGGAGAATCCCAGGGAAGGGGGAACCTGGTGGGCTTCCATCTATGGGGTTACACAGGGTCGGACACGACTTAGCAGCAGCAGCATTCATAATTGCCAAAACTTGGAAGTAACCAAGGTGGCCTTCAAGATATGAATGGATATATTATGGTACATCCAGACAATGGAGTATTCATCATTAAGTCAAAAACTGCTAAAAAAATGTATTAACTAAAACAAAACCAAATTACATTCTATCAATACATAGCTAGTAACAGTCACTTTCAGGTAAACCTTAAGTACAGAATACAGACATTCCCATCTGTACTTAAGGCATCAGGCCACACTGAGGATGGTGAGAACAGAATATAACAATCATTGGAATGTGAATCACTTTAACTGTGGGCTCTCCACCATTTATCCTTTTCCCCCTGATTACTAGTAAGGAGATTGAATCAGTAATCAAAAACTTCTCATCAAGCAAAACTCCAAGACCAGATGACTTCAGTGGTGAATTCTAACTTTAAAAATTGAGGTAAAACCATATAAAACATTACATTACAGATGTGCAGGGCTTCCCAGATAGCACAGTGGTAAAGAATCCTCCTGCCAATGCAGGAGATGCAGTTTTGATCCCTGGGTCAGGAAGTTTCCCCTGGAGAAGGAAATGGCAAGTCCTCCACCAGTATTCTTGCCTGGAAAATTCCATGGACAGCAAAGCCTGGCAGACTGAAGTCCACGAGCTCCCAAAGAATCAAGCACAACTGAACGACTGAGCAATTGAGCACACACACACACCCACTACAGATATACAACATAGTAATTCGATATTTGATACTATAAAAATCTAGTTACCATGATTACCATAAACTTACCGGCTTCACCCATTTCCCCACCTCCCATTCCTTCCCCTCTGGTAATCACTTATTCTGTTTTAAGACATGGCCCATTTGAAAGCAGTGATGTTGATATATCCAAACTAGGTTTCTTCCTCCTCCCCATTGCGATTAATCTTTTCATAATCTTCTTATTCCTATAAAGCAAATCAGAAAAGAATTTTGAAAAATGTTTAGAATAAGACATTATCCCATACCAAATCCTTGAAAATGATCAATAAAATAAGGAATACACTTCTGGAGTCTGAGTGGTTTGCCCTACCACCTAAAGGATTTTAAAATTTAAAAGATTAAAAAACTTAAAAAGATTTTATGTGGTAGACGAAAGAAAGATGGGGGAGCCTGGTGGGCTTCCGTCTATGGGGTCACACAGAGTCAGACATGACTGAAGTGACTTAGCAGCAGCATTCTGTATACTACAATTGGTTCTACCACCTTTATCTTTATACCCTCCCTTTCCTGCTCACAGTTTCTCTCCAAATGCCCTCTCTGTTCACAAAGCTCTTGGTGTTCCCTTTAAAAATAAAAAAAAAAAGAAAAAGGAAGGGAGGAAGGAGAGAAAGACACAAACAAGCTCCCTTGATATTACTGCCTCAACTGCTATCTCCTCTTGCTCAGTTCAAGTAGTAGAGATCATCAATATGACCTGTTCCTAGTTCTTCACATGCTCTACTCCAACTATCACCTGACCCTCTCAACAGACTCTCAGAAAGACCACCAGTAGTGTCCCAAATTGACGTTTGCAACAGCACTGCATTAATCATAATCTTACATGGCTGTCTTACTGCCAACCATTTCCTCTGAAACTCTCTACCCTTGGCTTTCTCACTTATCTCCCAATCTCTAGCTGTACTTTTTCAGTCTTCATTGCTCACTTGCCATCAATAAGCTGATTCTCCTTAAGATTCTTCTGTAGTCCCTTCTAATTCCCAAAGATGTTTCTCTCTAACCCAGACTTTCTGAACACTGGACACATGTCAGGCATGTACCACATATAATTTTTGGCCATTGAACTGAACTTCTATTAATACCTATCCTCTAATCCAGAATTATTACAATAATCTCTTACCTTCCAATCTAGTCTCTGTTGCAAGATTTCAGTCTACCATCCAAAAAAATACTATAATTTCCCTTCACACAAACCTTGCATCACCTCCAGCCAATTCTATCACCATAAGCTGGATTTTGTACTCATGGATGACCATTGGGAATTATGTGTCTACATAAAACCTAAAGCACTTCTTGTGTGTATTCCTAATGTGTATTTTCTTGGATGGAGGGTACGTCATCATCATCATTTTCTCAAAGAAGTCTTATGTCCCAAAAGCGACTGAGAGACTATGACCTGCAGGATAATATAAGAGACCTTTAATACAGATATTAAACCAGTAGTCTGTTCCTCCCCTTTATAGACTTACTCATCAATAAGCTTCAATTTATTGGCCTATTTGCAGTCTGTAAGTAGGTCATATTCTTCCACTTTCAGGTATTAGTATGGGCTGTTTTCACTACCAAAATGCCCAAATTGTTAATTTCTAACTGCTGAGTTCTTCCTCAGTACATGTAATCCCTTCTAAAATTTCCCTAAGTCACTCCCATATAAGTACTACCCATATATTTTCATAGCATCTCTTAGTCATTTTCATCCCAGCATGCTAAATGGGTTTTGTCTTATTAATTTTTGTATCCCCAGCTAAGTACCTGACATATGGTAAGAACTCTAATTTTTTCTTTCTTAAAACGGATCTCTCAGACTTCCCTGGTGGTAGAGTGGAGAAGAATCCAACTGCCAATGCAGGGGACGAGGTTTCAATCCCTGGTCTGGGAAGATTCTACCTATCTAGAAGCAGCTAAGCCCATGTACCACAACTACTGAAGCCTTGTTCCTAGAGCCTATGTCCCACAACAAGAGAAGCCACCACAACAAGAAACCCATGCACTGCAATGAAGGGTAGCCCCTGCTCGATGCAACAAGAGAAAGCCCACATGCAGCAAGAAGATCCAGCACAACCAAAAAACAATAACAAAAAGAATAGATCTCTCTAAAATTGAGACCGTTAAGGTCCAACTTGTCAGATACTTTGTTAAGATTGCTAAGAAGAAGCCATATTTGTCTGAGTTCTAATCTACCAGTTAATTATTTTTGCTTCCTATTTCCCTGAAAGTGAAAGTCACTCAGTCATGTACAACTCTTTGTGATCCCATGGACTATACAGTCCATGGAATTCTCCAGGCCAGAATACTGGAGTGGGTAGCCTATTCTTTCTCTAGTGGATCTTCCCAACCTAGGAATCAAACCAGAGTCTCCTGCATTGCAGGCAAATTCTATATGGCTTTCTGGATATATGGCATATGGATTCTGATATAGATGGCAAATTAATGAAACAGCATGCTTCCCCTCTGCCTTCTCCCACCAAATTATTCAGAAACCCATCTAACCATCTACTGTTCTGTGTACCATACTTAAAATTATACTTAAGGGGTACCTCTTAGCACATTCAGGGCATAACAGGTTATCTTCCAGGTCTGGGGGTGCAAAAGTGCAGGCAGGTAACATGAAGAGACAGGTCATCCTCCTGGGGGTGTCAGGTACCCAGGTCTGACCTGCTTGGAACTGCAGGCGAACCCAACCTTCTGTGTCTGCCAAGAGTGGTCTGCCATGGACCACACACCACCGGACACCTAGTCAGGGAAAAACAAGCAAATATAAACTGCTAAGATCAGATAACAGCACCCAAATTCAACCCCTCAGTGAGTCTCTCTTAATTTCACTCTTATATTCTGTTGATGAATCAACTGAATAAGAAGCATAAAAAATGTAGACCAAAAGACACCATAATCTGATTCACAAACTGCATAGCACAAGGGACACTGATAATCAACTTTTGGGAAAACCTGCTTTATGTCTAAGATTTTGCTAAGTGATTTACATGTATTATGAGCAACTGAACTGAACTGAATATTTATTCTTAAGAACATTATTAGTATGTGCTTTAATTTACAGGTGAGGTAAATGAAGCTTACAGTGTTAAAAAAACATAATTTTCCCAGAACCAAAACAAGGATATATGTATTCTAGACTCATGGTCCATTTGCCTAACCACTACATTGTACTACCTCAACCATAGAAAACAGGCAGAAAGATCTTTGTTTAAAAGTCTAAGGAACAATCTAATTGGGGAGATGGGATAGTTCAGAGACAACAAAGGAAGTCCTATCTACTGGGAGTAGATATCCAGTGTCTGAAATTTAGAGAACAGATCAATCAATGTAGGCTTAAGTAGCTATAAAATCTCCCCACACTATAAAACAAGAGTAGAGATTACCATGCTCTTGGATAATATTGTTTAAATGGCTATACCACCCAAAGCATTCTACAGACTTAATGTGATCCCTATCAAATTACCCATGAGATTTTCCACAAAACTAGAACAAGTAATCCTAAAATTGATATGGAACCATAAGAGCCTGAATTACCAAACAATCCTGAGGAAAAAGAGCAAAGTTGGAGCATAACCCTCTCAGACTTTGGATAACACTACAAAGTACATTAATGAAAACAGCATAGTATTGGCACAAAAATAGGCATTTGGGCCAATGGAATGGAAAAGAGAGCCCAGAAATGAACCCACACACTTGGCTCAACTAATCTTTGACAAAGGAGGCAAGAGTGTACAATGGAGAAAAGACAGTCTATTCAGCAAATGGTGTTGGGAAAGTTATAGCTGCATGTAAATCAATCAAGTTAGAATATATCCTTATGCCACATACAAAACTAACTCAAAATGACTTAAAGATTTAAATATAAGACATGACACCATAAAAGTAGAAATTTCCATATAATCCAGCCATCCATCTCCTGGGCATATATTCAGACAAAACTATAATTCAAAAACATACATGCACCCCAGTGTACATAACAGCACTATTTACAATAGTCAAAACATGGGAAAAAAATCTAAATGTCCATCAACAAATGGATAAAGAAGATGGAATGGAATATTGTGCTCAATCACTCAGTTGTGTCCAACTCTTTGCAACCCCATGGATGGTAGCCCACCAGGCAAGAATTTCCCAGGCAAGAATACTGGAACAGGTTGCCATTACCTTCAGGGGATCTTCCTGGCCCAGGGATCAAACTCAAGTCTCCTGCATTGGCAGGTGGATTCTTTACTACTGCACCATCTGGGAAACCCCAATGGAATATTCAGTTCAGTTCAGTTCAGTCGCTCAGTCGTGTCCGACTCTCCGCGACCCCATGAATCACAGCACGCCGGGCCCCCCTGTCCATCACCAACTCCCGGAGCTCACTCAAACACATGTCCATTGAGTCGGTGATGCCATCCAGCCATCTCATTCTCTGTCGTCCCCTTCTCCTCCTGCCCCCAATCCCTCCCAGCATCAGAGTCTTTTCCAGCGAGTCAACTCATTGCATGAGGTGGCCAAAGTATTGCAGTTTCAGCTTTAGCATCAGTCCTTCCAATGAACACCCAGGATTGATCTCCCTTAGAATGGACTGGTTGGATCTCCTTGCAGTCCAAGGGACTCTCAAGAGTCTTCTCCAGCACCACAGTTCAAAAGCATCAATTCTTCGGCGATCAGCTTTCTTCACAGTCCAACTCTCACATCCATACATGACCACGGGGAAAACCATAGCCTTGACGAGACGGACCTTGGTTGGCAAAGTAATGTCTCTGCTTTTTAATATACTATCAAGGTTGGTCATAACTTTCCTTGTTATGAGTAAGCGTCTTTATTAAGCCATAAAAAAGAATGAAACAATGCCATTTGCAGCAACATGGATGGACCTGGAGATTATCATACTAAGTAAAGTAAATCAGAAAGAGAAAGACAGATACCATACGATATCACTTACATGTGGAATCTAAAATATGGACACAGATGAATTTATCTACAAAGTGGAAACAGATTCAAACACAGAGGATGAAGACTTGTGGTTGCCAAGGGGGAGGGGTGTGGGAAGGATGGATTGGAAGTTTAAGATTAGCAGATGCAAGCTGTTATATATAGAATGGATAAACCACAAGGTCCTGCTGTATAGCACAAGGAACTATATTCAATATCTTGTGATGTCATAATAGAAAAGAATATGAAAAAGAATGTGTGTATATATAACTGAATTACTTTGCTATACAGTATAAATTAACACAGTTTTGTAAATCAACTATGACTTCGATATAATAAATTTTAAAGAAATAAATTTAAAAAGAGTAAAGAATTTTGTCGAAGGCTTTCTCTGCATCTATTGAGATAATCAAATGATCGACAAAATTCAACATCCATTTTTGATAAAAACCCTCCAGAAAGTGGGAATTGAAGGGACATACCTCAACATAATAAAAGCTATATATGACAAACCCACAGCAAACATTATCCTCAATGGTGAAAAACTGAAAGCATTTCCCCTAAAGTCAGGAACAAGACAAGGGTGCCCACTCTCACCACTACTATTCAACATAGTTCTGGAAGTTTTGGCCACAGCAATTAGAGCAGAAAAAGACATAAAAGGAATACAAATTGGAAAAGAAGAAGTAAAGCTTTCACTGTTCGCTGATGACATGATCCTCTACACAGAAAACCCTAAAGACTCTACCAGAAAACTACTAGAGCTAATCAATGATTACAGTAAAGTTGCAGGATATAAAATCAACACACAGAAATCCCTTGCATTCCTATACACGAATAATGAGAAAATAGAAAGAGAAATTAAGGAAACTATTCCATTCACTGTTGCAACGAAAACAATTGAATACTTAGGAATATATCTACCTAAGGAAACAAAAGACTTGTACATAGAAAACTATAAAACACTAGTGAAAGTAATCAAAGAGGACACGAATAGATGGAGAAATACACCGTGTTCGTGGATTGGAAGAATAAATATTGTAAAAATGAGTATACTACCCAAAGTAATTTATACATTCAATGCAATCCCTATCAAGCTACCAACAATATTTTTCACAGAACTAGAACAAATAATCTCACAATTTGTATGGAAATACAAAAAACCTCGAATAGCCAAAGCAATCTTGAGGAAGAAGAATGGAACTGGGGGAATTAACCTGCCGGACTTCAGGCTCTATTACAAAGCCACAGTCATCAAGACAGTATGGTACTGGCATAAAGACAGAAATATAGATCAATGGAACAAAATAGAAAGCCCAGAGATAAACCCACGCTCCTATGGACACCTTATCTTCGACAAAGGAGGCAAGAATATAAAATGGAGAAAAGACAGTCTCTTTAACAAGTGGTGCTGGGAAAACTGGTCAGCCACTTGTAAAAGAATGAAACTAGAACACTTCCTAACACCATACACCAAAATAAACTCAAAATGGATTAAAGATCTAAATGTAAGACCAGAAACTATAAAACTCCTAGAGGAGAACGTAGGCAAAACACTCTCCGACATAAATCACAGCAGGATCCTCCAAGACCCACCTCCCAGAATATTTGAAATAAAAGCAAAAATAAACAAATGGGACCTAATTAAAATCAAAAGTTTCTGCACAGCAAAGGAAACTCTAAGCAAGGTGAAAAGACAGCCTTCAGAATGGGAGAAAATAATAGCAAATGAAGCAACTGATAAAGGATTAATCTCCAAATTATACAAGCAGCTCCTGCAGCTTAATTCCAGAAAACTAAGTGACCCAATCAAAAAATGGGCCAAAGAACTAAACAGACATTCTCCAAAGAAGACATAAAGATGGCTAACAAACACATGAAAAAATGCTCAACATCCCTCATCATCAGAGAAATGCAAATCAAAACCACAATGAGATACCATTTCACGCCAGTCAGAATGGCTGCTATCCAAAAGTCTACATGCAATAAATGCTGGAGAGGGTGTGGAGAGAAGGGAACCCTCTTACACTGTTGGTGGGAATGCAAACTAGTACAGCCACTATGGAGAACAGTGTGGAGATTCCTCAGAAAACTGGAAATAGAACTCCCATATGATCCAGCGATCGCACTCCTGGGCATACACACCGAGGAAACCAGAATTGAAAGAGACACATGTACTCCAATGTTCATTGCAGCACTGTTTATAATAGCCAGGACATGGAAGCAACCTAGATGTCCATCTGCAGATGAATGGATAAGAAAGCTTTGGTACATATACACAATGGAGTATTTCTCAGCCATCAAAAAGAATGCATTTGAATCAGTTTTAATGAGGTGGATGAAATTGGAGCCAATTATACAGAGTGAAGTAAGCCAGAAAGAAGAACATCAATACTGTATATTAACGCATATATATGGAATTTAGAAAAATGGTAACCTGAACCCTGTATAAGAGACTGCAAAAGAGACATAGGCATTTAGAACAGTCTTTGGGACTCTGTGGGAGAGGGTGAAGGTGGAATGATTGGGGAGAATGGAATTGTAGCATGTATATTATCATAAGTGACCAGTCCAGGTTCGACGCATAAATTTTCCTCTGTTCAAAAAAAAAAAAAAAAAACAAATAGAAATCCACACATATTCATATAAGAGGAAATAACTCAGGTAATGCATTCTCAATACATTTTAAAATTCATTCTGTTATATTCTTTTTTATTCCCCAAGTCTTGGCAATTTAATTTTGTATTGGTGACCCATGTTGATGTTGTTAAATCATTACTCTTTCATATTTCTATATAATTTTCTTTAGATTTTTACAAAATTTTGTTACATACAGTTGTTTTGAAAAAATAAAAATAAAATTGCAAAGGAAAAAAAAAACACATTATTTGTAAATCAACTGTACTTTAATAAAATTAAAAAGAAGAAAAAAATTGCTGACGTCAGTACACTGACAAAAAAAAAATAAAAAGAGTAAAGACACTGTGGCACAGTATACATGGTGGCGAGGCACTCTCCTGTATCCCAGTATGTGATTGATAACTGCCAGATGAAGAGGAACTAAAAAGGTGAGTAAGTCTGGGGTGCCACTCGCTCATATGGCACATTAATGAAAATTAGAAGAGGTGTCGTCGCTGGGGAAGCAGGTCTCCAAGACTGCTTTTTGGCTGGATACTGCTTTTGAAAATTAGTAAAAGGTACTCATTTCTCCTCCAGAAGGAAGTACAGCCGGGAGGTGGGGGCGGTCAGCAGGCCAACTTTAGCTCCTAGTCTTTTCTTTTTTGTGTCTGGGTTCTTTGTGTGGTGAACAATATGCATCACCACACAAGTCAGTCCTGAATAACAGGATTCAGAACACCTCTGCAAATGGGGTAGAGGGAGGAAAAGCATTCAAGCCACAGAGACAGTGACTTTGTACTGACCAGAGGTAGGTTGTTTTGGAAATGAAAACAGAAATACCAAATAGAGAAGCAGGAACTGAGAAAGATGAAACTAAGTTATGCCCACTCAAGATTCCTCAAGAAGTATTTCAATTATTTATTGCCTACTTTTAATATGCCAAGTTGTATCTCATAAGCCTCACAGTCATTCTATGAAGTCGAAGAGTTGAAATCTTCAATTTTGTAAATCAGGATACTAGGGTTTACACTGAGAAACCTTGGGTTTCTCCAAGAGAAAGGGGAAGATCTCTGGCCGTGGCTGGCCTCATTATTAGATTATGCTTTCTTCCCACCTTCTGCTTAGTGATGAGAAAGTTTCCCTAACTCAGTCACCTGACTCAGAGCCATTCAGGCAAAACTTGACTATCAATCAAAAGATAAGCCCTCTGTGAAGCTAACATTGCATCCGCAGCTATTTTAACCCTTCCACTGTAACTACCATTAGTATTGGACTAATAAAAGTGTGTCTTCTGGGACTTCCCTGGAGGTCCAATGGTTAAGACTTCACACTTTCAATGCAGGGGGCACAGGTTCAATCCCTGGGTGGGGAACTAAGATCCCACATGCCATGTAGTGAAACCAAAAATAAAGCAACTTTTTAAAAAGAAAGAGTGCCTTCTTTCTCTGGCATGGTAACCACTCTTTAAGGTTGATCTTACCTGAGGCTTGTGGCAGAAAGGATTCAGAGGTACGAAGGGCACGTGAATTCTCAGCCTTTGGTTGAACAGCCCTTGCAGCAATTCTTGACCATGCTGCCAGCATGGCTACCTGAGCTGAAGTTACCACCTCAACCATGTTAGTCCTTTGCCCACTCTCACTCATCTTCCTTTTCTGTACACTTCCCCTGTTGGTCACCATGCTGTGTTTCCTTGAACATGAGTGCATTCGGGCCTCCCGAGATGATTTAGGAATATACTGCAAATGAAATTCACAATGAGTATACAGTGAAGTGCCACTGCCCTAAGCACATTTGTGACAGTTTTATCATTCTTCATGCCTTGACCTGTGTATGTCAGTGCAGAAATGGTTTAAGAATGTCAGTTCCCTAAAAGTAGTGATTCTCAGCTGGGAGAAATTTTGTTAGCTAAACTGTGTGTAGGGGGAGGGAGGTCACTGCCACAGTGTGGGTAGAATCCAGGGATATTTAGCCTACTAAACATCCTAAAATGCACAGAACAACCCGCAGGAGAAAAAAAAACGAATTGGCCCCAGATGCCAATTGCCTTGAATGAGAAACCTTGCCTTCGAGGTACAAGGTATAGAGATGGTGGAGAAGAGGGAAAATTTACAGAACTTACATCACCACATTCCTCGCTCACCTGATCTTTTTCAGGATAAGCATGTTCCTGGAGTCTCCGATAAACTTCTATTTTCTAAGGAAATTAAGAAGGGAAATTAAAATTAAAGGGCTTTCCTGGTGGCTCAGAGGGTAAAACGTCTGCCTGCAATGTGGGAGACCTGGGTTCGATCCCCGGGTTAGGAAAATCCCCTGGAGAAGGAAATGGCAACCAACTCCAGTACTCTTGCTTGGAAAATTCCACAGACGGAGGAGCCTGGTAGGCTACAGTCCATGGGATCACAGAGTCGCACATGACTTAGCAACTTCACGTCTCATAAAAATTAAAAGCTGGCAGAGCTCCCATACTTGTTCCAAGCACCAGAGATTCCCACCAGTGCACTCACCTGGCCGTCGGTACTCAGCTTAAGTTGTTGGCACCAATACCGCAAAGTGTCCCGACTCACGTCGTTAATCGGAGGCAAAGTGGTCGGCAAGGGACAAACTGATCTTCTAGAGCTAGAGCTTGGACAATCTTCCTCAAGCTCATTCGTTTGAGGAAGAGGAACTGAGGAAAGAAGGGATCCAAAATAGTAATACATTAATCTATTTGTACAATTCTTTTTAATTTTACGAAGTTCTCACTCCCCACGACTCAATTTGCACATATACATATCCAGTACCTTTTCCTCATCTTACAAATAAGGTAATAGATTCAGAATTCAAGGACTTGCCCAAGATCATACCACCATGAAAATGGAAGACCTAGGACTCAAATCCACATTTTGAAATTATAAATTTTCTATACTACATTCAGCAAACTGTTTTTTACAGCCATCACCAACTTCCTGAATAGAACATTACATTGGATTGCTTTCCAAAAGGTCCAGATGCTGGTCCACAAACTATCTGTCCTAATAGACATCATTAAAACCACCCCTTACAACAACAATCCTCCATTCTATCCACCTGCCTCAACAAAGAAAAGTTACCCTGTCTCACATCACTTTGCTTAGATTTAACTTGTCACTATCTGCTCCATTTTGAAGCCCTCGTTATTTGTCCCCGCCAAATAAAATCATTCTAAAAATACTACCTTGATGCCTCTATATAAAGCCCCAAGAACAGATATGAAGTGTCCTCTAGATATTTTATCAGTAATTACTCACCAAGCAAAAGATTAGATGTTTTCAAAGAGATTTAGCCTCCCAAATACCACCTGATCTTATATGTGGAATCTAAAAAAGCTAAATTCAGGCACAGAGAGTATACTGGTGGTTGCCAGGAATTGGGGGCAGGGGAAATGGGGAGTTTCCCTGGATCAAAGGGTACAAATTTTCAGTTATAAGATGAGTAATTTCTAGGGATCTAATGCATATCAAGGTAACTATAGTTAATACTATAATGTATTCTTAAAAATTAAGAGAGTAAATCTTAAAATGTTCTCACTATGGTGAAGGGAGTTAACCGTGTGAGATCATGAATGTGTTCTTATTTTGTCATCATTTCTTAATTTCTTATTATTGTTCTTAATCTTATTTGGTCATCATTGTGCAATAGACACATATATCAATCATCACATTATATACCCCAAAATTACACAATGTTTTCTGTGTCAATTATATATAACAAAAAACTCAGAAAAAAATGATCTGGTCTTTGTAAGAGGTATGTAAAAAGTGTATTCACCAAAATGAAAACAAGACTGGCCTTCGTTGGTTGGGAATTTGAGCTCACATCTAGTTGCCGCATAAGATCATGCTCTATTCAAAGCACTCCACTGACTATTATTTTTGTCTTTTTCAAAGTAAGATAGTAAGGGTGCTTAGCGAATGAGAAGTATGAGACTTTGAGAAATCTCTTACCACAGGTTATCAAGGTGAGAATTAAGCTGGGTGTCACAAAGCTAAGTTAGGGGAACTTACTTTTCCTGGGCTTCCCAGAGTTGGAGGGGCTGCAAACTGAGCTAACCCTGTGGTCTTCATACCTTCATCATTTGTATTCGGTGCCTCCTCTTTGACTTCTGAAGTTGAGGAAACACCTGGTTCCACGTGATGGTATTCAATAATTTCCTCATTAACTGGATACAGTGTAAGAATCACATTTTCTTCATCTAATGGCCCTTCAAAGAAATTCTGGAAAAGGAAGTGTCCATTACTGTTCTCATTTAATGCTGTACACTAAGATGTTTAACTTCATGGTGCAACTAATGAGTAAGAAACTGAGAAGCCAGGAGTTGAATGGAAAGACTGAGATTCCCTGAATTTGATATTGATTAGTAGACCCTTTATTGTGAAGTATGAAAGTGAAAGTCGCTCAGGCATTTCCAACTCCTTTCGAACCCATGGACTATACAGTCCATGGAAATCTCCAGGCCAGAATATTGGAGTGGGTTGCCATTTCCTTCTCCAGGGGATCTTCCCAACCCAGGGATTGAACCCAGGTCTCCTGAATTGCAGGGGGATTCTCTACCATCTGAGCCACCAGATAAGCCCCTATTAGACCCTTTATTAGATAAGAAAAACAATGAAGAAATGAGCAAAAGCAGATTTACACTGACTAAATGACATGAGTTTGAGTAATCTCCAGGAGTTGGTAATGGACAGGGAAGCCTGGCGTGCTGCAGTCCGTGGGGTCACAAAGATTAGGACATGACTGAGCAACTGAACTGAACTGACCGATAAGAAGAAATTAAAGCATAGATCTTCGGTTTGGGGAAACCATTTCCCTCATAGTCTTTCTCTTCATGAGCTAAAACATATTTTCATTTTATCTCCTAAATCTACGTGGAAGGTGTTTCTGCCTTCTCATCTTCTATTGTGTGATTCAAGTAAGCATCAACTCTCACTGGCAGGAGCAATTATCTTCTGTTTTTCCAAAATCCATCTATGCCCCTTTGTACAGACTGCTCTCTTGTTTATTTAAAATACTTTAGTTGGGAGGGAGTTTCAAACATGGAGGGGTTATATATAAACATCCACTCTGATATTCTTGCCTGGAGAATCCCTGAACAAAGGAGCCTAGCAGGCTACAGTCTGTGGTGTCGCAAAGAGTCTGACACGACTGAGTGACTAACACTTTCGCACTTTCGCTTTTCATAGCTGAATCACCGTATGGCAGCAGAATCTAACACAACACTGCAAAGCAATTATACCCCAATTTGAAAAAGTAAATAATAATTTAATTATTAAAATAATAATTTTTAAAAAATATTTCCGTTAAAGACAAAATTCCCTCATACAGCCTGTAAATTCTTAAACAGCAGGGACCCTGCCTTCCTTTCCAGTTGAAGACCCCTGAGCTTTCCGAGCTTCAGCCATAGCAACCTTGTTTAAGCCCCACGACCTGAGGGAAGCAAATGTAACTGTCTTACTCTCCACGGCAATCACAGGGTACACAGTGGACAGTCAGTGTTCTTTTAACAATTTCATGAATGAAAGATAAAGTGGATAGGTAGAAAGGTACTGATATTTATGGGTTTTGCACAGTACGCATGCACTGTGCTAGGAGCTTTCTATAGTTCTCACTTAATCCCATAACACACTTATAGTAATTTACTGGTTTTCATATTTTACAAACTAGGCAACTGAAAGTGTCAGTTGCTCAGTCATATCCTACTCTTTGTGACTCTATAGACTCTGTCCATGGGAATTCTCCAGGCAAGAATACTGCAGAAGGTTGTTGCCATGCCCTCCTCCAGGGGGTCTTTCCCACCCAGAACCGGAATCTCCAGCATTGCAGGCACTCTTTATTGTCTGAGCCACCAGGGAAGTAACTGAGGCTCAGAAATTAAATAATCAATGCTATAGTCACATATGCTTAAGTTTCTTAACTTCTCCTCTCAAACCAAGGGCAAATAAACTCCATTCCAGCTCAGTTATAATACACTCTTTTCTGAACAGCTAGATGCATCTGTATTTGACATGCCTTTCCCTGTTTGTTCAGTCATCAAGTTGTGTCTGAATCTCTGCAACCCCATGGACTGCAGCACACCAGGCTTCCCTCCCCCTGTTTAAATCTTTTCAAAGATTTCCCCTTGTTTTCACACTTCAGCTTGCAACTGGGGATTTTGCGTTTGTACACCACTTTTTCAAAGTACTCTGGAACATACTTTACTGGTCAGCTTAAAAAAACAAACTGGCATTATTGGGGGAACTATCATTCCAGTCAAGAGGTAAACAGCTATACGACTTGCCCGTAAATTCTATCTATATTTAATAGTGGCCAATTCTTTCCTTCAACACGAATTGCGGTCCCCGTGTGTGTGTGTGTGTGTCTCAGTCATGTCTGACTCTATGTGATCGTGTGGACTGTAGCCCACCAGGCTCTTCTGTCCATGGAATTCTCCAGGCAAGAATACTGAAGTGGGTTGCCATTCCCTTCTCCAAGTGGTTCATGTGAATGAAACCTGCTCAGTTTATAGCCTCATCTAGTTAAAGACTCAGAGAAGGCAATGGCACCCCACTCCAGTACTCTTGCCTGGAAAATCCCATGGATAGAGGAGCCTGGTGGGCTGCAGTCCATGGGGTCGCACAGAGTCACAGCGACTTCACTTTCACTTTTCACTTTCATACATTGGAGAAGGATCTGGCAGCCCACTCCAGTGTTCTTGCCTGGAGAATCCCAGGGATGGGGGAGCCTGGTGGGCTGCCGTCCTTGGGGTCGCACAGAGTCGGACATGACTGAAACGACTTAGAGGAGCAGTAGCAGTTAAAGACTACCCAAGCAAAGTCAGGAAACCTGTTTTGTAGCAAGGCCATTGGGAGTGGGTTGCTTCTTATCCCTGAAGGAAAGAAACCACTAGTCAATTCACTGTCTGAACGTACGCATATTACCCTTTTCACTCTTTTCACTGCAGCCAGCCATTTCTTTACCATTTTATCTTGCCCAACTACAACATGACTTTCTATGAAAAAAGTTATCTTACTTAGAACTAGAAAGAGAAATATTTAATTTCTCCCTTTTACTTTCATCCAAGCTGCATACCATAACCACATGAAAGAAAATAATTCATTTGCAAAGAGGAGATTCTCAGAGATTTCTCACATCCAGAGATTAAGACTTGTGGCAAGAGGGAAATAGAAGTGAGCTTGAGAAAAGCTTCAAAAAGTGAATCTGTAGGAAAATGAATGAAATTAAAGCCAAACTTACCTTCCCGTAATTTGAGAATGCCATTTCAAGGAATGCTCAGAGAAATGGTGAGCCACAATGTTCGATCTCTGCAGTTTAATCCTCTTTACCTGAGGGTTTCTAGTCCAGTTTCTCCTTCCTTTTGTAAGCAAATGTACCCTACTTCCTCTTTCCCAGAAGAGTGTATTCCTCCCTCCTCTTTCCAACCTCCCTTGTTATCTGTCAGTGTGATAATTTCATCAGCTTTATACACACTCTTGTCTATTAGGTGACAGTTAAGTTACTGGGTAATTAATCACTCCTGATCTTTTAAAAAAATTTTGGTGTTTATTCCTTTAAGATGAGACTTAGAAAATAAAAAATGACAAACGGTTGTTAAGTTACAAACAAATGAACAATATTTGTAAATAACATTGATGATAGATTGAAGGATGTTTTGTGGAGGGAATAGAAGTTCAAAGGTATTTTGTAAATAATTTATGGCTGAGGGTGTGTTACTCACTGGGAGATTAGATTTAGATTGTAGTGTTTGGATAACACGATCACTCCAAGATCCAGCTCTAAACACAAATTTTAAGCCCACCATAATGGTGAGCTGAGTAGAAGGGAAAGGTTAGGCTATTCAGAATAAGAACCTCAGGAGACAAAACACCAAGGCATGAGATCTGCTAATGAATGCAGAAGGAACTGCACAACTGCAGTTCTTGGGAACTGCTACAGGATAATGTTGGGGCAGGATGTGACAAGAGATGAGGCTGGAGAGGTCACAGATGTTTTCATAGGCCATTCTAATGAGTCAGAGCTTCTAAAGGAAAATCTTCACAAACAGTATGGCAGCCCTGGCATCCATTGGTCTCATAATAGGCTTTCTCTTCCCAGAGGCCATCAGTCTCAGGACCCAGGAAGCCCAGGTAACTTTCAGTCAGTTCAGTCACTCAGTCGTGTCCGACCCTTTGCAACCCCATGAACTGCAGCACGCCAGGCCTCCCTGTCCATCACCAACTCCCAGAATTTACCCAGACTCATGTCCATTGAGTCAGTGATGCCATCTAACCATCTCATCCTCTGTCGTCCACTTCTCCTCCCACCTTCAATCTTTCCCAACATCAGGGTGTTTTCAAATGAGTCAGCTCTTCGCATCAGGTGGCCAAAATACTGGAGTTTCAACTTCAACATCAGTCCTTCCAGTAAACACCCAGGACTGATCTTTAGGATGGACTGGTTGGATCTCCTTGCAGTCCAAGGGACTCTCAAGAGTCTTCTCCAACACCACAGTTCAAAAGCATCAATTCTTCTGTGCTCAGCCCTCTTTATAGTCCAACTCTCACATCCATACATGACTACTGGAAAAATCATAGCCTTGACTAAATGGACCTTTGTTGACAAAGTAATGTCTCTGCTCTTTAATATGCTGTCTAGGTTGGTCATAACTTTCCTTCCAACGAGTAAGCGTCTTTTAATTTCATGGCTACAGTCACCAGCTGCAGTGATTTTGGAGCCCCCCAAAATAAAGTCATCCACTGTTTCCCCATATATTTCCCATGAAATGATGGGACCGGATGCCATGGTCTTTTCTAAATGTTGAGCTTTAAGTCTACTTTATCACTCTCCTTTTTCACTTTCATCAAGAGGCTCTTTAGTTCTTCACTTTCTGCCATAAGGGTGGTGTCATCTGCTTATCTGACAGGTAACTTTAACATAGTACTATAAAGTATTCAAAGTGCAAGAACTCTGCCTCAATTTGCTTAAGAACTGGGGGCACAGAGGTAAAGAATCCGCCTGCCAATGCAGGACATTTGGGTTCAATCCCTGGGTGGGGAAGATACCCTGGAGGAGGAAATAGCAACCCACTCCAGTATTCTTGTCTGGAGAATCCCATGAACAGTGGAGCCTGGAAGGCTACAGTCCATAGCGTCGAAAAGAATCAGACCCGACTGAGCACACACAAATGCATGGAACTCCAGCCAGACCCCCAAAATCAAATCCTTGAGCACAGTACAAGATCCAGAAATCTGTGCTTCAACAAGCCCTCAGGGTAGTTCTTCCTAAAATCTATAAACATTAGCTAGATCAGGGTGTGACCAAATGGCTTTGGATTAAGCAGACAATGCTTGGAATCCTGGCTCCTCCCTTTCAGGGTGGAAACTGAATTGGCCCATGGAGATTCAGCCAAGAAAACACTTCATCTCCCCACTTGGGTGTGGTCCCACCTGACAGGCTTTTTCTGGATGATTTAGAAAAGAGTTGATGTGGTAGCCAGTACAGAATGAGTCCAGTGCCTTAGGTTAAGATAGGACTTTGAGTGGAAAGACCATTCATTACTGTATTTCTTAGCATTTATTACAATGTAATTATCTTATTCATTTTCTTGGGCTTTTTTTCTTCTGCTTTTTGAAAACATTACATTATGGGAAAGTTTAAACATATAAAAACGACAGTAATATCTGCAGTCCTCATGGATCAGTCGTCAAGCTTTGACAACTATTGACCCCCAGCTAATCTGATTAACAAGGCTTCCTTATTAGCTCAGATGGTAGAGAATCTGCTCACAGTGCTGGAGACCCAAGTTCAGATCCCTGGGATTCCCAGGAAAATTCCCCTGGAGAAGGAAATGGCAACCCACTAGAATATTCTTAACTGAGGAATCCCATGGACAGAGGAGCCTGGCAGGCTCCAGTCCATAGTAGTGTTAGTCGTGTCCAACTCTGCAATTCCACAGACTGGAGCCCGCCAGGCTCCTCTGTCCATGGGATTCTCCAAGCAAGAACACTGGACTAGATCACCATTCCCTTCTGCAAGGCATCTTCCTAACCCAGGGATCAAACCCAGGTCTCCTGCATTACAAGCAAATTCTTTACCGTCTGGGATACAGGGAAGAAAACTGGACACAACTGAAACAACTTAGCATGCACGCAGTCTGATTTAATCTAAACTGTCACCTAGTCTCCCTCCCTTGGGTTATTTTGAAGGAAATACCAGACTTCATATCTTTCACAAATTCAGGAAAAAAGGACTTTTTCTAACTTACAGTTATATACGGATCTATGAAATAAAATGCATGACCTAGGGCTTCCCTGATAGTCCAGTGGTTATGAATCCACCTTGCAGTGCAAGGGACACCAGTTGGACCCCTGGTCCAAGAAGATCCCACATCCCAGGGAGCAACGAAGACCATGTGCCACAGCTATTGAGCCTGTGCTCCAAAGTCCAAATGCTGCAACTATTGAAGCTTGTGCACCTAGAGCCCATACTCTGCTACAAAAAATGCCACTGCAGTGAGAAGACAACAAGTAGCCCCCGCTCACCAAACTAGAAAAAGCCTGTGTGCAGCAACAGAGACCCACTGCAGCCAAAAATAAAATTATAATAAATTTCTAAAATCTTTTTAAAAGGTATTACATATTTCAAATATATTTTATTTACTACATAGGTTAAATATTTAAAGCATTGTATTGTTTTGTTTAGATAAATGTTTTTCAAAAGCTTTTTTCTTTAAAGTGAAAGGAACATGATCTATAATTTTGTCCCCTGCATTGCAAGGCAGTTCTAATATATAACAGAAAAAACTGGAGCAACCATGGTTGAACGTTAAAAACCTGTACGACAGCTCACAGAACACTGGTTCTGAGAAACAGAGGTTCTGGACACTGTGGCACAGTGTTCCTCTCAGGCAGAAGGGATAGCTACTAAGTTCTTCCATTTCCTGAGGAGGAAAGTATAACTTGCACTATGAAAGATGTTCACAACTTTGCTACATCCTTCATTTCAAGAATTCCCACTTACAAGGATTACTGAAATTTTATATCTACTTTAGAGCGCTAGTTGCAGATCTTCACCTTCTGATCAAGAATATATTAGCAGATTTCTTTTTCTTTCTATTAAAAAAAAAAATCTCTGCAGGAAGCAACAGTCACAATTAGGAGAATCTTAAATTCAGAATCCAAATGAGTAAGGGCTTGTGTTCTGTAATGACTCAGAGGATGTGGTTAGGACAGAGCATGGCAGTCAGGTGAGATGAGGTAGCAAGGACAACTTTTGAGGAATGGACAATAGTTGCAAATATAGCCTCCACCAGCAAGTGATCTTGGTCAGTCAAACCAAGTCTTGTCTCACCCTCCTCTTTCCATATTGAATGCATTATGCATTTTCATCAAGATAAATCTATGAGACAGATGGAATAGCTGTGAGACATGTTGAAGTTGGAAAGCTCAATTCATGTTGTCCTCTTGAAGTGGGTGAAGATTGGTGCCAAAAATTTTTGGACCCCTGAGCAATTGCCTCTATATGAGGGTTGTGGGTGAGGAAGGCTGGGGACTGAGGCCAAGAAATGTAAACTGAAGTTATTTCCTCCTATGTCCCTATCAGTCATTTGTTCCCTCCTGTTTTCCACCTCTCACTCTACAAATTCTATCCTACTAGCACACAAAAATGTTTAACTGCATCCCACTTAAAACGCTCAGCTCTTTTAACACTGTCATTTTATTTAATTACTATTCTCTCTCTCTGTTCCTTCCCAGTTCAACTTTCTGAACACATCTTTTCTTTATCTTTTAGCTGCACTGGATCTTCATTGCTGTGTGCAGGCTTTTTCTAGTTTTGGCGAGTGGAGGCTACTCTCTAGTTGCAGGCTTCTCATTGTGGTGACTTGCTGTGGAGCACAGGCTCTAGGGCATGTGAGCTTCAGCAGTTGCAGCCCAAGGCTCAGCAGTAGTAGCACGTGGACTTTGTTGCCTTGTGGAATGTGGGATCTTCCTAGACCAGGGATTGGACCAGTGTCCCCTGTGTTGGAAGGTAGATTCTAAACTACTGACCCACCAGGGAAGCCTTGTAGACATCTTTTTACTCTGTCTAGTTCTTTTCCACCTTCATCTGTTTTTCTGTCTCCTTTCCCACTCCTAAAATACTGATGTCCATCTATTCTTGATCACGTTTTATGCTTCTGTAGAACAGCTTCATCCATTTTTCCACTTTCAACTTCCATCTACATGCTGGTGAGTCCTATACACATATTTCTAGCCCAGCCTTTTTGCCTGCCTTACTGACCCAAGTTGTGGCATATCCTGCTTATGCCTTTCAAACATAGTAAGAAATAAACTCAGCGGACTGCCCCAGCAATCCAGTGATTAAGACTCCATGCTTCCATTGCAGGGGACATAGGTTCTTTCTCTGGTCGAGGAAGTTCTGCATGCCTACATGCCGCATGGTGGAGTAAAAAAGAAAATAAAGAAAAAATAAATAAAAAAATAAACTCAGTGACGTCCCTAACAAATTTTTACCACCTTTGGTATTTCTTCTCCTTGAGATGTATTATCACCCACCTAGGCAAGCCACTCCAGTACTATTGCCTAGAAAATCCCATGGATGGAGGAGCCTGGTAGGCTGCAGTCTGTGGGGTCGCTAAGGGTCGGACACGACTGAGCGACTTCACTTTCACTTTTCACTTTCCACTTTCACACATTGGAGAAGGAAATGGCAACCCACTCCAGTGTTCTTGCCTGGAGAATCCCAGGGACGGGGGAGCCTGGTGGGCTTCCGTCTATGGGGTCACACAGAGTCGGACACGACTGAAGTGACTTAGCAGCAGCAGCAGCAGCAGCCATCTAAAGGTGAAAACATAAAACACTCTTTTTCCTTAAATTCCAATAGGTTTAAATCCTATGGAGTCAAACACATATCTTGTCTGCTATTGCTTTTCCTCTAATTCTACTGCCATTGTCTTATTTCTTGTCTAAAGCATCTCTAATCATTTATCAAAATTTCTTGCTGACCGTAATACCTCCCAGCCAACCTATTCTTTTTCCTTAATTGAAATACAGTTGATTTACAATGTTGGGTTAGTTTCAAATGTACAGCAAAGTGATTTGATTTTGTATATGTATGTATGTATGTATGTATGTATGTGTGTATGTGTGTATATATACATATATGCATATATACATATTCTTTTGAAGATTCGACCCATTCTTTTTTTAGCATATACATTTTAAAAAATTTATTTACTTTTTAATTGAAAGATAATTGCTTAACAGAATTTTTCAACCCATTCTTGATGCTGTGAAATACCAATATATGTTATCTCAAGCTGAGTTTCATGATTAGGGAATTTAGAATATATGCACACCAAGGTGGGACAGGAAGCAGTTTGAAAGGTTTTGAATTGGCCTTCCTGCTGCAATAGTTCTTATTCCTCAGTCCAAGGACCCAATATGACAGTTACTTCATGTGACAAATATATCGATTCCAGTTTTTACATTCAGAGACTGGAAAAAGAGTCCTTGGGTTTCATAAAAAACAGTGGGCCTCCTTGAGCTTTACTTTAGCCAGGACTCAGCTACTACCGGGCTCCTTTAAGCCCCAAAGCTAAGAAGAAGAGGGTCATGATGATAATTTGAGATCATAGGCAATACAGATCCTACGTCCAATGGTTTTTAAATGTCTCATTTATCTTTTCCAGTGTACAGTCACATCGTTAAATAACTATATATCCTTTTGGGGAAAGACTGGAGGAATAAACATAAGCAATATATACTTTACATTTTATGGTGGTTATAGAGTCCTTCATAGGAAGCCAACCATCTCATCAACTAGTGGGTTCCAGATCTAAAAATCAGTTCAGGTCTGGGAGCTAAGCAAGAGATGGTGACTTTTTTATTAGAGTGACTGCCCTCAGCGTCCTGATCCTCTATTTTTTTTTTTTTGCCTACACTGTGGCTTCTGGGACCTCCAGGGAAGTCCTCCTGCTCCTTTATTCTTGACTTTAATTGTAGGTGTTAAGAAGCATCTTTTTTCACAATAGATAAATGATAAGTATATCAATGGAGTAGGAAATGGCAACTCATTCCAATATTCTTGCCTGGAGAATTCCATGGACAGAGCAGACTGGTGGGCTATAGTCCATGGGGTCACAAAGAGTCAGACACAACTGAGTACACATCAGCCCATGTATCAAATTATTGTTATACACCTCAAACTTGTACAGTGGTTTATGTCAATTACATCTCAATAAAACTGGAAAATTTAAAAATAAAAGTAGTTGCTCACCTCCACATTAAAAAAAAAAGAAGAAGAAGCAGCGTCCTTGTTGGCTGCCATCTACTTTGACCCTAGGCGCCATGATCTATTAACCATCGCCACAGCCTCCTGTGAATCAAGCCCCCTTGGCTGCCCTCCAACCTTCCTGGTCATTGTAGCCTCCTGGTTTCTGCTTGTTAAGTGGCACCATCTGGTTCATTGACTTCAGGGCCCATCACCCCCAGAATGACATTAACGAGCCCAGTTCTGTGCCAGCCTCACCTACCATCAGCCTGGTCTGCAGAGGATCATTGACCTTCTCAGCAATACTGCTTCTCCCTTCTCCATCACATTCCTGATGGCCATGGTGAAAGCTGGGCCCTCCCATGGAACATCCTCTGGTGGGTTTCCAGCCTCACGCCCTGCAGGTCCACTTTGCTCACCTCTTTATTCCCTCCTCCACCCTCTGCCAGGGAAGCTTGGGCGTTTATACTTTGTTTGGTGTTGGCTGTCACTTTCCCCTCTCCCCAGACCTCTAAGAACCATCCTAGCAGTGAATCTGTCCCATCTCGTGGGATCCTTGCTAAGATCTTAAATCCTGTGCAAAGAGAAAATATTCCCCAAATAGAATGAAATCTTGCTTATCTAATGTTATAGTCCAGTCCTTTTGATCAGTTGCTTTTAAAAAATAGTGAAAGAATCATCCCCCTAACCCCTGCCAGTACACGCTGGCTGAAGTCTGCAGATCCTTCAGTGTATGTTCTCTTTCCTCCCTTGCCAGGCCCATCACATCCTCAGCTGGGTTATGCTGGAATGTAATTCTCAGTTATTGGCCTAGTAGTTGGGAGAGGAATTTGGAGGACATTTTTGATGGGAGCACCTGTCACGACTATCTTTCGGAAGTGGGGTGTTGTGTAGCATCCTCCAGCATACAGGTTGTGTTAACTCTTACTAGGCAACTGCAGACCAGCTCTGAAAAGTCTAAGAATTCACAGAGCTATACAGAGCCAACACTTTCAGGGACATCCATTCCAATGTCCCCACCTGATGTTTCAGGGCCTGAGATTTTTCCCAATCAGTTTGCTGACTTTAGCATATTAGACCTGCCTTGGCTAAAATTTTAAGGCTCTGTAGCTCTGCAACTTTCGGAGAAGGCAATGGCAAGCCACTCCAGTACTCTTGCCTAGAAAATCCCATGGACGGAGGAGCCTGGTAGGCTGCAGTCCATGGGGTTGCTACGAGTCAGACATGACTGAACGACTTCACTTTCACTTTTCACTTTCACACATTGGAGAAGGAAATGGCAACCCACTCCAGTGGTCTTGCCTGGAGAATCCCAGGGATGAGGGAGCCTGGTGGGCTGCCGTCTATGGGGTCACACAGAGTCGGACATGAGAAGTGACTTAGCAGCAGCAGCTCTGCAACTTTAGCTATTAGAGCTTCTGTTTGCTGTTCAGCTGTGTCTGTCCATTCATCTAACAGGGGGAGATGTGGGCCTCTGTAAATTACTAGATGCTTTTTGGCTCTCACATCTCATATTTAGCCTTCCAATGCTTGTTAATGGCCCTCAGTTTCTCATTATCCCATTGATGGACATTAATACAACTTACCAGTAAGCAGCCAACTCTACTAACTTTATAGGATTTTTGACACCTTTATTTTGCAAATGCCTGAATTATAGCACTTATGAGGGCATTCCCCTCTACTAGGACATTTTGCCAGATCTCTTCCAGTGATATCTTCAGCGACTGGACCACCATTGTGTGCCAGGGACGATCCATCCTCTGTATAGCACTCAGAATGCTGTCCTTTTGTGTTCACCAGCAGATCAGTGAGCCAGGTCCAGAATCTCATTACTTGTTTTCTTCTGACTGCTTCTGGCACAATATGTATTTTTTCATGTCTTTCAAGAAGCAGATGGCATGAAGAGACTGGGTGTGCAAGAGATTTGGTATACAAAAAACTGCAAAAGAAACTAAGAAGGGAGACAGAAGGCTAGGAGAGTGTAAGACCACGATGTAGGTCTGACCCGTGTGAAGGAGAGGAAGGGAGTTTGGGTAGGAAGAGTGTTGAAATACAGGGTCATTCTAAGGACGTTTCAGCAAGGCTGATGAGGAGTCCTTGAGTCTAAGTGATCAGACTGCCCCAACTTTAGAACCCCTGCTAGTCTTAGTGGCTGGGAGGAATAGATGGAAGTTATAGTGCAGGTGTGAATTTTATAGCAGTGGTGTTCAAGATGGGGCCAGTGACTTGCAGTACACAGCTGAAAACACGTTTGCATGATTGTCACACCATAGAGTTTTACTCCCTTTACTAGAATCCCTTGAAGACAGAAGAGAAATAGAGTACACTCAGGTTGGGGCACCCCTCTTCTGAGCGCATCAACACTTTATTCTTTTCTCTGAAATTATAATTACACTCCTCAATGACGAGAAAAGAACATGGGCCAAATCACTTGGCTTAGAAATCAATTCAGGAAAAGCACTGACATCTGCCAGTAGTAAGTGAGCTACAGTCAGTGGAGAGAAGCTTTATGGAAAAATATTTTCTAACTTATGAATTGTTAAATGGTAAGTGCCTTGTTCCATCACTTTGTTTCCATTTGAAGCTAATTAAAATTAAGCTTCTTGCCCTTTTCTGAATAGCACTATTATCAGTCTTACCAGAGACTTTCTGGATCCACACCTCAGAAGTGGCAGTAACAACAGCTAGGGCAACTGCAACAGGGTTTTCCCATCTTAATCTTTTCTCAAATGTAATAATTGTACAGACTCTTAGTCTGAGTTATTTATCACTAATCTTTTAGCCATGTGAGAGGTAGTAACTACTTCAATCTTCTTCCTTTGTGTAGGGCGTTGCTGAGGCATTGCTGAACTCTTTTTTGTTCTTTTAGTTGATATATGTATATATATTTTTTCTTTCATTCTTAGCAAGATAATATCAGATCTCTTCTCAAATGTGACAATTTCTTCACCTTTTCTGCTAACGTGAGCATATTCTGCAAACAGGTCTCTCTCATGATCAGTGTCCAAAAGTAAGATACTAATACCATTTTTTTTTAATGAATGCTATTTATTTCAATAGTTCAACATGGAGTGTGGAGAGAGTAATGTATGAGAATAGACACTAAGAATAATGTCCTCCCTTTCTTTATCTGCCTGCTTTCTTTATGGCCTTGCTTTATGCCAAAATTAGGCAAAATGATTCAATGTAAGAATTATGATTTTACACCACTAATGCCTTCCCCAAAAGTGACTTTAAAAAATAATGTATGTTTACACAAAATTGCTTTTTCTTTCATACGGAGAATAAAAGAGAAATAAAAAGTTAATAAAATAATTCACATTCCCATCTTTGTTCTAAGCAGCACAAATTCCCAGTTTACCAACCTTGCTATCACTACTCAAATTATGTTGTTGGCACCAGCTACATAAAGTGTCTCAAGGTAGCCCATCCATAGGAACAGACTGGTTGGCCAGGGAAATATTCTGTTTAGAGCAACTTAATAGTTGATATTCTCTTTGGGGCAACAGAAGCTAAGAAAGAATGAAATAAAATAGTCATAAATAGCATTTGCTGAGACCTTCAATGAATGAAGTATATTATACATCTCTTGTTAATTATATGATATGTTAACATATTAATATGTCTCATTTATTTTTATAATCCTGTGAGATAAATATCATCATCATTACTATTTAGGTAATGGATAATATCACCTATTAAAATAGCACATGTGGTCTCAAACCTAGGTGTTAGACTTCTTCCTTAGTCTTTGCAAGTTATTAACACTTTACAATGGAGAAGGAAACAGCAACCCACTCCAGTACTCTTGCCTGGAAAATCCCATGGACGGAGGAGCCTGGTGGGCTGCAGTCCGTGGGGTTGCTAAGGGTTGGAAACGACTGAACAACTTCACTTTCACTTTTCACTTTCATGCATTGGAGAAGGAAATGGCAACCCACTCCAGTGTTCTTGCCTGGAGAATCCCAGGGACGGGGGAGCCTGGTGGGCTGCTGTCTATGGGGTCGCACAGAATCGGACACGACTGAAGTGACTCAGCAGCAGCAGCAACACTTTACAAAACACTCATGTGTATCATCTCTTTTGTTTTATAGGCCACACCCACAGGTCAGATCATTGTATTAGATACTAGTTGAGTTATATTAACAAAGTCTTCAAATTTAACACAGTTGATTATCATCTTCATTTCATGATACCCTCCACACTACATACAACCCACCTGCATTCCATTTGTTGTTGTTGTTCAGTTGATAAGCTGTGTCCGACTTTTTCAGGCCCCACGAACTGCTACTCTCCAGGCTTCCCTGTCCTTTACTATCACCCTGAGTTTGCTCAAACTCATGTCCATTGAGTCAGTGATGCCATCCAACCATCTCATTCTCTGTCATCCCCTTCTCTTCTTGCCCTCAATCTTTCCAAGCATCAGGGTCTTTCAAAATGAGTTGACTCTTCTCATCAGGTGGCCAAAGTATTGGAGCTTCAGTTTCAGCATCAGTTCTTCCAATGAATCTTGAGGGTTGATTTCCTTTAGGATTGACTGATTTGATCTCCTTTCTGTCCTAGGGACTCTCAAGAGTCTTCCCCAGCACCAGCATTCCGTTACTGCCTTCCTTTACTCTAGATAACTCCTCACACACTGCATTCTCCTTAAGGCCAGATATTTGCTTACAGAGCAACATATTTAAATGCATTCTTATTGCAAGAAACATAACTATCATTAACCACATTATGACACAACACCAAATATTTTTCTAGAGTTAATCCATAACTCTAGATCTACAATATACAACTGTTCTCATTACACATTGGCCCAGAAAATTCATCAAAATCCCAGCAGGATTTTTGTTGCAAAAGGTGACATGCTGATTCTGAATTTATATGTAAAGGGTTCCTTAAATCAATAATAAGAAAACAAATAATCCCTTCCCCCCAAAAGAGCAAAATTCTTTAACAGCTATTCCATCAAGAATCTATATGGAGGGTAAATTAACACCACAATTAAGATACTGCTGTACACTCAAGTGGGCTTTCCAGGAGGCACTAGTGGCAAAGAACCCCCCTGCCAATGCAGGAGATGTAAGAGACCTGGGTTTGATCCCTGGGTTGGAAGATTCCCCTGGAGGAGGGCATGGCAACCCACTCCAGCATTCTTGCCTGGAGAATCCCATGGACCGAGGAACCCAGTAGGCTATGGTCCATAGGTTCGTAAAGAGTGGGACACGACTGAAGTGACTTAGCACACACACATACATTAAAATGGGTGAATTTAACTGTATGTAAATAAAACTATGTTCAACAAACTTTAAGGCTAGAGAGATTAAATTCCCAAAGCCACACAATTTTGAAATTGCTAATAAGTGCTTGGTAATTACAGATCACTTAAGTGTAGAAAAGGAAGATAGAGACAAAACATGGTTGATATTACAGCAATTACTCTTGACTATCATATCATATATTACAGCAATTACTCTTACCTATCACTTTCCTAATATAATTTCATTTTTGAAAGAAATATTTTTTTTCAACCTAGCAAAGGCGAGCTGTTAACTTCATTGAGCTTTAAGGATAGAAACTTAACTTGTATCTAGTTGCCCTCATTTTTTCTTTTCCATTTTTAAAATATTTTACTTGGCTGCACTGGGTCTTGGTTGTGACATGCAAATTTTGGAAGGGCTTTTTACTCAGAGAACGTAATTTCAAAACCACAATGAAAGCTGAAAATGTCCTATAAAAAGTGACAGCTGTATGATAGTAGAAGTATATGAAAGCATTGGTTTGGCAATTATACATGAGTTCAGGTGTAAAGTGGCATGTGAACTCTCAGGTGAGGCATGTGGGTATCTAGTTCCCTGCTGCTGCTGCTGCTGCTAAGTCGCTTCAGTCGTGTCCGACTCTGTGTGACCCCATAGACGGCAGCCCACCAGGCTCCCCCGTCCCTGGGATTCTCCAGGCAAGAACACTGGAGTGGGTTGCCATTTCCTTCTCCAATGTGTGAAAAGTGAAAGTGAAGTCACTCAGTCGTGTCCGACTAGTAGCGACCCCACGGACTGCAGCCTACCAGGCTCCTCTGTCCATGTGATTTTCTAGGCAACAGTACTGGAGTGGGTTGCCATTGCCTTCTCCGTCTAGTTCCCTGACCAGGGATGAAACCCTTCCCCCTGCATTGGGAGCTCAGGGTATTAATCACTAGACCACCAGCTAAGTCCCTCTTGTTTCTTAACAATAAGGATTAAGTGAGTTTCAATCCAGTATAGATTTTTTAAAAAAAAGATAATTTTAGTAGTTTTGAGAATCAGAATATATCAAAGAATATTACCAATGAGGTAAGATTTAATCAGGGCTTTGGAAGAGCAGAAGGAAGTTCTGACATTCATTTTCATTACAGCTAACGAGTCCTGAGACAGAGAAAATCCTGCCCAGTCTCTGAGCCTGTTATATAACCCTCCCCAGTGTGATAAATCCCCCTCACGTCCTCCTCTTTGTCATCCATCATAAGAAAAAAGAGGACCTCCTTAATATATTATATAATATATACTGAGGTTCCAGTATACAAATTCTAGGAGTACAGACATGGGACAGACACCATTTTCTCTCTGATCGCCAAACCCTTTTTCTTTGAGGTAAAATTTACAGTAAAATACACAGATCTTAAGTGTCCTATTTGATAAGTATTGATAAATGGTAGTCAACTCCCTAGTCAAGACAGAAAATACTTTCATCACCAAAGAAGTCTCTCTTTGCCCCTTTCAGGCAATGACTACTCCCACCCTATGCATTAGTTGAATAAAGAGAAGTGTTATTTTTCACTTTGGGTAGATAGATTGCAGGTGATGAAAAGAGTTAAGGAGGAAGAACACTGGGTGTCAACACAACAGAGATTTTCCTGTCCAAGAGGTAACTCACAGCAATTACTTTCCAAAAGAATATAGACAGGGCAGAGGTTTCTTTTAAAATATAGATTTCCAAGTAAGTTGCAATCTGTCTCCTTTCCTAATTCACTTCAAACCTTTTCATTCATCATTCATTGAATAAACATTTATTGGAGGTTGTTGTGATACCCACATGCAAACAAAATTGACTAATCTTTTTATACTGTTTGGGAAGACAAACAAATTATAAATTAGAGGAGATAAGTATTATGGAAAAGGGGGCATGAGGTATAAGGCACTTTGTGAAGGCCTTGGAAGTCATTACAAGGACTTTGGTTTTCCCTCTGAATCAACAGGATCCAAAAGTGGGTTTTGAGCATTGTCATGATCCAACATATTTCAGAAGGATCATTTCACATACACAATGGAGTATTTTATTTTTCAGTGTCTATAATCAACTTTATTTTAATATAGTCTAAACACATATCATTTAAAAAATACCAAGAAAAATTTATGTACAAGAGTTGATGCTATTGCATTTGGGCAAAGCTGGCAAGTTCCTGCTATAAGCATATCCCAGGAGATACCACTGAGGAAACCTAATATACTGGAGTAGATGTTGTGGCATTTGGCCCACAGTTTGATAGCCCTCAGGGTTAACCTGAAGTTGTCAATGTTTGATACTAGATGTAAAACATCTTGTAAAACTATTTAATTGATTTGCAACAAAATCAAAACCCTTTAAGACTTCTTATACATATCTAAATTTTTAAGCAGACTGTCATGTTTTAAGTCCAAGTTTCCTGGAATAGTCTGCAGTGTTAATCTTGCAAACAAAATATCAATCTCTATCCCATCAGTTTGATAACTGGTACAAATGCCTCTTCAACAGCTCTTAAATCTTTTACTTCTCCCTGTAATTTCAACTTATCATAGAATGAGGTGAAAAAGTCACTTCAATCAACATGTCTTGGTGTAACACACAATGTGTCAATATTGGCATTTTTTGTATATACTCCTAATCTGTAAGATCCGGATGTCAATATTTTCCCATCAGCATGTTCAATTACAGATTGTGGAAGATTCTTGCTTTCACCGATTCGTATCCAGTCTCACTGATTTCTTGTATCCAGTCTTTTACCAGGTTCAGTTCAGTTCAGTCGCTTTTACCAGGTTAATTTTCCCCAAATCAAAATCCTGCACTGAAGTTCCTCTTTCTCTTCACAAACCTCAAAGGGCTTCAGAGTCTCCACTAGTTTCTGTGTAAGTAGGCAGTTGTCTCCTTGGGGGCTGCAAAGTGGAAGGGAGAAGTAATGCCATAGTGCTTCTGTGGCGGGTGTGTTTGCTGTGATCCCTGCTTTGTAACTGGAGACAGCTTTGTCTCAGCACTGTACCGCTCAGTCATACTCCGCCCCCCTCGCCGGCAACAGCAGCCAGCCGTACTCTGGGCAGGATCCACTGATCTGGGAAGGAGGGGCCTTGGCTGCCTCAGCCCTGGCCCAACCTCACTCCTGCTCCAGCCTTAGAGTATTATATTTTAAAATAAAAGTTTTAAGCTTAAAATTTTCTAGTTGCCTTTTTACTAGAGGCACTATAATGTATCATTCAATCCAGAACACTTAAAAAATTATATATAACTCACATATACATAAAATACAGACGTCTTAAGTGCATAAGTTGTGAATATTTACATATGGATGGATGCATCTAAGTAACTGGCACCCAGATGAAGGTAAGCTCACCTAATTATGCTGAGACAAGAGTCATACTCAGGACTGATTGCTTCCCTGTGAACAGACTCTTTGGGGCAAGAATATTGTCAGTGATACATTGTATCACGTCAGGAAACACATTTCTGCTTGTACCATGCCTGGTGATGATAAGGTTGAATATCTGGTTAAGGTATACATGACCAAATTTCAACTGTTGCCTATAAGATCCATCTTGTCCAATGTAGAAATTTACTTGAGGCATTTTCAAGCAAATTAATTCCATTCAGTGACTCAGTATTTTTAAAATGTCCCCATCTCCTTTATCCTCTGCTCCCTTAGGGCTGGGCATCTTTGGAGAGACAGTCACTTCTGTTTCTGTTTCCCATCAGTTCACAGGCTTTCTTTCATGTAACCTTGTAAGCAGGCTGTGCACCCTGGAAGCAGGAAGCATGGAGAGAGTGGAGCGGCCCAGAGTTCAGCTGTCTAAAGTCACCATGAAGTTGATTGTAGTCACTTCTCTATCATTAATTATAATCATAGCTGTACCCTTTTACTGGTAATATGATCTCACTGCAGGCTTTTTGTTAATACTTTATTCCTATAAAGTAAATGAAATGTTTTTAGAATTGAGAGGAAATATCAAGTTGCATTCTTGAAAAGAACCAAGAAACCCACCCCAAAATCCCAATAAAATCTCCCGTAAACTTTAGGACCATGTGTGGAAAGCATGTGGCCATGTCATCAAGGAATGACAATATTCAAGTTATATTATTCTCTAATATGTTCTTGTCCTGTGCAGCTCATGGGCAGGAGAGGCCCCACAGGGAACTTAAACCATTTGACCAGTGGCCCAAGAATGTTACTAAAAGGCTACCCAAAGTGACCTCCATTGTATTCAACTTGCTTGACAAAAGATTGTGGCAGGAAACAGGATAGCCAAAATGGGAAAAGATGAGTACACACTCATACTTCCTCCTGTGGGACATGGTATTGTGCCAGGGCCTGAAGGCTGGCACTTCTGGCTGTGGATGGGGAGAGTCTAGCTGGAGACTCTTCCCCCCACCAACTGAGGCTTCAATTTCCCAACTGCCCTAGACCTCTGGCCTTCAGTCATGATGATACCAAATGAGGGCCCCCAGCAGGCCAACAGAGAACTTGGGATGAAGCCCAGAATGGTTTCCTGCACAACTGTGGGGTAAGGAGGTGGATCCCTGGGAACCAAGTCTGGGCTGAACCAGCCCCTCTATCCAGAAGGATGGATCTCTTTCCATCCTCCTCCTCCATAGGCCCCTCTCCTAAGCTAAGCCCAGAAGCACACTTAGCCCTCTTCAACAGAAAACATGACAGTTCCCGCTGAGCATCCTGCTACTCCCGCTTTGTGCCTTTCAGAAATTGCCTCCGATTGCAGCCTCTACTTCTCTCCTCCCCTTATTCAACCCACACCAAATCATCTACATTCTCTACTGCTTTCAATCTTCTCCAATCTATTAGGTTATCTATATCTTCTTCAGCTTCATTTGCTATGACACTGCTGTTCCTTGAAGCCATCTTCAGCCCCAATGCAGCTCTTGTTAGTGTTTAAGTACAATTACCAAATAATTATCTAGTAGCCAGATTACTTCTTTGGCACCTATAGAAGGTGCCAGGCCCTTTAAACATGAGAAATTGAATTATCCCACATGATTTTTCTAATAGAGCTTGTAGCCTACCCTCCTCGGCAGTGTAAGCCTCAGTTTATTTACTTGCTTAAAACTTTTCAGTGGCCCATCACCCAGGGATGGTCTGAAGCTTATTTTCCACGCCATTCTGTCACTACTGGCAATTTCTTTATCCTAAGTCCTTTCACAACCTTCGCCTTGGTCCCTATACTGAAAAATGATCTTACACCCTCCTTTACATCTAGATAATTCTTCCTTTAAATTAAGAAACTTCCTGTTTGCTCACAGTCATCACATGGTGATGCAGTGGTTTACCTAGCAGTTATCCCCATTATACTGTAGGCCACTTAAAGGAAGGATTTTTTTGCTAGTCATTATTTCTGTGTAGTGCATATGCCTGGGATACAGTAATTATGCAGTGGTTGCTGCCTCAAAGTTATGGGTCTCCAGGTAGATGCATTAAGCCTTGACATAAAAATGTTCTTTTTCCAAGGAATATACTTTCCTAGTGAGAATTTTTGTGAAACTCTTTACTGACAACTTCTGCTTAAAATGCAGGGCTAATTAAGATAAATATGTATTTCCTTTCTCCCTCCAACTAAAAACCGGATGCCCACATTCAGTGTGTAGAAAAGTACCAGGTAATTACCTGTGTACACACTCAGGGCATAGCATATTGTCCTCCAGGTGTGGTGGTGGAAAATCAGCAGAAGGTATCAGGAAGAATGCAGACACCCTCCTTCGTTTTCCAGGCACCCAGGCCTGTCCAGCATGAAACTGTAAACGAACCCAGCCTTCTGTGTTAGCTGGGAGACTTCTCCCGTGGACCACGCACCACCGGACCTCTGGGGAAGGAATAGAGAGGCAAGTATGAGCACAGCAAGACCCAGTCCTAATGTCTGAGTCTGCACCATGGCCTTTGATTCAACTGTCTTTCTCAAGTGCCAGCTCTCAGATACCAACACTGGACACCTACTTATTCCACTCTATTCCTTTTAGAAAATAATGTAAAAACAGCTCCTGTTAAATTTTTTGAAAAGAAACGAACAATACAGTTGGATATGTAGAGGCAAGTGGGTAGGTTGACAGTGTGTTCCGGGGTGGGGGTGGGGTCAAACCTTACCTCTGCCCATCTGGGATTCTAACAAATACATTAACAAGGGAAAAACAGTTGATGAATTCATGCAGCACACACAATTCAGGGGAAGAAAGCAAAAACTAGCTCAAAATGGCAGCTTAGAATATTTCATCTTATACAACATCTTCCGACAAAGAACAATACATTTGTAAAGAAATGACAGGACAAAGGGAAGCAGTTTTAGGCTCCATTTGAGAGGAAACTAATGGATGAAGTATGGATAAATCTGTCTCCAGCAAAAAGAACATAGATATCCTGCCTTTAGGCTAGAAAAGGAGAGCCTTTTCTGGGTTTCAGTTCAGTTCAGTTCAGTCGCTCAGTCATGTCCGACTCTTTGCGACCCCGTGAATCACAGCACGCCAGGCCTCCCTGTCCATCACCAACTCCCGGAGTTCACTCAAATTCATGTCCATCGAGTCGGCGATGCCATCCAGCCATCTCATTCTCTGTCGTCCCTGTCTCCTCCCACCCCCAATCACTCCCAGCATCAGAGTCTTTTCCAGTGAGTCAGTTCAGTTCAGTCACTCAGTCGTGTCCGACTCTCCGCGACCCCATGAATCACAGCACGCCAGGCCTCCCTGTCCATCACCAACTCCCGGAGTTCACTGCTGCTTAATTGCCTTCAGCTCAATTTTTATGGCAAAGAGCATTCATTCTGGTTTCCTTCAACAGAAACATTAAGCCAGATTAGGTCTGGGAAGGCCATCAGTTCAGGGGTCTCATATCTTCAAAAAAAAAATTTTTTTTTAAAATTTTTTAGCGACATCAATGGTTTAATGGAGAGGGGTATCTTACACATCTGAAGCAAAGTCCTGGAATAACACTCCACTGTGTGCAAAAGACAGTGGGCAGGATATGGTCCCAGGCTTTGCTCCTGAGGAGCAAGGGAGGTCACCAGGGGACAAGGGTCTCAACAGACATTGTAATGGCTAACCAGTACATGGTCTTCCTTAATTTTATCTCCTTGATAAAAGAGCCTCTTGACGAAAGTGAAAGAGGAGAGTAAAAAAGTTGGCTTAAAGCTCAACATTCAGAAAACTAAGATCATGGCATCCAGTCCCATCACTTCATGGCAAATAGATGGGGAAACAGTGGGAAGAGTGGCAGACTTTACTTTTGGGGCTCCAAAATCACTGCAGATGGTGATTGCAGCCATGAAATTAAAAGATGCTTATTCCTTGGAAGGAAAGTTATGACCAACCTAGACAGCATATTAAAAAGCAGAGACATTACTTTGCCAACAAAGATCCGTCTAGTCAAGGTTATGGTTTTTCCAGTGGTCAGGTATGGATGTGAGAGTTGGACTAAAAAGAAAGCAGAGTGCCAAAGAATTGATGCTTTTGAACTGTGGTGTTGGAGAAGACTCCTGAGAGTCCCCTGGACTGCAAGGAGATCCAACCAGTCTATCCTAAGGGAAATCAGTCCTGGGTGTTCATTGGAAGGACAGATGTTGAGGCTGAACTCCAATACTTTGGCCACCTGATGCTAAGAGCTGACTCATTTGAAAAAACCCTGATGTTGGGAAAGACTGAAGACAGGAGAAGGGCCGACAGAGGGTGAGACGGTTGACTGGCATCACCGACTCAATAGGCATGAGTTTGAGTGAACTCCGGGAGTTGGTGATGGTCAGGGAGGCCTGGAATGCTGCAGTCCATGGGGTCAAAAAGAGTCAGACACGACTGAGCGACTGAACTGAACTGAATTTTATCTCCTGTAACTCTTACAAAAACATCATGAAATAGGTATATTATTATTAACCTATGTTACCCAGAGCAACCTGGGAACTAGATTAAATAACTGTTAATGTCACTTACTTAACAGATGATAGGAGATACAGGGCTTTAGTTCAGGCAGTTGATTTTAGAGCCTGCCTTTACTTTTGTAATTCTTTAAAGAAGGGGGGAAAATTAAGCCAGAATGCTGTCTTCTTCTGATTACTTCATTAATTTAAAACAGTGTCTCTCAAAGTGTGGTCCCCAGATTAGCAGTGCCTGGGAAATTGTTGGAAATATAAATTCCCAGGCTCTACCAAGACCTGAATCAGAAAAATCTGTGGCTGGGACTTAGGAATCACCATGGCTTCAGGTGATATTGATAATATTCTGAAGTTAGTCAGTGGTTAATATCAATTAAGCTTCTTTTCCCACCTGAACCAGAACCTGTTATTAAAATGAGCTAATTGGGACTTCCCTGGTGGCACCGTGGATAGGAGCCCGCCTGCCAATTCAGGGGACATGGGTTGTATCCATGGTATGGGAAGATTTTACATTCCGGTAAGCCTGGGTGCCACAAATACTGAGTCCAAGTGCTGTAACTGCTGAAGCTGGCTCGCCTAGGAGCCCGTGCTCCACAAGAGAAGGCTCTGCAATGAGAAGCCCGCTCAGTGCAACTAGAGAAAGCCCACATTGAGCAATGAAGACCCAGTGCAACCACAAAGAAATATATATGTGTATATATATTTTAATAATGAGCTCACCACAAGTCTCTTGTGATCGTACTGACTCCGTCTTTACGGCCCTGGCTGTCATTCTGCTCCAGGCGGCAAACACAGCTTCTGAGTCGGGGGCAGAAGTTGATACAACTCCCTCAAGGGCAGGTGGCCCCTGTGCAGGAGGAGCAGCCCCTTCAGAAGACGTTCTCTCAACAGAGCATTCCAGTGGTAGTTCCCCCTTTTCTATCTTTATCCTTTTTGATAGTGACAGGATCCTGGCCTCCTGTGCTGTGGCAGGAATGTTCTACAAAGAGGGTTTAAAAGATGAAAGGCTGTTCTTCTACTCACCTTTTGATGCTAAAATAAGTAATTAGGATGAGAACGAAACCTTCTATTGAGCCACATTCCCTACAAATTACTCACTTTTTGATGAGGGTAAGCATATTCACAGAGTCGTTTATATCCATCTAGTTTCTAAGACAAGAGAAGAGTGAGTTAATAATCGGACTAAGGTTCATGGTCTTCCTCCCAAGGGCCTCATTCCCACTCTGGACTCTCACTGGGCCTTTGGTGCTCAGTTTTAACTGCTGGCACCAAGCACGAATGACGTCCCTGTGGACCAGGTTGATGGGCGGCAGGACAGAAGGCAGAGGGGGGATGGGGATCTGCGTCCGTGTCTTCGGAGGTTTCACACGGTCACAACGTTGTGATGCGTCTCCTGGACCGCAAGCTGAAGGAGAACGGGATAGAATGAGCAATAATTAACTTTAATGTAGACCTTTAAAATGTCAAAAGTACAATCACTTTTAGTTCTCAGTAGTCAATCCCCACTGTACAATTCAACGACTCCCAAAGACTACCTAACCTCCAAGGGTGTGCGTGTGCAGTCACATCTGACTCTTCGCGGCCCCATGGGCTATAGCTCACCAGGCTCCTCTGTCCATGGGATTTCCCAGGCAAGAATACTGGAGTGGGTTGCCATTTCCTTCTCCAGGGGATCTTCCTGACCCAGGGATCAAACCCTCATCTCCTGCATTGGCGGGCAGATTCTTTACCACTGAGCCACCAGGAAAGCCGCAAACTCCAAGGGACAGAACCTCAAACCTAAGACTGACGATATTTCTGAATCCCTCAGTTTTCTTACTTCCTCAAACTCCCCACTACTTGCACACACTTGCTCTTTTGTGAGAGCAATAAGCCACAGACTCTGAAGAGGCTGACCTAGAGACTGCACTTCTCTAGAGGTTGACCTACAGCACTTCCAATTCCCGAGGGAATAATAGAAGTTTTAGAACTGAGGTCATAAATACTCAGTTTTACCTTGCCCTCTCACCACAAGACAAAATAAACCACTCAGCAATGCTACACAACTACTAGCACCCATAACTCTTGCAGCCCACCCCAGCCAGGGCAGCACTCCGGTTTCCTAATGCACCTCACATACTCTTACCATTCAAGAAGGATTCAAAGGACACACCTCCAGAACAGTCACAACTATAGTGACACGAAGTGTAGGTTGTTTACCTAATTATGCTAAGTGAATTACAACTGACCGTCCACCCTGACCTTGACCCAAGTTAGCATAAAGTGAAGCTTCAAGGGTGGGATTTCAAATTTATACCCATCTGCACTCAGATCACCACACATTGAGCTCCTTATCTCCCAGCAGCAGAGTAGCAGAAACAATGCTCAGAACCAGGAGATGAGGCTTAAGCGAGGCTTCAAAGTGTAGGATTTACAGAATACAGGATGAAAATTTCTTTCCTACTTTTTCCAGAGAAATCCCTTAGTCTTCTCAAACCCAAGGAAACACGATTTGAGGAACTGTAGCTCTCTTACCTGTGCTATTTTTTGTATCTCTTTTTCTTTTGGTCCCCTGTGCTGAGTTTTTTGCTATCTCTGCTTCACCAGAAGTTCCCTGTCCCTCTTCAGCTTCTACTGATGTAAGTTTGCAACTCACATGTTCTTCAGATTTCTCTGTGGAGTTGTTCTGGGGACAGAGGAACCAGCCAGTCATTGTTTTGGGGTCCGACCCACTGCATCCACTGCCTGACTTCAGATACCTCACGTCCAAGGTACCAAGACAATCATTGAACTGTGCTGGCAATGTGGAATCCCTTCTGGACATCATCTTAATACTTGGGGTTTCTTTATAAGAAAGGGAAGCAACGATGGGGAAATGGAAGGTCGATTTGAAAGTATGAGAGAAGGGGAATTCCATGGCTGTCCAGTGGTTAGGACTCTGTGCTTTCACTGCCAAGGGTCCAAGTTCAATCCCTGGTTGGGGAATGGGGGAACTAAGATTCTGCAAGCCAATCAGCACAGCTCCCTCCCCCAAAAATGAAAGAAAAGATAAAACAAAAGACATAGAAGAAACTAGCCTCTGCTTTGGAGAAAACACTAAGATCTCATATCCATTCTCCCTCACCTGGAAGGTTTTTTTTTTCCTATTCCCCTCCTTGACCTCTACCAGATAAACCTCTCCTGTACTATTGCTCCAAGTTACTGTCACAAAACTCCTTTCCAACCTATTTACTTTGCTGGAAGGGATATCACTCAACTCTACACACACCACCATCCCTTATATTCATATCCTTAAACTTTAATCCTCTTTCAGAAGCTCACTTTAAGTGTTAAGTTCATCTAATAACCTTTTCTTTATAGAGCAATACAAATCAATGGATTCATTCCTACCACTTGATGGATGTAGGTTTATATTTGCTTGTGTGATTTGATCCATACCTGTTACTCCATTTGATTATGAGGGTAGAATTCCTTTCCCTTTTGTTGTAAGAAATACTGGGTAATTCAAAAGAAACAAGAGAACAGTAGGGATAAAACTGTTTGATACAAAGAAACTAACATCTGTTGAGTCTATACCTTCCATCAGGTATTGTTCCACAGGACAACACTCCTTTTCTTTCTTTCAATTTTCAGACGCAGAAGTTGAGGCTCAGAGGTTACATAACTAAGGGCACACTGGTAAGCATTTAAGATAGAAATTAAACCACAAATCATTACTAAAAATCCCAGTTTTGTTCCCAAATCTAAATCCTGTCACCTCCAAGATGGAAGTATGGGACAAATTCACATTTGTATGGCACATTTACATCTCTATAGTAGGTTTACATTCATACTCAAATCTCGCAGCTGCGCAGCCCTTACAGAAATTACTAACTTTGGGGCTACACAAAAGGGTTTTTTTTGGCCACACCAAGAGGCTAGTGGGATCTTAGTTCCCCAACCAAGGATCAAACCCTGGCCCCAAGGAGGATGCTGAGTCTTAACCACTGGACCGTCAGAAAATTACCCCCTTACAAAAGTCTTAATTAAAATCGGGAGGGCAAAAATGACCTGGTTCTGGGAAAGAGATCTGGAGAATGCTCAAGTTTCTCTGGCAGAGTAGCTCAATTTTTCTAGACAAGCCCCACAGCCTCTCCAACTTTAATTGCTATCTGCAGTGCTCCTCTGTAGGTCTGGTTTCTGATTATTCCTTGGCCCTAATGACTCAGGGAAACAATGAATGCGGATCCATTTGGTTTCGAACCTGTGTCTATAGAAGGGAAACTAAAGGATCTCATCCAATTTACCAGGCAACGATCATATCCCAGGAGTCTCTTTTTTAACAAGAGAAGGAAATTCTTAATGTAAGATTCAAGGCACTCTCTTTTCTCCTCAAAAAGAAGTGAGTGAATTCTAAGGGAACTCTTAGAATTTCAATTCTTAAGGCACCTTCTTTTCTCCTCAAAAGAGAGGTTAAGTGTGCCCGACAATGATTTCACAAAGACAGAAGCAAACCCATTCAGATTGTACTTACCTCCTTGTTTGTGCTCTCCATGCTCAGAAAGGTCAAGGTTGATAAAATGAAGACTCTCCTTACTTCTGAAATGGCTCCAGCCCGATTGCTCTTTAAAAAGTCTCCTCCTCCTTCCGCCACCCATAAGCACTTTCCTTTTTCTCCTCCCCTCTGTCCCTCCCCCATAACATGTGAAAGCTAAGCTTGCCTGCTTTCTTATTCATGAGTGACTACGGTATGAATGAATACATTTGAGGCCCTTTCCTGTGAGTTTTTTAACATTATCGTTCAGGGTGTTGTTCCAGAGACTTTGGGAAGTTGAAAGCTCCTTCAGAAAAATTCCAAGGGAACACTTAGAATTCCAACTCTAAGTGTTGGACACAACTTACCCAGGGATCGAACCCAGGTCTCCCGCATTGCGGGCAGACGCTTTAACCTCTGAGCCACCAAGGAAGCCCTAGCTACTAAACAACAGTATACATTTACTACTTAAGGTTTATACTTAAAGTGGGCTTCCCTGGCGGCTCAGATGGTAAGGAATCTGCCTGCAATGCGGGAGACCCGAGGTTCGATTCCTGGGTCGGGAAGATCCCCTGGAGAAGGAAAGGGCAACTCACTCCAGAGTTTTTGCCTGGAGAATCCCATGGACAGAGGAGCCTGGTGGGCTACAGTCCATGGGGTTGCAAAGAGTCAGACACAAGTGAGTGAGTAACTGAAGTATTTGATTGAATCGTCTTCATTTTCCCAGTGTAACTGAAGGTAATGGTTCTGAGTTCTAAAGTAGGAGATACCTAATCCTGGGCAAGATACAGCCTGTAATTTGTGTGTTAATAAATGGAGTGTGTGTTGAGATTATAATTTAGAAATTCTTAGGCCAACCACCATTTGGGGAAACACAATTCTGAAAGAATTCACCAACCACTAAAAAAAAAAAAAGGGGGGGAGGGATAGCTTATGTCCTACAATAAGGAGGATTAGAATAAGTTAAAATTTTTGAGCATAATTAAAATTAATAATACTGAGTTCTTGAATGAAGCAAAAAGCCAAATAACTTTTTCATATTAATATATATTATATACATAATATATATATTACATATATATAATCGAAGCAAATAGACATTCAATTATGATGCTTGAAAAGGAGGAGCATTTGGTAGCCTGTGATAGGGGTTTAGACTTCATTAAGGAACTCAGGAAAGTAGATCTGAAGGACCAAGTGAGTTTACCTAACTGAACAGAGGAAGGTGGGGAGGGACCAGCCCAACCCTGTTCTGAGGAGAAAAGTGTAAACTGAGTCTGGACAGTGTGTAGGGTAAAAGCAATAGAAAGTTCATGAAAAATTAAAGATGGTGGTGGGGATGAATGGGAGTGGGTGGACTCTGATGAGCATTATTTTAAAGATCTCTCTGGGACATCCCTGGTTGTACAGTGGATAAGCATCTGCCTATCAATACAAAGCACACAGATTTAATGCCCTGTCCAGGAAGATTCCACATGCCACAGGGGAAATAAGCCTGAGAAACACAGCTATTCAGCCCCCACTCCAGAGGCTGTGCACTGTGACAGGAGAAGCCTGTGCTCTGTGACTAGAGAGCAGCCCCTGCTCACTCCAACTAGAGAAGGCCCACACAGCACTGAAGACCTGGTGCAGCCAAAAACAGTAAAAGAATGCTCTCTCAACTGCAGTGAGGAGAAAGAAGTGGAGATGTGTTGAAATGGAAGACAGAGTGACATGAGTATTTCTGCCAGGTTTTCTTTTCTCTTTGATTTTGTCTCTTCCTCCCCCAATTTTGATTGAATAAAGCTGAGTTAATGAAGCCTATAGTCGTTTACCTGGAGGCAATGAATCTTAAAAAGTCATTAATCTGCATATACAGAAGACAACCACCATTTCATGTTTGATAAGATAGAGATTTTGTGAGAGGTGTGACTGTGGAGGCTGGTTAGAGAACTTGTTTGAATCTCTCTGCACTGTGTATTCATAGAAATGCTATGTTCAAAGCTAGGCTAATTTAAGATTTATTGTTGTTGTTGAGTCACTAAGTTGTATTTCACTCTTTGGGACACTGTAGGCTGTAGCCTGCTGGGCTCCTTTCTCCATAGGATTTCCCAGGCAAGAATACTGGAGCAGGTTGCCATTCCATTCTCCGGGAGATCTTCCTGACCCAGGAATCTAGCCTGAATCTCCTGCTTGGCAGATGGATTCTTTACTGCTAAGTCACAGGGAAGCCCCGTTTAAAATTTACATATAATTCAATTCATATCCAGAATGATTTTTACCAGTTTAATTATTCAATTATGACACAATTTATGACAATCTACCTTTTAAACAGTATCTCTCATAGTGGGAAATTATTGCTCTTTATGGGGTTATTTTAAGAAACAGGCTAGTCATTTAGAAGTAAATCTAGATAGTAAAGTAGGCTATCAGGTTTGTTAGTAACTTTGGTTAAAAAAGGGAAAAACTGGGGACTTTCCTGGTGGTACAGGAGACAGAAATCCTCCTGCAAATGCAGGGGACACTGGTCTCATCTCTGGTTCAGGAAGATTCCACATGCCATGATGCAATTAAGTCCCTGAGCCACAGCTACTGAGCCCTTGCCTAGAACCACAAGAAGAGAAGCCACCACAATGAGAAGCCCACTCACCTCAACAAAGAGTCACCCACACTCACCACAACTAGAGAAAGCCTGCGCGCAGCAATGAAGACGGAGCACAGACAAAAGTAAATAATTCTTTTTTAAGGAAAAAATTGGAGGAAGCTAGTAGAGCTGATATCATGAAGTGGGGGAAAAAAATCTGTCTCTTTATAATCTCCATCCCAAGTTCCTTCCTCCCTGTCTTCCTTCCTTCATGTATTAGGCACAAGGAAAGTTATGACCAACCTAGACAGCATATTAAAAAGCAGAGACATCACTTTGCCAACAAAGGTCCATCTAGTCAAGGCTATGGTTTTTCCCGTGGTCATGTATGGATGTGAGAGTTGGACTGTGAAGAAAGCTGAGCGCCGAAGAATTGATGCTTTTGAACTGTGGTGTTGGAGAAGACTCTTGAGAGTCCCTTGGACTGCAAGGAGATCCAACCAGTCCATCTAAGGGAAATCAGTCCTGGGTGTTCATTGGAAGGACTGATGTTAAAGCTGAAACTCCAATACTTTGGCCTCCTGATGCGAAGAACTGACTCATTTGAAAAGACCCTGATGTTGGGAAAGATTGAAGGTGGGAGGAGAAGGGGACGACAGAGGATGAGATGGTTGGATGGCATCACCGACTCAATGGACATGAGTTTGGGTAAACTCCGGTAGTTGGTGATGGACAGGGAGGCCTGACGTGCTACGGTTCACGGGGTCGCAAAGAGTCAGACATGACTGAGCGACTGAACTGAACTGAATAAAAAGGTGGTTTAGATTCTTTCTTCACAGTAGAAGTTCCCCAAACATGAGCAAACATAGTGGCATGAATTACATACCTAGTTTCCTTTGACATCCACTTTAAAGGACAGGACGTGCTAATCGGGGCAGATTTACCAGGAAGCCACTAAAGTTTAAGTTCTAGGTACTTGACTTGCACTGGCTCATCCCAATTCCTGTGAAGGTTCTAGCAGTTGTGCATTCATAATTTTATGTTATTTTTCTTAAAGAGAGAACTCCACAGTTGTACAAGTTTTAGGTGATTTGCAAATTCTGAAATGTTTGCACAAAACAATAGCATTCTTGACAATCACATCTAATGTGTTCTCCTTTGCTTCCCCTTCCCAGCTTCCCTTCTCTCCTTCCAGTTAACTGCTCCAGGAGAATCATTACTTGCTTATTAGGTTTCTAGCTTCTGATCTTTCTGTAGATACTAAGTGCCAAAGTCATTGTGAAATTACTTTGAAATTTTGTATACATTGGAAACTGATAACGCTTTGAGGCTGACAAATTGCAAAAAAGCAGCCACTTAGGTGGGCCAATTAGAAAAAAGTTGCTACTTTCTCCAGGCTGATGCAGCTCTGAGTGAGGTCACAGGGCTTGGCAAGAGGCCCCTGAGCTTTAGTCCAGCTTCAACTCACATCCTTTCTCTGTAGCTCCCGTGTGAAGGCCACAGCCTGTACTATGTATGTACTTTTACTTTGGCAGTTCTGTGTACCTGGTTCTTTCTTTTCTTTTTTCCCCACACTGTGTGGCATATGGGATCTTGGTTCCCTGACCAAGGATGGAACCTGTGCCCCCTACAGTGGAAGTGTAGGTTCTTAACTAAATGGACAGCCAGGAAAGTCCCCCTGGTTTATTTAAAATATGTTACTGAGGACATCTTCAAATGCTTTTTGAAGTCAAAATAAATTTTATCCATCAATACTCTAGAGATTCATCAGTGCTGTGGAGGATACTAATGTTTCCCAAAGGTTGTTCTTCACCAAGCTAACTGATAGTGTTTGTAGATTGATGAGTGTTGATTTACCAAGTCTTTGTATGTTACTGGGAAGAGTGGCAACTGTGAGCCTACAGGCCTTAATGAACCAATTTCAACTGAAAGCAGGGTAATACCTGGTTCCATACTAGTTTTTGTGATCATACAAACTCACCTAGATACAGTGACCTTCAAAGCAAAGGAAGGAGAGTACAAAGATTTGGACCAGATATGGTGACTAAAACTATGATAGGGAAGAACCTGTTGTAGTCTACTATAAATTAGTCACTAAAAGGATGCTGTCCATAAGCTTAAATTATACATGATGGCACATCTCTGGGAACCCAGCTCTAGGTAATGACCCTTAAGATAAAGTACCTTTGTTTAAGCTTATAGGAAACATCCTAAACAGGCCCACCTATGAATGAATGCAGAGAGGCAGAAATTAACACATTCCCTCTGGAGGCTGAACAGGTAATGACTGACTTTACTCCCTCCCCTTTTAGCATAAAAGAGACCAGAATTCACACTGTGAGGTGTGAGGGGTCTTAGTTCCAGGACCAGGGATCGAACCCATACCTCCTGCAGTAGAAGTCTTAAGTACTGGACTGCCAGGGAACATCTGGAAGCCTAACTCAGGCAAGATGGTTCTTTGGAGCAGGAATTCACCAGCTTCTCAGTCTGCTGACTTTTCAAATAATGTCACTATTCCTTGTTCCAACAACTTGTCTCTCAATTTATTGGCATGTTGTGCAGTGAGTAGTATGAACTTGGACTCGGTAATGAGACCATTCCTCCAGTGTGAGAGACCAATCCCTATTCCTCCTCCATATTCCCCACCAAGTCCTGTTGGGTCCATCTCCTCAACGTTTCCCAGCACTGCTACTCCTCATCTTCATCCTCCCAGCTACCCTTGTGCTCAGGATTTCATTTCTTCTCCCCTGAAGCGCTGTTTAGCCTCCTTTTTGCTCTCCTTATCTTTATTCAGTCTCCCCTTTCTAAACCATCCTCCACACAAGGCTTACTATAGAAGGCTGTGCTGTCTGCCTCCAGGAGACGTAGGCCTGAATGGTGTCCCCTGGAGTCCTTTCAGTTCTAGAGTTCTAGTGACACAGGGAATAGGAAGTATGAATACATGAGTTTTTTTTTTTTTTTTTTTACCTAGGCGACCATCCCAAGGAATTTAGGAGTGATATTTTGTATAAAAGCAGACTTAATTTAATTCTGTGGCATGCATGCATTTTTTCTCAGAAGGCTTAACTACTTTTAAATATAATTCACTCTATGACTTTAAATGTTACCCAGCTCTGAAATATGGTGGCTTTTATAAGAATTGATTTCCTCTTGAGCTAAAAGCATAATCATGCATAGAACAGGAAGAGTAACTTAAATGAGAAAGATTACTAAATAACTGCAACCTCAAAGAGAAGATAGGTAATAACATTATGCATTCAGACAAGCCTGCCTTTCATCTGAGTATCTCAAAGGAAGGCGGGTAGCCGATGCTGTGTTACGGTTGAAAATTACAGCCGTGCAGTTTCCTTATTCCTGAGTGTTTCCCTTCTCAAATATGATACTGAGTTGAAGCATCTCTAGAATTCAGTGTATATTGGCTTTGAACACAGGTTTCTTTCTTCTCCCCTCTAATATCAACTCTGAGGTGTGACATCGATGGAGCACTGCCTGCCTTTGCTGCATTGAAGCATTTGCTATCATGGAGAAAAACATAATGAGAAGTGATGGACGGACATTTTTCTGAGCTGTTCTAAAGTTCTGATGGAAAAATACAGAGATGAAGATGGACATAAAACATTTTTTTGCTCCCCAGAATCTATTCAATCACAACACTAACACTTCAAGAACTCATAGGAGAGCTGGCCTGTTCACTCTGCAGGGGCAAAAGATTTACAGGATGTGCTCAGTGGCATAGACGGAAATTATGCCTATTAGAGCCCTGAACTGCACTACTAAGAGCTTTTTGCTTATTCATAGTAGATCTAGAAATTTCCAGAAATACATTGCAACTGATCCTCTTTACACACTTTCTTTTGTGAGTTTGTAACCTTGTATTATTTTGGTGACTTGAAAATGTTCATATAGTACCTGACTATGCTCAGGCACTTCAATCGTGTCCAACTCTTTGTGAGTCTATGTACTGTGTAGCCCACCAGGCTCCTCTGTCCATGGGATTTCCCAGGCAAGAATACTGGAGTGGGTTGCCATACCCTCCTCCAGGGGATCTTCCCAACGCAGGGATCGAACCTAAGTCATCTGTATCTCCTGCATTGCAGGCAGATTCTTTATGGCTGAGCCACTGGGAAAGTCCAGTACATGTTTATTGTTTTTGCTCTGTAGTTGCTCGGTCTTCTCTGGCTCTTTGCAACCCCATGGACAGCAGCGTGCCAGGCCTCCTTGTCCCCCACCATCTCCCAGATTTTGCTCAAACTCTTGTCCATTGAGTCTGTGATGCCATCCAACCGTCTTATCCTCTGCCACCCCCTTCTCCTCCTCCCTTCAATCTTTCCCAGCATCGAGGTCTTTTAAAATGAGTTGGCTCTTTGCATCAGGTGACCAAAGTACTGGAGTTTCAGCTTCAGCATCAGTCCTTCCAATGAATATTAAGAGTTGATTTCCTTTATGATTGACTGGTTTGATCTCCTTGCAGTCCAAGGGACTCTCAAGAGTCTTCTCCAGTACCACAGTTCAAAAGCATCAATTCCTGGGTCCTCACCCTTCTTTTTGGTCCAATTTTCACATCCGCACTTGACTACTGGAAAAACCATAGCTTTGACTATACAGACCTTTCTCAGCAAAGTGATGTCTCTGCTTTTTGATATGCTGTCTAGGTTGGTCATATAGCTTTTCTCTAAGGAGCAAGCATCTTTCAATGAGTCAGTTCTTCACATCAGGTGGCCAAAATATTGGAGTTTCAGCTTCAGCATCAGTCCTTCCAATGAATTCAGGACTGATTTCCTTTAGGATGGACTGGTTGGAGATCCTTGCAGTCCAAGGGACTCTCAAGAGCCTTCTCCAACACCACAGTTCAAAAGCATCAATTCTTTGGAGCTCAGCTTTCTTTATAGTTCAACTCTCCAATCCATACATGACTACTGGAAAAACCATAGCTTTGACTAGACAAACCTTTGTCCGCAAAGTAATGTCTCTGCTTTATGATATGCTATGTTGGTCATAGCTTTTCTTCCAAGGAGCAAGCATCTTTTAATTTCATTGCTGCAGTCACCATCTGCAGTGATTTAGGAGCCCAAGAAAATAAAGTCAGCCACTGTTTCGACTGTTTCCCCATCTATTTGCCATGAAGTGATGGGACCAGATGCCATGATCTTGGTTTTCTGAACATTGAGTTTTAAGCCAACTTTTTCACTCTCCTCTTTCACTTTCATCAAGAGGCATTTTAGGTCTTCCTCACTTTCTGCCATAACGGTGGTATCATCTGCATATCTGAGGTTATTGATATTTCTCCTGGCACTCTTGATTCCAGCTTATGCTTCATCCAGTCCAGCATTTCCCATGATGTACTCTGCCTACAAGTTAAATAAGCAGGGTGACAATATACAGCCTTGACGTACTCCTTTCCTGGTTTGGAACCAGTCTGTTGTTTCGTGTCTAGTTCTAACTGTTGATTCTTGACTTGCATACAGATTTCTCAGGAGACAGGTCAGGTGGTCTGGTATTCCCATCTCTTTAAGAATTTTCCACAGTTTATTGTGATCCACACAGTCAAAGGCTTTGGCATAGTCATAAAGCAGAAGTAGATGTTTTTCTGGAACTCTCTTGCTTTTTTGATGATCCAATGGATGCTGGCAATTTGATCTCTGGTTCTTCTGTCCTTTCTAAAACCAGCTTGAACATCTGGAAGTCCACGATTCACGTATTGCTGAAGCCTGGCTTGGAGAATTTTGAGCATTACTTTACTAGCGTGTGAGATGAGTGCAATTGTGAGGTAGTTTGAGCATTCTTTGGTATTGACTTTCTTTGGGATTGAAATGAAAACTGACCTTTACCAGTCCTGTGGCCACTGCTGAGTTTTCCAAATTTGCAGGCATATTGTGCGCAGCACTTTCACAGCATCATCTTTTAGGAATTGAAATAGCTCAACTGGAATTCCATCACCTCCACCAGCTTTGTTCATAGTGATGCTTCCTAAAGCCCATTTGACTTCAAATTCCAGGATGTCTGGCTCTGGGTGAGTGATCACACCATCATGATTATCTGGGTTGTGAAGATCTTTTTTGAATAGTTCTTCTGTGTATTCCTGCCACCTCTTCTTAATATCTTCTGCTTTTGTTAGGTCCATACCATTTCTATCCTTTATTGTGCCCATGGCTAGTAGTTACTTTATTGAACATTATATTGTATAAGGGGGCTTCCCAGGTGGTCCAATCCACTTGCAATGCTGGAGACTCGAGTTTGATCCCTCAGAAGCTCCCCTGCAGAAGGAAATGGCAACCCACCCCAATATTCTTGCCTGGAGAATCCCATGAACTGAGGAACCTGGTGGGCTACAGTCCATAAGGTCTCAAAGAGTTGGGCCTGACTGAAGTGACTGAACATGCGCACATGCAAATTTTCTGCAGCCATTTCCAACCATAGGGGTGTAGAGGTGCAGGAGGAGTTGTTTCCCACATCAACACGCTATTCTCCGAAACCAGCTGGGGTGTCCTACAATTCAACTCAATTCTGACACTATGTTACCAGAGAGAATTTTGGATCCCGCAGTCCCATAAGACTCCCCTAACCCCTACTTCAGATGCCAGTCACAGGGTCAGGCTATCACCTGTACTTCTGACCAACCAGATAGAGATTAGAGGTTACAGCAATCACCTCCTTGTGTTCCATGAACATATGAGAGCAGCTCACAGGATTCAGAGAAACATTTTACTTACTAGATCACTGGTTTATTATAAAAGGATATAACTCAGGAACAGCCAGATGGAAGAGGGGCCTAGAGCAAGTTATGGGGAGGAGGTACAAGTTTCCATGTCCTCTCCAAGGGCATCACTCCCTAGCGCCGCACAAGTCCACCAACCCTGAAGCTCTCTGAACCCTACACTTTTGGGGATTTTATCAAGCCTTCATTATGCACACTTGATTAAATCAGTGGCTATTGGTGAAAAATTCAATCTCCACTCCCTTTCCCCTCCCCAGAAGTCAGGTGAGAGTGGAGGGAGATACAGGAAGTTTCAATCCTCTAATTCTCCAGTTGGTTCCCTTGGCAACCCACCCCCACCCCTAAGTACTTTCCAAAAGTCACCTCCTTAACATAAGAAAAGATGCCTTTACTGCTCTACCAATTGAGAAATTTCAACAGTTTTATCTCTGGATAAAAAAAAGAAAAATGAAGACCAAATACACACAACTGATTTATTTTCTTTTACAACAGATAGTACGTCTCTGGCTAATTGGATAGCCTCTTTTGGAGATCTTTCAAACATCTAAATGTGAGGCTTTTTGAGAATGTGAAAGCTGGATCTCTTCGTTTTCTTTATGGTGGCCACAAAAAATCAGTGGAGCCAAAAAGAAGATTATAACCCGGGGATAGCTCCTCAGAAATCTCTAAGAACTGTTCCACTCTACAGGTTAAAGCACAATTATGTAAGTTTTTGAGACAGATGGCTGTACATTAAATAATTGACAGCTTGCACAATCCAGATCTACACATACAAAGCCAGTAGTGGGTCATGGGTCATTGTGGCCCTTTACAAGATTAAAAAGGAAGGTTATCGCCTAAGGAGCTGTGTCTCTTGATGAGATTAAGAAGGAATGTTATCTCCTAAGGAGGTTTGGTGAATGTGGATGGACAGTATACACTAAAGGTGAGGGAGGAGGTCTGGACAGACAAAAACTTTATGCTTAAGTTTTTTTCATATTGCCATAAAATATGAATTTTATTTCATTAATGGTAACACCTGGTCTTTTATCATGAACATTTAAATTATTTGAGGGAAAATATACTGTTTATTTTTGCTTATATTATTTTTTCTATGAGTGATTAACCTTAAAAAATGTTGTTTTTTAAAAATTTATTTAGAGATTTAGAGGCTTGCTGCTTAACTTCTCTTTTGTCAGGAATCAAAAATGAATTCACATATAGACAGGTACTGTTTATGACTGTGTGGAACACAATAAATTGTGGACATTTCTTAAAGAGATGGGAATAGCAGACCACCTTACAGAAAAGCCTGTACACAGGTCAAGAAGCAACAGTTAGAACTGGACATGGAACAACAAACTGGTTGCAAATTGGGAAAGGAGTACATCAAGGCTGTATATTGTCACCCTGCTTATTTAGCTTATATGCAGAGTACATCATGTGAAATTCTAGGCTGGATGAAGCACAAGCTGGAATCAAGACTGCTAGGAGAAATATCAATAACATCAGATATGCAGGTGATACCACCCTAATTGCAGAAAGCAAAGAGAAACTAAAGAGCCTGATGATGAAGGTGAAAGAGGGGAGTGAAAAAGCTGCTTAAAACTCAACATTCATAAAATGAAGATTATGGCATCCAGTCCCATCATTTCAAGGCAAACAGATGGGCAAGAAATGAAAACAGTGACAGACTTTATTTTCTAGGGCTCCCAAATCACTGCAGATGGTGACTGAAGCCATGAAATTATGGAAAAGACCCTGATGCTGGGAAAGATTAACATTCCTCCATAAGGGGACGACAGAGGATGAGAAAGGTGGATGGCATCACCGACTCTATAGACATGAGTTTGAGTAAACTCCAGGAGTTGGTGATGGACAGGGAGGCCTGGCATGCTGCAGTCCATGGGGTCAGAAAGAGTTGGATGCGACTGAGCGACTTATCTGATCCCGGCCTATGGTTCATTTTTAGCTCCTCAACTCTAAGGAGCTGTACTAATGCAGTCAGTTAGCAACAATCACAGTAGAATAGTGGCAGAAATGCACTGGAGTAAGTGCAGCCTTGTGTAGGACATATCCAGGCAGTTTTCCACCTTGCCTATGTGTAGCTGCTGCTGCTGCTGCTAAGTCGCTTCAGTCGTGTCCGACTCTGTGCGACCCCATAGACAGCAGCCCACTAGGCTCCCCCGTCCCTGGGATTCTCCAGGCAAGAACACTGGAGTGGGTGTAGAGTTAGTGTTATTTGTTAATTTATTTTACTTTATTTTTGGTTGTGTTGCATCTTTATTGCTGCAGGTGGGCTTTCTCTAGTTTCAGTGAACAGGGGCTACTCTTCGTTGTGCTGCACAGGTGTTTTATTGCTGCGGCTTCTCTTTTTGCAAAGCACGGGCTCTAGGTGCAGGGCTTCAGTAGTTGCAGCATGTGGACTCATTAGGTGTGGCTTGTGGGCACAGTAGTTTTGGCTCACAAGGTTTAATTGCCCGAAGCATGTGGAATCTTTCCCGCTCAGGGATTGAACCTGGGTCCTCCTCATTGGCGGGCAGATTCTTAGCTACTGTACCACCAGGGAAGTCCCTTGAGTTAGTTTTAAAAAGATTCAGTTCAGTTCAGTTCAGTCGCTCAGTCGTGTCCGACTCTCCGCGACCCCATGAATCACAGCATGCCAGGCCTCCCTGTCCATCACCAACTCCCGGAGTACACTCAAACTCATGTCCACAGAGTCGGTGATGCCATCCAGCCATCTCATTCTCCGTCGTCCCCTTCTCCTCCCACCCCCAACCTTTCCCAGCATCAGAGTCTTTTCCAGTAAGTCAACTCGTCGCATGAGGTGGCCAAAGTATTGCAGTTTCAGCTTTAGCATCAGTCCCTCCAATGAACACCCAGGATTGATCTCCTTTAGAATGGACCGGTTGGATCTCCTTGCAGTATAAGGGACTCTCAAGAGTCTTCTCCAACACCACAGTTCAAAAGCATCGATTCTTCGGCGATCAGCTTTCTTCACAGTCCAACTCTCACATCCATACATGACCACGGGAAAAACCATTGCCTTGACTAGACGGACCTTGGTTGGCAAAGTAATGTCTCTGCTTTTTAATATACTATCAAGGTTGGTCATAACTTTCCTCCCAAGGAGCAAGCGTCTTTTAATTTCATGGCTGCAATCAGCATCTGCAGTGATCTTGGAGCCCAAAAAAACAAAGTCTGACACTGTTTCCACTGTTTTTCCATCTATTTCCCATGAACTGATGGGACCAGATGCCATGATCTTTGTTTTCTGAATGTTGAGCTTCAAGCCAACCTTTTCACCCTCCTCTTTCACTTTCATCAAGAGGCTTTTGAGTTCCTCTTCACTTTCTGCCATAAGGGTAGTGTCATCTGCATATTTGAGGTTATTGATATTTCTCCCAGCAATCTTGATTCCAGCTTGTGCTTCTTCCAGCCCAGCGTTCCTCATGATGTACTCTGCATATAAGTTAAATAAGCAAGGTGACAATATACAACCTTGATGTACACCTTTTCCTATTTGGAACCAGTCTGTTGTTCCATGTCCAAGTTGACAGCATTCAACCCACATGACCCTTATATTAGTCCACACAATACCAAATGTGATTACCTTGTTTGTTCAGATTGACTATTCTATATAGATAGTGAAAACCATTCTGATTCACAATCAAGATGACCTAGATATGAGTTTGGTAAAAGGATACAAAAATTCTTATGGAATATACCTTTTTTTTTAAAAGCATGCAACAACATACAGGTGTGATAACTCATTTGATATGATTCAAAGCCAATTTTCAGACAAATATTGGTCCTTTAAATCATTAGAGAGTTGCCTACCTGAAATTCGAAAAAATGTAAAAAAGTCTGTAAACTTCAACAATAACCTGATTTGAAATGGATACAAATGCAGAGAGGCTGTGTGGTCATGTCCTGTTATAAAGCAGAGTGGTTAGAGAAAAAGAATATGTCAGTTCTTCAATTTACTTACAATTGTCCAAAGGAGAGAGAAACTCCAGCTACTGGACATAAACATTCTTGATACTACAGTGAAGCAGATACTGTGAATATTAAATCCCTTCTGCTTACCTGGGTAAATTCATTAGTGAAGCCAGGGGTCAATTCTAACAAACATTTGTTGACTGTTTATGGGTCAGCACTAATGGGAATTTAATGATGAGCACAGCTGTGCTTCTTAGAGAGGTATGATGGGAATTGTGTTTTATGAAAATTACCCTGGTAAGGAAGGAGTGTGGGATTCTTTTACTGGGACAATGAAGACCAGAATGAAGTGGTTGTTGGTGGACCTGGAGAGACAAGGAAGATTATGTGAAGCATGATGAGGTAAAATCCCATGGGAACTTATTGGGGGATTGATATTAGTTATAAAAATATTGGGAGACTGAATATTGTGGAATATTCTGTTCTGTTCAGTCACTCAGTCGTGTCCGACTCTTTGCGACCCCGGGGACTGTAGCCTACCAGGCTTCTCCATCCATGGGATTCTCCAGGCAAGAATACTGGAGTGGGTTACCATTTCCTTCTCCAGGGGATCTTCCCGACCCAGGGATCGAACCCGGGTCTCCTGCATCGGAGGCAGACGCGTTAACCTCTGAGCCACCAGGGAAGCCCAGTAGACTGTAGCGCTTAGCAACCATTGATAGGGGCTATTTCCTGCCATGACCCACCTCATATATCATAAATCCAAAGGTATGTAATCAAGTATCTATCAGGTTCTGGTTAAGATTCTGAGCACAGCATAGAGGGTAGAATCATAATGTATCTTTCTTAGTTAAAGAAAAGTGAAAATTTTGGAGTCCATTTAGTGATCCAAAGTAAAACCAGCTTGATAAAAATGTCCTGGTTAATTATCTGACAAATTGCTTCACCCCATTTAATTCTTCACTCCTTGCCTTTTGGAGATCTTGCAGGACTCTTATTCTGTAGTATAACGATTTGCTAGATTAGGATTTCCTGGATTAAAATGACTCTGCGTTATTTAACTTTGTATTGTCAGCCTTTGTCTAAGAGACTTGCACACAAATACTGGCTAAGAAATGAATAAATGACGGAATGGATGAACAAACAAATTTTCCAGGGCTTGGTTTAGTCCTTCTCATTGCTACTGAGACTATGTTTGAGTGTCTGGCCACAGGAATCCCGACATTGGCTCAAATTGCTCTCTAGTTAGTATTGATGTATAGTATGTGTGACTAGTCAGGCCTTTGGTTAGTAAGTCATGTTGGTGACGGTGGTGGTGGTATGAGCTTAGGGGAGGGTATCGTGGTGATGAGCATAGGGAAAACAGGACAGAAGATATAGGTATATTTATTTTTAATGCCCTTCTAGTATTCCAATCAAATCTTGAGTTTCCTTTTGTTAATTCTTAAATAGGTAATAGGTACCAGGAACTACGTTAAGCATGGGTATACAAAATACAAGAGCAAGTCCTGGAGTGCAAAGTATTCCATCCATGGGGATGTACCATTCTTTAATGGCTCAAGTTGCCATGCCCAGTTAATCTTTGCTAGCCTTCTTGCTTTACAGTGCAATATGATACCCCATATTTATCTTATACTGCATTTCTTTCTGAAAGTTTTTCTCTTACTTCAAAAAATGCATAATAAAATCTATCTTACCTAAAAATCTTTTCAACAACCTTTTATGTCATAGGGAGAATGTTTCAGCCTTAGTAAAAATTAACATTAGGGCTTTACTAGTTGTAAGATCCACATTTCAATTCAGTTCAGTTCAGTCGCTCAGTCGTGTCCGACTCTGTGACCCCATGAATCAAAGCACGCCAGGCCTCCCTGTCCATCACCAACTCCCGGACTTCACTCAAACTCATGTCCGTCGAGTCGGTGATGCCATCTGAATTTACTTTCCTTTAATTTAATGGCATCTTGATCATTGTCCATAAGATTCAGCAAAGTTACAATGGTAGTATTTAACATTTTAAAGCAAGTGTCTTTCTCAGTGATTCTGATACATAGTATCTGTTGGATTTGATGATGATCTCAAGTAATATATTGGTTAAAAAACAGACTTTAAATGTACATGTTTTTTAAAGAACTGACCTTGCTTTGGGAAGCAATTGTTTTCCAGCCATTGCCAAACAAAGCAGCAGTTACAAGTGAACTCTAACTTCCTTCACTCTTATCATTGTCTGTTTGAGAAATAAATATATTACATTCTCTAACATGAAAATTGGATACTTGTTTTTATGATTCATATGAATACTGTTTCTACTTTAGAGTCATACAAGAAAAAAAAAAAAAAACACAACTAAAACAATATTTGCCAAACCCTGAGATGAGCACATTGAAATCGTAGGCAATGACAAGATAGCAAAGTCCCCACACCTCCTCCCCACCATCAAAAAAAGCCATTACATAATTATGGCCTCACCAGAAAAGGATATAAAACAAACTTGTCATTCTAAAGTAAAGCAGGTTATAATAGCAACAATTAATGAGTGGTAATTTAAATATGATTTAGCCCACTGACTCTCAAACTTTGGTGGGTATCAGAACCACCCTGCTGCTGCTGCTGCTACTAAGTCACTTCAGTCGTGGCCGACTCTGTGTGACCCCACAGACGGAAGCCCACCAGGCTCCCCCATTCCTGGGATTCTCCAGGCAAGAACACTGGAGTGGGCTGCCATTTCCTTCTCCAATGAGAACCACCCTGAGGGTTTGTTAAAACATCTTTCTGGACCTCACCCATAGAGTTTCTGATTTAGTAGGTCTGGAGTGAAGCTGAAGTATTTGCATTTCTAATAAGTTCCCAAGGAATGTTGATGATGCTGGTCCAGGGAACACATTTTGAGAACCATTAATCTAGGCACTAGACATTTCTGAAATCAATGATATCAATGTATAGTTATTAATAGAGAAGGATAAATTCATAATGGAACAAATGGGAGGGAAAGAGAACCTCTTTCTCAGTCCCCACCAACCTCATCCCCTTCAACTCATGGGACAGCATTAGAACTAGCTAAAACATCAGCCTTTTATCTTAAATTTGACAATTAGATAAAAAGAATTATACTTTCCTCCTACAGTGTTAAGAATGTGATTTGATTGCCTGACAAAGTTAAGAAATAGTCCAGTAAGTATCAGAAAGTTCTCCTCTGCAGAAGTTATAGGTAGAGAAAATGGAAGGAATGATAGAATTAGAAAGTCAGTGTTTTGCAGCTCCTAATGTAATAATTCAAGCAATATCATTGGATGAAACAAGGAGGTGAAAGGCTGATGGTTATCTTTACAAAGGAGGGATTCAGTAGTTACTGCACAAATATACTGACCTACCTACAGAAATATAGAGAAACAATCAGACATTGTGGTGCTTAACCCACACACTAAGTATTATTGCCCCAAACAGTGAACTTGAATCTAATCAAGATTCTGGGGCACACTTTCATTTACAAAAACCATGTGGGAAAGAAACGAATCAAGTGATTGCACAGGGAATGAAACAGACACATCCAGAATATGGCATATTCTACCTGACAAATTAAAAACACTGGGGAAAGTTGGAGTAGTCTACTTTAGATTCAGAGAGATTTAAGAGTCATGTGGATCTTATGTAGATCTTGTTTTGAACAAGCTAAATGCAAGAAGGAATTTTTTACTAATTTATTCATTTTTATCTATTTATTTGATTGCCCAAGTCTTTGTGGCTATGTGAGGACTTTCTCTAGTTGTGGAGAGTGGGGGTTACTCTCCAGTTGTAGTGCATGGGCTTCTCATTGCAGTAGCTTCTTTTATTGTAGAGCACAGGATCTAGGTGCATGGGCTTCAGTAGCTTATTAGTCATGGCTTGCAGGCCCTAAAGGGTGCAGGCTTCAGTAGCTGTGGCTCACAGGCTTACTTGCTCTGCAGAATGTGGAATCTTCCCAGCCCAGGGATTGAACCTGTGTCCCCTGCACTGGCAGGTAGATTCTTTACCATTGCCCTGGGAAGTGGGATTCTTTACCACTGGCCTGGGTGTTCAGTTCAGTTCAGTTCAGTTCAGTCGCTCAGTCGTGTCCGACTCTCTGCGACCCCATGAATCACAGCACGCCAGGCCTCCCTGTCCATCACCAACTCCCGGAGTACACTCAAACTCATGTCCACAGAGTCAGTGATGCCATCCAGCCATCTCATTCTCCGTCGTCCCCTTCTCCTCCCGCCCCCAACCTTTCCCAGCATCAGAGTCTTTTCCAGTGAGTCAACTCGTCGCATGAGGTGGCCAAAGTATTGCAGTTTCAGCTTTAGCATCAGTCCCTCCAATGAACATCCAGGATTGATCTCCTTTAGAATGGACTGGTTGGATCTCCTTGCAGTATAAGGGACTCTCAAGAGTCTTCTCCAACACCACAGTTCAAAAGCATTGATTCTTCGGCGATCAGCTTTCTTCACAGTCCCACTCTGGCCTGGGTGTTAGTAAACAGCAAAGATTATTCTTAATTTCGTTTGGTTGATTTTGACATTTAAATCAGAAAATTGTTGTTGTTCAGTTGCTCAGTCCTATCCAACTCTTTGCGACCCCATGACTAAAGCATGCCAGGCTTCCCTGTCCTTCACCAACTCCTGGAGCTTGCTCATACTCGTGTCCATTGAGTCAGTGATGCTATCCAACCATCTCATCCTCTGTAGTCCCCTTCTCCTCTCGTCTTCAATCTTTCCCAGCATCAGGCTCTTTTCAAATGAGTTAGTTCTTCCCATCAGGTGGCCAAAGTATTGGAGTTTCAGCTTCAGCATCAGTCCTACCGATGAATATTCAGGACTGATCTTTAGGATGGACTTCTTGCAGTCCAAGGGACTCTCAGAATCTTCTCCAACACCACAGTTCAAAAGCATCAATTCCTTGGCACTCAGCCTTCTTTATAGTCCAACTCTCACATCCATACATGACTACTTGAAAAACCATAGCTTTTGCTAGTGGCCCTTTGTCAGCAAAGTAATGTCTCTGCTTTTCAATATGCTATCTAGGTTGGTCATAACTTTTCTTCCAAGGAGCGAGTGTCTTAATTTCATGGTTGCAGTCACCATCTGCAGTGATTTGGGAGTCCAAGAAAATAAAGTCTGTCACTGTTTCCATTGTTTCCCCATCTCTTTGCCATGAAGTGATGGGACTGGATGCCATGATCTTCGTTCTTTGAATGTTGAGTAAGAAAATGGCCACATTTTAAAGGGATGCATGCTAAAATATGTTGTACAAAATAATATGATACCCAGGATCTGTTTATTTATTGATTTGTTTATTTAAAGTACTTATCTATTTGGCTGTACTGGTCTTAGTTGTGGCATGTGGGATCTAAACTCCCTGACCAGGGATCCAACCTGGGCCCCTCTGCATTGGTAGCATGGAATCTTAGCCACTGGACCACCAGGGAAGTCCCTGGATCTGTTTTTAAATAGGGTTACAAAGAGGAAAGTGACATTTGGTAAGATACATTTGGCTTACAGAAATGCATATTCATGTTCTCTCTACTTTGTGTGACCTTTCCTGGTGGCTCAGTGGTAAGGATCTGCCTGCCAAGCAGGAGACTCAGGTTTGATCCCTGGGTTGAGAAGATCCCCTGGAGAAGGAAATGGCAACCTACTCCAATATTCTTGCCTGGGAAATCCCATGAACAGAGGAGCCCTGGCAGGCTATGGTCTATGGGGTCACAAAAGTTTGACATAATTTAGTAACTAAAACGCAACAACAACTAATTTGTGTTCATTTAAAAGCTGTCAAAATAAAAATGGAAAGAGAAATCCAGCATTCATAACTTTTCCTCTCTTAACCCTGCCGCTGCTGCTGCTGCTAAGTCGCTTCAGTCATGTCTGACTCTGTGCGACCCCATAGATGGCAGCCCACTAGGCTCACCCATCCCTGGGATTCTCCAGGCAAGAACACTGGAGTGGGTTGCCATTTCCTTCTCCAATGTGTGAAAGTGAAAAGTGAAGTCACTCAGTCGTGCCTGACTCTTAGTGACCCCATGGACTGCAGCCTACCAGGCTCCTCCGTCCATGGGATTTTCTAGGCAAGAGTACTGGAGTGGTTTGCCATTGCCTTCTCCGCTCTTAACCCTAGTTTATGAAATTTCAAAAATTCAAAGTAATCTTTTTTTATACATTCTGCTTAGAATCTTGCCTGCATGGCTTATCCATCCACCATGTGACCTTGGATAAAGTAGTTATCAGGTTCCTTTTTTGTTAAATGGCAGTAATAATATTACCAATCTTAGGATCCATATGAGGTTTAAAAAGATAATAGATGTAGGGAATTCTCTAGTAGCCCAGTGGTTAGAAGTCCATACTCTCATTGCCAAGGGCCCAGGTTCAATCCCTGGTCACGGAACTAAAATCTCACAAGCTCTGCAGGGTGGCCAAAAAAAGAAAAAAAAGGTAATGGATGTAAATCTCTTTCCACAGGATCTGATACATAGTAGCAATTCAATTAACATTAGTTATCACTATTATTATATAAATAATTGTTTTTCTTCCCTTTTCTTCTGGTGAATCAGGGGTTACTTTCTTCTCAGTTTGAGCATTTGTAGAGCAGATATTAACTAATAGGAAGGATACTGTCTAAATAATGAATTTTAAAGTGATGAGCTCTACTGGTATAGTTGATTTATAAGCTTAGAAGATTATTTAGATATATAATATTTGTTAATGATATTAAAATATTTCAATGGGCTTTGGGGCTTGGGAAAATGATTTTAAACATACTTTCATCATTTGTTGATGCTGGTACAGCATGACGTGCTCTTAGTTTGCAGAAATAACCTATGTGCATTCTTCAGGAAAGGTAAACATCTTTGCTAAAGCTCTTCATGAAGTCTAGCTGAATTCAGAAGTAGGCTACAATCCCAGCTGATTCAGTCAGCTTCAGAACTCTCTTACGCTTATAGATGGGGTGACAATACTGTACCTGTGATGCTTTTAAGAGGGGATCCAGAGAGTATTGGGAGGTGAGTGCAGATGACTCCCAAGTGCTTTGTGGACAAGTAAGTAAAAGCTAAGAAAAAGTGGCATGTTTCCTGAGGAATATTTCAATACTGTTATTTATACAAGGAAGCAGAGAGTGATGCAGCTGGAGAATTAAGTGGAGAGATGAGCACATACAGATGGGTAAGAAAGCACTTTTTGCCAACTGGATAACATCTGGTACATTAGAGTCAAGTTAAACACCTAACAAGCTAAACGAAAGTCCAAGTAGCAGATGATTTCTTTCTCTTTCTTGGGAATGTAACAGCCCCATATAAGTCATGTTATGTGTGAAAAACAGAGATACAGTTAAAGAAGAAATTCTCCTTTAAATATATGTGGAATACACAGCTAGAATTAAAACAGTAAGAAATATGAGAAGAAGGTAGTTTATAGAAAATATAAATGGTGTAGTAACACTGGTAGTGGGTTACAGTATAAAATACAGCAAATTTGTCTTCCTCCTAAAATTGCTATGGTTTATCAGCAGTGCTTACAAGACAAAGCATATATAAACTTTTTTGGGGGGGAGAGGGAACAAAATATATATTGGTAATGAGTTACAGACCCACAACTGTAATAAAACTTTTCTTTGAGGAGAGTTTACTTATGAGAGTTATCAATAATATTAAGATGCCTTTCTTGCCAAGATTTCTCTTCTTGATTCTCTCTATATTTTATATCACTATGGCCCAGGATATCTTTCTGAGACAGTGAATCCAATTTGAGTTTTAGTCACAGTGACAGAAATTAAAATGGCATCAAAGATCCAATCTCTTTTTGCTATCCTCTGACTTTGAGGGAAGAAAATTCCTCATGTTTGCAAATCTACTTCTGTAATTCAGTGTTTCATTATTGAAGAACTGTAATTTTCAGGTCTTCTAAAGAGCAGTACTATAGTGAAAACTTTGTTGTCTTTCTGATGCATTAAAAGTAAAGATTCCTAATGTTTCACTCCAATTACCATAACTGGATGAGATGACAGCAAATCCACACCATTCTGCTGAAAGATGCTGCTGCTGCTGCTAAGTCGCTTCAGTCGTGTCTGACTCTGTGCGACCCCATAGATGGCAGTCCACCAGGCTCCCCTGTCCCTGGGATTCTCCAGGCAAGAACACTGGAGTGGATTGCTATTTCCTTCTCCAATGCATGAAAGTGAAAAGTGAAAGTGAAGTCACTCAGTTGTGTCCGACTCTTAGCGACCCCACGGACTGCCGCCTACCAGGCTCCTCCGTCCGTGGTACTTTCCAGGCAAGAGTACTGGAGTGGGGTGCCATTGCCTTCTCCATTGCTGAAAGATAGTCAGCAATATTTACTGAGCACCCACAGTGTCTGAAACAAATTCTAGGTGCTGGGGATAAAACTGTAAAAAGAGAGAGACAAGGAGACCTCCCTGGTGGTCCAGTGTCTAAGACTCTGTGCTCCTAGTGCAGGGGACCTGGGTTTGATCCCTGGTCAGGGAACTAGATCCCACATGCTGTAATAAAGATCAAAGACCTTGCGTGCTGCAATTAAGACCTGGGGCAGCCAAATAAATTTAAAAAAAGAAGAAGACAGACAAGGACCTCAAGCATAGGAAGCTTCATTTTAGGGAAGTTCATTTCAGTTCAGTCTCTGTCATGTCCAACTCTTTGCAGTCACATGGACTGCAGCACGCCAGGCTTCCCCGTCCTTCACCAACACCCAGAGCTTGCTCAAATTCATGTCCATCGAGTCGGTGATGCCATCCATCCATCTCATCCTATGTTATCCCCTTCTCTTCCTATCTTCAATCTTTCCCAGCATCAGGGTCTTTTCCAATGAATCAGTTCTCCATATCAGGTGACCAAAATCCTGGAGCTTCAGCTTCAGCATCAGTCCTTCAAATGAATATTCAGGACTGATTTCCTTTAGGATGGACTGGTTGGCTCTCCTTGTAGTCCAAGGGACTCTCAAGAGTCTTTTCCAATACCACAGTTCAAAAGCATCAATTCTTTGGCATTCAGCTTTCTTTATAGTTCAACTCTCACATATGTACATGACTACTGGAAAAACCATAGCTTTGACTAGGTGGAACTTTGTTGGCAAAGTAATGTCTCTGCTCTTTAATATGCTGTCTAGGTTGGTCATAGCTTTTCTTCCAACGAACAAGTGTCTTTTAATTTCACGGCTGCAGTTACCATCTGCAGTGATTTTGGAGCCCCCCAAAATAAAGTCTGCCACTGTTTCCCCATCTATTTGCCATGAAGTGATGGGACCAGATGCCATGATCTTAGTTTTCTGAATGTTTAGTTTTAAGCCAATTTCTTTGCTCTACTGTTTCATCAAGAGGTTCTTCTTTACTTTCTGCCATAAGTGTGGTGTCATCTGCATATCTGAGGTTATTGATATTTCTCCCAGCAATCTTGATTTCAGTTTGTGCTTCATCCAGCCCAGCATTTCTCATGATGTACTCTGCTTATAAGTTAAATAAGCAAGGTAACAACATACAGCTTTGACGTATTCCTTTTCCCATTTGGAACCAGTCTGTTGTTCCATGTCCAATTCTAACTGGTGCTTCTTGACCTGCGTGCAGATTTCTCAAGAAGCAGGTCAGGTGGTCTGGTATTCCCATCTCTTTCAGAATTTTCCACAGTTTGTTTGATCCACACAGATTTTAGGGAAAGGAGAGACCAACCAAGAAGCCAAAACCATTTCAGACTGTAGCTAGCACAGGGGAGAACAGCATATGGTGATGTGATAAAGAGTGTCTGGGGACTACTTTAGATTGCGTAGTCAAGCAAAGGATCTGAGGAGGCCACATATAACTGAGAATTAAATAACAAGCAGCCAGTTATATGAAGACCGGAGAGGCAAGAACACTCTAGGCAGAGGACAGAGCTCATGCTAAGGTCCTAAGGGCCGAAGTAATCTTGATGAGGGACAAAACATGGAAAATATAACACACATGTAATGAAGTCCTTGGAAGGACTGATGCTGAGGCTGAAGCTGCAATACTTTGGCCACCTGATTCAAAGAACTGGCTCGTTAGAAAGGACCCTGATGCTGGGAAATAATGAACGCAGGAGGAGAAGGGGACGACAGAGGATGAGATGGTTGGATGGAATCACTGACTCGATGGACATGAGTTTGAGCAAGCTCTGGGAGTTGGTGATGGACAGGGAAGCCTGGCATGCTGCAGTCCATGGAGTTGCAAAGAGTTGGACATGACTGAGTGACTGAACTGAACTGAAAGAAGCCACTGATTGTGCTACATATGCTTAAACTTACAGTACTAATAGTAGAAAAACTAGTTCTGGGAGCAATTAAATTCAAAGTATCCAAGAGTGGTGCTGATGACTGCAATGTGACTGCAAGAATAAGTAAGGCTAGTTGACAAAGGCCCAGATGTTACAGAATAAGTAAACTTAATTCCTGAATTAATTCCAATTATTTTTGGCCTAGACTCAAAGTCAACATAAGAACACCATCCAAATGGACTCAAAGAGTAGAATATTTTTTCACTGATGGAGCATTAGGAAGAAGGCAGACTATAACATCACTATTACAAAGGCAATGACTCATAACAACTCCCTTCTCATTTTAAGCAGTCCTGAAAAAGCACTGCAAAAATATTTCATGAAGTATATTTTAGTTCCCTTGCAAGTATTATAAGCAGATGGAGTAGGGGGTCCCCAGAAAAAGAGAACCAGGAATGGCTTTCTTGACATAAGAGAAACCATTCTTGGCCTAAGCAATTTTGTGATCTAAGCTTGGCCACAGTGCTTTCCCTGGAACAGGTCTCAATAATTAATGACTTTAAGTGGATGAAGGAACAAAGGAAAAGTTTGTTTACTCATGGCTCTGTGACTCCATGGACTGTAGCCTGCCAGGCTCCTCTGTCCCAGGCAAGAATACTGAGTGGGTTGGCATTTCCTCCTCCAAGAGAACTTCCTGACCCAGGGATCGAACTCGAATCTCTTGCTTGGCAGATGAATTCTTTACCTATGAGCTACTAGGAAAGCCAATAAAGGAAAAGCAATCAATAAATAATAGTCCAGCAATAAAAGAGAGTCCTAGTTCCTCTTTAAGGGATATGCATAACAATCTGATATGTACCTTTGAGTTTTGCAGGACCTAATCCCTCCGCTGAGGTGTTGCTGTTGCTGAGTCAGACATGTTCAGTTGCAACCCATGGACTGCAGCACACCAGGCTTTCCTGTCCCTTCACCATCTCCTGGATCTTGCTCAACTCATTGATTCCATCCAACCATCTCATTCTCTCTAGTCCCTTTCTCTTCCTGCCTTCAATCTTTCCCATCAACAGAGTCTTTTCCAACGAGTCAGCTCTTCTCATCAGATCTTTAGATTCAGCATCAATCCTTCCAGTGAATACTCAGGGTTGAGTTCCTTTAGGATTGACTGGTTTGATCTCCTTGCATTCCAAGGAACTCTCAAGAGTCTTCTCCAACATCACAGTTCAAAAGCATCAATTCTTTGGTGTTCAGCAGGTGGAGGGTGGTAACTGCAACCTGAGACCTTGCACAGGTCTGAACCTAACTAAGAGATGCTGATGTTGACCTTTTCTGATCCTCAAGAGTTCAATCAACTAAAGGTTGGACCTTGGCAACCTTTGCCCAATTCTATGCTGAATTCTCTTCTGCCGAAGTCCCTTCATGAATATTCACGAACCCTTAGCTTAAAACTCCCCCAGTTTTGCTGTTGGGGAAACATTGTTTTGGGAAAGATTCCCCAGTAGTCTCCTTACTTGCCGTAAGTAATAAGACCTGATCTTTGACTTGATTGTGTCTTTTACTGTGTTTTTTCACACCTACCAAGAGGTGAACTCACTTTTTCAGGTAACAGTATTGGTCAGTAAATATTCATAATCATCATTAGTAAGGAAAAGGTGTCTAAAATTTCCATTCCCCTTCTAATTAATTATTTTAGATTAGTTTTGAGTGAAGTTTGCATTTTCATAAAGTTGTCCTTCTACTCTGATTCATCATTGGTAGTTTCAATTCTTTTGCTAACAAGTTGTCAAGCAGTACATTTAAATAATAGCTACTTTTTGAGGCTGAAAGTTTAGAAAACCTAAAGAGAATGAGATGTTCTCTTGGCAGTTTCCTCTTATGTAATGGTCCTTTATAAAGGTGATTTAAGCTAAACCTTTTGAAGCCCTATATTGAAGCCCTGAGGCTAAACCATTGTGTGAAAAATCAGACTGTCCGTTTTCTCTTTTCCTTACACTCATCTTGCCCCAATATGAGAAGTCTAATGTAAAAAGAAACCATTTTATTAAAGAAGGTAGAGATGTTGTAGACCTTTTGCTGCAACTTAGGGATTATGGGACCCTACTTGTTGGCTCCAGAAGTCAACCACAGAAGTGACAGCAAAGGGCTGGCCAAAAATGCCCGGGGGGCTCATTCCTGTGCTGGGTGGGATTTGGGAAGAATCAATTCCTCAGAGATACTCAAGTTACTGGAGGGGAGGGAAAGCTGGTTTCAGGAGACCCTGCAGATATCAAAATCTTTGACTGCTCAAGTCCCTTATATACAATGTACAATGAAGGAACAGTTAGAACCTGGCATGGAACAATGGACTGGTTCAAAATTGGGAAAGGAGTACATCAAGGCTGTATTTTGTCACCCTGCTTATTTAACTTATATGCGGAGTACATCATGCGAAATGCTGGGCTAGATGAATCACAAGCTGAAATCAAAACTGCCAGGAAAAATACCAATAACCTCAGATATGCAGATTTCACCACCCTTACGGCAGAAAGCAAAGAGGAACTAAAGAGCCTCTTGATGAAAGTGAAAGGGGAGAGTGAAAAAGTTGGCTTAAAACTCAATATTAAAAAAACTAAGATCATGGCATCTGATCACATCACTTCATAGAAATTAGATAGGGAAACATGGAAAACAGTGACAGATTTTGTTTTCTTGGGCTCCAAAAGTCTCTGTGGACAGTGACTGAGTCGATGAAATTAAAAGACGCTTGCTCCCTGGGAAAAAAACTATGACAGACCTAGACAGTGTATTAAAAAGCAGAGACATTACTTTGCCAACAAAGGTCTGTATAGTCAAAGCTATGGTTTTTGCAGTAGGCATGTACAGGTGTGAGAATTGGACCATAAAGAAAGCCAAGCAATGAAGAATTGATGCTTTTAAACCGTGGTGTTGGAGAAGACTCTTGAGAGTCCCTTGGACTGCACGGAGATCAAACCAGGCAATCCTAAAGGAAATCAAGCATGAAAATTCATTGGAAGGACTGATGCTGAAGCTGAAGCTCCAGTATTTTGGCCACCTGTTGCAAAAAGCCAATTCATTGAAAAAGACTCTGATGCTGGGAAAGACTGAAGGCAGGAGGAGAAGAGGAAGACAGGGGATGAGATGGTTGGATGGCATCACCGACTCAATGGACATGAGTTTGAGCAAACTCCAGAAGATGGTGAAAGACAGGGAAGTGTGGCATGGTGCAGTCCAACGCATGCAAAGAGCTGGACACTGCTGAGCAACTGAACAACAGTACAATGAATACTGAAGCAGGGCTTCCCTGCTGGCGCAGTGGTAAAGAATGCCTGAAAATGCAGGAGACATGGGTTCGATCCCTGGATTGAGAAGATCCCTTGGAGGAGGGCATGGCAACCAACTCCAGTATTCTTGCCTAGAAAATCCATCGATAGAAGAGCCTGGTGCGCTACAGTCCATAGGGTTGCAAAGAGTCAGACATGACTTAGAGACTGAGGGTTCCTACTGGCACTTTGGTCTAAGGATCACTTTTGTAGGAACATTTTGAGTTTTGTATCTTGTTCAGGGTTGTTTTATTTGACAGCCTGTGGCCTAGTAGAGAAAGCAATTGATCCTTAACATTAAAAGCCAGTGTGTCTGTCTTGGGGTTAGCCAGACTGCTCTCCTCAGCGTGGGCAGTTGAAAATCCCCAGGGAGAGAAGTACTTTTGCTGGTGACCAAACACAGAGAAGTAAGAGGATCCCTGGGGACTGCTAAGAGGAAAAATAAAACAAAAAAGGAGCGGAGGAAATCAGCTGAGCATGAAAAACAGCTGCTGGTCACTCACTGTGACTTCTGGGCAGTATTTTTCAACCTTGGAAAGATGAGTGGTTTCCAAAGTTTGAAATGCCCTGGTTGCAGCTCATACCAATTACAACAGCCTCTCTGGAAAGAGGCTGCCAACAGTTTCTTATATCCCCACCAGGTGATTCCAGAATACAGTCAAAGCTGAGATCCCCTAGTTTAGAAAGCACTACTCCAGCTTTAATCTGCTCATGAATCCCCTGGAAGTGAAAGTCACTCAGTTGTGTCTGACTTTTTGTGACCCCATGGACCATACAGATCATGGAATTCTCTAGGCCAGAATACTGGAGTGGGTTGCCATTCCCTTCTCCAGGGGATCTTCCCAACCCAAGGATAGAACCCAGGTCTCTTGCATTACAGGCAGATTCTTTACCAGCTGAGCTACCAGGGAAGCCAAGGGAGTCTGGGGAGCTTATGAAAATGCTTTCCAAGTGCCCCTAGAGGTAAAGAACCCGCCTGCTAATGCAGGAGACACAAGAGACATGGGTTCAGTCTCAGGGGAAGATCCCCTGGAGGAGGGCATGCAACCCACTCCAGTATTCTTGCCTGGAGAATCCCTTGGACAGAGGAGCCTGGCGGGCTACAGTCCATAGGGTCGCAAAGAGTCGGACACGACTGAGCGACTTAGCAGGCTTGCAAGATCCAGTCTAGGGCAGGGCCTGACAGGAATACGGCATTTCCAGGCCAGTCCTGGGGAGTTACCCACACTGGGAGGGGGATACCAGCTGATTCTTTGCCGTTACTTGATGGTCCATCATTAAACCAGTGCTCAGTATTTGAGTGCCAGACCTTTTAAAATAGAAATCTTGAAAATCCAATTAAATTTAGAGTAAATTCTAAACCTGTGACTCTGGCTTACAAATATTTAATGCGGGGGCAAGGATTCAGTCCCTGGACTCTCCCCACTCTCCTGACTCAGCCAGCTCCAGCTGCTCTAGGACGCAGTTACTTTTGCAGCTCCTCCCACATCTGACCTCTCCTTTCAAGGTCTTCACTGCTGCTTTTCTCTCCACCTCTTCAAGAATAGCAGCCATGAGAGAAAAAGTTGCTGTCTGTCTGCACCACCACTGCTACATTCCCAGCCCCAAGAAATGAGTCTGCCACACAGAGGAATATACACAAAAATTGCAAATGAAGGGTAGGACTATGGGGGGAGGGGGCAGGAATTTTCAGTAACTACAAGCAGTTATTGAAGAGATCTTAATCTGAGTTTCACTGATAATGGTGATAATATAGTAGAAGTGTGGTTGAAACAGCACCATAGTGAGCCTAACCTTGGCTCATGGGACTTCTAATCCATGTTCTTAGGAAAAAGAAGTTGAATTCACATTTGCATTAAGGAAGAACAGTGCATAGTTTATTTTTTAAATGAAAGACTGCAGGCATAAACTGAAGCAATATGCTTTTGTATTTTTCAGGCCTTTTGTTTCAGTGAGAACCGTAGTCCTGGGAAATGATTGCTAAGCCTCACTCCTTGGTGTGCAAGCTTTGGCTCTTAGACCAACTGGATACTCAGGAAACAGTCACTTTGGCAAATTACAGTTAATAAGCAAGAAAGACATGTCTGTGATTAGATTGGAAGGTTCAGATTTTTTAATGGTTTTTTATTGCTTTTATTTCTAGTTGGTCTTCTCTCAATTACTTTTAATTGAGTAAGTGCTCAATTGTACTTAATGTCCTTGAGTTTGTGCTCTTATCACTGTGGTTTTGCAGTTTGTCTCTATTATTTTCATAGTTATACCAAAGTGGTTAACAGATGACATATTCACATTGTAATAAATTCAGTCTGTACAAAGGGATACACAATGAGAAATAATCTTTTCATCCCTGACCCTAGTTAAAAATAGTTAAAGAAAATTTAGGTGACGCAAACACTTTGACACTACAGAAAGCATGCAGGCTGTTTCTAAGGGTCCAGAGAATGGCAAAGTGGGGTAAAAGGTAGGGAGCTTTTATAGGAAAAGACTAAGGAGCAAGGAAGTAGGTAAATAAGAGTCGGTTTGGTGTTTGGGGGTTGGCTGATTGCATATACTTTATTTCTGGTAAAGCAGAGCATTTATAGTACACAGATATTATCTAAATTTTGGTTTGCTAACCTGGGGCAGGAGTGGTGGCATCTCAGGCCTAGAAATTTATCTCTATATCTTAACCCCTAATTCCTCCCCAGGAGACCCCCCACTGTTGTCTGTTTCTTGTGTACGCTTACAAAAATGTTCTGTGCAGCATCTGGGCTTCAGTTAATAAACTGAATAATAATCTGCAAAATGGGGTAATAACAGTGCCTAACTTATCAGATTCATATGAGAATTAAATGCATTAACACATGTGAAAGCACAAGGGTACCAGACATACACCGTGAATTTTACGACTTTGAAAAATTATTATGTGTATTGTTGCCCAAATAGAAATATGAAGTGATCCACATAGGTAATGTTAATTTTCTAGTAGCAAGATTAAAAAAATAAAAAGAAACAAATGGAAAGGTTTTAGTAATGTATTTCATTTACCCTAATATCTCCAAAACAATATTTCAACATGGAATCAATGTAAACATATTTTAATATGATAATCTATATAGTCTTTTTTGGTATTAGTTCTTTGACATTTGATGTGCATTTCATGCTTACAGAATACCTCAGCTGGGACTAACCCCAATTCAAGTAACCGGTAAGCTACATGGGGCTGGTAGCTACTGTATTGGAAAGAGCGGGTCAATACACATTAATCTATAAACTTGTCAGTTTTTTTTTTTTACTCTCTTCAAATAATACCATTCCTTGCTCACTTGGACTTCCCTGGTGGCTCAGATGGTAAAGCGTCTCCTGTGGGAGACCCGGGTTCATTCCCTGGGTCGGTAAGATCTCCTGGGGAAGGAAATGGCAACCCACTCCAGTATTCTTGCCTAGAAAATTCTGTGGATAGAGGAGCCTGGCAGGCTGCTGTCCATGGGGTTGCACAGAGTCGGACATGACTGAAGCGACTTAGCAGCAGCAGCAGCAGCAGCAGCAGCGATATATAGGGTATTTAGTCTGAGCTTATTTTTACAGAGTTGTTACATTCCTTTTCAAGGAACAATTCAGATTACTAACTTGGTGGGGTAGATGATGGTTGTTGAAATCCTATTTGCACAGCACCAGCGTCTGATTCCCACGGTCCAGGTTTTTTTGAGTTCAGACTGACCGATGCTCAGGTGCTGTGCCATGACCCACTTCACCCGCTACTGCCCTGTGGTGTGTGAACTACCACGAAACCATCATTCTTGTAGTGTTTGTGTCAGGCATTTGATCTTCATTTGGCAGGAGTGCAGTATAGACGCATTAATTCAGTCTGCTCTTTTTATATAAGCCTGAGAAAATTAGAGTAGTACTACTTGTGGCCAACTCAATCAAAAACCACACGTTCAAATGGGTTTTGAAGCTTTGGGCAGAACTCAATCATTTTCAAAAAAATGCAGAAAATGTTTCTTTTTTCTTTTTTTGCCATTCCACATGGCTAACGGGATCTTAATTTCCCCACCAGGGAATGAACACTAACCATGGTAGTGAAAGCACCACATCCTAACACTTCACCACCAGGGAACTCCTGGAAAATGTTTCTATTAATCTTTAAGGTTGTCATCAAATGAAAATAGGAAATTAAACAAAGTCTTCCAGAGGACCTATGGGCCCAAGAATATCTTATGTTGAAAAACACAAGTCTAATTAGTTCTGTATGTGTATTCTTAACTCAAGTAAGATTTATGTGACTACCCTCAACTCCTTCCAGACTAAACCATGCCCCCCAGTTATTTGGGTATATACCACCAGATTCTCTTTTAATACAATCTGCTGCTAAGTTGCTTCAGCCATGTCTGACTCTTTGTGATCTCACGTAACTGTTGCCCACAGGCTCTTCTGTCCATGGGATTCTCTAGGAAAGAACACTGGAGTAGATTGCCATTTCCTTCTCCAGGGAATCTTCCCCACCCAGGGTTAAGCAATTAATTATATGCACATGTGTTTAATCCTGTCTTTCCTATTACAACGCAAGCTCTAGTTTACCCACCACTGTATCTACAGTGCCTAGCAAAATGCTTTTCACATAAAAGACACTTAACAAATAGTTTTGAGTGATCAAGTAAAGCAGCTATAAGTCAAGAGACTAGGATTCAAGTCCTATCTTCACCTCTGTCAGTGTAAATTTGACCAGTAATTTAATGCTTTAGGTCTCAATCTCCATATTTCATGAAGTGAGACGTGTAGAATAGAATTCTCAAACTTGGCACCACCTGGAAAGCCTTCTCAATAATATCGAATGTGTAGTTCCACCCGTAGGCACTCTGATTAGTTCTTGGACAAGGCTAGATAACCTATTTTAAAAGCTCCTGCAGTTACTGTATGCAGCCAGGGTTGGAAATTCTGAATTAGTTCTAACATCCTTAAGTTCTTTGTCTGTATTTGTCCTTGGCTTGAATGCAGCATATTGTGACTGAGGGCCTAACGTATACGGCTAAATATTACTAGCACTGGGGCTAGTATGAGGGCTATTTAGATTTCCTGTCATTGAGGACTTGTTGGCTGAGATACTTAAGCGGTTTAACAGCTTTTTGAACACATTGATAGCAAAGGATGGGAAAACAGCAGGTGAAACACGTTCTTTTCAGTCTGAGGTTTAGGGAGTGATTGCACGAGGAGGTGAAGCTCGAGTTAATCATTGAAGGTTTGGTAAGAATTAACCAAGAGGGGAAAGTATATAAAGAGGGGGGACAGAACAAGCAGAAGTCCAAGAACATGAGAAAATCTAGTTCTCTAGTCTCCTATAAATGATTCCCAAAGTTGTAGCAGTCAGAGGTGGTGGAGTTTAGAAGTCTCTGGAGTGAAGCAGCTAATGGTCCAGCTCAGTGGCTGAGAGCAAATGTTTCTTGAACTAGAAAAATTTGGTTTATGTCTTGGTTTTGTCACTCTTTTTCTCTCTCTGTGACCCAAGAAGATTAACTTGTTTACACTCTATTTCCTTATCTGTAAAGTGAGGACAATAATACCTGTCTTGTAAGATTTCTACAAGGTTAAATGAGGCAAAATGAGGCAAGATATGTATAACTCTTAACACGCTGTCTGGTAGATTTTAGCCAAAAAATATGCTAAAGAAGGCAAGTTCATTGCAGCTTTACCTTTTGTGTTTTCCAGTTTTAATGATTACACAGTACTAATACTGTGTTTAAAGCTTTTTAAAAAATAAACAGCCCGGCCTTTCAGCTGAACAGGAAGATGGCGGCCTCTGGCGGAGAGCCGCAGATCCTGGTACAATACTTGGTGTTAGGAAAGGATCTATCACAGGCTCCGTTTTCCTGGCCAGCGGGCGCAGTGGTCGCACAGGCCTGTCACGCAGCCACCGCGGCCTTGCATCTTCACCGCGACCACCCGCACACAGCCGCTTACCTCCGGGAGCTAGAGCGCATGCGCAAAGTGGTGCTAGAAGCCCCGGATGAGACCACCTTAAAGTTGCTGGCAGAGACGCTGCAACAGAAGAACATTGACCACAAGCTGTGGATGGAGCAGCCAGAGAACATGCCCACTTGCATCGCGCTCCGTTCCTACCCTAAGGAAGAAGTGAGCCGGTATTTGAAGAAGTTCCGATTGTTCCAATGACTGATGTTACCCATTGCTTTGTATGTTTGAGTATCAGCTGGATCCAGAAACTGCGTGCCATCCATCCGTAAGCACTGTGTACTCCTTTCAGTGACAATTCCCTCTTCCTTTTAAATTATGGTAGTTTGTTTTTTTTTTCTTGGCCATGCCACATGGCTTGTGGGATCTTAGTTCCCCAACCAGGGATTGAACCCACACTCTTGGCAGTGCAGAATCCTAACCACTGGACTACCAGGGAATCCCCAAATTATGACAGTTTCTTGAAGGTCAAACACATGTTCATATTAAAGTTGTCATTAATAAGTATTTCCTCTTACTTTTAATAGTTCAGATGGGGAAGGTAGGTGAGTAGCATTATCATCTAAGAGTCATTGCTCAAATAGAAGATTTGGTTAGACTTCTATATAGGTCAAGGAAATGCCCTTACTTTTCTATTAGAATTATAGTTCTTTCAGTCACCCAGGTTTAAAACTTAGCCTTTAAAGTCCCTGTCTCTTACTCATTTTCAGGTCTTACAGTCGTTGAATCTAGGACACCATCAGATTTAAGATACACAGTGATTTTTACCTGTTGTTAAGAAAGGAGAAATGCTGCCAGTTGAGACATACAATTAACTGAAAGATGTATTCCAATTTCAAAGATATGAAATTTATTTAATAAAATATGCCAAGGACAAAAAAAAAAAAAAATTGTAATTGTTATTTTCACATACAGAAAATTCAAATAGTATAAAATGATGCTCAGGGAAAAGTAAGTTTCCTTCTCAAAGCCAGATGTCTACTCTCTGATTTGTAGGCAACCAGGATATACCAATTGTTAATGTGCCCTTTAGAGATAGTCTGAAGCACATTTAAAATAGCAAAGAAATGAGAAATCAAAGTATTCATCAGTGTGGGAAACGTCTGTGGAATAGGCACCCTTGGGATACTATGTAGCAATTTGAAAAAGCAAGTTGCAGAATGATGTGCTCCTTGTGATATCTTCCTTTTAAACACACATAATAATGTTACATATAAATATATATACAAATATATATAAAATTTCCTGTTTACAATCAATAAGTAATGATTATGAATTAGGTGCTCTTTGTTGTGGTATTTCCACAATCTAACTTAACCTTTTAAATATTTATAGCTCAATGATATAACAGAGTGCTTAATGAATAAATGTATTTTCTAGTCTGCTAACTTGAGGTGTTGCTCCGAAAAGTAATTTAGCCACTGTGAAAGGATTTCTGACTAGGTCTGTATAAGTCAGTTCTCATAACCTTAGACACCAGCACATCATTTGGAATTCTATAACTGTCTTTGACAGAGTTATAGAGTGGCTATGGATATTCTGTAATTTTATTGAATCATGCTTCACTAGTAGAAACAGGTGAATGCTTTAGGTATGACAAGACATAACTTACTTCCTTCGATACACGTGACTGTAATGTTCATCCCTGATTTATACATAGCTGTTTTCCTTACATACTAAACATGCATATTAATTGTAAGATGCATTTGGATTTAGAAATGATCAAATGTGAACAAAGTCTTAAAAATGATATTTGAAAGACATTTCTGTTTACTTTGGTAGGGAGAAATGATGTAAGAGGGCAGCTTATTATACTATGAAATCTCACAGATTTTCTATTTAGTATGGCTATTGTTTCCCAATGCCATATTTTTTAGTCACTTTTTAGTGGAAGAGAGCATTGTTTGCATGACTTTTCTTTGCTTTAACAGGTCAACAGTCCTTAATTTCCTTCAGGATTTTTCTTTTTAAAAACATCAAAACCCACATGTGTTTACTATATTGCAGATTTGTTGTATATATAGCTACATTACATGCATGATACACCTAGGAGGTCTGGCATCACACAACTTATTCAAACAGTTTAACATTTCACCAGCAAAATATACTTATTTATTATGTTAACATAATAAAATATATTTGCATAATAAACAAAGACTATATTTAGGCTCATATAGGTTTCAGGCAACTCTTACTGCCAAATGAATTTGTGTCAAACTTAGAAAATGTATTTTATTTTCTTACAGATATGGGTTTCTATGACCATAATATACATACATATGTATCTGCATACACACACACATACACACACCTATACACAGTTCTTATATCAGTCCAAAGATGTAAGATTTAGTAGCTTCATTGTTTAATAGACAATTAGATTAACTATCTTCATTCATATACTTTGCTTGACTGTGTGGAAGGCATTTTTTTTTTCTCCTGTCAAGGTGCAGTGTGGGAACCTCTGTAATTTGAAGAAATAACTGTTTTCTTTTTCTTAGCAATTTTATTATGTCAGTAGGGAATGGAAACAACAAGTAGGAACATTCCGAAAACATGGACTTTGTATATGGAGTTCAATTTGAATCCCACCTCCACCATTAGTTGGCACAATAAAATCAACATGAATTCATGTCAATCAAACTTGGATTCATGTAGACCACAAATAGTTAGAGGTTGGGTAGTGGGCAACTTTGGGGCAGATAAAAGAAGCAGTGAACTGTAAGGGCAAAAGGAGGCCATTAGATGCTAGCTTTATTTTATTTTCAGGTTGCACCACAGAGCTTGATGTGAGATTTGGATTTTGATGTGAGAGTTGGACTGTGAAGAAAGCTGATCGCTGAAGAATCGATGCTTTTGAACTGTGGTGTTGGAGAAGACTCTTGAGAGTCCCTTATACTGCAAGGAGATCCAACCAGTCCATTCTAGAGGAGATCAATCCTGGATGTTCATTGGAGGGACTGATGCTAAAGCTGAAGCTGCAATACTTTGGCCACCTCATGCGACGAGTTGACTCACTGGAAAAGACTCTGATGCTGGGAAAGGTTGGGGGCGGGAGGAGAAGGGGACGACAGAGAATGAGATGGCTGGATGGCATCACCGACTCTGTGGACATGAGTTTGAGTGAACTCCGGGAGTTGGTGATGGACAGGGAAGCCTGGCGTGCTGTGATTCATGGGGTCGCGGAGAGTTGGACATGACTGAGCGACTGAACTGAACTGAACTGAACTGAACCAGGGATTGATCCCAGGCCTGGGCCACTGCAGTTAAAGTGCTGAGTCAGGGAATTACCAACATTTTATTTCTTGATTTTGGTGGTTGCTACATGATTATGTTCATTTTGTGATAATTCTTCAGGCTGTACAATTATGATGCCTACATCTTTCTGCATGTACTACTTCTGTAAGTATATTTAAGTGCTTATCAGTAAAGAAAAAAGTGAGTTCTAAAATGTAGTGACAGACTAAATTCTATAATCTACAAATCCAAAGGGGAAATATTTTATAAAATCCATGCATACAATAAAAAACATTGAATAATGTCACCAATATTATTTAAATTAGATAGAAAAATACAAAAAAATATTATCAATACAGTGATATATCTAGGCAGTACTTAGTAAATGTTCTTTAGGGGTCAATATGCAGGATTGAATAAACCTCTTTGATTAGGAGAATTTTCCTGCTACCTCTGGAGTTCTGAGGTATAACTCACCAATCCTTTGGCATGATTATCATAAAATTATAAACATAATTGTATAAATGGCTTAGTATTTTTATTACACAAAAATTTTAAAAATAATTCAGAAGAAAACTTGCATCATATTTTTTCTACTCTGAAGACTAGTGTTTTATGAACACAGTTTGGGAAATGTTGGCTTAGATTTTAATATTGTGGGCAATGGAAGCCATTTAGTATCTTAGGAATTTAGTATGTTAGTCTCATTTCCAGTAGTGGAGGATGTGAAGACCAGACTAGAAGACAAATTACAGGCATGGGACTGTTTCAGGAGGTAAGGCAAGGTGATGAGAACTTTAATTCTATTGATTAACAGGGTCAATTGCGAAGAGAGAATGGATACAAGAAATTTCAGGGTGGTAAAATGGACAGGCTTGGTTACTGTAGTGGATACTGTGACCCAGGCCCAGATGCCTCGTGAGTGATGTTCAGTTGCTTCCTTTGCTGGCAGTGGCACTGGAAAACAGCCTTCAGCTGCCAGCCCCTTCAGGGATGATCTCAACTCCAGAGAGACTTTGACTACATGCAGTGACTGATGAGGACCAGTCCCAGCTTCATGTACCTACAATGTATGCAATCACACAGCACCCTGTGCACAGTGCTTGGTTTAATATTCTGCTGTTACCCTCTTGGAAACCTTAATTTTTAAATATAGTCTTGCACTTTCATCTGGCACTGGATTCTGCAAATCATGGTATTGATGATGGAGCATAAAGGCCTTGCCATCTAAGTCGATCTCAGGTAACTCTGCAAAGTCACTTCCAAGTATCAGAGCTCCCAATGGAGTCAGCTCAGGCAGTTGTTGGGACTGCGTTAAAGCCTGCCTCCTCCTGCTTAATCCTGCCTGATTCCCCTTCTACAAATGTGAAGGGCACTCCTTATTAGCTTCCTACCCACTAACCTCCACCTCAGAGCCTGCTTCCTGGAGAATTGAATGTGGAAGAGAGAGGAGTCAGGATAAGTCTGGGCTGGTCTCCTTGTCTCAGGAGAGGATGCTGCTGCTCACAGATGAGGGCGCCCAAAAGGGGAGGAGCAGTTTGAAGAGGGAATGTTTCATGAGATATTGTCATATTCGAATTTAAAATTTCAGTTTTGTACTTTTAATTTTCATGTGATTGAAAGACATGCAGAAGGAGATGACTGTGAGATATTAACCTAGAGCTCTGCATAGAAGTGGGTTGAGGTAATGGGCTGATTCAACAGAGTGAATGCCACTGTCCAAAAATAGTATTGATACACAGGGAGAGGGCTAGGAGGAGACAACCGCTATCTAAGAGCTGAGCAAAAAGGTCTTGCAAAAGGGAAGAGAAAGAAAGACCTGGGAGAAAGGAGAATCAGGAGAGCATGTGCGTGAATCAAAGCCTGATAGAAGTGAGTTGACATGTACAATGTTTGAAGGTAAGACAGGGGAGATCAGTGACACAGGCTATTTCTTCCTGAAATGTAGTTGTGAGAGGAAGGCAAGAGATTGGGACAGCTGGTGGAGGTAAAAGCTCAATGAAGATTTTTTTTTGTAATTTATTTTTAATTGAAAGTTAATTGCTTTACAGTATTGTGTTGGTTTCTAGCAAATATCAACTTGAAGATTTCTTTTTTAACAATAGGGAACATTTATTTTGCTAAAAAAAAAGAATTTTATTTTGCATACTTTTTTTGGAAGAAGGATGCTTAGGTTCTAGAATGACTGACATAAAATATAAAGGAACTGTAAGGGACTAAAAGTAACTTCATGTGCAGTTGGGGCAAATTATGTACAAAAGATACAGAAAGACCAAAAAGTACCCTGAGCAAAACAGAGTGTTGGGAACAAAAGCAGGGTATTGAGCATGCCTCCTGCACTCAACATTGTCAAAGGGGCGGGCACAACACCTAAGCCACCCCTCCAGCCTGACCCCTGGCCACACCTCTAACCTCACCCCACATAAGGAACAAGTTCATCCCCTCTCAGGGAGCAAACAAGCAAGGAAACCTGTTACTTGTTCTTACTCCCCCTTGCTGCAGCAGAGGCCCCAGTAAAGCCTTGCTTGAATTTCTTATGTGGACTCTAGTCAATTTCTATTGATTGGGGATGGCTGAGAACCCTAGTTGTCATCTAAAGAAGAAACAGAAGGGAAGATTTTAATGCTGTGCCTTCGTGTTTCGGTCTCGATCAAGGGCAACGAGTTCCCATGAATCACCTCTTTGTTTTGGCTATCATGGTAGGACATTATTGACAAGCCAGGGTATAACAAGAATATCTTCTTTTTGCCTTTATGGTTTTCATTTGATCTGCTCCATTTCCCCTATAGTTTCTTCAAGTGTTTATTAAGCACTACCATGATGGTTTGGGCATGCTGGATGCTAGTGACACATAACAGTGAACAAAACAGACAAAAGTCTTTGCTATCATCTATCATGAAGCATATATTCTGGTGTGAAGAGACTCCAAAGAAACAAAAGTGAATTCCTCAAAGTCCCCCCACACCCCAGCTTGCCTCTGGCAGGCACCTTCAGAGGGCAGGTTGTGTGGTGAAGTTGCTCATTTTCTCTGCCTCCTGCCCAGTCAGGGAAATCCCATCCCACCTTGTACCTCAGAGCTGCACTAAACAGGCCTGGATACTTTCCCTGGAACTTGGCAGCTATTTCATTAAGCTCAGTTCAGTTCAGTTCAATCACTCAGTCGTGTCTGACTCTTTGTGACCCAATGGACTGCAGCATGCCAGACCTCCTTGTCCATCACCAACTCCCGGAGTTTACCCAAACTCATGTCCATTGAGTAGGTGATGCCATCTAACCATCTCATCCTCTGTCGTCCCCTTCTCCTCCTTCCCTCAATCATTCCCAGCATCAGGGTCTTTTCCAATGAGTCAGCTCTTCACATTAGGTGGCCAAAGTATTAGAGTTTCAGCTTCAACATCAGTCCTTCCAATGAACACCCAGGACTGATTTCCTTTAGGATGGACTGGTTGAATCTCCTTGCAGTCCAAGGGACTCTCAAGAGTCTTCTCCAACACCACAGTTCACAAGCATCAATTCTTCAGTGATCAGCTTTCTTTATAGTCCAACTCTCATATCCATACATGACTACTGGAAAAACCATAGCCTTGACTAGACTGACCTTTGTTGACAAAGTAATGTCTGCTTTTTAATATACTATCTAGTTTGGTCATAACTTTCCTTCCAAGGAGTAAGTGTCTTTTAATTTCATGGCTGCAATCAGCATCCGCAGTGATTTTGGAGCCCCCCAAAATAAAGCCTGACACTGTTTCCACTGTTTCCCCATCTATTTGCCATGATCTTAGTTTTCTGAATGTTGAGCTTTAAGCCAACTTTTTCACTCTCCTCTTTGACTTTCATCGAGAGGCTCTTTAGAGGCTCAATAAGCTCAGTGGGAGTATATTCTCTCATCATGAACATTTCCTGAATGGGGGGTTGCCCTGCTGGCTGGGTTATTATGCTGTGCATTGCCTTTCTTTTACTAAGGGTTGGACCTTGCTGGACATTTCATCCATTTCATTGTCAATTGCTACACTATCCTGCTCTTCACTGTCCTCACTTTCCCAGGGATTTCACCTCTCATGTCCCAAGATAGGTAGCCTCATTTCCCAGAAATCGCTGGGTTTTTTTCTTTTTTTCCTGTAGGATATAGGAAGCTCCAAGAAGACTTCTCTCTGAATCTGTTGAATCTCAAACGTTTCAGCTTAAAATAATCTTCAACTCTGGAATTCCAAGAGTTGAAGATTCCAATTCCAATTCTGGGCCCCCACCATCTATAGCAGGCTGGCTTCCTGGGCTGTTTATTATAGAGAAGAAGGGTTGATTTCCTGCACAGATAGCTGCAGGTTGTGAGTCACAGTTCTATTTGTATACATAGTCCAGCAGCTGTCCACTGTATATTCAGTCTCTCATGGTCATGTGCAATGACCTGTGTCGGTGCCTCCTTGTGAGGCAGTAATAATGTTCAAGGCCATGGTACTCTTGGCATCATGTCCAAATGCCAAGAGAATTTCAGTGTTCAGTAAAGACAGGTTTTGCCAGCTGCCATTAAGTTACCTCCTTTGGTTGGTCTTGGTTTATTTCCACAGTCAGGTGTTTCATTCATACTATTTAGAAGTCTCTGGAGTAAGTTGCAAAGTAAAATAAAGAAAAATATTTTTTCTGCTATGATATTTTCTATATATTTTTTATTTCTTTAAGTTCTCTGCTGAGGTTTTTGAGATTCTCTCTGGTGCAGGTAGTACAGAAATCTTATTTGAAGCAAATTGGTTAAGCCTAAAGATGACAGAAAAATCAATATGAGACAGCTGCAAATAAACCTACCATTCTCTAAGCTCTTGAAAAGCCTCAAACAGCAAATCTTATGCATTTTAATAAATGCGTTTGCACACTGATTTTAGTTGTAAAGAAAATGAGGAAATTCAAGTGTTAAAACTCTGGGACTATGAAAATGAAGTGTTTTGTGTAAAAGACCTTCTTTTTTTGGTTGTTGTTTAAGAAAAAAGATCTTCAGAAAAATAAACGACCCAATCAAAAAATGGGCCAAAGAACTAAACAGACATTTCTCCAAAGAAGACATACAGATAGCTAACAAACACATAAAAAAATGCTCAACATCCCTCATAATCAGAGAAATGCAAATCAAAACCACAATGAGATACCATTTCACACCAATCAGAATGGCTGCTATCCAAAAGTCTACATTCAATAAATGCTGGAGAGGGTGTGGAGAGAAGGGAACCCTCTTACACTGTTGGTGGGAATGCAAACTAGGACAGCCACTATGGAGAACAGTGTGCAGATTCCTTAAAAAACTGGAAATAGAACTGCCATATGATCCAGCAATCGCACTCCTGGGCATACACACCGAGGAAACCAGAATTGAAAGAGACACATGTACTCCAATGTTCATCGCAGCACTGTTTATAATAGCCAGGACATGGAAGCAACCTAGATGTCCATCTGCAGACGAATGGATAAGAAAGCTTTGGTACATATACACAATAGAGTATTACTCAGCCATTAAAAAGAATGTATTTGAATCAGTTCTAATGAGGTGGATGAAACTAGAGCCTATTATACAGAGTGAAGTAAGCCAGAAAGAAAAACACCAATACGGTATACTAACGCATATATATGGAATTTAGAAAGATGGAAATGATAACTCTGTATATGAGACAGCAAAAGAGACACAGATGTATAGAACAGTCTTTGGGACTCTGTGAGAGAGGGTGAGGGTGGGATGATTTGGGAGAATGTCATTGAAACATGTATATTATCATATGTGAAACGAATCGCCAGTTCAGGGTTGATGCATGTTACAGGATGCTTGGGGCTGGTGTGCGGGGATGACCAGAGGGAGGATAAGGGGAGGAGGGAGGTGGCAGGGGGGTTCAGGAAGGGGAACTCATGTAAACCCGGGGCAGATTCATGTCAATATATGGCAAAACCAACCAATATAATTTGTAAAATAATTAGCCTCCAATAAAAATTAAAAAAAGAAAAGAAAAAGGATCTTCAGAATTTCATAAACTTTTAGATTTGAAGCATCCTTTGTTAGTAGCCCTCCCACCCACCCCCTGCCCCTGGCCTCCCCAGGCTACCTAAACCTGGAGCAATCAAAGGATCATTAAATTCTAGATTGGAGAAGGAAGTGGCAACCCACTCCAGTATTGTTGCCTGGAGAACCCCGTGGATGGGGGAGCCTGGTAAGCTACAGTCCACGGGGTAGCAAAGAGTCAGACATGACTGAGCGATAGATAAATGCTTACATTAACTCTTTACAAAATGAGATTTGGGAACTGAACCTTGCCCCCAGCTGCTCAAAAGTGGGCTGGTGCAAATGGACTTGGACGATGGAGTGGGAGTTGGGGGTAGGGGTTGGAGTATGTGGAGATACTATATTTGATTTTATAGTTAAGTTCCTAGTTCAGTGGTGGAAACCTGAGACACAATTGAGAAGAAACTGGTGACATTTCTCTCTGGGAATGCTGTAAAGGAAATTAATAATTTGACAAACTGATGCTTTCTGTAGAAGGCCACAGAATGATCTTTTGAGTCTTTTCTAATTCCAATTCGAAGTATTCTGATTTGCTTTCATTTTTGGATTTCCGGGCATGTCTTCTTTGCTGCTAGTACTTCTATAATTTTTAGAACTGAAACACATTTAAATAGAAGCCTGGCATGCTGCAGTCCTTGGAGTTGCAGAGTCAGACATGACTTAGTGACTGAACGACAACAACAACAACACATATATTCAAAAACAGTGTTAATACAGGCTAATTTCTTTTTTGCTCCCTGAATAGTATTTAAAAAAAAAAAAACCCAACAAAACTCAACATGCAGAGTGGAAAGAACAGGGGTTTTGAAGCCAGACAGACTGTCCACTTCACCTGGACATAATGATTAGTATATGGTTTCAGGTTTGGATTGCTTTGTGTTTGTGTGTGATCAAAGTCAGAGCCTTTGTACATTCTGTTTTCAGCATCCTCTAAACTGATGCAAAAATTTTTATTTCCCAAAGGGTTTGGTAAGAGTTAACTGTAAAGCACGTGGAATTGCTCAAAGCAAACAGTAGCAGAGAAACCTAGTTGCCTCATCTCTCTCTCTGCTGCTGCTGCTAAGTCACTTCAGTCGTGTCCGACCCTGTGCGACCCCATTGATGGCAGCCCACCAGGCTCCGCTGTCCATTGGATTTTCCAGGCAAGAGTACCGGAGTGGGGTACTATTGCCTTCTCCATCTCTCTCTCTACTCCCATCATTTGGTCCTACAAATGCCAGGCTGACTTTCAAAGGAGGTCTGCTGAGTTCAAGTTCCAGTTATCTAATGTCTCCATTATATTTCCTCATGAACATGTACAGTTTGGGAAACTCAGTTACTTTTTGAGGTTTGGTTCTTTTTTTTTCCCCCACTGACTGGCAGGATTGGGAGAAGGTGGCAGCACTTGGTTATATGCCTCATATCCCTAACTAACCTGCTGACCAGAATATAAGCTTGGTCATAATGAGGTATTCTGAGACCCCTGTCCCTCCAGGCACCCACCTGCAGACACTCCAGTCACGGTTATGAAACTTAACTAGGCTATGAGTTTCCAGCTTTCTTCTGTGATAAAGCTAATTAAGCAACAGCAATAGAGAAAACAGTCTTTTTTTTTTTTTCCAGAAGTGATCTCTTAATTAAAACCATTCCCATTTTCTAGATAAATGAGTTGAACCTGTTGATGAAGGTGTGCGCCTGCTTTTAAAAGTGTAGGAATTACCATCTTAAGCAGTTGCTCTATTTCTTTGGTGTTAAAGCATAGCTACTTACCTGCTTTATCACAACATGAAGTTGAGTACACTCCAGCCAGCACAGGCACTTTCAAAGGAGAGTTTCAGCTTGAATCATGACTCCCCCAGGCTCCATTCTTTTGGTATTAGCAGCTTAAATGTGCACAGCACAGAGAGAAGCTTTGTCTGGGGCTTGGAAAAGAGTAAATCATTCAGCATCTTTAAAATGTCCAGAATAGTTGAATAAAGGCAACTGCACTGCAACTTGCTAATGTAAAATATTAGGTGCTCCCTAAGTAACAACAGCAGCTTGGAGAGACTCTAATGATCCCTCTTTAATTTTGTTGCTGACACCTGGCAACATTTGGGACTATAAATAGAGTAGTGGGAAGGAAGGAAGGAAGCCAAAGAGATTTCCTGTTGCTGTCTCAATGCATGGAATGAGAAGGTCTTGAAAGAAAGAAGGAAAAAATAAAAATTGCCTCTGGAAAAGAATTAGGGGTCCATTCTATTGAATAATGGTTGCTGCAGGGCCTAGTGGAGTATATTGTACTTAAAGCACTCTGAATTCTAGTTGGATTTGCAAGACTTCTCCTAATTATGGGTGAAGGGCAGGAAGCTGATTAATCTTTCCAGGAATAAACCTAATTGTAAATCCCCAGGACCCTAGACTCTAAAACTAGGGGGCAGGAGCGCAGTCTCCTCTACCAGGTTTCTTCATTCCCAGCTGTCCCGGGTTGGAGAAGGCAGAGTGGGCAGACACAGAGGGGAGTGGCAGAATGAAGAGGGGAGGTCGAAGGTTCCCACATGATTTTGGTTCACTCCTGGGAAAGGATCTAGGTAGTACTGTCAGCAACGTAGCCTCCGGCCAGGGATCATTTTAGAAACTGTTCAGTGACTAGACTGTTGAGCTTATTAGCCAGTAGATAGAAATAGAACCTCTTTCTATGTCTCAATCGGAGAAGGCAATGGCAAGCCACTCCAGTACTCTTGCCTAGAAAAATCCCATGGACAGAGGAGCCTGGTGGTCTACAGTCCATGGGGTCACTACTAGTCGGACAAGACTGAGCGACTTCACTTTCACTTTTCGCTTTCACACATTGGAGAAGGAAATGGCAACCCACTCCAGTGTTCTTGCCTGGAGAATCCCAGGGACGGGGGACCCTGGTGGGCTTCCGTCTATTGGATCACACAGAGTTGGACACGACTGAAGTGACGCAGCAGCAGCAGCAGCTATGTCTCAATATGGATTGAGTTCTTTTTACTTCTCTGGGAAATCTAGGATTCTTTGGAGACAGAAAGGATCACTTTTTGTAGACTAATAATCTGTTAGCAGGTATGAGAGTGTAAAGACATTCACTGAGAATGAAGGCTAAGCAGACTGGGCCCCAGTCTCAGTTCTGCTTCCATTAGCCTCTTGATCACGGAAAAGAGATCTACATTTCCCAAACCTCGGTTTCCAAAATCTCCCATCTCATAAATATACTGTGAGAATGAAATGAATTCATCTCTGTCAACAGCCCAGAAGAAAGCTCTGACAGTTATCTTTAATTTCTCCCTTTCCCCTGGAATACAAGGAGATACTTCTTTATGTATCAGATAAATACATTTAACTATGGTTTCTTGTTTTATTATTTATTTAGTAAAGAAATACAAATTCATTATTTTTATTGCATTATTATTATGCTATAAGGCAAAAAAAAAAAAAAAAGTACAAGTGCTGTCTTCCTCAGGGAAAACTCTTGCAAATCTCAGATTTAAGAGTAAGTTTAACCATGCACAGGTCTAAAACATTCTCAATAGTCAGGTTTCTAATCCCCTTTTTGTACCAAAGGAGTCTAAGAGATTTGAACATAATATCCAGCTATTTTAATGGGTTTCTAAGAGTGTGGATTGACTTATAATACAGGCAGCCCCATCTTTTCATGCTAGAGTTGAAAAGGCCAACATTTTTTCCTAGGGATTATAGGATTACTTTTAATACTGTATTTCATAACCTGTTATAAGACCTGAGGAGTTCAACAAATGCTAAATAATGATATCCAATGTGAATTTTTTTCTTTTTTTTAGCACAAGTCTATTAAACTTTGAATTCTTAAATTTCTCTAGTTAAGCTGCATTATAACTTAGTTCTGTAGGAAAAAATCTGGAAGAGTCACAGAATCTTATATTTACAAGTTATCAGCCTAAACCAAATTGACCCATGACATTCTTCTTAACTGAACTTAGGACATTTTCTCTGCATGTTTTTCAACCTGAATGGGGTTTCTGTTTCTATTGACCTTAGCTCTCTTATATTCTTATATTAACATCTTATAGCAACATCCACAAGAGTTTAAAATTCTCCTACCTAAACTAAAATCATCCCATGTTAATAAAAGGTAGATTCTATGGGTTACAGTGTTTAGCAAGGAGAGTTGCAGTGCACTCATACCAAAACCAAATGGTGATTTGCCTACTCAGTTCAGTTCAGTCGCTCAGTTGTGTCCGACTCTTTGCGACCCCGTGGACTGCAGCACGCCAGGCCTCCCTGTCCATCACCAACTCCCAGAGTTTACTCAAACTCATGTCCATTGAGTTGGTGATGCCATCCAACCATCTCATCCTCTGTTGTCCCCTTCTCCTCCCGCCTTCAATCTTTACCATCATCAGGGTCTTTTCAAATGAGTCAGTTCTTCGCATCAGATAGTTTCAGCTTCAACATCAGTCCTTCCAATGAATATTCAGGACTGATTTCCTTTAGGATTGACAGGTTTGATCTCCTTGCAGTCCAAGGGACTATCAAGAGTCTTCTCCAGCACCACAGTTCAAAAACATCAATTCTTCAGTACTCAGCTTTCTTCATGGTCCAATTCTCACATCCATACATGACCACTGGAAAAACCATAACCTTGACTAGATGGACCTTTGTTGGCAAAGTAATGTCTCTGCTTTTTATATGCTGTCTAGGTTGGTTTTCTTCCAAGGAGTAAGCATCTTTAAATTTCCTGGCTGCAGTCACCATCTGCAGTGATTTTGGAGCCCAAAAAGGTAAAGTCTGTCACCGTTTCGACTGTTTCCCCATCTATTTCCCATGAAGTGACGGGACCAGATGCCATGATCTTTGTTTTCTGAATGTTGAGCTTTAAGCTAACTTTTTTACTCTCCTCTTTCACTTTCATCAAGAGGCTCTTCAGTTCTTCTTCACTTTCTGCTAAATGTGGTGTCATCTGCATATCTGAGGTTATTGATATTTTTCCCAGCAATCTTGATTCCAGCTTGTGCTTCATCCAGCCCAGCATTTCTCATGATGTACTCTGCATATAAGTTAAATAAGCAGGGTGGCAATATACAGCCTTGATGTACTCCTTTCCCGATTTGGAACCAGTCTGTTGTTCCATGTCCAGTTCTAACTGTTGCTTCTTGACCTGTATACAGATTTCTCAAGAGCCAGGACAGGTACCTAACAAAAGCTAGGTGAAGTTTGTTACCATTTGCTATGTGTCACATTTTTGCACATTTTAATGTCTTGAAATTGAGGTCTCAGAATCTAGGGTATCTTATAATGACTGTCAGCCAGAGGGGCAGACATGACCTTGTTACCACTGCTGGGCAATGGGAGTCTTTGATTATTCCTGGTAGCATGATCGCAAAACTGTAACTCAAAGTTTCAACTAGGCCATTTCAGGAGCATTTGAGAAAGGCTGTACAAGTCCTATTCATTGTTTGGAAACCATAGATTAATGCTTTATAATAAGATCAGGCAAGTACCCAGAGGTCAGGGTGGAGATTTTTTTTTTTTTGCTCTGAAAATGTTGCAACCCCATGGACTATATAGTCCATGGAATCCTCCAGGTCAGGATACTGGAGTGGGTAGCTATTCCCTTCTCCAGGGGATCTTTCCAACCCAGGGATTGAACCCAGGTCTCCCGAATTGCAGGCGGATTCTTTTCCAGCTGAGCCACCAAGGAACCCTGGTGTTTTTTTATAGTTTTTTTTTTTTCTTTGCTTTACTGGCAAACTGATGGAAAAACACGGACATCAATGAGACCAAGTTGGGAAATAATTCAGATGAGTCAGCCTTTGAGTGTGAAGTACTAGAAACGCCTTGACTGATTTATTTCACTTATATCATGCTTCTAAGTGCAAAATGCTGTCTGATAGAAATTCATGTCTATGTAAGTCTGAAAAACATTTCCAGTAGGCTTAAAATAAAAATTCTAAGTGATACAGAAGCATTTTGTCAAAATTAAATAGGTGGTAATTTTTCTTTTTGTTTCTTCTTAGTCCTGGATAATATCATGCTGAGCTACACTACCAATTGATACATTATTTTGGAGCATACATGGATTAGTCTATGGATTATTTTCTCGAAGAGATTTAAACAATTCTCCAAATTTCTCATCCAGTTAGTTTAATATGCATATGTTTTACATCACCAGAAGCCACTGAAATATAAATATTACCATTTCTTAATGCATTTCACAAAATTTCATCACTTTTGATGGGCAATAATGAGAATGTATTAGTAAAAAACTATCTCTTGATTACTCCTTTTATTGCCTGCCAAATGCATTATAATTTGTCTTTATAGTTGAAGATGTGACATGGAAAAAAGGAACTCTTCAATTTTAAATGGCTTACAGGCTACACAAAACAATTCATTACTGAATAGAAGTTCTGTTTGATATGTGAATACTACGATGAATATTTGCCAGAATCCATTCATTGAGAAAATATTTTATTGTTACTGTAAAAGTACTTGGGAACACAGCAGTAAAGCCCTGCCATCAAAGAGCTAACTTAGATTTTAGTGGAGTAGATAATAAATAAATAAGTAAATTTTATTGTATGATAACTAGTAAGTGCTAAGGGGAAAAATAAAGAGGGAAGGAGGTTAGGAATTTGGGGAAAGAGTTTAAAAATTTTAGACGGGTGATCAAGAAGGCCCTTTTTAAGAAAGTGGTGTAAGAGCCAAGTCCTAAAAAAACTGAGTCTACCCAAGTAGATATCCAAAAGAGAGGGGCATGTTCCTGTTTTTTTTTTTTTTGCTTATTCTTGTCTTACAGAATCTTAGTTTCCTGACTAGAGATTGAACCCCAGGCCTGGCAGTGAAAGCCTGGAGTCCTAACCATCAAATCACCAGGGAATTCCCAAGAAGCAAGTTCTAAGTGGAGGGAACAAATATCAAGCCCAAAGGCTCATCAGCAGAAACATGCCTTGTATGTCCCAGGAATGAGAAGTCAGAGGAGTTGGCATGGGGTAAACAGATCTTAGTGCATTAGACTAGAACAGAGAAGTAAAATAGGCAGAGCAAATGCTGTGAGTGTGGTGGGTTGGAGATGGCACATTGGCTCTTCCCTGTGAGTGAGGTGGAAAGACTCTGGAGACACTTGCTTGAAGATGTGCACTGGTCTGACTGACATTTTATGTGGATGTTCCAGCTACTGTGTTGAGAATAAACTGGAGGAGTGGAAGCAGAGGGATCAACTAACAAGTTTGTAATAATTCAGGGGAGAGATGATGTGTGTATGAGCTCAGTCATATCCGACTCTTTGTGACCCCATGGACTGCAGCCTGCCAGGCTCCTCTGTCCATGGGATTTTCTAGGCAAGAATACTGGAGTGAATTGCCATTTTGACTTAAAATCAGTAGGAGGTACTGAAAATAATTGTTGTGCAGGAGTAGACTCTTGAGAATCCCTTGGATAGCAAGGAGATCAAACCAGTCAATTCTAAAGGAAATCAACCCTGAATATTCATTGAAATGACTGATGCTGAAGCTCCAGTACTTTGGCCACTTGATGTGAAGAGCTGACTCATTGGAAAAGACTCTGATGCTGGGAAAGATTGAAGGCAGAAGGAGAACGGGATGGCAGGATGAGCTGATTGGATGGCATCACTGACTCGATGGACATGAGTTTGTCCATGGTGAAGGACAGGGAAGTCTGGTGTACAGCAGGCCATGGGGGTTGCAAAGAGTGGGACATGACTGAGCAACTGAACAACAACAACAAATTGAAAGGACCTCCAGATTGTGGATATATTTGAAAAAATGATTACCTTGATTACTAAACTGAATATGGGGTGAGAAAAAGAAGAGTTCGGTGATGACTCAAGATTTTTGTCCAGAGCAAAGAAGAGCTATCATTTATCAAGAAAAACATTGTAAAATGAGTAGATTTTTTTTTTTTTTTGATGAGGACCATTTAAAAAAATTATTTATTTTTGGCTGAGCTGGGTTTTTGTTGCTGCATGTGGACTTTCTCTAGTTGCCCAGAGCAGGGGCTACTGTCTAGTTGTACATGGACTTCTCATTGCAGTAGATTCTCTTGGGGAGCTTGGGCTCTAGGTGTGTGGGCTTCAGTAGTTGCAGCCCGAGGGCTCTAGAGAGTGGGCTCAGTAGTTGTGCTGCATGGGCTTAGTTGCCTCATAGCATGTGCAGTCTTCCTGGACCAGGGATTGAACCCATGTCCCCTGCGTTTGCAGGCAGATTCTTAACCAATGGACCACCAGGGAAGTCCTGATGTGGACCATTTTTAAAGTCTTTATTGAATTTGATCCAGTATTGCTTCTATTTTGTGTTTTGGTTTTTTGGCCATGAGGCACATGGGATCTTAGCACCCCCTGCAAGGGAGGGCAAAGTCTTAATCATTGCAGCACCAGCAATGTCCAAAAGGAGTAGAATTAAGGCAAGGTGAGGAATATTAGCAATGTAATCCTGGGTTTGTTAAATTTGAGATGCGTTTGGACCATGCAGAGAGGTATCAGACAGTTAGATACACAAGTGAGGAATTGAGGCAGATATATTAGTTTCGGGGTCATTAGCATATAGATGATATTTAAAACCTTGGGACTAAATGAGAGCACCAAGGAAATAGAACTTGAGGTCTTGAGAGCCAGGTCAGAAAGCATTTCATGGAGAGATGTGTCAAGTAAGTCAAGTAAGTGAGATGAGGCCTGAAAATTGACCACTGAATTTAGGCATGTGAATGTCCCTGGAGGCCTGATGGGAAAAGTTTGGTGTGAGGTTGGCTTGGTTGCAGTGGGATCTAGAGAGAATGCAAAGAGAGGAGTAGAGACAGAGAACATAGACAATGATGCCAGAAAAATATTCCCACAAGAAAAAGGAAAAGGAAGGACAGAAATAGGTGAAAGAAATTAAAAGGCACAAACTTTCAGTTATAAAATAATGTCACAGGGGCATTTCCTGGTCCAGTGGCTAGGTCTCTGTGCTCTCACTGTGGGAGCTAAAAATCTCACAAGCTATGTGGTATGGTCAAAAAAAAAAAAAAAAAAAAAAAAGAGAGAAAAAGACTAAACTCTCTTCTAGCTTGGAGAGTTTATTTACAAAAAAATGAGTCATGGATATGAAATGTACAGTGTGGGGAGTATAGTCAACAAATAATAACTATGTAATATATTTTTGTGGTAACAGAGGTTAACTAGATTTATCATGGTGACTATTTTGAAATATATACAAAATCAACTCACTATGTAGTGTGCCAGGAACTATTACAGTGTTGAAGGTCAATTATACCTCAAAAACAAACTCATAGAAAAAAAGATTAGATTTGTGGTAACCAGAAGTGGGAGATGGGGGCAGGGGAGACTTGGATGAAGGTGGTCAGAGGTTACCATAGAAGCTTCCAATTATAAGATACATAAATAAGGGAAGTAATGTTTAACACGATAAATATAATTAACACTGCTGAATGTTTTACATGAAAGTTGTTAAAAGAGTCAATCATAAGTGTTCTCATGACAAGGAAAAAACTTTTTCTATTTCCTTAATTCTGACATATGTGTATATATATATATATATATGAGATGAAAATTCACTAAATTTGTGGCAATCATTTCATGATGTATTTAAGTCAAATCAGTATTCAGTGTACCTTAAACTTATATAGTGCTATATGTCAATTTGTTATTGTTGTTTGGTCGCTAAGTCGTGTCCAACTCTTTGTGACCCCAGGGACTATAGCCCACCAGGCTCCTCTGTCCACAGGATTTTTGAGGCAAAGATAATGGAGGGGGTTGCCAAGCCCTCCTCCCGGGGATCTTCCTGGCCCTGGGATCAAACCCGTGTCTTTTGCATCTCCTGCATTGGAAAGCAAATTCTTTACCACTAAGCCACTAGAGAAGCCCTATATGTCAATTACATCTCAATGAAACTGGAAGAAAAAAAGGAAAAAGGAGAGAAATGGCACAATAGCTATAGCAGCAGTAGTTTTGGTTTAGTGATTTAGATGATAGAAAGCTATATTTATGGAATTATCCAGTGAAAAGAGAAGAGAGAAAATGGAGAGGAGTTTTGATGAAGCTGGTGCAGGTTCTGATGGAGAAGTGAAGTTGACTTTAGCAAAGGGCCTCTAAAAATGCATTTTAAAGACATTTCAATCATGTTTTATGTCATTTTCTTCAGCTCTGTCCTTTGCCCAAGTCCTTTCTTTCTTTCATTGATAAGACTCTACTATTTTATCTCCTAAGTGAAGTGTTTCCTTTCTATTGCAGCTTGTGAATTCATTGAAATCTGTCCCTTCTCTGCATTCATTGCTCTTGTAATCTTTTCCATTGATTACTAGTCATCTTTTTATGTGCAGCTGTCTTTCCCATTAAATTGTAAGCCCCTTGATAGTAGTGATTATGCCCTGCCTATGGGAAGTGCCTAATAAAAGCTAGCTGACTCTGTCTGTACCACTTTCACTGCAAATGATTTCCTCTCTTATAACTCCCTAAGGAGAAGAGCCTATTATTATTCTCCATGTAAAAGTCCTTCATGTACTAAACATATTACTAAACTGCCTTGTTGTTCCATCTTTTTCACTCTTTAATACTATCTTTTTAATTCTAATTTTTGTTTTTGGTTTCTTTCTTTTGGCACCTCCCCAAATGCATCCTTTTTCTTTTCTTTCTTTGTGTCATTTTTTTAAAAGAAGTTCCTCTTTTATTCTCTTGTTCCTCTTTGAGTTTAATTAGGGACTCTTTTGAGATAGGTGCTGAAGGTAGGAATCCAGAATAGTTGGAGCAATAACTGAGTTTTACTACAATAAGTGGAAAAAGTGAGGAATGGCCAGACTACAGAGCACATGTGTGTGTGTGTGTGTGTGTGTGTACAGGTACCTTCTCAACAAAAGGAGCAGAAGGTAAAAAGGTACAGAGGTAAAACCATACAATTTTGTCTCATCCATAGCTGCATATTCATCCTCTAAAACAGTGCTGAGCCCTCAAATATGTCGTAAATAAATGTACCAATGAATTACTCCCATAATGGTCAGAGGCTATCATTACTTTTCCTTCTTTGTAAGCATCAAGTCCTGTGTGCTGTGCTTAGTTGCTCAGTTGTGTTCGACTCTTTGCAACCCCATGGACTGTAGCCCACCAGGTTTCTCTGTCCTTGGGAATTCTCCAGGCAAGAACACTGGAGTGGATTGCCATGCCCTCCTCCAGGGAATCTTCCTAACGCAGGGATCGAACCCAGGTCTTCTGCAAAACATCAAGCCCATCTTTAGCTAAATATTTCTGTTACAATCTGACCACTATCCTAAATTCCCAAGCAGTAAAATGAATAGTAACTGAAGTATAGAAGCAGTAGAACAGAAAGCTTATACCCAGGAGCCATGTACCTCAGCCATGTGCCTCCAGTCTCAGGCTGCTGTTTTGCAGCTGTGTGACTTTAGGCAGGTTATGTATCTTTTTAGTGCCGGTCTCCTTATCTGTAAAATGGGCTGGGTAATACCTACTTTATGGGTTTGCAGTGAAGATTAAATGAAGTAATACAAAATCTTAATTTTTTTAATGTTTATTTGATTGCACTGTGTCTTGATTATGGCATGTGGGATCTCATTGTGTCTTGTAGGATGTGGGATCTAGTTCTCTGAACAGGACTCACATCTGGGCTGCCTGCCTTGGGAACCTGGAGTCTTAGCCACTGGTCCACCAGGGAAGTCCCTATAAATCTTAATCTTATCCTCATCTTTTTAGATGAATTAACTGAGACTTAGACTTATTTAACCAGCTAGTCAGCTATCACAGCTAACCAGCTAGTCAAGGACTGGGGTTCATATTAACTGCATGGTCTATCTACTGTGCTGACATGTGTACATGCTTAGTCGTGTCCAACTCTTTGTGACCCCTGGGCTGTAGCCTGCCAGGTTCCTTTGTCCATGGGATTTCCCAGGCAAGAATACTGGAGTGGGTTGCCATTTCCTCCTCCAGGGGATTTTCCTCACCCAGGGATGGAACTCCTGTCTCCTGCATTGGCAGACAGATTCTTTACCACTGAGCCACTTGGGGGCAGATGAGGCCTAAACAAGTAATAAAATGTTTTATGTTAAGGCCTTCTATTAACATAAAAAAGCTAGGCTGGACATTGAGAACCCAGAGGGATTAACAGTGAATGATTTTGTGCCTGAGGAAATGATTGTAAAGAGCAAATCTGAGGTGAAGGGAAGTAATGGAAAAGTAACTGGAGTGCCTGAAGGTTGGTGTTTGCCCAAGTTAAGGGGTGACTGTCTAGGGTAACCAATGTTCTCACATTTGGGGCACAGCCCATTCCAAGTTCATGAACTTGTCCTTGGCTGCTGTTTTTGAAAGCCCAAAAGACTATATTCACATTAGGATATTACTTCCAGGTATTCCTCATGGAAATTGGACTTAACTGGACATTAGTGAACAAGGCAGGATGGTTGCATTGGTTTGTAATCCCATTTGGAGGAATTTGCTGCTGTCATTTCTATTGTACAATGTATTTTTAAAATTATGTTTTCTGAGAATAATAGCACCATAAATTTCAAATTAGTGCATTAACAATTTCCTCTTTTAAAACTGCTACTTGGATAATATTTTGATGATCTTCGGAAGCTATTTAACATCTTTATTATTTCTATGTTCTCCCTTCCTTTTCCACAGTCCTGAATGAGGAATTCTAGAACAAACCCCAAAGAAGACAAGCTGTCAAACAGAGAAATGAGTTCACCCTTTGAAAACTAGAAAAAAACTAGGAGGAATCAGGAAACAAGTACTGGGGAGATTGTGCCATGAGTGGACCATCCTATTCTACTTGTGCACGTCACCTGTTGGAATGTAGGGTCTATCACACGGAAGCATTGAAGGGCCGTGTCTCCCTTATTTCTTACCTGCTTTCTCCACTTTTGGGATGAGTGTGCTCTGAGGGCGGCATTATCAAGTCTCAAGTAGAGAAAGCTGCGATGTGGTTGAGATTATTGTATAATGTAATATAAACAGTGACTCTATGGGATCCTTCAAAGCCTTTTTTTCTGGGTGAGAATTTGTACCTCTGTCAGTGCTAGAAGTACAGTTGACACTTCAACAATACGGGTTTGAACTGTAAGGGTTCACTTACACATCGATTTTTTTTTTTTTTTCCAATAAGCATTATGCCTGTATTTTCATTTTATAGATCTTTAAATGTGTTGGGAAAAGTTTGGGTTCTATTAGAGAACACATTACATAGAACCACAAGAACTAGGATTTGAGTCTTGATTCTGTCCAAACTGTTTCAGATTCCTGCCCTTGGGTGAGTCATTTATCAATTTCTTTGTTTTCAAGGTAGAGAGAATAGTATGCAGATTTTCCATTCCTGGGGAGGAGTCGCTGCCTTTAACCCCCACATGGTTCAAGGATCAATTGTATTTACTACTTCCTCTTCTGGAAGATGATTGCCTCTGGATCAGCAGAGCAGGAAGGTGTGGCCAAGTCCAGGGGAAGGTTGATGTGGGCTTTGGATTTATCCAGGGAGGGTCTGAACTACAACTGGTCTTCTGATTCCACCTAGAGGTGAGACCTGAATGTGGCTAATTGTACTCTTGGTATCATCCTCTTGGCTACAAGTTGGCAGGCTCCAGAAATTACTAAGCAACATGAAAGAATCCAGAGTGTGTTTATACAATAAATACATTGCCATTTTTTTTTTCTAGTGACTTTTTGTTGTTCAATCACTAAGTACTGTCCTAGTCTTTGAGACCCTGTGGGCTGCAGCACACCAGGCTTCCCTGTCCTTCACTATCTCCCGGAGTTTCTATTGACTTATATTACATATAAAATAAACTAAGCTTCAGTGTCCATGAATTTTTACATATGCACCCTTTCACTACAACCCAGATAAAATTAGAGTTTTTCCAGAAGCTCAGAAGGTTACATGAGGTCTGTTCTCAGTAAATATCATCTTCCAAAGGTAACTAATGTTTATTTTTCCTTTGTAATGTAGAAGGACGTTGTATTGTTTCCTGGTGTGGGCTACTATGAGTAAAGCTGCTTTAAATACACTTGAGTGTTTCAATGACCTTGTTTCTTCATGAATTCCTCTTCAACTCTACCAACCATCTTTCTAAAGTGGCAGTTGTCGTTGCCACTTCTGTTTTGCTTTTGAAAAAGGCATGTGGCAGAGGCATTGACACTTTCTTCCTCCTGTAATCCTCCTCACCACAATGCAATTATATTTTTTTAAAATTAGAAAAGTATCATATCAACTCATTAAAGAACAGAATATGTTCTACCGCATATTAAGTAGTCAGTTTTTTTCCTTCATGTGTGTCTACTCCATTTCCCAAAGGTTACCAATACTAATCCACTCCAGTATTCTTCCCTGGAAAATTCCATGGACAGAGGAGCCTGTGGACCACAGTCCATGAGGTCACAGAGTCAGATGTGACTAAGGGACTAACACTTTCACTTTTTACCAATACTAAAAGATCAGAGCCTAGATTTACATGTGGTTTTTTTTTTTATATTTATTTATTTATTTGTCTGCACCAAGTCTTAGTTGTGGCACACAGGATCTTTTAGTTGCAACATGTGGGATGCAGTTCCCTGACCAGGGATCGAACCCAGACCCCTTGCACTGGGAGTATGGAGTTTTAACCACTGGACCACCAGGAAAGTCCCTCACAAGTGTTTTGAATGGATGGCTCTAGTGTAGTCTTGACACTGTTAAGTAAATATTAACATTTCTACTTTCTCCTCCACACTGATTTCCTAGACCAGGTTTTATGTATGAGCTTTCCTGAGAAATGAAGGGGAAATCCTTGGTATTCACTTGATAACTTCATTGGTACCATTTTAAATACAAAACTTAGGAATCAGTTGAGTGTCCCTAGGAAATAGATTTAAACATTTTCCTCTCCTGCTCTGTTTACCAGACTCTTTAGTTACTAGGTAATTGAAACTGCATTTATCAAAATAGAGAGGTATTAGATTCATTTTTCACTGTGAATGCTAAATTGTATTGGAATGATGGGCTACTTACAAAAAGCTGTTATCAAGGAGCTTGAAAAGCACTTAGCAAAGAGAATTTCAGTGGCCCAGAGGAGTTGGGAAGAAGAAATAAAGGTAAAAGGCATAGACTTGCTTTTTAATTTATGAAATAATGGGTTGTTGGTATAAATTTTTGTATCATAACTGTAGTGATAGTCTTGTGGCCTGCAGCCTTGTGAGGTCTTTTATTTTTTTCTCTTCTTTTTCTTTTGATAGAAAGTCATTATATTCTTTTTTTAATTAATTAATTAGTTAATGTTTTTTATTTTACAATATTATATTGGTTGGTTTTGCCATATATTGACATGAATTCGCCCCAGGTGTACATGAGATCCCCCTCCTGAACCCCCCTCCCACCTCCCTCCTCCCTTTATCCTCCCTCTGGGTCTTCCCCGCACACCAGCCCCGAGCATCCTGTAACATGCATTGACCCTGAACTGCTGATTCGTTTCACATATGACAACATACATGTTTCAATGTCACTCTCTCAAATCATCCCACCCTCACCCTCTCCCACAAAGTCCCAAAGACTGTTCGATACAACTGTGTCTCTTTTGCTGTCTCATATACAGGGTTATATTTCCATCTTTCTAAATTCCATATATATGTGTTAGTATACTGTATTGGTGCGTTTCTGTCTTACTTCACTCTGTATAATAGGCTCCAGTTTCATCTACCTCATTAGAACTGATTCAAATGCATTCTTTTTAATGGCTGAGTATTTTTTTTTCTTTTTCTAAAAAAGAATTTTATTAAAAAAGCACAAATGCAAAGAAATGAACAGAGGAAAATTTATGCGTCGAACCTGGGCTGGTCACTTATGATAATATACATGCTACAATTCCATTCTCTCCAATCATTCCACCTTCACCCTCTCCCACAGAGTCCCAAAGACTGTTCTAAATGCCTATGTCTCTTTTGCAGTCTCTTATACAGGGTTCAGGTTACCATTTTTCTAAATTCCATATATATGCGTTAATATACGGTATTGATGTTCTTCTTTCTGGCTTACTTCACTCTGTATAATTGGCTCCAATTTCATCCACCTCATTAAAACTGATTCAAATGCATTCTTTTTGATGGCTGAGAAATACTCCATTGTGTATATGTACCAAAGCTTTCTTATCCATTCATCTGCAGATGGACATCTAGGTTGCTTCCATGTCCTGGCTATTATAAACAGTGCTGCAATGAACATTGGAGTACATGAGTCTCTTTCAATTCTGGTTTCCTCGGTGTGTATGCCCAGGAGTGCGATCGCTGGATCATATGGCAGTTCTATTTCCAGTTTTCTGAGGAATCTCCACACTGTTCTCCATAGTGGCTGTACTAGTTTGCATTCCCACCAACAGTGTAAGAGGGTTCCCTTCTCTCCACACCCTCTCCAGCACTTATTGCATGTAGACTTTTGGATAGCAGCCATTCTGACTGGTGTGAAATGGTATCTCATTGTGGTTTTGATTTGCATCTCTCTGATGATGAGGGATGTTGAGCATTTTTTCATGTGTTTGTTAGCCATCTTTATGTCTTCTTTGGAGAAATGTCTGTTTAGTTCTTTGGCCCATTTTTTGACTGGGTCATTTATTTTTCTGGAATTGAGCTACAGGAGCTGCTTGTATATTTTGGAGATTAATCCTTTATCAGTTGCTTCATTTGTTATTATTTTCTCCCATTCTGAAGGCTGTCTTTTCACCTTACTTATAGTTTCCTTTGCTGTGCAGAAGCTTTTGATTTTAATTAGGTCCCATTCATTTATTTTTGCTTTTATTTCCAATATTCTGGGAGGTGGGTCTTGGAGGATTCTGCTGTGATTTATGTCAGAGAGTGTTTTGCCTACGTTCTCCTCTAGGAGTTTTATAGTTTCTGGTCTTACATTTAGCTCTCTAATCCATTTTGAGTTTATTTTGGTGTATGGTGTTAGGAAGTGTTCTAGTTTCATTCTTTTACAAGTGGCTGACCAGTTTTCCCAGCACCACTTGTTAAAGAGACTGTCTTTTCTCCATTGTACATTCTTGCCTCCTTTGTCAAAGATAAGGTGTCCATAGGTGTGTGCATTTATCTCTGGGCTTTCTATTTTGTTCCATTGATCTATATTTCTGTCTTTATGCCAGTACCATACTGTCTTGATGACTGTGGCTTTGTAGTAGAGCCTGAAGTCCAGCAGGTTAATTCCTCCAGTTCCATTCTTCTTCCTCAAGATTGCTTTGGCTATTCGAGGTTTTTTGTATTTCCATACAAATTGTGAGATTATTTGTTCTAGTTCTGTGAAAAATATTGTTGGTAGCTTGATAGGGATTGCATTGAATGTATAAATTATTTTGGGTAGTATACTCATTTTTACAATATTTATTCTTCCAATCCACGAACACGGTATATTTCTCCATCTATTAGTGTCCTCTTTGATTACTTTCACTAGTGTTTTATAGTTTTCTATGTACAAGTCTTCTGTTTCCTTAGGTAGATATATTCCTAAGTATTTAATTCTTTTCGTTGCAACAGTGAATGGAATAGTTTCCTTAATTTCTCTTTCTATTTTCTCATTATTAATGTATAGGAATGCAAGGGATTTCTGTGTGTTAATTTTATATCCTGCAACTTTACTGTAATCATTGATTAGCTCTAGTAGTTTTCTGGTAGAGTCTTTAGGGTTTTCTGTGTAGAAAATCATGTCATCAGCGAACAGTGAAAGCTTTACTTCTTCTTTTCCAATTTGTATTCCTTTTATGTATTTTTCTGCTCTGATTGCTGTGGCCAAAACTTCCAGAACTATGTTGAAGAGTAGTGGTGAGAGTGGGCACCCTTGTCTTATTCCTGACTTTAGGGGAAATGCTTTCAGTTTTTCACCATTGAGGATAATGTTTGCTGTGGGTTTGTCATATATAGCTTTTATTATGTTGAGGTATGTCCCTTCGATTCCCACTTTCTGGAGGGTTTTTATCATAAATGGATGTTGAATTTTGTCGAAGGCTTTCTCTGCATCTATTGAGATAATCATATGATTTTTATTTTTCAGTTTGTTAATGTGGTGTATTACGTTGACTGATTTGCGGATATTGAAGAATCCTTGCATTCCTGGGATAAAGCCCACTTGGTCATGATGTATGATCTTCTTAATGTGTTGTTGGATTCTGGTTGCTAGAATTTTGTTAAGGATTTTTGCATCTATGTTCATCAGTGATATTGGCCTGTAGTTTTCTTTTTTTGTGGGGTCTTTACCAGGTTTTGGGATTAGGGTGATGGTGGCCTCATAGAATGAGTTTGGAAGTTTCCCTTCCTCAGCTATTTTCTGAAAGAGTTTGAGTAGAATAGGTGTTAGCTCTTGTCTAAATTTTTGGTAGAATTCAGCTGTGAAGCCGTCTGGACCTGGACTTTTGTTTGCTGGGAGATTTTTGATTACAGCTTCAATTTCCGTGCTTGTGATGGGTTTGTTCAGATTTTCTATTTCTTCCTGGTTCAGTTTTGGAAAGTTGTACTTTTCTAGGAATTTGTCCATTTCTTCCAAGTTATTCATTTTATTGTCATATAATTGCTGATAGTATTCTCTAATAATCCTTTGTATTTCTGTGTTGTCAGTTGTGATCTCTCCATTTTCATTTCTAATTTTATTGATTTGGTTCTTCTCCCTTTGTTTCTTGATGAGTCTGGCTAGTGGTTTGTCAATTTTATTTACCTTCTCAACGAACTAGCTTTTGGCTTTGTTGATTTTTGCTATGGTCTCTTTTGTTTCTTTTGCATTTATCTCTGCCCTAATTTTTATGATTTCTTTCCTTCTACTGACCCTGGGGTTCTTCATTTCTTCCTTTTCTAGTTGCTTTAGATGTAGAGTTAGGTTATTTCGTTGACTTTTTTTCTTGTTTCTTGAGGTGTGCCTGTATTGCTATGAACTTCCCCCTCAGCACTGCTTTTACAGTGTCCCAGAGGTTTTGGGTTGTTGTGTTTTCAGTTTCATTCATTTCTATGCATATTTTGATGTCTCTTTTGATTTCTTCTATGATTTGTTCATTATTCAGCAGCGTGTTGTTCAGTCTCCATATGTTGGCATTTTTAATAGTTATTCTCCTGTAATTGAGATCTAATCTTACTGCATTGTGGTCAGAAAAGATGCTTGGAATGATTTCAATTTTTTTGAATTTACCAAGGCTAGATTTATGACCCAGGATGTGATCTAACCTGGAAAATGTTCCATGTGCGCTTGAGAAAAAGGTGAAATTCATTGTTTTGGGGTGAAATGTCCTATAGATATCTATTAGGTCTAACTGGTCTATTGTATCATTTAAAGATTGTGTTTCCTTGTTAATTTTCTGTTTAGTTGATCTATCCATAGATGTAAGTGGGGTGTTAAAATCTCCCACTATTATTATGTTATTGTTAATTTCCCCTTTCATACTTGTTAGTAATTGTCTTACATATTGCGGTGCTCCTATGTTGGGTGCATAAATATTTATAATTGTTATATCTTCATCTTGGATTGATCCTTTGATCATTATGTAGTTTCCTTCTTTGTCTCTTTTCACAGCCTTTGTTTTAAAGTCTATTTTATCTGATATGAGTATTGCTACTCCTGCTTTCTTTTGGTCTCTATTTGCATGGAATATCTTTTTCCAGCCCTTCACTTTCAGTCTGTATGTGTCCCTCGTTTTGAGGTGGGTCTCTTGTAGACAACATATGTGGGGGTTTTGTTTTTGTATCCATTCAGCCAACCTTTTTCTTTTGTTTGGGGCATTCAACCCATTTACGTTTAAGGTAATTATTGATAAGTACGATCCTGTAGCCATTTTCTTTATTGCTTTGTGTTCAAGTTTATACTCTTTCTGTGTTTCCTGTCTAGAGAAGATCCTTTAGCATTTGTTGGAGAGCTGGTTTGGTGATGCTGAATTCCCTCAGCTTTTGCTTGTCTGTAAAGCTTTTGATTTCTCCTTCATATTTGAATGAGATCCTTGCTGGGTATAGTAATCTGGGCTGTAGGTTATTTTCTTTCATCACTTTAAGTATGTCTTGCCACTCCCTTCTGGCCTGAAGAGTTTCTGTTGAAAGATCAGCTGTTATCCTTATGGGAATCCCCTTATGTGTTATTTGCTGCTTTTCCCTTGCTGCTTTTAATATTTGTTCTTTGTGTTTGATCTTTGTTAATTTGATTAATATGTGTCTTGGAGTATTTCGCCTTGGGTTTATCCTGTTGGGGACTCTCTGGGTTTCTTGGACTTGGGTGATTATTTCTTTCCCTATTTTAGGGAAGTTTTCAACTATTATCTCCTCAAGTATTCTCTCATGGTCTTTCTTTTTGTCTTCTTCTTCTGGGACTCCTATGATTCGAATGTTGGAGCATTTAACATTGTCCCAGAGGTCTCTAATATTGTCCTCATTTCTTTTAATTCGTTTTTCTTTTTTCCTCTCTGTTTCATTTTTTTCTACAATTCTATCTTCTAGCTCACTTATCCTGTCTTCTGCCTCTGTTATTCTACTGTTTGTTCCCTCCAGAGTGTTTCTGATCTCATCTATTGCATTATTCATTGTATATTGACTCTTTTTTATTTCTTCTAAGTCCTTATTAAATCTTTCTTCCATCTTCTCAAGCCTTTTCTCCAGGTTATTTATCTGTAACTCCATTTTGCTTTCAAGATTTTGAATCATTTTCACCATCAAAATTTGAAATTCTTTATCAGGTAGATTCCCTATATCTTCTTCTTTTGTTCGTGTTGGTGGGCAATTATCTTGTTTCTTTACTTGCTGGGTATTTCTCTGCCTCTTCATCTTGCTTATATTGCTTTGCTTGGGGTGGCCTTTCCCTCTTCTTGCAGTTTGTGGAGTTCTCTTTATTATGTAGTTTCTTCGGTGTGTGTGGGGTTGGACGGGTGACTTGTCCGGGTTCCCTGGTTAGGGAAGCATGTGTCAGTGTTCTGGTGGGTGGAGCTGGATTTCTTCTCTCTCCTTTCAAAGACAATGGGCTGCTTTTCTGGGTGCCTGATGTCCTCTGCCAGTATTCAGAAGTTGTTTTGTGGAATTTACTCCGCGTTCAAATGTTCTTTTGATGAATTTGTGGGGGAGAGAGTGGTCTTGCCATCTTATCCCTCCGCCATCTTGTTCCTTCCTCCCCAAAACACTGGATTCTTATATTCAACTTGGTCGTGGAGTATCTCTTCACAGCTGCTCCAGCAAGGCGCAGCCGCTGTACCTTATCTTGGACGAGGGGCGTCTCCTCAAGGCCGCCCCTCCTGCTTTGAATGTGGATCAGCTCCTCTCGGCCCTCCGGTGCCCAAGCAGCCACCGCCTCCTGGACGTGGTACAGCTCTTCTCGGCCACCGCCCTAACCTTGGGCGCGGGGTAGCTCCTCTCAGCCACGATTCTGCACGTGGTCGGTTGTGCTGGAGCTGGGCGTCTCTCGCGTCTGCGCAGCCGGAGCCTGGCATCTCTCGCGTCTCCAACTAACTATTTTTAGCACCTTAGAACTCAGAAATTAATACAGACCTGACTTTGTTGGAGCATCCAAGATATCTGCTTTAGTGAAAGGGAATATCTAGAATGAGCTTTGTCTGTTTTCTTTTGCTGGGCAGGTAAGTGATGGTAGTGATGAATGCTGATGGCTGCTCTACACATGTATTAGTCAAGGTTCAGTCAGGGGACAGAAACCACATCAGTTATTAGAACAAAGAGAATTTAACACAAAGAATTGTTAGCTAGGGAGTAAACTTGGTAACTTGGTATGTAAAAGTGTGAAAAAAACCCCTCTAAGATAACATTTGTCACAATTTATAAAATCGTATACTTTAAATGTCTGATGTACAGTTTTTGATGTCCTGAGGAATGCTGGGCTGGAAGAAGCACAAGCTGGAATCAAGATTCCCGGGAGAAATATCAATAATCTCAGATACGCAGATGACAGCATCCTTATGGCAGAAAGTGAAGAGGAACTCAAAAGCCTTTTGATAAAAGTGAAAGAGGAGAGTGAAAAGGTTGGCTTGAAGTTCAACATTCAGAAAACAAAGATCATGGCATATGGTCCCATCACTTCATGGGAAATAGATGGAGAAACAGTGGAAACAGTGTCAGACTTTATTTTTTTGGGCTCCAAAATCACTGCGGATGCTGACTGCAGCCAGGAAATTAAAAGATGCTTACTCCTTGGAAGGAAAGTTATGACCAACCTAGATAGTATATTAAAAAACAGAGACATTACTTTGCCAACCAAGGTCCATCTAGTCAAGGCTATGGTTTTTCCCGTGGTCATGTATGGATGTGAGAGTTGGACTGTGAAGAAAGCTGATCACCGAAGAATTGATGCTTTTGAACTGTGGTGCTGGAGAAGACTCTTGAGAGTCCCTTGGACTGCAAGGAGATCCAACCAGTCCATTCTAAAGGAGATCAATCCTGGGTGTTCATTGGAAGGACTGATGCTAAAGCTGAAACTGCAATACTTTGGCCACCTCATGCGACGAGTTGACTCACTGGAAAAGACTCTGATACTGGGAAAGGCTGGGGGCAGGAGGAGAAGGGGACGACCGAGAATGAGATGGCTGGATGTCATCACCGACTCGATGGAGATGAGTTTGAGTGTACTCCGGGAGTTGGTGATGGACAGGGAGGCCTGGCCTGCTGTGATTCATGGGGTTGCAAAGAGTCGGTCACGATTGAGCGACTAAACTGAACTGAATACCTCAGTTAAGCAATTATCTTAAAAAAGCTTTAATGATACGAGTATTTAGGAGTTTCAAAACTGACTGTTTCTGGAAGTTGTTACACATTAACCTGTACTTTATACTTAGTTTATGGACTTTCCAGGTGGCTCAGTGGTAAAGAATCTGCCTGCAATGCAGGAGACATAGGAACGTGGTTTTGATCCCTGGGTCAGAAGATCTCCTAGAGGAGAGCAAGGCAACCCACTCTAGTGTTCTTGCCTGGAGAATTCCATGGACAGAGGAGTCTGGTGCACTATAGTCCATAGGGTCGCAAAGAATCAGACACGACTGAAGTGACTGAGCTTGAATGCATACTGAGTTTATACTCTTAAACAGTAACTCTGCAGTTGCCATATCAGTGACTTGCTTTTAAAAAGTATTTATTTTTATTTTTGACCACTCTAGGTATTTATTTCTGCACACAGGCTTTCTCTAGTGAGTGGGGACTACTCATTTTTGTGGTGCTGGGGCTTCTTATTGTGGTGGCTTCTCTTGTTTCAGAGCATAGGCTCTAGGCGCTCCAGCTTCAGTAGTTGCAGCTCTCAGACTTAGTTGCTCTGTGGCATGTGGAATCTTCCTAGACAGGTATCCAATCCATGTTCCCTGCATTGACAGGCAGATTCTTATCCACTGTGCCACCAGGGAAGTCCCAGAGACTTGCTTTCACGTGGAGTTTTTCTACCCATCTACTCTTAGGTAGGAATGCTTGCTAGCATTGGTCTTCAACTCTGTTCCCAGTGAATCTTTCTTCCTGACAGGATTTTTGCAGCCATTGTAGCCTCATATGATGTTTAGAGGGTGAAGCATTTTATTAATTCCTAGCATTCTCACCAGCCAGGTCAATGGAAAGAAGGATGGAGAAGAGAATAGTCTGCTATACTACAGTACAACTAAGTACCCCACCCACAGGGTGATGTCTGCTCTCAGCTTTCCAGCATTATGTTCTTTGTAACTGTGCAGCATCTTGTACCTGAAAACCTTCCAGATCTCTCATGAAATATTTGATTTTATAAAATCCTTATGGAGAAAAGCTGTAACAATCAAGACTTGCTGATTAAGAATGAGGTCAACAACAGAGTTTTAGAATCTTTTTTTTTTTCTCTGTGTTTGTTAAATAATTCAAAAAAATATCTAGTGGACACCTATATGCCAGGTACAATAGGTTGTTTTATTCCTCTAGAGCTTTTTTGTTCAAAGTGTGTTTAGCACAACACAGCACCCGCATCACCTAGAAGCTTATTAGAAATGCAGAATCATAGTCCTCCTCCAGACATACAGAATCAGTATCTGCATTTTAACAAGATTCCTTAGTGACTTGTGTGTGTATTCGAAAGGCACTATTTGAGAGAGTTCTCCTTAGCTCTGCTACTTAAATACTGCTATGACTTTGAGAAAGTAACTTCACTTCTCTAAGATATTAACAAATGAGGGGATGGAAGTAATGGAAACCTTTTCACATATTATTTGCTGTTGTTCAGTTGCTAAGTCGTGTCTGACTCTTTGCAACCGCATGAACTGCAGCACATTAGGTTTCCCTGTCCTTCACTATCTCCCAGAGTTTTCTCAAACTCATGTCCATTGAATCAGTGATGACATCCAACCATCTCATCCTCTGTTGCCCCCTTCTCCTCTTGCCCTCAGTCTTTCCCAGTGAGAGAGTAACAGGCAGCAAGGCCAGGGGTCTCCAAATGGAGGAAATAGGCTGCAAGCATCAGACATTTTTTATCTCTCCCTTAAGCTGCAGGAGGAAACAAACTACAAGTGTCAGATTTTTTTTCTCTTAAAATTCTGTGTTGCCGTGATGACACCTGCTTCCACTTAAACTTTTCTCAAACCTTGAACTAGCCAATGTGTTTTTCTTATGGAAATATTTTTTCTTAAGCTATGTTAATCAAACTATGTATTTGCTTTGGAATTTGCCTTTCTTCAAAATGGTTCCATCTAAGACTAAATTTTTTCTTTTCTCAAACCTTGGGCTGATAAAAGGTCAACAAACCAGAATTGATATCAATTGTTTTATGGCTGGGGTATAACACACCTCCTGCCATGCTATCTCAAAAATGCATATTGTGGGAGAGGGGCCTGGTGAAACTCCATCAACCTTGAAGTATCTTTCTTATCTGAGTAATAGCTTTCTAACAGACATAAAACATCCGGCTAAAGACTAGCAGGGGGGCACTCTTTCTGGCCTCTTCTGATGTCTATGTCAGAAGCTTTCTCTATCTCTTTTATACTTTAAGTTCAGTTTAGTTGCTCAGTTGTGTCCAACTCTTAGTAACAACATGAACTGCAGCATGTCAGGCCTCCTGGTCCATCACCAACTCCCAGAACTTGCTCAAACTCATGTCCATTGAGTCAGTGATGCCATCCAACCACCTCATCCTCTGTTGTCCCCTTCTCCTCCCGTTTTCGATCTTTCCCAGCATCAGGGTCTTTTCAAATGAGTCAGTTCTTCGCATCAGGTGGCCAAAGTATTGGAGTTCCAGCTTCAACATCAGTCCTTCCAATGAATATTCAAGACTGATTTCCCTTAGGATGGACTGGTTAGATCTTGCAGTTCCAGGGACTCTTAAGAGTCTTCTCCAACACCACAGTTCAAAAGCATCAATTCCTCAACGCTCAGCTTTCTTTATAGTCCAACTCTCACATCCATACATGACTATGGGAAAAACCATAACTTTGACTAGGTGAACCTTTGTTGGCAAAGTAATGTCTCTGCTTTTTAATATTCTGTCAAGGTTGGTCATAACTTCTCTTCCAAGGAGCAAGCCTCTTTGAATTTCATGGCTGCAATCACCGTCCACAGTGATTTGGAAGCCCAAAAGAGTCTGTCGTTGTTTCCACTGTTTCCCCATCTATTTGCCATGAAGTGATGGGACCAGATACTATGATCTTGGTTTTCTGAATGTTGAATTAAGCCAACTTTTTTACTCTCCTCTTTCACTTTCATCAACAGGCTCTTTAGTTCTTCTTTACTTTCTGCCATTAGGGTGATATCATCTGCATATCTGAGGTTATTGCTATTTCTTCTGTCAATCTTGATTCCAGCTTGTGCTTCATCCAGTTCAACATTTTGCATGATGTACCTGGAGAATCCCATGGACAGAGGAGCCTGGTAGGCTACAGTCCATGGGGTTGCAAAGAGTAGGACATGACTGAGCAACTAACACACACACACACACACACACACACATGCTGCATATAAGTTAAATAAGCAGGGGAACAATATATAGCCTTGACACACTCCTTTCCCGATTTGGAACCAGTCTGTTGTTCCATGTCCAGTTCTAACTGTTGCTTCCTGACCTGCATACAGATTTCTCAGGAGGCAGATCAGGTGGTCTGGTATTCCCATCTCTTTCAGAATTTTCCACAGTTTGTTGTGATCCTCACAGTCAAAGGTTTCGGCATAGTCAGTGAAGCAAAAATAGATGTTTTTCTGGAACTCTCTTGCTTTTTCGATGATCCAACGGATGTTAGCAATTTGATCTTTGTTCCTCTGCCTTTTCTAAATCAAGCTTGAACATCGGGAAGTTCACAGTTCAGGTACTGTTGAAGACTGTCTTAGAGAATTTTGAGCATTACTTTGCTAGTGTGTGAGATGAGTGCAATTGTGAGGTAGCTTGAGCATTCTTTGGCATTGCCTTCTTTGGATTGGAATGAAAACTGACCTTTCTAGTCCTGTGGCCAATGCTGAGTTTTCCAGATTTGCTGGCATATGAGTGCAGCACTTTCACAGAATCATCTTTTAGGAATTGAAATAGCCCAACTGGAATTCTACCACCTCCACTAGCTTTGTTCATAGTGATGCTTCCTAAGGCCCACTTGACTTCACATTCCAGGATGTTGGCTCTAGGTGAGTGATCAGACCATTGTGATTATCTGGGTCATGAAAATCTTTTTTTATGTGGTTCTTTTGTGTATTCTTGCCCCCTCTTCTTAATATCTTCTGCTTCTGTTAGGTCCATACAATTTCTGTCCTTTATTGTGCCCATCTTCGCATGAAATGTTCCCTTAGTATCTCTAATTTTCTTGAAGTGATCTCTAGTCTTTCCCATTCCATTGTTTTCCTCTATTTCTTTGCATTGATCACTGAGGAAGGCTTTCTTATCTCTCCTTGCCATTCTTTGGAACTCTGCATTCAAATGGGTATATCTTTCCTTTTCTCCTTTGCTTTTCACTTCTCTTCTTTTCATAGCTGTTTGTAAGGCCTCCTCAGACAATCATTTTGCCTTTTTGCTTTTCCTTTTCTTGGGAATGGTGTTGATCACTGCCTCCTGTACAATGTCCTGAACCTCCATCCATAGTTCTTCAGTCACTCTGTCTATCAGATCTAATCCCTCGAATCTATTTGTCACTTCTACTGTACAGTTGTAAGGGATTTTATTTAGGTCATACCTGAATGTTCTATTGGTTTTCCCTACTTTATTTAAGTCTGAATTTGGCATTAAGGAATTAATGATATGGGACATGGTCAGCTCTCGGTATTTTTTCTGACTGTATAGAGCTTCTCCATCTTTGGCTGGAAATAGTATAATCAATCTGCAAAGAATATAATCAATTTTATACTTTCAGTTCAGTTCAGTCGCTCAGTCGTGTCCGACTCTCCGCGACCCCATGAATCACAGCACGCCAGGCCTCCCTGTCCATCACCAACTCCCGGAGTACACTCAAACTCATGTCCACAGAGTCGGTGATGCCATCCAGCCATCTCATTCTCCGTCGTCCCCTTCTCCTCCCGCCCCCAACCTTTCCAAGCATCAGAGTCTTTTCCAGTGAGTCAACTCGTCGCATGAGGTGGCCAAAGTATTGCAGTTTCAGCTTTAGCATCAGTCCCCCAATGAACATCCAGGATTGATCTCCTTTAGAATGGACTGGTTGGATCTCCTTGCAGTATAAGGGACTCTCAAGAGTCTTCTCCAACACCACAGTTCAAAAGCATCGATTCTTCGGCGATCAGCCTTCTTCACAGTCCAACTCTCACATCCATACATGACCACGGGAAAAACCATTGCCTTGACTAGACGGACCTTGAGTAAAGCTTTATTTCAATAACCTCAGATATGCAGATGACACCACCCTTATGGCAGAAAGTAAAGAGGAACTAAAGAGCCTCTTGATGAAAGTGAAAGAGGAGAGTGAAAAAGTTGGCATAAAGCTCAACATTCAGAAAACAAAGATCATGGGATCTGGTCCCATCACTTCATGGGAAGTAGATGGGGAAACAGTGGAAACAGTGTCAGACTTTATGTTTTTAGGCTCCAAAATCACTGCAGCTGCTGATTGCAGCCATGAAATTAAAAGACGCTTACTCCTTGGAAAGAAAGTTATGACCAACCTTGATAGCATATTAAAAAGCAGAGACATTACTTTGCCAACCAAGGTCCGTCTAGTCAAGGCTATGGTTTTTCCCGTGGTCATGTATGGATGTGAGAGTTGGACTGTGAAGAAAGCTGATTGCCGAAGAATTGATGCTTTTGAACTGTGGTGCTGGAGAAGACTCTTGAGGGTCCCTTGGACTGCAAAGAGATCCAACCAGACCATCCTAAAGGAGATCAGTCCTGAGTGTTCATTGTAAGGACTGATGTTGAAGCTGAAATTGCAATACTTTGGCCACCTCATGCGAAGAGTTGACTCACTGGAAAAGACTCTGATGCTGGGAGGGATTGGGGGCGAGAGGAGAAGGGGAGGACAGAGAATGGATGGCTGGATGGCATCACCGACTCGATGGACATGAGTTTGAGTGAACTCCGGAAGTTGGTGGTGGACAGGGAGGCCTGGCGTGCTGTGATTCATGAGGTCACAAAGAGTCAAACATGACTGAGCGACTGAACTGACTACTTTTGGAAATGAATGGCTTGAATGTGAGATACGAGGAAAGAGGGAACACGAAATAGCCCTCCTTCCTACTGGGAGCCAAGGAGTTCCCATGACAGAGCTAGTCTGGAACTATAACATGGCTAAAAGATGGTGTGATCAGAACCACTTTGTCAATTGCATTATTGGAGGGCTCAAGTGGGCACATGCTAAAACTTCATGCCAAGTTGGCTGACATAGAACAGGGAGAGAAAGAAGCTTCTGATAAACTCCTGGTAAATTCCTATATAGACTCTGGGAGGCTCTCTGCCTATTTACTGACATTGATTCTGAAATTGCAGAAGAGAAAGGATCTTAAAGATAGATTTCTCACTCATTTGGCTTCTGATATCTGTCATAAATTATGAAAACAGGTGTTTGGACCAAGTCAGTCTTTAAAAAAACTGTTTCAACTGGCTCAGATGGTGTATTACGGTAGAGAATACGAGATAAATAAGAGAATAAGAGATAAAAAAGACCAGGGAAAGACTGAAGCCCCAACAATGACTGTTAGACCTGCTCTGAAACAGCCTGAGAAAAATGCCCAGAGGGACCCAGGTGAAAAGGGACAGACCTGTTATTACTGTGGAAAGGAGGGGCATCTCAAGTGGAATTGCCCTCAGGCATCTAAGTCGCCCCAGTCTCCATGTTCAGTCTGTAAAGGACCATAGTGGAGGAGACTGCCCTACAAGATGTAGGCCCCAAGAGTTCAGACTCTCAAGACAATTGGGACTGACAGTGCCCAGGGCTCCCCACATGAGCTCCTGTCCTAATTACACCTGAGGAAATCTGGGTATTAATAACTGTGGAGGGCTAATCAGTTAATTTCTTTTGGACACTGGGTAAAATTTCTCTGTGCTGACTAAAACCCCTGGTCTGCTTTCCTCCCAATCCACTGCTGTAATGGGACTGTCAGGATGAGCCAAATACTATTATTTAAGTTATCCTTTAAGCTGCTACTGGGCCTCTGTGCTGTTTTCTCATGAGTTTCTGATCGTGCTGGATTCTCCGTCACCCCTCTGGGGAGGAATATACTGAGCAAGGTCCAGGCCTCTGTTTTCATAAATATGGAGCCTGCTCTTTCTCTCCCATTAATTGAACAAAATGTAAATCCTAAAGTGTGGACTGATGGAAAAACTGTGGTTCAAGCACAAAATGCTGTTCCTGTCTTTATCAAGCTCAAAGACCCTCGCCTTTTTCCACATCAAAAGCAGTACCCACTAAAGCCCAAGATTCAGTTCAGTTCAGTCGCTCAGTCGTGTCCGACTCTCCGCGACCCCATGAATCACAGCACGCCAGGCCTCCCTGTCCATCACCAACTCCCGGAGTACACTCAAACTCATGTCCACAGAGTCGGTGATGCCATCCAGCCATCTCATTCTCCGTCGTCCCCTTCTCCTCCCGCCCCCAACCTTTCCCAGCATCAGAGTCTTTTCCAGTGAGTCAACTCGTCGCATGAGGTGGCCAAAGTATTGGAGTTTCAGATTTAGCATCAGTCCCTCCAATGAACATCCAGGATTGATCTCCTTTAGAATGGACTGGTTGGATCTCCTTGCAGTATAAGGGACTCTCAAGAGTCTTCTCCAACACCACAGTTCAAAAGCATCGATTCTTCGGCGATCAGCTTTCTTCACAGTCCAACTCTCACATCCATACATGACAACGGGAAAAACCATTGCCTTGACTAGACGGACCTTGGTCGGCAAAGTAATGTCTCTGCTTTTTAATATACTATCAAGGTTGGTCATAACTTTCCTTCCAAGGAGCAAGCGTCTTTTAATTTCATGGCTGCAATCAGCATCTGCAGTGATTTTGGAGCCCAAAAAAACAAAGTCTGACACTGTTTCCACTGTTTTTCCATCTATTTCCCATGAAGTGATGGGACCAGATGCCATGATCTTTGTTTTCTGAATGTTGAGCTTCAAGCCAACCTTTTCACTCTCCTCTTTCACTTTCATCAAGAGGCTTTTGAGTTCCTCTTCACTTTCTGCCATAAGGGTAGTGTCATCTGCATATCTGAGGTTATTGATATTTCTCCCAGCAATCTTGATTCCAGCTTGTGCTTCTTCCAGCCCAGCGTTCCTCATGATGCACTCTGCATATAAGTTAAATAAGCAAGGTGACAATATACAACCTTGACGCACTCCTTTTCCTATTTGGAACCAGTCTGTTGTTCCATGACCGGTTCTAACTGTTGCTTCCTGACCTGCATACAGGTTTCTCAAGAGGCAGGTCAGGTGGTCTGGGATTCCCATCTCTTTCAGAATGTTCCACAGTTTATTGTGATCCACACAGTCAAAGGCTTTGGCATAGTCAATGAAGCAGAAATAGATGTTTTTCTGAAACTCTCTTGCTTTCTCCATGATCCAGCGGATGTTGGCAATTTGATCTCTGGTGCCTCTGCCTTTTCTAAAACCTGCTTGAACATCTGGAGTTCACGGTTTACATACTGCTGAAGCCTGGCTTGGAGAATTTTGAGCATGACTTTACTAGCGTGTGAGATGAGTGCAATTGTGCGGTAGTTTGAGCATTCTTTGGCATTGCCTTTCTTTGGGATTGGAATGAAGACTGACCTCTTCCAGTCCTGTGGCCACTGCTGAGTTTTCCAAATCTGCTGGCATATTGAGTGCAGCACTTTCACAGCATCATCTTTCAAGACTTGAAATAGCTCAACTGGAATTCCATCACCACCACTAGCTTTGTTCGTAGTAATGCTTTCTAAGGCCCACTTGACTTCACATTCCAAGATGTCTGGCTCTAGGTCAGTGATCACATTATCGTGACTATCTTGGTCGTGAAGATCTTTTTTGTACAGTTCTTCTGTGTATTCCTGCCACCTCTTCTTAATATCTTCTGCTTCTGTTAGGTCCATACCATTTCTGTCCTTTATCGAGCCCATCTTTGCATGAAAAGTTCCCTTGGAATCTCTAATTTTCTTGAAGAGGTCTCTTGTTTTTCCTATTCTGTTGTTTTCCTCTATTTCTTTGCATTGATCACTGAGGAAGGCTTTCTTATCTCTCCTTGCTATTCTTTGGAACTCTGCATTCAGATGCTTATATCTTTCCTTTTCTCCTTTGCTTTTTGCCTCTCTTCTTTTTACAGCTATTTGTAAGGCCTCCTCAGACAGCCATTTCGCTCTTTTGCATTTCTTTTCCATGGGGATGGTCTTGGTCCCTGTCTCCTGTACAATGTCACGAACCTCCGTCCAGAGTTCATCAGGCACTCTATCAATCAGATCTAGTCCCTTAAATCTATTTCTCACTTCCACTGCATAATCATAAGGGATTTGATTGAGGTCATATCTGAATGGTCTAGTGGTTTTCCCTACTTTCTTCAATTTAAGTCTGAACTTCGCAATAAGGAGTTCATGATCTGAGCCACAGTCAGCTCTTGGTCTTGTTTTCACTAACTGTATACAGCTTCTCCATCTTTGGTTGCAAAGAATATAATCAATCTGATTTCGGTGTTGACCATCTGGTGATGTCCATGTGTAGAGTCTTCTCTTGTGTTGTTGGAAGAGGGTGTTTGCTATGACCAGTGCATTCTCTTGACAAAACTCTATTAGCCTTTGCCCTGCTTCATTCCGTGCTCCAAGGCCAAATTTGCCTGTTACTCCAGGTGTTTCTTGACTTCCTACTTTTGCATTCTAGTCCCCTATAATGAAAAGGACATCTTTTTTGGGTGTTAGTTCTAAAAGGTCTTGTAGGTCTTCATAGAACCGATTAACTTCGGCTTCTTCAGCATTACTGGTTGGGGCATAGGCCTGGATTACTGTAATATTGAATGGTTTGCCTTGGAAACGAACAGAAATCATCCTGTCATTTTTAAGATTGCATCCAAGTACTGCATTTCGGACTCTTTTGTTGACCATGATGGCTACTCCATTTCTTCTAAGGGATTCCTGCCCACAGTAGTAGATATAATGGTCATCCGAGTTAAATTCACCCATTCCAGTCCATTTTAGTTCACTGATTCCTAGAATGTCGACGTTCACTCTTGCCATCTCCTGTTTGACCACTTCCAATTTGCCTTGATTCATGGACCTAACATTCCAGGTTCCTATGCAATATTGCTCTTTACAGCACCGGACCTTGTTTCTATCATTGGTCACATCCACAACTGGGTATTGGTTTTGCTTTTGCTCCATCCCTTTATTCCTTCTATAGTTATTTCTCCACTGAGCTCCAGTAGCATACTGGGCACCTACCGACCTGGGGAATTCCTCATTCAGTATCCTATCATTTTGCCCTTTGTTACTGTTCACGGGGTTCTCAAGGCAAGTATACTGAAGTGGTTTGCCATTCCCTTCTCCAGGGGACCACATTCGGCTGTGGTCCATGTGATTAGATCAGCTAGTTTCCTGTGATTATGATTTCAGTTTGTCTGCCCTCTGGTGCCCCCTAGCAATACCTACCGTCTTATTTCGGTTTCTCTTACCTTGGTCGTGGAAAATCTCTTCACAGCCGCTCCAGCAAAGTGCAGCTGCTGTACCTTACCTTGGACGAGGGGTATCTCCTCAAGGCCCCCCCTCCTGACCTTGAACGCGGAGTAGCTCCTCTCGGCCCTCCTGCGCCCGCGCAGCCACCGCCTGTTGGACGTGGGGTAGCTCCTCTCGGCCGCCGGCCCTGGCCTCAGGTGTGGGGTAGCTCCTCACGGCCGCACCTCTTTGCGTGGCTCGTTGCGCCCGGGCCGGCGTCTCTTGCGTTGCGTCTGATTAAGGAAGGGTTAAAACCCATCATTGAGAATTTAAAGGAGCAGGGGCTATTAATTCCCTGTAACAGTCCTTGCAACACTCCTACTTTGGGTATACATAAATGGTAAATGGAGACTAGTTCAAGATATATGAATAATAAGTGCCTAATCCTTTTACTTCATTGTCTGAAATTCCTGAAAGAGCCAAGTATTTTTCAATCATTGATTTGAAGGATGCTTTCTAGAGTTAAGCCTATATTAAATCATCCTCTGCCTATGACTTTAAAACAATTGAGAGGATTCTTGGGCATTACAGGTTATTGCTGCATTTGGATTCTGGGTTATGGGGATCTTGTCCGGCCTTTATATAAACTTATAACTGAGACTCAGCAGGCCCAAACCAGTCTCTGAGTCCCCAGAGACTCAAAAGGCTTTTAAGACTCTTTAAACTGCTCTCTTGTAGGCTTCTGCTTTGAGCTTGCCCGCAGGATCAGAGTTTAGTTTGTTACTGAAAAAAGGCTATCTCCACATTGTTAAGGGTAATTTCTACTATTTTTTTGCTAATGCCTAAAGCTCATAAGTTTACTAATAGGCAAAATTTTACTGTACTGACTTCTCATGATGTAAGAGAGATCTTAAACTCTAAAGTTCAGAGTGACAATGGCTCCACCTTTAAAACTGCTATAACTCAAGGGGTGTTGAAAACTCTAGGAATAGAATATCACTTACACTGTTGCTGGAGACCCCAATCTTCAGAAAAAATTGAAAAGGCTAATGACATTATCAAGAGGCATCTGTGTAAGCTAACTTATGAAACACAAGACTGTTGGTTTAAAGTTTTACCCAGCTTTAATAAGGGCTCAAACTGCCCCTGAGAAGGGACTTGTCTCTGTGGCAGACTGTTTTTGTGCACAGATATTGTCATAGACCCTGAAGCCTTAGAATTAACTATGTGACCCAGCTTTCAGCTTTTCAACCTCCTCAATTGAAGGATTCCCATGGTGGGTTTCTCCACTTCAAGGAAAGGACTTTCTTCAACTCTGCGAATACCTTCACCAACAACACTCATATGCAATGCCTCTTCTAGGTCTGATGACATCTAACAATCCTAAGATGGACTGGTATAACACATTGTACTTTAACTAATAACATAATGTGACTTTTAATTTTGATTAGGTTTTAACTTGGTTTAATGACTATTTTGCCTTACATTTGTAACGGTAAAATGGGGTCTGTTTCTAACCATCTGAAAGCTTTTAAGTTACAAATGGTTGTCCAGGCTCCTACGAGTGCCACAGCATCCTCCAACTATTACTTGGGGCTCCTGGATCAGAGACCTCAATAGGAGGGTTAGGAGACTATCTTGCCTCAACAATTTAGGGACCATGCCCCTCAACAGCAGGAAGTAGTTATGGAATGAAAAAAACCTCCTTTTCCCTTGGCAACATAATTCTCCTATAAGAAAAGGGGAGAGGGGATGAGAGAGTCAATTCCTAGGGAGGTTGATAAGAAGTCCGGGGTCCCTGAGGAGGAGAAAGGGGTCTGGGGCTCTCAAGGAGGATTTCAGTTCAGTTCAGTTCAGTTGCTCAGTCATGTCCGACTCTTTGCGACCCCACGAATCACAGCACGCCAGGCCTCCCTGTCCATCACCAACTCCCAGAGTTCACTCAAACTCATGTCCATCGAGTTGGTGATGCCATCCCGCTATCTCCTTCTCTGTCATCCCCGTCTCCTCCCGCCCCCAATCACTCCCAGCATCAGAGTCTCTTCTAGTGAGTCAACTCATCACAAGAGGTGGGATCTGGAATTCTCAAGGAGGAGGAAAGGACAAACATTTTTTTCCACATTCCTTAGTAAGGATTATGTAACATAATGTATCCTGCTTGAGGACATGTTTCTCCTTCCTGAAAACATTCTGACTAATCCTGTTATCTTAAAATGTATATTATGGGAGTGGGTCTAGTAAGATATTTACAACCTTGTGGCATTCTTTTGATTTATTTTAATAACCAATTAAAAAGTATATAATTCCCTTGCTAAGACTAGGGAAGGGGGCACTCTCCATCTCCCTTCTGAAGTCTATGTCAGAAGCTTTCTCTGTCCCTTTTTCACTTTAATAAAACTCTGCTACACAAAAGCGCTTGAGTGATCAAGACTGGCCCCTGGACCAAAGCTAAATCTCCTTTTTTGGAGATCACAAATTCAACATCATTCACTGTAAGCTATCACCAGCATCAGGGTTTTTTCCAGGAGGCGGCTCTTTGCATCAGGTGGCCAATATTGGAGTTCCAGCTTCAACATCAGTCCTTCCAATGAATATTGTGGGTTGATTTCCTTTAGGAGTGACTGGTTTGATCTCCTTGCTATCCGAGAGACTCTGAAAAGTCTTCTCCAGCACCACAGTTTGAAAGCACAAATTCTTTGGCACTTGGCCTTCTTTATGGTCCAACTCTCACATTCATACATGACTATTGTATTATTGGGGGCATACAATTTAGACAGACTTCATAAAGCACTTAACACACTGGCTGGTATCTAGTAATTGTTTTTAGAAGAGTTAGCCTTGGTATTGCAAATCTGAAGGCAGTCAGTAGACCCAGGACTTGGTCTTCTTCGAGTTTCTGGCAGAAGCAGCCATTTTCCTGCCTTTCTGTTATGCATATTTGCTTCATCATTCCCCTCTGCCATAGCCTTGTCCCCAGCTGTACTGCACTGAAGCTTGCTAGCTTAGAGTATGTCATTGTGTCAGGGGAAAATCAGTTCCCTTCTTTCACATTCATGACATTTAGACTTAAATTTGTTTTCTTTTTGCCTACAAATAACTATGGAATTTGAGAAACAAAAAAAAAAAAAAGAAAGAAAAAAAATTAGCCATTAAATCTTTTTGTAAAACTTTCCTTGTAGCCACTTCACTTCTAGTTCACTCATTCATCCATAATGCTGACAGATATTATATTAAGAGATATAACAAGCACAGTGCTATATCCTGGATTGGATCCTGTATTGGAAAGGGAAGAGGAAAAGTGAATGTCTTAACTCCAAATGCCATAGTAAAATACCGTCTGGGTGACCTGAACAACAAAAGTTTATTTTCTGCTAGTTCTGGATGCTGGAGTTAGAGACTAAGGTGGCAGCATGCTGGATTCTGATGAGAACTCGCTTCAGGGCTTGCATATGGATGCCATCTCACTGGGTATTCATAAGGCTTTTCCTCTCTCTTCCTCATTTTATAAGATCTCTGATCTCATCGTGAAGCCCCTAACTTCATGATGTACTCTAACCCTTATCACTTCTCAAAGGCCCAACTTCCAAAACCATCACATTGATGGTTAGTGTTTAACATATGAATTTTCAGGGGGACACAAACATTTAATCCAAGAAGGGAGTAAAGTTTGTTTATAAAGTTATTATTTATTTCAATAGGTGACACTTTGGACATTGAATTTTATTTCATTTTTTTAATTGATGCAAATTTAGATTCATTGTGTTAATGATTTACCCAATAATTAGGTATTAAATGTGTTTATTTCTTATTTTCCTTAAAACTAGCTAGTGCTTTAGTAAATTTTATCATGTTAGGTCATTTTTTAAAATTGAATTTGCTTATTTATTTTTGGCTGTGCTGGGTGTTCCTTGCTGTGTGAGGGCTTTCTCTAGTTTCACTGAGCGGGGGCTACTCCCTAGTTGCAGTGCGCGGGCTTGTGGGCTTCTCATTGCTGTGGCTTCTCTTGTCTTGGAGCATGGGCTCTAGGATGTATGGACTCCGTAGTTGTGGCTTACGGGCTTTCTTGCCCTGAGGTATGCGTGGTCTTCCTGGATCAGGGATCAAACCTGTGTCCCCTGCATTGGCAGGCAGGTTCTTAACCTCTGGACCACCAAGGAAGTCCCTTTAATTTTTTTTTTAAAATGGAATGTAATTGTTTTACAATGCTGTGTTAGTTTCTGCTGTACAACAACATGAATCAGCTGTAAGTATGCATATATCCCCTTCCTTGAGCTTCCCTCCACCCCCACCATCCTACCTCTCTAGGTGGACACTGGGTTTTAAATGATGTGGAATTAAATGATGATGAAGCTCTTCTAGGTAAAGTGATACACGTAACTTTCATAGAAGAACTGGATGTATTTAAGGGCTTTAAACAACAACAGTGCTGTTATCCAGAGATTAAAATAGGATGATTTCTACTGCAGATTCTCCTTTCCTTTTGTAGGATTTCATGAAGAATCTTAGTACAGAGCTGGCTGGCCACCTTGCACTCCCTAATTCTAACAACCTCCAGATCATGCCCATTCCATTCATGTCTATATCCTCAGACACAAACACAGTGCCTGGTGTAGGATAGGCACCCCACACATCTGTGTTGAGAATGAACGACCGGGTTAGGCCAGACCCCAGTGAAGCATCTCTGCTTCATCTTTCTGATGTTTCCATTACCTGTGTTTTTTGGGGAGGGGAAATTAATTTCAAACCTACAGAAAAGATGCAAGAATAATTAAAGAACTGTCATGAACCCATTACCCAAATTCACTGATATTTTTCAATTTTTAGCAGTTTATTTTAAAATAATTTCATTCTTAAAGATTTGCAAGACAAATACAATCTAATAATGATACAAAGAACTACCCTATACACTTCACCCTGGTTTCCTAATTATGAACATTTGTCTTCATTTTCTCCCATCTATCATTATTTTCTTTTTGAAATGTTTGAGGTTAAGTTGTAGACATGTTTCCAAATTACTCCTGAATACTTTAGTGTATATATACTAAAACAATGACACTTGCATATGTAAATTCAATATCCCCATTGAATTCAGGACATTAACGTGGCAACAATACTTTTATCTAATCCACAAAATCCATGCAAATTTCTCCAGTTGTCTAATATAGAAAGGAATGGAGAACTTCCCTGGTAGTCCAGTGGTTAAGACTCTGTGATTCCAATGTAGCAGGTACAAGTTCAATCCCTGGTTGGGGAACTAAGATCACATGTACCATGGGGTGTGGCCACAAAAAGAAAAAAAAAAAAAAGGAATAGTAGTAACAAAATTATTGCTCTTCCCTCCTTTCCTTTCTGTTCACAATCCAATTCAGAAAATCATTCATTGTGTTTCATTGTTATGTCTGTTTAGTTTCTTTCAATCTGTACTTCCTTAGATTTTCTTTGTTTTTCATGATTTTGACATTTTTGAAGTATATATCGGTCAGTTATTTTATAGAATTTCCTTCAGTTTGGATTTCTCTGAATTTTTTTTTCATGGCTAGATTCAGGATATACTTTTTGGTGTGGATACCACAGAAATGGTGCTGTTTTCAATGCCCCATGTCAGAAGGCACACCACATCATTTTTCCTCATTACTAAAGATAGTCAGTTGTGGAATTAATAGATTTTGGGGGGAGTTTATTTTGAGATTATGTACATATGTATTCTTTTTCTCATCAAAATTTTACCCTGTGAACCCTCCTACACCGTTGGTGGGAATGTAAATTGGTACAGCCACTATGGAGAACAGTATGGAGGTCCTTAAAAAACTAAAAATAGAAGCACCATATGACCCTGCAATACCACTCCTGGGCATATATCTGGAGAAAAGCATGATCCAAAAGGATACATGCACCGCAGTGTTCAGTGTAGCACTGTTGAGTCAAGACATGGAAGCAACCTAAATGTCCATTGATAGAGAAATGGATAAAGAAGATGTGGTATGTAGATTTATGATGGAATATTACTCAACCATTAAAAGGAATGAAATAATGCCATTTGTAGCAACATGGGTGGAACTAGATAGAGACTGTCATAATGAATAAGTCAGATAGAGAAGGAGAAATATTGTATTGTTGCTGTTTACTCGCTAAGTGGTATATGACTCTTTTGGACCCCCATTGACTACAGCCTGCCAGTCTCCTCTGTCCATGGGATTTCCCAGGCGAGAATACTGGAGTGGATTGCCATTTCCTTTTCCAGGGGATCTTCCTGACCCAAGGACTGAATCTGCGATTTCTGGATTGGCAGAGGTGTTCTTTATCACTGAGCAACCAGGGAAGCTAAGAAATATCATATGATATCCCTTATATGTGGAAACAGAAAGAGACTCACAGACTTAGAGAATGAACTTATGGTTGCCAGGGGTGAGGATGGGTGAAGGGATAGTTAGGGAGTTTAGGATGGACATGCATACACTACTAGATTTAAAATGGATAACCAAAAAGGACCTATTGTATAGCACATGGCACTCTGTTCAATGTTATGTGGCAACCTGGATGGGGGGGAGTTTGGGGAAGAATAGATAAATGTATATGTATGGCTGAGACTATTTACTGTTCACCTGAAACTGCACATTGTTAATCAGCTATACTCCAATACAAAACAGAAAGTTAAAAAAAAGTAAAAGAAAAAAAATTTTACCCTGTGATTATAATATCCATTGATATCGTTTGCCTGAATCATTTATTACAATGGTGACTGATGAATTTATTTTCTAATTCTATCATTCTGTCTACGTTTTTTAGTTGGAATTCAACTTTAAGATAGAGCTTTCTGTTTGTATTTGTTTGCTTATATCAGAATGGGCTCAAATTCTGATTTTATTGAATTAGTTATACTATATTGTTAATTATTATTTTATTACAGCTTTATTGAGGTCTACTTGACACATAATAAATTGCATATGTTTAAAGCACACAGTTTGAGGAGTCCTGGTGTGTATATACAGTGAAAGAACCACTACCACAATTAGTAAAATGAAACCCTAACCTTCCTATACTTCTTTTTTTTTCTTCCTATACTTCTTAAAAATCCAGTCTTTCTTACTTCCTCTCCCCCTGTCCTCAGGAAACCACTAATTTGATTTCTGATATTGTAAATTTGTTTTCACTTTATTCTATTATTTTATATAGATGGAATTTGTATAGAATGTTTATTTTTTGCTGGGGTCTGGTTTCTTTCATTCACTGTAATTACTTTGAGATTCATGCATGATATTGAGTATATTAATAGTTCATTATTTTTATTGTTGACCAGTATTGTATTGATTTGCCACAGTTTGTTTACCTATTCACTTACTGATGGACATTTGTTTTCTCCTCGTTTGGGATTATTACAAAGTTTCCATGAACAGGTACAAGTCTTTGCACGAATCTATGTACATGTCCTTGTATGGACATATTATTTAATTCTCTTGGAAGGGCTGGATCATACAGTTGATGTATATTGAGTTTTAAGAAACTGCTAAATGATCAAATTGTTGTAGTATTAATATTTAGATTCACCCAGGCCTGGAAAATCCCATGGACAGAGGAGTGTTATGGGCCAAAGTCTATGGGATCCCCAAAGCGGACATGACTTAGTGACTAAACAATAACAACAAAGCAGCATATAAATATTTCCATTGTTTGATGTCCTTTGGATTGGTTAGGAAGTGAGCTGAGGAAGCTTACCATTTATATTGTTTGCTTACCTTCTCTTGTTAGTCATTGCCCTGATTTCCAGTGTCTGAAAGCCATTGTTTTACTTTTTCTTATTTTTAATACAATAGATTTTATTTTTTAGAACAGTTTTAGATTTACAGAAAAAATGAAACAATAGTAGAGTTCCCTTATAACCACACCTTGTTTTCCCTCTTATTAATTTTATTCATTAGTATGATATATACGTCATAACTAATGAACCAGTATCAGTACATTATTTCTAACTATTGTTCATGGTGGTTGTTGGTCACTCAGTTGTGTCCGACTCTTTGTGACCCCATGAACTGTAGCCTGCCAGGCTTCTCTGTCCATGAAATTTTCCAGGCAAGAAAGAACACTGGAGTGGGTTGCCAGTCCCTCCTCCAGGGGATCTTCCCAACTTAGGGATTGAACCTGGGTCACCTGCATTGCAGGAGGATTCTTTACTGGCCGATTCACAAGGGAAGCAGCAACTATTGTTCATAGTTCATTTATATTGCTCTAGTTTTTAACCTAATGTCCTTTTTCTAAGACCCCATCCAGGGTTCTGCGTTACATTTAGATGTCGTATCTCTTTAGACTCCTTTTAGTTATGGCAGTCTCTTTCAAATTAGAACGAAATGGGAGAATGGCATTGAAACATATATATTATCATATGTGAAACGAATCGCCAGTTCAGGGTCGATGCATGTTACAGGATGCCTGGGGCTGGTGTGCGGGGATGACCCAGAGGGAGGATAAGGAGAGGAGGAAGTGGGGTGGGGGGTTCAGGAAGGGGAACTCATGTAAACCCGGGGCGGATTCATGTCAATGCATGACAAAACCAACCAATATAATATTGTAAAATAATTAGCCTCCAATAAAGTGCCATTTTCATCTCCTCCTAGCAAGAGTACATATTATGGACATGATTTATGCCTGTTGATGTTGACCTTGGTCGCTTGACTGAAGTAGTACTTGTCAGATTTTTCCACTGTAAAATTATTCTTTTCCCCACTTCATTAAAATCTATTTGCTTATTTATTGGCTACCCTGGCCCTTTGTTGATGCATGTAGTCGTTCTCTCCTTGCTTTGAGCAAGGCCTGCTCTTTGCTGCAGTGCTTGGGCTTCTTATTGCAGTTGCTTCTCTTGTTACAGCACACGGGCTCTAGGGCATGCAGGCTCAGTGGTTGCAGCACACAGGCTTAGTTGCTCTGCAGCATGTGGACTTTTCCTGGACCAGGGCTCAAACCTGTGTCCCCTGCACTGGCAGGCAAATTCTTAACCATTGGACCACTAAGGAAGCCTCCCACTTTCCATACTGTACTGTTTGGAAGAAAGTCATTATTTACAGTCCTCATCTACAGAATGGGGAGGTTTATTCCCTCTCCTTGAGGGCAGAATATCTACATAAATTTTTGGAATTCTGCACAAAGACTTTGTCTCTTCTCCTCCATTTATTACTTTATTCGGTCATTTATCTATTTTCGTAGAGATTCATGGATATTTATTTTATACTTTGGCTTATAATCCAGTACTACTTTATTTTCTTGATCAAATTATTTCAGCTTTGGCCTTTGGATGTTCAGTGGTTTCTGTGCTCAGTTGACATAGCCCCATCTTTGTGGCTTTTTTTTTTTTTTTTTGAGTACTTCCTCACTTATTGACACTACAAAACGCTCCAGGCTCATCTTCTGTAATTCTTGCCCTCGTCTTAAAATCAACGATTTCTCCAAGGAGCCCTTTCTTTTTATTGGAAAATCATATTAGAAACCAAGATCTGGACTCCAGGTATGCTTGCTTCTACAGGAGTATCTTTACCTTTTTAGGTACTCTAAGTTGACAGAGAAAAAGTAGTAATATATGTGTATATAGTAAGCTGTGTATATATACATATCTATACATATGTCTATATGTAACCATCTGTACCTGTATTAAGTCAAACATGAATTCATACTGATGTCTCAAGCTATAATCTATTACTATAAGGATAATTTGAGGAAATAATTTCTAATTAAATTTTATTTATTTATTTGATCAGATAAAGTAGTTAATATAGTTTGGAAGAGTAAAAGGGCATGTAATAAAAATCTTTTCTACCCTTTCTTAACATCCACCTGGTTCCCCTCCTAAAAGAAACTAATCTTACCAGTTTCTGTGGGGCAACTGAGATGGGTAGAAGACCTTCATAGGACCTTCAAAAAAATCTATTTTTTAAAGAAGTTTTACATATCTACTTTAATTTTAACCTACATGTGAATCAATCAAAGAAGGCAATACCAGTACCATTTTATTTTATTTTGAAGTTTTTTTCTTTTCCTTTCTTTGGCCATGCCCTAGGTGGCCTGTGGGATCTTAGGTCCCCCACCAGGGATCAAACCTGGGCCTCCTGCAGTGGAAGTGTGGAGTCCTAACCATTGGACTGCCAGGGAATTCCCTCAATACCATTTTAACAGTGAGAAAACTGGGGAATAAAAATCTACTTTTCTCCTTAAAAAAAAAAAGTAAATTGTGTAAGTGTGTTTTGTGGACAATTGAGAAGCAATATAGGAACAACAAAACTTTAGAGTCAGGATTTGATGGTATTATAGATTTCTTCTCTGCTGGTTTCTAATGATTTGACCATGCCATATGTTTTAAACTCTGAATATAAATATTTTTTCTGAATATTGAGATAATAGAAACCATCTAATACAGTCATTATTTGTATTTGCAATGCATTCAGTGTTGTGCCTGACATAAAATAACTGCTCGATGAATGAGAGTTATTATTAACTAGTAGTGGTTGAGCAGAAGACACTAAACTGTTTCATTATCAACTGGCGGTGATATTTATTTGTTAGCCTCAAATATTAGATGGCAAGATCTTTAGTTATTTCTTTTCCCCCTGCCATCTAGGCAGGTCAATTGGCAGGAAAGTATTATGTTCTGTATTTTGACAGTAAACCTTTGGGGGAAGGTTCTTGCTTCTATCTCTTGATAGAAATGCAAAGTCAAATTTTTATAAAATAAATTGCTAAAATTTCTTTATGCCATAAATAACTACACACTGGAGTTCCCTTCAAGTTTAAACATTTAAGGGGAGACTTTTAGTTTATGAATTTAAAATATGCTTGTCCTTGGAAGGAAAGCTATGCCAAAAGCTATATAGCATATTAATAAGCAGAGCTATCACTTTGCTGACAAAGTTCTGTATAGTCAAAGCTATGGTTTTTTCAGTAGTTCATGTACGGATATGAGAGTTGGACCATAAAGAAGGCTGAGCACCAAAGAACTGATGCTTTTGAATTGTGGTTTTGGAGAAGACTCTTAAAGTCCCTTGGACTGCAAGGTTATCTAACCAGTCAATGCTAAAGGAAATCAGCCCTGACTAATCATTGTAAGGACTAATACTGAAGCTGAAACTCCAAAACTTTGGCCACCTGATGAGAAGAGACGACTCATTGGAAAAGAACTTGAAGGTGGGAAAGATTTAAGGCAAAAGGAGAAGGGGTGGCAGAGGATGAGATAGATAGCATCACTGATTCAATGGACATGAATTTGAGGAAACTTCAGGAAATAGTGGAGGGCAGAGGAGCCTGGGGTCCTGCAGTTCATGGGATCACAAACAGTCAGACATGACTTAGTACTGAATAACAGTAACAACTTTAATTTATACCCTGAAGTGAGAACTTTAAGTGGGAATACGATTCTAAATAAATCTAAATGACAGTTTGGCAGTAAGAGAGGAAATTTCTCTCTTCCTAAGCTGCTCTTGACAATGGACACTTAACAAGGCTAATCAAATGTGACTTATATCATCAAAATTAGTAAGGCATGAAAAACCTTTTTCATATCATTCTTTACATTGCCCATTTGAAAACATGATACCTTCCTTAGAGTGTACCTTCTTAAGAGTCATCACATGGTGTTCCTTCTGTAAAGTGAGAGTTTTAGGTTTTTCGGGACAATATTTAACAGTCTAGAATTTACCAGTCCCTATGGAAGTCCTTTTATGTTCAGGTTTGCAAAAGAACTGTTGACTTCTTGCATAATTAGAGTTCTTTATCTTCTACTGTTTTTAACTTGGGCAGTTTGTAAATAATTTAGCGCTTTCTCCAAAAGTCATACCGTTTCCCAAGTTTGTAAACTTGGTGGTCTTATATAGTCCTTGTTAAGAAGAGAGAATTCACCAATACCCTTTGTAGGGAAGAGTTAATTAAGGCAAAGAGGATAAGCAGGTATTTCCACACTTACTTATAGTCCGGCCCTTTTTTCATTTTGTATATGAAAAATACAACTTTTATATATCAGTTCAGTTCAGTTCAGACGCTCAGTCGTGTCCGACTCTTTGCGACCCCATGAATCACAGCACGCCAGGCCTCTCTGTCCATAACCAACTCCCAGAGTTCACTCAAACTCATGTCCATGGAGTCGGTGATGCCATCCAGCCGTCTCATTCTCTGTCGTCCCTTTCTCCTCCTGCCCCCAATCCCTCCCAGCATCAGAGTCTTTTCCAGTGAGCCAACTAGTCGCATGAGGTGGCCAAAGTATTGGAGTTTCGGCTTTAGCATCAGTCCTTCCAATGAACACCCAGGATTGATCTCCTTTAGAATGGACTGGTTGGATCTCCTTGCAGTCCAAGGGACTCTCAAGAGTCTTCTCCAGCACCACAGTTCAAAAGCATCAATTCTTCGGTGATCAGCTTTCTTCACAGTCCAACTCTCACATCCATACATGACCACGGGAAAAACCATAGCCTTGACTAGACAGACCTTTGTTGGCAAAGTAATGTCTCTGCTTTTTAATATACTATCTAGGTTGGTCATAACTTTCCTTCCAAGGAGTAAGCGTCTTTTAATTTCATGGCTGCAATCAGTATCCGCAGTGATTTTGGAGCCCAAAAAATAAAGTCTGACACTGTTTCCACTGTTTCCCCATCTATTTCCCATGAAGTGATGGGACCAGATGCCATGATCTTTGTTTTCTGAATGTTGAGCTTCAAGCCAACCTTTTCACTCTCCTCTTTCACTTTCATCAAGAGGCTTTTGAGTTCCTCTTCACTTTCTGCCATAAGGGTGGTGTCATCTGCATATCTGAGGTTATTGATATTTCTCCCAGCAATCTTGATTCCAGCTTGTGCTTCCTCCAGCCCAGCGTTCCTCATGATGTACTCTGCATATAAGTTAAATAAGCAGGGTGACAATATGCAACCTTGACGTACTCCTTTTCCTATTTGGAACCAGTCTGTTGTTCCATGTCCAGTTCTAACTGTTGCTTCCTGACCTGCATACAGGTTTCTCAAGAGGCAGGTCAGGTGGTCTGGGATTCCCATCTCTTTCAGACTTTTCCACAGTTTATTGTGATCCACACAGTCAAAGGCTTTGGCATAGTCAATGAAGCAGAAATAGATGTTTTTCTGGAACTCTCTTGCTTTCTCCATGATCCAGCGGATGTTGGCAATTTGATCTCTGGTGCCTCTGCCTTTTCTAAAAACAGCTTGAACATCTGGAAGTTCATGGTTCATGTATTGCTGAAGCCTGGCTTGGAGAATTTTGAGCATGACTTTTACTAGCGTGTGAGATGAGTGCAATTGTGCGGTAGTTTGAGCATTCTTTGTCATTGCCTTTCTTTGCGATTAAAATGAAGACTGACCTTTTCCAGTCTTTTGGCAACTGCTGAGTTTTCCAAATTTACTGGCATATTGAGTGCAGCACTTTCACAGCATCATCTTTCAGGATTTGAAATAGCTCAATTGGAATTCCATCACCTCCACTAATTTTGTTCATAGTGATGATTTCTAAGGCCCACTTGACTTCACATTCCAAGATGTCTGGTTCCAGGTGAGTGATCACGCCATCATGATTATCTTCGTCGTGAAGCTCTTTTTTGTACAGTTTTTCTGTGTATTCTTGCCACCTCTTCTTAATATCTTCTGCTTCTGTTAGGTCCATACCATTTCTGTCCTTTATCGAGCCCATCTTTACATGAAATGTTCCCTTGATATCTCTAATTTTCTTGAAGAGATCTCTTATCTTTCCTAATCTGTTGTTTTCCTCTATTTCTTTGCATTGATCACTGAGGAAGGCTTTCTTATCTCTCCTTGCTATTCTTTGGAACTCTGCATTCAGATGCTTATATCCTTCCTTTTCTCCTTTGCTTTTTGCTTCTCTTCTTTTCACAGCTATTTGTAAGGCCTCCTCAGACAGCCATTTTGCTTTTTTGCATTTCTTTTCCATGGGGATGGTCTTGGTCCCTGTCTCCTGTACAATGTCACGAACCTCCATCCAGAGTTCATCAGGCGCTCTATCTATCAGATCTAGACCCTTAAATCTATTTCTTATTTCCACTGTATAATCATAAGGGATTTGATTTAGGTCGTATCTGAATGGTCTAGTGGTTTTCCCTACTTTCTTCAATTTAAGTCTGAATTTGACAATAAGGAGTTCATGATCTGAGCCACAGTCAGCTCCTGGCCTTGTTTTTGCTAACTGTATAGAGCTTCTCCGTCTTTGGCTGCAAAGAATATAATCAATCTGATTTCGGGGTTGACCATCTGGTGATGTCCATGTGTAGAGCCTTCTCTTGTGTTGTTGGAAGAGGGTGTTTGCTATGACCAGTGCGTTCTCTTGGCAAAACTCTATTAGCCTTTGCCCTGCTTCATTCTGTGCTCCAAGGCCAAATTTGCCTGTTACTCCAGGTGTTTCTTGACTTCCTACTTTTGCATTCCAGTCCCCTATAATGAAAAGGACATCTTTTTTGGGTGTTAGTTCTAAAAGGTCTTGTAGGTCTTCATAGAACCATTCAACTTCGGCTTCTTCAGCATTACTGGTTGAGCATAGACTTGGATTACTGTAATATTGAATGGTTTGCCTTGGAAACGAATAGAAATCATTCTGTCACTTTTAAGATTGCATCCAAGTACTGCATTTCGGACTCTTTTGTTGACCATGATGGCTACTCCATTTCTTCTAAGAGATTCCTGCCCACAGTAGTAGATATAATGGTCATCTGAGTTAAATTCACCCATTCCATTTCATTTTAGTTCACTGATTCCTAGCATATCGACGTTTACTCTTGTCATCTCCTGTTTGACCTCTTCCAATTAGCCTTGATTCATGGACCTAACATTCCAGCTTCCTATGTAATATTGCTCTTTATAGCATTGGACCTTGCTTCTATCACCAGTCACATCCACAACTGGGTAGTTGTTTCGCTTTGGCTCCATCCCTTCATTCTTTCTGGAGTTATTTCTCCACTGATCTCCAGTAGCATACTGATCACCTACCGACCTGGGGAATTCCTCATTCAGTATCCTATCATTTTGACTTTTGATACTGTTCATGGGGTTCTCAAGGAAAGTATACTGAAGTGGTCTGCCATTCCCTTCTCCAGTGGACCACATTCTGTCAGACCTCTCCACCATGACCCGTCCGTCTTGGTTGGCCCCACATGGCATGGCTTAGTTTCATTGAGTTAGACAGGGCTGTGGTCCATATGATCAGATCAACTAGTTTTATGGGAGTATGATTTCAGTGTGTCTGCCCTCAAATGCCCCCTTGCAATACCTACCGTTTTATTTGGGTTTTTCTTACCTTGGTCGTGGAATATCTCTTCACAGCTGCTCCAGCATATATAGCTGTACCTTACCTTGGACGTGGGGTTGCTCCTCTCGGCCACACTTCTGCGTGTGGTCGGTTGTGCCGGGGCCGGTGTCTCTGCTGCTGCTGATGCTAAGTCACTTCAGTCGTGTCCAACTCTGTGTGACCCCATAGACGGAAGCCCACCAGGCTCCCCTGTCCCTGGGATTCTCCAGGCAAGAACACTGGAGTGGGTTGCCATTTCCTTCTCCAATGTGTGAAAGTGAAAAGTGAAAGTGAAGTCGCTCAGTCGTGTCCGACCCTTAGCGACCCCACGGACTGCAGCCTACCAGGCTCCTCCACCCATGGGATTTTCCAGGCAAGAGTACTGGAGTGGCTTGCCATTGCCTTCTCCTCCAAATTAGTGTATTATTTTCTTCTATTTTAAGCTTTGTTTTGTTTTTCATTTCAAGGTGAGGTTTCAAATTAACCTTTAATTTTGTCATAAAATCATTCACTGAAAAAAAATTATTTATTTAACTTTTGATTGCACTGGGTCCTTGCTGCTGCACACGGGCTTCTCACTGAGTTGACTTCTCTTGTTGCAGAGCACAGGCTCTAGGGCTTTCAGGATTCAGTAGTTTTGGCAGATGGTCTTAGTTGCCCTGTAGCATGTGGAGTCTTCCTGTACCAGGGATTGAACCCATATCCCCTGTACTGGCAGGCGGATTCCCTTTTATTATACCACCAGAAATATCCAAAGTCATTCTCTTTTGTAATTAGTGATTATGCAATGGTGCTTGCCCAGTTTATCTCTCACTTTTTATCCTGAAAGATGATGCTGTGAAAGTGCTGCACTCAATATGCCAGCAAATTTGGAAAACTCAGCAGTTGCCACAGGACTGGAAAAGGTCAGTCTTCATCCCAATCCCAAAGAAAGGGAATGCCAAAGAATGCTCAAACTACTGCACAATTGCAATAATCTCACACTATAGTAAAGTCACGCTCAAAATTCTCCAAGCCAGGCCTCAGCAATACATGAACCATGAACTTCCAGATGTTCAAGCTGTTTTTAGAAAAGGCAGAGGCACCAGAGATCAAATTGCCAACATCCTCTGGATCATGGAGAAAGCAAGAGAGTTCCAGAAAAACATCTATTTCTGCTTCATTGACTTTGCCAAAGCTTTTGACTGTGTGGATCATAATAAACTGTGGAAAAGTCTGAAAGAGATGGGAATACCAGACCACCTGACCTGCCTCTTGAGAAACCTGTATGCAGGTCAGGAAGCAACAGTTAGAACTGGACATGGAACAACAGACTGGTTCCAAATAAGAAAAGGAGTACGTCAAGGTTGCATATTGTCACCCTGCTTATTTAACTTATATGCAGAGTACATCATGAGGAACGCTGGGCTGGAAGAAGCACAAGCTGGAATCAAGATTGCTGGGAGAAATATCAATAACCTCAGATATGCAGATGACACTACCCTTATGGCAGAAAGTGAAGAGGAACTCAAAAGCCTCTTGATGAAAGTGAAAGAGGAGAGTGAAAAGGTTGGCTTGAAGCTCAACATTCAGAAAACAAAGATCATGGCATCTGGTCCCATCACTTCATGGGAAATAGATGGGGAAACAGTGGAAACAGTGTCAGACTTTATTTTCTTGGACTCCAAAATCACTGCGGATACTGATTGCAGCCATGAAATTAAAAGACGCTTACTCCTTGGAAGGAAAGTTATGACCAACCTAGATAGTATATTAAAAAGCAGAGACATTACTTTGCCAACAAAGGTCTGTCTAGTCAAGGCTATGGTTTTTCCCGTGGTCATGTATGGATGTGAGAGTTGGACTGTGAAGAAAGCTGATTGCTGAAGAATTGATGCTTTTGAACTGTGGTGCTGGAGAAGACTCTTGAGAGTCCCTTGGACTGCAAGGAGATCCAACCAGTCCATTCTGAAAGAGATCAGTCCTGGGTGTTCATTGGAAGGACTGATGCTAAAGCTGAAACTGCAATACTTTGGCCACCTCATGCGACGAGTTGGCTCACTGGAAAAGACTCTGATGCTGGGAGGGATTGGGGGCAGGAGGAGAAGGGGATGAGAATGAGATGGCTGGATGGCATCACCAACTCGATGGACGTGAGTTTGAGTGAACTCCGGGAGTTGGTTATGGACAGGGATGCCTGGCGTGCTGTGGTTCATGGGATCGCAAAGAGTCAGACAGGACTGAGCGACTGAACTGACTGAACTGAACTGAAGGGATTTCTAGCTAACTAAAGCTCACTCAACTTGTTTTATAATTTAGGATAATGCAGATTGCATCTAATTGGTGAACCAAATAGATAAACTCATGAAGTGCAGACTTTAAGAAATACTTTTTGTACCAGAGACTTTCCAGTTTGAGTAAAAATTCTTCTATGGGCATTTAGAAATAAAATGCAACTTTGGCTTGGTAATTGTGGTGTGACAGATTTATTACTGAATCCCAGTACACAGTCAGTTTTAAAGGCGAGTTGTCAAATTGTTACAAGATTTTCAACCAGTGTCTGTAAACAGGTAGATGCAAATCCACAAGTGTCAGGATTTGGCAGATATTGCTTGATAAGATTGTATTGGGTTCTGGAAAACTGGATACAAATATGTGATAATATATGGTTCTCATGTTTCCCAGTGATTGCTAGACATATATGTGGAAAATTATCTTTCTAACTTAAATAAAAATACATGTGACCCTTGACCAATGTGGGTGGAGGGGTTCCCACCCCTTGTTTAATCAAAATTTTCATATAACTGTAAAAAAATAATTTTGTTTATTTATTTTTGGCTGTGCTGTGTCTTCCTTGCTGCACAGGCTTTTCTCTAGTTGCAGAGGGTGGAGACTACTTTCTAGTTGCGATGTGTAGGCTTCTCATTGTGGTGGCTTCTTTTGTGGCCAAGCTTAGGTCTAGGACACCTGGGCTCAGTAGTTGGGGCTCCCAGGCTCTAAAATACAGACTCAACTGTTGTGGTGAATGGGCTTTGTTGCTCTGAGGCATGTGGGATCCTCCCTGATCAGGGATTGAATCCGTGTCTCCTGGATTGGCAAGCAAATTCTTTACCTCTGAGCCACCAGGAAAGACCCAGCATGTAACTTCTGACTCCCTCAAAAACTTAACTACTAATAGCCAACTGTTGACCAGAAGCCTTACTGATGAACTATTAACACTTATTTTGTATATGTATTACATACAATATTCTTACAGTAAAATGAGCTAGAGAAAAGAAAATGTTATTAAGAAAATTACAGGAATAGAAAACACACTTACAGTCCTGTATTGTATTTACTGATACCGTAAGTTTATGTCATCTGTTTACAAGATTAATCATCTATTAGTACTTACATTCGTATTATCTTAAATTATATAAACACTATAAATGTTATATGTATTACTAGACATCAACAGTGAAAAAGATTGGAATTCCCCAACAGACCAGTGGTTAGGATTCCTTGCTTCTACGTAGGTGGGCACTGGTTTGATCCCTGGTAAGGGAAGTAAGATCCAGCATGTCATGTGGCATGGCCAAAAAACAAAAAGAATGTGCAAAAGAAATTCATCTTTATTTACAGATATAATGACTCTTACATCTCATGCATTGATAACGAAGAAGCAGCAGCAATATAGATTGCTTTATGGTAGTGTAGTAATTTAAACAATTGCTTCAGAGTAGTGTAGCAGATACACTAATGAATGAATCATCTGTAAGTGTGCGTACAAGTTTTGATACATTTTAACTTTTTGATAATAGATATGAGTATATTTTATGGCAGTAAATGATAGAGTAGGTTACTATCTACATATATTTTATGGATTTGTGACATACTTAATTTTTTTCATATTTTAGGCTATACAGTTTGTCTGTGAGTTTTTTTCAAATTGTCTCAGATCTCCGAGAAATTTTCCAATGTATTTATTGAAAAAAATCCACGTATAAGTAGGCCTACCTAGTTCAAACCTGTGTTATTCACGTTCAATTATATTTGGGAGGAAGTGAGACTTATCAGAAACAAAATTGACTTGGCTCCTTTAGATGCTGAGTTGATGTGGAATGATTTAGCTCTGTGTGTGTGTGTGTGCACGTGCACACGCATGCACTGTGTCATTTCTTTCATTTATAAAATTCTGGCTACTTTTATGTTTTACTGTAGCATGGTGTAGAAGAGAGCTGTATAACTAAGCTTTCTAGGATAAGCGTGGCCACTGGACGTTGAACTGTGGCTAATGCAAGTGAGTAGCAGAGTTTTAAATTAAATGTTAAGTAGTTTAAATCTGACTAGGTGTCTGTGGCTAATGACTACTGTATTGGACAGTGCAGTTTTCAGTTCAGTTCAGTTCAGTTCAGTTGCTCAGTCGTGTCCGACTCTCCGCGACCCCATGAATCACAGCACGCCAGGCCTCCCTGTCCATCACCAACTCCCGGAGTTCACTCAAACTCATGTCCACAGAGTCGGTGATGCCATCCAGCCATCTCATTCTCCGTCGTCCCCTTCTCCTCCCACCCCCAACCTTTCCCAGCATCAGAGTCTTTTCCAGTGAGTCAACTCTTCGCATGAGGTGGCCAAAGTATTGCAGTTTCAGCCTCAGCATCAGCCCCTCCAATGAACATCCAGGATTGATCTCCTTTAGAATGGACTGGTTGGATCTCCTTGTAGTGTAAGGGACTCTCAAGAGTCTTCTCCAATACCACAGTTCAAAAGCATCGATTCTTCGGCAATCAGCTTTCTTCACAGTCCAACTCTCACATCCATACATGACCACGGGAAAAACCATAGCCTTGACTAGACAGACCTTTGTTGGCAAAGTAATGTCTCTGCTTTTTAATATACTATCAAGGTTGGTCATAACTTTCCTCCCAAGGAGCAAGCGTCTTTTAATTTCATGGCTGCAATCAGCATCTGCAGTGATTTTGGAGCCCCAAAAAATAAAGTCTGACACTGTTTCCACTGTTTTTCCATCTATTTCCCATGAAGTGATGGGACCAGATGCCATGATCTTTGTTTTCTGAATGTTGAGCTTCAAGCCAACCTTTTCACTCTCCTCTTTCACTTTCATCAAGAGGCTTTTGAGTTCCTCTTCACTTTCTGCCATAAGGGTAGTGTAATCTGCATATCTGAGGTTATTGATATTTCTCCCAGCAATCTTGATTCCAGCTTGTGCTTCTTCCAGCCCAGCGTTCCTCATGATGTACTCTGCATATAAGTTAAATAAGCAAGGTGACAATATACAACCTTGACGTACACCGTTTCCTATTTGGAACCAGTCTGTTGTTCCATGTCCAGTTCTAACTGTTGCTTCCTGACCTGCATACAGGTTTCTCAAGAGGCAGGTCAGGTGGTCTGGGATTCCCATCTCTTTCAGACTTTTCCACAGTTTATTGTGATCCACACAGTCAAAGGCTTTGGCATAGTCAATGAAGCAGAAATAGATGTTTTTCTGGAACTCTCTTGCTTTCTCCATGATCCAGAGGATGTTGGAAATTTGATCTCTGGTGCCTCTGCCTTTTCTAAAACCTGCTTGAACATCTGGGATTTCACGGTTTACATACTGCTGAAGCCTGGCTTGGAGAATTTTGAGCATGACTTTACTAGCGTGTGAGATGAGTGCAATTGTGCGGTAGTTTGAGCATTCTTTGGCATTGCCTTTCTTTGGGATTGGAATGAAGACTGACCTCTTCCAGTCCTGTGGCCACTGCTGAGTTTTCCAAATTTGCTGCCATATTGAGTGCAGCACTTTCACAGCATCATCTTTCAAGACTTGAAATAGCTCAACTGGAATTCCATCACCTCCACTAGCTTTGTTTGTAGTGATGCTTTCTAAGGCCCACTTGGCTTCACATTCCAAGATGTCTGGCTCTAGGTCAGTGATCACGTTATCGTGACTATCTTGGTCGTGGAGATCTTTTTTGTACAGTTCTTCTGTGTATTCCTGCCACCTCTTCTTAATATCTTCTGCTTCTGTTAGGTCCATACCATTTCTGTCCTTTATCGAGCCCATCTTTGCATGAAATGTTCCCTTGGAATCTCTAATTTTCTTGAAGAGGTCTCTTGTTTTTCCTATTCTGTTGTTTTCCTCTATTTCTTTGCATTGATCACTGAGGAAGTCTTTCTTATCTCTCCTTGCTATGCTGACAATACCAGTAAAACTCCCAATACAGTTAGGATTGCTAGTTTAACATATATTGTAGGGAAGGGGCTACTGAACCCTGCTACTAAACATTTCAGGTGTGAAACAATAACATTCTCTCCTTTCTTGCCCAAGGTAAACCTTTCCTGTATCATTGATTTGATTAGTATCATGTGTTATATCAACTTTTTGTCTTTTCTCCATAAGAATTGATAGCCCTTGACTTCACTGTATTTTTTCTTCATTCAGCACATGTTTAATGAGTCTCGTGCTGGATATGCAACAGTGAATAAGAATGATCAGATCCCTGCTCTCACAGGGAAAGGTTAGCCTGTCCACTCCCTCATCCCAGCCTTCACCTTCCGCATGTGTCCAGCATCTGGGATAGTATCAACTAGGCATATTGCTAAATAAACAATAAAAGTATTTCTAGATTATTCTTTTGGGATTCTTTGTTTCTAGACTGTACAAGGAACTTAATTGATCTTTTATGCTTCTACAGTCCTTTTGATGTTTACTTTATTTACTTTTTCTCTTTAACCAGTTAAGTGCTTCAGGTAGGGCATGCATGCCCATTCAGTCACTCAGTTGTGTCCCACTCTTTGTGACCCCACAGACTATAGCCCTCTAGATTCCTCGGTCTATGGGGTTTTCCCAGCAAAATAATGGAGTGAGTTGTCATTCCCTTCTCCAGGGGATCTTCCTGACCCACAGATGGAACCCGAGCCTCTTGCATCTTCTGCACTGGCAGGCAGATTCTTTACCACTGAGTCACCCAGGTGTTCTATAGGAAGGGCAGTTCAGTTCAGTCATTCAGTTGTGTCCGACTCTTTGCAACCCCTTGGACGGCAGCATGCCAGACTTCCCTGTCCATCACCAACTCCTGGAGCTTGCTCAAACTCATATCCATCAAGTCAGTGATGCCATCCAACCATTTAATCCTCTGTTGTCCCCTTTTCCTCCTGCCTTCAATCTTTCCCAGCCTCAGGGTCTTTTCTGATAAGTCAGCTCTTTGCATCAGGTGGCCAAAGTATTGGAGTTTCAGCTTCAGCATCAGTCTTTCCAATCTAAAATATTCAGGACTGATTTCCTTTAGGAATGACTGGTTTGATCTCCTTGCAGTTCAAGGGACTCTCAAGAGTCTTCTCCAACACCATAGTTCAAAAGCATCAATTCTTCAACGCTCAGCTTTCTTTACAGTCCAACTCTCACATCCATACATGGCTACTGGTAAAACCATAGCTTTGACTAGATGGACCTTTTTCGCAAAGTAATGTCTCTGCTTTTTAATATAGCTAGGGCAGCCTTGTCCAAATAGAAGTGGCTGAAAATCGTTATGGAATTACCCTTTATTATGCTGTTTATTTTCTTCTTCACCTCTTGGTTTGTTTTCATATTAAATTTGAGATAGGAGATGAGGAAGGGGACAGATGGCCAAACAGAAGACTCATGGGCTGAGTTCTAGAGTAGTGAGGTACATGACTCTAGTCCTTTTCTCTCTAATTTCCTCTCTTTTCCCTTCAAGCCATGGATACATGACTGACTTTTCCCTTCATGTTCTTTATATTAGAAGACTCCCAGTATTCCCAATAGTTGCCTCTTTCTACTGTAACAAATTGTCTCACTTTTTTTTTGAAGGGCAGGTCAACGTAAAGGAAAACTAACAGTCAACTTTGAGGTTGTTCATTATAAAGTTCACTTTCTTGATTGACCACATACTCTTAAAACATTCTACTACTCAACTTAACATTTTTAGTACATATCCCCATAGGAGTTTTATTCTGTATTTTTTTTGACTTTGTGGTGATTATCAGTGCAGATATCTAATAAAATCTATAAGAAGTCTATATTTATTTCATTAGGAACACTTTTGTTTAGATGAACGATAGTTTTGTGGTAGTTAATTATACTCAAAATTACTACACTATCAAAAGTCAATCTTGGTTCTGTTTAAAAATCAAGTTTTAAGCTGGAATCATATTTTCAATAATCTCACTCCAGGAGCTCTATACTTTTTCGTGACTGGAGGTCCATCCAGGAGGTTGATCTTACTGCATAACTGGTTTTGAATAGTTTGTGGAGTCAGGATTATTTCAGTTATGTGTCATGAAGCCAACTACTTTCTTTCCTATTGCTTCTATCACAAACTATCACAAACAGTGGCTTAAAGCAACACACATTTATTCTCTTACAGCTCTAGAGGTCAGATGTCCACAAATTAATCTTGGGCTAAATCAAAGGATCAGGAGGCTTGCATGCTTTCTGGACACACTTGGGGAGAATTTTTACTGTCTTTCCTAGCTTGGCTGCCCACATTCCATGGCTTGTGGTCCTGCATTTCCTTCCTCTGCTTCTGTTGTCATATCTCTTATCTGATCCTGACCCTCCTGCTTCCATATTAAAAAAAACTCTTGTGATTACATGGGGCCTACATGTACAATCCAGGATAATCTCTCACTGTCAAGATGCTTAACTAAATCATATCTGAAAAATTATTTTTGTGGTGTAAGGCAACTTATTCACAGGGATTAGGATGTGGGCATCTTTGGAAACCCATATGTGTTAACCGTGTCAACTTTAACTTAAATGAAGAAAGGGCACATGTGCTTTGGAGCTTCATTTGTTCTTTTGACATGTTCCCATCCTTTTTTTTCTTTCCTCCCAGTCATTTAAAAGCACTGCCTTACCTCTTGATTAGCCATAACTCTTAATATCCGAGTTGTGTAAACTTTCTTCTTTATTTTTATTTTTTAATTTTTTTTGGCTGTCCTGAGCAACTTGTGAAATTTTAGTTCCCTGACCAGGGACTGAACCTGGATCCCAGCAGTGAAAGCACTGAGTCCTAACCACTGGACCACTAGGGAATTCCTAAGGTTCTTTAAATCTTGAAGAGTGGCTTAAGGAATGGCAAACTTGGGTGCTGAGGTGCAAATTCAGACTATGAAGGCTCTTGTTACTGATTTTCACCTTGTATGTAATGCAGACATTAGGAGAACATTTTTCTTTGCTAAAGGAAATTGTTTTTCCTTCTGAAACTCTAAACCCTACATCTTTAAGTTTTTAAGTTTCTGCCTCATAGTCATTCAATCTCTTCTTATCCAAATGGATGGAAGTTACAGTGTCTCTTGTTTCCTTTCCTTCCCTCACCTTTCACATTCAATCACTCAGACATGGCATGCTGCATCACTTCAGTCATGTCCAATTCCATGTGGCCTTATGGACTGTAACCCACCAGGCTCCTCTGTCCCTGGGGTTCTCCAAGCAAGAATACTGGAATGGGTTGCCATGCCTTCTTCCAAGATATCTTCCTGAACCTGTCTTCTGCACTGGCAGACAGGTTCTTTACCACTAGCACACCTTGGAAGCCCCCAGTCTCTCAGAAATTCCTTTAATTTTTGCCTGCAAATTATCTGTCGAATTTGGTCTACTTCTCCCAGCCCTGCTGCTACCATCCTTTTCTAAGTGCCCATGATCTCTCAGCAGAACTTCTAGAATAGTCTCCCAAAAGGCCTCTCTGCTTCCGTTGTTATCTATCTCTAATCCATTTCCAAAGAACAATTGTAATGGTTTAAAGTTCAATATATGTATGCATGTGTACATTTCTACATCTAAATACCTGGATGTATGAATCAGGTTATGTCACTTCATAACTTTTTCCAAAGGTTTACTCTGTATTTAGGGGAAAAAAAAAGTCTAAATCCTTTATAATAAACTACAGACTCCCTGCTTAGCTCTTTAGTCTTATCTCCTCATTCCTTGACTACCATATCCCCATCAGCCTAGACATCTTTATTGTTTCAGAGATGACCAGCTGTAATCTACACTGGGGACATCTATTTGTACAGACTGCTTTCTTTTCCTGAAGCTCTTTTACTTCCTGTTTTCAATGACAAACTCCTTGTCATCTCTTCAATTTCAGTTCAAGTGATACCTGATCAGCACCACTTTCTAATATTCTCATTTGTGTAAATCCCACTTTTCTGTCACTGTAATTTCCCCTAACAGAAAGTTTTACTTTTAAAATTTATATTTATTTATTAGTTATCTTGATTATTCTTTCCTCACTCATTCATTAGAGGAGGGTACCACATTTTAAAATTCACAAAATGGGTGCAGGAGCCGCCCCTGCCGCTGTTGATGTGGTTGACCCGGGCTGAGGAGGCCGCCAAGACACGGCAGTCCAAGTCCCGGAAGATCGCGATCCTGGGCTACCGGCCTGTGGGGAAATCCTCGTTGACGATTCAGTTTGTTGAAGGCCAATTTGTTGATTCCTACGATCCAACCATAGAAAATACTTTCACAAAATTGATCACAGTAAATGGACAGGAGTATCATCTTCAACTTGTAGACACAGCTGGGCAGGATGAATATTCCATCTTTCCTCAGACATACTCCATAGATATTAATGGTTATATTCTTGTGTATTCTGTTATATCAATCAAAAGTTTTGAAGCAATCAAAGTTATCCATGGCAAATTGTTGGATATGGTGGGGAAAGTACAAATACTTATTATGTTGGTTGGTAATAAGAAAGACCTACATATGGAAATGGTGATCAGTTATGAAGAAGGAAACGCAGCGTTTTTGGAATCGTCTGCTAAAGAAAATCAGACTGCTGTTGATGTTTTTAGAAGGATAATTTTAGAGGCAGAAAAAATCGATGGGGTCGCTTCCCAAGGAAAATCTTCCTGCTCGGTGATGTGATTCTCCTGCAGAACCGGGGATGCTGGGGCCCAGTCCGCCTGCGGAAGCCAACTGCCCGTCGTCCTTTAAGATGAACAGCTTCGTTTCTCGCCTGTTCACCTGAAAGGTTTCGTTTGGGTCAGAGATTCTCCCCCACCCCTCCTTTCAGATTATGTTCAACTCTGACTCTGTCCAAATGAGTTCACTTCCATTTTCAAATTTTGAGCAATCATATTTTCAATTTATATATTGTGTTTCTTAATAATATTATGACCAAGAATTTTATCTCATTAACTTTTCAGTGTAGTTTGTTGTTTAAAATAATGTAATCATCCAAATGATACATATTGTTACACTACTATTAACTAGGATTTGGTTTATCAGTGTTTATTTCATTGTGTTAAATGTATACTTGTAAATAAAATAGCTGCTGCTGCTGCTGCTGCTGCTAAGTCACTTCAGTCGTGTCTGACTCTGTGCGACCCCATAGACGGCAGCCGACCAGGCTCCGCCATCCCTGGGATTCTCCCTTAAAAAAAAAATTCACAGAATGACTGATGCTTAGCATGGTGCTTTACATATGATAATTATTCCAGAAGTATTTGTTTGAAAGTAAATTAAATATAGAATGACTATTTGGATAACTGTTAAAACATCTTTTTAGGACTTTATTTTTGTGAATTTTGAACCACTCTGTTCAAGCAAGATGTGTTGCTGTCTAGGAGAGTGAGAAACAAATTTAAAGGGATACAATGTAGTGCAAGATGCTTTTTTATTAATTATTAAATGCCACAACTTGTTTCATTTTTGTAGAAAACAAAACAAAAAGTAAGAATTTGTTTATAATTAAAATAATACCAAAAATAGTGTTTTTATTAAAATTTGAGAAGTTATGATCTAATGTATATCCAGAAAACTAAGATCATGGCATCCGGTCCCATCACTTCATGGCAAATAGATGGGGAAACAGTGACTGACTTTATTTTTCTGGGCTCCAAAATCAGTGCAGATGGTGGTTGCAGCCATGAAATTAAAAGATGCTTGCTTCTTGGAAGGAAAGTTATGACCAACATAGGCAGCATATTAAAAAGCAGAGACATTACTTTGTCAACAAAGGTGTGTCTAGTCAAGGCTATGGTTTTTCCAGTGGTCATGTATGGATGTGAGAGTTGGACTATAAAGAAAGCTGAGCGCTGAAGAATTGATGCTTTTGAACTGTGGTGCTGGAGAAGACTCTTGAGAGTCCCTTGGACTGCAAGGAGATCCAACCAGTCCATCCTAAAGGAGATTAGTCCTGGGTGTTCATTGGTAGGACTGATGTTGAAGCTGAAACTCCAATACTTTGGCCACCTGATGCGGAGAGCTGACTCATTTGAAATGACCCGGATGCTGGGAAAGATTGAAGGCAGGAGGAGAAGGGGATGACAGAGGATAAGATGGTAGGATGGCATCACTGACTCGATGGACATGGGTTTGGGTGGACTCCGGGAGTTGGTGATGGACAGGGAGGCCTGGAGTGCTGTGGTTCATGGTGTCACAAAGAGTCGGACATGACTGAGCAACTGAACTGAACTGAATGTATATCCAAAATGAACAATATTCAAAATGCTTCTCAGAACGAAGCAAATAAATAACATAAGCCAATAAAAGAAACAAAAACAAACCTAAAAGCCCTCTATTAACAATGGAAGATGGGGGTTTCAGGGCTCATGTTAAGGATTTGATAATATTGAGAAAGAATGGCAAATGTATTTATTTTGTCTCCTGATTATTTTAGTGGGGTGATTTTTAACATAAATTGTCTTCAGGGAGGCAGTTAGAGACCTCTAATTGCTTGGTGCTACTGGTACCTAATATAAACAAAGTATTGCGTATGGAAGGAAAGACTACTATAGCTAAGGGTCAAACTCGAGTTGGAATATAGATTGAAAAGTCAAGTTTATAAAACCAAAATAAAGGACTGTGGTACAGTAGTAATTGAACTACTGATAAAAAGAAAGCTATTTCAAGAGAGAAATATAGAGAAAGTTGACTTTATTCTTCAATAAATATGAAACATAAAGAATATAAAAGCTGCTAAATGTAATTCTAAATATCATTTTAACATTCAAAGACTATATAATTTTAAAAATTTATTTATTTTTAATTGGATGATAATTGCTTTATGATATTGTGTTGGTTTCTGCTGTGTATCAACATGAATTGGACATAGGTGTGTGTATATTCCCTCCCTCTTGAACCTCTCTTCTACCTCCTACCCCATCGTACTCCTCTAGGTTGTTTTGAGCTACCTGCATCATACAGCAAATTGCCACTCGCTATATAATTTTAAAAATGGTAATATATATGTTTCAGTGATACTCTCTCAATTTGTCCCACCCTCTCCTTGCCCTCTCTGCATCCACGAGTCTGTTTGCTCTGTCTGCATCTCCTTTGCTGCCCTGTAGATAGGTTCATCAGTTCCATCTTTCTAGATTCCATATATATGTATTAATATATAATATTTGTCTATCTCTTTCTGACTTACTTCCCAGGTCTCCCACATTGCTGGTGGATTCTTTACCAGCTGAGCCACAAGGGAAGTCCAAGAATACTGGAGTGGGTTGCCATCCCTTCTCCAGTGGATCTTCCCGACCCAGGAATCGAACCAGGGTCTCCTGCATTGCAGGCGGATTCTTTATCAACTGAACTATCAGGGAAGTCTCCTGACTTACTTCACTCTGTATAATAGGCTGTAGGTTCATTAGAACTGAGTCAAATGCATTCTTTTTTTATGGCTGAGTACATATTCCATTGTGTATATGTACCACAACTTCTTGGTCCATTTATCTGTCGATGGACATCTAGGCTGCTTCTATGTCCTAGCTATTGTAAATAGTGCTGCAGTGAACATTGGGGTACATGTGTCTTATTATCCCAGAACCTGATGCTGGGAAAGATTGAGGGCAAGTGGAGAAGGAGGCAACAGAGAACGAGATGGATGGATGACATCACAGACTCAAAGCACATGAGTTTTAGCCAACTGTGGGAGATGGTGAAGGACAGCCTGGCATGCTGCAGTCCATGGGGTCATAAAGAGTCAGACATGACTTAGCAATTGAACGACAGCAAGCTATATATATGCTCATACATACATGCACCATATAATTCTTGAGAATTATATAAGCTAAAAACATGCAAAGTTTTCGGCACTAGGTAAATGATAAATAAATGCTAATTACTGCCTTTCCTCCTCTGTTTATATGTGCATATATATGTATATATATATACTGTTGATAAAATACATACATGTTTATAATATGTTTATTTCTTTATACATGTATAGATATGATATACAAAGACATATAAATGTGTTTGTGTGTGTGTATGGTATATCCGTGATCAATAAACTTTTCTGTGAAGAGTCGGATTGTAACTAGTTTAGGATTCGAGGGCCACTCATTCTCTATCTCACCTATTCAACTGACAGAGGATGAGATTGTTGGTTCGATGGCATAACTGGCTCAATGGACATGAGTTTTAGCAAGCTCCGGGAGACGGTAAAGGACAGGGAAGCCTGGTGTCCTGCAGTCCATGGGGTCACAAAGAGTCAGACACAACTGACAACTGAACAACAACAACATAACATATCTATGAGATAGTTAAAATTTTATCTTTTTAGAGAGAGGAAACTGAGGCTCAGGGAGATGAAGTGACATATCCAAGATTGTGCAGCCAATAAGTAGCAGTGTGTGTGTGTGTGTGTGTATGTGTATGTGAGTGTGTGTGTTTGTGTTAGTTGCTCAGTCTTATCTGACTCTTTGCAAACCCATGGACTGTAGCCTGCCAGGCTCCTCTGTCCATGGAATTCTCCAGGCAAGAATACTGGAATAGGTTGTTACTCCCTTCTCCAAGGGATCTTCCCAACCTAGGGTTCGAAGCCAGGTCTCTTGCACTGCAAGCAGATTCTTTACCATCTGAGCCACCAAGGAAACCCAGTAAGTAGTAGAGGGGTATCTTAAACTCATGAAGTATAACCTAAAGATCCAGCTTTCTTAGACCAAATGATGGTGCAGCTCCATACAGGCCTTTACTGCATGAAGTCCCATGTGGAAAGGGGGCCTTGGGATTTGTAGCTTCTTAGCCACAAGTAGGACTTACAGAAGATGAAAGGGTGTTATGCTGCCCAGGTCATTCAGAAAGGTGTATGTGAGTCAGTGGGTGTGTATGTGTGTTCTGGGGAGTGTACTGTGATCACTTAGAACTCTAGAATGGCCATCTTTTGTTTGCTCTAAAAGCAAGGTGAGGCTTATTTCAAGCTTCTCTGGGGTTGGTGTGAGTTTGAGCCAGCATAGGAACATATAAGCATCTGTAATCACATGGAAATTGTTAGTTTACTAAGGTGACACTGGAAATGGCAGAAAGCTAATGACTTTTTATAAGAATTATAGGCAATTCTGCTCAGTTATGTTCTTACATTTTGAAAATAAGTGTTAGAATTTCTGCCAGCATGTAGAGTTAACTATGTGTCACCTTTTTGGTAATTTATGATTTATGAATTTATAATTTATGATCAGAAGTTTACAAATTAAATATTTTACTGAGTCTTTCCCAAGGACAAACTTTTAATACAATTTGCTTTCATATTCCAAAATTTGTAGTTAGCCATGGGCAACTGGCTCGTTCAGAGTTCTAACGTTATACTCATAAGCATTACATCTGAGAAGAAAAAGAACTGAACATTTGTATTCACAGTGAAATACATAAGTGGGTGTCTAAACTGAGCTAGTATTTTATTAACAGTGCCAAAAGATACTAGATTTGTACATACTACTCTGGGTAATGATAATTAACTTTTGTAAGTCCCTGTCAGTGGGCCGATTTTTGGTGTGTGTATTTATAAATCTGGTTTCTTCTTTTGTGCAGCTTATTGTATAAACAACTTAAAAAACTCTGAACCAGGTCAACTCTGTGAGTGTCCTATAGGTGGTTTATTGATCCTTTTAATTATAATGATCAATCAGTAAATATATATCTTATAGCAATAATTGCAACTTAAAAGCATGAGAACAGTTTTATTACAAATGCAATTAGAGAACTGAGGAGATTTAGCTTAAAAACGTCTCTTTGTGGATCCTGAGATTTAAGCTAATTCCTAGTATGAAATCATACTCAGTGTGGGTGCTTAAACACATTTATATTCTTGCAGTTGGTAAAAAAATTCCCAATAAAATGGCATATTTAAAAAAATGTGTTTGTTTTTACTTCAGTGTGGACAAACAAATATAGGTCCTTCTTTGGATCACACAGTTTTAGGAAATTCACTGGGACTTTGTATGTGTGGCGACTGCATCCAGCCAAAAGCAAAATTGTCTTTGAAGCTCATGTTGGGAATCTTAAGTGAAATCTTGATTGCTTTTCAAGCCTAAAATTTATATGTAGATATCCTTTCTAGCCTATTGATATTCAAATATTAATTTTGTATCTTCCGGTCATCCTATGAGTTTCTAATATCAACACAACCTTTTTATGTGCTTTTTGGTTTTGTTCTTAATACTACTAGTGACAAATATACTTTAACACTGGCAAATAACCATCATAGGGGGAGTTATTTATGCTTTTAGAAATATAATATTTAAAAAATATTTTTCAAGTGTTTACATATAGACTTCAGTGTGTCTCAAACTTCAATTTCAAAAAGAGTGAGGAAAAATCAAGTAGAGAAGAAGCGAAAGTCAGCTGATGGTGAACTTACGGATAATATAAATTTATGTGAATCTCAAAATTATAAGGAAGACCAATGCAACTCTCCATGGTTGAATAAACAAGGTGGTAACTGTCTCTTCCCAAAATGTATTTAAATCTTTTTCAATTTTTCTGCTGTCTCTTCACATATTAGTGGTCGATATTAATTTATTTGGCATTTATCATGCCAATGTTAATTCATAAATATCTAATATGCCTTAAATAGAGTTGGGAGAAATTTTCTGATATGATGGGCTAAATCTAATGTATTTATTGAGAGAAAATGAATATTTTTACATGAATCCCACTGTTCAGTTCAGTCCAGTTGCTCAGTCATGTCCGACTCTTTGTGACCCCCTGGACTGCAGCATGCCAGGCCTCCCTGTTCATCACCAACCCCCAGAGTTTACTCAAACTCATGTCCATGGAGTCAGTGATGCCATCCAACTATCTCATCCTCTGTCATCCCCTTCTCCTCCCACCTTCAATCTTTCCCAGCATCAAGGTTTTTTCAAATAAGTCAGCCCTTCGTATCAGGTGGCCAAAGTAATGGAGTTTCAGCTTCAACATCAGTCCTTCCAATGAACACTCAGGACTGATCTCCTTTAGGATGGACTGGCTGGATCTCCTTTTAGTCCAAGGGACTCTTAAGAGTCTTCTCCAGCACCACAGTTCAAAAGCATCAGTGTTCAGCTTTCTTTGTAGTCCAACTCTCACATCCATACATGACTACTGGAAAAACCATACAGTGGAATCCCACTGTAGTTTATTAATAAACTCTAGGATACACAGAGTGATATTGGAATCTGCACTAAATTAGCAGCAGTTTGTAAGTTGGTCAGTATTTATGTTGGTACTTGATCCCTCTAGGAAGCAGTATGTAAGAACAAACTACCCAGCAACCACCAGGTTTCCTTATAAACAATATTTTAAAATTTTATTTTTTGATAAATTTTAAAATAATTTCTTTTCTTTATTTTTGGTTGTACTGGGTCTTTGTTGTTGTGTGGGGCTTTCTCTAGTTGCAGTATGTGAGGGCTACTCTTGGATGCGGTGCTTGGGCTTCTTGTTGTGGTGGTTTCTCTGTGGAGCACAAGCTCTAGGTGCTTGGGGCTCAGTCATTGCAGCATGTGGGCTCAGTAGTTGTGGCACATGGGCTTAGTTGCTCTGAGGCAAGTGGAATCTTCCTGGACCAGGGATTGAATCTGTGTCCCTTGTGTTGGCAAGCAGATTCCTATCCACTGCACCACCAGATAAGTCCTTTTATTTATTTTTTATAGTTTCTTTCTTTCTTTTTTATTGGAGTATAATTGCTTTACAGTGTTGTGATAGCTTCTGCTGTACAACAAAGTAAATCAGCAATATGTTTATGTATATCTCTTCCCTCTTGGACCTCCCACCCATCTAGGTCATCACAGAGCATCGAGCTGAGCTCCCTGTGCTACACAGCAGTTACTACTAGCTATTTATTTTACACATGGTAGTATATTTGTGTTTCTATGTAGATTGGAAATCTTATAAATTGAGCTAGACTTCAGTTAGTGGCAAGATGATAGTTGAAACGAATGCACATTCTCTTGGTCATTGTTACGTGGACTCTCTGCACCTTCCTGTGCCCATCTTCCCTCCACTGTTCCTGCCTCTTGCTCCTCTTTCACATTAGAATTTCAGTGTTTGCCATTTCTTCAGTTTGAAATTTAATGTATAGTTTAAGAACTCTGCAACATCAGAGTTGAGTTTAAAGAAATTAGTGCCCACATTTTTCTGTGATTGTCATAGAAAGCTTGATAAAGTCAGTATTTTCTGCCTTTGGTACAAATAATTACTTCCTATATGTTATTTCTATGAGTTGACTCCATTTTTACTGCTTGGGAAGAATTATTTAGAACTCAGGTTTCCATGACCATGTTTTTAGGCTATATGTTTCCGTCTTTGCTATTACTAATGAAATTTCTTATTCTATTTGTTCTTTTACAAAAAACATTCTGATGACTTGAACAGGTTTTAGGTGTGAGAGTACAGCATCAATTTAAAATCAAGAGTTATATACTGAACATTGTAGTCAAGGGGAACAAAATAAGATGGATCTACATTTTATAATTCAACATTTTATTATTCAAGAAAAGCAGAAATATTTCCAAACTGACTACCTGAATTTTTAAAAACAAATTTATAAAACATCACATAACCATGTGAAAATGTAAATTTACTGCTAAATATGCTATCAGATTATAAACATTTTAAAGGTTGAGACTATGTCTTTTTCACTTTTTTTTTTTTTTGGTCAAACCTACAACATAGCATGCACTTAGCAAAATTTTTAAGGGAAATGGGTAACTTTTGATATGAATTTTTTTTGTCAGATTAAAACATGTAAGTAAAACATAAATGAATTTGTGATCAATTTTCAACATAATCCCTAATTTTCTCATTTGAAGACTTTAGATCTTCACTGATTTAAAAACATTTAAAAATTATAACAAACCTACCCCTAAAATTTTAGGTAATACTATTTTTTAATAACAAATTAGCTTCAGTCAAGGGTGGAATAGCAAGCAAGCCTATTATTTTAACATTTAAGTAGACTTACCCAATGGTTTCAAGCTAGAAACTATTTTTTCTGAGTATCAGTAAAAAATCAATCACATAGTGCATAAACTTGAATAACTATTATATTATGTTTTCCTTTAAAGACAATTATGTAGTGACTTAACAGTACCAAGTACCTCCGAAGGTTATGGAACATAGCAAATAACGTAATTAGTATCTAGATTTTTTAAGATTTCAATCACCACTCTTGTCATTTGTACTTAAAAAACAATTCCTTTTTATTACCCAGAAAACGTTACTCTCATTTTGCTATTGATTGAGAATTAGAGGTTAAATTCAAAGACTGAATCAAATCGTCCTTTCCAAAGTACTTGATTTGGCTTCCAAGGTGGCTCAGTGGTAAAGAATCTGCCTGCCAAGCAGGAGGCACAGTTTCTGTCCCTGGATAGGGAAGATCTCCTGGAGAAGGAAATGGCAACCCACTCTACCGTTCTTACCTGGGAAATCCCATGGATAGAGAGCCTGACGGGCTACTGTCCATGGGGTAGAAAAGAGTCAGACACGACTTAGCAACTAAACAACAACAACAACAAAGGACTTGCATAGACTGCTACTGGCAAAATTGTCCCTTTCTCTCCAACCCTAACATGGCTGACTTAATCAGGCCCACTTCTGGTCTCCTGGAATAAGATGTTTATTTCCCTAAAGTAATGAAATTGATAGTATTAGAGGCTACCATTTATTGAGCAGTTATTAGTGCAGGAATCTTTACTAATTATTTTCATATATTATTGCTCCTTAAGCCCTTTCCCAGTTCTAATTTCACATAGAGTAAATCCAAAGGATTTACTGACAAGATATTCTCTTTTGATAGCCACCAAGTTTAATTATATTGGAAGTTGCAGGGAAAAAAATGCAACCAGTTGAACTATCAGTATAAAGCTGCCTATCAGACATAATCAAAATGCAGATGTGAGTATTTAAATACTTTTTGCTATAGCAGAACAAAAGAGAAACAGTTCAATAATATACACTGCAGGAAACTGGGGTGACAAATGCCATTTCAATTTTCTGAAAGTTGTATAGGAGTAAAAACATACTTCAGTAAATTAGTCTTTTACTATAACAGGTTTGGTTTTTCATTTAGGAAGGCAAAAATAAGATCCGACTTCAAGTTTCTACTTATTTCATCCATTCTGACAACTTTAAATGAAGTAAAGTAGTTTTTTGACTATAACCTTCCGTCATAATAATGTTTTTCTCATACTTCTCTGGCACACATGACTTATCCTTTGCTTTTGTCAATATATCATAGTATTTCCCTCCTTATTTAACTTGCTTTGTTCTAAACTAACTGTATCAAGTAGATATAATTTCATGAAGCTACTTTTCTAGCAGCATAACCTGACGTGTGAGTGGAAACACCAGGTAAGCAGAATTTAATTTTCTTAGACTTTGTGGAAATTCAGACTTGCATTTTCTTTAATTTTCCACTGAGTTCTGTGCTTACAAGATAAGTGATCCTTTCTGAGAACTGAGGTTTATTTAGACCACAGGAGCACCCTGGTTTATGAAAACCAGTATAAGAAAATCTTCACACAAAAAAGAAGTCGAAGAATTGTTTTTCAAAAGCGATCTTTAGTTTCCTGAATGGATTTGAGAAGGGGTTGCTTCCGAAAGCCAGCTCTAAAAGTACATCTGCTTATTTTACACACCATTAACTATTTGTCAGAGAAAACAGGGCAGAGAAAATTAAAGAATTAGGAATCCACTACCAATTACAGAGCAATTAAAAATGAAAGCCCTTTTATTTGAAATTATAGTGGAAATAAACATGAAAACATGCTTGCCACACCTAATGATAGAAAAGTCAGCTTAAGAACATGACATTCTTGATATCCTCTGAATTACTGGCTATCCTGAGCTGGGCTGTGTTTGAAGGCCACAGAAGTTGTTATAGTTTAAAGCAGATTTTTGTTCTCAAAGGATTTATAATGTAGTGAGAAGGATCAAATTCATGAATGCTGAGATAGTGGGGAGTAAGCTGCTCTGGAAATGAGATTTGATAATATAGTTAGCAATTCTTGGTTAATCAGAGAAGTCTTCCAGAAAACAACTTTTGATTTGTGATCTGACTTTTGAAGGGAAATATCGCAAACCCTACAGGACAAACTGAGGTGAGAAAAGCATGCAGTTTGACATCTAGAAATGAGATTTGTCTCTTAACTAGCCGTGTGCTTTGGGGGAAGACACTTTACTTCTGAGCTACACTTTTCCTCATCTTGAAACAAGACTGATAATCTTTATCTACCTCATAGTGCTGTTGAGAAACCAAGTGAGATAGAGTTGTAAAGTGCTTCACACAGTCCTCAGTGCAATTTCCCGGAGAATTAGGCGGTATTCTCCAACTTCATATGAAAGGTATCAAGCCTTAATTTGATTTAGTCAGATTTAGTGCCTCTAAGCTGAACAGCTCCAATCCACAGGCTGTTCTTCGTTAGTGGCAATCATGTTCTCAAAGTCTCTCCTCTCAGCCTCCCAATGCTCACCTTTCCACTTCTGGCCGATTTTCCACTCACCTGGACCATGTACTCCAACTCAGGGTCAGATGTGGATTTACAGGGAAGCCCATCCACTAAGAATTTGATTACTTACTTACTAAGTGCCCAATCGGGCTTCCCAGGCAGTGCTGGTGGTAAAAAACCCACCTGCCAGTGCAGGAGACATAAGAGATATGGGTTCGATCCCTGGATTTGGAGGATCCCTTGGAGGAGGGCATGGCAACCCACTCCAGGATTCTTGCCTGGAAAATTCCATGGACTGAGGAGCCTGGTAGGCTATAGTCCGTGGGGTCGCAAAGAGTCAGACACTACTGAGTGACTTCCTTTCTTTACCTGCAGTTGATCTTCTTTCAAAATTGGAGTCTGTCCTCTCAAACCCTGCTGCTGCTTTATCAACTAATTTTATGTCATATTATAAATCTTTTGTTGTCATTTCAGTAGTCTTTATAACATCTTCACCAAGAGTAGATTTTATGTCAAGAAACCACTTTCTTGGGACTTCCTGGTGGTCCAGTGGTTAACAGTGTTCTGTCAATGCAGGGAGCATGGGTTTCATCCCTGGTCAGGGAACTAAGATCCCTCATGCTGCCTGGCACAGCTATAAATAAATAAATAAATAAATGAATAAGGTTCCCATGGGGAAAAAAGAAACCACTTTCTTTGATCTATAGGAAGCAGGTCCTCATCTCTTCCAAGTTTTATCTTGAGATTGCAGAAATTCTGTCACATCTTGCTGTGACTCTAGGTCTCCTCCTCTGAGTCTAGTTCTCGCTGTTTTCATCTGCAGTTACTTCCTCCACAGAAGTCTTGAACCCCTCAAAGGCACCCATGAGGTTTGGAATCAACTTCTTCCAAACTCCTATTGATTTTGGTGCTTTGACCTCTTCCCGTGAATCATGTGTTCTGAATAGCATCTAAAATGGTGACTCTTTTCCAGGAGATTTTCAATTTATTTTCCCAGGCCCATTAGAGGAATCACTATCTATGGCTGTTGCAACCTTACAAAATATATTTCTTAAATACTGAGTCTCTAAAGTTGAAATGACTCCTTGACCCATGGACTTCAGATTGGATGCTGTGTTAACAGACATGAAAAACATTAATCTCATTCTACATCTCCATCAGAGCTCTTGGTTAATCAGGTTCGTTGTCTGTGAGAAGTGATATTTTGAAAGGACTTTTTTCAGAGTAGTAAGTCTCAACAGTCAGCTAAAATATTCAGTAAACCATATTGTAAACTGATGTGCTGTCATCTAAGCTTTCTTGGTATGTTATAGAGCACAAGCAGAGTAGATTTAGCATATTTAAGAGACCTAGCAATTCCAGAATGGTGAATGAGCATTAGCTTTAACTTAAAGTCATGAGCTACATATTTTTTTAAATTAATATTTTTTTATTGAAGAATAATTGCTTTACAGAATTTTGTTGTTTTCTGTCAAACTTCAACATCAATCAGCCATAGGTATACATATATCCCCTCCCTTTTGAACCTTCCTTCCATTTCCCTCCCCATCCCATCCCTCTGGGTTGATAACAGAGCCCCTGTTTGAGTTCCCTGAGCCATACAGCAAATTCCTGTTGGCTATCTATTTTACATATGGTAATGTAAGTTTCCATATTACTCTTTCCATACATCTCACCCTCTCCTCCCCTCTCCCCATGTCCATAAGTCTATTTTCTATGCCCATTTCTCCATTGCTGCCCTGTGAATAAATTCTTCAGTACCATTTTTCTAGATTCTGTATATGTGCACTAGAATACAGTCTTTATTTTTCTCTTTCTGACTTATTTCTTTTTTTTTTTCACTTTCAATCTTTATTTTATTTATTTTTTTTAAATGAGGCTTTTAATTAATGTTTGACAGAGCTGATTCAAGTTGAACAGACTAAATTTCTTTAAACAAACTTACTTATACTCCAGAGTCCTTTAAAAACTTAATAGCATTTATACATTGAAGGTATTTGATTTTCTTGTAACTAGCACTTCAAATGCAACAAGCATTTGAAGCAACAAGCATTTGACCCAACAAGTAAAACTTTCTACAGTTCATAACTTTTATAAATAAAATAAATTAAATGTACAGTGAATAAGTTCTCTGAAATATTTCAATATTTCTGCAGGTTTAGTAACATCGTAAAATACATTTCAACTAAAATTCACAAATCTAAAAACCTGTTAGGCATTTTTAGGCATTTTAAGTTGGAAATGAAGACCAATGTTACATCATAATATGCCAATTACAAATAGTACTTCAAATAGCAAATACTACAGTTTGTCCCAAACTTTAAAAACTATTCATGAACTCAACACTGAACTATTGATGGCTATGAGAATTGTTTCCTAGCCTTTTTGAAAATTTCAACCCCTTTACGTTTAAGGTAATTATTGATAAGTACGATCCCGTAGCCATTTTCTTTATTGCTTTGGGTTCATGTTTATACACTCTTTCTGCGTTTCCTGTCTATAGAAGATCCTTTAGCATTTGTTGGAGAGCTGGTTTGGTGATGCTGAATTCCCTCAGCTTTTGCTTGTCTGTAAAGCTTTTGATTTCTCCTTCATATTTGAATGAGATCCTTGCTGGGTATAGTAATCTGGGCTGTAGGGTATTTTCTTTCATCACTTTAAGTATGTCTTGCCACTCCCTTCTGGCCTGAAGAGTTTCTGTTGAAAGATCAACTGTTATCCTTATGGGAATCCCCTTATGTGTTATTTGCTGCTTTTCCCTTGCTGCTTTTAATATTTGTTCTTTGTGTTTGATCTTTGTTAATTTGATTAATATGTGTCTTGGAGTATTTCGCCTTGGGTTTATCCTGTTGGGGACTCTCTGGGTTTCTTGGACTTGGGTGATTATTTCTTTCCCTATTTTAGGGAAGTTTTCAACTATTATCTCCTCAAGTATTCTCTCATGGTCTTTCTTTTTGTCTTCTTCTTCTGGGACTCCTATGATTCGAATGTTGGAGCATTTAACATTGTCCCAGAGGTCTCTAATATTGCCCTCATTTCTTTTAATTTGTTTTTCTTTTTTCCTCTCTGTTTCATTTATTTCTACAATTCTATCTTCTAGTTCGCTTATCCTGTCTTCTGCCTCTGTTATTCTACTGTTTGTTCCCTCCAGAGTGTTTCTGATCTCATCTATTGCATTATTCATTGTATATTGACTCTTTTTTATTTCTTCTAAGTCCTTATTAAATCTTTCTTCCATCTTCTCAAGCCTTTTCTCCAGGTTATTTATCTGTAACTCCATTTTGCTTTCAAGATTTTGAATCATTTTCACCAACAAAATTTGAAATTCTTTATCAGGTAAATTCCCTATATCTTCCTCTTTTGTTTGTGTTGGTGGGCAATTATCTTGTTCCTTTACTTGCTGGGTATTTCTCTGCCTCTTCATCTTGCTTATATTGCTTTGCTTGGGGTGGCCTTTCCCTCTTCTTGCAGTTTGTGGAGTTCTCTTTATTAAGTAGTTTCTTTGGTGTGTGTGGGGTTGGACGGGTGACTTGTCTGGGTTCCCTGGTTAGGGAAGCATGTGTCGGTGTTCTGGTGGGTGGAGCTGGATTTCTTCTCTCTCCTTTAGAAGACAATGGGCTGCTTTTCTGGGAGCCTGATGTCCTCTGCCAGTATTCAGAAGTTGTTTTGTGGACTTTACTCCGCGTTCAAATGTTCTTTTGATGAATTTGTGGGGGAGAAAGTGGTCTCGCCGTCTTATCCCTCCGCCATCTTGTTCCTTCCTCCCCAGAACACTGGATTCTTATATTCCACTTGGTCATGGAGTATCTCTTCCCAGCTGCTCCAGCAAGGTGCAGCCACTGTACCTTACCTTGGACGAGGGGTATCTCCTCTAGGCCGCCCCTCCTGCTTTGAATGTGGATCAGCTCCTCTCGGCCCTCCGGTGCCCAAGCAGCCACCGCCTCCTGGACGTGGTACAGCTCCTCTCGGCCACCGCCGTAACCCTGGGCGCGGGGTAGCTCCTCTCAGCCACGATTCTGCACTTCTCTTTCTGACTTATTTCATTCTGTATAAAAGGTTTTAGGTTCATCCATCTCATTAGAACTGACTCAAAGGCGTTCCTTTTTATAACTGAGTAATAATCCATTGTGTATATGTACCATAACTTCTTTATCCATTCATCTGTTGATGGCCATCTAGGTTGCTTCCATGTTCTAGTTATTGTAAATAATGTTGCAGTGAACAATGGGGTACATGTGTATTTTTCAGTTTTTGTTTCCTCAGGGTATATGCCTAGGAGTGGGATTGCTGGGTCATATGGTGGTTTTATCCCTAGTTTTTTAAGGAATCTCCATACTGTCTTCCATAGTGGCTATATCAATTTAAATTCCCACCACTCTTGGGAATTTAAAGAGTGCTCCCTTTACACCCTCTCCAGGACTTATTGTTTGTAGACTTTTTGATGAGGGCCATTCTGACCGGTGTGGGGTGCTGTCTCATTGTAGTTTTGATTTGCATTTCTCTAATAATGAGTGATGTTGAGCATCTTTTAATGTGTTTGTTAGCTATCTGTATGTCTTCTTTGGAGATATGTATTTTTAGGTCTTTTTCCCACTTTTTGATTGGGTTGTTTGTTTTTCTGGTATTGAGTTGTATGAGCTGCTTGCCTGTTTTGGAAATTAATGCTTTGTCAGTTGTTTCATTTGCTATTATTTTCTCCAATTCTGAGAGTTGTCTTTTCATCTTGCTTAGTTTCCTTTGCTGTGCAAAAGCTTTAATTAATTAGATCCCACTTGTTTACTTTTGTTTTTATTTCTGTTACTCTAGGTGGTGGATCATAGAGGATCTGTCTTTGATTTCTGTCATTGAATGTTCTGTTTATGTTTTCCTCTAAGAGTTTTATGGTTTCTGGTCTTACATTTAGGTTTTTATTCCATTTTGAATTTATCTTTGTGTATGGTATTAGGAAGTATTCTAATTTCATTCTTTTACTTGTAGCTGTCCAGTTTTCCCAGCACCATTTAATGAAGAGGCTGTCTTTGCCCATTGTATATTCTTGCCTCCTTTGTCAAAAATAATGTAACCATAGATGCATGGGTTTATTTCTGGGCTTTCTATCTTGTTCCATTGGTCTGTATTTCTGTTTTTGTGCCAGTACCATACTGTCTTGATGACTGTAGATTTGTAATATAATCTGAAGTCAGGAAGGTTGATTCCTCCAGATCTATTCTTCTTTCTTTCTTTGGCTATTTAGGGTCTTTTGTGTTTCCATATGAATTGTGAATTTTTTTGTTCTCAGTTCAGTTCAGTTCAGTCGCTCAGTCGTGTCTGACTCTCCGCGACCCCATGAATCACAGCACTCCAGGCCTCCCTGTCCATCACCAACTCCCGGAGTTCACTCAAACTCATGTCCACAGAGTCGGTGATGCCATCCAGCCATCTCGTTCTCGGTTGTCCCCTTCTCCTCCCGCCCCCAACCTTTCCCAGCATCAGAGTCTTTCCAGTGAGTCAACTCGTCACATGAGGTGGCCAAAGTATTGGAGTTTCAGCTTTAGCATCAGTCCTTCCAATGAACACCCAGGATCGATCCTTCTATGCAAAATGTCATTGGTAATTTGATAGGGATCACATTGAATCTGTAGATTGCATTTGGTAGTATAGTCATGTTCACAATATTGATTCTGCCTCCCCAGAAACATGGAATATCTGTTTAGGTCATCTTTTATTTCTTTCATTCAGTTCATTTCAGTTCAGTTCAGTCGCTCAGTTATGTCTGACTATTTGTGACCCCATGAACTGCAGCACGCCAGGCCTCCCTGTCCATCACCAACTCCCGGAGTTCACTCAAACTCAGGTCCATCAAGTCGGTGATGCCATCTAGCCATCTCATTCTCTGTCGTCCCCTTCTCCTCCTGCCCCCAATACTTTGGATTGGGGGTCAAATTATTGGAGTTTCAGCTTTAGCATCAGTCCTTCCAATGAACACCCAGGATCCATCTCCTTTCAAATGGACTGGTTGGATCTCCTTGCAGTCCAAGGGACTCCCAAGAGTCTTCTCCAACACCACAGTTCAAAAGCATCAATTATTGTGTGCTCAGCTTTCTTCACAGTCTAACTCACACCCATACATGACCACGGGAAAAACCATAGCCTTGACTAGATGGACCTTTGTTGGCAAAGTAATGTCTCTGCTTTTTAATATGCTATCTAGGTTGGTCATAACTTTCCTTCCAAGGAGTAAGCGTTTTTTAATTTCCTGGCTGCAATCAGCATCTGCAGTGATTTTGGAGCCCCCCAAAATAAAGTCTGACACTGTTTCCACTGTTTCCCCATCTATTTGCCATGAAGTGATGGGACCAGATGCCATGATCTTAGTTTTCTGAATGCTGAGCTTTAAGCCAACTTTTTCACTCTCCTCTTTCACTTTCATCAAGAGACTTTGTAGTTCTTCTTCACTTTCTGCCATAAGGGTGGTGTCATCTGCATGTCTGAGATTATTGATATTTCTCCCAGCAATCTTGATTCCAGCTTGTGCTTCTTCCAGCCCAGCGTTCCTCACGATGTACTCTGCATATAAGTTAATAAGCAGGGTGACAATAGACAGCCTTGATGTACTCCTTTTAGTGTCTTATAATTTTCTGCATATAGTTCTTTTGTCTTCTTAGGGAAGTTTCTTCCTAGATATTTAATTATTTTGTTGCAATGATGAAGGGGATTGACTCCTTAATTTCCCTTTCTGATTTTTCATTGTTAGTATATAGAAATGTGAGTGATTTCTGTGTATTGATTTTGTATTCTGAAACTTTGCTAAATTCACTGATTAGCTCTAGTAATTTTCTGATACTATCTTCAGGGTTTTCTATGTACAGTATCATGTCATCTGCAAACAGTGAGAGCTTTACGTTTTCTTTTCTGATTGGATTCCTTTTATTTCTTTTTTCTCTCTGATTTCTGTAGCTAAGACTTCCAAAATTTGTTGAATAATAGTGGTGAAAGTGGACACCCTTGTTTTGGTCCTGATCTTAGGGGGAAGTGCTTTCAGTTTTTCACCATTGAGAATAATGTTTGCTGTGGGCTTATCATATATGGCCTTTACTATGTTGAGGTAGTTTCCTTCTATGCCCATTTTTTTGAAGAATTTTAATCAGAAATAGGTGCTGAATTTTGTGAAAGGCTTTTTCTGCATCTATTGAGATGATAATATGGTTTTAATCTATTCGTTAATATGGTGTATCACACTGATTGATTTGTGTATATTGAAGAATCCTTGCATCCCTGAAATAAACCCAACTTGATCATGGTGTATGAGCTTTTTGATGTGTTGCTGAATTCTGTTTGCTAAAATTTTGTTGAGGATTTTTGCATCTATGCTCATCAATGATATTGGCCTGTAGTTTTCTTTTTTTGTGCTGTCTTTGTCTGATTTTGGTATCAGGGTAATTGTGGCCTCACAGAATGAGTTTGGGAGTGTTCCTTCTTCTGCAATTTTTTGAAAGAGTTTTAGAAGGATAGGAAGTAGCTCTTCTCTAAATGTTTGATAGAATTCTCCTGTGAAGCCATCTGGTCCTGGACTTTTGTTTTTTGGGAGATTTTTGATCACAGCTTCAATTTCAGTGCTTGTAGCTGGGTTTTTCATAATTTCTATTTCTTTCTGGTTTAGTCTTGGATGATTGAACTTTTCTAAGAATCTGTTTCTTTCTTCCAGGTTATCCATTTTATTTTCCTATACTTGTTCATAATAATCTCTTTTAATCCTTTGTATTTCTGCACTGTCTGTTGTAATCTCTTCTTTTTCACTTCTAATTTTGTTGATTTAATTCTCTATTTTTTCCTTGATGAGTCTGGCTAAAGTTTTATCAATTTCTTTCAAAGAACCAGCTTTTAGTTTTATTAATCTTTATTATTGTTTCTTTCATTTATTTTTCACTTATTTCTGCTCTGGTCTTTATGATTCCTTTCCTTCTACTATTTTGTTGTTGTTGTTGTTGTTATTCTTTTCCAAGTTGTTTTAGGTGTAAAGTTAGGCTGTCTATTCGATGTTTTTCTTGTTTCCTGAGGTAGGATTGTATTGCTTTAAACTTCCCTCTTAGAACTGCTTTTGTTGCATCCCATAGGTTTTGAGCTGTTGTTGTGTTTTCATTGTCATTTGTTTCTAGAAATTTTTTGATTTCCCTTTTGATTTCTCCAGTAACCCGTTGGTTATTTAGAAATGTATTGTTTAATCTTCATGTGTTTGTGTTTCTTACAGTTTTTTTCTTGTAATTGATATCTAGTTTCACAGCATTGTTGTTGGAGAAGATGCTTGGTGCGATTTCAATTTTCTTAAATTTACTAAGGTTTGATTTGTGACCCAAGATGTGGTCTCTGCTGGAAAATGTTACTTGTGCACTTGAGAAGGTGTATTCTTCTGAATTTGGATGGAATGTTCTGAAGATATCAATGAAATCCATCTCATCTAATGTATCATTTAAGACCTGTGATTCCTTTTTAACTTTCTGTTTTGATAATTTGTCCATTGGTGTGAGTGGGGTGTTAAAGTCTCCTACTATTATTGTGTTACTGTCAATTTCTCCTTTTATGTCTGTCAGTGTTTGTCTTGTGTATTGAGGTGCTCCAGTGTTGGCTGCATAGATATTTACAATTGTTATGTCTTCCTCTTGGATTGACCCCTTGTTCATTATGTAGTGTCCTTCCTTATCTCTTGTAATCTTCTTTATTTTAAGGTCTATTTTGTCTGATAGGAGGACTGCTACTCCAGCTTTCTTTTGCTTCCCATTTGCATGGAATGTGTTTTTCCATCCTCTCACTTTCAGTCTATATGTGTCTTATGGTCTGAAGTGGGTTTCTTGTAAATAGCACATATATGGGTCTTGTTTTTGTATCCATTCAGTCAGTCTGTGTCTTTTCGTTGGAGCATTTAATCCATTTATATTTAAAGTAATTATTGATATGTTTATTCCTATTGCCATTTTCTTAATTGTTTGGAGTTGGTTTTGCAGATATTTTTTCCTTTCTTGTATTTCTTGACTGTATAATTCCCTTTGATATTTGCTGTAAAGCTGGTTTAGTCGTACTGAATTCTCTTAACTTTTGCTTGTCTGAAACGCTTTTTAAACAACAAACAAACAAAAATACAAACCCAGTCATCAGCAGACAGGATGACCACCTAACTCAGCCTTTCCCATCAGAGGAAAAACAAACTGACAAACAAAAAACTCAGCACAAATCTCACCTTATATGATGCTTTAAAAAGCCCACTGAACGAACCTTAGGAGGGCAGAAACCAAAGGAAGAAAGAAAGAATTCAACCTTAAAGCCTGGGAAAAGGAGACTTCAAACACGATAAGTTAAAAAAAAAAAATAATGAAAAGACAGAGAAATACTACGCAAATAAAGGAAAAAATTATTTTTGTCCACTGGGATTTGCTCCTGAGGCTACCCTAGAGGACTTGGGTTTGCGCCTGTGAGGGCCAGGTGTAGAGGTGGTGCAACTGCTTAGGGGTTTGCATAGCGGTTTGTTGGTGGCTAGGGCAGCAGGAAACATAATGCTCTAGAAGGGTATGGCGACCAGTATTGGCCAACACACTCCAGTATTCTTGCCAGGAGAACCCCCCTGAGAGAGAAGCCTGGCAAGCCACAATCTACAGGGTCACAAAGAGTTGGACACAACCATAGCGACCCTGCACGCATAGACATAAAACATTTTTTGCCTGTGGCAGCTCTGCCCCAGTGAGAGTTGAGTGTGAAGGTGGCACAGCTGCTTGGCTTGTGGGGACCCTGGCAGTGCCAAGTGTGTAGGAATGCGGACTGCCTCCACTGAAGGAGTTATGGCCCTATCAGAGCCTTTTTTCGAACCTCTTGTAGCTAGAGATCAGGTCTCTTTGGCCAGTCTTTCTCCATAGCTCTGTCCATTCAGGCACATAGATGGTGCCCCCTGGCTGGGGTCCTACTCTGTAGTTTGGTGCATCAGTCACTTAAAGGAGCACCCTGGGTGGGGTTCTACTCTGTAGTTTAGTGTTTGATGGGTCAGCCTCTCTATTGTTCAGCTGCCAGTGCTGGCATTTGGGGTGAGAGGGGTTATGGTGATGGCGCCACCCGCTATGCGTGACTCAGCAGTATTGCTTTGCTTCCGTGGCTGCTTGGCTTTCCTCTACAGGCATTTCCCACAACAATATCCTCCCTCACATCCCCTAGATCCATCTGTCTACAGTTAGCAGCAGCCCTCACCCTGGGATTGCTCCACAATCCCTAAACTCCAGCTCCCAGACTCCATACCTTCCAGGGGACCTGTGTCTCTGTCTGGGGTATGTATGGCTGGGGCAAAGACTGTCTGATTCTCATTCCATTTAGGCTGCCACAGATCAGCTGTTTCATTCTTAGCCTTAAATGTTTCTCCTCTAACTCAGACAATTGCCCTGATGTGGGGATAGGACCCTGGCTTCAGTTCCCCTAACCGCCGAGGTTTTTTTGTTTTTGTTTTTCCTGTTTTCCCCTTAGTTCTTTCATCCTACCGAGGTTTGTGTGGTTCTATATATTCTTTTACGCTGGTCAGGTACACCTGTCCATTCTCAGCTGGTGTTCTGCATGTACTTCTGTCTGAAGGTATATTCCTAATATATACATGGAGAGAGATGTACTCCATGTCCACCTACTCTTCCACCATCTTCTCTCCATGAGCTACATCTTGACAAGAGAGTTAGCCTGTCCTTTGAATCTTTGAAGCCTGATATTGACTTCTCCTCTTTAGCTATAAAAATCCTAAATGGTGTCTTCCAATATAAGACTGTTTTGTCTGCACTGAATATCTGTTGTTTTGCAGCACATTCATTATCTTAACTATATTGTCTGGATAACTGGCTGCAACTTCCACCTCAGCTCTTGTGCTTCACCTTGCACATAAATGCTATGGAGATAGCTTCTTTCCTTTAACCTTATGAACCAAACTCTCATAGCGTCAAACTTTTCTTCTGAAGCTTCCACATCTTTCTCAGGCTTCATAGATTTGAAGAGTTAAGGCCTTGCTTTAATTAGGAGATTGGATTAAGAGTATATTGTGACTGTTTTAATCTTCTCTCCAGACCACTAAAACTTTCTCTATGTCAGAAATAAGACTGCCTCTCTGTCTTACCATTTGTCTGTTTACTGTAGTAGCACTTTTAATTTCCTTCAAGAACTATTCCTTTGCAATCACCACTTGGCTTTTTAGCAAAAGAGGCCTAACTTTTGTCCTTTCTTGGCTTTTGACATGCCTTTATCATTAAGCATAATCATTTCTAGCTTTTGGTTTAAAGTGAGAGACCTGCGACTCTTCCTTTCACTTGAACGCTTTGAGGGCGTTGTAGAACTATTATTTGGCCTGATCTAAATATTGTGCATCAGGAAATAGGGAGACCCAAGAAGAGGGAGAGAGCTGGAGGAATAGCTGGTCAGTGGAGCAGTCAGAATACAGATAATATTTATTTATTAAGTTAGTTATCTAATATCGGCACAGTGTGTCATCACCCTAAAACAATTCCAATGGTGATATCAAAGATCACTGCTTGTACATCACCATAACAAATTAATAATAATAAAAAAAGTTTGAAAGATTGTGAGAATTACCAAAATGTGACACAGAGACACAAAGTAAGCAAATGCTATAGGAAAAATGGTGTCTATAGACTTGCTCAACAAACATTTGCCACAAATCTTGTTTATAGAAAACACAATATCTCCAAAGCAAAATAAAATGAAGCACAATAAAATAAGGTTTAGCTGTAGTTGCTTCCACGCCAGTGGATGTGTGGCCTTTCATATTAACTTTTCTTGGGTATTACCTTTAGATGTGAAGTGCTTGACCCAAGAGAGATGGATGGTGGCTGGAGGTCAAATTTTAATGTATCATATCAGATTTATTTCTGAGAAGTCACTCATTCTGCAGAATCAGAAAATGGTAGGGCTGAAGGGCAGCGTGAAAGGTCACCTACTTTATCCCTCTACCTCTGTGCAGTTTATGGAGTGACCCAAATGTAATACTTGTGTTAATTATACTTACTTTGCTGAGCTTGGTTGTATGCCATTTCCTCTTCTGTCCCTCAGCTTCAAATTCTGTAGCATGACATTTGTTTCACTGATAATTCTGATAACTGCTGTTGTAATGTCATCTCATAAAACATTATCTGGTTTTGTGATTGAAATGGCAGATGCTACGGTTATCTGGTTTCTTTCTAAAGGTACATTTGGCCTTTGTTTAATCCTCTCTGCCTTGGTTTTCTGGACATCTTAAGGCTGAGTGTATCCTGTCAATACACAAAGGATTCTTAGGGACCAGGGAGGAAATTGAAACGCTGGACTCCTGGACCTCAAAGCCTCCTTTTTGGTTCCTTTCAGTAAAATGTGCTCTTTCAAAAATAATAATAATAATAATAATTATTTGACTGCTAGGTTTTAGTTGCAGCATGTGAGATTTTTGGTCTTCACCATGGCATGTGGGATCTAGTTTGCTGACCAGGGATCAAAGCCAGGCCCTCTGAATTGGGAGCACAGAGTCTTAGCCATTGGACCACCAGGGAGGTCCCTGTAAAATGTGCTGTTGATAATACTTTTTAAATTGGAGAAAAACAAAGGTGGAGCTGGGAGTCAACTTCATTTTTTCTTTCTATGCTAAAGCTTACCTAGACTTAAGATTCCTGGCTTATATTTAAAGTGAACTGAAGAGCCAGGCCCTCCAGCATCTCTGCAACCTCCACTGAGATCCAAAAAGGCTGGCTGAGCACTCTGCCTCTGACAGTTAGACAACGGGCACAATTTTCAGCATGATACAGTCTAGTTGCAAATAGACTGCACAAGGCACTGTCTGATGATCAAGTGTGAGTGAGACTCTGCTATAGCTCCAGGAGCTCCTGAGACCATATATATAATATACATTCTCATAAATATGTATATCCATAAAACCATTGTTATCATTTGTTCTGTGGAATAATTACAAATAATACAACACAAAGGCATCCAGGAAGCAGTTATTGAGATTCTCATTTATTCTTTCCAATGTTTAAAATTAGCCTGTGTGTAGCTCTCTTTGTATGTGTGTGTGTGTTTGTGTGTGTGTGAAGGAGAGAGAGAGAGATTGATTCTTTGTACTTTACCATATAATTTAATAATTAGCATCTTTGCAGTGATGGAGTTGAGAGATTGCTCATTAAGTCTGCAGATGGGACTATACTGGGCAAGCTAACAAGATGTAAAGTTAGTTAATTTTGGAGCTGCATAAAGCAATGGAGAAGTAGATGAGACTGTCACTGTGTGTGGAAATCAGGCTAAATCATGAATGTGAAATAAAAGAACATGGTTTTCTAGGGAGAAGGCATGGAAATTTAAATGACAAAGTGGAATAAATTTTTTAGAAATGGAGATTGCAGGAAAATGCTCCAGTGAAAATTGAGAAAGGAGCAAGGAAAATCTTTATCCCTTTTAGATATAAGGCTGGAATATAACTGCTAAAAGTTATTAAGAATGTTTGGGGGTTTCCCTTGTGGCTCGGTGCTAAAGAATCCACCTGCCAACTCAGGAGACACGGGTTCAATCCCTGGTCTGGAAAGATCCCACATCCACGGAGCAACTAAGCCTGTGCTCTAGAGCCCGGGAGCCGCAACTACTGAGCCCATGTGCTGCAACGACTGATGCCTGAGCGCTCTAGAACCTGTGCTCCCCAATGAGACAGGCCACTGCAGTGAGAAACCTGCACACTGCAACTGGAGAATAGCTGCTGACTGCCACACAGAGAAAAGCCTGCACAGAAACAAAGACCCATCACAACCAAAAATAAATAAAATTATGAAAATTAAAAAAAAAATTGAATAAGGCTTCCTTGGTGGTCCAGTGTTAAGAATCTGCCTTGCAGTGCAGGGGACACCGGTTAGATTCCTGGTCTGGAAAGATTCATATGCCTCGCTGTGGGCCACAGCTACTGAGCCTGTGTGCTGGAACTACTGAAGCCCCTGCACGCTACAGCCTGTACTCCCAACAAGAAAAGGCACTACATGAAAAGCCCTTGCACCACAAGTATAGAGTAGACCTACTTTCCACTAGTAAAGTCATGCTCAAAATTCTCCAAGCCAGGCTTCAGCAGTATGTAAACCGTGAACTCCCAGATGTTCAAGCAGGTTTTAGAAAAGGCAGAGGCACCAGAGATCAAATTGCCAACATCCGCTGGATCATGGAGAAAGCAAGAGAGTTTCAGAAAAACATCTATTTCTGCTTCATTGACTATGCCAAAGCCTTTGACTGTGTGGATCACAATAAACTGTGGAACATTCTGAAAGAGATGGGAATCCCAGACCACCTGACCTGCCTCTTGAGAAACCTGTATGCAGGTCAGGAAGCAACAGTTAGAACCAGTCATGGAACAACAGACTGGTTCCAAATAGGAAAAGGTGTACGTCAAGGTTGTATATTGTCACCTTGCTTATTTAACTTATATGCAGAGTACATCATGAGGAACGCTGGGCTGGAAGAAGCACAAGCTGGAATCAAGATTGCTGGGAGAAATATCAATAACCTCAGATATGCAGATGACACTACCCTTCTGGCAGAAAGTGAAGAGGAACTCAAAAGCCTCTTGATGAAAGTGAAAGAGGAGAGTGAAAAGGTTGGCTTGAAGCTCAACATTCAGAAAACAAAGATCATGGCATCTGGTCCCATCACTTCATGGGAAATAGATGGAAAAACAGTGGAAACAGTGTCAGACTTTGTTTTTTTGGGCTCCAAAATCACTGCAGATGCTGATTGCAGCCATGAAATTAAAAGACGCTTGCTCCTTGGAAGGAAAGTTATGACCAACCTTGATAGTATATTAAAAAGCAGAGACATTACTTTGCCGACCAAGGTCCGTCTAGTCAAGGCAATGGTTTTTCCCGTGGTCATGTATGGATGTGAGAGTTGGACTGTGAAGAAAGCTGATCGCCGAAGAATCGATGCTTTTGAACTGTGGTGTTGGAGAAGACTCTTGAGAGTCCCTTATACTGCAAGGAGATCCAACCAGTCCATTCTAAAGGAGATCAATCCTGGATGTTCATTGGAGGGACTGATGCTAAAGCTGAAACTCCAGTACTTTGGCCACCTCATGAGACGAGTTGACTCACTGGAAAAGACTCTGATGCTGGGAAAGGTTGGGGGCGGGAGGAGAAGGGGACGACGGAGAATGAGATGGCTGGATGGCATCACCGATTCTGTGGACATGAGTTTGAGTGAACTCCGGGAGTTGGTGATGGACAGGGAGGCCTGGCGTGCTGTGATTTATGGGGTCGCGGAGAGTCGGACACGACTGAGCGACTGAACTGACTGACTGACTGACTTTCCACTATTAGAGTAAGTTCATGCATAGCAATGAAGACCCAGTGCAGCCAAAAATAAATAAACAACTATTAAAAAAGAATGTTTAAATAATAAAATATCAGTTTAAAGCAGATGTCTACCTCATGTCTTGTGCTGGGAAGTTAAAACTTAATTAAATCAGGTGATACTATGCTTGATTTACATGTCAAATTATATTAATTTATTACCTGGAGATATGCTTTGCTTGTCTTCTTTATAACTTCCTCTAAAACATTTCTAATGTTGTAAACAAAGTACTCTGTTTTTAAGGTTTTTATTTTGAAATAATTTTCAGTTCAGTTCAGTTTAGTCACTCAGTCTTGTCCGACTCTTTGCCACCCCATGGACTGCAGCACACCAGGCTTCCCAGTCCATCACCAACTCCTGGAGCTTGCTCAAACTCATGTCCATCCAGTCGGTGATGCCATCCAACCATCTTATCCTCTGTTGTCCCTTCTCCTCCTGCCTTCAGTATTTCTCAGCATCAGGGTCTTTTCTAATGAGTGAGCTCTTTGCATCAGGTGGCCAAAGTACTGGTTTCAGCTTCAGCATCAGTCCTTCCAGTGACTATTCAGGACTGATTTCCTTTAGGATTGACTGGTTGGATCTCCTTGCAGTCCAAGGGACTCTCAAGAATCTTCTCCAACATCACAGTTCAAAAGCATCAATTCTTAGGTGCTCAACTTTCTTGATGGTTCAACTCTCACATCCAAACATGACTACTGGAAAAACCATCAGTTCAGTTCAGTTCAGTCGCTCAGTCGTGTCCGACTCTCCGCGACCCCATGAATCACAGCACGCCAGGCATCCCTGTCCCTCACCAACTCCCGGAGTACACTCAAACTCATGTCCACAGAGTTGGTGATGCCACCCAGCCATCTCATTCTCCGTCGTCCCCTTCTCCTCCCGCCCCCAACCTTTCCCAGCATCAGAGTCTTTTCCAGTGAGTCAACTCGCCGCATGAGGTGGCCAAAGTATTGCAGTTTCAGCTTCAGCATCAGTCCCTCCAATGAACATCCAGGATTGATCTCCTTTAGAATGGACTGGTTGGATCTCCTTGCAGTATAAGGGACTCTCAAGAGTCTTCTCCAACACCACAGTTCAAAAGCATCGATTCTTCGGCGATCAGCTTTCTTCACAGTCCAACTCTCACATCCATACATGACCACGGGAAAAACCATAGCCTTGACTAGACGGACCTTGGTTGGCAAAGTAATGTCTCTGCTTTTTAATATACTATCAAGGTTGGTCATAACTTTCCTTCCAAGGAGTAAGCGTCTTTTAATTTCATGGCTGCAATGGACCTTTGTTGGCAAAGTAATGTCTTTAATATGCTGTCTAGGTCGGTCTTAACTTTTTTTTCCCAAGGAGCAAGGATCTTTTAATTTTACGGCTGCAGTCACCATCTGCAGTAATTTTGAAGCCCAAGAAAATAAAATCTGCCACTCTATTTGCCATGAAGTGATATGATCAGATGCCTTGATCTTCATTTTTTGAATGTTGAGTTTTAAACCAGATTTTTCACTTTCTTCTTTCACCTTCATCAGAGGCTCTTTAGTACCTCTTCACTATGTGCCAAAGGGGGGTGTCATCTGCATATCTGAAATTATTGATATTTCTCACTGTAGTTTTGATTCCAGCCAGGCATTTTGCATGATGTACTCTACATATAAGTTAATTAAGCAGGGTGATAATATACAACCTTGACGTACTCCTTTCCTGATTTGGAACCAGTTCATTGTTCCATGTCTGGTTCTGACTGTTGCTTCTTGACCTGCATACAGGTTTCTCAGGAGGCAGGTAAGGTGGTCTGCTTTTCCCATCTCTTTAAGAATTTTCCACAATTTGTAATGATCCACACAGTCAAAGGCTTTAGTGTAGTCAATGAAGCAGAAGTAGGTGTTTTTCTGAAATTTTCTTTTTCTATGATCCAATGGATGTTGGCAATTTGATTTCTGATTCCTCTGCCTTTTCTAAATTAGTTTCACAAGAATTTTCAAAAATAAGTCTCATATAATGCTCATCAAGGTCTCCCAAATCTTAACATTTTACCACATTTATAATTTTCTCTCTTTTCCGTCTTACTCCCACCTTCCTTCCTTCTTCTGTTTATCTCTTTTTATATTTATACATTTTGAGGGGATCTCTTTAAAACTAAATTGCAAGCATGATGTATCTATCCCTCTAAAAATCTCAGTGTATATTTCTTAAAAATGAGAAATGATTTAAAATAACCGCAGTACTGTAATCAAAATCAGAGATTAATATTAACATAATACTATCATCTATTCTGTATACTTTGATCAAATTTTCGATTTTCCCCACTAATATCTTTAGTACAATAATTTTTTCCTCTGGTTCAGAATCCAATCCATATTCAATAAATTGTGTTTAGTTGTCATCGGAATAATCTTTTCAAAAACCAAATCTGTTAGTATCACTACCTGATTAAACATGATGGTTAAACATCATATGATGATTTTGTTTTGTTTAAATTCATCTTTTAAATTTACGTACAGTCAAAATCACTGTTTTTGCAGTATGGCACTGGCACAGAAATAGAAATATAGATCAATGGAATGGATAGAAAACCCAGAAATAACCCAACACACCAATGGTCAATTAATCTATGACAAAAGAGGCAAGGCTACACAATGTGTAATGACAGTCTCTTCAACTAACGATGCTGGAAAAACTGGACAGCTACATGTAAAAATATTAAGTTAGGTCATTCTTTAACACCAAACACAAAAATAAGCTGAAGTGTATTAAAAACCTAAATATGAGATCAGACACTATAAAACTAGAGGAAAACATAGGCAGAACATTCTCTGACATAAATCATAGCAATATCTGTTTCAATCCATCCCCCAGAATAATGGAAATAAAAACAAAAATAAACAAATGGGACCTACTTAAATTCAAAAGCCTTTGCATAGCAAAGGAAACAATAAAACAAAGACAACCCACAGATTGGGAGAAAATGATGTGATTGAAAAGGGATTAGTCTCCAAAATTTACAAACAGCTCATGATGCTTAATAGCACCAAAACAAAAACCCAATCAACAAATGGCAGAAGACAAATGAACTTACTTACAAAACAGAGACTCACAGACTTAGAGAATGAACTTAAGGTTGCTGGGGAATGATGGGGGAAGGGATAGGGAGTTTGGGATGATGGACATGTACACACTACTATGTTTAAAAAGGATAACCAACAAAGACCTACTATACAGCACACGGAACTCTCTTCAATGTTATGTGCCTGCTTGGATGGGAAGGGAGTTTAGGGAGAATCGATCCATTTATATGTGTGGCTGAGTCCCTTTGCTGTTCACCTGAAAATGTCAGAACATTGTTAATTAGGCATACCTCAGTACAAAATAAAAAGCTTAAAAAAAAACCCTTAAATCCCTCTTTCTGGTATACACTTCTGTGGGTAAGACAAATGCATGCAGTCAGACCACCATTATAAATATATGGAACTGTTTCCTCACCCCCAAAGATTTCCTTACCATTTTATAGTTGACTTCTCAAGCTACATTCCCCCCTGGCAACCACAGATATGTTCCTATAATTTAGCATTTTCCATAATGTCGTATAATTAGAATCATACAAACCACAGCCTTTTAAGTCTGACTTCTTTCACTTAACACAAGGTGTCTGAGATTTATCCATCTTATGTGAGTCAGTAATTTGTTCCTTTATTCCATTCTCGATAGTTTTCCAGTATTTGGATGTACTATAGCTTATGTATTAACCAACTGAAAGACATTTGGGTTGTTTCCAGTTTGTGGCATTCATGTACAAGTTTTTATGGGGACAAAAGTTTCCAGTTCACTTGTGTCAAAATATAGCAGTGAAACTGCTGGACTATGTGTTAAGTATGTGTTTAACTTTATAAAAAATTGCCAATTTTTTTCTAAACTGGCTGTACCATTTTCATTCCTACCAGCAATAAATGAGAATTCCAATTACTCTGCATCCTTGAAAGCACTTAACTTTTGTCTCTTTTTTTTCAGATTGAGTTAGTTTTTATTATTGAAAATAAGATAAATATGTTTTTTTCCAGTTTTATTGAAATGCAATAGACATACAGCACCATGTAAGTTTAAGGTGTACAACATAAAGATTTGACTTTCATCATGGAATCATTTTCACAATAAATTTAGTTGAACATCAATCATCTCATATAGATAAAATTTAAAGCAATAGGAAAAATATTTTTCCTTTGTGATGAGAAGTCTTAAGATTTATTCTCTTAACTTATACACAACATACAGCAGTGTTAATGATTATTTATCATGTTTTACATTGCACCTCTAGTACTTATTTATCTTATAACTAGAAGTTTCCACCTTCTGACTACCTTTGTCCAATTCCCCTATCCATCCTATCCCCACCTCTGGTAACCACAAATCTGATCTCTTTTTCTATGAGTTTGTTTGTTGATGTATAATTGACTTACAACATCATGCTTGTTCCTGTTACACAGCATAGTGATTTAATATTTCTATATATTTTAAACTGACCATCATGATAAGTTTAGTTATGATCTGTCACCATACAAAGATATTACATAGTTACTGACTATTTCCCCCACACTGTATACATTTCATATCCACGTCTCATTTATTTTGTACCTGGAAGTTTATACTTCTTCTTAATCTCCTTCACCTACTTTTTTCTTCTTCCTACCCCAATCCCTTCTGGAAAACACCTGTTTTTTCCTCTCTAAAACTGTGTATATGTTTTGTTATGTTTCTTCATTTGTTTTGTTTTTTAATTTTTCACCCATAAGTGAAACCATAAAGTTTGTGTTTTTCTTGATCTCACTTATTTCACTTAGCTTAATATCTTCTAGGTCTATTCAAGTTGTCCCAAATGGCAAGATTCATTCTTTTTATGGTTGAATGATAATTTCATTTTGTGTGTGTGTGTGTGTGTGTATGTGTGTGTATATACATATATGTATATATATGTGATGGAATATATATACACACATGGTGGAATATTATTCAGCCATAAAAAGAATATGCACAGACCATATCTTATTTATCCATTCACATATTCATATGTACTTAGATTGTTTCCATATCTTGACTATTGTAAACAGTGCTACAATGAGCATAGGAGTGTATATATCTTCTTGAATTAATGGTTTTGTTTTCTTTAGATAAATACCCAGGAATAGAATTGCTGGATTATATGGTGGTTTTGTTTTTAACTTTTTGAGGAACCTCCATACAGTTTTCCACAGTGGCTGCACCAATTTATTCCTACCCACAGTGTGTGAGGGTTGCCTTTTCACCACATCCTTGCCAACACCTGATATTTGTTGTCTTGTTGATAGTCGCCATTTTCTAACAAGCGTGAGGTGATATGGATAAAAATAAAATATCCACAGCTATTACAAGCAGTGCTACAATGAACACAGGGGTGCATATATCTTTTTGAATTAGTATAAAGTATAAACCAACTAAATATCTGTTGGTTTGTTAATGGCCCTTCTGAGTCTCTTGAGTTTATTCAAACTGGTCAGTGTCTATACCAGATGGCTGTTAAATATTTGCAGTATTTGTCTTGACCATATCTAATAAGATCCTGCTTTTCTTTCCTGATTCTTATTTTGCCATTTTCTCCAAACTGTCTGTTTCACTCACCCTTGTCATGAAGTGTGAAGGGGCTTAGAAAGCTAACCATGTAGTCTGTTGACAACATGGCTAACAACATAACAGTTTCATAGATGCTGGCAGGAGACACTAAGTTCCTAGGTTAGAGACAAAGGATATCACTGTGCATAGCTCAGCAAGCAGATTCATGTTCATGTTGGTTCTTCCTACTTCCCAAGTCCCACGAGGGTGATGTGGATATAAGCTCAGCTGGATGCCATGCACACAATGCCATGCACACAGTGTTTCTCTGAGCTTAGGAAACCCTCAGTCTTATAAGTAAGCTGATAGTAAACTTGTCCTTTGACAAGTTTAGTAAGGATAGTAAACTTCCTCCTTTGACCTGGAGGAAGATATTACCTTTATGTTTCTCATTAGGGAAAAATATCCTCTTTTGAGAGAGAGAGAGAGAGAGAGAGTATCTGTATATTTCAAGATGGTTGGTTGCTATGCAAATATCCTTGGAAAGATGGTCCAGCACAAGAACTGATATGCTGATACAAGATGTCAATAAATGCCGTGGAGAATTGTCTCTAAACAAAGCTGCCCATAAATCTCTGTGATTTATGTTAGTGTAAGGAGACACAGTTTTGATTCCTGGGTCCGGAAGATTCCCCTGGAGGAAGAAATGGCAAGCCAATACAGTATTCTTAGCTGGAGAATCCCATGGAGAGAGGAGCCTGGTGTCCTACAGTCCATGGGGTTCAAAGAGTCAGACATGACTGAACAACTGAGCATGCATGCATGGGCTTAGTTGCTGTGTGGCATGTGGGATCTTCCCAGACCAGAGATTGACCCCATGCCTCCTGCATTGGAGGTGGAAGAGCCCCTGGAGAAGGGAATGGCAACCCACTTCAGTATTCTTTCCTGGAGAATCCCATGGACAGAGGAATTTGGTGGGCTACAGAGTCCATGGGGTTGCAAAGAGTCAGACACAACTGAGCAAGTAACACTTCTTTACCACTAGTCACCAGGGAAGCCCCAAAATGGAAATGGAATGGATGGAAACATTTGATTAAGGTTTATTTACCTCTCATGGTAGATACCGTTTCATAATTGTCAGGGAATGTACTGTATTGCTTGACTTGAATCTCTGTGGTCTAGCACAGTAACTGGCACATGGTAGATAGTTAATAAATATTTGTGGAATGAAAAAAAAGTATATGTGTTAAGCATGTAGTATTTAAGTTAGCAAGACCTGTGGTTATGTAGTGTCTTAGCAAGTATTCTAGAATTTTCTAAGTGTTTGATTTTGTGAAATCACCTGCAAATAATGAGAGTTTGGTCTATTTACTTCTACTGTTTATGCTTCATTTCTTTGGTATGTCTCTGTGTGTGTATGTACAACTAGCTGCAGAGGCTAGGATCTCCAGTGTAATGATGCAAGTACTAGTGAGTGGACATTCCTCTTCTGTTTTGATTAAAACAAGTATAGTTCTGATATTTCTTTAAGAATGTTTTTCTAGAAGCTAATGTTAAAGAAATTGAATTTTTAAAAATTAATTTACTTATTTTAATTGGAGGCTAATTACTTTACAGTATTGTGGTGGTTTTTGCCATACATAGACATGAATCAGCCATGTGTGTACATGTGTCCCACCATCCTGGACGCCCCTCCCACATCCTTCCCCGCCTCATCCCTCTGGGTTGTCCCAGAGCACCAGCTTTGGGTGCCCTACTTCATGCATTGAATTTTCACTGGTCATCTATTTTACATATGGTAATACACATGTTTCAGTGCTATTCTCTCATACAGTCCCACCCTTGCCTTCTCCCACATAGTCCAAAAGTCTGTTCTTTATCTGTGTCTAAAGAAATTGCTTTTAATTTGTAGTTGGCTAAGATTTCTTTTTTTTTTTTAATGTATGTTGTCTTTTGTCAATCACTTCTTTCCAGTATTTTCTCTTTTAATCTGTTGGCGATTGAGTAGAACAATTCTTACATTCCAAGAAAAAAATTATATGTTTAGATATCACTTAGGAAGGCTTTTGCCTGCAAATAACAGAATATCCAATTAAGAGTGAACTTAATAACAAAAACAGACATTACCTCATATTACAAGAAGTCTGGAGTTAAGTTTTTCCAAACTGGTTCAGGCTCAGAATGTTAGGACTCAGACCCAAGTCTCGGAGATTCTCATGGTCTTCCTCTTATGATCTTTACATGACTCTAGCAATTCTTAGCCTCATGTTTGCATACAGAAGCCAAAGCCATTATGTATACAATCTTTAAAAGCAAGTATATATTAAAATACATCAAACTTGAAATTTGTTTCATTTCAGTATTAATCTACATGCAAATATATTGATTGAGTAGCATAGGAAAACATATACATCTCAGTCATCAAGATATCAATCTAATAGTTGGTGATTACATATTAAAGCGTTCATATCAATGAAGATTAGGTCTACATACATTAAAACCCAATTACATTTTTAATACTTTTAGAGAATCTGTGTATATTCTTGAATCATTCATTTAACATCTGAAGTTTTTTCTAAAGCTGTACGTCACACTATAATCCCATAATCCAGATTACATGAATATAGTTAACATACTGCATGATTATTTCAAACTTCCTGATAAATTTATTTTGTAAGCATCCTTTAAATGTGTATTGACATGTAGCTTAATATTTATAGGTTGAAGTTATATCCATTGAAATTTGATATATTTGAATTTATAACTTAATTTTAAAAAGCAGCTTTTTTTGATTGGTTTGGATATATACATCACAACACTAGGGCTTCAATTTGAACATTTAATCTACAATTTATAAACATTTATAAATATTGTACTTGAAAGGAAAAATAGTCTCTTTTTTTCCTTTGTGAATAGATGTTATTTTGAATCATAAGTTCAACATATCTCTTAGGATTCTACCTCAAAACTATGTAGAAAATGCTTGCTTTTCTTGGAAATATACTTGAATTAATTCCAGCTGCATATTTTAGATATGACTTATTTTGAAAACACATAACACTTGGATAATATAGGCAGTACTTTGTTATGAATCTTTGTCAAAATCTGACACTTTGTGCAAATAAAATCAAGAAGTAAAGAATTAAGGGACAACTAAATGATGAGGATAATAAAAATCTAAAGTGTAAATTATAAAATATTATTTATTCAGTGATTTGAATAATATGGTAAATGCTAATGAGTATTCTCAAACTTACCAGTAAGTATAATTAAATTCAATATTATTTAAGCTTATGTGTGTTTTTGAAATCTGGTATTTTTGAAACCCTTTGTATGGAGGTTTAGATAACCTGAATGATTTTCACATAATGACAAAACTTTTTTGAACAAAAAAGTTTCAGTTCAGTTCAGTTCAGTCGCTCAGTCGTGTCCGACTCTTTGCTACCCCATGAATCACAGCACGCCAGGCCTCCCTGTCCATCACCAACTCCCGGAGTTCACTCAAACTCATGTCCATCAAGTCGTGATGCCATCCAGCCATCTCATTCTCTGTTGTCCCCTTCTCCTCCCACCCCCAATCCTTCCCAGCATCAGAGTCTTTTCCAGTGAGTCAACTCATCGCATGAGGTGGCCAAAGTATTGGAGTTTCAGCTTTAGCATCAGTCCTTCCAATGAACACCCAGGACTGGTCTCCTTTAGAATGGACTGGTTGGATCTCCTTGCAGTCCAAGGGACTCTCAAGAGTTTAGAGCAGACAAAAATAAACCAAGAAATTTTAGAAATAGCCATTTCTAGTGGTCTTATCACCGAATATGAATTAAATAGCAATTGACATACACAAGAATTAAAAATCAGTGCATGGAAGGTAGACCTGAAGGAATTACACAGTGAGACACTGAGTGACAAGGATAAAAAATATAAAATACAAGATAGAAAATATAAAAGAGAGACTAAAATATAGATAGAATAAATAAGTCTGTCATAATTGAGGAAAAAAGAGAATGTAAAAAACAGTATAAAGGAAACAGTAGCAGACAGTTTTCTGAAAACAGTCAAAACATTTCACTAATACAGAAAGTTCAAAGTTTAAAAAGAAAGGTATCCTCTTTGATTGCTTTCAGTAGTGTTTTATAGTTTTCTATGTACAAGTCTTTTGTTTCCTTAGGTAGATATATTCCTAAGTATTTAATTCTTTTCGTTGCAACAGTGAATGGAATAGTTTCCTTAATTTCTCTTTCTATTTTCTCATTATTAGTGTATAGGAATGCAAGGGATTTCTGTGTGTTGACTTTATATCCTGCAACGTTACTGTAATCATTGATTAGCTCTAATAGTTTTCTGGTAGAGTCTCTAGGGTTTTCTGTGTAGAGGATCATGTCATCAGCAAACAGTGAAAGTTTTACTTCTTCTTTTCCAATTTGGATTCCTTTTATGTCTTTTTCTGCTCTGATTGCTGTAGCCAAAACTTCCAGAACTATGTTGAATAGTAGTGGTGAGAGTGGGCACCCTTGTCTTGTTCCTGACTTTAGGGGAAATGCTTTCAGTTTTTCACCATTGAGGATAATGTTTGCTGTGGGTTTGTCATATATAGCTTATATTATGTTGAGGTATGTCCTTTCTATTCCCACTTTCTGGAGGGTTTTTATCATAAATGGTTGTTGAATTTTGTCGAAGGCTTTCTCTGCATCTATTGAGATAATCATATGATTTTTATTTTTCAGTTTGTTAATGTGGTGTACTACGTTGACTGATTTGCGGACATTGAAGAATCCTTGCATTCCTGGGATAAAGCCCACTTGGTATAAAACACTACTGAAAGCAATCAAAGAGGACACTAATAGATGGAGAAATATACCATGTTCATGGATTGGAAGAATAAATATTGTAAAAATGAGTATACTACCCAAAATAATTTATACATTCAATGCAATCCCTATCAAGCTACCAAAGATATTTTTCACAGAACTAGAACAAATAATCTCACAATTTGTATGGAAATACAAAAAACCTCGAATAGCCAAAGCAATCTTGAGGAAGAAAAATGGAACTGGGGGAATTAACCTGCTAGACTTCAGGCTCTACTACAAAGCCACAGTCATCAAGACAGTATGGTACTGGCATAAAGACAGAAATATAGATCAATGGAACAAAATAGAAAGCCCAGAGATAAATCCACGCATCTATGGACACCTCATCTTTGACAAAGGAGGCAAGAATATAAAATGGAGAAAAGACAGTCTCTTTAACAAGTGGTGCTGGGAAAACTGGTCAGCCACTTGTAAAAGAATGAAACTAGAACACTTCCTAACACCATACACCAAAATAAACTCAAAATGGATTAGAGAGCTAAATGTAAGACCAGAAACTATAAAACTCCTAGAGGAGAACGTAGGCAAAACACTCTCCGACATAAATCACAGAAGGATCCTCCATGACCCACCTCCCAGAATATTGGAAATAAAAGCAAAAATAAACAAATGGGACCTAATTATAATCAAAAGCTTCTGCACAGCAAAGGAAACTATAAGTAAGGTGAAAAGACAGCCTTCAGAATGGGAGAAAATAATAGCAAATGAAGCAACTGATAAAGGATTAATCTCCAAATTATACAAGCAGCTCCTGCAGCTCAATTCCAGAAAAATAAATGACCCAATCAAAAAATGGGCCAAAGAACTAAACAGACATTTCTCCAAAGAAGACATAAAGATGGCTAACAAACACATGAAAAAATGCTCAACATCCCTCATAATCAGAGATGCAAATCAAAACCACAATGAGATACCATTTCACACCAGTCAGAATGGCTGCTATCCAAAAGTCTACATGCAATAAATGCTGGAGAGGATGTGGAGAGAAAGGAACCCTCTTACACTGTTGGTGGGAATGCAAACTAGTACAGCCACTATGGAGAACAGTGTGGAGATTCCTCAAAAAACTGGAAATAGAACTGCCATATGATCCAGCGATCGCACTCCTGGGCATACACACCGAGGAAACCAGAATTGAAAGAGACACGTGTACTCCAATGTTCATTGCAGCACTGTTTATAATAGCCAGGACATGGAAGCAACCTAGATGTCCATCTGCAGGCGAATGGATAAGAAAGCTTTGGTACATATACACAATGGAGTATTATTCAGCCATTAAAAAGAATACATTTGAATCAGTTCTAATGAGGTGGATGAAACTGGAGCCTATTATACAGAGTGAAGTAAGCCAGAAATAAAAACACCAATATAGTATACTAACACATATATATGGAATTTAAAAAGATGCAAATGATAACCCTGTATACGAGACAGCAAAAGAGACACAGATGTATAGAACAGTCTTTGGGACTCTATGGGAGAGGGTGAGGGTGGGATGATTTGGGAGAATGGCATTGAAACACGTATGTTGTCATATGTGAAACGAATCACTAGTTCAGGGTCAATGCATGTTATAGGATGCTCAGGGCTGGCATGCGGGGATCACCCAGAGGGAGGATAAAGGGAGGAGGGAGGTGGGAGGGGGGTTCAGGAGGGGGAACTTATGTAAACCTGGGGCAAATTCATATCAATGTATGGCAAAACCAACCAATATAATATTGTAAAATAACTTGCCTCCAATAAAAAATAAATTAATTACATTAAAAAAAAAAGAAAGGTAAATAAGAGTAAATCCACATCCACAATAATGTGGTGATATTTCAGCACACCACAGACAAAGAGAATATCTCAAATACAGTGGAAGGTAAATACAGATTACCTACTGAGGAATGATAATTAAACTAACATAAGATCATTTTTAAAACAATGGATGTTAATATGGAAAAGAACAATAACTTTAAAAATCCTCAGTTCAGTTTAGTTCATTTCAGTCGCTTAGTCGTGTCTGACTCTTTGCGACCCCATGAACCACATCATGCCAGGCCTCCCTGTCCATCACCAGCTCCCAGAGTTCACTCAAACTCATGTCCATGGAGTCGGTGATGCCATCCAGCCATCTCATTCTCTGTCGTCCCCATCTCCTCCTACCCCCAATCCCTCCTAGCATCAGACTCTTTTTCCAATGAGTCAACTCTTTGCATGAGGTGGCCAAAGTATTGCAGTTTCAGCTTTAGCATCAGTCCTTCCAATGAACACCCAGGATTGATTTCCTCTAGAATGGACTGGTTGGATCTCCTTGCAGTCCAAGGGACTCTCAAGAGTCTTCTCCAGCACCACAGTTCAAAAGATCAATTCTTCGGCGATCAGCTTTCTTCACAGTCCAACTCTCACATCCATACATGACCATGGGAAAAAGCATAGCCTTGACTAGATGGACCTTGGTTGGCAAAGTAATGTCTCTGCTTTTTAATATACTATCTAGGCTGGTCACAACTTTCCTTCCAAGGAGTAAGCGTCTTTTAATTTCATGGCTGCAATCAGCATCCGCAGTGATTTTGGAGCCCCCCAAAATAAAGTCTGACACTGTTTCCACTGTTTCCCCATCTACTTCCTGAGGGAAAGTAATTCTCAGCTTTTTTTTTGTCCTTGCTAATAGGTTAACTTTCAAGAATGAGGGTCAAGCCTTTTTTTTTAAAACAAACAGAAGCTTAGAGAAGTTACCAGCACAGAGATTCATAAAGGGGATTTAAAAAAAAAAAAGAACTTCAAGAAGAAAACTGAACCCAGAAAAAAGTCCTGTATGTGGGAAGAAATGATGGGCAAAGACACTGGCAACCATGTAGATGAATGTAAAGTAACTTTGTCCCTATAATGTAATGAGGATGCAGCGGCAGTAAAAGTGTATCTTGCAGATCTCTAATACAGAGGAGCTTAACTGACTGAGAGCTCCGGTTTCTACACTCTGAAGTCCATCACCCAAGCTCACTCTTCCCATGCACTTTTCCCAACCAATGACAGTGCACAGAGATACTAAGTCAAGCCTGTTCCTGGGAAATACAGGATTCCTTTCAAGAGGATCTTTCACTTGAAGACTCCTACAGCACTTAGAATGCCACAGCCCAAACAACCTGCTTCAGAGCCTGGCTTTTCCAGCCTCTCTCCACTTTTTCCAAGAGAGGTTTCCCTAATAAAATCCTCACTCATTTAATCCTGCTTCTTGAGGACTTGAACTAACACAGTATTATTGTCTAACTTGTTGGGTTAACAACAAAGTCAGTTAAGCTGAGAAAAAAATAAACAGACATGAATCATATATAGAACAAATGCAAAATGATAGATATAAATTTAAGCATGTCAATACACTATCCAAAGTAAGTAGATTAAACTTTTTATCAAAAAACAAAGATTGTCAAACCTGATGGCAAAAATTAAAGTATATGCCTTCTGAAAGATACATTTTATTATTTTATCTTTCCATTTTTTTTTCTATTTTCTTGAAGGGAAGTCACCACATAAATAGCGATATGTAAAACATGGATTCATTTCCAAAATAAATATGATTTCATAGAAGAGTGACTTTTAATATGTGTGATTCTAGAAAACATAGGTTAACACACATTTCAACTATATTAAACAGGTACCTTTACTTTCATAGAGCAGTATTCAAATTATGTACCTTTTAGCAACCTATTGTTTTTCTCTACCATTTATTCTTTTTATAGTTTATAATATTATTTTTAATTTTTATGCAATTTAAAATTTTACTTTATGTTTACAGTTATTACAAAATATTGGCTAGATTCCCCATGTTGTACAAAGCATTCTTGAATCTATCTTATACCCAGTAGTTTGCACTTTCCATTCCCTTACCTCTGTATTGCTCCTCCTTCCCCTCCCCACGGCAACCACTAATTTGTTTTTATATCTGTGAGTCTGCTTCTTTTTTGTTAAATTCATGAGTTTGTTGTATTTTTTAGATTTCACATATAAAAAATATCATACAGTATTTGTCTTTTTCTGTCTGACTTATTTCACTTAGCCTAATACTCTCCAAGTCCATCCATGTTGCTGCAAATGACAAAATTTCGTTCTTTTTATGGCTAATAGTATTCCACTGTGTATATATACCACACAAAATACATTTTAGATGAAAAGATATACACATATTGAAAATAAAATGATGCAAAATATATACAATGTAAACATTAAGCATATGAGAACTAGAATTGCTCTATTCATACTGGATAAATAAAATTTAATTTAAGGAATATTTCCAGAGACAAAGAGGGACATTTCATAATGCTAAAAAAGTCATTACATTAGATGGATATAACAATTAAAAATTAATATGTATCTGACAGTAGAATGCTTGAGAGAACATGAAGCCAAAAGCCAGCTTAAAGAAGAAATAAGCAGTTCAGCAGTTATATATACATCTATTGCTTCCCTGATTATCTCAGTTGGTAAAGAATCCACCTGCAATGCAGGAGATCGTGATTCGATTCCTGGTCGGGAAGATTCCCTGAAGAAGGGATAGGCTACCCACTCCATTATTCTTGGGTTTCCCTTGTGTCTAAGCTGGTAAAGAACCTGCCTGTAATATGGGAGACCTGGGTTTGATCCCTCTAATTTTAAAATGTAAAATAATTTTAAATTATTGTCGCTGTAATTTTAAAATGTAAAATCTTTTTTTCTTATTTTGCTCACATTTAAAAAATATAAAGTAGTTAAGCTATTCTAAATAAGTTTAAATTCACCTTCTTCAATCTCATCTCCTTTTGTCCCTCCTCAAAGACAACCTCTATGAAGAATTTAGGTTCATAATTTTCCTTCATGTGCATGTGGCTTATAACCTGAGCCTCATTTTTTAGTGCATGTAAATATCATACTGCACACATATTTTTTCAGCCATTTATTTTACTTAAATTATCCCCTATGCTATTGTGTATAGATCAATTTCATTCATATAACAGCACTGAATAAATATATTTTCTTTGTCTACTGATGAAAAAATAATCTTCTTCATTAAATAAGTGTTACCAAGTAAAACTTAGAGAAGCTTTAGCAAAATGATAAATGCTTGTGTTTTGGGAAAGGCACTCTAATCTCCTTTTAAACATGTCTTACAAGCATATCTTTTAAATAACCTTTTGAAGATTGCTGACATGTGATGATAAGGTCTGCTCTCCCTTCCCTGTGGAATATTAAGAGATCTACCTGTATGTCACAAGGATTCTGAGAACCCAAGAAAAGTTTTGGAAGGGTTTTTTAGGAAGTTTAATGCCATTCTTTGTAAATGATACAGTTTTATTTAAAATTCTAAATCCGTGGTTCTCTTTGTCCTAACACTATTCCATGGTCCCCAACACTTTGCTATTACAAAAATGATGCATAGTGCATATTTAAAAGCGCTATTTATATATGGCTGAGGTGAGTCTTCATTGCTGTGTGTGGGCTTTCTGTAGTTGTGGTCAGTGGAGACTCCTCTCTAGTTGCGGTGCATGGGCTTCTTGCTGCGGTGACTTCGCTAGTTGCGGAGCATGGGCTCTAGGGTGCGCAGCCTTCAGTAGTTAGAGCACACATGCTTAGTTGCCCTGAAGCATGTGGAATCTTCCTAGACCAATCATTGAATCTGTGTCCCTGAATTAGCAGGTGGATTTTTAACCGCTGGACCACCAGGAAAGTCACATAGTGCCTATTTTTACGTCTCTTTGGATAGAGTTTCTGTGTAAGAAACTGAAAGTTGCTATAGAAAAAATACTTAGAAGTTGAACTGTTGGGTTAGAAAGTTTAAGTGTTTTGGGGTTCCTCTAAATATTGACAAATTGCTCAACTAGTGTGTCTGTTCTAGTTTGTTCTATTTTCTATATAAGATTTCCCTATCCTCAACACTCTTGTCAGCAGCTGGTATTGGCAACATTAAATGTGGTTGCTAAAAGTGGTATCTTTCCTGCTTTCATTTACATTTACATGGTTATTTGTGATATTGTTCTCTTTTCTGTACTCTTAATCTGTATAGTCACACTATTATAATATAACACACTATTTCAATTTCTTTAAGTTTAAATAACTTAAATAGTACATTTTGATATTAGTAGAAGTCTATGCTCTTTGTATCATGCAACACTCCCTTGATATCCTACTTTTTACTTTTACTTAGCTCTTTCCACAGAGAAGGCAATGGCAACCCACTCCATTACTCTTGACTGGAAAATCCCATGGACGGAGGAGCCTGGTAGGCTGCAGTCCATGGGGTCGCTAAGAGTCGGACACAACTGAGCGACTTCACTTTCACTTTTCACTTTCATGCATTGGAGAAGGAAATGGCAACCCACTCCAGTGTTCTTGCCTGGAGAATCCCAGGGATGGGGGATCCTGGTGGCCTGCCTCTCTGGGGTCGCACAGAGTCAGATACGACTGAAGTGACTTAGCAGCAGCAGCAGCTCTTTCCAGAGTAAAATTTTTATTTGTAAAATCTTTTAAGCTTCTGATGGTGAAGGAATGTTTATTAGGCCCCATCTGTATACTGTATATGGGTTCATTTCTGTTTCAACTTTCTTAGCACTTACTAAGGTGTGATACATATAGCAGGTAAATGAATGAATGGACAAACTAGCCAATCTCTGTCTCAGTCTGTCAGTGGGTGAGTGAAAGATCTCATTAGGCCATGGCCTTATTTGATGCATAACTCATACCACCTATTTCACCAACACCTGGCGTCTATGATAATAGGTCCTATGTTAGCTTTATCAGAGTTCCTGGGAGTAGTGCTATTAAAGCTGGCCCCTGCTTTAGTTTCTAGAACATTATTCCACTGGGTCTTCCTGCCCCAGAGTCAAGAGAGTATCACTGATGAGCTAGGACTGTAAGGGACCATCTCTGAGTGATACATAGCACTGAGTATATGCTCCTTGTACCTTGCCTAATGAATGCAGTTAAAAATGATGAATAATAATAGTAATAGGAGCTTAGAGAAAGCTAGACTCAAAAGCAATAACAATAAATGACAATATTTATTATAATAGTATTATCATTTACCTTCCTTTTTTTTTTAACTAGGGGATTTAATCTTTTAGCCTTGAGCATTATCTTTCTTTAACTGCTGAAATGATTTGCCCAAGGATACACAAATGAGCTGGTAACTCAATTTTAATTAAACGCAGATCTGTCTACATATCTTGACCTTCACAACTTCTCCAGTGCAAACCCCACTTGGAAAGGTACAGCATGCTTTATATAGCTAATTTAAATAGTGGTAAATAGCCCTGAATTTGACACATTGAATTTCTTCATCATCTTTTTAATCATGAAAACCATGTGGCATCACCAAGTCTTTCAAAATACTGCAAGGACTCAATGATTACACCTACATAATTCTAGAAGTTTATAGCTCTTATATGTTTTACTCTTGTTCCCAAGTCTACTTTGTGGGAAAAGGAAGTACTGGGTGGATTTACTTCTTGGTATCTTCTTTTATTAATAATATCTATGGTGAGCTGGAGGTGGAGTTGTTCTAACCTAATCAAATCAGTTCAGTTCAGTCACTCAGTCGTGTCTGAGTCTTTGTGACCCCATGAACCGCAGCACACCAGGCCTCCCTGTCCATCACCAACTCCCAGAGTCTACCCAAACCCATGTCCATTGAGTCAATGATGCCATCCAACCATCTCATCCTCCGTCGTCCCATTCTCCTGCCCTCAATCTTTCCCAGCATCAGGGTCTTTTCAAATGAGACAGTTCTTCACTTCAGGTGGCCAAAGTATTGGAATTTCAGCTTCAACATCAGTCCTTCCAATGAACACCCAGGACTGATCTCCTTTAGGATGGACTGGTTGGATCTCCTTGCAGTCCAAGAGACTCTCAACAGTCTTCTCCAACACCACAGTTCAAAAGCATCAATTCTTCGGCACTCAGCTTTCTTTATAGTCCAACTCTCACATCCATGCATGACCACTGGAAAAACCATCACCTTGACTAGATGGACCTTGGTTGGCAAAGTAATATCTCTGCTGTTTAATATGCTGTCTAGGTTGGTCATAACTTTTCTTCCAAGGAGTAAGTGTCTTTTAATTTCATGGCTGCAATCACCATCTGCAGTGATTTTGGAGCCCATAAAAATAAAGTCATAGTTCTAGTTTAAAGAATTTTCTAGTTGTATGGGATTTTATTAAAAAGGAAATGGCAACCCACTCCAGTATTTTTGCCTGGAGAATCCCATGGACAGAGGAGCCTGGTGGGCTACAGGCCATGGGGTCATGAAGAGTCAGACACAAATGAGTGAGTAACACACACAGAGCAAGGCAGATGTTGCAGTAAAATTTTTCTTTCTGCCTTAAGTAGTGGTCTCTTAGGAAATAGAGAATTTTGTATTATTGAGCAAAACTGCTGAGGAGGGACTCAACTCTCATGGGGTAGGTGGAGTCCCTGGTAGTGGAGGGATGACTTTCATCCAGAACAATGAGAAAATAAAAATAGAATTCAAGGAAAGTCCAGGGGAAATCCCATTCTGGATTCTGAACTGCAGCCCAATGTGGTAAGACCGTGCAATTTCCAGAGATACCTCTGAAGTTTATCTAAGATGTGCTTATAGAGAAACTTCTTTTCTCTGAATAACAAAATATTGTATATGATACAATGTGTGTGTGTGTGTGTGTGTGTGCTCGGTCACTAGGTCGTGTCTGACTCTTTGTGACCTTATGGACTGTAGCCTGCCAGGCTCCTCTGTCCATGTAGACAAGAATACTGGAGTGGGTTTTCATTTCCCACTCCAAGGGATCTTCCCAACCCAAGGATCGAATCTGTATCTCCTGTCTCTCTAACACTGGCAGGTGGGTTCTTTACCGCTGAGCCACCTGGGAAGCATATATGATGGGATTAGAAGTCATTTTAAATAAATGCTTTAAAAGACTTTCTAGAAGAATACAAAGATAGCAATAATTCATCCTCAGGAATATTATGCAGAAGATGGATCAATCTTCTCACAACATTTTCATATTCAGAAAGCAGTGATAAGTTTGAATCATCACTTTGCTTGAAAACGTCTCAGAATCACAGATACCCTATCTGTTGGGATATACATGATTTTGGATTTCTGTACTATGATGAAAGGAAGTTAAAATGTAAAAAGAAGGGAAAAGGAAAAGATATCCCCTTGTACTAAGATTTATTCTTACACAAATTACCTTAATTATCCCAATAACTCAAGACTTTTAGGCCAATGACAATTAACTTAATAACTACTTTAATTAACTGAACAATTTAAATGTGCCTATACATAAATTTTACAAAATATACACACCCTATAATTTAGAGGTTAAGTTTTATTTAAGAGGCTGATTAGTGTAATTTATTTTCCAGTATCAGCATTCCAATAGAACATATTTACAATGCATCCAAAGTTCATTTATACCTAATGCTTCATCATTTCTAAAAGGTTTTCTTTCTGAGTGTACCTGTATCTGGAACACACTATTTGTGGGAACAAAAAAGAAAACTCCACTTAAAAATCTGTAATCTATACTTTAATTTTAGTTAGCATTTTAGAATTTATAAAGCACTTACTATATATCATTTTCATGGAATCCTTTCACGAATATCATTGTTAGAATTTATTCAGTCTTTTATCCCAAGGTCATATGGCCACAAATTGGAGAATTCAAGGAGGAAATAAAATACATCTTTTGACTCCTGTTTCTTCCAAAATATATTATTTTTAGTAAAGATTCTAGAATTCTTATACATTAATTCAGCAGGCAAAACTTTTTTGGGAAACATTTTCTGCATTTCCTCTATCTCTTCTTGAGTATTAAAGATTCAGGAGGCATCTACAAATTCAGAGCTAAGAAAGTATATATTTTAAAGATTTAATAGATTTTAAGAAGTGCAGATTGTTCTTTGTGGCAGAGAAAACAATAATGTAAAAAACTAGCATTTTTCTTTTTAGTTCAGTGAGTGAAATGAAGACTTGGATCATTTTGCTAAATACTATGCCTAAAACTCAGCTGTAGGGCATATTTGCAGACTGTCAGAAAGAACGCATTTCACGTCTCAAACTTATCATTTTTGCCATTGTTGAAAACTACTAATACTCAAAACTCTTTGTAGCACTGTAGTTATCATCATTAATATACACTTTGTGCATTTTTTATACTCTGTTGCCTGTCATGAAAATAAAAACCCAAAAGACTTTAGAAAGTGACCTTGTGTCTATTTTCTATTGCCGAGTAACCATTTGCCCTAAATTAAAACACTAGTGAGTTGTCTCATGGTTTCTGTAGCTCAGAAATCTCTGACTGACACAACTCTGCTTAGGAACCCATGAGGCTGACATGAAGGTGCTGGCCAGTGCATGGGTCTCATTTGCAGCTTGAGGGTCCTCTTCTCGGCTCATTTAGGCATTATCAGAATGCAGTTCCTTGTGATTATAATATGATCAAGGCCCTACTTCTCTTGCTCGCTGTTGGCTAGGGTTGCTCATAGCTCTTAGAGTCTACCCTCAGGTCCTACCCTCATCCAAAGGCAATTCAAGACATGGTTATCCAACGAAGAGCTCTCTGATGTTTCTGATAGCTTTAAAAAGTCTCATCTAATTAGTTCACCCTGGGAGGGGAGGGAAAAGATTCCAATTTGATTCACTTAAAGTCAGCAGAGAATAATTATATCTGCAAAATATGTTTTGCCACGTAATGCAACATAATCATGGAAGTAATATCTTATTGTATTTGCTGATTGCAGCCATGAAATTAAAAGATGCTTACTCCTTGGAAGGAAAGTTATGACCAACCTAGATAGTATATTAAAAAGCAGAGACATTACTTTGCCAACAAAGGTCTGTTTAGTCAAGGCTATGGTTTTTCCCGTGGTCATGTATGGATGTGAGAGTTGGACTGTGAAGAAAGCTGAGCGCCGAAGAATTGATGCTTTTGAACTATGGTGCTGGAGAAGACTCTTGAGAGTCCCTTGGACTGCAAGGAGATCCAACCAGTCCCTTCTAAGGGAGATCAATCCTGGGTGTTCATTGGAAGGACTAATTCTGAAGCTGAAACTGCAATACTTTGGCCACCTCATGCGACGAGTTGACTCACTGGAAAAGACTCTGATGCTGGGAAAGGTTGAGGGCGGGAGGAGAAGGGGGCGACAGAGAATGAGATGGCTGGATGGCATCGCCGACTCTGTGGACATGAGTTTGAGTGAACTCCGGGAGTTGGTGATGGACAGGGAGGCCTGGCGTGCTGTGATTCATGGGGTCGCAGAGAGTCGGACACGACTGAGCGACTGAACTGAACTGAACGGAACTGATGACATTTCAAGAGGAGGGATTTACATAGCCGTGTACTCCAAGGAGCAGGAATATTAAGGGCCACTTTAGAAACCTACCCGTCACAGACCTATAGTCTCGAGTATTTCCATTAAAGAGGATATTATCCTTTATTTAAACATCTTTATTTTTGAAAAACGGTTGGTGCTGTTCTCCTGGTTAGAGCATTCTGAGTGTTCTTGGGAATGTTGCCTTCCTTATGACACTGATGACACTGACCTCTCCGTGTCAGTCCTGCAGTGTTGTCCCCTTCCTCCCTTTATTCCAGGTGTGGGAAGTGTATATAGTAGTGATGGCCAATCAGCGTTTCACATCCCCTTAACAGTGATTTATTTAGAGGCATGTGACATGAGGATACCAGTTAGAGTGGTTTCTGAAAGTTTGGGTAGAATTAGTAGAAGTAAGTTATCTCTTTCCCCTGACATTTTTGGATGTGGAGTGAGATAATACGTGTGTGAGTAGCGTCTGTGTACTTGTCTGGTTGGCAGGTGTGGAGTGGGTGGCGGTGTTGACAGTTTTAGCCACTTGCTTCAAGTCTTCTTTAAAATGTTCGTATTCACGGATTTAAAGCACACATTTTTATGATGAAAGTATTAATTATCTTTCATATAAAATTTCCATTGTCTTTCTTTTTAAATTTATAAATGTTTAATTTGGCACTTTCTTGGATTGGGTTCCTTGGGAAGCAGTCTGCTGAGATGCACACAGATTTGGAGAGAAGGGTTCTCGGCAACAGTATCTGTGAGTGAATGTTAGTCAGGATTGTCCTTCAGATGTGAACAGAATAGCACCAAGGCGTGCTCCAGGGAGTTATCTGGGTGTCAGTTTAAACAGTCGCTCACAAGCACGTTCATGAGCAAAACAAAGATTTTTACATGTTATGTCCATTCCTCTGTGTCTATCCATATGCCTTTTTCTCAGACTTCTCTGTCTTTTTCATTCCATACCCCATCCAACCAGCCAAGTCATTTGTTGTTGCTCATGAAACCATGCATATCACAACCTTGGGACACTTTCTACACAAAGCAGATGGCTGGGTGCACACTGAAGCTCTGTCCATTAGGAGGAATTTCATTTTGGTTGTTTGCAAGGTCATCTGTGAGTGAGATGCAGGAGCTGGTAATTTTCAGCTTGTACACATATACCGAGCCATGAATCATGAATACATGAGGGAGGAATTTCTGGTATTTCTAATTCACCTAATGAAGGCGATCACTTTCTTTGTTTCCAAGGTCATCTGAGCAGCATGGTAGCACAGTCTCCTAAGGTCCTTGCAGAGCATTAAGTCTTGTGTCATAGGATACATATGGGCTAAGTTGCTTCAGTCTTGTCCGAGTCTTTGCCACCCCATGGATTGTAGTCTGCGAAGCTTCTCTGTCCATGGGATTCTTCAGGCAAGAATACTGGAGTGGGTTACCATTTCCTTCTTCAGGGAATCTTCCTGACCCAGGGTTTGAACCTGTGTCTCTTGAGTCTCCTGCATTGGCAGGCAGGGTCTTTACCACTAGTGCCACCTGGGAACAGTGTGTCATAGGATAGTGCTCCCATATTAATAGTTTCTTCCTTATCCAACTTTATGTTCCATACCCCCTGGCTCCCTTTTCTAGCATCTGGAGATGCAGGTCTACATGTACTTTCCGAGATTCTGCTAATGCTTGTGGTATATGATCCACATTTCAGATAGTCTGCTTCAAAAATGCCTTGGTCCTGAAGGGGAGTTGTTTGCCAATCACTGCACCTTCAACAGGCATCCTTTTATGGCAGGGTCATCTTTCACTGACAATTATTTTTCTGCCTAATGGAGCACATTTATATAATAACAGCTACCATTTATTTGCCATATGACTGTTTGTCATATGATATATCCAGCAATTTATGAATTATTAATTTTTATACATATGCTTCAAGTTATGTTATAATTTTATAAATATAGAAACTAAATTTTAGTGAATTTCAACCCTTTACTCATGGCTGTACACATAGCTAGTATTTAAACTTAGGTTAAAATAACTCAAAAACTCACACTTCTTTGTTTTTTTCCTTCAAATTTTATTGAAGTATAATTGATTTATAGTTATATATTCTGGGGTACAGCTAAGTCATTCAGTTATACATATTCTTTTTCATATTCTTTTCCATTATGATTTGTCACAGGATATTATAGTTCCCCGTGCTATACGGTAGGACCTTGAAAAACTCATATTTTTATGCTATGCATTGCTTTACTTAAAGAACTTCATCTTTTTCTTTTGGCCATGCTGTGCAGCTTGTGAGAGCTTGGTTCCCTGATCAGGGATTGAACCTGGGCCCCTGGTAGGGAAAAGGCTCAGTCCTAACCAACTCGACTGCCAGGAAGTTCCTGAAATACATCTTTAAAAATTTTTATTTATTTATTTGGCTGTGGTGGGTCTTAGCTGTGGCATGTGAACTTTTATTTGCAGCACGTGGGATCAAGTTCCTTGATCAGGCACTGAACCCAGGCCCACTGCATTGGGAGATCAGAGTCTTAGCCACTGGATCACAAGTTCAAGCTCCCTGAACTTCTTCTTTTTGAAACAAATTAATTCTGGGCCTGGTTTTCAATGATCAGGGCAGTAAGAAACACAATATAAGTTTTGATTTGGGGGATTCTCTCTCTTACGACTCTGTAATACTTGAATTTGGGCAAGCGGAGATGAGCAAGTGACCTGGTCAACACCCATATTATCTTTGTCATTACCATTTTGTGTTCTGTTGCATGATGGTTTTACACATGTTCTTCTTTTTTTTTTTTCTGGCAGGAGTATGCTGAGCCTGCTCAGAGATCTCCATTTTAGTGGTTCTTCTGGCTCACACAAGACCTGATACTTCTCTCCAGGCCTAGACCCTAGAGACCAACCTCAGCTATCCCTCTCCATCTCCCCTTTGGGACTCTGTGTGCAGCAGGAACATAGATCTCCACTGCTTGCCAAAATTCCAACCCCATCTAGCTCTAATTCTGAGGGATGCTCATCCTCTCATTTCTTCCAGGTCTTTCCCTTCATCTTTCCCTTCATCTCTCCTCTTCCCTTTTAAATGAAACTCAGCCCTATTACTTCATTAAAGGTTTTAGAAAACAGAAGTCATTAATTCTCTCCTGGAGCAAGAGAAATTCTTACATGCTAGGACTGAAAAATCTTGATTCTTTTCTTCAGGGAGGAAAGATAAAAATATACCAAAATCACTTCCAGTCTTTTGAATTTTGTGCATCAGTGAGAACAGAACAGTAAAAAAGGATTAATATCTCAAATTATCCTGCCACAATTACCATACCTTGAAATTTGGTAATCGTATTAACTGACATCTGTTCAGTGCATAGAAGGTACCAGGCACAGGTGCTTTCTGTTTTGTCTGTTTTTGTGTTTTGACTTTGGCTTTGGTTTATTGACCTCAGAGCACCCTTTGAATGCAGTTAAAAAACGAAAACATACACAATGAGAACGGAACTGGATCCAGGCTGTTGCCACCTGACCCCAAGAGAATTCCTCCAATCAAGCTGGATTTATGCAGAATGCAAGAGGAGAAAAATGAGGCAATCTGGTGCTGAGTCAAGGAGGAGTCAACTGGTAGAAGAGCAGTGAGGGAGTGGGCAGGTCATGCCTCTTTCTTGTAGGTCTGAGTGCAAACTGCACTGCTATGGGCGGGTGTCAGGATGGGTGTCCCATCCACTCTTTCCCGCATAGTGTTTTCTCTTGTCTGTTCCACCTCTGCATGTGGACAAGTTTGCCTCTGTCCAGCACGTCACAGTGGATTTGACCTTCCTGTCATCTGCTGTTGTCTCATTAAACTCCATTCCTGGCTTGAAGCTGACCTCTGTGTTCTTGAAGATGCTCTGTGTTTTTATGGTGATTGTGTCTCCATTCATTTCAGAGATGAGGTAGGTTGGTCATGGTGGCCGCCTGCCTGATAGCAAAATCTGCACTGAGTGACTTCACGTAGTCATTGAAATTCTCGAGGTCCATCTTGAGATGCCTATGAAGGTGTCCACTGGGGGGAGGCTGGGCAAGGCTGAGAAAGATACAACAGAGTATGCATGCAAGGATTCTGGGACTGGCCCAGAGACTGTGCTAAGGTTCTTTATTTTCTTACTTTATGTTTTCTTACAACAACACGTGAAGCAGATACTTCCATTACACCCATTTTATACATGAGGATGCTGAGGTTTCAAAGGTTAGGTAAGCTGTGCTAAATTACTGTGCTACTGAATGGTAGACCAAGAGTTAAACCTCGAGTAATTGATTCAAGCATTTCTGCTTATAAACATTGTGGTATTTGCCTTTCATATTAAACACAGCAACTAGAATCAGATAGTTTGCTGATTTGAAAAGAAGCAGTTTTTGGCTTTTGTTTGGCTTTTGGTTTTTTAAATTGAAGTGTAGTCTATGGGGTCACACAGAGTCGGACACGACTGAAGCGATGCAGCAGTAGCAGCAGCAGCATAGTTGGTTTACAATGTTGTGTTAATTCCTGGCATGCAGCAAAGTCATTGGCATATATATAGATTCTATAATATTAAATATTCTTTTTCATATTTTTCCCATTTTAAGTTATTACAAGATATTGAATGTAGTTCCTCTGCTATACAGTAGGATCTTGTTGTTAAGAAGTGCTTTTAAGTATAAATATGAAGCATTTTAGATATGGCTCAAAAATTGAGAATTGAATCCTTTCTTGTTTGAGTTTGTACTAGACACTTAGAAGTGTTCTAATCACTCAGCTAGACAAATATATTTCAATTTTATGTTTTGACCTTCCACTGGTAACTTTGTAAGACAAATCTTTGCTTCACCATAGTATTTGCTACAGGTTTATAGAGAGAAAGTGGAGATTATGTACCTATATATATCTACATCCATATCTATCTGTCCATCTGTCAAGTCATTGGCAACCTAGTTCTTTCTCTATTACTGAAATCACCATAAGCTAAGTAAAAGTACTTGATGAAAATCACAGACTCTTGTCCTCAAAACTCTTTTCAGAATTGACCAAAACTACCACATTAAAACAAGAAAACATTAAAGCAAAAACAAGACTGGGAGCTGACTGTGGCTCAGATCATGAACTCTTTATTGCCAAATACAGACTTAAATTGAAGAACGTGGGGAAAACCACTAGACCATTCAGATATGACCTAAATCAAATCCCTTATGATTATACAGTGGAAGTGAGAAATAGATTTAAGGGACTAGATCTGATAGACAGAGTGCCTGATGAACTATGGACAGAAGTTCATGACTGTGTACAGGAGACAGGGATCAAGACCATCCCCATGGAAAAGAAATGCAAAAAAGCAAAATGGCTGTCTGAGGAGGCCTTACATATAACTGTGAAAAGAAGAGAAGTGAAAAGCAAAGGAGAAAAGGAAAGATGTACCCATGTAAATGCAGAGTTCCAAAGAACAGCAAGGAGAGATAAGAAAGCCTTCCTCAGTGATCAATGCAAAGAAATAGAGGAAAACAATAGAATGGGAACTACTAGAGATCTCTTTAAGAAAATTAGAGATACCAAGGGAACATTTCATGCAAAGATGGGCTCAATAAGGAACAGAGATGGTGTAAACCTAACAGAAGCAGAAGATATTAAGAAGAGCTGGCAAGAACACACAGAAGAACTGTACAAAAAAGATCTTAATGACCCAGATAATCACAATGGTGTTATCACTCATCTAGAGCCAGACATCCTGGAATGTGAAGTCAAGTGGACCTTAGGAAGCATCACTATGAACAAAGCTAGTGGAGGTGATAGAATTCCAGTTGAGCTATTTAAAATCTTTAAAGATGATGCTGTGAAAGTGCTGCACTCAATATGCCAGCAAATTTGGAAAACTCAACAGTGGCCACAGGACTGGAAAAGGTCAGTTTTCATTCCAATCCCAAAGAAAGGCAATGCCAAAGAATGCTCAAACTATCGCACAATCGCACTCATCTCACACGCTAGTAAAGTAATGCTCAAAATTCTCAAAGCCAGGCTTCAGCAATCAGTGAACCATGAACTTCCAGATGTTGAAGCTGGTTTTAAACAAGGCAGAGGAACCAAAGATCAAATTGCCAAGATTCACTGGGTCATAGAAAAAGTAAGCAAATTCCAGAAAAACATCTATTTCTACTTTATTGACTATGCCAAAGCCTTTGACTGTGTAGATCAAAATAAACTGTGGAAAATTCTGAAAGTGATGGGAATACCAGACCACCTGATCTGCCTCTTGAGAAACCTGAATGCAGGTCATGAAGCAGCAGTTAGAACTGGATATGGAACAACAGACTGGTTTGAAATCGGAAAAGGAGTATGTCAAGGCTGTATATTGTCACCCTGCTTATTTAACTTATATGCAGAATACATCATGAGAAACGCTGGGCTGGAGGAAACATAAGCTGGAATCAAGATTTCTGGGAGAAATATCAATAACCTCAGATATGCAGATGACACCACCCTTATGGCAGAAAGTGAAGAAGAACTAAAGATCCTCTCGATGAAAATGAAAGAAAGTGAAAAGTTTGGCTTAAAGCTCAGCATTCAGAAAACTAAGATCATGGCATCTGGTCCCATCTCTTTATGGCAAATAGATGGGGAAAAAGTGGAAAGAGTGGCTGGTTTTATTTTTTGGGCTCCAAAATCACTGCAGATGGTGACTGCAGCCGTGAAATTAAAAGACACTCCTTAGAAGAAAAGTTATGACCAACATAGACAGCATATTAAAAAGCAGAGACCTTACTTTGTCAACCAAGGTCTGTCTAGTCAAGGCTATGGTTTTTTCAATAGTCATGTATGGATGTGAGAGTTGGACTATAAAGCTGAGCACTGATGGACTGATGCTTTTGAATTGTGGTGCTGGAGAAGACTCTTGGGAGTCCCTTGGACTGCAAGGAGATCCAACCAGTCCATCCTAAAGGAGATCAGTCCTGGGTGTTCACTGGAAGGATTGATGTTGAAGCTGAAACTCCAATACTTTGGCCACCTGATGCGAGGGGCTGACTCATTTGAAAAGACCCTGATGCTGGGAAAGATTGAGTGCAGGAGGAAAAGGGGATGACAGAGGATGAGATGGTTGGATGGCATCACATACTCAATGGACATTGGTTTGGGTAAATTCTGGGATTTCGTGATGAACAGGGAGGCCTGGTGTGTTGTGGTTAATGGGGTCACGAAGAGTCGGACAAGCCTGAGCTACTGAACTGATCTGAACAACATTAAAAAAAAAAAGTCAGAATTAGGAGTGACTTTTACTGTGTTCTTATTTGGCTTACATTTTTGCAGTGGTTCCTTGGATAATTTCTGCTTCCCTTAAGGAAGGATAGATTATAAAGGAATAAAAGCACTAAAAGGTGTTTTGAGAACATATGTTTCAACATATACTATATGTAAATTGGCTGGCACAATGCTGCAACTCAATAAACATTAGTTAATTTCCATGCATTTCCTTAAAATGTGCTTTCCACTATGCTGTACATCAGAAACTAACACAATATAGCAAATCAACTATACTTCAATAAAAAAAATCGAAATAAAGAAATAAAAGGGTTCTTGGGATTCAGAGAATTAAGACTTTGACTTTTCTGTTGGATCTTGTCATTCGTATTCTTTCTTGCTTCTCTAGTCTTTGCCCAATAAGTGGTTTGCTGTCACCTTGGTAGAGACTGTGTAAGGAGAAACTAATGTCTGTAATGTGATCTCTAGTACCTATTGGATTTTCTCCCATTATTTACCGCTTCCACAGGTGATTGAAGTTTGAGAAGAATACACAGGGATCCTTCAAGGTTACTGGGATGTCATCCAGTGAGCTGGGAAGGTCTCTGTCTTTGTGTTTCTCTGACTTACTCTGGCTCTTTCTGTCACCTTATAGTTGGAAGATTGTCTTAGTCTGTCCATTAGCATAAAGGTGTGCAGAGTTAATGATGAGTAAACAATATACATTTTATGTGTTTTACAGGTAATTACCTTTCTTTTTCTTCTTAGGTGGAACAATCTGACTGTGCTTATAACTGTTATTTGAATACATTAAAAAAAATTGCTTTAGCCATTATTTCAAGCACTTGTAAAGTTGTCCCCTAAGATTCCAGCTAAAAGGTCTATGCATTTCGATTCTTGGCAGTGCTTCTGGGCATTCTCCTGTTTGAGAAAAACATAAATACCTGCCAAGATGCAATGGGCACTTTTGGAAAAGTAATGACCACTCTGTTCCAATCAGTCTTATGCAAGTCTACTGTTTAATTCTCTGATCGGAAGCAACTGCATGAAGACACAGAAAATCACTCTGGCATGAAAGGCTGCTTCCCAACACTGCTACCACATTCAGTAGATCACATGTGCACAAAAATAGTTTGACTTTCTCTGTATTGTTCCTCCTTCTCTATAAGGGAAACAATACAGCACTGTGGTTAAGAGAAGTAATTTTAACCTTACATGAAACTGGGTCAGATCTTGCATTCTATCTTTAAACTGTGTGTGTGGGTGGGTGTGTGCTAAGTTGGTTGAGTCATGTCCAACTCTTTGCAATCCCATGGACTGTTGCCCTCCATGCTCTTCTGTCCATGTCATTCTCCAAGAAAGAATACTGGAGTGGCTTGCCTTACCCTCCTCTAGGGGATCTTCCCAACCTAGGGATTGAAGCTGCTCTCTTACATCTCCTGTGTTGGCAGGCGGGTTCTTTACCACTAGTGCCACCTAAGAAGCCACTTTAAATTGTGTGATACCAGTCACATTTCTTAAGTGTTTTGAGCTTCAGCTTCCTCATCTATTCAGTCCTTAACTAGGTCATCTTACAAGTTATATGACCAGCTCTATACTCACTGGAAAAGACTCTGATGCTGAGAGGGATTGGGTGCAGGAGAAGGGGACGACCGAGAATGAGATGGCTGGATGGCATCACCGACTCGATGGACATGAGTTTGAGTGAACTCTGGCAGTTGGTGATAGACAGGGAGGCCTGGCGTTCCCTTGGTTCATGGGGTTGCAAAGAGTCGGACACGACTGAGTGACTCAACTGAACTGAACTGATACACAGATGGACATACAATAAACCATTGGATGGCCTGACTATTAAGACTAATTTTTCATTTTCATCTGCAAAATTGTTCTACAGTTGTCTCATGAGTGTTTTAAGTTCCACATTTGAATGTAAATCCCTATAGCTTCAAGTAGATGTTCAGTATGGTCTATCTCCTTAGATGGGAAAGTTGATGAAAGCAGGTTGGAAGGAAATTGTAGGTCTTGTGCTACAATCGTTTCTTCTCATAGTTATGGTAGGTTATTTTGAGACACCCATATTCTCTTACCAGGTTGCTGCTACAATTAAGGACAAGTATTTGGAAGATTGGCTTTTGAGATAGCAGTGCTGATCATAGTTATGGAATTTGATATTTTGTTTCTTGAGGCCAAGTTGTCTATGGAGCCAGTTGGTTGAAACTAGAGCCCTGTTCTCATAAGATCCACACTCTGGTTAGTGATTGAACCACTGTTTTCTGAAAGCTGTTGCCTTTGTTACAAGTTGAACTGCATGAAAAAAGAGCCAGAGAAGTAGTTAGAGTTCATGAGTTCAGGGAGACCACAGAAGGGTTTTGACTGAGCTTTCTTCATTGTTCATGACTAGCTGCTGAGTTTTGAAGGCTTAGGACATTATGTGGTTTCTCAGACTGACTAAAGTTGGATGACTTACAACTTTAAGTTAGCCAGAGGACAGGGTGACACTTTTTTTCTTTTTTGATATTTTATTTTCAGTTTCAGTTTTTCTATTTCTAGATGAACTCCTTTAAGCATATGGAAAGACTTGAATATTTTCTTTTTTTTTATACAAGGAGAATAAAGGGGTCCAAAACCAAGAATAGTAAAAAATATTCTCATATCTTGTTGATTCTGACCAAAAAGCCAAAAACATACCAAGCCCCAAATGACCAGTAAAAATAAGTATTTACGAATTACGACTCCCTAAGATTAAAAGGCAGTTCTTGCTTGTTTTATTCATATATATATATATATATATATATATATATATATATATAATATATGTATGTGTGCATGCTTAGTTACTCAGTCGTGTCCAACTCTTTATGACCCAATGAATTGTAGCCTGCCAGGCTCCTCTCTCCATGGAATTCTCCAGGCAAGAATATTGGAGTGGGAAACCATTCCTTCTCCAGGGGATCTTCCCAACCCAGGGATCCAACATGGTTTCCTGAATTGCAGGCAAATTCTTTACATCTGAGCCACCAGGGAAACCCATATAATACATATAACATATACATATATGTACTTATATATATAATATAATACACACATATAATATTATATATATGACTTAAAGCAATGATTTGTACATAATGGGTGATCAGTAACTCTTAGCTCTTGTTGTTACCTGTACTCTTACTGAATTCTCTTGGTATATACGATGAGTTTAATTAAATGGAATATTAATTACTCCACTTAACAAATGTGAGCATTGATATTGAGAGAAGTTAAACAACTTGTGTGCTCAAGAACTCTCACTGAGTAAACAGGCAGGATATATTGCAATGCAACCTCCATTATGGTTAAGTGCATGATCTTACCTCCTACACTGTACTTCCTCTCAGACCAGCATTTGAATTTGTTCTAATCCAAGGCCTGATCCTCAGTTCTGTACACTCAAAAATATGATCTGTCAGCACACCAAGAGTGGGTTTACTATCTAGGTTCACAGAGACCAGTGCATAATACAGAGAATTTATTTTTTAATTTGATGTGTGTGAGTTAGTTATTTTTTTCTATGGAAATTTACAAAAGCCCAGACACAATACAAGCTGCCTTATGCCAAACAGAATAAACCAATATAAACATCGTTGGCTTCCATAACTGGAAAGATCACCGTTGCCTTCAGAGATAGCTGGCTTCAGATATTAGATTAAGTAGTGTGGATATAACCCATCTGTTGGCATTGTTTTCCTCTGCATTAGCTTTGTTCTCAGTCAAGTGAATATGGCAAAGCTGACTGTGGAACTCCAGACTTATGTTCTAGCCATTCAGCAACTGTCATAAAGAACATGTCTTATTCCAAATATTTGCAAATGGTTTTAGTGGAAGTCTTGGGGCTGATTCTTATTGGTCTAGATTTTGTCTCTTACCATCACTCAACCAACCACAGAAACTTGGATTTGTTTCTCAGGCCGAAGTCAAGATCCCCTGGAGAAGGGAATGGCAACCCACTCCAATATTCTTCCCTGGGGAATCTCCATAGGCAGAGGAGCCTGGCAAGCTACTGTTCATGGGGTCGCAAAGAGTTGGACATGACTGAGTGACTGAACTGAACTGAACTGACACAGTCTCAAGATATGAAGGGTGAGTTGGCAAAGTAAGGACCCTGGAGAACCAATAATTTTGTTCCAATATGAGTCCAAAGACCTGTTGGGTAGGAGAACCTATGGTGTAGGTCCATATGGAAGCCTCGCAGGTTCAAGACCCAGGATGAGCCAAAGATTCAGTTCAAATCCAAAGACAGGGAAAAGTCAATGTCCCAGTTTGAAAGCAGTCAAGTAGGAGAATTTTCCCTTGCTTGGGAGAGGGTCAGCCTTTTTGTTCTATCCAAACTTTTAACTAATTGGTTGAGGCCTACTGATATTAAGGAGGGCAATCTGCTTTACTCAGTCTACCAATTTAAATATTAATTTTATCTAAAAATATTCTTAGAGAAACACCAAGAATAACATTTGACCAGATGTCTGGATGTCTCATGACTCAGTCAGGTTAACATTTAAAATTAACCATCAGGCTAACCAGTCCCCTTTTCTGCAAAGACACAATAAAGGACAGGTGTCCACTTTACTAAATGTTGATGATTGCACATATCTCTCTTTCTAAGATTAGAAACAGGGCAACTTGTTTAAAATTTTGAATCTGTCTGCTCTTTAATAAAAATTTTTCAAGTGAGCTCTTGGTTTACTTCCTCACATGACTCTCTGGTGTTTCTAATATTTAATTCATAGAATGCATTACTTTTCCAAGTTTTCAGAAGTCCTCATGGTAAAAAGCATATTTAGTTTGTGCTAAATGAGATGGTATGTGTTGGGTGAGCAGGGGCATCATGTACAGTAAAGAGCTTCAAATCCAGGTAGTAGCCAAAATGGCTGCAAGTGGAAATATTGATAAATGTGATTACATACAATCTAACAATATGGTTAAAATTTCATAGAAATATCAGGTGACTTACTAATGATATTAATACATACAGTCTTTTTTTCATGTCGCTAGTGTGTTACATTGAAAAATGTTTGGAAAGACATAACTTTCATTAATTTGGATTTGAAATATTCCTATGTTATATTCTTTAGACATATGAAGAGAAAGATTGTTTACTTTTACCAAAAGCATAATAAGTTCTTGGATAATGCATAATTATATATATAATACATAATAATTACATAATAAAAGCAAAATAATATTTACTTTCTTGGAGGAGGGAAGGAAAAGTTTTGGGTTTGAGAAGTCCAACTTGGATAGGGTGAGATATTTGCTTTATTTTTGTACTTCACAGCTTATATGTCACGTATATTTTTATGCTAAAATTATGTGGTATAAAAATTTATTTATTTTTAATTGGAGGATAATTGATTTACAATGTGGCATTGGTTTCTGCTATACATCAACATAAATCAGCCATAGGTATACATATGAACTTCCCTCCCACCTCCCACCCCATCCCACTCCTCTAGATTGTCACAGACCACACTTGAGCTCCCTAAGTCACACAGCAAATTCCCACTGGCTGGTGAGCTACAGTCCATGGGGTTGCAAAGAGTCAGACACAACTGAGCAATGAGTGACTGACTCTTCCGACTAATGTATATATTTCAGTGCTTCTCTCATTGTGTCCCACCCTCTTCTTCCCCTGCTGTGTCCACAAGTCTGTTCTCTGTGTCTCTGTATTGCTGCTGCTGCTGCTAAGTCGCTTCAGTCGTGTCCAACTCTGTGCGACCCCATAGATAGCAGCCGACCAGGTTCCGCCATCCCTGGGATTCTCCAGACAAGAACACTGGAGTGGCTTGCCATTTCCTTCTCCAATGTGTGAAAGTGAAAAGTGAAAGTGAAGTTGCTCAGTCGTGTCCGACTAGTAGCGACCCCATGGACTGCAGACCACCAGGCTCCTCTGTCCATGTGATTTTCCAGGCAAGAATACTCTTTTACTGCCCTACAAACAGGTTCATCAACCATAAAATTATGTACTTTTAAATAACTTTATTGAGTTATAGCAAACTTCAGACATTTAGAATTTTGGTAGGTGTGACATATGCCCCAGTTCAGTTCAGTTCAGTTGAGTCGCTCAGTCGTGTCCGACTCTTTGCGACCCCATGAATCACAGCACGCCAGGCCTCCTTGTCCATCACCAACTCCCAGAGTTCACTCAAACTCATGTCCATCGAGTTGGTGATGCCATCCAGCCATCTCATTCTCCGTCATCCCCTTCTCCTCCTGCCCCCAATCCCTCCCAGCTTCAGAGTCTTTTCCAGTGAGTCAACTCTTTGCATGAGATGGCCAAAGTATTGCAGTTTCAGCTTTAGCATCAGTCCTTCCAATGAACACCCAGGACTGATCTCCTCTAGAATGTACTGGTTGGATCTCCTTGCAGTCCCAGGGACTCTCACAACCACTCTAAAGATAGTGAACACATCATCATCCCAGTAGTTTGCTTCTGCTCCCTTTAATCTCTCCCTTCTGCTTTTCTCTGTCCTCCACATCTTCAGGCAACCACTGATCTGCTTTCTGTCACTTTAGATTATATTGCACATGTTCCAGATGTTCTATAAACAGAATCATACATGCATACAAATATACTCCTTTTTTCTTTGATAAGGAAGTCTGACTTTCTTCATTAGGAATAATTGTTTTGAAAAAAATAGCTTCCTTGGGATAAAGAATTATAGGTTGACATGTTTTGCTTTTTCTTTCAGGGGTTTTAAAATATTGATTTTTTATCTTTTTTTGTACTTTTTTCAGTGTGAAGTATGCTGCCATCCAAATATGATGTCAACAGAACTTGTATGCCCCTGTATATAGCATGCATTTTTTCTGTTTTTAATACTTTTATTAATAAAGTGAAAGTGCGAGTCATTCAGTCGTTCTAACTCTGTGACCCAATGGACTGTAGCCTGCCGGGCTCTTCTGTCCGGGGAATTCTCCAGGCCAGAATAACAGAGTGGGTAGCTATTCCTTTTATCTTTGCAACCAAGGGCATAGAACCCAGGTCGCCTGCATTGCAGGTGAATTCTTTACCAGCTGAGCCATCAGGAAAGCCCAAGAGTACTAGAGTGGGTAGCATATTCCTTCTCCAGGGGATATTCCTGATCCAAGAATTGCACTGGGGTCTCCTGCATTGCAGGCAGATTCTTTATCAGAGCAATTTGATTTGATGCATTTTCATGTAGTTTTCTACATTTTTGTGTGCTTTTAGTTTTTTGGCTCTATGTGTTTATAATTCCTTTTTTATCCTTTTCTCTTTTCCTCTAATTGAAATTCTAATTGCATGTATTTCAGATTGCTTCAGATTGCCCTAGTTCAGTTCAGTTCAGTTCATTCGCTCAGTTGTGTCCGACTCTTTGCGACACCATGAATCACAGCACGCCAGGCCTCCCTGTCCATCACCAAATCCCGGAGTACACTCAAACTCATGTCCATCGAGTCAGTGAGGTCATCCAGCCATCTCATTCTCTGTCGTCCCCGTCTCCTCCTGCCCCCAATCCCTCCCAGCATCAGAGTCTTTTCCAGTGAGTCAATTCTTCGCATGAGGTGGCCAAAGTATTGCAGTTTCAGCTTTAGCATCAGTCCTTCCAATGAACATCCAGGACTGATTTCCTCTAGAATGGACTGGTTGGATCTCCTTGCAGTCCAAGGGACTCTCAAGAGTCTTCTCCAGCACCACAGTTCAAAAGCATCAATTCTTCGGCGATCAGCTTTCTTCACAGTCCAACTCTCACATCCATACATGACCACTGGAAAAACCATAACCTTGACTAGACGGACCTTTGTTGGCAGAGTAATGTCTCTGCTTTTTAATATGCTGTTTAGGTTGGTCATAACTTTCCTTCCAAGGAGTAAGCGTCTTTTAATTTCATGGCTGCAATCAGAATCTTCAGTGATTTTGGAGCCCCCAAAAATGAAGTCTGACACTGTTTCCACTGTTTTCCCATCTATTTCCCATGAAGTGATGGGACCAGATGCCATGATCTTAGTTTTCTGAATGTTGAGCTTCAAGCCAACCTTTTCACTCTCCTCTTTCACTTTCATTAAGAGGCTTTTGAGTTCCTCTTCACTTTCTGCCATAAGGGTGGTGTCATCTGCATATCTGAGGTTATTGATATTTCTCCCAGCAATCTTGATTCCAGCTTGTGCTTCTTCCAGCCCAGCGTTCCTCATGATGTACTCTGCATATAAGTTAAATAAGCAGGGTGACAATATACAACCTTGATGTACTCCCACAGCTTATCAAATCTCTGTGTTTTTTTTTTTTTTTTTTTAGTACATACTCACAGTTTTATTGTGGATAGTTTTGATTGCAATGTGTTTGAGTTCACTAATCATTTTCTTTTGCAATGTGTTTTCTCCCATAACACATCCAGTATAGTTTTCCTCTCAGACATTGTCTTTTCATCTTTAGAAGTCTGGTTTGTGCCCATTTTTAAGGCTTTCTATGCCTCTACTTCACATATTCAGTCTTTCCTCTAGATTCTTAAATTTACAAAATGCAACTAAAATAACTTAACATTCTTTTTCTACTAACTCTCACTTCTGTGTCATTTCTGGGACAGTTTCTTTTTTACTGATGCATAATTGCTATAAAATATTTTGTTAGGTGTACAATACAGTGATTCACAATTTTTAAAGGTTATACTTGTTTATATTTTTATAAAATATTGGCTGTATTTCCTGTTTCACATGGTGCATCCTTGTAGCTTATTTAATACCTATTAGCTTCTAACTTTTAATTCTGCCTCCCTCCCTTCCTTCTCCCCACTGGTGACAACTAGCTTATTCTCTATATCTGTGAGACTGCTTCTTTTTTATTATATTTAACAGATTTTGTATTTTTTAGATTCCCCATATAAGTGATATCAGACAGTACTTTTCTATGTCTGACTTACTTCACTTAGTATATTTCCCTCCAAGTCCATCCACATTGCTGCAAATGGCAATATTTTGTTATTTTTTATGGGTGAGTAATATTCCATTGTGTGTGAATGTGGGTATTTTATTTTATATATAAATCCAGGAGTGGAATCACTGGGTCATATGGTAGTTCTAGTTTTAGTTTTTGAGAAACCTCCATACTCTTTTCCACAGTGACTTTACCAACTTACCTTTCTACCATTGGTGTGCAGGAGTTGGGGCAATTTCAGTCGATTGCTTCCTCTCCTCATCATAACTTTTTTTTTTCTTCTTTGCATGCCTTGTAATTTTTCACTAGATTCCAGACATTTAAATTTTTACCTTTTTGGGTGCTAGATATATTTATATTCTTTTACATACTCTTGAGCTTTGTTCTGGGACTTGGTTAAGTTACCTGAAAACAGTTTGACCCATTTTGGTCTCACCTTCAAGTTCTGTTAGGTGGGATCAGAGAAACTTTTAGTCTGTAGCTAATTTTTTCCAGTGGTGGTGGTTTAGTCCCTCAGTTGTGTCCAACCCTTATGACCCTGTGGATTGTAACCTGCCAGGCTCCTCTGGTCATGGGATTTTCTAGGCAAGAATACTGGCATGGGTTGCCATTTCCTTCTCCAAGGGATCTTCCCGACCCAGGGATCAAACCTGGGTCTCCTGTACTGCAGGTGGTCTCCTGCATTGCAGGCATATTCTTTATTGACAGATTATTTTTTCCAGTACTAAGGCCAAATTGCTCTGACTGCTCTATCCAATGCCCTGTGAATTATGAGCTTTTGGTCTGTAGCTGGTGTGAACTGTTATCTTCCTGACTTTGTATGGAGAAAAGCTAGAACCAGAGTGAGGTGAGCAAATTATCGAGTGCATTTTTTAAAAAAATTCACATGTATTATTAATTAAGAACATTTAAATTTTTGATTAAACTTTTGAAGTAATAATAAATTCAGGTATAAGAAACAGTACAAAGAAAGCGCACATGCCCTTTATTGAACCTGATAGTACTGGGTTAGTGAAAAAGTTCCTTTGAGTTTTTCCATAACACCTTGTGGAAAGATTTGGCCAACCCAATAATATTTTATGAACAATAGGACAAAATGACAACCAGGATATTGACATTGATGCAGTTAAGATACAGGACGTTTGTATTGCCACAAGCTTTCTCCTGTCGTCCAGGGCCTTTTTTGAGTGTTGGCTCTGGGCAGTGCGCTGGTCAAGGGTGGAAAATCTAAGGTGGTACTCTCTCTGAGGCTCATCCAAGTGCAAGGTCTGCACCTGAGCCTGAGCACCTTCTAAAATTTTGTGTCCTAGACACCATGTTTCCTTTATATAGTCCTAGTTTTGGTTTGATGAGTGGTCATTTAAATGCAAAGATCAGCAAATTTTTTAAGGATGTAGATAGTAAATATCTTAGGCTTGGTGAGACATACAGATTCTCTTGCATCCTCTCAACTCTGCTAGTTTAACATGAAGTAGTCATTACAGCATATGAATGACATGTATGACTCCAATAAAATTTTATTTTCAAAAACAGATGGCTGACCCGCTGACTGCAGTTTGCGAATTCTTTCTCTAATCCCTTGGGTGCCTTTTCCCTAGCCTTGGGTAGTTTCTTCACATGCATGTGCTAATTAGCGCATAACTGAGTAATTGAGAGAGACTATGTAGATTTTTCAGAGATTTTCTTTGTTCAACTTTCTTTGCTCCCCCAGTTTCTCTTGCAAACTCTAGTTACCTTGGCTTCCTTTCCTCCCAGCCTGATCTCTCCTAGTCAGGGAGACCACCTGGTTCTATCTGAGCTCTGTTTGTCTCATGGCCTCTTCATTGACTGACACCCAGGATCTTAGTTGGTATCATTTCACATTTTATGTACAATTTAAAATTTATTTCTGGTGAGAGAATAAATTCAGTCCTTATTACTTCCTCTTGGCCAAGTGTGGAAATCGCTAGTGTTGTGTTTTGAAATTAGATTGTGCTATCATCTCCTGTCATAAATAGAAATGAGATAGATTATTTGTATAGAATTCAACAGGGCATCCCTCCCTCGTGGCTCAGCAGTAAAGAATCCTCCTGGGAGACACAGGTTTGGTCCCTGGGTTAGGAAGATCCCCTGGAGAAGGAAATGGCAATGCAATTCAGTATTCTTGCCTGGAGAATTCCATGGACAGAGAAGCCTGGTGGACTACAGTCCATGGGGTCGCAAAGAGTCAGACATGACTTAGCAATTAAACAATAAAAAATAACAACAAAAATAGAATTTAATATATTCAGAATCCATTATTTAACTTTATGGACTTATCAAGTTATCATAGACTTTCAGAGTTTTGATTTTCTCATTTGTATGAGGAGGATAATAATATCAGTCTCACAAATTTGTTAGAAAGTTTAAGTGAAGAATAAATGAGAAAACACCTATGTATGTCTTACTTGTAGTAGGCATAAAAATGTTTAATTCACTTTCCCAAGTTTGATGCATTGATTAACTAAAACTGGAGTACAATTTTTTAAGACTTTGTTCTGAGGTTGGAAGGATGCTGAGGGATGTAAATACACAGAAATTATATTGCTGCTCTTTTAATTGTACTGCCCATGTTTGGGAGTTGAACAGTGGTAAGAAACAGCTTGTATTTCACTTTTCTCCCTATGTCCCATAAAAAGGAGTTTAATTAAATAGTATCACATTTAACATTATGGATTTTCTTTGGTAAAATATCCCTTTATGTTTCTTCCCCAGTTTTTAATTGAATTAAAACAATTTTTTGGCTGCACTGCACAGCATGCAGGATCCTAGTTCCTCAATCAGGGACTGAATCTGTGAATCCTGCAGTGGAAGCATAGGGTCTTAACCACTGGACCACAGGAAAGTCCCTTAATTGAATTTTTTTAATTGGTGATTTTTGAGAATTCTTTGTACACTCTAAACCTAAGTCCTTTGTCATGTATTTTCTCCTATTATACAGCTTTGTGTTTTCATCCTCTTAACAGAATCTCTCACAGAGCAAACTTTCCTTTTGAACTTTGATGAAGTTTATTAAGTTTTGTCTTTTGTGGGTCAGACTTTTGATATTATTTCTGAGAACTCTTTACCAAGCCTTAGATCCTCAAGGTCTTCTCCTATGTTATCTATTTTTTATAGTTTTATGTTTTACATTTAAAGCTGAGATCTTTCAGATTTTATATAAGGTTTGAGGTCTGCATTAAAGTTCATTCTTTTACTTATGAATGTCCATTTACTCCAGTAACATTTATGAAAGATATTATATGTATTCCATTAAATTTCTTTTGTATCTTTGTAGCAAATTAATCAGCCGTACTTGCGTTGGTCTATTTCTGGATTCTCTATGACATTCCATTGATGTACATGTCTATCCATCTGTTAGTACCACACAGTCTTGATTGCTTTAGCTAGGCTATAAAATAAACTTTGAAATCAGATAGAAGAATTCTTCTCATTCTATTTTTTTAAGTCATTTTATATATCCAAGTTCCATCACCATTCCACATCTTTTAGAATAGTCTTGTCTACTAGACATTTCAAAAAGTTTTACTGGAATTTTGATAGTGACTATGATAAACCTTAATCATTCTGGTCATCTCTATATGTTGTCTTCCAATCCATGATTTTTGGTGTCTGTGTGTTCATTGCTAATATATAAAAATACAACTGATCTTTGTATGTTGGCCTTATATTATCCTGTGATCTTGCTAAACTCACTAAACAGCTTAATAAATTTATTTGAATTTCCTTTATAGATGGTCATGTCATCTGCAAATGGGACAACTTTACTTCTTGCTTTCTAATCTGTGCTTGCAAGTGCAGGAGGAGATGCAGTAGATGTGGGTTTGATCCCTTTATTCTCTGTATGCCTTTTCCTCCCTTTACTTGCCATAATGCACTGGCTAAAACTTTCAGAACTATGGTGAATGGAGTGATGAGAGCAGACATGCTTGTCTTCTTGTGATCTTCAGTTCAGTCAGTTCAGTCGCTCAGTCATGTCCGACTCTCTGCGACCCCATGAATCACAGCACGACAGGCCTCCCCGTCCATCACCAACTCCCGGAGTACACTCAAACTCATGTCCACAGAGTCGGTGATGCCATCCAGCCATCTCATTCTCCGTCGTCCCCTTCTCCTCCCGCCCCCAACCTTTCCCAGCATCAGACTCTTTTCCAGTGAGTCAACTCGTCGCATGAGGTGGCCAAAGTATTGGAGTTTCAGCTTTAGCATCAGTCCCTCCAATGAACACCCAGGATTGATCTCCTTTAGAATGGACTGGTTGGATCTCCTTGCAGTATAAGGGACTCTCAAGAGTCTTCTCCAACACCACAGTTCAAAAGCATAGATTCTTCGGCGATCAGCTTGTGATCTTAGGGAAGGCTTTTAGTCTTTCACCATTAAATATGATGTTGCCTTTGTTATTCAGTTGCTACATTGTGTCTGACTCTTTTATGACCCCATGAGTTATGGCCTGGCAGCCTCCTCTGTTCATGGGATTTCCCAGGCAAGAATACTGGAGTGGGTTGCCATTTCCTTCTCCAGGATATCTTCCCACCCCAGGGATCAAACCCATGTCTCCTGCATTGGCATGCAGATTTTTACCACTGAGCCACCAGGGAAGCCCAAATATGTTATCTGGAGGCTTCTTGTAGAGGATTTTCATCAAGAAGAGAAAGTTCCTCTCTATGTCTAGTTTGAGAGTTTGTAGTTTAAATGGGTAGTGGGTGTGGCCAACTGCTTTCTGTGCATCAGATAATAATGGTCATGTACCTGACCTGCCTCTTGAGAAACCTGTATGCAGGTCAGGAAGCAACAGTTAGAACTGGACATGGAACAACAGACTGGTTCCAAATAGGAAAAGGAGTACGTCAAGGTTGTATATTGTCACCTTGCTTATTTAACTTTTATGCAGAGTACATCATGAGGAATGCTGGGCTGGAAGAAGCACAAGCTGGAATCAAGATTGCTGGGAGAAATATCAATAACCTCAGATATGCAGATGACACTACCCTTATGGCAGAAAGTGAAGAGGAACTCAAAAGCCTCTTGATGAAAGTGAAAGAGGAGAGTGAAAAGGTTGGCTTGAAGCTCAACATTCAGAAAACAAAGATCATGGCATCTGGTCCCATCACTTCATGGGAAATAGATGGGAAAACAGTGGAAACAGTGTCAGATTTTATTTTTTTGGGCTCCAAAATCACTGCAGATGCTGATTGCAGCCATGAAATTAAAAGACACTTACTCCTTGGAAGGAAAGTTATGACCAACCTAGATAGTATATTAAAAAGCAGAGACATTACTTTGCCAACAAAGGTCCATCTAGTCAAGGCAATGGTTTTTCCCGTGGTCATGTATGGATGTGAGAGTTGGACTGTGAAGAAAGCTGATCGCCGAAGAATTGATGCTTTTGAACTGTGGTGTTGGAGAAGACTCTTGAGAGTCCCTTATACTGCAAGGAGATCCAACCAGTCCATTCTAAAGGAGATCAATCCTGGATGTTCATTGGAGGGACTGATGCTAAAGCTGAAACTGCAATACTTTGGCCACCTCATGCGATGAGTTGACTCACTGGAAAAGAGTCTGATGCTGGGAAAGGTTGGGGGCGGGAGGAGAAGGGGACGACGGAGAATGAGATGGCTGGATGGCATCACCGACTCTGTGGACATGAGTTTGAGTGAACTCCGTGAGTTGGTGATGGACAGGGAGGCCTGGCGTGCTGTGATTCATGGGGTCGCGGACAGTCGGACACGACTGAGTGACTGAACTGAACTGAACTGAATTTTTCTTAGCCTATTAATATGGTGTATTACTTTGATTCATTTTTTAATATTGAACTGTTCTATCCTTCTTAGAGTAAACCTACCATACGATCATGGTACCTAATTTTAAAAATTTATTGCTGAAGTCCATTTTTGTCAGGTGGGGTTAAAAGTCCAGATTCCTCACTTGAATTCCATTGACACTGGTGATAGAGGGGTGCTCTTTGTTGCTCCTGGGTGATGGTGGGAGTGAGGCTCTCCATTAATAGCTAATTATTACTGTTACTCTCCACTAATGCATTCACTAATAGCGGTCTTGCTGGGAGTGGCATGGTTGTTCATCATTCCCCACATGGCCTCTCTGACACCGTTGTGCAGTGGTACTGTATTACTGCTGAGTGTTGGCAAAAGACCTGATTCTCCACCAGGCCTCATCTGATATCGGCTCAGCAGAAAGCCACAGAGGCATCAACACCTCTGGGTGGGTGTGGAAGACCAGGTTTCCCACATGGTCTCCACTGATTCCACAGGGAAGGACACTTGACCATTCATAGGGGCAGAAGTCCCTTACCCTTTCTTAGCCTTCACTGGAACCTCCCTGGTAGAAGAATTGGGGTGGCTTGCTATAGGCTGGTGAGGCTAGAATTCTAGTTTCTTCACTTGGCTTTTGGCAGAGCTATGGATGGGGTCAATCTGTTTTTTTTTTAAGTCTGGCTGGAGTAAGATGGTTATTGTGTAATTGTGTAATTCAAAGAATTATCTTGGTAATTTACCCCTTTTCTGAGTCTTTGGCTGGATTAGGGAGGCATTTTCTTGGGAAAATTATTTGTGCTTGCTGTTGTTTCTAGGTTGTCTGTGGTTTCAGCACCCAGTCAGGGATATATGAGGAGAGGGGAAAAACACAGGGAACTCATTGCTCAGAAGTACCCATGCCTCTAGTTGCTGAAATATTTCTTTGGTTCTAATGTGCAAATTGGCTTGCTTCTGTGCTTTTTCTTCCCTCGGGCTTAAGTTTTAGCATTCTCAGGTTTTCTAGGTCAGTTGTCATTTTTCCATCTGCTTCCAATTTTTCATATTTTTCTGTTTAGCATCTCCTGATTATTCTGTCCTTGTGGATTTATTTCTAAAAAGTATTTTATTAGATTTCCACGAACACTATACATTTTATTTTTAAGGATATATTATAAATTGCAATTTTTCAAAAGTATTATTTTGTGCAAGTCTTTTATTGAAAATATTTTAGATCCATTTTCTCTATGCTAGTGGCTCCATAGCATTGTGTCGACAAGGCAAAGTTCATTAGGAGTTAGAAACCATAGAAGTTACTTTAAGAGAGGGAATTCAACGTAAAGAATTGTTGGCTAGATATTTAGAACTGAGAAAAACAAAAAGAGAAACATAATCATATCATGAAAACAGCAATTGTGAGAAGTAGCTACCATTTGTAGATTTGGAAGAAGAAAGGAAAGGAGATAGAATGGTTAAAACTTGGATGATTACAGAAGGGGCTCCATGAAGCTTAAATCTCGGCCTCGCAATTGGAGGTGCTTGTCAGATGGCCTTGATGTCTCTAAACTCAGAGACATCAAGGTGAGGTTGGGACTCAGCCCACAGAGGAGGAGAATTGTGGCTGGCTTTTCCTAAGTTCACTGAGGGCATGTAATAAGGCCTACTGTGCAAGTGTTGGTAACACTGCAAAGTAGATTCAGCTGATGCCATGAAACAACCCCTGTTGCTTGGCTTAGGAAGCAAGCCTAGGGTTATGCTGAGAGAAACAAAATGCACACAAGAAGCCAAAAATGAGCAGATGAGAAAAGGGAGGCCCCTTGTTTATCCTTTATCTTTGAGGTCTTCCTCTAATATCTCCTATTTGTAGAACTTTCCAGAAGTATGATTTGCAGAGTTTCCACTCTGCCCTAGAATGAGCGAGCAAATTATAGAAGTTAGATCTGAACTTAGCTTAAAAATGAATAAATTATCTTTATTTTTATCTTAAAGTATTTACATTCCTGAATTGTTCACATAAGTACTTATGTTTTCTAATTTGTTTTACTCAAAGATACTCTCTTATTTGTTTTTCACAGTGCATTTATGATACAGAAGAGGTAAAGTTTTTCTTATTTTACCTATATGAAGTTAGAGCCATGGTGAAATTCTTTTTAAACTTTTTGTTTTATTTTGAAGTAGTCAGTTAACAATGTTGTGACAGTTGCAGACAGACAGCAAAGGAACTCAGCCATACATACACCTGTATCCACTCTCCCCCAAGCTCCCCTCTCATCCAGTCTGCCATATAATATTGAACAGACATTCATGTTCTTTTCAGTAGGATCTTGTTGGTTATCCCTTTTGAATATAGCCATGAGAGCCACAGTAAAATTAAGTGATGTCCAAACCCACATAACTGAAACCAAAAATCAGGTCCTCTGGATTCTATACCAGTGAATTTAGAATATATTTGGTAATTTTATCTAGTCTAATGGCTTAAATACCTTCTCTCTTGTTAATGTATTCTCTCATATGTATATTTTCACCCCAGACTTTGTATTCTCTCTCTCTCTAATTCCAGCTCTCATCTTAGTATGTCTAAAGAGAGTTCAGAGCTTTCCTCCTTGAAACTCATTCTTCCGGCAATCTTGCCAACTTCAGTCAATGACAGTCTTACTCTTCAAGTTCTCAGGCTAAAGACTCTGGAACAGTCTTTGACTCTTCTGTTTATCTCTCATCTTCTAGTCAATCTAATAGAAAATTTTGAAAAAATATTATCAGGTTCCAATATCTTCTCACAATCTCCACTTCTAACCCTCCCATCTAAGCTATCACCATCTCTTGCCTGGATTATTTCAATAGCTTCCTAATAGGATTCCCAGTTTCCTCTATAATCTCTTTTTTGTCTATTTTTAAGGAAAGAAGTTAGGCTGCAAGTGTAATCTTACTAAATTTTAAGTCCGAACATTTTGCTGTGTGGCTCAAAATCTTCCAGCATCTTTTTGTTTTACTCAGAGTAAAAGACAAAGTCATTTTGTGACCCCACCAAGTCCTAGGTAATCCAGCTCACCTGGAGTTAGCTGCCATGAACAACTGCACAACTCCAGAGGGTGTCACCAGAGAGAATAGGTTGTGTTGTAATGTAAGCCCACCACTTCCTCCTTTTATCTCTCTGGACTTTCCTTTTTATTACTTCTCTTCTCATTTATTCTGTCTGGTCCTCTCAACATTCTTGCCAGTACTCAAACTTGACGAGTACTCTTCACAGCCATTGCCCTGTTGTTCTTTGTGCTTCCTCTTCAGAGCTATGCATGGCTTCTTCCATGCATTCAACAGGTTTTGATCTAAAAGTGTTATCTCCATAAATTCTTACTCTGCCCTTTTAAAAAATGCAACAAGAGTCCTGCTTCTTGTGGACCCTAACCTCTTTCCTACTTTATATTTTCATAGCACTTAACCCTATGTGTGCGTGCTCAGTTGCTTTAGACATGTTCAACTCTGCAACCCCAGAGCCTGTAGCCTGCCAGGCTCCTCTGTCCGTTGGATTTCCTAGGCAAGAATACTGAGTGGGTCGCCATTCCCTTCTCTAGAGGAACTTTCCTACCCGGGGACTGAACCCATGTATCTTGCATTGTAGGCGGATTCTTTACCCACTCTGCCACCTGGGAAGCGCTCTTAACCCTATGCATATAACATAACATTGCAGGCAGATTCTTTACCAACTGAGCTATCAGAGAAGCCTGTAACATAGCAACATTATATGTTAAATGTTACTTATTTATTTTCCGTCCACATTCAAACTAAACTGTAATGACTCTAAAGAAGGATTTTTGTCTAGTTTATAAGTGGTGTGCTCCAATACCTAGGACTGAGCATAACACATATTTCACTATAGATGTAGTAATCATATATCACTATCTCCATAACTGTAAAAATTTGATCTGCCTTAATATAGCTGAAAAAGAATATATAACTTTAAGTTCTAAAAAGAATGAGAATCTGTACCAAGTTGCTAATTCAATCTGCTAAGGCATGGTATTTATAAGATGGAAGTTAAATTGAATTGAAAATAATATATTTGTGTTCGTAAATCTGTGTCATATTGCCAAATTTGAATAATATCTAAAAATCTTATGGACAATTGCCTTATTCATCACCATCACGATTTGGAACTTCCATGGTTATTTAGTCAACGTGAGTCCAATAAAAAAGAAAAAACTATTGTCCGATGCTATCTGGGAGACTAGTTTTTCCACCTTTTAAAGAAAGTGTACCTGCATGCAATTTTAGGATTCATTAATAAAAACAAATAAATTAAGAAATAAAAATGTTTTGAGCCAAAATATGTATGTCATTGGAAAATTTAGCATATTGGTAAAGTCATGGTTTGATGGCTTCCCTGATAGCTCAGTTGGTAAAGAATCCACCTGCAATGTGTGACACCCAGTTTGATTCCTGAATCGGGAAGATCCTCTGGAGAAGGGATAGGCTATCCACTCTGGTATTCTTGGACTTCCCTTGTGGCTCAGCTGGTTAAAAAATCTGCATGCAGTGCGGGAGACCTGGGTTTGATCCTTGGGTTGGGAAGATCCCCTGGAGAAGGGAAAGGCTACCCACTCCAGTATTCTGGCCTAGAGAATTTCGTGGACTGTATAGTCAGTCCAGGGGTCGCAAAAAGTCACACGATTGAGCACTTTCACTTCACTATTGTAGGATGAAGTAAAAAGTTATGCTGCTTACTTTGGCAACGACACACATTTAAAAGGAATGGTAAAATGCAATGCAAACTTCAAGGTGAACTTTGGAATTACAGGATGTTGCCGTGATTGATGTGCCAAGCTTGTTAGTATTCCCAGCCCACTTGCTACATAAACAATGTTCCCTCTTGTCCTGTGATTCTGGCATTATTAATTGAAGATGTGTAGGCTACCTGTCTTGAATGGATTATAAGAAATAAAGGAAACCATGATCTATAGAATGCATTTTCTGTTGATAATATCAAGCAAATGAAGCAGTCCAAAGTGGAAAATATATAAAATTCCATCTTTCATGGGTCAGAAATAGGGAAAATATAATAAGCTCTAGAATGTATTCAGGACATCACAAATAAGGCATCATAAAGCATCCAGCATGTTGAGGTGTGGCACTATTATAGGGCTTGTGCTAGCAATTTATGTCAAGTCAAAAATTAACACTGGAAAATAAATTTTTCTGGACACTATCTTCGTAACTCGACTCATTATATTGCTTGCATTTTTTAAAACTACTACTGGTTTGATAAGGTTAATTTAATTAGAAAGTAATCTGTCAGAAATAAATGTCTAATAACTGGGAAATGAGATTATTAATGCTTTGGGGAAGATAGGAAATGTGTAAAATGACTGCTGTGAGGGTCAGTTGGCCTCAGCAAATGTTCTTTTTTACTGTGTTGTTTACAGATATGGATAGTAATGAGTGTGCTAACTACGTCAGTTTTCACTGACCTCACTTAAATTTCACACTGTTAGAGCTTTGTTTTGTTAAGATGGAGATGCTGCTGCATTTCAGAAAACCAGGGGTTTCCTCTGATGGTAGGAAAGGCATAGTTAAGCTTGTTTTTCTCATGTTTACAGGATGCTTTAGAAAAGCGTTTGGCAGGGCAAAATGAGAGGGAAAAAAAAATCCTCCTTTGACTATAGATGCTTTTCTTTGTTCAGTTTTGTGATGAATGATATATTTGCTGTACATGATTTCCTTTCATAAATGTGTTAGCATAAGGTGCTGATAAAGTAATCAGCAGAAATTCTGTATCTCAGCATCCCTTTTAAAATTTGTATTCAATTTAATAGCAGATGAAATTCCTTTTTTTCCTCAAAATTTTAGTTCAGCTTTATTCAATTTTTTCAGTAATAGCTTCGTTCCTATCATATAAAAAGGAGTCTTTTTCTGTTAATTGGTTTTATATTTCACCTTGTGGATTGGAAAGTACAGATAGTTTTTCCTCCTTGGGCCACACAGCCATGCATGTGACAATTTACAAGGACCTAGAAGTCAGAGTGGGTGGAGATTATAACTGGGAAGCCAACTGGGAGATGGTGGTGGGGTGGGGGTTGGGACTGAGGATGTGGGTAAAGTTAATTACCCGGGAAAGGTGTCAGGGGTCAGGGGAAATCTGAAGGTCAAGATGAATGAACCCATTGCCCACAGTATCACAGCTGCAGGCAGGAATCCAGGGTAGGAGTCAAGAAATCAAAGTGAGTCAAATCCAAGGGGCCATCCCAAACTACCACATAGCCAGGGTGTGGGCATGGAGGTTGATGAGGGACATGGACTGTAAATCTGGCTGGTGGTTCTCCCTGAACATACATTTTTGTACCTGGAGTGTTAAAAAGATCCCATGTCTTCCCCCACCAACCCCCGCCTTTTTTTTTGAATATAGTTACTTTACACTGTTGTCTGTTTCTGCTGTACAACAAAGTGAATCAGCCAGATGTATACATGTATCCCTTCTTTTTTGGATTTCTTTCCCATTTAGGATACCAGAAGCCACCCAGTAAAGCTCCCGGTGCTATACAGGAGGCTCTCATTAGTTATCAGTTTTATAAATAATAATGTATATATGTCAGTTCCAATCTCGCAGTTCATCCCACCCTCTCCCTTCCCCCTTGGTATCCATTCATTTGTTCTCTATGTCTGTGTCTCTGTTGCTGCTTTGCAAATAAGGTCATCTATACCTTTTTTCTAGATTCCACATATATATATTAGTAATTTTACAATTTGTTAATTATTCAATTCAGTTCAGTCGCTAGGTCGTGTCCAAATCTTTGTGATCCCATGAACTGTAGCATGCCAGGCTTCCCCGTCCACTACCAACTCCCAGAGCTTACTCAAATTCATGTCCATCGAGTCAGCGATGTCATCCAACCATCTCATCCTCTGTTGTCCCCTTCTCCTCCAGCATTCAGTCTTTCTCAGCATCAGGGTGTTTTCCAATGAGTTAGTCCTTCGCATCAAGTGACCAAAGTGTTGGAGTTTCAGCTTCAGCATCAGTTCTTCCAATGAATATTCAGAACTGATTTGCTTTAGGATGAACTGGTTGGATCTCCTTGCTGTCCAAGGGACTCTCAAGAGTCTTCTCCAACACTACAGTTCAAAAGCATCAATTCTTTGGCGCTCTGCTTTCTTTATAGACCAACTCTCACATCCATACGTAACTACTGGAAAAACCATAGCCTTGACTAGATGGACCTTTGTTGGCAAAGTAATGTCTTTGCTTTTAAATATGCTGTCTAGGTTGGTCATAGCTTTTCTTCAAAGGAGCAATCATCTTTCAATTTCATGGCTGCAATCACCATCTGCAGTGAGTTTTCAGCCCAAGAAAATAAAGTCTCTCACTGTTTTGTTTCCCCATCTATTTGCCATGAAGTGATGGGACCAGATGCCATGATCTTAATTTTCTGAATGCTGAGTTTTAAGCCAGCTTTTTCACTCTCCTCTTTCACTTTCATCGAGAGGCTCTTCAGCTCTTCTTCATTTTCTGCATAAGGGTGGTGTCATTTGCATATCAGAGGTTATTGATATTTCTCCCGGCAATCTTGATTCTAGCTTATGCTTCATCCAGGGTGGCATTTTGCATGATGTACTCTGCATATAAGTTAAATGAGCAGGGTGACAATATACAGCCTTGACTTACTCCTTTCCTGTTTTGGAAACAGTCTGTGGTTCCATGTCCAGTTCTAACTGTTGCTTCCTTACCTGCATACAGATTTCTCAGGAGGCAGGTCAGGTGGTCTGGTATTCCCATCTCTTTCACAATTTTCCACAACTTGTTGTGATCCACACAGTCAAAGGCTTTGGCATAGTCAATAAAGGAGAAATAGATGTTTTTCTGGAACTCTCTTGCTTTGTCTATGATCCAATGGATCTTGGCAATTTGATCTCTGGTTCCTCTGCCTTTTCTAAATAGGTTGAATATCTGGAACTTCATGGTTCATATACTGTTGAAGACTGGCTTGGAAAATTTTGAGCATTACTATACTAGCTTGTGAGATGAGTTCAATTGTGCAGTAGTTTGAAAGTTCTTTGGCATTGCCTTTCTTTGGGATTGGAATGAAAACTGACCTTTTCCAGTCTTGTGGCCACTGCTGCTGCTGCTAATTCTCTTCAGTCGTGTCCGACTCTGTGCGACCCCATAGACGTCAGCCCACCAGGCTCCCCTGTCCCTGGGATTCTCCAGGCAAGAACACTGGAGTGGGTTGCCATTTCCTTCTCCAATGCATGAAAGTGAAAAGTGAAAGTGAAGTCGCTCAGTTATGTCCGACTCCGAGCGACTCCATGGACTGCAGCCTACAAGGCTCCTCCGTTCATGGGATTTTCCAGGCAAGAGAACTGGAGTGGGTTGCCATTGCCTTCTCCTGTGGCCACTGATGAGTTTTCCGAATTTGCTGGCATATTGAGTGCAGCACTTTCCTGTCATCATCTTTTAGGATTTGAAATAGTTCTACTGGAACTCCATCACCTCCACTAGCTTTGTTCGTAGTGATGCTTCCTAAGGCTCACTTGACTTCACATTCCAAGATGTCTGGCTCTAGTTGAGTGATTACACCATCATGATTATCATGAAGACCTTTTTGTATAGTTCTTCTGTGTTCTTGGCCATCTCTTCTTAATATCTTCTGCTTGAACTGTGGTGTTGGAGAAGACTCTTGAGAGTCCCTTATACTGCAAGGAGATCCAACCAGTCCATTTTAGAGGAGATCAATCCTGGATGTTCATTGGAGGGACTGATGCTAAAGCTGAAGCTGCAATAATTTGGCCACCTCATGCGACGAGTTGACTCACTGGAAAAGAGTCTGATGCTGGGAAAGGTTGGGGGCGGGAGGAGAAGGGGACGACAGAGAATGAGATGGCTGGATGGCATCACCGACTCTGTGGACATGAGTTTGAGTGTACTCCGGGAGTTGGTGATGGACAGGGAGGCCTGGCGTGCTGTGATTCATGGGGTCGCAGAGAGTCGGACACGACTGAGCGACTGATCTGATCTGATCTGATCTGTTAGGTCCATACCATTTCTGTCCTTTATTGTGCCCATCTTTGCATGAAATGTTCCCTTGGTATCTCTAATTTTTATTCTATTGTTTTCCTCTATTTTTTTGCAATGATTGCTGAGGAAGGCTTTCTTATCTCTCCTTGATATTCTTTGGAACTTTGCATTCACATGGGTATATCTTTCCTTTTCTCCTTTGCCTTTAGCTTCTCTTCTTTTCTCAGCTATTTGTAAGTCCTTATCAGACAACCATTTTGCCTTTTTGCATTTCTTTTTCTCGGGGATGGTCTTGATCACTACTTCCTGTACAATGTCACGAGCCTCCATCCATAGTTCTTCAGGCACTGTATCACTAATTTTTGATTAATTTTGATCTTTAAGAAACATTGCAATTAAATATTTATTGATCTTGATTACTGTGTTTTTTGTCTCCTTTAAATTTTCACCTTTGTCCAGACCCTCACTTTTCTTACTCCTTTCACTCTGATAACTTGGGAAGCACATACATTTAAAATTTTATTTAGGGAAAATGAATATACTTTTGGCTTTGCATTTCTCAATCATGAATATGGTCTTTATTCATGATTTCTTTTATGTCCTGTAATAAATACTTTTCTATTTCTTCCATGAAGGTCTTATACATTTTTAAAAAATTTCTAGAATTTAATGATTTCTTTTGCTCTTTTAAGTATGTTTTTGTTATATTTAAAAATGTTTACTTTGCAGATCATTTTTTTATGATTTTTTAAAAATGTTTTTGTTTCTGTTTTTTTAAAATTTATTTTCATTGATTTATTTCTTTGGTTGTACTAGGTCTTATTGCAGCATGGGGGATCTTTTGTTGTGGCTTGCAAACATTTCACTGTGGTATGTGGGATCTAGTTCCCTGACTAGGGATTGAACTCTGGCCCCTTGCATTGGGAGCTTGGAGTCTTAGCCACTGGACCACCAGAGAAGTCCCTTTTTTACGATTCTGAAAAATTTAATTGGTCATGAAAATTTTTTTTCTATGAGTGCTTAGGTGACATTGATTTGAACACAGGTTTGCAGCTCATTTTTGTATCGATACTTTTTTTCCTTTAATAAACATATCTCAATGCCTTCTATGCATCAGACATTGTTCTAATTACTTTGATATAGTAGTAAGCAAAACTAGTGAGGGAAGCCCCAAAATAATCAAAGTCAATAAAAAGCAAAGATAAAGCATAAAAAGGGTCATGAAAAAAACAAAAACAGAGTAAACTGAAAGAAAATGATATGGGGTGGGGCTGAGATTGGGTTGAGATTGGGCTGAGTTGCCTGTAATTTGGGGCTTCCCTGGTGGCTCAGAAGGTAAAGAATCTGCCTGCCATGTGGGAGACCTGGTTTCAGTCCCTGGGTTGGGAAGATCCCCTGGAGAAGGGAATGGCAATCTACTCTAGTATTCTGGCCTAGAGAATCCCCATGGACAGAGGAGCCTGGTGGGCTTCCAGTCCATGGGGTTGCAAAGAGCTGGACACAACTGAGCAACTAAGCACACAGAGCATGTTATTTGAGACCTGACTGTCAAAAATAAGGCACATATCTGAAGGTCTCAGAGCCGTAAGAGAGCTTCAGGGGATAACTGAATAACATCAGAAGTGTATTAGACATCTTTGCCCTTTAATTGGAGAAGGAAATGGCAACCCACTCCAGTGTTCTTGCCTGGAGAATCCCAGGGACAGGGGAGCCTGGTGGGCTGCCGTCTATGGGGGTCGCACAGAGTCGGACACGACTGAAGTGACTTAGCAGCAGCAGCAGCAGCAGCCCTTTAATTCGTTAGGTTTACCCCATTCTCTAGAACCTGAAGCTCCTTTCTTATTGTGTTTCCCTCATTTTACCTTCTTAGTCACCAAAGAAAAAATATTTATTGAAACTACTTTCTCACTTTGAGCACTAAAATATCTTTGAAAATTAAATGTTTGATATTCTAGCAGTGAAAAGTTAGAAATTGAAATTTTAGAAATATCATTACAATAGCACCAAAAAGTGAACATTTAGGTATGGATTTTACAAAATGTATTCAAGATCTGTATGCTGAGAACAAAAAGATACTGATAAATCAAGGAGTGCTATGTCATACTCATGGACTGGGAGAAATGATTTTGTTGGTACCTTAATTGATCTATAAAATCAGTATAATGACTTTCAGAATACCTCCAGGACTTTTTATAGAAATTAACAAGCTGATTTTAGAAAAAGAAAGAAATGAGAATGGACAAACAATTTTGAAAAAGAACATGTTTTTAAGATACAGAAAGATGCTCAACATCGTTATTCATTAGTGAAGTACAACTTATAACTGCAATCGGGTCTCATTATGCACTTAGTAGAATGGCTAAGGTTAAAAATAAACAAAACAACTGACAGTCTTAAGTCTTGGTGAGTATGGAACAACTGTGTTGCCAGTGGGAATGTGAAATGATGCAGCCATCTTGAATAACAGTTGGGGAGTTTCTTGTATAGTTATTTCAGCATACCCTTACCATATCATTAATCAATCCCATTCCTAACTGCACACTTAAAAACATGCATGTGAATATTTATACCAGCTTTTATTTAAAAAAATTTTTTTAATTTATTTTTTATTGTTATTTTTATTTTTATTGGAGGCTAATTATTTTACAATATTATATTGGTTGGTTTTGCCATACATTGACATGAATCTGCCCTGGGTGTACATGAGTTCCCCCTCCCAAACCCCCCTCCCACCTCCCTCCTCCCCTTATCCTCCCTCTGTGTCATCCCCACATACCAGCCCCGAGCATCCTGTAACATGCATCGACCCTGATATAACAGCTTTTAAAATAATTACTCCAACATGGAAACAACCCAAGGACTTCCCAGGTGGTGCTAGTGGTAAAGAACCCACCTGTCAATGCAGGAGACTTGTGAGACTCAAAGTCCATCCCTGGGTAGGGAAGGTCCTTTGAAAGAGGGAACAGCAACCCACTCCAGTATTCTTGCCTGGAGAATCCCATGGATAGAGGAGCCTGGCGGGCTACCATCCATACGGCTGCAAAGAGTTGGACACAACTGAAGCGACTTAGTAGCAGTAGCAGCAAGATACAACACAAATACTCTTCAGTGGGGACTAGTTAAACCAACTGTGATATATCCATACAATGGAATCCAGGTTTCCCTGCTATTTGAGAGTTCCTATGGGATCTTCTGTAAACTAGTCAATATGGTGTAAAGAGTGGTAGCAATTACCTTTGTGCATTACTAACAGATGCACAAAATAATTTGAGATAAAGTCTAGAGACTTATGGTCATGGTTCAAAGCTACAGCAGCTTGATGCAGAGATGCTGTGTCTAGTTCAGGGGAAGGAGCTTGGTGGGGCCACTCCCAGCTCTGGGTACATGCTGCGTCTATAAGATCTTGCTACAAAACAAACACTGAATAGTGTTTACTTTTCACCTTTTTTCATAAAAGCAAAATTCTGTTTTGAATTTCTTTTGGTTAGTGAAAACAGGTAACCAGTGTAGGTTTTTTTGTAAGAGGGAAGAAGTATAAAGAGAACTTTGAGAACCCGGTGGATACTTGTATTTCTAGATTGTATACCTGTATACAAATTACACAAAACAAACTAGATGAATCTCAAATCCATCTTACTAAACAAGAGAAGCCAAACTTAAATGGCTATGGACTGTGTGATTCCACTTACATTACATTACATTCTGTAAAAGGTGAAACTGTAGAAACAGAAAACAAACTTGTGATAACTGGGGGCTAGTGGTGGGGAAGGGATTTATTATAATGAAGCACTGGGGCATTCTTTGGAATGAAGAGACTGTTCTATATTTTGATTGTAGTGCTGGTTACATGAATATATATATTTGTCAAAATTTGCAGTGCTAATTTTCTAATATGTAAATTATGTCTTAATTAAAAAAATAAAAAAAACCCAAATTATATAGATACTAGAATATGTTTTATTTGTTTTGGTGTGTGTATTTATGTAACAACTCAGTATAATAAAATTTGGTGATCTGTCAAACTTTATTAAATTTTTTGTTTTTACTTCCTTAAATCTTGGAATCCATTGGTTTAGGTGGGCTCAGCAATCTGTTTTAACATTTTTCAGGTGACTTTGATGCACATTAATGTTTGAGGGCCAATAGCATAGTTCCTCTGCTTTATGTGGAGTCACTATAGTACAGATTTAGAAGTAAAACAAAGCTGCTTTGAATTCTGGGACTTTTACTGTGTAAGGTATCTTAATCCTCTGTTTTAATTTTTCTCATCTCTAGAATGAGGATTTAAACATCTACTTCTTAACCTTGTTGTGAGATTTAAATGGAATAATGTCAGTAAAGTCTTAGTACAGAATCTAGGATGTAACAAAAAGCTCAATGAAGGGTGCATGTGTGCCCAGTTGCTTAACTGTGTCTGTCTCTTTGTGACCCATGGACAGTGGCCCCCTAGGCTTCTCTGTCCATGGGATTTCCCAGGCAAGAATACTGGAGTGGGTTGCTATTTCCTACTCCAGGGGATCTTCCCAACCCAGGATCGAACCCAGGTCATTGCAGGCGGATTCTTTACTGTCTGAGCCACCAGGGAAGACTTTGCTTTAAATGTTACCCGAGTCACTGTCTTGAATTTTTGCTTTTTGTTGTTGTTGTTGTGTGCGCAATCAGATTCATCTTTTAAGCAGGTATTTCAAACTGCTATCCTTCTATTTCCATCGCAATTACACAGGCAAGGAGCTCATAATTCCTAATTGGATGTTTTATTTTTCCTTAGTGTATTTTATATGTATTTTTCTTTTTCTTAGATGAAAGTATTTGAACAGAGAGACTATGGCTGATACTTTGGAGGCAGAATACAGAAAGGATATCTTTGTTTAAATATTTATATTTTAGTCAATTATTACTTGAGCTTTTGAGAACACTGAATCAAACTCAATTTAAATGAGAAATTAACTAATGGAGATCCAACCAGTCCATACTAAAGGAGATAAATCCTGGGTGTTCATTGGAGGGACTGATGCTAAAGCTGAAACTCCAATACTTTGGCCACCTCATGCGATGAGTTGACTCACTGGAAAAGACTCTGATGCTGGGAAGGATTGGGGTCAGGAGGAGAAGGGGATGACAAAGAATGAGATGGCTGGATGGCATTTCATGCCGACTTGATGGGCATGAGTTTGAGTGAACTCCGTGAGTTGGTGATGGACAGGGAGGCCTGGCGTGCTGTGATTCATGAGGTCGCAAAGAGTCGGACACAACTGGACGACTGAACTGAACTGAACTGAAGGCTTCCCTGGTGACTCAGTGGTAAAGAATCCTCCTGCCAATGCAGGAGACATGGTTTGATCCCTGATCTGGGAAGACCCCACATGCCATGGAGCAACTAAGCCCATCCAAGTTCTCTGTGCTCAGTCATGTCTGCCTCTTTGTGGCACCATAGACTGTATCCCGCCAGGCTCTTTTGCCCATGGCATTTTCCAGGCAAGAATACTAGAATAAGGTGCCATTACCTACTCCAGGGGAACTTCCCAGCTCAGGGGTTGAACCCATATCTCCTGCATTAAGTGAATTCTTTACCACTAGCATCATCTGCACCACAGCTATTCGGTCTGTGCTCTGAAGCCCAAGCTCCTCAAAACAGTCACCACAATGAGAAGCTCACACACTGCAAGGAAGAGTAGCCCTAGCCCTCCACAACTAGAGAAAAGCTGGTGCAGCAGCGAAGACCAGCACAGCTATAAATAAACAAAATTATATTAAAAAGAAAATGTATATTAAATAAACTAACCTAAGGCAGAATGGGCCTCCCAGGTGGCACTGGTGGTAAAGAAACCTCCTGCCCATGCAGGAGACATAAGAGACGCGGCTTCAATCCCTAGGTCAGGAAGATCCCTTGGAGGAGGGCATGGCAACCCACTTCCAGGGTTATTGCCTGGAAAATCCCATGGACAGAGGAGCCTGGCGGGCTAAGTCCATAGGGTTACAAAGAGTCAGACATGACTGAAGCGACAGCATGCATGCACACGAGGCAGACTATTCAATAGCAGACATGAGTATCAAACCTGCTTCTTCTGATTCACAGTCTGCTTCCATAATCATACTACAAGTTAAAATATAGTGTATGTGTTGAGGAGAGAGAAGTTGATTGAAAAAGAAAATAGAGAACCTAGGGAAGAATGTATAACCATCAAAGGTGGGTAGATAAAGTTTTGAACAGTGCTATGTCTCAACTTGTAAAACAAAGGGAATTAATTTTGAGCCGGTTTATCCATTTGGAACCACTTTCCAAGGATTTCCAGGGAAAATGATTTTTTTTTGCAGTTAGAGTTGAGAGGTACTTGATATTATTCTTCACTTTCTGTTTCCTGCAGGTGGCAAGTGCTTGCTTAATTATTTATATAGCTCACTAATGCAGCCAGTTTTCAAATAGGAGAGATCTGCCAAGATATTTCACCCTGTCCTTTTCACTCAATATTCTGGAGATTTATTCCCTTTTCCTTGATCGGGAAGGTATTAGAGATAGCAGGTCTATTTCCCTTTTGAGCATGTTTACTTGCTACTGACTCCACTGAATTTGAAAATAAAAGTGGAATCTTTTGCATTGATGACTTTAGATTCCACCTTGGCTTGTTCTGCCTTGCATGGAAACTGCTAAATGCTGTAACAACAACAATAATAGCTATAACAATAAATGAATACTAGTAGAGGTGTTCTATCTGACACAGTGTTATCAAACAAAGTGTAACCATCTCGAGGATAATTTATTTAGAGGAAGTGGTTGCATTGTCTTCCACACTGTGGACAGGTATAAAGAAGAAGTTTCTTTTGGAAAAGACTCAGTACTACTTTGGAGAAGAAAATGGCAATCTGCTCCAGTATTCTTGCCTGGAGAATCCCATGGACAGAGGAGCCTGGCGGGCTACAAGCCATGGGGTCGCAGAGTCGGACACGACTGAGTGACTATCACTCACTCAGTAATACTTGGACATTTGTTTTTTCTTCTCCACAAAGTGGGAGAAAACATACTAAAGCAGTGAGTATTTCTCCAAACCATCTTATTAATAGTTGGAGTAGTTTGTCCAAGAGGTATCTTAGCTCAACTCTAGTTCACTGAGGTCTGTGATGCTTTATACATCATTTCATCAGTTGTCTCCCAAGCAATTCAGGGACATACTGTCTACCTAAGGACTTTGTAGGAAAACTTATTCTTCCCATTTGGTGGTATGGAAGCCAAGGAGGGGAACTGTTCAGATCTGTTTACAGAGAGAACTCTTTCTGATACACAGTGCAGATAGTTGACAGCCTGTCTGTGCAGTGCCTTCGGAAACCTCTGGGGCTTAAGTTCTAGCTGTGTGCATGTATGCTCAGTCATGTCTGACTCTTTGCAACTCCATGGACTGTAGCCCACCAGGCTCCTCTGTCCAAGGGATTTCCCAGGCAAGAATACTGGAGTGGGTTGCCATTTTCTCCCACAGGGGAACTTCCTGACCTAGGGATTGAACCTGTGTCTCCTGCACTGGCAAGCTAATTCTTTACCACTGAGTCACTTGGGGCACTCTTGCTAGAGCTGAGGGCCCACTTTTCCAGGAGGTCCACAGTCCATGATCGAACATGCTGGGACCACCAGCCTGGCTATTTCTACTCAACATGAGATGAGTGAGTGAGTGAAGTCACTCAGTCGTGTCCGACTCTTTGTGACTGTATGAACTGCAGCACGCCAGGCCTTCCTGTCCATCACCAACTGCCAGAGTCCACTCAAACCCATGTCCATCGAGTTGGTGATGCCATCCAAACATCTCATCTTCTGTCGTCCCCTTCTCCTCCTTCCCTCAATCTTTCCCAGCATCAGGGTCTTTTCCAATGAGTCAGCTCTTCACATAAGGTGGCCAAAGTATTAGAGTTTCAGCTTCAACATCAGTCCTTCCAATGAACACCCAGGACTGATTTCCTTTAGGATGGACTGGTTCGATCTCCTTGTAGCTATACATATATAAAAATTATCGTTTTTTAGATTACACATATAAGTAATATATGGTATCTGTCTTTGACTTACTTCACTTAATATGAGAATCTTTACTTTTTTTAAAAAACAGCTTTATTGAAGTATAATTGTCACATAACAAACAACATTTAAAGTATGCAATTTGATGAGTTTTGATATTGTACACTTGTGAAACGATCACCGTTATCAAGACCATGCAACTTCACCCCCAGAGTTCCTCATTATCCTTTCCTCCTGTTGTTCCTTATTACCCACTCCCCAGGAACTGGCTGCTCTGCTTTTAGTCATTATAGTTCAGTTTGCATTTACTTGATTTATATCAGTTCAGGTAGGTAGCTCAGTCGTGTCTGACTCTTTGCGACTCCATAAACTTCCTCACACCAGGCTTCCCTGTCCGTCACCAATTTCTGGAGCTTACTCGAACTTATGTCCATTGACTCAGTGATGCCATCCAGCCATCTAATCCTCTGTCATCCCCTTCTCCTCCAGCATTCAGTCTTTCCCAGCATCAGGGTCTTTTCCAGTGAGTCAGTTCTTCACATCAGGGGCCAAAGTATTGGAGTTTCAGCTTCAGCCTCAGTCCTTCCAATGGATATTCAGGACTGATTTCCTTTAGGATGGACTGGTTGGATCTCCTTGCAGTCCAAGGGACTCTCAAGAGTCTTCTCCAACACCACAGTTCAAAAGCATCAATTCTTGGGCACTCAGCTTTCTTCACAGTCCAACTCTCACATCCATATGTGACTCCTAGAAAAATCATAGCTTCGACTAGATGGACCTTTGTTGCCAAAGTAATGTCTTTGCTTTTTAATATTTTATCTAGGTCGGTCATAGCTTTTCTTCCAAGGTGCAAGCATCTTTTAATTTCATGGCTGCAGTCACTATCTGCTGTGATTTGGGAGCCTCTAAAAATAAAGTCTCTCACTGTTTCCACTGTTTTCCCATCTATTTGCCATGAAGTGATGGGACCAGATGCCATGATCCATTTTCTGAATGTTGAGTTTTAAGTTAACTTTTTCACTCTCCTCTTTCACTTTCATCAAGAGGCTCTTTATTTCTTCGTTTCTGCCATAAGGGTGGTGTTATCTGTATATCTGAGGTTATTGTTATTTCTCCTGGGAATCTTGATTCCAGCTTGTGCTTCATCCAGCCTGGCATTTCGCATGATATACTCTTCATATAAGTAAGAAGTATAAGTATATATACTCTTCGCATATAAATAAGCAGGGTGACAATATACAGCCTTGATGTACTCCTTTCCTGATTTGGAACCAGTCTGTTGTTCCACGTCCAGTTCTAACTGTTGTTTCTTGACCTGCAATAGATTTCTCAGGAGGCAGGTCAGGTGGTCTGGTATTCCCATCTTTTTAAGACTTTTCCATAGTTTGTTGTGATTCACACAGTCAAAGATTTTGGCACAGTCAATAAAGCAGAAATTGATGTTTTCCTGGAACTCTCTTGCTTTTTCAATGATTTAGTGGACGTTGACTACTTGAACTCTGTTTCCTCTGCCTTTTCTAAATCCAGCTTGATCATCTGGAAGTTCACATTTCACTTACTGTTGAAATTACTAGATTTATATAAGTGGAATGATATAGTATATACTATATTTTGCCTATTTATTATACAATATATACACCAAAGTTGGGTTTTTCTTTTGGTCTGTGAATATTAGTTATACCACTGCGTGTTGAATAGACTCTTTTTCTCCCTGTGTCTATTTTTATGCCAATACCACACTGTCGTGACTAATATACCCTTATAATAATTCTTGGAATCAGAATGTGTTTACTCTCTAAACTTGTCCTTCCTTTACAGAGTTGTTTTAGCTTGGGGAGATGACTTTATGGATAAGTGGCAAAGGAAGAATTTCACTTATTGCATTGCATATTAAATATTGCATTAATTAATTTAAGCTTAATTAGAATGTCACTTTTATAACAGAAACTTGGCCAAAGAAGATATACGGTTAACAAATAAGCATTTTAAAAGGTGCCGTATATCATATGTCATCAGGGAAATGCCTATTAAAACAACACAATACGAGATAAACAACAATTAAAATGGCCTAAATCCAGATTACTGACAACACTAAATGCTGGTGAGTATACACAGCAAGAGCTACTCTCACTTATAACTGGTGGGACTGCAAAATGGTATAGCCCCTTTGGGCGACAGTTTGGCAATTTCCTGCAAAACTAAACATACTCCCAGCATAAGATTAAGCAGTTGTGCTCCTTGGTTTTTACCCAAAGGAGTTAAAAATTTATATAAAAACCTCCATATGGATGCTAACAGCAAGTTTATTCACCATTGTCAAAACTTGGAAACAACCAATATGTTCATCATAGGTGAATGGATAAATAAATTATGGTACAACCAGGCAATGGGATATTAGTGCTAAAACAAAAAGAGCTATCAAGCCATAAAAAGACATAAAAAAGACTTAAATGCATATTACTAAGTAAAATAAGCTAATCTGAAAAGGCTGTATGCTATAGGATTCCAAGTAGACATTCTGAAAAAGGCAGAAGCTATAGAGACAGTGAAAAGATAAGTGGTTGCCAGGAGTTGGGGAATAGGCAGAGTACAGAGGATATTTTTAGGGCCGTGAAAATAATCTGTATAATACTATAATACTGGATATATGTCATTTTATATTTGTTCAAACCCATAGAGTGTACATCACCAAGAGTGAAACCTAAGATCAGCTGTGGCCTTTGGGTGCTTATAATGTCCATGTAGGTTCATCAGTTAAAACAAACTACTGCTTTGGTGGAAGATGTTGAAAATGGGGAAGATTATGCACCTGTGGGAGCAGGGGTTATGTGGGAAATCTCCGTACCCAAGTACCTTCCTCTAAATTTTGCTTTGAACTTAAAACTGCTCTAAGACATAAGTCTTAAATCAGGGGAGCTTTATCTGGGTCTTGGCCATGGCATTGTTGAACAGAATTGCTTCATTACAGTGGCATTTGTGATGGTATCAGGGACTTCTCTGCTTGCTGAGAGAATTTGTTGACATGTGCAGTTCAGTCAGTCATTGCTAACTCAGATTCTCTTAGTATGATATCAGAGACCTCAGCCTTCTGAAACACCACCTGTCTCATGGCAGAGTGATGGGGAGCTCACAGGCACTGCTGGAGACAACCTTCAGCACCTTCAACAGAGAACATGTCTCCATGTCATCAGTGCCTGGGCCTGCAGTGCTGACGCTCAGACCATGCCCTGTTGGGAGACTGTTGTCTCCATGACTGATGGCACTCACTGTTCAAAAGCCAAACCGCTGCAAATAAAGAAACTCAAGCCAAAGTGAATTCCAAGTGTGGAGGATATAAAGTCTCCCAGAGCTTTAGTGGTGGATGGTTGGAAGGGAGATGGGTGAGACTGGAAAGAAGGTTGCTGGTGAGAATGTTAGAATTCCTGCTGTTGGTGTGGTCTTTAAAAAGCCATTTGGAGGTAGCAGGCTGGCTATAGGAAGTAGACCCAGCCTCCAGTTGACTGGGAGAATGTTCTTAGGTTCGTTTTCTGGTACCATTTAGGAAGAGAGGATCAAAGATAATCTTAGAGACTGGTTACTAGAATGTCCTAGGTAAGGTTGAAACTAATCAAAGTGTTGGACTGGCAAGGAAGTCTGCAAGTGAATGATTGACTAGCTAAATATGAGGATAAGCAGTTGAGAAACAGGACTGCTGCTGCTGCTGCTGCTAAGTCACTTCAGTCGTGTCCGACTCTGTGCGACCCCATAGACGTCAGCCCACCAGGCTCCACCGTCCCTGGGATTCTCCAGGCAAGAACACTGGAGTGGGTTGCCATTTCCTTCTCCAATGTGTGAAAGTGAAAAGTGAAAGTGAAATCGCTCAGTCTTGTCTGACTAGTAGCGACCCCATGGACTGTAGACCACCAGGCTCCTCTGTCTATGGGATTTTCTAGGCAAGAGTACTGGAGTGGATTGCCATTGCCTTCTCCGTGAGAAACAGGACTAGATTATAGCAAATACATGTGTATCTGGTGAAGGAGGTTCATGGATCAACAAGGATTAACACAGTCACTGGAACTGATGTAGTTTGATTGGGGAAAAATATGCTTCATAAATAAGTCATTTAAAGGATCATTTAATCTAACATGCTTAAAAACACATAATTATATTCAAAATTGATTCTACAAATACCTAATCCTGGGGAGCTGGGGATACAGCAATGAGTCAAGCCTAGGACCTTGGCTTTAAGGAGCTCATAGAAGGTGGGGATATAGCTTGTTCCCTCTCTTCTTCATGCAGCTGTGCCGAGCAACAGATGTGGATTAGGAATCTCAAATCCATTAGGGACTGTTCTGGAGCAGGCCTTTATTGTTTATTGTAGAGTTAGACAGGAAGCTCATTATGGAAAACCAGCCAAGTGCTTTGAGGTCTTTTTGCCTTCTTTCTCCTCCCTCTTCCTCTAATGACCTGCCTGGAAGTTGACAGAGCATAAAAGCTATCAAAAGTATGCTGTTTAATGTAGCTCTCAGAGCAAACTTTTTTTTTTTTTTCTGTTTACTGTGGGTAATTGTTCCTTTCTTCTTCTTGTTGCATTTAGTGCCTCTGATTTCCCAGCTTTAATGAGCTGGCAGTTTTCATTCTTAGGAAGGAAACAATACAAGAACTATGTAAACAAAGAGATAAACAAGTAAATGCAGTTTATTACATTTATTAATACTTATTGCATTTACAAAAGGTAAATTTTGCTCAACATGTAGATTAGAGATACTAGTTGACCAACGTATTTGTAGATCATAATTAGATGTGGCTTACCTTTCTCAGATTTTGAGATAAAAATCCTTTTATTTATCATAGGGACTTAAACCTTTCAAGGGACTGTCTAAAAGCATTAGGTCAATTAGCAGAGGCTTCCACAACCTCCTGAAAGCACTTAATTCAATAACCCTGGGTACTTTTTAAAAATATTTTTTTGACGTGGACCATTTTTTAAAAAGTCTTTATTGAACTTGTTGCGATATTGCTTCTTCTTTATGTTTTGGTTTTTTGACTGTGAGGCAGGTGGGATCTTAGTTCCCTGACAAGGGATTGAACTCACGTCCCCTGGATTGGGAGGTGAAGTCTTAATAACTGGACTGCCTGGGAAGTCCCCCAGCTCTGGCTACTTAATTAAGGTCACTTGGTATGTTTTGGACTATTTGCTTCTTCCCGTCACTCAGTTCCACTTCCAAACTTGCAAAGCCCATGGAACTCTATTTTGCCTAACTAAACTCCTGTAGGAAAACTGTAATTTTCCTTTACAATTATAAATAATAAGAAAAGTAAATATTATAATATGCAAAATAAATCTTCTACAAATTTATGATTCCAACAAATTCTCCCCTTATACTTACAAGGGAGGTGATATGTGTCAGATGGAGAGACTGTCAAGAGACCCCTTGACAAATCACATGTGTGAAGCCTGTGCAGAAAATAAAGCTGCAGTTTGCAAATTCCTAAGATGAAGGCTCAGCTATTCTATGAATGAAATCGGCATGCTGTCGAGGTGTTTCTTTCCCATCATAACTCTTCAGGTTTGGCATTATTAGCCCTATTTTGCCAGTGAGGAAATTGAGACTTTGAACAAGGAAATAACTTGCCCAAGGTCCTAGGTTCACTAAGTTGTAGGGAGACCTTCAAACCCATGACTTTCTTGAGCATCCTGTCTATCTCCCTGTATTCCTCGCCATCTGCTAAATTTCAAGAGCTCTGTCTGCATTGGGCAGATTTTATGGAAAACCTTTGTTTATTTCAATGAAGGATTCTGTTGTGTGTTCCCTGGGACATTTTGAAGGATCCATCATTCAGACTGGCATGGCCATGACAGTCACTGAATCTTTCAATCAGGCAAGGTCATAGATTTTCAAGAGAATGTCTATATCCTCTTTATTCTTTTTTTTGAGGGGTAATGTATTCATAATATTTAATTTATTAAGATCAGCCCAAATCCCACAAATAATGCAGAGGGAATATAAATAGATTTTATTGACTCATATTCTTTGTACCTTAATTACTGGTTAATAAAATTCAAATATAGATAATCTAGTACTATATTATGCTTAATATTTGATTTGTCTCAGCTTAGATTTAATATAAATATTTAAAAAACAAACTTCTGTAGAAATAAAATGCACATATGATTTGTTTTATATTAGAAATATCTATATATCATGATACATAGCTGTCAGTTCACAGTGTGACAGTACATTAAAAATAGGAGTAATCAATACAATTTTCAGTTTTTCATCCTGGTATTGAAGCAAGTTGCTTTCTTTTTTTCTCATTTGATTCAAAATCTTGGTCAGTCACAAGTTTTCTCTATTGTAATTTCTCCAGCTTAAATATGAAAATATCAATTATTATTTGTCACCAATTAAACTGATTCTTAGAGTTGATGACAGTATAATTTTGAGGGAAGATAGTGTACTATATCGGTACAGCTATAGAAATGGAAGAAGAAAATATGCCAAATTTATTTCCAATAAAAGAAAATAAAGTGGGTATAATTGTACATTATTGGTAATTTACATTCAAAAATTGTCAAGGTAAAAAAGACTGTAGAGGTCAAATGTCAGTGTTCCTTGTCTCTTCATACATGTGTATACATATATGATCTCTCTTCTCATATACTTATGTCTTCTCTCCATAATTTTCCATAATTAAAAATTAATTCAATACACTTATACATTATTAACTACTGAGTTTGCTATGATAATAATTATCAAATTAAGTAATATTTTTAGTGGCTTACTCTGTCTCCTTCAGAGGACCTCACAATTGTGTGTGTGCAAATCCACAACAGAAGGTCAAGTAGCTGCATTTTTAACTACTCAGTTATGCATGTAGAATGATGTGTTTGTGTTATCTGTATGCTTGCAGTTCAGAAGTCTTTCAAATGCCCAGTTTAAGGACATTCAAATTACAAAAAACAAAGTCAAATTTTTATATACTATATTCAATGCAGAATCATCAGATTTCTTTTTCCTGGTGAGGGGCAGCTCAGCACAAAGAAAAATGCTTAGCCACTATTTGTTAGCTATTTGACCTGATTTACTTTACTCACATGGAAAATGGAGATAATAAAAGCTACATGCAGTTTTTTGGTGAAGGTAAAAAATAAGATGTTAAATTAACCAATACTTAGAAACTGCAATGTCCTAAAACACAGAGCAAAACAATTAACACAGTATCTGTCATAGAGTAGGCATTTAGTTGAATGGGAACCTTTATTAATCACTTAAAGTTTCCCTTATGATTTTTTTTTTTTGTACCTTTTGGTTCATTTGTTTTCAGCAGTGCACTGGTACTATAGTGAAGTCTGCCTTGTAACCTGTTTCTTCCATGGTTTGACCCTGTAGACTCATGAAAATTTACTTGGTAGTTTTAGTTCTTAGCTAAATCATTTACTTTCTTCTGAAATCATGTCTTCTTTCAAATACCCATTCAAATACCCAGTCGTGTCCAACTATTTGCTGAGACCCCATGGACTGTAGCCCACCAGGTCCCTCTGTCCATGGGATTCTCCAGGCAAGAATACTGGAGTGGGTAGCCATTCCTTCTCCAGGGGATCTTCCCCATCCAGGGATCAAACCTGGGTTTTCTGCACTGCAGGTGAACTCTTTACCTGCAATGTGACTGAGCCACCAGGGAAACCCCGAATACCCATAAACTAAATGAAAGCCAAGCAGCCCTTTACCTTTTGGAATTTAAAAAAATGTGATATTTCAATTTTTTAGTGGCAGGAAAGAAGATAGGAGTATTTCCAGTGTATGATTATTCTTTTTCTGGCCAAACATTGTATTTATGATTGAAGAAGTAGAAAAAAGAAGTGAGTTGACTGGAGAAATAGTGACGTATAGAGATGATAGATGACTTGAGATGAGACATCAGTGGCCTGGATGGTTTTAATTAAAATAATTGCAAGACTGATCCAAGCTTTGCTTCAGTCAGTTCAGTCGCTCAGTCGTGTCCGACTCTCCGCGACCCCATGAATCACAGCACGCCAGGCCTAAGATGATCTTTTTTAACTCTGGCAGTTTAAAGAAAACAAGGAAAGGAAGGAAAATTAGATCCTAGTTTATGCTCTTTTAGTTGGTTATTCCTGGGAAGCAAAGATGCCTACTCAGCTTAGTGTGTTCAGTAAATATTACTAAATGAAGTTGGGCAGGTATGTTTGCATTAAGTATGATATTAGACACCAGGGAATCAAATGGATCAGATGGATTCATGGACCTTGTCAGATTGTTAGCTGTTTATAGTGTGCACAGTTTGGTGCATTGGGCCATATAACCCCTCCCTAGCCATAAGCTCCTTGAGGACAGACTGTGTTTTATGTATTTTTATGTTCTTCGTAGCTTTCAGTGATCCTCACAGACAGCAAACCCTTCATAAATATTTGTTAACCAACAGCCTGCCTGCTTGGCTGAATACATTAAATGAAACCTAATTTCCAGACATTTTACAGTTCTTATTTTCTGTTTTCTAGCTTCCCTTTATTCATGGTTCAGGAAGAAAGTGTCTTGATTTAAAAGCTGCCTGTGATGTTACATCAGTAAAAGTCCCACAAGCATTGCAGCTCTGCCCTCTCCACAGTGCTCGTGTCACAGCCCATCTTCACAGCAGGGTGTTCTCTAACTCTGAGCAGTTAAATCTGATTTCTTTCCAATACCTTAACTATCTTTCTGTCCTGCATGCTTGCTCCTAATTAACCGAAGGTGAAGGACTATGGCAGTGTTGCCTCTTCTGTCAAATCTATTTATTCTTCCTCACACAACTTGCAAACCAGAGGATCAAGGACAACTCCTAGTGGGGGGCCACAGTAGAGGGGAAAAAATACATGTAGGAGGCAACAGTTGCAGCATGGTGCTACTAAGGTAGCATGTGTTTTATATATTGGCTGGAAACATGTGACCTGCAATAGAAAGAACTGGATTTGAATTCTGCCTCTGCCTTTTGCTGTTTTGTGTGACCATGGGGAAATGACTTATCTATTCATCCTTCCTCCCTTTAATCATTTTTCTTGGTTGAAAAACTTGCACAAAATGCTTAAACTCTTGAACTTCAGTTTATTTACTGACCAAAAAATGCAGATGGCCAACAGGCATGTGAAAAGGTGCTCAACATTGCTAATCAGGGAAATGCAAATCAGAACCTCAATAATATACCTAGTCAGATGACTAGCATCAAGAAGAACGCAAATAACAAATGTAGGTGATGATATGGAGAAAAGAGAATCCTCGAACACTGACGGTAGGAATGTAAATTGGTACAGCCACTGTGGAAAACAGTATGGAGATTTCTCAATAAAACTAAAAAAAGATCTACCATATGACCCAGCAATTCCACTTGTGGGTATATATCCAAAACAAAACCAAAAACACTAGTTTGAAAAGATATGGGCACCCCAGTGTTCACAGAAGCATCATTTACAATTGCCAAAATATGGAAGCAATCTAAATGTCCATATGATGACACTTTGGTTTCTTTTATTATTAGGATCAGCCAGGACTACATGTGGCATTAAACATCATGCACTTTGTACAGAAGAGAAAAAGGATGAAAAGGACAAAGGAGGAGGAATAAGAGCAACAGTGAAAATTTGTAATAAAAACTCTTTTCTTAATTTATAGGTAACTTTCAGCATTGTTATAGTCAGCTGCCCCTCCCAGCCCTCGAAGTTCCAACCAAAGTGAAGGGGTCACCAGATGACTCAGCCAAGTGTTTTGAACTCCCTCAGAGGCTGCTAATAGAGGAAGCTCATGGGTTTAGTTCTTTTGTAAGTATGGAATACTACTCATCCATAAAAAATAATGAAAAATTTGCCATTTGCAGCAACACAGTTGGACTTGGAGAGCATTATGCTAAGTGAAATAAATCAGACAAAGACAAATACTGCATAATATCACTTATATGTGGAATCTAAAAAAATACAACACTCTAGTGAATATAAAAAAATCAAGCAGACGCACAGATATAGGGAACAAGCTGGTGGTCACCAGTGGGGAGAGAAGGAGGCGTAACAGAGGCGTGGGAGAACGGGTGGCACAAGCTACCGAGGGTAAGATGGGCTACAGGATGTGTTGTGCACACAGAATATAGCCGACATTTTGTAATAACTGTAAATGGAGTATATCCTTTAAAATGGGTATCATATTTAAAACATTAAATTCAGAAAAAGAGCAGCGTCTATCATATAGATTTGTTTTAAAGAGTAAACAAATCTATGTGCTGTGGTTTCTACCTACATCATTTTTGTGTTATAATCCATTGTGAAGTGAGTGAGTGGAAGTCACTCAGTTGTGTCTGACTCTTTGAGACCCTGTGGACTGTAATTCTCCAGGCGAGAATACTGGAGTGCCTTTCCCGTCTCCAGGGGTTCTTCCCAACCCAGGGATCAAACCCAGGTGTCCCACACTGCAGGCAGATCCTTTACTAGTTGAGCCACCAGGGAAGCCCATTGTATGGCTCTGTATGTGGTTCTTTATAACCCCTTGTATGGCGCTGTGTGTGTCTTCATGACTGTTCTACAACTCAGTGTCAACATCTATTTTTCTACCTCATTCACCCCAGTGTGATCCAAAGTGAATCTCCCTCACTGCCTTTGTGGCTCTGTCACTCTTTCCTTTCTTGTTATTGTTCTTGTAGGTGCCGGGAGTTTTAGGTTTAAGCTCATCTGGACCCCAATTTCCTTATTGCTTAGCCTCTCTTTTTGTTCACTACTCATAGTGTCCTTTCTTTTTGATTTTCTGAATTGGAAACTGAATATGTGAATTTGATGGAAAGTAAATCTGCTATAATTCGGAAAGTGCCATCTGTGTGAAACTTCATCAATAACTACAGAAAATATACAGGAATATAAATCAGCAGAGTTCTCCTTTCTGTTCTAATATAAACTTATTTTGGATACTTCTTGGATCACACAGCTCCTGAGGTCTTAAACTATTAATCTGATGGTTTAAATTCTGAATCCAAGCTCATACTGCTTACTGCACGACAGGCCAATAAACCAACAGATTACTTTCTGGGGAAAGGAATGGTAACTTTATTTGGAAAGCCAGCAAACCAAGATGATAGTAGACTCGTGTCCCAAAGAATCATCTTCCCCAGTTAGAATTCAGGCTCTTTTATATTAATACTAAAACTAAAATTATATTAATGCGAATACTCTTTTATATTAATACAGTTCTGATTCTGAGCAGACTCTGGAGGGGCTGTGTTAATTTCTTCCTTCCTGCTGCCAATCATAGGTAACCCTGGTTAGGATGTTTCCTGTGAGCTAAGCACAGATATTTTAGCCTAAGATCCATCACCTAGGAGGCAGGTTCCCAGGGAAGGACCATCATGTATAATTTAAGCTTATAGGCAACATTCCTTTAGCAGTTAGGCTATAAGAGAATACAAAGGTTCTTCTCTATTACATATTGAATTGTGTAACAAGACCATGCCCATTTTGCTGCTAAAAAACCTACTGATACCAGTACTCTTCATTTATATAGCATCCTGCTTAGACGTGAGTTTGATTCATGGGCAGCAGTTGCACCAAGTCTATTCTCTAGGACAGCAGCCCCTTTCATGTTGCTCTTTTCTTATAGGACAGCTGTGAGAGGAGCCCTGTAAGGCATATAGCCTGAGTCTGAGTGTGAAACCTCTTGAGCTTGAGTGAGATTGCTCCAAGAGATTCTAGACATGCCTGCTGTCCAGCTTCTGGAAACCTTGGGGGAAGTAGAGCTTACTGTGTGTAGGAGCCATTGGTCCCATCTTGCTCATTGCCAGAAAGCTCAGAATCACCTATGATCACTTAATGGACAATCCTGTGTGCCACCCACAAGTAGTTAATTATGATATCTAAAATTAGTACCTAGTAAAGTGAGAGTCCCTTGGACGGCAAGGAGAACAAACCAGTCAATCCTAAAGAAAATCAGTCCTGAGTATTCATTGGAATGTCTGATGCTGAAGTTGAAGCTCTAATACTTTGGCCACCTGATGAGAATTGACTCGTTAGAAAGACCCTAATGCTGAGAAAGATTGAAGGCAGGAGGAAAAGTGGGTGACAGAGGATGAGATGGTTGGATGGCATCACTGACTCAATGAACTTGAGTTTGATCAAGCTCTGGGGGTTGGTGATGGACAGGAAAGCCTAGTGTGCTGCAGTCCATGGGGTTGCAAAGAGTCAGACATGACTGAGTGACTAAACTGAACTGAAATTATTAAGATCTAATAACTGGTAATTCACTAATGATCGTATCTAACAATGGCCAATTAATATATCTAATGACAACTTATAAGATCTTAATAAAATTGAAATTAAATTGACTATGAAGTGGAAATCATGTTAATAATGTGGGGAAATAATATGAGATGCACTGAAAGCCAGATTCAAAGGTTTAGCATTGCTGTGGTAGGAAATGAGGATCCAAGGAAGGTTTTTGAGTCAGAAGGCAGCATTTGGGGATTACTGGTCAATGGCAAGCCACTCCAGTACTCTTGCCTAGAAAATCCCATGGATGGAAGAGCCTGGTAGGCTGCAGTCCATGGGGTCTCTAAGGGTCAGACACGACTGAGCGACTTTGCTTTCACTTTTCACTTTTCACTTTCCACTTTCACACATTGGAGAAGGAAATGGCAACCCACTCCAGTGTTCTTGCCTGGAGAGTCCCAGGGACGGGGGAGCCTGGTGGGCTTCCGTCTATGGGGTCACACAGAGTTGGACACGACTGAAGTGACTTAGCAGCAGCAGGTCTAGTGGCAATAATCGACTGGGCAGGAGATGGTGAGAGTGAAGGGAAGCTGTTCTAGTGAAAGTAGCTCAGTCGTGTCCGACTCTTTTGCGAGCCCAGGGACTATACAATCCATGGAATTCTCTAGGCCAGAATACTGGAGTGGGTAGCCTTTCTCTTCTCCAGAGGATCTTCCCAACCCAGGGATCAAACCCAGGTCTCCCACATTGCAGGCAGATTCTTTACCAGCTGAGCAACAAAGGAAACCCAAGAATACTGGAGTGGGTAGCCTATCCCTTCTTCAGTGGATCTTCCTGACCCAGGAATTGAACCAGGATCTCCTGCACTGCAGGCGGATTCTTTACCAACTGAGCTATCAGGGAAGCCCAGCTGTTCTAGAGCCTGGACTAAAAGCAGTAATGGAAGAAATAGAATCAATATCAAAAGGAAATGATGGACAGGAATTGTGATCAGCTGGAATCCAGGGATCTGAAGAATTGCCACATGGTTCCTTTCTAGGCTGTAACAGGTTAGATTTAGCCAGTTTGTGAGGGTCTGATAGAAGACAATATTAATGGAGCTTCTTTTCTTTAAAACTTTTTATTTTGTATTGGGGTATAGCTGATTGAGAAACAGTGTTGTGATGTAATATTTTCAGGTGAACAGTGAAGGGACTCAGCCATACATATACATGTACCCATTCTCCCTTAAACTCTTCTCCCATCCAGCCTGCCTCATAACATTGAGCAGAGTTCCCTGCACTGTACAGTCGGTCTTCATTGGTTATCCATTTTAAATATAGCAGTGTGTACATGTCCATCCCAAACTCGCTAACTGTCCCAAAGGAGCTTCTTTGGAAGGTTAGGAGGCTAAGTTTCAGACACAGGATGGTTCCTTGTAGTAGAGAGAATTCATTGAAGGAGTATTTAGAAAGATATAAGAAAGCCCAAAGGTAAACTTCAACAATTTCTACAGGATTTTCATTTTGTTTTTAGGTTTCTACAGTCGGACAGACTTAGGCTTTAATCCTGTTCTTATCTGTTATATCTTGTACTAGTTCCCACGTTGCTTAGTCTTAGTTTTCTTATCCATAACCTGGGGAGGGGATCATAACCTCTTGTTGTTCAGTCACTAAGTTTTGTATGACTCTTTGTGACCCCATGGACTGCAGGACACCAGACTTCCCTGTCCTTCACTGTCTCCCCGAGCTTGCTCAAACTCACACCCATTGAGTCGTTGATGCCATCCAACATCTCATCTTCTGTCATCCCCTTCTCCTCCTGCTCTCGTAACCTCTACCCAGGACACAATTGGAGAATAAATGTGTTACAGTATGGGCTTCCCAGGTGGTTCTTGTGGTAAAGAATTCACCTGCCAATGCAGGAGATGTAAGAGAAGTGGGTTCGATCTCTGGCTCGGGAAGATCACCTGGAGGAGAGAATGGCAACCCATTCCAGTATTCTTGCCTGGAAAATCCTGTGGACAAAGGAATCTGGTAGGCTACAGTCCATAGGGTGGCAAAGAGTTGGACACATCTGAAGCGACTTAGTATGCATGCACGCATGTGTTACAATATACAACGGTGTATAGCAGTGTTAGGTGTGAAAAGTACCCGGTAAATGGAATATGATAAAAGTAATACATGTTCAGCCCCTAGTGGTTAGAAGTGAGTATTTGAAATATTGAAATTGAGTTGGAAGTGGGAAAACTGAGGGAATTTCCTGTTTTCCTCTACAAGGTCTGGAACTGTAAAAATTACACTATCTGCTTTTTTGAGTATAACATTTGAATTATTGTTTAGGTGAAAAGATTTTGGCTTTTTACCCTGATCATGGAGATCATGATCCCTTAAAGATTTAAGATTCAGGTCTTAAAAAAATCTTAGAATCCCTTAAAGATTTAAGATTCAGGTGTGGACCCTGAAAGGGAAAGTAGACCATAATGATGAACTAGTCATAAAATCCATCATTAATTTGTCCACTTTGATAGAGGTTATTTATTGAGATCAGGGCAAGTTTCATTGTTTCCAAGTCCCCTCTATAAAAGGAAGCTACAAGCTTCATCATGCACTGAAGGATTTAAAAATTACAACTCCTAAGACCTGACAAAATACTTTTCTGCCCAATGACTGAAACAAAGTGCAAATCATAATTCTGCATTACTTCCCCAGGACACCATATGGAATAACTAGTCAATAAATGTCAAGAGTATAAAAAATAATGATTGAACATGAAATAAATGCTAAACACTATTGTTATTTATTTTTTGTCATCATGACTCTGTGTCATTTTGGTGGCCGAGACCTTCTTTTCCTACAGCTGCACAAATGCATTTGGTAATTATGAGAATTAATCAAGCCCCAAACTAGATCGTGGTGGTGGCAGACATCCTTAATTACAGGCAATGGAAAGTGAAGGTCACTGCTGGTTTGAATCCAGCATCGGTCAGTGTAGCAAAAAAAGCCATTAACAGCTGATTGTGATTTTGTGCTTTGAACAGAATGAATTGCTGCCTCAACCCAATTTCTGAGTAAACAGGCATCCTGCATCCAAGCTAACCATCACTAAAAGGACCAACTGGCTCCTTTACAGTGGCCTCAATAAACAAGGGTTCTTCACCCTGGCTATCCCCAAAGAGCTCTGTAAATGCAAGTACCCAGACAGCACCCAGGCCAATTATGTCAGGGTCTCCAGGAGCAGGAACTAGGCATTGGTGTTTTTTTTTTTTTTGGCTGTTCTAGGTCTTCATTGCTGCTCTTGGGATTTCTCTAGTTGCAGAAAATGGGGGCTACTCTCTAGTTGCAGTACGTGGGCTTCTTTTTGCAGGGGCTTCTCTTGTTTCTGAACACAGGCTCTAGGGTACAGGGGCTCAGTAGTTGTAGTTCTCAGGCTCCAGAGCACAGGCTCAGTAGTTGTGGCACATGGGCTTAGTTGCTCCACAGCATGTGGGATCTTCCCAGACCAGGGATTGAACTTGTGTCTCCTGAATTGCAAGCAGATTCTCAACCACTGGACCACCAGGGAAGTCCGGTATTGGGGGTTTTAAAAATAATTCTTCAGGTGATTCCAGTGTGTATTGATATTTGTATACCATTGCTCTGTGGGAAGATTTGGTCTTTACAAAATCAGCTCCTTTTCCTTCCTTAGTACATGTTTCTTTACAACAGCTTTTCGACAAACCACAACCTATGGCAGAAGTGTTTATTTCAATGATGTCCAAGTAAGGTAAGGCCTAAAGTTAAAAGGTAGGCATCTATTTGGATATCTAGTTGATAGCTCTGAGGACCATTATGTTACTTAAAAAAAAGTGATTTGTGATCCCAGCCCCAGCCACCACTTGGATATTTGATGCTGGAAACTGCCTGCAGACTTGGAGGTTTGAGGCCTATAAAAGCTTTCTGAGATTTCTATACTTATATCTATTTATCACCCTGTTGATGCACAATTTAGTTCTTTGCCTGAGGACAGGAAACCTTTTGCACTTAATAACTTTATATGAGCAAGACAAATGCTTGATTTTTCACCTGCCATCCTCAATTCAGGTCAATGAACAAGAGGTATTATGCCTCCTCACCCTGGAGAACTGAATGGTAAGTGACAAGAAAGCACGGGCTACAAGCTGCCACAGATACTGAGTGTCCTTGGAAAGGAAGCTAGGTGAACCCATGGAGAACACTTCGTATCTCAGGTGCTCTAGAGTTATTCCAGATTTTGCCTGGTCAATAGTATCTTCTCTCTCCATTTTGTCTACAGTGATGTTATCTTTTATTCAAGAGACAGTCAGGTGACTGACAAGAATGAGCAAACACGATGGCACACTCCTGTCTGGCTCCCTAGAAGAGCTCTGTGTTTGACCACGGTGATTGCATCCAGTCACTGAAGTTCAAGAGCTCGTGAACTGCTAAACCTAGAAAAGGATCTTCTGTACGACTAGATTTAATTTACTGCCCAGGAATAAATTTTAGTATTATTCTGAAAGCAGACATCTGATCTTATCTCTAGACTCTGAAAAACTCATAGAATTTCAGAAGAAATTCAGCTTTCCTACTTTTGGGGTGAGAAAACTGAGGCCCAGAATCACCCAACTGGTTAGTAGGGGAGCCAGAGTTCAAGCTGAGGTCTCCTAACCCCCACCAAGCACTTTTTCCACCACTGTCACCACCCCTTTAAGAACCACCCCACCTGTGCTGCTTACACTGTTTCAGAGCACTTACCTGACAGTGACCACAGGCTGAGTGACTCTGACTTATTAGGAGCCTTGCTCAGGGAATGAGATGATGCCGTAACACCTTTCCTGTGTTTGGAGGGGGGTTGCCTTTTTTACATAAAAATTTTGCAATTAAGAATTTTTTTGTTAGTAAAATATCTGAGCTCTTCACAAAAATATGAGGTTGGTACAGTTACATAAGAAGCAGATCTAGGATGCTCAAGAGGAAGGGGATATATGTATACTTATGGCTGATTCACGTTGTTCTACAGCAGAAACCAACAAAACATTGTAAAGCAATTGCCCTTCATTTAAAAATACATTAAAACAAAAAAAGGGCTTCAGGCTGTCAAGGCAATGGAGGTGATGAGATTCCTGACACCCAGTGGGTTCATCTCTCTTTTCATCACCTGTTCATTTTTCACACACCATCAACATGGTGGCTCAGAGCCATATTCTTCAACCCCGAAAGGATGCAATTTAGGGCACCAGCGAAGTATTACTCAGCCCAATTATCAAGAAAGTTTTTTTTTCAAACTGTGAAAGAGAGCAAGAAGTTAAAACATGAAGGATGATGCATCACAAAACAAATTTTTTTTTTGTTTCCATATCACTTTCCCATCAACTCTGCTTTCTTAAATGACCAGAAAAGCTACTTTATGGGGGAAAATATATTTTCTTCAAGTAAGTCCATGCTCCTATTAAAAAAAAAAAAAGAAGCTGATCTAATAATGAGCATGTAGAATTTCAACATACTAGACTGACTTTACACTGGACAGAAACGTCTGTTCACTAAAACTATTGAGCTGCTACTAATATCCTTTAATGTGTAAAATTAAACACTTTGAGGTAGGATGCCAACAATAGTGTTTTTGCTTTAGTAATTCAGCTTATACTTTAAATTATGTACATCTATTACAAATGATTCCAAAATAATGGAGGGTAAAGATAAGCATTTATACTGTCCTTTGGACTTCCCTGGTGGCTGAGACGGTAAAGTGTTTGTCTACAATGCGGGAGATCTGGGTTCAATCCCTGGGTCGGGAATATTCTCTGGAGAAGGAAATGGCAGCCCACTCCAGTACTCTTGCCTAGAAAATCCCATGGACAGAGGAGCCTGGTGTCCATGGGGTCGCAAAGAGTCGGACTCGACTGAGCGAGTTCACACTTTTCTGAAGAAACATGGATTAAGTCTATATATAAAGATTCCGTATTCCAGCAGTACATCATCATTAAATTTTCTGATTTTATGATTATGTCAAATTGCTTCCATAATGCTTAATTTCCCATACTACATCTGATGTTAGTTTTTAACAAAATTACAAATTACAACAGCTACTTGAGTGGCTTATACAAGTGGATCACCATACAGTATATTAGGATGTAATTGCCTTTCTTCCAAGCTCTAAATTTTAAAGTATAAAAAAAGGGCTGCAGTAAAGGATAGATAGAGAACTCATATCAAACCTATGTTCTCATGGATCTTGTATACTGGTGTGGGAATATGACAATAAACAATATAATGTGGGGTCAGAGATAAGGGATATCAAGAAAAACTTAGCAGGGCTTGAAGGGGTGGAATTGATGGAAATACTTTTTAGAAAAGCCTGATATGGTGACTCTTGGCAGATATTTTAACAAATAGACTAAGAGAGTTACGTTGATGTCTGGTGGACGGGCATGTACAGCTTCAGTTCAGTTCAGTTCAGTCGCTCAGTCATGTCTGACTCTTTGCGACACCATGAATCACAGCACGCCAGGCCTCCCTGTCCATCACCAACTCCCGGAGTTCACTCAAACTCATATCCATCAAGTCGGTGATTCCATCCAGCCATCTCATTATCTGTCGTCCCCTTCTCCTCCTGCCCCCAATCCCTCCCAGCATCAGAGTCTTTTCCAGTGAGTCTAATAAACAATAAATAATAGTTTAACATTTTTTGAACAATTTCAGTGAGGCTTCTTCACTCCCAAGTTTACTAATTGGAGTTCCTTGTTGCAAGTGACAACAATTTAATTTAGTTAAAGCAAATTGGATAATTGACAGATGCTCAAAGAGGGATAGAAAATTTGGTGCAGACTTGTATAGACAGATCAGATGAAAAAGTGATGTCAGTAAGAACTAGAACCCAAACATCTAGAACTCCTAACCGTGTTGAAAAGGGGATCTGAGCTTTTGCAGCAGCTGTTTTAGCCAGCAGAGAACATGCTCTGGTCTCTACTTCATATCATCTCGCTAGTGGAAATACAGAACCACCAAATCTGATTAGCAAAGTCTAGGTGGTATACTCTGGTCTTCATTACAAAGCTATTCCCTTCTCCAGTGGATCTTCCCAAACCAGGGATCAAACCCAGGTCTCCTGCATTGCAGGTGGACTTTTTACCATCTGAGCCACTAGGAAGCCCTGTTACAAAGATGCAGGTTGGCTAATGGTGGGCATTTTCAACTTCTATAATGAGGGAATTCCCTTAACACAGGGAGGACTTTATTTGCTGAGTACTCATCCATTCCATTCCGTCCCTCAGTCGTGTCCGACTCTTTGCGACCCAGTGGACTGTAGCCTACCAGGCTTCTCCGTCCATGGGATTCTCCAGGCAAGAATACCGGAGTGGGTTACCGTTTCCTTTTCCAGGGGATCTTCCGACCCAGGGATCGAACCCGGGTCTCCTGAATTGGAGGCAGACGCTTTAACCTCTGACTACTCATAAGGGACTGCAAATACTACTACAGCAGGGTCTCCAACAAGTGAAACACTTTAACAGTAATCATCTTTTCTTATATTGTCCCCAGTCTCAAAGTGGTTAATATTGCTTTGATATTTATAAAGATGACATGTTTATTTAAAGTAATATTCAGAGTAATCACTATGTTTGCATAAAGTTCAATAATCAGATGATCTAAGTGGGGTCTGATGTGATATAAAAAGAATTTCACTTCAGCTAAAGAGATTTAGATTATACATATGGTTGGGGATGTGTAGTTTATCATTGAAATAGATTATTGGTTTGTTGCTGAAGAAATAGGGCTTCTCTGATGGCTCCATGGTAAAGACTCTGCCTGCAATTCAGGAGACAAAGATTCGATCCCTTGGTTGGGGAGATCCGCTGGAGGAGGAAATGACAATCCTCTCCAAAATTCTTGCCTGAAAAATCTGATGGACAGGGGAGCATGGCAGACTGCAGTCCATGGGGTCCCAAAGAGTCAACAGGACTGAGTGACTGAGCACACACACACATGCTGGATAAATAAGAGAAGATTGGAATAGATGCAGTTTGTGTATGTAAATATGTTGGGTATATGTAACTGGTTTCACTATCCTGGGAGAAGATAACATTTATATCTCAATCAAAAAATGGGCCAAAGAACTAAACAGTTCAGTTCAGTTAAGTCACTCAGTCATGTCTGACTCTCTGCAACCCCATGAATGACAGCACGCCAGGCCTCCCTGTCCATCACCAACTCCCGAAGTTCACTCAAACTCATGTCCATCGAGTCGGTGATGCCATACAGCCATCTCATTCTCTGTCGTCCCCTTCTCCTCCCGCCCCCAACCTTTCCCAGCATCAGAGTCTTTTCCAGTGAGTCAGCTCGTCCCATGAGGTGGCCAAAGTATTGCAGTTTCAGCTTTAGCATCAGCCCTTCCAATGAACACCCAGGATTGATCTCCTTTAGAATGGACCGGTTGGATCTCCTTGCAGTCCAAAGGACTCTCAAGAGTCTTCTCCAACACCACAGTTCAAAAGCATCAATTCTTCGGCGATCAGCTTTTTTCACAGTCCAACTCTTACATCCATACATGACCACGGGAAAAACCATAGCCTTGACTAGACGGACCTTGGTTGGCAAAGTAATGTCTCTGCTTTTTAATATACTATCTAGGTTGGTCATAACTTTCCTTCCAAGGAGTAAGCGTCTTTTAATTTCCTGGCTGCAATCAGCATCTGCAGTGATTTTGGAGCCCCCAAAAATAAAGTCTGACACTGTTTCCACTGTTTTTCCATCTATTTCCCATGAAGTGATGGGACCAGATGCCATGATCTTTGTTTTCTGAATGTTGAGCTTCTAGTCAACATTTTCACTCTCCTCTTTCACTTTCATCAAGAGGCTTTTGAGTTCTTCTTCACTTTCTGCCATAAGGATGGTGTCATCTGCATATCTGAGGTTATTGATATTTCTCCCAGCAATCTTGATTCCAGCTTGTGCTTCTTCCAGCCCAGCATTCCTCATGATGTACTCTGCATATAAGTTAAACAGACCTTTCTCCAAAGAAGACATACAGATGGCTAACAAACACATGAAAAAATGCTCAACATCACTCATTATCAGAGAAATGCAAATCAAAATCACAATGAGGTACCATTTCATAGTCAAATGGCTGCTATCCAAACGTCTACAAGCAATAAATGCTGGAGAAGGTGTGGAGAAAAGGGAACCCTCTTACACTGTTGGTAGGCATGCAAACTAGGACAGCCACTATGAAGAACAGTGTGCAGATTACTTAAAAAACTGGAAATAGAACTGCCATACAATCCAGCAATCCCACTCCTGGGCATACACACCGAGGAAACCAGAATTGAAAGAGACACATGTACTCCAATGTTCATTGCAGCACTGTTTATAATAGCCAGGACATGGAAGCAACCTAGATGTCCATCTGCAGACGAATGGATATGAAAGCTTTGGTACATATACACAATGGAGTATTACCCAGCCATTAAAAAGAAATACATTTGAATCAGTTCTAATGAGTTGGATGAAACTGGAGCCTATTATACAGAGTGAAGTAAGCCAGAAAGTAAACCACCAATACAGTATACTAACGCATATATATGGAATTTAGAAAGATGATAATGATAACCCTGTATATGAGACAACAAAATAGACACAGATGTATAGAACAATCTTTTGGACTCTGTGGGAGAGGGTGAGGGTGGGATGATTTGGGAGAATGGCATTGAAACATGTATATTATCATATGTGAAACTAATCTCCAGTCCAGGTTCGATGCATGATACAGGATGCTCGCGGCTGGTGTACTGGGATGAACCAGAGGGATGGGATGGGATGGGAGGTGGGAGGGGTTCAAGATGGGGAACACATGTACACCCAGGGCAGATTCATGTCAATGTATGGCAAAACCAATACAATAATGTAAAGTAATTAGCCTCCAATTAAAATAAATAAGTTAAAATAAAAAGATTAAAAACCATTATTGGAGATAGAAAGGGCATCACATAATAATAAAATCTGTAAGGAGAAACTGATAGATCCAACATTATGTTGGGGCTATTTCAAAATTATCTTACCTATTGATAAGTTATTGATAATGGCGTGCTGTGATTCATGAAGTCGAGGATAGTCGGACACCACTGAGCAACTGAACTGAACTGAACTGAACTGAATAGATACAGATATATAGATACACAACATTTAGAGATTACAATGTTGACATTCAACACTAAGAGGATACATATTCTCATCAAACCTGTAAGAAATACTTACACAAATTTACCAGTGTACCTTAACACGTTTCAAAGAATTTGGATTATTTAGACCAGGAGTTGAAAAACTTCTGTAATGGGCTAGATCCCAGGTGTTGCTAGTGGTAAAGAACCCACTTGCCAACACAAGAGATAACACAGCAAATAGCCCTGAAATATGTATATTACCATATGTAAAATAGATGACCAGTGCAAGTTCAATGAATGAAGCAGGGCACTTAAAGCTGGTGCTCTGGGACAACCCAGAGGGATGGGATGGGAAGGGAGGTGGGAGGGAGGTTCAGGATGGGGGAACACATGTGTACCTGTAACTGATTCACGTCGATGTATGGCAAAAACCATCACAATATTGTAAAGTAATTATCTTCCAATTAAAATTAATTTTTTTAAAAAAGAAAAAAAATTCTCAATCGTTCTAATACCTAAACCATTTTGTGGGGCCTCAGTCTACTCCCATATATTGAAGTCTTCTATGTACAAATACTTTGCTATTTCCTCCTTTAATTCTCAATTGGACCTCAAAACAGCACTGAATAAGCCGTCTCATAAAATCATTTATGAACTTAATTGTAAGTTTCTACTTTTAAGCCTTATACAGAGATTTGGAGCTGTTTAATCAGTTCCAGTAAGGGGAGAACACAATGTCTATACTTTCACGGTGCTTATCAAGACTTTCTCCATGCATCTTTGTCTTCCCAGCACCATCACCATAAACCACAATGAAATCTCCCCCTTTCTCCTTCAATAAAAAAGTTAAAACCCCTCCCTCACATCCATAGACACAAACAGACATTTGCAGGTGACACTGCACAGAAAGAAGTCCAGTTTAAATTCAGCTAAAGTGTTCTGATACGTCCACACTGATAAACAATAGAAAATGGACTTTGTGATGTTGTAGCTGTACAAATTGGATATTTTTGTTTCGTTCAGTCACTTAGGTATCTTTTACTCAAGCTAGCGCAGATGCTCAGGTGGTGTCCAGACTCTCCAAGATCCCTGTTCCAGAAGTTATTTTCAAGTAAAACTGGGAATTAATGGGCTTTTGATTTAGTTAGTTAAATAAAATCTGTTAAAATGTGCCATTAACAACAGGAACATAACTTCTTGATTCAATTCAGATCAGAAACAGATAAATAAAGCAGAAAAGTCATCTGTTTCCTAACCGAACAGCTTTGCTTAGCTGTTTTTAAACTATTAGTAGCTTGAGGGAAAGTGAAATAAATTTGCAACCACATATCGTTGAATACCTTGTATATTTTAATTAAAAATTTTGTTTTTATTGAAGTGTAGTTGATTTACAATGTTTTAATTACTGCTGTACAGCAAAGTGACTCGGTAATATATGTATATATATATTCTTTTTCATATTCTTTTCCATTATGTTTATCACAGGATATTGGATATAGTTTTCTCTGTTATACAGTAGGGCCTTGTTGTTTATCTGTTCTATACATACCAGTTTGCATCTGCTAACCCCAAACTCCCAATCCATCTCCCTCTCACTCACCTCCCCGTTGGCACCACCAGTCTATTCTCTCTCCCTGATTCTATTTCTGTTTCATAGATAGGTTCATTTGTGTCATATTTTAGATTCCACATATAAATGGCATAGTGATTTTTGTCCTTATCTTTCTGAATTACTTCACTTATAATATCGACTTCACTAATAATATCTAGTTGCATCCATGTTGCTGCAAATAGCATTATTTTGTTCTCTTTACCGGTTGAGTGGAATTCTGTTGTGTATACATACCACATCTTCTTTGTCCATTCATCTGTCTGTGGACATTTAGGTTGTTACCATGACTTGACTATTGTGAATAGTGCTGTTATGAACACAGGGGTGTGTGTATATTTTTGGATTATAGTTCTGTCTCGATATAAGCCCAGGAATGAGATTACTGGATCATATAGTAATTCTATTTTTAGTTCTGAGGAACATCCATACTGTTTTCCATAGTGGCTGTACCAACTTACATTCCCACATATAGAAGGGTTTCCTTTTCTCCACACTCTCTCCAGCATTTGGTATTTATAGACTTTTTAATAATGGCTGGTATTACTGGCATGAGGTGGTACCTCATTGTAGCTTAGATTTGTGTTTCTTGAATAATTAACATATTGAGCATCTTTTCATGTGCCTATTGTAGTGTGTTGTACTTTTATGTGCAGATTTTTCAAAGAGAACAAACTACATTTAAAAACTTAAAATAAAAAAATTAATTTGATTTTTCCTTTTTAACAGTGTGTCAGAAGAAAGAAAGTTTTGTACCAACATTTTATAGAAGAGACTGAGTTGCTGGGAGAAGGTGACGTAGTAAAAGATGACCAAACTGCTTCTAAACTGTAAGTCTCTGGCCTAAACTCTTCTTTCAGTCTATATAAAATTTAAAATATGGATCTCTGATTATATATGTTCCTATCCTTTACATGTTAGTAATCTGATAACACCTTATATATGTGCTTTCCATTTTGATATCTCATTATTTAAATCACTTGAAAAATGCTTTTCCTCATCTAAATATCTTACTCATTTGAATCTTGAATTTAGTATTTTGTCTAGCATGAATGCATTTTGGGGTTTACAAGAAACATGGATTCACATAGTATGAAATTCAGTGTAGCAGTTCTATCTTAGACTCTGAGTATGTCATTTTCATCATTTCTGTTTGAATGTTGTTAAATCTCTCCTTTAGCTTGCCCTTAGAGAGTGTCACATGCCAGCTTAACTGACAGATTACTGTTTGCTTTGAACTAGAAGCAGATATTGTTGTTTATGCTATATGCAGAGTCATCAGTATTTCAAGCTCCACTTATAAAACCTACCTGGTCCTAGTATTTCTCAGGTTTTTAGCTAATGAATATGATTTGTCTTCTCCAAATAATTATACAAATTATACCGAGTTAACAAATTTTAAAGACCCCAAATTTTGCCTTTGAGACAATGGCAGCTTCATATTGCTATACTTTCTCCTCAACATCTAATACTGTATAAAGAGTTTTTTTTTAAAAAATAAACATTTTTTCCCTCTACTATAAGTTATGTGTCTCAGAGGAATTTGTGTTGCTTTAAAGATACTTTTTCACAACAATATTCCGGTGATGTAAATGGGAAAATATTTTAATATTCTTTATATTATCATCAATAAATATTGTTTGGAGTTTTATTATGCTAGGAAAGTAGGAAGCAAAGATATTTAAGGCTGGATAAGCCTCTCAATTATATGCTGGATGGAACAGAGAAGACTTATTCACTAAAAGTTAAATAATAATGAAGAATATACACTAAATATATTGAGTGAAGCTCATGTTACAGAAACACCTCCTCTTACAAACTTTCAAAGTAGGAAACATCACTGATAAGAACTATGCTATTGCCCAGAGCAAAAGAATGCTAACCCAGGATGCCAACAGCAGATGGTGTTGATGGCCTCTTATTTCTCAGTTTGGCCTCATAAATAGTAGGGATTTCAAACAGCCTTTCAGAACCTGATTGTAAGTATTACAAATGTTAAAATAATTCAGAAACAAATACCAAAGACTGAACCAGTTGGAAAATATGGGTCTTAGATAAACTTTAATGGAAGAGACATATTAGTAGACAGCAGGAAAATGGAATGAACAGGAAATGAGAGATTGAAAATGTGAATGACCATTTGGGCAATGGTGGCTCAGATGGTAAAGAACCTTTCTGTAATGCAGGAGACACACGTTTATTCCCTGCATTGGGAAGATTCCCTGGAGAAGGGAATGGCAACTCACTCCAGTATTCTTGCCTGGAGAATTCCCATGGACAGAGGAGCTTGGTGGGTTGCAGTCCATGGGGTTGCAAAGGGTTGGACACAACAGCAAAAAAGAAAAGAGCAGACTTGGTAGGATTAAGTGCAGTGTGTCTTTAGATGTTTAATGTATCACAGATTGGGAGAGATAGATAGAGGGCATGTTTTCAAACTTTTTATTTTACATCAGAGTATAGCCAATTAACTGTGTTGTGATAGTTTTAGGTGAACAGCCAAGAGGCTCGGCCATACATATGCATGTATCCATTCTGATAGAGGGCACTTTGAAAGATTGAAAGCAGAGACTGACATATGAGAAAAAAAATGTGTTAAATGTTTGGGATCCATTTCTGTAAGTCTTTTGAAATCAAGGAGACCAGTTAGAGATGAGAAAGGAAGGGAATGACATTTACTAAATATCTGCTGTGTTCTGGTTATAGTGGGATGTGCTTAGCATACGGTTCTTCATTTGATTTCAGAAATTGCTGTCAGAATCTAAGTAGAATGGCACAAGCTCACAGACAAGGATAGTATTAATGGAACTGGAAAGAAACAATTTTAAATTGAGAGAATCTGAAGCCTGATTCTAGGGTACAAAAGAAATATGGGCCAATAATATCTCAAAGTCTTTGAACTGAGTTTGAGGCACAAACTTTGGGGTGTTGGGAGGAGGAAGGAAAATAGTAGAGGTGACAAAGATAAAGAGCTTGAACTGAAGAAGAACTGGGACATTCAGAGGAATGGATACCCAGGGATGACACATTTTTAGTACTAAAGATAAAACTTTCACCAAAGAGCCCTGTTTATAATTCATATCCCCCAGATTCTAGTTTTATAATTCAGGTCCCCCAGCTTCCAGTGGGGCTTCCCTGGTGGTAAAAACCCTGCCTGAAATGTGGGAGGCCCAGGTTCGATCCCTGGGTCAGGAAGATAACCTGGAGAAGGGAATGGCTACCTACTCCAGTATTTTTGTCTAGAGAATCCCATGGACAGAGGAGCCTGGTGGGCTATAGTCCCCGGGATCGCAGAGTTGGACACGACTAACACTTTCACTTTTTTCTTTTTCAGCTTCCAGTACTGTCATCCAAGGACTAATTTGGCAGCTAGGTAATAAGGAAAAGAGAATTTTCTAGGATGGTAGAAAAATGTGGAGAGACATGAATTTGTGAATACCATCATGCTGGTAGAAATGGATATGAAATTAGTTTGGGTTGGGCAACTGAAAAACTGGATTGGAATGATGACACAAATTTTTGGAGTGTCTTAGTCTGTTCAGGATGCTGCAGCAATATACCATACAACTGAGTGGTTAAATACCAGACGTTCTTTTCATGTAGTTCTGGAGCCTGGGAAGTCCAGTAATGTTGCTGGCATGTCTGAGATCTGGTTAGAGCCTACTTTTTGGCTTGCAGAGAGCTGTTTTTTTCATTGTATCCTCACATGGCACAGAACAGAGAGAGAAGGAACTTCTCTTGGGTCTTAATTTATAAAGTCACTAATCCTATTTATAAGGGATCCACCCTCAAGACCTAATTACCTTGCAGAGTCCACATCCATACTATACAATGGAACTTAGGCTTCAACATTTGAATTTTTAAAAGGGAACACTAACATGCAGTCCCTAATAGAAGGCCTTTAATATAGGTTATAGAGTCTGTGCTCTATTTTTAAATTGTGTTTTTGAGAAAACAAAGTAGTAGAGGGTAGGGAGTAGCAGGGTGACAGCAGTGCTACAGCAGGATTATTGTACTATTGGATATAAGACAGAGTAGTGCAGAGATTGACTAGACCTTGAACTAAGGAAATGTGTTAAGAAGGTATTTCTAGGACTTCCCTGGTGGTCCAGCAGCTAAGATTCTGCACTTCTAATGTAGGAACCCCAGGTTGGATCCCTGGCCCTAGTGACACAGATGGTAAAGAAACTGCCTATAATACGGGAGACCCGAATTTGACTCCTGGGTCTGGAAGATTCCCTGGAGAAGGGAATGGCAACCCATTCCAGTATTTTTGCCTGGAGAATTCCATGGACAGAGAAGCCTGGCTGGCTACAGTCCATGGGGTTGCAAAGAGTTGGACACAAGTGAGTAACTAACACTTTCACTTTGAGGGAAGTATATTCCATATGCCACAAATAAGACCTGGTGTAGCCAAATAAAATAAACATAAAATTTAGTATTAAAGAAGAAGGTGTTGCCATAATTTAAGAACAGGTTAATGTCCACCTAAATTGAGTATATGGAAATGAGGGTAAAAATTAGGACAGAGAGTATCAGGAATATATTTGACGGCTGAATCCAGTCACTTGCATTTGGCCATAGGTTAGAAAGCTCATTGAGAGTTTCTGCTGAATATTTTCTGAGGTATAAAAACAACTGTGTAATGTAGCAGTGAAATATGGTGGCTGCTGGACCCAGATTGTTCAGTTTGCTGCATCTGTAAATCACTGTGTAAATACCTTGCAGTGGAAAACTCTCTGAAGTCAGACACAAATTGTGTAAAACAGAGACAGAAGATATATGTTACTCTTAAAAAATGAACAGTTTAGTACTAAAAGTATTGGGCACAAAAATATTTATTAGAAGTCAGATATCTCACCTGCAAGGATCATCAACCGTACCCATGTCTAATTATGCTGCCACATATTAACAAACACTTTGAAAAACCAATCACAACATTTTACATGTGTCAGATCTCTGACACTTGTATTTTCTTCAATGTTTGGTTTTTATACATTTTATCATTTAAAATGTCAGTGAAAAATTGTAATTAGAAAAACTATACTCCCATACATTTTTTCCAGAAAAAAAATGGTTACCGGTAATAATTGCCATTCCATTTTAACTGATATGAGTATCACAGGACAGCAGAAGGTGGCAAACTTTTCCAAGGCAAATATCTTGGTACCTTGAAATTCAGCAAATGTTGTAAATGCATAGGTGTCAAAGTGTGTGGTACATAATTTTTTTACTGTATAATTTAGCTAATGTCTTTACTGCCATCAGTAGAAGTGCATATTTCAACTCTTTTACTAAGTTAGAATCTAAAGCAATAGAATTTCTGAAGAGTTTTTGTTGAAAATTAAGGGATGATATTTTTCCTACGGAATAAATAGGTGGGAGAGCAGTGATGTGTCCTAAATCTGTGGGCCTAAGGATGAGCAGAGCACTATGTCATTTTGATCTCCTGAACAATTTCTCTTCCTGAATAGCCCTGGAGGATCCCCAGAGCCAGCTTATGGGGCTGGTGAAAAAAAAAAAAAGAACCTCTCCATGATGTGTCCTATAGAAGAGCATGATGTGTCCTATAGAAGAGCTGAAAGGTTTAGAGGTAAAGGCTAGTTTCTGTAACCCATTCATGTCGCTGCAAATGGTATTATTTACTTCTTCTTTTTACAGCTGAGTGATATTCCATTGTATAAATATACCACATCTTCTTTATTCATTCATCTGTTAATGGACATATAGGTTGTTTTCATGTCTCAGCTATTGTAAATGGTGCTACATTAGGGTGCATGGGGACTTCCTTGGTGGTCCAGTGATTGAGAATCCACCTTCTGGTGTAAAGGACACAGGTTCCCTCCATGATCAGGAGACTAAGATCCCATGTACTGCTGGGCAAGTAAGCCCACATACAAGTAGAGAAGTCCATGAGCCACAGCTACTGAGCCCACACTCTGCAACAAAAGCATGTCCAGCTAGAGAAGCGCAAGTGCCACAATGAAGAATTAGCACAACCAAAATTAAAAAAAGTAAAATAAAAATTAGAGTGCATGTATCTTTTCAAGTTAAAGTTTTCTTCTTTTCTGGATAAATGCCCAGGAATCATGTACTTTATAAATGGCAGATCTGGGATGAGCATCTGGATTTTAAAAATCTTATTCCTGAGTATTTTTTCACCACAAATTCTTCCTCTTATGAAAGACCATCAAAGAACGGTGAATAGGACATTAGTTGCTTTGGCTCTCCATAGTATTACCTTTACTAACCTGTCCTTTGGTATTTGCTATCAAATAACTCATTGAAATTCACTGTTGTATTTGTTGTAGGAGTTTCATGTTAAGTTGTTCTTAGAATCCCATAAAATTAGCTTGAGGATGACTAGCAGTGATCTTAAAGGATTTGGGTGTCCCTGGCCTTTTTTCTGGCTTCCTTTATTTTTCCAGACATTCTTTTTTTTTTTTTAAGTATTTTTTTTTGTTGTTTAACTTTAACTTCTGAGGTAAAATACTTTTTCTTTTTCTTTCAACTTCCATAACAAAATACAGAGCTATCAGATACCCCTGGAAAAAGTATGTATATTATACATATATTTCTATAACATTATATCATATATATATGCAAAAATTTGAAGACTTTATAGAAAGCAGAACATCTTAAAGGCACTGCACAATGGAGTTAAGATTACTTACACGTTATGTACTTATACACACTATTCTGCTTAAGCGGGTAACTAGTGAAGTCACCTTTCACATGTGAATTTCCAAAAATCCCTGCATCACAATTTTATAACTCAAAGAATGCCTAAACATTTCAAAACAAATTAACTGGTAACACCCCCCACCGCACCCCCACCAAGAACAAAAAAATCAAACAGTTCTTGAAAGACTGGATCAGTTTCTTTTCCCCCAAATTAAAAAGTATATTCCATTACTGTCTATAAAACAGAGAACATATACATATTTATGGAATAAATAAAAAACAAGGGACAAACAGCCAACTAACTGACTCTACCCGCTTGGTAAGAAGTGATATACTTCAACTATTTTTTTCTTTTAATGCTTCTGAGAGTTTCTTGGCCCACTGAGGACTAGGGTGCAGTGATTCCCTGTTAGCAAGCTGGGTTTAATGCAGTGCAGCTTGAAAACTGGGGTTGGAGGGACTTATTGTTCATTTTTCACTCCTGCACCCGTTAGCACCCCAAGTGAAGAACCCCTGGAGGTGTCTGAAGACAGTGAGGACAGGCCCGGCAAAGAGCCCGGGGCACCTGAGAAGAAAGAAGATGCCCTGATGCCCCCCAAGCTTCAGTTGAAGCGGCGCTGGAATGATGACCCTGAAGCCCTGAGTAAGAATGGCAAGTTTCTCTGGAATGGGTCCGGACCCTGGGGCTTGGCAATAGCTGCTGCTGCTGCTTAGAACTGGAAGAGGATTGGGAGCTGTTTATACTATAATCAAACACACACATGTATTTATGTAGCAAGATTTTGAGGGGGGAGGGAATTAGACTGGTTTGATCATTCTAGGGGTGTAGACTTGTATTTTTGTTTTGGTGGTAGGATGGGGTGTCTTCTGTTGTAAATTAGGCGGGATGTGAACACACTTTTTCCTGGTGAGTAGGACACGGGAAGGATATTGAACTGAAAAGAGAAAGAGCCTCTGTTTCCTATTGAGGCTTACACTTTGACAAACTCCCAGAGGGCCAAGAAACTGTTTGGTCCCATAATAGTTCAGGTTCCAGACTTATTTCTTTTCTATTGTATTTTTATATGGAAAGCCATTAATGAATTTATTTTGCTCTGAGAGAGATACATAAAAGGGAAAGGGGCATGGTCGGGAGGTTGAGCAGCGAGAGACCATTAATGCTAAGTATTTTGCCTGAAATGTTTCTTTATAATTATTTCAGGGGAAGAATAAGATAATCTGTCTTACTGGGGCAGGGGGATGTTCACGTGTTGCTCTTTTTCTTTTTCCCTTTGTTGTTGTTTGGCTTTTTTTTTTTTTAATATAGAATGTTTTCAGGAAACATGAACTGTACTGCCAGTTAGAGCGGGGCTGGGAAGGCACAGGCATCAAGGCTCAGCTACGTGGTTTGAGACAGGAAGCTCTGCTGTGAATTTCTTGGATATTTCACCTACTTCATCTATTAAGAAGCCATGAGGAGTTGTAAACTCTTGATCAGAGAAGAAAGAAGAGGACAGAAGGAAGTAGCCTGATGCCTTTAAAAACAAAAACACACAAATTATCTTTTTTTTTCCACCGTGGGTTTGGGGAGCCAAACCAATGTGTGACTGTGAGCGAGTTGACTGAGAGACACTAGCTGAAGATGTCTCTATTGTGTCTGCTGCTCTTACCGTTTTCTTAAGTCAAAGCCTTAACAATGAACATACTTCAACATGATACGGGTCTGTCAGCATAAACCTGTAAAAGGGCATGGACAACTTTTCAGATAATCCAGACGTGTTGGAAAATGGTTAAACTTTAAGCTGGTATTTAATCACCCCCACTTGATGTTATTGGGATGGGTAGCAGAAAGGCAGGATTGTGGGCTTAAGGGCAAATTATACTTGGAAATGCAGAAGGTAGCTGGGGGTGCAAGCGGATGTGTATGAGGCTGAAAGAAGAGGTGGACAGGAAACACAGAAGGCAGACAGGTGCCAGGAGGGCTGGTAGAAGTGAACGGTGGGTGTCTGTCCTGATGTGGTGTTGCCATTCTTGCCATACCCATTCCCCTAGATCAGACTAATTCTTAGGATCAATTGACTGTCCATGAAACTCCAGGGATTGTTTCTTCATGGGAAGTTCTGTTCCATCAACTTCAAAGGAATGGGAAGGTATTGATCATATATGAAGCAAAGGGAACCTGGACTAAGGGCAGACAGAATCCACAGCCAGTTGTGTGTATGTGTGTGTGCATGTAAGTACATAGTGTACAGAAATACCTAACTTGGCTCAGATCCACGAGCAGCAGAGAGAGAAAGAACTGCATATCGGGTAGGGGCAGGAAGTGGGCACAGGGATGCTTTCGAGAAAATCCTGACTCCATCTTAGCCTAGGTGAACTCTGTGTACTAAGAAGCACTTGAGGGCTGTCTTTTTATGGTGGGGGTTGGGGGGTGCATGCTTGAAAGTGGAGCCTAGGAAAGGTTAGAGCAGGTGAGTTATTAGATGGCTTAAGATGACCTGAGTCCATCATGCCTTTTTTTGGCAGTTGTCCTCCCCTTTGTTTGATTCAGATTCCATGAGTGATTTGTCTTTCCCTGGAAAAAGGATTAGGAGAGTGGTCCCTAACAACTCAGGCTGCCTTTGGTTGGTTGTGTTTTTGTCGGTTCCTTTATCTGTACCTCGACTTACCTCGAATCAGAAAAGCAAGCCCAGGAAGGTGGAAGAGGCATCTCTGCTTGGCATTGCCCAATCTAACCAGGGAGGCTGGCTGCCTACCACCTCTGTCCACTAGAGCGGAGGCGCTGGCAGGTATCAGTATGAACTCAGGAATAGACATGAAGCCTTTAACAAAAAAGGGAGAAAAATCCATGATGCGTACCTGTAACCCCTTAGAACCCAAGTGCCAGACTTAATTCCTAGATGCTGCTTCTGTTTGAATAAAAAGTCACTGCTTTTACACTTGAAAAACACTCAAAAAATGTTCAACTCCATGAAAACTGTTTTTGGCTTTAAGAAACTGTTTGATGTTTAACTGTTTCCTTTGATTGCCATTCCACCAGTAAATTGTTGGTTGGTTTGCACTGCACACTGGGGTTGGGGGAGGGTACTCAGAACTGAACTTGGGATTGCCTGGGAAGTGGACCAGGGGATGCGGAGGTCATTGATATTTCCTGGGGCAAAGGGGTGGGAGATAGTGTTTCTCTCCTAAGTCCACTCCTGGCAGCACCTGTCACAAGCCTGGCGCAAAGCCAGGTCATTCTCTCCTGTGAACATCTCATCACTGACAGCATTTGGAAATGGGGGGACAACACCAGGGCTATTTTCCCTCCCCTTTTTTTCCAGCTTTTGCTGTGCCAAATTTAGTTTAAAAGGTTGCAAATACAAATTTTGAAGTTGTATTAATCAAGAACCTGTTCTTGCAAATCGTTTGCTTTTCTGGATATAGAGAAGAAAACAGTATAGAGGTCTCTTCAGGGCATCCAGCCTTGCTGAGCATTTTTTTTTTTTTTAATGTATAAGTAATTCATTTGTTTTTGTTTACATATACAAAGAAATATATAGTTTATTAATTTAGAAATATCAATTTATTCCACTAAAGCTTTTGGTTTCTTTAGTTGTTTTATTTTTTAGATTTTACATGTTTTAAGAAGAAATTTAGTTCAAAGTATTCACATACATCTTTGCCATCAATACTTTTATAATCAAAAGACAGTTTTCCAGAAAATGTCCATAGAATGTAAGTGTGAATTATGACCCTAATCCACTTCTAATCACAGCACAGTATCTTTTTCAACCTGTAGATCTGGCAATACTTAGGGCCTCATCTTGTCAGGGTCAACGTAACAGTCTCTTAATTTATAAGAACATGAAAGACAGATTGGTGAGGGTAGAAGAGATAAAATATGCATAAATAATATTTAGGACCATCATACAAAAGAAAGTTCACTAAGTATAAGCATCCTGAGCTTTGAAGCTCAATGTCAATGGTTGTCCTTATGGAAGATATATATGCTCTTTCTTCATTCTCCTGATACCTGGGGGTTGAGAATCTATCCAGAGCCTCTGGAATAATCCTTGGAGAACTTTTATACCAGATTCAATGCTTCAATGCACAAGCATCCCCTTAGAAAAGCAAAATCATTTATTCCCACAATGGTTCATCACAGATACCCACCTGTGTGGCCTTACACTCCTACTTAAAGAAATATGTGTGACTGTGGTGAGTTCATTAGTAGGAAAGTTTACTTTAGATTGATTTGGTAGTTTTTAAAAATTTTATTGGAATATAATTGATTTACAATATTGTGTTAGTTTCAAGTATACAACAAAGTGAATCAGTTATACGTATCCATATATCCAGTATTTCATTATTTTTTTTAGATTCTTTTCCTTTTTAGGCCATTACAGAGAATTGAGTAGAGCTGTTCATGCTATACAGAAGGTTCTTATTACTTATCAATTTTATATATAGTGGTTTGTATATGTTAATCCCAATCTATCTCTCCCCCATTTATCCGCTTATAACCATAAGTTTGTTTTCTATATCTGTGACTCTACTTCTGTTTTGTAAATACATTCATTTGTACCCTTTTTAAATTCCACATATAAGCAATATCATATATTTGTCTTTCTGAATCTGACTTATTTCACTCAGTATGACCATCTCTAGGTTTGTCCATGTTGCTGCAAATGGCATTATGTTGTTCTATTTTATGGCTGAGTAATATTCCATTGTATAAATGTACCATGTCTTCTTTTCCATTCCTCTGTTCAATCCACATCCTTTAGTTGCTAAGTTGTGCCTGACTCGTGCAACCCCATGGACTGTAGCCTGTCAGGTTCCTCTGTTCATGGGATTCTCCAGGCAAAAATCCTGGAGTGGGTTGCCATTTCCTTCTCCAGGGGGTTTTCCTGACCCAGGAATTGACCCCAGATCTCTTGCATTGCAGGCAGTTTCTTTACCGACTGAACTACGAGGGAAATCCTGATCTACATCCTACAGTAATGAAAATAAGAACAAAAATAAACAAATTGGATCTAATTAAACTCAAAAGCTTTTTCACAGTGAAGAAAACCATAAACAAAATGAAAGGAAATCCTCAGAATGGGAGAAGGTATTTGCAAATGAAGCAACTGACAAGGGATTGACCGCCAAAATATGCAAACAGCTCATGCAGTTCAATGTAAACAAACAAACAAAAAACCTAAACAACCCAATCAAAAAATAACCAGAATATTTAAATAGACTTTTCTCCAAAGAAGATGTTGCTGTTCAGTGACTAAGTCATGTCTGACTCTGCGATGCCATGAACTGAAGCAAGCCAGGCTTCTCTGTCCATCACCATCTCCTGGAGTTTGCTCAAACTCATGTCGTCAGTCAGTGATGCCATCCAACTATATCATCCTCTGTCGTCCCCTTCTCCTGCCTTCAATCTTTCCCAGCATCAGGTCTTTTCAAATGAGTCAGCTCTTTGCATCAGGTGGCCAAAGTATTGGAGTTTTAGCTTTAGCATCAGTCCTTCCAATGAATATTCAGAACTGATTTCCTTTAGGATTGACTGGTTCAATACCCTTGCAGTCCAAGGGACTCTCAAGAGTCTTCTCCAACACCACAGTTCAAAAGCATCAATCCTTTGGTGCTCAGCCTTCTTTATGGTCCAACTCTCACATCAATACATGACTACTGGAAAAACATACAGAAGACATACACATGGTTAAAAAACACATTAAAAGATGATCAACATCACTAATAATTAGAGAAATGCAAATCAAAAGTACAATGAGGTATCACTTCACACCGGTCAAAATGGCCATTATATATAAAAAAAAAAATCTACAAAAAATAAATGCTGGAGAGGGTGTAAAGAAAAGGGGACTCTGCTGCACTGTTGGTGAGAATGTGATTGAAACAGCCACTACAAAGAATGGTGTGGCTAATCCTTAAAAAACTAAAAATAAGAGTTGACCCAGCAATCCCACTACTAGGCATATACTTGGAGAAAACTATAATTGAAAAACACATGCACCCAGTGTTCATTGCAGCACTTCTTAACAGTAGCCAGGATATGACTGGGTAGTTTTAAATCTGAATCTTTTTTGTTGTGTTGTGTACCTCTATTATAAATACAAGTATTTTGAAAAAGGCTTACATCAGTTTCCATGTTATTATAGCAAAGGAGTGGAGTGTAACAGAGTTCACTTTAAGTGTTGGACTGCTGGTGACTCGACAATGTCCTCCTCAGTTCTGTCTAAATTTTGTGAGATACACACTTGCTAATTTTATATATTATATATAATATATCTAATTATATATATAACTAACTCTATATATGCTAAAGCTGAAACTCCAATACTTTGGCCACCTCTTGCGACGAGCTGACCCACTGGAAAAGAGTCTGATGCTGGGAAGGATTGGGGGCAGGAGGAGAAGGGGACAACAGAGAATGAGATGGCTGGATGGCATCACCGACTTGATGGACATGAGTTTGAGTGAACTCTGGGATTTGGTGATGGACAGGGAGGCCTGGCGTTCTGTGATTCATGGGGTCGCAAAGAGTCGGACACGACTGAGCGACTGAACTGAACTCTATATATGATGTCAGTGAAAATTCATCCTCTGCTATAGTTACTCGCATCACACTAGGAAGTTGGTGCTCTTATATGTTCTGTTGGTGTATCTCCATGAGTAATCACTTGCTATGTTGCTTTTAGCTTTAAATCCTATCAAAGTTATATATACACAAAGTTTAAAGAGACCATTAGTTCTTACAAGGTTTGTTATGAAAACCAGCAGTGTACTTTGCCTTGCTTTATGTGGATTATTTCGGGATATATTTCTATGTCACTGAATATCACACTTTATTGCCACTTCTTGGTTTGTTAATTTTAGGCATGACTTACTGATTTCCAACTAGGAAATTTGCAGCTTTAGCTCTTTTTAACCACTCCTGGTCTCCACAGCACAAATGCCACTTCCCAGACCATGTCCTTTTGATAAATACAGTTGACAGTTGAGCCATGTAGTGAATCTTGATAATTTTGCTTTCCTTGCACTTTATGTAGTCCCTCACAGTCATATTGTCTGAATAGCCTCTCAAGATGTTGAACTATGTCAGGTGTTCTATCATTTTCATCATCTTAAGGAAATCTCTCCCAAATGAATTTTCTGCTGTGTTCCAGTCTGGATTGTTTTCCTTCTTTGCGGGGGGAAAGCTGTTACTATAGAAACTTCCTTTAAGGAAGCGGCAACCCACTCCAGTACTCTTGCCTGGAGAATCCCATGGACGGAGGAGCCTGGTAGACTAAGTCCATGGGGTTGCAAAGAGTCAGACACGACTGAGCGACTTCACTTTCACTTTACCATCACTTGAGAATTCCTTTTGACTCCAGTGAGTATGTACTTTTTCCTTAGTTTCTTGTTTTCCTCTTTGTTGGTTTCTTGTTTTCCACTTTCTTGGTTTACTCCTTTATTTTTGTGAAGAGCATACTCTCATAGAAAGGAGACGGTGTTGGGGGTAAACTTCAAAAATCCTACTTATTCAAAATGGCTTTTATTTTCTGTCTTAATTTTGAGCCTGGCTGGGTAAAGTTACTTCTCTCTATATTTAAGGTTCTAATTGTGGCTCTTGAAGTGTGTTGATATTGTTTGGGTGTGACCTGATTTTTACTGTTCTCTTTGTCACTAGGGAGCTGAAATTTTTATGATAAAATACCTTAGTGTAGGTATATTTTAATCCACTGTTCTGGGTGTTTCAATCTGAGAAAGCAAATCCTATAGTTTGGGACATTTTCTTGAAAACTTTATTAATTATTTTTTCTCTTTATTTTCTATGTTATTTTTTCTCTGTAATTTTTTCAGAGATTAGACCTCCTGAACTAGTTATTTTTGTCATTTCTCTAATTTTTCTTCTCTTAATATTTCTGTTCTTCTTTCTGAGAAATTTACTGAATTTCATCTTTCAGTACTTTGAGTTTTTCGCTTCTATGATCATATGTTTGATTTCACAGAGCCCTTTTTGGGAGCTTGTTTTTGGAATGCTCCTAAAAGCACTGTTTCTGTCTCTGTGCAACAGTTTATCTTGTCTCTTCGAGTATATTAATGACTTTTCTTCTCTTTGTATAGTCCTTGTTTTCTCCAAATTGTCATTTTTTTCGTCAGAGGCTTTATTCAGATATTGGTAATTTTTGTTTGCTGCTCGCATTTAATAGTAGAAGTCTGAAAAGCCATTTCAAAGGTCTGAGGGTGAAGTTAGGGCTGGTATACCATGAGTTTTACTATAGGATGATAGGGCTAGGCCTTTTTTTGGATCAACCTCTAATGTTGGTGTCTTTTAGGTCTTTCCTCTTAACTAGCAAGGGTCTCTGAAGAAGACTCGTCATATCTACTGGATGTAAAGGTCCATCAGCTGCCAGCGTTCTGAGATCTGAAAAGGGAAAGTAGACTGGGGTCTAAGAATCCATGAGGATGTGATACTTCATCTCTCTGGATTTGGTGTCATACTTCTACCCTCACCTGTATCACCCCCTCTTAAATCCAGAAGCTCTTTTTTTGTTTGTTTGTCTTTTAAACTTCTCTAATACATAAAATCTCAGTGATTTGCTGAGTTAGGAGAGAGGATCTGAAGAACTGCTCCTTCAAGTCATCCTTCTCATTTTAGGATTCTCTTTATCATCATTTCCACAGTGAAATGGTGCTATCAACTTCTGAGGCTTTTGAGGATTCTGTTGAATAAATAAGATTTATTTTTGGCTTTTTCCGCCCCTACTGCTTTAGGATTCAGTTTCTCATGTAGTTTATGTTATTACCACCAGCCCATCTCTTTCAGAATCTTGCTGCTCTTACCTCCTATTCTTCCATCTTTTGCTTTTAGGACTTAAAGTCTCTATTCTATTATTTTTGTGGGGTTTGAGAAGAAAGCAAAAGTAGATTTGTGTGCTCAAGTCTCCATTCTAATACTTAGAGGTATCAACATTTATATTTATCTATTACCCCTTATTATATTGTATATATTTCTGTGTGCTACCTTAAATTCTTTTGTAAGGAGGAAAAACAAATAAAATAGGTTACCCTGGTTAGAGTTCTAATGTGTCTAAATTCTTCAACTATAACAGATAATCTTTTGCTTTACTGCTGCATATGAAAATGTGAATTATATTCATTTAATTATTTAAAATTCACCTTATTTTCAAGGTCGTGAAGCACACCCCAAGATCTCCACTTACGCGCCCTCAATGGGAACATTTCCTACTTCATCATTGATCCTAGAACTGACTTTTTCTAAAGTCTGTGTGCCCAGTGGCACCTCATCACTTTTAGTCAGGCAAATTGACTTTCCTCCTGGAAGAAATCCAGGGAGTGGAGCCTGAAAGTGTATTCTATGTTTAGCTGTGCCAAATATGTTTCACTTTGAGATATTAGCTGTTTGGGAACAGTAGGAACTTGGTTGTATTAGGAAATGACATGAGTTTAATTGATTTTTAAAAACTCCCTTGTAAGTGTATTCTCACTAACAACCACAGAGGTTTGGTCCTTTTCCTTGCAGTTCATGTGTGGAAGTGGTATGTGTGTTAGTTGCTCAGTTGTGTCTGACTCTTTGTGACCCATGGACTGTAGCCTGCCAGGCTCCATGGAATTCTTCAGACGAGAATATGGAGTAGGTTGCCCTTTCCTTCTCCAGGGGATCTTCCTGACACCGGGATTGAACTGGATCTCCCACATTGCAGGAAGATCCATTACCATCTGAGCCACCAGAGAAGACTCTGGAAATAGTATGCACAGCTTATAAATGAAGGATGTGTGTCATCCAGTGAAGAGTGCATTGTACTGAGCTGTCTCAGGGTAGTCTGGTGTTAGGAAACTTCCTAGAAATGTTGTGTATTCAAAGAAAAAATATTTCTGAGGAGTTAATATTAAATCATGGCTGATCCATGGAAGCTTTAGTTTGATTTGAGATAATGCAGAAAAAGGCATTTTAAGCTGGAGAAGACTCTTGAGAGTCCCTTGGACAGCAAGGAGATCAAACCCAGTTAATCCTAAAGGAAATGAATATTCATTGGCAGGACTGATGCTGAAGATGAAGCTCCAATACTTTGGCCACCTGATGCAAAGAGCTGATTCCTTGGAAAAGACCCTGATGCTGGGAAAGATTGAGGGCAAGAGAAGAAGGGGACAACAGAGGTTGAAATGGTTGGGTGGTGTCACCGACTTCATGGACATGAGTTTGAGCAAACTCGGGGAGACTGTGATGGACAGAGAAACCTGGTATGCTGCAGTCCATGGGGTCTCAAAGAGTTGGACACGACTTAGTCACTGAGCAACAACAACAAAGCAGGGAACACAACAAGAATTTTAAAATTTTCTTACATTTATTATTTTCTATGCTGAACTTTGAAACATTTTATTTTATCTACATTACTTTAAAAAGGTACATTTGGAAAAGGTAATGAGAGCTATTTTGTTTAAGTTTGGGGTTCAATCAGTTCTCTGAAAGTCCGTTTTTAAGACCAGCTGGAGGTTCAGACTACTATTGACATCTACATATGTGTGGACCTGGATGAGGAAACAAGGAACAAAAAGAAGCAGGAAACAAGTATCTGGGCTTTCAGACCTTCCTTCATCTGAAATGTGAGTGCTTGCTGCTTCTGCTGCTGCTGCTAAGTCGCTTCAGTCGTGTCTGACTCTGTGCGACCCCATAGACGGCAGTCCACCAGGCTTCCGCGTCACTGGGATTCTCCAGGCAAGAATACTGGAGTGGGTTGCCATTTCCTCCTCCAATGCATGAAAGTGAAAACGAAGTCGCTCAGTCGTGTCTGACTGGTAGCGACCCCATGGACTGCAGCCTACCAGGCTCCTCCGACCACGGGATTCTCCAGGCAAGAGTACTGGAGTGGGGTGCCATTGCGTGCTTGGAAGAAAGGAATTTAACAGACAAAATTTTATTCATAAACGTTAAACAATGATTCAAGGTGAATCATAAGCATTTAAGATTTTGCTAAAATATTTTTGGTGTCAAAAAAAAAAGATTTTACAAAATTCATCTGGGCAGCAGCCACTTGGATAAATAATCACCACAAGTGGAGGTCCTGAAAGGATGGAATGACTTCAATATCTTATAGATGGAAATCAAGAAGCTCTTGGACTCAATAAACTGATTAAATGCTGGCAGTGCAAAAACAACATTTCGTCTTTATAAAATCTAGTATCTGTGATTTAATGAGATATTTGTTTCAAGGGTTTCCCTGGTGACTCAGTGAAAAAGAATCCGCTTGCCAATGCAAGAGATGCAGATTTAATCCCTGGGTTGGGAAGATCCCTTGGAGAATGAAATGTCCATGCACTCCAGTATTCTTGCCTGGAAAATCCCACAGACAGAGGAGCCTAGTGGGCTACAGTCCATGGTGTTGCAAAAGAGCCTGAGATGACTTAGTGACTAAACAACAACAACGTGTTTCAAAGCAAAAGTGTTTAATCAGAAAACACTTGTTAAGTAATTTGTGTTTTTTCTTTTTAATGTTTACAATTCATTTGTTTTTTACTTGAAGGATAATTGCTTTACAGTATTGCGTTGGTTTCAGTGGAACTGGAAACAATAAATGGACAAGAAATTACCCTGTCAAAATTACAGATAAATGACGACAGTGCAAATATAATTTTATTTATGTTCATAGCTTTGTATCGTGTAAGTGTTTAAGAGATCTGCTATGTTATGATTGACTAAAAAAGCTTTTTTTTGGTCAGTTTTATTGAAGCATAATTTGTGTAAATTAACATTCAAGTGTACAATTTAATGATTTTTAGCAAATATGTTCAGTGTGTAGTTGCCACAATCATCATGTAGAACATATCCATTGTCCCAAAGAATACTTTTAAGATCCACTTCAGTCAGTCATTTCCTTCAGCCTCTGGCCATCACTCATCTACTTTCCATATCTACAGTCTGCCTCTTAAGACATTTTATGTAAATAAGAGTATAAAGTCTTTTGTATATGGCTTCTTTCATTTAATAATGCTTTTCAGATTAAGCTGTGCTTGTGTCTGTATTTTTATTGCTGAGTAATATCCTTTGTATAGCTGTACCATAATTTATTTGTGCATTAACAAGTTGATGGATATTTCAGTTCTTCCCAGGTTTTGGCAATTATAAATAAATTTGTTATGAATTAGTCTTTGTGTGTACACATATTTTTGTTTCTCTTGGGAACATTTCTAGAAGTAAAATTGCTGAGTCATATAATAAGTATATGCTTAATGCTACCAAGCAACTGCTAAACTGTTTTCTAAAGTGACTAAAAGGAAAAATGTCTATTTTGCTTTTTCAGTGGCAATATATAAGAATTACAGGTGTTCTACATCCTCATCAAAACTTGATATTGGACAGTCTTAACCATTCTAGTGAGGGCCTGGTGGTTTTTCATCGAAGTTTTAATTTCTATCTGCCAGGTGCTAATGATGTTGATCATCCTTCATGTGCTCACTTACCATTTATATCTTTTCTTTGGTGAAGTGTCAGTTCTAATATTTTGCCCATTTTTTTTTGATGATTTGTTATCTTCTAATTATTGAGCTTAAGAGTTCTTTATATACTGTAGACCCCAAGCCCTTTAAAATATACATATTTATAGTTTCTCCTTGTTTGTGGCTTGTCTTTTCATTTTTTAAATCAATGTCTTTTAAAGAGTAAGATATTTTAATTTTGATAAAATTCAGTTTATCAAATTTCTTTCTTTTAGAGGTTGAGCTATTTAAGACATTTTTCTTCTTTAAGAAATCTTTGTCTAACCCAAGGGCCTACCCAGGTTTTTTTTTTTTTTTCTAGAAGTTTCATAGTTTTAGATATTTCACTTAAGTCATTACACATTTTGAGCTTATTTTTGTGTATGATATAAGGTAAAGTTTTAGCTTCACATTTTTTATATGTAAAGAACCCTTAAGCTCCATAATTAGAAAATATATAGATCATCAAAAAATGATGGGCAAAATATTAGACCTGACATTTCACTAAAGAAAAGACCTCACACTGGTCAGAATGGCTATCATCAAAAAGTCTACAAACAGATGCTAGAGAAAGTGTGAAGAAAAGCTAAGCCTCCTACACTCTTGGTGAGAATGTAAATTGGTATAGCCATTATAGAGAACAGTAAGGAATTTCCTCAAAAAACTAAAAAGAGTTACCATAAGACACAGAAATCCCCATTCCTCAACATATATCCAAATATGGATAAAAACTCCAATTCAAAAAGATGCTTGTACCAAATGTTCAAAGCAGCACTATTTATAATAGCCAAGACATGGAAGCAACATAAGTGTCCATGGAAAGATGGATAAAGATGTGTTATCAACGAAGGTAACTATAAGCAAGGTGAAAAGACAGCCTTCAGAATGGGAGAAAATAATAGCAAATGAAGCAACTGACAAAGAATCAATCTCAAAAATATACAAGCAGCTCCTGCAGCTCAATTCCAGAAAAGTAAACAACCCAATCAGAAAATGGCCCAAAGAACGAAACAGACATTTCTTCAGAGAAGACATACAGATGGCTAATAAACACATGAAAAGATGCTCAACATCACTCATTATCAGGGAAATGTAAATCAAAACCACAATGAGGTACCATCTCATGCCAGTCAGAATGGCTGCTATCAAAAAGTTTCAGTTCAGTTCAGTCGCTCAGTCGTGTCCGACTCTTTGTGACCCCATGAATCACAGCACGCCAGGCCTCCCTGTCCATCAGCAACTCCTGGAGTTCACTCAAACTCATGTCCATCAAGTCGGTGATGCCATAAAAAAGTTTACAAACAATAAATGCTGGAGAAGGTGTGGATAAAATGGAACACTCTTACACTGTTGGTGGGAATGCAAACTAGTACAGCCACTATGGAGAACAGTGTGGAGATTCCTTAAAAACCTGGAAATATAATGGCCATATGGCCCAGCAATCCTACTGCTGCGCATGCACACCAAGGAAACCAGAATTGAAAGAGACACATGTACTCCAATGTTCATCGCAGCACTGTTTATAATAGTCAGGACGTGGAAGCAACCTAGATGTCCATCTGCAGATGAATGGATAAGAAAGCTGTGGTATATATACATAGTGGAATATTGTTCAGCCATTAAAAAGAATGCATTTGAATCAGTTCTAATGAGGTGGATGAAACTGGAGCCTATTATACAGAGTGAAATCAGTCAGAAAGAAAAACACCGATACAGTATACTAATGCATATATATTGAATTTAGAAAGATGGGAATGATGACCCTATTTGTGAGACAGCAAAAGGGACACAGATGTAAAGAACAATCTTTTGGACTCTGTGGGAGAAGGCGAGGGTGGGATGATTTGAGAGAATATCATCGAAACATGTATATTATCATACGTGAAACAGATCACCAGTCCAGGTTCGGTGCATGAGACAGGGTTCTCAGGGCTGGTGCACTGGGATGACCCTGAGGGATGGGATGGGGAGGGAGGTGGGGGGTGGTTCAGAATGGGGGACACATGTTCACCATGGCTGATTCATGTCAATGTATGCCAGAAACCACTACAATATTGTAAAGTAATTAGCCTCCAATTAAAATAAATAAATTAATTTAAAAAAAGATGTGTTATACATAATGGAATACTACTCAGCCATTAAAAAGAATGAAATTGTGCAATTTGCAGCAACATAGATGGATCAAGAAATTATCAAGCTAAGTGAAGTAAATCAGACAGAGAAAGACAAGTAATATGTCACTTATATGAGGAATCTAAAAAATGGTATAAATGAATTTATTTACAAGAGAAATAGACTCATAGACACAGAAAAGAAACTTATGGTTGCCAAAGGGGAAAGGGGGATAGGGATACACTGGGGATTTGAGATTAATAGATATATACTACAATGTATAAAATAGATAAGCAACAAGAGAACTCTAAAGAGAATGGCACAGAGAACTATGTTCAATATTTTGTAATAAGCTATAATGGTAAAGAAGGGCTTCCCAGGTGGTTCAGTGATATAGAATCTGCCTGCCAATGCAGGAAACACAGGAGATGTGGGTTCAATCTCTGGGAAGATCCCCTTGAAGAGTAAATAGCAACCCACTCCAGTATTACTGCCTGGAGAATCCCATGGACAGTGGAGCCTGGCAGGCTACAGTCCATGGAGTTGCAGAGAGTCAGACCTAACTGAGTGACTAAGCACACACACGCATACACATAATGGAAAAGAATCTGAAAATTACATACATTATTTATTTTATATATATGACTGAGTTACTTTACTCTACACTTGAAATATTATAAATCTGTGTGAACCGTGAACTCCCAGATGCTCAAGCAGGTTTTAGAAAAGGCAGAGGCACCAGAGATCAAATTTCCAACATCTGCTGGATCATGGAGAAAGCAAGAGACTTCCAGAAAAACATGTATTTCTGCTTCATTGACTATGCCAGAGCCTTTGACTGTGTGGATCACAATAAACTGTGGAACATTCTGAAAGAGATGGGAATACCAGACCACCTGACCTGCCTCTTGAGAAACCTGTATGCAGTTCAGGAAGCAACAGTCAGAACTGGACATGAAACAACAGACTGGTTCCAAATAGGAAAAGGAGTACGTCAAGGCTGTATATTGTCACCTTGCTTATTTAACTTATATGCAGAGTACATCATGAGGAACACTGGGCTGGAAGAAGCACAAGCTGGAATCAAGATTGCTGGGAGAAATATCAATAACCTCAGATATGCAGATGACACTACCCTTATGGCAGAAAGTGAAGAGGAACTCAAAAGCCTCTTGATGAAAGTGAAAGAGGAGAGTGAAAAGGTTGGCTTGAAGCTCAACATTCAGAAAACAAAGATTATGGCATCTGGTTCCATCACTTCATGGGAAATAGATGGAAAAACAGTGGAAACAGTGTCAGACTTTGTTTTTTTGGGCTCCAAAATCACTGCAGATGCTGATTGCAGCCATGAAATTAAAAGACGCTTACTCCTTGGAAGGAAAGTTATGACCAACCTAGACAGTATATTAAAAAGCAGAGACATTACTTTTCCAACAAAGGTTTGTCTAGTCAAGGCTATGGTTTTTCCTGTGGTCATGTATGGATGTGAGAGTTGGACTATGAAGAAAGTTGATTGCCGAAGAATTGATGCTTTTGAACTGTGGTGTTGGAGAAGACTCTTGAGAGTCCCTTGGACTGCAAGGAGATCCAACCAGTCCATTCTAAAGGAGATCAATCCTGGGTGTTCATTGGAAGGACTGATGCTAAAGCTGAAACTGCAATACTTTGGCCACCTCATGCGGTGAGTTGACTCACTGGAAAAGACTCTGATGCTAGGAAAGGTTGGGGGCGGGAAGAGAAGGGGACGACCGAGAATGAGATGGCTGGATGGCATCACCGACTCGATGGAGTTGAGTTTGAGTGAACTCCGGGAGTTGGTGATGGACAGGGAGGCCTGGCGTGCTGTGATTCATGGGGTCGCGGAGAGTTGGACACGACTGAGCGACTGAACTGAACTGAACTGAAATGATACTTATATAAAAATAAATAAATTAAATGAAATAAAATAAATGAATGAAAAAAATATGGGGATCAAAATAGTATCTACCTCACAGAGTATTCATAAAGGGGTTAAAAGAATAATTCACAAAAAATCCTCAAGTATTGGACATTTTTATGAGTACCTGTTTCCTCCCAGTGAATGTCTTAAGCAACTAACTTACTTATACAGAAAGTCTTGAGTTTTCATGTGTCTGCTCTGCTCAGTCATGACCAAATCTTGAAACCCTATGAACTGTAGTCCACCATGCCTCTCAGCCCATGGAATTTTCCAAGCAAGAACACTGGAGTGGGTTGCCATTTCCTTCTCCAGTGTATCTCCCTGACCCAGGGATAGAGCTTGCATTTCTTTCATCTCCTGTATTAGCAGGCAGATTGTTTACCACTAGCGCCATTCTGTTCTTGCTTCATTTGTTCCTTCTGAGTAATAGCAATGTCAGCACAGATATCCAGTTATTTTCCTGTGATTAATAATTCTGGAAGAGGTTCTGTAACTCAGTGGTTTACAAAGACATCAAAAATGATTAATTGAAATGACTAAATTCACATCATGAAATTAAATTATGTACAGATTACTAAGCAGTTCACTTAAGCATAACACAGTTGAAATGGTATCCAGATAAATGAATTCCCTCCCCCACATTTATTACCAATTTGTTTTTCAAGAGGTTTTGAAAAAACACTCTGCCACTACTGCTAAGGATATTGTCCTTCTAATTTTCATCCATGTCTGTTTTTTCACTGTCCTTGCTTGTTGTTGTCCATTGATCCATTTCTGTAGTCCATGCTGGGCTGATACCTGCTGATCTAAACTGATTCATGTCAGCCTTGTCACTTCTTTGATTTAAGGTTGATATGCTGATTACAGGATTTTTAAGACTCTGTCTGTGTTTCTATTAGTCTAACAATTCTCTTCTTGTTTATTATTGCAGATATTTACCCAATTTCTGCCATTTTTGCAACCATGTTGATGGTAGCCACCTATTATAAAATGCCTCCTTTACATATTGCTGTTCAGTGAGGGGCTTTGTAGGATTTCATGGATAGGTTGCTGTTGTTCAGTTGCTAAGTCATGTCTTGACTCCGTAAACCCATGGATTGCAGCATGCCTGGCTTCCCTGTTCTCCACTATCTCCTGGAGTTTGCTTAGATTTATGTCCTTTGAGTCAGTGATGCTCTCTAACCATCTCATCATCTGCTGCCCCCTTCTCCTGGACAGGACTGACTACGAAGTTGATGGGGCTAAGTGTAAATTGAAAATGGGTGGATTGTTGTTCAAAATTTATTAAAACTTTCAGGATAGTGACAGCAGAAGAGTTTGCCTTCTAACCATGGGTTCTGTGCAACTGCACAAGTTGTGCCCCATAAGTTGGCCCTGGTATTGGATTTTGTGAGAAGGAAAGAGAACACATCTGAATGCCTCTTGAAAGGGTCTCACCTGTTACTTAGAAAACGCTTTACTCAATTCATCATTACTTTTTCTGCTGTATTGCTTCATGTACCATCTTTTGCCATCTTGCTACACCCAAAGGTAGCACTGTAGCTGAATATATACTTATTACCTTGTTACTTATTTTTATGGTTTAATCATTTTATATGCACTAATATGTTCTAGTATGTTTTCTGACTATGACAGGAGACAAGGTAAACCCCATTTATCATTATTTGCTAATAAATATGTATTGAACATCAGTCTGTGCACAGTTTTGTATATAGAAGTATACAGAGAATCTAATGGGAAACAGTCCCTAAGCTGCTGTAGTTGTTTTTTGTGTACCAGGCTCTACATGCTCCTTGCTGAATTACTTATTCTTTCTGTATCATTCCCCAACTTCTTTATCAGTAAAAATGGAGACAGTAAGATACTATTGTTGTAATTACAGTGAGAATAAAGTATATTGAGGACATTGGAACACTGCTTGACAGGTAATGAATGCCGAAAAAAAAAAACAAAAAACAAAAAACCAAAACAAAACATTAGCTGGTTTCCTTGGTTTTAATATCTGGACCAGGAGAAACATATGGTATTCCTACCCTTGGATTTCATGCCCAGCATTCTAAAAATTTAATTTAATGTTTAAAAATCTTTTTATTGAAGTATATCTGCTTTACAAACTTTTGTGATTTTCTGCTGTACAGCAAAGTGAATCAGATATATATATATATCTTTTGGATTTCCTTACCATTTAGGTCACTACAGAGCATTGAGTAGAGTTCTCTGTGCTACACAGTAATGTCTCATTGCTGCTAAGTCACTTCAGTCGTGTCCGACTCTGTGCGACCCCATAGACGGAAGCCCACCAGGCTCCCCCGTCCCTGGGATTCTCCAGGCAAGAACACTGGAGTGGGTTGCCATTTCCTTCTCCAAATGTCTCATTAGTTATCTGTTTTTTTACATAGTATCAATAGTGTATATATGTCAGATCTTAAAATTTGGATCAATATGCCAGTAAAAGCTGACTTTTTGCGTATCAAGAATAAAGCAATAAATATCAACCCTGACCATACATCAGGAATAAAACCTATAAAAATATATATCCATTGATTTAGAATCTCTTGGCAAGTGGCCAAGATATAAACGTGTATTCATGTGTTTATTGGAAATGGTAGAAAAAAACTGGGTATGTGATCTTCCTCCCTCCCTTCCTTCCTTCCTGCTTTTACTCCCCTCTCCTTCCTTCCATCTTTTCCTCCTTCTTCCTTTTCTCCCATCCATTTGAAAGGTTGTTGCTGAACCACTAAAGATGCCGGGATTCTTGGCCTCTGGAGGAGAAGAATTCAATCCAGGGCCAGAGACAAGGATTGATCGCTCAGGGCTCTTCTGCAATAGAGATTTATTAAAGTTTAAGAAGAGGTAGCAAGAATACACAGAAGAAGTGTACAAAAAAGATCTTCATGACCAGGATAGTCACGATAATGTGATCACTGACCTAGAGCCAGACATCTTGGAATGTGAACTCAAGTGGGCCTTAGAAAGCATCACTACGAACAAAGCTAGTGGAGGTGGTGGAATTCCAGTTGAACTATTTCAAATCTTGAAAGATGATGCTGTGAAAGTGCTGCACTCAATATACCAGCAAATTTGGAAAACCCAGCAGTGGCCACAGGACTGGAAAAGGTCAGTCTTCATTCCAATCCCAAAGAACGGCAATGCCAAAGAATGCTCAAGCTACCACACAATTGCATTCATCTCACACGCTAGTAAAGTCATGCTCAAAATTCTCCAAGCCAGGCTTCATCAGTATGTGAACCGTGAACTCCCAGATGTTCAAGCAGGTTTTAGAAAAGGCAGAGGCACCAGAGATCAAATTGCCAACATCCGTTAGATCATGGAGAAAGCAAGAGATTTCCAGAAAAACATCTATTTCTGCTTCATTGACTATGCCAAAGCCTTTGACTGTGTGGAACACAATAAACTGTGGAACATTCTGACAGAGATGGGAATACCAGACCACCTGACCTGCTTCTTGAGAAACCTGTGTGAAGATCAGGAAGCAATAGTTAAAACTGGATATGGAACAACAGACTGGTTCCAAATAGGAAAAGGAGTACGTCAAAGTTGCATATTGTCACCCTGCTTATTTAATTTATATGCAGAGTACATCATGAGGAACTCTGGGTTGGAGGAAGCACAAGCTGGAATCAAGATTGCCAGGAGAAATATCAATAACCTCAGATATGCAGATGACACCACCCTTATGGCAGAAAGTGAAGAGGAACTCAAAGGCCTCTTGATGAAAGTGAAAGAGGAGAGTGAAAAGCTTGGCTTGAAGCTCAACATTCAGAAAATGAAGATCATGGCATCTGGTCCCATCACTTCATGGGAAGTAGATGGGGAAACAGTGGAAACAGTGTCAGACTTTATTTTTGGGGGCTCCAAAATCACTGCTGATACTGATTGAAGCCATGAAATTAAAAGACGCTTACTCCTTGGAAAGAAAGTTATGACCAACCTAGATAGCATATTAAAAAGCAGAGACATTACTTTGCCAACCAAGGTCCGTCTAGTCAAGGCTATGGTTTTTCCCGTGGTCATGTATGGATGTGAGAGTTGGACTGTGAAGAAAGCTGATCACCGAAGAATTGATGCTTTTGAACTGTGGTGTTGGATAAGCCTCTTGAGAGTCTCTTGGACTGCAAGGAGATCCAACCAGTCCATTCTAAAGGAGATCAATCCTGGGTGTTCATTGGAAGGACTGATTCTAAAGCTGAAACTGCAATACTTTGATCACCTCATGCGAGGAGTTGACTCACTGGAAAAGAGTCTGATGCTGGGAGGGATTGGGGGTGGGAGGAAATGGGGACGACAGAGAATGAGATGCCTGGATGGCATCACCGACTAGATGGAGTTGAGTTTGAGTGAACTCCGGGAGTTGGTGATGGACAGGGAGGCCTGGCGTGCTGTGATTCATGGAGTTGCAAAGAGTCGGACACGACTGAGCGACTGAACTGAACTGAAAGTATAATAGGGATAGATAAAGCTTCTGACATAGACATCAGAAGGGGGCAGAAAGAGTACCTCATTATTAGTGTTAGCAATGGAGTTATATACCTTTTAATTAGTTATTACAATGAATCAAAAGAATGTCTCAAGTTTGTGAACATTTTAACAGACCCTTCCCACAATTTACATTTTAGGATAATAAGATTAGCATTTAACAATAGAAAGACCCTACCGTATCCACTCCCATAATATACATTCTAAGATATCTGGATGGTCAGAAGGTTTTCAGGAAGGAGAAGATATTCTCCAGCAGGATACATTGTTGTATAATCCCTAGTACAGAGTTTAAACTGAGTTGTGTAATTTACTAAGACTAAGGATGATGCTTTTGAGCTGTGGTGTTGGAGAAGACTCTTGAGAGTCCCTGGACTGCAAGGAGATCCAACCAGTCCATTCTAAAGGAGATCAGTCCTGGGTGTTCATTGGAAGGACTGATGCTGAAGCTGAAGCTCCAATACTTTGGCCACCTCATGCGAAGAGTTGACTCACTGGAAAAGACTCTGACGCTGGGACGGATTGGGGGCAGGAGGAGAAGGGGATGACGGAGAATGAGATGGCTGGATGGCATCACCGACTCGATGGAGTTGAGTTTGAGTGAACTCCGGGAGTTGGTAATGGACAGGGAGGCCTGGTGTGCTATGATTCATGGTGTCGCAAAGAGTCGGGCATGAATGAGCGACTGAACTGAACTGAACTGAAGGAATGTAGAGGGAAAAAAGTTTCTCCTCCTTGAGAATTCCAGACCCTATCTCCACTTCGAGAGCCCCAGACCCCTTTCTCCTCCTTGAGGACCCTGGACTTCTTATCAATCTGCCTAGGAATTGACTCTTTCCCATTATCCAGCTATCATATGTCTTGGAGGTAGAAGGTAGTGGCATTGTGTTCAGTTCAGTTCAGCTGAAACTGCAATACTTTGGCCACCTCATACGACGAGTTGACTCACTGGAAAAGACTCTGATGCTGAGAAAGGTTGGGGGTGGGAGGAGAAGGGGACGACCGAGAATGAGATGGCTGGATGGCATCACCGACTCTGTGGACATGAGTTTGAGTGAACTCCGGGAGTTGGTGATGGACAGGGAGGACTGGCGTGCTGTGATTCATGGGGTCGCAGAGAGTCGGACACGACTGAGTGACTGAACTGAACTGAACTGAACTGAAGAAGAGAAACAAGAAAACAGGACATGCTAAATGCTATAATCTTTGGGAAAACAAGGGAATATGCAGACTCTAACCTGAGCGGAGATAGATGTTTTTCTGGAACTCTCTTGCTTTCTCCATGATCCAGCGGATGTTGGCAATTTGATCTCTGGTGCCTCTGCCTTTTCTAAAACCTGCTTGAACATCTGGGAGTTCACGGTTCACATATTGCTGAAGCCTGGCTTGGAGAATTTTGAGCATGACTTTACTAGCGTGTGAGATGAATGCAATTGTGTGGTAGTTTGAGGATTCTTTGGCATTGCCGTTCTTTGGGATTGGAATGAAGACTGACCTTTTCCAGTCCTGTGGCCACTGCTGAGTTTTCCAAATTTGCTGGCATATTGAGTGCAGCATTTTCACAGCATCATTTTTCAAGATTTGAAATAGCTCAACTGGAATTCATCACCTCCACTAGCTTTGTTCGTAGTGATGCTTTCTAAGGCCCACTTGAGTTCACATTCCAAGATGTCTGGCTCTAGGTCAGTGATCACGTTATCATGACTATCTTGGTCGTGAAGATCTTTTTTGTACAAGGTTGGTTTGAAGCTCAACATTCAGAAAACAAAGATCATGGCATCTGGTCCCATCACTTCATGGGAAATAGATGGAAAAACAGTAGAAACAGTGTCACACTTTATTTTTTTGGGCTCCAAAATCACTGCAGATGCTGATTGCAGCCATGAAATTAAAAGACGCTTACTCCTTGGAAGGAAAGTTATGACCGACCTTGATAGTATATTAAAAAGCAGAGACATTACTTTGCCAACCAAGGTCCATCTAGTCAAGGCTATGGTTTTTCCCGTGGTCATGTATGGATGTGAGAGTTGGACTGTGAAGAAAGCTGATTGCCGAAGAATTGATGCTTTTGAACTGTGGTGTTGGAGAAGCCTCTTGAGAGTCCCTTGTACTGCAAGGAGATCCAACCAGTCCATTCTAAAGGAGATCAATCCTGGGTGTTCATTGGGAGGACTGATGCTAAAGCTGAAACTGCAATACTTTGGCCACCTCATGCGACGAGTTGACTCACTGGAAAAGACTCTGATGCTGGGAAAGGTTGGGGGTGGGAGGAGAAGGGGACGCAGAGAATGAGATGGCTAGATGGCATCACCGACTCTGTGGACATGAGTTTGAGTGACCTCTGGGAGTTGGTGATGGACAGGGAGGCCTGGCATACTGTGATTCATGGGGTCGCGGAGAGTTGGACACAACTGAGCGACTGAACTGAACTGAACTGAACCTGAGTGGAGGGGGTCTCTGGGGAGTCCTTTGGGAGATGGGACTACTGAGTGAAACTAAAAAAATGGGTTGTAATTAACCAGGAGAAAACTATACTCCAGGTGGAGAGATAGTGTATACAATGTGGACTTAGGCTTTTTTAAGTTTCACAGACAGTTCTGGTGTAGAACTAAAGTTGAAATTTTAAAATTTAGAATTGCTTATTAATTCAGAATATCTGGATAAAAATGCAGAGAGATTAGGGCTATGCTAATCTCTGTATCTCTGCCTGTTGTCTGACCTGTGCCTGCACCCCTGTTCCTTGGTCAATTCTGGTAAGTTTTTGCCTTTTGTCTTTTACCTTCCTTGGGATTTGACCCATACATGTGGCTTTTATGTTTTGTGGTTATGACAATGATCAGAGGAGCCTGACAGTACCCTGAGACTATGTTGAGACACTGAGCTTGTCTCCCTAAGTCTAATTATCTCTTTGAAGGTTACATGTTGGCCATTTATCAGTTATTTTCCCTTCCTTCCCAGGATCAGTTTCTTACCCATTTTCTCTCCATCTGTTCTTGTAGGAGAATAATCTAAGATATTCAGTTTAGATGAATTTTTCTAGGTCACATTTAGCTTACAAATTATAGAGCCTGGACTTGAACCCCAGTATTCTGATTCCAAGACCATATTTCTTTCTATTTAATTTCAATGAAATTTAAAGACATTGTTTGTAAATTATTTTGTATTTTGAGCTACTATCTTTTTAATTTTTAAAAAGCTGAAGTATAGTTTATCAACAATGTTGTATTTGTTTCAGGTGTGCAACAAAGAAGTGATTCAATTATACATACATATTTATTCTTTTTCAAATTCTGTTCCATTATAGGTTATTACAAGATACTAGATATAGTTCCCTGTGCTATACAGTAGGGCAAATTAGGAGTTTTGAATTAACAGATTATATAACTACTTTATATAAAATAAAGAACAATAACCTATTGAACTACATTCTCAATTCTTATTCCATTTGTTGTCTATCAACAGACAGAAGAAATCCATGGGGAAGAGGATGGTTTTGGTTACCATGGTAGCCAGTCTCCGAAGATGGCTCTTGGCATTCCCTCCCTTCTCTGCACTGTATGTCATTCTTCACAGGAAAAGACTATATTCTGTCCCTTTGAATCTGGGCTACACTGTGACGGGTTTGACCAATAGAATGTCCTGGATCTTCTGAGTTCAGGTCTTAAAAGGACTAATAGCTTCTCTTCCTTTCCTCTTGGAATACTCACTCTTGTGATATTCCTTCAAAAACTCCAGCTGTCATGCCATAAGTCCCATGAGACCAGAGGTGCCTTGATCCACAGCCCAAGGTATGTTGCTTGTGGACATCCAATATCAACTGCCAGCCTGAGAGTCAGCCATTTTGCCTGTCTCAGTGCAGTTGAGCCCGTAGACAACTATGCTGCTGCTGCTAAGTCTCTTCAGTCGTGTCTGACTCTGTGCGACACCATAGACGGCAGCCCACCAGGCTCCCCCGTCCCTGGGATTCTCCAGGCAAGAGTACTGGAGTGGCTTGCCGTTGCCTTCTCTGGTAGACAACTATAGACCCAGCCAATATCCTATAGCACAGAAGGACTATCCAATTGATGTTTAAGGAAACATGAGAGATGGTAATATGGCTATTATCATAAGCCACTAAATTTTGAGGTGATTTATTACACAGCAATGGATAGCTGAAAATGTTACCTCTATAACAAGAGGTAACATTATATCTTCCTTAAATATTTTGAAAAATGAAAGCAATATGTGAAAAGTAATAAAGCCCATGTAACTTACTGGATAGACTAGCTTATTAAAGTAACAATGATCTCTGATACAATGGAGTTTTTCTGAAAATTATTTTTAATGACCAGAAGTCTAGTTATCCTGAAGAGAGAAAAAATGAAAATGACAGTGGAATTTAAAATGTCTCATTAATTTGGAATAAGTACACAATCTAGAATCAAAGGAACTTGGATCAGCTTGCTGAATATCCTTTTGTGACTTAAAAAAATAAGTACTCATTGTTTGACATTTGAGATTTGATTTGGAGCAAAATTGTCTAAAGAAATTACCTCTTTATGGACCAAGACACAGAAGAGGGACAGAGTACTAGGGACTAAGACATCAAGAGATATTTCCTGCTGGGGGCCTCTGCAGCTGGCATTTAAGGATAGGAAAACTGAATGACTGTACTATTTTAGAAATAAATATTCTTTAGTTATGATGAGCATATTTTCTGAACCAGGAATTCGGACATCTGCTTGATAAATATGTATGAAATTACGAAGGCAATGGGATAGAATCATCAGGAAACAATTACAAAGACACAGCTGCAGAGATGGTAATGTAGGTGATAATTAAAAATAGTTAAATAAAATGACTATAGTGCTTATCATATGCCAGATACTATCCTAAATATCAGACATTAACTCATTTAATAATTAAAAACCCTTTATGACATAGATCTTACATTAATATGTTTCTGAGAAATGAAGAAATTAAGGCACAGGACTTTTAGGTGCCATACAAACTGTGAAGACAGTTTTAATTTGGAATCCATATCATTATATTATACTGTGTCTAAGTATAGTTTTCAAGGTTAAGTGCAAAGTGGGGGAAGGCTATATAGTTCTTAATTAATGGGACAGAATAATTAGAGCTGATATAAGCTGATTATAGGTAAAAGATTTTTGGAGCTTTATTAAAGGCAACTGCAGATGACACTACCCTTATGGCAGAAAGTGAAGAGGAACTCAAAAGCCTCTTGATGAAAGTGAAAGAGGAGAGTGAAAAGGTTGGCTTGAAGCTCAACATTCAGAAAACAAAGATCATGGCATCTGGTCCCATCACTTCATGGGAAATAGATGGAAAAACAGTGGAAACAGTGTCAGACTTTGTTTTTTTGGGCTCCAAAATCACTGCAGATGCTGATTGCAGCCATGAAATTAAAAGACGCTTGCTCCTTGGAAGGAAAGTTATGACCAACCTTGATAGTATATTAAAAAGCAGAGACATTACTTTGCCAACCAAGGTCCGTCTAGTCAAGGCAATGGTTTTTCCCGTGGTCATGTATGGATGTGAGAGTTGGACTGTGAAGAAGGCTGACCGCCGAAGAATCGATGCTTTTGAACTGTGGTGTTGGAGAAGACTCTTGAGAGTCCCTTATACTGCAAGGAGATCCAACCAGTCCATTCTAGAGGAGATCAATCCTGGATGTTCATTGGAGGGACTGATGCTAAAGCTGAAACTGCAATACTTTGGCCACCTCATGCGACGAGTTGACTCACTGGAAAAGACTCTGATGCTGGGAAAGGTTGGGGGCGGGAGGAGAAGGGGACGACGGAGAATGAGATGGCTGGATGGCATCACCGACTCTGTGGACATGAGTTTGAGTGAACTCCGGGAGTTGGTGATGGACAGGGAGGCCTGGCGTGCTGTGATTCATGGGGTCGCGGAGAGTCGGACACGACTGAGCGACTGAACTGAACTGAACTGAAAGGCAACTGAGATACCTCCTGCCTATCTGACTCTCATCTCTGGAGGCACTGGTCGGAAACTTGGAGCTGCTGCTGTCTGGCAAGTGGTACCCATGACATACTTCTTGGTGCCTAAGCAAGGAGAATGGGATAGCATTGTCACTTCCCCTGAACTACTAGCTCATGACTCTACCAGCTCAGTATCTCATAGGGAAGATGGCTTCTCCTGTTTGAAAATCAAATTATTTGTTCCCTCTGTTATATGCTCATTTTTTGCGTCAAGAATGAGGAAAAATTGAGGCAGTAATTTGGGTGCCAGGTCAATGTGATTAATATGACTAGTGGTGGAAGTAAAGTCCAATGCTGTAAAGAGCAATATTGCATAGGAACCTGGAATTTTAGGTCCATAAATCAAGGCAAATTGGAAGTGGTCATACAAGTGAAGACAAGAGTGAATATAGACATTTTAGAAATCAGCAAACTAAGATGGGCCGGGATGGGTGAATTTAACTCAGATGATCATTATATCTACTACTGTGGGCAATAGTCCCTTAAAAGACATGGAGTAGCCATCATAGTCTACAAAAGAGTCCGAAATGCAGTACTTGGATGCAATTTCAAAAACTACAGAACGATCTCTGTTTGTTTCCATGGTAAACCATTCAATATCACAGTAATCCACGTCTATGCCCCAAACAGTAATGCTGAAGAAGCTGAACTGAACTGTTCTCTGAAGACCTACAAGACCTTCTAGAACTAACAACCAAAAAAGATGTCCCTTTCATCATACAGGACTGGGATGTAAAAGAAGGAAGTCAAGAGATACCTTGGAGTACAGAATGAAGCAGAACAAAAGCTAATAGTGTTTTGCCTAGAGAACGCGCTGGTCATAGCAAACACCCTCTTCTTTTTTTTTAATATCTCATTTATTTATTTATTTTTAGCTTTCTATTTATTTTTTACATTGAAGGATAATAGTTTTACAGTATTTTGTTGTTTCCTGTCAAACTTCAAGATGACTCAGCCATAGATATACATATATATCCTCCCTCTTGAAACTCCCTCCCATCTCCCTCCCCATCCCACTCTTCTCGGTTGATACAGAGCCCCTGTTTGAGTTTCCTGAGACATACAGCTAATTCCCATTGTATATGTATATTACACATGGTAATGTAAGTTTCTATGTAGCTCTCTCCATACATCTCACCCTCCCCTCCCTTCTTCCCACGTCTGTAAGTCTGTTCTCTGTGTCTGTTTCTCCACTGCTGCCCTGCAGATAAATTCTTTGGTACCATCTTTCTAGATTCCATATATATGCGTTAGTATGGCTCAGAGGTTAAAGCGTCTGCCTCCAATGCGGGAGATCCGGGTTCGATCCCTGGGTCGGGCAGATCCCCTGGAGAAGGAAATGGTAACCCACTCCAGTATTCTTGCCTGAAGAATCCCATGGACGGAGAAAGCCTGGTAGGCTACAGTCCACGGGGTCGCAAAGAGTCGGACAAGACTGAGTGACGGAACGGATGTGATACTTATCTTTCTCTTTCTGACCTACTTCATTCTGTATAATAGGCTCTGTGTTCATCCACCTCATTAGAACTGACTCAAATGCATTCCTTTTTATGGCAAAGTAATATTCTCTTGTGTATCTGTACCAAAACTTCTTTATCCATTCATCTGTTGATGGACATTTGGGTTGTTTCCATGTTCTAGCTTTGTAAATAGTTCTGAAATGAACAAGGGGATATGTGTGTCATTTTCAGTTTTGGTTTCCTCATGGTATATGCCTAGGAGTGGGATTGCTGCGTCATATAGTGGTTTTATTCCTAGTTTTTAAAGGAATCTCCATACTGTCTTCCTTAGTGGCTGTATCAATTTACATTTCCACCAACAGTGCAAGTGTTTCCTTTTCTCTACACCCTCTCAGCACTTTTTGTTTGTAGACTTTTTGATGATGGCATTCTGTCCAGTGTGAGGTGATTGTAGTTGTACAATGAGTGTACTGTCTCATTGTAGTTTTGATTTATATTTCTCTAATAATGAGCGATGGGAACATCTTTTCAGGTGTTTGTTAGCCATTTGTATGTCTTCTTTGGAGAAACGTCTATTTAGGTCTTTCCCCCTTTTTTTGATTGGGTTATTTGCTTTTCTGGTATTGAGTTGTATGAGCTGCTTATATATTTTGGAAATTATCCTTTGTCGGTTGTTTCATTTGCTATTATTTTCTCCCATACTGAGTGCTGTCTTTTCATCTTGCTTATCGTTTCCTTTTCTGTGCAAACTTTTTAAGTTTAATCAGGTCCCACTTGTTTACTTTTGTTTTCACTTCCATTCCTCCAGGAGATGTGTCATAGAGGATCTTGCTTTGATTTATGTCACTGAACAAACACCCTCTTCTAACAACACAAGAGAAGACTCTACACATGGGCATCATCAGATGGTCAATACTGAAATCAGATAGATTATATTCTTTGCAGCCAATGATGGAGAAGTTCTATATAGTCAGCAAAAACAAGACCGGGAGCTGACTGTGGCAAAGACCATGAACTCACTTCCAAATTTAGACTTAAATGGAAGAAAGTAGGGAAAACCACTAGACAATTCAGGTATGACCTAAATCAAATCCCTTACGATTATACAGTGGAAGTGAGAAATAGATTCAAGGGATTATATCTGATAGACAAAGTGCCTGAAGAAATACGGACAGAGGTTTGTGACATCATACAGGAAGCAATTGGTCATCAATGCAAAGAAATAGAGGAAAACAATAGAATGGGGAAGTCTAGAGATTTCTTCAAGAAAATTAGAGATACCAAGGGAACATTTCATGCAAAGATGGGCACAGTAAAGGACAGAAATGGTATGGACCTAACAGAAACAGAAGATATTAAGAAGTGGTGGCAAGAATACACAGAAGAACTATACAAAAAAGATCTTCATGACCCAGATAATCACAATGGTGTGATGACCAACCTAGAGCCAGACATCCTGGAATGCATAGTCAAGTGGGCCTTAGGAAGCATCACTACAAACAAAGCTAGTGGAGGTGGTAGAATTCCAGTTGAGCTATTTCAGATCCTAAAAGATGATGCTGTGAAAGTGCTGCACTCAATATGCCAGCACATTTGGAAAACTCAGCAGTGGCCATAGGACTGGAAAAGGTCAGTTTTCATTCCAATCCCAAAGAAAGACAGTGCCAAAGAATACTCAAACTACTGTACAATTGCTCTCATCACACACACTAGTAAAGTAATGCTCAAAATTCTCCAAGCCAGGCTTCAACAGTATGTGAAATGTGAACTTCAGATGTTCAAGCTGCCTAGAAAAGGCAGAGGAACCAGAGATCAAATTGCCAACACATGTTGGATCATCAAAAAAGCAAGAGAGTTCCAGAAAAACATCTACTTCTGCTTTATTGTCTATGCCAAAGCCTTTGATTGTGTGGGTCACAAAAAACTGTGGAAAATTCAAGATGTGGGAATATCAGGCCACCTAACATGCCTCTTGAGAAATCTGTATGCAGGTCAAGAAGCAACAGTTAGAACTGGACATGGAACAACAAACTGGATCCGGATAGGGAAAGGAGTACGTCAAGGCAGTATATTGTCACCCTGTTTATTTAACTTACATGCAGAGTACATTGTGAGAAACACTGGGCTGGATGAAGCACAAGCTGGAATCAAGATTGCCAGGAGAAACATCAAAAACCTCTGATACACAGATGAAACCACCCTTATGGCAGAAAGTGAAGAAGAACTAAGGAGCCTCTGGATGAAAGTGAAAGAAGAAAGTGAAAAAGTTGGCTTGAAGCTCAACATTCAGAAAACTAAGATCATGGCATCTGGTCCCATCACTTCACGGAAAAAAATGGGGAAACAGTGGAAACAGTGGCTGACTTTATTTTTGGGGTCTCCAAAATCACTGCAGATGGTGACTGACTGCAGCCATGAAATTAAAAGATGCTTACTCCTTGGGAGAAAAGTTTTGACCAACCAAGACAGAATATTAAAAAGCAGAGACATTACTTTGCCAGCAAAGGTCCATCTAGTCAAGGCTATGGTTTTTCCAGTAGTATGGGTGTGAGAGTTGGACAATAAAGAAAGCTGAGCACCAAAGATTTGATGCTTTTGAACTGTGGTGTTGGGGAAAACTCTTGAGAGACCCTTGGGCTGCAAAGAGATCCAACCAATCTATCCTAAAGAAAATCAGTCCTGAGTGTTCATTGGAAGTACTGATGCTGAAGCTGAAACTCCAATATTTTGGCCACGTGATGCAAAGAACTGACTCATTTCAAAAGACCTTGATGCTGGGAAAGATTGACGGCAGGAGGAAAGGGGGATGACAGAGGATGTGATGGTTGGATAGCATCACCAACTCAATGGACATGTGCTTGAGTGAACTCCAGGAGTTGGTGAATGGCAGAGAGGCCTGGTGTGCTGCAGTACATGGGGTCACAAAGAGTTGGACATGACTGAGCGACTGAACTGAACTGAACTGAACTGATAGAAGAATTTCAGTTTAATCAGTGGAGGATTGGCCAATCAGAAACACAGAAAAAGTGGAGAGTTGTTGAGGTAAATTAGGATATAGCCATATGTACAATACAAGAGAAAAAGATTCTCAACTATTAGAGCAAGAATATATCTGGGTCAAGGACAAGTCCATCCTTGGTTTGGACATAGGTGCAAGGAATGGAGAGTGAATTTATAGTATTTCTTTTCCTCATTGGTAACGTTATCCCTAATGGATACTCTATATGGGACTTTATTAGACTGGAGACATTAAATGATCATAACTCTTATTGTTCTGACCCTATTATAGGTAAGCAAACATCTGGTTATGACTTGACTTCCTATGTAATTCTGCATAGGAAATCTAAAGTGAAGACCCAGAGATAAATTTAGACCAAAACTTTTTTTAAAATTTAATTTATTTATTTTAATTGGAGGCTAATTACAATATTGTAGTGGTTTATGCCATACATTGACATGAATCAGCCATGGGTGTACATGTGTTCCCATCCTGAACCCCCCTTCCACTTCCCTCCCCATCCCATCCCTCAGGGTTATCCAGTGTACCAGTCCTGAGCACCCTGTCTCATGCATCGATCCTGGACTGGTGATCTGTTTCACATATGATAGTATACATGTTTCAATGCTATACTCTCAAATCATCCCACCCTCGCCTTCTCCCACAGAGTTCAAAAGACTGTGTGTCTTTTGCTAGACCAAAACTTTTGTCTCATGTAATTAAAATAAAGATTCATAAATAGTTGTGAGCATATAAAAAATGGGAAAGTTGTTTTCTTAAAACCATTTTTATTGAAGTATAGTTAAGTTACAATGTTATGTTGGCTTCAGATGTACAGCAAAGTGATTGTTATATATTCTTTCTCTATATATATACACGCATATGCACATATATGTATATATATATTCTTTTTCATATTCTTTTCCATTATAGGTTATTGCAAGATATTGAATATAGTTCCCTGTACTATAAAGTAAGCCTTTGTAGTTTATCTGTTTTATACATAGTAGTGCATTTATGTTAATCCCAAACTCCTAATTTATCTCCCCCACCTTTACACCCTGCTATGCCTGCTATTGCCTTTGGTAATCATAAGTTTGTTTTCTCTGTCTGTGAGTATATTTCTGTTTTGTAAATAAATTCATTTATATCTTTTTTAGATTCCATGTATAAGTGATATCATATGATATTTGTCTTTTTCTGTCTGATTTACTTCATTTAGTATGAAAACCTTTAGGTCCATCTATGTTGCGATAAATGGCATGATTTCATTCTTTTTAATGGATGAGTAATAATCCACTGTGTATATATACCACATCTTCTTTATTCACATGTTGTTAATGGACACTTAAGTTGCTTCCATATCCTGGCTAATGTAAATGGTGCTGCTATGAAAATTGAGCAAATGTGTTTTTCTGAATTAGATTTTTCATCCTTTCTGATCCATGCCTAGGAGTGGAATTGCTGGATCATATGGTAACACTATTTTTAGTTTTTAAAGATACTTTCATACTGTTCTCCATAGTGGTTGCCTGAATTTATATTCCCACCAACAGTATAGGAGGATTCCTTTTTCTCCACACCCCCTCCAACATTTGTTATTTGTATACTTTGTAACGATGGCCATTCAGCTGGTGTGAAGTGATACTGTTCTGTATGAAATAGTTTCAATTTGAATTTCTCTGTATCTATTTCTGCCTCATTGACTATGCCAAAGCCTTTGACTGGGTGGATGACAACAAACTGTGGAACATTCTGAAAGAGATGGGAATACCAGACCACCTGACCTGCCTCTTGAGAAACCTGTATGCAGGTCAGGAAGCAACAGTTAGAACTGGACATGGAAAAACAGACTGGTTCCAAATAGGAAAAGGAGTATGTCAAGGTTGTAATTGTCACCCTGCTTATTTAACTTATATGCAGAGTACATCATGAGGAATGCTGGGCTGGAAGAAGCACAAGCTGGAATCAAGATTGCTGGGAGAAATATCAATAACCTCAGATATACAGATGACACCACCCTTATGGCAGAAAGTGAAGAGGAACTCAAAGGCCTCTTAATGAAAGTGAAAGAGGAGAGTGAAAAGGTTGGCTTGAAGTTCAACATTCAGAAAACGAAGATCATGGCATCTGGTCCCATCACTTCATGGGAAATAGATGGAAAAGCAGTGGAAACAGTGTCAGACTTTATTTTTTTGGGCTCCAAAATCACTGCAGATGCTGATTGAAGCCAGGAAATTAAAAGACTCTTACTTCTTGGAAGGAAAGTTATGACCAACCTAGATAGCATATTAAAAAGTAGAGACACTACTTTGCCAACCAAGGTCCGTCTAGTCAAGGCTATGGTTTTTCCCGTGGTCATGTATGGATGTGAGAGTTGGACTGTGAAGAAAGCTGATCGCAGAAGAATTGATGCTTTTGAATTATGGTGCTGGAGAAGACTCTTGAGAGTCCCTTGGACTGCAAGGAGATCCAACCAGTCCACCCTAAAGGAGATCAATTCTGGGTGTTCATTGGAAGGACTGATGCTAAAGCCGAAACTCCAATACTTTGGCCACCTCATGCGACGTGTTAACTCACTGGAAAAGATCCTGATGCTGGGAGGGATTGGGGGCAGGAGGAGAAAGGAACGACAGAGAATGAGATGGCTGGATGGCATCACTAACTTGATGAAAGTGGGTTTGAGTGAACTCCAGGAGTTGGTGATGGACAGGGAGGCTTGGCGTGCTGTGATTCATGGGGTCGCAAATAGTCGGACACGACTGAGCTACTGAACTGAACGGAGCTAAGCTGAACAGTTAGCAATACTGAGCATCTTTTCATGTGCCTTTTGTGTATGTGTATGCCTTCTTTAGAGAAATGTGGGAATGTAGTTTTAATTGATTTTGCTTCCTCTCCAAAAATAGAAAGTTTTTATAATAAGTTCAAATTTTTAGTTGATAGGTACTGTCTAGAGACGAGGAACAGCTGCTCCCTTTAAATAGGATATTTATATTCTATTTTACCAGACTCGTTACCATTCCCTGTGGTATTACACACAGCTGTTTCTGCAACTTAACTGCCAGCCCCTATAGGTTTTTGAGTTTGTACCTTCTGAACCTAGAGGGAAATTCTCTGGTGATTTAAGAATGAATTGATACCTGTGGTAATTCCTCATGGCTAATGAATAAAGTGATGCATATCTAGCTTTGGCTGTGATGCAATGCTTTCTCGACTCTTTCAGTTTATAAAATTTGCTATTTCTCAATGTTAATTATAAAATTTCATTCTTGTGACTACCTTAGTGTTAAATAGCTTTCATGTAGTTAGATTCTGCCTCTAGGGACTTACTTATACCTGGGTGTATGGAAAGACCAAGGCTGACGTATCTCAGTAGGACAGCTCATCCCAACACATGGAGAATAAGGCACTCTGGGATAAAGTCCACCCTGTCCTCTTCTGGATGACACAACTACTACATCTGATTTTTTTTTATTAGAAAAGAACTCTGAACCAAGAGTCACTAGTAGTGTGGCTCGGTGTAGTTTGTCATTAAGTTGGCTGTGTAGCTGTGAACAAATGCCCAAATATACCTTGGCTTCAGGTTCTTCATACATGAAAAGGTTGAATCCTAATATCTCTGAATTTCCATTCTGCTCTGTCATTACATAGCTCAGTCACACACACTGACATGTTTGAATTTATATGCACATTGTCTATGTGATTTAGGTATCATTTAAATCCTGTCTGAAGAATTTTATGAAACACACATTTCTGTGTTACTGTCATGTTAACATCGATATTTATATCCAAACAGGAGGTTAGATTTTGGACATATTTCAGCAACATTTGGATATCTGATGATTCTTTAGAAACTGTTTTTAATCATTCAGTATCACAGAATTCAAAACAAAACAACAAAATAAGCACATCAAAACATGCTGGACTTGAACAAAAATAACAGGCAGCTGGGGACACAGGCACAGCATGCAAAATAGGCCTACATATATTACACTTTGCATATTTATAACAGTGTTGCTCTGGCAATATAGGCTGTTAATGGAGTGTCAATGGGAGAAAAGCTGTCTCAAAGGTTTATTTTTATTGGACAACAACAAAAAAAGAGCCAGGAAACCTTGTTTTATTTTTGCCAAATCAAGTTATCTGGGAGAGTAAGTCATCCATTTACTTTGGACATGCCACATATGTTCCTACTTATCCAAGAGCCAACCCAGTAATGTCAGGATAGAGTCATCTTCATTTATGTCCAAGTTGAATGTGGCAAACAGCAGCAGTGTTTTCTATGTAATTACTTTAAATGATATGGATGAAGATGATACATTTGACCAGCAAATTGCTATAAATTAAGTTAAAAAGTCTGAAGGTTTAACACTTATACAGAATATTTGATAATTTGCAGGAAAGAATGGCAGAGGAGCTCAGAGAGAAAAATCTTCTAACTCAAATGAAACATATGGATGTTTTGGGTGGTGGGGTGATGGTAGCAGCAGAAGGAAGAATGAAGCAAGAAAAAAAGAGAATATTTATTAAACATAAATAGAAAAAATGTATCATGGTATATCCACATTTATAAGCATTTATTTTCTACTATATATTCAAACAGAATTGAAAACAATAGAATATAAGCCTGAGATTGATTCCTCCCTTTGCAATACGGTTGAGGAAGACAAGACATGTTACTATTGTATAGCATAGGAAAGTATTCAATATCTTATAATAACCTATAATGGAAAAAATATCTAAAAATGATATATATAAGGGCTTCCAACATGGTTCAGTGGCAAAGAATCCACCTGCAAAGCAGGAGATGCGGGTTGGATCCCTGGGTCAGGAAGATCCCCTGTAGAAGGAAATGGCAACCCACTCCAGTATTCTAGCCTGGGAAATCCTATGGATAGAAGAGCTCAATGGGCCATAGTCCATGGAGTCACAAAAGAGTCAGACATGACTTAGTGACTAAACAACAACAATAAAAATACATATATAAATTGGAAAATGTAGTTTAAAGGCAGTGTAGGGATTTCTTGGGTGGTCCAGTGGTTAAGACTGTGCACTCCCATTGCAGGGGGCACAGGTTGGATCCCCGGTTGGGGAACTAAGATCCTGCATCTGTGCAGAGAGGCAAAAAAAATAAATTAAAAAGTTAAATAGATAATCAACAAGGACCTACTATATAGCACAGGGAATGCTGCTCAGTGTTTTCAAATAACCTAAATGGGAAAAAAATTTGAGAAAGAATAGACACATGTATCAAATCCCATATGATTATACAGTGGAAGTGAGAAATAGATTTAAAGGACTAGAACTGATAGAGTACCTGATGAACTCTGGACGGAGGTTGGTGACATTGTACAGGAGACAGGGATCAAGACCATCCCCATGGAAAAGAAATGCAAAAAAGTGAAATGGCTGTCTGGGGAGGCATTACAAGTAGTTCTGAAAAGAAGAGAAGCAAAAAGCAAAGGAGAAAAGGAAAGAAATAAGCATCTGAATGCAGAGTTCCAAAGAATAGCAAGGAGAGATAAGAAAGCCTTCCTCAGTGATCAATGCAAAAAAAAAAAAAAAAAAAAAAAAGAGGAGAACAACAGAATAGGAAAGACTAGAGATCTTTTCAAGAAAATTAGAGATACAAAGGGAACATTTCATGCAAAGATGGGCTCGATAAAGGACAGAAATTGTATGGACCTAACAGAAGCAGAAGATATTAAGATGAGGTGGCAAGAATACACAGAAGGACTGTACAAAAAAGATCTTAACGACCCAGATAATCACAATGGTGTGTTCCCTCACCTAGAATCCAGACATCCTGAAATGTGAAGTCAAGTGGGCCTTAAAAAGCATCACTATGAACAAAGCTAGTGGAGGTGATGGAATTCCAGTTGAGCGATATCAAACCCTGAAAGATGATGATGTGAAAGTGCTGCACTCAATATGCAAGCAAACTTGGAAAACTCAGCAGTGGCCACAGGACTGGAAAAGGGCAGTCTTCATTACAATCCCAAAGAAAGGCAATGCCAAAGAATGCTCAAACTACTGCACAATTGCACTCATCTCAGATCAGATCAGATCAGATCAGTCGCTCAGTCGTGTCCGACTCTCCACGACCCCATGAATCACAGCACGCCAGGCCTCCCTGTCCATCACCAACTCCCGGAGTACACTCAAACTCATGTCCACAGAGTCGGTGATGCCATCCAGCCATCTCATTCTCCGTCGTCCCCTTCTCCTCCGCCCCCAACCTTTCCCAGCATCAGAGTCTTTCCAGTGAGTCAACTCGTTGCATGAGGTGGCCAAAGTACTCATCTCACATGCTAGTAAAGTCATGCTCAAAATTCTCCAAGCCAGGCTTCAGCAATACATGAACCATGAACTTCCAGATGTTCAAGCTGGTTTTAGAAAAGGCAGAGGAACCAGAGATCAAATTGCCAACACATGTTGGATCATGGAAAAAGCAAGAGAGTTCCACAAAAAATCTACTTCTGCTTTATTGACTATGACAAAGCCTTTGACTGTGTAGATCACAATAACGTGGAAAATTCTGAAAGAGATGGGAATCCCAGACCACCTGACCTGCCTCTTGAGAAATCTGTATGCAGGTCAGGAAGCAACTGTTAGAACTGGACATGGAACAACAGACTGGTTCCAAATAGGAAAAGGAGTATGTTAAGGCTGTATATTGTCCCCCTTATTGAACTTATATGCAGAGTACATCATGAGAAACACTTGGCTGGAAGAAGCACAAGCTGGAATCAAGAATCCCGGGAGAAATCACCTCAGATATGCAGATGACACCACCCTTATGGCAGAAAGTGAAGAGGAAGTCAAAAGCCTCTTGATGAAAGTGAAAGAGGAGAGTGAAAATGTTGGCTTAATGCTCAACATTCAGAAAACTAAGATCATGGCATCTGGTTCCATCACTTCATGGGAAATAGATGGGGAAACAGTGGAAACTGTCAGACTTTATTTTTCTGAGCTTCAAAATCACTACAGACGGTGATTGCAGCCAGGAAATTTTAAGGCGCTTACTCCTTGGAAGGAAACTTATGACCAACCTAGATAGTATATTAAAAAGCAGAGACATTACTTTGCCAAGAAAGGTCTGTCTAGTCAAGGCTACGGTTTTTCCCGTGGTCATGTATGGATGTGAAAGTTGGATTGTGAAGAAAGCTGATCGCAGAAGAATTGATGCTTTTGAACTGTGGTGTTGGAGAAGACTCTTGAGAGTCCTTTGGACTGCAAGGAGATCCAACCAGTCCATTCTAAAGGAGATCAATCCTGGGTGTTCATTGGAAGGACTGATGCTAAAGCTGAAACTCCAATACTTTGGCCACCTCATGCGAAGATTTGACTCATTGGAAAAGATCCTGATTGTGGGAGGGATTGGGGGCAGGAGGAGACGGGGATGACAGAGAATGAGATGGCTGGAAGGCATCACCGACTCGATGGACATGAGTTTGAGTGAACTCCGGGAGTTGGTGTGGACAGGGAGGCCTGGCGTGCTGTGATTCATGGTGTCGCAAAGAGTCGGACACGACTGAGCGACTGAACTGAACTGAACTGAATGCATAGTGTGATGTGTGAGGGACAGATGAGTGATTATGTTTGCTACTGCTGCTGTGGCTAAGTCACTTCAGTCATATCCGACTCTGTGTGACCCCATAGACAGAATCCCACCAGGCTCCCCCATCCCTGGGATTCTCCAGGCAAGAACACTGGAGTGGGTTGCCATTTCCTTCTCCAATGTGTGAAAGTGAAAAGTGAAAGTGAAGTCGCTCAGTCGTGTCTGACTAGTAGCAACCCCATGGACTGCAGCCTCCTGGACTCCTCCATCCATGGGATTTTCTAGGCAAGAGTACTGGAGTGGCTTGCCATTGCCTTCTCTGACTGATTATGTTTAGGGACACTTTAGTATTACATTTTCTGGTAAAGCCTGGTTTACATGGCAAGATGTTAACTGTGAATTTCCTAGCTGCACTTCCACATATTTTGAATGTAGAGATAATTGATGTTAACCAAGTGACCCTGGAGTGCCTGCTGAGTTTAAACAAAAAAGAAAAGAAAGAAAAAGAAAATATTCTGAATGTATATTCTTTGTGCTGTAGGTTCTTTCCTAATACTGTGAACATTACCAATGCAGTCATGAGTGTTGTAACAATTCTCTTTCAATTCTTACCTATTATTATTTTCAGGTTTTAACACTTAGGCAGGAACTTCTGGAAACTAAGTGCCTTAAAGGCACGAACACTTAAACTCTGAGAAATATTACTCAATATAATGCTGCTTACATTCATTCACTCAAATTTTTAAAAATATTTATTTATTTAGCTGAGCCAGGTCTTGGTTGCCGTATGGGATTTTTTTTTTTTAATTGCATGTGGGATCTAATTCCTGGAACAGAGATTGAATCTGGACTCCCTGTGCTGGGAGTGTAGCTTCTTAGCCACTGGACCACAAGGGAAGTCCCTCAATATTTTCGATATCTAGAAACTGCAAGTCATGATAGAGTGCTGAAAAATAAAAATACTATGTTCAAGCCTTGAAGGAGATTGCAAGCTAGCAGGTCCTACTTTAAATAAATGAACTCAAGTGACTAACTTACCACTGTAATAAGCACTACAATGATATATACAGATGCTGAGAAAAAATAGCAATGACAGACCTAGTCTAATCTCATGGGTTAGAGGATGTTAAATTCTGTTAGCCTTAGCTTCACAACTAACATTTCCCTCTTTCGTAGAAAATCAACACAAAACAAAGAAGATAGCATTAGGTACAGAACAAGTAAATAATAATCAACATCTCTTTCCCAACTAACCAGTTTTTTTTTTTTTTCCCCTCCCAATTAAAGCATTGAAGTTCACCTTGTAGACCCTTACATAGGTATGGGAACCAATGAAAGAATCAGGAAGATCTTTGGTGTGCGGGGAATCTCACTTCAGTGTTTATATCATGATCCCTAAGAAACAGTGATTCCCCCCATATGAGAGTCAGAAGTAGAAAAGAATGGAAAAGAAAATAGATCTGAAATAGTCTTATTCCATGGTTACTAAAGACAAGCTCAATTCAATAGAACATATATCTTTGCCTGAATAATAGATTCTAGCTCTGTCTTTTGCTGCTGTTTGTCATATCGGAAAAGGAAGAAAAAGACAGATGGTGGACCAGGTGCAGCAAGATCCCTGCACCCAAGTTGGCTGGGTCAAGCACAAAAAGGGAAGTATTAGAAACTCAGAGACTTGGGAAGATGCAAAGTAGCATTGCCAAAGATAAAGGAAGCCAAAATGAAAGGCTTGGGACTCATCAGCAGAGTACTAGAGCATCTTACTTTTAGCACTCAATTATCAAAATAGTGCTTAGATTCTTTGAAAGTTTGGGAAATTAGTAATATTATGTTGTATACATCTATGTGAAATTTACACACACAATATACATATGATTTGAAATAAGCAATTTGAAAGAGAAATTATAGAAACCAAAAGAAAGAAAAAACCAAAGTAAAGAGGAAACATCCAAATAAATGAAGAAAAGGGAAATGTTATCTTGTAAGCAGCCACCCTCCACCAGCAGCTGGGTAATAAAATTGCACAGGTCAGAAAGAGGTCACCCAAGACACCGCCTGACCGTCCTGGGCCTAGATTCTCCCATAGGCCCCATTACATTCTGGGCTTAGATTTTTCTGCAAATCACGATAGATAATAGGGAATCAGCTCACACAGATGTGAACCACAGCTCACAGATACAAAGAGAATGAATTTAAAGTTGAGCATCTCTGCTGGAGAGAGAAGGGAAGTGACTTGTTTATGTACCATTTCATCACTCTCCCCAAGAGGCACTAGCCCTGGGTTTATGTTCCATTAAAGGTGTAGTGACATGGTTTTAAAGCAAGTGGAAGATTGGCTTGTTATTAGAATTAGGGAATTTGGATTCAATTCTAAGTTAAAATCATGAAATGTTAGAGCTGTAAGGAAGCTAGATATAATCTAACCCATTTTTCTCCTTTCACAGGTGAGAGTTTTTTGACCAAGAGATGTAAAATTATTTGCTAAGCTAGTTAATGATAGTATCTGGACTAGAATCACTGGTAATCGGTATGACTACTTCTATAATATTATTCCTCCACTCTGGGGAAAATATCCCTGTGACCTTGAGCCTCATGTCAATCCACTATAGCAATCTTCTTTCTTCCATGTCCCTCTTATTTATGATGTTCAAGGTTTTCCAACATCTATTGATCACTTTGTCATATGGTTTATTGTTTTTTTGTCTTGCTATCCCCATTCCTGTTTTCATCCAGGTGAATTTATAACCATACAGTTTGTTAACCCTATTTGCTAGATTCAGATTTTCTTTCCATCTTTGCTTTCAGCAGACAATTCCCATGATCCCAATTTGAACATTTGTTCCCCCAAACTACACCATATATAAAGTCACAAAATCTGATATCTTAATCTATGTTTATAATCCTATTCTTTCAGGTTGCGCATCTTTATTCTACCTAAATTAGCTACAGGGTAATAAGCTGTTGACTGAGGACAGGAGGAGAAGGGGGTGATGGAGGATGAGATGGTTGGATGGCATCATTGATTCAATGGACATGTGTTTGAGCAAACTCTGTGAAACAGTGAAGGACAGGGAAGCCTGGTGTACTGCAGTCCATGGGGTCACAGAGTCAGACATAACTGAGTGACTGAACAACAATAAACTGTTGAAGTGGACAGATTCAAATCCAAGGGCTCTTCCTCATCTCATGTAACAGGTAGGAAGTGGGTGGTCAAGGATGGCAAAGGACTCCATTCTACAAGGTCATCAAGGGACTCAAGTTCCTTCTATCTCATAGTTCTACTGCCCTTGAGGGGTCCTGTTTTTGTTCACATATTTGAAACTGGTTTACTACTGTCATACATATTTTCCAGAACTTGGAAAAAAGAAATAAAGGACTAGCAGCTTTCTCATTAAAAGATGTGACCCCAAAGTTGTATATGTTTCTTATACCCATATCTCATTGGTTAATGCTTGGTCACATGGTCATACCTAGTATCTTAGTACATACAGGATTCAGTAACAAAATACCATAGATTGCGTGGCTACTGAATGACAAAAATTTATTTGTCTTAGTTTTGGAGGTTGGGAAATTTAAGATCAAGGTGCTGGTAGATTTTGTGTCTGGTGAGAGCATGCTTCCTAGTTTACAGATGGCTGGGTTTTTTTTATTTTTTATTTTTCTGTGCTTTCACATGGTAGAAGCCAGGGAGCTTTCTAGGGTCTCTTTAATAAGGGTACTAACACAACTTGTGAAGGGTCTGCTCTCATGACCTAAGCACCTCCCGAGAGCTTCAATTCCTAATGCCTTCACATTCGAGATTAGGTTTGACCATAAAAATTCTGAGACAGCATAAGCATTCAGTCTGTTCAGTTCAGTTCAGTTCAGTCACTCAGTCGTGTCCGACTCTTTGCAACCCCATGAACCACAGCACGCCAGGCCTCCCTGTCCATCACCAACTCCCAGAGGTCACTCAAACTCATGTCCATCGAGTCGGTGATGCCATCCAGCCATCTCATTCTCTGTTGTCCCCATCTCCTCCGACCCCCAATTCCTCCCAGCATCAGACTCTTTTCCAGTGAGTCAACTCGTCGCATGAGGTGGCCAAAGTATTGCAGTTTCAGCTTTAGCAGCAGTCCTTCCAGTGAACACCCAGGATTGATCTCCTTTAGGATGGACTGGTTGGATCTCCTAGCAGTCCAAGGGACTCTCAAGAGTCTTCTCCAGCACCACAGTTCAAAAGCATCAATTCTTTGGCGATCAGCTTTCTTCACAGTCCAACTCTCACATCCATACATGACTATGGGTAAAACCATAGCCTTGACTAGATGGACCTTTGTTGGCAAAGTAATGTCTCTGCTTTTTAATATTCTGTCTAGGTTGGTCATAACTTTCCTTCCAAGGAGTAAGCGTCTTTTAATTTCATGGCTGCAATCAGCATCTGCAGTGATTTTGGAGCCCAAAAAAATAAAGTCTGACACTGTTTCTACTGTTTTTCCATCTATTTCCCATGAAGTGATGGGACCAGATGCCATGATCTTTGTTTTCTGAATGTTGAGCTTCAAGCCAACCTTTTCACTCTCCTCTTTCACTTTCATCAAAAGGCCTTTGAGTTCCTCTTCACTTTCTGCCATAAGGGTGGTGTCATCTGCATATCTGAGGTTATTGATATTTCTCCCAGCAATCTTGATTCCAGCTTGTGCTTCTTCCAGCCCAGCGTTCCTCATGATGTACTCTGCATATAAGTTAAATAAGCAGAGTGACAATATACAACCTTGACGTACTCCTTTTCCTATTTGGAACCAGTCTGTTTTTCCATGTCCAGTTCTAACTGTTTCTTCCTGATCTGCATACAGGTTTTTCAAGAGGCAGGTTAGGTAGTCTGGTATTCCCATCTCTGTCAGAATTTTCCACAGTTTGTTGTGATCCACACAGTCAAAGGCTTTGGCATAGTCAATGAAGCAGAAATAGATGTTTTTCTGGAAATCTCTTGCTTTCTCCATGATCCAGCGGATGTTGGCAATTTGATCTCTGGTGCCTCTGCCTTTTCTAAAACCTGCTTGAACATCTGGGAGTTCACGATTCACATATTGCTGAAGCCTAGCTTGGAGAATTTTGAGCATGACTTTACTAGTGTGTGAGATGAGTGCAATTGTGCGGTAGTTTGAGCATTCTTTGGCATTGCCTTTCTTTGGGATTGGAATGAAGACTGACCTTTTCCAGTCCTGTGGCCACTGCTGAGTTTTCCAAATTTGCTGGCATATTGAGTGCATCAATATGCATCATATAGCAAGGAGCTTTCAGTATTTGAAATAGCTTAATTGGAATTCCATCACCTCCACTAGCTTTGTTCGTAGTGATGCTCTCTAAGGCCCACTTGACTTCACATTCCAAGATGTTTGGTTCCAGGTGAGTGATCAGGCCATCGTGATTGTCTTCGTCGTGAAGATCTTTTTTGCACAGTTCTTCTGTGTGTTCTTGCCACCTCATCTTAATATCTTCTGCTTCTATTAGGTCTCTACCATTTCTGTCCTTTATCGAGCCCATCTTTGCATGAAATGTTCCCTTGATATCTCTAATTTTCTTGAAGAGATCTCTTGTTTTTCCTATTCTGTTGTTTTCCTCTTTCTTTGCATTGATCGCTGAGGAAGGCTTTCTTATCTCTCCTTGCTATTCTTTGAAACTCTGCATTCAGATGCTCATATCTTTCCTTTTCTCCTTTGCTTTTCGCTTCTCTTCTTTTCACAGCTATTTGTAAGGCCTCCTCAGACAGCCATTTTGCTTTTTTGCATTTCTTTTCCATGGGGATGGTCTTGGTCCCTGCCTCCTGTACAATGTCACAAACCTCCGTCCATAGTTCATCAGGCACTCTATCTATCAGATCTAGACCCTTAAATCTATTTCTTACTTCCACTGTATAATCATAAGGGATTTGATTTAGGTCATATCCGAATGGACTAATGGTTTTCCCTACTTTCTTCAATTTAAGTCTGAACTTGGCAATAAGTAGTTCATGATCTAAGCCACAGTCTGCTCTTTGTCTTGTTTTTCCTAACTGTATAGAGCTTCTCCATCTTTGGCTGCAAAGAATATAATCAGTCTGATTTTCGTGTTGACCATCTGGTGATGTCCATGTGTAGAGTCTTCCCTTGTGTTGTTGGGAGAGGGTGTTTTCTATGACCAGTGCGTTCTCTTGGCAAAACAGTATTAGCCTTTGCCCTGCTTCATTCCGTGCTCCAAGGCCAAATTTGCCTGTTACTCCAGGTGTTTCTTGACTTCCTACTTTTGCATTCCAGTCCCCTATAATGAAAAGGACATCTTTTTTGGGTGTTGTTCTAAAAGGTCTTGTAGGTCTTCATAGAACCATTCATCTTCGGCTTCTTCAGCGTTACTGGTTGGGGCATAGGCCTGGATTACTGTAATATTGAATGGTTTGCCTTGGAAAAGAAATGCAAAAAAGGAAAATGGCTGTCTGAGGAGGTCTTACAAATAGCTGTGAAAAGAAGAGAAGCAAAAAGTAAAGGAGAAAAGGAAAGATATAAGCATCAGAATGAAGAGTTCCAAAGAATAACAAGGAGAGATAAGAAAGCCTTCCTCAGTGATCAATGCAAAAAAAAAAAAAAAAAAAAGAGGAGTACAACAGAATAGGAAAGACTAGAGATCTTTTCAAGAAAATTAGAGATACCAAGGGAACATTTCATGCAAAGATGGGCTCGATAAAGGACAGAAATGGTATGGACCTAACAGAAGCAGAAGATATTAAGAAGAGGTGGCAAGAATACACAGAAGAACTGTACAAAAAAGATCTTCACGACCAAGATAGTCACAATAACGTGATCACTGACCTAGAGCCAGACATCTTGGAATGTGAAGTCAAGTGGGCCTTAGAAAGCATCACTATGAACAAAGCTAGTGGTGGTGATGGAATGCCAGTTGAGCTATTTCAAATCTTGAAAGATGATGCTGTGAAAGTGCTGCACTCAATATGCCAGCAGATTTGGAAAACTCAGCAGTGGCCACAGGACTGGAAAAGGTCAGTCTTCATTCCAATCCCAAAGAAAGGCAATGCCAAAGAATGCTCAAACTACCGCACAATTGCACTCATCTCACACGCTAGTAAAGTCATGCTCAAAATTCTCCAAGCCAGGCTTCAGCAATATGTGAACCGTGAACTCCCAGATGTTCAAGCAGGTTTTAGAAAAGGCAGAGGCACCAGAGATCAAATTGCCAACATCCGCTAGAGCATGGAGAAAGCAAGAGAGTTCCAGAAAAACATCTATTTCTGCTTCATTGACTATGCCAAAGTCTTTGACTGTGTGGATCACAACAAACTGTGGAACATTCTGACAGAGATGGGAATCCCAGACCACCTGACCTGCCTCTTAAGAAACCTGTATGCGGCTCAGGAAGCAACAATCAGAACTGGACATGGAACAACCGACTGGTTCCAAATAGGAAAAGGAGTACGTCAAGGCTGTATATTGTCACCTTGCTTATTTAACTTGGGCTTCCTGGTGGCTCAGAGGTTAAAGCGTCTGCCTCCAATGCGGGAGAGCTGGGTTCGATCCCTGTGTCGGGAAGATCCCCTGGAGAAGGAAATGGTAACCCACTCCAGTATTCTTGCCTGGAGAATCCCATGGACAGAAAAGCCTGGTAGGCTACCGTCCATGGGGTTGCAAAGAGTCGGACACAACTGAGCGACTTTACTTTACTCCTTATTTAACTTATATGCAGAGTACATCATGAGGAACGCTAGGCTGGAAGAAGCACAAGCTGGAATCAAGATTGCCAGGAGAAATATCAATAATCTCAGATATGCAGATGACACCACCCTTATGGCAGAAAGTGAAGAGGAACTCAAAAGCCTCTTGATGAAAGTGAAAGAGGAGAGTGAAAAGGTTGGCTTGAAGCTCAACATTCAGAAAACAAAGATCATGGCATCTGGTCCCATCACTTCATGGGAAATAGATGGAAAAACAGTGGAAACAGTGTCAGACTTTGTTTTTTTGGGCTCCAAAATCACTGCAGATGCTGATTGCAGCCATGAAATTAAAAGACTCTTACTACTTGAAAGGAAGGTTATGACCAACCTTGATAGTATATTAAAAAGCAGAGACATTACTTTGCCAACAAAGGTTCGTCTATTCAAGGCAATGGTTTTTCCCGTGGTCATGTATGGATGTGAGAGTTGGACTGTGAAGAAAGCTGATCGCCGAAGAATTGATTCTTTTGAACTGTGGTGTTGGAGAAGATTCTTGAGAGTCCCTTGGACTTCAAGGAGATCCAACCAGTCCATTCTAAGGGAGATCCATCCTGGGTGTTCTCTGGAAGGAGTGATGCTAAAGCTGAAACTGCAATACTTTGGCCACCTCATGCGACGAGTTGACTCACTGGAAAAGACTCTGATGCTGGGAAAGGTTGGGGGCGGGAGAAGAAGGGGACGACCGAGAGTGAGATGGTTGGATTGCATCACCGACTCTGTGGACATGAATTTGAGTGAACTCTGGGAGTTGGTGATGAATAGGGAGGCCTGGCGTGCTGTGATCATGGGGTCGCAGAGAGTCGGACACGACTGAGCGAGTGAACTGAACTGAACTGAACCAGGTGTTTCTTGACTTCCTACTTTTGCATTCCAGTCCCCTATAATGAAAAGGACATCTTTTTTGGGTGTTAGTTCTAAAAGGTCTTGTAGGTCTTCATAGAACCGTGCAACTTTGGCTTCTTCATCGTTACTGGTTGGGGCATAGGCCTGGATTACTGTAATATTGAATGGTTTGTCTTGGAAACGAACAGAAATCATTCTGTCGTTTTTAAGATTGCATCCAAGTACTGCCTTTTGGACCCTTTTGTTGACCATGATGGCTACTCCATTTCTTCTAAGGGATTCCTGCCCACAGTAGTAGATATAATGGTCATCTGAGTTAAATTCACCCATTCCAGTCCATTTTAGTTCACTGATTCCTAAAATGTCGACGTTCACTCTTGCCATCTCCTGTTTGACCACTTCCAATTTGCCTTGATTCATGTAGCACCTAACTAAAAGGAACATAAGGAAATGTAGTTCCTAGCTAAGCTTCCTGTGTACAGCCAAAAATTGGGATGTGCTATTTCTGAAAGGAAGAAAAGTAGGATGGGTTTGGTGAATACTATTAGTTGTTTCAGCTACAACTCTCACTGCATTTCTATTCATTGACTTCATTGGAACCTCCAGTTCCTTGATCCAGTATTTATAGGCAAGTTAATAAATTCTTTTCCTTTTTTTTTTCTTTCCTCTTGGCTGCACTGTGCAGCTTGCAGGATCTTAGTTCCCTTCTCTCAGGGTCTGTTAGCCTCACCCAGATCCAGGTCTGCCTCCCTCTCTGGCCCTCCAGAAGGCCTGACTGTGCTATGGTTCCCAAGAGACCAATCTGGAGAGGGTAGGTGGGTATTTCCAGTGTGGCAGCAAAATACTATGAGCTCCCTCTTTGAGGTTAGAACATGAAACCACTACTCTGAATCTGCCTTTCAGAAGAGGTTTGACATTTAATTATGGGAAAATTATAAAGTAATCAGTTAGACTTACTGCTTATCCAGGGCAGTCCAGGAAATTGCCTCTCTGTGTTTACCATATCTGGAACAGGATTAATTGGGTTAACAGCAAATGTTGTAGGTCAACGGGCAGATTACTATTCTCTTTCTGATGAAGAGAATACTCTGTTGTTGTGTTTGTTCATGCCAAAGGTCTGATGAGAACAGAGATTTCTTAAATAATCAGCCTGTCTTTTTTTTCAAAAAAAAAATAAATAAATAAATCCCAACCTCTGTGTTTGCATGGACTTCATATTTCATGAAATAAATAAGTCACAAACCAGGGAAAACTGCAGGGAAAACTTGGAAGATGGCTATCAATTTATATGTTTTATTGGTTGTTAATCAATTTTATTGTAAATGATTGTATAATAAGCACAGTGATTTTTTTTTTTTTGCTTTCCTTGTCACCTTTCCTGCTTCATCTGGGTGTGTCTTTTATATCACACTCTATGAAAAGTCAGCATAAATACTGATATTTGAAACAACAACTTCCTCTTTTTGTCTCTCCTATTCAGTGGCTTTAAAAATACTTCTGTTAGTTTCTAAACCTAAACCCAAACTGGAGCTTTATTCATCTTTGACATGGTTTGTAGTAAAAAACAACACGATCTGTCCTTAAAAGGACAGAATGCATAATCTGGTAGAGTACCAAAATGGAGGGCAGTCATTAACCTAAAGTGCTGAGTATTGATGGCTTGAGGAAATATGATATTCTTGTCTTGTTTTACTGTAAGTAATCTGTGTCAGAGCCTTTAAAAAAAATCTGAATTTATTTCTTTCAGGTTCTGTCCCTGGGAACCTATTCTAGTTTGTGTAGTAGCTTTTGAATTAAAAGCAAACCATAACTGTTAGATTCTGCATCTCTATAAATATACCAATAATAATATATTATTTAAATAAGACTTCATAGAGAAAATACCATCATTAGAAATGGAAATACCTGTCATTTAGGATTTGGAGCTTTTATTTTCTAAAATGTTCCCTGTGGCCAGGAACAAGATAACCTAATGCACTTATTTCCAAAGAGTTTCAAAAGATGAGGCTCCAAGCTATTCACATTGAAATTCAGTAGTGACAGTATAGCACTGCCTCAGAAAAAGATGGCAAAAATTGAGAAATATCTTCAAGTTGTCCTTGGTCTTTCAGGGAAATATGATAAGATTCCTTAGAATGTCAAAATGGGAGAAAGCATTTGATATTGTTTCTCACAAAGCTGTAAATATAAATCAAATTGACCTGGAAAATAACAGAGCCACATGAACTAAAAACTAGCTTAACAATGTTAGTAAAAATAGAGACATAATATAAAAGGATCCTGAGAGGCTCCCAATCAAGAAAGATAAGATAAAGAGCCAAGAAAAAGAATCTAGGATCATTAAGAGGATGAAGGCAGAGATAAATGATGTTATAAAGGGTGTCAGTATGCATAGTCTTGCTAAAAAACTCTGGAACAAGGTGGGATATAAATAAATAAAATCAAAGCAAGGAGACCCAGAAAGGTCTCCAAAAGATACTAAAAGATTATGTAGCACAGCATCAACTGAAAAACAGAATTAGAAAAGGGAAAATCAAGGAATGGAATAAGAGAAAAAGCAGTTTATTACAGACACAGCTTAGAAATGACCTGAACATGCAAATATCTGCTACTTTTCTTTTCCACTGCTCTCTTCCTTATATCACCACACAGACACCCTCCTCTTTTCATCCTCATGTGAAGAAACCATTGTCCTCACACTCAAGTGCCCTCAAGGATTTTTCATACATTTTGGTTAGCATCACTTGGAAGTCTTTCTCATGATTTAAAACATCATTGAAGGATAGAGATGGAAGAGAAATGAAGTGAGAAAGTAGGTCCCTAACCTGACTCTCTCTGATCTGGTCCCTGACCAAAGGAGAGGCTGCTTGGTGTGTCGAGGATTTTAGACAGCCAGGTAGCAATTAGGGAGCCCCAGCATGACATGAAAGGGGCAGAGGGATTCAAGTGAGGCATAGAAGTGTTTTGAAGAGACCAGTACACTGAGATGGGGACTGTTTTACTGGCAGCCCTTGACAAGTGATGACTAAGAACCCAACCAGACATTTCAGCACACGCCTATGTGGCCAGATGACAGCAAGCACGAGATGCCTCAGCCTGATGTCTGGGGACTGTGTGAAGCCTCTAATAAACTGGATGCTTTTCCTAGAAAACTCAAAATACAGAGATCAAGTTGCTGTCATGCTGGAAGAAACAGGACTATACAAAAAATTAAAATTTAATAATAAACTGTGGAAAATTCTGAAAGAGATGGGAATACCAGACCACCTGACCTGCCTCTTGAGGTCATGGAACAACAGACTGGTTCCAAATAGGAAAAGGAGTATGTCAAGGCTGTATATTGTCACCCTGCTTATTTAACTTATATGCAGAGTACATCATGAGAAATGCTGGGCTTGATGAAGCACAAGCTGGAATCAAGATTGCCGTGAGAAATATCAATAACCTCAGATATGCAGATAACACAACCCTTATGGCAGAAAGTAAAGAGGAACTAAAGAGGCTCTTGATGAAAGTGAAAGAGGAGAGTGAAAAAGTTGGCTTAATGCTCAACATTCAGAAAACTAAGATCACGGCATCTGGTCGCATCACTTCATTGCAAATAGATGGGGAAACAGTGGACACAATGGCTGACTTTATTTTTCTGTGCTCCAAAATCACTGCAGATGGTGATTGCAGACATGAAATTAAAAGACACTTACTCCTTGGAAGGAAAGTTATGACCAACCTAGACAGCATATTAAAAAGCAGAGACATTACTTTGCCAACAAAGGTCCATCTAGTCAAGGCAATGGTTTTTCCAGTAATCATGTATGGATTTGAGAGTTGGACTATAAAGAATGCTGAGAGCTGAAGAATTGATGCTTTTCAACTGTGGTGTTGGAGAAGGCTCTTTGAGAGTCCCTTGGACTGCAAGGAAATCCAACCAGTCCATCCTAAAGGAGATCAGTCCTGGGTGTTCATTGGAGGGACTGATGTTGAAGCTGAAACTCCAATACTTTGGCCACTTGATGGGAAGAACTGACTCATTTGAAAAGACCCTGATGCTGGGAAAGATTGAGGGTAGGAGGAGAAGGAGACAACAGAAGATGAGATGGTTCTATGGCATCACCAACTCAATGGACATGGGTTTGAGTGGACTCTGGGAGTTGGTGATGGACAGGGAGACCTGGCATGCTGCGGTTCATGGGGTTGCAAAGAGTTGGACACGACTGAGTGACTGAACTGACTGACTGATAGAAAATGAAGTAGAATTTTCACACCTGACTTGTGAACTAAGAGTAATCCTTTTGCACTGATTCATTAGTGTGCCCTGAAAAGACATAAAGCATTGAATTTTGATTTCATCAATAAGAAAACTGTCCTTTAATTCCTTTAAAAATATTACCGCTCATGGACAATGCACCCAAGAGCTCCGAGGGAGGTATTACAATGAGATTTCATGTGTGCCAACACAACATTCATTCTGCAGCCCATGGGTGAAGGTGTAATTTTGACTTTTAAGTCTTATTATTTAAGAAATAAACTTTGTGAGGCTATAACTGATGTATATAAGTGACTCCTCTCATGGATCTGAGCACAGTAAATTTAAAACCTTTTGGAAAGGATTCATTATCCTAGAGGCCATTAAGAACATTTATGATTCATGAAGAGGTCAAAATATTACCATTAACAGGAGTTTAAAAGTTGATTGCAATCCTCATGGGTGACTTTAAGGGGCTCAAGGCCTCAGTGGAGGAAGTAACTCTGGGTGTGGTGGAAATAGCAAGAGAGTTAGAAGTGGAGCCTGAAGATGTGACTGAATTGCTGCAACCTCATGATAAACTTGAACAGATGAGTTGCTTCTTAAGGCAAAGCAAAAAAAGGGGTTTCTTGAGATAGAATCTACTTCCGATGATACTGGAAAGATTGCTGAAATGACAAGAAAAGGTATAAAATAGTATATAAATTTAATTGATAAAGCATCATCAGGTTAGAGAGGATTGATTCTAATTTTGAAAGAAGTTGTTTTGTGGATAAAATTTTTTCAAATAGTATTGCATGCTCTGAGGAAATTTTTCATGAAAGAAAGAGTCAGTTGACCCAGCAAGTTTCATTACTGTCTTATTTTATGAAATCGTCAAACCTGGAGCAACCTGGAGCAACCACTATCCCTGGCAGTCTGCAGCCATCAACATCAAAGCATACCCTCCACCAGCAAAAAAAAAAAAAAAAAAAGCAACTCGCTGAAGTTTCAGGTGATGGTTATAATTTTTTAACAATGAAATATTAAAAAAAATTTTTTTTTTACTGCATCTCATGGCACATGCTATTTTAGTTCCCCAATCAGGGATTGAACCTGTACCTCCTGCAGTGGAAATGCAGAGTCTTAACCATCGGGCTGCCAGGGAAGTCCAGCAGTAAAGTATTATCAATTAAGGCGAAAAAAGTATCCCTTAAAAAAACAGAGAAACTGTTGGAAAATTAATTGTAACATTTTACCCATCTGTATTCAGCAGTATATATATGCTTTCTTTTTTCTTTTGACTTTTCTTTTGGTTGGAAAATACTGAAACCATAATTAGTAAGTTTAAACTACAGAAAAATCTTATCATAAAGGTATTATTGTAAATATTTTACATGCATTTCTTCTTTTAATCTTTAAACAGATCTTAGGTAGGAGGTATTATTACTATTCTCACTTCACGAATAAGAAATTGAGGCACAGAAGTTAAATAAATTGGTCAAGTTCACATACCTGGTAAGTGGTAAATCCAGGATTTTAAACTTGATCCTTCTGACTCCAGAGCCTGTCATGTTAATAACTGATGAGTGTAGGTACCACTGTGTTATAGAAGCCATCACTGCCCAAGCATGACAGGAACTCCAAGGCTCTGTTGTCTGGCTCCTCCAGAGTTAGAGCCATACCCATCTTTCAGATGCTGCTTGAGGTTGTGAATAGAATTAGGCCAGCCCATTTTCATAGTTTAGTTAATATTAATACCATAATTATGGTGCAGAGCAAACAAAATGAAAAAACCTCCCCTGGTTTCAAGTAAACAGCAAAAACTTAACATAAAGAGGAAGCTAGCAGGGGAATCAGGGATAAAGAATTGACCACTTACCTAATCTCAGATAATCCTTTGGGAAACTCTGGGAAATAAATTATGAGCACTGTTTTACATAGGAATAAACTGAAGCTCATTGGCCTTAAGTGACTTACTCAATTGGGAAGTGACAGAACCAAAGTCTGGTTCTGACTCCAAAGGGTTTTCTTTCTTAGGTTCCACAGTCCCTCAGAAATACCCTGATTTGGGTACACTATGGATTAAGTAGGTCATTGTGGTTTAGACTGAGAACACATGAAGCATTTATAATACTGTTTCTGTAGGAGAATATATTCCTACTTCTATATTAGGAGATTAAAAAACAAATTTTGGGACACAGCCCTTGAGACACTTGAGAATTGCCTACATTGACACTAGAGAAAAAAATACTTGAATTGTGATAATATTTTTACCTACAAATTTAAAGCTTGTGAAATATATTCTATGCCACATGCAAGATGTTTATTTATTGAGTCAACAATATTAGCAGTGTCAGCAGGTTGGAGAAAGCTGAAATGTGAGGTGAATATGTGTGCTTGTGATTTGCTTTTTTGGTCTGTTTTATGCTGATGTATTCATATATTTTTTTTTTTTTTAAATGGGTTGTATTCCAAAGAGTGGAAATGAAAAAAAGATGTTTGAAATGGGAAAATGGTAAGGACATTTATTTGAAGAACTTGAAAATTAAATAAATTGAAATTTCTTACATCTTACTTTGAAGCAAAACAGAAGTTGTTTACTATTAAGTGGAACTGAGGGCAGCTGTCTTGAAAAGTCTGTTCTCATATTATTACCACAATATTCAACGTCTGGCTACAGACTCCAAGAGCTGATATTTCCTGGAGAAACACATCACATTGACAATTTATGTCTCTAGTACAGCATCTTTATCCTTTGCCATGCATTTGGTCTTCTAGTTGCTCTGGCTCATAATTTATAAGGAACCTTAGTCACTTTGTAAGAGACCTTAGTCATCCTCTAGTCCAGTCCTCTATGTATTACCAATAAGGAGAATAAATTGAAGAAAAGTGATTTGCCCAAATATAAGCCAATTAGAACATTTTGTACTTTTAAATGTAGAGCTGGCCATATTCCTGAAATGTACCTTTATTTTTTCATTCCACACTCTTCAATAAAGATCTCATTTGCTGAGTTTGTTTCAAGAATGGAAACTCTACTGTACCCAGCACAAGGTATTTATTTTTAATTATAAAAATAATTTTAATTATAAAATTGTCATATCATACCACTCATCAAAGTCCCTTGTGCAGTTAAGGTTACCTTCCAGATTTTCTATGCATAATACAAATATATATGGATAAATAAATATATGTATACATATATGTGTATACAAATATGTACACATAAATACATGCACACAGACACCTATATTATTCCACAAATGGGATCCTAGTATAACAATACTAACATCTTGCTTTTTAAACTTTTAAGACTTGAACCTCATTCCTTACCAGTACATAGAGGTTTATGCCATGGTTTTTTCCTTTCAGTTTTATTGAGACATAATTAACATACACTACTGTACAAGTTCAAGGTGTACAGTATAATCATTTGATCCACATACATCATGAAGTGATTATCACAAGTCCAGTCACCATTTCACATAGGTACAAAATTAAAGAAATAGAAAAATAATTTTTTTCTTGTGATGAGAACTTCCAGAACATACTCTCCCCAAAGACTTTACACATAATATACAGCAGTGTTATTAATAATTACATTTAACATGTTGAATATTATATCTCTGGTACTCATTTATCTTATAGCTGGAAGTTTGTACTTTTTGAATCCTTCATCCAGTTCTTCCCCACACCCTGCCCCCACTTCTGATAATCGTAAATCTTATTTGGTTTTTAATGTTTGTTTGTTTTTAAAAGTATAATTGACATATAACACTCTGTTAGTGAATCACACAACAGAGTCAATATTTCTATATATTTTAAACTGATCACCATGATAAAGCTAGTTATGTTTTGTCACCATACAAAGATATTGCATAATTATTGTTATTGACTATATTCCCCACTCTGAACCTTTCATAATCCATGTCTCATTTATTTTGCAACTGGAAATTTGTACCTCTTAATCTACCTCACCTATTTTTCTCTCCCCACTACTCTCATCCCTTTTGGCAAACACCTGTTTGTTCTTTGCATCTATAACGCTGTTTATATTTTATGTTTCTTCATTTATTTTTCCTAAGATCTGACATATAAGTGAAATCATAGAGTATTTCTTTGTCTGACTTATTTCCCTTAGCATAATGTCCTCTAGGTCCATCTATGTTGTTCCAAGAGGCAAAATTTCATTCTTTTATGGCTGAGTAGTATTCCATTATATATATACATATGTACACACACGCACATACACACTCACAAACATATATATGTACACAAACAGAACTCCTTTATTCACTTAACTATTGAGGAACATTTAGGTAGCTTTCATATCTTGGCTATAGTAAGTAATCTTTCATTCAACATAAGGGTACATATATCTTTTTGAATTAGTGGTTTTTTTTAGGATAAATACTGAGGAATGAAATTGCTGGATCATTGGGTTGTTCCATAATACTTTTAATTTTTTGAGGAAACTATATTGTTTTCCATAGTGGGTGCACTAATTTGCATTCCCAACATTAGGGTTTTCTTACTCCACATCCTTACCAATACTTGTTATTTGTTGTCTGACATTAACCATTTTGAGCGGTGTGAGTTGATGTCTCACTGTGGTTTCGGTTTTCATTCCCTGATTATTAGTGATATTAAACATCTTCTCATGTGTCTGTTGGCCATTTATATATTTTTTTTGGAAAAAGTTTATTCTGAGCTTTCGACCATTTTTTTAGTTGGCTTGTCTATTTACTGATGTTGAGTTGTATGAGTTCTTTGTATATTTTGGATATTAACCCCTTATCGGATATATCATTTGCAAATACCTTCCTCTCAGTAGATGGCCTTTCATTTTGTTGATAGTTTCCTTTGCCCTGCAAAAGCCTTTTAGTTTTATGTTAATCCAATTTGTTTATTTGTTTATTTTTTCTTTTGTTTACCTTGCCTGAGGAAAGAGGACCAAAAAAAAAAATTGCTAAGACTGAAGTCAAAGAGTACATTGCTTAGGTTTTCTCCTAGGAATTTTATGGTTTCAGGCCTTATGTTTAAGTCTTTAAATAATTTGAATTTATTTTTGTGCATGTTTATTTTTCCAGATGAATTTTAGAATTCATTTACCATTAGAAAAAAAAAGGTGGGACATTCTATCAATTACAAATTGGCACTTACTAAGGGCATTGCCAAGGACTGAAGAGCAAAGGCATTTGCCATCTGCCTCTATGGACATTGAACCCTATGCTGCTATAGCTGTTGACCTTCAACAACCTCTGAGGAAGTTCAGGGTGCAGTGAGGCACTCTGTGCTCCAGGAAATCTGGTAAGATAGGTCTTTAGATAGTTGGATGTTTTTAAGAACTGATTTTATGATCTCAATCCCTGCATCTCCTCAGATTTAGAGAAGCACTAAATCCCTTCATGGTGACATCAGATCTTCATTACCAACAAAAAACCTTTTGTAAAATGAGTGCTTCATGGTATTGAACTCCCCTTTCACCAAAACCTTATATATTGACTTTCCCCCACTGCCGCTTTGGAGCAGTCTCTGAGAGCTGTCTGAGATGTTGCCTCCTGGGTTGCAATCCTCATTTTGCCCCAAATAAAACTTAACTCACAACTCTCAAGTTGTACATATTGTTTTAGTCGACAGTTATGGCGACCAACAAAGCTACCCAGAGTGGACTTCCTTCCTTCGACTGGACTCCATGAGGAACCAGAGCTTTGGTACCAAGAGCGGCCCGTTGCGCCCATCCGCCTCCTCAGGGAGTGCAGACAAATTTGGGTAAATCTCTCCTGGTTCTTGAATCTCCCGTATTGGTTGAGATTCTGAGTTTTATTTGGTGGTAGAGCAGGTTATCTGCCCCCTCCCAATAGGAAAGATACTGGTGGGGGCCCAGGTGAAACATCCAGGGCATACCCACTAATGGTCTAGACAATGAGTGGGGCTCGGTTGAAAGATACGGAGAAATTCCTACCCAGTCAAAAGGTACTGGTTTGGGGGCTGACTGAAAAATGCCAGGAGAATTGCCCACCCAGTGGAAAGGTACTAGGTAGCGGGGCTCGATTGGGAAAAAATCAAGGAATACCTGGGGCTCGGCTGAAAGATGCCAAGGTCGCTCTGTTATAGGGTACTGAATAGTCTTGGCTGAGTGGTTAAGTAAGAGGCTTATCTGACACTTTTCCTCAATTTGACTGCTATTATAGAATTTGTCAGGATAAAAGTGAGGAAAATATATGAGAGCTTTGCTCTGAAGAAAAAGGGACAAGACTCTTCCTGGCCGGTTTTGGTTTTCTCAGGTGACTGAGAAACTTAAAGGAGTGGTGGAGGCCTATTCCTCATCCCGTGCAGTGGTCCCGTAGGGAAATCCACTCATTAATTAAAATACTTGCTCCTCCAGGGGTCGCACATAAGAACTGGCCATTCAGCGACCTGAGCAGCCACGGTGGTCTTAGATTGCTAGAGACAGAATCTGAGACACGTAAGATGAGCTGAAATGAATATGGGGTGATTGCTGGAGGAGTTAGGCTCACAAGCAGCACATGGGCCCACTACACAAGTTTACTAGTGATTTTTATCACAGACAAATTCAGCTTAAAATGGGAAACAGAATCTCTCAAAAACAGAAACAAAGAGGTGTCAGAAAGCCAGCCTCCCACTAACACTTCAGTCAGATTCGTGTGCAATACATATGGAGCTCATACTTTATAAGTACCTAGTTAATTGGAGAAATTATACTAAAAGAGATCTCAATCTAAAATGGCCAAATTGGGGTTCTTTTGATATTCCAAAATTGATATTTTTGCATGCACAATCAGAAAATGCCAGTCATGCTTACTTTGACTGGTATCTAGAAGTTTCCAAAACTGGAAATGATAGAGTAACTTCGCAGGAAACCAACAAGAAATTGCTTGAAACCTTATCAGAACTAAAAAAAGACTGCTAACACTGACTTTTGCCAGGTCACAGGTCTAGTGGAACTGGGAAGTCACTTTTGGCATTTATGCCACTTGGCTTTTGATTTCTGGGCATCACTTTACCATCTTTTGTGGGCACTCTTGCCACTTGGCTTTTGGTTTCTTGGCCTATCATTGCCTTTTGTTTCATTTGGAGTATGATTCCTGCCTGGTGAAGTTCTGGTTCAGTTTGGTTTTATTGGTTTGGTTTGAGTGCACAGACACCTGGTACAAACTACTCAAGTTAATATGGGGATTGCTCACTCTAAGGTTCCACACTCCACCTGGGAACCCTTTGCGTGGGGGCGGGGAGGGGGATCTATAGCTGGTAAATTTATAGCTATGATCCAATGACAAGAAAAATGGCCTAAAAATATTTGATCTTTATTGACATAGGATAGTAAAATGGACTGAAATTCCCTTATGTCTGGGACTTCCTCCTGTAATCAACAGCCTGGGGCTGATCAAACTAAGACCCCTACTTCCCCAGAGGGACAATCCCTGCTGGGACCAATCTGCCCTTGTTATCAGGGCCAAGTTGAGCACAATCTGGTCTAAATTTTGGCTATAAAACTATGGTCACAAAAAAATAGGATTTTTGACAATATGGTCACACTATTCTTTATTTTTTAAAAATTTTCTTTATTGGAGGCTAATTACTTTACAATATTTTATTGGTTGGTTTTGCCATACATTGACATGAATCTGCCCCGGGTGTACATGCGTTCCTCATCTTGAACCCCCCTCCCACCTCCCTCCCCATCCCATCCCTCTGGTTCATCCCAGTGCACCAGCCTCGAGCATCCTGTATCATGCGTCGAGCCTGGACTGGTGATTCGTTTCACATATGATAATATACATGTTTCAATGCCATTCTCTCAAATCATCCCACCCTCACCTTCTCCCACAGAGTCCCAAAGACTGTTCTATACACCTGTGTCTCTTTTGCTGTCTCGAATGCAGGGTTAAGGTTACCATCTTTCTAAATTCCATATATATGCGTTAGTATACTGTATTGGTGTTTTTCTTTCTGGCTTACTTCACCCTGTATAATAGGCTCCAGTTTCATCCACCTCATTATAACTGATTCAAATGTATTCTTTTTAATGGCTGGGTAATACTCCATTGTGTATATGTACCAAAGCCTTCTCATCCATTCGTCTGCAGATGGACATCTAGGTTGCTTTCATGTCCTTGCTATTATAAACAATGCTTCAGTGAACATTGGAGTACATGTGTTTCTTTCAATTCTGGTTTCCTCGGTGTGTATGCCCAGGAGTGCGATTGCTGGGTCATATGGCAGTTCTATTTCCAGTTTTTTGAGGAATCTCCACACTGTTCTCCATAGTGGCTGTACTAGTTTACATTCCCACCAATAGTGTAAGAGGGTTCCCTTTTCTCCACACCCTCTCCAGCATTTATTGCATGTAGACTTTTGGATAGCAGCCATTCTGACTGGTGTGTAATGGTACCTCATTGTGGTTTTGATTTGCATGTCTCTGATTATGACGGATGTTGAGTATTTTTTCATGTGTTTGTTAGCCATCTGTATGTCTTCTTTGGAGAAATGTCTGTTTAGTTCTTCGGCCCATTTTTTGATTGGGTCGTTTATTTTTCTGGAATTGAGCTGCAAGAACTGCTTGTAAATTTTGGAGTTTAATTCTTTGTCAGTTTTTCATTTGCTATTATTTTCTCCCATTCTGAAGGCTGTCTTTTCACCTTGCTTATAGTTTCCTTTGCTGTGCAGAAGCTTTTGATTTTAATTAGGTCCCATTCATTTATTTTCGCTTTTATTTCCATTATTCTGGGAGGTGGGTCATGGAGGATTCTGCTGTGATTTATGTTGGAGAGTGTTTTGCCTATGTTCTCTAGGAGTTTTATAGTTTCTGGTCTTACATTTAGCTCTTTAATTCATTTTGAGTTTATTTTGGTGTATGGTGTTAGGAAGTGATCTAGTTTCATTCTTCTACAAGTGGCTGACCAGTTTTCCCAGCACCACTTGTTCTATATTTCTGTCTTTATGCCAGTACCATACCATCTAAAGACTCTACCAGAAAACTACTAGAGCTAATCAATGAATACAGTAAAGTTGCAGGATATAAAATCAACACACAGAAATCCCTTGCCTTCCTATACACTAATAAGGAGAAAATAGAAAGAGAAATTAAGGAAGCTATACCATTCACTGTTGCAATGAAAAGAATTAAATACTTAGGAATATATCTACCTAAGGAAACAAAAGACCTGTACATAGAAAACTATAAAACACTGCTGAAAGTAATCAAAGAGGACATTGATAGATGGAGAAATATACCATGTTCATGGATTGGAAGAATGAATATTATGAAAATGAGTATACTATCCAAAGTAATTTATACATTCAATGCAATCCCTATCAAGCTACCAACAATATTTTTCACAGAGCTAGAACAAATAATCTCACAATTTGTATGGAAATACAAAAAACTTTGAATAGCCAAAGCAATCTTGAGGAAGAAGAATGGAACTGGGGGAATCAACCTGCCGGACTTCAGGCTCTACTACAAAGCCACACTATTCTTTAGAATGCAGAGGGAGCTTGAAGGAAAAAATTATCTCTTTAATAATTCTTGCCCTGAGGAAATAACTCCTCCTATACCTTTAGACCAGAGCCCTCTGGATCACTTATCTAGACCATCTCTAATTCCTGAAACCAAAAGGGAAAAAAAGGGGGAACTAAGCCTTTTAAAATCTTATTCCAACCATTTTTCATTCATAACTAAGTTTGGAAAACAAAACTATAGGATCTCAAGTGTCTATTTGGATATATGTATGTCTCAATGTGTCTTTTTTTTTTTTTAATAATATTGCTGATTGCTGGGATTACTTTGTAAATGAGCTCTACATTTTTTAAAGTAAGTACATACAGATCAAATAATTCTAAATACAAGAGAAATTAACCTAAACGAATTTCAGGTTCACATGAACTGGGAAATATTCAGTATTAAATACCTGATATTTATGTTTGTTTGTTGATCTAACTAATGTAGACATGTCTAAGAGTAATTAACATTAAGCAGAATATTTTCATTGCACTTAGGTTTAGTATCGGAGAAGGCAATGGCACCCAACTCGAGTACTCTTGCCTGGAAAATCCCATGGGCAGAGGAGCCTGATAGGCTGCAGTCCATGGGGTCGCTACAAGTGGGACACAACTGAATGACTTCACTTTTCACTTTCATGCATTGGAGAGGAAATGGTAACCCACTCCAGTGTTTTTGCCTGGAGAATCCCAGGAACGCAGAAGCCTGGTAGACTGCCGTCTATGGGGTCGCACAGAGTCGGACACGACTGAAGCGACTTAGCAGCGGCAGCAGCAGCAGGTTTAATATAAGTTAAATATTATTATATCTATTACATTTGTCAGCAAGGAAATTACCTCAAATGAAGAAACTTCTTCAATAGAAACTTCTTCAAAAACTTCTACAAAAAATGTAAATAAGATATGAGTCTTTAGATAGATTTTATTAAAAATAATTATGCTTTTTAGGAATATGTGTCTAAAATAGTCTCTCCAGATTGAGGTAACTTGAAATTCTAAGGGTTGTGCTGAACTAAGTGTTGGAATTCTCTTGAATAGCTAAATCATTTCCAAATAAAATAAGATTTTGAAACATTTGCTACTAAACACTGATTTCCTCTTACAGAGAACCTAAAGAGATTTGGGATCAAAAATAAATGATGTTTGGTGCCATTATAAAATGTTCTTTCTAAGGAAACAAAGATTTTAGAAATTGTCAGTGGAATTTATGCTCACAAATATATAAAATGCTAATATAAAAGTCAGTTTTTGGTGGCCTAAGGGAATTAGGAAGTGTGCCTTTGGTAAAGAAGGTATGAGAAATGGAATTGCATTTTGTTTAAGGAAAAGGAAGTAAGCTTGACTTACAGGTTGCTTTTTAGGATGGAAGAACACTCTAATGGGTACAGAAAGTGATAAGGTTTGTGAACAGTGAACCATGAGGAAAGAGCTTTGTACATGGTTAGGACCAAACTTAAAATAAATTATGTTGACCTTTTAATAAAGTAAGCGGGTGCAAAAACTTGAATTTAGCTTTTCTCTCTGTTAAGAGGACATCTTTTCTTCAATATTGAACTTTCTTTGACAATAGATTTAAGTTTTTTTATTTCTTAAATGACCTGTTATAAAATCCTTTATTGTTACTTTGGCTAAGTGAATAGCTATTGTTTGACAATTACCTATAATCCTATCTGACTGAGTGTTCTAAACCTTTTTGATATTTATCAAAACCTTTTTGATGTTTGAACAAAGCTAGTAGAGGTGATGAAATTCCAGTTGAGCTATTTCAAATCCTGAAAGATGATGCTGTGAAAGTGTTGCACTCAATATGCCAGCGAATTTGGAAAACTCAGCAGTGGCCACAGGATTGGAAAAGGGCAGTTTTCATTCCAATCCCAAAGAAAGTCAATGCCAAAGAATGCTCAAACTACTGCACAGTTGCAGTCATCTCACATGCTAGTAAAGTCATGCTCAAAATTCTCCAAGCCAGACTTTAGCAATATGTGAACCATGAACTTCTAGATGTTCAAGCTGGTTTTAGAAAAGGCAGAGGCACTAGAGATCAAATTGCCAACATCCGCTGGATCATGGATTAAGCAAGAGAGTTCCAGAAAAACATCTATTTCTGCTTCATTGACTATGCCAAAGCCTTTGACTGTGTGGATCACAACAAACTGTGGAACATTCTGGAAGAGATGGGAATCCCAGACCACCTGACCTGCCTCCTGAGAAACCTGTATGCAGATCAGGAAGCAACAGTTAGAACTGGACATGGAACAACAGACTGGTTCCAAATAGGAAAAGGAGTACGGCAAGGTTGTATGTTGTCACCCTGCTTATTTAACTTATATGCAGAGTACATCATGAGAAAAGCCAGGCTGGAAGAAGCACAAGCTGGAATCAAGATTGCCGGGAGAAATATCAATAACCTCAGATATGCAGATGACACCACCCTAATGGCAAAAAGTGAAGAAGAACTAAAGAGCCTCTTGATGAAAGTGAAAGTGAAAAGTGAAAAAGTTGGCTTAAGGTTCTACATTCAGAAATGTAAGATCATGGCAACCGGTCCCATCACTTCATGGCAAATAGACGGGGAAACAGTGGAAACAGTGTCTGATTTTATTTTTTGGTGCTCCAAAGTCACTGCAGATGGTGATTGCAGTCATGAAATTAAAAGACACTTACTCCTTGGGAGAAAAGTTGTGACCAACCTAGACAGCACATTAAAAAGCAGAGAAATTACTTTGCCAACAAAGTTCCATCTAGTCAGGGCAATGGTTTTTCCAGTAGTCATGTATGGATGTGAGAGTTGGGCCATAAAGAAAGCTAGCGCCGAATATTTGATGCTTTTGAACTGTGGTGTTGGAGAAGACTCTTGAGAGTCCCTTGGACTGCAAGGATATCCAACCAGTCCATCCTAAAGGAGATCAGTCCTGGGTGTTCATTGGAAGGACTGATGTTGGAGCTGAAACTCCAATACTTTGGCCACCTGTTGGGAAGGGCTGACTCATTTGAAAAGACCCTGATGCTGGGAAAGATTGAGGGCAGGAGAAGAAGGATGAGATGGATGAGGGTGAGATGGTTGGATGGTATCACCGGCTCGAAGGACATGAGTTTGTATAGGCTCTGGGAGTTGGTGATGGACAGGGAGGCCTGGTGTTCTGCAGTTAATGGGGTTGCAAAGAGTTGGACACGACTGAGCGACTAAACTGAACAGAGACAGCATATTAAAAAGTAAAGACATTACTTTGCCTACAAAGGTCCGTCCAGTCAAAGATATGGATTTTGCAGTAGTCATGTATGGATGTGAGAATTGGAGTATAAAGAAAACTCAGTGCTGAAGAACAGATGCTTTTGAACTATGTTGTTGGAGAAAACTCTTGAGTCCTTTGGACTGCAAGGAGATCCAACCAGTCAATCCTAAAGGAAGTCAGTTCTGAATATCCATTGGAAGGACTTAAACTGAAGGTGAAATTCCAGTACTTTGGCCACCTGATGTGAAGAACTGACTCACTGGAAAAGACCCTGATGCTGGGAAAGGTGAAGGCAGGAGAAGAGGATGACAGAGGATGTGATGGCCGGATATCATACCGACTCAATGGATGTGACTTTGAGCAAGCTCTGGGAGTTGGTGATGGACAGGGAAGCCTGGAGTGCTGTAATCCATGGGTCACAGGGAGTTGGACACAACTTAGCGACTGAACCAAACTGATTAAAGAATGTGAACAGACTTTTCTCCAAAAGAAGTATATAAATGGGCAATAAGAACATGAAAAGATGTTCAATATCAGGTATAATTAGGGAAATGCGAATCAAAACTATGGTGAGATACAACTTCACATCCATTCAGATGGCTACTATGAAAAACAGAAGATGCAAATGTTGTTGAAGATTTGGAGAAATTGGAACCCTTATGCATTGCTTTTGGGAATATAAAGTGGTTCAGCCACTGGCAAAATGGTATGATGGTTCCTTAAAAAATGAATTCATTAATCTGAAATTGATTATTCTGAAGGTAATAGAATTAACATATGATCTGACCATTTCATTTCTGGGTATACACCACAAGGAATAGAAAGCAGGGCTCAAACGGATAGTTTTGCATAGATGTTCATAACAACATTATTCACAATAGCCAAAAGTCAGAAATATCCCAAGTGTCCATCGATGGATGGGTAAAAAAAATGTGGTATATACATACAATGGAATATTTCATCTTTAATAAGGAAGAAAATTCTGACACATACTACGACATGGATAAACCTTGAACATTTTATGCTAGGTGGAATAAGTCAGTGGCAAAATGACAAATATTGTATATGATTCCACTTCATTGAGATACCTAGAATAAGTCAAATTAATAAAGAGAGAAAGTATAATGGGAGATGCTAGGGGTTGGAAGGTGCAGAAAAATGTAGAATTATGTTTAATACATTTTAGTTTGAGAAAATAAAAGTTCTGAAGGTGGATGGTGATGATGGTTGCACATAACTGTAAATGTACGTAATGCCAGTGAACCATATACTTAAAAATGGTTAAATTGGTGAATTTTATGTTATATATATCTGACCATAATAAAGCTGTTTCTAGGAAAGATAAAAAAAGTAGAGACCTATTTGCAGTTTTTGTTAGGATTGGTGACATTTATAAGTTTTTAATACTATATCTTACTAAGAATAAGATATCCTTCTATTAATCATTTTTTATTCTTCTTATTAGAATGTTGACTTTTTCTTCACAAAAGGTCTGAACATTTTTTATCTTAGATTATTATTATTTTTTGGTTTGATTTCCTTCTTATACTTTTGAATGAAAATTTTCCTATTTATTAACTGGTTCTTATTTGATGTGAATCGTGAACTTCCTGATGTTCAAGCAGGTTTTAGAAAAGGCAGAGGAACCAGAGATCAAATTGCCAACATCCGCTGGATTATGGAGAAAGCAAGAGAGTTCCAGAAAAACATCTATTTCTGCTTCATTGACTATGCCAAGTCCTTTGACTGTGTGGATCACAATAAACTGTGGAAAATTCTGAAAGAGATGGGAATCCCAGACCACCTGACCTGCCTCTTGAGAAACCTGTATGCAGGTCAGGAAGCAACAGTTAGAACTGGACATGGAACAACAGTCTGGTTCCAAATAGGAAAAGGAGTATGTCAAGGTTGTATATTTTCACCCTGCTTATTTAACTTCTATGCAGAGTACATCATGAGGAACGCTGGGCTGGAAGAATCACAAGCTGGAATCAAGATTGCCGGGAGAAATATCAATAACCTCAGATATGCAGATGACACCACCCTTATGGCAGAAAGTGAAGAGGAACTCAACGGCCTCTTGATGAAAGTGAAAGAGGAGAGTGAAAAGGTTGGCTTGAAGCTCAACATTCATAAAACAAAGATCATGGCATCTGGTCCCATCACTTCATAGGAAATAGATGGGGAAACAGTGGAAACAGTGTCAGACTTTATTTTTTTGGGCTCCAAAATCACTGCGGATGCTGATTGCAGCCATGAAATTAAAAGACGCTTACTCCTTGGAAGGAAAGTTATGACCAGCCTAGATAGCATATTAAAAAGCAGAGACATTACTTTGTCAACCAAGGCCCGTCTAGTCAAGGCTATGGTTTTTCCCATGGTCATGTATGGATGTGAGAGTTGGACTGTGAAGAAAGCTGATCGCCGAAGAATTGATGCTTTTGAACTGTGATGCTGGAGAAGACTCTTGAGAGTCCCTTGGACTGCAAGGAGATCCAACCAGTCCATTCTAGAGGAAATCAGTCCTGGGTGAACATTGGAAGGACTGATGCTAAAGCTGAAGCTCCAATATTTTGCCCACCTCATGCGACGAGTTGACTCACTGGAAAAGACTCTGATGCTGGGAGCGATTGAGGGTAGGAGGAGAAGGGGACGACAGAGAATGAGATGGCTGGATGGCATCACTGACTCGATGGACATGAGTTTGAGTGAACTCCGGGAGTTGGTGATGGACAGGGAGGCCTGGCGTGCTGTGGTTCATGGGGTCGCTAAGAGTCAGACACGACTGAGCGACTGAAATGAACTGAACTGAACTGAACTGATTTGAATATAAGATAGTGTTCCATCCTTTACATTGTATTATTTTTTAACCAGGCATCTTCTTTTTCTTCCATAATTTTCTCTAATACTGTTAGTTCTTTCAGACAAGTATTTATTGAGCTTATTTTGAGTGTAGAGAAATATTAGCATATTCTTTCCCTCAAGAAACTTACAGTCTATCTAGGAAATGGAAAAAACATAGAACGTTAGAAAACAACGACAACGTAGAAGATAGCATATATTCCAGATATATGCTTTCTAAAGAAAAGAAAACTCATGAAATCAAGTCATTAAATTACGTTATGGCCTCTAAAATGGCATGGTTATGAGATACTTTCTATTTCACATTACATTGTATTGTAACATAAAAAAAATAAACTGAAAAAATCACTTATATAAGGTATGATTCTCACCAGGCTCCTGGGAGGACCTTGATGGTCAGGGATTCATGTAGTGCCCCAAAAGTAGAGGCTTCAGATCCCCTCTGGCTCTATCCTTGACCAGCTCATGTAGGTCTTGGACCACTGACCACTCTGTGGTCTTTCTCATCTAAGGTACATCTCATTCTTGAGTGTGCACATCAGTCACACTGGAAACTTGTAAAAGCTTTTTACAATACACAGCAAGGAGCTGCTGACTCAGACTGGTTGTGGAGCTCATCTACCTAAGCTTTAAATGTATACCCAGGTAATTCTTCTGATATAGTTGAGCCATGAACCGCATTCTCTCCTGTAGTGAAAAATTCAATCACCAGCCTTAAACCACTTTTTTACTAAGCCTGGTGCCACTGTAAGATCTTTCTTTTTAAATGTTCAATGTCCTGTTCTAGTCATCACTCCTTGACATGGAGCCATATGGGGACTCCATCTGATGGCAGGGCACACACACTGACTTCTGTCCTTTCTCAGTACAGTTTTGTTTTTGGTCTCCACCATCCTTCTTAGAAATGGCAACCCACTCCAGTGTTCTTGCCTGGAGAATCCCAGGGACGGGGGAGCCTGGTGGGCTGCTGTCTATGTGGTCGCACAGAGTCAGACACCACTGAAGTGACTTAGCAGCAGCAGCAGCATCCTTCTTAGAATCTCTTTTGTTCTTAGTACTGTGCCCAGTTCACCTGGTCCTCCCTGAAAGTGACAGCCTCTCCAGGAATCCCTAGCAGCCCTGGCATGCAGCATCCATCTCAGCTATTTTGGCTAGGTTAAAGCTTTGGAAAACCTATTAAGCATCTGAATCCTGTCAGTTAGCTCTCCAGATACAACCACATTCAATTGCTCTTCATTTCAAACCTACGTATTCTACATCCCAAGGAATCTACTGGGACAGCACTCCTCCCCAGCCATAGCTATATCAATTTTTACAAGCACATTACAGCACATTTTGAATCCTGTTATTTAGTTTTGCAGATGCCCATGTCCAATTATTTTTTTTTTTACTTTCAAATCTATATAATCTACATTTCAAAGAATCCACTGTTACATCTTTCCCTAGTTCAAACTGTTAATTTTTATAAACACATTATCAGTTAAATTAAAAAAATAAAATTCCCAACATATATACTCCTTTTTGTTACTCTAGTGATTTTGTGTGTTGATAAAATTGAGACATTAATGGTAACTTTGTTTTTTTTTTAATTTATTTTAATTTTTATTTAATAAATGGTACAAAGCACAATGCCGAAAACATTAACAGTTAAAATTTCACCAAATGATATATATATGACTGTATCACTTTGCTATACACCTGAAACAAACACAAAACTGTAAATAAAATATAGTACAATATAAAATAAAAATAAGTAACAGACCTTTGGGACTTTACACTGAGTTAGAGTTCCTATCAGAGGGATAACAGCACTACAGCCATACTGAATCCACATGAAGGAGGCACATGAATGACTGGATTACAAGAGTTACAGGAATGAGAGCTGCTCACTTCCCAGAAACTACAGCTCACAGAAAACCAACAAAGGCACAAGATACAGACCATTTACTTATGAATGTGTAAAACTCAAGAATGTTATTCCTACAACATGTTGAAAGTGCTTCAGAATTCACACAATACTAATTTTCCTATGGTTCTGGTTAAATTATATATACCAGTTTATAACAAATGGTAAAATCTGTAACTCTGTTCAAAGTTTTAAAAGATTACTTAAGAATGGTTTCTTGTATTTCTATGCCACCTTTATAGTTCTGGTTTCTCATTTCTTAATTAGTAAATTCAGTGTGCAAGGAGATCCAACCAGTCCATTCTAAAGGAGATCAATCCTGGGTGTTCATTGGAAGGACTGATGCTAAAGCTGAAATTGCAATACTTTGGCCACCTCATGCGACGAGTTGACTCACTGGAAAAGACTCTGATGCTGGGAAAGGTTGGGGGCGGGAGGAGAAGGGGACGACAGAGAATGAGATGGCTGGATGGCATCATCGACTCTGTGGACATGAGTTTGAGTGAACTCCGGGAGTTGGTGATGGACAGGGAGGCCTGGCGTGCTGTGATTCATGGGGTCGTGGAGAGTCGGACACGACTGAGCGACTGAACTGAACTGAAATTCAATGTGCAGGTTCTATCCCAGGCTAATTTATACACTTTGGGAAGGAACGGCCTCTTAAATCCACAGAGTGTTGAGGTGGGGAACCGCCAACCACGTCAGATTCATTTCACATATGATAATATACATGTTTCAATCCATTCTCCCAAATTATCCCACCCTCGCCCTCTCCCACAGAGTCCGAAAGACTGCTCCACACATCCGAGTTTCTGCTGTTGTCTCAATAGAGGGTTATCGTTATCCTCTTGCTTTATCCTATATATATGCCTTAATATACTGTACTGGTGTTTTTCTTTCTGGCTTACTTCACTCTGTATAATAGTCTCCAGTTTCATCCACCTCATTAGAACTAATTCAAATGTATTCTTTTTAATTGCTGAGTAGTACTCCATTGTGTAAATGTACCACAGCTTTCTTATCCATTCGTCTGCTGATGGACATCTAGGTTGCTTCCATGTCCTGGCTATTATAAACAGTGCTGTGACGAATATTGCGGTACACATGTCTCTTTCAATTCTGGTTTCCTCAGTGTGTATGCCCAGCAGTGGGATTGCTGGATCATATGGCAGTTCTCTTTCCAGTTTTTTAAGGAGTCTCCACACTGTTCTCCATAGTGGCTGTACTAGTTTGCATTCCCACCATCAGTGTAAGAGAGTTCCCTTTTCTCCACACCCCCTCTTGCTTGTAGACTTTTGGATAGCAGTCCTTATGACTGGCGTGAGATGGTACCTTATTGTGGTTTTAATTTGCATTTCTCTGATTATGAGTTATGTTGAGCATCTTTTCATGTGTTTGTTAGCCATCTGTATGTCTTCTTTGGAGAAATGTCTGTTTAGTTCTTTGGCTCATTTTTTGATTGGGTCATTTATTTTTCTGGAATTGAGCTGCAGGAGTTGAGACATAACATGGTAACTTTGGTTGCCTACTATTCTTACAAAACGGCATGTCGTCTATGCAACCACTCTAAGCATATTCACAATCCTTAGTTTCTGAAATCAGTGTAATGAAATGCTCATGTAGAACTGCCTGGTCCTATGTAACATTCCATGTAGTCATCAGTCATATTCATGTTGAATCTGGATAAAACATTCTTACATGTCTCTATTCTGTTTCTCTGGGCTTTGAAATAGTGGTTCCCACTCTGTACCAGATTGGAGCTTTCTCTGACCACTGTCTTCTTTCCATATCTTCCTAATTCACCCAGTCCTTCTCCCTAATTCACTTTATTCTTACACTGAGTGAATATCTGATATCCCTAAAACAGTCTTAATGTTGGGTTTGGGGTAGGAAAATAGTTGGCATCAGTGTATTGAATAACAAGGACACTTGGGCAGAAGGTAATTCATTCTCATCATCATGTGTTATCTCAATTTTAATCTTCAACTCAGGTCTGTATGAACAAAGAGATTAAGCACATTGTTCACTACCATACAGCTTTAAGTTGGGAGAACTCTCTGCCATTTTTTATGACTATTTTGGCACCTACTTTGAAATTGTGATTTTTTTTTTTTTCTAAAAGGGCTATGAAAAATCTTAGCCTCTTCACTGGTTTATAGAAAGCCAACATGTACGCATGAAAAGTGACATACAGACCAGTTATAACTAGATAATGGCCAAATCCCTTCCCTGTGACCATAGCCACTGAACTTCTTAGTAACTTCTTAGAGTTGGACCATAAAGACAGCTGAGTGCCTTCATCTTCCCAGGAGAGCTGATGACCAGTACAGTTTCCCTCTTCACTTCTGTTTGCAAATCATCTTTAAATCTACCTTAGGTGAAAGAAGGTTTAGGACTTTGCACATTATTTTTCTAAGCTTTCCAATCTATGACCTGAATCAGATCAGAGAAGATATTAGAAAAAAAAAAAAAGCACAAATTCTTAACCTAGATCAGAGATTGATTTGGGCCAGAGAATACTTTGCCATGGGGGACAGTCCTGTGTGTTGTATAGCAGCATCCCTGGTCTCCACTCACTAGATTGCAGTGGAGCACACCCCTCCCTCCGTGTAAAGAGTGCAACAACAAAAATGTCACCAGACAATGTCAGATGTCCTCTGAGGCATAAATTTGCCCCTGACTGAGACTGGGGCTTTAGACAAATAAAAATTAAGCAATGCAAATAGTTCACATGGAAAAAACTATAGTTTTTCCAATAGTCATGTAAGGATGTGAGAACTGTACCATGCTGAAGGATGGATATTTTCTAACTGTGGTGCTTGAGAAGACTCCTGAGAGTCCCTTGGACTGCAAAGAGATTAAGCCAGTCAATCCTAAAGGAAATCAACATGGACTATTCATTAGAAGGACTGATGCTAGGGTTGAAGCTCCAATACTTTGACCAACTGATGTGAACAGTGAACTCATTGGAAAAGACCCTGATGCTGGGAAAGACTGAAGGCAAAAGGAGGAGGGGGCAACAGAGGATGAAATGGTTAAAGAGCATCACCAGTTCAATGGACATGAGTTTGAGCAAACTTCGAGATATTGGAGGATAGAGGAGCATGGCATGCTACAGTCATGTGGTAACTCAGTCAGAAATGACTTAGTGATTGAACAACAACAACAATAATTTTCATTATTCAGTAGAGTTCAGGCACTCAGTCGTGTACGACTCTTAGAGACCCTGTCGACTGCACTGTGCCAGGCTTCCCTGTCTGTCACCCACTCCCAGAGCCTACTCAAACTCACATCCATCGTGTTGGTGATGGCATCCAGCCATCTCATCCTTTGTCGTCCCCTTCTCCTCCTGCCTTCAATCTTTCCTAGCATTACGGTCTTCTCCAATGAGTCAGTTCTTCACATCATGTGGTCAAAGTAGTGGAGTTTCAGCATCAGCATCAATCCTTCCAATGAATATTCAGGACTGATTTCCTTTAGGATTGACTGGTTGGATCTCCTTACTGTCCAAAGGACTCTCAAGAGTCTTCTCCAACAACTACACTTCAAAAGCATCAATTCTTCAGTGCTCAGCTTTCTTTATGGTCCAACTCTCACATCCGTACATGACTACTGGAAAAACCATAGCTTTGACTTGACGGACCTTTGTTGGTAAAGCAATATCTCTTCTCTTTAATATGCTGTCTACATTGGTCATAGCTTTTCTTCCAAGAAGCAAGCCTCTTTTAATTTCAAGGCTGTATTCATCATCTGCAATGATTTTGGAGCCTCCCTAAATAAAGTATCTCACTATTTCCATTGCTTCCCCATCTATTTGCCCTGAAGTGATAGGACTGGATGCTATGATCTTAGTTTTTTGAATGTCAAGTTTTAAGCCAGCTTTTTCACTCTCCTCTTTCACTTTCATCAAGAGGCTCTTTAGTTGTTCTACACTTTCTGCCATAAGGGTGGTGTCATCTGCATATATATATGAGGTTATTGATATTTCTCCTGGGAATCTTGATTCCAGCTTGTGCTTCATCCAGCCTGTCATTTCTCATGATATACTCTGCATATATGTAAAATAAGCAGAGTGACAATATACAGCCTTGATGTACTCCTTTCCCGATTTGCAACCAATCTGTTGTTCCATGTCCAGTTCTAACTGTTGCTTCCTGATCTGCAAACAGATTTCTCAAGAAGCAGGTCAGGTAGTCTGGTATTCCCACCTCTTTAAGAATTTTCCACACAGCTTGCTGTGATCCACACAGTCAAAGGCTTTTAGGTAGGCAATAAAGAAAAGTAGATATTTTTCTGGAACTCTTGCTTTTTTGATGATCCAACAGATGTTGGCAGTTTGATCTCTGGTTCATCTGCATTTTCTAAATCCAACTTGAACATCTGGAATTTCATGGTTCACGTACTGTTGAAGCCTGGCTTGGAGGATTTTGAGCATTACTTTGCTAGCATGTGAGAGGAGTGCAATTGTGCAGTAGTTTGAACGTTTTTTGACATTGCCTTTCTTTGAGATTGGAATGAAATCTGACCTTTTCTAATCTTGTGGCCACTGCTGAGTTCTCCAGTTTTGCTGGCATATTGAGTGCAGCTTTTTTCACAGCATCATCTCTTAGGATTTGAAATAACTCAGCTGGAATTCCATCACCTTCTCTGGCTTTGATTGTAGTGATGCTTCCTAAGGCCCACTTGGCTTCACATTCCAGGATGTCTGGCTCTAGGTGAGTGATCACACCATTGTGGTTATCTGGCTCATGAAGATCTTTTTTGTATAATTCTTCTGTGTATTCTTGCCATCTCTTCTTAATATCTTCTGCTTCTGTTAGGTCCATACCATTTCTGTCCTTTATTTTGCTCATCTTTGGATGAAGTGTTCCCTTGGTATCTCTAATTTTCTTGAAGAGATCTCTAGTCTTTCCCATTCTACTGTTTTCCTCTGTTTCTTTGCATTGATTGCTGAGGAAGGCTTTCTTATCTCTCCTTGTTATTCTTTGGAACTCTGCATTCAGGTGCTTATATCTTTCCTTTTCTCCTTTGCCTTTCACTTTTCTTCTCACCTATTTGTAAGGCCTCATCAGACAACCAGTTTGTATTTCTTTCTCTCGCGGATGGTCTTGATCACTGCCTCGTGTGCAATGTCATGACCCTCCACCATAGTTCTTCAGGCACTCTGTCTTTCAGATCTAATCCCTTGAATCTATTTATCACTTCCACTGTATGATTGAAGGGGATTTTATTTAAGTCATACTTGAATGGTCTAATGGTTTTCCCTACTTTCTTCAATTTAAGTCTGAATTTGGCAATAAGGAGTTCACGATCTGAACGATAGTCAGCTCCCAGTCTTGTTTTTGCTGACTGTATAGAGCTTCTCCATCTTTGACTGCAAAGAATATAATCTATCTGATTTCAGTACGACTATCTGGTGATGTTCATAAGTAGTCTTGCCTTGTGTTCTTTTTTTTTTTTTAAGATGATTTACATAACTTTAGAAAATTAGCAGAAGTTCACTCTTGGTCTCAAAGTTGACATAACAAAGCAGTTATGGACTCCTCAAAAAGAAATGCTGATACAAATTAAGGTGCTCCATGCAAATGAGCTTCCATTTGCGTTTATTGCTGCCGAGAGTCCAACCAGATTTCAGGCATTTAATGATAAGTGCCCATTCAATAACAGATTAAACCAGGTTGTTTGGACTATGAATTAACCCACATGGAAAGGCACCATAAGACATTTCTCTAAGCCAAAGCAATTACCTTTTCAGATACTAATTTTTAAACATAATGTTTAGTACTCACATGACACAATACCTTGCTCTGTGTAGTCAATAAATATCTAATGAAAGAATGCTAGTTTAAATTTAAAAAAAAATGATGGATATTAGTGAATACATATGGAATCTAGAAAGATGGTTCTGATGAACCGATTTGCAGGGAAACAATGGAGATGCAGACATAGAGAACATACTTCTAGACACAGTGAGGAAAGGAGAGAGTGAGGCAAATTGGGAGAATAGCATGGAAACATATATATTACTGTATATAAAGTAGATAGCAAATGAGAATTTGCTGTGTAAGACAGGGACTTCAACTCAGTGCTCTGTGACAACCTAGAGGGGTGAGATGGGACGGGAGATGGCAGGGGGGTTCAAGAGGGAGGGGACCTATGTATACCTGTGGCTGATTTGTGTTGATGAGTGGCAGAGGCCAACACAACATTGTAGAGCAGTTGTCCTGCATTCGTTGTATTTTGTTCTATACTTCTCAATAATGTACAATTATAATCTTTGATACTTAAAATCTGTTGGAATTAAAAAAATATGAGTTGGAATAAAAAAATGAGGGTATGGTTGTGGGTGGTTGTAGGGTATGTCTCAGGCTTTTGGCCATTTCCTAAAGTCTGTTCTCTCTCATATGGGGACTCAAAGTGTGGTCAGCATATGTGCAATGCAGACATTACCAAGCAGATTGTCAGAAATGCGGACTTTCAGACCTCATCCTTGACCTACTAGTTCAGATTACCAAGTTCAACATTTTCTCCAGGTAATTATTTTACAGATTAAATCTTGCTAAGCACTGCTCCCAAACACTAGTTTCTCAGATTATTAAAATAAATATTCTAGGAAAGGATTCTATAAAAAACAAGTTTGGGGGAGAGTTGGCTAAGTATAGTAATACAGGTTCTTATACAACTGTACTTCTCAAAAAATATCCATGTTTAAATTCTAACTTTCTAAGTTGGAAAGTGGTGGGAGATATTAAGAAGTGTTTTCCAAACTTCTTTGATAAGAGGCCAATTTCTGATAGACAGCACTTTAGAAGATGTTGCTGTGGAACATTCATTTCATAATTGAGTGACAGCTAGATCTTAAGTAAATATATTAATCAAATAACTATTCATGGTTATTGATTACTTAGTGGAAGAAAAAAATAGACTTTCAGACAAGAAAAAAAAAACAAGAAAAAATAATAAAACAAAAATAACAGTAAAGAAGTTGTTAAAGTATTAAGTAGTTAAAAACAAAGCTGCAATTATAAAATAATTGTTGACTTGTAGCATCTAGCACATAACATTTTTTGGACGGATGAAATATTGTGAAGTGTTTCAAGATGTTTCTGCATACATTTAGTTCTTATCATTAATGAAATTTTGAGTATTAGAAATATTTAAACAAAATTAGCTATTAAAATATCTCTTAAAAGAACACTCTATCGAGGTATATATGATTGACATACAAAAAGATATACAAAAATGATGTAAACAATTTGATGAGTTTGGAGATAACACGTGTGATATTGTCATCACAACTGTGAACTAAAAATGCCACCTGTCATAACAGTAAACAAAGGCTCTTGCAGCCATCGGTCACTATAGCCATTCTACAGGGAGCCCTGGTGGAACTCAGGGTGGAAACATAATGCCTGCCATTGCATCATCAGCCACTGCAGGCACCCCACCTCCACCCCTGATGGTGCACCCTGAGGAAACTCAGACTGAAAAAGCACAAGATGGGGCCCCAGAGAGCTGAGGTACATATCAAAGGAATGAATTCAGTGAGCCCAAACTCTTGCATCTTTCATACATAGAAAAGCACTAAATTCTTTAATTTAAGATATTTGGTTTTCTTTTATTAAACAGTAATTTTTTGATGTTCCAAATAACTAGTCTTCAATGCAAAAGTCTTGTGTATCCTGGCTCCCTGCCTTGCCTCTTTGGAGCAGTTCATCAGAGCTATCTGAGATGTCATATTTCAGATTTAAGTCCTCAGTTTTGTCCACCGAATAAAACATTAACTCTCAACTCTTTTTATTTCTTTTACTTTTGTCACGCAGCATGTAAGATCTTAGTTCCTTGACTAGGGATTGAACCCATGCTACCTGAATTGGAAGCGTGGAGTTTTAACCACTGGATTTCCAGGGAAGTCCTTTCAACTTTAAAGTTGTACATTTTTTTTTTTCAGTCAACATAGCCTATGCCATAAACACATCCATTACCTCCAAGCATTTCCTTTTGCCTGTCCTCTTAAAAAAGAAATAATGTTATGCTGAATAAAAAGTATTATAAGCTTATCACAGGAAATGTGTACAGTACATAATAGTATAAAAAGGAAATTATATAATCTTACTATTCATAGAGTTGCACAGATGCCATTTTAATTTATTCTCTTCACGTCCTCTTTTCAGTACATTTATGTATATAAAATGTTAAATAATGTATATACTTTTACTTTTTTTTTTTTTTAACACTACACCACGAACATTTCCTAAGGTATCAAAAATTATTTGAAAACATATTATTTAAAGAATAAGTGATACTCTGTTAGATAAATTTGCCATAATTTACAAATTCATCTTTTAATGAATGATACTTAGGCTGTTTATATAATTTTGTTCTAAATAATATTCAGAAAAATTTCTGATATAAGTAGAATTCTAATTATTTTGTTAGAGTAAGTTTTCAGAAATAGAATAATTGCTTTAAAGGGAATAAAATTTTAAAGGATAATGTAAAAAAAATGAGAGATTTTAAAGATTTAACATATTGTTCTATTTATACTTTTTAAGAAATATAGCCTCAATTTTATTATTTAAAGCAAAAGTAATATTTGACATATAAGCATTCACTTTATGTGCATAGGAAGTACACTTCCATAGTGAAACAGTTGAATTTATATTCTTCAGTGTTCTCAAAAATTTTTGAGTGATTAGTTTTATGGCAGGAGCACCTGGCCTCTTGGTTGACTCCATCACAATCACTGACTATGATCAAATGACATTCTGTAATTCACTTTCAGTTGATAGATATATAATTATTCAAATAAAAGAGAAGATTAATGGTTATGAATCCACCAAAAGCTGGGTACTTCTTCAGTGAAATCTTGCAAAGATCCCCAGGAGTCTCCTAATTTCATATTATGCATATATCATCTCAGTGTAACTGACATGGGTTTTTTTGCCATCGTTCAATCACATCAGTATTTTTGTTTGTTTGTTTGTTTAACAAGATATTTTAGGTGGAGGGGAAATTCTATGATTAAATATTCTGAATAAATAACATTAATGGTATGATCATAGGTGTATACATGAGAGTAGGTTAGGTGCGTTTACACACAGGAGTATCAGCTAAAAATAGCAAGATCTTTCATAGTCATTCATACTTTGTGAACTTGACTCTCTATAAAAATGTGTTGAAAGAAGTTACAAGCATGGTTGGAAGGCTTTTGGCAGCAAAGAAAAAATTGGATTTGCCCCTAACAGGCTATTTACTCGCAATTGCAAGGTATGAGAGTAGATGATTAGGGTCATGGTGTTTCAGATGTACTCCCTTTTCTTGGATATTATTTCTGAGAGCAGCTTGAGTTAGAACAGCAGGTGAAGAATGAGTTTGTCAAAAATCATTTTTGAGGTTATTTTATTAAAAGCGTTTAAAGTGTGGAAAGCCCCTGGAGTATCTCATCCAGGATTTGGCATACAGTAGGCACTTGAATATTTGATTTTGATGTGTCCTGCCATGGCTTAAGCTTACAAACCAGTGCCTAGAGAGTGGGTGAATTTCTTACGCATTGATACAGTAAACCAGCATTAATTTAAAAGGGTAGCTTGGTGTAAACTTCTGAAGTTCAGAAAGCATGGATTTGCAATTTTTGCCCTTGGCTTTGTTATAGTTTAATTAAATTCTTAACTTACCTGGCTGGTTGTCTCTCTTCTGGTAGCTGCAGTTCTTAAAGGGTATTGACTCTTCTTTAGAAATGACTCAGAATACACTAACTTTTAATCCCAGTTGAACAAACCAACAAAGAAAAAAAATTTAAGAATATTTTGTGATTGGTAGTTTAATTTTTAAAACTAATGAAATAATTTTCACAGAATATCTGAAATCATTTTCAATCCACTCTCCTTACTTCTGTTGCCTCTGCACAAAAGTTTGGCAGAGTTCTTTGAGATATTCTAGAAAGAAAAGAGATAAGTAACCTCAGCAATTTCAGCCCCATTATATCACATCTTTTTGACAAGTCTGAGCTTATGTTTGTACATGCATGTGGCAAAAATATTCCCTTTGATAAGGGAATAGATTATTTATGATGACCTTCAAAACCCTTCTATTTTCTCAGAATGTGATAGCTTACTTAGTGAAACCAGAAATAGAAGAATTTCTAATAAAACTATTTGGAATGCCTGAATTGGTTTACTTCTCTCTTAAAGTTGTATGATTTGGATTGTTAATAACAGAAAACTTAGGAATCTATTATTTTAAAAGTTCTTAATTGTCTTAACAGTCCTACTAACTGCACATTGAAGACAATAGTCATTGATAAGGTATGTATATAGACATATAAATAATTTGTGCAATTTTTTGATCAATGATGACTAGTATTTACATGACACCATTGTAACAAACTTTGCTTCTAATAGTATTTTTTTTTTTTTACTCATCATGCCTTTTAAAAAAATCTGCTACAATTCCATTCTCCCCAATCATTCCACCTTCACCCTCTCCCACAGAGTCCCAAAGACTGTAGCATGTATATTATCATAAGTGACCAGTCCAGGTTTGACGCATAAATTTTCCTCTGTTCAAAAAAAAAAAATAAAGTGTTAACTCAGTAAAAAAAAAAAAAAAAAAAAAAAAACTATGTTTTCTCCTGTACCCATCCTCCTACTGATGACATTTTAATACTCTTGTTCCTAACGGTCATTTGTGGTCTACTGGAGAAGGGAATGACAAACCACTTCAGTATTTTTGCCTTTAGAACCACATGAACAGTATGAAAAAGCAAAAAGATAGGACACTGAAAGATGAACTCCCCAGGTCGGTAGGTTCCCAATATGCTACTGGAGATCAGTGGAGAAATTACTCCAGAAAGAATGAAAGGATGTAGCCAAAGCAAAAACAGCACCCAGTTGTGAATGGGACTGGTGATAGAAGCAAGGTTTGATGCTGTAAAGAGCAATACTGCACAGGAACCTGGACTGTTAGGTCCATGAATCAAGGCAAATTGGAAGTGGTCAAACAGGAGATAGCAATAGTGAACATCAATATTCTAGGATCAGAGAACTAAGATGGACTGGAATGGAAGAATTTAACTCAGATGACCATTATATCTATTACTGTGGGCAGGAATCCCTTAGAAGAAATGGAGTAACCATCATGGTCAACAAAAGAGTCCGAAATACAGTTCTTGTATGCAATCTCAAAAACAACAGAATGATCTCTGTTCATTTCCAAAGCAAACCATTCAATATCACAATAATCCAAGTCTATGCCCTGACCAGTAATGTTGAAGAAGCTGAAGTTGAACGGTTCTATGAAGACCTACAAGACCTTCTAGAAATAACACCCCAAAAAGATGTCCTTTTCATTATAGGGGACTGGAATGCAAAAGTAGGAAGTCAAGAAACATCTGGAGTAACAGGCAAATTTGGCCTTGAAGTACAGAATGAAGCAGGGCAAGGGCTAATAGAGATCTGCCAAGAGAACGCACTGGTCATAGCAAACACCCTCTTCCAAAAACACAAGAGAAGACTCTACACATGGACATCACCAGATGGTCAACACCAAAATCAGATTGATTATATTCTTTGCAGCAAGAGATGGAGAAGCTCTATGCACTCAGCAAAAACAAGACTGGGAGCTAACTGTGGGTCAGATCATGAACTCCTTATTGCCAAATTCAGACAGAAATTGAAGAAATGGAGAAAACCACTAGACCTTTCAGGTATGACCTAAATCAAATCCCTTATGAGTATACAGTGAAAGTGAGAAGTAGATTTAAGTGACTAGATCTGATAGACAGAGTGCCTGACGAACTGCGGACAGAGGCTCGTGACATTGTACAGGAGACGGGAATCAAGACCATCCCCAAGAAAAAGAAATGCAAAAAAGCAAAATGGCTGTCTGAAGAGGCCTTACAAATAGCTGTGAAAAAAAAGCAAAAAGCAAAAGAGAAAAGGAAAGATACCCATTTGAATGCAGAGTTCCAAAGAATAGCAAGGAGAGATAAGAAAGCATTCCTCAGTGATCAATGCAAAGAAATAGAGGAAAACAATAAAATAGGAAAGACTAGAGATCTCTTCAAGAAAATTAGAGATTCCAAGGGAACATTTCATGCAAAGATGGGCTCGATAAAGGACAGAAATGGTATGGACCTAACAGAAGCAGAAGATATTAAGAAGAGATGGCAATAATGAACAGAAGAACTATACAAAAAAGATCTTCACCACCCATATAATCATGACGGTGTGATCACTCACACTCACCTAGAGCCAGACATCCTGGAATGTGAAGTCAAGTGGGCCTTAGGAAGCATCACTATGAACAAAGGTAGTGGAGGTGATGGAATTCCAGTTGAGCTATTTCAAATCCTGAAAGATGATGCTGTGAAAGTGCTGCACTCAATATGCCAGCAAATTTGGAAAACTCAGCAGTGGCCACAGGACTGGAAAAGGGCAGTTTTCTTTCCAATCCCAAAGAAAGGCAATGCCAAAGAATGCTCAAACTACTGCACAATTGCACTCATCTCACATGCTAGTAAATTCATGCTCAAAATTCTCCAAGCCAGGCTTCAGCAATACATGAACCGTGAACTTCCAGATGTTCAAGCAGGTTTTAGAAAAGGCAGAGGCACCAGAGATCAAATTTCCAACATCCGCTGGATCATGGAGAAAGCAAGAGAGTTCCAGAAAAACATCTATTTCTGCTTCATTGACTATGCCAAAGCCTTTGACTGTGTGGATCACAACAAACTGTGGAAAACTCTGAAAGAGATGGGAATCCCAGACCACCTGACCTGCCCCTTGAGAAACCTGTATGCAGGTCAGGAAGCAACAGTTAGATCTGGACATGGAACAACAGACTGGTTCCAAATAGGAAAAGGAGTCCGTCAAGGCTGTATATTGTCACAGTGCTTATTTAACTTATATGCAGGTACATCATGAGGAACGCTGGGCTGGAAGAAGCACAAGCTGGAATCAAGATTGCTGGGAGAAATATCAATAACCTCAGATATGCAGATGACACCACCCTTATGGCAGAAAGTGAAGAGGAACTCAAAAGCCTCTTGATGAAAGTGAAAGAGGAGAGTGAAAAGGTTGGCTTGAAGCTCAACATTCAGAAAACTAAGATCATGGCATCTGGTTCCATCACTTCATGGGAAATAGATGGGGAAACAGCGGAAACAGTGTCAGACTTTATTTTTTTGGGCTCCAAAATCGCTGTCAATGCTGATTGTAGTCATGAAATTAAAAGACACTTACTCCTTGGAAGGAAAGTTATGACCAACCTAGATAGCATATTAAAAAGCAGAGACATTACTTTGTCTACAAAGGTCCATCTAGTCAAGGCTATGATTTTTCCAGTGGTCATGTATGGATGTGAGAATTGGACAATAAAGCAAGCTGAGTGCCGAAGAATTGGTGCTTTTGAACTATGGTGTTGGAGAAGACTCTTGAGAGTCCCTTGGACTGCAAGGAGATCCAACCAGTCCATCCTAAAGGAGATCAGTCCTGGGTGTTCAATGGAAGGACTGATATTGAAACTGAAACTCCAATACTTTGGCCACCTGATGGGAAGAGCTGACTCATTTGAAAAGACCCTGATGCTGAGAAAGATTGAGGTCAGGAGGAGAAGGGGACGACAGAGGATGAGATGGTTGGATGGCATCACTGACTTAATGGACATGTGTTTGGGTGGACTCCAGTAGTTGGTGATGAACAGTGTGGCCTGTCATGCTGTGGTTCATGCGGTCGCACAGAGTCGGACATGACTGAGTGACTGAACTGAATTGAACTAAACCCATCCTCCTACTGATGACATTTTAATATTCTTGTTCCTAATGGTCAGATCTTTCCTTAGAGGTGGCTTAACTTTGCAGATTCCAGTTTCTTGTCCCCCTTAATGTTATTAATTTCACATATTCACTTTATCAGATATTTTCTAAGACAAATTTTCCAACTACCTGGGGTTGATTAGAGTGACAGAGGTTTGCATTAGTATCCGTTTCTGTTGTAATCCTTAAGGGATAGCATTATACCTCTTGAGAGTTAGGACTTCATTTATTTTGAGTTTACTTATATTGGGTCTTTGTTTCCTGGCAAATGGTTAGAATTCAATAAGTTGCATACTCAATAAATTTGTCATTCATAATATTAAACATGAAAGTGTTTTTCCAACTCAGGGTCTATGTTCCAAATGTTTCTTCCTTATATATTCCAATGACTGATTTCCTCATTTTATTAAGATTTCTGCTGAAACATCACCTCCAAAAAGGAGCTGCCCTAAACCACCAAATCGTAAAATCTTAGATAGCGTGAGCTCATGCAGAAATCACACAGTCTTATCACTCTCTTGCTTTTTATTTTCCTAATAGGATTTACAAATACCATAAATGTTATTTGCTTATTTATTATCTCATTATAATGTGAGTCATCCCAAGAAAAGGAGATGTGTTCATTACTAGCATGTAAAAGAAGACTTTGCAGTTTACTAATGAAGATCTGCATAGTCAAAGTTATTACTTTTCCAGTAGTTATGTACAGATGTGAGAGTTGGACCATAGAGAAGACTGAGCACCAAAGAATTGATGCTTTCAGATTGTGTTGCTGGAGAAGACTCTTATGAGTCCCTTGGACTTCAAGGAGATCAAACCAGTCCATCCTAAAGGAAATCAACCCTGAAAATTCATTGGAAGAACTGATGCTGAATCTGAAACTCCAATACTTTGGCCACCTGATGCAAAGAGCTGTATTGCTGGAAAAGACCTTGATGCTGGGAAAGATTGGGGGCAGGAGGAGAAGGGGGTGTCAGAGGATGAGATGGTTGGCTAGCATCACTGACACAGTGGATGTGAATTTGAACAAACTCTGAAAGATAGTGAAAGACAGGGAACCTGGCATACTGCAGCTCACGGGGTTGCACAGAGTCAGACATGACTTATTTATTGAACAGCAATAACAACAAAAATAGGTGTAGTGTATTGTTGTCATTTGATAGGTATTAGTTCAATGAGTGCGGAGAAGGCAATGGCAAGCCACTCCAGTACTCTTGCCTAGAAAATCCCATGGATGGAGGAGCCTGGTAGGCTGCAGTCCATGGGGTCGCTAAGGGTTGGACACGACTGAGCGACTTCACTTTCACTTTTCACTTTCACACATTGGAGAAGGAAATGGCAACCCACTCCAATGTTCTTGCCTGGAGAATCCCAGGATCGGGAAAGCCTGGTGGGCTTCCATCTATGGGGTCACACAGAGTCGGACACGACTGAAGTGACTTAGCAGCAGCAGCAGTTCAATGAGTGAGGAAATTGATTCAGCCCTTCTCTACCCCCCAAACACAGACACACATATTCCTGGACTATAAAATTCATGAAAATTAGAAACAGTATTTTTCCTGTTTATCATTGTATCCAGTATTCAGACATTTATTTGTTGAATGACTGAGTGTTATATATGTGTGACTAGTCAGTTGCTTTGTGCCCTTTTTCGATTACAGACTACCAGGTCGTTTATTTTCATCATTATTGTGTTAAAAGGAAATAACTTCATTGTTTTGCTTATTTTCTTGTTTTTATATGTTAAAATAAAATTTTACATAATGGAAAATTTACAGAATTGTCACACTTGACTGCCTGGGGGAATTTAGATATTTACTTCACATTGTCTTTTTGTCCTTTATCACCCTGAAAATGATAATGAGATTTACAGCTTGCATACAATCTTCAACCCCAATCCCAAAGCCCATTGCTGCATCCTTACTCCCTCTCCCAGTTCTGACTCAAATTTGGATTCTTACAAAACCTTATTTGCTAGTGGCAAATGGCCCAGATCCTTCTCCAAGCATCTATCTGTGTGGTCAGTTGCTGCAAGTGAATGTTTCTCTGTCATAATTCAAAAAAGAGAAAGCTCTGAAGTACTCCAGGTGGCTACAGGAGAATAAAGAAGAAAAGACCTATGAAAATTTTACTTGGTAAACTTTTTTTTGCATTACCAATTCTAATCCTCCAACTGCATTTAAAATGACTTTAGGGTTTTAGGTGACTCAAACTGAAATTGGGAACTTTCCCAAACTGGCGCCTATTTTTTTTTGTTGTTGTTACCATATCCTTGGTTGTTCAAATTTAAATTTAACAAATTTAGTTGGATATACCATAAGGAGTTCCAAAGAATAGCAAGGAGAGATAAGAAAGCCTTCCTCAGTGGTCAATGCAAAGAAATAGAGGAAAACAACAGAATGGGAAAGACTAGGGAATCTCTTTAAGAAAACTAGAGAAAGCAAGGGAACATTTCATGCAAAGATGAACACAATAAAGGACAGAAATGGTATGGACCTAACAGAAGCAGAAGATATTAAGAGGTGGCAAGAATACACAGAACTACACAAAAAAGATCACACGACCCAGATAACCACGATAGCATGCTCACTCACATAGAGCTAGACATCCTGGAATGTGAAGTCCACATTAGGATCAAAGTTAGTGGAGGTGATGGAATTCCAGCTGAGTTATTTCAAATCCTAAAAGATGATGCTGTGAAAGTGCTGCACTCAATATGCCAGCAAATCTGGAAAACTCAGCAGTGGCCACAGGACTGGAAAAGGTCAGTTTTCACTCCAATTCCAAAGAAAGGCAATGCCAAAGAATGCTCAAACTACTGCACAATTGCTCTCATCTCACATGCTAGTAAAGTAATGATCAAAATTCACCAAGCCAGGCTTCATCTGGAAGTATGTGAACTGAGAACTTCCAGATATTCAAGCTAGACTTAGAAAAGGCAGAGGAACCAGAGATCAAATTGTCAACATCCGTTGGATCTTCAAAAAAGCAAGAGAATTCCAGAAAAACATCTACTTCTGTTTAACGGACTACACTAAAACGTTTGACTGTGTGGATCATAACAAACTGTGAAAAAGTCTTCAAGAGATGTGAATACCAGACCAACTTCCCTGTCTCCTGAGAACTTTGTATGCAGGTCAAGAAGCAACAGTTACAGCAATGGGACATGGAACAACAGACTGGTTCCAAATTGAGAAAGTAGTACACCAACTCTGTACATTATCACCCTGCTTATTTAATTATATACAGAGAACATCATGTGAAATGCCCAACTGGATGATGCACAAGTTGGAATCAAAATTTCCAGGAGAAATATCAATAACCTCAGATATGCAGATGACACCACCTTTATGGCAGAAATTGAAGAGGAACTAAAGAGCCTTTTGATGAAAGTGAAAGATGAGAGTGAAAAAGCTGGCTTAAAACTCTACATTCAAAAAACGAAGATCATGACATCCAGTCCCATCACTCCATGGCATATAGATGGGGAAACATTGGAAACAGTGACAGACTTTATTTTTCTGGGCTCCAAAATCACTGCAGATGGTGACTGCAGCCATGAAATTAAAAGAGGCTTGCTCCTTAGAAGAAAAACTATGACCAACCTAGACAGCATATTAAACAGCAGAGACATTACTTTGCCGACAAAGGTCCATCTAATCAAAGCTATGGTTTTTCCAGTAGTCATGTATGGATGTGAGAGTTGGACCATAAAGAAAGCTGCTGCTGCTAAGTCACTTCAGTCGTGTCCGACTCTGTGCGACCCCATAGACGGCAGCCCACCAGGCTCCCCCGTCCCTGGGATTCTCCAGGCAAGAACACTGGAGTGGGTTGCCATTTCCTTCTCCAATGTGTGAAAGTGAAAAGTGAAAGTGAAGTCGATCAGTCATGTCTGACTTGTAGCAACCCCATGGACTGCAGCCTACCAGGCTCCTCCATCCATGGAATTTTCTAGGCAAGAGTACTGGAGTGGCTTGCCATTGCCTTCTTCGTAAAGAAAGCTGAACACAGATGAATTAATGATTTTGAATTGTGGTGTTGGAGAAGACTCTGGAAAGTCCCTTGGACTGCAAGGAGATCCAACCAGTCTATCCTAAAAGAAATCAGTCCTGAATATTCATTGGAAGGACTGATGTTGAAGCTGAAACTCTAATACTTTGGCCACTTGATGGGAAGAACTGAGTCATTGGAAAAGATCCTGATGCTGGGAAAGATTGAATGCAGGAGGAGATGGAGAGGACAGAGGATGACATGGTTGAATGGCAGCACCAACAAGATGGACATAAGTTTGAGCAAGCTCCAGGAGTTCGTGATGGACAGGGAAGCCTGGCCCTGCTGCAGTCCAAGGTGCCACAGAGTCGACACGACTGAGCTACTGAACTGAACTGAACTGAACCATGAACAATTCCCCTCAGGCGGTGTGGCAATTCCCTCCAGTATCCTTGTCTAGATAATCCTACAGACACAGAAAAGCCTGGCGGGCGACCGTCCATGGGATTGCAAAGAATTAGAGACACAACTCAAGCAACTGAGCAGCACACACCATGAACATTAACACTTTAGGTACTTATGTTTTAAAATGTTGGCCATATAGAATTTTGATACCGCCAATTGGAACTAGTTACCACAAAAGTGTGAGTGTATTTTTAAATTACCATTTTAAATGGTAATGTTATTTTTAATTACAATTCTGCCAGAAGGCGCAAAGATGGAGGGTAGACCAGGGTAGTGGGAGAGACATCCACCTTTAAGACTCTGCTCTGAGGGCTCAAGTGCGGTACCCTGCTGGCTGGATGGGGCGTGTGCCCACATTTGGTGGAGGCGTGGCCCCCACTTGTTTACCACCGGCCATTGACTAGGCGCTGTGCTTGCTCTCTGTGCATTTGCCAGCGCAGCGGGCACAAATTCAGGCTTACCACGTTTATAGTCCACGTGAGACCTCATAGTCCACGTGAAACCATATAGCCACATGACACCTGGTCTTCTGTGCGTGAGGCTTCTTGCGAGTTTCTTGCACATATGGAGCTGCTTCTTCAGGTTCTTCTCACGTTGTAAACTTGGCCAAGCAGCTTGTCAGTGCCCTGCTCAGTCCTCCTGGCTTCAGGGAACTGGGTGCCCGTGTGTTTGTGCTACACCGAACCAGGGTCTGTCCAGTTTCTGTCAAGTCTCTAGGCAACTTTAATTTTTTTGCCGTATTATGTGGCGTGTGGGCTCTTCCCTGACCAGGGATTCAATTGTGCTCGCTTCTTTGGAAGCCCGGAGTCAACCAATGGACCACCAGGAAAGCCCCTCCCGGTAACTTTTTGAGAGGACCTTTAATGCAGCCCAAGGTGAAACATGAGCTTCCCAGGTGGCGCTATTGTTAAAGAACCCACCTGCCAATGCAGGAGCCATAGGAGAAAAGGGTTTGATAGTTGGGTCGGGAAGATTCCCTAGAGGAGGGCATGGCAACCCTCACCAGTATTCTTGCCTGAAGAATCCAATGGACAGAGGAACTTGGCAGGCTGCAGTCCATAAGGTCGCAAAGAGTTGGACCTGGCTGAAGCGACTTAGCAGGAGGGCACAGGTGAAATAGATCTCTTGATTGAATTTATTTCCTATATGTATAAATTCCTCTTAGCATATCTCTCTTCTAACTGAGGCTATGTGGAGACTATTTATTAGAGGGTAATAAGAGTATGGCTGGTGCATTCAACTAGCTTGAAATTGTAATTTCAGCTAATTGAATGCAAAAAAATGAACTATATATGCCTTTGATTATCAGCCAAATTAGACACATACAGCTAGTGACCTAGCATATTTGCCAATTTAAAATTGATGTTCTAATGTTCTATGAAATTTATGCAAGTCTAAGGATTAAGAATCATATGAGCCTCATAAAAAGTCATTTCATCTAGAATATAGCCAATATACTTAAAATTAATATCAAGGTTCTCATTATGTTTGTAATTTAAAAAATAGCTTATTAATGACAATTTTAAGCCTAGATGTTGTAATAATGTAACTTTTATAGTAATAGATTTATAATTAAATACATCTTTTTTCCCACATAGAGTGTGGAATACATAGACATAGAATGCATTAATACTGATGTCTTTCTTCATGAAAGAAACTTGTCTGAATTACTGAGAGTTACCCAGAATTCCCTTGAGAATTTTGAGATTTTATTTTTTCCACTTGTAAAATCTTTGGTTTTTCTTAGGAAAAGCCATTTTTTGAATGCTTATAATGGAATGGCATGGCCCCTGATAACCAGGTGTAGAAGATATGCTTCCTCTTCAGGGCTCAGTTCCGGTAGGCAAGATCTATTGTGTGTGTGTGTGTACACATGTACAATTTTTTGTTTTTGTTATTTTAATTCTTAATTCTGTCTATAATTCTTTTATAATTCTAATATATTTTATATCTTGATTTTATATATAGTGGTCTGCCAGTCTGGCAGGGTGGAAGACATTAGAGAAATAGGTATGGGAGATTAAGAGGTACAGACTTCCAGTTACAAAATAGAGTCCTGGGGATGAAATGTACAGCCTGGATAGTATAGTCAGTAGTAATGTAATATCTTTGTATGATGACAGATGACTTATTGTGGTGATCATTTTATAATCCATAGAAATGTCCATTCAATATGTTGCACACCAGGAATTAACATTATGTTTGTAGGTCAATTATATTAAAAAAAATATCTAAAGAAACAAACAGACTCATAGCCCAGAGGCAGAGGGCCGGGGGAGAGGCAACTGGATAAAGGTGATCAAAAGGTACAGACTTCCAGTTGTAATGTACCACATGATTAACATAATTAGCACTGCTATATGTTGTATATGAAAGTTAAGAGAGTAACCCTAAGAGTTCTCATCACAAGGACATTTTTTCCTTTTTCTTTTATTTTGTATCTATATGCAGAGTACATCGTGAGGAACGCTGGGCTGGAAGAAGCACAAGCTGGAATCAAGATTGCTGGGAGAAATATCAATAACCTCAAATATATAGATGACACCACCCTTATGGCAGAAAATGAAGAGGAACTCAAAGGCCTATTGATAAAAGTGAAAGAGGAGAGTGAAAAGGTTGGCTTGAAGCTTAACATTCAGAAAACGAAGATCATGGCATCTGGTCCCATCACTTCTTGGGAAATGGATGGGAAAACAGTCGAAACAGTGTCAGACTTTATTTTTTTGGGCTCCAAAATCACTGCGGATGCTGATTGCAGCCATGAAATTAAAAGACGCTTACTCCTTGGAAGGAAAGTTATGACCAGCCTAGATAGCATATTAAAAAGCAGAGATATTACTTTGCCAACGAAGGTCCGTCTAGTCAAGGCTATGGTTTTTTCCGTGGTCATGTATGGGTGTGAGAGTTGGACTGTGAAGAAAGCTGATCACCGAAGAATTGATGCTTTTGAACTGTGGTGCTGGAGAAGACTCTTGAGAGTCCCTTATACTGCAAGGAGATCCAACCAGTCCATTCTAGAGGAGATCAGTCTTGGCTGTTCATTGGAAGGACTGATGCTAAAGCTGAAACTGCAATACTTTGGCCACCTCATGCGACGAGTTGACTCACTGGAAAAGACTCTGATGCTGGGAGCGATTGGGGGTAGGAGGAGACAGGGACGACAGAGAATGAGGTGGCTGGATAGCATCACCGACTCGATGGAGATGAGTTTGAGTGAACTCCAGGAGTTGGTGATGGACAGGGAGGACTGGTGTGCTGTGGTTCATGGGGTTGCTAAGAGTTGGACACGACTGAGCGACTGAACTGAACTGAACTGAACTGATATGAGGTAATGGATGTTCACTAAACTTTTTGTGATAATCATTTCATGATGTATGTCAGTCAAATCATTATGCTGAAAAAAATCATTATGCTGTTTAACTTAAAGTTATATAGTGCTGTATGCCTGTTGTATCTCAGTAAAACTGGAAGGATAAAAAATAATCCCCTCTACTCCATCTGAGGAGAGTAGACCCTTCATGTCACTTGTCCTCACGAATATCTGCATCAATGTCCATCTTCCCACCTAGTCCTTAGTCCACACAGTCATGTCTGATACATCTCTCTTTCCTGTCTGGTTGGCCCCTTCAGTGGTTTATGTACAAGAGTGGGTTGCCATGCTGTATTCAGGTACTGAAATCACTATCATGCTGACGTATTCTTCCCAGATTCTCTATGCATCTTCTTTTCTCTGGGATTTTGAGAAGAGATTTGTCTTGAACAGGACACAGGGCCCAGAAATCAGGGCTCCTGTCATTCTACCTTACCCTTCAGCTTCCTTCTCTAATCCTTACATTCTCATCACATCTCCTTCAGCTCTTTTTTTTTTTCTTTAATGGAGGAATCTTTTTCTGTCTAGGGACCAGAATCTGAATTCTCATATTATTGCTTTTCTGATTTTTGAAATTAGGAGTTCAGTTCAGTTCAGTCACGTCCAACTCTGCAACCCAATGGACTGCAGCATACCAGGCCTCCCTGTCCATCACCAACTCTCAGAGTTTACTCAAACTTATGTCCATCAAGTTGGTGATGCTATCCAACCATCTCATTCTCTGTCATCCCTTTTTCCTCCCACCTTCAGTCTTTCCCAGCATCAGGGTCTTTTCATATGAGTCAGCTCTTTGCATCAGGTGGCCAAACTATTGGAGTTTCAGCCTCAGCATCAGTCCTTCCAATGAATATTCAGGACTGATTTTCCTTAGGATTAACTGGTTGGATCTCCCTGTAGTCAAAGTGACTCTCAAGAGTCTTCTCCAACACCACAGTTCAAAAGCATCAGTTCTTTGTTGCTCAGCTTTCTTTATACTTCAGCTTTCACATCCATACACGACTACAGGAAAAACCATAGCTTTGACTAGATGGACCTTTGTTGGCAAAGTAATGTCTCTGCTTTATAATATGCTGTCTAGGTTGGTCGCAACTTTTCTTCCAACGAGCAAGCATCTTTTAATTTCATGGCTGCTGTCACCATCTGCAGTGATTTTAGAGTCAAAGAAAATAAAGTCTCTCACTGTTTCCATTGTTTCCCCATCTATTAAGAATGAAGTGACACGACTGGATGCTGTGATCTTAGTTTTCTGATGCTGTGATCTTAGTTTTCCGAATGTTGAGTTTTAAGCCAACCTTTTCACTCTCCTCTTTTCCTTTCATCAAGAGGCTCTTTAGTTCTTCTTTGCTTTCTGTCATAAGGATGGTGTCATCTGCGTATCTGAGGTTATTGCTGTTTCTCCCAGCAATCTAGATTCCAGCTTGTTCTTCATCCAGCCTGGCATTTCTCATGATGTACTCTGCATATAAGTTAAATAATCAGGGTGACATTATACAGCCTTGATGTACTCATTTCCCGATTTGGAACCAGTCTGTTGTTCCATGTCCAGTTCTAACTGTTGCTTCTTGACCTGCATACAGATTTCTCAGGAGGCAGGTCAGGTATTCTGATATTCCCATCTCTTGAAGAATTTTCCACAGTTTGTTGTGATCTACACAGTAAAAGGCTTTGACATAATCAATAAGGCAAAAGTAGGTGTTTTTCTGGAACTCTCCTGCCTTTTTGTTGATCCAATGGATTTTGGCAATTTGCTCTCTTGTTCCTCTGCCTATTCTAAAACCAGCTTGAACATCTGGAAGTTCATGGTTCACATACTGTTCAAGCCTGGCTTGGAGGATTTTGAGCATTACTTTTACTAGTGTGAGATGAGTGCAATTGTGCAGTAGTTTGAGCATTCTTTGGCATTGCCTTTCTTTGGGATTGAAATAAAAACTGACTTTTTCCATCCCCATGGCCACTGCTGAGTTTTCCAAATTTGCTGGCATATTCAGTGCAGTACTTTCACAGCACCGTCTTTTAGGATTTGAAATAGCTCAACTGGAATTCCATCACCTCCACTAGCTTTGTTTGTAGTGATGCTTCCTAAGGTCCACTTGACTTCTGGCACTAGGTGAATGATCACACCATCATGATTAAGTAAGTAAGTAAAGTCGCTCAGTCGTGTCCGACTCTTTGCGACCCCATGGACTGTAGCCTACCAGGCTTCTCCGTCCATGGGATTCTCCAGGCAAGAATACTGGAGTGGGTTACCATTTCCTTCTCCAGGGGATCTTCCCTACCCAGGGATCGAACTCGGGTCTCCCGCATTGGAGGCAGATGCTTTAACCTCTGAGCCACCAGGGAAGCCCACCATCATGATTAGCTGGGTCATAAAGATCTTTTTTTCACCATTCTGTGTATTTTTCACCTCTTCTTCATAGTCTTCTTAATTCACCGACTCCCATGAGGATCTTAGGCTTTTGGAAAACAAAGCTGGGGATAGTTTTTTTTTTTTTTCTTAATCCTGCCATATTGCTTACACAACATAGCAGTTCTACTCAGTCATTGTAGGAGAAGACATGTTGGGGGATTAAAACAGTAGAAAAAAATGACTTACTATTTCAAATATATTACTCTATTCAGAGGTACTAATGAGATGAAAGTCTTGAATTTGAGACTGATTTGACCCAGTTCGCATCCCACAGTTTGTAAAGTCTGTAGCAGTGCAGGAACCAGGTCTGTGATCCTATCGCAGGCAAAGATCAACAAAATCAGCACAGTTAGGAAAGAAACTGGGGATATGGCAGCATAAATCAACAACAACAACAAAAAAACTGTGCAAATTCTCTACTAAATTGTCCTACTAATCTTAGCCCTCATTACTCTGGGCCACTCGCTTACTTGCTAAGTTGCTTCAGGCCTGTCTGACTCTTTGCAACCTCATGGACTATAGCCCACTAGGCTCCTCTGTCCATGGGATTCTCCAGGTGAGAATGCTGGAGTGGGTTGTCATGCGTTCCTCCAGGGGATCTTCCCAACCCAGGGATCAAACCTGCATTGCTTATGTCTCCTGAATTGCAGGCAGATTCTTTACTGCTGAGCCACAGAGGAAGCATGGATTTCTCACTTAGCTTTAAGTTTTTGTAAAAATTATGAAAGTAAGTTTATTTTTTTAAAAGCCATACTCATATATTGCATTTTCTTCTCTGGCAAGTGGCATTAGAGTGGCTGCAGGCATTGTTGGGATCTTGTTAATAGGAAGTGAGGTGGGGATACAGTTGATATTCTCAGAATGGAGGAGCAGGGTTAATTTGAGTGTGTCCCTCAGGGCTTGAAACAGGAATTATGAGGGTCATGAAGAAAAAACAATGTATGAATTATTAAGCACCAGAAGCTAATCTATGGAAAACTATTTTGATCATCAGATTATACAATTATAAAGAAGAAGGTGAAGAATTGATGCTTTTGAACTGTGGTATTGGAGGACTGCAAGGAGATCCAACCAGTCAATCCTAAAGAAAATCAATCCTGAATATTCATTGGAAGGACTGATGCTGAATCTTCAATACCCTGGCCACCTGATGTGAAGAACTGAGTCACTGGAAAAGACCCTGATTCTGGGAAAGATTGAAGGTGGGAGGAAAAGAGGAAGACAGAGGATGAGATGGTTGGATGGCATCACCAACTCAATGGACATGAGTTTGAGTAAACTCTGAAAGTTGGTGATGGACAGGGAGGCCTCGTGTGCTGCAGTCCATGGGGTTGCAAAGAGTTGGACGTGACTAAGCAACGGAACTGAACTGAACTGAACTATACAATTACAAATGGAGGATGCAATTCCCATTGATGCCTAACTGAAATAGAAATGCTGTCTTATCAGGAATATACTTGATAATACAGCATAGAACAGTTACATAATGAAAAGTCTGTCTTCTTTTTGATACGAGTTATGTAAAATAGAATTATTATGTTTTCTGTGTTTTAGCACAAAAATTTGCAGTGTATTACAAAAATTTACATGACATTACCTGTAATGATTTGTGAAGCTGAAAGACACATTTCTAAATCACCAATAATCATGATAAAGAAATCCATCAATTTTGATCGACCATGTCAGAGGAAAACCTGAATTAGCACTTTTTTTCATGTAGAAAATATTGCCAAATAATACAAGATAATTTTCACAGTTGTTAGATTATATAATAAAAAATATAGTAAAGAGTGAATTATTAAATGTATCAGAAAGTTAACAAAAAAATTATGGCATTTGCTGAATTTTGTGATTTTTTTTTGACTGTCAACTTTGTAAGATTTACAGTTTATTTTCCCATTCTAAGTAAGTAAGATGAGTATGTAATATTTTTGTTTATAAAAGTATGAAGTATTGCTTCATTTGAATTAATAAGTATTATTCATTGTGTGAAAGTGAAGTGAAAATTTAGTCGCTCAGTTGTGTCTGACTCTTTGTAACCCCAAGGACTGTAGCCTACCAGGCTCCTCCGTCCATGGGATTTTCCAGGCAAGAATACTGGAGTGGGTTGCCATTTCCTTCTCCAGAGGAACCTCCCAACCCACGAACTGAACCCAGGTCTCCCACATTGTAGGCAGATGCTTTACGTCAGAGCCACCAGGGAAGTCAAACACTATTTTCCAGCAACACAAGAGAAGACTCTATATATGGACATCCCCAGATGATCAATACTGAAATCAGATTAATTACATTATTTGCAGCCAAAGACAGAGAAGCTCTTACAGTCAGCAAAAGCAAGCCAGGGAGCTGACTGTGGCTCAGATAATGAACTCCTTATTGTCAAATTCAGACTTTTGAAGAAAGTAGGGAAAACCATAAGACCATTCAGGTATGACCTAAATCAAATCCCTTACGATTATACAGTGGAAGTGAGAAATAGATTCAAGGGATTATATCTGATAGAGTGCCTGAAGAACTATGGATAAAGGTTCATGACATTGTACAGGAGGCAGTGATCAAGACCATCCTGAAGATAAAGAAATTCAAAAAGCAAAATGGTCGTCTGACAAGGCCTTACAAATAGCCAAGTAAAGAAGAGAAGTGAAAGGCAAAGGAGAAAAGGAAATATATACTCATGTGAATGAAGAGTTCCAAAGAATATCAGGAAGAGATTAGAAAGACTTCCTCAGTGATCAATGCAAACAAATAGAGGAAAACAATAGAATTGGAAAGACTAGAGATCTCTTCAAGAAAATTAGAAATACCAAGGGAACTTTTCATGCAAAGATGAGCACTAAAGGACAGAAATGGTATGGACCTAACAGAAGCAGAAGATATTAAGAGGTGGCAAGCAGAAGATATTAAGAGGTGGCAAGAATACACATAAGAACTACACAAAAATGATCTTCACAGCCCAGATAATCCTGATGGTGTGATCACTCACCTAGAGCCAGACATCCTGGAATGTAAAATCAAGTGGGCCTTAGGAAGCATCACTATGAACAAAGCTAGTGGAGGTAATGGAATTCCAGTTGAGCTATTTCAAATCCTAAAAGATGATGCTGTCAAAGTGCTGTACTCAATATGCTAGAAAATTTGGAAAATTCAGCAGTAGCCACAGGCTTAGAAAATGTCAGTTTTCATTCCAATCCGAAAGTAAGGCAATGCCAAAGAATGCTCAAACTACCTCACAATTGTACTCATCTCTCACGCTGGAAAAATAATGCTCAAAATCCTCCAAGTCAGGCTTGAACAGTACGTGAACCATGAACTTCCAGATGTTCAAGCTGGTTTTAGAAAAGGCAGCGGAACCAGAGAGCAAATTGCCAACATCCACTGGATCATCAAAAAAGCAGGAAAGTTCCATAAAAACATCTACTTTTGCTTTATTGACTTTGCCAAAACCTTTGACTGTATGGATCACAATAAACTGGAAGATTCTTCAAGAGATGGGAATACCAGACCACCTGACCTGCCTTCTGAGATATCTGTGTACAGGTCAAGAAGCAACAGCTAGAACTGGACATGGAACAACAGTTCAGTTCAGTTGCTCAGTCGTGTCCAACTCTTTGCGACCCCATAAATCACAGCACACCAGGCCTCCCTGTCCATCATCAGCTCCCGGAGTTCACTCAAACTCATGTCCATCGAGTAGGTGATGCCACCCATCAATCTCATTCTCTGTCGTCCCCGTCTCCTCCTGCCCCCAATCCCTCCCATCATCAGAGTCTTTTCCAGTGAGTCAACTCATCGCATGAGGTGGCCAAAGTTTTGGGTTCCAAATAGGGAAAGGAGTACATCAAGGCTGTATATTGTCACCCTGCTTATTTAATATATATGTAGAGTTCAGTTCAGTTCAGTTGCTCAGTCTTGTCCGACTCTTTGAGACCCCATGAGCTGCAGCACGCCAGACCTCCCTGTCCATCACCAACTCCCGGAGTCCACCCAAACCCATGTCTATTGAGTCCGTGATACCATCCAACCATCTCATCCTCTGTCGTCCCCTTCTTCTCTTGCCCTCAATCTTTCCCAGCATCAGGGTCTTTTCAAATGTCAGCTCTTCCCATCAGGTGGCCAAAGAATTGGAGTCTCAGCTTCACCATCAGTCCTTCCAATGAACACCCAGGATTGATCTCCTTTAGAATGGGCTGGTTGGATTTCCTTGCAGTCCAAGGGACTCTCAAGAGTCTTCTCCAACACCACAGTTCAAAAGCATCAATTCTTCAGTGCTCAGCTTTCTTTATAGTCCAACTCTCATATCCATACATGACTACTGGAAAACCATAGCCTTGACTAGATGGACCTTTGTGGTCAAAGTAATGTGTCTGCTTTTTAATATGCTGTCTAGTTTGGTCATTACTTTCCTTCCAAGGAGTAAGTGTGTTTTAGTTTCATGGCTTTAGTTACCATCTGCAGTGATTTTGGAGCCCAGAAAAATAAAGTCAGCCATTGTTTCCACTGTTTCCCCATCTATTTGCCATGAAGTGATGGGACCAGATGCCATGGTCTTAGTTTTCTGAATGTTGAGCTTAAGCCAACTTTTCCACTCTCTTCTTTCACTTTCATCAAGAGGCTCATTAGTTCTTCACTCTCTGCCATAAGGGTGGTGTCATCTGCCTATCTGAGGTTATTGATATTTCTCCTGGAAATCTTGACTACAGCTTGTGCTTCATCCATCCCAGCGTTCTCATGATGTACTCTGCATATAAGTTAAATAATCAGGGTGACAATATACAGCCTTAATGTGCTCCTTTTCCTATTTGAAACCAATCTGTTGTTCCATGTCCAGGTCTAACTGTTTATTTACCATGAAATTTAAAATACCTCTGTTTTTTCTCTTGTTAATATTAAATCATAGAAAAGTTCCATTTTAAAGATGATAGGGAATTTTGTGTTCTTATAATGTATATTAACATTGAAAGGCAGAGATTTCTTACTAAACACATGTGCTCTCACTGTTATGGGAAATTGGGGAATTATTTTAGGGCAAGTCTGTGGATGCTTTTCTTTGCCCTGTTAATGTTAAGAAGCACAGTCCGTGGTATGCTATATGAAATGCTTGAAATTTTAACCCAGGTCACCATTGATAGTGTGCACAGACAATGTATATTTGATTTTGTGTGTTTATTTTATTTTATTTTTTAGATGAGAGCCATGAGAAATTTCAGGTCCAGAGTTATTGAATCTACCTGGATGAATTGACGTTTTTGTATATTAAACTATTCGCATGTTTATTTTCTGTCACATTTCACAAAATGTATCGTCTACATTTGCAGGAATTTTGTTTTGTCCTTAGCTGTATCTCCAGCACATGGTACTGTAATAGCATACAAAAGACACTTGATAAATATTTACTGAATGAATGAGTAAATTATACCATTGACCTCAAAGGATGAGTTATTGCTCTTTCTTCAAGTAGTTTGATAATTCTTAATGATTGCTTGTACTGAGTTTGAAATACCATTTCCATTAAATATAATAAACACAATAAGAGAATTTTTGTGCTGTTTTTGGAAAGACCCATTTAGTATGTATTTAATAGAAAAAGAACTGAGAAAAACAATATTGCCATTGACTCAAATCTTGCTTCCTATGATATCGTCTTATGCAGACCAGTTAGTGTACTCATCAATCAGTACTTCATGTTCAGTGCTCAAATCAGTCATAGTCACATTGGGTAGAAATTAGCTGAGACCACCAATTATTTCTTAAAGTAATTATTATATATCTGTTCATTGGAAGGACTGATGCTAAAGCTGAAATTCCAGTACTTTGGCCACCTTATGCGACGAGTTGACTCACTGGAAAAGAGTCTGATGCTAGGAGGGATTGGGGATGAGAGGAGATGGGGACGACAGGGAATGAGATGGCTGGATGGCATCACCGACTCGATGGACATGAGTTTGAGTGAACTCCGGGAGTTGGTGATGGACAGGGAGGCCTGGCGTGCTGTGATTCATGAGGTCGCAAAGAGTCAGACACAACTAAGCGACTGAATTGAACTGAACTGAATGTATATAGCACAGAGCTAGCCACTGGGGGAGATAGAAAATTATTTTATTTACATAAGCCTTTATTCTTTCTTTAAGAGCAGCAATTGTGTTGTCGACTGTGAAGAAAGCTGATCGCTGAAGAATTGATGCTTTTGAACTGTGGTGCTGGAGAAGACTCTTGAGAGTCCCTTGGACTGCAAGGAGATCCAATCAGTTCCATTCTAAAGGAGATCAGTCCTGGGTGTTCAGTGGAAGGACTGATGCTGAAGCTGAAACTCCAATACTTTAGCCACCTCACGTGAAGAGTTGACTCATTGGAAAATACTCTGATGCTGGGAGGGATTGGAGGCAGGAGGAGAAGGGGACGACAGAGAATGAGATGACTGGATGGTATCACCGACTCGATGGACATGAGTTTGAGTGAACTCTGGGAGTTGGTGATGGACAGGGAGGTCTGGCGTGCTGTGATTCATGGGGTCACAAGGAGTTGGACACGACTGAGCAACTGAACTGAACTGAACTGAACTGAATGTCCTACATATCACATGTTCAGTGTTATGGTTTTTTGATGCTAATTTGGCTTCAGTGAACTACAGTCCTCAGACTTTTCTATTGCATATGTGTATGTGTAAGGCAGGTTTTAAAGGATATCCTCTTGTGAGATTAGGAAGACAGTGGTCGTTTTGTAGCATATGCATATTTCTTCCATTTAATGAAAACCCTAAACCAGGTGCTGCTGTGAAGGGATTTTGCAGATGTGGTTAATGTTCCTTAATCACTAGACTTCAATAAAGAGACAGTGGGGTGGCCGTGACTTAATCTGAGTGAAAGCCTTTAAAAGAAGATTTAAGATTTCTTTAAAGCCAGGGCCCCACACAGCTTCTGGCTCTGTAATCGCTCCCTTTCTTCTGGATCTTCTTTCCTGACCACTGCCTGTCGACAGAGAGCTTCAGCCCGTGCTCATAGGATTCCAGCTTGTGTCATTTTCCCTTCCTGATGGCCTGTCCTACGTACTTTGGACTTGCATCATCAGCCTTTACAATTGTACTAGCCAATCCCTTGTAATAAAGTTTTAAGAAAATCTCGTAGGGCAATTGGCCCATGAATATGAAAGCATAGACAATAAATAGTTCAGTGGCATCTTGTGTTTTAAGCTACAGTGCTTACTGTAAGCACTGTGAGATGGCAGAATTGTGAGAGGTCAGTATGGCCAAAGTATAATCATCAAATTTTAAAAGATAAAAAAAAAAAGAAAGAAAGGAGAGAAAGAATTCTGTTTAGTGTTTAACAGAGTTATTGAGGTTAAATGAACATGTGAATCCAAAAGACAGTAAACAGATTTTGGTTTCAAGCAGCAACCCACTTAAACTTTTACCTGAGTTGTCCTTCTGCAAGTAGCTAGAAATGTCTAATTATGTCTATAAATTATTGTTACTTAATCTTGAGAAAATGTCAAGTATTCAGCCTTAACAATCTTTAGCTAAATAACAATGTTAATTTTTTCCTGTAATTTTTCAGAGTAAAGTAAAGAATCCTGGGTACAGTAGGTTCTATAAAAAAAATAATAATAATGAAAGCTTAGGAGCGAAGCAACAAAAACAAGGATTTCCCTTCATACCTTTCAAAGTAGTCTTTAGTTTGTGGGCAGCTCTTTAAAGTCTCTGGGGCACGTGTTTGTTGAAGAAAGAGCCAGCACACATTTATTGAGAGTCAGGAGAGGCAGTGATGGCAGGCAGGTACATGCTTTGTGTGTGTACAGGTGGGAAAGGTGGTGGCAGTGGAGGAGCAGCTACTAATATTTGAGGAAAGGTGATTCCAGAAGGTAAGAGTTTATTCTGATAGCAATCCTGGTGGTATTAGGATTGCTGGGCCAGTTTAAGAGAGATTAGCTTTGTTTACTGATAAAACATTTGAGGAATCACTTAGAGCATATATTCTTGCTATAAATATACTTTTTTGTTCTTATTTGTGAACATGAAACAACGCTTTGTGGAGGAAATGGAAAAAAGGGTATGGAATTTTCTAGTAATTTCCTAATTATAGGAAGCAAGCACCATGCTGGCAGTTGTAGGAGAAATATTATCATATATTATCAAATTTGATATAATAAATAGTATATGTTTAGTGTTTTGTAGCTTATAAAGGAGAAATATTAACATAGTAATGATATTTACCAAATAGTATGTGTGGATAGCATTTTATAGAGTATAAAGCACTGGCATATATGCCAATAGAACTTCTATTACGGTCACAGTAACTTTGTGATACAGGCTAAGACTGTATTTTATACATACGAAGTTTAATGCTTTCACCACACTGATCTGAATGCCTTCTTCCTGGAATGGTTTACCAACTGTTCAATTCAGTTCAGTTCAGTTCAGTCGTTCAGTCGGTGTCCGACTCTTTGCGACCCCATAAACCACAGCATGCCAGGCCTCCCTGTCCATCACCAAATCCTGGAGTTGACTAAAACTCATGTCCATTGAGTCGGTGATGCCATCCAGCCATCTCATTCTCTGTCGTCCCCGTCTCCTCCTACCCCCAATCCCTTCCAGCATCAAACTCTTTTCCAGTGAGTCAACTCATCGCACGAGGTGGCCAAAGTATTGCAATTTCAGCTTTAGCATAAGTCCTTCCAATGAACACCCAGGATTGATCTCCTTTAGAATGGACTGATTGGATCTCCTTGCAGTCCAAGGGACTCTCAAGAGTCTTCTCCAGCATCACAGTTCAAAAGCATCAATTCTTCGGCAATCAGCTTTCTTCACAGTCCAACTCTCACATCCATACATGACTACTGGAAAAACCATAGCCTTGACTAGACGGACCTTGGTTGGCAAAGTAATGTCTCTGCTTTTTAATATGCTATCTAGGCTGGTCATAACTTTCCTTCCAAGGAGTAAGCGTCTTTTAATTTCATGGCTGCAATCAGCATCCGCAGTGATTTTGGAGCCCAAAAAAATAAAGTCTGACACTGTTTCCACTGTTTCCCCATCTATTCCCATGAAGTGATGGGACCAGATGCCATGATCTTCGTTTTCTGAATGTTGAGCTTCAATCCAACCTTTTCACTCTCCTCTTTCACTTTCATCAAGAGGCTTTTGAGTTCCTCTTCACTTTCTGCCATAAGGGTGGTGTCATCTGCATATCTGAGGTTACTGATATTTCTCCCGGCAATCTTGATTCCAGCTTGTGCTTCTTCCAGCCCAGCGTTCCTCATGATGTACTCTGCATAGAAGTTAAATAAGCAGGGTGACAATATACAACCTTGACGTACTCCTATTCCTATTTGGAACCAGTCTGTTGTTTCATGTTCAGTTCTAACTGTTGCTTCCTGACCTGCATACAGGTTTCTCAAGAGGCAGGTCAGGTGGTCTGGTATTCCCATCTCTTTCAGAATTTTCCACAGTTTATTGTGATCCACACAGTCAAAGGCTTTGGCATAGTCAATGAAGCAGAAATAGATGTTTTTTCTGGAACTCTCTTGCTTTCTCCATGATCCAGCGGATGTTGGCAATTTGATCTCTGGTGCCTCTGCCTTTTCTAAAACCTGCTTGAACATCTGGGAGTTCACGGTTCACATATTGCTGAAGCCTAGCTTGGAGAATTTTGAGCATGACTTTACTAGCATGTGAGATGAGTACAATTGCGGGGTAGTTTGAGCATTCTTTGGCATTGCCATTCCTTGGGATTGGAATGAAGACTGACCTTTTGCAGTCCTGTGGCCATTGCTGAGTTTTCCAAATTTGCTGGCATATTGAGTGCAGCACTTTCACAGTATCATCTTTCAGGATTTGAAATAGCTCAATTGGAATTCCATCACCTCCACTAGTTTTGTTCGTCGTGATGCTCTCTAAGGCCCAGTTGACTTCACATTCCAAGATATCTGGTTCCAGGTGAGTGATCACACCATCATGATTATCTTCGTCGTGAAGATCTTTTTTGTACAGTTCTTCTGTGTTTTCTTGCCACCTCTTCTTAATATCTTCTGCTTCTGTTAGGTGTATACAATTCCTGTCCTTTATCGAGCCCATCTTTGCATGAAATGTTCCCTTGATATCTCTAATTTTCTTGAAAAGATCTCTTGTTTTTCCTATTCTGTTGATTTCCTCTATTTCTTTGCATTGATCGCTGAGGAAGGCTTTCTTATCTCTCCTTGCTATTTTTTGGAACTCTGCATTTAGATGCTTATATCGGTCCTTTTCTCCTTTGTTTTTCGCTTCTCTTCTTTACACAGCTGTTTGTAAGGCCTCCTCAGACAGCCATTTTGCTTTTTTTGCATTTCTTTTCCATGGGGATGGTCTTGGTCCCTGTCTCCTGTACAATGTCATGAACCTCTGTCCACAGTTCATCAGGCACTCTATCTATCAGATCTAGACTCTTAAATCTATTTCTTACTTCCACTGTATAATCATAAGGGATTTGATTGAGGTCATATCTGAATGGTCTAGTGGTTTTTCCTACTTTCTTCAATTTAAGTCTGAATTTGGCAATAAGGAGTTCATGATCTGAGCCACAGTCTGCTCCTGGTCTTTTCTTTGCTAACTGTATACAGCTTCTCCATCTTTGGCTGCAAAGAATATAATCAATCTGATTTCGGTGTTGAGCATCTGGTGATGTCCATGTGTAGAGTCTTCTCTGGTTGTTGGAAGAGGGTGTTTTCTATGACCAGTGCGTTCTCTTGGCAAAACTCTATTAGCTTTTGCCCTGCTTCATTTCGTGCTCCAAGGCCAAATTTGCCTGTTACTCCAGGTGTTTCTTGACTTCCTCCTTTTGCATTCCAGTCCCCTATAATGAAAAGGACATCTTTTTTGGATGTTAGTAGTAAAACGTCTTGTAGGTCTTCATAGAACTGTTCAACTTCGGCTTCTTCAGCGTTACTGGTTGGGGCATAGGCCTGGATTACTGTAATATTGAATGGTTTGCCTTGGAAATGAACAGAAATCATTCTGTTGTTTTTAAGATTGCATCCAAGTACTGCATTTCGGACTCTTTTATTGACCATGATGGCTACTCCATTTCTTCTAAGGGATTCCTGCACACAGTAGTAGATATAATGGTCATCTGAGTTAAATTCCCCCATTCCAGTCCATTTTAGTTCACTGATTCCTAGAATGTCGACGTTCACTCTTGCCATGCCCTGTTTGACCACTTCCAATTTGCCTTGATTCATGGACCTAACATTCCAGGTTCCTATGCAATATTGCTCTTTACAGCATTGGACCTTGCTTCCAGCATCAGTCACATCCACAACTGGGTATTTGTTTCGCTTTGGCTCCGTCCCTTCATTCTTTCTGCAGTTATTTCTCCACTGATCTCCAGTAGCATACTTGCACCTACCGACCTAGGGAATTCATCATTCAGTATCCTATCATTTTGCCTTTTGATACTGTTCATGGGGTTCTCACGGCAAGTGTACTGAAGTGGTTTGCCATCTGTTAAACTCCTGAAATACTTCTGCATCAATTCATAAATAGTTTCAAACCCTAACCTACTGAGTATTCCCAACCTCCCATAGCCCCAAATTATCTCCCTGGGGCTTTCAGCTCTCCAGTATCCATCAGTGAAAGTGTTACTATCTAGCCCAGTTGGGAACTACCAAGACTTAGCTCTAAACTTTCCTGGTTTCCCTTCTGATTGGCTGTTACCCATGTCATGCTGATTGTTGAATATCTTAAATCACATTCCCTAGTCACTAATATTGCATTTATTATCTATCTGTCAAAACTGTTGAAATCTGTCATCTCTGATGTTTTTCTTTCTAGTTCTTTTAGTTTGGGGGGCTTATGCCTTAAAAATTCCAATACTATGATTTCAGTAGAGTGTCAGACGGGAGAAGAGATAAATTCATTCATTAGTATGCTTCATTTAACTATAGTTTGATTAATAATCTTGAAGGATGCTGAAAACATCTGTTAGAATGAGAGCTTATATAAAGGCTCACTGTGGAACTTTGTTAAGAAGTGTTCCATGAAAAGAAAAAGAACTCTTTGATCCAATAAGTATGAAGTGTCGGGTTAAATGAAGTCAGACTTACTTTTTCTTCTTAGCTTTTTAGTACTTTTCTATGCTATTGTTCATTATTAATTTCCAAACCAGTGTTAAAAAATGGTGTGTTTCTCACTCTTTTTTCTCCTCAGATTCCTCTTCTTTTTTAAAATGGAGTAAGGTAGTAAAGGTAGTAAGGTAGGAATATCTTAAGGTAGTATCTTAAAGTAATATCTTTTAAGATAGTAGTATCTTATCAGGAGCATTATTTTAGAAAGCAAAGCATATTTTGAGGGGGACTTGTGTTGTACCATTTGCAGTCCATTGGGGATCTGACACTCTTGTCTAAAGTTGCATCTGAACTTAAGTTAAGAACCTGGGAACTATATTTCCCAGAATCCTCTTTCTTGTGGAGTCCCAGATTTGAGCTTTCCCATGAAAGGACATATTCTCAAGAGTTGAGCCCTTGAGAACCACAGCTAAGTGACTCACTTAAAGTCAGTTCATTGGATCTTTTCAGAGATACTATAGAATTGCAGCATCTCCTAGGCAAAATCTTTTATCAGTAGGTTTAGTGTTTTGGGCTGAGACAAGCCCTCTAATTTTTAGAGGTAGTTCTCTTAACTTTCGGTGGAAGCTTCCATGACCTCTGTTCTCCCATTTCTTCTAAGAAAAGTATAAGCCCCTAATTCTTTATAAAGCCCTTTACATCCATGATTCATAGGGTGGCTTCTGTTTTGCCAGTGAACAACTGATTCAGTACTGATCAAGAGTAAGTGCCAGTGAGTCTATCAGAAATGTCTGTATAGCTGCCTATTCAAGTATTAGAATAACCATTTAGGATTTAATGAAATTTATTCAATGTCAGGAAGCCAATGTTTAGAATATTTCTCTGTACCTTTTCCAACTTGGGCTGACCAGTGTGACCAAAAGTATAACTGTTCTTCATGTAGGCGAGTCTTTATCCACGGGTAGCAGTATTATTTTAGAAGAATACTTAAGAAAGCAATTGGCCAGCCTATGTAAATTTGGCATTAAAAAGGATAATTATGTAATATCCTGCAGATGGCATTTCAAGTTCAGATAAATTAGTAATATTGAATTGGTGAGCTTTTTTTCTAGGAAAAAGATTCTTTCTTGTAAACATAGTATGAGGATTAAACAAAGACTAAAGGGCAAATGCTTCACTTATAGCTCAGTCAGTAAAGAATCTGCCTGTAAGGCAAGAGTCCACCTGCAATGCAGGAGACCCAGGTTCAATCCCTGGCTCAGGAAGATCCCCTGGAGAAGGAAATGGTAACTCACTCCAGTATTTTTACCTGAGAAATCCTATAGACAGAGGAGCCTGGCAGGCTACGGTCCATGGGGTCATAAGAATTGGACACGATTAAACCACCACCAAAGGGCAAAAACAAAATAAAACCAAAACAACACTTGGAAAAACCCAACAACTTCTTTCCTGTGTCAGGGTAAGTAAATAAGTTCCCTGACTTCTCTCCTCCCATCCATTTCAATCATGTGTTTAATCAGCTTCAACCAAAAGCACTTTCACCTTTAAACTTTGTATATCACAATTACCTTATCTTTTAATAGTTTTGATTCCAGAGATTAGAATTTTGTATACTGTAAACTCCTATAGGGCAAGGATCAGGTCCCTTTTTTCCTTTCTGTAGATACTTGAAAACCAGGTAGTTCAGTACTGAAAATGCTTCTTTGTGTAGATTTTGGGAGTTGGATATTGACTTGTCATTTCTGTTTGGTACGTATCTTAATTCTGCTTTAATTGTGTTACGGAAGTTCAAGGGTACATAACTCCGATCAGTTAAATCTAAGTTAAATAGCCTCTCACCCACACCAAAGGACGGACAGAACAATTGAGCTAGACATGTAGGTGCTAGTCTTTTGCTTATTTGTTAAATGAGTGATATGTTTTCTGAACTACCAAATCTATAAAATATCATAAAGAATCACACAGTTCATTTACATGTCAGTCAATCAGTATCCATGGAATTCTCCAGGCCAGAGTACTGGAGTAGATTGCCTTTCCCTTCTCTAGGGGATCTTCCCAACCCAGGGATTGAACCCAGGTCTCCCTCATTGAAGGTGGATTCTTTACCAGCTGAGCCACCAGGGAAGCACTGTAAAAATTACATAATTATTTTCACTGTCAATAAGTAATACTATTTTTTTAGCTCTCACACAGAATAAAGTGCATGAAAGGTTCAGTTCCTTTTCTTAACAGGGAGTCAAAATTATATTTCTCTGAGTGAAGTTTTAATGCATATGAGGTCATCATGAGTTTTTAAACAGATTTTTTAAAATTGAAGTACAGTTAATTTACAGTGTGGCATTAGTTTCAGATGTACAGCAAAGCGATTCAGTTATACATATATATATATGTGCTATTTTTCAAATTTGATTATAGGTTAATATAAGATATTGAATATAATTCCCTGTGCTGTATGGTAGGTCCTTGTTGTTTACCTATTATATATATAATGTGTATATATTAATCCCAAACTCCTAATTTTTCTCCCCCATCTCCAGCTCCTGACCCTTTGGTAACTGTAAGTTTGTTATCTGTGTCCGTGAATCTCTTTCTGTTTTGGATATAAGCTTTTTTTTTTTTTTTAAGATTCCATATATAAGTGATATCATATAATGTTTGTCTGACTTACTTCACCTAGTATGATAATTTTTAGCTCCATCTATGTTGCTGCAACTGGCATTGTTTCATTTATTTTATGGCTGCACACTAGTTCCTTGCCTTTATGTACCACACCTTCTATATTCATTCCTTTGTCAGTGAACATTTAAGTTGCTTCCACATTTTGGCTATTGTAGATAGTATTGCCCTGAATATTGGGGCACATATATCTTTTCAAATTAGAGTTTTCTTGGGATATATTTCCAGGAGTGGTATTGCTGGATTATATGATAACTATTTTTTTTTTAAAGGAACCTCCATACTGTTCTGCATAGTATCTGTACCAATCTACATTCACATCAACAATGTAGGAGGGTTCCTTTTTGTCCACATCCTCTCAACCATTTATTATTTGTAGACATTTTAATGTTGGCTATTCTGATCGGTGTGAGGTGATACCTCTTTGTAGCTTTGATTTGTGTTTCTCTAGTAATGGCAAGCCACTCCACTACTCTTGCCTAGAAAATCCCATGGATGGAGGAGCCTGGTAGGCTGCAGTCCGTGGGGTCGCTAAGGGTCGGACACGACTGAGCGACTTCACTTTCACTTTTCACTTTCACACATTGGAGAAGGAAATGGCAACCCACTCCAGTGTTCTTGCCTGGAGAATCCCAAGGATGGGGGAGCCTGGTGGGCTTCTGTCTGTGGGGTCACACAGAGTCGGACACGACTGAAGTGACTTAGCAGCAGCAGTAATCAGTGATATTGTGCGTCTTTTCAGGTGCCTGTTGGCCATCAGATTTGTTTTAATCTAGCATGGGGAACATCATTTCTCTTCACAAAAATTATGTCTGACCTTGTTTTCAAAGGTGGCCTGGGAAATTCTGAGTCTCAAAATGTGGATGACATGTGGTAGCTGAAATGCCACCAACCTGAACAAAGAGGAGACCTTTGGAAGGCCAGAATCCAGTAGTTTGTTCAATTTTCCAAGCACAGAAATATGTTAGCTCTGAAAAACAGTCAGGGAGAAATTTGTTTAAAATGCAGTCTAGAAAGAGATTGCAATTTTCCCAAGTTCTCAGTCAGCTTAGGGAGGTTGTTAACAAGACTTTCAGAGTCCTAAACCTCTAATAATCAAGGTTTTCTAGTAAAGCCTGGGATTAGCAAGCCTCATAAATGATGTCTGGCTCAGAGTAGGGGGCCTGACTCTGAATGATTTCTACTTGGTCTTTTGGTTCTTCTTGTCACTCACTATCAAACACCCTAATAAGTAAAACAAAACAAAAGAAAGCAGAACTCTCTTTTGTCCATCAGTGGAATAGTTTTGAGCAAAAAGAAGAAAAGGGAGAAACTCATACAGTAGACAGTAAGGAATATATTTAAGAAGCATAACATTTATGTGATTTCAGATAATTAATTTTGGGGTTGATTTGAATGGAGAAGTGAGCAAAAATAAAATTTGAAAGTAGAATTCAAATTGACTTTCATTTATAAAAAATTGATTTTTTACATCACTTTAAAATAATCTGTTCCATAAGGTGATATGAACCTATGTAGTTACTAGCTGATATGATTACTAAAGAGCACATAAATGATTTTTCTGGTTTGCTTATAAGTACATGTTTCTGATTACAGTGCAGAATCTCAGAACACAAACAAATCTGAGAAACTCTGTTACTGAAACTGAAATCAGCAATTCAAAATTTGATGAATATGTTTAAGTAGAGTGTCAGGATGGTGGCATATTTAGGTATACGGCCCTGGAACTTCTCTGTGCTACTCTATGGCATGTCACATCAATCAGTGTGTTCATGGTCTAATGATTCCGGTTTCTGTTACCATCAGCTTTGTCTGTTCATTCATTTTCTTCTATTGCTATGTAGTACTCCATTGTATGAACCTTCGCAGTTTATGTGTCTATTCCCCCAAAGAACAGTGTAATGAGACTAGCCTGGTACCATTACTCTTGACCCCGGTGATAGAGAAACTGACAACAATTTTCAGGTTCATAATTTATTCATTGTTACTCTGAGAAACTTGCTTCACCTATGATATGCACAGTTGTCACTTAAGCATATAGGATAACAGTAATAATCTACTAGGATTGTAGATTGTGTTTTGTGGTTGTTGAATTTTAGTATTACACTTTATTTTCCATTCTTCTGTTTTTGAAAATTGGCATTTCAAAGAGAAACTTATTTTATTTTATTTTATTGGAGGCAAATTACCTTACATTAATATATTGGTTGGTTTTGCCATGCATTGACACGAATCTGCCCCGGGTGTACACGTGTTCTCTTTCTTGAACCCCCCTCCCACCTCCCTCTTACCCATATCCTCCCTCCAGGTCATCCCCGTGCACAAGCCCGAGCATCCTGTATCATGCGTTGAATGTGGACTGGTGATTCATTTCACATATGATAATATACATGCTACAATGCCATTCTCCCAAATCATCCCACCTTCACCCTCTCCCACAGAGTCCCAAAGACTGTTCTATATACCTATGTCTCTTTTGCTGTCTCGTATACAGGGGTAAGGTTACTATCTTTCTAAATTCCATATATATGCGTTAGTATACTGTATTGATGTTTTTCTTTCTGGCTTACTTCACTCTGTATAATAGGCTCCAATTTCATCCACCTCATTAGAACTGATTCAAAAGGATTCTTTTTGATGGCTGAAAAATACTCCATTGTGTATATGTACCAAAGCTTTCTTATCCATTCATCTGCAGATGGACATCTAGGTTGCTTCCATGTCCTGGCTATTATAAACAGTGCTGCAATGAACATTGGAGTACATGTGTCTCTTTCAATTCTGGTTTCCTCGGTGTGTATACCCAGGAGTGTGATTGCTGGATCATCTGGCAGTTCTATTTCCAGTTTTTTGAGGAATCTCCACACTGTTCTCCATAGTGGCTGTACTAGTTTGCATTCCCACCGACAGTGTAAGAGGGTTCCTTTTTCTCCACACCCTCTCCAGCATTTATTGCATGTAGACTGTTGGATCCAGCGGATGTTGGCAATTTGATCTCTGGTGCCTCTGCCTTTTCTAAAACCTGCTTGAACATCTGGGAGTTCACGGTTTACATACTGCTGAAGCCTGGCTTGGAGAATTTTGAGCATGACTTTACTAGCGTGTGAGATGAGTGCAATTGTGCGGTAGTTTGAGCATTCTTTGGCATTGCCTTTCTTTGGGATTGGAATGAAGACTGACCTCTTCCAGTCCTGTGGCCACTGCTGAGTTTTCCATATCTGCTGGCATATTGAGTGCAGCACTTTCACAGCATCATCTTTCAAGACTTGAAATAGCTCAACTGGAATTCCATCACCACCACTAGCTTTGTTCGTAGTGATGCTTTCTAAGGCCCACTTGACTTCACATTCCAAGATGTCTGGCTCTAGGTCAGTGATCACATTATCGTGACTATCTTGGTCGTGAAGATCTTTTTTGTACAGTTCTTCTGTGTATTCCTGCCACCTCTTCTTAATATCTTCTGCTTCTGTTAGGTCCATACCATTTCTGTCCTTTATCGAGCCCATCTTTGCATGAAAAGTTCCCTTGGAATCTCTAATTTTCTTGAAGAGGTCTCTTGTTTTTCCTATTCTGTTGTTTTCCTCTATTTCTTTGCATTGATCGCTGAGGAAGGCTTTCTTATCTCTCCTTGCTATTCTTTGGAACTCTGCATTCAGATGCTTATATCTTTCCTTTTCTCCTTTGCTTTTCGCCTCTCTTCTTTTTACAGCTATTTGTAAGGCCTCCTCAGACAGCCATTTCGCTCTTTTGCATTTCTTTTCCATGGGGATGGTCTTGGTCCCTGTCTCCTGTACAATGTCACGAACCTCCGTCCAGAGTTCATCAGGCACTCTATCAATCAGATCTAGTCCCTTAAATCTATTTCTCACTTCCACTGCATAATCATAAGGGATTTGATTGAGGTCATATCTGAATGGTCTAGTGGTTTTCCCTACTTTCTTCAATTTAAGTCTGAACTTCGCAATAAGGAGTTCATGATCTGAGCCACAGTCAGCTCCTGGTCTTGTTTTCGCTAACTGTATACAGCTTCTCCATCTTTGGTTGCAAAGAATATAATCAATCTGATTTCGGTGTTGACCATCTGGTGATGTCCATGTGTAGAGTCTTCTCTTGTGTTGTTGGAAGAGGGTGTTTGCTATGACCAGTGCATTCTCTTGACAAAACTCTATTAGCCTTTGCCCTGCTTCATTCCGTGCTCCAAGGCCAAATTTGCCTGTTACTCCAGGTGTTTCTTGACTTCCTACTTTTGCATTCCAGTCCCCTATAATGAAAAGGACATCTTTTTTGGGTGTTAGTTCTAAAAGGTCTTGAAGGTCTTCAAAAAGCAAGAGAGTTTCAGAAAAACATCTATTTCTGCTTCATTGACTATGCCAAAGCCTTTGACTGTGTGGATCACAATAAACTGTGGAACATTCTGAAAGAGATGGGAATCCCAGACCACCTGACCTGCCTCTTGAGAAACCTGTATGCAGGTCAGGAAGCAACAGTTAGAACCGGTCATGGAACAACAGACTGGTTCCAAATAGGAAAAGGAGTGCGTCAAGGTTGTATATTGTCACCTTGCTTATTTAACTTATATGCAGAGTACATCATGAGGAACGCTGGGCTGGAAGAAGCACAGGCTGGAGTCAAGATTGCTGGGAGAAATATCAATAACCTCAGATATGCAGATGACACCACCCTTATGGCAGAAAGTGAAGAGGAACTCAAAAGCCTCTTGATGAAAGTGAAAGAGGAGAGTGAAAAGGTTGGCTTGAAGCTCAACATTCAGAAAACAAAGATCATGGCATCTGGTCCCATCACTTCATGGGAAATAGATGGAAAAACAGTGGAAACAGTGTCAGACTTTGTTTTTTTGGGCTCCAAAATCACTGCAGATGCTGATTGCAGCCATGAAATTAAAAGACGCTTGCTCCTTGGAAGGAAAGTTATGACCAACCTTGATAGTATATTAAAAAGCAGAGACATTACTTTGCCGACCAAGGTCCGTCTGGTCAAGGCAATGGTTTTTCCCGTGGTCATGTATGGATGTGAGAGTTGGACTGTGAAGAAAGCTGATCGCCGAAGAATCGATGCTTTTGAACTGTGGTGTTGGAGAAGACTCTTGAGAGTCCCTTATACTGCAAGGAGATCCAACCAGTCCATTCTAAAGGAGATCAATCCTGGATGTTCATTGGAGGGACTGATGCTAAAGCTGAAACTCCAATACTTTGGCCACCTCATGAGACGAGTTGACTCACTGGAAAAGACTCTGATGCTGGGAAAGGTTGGGGGCGGGAGGAGAAGGGGACGACGGAGAATGAGATGGCTGGATGGCATCACCGACTCTGTGGACATGAGTTTGAGTGTACTCCGGGAGTTGGTGATGGACAGGGAGGCCTGGCGTGCTGTGATTCATGGGGTCGCGGAGAGTCGGACACGACTGAGCGACTGAACTGAACTGAGACTGTTGGATAGCAGCCATTCTGACTGGTGTGAAATGGTACCACATTGTGGTTTTGATTTGCATTTCTATGATGATGAGGGATGTTGAGCATTTTTTCATATGTTTGTTAGCCATCTGTATGTCTTCTTTGGAGAAATGTCTGTTTAGTTCTTTGGCCCATTTTTTGATTGGGTCATTTATTTTTCTGGAATTGAGCTGCAGGAGCTGCTTGTATATTTTGGAGATTAATCCTTTATCAGTTGCTTCATTTGCTATTATTTTCTCCCATTCTGAAGGCTGTCTTTTCACCTTGATTATAGTTTCCTTTGCTGTGCAGAAGCTTTTGATTTTAATTAGGTCCCATTTGTTTATTTTTGCTTTTATTTCCAATATTCTGGGCGGTGGGTCATGGAGGATCCTGCTGTGATTTATGTTGGAGAGTGTTTAGCCTACGTTCTCCTCTAGGAGTTTTATAGAATCTGGTCTTACATTTAGCTCTCTAATCCATTTTGAGTTTATTTTGGTGTATGGTGTTAGGAAGTGTTCTAGCTTCATTCTTTTACAAGTGGCTGACCAGTTTTCCCAGCACCACTTGTTAAAGAGACTGTCTTTTCTCCATTTTATATTCTTGCCTTCTTTGTCAAAGATAAGGTGTCCACAGGTGCGTGGATTTATCTCTGGGCTTTCTATTTTGTTCCATTGATCTATATTTCTGTCTTTATGCAAGTACCATACTGTCTTGATGACTGTGGCTTTGTAGAGCCTGAAGTCCGGCAGGTTAATTCCTCCAGTTCCATTCTTCTTCTTCAAGATTGCTTTGGCTATTTGAGGTTTTTTGTATTTCCACACAAATTGTGAGATTATTTGTTCTAGTTCTGTGAAAAATATCGTTGTTAGCTTGATAGGGATTGCATTGAATGTATAAATTACTTTAGGTAGTATACTCATTTTTACAGTATTTATTCTTCCAATCCACGAACACGGTATATTTCTCCATCTATTGGTGTCCTGTTTGATTACTTTCACTAGTGTTTTATAGTTTTCTATGTACAAGTCTTTTGTTTCCTTAGGTAGATATATTCCTAAATATTTACTTCTTTTCGTTGCGATACTGAATGGAATAGTTTCCTCAATTTCTCTTTCTATTTTCTCATTATTAGTGTATAGGAATGCAAGAGAGTTCTGTGTGTTAATTTTATATCCTGCAACTTTACTGTATTCATTGATTAGCTCTAGTAGTTTTCTGGTAGAGTCTTTAGGGTTTTCTGTGTAGAGGATCATGTCATCAGCGAACAGTGAAAGTTTTACTTTTTCTTTTCCAATTTGTATTCCTTTTATGTCTTTTTCTGCTCTGATTGCTGTAGCCAAAACTTCCAGAACTATGTTGAAAAGTAGTGGTGAGAGTGGGCATCCTTGTCTTGTTCCTGACTTTAGGGGAAATTCTTTCAGTTTTTCACCGTTGAGGATAATGTTTGCTGTGGGTTTGTCATATATAGCTTTTATTATGTTGAGGTATGTCCCTTCTATTCCCACTTTCTGGAGGGTTTTAATCATAAATGGATGTTGAATTTTGTCGAAGGCTTTCTCTGCATCTATTATTTTTCAGTTTGTTAATGTGGTGTATTACGTTGATTGATTTGCGGATATTGAAGAATCCTTGAATTCTTGGAATAAAGCCCATTTGGTCATGATGTATGATCTTCTTAATGTGTTGTTGGATTCTGATTGCTAGAATTTTGTTAAGGATTTTTGCATCTATGTTCATCTGTGATATTGGCCTATAGTTTTCTTTTTTTGTGGGATTTTTACCAGGTTTTGGGATTAGGGTGATGGTGGCCTCATAGAATGAGTTTGGAAGTTTCCCTTCCTCAGCAATTTTCTGGAAGAGTTTGAGTAGAATAGGTGTTAGCTCTTCTCTAACTTTTTGGTAGAATTCAGCTGTGAAGCTGTCTGGACCTGGGCTTTTGTTTGCTGGAAGATTTCTGATTACAGCCTCTAGTTTCGTGCTTGTGATGGGTCTGTTCAGATTTTCTATTTCTTCCTGGTTCAGTTTTGGCAAGGTGTACTTTTCTAGGAATTTGTCCATTTCTTCCAAGTTATTCATTTTATTGCCATATAATTGCTGATAGTATTCTCTAATAATCCTTTGTATTTCTGTGTTGTTCGTTGTGATCTCTCCATTTTCATTTCTAATTTTATTGATTTGGTTCTTCTCCCTTCGTTTCTTGATGAGTCTGGCTAGTGGTTTGTCAATTTTATTTACCTTCTCAAAGAACCAGCTTTTGGCTTTGTTGATTTTTGCTATGGTCTCTTTTGTTTCTTTTGCATTTATCTCTGCCCTAATTTTTACGATTTCTTTCCTTTTACTGACCCTGGGGTTCTTCATTTCTTCCTTTTCTTGTTGCTTTAGATGTAGAGTTAGGTTTTTTAGTTGACTTTTTTCTTGTTTCTTGAGGTGTGCCTGTATTGCTATGAACTTCCCCCTTAGCACTGCTTTTACAGTGTCCCAGAGATTTTGGGTTGTTGTGTTTTCATTTTCATTCATTTCTATGCATATTTTGATTTCTCTTTTGATTTCTTCTATGATTTGTTCATTATTCAGCAGCGTGTTGTTCAGCCTCCATATGTTGGCATTTTTAATAGTTTTTCTCCCGTAATTGAGATCTAATCTTACTGCATTGTGGTCAGAAAAGATGCTTGGAATGATTTCAATTTTTTTGAATTTACCAAGGCTAGATTTATGGCCCAGGATGTGATCTATCCTGGAAAAGGTTCCATGTGCGCTTGAGAAAAAGGTGAAATTCATTGTTTTGGGGTGAAATGTCCTATAGATATCTATTAGGTCTAACTGGTCTATTGTATCATTTAAAGTTTGTATTTCCTTGTTAATTTTCTGTTTAGTTGATCTATCCATAGGTGTGAGTGGGGTATTAAAGTCTTCCACTATTATTGTGTTATTGTTAATTTCCCCGTTCATACTTGTTAGTAATTGTCTTACATATTGCTGTGCTCCTATGTTGGGTGCATAAATATTTATAATTGTTATATCTTCTTCTTGGATCGATCCTTTGATCATTTTGTAGTTTCCTTCTTTGTCTCTTTTCACAGCCTTTGTTTTAAAATCTATTTTATCTGATATGAGTATTGCTACACCTGCTTTCTTTTGGTCTCTATATGCGTGGAATGTATTTTTCCAGCCCTTCACTTTCAGTCTGTATGTGTCCCTCGTTTTGAGGTGGGTCTCTTGTAGACAACATATATGGGGGTCTTGTTTTTGTATCCATTCAGCCAGCCTTTGTCTTTGTTTGGGGCATTCAACCCATTTACGTTTAAGGTGATTATTGATAAGTATGATCCCGTTGCCATTTTCTTTATTGTTTTGGGTTCGAGTTTATATACCTTTTCTGTGTTTCCTGTCTAGAGAAGATCCTTTAGTATTTGTTGGAGAGCTGGTTTGGTGATGCTGAGTCCTCTCAGCTTTTGCTTGTCTGTAAAGCTTTTGATTTCTCCTTCATATTTGAATGAGATCCTTGCTGGTATAGTAATCTGGGCTGTAGGTTACTTTCTTTCATCACTTTAAGTATGTCTTGCCATTCCCTCCTGGCCTGAAGAGTTTCTGCTGAAAGATCAGCTGTTATCCTTATGGGGATCCCCTTGTGTTATTTGTTGTGTGCTTTGGAGTATTTCACCTTGGGTTTATCCTGTTAGGGACTCTCTTTGTTTCTTGGACTTGGGTGATTATTTCCTTTCTCATTTTAGGGAAATTTTCAACTATTATCTCCTCAAGTATTCTCTCATGGTCTTTCTTTCTGTCTTCTTCTTCTGGGACTCCTATGATTCGAATGTTGGGACATTTAATATTGTCCCATAGAAGGCAATGGCAAGCCACTCCAGTACTCTTGCTAGAAATTCCCATGGATGGAGGAGCCTGGTAGGCTGCAGTCCGTGGGGTCGCTAAGGGTCAGACACGACTGAGTGACTTCACTTTCCCTTTTCACTTTCACACATTGGAGAAGGAAATGGCAACCCACTCCAGTGTTCTTGCCTGGAGAATCCCAGCGACAGTGGAGCCTGGTAGGCTGCTGTCTATGGGGTCGCACAGAGTTGGACACAACTGAAGTGACTTAGCATATGTTTCTAATATTGTCCTCATTTCTTTTAATTCATTTTTCTTTTTCCATCTCTGTTTCATTCATTTCTACAGTTCTATCTTCTAGCTCGCTTATCCTGTCTTCTGCCTCTGTTATTCTACTGTTTGTTCCCTCGAGAGTGTTTCTGATCGCATCTATTGCATTATTCATTGTATATTGACTCTTTTTTATTTCCTCTAATTCCTTATTAAACATTTCTTGCATTTTCTCAATCCTTTTCTCCAGTTTATTTATCTGTAACTCCATTTACTTTCCAGATTTTGAATCATTTTCACAATTAAAAATCGAAATTCCTTATCGGGTAGGTTCCCTATATCTTCCTCTTTTGTTTGTGTTGGTGGGTATTTATCTTGTTCCTTTACTTGCTGGGTATTTCTCTGCCTCTTCATCTTGCTTATATTGCTGTGTTCGGGGTGGACTTTCCGTCTTCTGACAGTTTGTGGGGTTCTCTTTTTTATGTAGTTACCTCACTGTGTGTGGGGTTGGATGGGTGACTTGTCAAGGTTCCCTTGTTAGGGAAGCTTGTGTCGATGTTCTGGTGGGTGGAGCTAGATTTCTTCTCTCTGGAGTGCAATGAAGTGTCCAGTAATCAGTTTGAGATGTCAGTGGGTTTGGAGTGGCTTTGGGCAGCCTGTATATTGAAGCTCAGAGCTATTCTCCTGTGTTGCTGGATAGTTTACATAGTATGTCTTTCACTGAAACCTGTTGACCCTTGGGTGGTGCCTGGTTTCAGTGTATGTATGGAGGCATTTGATGAGTACCTATCAGTTAATGTTCTCTGGAACAGGAGATCTCTGGTGTTCTCAGGATTTGGACTTAAGCTTCTGCCTCTGTTTTTCAGTCTTATTCTTGCAGTAGGCTCAAGGCTTCTCCCTCTGTTACTTCCAAGGCAGTTCCTTCTGTTGAAAAAGCTCTTCTGTTTTCTGGTCTCCTCAGTGTCTAATTCCTGTCCTGACACCAGGATTCGGTGGTGGACACTTTTTTTTTTTTTTTTCCTGGCTCACCTGTTCAGTCCTGCTGTGGGCAGGGAGGAACGCAGCTAACAAATATCTCTGGCGTCTGTGGGGAGTGCTCACAGTGTCTCAGCTACACTGGGAATGCTCCTGCTTGAGGCATGTGTGCTTTCCCTGTTTATGCTGCTTAGGCTCTAGGTTGCTCTGCCAGGAGCTTTCCGTGGCTGGCGCTGGGTTGCATGCACTTCCCAGGTCTGAGCAGCTCAGGTTCAGGTCCTCTGGTACTCCACATAGGCGCAGACTTGGCTGGGCCTGCGTTTTGTGCCTTCCCCGGTCCGAGCAGCTCAGGTGACCAGGCGTTTGGCGAACGCGGTCGCTGTGACTTATCGCCTTCCCGGTCCCTGCTGTTTGGTTTTATGTGTGTACAACCAGCGCACTTTCTCAGGCGGATATTTACCAGCCCGAACCCAAGAAGTCTTGGTTAGGAAGGAAGCCTGCCTGCAGCTTGGTATGGGAGGCCTCTCTGGGGCAGCGGCTGCCCCTTCTGGCGCTGGCTGCCCTCCCTGCCTGTGTTGGTGGGGGCTGGAGGATGGGCTGCCTGCTGCTGGCTCGCTCTGCTCAGTCTTTTTTTCTGTGAGCGGGGCTGGTGGAGTCTTAGGTTGGGGCTTTTTGCAGCCTTTTCACAACCTTTTCGCCATTTAGCTGTAGCGTCTGCTTCACTATTTTGAGTTCGCGCCCTCAGTTTGCCCTGGGGCGTTCAAGCCAGTTTCTCCCTCTAAGCGCCACTGCCAGCACCTCCCTGCCCAACCCCTGCCTGCTAGTGGGGGGTGCGGGCATCTGCGCCGCTTCTCCGATGAGAGTTTCCTCTGGGCACTTAGTCTGTGGGTTTTAATTATTTATGTCTTTTGTCTCCCAGTTATGTGGCCCTCTGAGGTTCTACTCGCCAATGTTTCCAGGTGTTTGGAATCTTCTCTTTTTTTTAAGCCTCCCTTGCCGGGACGGAGCTCTGTCCCTCCCTCTTTTGTCTCTCTTTTTATCTTCTATACTATTTCCTACCTCCTTTCGAAAACTATGGGCTGCTTTTCTGGGTGCCTGATGTCCTCTGCCAGTATTCAGAAGTTGTTTTGTGGGATTTACTCAGCATTCAAATGTTCTTTTGCTGATTTTGTGGCGGAGAAAGTGGTCGCCCCGTCCTATTCCTCCGCCATCTTACCGTGCTCCAAATAGAAACTTTAAGTAACATTTGTGAATATTTTCAAGATTCCTCCAACAGGTATTTTCTTTATTCATATGGTTAATCCATGTATTTAGATAATAAAGTGACAAAAAATCCATCCCTCAAGGCTGTTTATAAACTATGGACTATAAAGTATGTTGAAAGTAGACTCACCTGCTTGTCAGTTGCAAAGTCATGTTAAGCCTTCTATATAATTTATTTCTTTTACTACTCTTGATTTTCTACTGGGCTTTACACACAGGTAAGGAACCATCTATTATGCCTGTAATGTTTTTTAAAACAGTATTTTAAAAGGTGGACAGATGTTCCCTGGGAAATGGTAGAAAACCAAGTATGTTGTAGAGGTAAATGGTGATAAAGATTAATATTTTCTGCTAACTGAGTTAGGAGTAGAAGACACTAAGTCCAGCATCAGTGTGTCTTTTTTGGGACAAGACATGGTGGAATGAAATTCTGTTTCTTTCATAGACATTCACAGTCCATCTTCATTTTCATTTTAAAAATAAATTTGGTGGTCTTTGTATTTTGTTAATCAAGACTACCTACTTATGCATGATAGAAACATATTTAAAATCACCTATACATATCAAGGCTATGGTTTTTCCAGTGGTCATGTATGGATGTGAGAGTTGGACTATAAGGAAAGCTGAGGGCAGAAGAATTGATGCTTTTGAACTGTGGTGTTGGAGAAGACTCTTGAAAGTCCCTTGAACTGCAAGGAGATCCAACCAGTCCATCCTAAAGGAGATCAGTCCTGGGTGTTCATTGGAAGGACTGATGTTGAAGCTGAAATTCCAGTACTTTGGCCACCTGATGAGAAGAGCTGACTCATTAGAAAAAACCCTGATGCTGGGAAGAATTGAGGGAAGGAGGAGAAGGGGATGACAGAGGATGAGATGGTTGGATGGCATCACTGTCTCAATGGATATGGGTTTGGGTGGACTCTGGTAGTTGGTGATGGACAGGGAGGCCTGGCATGCTGCAGTTCATGGGGTCACAAAGAGTCGGACAAGACTGAGCGACTAAACTGAACTGAACTGATACATATACAGGCAGTATCAATAATAATAATTTAAATTTACTGACTTACAAAAATGCAATGTCCAGGATTCTGTTTGACTTTAGGCATGGATTGAAGCATGACATGGAGCTCAGAGGATGTCATCCGTATCAATTTCACTCTGTCACTTGGAAGTGCTGGTCAGATGACGGCCAGGGGTCCAATAATCTCACTCATGTGCTTCAGTTCAGTTCAGTTCATTTCAGTCATTCAGTCTTGTCCGACTCTTTGTGACCTCATGAATCTCAGCACGCCAGGCCTCCCTGTCCATTACCAACTCCTGGAGTTCACCCAAACTCATGTCCATCAAGTCAGTGATGCCATCCAGTCATCTCATCCTCTGTTGTCCCCTTCTCTTCCTGCCTTTAATCCCTCCCAGCATCAGGGTCCTTTCCAATGAGTCAACTCTTCACATGAGGTGGCCAAAGTATTGGAGTTTCATGTGCTTCAGTTCAGCTCACTTCAGTCACTCAGTCGTGTCCACTCTTTGTGACCCCATGAATCACAGCATGCCAGGCCTCCCTATCCATCACCAGCTCCCGGAGTTCACTCAAACTCATGTCCATCGAGTCGGTGATGCCATCCAGGCATCTCATTCTCTGTCGTCCCCTTCTCCTCCGGACCCCAATCCCTCCCAGCATCAGAGTCTTTTCCAGTGAGTCAACTCTTCGCATGAGGTGGCCAAAGTATTGGTTTCAGCTTTAGCATCAGTCCTTCCAATGAACACCCAGGACTGATCTCCTTTAGAATGGACTGGTTGGATCTCCTTGCAGTCCAAGGGACTCTCAAGAGTCTTCTCCAACACCATAGTTCAAAAGCATCAATTCTTTGGTGCTCAGCTTTCTTTACAGTCCAACTCTCACATCCATACATGACCACTGGAAAAACCAAAGCTTTGACTAGACGGACCTTTGTTGGCAAAGTAATGTCTCTACTTTTTCATGTGCTTAGCAGTGGTCAAAGTTTCATGCTTTGAAAGCAGATACAAAGATGGAGTTTGTGGTTCTTATTTATTAGGAGTCAACACCTGTGAGAGGAAGAAGGGGGAAACAGAATTGGGCAGAGGGAGTTGTCAAGTTGAAATTCAGTTCCAGAAAATCCTCAGGCAGTGTGATAAGGAAATTTGGAATGAGTGGCCTTTTAGAATTATCTCACATCAGGCTTCCCTTGTGGCTCAGATGGTAAAGAATTTGCCTGCAATTCCAGAGACCCAGTTTGATCCCTGGATCGGGAAGATCCCTTGGAGAAGGGAATGGCAACCCACTCCAGTATTCTTGCCTGGAGAGTTCCCATGGACAGAGGAGCCTGCGGGCTACAGTCCTTGGGGTCCCAAAGAGTCAGACATGACTGAGCAACTAAGCACCCACAGCACAGGCCCCAAAAGCTGGGCCTTCATACCACTTCTTCAGTCAGTTACCAGAAGCATGCCTCCCTGGGAAGTGTGTGACCTGCAGCAAGGTTGGATCTCAGTGGCTAGAGAACTGCATCAGGCCCTGAAGGAGCCAATGGTTGAAGACTGTCTGCTGACTGCACTTTGTCCACTTGGGCAGAAAGCTGTACCCTCAGAGGGGATCTTTATGTTTACTACATTTTACCTGTTGTGTTGCTCACCTCTACTTAAACCTGTATTTGGAAGAGCATTTAGTGGGAAGAAACACAGCGCCTGTCACTGAAGTTGGTTTTATGAGTGTGTGTGTGGGGATCATAACTGGTACTTTTTCTTCCCCTCTAGTATTCATGCTAAATTCTTCTTAATCTTAGCTATCATCTTTCCTAACTTTAGTGTCCTGCCTATAGTCATGACCTAGATCTCCTGCCCAAGGAGTCTGGGTCCTGGGTTGCCATGCTGTTCTTAGTTTAACTGGGATTCATGTCCAACAAAGCCTCAACCCTACTGAGAACTGGGAAACTAAGCTTGTCATTTTCCTAAGAATGAGCCTTTATACCTCACCTTGCTCAGTTGCTTGAGGCAGCCTGCCTGGGAAGTGCGTAACCTGAGTTGGAAATGAGTTTAGAAACTTAGGTAAGGTACTGAAAGCACTAATAACTAAAGGATGTTTGCTGACCAGATTCAGCCCTTGTATGAATGTTTTCCTCATAGAAGGAACTTAGCAGTGCATCTTCAGGTCTGCCATATCAGATCCAATTGGAAAAGGCTATGACGGTCATAATAGTCCAGCATGAGGTGGGAGTATGGGCTCTTACTGGCCTCTTGTTAAACTTGCAAATCACTTACCCAGTCACTGTGGTCAGAGTACAGGCTTTTCCCATTGGTCCAACTCAGGTAATATGACCACAGGAGAGGAGGAATGTTCTCTTATTCCTCTAATGGAATCAGTTCACTATAGAAAACCTATCTTTATTTACCAGACTAAAAGGGAAAGAATTTTGGTCAGCCAAACACAGCTGATGTCCACTATTTGTAGGAATCAGTAAGGATTGTAGAAGTGGCTGTAAAGCATCTACAAAAGTAAGTTAGTATTGAAATCAAAAAGTCTAGTAAATTCTGGAATCAACACTTGTAGATCTCTAAGTTCAAGCCTGCAGGCAAGAACAAAAGTAAGAAAAAGCACAGTGTCCGCTTAGTAAGTGGAGAACCAGTAGCAACAGAAGTAAAAACTACTATGAACAAACCCCACAAAGGCCATCTAAAGGGATGTGTTCTTACTATGTGCTGATGACAATCAGTCTTTTTCTTAGCAGGAAACTCTTAGAATTTTATTTTGATGTGTGTCTTCCTATGTAGAGTGATTGTCAGAGTTTATCTAGGAAAATAGAAACCTTTTCAAGTATTTAAATTAGAAATAATATATTCAGGGCATCAACTAAATGGATAGAAAACAAATGGGATGGTGAGGCAGTTCAGTTTAGCAGCAGCAGGAAGCCACCACCACCAGTACTAGATTAGAGCAGTAAGGGGAGACAGCATGGTTAAAGGGGTCAAAGAGTTGGAGGCACCCAGTTACCTGTCTGGTGAGAGGTGAAGCCACATAGGAGATGCAGTGAATGCCAGAGACATTGCCCAAGTTTGAGTGGGAAGGGGAGGAAGAAATACACAGACTTTTCTTCCTGCTGGCCTTCCAGTTTCCCCTGAGCTTTGGAATAGCATAGCTGAGCCACAACCAGCTGACTTTAATCAGTAAACTAATACAATGCATCCTGTTGTAACCAGTCCCCTCTCCATGTATTGTGGAGGCTGGAAAGGACAAAGAATGCTCCGGAGGGCAAGGCCAAGGAATGACATTATAGTCAGGATGAAAACACTGTCAGTCTTGGACTAAATGCCTTAAATTTGAAGTGAAGCAAAGGAAAGGTAGTTCAGAGACTGAAATAGATATTCTCTCCTTTCTTAAGCAATTCTTATCCTTCCAAGTTTCCAAGACAGTAAATTGGTTGTGAGGGCTATTTCTCCAGGTCTCTTATCTCTGACACAGTAAGGCTCTTTTCATTTTTCAGAAAGATTTATTACCTGGAAAACCAACTGTGTATTAGTGATCTTGATTTCTGGATCTCATGGGGTTGGGGAATGTAAGTGCTGGAACAGTTTAGAAGTATGATGAAATAAAAGCAAAATTTACAACTGAGGTGGTTCATTGAAGAGCAAGTGCTGTTTATCTGGAAACGAATGCTGCAGATTAACCTTTGCTGCTGTTCAGTCACTCAGTCGTGTCTGACTATAACCCCATAGACTGCAGCATGTCAGGCTTCCCTGTCCTTCACTGTCTCCTGGAGTTTGTTCAAATTCATGTCTATTGATTTGGTGATGCCATCCAACCATCTCATTCTCTCTGTTGCCTTAACCTTAATTATTCCTTACAAATCACATACATTTTAACCTATGAAATCTTAACATATTAGAGATAAAGCTCATTAACACTGAATACTATAAAGGGAACATGTGACAATATTTTTGCTCATCTAAGCACACTATTACGTTTCCTCACCCAAATAAACCAGTCATTTGTCTCTGTCCATGAAATAAAATTATATTGACTGAAGTCTCTTCTCATTATTTTTTTTCCACTCCTAAGTATGTGGTGTTGGAGAAGACTCTTGAAAGTCCCTTGTACCGCAAGGAGATCCAACCAGTCCATTCTACGAGAGATCGATCCTGGGTGTTCATTGGAAGGACTGATGCTAAAGTTGAAACTGCAATACTTTGGCCACCTCATGCGACGAGTTGACTCACTGGAAAAGACTCTGATGCTGGGAAAGGTTGGGGGCGGGAGGAGAAGGGGACGACCGAGGATGAGATGGCTGGATGGCATCACCGACTCTGTGGACATGAGTTTGAGTGAACTCCGGGGGTTGGTGATGGACAGGGAGGCCTGGCGTGCTGTGATTCATGGGGTCGCGGAGAGTCGGACACGACTGAGCGACTGAACTGAACTGAAGCACACTATTGGCTACTAATGGTCTAGTGGGTCTCAGTGTACTAGCAGTATCCAGAGAGGTGTTTCAGTTGAAGGGATTTAGTCATGCTCTTAAGAAAATTATGTATTGTTTTCTCTATACATATACACAGAATGGGTCTTGATCCTAGTTTGCAGGTTTTGTTGTTTAAATAACCATTATTCCCTCCACATCATGTGAGCTAGTTCTGTTTGGACTTTCTTTAGAGTATTTGTCATTGTTCTGCTTGATGATGGAATGTCTCTTTCTTACTAGGCTCTTATCCCTGGGTTGGGAAGATTCCCTGGAGAAGGGAACAGCTACTGACTCCAGTATTCTGGCCTGGAGAATTCCATGGACTATACAGTCCTTGGAGTCTCAGAGAGTCGGACACAACTGAGTGACTTTCACTATATCTCTGGATTTGGTTTGTTAATATTTTGTTGAGGATTTTTATATTTATATTAGTGAAATATACTGATGTGTAATTGTTCTGTAAAGTCTTTATGTGGTTTCTGTTAAAAGACTGCCATATTTGGCTTGGTCTCCTCCTTTCTATGCCATTGTTGGAAAATTGTTCCCAGGAAAAGAATTAAGCATAAGTGGGATTTTACCTTCTTCCAGAGATTGTGGCATGTCACTATCTTTTGTACAGAGTCTAAACACATATTTTTCTGCTTTTGTACTTGTTCATGGTGGCTATACTAGTCTAGAATATGTTGCTTTGTCATAGCAGGTGGTGGGTAACCTCATGGAATATTCTGATATGTGATATGCTATTATTTTTTTCAGGAGTATGTAGGTTCTTGTTACCTATTTGCTACAGATTGCATATTAATTGCTTGGGCTATATTCATTCATTTATTCAATTAGTTGTGTGCTTCTAAAAATATTGAGTGGGTTTCCCAGGTGGCACAGTTGATAAGATCCCTGGGTCGGAATGATGCCCCTAGAGGAGGAAATGGCACCCTAGTGTTCTTCCCTGGAAAATTCCATGGACAGAGGAGCCTGGCACGTTACAGTCCATGAGGCTGCAAAATAAGTCAGGCACAGCTGAGTGCACATATGCGTGTATATACACTCATACACCAGTAATACCGAGTACTCAGTCAAGGCTATGGTTTTTCCAGTAGTCATGTATGGATGTGAGAATTGGACTATAAAGAAAGCTGAGTGCTAAAGTATTGATGCTTTTGAATTATGGTGTTGGAGAAGACTCTTGAGAGTCCCTTGGATAGCAAAGAGATCCAACCAGTCTATCCTAAAGGAAATCAGTCTTGAGTGTTCATTGGAAGGACTGATATTGAAGCTGAAACTTGAATACATTGGCCACCTGATGCAAAGGGCTGACTCATTTGAAAAGACCCTGATGCTGGGAAAGATTGAGGGCAGGAGGAGAAGGGGATGACAGAGGATGAGATGGTTGGATGGCATCACCAACTCAATGGATATGAGTTTGGGTAGATTCTGGGAGTTTGTGATGGACAGGGAGGCCTGGTGTGCTCTATTCCATGGGATAGCAAAGAGTTGGACACAACTGAGTGACTGAACTGAACTGAATATAGGGTAAAGAGTGAAAGAGGTGTGATACTTGATTTCATGTGATCTGCATACATTTTATTTATTTATTTATTTTACATGCACTTTAGAATTGAGTTGTAATATTGAAAATAAACTTTATATTTGGCTCGATAAACGACAGAAACGGTATGGACCTAACAGAAGCAGAATATATTAAGAAGAGGTGACAAGAATACACAGAAGAACTGTGCAAAAAAGATCTTCACGACCAAGATAATCACGATGGTGTGATCACTGACCTAGAGCTGGACATCTTGGAATGTGAAGTCAAGTGGGCCTTAGAGAACATCACTGCGAAAAAAGCTAGTGGAGGTGATGGAATTCCAGTTGAGCTATTTCAAATCCTGAAAGATGATGCTGTGAAAGTGCTGCACTCAATATGCCAACAAATTTGGAAAACTCAGCAGTGGCCACAAGACTGGAAAAGTCAGTCTTCATTCCAATCCCAAAGAAAGGCAATGCCAAAGAATGCTCAAACTACCGCACAATTGCACTCATCTCACACGCTAGTAAAGTCATGCTGAAAATTCTCCAAGCTAGGCTTCAGCAATACATGAACCGTGAACTCCCAGATGTTCAAGCAGGTTTTAGAAAAGGCAGAGGCACCAGAGATCAAATTGCCAACATCCTCTGGATCATGGAGAAAGCAAGAGAGTTCCAGAAAAACATCTATTTCTGCTTCATTGACTATGCCAAAGCCTTTGACTGTATGGATCACAATAAACTGTGGAAAATTCTGAAAGAGATGGGAATACCAGAACACCTGACCTGCCTCTTGAGAAACCTGTATGCAGGTCAGGAAGCAATAGTTAGAACTGTACATGGAACAACAGACTGGTTCCAAATAGGAAAAGGAGTACGTCAAGGGTGTATTTGTCACCCTGCTTATTTAACTTATATGCAGAGTACATCATGAGGAACGCTGGGCTGGAAGAAGCACAAGCTGGAATCAAGATTGCCGGGAGAAATATCAATAACTTCAGATATGCAGAAGACATCACCCTTATGGCAGAAAGTGAAGAACTAAAGCGTCTTTTGGTGAAAGTGAAAGAGGAGAGTGAAAAGGTTGGCTTGAAGCTCAACATTCAGAAAACAAAGATCATGGCATCTGGTCCCATCACTTCATGGGAAATAGACGGAAAAACAGTGGAAAGAGTGTCAGACTTTGCTTTTTTTGGCTCCAAAATCACTGCAGATGCTGATTGCAGCCATGAAATTAAAAGACGCTTACTCCTTGGAAGGAAAGTTTTGACCAACCTAAATAGTATATTAAAAGCAGACACATTACTTTGCCAACCAAGGTCTGTCTAGTCAAGGCTATGGTTTTTCCCATGGTCATGTATGGATGTGAGAGTTGGACTGTGAAGAAAGCTGATTGCCGAAGAATTGATGCTTTTGAACTGTGGTACTGGAGAAGACTCTTGAGAGTCCCTTGGACTGCAAGGAGATCCAACCAGTCCATTCTAAAGGAGATCAATCCTGGGTTTTCATTGGAAAGACTGATGCTAATGATGAAATCCAATACTTTGGCCACTTCATGCAAAGAGTTGACTCAGTGGAAAAGTCTCTGATGCTGGGAGGTATTGGGGGCAGGAGGGGACGGGGATGACAGAGAATGAGATGCCTGGATGCCATTACCGACTCGATGGATATGAGTTTGAGTGAACTCTGGGAGTTGGTGATGGACAGGGAGGCCTGGCATGCTGTGATTCATGGGGTCGCAGAGTCGGATATGACTGAGTGACTGAACTGATGTGAACTGAACTGAACTGATAGGTTAATTTGAGGAAGACACCTTTGCAGTATTCCTCTCTACATTCCATAGAATAATTTCAAATCACCCTTCTCTCCTTGAAAACATTTAAAAATTTTTTTTCTGTCTCTTTTCTTAAATATAGGATTTTCATATTTCTTATTTGGCTAACCCTATGTATTTTATGGAAAGGGTTTTGTTGCTGTTGTCAGTGTGCTATTTTCCCTCCATTACATTCTGGTGGTTGTTGTTGGTATAAAAGAAAGCTGTTGCTTTCTGTATGAATCATTTGCTACTCTCTCTATGAAATTCTAATATTTGTTTCTTTGGGATATGCCAGGTAGAGTTTACTGGATCTTTTTTTCCATAAAATATACTCTGCAGTATATTAGTTAATGCTGTGTATTAGTACAGTGCCTGTGTTAATCTTACGCGAACAGGCTGTATACGCATTTTCTCTGCAGGGATTGGTATTCAGTGTAGTGTGGCCATAGCGGTTTTACACTTCTCTTGGAATGGCCAGTCACTTCCTGTTTAGAGTCAGGATTGGAAAAATTGAATTCCAATCCATGCAGCATCATCAGTTCAGTTCAGTCGCTCAGTCCTGTACGACTCTTCGTGATACCATGGACTGCAGCATGCCTGTCCTCCCTGTCCATCACCAACTCCCGGAGTTTGCTGAAACTCATGTCCATTGAGCCGGTGATTCCATCCAAACATCTCATCCTCTGTTGTCCCCTTCTCCTCCTGCCTTCAATCTTTCCCAGCATCAGGGTCTTTTCCAATGAATCAGTTCTTTGCCTCAGGTGGCCACAGTATTGGAGTTTCAGTTTCAGCTTCAGCATCAGTCCTTCCAATGAATATTCAGGACTGATTTCCTTTAGGATAGACTGGTTGGATCTCCTTGCAGTCCAAGGGACTCACAAGAGTCTCCTCCAACACCACAGTTCAAAAGCATCAATGCATAGGCACTCAGCTTTATTTACAGTCCAACACTCACATCCATACATGACTACTGGAAAAACAATAGCTTTGAGTAATTGGAACTTTGTTGGCAAAGTAATGTCTGTGCTTTTTAATATGCTATCTAGCTGGGAAGGATTGGGGGCGGGAGGAGAAGGGGACGACAGAGAATGAGATGGCTGGATGGCATCACTGACTCGACAGACATGAGTTTGAGTGAACTCCGGGAGTTGGTGATGGACAGGGAGGCCTGGCGTGCTGTGATTCATGGGGTCGCAAAGAGTTGGACACGACTGAGCGACTGAACTGAACTGAAGGTTGGTCATAACTTTCTTCCAAGAAGCAAGCGTCTTTTAATTTCATGACTGCAGTCACCATGTGCAGTGATTTTGGAGCCTCCCCCCCCACCAAAAAAATTCTGTCACTGTTTCCATTGTTTCTCCATCTGTTTGCCATGAAGTGATGGGACCAGATGCCATGATCTTAGTTTTCTGAATGCTGAGTTTTAAGCCAACTTTTCACTCTCCTCTTTCACTTTCATCATGAGGGTCTTTAGCATCATATTGTCAACTTAACAGTTGCAATCTAAAAGTTGAGAGTTATGTTTTATTTTGTGGGAATTTTTAGGACTTCAGTCTTGGGAGATAGCATCTCAAGTAATCCTGGGAGAACTGCTCCAAGGAAGTGGGGGGAGGAATAAGAATATATAGAGGTTTGGAGAATCCCAGGGACAGGGGAGCCTGGTGGCTGCTGTCTATGGGGTCGCACAGAGTCAGACACGACTGAAGTGACTTAGCAGCAACAAAAGATAGGTAGTCTGAACATCAAATGTATTTTGTGAATTATAGAAAACCAGATATCCCAAGTTACAAAATTTAGTGCTTTTCTATATATGGTAAGATGCAAGAGTCTGTCTGGACTCACTGAAGTCATTCTTTTCATATGATCTCAGTTATCTGGGACCAGTATCCTGCGTTTTTCACCTTCTGAGTTCCTCCATGCTCACTGTAAGGAGTGGCTGCCGCTTGGTGGCTGCCGGATCACACAGATATTCTTTCTGAGTGCCCTTTGGGTTCAGGAATTCACATTTGGAGATCTGGAATAGCTGATGACTATGAAATTCTCATTTACTGATATGACTGTAAGTATTTCATTTCTTGTATCTTACCCTGTGAAATACCAGTAAACAGCTTTCTGGACATAGTCCCTTAGGGCAGGCCTTCTTAACCATATAAAGCTACATGGTGGTAAGGCTACATAATTTTTCTTCTGCCCATGAAAGTATGAGAAAAAGCCATATTTCACTGTATATATATATATATATTTTTCTTTTTTTTGGAGGGGAGGATATGTCCATCTGCAAACTCATGTTTGCTTTTAATAAGTGTATTTTAAATTTTGAAATGTTGACATAAATAACTTGTACAACCATCATATTTTTCCAAATATTAATAGTAATATAGATTAAGTCATCAATAATTGGATGAAAAAATCATTATTATATAGTATTCTATCACCTCAAGACACTGTATATCTTTTATTTTTAAATATATTTTGTATATTGCATCCTTTGTTTTAAAGGTATTAATGGCACTCTAAAATCACCCATATTCTGTTTATTTAAACATGGTTTCTAATAGGTTTTGTTATTATACTTACTGAATTTCTCTACCTGACAGCCTTAGGTTTCAAGCTAAGGAAGTACACACACCATTGGAAATTTTCATTATTTGGAAATATAAGAACATTTTTTGAAGCTGAATTGTAGAAAATGACTTTTCTTATTGTCTGGGTTATTTTAGAAAATAAAAGGAAAAGCAAATGTTGATTGGCTAGTCTGAGTGGTACACCAGCTATGGTTTAAAAAATACTCCAAAAAGATGATAAATAATGACTTTTTCTTCTTATGAAAAATGCCCATACATACAGAATTTTATGTTCAGCTTTGATTTGTTTGAACCTCCTCATTTTGCAGGTAGCAAACAGTTGCAGGGAGGAAATAAGCCTCATGACTAAGCAGAAATAAATTCTGGTTTAGAAAGTCTTCTGATATAGTCTAATGCATCTGTGATACTATAGGATAGCTAAACAAAAAGCAGGCAAAGGGGAAGAAGAAGTGACATGAATAGACATGAAAGGGATGCAAACAGAAGCAAAGAAATATTCAACAAAGGTATTTGATTGCCTAAGTGAATGACAAAATAGGAAGTAACATACAAGTGGTGATATGGCAAACATAATAATTTTTTCATTCTTGAGGATAAAACTTCATGAGTGCTAATGTTAAAAAAAGAGAAGAGGCAAGTTCTATCACTAACATAGTTAGAACAAGTAGACTATTAATATATTTGCACAGGTAATTGTTAGGAATTAAATGAACAATAGGAAAGCTGTCCATGGCTCTGAAACTGGAAGGTTAGAGTATGTAGGTTGGACTGTACCCTGAGTCTCTCTCTATACATGTTTATATATATATATGAGCTTCCCTGGTGGCTCAGATGGTAAAAGCGTCTGTTTGCAGTGCGGGAGACCCAGGTTCAATCCCTGGGTCAAGAAGATCCCCTGGAAAAGGAAACGGCAACCCACTCCAGTATTCTTGCCTGGAAAATTCCATGGATGGAGGAACCTTGTAAGCCACAGTCTACAGGGTCGCAAAGAGTCGGACACATCTGAGCAACTTCGCTTTCACTTTCTTTTCATGTGTGTGTGTGTGTGTGTGTGTGTGTGTGTATGTAGTTTACTTACAAAAACACAGAACTGTTTTACTTTTTATAAGGTCAAGATAAGAAATAATGATGCTAAAACCAACAGTAAGAAATTGAATAAAATACTAATTATCTGTTTCATACACTGTTGGGTCTTCTCATTAACTTTTATAAAAATGTAAAATCTCTGTGGAATCTAAGAAAATGGTACAAATGGCCCTATTTATAAAACAAATAGAGTAACAGATGTAGAAAACAAACTTATTGTTACCAAGGGGAAGGGGTGAGGGATAAATTGGGAGATTGGGGGTGACACATACACACTACCAGATGTAAAACAGAAAACTAAGAAGGACCTACTGTATAAAACAGGAAACTCTACTCAATAATCTTTAATGATGTATATGGGAATAGAAAAAAAACTGAATATGTGTGTGTGCATGTGTGTGTATATGCACACACACACATATATACATGTGTGTGAGTGAGAGTGAGAGTGAGTGAAGTCGCTCAGTCGTGTCCGACTCTTTGCGACCCTATGGACAGTAGCCTACCAGGCTCCTCCGTCCGTGGGATTCTCCAGGCAAGAGTACTGGAGTGGGTTGCCGTTTCCTTCTCTAGGAGGTCTTCCCAACCCAGGGATTGAATCCAGGTCTCCCGCATTGCCAGCAGAGGCTTTACAATCTGAGCCACCAGGGAAGCTCATACATGTCTGTACACACACATATATATATTTATACACACACATATATATATTAATATATGAAATTGATTAATTTTGGTGTACAGTAGAAACCAACACATTATAAACAATGTTGTTGTTGTTCAGTTGCCCAGTCATGTCCAGTGTGTGTACACACATATATACACACACATATATATACACACATATACACACACACACATATATATATAACTGATTAATTTTGCTGTAAAATAGAAACCAACACAACATTATAAATAACCTATGTTGTTGTTCAGTTCCCAGTTGTGTCTGACTCTTCATGACCCCGTGGACTGCAGCACGCCAGGCCTCCCTGTCCATCACCATCTCCTGGAGTTTCCTCAAGTACATATCAATTGCATTGGTGATGCCATCCAGCCATCTCATCCTCTATTGCCCTCTTCTCCTTCTCCCTTCAGTCTTTCCTAGCATCAGGGTCTTTTCCAGTGACTCAGCTATTCACATCAGATGACCAAAGCATTGGAGCTTCAGCTTCAGCATTAGTCATTCCAATGAGTATTCATGGTTAATTTCCTTTAAGATTGACTGATTTGATTCCTTTGCTGTCCAAGGGACCCTCAAGAGTCTTTTCCAGCACTACAGTTCGAAAGCATCAATTCTTTGGTGCTCTGCCTTCTTGGTCCAGCTCTCATAACTGTACATGACTACCAGAAAGACCATAGCCTTAACTATATGAACCAGCAAAATGATGCATTTGCTTTTTAACACACAGTCCAGGTTTGTCATAGCTTTCTTGCTAAGAAGCAGTCATCTTCTAATCTCATGGCTGCAGTCACCATCTGCAGTGATTTTAAAGCCCAAGAAGAGGAAATCTGTCACTGCCTTCACCATTTTGCCTTCTATTTGAAATAAAGTGATGGAGCCAGATGCCATGATCTTAGTTTTTTTTTTTTTTTTTTTTAATATGTAGTTTTAAGCTGGCTCTTTTATTCTTCTCCTTCACCCTTATCAAGAGGTTCTTTAGGTACTCTATACTTTCTGCCATTACAGTGGTATCATCCACATATCTAGGGTTATTGATGTTTCCCCACCTATCTTGATTCCACTTGTAACTCATCCAGCCTGGCATTTCTCATGCTTGGTGTATAAGTTAAATAAACAGGGTGACAATAAACAGCCTTGTCCTATTCCTTTCTCAATCCTGGAACAGTCAGTTGTTCCATACAGGGTTCTAACTGTTGCTTCTTTACCCATGTACAGGTTTATCAGGAGACGGGTAAGATGGTCTGGTATTCCCATCTCTTTAAAGAATTTTCCACAGTTTGTTGTAATCCACACAGTCAAAGGCTTTAGCGTAGTCAGTGAAACAGAGGTAGATGTTTTTCTGGAATTCCCTTGATTTTTTTTTGATCCAGCAAATGTTGGCAATTTCATCTCTGGTTCCTCTGCCTTTTCTAAACCCAGCTTGGACATCTGGAAGTTCTTGGTTCAGATAATGCTGAAACCTAGCATGCAGGTTTTTGAGCATGACCTTACTAGCATGGGAGATAAGTGCAATTGTCCGGTGGTTAACACATTCTTTAGTACTACCCTTCTTGGGAATTGGGATGAGGATTGACTTTTTCTTGTCCTGTTGCCACTGCTGCATTTTCCAGATTTGCTGACATATTGAGTGCAATACTTTGATAGCATCTGTTTTTAGAATTTGAAATAGCTCAGCTGGAATTTCATCACTTGCACTAGCTTTACTGACAGAAGTGCTTTCTAAAGTCCACTTGACTTCACACTCCAGAATGTCTGGCTCTGGGTGAATGACCACATCACTGTGGCTATCTGGGTCATAAAAGTCTTTTTTTGTATAGTTCTTCTGTGTATTTTTTCCATCTCATCTTGATCTCTTCTGCTTCTATAAGGTCTTTACTTTTTCTGTCCTTTATTGTGCCCATTTTTGAATGAAATGTTCTTTTGATATTTCCAGTTTTCTTGAAAATGTCTCTAGTCTTTCCCCTTCTGTTGTTTCCCTCTATTACTTTGCATTGTTCATTGAAGAAGGCCTTCTTGTCTCTCTTTGTTATTTTCTGGAACTCTGCATTTAGTTGGGTGTACCCTTCCCTTTCTCCCTTGCTTTTTGCTTCTCTTCTTTCCTCAGCTATTTGTAAAGCATCCTCAGATAACCACTTTGCCTTCTTGCTTTTCTTTTTCTTTGGGATGGATTTGTGCACTGCCCCTAAACAATATTACCGTCCTCTGTCCGTAGTTCTTCAGGCACAGTGTTTATTAGGTTTGATCCCTTGAATATACTCATAATCTCCACTGTATATTCATAGGGGACTTGATTTAAGTCATACCCGGCTGGCCTACTGTTTTCCCCTGCTTTCTTTAGTTTAAGCCTGGATTTTGCTATAAGAAGCTGATGATCAGAGCCACATTCAGGTCCTTGTTTTTGCTGATTGTATACAGCTTCTCCATCTTTGACTACAAAGAATGAAATCAATCTGATTTTGGCATTGACCATTTGGTTATGTCACTGTGTAAAATCATCTCTTGTGTTGCTGAAAAAAGGTATTTGCTATGAGTAGTGCAAAATCATCTCTTGTGTTGCTGAAAAAAGGTATTTGCTATGACTAGTGCATTCTCTTGGCAGAATTCTGTTAGCCTTTGCCCTGCTTCATTTTGTACTCCAAGGCCAAATGTGCCTGTTACTCTAGGTATCTCTTGACTTCCTACTTTTGCATTCCAATCCCCAATGATGAATAAAACATCTTTTTTTTTTTGGCATTAGTTCTAGGAGGTCTTATAAGACTTCATAGAACTGATCAACTTCAGCTTCTTCAGCATTAGTGGTTGGGACATAGACTTGGATTATTGTGATTTTGAATGGTTTGCCTTGGAAATGAACTGAGATAATTTTGTCGTTTTTGAGGTTACACCCAAGTACTGCATTTCAGACTCATTTATTGATTATGAGGGCTACTCCATTTCTTCTATGGGATTCTGGCCCCCAGGAGAAAATACAATGGCTATCTGAATTAAATTCACCCATTCCCATCCATTTTAGTTTATTGATTCCTAAAATTTTATGTTTACTCTTGCCATCTCCTGCTTGGTGGTTGTGGTTTAGTCCTAAATCACGTCTAACTCTTGCGACCCCATGGATTATAGACTGCCCGATTCTTCTGTCCATTGGGATTTTCCAGACAAGAATATTGGAATGGGTTGCCATTTCCTTCGCTAGGAGATCTTCCTGACCCAGTAATTGAACCAGCATCTCCTGCATTTCAGGTAGAAACTTTAATGCTGAGCCAACAGGGAAGCTCTGACCATGTCCAATTTACCTTGAATCACGGACCTAACATTCCAGGTTCCTATGCAGTACTGTTCTTTGCAGCATCAGATTTTACTTTCATTACCAGACACATCTACAACTGAGCATCGTTTCCACTTTGGCCCAGCCACTTCGTTCTTTCTGGAGCAACAACTAATAGTAGTTGTCCTCTGCTTTCCCCTAGTAGCAGATTGGACACCTTCTGACTTGGAAAATTCATTTTTCCATGTAATATCTTTTTTTTTTTTTTATACAGTTCATGGGGTTCTCATGGCAAGTATACTGCTGTGGTTTGCCATTCCCTTCTCCAGTGGATTAAGTTTTGTCAGAACTCTTCTCTATGACCTGTCCATCTTGGATGGCCCTACACCATATGGCTCAAGCACCTTCACCATGACAAGGCAGTGATCCATGAAAGGGAAATCAAATATACCCCAATAAAAATTAATTTTTAAAAAAGTTATGGTACCTTCTCAAAAAAAAAAAAAAACAACTCAGTTTATTTTCTTGACATTAGGAAGTTCTACTTTCTGAATACTTAAATGAATTACTCTGTCTTCAAACAACAGTTACATAGTGAAGCTATCTATGCCCATGCCAAGGTTCTGATTGTCTCTACAACATACATGGGTTCAGTTCAGTTCAGTTCAGTCGCTCAGTCGTGACCGACTCTTTGCCACCCCATGAATCACAGCACGCCAAGCCTCCCTGTCCATCACCAACTCCTGGAGTTCACTCAAACTCATGTCTATCGAGTTGGTGATGCCATCCAGCCATCTCATTCTCTGTCATCCCCTTCTCCTGTTAGGAGCCTTAATTTTACTTGCACTAAAATTTTCTGGTATATTATGATAAACAGTGAATATATACTTCCCAATATTTGATTTACTTCTTTCAACTAAAATATGGTGAGCAGTTTCCAGATTTTTCTTAGAAAATTTGATTTTTCTAGACAGTCCAATTCTTGCAAATGTATAGGTGCTAATCTATTCTTGTTTCATATCTTTCAAACTCTGGAAGCTTAAAGTTATTCTTTTTTATTTTCATTAAATTTGTCACAGCACTGCTGCTACTGCTGCTGCTAAGTCGCTTCAGTTGTGTCCGACTCTGTGCGACCCCATGGACTGTAGCCCACCAGGCTCCGCCGTCCCTGGGATTCTCCAGGCAAGAACACTGGAGTGGGTTGCCTTTTCCGTCTCCAGTGCATGAAAGTGAAAAGTGAAAGTGAAGTCGTTCAGTCGCGACCCCATGGACTGCAGCCCACCAGGCTCCTCCGTCCATGGGATTTTCCAGGCAAGAGTACTGGAGTGGGGTGCCATTGCCTTCTCCGTGTCACAGCACTAGTAACTGGGTATTAATAGAGGATCTCTAGCATGGACAATATTCTGTTTTGCAACCAATTACAGATACAGACAAATTTTCTATGAAAGATAAGAGTAAAACACCCAAAAGACAAATTGATATGGCAGCAGTTTTAAGAGGAGTGGAGACAAGATCTGATAAGGAATGTTTACCATTATTGTTGCCATTATTTAGTTGCTAAATTGTGTCCAGCAGTTTTTGACCCCGTGGACTGCAGCCCACCAGACTTCCCTGACCTTGGAATTTCCCAGGCAAGAATACTTGAGTGGGTTGCCATTTCCTATCATGCATAAACACAAAGGAATGTGTCTGTTCTCAACACATCACTCAACAATATTTGTTACATGACAAGATTAGTATAGAAATCTGATTTCACCTAGGATCAACTTCATGGACAAAAGTTCCCTTTATTTTGATTTGTTTATTTTTCTTTTCTTCCGAGATCAGATGAGATTGGGCGCATTCAGGGTGGTATGGCCGGAGACTATTTTTCTTTTCTTTAATGGTCTTACTTTCATACTACTAGTTCTATGTTCAGCTTCTGGGAACATATCCGTTGGTCTTCAGGGAGTCTCATGACTTATGTCTTTAACAAGAACAGAGTTTAAAAAATGTGCTCCCTATTTCCAGTGTTGATTATAGGAATACTCCAGCTCCAAGAATAATTAATGCTATTCCAGGCTCTGACCATTTGCCCCCAACACAATCCTCATCATTTCTCCTGGGAGCAAGTTCATGGTCTAGGTCTTGGGGAGTTTCGCACTGACAAGATCAGGTCAGGGCACTTTGGGAGTGGGGTGGCTGGGGATAAGGAGTGAGAGCAGCACTGCAGCACACCATACTACTCCCCAGGAGGGCTTCCTCTGTGTATCTAGTTCCGTTCCGTTCAGTCGCTCAGTCGTGTCCGACTCTTTGCGACCCCGTGGACTGTAGCCTACCAGGTTTCTCCGTCCATGGGATTCTCCAGTCAACAATACTGGAGTGGGTTACCATTTCCTTCTCCAGGGGATCTTCCCGACCCAGGGATTGCACCCGGGTCTCCCGCATTGGAGGCAGACTCTTTAACCTTTGAGCAGTCTAATTAATAAGACCTCTTTCCTGGAATTGCCAGCTATCTGTTGGTCAGAGGAATGCAGTCAATTTTAGTTCCTCTTGTTTAATTTCACCTTTTTCATTTTCTGTCCTGAGGGACAAAATGATGCATCACTGGCTTCTCAGATGGAAATGAAATATGCTTGTGTGCATGTGCACTCAGTTGTGCTGTGTCCGACTCTTTCCTCTGTCCATAGAATTTTCCAGGCAAGAATACTGGCGGGAGTTGTCATTTCCGACTCCAAGGGATCTTCCCAACCCAAGGATCGAACCTGAGTCTTTTGTGTCAGCAGGTGGATTCTTTACTACTGAGCCACCCGGGAAGCCCTGAGATATGTTACAAAAACTCAAGGTCTTCAATTGACTATGCAGTGACCCAATAGGACTTTATAAATCACAAAACTTTTTGGAAAATAGTACAACCAATAAATTTTTATTTAAACCTACATTGTTTTCAAAACTATGGCTAATAAATGAAAGATAAGGCGTTATGTTTGCTAAGTAACTTCCCAACCCAGGGATCGAACTTGGATCTCCCTCCTTGTAGGCAGATTCTTTACCGTCTGAGTCACCAGGAAAGTTACTCAAGTTATAAAGATATAAAATGAAACATTACCATCTGGAAACTAACATCAAAGAATTCGTTGAATAGTTAGGGAGAAAAAAAATTTTCATTCATTCATTTATTTATCCATTTTCTCACTCATTCAGATAACAAAACTGTCTTCTAATGGATTGCTTCTAATGTATTAAGAATCATAATACATGTTGAAGATGGAGTTGAAACAATGAACAAATAAGTGGCACAAATTATGAGAGCTTTCAAAGTTCACTTCAAGTTGAGCCTGTGAAAGGGTACACAGAGAATAGGAGAATGAATTTTTGAAAGAGGACATCATTACTGTGAATAGCCACGGTGGAGTATATTTTTTTTTTCTTTTTTTTTTTTTCTTTTCACTTCCTTGTTCTAGATGAGCCCAGGAAAAGGAGCAGCATAGAAAACTAAGTTAAAAAATGAGTAAGAAGCTTTAAGTCAGTCTGTCTCTGCTGTGGAGGAGCTGTATCATGTATAATGGATTTGTTATGCTGTACAGAATCTGGTTGACTTTGTAAGAGGATGGAAGTAGCAATTGTCACATCTCCACTCCCCTCCCAACTTTTCCCCTTGCTTGACTAAATGGAGCTATTTGTTTATGCTTACCTGCTAGAATTTAACAGCTAGGAATATGGTAGGACATCAGCAGTTTTGCCCTGGCAAAGAGCATTCTGTGAGTGACCCTGCTGATACACTTGTGCTGTCCTAACTGTGGCACAGCTTGCATTTGTCACAGGTGAATGGGCTCAATTAGCAAGAGAGAAAGTGTGTTTCAATCGTTAAAAAAAATAAAAGGCAAACAAGGAAGAAAACATTTCCTGTTTATGAGTTCTGAAAGAGAGGTGACATTGTAGTGTATAATTTTTTTTTCTTTGGGTTTTACAAAGAAAGCAACTAAAGCAAGAAAACAGAACATGATTTAACATTGGCAAAGTTATTTGAAACAAAGCTGCAGAGCAGAATTCTCAAAAGGCGTTAATGAGGAGTACAATTTTCTGTGGGTATTAATGTTCTTATATGTTCTGAACTTTCATACCTCCCTGTTTTGCTTATTAAAATCTCAGAGGAAATATTAGGCATTTCCTATGATGTATATAATGAAGCAGATAACTCCAGTTTTGTCTGAACTTATGCAGTTTTACAAGAGGCATTATTTCTTTCAGCTTATAGAATAGTGTTTAGTACAATGAAAAAATATTTAGATAGTATCGTGGTGGGTTGAATGAAAGTTTTAGCCTAGTCACTAACCGATTAGGTGAGCTATGTGTGCCTTGACTACAGTGATGACTATACATTCTCAAAGTTGTGAACCAAATTTTATAGAACCATGGAAGCAGCATGATGGACACCTTAATATTAGAAAAGGGGATACATTAGCTTTTAAAATGAAAATCTTACAATATATAGTGTCTCAAGAGTTGAGTATTAAACTTATAATTAAATCGTAAGAAAAGGAAAGACTCAGTGTTCTAAGAGTAGTGGAGAAATAGATAAAAGGAAAAGATTTGAAAATGGAGACTGTAGAACTACCTTCCAAGGAGACTGTAGAACTACCTTCCAAAATGGAGACGGTAGAACTACCTTCCAAGAAGAAGTATCCAAATTTCCTTGCTTCTCTGCAAGCTCTAGTTCATGTATTCATTTATTTACTCATTTAATAAATAAGCCTTCAGGTAACTCTTCATAAGTGTCAGGAAGCAGAGTAGGTGTTGATGCCATAATATAAAAGATTTCAGTTCAGTTCAATCGCTCAGTTGTGTCTGACTCTTTGTGACCAATTGGACTGCAGCATGCCAGGCCTCCCTGTCCATCACCAACTCCTGGAGCTTGCTCAAACTCATGTCCATTGAGTCGGTGATGTCATCCAACCATCTCATCCTCTGTCATCCCCTTCTCCTCCTGCCTTCAATCATTCTGAGCATCAGAGTCTTTTCCAGTGAGTCAGTTCTTTGCATCAGGTGGCCAAAATATTGGAGTTTCAGCTTCAGCATCAATCCTTCCAATGATTATTCAGGACTGATTTCCTTTAGGATTAAATGGTTGATCTCCCTGCTATCCAAGGGACTCTCAAGTCTTCTCCAACACCACAGTTCAAAGGCATCAATTCTTCAGCACTCAGCTTTCTTTATGGTCCAACTCTCATATCCATACATGACTAGTGGGAAAACCATAGCTTTGACTAGATGGACCTTTGTTGGTAAAGTGATGTCTCTGCTTTTTAATATACTGTCTAGGTTTGTCATAGCTTTTCTTCCGAGGAACAAGTGTCTTTTAATTTCATGGCTGCAGTCACCATCCGCACTGATTTTGGAGTCCAAGAGAATAAAGTCTGTCACTGTTTCCATAAAAGATATAGACCTATACAAAGATATGTTGATCTAACAAAAAATACAGACCTGTACAAAGAAATGTTGATCTAATAGCAGATATAGATGTTTAAACAAATAAATGAAGATAAGGCTAACACAGGTTGGATTCTAAAGGTATGTAAGGAACAGAAACGACAGTGAATAACTGCCTAGATCTAAACCATGCATAGTGTTGAGCAAGATACACCTTCCACTGCGTGAAGGACAGTGAAGAGCTTTACAATTCCTGCCACCAAGAGTAGCAAGTCCCCAGATATCAACTCACTGCCTGGTTTTCAGGTGTTGGGGTAAGAAAGACACAACTCACACAGGCACTGCATGGAACAATGCTTCTCACAAAGAGAAGAGGTGGAGCAAGATCCCCTTCAACTGATCCATTCCCCAAGGCTAGTGGGTCTCCCCCAACATGGAGATGGTCTGCACGCACACCTCTGACACATTTTTCTCCCACCTGTTGGGAACAGATGGAGTAGTGGGGTTTGCCAGTTTGCTTATGACACACACACTTAAGCAGAGGTACACATCAAGCCTGGAATGGGGAAAGATACTTCCTAGCAAAGAGACATGTCCAGCACAGGCTGTAAAGGCTGTTTATCTCTTTGTAAGGAAATGTTCCGGGTCCAAGGCTGCTCTGTGCTGCTGTGCCAGGGATGATCAGCCAGGGATGATCAGGGACATGACTACCTTCCCCAACAAGTAGAGACTTGTTTGGCAGAAAACGTGGAGAAGAGATTTTAGATAAAAGGAACAGCATATGCAAAATCATAGGAGAGTGGAATCGCAGAGCCCATTTGTTTGGGGGTCTGTATATGGTAATTGTTTATAGGAAACCACATATAGAGTATATGATAAGTCTTAAAAGAGTCCGAAATGCAGTACTTGGATGCAATCTTAAAAACAACAGAATGATTTCTGTTCGTTTCCAAGGCAAACCATTCAATATTACAGTAATCCAGGCCTATGCCCCAACCAGTAACGCTGAAGAAGCCGAAGTTTCACGGTTCTATGAAGACCTATAAGACCTTTTAAAACTAACACCCAAAAAAGATGTCCTTTTCATTATAGGGGACTGGAATGCAAAAGTAGGAAGTCAAGAAACACCTGGAGTAACAGGAAAATTTGGCCTTGGAGCACGGAATGAAGCAGGGCAAAGGCTAATAGAGTTTTGTCAAGAGAATACACTCGTCATAGCAAACACCCTCTTCCAACAACACAAGAGAAGACTACACATGGACATCACCAGATGGTCAACACCGAAATCAGACTGATTATATTCTTTGCAACCAAAGATGGAGAAGCTGTATACAGTTAGCAAAAACAAGACCAGGATCTGACTGTGGCTCAGATCATGAACTCCTTATTGCCAAATTCAAACTTAAATTGAAGAAAGTAGGGAAAACCATTAGACCATTCAGATATGACCTAAATCAAATCCCTTATGATTATACAGTGGAAGTGAGAAATAGATTTAAGGGACTAGATCTGATAGATAGAGTGCCTGATGAACTCTGGACGGAGGTTCGTGACATTGTACAGGAGACAGGGACCAAGATAATCCCCATGGAAAAAAAATGCAAAAAGCAAAATGGCTGTCTGAGGAGGCCTTACAAATAGCTGTGAAAAGAAGAGAAGCAAAAAGCAAAGGAGAAAAGGAAAGATATAAGCATCTGAATGCAGAGTTCCAAAGAATAGCAAGGAGAGATAAGAAAGCCTTCCTCAGCGATCAATGCAAAGAAATAGAGGAAAACAACAGAATAGGAAAAACAAGAGATCTCTTCAAGAAAATTAGAGATTCCAAGGGAACATTTCATGCAAAGATGGGCTCGATAAAGGACAGAAATGGTATGGACCTAACAGAAGCAGAAGATATTAAGAAGAGGTGGCAGGAATACACAGAAGAACTGTACAAAAAAGATCTTCACGACCAAGATAGTCACGATAATGTGATCACTGACCTAGAGCCAGACATCCTGGAATGTGAAGTCAAGTGGGCCTTAGAAAGCATCACTACGAACAAAGCTAGTGGAGGTGATGGAATTCCAGTGGAGCTATTTCAAATCTTGAAAGATGATGCTGTGAAGGTGCTGCACTCAATATGCCAGCAAATTTGGAAACCTCAGCAGTGGCCACAGGACTGGAAAAGTTCAGTCTTCATTTCAATCCCAAAGAAAGGGAATGCCAAAGAATGCTCAAACTACCGCACAATTGCACTCATCTCACATGCTAGTAAAGTCATGCTCAAAATTCTTCAAGCCAGGCTTCAGCAATATGTGAACCGTGAACTCCCAGATGTTCAAGCAGATTTTAGAAAAGGCAGAGGCACCAGAGATCAAATTGTCAACATCCACTGGATCATGGAGAAAGCAAGAGAGTTCCAGAAAAACATCTATTTCTGCTTCATTAACTATGCCAAAGCCTTTGACTGTGTGGATCACAGTAAACTGTGGAACATTCTGAAAGAGATGGGAATCCCAGACCACCTGACCTGTCTTTTGAGAAACCTGTATGCAGGTCAGGAAGCAACAGTCAGAACTGTACATGGAACAACAGACTGGTTCCAAATAGGAAAAGGAGTATGTCAAGGCTGTATATTGTCACTCTGCTTATTTAACTTCTATGCAGAGTACATCATGAGGAACGCTGAGCTGGAAGAAGCACAAGCTGGAATCAAGATTGCTGGGATAAATATCAATAACCTCAGATATGCAGATGACACCACCCTTATGGCAGACAGTGAACAGGAACTAAAAAGCCTCTTGATGAAAGTGAAAGAGGAGAGTGAAAAGGTTGGCTTGAAGCTCAACATTCAGAAAACAAAGATCATGGCATCTGGTCCCATCACTTCATGGGACATAGATGGGGAAACAGTGTCAGACTTTATTTTTGGGGGCTCCAAAATCACTGCAGATGCTGATTACAGCCAGAAAAATTAAAAGACGCTTACTCCTTGGAAGGAAAGTTATGACCAGCCTAGACAGCACATTAAAAAGCAGAGATATTACTTTGCCAACCAAGGTCCGTCTAGTCAAGGCAGTGGTTTTTCCCGTGGTCATGTATGGATGTGAGAGTTGGACTGTGAAGAAAGCTGATCGCCGAAGAATTGATGCTTTTGAACTGTGGTGTTGGAGAAGACTCTTGAGAGTCCCTTGTACTGCAAGGAGATCCAACCAGTCCATTCTAAAGGAGATCATTCCTGGGTGTTCATTGGAAGGACTGATGCTAAAGCTGAAACTGCAATACTTTGTCCACTTCATGCGATCAGTTGACTCACTGGTAAAGATTCTGATTCTGTGAAAGGTTGGGGGCTGGAGGAGAAGGGGACGACAGAGAATGAGATGGCTGGATGGCATCACCGACTCTGTGGACATGAGTTTGAGTGAACTCCGGGAGTTGGTGATGGACAGTGAGGCCTAGTGGGCTGTGATTCATGGGGTCGCGGAGAGTCGGACACGACTGAGTGACTGAACTGAACTGAACTGAAAAATTACTTCAAGAAAAACTGTCAGGATAGAAGAGCAAGGACCAATGTGTAAGGCATTTTGCCTTGTAAGTTAATAACAATTAAGTTAAATTTTTGGTTATCTGATAGTCAAAACTAATGGAGCAATGTAATAAGTTACAGTGATGTCACTGTTCTTCCAAGAGAAAATCACAGTTTCTTCAGAGGGAAAAACCCTTTGCTTATGGAAGAAGGAGTGGGCATCTCTGTTTTTTTGTTTCTTTATTTGTTTTATCTATTGGTCTCATTGTTTTTTTATTGCTTCTCTTACTCAGTCTGATTGGTAAGAATGTCAATTGTGTGGTCTTCTTCTTACCATGAAGGGTGGGGCATGTGACCTAACTAACCATATAATTTCTTTCAGAAATTTGATTTTTAAAATATACAGAATATGAATGGCTCATCCAACATGCTAATTAATGCCACATCAGAATCAGAAAGTGACTCTTCAAAGGTGCGTGCTGTGGAGATCCCCAGAATCATCTTTCCTGAGATTTGGCTACTCAGCTTTTTAAAAACTCTGTGATCTCCCCACTGTAATTCTGGTAAGCAGTCTCCTCCCCAATTTCTTTCTTTACTAGAGTTGGTCTTTTACTTTGAATGAAAGATCATGAACCTTCTGAATCAGAAACAAATGACTTTAATACTCATGACAAAGAAGCATCATGAATATCATACTTGTGTCATTTCAGCTTGCCTCCCAAACCCCACACATGCAGCATGTAGATACCTCAGTAGATACTGCAGACAGCGTGGCTGTATGCTGTAGCTGAGTTACCCTGATTTTAGGGAACCTGAAGCTTGTAAAATAGGCAGTAAACGAACTTGCCTCTGCTCTGGAGGGAGACTTTCTCTTCCAAGGCTGTTCATTATAGAAACACCTCTGAAAAAGTATCCCAGTGGGAAGTCAGGTCCTCAGCTTGTATGATATGCAGAAGAATGAAAAGCCATGATGAATTACCTCTGAACACTGTATTATTAGGACTTCAAGGTTGAAATGTTATAGATATGTGGCTACTTAAATAGAAACTCACACTGTTTTAAATGCTACTTGCCTTTTTCAGTATCATGCTGTTCCTGCTTGGCTGATATTATTTTTCAGATTCCATGATGCACTCAGTGAAAATATGAAAATTTGGCTCCAAGTGTCCACCTTCCCTTCTCTGTTCTGTTCTGCTGTTGTTATTGTTATTATTTTACTCAGTTACATCATGAACTACTACAAAAATATTGGATAAAAGACAGCAAATGGAAGATGGGTCTGCAGCATATAGTAAATATAAAGAGTTTAAATAGCTATATGCTGATAATGTTTTGTTCTAATACTAGTAAATTTTAGTTACAATATCCAACTCTTCATTTATATGGAAGTTGCTTGGCCTAAGACAATGATGTTGATCTAAGTAGACCTTTAAGACATAGGACCTATTCTCAATAAATTCATGTTTAGAAGGAAATATATGTATAAACCAATTAAAACGCAGTGTAGTACTGACTGCCATTTAAAGAGAATACAATTCTCTTCCTTCAATTACACAACTACTAGCAATACACATTGCATCAGCCTTACTTTATGGTTACCAAAGGTATATGATTGTGTGACATCTTTGTAATTGATTGTTTTAATTTTCTTTCTGAGAAGTTGGAACATTTTTTTCTTTTTCGATAGCAAGTACTGCCTGTAGGAGCGACAGCTCAGGCCCACGTGGGCTGCGGATCGCACAAGTGGACTAAAAAAAATAAATAAATAAAGAGAATACAGATAAAGTGTATCCTTGAAGAGTTTATAGAAGAGTTCCTTCTGATGATATCAGGATGAAACTTTTGAAAAATGTGTGGAATTTTTTGCCTAGAAATTGAATGTGGGTGTAAGGGGAGGGAAAGAGTATCCAGTTTACAGGAAATATATGAACAATGACAAGAAGGTAGGGAAACACAGCATGTGAAGAGCAAGTGGTTGTGCTTTGATCTAGAATATTTTCTGTTAAGATACCAGAGGATTTTGAACATCAGATGTAGAACCTATGGTATTAACAGTGTGATCAATGAGAAAGTCATGGCTGTTGAACATGAAGGGAAAAAACATGAGACTGTAAAAACTCGATGAGAACATTATAAAATTTAAGATAGAAAATTAAACAGACTGCATCTTCATGGCCAGTCTTACTACACTCTTGTCTTCCAATGGGAACCCCAAACCTGAGAAACAGTGTGGTACCTCTGCTTCAGACCCGTTCATTTTTCTACACGTCTTCTTAGATCTTTACTTCTTCCCTATGTTGGTCCATGTGAGACTAGCCTCTGTGTGTCATACAGCCTGCCTTTTTTTTAATGCCAGGTAAAGCACAGGGAGAAGGCAATGGCAAGCCACTCCAGTACTCTTGCCTAGAAAATCCCATGGATGGAGGAGCCTGGTAGGCTGCAGTCGGTGGGGTCGCTAAGGGTTGGACACGACTGAGCGACTTCACTTTCCCTTTTCACTTTCACACATTGGAGAAGGAAATGGCGGCCCACTCCAGTGTTCTTGCCTGGAGAATCCCAGGGACAGGGGAGCCTAGTGGGCTTCTGTCTGTGGGGTCACACAGAGTCGGACATGACTGAAGTGACTTACCAGCAGCAGCAGCAGCAGCAAAGCACAGGTCTTGCTTACTTTCTTTACTGCTCTTGGAATTAAATGTAGTACCAGTTCAGATGGGGTGTCTGGCTTCATCTTTTACTGCAGCCCAGGTTTCTAGTAAATGTATTGTCAAGTAGTAACTTTCCTTTTTCAAATTGAAGAATAGTTAATATACAATATCATGTTAGTTTCATTGTAAACTGCATAATGATTTGATAATTACATATATTATGAAATAATCACCATGGTGAGTCTAGTTACCATCTCTTCCAATACAAAGTTATTATAATATTATTGACTATATTGTTATGCTGTATAGCATATCCCTGTAACTTATTTATTGTATAACTAGAGATTTTTACCTGTTATTTACCTGTACTGATTTCATCCACCCAACTCCCCTCCTCTCTGTATCTGTTAGTCTGTTTTTATTTAGTTTTGTTTGTATTTTATATTCTGCATATAAATGAGATCATGTGGTATTTATCTTTCTCATTTTACTTAGCATAATACACTTTAGATCTACCCATGTTATTGCAAATGGCAAGATTTCTTTTTTATGTTTGAGTAACATTCCACTGTGAATATATGTGCCACACCTTCTTTATACATTTGTCTATTGATGAATGTTTTGATATGATATCTTGATTCCATATCTTGATTATTGTAAATTATGTTGCAGTAGACATAGGGATGCATATATCCTTTGAATTAATATTTTTTTCATTGGGTAAGTACCAAGAAGTGAAATTCCTAGATCATATGGCAGTTTGGTTTTGATTATTTTGAGGAACTTCCATACAGATTTCTGTACTGTCTGTACCAATTTATAGTCTCACCAACATGATATTGTACTTGAAGGTTCTCTTTTTTCTACATCCTTGCCAATGCTTGTTATTTGTTATCTTTTTGATGATGGCTATTCTGGCAGGGATGAGGTGGTATCTCATTGTGGTTTTGATTTGCATTTCCATGATGGTGAGTGATATTGAGCATGTTTTTCTGTGTCTTCTGGCTATCTGTATGTCTTTGAAAAAATGTCTGTTTGGGACCTCTGCTCATTATTCAGTTGGGTTGTTTTTGTTGTTGTTAAGTTCTGTGAGGAGTTTTTTTTTTTTTTGTATATTAACCCTTTATCGGATATATTGTTTGCAAATATCTACTCCCATTCAATAGACTGCTTTTTTGCTTTGTTGATGGTTTCCCTCCAGCTTTAGAAACTTTTTGATTTGATATAGTCCCAATTGTATGCTTTTGCTTTTGTTGCCCTTGCCTGAGGAAACAGGTCTGCTGGTGAGTGGCATTGGGTCCCTGCGCTAATAGACTAAAAGGAGGACTCCAGAATAGTGCTCCTGTGACCTCTTGGAAGAAGGAGCTCCCCAAAGTGGTTGCCCCCAGCATTTGTATCCCCTGTGGAAGTCCCAGTTGCCCCTTGCTTCTCTGGGATGCTCTCCAGGATCAGCAAGTGAGTTTGACTCAGGTTTCTTTCAAACTGGGGCTTCCCCCATGGCTCAGTGGGTAAAGAATCTGCCTGCAATCCAGGAGACACAGGAAACATGAGTTTGATCCCTGGGTCAGGAAGATGCCCTGGAGAAGGAAATGGTAACACACTCCAGTATTCTTGCCTGAAAAATCCCATGGGCAGAGGAGCCTGACTGGCTATAGTCCATGGGGTCACAAAATGTCAGACATGACTGAATCATTGTGCCAGGATTCCAATCTCTGATTTTGCATGCCCCCTTTAAGAGCAAGGCTTCCTCCATAGTTCAGTTGGTAAAGAATTCACCTGTAATGCAGGAGACCCCGGTTGATTCCTGGGTCAGGAAGATCTGCTGGAGAATGGTTAGGCTATCCACTCCAGTATTCTTGGGTTTCCCTTGTGGCTCAGTTGGTAAAGAATCTGACTGCAGTGTGGAAGACCTGGATTAAATCCCTGGGTTGGGAAGATCCCCTGGAGAAGGGAAAGGCTACCCATTCCAGTATTCTGCCCTGGAGAATTCCAAGGATATAGTTCATGGGGTCGCAAAGAGAATACAATCCATTGGGTGGCAAAGAATCTGACAAGGCTGAGCAACTTTCACTTTCACTTTAAGAGAAAAACGTCTGTTTCCTACAGCCCTCCAGTTCTCCAGCAAGTAAACCCTACTGTCCTTCAAAGTCACACATCTGGGAACTGTATTCCTGGGGCAGGATCTTCAGGCTGGGAGTCCAAAGTGGAGCTCAGACCTGTTGCTTCTTGGAGAGAACCTCTATACTTGTGTGTATCCTCCCATTTGTGGATTGCTTATGCCCATTGGCGGTGAGAGTCTTGAATATACTGTGTCCTTCTACTGGTCTCGTTGTGGCCTCTTCTTTATATTTTTAGTCATGGAAAGTCTTTTCTGCTAGTTTTCATGTTGTTTTTGTAGATAGTTGCTCTGTAAACAGTTGTAATTTTGTTGTGCTCATGGGAGGAGGTGAGCTCAGGGCCTTCCTAATCCTCGTCTTGGCCACTCCTCTCATATTAATTTTCATATAAAATATCTTGGAGATATATTGATCTGTAAACTACCTTTTGATTATTACATGGATATATTCTTATGTGATAGAGAAATAGAACAACACATATTTGATATATGGAAATATATATTTTTGTCTATTGCTGTCATAAGCTAAACATGGCAAATCTGATCCACTTAAATGAAGGGCAGTTATCAAGCAAGGAAAAAAATCACCATTTTTGTTTAGTGTAGCGCTTACTCCCCAATAATGAAAAATTTTCATCTTATTTATAAATCACAAAGTAAAGAAATATGATTTATGCATATGATATCTCATTCCTGAGGATCAGTGGCAAAAAGGAACATCATCATTCAGATACATCATTCAAACACATTTTGTTCCTTCACAGGTGTAAAATTCTGGCCAAGAACTGCAAAGCCTTTAATAATAACTCCTGTGGATGAATCCTATATAATAAATATCCAGGATCCTTGGAATTTCAATAAGAGTCTAAAAGAAGAGAAGTCATGAACTTGGACCTTTATGATGTATAGAGACATCTAGACTTTCAGTACAGCCTTTGGGGAAGAGTATTATAGGATTGAAGCTGTCAGAAGAGATCAGGCACTGCCTAATGAATGAAAAAGCTCTGCTAAAGCTGACGCAGATTAAGTATCTAGGAACAGTACACTCTTCTACAGTAACTTGAGCCAAAAATTGTTATCCAAGGTAGATAATATAAAGAGGTTAAAGGTAAAGTGAAACTGGCTAATAACAATAGCAACTTTTTCATTATCACCAGGTATTTTTTGAGTAGCCACTTGAATAATGTGCATGGGTTGCAAATAATGAAATTGCACTTTCCTTTCTTTAGATGATGAGACAATCCAGTTAGGCTTCTAACATCAATAAAAAGAATAAAGTCCCATACTAGAGTTCAGATGAAAACAATCCTGTAACTGGTTGTGAGGGCAAACCAAGAATCAGACTCTGGTATTTATACCTATTTTTTCTCAGTATAGTATCCTTTTCTGTTCTCTGGAAAGAGAACACCCTTTTCTGAGGAACTCACACTTCTCTACACATTAGATTTAAAATGAAGCTGCGACTTAGTGAATTTGCCCTTTCTAATCACCCTCAGAATCATCAGAGAGTGAATTTGACCCTATTTTTTCTCTGATAACAGTGACTGAGCTAGTTAGAAATCTTTCTGAGCCAGTTAGAATCTTCCTGGGATTTTATATGTAAAAGTTGGGTGAAAGAAATATCTTTTCCTCTGCATTATAATCTAGAAAATTATATATAATCTAGATATAATGTTGGAGTTACTTCTGGGCATACACCACCCATCTGTTCTCATGTTGGAAGCCATCTGAAGCAGGAAAAAATAGAACTCAGAAAGCAGCCAGGATGAGAGAGTGAAGGATCAGAGAGCATCATTTAGGTCCTTGGACTCATACTGTCCTTCCCAGTTATATAAGCCAGTACCTTTCCCACTCCCTCTCCTTTTTTTAATGAGTTAGTTTGTGTTGAGTCCTAACATATAGGCAGTGATCCATTACTAGCTTAATTGCACTTATGATGAGTGATGCAGAAGTTAGAAGGGGTAGCATGCAAAGATTTGATATTGTGTACAATCTATATAGGCTGGATGAAAGTTTCTCTGAAACAAAGAAAATATTTGAACCATCTTAAGACCTAAGAGGATTTTAAAACTGATTGTTTTTAAGTGCTTTATTATATAGATGGGTAGAGTAAAACCAGCCCATCTCCAACAGTCGATAAAAGACCTGAAATCCAAATCTGCTTGTAGTTCAATGACCTTTTTTCCTCCTTTGCTCTGCAAGTGATGAATTTCAGCATCATCTAAGAAACTATATTGGTATTGCAATCTTCAGTTATGACTGGAACAAATATATCATGATAACAAATCCAGTATTTAGATTACTGAAGGGCAGAAACAGATAAAGTATTCTTTACTTGACTTGTCTCTTAAATATAAGACAACAGGAGAGTAAAGGAAAAGGAAACATGGTTTGATAGAAAAAATACCTGGAGTTTAAATATTTGTTAGTTGCCAAAAAAAAAAAAAAATGTATATATAGCATTCACCTTTTCTGATGTTTAACTCATCAGCAATTCAATCCATCCTATTGTTTCTATTAGAAGCTGTGATGACAAATAGACAATATTGTCCATAGAAGGCTCTGCTAGTTTTTGGATTGCTGAACTTCAGTGTCATTCATTCATTCAGTCAGATTAAGGGAGAAGGAGTCCCTTAATAAGTTTGACCTAGTATAAGGTACTTATTAAAGTAATTTGAAAACTCACAGTTTGGTTCTCTGGAGACAGGTGGTTGAAACTTGAGAGATGTAATGGAAAAACTGATCACAGACAGTGTTTCAAAGACTTTCACAGAAGACAGATTTTAATCACCATGGAGTATTGCTCAGTTAGAAATGGATTTTTATCAACTGGTCATATGCATCCTCATATAATTGGGGATAATTAACAAGACCTCAATATTCTCTGTTAAATTGATTGTTGAAATAATAGACTGAGGAATCAGTTGGCAAAAAGCATGACTTTATCTTACCACTATCATATCATTTGCTTCTTAATGGATGGTCACCAGCCTCTCCTATCCCATTCCTAACATAACATGACTTTATCTTACCACTATCATATCATTTGCTTCTTAATGGATGGTCACCAGCCTCTCCTATCCCATTCCTAACATATGTACTAAGTTGCTTCAGTTGTGTCCGACTCTTTGCAACCCTATGGACTGTAGCCCGCCAGGTTCCTCTGTCCATGGGATTCTCCAGGCAGGAATACTGAAGTGAGTTGCCATTTCCTTCTCCAAGCCTTAACATAGGCAGGGATAAAGTACCTAAGTGTGACATGAGCAAGGGTGGCAGACATAGACAGCTGGAGTGAGAACATGAGTGCTAAATCCAGAACTTCCACCCTCACTCTCACCAGTGCCTCTTGGGCTATCTCTGCACTGAACAGAAAACATGAAGGAGGAAGAAACTTCTTTATTTTCTCTGCTTTAGAGAGGAGGCAAATAGATAAGAATTATTATTATTATTATTTTTTTTATGGTCTTGGTAAAATATAGGAAAGAGAGAGGCAAGCTGGGAGATATTTAGTGGCTGAAAGGAATTTTACCCATTAGGAACACGAAATTCATCCTTGATGTGTCTCTGATTATCTCTTCAGGTCCGTTCAGTTCAGTCACTCAGTCATGTCTGACTCTTTGCCACCCCATGAACCACAGCATGCCAGGCCTCCCAGTCCATCACCAACTCCCGGAGTCTACCCAAACCCATGCCCATTGAGTCAGTGATGCCATCCAACCTCTGTCATCCCCTTCTCCTTCTGCCCTCATTCTTTCCCAGCATCAGGGTCTTTTCAAATGAGTCAGCTCTTTGCATCAGGTGGCCAAAGTATTGGAGTTTCAGCTTCAACAGTCCTTCCAGTGAACACCCAGGACTGATCTCCTTTAGGATGGACTGGTTGGATCTCCTTGCAGTCCAAGGGACTCTCAAGAGTCTTCTCCAACACCGCAGTTCAAAAGCATCAATGCTTCGGCACTCAGCTTTCTTTATAGTCCAACTCTCACATCCGTGCATGACCACTGGAAAACCCATAGTTTTGATTAGACAGAACTTTGTGGACAAAGTAATGTCTCTGCTTTTTAATATGCTATCTAGGTTGGTCATAACTTTCTTTCCAAGGAGTAAGCATCTTTTAACTTCATGGCTGCAGTCACCATCTGCAGTGATTTTAGAGCTCCCCCAAAATAAAGTCAGCCACTGTTTCCCCATCTATTTGCCATGAAGTGATGGGACCGGATGTCATGATCTTAGTTTTCTGAATGTTGGGCTTTAGCCCAACTTTTCATTCTCCTCTTTGACTTTCATCAAGAGGCTCTTTAGTTCTTCTTCACTTTCTGCCAAAAGGGTGGTGTCATCTGCATATCTGAGGTTATTGATATTTCTCCCAGCAATCTTGATTCCAGCTTGTGCTTCCTCTAGCCCAGCGTTCCTCATGATGTACACTGCATATAAATTAAATAAGCAAGGTGCCAATATACAGCCTTGACGTACTCCTTTTCTTGTTTGGAACCAGTCTGTTGTTATCTCTTACATTTAATTTATAATTAAGTTCTGTCAGTTTTCTTTTAACCCTCTCAAATCTATCCATTACTTTGTACCTGAAATCACCCAGTCTTCTACTAAGCCACCTTCTCTCTTACCTAGACAGCAACTGGAGCCTCTTGGCTCTTTTTTCCTGTTACCACTCTTGTACCCCTACAATCAGTGGTTATATGTTGACGCTGCCTTGTTCAGACTCTCAAAGTGCCAGTTGTGTACATAAATTTCCAATTTCACCTTTAGTGATACACTGGCAGCTTGAAATTGACCATAGTGGGAATATTTACACACAGAAATTGGATTATGTTATAAATTGGGGCTCATAAATATGTATTTTACAGATAGCTAGTTGTTAAACATTTACTGGCACACCACTGACTACAATGAGGCATATTCTCCCATTCAGCTGCAAAATGATATTTTAAAAACAGAAATTACATCAGGTCTGTCATCCTCCTGCTTTTAAGTCTCTGTGTGCATACTAAGTTGCTTCAGTCATGTCTGACTCTTTGTAATCCTATGGACTGCAGCCCGCCAGGCTCCTCTGTCCATGGGATTCTCCAGGCAAGAATACTGGAGTGGGTTGTCATGCCCTCCTCTAGGGGATTTTCTTGATCCAGGGATCCTGCATGAATCTCTTTCATCTGTATTGGCAGGTGGGTTCTTAACCACTAGCACCACCTGGGAAGGCCTTGAAGTCCCTCGTGATATCCTGTAAAATCCAGATTACTTACTGGGTTCTCTGGACCCTGAGATATTATGACCTCAGCGTAACCTGTGCCTTTGTTGTCTCCCGCACCCTTCTTGTCTCCTTTCTGTCTCTCCAGCATACCATGGTCTTTGCATGGTAGGTCTGCTCTTCTGGATTTTCACATAACTGAATTATTCTCCTTCAGGTCTCAGGATAAAATTTACTTCCTCAGAGGGGTCTTCCATGACCATCCAATCTTTGTAATAGTTTGTCTTCTCTTCTTCATAATACTTATTATATGAAATGTTATGTATTTCTTTTCTATCTCCCCAGTTATATAAACAATGGTCATGCTTGTTAGTTCCTTTTGCTGCATTCCCAGTGCCTAAAAAATGGTTTGGTTCAAGGTAACAGTTCAACACATTTATTGAATTAATTGGGTGAATGCATGCAATTCACAACTGTGCAGCATAGTGTCTCCCAAAACTATTTATTTGAATAGATAAATGAATGAGTCATTAAATATAGTAAGTGAAGAACTAACAATTGAAGTCTTCTTTGAATGTCATCCCATTCTCTACCTATGTATCTGTCAAAACCCTGAAGAGAAGAAGTCATGCCCAGTGATAATAGAGAGATACTTATGATCTGAAGCTCAGAAAGTGCCTCTCAGTTTCCTGGAGGAAGATCTGAAAATAGCTTTAGAGCTTTAATCTCATGTTATTGATTCTGCTGACTTGTAGGTGTAGAGGCTGAAATCATCTGTGCCCTGAAGTTTAGAGTATTTTATTCCTAAAACATTATTTAAAAAAAAAAACACCTTTCTTTTAATTTAGACTTAAGAGATGAGATCTCAAAATACCCCTCCTTTTGTTTTACAGAGTATTTGTTTAGTATAAGCATTTAGAATCTCCGTAAGATTTCCTGACATTCATGCCATTTTGACTGCTTTTAAGTTTGACAAAAACTAAAAATGAGAATCATTGTAAGTTTTGGAATTGATATGCCTGGTCCTGAAAGTCATCCAGACATACAGAGGTTACATCAGCATCTGGAAAATGACTCTCTTCCCTCACTCTAAAGTGCATCCCCTACATCGGCCACTTCTGCGCCTGGAGTGCTCACCCTCTTGGGCACTGCTTGCTCACTGTTCCTCCCTTAGGAGGGTGCCCTTCTGATCTGCAATTTTAGCCAGCCTCACTCTCCACTGCCACCTGCCACCTTCACACTGAAGAAAGTAAACTCTACACCCTCAGGGTACTTTCTGCTCCCCTTGCCTGGATACCAAGGATGGTGCCCCTTCACTTCCATTGATTTTAATATGGAAAGCCTCTGACGCTGAGGTCCCTGGAAGCTACCACAGAACCAGACATTGTTACTAATGCCATTTCCAGTCTTCCGAAATCACAAAATAGAACAAGAAACATCTTCTTTGTAACAGATAAGCATTCTAGTATTTAGCTTAAAGGTCTGCAGAAAGTATTAAACATTTTCAGACTTTTCTGAAAATTTTCCAGTGATTAGATCAACTTTTCTAATTGGGATACAGACCAGAATTAGCAAGACTTTGGTATATGAGGCATATTCCTTTATATATCTGGTCACTTATTTCTCCTAGTGCTATGCCTTTGAAATGATAGTCATGACAAGAGACTTCAACTTCTTAATCCCTAAAAGTTAGTGCTCAGTGTTAAGTGCTCTGGGCTTCCTTGGTGGTGCAGTTGGTAAAGAATCTGCCCACAATGTGGGAGACCTGGGTTCAATCCCTGGGTTTGGAAGATCTCCTGGAGAAGAGAATGGCAACCCAGTCCAGTATTCTGCCTGGAAAATTCCATGGACAGAGAAGCCTGGCAGGCTACAGTCCATGGGGTGGCAAGATATGACTTAACAACTCACACACACACACACATGAACACAAAGAAACACACAAAGTGCTCATGCATCCAACCATTGCCTACCAGGGAAGCTAGAATATCAGTTTCAGGATTTTTCAAGTTCAATTATCTTTTCCTATATTTCTGTTTAAAGGTAACAGTAATAGTAAGTGCTTAGATAGTATTTCCTATAATGCCAGTCCATTGTTTTAAGTGCTCTGCAAGGATTTATTTTATCCTCGCAATAACTCTATTATTCCTATTTGCAAGTTGGAAACCCAACTGTAGAATTTAACTAGCTTGAACAAAGTCACACAGTTAGGAGATGTGGTAGCTGGAATTTGAACCTTGACAGTTGGGATTCAAAGCTGCCGCTCCCCTGTTAATCTCCATACAGTCTTGCCTCTCAAAAGTTCGCCATGGTAGCTAGTGAAAAATAAAGGGAAAACTGCAGATGCTTACGCTTCTGCACTCTTACAGCCTGGATATAAAGAAGGTTTTTTTTTTTTTGCATTTTTAGGAATCAAGAATACAATGGAAAAATCATCCCGCTTTAAATAAAAGGACCGGGATTCTACTCTTTTGGGAGGCACAGAGATTCTATTCATGATGGTTTTACTGACTTACCTTCTGAGCTGTTTAATGAACGGGTAAGTTATTAAGCTGTGAAGTGACAGGCTTAGACTAGAGATGTGTTCAAACTCTGCTCCTGGCCCTCTTGGGACTCTGCAGAGGGGTAGAGGCTGGTTTTAGGGTAAAGGAGTGGCAAGGATGCAGAATTCCTTGTTGGCACAGAGAAGTATGCCTTTCTTTTCCCTTTTGTCCTGTTTTACCTTGTTGAATTGGTTCAAAATAGGTTTTTTATTTTTTTTCAATTTTTTTTTTTATTGGAGGCTAATTATTTTACAATATTATATTGGTTGGTTTTGCCATACATTGACATGAATACACCCCGGGTGTATATGAGTTCTCCTTCCTGAACCCCCCTACCATCTCCCTCCTCCCTTTATCTTCCCTCTGGGTCATCCCTACACACCAGCCTCGAGCATCCTGTAACATGCATCGACCCTGAACTGGCAATTCGTTTCACATATGACAACATACATGTTTCAATGCCATTCTCCCAAATCATCCCACCCTCACCCTCTCCCACAGAGTCCCAAAGTCTGTTCTATACATCTGTGTCTCTTTTGCTATCTCATATACAGGGTTATCATTTGCATCTTTCTAAATTCCATATATATGCATTAGTATACTGTATTGGTGTTTTTCTTTCTGGCTTACTTCACTCTGCATAATAGGCTCCAGTTTCATCCACCTCATTAGAACTGATTCAAATGCATTCTTTTTAATTGCTGAGTAATACTCCATTGTGTATATATACCAAAGCTTTCTTATCCATTCGTCTGCAGATGGACATCTATGTTGCTTCCATGTCCTGGCTATTATAAACAATGCTGCAATGAACACTGGAGTATATGTGTCTCTTTCAGTTCTGGTTTCCTCAGTGTGTATGCCCAGGAGTGTGATTGCTGGGTCATATGGCAGTTCTATTTCCAGTTTTTTGAGGAATCTCCACACTGTTCTCCATAGTGGTTGTACTAGTTTGCATCCCACCAACAGTGTTAATAGGGTTTCCTTCTCTCCACACCCTCTCCAGCATTTATTGCATGTAGACTTTTGGATAGCAGCTATTCTGACTGGTGTGAAATGGTATCTCATTGTGGTTTTGATTTGCATTTCTCTGATTATGAGGGGTGTTGAGCATTTTTTCATGTGTTTGTTAGCCATCTTTATGTCTTCTTTGGAGAAATGTCTGTTTAGTTCTTTGGCCCATTTTTTGATTGAGACATTTATTTTTCTGGAATTGAGCTTCAGGAGCTGCTTGTATATTTTGGAGATTAATCTTTTATCAGTTGCTTCATTTGCTATTATTTTCTCCCATTCTGAAGGCTGTCTTTTCACCTTGCTTATAGTTTCCTTTGCTGTGCAGAAGCTTTTGATTTTAATTAGGTCCCATTTGTTTATTTTTTCTTTTATTTCCAATATTCTGGGAGGTGGGTCTTGGAGGATCCTGCTGTGATTTATGTTGGAGAGTGTTTTGCCTATGTTTTCCTCTAGGAGTTTTATAGTTTCTGGTCTTACATTTAGCTCTCTAATCCATTTTGAGTTTATTTTGGTGTATGGTGTTAGGAAGTGTTCTAGTTTCATTCTTTTACAAGTGGCTGACCAGTTTTCCCAGCACTACTTGTTAAAGAGGCTGTCTTTTCTCCATTTTATATTCTTGCCTCCTTTGTCAAAGATAAGGTGTCCATAGGTGCATGGATTTATCTCTGGGCTTTCTATTTTGTTCCATTGATCTATATTTCTGTCTTTATGCCAGTACCATACTGTCTTGATGACTGTGGCTTTGTAGTAGAGCCTGAAGTCCGGCAGGTTAATTACTCCAGTTCCATTCTTCTTCCTCAAGATTGCTTTGGCTATTCGAGGTTTTTTGTATTTCCATACAAATTTTGAGATTATTTGTTCTAGTTCTGTGAAAAATATCGTTGGTAGCTTGATAGGGATTGCATTGAATGTATAAATTACTTTGGGTAGTATACTCATTTTTACAATATTTATTCTTCCAATCCACGAACACGGTATATTTCTCCATCTATTAGTGTCCTCTTTGATTACTTTCACTAGTGTTATATAGTTTTCTATGTACAAATCTTTTGTTTTCTTAGGTAGATATATTCCTAAGTATTTAATTCTTTTCGTTGCAATAGTGAATGGAATAGTTTCCTTAATTTCTCTTCCTATTTTCTCATTATTAGTGTATAGGAATGCAAGGGATTTCTGTGTGTTGATTTTATATCCTGCAACTTTACTGTATTCATTGATTAGCTCTAGTAGTTTTCTGGTAGAGCCCTTAGGATTTTCTGTGTAGAGGATCATGTCATCAGTGAACAGTGAAAGTTTTACTTCTTCTTTTCCAATTTGCATTCCTTTTATGTCTTTTTCTGCTCTGATTGCTGTAGCCAAAACTTCCAGAACTATGTTGAATAGTAGTGGTGAGAGTGGGCACCCTTGACTTGTTCCTGACTTTAGGGGAAATGCTTTCAGTTTTTCACCGTTGAGGATAATGTTTGCTGTGGGTTTGTCATATACAGCTTTTATTATGTTGAGGTATGTCCCTTCTATTCCCACTTTCTGGAGGGTTTTTATCATAAATGGATGTTGAATTTTGTCGAAGGCTTTCTCTGCATCTATTGAGATAATCATATGATTTTTATTTTTCAGTTTGTTAATGTGGTGTATTATGTAGATTGATTTGTGGATATTGAAGAATCCTTGCATTCCTGGGATAAAGCCCACTTGGTCATGATATATGATCTTCTTAATGTGTTGTTGGATTCTGATTGCTAGAATTTTGTTAAGGATTTTTGTATCTATGTTCATTTGTGATATTGGCCTGTAGTTTTCTTTTTTTCTGGGATCTTTACCAGGTTTTGGGATTAGGGTGATGGTGGCCTCATAGAATGAGTTTGGTAGTTTCCCTCCCTCAGCAATTTTCTGGAAGAGTTTGAGTAGAATAGGTGCTAGCGCTTCTCTAAATTTTTGGTAGAATTCAGCTGTGAAGCCATCTGGACCTGGGCTTTTCTTTGCGGAACATTTCTGATTACAGCCTCTAGTTGCGTGCTTGTGATGGGTCTGTTCAGATTTTCTTTCTTCCTGGTTCAGTTTTGGCAAGGTGTACTTTTCTAGGAATTTGTCCATTTCTTCCAAGTTATTCATTTTATTGCCATATAATTGCTGATAGTATTCTCTAATAATCCTTTGTATTTCTGTGTTGTTCGTTGTGATCTCTCCATTTTCATTTCTAATTTTATTGATTTGGTTCTTCTCCCTTTGTTTCTTGATGAGTCTGGCTAATGGTTTGTCAATTTTATTTACCTTCTCAAAGAACCAGCTTTTGACTTTGTTGATTTTTGCTACGGTCTCTTTTGTTTCTTTTGCATTTATCTCTGCCCTAATTTTTACGATTTCTTTCCTTCTACCGACCCTGGGGTTTTTCATTTCTTCCTTTTCTAGTTTCTTTAGATGTAGAGTTAGGTTATTTAGTTGACTTTTTTCTTATTTCTTGAGGTGTGTCTGTATTGCTATGAACTTCCCCCTTAGCACTGCTTTTACAGTGTCCCAGAGGTTTTGGGTTGTTGTGTTTTCATTTTCATTCATTTCTATGCATATTTTGATGTCTCTTTTGATTTCTTCTATGATTTGTTCATTATTCAGCAGCGTGTTGTTCAGCCTCCATATATTGGCATTTTTAATAGTTTTTCTCCAGTAATTGAGATCTAATCTTACTGCATTGTGGTCAGAAAAGATGCTTGGAATGATTTCAATTTTTTTGAATTTACCAAGGCTAGATTTATGACCCAGGATGTGATCTATCCTAGAAAAGGTTCCATGTGCGCTTCAGAAAAAGGTGAAATTCATTGTTTTGTGGTGAAATGTCCTATAGATATCTATTAGGTCTAACTGGTCTATTGTATCATTTAAAGTTTGTGTTTCCTTGTAAATTTTCTGTTTAGTTGATCTATCCATAGATGTAAGTGGGGTATTAAAATCTCCAACTATTATTACATTGTTGTTAATTTCCCCTTTCCTACTTGTTAGTAATTGTCTTACATCTTGCAGTGCTCCTATGTTGGGTGCATAAATATTTATAATTGTTATATCTTCTTCTTGGAGTGATCCTTTGATCATTATGTAGTTTCCTTCTTTGTCTCTTTTCACAGCCTTTGTTTTAAAGTCTATTTTATCTGATATGAGTATTGCTACACCTGCTTTCTTTTGGTCTCTATTTGCATGGAATGTATTTTTCCAGCCCTTCACTTTCAGTCTGTATGTGTCCCTCGTTTTGAGGTGGGTACTTGTAGACAACATATATGGGGGTTTTGTTTTTGTATCCATTCAGCCAGCCTTTGTCTTTTGGTTGGGGCATTCAACCCTTTAACGTTTAAGGTGATTATTGATAAGTATGATCCCGTTGCCATTTTATTTATTGTATTGAGTTCGAATTTATACACCTTTTCTGTGTTTCCTGTCTAGAGAAGATCCTTTAACATTTGTTGGAGAGCTGGTTTGGTGATGCTGAATTCTCTCAACTTTCGCTTGTCTGTAAAGCTTTTGGTTTCTCCTTCATATTTGAATGAGATCCTTGCTGGGTACAGTAATCTTGGCTGTAGGTTATTTTCTTTCATCACTTTAAGTATGTCTTGCCAGTCCCTCTTGACCTGAAGAGTTTCTGTTGAAAGATCAACTGTTATCCTTATGGGAATCCCCTTGTGTGTTATTTGCTGTTTTTCCCTTGCTGCTTTTAATATTTGTTCTTTGTGTTTGATCTTTGTTAATTTGATTAATATGTGTCTTGGAGTATTTCACCTCGAGTTTATCCTGTTGGGGACTCTCTGGGTTTCTTGGACTTGGGTGATTATTCCTTTCCCCATTTTAGGGAAGTTTTCAACTATTATCTCCTCAAGTATTCTCTCATGGTCTTTCTTTTTGTCTTCTTCCTCTGGGACTCCTATGATTCGAATGTTTGGGCATTTAACATTGTCCCAGAGGTCTCTAATATTGTCCTCATTTCTTTTAATTCGTTTTTCTTTTTCCTCTCTCTTTCATTTATTTCTACAATTCTATCTTCTAGCTCGCTTCTTCTGTCTTCTGCCTCTGTTATTCTACTGTTTGTTCCCTCGAGAGTGTTTTTGATCTCATCTATTGCATTATTCATTGTATATTGACTCTTTTTTATTTCTTCTAAGTCCTTATTAAACCTTTCTTCCATCTTCTCAATCCTTTTCTCCAGGTTATTTATCTGTAACTCCATTTTGCTTTCAAGATTTTGAATCATTTTCACCATCAAAATTTGAAATTCTTTATCAGGTAGATTCCCTATATCTTCCTCTTTTGTTTGTGTTGGTGGGCATTTATCCTGTTCCTTTACTTGCTGGGTATTTATCTGCCTCTTCATCTTGCTTATATTGCTGTGTTCGGGGTGGCCTTTCCCTCTTCTGGCCGTTTGTGGAGTTCTCTTTATTATGTAGTTTCCTCTTTGTGTGTGGGGTTGGACAGGTGACTTGTCAAGGTTCCCTGGTTATGGAAGCTTGTGTCGGTGTTCTGGTGGGTCGAGCTGGATTTATTCTCTCTGGAGTGCATTGAAGTGTCCAGTAATGAGTTATGAGATGTCAATGGATTTGGAGTGACTTTGGGCAGCCTGTATATTGAAGCTCAGGGCTATTTTCCTGTGTTTCTGGAGAATTTGCGTGGTATGTCTTGCTCTGGAACTTGTTGACCCTTGGGTGGTGCTTGGTTTTAGTGTAGGTATGGAGACGTTTGATGAACTCCTATCGATTAACGTTCCCTGGAGTCAGGAGTTCTCTGGTGTTCTCAGGATTCAGGTTTCAGCCTCTTGCCTCTGATTTTTGGTCTTATTCTTGGAGTAGCCTCTAGACTTCTCTATCTGTCATTTCCAAGGTGGTTCCCTCTATTTTAGCTTCTGTTTGCTGGTCTCTTCAGTGTCTAATTTCCACCCTCACACTAGGGTGCGGGTCGACACTTTTTAAGGCTCAGTTGTTCAGTCCTGTTCTGGGAGGGGAGGAATGCTGCAGACAAATATCTCTGGCGTCTGTGGGGAGTGCTCGCAGCATCTCAGCCACACTGGGTTTGGCCCCACTCACAGCGCCTGTGTTGTCCCAGTCTACACTGCAGAGGCTCTAGATTGCTCTGCTGAGCACTGTCCGAGGCAGGCGCTGGGTTGTCTGCACTTCCCAGGTCTGAGCGGCTCAAGTTCAGGTTCTCGGGTACTCCACAAAGGCACAGACTTGGTTGGGCCTGCGTTTTGTGCCTTCCCCAGTCCGAGCAGCTCAGGTGACCAGGTGTTTGGCAAGTGCGGTCGCTGCGAACTTATCGCCTCCCCAGTCCCTGCCACTCGGTTTTCTGGGTGTACAACCGGCGCACCTTCTCAGGCGGATATCAACCGGCCCAAGCCCAAGAAGTCTTGATTAGCAACGAAGCCTGCCTGTAGTTTGGTATTGGATGCCTTTCTGGGGCCGCGATTGCCCCCTCCGGCTCTGGCTGCCCTCCCTTGCCTGTCTTGGCTGGGGGATGGGGGTTGGGCTGCCCTCAGCTAGCTCGCTTAGTCCTTTGTTCTGTGAACAGAGCTAGCGGAGTCTTAGATTAGAGCTCTCTGCCTTTTCGTGGGGAAGCTATCCCAGTCTGCTTTGCTATCCCCAGTTAGATCTCTCAGATTGTTCTTGCGGCATTCAAGCCCAGTCCTCTCTCTAAGCAGTTCAGCCGGCTCCTCCCTGCCCAGCCCCCGCTTGCTAATGGCGGATGCAGGCATTTTCTTTCTTTTTCCTCCCGGTTATGTGGCCCTCTGAGGTTCAAAGGCTCGCCACAGATTTGCCAGTGAGAGTGTTTCCTGGTGTTTGGAAACTTCTCTCTTTTTAAAGCCTCCCTTCCCAGGATGGAGGTCCGTCCTTACTTCTTTTGCCTCTCTTTTTATCTTTTATGTTTTTTCCTACCTCCTTTCGAAGACAAAGGGCTGCTTTTCTGGGTTCCTGATGTCCTCTGCCAGCATTCAGAAGTTGTTTTGTGGACTTTACTCCTCGTTTTTTGATGAATTTGTGGGGGAGAGAGTGGTCTTGCTGTCCTATTCCTCCGCCATCTTGTTCCTTCCCCCTCAAAATAGGTCTTGAAGAAGGCAGGATTAAACTCTTAAGCCACTTCCTTCTGATCCCTTCAAGCAGTCTGGCGTTACTTTCCTGTGACTATTATTTAATCTGATGATTTTATCAGCTTCCAGAGAGAGCTAAGGGTGGCTTCAAAATAACATGCCTTTCCATTGACTTTTGGAGACAGACAGTGTTCTTATTTTCTGTGACTCAAATGATGAAATTTTAAGCCAAATGGCATGGGAAGGTATTTTCAAAGCAGGCAAGAAGTGCCTTCTAGGCTATAACACACAAATGGGCACTCATTCAATATGTGTATGTTCCAGCTGTATCTGCATACACAAACATGCCCCCACACAATGGTAGTGATAGTCTTCAGCTAAGTATTTTGCTATTTTTATTCATATTAACAAAGATGTATACACGAATGTAAATTCATGTACGTGCACACACACATACACTTTTGTTTCTACTAGCTCATGATACCACCTTCCTTTTCCATGATACTTAGCAGGTCGACCCACCCCATCTGAGTTCAGGAATGAAGCACTTGGGTGTTTGCTCTAGGCTCTAACAAAGCAAATCAATTATACAACAAATATTTATTTAGTTGGTGATGGACAGGGAGGCCTGGCGTGCTGTGATTCATGGGGTCGCGGAGAGTCGGACACGACTGAGCGACTGAACTGAACTGAACTGAACTTATTACTCTAGTACAAAGTATCTCATGAGTGTTTACAAAGAAACTTCAAAACACCCATGTCCTCTAGGATCTTAATACACATGAAACATTAACAGGCATCATATAGTTAAGGGTTAAAGTGTTGGACACAGACTGTGAAGTGCAGTGGGAGTTTCAGAGAAGAGAAAGAAAAATGAGAGCTAGTAAAGTCAAATAGGACTTTGGGGGAGATGAAACTTGAGCTGGATCTTTAAGGGTAGGTGTCATTTAAGTTGGCAGAAAGAATAAGGTGAGGGGGAAGTCCCTTTCTTAATCTATTATAGTAACTTAAATGACATGATGTGCAATCATAGAGAATATAATTTGAGAGGCAAACAGTTCTCTGTCTTATCGTATATGAGAAGATTCTGTCTTAGATATAATGGAATGTTTGTCTTTTAAAATATAAATATATGGGGCAGTTTAAATACATCAGGACAGGTTACTTTTCATGTATACCTTAGCTAAATATGGTTAAGATAATTTCTTTCCACTGAATACTTAATTGTAGCATCACAAGGACTTGGTGTCCCATGGTTTAGTGTCTTCTATAAAAGGTCTATCAAGAGGTTTGTTTTTATGTTCCAAGACTCAGTGATTGGAAACACTTGGTTTTCTAAGATAAGCTGTTTTTGTCTCCTTAAGAGAAAGAGAAACAATATCTGATTAGTTGAGTAGCGGTGGAAATTTTGGCTTGCATCTCTTCCTTCTAACTTTCCAGTATGTTTTGGCCTCCTATGTATATACAACCCAAACTTCAGACTCCTCTTACTTATTTCTAGGTTCACCATCTCATGGTATATATAGTTGAAGGGGAAATTAATCTCATTATTCCTCTGAGTTATCCAGGCATCCTCACCAACATGCTCTTCTCAGGATCAATTTTGACACACCCTTCTCATGGTAAAGATTGGTGGTTGTCCTTTCTTTGTTTCTTCTCCTTTCTCAGTAGTAGAGCCTTTGGGTTTTAGCTATGTGGTTGTATATGTATAATAAAGAATACTCTACTGGACTTCCTTGATGCAAGTATACCCTTGTGATTAAACCCTAGACAATAGGATGTAAGCAGAAGTTGTGTGTGCAGTTTATAGAAGTATTCCTAAAGGAAGCAGGCATGCCCTTCTTCATTGTTTTCTTCTTGTTAGAATATTGTTGTAACATTGGGGAATTTTAGTAGCCATCGTGGACAGTGGGATAATCCAGAGCAATAAGAAAATAGTACCTCTCTCCAAAGATGGATATAAAGAATATAGAAAAGAATGTATCTCGGCCATGCTTGTCACATTAAAAATTGCTCAGTAAACATATGTGTTGTTTTCAATTTAGATTGAACTCTGACTTCTGTGGAAGGACTGTGTGTTTTTGTGTGTGTATTTTCTGACACTTACCTGTTTGATATAAGAAGAATATAACATCAAGGCTTGCACTCAAAAGGAACCAGACTTGGATAGACCATATCCACTGCACTGTTCCAGTGTCAGTTCCAGGACATTCTACTAGATCGGCTGGCTCAGATTTGGAGAAATGTGCTGGAGAGGAATAGAAGGTGGATCTGGAGAGAGACCAGTCTTTGAGACTGGAAGGGCTAAGTTAAGCTTCAAGTGATAAAGACCCAAAATAACACAGAGCTTAAAAAAGACAACCATTTGTTTCTCTTTCATCCTAGGCTTAGTGTATCCACTCTTAAAGAATCTGATGCGATTTTTGCACAGATTTTTGGACACTTTTTCCTCAGGCTGTGGGCAAATTGCTGCAGGGGTGTCACTCTTACAATTAAGTACATTTTTTGGGGGGTCTGGTTATTAATTTTTTTCTACTTTTAAAAACATATTTTCACAAGCCTCCTTAAATCAGGGGTGGACCAAGGTGGGAGGATAACAATAAAAAAATGGAATTAGGACTGTGAAACTAAAGGTTAATGGTGAGAGAGGGCAGGGAGACACCTAAGAACTGAAGTCTTAACACCTGATGTGTGAGACAGGGTGGAGTGGAGTGCTTGGAGCACAGCATTAGAACACTGGCCCAGATGTCAGGATGCCTGATGTGAAAGGGACCGGACCCTTCATAAGCTTTGCCTGTCTCCCTATCACTTCTCCTGACTAGGCTGTTGATGGCTATTAGGCTTTTTTTTTTTTTAATGATAATTTCCTTAGTGCACTATCTGTGAAAAGTTTTTAACACTTACTTAGTGCCAGCATGATGCATATATGCAGCCATGTTCCAGAGGAAAGAAGCTGTTTTCATAATCTCTTGTGAAGGTGAATTTGTTTGTTTAGACTTAAGGAAAAATAGTGATGCCTCCTCTAACAAGCGTCTCTTCAGAATCAATGTGCAATAAGGGAGTTCTAGTGAGCATTTAAGAACTAAGAAAAATAGTATAAACAGGGAAAGAAAGCATAAACATGAAGCAGGTCATTAGCTAATAGAAATCATTGTGATTATGAAATGATGAGCATTTAAGGATGAAGAAAATTAGTAAAAACAAGAAGAGAAAGCATAAACATGAACCAAGTTCATTTGCTGATTGAAATAATTGTATTTACTTTTCCATTATGGAGGATAAGACAGGGCAATCCTATTCTTCTATGCTCAGAAAAGTACTGTGAATTTAATATGTGTTTCCCAGTTTTCCCCTTTGTACAATAAAATGGAGACTGGAGATTGTCTGAAAGTGAAAAGAACTTGTGGGTGAAGATGGGGGAGAATCTGCAACCCCCAAATGATGTGACTTAGTGAAGGTGGCTGAGTTCAATTTCGTGCTTGTTACACATATTGAAGACCCCTTTGTTTTAAATATCCACTGGTCTCCTTTGTATTAGAGTATCAGAAACCAACTTAAGGTAGATTAAGAAATAAAGAGGTTTATTCTAAGAAAGCAGAGACAATGCATGAACACTAAGGGCAGGAATGAAGCTGGGCTCCAGAGAACACTGGGAAGCTTCAGGGTCAGTGCAGAGCCTGCTTCTCTGACTTGACTGCTCCTGTCTGTGCTCATGCTCATCTCTGCCTCTCCATTACATGGCAGAATAGGCCACCCTAGCAGCTCTTGTGCTTCTGTGTGCTTGCATTTGTGAGTGGCTGATGAATTAGGAATATGGAAGAGAAGTTAAGTGGTTCAACACAGTGTCCACCTTTGGTCCAGACAGCTATGGGCAGAGGTGAGGGACATTAAGGTCATGTAGTAAAACAGAGCTGCCAGACTCACCTCATTATATTCATGGGGTTACTCTCAGAGAAGGTGACTTGGCCCAAGGTCTTGGCAGACACTTTGTAAGGTAAACTGTGTTTATTATTTTGTGCTCAGCTCCAGAGTAACTGCTTAACCCCTTATATGTTGTCCTGAAACAAAGTGACAAATAAAAATAGAATTTGTTTTTTAAATAGAAATTTTCATTTCCCTCTTTGTATTGACTTCAAATAATACTGGGCTATTCCAAGTAAGTGTTAAGGAATAGTAAGCTTCTATTAATTTGGCATGTTTGCTTTGGAGAATAAATTCTGAACTGCCTAATTTCCTCATGTTTCAAAGATTTCACTCTAAGGAGACTTAAAGCAAATGGATAACTGAAGATAAACACTTTATTTCATAGATGTTTTTAAACAGTTGGGCCTCTGATGCATGAATTTATAACCCATTATTGATACCCAGGCACCCCCATAGCAGGATCTCCCATAGTAATTTCCGTCATCAAACAGCTTCTCAGACGATATTGAAAGAGAAAAAAAAAAAAAAAAACTAACTGGAGACCAATATCTAGTCACCCTGTGGGTGTATTTACAGAAAATAATGCAGTGATTGACCCTTACTTGCAGAATATACATTTTGTAAAAGAATTCCTCTGAAGTCTTTGGGTTGTATGTGTTTGGTACTGAAGACTCAGAGTCAGTCTTTACTGAGATTAGGAACCAACTTCAGAGATATTATTTGCATCCAGGATCATGCGCACAGTCTTCTGGGATTTTCAAGAATGACAGTGTGCACGAAACCAGCATCTTCAGGCAAGCGGGGAACAGATCTCAGGGGAGATACTACTTAGTTTTCAAAAAAAGAAAAAAATATTTATTTCTTATTTTCACCACTCACAGTTCTTCCCTGGATGTGAGACATCCCCCCATCTCAACTATTAAGACTGAAAGAGATTCCATTAACCAAGATTTTTTTTAAAATAGAGGGTTGTTGTTGTTGGTGGTCTAAGTTAATCATACAAGATGTTATAGAGATACTGAAGCAGCAGAAATGTGTCTCTGAGGTCTCCAGTCTTTTATGTCTCAGCACATAAAAAAATTGCCAGCAAGAGGCACAGGGATAGTTAAGAAGTGATTTACTAGAAGAAGACACTTGTGAGGTTTACAAGTGGGTGGGTGAGAGGATGCTGCCCAGGAACTTAGTGGGCTACAGTTTTATAATCAAAGGAAGGGTGTGGAGGGAGAAGAAACCACTCTCTTTCTCATTCTTGAGTAAATGTCAAGGTTCTATCATCAGCTCCTCTACATCAGGTGGGGGAATTTTCTTGTCCTTACATGGTCCAACTGGGGCTGTCATGGTGCATTGAAAATGAGCAAAGAGGTGGAAACAAATACTGAGATATGATAAATCATCTCAGTTTTCAGTATAAGGTCACCTTTTCCTTACATTTTTCGTTTTAGTGTGTGCAGAGAAGCAGGTCCTGGGAATCATTAACTTACTGAGCTCACAGAACAGGGTGTGGGTCTCATTTCACCATTGTTTTATTGTTTTGAGGCATGCCTCCTGCTTCTGTTGCATAGTTTTGCTGCTAAGCAAGCCTGCTTGGTTTCGTGGTCAAGCCAGTCTGATTTCATGACTGATCGTTAACCAGGGGTTTCTCATATTTTTTTATTTACTTATGATCCCTTGATGAGATTAACTATTTAAACACCTCCTTTGCCCCTTTCCTCTGTCCCTATCAATACCACTTTAAATTTGGACAAATTATTATACATCAAGAAATATTAAGATATTAATATTTTATATTAATATGAAATATTAAGATAGTCTAATCCCCAAATAAAAGATATCAGTGCAAAAAATCAACTTGGTGATTTCTAAAAGGAATATGCTGCTGCTAAGTCACTTCAGTCATGTCCGACTCTGTGTGACCCCATAGACGGAAGCCCACCAGGCTCCCCCATCCCTGGGATTCTCCAGGCAAGAACACTGGAGTGGGTTGCCATTTCCTTCTCCAAGTCCTTAAAAAATAATGGATTAGCTGATGTGAGTTTGCTTTAGGGTAATGCAAGAAGTTAGAGGATTCACATAAAATAACCATCCCCTGACGTGATAGAGGCCATTTGATTTTTTTTTGACTTTATTTTTTTTTTCTGATTTTTACAATATTGTGTTGGTTTCTGCCATAAAGCAGCATGAATCAGCCATAACCATACACATATCCCCTCCCTCCCTCCCTTTCCTCCCTTCTCATTCCTCCAGGTCATCACAATTGACTTTTAACTTTTTTTTAATTTTTGAGCTGTGTTATTAGAATTAAAACATTTTAAACCATTTTATTGAGATATGATTGAAATATAAAAAGCAGTACCTATTTAATGTATGTAAGAATGACTTTGGAGTACTTGATTTTTTTATTTTTATTTTTTTTAATTTTTTTATATCTAAAAAAGAATTTTATTAAAAAAGCACAAATGCAAAGAAATGAACAGAGGAAAATTTATGCGTTGGAGTACTTGATTTTTAAAAAAACACCTATTAAGGAATAGAGTATGGTTGTTTTTCAAACGTCCCTTTTAGTATTTTGCTTTGTATTCAAGAAATTTTTTAAAAATGTATATAATATGTTAAAAGCTTTATGGAAAGTAGGACTTCACTGGATCTTAGCCAGATGAAATGACAGTCAAAATTCATTAGACTGATAAGACACAAGCCAGGGAAAGAATAAAAATGCACTCAAGAGTGGCACCAGCAACAGTGTGGTGAAGTGGTCAGGAATGGTTCTAAGCTGTGGCTTAGAGTGTCTGTGTTTGGTGGAGAGATGTTTTCCTGAACCTCAATGGCAAATAAGAATAGAATTTTTTGTCACGACTCTGTATTGACCTAATATCTTGAGAATCCTGCTATTCTCTGTCAGAGTAACGGAATAGCCTGGTTTTATTTATTTGACATATTCTTTTTGGAGACTAAATTTTTGGCACGACATTCATTATCCTATTTTATTAAGAGTTTTTGGAGTGAGGTGTTCTGAAACCTTTACCTTTTCTTCTGAAATGGTGAAAGAGCTAAAAAAATGACTAATTTCATGGATGTTCCACATGCATTTTTACTTTGAAATTTCTCTACCATAGTATTTTCCATTCTCTTTCCCCCTCTGCATATTTCTTCCTTCAACTCATGCATTATTAGGAAACTTATAAAGTTCAAATGAACAAATGTCTGGCTTTAAACGCAAATGAGAATTCCTGTTTTTTCTGGACTTTATGCATATGTGTATCCTGTCAGCAGGGAGTGATCTCATCATATTGATTGCCTCCAAAACTTACAGTACTCTTACACCCAGATTTGTTCTTGGCTCAGCGTGGTTTGTGGAATGAAATGGTTTGTATTCTAATTCCAAATATTGATTGACCATGTGTTACTTTGGGAACAAGAGCCCACTTGTTTCCTTAGCAGGCTAATGAGAAAATTACTGACCTCCTCTCAAGACAGGTATGGCAAGTAGAGATTCACAAAATACTTTGTGTTAGAAGGTCTAAATATTCTTCTAAGTGCTTTCATTCTTCTTGGCATAGCAATGATTTTTGTGGGCTGTGTTAGGGAAAGATTTGAACCAGGAAGTACATGTGACTTTGCTTCAGTTACTGAAAGCATCTGTATATTGAAGAGGATCTGACCAAAAAAGAGAAGTCTAGAACTTCAGAAAAGCCCTGACAGAGTCTGACCATGTGCCCATGAATGAAGAACTCCCATGTCATGCTTTCCAGATAGATTCACTGTAATGCCTGCAGCTTAGCCAATTTGAATCCTTGCCTACTCACTTTTAGACACTCTCCTAATTTGGCCATTACTGGGAAAGGTAGAAAACAGTGTAATGGAGATCAGAGGGGACACTGAGTACAGTGACGGGAACCTCAGTGCTGCTGGAGGTGTGGCACTCCAACACAACCAGGGCTGTTCCAATATTGGCAAACATTTTAACAATGAAATAAATGGGGGATCAATCAGCATTTCATTTGTCACTATCTATACAGCCCAAGGCAGAGCTGTTTTGCCAGCCACATTTTCAGATGGAAGCGTGTGTTTCAATTGCATTTATTTTCCTGACACTTCAGGTGGTGTAAGTTTCCCCGGGCCAGCCTCTGCTTGCTTGCCCTGGGCTGGCTCATCACTTCTCTCTAGTGCATCTTCACAGTCATTTCTTCATAGCTTAGAGTTTCCAAGCACAGTGAGAATTTATGCTGATAAAATATTTAGTTGAGCTAGAATAGTAAGACCTGAAAAGGTCCCTAGGCAGAAGTGAGCAGAAAACATTCTAAAGAGATAGCTGCTTACCCTCTTATAAAACACACACACACACACACACACACATGCAGAAATCTAGAGAATTGCCATAGCCTCAAAGTCTGTGTAGTGAAGGGTATAACTGTCCCCATCTGCACTCTCACAGGTAGGTAAGTTCTGGTCTTAGTTATAAGAACCGGATATGTATTCTTGGGCAAGTCATCATCCCTGAAAGACACACAGTCCCATGTCTAAAATAAAAAGCAAAACCTCTCCTCTGATCCACATTGACCTGAAATATTTTTGAGATTTGATTAAAACTTATACAGTCTGTGGAGGGGAGTGGAATTGACTTCTTGACTTGTTGAAGTTGGGTGATTGGTATATGAGGGCTTGTTATGGTAGTCTCCATATGTATATTTGTTTAAAGTGTTCTGTAATAAAATATTTTAAAACTGTGTAGTAATTGAAAATAAAAATCTGCCCTACCTACTTCTCAGCAGAGTTACAGGTGAATCATAGGTGACATTATGCAGAAGTGTTTTGTGAATAGTAAAGCACTAGAACAGGTATATCTCAAAAAATATATCTTCAAGGTGAATATACCAGACTCACCTTGTATACTGATTAAAAATACAGTTTCAGAGTTCACTGACCTATGGAATCAGACGTGGTGGCAGTGAGTCTCAGAGGAATCTCCATTTTTGATTAGTCCTTTCTGCTTCCCATCTCAGATGATCCTCCTATATTATGAAATTTGAAAACTATATACCACACAAGTCCTTCCTGACATTTCTAAGGGTTTTCTAGTGGATGGAGAAATTGCTTCTAGTGGGGTTGAGGATCTGTTTTCTACAAAGCCCGGCAATCTCTATGCTACCCCTCTCCCACTTGCAGTTTGTTATTTGAACCCTGATTTCTAACTGTTGTGTCAACCTCAAGTCCATGTTCTCTGCTCTCCCTACTTGGCCCCTCTTGGCTTCTGAATCATAAACAGGATTTGTCCATTCCATGCTGGGCCTTCTTGCCTATGTATCAATTTTTTGCCTCAGTCTCACCATTACTGAATTCTGCCCAGCTACACCTTTTGTTCAGACACTACTCAGACTTCTCCTGGGGTTCATTCAGCCTCAATTCTTTGTTGAACACCTTTTCTGTAATAACATTCCTCTAGGTGCTAGCAAACAATACATTAAAATTCCTTCTCTCATGTAATTTGCTTTGTAGAGTTAGAGATTTTCTTTGGACAAGTAACTAAACAACACAATTTCAGATAGTGCTAAGTGCCAAGAATAAAATAAACTGGAGGAAGAGGGATTTAGAGTTAGAATTGTCAGGGACTGTCTCTCTGAAAAGGAAATATTTAAAAAGAGACCTAAGATGAGATGGAGAGGATATAGAAAGGATTGGGGGAAGAGATGAAACAGTAAGTGCAAAGGCTCTGTGGTAGCAATGAATTTAGAAGTTCATGTAATAGCACGGAGCCCACTGTGGCTGCACCGTAATGGTCATGGGTCAAAGTGGTAAGAGGTGAGGCCAGAGAGGGAGGTCAGTGGCTAGTTCCTGTAAGAATCTGGAGAACAAGATAAAAAAAATTTGGGTTTTAAATACTGGTTGTGGCTACTGACCATGTTTCCATTCATCTCATCAGGTGTTGCCATCTTACCTGAGGCCAGATAACCCTGCAGAAGGTGTGTCTTATTCCACAGTTCCCTGTAGTGCTCAAAAGGACAGTCATAGCATGTGAATTGTTCCTGTTTCCCACAATTCTTGCTCAGGGAAAAATAGAGAATTGCTACTTTTTCCACGCTGTCCATCATTGACTAATGGCTGTTTTTCACTTAACATAATCCTTAAAATCCCCTAGAAACAATGATAAAAATGTTCCCCTCACTTCCAACTGTGCAAGCCTGTGGTTACCAATTTTGACCACTAGATGGTGGCTGTATATCAGTACCTTGAAACAATGAGTTTTCTGTTTGACAAAGGTATTAAAGAATAAATTAATGCATTAAAGACACACATAAAATGTATGTGCATTTAAGATTCTTTTGGTTGAAAAGACCAACAGTGAAAGAAACTGAAAAAGAATCAGGTCCTGCAGCCTGTTTTTTGTTCAGTTACATTTTTCATTGGGAAGATTTTTAGCTTCTTTGAGAATAGTCTTGTGACATGGAATACTCATATGTGTAAGACAGGAGACCCACAGGTCATGTCTGCATAGTAGAACAGATTCCTCCTTCTCCTCCTTCTCCCTACTCCTTACTTGGGGTTCCCTGGAATGTTTTCTTCTTGCCCTCTTAAAATATGATTTCATTCACTCCTGTGACTTCAACTGTGAAGTGTTTATGCTAATACTGTTCCAGTTGATATCTTCACCAAGTAATCTCTAGACCTCCAGACCTATACTTCCAACTGCTTTTAGATAGCAGATAGATGGCTTTTGGTCCTTGAAACTTAAACTTCAAACCAGACTCATAATCTTTCATCTTGACAACTTCCCTTGAAATAGTTTTCTTCTTATCTCAATTAATGACATTGGACCTTCATCAGTTGTTTTGAAGAAAAATCTCTGAGTTACTGCTTTTCACCTACTGCTCACTCCCCATATTCACTTTGCCTTGAGATACTACTGTTGATTTTGCCTCTGAAATGTCTTACAAATGCACTTGTTTCTTTTTATTTTCTCACCTCCTCTTTGTTTCCATTCCTATGATAAATCCTTAACTGAAGTCTGTTTTCCATTTTGCAGTTCACTGTCCACGTATCCTAGAGAAGAATCTTGTCTAAATTTAGATTTGAACTAGTCATTCCCTGGCTTGAAATATTTCTCAGAGAATAAACTTCAAACCCCTTATTCTACTGTTCAAAAGTCTTTAGGTTATGGCTCCACTGTACTTGCCAGTCTCTTTCTGGCTCCTCCCTGCCATGCAGCCCTGTGGAGTGTTCAGAGTCCCTGTTGGGGCCATGGACTTTCATGACTGTGTCCCTTTTCGCATGCACTTTGTCCTAGAACTGCTCTATCCTCCCCTGTTGGCCTCTAATTTCCCATCTTCATATACTTGTAGTAAAGCATTTTCTCTTCCTTCCATAAAGCTCTAAGAAGCAGATTTCCTCCTCAGTCCTCTCACTGTATGCACATCCATTGTACACATGTCCATTATAATGTTTGCCTAATGGACTGTGCTTATTTATATGTCTGCACGCCACCACTGAACTGAGACTTGCTTTCCAGCAGGTAGTGTTGTTTTTCTATCTTTGTGTCTTCAGGAACTTGATTAAGTCTTTGGATGTCTGTTTTAGGTGCTCAATAACTCATTCTAATAAATGGAAAAATGAACAAAATTTGATTTCCTCTGCATCTTTTCCAGAAGGCAAGAAAGGTCTTTACCTATTCCTTTTTCTTTTCCACTTGCATTTGTGAATAATTTCATATGAGAAAGGAAGGAAAAAGGATATCTAGAGATATTCTTCCAGACACGGAAAAGAGACCATCCTGGAAAAAGTAAGTTTTAGGAAGAGGTGGGAGATGGGGCCATAGTCGGAATCACTAAAGCCCAGAAACCCAAAGGGGTCCCCTAGTGTCACACATTTTCCATAGACATAATAATCAAGCAGGCAATGGAATTATGTTCAGATTTTAATTTACAAATGCCCGATCTTTTTTTTTTTTTTAACTCCATACTGTTCACTGTTGCTAATATCAATTCATTAAAAAAGGGGGCTTTTGTATTCCATGCACGAATGCTTGATCATGTCCAATTCTTTGTGACCCCATGGAGCCTGGTGGGATTTTCCAGGCAAGAATACTGGAGTGGGTTGCCATTTCCTATTCCAGGGGCTCTTTCTAGCCCAGGTATTGAACCCATGTCTCCTACCTTGGCTGTGCTCAGTTGCTCAGTTGTGTCTGACTCTTTCCGACCCTGTGGATTGCAGTCCACCAGGCTTCTCTGTCCATGGGGATTCTCCAGGCAAGAATACTGGAGTGGGTTGCCATGCCCTCCTCCAGGAGATCTTCCCAACCCAGGGATTGAACCCACGTTTCCCACATTGCAGGCAGATTCTTTACTGACTAAAACACCAGGAGGATTTTTTACCACTGAACCACCTGGGAAACCCGTGGGTTCCACTGTTATAGCCATAATCTGTGGGGTTCTTGTCTTACATGTGTGAGTATTCTATTACAAGACCATACTCAAAGAAGCTAAAAATCTTCCTAAGGGAAGAATATAACTGGACAGAAATCAGGCTGCAGGCTGTGAGGCCTTTTTTATTTATTTATTTTTTCTGTTGTTGATTTTTTTCAACCAGAGGAATTTAAATGCACATATACTTTGTTCTTAATACATAAATTTATTCTCCCTCCCTTACAGCACCCATGATGGCGGCACTGATGGAGGATGAACCTTGTGAATTGGTCGACTGGGAGATTAGCTGAGGTCAGGGTACCTGACTGCATTGTTCCCCTGTCTCTTCTCAGTGATTGGCACTCTAGTGTAGAACAAGTGCCTCTGAATGGAGCAAATCCCCACTGTTTATTTTCATATTGGCAGGCTTCAGTCTTGAGTTAATGTGTTATCTGGAACTGTTCATAACTTTTGGGGTAAAAGGTGCAAATAAGAGCAACAGTGACTGAATTGAGATGTCTTTGGAAACTAGGGAGAAACTCATAGCCAGACTTGCTTCCTTAGATGATTTGAAAGTCTTTGGATAGAAACCTGTGCATTACAGACACGCCTTCACTTGAAATGTGTGACTCAGTCTGGATGCTCACTGTACTTCTTTACTGTTTCACACAGAAGGAACAGAAAAGTAATTGGTTAGAATTTCTCTCTTTTTATGGCCAGAAAAAAGTATACATTTCTGACTGTAGTCCAACAGTTACATCTACTTGGTAATAATATAAGAAATGGGCTTTCCCAGTGGCTCAGTGGTAAAGAATCTGCCTGCAATGCAGGAGCTGCAGGAGATGTGGGTTCTATTCCTGGGTCAGGAAGATCGCTTGGAGGAGGTCATGACAACCCACTCCAGTATTCTTGCCTGGAGAATCCCATGGACAGAGGAGCCTGGTGGGCTGCAGTCCCTATGGTCGCAAAGAGTTGGACACGACTGAAGCGACTTAGCACACACACACACACCCATGCAGTAATAGAAGCATGTGGATTTCATTCATATTTAAATTTTATTGAAACAGATTGTACATACTTTGGATGTACATAATTTGTAGGGCTCCTCAAATATTTCTTTAAACATGTGAACCATCTCAGCTACCCAAATATTCCTGCTGTGATGATGTTATTTTTGGACAGGAAGTTATTTGAATCATCATCTATCTCCTTCCTCTTTGTGACTGATGGGAAGAGTATAGTTGTTATTCTCTGCCAGCAGTGTCCTGTCTAACTGTCCTTCTTTTGTAAGCTCTACCTCAAAGTGTCAGTATAAGAATGATAATTACTTACATTTGTATATGGCTTTGTATTGTTCAAAATGCTATATACTAATTTGATCCTCATAACAATAAATTAAGAAGTACTGATGGATTCATTTTAAAGGTGAGAAAACGGAGGCTTAGAGATATTTTAAAACCAAGTTCATTACAATAATAATATAAGTGATGGAATTAGATTCATATTTCAGTTTTAGATTTCCTGTCTCTTCTTTACCCACACTTGCTCATTTTTACTCATGTCAGTTCATTAGAAAACGTGGGTTTTGGGTGAGAGCTAGTCTTATTTAGCACATCTGAAAATGGCATCCTAATAACAAATCCCTGCTAATAACCTTTTTTTCTTATGCACAATATAGAGAAGCCCTTATAATTATTAGCCAGTGTCTGCTCTGTCCCTGACAATGAGCACATGGGCACGGGTGTTACTATTCTTGGTGAGAGCATTAATAATTAGATATTACTTGGGGAAAAGGGCAATACTTCATCAAAAGACAAAGTACTGGCTTTGATATCTCTTTGTGCAGTTGCTGGAACACTCCTAGTGCCTGCTTCTAATCTAAAGATTAGCTGGCGGCTCTGCCCTTTTTCTTGTGAAATATCTGTTCTTATGGGAAACCAGTCCCAACACATATGGAGAATTTTTATGTCTTATTAAAGGTTGTTCACTGATATTTGTAGGATCCTGCAGCAGCTACCACATTATTATCAGGCAAATTCTAAATTTACTCAGAAAGAAATAATGTTATGAAAAGAGTTTTTCAAAATCCTAAGGGATTGCACTATGGGGTGACCATCTTTACCTCTGAAAAAGTCTCCTGTGACTCACTCTTTTACTGCTTTGAAGTGCTTGGAATGGCCCTTGCCTCAGAGCTGGAATTTTAAGAGAAAAACCTTTAATATAACCATTGTAGTATTTCCAGATAAGACTGGACATGGCTCATTTAGCATCAGAAGGCTGAGGAACAGGAGGGACAGTTCTCATCTGGGGCAGGAGGAGGGATATGTATGTCTGCAGCTACTCAAGGCTGTTTGATCTTGCAAAAACCAAAACAACACCCTCCCAGAACCCCAAACTCCATGTTACTGCACAGATTCTGAGAGACACACACCAGAGGAGGCAAGCAGTTAGTACTGGGTGATATGAAGCCTGGAATGGGAGGTTTATGAATATGAACATGCCCCCAAGGACTTGGAGCAGCTTCCAGGAGGTTGTAGGCAAAGTCAATCAGGGAGGGCTGCCTTGAGTAGGAGGCTCAGCTACAGAGGTTGTAATCTGAGGGTAGAGTCCCATCTTTGGGAGGCAACTATGGATCCTAGAGTTTGAAATCTGAAGATTTTACAAGGATTTGGTGCTAGAACAGAGGTTGAAGCTTAGATATCAGAACTGGGCTAAAAGATGGAGCTTAGTTCTTGGTGATGAGGCAGAAGTCCAGTTATCTACATAGCAGAGAAAGAAAAAGCGAAGAGAAAGTGGATTAGGACCTTCCTTTCCTCTCACTTTGAAATCTTGGCCGAGTCAATCATTCCCACTTAACCCTCACTTTCTCTTTTATTACCTGATGACGATATAAGTTGTGAAGAACTCACAAGTAATATATTTGAAAGGGCTTTGAGTAATATAAAATGACAAATAGTTATTGTTCATATGTTTATCACATGACTAGAAAGGATTTATCTTATGATCAGTGATACTGTTTTGTCCTACTTGTCTCTCTCGATGTCCATTTTGAGTGCACACTCTCACACTGTCATGAAGCAGTCCAAAAGAAGAAAGTTCTTCACCTAGCCAAGGCACATTGGACTGCTCCCACATAAGAGAAATTGGGAAGGAAGTTGCTGCCCCCCCCAATCCTCTACAGTGTGTGTGTAGGGTGCCAGGATTTAGCTGTAGTTTGAGAAGTAAATGCCTGAAGTTTAGAGAAAAATGAATGCCAGGGCAGAGCAGGTTTTAAGTTATTCTTGCATCTCAGGCATAATTTTAACTACAAAGAAAAAACAGGGAAGAAACAGAATGACCTCATTTCAAGTGAGAATTTTTATGCAAAGGCAAAGCTCTCCAAACAGAGGACACACGTTAAGAGGGAAGCTTTATAGTCTGAGCTAGAGGATCTGCAGGGGAGCTGTAATTGATCAGGCATATTCAGTCTTCTACCAGTGCCTCTTACTTGCACTGGAGTATTCAGAGATGATCTTTGGATAGGGAGAGCACAGGTAGGGGGTGATACCAGTCAAGAGGTGACCAGACCACCAGGGCTGCCCCTCCGGAAGGAGGTAAAACAGACCTGAGAGAAGAGTTTCAAGAAGTTAACCTCAGGGAATACTTCTAATATGTTTAAGGCATGGGGACATCGTGAGCTTTTTGGCTACTTTAGTTTTGATGATTGTCAGTTTCTTTTCCTTTTTTTTTGGAATTACGCTTACAAGGGCTGCTTGGTTTGTATTGATTTCACTATCCAAAGAAGAGGTTTTTCTGGGTCTTTGAATGTGGGTTTAAGACAGAGAGATATGACAACCAAAAGTAACATGGGTTTTCATTATTGTTATTGTTTTGACTTCATTTCTTTCCTGATATTTGCTCCAACACTAGGCTTAAGTGTGTTAATCAGTAGTCTGGTTCTGCAGATCTGTTAAATTAATGTTGATTGCCCAGTAGGTATTTATTGATGTGTTAAGTGCTACCAGAAACTTAAAAAAATCTCTTCTTAGAGAACTGGAAAAACAAAGCAATAAGGAATGATAATTTACTTACAAAATTATAAAGGAATATACATCTTTGCAAAATTAAAATGTCCCATTTCATCTCTTTCCTTTCTGTATTTATGTTTTGTTGAATTTCCTGTCCAAACATACACAGATATACAGAGTTACTCAGGAAAGTTCCAGTAATTATGGACAGAGTTAAAACAATAAAACTCTTAAGAGGTTAGCTTCAATATTAATATATCTATAATATACTTCAGTTCAGTTCAGTCCAGTAGCTCAGTCGTGTCCAACACTCCGCGACCCCATGAATCACAGCACACCAGGCCTCCCTGTCCATCACCAACTCCCGGAGTTCACTCAAACTCATGTCCACAGAGTCGGTGATGCCATCAAGCCATCTCATTCTCCGTCGTCCCCTTCTCCTCCCGTCCCCAACCTTTCCCAGCATCAGAGACTTTTCCAGTGAGTCAACTTGTTGCATGAGGTGGCCAAAGTATTGCAGTTTCAGCTTTAGCATCAGTCCCTCCAATGAACATCCAGGATCGATCTCCGTTAGAATGGACTGGTTGGATCTCCTTGCGGTACAAGGGACTCTCAAGAGTCTTCTCCAACACCACAGTTCAAAAGCATCAATTCTCTGGCGATCAGCTTTCTTCACAGTCCAACTCTCACATCCATACATGACCACGGGAAAAACCATAGCCTTGACTAGACGGAAGAAGCACAAGCTGGAATCAAGATTGCTGGGAGAAATATCAATAACCTTAGATATGCAGATGACACTACCCTTATGGCAGAAAGTGAAGAGGAACTCAAAAGCCTCTTGATGAAAGTGAAAGAGGAGAGTGAAAAGGTTGGCTTGAAGCTCAACATTCAGAAAACAAAGATCATGGCATCTGGTCCCATCACTTCATGGGAAATAGATGGAAAAACAGTGGAAACAGTGTCAGACTTTGTTTTTTTGGGCTCCAAAATCACTGCAGATGCTGATTGCAGCCATGAAATTAAAAGACGCTTGCTCCTTGGCAGGAAAGTTATGACCAACCTTGATAGTATATTAAAAAGCAGAGACATTACTTTGCCGACCAAGGTCCGTCTAGTCAAGGCAATGGTTTTTCCCGTGGTCATGTATGGATGTGAGAGTTGGACTGTGAAGAAAGCTGATCGCCGAAGAATCGATGCTTTTGAACTGTGGTGTTGGAGAAGACTCTTGAGAGTCCCTTATACTGCAAGGAGATCCAACCAGTCCATTCTAAAGGAGATCAATCCTGGATGTTCATTGGAGGGACTGATGCTAAAGCTGAAACTCCAATACTTTGGCCACCTCATGCGACGAGTTGACTCACTGGAAAAGACTCTGATGCTGGGAAAGGTTGGGGGCGGGAGGAGAAGGGGACGACGGAGAATGAGATGGCTGGATGGCATCACCGACTCTGTGGACATGAGTTTGAGTGTACTCCGGGAGTTGGTGATGGACAGGGAGGCCTGGCGTGCTGTGATTCATGGGGTCGCGGAGAGTCGGACACGACTGAGCGACTGAACTGAACTGAACTGAACTGACTAGACGGACCTTTGTTGGCAAAGTGATGTCTCTGCTTTTTAATATATTATCAAGGTTGATCATAACTTTCCTTCCAAGGAGTAAGCGTCTTTTAATTTCCTGGCTGCAATCAGCATCTGCAGTGATTTTGGAGCCCCCAAAAATAAAGTCTGACACTGTTTTTACTGTTTTTCCATCTATTTCCCATGAAGTGATGGGACCAGATGCCATATCTTAGTTTTCTGAATGTTGAGCTTCAAGCCAACATTTTCACTCTCCTCTTTCACTTTCATCAAGAGGCTTTTGAGTTCCTCTTCACTTTCTGCCATAAGTAGTGAATAATTAATTCTAAAATTAGTAAGATGAACTCAGTGCTAGATGAGGATTAATATTGGCTGAAATATTTTAGGACCATTTTCTAGAAGAGGCAGAGTTTTAACTGAGCAATAAATAATGGATTGAATTTGGTTAGGAAAAAACAAATGAGAACAGTATGAACAAAGTGTGGTGAAAGAAAAGGCCAAAAGAGAGGTAAATAGATGAGCAGCACAGGGTGGAGAAGATTAGTATTTAGAAATGAAACTGGAAGAGTATGAGGCATGCTTTTGGAAGGTCTTAATTCCAGTTTGGGAATTAGGATATAGCTTTTCTGAAGAAGCCAAACATTATCAATGTGATACCGTTATTGCCATTTTAAAGACAACTTTTCCTAAACATGTAAGTATACACACATGTTCACAAGCACAAGGATGCACACCTTGGTTATTGCTATAGTAATTCAATATGAGCTGCCACCACCCATGTTTCAAAGGACCAGAATAGCTATTTTTCACTGATGAAGTGAACTGGAACCATCTTAAAAAATGATGGATGGGTGTTGACAAAAATCACGATGGTCTCAGATATCCCTCTAATGCCAGCACATCCTAAGCAGCAGTAGGATGTGATATGTGTCATGTAATAATAATCAAGCAATGATACCTGCTAAATTTTAAAAAGTGCTTTCAAATGTATAATTTTGAAAATGAACATACTTCACAGTGGAATTCCAGCTTTTCTACTAGTTGATGAAGTTTCTAAACTCTTAAAATGATTAACCAAATTAATTTAATACCTAAGAATAAGGGAGGCTATACATTGTCCTGCCTTCAATATTATTATATTCATTATATATATTATTACAGTGTACTTCATGTTTCATTTATGTATATAATTAACCAAAAATATTGTCTTCTTTTGTGGTCATTAAATTACCTTTGGGCTGTGGATATTAGCTAGAGAGCTAATCGATATTAGAATCAACACTTGTTCCTGAGTGATACCTATTATAAAAAATGAATCCTAGATTTGTGCCTTGTAGCATATATTTATAAAATGTCACTTATAAAGAAATCTTTAAGGTTAACTGAATGGCATGCTGTTATATGGGCTTTTAAACACAGAAGTTTGGCTTTTTTGTATCTTTTGTGTTCAGAAAACCCTTTGGTAACTTTTTCATTCTCTTGCAGGAATCATGCCTGCCTTGTTTGTGGTTTTCAGTCACTAATATTTTTTAAAAGGAAATTATATGTAAAAGATCACATCCTAGAGGTAATGGACTAGAGAGTCAAGTAAAAATCTAAGGCTACTTCTGGCCTTGGGTTCTTTATGACTACAGGTAAACTAAGAAACAGACTTCCCATGTGGCACAGTGGTAAAGAATCTGCCTGCCAATTCAGGAGATGCAGGAGCTGTGGATTTGATATCTAGGTCGGGTATATCCCCTGGAGAAGGAAATGGCAACCCATTCCAGTATTCTTGCCTGGAAAAGCCATGGCCAGGGAAGCCTGACAGGCTAAATCCATAGGGTCACAAAGAGTCGGATGAACACCCATACGAACTAAGAAATACACTTAAACAATCTCTGATTAGTGAACTAGTAATTGTAAAGTCATCTTAGTCAATTTGTTTTCCTAATAGAGGAAAACAACAGAATAGGAAAAACAAGAGATCTCTTCAAGAAAATTAGAGATTCCAAGGGAACATTTCATGCAAAGATGGGCTCAATAAAGGACAGAAATGGTATGCACCTAACAGAAGCAGAAGATATTAAGAAGAGGTGGCAGGAATACACAGAAACTGTACAAAAAAGATCTTCATGAGCAAGATAGTCACGATAACGTGATCACTGACCTAGAGCCAGACATCTTGGAATGTGAAGTCAAGTGGGCCTTGGAAAGCATCACTACTAACAAAGCTAGTGGTGGTGATGGAATTCCAGTTGAGCTATTTCAAGTCTTGAAAGATGATGCTGTGAAAGTGCTGCACTCAATATGCCAGCAGATTTGGAAAACTCAGCAGTGGCCACAGGACTGGAAGAGGTCAGTCTTCATTCCAATCCCAAAGAAAGGCAATACCAAAGAATGCTCAAACTACCGCACAATTGCAGTTATCTCACACGCTAGTAAAGTCATGTTCAAAATTCTCCAAACCAGGCTTAAGCAGTATGTAAACCGTGAACTCCCAGATGTTCAAGCAGGTTTTAGAAAAGGCAGAGGCACCAGAGATCAAATTGCCAACATCCGCTGGATCATGGAGAAAGCAAGAGAGTTTCAGAAAAACATCTATTTCTGCTTCATTGACTATGCCAAAGCCTTTGACTGTGTCGATCACAATAAACTGTGGAACATTCTGAAAGAGATGGGAATCCCAGACCACCTGACCTGCCTCTTGAGAAACCTGTATGCAGGTCAGGAAGCAACAGTTAGAACTGGACATGGAACAACAGACTGGTTCCAAATAGGAAAAGGTGTACGTCAAGGTTGTATATTGTCACCTTGCTTATTTAACTTATATGCAGAGTACATCATGAGGAACGCTGGGCTGGAAGAAGCACAAGCTGGAGTCAAGATTGCTGGGAGAAATATGAATAACCTCAGATATGCAGATGACACTACCCTTATGGCAGAAAGTGAAGAGGAACTCAAAAGCCTCTTGATGAAAGTGAAAGAGGAGAGTGAAAAGGTTGGCTTGAAGCTCAACATTCAGAAAACAAAGATCATGGCATCTGGTCCCATCACTTCATGGGAAATAGATGGAAAAACAGTGGAAACAGTGTCAGACTTTAATTTTGGGGGCTCCAAAATCACTGCGGATGCTGATTGCAGCCATGAAATTAAAAGACGCTTGCTCCTTGGAAGGAAAGTTATGACCAACCTTGATAGTATATTAAAAAGCAGAGACATTACTTTGCCAACCAAGGTCCGTCTAGTCAAGGCTATGGTTTTTCCCGTGGTCATGTATGGATGTGAGAGTTGGACTGTGAAGAAAGCTGATCGCTGAAGAATTGATGCTTTTGAACTGTGGTGTTGGAGAAGACTCTTGAGAGTCCCTTATACTGCAAGGAGATCCAACCAGTTCATTCTAAAGGAGATCAGTCCTGGATGTTCATTGGAGGGACTGATGCTAAAGCTGAAACTGCAATACTTTGGCCACCTCATGCGACGAGTTGACTCAGTGGAAAAGACTCTGATGCTGGAAAGGTTGGGGACGGGAGGAGAAGGGGACGACGGAGAATGAGATGGCTGGATGGCATCACCGACTCTGTGGACATGAGTTTGAGTGTACTCCGGGAGTTGGTGATGGACAGGGAGGCCTGGCGTGCTGTGATTCATGGGGTCACGGAGAGTCGGACACGACTGAGCGACTGAACTGAACTGAACTGAACTGAATACTACTTGAAACCTTCCCTTCGATTTTCCATCCCTTGCATATTTTTTCTATATTGATTCATCCATCCAACACTATTCATTTTTTAATAGTCTTTATTTCTTTGCTGTTTTAAAAGTTCATATTATATTTATACACGGGCCTCTTCTGATCTCTTTATTCTCTCCATCTCCCTTGCCCTGGAGAGGATGAGGTGTTTGTCTTTGGGTCTTGACATCCTTCCTGTCTCTTCGCAAAGCCTGACTCTTCTGAATGGGGGCACTGAGAGGGCACCTGAAGGACCACTGGTGTCCTCTTTTCACCATTTGTGTCAGTCAGATTCTCACTAGAAAAGAGATGTCACACTGAAATTGAGACCAGGAAGAAGAGGAAAACAGATTTTGATGAGGAATTATACATTTCTGCATCCTATGGTAAATACGCTTTTAAAACGTAAGCTGAATAAATCAGTCAATCCTTCACATTACAGTTTATATATGAAATAACCTGGGAAAGCAACAGCCACCGTGAAACAAGTTGTACAAGAATCCAAATGAAACCAAATGCCAGTGTCCAGAGGGATTGTGATCTTTTAGTTTTTGTTTCTGAAAATTTTTTCTTGCGCCTTTAGAGCTCTTGAAAGCTAAAATTTCCTTCAGATATCTCGACCCCTGAAGGACTAGTGAGGCCCGTATCTTGGGGCCATGTGGTGATCGCGCTCTGATTTAGTTCTGGCTGTAACCGGACCAGGTTGCCTTAGGGTTTTTTGCTGATCATTTGAGATGGTGAAGCTCAACCACTTCATGTCCAGCAGTGCCTGCCTATGTGTGGCTGCCAGGCCAACACCACCCCATTGTTCTCTTTGAGGCACTTTTGGTGAGATCTTGAGTAATATAGGCCCAATTACAAAGGAGAAATCAAGTGCTAGAGGTCAGATACATATTTTAGAAATAATGCAGGGGAAATTAGGGACAAATACAGAGAAGAAATGGAGGCAGGCCTAAGTGTGACCATAAGTAAGTTATTCAATATACTGCCAGTCTCTGTGAGGTTACTTTTTAAAGATCAGGTTTTTTCCCAGCCATGTTAATTGACACATGTTTTGGTTACTACTAAAAACTGAATTGAGAAGGTGGTTTATAGCATCTATGGAGGCCACAAGAAACTGCAGGCATCCGGGATGACCTCAGTGTTTGAGAGACCCATCTTACCCTCTCTTTATTCAGGCTGTTCTTTCTTCCCCACTTTTGCGTGCTACTGGAACAGAATTGACTGGGAAGTACACAAAACCGAGCAATGTGGCTTTAAACATCACTTTGCAGAATTTCTCAAAGTCATCTCGCCCCTTGTCACATTTACATTAGAACTCTGACCCATTTACAGATTAGTAACTATCGCAGATGATGGGAGCCCTGCCTTAGTCCTAACTTTGCCACCACTTCACCAAGCTTGGACGGTTTCCGTGTATTTACTTAGGCATTTGATACAGATGCTTTTAAAGGCCCATATGATCTGTGATGTGAACTAACAATTCACTAATGCAAAATTAGGGGAAAAAACTCAAGTCATACGCCTTCTCCCATTTGTCTCTTTCATGATTTTCTTTCATTCATTCTGGCAGAATATATATATATATATATATATATATAGCCTCACAATATGGCCACAGGACCAAGCAAGAGGAAGAAGAACTGGGTGGATCTGTTCTTTTTACATCAGAATAATGTGCCTGGAAAGCTGGGTCACAGGAGTTCATCTTGGTTCACCTTGTCCATATTGTAAGAGTCAAGTAAAGAAAAAGTGACTCAGAAAAGTGAAGTCACTAGTTTAAGGTTAAATACTGGTGAACTCAATAGCAGTATCCATTCTTTTTTTTTTTTTTGAGTTAATCTTTTTATTGTGGTAAAATATACATAACATAAAATTTACTATTTTTATTTTTTAAATTTTATTTATTTATTTTTTAAATTTACTATTTTTAAAATTTTATATGTGACATTCAGTGGAGTTACATATATTCACATTCTCAGTGTTCTGTGGTGGCCTAAATGGGAAGGAAATCAAAAAAGAGGGGATATATGTGTATGTATCACCTTGCTGTACAGTAGAAACTAACACAACATTGTAAAGTGATTGTACTCCAATAAAAGTTAATTTAAAAAACACATAATCACATTGTCTTAAGAGCAGTGTCTTATGTGTTCAGGCTGCTACAGTGAAATACCCTAGGTTGGGTGACTTATAAATGAAATGGATTTATTTCTCAGAGTTCTGAAGGCCGAAGGTCTGAAATCAGGTGCCAGTATGGTCCAGTGACAACCATCTTTCGGGTTTCAGACTTCTCTTTATCCCCTCACATGGTGGGAGGGGTGATGGAGTTGTTTCAGGCCTTCTCTTTTTTTTCATTTACTTATTTTTTTAATTGAAGCATAATTGCTTTACAGAATTTTGTTCTTTCTGTCAAGTGGGCCTTCATATAAGGGCACTAATTCCACTCACGAGAACTCTGCCTCACAGTTTAATCACCTCACTGAAGTCCCATCGCAATGCCATCACCCTGTGCATTAGAATTTCAACATGAGAATTTAAGGGGATGCTTTTGAACTGTGGTGTTGGAGAAGACTCTTGAGAGTCCCTTATACTGCAAGGAGATCCAACCAGTCCATTCTAAAGGAGATCAATCCTGGATGTTCATTGGAGGGACTGATGCTAAAGCTGAAACTGCAATACTTTGGCCACCTCATGCGACGAGTTGACTCACTGGAAAAGACTCTGATGCTGGGAAAGGTTGGGGGCGGGAGGAGAAGGGGACGACGGAGAATGAGATGGCTGGATGGCATCACCGACTCTGTGGACATGAGTTTGAGTGTACTCCGGGAGTTGGTGATGGACAGGGAGGCCTGGCGTGCTGTGATTCATGGGGTCGCGGAGAGTCGGACACGACTGAGCGACTGAACTGAACTGAACTGAAATATTTAGCTTATACCAAGAAGGAAATAGAGTCCATGCTTTTAAACTATGAATTTTGTGATATCTGTCTTTCTTTTTTTAAAATGTCTTTAATAGATCAAGAACACAAATGAAGCCAGTGAACCCTCAGAGAGCCCTTTAACATTTGAACCAGCTAGCCATCTTCTTCATTACTTGATTGTTATTGGTCAGAGTTATATGCTGAATATTAGGGAGAGGAGGGAGTAGAGGCATGAAACAAAACACAGTTGCTACCATAATGAAATGAAAAGTGGAGTCACCGTGGATACTGAAAGTCTAATCAATTATCATTCAAGTTGTTATTATTTATGTATTACAAAAAAAAATTCATCTGGTGGAAATCAGCAGACCAAAAGAAAAAGTGGGTCCTAAAATATCAAATGTCCAAAATTTAAACCACATGCTCAGTTACCCTAACTTGCTTACTGTCTGCATTTTGACATGTTCTACTTTTGAACTCTGATGTTGGGGGAGACTCTTGATAGTCCCTTGAACTGCAAGGAGATCCAACCAGTCCATCTTAAAGGAGATCAGTCCTAGGTGTTCATTGGAAGGACTGATGCTGAAACTGAAACTCCAATAGTTTGGCCACCTCATGCGAAGAGTTGACTCACTGGAAAAGACTCTGATGCTGGGAGGGATTGGGGGCGGGAGGAGAAGGGGATGACAGAGAATGAGATGGCTGGATGGCGTCACCGACTCGATGGATATGAGTTTGGGTAAACTCCAGGAGTTGGTGATGGACAGGGAGGCCTGGTGTGCTGCGATTCATGGGGTCTCAAACTGAGTGACTGAACTGAACTGAACTTAATCCAACTGACTGTGGATAGGAAGATGGCAGTCAGAGTCTGGTTTTGAATAAAAACTTGAAGTGATAGATTTTTAAGGTTCTTTTCAATTAAAAAACATTATTTCTGTTAGTAATAAAGCAACAAACAGTAAAGGCATAAAGTATTACACATTATCACAAACCCAAATCAGTGTCAGTACCATTTTTATTCTTACATTCATTCACAACATTTGTTTGAAAAACAGAAACTCAACTTCTTTAAAGACAGATTTTCCATACACCGTACTCATTCCTCTATCATAGTTGGGATGTTCTAACTGTGTGATGTCTGTTCTTATGTCTTACTGTGCTGGCTTTTTTTTTTTGGTATATTGAAAACAGTATAGTGCATTAACAGCCAAGTATGTAAGCAAGGGACACAAATCATACATATGGTAACTTTATCTATAGACAAATTTAGTGAAACTTGATAGAATTATTAAAGTTTATACTGTAAGGAAAAATAGTTATAATTATTGAGAATAAGTGTTAATTAACCACAAAGTGACTCAAGCTATTGTTAAACAGTTTCATCAGTTTATTGTCAGAAAGTGATGGTTCTTTTAGAAAAATAAGATGCTGATTGTTACCATTTACATATAGAAATGAAAATGATCATAATTCAAAATACATAAAACTCATACAATCCTTAGACTATATTAAAATATTTTAGATATCGTTTATAATGTGGCAATAGCAAGAAGTTCAGAATGCCTCTTTATAAAATTATGGATTATTGTTACCATCTTTCTAAATTCCACATATATGCGTTAGTATACTGTATTGGTGTTTTTCTTTCTGGCTTACTTCACTCTGTATAATAGGCTCCAGTTTCGATGCATGATACACGATGCTCCGGGTTGGTGCACTGGGATGAACCAGAGGGATGGGATGGGGAGGGAGGTGGGAGGGAGGTTCAAGATGGGGAACACATGTACACCCTGGGCAGATTCATGTCAATGTATGGCAAAACCAATACAATTATGTAAAGTAATTAGCCTCCAATTAAAATAAATAAATTAAAAAAAAATGATGGAGTATTTTCTTCTTCCTTAGGGAGTTTCTACACGTGTATCAGCACTACATGATTGCAAATATTTAGATATAAAGAAAAACCCTGTAAAGCCAACATCACAATTATGTTTTAAAACCATGTCTCTTTTACTGCTCTTAAATGAATTGTAAATGTTTAATTGCAGCTTACACAAAATGACTCTGTTTTGGAAGCAGCATGTAATCAGAGTACTAAAATGCTTCCCCTCTTGTAATGCACAGTGGTGTCTTAAATAACAGATCCTCTGAGAATAAAGTTGGTCTTGGAATCTGGCCATGCCAGTATTCAGCTGGGAGCAGTGATGGATGACAAGGAGGATGTGGCAGAATAATTTTAAATATATTTTTTGTGTGAGAGTGCCTGAACTTGAACAAACATAAGAAGAAGACTGTATTTCTCTCCACTCTAGTTTTATAATTCTGTTACCTGGAAATGGAGGATCTGCGTATCTCTTTTGCCATTAGCAATGATAGATTCTGTGCTGCTAGGCAAGGGATCATCTCAGAATGGAAAAGAATGTCTCCCAGGCAAGCCAAGTGTTCTGAGGAAACTTGGTTGGTGGTTGGTGGTGGTTTAGTTGCTAAGTTGTGTTCGATTCTTGTGACCCCATGGACTGTAGCCTGCCAGGCTCCTCTGTCCATAGGATTTTCTGGGCAAGAGTACTGTAGTGGGCTGCCATTTTCTTGGAGTGGAATAAATAATTATAACAGCTCCCCCTTTTGAATACAGACTCTGTGTCAAGCACTGTGAAATAGGGTTTATTATTTCCAACAAACTTATGTGGATGTTATTGTCTCCCCTTTTCTTATCAAGTCAGAACAATTCATTGAGGTAGAATAAATTGTCCTAGCTCACAGAACCATGAGATAAGTATACTGGGAATCTATCCTTTGTCTGTATGACTCAAAAACTCTGGCTTTTCCCTCTGTACTGTGTACTGTGTACGTGGTGCTGAGATTTAGAATATATTAAGCTAAATGTTGTTTTTACACTCACTAGTTTTCTGAAACTGAAGGGTAGTATTGGTATATAATTTTTATAATGATTTTTCTGCTTCTCTCATATAGTATAGTATACAAAATATCTCACTTGCCTCCAGCCTTGATGTTTATTCATATTCTCCTTTAGGACTGCTATTTAGACTGCTGTCTCCCAGGACCAAAGCCTTGTGAGTTAGATATGATCCTGTCTGTCTTAAGCACCTTAGACAGAAAAGTAAATTTTTTGTCATAGGGAGCTTTAAGCCTGCTTTTATATTTAAAAATGGAAGTCTTGAGAAATTTCCTGTCTTCAGATCTGTTGTACAAAGTGAGAAAGCCTTGGTCATTCCTGCCACGTTGAATATCTTCAAGGGATTTCTGTAATCCTCATAACCTGCTATCTTTCATCGCTACTCCTTTTCCTCATCTGATAGCCCTAGGCATTTTCTATCAGGGATAGATGCACTTTATCACATGCTATTCAACATCTTTCAGCTATGCCTCATGGGATTCCTAATTAGAACTCCACTTCTTACTATATAAAGCTAAGAAAAACTTACAAGAAATACCACACACTCAGCTAGCAAAACCATAGATCATTTCTGTGTACTGTCAAGGGTCAAACAAGCGCAAGAAACCCAGATATAACCCTGCCTATTAGAGAAAAGGCATTTGTACACAAAGATCTGTGGAATCTAGATGATGACTGAATAGTCACATTTCAAAGTCTATAAGAAATTGAAATACAAAGAACTTGAACTTGTCCAAAAAGAGCAAGATCTTGTCACTTACAGAGAAAGAATTTGAGATGAAGTAATACCAGTGATGCAGATCTACTGAGAGGAGGAGGTTATTTTCACCTGCCAGACCCCTTATATTATATTGCTCTGTTGATGAACCACAGGTCAGGATGTCTGGAGGCAGTGCTGGCTAATGGAGGGAGCTATTGCCTTGAAGGCTGAGTTCACAGGTTTAGGTCTTAGCTCTATCATGTATTTAACTTTGTGAAACAAATGCCTTATTTCCTTTGAGCCTCCATTTACATAGCTGTAAGACAGAACTTTCCTGGTGGCTCATATGGTAAAGAATCTGCCTGCAGTGTAGGAGACCTGGGTTCGATCCCTGGGTTGGGAAGTTTCCCTGGAGAAGGGAGTGGCAACCCACTCCAGTTTTCTTGCCTGGATAATTCCATGGACATAGGAGCCTGGTGGGCTACAGTCCACGGGATGACAAAAAGTTGGACATGACTGAGTGACTAACAATCAATCACAAGACAGAAACAATGCTGGAAAAGATTGAAGGCAAAAGGGGCAGTAAAGGATGAGATGATTAGAAAGCATCACCGACTCAATGGACATGAATTTGAGCAAACTCTGAGAGATAGTGAAGGACAGAGGAGCCTGGAGTGCTGCAGTTCATGGGGTTGCAGAGAGTCTGACATGACTTGGCAACTGAACAATAACAACATCAAGATAGAAACAGTAAAACAATCCTTACCTCTTCACAGGAATTTGTAAGAATAAAGTGAGGTACGGGCAATATATGGAAATTCACTTTGTTAATTGTAAGATAGTGCTAACATAACTGGCTTATAATTTGTGGAATCCCAGTGCAAAATAAAAATACTGGCCCCTTGTTCAAAAACTATTAAAAATTTCAAGGGATGTTGATAGCAGAGCCTTAAATCAGACAGAGTTCTTCTAAGACCAGGGCCCTGTGTGACTATGTAAATTGTATGCCCACATAGCCAGCCCTGAGTGTTTATAGTAGTACAGGATACCTCTCTTTGCTCCACTTGGCCTACTGCAGCTGTAAGAATTGAGTGAGTGTCCACTTGTATTGCGGTAGCAAGACGGTTTTGTCTTTTTGATGTTCTGTTTGTTTGTAATTCATTTCCCCATAGAAGCAGATGTTTAGGAATGATACAAGTGCACAGGAGTTTAGTGATCACCACAGTTCTGGTAGTGCTCAGTCCTTAAGTTGTGTATGACTCTTTGCAGCCCCTTGTGTGGTAGTCCTCCAGGCTCCTCTGTCCATGGAATTTCCAGACAAGAATACTGGAGTGGGTTGCCATATCCTCCCATGGATCACACCCGCCTCTCTTGAGTCTCCTGTGTTGGCAGGCAGGTCCTTTACCACTAGCGCCACCTTTTGGAACCCCACACTTCTGGTAGAGTAGGAGTTAAACAGACTTGATTTAGGCGATTCTTCCCTATGATAGTTAATTGTTAATGGTTACATTTTCCATGGGAACTGGAATGCACGAGTTTTCACTCTGCATTTTCGAACATAGCCTACTCTTCAGTAGGGAACTTTCTGTACTTCTCTCCAGCAGACCAGCTGCCCCATTAAGAGAGAATATGGTCGTTGCCTGAAAAATTCCAGTTCAGCTTTCTCTCCCAGAATATTTGACCCTTCCACAGGGAAATCATTTGTTATCCATTTGTGCCTAGAGTTGCCAAGAGCACTAATAAAGTCTCTGGAAAGTTGTGGTATGGACACAGAAGGAGATAAACAAGAAGTGGGAAAAATCCAATAACTTGATTCCCCTATGGAATGGCACAAAATTGTATACTGTAACCAAGGTTTCTTTCTAGTCTACTTTTAAATAAAATTTCATAAGCTTCTTTAGGTCAGCAAGCTTTTTTTCTTGCCAGTCAACAAAAAATATTTATTTTTAGAAGATTTACATTGCCTTACACCTCTTGCATTTCTACAAATCGTGTTTTCTTCCTTAGTGTTTTACATGCCAAGTATTTACAGACTTATTTGGTCTTTGTCAGTAACCACAAAGACTAACTTATGTGCAAATTAGGTGTTGTTTTTTTTAACCCCCATCAGTCAGTTCTGCCATTCATCACCATTACTCATCTTGGTACAGGTTCCTGTCTATCCTGTGTTGCTGAACTGGTCCAAAGAGAATGAAAACTTTTTGTTCTTTAGCTATGCATATCTCTGGATTTTATTTTGAAATGGTCTCTAAATAATTTAGGCCATTTTTTATTTCCTGCCAAGGTTACTGCTATGCAGTAATATATATACTGGGTACCAGTCAGGACTAGTTAGAAGGGGTTGGTTAACAGTATCCAAGTCAGAAAGTTCAAACAAGAAAACCATGCCTTGAATTTTACAATTAGGGGATCAGTCTCATTAAATTCTCTTAACCTTGCTGCTCTTGAGGCAAGGTCTCTGTGGGTGTGAGAGTCCAAGAGAGGCCCTGCTTGTTTTTCCCGTCAAGAAGGGACTTATTTTTAAGCTGTGAGACATAGTTATCAAGCAGCAACCAGTTCTGGCACCTTTGGGATCTACCATGGCATTGGGCCGAGGTCACTATCCTCCTCAGTAGCTTGCAACACATCACTGAACATGGTAGGGGTACTCGTGCTTGGTCATTTTTGCCTAATGTGGAGCTCCTCTGTTGAGTGCCTTTGCTCCAGAGCATCCCATGAGACTTTACTTAGGTTTTGTCAGAACTGCCTCAGGGCGCAAGGCTCACCTGGTCCACTCCTGCTCCCTTCCTTCTTTCCTTCCACAGGTGTCAGATTTGCTGAATGGCTGAAGATTTTTCCTGCTCCATCTGCTTCCTCTTGCATTATCTTTATATTTCACGAGCAGTATCAGACAATAATCTGTTTAATTCTGAACAGACGTAGAAGGGATTCTATGAGTGACTTGACGTGGACCTCACTTAGCCACCTGTTGTGGTAAAACCCCCTTGTTTCAGTGATCAATTCTATGATGCCTGTGACATCCATTACCTCAAACAAGGATCTGGCTTCTTGCACCAGCTCCTGCCTCAAAGCACCAAGGTGATGGGCACAGAATCTGGCCTCCTCAGCATCTGCTGAAGGAGCAGGTGAAGGCACCAAGATGTGGGGAGTTAATTTCCCATAGTGTGAACATTGACTATTCAAGGAATAGGAGCCAGGAAAGAACCAGTGAACAAGTTCCTTCTTTTTAAAAAATTATTTATTTATTTTTGGCTGTGCTGGATTTTCGTTGCTGTAAGCAAACTTTCTATAGTTGTGGAGAGAGAGGGGGCTGCTCTCTAGTTGGTGTGTGTGGGCTTCTCATGCAGTGGCTTCTCTTGCTGTGGAGCAAGGGCTCTAGGGCATGCAGGTTTCTGTAGCGTCACACACAGGCTCAGTAATTGTGATTCCCAGGCTGTAGAGCACAGACTCAATAGTTGTGGTGCCTGGGCTTAGTAGCTCCATAGTGGCATGTGGGATCTTCTTGGACCAGGGATCGAACCCATGTCTCCTGAATTGGCAGATGGATTCTTTACTACTGAGCCACCAGGTAAGCCCCAGGAAATTCTTTCTTATTCTTTTTTTGTGGACTGTTTGGAAACACAGCTTCTCTAAAGCTGCTATCCCTCGAGCCTGAGCAGTCAGTGGATCATGCTACAAAGCTGCAATCACTTCAGTAATATATTTCCTTATAAGTTCTCTCCCTCCTTAGTACCTTTGTCCTTTACCCCTGCTTCTCTGGAATTGTTCTTTCTAATAAGTTGTTAGCAGTAAACTTTTGACTTAGTCTTTCTGGGGAAATTACAAGGAGAAAGCCATTACTGAATAGTTGCTATTATTATTGGTATTCTTCTATCTGAGTCTCTACAAGTCACTACTTTATTCATGCCATTTTGCTCTGCAGCCCAGCATAACCTCTCTACTTGTTGTAAGACAGCATAATGCTCATAATATTTTAGAGACTAGCTAGCAGTTCTAGGAGAGCAGGATTCAAAGACATCTGCTATTGACTCATTATATGTTTGTATAACAGATTCTCAATCTGTTTAGATATAGATTGTTGTACTGTGGTTTATAATTTATATTATTAGTAGTAGATTTTGATAATCATTTTAATTATAGATTTTTCTATTCTTATTCTTTCTACATGCATATATTGAGAGTGGAGGATCTTCAGTGTCCTAGTTTAGAGTTTGAAGATTTGCTGTGGGAATTTGGGAGTCACTGGAGGTTGAAGAGAAATAAAATGGTATGATCAGATTAAGCTTTATGGATATTTGTCTGGAGGTGCATGGGGTTCAAAAGGGGAGAGTGGATGTCACATGTGAAAGGCTCTGGACAACTGGACATTAGTATTAAATCCCTGTAGAGATGAGGAGGATGCCAAACAGTTCTCTAATTTGAAGTGAATTAGAGGAGGAAGGAGGGAAAAATTTAGTGATTGTACCCCAAGGAGTCACTGTAATTGCACAAATCTTCACTCTTCATTCCTTAGTGGTGAGATGATGACAACCATATATTTATTTGAACATTTATTAAATACCAGCCATGTGACCATGAAAAAGCTTGTACGTGTATAATCACATTTAGCCCTCTTAAAAATCAGAGACATTACTTTGCCAACAAAGGTCCGTCTAGTCAAGGCTATGGTTTTTCCAGTGGTCACGTATGGATGTGAGAGTTGGACTGTGAAGAAAGCTGAGTGCTGAAGAATTGATGCTTTTGAACTGTGGTGTTGGAGAAGACTCTTGAGAGTCCCTTGGACTGCAAGGAGATCCAACCAGTTCATTCTAAAGATCAGTCCTGGGTATTCATTGGAAGGACTGATGCTAAAGCTGAAACTCCAATACTTTGGCCACCTCATGCGATGAGTTGACTCACTGGAGAAGACTCTGATGCTGGGAGGGATTGGGGGCAGGAGGAGAAGGGGACGACAGAGAATGAGATGGCTAGATGGCATCACCGACTTGATGGACATAAGTTTGAGTGAACTCCAGGAGTTGGTGATGGACAGGGAGGCCTGTCATGCTGTGATTCATGGGGTCGCAAAGAGTCAGACATGACTGAGTGACTGAACTGAACTGAGTTGAACTGAACAATCTGTAAAGGGCTTCCCTCATGGCTCAGTTGGTAAAGAGTCTGACTGAAATGGAGGAGACCTGGGTTTGGTTCCTGGGTTAGGGAAATACACTGGAGAAGGAAATGGCGACCCACTCCAATATTCGTGCCTGGAGAATCCCATGGACAGAGGAGCCTGGCAGGCTACAGTTTATGGGGTTACAAGAGTCAGACATGGCTGAGCAACTAAACACACAACAATCTGTAAAATATGCATTCTTACTCCTTTTGTAAATGAGGAAGGCCATACTCAAAGTGTGAAGACCTCAGCATTGCACACCTCTTATGTGGCCAAGCCAGTTTAACCCAGAGTTCACTGACTTTGACGGCCGCTAGTGCCACATCACATTCCCTGTCACACACTTCCTGTGTGATTGAAGACCCAGTGAGCGATAGACACCGTAAAGGACTGTACAAGGCAGTCTCAAGTCAAGATGTCAGAGTTGGCTGAAGATTTTCTTCTACCTTTTCCTTTTTTCCCCATGTATAAGTAATTTCTACCTCTGATATGTCAAAAATAGGTTATTTTTTCCAGCACCTCCATGAAGACTGACAGCATGTTGGTGGCAATGTTTTATGCTTTAGGACCAATGCATCTGAGCAACTTTGGTCTAAAATATGAGAAAAAAATTTATTGTAGCTACAATATACAGTTTCTAGATGTAAAGTCCATTTCTTATCATGTTGTATTTGCCTTGTTGTATTTATTTATCATGCTGTATTTATCATGTTGTCTTCCACATTTTTTTTCCAGTAAGTTTATTAAGGAGTTTATTTAACCACTTTGCCCCCTGTAGCAGCAGAGATGTCGCTGTGCAGTACCCTCATGGTGTCATTACTTTAGCTGTCATGTGACTCTCTCAAATTTAGGAAATATTCTAAGAATGAGTAGAACTGTTTATAGGCTTGCCAGCACAGCTGCAGGGAGTTGCAGTAAGTTCCCATAGAAACAGAGTGAATACTGTTTTTACTAAAGTAAGTAAACAGTTAATAGAATTAAACCGGATTCCTTATTCTGTCAGGAAAAATTAACATAATTCCATAAGCTAGCATTTATCTTCAGGCTGCTGCTGCTGCTGCATCACTTCAGTCGTGTCCGACTCTGTGTGACCCCATAGACGGAAGCCCACCAGGCTCCCCCGTCCCTGGGATTCTCCAGGCAAGAACACCGGAGTGGGTTGCCATTTCCTTCTCCAATGTGTGAAAGTGAAAAGTGAAAGTGAAGTCACTCAGTCGTGTCCGACCCTTAGCGACCCCACGGACTGCAGCCTACCAGGCTCCTCCATCCATGGGATTTTCTCGGCAAGAGTACTGGAGTGGCTTGCCATTGCCTTCTCCGCTTCAGGCTGATAGTAGCATGTTATCCATAGTGTGCGGTTACTCATACTTTCAGAAGAGTAAGGAAAACATGCATCTTGTGGAGGGAGCCAAGTTCTCTCAACCTTTGCTGAAACTCATTAAAACCTTCCTCTCATTCTATGCTCTTAACAATTAGCTACATTATCATTTAATTGCATTACAGATCCATCTTACTCTAAGTGAACCATAAAGATAGGTTGTGAAACTGATGAGAGACTATGACTCCTTACTGTGCGTGAATATTTGATATATAATGAGTTAAAGAGTTTCCTGAAAATAGAATTCTCTTTGTAAATACATATATTTTGATGTCGTACCGGGAATGCTGACCATCCTTGGCATACACAGTGATACATACATATGAGTTGGTGTCCATAGCTTCAGGAACCACTGGGGGAAGTACCAAAGTGGGTAGGAGGTCTGTCTACTCTTTCACTGTTGTCTTTGCTGTGGGTTCCATGTTGGATCTTTTTTTTATCCCTAAAACCCATTATCCCCTTACAGAACGCAGGTGGCTTTCTGAGTGTGTGTGTGTGTGTGTGTGTGTGTGTGTACATGCATGTATGCAAAGTGTGTTGGTCTTTCTTCCTCACCACAGTGTAGACTCCATAAGGGTAGAATCTATGAATGGTATTGCTGATCGTGCTGTCCTAGAACCTAATCCAGTACGTGGTACATGAAATGTATTCAGCAGGGTTCTGTTAAATCCATTAGTTTATTTGTTTACTCTTTTGGTCATTTATTCTATAATTTATCAAACATGCATTGAGTGCCTTTTATAAGATATTCACTTGTTTAAGCATTGGAGTTGAATGAGGTACTGAAATATTTGTGTGCATGTTTGTGTGTACGTATTTTCTACAGCCCCAGATTCAGGTGCTTCTGAGGAATCCATAGGATTGATCCTAAAGGCAACAGCGTGGGAACATCTGGTGGTTCAGGTCACGAATAGAATTGTTATCACTGTTATTCTGTGGATGAGGGAACCTCTTTCATACCGGTGTGGATAGTCTTTGCATTAAAAAGTTGAATGCACTTTTAGAATCTAATTTTAAAATAGAAATTCATCCCTTTTTAGAAATAACATTTAAAATTGCACTGAGATATTTGAAGTCTAATAGTAGCAGGGTAAGCTAGCAACATAGAGCTCTCCAAAAGGAGTCCCATGTATGGTGTTAGAAGCAAAAGGACACTGAAGTCCTAGTTGGGGCACATGGTAGCTGTGGCAGGGACTAGAGGGGGTCTGGGCGGAGCATCCACAGAATCTACTGCAGCAGGATTCTGGTTATTATCACAGAAATATGTGGCAGGGTATGAGGAGAAAACGGGCTTATCTGTATCATTAAGATAAGCCTTTGTGCATGCATGTGTGCATGCTAAGTCGCTTCAGTTACGTCCAACTCTTTGCGACCCAATAGACAATAGCCCTCCAGGCTCCTCTGTGCATGAGATTTTCCAGGCAAGAATATTGGGTTGCCTTGCCCTCCTCCAGGGGATGTTCCTAACCTAGGGGTCGAACCTGTGTTTGCTGTGACTCCTGAATTGCAGTGGATTCTTTACCACTGAGCTACCTGGAAAGCCCAAGATAGAGGCCTAGAGAGGTTTAATTTAGTTAACAGATAGAACATAGTTTCATTCTTTCTTTTTTAAACCTTTATTTTATAATAGTGTAACTGCTTAACAATGTTGTGATAATTTCAGATGAACAGAGAAGGAACTCAGTATACATGTATTCATTCTCCCCCAAACTCCCCTCCAATCCAGGCTGCCACTGTAACATTGAGCAGAGTTTCAGAACATAGCCTTATTCTGATACTTCAAGTGAGTTATTTGCTGGACTGAACTGCTAGAACTCAACTGAGTCATAAAATGGAAACTGTTTGCTTTTTTATTTTGTAAAGTGAGGCTTGCCTGTAAACAGTTAACGTGTTTACAGTAGTGCTTTAATAACTGGAATAGTGAAAGCTCCCTTCTTTCTTCCTTGGTGTAACTACCTGGAGTTAGCATTCATTGTCATAGACAGTCTATTATATGTAGGACTAGGTTTTCTTTTCTGTGCCTCATTTCTAATGGTGTTTGATGAAATTTACTTTTGCTCAGCAGGAATCAAAATAACTGAACACTGACTTATTCAGTGAAAAATTCAGGCAGAGGGTTGTTTGGTATGAAGAGATAAGCCCTCACCATGCAAGATATATGTTCTATTAGAACAGGGGCACAGTAGAAGTATAAGCCTGTAAATACAGTGTATGAGCATTTATTGGAGCAGAAGCCATTAAGTGACAATTAGCTGTAAATAAACTGTGTGTTTAACCAGAAAAGAAGTGTGCGATTTAGTCTTTGCAAGATGAAAGCTATTATTCCTTGGTAAACTTAAAAATATCTTCAACTGTGGAATTCCTTTTATGTTTTTCTCCAAGGTTATTAATGATCAACACACCTGCCTGCTCTCTTTATTGGCCTCAGACATTATGTGGGAGAGAAAAGAAGTGGAAAGCTTGGTTTTTGTCCCTAAGAAACCCACAGGACCAGTGAGGACAAGCCTGATGTGTACCATGTGGTTCATCAGTTGTTTGGTGTTCCCTGCTCTGTGCCAAGCATTGTACTAGATGTTTTGCTCACAGAATCTAATTTAATACTCACCACCGAACTGAATTATTCTTCTCATTTTTAAATGAAGAAGCTGAAGCTGAGAGAGAAAATTGTTTATTCTGATAAAACAACTTGTTAGTGTTTGTTAAGGATTCACAACTGAGCCAAAACTGTCTTTTTCCTAAACTAAGCTGCTTGTTAAGAATAGTGTCAAAAAGTTTAAAATCCAAATTGATCTGAGACTAGAAGAAGCTTGCAAAAACTGTCAGGAATGCATTTTTAAAAAGCGACATTTGAGGAAAAAGATCAATAAGTAACAGTGTGTTGATTAGGGCCAACATTACAATATTGATGAGTAATATAGCAAAGCAGAAACCCTCAACTTTTGTTTTGCTTTTGTCTTCTCTGTCAAATAGAATGATCTTCAAACCATAGAAAGGTAAAGCAAATATTGGTGACAGGAGAATTTAAATCTATATGGGTGAGGATTTTATGAGACAGCACCTAACAGATCTAAATGAGCTCAGGTCTCCTGCTAGAAGAAATATGACCTTGAAGACCAGGATAGCCTCAGACAAATCAATAGTCCTTTTATGTTCTCTCCTAGAACCCTGTAAGGCAGTGTATGCTATAACTTGTGAGTATATATTTGTTTGTAGCCATTCCAATGATTACTTTTCTATCTAAACTCCAGGTGCTATGTCTGTTGGTCTCCCTGCTCTTCCCCTGGTGGCTAGTACAGTGTCTGGGACATAGCTGGGACTTAGCACACCTCCAAAGAATGAAAGCATTTGCTGAATCCTTGTAGATGACCTTTGAGGTATCAATGGGAACTGTGGAGGATGACAACACTCTGATTTTGAAAAGGGTTTGATAAAGGGCACTTTTGATATGAAGTTACCATCTGGTAGACCATAGAACAAAGACTGGCAAGAATCTGTTGACTGGTACAGAAATACTTTTAAAAGACATGCATTTTATAGTTCATCACAGTTTCCACCTCCTTTGCTGTTTTCCCAGGTTTTTTTCCCTGGTTAGTTCTTAGAAGCATTAGTGCTTTAGAGTCCAGCTGATTTGTTGACATGGATCCTCTGAGAAGTTCTAGATACATCACTGCAGAGACGAATGGTTGGTAAATAATCAAAGAGAAAAGAGTGAACTCTTAAGCCGTAGGACAAAATATTTTCAACTAATGCTTTTTTAACACAGTATATTTAACAGAAAAATGTAGTAAACCTGGATGGTGGAAAGCTAAAGGTTTCTATCAGCACTGTCACCTACTCAACCTGTTTATCAATAATTGATTGCATTAATGAATCATGTTCACATAGAATTTTATAACATCTTTCTAAATAAATTCCCTTGATGAGCATTTTTAATTAATTTTAGATGCTATTTTTAGACTTTCTGTAGTTGAAGATCTAGTACTCCTAACAGAATCCAGGATAACATTCATGATCTAATATATTACATTATTGGGGCAATGAGCTTCTTAAAACAGATCAAAGATAGAAGTTACCCTCCTACAAAAGGATATCTTAAAAAATAAAACAGCTCTCCTACGTAAAATATGGACATGTTTAAAAATTTCTCTGCATTATCACAATCATTTCCCCTCCTACTCAGTTTTTCCCATTCAATCTGTTTAAGAATAGAATGTCTTAGATTCTAAAGTGAAAGAGCATATATTTTCTCATCTTTTTGCCACACTATATACAAATAGTATACAGAGGGTAAGATGCTAGTGATCTGATCAGTGTGTATGGTTTCAGTTCTACCATAGGATGAACTTGATGATTCTACTGGTATGTGTAAAGACCTTTGAAAGGCACTGGTCTGTGTGACCTTGAGAAAATCGTGTCTGTGAGCTTTTTCCTCCTTAGGAAATGTGCAGTTATTACTGCCTACCTTGAAGGGTCATTGTGAGGAATGTGTGGAGATTATATATCATCTCTACCTTCTACTGAATATGCAGCATTGTGCTAAGTTTATCAGATGCATTGTTTTGTGTATAACCCACAATAAATCAGGATAGTTTGCTGTCTCTCAAGTTCTAGGAAAAATCAAATCTCTAAATCTAAAGTATTTCTAATATATCTGTTCATTTTCAATGACCTTGTGTTCTGAGGACTAACTCAGTCTATTGGGTCTCTCATCATTTGGTGCCAACTATATTTGAAAGAATAATTCCTTCTTCATTAAAACTTTTTTTTTTTGTTAGAGATCACTCTCTGGTCTCCGAGTTTAGAATATGATACTGATGATTTTTGCAATGTCATGGGAAAGAATTATATAATGTGTGGAATAGATTGTTACCTTTTTGCTGGTTACTGCTCACTACTTCTCTCTACTGTCCTCTTCTCTTTACTTTCTTTTTTTCTTTCTCTTTTTCTTGGATTTCCTTGGGAACTTCAAATTGGTTATCTTCTCTCATGCAAAACTAGTTGTCCTTTTTTTTTTTTTTTTAAGTTTTGATATCTGTTACTCAGGGTCTTGAGATCCCACTTTCTACACCATAATTTACCAAGATAGTTTTCTTTTAAAAAAGTCTACATTTATCAATGTATTTCATTCACATAGTTAAAAATCAAAAAGGACTAAAGGGCATATTTTGAATAAAATATAGACTCCTGTACCAATCTTCATGCTCAAGTCTTGTGCTCCTAATGTGTCAACTTCAGCTCTTTTACAGATATCTTGTAGATAACTTCTACAGTTTTCCAACATCTTTAAATATTTATATTTGTGATGTTATTTACTAATTTTTGAATCTTAGTGTTTTTAGACTTCCTATTTGGTAATTTAGAATTTATCACTCTTAAGACACCCCTTTGCACATGTACATGTGTACTCTCGTACTGTTCTCAGTGTAATTTAGTATATATTTAATTAACTCAGTATTTAGATTCCATGTTACTGGATAGTTGAAAATCATTTACTACTGAGCATAGTAATATATTATTTCTTCTTTCCCAAATTTACTCTATCATTTTAGTATTTGTATTATTGCTTATATTTCTCTATCTTTCATATCTTTCAAAGCACCAATAAAGCTGTCAAACACTTACCAATACTTTTTCAAATGTTAAAATGTAAGAGATAATAAATCAATTTTTTTAAACCTTTTTTGTGCTTGCAAGCCTTACTCCTGTTTTTCCATATCCTTCTCCAGTCTCAGCTAATTACACTCTAGACCCCATGAAGACATGTTCTTCTGTAACTCCCTTCATTCTTTTTCAGTGTTTGATCCTGTGTCTGGGATGTCATGTACTACTTTTTTCTTGGTTTATTCCTTTATGCTGGAAGATGAAAGCTCACCTGCCATCATCTCTCTAATGAAGACTGATAATATTTTATTTGAATTTCCTTCATGTCTGAAAGTGTTTTTATTCTATCCTCACACTTGATTGATAATTTGATGGAGCAGTACACATCGCTTATTTGGTTGGAATAGTGACTATTGAGTATATCTCAAAAATCCTCCTTATATTTTTATGATTTCCCATTCTGTGAATTCTGTCTCTAAAAGGTACAATTCAGAATACTTTCACCAACTTCCTGTGAAGTTATGGTACACTTACGTGGGTTCATCTTAGACAAACCAGTACAGGGTTACATTCAGAAGAAAGAAGCTTGCCTTTTGTAGGTGGCAATCATTTTGCTGCTGCAGGTTCAGAGACGTGGTTTTCAAGGGTGCTAGTGTCATTGGTGTTCACAGCAGGAGAAGTTGCAGTGAATGATTGGTGGGAGGATAAAATAAAATGGTTTTTCCATCAGGGTGGTTCTGCAGTGTAGTTCTGGGTCTCAATACTGGAACCCCGATCTTGAGCTTGTTTCTCCAGCCCTCCTAATGATTGATTGAGCCGTCTATTGTCTTTTAAGAAAGTCATTCTTTCCTTAGCATACAGGGTTTATTCCCTTGTTTGCCATGAACACTGATACAGTTAGTATGGAATTCTAGACTAAGAATGATTTTACATCAGAAGCTGAGAGGCTTAGCTTTGCTGTCATTTAATATTCTTGTGTTGTTGGTGTCATGTAATGCCTGTTATTTTATGAGGGCTGTGTGTGTGTGTGCTGTCTTATAAACTTTCAGTGTCTTTCCTTAACCTCTTGATAAAATTTTAATGGTGCTTTCTTACTTATTGTTCTGGGCATTCATGTGTGCTCTCTTTCTAGAAGACTATTTCATTTCAAGGAAACCTAATATTATTTCTTTGATAATATCTGTATGCATTATTTCTGGAATTCCTATTAGATGTTAGAAAGCAGGGTGCAGTTCTCTTAGTTATATATTTACTATTTCTGTCATATTGCATTTTAGTCTACATTCCTGGATTTCCCAACTTTAGCTTCTATCTCTGATTTTATTTAAAAAATCAGTAATAAAATCTTTAATTTGCAGGTGCTCTTTTTAAAAAAAATTAAGCCAGTCTTTTTTTTTTTCCATTGAATCTTTTTTTTTTTCTTTTTTAGTTTTAGAAGAAGAATTACATCTCTCTGAACATCTTGTGTGTTGTGTTGATTTTCTTTTTCATTGTCTTTTATCCTTGTTTTTATTTCTGTTTGCTTTCATCTTCACATTGGATATTTTATTCAGGTGTCCGATAATCTTTAACTTTCCAATCATTTGTTTGTCACTAAAATTCTGGTCAGAAGTTCTGTTTAGGGATAGATGGGTATGTTGTCTGATGATTTTGTATAGAAAGCCAGTTATTTCATTGAGGGTTACTCAAAGGTCAGTGTGTGAATTTAGTTACCCTAACCAAAGATTCTCTAGTTTTTGTCCTGATGAGGATTGAGTTTAAGAGTCCTGTAGTTCAGGATGTGAACTTATATACAAGTCCCTGCTCTTCAGTACCATCAATCATTCCCTTTTCCATGTGTCTGTTATTTCTACATTAAGAACCTAACTGACTCCATTTCTCCACAAGAAAAAATATCGCCCCTGTCTCACAGAGCTCAGGTTGAGAAAAAGTTGTCTGGCTGCACAGAGTGAAAAAGAGAAGCTGAGTAGAAAGGTCTCCTTGCCTCTTACTGTGAATGTCGGTCTTTAGCCATCTCTCATTGCTCACCCCACCCCTTCCTGTTTCAGCGCTGACTGGTTTTAAAGACTAGCTTCCAGCTGTTTTGTCAGGTAAATTGGTTACCTTCCTTTTTGGCACCCTCTGATACTCTGTAGGCTTTGGTTTCCTGTGTTTTGACTTTCAGTTACCACTCCTCCATCTATTTTTCATCTCTTAAATATTTGTTGGAATAATTCTCACTGTTTCCTGCTCTCTCATTCTCAACATCATGAGTTACTATCATGCTAACTTCTCAATGGTCATTTTAGTTTAGTTTGCATACATGCTAAGTTGCTTCAGTTGTGTCTGACTCTTTGCTACCCTATGGACTATAGCCCGCCAGGCTCCTCTGTCCATGGGGATTCTCCAGATGAGAATGCTGGAGTGGGTTGCTAGGGGGTATTCCCGACCCAGGGGTCAAATTTATGTCTGGTTTAGTTTTGTTGTTCAGTCACTCAGTCCTATCTGACTCTTTGTGGCCCCATGGACTGCAGCACTCCAGGCTTTCCTGTCCTTTACCATCGCCTGAAGCTTGCTCAAACTCATGTCCATTGAGCTGGTGATGCCATCCAACCATCTTGTCCTCTGTCAGCCCCTTCTCTTCCTGCCTTTAATCTTTCCCAGCATCAGGGTCTTTTCTAATGAGTCAGATCTTTGCATCAGGTGGCCAAAGTATTGAAGCTTCAGCTTCAGTATCAGTCCTTCCAATGAAAATTCAGGACTGATTTCTTTAAGATTGATTGGTTTGATCTCCTAGCAGTTCAAGGGACTCTCAAGAGTCTTCTTTAACACCACAGTTCAAAAGCATCAATTCTTCGCCACTCAGCCTTCTTTATGGCCCAACTCTCACATTCATACATGACTACTGGAAAAACCATAGTTTTGACTGGATGACCTTTGTTGGTAAAGTAGTGTGTCTGCTTTTTATTATGCTGTCTAGTTTGGTCATAACTTTTCTTCTAGGGAGCATGCCTCTTTTAATTTCATGGCTGTAGTCACCATTTTGGAGCCTAAGAAAATAAAGTCTGTCACTGTTTCCATTGTTTTCCCATCTATTTACCATGACGTGATGGGACTGGATGCCATGGTCTTCATTTTTTGAATGTTATGTTTTAAGCCAGCTTTTCCACTCTCCTCTTTCACTTTCATCAAAAGGCTCTTTAGTTCTTCTTCACTTTCTGCCATAAGGGTGATGTCATCTGCATATCTGAGGTTATTGATATTTCTTCAAGCATTCTTGATTCCAGCCTGGCATTTCTCATGATGTACTCTGCATATAAGTTAAATAAGCAGGGTGACAATATACAGCCATGACGTACTCCTTTTCCAATTTGGAATCAGTCCATTGTTCCATGTCTGGTTCTAACTGTTGCTTCTTGACCTGCCTACAGGTTTCTTAAGAGGCAGGTAAGGTGGTCTGGTATTCCTATCTCTTTCAGAATTTTCCAGTTTGTTGTGATCCACACAGTCAAAGGCTTTAGCGTAGTCAATGAAGCAGAAGTAGATTTTGTTTTTTGGAATTCTCTTGCTTTTCTGATGATCCAGTGGATGTTGGCAATTTGATTTCTGGTTCCTCTGCTTTTTCTAAATCCAACTTGAACACCTGAAAGTTCTTGGTTCAGGTACTGTTGAAGCCTGGTTTGGAGAATTTTGAGCATTACTTTGCTAGCGTGTGAAATGAGTGCAATTGTGTGGTAGTTTGAACATTCTTTGACATTGCCTTTCTTTGGGATTGGAATGAAAACTGACCTTTTCCAGTCCTGTGGCCACTGAGTTTTCCAAATTTGCTAGTTTATTGAATGCAGAACTTTAACAGCATCATCTTTTAGGGTTTGAAATATCTCAGCTGGAATTCCATCACCTCCACTAGCTTTGTTCATAGTGATGCTAGTTTACTTTGGGAAGGATTAAAAGGTAACACCATGTTCAGTTCAGTTCAGTTCAGTTCAGTCGCTCAGTTGTGTCCGACTCTCCGCGACCCCATGAATCACAGCATGCCAGGCCTCCCTGTCCATCACCAACTCCCGGAGTTCACTCAAACTCATGTCCACAGAGTCGGTGATGCCATCCAGCCATCTCATTCTCCGTCGTCCCCTTCTCCTCCCGCCCCCAACCTTTCCCAGCATCAGAGTCTTTTCCAGTGAGTCAACTCGTCGCATGAGGTGGCCAAAGTATTGCAGTTTCAGCTTTAGCATCAGTCCTTCCAATGAACATCCAGGATTGATCTCCTTTAGAATGGACTGGTTGGATCTCCTTGCAGTATAAGGGACTCTCAAGAGTCTTCTCCAACACCACAGTTCAAAAGCATCGATTCTTCGGCGATCAGCTTTCTTCACAGTCCAACTCTCACATCCATACATGACCACGGGAAAAACCATTGCCTTGACTAGACGGACCATGAGGTAATCCTAAATGTAACCAAGTATTCTTTTCAATTTTTTCAAACAATGACACATCTTACAATAAAGGATTCTCTGTGTGCACTCAGTCATATCTGATTCTTTGTGACACACCAGGTTCCTCTGTCCTTGAAATTTTCCAGAGAAGAATACTGAAGCAGATTGCCATTTCCTTGCCCAGGGGATCTCCTCAGCACATCAACTGAACCTGTGTCTCTTGCATCTCCTATGTTGGCCCATGGATTCTTTACTATTGTGCCACCTGGGAAGTCCAAGCAATTCTGATGTCAGTTAAGATAAAGTGATCAAATCAGCACAATGAGGAGGTGTACTGCTTCTTTAACATTCGATAGAATGAGAGTTACAGTGGTTAATTAACTTGTCTAGAATGTTGTCTATTTAGTAGGGAGCAGAGTACAACTTGCATTCTAGACCAGTCTAATGCTGAAGACTGTGTGGTAACTATTAAACCAATAGTTGCATCACAGGTTCTGAATGATGGCAACTATTGGTAAGGCATAGTATTCAGTGTTTTAGATAGGTGTTATTTCTAGAGTGAGTGGAGTAATAGGATCATTCTTATACACTGCATCTAGAATAATTAGGTCTGAAATCAGTAAGGAAAATTATTTGCATCTTTAAACTTGTTGAGACTGGCAGGATAATGACTCCACCTCCCAAAGATTTCTACATCAAAGTACCTAGAAACTGTGAATATGTTAGGTTATATGGCAAGGGAAATCATGGTTACAGATGAAAGGAAAGTTGCTACTAAGTTGATTTTGAAGTATCTAGGTGGTCCCGGTGTAGTCATAAAGGTCTTTATAAGTTCAGGAGGGAGACAAAAGAAAAAGAATCAGAGGATGGTGGAATGACAAGGATTTATTTTAATGGTGCTGGCTTTGAAAATAGAGATATATATACATCCATGAACTAAGGAATTCAGATTGTCTCTGGAAGCTGGAAAAGGCAACAGTTTGACTTTAGCCCTCATTTAGACTCATTTCACATTTCTCATCTCCGGAACTGTAAGATAATTTTTGTTGTTGTCTTATGTAACTAAATTAATGGTGGTATTTTATAGTAACAACAGTAAGAAATGGAGATATAAGTAAAATAAAAGTGTGTGTGTGTATGTATTTTACAGGAAGGGGAAAATGGTAAATGCTCACTTGAGAGAACTGGGTTTTAACAGAAAGGGACACGGCTTACCAGTAACCCCAGAGGTGGCCTGCAGCCTGGGGAGGAAGTAGTGATTGGAGCTGAAAATGTACTGCTCAGAACTCAGGGTGGGAGGGAATCTGTTTTTATCTTGGACATAGGCAGGACAGTGACTCTTCCTACCCCAAGGAATTTAAAATGCCCTTAATGCCTACAGTGCGCAGAGCATAGACCCAGTCTCAGGACACCCAGATTAGGGAGAACTGAAACCTGTATGCAGGTCAGGGAGCAACAGTTAGAACTGGACATGGAACAACAGACTGGTTCCAAATAGGAAAAGGAGTACATCAAGGTTGTATATTGTCACCCTGCTTATTTAACTTCTATGCAGAGTACATCATGAGGAACGCTGGGCTGGAAGAAGCACAGGCTGGACTCAAGATTGCCGGGAGAAATATCAATAACCTCAGATATGCAGATGACACCACCCATATGGCAGAAAGTGAAGAACTCAAAGGCCTCTTGATGAAAGTGAAAGAGGAGAGTGAAAAGGTTGGCTTGAAGCTCAACATTCAGAAAATGAAGATCATGGCATCTGGCCCCATCACTTCATGGGAATAGATGGGGAAACAGTGGAAACAGTGTCAGACTTTATTTTTTTGGGCTCCAAAATCACTGCAGCTGCTGATTGCAGCCAGGAAATTAAAAGATGCTTACTCCTTGGAAGGAAAGTTATGACCAACCTAGATAGCATATTGAAAAGCAGAGACATTATTTTGCCAACCAAGGTCCGTCTAATCAAGGCTATGGTTTTTCCCGTGGTCATGTATGGATGTGAGAGTTGGACTGTGAAGAAAGCTGATTGCCGAAGAATTGATGCTTTTGAACTGTGGTGCTGGAAAAGACTCTTGTGAGTCCCTTGGACTGCGAGGAGATCCAACCAGTCCATTCTAAAGGAGATCAATCCTGGGTGTTCACTGCAAGGACTTATGCTAAAGCTGAAACTCCAATACTTTGGCCACCTCATGCGACGAGTTGACTCACTGGAAAAGAGTCTGATGCTAGGAGGGATTGGGGGTGGGAGGAGATGGGGACGACAGAGAATGAGATGTCTGGATGGCATCACCGACTCTATGGACATGAGTTTGAGTGAACTCCGGGAGTTGGTGATGGACAGGGAGGCCTAGCGTGCTGTGATTCATGGGGTCGCAAAGAGTCATACACGACTGAGCGACTGAACTGAACTGAACTGATATATGGAGGAAATAAGCAGAATCAGTTCTTTTGAAATGGGAGAGTTAGAAGCTGGCACGATTCTCTGCATGGTAGAGGGAACAAATGTCCATAGTAACATCTAATGAACACTATTCTTAAAGTGGCCTTTTCTCTATTCTAGGCTTAAGGGCTGGAGTTCCATTCCCAGCAGTACCAGCAGGGAAGTGAGGCAGAGAAGGGAAGGAAGCTGATATTCTAATGGGAAGATACCACAGTGATATTGCAGGGTAGAGTACTATTGAGCACCTCCGGGAGTCAGAGCAGGATACACCTCTCTTGTTCTGTGTTTGAAGGCTGTTCCAGGAGCATCACCTTTCTGCCTCCTCTGGACTCACCTGTGCTTGGATGGAACATTCTTTGGAAAGTAGGTAAAGCTCTCTATTAAGAGCTGCAAATACTTTAAGATGCCTGCAGCAGGTTTAGCAATGGTGGATGCCGAGGTTTTATGATCTGCTTTCTTACCTGTCATGACACAGAGAATATGATATCTCAGGCATAAGAGATATGAGATACCTGGCATCTAGAAATGAGAATCCAGGTATGAGATATATATATATATTTTTGGCCACAATGATTAATAGTCAGTGGAGAAGAGGGATTAAAAATTAACATAAAAAGAAGAGGGATTCAAGATTGATATAAAAACTCTTTTTGTTTACATTTTACAGTGGTCTTATTATATATATGTTATATATAACTTTATAGGAATCTATATGTAGAAATGTAGGTATGTACACTCAAACTTAAGTATTGTAGTGAATGTACAGGTGCATGAAAGAGTCAAACAAAATTAAAGAGCACCAAGTGTGCATTTCAACAAGGTATATGGTATTATGACACATTACATTTTACTTTCCTTTTCTAAACACAATAGAATCAAGGCCCCCAGTAGGCACACTTCTCAAAATATGTATATTGCAGGTGCACAATATGTAGTTGAAATAGAGGTCAAAGAATTGTTTGTACCCACCTTTCTTCCTAAAGGTGGAACAGTTGGAAACATCATCTTCTCACACTAAGAACTACTATTTAAAGTAATAGCAGTCTCTACTGTACAAGTTCACAAAAGGCTTAACTAACCATGGCAGATGTAATGGCTCAGAAATGAACAATGTAAAAAAATAAGTCAGAAACAATCATTTGGACATAACTTATATTTGAAGACTATAGTCAGTTATATACCAAGAACTGGAAAGACACAGATGAAAAACTATTCCTTTTTTGAATGTTGTGTTCTCTGGTCTCAAGGATGGAAGGATTGAAAATAAAAAATCAAGAGCTCTAGCATTGCAACCAGATGAGGGTTAAAATGCTCTAATTCTAGTGTTTAGTAGCTTTGATCTTGACCAAGTTATTTGAGTCTCAGTTCTTTATCTGTCAGAGGGATGATACCTTCCTCAGGTAGTTTTAGTGAGGGAGACTTGGATTAATACATAAAGCTTCTCCTTATTTTAGACTTTCAATAGAGTTTTCCTACTCATTTCTCCTTGGGTTTTCTCATATTAGAAGGTATTTGTGTCAATGGAATTAAGTTTAAGACTGTTTGCTGATGTTCTTTTGAGTGATAGGTACTGTACTAGTTACTGGTGAAAACAAAAAGAATGGAACACAGATTTTGCCTTTGAGGAGTTAAAAATATAATAGAGGTATAGACAAAAAATCATAGCAGTAAAATGTGTTGTATACTGTTGTGTATATATATATATGTACATATATGTACATACATATATATATGTATATAAGAAAAAGTATATACAAAATATTACAGGAGATCAGATAATGGGATCATTCATTTTACCAGAGATATGGAAGGGAAAAGAGGATGACAAAAAGAAGAAGTAATATTTGAGCTGTGCCTTGGAAAATATGTAAGACTGTTTATTTTAAAAGGGAAAAGAGAGAATAAGCACAAGAATTGTGCTTCAGGTACCTTTTATGCAGTCACCTGACCAATCTCTGGGGAAACAGTTGCTTTGGACTTTCAGAGATACCTCCACAAACCTTACCCAGAATCATTTTGTAAAGAAAACCAACACTTGGTTTTAACAACTGTTATGTGGGTGACTTGATGGATTCTTTTTTGCTGAATATCATTTTGAATGTGACACTGTACAGGAGACAGGAATCAAGACCATCCCCAAGAAAAGAAATGCAAAAAAGCAAAATGACTGTCTGAGGACACTTTACAGATAGCTGTGAAAAGAAAGGAAGCAAAAAGCAAAGGAGAAAAGGAAACATATAAGCATCTGAATGTAGAGTTCCAAAGAATAACAAGGAGAGATAAGAAAGCCTTCCTAAGCGATCAATGCAAAAAAATAGAGGAAAACAATAGAATGGGAAAGACGAGAAATCTCTTCAAGAAAATTAGAGATACCAGGGGAACATTTCATGCAAAGATGGGCTCAGTAAAGGACAGAAATAGTAGGAACCTAACAGAAGCAGAAGATATTAAGAAGAGATGGCAAGAATACACAGAAGAACTGTACAAAAAGATCTTCATGATGCAGATAATCAGGATGGTGTGATCACTCACTTAGAGCCAGACATCCTGAAATGTTAAGTCAAGTGGGCCTTAGGAAGCATCACTACAAAAAAAGCTAGTGGAGGTGATGGAATTCCAGTTGAGCTATTTCAAATCCTGAAAGATGATGCTGTGAAAGTGCTGCACTCAATATGCCAGCAAATTTAGAAAACTCAGCAGTGGCCACAGGACTGGAAAAGGGCAGTTTTCAGTGCAATGCCAAAAAAAGGCAACACGAAAGAATACTCAAACTACAGCACAATTGCACTCATTTCACACGCTAGTAAAGTAATGCTTAAAATTCTCCAAGCCAGGCTTCAGCAATACGTGAACCATGAACTTCCAGATGTTCAAGCTGGTTTTAGAAAAGGCAGAGGAACCAGAGATCAAATTGCCAACATCCATTGGATCATTGAAAAAGAAGGGTTTCAGAAAAACATCTATTTCTGCTTTATTGACTATGCCAAAACCTTTGACTGTGTGGATCACAAGAAACTGTGGAAAATTCTGAAAGAGATGGGAATACCAGACCATCTTACCTGCCTCCTGAGAAACCTATATGCAGGTCAGGAAGCAACAGTTAGAACTAGTCATGGAACAAAAGACTGTTTCCAAATAGGAAAAGGAGTACGTCAAGGCTGTATATTGTTACTCTGCTTATTTAACTTATATGTAGAGTACATCATGAGAAACGCTGGGCTGGAGGAAGCACAGACTTGAATCAAAATTGCTGGGAGAAATATCAGTCACCTCAGATATGCAGATGACACCACCCTTATAGCAGAAAGTGAGGAGGACCTAAAAAGCCTCTTGATGAAAGTGAAAGAGGAGAGTGAAAAAGTTGGCTTGAAGCTCAACATTCAGAAAACTAAGATCATGGCATCTGGTCCCATCACTTCATGGCAAATAGATGGGGAAACAGTGGAAACAGTGTCAGACTTTATTTTTCTGGGCTCCAAAATCACAGCAGATGGTGATTGCAGCTATGAAATTAAAAGACACTTACTCCTTGGGAAAAAAAGTTATGACCAACCTAGACAGCATATTTAACAGCAGTGACAATACTTCGTCAACAAAGGTCCGTCTAGTTAAGGCTATGTTTTTTCTAGTGGTCATGTATGGATGTGAGAGTTGGACTATGAAGAAAGCTGAGTGCTGAAGAATTGATGCTTTTGAACTGTGGTGCTGAAGACGACTCTTGATAGTCCCTTGGACTGCAAGGAGATCCAACCAGTCCATCCTAAAGGAGATTAGTCCTGGGTGTTCATAAGAAGGACTGATGTTGAAGGTGAAACTTCAATACTTTGGCCATATGGTGCGAAGAGCTGACTCATTTGAAAAGAGTTGTAGGAGTGATGTGACTTTCTTGAGTTTTACACATTCACAAGTGAATGGTCTGTATCTCGTGCCTTTGTTGGTTTTCTGTGAGCTGAAGTTTCTGGGAAGTGAGCAGCTCTCATTCCTGTAACTCTTGTAACCCAGTCATTTGTGTGCCTCCTTCATGAGGATTCAGTGCAGCTGTGGTGCTGTTATCCCTCTGATAGGAACTCTAACTCAGTATAAAGCCCCAAAGATCTGTTACCTATTTTTATTTTATATTGTACTATATTTTATTTACAGTGTTGTGTTTGTTTCAGGTGTATAGTAAAGTGATACAGTCATATATATATATATATGAATTAACAAAAGCAGTTACCGTCTTTTGATGGAGAGCTTGTGGTTTATAATATAAATGGCATTATTTTGAGAGAGGGATAACTTAGGTATGGCATTGTTTTTTTTTTTTTTTCTTTTTGCAGCTTGAGGCAGTTGTAAAATAACTTAATGTAGCTTTTTGCAACTGTGTATTCTAAAGTATTTTTTTCATTTGGTGAAATTTTAACTGTTAATGTTTATGGCATTGTGCTTTGTACTATTTATTAAATAAAAATTAAAAAAAAAATAAAATAAAATAAATTAAAAAAAAGAAAAGAAAAGACCCTGATGCTGGGAAAGATTTAGGGCAGGAGGAGAAGGGGACGAAAGAGGATGAGATAGTTGGATGGCATCACCCACTCAATGGACATGGGTTTGGGTGGACTCTGGGACTTGGTGATGGACAGGGAGGCCTGGCGTGCTGCTGTTCATGGGGTCGCAAAGAGTAGGACACGACTGAGCGACTGAACTGACTATTTTGAATGTATTAGTCTCTACACAGGTTGCACCAATTCAGAGACCCAATTTCAAACAAGTTTAATCACCTAGAATTAACCATAGACTAGAAAATTGTGAAAACTTGTAGAAATATGTCTGTGACTATGGAAAGAACCATTGGGCAGTACTAAAGTAAGTGAGTATAGAAAGAACCATGGATTCCTTTGGGCTTAATTTTAAAGGTTATTTTTATATTACAGAAAATATACAAGTAAATTATCAATATATAAATATCTAGAATAGAGAATGAAAGTTGACATTTTGGACTAAATATGGCAGATTTTTTTGGTTAAGTATAGCACACACATTTTATCATATGCTTCATTGTAAAACCCCAGTAGAAAGAAAATAAGATGATTTTTTTAAAAGTGGTAAATCCACAATGGCAAGAAAAATCATAGAGGAGGTGTCAACATAGTAGATGGATGAAAACTGAAATCAGCAGAACAAAGGAAGTTGAAATGTAGACTGGGTAGCTAAGCACTTTGACCACATGGAGACATAAGGTATCTTTGAACCTGGGTGTACAAGTAGGACTGAAAAGCAGGGTTATTATTAGAAAGACTGTTTAAGAAATCAACACCCAGATTTCCTCCTTCAGTCCACACTGTCAGGTACCCGTTGCTCCCCTCCCTTGAATGAAGGTAGGTACATTTTCTGGACATGTGAAGTCAAAGAAAGTCTAAGTTTAAGACATTTCAGAGTCAGGGCAGAAAGATGTGAATGTGTATGTGGGAGGAGAATCAGAGGACTCCTGATTTATTTTAAGTCTTATAGAATTTTTTAACAACATAAATAACTTTTTATAAAATAGTTAAAGGGATGTTTTGTCTCTCCTCACTGCAGGACTTGATGATTAAGAGATTCTCTCAGTAAAACTCCATTGTGTATATGTACCAAATCTTTCTTATCCATTCATCTGCAGATGGACATCTAGGTTGCTTCCATGTCCTGGCTATTATAAACAATGCTGCAATGAACATTGGAGTACATGTGTCTCTTTCAATTCTGGTTTCCTCAGTGTGTATGCCCAGGAGTGCGATTGCTGGATCATATGGCAGTTCTATTTCCAGTTTTTTGAGGAATCTCCACACTGTTGAATTCATTTGAGCCAGTTCTAATGAGGTGGATGAAACTAGAGCCTATTATACAGAGTGAAGTAAGCCAGAAAGAAAAACACCAATACAATATACTAACGCATATATATGGAATTTAGAAAGACGCAGATGATAACCCTGTATACGAGACAGCACAAGAGACACAGATGTATAAAACAGTCTTTGGGACTCTGTGGGAGAGGGTGAGGGTGGGATGGTTTGGGAGAATGGCATTGAAACGTGTATATTATCATATGTGAAACAAATCGGTCGATGCATGTTACAGGATGCTCGGAGTTGGTATGCGGGGATGACCCAGAGGGAGGATAAGTGGAGGAGGGAGGTGGGAGGGGGGTGCGGGAGGGGGAATTCATGTACACCCAGGGAGGATTCATGTCAATGTATGGCAAAACCAACCAATATAATATTGTAAAATAGTTAGCCTCCAATAAAAATTAAAACAACAACAACAACAAAGAGATTCTCTCAGGCCCTCACATGGAATAAAATTTATTTTGGGTCCATATGAATATTATGGTGAATTTGTATTTTAGTATTACTTCAGTATTCTGGAGAGAAGGGAAGAATTTTTATGATAAAAGGAGATACAAAAGAAAATATCTTTGACCATTTTCTTTTGACCATTTTATAATACTAGATTTTTTCCAATAAAATATCAAAGTAATCAGAATTCAATTGTTCACAAACACTGTTCTTATTTTAGGTGTCATAACTCTTAGAATAAAACCAGGTATTTAAAAATATTCATCCTATCTCAGATTCAGTCTCCTGCAAATAATTCAATGACAGTCTCAGTTTTCTGAAATATAAGTAAGATTCGCATCTTGTTCAGATGGACACACACAACATTGACTGAGTGCCAGCAGTGAGCTGAGCAGAGAGCAGAGCCTTGCCTGCACGTGGTGGCATCATATCCTGAGTCCTGATGGGTAGTGGTTTCTTATCACCAAAGCATTCCTTACTCCCAAGGTGAACTTGATATGCTGAATGTATGACTGAAGAGAATCTGATTTTTTCTTAATGCAGAGTTTTTACTTCCAAATGAGTATTGTTCTTTTCAAAATATTCACCTGAGAGAATTAGATAATAGCAGTACATCATGTCAGAGAAGGCAATGGCACCCTACTCCAGTACTCTTGCTTGGAAAATCCCATGGACGGAGGAGCCTGGTGGGCTGCAGTCCATGGGGTCGCTAAGAGTCGGACACGACTGAATGACTTCACTTTCACTTTTCAATTTCATGCATTGGAGAAGGAAATGGCAACCCACTCTAGTGTTCTTGCCTGGAGAATCCCAGGGACGGGGGAGCGTGGTGGGCTGCCGTCAATGGGGTCGCAGAGTCGGACACGATTGAAACGACTTAGCAGCAGCAGCAGTACATCATGTCATTTTAGAATACTTCCTTTGAGTTTCTTTCCCTTGGATCCTGAAGAATGATTTTTATCCCTATTTTAAGAATAAACCAAAAGTGTTTGAAATTAAATGCGATGAATAAGTTAGATGAGGAAGTGAATAAATTCCCCAAAGGGAAATAAAGTTGAGGTGAGACAGTATTGAAATACCCCTGAGTTTAGTGTTTGACTGCTGAACAGTTCTCAGCTGAACATTGTTTCTCTAGGTGACTATTTCTAAAGAGATTATATATTGAATATATAAGTCATATAGTTCATGACTCAGCACCCAACAGTTTCCATTTTACTGGTCAGATGTATTTTTATTTAATGCTTTTTTTCTTTCTTTATATGTGTAGCTGCATTCATGGGTGAAATGAAAGTTGCTCAGTCATGTCCGACTCTGCAACCCCATGGACGACACAGTCCATGGCATTCTCCAGGCCAGAATACTAGAGTGGGTAGCTGTTCCCTTCTCCAGGGGATCTTCCCAACCTAGGGATCCAACCCAGGTCCCCCACATTGCAGGCAGATTCTTTACCAGCATTCATGGGAGTTTTGTTTATATTAATTTGTTAATTCCTGTGAGGTCATTATTTTGTAGACTTAGTGCAGTATCATAACCAACCAGTAAAGTATTTTTTGTAGGTAAATTTAATACTAGAGATAATGTTCATGTATTCAGGGACTAGTATAGTTTGCATAGAACATAAAGCAAAGCTTGTGTTCTGACTGTGTGGACAAGCACACAGTTAAAGTCCTGAGGATTATAGCAATGATGAAGGTGGTTAGAGAGGTGTAGGAAGGCAGGTTAGGTGATGAAGAAGTCATAAGATCAAGGGATCAGATCCTTTTAGTCAAATTCCAAATACAAATGGAAGAATAGGACTTCAGTTCCAGAATCCAGAGTTTTATTTCTTTACGGTCTCTTTTTCCTTCTCCAAGCTTCAGGAAACTTTGAATTATGTAGTTTGTCCTCAATGATTTCTTAGCTAAAATCTCATCTCTCTTTTTTCTCTTTTTTTTTTCTAAGTTTCTGTACTGAAATTTTCCCTTCACTTGGCTTTCCTCTCAAGTTGGATGTTCTTTTATATAAAAAGGAGAAGGTTCTGAAAGCCTTTGACATAAGCTGGCATAAACCTGCTGTGGGGTGAGGTGAAAAAGCTGAGAGGAATTTGCTTTCAAACCTTGACAGCAGAAACCACCATCAGTGAGATTTCTAGCCTTCATTTCTTTTGGAGAAGTCTTCACAGCCCCTTGGTGGGACAGAACTGTGGTGACAATATCGGAGGTTACTGATCAGACCCTTTCTCCTCTTTTATAAGGAATATTCATTATGCTACTTGGATCATGGTTCTTTATTGTCTAATTAGAGTCATAGATGGAGAAGACAGCTGGTGGAAATTGAGAAAACTTAAATTTATATTCTCTGCCTTCATTGGGACCGGAAGAGGAGAAAAGGTTTAGAAGCAGGAAGAAGGCAGCAAGAGAGGAGATGAAGTAGTGAGACTAAGACATTTTGGAGGAATTTTGAGGTTGGATGAGAAGAGTTTTACGAGCCCTTCCTGTAGTGGATGTCTGAAGAGAGACAGATATGGGGAGAGATTTTAAGAAGGTTCTTTTGTGAGTCATTCAATAGAATTCTTCCTTTTTTGCTTCTATAAGAGACTTCCCTGTAGGCACACTGGTTTTCAAGTCGTGGAGGAGTTGGAATTCTTTTTTTAATAGTTCTACACTTTAAATTTTAGGTCTGTGATACATTTTTTTTTTTTTTTTTTTTTTTGCGCGGGCTTCTCATTGCAGCGGCTTCTCTTGTTGCGGCTCTTGGGCCCCAGAGTGAAGGCATCAGTAGTTATGGTAAGTGGGCTTAGTGGGAGGTGGTGGGATCTTTCTGGACCAGGGATCAAACCCGTGTCCCCTGTAAGTCTGTGATACATTTTAAGTTTATTTTTTTGTGAAATGTGCAAGATATGCATCTAGATTTATTTATTTTTTGCATGTGAATGACCTGTTGTTTCAGTACCATTTGTTAGAAGATTATCCTCTCTTCATTGAATTGCCTATGCTCCTTTCTCAAAGATCAGTTGACTGTATTTGTGTGGGTCTATTCTTGGGCTCTCTGTTCATAGACACTGATTTGTCTATCTTTTCACTAATACCATACTGTCTTGATTACTTTAGCTTTATAATAAGTATGTCTCTGCAGGGCAGCGTGTAGTTTCCTGACCAGGGATCAAACCCTTGCCCCCTGCAGTGGAAGTATAGAGTCTTAACTGGGTAAAGTTACATTTAAGGAAGTCCCTGGATTGCTAAAATGATCCTCAGAGTTAGAGCAAGGAAAAAAATAAAAGTTTCATTTGGAAAATACAACTGTCCATTTTTGGTGTTTTGCTGTCATCTCTTTTGTTGAAATATTATAAAGATTAACTATGGCAAATGAAACCTATTGACTCACTGGATAATTAAGAAGTCCAGTCCCTGGCCAAAGAGGTTAAATTTTCCAGTAGTACTTTCAAGATACTATCATTAGTTTTTCTGTTCCTTTATCTGGCTATTTTATTTATGAGTGAAGATGAATCCTAAATGCCCTTATTATACAATCTTAATAAATATCTGGGAGGATTGGAGATATAGAAAGAACACTTCACTCTTCTTGGGGTCCCTTTTCCGACCATAACTCTACCTCAATGATCTCCTCATTTGTATTCTGACACTAATCTAGAGGACTGTTTGTTTCATTGCAGTCTCATTTTTTCAGTCACAATGCAAACAGAAGTGGCAGGATATTAGAGACAAAATGGATTGTGCTAAAAAAATTACAGTTTAACTTCTCATTTATCAATGTAATTGAAAGTTACTAGCAGGGTGTGTGGTGCCCATGTTTCTATCAGGGCGTGAGTAATCTATTTACGCAGCATAATTCATCCTTATGAGGTTCTAATGAGAACTGCTTAATTCAGGTTTTAATCAAACCTGACAAATCATCATTGAAGTTGGCAATAGGCTTCTTCACAGGTGTCATTTCCCTGCTAGTTTGACGTAGCTTAGATTAATCTCCCTCTCTGCATGTTCCTTTCAGGCTTCACTTAATATAACAACAAAAAGGACTGGTTTTCCTTCAACACGAAAATGCCAAGTATTTCTGGTCCTTCTTTGGACTCTTCAGTGCTATTAGTAGCAAGCTATTTTTATTTACTATTATTTTTAATATTGGAAATAAGAAGAAAAAATGATTTTGATTAAAACCAATTTAGCTCTCTGGAAAAGATAAAGAAGAGCAGGGGACACAAGTGTGCATAGTTGACCTACTGAGAGGAAGGAACAAGATGGCGGAGGAATAGGACGGCGAGACCACTCTCTCCCCCACAAATTCATCAAAAGAACATTTGAACGTGGAGTGAAGTCCACAAAACAACTTCTGAATGCTGGCAGAGGACATCAGGAACCCAGAAAAGCAGTCCATTGTGTTTGAAAGGAAGTAGGAAAAAACATAAAAGATAAAGAGAGAGACAAAAGAGGTAAGGACGGACCTCTGTCCCAGGAAAAGAGGCTTAAAAAAGAGAGGTTTCCAAACACCAGGAAACACTCTCACTGATGAGTCTGTGGCGAGCCTTGGAACCTCAGAGGGCCACATAACCGGGAGGAAAAATATAGAAAAAACTAAAACCCACAGATTACCCGCCAAATGGTAACTCCCAGCGGAGAAGCAGCGCAGAAGCCTGCATGCGCCATTAACAAGTGGGGGCTGGGCAGGGAGGAGCCAGCTGAACTGCTTAGAGAGAGGACTGGGATTGAATGCCAAGAGAACAATCTGAGAGAACTAACTGGGGATAGCAAAGCTGATGGGGATAGCTTCCCCACGAAAAGGCGGAAAGCTCTAACCTAAGACTTCTCCAGCCCTGCTCACAGAACAAAGGGCTGAGCAGAGCAAGCCGGCTGCAGTCAACCCATCCCCCATCCCCTGCCGAGACAGGCAGGGAGGTCAGCCAGAGCCGGAGGGGGCAACCGCGGCCCCAGAAACGCATCCAATACAATCTGCAGGCAGGCTTGTTGCTAATTAAGACGACTTGGGCTCGGGCCAGTTGATATCTGCCTGAGAAGGTGTGCCGGTTGTACACCCAGAAAACTGAGTGGCAGGGACTGGGGAGGAGATAAGTCGCAGCGACTGCGCTCGCCAAACACCTGGTCACCTGAGCTGCTAGGACTGGGGAAGGCACAAACGCAGGCCCAACCAAGTCTGTGCTTTGGGAAGTACCCTAGAAGCTGAACTTGAGCCGCTCAGACCTGGGAAGTGCATACAACCCAGTGCCGTCCTCGGACAGTTCCCAGCAGAGCGACCTAGAGCCTGTGCAGTGTAGACTGGGACAACACATGTGCTTTGAGTGGGGGCAAACCCAGTGTGGCCGAGACGCTGGGAGCACTCCCCACAGATGCCGGAGATATTTGTCTGCAGAGTTCCTTCCTACCCAGAACAGGACTGAACAACTGAGCCTTAAAAAGTGTCCACCCACTCCCTAATATCAGGGTGGAAATTAGACACTGAAGAGACCAGCAAACAGAGGCTAAAACAGAGGGAACCACCTTGGAAATGACAGATAGAGAAGTCTAGAGGCTACTCCAAGAATAAGACCAAAAACCAGAGGCAACAGGCTTAAGCCGAATCCTGAGAACACCAGAGAACTCCTGACTCCAGGGAACATTAATCGATAGGAGTTCATCAAATGCCTCCATACCTACACTAAAACCAAGCACCACCCAAGGGTAAACAAGTTCCAGAGCAAGACATACCATGCAAATTTTCCAGCAACACAGGAAAATAGCCCTGGGCTTCAATATACAGGATGCCTATAGTCACTCCAAACCCACTGACATCTCATAATTCATTACTGGACACTTCATTGCACTCCAGAGAGAACAAATCCAGCTCCACCTACCAGAGCACTGACACAAGCTTCCCTAACCAGGGAACCTTGAAAGTCAGCTGTCCAACCCCACACACAATGAGGAAACTACATAATTAAGAGAACTCCACAAACTGCCAGAAGAGGGAAAGGCCACCCCAAGCAAAGCAATATAAGCAAGATGAAGAGGCAGATAAATACCCAGCAGGTAAAGGAACAAGATAAATGCCCACCAACACAAACAAAAGAGGAAGATATAGGGAATCTACCGGATAAAGAATTTCAAATTTTGGTGGTGAAAATGATTCAAAATCTTGAAAGCAAAATGGAGTTACAGAAAAATAACCTGGAGAAAAGGATTGAGAAGATGGAAGAAAGGTTTAATAAGGACTTAGAGGAAATAAAAAAGAGTCAATATACAATGAATAATGCAATAGATGAGATCAGAAACACTCTGGAGGGAACAAACAGTAGAATAACAGAGGCAGAAGACAGGATAAGTGAGCTAGAAGATAGAATTGTAGAAATAAATGAAAGAGAGAGGAAAAAAGAAAAACGAATTAAAAGAAATGAGGACAATATTAGAGACCTCTGGGACAATGTTAAACGCTCCAACATTCGAATAATAGGAGTCACAGAAGAAGAAGACAAAAAGAAAGACCATGAGAGAATACCTGAGGAGATAATAGTTGAAAACTTCCCTAAAATGGGGAAAGAAATAATCACCCAAGTCCAAGAAACCCAGAGTCCCCAACAGGATAAACCCAAGGAGAAATACTCCAAGACACATATTAATCAAATTAACAAAGATCAAACACAAAGAACAGATATTAAAAGCAGCAAGGGAAAAGCAGCAAATAACACACAAGGGGATTCCCATAAGGATAACAGTTGATCTTTCAACAGAAACTCTTCAGGCCAGGAGGGACTGGCAAGACATACTTAAAGTGAAGAAAGAAAATAGCCTACAGCCCAGATTACTGTACTCAGCAAGGATCTCATTCAAGTATGAAGGAGAAATCAAAAGCTTTACAGACAAGCAAAAGCTGAGAGAATTCAGCATCACCAAACCAGCTCTCCAACAAATGCTAAAGGACCTTCTCTAGACAGGAAACACAGAAAGGGTGTATAAACTCGAACCCAAAGCAATAAAGAAAATGGCAACGGGATCATACTTATCAATAATTACCTTAAACGTAAATGGGTTGAATTCCCCAAGCAAAAGACAAAGGCGGGCTGAATGGATACAAAAAGAAGACCCCCAAATATATTGTCTACAAGAGAAGACCCACCTCAAAACGAGGAACACATACAGACTGAAAGTGAAGGGCTGGAAACAGATATTCCATGCAAATAGAGACCAAAAGAAAGCAGGAGTAGCAATACTCATATCAGATAAAATAGACTTTAAAACAAAGGCTGTGAAAAGAGACAAAGAAGAAAACTACATAATGATCAAAGGATCAATCCAAGAAGAATATATAACAATTATAAATATTTATGCACCCAACATAGGAGCACCGCAATATGTAAGAAAATTACTATCAAGTATGAAAGGGGAAATTAACAATAACACAATAATAGTGGGAGACTTTAATACCCCACTTACATATATAGATAGATCAACTAAACAGAAAATTAACAAGGAAACACAAACTTTAATGATACAATAGACCAGTTAGACCTAATAGATATCTATAGGACATTCCACCCAAAAACAATGAATTTCACCTTTTTCTCAAGTGCACAAGGAACCTTTTCTAGGTTAGATCACATCCTGGGCCATAAATCTAGCCTTGGTAAATTCAAAAAAATTGAAATCATTCCAAGCATCTTTTCTGACCACAATGCAGTAAGATTAGATCTCAATTACGGGAGATAAACTATTAAAAATGCCAACATATGGAGGCTGAACAACACGCTGCTGAATAATGAACAAATCATAGAAGAAATCAAAATATGCATAGAAATGAATGAAAATGAAAACACAACAACCCAAAACCTCTGGGACACTAAAAGCAGTGCTAAGGGGGAAGTTCATAGCAATACAGGCACACCTCAAGAAACAAGAAAAAAGTCAACTAAATAACCTAACTCTAGGTCTAAAGCAGCTAGAAAAGAAAGAAATGAAGAATCCCAGGGTCAGTAGAAGGAAAGAAATCGTAAAAATTAAGGCAGAGATAAATGCAAAAGAAACAAAAGAGACCATAGCAAAAATCAACAAAGCCAAAAGCTGGTTCTTTGAGAAGGTAAATAAAATTGACAAACCACTAGCCAGACTCATCAAGAAACGAAGGGAGAAGAACCAAACCAATAAATTAGAAATGAAAACGGAGAGATCACAACTGACAACACAGAAATACAAAGGATTATTAGAGAATACTACCAGCAATTATATGGCAATAAAATGAATAACCTGGAAGAAATGGACAAATTCCTAGAAAAGTACACCTTGCCAAAACTGAACCAGGAAGAAATAGAAAATCTGAATAGACCCATCACAAGCACGCAACTAGAGGCTGTAATCAGAAATCTTCCAGCAAACAAAAGCCCAGGTCCAGACGGCTTCACAGCTGAATTCTACCAAAAAGTTAGAGAAGAGCTAACACCTATTCTACTCAAACTCTTCCAGAAAATTGCTGAGGAAGGGAAACTTCCAAACTCATTCTATGAGGCCACCATCACACTAATCCCAAAACCTGGTAAAGATCCCCCAAAAAAGAAAACTACAGGCCAATATCACTGATGAACATAGATGCAAAAATCCTTAACAAAATTCTAGCAATCAGAATCCAACAACACATTAAGAAGATCATACATCATGACCAAGTGGGCTTTATCCCAGGAATGCAAGGATTCTTCAATATCCACAAATCAATCTACGTAATACACCACATTAACAAACTGAAAAATAAAAATCATATGATTATGTCAATAGATGCAGAGAAAGCCTTCGACAAAATTCAACATCCATTTATGATTAAAAGCCTCGAGAAAGTGGGAATAGAAGGGACATATCTCAACATAATAAAAGCTATATATGACAAACCCACAACAAACATTATCCTCAACGGTGAAAAACTGAAAGCATTTCCCCTAAAGTCAGGAACAAGTCAAGGGTGCCCACTCTCACTAGTACTATTCAACATAGTTCTGGAAGTTTTGGCTACAGCAATCAGAGCAGAAAAAGACATAAAAGGAATACAAATTGGAAAAGAAGAAGTAAAGCTTTCACTGTTCGCTGATGACATGATCCTCTACACAGAAAACCCTAAAGACTCTACCAGAAAACTACCAGAGCTAATCAATGATTACAGTAAAGTTGCAGGATATAAACTCAACACACAGAAATCCCTTACATTCCTATACACTAATAATGACAAAATAGAAAAAGAAATTAAGGAAACTATTCCATTCACTGTTGCAATGAAAAGAATTAAATACTTAGGAATATATCTACCTAAGGAAACAAAAGACTTGTACATAGAAAACTATAAAACACTAGTGAAAGTAATCAAAGAGGACACTAATAGATGGAGAAATATACTGGATTGGAAGAATAAATATTGTAAAAATTAGTAACTACCCAAAGTAATTTAAACATTCAATGCAATCCCTATCAAGCTACCAACGATATTTTTCACAGAACAAGAACAAATAATCTCACAATTTGTATGGAAATACAAAAAAACCTAGAATAGCCAACTCAATCTTGAGGAAGAAAAATGGAACTGGGGGAATTAACCTGCCGGACTTCAGGATCTACTACAAAGCCACAGTCATCAAGACAGTATGGTACTGGCATAAAGACAGAAATATAGATCAATGGAACAAAATAGAAAGCCCAGAGATAAATCCACACACCTATGGACACCTTACCTTTGACAAAGGAGGCAAGAATATAAAACGGAGAAAAGACAGTCTCTTTAACAAGTGGTGCTGGGAAAACTGGTCAGCCACTTGTAAAAGAATGAAATTAGAACACTTCCTAACACCATACACCAAAATAATCTCAAAATGGATTAGAGAGCTAAATGTAAGACCAGAAACTATAAAACTCCTAGAGGAGAACGTAGGCAAAACACTCTCTGACATAAATCACAGCAGGATCCACTGAGACTCACCTCCCAGAATATTGGAAATAAAAGCAAAAATAAACAAATGGGACCTAATTAAAATCAAGAGCTTCTGCACAGCAAAGGAAACTATAAGCAAGGTGAAAAGACAGCCTTCAGAATGGGAGAAAATAATAGCAAATGAAGCAACTGATAAAAGATTAATCTCCAAAATATACAAGCAGCTCCTGCAGTTCAATTCCAGAAAAAAAAAATGACCCAATCAAAAATGGATCAAAGAACTAAATAGACATTTCACCAAAGAAGACATACACATGGCTAACAAACACATGAATAAATGAAGACATCCTTCATAATCAGTCAGTCAGTCAGTCAGTTCAGTCGCTCAGTCGTGTCCGACTCTCCGTGACCCCATGAATCACAGCACGCCAGGCCTCCCTGTCCATCACCAACTCCCAGAGTTCACTCAAACTCATGTCCACAGAGTCGGTGATGCCATCCAGCCATCTCATTCTCTGTCATCCCCGTCTCCTCCCGCCCCCAAACTTTCCCAGCATCAGAGTCTTTTCCAGTGAGTCAACTTGTCGCATGAGGTGGCCAAAGTTTTGCAGTTTCAGATTTAGCATCAGTCCTTCCAATGAACACCCAGGATTGATTTCCGTTAGAATGGACTGGCTGGATCTCCTTGCAGTCCAAGGGACTCTCAAGAGTCTTCTCCAGCACCACAGTTCAAAAGCATCAATTCTTCGGCGATCAGCTTTCTTCACAGTCCAACTCTCACATCCATACATAACCACGGGAAAAACCATTGCCTTGACTAGATAGACGTTTGTTGGCAAAGTAATGTCTTTGCTTTTTAATATACTATCTAGGTTGGTCATAACTTTCCTTCCAAAGAGTAAGCGTCTTTTAATTTCATGGCTGCAATCAGCATCTGCAGTGATTTTGGAGCCCCCCCAAAAAAAGTCTGACACTGTTTCCACTGTTGTCTCCATCTATTTTCCATGAAGTGATGGGACCAGATGCCATGATCTTTGTTTTCTGAATGTTGAGCTTCAAGCCAACCTTTTCACTCTCCTCTTTCACTTTCATCAAGAGGCTTTTGAGTTCCTCTTCACTTTTTGCCATAAGGGTAGTGTCATCTGCATATCTGAGGTTATTGATATTTTTCCCGGCAATCTTAATTCAACCTTGTGCTTCCTCCAGCCCAGCGGTCCTCATAATGTACTCTGCATATAAGTTAAATGAGCAACGTGACAATATACAGCCTTGACGCACTCCTTTTCCTATTTGGAACCAGTCTGTTGTTCCATGTACAGTTCTGACTGTTGCTTCCTGACCTGCATACATGTTTCTCAAGAGGCAGGTCAGATGGTCTGGTATTCCTATCTCTTTCAGAATTTTCCACAGTTTATTGTGATCCACACAGTCAAAGGCTTTGGCATAGTCAATGAAGCAGTGAAAGATGTTTTTCTGGAACTCTCTTGCTTTCTCCATGATCCAGCAGATGTTGGCAATTTGATCTCTGGTGCCTGTGCCTTTTCTAAAACCTGCTTGAAAATCTGGGAGTTCACGGTTCACATATTGCTGAAGCCTGGCTTGGAAAATTTTGAGCATGACTTTAGTAGCGTGTGAGAGGAGTGCAATTGTCCAGTAGTTTGAGCATTCTTTGGCATTGCCTTTCGTTGGGATTGGAATGAATACTGACCTTTTCCAGTCCTGTGGCCACTGGTGAGTTTTCCAAATTTGCTGGCATATTGAGTGTAGCACTTTCACAGCATCATCTTTCAAGATTTGAAATAGCTCAACTGCAATTCCATCACCTCCACTAGCTTTGTTCGTAGTGATGCTATCTAAGGCCCACTTGACTTCACATTCCAAGATGTCTGGCTCTAGGTCAGTGATCACGTTATTGTGACTATCTTGGTCATGAAGATCTTTTTTGTACAGTTCTTCTGTGTATTCTTGCCACCTCTTCTTAATATCTTCTGCTTCTGTTAGGTCCATACCATTTTTGTCCTTTATTGAGCCCATCTTTGCATGAAATGTTCCCTTGGAATCTAATTTTCTTGAAGAGAACTCTTGTTTTTCCTATTCTGTTGTTTTCGTCTATTTTTTGCATTGATCACAGAGAAATGCAAATCAAAACCACAATGAGATACTATTTCACACCAATCAGAATGGCTGCTATCCAAAAGTCTACATGCAATAAATGCTGGAGAGAGTGTGGAGAGAAGGGAACCCTCTTACACTGTTGGTAGGAATGCAAATTAGTACAGCCACTATGGAGAACAGTGTGGAGATTCCTCAAAACACTAGAAATAGAACTGCCATATGATCCAGCAATCGCACTCCTGGGCATCCACACCAAGGAAACCAGAATTGAAAAAGACACATGTACTCTAATGTGCATCACAGCACTGTTTATAATAGCCAGGACATGGAAGCAACCTAGATGTCCATCTGCAGACGAATGGATAAGAAAGCTTTGGTACATATACACAATGGAGTATTACTCAGCCATTAAAAACAATGCATTTGAACCAGTTCTAATGAGGTGGATGAAACTAGAGACTTTATACAGAGTGAAGTAAGCCAGAAAGAAAAACACCAATACAGTATACTAACGCATATATATGAAATTTAGAAAGTTGCAAATGATAACCCTGTATATGAGACAGCAAAAGAGACACAGATGTATAAACAGTCTTTGGGACTCTGTGGGAGAGGGTGAGGGTGGGATGGTTTGGGAGAATGGCATTGAAACATTTATATTATCATATGTGAAATGAATCACCAGTTCAGGGTTGATGCATGTTACAGGATGCTCGGGGCTGGTATGCGGGGATGACCCAGAGGGAGGATAAGTGGAGGAGGGAGGTGGGAGGGGGGTTCAGGATGGGGAACTCATGTACACCCGGGGCGGATTCATGTCAATGTATGGCAAAACCAACGAATATAATATTGTAAAATAATTAGCCTCCAATAAAAAAAAGCACATTTATTGTATTTTACTAAATATATGCGTTCCTTGAGCAAGTCCATGGTCCAAATCTTGCTCTTATCCAGTAACCTCAATGGCTTAACAAGATCCATCTGCTGATGTCTGGTCGTGGAGTTTTCACCACCTTGGATGCACTTAGGAACCCCAAAGCCTGAAAGCTGATATCTCATGTGATAAATAAAACCCATCTCTTTTTGGGGAGAAAGTACATAACAGATGGGAGATCATAGCACAAAAAGAAATGGTTGTTTAATATATGGATTTTAAAATCACAAAAATGAATATGAGGGTCTATAATCTTTGTAGCCAGGAAATTAAAAGATGGTTACTCCTTGGAAGGAAAGTTATGACCAAACTAGATAGCATATTAAAATGCAGAGACATTACTTTGCCAACCAAGGTCCTTCTAGTCAAGGCTATGGTTTTTCTCGTGGTCATGTATGGATGTGAGAGTTGGACTGTGAAGAAAGCTGATCACCGAAGAATTGATGCTTTTGAACTGTGGTGTTGGAGAAGACTCTTGAGAGTCCCTTGTACTGCAAGGAGATCCAACCAATCCATTCTAAAGGAGATCAATCCTGGGTGTTCATTGGAAGGATTGATGCTAAAGCTGAAACTCCAACACTTTGGCCACCTCATGGGACGAGTTGACTCACTGGAAAAGAATCTGATGCTGGGAGGTATTGGGGGCAGGAGGAGACGGGGATGACAGAGAATGAGATGGCTGGATGGCATCACCGACTCGATGGACATGAGTTTGAGTGAACTCCGGGAGTTGGTGATGGACAGGGAGGCCTGGTGTGCTGTGATTCATGGGGCTGCAAAGAGTCGGACATGACTGAGCTACTGAACTGAACTGAATCTTTGCTGTTAACATGTGACATGGAAAAGTTGTTTAATCGGGCAGCTCCATGCCACAGAATAGGATTGTGACCTCTAAAAATGGGAAGTGTATTCTGCTCACTAAGTTTTCCCATAAACACAGCTTTATAATTAATTACATGTAAGAGTCAGACACGACTGAGTGACTGAACTGAACTGAACTGATCCTTTCAGTTTCCAAATCCCTTCAGTATGTGTTAAATAATTATGCTTCATAATAACCTTTTGAAGCAAGTAATACACGTAAAAAAATCCCATTTAACAGCTAAATCAACAAAATTAGAGAGGGTGATTTCCTTGCCCAAGCCCATATAGTTGGAAGTAATGAAATCTGACCTCCAGTCCAGTTATCTCAACTCTGAGATTTGTTATTACATGGTACCTTGTTTACGTCAGCGGAGACAAGCCTTTGACAGACTTCTTGCTGTGCCTAAAATGATCTTCACCATGATCTGGGAAATAAGACTCTTCATTTTAGCCCACCTGTAATTCTTTGGCTGCTGCTGCTGATAAGTCGTTTCAGTCGCGTCTGACTCTGTGCGACCCCATAGATGGCAGCCCATCAGGCTGACTCGTCCCTGGGATTCTCTAGGCAAGAACACTGGAGTGGGTTGCCATTTCCTTCTCCAATGCATGAAAGTGAAAAGTGAAAGTGAAGTCGTTCAGTCGTGCCCGACTCTTAGCAACCCCATGGACTGCAGCCTACCAGGCTCCTCTGTCCATGGGATTTTCTAGGCAAGAGTACTGGAGTGGTTGCCATTGCCTTCTCAGTAATTCTTTGGAAGGTTGTGTAGATGGGACAACCCCTTAAGGCTTTATTTGTATTTCCAAGCTATTTGCTATTTATCAAGGCTGTTTTTCATTATGTTGTTTTTCCATCACTAAGTTGTGTCCAACTCTTTGCAACCCCATGGACTGTATCCCACCAAGCTCCTCTGTCCGTGGGATTTCCCAGGCAAGAATACTGGAGTGAGTGGTCATTTCCTTCTCAAAGGATCTTCCCGGATCAGGTATCAAATTCACATCTCCTGCATCGGCAGGCAGATTCTTTGCCACTGAGCCACCTGGGAAGCCTATCTTTCATTATTAGACTATATCAAATGCAGACACTTTTGACTTATAGGGATACTAAGTCCTAACTGTGGATATCAAACACACTGCTCTAAAATCAGATGTTTCTCATCAAGCATTATGGGAAATCTGTTTCATTGTTTTGCTGTACCTCATAGAAATATTCAGCTGGGAGGAACCTAAGAGAGCACACAGAATAGCATAGTTATTTAAATCAAAAGAACTGTGGACCATTGAGCTTAACTGTTTTATTTAATGACAATAACTAGGAATTGTCAGAGTCTCTCACTTTTTAGACCATCTGTGTCAACAATCATTGCTTCTATGGATGCATTTCAAGGATTATTTACCTAAGTTCTACTACAGGCATTGCTGAAGATGGTTTTGCTCTGAACTGGGATGGGGAGCTTTTCTGGATGGACTTGCTCAGATATTGGAGGCTGATAATCAGAGCTAGTCAGAGATTAACTGGGGCAATGGACAGGGAGGCCTGGCATGCTGTGATTCATGGCGTCGCGGAGAGTCGGACACGACTGAACTGAACTGAACTGAACAGCCTCATCTTCTGCATCTGGCATTATCCTTATCTGTTAGACAGCATCACCCAGAAAAACTTTCTTTAATAAAATTTGTCTTTGTTTGTATCAAGGATACAGGTAGGGTTTTAATAACTTGGTTCCTAGACTATCATCAGTTCTGGACACGGGAGGAAGTCCATGGGTTGTGATGTAGAGTTGAATAACATATGGAAGAGGTAGGCTGGGCAGTCAAGGCTGGGAGTTTCAAACTATGGAGCAAACAATCAGTACATTCAGTGTAATAAGTATCAATGTGTAACTTTGTACAAATAAAGAGAAGCTATACATTATTTTAAATATTCGTGAAACATTTATAAGAATTATAAGAAGACTAAAGGAATTAAAAGAATAAACAATTGTAAGAAGAGATAGCAAGAATACACAGAAGAACTGTACAAAAAATATCTTCACGACCAAGATAATCACGAGGGTGTGATCACTCACTTAGAGCCAGACATCCTGTAATGTGAAGTCAAGTGTGCCTTAGAAAGCATCACTACGAACAAAGCTAGTGGAGGTGATGGATTCCAGTTGAGCATAATCACGATGGTGTGATCACTCACCTAGAGCCAGACATCCTGGAATGTGAAGTCAAGTGGGCCTTAGGAAGCATCACTAAAACAAAGTTAGTGGAGGTGATGGAATTCCAGTTGAGCTATTTCAAATCCTGAAAGATGATGCTGTGAAAGTGCTGCACTCAATATGCCAGCAAATTTGGAAAACACAGCAGTGGCCACAGGACTGGAAAAGGGCAGTTTTCATTCCAATCCCCAAAAAAGGCAATGCCAAAGAATACTCAAACTACCACACAATTGCACTCATCTCACATGCTAGTAAAGTCATGCTTAAAATTCTCCAAGCCAGGCTTCAGCAATACATTAACCGTGAATTTCCAGATGTTCAAGCTGGTTTTAGAAAAGGCAGAGGAACCAGAGATCAAATTGCCAACATCTCCTGGATCATTGAAAAAGCAAAAGAGTTTCAGAAAAACATCTATTTCTGCTTTATTGACTATGCCAAAACCTTTGACTGTGTGGATCACAAGAAACTGTGGAAAATTCTGAAAGACATGGGAATACCAGACCACCTGACCTGCCTTTTGAGAAACCTGTATGCAGGTCAGGAAGCAACAGTTAGAACTAGTCATGGAACAAAAGACTGGTTCCAAATAGGAAAGGAGTACATCAAGGCTGTATATTGTCACCCTGCTTATTGAACTTATATGCAGAGTACATCATGAGAAATGCTGGGCTGGAAGAAGCACAAGCTGGAATCAAGATTTCTGGGAGAAATATCAATAACCTCAGATATGCAGATGACACCACCCTTATGGCAGAAAATGAAGAGGAACTCAAAAGCCTCTTGATGAAAGTGAAAGAGGAGAGTGAAAAAGTTGTCTTAAAGCTCAACATTCAGAAAATTAAGATCATGGCATCTGGTCCCATCACTTCATAAGAAATAGATGGGGAAACAGTGGAAACAGTGTCAGACTTTACTTTTTTGGGCTCCAAAATCACTGCAGATGGTGATTGCAGCCATGAAATTAAAAGACGCTTACTCCTTGGAGGGAAAGTTATGATCAACCTAGATAGCATATTAAAAAGCAGAGATATTACTTTGTCAACAAAGGTCCATCTAGTCAAGACTATGGTTTTTCCCGTGGTCATGTATGGATGTGAGAGTTGGACTGTGAAGAAAGCTGTGCACCAAATAATTGATGCTTTTGAACTGTGGTGCTGGAAAAGACTCTTGCGAGTCTCTTGGACTGCAAGGAGATCCAACTAGTCCTAAATGTTCATTGGAAGGACTGATGCTGAGGCTGAAACTCCAATACTTTGGCCACCTCATGCGAAGAGTTGACTCATTGGACAAAACCCTGATGCTGGGAGGGATTGGGGGCAGGAAGAGAAGGGAATGGCAGAGGATGAGACGGCTGGATGGCATCAATGACTTGATGCACATGAGTTTGGGTGAACTACGGGAGTTGGTGATGTATAGGGAGGCCTGGTGTGCTGCAATTCATCAGGCCACAAAGAGTTGGATAGGACTGAGTGACTGAACTGAACTGAAACATTTATAAAAATGAACATGTCTTTATGCTACAAAGAAAATCTCTGTTAATTCCATATAGGAGAAATTACACAAAACAGGTTTTCTGAACCACAGCATTAAAAATAAAAGCTAATCATAGAAGTATATTGAAATAAATGCATTCATTTCATTTTCAAAGTAAACTTCTGACATTTCTTAGAAATTATAAAATGTATTTATATAAGTAGATTAAAGGAATACTGAAATATATTGTTAAAAATTTTGGAAAATAACAAAGTTATAGTCACATATGTGACTTTGGCCACCTGCTGCGAAGAACTGACTCATTGGAAAATACCCTGATACTGGGAAAGATTTAAGGCATGAGGAGAAGGGGATAACAGAGGACGAGGTAGTTGGATTGCATCACTGATTGAATGGATATGAGCTTGAGTAAGCTCTGGGAGTTGGTGATGGACAGGGAAGCCTGGCGTGCTGTAGTCCTTGGGGTCACAAAGAATTGGACACGACTGAGTGACTGAACTGAACACAATTTGCTAGAAAAAAATAGAGCCTTATGAACTATGTCTTCATTTAAAACAAACAAACAAACAGCCATATAAACCCATGGAAAGGAGAAAAAGAAGTCAATAAAAAGAGAGCTTAATCAACAGGAGAAATAAAATTGTGAATGAACATAGGTATAATAAATCAGGTGCAAATATAGAGATTTAAAATGTCAGAGCATATGTGTAACTTCATTCCAATAACTTTGGAAATTGAGTCATGAAATTTAAAAAAAAATAGATGTTTTCTAAGGAATACAGTATTCTAAACCTAAGGAGAGGTAGAATACCCAAGCAAAACAGGGAACAAATAGTAGTGGGAAAATTTCATCATTAAAAATTTCATTGGCCCCAAAGATTTTACAGTGACTTTACCAAATATTTAAATACATTATTTAAAATACTCCTGAGCATTAAATAGAGGAAAGCTTCTAAACAATTCAGGATGCTACAGTGACAAACATTCCAGTAATGTCAGTGGTTTAACACAGAAAAGTTTACTTGTCGGTCAGATGAAATCTGTTGAGGTCACAGGCAAGAATTTCAGGCAGCTCTTTTTGAAGTGGTAAATTAGTCAGCAGAGCTGCTCATATTTTGTGCCTCAACATTTTAACCCCACTGCAAGATGGGAAGGGAAAATGTGGAGAACTGAAGGGGAGATAATACTTTTTGCATCTTCTCAGATCATTTTAAGACTAGGTCGTGTCTAAGCCCAAATTGTAAAGCAGTGCTTATACACAAAATAAAATGCAGTAAACTGAAAGACAATTTTACATCAGTCTCCTTTATTAACAGAAATGCAGCTACTGTAAGCAAAACATCAGCTGCTTAAAATCAGCTTGATAACATAGAGTCTATAACAGGAATGGAATATTTTTAGTCATTAAACAATCTAATGAACTATTAATGCCAACTGTATTAAAAATGAAAATTTCTGATAAGAATGCTTAGTAAGCTATAGAAATGAAACTTTCTTCAGCTTATAAAGGATTTAAGGGAGATCTTAAAACTGTAGAAAACTATATTAGCAAAACCAAAAATATTGAAAATATTTGAAGTATTATAACTAAAATTGGAAATGCTTAAAGCACCGCTGTAGGTATTTTATAGATAATTCTATTCAGTGCTGTACATCTTGATGAGAAAATTGATGGTATCAAATTTTCAGAAGCACATATACATCAAAAAAGCACATATACATTAAAAGATTTTGCTTCTGATATATAGTCATCCCTCAGTATCCATGGGGAATTGGTTCCAGGACACCTTGTGGACACAAAAATCAGTGGATGCTGAAGTCCTTTATGTAAGATGACATAGTATTAAATATTTGCATATAACCTCTGCACATCCTCCAACATACCTTAAATCATCTCTAGGTTAGTTATAGTACCTAATAGTGTAAATGTTGTGTGAATAGTTGTTGATGTGTGGCAAATTTAAATTTTGCATTTTGGAGCTTTCTGGAATTTGGGGGGAATATTTTCCATCCACTGTTGGTTGAATTCACAAATGTAAAACCCACAAATATGGAGGGCCTACTGTAAATGCTCAGAATTATTTTTTGCAATTGTATGTGTGATCATGGAGAAGTTTAAACAATTCAAATGTATATGAACAGGGAAGTGATTAAATAACTACAATTCAACTGTACTGGGGAAGAGTGTGTAGTTGCTGAAAAAACTGAAAAGATCTATGAGTAATTTACGCATTTTTAAAAACTAGAGGGAAGCAGCAGGTAACACAGTATGTTATTATTCAGTTCCTGTTAAACATCTGCTTGTATGAACGTAGTCTGTGTATCTGTGTCTATATCATCTTCATTTATTTTCTATGTCTTTATCACATGTGCAAATGCCTAGAAAATGTCTGGATGGAATATATACATATCTCAGAAATATTGTGAGTTCAGTTCCAGACCAACACAATGAGTAATTCTTGTAATAAACTTGAGTCACACAAATTTTTTGGTTTCCCAGTGCATATAAAAGTTGTTAACACTGTTCTGTCATCCATTAAGTGTACAACGCATTATGTCTAACAAATATATATGCCTTAATTAAAAAATACTTTATTGCTAAAAATTGCTAGCCATCTTCTGAGTCTTCAGTGAGTTCTAGTAGTAACATAAAAAAGCATTGATCACAGATCACCATATCAAATATAATAATAATGAAAACATTTGCAATATTGTGAGAATTACCAAAATGTGACACAGAGACATGAAGAGAGCAAATGCTGTTAGAAAAATGGTGCCCATTTTTGGTGTCCAGACTTGCTGGACATGGGGTTGCCACAGACCTTCAATTTGTAAAGAATGCATTTTCTGCGAAGTTCAGTAAAGCAAACCACAATAAAATGTGCTTGCATACTAAACTCTTAACATTGATTTGCCTCTGAAGAGGTAAATAGGATTCATGGTTTCTGAAAAGGAATTTAAATTATTTTTAAAAATATGTTGTAGTAGATTAAAAAGTACTGTTGACTACTGTATCGCCTGTGTAGAGTGATAGAGTTAGGCGTTCAATAATTAGATGTCAAATGGATTGAAGAAAAAGAAATTTTAAAGTGATCCATACATAGTCTACCATAAAGGTGATCCTTGTCAATATGCTTTCATATGCAAATGGTAATAAAAATGACCTAACAATGGAGAATGTGAAATATAGGAAATATGTGAATGTGAAGTATATCTTTAGATCAATATTCTTTTAATTTTATAATTTTTTGAAAATTTTCTCTGCATATAGAAATGTTGAACCTTGACTCTTATACTTTCAGAATAAGGTATGGTCTACTTACAGTCATGGCTCTTATTTTTTTTACTGAAGCTTCAGCTTTTGTTTCGTAGATTTGAGACCAATATTCTTTTATTTAAAGGTAATCAATTAGAGCTTATTCATACAAAAATATGGATTTTACTGATGCATTTTTTTCTTTTGTTTTATTGTTGCAAACAAGGTTTTGATGATTATTTTTACATTGGAATTCTGACTACTGGAATATACATAGGGTTAATTTTTAGTAGATAAATTACTAGATCATATGACATAAAGATTTAAAATTCAACAGTTATTGCCAAACTGCTTGCTAGAAAGGCACTCCAGTGGTACATAAGAATGCTGAATTGTCATCATCACCTATAGAATCATCAAGGTTGTGGCTGTTTTAATTAGGATTGTATAAAATAATAAATTAAGGAGAACTCATGCCTCACAGTACTGAGCATCTCTTAGCCATGAACATGATATATCTTACTTCAATTTTTGTCATTTCCTCCAGTTGATTTTTATAGTAGTTTTCTATGGGCCCAGCAACTTTCTTAAATATATTTCTGTTTGTTATTGCTCTCAATAAAAAATTCTTTGCATATTAGCTATTGATTTTTATATATTAGCTTTGTAATCAACTGCTTTATTAAATTCTGTCCTATGTAGTTTTGATTCTCTCAGTTTTCTACATGTGTTAATTCTTTATTTATTCATGGCTATGCAAAATCTTCATTGCTGCGTGGGCTTTTCTCTAATTGTGGCGAGCAAGGGCTACTCTGTAGTTGCTGTGCGCGGATTTCTCATTGCAGTGGCTTCTCTTGTTGTGGAGCAAGGGCTCTAGGGCCCATGGGTTTCAGTAGTTGTGGCATGTGGGATCAGTAGTTGTGGCTCCTGGGCTCTGGGGCACATCGTCAGTAGTTGTAGCTCACGAGCTTAGTGCTCCATAGCATGTGGAATCTTCCCAGCCCAGGGATCAAATCCATGTCTCTGCCATTGGCAGGTGGATTCTTTACCACTGAGCCACAAGAGAAATCCTACATATGTAATTATATCACCATTAAAAAATGAGTATTTTCCCTCTTTTATCCCCCAATAGTTTTAATAAAATTTCTTTGATAACTTAATTGGATAAGACTTTGAGAACAAGGTTATAATAATATTTAAAATAGTGACCATTGTTGCCTTGGATTTAACTTTTTATTCTATACATATTACTTGAAAAAAATGAAAGTGTAAGTCCTTCAGTCATATCTGACTCTTTACGATCCCATGGACTATAGCCCACCAGGCTCGTCTGCCCATGGAATTCTCCAGGCAAGAATACTGGAGTGGGAAGCCATTCCCTTCTCCAGGGGATCTTCCAGACCCAGGAAGTCAATACAAAAGCTGTGCATTGGTTTTATATTAAGAAAAACTACTTAAAATGTTAAAGAGTACTTTCTTGTCTCCAAAATTATATCTTTGACTAAGCCTAAGAAATAGGGCTTCCCTGGTGGCTCAGAGCTTAAAGCTTCTGCCTCCAATGCGGGAGACCCGGGTTCGATCCCTGGGTCGGGAAGATCCCCTGGAGAAGGAAACGGTAACCCACTCCAGTATTCTTGCCTGGAGAATCCCATGGATGGAGAAGCCTGGTAGGCTACAGTCCACGGGGTCGCATAGAGTCGGACACGACTGAGCGACAGAACAGAACAGAACAGAAGAAACCATAGCTTTCATTCTCTCCAACCAAGCATTGCCGAATTGACTAAATATCATAAATATCTTAGCATCCATGCCAGTCTTTGCTTTTTTGTGGTTCGTGTTTTTGTTACCAATCCTGATGCTAGCGATGGGCATTATATGGTAAAGATTAAAAAAAGTGATCACCCCTTGGGGAACAGGATAATTAAAAATAGTATATTGTTAACATATCTACTGTCAGTGTAAATACTGCAAGAAGTGGAAGTTACTGCCATGGTTTAGAACTGATCAAAGATGGGCCATTAAGTGGATGGCCAATAGCAAAGGGTGAATAAAAGGGTAAAAAATAGAGAGCACTTTACTCTGGTGTTAATGCGTTCTGTAAAATAGTTGCCCAGGTTTGTTATGGTATTTTGGTTGCTAAAATCAGAGCCATTTTCAAACCTTCATCCTGGAGAGAAGATGAGTCTCAAGAGTATGAGTAATTCCATTATGGAGAAAAACATTCTAAAGTTCTAGATTGGAAAGTTGACTTAGCTTGTTACTTTGACTATCAAAACATTTTAGTTTAAGAAATATTTCATTTGAGGTAAAAAGCACATTTTCTTCTTATACTTAGTCATTCACAGTGGCACTCAGCATTCCAAAAGATTCAAGTGCTTTTTATCCATCTTTTCTTTTATTACCTGTCCATTTTATTTTGCCCTGCAATGTAACGGATAGTACAGAGAAAAAATGAGACTCAGGTTTGGGTAGAGGATATTTTAGAGAGGATAGAATCCTTGGGAATGCATCCTTGCAGAATTGTACAATTACTTAAGATAGTAATGTTTTGATACCAAATTATATTTGCAGGAATATTTTAAAAAATAAGTAATGTTTTTGATTTTGTTCTTCAGGGTAAAGTAACAAGCCGGTTTTAGGATAGACTTAAACAAAGCCTGCTAACTAAATTCTGCTATAAACAGATTATCATGTCTCTAATTTATTATTGTGCAGATAAATAATTAGCAGTAATTATATTGGAGAATTCTTTATCCATTTTTGTTAGAAACTAATTTATCTCTCCAAGTATCTCTTAATTGTTTGAATTGTTTTGAATACAAAATTGTATCACTTTATTACTTAGGACTTCATTCAAGAATAAAGGAATAGAAAAGGGCCATCAGAATTCTTCACTGTGAGTTTCATGGGTGTTCATGAAGGATTCCTGTCCATCCTCACATGGAACTCATAGGTCCTTTTAGTATTAAAGTGAAAGTAGCTCAGATGTGTCCGACTCTCTGAGATCTCATGGACTATACAGTCCATGGAATTTTCCAGGCCACAATACTGGAGTGGGTATCCTGTCCCTTCTCCAGGGTATCTTCCTGACCCAGATATTGAACTGGGGTCCCCTGCATTGCAGGCAGATTCTTTACCAACTGAGCTACCCCAGAAGCTCCCTTTAAGCATTACTGGGGATCCAAATGCTGCTTCCTGCTGAAATCTTTTTGCTTTCAAACCTGTCACCACCAGCTGTGTGAGTGCTGGCCACTGAGCTGCCTTTTCCTGGACTCCTTGGCCTTAATTAGGCATTGTTTGTGCTCTGCATGGTGATCTCTATGCTGTTGTTGACTTCTTTATAGACCGCAGTGCAGTGAAGCCAGCTTGCTTTCCGTGCAGAGATTGGGAGAATGCTTCTTTACACCTTCTCCTCTTTCAGCTCAATGTTGTTACCAATACCAAGCAGAGTTCTTTGTTTCTTGTATTTACATCCAGTTGCTGCTGTCACAAATTCGGTGCCTTTTTAACATCACAGATTTATTATATTCTAGTTGTATAAATAAGAAATCTGACCCAGGTCTTACTGGGCTCAAGACAAGGTGTTTCCAGGGCCATGTCCCTGTCTGAAGACTAGGGAAGAATCTGTTTCCTTGCATTTTCTGGCATCTAGAGGTTGCCCACATTCCTTGACATATGACCCCTTCCTCCATCTCCAAAGGCAGCTATATTGCCTCTTTGATAATTTTTCCATAGTCACATCCCTCTCTGACCATACAAGGAAGTTTTCATTTCTTATAAGGACCTATGTGATTAGATGGCCCACCTGTATGATCCATGATAACCTCTCCATCTTATGGTCCTGAATCTTAATCATATCTATGAAGTCCCCTTGCCATGCTCACAGATTCCAAGGGTTAGGACCTGGATGTCGTTCAGTTCAGTTCAGTTCAGTCGCTCAGTCGTGTCCGACTCTCCGCGACCCCATGAATCACAGCACGCCAGGCCTCCCTGTCCATCACCAACTCCCGGAGTACACTCAAACTCATGTCCACAGAGTCGGTGATGCCATCCAGCCATCTCATTCTCTGTCGTCCCCTTCTCCTCCCGCCCCCAACCTTTCCCAGCATCAGAGTCTTTTCCATTGAGTCAACTCGTCGCATGAGGTGGCCAAAGTATTGCAGTTTCAGCTTTAGCATCAGTCCCTCCAATGAGGGGGCCCATTATTCTGCTAACCATATTCCCCAATAGCATACAGAGGTTTTGGTGTAAACAACTGTTTCCATTGTGTTTTTTGGTTCCTCTGGCCTTTGTAAAATTCAGGTAATAATCCATTTATTATACCTGAAGATGCAGTCAGTGTGAGAGAGATTTACTTTGCTTTCCTTAATCATCCTTGAACTTATGGTTCTAGTCATTGCCTGTTCACACTAAGATCTAGTTTGTACCCTGTTATGTTTCCTGTTTTGTCTACACTTTCTGTATGTTGTCTCTGGTTTGGGCTTCCAGATATGTTTGGCTTGTAGGAAGCACTGGTGGATCCTGGAGGCATTCAGGAGTAAAGAAGCTGGATTATTTCTAAAATTCTTCTGCCTCAGACAACAGTTTCTGGGAGTGGCTGTGTCTTTAGGGTAACAGGCTCTTTCAGAACAGCTTGCCCTTTGTAAACCCAGCCCCTACAGGTAAACCCTGCTGGGGTTCTAGCTAACCCCAGGTGTCCCAAGCATGTGATTTCTGGAAGTACCACTTCTCTGTTGTGTTCCTACAGTCCCAGAAGTGATGGGTGGTTTTCTGCTGTTTCCAATTATTCATTTACTCCACCACACCCTGCTTTGCTTCTCATGTCTCTCATCATCTGTATAACCTCTTCCCTGTATTAAGTCCCCTGTGTTTAAAACACTGAAAGTGTTTCCTGTTTCCTTACTGACCTCTGACTGATACATAAAGTGTATCCTCCTCTAAGGACATTCAGCCCAGCCCTCATACAACTAACTGATTAGATAAGCTTAGTGTGAATCCCTGGCTAAGTATGCCTTCACCTCAGCATCAGCCTCTTTTGAGTACAAACATAATTAGCAACTGAAAAGTTCTTGGTGCTTAATCTAATGGAAACTCATATATGGATTTTTTGAGTATTAGCAGAGAGATGCTAGAATCAATATGTTCTGAAAAGGATAAACTGCAGTTTTAATTCTATGTCCATATAACTGGGTGGGGAAGCAAAACAAAATAAAATTTGTTATCAACTAGTTTATACAGAAGCTGGAACTTCTGAAGAAAAATGGCCTGTGAGGAATTCCTGGTGTCTGAGTGCTAAGAAACTTTAATAGTAACAAGGGTAAGAAAGAAAAAGAAAGAAAGTGAAGTTGGTATGTTCTGTTCGACTCTTTGCGACCCTGTGAACTGCAGCCTACCAGGCTCCTCTGTCCATGGGATTCTCCAGGCAAGAGTACTGGAGTGGGTTGCCATTTCCTTCTCCAGGGATCTTCCCAACCCAGGGATAGAACCTGGGTCTCCCACATTGGAGGCAGACGCTTTAACCTCTGAGCCACCAGGGAAGCCCTAACAAGGGTACCTGACACTAAATTTGAAGTTAATTGTTATTATGGGTGAATTATGTCTCCTCAAAATTTGTATGTTGAAGCTCTAACCCCCAGGGTCTCAGAATGTGTCTGTCTTTGGAGATGAGGCCTTGAAAGAGACAATTAAGTTAAAAGGAGGCCATTAGGTTGAGCCCTAATCTAATGTGACTGGTATCCTTATAAGAAGAGGAAGTTTGGAGACACAAGTGACTTCAAGGATATATGTATGTAGAGAAAAGGCCATGTGAAGAAACAGTGAGGTGCTAGCTATGTGCATGCCAAGGAGAGAGGCCTTAGGAGAAACCAAACCTGCTGACACCTTGACCTCAGACTTCTAGGCTCCAGAACTGTAAGAAAATTAGTATCTGTCTACGCATCCAGTCTCTGCTATTTTGTTAGAGCAGCCCTAGCAAACTAATGCACTTGCATTTTGTGTTGTAAACCTCTTCCATTGCTACAAATGTCCATATACTCTGTTGCATTCACAAAAGTTTCAGGGGAGCTATGTTTTTTGAGGGGGGGGATGTTGTCACAGAAGGATTAAGGAAAGAGATCTGTGCTTTATGTCTAGATTAGTGAGTTACAGAGAGAGAAGAGATGAAAAGAGGTACTGGGATGGAGAGTTCCACATGAGCCGCACCTTGGGGACACTGATGCCCCGGGACATGTATACCCATCCTAATCTGACCTCAACCCTCTCACTCCCAAATACTTACCTCATCTCACCCTCTAAGAAATGCTGGATTACTGGGGAAGAGAGTAGACTTTTCACAATCACAAGATGGTATGCCCTTAACTATAATAGCCAAATTCTTCATAACTCTTACAGGATATTGTTGTTGTTTAGTTGCTCAGTATTGTCCAACTCTTTGTGACTCCCTGGACATAGCCTGCCAGGCTCTTCTGTCCATGGGATTCTCCAGGCAAAAATACTGGAGTGGGTTGCCATTTCCTTCTCTGGGGGATTGTCTCGACCCAGGGATCAAACTCGAGTCTCCTGCATTGGCAGGTGGATTCTTTACCACTGCACCATCTGGGAAGTCACCTTAAAGGATATTAGGTGTGCTTAGTTTTCTGATTTGGTTATTGATGGAAATGGAAAATAGCTAAATAGAAGAACTATGGAAACAGCTGAAGGAAGATAGAGCACTTGTGATCAAAGGTATATGAAATAATGATTATCATGTGATTAAAGAATTGTATTGGTCAGCATCAAAGAGAAGATATATGAGGTTAGGAGGAAGAGCTGCCTGTGCACCACACTTATGATGGCAGGTATGGCAGGTCACAGCTCCACAGCAAGGGGAAAAAATAAAAAACAAACAAACTTCATTTGACTAGAATACATGTGATCTCCATCACTCATACATGATGGCCACAAATAAGCCATATACTCACTCTCATTTGTCTTTTCTCATATTTTTCTTTCCACATGAAATATTCTTTATTCCTGCCTACACAGGTTCAAAAGCTAAAAATCCCTGAAGCATTAAATAAAATACCACCGCCTCCTTCAGCATTGCTGGTTACCCCAAGTTAGATGAATTATTCTTTCCTATGTATTTCTCTTTATTGGCTTTATAATTTAGCACCTAATTCATTGAACTTTTTACATATATATTTTTACCACTAAATTGTGAAATGTAATTCCTTTCACAACCTTTAACATATTTATGAACGTACTAGATGCTGAATCAATATTTTCCTGGGTAAAATTTGGTTTGGATGTTTCAGTTAGCGAATTTCTTTCTTTCTTTCTTTTTTAGAAAATAAGAATCTAAAAATCAAAGCCATTTTCAGTCCCTTGGTAAAAATTCTATTGTGATTCTTTCCTATTTAAATATTGGTATCCAAGTCTGTAAGGAGTTTCTTACCTTTGCACTCGAGCTACTTTTTTTTTTTTTTTTCTGTCTTAAGTTATAGAGGATGAAATGACACTGAGAGTTGGAAATTTGCCCCCGATTAGGTAGCTCAGCTGGTAAAGAATCCGTCTGCAATGCAGGAGAGCCTGGTTTGATCCCTGGGTTAGGAAGATACCATGGAGAAGGGATAGGCTACCCACTCCAGTATTCTTGGGCTTCCCTTGTGGCTCAGTCGGTAAAGAATCTGCTTGTAATGCAGGAGACCTGGGTTCGATCCCTGGGTTGGGAAGATCCCCTGGAGGAGGGCATGGCAATCCACTCCAGTATTCTTGCCTGGAGAATATCAATGGACAGAGGTGCCTGGGGGGTTACAGTCCATGGGGTTGCAAGGAGTTGGACATGACTGAGCAACTAAGCACACATATAATGCTTTGGGCTTCCCAGGTGCTGCTAGTGGTAAAGAACTGGAGAAAGGAATGACAACCCACTCCAATATTCTTGCCTGGTGAATCCCACTGACAGAGGAACTTGGAAGGCTGCAGTCCATAGGGTCACAAAGAGTTGGACATGACTGAAGCAACTTAGCACGTATGCACATATAGTCCTTTAAGCTGCTGCTGCTGCTAAGTCACTTTAGTCATGCCTGACTCTGTGCGACCCCATAGACGGCAGCCAACCAGGCTCCTCCGTCCCTGGGATTCTCCAGGCAAGAAATACTGGAGTGGGTTGCCATTTCCTTCTCCAAGTCCTTTAAGGGGATAGCCCAAAATTGCTTCTATTATTTTTCTAGACACTAACATATGCTACTTCCCTATGAGAGATGCCAACATGCCTTTGTCAGTAACATTTTTTTTGCATGCAGTTAAGTGCAATTCAGCAGTTTATTGGTGCTTTCTTGACACCTATTCTTTATCCAGATCTAAGGGGGATATAAAGAATTAAAAAACATGATATGGTCATTCCCAATATGCTTTTAAATTGAGAAAATGTCTTAAGCATAGGAAATTTTTAGATAGTTGTACAAGCAGAGCTGTGGTAATCAATTAGATCATGAATAGTAATTGTTTACAATGCTTCATAAATTGCAACTTGACATCCTTAAAGCGCTCTTGTGGCAGAAACAGCCACATATGCAACAAGAAGTATTAATATAGTTCAGTAAAAACAGCACTCAAACATTGGTTAGAATTTTGTCTGAGCTCAGGGCCAATTATAAACACTCCTCAAATTCTGACCTGTTTCGGATTTCAGTTACTCCTTAAGAATTTACCCTTTGTCTCCTATAACTGACCTGCTTTGTTTTCCGTATTTTTGCATTGTCTTTTGTTACCTACTCGGCAAAGTTATAGAAGATATGATTCATAGTGATAGCAGTGGCCGCTGTCTAATTAGTACATATTTTGTGCATTGCTCTCTGCTATGTGAGTTATAGTATTCTTATAGTTATCCTGAAAGGAAAACATTATTTCCATTTTATAAGTTAAATAAAAGATGTTAAGTAAAATTTGAAATTACCCACATTTCCCTTGGACACAGAAATGAGTGGTGAGAATGGGATTCACACAACATTGTGTTGAGTTTCAAAGCCTACGATCTTGGCACAGTACTTGGTGGAATTTAAAAGATAGAGAGATTACTATTGACTGGGGGTGACTAAAATTATTTCATGAAAGAAGTGAAATTACTGTCATCCTTTGAATGAAGAGCAGCTTTTTGACAGGCAGAATGGATGGAATTTCAGGTACAGGGACTATAATGACAACTTACTATACAGTGTTTGGAATGCATTGAGAAATGGTGCCCAGTGCAGTAATTCTAGGGGGAGTGAAGTGAGATAAGACTTGTGTGCTATGCATATATGGTAGAAAATCTTTGTAATCATTTTAAAGAAAAATTTGTGCATGAAAGTGAAAGTATTAGTCGCTCAGTTGTGTTTGACTCTCTGTGACCCCATGGGCTGTAGCCCACCAGGCTCCTCTGTCCATGGAATTCTCCAGCAAGAATATTGGAGTGGGATGCCATTCCCTTCTCTAGAGGATCTTCCTGACACAGGGATTGAACCTGGGTCTCCTGCATTGTAGGCAGATTCTTTACCACTGAGTCATCAAGAAGTATTCCAGGTTTGTACATGAGGGGAAGCCAATTAAAGTTTTAGCAATAAGTGACATGGTGATATGAGGATTACTTTAAAATTTTGAAAGAGGTTATTGGAGATTTTATTTTTCCTGGCATTAAATAGAAAAGTGTTAAAGAAAAACTCCACTTTGAAGATATTGAAGGTGAGGTCTTATTGAAGATTCACTCAGATACTCAGAGAGCTTCACTTCAAAGTGAAACAACTTGGAATTACTGGGGTAGTCTCCCTCAGAGAACTGAGATGAAGGCACCCTTGCAGCATCTGAAAGGACCTTTGCATGAATAGCTCTAGATTTTAAACTGTGTGTCACTTGTACTTGTTTTAGAGTGCCTTAGTGCAGATTTAGTTAGGAAATCAGCAAGGGAAGGAGGTCAAGGTTTTGGGTTTATAAGGTGGCAGTTGCTAAATTCACACTGATCTCATGAACTGGGAGAAACATATAACCTGAAAGATAGCTGAGCATAAGATCATTCATTGAGCAGGTAGACCACTTAGCTGTATTGGCTCTTTGGGCTCACATTAGTGTCTTTGGGCAATGGCAGGAGCGTGACTACCAGAGCAGACTGGGTAGTGAGCTGCTATGTGTGTTGCTAGTGCTCACTCCCTGCTCTCAGCTGAACATTTTCCTCTTCTCTGTTCTTACCGCTGGAGGTTTCCCCAGCAATCAGAAACTGCTGCAAGCCTGGAATAGTATCGTTGCACTCTAGTGTATGGAGTTGTCCATCAAGCAGCCCCTCCTTACTGCTGTGACCGTGTGGTGTTCTTAGAACCAAGTCCTTTGAGAATCACCTTTGGTACTGTGTCTATGGTATTAGAGGAAATGTGTGCAAGTAGTAAAAGCAGTCCACTTGTTCAAAAATACCAACCAAATGGGGATGATTTCATGTAATTTTTATTTTCTTCTGGAGCAGGAAGACCACTGCTGTTAGTTCCTCCTGCTCTAAGAGCATAAGTAAAATTGGTGTTTATTTTCTGTTAAATAATTGGTAAGAAGTTAGAGGTTTATGAGTAGAGATCAGAAGAAAGTGGAGGTAGAGATAGATTTGGATCATCCATTTCAAGTTGCCACATAAAAGCTGATAAGTTTTGGGGCACATGGACTAGAGTGAGTGGGCCATGAGTCGTGCGTTGTACCAACTGACCAAACGCATGTAGGGAATGTATGCCATAAGAGGCATGTTCTGTTCAGGGACATTTACAAAGAGAGAATATACAGAGAAAACATTTTGAGAAATGATCATATTTAGAGGATAAAAGGAGAAGGAAGACAAGCCAACAAGGGAAAGAGGGAGGAAAAGTCAGAGAAACACAACTGGTCCCAAAGAGTGCAGTTGGCATAGTCCATGTCTATTCCTCTACGTGATGTCCAAATGTTTCAAAGTGAAGGCAGTTTGTTGCCTTCTACTCCTGATGTAAACTCAGTCTCTCTCTCTCTTTTTCTCTGTGTCTTTCACATACGTGTACATTCATTTTTGTCACTATGTTTTTCAGTTTCATTCTCAGTTCAGATAAGTTTATCACAGCCAAACCATCTTTGACAAATCACTATGTATCTACAGAAATGGTTGCTCCCACTTAAATTGATAGTAGGAAACTTCATTCCCATTCCAAATCTGCACAAAATATTGATTTTAAATCCTGATCCTCCACTGAGGAATTACATCACATCTTTGAAATTTTATGAGTAGACTATTTTGTAGTCATTCAACAGCCGTATCTACTTACATTATCTCTGGAAAGGATGATAGATTTTTAAAAAGGGCTTCCCTGTTGGCTCAGACAGTAAAGAATCTGCCTGTAACGTAGGAGACGTGGGTTCAATCCCTGGGTCAGGAAGATCCTTTGGAAAGGAGGATGGTAACCCACTCCAGTATTCTTGCCTGGAAAATCCCATGGCCAGAGGAGCCTGGTGGGCTACAGTCCATGGGGTCGCAAAGAGTTGGACATGACTGTATGACTAATACACACATCCTTATTTTAAAGTTTAAAATTATCCTATTAGCAGCCAACGATTATAATTTGATTCACTCTGTTGAGGTCTTTGGTCCAAAAGTTGTATTTCAAAAACTGTGTCCTTAGGGACATTTTCTTTCCAAAGGAATGAAATAATTAGTTCCTAAGAAATGACACAGCCACACATTGTCAATATAATTAAGAGTGCTGCTGCCAAATTCAGACAAGCTTGCATTTCTGTCATCTTGCCTGATGCCAGAGCTAACATATTTTTTGCTTATTATTTTATAATTACCATTTAAAGAAGCTCCAGGAAGTGTCTTGAACCCCAGGAAATCCATAAAATAAGACTGCCTACCATTCTGGCAATGCCCCCAGTATTAAAGCATAGTTATTTAGTCCACTCTTACCACTTGTTTTTTGCAGCAATGTACAATTACATATGAATTAATTTGTTTTCTAAAAAGAAAAAAAATCAGAAGCGTGTTTTCTGTGGTTTGGACCTATAATCAGTGGTGAAGTATAATAAAGTGGATAATCGACAGTGAACACCATATTTGAACAGCATCTTCTGTTAGTAGGCTAAGCCCTATGCATGTGGTGAATAGATTTGTCTTTTTATCCTTGGCTCCCCTTTACCCACCTCTACTTATCTCTGTTATGGAGTGGGATATGCCTCTCTTCTGGTATCAGACTTGACTTTCATGGTGACTGGATGAATTGGGTGGTATGGACAAGCATCGTGATTCCAATTCCTGGACAGCAATGATTGTGATGGGAGCTGGACTAAAGTATGTAGGGTTGCCAGATAAAATACAGGATTTCCACTTAAATGTGAATTTAGGTAAACAATGATGAGGAGCCTAGGTTATGGCATCTTTTTGCATCTGTAGAAATTTTGCAGATGTTGAGTGGGATGTATTCATACTCGGGTAATAGTCTTTGTTTATCTGAAGTCAACTTTAACTGGGTGTCCCTTATTTTCGTTTGCCAAAACTGACAACCCTAAAAGTAGGATCAGAATCCTCTGTCTCTCTCTCTTTTTAATGAATGCTGAGGGAGAGAAATTTTTTGTTATTGTTGGGGAGGTGGAAGAGAATTAAAGACAAACCTACATGATAGCTACTTTCCCTAATGTGTAAGAGGGAAGAATCTTTTTAGAAAGGTAAACCAAGAGGAGAACAAGATGGCAGAGGAGTAAGTGGACGTGGAGTACATCTCTCTCCACAGATACATTAGGAATATACCTTCAGACACAGAAGTGCATGCAGAACAACAGAACTGAAAGGGGACAGGAGTACCTGACCAGTGGAAAAGAATATATAGAACTATGCAAAACTTGGTAGGGTGAAGGAAAAGGGGGGAAGAACAGGTGAGTTAGTAGGACTGGACCTGCACTCAGCAGGTAAGGGAAATGAAGCAAGGGTCTGATCCCCACAGTGGGTTAATTGCCTGAGTCAGAGGAGAAACATTTAAGGTTGAGAGTGAAACAGCTGATCTGTGGCAGCCTAAATGGATTGAGAATCAGACAGTCCTTGCTGCAGCCATACATACCTGGTACAGGAACGCTGGTCTCTTGGAAGGCACAGGAGCTGGGATCTGGAGTTTAGGGACTGTGGATCAATCCCAGAGTGAGGGCTGATGTTGACCATGGAAAGATGGCTTGAGGGGATGTGAAGGAGGAGATCCTGGTGGGAAATGCCAGTGGAGGAAAGCCAGGCAGCCATGGAAGCAGGGTGATACTGCTCAGTCACGCATACGGGGTGGAGCCATCACCAAAGCCTCTCTCTCCCCACATGCCAACATCGGCAACAATAGAGAGGCTGGCCATTCAAACACCTGACGCACTGAACTACAGAGTAGGACCCCAGCCAGGGGGACCCCTCTATGTGCCTGATGAGCTGAACAACAGAGAAGGACTGCAGGCAAGGGAGCCCTCTAAGTGCCTGAACAGGTGGAGCTATGGAGAAAGACTGCCCAAAGAGGCCTTCTGATCTCCAACTACAAGAGACTTGAAAAAAGATTCTGATAGGGCCATAACTCCTGTGGCGGAGGCAGTCCGTGTCCCTGCGCAGTTGGCACTTCCAGGGTCCCCACAAGTCAAGAACCTTCACACTTTGCCACCTTCACACTCAACTCTCACTGAGGCAGAGTTGCCACAGGCAAAAAAAAAAAAAAAGTCTTGCGTCTATGCACACAGGGTTGCTTCAGACATGTCCAACTCTTTATGACCCTGTAGATTGTGGTCTGCCAGGATTCTCTATTAGAGAGGGGCTTCTCCAGGCAAGAATACTGGAGCATATTGGCCAATACTGGTTGTCATAACTTTCTACAGCACTATACTTCCTCTTGCCCTAGCGGCCAACCCCCCTGAGTACCTCGTCCTGCCAGGACCCCTGCAACCCAAGTAGCTGCACCACCTCCTCACCTGACCCTCAAAGGGGCAAACCCAAGTGCTTCAGGGAAGCCTCAGGAGCTAAACCCCAGTGGACGACCCAAATGTAGAGGTGGAAATAAAACCACAATTGAAACTCAGGGCAGTGTGGCTAAGGAAGAAGACCCAAAACCTTCCCACCAGCTGTACAAGCAGCAGATTAAATCCACATGATCAACTAAGCAGACTCTGTGTTAATGGAATATATAAAAGGACATTTAGAGTTCCCACAAAGAAAACACACTAGCTCTGATAGCTGTGGACTTTGGAGGCACGAGGGAAAGGATTCTGACAGCAGTGTCTCAAAGAAGCATTTGTTATTCTTATTTTTTGACTTGTTTTGTAGAGTCTTTGGATTTCTTTTCTTTTTCCTTTTTTTCCCTCTTTGTTGTGGTTGTCAATTTTATTGGCACTAAGAAATCCAGTTAAGCTTTTGAGCTTTTTTTCCCCCCTCAGTCACATATTTTATTGCTGTCATAAACCTCCGAGTCTACTTTGGGCTTTTGCAGTTCTGTGGAGTTTTCCTATTTTTTTTCTTTTCTCTTTTTTTTTAATTTTAATTTTTTAAACCTATTACTTTTTTCTACATTTATTCCATTGTTTGCTTTTCCTACTGTTCTTTTCCCCTTGAAGTTAATCTTTAATATATATAAATCTTTATATATATCCATTTAACTTTGCATATCTATACTTTCATTCCTTTCTTTCTCTCCTTTTATCTCAACATATTTGTTAGTTTTATTTTCACTGCTTTATTCCCCAATTGGCACCTTGCTTTAGCTTTGTTTTTCAGTTTGTGCTTTAATTAGTTTTGTTCTGGTAGATATAATTTTTGGTTTCCTTTGTTTGCTGAGTCAATCTATTGTACTTTATTTTTGTTGGGCTGCTTTGATTTTGCTTATGGGTGTATATGTATATGTGTATATTCCATTATATTAATTATTATTTGCCGATTTTGTAACTGCCATTTGTCTGGGATTCATCTTTGGTTTCTCGTTTTTGGATATTTGTCTTAATCTTACTTAATACCATAACAAACCACTTGTAGAATCTTTGTTCCTGACCAGAGATCAAACCCTCAGCCTTTGGAGTAGGAGCACTGAATCCAAGACCCTAGACTACCAGAGAACTAACCCTAGGGTGTATCAAATAGTGAGAACTCACATAAAGGAAACCACTTGAATACAAGACCCTGCATCACAAACCACCAGTAGCACTCTGTGCAAAATGCCTCATACAAACAACAAGCAAAACAAAAATGCAAACCCAGTCACCAGCAGACAGGATGGCCACCTCACTCAGCCTTTCCCATCAGAGGAAAAACAAACACAAACTTAGCACAAATCTTACCCTATACAGAGCTCACACAAACCACTGGACCAATCTTAGGAGGACAGAAGCCAAAAGGAAGAAATAATTCAACCTTCTTCAAGGAAACAATTCAACTTTCCTTGAAGCCTGGGAAAGAAGACCTCAAACACGATAATTAAAAAAAAAATAATGAAAAGGCAAAGAAATACTGCACAAATGAAGGAAAAAACTAGAAACACAGAAGTCCAAATAAATTAAGAGGAAATAGGCAAACTCCCTGAGAAAGAATTCAGAATAATGATAGTAAAGATGATCAAAAACTTTGAAAACAAAATGGAGAAAATGCAAGAATCTATTAACAAAGACCTAGAAGAATTAAAGAATAAACATACAGAGACAGACAACACAACTACTGAAATTAAAAATAAACTAGAAGGATTCAACAGCAGAATATCTAAAACAGAAGAACAAATCAGTGAGCTGGAAGATAAAATGGTGGAAATAACTTCTGAAAAGCAGAATAAAGTAAAAAGAATGAAAGAGCTGGGGACAGTCTCAGAGACCTCTGTGACTACATAAAATGCACCAACATTTGAATTATAGGGGTCCCAGAAGAAGAAGAGAAAAAGAAAGGGTGTGAGAAAATGAAGAGGTTATAGTTGAAAATTTCCCCAACATGGAAAAGAAAATAGTCAATCAAATCCAAGAGGCACAAAGAGTCCCACACAGAATAAGCCCAAGGAGAAACTTGCCAAGACACATACTAATCAAGCTAACAAAGACTAGATACAAAGAAAGAATATTAAAAGCAGCAAGGGAGAAGCAACAAGTAACGTACAAGGGAAACCCCATACACTTAACAGGTGATTTTTCAGCAGAAACTCTGCAGGTCAGAAAGGAATAGCAGGATATATTTAAAGTGCTGAAAGGGAAAAATCTACAACCAAGATTATTGTACCTGGCAAGGATCTTTTTCAAAATTGATGGAGAAATAAAAAGCTTTTCAGGCAAGCAAAAGTTAAGAGAAGTCAGTACCACCAAACCAGCTTTATAACAAACATTAAAGGGACTTACATAGTCAAGAAATACAAGAGAAAGAAAAAGATCTACAAAATCAATCCCAAACAATTAGAAATGCCAATAAGAACATATATATCAACAATTACTTTAAATGTAAATGGAATAAATGCTCCAACCAAAAGATACAGACTGGCTGAATGGATACAAAAATAAGACCTATATATATGCGGTCTACAAGAATCCCACTTCAGACCTCAAGACACATATAGACTGAAAGTGGAAGGATGGAAAAATATACTCCAGGCAAATGGGAAGCAAAAGAAACCTGGAGTAGCATTCCTTGTATCAGACAAAATAGACCTTAAAATAAAGATCACAAGAGATAAGGAAGGACACTACATAATGATCAAGGGATCAATCCAGGAGGAAGACTTACACCTGTAAATATCTATGCAGCCAACATTGGAGCACCTCAATACATAAGACAAACAATAATAGATATAAAAGGAGAAATTGACAATAACACAGAAATAGTAGGAGACTTTAACAACCCACTCACACCAATGGACAGATCATCAAAACAGAAAATTAATAAGAAACCACAAGTCTGAAATGATACATTAGATGAGATGGATCATATTGATATCAGGACATTCCATCCAAATGTAGAAGAACACACCTACTTTTCAAGTGCACATGGTACATTCTCCAGGATAGACCACATCTTGGGTCACAAATCAAACCTCAGTAAATTTAAGAAAATTGAAATCATGTCAAGCATCAACTCCAACCACAATGCTGCTATGAGAATAGATATCAGTTACAAGAAACAAACTGTAACAAACACAAGCACATGGAGATTAAAGCACATGTTTCTAAATAACCAACAGGTTACTGAAGAACCTGTTGATTTCAAAAGGGAAATAAAAAAAAAAATTCTAGAATCAAATGACAATGAAAACATGACAACTCAAAACCTATGGAATGCAGTAAAGGCAGTTCTAAGAGGAAAGTTTATAGTAATATAATCCGATCTCAAGAAACAAGAAAAACATAGTATAGACAACCTAACTTTACACCTAAAACAACTGGAAAAGAGGAACAAAAAACCCCCAAAATTAGTAGAAGGAAAGAAATCACAAAGATTCAAGCAGAGATAAATGTGAAAGAAATGAAAGAAACAATAGTAAAGATTAATAAAACTAAAAGCTGTTTCTTTTAGAAGGAAAACAAAATTGGCAAATTTAGCTAGGCTCATCAAGAAAAATAGAGAAGAGTCAAATCAACAAAATTAGAAATTAAAAAGGAGTGGTGACAACGGAAAATGCAGAAATACAAAGGATTATACCAGACCGTTATGAACAACTATATGGCAATAAAATAGATAACCTGGAAGAAATGAACAGATTCTCAGAAAAGTTCATTCTTCCAAGACTGAATCAGTAAGAAATAGAAATGAACAACCCAATTACAAGCACTGATATTGAAGCTGTGATCAAACATCTCCCATAAAACAAAAGCCCAGGACCAGATGGCTTCACAGGAGAATTCTATCAAACATTTAGAAAAGAGCTAATTCTTAGCCTCCTAAAACTTTTTCAAAAAATTGCAGAAGAAGGAACACTTCCAAACTCATTCTGTGAGGCCACCATCAACCTGATAACAAAACCAGACAAAGACAACACAAAAAAATAAAACTCCAGGCCAGTATCACTGATGAACACAGATGCAAAAATCCTCAACAAAATTTTAGTAAACAGAATTTACAACAAATCAAAAAGCTCATACACCATGATCAAGTTAGGTTTATTCCAGGGATGTCAGGATTCTTCAGTATATGCAAATCAATGAGCATGATATACCATGTTAGCAAATTGAAAGATAAAAACCATATGATAATCTCAATAGATGCAAAAAAAGCCTTTAACAAAATTCAGCACTCATTTATGATTAAAACTCTTCAAAAAATGGACATAGAAGGAACCTACCTCAACATAGTAAAGGACATATGTGATAAGCCTATAGCAAACATTATTTTCAATGGTGAAAAACTGAAAGCATTCCCTCTGCTACTACTGCTGCTGTTAAGTCATTCCAGCCGTGTCTGACTCTTTGCAGCAGCAGCCCAGGCAAGAACAGTGGAGTGGGTTGCCATTTCCTTCTCCAATGCATGAAAGTGAATTGTGAAAGTGAAGTCGCTCAGTCGTGTCCAACTCATCGTGACCCTGTGGACTGCAGCCTACCAGGCTCCTCTGTCCATGGGATTTTCCAGGCAAGAGTACTGGAGTGGGTTGCCATTACCTTCTTCAACATTCCCCCTAATATCGGGAACAAAAAAAGGGTGTCCACTTTCACCACTATTATTCAACATAGTTTTAGAATTCTTATCTATCACAATCAGAGGAGAAAAAGAAATAAAAGAAATCCAGATCAGAGAAGAAGAAATAAAACTCTCACTGTTTGAGGATGGCATGATACTGTACATAGAAAACCCTAAAGATAGTATCAGAAAATTACTAGAGCTAATCAGTGAATTTAGCAAAGTTGTAGGATACAAAATCAATACGCAGAAATCACTTGCATTTCTATATAATAATGATAAAAATCAGAAAGAGAAATTAAGGAATCAAGCCCATTTACCATTGCAACAAAAAATAATTAAATATCTAGGAATAAACCTACCTAAGAAGACAAAAAAACTGTACACAGAAAATTGGCACTAATGAAAGAAATCAAAGAGAACATAAACAGATGGAGAGATATTCCTTGTTCCTGGGTTTGAAGAATCAATATTGTAAAAATGACTAAACTACCAAATAAAATCTACAGATTCAATATGATCCCTACCAAATTACCAATGTCATTTTCCACAGAACTAGAACAAAAAATTTCACAATTCATATGGAAACAAAAAGACCCTGAATAACCAAAGTAGTCTTTTTTTTAAATTTATTTTTCTTTAATTTTACAATATTATATTGGTTGGTTTTGCCATACATTGACATGAATTCGCCCCAGATGTACATGAGTTCCCCCTGCTGAACCCCCTCTTACCTCCCTCCTCCCTTTATCCTCCCTCTGGGTCATCCCCGCAGACCAGCCCCAAGTATCCTGTAACATGCATTGACCCTAAACTGCTGATTCGCTTCACACATGACAACATACATGTTTCAATGTCATTCTCTCAAATCATCCCACACTCACCCTCTCCCACAAAGTCCCAAAGACTGTTCGATACAACTGTGTCTCTTTTGCTGTCTCGTATACAGGGTTATATTTCCATCTTTCTAAATTCCATATATATGTGTTAGTATACTGTATTGGTGCGTTTCTTTCTGTCTTACTTCACTCTGTATAATAGGCTCCAGTTTCATCCATTTCATTAGAACTGATTAAAATGCATTCTTTTTAATGGCTGAGTAATACTCCATTGTGTATATGTACCAAAGCTTTCTTATCCATTCGTCTGCAGATGGACATCTAGGCTGCTTCCATGTCCTGGCTATTATAAACAGTGCTGCGATGAACATTGGAGTACATGTGTCTCTTTCAATTCTGGTTTCCTCCATGTGTGTGCTCAGGAGTGCGATTGCCGGATCATATGGCAGTTCTATTTCCAGTTTTTTGAGGAATCTCCACACTGTTCTCCAAAGTGGCTGTACTAGTTTGCATTCCCACCAACAGTGTAAGAGGGTTCCCTTCTCTCCACACCCTCTCCAGCATTTATTGCATGTAGACTTTTGGATAGCCGCCATTCTGACTGGTGTGAAATGGTATCTCATTGTGGTTTTGATTTGCATTTCTCTGATTATGAGGGATGCTGAGCATTTTTTCATGAGTTTGTTAGCCATCTTTATGTCTTCTTTGGAGAAATGTCTGTTTAGTTCTTTGGCCCATTTTTTGATTGGGTCACTTATTTTTCTGGAATTGAGCTGCAAGGAGCTGCTTATATATTTTGGAGATTAATCCTTTATCAGTTGCTTCATTTGCTATTATTTTCTCCCATTCTGAAGGCTGTCTTTTCACCTTGCTTATAGTTTCCTTTGCTGTGCAGAAGCTTTTGATTTTAATTAGGTCCCATTTGTTTATTTTTGCTTTTATTTCCAATATTCTGGGAGGTGGGTCATGGAGGATCCTGCTGTGATTTATGTTGGAGAGTGTTTTGCCTATGTTCTCCTTAGGAGTTTTATAGTTTCTGGTCTTACATTTAGCTCTCTAATCCATTTTGAGTTTATTTTGGTGTATGGTGTTAGGGAGTGTTCTAGTTTCATTCTTTTACAAGTGGCTGACCAGTTTTCCCAGCACCACTTGTTAAAGAGACTGTCTTTTCTCCATTGTACATTCTTGCCTCCTTTGTCAAAGATAAGGTGTCCATAGGTGCGTGGATTTATCTCTGGGCTTTCTATTTTGTTCCATTGATCTATATTTCTGTCTTTATGCCAGTACCATACTGTCTTGATGACTGTGGCTTTGTAGTAGATCCTGAAGTCCGGCAGGTTAATTCCCCCAGTTCCATTTTTCTTCCTCAAGATTGCTTTGGCTATTCGAGGCTTTTTGTATTTCCATACAAATTGTGAGATTATTTGTTCTAGTTCTGTGAAAAATATCGTTGGTAGCTTGATAGGGGTTGAACTGAATGTATAAATTACTTTGGGTAGTATACTCATTTTTACAATATTTATTCTTCCAGTCCACGAACACGGTATATTTCTCCATCTATTAGTGTCCTCTTTGATTACTTTCACTAGTGTTTTATAGTTTTCTATGTACAAGTCTTCTGTTTCCTTAGGTAGATATATTCCTAAGTATTTAATTCTTTTCGTTGCAACAGTGAATGGAATAGTTTCCTTAATTTCTCTATTTTCTCATTATTAGTGTATAGGAATGCAAGGGATTTCTGTGTGTTGATTTTATATCCTGCAACTTTACTGTAATCACTGATTAGCTCTAGTAGTTTTCTGGTAGAGTCTTTAGGGTTTTCTGTGTAGAGGATCATGTCATCAGCGAACAGTGAAAGCTTTACTTCTTCTTTTCCAATTTGTATTCCTTTTATGTCTTTTTCTGCTCTGATTGCTGTAGCCAAAACTTCCAGAACTATGTTGAAGAGTAGTGGGGAGAGTGGGCACCCTTGTCTTGTTCCTGACTTTAGGGGAAATGCTTTCAGTTTTTCACTATTGAGGATAATGTTTGCTGTGGGTTTGTCATATATAGCTTTTATTATGTTGAGATATGTCCCTTCTATTCCCACTTTCTGGAGGGTTTTTTTTATCATAAATGGATGTTGAATTTTGTCGAAGGCTTTCTCTGCATCTATTGACATAATCATATGACTTTTATTTTTCAGTTTGTTAATGTGGTGTATTACATTGATTGATTTGCGGATATTGAAGAATCCTTGCATTCCTGGGATAAAGCCCACTTGGTCATGATGTATGATCTTCTTAATGTGTTGTTGGATTCTGATTGCTAGAATTTGGTTAAGGATTTCTGCATCTATGTTCATCAGTGATATTGGCCTGTAGTTTTCTTTTTTTGTGGGGTCTTTACCAGGTTTTGGGATTAGGGTGATGGTGGCCTCATAGAATGAGTTTGGAAGTTTCCCTTCCTCAGCTATTTTCTGGAAGAGTTTGAGTAGAATAGGTGTTAGCTTTTCTCTAAATTTTTGGTAGAATTCAGCTGTGAAGCCGTCTGGACCTGGGCTTTTGTTTGCTGGGAGATTTTTGATTACAGTTTCAATTTCCGTGCTTGTGATGGGTTTGTTCAGATTTTCTATTTCTTCCTGGTTCAGTTTTGGCAAGGTGTACTTTTGTAGGAATTTGTCCATTTCTTCCAGGTTATTCATTTTATTGCCATATAATTGCTGATAGTATTCTCTAATAATCCTTTGTATTTCTGTGTTGTCAGTTGTGATCTCTCCATTTTCATTTCTAATTTTATTGATTTGGTTCTTCTCCCTTCGTTTCTTGATGAGTCTGGCTAGTGGTTTGTCAATTTTATTTACCTTCTCAAAGAACCAGCTTTTGGCTTTGTTGATTTTTGCTATGGTCTCTTTTGTTTCTTTTGCATTTATCTCTGCCCTAATTTTTATGATTTCTTTCCTTCTACTGACCCTGGGCTTCTCCATTTCTTCCTTTTCTAGTTGCTTTAGATGTAGAGTTAGGTTATTTAGTTGACTTTTTTCTTGTTTCTTGAGGTGTGCCTGTATTGCTATGAACTTCCCCCTTAGCCTGCTTTTACAGTGTCCCAGAGGTTTTGGGTTGTTGTGTTTTCATTTTCATTCATTTCTATGCATATTTTGATATCTCTTTTGATTTCTTCTATAATTTGTTCATTATTCAGCAGCGTGTTGTTCAGCCTCCATATGTTGGCATTTTTAATAGTTATTCTCCTGTAATTGAGATCTAATCTTACAGCATTGTGGTCAGAAAAGATGCTTGGAATGATTTCAATTTTTTTGAATTTACCTAGGCTAGATTTATGACCCAGGATGTGATCTATCCTGGAAAAGGTTCCGTGTGCGCTTGAGAAAAAGGTGAAATTCATTGTTTTGGGGTGAAATGTCCTGTAGATATCTATTAGGTCTAACTGGTCTATTGTATCATTTAAAGATTGTGTTTCCTTGTAAATTTTCTGTTTTGTTGATATATCCATAGATGTAAGTGGGGTGTTAAAATCTCCTACTATTATTGCATTATTGTTAATTTCCCGTTTCATACTTGTTAGTAATTTTCTTACATATTGCGGTGCTCCTATGTTGGGTGCATAAATATTTATAATTGTTATATCTTCTTCTTGGATTGATCCTTTGATCATTATGTAGTTTCCTTCTTTGTCTCTTTTCACAGCCTTTGTTGTAAAGTCTATTTTATCCGATATGAGTATTGCTACTCTTGCTTTCTTTTGATCTCTATTTGCATGGAATATCTTTTTCCAGCCCTTCACTTTCAGTCTGTATGCGTCCCTCGTTTTGAGGTGGGTTTCTTGTAGACAACATATATGGGGGTCTTGTTTTTGTATCCATTCAGCCAGCCTTTGTCTTTTGGTTGGGGCATTCGACCCATTTACGTTTAAGGTAATTGTTGATAAGTACGATCCCGTAGCCATTTTCTTTATTGCTTTGGGTTCAAGTTTATACACACTTTCTGTGTTTCCTGTCTAGAGAAGGTCCTTTAGCATTTGTTGGAGAGCTGGTTTGGTGATGCTGAATTCCCTCAGCTTTTGCTTGTCTGTAAAGCTTTTGATTTCTCCTTCATATTTGAATGAGATCCTTGCTGGGTACAGTAATCTGGGCTGTAGGGTATTTTCTTTCTTCACTTTAAGTATGTCTTGCCATTCCCTTCTGGCCTGAAGAGTTTCTGTTGAAAGATCAGCTGTTATCCTTATGGGAATCCCCTTGTGTGTTATTTGCTGCTTTTCCCTTGCTGCTTTTAATATTTGTTCTTTGTGTTTGATCTTTGTTAATTTGATTAATATGTGTCTTGGAGTATTTCGCCTTGGGTTTATCCTGTTGGGGACTCTCTGGGTTTCTTGGACTTGGGTGATTATTTCTTTTCCTATTTTAGGGAAGTTTTCAACTATTATCTCCTCAGGTATTCTCTCATGGTCTTTCTTTTTGTCTTCTTCTTCTGGGACTTCTATGATTCGAATGTTGGAGCGTTTAACATTGTCCCAGAGGTCTCTAATATTGTCCTCATTTCTTTTAATTCGTTTTTCTTTTTTCTTTCTCTGTTTCATTTATTTCTGCAATTCTATCTTCTAGTTCTCTTATCCTGTCTTCTGCCTCTGTTATTCTACTGTTTGTTCCCTCCAGAGTGTTTCTGATCTCATCTATTGCATTATTCATTGTATATTGACTCTTTTTTATTTCTTCTAAGTCCTTATTAAATCTTTCTTCCATCTTCTCAATCCTTTTCTCCAGGTTATTTATCTGTAACTCCATTTTGCTTTCAAGATTTTGAATCATTTTTACCATCAAAATTTGAAATTCTTTATCAGGTAGATTCCCTATATCTTCTTCTTTTGTTTGTGTTGGTGGGCAATTATCTTGTTCCTTTACTTGCTGGGTATTTCTCTGCCTCTTCATCTTGTTTATATTGCTTTGCTTGGGGTGGCCTTTCCCTCTTCTTGCAGTTTGTGGAGTTCTCTTTATTAAGTAGTTTCTTCGCTGTGTGTGGGGTTGGACGGGTGACTTGTCCGGGTTCCCTGGTTAGGGAAGCATGTGTCGGTGTTCTGGTGGGTGGAGCTGGATTTCTTCTCTCTCCTTTCGAAGACAATGGGCTGCTTTTCTGGGTGCCTGCTGTCCTCTGCTAGTATTCAGAAGTTGTTTTGTGGACTTTATTCCACGTTCAAATGTTCTTTTGATGAATTTGTGGGGGGAAGAGTGATCTCGCCGTCTTATCCCTCTGCCATCTTGTTCCTTCCTCCCCAAAACCCTGGATTCTTATATTCCACTTGGTCGTGGAGTATCTCTTCACAGCTGCTCCAGCAAGGTGCAGCTGCTGTACCTTACCTTGGATGAGGGGTATCACCTCAAGGCCGCCCCTCCTGCTTTGAATGTGGATCAGCTCCTCTCGGCCCTCCGGTGCCCAAGCAGCCACCACCTCTTGGACGTGGTACAGCTTCTCTCGGCCACCGCCCTAACCTTGGGCACGGGGTAGCTCCTCTCAGCCACGATTCTGCAAGTGGTCAGTTGCGCCGGAGCCGGGCGTCTCTCGCGTCTCCAAAGCAGTCTTGAGAGAGAAGAATGGAGCTGGAGAAATCAACCTTATGACATCAGATTATACTACAAAGCTACAGTCATCAAGACAGTATGGTACTGGTACAAAAACAGAAATATAGACCAATAGAACAAGACAGAAAGTCCAGAAATAAACCCATGCATCTATGGGTACCTTATTTTGGACAAATGTGGCAAAATGATATTTCAGTTGGACAGAAACAAAATGAAAGAATGGAAATAAAGATTGAAACTATGTTTTCAAGCAATTGAAGTTTAAATGTGTAAAATGATGCGAAGAATAATTCTTCTTTTGTTTCCATGAAAGCTACGATTGCAACTCCTCATGTATAAAAATGAGCATATGCCCTGAAGTGTGTTGTGATACTAAATAACTACTTATATATAAAGTTTGCAATTGGTCAGCAGTCAATCCAATTAGGCAAAAAAAGACCTTTCTTTCCGTACTACAGAGAAAAGAGATATTTTGTGTTATTGATCTTATGAGAAGGAGAATGAAAAATAAAAATTATGAAATTGCTTAGAAATTCCTTGTAATTGGGCCTTCTACTATTTGCTTCTTACCTACTAGTGATTTTCTTTGATATCGGAAATTACTTGACGTTTCCAAGATGGCCACAGATTACAATCAGAATTTTTTTGGCTTATTAAATTCTGGACTTAATTTCACATATGCCTTAGGAAAAGAAACCCATCAAGGAAAGTATAAGTCAAACTCTTAATAGCCAAAGCAGTCTTGAGAAAGAAGAATGAAGCTGGAGAAATCAACCTTCCTGACTTCAGATTACACTATAAAGCTACAGTCATCAAGAGAGTATGGTTCTGGAACAAAACCAGAAATATAGACCAATGGAACAAGATAGAAAGCCCAGAAATAAACCCATGCACCTATGGGTACCTTATTTTTGACAAAGAAGGCAAGAATATACAATGGGAAAAAGCGAGCCTCTTCAATAAATGATGCTGGGAAAACTGGACAGCTACCTGTAAAAGAATGAATTTAGAACACTTCCTAACATCAAACACAAAGATGAACTCAAAATGGATTAAAGAACTAAATCTAAGACCAGAAACTATAAAACTCTTCTGGGAAAACATAGGCAGAACACTCGATGACATAAATCAAAGCAAGATCCTCTATGGCCCACCTCCTAGAATAATGGAAATAAAAACAAAAGTAAACAAGTGGGACCTGATGAAACTTAAAAGCTTTTGCATAGCAAAGGAAACTATAGGCAAGGTGAAAAGACAACTCTCAGAATGGGAGAAAATAATAGCAAATGAAACAACTGACAAAGGATTAATTTCCAAAATATACAAGCAGCTCATACAACTCAGTACCAGAAAAACAAACAACCCAATCAAAAAGTGGGAAAAAGACCTAAACAGACTTTTCTCCAAAGAAGACATACAGATGGCTAACAAACACATGAAAAGATGCTCAACATTACTCATCATTAGAGAAATGTAAATCAAAACTACAATGAGATATCACCTCACACCAGTCAGAATGGCCCTCATCAAAAGGTCTACAAACAATAACGGCTGGAGAGGGTGTGGAGAAAAGGGAACACTCTTGCACTGTTGATGGGAATGTAAATTGATGCAGCCACTATGGAAGGTGGTATGGAGATTCCTTAAAAAACTAGGAATAAAACCACCATATGATCCAGCATTCCTACTCCTAGGCATATACCCTGAGGAAACCAAAATTGAAAGAGACACATGTATCCCACTGTTCATTGCAGCACTATTTACAGTAGCTAGAACATGGAATTTTCCAGTAGTCATGTATGGATGTGAGAGTTGGACTATAAAGAAAGCTGAGCACAGAAGAATTGATGCTTTTGAACTGTGGTTTTGGACAAGACTCTTGAGTCCCTTGGACTGCGAGGAGATCAAACCAGTCCATCCTAAAGGAAATCAGTACCGAATATTCATTGGAAGGACTGATGCTGAAGGTGAAAATCCAGTACTTTGGCCACCTGATGTGAAGAGCTGACTCATTTGAAAAGACTCTGATGCTTGGAAAGATTGAGGTCAGGAGGAGAATGGGACGACAGAGGATTAGATGTTTGGATGGCATCACCAACTCAAAGGACATGAGTTTGGGTAAACTCCTGGAGTTGGTGATGGACAGGGAGGCCAGGCATCTGCAGTTCATGGGGTCTCAAAGAGTTGGACACCACTGAGCAACTGAACTGAACTGAACTGAGAACATGGAAGCAACCCATATGTCCATCGACAGATGAATGGGTAAAGAAGTGTGGTACATATACGCAATGGAATATTACTCAGCCATAAAAAGGAACACCTTTGAGTCAATTCTAGTGAGGTGGATGAACCTAGAACCTATTTAACAGAGTGAAGTGAGTCAGAAAGAGAAAGATAAATATCATATTCTAACATGTATATACAGAATCTAGAAAAATGGTACTGAAGAATTTATTTACAGGGCAACAATGGAGAAACAAACAGAGAATAGATTTATGGACATGTGGAGAGTGTGAGATGTATGGAAAGAGTAACATGGAAATTTACATTACCATATGTAAAGTAGATAGCCAACGATAATTTGTTGTATGGCTCAGGAAACTCAAACAGGGATTCTGTAATAACCTAGAGGGATGGGATGGGGAGGGAGATGGGAGGAAGGTTCAAAAGGGAGGGGATACATGCATACCTATGGCTGATTCATGTTTAGGTATGACAGAAAACAGCAAAAATCTATAAATCAATTATCCTTCAATAAATAAAATAAATTATCCATACGTCTGTGGATGGACATCTAGGTTGCTTCCATGTCCTGGCTATTATAAATAGTGCTGCGATGTTCATTGGAGTACATGTGTCTCTTTCAATTCTGGTTTCCTCGGTATGTATGTCCAGGAGTGGAGCCTATTATACAGAGTGAAGTAAACCAGAAAGAAAAACACCAATACAATATACTAACGCATATATATGGAATTTAGAAAGATGATAATGATAACCCTGTATACGACACAGCAAAAGAGACACAGATGTATAAAACAGTCTTTGGACTCTGTGGGAGAGGGCAAGGGTGGGATGATTTGGGAGAATGGCATTGAAACATGTATCTTATCATATGTGAAACGAATCGCCAGTCCAGGTTCAATGCATGATACAGGATGCTCGGGGCTGGTGTACTGGGATGAACCGAGGGATGGGATGGGGAGGGAGTTGGGAGGTGGGTTCAAAATGGGGAACACATGTACACCCGGGGCAGATTCATGTTAATGTATGGCAAAACCAATACAATAATGTAAAGTAATTAGCCTCCGATTAAAATAAATAAATTTTTAAAAATTAATTAATTTTAAAAAAAGTAAAAGAATGAGAAATCAGAGCCAAGAGGGAAAAAATAGTTTGAAATAGGGAAGCAATCCTTACAATAAAGACTTTTCTTCCTAATTGGCAGCACTCTCTACAGATGGAGAATGAAAGGGGCAGAATACAATGTGACATCCTGTACATACGACACCCTCACCTTTCTGAAGAACCAGAAATTTGCACTCCTGACAAAATCGTCCCTGGCTCCTTGGTTTCACAAACACACATTACCCTTTCCCTCTCTTTAAATGACATTACCCATTATTCCCTTTGATAACTGGAAATGTAGATCCTTTATTCAGAAACAGCTAGCTGAGACAATGGGAGAATGTCTCCAAGTGCATCAATCTGACTCTGGGAAAACTGATGATAACAGAATGTTGCTTCTCTGGGGATGGGAACTAGGGAAGGGAAATCAGAGAGTACAGTATAAGGTTGGTGCAAAAGTAATTGTGGTTTTTTACGTTGTTGAACTTCACTATTTGATATAGGAATACATTCTTAAATAAATGTGGCTATGTTTTACATTAAAAAATAAAGAAAGGTAAATCAAGCAGAGGGAAGCAGTATTTGAGTGGCAGAAGAGATGATGGCCTCTGAGTTCCAGCGTCCATCTACTGGCCCCAGGTCTAAAGCTTTCCTTTTATGCTGTGCTCTGTCCCCAGCATTCTTTCCAGGTTTGTGAGCTAATAAATTACTTCTTTTGCATGAGCAGGTGTAAGTTGGGTGCTGTCACTCTTAGCTTCTGTGTTTTCCATACTTTTTTAGAGTATGTGGCACACACACTAACCCCTTGTCTTCATTGACTTTCTTAGAGAATGTACCTCTGCCCTGTTCTCGTATTTGCTGGTGGGCAATTGGTCACCTGTTTTCTCAGAGCCACAAAGACCTTCACTGGAAGAGTCTTTTGTGAATAAGATAAGATACTGGAAAAAGTAACTTTCTTTTACTTCCTGCACGGAGAAGCAATTGTATCTGTAAGGAAAATAGTTTTTATTTAGGAAATGAAAGGAGTCCAAATTTACCAAAGTATGGCCACTGGAAGACAAAAACCTGCAGAAGCATAGGAACATGAAACTATGCAGTTTGTTTCATGCATACATCAAGTAATTTTAAAAATCAAAGATGAACTAAAATTATCCCCTAGTCAAGAAAGAAATCTTCTTAAAAGAAACCTTAAGGAAGGTGAGAAAAATGTGACGGTGAATGAGAAAATGTCAAGGAAATGTTATACACTTTCTTGTAGGTTTTGAGTCCTTTTTGGATTAAATGTTAAGCTGAGTCCCCCATGAGTAAGTGGGTGTACATAGTAAGGGTCTATCATGGTCTACCACCAGTAGTTTCAGCTTCTTGGAACATTAGTCATAAATACGTGAAAGACAAATGTCTTAATCTGACCATGGGTCATCCATAAAACTCACTTTAAAAATTTTACCATTCCCTCCTGGAGAAAATAGGAGACACAACAGGATAAATTAATAGGTAAGGATATGACCAAATACCAAGAAGCCCGAGGTGTAACACAGTTACCTCATTAAGCAGGCTTAGACTAGGTGACAAAGGCACGGAACAGGAACTGAATCTCAGGTAAGACTGAACAGATTCAAGAAATCAGCGCTGATGGATAAGAAACTTTTATCCTGTTAAATAAATAACTGCCCTTGACAGCTAATACAGAGACTAGAACCTGCTACTCAAGGTCCTGACAAAAAGAATAAGGTGATTACAACCAGATTGATCTCTATAGTTTACCCTCAGCAGAGTCTAACATAAACCTATGTCTTTTGTTTACCTTTTCTATCCACTTTGTTAGGTAAGAACACTGTAGTCGCAATGGACACAGGTAGAGGAGATGTAAGGTGAGGAAGAGGTGAAGGAAACACGGAGGTAAGGGTAAAGAATATTTGTTGAATGCTTTCAAGGAGGGTTCTTTCTCAATGGACACGAGTTTGAGCAAACTCTAGAAGGTAGTGAAGGACCAGAAAGCCTGGAGTGCTGCAGTCCATGGGGTTGCAAAGAGTTGGACACGACTTAGGAACTGAACAACAACAATGAATAATAATACATAATATGTGTTACCTTTTCTTTAAAAGCAATGTTATAAACTTAAAAAATATTCTATATCCAAAATCTCCACAAGATTCTTCACAAAGATATACGAGGAAAGATACATTTCTTGAAATGGGGCTCCAACAGATTGAGTGACCTGCTAAAGTTACCTGAATAATACAAAGCACAGCCTGGATCCCAACCCAGAGTATCTTGAGTGATCTTTTACAGGAGTTTTTCATTGTTGTGCCACTTAATTTTGACATCTCACTTATATGGAGACATGTGATGTGCCCATATATTTACTATCGTATGTCTGGTCCTCTCTTTAAAATAACAAGTAGCAAGGAGATGGGAAAAGGGAGTATCCAGAATGCTTATATCAAAGGAGGCAGATTATACAGATGACTGGAAAAGACACTGAGACCTTAGAAATGGCATTTTAGATGTTACCGAACAAGACCACTTAAAGTGAGTTTTCAAAGAGTTACAGAACCAAAGAAAACATTTAGAAAGCTACAATATTATAAACACTCCAGTAATAGCTAAGGCAAATGAGATTGTTCTTGGCAATGACTATGAACTGTATCTGATGGGAGAGAAAAATAAAAGAATACATGTTGTTGTCAATAAATTCTACAGATGCATCTCTTAATATGGAAGGCAGTGATAAACCAGGTGACTCTCCTTTATTTCCATCATTTTATTTCTATAACATATTGTATATTTACTTATATTCTCTGCTGCATGTATGCTTAGATGCAATTAATGGTTAAAATCTTGAAAATACAAAGATTGTAACTTGTAAAAGTGATCACTCACAGTTGGCAAGCATATACTTTTGTAAACAGAACAGGAACACATTTGTTAGAAATTAGTTTTAATTAGGATTGTGTAAAGGAACTCTGTAGGGTCACATTATCTTACATATGAGAAAAATACTATTTTAGCTGTGGCTTTAGTGCTATGTTCTTCTGTGGTCTAGTTGCCAATGATTCTGGCCCATGAGACATTTATAAAACTCTGTTGGTACTCGTCTTCCTTCTTTCCTTTTTTTGTTTGAAACATTAAAAAAAAAAAAATGTATTACTGGAATTAGGAAGGAAAGGCCAAGAGAATTTTTAACCTAATTTTGACAGTGCTGAGCTACTGAGTTAAGACAAGTAACTTCTTACTTTCATATTTGATATGATATGATAAAATACCTTTTATTGTTTAAATTGCTCCTACTCAAATATTTTATCACTTGCAGTCATAAGCACTCCATACCAAATCCTGAATTCCTATCTGTTTTGTTTTCTCTCTTTCAGCCTACTGGTAGTCTGTTGTGGAGAATTTTTTTTTTTTTTAAGATTTTTTCAGCACCTTAGCCTTTGAATTCTTTACCTATGTAAAAGGAGTCTTGATGGGAGACAGAAGCAAATTTAAACTGCAGAGACTAAAAATGCCAGATGCTTCTCAGTTTCATTTGAAGCAAGGGCTTTGGAAAATAAGGATTTCTCAAATGGATGTACCCATACTGGTTTTGAGTATAGACCTAGTTACACAAAGAAATACGCAAAGTGGATAATACCCTTATAAAAGAAGCGGTTTTAGCACAATTATATTTCTGGCATATCAGTGGCAATAGTGACAATCTAGTCCTTCTGGAAACCAAAGCCATATCTTTATCAGCACCCCATGCATTGAAAGATGGGGTCCATTAACCACTGGACTGCCAGGAAAATCCCTTTGCCCATGTTTTTAAAATTTAAAAAAACATGAAATTTACATCTTCAAGTGCCTATATAAAAACTATTGCTGATGTTTCAGGCTTTTTGATATTAACTTAAATTTTTAAATCTATTTTAAAAAGTTATATCCTCATTCAAGTAGGCTTCCAGGCTTTGTGACATTTTTGTCTTAAGAAAAGTTTGGATATGAAAAAACAGAAGTTTCATTTTCACCCAGATTTTTATTTTCTGACAGTCAAGTTCTGTGGTGAGATTATGCTAGGTGCTCTTGAGGGAGAGGAGAGTGAATGCCTTATGAAAGAGATGAAAGGGAAATGAATAATTTCCCTCCTATTGAAATGAATATCCTATAGCTTAGCATATAAGGCAGGGGGATTATTAGAAGGGTACCTCAAGGTTCTCAGGAGAGAACCTCCTCACTGTCAGTGCTGTGGGTAGAGACACTAGACCTTAGAAAGGAATGCCATACAGATCCCAGGCTTGCAAAGATTCCTAATCCCCACTGTGGTACACAGAAGCAGCAGTCTAGAAGAAGCCTGGACCTAGAGGGACCATGTCAATATATCTAAGTAGTAACCACTGGGCAGATTGCCAATGACCAGGGAGGCCATTTCTGGCTATTGTGCTACCCAAGTCCCTCACATGTCATCCCAGTGTTGGGAGGATCCTCAGGAATGCTAAGATTTATACTGTTTTGGAAATGGGTGGACAAGACATCAACATTGGGTACATTTATAAGAAATAAACAAATAGCACTGTTGTATTACTTTGCTAGGGCTGCCATAACAAAGTACCACAGACTGGGTGGCTTAAATAAAAGAAATGTATTTTATCACAGTTCTGGAGACTAGAAGTCTGAGATCAAGGAGACAACAGGGCTGTTTTTTCCTGAGGCCTCTCTCCTTAGCTTATGAATAACTGTCTTTTCCCAGTCTCTTCACATGGTCTTCCCTCTGTGTGTGTTTGTGTCCTAAGCACCTCTTCTTGCAAGGAAACTCGACTTATTGGTTTAGGGCTCATCCATATAAACTTGGAGAAGGCAATGGCAGCCCACTCCAGTACTCTTGCCTGGAAAATCCCATGGATGGAGGAGTCTGGTGGGCTGCAGTCCATGGGGTCGCTAAGAGTCGGACACAACTGAGCAACTTCACTTTCACTCTTCACTTTCATGCATTGAAGAAGGAAATGGCAACCCACTCCAGTGTTCTTACCTGGAGAATCCCAGGGACGGGGGAGCCTGGCGGGCTGCCATCTATGGGGTCGTACAGAGCCGGACACGACTGAAGCGACTCAGCAGTAGCAGCAGCAGCAGCAGCATATAACCTCATTTTACCTTAATTACCTCTTTAAATGCCCCATCTCTAAATGTAGTCACAATGTGAGATACTAGGAATTAAGATTTCAATATACACATTTTGGTGCGGAGGGGGTTGAGGACAACAGTTCAACTCATAACAACTATCTTTGCCCAAATGAGTGTGAAATTGTGTGAAATAAATTTCTCCATATGCTGATGTTACTAATAATGATAATGTTACTCCTGCTCCTGATGCTAAGTCGCTGCAGTCATGTCCGATTCTGTGCGACCTCATAGATGGCAGTCCACCAGGCTCCTCAGTCCCTGGGATTCTCCAGGCAAGAAGACTGGAGTAGGTGCTATTTTCTTCTCCAATGCATGCATGCATACTAAGTCACTTCAGTCGTGTCCAACTCTGTATGACCCCATGGACAGCAGCCCACCAGGCCCCTTTGTCCACAGGAGTCTGTAGGCAAGAATACTGGAGTGGGTTTCCAGTCCTTCTCCAGTCTGACTCTTTGGCACCTTATGAACTGTAGCCCACAAGGCTCTTCTGGTCATGTGATTTCCCAGGCAAGAATACTGGAGTGGGTTGCCATTTCCTTCCCCAATAATGTTACAAGTAATATAAATAATAATAGCAAACGTTCCCCATATAATTGCTTAAATGGGATTACACAATTTCTAAACACAGTACATGATAACATATTTAATCCCTACAGTAGACTAATGTAAGGGATGTTATTGTTATTTCCATTTTAATAACGAGGCAGCTAAAGCATGAAACATTTTTATAACATAATCACTATGCTATGCTGCTTCTCAATAATAAAAATAATATAATAATTATTAAGCACTGAAATCATAGCATAATTGATCCTCCAGCTGGGCCAGGGCAAGGATTTATGCTTATGATATCCTTCCCCATTTTGTGGGCTTCCCTAGTGGCTCAGATGGTAAAGAATCTGCCTGCAATGCAGGAGACCTGGGTTTTATCCCTATGTTGAGAAAATCCCTTGGAGAAGGCAACAGTTACCCACTCCAGCATTTTTGCCTGGAGAATTCCATGGACAGAGGAGCCTGGTGAGCTGCAGTCCATGGGGTCACAAAGAGTTGGACACAACTGAGTGACCAACACTTTCACTTTCCCCATTTTTTCCTTGGTTCATGACAAGGGTATGGATGTCTCTGTCTTATCATTTAACACAAGTATCAGTCAAATATGTCAAAACTGGTTCGGTAGGAACAATGGGTATGGTGAAGTCCTTGGAATTATCTCCACTTTTATTTTAAAGTCTAGATATGTGGCTCTCTGTTGTCTGGTTCATAGATTAAATATAATGAAATACCATGAGTCTGTAGTCTTAATTTTCATTTAATGGGCCTAGATTTGTGTAATAAAACATATCCCCTGTCCTTGCTCAATAATGATATAACCTTATTTCTTCTGAAGTCTTTTAAAGTCTGATTCCTTGGCTTTTGGGTACATTCTCCTTGCTCAGTTGGTTTGGATGTTTCTTATACTCTTTAGATTTGAGTTACTTTGTTGGGAATCCTGTAAAACAGAATCTACAAAATATTTAGGACTCATTTTTTCTCTATTCACTATAGGACAAAGCTCCATTCTAGAGCTGGACTATGCCAGCTTATTTTAGAGCTTGGGACAAACCAAAGAACAGAGCATGATGGTGATGGACCTGAATGAGGCTGGTACTGAAAACTAAGTTTGGCTACTCTCTGCTCAAAAAGGCCAATACTCAAGAGATATGGATTGGTAGAAAGGAAAACCAATTATTCAGGAGACTGGCTATCTGGAAAGATGGTGGACAACATCCTAAGATCATCTCCAGGTTGCTGGTTAGGAGACAAAGGTTTTAAATGTTGTGAGAGGTAGGAGGTTATAGGATGCATAGGTGGCTCAGAGGTTAAAGCGTCTGCCTCCAATGCGGGAGACCCAGGTTCGATCCCTGGGTCGGGAAAATCCCCTGGAGAAGGAAACGGTAACCCACTCCAGTATTCCTGCCTGGAGAATCCCATGGACGGAGAAGCCTGGTAGGCTACAGTCCACGGGGTCGCAAAGAGTCGGACTCGACTGAGCGACTGAACAGACAGAAGCAGCACATGCACAATTCTGAAACAAGTTGGCATCAAGGTCAAGTTGTGAGCATCACCATTTTCTGTTTTCAACCAGTTTAGAGTCACTGTGCTTGCTGTGAGTGGTTTTCATCCTCTGGGGGTCTGCTTCCTGTAAAAAACAACTTAGGAATGTTTGTTAGACCTTTATCTGTATCTCTCAGAGAACTAGGAGTTTGCTTCATGACTGACTTATAGTCTAAATTATTGCCAGTTTCCTGGCCGGTGTCCTTGAGGTTGGTATCTGGAATTAAGCAAGGTTAGTTCTTTCTTAGTCAATTAGTCATTGTCTAAAGTAGCTTTAAGGCATGCTCGGGTCAGCAGGAATGGAAAATACACGTTTCAAATTTTGTGCTTCTCAAATTGGAGCAGGTTTTGCTCTTACTACAGTGAGTCATTTTGACCAAAGACCTAACCAAAGATGGTCTTGTCATCTTAATGGGAGATCTCATCATCTGAAAGGTGGAAAAAGCAATCAAAGCATTCTTAATAGAGTTGGTTGTTATATGAAAACACTGTAAGGTATAAATAATAGGTAAATAGCATTTATTTCGATTATTATTATTTTTTATTATTCTACTTCTTTGGTATAATCCAGTGTTGCAGATATGAGTCACTGGATGGAAACTAAAACGAAAAAAGGTAACTATTTATTTGGGAAAATGACAGAAAAAACATTTAACAAAAAAAGCTTAGAGCAATTCCTCTCAATTCTGGCTACATGGTAGAAGTGCTGGGAGGCTTCTAAGTAATAATGTCTAGCTCTATTAATATCTATTAAATCAGCAGGCCTGGGAGTGAAGCCCAAGTATTAGTAGTTACTGAAAGTTTTTCAGTTGATTCTAACATACATTTAGGTCTGGAAATGAATCAGCTTTAGAAACAGATATCAGGATTAGTCACCTACCAGATGCATAGAAGTAAAACAGGATTAGTCAACTACATGGCGTAAAATTCCTGAATAGCAGTGGGGTGACTCAGTTGGTAAAGAATCTGCCTGCAATGTAGGAGACCTGGGTTCAATCCCTGGGTTGGGAAGATCTTCTGGAGAAGGGAATGGCAACCCACTTCAGTATTCCTGCCTGGAGAATCCCCATGAACAAAAGAGCCTGGTGGGCTGCAGTCCATGGGGTTGCAGAGTCAGACATGATTGAGCTACTAAGCACAAATAAGAAGTGAATTTCTCTCACTTAAAAGAAGTCTGGAAGTAAGCAGTCCAGGGCTAGTGTGGTGGTTCTATGGTATTAATATTATCAGGTACCTAGGAACATATATTGGAGAAGGAAATGGCAACCCACTCCAGTGTTCTTGCCCGAGAATCCCAGGGACGGGGAAGCCTGGTGGGCTGCCGTCTATGGGGTCGCACAGATTTGGAACTGACTGAAGCGACTTAGCAGCAGCAGCAGCAGGAATGTATATCCCTTTATTAGCATATGGGTTCATTCATAAGGCCACCTCATATCAAGATTTATTAATTTATCTAGCCAGTGTTTATTGACATCTACCCTGTGGCCATATCTGAATGGTCTAGTGGTATTCCCTACTTTCTTCAATTTAAGTCTGAATTTGGCAATAAGGAGTTCATATCTGAGCCACACTCACTCCCGGTCTTGTTTTTGCTAACTGTATAGAGCTTCTCCATCTTTGGCTGCAAAGAATATAATCAATCTGATTTTGGTGTTGACCATCTGGTGATGTCCATGTGTAGAGTCTTCTCTTGTGTTGTTGGAAGAGGGTGTTTGCTATGACCAGTGCGTTCTCTTGGCAAAACTCTGTTAGCCTTGGCTTGCTTCATTCCATACTCCAAGGCCAAATTTACCCATTACTCCAGGTGTTTCTTGACTTCCTACTTTTGCATTCCAGTCCCCTATAATGAAAAGGACATCTTTTTTGGGTGTTAGTCCTAAAAGGTCTTGTAGGTCTTCATAGAACGGTTCAACTTCAGCTTTTTAAGTGTTACTAGTTGGGGCATAGGCTTGGATTACTGTAATATTGAATGGTTTGTCTTGGAAACAAATAGAGATCATACTGTTCTTTTTGAGATTGCATCCAAGTACTGCATTTTGGACTCTTTTGTTGACCATGATGGCTACTCCATTTCTTCTAAGGGATTCCTGCCCACAGTAGTAGATATAATGGTCATCTGAGTTAAATTCACCCATTCCAGTCCATTTTAGTTCACTGAATCCGAGAATGTCTACGTTCACTCTTGTCACCTCCTGTTTGACCACTTCCAATTTGCCTTGATTCATGGACCTAACATTCCAGGTTCCTATGCAATATTGTTCTTTACAGAATCGGACCTTGCTTCTATCACCAGTCACATCCACAACTGGGTATTGTTTTTGCTTTGGCTCTATCCCTTCATTCTTTCTGGATTTATTTCTCAACTGATGTCCAGTAGCATATTGGGCACCTACCGAACTGGGGAGCTCCTCATTCAGTATCCTATCATTTTGCCTTTCATACTGTTCATGGGGTTCTCAAGGCAAGAATACTGAAGTGGTTTGTCATTCCCTTCTCCATTGGACAGATAGAGTGCCTGATGAACTATGGATGGAGGTTCGTGACATTGTACAGGAAACAGGGATCAAGACCATCCCCATGGAAAAGATGTGCAAAAAAGCAAAATGGCTGTCTAGGGAGGCCTTACAAATAGCTATGAAAGGAAGAGAAGCAAAAAGCAAAGGAGAAAAGTAAAGATATAAGCATCTGAATGCAGAGTTCCAAAGAATAGCAAGGAGAGATAAGAAAGTCTTCCTCAGTGATCAATGCAAAGAAATAGAGGTAAACAATAGAATAGGAAAGACTAGAGATCTTTTCAAGAAAATTAGAGATACCAAGGGAACATTTCATGCAAAAATGGACTCTATAAAGGACAGAAATGGTATGGACCTAACAGAAGCAGAAGATATTAAGAAGAGGTGGCAAGAATACACAGAAGAACTGTACAAAAAAGATCTCCACGACCCAGATAATCACAATGGTGTGATCACTCACCTAGAGCCATACATCCTGGAATATGAAGTCAAGTGGGCCTTAGAAAGCATCACTACGAACACAACCAGTGGAGGTGAAGATATTCCAGTTGAACTACTTCAAATCCTGAAAGATGATGCTGTGAAAGTGCTACACTCAATATGTCAGCAAATTTGGAAAACTCAGCAGTGGCCACAGGACTGGAAAAGGTCAGTCTTCATTCCAATCCCAAAGAAAGGCAATGCCAAAGAATGCTCAAGTTTTCACACAATTGCACTCATCTCACACGCTGGTAAAGTCATGCTCAAAATTCTCCAAGCCAGGCTTCCGCAATACTTGAACCGTGAACTTCCAGATGTTCAAGCTGGTTTTAGAAGAGGCAGAGGCACCAGAGATCAAATTGCCAACATCCACTGGATCATGGAAAAAGCAAGAGAGTTCCAGAAAAACATCTATTTCTGCTTCATTGACTATGCCAAAGCCTTTGACTGTGTGGATCACAATAAACTGTGGAACATTCTGAAAGAGATGGAAATACCAGACCACCTGGCCTGCCTCTTGAGAAACCTATATTCAGGTCAGGAAGCAACAGTTAGAACTGCACATGGAACAACGGACTGGTTCCAAATAAGAAAAGGAGTAAGTCAAGGTTGTATATTGTCACCCTGCTTATTTAACTTGTATACAGAGTACATCATGAGGAATGTTGTGCTGGAAGAAGCACAAGCTGGAATGAAGATTGCCAGGAGAAATATCAATAACCTCAGATATGCAGATGACACCACCCTTATGGCTGAAAGTGAAGAGGAACCCAAAAGCCTCTTGATGAAAGTGAAAGAGCAGAGTGAAAATGTTGGCTGAAAGCTCATTATTCAGTAAACTAAGATCATGGCATCTGGTCCCATCACTTCCTGGCAGATAGATGGGGAAACAGTGGCTAACTTTGTTTTTTTAGGCTCCAAAATCACTGCCAATTGTGATTGCAGCCATGAAATTAAAAGACGCTTACTCCTTGGAAGGAAAGTTATGACCAACCTAGACAGCATATTAAAAAGCAGACACATTACTTTGTGAACAAAGGCCCTTCTAGTCAAGGATATGTTTTCTCCAGTAGTTATGTATGGATGTGAGAGTTGGACTGTGAAGAAAGCTGATTGCCAAAGAATTGATGCTTTTGAACTGTGGTGTTGGAGAAGACTCTTGAGAGTCCCTTGGACTGCAAGGAGATCCAACCAGTCCATCCTAAAGGAGACCAGTCCTGGGTGTTCATTGGAAGGACTGATGTTGAAGCTGAAGTTCCAACACTTTGGCCACCTCATGCGAAGAGTTGGCTCACTGGAAAAGACTCTGATGCTTGGAGGGATTTGGGGCAGGAGGAGAAGGGGACAACAGAGAATGAGATGGCTGGATGGCATCACCAACTCGATGGATATGAGTCTGAGTGAACTCTGGAAGTTGGTGATGGACAGGGAGTCCTGGCGTGCTGTGATTCATGGGGTCACAAAGAGTCGGACAACACCGAGCGACTGAACTGAACAGACCCCGCAGAAGGAGTTATTCTAGGATCTGGGTACATTGTTCATAGTGTGGCTGTAAAACATCTTGCCAAGTAGGAGACTGTTGAGTGTAAGACTAAAGAGCAAACATCAAGGAGTAACTCATGTAGATATCTGAAGCAAAAGTGCTCCAAACTTAGGAAATAAGCATCAAAGTCCCTAAGGGAGAAATGAGCCTGATATGTATATTTCAGAAAAAGCAAAGAAGTGAATGTTGCTGAATGAGTGGAGGGTTAAGCAGAGTGTGAGAGAGATTGTGGATGGGTTGATATATTGAAAAAGTTTTATAAGCAGCTTTAAAGATTTTCAATGTAGGCTGAGGGCAGGAGCAGGAACATTAAGCAGAGAAGTGACATGAAACAATTTTTGCTTTTGTTTCATCAAGATCACACTTCTTGCTGTGTTAGAAAACAGACCCACTAATTAACCATGTGGAAGCAGGGAGATCAGTCAGAATTTTGTAATTGACAGGGTGAGAGATGATGGTGACTTGGACTAGGGTGGTAGTCATAAATTTGACAGTAGATTGATTTCAGACTTAATGTGAAGATAGAGGCAGCATCATTTGTTATTATAAAGAGTGTGGCATAGAAGCAAAACACAGAAGAGAGTATGGCTACAAAGATTTTGGTCTGTTGAAATGGAATAATTAATCTGCACTTTACAAAGATGGGGAAGACTGAACGAGGAAAAGGTTTGGGTCAGAAACTTAGGAGTTTGGACATCTCAAGTTAAAATGCTGATTAGAAATTTGGTTCAGTTAGCTTCTCATTTCCAATATATGTTCTTTGATGAACAAGAAAAATTATCTAAGCATTTCTCCTTTAAATTAAGACGACTTGATCCTCTACATAGAAAACCCTAAAGACTTCACCAGAATATTACTAGAATTAATCAATGAATACAGTAAAGTTGCAGGATATAAAATCAACACACAGAAATTCCTTGCATTCCTATACACGAACAATGAGAAAACAGAAAGAGAAATTAAGGAAACAATTCCATTCACCATTGCAACGAAAATAATAAAATATTTAGGAATATATCTATCTAAAGAAACAAAAGACCTATATATAGAAAACTATAAAACACAGATGAAAGAAATAAAAGACGACACAAATAGATGGAGAAATATACCGTGTTCATGGATCAGAAGAATCAATATAGTGAATATGAGTGTACTACCAAAAGCAATCTATAGATTCAATGCAATCCCTATCAAGCTACCAATGGTATTTTTCACAGAACTAGAACAAATAACTTCACAATTTGTATGGAAATACAAAAAACTTTGAATAGCCAAAGCAGCCTTGAGAAAGAAGAATGGAACTGGAGGAATGGACCTGCCAGACTTCAGGCTCTACTACAAAGCCACAGTCATCAAGACAGCATGGTACTGGCACAAAGACAGACATATAGGTCAATGGAACAAAATAGAAAGCCCATAGATAAATCCACGCACCTATGGACACCTTATCTTTGACAAAGGAAACAAGAATATAAAACGGAGAAAAGACAATGTCTTTAACAAGTGGTGCTGGGAAAATAGTCAGCATCTTGTAAAAGAATGAAACTAGAACATATTCTAACACCATACACAAAAATAAACTCAAAATGGATTAAAGATCTAAACATAAGACCAGAAACTATAAAACTCATAGAGGAGAACATAGGCAAAACACTCTCTGACATAAATCACTGCAGGATCCTCTAAGACCCACCTCCCAGAATATTGGAAATAAAAGCAAAAATAAACAAATGGGACCTAATTAAAATCAAAAGCTCCTGCACAACAAAGGAAACTATAAGTAAGGTGAAAAGACAGCCTTCAGATTGGGAGAAAATAATAGCAAACGAAGCAACGGAAAAATGATTAATCTAAAAAATCCAAGCAACTCCTGCAGCTCAATTCCAGAAAAATAAATGACCCAATCAAAAAGTGGTCCAAAGAACTAAACAGACATTTCTCCAAAGAAGACATACAGATGGTTAACAAACACATGAAAAGATGCTCAACATCCCTCATAATCAGAGAAATGCAAATCAAAACCACAATGAGGTACCATTTCACGTCAGTCAGAATAGCTGCTATCCAAAAGTCTACAAGCAAGAAATGCTGGAGAGGGTGTGGAGAAAAGAGAACCCTCTTACACTGTTGGTGGGAATGCAAGCTAGTACAGCCACTATGGAGAACAGTGTGGAGACTCCTTAAAAAACTGGAAATAGAACTGCCATACGATCCAGCAATCCCACTGCTGGGCATACATACCAAGGAAACCAGAATTGAAAGAGACACGTGTACCGCAATGTTCATCGCAGCACTGTTTTTAATAGCGAGGACATGGAAGCAACCTAGATGTCCACCAGCAGACAAATGGATAAGAAAGCTTTGGTACATATACACAACGGAATATTACCTAGCATTTAAAAAGAATACATTTGAATCAGTTCTAATGAGGTGGATGAAACTGGAGCCTATTATACAGAGTGAAGTAAGCCAGAAAGTAAAACACCAATACAGTATACTAATGCATATATATGGAATTTAGAAAGATGGTAACGATAGCCCTGTATGTGAGACAGCAAAAGAGACACAGATGTGTAGAACAGTCTTTTGGACTCTGTGGGAGAGGGCGAGGGTGGGATGATTTTGGAGATTGGCATTGAAACATGTAAATTATCATATGTGATACGAATCACCAGTCCAGGTTCGATGCATGATACAGGGTGCTCGGAACTGTTGCATTGGGATGACCCGGAGGATGGTATGGGGAGAGAGGTTGGAGTGGGGTTCAGGAAGGGGAACACATGTACACCCGGGGTGGATTCATGTCAATGTATGGCAAAACCAATACAAAAATGTAATGTAATTAGCCTCCAATTAAAATAAATAAATTTATATAAAAATTAAAAAAAAATAAATTAAGTGCATGTTAAACTTTCTTGGTAGAGGATGCTGGGGTGAACGTTCAGGAGAAAGAGGTCTTTCCTCTTGACATTTCTGGTAGATAGTGGACACATTTCTGGTGGAGAATGGACACTGGGTGTGAGGACATCCAGTGGAACTCTTTCAGCCTTGGGACCAAGATTTGGCCCCTTTATGACATTCAGTTCAGTTCAGTCGCTCAGTCATGTCCGACTCTTTGTGACCGCATGAACCACAGCACGCCAGGCCTCCTTGTACATCAACTCCCAGAGTCCACCCAAACCCATGTCCATTGAGTCAGTGATGCTATCCAACCATCTCATCCTCTGTCGTCCCCTTCTCCTCCTGCCCTCAATCTTTCCCAGCATCAGGGTCTTTTCAAATGAGTCAGCTCTTCCCATCAGGTGGCCAAAGTATTGGAGTTTCAGCTTTAACATCAGTCCTTCCAATGAACACCCATGATTGATCTCCTTTAGGATGGACTGGTTGTATCTCTTTGCAGTCCAAGGGACTCTCAAGAGTCTTCTCCAACACCACAGTTCCAAAGCATCAATTCTTTGGCACTCAACTTTCTTTATAGTCCAACTCTCACATCCATACATGACCACTGGAAAAGCCATAGCCTTGACTAGATGGACCTTTTTTGACAAAGTAATGTTTCTGCTTTCTAGGTTGGTCATATGCTGTCTAGGTTGGTCATAACTTTCCTTCCAAGGAGTAAGTGTCTTTTAATTTCATGGCTGAAGTCACCATCTGCAGTGATTTTGGAGCCCAGAAAAATGAAGTCAGCCACTTTCCCCATCTATTAGACAGGAAGTGATGGGACCAGATGCCATGATCTTAGTTTTCTGAATGTTGAGCTTTAAGCCAACTTTTTCACTCTCCTCTTTTACTTTCATCAAGAGGCTCTTTAGTTCTTCTTCACTTTCTGCCATAAGGGTTGTGTCATCTGGATATTTGAGGTTATTGATATTTCTCCCTGCAATCTTGATTCCAGCTTGTGCTTCCTCCAGTCCAGAGTTTCTTATAATGTACTCTGCATATAAGTTAAATAAGCTGGCTGGCAATATACAGCCTTGAAGTACTCCTTTTCCTATTTGGAACCAGTCCATTGTTCCATGTCCAGTTCTAACTGTTGCTTCCTGACTTGCATACAGGTTTCTCAAGAGGCAGGTCAGGTGGTCTACTAATCCCATCTCTTTCAGAATTTATTGTGATTTATATTGTGATCCACACAGTCAAAGACTTTGGCATAGTCAATAGAATTACCTGTCTCCACTTCACATAGTTGTTCTTCTGGGGTTTTATATTGTTCCTTAATCTGAGACATATTCTTCTGCCATCTTATTTGGTTTAACTTTCTGTGATTGTATTTTCTGTTCCACAGTTTGTAGGACTGTAGTTCTTCTTGCTTCTGCTGTCAGCCCTCTGGTGGATGAGGCTATCTAAGAGACTTGTGCAAGCTTCCTGGTGGGAGGGACTGGTTCATGCCCACTAGTTGGTGGAGCTGGGACTTGTCCCTTTGGTGAGAAGGACCGAGCTCAAGGGACTTTAAGCAGCCCTTCTTCTAATGGGTGAATGTGTGTTTCTGCTTTGTTGGGTTTTTTGGCCTAAATTGTTCCAGCACTGGAGCCTTCAGTCTGTTGAGTGCGGCTAGGTCTTGGGGAGGAAATGGCAGTCTCCAGGAGGGCTCATGTCAATGAGTACTCATCTGAACTGCCACTGCCAGTGTCTTTGTCCCCAGAGCCATCCCCCTGCCTCTGCAGGAGACCATCTAATACTAGCAGGCAGGCCTGGCCCAGTCTTTTATAAGGTCACTGCTTTTTTTCCTGGGTGCTGGTGTGTGTGAGACCTTATGTATTCCTTCTAAGTGGAATTTCTGTTTTCCCCTGTCCTGTGGAAGTTCTGTGATCAAACTTCCTCCTGTGGCCAGACCCTCAGACTGGGAAGCCTGATGTGGGCCTTGTGACTTTAGCTCCTGTAGGAGAACTTCTGTGGTATAATTAATTTTTGGTTTGTGGGTCACCTACTGGGCAGGTATAGGATTTGATTTTATTGTGATTGTGCTCCTCCTACCATCTCACTGTGACTTCTTTGTCTTTGTATGTAGGGAATCTTTTTTGGTAGGTTCCTGTGATTTTTTGTCAATGATTGTTCAGCAGTTAGTTGTGATTTTGATATCTTTCGTAAGAAGGGGTGAGCTCATGGACTTTTATTCTGCCATCTTGCAACTTCCTCTCAATATCAAATATACAAAGTGATGGAAGATAAGTTAGAAGACCAGAAAAGCCATTTTTCTGAAGAAGACTACAGAGGTCCAACAGGCACATGAAAAGATGCTCAGTATTACTAATTATCAGGGATATGCAAATTAGAACCACAAGAAAATAGAACTTCACCCTTTTCAGAATGGCTGTCGTCAAAATGTCTACAAACAGCAAATGTTGGTGAGGATGTGAAGATAAGGGAACCTTTGTACACTGTTGGTGGGAATGTAATTTGGTGCAGTTATTATGGAAAACAGCATGAAGTTTCCTCAACAAAACTAAAAACAGAACCACCATATGATCCAACAATTCCATTCTTGGGTATATAGCCAAAGAAATTGGAAACACTAATTTGAAAAGATAACATGCATCCCAGTGTTTGCAGGAGTATTACTTTTAATAGCCAAGATGTGGAAGCAACATAAATGTCCATTAGCAGATGAATGGATAAAGAAAATATGTTGTGTGCATGTGTGATGGAATATTCAGCCTTAAAAAAGAATGAAGTTTTGCCATTTGCAACAATGTGGGTAGACCTGGAGGTATTATGCCTAGTGAAATAAGTCAGACAGAGAAAGACAAGTACCCTATCCCTTAAAAACATATGAAATCTTAAAAAAATAAACCAAAGAAATGAGTTTAACATAGCATTAATAGACTCACAGATATAGAGAACAAACTAGTGGTTATTAGTGGGGAGAAGCAAGAGAAAAGGGACTAGATAGGGGTATGGATTAAGAGATACACATTACTATATATAATATAAGATACAAAGACATATTGTACAGCACAGGGAATATAGCCCATGTTTTACAATAATTTTAATTGGATTATAACCTATAAAATATAGATTAAAAGAATTACTATGTTATATACCTGAAACTAATATAATGTAAATCAACTATACTTCAACTAAAAATATATAGGTAAATATTCTATGACATTAAAAGCATGCCATAAAATTCAGAGACACCAAAATGCTAGTATTCATTTTTTCAGATATCTAAAATATCAGAGTGATTAACATTTATTTGTTAAATATTTCAACTTTATTTGATTTTTAACAACAAATATGATGTATGTAATAATTTTTTTTAAATAAATTAAAACATAAAAAGGAACTAGAAAGAAATTCTGGAGTTGAAAAGTACAATAAGTGAAATAAAAATTTCAGTAGATGGATTTATAATCAGATTTGAACAGCCAGAAATATCATAGAACTTGATGATAGGATGGAAAATTGAAATAAGAAAATGAGGTATAAAGGGAAAAAAGATTGAAGGAAAATGAACAGAATCTGAAGGACCTTTGGTACACCACCAGGCATACCACAACATGTATGTTGTGGGAATCTCAGGAAGAGAAAGAGAATCTGGAAGAGAAAAATTGTCAGCAACTCACTAAAATGAAAGGTGTGAATATAAACATCCAGGGAATTCAGGAAATTCTTAGCAGGGTAGATTCAGAGACCTCTACTGAAACATACTACGATCAAGCCAAAGAGATAATCTTGAAAGCCACAGTCTTGTTACATTCAAATGGAATCCCCAATAAGATTATCAGTAGATTCTTACCAGAATCCTTGAAGATCAGATGGCAATGGACTGATACATTTAAATTGAAGGAGGATAAAAACTGTCAATCAAGGGCCTAGCAAAACTATCCCTTAAAAATGAGGGAAAAATTAAGACATTCCTAGATAAACAAAAGATCACGGAATTATTACCACTAGACCTGCCCTGCAAGAAATGCAAAGGGAGAGCTTCAGTTTGACATGAAAGGACTCTAGACAGTGGTAACTCAAAGTTGTATTACCAAAAAATAAAGATCTTTGGTAAATGTATTCACATGGACAATCACTGTAATTTGATTTGTAACTATACTTTTCATTTTCTATGTTATTTAAGAAACTAATGAATAAAAAATAATTATTAGCTTACATTTTTGAGCACACACAGTGTGTAAAGATGTAGTTTGTGTTATCAGTAGCAGAAAGGGGATAGGAAGAGAGGTCTATTGGAGCAGTGTTTTTGCATATTATTGAATTTAAGTGGGGAGTTGGTGATGGACAGGGAGGCCTGGCGTGCTGTGATTCATGGGGTCGCAAAGAGTCGGACATGACTATTGGGCCTGAACTGAACTGATAAACTCAAATTAGAATGCTATAACTTTAGGATGTTGAATATAATACTCATGATAACTATAAAGACAGAAAGTATGGTATTGGTTACCTCGGGCTGGGGTGAGTGACAAGAGGAATTACTGTTTAATGGGTAGAGAGTTTCAATTTTGCAAGTTGAAACAAGTTCTGGGGGTGGATGGGACTGATGATGGTTATACGACAGTGTGCTTGAGTGCTAAGTCGCTTCAGTCGTGTTTTACTCTCTGTGACCCAGTGGACTGTAGCCTGCCAGCCTCCCTCCTCTTTCCCATAGGATTCTCCAGCAAGAATATTGGAGTGGGTTGCCCTTTCCTCCTCCAGGGGATCTTCCCAACCCAGGGATCAAACCCACATCTCTTATGTCTTCTGCATTGGCAGGAGAGTTCTTTACCGCTAGTGCCATGTAGAAAGCCCAGTTTAAGTGAGAATTTACTTAATACCATTGAACATTACTTTCAAAAATGGCTAAAATGGTAAATTTTATGTTATGTATATTTTACCCACTTAAAAAAAAAACAAACTAAAATAGAGTTGATAATCATGAATTTAAGATGAAAACATTCATTATAGTTTTGAGCTTTTTCTATACTTCAATTTATTTGTGTGGATGAAGGCACAAATTGAGCGAAGATTTGAGTTTCTCAAGGTAGTAAGACAGTAAAGTTATATGAAAAAGGGATCTAAGAGTTAAGAGTATATAAAAGATGATGTAAATGACTGATTGTGGAGTGTAAGCTGATCACTAAAATTCTAGACAGGCTGGTAACAGAAGGAAGTAGGAAACAACAAAGGGGTCCTGACCCAAATGAGTCAACTTCCTTTAAACAATTTTCTTGGAAATCCCAAGTACTTACATTTTAATGGCCAGATTTAGGCGTGTACTATACATAGCTGTAAGAGATTCTGGAATTTTTTTATTTACTCTGGAGAGCAGTGTGTCCAGCTAAGACCTCTACAGTTTACTAAGGAAGAAGGGAAGGAAGAGTGCATGTAAAAAGCCACTAGCCTCTTTTGTCACAGTATGAAATAGTGTCCTGCCTAATGAGTTTCTTTGGGAAAAAGGATTACAGAAGTTGATTTAGCTTGTGGGGAAAGGGATAGTCTCCTTTAATCAAAGCTAGGCACAAGGCCATTTAGGCAAAAAATGTGAGTTATACAGCAGTATTTTTTTTCACTCATCCATTCATCATCTTCTTCTCCCTCAGGCATATTTATCTTTCAAGTCATAAGGATCTTCATGTACTTCTTATCTCTTTACTTACAGAAGTTTCTTTCAGGAAAAGATCTGATAAACTCAATTTCATTATAGCTTAAATGACTGATAAAGTTTAGAATCACTATCTGAACAGTGTAAACATTTTTTAAGGGGATGAAACTTTAAGCTATAAAGTATGACATCTCATTGGAGTGGGTCCCTAGCTTCGGAAGTAGAAATAGTTTAAGGGACATGAGGAGCTTCCTGTCGCCTCTGTAATGATGCCATCTTGGCCATTCTCTATGCTCCTCTGAATATCACTGGCCTGAGTTGCATGGTTCAGTCTTCAGACTGTCAGTCTGGCAACAGCTATTAAATTCAGTCTGAGACCAAATAAAAAGGAGCATTTTGCAATTGGATTGAATAAAGGTTAATGGCATAAAAGATTCAGAACTCACGATCAGATAGCTATGGGACTCTCAGACTTCTCACAACTCAATCAGTGAATGCTGGGAAGTTGAGTTAACCTCATGGCACCCAGCAGAATTGACTTAGGATAAGTTTTTTCTTGTGACAGAAGCACATTTCCTTTTCTGCTCATTGAATGGCCAAATAGAATTGATTGTTGGTTTTCCACATGCCACCAAAATATATATTAGTTAGCACATCTGATACACTACAGAATAGTAATGCTACTTAACATGAGTTTTATTATATCTCAGCACCTGCTCCAGCCAACAGTTTTACTATCTAAGGGAGGCTGTGCTCAGATAATCATTATTCCTGTATCTTTGCATTTGTATTCTGCAGACCACTGTGCCAGGTAAAATTGATAAATGGAGGCCCTGATTGTGAGTGACAGAAACCTGTGGCTGCAAGTTCTTTGCAAGCTTGGAACATTAGAGATTGGGGAATTGTTAGTGTAATTGGAATTATTGTCTAGATACACTAGTCTCTTCTTTCTGATTCAACCTCCTTCTTTCCCTTCTTCTCTCATCCATCTCTCTCTATATCTCTTCTCCACTAATTTTCAGTGATGTTTTACTTTAATAAGGGATAGGAAAAAATATGTAATAACCAGGACAAAAACTATTAGGCAGAAATCCAAATCCCTAATCAATAAGGTAAGTGTTAGAATGTAGAATCTCATGTATTAGGCACAGGAATAATATTTATTTAGTTAGAACAGTTGTTAGAATATTGAAATACCTCTTTACCAAATGGTATATGTATCTGCTGACCCAAGCCCTGTGAACATATCCTTGCCACAAAGTCCCTTGGTGAGTCCTAAGACCCTTAAGATTGCCTTATAGTTTATAGTTTATCTATAAACTAGAGAGTTAGGCCTTGGCATGGCTGGAGGCCTGCAGGAAAGAGCTCCTGGTGTCTAATTTGATTGTTCTAAACTCAAGTCACATAAGTTGTTAACTGACAGAATTTTTAACTGCTCGAATGCCCTCCAAAGACTTGAACAGGGAGGGCTGCTTTTGGGTAGGAAAAACAAAATGAACTGCTCCTATGTAATTCACTGGCTTTTTGTTCTTTGGTGTACAGCTAGGCATTTAGCTCTCTTGGGTCTTTGGTGAGGAGATGAATCAGTATTCTCTCACTTCTCAAACTGTTTTTAGGTAGAGAACATTGACTCTGAATACATGAGATAAAGCAGGAGGACATGTTCAACTCATGCATCAGGGATACCTGCAGATAATTTTGGGTGGCCTATTGTAACCCTTGAACCCTTTGCTTATTAATCTGTAAAGTGAACTTACTACAACCTATCATTATTTGTAAGTGTCCTCTTATTGAGAAGGTCCCAGGGGATTCTAGAAGGACTCAAAATTTACCTTTTGCATATTTTTTCCTCCAAAATTCAATATATTGTAAAAATGTATTCTCTCTATTTAGAAAGCTCCATGTCTTTTCAATCACAGTTAACAAAGGTATTCTTGACAGAAACTACATCCTCTGTCATGTTTATAATCTGCACTTCTTTGCAGCATTTGCATGTTGTGTGTAATTGGGTCTGTACAGATTAAAATAGCACTAGAGAGCCAATTTAAGCCCTGGGATAAGTGAACCTGAACATTAGGGACATTCTGGAACACACACACACCCCTCGTAAATATGTTGTTAAGTTGCAAGTGGTTGTGATGGAATGTACCATTCAGGCACTTTACCCTCCTTAGTGCAGAAGTAAATTGTCAAGGCTCTCACACAGCTCCAACAGGATTCCAAGAGAGGGAATGGAAAAGACTTTTAAAAATCTGATAGTTGCTCCACTTGGTACCCTGAGATGCAAATAAACCAGTAAAAAAGTCTAACATCTCTGCTGCTTTTAGCCTTGTAGTCTAGTTAAATACATACAGTTGTTTAGTGAAAGGAAATCAGAAAGACTTTGGGCATATTCAAAATGGGGTAGGATCAGAAACACAAGTCTGCTATAAACAGTTCATAGATAAGATACAATCAGTGATGGAAAAATGCTGAAGATTAGGCTCACATACTGAGAAGGCAATGGCAACCACTCCAGTACTCTTGCCTAGTAAATCCCATGGACGGAGGAGCCTGGTAGGCTGCAGTCCATGGGGTTGCGAAAAGTCTGACACGACTGAGTGACTTCACTTTCAATTTTCACTTTCATGCATTGGAGAAGGAAATGGCAACCCACTCCAGTGTTCTTGCCGGGAGAATCCCAGGGACAGCAGAGCCTGGTGGGCTGCTGTATATGGGGTTGCACAGAGTTGGACACAACTGAAGCGACTTAGCAGCAGCAGCAGCAGGCTCACAGTAATTAAATATCTATTTTCCTCAAAAATTCATATTAAGTAACAAGCATATTACCATGATATGATCATCTGTTTGAACAGTGTTTCTCAACTTTGTAGGGACAATCTTCTGGGAAGTCTTAAAATTACTGACACCTTGGTCCTGTCAAAAGAAATTCTGATTTATTTAGTCCAGAGTGGTCTGAGTATCAGAATGTTTACAATCTCCCTGGAAAACAAACAAACAGAAGAGTCTGTTTTCACCTTTATTGAGGTATAATTGACAAATAAAATTGGGATACAGTGTGTACAGTGTGATGATTTGACATATGTGTACACTGTGAAAGGATTCGTACAAAGTAATACATCCATCACCTCACATAGTTTTTGTTTGTTTCTCTGTTTTTTGGTGAGAATGCTTAAGATCTCTCTTAGCAAATTTCAGTTACACAATAACAGTATTATCAACTATAGTCACCATGCTATTTATCAGCTTCTCAGAACTTAGTCATCTTAATAACTGACAACTTATAAACTATCAGTATACCAACCTGTCCTTATTTCTCCCAATCTCCATCCCCTGGCAATGACCATCCTACTGTCTTGTTTCTATGAATTCATATAAGTGATACCATGCAGTAATTTGTATTTCTCTGTCTGAATTATTTTTCTTATTAAGAGCATAATAACCTTGAGGATCATCCATGCTGTGTAGTTTGGGTTGAGAACCACTGGGTGAGAACTACATTGAACCATTTAGTTCAGAATAAAAGGCTTTATCAACACAAAAGTTTTAAAAATATGCTACAAATATATGTATTATAAATATACATGTATTTTTCAAAGTATAAAGTGACTCAGAAAATAATTGTTTAAAAATTTTAAGAAACATTTGAGTCCAGAGATTGAATTTTTAATAGAATATGTCTAGAAATATTTTCATAGCTTAGTTTAAAATTATAGTGCATAAAGTTTATAGAAATTCAGAACTGTGTATATTTTGGATTTTATAGTGTCTTTAATAAAGCAAAATTTCTGAGTGCACACAGTTACTGATTTTAATGAGAAATGTTTTCCTGCAGGCACTGGCCAGAGGAAAGGTATTTCTGTGTACCTTTGCGACCAACTCCTTGAGTCAGTGAAATTCTCCAGCGGGTGGCCATTCCCTTTTCTGGGGATCTTCCCAACCCAGGGATCGAACCCAAGTCTCCCACATTGCAGATGGATTCTTTTTCACCTGAGCCACCAGGGAAACCTAGGGATACTGTAGTCAGTAGCCTATCCCTTCTCCAGGGTTTCATCCTGACCCGGAAATCGAACTGGGGTCTCCTGCATTGCAGGCAGATTCTTTACCAGCTGAGCTATCAGGGAAGCCCATATTTCTATGTAACAAAGTAATATTTTCTTCTCATTGGAGATAGAGACAATAATGTAGATACATTGACAATAATACCAGATGAATGCTGATTAATGTTTGACTGATCTGATTATAGTTAATAAGAACACAGTTTTTCTGAGATTCAAGTCTGCTGTATATCAGAAGTGATGGTAATCATTTTGACACATCAAAAAGTCTGTGAGTTGAGTGAAGTTTATTGGAACTTTAAGGTCAGAGAAAGGCTTTGATGTAATTATTATTGCTCGGCTACTGGCATAAAAAATGAAATCACTTCATTATGTAACTTAAAATGCTATTGGTGGTGCCTATTTAAAGTGTCCATTTAGAAAAGCATTGTAAGACACTTTTTTTTCCCTTCTATAAATAAAATCATCTTTATCACTGATCTTTAACAATCTGAGAAGGAAAAATGTGAGTGTGTATGCATTTATTATCTTACTTTTTAAGTTTTAACAAAGCAATCTTTTTTACTGAAGTTATTGTATAATATATAAATTACAGATGTGAAATATAGTGATTCACGATTTTAGAAGTTATACTTCATTTACAGTTATAAAATATTTTGCATTCCCTGTGTTGTACAATACATCTTTTCTAGCTTATTTTAAACATGATATTTTGAATGCTTATTAAATTAAAAAAAAAAGCTTATTTAAATATAGTTGAAATACAGTAGGCTAGTTTCAGGTGTACTATGTAGTGTTCCTGGAGAAGGCAGTGACAACCCACTCCAGTCCTCGTGCCTGGAGAATCCCATGGAAGAAGGAGCCTGGTGGACTGCAGTCCATGGGGTCGCTAAGAATCGGACATGACTGAGCGACTTCACTTTCACTTTTCACTTTCATACATTGGAGAAGGAAATGGCAACCCACTCCAGTGTTCTTGCCTGGAGAATCCCAGGGACGGGGGAGCCTGGCGGGCTGCCGTCTTTGGGGCCGCACAGAGTCGGACACGACTGAAGCGACTTAGCAGCAGCAGCAGCAGCAGCATGTAGTGTTACATTTATATTTATTATATGTATACATTTATATATATTTTTGAGAAACCAGTTTATATCCCCTCCAATAGTGCACGAGGGTTTTCTTTTATCCACATCCCCATCGACACTTGCTATTTCTTGTCTTTTTGATGACAACCATTCTGACAGGTGTGAGGTGGTATTTTGCTGTTAATTAGTGATACTGAACAACTTTTCATGTCCATGTTGGCCATTTATGTCTTCTTTGGAAAAATATCTTAACAGAATCTTCTGCCCATTTTTTAAATAAGGTTTTTGGTTTTTTGATTTTGAGATGTACAATTTCTTTATGTATTTTGGATATTAACCTCTTATCACATGTATTGTTTGCAATATCTTTTCTCATTAAGTACATTGCCTTTTCATTTTGATGATAATTTCCTTCACTGTGCAGAAGCATATTCAGTTTGAGGTAGTCCCACTTGTTTATGTTTGGCTCCATGGTTGTAAATTAATTGACCATATAAGCACGAGTTTATTTCTGATTCTGTATTCTGTTTCATTGATCTGTAATATCTGTTTTTTTCTTTTTTTACCAGTACTTTATTGTTTTAATTATGTAGCTTCTTTGTAGTATAGCTGAAAATTTGGGCTCATGACTCCTCCATGAGTTTTGTTCCTCTTTCTTAAGATTTCTTTGACAATTCAGTGTATTTTCTGTTTCTGTACAAATTTTAGAATTATTTGGTCTGGTTTTGTGAAAATTCCTTTGGGATTTATTTTTTATTTTTAAAATTTATTTTTATTTGGAAGATAATTGCTTTACAATGTTGTTTGGTTTCTGCTATACAACAATGTGAATCAGCTCTAAGTATACATATATCCCCTCCCAGTTGAGCCTTCATCCCCTGCCATCCCAGTCCTCCAGATTGTCACAAAGCATGGAGCTGAGTTCCCTGTGTTATACAATAGCTTCCCATTAGCTGTTTCACACATTTCAATTCTACGTACTCAATTCATCCCCCTTTTCCTTCTGTGTTCATCAGTAACATTTTTATAGATTCCAAATATATGCATTAATATATGATATTTATTTTTCTCTTTGTGACTTATTTCACTCTGTGTTATAGGTTCTAGGCTCATCTGCCTCAGTTCAGCTAGCTCAAATTCATTCCTTTTTGTGGCTGAGTAATACTCCAGTGTTGGAGAAGGAAATGGCAACCCACTCCAGAGTTCTTGCCTGGAGAATCCCAGGGACGGGGGAGCCTGGTGGGCTGCCGTCTATGGGGTCACACAGAGTTGGACACGACTGAAGTGACTTAGCAGCAGCAATACTCCAGTGTATGTACATATATATCACAACTTCTTTTTCCATTCATCTGTTGATCAAAATCTGGGTTGCTTACATGTCCTGGGTATTGCAAATAGTGCTGCAGTGAACATTGGGGTAAATGTGTCTTTTTAGATTATGGTATTCTCAGGGTATATACCCAGGAGTGGGACTGTTGGATCATATGGTAGATCTCTTCCTCATTTATTAAGGAATCTCCATATTGTTCTCTGTAGTGGCTGTATTAATTTACATTCCCACCAACAGTGCAGGAGGACTCTTTTTTCTCCACATCCTCTTCCGCATTTGTTGTTTATAGATTTTTTTTGATGATGGCCCTTCTGACTACTACAATGATACCTCATTGTACTTTACATTTTCATTTCTCTAATAATGAGTGACGTTAAGTATCTTTTCATGCTTGTTGGTTATTTGTATGTCTTCTTCGGAGAAATGTCTGTTTAGGTCTCCTGCTCACTTTTTGATTGAGTTGTTTGTTTTTCTGATATTGAGATGCATAAGCTGCATATGTGTTCTGGAGATTATCCTTTGTTAGTTGCTTCATTTGCAGTTACTTTGCCTCCTTAGGTAGATTTATTCCTAAATATTTCATTCTTCTTCCTGTGATGGCAAATGGTACTGTTTTGTTAATTTCTCTTTCTGATCTTTCCTTGTCAATGTATGGAAATGCAGCTGATTTCTGCCTATTAATGTTGTACCCTGATACATTACCTAATCTACTGATGACCTCTGGTAGTTTTCTGGCCCAATTTTGTTTTTGATGCCATATTTTACATCTCTTTATCATTTTAGTATTTATAGATAATTTGACTACTCTTGTATTTTAACCTTTCTTTACAGGTAATTAATTTGCTATATTTAGTATATATTTATCTTGCAAGTGAGATTTCCTTCTTTCATGTTTTATTATTTCTAGTTATGGCCTTTTTTTCTTCATTTAAGGAAGTACCTCTAACTTTTCCTGTAAAGCTAGTGGTGATTAGTTCCTTTAGCCTTTGCTTATCTAGGAAACTCTTTATCCCTCTTTCAATTCTGAATGAGTAGAGTATTTTTGATTGTAAGTTTTTCCTTTCAGTACCTTGAATATATAATGTTAGTGCCTTCTGATATGTAATGTTTCTGCTGCAAATCAGTTGATAATTTTAAGGGATTTCCCTTATACCTAACTAGTTGTTTTTCTCTTGGTGCTTTTAAGAGTCTCACTTTTACTTTTGGACTTTAAATTATAATGTGTTTTGGTGTAGATCTCTTTGGATTCATTTTGTTTGGTACTAGGTGCATTCTGGACTTGTGTATCTGTTTTCTTTGCCACATTAGGGAAGTGTTCAGTTGTTATTTCTCCAAATAGATTTTCTCTTTTTTCTTTCCTTCTCATTCTGGGACCCCAATAATGCAAACGTTTGTGCCTTTAGTGTTGTCTAAGATGTCTCTCAAATTCTCCTCATTTAAATCTTTTTCTTCTACTGTTTCAGTTGAGTAATTTTCAGCAGCATGGATTGCTGATCTGTTCTTTTGTATCCTCTAATCTGCTATTGATTCCTCACTTTCAGTGTAGTTTTTATTTCAGTTATGTATTCTTCAGTTCTGATTAAAAAAAATATTTTCTATCTCTTTGTCTAAATTCTCATTGACTTCACCCATTCTTTCCCTGAGTTCAGTGGGTATCTTTGTGACTATTACTTTGAACCCTTTATCTGGTAAATTGTTCCTGTGTTGTTTTTTATTTTCCTGAAGTTCTGTCTTTTTTTTTTTTTTTTTAATTAGGATCATGTTCCTTTATCTCCTCATTTTGCCTGAGTTTCAGTATGTTTTCTAGTGTATTAGGTAGATCAGCTCTGTCTCTCAGTCTTGAGTGATATAGCAGATATCCTGTGGGGCCCAGTGGTGCAATCCCCCTGTTGCCCAGAACCCGGTGCTCCAGGTGTTTCACTTGTGTGGACTACATGAGCCCTCCTGTTGTGGCTGGGCTGTGATTGTTGTGGATGTGCTGGTGGACAGGGTTGGCTCCTAGGTCAGCTGGCTGTTAGGCCCACCTGCAACTGTTTTGGGTGTTTTAGTGTGTTGGGCTAACCCACTGTACAGGCACCAGTGCTGGCCAGGGCTGCCTGCCTGGTGGGGTGGCCCAGGAGTCATTTTGGAGTTCCAGTGTAGGTAAGTTGGATGGGGCTGTTACTCAGGGGAACACAAGGGCAAGCTGCACCATCATGTTAGCTGTGTTGATGGAGAGTGACAGAAATAGCACTAGCCAGTGCCAGGTAAGTTAGGTAACAGAGTAAAAAATGGCACCTACCTTGTAACTTCACAACCTACCATTGAGTTTTGTTTTGAAATCCCAAGTAAATTGAATTTTGATAATTTCTTCATTTGGGGAAAATGACTGGTATGTGTGGAATTGGAAATTGTATAGTCCATTGTAGAAAATATTTTTTTCTGAATGTAATTTCATATCAGTTGTGGAAAAAATGGCACCTGCCAGTGCATTTGACTCCAGAGAAAGTTCCACTCAAACTCTGCTTCTCCAGCACATGCTTTAAAATTAGTCAGTGACTCTTTTCATATGACCAAGGTGCTTTTTACGCTGCTGCCTTTGTGCTAGAACTTGGATCAGGTGTGTTTGTATGTGACACTTCAAGAGTAGGGTCTTGGTTTCCCACAGCCCTCCAGTTCTCCTGGTCATTGATTTCCAAAGACAGATATCATGAGGGGTCATCTTCCCAATGAAGGTCCCATTGGCTGGGGGAGCTGAACAGGTAGCTGGGACCCCTTGCCTCTTAATGAGATCCTTCATGGTTGTGATATATTTCATGCTTTGGGGCTGCTGCACCCTTGGTGTGAGTTCTGACTAGATTGTGTCTCCTTCTTACTCATCCTGCTGTGGCCTTTTATTTATATTCTTAGTCTTAGAAAATCTGTGCAGCTAATCTTCAGATCATTCTCTGGGATAGTTGCTCTATGTGTTGTTGTAGTTTGGTGTATCTGTGGGAGGAAGTGAGCTCAGGCTCTCCCTACTCTGCTAAATCGATCTGGTTTTCCAAAAGTGTAAACATTGCATTTTTATTCTTCAATAAAACAGAAAACTCCAAGGCTAAGAATTCCTGCTGCTGCTGCTGCTGCTAAGTCACTTCAGTCATGTCCGACTCTGTGTGACCCCACAGATGGAAGCCCACCAGGCTCCCCCGTCCCTGGGATTCTCCAGGCAAGAACACTGGAGTGGGTTGCCATTTCCTTCTCCAATGTGTGAAAAGTGAAACTGAAGTCGCTCAGTCGTGTCTATCCCTTAGCGACCCCACGGACTGCAGCCTACCAGGCTCCTCCATCCATGGGATTTTCTAGACAAGAGTACTGGAGTGGCTTGCCATTGCCTTCTCCAGAAGAATTCCTAGATAGCCCTTATCTGCCAGGGATCTACTTCCATCATGGCATTGCTGAGTAAAAATTTTGTTAAGAGAAAACTCTATACCAATTTGGGCTTCGCAGGTGGCTCAGTGGTAGAGTCTGCCACAATGCAGGAGACATGGGTTTGATCCCTGGGTCAGAAAGACCCCCTGTAGAAGGAAATGGCTACCCACTCCAGTATTCTTGCCTGGAGAATCTCATGAACAGAGGAGCCTGGCATGCAACAGTCCATGGGGTTGCAAAGTGTGGGGCACAACTTGGTGATTAACAATGAGTGCATATACCAGTTTACACTGTGCAGTAGCCTAATGTATTATCTCCATGTTGTCAACAAACATGTTTTAGAGCTAGAAATAGCATAATTTTTGAAACTGAAATTCCTTAATACAAGATGTTTTGATTTATGGGTAGTTTTGAAACAAAAATCTATTCATTTTACAAAATCTCAGTAAAGGGTGTTGCAAGGCATTTTTGTAAAGCTGATGTTATTGTGTTTAAAGTGAATTCATAAAGACAAAATGAATCTCTAAGGAATTCAGTTTTTTCTTCCTCAAAATAAATTCTACATTTTATTTCCTCAACTTATGTGATGGGTAATTTTATGTCAGCATGACTGGGCTAAGGGATGCCCAGATAGCTGGTAAACCGATATTTCTGGGTGTGTCTGTGAGCATGTTTCTGGTAGAGATTAGGATTTGAATCCATAGACTGAATAAAGATTGTATCAATGCAGATGGTCATCATCTAATCCCCTAGGGTCCTGAGTAGAGAAAAAGGAGGGAGGAGCAAGGAATTTACTCACTTTGGTGCAGCTGAAACATCAATCTTCTTTTGCCCATAGACATTCGTACCCTGGCTCTTAGACATTTGGACTTGGCCTGGGAATTCTACCATTGGTTCCTCTGGTTTCATCAGCCTTCAGACTCTGACTGAATTATAGCACTGTTTTCCTGGCTCTCCAGCTTGCAGATGGCAGATTGTTGGAATTCTTCGTCTCTGTAATCAAATTTTATAGTAAATTTCCCTTTATGTCTATTTATATCCTATTGGTTCTATTTCTCTGGAGAACTCTAATATAACCAATACACCATAAGGAAATCAGGAACCTTGAATAGCAGCTTGAATTTTCTCTTGGTTCTTTGCTGACAGCATCTAAGACTTATACACTGTAGGTGCTCAACCAAGATCTCTTTGAAGAAAGAGGAGGAGGAGGGAGTAATGATTTACAGAAATAAAAAGGAAAAAGTTGTGATCATCAACAAGAGACTTTCACCAACCTATTACTATTCTTTTTTTTTTTTTCTTTTATTGAATTCCAATCTTCACTATTCTTTACTGGATCATTGCTGAGACAAAGCAAGTGCTACTTCTCTGTTTACCTGTACTTCTAAACACTACTTAACACTAATTTATTTTATTCCTTCCTGTAGTCTCCTGTGAGGATGTGTGTGTGTGTGTGTGTGTGTGTGTGTGTGGCCAGAGTGTGCAGCTTGCAAGATCTTGGTTCCCTGACCAGGGATTGAACCCATGCTGCCTGCAGTCCAAGTGCAGAGTCCTAATTATGGTACCATCAGGGGATTCCCTCATGTGAGGATTTTTAATTCTTAGCATCATAAAACGTTAGAAGTTGGGCTTAGGAGAAAGTTGTGAGATAAGGATTTAAAGAATGTAGCACAGTGTATGCAGGTGGGAAACACTCAATAAATAGCTATTATTATCATATCACATAATAATATCACCATAGTTTGATCCACATCTTATTTTATAATCAAGCAAACTGAAGTCCTGTGAAGTTGCCCAAGGTAAAATCAAGAACTGTTCTTGGAAGTAGAATCAAACATAGATTCTTCTGAAACTTTACCTATGCTTTTTAAAACGTGTTCCAGCAACTTCTTGCTTAACCACAGGCTAGCCTGTGACAGAGGTAATATGATTCTTACTAGATCCTGTTTAGTACTCCTCTTTCTGGGCACACAGACTATATTATTCAATATTCTTAGATTGGGAACATGGATTAACTTTTGGACAGTGGGATATGGTCAGAATTTATTTAAGTCAGTTTTCAGGACTGGTACTTAAAATACCCCGTGTGATATCCCTGAACTTCCTCTGCAATGACCTTAGACACTGTGTGTTTCAGATCCAGATTCCTGAATAATAACTTGAAGGGGAGCCATTGAGAGGGACATCTTACATTTCACTGGTAACGAAAGAAAAATAAAGTTTGTTGTGTTAGACCACTAAGATTTCAGTATTTCTTTGTTACTGTAGCATAGCCTCTTCTAGCTAAGCCTGTGGTAAAATGTGGGCTTCTATGCAAAGTGTATTTTTATCTACTCTACAAACCTCATTTGTCTCTTCTATTTTCAATGGTAAAACAACCCATGACTACGTTTAATGATAAAGAACACTGATTAATTTGCTTCCTATCTCTTTATTTCTCTATCTTTTTTTCATTTAAGTTAGCTATAGATAAACTCTGATGTTGGGTAAATTTCTTATGGACTGTCTTCCTCAGTTTCCTCAGTATGAATTAGAATAATGATATTTCCCTACACAAGGCTGTCAGAAAGATGAATGTGTTGATAATTATTAGAAAAGGAGTGTATAATCATAGAGCATTGTGTTATTATTATGTTAGTCTTTTTTAAAAATTTTATTGGAGGCTAATTATTTTACAATATTTTATTGGTTGGCTTTGCCATACATTGACATGAATCCGCCCTGGGTGTACATGAGTTCCCCCTCCTGAACCCCCCTCCCACCTCCCTCCTCTCTTTATCCTACCTCTGGGTCATCCCCGCACACCAGCCCTGAGCATCCTGTAACATGCATCGACCCTGAACTGGTGATTCGTTTCACATATGACAACATATATGTTTCAATGCCATTCTCCCAATCATCCCACCCTCACCCTCTCCCACAGAGTCCCAAAGACTGTTCTATACATCTGTGTCTCTTTTGCTGTCTCATATACAGGATTATCATTAGCATCTTTCTAAATTCCACATATATGCATTAGTATACTGTATTGGTGTTTTTCTTTCTGGCTTACTTCACTCTGTATAACAGGCTCCAGTTTCATCCACCTCATTAGAACTGATTCAAATGCATTCTTTTTAATGGCTGAGTAATACTCCATTGTGTATATGTACCACAGCTTTCTTATCCATTCATCTGCTGATGGACATCTAGGTTGCTTCCATGTCCTGGCTATTATAAACAGTGCTGCAATGAACATTGGAGTACATGTGTCTTTTTCAATTCTGGTTTCCTCGGTGTGTATGCCCAGGATGCGATTGCTGGATCATATGGCAGTTCTATTTCCAGTTTTTTGAGGAATCTCCACACTGTTCTCCATAGTGGCTATACTGGTTTGCATTCCCACCAACAGTGTAAGAGGGTTCCCTTCTCTCCACACCCTCTCCAGCATTTATTGCATGTAGACTTTTGGATAGCAGCCATTCTGACTACTGTGAAATGGTATCTCATTGTGGTTTTGATTTGCATTTCTCTGATTATGAGGGATGTTGAGCATTTTTTCATGTGTTTGTTAGCCATCTTTATGTCTTCTTTGGAGAAATGTCTGTTTAGTTCTTTGGCCCATTTTTTGATTGGGTCATTTATTTTTCTGGAATTGAGCTGCAGGAGCTGCTTGTATATTTTGGAGATTAATCCTTTATCAGTTGCTTCATTTGCTATTATTTTCTCCCATTCTGAAGGCTGTCTTTTCACCTTGATTATAGTTTCCTTTGCTGTGCAGAAGCCCTTGATTTTAATTAGGTCCCATTTGTTTATTTTTGATTTTATTTCCAATATTCTGGGAGGTGAGTCTTGGAGGATCCTGCTGTGATTTATGTTGGAGAGTGTTTTGCCTATGTTCTCCTCTAGGAGTTTTATAGTTTCTGGTCTTACATTTAGCTCTCTAATCCATTTTGAGTTTATTTTGGTGTATGGTGTTAGGAAGTGTTCTAGTTTCATTCTTTTACAAGTGGCTGACCAGTTTTCCCAGCACCACTTGTTAAAGAGACTGTCTTTTCTCCATTTTATATTCTTGCCTCCTTTGTCGAAGATAAGGTGTCCATAGGTGCATGGACTTATCTCTGGGCTTTCTATTTTGTTCCATTGATCTATATTTCTGTCTTTATGCCAGTACCATAGTGTATTGATGACTGTGGCTCTACTATGTTAGTCTTATAAGAATAGTGAAAATGGTCCTATGCTATAGATCTGGAAAATGTTATGAAGGAGAGATTTATTATTTGTTCTGTGATTTGTTTTTCTTTGTAGAATTGGAAAAATTCTTTTAGGTTACATAACTAATCTACTTATCTTAAAACTTGAAGGCATCTTAACATGTCTACATAAATATTTAAAATGCTTCAGGGCACTGATATTAAAATGTTATATGAGATAAATTGATTGATATAAAGAAAAGCATGGGTGGCTTTTCATGCAGTTTCATGTTGCTGTACAAATGTTCAGTTGTTTCCAGCCTCAGCATAAATGAAAAATAGTTACAATACCTAGGGGCTTAGTGAACCTTGTTAAAAAATAATATGAATAATGGTTGATCTTACAAGGAGACCAGACTTTAAAAAATTTAATTCTTAAAGGCATATGTTACATTTTAAAGCAGTGTTAATATTTAACCATAATTAGTCTTTAAACTTAGGTGATTATTATAAAGCATTCTTCATAGTCTTCTTGAACCATAACTTAATTATGCAAGCTATATTTGTTTTTAAATTTGAGACACTCTTAAAGTGCCCTCAAATATATTTAGTCCTCAAATATATTTCATCTGTAATATATTTAATCACATTCAGTTCAGTTCAGTTCAGTTCAGTCGCTCAGTCGTGTCCGACTCTCCGTGACCCCATGAATCACAGCACGCCAGGACTCCCTGTCCATCACCAACTCCCGGAGTTCCCTAAAGCTCATGTCCACAGAGTCGGTGATGCCATCCAGCCATCTCATTCTCTGTCATCCCCTTCTCCTCCTGCCCCTAACCTTTCCCAGCAGCAGAGTCTTTTCCAGTGAGTCAACTCGTCGCATGAGGTGGACAAAGGATTGGAGTTTCAGCTTTAGCATCAGTCCTTCCAATGAACACCCAGGATTGATCTCCTTTAGAATGGACTGGTTGGATCTCCTTGCAGTCCAAGAGACTCCCAAGAGTCTTCTCCAACACCACATTTCAAAAGCATCAATTCTTCGGCGATCAGCTTTCTTCACAGTCCAACTCTCACATCCATACATGACCACGGGGAAAACCATAGACTTGACTAGATGGACCTTTGTTGGTAAAGTAATGCCTCTGCTTTTTAATATACTATCAAGGTTGGTCATAACTTTCCTTCCAAGGAGTAAGTGTCTTTTAATTTCATGGCTGCAATCAGCATCTGCAGTGATTTTGGAGCCCCCAAAAATAAAGTCTGACACTGTTTCCACTGTTTTTCCATCTATTTCCCATGAAGTGATGGGACCAGATGCCATGATCATCGTTTTCTGAATGTTGAGCTTCAAGCCAACCTTTTCACTCTCCTCTTTCACTTTCATCAAGAGGCTTTTGAGTTCCTCTTCACTTTCTGCCATAAGGGTAGTGTCATCTGTATATCTGAGGTTATTGATATTTCTCCCAGCAATCTTGATTCCAGCTTGTGCTTCTTCCAGCCCAGCGTTCCTCATGACGTACTCTGCATATAAGTTAAATAAACAAGGAGACAATATACAGCCTTGACGTACTCCTTTTCCTATTTGGAACCAGTCTGTTGTTCCATGTACAGTTCTGACTGTTGCTTCCTGACCTGCATACAGGTTTCTCAAGAGTCAGGTCAGGTGGTCTGGTATTCCCATCACTTTCAGAATTTTCCTCAGTGTCTTATGATCCACACAGTCAAAGGCTTTGGCATAGTCAATTAAGCAGAAATAGATGTTTTTCTGGAACTCTTTTTCTTTCTCCATTATCCAGCGGATGTTGGCAATTTGATCTCTGGTTTCTGTGCCTTTTCTAAAACCTGCTTGAACATCTGGGAGTTCACGGTTCACATATTGCTGAAGTCACATTAGTCAGGGTTAAAAATAGAGTAATAGGATCAACCACAAAATAATCGTTCTCTTGCTTCTTATATTCACCTGATTTGGAGAGGAACTATCTTTCCTAAAATTCCACTCGAATGTTTGATAATCCTTACAGAGTGGCCAGTGTATGCTCCACTGACCCCTGTACTTTGCAGTGCCATGATATCGGCCTTTGTTTCTCTTCACCATTGGCTCAGTGGCTGACATGTCCTATCTTGTTGGTATCCAGAGCAGGAGCCTGCTACTGATAGCTGCGAGGTGCCACTTGTTCTGGTACTGGTGCCTGCCAACGTGCTCTAAGGTTGCTAATGCATGATGCTTACGCCAATGATGTTTGAACCAGTGATCTTTGTAATGTGAGTCTTGGCATGAAGAGGCTTCTACCAAATGATTCTCAAAGTCTCATAATGGCACAAGTTACATTACTGTGGGTAACAGCCAGGATCTCCACTTATGCTAATAATGGCTAATATTGAGGGTATCACTTTTACTACAGAGATTGTTGCAAACAGCTCATTTGCCACCACCCCACTCCATTTTGCTCTAATTTCCATTACTGATAATTCAGGAATGAGTCCTTAGGACAAGACCTGGGCAGAGAACAAACCTAATTGGTAATAACCATGCTCTTTTCAGAATCCCTTCTTCAGTCTAATTCTTACTCTTTTTTTAATCCCCATGGGACTGACCTCAGTTTCCTCTTCCTTTTTGGAATTCATAGTTTAATATTTAACCCTCTTTATTTTTGGAGACATCACCGATTCTGTGGACATGAGTTTGAGTGAACTCTGGGAGTTGGTGATGGACAGGGAGGCCTGGCGTGCTGTGATTCATGGGGTCACGGAGAGTCGGACACGACTGAGCGACTGAACTGAACTGCAATGATGTGGATATGTAATGTGATTAGACAAATAGGAAATTAAATTTATTGATCATGATAAATATGTAAACCTCCTTCAGACCTTCTGAAAACTATATTGAAGAATGTTAATTAGCTCGAATCTCAAGTGGGCTTCCCCCCTTTCACCCCATACGTGTCTCTTGGGACGTATACTTTCTTATAGAACTAGATGAGGGGTTGCTGGAAGAGTATATAAGTCAGGGAATATTTGGTTTTGTGTTTTAAAAATGGCTTATGTGAGAACATGGGCTTCCCCAATGACTCAGCAGGGAAAGAACCTGCCTGCAATGTAGAAGACACAGGAGAAAACGTTTGGATCCCTGGGCTGCGAAGATTCCCCTGGAGAAGGAAATGGCAACCCACTCAAGTTTTCTTAACTGGAAAATCCCATAGCCAGATGGGACTGGTGGGCTATAATCCAAAGGATCTCAAAGAGTCTGACATGACTGTGACTGAGCACACATGTGAAACATATTTGAATACTAATTACTCAGAAAATTAGTCAAGGCTGAAGGTATAGGAGAGAGACCGGGGAGCTGTTGGAATAAATTCCATGAAACCAGGGATTGCCTTCAGAAGAGCTCTGGACATAACCAGCCTTTGACAGCAGGATGGACACTTGTGCCCACTCTTTCACATGAGGGTACTTGTACCGTTAGAGTGCTACCTGTAATTTTTCTGTTCCATATATGCCGAGCTCATTTCTACTCCTTCATCCAGATACTGTGCAGGAACACCCTTCCTTACACCTCCCCCTCTCCTATTTGATCCAGAAAAAGTGAAAGTGAAAGTTGCTAAGTCATGTCTGACTCTTTTGTGACCCCATGGACTATAGCCTGGCAGGCTCCTATGTCCATGGAATTCTCCAGGCAAGAATACTGGAGTGGGTTGCCATTCCCTTCTCCAGGAGATCTTCCCTACTCAAGGTTCAAAACCATATCTTTTGTATTGATAGGTAGAATCTTTACCACTAGTGCCACCTGGGAAGCCAGATTCACCGCATTTGTGTTCACCCAGCAGAGATGCTTTTACCATAGAGCTTTTCATAGTCTATTATAACTGATGATAGTCTGTTTATTTCTAAGTTGCTCCTGCTAGTTTGTAAACTCCTTGAGAAATGTCTCTAATTTATTTCTTTTTATTGTGCTGAAATATATGTAACATAAAATTTGGCATTTTAACCATTTTTAACGGCTTGGTTATATGGCGTTAAGTGTATTCACATTGTTGTGCTACTGTCACCACCATCCATCTCCAGAACTTTTTAATCTTCTCCAGCTGAAACTCTGCACCCATTAAACACTAACCAGCAAAACTTCCCGCCCACATTCCCTGGCAGCCACCATCTGATTTATTTTTTTAGTGTCAGGGACAAATGCATTACTTGTCAAATAATAGGTGGGCAATAAATGTTTATTTAGTAAATGAATACAGGTACTCATTGATTTTTGATAATCTTCTGGTGAAAATATGGACCAGTGCCTTTAAATTTGGAATGATTATCTTAACTCTACATTAGTCAAATGCAGTTGAATATATCACAATTTATTCTAATCACATTGTGCCCTTATTTGATGAAAGAACATCATGTTTGAAAAGAGGACTCAATACAAATGAATGACAGTCAAACTCCAGAGATGGATATGTGCAAAACATAGCATCTAGATTACAAAAAATACAAACACAAAGGGATTCAATTATCAGTAACCTTTACAAGTAAGCATAAGAACAAAAATAATCTTTAGTTTCATAAAAATGCCAAATAAATGGCAATGTCAGCTATCATAATTATGGAATTAGGGCAAAGGAAAAGAAGATTACACAAGTGAGCATTTTTGTTGTTACAGAAATATTGTTGTTCAATGATTGGGTTGCAGAAGATGCTTATAAGTAACAGTTAAAAATAACAAGATTAAACTCAATCAAATTTTCTGATTTTAATGAATAATTGGACTTTGGGGGGAGATATAAGCAATATTATTTCACAACTTTATAGTACTTTCTTCAAGCCTTATTTTGATAAACATATGAAGCTTGAAAGTTAGCTAAAATATTTTTTAACTCATTGTTGCTTCTGATGGCATCTTACTTATTGCAGTTAAAAAAAAAAAAAGCATGAGCTTCCTGAATATCACAGGTGTGTTTGCAATAACACATTAATGACAATAGGAAATCCTTCCAGAACAACAAACTCCTGTTGGCCTTGTTAGAACTGGCTTCCTCTGTTCTACTATGCCTGAGGTAAAGATGTGCATATTGGCATTAAAGTGACAACTCAGCTTTTCTAGAATATAGGTTAATCTCTTGAGTCACATAGAGAAAAAAATAATCTAAAACAAGGTGTCAGTTTTCAGTGATGAAACTCAGTCATGTGAAATTGGTGCATTTTCTCACTGATGAGACAAGAAAATCTGGTCAAAGATCAGAGAACTAGTGAGGAGAGAGTGAACGTTGCAAATGATGCAAATATGATAGTTTCAACCTGATTCCATTCAATTTCACTGAATTATTTTTATAACGCAAGATGATGCTTTAAAATTTAGGAAGTCATGTAACTCTATACTATATACATTATTTAGACCATTTAATAGTTTTAAGTAATAGCCTAGAAGTAGCAGATAATGTTGAGATGCTGGGTTTAAGATGTTAGGGGGGGATTTTAGTTCTGTTTACCAGCTGTGAGACTTAGGCTAAAATCTTTAACTTTTCTAGGTTTTAGTGCTCTTTTCTGTAAAATGAAGAGATTAAGCTACATAATTGAAGAACCCTACAAAGCTATGACATTTACAAACAGAGCAGATATCAAACTGGTATTTCTTCCTTATATCGACTTCATCAGGGTTTGCAAGTGCTGTCAGATGTACAATATTGAACCTACTGAAATGCCTTGAAGTTGCCTGTTATATATCTTCCAGCTGATTTCTACTGTATGCATCTGGCCCATAAAATACTGAATTATCAGTTTTGATCAACATGCTTAGGTTCATTAGATGGGCTCACATACTGAGACACATGGTAGAATTGCGATCTGTTTTTCTTTCTTGCTTCTAAGGAACAATTTATAGTGAAAAGATTGAACATTTTTCTTCCAGAAGATAATGAGAATTGATTCCTTTACCCCAAATCAAGCTTTCACATTCCAAGAAAGGAACATTGAAAAAAATTTGCTTTTAAAACTTGTAGTCTCTCTGAACCCTCAAGGGTAAAAAGGTATAATGCTGTTTAAGTGATGGAAAACCATGTACACTTCATTTTGCTCTTTTGTGCAAGTAAATACTACTTCAGGGACCTTAAATTTTAAGCAAAAAATTTATCTTTCAAGTTTTACCTTAGTAGCATTTATAATGATTGAACATAGGGTAGACTTTGCATTTGGGAAACCTTGCCGGGAGAAATATCAATAACCTCAGATATGCAGATGACACCTCCCTTATAGCAGAAAGTGAAGAAGAACTAACGAGCCTCTTGATGAAAGTGAAAGAGGAGAGTGAAAAAGTTGGCTTCAAGATCAACGTTCAGAAAACTAAGATCATGACATCTGGTCCCATCACTTCATGGCAAATAGATGGGAAAACAGTGGAAAGTGTCAGACTTTATTTTTTTGGGCTCCAAAATCACTGCAGATGGTGACTGCAGCCATGAAATTAAAAGACGCTCACTCCTTGGAAGGAAAGTTATGACCAATTTTTGGGGGCTCCAAATCACTGTGGATGCTGATTGCAGCCATGAAATTAAAAGACGCTTACTCCTTGGAAGGAAAGTTATGACCAACCTAGATAGTATATTAAAAAGCAGAGACATTACTTTGCCAACCAAGGTCCGTCTAGTCAAGGTTATGGTTTTTCCCGTGGTCATGTATGGGTGTGAGAGTTGGACTGTGAAGAAAACTTATCGCCGAAGAATTGATGCTTTTGAACTGTGGTGTTGGAGAAGACTCTTGAGAGTCCCTTGGACTGCAAGGAGATCCAACCAGTCCATTCTAAAGGAGATCGATCCTGGGTGTTCATTGGAAGGACTGATGCTAAAGCTGAAACTCCAATACTTTGGCCACCTCATGCGACGAGTTGACTCACTGGAAAAGACTCTGATGCTGGGAAGGATTGGGGGCAGGAGGAGAAGGGGACGACAGAGAATGAGATGGCTGGATGGTATCACCAACTCGATGGACATGAGTTTGAGTGTACTCCAGGAGTTGGTGATGGACAGGGAGTCCTGGCGTGCTGTGATTCATGGAGTTGCAAAGAGTCTGTCACGACTGAGCGACTGAACTGAACTGAACTGAGACAGCATATAAAAAGCAGAGACATTACTTTGCCAACAAAGGTCCATCTAGTCAAGGCTATGGTTTTTCCAGTTGTCATATATGGATGTGAGAGTTGGATGATAAAGAAAGCTGAGCACAAAAAATTGATGCTTTTGAACTGTGGTGTTGGAGAAGACTCTGAGAGTCCCTTGGACTGCAAGGAGATCCAACTAGTTCACCCTAAAGGAGATCAGTCCTGGGTGTTCACTGGAAGGACTGATGTTGAAGCTGAAACTCCAATACTTTGGACACCTGATGCGAAGAGCTGACTCATTTGAAAAGACCCTAATGCTGTTAAAGATTGAAGGTGGGAGGAGAAGGGGATGACATAGGATGAGCTGGTTGTATGTCATGACTGAGTCAGTGGGCACCAACTCCGGGAGCTGGTGATGGACAAGGAGGCCTGGCATGTTCTGGTCCATGGGGGCAAAGAGTCAGACACGACTGAGCAACTGAACTGAACTGAACTGAACATTTATAATGATTGACCATAGAGCAAACTTTGCATTTGGGAAACCTTGAGAAACTTACACAAGGGACCAAAGTTTTAAATTTTTAATTAAAATCCATCTTTCCTCTTTTTAAAATTATAGTTTTAAATTGTTTCCATTATGCCACTCATGATAAGTTTCTTATTTTGCAGATCTCTGTTTGAGTTAAATGGTAAAAAGTCTGGAGATGAATATGTATGCATTTTGTTTTTAGAAAACCCTAACAGACTTCTCTTTTGACTTCACTGTTGGAACATGTAAAACCAAATTTAGTGTCCATTTGAATTGCATTTATTGCTCCCTATCTCTAATGATGTATAACTTAACTTTTTAAACCATATATGTAGTTCTTATACTGTGAAAAATGGGGTTTTCTTTCCTTACTTTGTTTTGAAAACTTAAACTAGTCGTTGCTACATGACTTGCCAGATTGTCATGTGATGAATGTCTCTGTCTTCCACAAATTCATATGTTGAAACCCTACTGTCTATCCCCAGTGTGATGGTTTCAGGAGGTAGGGACTTTAGGACGTAATTAGAATTAGATGAGGTCATGAGGTCTCCATCCTAATTAGTGAGGGTAATATCTTTTTAAGAGTTAGAAAAGATCACCTTCTGTGTCCTAGGTTCTGTGCAAAGTTCCAAGAATATCATGTATAACAAATAAGAGACTTGGTCTTTAGGCTCTTGAGACTTAAGATCTATTAAGGAGTCAGTTAGAAAATGTTCTTTGAAAATAAGTGGAAGCAAGTATTATATTGTTGTTCAGTTGCTAAGTCATGTCCAAGTCTTTTGTGACCCCATGGACTGTAACCTGCCTGGCTTCCCTGATGATGGGATTTTCCAGTCATGAATACTAGAGTGGGCTGCCATTTCCTTCTTAAGGCGATCTTCCTGACCCAGGGATTAGACCTGGATCTGCTGCATTGACAGGTGAGTTCTTTACCACTGAACCACCAGGGAATCCCCAAGTATTATGAGGTTTCAGCAATTAGTTTATAACATTTTCTAATTAGTTATTTTTCTCTTTTTTCTACTAATCTATTTTTATTATACAAAAAGTAGAACCGATGTTAGGATTTGCCTAAATATAGCCCCTTTAAAGGCAAAATATCTGAGTAATGTGTAATATCACATTTATATTTAACCAAACATTTTACAAACAAGATAATATGGCTACACTATGAACTAATCAGTGTAGAGTCTCTTGCTTGCTTTCTAAATTGAGTGATATTTACATGTAGCACAAATTTGCATATTAGCACACAAAACAGTTCTCCAAATGAAAGATTTGCTGCCTGGTTTAATCTGCTAAGTGGTTGTAAAACAAATGTTACCTTTAATGCTATAAGTAAAAAAAAAAAATGCTTTTATTAACCTACCTTATGTTTGTACAAACTGGAGATAATTGACTTCTATTTAAGAGATCATAAGGATTATAAAGATTATATTGACACTCATGTAAACTGTAATTATCACCTTTCATTAATGATAACATGAGTTTATGTAAGTATATTTCTTTGCTAATTACCCATAATTAAGATAATAATCCATTGGATAAATGGATTTTTTTGTTGTTGTTGTTAAATCCCATACAGTCCCTCAATACATAATTTTTAATTTTATAGTATTGGCTCATTGGCTGGTTTAGGTACTAACTACAGTAAGAATTTTTCTTTAAGCACTAGTCACTGCTTTCTGGAGTGAGGCAAATAGGAAGCAGAGCTGGGGATCCCAGTTCTTGGGGAGGCCCATCTGTTCAGCTAAAAGGGTGAGATGGCCAGTAACTATTAAGGAAAAGGCATGTGGATACATTCATAAGCTAGAGAACTAGCTAATCTAAGGGTGGGCAAGCTCATTAGAATTAACTTTTCTTTGAAACCCACAGTTGTATTATAAGCACTTCCTTTTTGTTTAATATATAAGTCACCTATATCTTCAATGTTGTCCACCTAAAGAAATCAGTTTTTAAAATATTTCTCCAGCAATTTCTCCAGTGTTATTTATAAAACCTTTTTTCCTTCTAAGAATCTAACCATGTACTGGCCAAGATAAAAATAAATAAATAAAGGTTTACAATGTGAAGGTGATAAGAATTAAAGATGTAACCAATTTACCCTTACCTCAAGCTGGGGATTCATATAGATTCTCAAGAGCAAAGGGAAGATTGGAATGATCATAAGAGATTATGCTGCTGCTGCTGCTGCTGCTGCGTCACTTCAGTCGTGTCCGACTCTGTGTGACCCCATAGACAGAAGCCCACCAGGATCCCCTGTCCCTGGGATTCTCCAGGCAAGAACAGTGGAATGGGTTGCCATTTCCTTCTCCAATGTGTGAAAGTGAAAAGTGAAAGTGAAGTCACTCAGTCGTGTCCGACCCCTAGCGACCCCACGGACTGCAGTCTACTAGGCTCCTCCATCCGTGGGATTTTCTAGGCAAGAGTACTGGAGTGGCTTGCCATTGCCTTCTCCGATAAGAGATTATACTAAACATTAAAGAAATAAATATAATCATGAATTTCTTAGAACTGGTTGAGAGAATAAAATTGTCTGAATAAAGGCCAGTTATGATATTTTTTTGGGCTCCAAAATCACTGCAGATGCTGATTGCAGCCATGAAATTAAAAGACGCTTACTCCTTGGAAGGAAAGTTATGACCAGCCTAGATAACATATTAAAAAGCAGAGACATTACTTTGCCAACCAAGGTCCGTCTAGTCAAGTCTATGGTTTTTCCCGTGGTCATGTATGGATATGAGAGTTGGACTGTGAAGAAAGCTGATCGCCGAAGAATTGATGCTTTTGAACTGTGGTGCTGGAGAAGACTCTTGAGAGTCCCTTGGACTGCAAGGAGATCCAACCAGTCCATTCTAAAGGAGATCGATCCTGGGTGTTCATTGGAAGGACTGATGCTGAAGCTGAAACTCCAATACTTTGGCCACCTCATGCGACGAATTGACTCACTGGAAAAGACTCTGATGCTGGGAGCGATTGAGGGTAGGAGGAGACGGGGACGACAGAGAATGAGATGGCTGTATGGCATCACCAACTCGATGGACGTGAGTTTGAGTGAACTCCGGGAGTTGGTGATGGACAGGGAGGCCTGGTGTGCTGTGGTTCATGGGGTCGCTAAGAGTCGGACACGACTGAGCGACTGAACTGAACTGAACTGAATGATATTTTCAGATAATTTTGGAAAGCATGCCAGGTTTTGTGGCTAGAAAATACAGAATGTCCTTAGGGTATTAATCTAGAGGGACTAATTCAGGGCATGTAGAAAGTTTCCTACCATCTCTATGGATTGCTGTCGTTTTATGAGTTTCTGTTGTTTGCTAGGTGGGTTATTGCTAATACTCAGAACAATCTTCATGTTGAGAGGGTCCAGGAGATTAAGTTGCTCATGTAAATTCTCATATATAGGATGTGGAGAACCTAAGATTTTACTCCAACCAGTTTTCTCAATGCAAAGAACTAACTCTTTGGAAAAGATCCTGATGCTGGGAAAGATTGAAGGCAGGAGGTGAAGGGGATGACAGAGGATGAGATGGTTGGATGGCATCACTGACTTGATGGACATGAGTTTGAGCAAGCTCCAGGAGTTGGTGATGAACAGGGAAGCCTGGCGTGCTGCAGTCCATGGGGTCACAAAGAGTCAGACACGACTGAGTGACTGAACTGAACTGAGCTGAATTTTCTCAAAATCTGAGTGTTCCTTTTACCATAATATGTAGTATCTTTTGATCTGTTCAACCAACTTCTGTCATTGCTTATGCGTATGTACTGGACATTTGTAATTTTTTTGACTGAAGAGTAAATATTCAGTCCCATGCACCTAATATCCTGATCTCCCCTTGTGGTACACTTCCTTCCATTCCTTGTCTTTTCAGGGATGAAAAAAGAAGTCATATGTGACATATGAACTTCCTAATCTCTCTGTCCAAAGCGGGAGACAACAGCAAAATGGGGAAAAAATTAATTTAAAAAGACTAACTCTTAAAAATTAGGGGACAATTTCTTTAGGCCAAAGTCATGTTCAAATTGCTTCATCTAAAATTCCTTAGTACATTGTAAATGGCAGCAAGAAAACAACTGAATTCAGAGACTGTTCAGTATTAGGTTGACTAATTCCATTTCTAAGAGTCATAGCTAAAAGTGATGCAAAGGGAATTTTCTGAATGAACAGAATAAATACATCAATATAATTTTTAAAATAATTCAGGCTGTCTATTTTTCTAAAACTCAATTTAATATCTTATCTTCATGCCTCCTATATTTCTGTTAGGCTCTTTACTATCCACTTAAATAGCATTATTACTCCTTTGGTAATGCATTTTTTCACAAATAAATTATTTTCAGTGAATAAAAATCTAGACCTTTTTAATATTATTGGCTGTGCTTCCAGTATACATGTAATACTCCAAACAGTTGAGTCAAGGTGATGATTTTGGTTTGAATGAATGAATTTCAATGTGGGTTGCAGGGTGCTGACCAAGAAAACCTGGAGAAACAGCTTCTTTCATGACTTTTAAAAATATATTACTTTTGATGTCTGATTTTTATGTACGAATAGATTTCATCATGACTTCATTTGATAACAGCTTCACAACTTGCAAAGGAAAGAGTTATTGAGAATCTTCTAAAGTCTCTGAGGAAAAAGATTTAAATGACTTCTTTCAGAATAAATCCTTTTGGGATTGAGTGGATGGCTGGAATTAAATCATTTAGTATTGTATTTAAAATGTAAATATTTTCTTTGTGAAATTGTTCTAAAATCATGGTGTACCTTGTCCAGATTCTTAGTGAAACTATACCTGACCAAGACTACCTTTTTCTATACTTAGCTCCAGAAAGCTGTCTCTGGAAGCTCTGTTTACGATAGCTCTCATAGGCTTCAAGGGCTCAATTCTACACATGGAAATCACCAGTCAGCCAATACCAAAGTCAGATTGATTGTATTCTTTGCAGTCGAAGATGGCGAAGCTCTATACAGTCAGCAAAAACAAGAACAGGAGATGACTGGCTCAGATCATGAATTCTTTATTGCCAAAATCACACTTAAATTGAAGAAAGTAGGGGAAACCATCCCTGGGAAATTCAGGGATGACCTAAATCAAATCCATTACGATTATACAGTGGAAGTGACAAACAGATACAAGAGATTGGATCTGATAGACAGTACCTGAAGAACTATGGACAGAGGTCCATGACATTGTACAGGAGGCAGTGATCAACACCATTCTCCACAAAAAGATATGCAGAAGGGTAAAATGGTTGTCTGAAGAGGCCTTACAAATAGCTGAGAAAAGAAGAGAAGTGAAAAAGGGAGAAAAGGAGATTTACCCATCTGAGTGCGGAGTTCCAAAGAATAGCAAGGAGAGATAAGAAAGCCTTCCTCAGTGGTCAATGGAAAGAAATAGAAGAAAACAATAGAATGGGAAAGAAAATAAGTCTCTTTAAGAAAGTTAGAGATGACAAGGGAACATTTCATGCAAAGATGGGCACAATAAAGGACAGAAATAGTATGGACCTAACAGAAGCAGAAGACATTAAGAAGAGGTGTCAAGAATACATGGGATAACTATACAAAAAAGTTCTTAATGACCCAGATAACCACGATGGTGTGATCATTCACCTAGAGCCAGACATCTTGGAGTGCAAAGTCAAGTGGGCCTTAGGAAGCATCACTATGGACAAAGCTAGTGGAGGTGATGGAGTACCAGCTGATCCATTTCAAATCCTAAAAGAGGATGCTGTGAAAGTGCTACACTCAATATGCCAGCAAATTTGGAAATCCCAGCAGTGGCCACGGGATTGGAAAAGGTCAGTTTTCATTCCAGTCCCAAAGAAAGACAATGACAAAGAATGTTCAAACTGCCGCACAGTTGCACTGATTTCACACGCTAGTGAAGTAATGCTCAAAATTCTCCAAGCTAGGCTTCAACAGTACATGAACTGAGAACTTCCAGATGTACAATCTGGATTTAGAAAAGGGATAGGAGTCAAAGATCAAATTGCCAACATCTGCTGGATCATAGAAAATTCAAGAGAATTCCAGGAAAAAATATACTTCTGCTTCATTGACTACAGTAAAGGGTTTGATTGTTTGGATCACAACAAGCTGTGGAAAATTCTTAAAGAGATGGGAATACCAGACCACCTGACCTGCCTCTTGAGAAATCTGTTTGCAGGTCAGGAAGCAACGGTTAGAACTGGACATGGAACAACAGACTCGTTCAAAATTGGGAAGGGAGTACTTCCAGGCTGTATATTTTCACCCTGCTTATTTAATCTATATGCAGAGTACATCATGTGAAATGCTGGCCTGGACGAAGCACAAGCTGGAATCAAGATTACCAGGAGAAATATCAATAACCTCATATATGCAAATAGTTCCATTCTTATGGGAAAAATGAAGAGGAACTAAAGACCCTCTTGATGAAGGTGAAAGAGGAGAGTGAAAATGCTGACTTAAAACTCAGCTTTCAAAAAAACGAACATCATAGCATCTGGTCCCATCAGTTCATGGCAAATGGATGGTGAAACAATGGAAAAAGTGACAGACGTTATTTTCTTGGGCTCCAAAATCACTGCAGATGGTGACTACAGCCACAAAATTAAAAGATGTTTGTTCCTTGGAAGAAAAGCTATGACAAAACTAGACAGTATTTTAAAAAGCACACATTACTTTCCTGACGAAGGTCCACATAGTCACAGCTATGGTTTTTTCCAGTCATTGTGTATGGATGTGTGAGTTCGACCATAAAGAAGGCTGAGCACCAAAGAATTGATGCTTTTGAACTGTGGTATTGGAGAAGACTCTTGAAAGTCCCTTGTACTGCAAGAAGATCAAGCCAGTCCATTCTAAAGGAGATCAATCCTGGGTATTCATTGGAAAGACTGATGCTGAAGCTACAATATTTTGACCACCTCACTGGAAAAGACTCTGATGCTGGGAAAGATTAAAGGCAGGAGGAGAAGGGGACAACAGAGGATGAGATGGTTGGATGGCAACACCGACTCAATGAACATGAGTTTGAGTAAGCTCCAGGAGATGGTGAAGGACAGGGAAGTCTTGTATGCTGCAGTTCATGGGGTCACAAAGTGTTGAACATGACTGAGCGACTGAGCAACTACAACAAGAACTAGTTCTCTTTCAATATCTTATCTTTTTTAGATCTAAAGATTTATAGTAAATAAAAAGGGGGTTAGTATGAAATCCCTTACAGTCAAATTGAGTGTGTTAAAAACTAGCTTTATTCAAGTTACTATAGAGTATAATCATAAGGGATTTGATTTAGGTCATATCTGAATGGTCTAGTGGTTTTCCTTACTTTCTTCAATTTCAGTCTGAATTTGCCAATAAGGAGTTCATGATCTGAGCCATAGTCAGCTCCTGGTCTTGTTTTTGCTAACTGTATAGAGCTTCTCCACCTTTGGCTGCAAAGAATATAATCAATCTGATTGTGGTGTTGACCATCTGGTGATGTCCATGTGTAGAGTCTTCTCTTGTGTTGTTGGAAGAGGGTGTTTGCTATGACCAGTGCGTTCTCTTGGCAAAACTCTATTAGCCTTTGCCCTGCTTCATTTCGTGCTCCCAGGCCAAATTTTCCTGTTATTCCAGGTGTTTCTTGACTTCCTACTTTTGCATTCCAGCCCCCTATAATGAAAAGGACATCTTTTTTGGGTGTTAGTTCTAAAAGTTCTTGTAGGTTTTCATAGAACCGTTCAACTTCGGCTTCTTCAGCATTACTGGTTGGGGCATAGACTTGGATTAGTGTAATATTGAATGGTTTGCCTTGGAAACAAACAGAAATCATTCTGTTGTTTTTAAGATTGCATCCAAGTACTGCCTTTCAGACTCTTTTGTTGACCATGATGGCTACTCCATTTCTTCTAAGGGGTTCCTGCCCACAATAGTAGATAAAATAGTCATCTGAGTTAAATTCACCCATTCCAGTCCATTTTAGTTCACTGATTCCTAGAATATCGACGTTCACTCTTGTCATCTCCTGTTTGATCACTTCCAATTTGCCTTGATTCATGGACCTAACATTCCAGATTCCTATGCAATATTGCTCTCTACAGCATCGGACCTTGCTTCTATCACCAGTCACATCCACAACTGGGTATTTGTTTCGCTTTGGCTCCATCCCTTCATTCTTTCTGGAATTATTTCTCCACTGATCTCCAGTAGCACACTGGGTAACTACCGACCTGGGGAATTCCTCATTCAGTATTCTATTATTTTGCCTTTTGATACTGTTCATAGGGTTCTCAAGGCAAGTATACTGAAGTGGTTTGCCATTCCCTTCTCCAGTGGACCACATTCTGTCAGACCTCTCCACCATGACCCGTGACATTGTACAGGAGACAGGGACCAAGACCATCCCCATGGAAAAGCAATGCAAAAAAGCAAAATGACTGTCTGAGGAGGCCTTACAAATAGCTGTGAAAAGAAGCAAGCAAAAAGCAAAGGAGAAAAGGAATGATATAAGCATCTGAATGCAGAGTTCCAAAGAATAGCTAGGAGAGATAAGAAAGCCTTCCTCAGCAATCAGTGCAAAGAAATAGTGGAAAGCAACAGAATGGGAAAAACAAGAGATCTTTTCAAGAAAATTAGAGATATCAAGGGAACATTTCATGCAAAGATGGGCTCGATAAAGGACAGAAATGGTATGGACCTAACAGAAGCAGAAGATATTAAGAAGAGGTGGCAAGAATACACAGAAGAACTGTACAAAAAATATCTTCACAATGAAGATAATCACAATGGCGTGATCATTCACCTGGACCCAGACATTTTGGAATGTGAAGTCAAGTGGGCCTCAGAGAGCATCACTACGAACAAATCTAGTGGAGGTGGTGGAATGCCAATTGAGCTATTTCAAATCCTGAAAGATGATGCTGTGAAAGTCCTGCACTCAATATGCCAGCAAATTTGGAAACCTCAGCAGTGGCCACAGGACTGGAAAAGGTCAGTATTCATTCCAATCCCAAGGAAAGACAATGCCAAAGAATGCTCAAACTACCGCACAATTGCATTCATCTCACATACTAGTAAAGTCATGCTCAAAATGCTCCAATCCAGACTTCAGCAATATGTGAACCATGAACTTCCAGATGTTCAAGCAGGTTTTAGAAAAGGCAGAGGCACCAGAGATCAAATTGCCAACATCTGCTGGATCATGGAGAAAGCAAGAGAGTTCCAGAAAACATCTATTTCTGCTTCATTGACTATGCCAAAGCCTTTGACTGTGTGGATCACAATAAACTGTGGAAAATTCTGAAAGAGATGGGAATCCCAGACCACCTGACCTACCTCTTGAGAAACCTGTATGCAGGTCAGGAAGCAACAGTCAGAACTGGACATGGAACAACAGACTGGTTCCAAACAGGAAAAGGAGTACGTCAAGGTTGTATATTGTCACCCTGCTTATTTAACTTCTATGCAGGGGACATCATGAGGAACGCTGGGCTGGAAGAAGCACAAGCTAAAATCAAGATTGCCGGAAGAAATATCAATAACCTGAGATATGCAGATGACACCACCCTTATGGCAGAAACTGAAGAGGGACTCAAAGGCCTCTTGATGAAAGTGAAAGAGGAGAGTGAAAAGGTTGGCTTGAAGCTCAACATTCAGAAAACGAAGATATGGCATCTGGTCCCAACACTTCATGGGAAATAGATGGGGAAACAGTGGAACCAGTGTCAGACTTTATTTTTTTGGGCTCCAATATCACTGAAGATGCTGATTTCAGCCATGAAATTAAAAAACGTTTACTCCTTAGAAGAAAAGTTATGACCACCTAGATAGCATATTAAAAAGCAGAGACTTTACTTTGCCAACTGAGGTCTGTCTAGTCAAGGCTATGGTTTTCCCCGTGGTCATGTATGGATGTGAGAGTTGGACTGTGAACAAAACTGATCGCTGAAGAATTGATGCTTTTGAACTGTGGTGCTGGAGAAGACTCTTGAGAGTCCCTTGGACTGCAAGGAGATCCAACAAGTCCATTCTAGAGGAGATCAATCTGGGTGTTCATTGGAAGGACTGATGCTAAAGCTGAAACTCCAATACTTTGGCCACCTCATGCGACGAGTTGACTCACTGGAAAAGATCCTGATGCTGGGAAGGATTGGGGGTGGGAGGAGAAGGGGACGACAGAGAATGAGATGGCTGGATGGCATCACTCACTCCATGGACATGAGTTTGAGTGAACTCCGGGAGTTGGTGATGGACAGGGAGGCCTGGCATGCTGTGATTCATGGGTCGCAAAGAGTCAGACATGACTGAGCGACTGAACTGAACTGAACTGAACTGATAGAGTATAAACTAAGTACACTGGAAAATATCCAGGTATATGAATGATGGTGCAAAAATTTCATGGTCTGAAGGTATTGATATCACAGAGTCTGTTTTGAATAGAATTTATATTCTACTGTTGTGTGGAAATTGTATAAATCTTAATTATGTTGTATCGGTTCATGGTGTTTTTCAGGTCTACTGTGTCCTTCTACTTTTCTGTATGTTCATTCTATTAATTTTTGAGTGTTTGATATTGAAATTCCAGCTAAGAATCTTAATTTATCTACTTAAAAAGTAATTGTAATATATAGTGGAGCTTATGTAACTTTCTTCTATATATTTGAGGTCTCCTATAAATGTGTTATCATACTTTCATAATTTTATTTTTTTAATTTATTTATTTTAGTTGGAGGCTAATTACTTTCATAATTTTAAAAATAAAAAGACAGGAAATTAACTACCTTTATTATGTAATAGCCATGTGTTCTTTTCCATGATACTTATTTTTCTGTGTCTCAATTGTCTTACCTCCAAATTGGAGACAACACTACTTCTAATTCATAAGAAAATTCATTCACTATGTTTTTGAACTGTGGTGTTGGAGAAGACTCTTGAGAGTCCCTTGGACTGCAAGGAGATCCAACCAGTCCATTCTAAAGGAGATCAGTCCTGGATGCTCACTGGAAGGACAGATGCTAAAGCTGAAACTCCGGTACTTTGGCCACCTCATGTGAAGAGTTGACTCATTGGAAAAGACTCTGATGCTGGGAGGGATTAGGGGCAGGAGGAGAAAGGGATGACAGAGACTGAGATGGTGGGATGGCATCACCGACTTGATGGACGAGTTTGAATGAACTCTGGGAGTTGGTGATGGACAGGGAGAGGCCTGGCATGGTGTTATTCATGGGGTTGGAAAGAGTCGGACACAACTGAGCGACTGCACTGAACTGAACTGAACTTAAGTATTCATTGAGTGCATGTTTATTATGAGCTGTTAATACTGAATATTGAAGATAGAGAAGTGAAAGAAAAAGTAAAAAAAAAAAAAATCTTCCATGTAGCTTACATTCTACTGAATAACATCAGATACTTATTCAACACTTATGGAGTTTCAGTCACTGTTCTAAATGTATTATTTGTATTTACCTAATGCTGGCAACTACATGATGGGACAGATATAATTGGTATTTCTATTACTTTACTCACAGAATCATTAAGTAGCTTGCTTATATTGTACAGGATTAAAAGATCAAATGTAAAGTGTTCATAGAAGTATCTGTCATAAGGAAACACTAGATAGATTTGTAAGTAAACAGCTTATTTAGATAGATAGATTAGATATTAGTTCCCGTATGCTGTTCATCCATATATTTTTCTTCATCATAAATGTAATAATACTCAAATGCATAAAAGTAAAAATAAGAGACTCTTAAATATCTTCTTATACTGTTGAAGAGTTTGGCTTTTATTTTAAATTCATTTATTTTTTTAATTGAAGGATAATTTCTTTACAGATTTTTGTTGTTTTCTGTCAAACCTCAACATGTATCAGCCATAGGTATACATATGTCCCCTCCCTTTTGAATTTCCCTCCCATCTCCCTCCCCATCCCACCCCTCTAGGTTGATTCAGAATCCCTGTTTGAGTTTCCTGAGCCATACAGCAAATCCCTATTAGCTATCTATTTTACATATGGTAATGTAAGTTTCCATGTTACTCTTTCCATACATCTCACCCTCTCCTCCCCTCTCCCCATGTCCATAAGTCTATTTTCTATGTCTGTTTCTCCACAGCTGCCCTGTAAATAGATTCTCAGTACCACTTTTCTAGATTCTGTATATATGAGTTAGAATATGATATTTATCTTTCTCTTTCTGATTCACTTCACTCTATATAATAGGTTCTAGGTTCATCCACCTCATTAGAACTGACTCAAAGGTGTTCCTTTTTACAGATGAGTAGTATTCCATTGTGTTTATGTACTATACTTCTTTACCCATTAATCTGTCGATGAACATCTAGGTTGCTTCCATGTTCTAGCTACTGTAAATAGTGCTGCAATGAACAATGGGATACACATGTCTCTTTCAATTTTGGTTTCCTCAGGGTATATGCCTAGGAGTGGGAATGCTGGGTCATATGGTGGTTTTATTCCTAGTTTTTTAAGGAATCTCCATACCACCTTCTATAGTGGCCAAATCAATTTACCTTTCCACCAACAGTGCAAGAATGCTCCTTTTTCTCCACACCCTCTCCAGCAGTTATTGATTATAGACTTTTTGATGATGGCCATTCTGAATGGTGTGAGGTGATATCTCACTGTAGTTTTGATTTGCATTTCTCTAATAATGAGCAATGTTGAGCATCTTTTCATGTGTTTGTTAGCGGTCTGTATGTCTTCTTTGAAAAATGTCTGTTTAGGTCTTTTCCCCACTCTTTGACTGGGTTGTTTGTTTTTCTGGTACTGAGTTGTATGAGCTGCTTGTATATTTTGGAAATTAATCCTTTGTCAATTGTTTCACTTGCTATTATTTTCTCCCATTCTGAGGGTTGTCTTTTCACCTTGCTTATGGTTTCCTTTGCTATGCAAAAGCTTTTAAGTTTCATCAGGTCCCACTTGTTTACTTTTGTTTTTATTTCCATTACTGTAGGAGGTGGGTCATAGAAGATCTTGCTTTGATTTATGTCACTGAGTGTTCTGCCTATGTTTTCCCATAAGAGTTTTATAGTTTCTGGTCTTACATTTAGGTCTTTAATCCATTTTGAGTTTATCTTTGTGTATCGTGTTAAGAATTGTTCTGAAGTGAAGTCACTCAGTCGTGTCCGACACTTTGTGACTGGCATTTTCTTCCCTGGGATTTTCCAGGCAAGAATACTGGAGTGGGCTGCCAATTCCTTCTCCAGGGGCTTTTCCCAACCCAAGGATCGAACTCGGGTCTCCTGCATTGCAGGCAGATGCTTTACCATCTGAGCCACCAGTGAAGCCCTAAGAAGTGTTCTAACTTCGTTTTTTTTTTTTTTTAACATGTAGCTGTCCAGTTTTCCCAGCATCATTTTTTTGAAGAGGCTGTCTTTTTCCAATTGTATATTCTTGCCTCCTTTGTCAAAAATAAGGTACCCATAGGTGTGTAGGTTTATTTCTGGGCTTTCTATCTTGTTCCATTGATCTATATTTCTGGTTTTGTGCCAGAACCATACTGTCTTGATGACTGTAGCTTTATTGTATAATCTGAAGTCAGGAAGGTTGATTTCTCCAGTTTCATTCTTCTTTCTAAAGACTGCTTTTGCTATTAAGAATTTGGCTTATAATTTACTTGATGGGCTTCTTTTCCTAAGGCATATGTGAAATTAAGTCCCAGAATTTAATAAGCCAAAAAATTCTGATTGTAATCTGTGGTCATCTTGGAAACATCAAGTAACTTCTGATATCAAAGAAAATCACTAGTAGGTAGGAAGCAAATAGTAGAAGGCCCAATATAAGGAATTTCTAAGCAATTCCATAATTTGTATTTTTCATTCACCTTCTCATAAGGTCAGTAACACAAAATATCTCTTTTCTCTGTAGTACAGAAAAGAAAAGTCTATTTTTGCCTACTTGGATTGACTGCCGACCAATTGCAAACTTTATATATAAGTATTTATTTAGTGTCACAACATACTTCAGGGCATACGCTCATTTTTATGCATGAGGAGTCGCAATCATAACTTTCCTGGAGCCAAAAGAAGACTTATACTTTGCATCTTTTTACACATTTAAACTTAAATTGCTTGAAAACATAGCTTCAATCTTTATTTCTGTTCTTTCATTTTGTTTCAGCCCAACTGAAATCTCATTTTATAGAAAGTATTTTACTGTTGTAATTACCAAGAAAATACTCTTAGTAATATGATTAATAAAATTTCCCTTAGTCTTTCAAACACTAGTAGTATATCTCTATGTTTTAAGAAAACTAAAGCTTATTGAAGAGCCATAAACAAAACTAAAGTGTGATCTTTCAAGGTGCTGTTAAGTCGCTTCAGTCGTGTCCGACTCTGTGCGACCCCATAGACAGCAGCCCACCAGACTTCCCTGTCCCTGGGATTCTCCAGGCAAGAACACCGGAGTGGGTTGCCATTTCCTTCTCCAAGGTGAGATAATACTTAATAGGTACCATATGGACCTATACAGAACTGTGTACAGATGTGAACTGTTATCTTCAAGATGTTTCCTAGTAAAGGAGAGAGTATAATCTTAGGCACGTTGGGGTGTAAATAGTAAGGAGTGTACAGAACAATCAGGGCAGAGGGAAAATTAAGAACTTCTGTTAGTAGATTTTTTTTTAATCTAAAACTGAGGACATAAATGGCTTTGCTGACATATGAATAAAATTAAGAAATATTCTAATGTCAAAACTTGCATTGAAGATAAGCATAAGTAAAGATAAAATGGAGAAAAGGACATGTCTCCTATTTCAGTGTCCTATTCATCAATCATATTAAGAGGTAGAACAATAATTACCTAATCGTATCTGTCATGAATCTCTTTAAAAATGAAATTATAATAAAGACTATTTGAAATGTGGATTCATATCACATCAGAACTGATGAACTTCACTCTCGTAGCATCTTGTGCTCTGAGGTGTTAACAGTATATATGATGGATCATATGTATCTAATAGTCACATAAACATGCAGGAGGAAGGCTTCTTCATATGTTTTTCCTGAACAATAAAAAATGTTTGGGGAACACATATCCTTTAGTATCCTGTGATGACAGTAACAATTTCACCTCTTTATTGAAGGGTGAATTTGTCAGAGGAAAGATCCCATATACATTTGCAAACTTATTTTCTTTGAGCCAGATCTAGTTCACAGAAATGTTTCATTCAGCTTACATGTTATTTATTTAGTTAGTCAGTTTTTAACCTAGTTTCTGACATTTAAAACCATTAGATTTCACATTTTAAAAACACAATTTTTTGTTTCTCTCTTGTAAATCTCTGCCAATAATGTGCATGCTTTTCTACCTGAGACTCATCTTCCCTCTTTAGTCAAAGAATATGCTTTCAAATTTCCGAGAGTTTCCTATACTCTCTGTGTATTCTCTCAAAACAAATTCAGTCATTCATGTTCCTGTTTGCCTTTGAGTCTGTGAACTATGGTATATGTGGTAGCTGTAGTGAAGAGAGGTCAAAAAGCTCTGTAGAGGTTAAAAACTCTCTACACTAAAGAGTACAAAGTGAAGGATGGAAAGCAGCTGTTGAACAGGAACTGTTCCTTCATTCTTCTCTCATCTTACTGGGACACTGTGATTAGTTCTCTCAGTGGAATATGAATAGAAGTAACATGTCCCAAAGAGTTCTTTTTTCAACTATCGAGGAGACCTTGGTACAGTGGTTAATACCAAAAGATAGTAAAAATGTGAACCTTGAAATACCACATGGGAAAACATCCTACCAATTGGCAACATACTTCTGTTGTGGTAAGCTAGTAAAATTTGTGAGGCTATTCATTGCAGCAACAAGCTGTACAATGACTCAGTTCAATTCAGCTCAGCTAATCAGTCATGTCCAACTCTTTGCAACCTCATGGACTGCAGCACAGCAGGCTTCACTGACCATCAACAAATCCCAGAGCTTACTCAAACTCATGTCCATCGAGTTGGTGATGCCATCCAACCACCTCATCCTCTGTTGTTCCATTCTCCTCCCGTCTTCAATCTTTCCCAGTATCAGGGTCTTTTCAGATGAGTCAGTTCTTCACATCAGGTGGCCAAAGTATTGGAGCTTCAGCTTCAGCATCAGTCCTTCCAATGAATAGTCAGGACTGATTTCCTTTAGGATTGACTGGTTGGATCTCCTTGCAGTCCAAGGGACTCTCAAGAGTCTTCTCCAACATCACAGTTCAAAAGCATCAATTCTTTGGTGCTCAGCTTTCTTTATAGTCCAACTCTCACATCCATACATGACCACTGGGAAAACCATAGCTTTGACAGAACTTTGTTGGCAAAGTAATGTCTCTGCTTTTTAATATGCTGTCTAGGTTTGTCATAGCTTTTCTTCCAAGGAGCAAATGTCTTTTAATTTCATGACTGTGGTCACCATCTGCAGTGATTTGTACAATGACTAATACACACTAATATTTATGAAATACTTACATATCTCAACCAAATTAGAAAGCACTGTCACATTTACTGATAAATATCATGGAGAAATCATTAAACTGAAATTAAAGCTGCAGATAACGGTTTGTCCACATTTTTTAAAAAGCTTAATTTTGGGGGAAAATTTGCTCTTAGATCAGTTGTATTTTTACTATTAAGATAAAACTAAATGATATTAGTACATATAAATAATAAACAGTGGCAGGTTAAATTGTGACCCTACTTCTCTCTCACATCAGAGTAAAAGATGAAAAAAATAGAAACTTAAGACCAAGTTTTAAATTTTGAAAGTAATAAAAAACTTCTATAACTGCAGTGTCAAAATCATTTCAACTTCTCCTACACTTAGAGTTTACCCTCTTTTTGTTTTAAGCATCCATATTCACTGTACCCTATCAAACATAGAGGAGAAAGAATAAGGTTTTTTCTTTTTCCTGACTAAATAAGTTAAAAACATGTTTTTCTCAGGGATAGGGCTTAAGAAAAATTCTAAGCAGGTGATTATTATTGAACATACATTATTCTAAAATAAAATATGAGGTGAAGCTAAAACAAACAAACAAAAATCTTCTCATGGGTTGACCTGAAAGGGGAATAGATAGATTAGAATAGAACTCTTCCAACATATACGCTGTGTGTTGGCTGAGAGAGACAGCCGAGATCTTATGTAGGGGAGATTTGTTATTGACTATTTTCAATATGGAATGTAATGTGTGTTCATTTCTGTGTATGTGTGTGCATGTGTCTTGGACTTGAACAGAGGGTTGGATGTGAGGTCAGTCTGTGACTCCAGAGGCTAGAATAGAGTTGGTCAGTTTTGGAAAACAGACAGACCAAAGAGAAAAGTCAGACAAGGAGGAAAGAGAAACCTAATGTGGGGCATTAAGGCAGAAATTCTGGATGGGACCTGCTGCCAATCTTCTCATCTCATCATACATTTGCTTATTAGGGGAGAATCATTTAGACTCTGAGGCAACACTAGACCTTCAGGTGGGAGTTATGAAGTTCTGATCTCCCAAATCAATGCATGAAAGGACACATAACTAAAGGAACATCACCATAAATCAATACTGTGGCTCCTTTAACTTTCCTTATGGTGTCTCTGAGCAACTGATTTTTGTTTCTTTGAAGCACCAGTGATTTTCTACCCACAACAAGAACAGAGTAATTGTGTGGTCTAATATACTATAGAGAATCCTAACAAGGAAAATTTCAGAGGAGCTTGGGATTAATAGAAAGCCATAGACTGAGACAAAATTTTTATTTAAGCCAGTAATTTATGACTTGTTACATTTTGTCTTGCTAAGCATAAAATTAGAATTTAAAAATTGCAAAATCCATAGCTCTTAGAGTAGTTGTACAAATTGAAGTGGGTTTCCTTTTGGTTGAGCTTCACTTCTGCTTATCTCTGACATCCTTTGTACTGAGATAAGTTTGTATTTCTACATATAACGCTATTTTGTTTAGAAGATGGATTAAATTATTTCAGTATCTTACTTGAAACACATGAATTTGATGAGTTTAGAAGTTAGGGAATTTTTTTTTCAGATTTTAGTTTCCAAAACTTCACTACTTTCCCCCTCTCTTTTTTATTTGCTAATTTGTTCACTAATTGAACAGATATTTGTTCCGTTCCGTCGCTCAGTCGTGTCCGACTCTTTGCGACCCCGTGGACTGTAGCCTACCAGGCTTCTCCGTCCATGGCATTCTCCAGGCAAGAATACCAGAGTGGGTTACCGTTTCCTTCTCCCGGGGATCTTCCCGACCCAGGGATCGAACCCGGGTCTCCCGCATTGGAGGCAGACGCTTTAACCTCTGAGCCACCAGGGAAGCCCAGATATTTTTTAACAGATATATATTATTCTAGGTATTGAAGATTCCAAAGATGAGTAATATATAATAGCTAACCCCCAAGAACCTACAGGATTAAATCACTTGAGACTTATGAGTTAGGCTGTTTAGATGAAGCAAAACAACAACAACAAAACAGTAACAATTGACCTTATGAGGGTATTACTTGGATTTTAATCTGGAAAATATTTCGTAAAATTGGGAAGGACTGTTAAAAATATCCCCAAACTAAGGCTTAAAAGTGCCTTCCAACTGATGATTTCTTGTTAGCAAATGATGAGTCATTGATAAAAGTTAGCATCTCAGATTCCATCTTGCATGTGTGTGTGCGCTAAGTCGCTTCAGTTGTGGTATTCCCTAAATCATTAACTCTTCATATGATTTCAAAACATTTCTTGGAATGATGTAACCCTACTAATCCTGTTATATGGGCACACTGGAATTTCATGTGACTTATTCCACTTGTCTTCAATAGTACTTGAGGAAAGAGTCTACTGAAATGTTTTGTTTGCTTGAAAATTTGAATATAATCTTAGAAGGAGTAATAAACGTAATCATGACTAATAATTACTTTTTAAGAGTAAGGGCAAAGAAGGAGAGTTTGTATATTCATAAAGGAAACATATTTAACATTTATCATAATAATAAGTCCAGGTACTTTGAAGGAGAATATATTCAAATACATCTTAATATATGGATGACCATTAACGATACTTTAAGAATAGACTATATTTGCATTAAAGTTAGCTTTAAGAGAGCGTTCAAAAGTGTATCACATAGTCATTATATTAAAGAAACAGTATAGCATTAAAAATGTTAATCATTTCAAACCAAAATTTATACATTTTTTTTTACTCTCAAGTTGGATTTTATTTTTATAATATCACAAAATAATGATAAGGAGCAATACATGATTGATTACACATATTTGTTCTAGTAATGCAGATTCTCCTTAGAAGCTTTGCAGAGTTGTAGTCAAGAAGTGAGTAGAGAGAAACAAACTTAGACCAGCAGACATTGGAAAATAGAATGTAGTGATTTTAAGGGATAGGCTCTGAAGTTACCCTGCCTGGATTCAGATGCCAGCTCTCCCACTTTCTAGCTGTGGAACTTTGGGCAAGAAGCATACCCTCTCTGTACCTCAGTTTCTTCATCTGTATTCCATCATACCTCATTGGTTTTTTGTAAAATAAAGTGAGTTTGTTACTACTCCTACCATTACTACAACTACTACCACTACCATATTTGCCATGAGTATTCCTGTTACTGCTATAGAATAACCAAGAAAGAGTTGAGTTTTGTATAAGTCAGCTAGGGCAGAAGTTGTTGAAGGGATGCTGTATTTCTTTCTTCCTTTCTTTTTTTTTTTTTTTGAGATACTTTCTCAGCTCCCAAAGAGAGAGAGAACTTTATTTATTTATTTTTTAATTTATTTTATTGGAGGCAAATTACCTTACATTAATATATTGGTTGGTTTTGCCATACATTGACATGAATCCGCCCCGGGTGTACATGTGTTCCCTTTCTTGAACCCCCCTCCCACCTCCATCTTCCCCATATCCTCCCTCCAGGTCATCCCCGTGCACCAGCCCCAAGCAACCTGTATCATGTGTCGAACCTGGACAGGTAATTCATTTCACATATTATAATATACATGCTACAATGCCGTTCTCCCCAATCATCCCACCTTCACCCTCTCCCACAGAGTCCCAAAGATTGTTCTATATACCTATGTCTCTTTTGCAGTCTCGTATACAAGGGTAAGGTTACCATCTTTATAAATTCCATATATATGCATTAGTATACTGTATTGATGTTTTTCTTTCTGGCTTACTTCACTCTGTATAATAGGCTCCAGTTTCATCCACCTCGTTAAAACCGATTCAAATGCATTCTTTGTGATGGCTGAAAAATAGTCCATTGTGTATATGTACCAAAGCTTTCTTATCCATTCGTCTGCAGATGGACATCTAGGTTGCTTCCATGTCCTGGCTATTATAAACAGTGCTGCAATGAACATTGGAATACATGTGTCTCTTTCAATTCTGGTTTCCTCGGTGTGTATGCCCAGGAGTGCGATTGCTGGATCATATGGAAGTTCTATTTCCAGTTTTTTGAGGAATCTCCACACTGTTCTCCATAGTGGCTGTACTAGTTTGCATTCCCACCAATAGTGTGAGAGGGTTCCCTTCTCTCCACACCCTCTCCAGCATTTATTGCATGTAGACTTTTGGATAGTAGCCATTCTGACTGGTGTGAAATGGCATCTCATTGTGGTTTTGATTTGCATTTCTATGATGATGAGGGATGTTGAGCTTTTTTTCGTGTGTTTGTTAGCCATCTTTATGTCTTCTTTGGAGAAATGTCTGTTTAGTTCTTTGGCCCATTTTTTGATTGGGTCATTTATTTTTCTGGAATTGAGCTGCAGGAGCTGCTTGTATATTTTGGAGATTAATCCTTTATCAGTTGCTTCATTTGCTATTATTTTCTCCCATTCTGAAGGCTGTCTTTTCACCTTGCTTATAGTTTCCTTTGCTGTGCAGAAGCTTTTGATTTTAATTAGGTCCCATTTGTTTATTTCTGCTTTTATTTCCAATATTCTGGGAGGTGGGTCTTGGAGGATCCTGCTGTGATTTATGTCAGAGAGTGTTTTGCCTACATTCTCCTCTAGGAGTTTTATAGAATCTGGTCTTACATTTAGCTCTCTAATCCATTTTGAGTTTATTTTGGTGTATGGTGTTAGGGAGCATTCTAGTTTCATTCTTTTACAAGTGGCTGACCAGTTTTCCCAGCACCACTTGTTAAAGAGACTGTCTTTTCTCCATTTTATATTCTTGCCTCCTTTGTCGAAGATAAGGTGTCCATAGGTGTGTGGATTTATCTCTGGGCTTTCTATTTTGTTCCATTGATCTTTATTTCTGTCTTTATGCCAGTACCATACTGTCTTGATGACTGTGGCTTTGTAGTAGAGCCTGAAGTCCAGCAGGTTAATTCCTCTAGTTCCATTCTTCTTCTTCCTAAGGCAATAGAGTACAGAGTCTCATGCAGTTAACGATTCAGGAACAGTGAAGAGCAGATAAGAGTGATCAGCCATTCCAGAGGCTGTTATTTGGATACTCTAGTTGATATTCTGCCAGGCTACTCAAAACCCAATGGTATTTTAGTTGTGGTTGGGGACTAAGTGTTTAACTATGGTTGTGAAAGGTTAGAAGTACTGAAATCACTGGATGGTCTGTATCCAATTCTTTATCAAATGAGCTTGTTTACTGCAAACTTATTCTCTTCAGCTTTAAAATTAGGATGTTTTAAAGGATTCAAAGGCCTGTTTGAGTTTTAATGCTCAGAGTTCTTAAGACATACATAGTTTGTCAAAGTCTATGTCATTTATTAGTGTTAGAACTCAAACCAAATGCAGAAAATATGTTGTAAATATATTCAAACAGTATTAACCTTAATTCACGTTAATGTGATGAAGTCTAAAACCATAAATAAGAATGTAAACAACAGACTCTTGATAGTCATGAGAGGATCTAGAGTTTAATAGCATGGAGTTTTCCTTAGACTGTGTAGTGTTTCAAAGTTGGAGCACTGAATACAGAAGATTGCCTTGACTTGAAAGAAATGGAGCATCATTTCTGCTGGGTTCAGTAAACAGCTTTAAAAATGAAAAACAAAATACCATTTTCATATCTATGTGCCTTACCCTTTAGGCTGTGAGAATCCAGAGAAAGTTTTTGCAGAACCTTACCATTAAGAAGATGTATGCCAAAAAGTGAAGTATGCATTTGGATGGAAATCAGCCTATTGCCAGGGAATTTAAGGCTGACAGAGATCAATTTGGAGTCAGGCTACAAGCTTCATAACAGGCATGCCAGTGTAGCTCAAACCTCAACAATTAAGAAATGTTTAGGTGAGAAATAGCATTTGAGTAGATTTTAGTATTGTTTCCACTTAGTTGCTGCCTCTCCTTGTGAGAAGATTATATTTTTCCCATTCTGTCAACAGGAGATTTGACCATGTATCTTGCTTCCTTCAATAAGTGTGTGAGTAAAGTTATATCATTTTAGAGCAGAAGATTTGAAAGCCCTCACATGGTTCAAGTACAGCTTTTTTCTTTTCCTCTCACAGGAGAATAGCGTGTCTTTTATAAAGATCCTTAGTAATGTGGGACCCAAATGGAGCAAAGCCAAACTGACCAGTAACCTAAATAAACATAATAAGGTGTAAATCTTTTTGTTGCAAGTCACTGAGATTTAGGGATTGTCATTACTCCATAAGTTAGTATAGACTAGTTAATAATGTTCCTGCTTCCTTCAGCAAAAATAATTTTACCTGGTTGCATTTGAATGTATACTCTTGGTTACTTCATCTTATAGTGGGCAATGTCTGTGCCAATTTGAATTAGCTATTAAATTTTGCCTAAAATATCTCCATATTCTCTAAATCTAAACCTTTTGTTGAATAGACAGAATAGGAAATGATACATTTTTTCACCATAACCAAAAATTAATGATAATATATAGTAGTAGTAATTTCTTTGGCATAATAATGGGTCTTAGAAATGGAAAATCAATTTTATTTTTTTCTGAGAAAATTATTTTAAAAGCTAAAACTTTTTAGATGTTATGGAATTCATAATGATGCTTAGAATGAACTGACGTGTAATTTCTGTTCTACCTGCAATGACTCTTCCACCACTTTTTGAGAAGACAGATTGGCATTCTGCATGACCTTTGAACACAAAGAGAAAACATTTTCAGTATATTGAGTGACAGCTGTAAATGGAATGGCTCAGCAAAAGTAAATTCAATTTCCTTTCTTTGGAGGTACAAATTATATGGATAGCTGCAGTGTCTGCAATTATGTTGGCTAATCTATGATTCTGAGTTATTCTTCCCACATTGCTTCCTCTCTGAATCTGGGGTGTTATTTCAGAGGGACAGTTCCAGGGAGTAATGGATTATTTCTCAACAAGAAAGGCAACCAGAGACTTTAGAAGGAAAACGAGAGAAATTCAATACTAGAAAACATGAGTGAACAAAGAGTTTGCTGTCACAGGTACCTTTGAAGATAATTATATACCTTCCTGGCACCATCAATAGCACCCATTTATACTATTTTTAGAGGAAGATAAAAAGAAGCAGTGAGCTATTATATCTATAGTTTCAACTTTACAATTTGACCTTTGGGTACTGTTTATGTCTGTTTCATAAAGGAAGATGAAACGTACTGTTTATTTAAAAAAGAAGAATAAAGCTGTGAGCATCCTGGATTACCACTGACACTGTTTCTGATCCCAAAACAATGGGGCATATTAGATTAAATTATGTTAGGTTTGTGCTAAAATCTCTTATTTCTTATTCATACTATTACTATCACCTGCAGATCAGCAGAGGCTTCTGTTCTACATAGTCACTCAGGTTTCCAGATTGTTGAGGGCTCTACTATCTACCTTATAGCTATACTGTCTGGAAGACATGATGTATAATTTTCTCAGTTAGCATAGCAAGAGGGGGAAAAAAAGCTGGAGAGTCTTTCACTAGCAGTTAAAATGCTTTAGTTAGAAGAGATGCCTAACACAAACTATTTGCCAGAACTAGTCACATGGCCTTGCCTAATTTCTGAGAGTTAGGGAAGTAGAATCATCCTCCCTCATCTGCCTGCCGATGCAAGAGACACAGATTCGATCCCTGAGTTGGGAAAATCCCCTGGAATAGTAAATGGCAACCCACTCCAGATACCAATCTTAAAAAACCTACTGGGAACTTTACAATGAAAAGAAAGAACTATCAGATAAATATAAACAAGTATCATACCTCTGTAAATATAATATCAGAAAATCTATGAGTCACAATAGAAAATTTCCTTTAGAAAATTGTCTTTACACCTGTTTCTTGAAAAATTGTCATCCATTCATTGTTTCATAACTGTTTTGGTCAAAAATATTTTAAATGCTGCTATTAAACCAGGGAGCAGATTATGATCTTTTAGAAAATAATTTAGAAAGATAATAATGATAACCCTGTATAAGAGAACAGCAAAAGAGACACAGATGTATAGAACAGTCTTTTGGACTCTGTGGGAGTGGGCGAGGGTGGGATGATTTGGGAGAATGGTATTGAAACATGTATATTATCATATGTGAAACGAATCACCAGTCCACGTTTGATGCATGATACAGGATGATCGGGGCTGGTGTACTGGGATGAACCAGAGGGATGGGATGGGGAGGTAAGTGGGGGGAGTTCAAGATGGGGAACACATGTATATCTGGGGCAGATTCATGTCAATGTATGGCAAAACAAATACAATAATGTAAAGTAATTAGCCTCCAATTAAAATAAATAAATTAAAAAAAAGAAAATAACACCCTATGACTGTGTGGATCACAATAACCTGTGGAACATTCTGAAAGAGATGGGAATCCCAGACCACCTGACCTGCCTTTTGAGAAACCTATATGCAGGTCAGGAAGCAACAGTTAGAACTGGACATGGAACAACAGACTGGTTCCAAACAGGAAAAGGTGTACGTCAAGGCTGTATATTGTCACCTTGCTTATTGAACTTATATGCAGAGTACATCATGAGGAACGCTGGGCTGGAAGAAGCACAAGCTGGAATCAAGATTGCCGGGAGAAATATCAATAACCTCAGATATGCAGATGACACTACCCTTATGGCAGAAAGTGAAGAGAAACTCAAAAGCCTCTTGATGAAAGTGAAAGAGGAGAGTGAAAAGGTTGGCTTGAAGCTCAACATTCAGAAAACAAAGATCATGGCATCTGGTCCCATCACTTCATGGGAAATAGATGGAAAAACAGTGGAAACAATGTCAGACTTTATATTTTTGGGCTCCAAAATCACTGCAGATGCTGATTGCAGCCATGAAATTAAAAGACGCTTACTCCTTGGAAGGAAAGTTATGACCAACCTAGATAGTATATTAAAAAGCAGAGACATTACTTTGCCAACAAAGGTCCGTCTAGTCAAGGCAATGGTTTTTCCCGTGGTCATGTATGGATGTGAGAGTTGGACTGTGAAGAAAGCTGATCGCCGAAGAATCGATGCTTTTGAAATGTGGTGTTGGAGAAGACTCTTGAGAGTCCCTTATACTGCAAGGAGATCCAACCAGTCCATTCTAAAGGAGATCAATCCTGGATGTTTATTGGAGGGACTGATGCTAAAGCTGAAGCTGCAATACTTTGGCCACCTCATGCGACGAGTTGACTCACTGGAAAAGACTCTGATGCTGGGAAAGGTTGGGGGCGGGAGGAGAAGGGGACGACGGAGAATGAGATGGCTGGATGGCATCACCGACTCTGTGGACATGAGTTTGAGTGTACTCCGGGAGTTGGTGATGGACAGGGAGGCCTGGCGTGCTGTAATTCATGAGGTCGCGGAGAGTCAGACACGACTGAGCGACTGAACTGAACTGAACTGAACTGTAGTCAACATTTTTAAACTGGAAGAAATTGTAATAATAACAATAAAAAGAATAGTTTCCCAATATATGGGTTTTGGCAGGTAAAGAATAAGGAGCAAGTTGGTGCCAGAGAAGTTTTCACTGAATAAAAGACAGTCACAGAGGTTGACAGAGACGAGTAATCAGACTAAGGAATTTGTTTTTCTCTTTCTGTCATGGTCACCAGACAAGAGCAGAGAGAGGACCATCTGCAAAAATCTCAGTATCTTCTACCTGATCAAGAATGCTTGGCTGCATATACTATTAACAGAGGGAAATAGTAGCCTAATGAGTTAGTTTAACTCATGCTTCCTGGTAAAAAATTAGATCATGAATCTGGGCATCAGTAAATTTTAAAACCTCCCTCAGGTAAGTCTAAGTTAGAACTTTGGCAGTGGAACCATTGATGTAGGTGAAGAACAGCTCATGTATTATTTTATGTGCCATTCCATCTCCAGAGTCTAGCATTATCCGTAGCATACAGATCAGTTCAGTTCAGTTCAGTCGCTCAGTCGTGTCCGACTCTTTGCGACCCCATGAATCACAGCACCCCAGGCCTCCCTGTCCATCACCAAATCCCGGAGTTCACTCAAACTCATGTCCATCGAGTCAGTGATGCCATCCAGCCATCTCATTCTCTGTTGTCCCCTTCTCCTCCTGCCCCCAATCCTTCCCAGCATCAGACTCTTTTCCAATAAGTCAACTCGTTGCATGAGGTGGCCAAAGTATTGGAGTAGTAGTATCCAGTAAATATTTGCCGACTAAGTCAAAGTTGAATATATTTGAAAAAAATATGTAAAATGTAAAACACTATATAGATAGTGCCAGCAAAGTCTTACAATGAGAAGTACAATTTTAAAAAATGAACACGAATTAAAACAAATTAGTCAACCTCTTTTTCACACTGATTGGAAATAACAGGTTTACGGGAGAAATGGATATTAATTTCCGGTGATAAACACAATTAGGTGATTAAATGGGGGGTTGTTCTCCCTATTTCTGAAAGGCCCTATGTAGCAGGTGTTAGCACTTGAGTGTGACCCACTGTTCATTCAGATGTCTGAGTTTCCACAGAATGCAGTCACATCTGTCTTGAGAGAGCTATAATTAAACAACACGCTATAAAAGGAATTAAATATAATGGCAGCTGTGATAACATATTTGATCCTCCTATGGTTTAACACTCATAATTTCTTGCTACTTGTCAATTTTGACTCTTTTTAAACATTTCTGACATACTTCTACTGTCTTAGTAAGAGAAACATAGAGAAAAAAAATGTTGTCTTTGGTAGATTCTTTTCAGGACTCAAAAAATCATTTATCTCTACTTTGAACCTATTCAAAATTTCCGTCTATATTTCTCATAAAAGACTTCCTTTTTCTTGTCTTCATTCCCTTTCCTACATTATATTTCCAACAAGTAGCAGTTATGTTATTTCTTAAATCAGCCTCCAATCTGTCTCAGAGGCTTCATTATCTGTTTGATTTTACGGTCTATAATTCCATAGACAGTGAGACAAAGAATTTCTTAGCATAATAAAAAGACCCCTGAGGTTTTAAATTTAACCTGCATTTTCAGATTTATGCTTTTTTTCATGTTAAGTCCATTCATCAAGACAAATTGAAAGTGGTCAAACAGGAGATGGCAAGAGTGAACATTGACATTTTGGGAATCAGTGAGCTAAAATGGGCTGGAATGGGTGAAATTAACTCAGATGACCATTATATCTACTACTGTGGGCAAGAATCCCTTAGAAGAAATGGAGTAGCCATCATAGTCAACAAAGAGTCTGAAATGCAGTAATTGGATGCAATCTCAGAAATGACAGAATGATCTCTGTTCATTTCCAAGGCAAACGATTCATATCACAGTAATCCAAGTCTATACTTGGACCAGTAATGCTGAAGAAGCTGAAGTTGAATGATTCTATGAAGCCCTACAAGACCTTTTAGGCCTAACACCCAAAAAAGATGTTCTTTTCATTATAGGGGACTGAAATGCAAAATGAAAGTCAAGAAATACCTGATTAACAGGCAAATTTGACCTCGGAGTACAAAATGAAGCAGGGCAAAGGCTAATAGAGTTTTGCCAAAAGAACACACTGGTCATAGCAAACACCCTCTTCCAACAACACAGGAAAAGACTCTACACATGGACGTCACCAGATGATCAATACCAAAATCAGATTGACTATATTCTTTGCAGCCAAAAATGGAGAAGCTCTGCACAATCTGCAAAAACAAGACTGGGAGTACACTGTGGCTCAGACCATGAACTCCTTATTGCCAAATTCAGACTTAACCTGAAGAAAGTAAGGAAAACCACTAGACCATTCAGGTATGACCTAAATCAAATCCCTTATGATTAAACAGTGGAAGTGAGAAATAGATTTAAGGGACTAGATCTGAAAGACAGAGTGCCTGATGAACTATGGATGGAGGTTTGTGACATTGTACAGGAGACAGGAATCAAGACTATCCCTAAGAAAAATAAATGGAAAAAAAGCAAAATGGTTGTCCAAGGAGGCCTTACAAATAGCTGTGAAAAGAAGAGAAGCTTAAAGCAATGGAGAGAAGGAGAGATATACCCATTTGAAAGTAGAGTTCCAAAGAAGAGCAAGGAAAGATAAGAAAGCCTTCCTCAGTGATCAATGCAAAGAAATAGAGGAAAGCAATAGTATGGGAAGACTAGAGAGCTCTTCAAGAAAACTAGAGATATCAAGGGAACATTTCATGCAAAGATGGGAAAAATAAAGGAAAGAAATGGTATGGACTTAACAGAAGCAGAAGATATTAAGAAAGGGTGGCAAGAATATAGAGAAAAACTATACAAAAAAGATCTTCATGACCCAGATAATCACGATGGTGTGATCATTCACCTAGAGCCACACATCCTGGAATGCGAAGTCAAGTGGGCCTTAGGAAGCATCACTATGAACAAAGCTAGTGAAGGTGATAGAATTCCAATTGAGCTAGTTCAAATCCTAAAAGATGATGCTATGAAACTGATGCACTCAATATGCCAGCAAATTTGGAAAACTCACCAGTGGCCACAGGACTGGAAAAGGTCAGTTTTCATTCCAATCCCAAAGAAAGGTACTGCCAAGGAACGCTCCAACTACTGCACAATTGCACTCATCTCACACAATGGCAGAGTAATGCTCAAAATTCTCCAAGCCAGGACTCAACAGTGTGTGAACTGTTAACTTTCAGATGTTCAAGCCGGATTTAGAAAAGGCAGAGGAACCAGAGATAAAATTGCCAACATCATCTAGATCATGGAAAAAGCAAGAGAGTTCCAGAAAAAAATCTATTTCTGCTTCATTGACTATACCAAAGCCTTTGACTGTGTGGATCACAACAAACTGTGGAAAATTCTGAAAGAGATGTGAATACCAGACCACCTGACCTGCCTCTTGAGAAATCTGTATGCAGGTCAGGAAGCAACAGTTAGAACTGGACATGGAACAACAGACTGGTTCCAAATAGGAAAAGGAGTATGTCAAGGCTGTATATTGTCACCCTGATTATTTAACTTATATGCAGAGTACATCATGAGAAACTCTGGGCTGGAGGAAGCACAACCTGGAATCAAGATTGCCAGGAGAAATATCAAAAACCTCAGATATGCAGATGACACCATCCTTATGGAAGAAAGAAAAGAACAACTAAAGAGCCTCTCAATGAAAGTGAAAGAGGAGAGTGAAAAAGTTGGCCTTAAACTCAACATTCAGAAAACTAAGATCATGGCATCTGGTCCCATCACTTCATGGCAAATAGATGGGGAAACAGTGGAAACAGTGCCTGACTTTATTTTCTTGGGTTCCAAAATCACTGCAGATGGTGACTGTGGCCATGAAATTAAAAGAAACTTGCTCCTTGGAAGGAAAGTTTTGACCAACCTAGATAGCATATTAAAAAGCAGAGACATTACTTTGCCAATAAAGTTCTCTCTGATCAAAGCTATGGTTTTTCCAGTGATCATGTATGGATGTGAGAGTTGGACTATAGAGAAAGCTGAGCACTGAAAAATTGATGCTTTTCAACTGTGTTGTTGGAGAAGACTCTTGAGAGTCCCTTGGACAACAAGGAGATCAAACCAGTCCAACCTAAAGGAAATTAGTCCTGAATATTTCTTTTGAAAGACTGATGCTGAGGCTGAAACTCGAATACTTTGGCCAGCTGATGGTAAGATCTGACTCATTTGAAAAGACCCTGATGCTGGGAAAGATTGAATGTTGAGATGAGAATGGGACGACAGAGGATGAGATGGTTGGATGTCATCACCGACTCAATGGACATGTGTTTGAGTAAACTCCGAGAGTTGGTGATGGACATGGATGCCTGGCATGCAATCCATGGTGTCACAAAGAGTTGGACACTACTGAGCAACTGAGCTAAAGTGAACTCATGCTTCCAAACTTCTCTTTCCAAAATATATCATTAGTTACAAATGGCATTTTGATTGTTTCCCAAATACATCATATATGTTTACACTCTGCCAGTTAGGATCTTTTCAGAAAATTAATTTAATTTTCTTAAAGAATATTTATTGTTTCACATAAATAATCCGAGAAAGAAAGATTCCAATGTTACCTGGTTCAATGGTAAAATCTAGTCATCAGAAATCTGGTTCTTTTCTTTTTCTCTCTGCCATTTTCAGCTTGTTGTTTCCATTCTCTTCATGGTCACAATTTACCTGAATCGGCTCCACAAATTACATTTCCAAACAACCAAGTCTGCAGGCAGACTTTATGTATCTTTTTTAGAGTGAGGCTCAGAACTTTATTGGAATTCTTCAGACATCTCTTCTTGTCCCATTGGCCAGAATTGATCTCATGCTCTTGCCCATCTATTGCTGAGAGAATGGTTGATTTAAATCAGTCATCATTCACCCACTGTGGTTGGAGAGAGACCTTATCTTCTTAGAAGGACTTGTTGGAGAGGACCGAACCAAACTGAGGTTTTCTTGATATAAGGTTGGAAAATAACTATTGAGTGTGATACTCTGTCATTCATAAACACAACTTAACTTTTCTGCTTGTAGTGTTCTTTGCCTGACCCTCCCTCCTCTTTAGGTAAATTACAACTCAATCATCAATATGCTCTTCCAATGTCATATTCTCTGTGCAGCTTTATTCAAATCCCTGTAGAAAATGTTATTTGCTTTCTTTTTTACTTCCAGAGCTGTTCTTATGTCTACTAAATCTTATACCAAACTGTATTATATATATATATATATATACAATATATATGTATATACATGTATATATGTATATACATATATATGTATATATATAAAACACCAAACTGTATTTTATATATTTATATATGTATCAGTTCACTTCAGTCACTCAATCATATACGACTCGTGATCCCATGGACTGCAGCATGCCTGGCTTCCCTCTCTATCACCAACTCCCAGAGCTTGCTCAAACTCATGTCAATCGAGTCAGTGAAGCCATCCAGCCATCTCATCTTCTGTCATCCCCTTCTCCTCCCACCTTCAATCTTTCCCAGCATCAGGGTCTTTCCCAATGACTCAGTTCTTCACATCAGATAGCCAAAGTATTGGAGTTTCAGCTTTAGCATCTGTGCTTCCAATGAATATTCAGGACTGATTTCCTTTAGGACTGACTGGTTTGATCTCCTTGCAGTCCAAGGGAATCTCAAGAGTTTGCTCCAACATCACAGTTCCAAAGCACTAATTCTTTGGTGCTCAGCTTTCTTTACAGTCCAACTCTCACATCCATACATGACTACTGGAAAAACCATAGCTTTGACTAGATGGACCTTCTTTGGCATAGTAATGCCTCTGCTTTTTATTGCATTGTCTAGGTTTGTCATCGTTTTTCTTCTGAGGAGCAAGCATCTTAATTTCATGGCTGCAGTCACCATCTGCAGTGATTTTGGAGCCCAAGAAAATAAAGTCTGTCACTGTTTCCATTGTTTCCTTATCTATTTGCCATTAAGTGATGGGACCAGATGCCATGATCTTTGTTTTTTTGAATGTTGAATTTTAAGCCAGATTTTTACTCTCTTCTTTCACTTTCATCAAGAGGCTCTTTAGTTCCACTTTGCTTTCTGCCATTAGAGTGGTGTCATCTGTGTAACTGAGGTTATTGATATTTCTCCCGGCACTCTTGATTCCCACTTATGCTTCAGTGAGAATTTCTCATGATGTACTCTATAAGTTAATTAAGCAGGGTGACAACATATACCCTTAACATACTCCTTTCCCAACTTGAAACCAGCCCGTTGTTCCATGTCTGGTTCTAGTTGTTGCTTCTTGACCTGCATACAGCTTTCTCAGAAGAGAGATAAGGTGGTCTGGTATTCCTATCTATTTCAGAATTTTCCATAGTTTGTTGTGATCCACACAGTCAAGGGCTTTGGCATAGAAAATAAAGCAGAAGTATCTGTTTCTTTGGAGCTCTCTTTCTTTTCTGATGATCCACTGGATGTTGGTAATTTGTCCTCTGGTTCCTTTGTCTTTTCTAAATCCAGTTTGTACATATGGAAGGTCTAGGCTCACATACTGTTGAAGCCTGACTTGGAGAATTTTAGCATTTTTTAGCATTACTTTGCTAGCATGAGAAATGAGTGCAATTGTGTGGTAATTTGAACATTTTTTGTCATTGTCTTTCTTTGGGACTGGAATGAAAATTGACCTTTTCCAGTCCTGTGGTCACTGCTGAATTTTCCAAATTTTCTGGCATACTGAGTGTAGCACTTTTACAACATCATCTTTTAGGATTTGAAATAGCTCAGCTGGAATTCTATCACCTCCACTAGCTTTGTTCATAGTGATGCTTCCTAAAGCCCACTTGACTATGCATTCCAGGATGTATGGCTCTAGGTGAGTGATCACACCATTGTGATTATCTGGGTCACGAAGACCTTTTTTGTGTAGCTCTTCTGTGTATTCTTGCCACCTCTTCTTAATATCTTCTGCTTCTGTTAGGTCCATGCTGTTTCTGTTTTTGTTTTTGTTTTTTCTTTGTGCCCACCTATGCATGAAATGTTCCCTTGGTATCTCTAATTTTCTTGAAGAGATCTCTAGTCTTTCCCATTCTATTGCTTTTCTCTATTTCCTTGCAGTGATCACTTCTGTGGGCTTTCTTATCTTTCCTTGCTATTCTGTAGAACTCTGCATTCAGATGGGTATATCTTTCCTTTTATCCTTTGCCTTTTGCTTCTCTTCTTTCTCAGGTATTTGCAAGGCCTCCTCAGACAACCATTTTGCCTTTTTTGCATTTCTTTTTCTTGGGGATGGTCTTGGTCACTGCCTCGTGTACAATATCATGGATCTCTGTTCATAGTTCTTCACATACTCTGTCTATCAAATCTAATTCCTTGAATCTATTTGTCACTTCCACCCTGTAATTGTAAGGGTTTTGATTTAGGTGGTATCTGAATGATCTAGTGGTTTTCCCTGTTTTCTTCAATTTAAGCCTGAATTTTGCAATAAGGAGTTAATCTGACATCTTTGTTAGATGGCAAGATCCTGGGAATTAAGGGTTTATTTAACACCGAAATCCTGGTACTCAAAATTCCTGATCCAGAGTAGATGCTGAGTAAACGTTTTCAAGATTGAATGATTAAAGTTAAACTATATCAAAATATCTCAAGAAATGCTTTTTTGCTTGTGTGTATGGTTTATATAACTAACTCATAACAAGTACTATTTTCTAAGGGTGGTTGCTCTCCTGATTTGTAGATGGACTGGAGATAATGGCTTTCCTTTCCAGGTCACTCAGTGATAAATAATCCACCTGCAAGCAGGAGATGCAACTTCGATCTCTGGGTTAGGAAGACCCCCTGGAAAGGGAAATATCAACCAACTTCAATATTCTTGCCTGGGAAATCCCATGGACAGAGTAGCCTGGTGGGCTATAGTCCATGGAGTTGTAAAAGAGTCAGACATGACTTAATGACTAAACAACAATAAACAACAGTATTTTGTGAAAACTTTTTTGTTTACTTTGGATCTTTAGAAACCAGACTTACCTGGACATGCATATTCAAAGTGTATATTTTTAACATTGCCCTAGGCTCTTGGGACACAAAATAACGCAGGTATAGACACTGCTCTCAGAGAGCCCAGGATCTCCTAGAGGAGATAGGCTTTTATATAAATAATTACAATTCAGTATATATTTGGAGAAGTACATCTCACCCTAAAGTAGGAACTCTAAGGAAGACAATAATGAGACAGGTTATTCCCTTGGATTACCCCCTTGGATATCCTCTTGGATTACCCCTTATCCATAGTGGAGTTGATGCCTAACTTTGCTATGAGAGGATATTAAGAATTTTTCCAGATGAATCAGGGAAGGAAGGCATTCCAAAATGATACAGAAGAATATACAAAGATACAGAATCATGTAGTTATATGCATAATTAGAAAGTGCAGGTAGTTCTGCAATCTTAGAAGGTATATTTTGAAAAAAATACCAGGAGAGGAACTTTCAGAGAAATGAAAGGGTTGCATATGAATGGCGTTTTGTGTCATGAGAAAGATCTAGAGCTACTCTGAAGGCTTTTACTGGGAGCTGGTTAGCTCATTATGCATTATTGCAAAGGGAATACACCCTTTAATTAACAGATACACTTTGAGCTCTCATTGGCTAGATGGTTGTAAAGTCTTTTATTGGCAAATTAGAGAACCTCAGCAGACTAAATTGATATAAAATGATCCACTTTCTGTTTTACTTTCAAAATAATAGGAAATTTGAAATGGATCTTCTCCCCATGAGCATTTTTCATCCTCTATTGTCACCTGGGGGATGTTAATGCTTTTGGACTGCTGCCTGCAGCCTTGGCCTTGCCCCCTAAGTGGATATTCGGTGATGGCAACGCACCCTCATAAAGACAGACTGCTGATTACATTTCCATTAAAAACCAGAATCATGTTTGTCTGCTAATTTCCTTGCCAATAAGAGTTAGAGTTTTACTGTGGCAAGTTTGCTGTGGAGAACCACTTTTCTAGAAAAAGTGCAAAGAGATAGCATAAGAAATTTAAGACCATAGCCTTCATCAACAAATATCCTAAATAGAGTCTCTAAATATACATCTTTGTATGTATGTGTGTCATGTGACATTCTTTGCGACGTTATATTATTGTCTGCCCTTTCAGATTCTATTTTTTCACTGAAGGCACAATGGATGTATAGAGTGTAATTCCAGATACCCATTCAAGATTATGTGCCATACATTGTGCTAGATGTCATGACCTAAAAATGAATATGGCATAGCTGTTGCCCTCAAGAAGCTTTATAGTTCAATCCTACCTACCCTTGGGTATAAGGTGTTTTCATAGTAAACAAAAAAATAAAATTCTTATGAAAGAAAAGCTATTATAACACTGTGGTTTGCCAAAATAGATGGTAAATACAATTTTAGGATCCAGATTAGCATTTGTAGTAGATTTAATTATAATAAAGTCTCTGTAAAAATAATTTTTACATCATATTTTTTCCTTTTGATCACCATTTCTTATTGCTTAAATACTCCCAATGTGATGTTATTTTGAATTTGGGACTTTGGGAGGTAATTAAGGTTTAATGAGGACATGAGATTGTGGCCTTCATGGTAGAATTAGCATGCTCAACGGAAGAGACCCCAGAGAACTGACTTTCCCACCTGTCTTTTATTTCTGTCATTCTCTCCAAGTGTATGTCCTGAAGAAAGTCTGTGAGCACATCTCAAGCAGGCAACAGCCTACATGCCAGGGAAAGAGCTCTTACTAGAACAGACCCTGCTGGCAGCTGATTCAGGATTTCTAGCCTCCAGAACTATGAGAAAGTACTTTTCCATTGTTAAAACCATTCAGTCTAAGGCGGATATTATGGCAGCCTAAGCCAATATCTACCATACTGTATTAGACACTATGCCTGGTACTTCCTTTTATTTTTCCATAATGCTCACCATGACCCTGAGGCAGTGATTATTGTCTTATTTTGTTGATATATAAACTGAGGCCAGGGGCTTAAATTATTTTCCTGGGATGACAAAACTAATAAGTGGCAAGTCAAGATTTGAGTTCATATCCATGTTATGTCCACTACCAAATGACATCACTTCATAGCACAGTTTCATTAATCTCTTCCTTAATAGTGAAAAGTACGCTACTCAGATATTTGTCTTCTAACCTCCTAAATCTCTACTTTTTCCCCCCTCATAATTTAGCAATAATCACACAAACTCATTAGTATTTGTTGAGAAACATTCACAATGCTTGACACAGGCTTCCCTGGTGGTCCAATGATTAAGAATCTGCTTTGCAATGGAGGTGACACTGGTTCCATTCCTGGTCCAGGAAGATCCCATAAGCTACAGGGCAACTAAGCTTGTGAACCTAACTACTGAGCCCATGTGCCCAGAGCCTGTGCTCCTCAACAAGAGAAGCCACCACAATGAGAAACTCATGCACCACAACTGGAGATTAGCCCCACTCACCACAACTAGAGAAAAGCCTGCCTGCAATAAGGAAGACTCAGCACAGCCATACATAAATAAAGAAAAATTTAAAAAAAAAATACTTAACAATTGTGTATCATCTATGTACTGATTTCAGGAGACATAGAAGAATTTTTTTCCCCCCCTGAGGTCCTAGTATCCTTTACTTCAGTAACTATTTAATTTTATAATGATGAAGAGAAGCAATATAACAGCTGTCTGACACAATATGATAGCAATTCATAATGTGATTTCTGAGATTATTTGGCTCTGTTTTGTTTTGGAAATCATGTGTTGATGTGAATCAGTGGCAGGTGGGACTGTCAGATACATCATTTAGCAAATCATACAGGCATTCTTCTGCTTTGGATAGTTTATTTCCTTGTCAATTCTAGCCTACCTTTGAAAATATGGAATATGTATAAGTTTGGTAGTATTTTCTTTTTCCAGTATGGTTTGAACTTGTGTATTTCTTTCACTGACTGAAATAATGTACAGCTATTCCTGAACCAGTATCTTTTGCTGCTGCTGCTGCTAAGTCACTTCAGTCGTGTCAGACTCTGTGTGACCCCGCAGACGGAAGCCCACCAAGCTCCCCCGTCCCTGGGATTCTCCAGGCAAGAACACTGGAGTGGGTTGCCATTTCCTTCTCCAATGTGTGAAAGTGAAAAATGAAAGTGAAGTCGCTCAGTCGTGTCCGACCCTTAGCGACCCCACGGACTGCAGCCTACCAGGCTGCTCCATCCATGGGATTTTCTAGGCAAGAGTACTGGAGTGGCTTGCCATTGTATCTTTTGAGGGAAGTCTGAATGTGTTCATGTTCCTATTTCATTGTTCTCTTTTTCCTTTGTAGGAAAACTTCTAAAAGAGTGGTTATACTCACTGATTCTAATTTCTCTCCTCTCAAGCTTTTAAAACCTAACTTCCATCAAATTTGTTGCAAACTGCTCTTACCAAGATACCTTGTGACCTTTATATTGCTAAATCTAATGCTAATTCTCATTCATCTTGACCCGTCAGAAGCATTTTACACGTTTGATCATTCCTCTTCTTTGAAGCACTTTTTTTTCTTGATTTCCAGGATTTTATATTCACCTGGTTTTCTCTTTATCTAGTCACTGCTTTGAGTGTACTTTGCGGATTTACCTTCATCCATGGGATCCCTATGTGTTGAAGTATCTTTGGGATCAGTCTTTGGACCTCTTCCTTTTCCTGTATATTTTTCAACATGTAGTGATTTCACATAGTCTCGTAACTTTTAAAATAATCTATTTTATGTATCTCTTCCTGTGTAACAAATAACCCCAACATTTAGTGGTTAAAAATAGTAATAATTGTTCTCTCTCACAGTTTCTCAGTTGAGTGGTTCTGGTTTGGGATGTCTTATGAGATTACATGCTCAGAGGTTAAAGTGTCTGCCTCCAATGCGGGAGACCCGGATTCGATCCCTGGGTCGGAAAGATCCCCTGGAGAAGGAAACGGTAACCCACTCCAGTATTCTTGCCTGGAGAATCCCATGGACGGAGAAGCCTGGTAGGCTACAGTCCACGGGGTCGCAAAGAGTCGGACACGACTGAGCGACGGAACGGAACGGAACGGCTGAGATTACAGTCAGATGCCATTTTGAAGGCTTTATTGGAGCTGGAGGATTCACTTATGGGGTGGCCCATTTGCATGTCTGGTGAGCTGGCCCTACTATTGGACAGAGGCCTCAGTTGCTCTCCATTGATCTCTGTAGATAGAAAGTCATACACTTTGGTTTCCATTTCCTGTCATATTGAGCCAGTCCTGCTTCAATATGGAAATGGATGCCATAAAGACATACTACCAGGAGATGAGGATCATCAGGAGTCCTCTTTGAAGCTAAATATAGTCTACCTGTGCCCCCACTGATAGCCCTCTCACAAAATACAGTCACTATTCCCCCAATATACCCTCTACTTGCATCTTTTATGCCTCAAGTGCAGGCTGCCATCAAGTATCTCCTCTTCTAAATCAAGTCCAGAAGTGAATGAGGTGACCCAGGTTAAGTTTTTGGAGTGAAATTTCATCTTGAGTGAAATTTCTCTTAATCTAAAGACCTGTGAACTAAAGAGACAAGTTATCTGCACCCAACACACCCAATATACATTGGTGGGAAAGACAGAAGATATGTGTCCCAAATGTTCCATTTCATAAAGAAATAAATAGGAGGCTCACAGGAGCAACTTCTCTTAGGTAATTTGAAATCCTGCTCTTGTTAAAGTGTGTTAATGTGCATGTCTTTTGTCTGGAGAGTATTCATTTTGATGCTTAGCTCTGCCGTTTGAGGTGGTTCCATATTCTGAATCATTCTTTCTTTTCCATAATAAATGGTTTGTGTTTGAGTAGTTTTTCAGCCTGCTTCCAGCCCACGATATTTCAGAGTTCAAAATAATCTTTTTTTACTGTCTCTGCGCCTGTTAGTCTGAGCTAGCTGTGTTTTCACAAGTGCAGTTCACTTGAAAAACTATTTGGGTCTCTTGTGAATCATATTGAAGGTTCATTCAATTAGCAAACATCCACATTGGTCAACCAATCCTGTTACAGTAGATCCTTCTTTACCTTGGCCTTCTTATAATGCTGTTATAGGAAAACACACCTTAGATTTCAAAGAAGTCCCACTGTTTAATGAAGTGGGTCTGTGAGAACTGCCTCTAAGGTCTTTCAAGGCTTTACCTTTTTTTTTTTTTTATTTTTGTTGTTGTTTTAAGATAGTACTTTGAACAATTTCTGAGGTCTTGAAGGATTTTGTAGTCACACCCTTCATTTTCCACCGAAGTTTTCCTGACAGTGCTTTCTTTTCCTAGAAGCTATGTTCTTATTTTTATCATTGTTTGCCACCAGAAGAAGCAGGATTTAGATACAGTTTTAATTTGAACACAGAAAGCCCTGGATAGTTTATATATTTAATCATTGTTGTTTTTGCTTAACTTCTTAATCTTTATTTTAACATAGAGAGAAAGAAGAAGCCAGGTGATACCACCAGTACTCTACCTAGAAATATATTTATCTAAATAATGCTATTAAGTATATTTTGTATTTCCTATGTCATTAGAAGTGACACGTTGCTAAATTTTCTGTCAATATAACAGCAGTCCCTTTTTATCAAACTTCCAATAATATTTCATCACTTTTCTTTGAGCCCTAGTTCACAATCTTTTCAGAGCTATGGGGATGTGCTGACATTTTCTATGCCCCTTAGAATTTCATTAATATCGCCCTGAGATTCTTTCAGCTTTTGTCTGTTTCTCAATCACAAACTGACATTTTTAGGTTTTATTACCGTGGCACCCTAACTCTAGTACCAAAATTCATATTTCCACTTTATAAAACAGATCACTCCAAAGCTAAATTGCTTGAATCTATAAAAATAATTGATCTTTTGTATTTTGGGGGGAGGCAATTAATCAAGAGTGTTTCAGGTGCATAGTTCTAGCTCAGTATCTCTCATGAGATTACTATCATATACAGGCTGGAGCTGAAGGATCTAATATCAAGGTGGCTTCTTCAAATGGCTAGTGAGTTGATGCTGGCTATTTTCCAGAGGTTTTAGTTTCTCTCTCTATGAGCCTCTAACCAAGGCTTGTTGAATGTCTTCATGGAGGATGGCTTACCTTAGAGCAACTAATTCAAGATACCAAGACAGAAACTGTAATGCCATTTTATGACATAACCAGAGGAATCACATACTCTCATGTCTACTGTATTCTATTAGTCACACAGGGTTAACTCTGATTCAGTGTGGGAATGTATACATAAGGGCTCATATACTGAAAACCTGCCATTGCAGGCCATATTCATGGCTGGCTACACCACTGTCACCATACAGTGTCTTCCAAGTGTGTTTCTCCAGTTTGGACTTTTCACCTAAATCCAGCTGATTGATCAACATATTCACCCACATGTCTGACAAGCATCTCAACATACCACATAGAAAACTGAGCATTTCATGTCTTCATTAATTGCCCTTCAATTCTGTGTCTCTCATCATCAACCATTTTCAGAAAATGATAACTGCATTCTTCTAGTTGCTCAGGCCAAGGTTACTGAAGTTTATATCAAGTATCAAGTTATCCTTGATTCATCTTTTTTCTTTATTCACACTCTATATCAAAATTCTATATAGATAATCTGTGTACAGAAAACACTCTTTCAACACACTTTATGGGCATGCATTTCCTTAGGAAAAGGACTTTTTAGGAATCCTAATGTACTTGTCCCAGAGCATATTGACTCTTAGTACAAGAGAGAGATGGAAAGAAATTTGTAGAGGTGGTGGTCTTCTAATGGAATGAATTGTAAACTTGTTACAAAATATGCTCACATTTTTAAAAAATGAAATTATTACAACTTGGATTGAAAGAGACAGAGATCTTCAACATGTAAAAAGGCAGAGAGCTGGTTCAGAGTGAAAAGATATTCATTTATTGGTTATTTACTTTTTTCTGGGAAAATTGAAGGGATTTATTTTACATATTCTCATGGGATTTCAGTCATGTGAAGTAGATAATACTAATGTCTTGAATTTAGAAAAGAGAAAACAGAGGCTTAGAGAAATTAAATAATTCACCAATTATTTTAATCATCTACAAGTAGCAGAATTAAGAGTTAAACCCACGTGTTCTGAAGCAGGTTTGGCATTTTTTTAATGATGTGTCAGTGAGTTCATATTTTTTGATCTGTGGATAAAAACAAATGATAAAAAACATAGTTTGTCATATTGAAACACAGTTTACCATAAGGTCAAAACATATCCTCAAGCAGTGGACAATGGAGCAAAAATTATATAAGGAAAGTGGTGACGAGGGCCTTGGAAAAGAGTGATGAAGGTGTGACATCAATAAAGAAAGACTAATTTGGTACAGTCAGGTCCAGGGTTGGTAAGTAGAGGAGACAAGAGTGCAATACAAACAGGAATAAGATTAGAAGCAAAGTGACAAATACTCTTACAGGCTGTTGTTCTGGCTCAAGTGGTGGGATGCAGTAGAACTTTCAGATCTTGCCTGAAAGCTGAAAAAAGAAAAGAAAGGGAGGATTTTTTTGACATTTGGTAAATTCTTTAGATTTTAACATTTCTAAAAAAAACATTCTATGAATAAAGTGTAAAATGCAAAAGACAGCTCTTCCACATGTCACATTGAAGAGACTGTGTTTTTTGTCCATGTTGGTAACAGTATGCAGTAGACAAAGATGTACACAGGATTGAAAGGTGATTCCTTCATTGTACAGGTCTGTCTTCTTTCAGTAGAGTGGCTTCCTTAATTGAGTGTACCTCAGTATCCCTTCCAAAAAGTAGTAGAGAAGAGTGCATTTTAGCAACAGTCATAAGAAAAGCTCTTATCCTTCCCGCCCAATATAAACAAGTAGAAAAAAATAAAAGATAACGGCAAAAAGTTGAGGAGCCAAGTATAGCTAACTAAAGATACTTTCATAGTCTGTACAAGCTAAGTACAATGTTTGAGGAGGAGAGTTTCCTTGGGGAGCCAGGGAATTGGTTTTGAGTGCTGGTACATTAATCCTACTTAGAAACACTTATCATTGTAAATAATTTACAAAGTTTGATTTCAGGAGACAGTCTGGGCTAAAAGAAGTTCCAGGAAGAGAAACCAAACAAGATAATGGTCTCTATGGAATAATCTGAGGATTGAGAAGTAGAAAAATCATTCTGATATTATTGCTGTTAAAAAAAAATTGCCCCAGTCTCTCTAACCTAGAGCTTCAGAAAAATGAATGAGGATATGTTCTTCAACAAACACTCATTGAACTGAACAGGGTGGGACTTCAATGGATACTGAATTATATAACAAGGAGGTAGAAGGAGCATGAATGTAGTTGCAGATGAGCCTCAAGGATAAGTGACCAATAAGCACTGAGGCTATAATACAACAGAGAGTAATAGAAAGTTAGGATGTATTTAATTGTGCACATCCTTTAGCACATCTGCCGCAAGTCCCTCAAGCAATAATTGGAAAAACCAGTTTATATAGCTAGGTGTAAACATGTACATTATTTTCACCATAAATGTAAAAGGAAGTTAAAATTGATAAATAGCTCAGTTTTTTTAATAAGGGAAATGCTGGATTATATTTTCCCCTTTAGTGTAGTATTTTACCTAGAGACAGGTTGCTAGTGGAAAAGATTTGTGTACAGTTAGTACATGTGGTCAAAAAAGGAATTGAGTTACAATAAAGGAATTATTAGAAGAGAAAATTAAGGAAAACTCAATGTAGTTTTAAACAGCTCATCTTTTTATGTATTCATGGCATTTCTAAAGCCTCACCTTTTTATATAGGAAACTAACTCTGTTAATTGTATGCTTGACAAAATGACCTCTTACTTGTAAGATCTTTAGCACCTGAAAAATCAACTGTGAAAGTTAACTCTACTTGATCCTTTGTGTCATTATGGTGAAAGAGACAATCTGATAGAATCCCAGGTCCCAAACTGTTAAAAGAGAGTAACAGTAAAACAAAAGTCAGGATCTCTTGTTACCCAACTGCTAATTATTCACCGATTTAGGAACGCTCACATGACAATGTTAGGTCCTTTTCTGACTTTTATATTCTCTAACATCTGATCTATGATGAATAATTGTTTATAAACCTCTAGTTTGGTTTGAATGAATGGTACTATATGGTTTAAAATCTGAATTTACCTTTTTTTTAAAAAATTTTTTCTCAAGAAAGGGATTGCTACTGTTTGTGATGCTTTGAATTGTATTTAAACCGTGAACTCCCAGATGTTCAAGCAGGTTTTAGAAAAGGCAGAGGCACCAGAGATCAAATTGCCAACATCCGCTGGATCATGGAGAAAGCAAGAGAGTTCCAGAAAAATATCTATTTCTGCTTCATTGACTATGCCAAAGCCTTTGACTGTGTGGATCACAATAAACTGTGGAACATTCTGAAAGAGATGGGAATCCCAGACCACCTGACCTGCCTCTTGAGAAACCTGTATGCAGGTCAGGAAGCAACAGTTAGAACCGGTCATGGAACAACAGACTGGTTCCAAATAGGAAAAGGTGTACGTCAAGGTTGTATATTGTCACCTTGCTTATTTAACTTATATGCAGAGTACATCATGAGGAACGCTGGGCTGGAAGAAGCACAAGCTGGAATCAAGATTGCTGGGAGAAATATCAATAACCTTAGATATGCAGATGACACTACCCTTATGGCAGAAAGTGAAGAGGAACTCAAAAGCCTCTTGATGAAAGTGAAAGAGGAGAGTGAAAAGGTTGGCTTGAAGCTCAACATTCAGAAAACAAAGATCATGGCATCTGGTCCCATCACTTCATGGGAAATAGATGGAAAAACAATGGAAACAGTGTCAGACTTTGTTTTTTTGGGCTCCAAAATCACTGCAGATGCTGATTGCAGCCATGAAATTAAAAGACGCTTGCTCCTTGGCAGGAAAGTTATGACCAACCTTGATAGTATATTAAAAAGTAGAGACATTACTTTGCCGACCAAGGTCCGTCTAGTCAAGGCAATGGTTTTTCCCGTGGTCATGTATGGATGTGAGAGTTGGACTGTGAAGAAAGCTGATCACCGAAGAATCGATGCTTTTGAACTGTGGTGTTGGAGAAGACTCTTGAGAGTCCCTTATACTGCAAGGAGATCCAACCAGTCCATTCTAAAGGAGATCAGTCCTGGATGTTCATTGGAGGGACTGATGCTAAAGCTGAAACTCCAATACTTTGGCCACCTCATGAGACGAGTTGACTCACTGGAAAAGACTCTGATGCTGGGAAAGGTTGGGGGCGGGAGGAGAAGGGGACGACGGAGAATGAGATGGCTGGATGGCATCACCGACTCTGTGGACATGAGTTTGAGTGTACTCCGGGAGTTGGTGATGGACAGGGAGGCCTGGCGTGCTGTGATTCATGGGGTCGCGGAGAGTCGGACACGACTGAGCGACTGAACTGAACTGAACTGAATAACAGCAAACATGTTCACATTATTTATTCTTTTAATTTGCTCATTCTAAACCCTAAAAAATAATTATGTGAGACCATAGATAGGAAGATATTTATTTTCAACTTGTAACACAACTTTGAGCAGTTGCAGTTGTTGTCTGTATTTACAAAAAAAAAAAAAACAAAAACAAACAAACAAATAAATACTGAATTGGGAGCAGTGTTATCTTGAACAGTTTCCTTAATCCAGATAGTTCAAGTCAGGAGGTAGAGTAAGAATTCAAACTCATGGGTGTCTGACTTCTAATTCCTCTTTCTTTAAAAAATGCCACTTCCTGTGAGGATAGGAACATTCACATATTCAATGGATGAAGAATTTTTTTAACAGTTGGGACTACTGTGAATATACTCCCTGATGAGGTCTGTTATTCCTTCTACATGACATTCAATAGGTAGATGGGGAGGTGGAGAGTATCTTGGATTATACTTAGTCACTGTGGCTAAAGCTACAGTGACTCAGCAAGTAAAGAATCTGCCTGCAATGCAGGAGACACGGGAGACTTGGGTTCAATCCCTGGGTTGGGAAGATCCCCTGGAGAAGGAAATGGCAACTTTCTCCAGTATTTTTGCCTGGGAAATCCCATGTAAACAGGAGCCTGGTGGGTTATAGTCCATAGTATCACAAAGAGTTGGACACGACTGAGCAGCTAACACTATGGCTAAAGGGAGAGAACACTGACAGCACCTCAGAGTAAGCTATTGAGTGGGGAGCACTGGCCATATCTGGGCTTATTCAGCCTCTTTGTCCAGTCAAAGATCATAGTTTCTGGTTTTACTAAGTACCTATCTTCTGGACCTGGTCTGTGCATGTGTGCTCAGTTGCTTAGTAATGTCTGATTCTTTGTGACCCTTTGGACTGTAGCCTGCCAAGATCCTCTGTCCATGAAATTTTCCAGGTAAGAATACTGGAGTAGGTTACTACTGTTTCCTCCTCCAAGGGATCTTTTTGACCCAGGGATCAAACCCGTGTCTCTTGTGTCTCCTGCATTGGCAGTACAGATCATAGTACAATGAAGAAAAGAAAGAAGACAACATCTAGACTTCTATAATGTTTCTGATGTTTGACCCTTGGGTTTTACATGGTTTTATTTAATAGCTATCACTCAACACATTAGGGATTGTAAAGGGATTTCTGAGGCTATGATTTTCTTTCTTTCTTTATTTTTATGGCTTTCTTAATACTTGAGTAAAATTATAACTTATTTTAAAATTATTTGCAATATTTAGGGGTAATATTTATTTTAATGTTTCTTACAAATGTTTTTTCTTTTTTATTTTAATTGGAGGCTAATTACTTTACAATATTGTGATGGTTTTTGTAATACATTCACATGTGTTCCCCATCATGACCCTCCCACCCTCCCCATCCCATCCCTCAGGGTCATCCTGGTGCACAAGCCCTGAGCACTCTGTATCATGCATCAAACCTGGACTGGTGATCTATTTCACATATGATAATACACATATTTCAATGCTATTCTCTCAAATCATCCCACCCTCACCTTCTCCCACAGAGTCCAAAAGTCTGTTCTTTATATCTGTGTCTCTTTTGCTGTCTCACATATAGGGTCATTGTCACAATCTTTCTAAATTCCATATATATGTGTTAGTATACTGTATTGGTGTTTTTTTTTTCCTGACTTACTTCCCTCTGTATAATAGGCTCCAAGTTCATCCACTTCATTAAAACTGATTCAAATGTACTCATTTTAATGGCTGAGTAATACTCCATCGTGTATATGAACCACAGCTTTCTTATCCATTCGTCTGCTGATGGACATCTAGGTTGCTTCCATGTCCTGACTATTGTAAACAGTGCTGTGATGAACATTGGGGTACACGTGTCCCTTTCTCTTCTGGTTTCCTAGGTGTGTATGCCCAGCAGTGGGATTGCTGGGTCATATGGCAGTTCTATTTCTAGTTATTTTTAAGGAATCTCCACACTGTTCTCCATAGTGGTTGTACTAGTTTGCATTCCTACCAACAGTGTAAGAGGGTTCCCTTTTCTCCACATCCTCTCCAGCATTTATTTATAGACTTTTTGATAGCAGCCATTCTGAACAGCATGAGATGGTACCTCATTGTGGTTTTGATTTGCATTTCTCTGATAATGAGTGATGTTGAGCATCTTTTCATGTGTTTGTTAGCCATCTGTATGCCTTCTTTGGAGAAATGTCTGTTTAGTTCTTTGGCCCATTTTTTGATTGGGTCGTTTATTTTTCTGGAATTGAGCTGCAGGAGTTGCTTGTGTATTTTTGTGATTAATTCTTTGTCAGTTGCTTCATTTGCTATTATTTTCTCCCATTCTGAAGGCTGTCTTTTCACCTTGCTTATAGTTTCCTTCATTGTGCAACAGCTTTTAAGTTTACTTAGGTCCCATTTGTTTATTTTTGCTTTTATTTCCATTACTCTGGGAGGTGGGTCATAGGACATCCTGCAATGATTTATGTTAGAGAGCATTTTGCCAATGTTTTCCTCTAGGAGTTTTATAGTTTCTGGTCTTACATTTAGATCTTTAATCCATTTTGAGTTTATTTTTATGTATGGCGTTAGAAAGTGTTCTAGTTTCATTTTTTTACAAGTGGTTGACCAGTTTTCCCAGCACCACTTGTTAAAGAGGTTGTCTTTTCTTCATTGTATATTCTTGCCTCCTTTGTCAAAGATAAGGTGTCCATAGGTTCATGGATTTATCTCTGGGCTTTCTATTTTGTTCCATTGATCTATTTTTCTGTCTTTGTGCCAGTACCATACTGGCTTGATGACTGTTGCTTTGTAGTATAACCTGAAGTCAGGCAGGTTGATTCCTCCAGTTTCATTCTTCTTTCTCAAGATTACTTCGGCTATTCGAGGTTTTTTGTATTTCCATATAAAGTGTGAAATTTTTTTTCTAATTCTCTGAAAAATAACATCGGTAGCTTGATAGGGATTGCACTCAATCTATAGATTACTTTGGGTAGTATATTCATTTTCACTATATTGATTCTTCCGATCCATGAGCACAGTATATTTCTCCATCTATTTGTGTCCCCTTTGATTTCTTTCATCAGTGTTTTATAGTTTTCTATATATAGGTATTTTGTTTCTTTAGGTAGACTTATTCATAAGTATTTTATTCTTTTCGTTGCAATGGTGAATGGAATTGTTTCCTTAATTTCTCTTTCTGTTTTTTCATTGTTAGTGTATAGGAATGCAAGGGATTTCTCTGTGTTAATTTTATATCCTGTAACTTTACTATACTCATTGATCAGTTCAGTTCAGTCTCTCAGTCGTGTCCGACTCTCCGCGACCCCATGAATCACAGCACGCCAGGCCTCCCTGTCCATCACCAACTCCCGGAGTACACTCAAACTCATGTCCACAGAGTCGGTGATGCCATCCAGCCATCTCATTCTCTGTCATCCCCTTCTCCTCCCGCCCCCAATCCCTCCCAGCATCAGAGTCTTTTCCAGTGAGTCAACTCGTCGCATGAGGAGGCCAAAGTATTGCAGTTTCAGCTTTAGCATCAGTCCTTCCAATGAACATCCAGGATCGATCTCCTTTAGAATGGACTGGTTGGATCTCCTTGCAGTCCAAGGGACTTGCAAGAGTCTTCTCCAGCACCACAGTTCAAAAGCATCAATTCTTCGGCGATCAGCTTTCTTCACAGTCCAACTCTCACATCCATATATGACCATGGGAAAAACAGTAGCCTTGACTAAATGGACCTTTGTTGGCAAAGTAATGTCTCTGTTTTTTAATATGCTATCTAGGTTGGTCATAACTTTCCTTCCAAGGAGTAAGCGTCTTTTAATTTCATGGCTGCAATCAGCATCTGCAGTGATTTTGGAGCTCTAGTAATTTTCTGGTAGAGTCTTTAGGGCTTCCTATGTAGAGGATCATGTCATCTGCAAACAGTGAGAATTTTACTTCTTCTTTTCCAATCTGGACTCCTTTTATTTTTTACTTCTCTGATTGCTGTGGCTAAAACTTTTGTATTTTGGAAGATTTCTGATTACAGTTTCAATTTCTGTGCTTCTGATGGGTCTGTTAAGATTTTGTATTTCTTCCTGGTTCAGTTTTGGTAAGTTATACTTTTCTAAGAATTTGTCCATTTCTTCCAAGTTGTCCATTTTTTTTTGGCATATATTTGCTGATAGTAGTCTCTTATGATCCTTTGTATTTCTGTTTTGTCTGTTGTGATCTCCCTATTCTCATTTCTAATTTTATTGATTTGATTCTTCTTGCTTTGTTTCTTGATGAGTTTGGCTAATGGTTTGTCTATTTTATTTACCTTCTCAAAGAACCAGTTTTTTAGCTTTGTTGATTTTGTCTATAGTCTCCTTCGTTTCTTTTGTATTTATTTCTGCCCTGGGGTGCTTCATTTCTTCCTTTTCTAGTTGCTTTAGGTGTAGAGTTAGGTTATTTATTTGATTTCTCTCCTATTTCTTGAGGTAGGCTTATATTGCTATGAACCTTCCCCTTAGCACTGCTTTTACTGAATCCCATAGGTTTTGGGTTGCTGTGTTTTCATTTTCATTCCTTTCTATGCATATTTTAATTTCTTTTTTGATTTCTTCTTTGATTTGTTGGTTATTCAGAAGCATGTTGTTTAGCCTCAATATGTTTGTATTTTTAACAGTTTTTTTTTTTCCCTGTAGTTGACATCTAATCTTACTGCACTGTGATCAGAAAAGATGCTTGAGATGATTTCATTTTTTTTGAATTTACCAAAGCTAGATTTATGGCCCAGGATGTGATATATCCTGGAGAAGGTTCCGTGTGTACTTGAAAAAAAGGTGAAATTCATTGTTTTCAGGTGAAATATCCTATAGATATCAATTTTGTCTAACTGGTCCATTGTATCATTTAAAGTTTGTGTTTCCTTGCTAATTTTCTGTTTTGTTGATCTATCCTTAGGTGTGAGTGGGGTAATAAAGTCTCCCACTATTATTGTGTTACTGTTAATTTCCCCTTTCATACTTGTTAACGTTTGTCTTACATATCGTGGTGCTCCTATATTGGGTGCATATATATTTATAATTGTTATTTCTTCTTCTTGGATTGATCCTTTGATCATTATGTAGTGTCCTTCTTTGTCTCTTTTCACGGCCTTTATTTCGAAGTCTATTTTATCTGATATGAGTATTGCTACTCCTGCTTTTTCTTTTTGGTCTCCATTTGCATGAAATATCTTTTTCCAGCACTTCACTTTCAGTCTGTATGTGTCCCTAGGTTTGAGGTGGGTCTCTTGTAGACAGCATATATAGGGGTCTTGTTTTTGTATCCATTCAACCAGTCTTTGTCTTTTGGTTGGGACATTCAACCCATTTACATTTTTTAAGGTAATTATTGATAAGTATGATCCCATCGCCATTTACTTTGTTGTTTTGGGTTTGAGTTTATAAACCTTTTCTGTGTTTCATGTCTAGAGAAGATACTTTAACATTTATTGAAGAGCTGGTTTGGTGGTGCTGAATTCTCTCAGCTTTTTCTTGTCTGTAAAGCTTTTGATTTCTCCTTCATATTTGAATGATATCCTTGTTGGGTACAGTAGTCTGGGTTGTAGATTTTCCTTTTTCATCACTTTAAGTATGTACTGCCATTCCCTTCTGGCTTGAAGAGTTTCTATTGAAAGGTCTGGTGTTATCCTTATGGGGATCCCTTTATGAGTTATTTGTTGTTTTTCCCTTGCTGCTTTTAATATTTGTTCTTTGTGTTTGATCTTTGTTAATTTGATTAATATGTGTCTTAGGGTGTTTCACTTTGGGTTTATCCTGTTTGGGACTCTCTGGATTTCTTGGACTTGGGTGGCTATTTCCGTCCTCATTTTAGGGACATTTTCAACTATTATCTCCTCAAATATTTTCTCATTGCCTTTCTTTTTGTCTTCTTCTTCTGGGACTCCTATGATTTGAATGTTGGGGTGTTTAACATTATCCCAAAGGTCTCTGAGATTGTCCTCATTTCTTTTAATTCCTTTTTCTTTTTTTCTCTCTGTTTCATTTGTTTCCACTATTCTATCTTCCACCTCACTTATCCTGTCTTCTGCCTCAGTTATTCTACTGTTGTTTCCCTCCATAGTGCTTTTGATCTCAGTTATTGCATTATTCATTATTGATTGACTCTTTTTATTTCTGCTAGGTCCTTGTTAAACTTTTCTTGCATCTTCTCAGTCCTTGTCTCCAGACTATTTATCTGTAACTCCAGTTTGTTTTCAAGATTTTGGATCATTTTCACTATCACTATTCTGAATTCTTTTTCAGGTAGACTCCCTATCTCTTCCTCTTTTGTTTGGTTTGGTGGGTTTTTATCATGTTCCTTTATCTGCTGAATATTTCTCTGCCTTTCCATCTTGTTTAGGTTGCTGTGTTTGGGGTGGCTTTTCTGTATACTGGAAATTTGTGATTCCTCTTTATTGTGGAGGTTCCTCCCTATGGGTGGGATAGGATGAGTGGCTTGTCAAGGTTTCCTGGTTAGGAAAGCTTGCATCGGTGTTCTGGTGGGTGGAGCTGTATCTCTTCTCTCTGGAGTGCAATGAAATGTCCAGTAGTGAGTTTTGAGGTGTTTATGGGTTTGGTGTGACTTTTGACTGCCTGTATTTTTGTGCTAAGGTTATGTTCCTGCTTTGTTGGAGAATTAGCTTGGTGTGTCCTGCTCTGAAACTTGTTGGTTCTTGGGTGCAGCTTGGTTTCAGTGTAGGTATGGAGGCTTTTAGATGAGCTCTTGTTGATTAATGTTCCCTGCAGTCAGGAGTTTTCTGGTGTTCTCAAGTTTTGGATTTTAGCCTCCTGCTTCTGGTTTTCAGTCTTATTCTTATGGTAGCCTCAAGACTTCTCCATCCATACAGCACTGATGATAAAACATCTAGGTTAATGGTGAAAAGATTATCCACAGTGGGGGATGTTCAGAGAGGGTCACAGGATTACATGGAGAAGAGAAGAAGGAGGAGGGAGATAGAGGTGACCAGGAGGAGAAGAGGGGGAATCAAAAGGAGAGAGAGCAGTGTAGCTAGCGATCAATTCCATATTTGCTCTCCGCAGTTTGGAACACTCAGGGAGGTTCACAGAGTTCCACAGAGAAGAGGCAGGAAGGAGATAGAGGTGACCAGGAGAAGAGGAGGGGGAATCAAAAGAGAGACCAATATAGCCTGTGATCAGTTCCCTAAGTGTTCTCCACAACCCGGAACACCCAAGGAGATTCACAGAGTTAAGTAGAGAAGGGGGGGTGGATAGAGGTGATCTGGGGGAGAAAAGGGAGAGTCAAAAGGGAAGAGAGCAATCAAGCCAGTAATCACACTCTTAAGTAAAAAATGGGTACTAATGATTGGATTCTTTAAGGTACAGAATTGATAACAAATACCAAAGAGCAAAGATTAAAAATCTAGAGGTTAGACTTTCAAAAATACAATATTAAAAAAAAAAAATCACAAAGGTTATAAAATAATATGAAATTTGCTTTAAAAAATAGGGTCTTTTTTTTTTTTACAAGTTAATAGTATGTTTTAAAAATGAAAATTAAAGTAGTAATAAGGAACTTAAAATTTAAAAAAAAATTATTTTAAATGATAACAGTAAAATATATCTAGGAGTTTCTCTGGAGCTGTTGAGGACAGCGTGGGGTCAGTTCAGTTTCAGATAGTTCCTTGCTCCAGCTTATATTTCTTCTCAAGATCTATAGGCACCTTCCAATGTAGTCAATGCTAACTACAGGGTTTTAATCTGTTGCACCTGTCACTTCCAAAGCGGTTCCCTCATCTTTGTTTATTTTGGCTTCCTCTGTTTGCAAGTCTCTTCAGTATGTAACTTCCACCCTGACACAAAGAGGGGAAAGGTAGTCATTTATTTAGGCACACTTTTTCATTTGTGCTGCAGGGAGAGAGGAACACTGCAAAGAAATATCACGCATGTGTGGGCAGTGCTCGCAGTGTCTGGGCCACACTGGGTTTGCCCCTGCTCACGGCATGAGTTCTTTCCTGGCTGCTCAGGCTCCAGGTTGCTCTGCATGGAAACTGTGTAAGGTGGGCCCTGGGTTGTGTGTACTTCCCAGGTCTATGTTGCTCAGGTTCAGGTTCTCAGGTACTCCACAAAGGCGTATACTCAGTTGGGCCTGCGTGTTGTGCCCTTTCCAGGTCTGAGCAACTTAGGCCACCAGACGCTTGGCAAGTGCACTCTCCCCAGGTGTGGTGTGTCATCACCTCCCTGGTCCTGGCCGCTCAGTTTCCTGGGTGTACAATGGGAGCATTGTCTCAGGTGTGCCCTGTGTCTCTTCTGGGGAGCTGATCTCTGGCTGTGACCCTCCTGGTGGATGTCAACTGTCCAAGATCCTAGGAAGACTTGGTTAGTAACTGGGAGCCTGCCTGCAGTTTGGTAGAGGATGCTGTCTCTGGGGCCGAGTTTGCCCCTTGCCTTCCGGCTCTGGCTGTTGCCCTCCTGCCTCTGGCGGGCGGGGGATGGGCTGGTCCATTGCCGGCTATTTCTCCTCTGGTATTCGCTCAGTGCTTTGTTCTGTGGGCAGGCGGGCAGTGCCTTAGGTTAGAGCTTTTCGCAGGAAAGTTCTCTCTCTCTCTTTCCTCTCCCCCCACCCCTTTTGTTATGCCACAATTTGGGTTGCTATCACAGGCTAGCTCCCTCAGGTTGCCTCCCTGTTCAGCCCCCACTTGCTGGTGGTGGATGGGAGTGTCTGGGCTACTTCTCCGCTGGGAGTTGCAGTTAGGCATGTAATCTGTGGGTTTTATTTATTTTTTCCTCCCAGTTACGTTGCTCTCTGAGATTCCAAAACTCCCCACAGACCCACCTGTGAGAGGGTTTCCTGGTGTTTGGGAACTTCTCTTTTATGATTCCCTCCCCAGGATGGGTCTCCATCCCTAACTCTTTTGTCTCTCTTTTTATCTTTTATATTTTCCCCTACCTCCTTTCAAAGACACTGGGCTGCCTTTCTGGGTGCCTGGTGTCCTCCGCCAGCACTCAGAAGTTGTTTTGTGGTATTTACTCAGTGTTCAGATGATCTTTTGATTAATTTATGGGGGAAAAGTGGTCTCCCCATCCTATACATCAGCCATCTTCAACCTTCCCCTCCCTTATAAAACTTTTGATTGGCTAAACAATCACACTATATATTGAATTAAATATTATAAAATCTAAAATCTAGTTGGCATATTCCTTCCCAGTATTCATCCCTAGCCCATTTCATTGTCTGAAGAAAACTACTCTTAACTTTTTTTCTTTTAATTGCCCCTCAAATTTCAAATAAAAAATTCATTTGATATATGATTTACTGACTTGTCAAATTAATATTATGTTTAATGCATCTCAACCCATGGGGTTGCAAAGAGTCAGACATGACCGAATGACTGAGCTGAATGCATCTCCACCATAGAAATAAGAACTTGTGCATACTCAACTTTCATATGCAACTCAACGTTCTTTCAATTCTTCATTTACCTTAATTTTTTGCTTGATATTATTACTATTTTTATGTTGCCAAACTTCATAGCATTTCATTCTGTTCTTTAACTATTAAATCTTCATGCTGTGTTTAGTTTGATCCAACTAATCAAAGGCTGAGGGGCAACATTTGCATGTTTTTCTAAATATTTTATGCTGCAAAGTCAAAAATGTGATTTGACACATAAAGAAGAAAATATGGTCCTAAGAAATTAAAATTTACTTTTTAAAAAGACCCTTCCAAATGTTAATGTCAAATAAACTTTTTTAAAATTTTCTGTCTGCAAGCCTTCTGGGTCAAATGTGGTACATGGATTGTAAATTTTCTGAGTTCTGGCATTATAAAACTAGAGTCTAAAACTGTATCGTTCTCACATTTTCTTGTTAGTTTGGCAAGGTAGAGACTGTACTATTCCAAATATTTCTTAACAACAATTTGAAGACGTTCTTTTAGAACGTTTCATTATAAGAAAATCTGTGTTAGTGGTATATGATTTTAACTTAAATAGTACAGTAGTATTTAGTGAACACCTCCACTTAGGTACGCAAATTTTATTCCTCTGTTCAATCGCTCAGTCGTGTCCGACTCTCCGCGACCCCATGAATCACAGCACGCCAGGCCTCCCTGTCCATCACCAACTCCCGGAGTTCACCCAAACTCATGTCCACAGAGTCGGTGATGCCATCCAGCCATCTCATTCTCTGTCGTCCCCTTCTCCACCCGCCCCCAACCTTTCCTAGCATCAGAGTCTTTTCCAGTGAGTCAACTCATCGCATGAGGTGGCCAAAGTGTTGGAGTTTCAGCTTTAGCATCAGTCCTTCCAACGAACACCCAGGATTGATCTCCTTTAGAATGGACTGGTTGGATCTCCTTACAGTACAAGGGACTCTCAAGAGTCTTCTCAACACCACAGTTCAAAAGCATCAATTCCTCTGTTAGAAGTTTTCAAATGTTTTTTTTTATCCTTAAAATTCACAGTTTTGTGTCTGGAAGTTGAACTTCTTTCTAACAAATTCTTCAGGTCTTTTCAATCTGAAACTTCTTTAAAGTAGGGGGATATTCTATTGCGTTCTGTTTGGACCCTGTCTCCACTGTTTGTGCTTTCTCATTTGAAAATATTTTTGGAAGACTGTCAGACTTTCTGGAGCCTTCATAATTTCATTCTCAATTTTTGTGTGTCTGTTTTACTTTATCGTCTAATAATCGGTCTTTAAAATCACTAACTTGATTTTCAACTATATTTCCTTTTCTGTCATTCACTCCAGATTTATGAAGAGTCACAATGATTGCCTTGTTTTCTGATTGTTCTTTTCTTTGTCACCTCTTACAATAATGTAAGATATTATTCAAAGTGATTAAGCTTTGTCTACTGGGATCCTTTATTTTACATGTCCTATTTTACACTATTGATACTCTTTAAATATCTTGTGATGCAAATATATTATGATTCTTTATTATGTGTGCATATATGTTTAAATAAATTTTTGAATTAAAATGTATAATAGAATAAGTAGGTGTTTCCTCCGACTTTGAGTAAGCATTTGCTAAACAGATCTTTCCCTTGAATAGACTTGGGTAAGCAGGGCAAAGGCTAATAGAGTTTTGCAAAGAGACTGCACTGGTCATAGCAAACAACCTCTTTCAACAAAACAAGAGAAGACTCTACACATGAACATCACTAGATGGTCAACAAATCAGATTGATTATATTCTTTGCAGCCAAAGATGGAGAAGCTCTATACAATTAGCAAAAACAAGACCAGGAGCTGACTGTGGCTTGGATCATGAACTCCTTATTGCCAAATACAGACTTAAATTGAAGAAAGTAGGGAAAACCACTAGAGCATTCAGGTATGACCTAAATCAAATCCCTTATGATTATACAGTGGAAGTGAGAAATAAATTTAAGGGACTAGATCTGATAGATAGAGTACCTGATGAACTCTGGATGGAGGTTTGTGACATTGTACAGGAGACAGGGGTCAAGACCATCCCCATGGAAAAAAAATGCAAAAAAGCAAATGGCTATCTGAGGAGGCCTTACAAATAGCTATGAAAAGAAGAGAAGCAAAAATCAAAGGAGAAAAGGAAAGATATGAGCATCTGAATGCAGAGTTCCAAAGGATAGCAAGGAGAGATAAGAAAGCCTTCCTCAGCGATCAATGCAAAGAAATAGAGGAAAACAACAGAATAGGAAAAACAAGAGATCTCTTCAGGAAAATTAGAGATACCAAGGGAACATTTCATGCAAAGATGGGCTCAATAAAGGACAGAAATGGTATGGACGTAATGGAAGCAAAGATATCAAGAAGAGGTGGCAAGAATACACAGAAGAACTGTACAAAAAAGATCTTCATGACCCAGATAATCACAATGGCGTGATCACTGACCTAGAGCCAGACATCTTGGAATGTTAAGTCATGTGGGCTTTAGAAAGCATCACAACAAACAAAGCTAATGGAGGTGATGGGATTCCAGTTGAGCTAGTTCAAATCCTAAAAGATGATGCTGTGAAAGTGCTGCACTCAATATCCCAGCAAATTTGGAAACCTCAGCAGTGGCCACAGGACTGGAAAAGGTCAGTATTCATTCCAATCCCAAAGAAAGGCAATGCCAAAGAATGCTCAAACTACCACACAATTGCACTCATCTCACATAATAGTAAAATCATGCTCAAAATTCTCCAAGCCAGGCTTCAGCAATATGTGAACCGTGAACTCCCAGATGTTCAAGCAGGTTTTAGAAAAGGCAGAGGCACCAGAGATCAAATTGCCAACATCTGCTGGATCATGGAGAAAGCAAGAGAGTTCCAGAAAAACATCTATTTCTGCTTCAATAACTATACCAAAGCCTTTGACTGTGTGGATCACAACAAACTGTGGAACATTCTGAAAGAGATGGGAATACCAGAACACCTGACCTGCCTCTTGAGAAACTTGTATGCAGGTCAGGAAGCAACAGTTAGAACTGGACATGGAACAACACACTGGTTTCAAATAGGGTAAGGAGTACGTCAAGGTTGTATATTGTCACCCTGCTTATTTAACTTCTATGCAGAGTACATCATGAGGAACACTGGGCTGGAAGAAGCACAAGCTGGAATCAAGATTGCCAGGAGAAACATCAATAACCTCAGATATGCAGATGACACTACCCTTATGGCAGAAAGTGAAGAGGAACTCAAAAGCCTCTTGATGAAAGTGAAAGAGGAGAGTGCCAAAGTTGGCTTGAATTTCAACATTCAGAAAACGAAGATCATGGCATCTGATCCCATCACTTCCTGGCAGATAGACGGGGAAACAGTGGAAACAGTGTCAGACTTTATTTTTTTGGGCTCCAAAATCACTGATGGTGGTGATTGCAGCCATGGAATTAAAAGACGCCTACTCCTTGGAAGGAAAGTTATGACCAATCTATATAGCATATTAAAAAGCAGAGACACTACTTTGCCAACAAAGGTCCATCTAGTCAAGGCTTTGGTTTTTCCAGTGGTCATGTATGGATGTGAGAGTTGAACTGTGAAGAAAGCTGATCGCCGAAGAATTGATGCTTTTGAAATGTGGTGTTGGAGAAGACTCTTGAGATTCCCTTGAACTGCAAGGAGATCCAACCAGTCCATTCTAATGGAAATCAGTCCTAGGTGTTCACTGCAAGGACTGACGTTAAAGCTGAAACTCCGATACTTTGGCCACCTCATGTGACGAGTTGACTCACTGGAAAAGACTCTGATGCTGGGAGGGATTTGGGGCAGGAAGAGAAGGGGACTACAAAGAATGAGATGGCTGGATGGCATCACCGACTTGATGGACATGAGTTTGAGTGAACTCTGGGAGTTGGTGACGGACAGGGAGGCCTGGGGTGCTGTGATTCATGGGGTCACAAAGATTCGGACAGGACTGAGCGACTGAACTGAACTGAAGTGAACTGATAGTAGCCTGTGTGAGTCAAGAGAACATGTGGGCAAAATAGCATCTGCATAAGATGTGTGAGGGGAATTTATCGGAAGATAATTCTGGTCACTGTAATGTCAAAGAAGAAAAATGACCCAAGATTAATTATTTATTAGTGAGCCCATTGCGAACACATAGTATAGTGACACTTGGACTTTTCATATTCTTAAACAGAATATTTTCTAGTAACTTTACTTAACTTTTAGGTCCTTGTGTCTCTTCTCTGAACTTTTTTCCCATATTCATTTAAAATGAAACTCTGTTAATTAACCTTTATCAAGAAGGCTGTTCGTTTTTCTGCTCCTTGTTAATTGAAGTGTTATTTTATATACTACATGAAGTTCTTATTGGTATTTCACACCTTCACTGTGGGAAACAAGATGGATAAAGCATAATATAGAAGTGATAGAGTATGACCGACAGTGATACATTCCCAGGAAAAGGAGTACCATCTGACAGTGAAATGTTTCAGAGCTTGTTGGAAAGCATTTAAGAAAACTAAAGGAAGTTTAGAAACATATGAAATATAGATGAGGCGGAGTAATGCTTCCTGGATGGATAGACTGAGAAAAGTTCTTAATGGCAAATGAGAAAGCATGTTTAAAAGTTCTTAACACTTGTTTTTGTTCTTTCTAAATCTCTTGTAATGAATGAGAGCTATACAAATAAATGAGGCAAGGTGATGTTTGTACTTCATAGGGAATGTCTGATGCAAAATCCTGATGAACTCTTTGGAAACATACTTCACAACTATCTGCTGCTAAGTCACTTCAGTCATGTCCGACTCTGTGCGACCCCATAGACGGAAGCCCATCAGGCTCCCCTGTCCCTGGGATTCTCCAGGCAAGAACACTGGAGTGGGTTGCCATTTCCTTCTCCAATGTGTGAAAGTGAAAAGTGAAAGTGAAGTCGCTCAGTCGTATCCGACCCTTAGCGACCCCACGGACTACAGCCTACCAGGCTCCTCCATCCATGGGATTTTCTAGGCAAGAGTACTAGAGTGGCTTGCCATTGCCTTCTCCGCACAACTATCTAGGTGACTGATTTAAAAGCCAGTCTTCTGGTCAGTTCAGTGTCAGAATGTCAATGCATGCTTGAATAGAAGGGGATTTTTATTTATTTTCATTTTATTCTTTTTCCAAAAACAAATCACATACTTTCCAAGCTTATATGAATTTATGATTAGGATAAGTGATTTTCAGGTTAAAAAAGGAATAAAATCTGGATTTTAATATATGGGATGGGGTGAAAGTTTTAATTTTCTAAATTAGCTCGAATATTATTTTATTACTCTTGTATTAGTTTCCATTTTTATAGCCATGCTCTACTACAGAAGCAGCTGTCTATTTACCAAATAAAAACTTATTTCACTATTAGAAAAACCAGCTGACATATCCTAAGAGCTCATGCTGTTAATAACAAATAGAAGTTGCAACCTAAGGTAAGAATGTGAAACTACTGAGCTGATATGAATTCACTTTGTATTCAAAGATCTAACATGTTGTTATGCTGTTCTGTAGCTCCTGATTCCCAAAGGTGTAGATTTTCATTTTGCTTAAGGTCAATTATTTTTCATAGACTGGAGCTAGAGGAAGATACAGAAAATTGCTACCATTTCTAATGAATGTGTGTATATGTGTGTGTGTGTATTTGTGTTTTTATGGGAAATATTTTGGGAGAGACCTGTCTGCCCTTGCTAGGTAAGTTCACTTTGTCATTGACAGTTTATCTTGAAAGATGCATGCTGGCATGCAAGGATGCAAAATTTAGTCAACAGAGACTTGGATCTTTGACAGGCCTTATTTCCACTGTTCTGACTGAGTGAATATACTGTACAACTAAAACTGTGACTACAATGTTCTTGATATTATTGTTGGACTGTGATCTACCTACACCAGATTATAGATTACTCCAACTTTGATCTAAGAGTCCAGTTATTTTATGATAATTATTCTAAGAAAAACAGGATGAAAAGTAAGAGAAATCTCATGCTTTTCCTTCGGCTGAATGCTCTTCCCTGGTGACTCAGACGGTAAAAGTCTCTGCCAACATTGTGGGAGACCCGGATTTGATCCCTGGGTTGGGAAAATCCCCTGGAGAAGGAAATGGCAATCCACTCCAGACTATTGCCTGGAAAATCCCACGGACAGAGGAGCCTGATAGGCTACAGTCCATGAGGTCGCAAAGAGTAGACACGACTGATTGACTTCACTCACTCACTCACTCATTCACTCACTCCCTTGGCTGATGTCAACTGCAGTTAGACTGTGCCTGGAGAGGATGATATTTGCTTTGTGCACATCCTCAAAATTCAATATTAACAACTGAAATAGCCCTAAGGAGCCAAACAGTTCACATATTGTTGATCATTTTGTTAACTGATCAGAGGAGTTTTGAATCAAAATTTTAAAAATTCAATAATCCCTATTATTCTTAGTGGTCCTGTCTCCTGGAATGTATCACATGCTATAGCAGTAGTTACCACATGTGCAATACAGAAACTCAAGTTGACTGTGGCTAACTGGCCTTTCGTTTACACTAATAATCTCTGTGTGGACCTAGATAGTCTCTGTGGTGCCCAATGAAGATTCCAAAGCTAACTTTTATTTTAAAATATAATAAATGTTAATGAATTTGAGGTTGTTTTACTTGTCCTATGTAAACTGATTCCGTGTCTTTGAAATTTCCACATTTTATATTTGCATTGGCATATCCCAAACATATGATTTAGGATAACTTCAAATACAAAATGCAATAGACCATTAGCTCCAGAAGAATTTGGGAAATATGGGTCATTCTTTCATGGATTACTGCAAACTTCCATTAAAATATGGCACACAGACTTGGCTTGTGTCTGCTCTCCAATCTGTAAGTTTATCTGTACAATTCTAATCAGGACTCCAGGGCCTACTCTTGGATTTTTAATGTTCTTGCTCAGTACCAGTGACTATAATCATGATTGGGAAGTTAATGCATAATTATAAAAGTATTTTCTATTAAGTAGTAGTATTTATAAATGGCCACTATGTGTAGTTTGAACCAAATATGTATGGAATACATGGGGCTTCCCAGGTGGCTCAGTGATAAAGTATCTGTCTGCCAATTCAGGAGCTGCAAGAGATGCGAGTTCAGTCCCTGAGTTGGGCAGATCTCCTGGAGGAGGAAATGGCAACCCACTCCAGTATTCTTGCTTGGTAAATCCCATAGAGAGAGGAGCCTGGTGGGCCACAGTCCATGGGATTGCAGAGTCAGACATGACTGACGTGACTGCACACACATGCATGTATGGAAGATATTTATGTATAGTATGAATGTGTAACATTACAAAATTCACTTAGCCCATTTCAGTGTGGGAATATAGAGGACTTTATCTCTCCTAGTATCAGTAGGGACATAGATTCATGACAAAACATCTTGCATCAAAAGTGTAGTTTTCAAGCCTGCGTTAAAACCTTTTCATAAATTCTATTCATACTGTATTTACCAATGTCCTTAATTCAGGTGCACTTGAGTTTTAGTACCTTTAAGGAAATTCATTCAGCTGCCCTGAAATTGAAAAAAGACACCTACACATAAACATCATTAGTATAGAAATTTAAATGAAACTTTTCAAAGAGAGTGAGAGAGATTGCAGAATAGAAAGGCATACAGTCTTCTACTAAGTATGTTATTTTCAAGGTATTTTATCCTTGATATGCAGAGCTACTGAAGGTTACACAACAGTTCATATAGAGAGACAAAAGAATATTCCTGGTGTGATATGTGTTATATCACCAAGGTTAGCTATGAAACAAAGAAGGTGTTTTTGAAAAGCATATTGTATTTTTGAATACATATCACATATATTGTGATACACTTACAAAATTGACAGAATAAACGAAATTGATACCATGTTTCTTTTCAATGGAACACAGCATGTGTATATGCTGCTATATTTGAAATATTAAAAAAAAAAAAAGATTTGCCTGTTGCATAGAAGGAGAAATCATGACCACTACTTTGAATATCTTTACAGGAATAAAAGCAATTAATTTCATAAAACAATTTCATATTTTAAGTTTGAGAAATCTTATTTAAGACAATACTAAAATTTGCACTCTCTTTACCTGGTACTGCATTAAAAGTCTATAGAGCAGGAAAAAAATATCTCACGAAGGGAATGAAAGAAAAGAAATCCAATGTGCTTTGCAACTGAAAGATAGGAGTCTTAACAAATGATATGATAAGAGATAAGAGATCCTTGAGGTATTATGGGTACAGTCTCTAAAACATTATGTAGAAAAGTTTTATTCTATGAGTCAAAGAAAAACAATGAAATAGAAGAAACTGTGGAAGCTGAAAAGTAGTAATATAATTATTTAGCATGTGTTTACAGAAAAAACAAAAACTAAAAATATTAATTAAAAGGTCTTGTAGGTCTCCATAGAACAGTTCAACTTCAGCTTCTTCAGTGTTACTGGTTGGGGCATAGGCCTGGATTACTCTAATATTGAATGGTTTGCCTTGGAAACGAACAGAAATCATTCTGTCGTTTTTAAGATTGCATCCAAGTACTGCATTTCAGACTCTTTTGTTGACCATGATGGCTACTCCATTTCTTCTAAGGAATTCCTGCCCACAGTAGTAGATATAATGGTCATCTGAGTTAAATTCACCCATTCCAGTCCCTTTTAATTCACTGATTCCTAGAATGTCGATGTTCACTCTTGCCATCTCCTGTTTGACCACTTCCAATTTGCCTTGATTTATGGACCTAACATTCCAGGTTCCTATGCAATATTGCTCTTTACAGCACCGGACCTTGCTTCTATCACTGGTCACATCCACAACTGGGTATTGGTTTTGCTTTTGCTCCATCCCTTCTAGAGTTACTTCTCCATTGATCTCCAGTAGAATACTGGGCACCTACTGACCTGGGGAATTCCTCATTCAGTATCCTATCATTTTGCCCTTTGATACTGTTCATGGGGTTCTCAAGGCAAGTATACTGAAGTGGTTTGCCATTCCCTTCTCCAGTGGACCACATTCGGCTGTGGTCCATGTGATCAGATCGACTAGTTTCCTGTGATTATGATTTCAGTGTGTCTGCCCTCTGATGCCCCCTCGCAATACCTACTGTCTTATTCGGGTTTCTCTTACCTTGGGCGTGGGATATCTCTTCACAGCTGCTCCATGAAAGCATAGCCACTGCACCTTACCTTGGATGAGGGGTATCTCCTCAAGGCCGCCCCCCTGACCTTGAACGCGGAGTAGCTCCTCTCGGCCCTCCTGCGCCCGTGCAGCCACCGCCTATTGGATGTGGGGTAGCTCCTCTCGGCCACTGGCCCTGGCCTCAGGCGTGGGGTAGCTCCTCTCCGCCGCACTTCTTTGTGTGGTCTGTTGCGCCGCGCCGCCGGGGCCAGTGTCTCTCGCGTCTGCGCCGCCGGGGCTGGCATCTGTCTCCACGTCCCAACCAGTAACGCTGAAGAAGCCAAAGTTGAACGGTTCTATGAAGACCTACAAGACCCTTTAGAACTAACACCCAAAAAGATGTCCTTTTCTTTTTTTTAAATTTTTTATTGGAGGCTAATTATTTTACAATATTATATTGGTTGGTTTTGCCATACATTAACATGAATCCACCCTGGGTGTACATGAGTTCCCCCTCCTGAACCTCCCTTCCACCTCCCTCATCCCTTTATCCTCCCTCAGAGTCATCCCCGCATACCAGCCCCGAGCATCCTCTAACATGCATCGACCGTGAACTGGCGATTTGTTTCACATATGATAATATACATGTTTTAATGCTATTCTCCCAAATCATCCCACCCTCACCCTCTCCCACAGAGTCCCAAAGACTGTTCTATACATCTGTGTCTCTTTTTCTGTCTTGTATACAGGGTTATCATTTGCATCATTCTAAATTCCATATATATGCGTTAGTATACTGTATTGGTGTTTTTCTTTCTGACTTACTTCACTGTGTATATTAGGCTCCAGTTTCATCCATCTCATTAGAACTGATTCAAATGCATTCTTTTTAATGGCTGAGTAATACTCCATTGTGTATACGTACCAAGGCTTTCTTATCCATTCATCTGCAGATGGACATCTAGGTTGCTTCCATGTGCTGGCCAAGATGTCCTTTTCATAATAGGGGACTGGAATTCAAAAGTAGGAAGTCAAGAAACACCTGGAGTAACAGGGAAATTTGGCCTTGGAGCACGAAATGAAGCAGGGCAAAGGCTAATAGAGTTTTGCCAAGAGAACGCATTGGTCATAGCAAACACCCTCTTCCAACAACACAAGAGAAGACTCTACACATGGACATCACCAGATGGTCAACACCGAAATCAGATTGATTATATTCTTTGCAACCAAAGATGGAGAAGCTGTATACAGTTACCAAAAACAAGACCAGGAGCTGACTGTGGCTCAGATCTTGAACTCCTTATTGCCAAATTCAGACTTAAATTGAAGAAAGTAGGGAAAACCACTAGACCATTCAGATATGACCTAAATCAAATCCCTTATGATTATACAGTAGAAATGAGAAATAGATTTAAGGGACTAGATCTGATAGATACAGTGCCTGATGAACTCTGGACAGAGGTTCGTGACATTGTACAGGAGACAGGGACCAAGACCATCCCCATGGAAAAGAAATGCAAAAAAGCAAAATGGCTTTCTGAGAAGGCCTTACAAATAGCTGTGAAAAGAATAGAAGCGAAAAGCAAAGGAGAAAAAGAAAGATATAAGCCTCTGAATGCAGAGTTCCAAAGAATAGCAAGGAGAGATAAGAAAGCCTTCCTCAGTGATCAATGCAAAGAAATAGAGGAAAACAACAGAATAGGAAAAACAAGAGATCTCTTTAAGAAAATTAGAGATTCCAAGGGAATATTTCATGCAAAGATGGGCTCGATAAAGGACAGAAATTGTATGGACCTAACAGAAGCAGAAGATATTAAGAAGAGGTGGCAAGAATACACAGAAGAACTGTACGAAAAAGATCTTCATGACCAAGATAGTCACGATAATGTGATCACTGACCTAGAGCCAGACATCTTGGAATGTGAAGTCAAGTGGGCCTCAGAAAGCATCACTACGGAAATGGCTAGTGGAGATGATGGAATTTCAATTGAGCTATTTCAAATCTTGAAAGATGATGCTGTGAAAGTGCTGCACTCAATATCCCAGCAAATTTGAAAACCTCAGCAGTGGCCACAGGACTGGAAGAGGTCAGTCTTCATTCCAATCCCAGGAAAGGGAATGCCAAAGAATGTTTAAACTACCGCACAATTGCACTCATCTCACACGCTAGTAAAGTCATGCTCAAAATTCTCCAAGCAATACTTCAGCAATATATGAGCCGTGAACTCCCAGATGTTCAAGCTGGTTTCAGAAAAGGCAGAGGCACCAGAGATCAAATTGCCAACATCCGCTGGATCATGGAGAAAGCAAGAGAGTTTCAGAAAAACATCTATTTCTGCTTCATTGACTATGCCAAAGCCTTTGACTGTGTGACTCACAATAAACTGTGGAAAATTCTGAAAGAGATGGGAATACCAGACTACCTGACCTGCCTCTTGAGAAACCTGTATGCAGGTCAGGAAGCAACAGTCAGAACTGGACATGGAATAACAGACTGGTTCCAAATAGGAAAAGGAGTACGTCAAGGCTGTATATTGTCACCTTGCTTATTTAACTTATATGCAGAGTACGTCATGAGGAATGCTGGGCTGGAAGAAGCACAAGCTGGAATCAAGATTGTTGAAAGAAATATCAATAACCTCAGATATGCAGATGACACTACCCTTATGGCAGAAAGTGAAGAGTAACTAAAAAGCCTCTTGATGAAAGTGAAAGAGGAGAGTGAAAAGGTTGGCTTGAAGTTCAACATTCAGAAAACGAAGATCATGGCATCTGGTCCCATCACTTCATGGGAAATAGATGTGGAAACAGTGTCAGGCTTTATTTTTTTCTGCTCCAAAATCACTGCAGATGCTGATTGTAGCCATGAAATTAAAAGACGTTTACTCCTTGGAAGGAAAGTTATGACCAACCTAGATAGTATATTAAAAAGCAGAGACATTACTTTGCCAACAAAGATCCATCTAGTCAAGTCTATGGTTTTTCCCATGGTCATGTATGGATGTGAGAGTTGGACTGTGAAGAGAGCTAATCACCGAAGAATTGATGCTTTTGAACTGTGGTGTTGGAGAAGACTCTTGAGAGTCCCTTGGACTGCAAGGAGATCCAACCAGTTCATTCTAAAGGAGATCAGTCCTGGGTGTTCATTGGAAGGACTGATGCTAAAGCTGAAACTCCAGTACTTTGCCCACCTAATGCCACTAGTTTACTCACTGGAAAAGACTCTGATACTGGGAAAGGTTGGGGGCGGGAGGAGAAGGGGACGACAGAGAATGAGATGGCTGGATGGCATCACCGACTCTGTGGACATGAGTTTGAGTGAACTCCGGGAGTTGATGATTGACAGGGAGGCCTGGCGTGCTGTGATTAATGGGGTCGCGGAGAGTCAGACACGACTGAGTGACTGAACTGTACTGAACCGAACTGAAAAATATTAATTAGATTTTCTGTTTTGCCCAGAAAACATGACCTGATAAGTGAAAGACTTAAGAGGAAAAGAATGACTCAAAGGATGATTCTTTTTTATAATGTAGCAAAATCAAAAACATTATGTAACTAAAGGCCATGCATTTGTACCCTTGGCATATTTGCATAATGAAAAATATATTTAATATTTGCATGACTGTTTAATTTGTTTTGGTGGAAGAGACAATCGGCTCCTAGTGCATGCATTCTAAGTTCCAGGAACTTTGCCTGGTGCTTCCAGTATTTAATATTTAAGCATCATGAAACTCCAAGAGGAAGCTTTTAATTTCCCTTTTTATGAAGGAGGCTTACATGATTTGAAAATTTGCTCAGTTTTAGTACCATCCCCCTCTACATGGTCAGAATGTCATCACAAACCCTGGTCACTCTGACTTGAAGATTGTTGTTCCTCCTATTCTATACTGACACATTACATTTTTGAACCTTATTTTTTTATGCTATCTCATTTGATTCTTATGAGAACTCTGTAAACTTGATTGAAAATAAACAGACATCCTCATTTTAGAAATGAAAATCAAAATAGAAAAACTGACAACCTGTTTCTCTTTTGTGATGGAGGTGATTTTTTGGGGGAGGGATCTAGGTTTCAAATACCAGATGAATGTCTTTTTCCTTTTATGTTATGTTTCTAATGACATCAAGATGGATGATAAGATGCTTATAGGATAGTGATAAACACCTCCTTTGGTGGAATGTCATTACTAGTACTTCTATATAAGGCTCCCTTCCCCAGCACCCAGACCATACTGATTTGCTGTGTGCATGCTTATCTGTCTTTTCGGAAGGGCTGAGGAACTTTGAAGGGATGTAACCTGTTGTGTTTGATATTGTTTGTTCTGACAAGATACAAGACTGCGTGGACGTGAGATTAATGATAAGACCTCAAGACTTTACCTTCTTGAAAGGCATATCTGTCACGTGGATGTAGGAACACAGATTGTGTTCTCCATGTCTACCATAGCTCTTCAAAGGAAGATGTTCCAGGAATTGTCTATTGTCTGTTGTTCTAAGTAAGAAAATTGTAGCCAGTAAACATTTTATCCTTTAAGTGTTCATTTGTGGTTTATCTCTTTTGTACATTTGGAATTTCCAACTTGGCAACCCACTTCTCTTTTCTTAAATTAATCTTAAAGTAATGATTATTGAAAACAATGTTTTGGCTTCTGTACTTCAAAAGAATGGTTTGGATGAAAAAGGAAAGTATTAAATTGCAGATTGTTTGGTCTTTTCACTAAATAGCATTAAATTAGAAGTACCTGTCTTTGTTACCCTCTCCCCTGCCCCCCAAAAAATAACTTTGCTGCAAACCATGCTTCTTTGGAATAGTTCCTTAGAGCTGTCTCCTGGGCTATAATCTTCAGTTTGGCTTGAATACAACTTTCTTCTGTTCTTATTATAGATTTATATTGATTATTTCTGTCAGCACTTGTATTGCTTAATTTCATTCTTATAAAACTTTTATCAGGCATCATTATTATTTTTGCTTTACAGGTGAAAAGAAGTGGGGACATAAAGAAGCTAAATAATTAGTCAAAAATCAAACAACCATTAGATGGTAGTCCCCAGTTTAAACCCAGGCAGTCTCTCTAGAGGCCACATGCTTAACCACTGTGTTACTCCCTTTCCAGTAAGGCCTTTTATCAGAGATTAATTTTTTATTAGTATATCAAAGGTATTAGAAGAAAAATACCTGACTTCTAAAAAAATTAGCAAATATTGAAATATTAAAAGATTATTTCCAATTTAAACTCTAAAATATCCAAAGTGTGAATTTTGAGAAGGTATGGAAATGGACAATCTATTAGCAGTTTTAAAGATTTTTGGTTTTTCAAGTGAAATAAATAAAACAAAGTTACTCTGGGTGCCTAGGTCAAAACTAAGGTTTGGGTTTAGATTAGCTTAATTGATTCTGTTTCAAAAGCTAGTATCTCTCACATGTTTCCCAAAGTCTAACTTTAATTACAATCACCACTAAATTGTTCATCCATTATTCTTTTACTCTGTCACTCATCAGTTATTAAGTACCTACTAAGGGCCTTAAGTCTGTATTGATTCCCAGATATGCAAAAGGTGAAAATCTACAGTTCCTGTGTTTAAGTAGTTAAATAACTTAATGAGAAAAATGAAAAATGGTTAAGTTCTGTGATAGAGGGGAGAGACCTCTGAGAGCAGTGGAAGCCAAGTTCAGGGCTGCTGAGAAGGTAGCACCAAAGCACCAGAAATGTTGGCTCTTTGCCTGATTAGGAAGGAATAGCATTCCAGATGGTGGGAATAATGGTGATGAGGTTTGTCCTCAATGGTTTTCATAAACAGGCGTTCATTTAGTTAAAACACGCTAAAAAAATAAAAACCAAAAACCAAAAAAACACTTGACTCTCACTGAAAGGTTTCTAGATATCATGGTATCCTTTATTTTCAGACTTCCAAGATTCCTTCTAAACCTGTTCCTTGACCAGATCTCAAATATCGTGCTTTGTTATACTTTGCCTTTCTCCTTGTTTTAGGCTCTACCTTGCTTATTTAAGTTGCATCAAATTGTAAGTGATTTGTGCCTACCAGCACTGATGTTATTGACAAATGTATGGACACATGAGCTTAAGCTGCATGACTATTCCGTATAGTTACTTCTCAAAAATTTTATTTAGCTTGATCATTAAAACAGAGTACCCAATCACTCAAAAGTTCTTCATTATATGATTCCTTGCACAGTGATAAAAGTAACCTTGGTAAAGAGTTTTCATATCAAGCTGTAAACTGTTTCTATTATTCCTTTACTGAACACACATTTCTCTAATTTTACTGATATCTAAGTTTCTTCTGATATTTGAAACTTCCCATCTTGCTCAATTTCTCTTCATTGTATTAATTTTCAGTTTTCCAAGCTGAATTACATTTTAAAGCCCTCTTTAGACTCTTTGTTAGAACCTTCTGGTCTTTTTTTGTCTCATTTCAAACCTTATTCAGTTCATTCACTCAGTCGTGTCCGACTCTTTGCGACCCCGTGAATCACAGCACGCCAGGCCTCCCTGTACATCACCAACTCCCGGAGTTCATTCAAACTCATGTCCATCAAGTCGGTGATGCCATCCAGCCATCTCATTCTCTGTCGTCCCCGTCTCCTCCCACCCCCAATCCTTCCCAGCATCAGAGACTTTTCCAGTGAGTCAACTCGTCGCATGAGGTGGCCAAAGTATTGCAGTTTCAGCTTTATCATCAGTCCTTCCAATGAACACCCAGAATTGATCTCCTTTAGAATGGACTGGTTGGATCTCCTTGCAGTCCAAGGGACTCTCAAGAGTCTTCTCCAGCACCACAGTTCAAAAGCATTAATTCTTCGGCGATCAGCTTTCTTCACAGTCCAACTCTCACATCCATACATGACCACAGGAAAATCCACAGCCTTGACTAGACGGACCTTGGTTGGCAAAGTAATGTCTCTGCTTTTTAATATGCTATCTAGGCTGGTCATAACTTTCCTTCCAAGGAGTAAGCATCTTTTAATTTAATGGCTGCAGTCAGCATCTGCAGTGATTTTGGAGCCCAAAAAATGAAGTCTGACACTGTTTCCACTGTTTTCCCATCTATCAAACCTTATTATATTTATTTAAAAACTGATGTAAAGAGAATTGAATTCCCAGAATAAGGGGCAGTCTGATTCCCATACACCTCAAGAGATTCTGGCAAGGTCAAAATTTGAGAGCCATCAGCTCGGGTGTTGAGTTAAAGCCTAAGTGAAGAAGACGAGAGAGGTTAAGAGTAAAGCAGTAGCCTCTGTGCACGCGTTCTCCACGCCCCTCACACCCAGGCCAAACCTAAACAGGAAAGTAGAAAGGTGTCCTCTTCTGAGGTGGTCATAGGACACAAGCCCCTGTTTCCAGAGACTAGCTTTGTCAAGCCTAATAATTTGGTAGTGAGTCTCTTAGAACTCCTTCCACTTACATCATAAAGAAGGTTATCTTTATTATTCTGTCAGACCATACAGTTCTATTGAACACTTCCTCAATTAGATTCTTCAAAACACTGTTCTGGGAAACATCAATAGAGTATCATGAAAAGTTAACAAGTATTTAAGCAAATTTTTTAAATGCCAAATGCTGTATATCCCTTTGAATATTCACTGTAACTTATTCCCATGGTGAAGAATGAGAAAAATTCCAGACCAGTGGTAGCTGTTTAACACTTTTAAGTTAAGATTTCCAAAATGTATATGATTAAGGAATCTTTCTGATATGGTACAACTACTACCTTCTTGTGCAAAAGCATTCAGAAGTCTGGATCTATGTAAATTACTAATTTCCTCTGGGATCCAACTCACTGAGTCTCATTATCTTTCACCTATTATATGTATGGTGTTGAGTATGAAAAGTTTTATACTTAGAGACAGATGATCCTAAGGAGAAGCTGATTTTCTACATCCACTCAAAACCTGTCTTTTGGTACAACACTGACATTGGCTGTGGCCCTGGTAGACAGCTCATTTTTGCGCTGACCACATCACATTCCAAGTTTCTGCATGCCTTCTCCACATCCCTGCCTCAGGACTTTTTGTGAAGTCTGGTAGGTCACTCACCCCAAAAACAGGGCATTCTGAAAGTACTGAGGTAGAGAGCCTGGACGGAGGCATCAAACTCTGAGCAGCAAATCTCAGCCAGTAACATGAAAGATGAACTCCCCAGACTCTCTCTTGTATAGATAATCCTGGGAGCAGACCACACTGTTCCGCAGAGGTTCTTCATTGGGATTGAATTCATTTGCATACGGTAGAACCAGCTCAGCAACTTACATTTTATTAGGTTACTTCCCATTCCTTTCTCACCTTCTACTTCCTGAGATCATCTCCCCAGTAAGCTGAATCCTCATCTCAGGGCCCTCTCTTTGGGGAAACCAAATGAAGACAAGCTTTTCTTTCCTAAGTGGCAGAAATAGGAAAGGGTTAAGTTGCCACCTGAAAGCATATGTGTTCCTGCTTCCCTGAGTCTCATGAGTCCATGTCATATGCTTCCAGCTGATACTTTCCTGTGGGACAGGGTTATTTTAAGGTCATATAGTCAGGTGACCGCTTAGTTGTGTCATTTTGGCCTAAATCTTACCGTTCAGTTTTTGCTTTGTTCTTAAAGGCATCTTCAACTTATAAAACAACAGTTACAATATCAGTTATTATTTATAAAGCAGTTTTGGCAAATAATGTACAGTGTGATTAAAAATTATTCCATCCTCACAATTTATGTAAATATTATTGTCCTCATTTTACAGGTACAAAACCCCCTGAGAACTAGAAAAGTTAAATAATTTGCAGAAGATCATAGCACTGGAAACAGGATCAGAGCTCACATCTGTGTGCTTCTGTGGTTCAAGCTCCAAGCCACTTGTACTCCAAGCCACAGTGGAATAGTGTGCTCAACTGCTTATATTCTGCATCTAGAAACTGTCTACCAGACATTGTCACAGAGATAACTTCATCTGTAAAATGACGATAACGATGCTATGTTCCTCATAATGCCATCAGAAGCATCAAACAAAACAATGCCTTACAGTAGCCATGAAAATGTTTATTATCATCATTGTTATTATGCCTATTAATACCAAAACTATATGGGGTCCGCTCCTTTTGTTAGAGTCTTTGAGGCAGTCCTCTACAGCCTCTGGTAAATGAGGAAAGAGAGCCTGCACATGGAAGAGTATGTAGAACCGTTTTCAGAGCTAAGGCTAGAAGTGCTGTATATCAGCTGTGTCTTCATCCCATTGACCAGTATCCAATCACATGACCCCACCTGACTGCAGGAAGAATTGGGAGGTATAGTTTAGCTGTGTGCTTAGGATGAAAAATAAGTGAAGTATGATGATTGTATAGAAATACCTCATATGGCATCATCATCATTTTAATTTCATCCAAATTTAACATGTTCAGAAGTGAACTCCATCCCCAAGATATATCCAGAATCCAGTCATGTCTCACCATAGCTCCATCACCGCCTTTCTGCTGCTGCTGCTGCTAAGTCACTTCCGTCATGTCCAACTCTGTGTGACCCCATAGACGGCCTCCAACCAGGTTCGCCCGACCCTGGGATTCTCCAGGCAAGAACATTGGAGTGGGTTGCCATTTCCTTCCCCAATGCATGAAAGCGAAAAGTGAAAGTGAAGTCGCTCAGTCGTTTCCGACTCTTAGCGACCTCATGGACTGCAGCCTACTAGGCTCCTCTGTCCATGGGATTTTCCAGGCAAGAGTACTGGAGTGGGGTGCCATTGCCTTCTCCGACTGCCTTTCTAGTTCAAGCCATTATTTGTCTCCCTGATTTCTGCAGTAACTAACTGGTTTCCCTCCTCCACTCTTGTCTTTCTAAAAATGCATTCCTCATTCAGAAAACAAATCAATCTCATCATGATCAATCAGTCTCCTGTTCTTCAAAACTCTCCAGTGGACTTCCGTCATTCTTAGAATAAATGACAGATACACCATACTCTATCTTTGATGTCCTCTCCTACCAGACTCCTTCCTTCTTGTCCAGGACTGTATACATCCTCTTTCCTCTTCTTGGAATTCTCTTCCCCTGCATCTTTGCTTAGATCCATCCCTCGTTTCATTCAAATCTGTCCCTAGTCGCATCTTATCAAAGAAGCCTTTTTAATCGTTTCACTTAAAATCTGCCTTAGTTCTTCTTCAGCTCCTTAATGTATCTGTTTTTTTTCATAACACTTAAAATGTCTAAAATGTATATTGTATATCTATTTATTTACCAGTTGCATTGGGCTTACTCCATTAGATTAAGTTTCTGGGGACAATGACTTTGTATAGTTTACTGTTGAATTCCTAACATTAGGATGGTTTCTGGCACGCTGGAAGTATTTAATACATATTTGTTAAAAGGATGAATGACAGCTGGACTCCCTGTGATGAAAGTTTTAACTTTTGCTGGTCCTCATAGGGCTCTTTTTAAATTCCCATTGATTACAGGGCTTCCTCTGTACCCCACACTTCTTTTGATTTCTTTAGCTCTTTTTAATTTCTGAAGCTCTATAAACTGATGACGATTTCCAAGGCACTCGTGATCCAACTGTCTGGATATCTGAATATGTTTGTTTTACCCATACTAGATATAAAAAGAAATGCTAACTAGGGTTCCTGTTCTGATTTCTTCATAATAATCCAATTCTGCATGTTTGTAATACCAGTTCAAAACATCAACGCAATTTTACTCACACCCTCCCTCCCTCTTTTTCTTCTTCCTTCCTTCCTCATGGAATAGCCATTCAATCGGAAAATGAAGTTTGGAATGATCTGCATGAATAGCTAGTTAATGGACAATCATCACATTTGATTTTTTAAAATGTGTTTCCATTATTAGTTTCACATAAGAAAGAAGCACAGTGGGTGATATTGTTCATGTGGGCATTGCCATTACTGTTGCTATAACCCACACCTATAACCCACAGCAGTCTTTGTCTAGAAGAATTTGTCACTATGTCCCTGGATTCCAGAGTACTATAAAGAATCAGCTCTTGACCTACAGTAGAAGAAATAGAAACAGGAATCAGAAACTAATTACAGTTGTAGGTTTGCTTCAATTCATAATAGTCAACACTCCTTCCCAAATTCAGAAAAATTACTCCACATATTCCCCAAGTGTTTCCTGCATTACCTCATAAGAAACTTATTGATTTTAGCTGTACATGTTTCAATAAACATCAACAGAGATTTTCTAAGCTTAAAAAAGTCTATCCCAATTTGAAAAATAAGATTTTGATAGCTTTTCAGAAGTAATACCAAATAAGTTTATCGGGTCTGACCTAGATACATCTTTTTATTTTAGAGCTGGAACTTAAACCAGAGCTGATTTTTAACTCCTCAAAAAAGCAAAATAATTTTCATCTGCAAAGAAACTTTGATAGGGAAAAATATATAAATTATAAGTAGGTATTTAAGACCAATATTTTATTATTTTACTTTGTATTACGTCCAATTGTTACAAGCCAGAAATAGATTCAGTTCAGTTCAGTTCAGTTCAGTCGCTCAGTCGTGTCCGACTCTTTGCGACCCCATGAATCACAGCGCGCCAGGCTTCCCTGTCCATCACCAACTCCTGGAGTTCACTCAAACTCATGTCCATCGAGTCGGTGATGCTATCCAGCCATCTCATTCTCTGTCGTCCCTGTATCCTCCTGCCCTTCCCCCAACCCCTCCCAGCATCAGAGTCTTTTCCAGTGAGTCACTCTTCGCATGAGGTGGCCAAAGTATTGCAGTTTCAGCTTAGCATCAGTCCTTCCAATGAACACCCAGGATTGATCTCCTTTAGAATGGACTGGTTGGATCTCCTTGCAGTCCAAGGTACTCTCAAGAGTCTTCTCCAGCACCACAATTCAAAAGCATCAATTCTTTGGCGGTCAGCTTTCTTCACAGTCCAACTCTCACATCCATACATGACCACAGGAAAAACCATAGACTTGACTAGATGGACCTTGGTTGGCAAAGTAATGCCTCTGCTTTTTAATATACTATCTAAGTTGGTCATAACTTTCCTTCCTTCCAAGGAGTAAGCGTCTCTTAATTTCATGGCTGCAATCAGAATCTGCAGTGATTTTGGAGCCTAAAAAAATAAAACCGGACACTGTTTATACTGTTTCCCCATCTATTTCCCATGAAGTGACGGGACCAGATGCCATGATCTTCGTTTTCTGAATGTTGAGCTTCAAGCCAACCTTGTCACTCTCCTCTTTCACTTTCATCAAGAGGCTTCTTAGTTCCTCTTCACTTTCTGCCATAAAGGTGGTGTCACCTTCATATCTCAGGTTATTGATATTTCTCCCAGCAATCTTGATTCCAGCTTGTGCATCTTCTAGCCCAGCATTCCTCATGATGTACTCTGCATATAAGTTAAATAAGCAGGGTGACAATAGACAACCTTGACGTACTCCTTTTCCTATTTGGAACCAGTCTCTTGTTCCATGTCCAGTTCTGACTGTTGCTTCCTGACCTGTATACAGGTTTCTTAAGAGGCAGGTCAGGTGGTCTGGTATTCCCATCTCTTTCAGAATGTTCCACAGTTTCTTGTGACCCACACAGTCAAAAGCTTTGGCATAGTCAATGAAGCAGAAATAGATGTTTTTCTGGAACTCATTTGCTTTCTCCATGATCCAGCAGATGTTGGCAATTTTTTTCTCTGGTTCCTCTGCCTTTTCTAAAACCTACTTGAACATCTGGAAGTTCATGGTTCACATATTGCTGAAGCTTGGCTTGGAGAATTTTGAGCATGACTTTACTAGCGTGTGAGATGAGTGCAATTGTGCGGTACTTTGAGCATTCTTTGGCTTTGTTGTTAGTATATATTTTTTAAAAATTAGTATATGTTTAAAATACGTTAAAAATGTATTTTAAATGTGAAATAGCAATCAGACATAAGAAATATATATTAATGATGGCATGAGGACTAATTTTCAATAGCATTGTGCACTCTTTATCATCACCTCTGAACAATCTCACGTTGCATTCCCTTCCTTATGCCTCTACCAGCTCATGAGAGTTGACAGTCTTTCTACGCCCCCCTCTACTCTTTTTCATTCTATCATGAAATGCCAGAACAAAAAAACAGCAATAGTATATTTACCTGCTTTACTAAAATGTGACCTGCGGTCCGTCAACTGCAAATTCTCTTAAGAATTACTATCACTTAAAAAATGTTTATGAAGTCTTTATGTAATAATACAAAGTAAGAATATGAAAATTGATAGGGTAAAGATGGTTGGATGAATAACGATGTTGATGAACGAAGACAGTTAGACAGACGGAAATTTTTTCACAGAGATTAGGAGAAAATAAACCCAATATTCCCTTTTCTTGAATACAGTTGGTTTAAGTTATTGGTTGTTCAATTGCTCAATTGTATCTGACTCTTTGTGACCCCATGGACTGTAGATTGCCCCACTTCTCTGTCCTTTACCATTTCCTGGAGCTTGCTCAAACTCATGTTCATTGAGTCAGTGATGCCACTCAACCATCTCATCCTCTTTTGTCCCCTTGTCCTTTTGCCTTCAATATTTACCAGCATCAGAGTCTTTTCTAATGAATTGGCTCTTTGCATCAGGTGGCCAAAGTACTGGAGCTTCAGCTTCAGCATCAGTCCTTCTAATGAATATTCAGGACTGATTTCCTTTAGGATTGGCTGGTTTGATCTCCTTGCAGTCCAAAGGATTCTCAAGGACGTTGTGTGTTAGCTGCTCAATCCTGTCTAACTCTTTGTGACCCCATGGACTGAAGCCTGATAAGCTCCTCTATCCATGGAATTCTCTAGGCAAGAATACTGGAGTGGGTAACCATTCCTTTCTCCAGGGGATCTTCCCAAATCAGGGATTGAACCCAAGTTTCTTGCACTGCAGGCAGATTCTTTACCATCTGAGCCACCAAGAAAGCCACTTAATATATAGTTAAGAACTTAGACAACAGTGGAAGAACCATCTACAGACTTTACATAATGGCTATAATGCCTGAGAAAGATATTGAGTTCATTAGAGGGAAAGCTGCAAAAAGAAAATCACAAAATGTATGCTATTAAAGAACTGCTACTGGATTCATCATGGAAAAACACCATAGGAATCAGCACAAATAAACCATTACATCATTTAACTTTTATTTTCTAGAGTTTGTTATACTGTGTTGGACAAAAAGTTTGTTCAGATTTTTCCATAACATCTTAACTTTTGCCTCTGTCATCCTAAGACAATACCAACAAACCTGCTTCTTCGGAATTCTTTATTTCAGCTAATCAAATAGACATTTAAATAGTGATTCAACCTGAAAGTCTGTAGCCATTTGTAGCTTCTCCTTCAAATTTCCTTCAACATTAAGTAGTCAGTCAGTTCAGTCACTCAGTCGTGTCTGACTCTTTGCAACACCATGGGCTGCAGCATGCCAAGCCTCCCTGTCCAACATCAACTCCTGGAGTCTACTCAAACTCATATCCATTGAGTCGGTGATGCCATCCAACCATCTCATCCTCTGTCGTTCCCTTCTCCTCCTGCCTTCAATCTTTCCCAGCATCAGGGTCTTTTCAAATGAGTCAGTTCTTTGTATCAGGTGGCCAAAATATTGGAGTTTCAGCTTCAACATCAGTCCTTCCAATGAATATTCAGGACTGATTTCCTTTAGGATAGACTGGTTGGATCTCCCTGCAGTCCAAGGGACTCTCAAGAGTCATCTCCAACACCGCAGTTCAAAAGTATCAATTCTTCTGTGCTCAGCTTTCTTTATAGTCCAACTCTCACATCCATACATGACTACTGGAAAGACCATAACCTTGACTAGATGGACCTTTGTTGGCAAAGTAATACCACTGCTTTTTAATATACTATCTATGTTGGTCATAACTTTTCTTCCAAGGAGTAAATATCTTTTAATTTCATGACTGCAGTCACCATCTGCAGTAGGTTCATAGATTTTGTTCCTGAACACATTGCTGCACTGTATCCCCACTATCATTGTCACAGTTTTCCTTTGGGCCTGAATCTCTTCCTGTTTTCCTTGCTCTTATCTTTACCCATCTAGTTCAGCCTGTACCATGGCTGAAGTGATATATCTATTGATACAGCTTTCTCAACAGGGCATATGAACCTCTTGATGATTTAGTCCAGTATCTCACATATGCTTCCACTTCCTGACTCAAAGCTTTAGGAATATTGAATTGCTTGCCATCCTCCTTGCTTTATGCATCTACCCTACCCTACACAAACATTAATACTTGATGTTCTATACTTTGGTGTTTTGTTTTTTTTACCTTGTTTTCTCTTCCTGGGGCAGCACTGCCCTCACCCATTCTGAAACTTAACTCCCCTTATTTGGGGCTCTTACTCCTCCTCGCTTAGAACTCAATTTGCATTCAATTCCTCCAGGAAGCTTTCCTAACCTTCTTCTGCTGTCCTTGTTGTTGTGCTTCTGGGGTTCCATAGCAATGGTGTGTTTTACATTACTCATCCTCACCATACTGGAAACTCTTTGAAAAATTTTTTTCACCAGTGCTTTTCCAGTGCTCCACAGAATCTGGAAAATAACAGATCAGCAAATGTTTGAAAAGTGAGTACCAAAAAGCAGGAGGGTCCCTAACCCCCAGGATTTAATGTCTGTTGATCTGTGGTGGAGCTGATGTAATAATAATAGAAATAAAATGCACAATAAAGGTAATGTGCTTGAGTTATCCCCAAACCACACCTCCCACCCTGGTCCCTGGAAAAATTATCTTCCACTAAACTGGTTCCTGGTACTAGAAAGGTTTGGGACCACTGCCAATGAGGATAAATGGCAGTGACCAAGAAAGGAATTGACAAAGCTAGTGAATTGTAAAAGCCAACCCTTAAGTCGCTGCTATACTCTTTACATGTACCCTTGTGATGAGTGTAGTTTCTTGCATTTCTGCTGGTGAGTACCAGTTTTATAAATACAGCTTTAATCTTTTTCCACAGTCTGTTTGGGTTCTGGACATCTTCTAGTTGGATGGGGGCATTTATCTTCCCTGAAGTAACGTCACTGTTCTTCCATATTGATCCTTTGCTTGGACTCCAATATACTTTTCTTATTTTTTTGTTTTTTCACTTTTCCAATAAATAAACTTTCTTTCCCTAGAAAAAAATTGTAGTTCACTAACTGTCTTTCTCAAAATGTCTTTCACTAAATAATGGATACTGTATAATTCATTTCTTTCCCTCCCCCTCCTCCCATCCCCTTCTCCCTCTCTGTCAGGAACTCATATTTGAATTTTACACACAGTTGTAAAAGTAATATGAAGGTAAATAATCGTTAATGAATGAATGGAAAAACTGGCACTGCAGTCTTGGTTCTCTTGGGGTCAGTACCTCTGGATCTCTGATATATATTATATTTATTTCTGTTCTTTTTCTTCTGCTTCTGTGAGCATACATTTAGCACATCACAATAATTTATAATTGGCAAAAGGTTAATTTCAGCTTTATTACACTTAATTTAAGGAGTCAAGTGAATATAAGAGGGCTGCTTTTAAGGACTTCCTTTCACTTTTAAGGGCTTCCCTCGTGGCTCAGACAGTAAAGAATCCACTTGCAATGCAGGAGACTTGGGTTTGATTCCTGGGTTGGGAAGATCTCCTGGAGGAGGGCATGACAGTCCACTCCATTATTTTTGCCTGGAGAATCCCATGGACAGAGAAGTCTGGAGGGCTGTGGTTGATAGGGTCACATAAAATCGGACACGACTGAGTGACCAAGCACACACACTTTTAAGGAAGTTGAAAATTTTTTAGAGATTTCTTATATAATAGTGTCTTGAAAATTTACTGTTTGGAATAATACTGATATTTTTCTGTATAATAACTTATAACTATCCCATCTGTACTCTTTTGTACACATTGATTCGTAGTCAATACTAGGGAAAAGTTTGACCTTGTTTTAGTAGACAGATTTATTGTAACTCTTTTGAAAATGACTTAAAGACCACCAGGTTAAAATAATACTGATTGGGATAGCTCCACAAGAGAGAGAAAATTCACCTTTTAAAGTATTAAAACTTTTCAAAGAGCTTTAGTTAAATTCAAGACTAAGCCAGAGATAGAAGTTCTCTCAGCCCAGTTATTACCTTTTGCTGATCCTTTTTCGGTGGTCATGATGTGTATGCAAGAAGATTCTAAAACTAGAAAGACTGAATGTTTTTTCATAGCTGTTGGCCAGACCACCAATTGCTTTACAATGCTGTGTCACTGAATATAGTGCAGAGTATTAGATTAATGGCTTTTGCTTTGACCAGGTAGAGCAGGAGAGTTAGGGAATAAAAAGCAGGACCCCTGTTTTTCCCATTGCAGGATTCTTTGTTCCCTGAACCACAGGGAGGATTAATTTGAATAGTGGTGTGTAAAATGGATTCAGTCTTATAGATCCTATCACTTTTATCACTCTGAAGGGATGAATTTAATAAGACATGGTATTAACTGTATTTGCTTTGTTTGGGACTTTTATATAGATTAGCAACCCTAGACTCTTTTATTGGTTTTCTATATTTTTGGACTCATGATAGTGTGATTAGCACTAAAAGGAGGTGATGGCAGCAGGGGTGGATGGGATTTTGAAGGTGCAGCTTTGATAAATATCAGGTATTTGGGTCTCACAGGAAGACACTGTGTCCCACATCCTTTGTTCGGGAATCTCCGTGATCAGAATCTGTTGGGGAAGTCTCAGTGGTTTTTAGTTTCTGCCTAATGGAAAACAGGCAGAAAAAATCTCTTTCTAGTTGCAGTCTGCTGTTAAGTTGTCTATCAGTCAATCTGCAGACTTAAACAGAAATTGAATGAACACAAAAGCAGTGATCCTAGTTGGGATTCTGGCCCCCACCATCAGCTGCCTTTCCCCTCCATACTCACAATCTCAATCTCTGGTTAGTATTTAATTTCCTTTCAGCAAACATTTATTGGGTGCCAGACATTGCATTAGGTGTTGAAGGGAGATAGGAGATGAATATAAAACCTGGCCTCTGCCTTTGTTTTCATCACCTTGAAAACACAATTGTATCTCTCAGAGTGATTTGTTTAGTCATCTAGATTAGAAAATAGCCACACAAAATACACCTGGAGGTATTACTAAATATAGACACTAAAATTAGCAAGTCTTGGGATTCAGGATCGCATTACAGCATAAGGAAGGTAGACAGGGTCCTGAGCAACACCTGGATACCAGAGAACCGTAGTGAAGGTGCTATCAGGTGGATCATCCCAGATGACTGGTTCTTTGTGGTGCTCAACATTAACACACATTCAAGCGCACACACACACACACAAACATGCACACTCTCCTGCTTCTCTCTGCAACCAGACGTACTGCATAAAAGATATCCAAATGACTTGATCAGCACCTGACATTTAGTAATAAATAGTTTCAGAACTTCTTTTCCTGTTAATTTAAGTTTAGATAAGCTGTGAATATCAAGATTGGAATGAAATTTATTCTTTTGTCTAGTAATAATGGTGGTGATGATGATGATTTGCATAAATCATCCCTTGCTTTTAAAGAGACTTAAAGAATGTATTATCCAGATATTTTCTTCTCTACTCCTGTGTAAATTATAGAACACACAAATACTACTGTCTTTATTTAAGAGATAGAGAAACTGAAATGTTGAACAGTGTAATGACCAAAAAGCCAGGAAATCAGGATTAGAATTCCTAATTTTAGGCCCAGTATCTACATTGGAGGCAGAAATAGACTATCCAAAAGATATATTTACTACATTTCTTGATCTTAATCAGCTTGTTTGCTTTCTAGCCATATTTTAACACCCTCAATAAATCCCTGATGGCTCAGTGGTAAACAATCCACCTGCAATGTAGGACACACTGGTTTGATCCCTGGGTTGGGAAGATCCCTTGGAGAAGGAATTGGCAACCCCCTCCAAATATCTTGTCTGGGAAATCCCACAGACAGAGGAGCCTGGAGGGCTGCAGTCCATGGTGTTGCACAGTCAGACACGACTTAGCGACTAAATAATGAGAAATCACAGGAGCACAGTGATTATCCTAGGCCAGGGAGGAGGGGGAAATGCCTTCCCTCTTTGTTTTGTTTTGTTTGACAGAGCTAGTTTGATAAAAAAGGAGTAAGAGAAAATCTTTTTTAATACAAACTTTTGCATGTTGCTTTCTTTTCTGCGGGTCAAACCAAACACAAATTGTTCTGAGAAAGAGAAGTTTACAAATGGCAGGTTTCATGGCCATGATCTTTGTTTCCTTATTCAGTTCGTTGCAATGGGAAGACAACATAAAGCAGTTACCCCCAGCAACCAAATCCAGCTTTAGTCTTCTGATGATTTGGAGTCTGGTTATTTTAAATTTAACATTTCCTTGTACTTTAAAGTTAAAAGACACACACGTTTTTAAATAGCTATATTTCCAAGATGCTGAAATGGTTTTGTAAATTTCATGAATTGTTTACACTTTTCCTTTTCATACTTCCAAACAGTTTGCAAATAGCTCAGAAATTCACTGTGACAGTTTAAGCAGCTTGCTGTTGATGCAGTATCTAACATGTTTTGACAGACATCGGAGCTTTCCAACACATACATCGCTATTGTGTCTCAGCACTACTCAAGTTTCAACCACCTGCAATAGAATGCAAGATATGTTCTGGCAACTGCTCCTGCTTTTCGTTTTTTTTAATGGAATTTGGGCTTCCCTGGTGGCTCAGATGGTAAAGAATCCATGTGCAATGTAGGAGACCCAGGTTTGATCCCTGGATCAGAATGATCTCTTAGAGAAGAGAATGGCTACCCACTCCAATATTCTTGTCTTCACAATCCCATGGACAGAGGAGCCTGGCAGACTATAGTCCATAGGGTCCCAAAGAGTTGGACATGACTAAGTGACTAACATTTTCACTTTTTGCAAGTCTCACAAGTAGTTGAGGGAAAGAGTGGTTATGTCTAAATACACACACAGAGAGACACATAAATTCTTAGGTTTGAAACGGATTTCAAATAATATTCAGTCATAACCCCCTCCTCCAGTTCTCAAACATAATTATACCTACTCCTGGGAGACACTTATTTGCAAGTCATGGCAACAGTCATTTCTCTCCCAGAGCCTCGTGTCTTGGATTATGTTTTGTTTGTAAAAATAGTCTTCTAAAATCTAAATAGCTTTGAGATAAGGTAAAGTTTAATGGAAAGAGAAAAGGATCTGAAATCAGAAAAACTTTGTTTCATTTCTCAGCTGCATCTCTGACCCTGTGCGCCATTTGTGTAATATATATATATATATATATATATATATATATAATTTTTATTTATATTGGAGGCTAATTATTTTACAATATTATATTGGTTGGTTTTGCCATACATTGACATGAATCCGCCCCAGGTGTACATGAGTTACCCCTCCCGAACCCCCCTCCCACCTCCCTCTTCCCCTTATCCTCCCTCTGGGTCATCCCCACATACCAGCCCCGAGCATCCTGTAACATGCATTGACCCTGAACTGGCAATTCGTTTCACATATGATAATATACATGTTTCAATGCCATTCTCCCAAACCATCCCACCCTCCCCCTCTCCCACAGAGTCCCAAAGACTGTTCTATACATCTGTGTCTCTTTTGCTGTCTCATATACAGGTTTCTCATTTCCATCTTTCTAAATTCCATATATATGCGTGATCGCCGAAGAATCGATGCTTTTGAACTGTGGTGTTGGAGAAGACTCTTGAGAGTCCCTTGTACCGCAAGGAGATCCAATCAGTCCATTCTAAGGGAGATCGATCCTGGGTGTTCATTGGAAGGACTGATGCTAAAGCTGAAACTGCAATACTTTGGCCACCTCATGCGACGAGTTGACTCACTGAAAAAGACTCTGATGCTGGGAGGGATTGGGGGCAGGGCAGGAGGAGAAGGGGACAACCGAGGATGAGATGGCTGGATGGCATCACCGACTCTGTGGACTTGAGTCTGAGTGAACTCCGGGAGTTGATGATGGACAGGGAGGCCTGGCGTGCTGTGATTCATGGGGTCGCGGAGAGTCAGACACAGGACTGAGCGACTGAACTGAACTGAACTTAACTGAATATTCCATTGTGTATATGTACCAAATCTTTCTTATCCATTCGTCTGCAGATGGACATCTAGGTTGCTTCCATGTCCTGGCTATTATAAACAGTGCTGCAGTGAACATTAGAGTACATGTGTCTCTTTCAATTCTGGTTTCCTCAGTGTGTATGCCCAGGAGTGTGATTGCTGGATCATATGGCAGTTCTATTTCCAGTTTTTTGAGGAATCTCCACACTGTTCTCCATAGTGGCTGTACTAGTTTGCATTCCCACCAACAGTGTAAGAGGGTTCCCTTCTCTCCACACCCTCTCCAGCATTTACTGCATGTGGACTTTTGGATAGCAGCCATTCTGACTGGTGTGAAATGGTATCTCACTGTGGTTTTGATTTGCATTTCTCTGATTATGAGGGATGTTGAGCATTTTTTCATGTGTTTGTTAGCCATCTTTATTTCTTCTTTGGAGAAATGTCTGTTTAGTTCTTTGGCCCATTTTTTGATTGGGTCGTTTGTTTTTCTGGAATTGACCTGAAGGAGCTGCTTGTATATTTTGGAGATTAATCCTTTATCAGTTGCTTCATTTGCTATTATTTTCTCCCATTCTGAAGGCTGTCTTTTCACCTTGCTTATAGTTTCCTTTGCTGCAGAAGCTTTTGATTTTAATTAGGTCCCATTTTTTTATTTTTGCTTTTATTTCCAATATTCTGGGAGGTGAGTCTTGGAGGATCCTGCTGTGATTTATGTCGGAGAGTGTTTTGCCTATGTTCTCCTCTAGGAGTTTTATAGTTTCTGGTCTTACATTTAGTTCTCTAATCCATTTTGAGTTTATTTTGGCGTATGGTGTTAGAAAGTGTTCTAGTTTCATTCTTTTACAAGTGGCTGACCAGTTTTCCCAGCACCACTTGTTAAAGAGACTGTCTTTTCTCCATTTTATATTCTTGCCTCCTTTGTCAAAGATAAGGTGTCCATAGGTGTGTGGATTTATCTCTGGGCTTTCTATTTTGTTCCATTGATCTATATTTCTGTCTTTATGCCAGTACCATACTGTCTTGATGACTGTGGCTTTGTAGTAGAGCCTGAAGTCTGGCAGGTTAATTCCCCCAGTTCCATTTTTCTTCCTCAAGATTGCTTTGGCTATTTGAGGTTTTTTGTATTTCCATACAAATTGTGAGATTATTTGTTCTAGTTCTGTGAAAAATATCGTTGGTAACTTGATAGGGATTGCATTGAATGTATAAATTACTTTGGGTAGTATTTTACTCATTTTTAAAATATTCATTCTTCCAATCCACAAACACGGTATATTTCCCCATCTATTAGTGTCCTCTTTGACTACTTTCACTAGTGTTTTATAGTTTTCTATGTACAAGTCTTTTGTTTCTGGAAAATGGGGATAATAATAACTTTAAAAGTTATTGTAAGAATTAATGATGTAACCTATGCAAAGTGTCTAGCCAGATATAGATGTTACGTTTTATTTCATTCTTATATAAACAGTATGAGAAATGTATCTGTGTTTCATAAAAGAAGAATCTGAAGTTCAGAGTAGCGGTATGATTTCTCCACATTCCTGTGTTTAGTAAAAAAAAAAAGAGTAACCACGATGGCCAAATAGGCTTTTACTTATCAAAGCAAATATACTTCAGAATCTTCAAATCTTTTCCAACACTTCAAATCCATATCTCAGACATCTCTGGGGTAGATATGGTGTCCATTTTTTTCATAATTTGTATGTCAGAAGTAAAGGAAATAAATAAAAATTGAACTAAGATTGACACTTTGATAAATACCTCTTTATCATTATTAAACAGGCATTAGTGGCAAGCATGAATTGAGTTTTAAATTTTTATTAATGTTTTTCATGATTATGTAGTAAATGCCTCTCTTTCTCACTAGACTAAAGGTTTCAGGAAATCAGGGAACACATATGTATTCTGTATCCTCAGTGCCTAATACACAGTAGTTATCTATGAATATTTAAATGAATTCTTTTGTGACCGTGCATTTAAAATCACATTTTAAATTTTAAATTTTTTTCAGCTCATTTCTATATCTGAATTTTTCTTTGCAATCTACATTTTTTTCTTTCATAAGTAAAATAAATCTCAGTGTTAAGGAAGATTTACAAAATATAAGCAAGATAAACAAAACAAAAAAAATCGTTCCACCATGTCTTAGTTTTCTGCTTGCTTTTTAAAAAACAGATGAAAATCAAGTTTAGTTGGACTTCAGAAAGTGTAGATATTTCCTTTGGGATTTCTTGTTCTAACCACAGAGTTCTTGTAATTACAAGAAATAAAGCTTAATAAAACTTTTTGCTTTTAAATTTCAGCCAGATGTCCCCGGGAAGGGTGGCAAAATTCCCTCCACATTTTTTTCAGTTTTGGTATCATTTTGAAAAGATTGTTTAGGGAGCCACTCCCTTCAGGAATCTTATAATTAATTTTCATTCTATTGATTTTCCCACAATGAAGCAAGAATATTGTTTTTTAATACATAGCACCTCTACTCTGTTCAGATTAATTTGGGGCCATTTTTTGGATCATCTGAAAACTTTACACAATTTCTTTTAAAAATGCTATATAGGTAGCTAATAGTTTAGTTCTGAAAAGTTTAAAGTTTGACTGAAAATGTACTTAGTTTGTTTTCATACATAACACAAGAATTTCTTTCAATATTATTGAATTATAGCCTTTACCTTAAAGTTGTATAATAGTATATATATATGCTATACATATTTTAGCTTGGAGACTTGAGATTTTTTTAAACTTGTTAATTAAAATACTATATTTAAGGATAAATTTATTTGAAATAATTTTGCCTTATTCCCTATACCTATTTTTTAATCATAGAACTTTTTGCAGTTATGTTTTGATTATATCTTTTGATTCATTTCAGTTTTCTTCAGTTCTTTCTTTGAACATCTAAACATCTTTTTATAATTTTTTTTAAAGTAGAGTGATACAGGTATACAATTAAAAACAGTCAGATAGATCTAAAGGGCTTACACTGAAAGTCAGCAGTTCCTTGCCTGTCACCCCTTTCCTTCCCCTTCCTTATGCACCTCTACTCTCATTTGACTCTACCAGCTATAGATTCTGTTTTACACTTCTGTATGTTAAAGTAATATTTTTATTCTGCTCTCTCTTGATGCATCTATTTTAAATATGGCCTATGGACTAGCTGAGTTTTAGGCTATTCCCACCATCCTTCTTCTCCTTCTGTCTTCCAAAATTATTTTATCACAACTTCCATTAAATCAATAGTCCATGTTTACATTATTATGATTATGTAAGTATTATCGCTGAGCTTAAGAATGCACTATTATTTCAGTAGTATGCAATAGTATTCAATTATTTCAAATCTTTAGTTTGTCCTGGAGTTGGTAGTTGCTTTTGTTTTGCTTAGTTTTCTATGTGTCTGTCAATAATCCTTTACTAAATGTTCCAACAGATCTGTGTAATGCCTTGTAATAATTTTCACTAACACTCAGAGCTATCAAATAATCTATTAGTTCTGTTTATCATTCTTTTTGGAAACTGCCCACTTCCAACCCTCTAACATCATGTTCTGACATTAATTGTTGCTCTTCAGGCCTGCTGCATAGCTGCTGCCCTGGGACTTCTTGGTAAATTCCCTACACTGAACCCCCAGTTTTCTACATATCATGTCTTCTTCTCTCTTTCATTTATTTTGCTGAAGTATCTTCTCCAGTAACCTGTCACGAAGAGGAAGGTGGGTAGTTACCTTTAGAATTACCAGGTGTCTGAAAATAACTTTATTTTTACCTTCCCACTTGATTGGTAATTTAGGCAGGGTAAAAATCATTTTCCCTGACAAATGTGTCAACTAGAAAAAGTAATGCATGAGGCTGCAAATATAAAAAATAATTGATTTGAGGGTTTAAGAATGGCAATTTAGGAGACACAGATTTGAGTAAGCCTGAAAGAGTGTTCAGAGGAAGTGACTTATACATACAAAAAGTCCCACAGTTGCTAAAAGTTATCTGGAAAGAATTGTGATTGATGAGAGTCAGAAAAGATTTGTCGTTAAGATCTGAATTGTTTTAAGGTGGCGTCTGAGAAGTAGACAGATCGTCATTAGTTATTTTAAAGTAAGGATCCAATAAGTTTGAGTTTGAGTTTCTGGCAGGTGTTCTAGATGACTTCATCAGGTCAGTGGTCAGACTCCATCCAGGCTGAGATGTGTACTTAAGTCACACTTTCTAAATGGCCTCCTGGCTCTGCTTCAGCAAGCTGTCTTAGAAATATTGAACCATTTTCATTTTTTTCTCACTATTGGAAGGCATCATGCCTCAGTCCATCATTCCATCATTCCTCCTCTGGCATCCAATGTGACTGATAAAAATTCCAAATGCTATTGTGATTCCTTTTCCTTTGATTGTGTTTGGGTACTTGTTTTTGCATTATATTCTGGAAGCTTTTAGAGTTTCCTCTTATGCTTATTGTTCTGAAATTTTTATTTCAGTCATTAGCCTGGTGATTCTGAGATATTTTCACATGCATAATTTATTTCTCTCTAATTTTTCAATTCTTTATTTTGGAGGTGGTGTAGGGGTGAAATTTCAAAAAACTGTGGATTTTGTACCTTCCAAAATGATTCTCAAGAATTATCATAGTTTACTTTACCTCTTTTATGTTCTTTTCTGGGAGGTTTACTTGGCTTTATGTGTAGCACTTCGGATTTTTTTTTTTATATTTCCTATTTATATTTAATTTAGAGACTTATTTATTATTGTCTTTCTTAATAACAGTTAGGTTTCCAGCTGTTCTTCTTTTCACTTTAGTTCCTTCCTTCTTTGTGTTTTGCTTTGAATTTCTTTGACTTCTTTGTCTGACATTGAAAACACTTTTTACATAACAATGCAATCTTAAAAATGACAGAATGATTTCTGTTCGTTTCCAAGGCAAACCATTCAATATTACAGTAATCCAGGCCTATGCCCCAAGCAGTAATGCTGAAGAAGCCGAAGTTGAACGGTTCTATGAAGACCTACAAGACCTTTTAGAACTAACACCCAAAAAAGATGTCCTTTTCATTATAGGGGACTGGAATGAAAAAGTAGGAAGTCAAGAAACACCTGGAGTAACAGGAAAATTTGGCCTTGGAGCACGGAATGAAGCAGGGCAAAGGCTAATAGAGTTTTGCCAAGAGAATGCACTGGTCATAGCAAACACCCTCTTGCAACAACACAAGAGAACACTCTACACATGGACATCACCAGATGGTCAACACCGAAATCAGATTGATTATATTCTTTGCAGCCAAAGAGGGAGAAGCTGTATACAGTTAGCAAAAACAAGACCAGGAGCTGACTGTGGCTCAGATCTTGAACTCCTTATTGCCAAATTCAGACTTAAATTGAAGAAAGTAGGGAAAACCAGTAGACCATTCAGGTATGACCTAAATCAAATCCCTTATGATTATACAGTGGAAGTGAGAAATAGATTTAAGGGACTAGATCTGATAGATAGGGTGCCTGATGAACTCTGGACGGAGGTTTGTGATATTGTACAGGAGACAGGGATCAAGACCATCCCCATGGAAAAGAAATGCAAAAAAGACAAATGGCTGTCTGAGGAGGCCTTACAAATAGCTGTGAAAAGAATAGAAGCGAAAAGCAAAGGAGAAAAGGAAAGATATAAGCCTCTGAATGCAGAGTTCCAAAGAATAGCAAGGAGAGATAAGAAAGCCTTCCTCAGCGATCAATGCAAAGAAATAGAAGAAAACAACAGAATAGGAAAAACAAGAGATCTCCTCAAGATAATTAGAGATTCCAAGGGAACATTTCATGCAAAGATGGGCTCGATAAAGGACAGAAATGGTATGGACCTAACAGAAGCAGAAGATATTAAGAAGAGGTGGCAAGAATACACTGAAGAACTGTACAAAAAAGATCTTCATGACCAAGATAATCACGATAACGTGATCACTGACCTAGAGTCAGACATCTTGGAATGTGAACTCAAGTGGGCCTTAGAAAGCATCACAACAAACAAAGCTAGTGGAGGTGATGGAATTCCAGTTGAGCTATTTCAAATCTTGAAAGATGATGCTGTGAAAGTGCTGCACTCAATATGCCAGCAAATTTGGAAAACTCAGCAGTAGCCACAGGACCGGAAAATGTCAGTCTTCATTCCAATCCCAAAGAAAGGCAATGCCATAGAATGCTCAAACTACCGCACAATTGCACTCATCTCACATGCTAGTAAAGTCATGCTTAAAATTTTCCAAGCCAGGCTTCAGCAATATGAGAACGGTGAACTCCCAGATGTTCAAGTAGGTTTTAGAAAAGGCAGAGGAACCAGAGATCAAATTGCCAACATCTGCTGGATTATGGAGAAAGCAAGAGAGTTTCAGAAAAACATCTATTTCTGCTTCATTGACTATGCCAAAGCCTTTGACTGTGTGGGTCACAAGAAACTGTGGAACATTCTGAAAGAGATGGGAATTTCCTAGCTTACCTGCCTCTTGAGAAACCTGTATGCATGTCAGGAAGCAACAGTCAGAACTGGACATGGAACAACAGACTGGTTCCAAATAGGAAAAGGAGTATGTCAAGGCTGTATATTGTCACCCTGCTTATTTAACTTATATTCAGAGTACATCATGAGGAATGCTGGGCTGGAAGAAGCACAAGCTGGAATCCAGATTGCTGGGAGAAATATTAATAACCTGAGATATGCAGATGACACCACCCTTATGGCAGAAAGTGAAGAGAAACTCAAAGGCCTCTTGATGAAAGTGAAAGAGGAGAGTGAAAAGGTTGGCTTGAAGCTCAACATTTTGAAAACAAAGATCATGGCATCTGATCCCATCACTTAATGGGAAATAGATGGGGAAACAGTGGAAACAGTGTCAGGCTTTATTTTTTTAGGCTCCAAAATCACTGCAGATGCTGATTGCAGCCATGAAATTAAAAGATGCTTATTCCTTGGAAGGAAAGTTATGACCAACCTAGATAGTATATTAAAAAGCAGAGACATTACTTTGCCAACCAAGGTCCGTCTAGTCAAGGCTATGGTTTTTGTCATGGTTATGTATGGATGTGAGAGTTGGACTGTGAAGAAAGCTGATTGCTGAAGAATTGATGCTTTTGAGCTGTGGTATTGGAGAAGACTCTTGAGAGTCTCTTGGACTGCAAGGAGATCCAACCAGTCCATTCTAAAGGAGATCAATCCTGGGTGTTCATTGGAAGGACTGATGCTAAAGCTGAAACTCCAATACCTGGCTACCTCATGCGACGAGTTGACTCATTGGAAAAGACTCTAATGCTGGGAATGATTGGGGGCAGGAGGAGACGGGGACGACAGAGAATGAGATGGCTGGATGGCATCACCGACTCTGTGGACATGAGTTTGAGTGAACTCCGGGAGTTGGTGATGGACAGTGAGGCCTGGTGTGCTGTGATTCATGGGGTTGCAAAGAGTCGGACATGACTGAGCAACTGAACTGAACTGAACTGAACTGATCTTGATTTGTCCATTCATATTCCAGAGATATCAAACAGCTCACTGAAGCTGAGTGTCTTTATGGAAGAGTAGATTCTTAATTGGAAGAGTAGTTAACCATATGTGAGCTGAAAGCAAGCCACCTTTCTGATCAAGGGACCACAAAAATGCCACAATAAGGATTTTTCTTGGGTTGTAAAGTTACACCCAGGATCCTCCCTTGTCCACCATCTCGTGGTAGAAAGTGGAGAGATAATCTTTACGTATAGTTTCTAGGCAAGAGAAGCAGCGGGTGTGTAGTATGTAGACTTCACTGTATTTCGTTTTCACTCCCATAACCCTCCTTTCCACTGTGCTCCTGTTACAAAATCTAGTCTTTCAGAAAACAGGCAACTGTTATCCTGTCAGTGCAGGGGGGCGGGGGAGAGAGGGGATGTGGGTAATAATTTTATTACTACAAGCATGGAGAAAGAGACCTGGGATGTTCCGGCTGCCCTGTATAAAGTTTCTCAATTAATGTCTATCTTTCAGTCCTCATCCACTCCACTTCTTTGGTGCCTGGTGTCTCCAGTAGTTAAGCCTCTCAAAGCATTTGGGACAAGTTGCTTCCAATACAGACTTTTAAAGAAAGGTAGAAGTAATCCTTTCATGAATGTCTAAATTGTCGTTTACCTAAAGAACTGGGGAAACATTCTAATCCATAAATTGCACAGATAACTTATCTCTATCCGTAACATTCATCTGTATTTAATATTGAACAGGGAAGTTTGGAGAAACCTGATACTCCTTAAGCAGTATACAGATATTCTACAGGTTAACCTTCAGTGGTTCTAATCAATAAATAAGGGCTGGCTTAATTTTTGGTATTAATTAATTCAACAATATTTATTATGGAAGCATAATAAATATTTATTTATTTGAAAATATTCCATTTATTTTGGAAACTTACAATATTCCAAGAATTAGGCATATAAAGCTTGTTTCTGCCTAGTCAAATCAACATCATGTCCTTTGTTATCTCCAGTGAGCAAGTAGGAACAAGCAGTTCATATAGCACTAACTAGCCAACCTGATGAAAAGGAGGCACATTTATTTGATTCACACATCCAAATTTGTGAAAAGAAAAATTTCTCAGTATATTAATCTATAGGATTTAGTTTTTGCAAAAACACACCCCCATTTTAAAAGTATTTATTGTGCACCAAGCACAATATTTTGTGCACTTGAAAAGGAAAAAATTGAGCATTAGACATCTTAAATAACTTGCCCAATATTAACACTAAGGTGTTGTCTACTTTCAGCTACAGTACCATAATACTGGTACTATTATTCCAACACCATCAGTGGAAACAACTGTCAGAGGTATTGTCTGCTAAATCTTTCCTATTAGGTATTTCTTCTGTACATCTTCATAAGGCATAATTTGCTATCTATTTTAATTTTCTTTGGCCTATTATAGCAGTGACAACCTTAACTAGCTAAAAAGTATATTCAAATAGGCCCCAGTAGAACTTAAAAATAAAACTTTAATGTGTTTTCTTTATACCTATTACTCTTTTCCTTCTGACCACATAATTTCACAGATTCTGTGTTTTCTTTTTACAAAGTTTTGAAACGTATATTTTGGTCTAGGAGTTTTGTATGACATTAAGACTTTGGAAGGAAAATGTCAGAAAGTATTGCTTTATTCTTCTTAAAATATAGCAAGCAATGGCCACCCAATTATTTTTTTGTTATATTAGGAATGATCTGCAAAATGTTAATTCACTCATAGAGAACAAAGCTTGTCATACTTGGTTAATAAATGAAAATGCTGTATATAACATTAACATTTTAAATTCAAATAAAACTATGTGAAGTTACTATTTAAAATGGTGTCTTGTAAAGCACACACAAAAAAATCTCCCTTACTAAAAATATTTAGTAATACAGAAAAATGACCAGAATTTTAAATAATGCTGAAAATGAAGTAAGAAATCACTGTTGCCAACATTCATTGGAAATTCTCCTAACTCTGAAGTTTTTATATATGTTTAAATTTTATGTCTGCTAGGTGATATTCAATGTATGGGTTCATTAAGGGGTTTAAAGAACTACAACACTTACTCCCTATCTCTAAAAACATATAAGACATTTGGAGGTATAAACTGTAGAACTCCAAAGCTTTCAGTTCATTGATAGGATAGTACACTCAGACCCTACAGATTGAAGAGATAGGGTTGGACAAAGAAGATTTTCCAGAGAAATTGAGACTCTAAGATTTTATAAAGAAACTGAGTTGGGCCTTGAAGGAAGGGTAGTATTGACTGTGTTTTGGTTAAGGTGAATTGAGAAGAGGCGAGAGAACACAACTGAGGATACAGGAATAGACTTTGTACATTCAAAGTTATTGAAGTTACTGATAATCTGTTTCAGGTTGAAAAGGGACATTGATTTCTTCTTATATGAAGTTTGTTAACAGTGAGCATATTTTAATTTGAGGGTGCTTCTGTGGCATGGTGTGACTGTATGTGTGTATGCTCAGTCATGTCCGACTGTTTGTGACATCATGGACTGTAGCCCACCTTGACGCTCTGTCTGTGGGAATTTCAGGGCAAGAATACTGGAGTGGGTTGCCATTTCTTTTTCCATGGGATCTTCCCTAACCAGGAATCAAACCTGCAGATCTCTTGTCTCCTGTATTGCAGGCAGATGCTTTACCAATGAGCCACCTGAGAAGACTGATATGACTATTTTGCCACTAAAAAATGTTAGGAAGGAAAACCTTGGTAACACATGTGAAAGAGAAAAAAACAGAATCCAGGAATTTTTTTTTTCCTTCCAAGCTTTCCTTCTCAATTTTTGGATTATGATATATTTACAAGATTTTTTTTTCCCTTTTCCCTGTAGCCTTTTATTGGAAACCCACTTTAGACAAGCAAAATAAAGCTAGAGGTGATTTTGATGAGGGCAATTACAGTTGGGTTCCCTAGGAAGCAGATTCTGATGTGAAGGTAAGACTGGACACAATTTATTATGCTCTTGAAATTATCACTATTGAAGAGAAAGAATGGATGAAGGATTCAGCAGGAGAAGAAGTTTGGTCCTGATGCAGCCTTACTGAATGTCTCAGCCAACCCCACAGGTTGCTCTGAAACAGACATGACATTTCTTTTTTTTTTTAATTTATTTATTTTAATTGGAGGCTAATTATTTTGCATTATTCTATTGGTTTTGCCATACATTGACATGACATTTCTTAGTCCATGATGTAGTGAGGGGCCAGGATGAAAGCTATTCCAGGAAGGAGGTGGGGCCTTAGTTATGGCAGCATTATCAAACTGAGGGGAGATTTTTGCAAAGACTACGATCTGAGAACTATCAACCCTCTTCTAATTTCTGGAGAAGTAAATTTTCCAGTACTGAAGGAAGAGCTGGCTGGTACAGCAAAGCATCTACCTCAGGAAGTCAAGCTATTTGTTAGCAATCTGGGTGCCAAAAGCATTGTTTTGCCTGAATGCAAATTCAGGTGAAGGTGTGGGTCATTCAGGCAGCATCACCAATGTCAGTATCCAAGGGCCACTACTACTCCACTAGGTAAAGAGAAGCCATGGGGTGTGTATTAGTTTGCTCGGTCTGCCATAATAAATATATCAGACTACGTGGCTTAAAAAACACAATTTCTTTTCCTACCATTTTTTGAAGCTGAAAGTCCAAGATAGGGCCTCAGTTTCTGGTGAATGCTCTCTTCCTGGTTTTCAGGTAGCCACCTTCTTTCCGTGTCCTCACCTGTCCTTTCCTTAGTATTTGAATGTGGGGAAAGATGCCCCTTCTTATTAGAACACTAATGCTTTCAAACTAGGACCCCACCCTTATGACCTCATTTAAACTTAATTACTTCTGTAGAAGCTGAAGTTCTAATACTTTGACTACCTGATGGGAAGAACTGACTCATTGGGAAAGACCCTGATGCTGGGAAAGATTGAGGACAGATGGGTAAGGGGGTGACAGAGGATGAGATGATTGGATGGCATCATTGACTCAATGGACATGAGTTTGAGCAAACTCCAGGAGATAGTGAAGGACAGGGAAGTCTGGCGTGCTGCCATTCTGAGCAAATGAAAAACAATAACTTACCTAGGAGGAACCCCAACTCCAGGTATGGCCACACTGGGGAATGGAGTTTCAACATATAAGTCTGAGGAGGGGTTGGAGAAGTGGCACACAAACATATATAGCAGGATCAGTTAACTCAGAAATTTCATGTAATTTTTTTTATAAAACTGGAGAAATATAGATTATAAATTATTTTAATTTCCCTGAATTATTGTTTTGTATTTTTTTAATCCTAGCCTGTTGGTACTGGCACTGGGACACCACAGGCCAAGCATGTAGCTGGGTAGACATGTAACTGCACACACTGCAGGTCAGCTACCTTAGAATCCCCTGAGCCCCAGGTGCCCTGGGACCTGGCCACACCCACCAAGACTCATAGTCTATAGTCTTAGGAACTGACTCATCCAACAGCAAGCTGGCTCTAGCCCAAAGAACTTCTGTGCCCTAGCCCTACTCATCAGGTTGTCAGCACCAGCTCTGAGATACTTTGGGCACCTCAGCCAGTCATCCCAGGATATGATGCGACCCTCCAGTGGGCTAACACCAGCTTTGGAACCCCATGGATGACAAGCCAGCCATGTGAGGAATTGACTCTCCCACAAGTGGACTGACTCCAACTCTGAGATCCCCAGGGCCCTGCAGTCAGAGACTACAGTGCCTACCAGTGAGTCCGCACTAGCCCTAGAACCCTCTGGGCCTAGATCCCACCAGTAGCAGTCTGAAACCTCCTTCAGGACACCTTGGGCTATTCAGCCAGCTGTCTGGAATCTGACCCCATTCACCAGCAGGCTAACACCAACTTTGGGACACAATGGATCCTGCAGCTAGCCATGTCAGGAACAAGTTCCACTCAGCAGTAGGCTGTCTCTAGTCTGGGATCAATGGCCCCACAATCAACTACCCTGGGACCTGACTCCACCCACCAGTGGGCCAGCACTAGCTCTGGGACCCCTTAAATCTTCAGAGTCAGCTACCTCATGATCTGACCAGGTTCACTAACAGATGGCAGCCTCTAAACAAGGCAAGGCCTGGCAACCAAATGGGCCAGAGATCAGCCATGCCTATCAGACCAACCACAGTAGTCATTCTGCCACAACAGAAGGGCCCATGCAGCCCACCTAGAGCATATAGCCCTCGTGACCACAGGGCAGTACATTGCTGGGACATGTGGCAAGTCTCCTACCTAAGGCCACTTCTCCAAGATCAGAAAACATAACCAACTTACCAAATACATCTAAATAAAAACAAGAAATTAAGTGAAATGAGGCAACAGAGGAATATGTTCTAAATGAAGGAATAAGAAGAAATGGAGATAAGCAAATTATCCAATGAAGAGTTCAAGGTAATGATAATAAAGATGCTCAGAGAACTTGGGAGATGAATGAACAGACACAGTGAGAAGTTTAACAAAATGTTTGAAAATATAAGGAAGAATGAAACAAAGCTTAAGAATACAATAACTGAAATAAAGTATGTTAAAAGGAATCAGCATATTAGATAATACAGAGGAATGGATCAGTGAACTATAAATAGAGTAGTGGAAAAATCACTGAAGTGGACACAAAAAAGAAAAAAGAATTAAAAAAAGAAGAGTGTGTAAGAGAACTATAGGCAACATTAAGCATACTAACATTCACATTATAGGGGTCCCTGATGGAGAAGAGAGAGAGAGTACGGGGCAGAGAACATATTGAAAGGCATAATAGCTAAAACTTCCCTAACTTGGGAAAGGACAGAAACATCCAGGTCCAGGAATCAAAGAGAGTTCCAAACAGGATCAACCCAAAGATCAAACTAAGATACATTGTAATTAAAATGAAAAAAAAATAATAAAGAGAGAATATTAAAAGCAGCAAGGGGAAAGCAACATATTATGTGCAGGAAACGTCCATAAAATAATCAGTTGACTTAAGCAGATGCTTTGCTGCTCAGAAGATATATTTAAAGTGATGAAAGGAAAAAAAAAAAAAAACATACAACCAAGAATACCAAGGGTATCACTTAAATTTGAAGGGACATGTAAAGTTTTACAGACCAGCAAAAGCTAAAAGAGCTCAGCACCACAAATCAGCTTTATAAGAAATGTTAAAGGGACTCCTGTAAATGAAAAAGAAAAGGCCACAACTATAAATATCAAAATTATGAAAGGTAAAATCTCATCAGTAAAGACAAATACAAAATAAAGGTAGAAATCACTTATAAAGCTAGTAGGAAGGTTAAAAGACAAATATATACAAAACAAAAGGATATAAACATGGTGTCACAAACAGTAAACATTGAAATAGATAATAAAAATACAAGGTTGTGAAAATGTGTTCATATGTAGATCATCAACTTATACTAATTACACACACATGCCCCTATATATAGCAAGGTATACCACAAACCAAACATCTATGGCAGAAACGCAAAAAAGAGAAAAGAATCCAAGCATAACAGTAAAGAGAGTCATTAAATCACAAGAGAAGAGAGTAAAAGAAGAAAGGAACAAGTAAGTGCAGAACAACCAGAAAACAGTTAACAACATGACAATAAGTACATACCTATCAATAATTACCTTAAATGTAATTGGACTAATGCTGCAGTCAAAATATATAGTGACTGAAAGAATACTAAAAGAAGATCCTTATATGTATATGCTGCTTATAAGAGACTCACTTCAGATCTAAATGGACAAGAGACTGAAGTGTGGAGGTGGAAGAAGTTATTCTTTGCAAGTAGAAACAAAAAAAGGTGCGTAACAATACTTATATTAGACAAAATAAACTTTAAAACAAAGACTTTAACAAGAGACAAAGAGGGACATTACATAATGATCAAGGGAATTGAACCAGGAAGAAGATATAATAATTTAAAATATACATTCACTCATCATGCTGCTGCTGCTGCTAAGTCGCTTCAGTCGTGTCCCACTCTGTGCGACCCCAGAGATGGAAGCCCACCAGGCTACCCCGTCCCTGGGATTCTCCAGGCAAGAACACTGTAGTGGGTTGCCATTTCCTTCTCCAATAGAAGCACCTAAAATATTAACAGACATAAATGGAGAAATTGACAGTAACACAATAATAATAGGGGACTTTAATACCCCATTTACAACAAAGGACAGATTATCCAGACAGAACATCAGCATAAAAACACTGGCCTTAAAGTTAAAATTAGATCATCTGGCTTAGTAGATATAAATAGAACAATCCATCCAAAAGCAACAAAATATACATTCTTTCAAAGTGCACACAACATTCTACAGGAAAGATAATATACTTGTCCACAAAATAAGTCTCAATGATTTTAAGATGATTGAAATCATATTAAGCATGTTTTCTGACTACAATGTTATGAGACAAGAAAGCAACTATAAGGGGAAAAAACTGCAAAAAACAGAAATATGTTGAGACTAAACAATATGTTATAAAAGGACAAATGTGTCACTGAAGAATTCAAAGAGGAAATTAAAAAAAATACCTGGAGATAAATGAAAATGAAAATATAACAATCCAAATCTATGGGGTATAGTGAAAGTAATTCTAAGAGGGTAGTGATACAAGCCGACCTTAGGAAACAAACAAACAAAAATCTGAAGAAACCTAATCATGCATTTAAAGGAATTGGAAAGAGAAGAATAAACAAACCCAAGGTTAGTAAAAGGAAAGAAGTCATAGAGACCAGTGCAGAAATAGATAAAATGGAGACTAAAAACAATACAAAAGATGAATGAAAATAATGGCTGGTTCCTTGAAAACTTAAAAAAGATGTTTAACCAGTCTCATCTAGAAAAAAATTGTGTACAATAAAATCAGACATGAAAAAGAAGTTATAACTGACATCAGAGAAATACCAATGATTATAAGTGATACTGTAAATAATTATACACCAATAAAATGGACTCTTGAGAGTCCCTTGGATGCAAGGAGATCCAACCAGTCCATTCTAAAGATTGATCCTGGGTGTACCTTGGAAGGACTGATGCTAAAGCTGAAACTCCAATACTTTGGCCACCTCATGCGACGAGTTGACTCACTGGAAAAGACTCTGATGCTGGGAGGGATTGGGGGCGGGAGGAGAAGGGGACGACGGAGAATGAGATGGCTGGATGGCATCACCGACTCTGTGGACATGAGTTTGAGTGAACTCCGGGAGTCGGTGATGGACAGGGAGGCCTGGCGTGCTGTGATTCATGGGGTCACAAAGAGTGGGACACGACTGAGAGACTGAACTGAACTGAATTGAAAATGGACAACCTAGAAGAAACAGAAAAAAATCCCAGAAATGTACAGTCTCTTAAGACTAACTTAAGAAGAAATAGAAAATACGAACAGATCAGTTACCAGTAGTGAAGCTGAATCAGTAATGGAAAAACTCCTAACATACAAGATTTCAGCACCAGAGAGCTTCACAGGTGAATTCTACTAAACATTTGCTGCTTCTGCTAAGTTGTTTCAGTTGTGTCCGACTCTGTGAGACCCCATAGATGGCAGCCCACAAGGCTCCTCTCTCCCTCGGATTTGCCAGGCAAGAACACTGGAATGGGTTGTCATTTCCTTCTCCAATGCATGAAAGTGAAAAGTGAAAGTGAAGTTGATCAGTCGTGCCTGACTCTTAGCAACCACATGGACTGCAGCCCACTAGGATCCTCCTGGGATTTTCCAGGCAAGAGTACTGGAGTGGGTTGCCATTGCCTTCTCTGAATAAACATTTAGAGAAGCGTTCATACCAAACCTTCGCAAACTATTCCAAAAAGTTACAGAGGAAGGAATGCTTTTACACTCATTTTACAAAGCCAGCATCAACCCGATGCTAAAATCAGAAAACGATATTAAAATATAGGACAATTACAAGCCAATAACACTGATGAACATAGATATAAAAATCCTCAATAAAATATAATAAACTAAATTCAATAATGTATTAAAAGAATCATACATCATAATCAAGTGAGATTTAATCCCAGACATGCAAGTATTGTTCAATATCCACATATCAATCAGTGTCATATACCACATTAACAAACTGAAGAATAAAAACCATATGATCATCTCAATAGATGTAGAAAAAGCTTTTGACAAAATTCAGCATCCATTCATTATAAAAATCCTAAGCAATGTGGGCATAGAGGGAACATCAGTTCAGTTCAGTTCATTTCAGTTCAGTCGCTCAGTCGTGTCCGACTCTTTGCGACCCCATGAATCACAGCAAGCCAGGCCTCCCTGTCCATCACCAACTCCTGGAGTTCACTCGAACTCATGTCCATCAGGTAGGTGATGCCATCCAGCCATCTCATTCTCTGTTGTCCCCTTCTCCTCCCGCCCCCAATCCTTCCCAGCATCAGAGTCTTTTCCAATGAGTCAACTCTTTGCATGAGGTGGCCAAAGTATTGGAGTTTCAGCTTTAGCATCAGTCCTTCCAATGAACACCCAGGATTGATCTCCTTTAGAATGGACTGGTTGGATCTCCTTGCAGTCCAAGGGACTCGCAAGAGTCTTCTCCAGCACCACAGTTCAAAAGCATCAATTCTTCGGCAATCAGCTTTCTTCACAGTCCAACTATCACATCCATACATGACCACAGGAAAAACCATAACCTTGACTAGACGGACCATTGTTGGCAAAGTAATGTCTCTGCTCTTTAATATGCTGTCTAGGTTGGTCATAATTTTCCTTCCAAGGAGTAAGCGTCACCTCAACATAATAAAGACCATGTATGACAAGCCCACAACTAACATCATACTAATGGATGAAAAGCTGAAAGCATTTTCTCTAAGATTAGCAGTAAGACAGGAATTCTCACTCTCACTACTTTTATTCAGTGTAATATTTGAAGTCCTAAAGCAGCAGTCAGATAAGAAAAAGAAATTAAAGACGTCCGAATTGGTATGGAAGAAATAAAGCTGTCACTGTTTGCGGATAACCCAACCCAGGTCTCCTGCATTCCAGGAAGATTCCTTACCCTCTGAGCCACAAGGGAAGGCTGATACTATGCATGTGTGTGCTAAGTCGCTTCAGTCGTGTCCAACTCTTTGTAATCCTATGCACTCAATATTGCCAGACTCCTCTGTCCTTTGGTTTCTTCAGGCAAGAATACTGGAGTGGGTTGCCTTGACCTCCTCCAGGGGATCTTCTTGACCCAGGGATCAAACCCTCGTCTCTTATGTCTCCTGCACTGGCAGGTGGGTTCTTTACCACTAACACCACCTGGGAAACCTGGTATTATACACAGAAAATCTTAAATATACCACCAAAATAATAGTTGAATTCATCAATGATTTTGGTCAAGATGCATTAATTAAACAGATTAATAAACAAATACGTTATATTTCTATACATTGTTAGTGAACTATTAGGAAGAGAAATTTAGAAAACAGTACTGTTTACAATCATGTAAAAAAGTAAAATACCTAGGAATAAATCTAATTAAGGAGATGAAAACTCTGCCTTCTAAAAACTATATAATGTTGATGTAAGAAATTAAAGATGACACAAACAGGTGGAAACATACCTTGCTCGTTAATTAGAAGAATTAGTATTATTAAAGTGGCCATACTATTAATACCAAAGATAGTCTACAGGTTCAATGTAATCCTTATCAAATACCAAGGGTATTTTTTACAGAACTGAAACAAATAGTTCTAAGATTTATATGAAAACACAAAGACCCCCAGATAACTGAAAGAATCTTAAGAAAAAAGAACAAAACTGGAAGTATCATGCTCCCTGATTTCTGAATATAAGAAAGCTACAATAATCAAAATAATATTGTTCTTGCACAAAAATAGACACATGGATCAATGGGACAGGATAGAAAGTGTAGAAATTAACCCACACTTTTATGGGCAATTAATCTGCAATAAAGGAAACATGAAGACAAAATGGGTAAACGAGAGTCTCTTCAAAAAAGGGTATTAATAAAACTGGACAGCTACCTGCAAAAGAAAGTAAAAGTGGAGTAAACACCTGAATGGAAGACCTGAAATTATAAAACATAAGCAGTGTGCTCTCTGACAGCAGTCTGAGAAATATATTTTGTGAATGTATTCTCAGATAAGGGGACACAAAAGCAAAAATAAACAAATGAGACTACATCACACCAAAAAACTTTTGCATACAAGAAAAACACTGACAAAATGAAAAAAAGTCGGCCTATCTAATGGGAGAAGTTTCAAATTATATATCTGATGAGGGCTTAATATTCAAAATTACAAAGAACTCAGACAATTCAACATCATAAAAATTGTCAACAAATTAAAAAATGGAAGACTTGAATATTTTTAAGAAGATATGCAAATGGCCAATCAGTTGAGTTCAGTTCAAATAGGACACATTAAAAAAAAATGCTCAATATCACTACACATCAGGGAAATGCAAGTTAGCACCATAATGTTATTATCACACACCTATCAGAATGGCTGTTATCAGACAGAAAAAATACCAAGTATTGACAAAGGTCTGATGAGAGGGGAATCTTTGTGCATTGTTGGTGTAGGCACTATGCAAGAAAGTTTCTCAAAAAAAAATAAAAAAATAAAAACAGTACTATTGCATTATCCCACAATTTTATTCCTGAGTATTTATCTGGAGAAGATGAAAACACTAATTTAAAAATATGACTACACACTTATGTTCATTACAACATTATTTACAATAACTGGGCTTCCCTGGTGGCTCAGATGACAAAGAATCTGCCTGCGATGCAGAAGACCTGGGTTCAATCCCAGTCCAGGGGTCCCCTGGAGAGAAAATGGTAACCCACTCAAGTATTCTTGCTCGGAGAATCCCACGGACAGAGGAACCTGGTGGGCTACAGTCCATGGGGTCACAAAGAGTTAGACAAAACTAAGCAAACGTTTTGATTTCAGTTTCAAGATATGGAAGCAACCTAAGCGTCCATCAATAGATGAATTGATAAATAAGATGTGGTATACATATAAAATGGAATAATACTCAACCATAGAAAAATAAAATCTTATCATTTGCATCAGCATGGATAAACCTAGAAGGTATTATTCTAAGTGAAATATTCAGAGAAAGAAAAATATTACATAATTTAAATTTTAAGTGGAATCTGCCCCCCCCCAAAAGAAAATGAACATGCATAAGAAAACAGATATAGAATCATAGATACAGAGAAGAAACAGATGGTGGCCAAAGAAGAGGATGCATGGTGAAAGGGAGTAATAAATGAGAAAGATTTCATGACCCAGACAATCACAATGTTGTGATCACTCACCTAGAGCCAGACATCCTGGAACGTGAAGTCAAGTGGGCCTTAGGAAGCATCACTGCAAACAAAGCTAGTGGAGGTGATGGAATTCCAGTTGAGCTATTTCAAATCTTGAAAGATGATGCTGTGAAAGTGCTGCACTCAATATGCCAGCAAATTTGGAAAATTCAGCTGTCAGGGAATGTTTAACAGGAGGATTCCTACGTGCTGTTTCTCACAAGTCCTTTGTTTCTTTGCAAGTGGAGTAAGCAAACTTTTCCCAGGAACCGGGGTCATTATGTGAGACAGGCTTGGATCTCCTCTAGTAAACATTCTCTTTAAGACAAATCTGCTTAGTCTCTTCCCCCTTTTCCTTGAGATATGGATTGTCTCCAGGCCTTGTGACCATTATTAACCCCTGGTTCCCTTGGTAATGGTTATTGTACATTTGGTTTTCTGATCTTTATCACTGTTGAAAGAAATATCTTGTACCACAGCCTTTATATACTCAAAGAGAAATCATTAAGGTACCTTTGCTCCATCAGAGCTTGGGTTCCCATGTCTTTCTTTCCTTCTTTTTTTTTTTTTCTCTCTCTCTCCCCTCAGCTGATTCCTTAGAGCGTAGAAACCCGTCTTGCCCACTCTCCTACCCGGGCTTCTAAGACTCTCTCAAGAAGGCGCCCTGTGCCTTCACTCCCCTTCAAGAGGGTGCCCGTTGCCTTCGTGGGAGACGCAAGTCCTGTGCCAAGGACTTTATTGGTTTTCTGTATAAACTAGGGAGTATCAGCCTCTTTCTCTCTTTCACTCTTATCGTCGTCTCTGGACAACCAGGTCCCAGGTCCACAAAGGAACCCAACACTCAGCAGTGGCCACAGGACTGGGAAAGGTCAGTTTTCATCCCAGTCCCAAAGGAGGCAATGCTAAAGAATGCTCAAACTACCGCACAATTGCATTCATCTCACAAGCTTGTAAAGTGATGCTTAAAATTCTCCAAGGCAGTCTTCAGCAATAGGTGAACCGTGAACTTCCAGATATTCAAGTTGGTTTTAGAAAAGGCAGAGGAACCAGAGATCAAATTGCCAACATCTGCGGGATCATCGAAGAAGCAAGAGAGTTCCAGAAGAACATCTATTTCTGCTTTATGGACTATGCCAAAGCCTTTGACTGTGTGGATTACAATAAACTGTGGAAAATTCTTACCACCATATCACCTGACCCGCCTTTTGAGGAACCTGTATGCAGCTCAGGAAGGAACAGTTAGAACTGGACATGGAACAACGGACTGGTTTCAGATAGGAAAAGGAGTACATCAAGGCTGTATATTGTCACCCTGCTTATTTAACTTATATTCAGAGTACATCATGAAGAATGCTGGGCTGGAAGAAGCACAAGCTGGAATCAGGATTGCCGGGAGAAATATCAATAACCTCAGATATGCAGATGACACCACCCTTATGGCAGAAAGTGAAGAGGAGCTAAAGAGCCTCTTAATGAAAGTGAAAGAGGAGAGAGAAAAAGTTGGCTTAAAGCTCAACATCAGAAAACTAGGATCATGGCATCCAGTCCCATCACTTCATGGGAAATAGATGGGGAAACAGTGGAAACAGTGGCTGACTTTATTTTTCTGGGCTTCAAATTCACTGCAGATGGTGATTGCAGCCATGAAATTAAAAGACGCTTACTCCTTGGAAGGAAAGTTATGACCAACCTAGATATCATATTAAACAACAGAGACATTACTTTGTCAATAAAGGTCCGTCTTAGTCAAGGCTGTGGCTTTTCCAGTGGTCATGTATGGATGTGAGAGTTGGACTATAAAGAAAGCTGAGCACCAAAGAATTGATGCTTTTGAAATGTGGTGTTGGAGAAAACTCTTGAGAGTCCTTTGGACTGCAAGGAGATCCAACCAGTCTATCCTAAAGGAGATTGGTCCTTGGTGTTCATTGGAAGGACTGATGTTGAAGATGAAGCTCCAATACTTTGGCCACCTGATGCAAAGAGCTGACTCATTGGAAAAGACCCTGATATTGGGAAAGATTGAGGGCAGGAGGAGAAAGGGACGACAGAGGGTGAGATGGTTGGATGGCATCATCAACGCGATGGACATGGGTTTGGTTGGACCCCGAGAGTTGGTGATGGAGAGGGAGGACTGGTGTGCTGCTGTTCATGGGGTTGCAAAGAGTTAGAAATGACTGAGTGAGTGAACTGAACTGAACTGAAGAGGTAAAAACTTCCGGTTGAAAAACAAAAGTTACCAGTTTGAAATGTATAGAGTGTGGAATACAGTCAATTATTATGTAATACCTTTATATGGTGACAAATGAGAACTGGATTTAGAATGATGATTATTTTGAAATATATAGAATTATAGAATCACTATGTTGTATATCAGGAACTGACATGGTGTTGTAGGTCACTTATGCTTCAGAAGTAAACAAACTCATAGAAAAAGAGATTAGATTTGCGGTTACCAGAGGCAGTGGGTGAGGTGGTGGGGAATTGGACAAAGGAAGTCAGAAGGTACAAAATTCCATTTATAACGTAAATAAAGGATGTAATGTGCAACAGACAAGGATAATTAACACTGATAGATATTGTATATGAAGTTGTTAAGAGGGTAAATCCTAAAGATTCACCACAAGGGAAAATATATTTCCTATTGCTTTAATTTTGGATCTGTATTAGATGATGGATATTCTCTAAACTTACTGTGATAATCATTTCATGATATATGTAAGGAAAATCTTTATGTTGCACACCTTAACTTTACACAGTGCTGTATGTCAATTATATCACAATTAATCCTGGAAGAGGTAAAAAAGTGAGAGTTTTCGTTTGTTTTTTGCTTTTTCACCCTTGCATAGAAATCAAACAAATAAACAACTCAAAATAATACTACTCCCCACGTCAACCAATCTCAGATCCATTTTTCTTCCATTGCCCTTTTGCAAGTTGGCTCGGATGGCTTGGGGTCACCAGTGCTGATGATTAAGTGCCTACTTGAAGAACTGTCTTGCTTTGGGCTGAATTCTACTCAATACAGGGATATTTTCTTTCAGGGGGAACTTTAGGAACAAACAAGTTTATTCGGGATAAATTTGACAATGCCAAAGAATTTTAGTCCAATTTTCTTCCCATCAAAACTTACTGAAAATAGTAATTATACATTCATTTACTCAATACTTTAAGGCATTGCTTTGTATTCCAGGCTTTTCATTTTGTGTTTAATTTAACACCCAACCCCACTGACAATTACTGACATACCTTCTAAAAATTAGAAGTCTTAAATTGTTTTTACATTCAATTTCTAATTAAAAATGAACTCATTATTTTTTGTTACATATAACTTGAAAATTCCTAGAGTTGCAATTGAAATGAGTAATTTGCTCTGTTTTTCTGTGATGGTATGTATATAGGTTATAAAATATTCAGTTGAATTAATTGATGGTTGAGGAAAATGAATTTTTTGTGATTACAAATGATTAGATTAAATGAAATCTTTTATAATCATATACATCACAGTATGACTCCATAACATTTGACCTTTTTGACAACTCTCAAGCAAATGCTCTGCTCAGCTGTTAATGGACTGAGGGGAATTCACTACTTAAAAGAATGCGAAGCACTCTTTTTTCCTCTTGAATGTTCATATGACAGTGCAATGTAGAAAGACAGCAATTCCTTTGATATTTTGATATAAGAGGAAAGGATATTGAAAATCTTACCCTGTGAAGAGTGAAGACATATTTTCAGGCCTTTTGGGAGGTAAGGGGAGTGTTCAGACAGTGGATGGGAAACTGAGATGAGGAAGTGAAGTAAGAATTTTTACACTACAAAAGTCTCAGTGTTTTTTCAGTTTTCTATGTCCTATTTGACTTTGCTTCCTCTTTTGTGTTAAGCGATTTATAGATAATAATGATAGATAGGGTTTTCAGACTATCTCCTAAGCCTGACCCTACTGTCAAGTTGTTCATAAAACCCACAGCATACTTTCTTTCTGGCATGGCATTGAGGATGAAATCACATTTTAATCTCCTATGTCTGGAGTATTTCAGCTGGAGGGTAGAGAGCAGTTCCATTGTTCTCCTCTGTGACAGCTTTATATGTTCTTTAGAGGATGATGAGCAGTAGAATTTCTTTTCTTCTCTTTTCTTCATTTCTTTATATGCCAAATTTCAGAAATTAACAATTGAAATATGTAACCTGTGACACTGAGGTCCTAATAATATCCTTCCATTGAATGTGGGACATATCTTGTCATAATTCTTAAGTGGATTTCTGACCTAAAAGATAAAACAATCACTTTAAGTTCGTCTTTTCCGAAGCTTATATGAATTGGTTGGAATTCAGTCCTGCTGAGGGTGTTTCAGAGACATTATCAATTGTAAATGTTCTTCTTTATTTGCAGTGTAAATGGATATTTAGAAAATGTTATGCTGCGATATCTATTTATCAGTGTATCTGTGTAATGTTCTTTCAGGTGATGTATCAGTGAGAGAGTAACACGTTATATAACCAAGAGCTAAAATTTGTGAAACAAAGCAATTATTTGGAGCCAGAATAATAAGGAAGACTTACAGAAGAGACGAAGGGTAAATCTTTGAACTGTAGAATTATTTATTCCAAGAATGAGGGCCCAAACCAAGTGTGAGAGTAGGACTAATTAGACTGTATTTCAGAAGTCATGAGAAGATTGCCCTAACTAAATTTCCAAGAAGTAGTGCAGTGAAAACGGGGCCTTTTCAAATTTAGTTATCATTTTACTTCCCACATCCAGAGTGGGGTTTTTGGTAAAATAGGCTCTCAAGAGTTATTTGTTGAATGAATGAGTGGATATAACTCAAGTAAGTGAAAAGCCAGCAATAAGACTGGGTGGGTCAAGATTATATTCTGAGGACATTTAGCTAAATATTTGACTTTGTGAGAGAGGCTTGTAAGTAATTTCATCCAGCTGACCAGTTGCCATTTTCCACCTGACAGCCAGATATACTAGTGACTTGATGTCCAGTCCCCTTTCATCTGCAGTCTTACAGCCTCAAGTAGATAATGTCATTTTGCCATGATGAGAATCACGTACAAACTCGTGTTTTCTTCAATTGAACCTTTGAGTGTGAGAAGTTACCGATAACCAGAGCTTAGAGAAAAATCTCCAAAGAAGCTGAAAAGACATTGAAAAAAAAAGGACCTTTGTACAGGACATTTTCTATTGGTCTGTTCTCCACACATCTTCTCACAGCAAAAACGTGCTTAGAAACCAAATTGTCACTTTATCAGGAGAGTTTTGTTAGCCAGGAGAGCACCAGGCAGGTCAATAGAAATGTACTGTGAGCTGTCTGGTACTCTGACCCATGTCTGAATTCCATAGTCAAGGCAACTGTGGAAGTAGATTTGAGTTTTCTCTGATTCAGATGAAACAGACAACCTTACATTTACCTTAATCTTTGTGGAAGTTTAGCAGCCCACAAGAGGAAGTTTACTATAATCCCTAACTATTCCTTGCACATGTTAGATCTGCTTCAGTTTTTTTTCCCCAGAATGTTGTCAACTGCGTGGTTAGAAAAGAGGAATGTCATCTCACTGGCCTCACTTGAAATCCTTCAACCTGTCCCTGGGGCCTTCAGTATAACATCCAAAATCATTAGAACGAGTACAAAACTCATCAGGTACCTCACATTCCCCTTCCCTGTTTCCCTTTTTGAGATTGTATAGAGTACCCACTATATGCCAGGAACTAGGCTCATTGCCAAGGATCCAAAGATGAAAAAGTAATACAGACTTGCAGGGTCAAAATGACCACTTCTTAGCCCTAATCTCAAAAATGTTTAAATGGAACTTTTTGCACAGTAATCTTTCTGCCTGCCTCTTCTCCTCTCTATTTTTCACTTGATTTCCACTTGTTCTTAAAAATACACCCAGGTGCCAGCCCACCTGTCCCTCTCGAGGACCTGCAGGCCAGAGGCATCTGTATTTCCAGGGCATATCATGTTTTCCTCTCTTGCAGCCCTTGTGTGACATGCTTTTCTTTGAGAAGAAAGCCTGTATTTTTCATATTTCCCTCTGGCAATTTGTATGATGCCTGTCATAAGCAGGTACTTAATAAACCTTAGTTACTCTCTTCTATTATCTTAGAATTTTCTTGATCAAATTTTATTTTTTCAGATAATTATTTTGATAGAGTGATTTCATTCATTCTCTTGGCAAAAAGTTCCTGAAAATTTAGTTGGTGTCAGGCACAGTTAATTCTCAGTTTCTCCAGCCACAATCCTGTTGATGAAATGGAAGCTCAATTATATATTGACAGTCTCACAGTTTCTATCTGGCAGAAATGCTTTGCTCACTCAGATCTATGTGACTCCAAAACCCAAGCTCCTCTTTTATGCCAGGCTTTTTCCTTGAGGATAAAGCACAATTTTTTGGTACATTTTATATAGCAAATAAAAATATACTGCAATTTAAATTTTGTCATCATAAGGTCTTTAAGATCTCCAAATTCACTTGTCAATTAATCATAATGAGCATATCGTTTAAAATCCCATTTTCAGTCAGGATTGAACATAAGAAAACAGTCACTTAAGTTTTTTTGCTTTTCTCCTTTTCTATAAATTATCAAATGGAAAAACAAAATAATTTTTATACTCAATGCAAGAAGGAGAAAATTTCAATGCGAACTACATTCTTCATCATCTATGCTTGTGGATTGAATGCGTCATCTATGCTTGTGGATCTGAGGAGCAGCTTCAGATTTATTTCTCTAGTCACTCCTGTAATGGGGGCATAGGGGGAGAAATTTTGTTTCCTGTTATCTCCCTATTATAAATTTAATATAAATGCAGGAGTACTCTCAGGTCTATATGTATTGTGAAAACAAGGATGGATGATTCGGGGTGGAAGCCAACAGAGAAAATAATTAAGCTACAGTTGATTGTTCCTAGTTTATATAGCAGATTAAAGATGGCTGCACATTCTTTAACATTCTTTCCTTAGAGAAGTGAGGTTTATTTCTCCTTCTCTTGAATTTGGGCAGACTCTCTGATTGCTTTGACTGATGTCATACTGTGACTATGACACAACGCTTCTTTCTAGGGCCAGGGTTAATACTTCAATAAATGAAAGTCACTTAGTCGTGTCTGACCCTTTGCAACCCCGTGGACTATACAGTCTATGGAATTCTCCAGGCCACAATACTGGAGTGGGTAGCCTTTCCCTTCTCAAGTGTATCTTCCTATTCCAGTGATCAAACCCAGGTTTCCCACATTGCAGGTGGATTTTTTACCAGCTGAGCCACAAGGGAAGTCCAACGACTGGAATGGGTAGCCTATCCCTTCTCCAGAGGATCTTCCCGATCCAGGAATCGAAACGGAGTCTCCTGCATTGCAGGTGGATTCTTTACCAACTGAGCTATCAGGGAAGTCCTAATACTTCGATAGCTGTAACTTTATTTCTCAGAATTCTCAGTTTAGATTCCTAATCTACCCTGTAAGAAGCCCAACATGGTGACCATGAAAAGAGCAGGACTGCATGAAGAGAGAAAGGGGCCCATGGAGCCAAATCTTTCAGATTTACTTGAAAAGAGCCGGACTTGAACCTTCCGTTCACATGCCGCCACCAGCTGAATATTATTACTGAGTAACTGCCACTGATGCTGCATTCTTCTGGGAGCAGAACAGTCTTCCAGATGAGCCCTTCCTGAATTCTTAAACTATATTAATCCACTAAAGTTTGAGGTAGTTTGTTGAGCATAATATGTAATTAGAACAGTTTGTATTTAGTCATCATTTAACAGTTACTTTAAGTGGTTCCGCATCCAGTGTAGTACTCGCTGAGGATACCTCTATACACTGTGCCTTTCTTCTCTCTGGTGGCAGGGCCACCATAATACACATGCTAGCTAAAGGGGAAGATGTGGGTTACAGTGCATTTAAAAAAAATATTCTCTAACTTACAGCAAACATTCATTTTTATTTACCACATGAAATTTTCCGGCTTATGCAGCTGTTTTCTCTCAGTATTCTTACCATATGTTGAGTATGGTCATTTGCCAAGCCTTTATTTATTTATTTAAAAAAATTTTTTATTGGAGGCTAATTATTTTACAATATTATATTGGTTTTGCCATACATTGACATGAATCCGCCCCAGGTGTACATGTGTCTTTATTATGCCATCATGCAGATGGTGAAGCTGAGACACAGAGGGCTGGTTACTTCTCTGCAGTGACATGGCTGAGATTCTCAGAGCACAAAGTATTTTCCCTTTATATGCATCTCAAATTTAATTATATTTAAGGTGATCATCTCCTAAATATCTGTCATACCAGCTAGACTTTAAATTTGTAAAGGTCAATGAGCTTCTCTGTTTTGTTTATCACTCCATACTTAGAACTTAATCCACTGCCTGACAGGAAATACTCACTCAGTACTGCTGCTGCTGCTGCTAAGTCGCTTTAGTCGTGTCCGACTCTGTGCGACCCCATAGACGGCAGCCCACCAGGCTCCGCCATCCCTGGGATTCTCCAGGCAAGAACACTGGAGTGGGTTGCCATTTCCTTCTCCAATGTGTGAAAGTGAAAAGTGAAAGTGAAGTCGCTCAGTCGTGTCCAACTAGTAGCGACCCCATGGACTGCAGCCCACCAGGCTCCTCAGTCCATGCGATTTTCAAGGCAAGAGTACTGGAGTGGCTTACTCAGTACTAGCTGAATGAATAAATTAATTAATAATGGTAGAGCTCTCACTCAATTCTGGGTTTCCTGATTCAGAAGGGCTGTTTCTTTCTATCATATCAATGAGTGATGAGAAGGTATGAGTCATTTAGGAATTTCAGTAAGACTGCACAGTCAGCAGCCACACTTTCCTTTTCTCCTACTTCCTTTTTCAACAGGGCATATCTGTGTGCAGGAAATATGCATTCTGAAAATTTTTCTTAGTAATTCTGGTATATCTCCCATTGAAAACTAAGACACAAGCAATTATTGGTCTCTTACTGGCATGTTGTTACATATGAGGAAATTCTCTTAGAAAATACAGTGGTTTTATACTTGAAAAGAAAATACTCAAAAGCTGAGGAATCTACCTTCATGATTGAAAGGATGGAGGATTGAGAGCAACAAGAGAGTCTCGGTTAAACAATCATCAGTGGTGTGAGAAGACAGTTCACTTTTAGGCATCTCAGCATGTGTTAGCTAATGTGGCTCCCATAAAGAAAACTATGCCAGTTTGCTTCCACTGTTATTTACCCAAATGTTTCTTAGCTCTAAAAGGCCCTTGAACTAAGTGCCAGGTTCTAAGAACTGGTCATGATCCTTCGGAGCTGCCTGCAGGCTGGCATACCTGGGGAACAAGGTGCTGACTCCCAAGATTCCTGCCCTTTCCTTTTGTGCTTCTTAGGGCTCACAGCCAAAGGAGCAATGAGAACGGGTGGCCAATATAGTTAGGGAAAAGGTGCTATGAATCTTGTGTTGCTGGCTAGTCAGAACTCACAAATGGGTTTCTTAGATCTGAGTGTCTGGGATTCTGTTGTCTGCTGACACAGTTCTTAAGTCAGGAATAGGCAAAAGGAATATGTACTTTAAGGTAAGTAGAATGTTTCTATAATTTATCAGACTAGCAGCAGCTTCTCTTTATTGGAGTCAAAACTAATGGCTCAATAAGAAGGAAAAAAGAGAAAAGGCAGGAGGGAAGAAGTAGAAAGGGAGAAAGACGGGGGAAGGAAAGGGAGAGATGTAAAAGCAGGGAGGGAAAGAGAGCAGAAGTACACATGTGAGCCAGAGGGGGAGCCTTAGCTCTAGGGAAAATATTTCCTGCTGCCATATATGTATGTGTTCACACATAGTGAAAGCACTATTGGATTAGGGTTATATGCAAAATAAGATATTTTAAGAAATGAGTGATTCTAGATAACTGATACAATATATATTGTATATATATATTTTCATTTTTGTTTAGTTGCTAAGTTCTGTCTGACTTTTTGCAACCCTGTGAACTGTGGGCTGGCAGGCTCCTTTGTCCATGGGATTTTCCAGTCAAGAACACTGGAGTGGGTTGTCATTTCCTTCTGCAGGGGATCTTCCCTACCCAGGGATCGAACCCATGTTTCTTGCACTGGCAGGCAGATTCTCTACAATTGGGACACCAGGGAAATGGTACTCTGTATAACAAATGCCAAATTACAAGATGATACTAGAAATTGACATGTGGGTTATCTCAACTGTGAGGAAGAAGAAGACAGAGAAAACCTGGTATCCTAAGAGGATGTTTGCAAATGGTATTCCACACAATTTAGTCATTCCAAGAGAAGAGCCGCTGCTCCAGAGATGTATTGCGAATCATAAAGATGGCCCCTAGACACCAAAGGAAGCTTTACATATATTGTATTTAATCTCTTTAAATTAGGGAAGTGTTCAACTTTTAAAGGTTTTCATAGTCAAATTATTTGAAATATATGGGAAAAAGCAAAGATTAAGCTAAGAATACTCGAAAGCTCATCTTTCAATAACAAATTCTGTCAGTTTTTTGTGTTGTTACCATTGTTTTTAAATTTTGAAAAGCAATCTTCTTAAAACAGCATTCCATAAAGGACAGAACTTATCTGTTTTCTCCCACTCTAGACAAAAACACTCTTGTTTGCGTAGTCCCATGGAGTCCAGCAAGCCAGTAAATTTTTGTTGCATTTAAAAAAAAATTATTTATTTTAATTGGAGGTTAATTACTTTACAATATTGTATTGGTTTTGCCATACATTGACATGAATCTGCCCCGAGTGTACATGTGTTCCCCATCTTGAACCCCCCTCCCACCTCCCTCCCATATCATCCCTCTGGGTCATCCCAGTATACCAGCCCCAAGCATCCTGTATCATGCATCGAACCTGGACTGGAGATTCGTTTCACATATGATAATATACATGTTTCAATGCCATTCTCCCAAATCATCCCACCCTCGCCCTCTCCCACAGAGTCCAAAATCCTGGAATGAGTCTATGTATGTTTATTATGAAGATTACATTGTTACAAATATATTTTATAAAGTATAATGGTTATGTAAAATAAGACCAGGTAGAAGTACCTCATGAACTGTGGTTAAAAAGTACTCATTGTTATATTAATAACTCATTCTAGATTCCTATTCCTCCAAATTTTACTTATCTTTTTTGATATGCTTTATACCATTTGTGTACCATGCTGATTTACACTCTGACGTAAATTTTTATTTGGAAAATATTTTAAGGCCATGTTACTTAGGCTTTGGGCTTCCCCAGTGGCTCAGAGGTAATGAATCTGCCTGCAATGCAGGAGTCGCAGAACATGCAGGTTCGATCCCTCGGTTGGGAAAAACCCTTGGAGGAGGGCATGGCAACCCACTCCAGTATTCTTGTCTGGAGAATCCCGTGGACAGAGAAGCCTGGTGGGCTTCAGTCCATAGGGTCGCAAAGGGTCAGACATGGCTGAAGTGACAATACACACACACTTAGTCTTTAAACAACTTGTAGTCATAAGACTCCGGAGAAGGCAATGGCAAGCCACTTCAGTACTCTTGCCTTGAAAATCCCATGGATGGAGGAGCCTGGTAGGCTGCAGTCCATGGGGTCGCTAAGAGACCTCACTTCACTGAGCGACTTCACTTTCACTTTTCACTTTCACATATTGGAGAAGGAAATGGCAACCCACCCCAGTGTTCTTGCCTGGAGAATCCCAGGGACAGGGGAGCCTGGTGGGCTTCCGTGTATGGGGTCACACAGAGTCGGACACGACTGAAGTGACTTAGCAGCAGCAGCAGCAGTCAAAAGACTCAAAAGAAATCTTTATTCAGTTAACTAGTCTGCTCCCTCGCCTGTATTTTGTAGGACTTTGCACACCCTAGTGACACCTGTTTATCCAGTTAATGCTGTAGCTCTCTTGCGAATCTCATTGTTTTCTGACTGTTGCCATTTTAGTTTCTTCTCAATCAACATTCATTCTGTGTATCAGGGAAAAGGTGGATGTTTTAGATATTTTGTGGCAGGAAGAGTAATTTCCTTCTTAGTATTTGAGATGCCTAGCAGATGGTTGATGCTATTTCTGCAGTCTGGTGTCCCACTCCACCCTATCCTGCCCCAGTCTGCAGCAGCTCAGTAAAGTGGTACCAACTGGACTTCATGTATAAGTTCATAAGGATTGCTTCTTATTTTGAACATAATAGTAATTATGGCCATATAACATATCTTTATTCTTTCTTTTCCACCAAATATTTTATTATACCTTGAACATTTTTATACTTCCTATAAACAGAATGAATTGAAGGTATATTAACTGCTTTTGCCTTATAAAATTAATGTAAGTCTATTAAAGTAAAATAGAGGAAAGATAAATCCCATCACTCTATTGTCTTTATGTAATTTAATACATCTTTGTATCTTGCAATCTACTTTGTGACAGAAATTATAAGTATAGGGTAAATATCAATAAATGTTTCCTTATTATTTAAATGTTTTTAAAAAGTAATTTTTGCTTACAGCAAATGCAACAATGCATTATAGAGTTTAAACCACATGCAGAAATAAAATGTATGACAGCAATAGTACTAAAGCAAACATATGAAAAATACTGTTAAAAGTTTGTTATATAGATGTGCAGTGGGATTGTATGATTTAAAGATAGATTATTAAAGATAAATTAAAGATGTATATTATGTATCTGAAAGAAAAAGAAGGAAAGAAAGAAAGAAAGAAAGTGAAGTCGCTCAGTCGTGTCTGACTATTTGCTACCCCATAGACTATAAGCTACAATGCTCCTCCGTCCATGGGATTTTCCAGGCAACAGTATTCGAGTGGGTTGTCATTTCCTTCTCCAGAGGATCTTCCCAACCCAGGGATCGAACCCAGGTCTCCTACCATCTGAGCCACCAGGGAAGTCCTATGTATCTGAAAACAAGCTTTAAAATGGCACAAGGGGTTATAGTTAATAATCCAGCTAAGGACAGAAAATTGAATCACTCAATATAATCAATCCAGAAAACAGAAAAAGAGGGAAGAGAGAACTAAGAACAGATGAAACAAATAGAAATCACGCTGATAGATTTAAACTTAACCATATCAGTAGTCACATTAAATGCTAATGATCTAAACACTCCGATTTAAAAGGGAGAGTTGTTGCCAAAGACCTACTTCACCAAGGAATTTCTCAAGGTCTTAATGAAGGAAGTTTCCTCTGGTCATCACAAGAAATAGAGTTAAGTAGTATTTCTCCATACTGGGTAAATTGCTTTGGCCGTGGTTAGTCCTTGAGTCTTTTGAACCATTTAAATACTTTGCAAAGGCAGTCTGGATTGCCACATTATTTATTAGCATCATTGTCATCTTCAGATTTTAACAATTCCATTTCAGGAGTGTATCATGACAAGCTCTAAGTGTCTGGGCTAGGGTGCTAAGTCCTGAATCATAGAAGAGTGTTCCCGTGTCAGTAAATTCTCCCCTGTCCTGCCCCACACCCTATCCTGGTCCTGTGAGCATAGTCAATTCCACTTTCCCATGTGTTCTGCTAGTTCCTGCTGGTATATTTTCGTCAGTTCCTGTGATTCTTTTGGTAGGTAAAGCAGAGACCAAATTTCCTCTCTCAAGAAAAGCTGAACAGTGGCCAGTAATTGGTCTGGCTATAAAGAGGAAAGGCAGGGGAGGATATTGGGGGAGGGATGAGCATCATACTATAAGACAGCTATCAGAGGAAAAGTCCTTTAAGAAGATAAGACAAGTTTGTTGTTTAGTCGCTAAGTTGTGTCTGACTCTTTCAGACTCCCTGGACTGTGGCCTGTCAGGATCCTCTGTCCATGGGATTTTGGCAAGAATACTGGAGTGGGTTGCCATTTACTTACCAGGGGATCTTCCCAAGCCAGGGGTGGAACCCACGTTTCCTGCATGGCAGGTGGGTTCTTTACCACTGAGACACCAGGGAAGAACAAAATGGAAAGGATGGATAATAAAAAAGACCCAACTATGGTTCCAAATAGGAAAAGGAGTACATCAAGGCTGTATATCGTCACCCTGCTTATTTAACTTATATGCAGAGTACATCATGAGGAATGCTGGGCTGGAAGAAGCACAGGCTGGAATCAAGATTGCCAGGAGAAATATCAATAACCTCAGATATGCAGATGACACCACCCTTATGGCAGAAAGTGAAGAGGAACTAAAAAGCCTCTTGATGAAAGTGAAAAGATGGCTTAAAGCTCAACATTCAGAAAACTAAGATCATGGCATCCAGTCCCATCACTTCATGGGTAATAGATGGGGAAACAGTGGAAACAATGTCAGACTTTATTTTTCTGGGCTCAAAAGTCACTGCAGATGCTGATTGCAGACATGAAATTAAAAGACGCTTACTCCTTGGAGGGAAGGTTATGACCAACCTAGACAGCATATTAAAAAGCAGAGACATTACTTTGTCAACAAAGGTCTGTCTAGTCAAGGCTGTGGCTTTTCCAGTGGTCATGTATGGATGTGAGAGTTGGACTAGAAAGAAAGCTGAGCACTGAAGAATTGATGCTTTTGAACTGTGGTGTTGGAGAAGACTCTTGAGGGTCCCTTGGACTGCAAGGAGATCTGACCAGTCCATCCTAAAGGAGATCAGTCCTGGGTGTTCATTGGAAGGACTGATGTTGAAACTGAAACTCCAATACTTTGACCACCTGATACAAAGAGCTGACTCATTGGAAAAGACCCTAATGCTGGGAAAGACTGAGGGCAGGAGGAGAATGGGATGACAGAGGGTGAGATGGTTGGATGGCATCATCGACTCGATGGACATGGGTTTGGGTGCACTCCAGGAGTTGGTGATGGGCAAGGAGGTCTGGCGTGCTGTGGTTTGGGGTAGCCAAGAGTCAGACACAACTGAGCAGCTGAACTGAACTGAACTGATGGTGCCTCTATCATAAAGAATCTGCCTGCGAATGCAGGAGATGTGGGTTTGATCCCTATATTGAGTAGATCCCCTGGGGAAGGAAATGGCTACCCACTCCAGTATTCTTGCCTGAGAAACCCCATGGACAGAGGAGCCTGGTGGCCTAAAGAAGTGAGGCTGGATAATATTAATCAAAAAAAAAGTATCCCTTACTTGGAAAACAGAAGTAAAATCACTCAAGATACCAGTACTCTGTAATTGATGTTCTAGTTTGTATATTTTCCTTTCTATTCTTTTTTCTTAGGTATATTTTCTTGGTTGCTATCTTGGTGTGAGTATATAGCTTTCTCTTTGTTTCTCTCATTCAAAGTATGCTGCTATATGGAAATAGGTTAAAACTTGATGGTTCACAATAGTCCATTCCCTGGCAATTATAAATTAAGGACTGAGTGTCTAACATTGCTGCTGCTGCTGCTGCTAAGTCATGTCAGTCGTGTCCGACTCTGTGTGACCCCATAGACGGGCAGCCCACCAGGCTCTCCCGTCCCTGGGATTCTCCAGGCAAGAACACTGGAGTGGGTTGCCATTTTCTTCTCCAATGTGTCTAACATTGGCCAAGTAAAAACTTGTCAGAGTTGTCCTACTTGATTAGCAATTGGACAGAAAATAAGAAGGGATCTCTGTTCCCAAGAAATTAAGAATCTCTTTTTTTAAAATGGTCTATTTTGGGGTAAATGGATCATTGTAGTATTCAGCAGCAAATGCTGATGACTCACTCTGTTAGATCCCACATTCTTAAATATGTAACTATTAAAACTAACTGTAATCTTTCTTTGATGACTTAGTTTTTTTAGAAATATGTTTATTGTATTTAAGATTATCTTACAGAATCATTTATTCCTGAACAATGAACACAAAATTCCCAGTAATAAAGGTTTCTGGTTCAGTTAATTACTGAGAGTGCATTCCTAGTAAACAAAGCAGTGGAAATTTCCCCTACAACCACTTGACTATGGGTGGCATATGTCATAATTCTCCATCCCAAACATCCATATTGGTTAGTCACTCAGTCTTGTCCAACTCTTTGCGACCCCTTGGACTGAAACCCACAAGGCTCCTCTGTCCAGGGGATTCTCCAGGCAAGAATGCTGGAGGGGGTTGTCATTTCCTGCTCCAGGAAACAGCCAAGGTCTTGTGAGTATTCTTAAGACCTGGTTTTCTGGCACCTTCTTAGTCATTTTCTACTAGTTTGTTACCCAGACTCATTTAAGGACAGAGATAAAGAACATTGCACACAGAAAAAGAAAGTAGCAAGTCCAATGAAGCTCCAGAAGTCTTATATCCTATTCACAGAAGAGGCTTCAAACAATTTCCTCATTTATTCTATTTTTATGTGTGCTGCATTAGTTTGTATTAGCTTAGTTAAGGTAGAGAAATCAGATATAACAATCTCTGTTAATATTGACCCATTGAAGCTTTTTAACATCAGTCATTCCCTGCCTTTCACTGCAATTTCTGCCACCCTGCCAAACCTAAAAAAAAACAAAACAGGAAAACTAAACAATGTTCCTTACTTGTTGGTAATCTCATTTGTTTTTGTATTATTTTCTTTTGTGTTCTCAGCAGGAGAAAAATTGGGGCAAAAATATTGTCTTTATTTTTTATTTTAATTTTTTTATTTTTTCAAAAACAATTTTAGGAATCTTTACTTAAAAACAACCTTATCTTAAAATGGAGTAACTTTGGTTTTACGAGCAGCAAGCAAAGTACAGAAGCAAAAATGCATTATAGAAGCATTAAGTTCTACATTAGGTCACAGCGTCTAATCTGAAATCACACCCATAATATCATTTTTCAGGATATCTGGGAAATAGTTATTTCCCAGGATGTCTGAACCATAACTACTCTATTGTGACTTTTAATTGTAAAAAAAAAAAAAAAAAAAAAAAAATTTTTTAATAGCCAAAGCAGATTTCACCATTAATGATGTCAGTGTTTTTCTAGGTATGAGAAGATGCAAGAATTGGAACTCATAAAACCTTTTTCTGAAGAGATCTAACTATCTGAAGGCCTGTTCTACCAGTTTTTTTTTTTTTTTTTCAGAGCACAGAGTGCCTCAGCAGAGTTGCTTTTAAAAAGTAATATATTTTAGCCATAAGAACAGAGTGCTTAACATATGTATAATAAGCTGATAGGTGCCAAATATGCTACTGGAGATGAGTGGAGAAGTAACTCCAGAAAGAATGAAGACATTGAACCAAAGCAAAAACAACGCCCAATTGTGGATGTGACTGGAGATGGAAGCAAGGTCTGATGCTTTAAGAGCAATATTGCATAGGAACCTGGAATGTTAGGTCCATGAATCAAGGCAAATTGGAGTGGCCAAACAGGAGACAACAACAGTGAATGTAGACATTTTAGAAATCGGCTAACTAAAATGGACTGGAATGGCTGAATTTTACTCAGATGACCATTATATCAACTACTGCCGTTAAGAATTCCTTCGAAGAAATGGAGTAGCCATCATAGTCAACAAAAGAGTCCAAAATGCAGTACTTGGATGCAATTTCAAAAATGACAGAATGATCTCTCTTCGTTTCCAAGGAAAACTATTCAACAGCATGGTAATCCAAGTCTATGTCCCGACTGGTAATGCTGAAGAAGCTGAAGCTAAATGGTTCTATGAAGACCTAAAAGACCTTCTAGAACTAATACCAAAAAAAAAAAAAAAAAAAAAATGTCCTTTTCATTATAGGGGACTGGAATGCAAAAGTAGGAAGTCAAGGAAGATCTGGAGCAACAGGAAAAATTGGCCTTGGAGTACAGAATGAAGCAGGGCAAAGGCTAATAGAGTTTTGCCAAAGGAATGCACTGGTCATAGCAAACACCCTCTTCCAACAACACAAGTGAAGACTCTATACGAAGACATCACCAGATGGTCAACACCGAAATCAGTTTGATTATATTCTTTGCAGCCAAAGATGGAGAAGCTATATACAGTCAGCGAAAACAAGACCAGGAGCTGACTGTGTCTCAGATCATGAACTCCTTATTGCCAAATTCAGACTTAAATTGAAGAAAGTAGGGAAAACCACTAGACTGTTCAGGTATGACCTAAATCAAATCCCTTACAGTTATACAGTGGAAGAGAGAAATAGATATAAGGGACTAGATCTGATAGAGTGCCTGAAGAACTATCGATGGAGGTATGTGACGTTGTGGAGGAGACAGGGATCAAGACCATCTGCAAGAGAAAGAAATGCAAAAAAGCAAAACAGCTGAGTGAAGAGACCTTACAAATAGCTATGAAAAGAAGAAATGCAAAAAGCAAAGGAGAAAAGGAAAGATATACCCGTCTGAATTCAGAGTTCCAAAGAATAGCAAGGAGAATTAAGAAAGCCTTCCTCCGAGATCAGCGCAAAGAAATAGAGGAAAACAATAGAATGGGAAAGACTAGAAATCTGTTCAAGAAAATTAGAGATACCAAGGGAACATTTCATGCAAAAATGGACTCGATAAAGGACAGATATGCTATGGACATAACAGAAGCAGAAGATATTAAGAAGAGGTGACAAGAATACACAGAAGAACTGTACAAAAAAATCTTCATGACCCAGATATTCACGATGGTGTGATCACTCACCTAGAGCCAGACATCCTGGAATGCGAAGTAAAGTGGGCCTTAGGAAGAGTCACAACGAACAAAGCTAGTGGAGGTGATGGAATTCCAGTTGAGCTATTTCAAATCTTGAAAGATGATGCTGTGAAAGTGCTGCACTCAATATTCCAGCAAATTTGGAAAACTCAGCAGTGGCCACGGGACTGGAAAAGGTCAGTTTTCATTCCAATCCCAAAGAAAGGCAATGCCAAGGAATGTTCAAACTACTGCACAATTGCACTCATCTCACATGCTAATACATGGGCTTCCCTGGTGGCTCAGAGGTTAAAACGTCTGCCTGCAATGCGGAAGACCTGGGTTCGATCCATGGGTTGGGAAGTTCCCCTGGAGAAGGAAATGGCAACCCACTCCAGTATTCTTGCCTGGAGAATCCCATGGACAGAGGATCCTGGTGGGCTATAGTCCATGGGGTCGCAAAGAGTCAGACATGACTGAGCGACTTCACTCACATGCTAATAAAGTAATGCTCAAAATTCTCCAAGCCAGGCTTCAACAATACATGAACCATGGAATTCCAGATGTTCAAGCTGGTTTTAGAAAAGGTAGAGGAACCAGAGATCAAATTGCCAACATCTGCTGGATCATGGAAAAAGCAAGAGAGTTCCAGAAAAACATCTATTTCTGCTTTATTGACTGTGCCAAAGCCTTTGACTGTGTGGATCACAACAAACTGTGGAAAATTTTGAAAGATGGGAATCCCAGACCACCTGACCTGCCTCTTGAGAAATTTGTATGCAGGTCAGGAAACAACAGTTAGAACTGGACATGGAACAGCAGACTGGTTCCAAATAAGAAAAGGAGTACATCAAGTCTGTATATCGTCACTCTGATTATTTAACTTATATGCAGAGTACATCATGAGAAATACTGGGATGGATAAAGCACAAACTGTAATCAATTGCCTGGAGAAATATCAATAACAGATATGCAGATGACACCACCCTTTTGGCAGAAAGTGAAGAAGAACTAAAGAGCCTCCTGATGAAAGTGAAAGAAGAGAGTGTAAAGGTTGGCTTAAAGCTCAACATTCAGAGAACTAACATCATGACATCTGGTCCCATCACTTCATGGCAAATAGATGGGGAAACAGTGGAAACCATGGCTGACTTTATTTTTTGAGGACTCCAAAATCACTGAAGTTGGTGACTGCAGCCATGAAATTAAAAGACGCTTACTCCTTGGAAGGAAAGTTATGACCAATCTAGATAGCATATTAAAAAGCAGAGACATTACTTTGCCAACAAAGGTCCATCTAGTCAAGGCTATGGTTTCTCCAGTAGTTTGTATGCATGTGAGAGTTGGCCTATAAAGAAAACTGAGCACCGAAGAACTGATACTTTTGTTTTTTTTGTAATTAATTAATTTTTTATTGGAGGCAAATTATTTTACAATATTATATTGGTTGGTTTTGCCATACATTGACATGAATTCGCCCCGGGTTTACATAAGTTCCCCCTCCTGAACCCCCCTCCCCCCTCCCTCTTCCCTTTATCCTCCCTCTGGGTCATCCCCGCATGCCAGCCCCGAGCATCCTATAATATGCATTGACCCTGAACTAGTGATTCATTTCACATATGACAACATACGTGTTTCAATGCCATTCTCCCAAATCATCCCACCCTCACCCTCTCCCACAGAGTCCCAAAGACTGATCTATACATCTGTGTCTCTTTTGCTATCTCGTATACAGGGTTATCATTTGCATCTTTCTAAATTCCATATATATGCGTTAGTATGCTGTATTGGTATTTTTCTTTCTGGCTTACTTCACTCTGTATAATAGGCTCCAGTTTCATCCACCTCATTAGAACTGATTCAAATGTATTCTTTTTAATGGCTGAATAATACTCCATTGTGTATATGTACCAAAGCTTTCTTATCCATTCGTCTGCAGATGGACATCTAGGTTGCTTCCATGTCCTGGCTATTATAAACAGTGCTGCAATGAACATTGGAGTACATGTGTCTCTTTCAATTCTGGTTTCCTCGGTGTGTATGCCCAGGAGTGCGATTGCTGGATCATATGGAAGTTCTATTTCCAGTTTTTTGAGGAATCTCCATACTGTTCTCCATAGTGGCTGTACTAGTTTGCATTCCCACCAACAGTGTAAGAGGGTTCCTTTCTCTCCACATCCTCTCCAGCATTTATTGCATGTAGACTTTTGGATAGCAGCCATTCTGACAGGTGTGAAATGGTATCTCATTGTGATTTTGATTTGCATCTCTCTGATTATGAGGGATGTTGAGCATTTTTTCATGTGTTTGTTAGCCATCTGTATGTCTTTTTGGAGAAATGTCTGTTTAGTTCTCCACCATACACCAAAATAAACTCAAAATGGATTAGAGAGCTAAATGTAAGACCAGAAACTATAAATCTCCTAGAGGAGAACGTAGGCAAAACACTCTCCGACATAAATCACAGCAGGATCCTCCATGACCCACCTCCCAGAACTGATACTTTTGAACTGTGGTGTTGGAGAAGACTCTTGAGAGTCCTTTGGAGTGCAAGGAGATGTAACCAGTCCATCCTAGAGGAAATCAGTCCTGAAAATTCATTGGAAGGACTGATGTTGAAGCTGAAGCTCCAATCCTTTGGCCACTTGATGAGAAGAGTGACTCATTTGAAAAGACCCTGATGCTGGGAAAGATTGAAGGCGGGAGGAGAAGGGGATGACCGATTATGAGATTGTGAGATGGCATCACCGACTTGATGGACCTGAATTTGAGTAAACTCCGGGAGTTTGTGATGGATAGGGAGGCCTGGCGTGCTGAGTTCTGTGGGGTGGCAAAGAGTTGGACACGACTGAGCGACTGAACTTAACTGAACTAAAGCTAATAAATTATCCATCTCTCTTAGTCTCTGTCTCTTTCTCTCTCCTCTTTCCTGTTCTACTTCTTATTGCCATTCTTTTATTCTTAAATTCTATCACAGGCGGGATATTCTTACTCCAATTGATAACTGAGATACTGGATTCTTTCTCCATTTTCTGTGTAGAAATATGTAAGCACTATTTACAAGAAAATGTAGCCGGAAAGTGGGCTTCCCTGATGACTTAGTGGTTAAGAACCCACTTACAGATGCAGAGAACAGGAGTTTGATCCTTGTGTCAGGAAAATCTCCTGGAGATGGAAATGGCAACCCACTCCAACACACATGGGGATTACCTATGGACAGAAGGAGCCTGCTGGGCTACAGTCCATGGTGTCTCATAATAGTCAGGAACCACTTAGTGACTAAACAACAACAGCAACATAAAAACAGGAAAGCATATAATTTATATTAGAAAGTCTAAGCTTGGAATAGTATTTGTAAATAGGAACTAACTCAGAAAACTCATTGTTTAGGATTAGGATCATCCTTGAGCTTCTGTTGTGATGGATAATGAAGGATGGCCATTTAGCTTCTGTTTTTACCATGTATCTTAAGACTGTTATTAATGGAGTGATTGATACACTGTAATACCAGGAAATTTGCAATTGACTTTTATTTTTTGTTTTTTTCAAGAATATTGTCTCAGATAAATAGTAATTGCTGGAATAAAGAGACACTTTATCACAAGAAATTAGATAATATTGTTAATAAAGGGAAAATGATCCCAATTAATGAACACTCTAAGCTCTAAATACTGCATCTTTTCTAAATCTAAAAACTCAGCTTCTCTCATGTCTTCTAACATTGCTGTGCTGAAAATGTTAGTAATTTTACTGTATACAAATATATGTGTACATTATAAAATGTCTAAATACAAAAACATGGCTCCTATGGAGTGAGTCTGAATTCTATTGAGAATATTCTGGATCATGCTGAATCAGGGAAGGAGAAGGAAGATGTGGTAAGGAAGCCATAGAGCATAGGTTTTAACATTTGCATATTAACACATATTTGCATATGAGTAAACATGAATCTGTAGGAGGCAGAATATTTAAAATTACGACTATTATTGAAAATTTGAAATTTAAGTACATAGTTTTTCTTTTTTGCCTTTATAATTTTCTATAGCAAATATGAAACCCCTAAATGTAAAAAAAAAATGATAGAAGTATATTTTTGGTAAAATAACTATTTTAATAATAAAAATATCTGTTTAATGAACATCCCTTCACTAACCAAAATACTGCATATGAGTTTGAGTGTACTCCGGGAGTTGGTGATGGACAGGGAGGCCTGGCGTGCTGTGATTCATGGGGTCGCGGAGAGTCAGACACGACTGAGCGACTGAACTGAACTGAACTGAACTGATGCCAGTTGGCAGTCAGGAAATTAAAAGACGCTTACTCCTTGGAAGGAAAGTTATGACCAACCTAGATAGTATATTAAAAAGCAGAGACATTACTTTTCCAACAAAGGTCCGTCTAGTCAAGGCTATAGTTTTTCCCATGGTCATGTATGGATGTGAGAGTTGGACTGTGAAGAAAGCTGAGTGCTAAAGAATTGATGCTTTTGAACTGTAGTATTGGAGAAGACTCTTGAGAGTCCCTTGGACTGCAAGGAGATCCAACCAGTCCATTCTAAAGGAGATCAATCTTGGGTGTTCATTGGAAGGACTGATGCTGAAACTGAAACTGCAATCCTTTGGCCACCTCATGCGACGAGTTGACTCACTGGTAAAGACTCTGATGCTTGGAAAGGTTGGGGGCGGGAGGAGAAGGGGACGACAGAGAATGAGATGGCTGGATGGCATCACTGACTCTGTGGACATGAGTTTGAGTGAACTCCGGGAGTTGGTGATGGACAGGGAGGCCTGGCGTGCTGTGATTCATGGGGTCGCAGAGAGTCAGACACGACTGAGCGACTGAAATGAACTGAACTGAACTGGCAGAGAGGAATAGTGCTCAGTTCTATGTTTTGTTGTTTATTCAATAATTGCTAAATGTCAAATATGTTTTGGAATGAGGTGGGTCATACAAGTAATGCATAGCTCAGGCCATATATTAAGTCTATGCTTCCCTGGTGGTTCAGTGGTAATGAATCCACTTGCAGTGCAGGAGTGAATTCATTGAATGCTCAGTCCTGTACGAATCTTTCCGACCCCATGGACTATGCAGTCTATTGAATTCTCCAGGCCAGAATACTGGAGTCGGTAACCTTTCCCTTCTCCAGGGGATCTTCCCAACCCAGGGATCTAACTCAGGTTTCCCACATTGCAGGTAGATTCTTTACCAATTGAGTTATCAGGGAAGCAATGCAGGAGAAATGAGTTCAGTCCCAGGATTGGAAAGACCCCTGGTAAAGGAAATGGCAACCCACTTCATGATGCTTGCCTGGGAAATCCAATGGACAGAGGAACCTGGCGTGCTGCAGTCCATGAGGTCTCAAAGAAAAGGATACAACTTAGTGACTCAGTTCAGTTCAATTGCTCAGTCGTGTCCGACTCTCCGCGACCCCATGAATCACAGCACACCAGGCCTCCCTGTCCATCATCAACTCCCAGAGTTCACTCAAACTCATGTCCATCAAGTCGGTGATGCCATCCAGCCATCTCATTCTCTGTCGTCCCCATCTCCTCCCACCCCCAATCCCTCCCAGCATCAGAGTATTTTCCAGTGAGTCAACTCTTCGCATGAGGTGGACAAAGTATCAGAGTTTCAGCTTTAGCATCAGTCCTTCCAATGAACACCCAGGACTGATCTCCTTTAGAATGGACTGGTTGGATCTCCTTGCAGTCCAAGGGACTCTCAAGAGTCTTCTCCAACACCACAGTTCAAAAGCATCAATTCTTCAGTACTCAGCTTTCTTCACAGTCCAACTCTCACATCCATACTTAGTGACTAAACAACAATGTATCAGGCTATTGGTGACAATTAGATTAATAGAAAGGGTCTTTGTCACAAGGAGTAGCAGTTCCTCAATGACTTACAGTGAATTTTGTAGTGATACATAAGTCTTGTTTTTTATTTAAATTATCCCTATCATATTGTTTTATTAAGATAAAGGCAAAATGTAGACAATCTTGACACTAAATAGTCCTAAGGGATGGTACAAGAAAGGCATTTGTGTGTCAGACAGATTCCTTGGTCTTGAATAATGTTGAAGAATGTTTTCTTTAATAATTGGTCTGGTGTCCAGCAAACAGCGATCAATCAGTTAATGTCAAATAAGAGAGTGGTTGTGTGAACAGCTGGCAGAATGAGGAAACAAATTGAAGCGAGTCATGGAGAGCAGTGCTTGATGTTAGAAAGAAATGATACAATTCCTCCCTGATGGTTGTAAACCTACTTTGTCTCTCAGTTTCTGAATAGTTGCAAAAGAATTGTAAAGAAACGCAACCACGTTAATTTCTGCCTTTATCCACCTTTTATATAATAGCTGATATATTTAGAAAATGGGGCATGAAAATAAACACCTCAGAATCTGTCACTGGACCTAAAGAACCTCAGGGCCAGAACTTGATTTCTAATGTTGGAAGCTATTTTTGTTCATTGTTAATTAATCCATTCTTGTGACAGTCCCATATAGGTAAGAATTATGTCTTTTCACCACATATTATAAGCCACATATTGATAATTTTATCACATGTTAGTGTTTTCAAATGTTTGTTTTATCTTAATTTTTTTGAACTTTGTAAAAATTCTGTCATACTACAAGTAATATTTTTGACTTAAATTGTTGCCTGTAGTTAAGTATGTTTACTTTTACCACTGCTTAATGTTAATACAGTGATTATCCTTTCTTCTTTGTATGTACACTTGACTTGGCTATGGTTGGTTTCCTTTCTTTATTTTTTTGTATTACCATGTTACTATAAATATGCTTCTAAAGTATAAACTGCACCTGGACAATGATACTTGTGTATTGATTTTTTTTTTTTTTAGCCTAGAAAGTTACCTGATGTAATGAGCGCTCACTAAATATTTGTCACTGTTGAGAGGAAAAAAGAACAAAAAATATTGCATGTGATTCCTAAATGTACCTAGGCAAAAGGTTTCCTCATACATATATATTTGTATATTGTATATTATGGGGCTTCCCTGTTGGCTCAGATGGTAAAGAATCTGCTAACAATGCAGGAGACCTAGATTTGATCCCTGGATCAGGAAGATCTATATACATATAAATATATATTTATATAGTCAAAATTTTGTTCACATATCCCCCAACAGAATTTTGAAAACTTATGTGACTTCATACATTTTTAACTTGGCACCTAATTTTTAAAAAATAAACAGTTTATGTGATGTGATTTCTGGTATATTTTTAATTTTACTTTTTAAAGTGACACTATAATATTCTTTTTAAAAATAGATCCAATGGAATACAAATACCACGGTACTTTTAAAAATCATTATCATTTATATAAAAATGCAGATAAAGTCTTTTTTAAAAGTCAAAATTTTAATGTTCTTTCCTTTTGGAGTCATAATTTCATTTCACCACTTCCACAGAATTTTATCCTAATGCAATATGTATTTGCAGTTACATTCTTTTTATTAGTTACCCTGCTATACTTTAAAATAAAAGTTATGTATATAAACTTGATTTTTAAAAAGTTTGTGCCTTTAAGACTATTAAGTGTTAATTATTTTCTGGATTTAGCTATAACAATTGTTATTAGTAAACAATTGGTTCTAGTCATTTTGTAAAACAATTATTGAACTTAAAGTAAAACTTTATTTGAAAATGTACTTAGATATATTTAAGTTAATACAAATTAAATGCTATTAACTTGCATTGTTTCTGGTTCTAGGGTGACTGTCACTGACTACTGAAATGAGACAAATGCAGTGGAAATTCATGATAAGAGAAAATACTAGGCCACCAGTAAGTGTAGAGCTTATACAAAGTGTGGGAGTAATCATTGCTAAGTACACATGTGCATAGTAGAATTTTCTGTTCCCGTAGGAAGGACTCAGCAAGCAGGAAAGTGGTTAATAAGTGCCAGAAAGGATATTTATTACTGAGTCAAAAGAAAATATGTTTTTAAAGTGTCTGATAATTTTTTTTCTTGGTAAAATGCTGGGAAATGTTTCTCCTATGAATAATAAATGTTCAAGAAAATACAAAACATTATTAAGCTCCAATATATGCTCCATTTTCTCGAAGATGTGATGCTGAGATGTCAGAAATAACATAAATATTTTCATTTAAAATTTTTGAAATCATGTAAAATATCCAATCCAGAAACTATTCCAGACAAAGTCAGGGCATGCAATCTGAAGTACACTATTTTAATTCTAGGGTGAATTTTCAAACGTTCTGAATATTCTAGTTATATGATAAATAGAATGATAAGACATGTAACCTTGTCTCTTGTTTGTTATTGTCTTTGACATTTCTTACCCTCACCCCTTTATGCTCTCTTCTCATGATCAAGGGTCTTTCCCTCAGGTACAATTCCTTTTCCCACTGTTGTAGGGCATGGGAAGGTGAGGCTGTTGAGTGAAAGTAGTCATTAGACACCCTATTCTCACTCTGCTATATATATATATGTATATGTTCATTGCCACCTAATATAGAGTGTGTGTGTGTGTGTGTGTGGTGGGAGGTGGGTATTATTTCTAATATATACTTTGTCCTTGATATAAACACATTTATATACAAAACTAGGAAAAATAGAAAGCCATGTGATCCAAAAAGTCATTGTGGATGCTCCCATCATTAAAAGAAGATTCTCTGTCACCAGTAATTTTAATTGTTCCAATAATTTGGCTTCCTTGGAGTTTATACTGTTTAGGATAATGTATTATTAAGTCAAAGATGAATGAGAGCTACTTTTTTAAAAATAAAGTTTAAGAAAGGATGATTTTGTGAAAAGAGGTGAAAAATAATTCTCATGAAATGGCTAGCCTATAGTAAAGGCATGTTCTCAGATCACTTCAAAATATATACATTTCACATGGAAGATAGTAATCTAACTATTTATTCCTTTAAATGTATCTGTGTCTGTAAGGAACACTTCATGTACCCAGGGTTACATATGAACAATTTGAAGACTTCTGGTCTAAACGAATACCTGTGAATAGATTGCTCAGTCATGGGATATGCTTCTTTTTGTATTTACAAAATACCTGCTAAATTGTTTATCCAAATAATTGTTTAAATTGACACTACAACTAGAGGGTATTGGAATTTTCATTTTCTCCACATCTTTGCTAGATTTACTTATTTCCAGATTTACTAACTTTGGGAAATCTAGTAGATGTAAAATTATGTTACACTTTGGTGTTAAATAGCACTTCAGTGATTACTAACTTGCTAATGAAGCTGTACATCTATCTTTATGCATGCGTGCTAAATTGCTTCAATCGTGTCTGACTCTCTGCAACCCCATGGATTATAGCCCACCAGACTACTCTGTCTGTGGGATTCTCCAGGCAAGAGTACTGGAATGGGTTGCCATACCCTTCTCCAGGTGATCTTTGTCCTCCTCTGGAGAATCTTCCCCACCCAGGGATCAAAACTGTGCCTCCTACATCTCCTACATTGACAGGCAGGTTCTTTACCACTAGATTCACCTTGGAAGCCCACCTTTCCTTCTGTTTACTCGCAACTCATGATTCCTCTTCTATGCAATGCTAATGCATGCCTTTCTGCCCATTTTCTTCTGGATTGTTTGCCTTTATTACTCTTTTGTAGAGATTTAAAAATATATTCTGAATTTTAATGATTTATTTGTTGAACATGTTGCAAATATCTTCCAGTTTTTGGCTAATCTTTTCACATTCTTTATGGAATATTTTGATGAACACAAGTTCTCAGTTAAATGCAGTCTAATTGATTTTTTTTCTTCTATGATTAGAGCTTTGTATTTGCCTCCTGAGAAATCTGTATACAGGTCAAGAAGCCACTGTTAAAACTGGACATGGAACAACAGATTGGTTCCAAATTGGGAAAGGAGTACATCAAGACTGTATATTGTCACCGTGCCTATTTAACTTATATGCAGAGAACATCATGTGAAATGCCAGGCTGGATGAAGCACAAGCTGGAAACAAGATTGCTGGGAGAAATATCAATAACCTCAGATATTCAGGTGAGACCACCCTTATGGCAGAAAGTGAAGAAGAACTAAAGAGCCTCTTGATAAAAGTGAAAAAGGAGAGTGAAAAAGTTGGCTTAAAACTCAACATTCAGAAAACGAAGATCATGGCATCTGGTCCCATCACTTCATGGTAAATAGATGGGGAAACAATGGAAACAGTGGGAGACTTTATTTTTTGAGGCTCCAAAATTGATGAAGATGGTGACTGCAGACATGAAATTAAAAGACGTTTAATCCTTGGAAGGAAAGTTATTGCCGGGAGACAGCGAGGGAAATCCTACCCGTGGCAAAGGTCAATTGGGGAAGAGGCCTGACAGGCAAAGGCTAATCAGGACTCGAGGAACCCCCTGGACTTACCTGAGCATCTACCCCAAAGAAAACCGGAGTCTGACTGCTTTACTATCTTACGCCTCTTATCAAGTCCTCTAATACTTACGGGGGCTTCCCCCCAACCACCTTTCTCTGAAAACATTAATTCAGAGCTGTAGTTAAAAAGTTCTCCTTGGCGTAATAGGAGTGTTCCAATCCAAGCCCCTCTGATAGCTTTCTAACTTGCATGACAAGTTTGTCCGGGCTCTTACAACTATGAGTGTGACTGTTTATAGCCTCCCAGCCATTCAAGGACAGAAAGCCTAATATTCTAAAATACAGGAATCTGTTGAAGAAGTTAAAATCATTAAAATAGTACTAAAAAAGATTTCATTGTTGAATCAATGCTTGCTGCAGTTTCCTCTATCTATTGTATCCTTGGAAATATATTAATCACATATAAAGAATATAAGTAGTAGCCTTTGATTTAACCACATCAGATCTTAAGTTAATAAATTCCTTTCTTGTAGCTCACTACACCTGTACCTTATAGGAATGTAACCTTGTCATGTGTATAGCACCTGACTTTAGGAAAATCAACTTAAAAGAATATAAGCCTTTTTCTAGCTAACTAACCTTTGTTAGGAGAGAGGGCCATAAACTGTTAGCAGGCCCCCTGGCCAGAAGATGATGTAAACCACCTAAAACTTTTGTATATCACGAGACATACAAAAATGAGCCCTGATCTGATAAGGGTCAAGACTGCTGACCCCGCGTGATTTTGGCGTGACTCTATACCTCTCTTTCTCTATTTTTTATGTGCACAACTTAGGGTATAAAAGCAGCACTGGAAAATAAAGTTTTGGGCCTTGCTCACTGAAGCTTGGTCTCCCCGTGTCGTTCTTTCTCTTTTTCCGTCCTTTTCTCTATACTCCTTTTTCTGGTTGAGATCCTTGGAGCGCTGGGCCCTCTGAGTTTACTTATCTGCCTGGGCTTCTAAGACCCACTCGAGGGGGTGCCCTGGTGGGGTACCTCCAGTGATTCGAGAGGGCGCCTGCGGCCTACGTAAACAGAGCAAACCCCGTGCTGGGGTTTTATTGGTTTCCAGCGTAAACCAAGGAATCATCAGCCCCTGTCTCTCTCTCTCTCTCTCTTTCTCTCTCTCTCTCTGACACCGACGCCGTTCATCCCGAGGATACCCTGGGCCATATCGAGGCTGGTCCCCAATAAGTTATGACCAACCTAGACAGCATATTAGAAAGCAGAGACATTAATTTGCCAACAAAAGTCCGCTAGTCAAAGCTACAGTTTTTCCAGTGGTCATGTAGGAATGTGAGAGTTGGACCATAAAGAAGGCTGAGGGCCAAAGAATTGATGATTTTGAACTGTGGTGTTGGGGAAGACTCTTCAGAGTCTCTTGGACTGCAAGGAGATCCAACCAGTCCATCCTAAAGGAAATCAGTCCTGAATATTCATTGGAAGGACTGATGCTGAAGCTGAAACTCCAATACTTTGGTCACCTGATGTGAAGAAGTGACTCATTGGAAAAGCCCCTGATAATGGGAAATATTGAAGGTGGGAGGAGAAGGGGGTGACAGAGGATGAGATATTTGGATGTCATCACCGACTCAATGGACATGAATTTGAGTAAGCTCTGGGAGTTGGTGATGGACAGGGGACCTGGCATGCTGCAGACCATGCATTGCAAAGAGTTGGACATGACTGAGTGGCTGAACTGAATTGACTGATTTAGGTGAAAAATTCTTTTTTATCCAAAGTTTATAAAAATACCTTCCTCTTATACTTGTTCTAAAAGTTTGAAAGTTTTTTGTTTCAACTTTAAGTCTTTAATCCAATTGGAATTGATTTTTATGTGTGAAGTAGAGATTCAATTTCAGTTTTTCACATCATTATCCAGAGTTGTTTATTGTTTAGTGCATCTCTTGTCTAATGATCTTCAGTGCCATCTACTTTATTTCAAATTTCATGTCCATGCAAGTCTATTTCTAGTCTTTTTCTTTTCCTTTACTCATTTTCTGTCCCTATGCTAATACCACATTCTCTTTACTACTATTGTTTTAAAATGTCTGGATGTTGGTGGACTATTAAAAATGGCAGAAAAGTTTTGACACATTTCCCATCAGACGGTAGAATCTATTCCCCTCCACTAGAAGTTGTGTTGCCCTGTGATTGCTTTGACCGGTGGAGTATGACTCCATATCTCTTGGCAGTTTCCAGTCAGCTCTAGGAATCACTGTGCCACCAAGAAGATGTCTACTTACCTGCTGGAGATGCCACATGGTGAGACCTTTATGACTGCATGGAGAGGGAGAGGGGCCAGCTTAATTCACTCTACTGGCTATTCCTGCCAAGGTCCCAGGCATTCCAGTGAAGATGTTTTGGGCACTCCAGAACAATTAGCATCGAGCTGAGTACCGTTGAATGAACCTATCAAACACCACATGAAATCAAGAAAGAAAACCTAGCTGTGATGCCATCCTGATATGTCAATTTTATGTTTTTTTTAGGTCAAGTACTAATCTAGGGGTTGCTGTGGAAGGCTTTGGCAGATGCAACAAAGGCCCCAAATCAGTTGACTTTAAATGAAGATAGGCATTTCTGGTTATTTCGCTGGACCTAATTAAATTGGTTGTGTGTGTTAGTCACTCAGTCGTGTCTGACTCTTTGCAACACCATGGACTAGAGCTCGCCTGGCTCCTTTGTATGGAATTCTCCAGGAAAGAATATTGCAGTGGGTTTTCATTCCCATCTCCTGGGGATCTTCCCAACCCACGGACTGAACCCAGGTCTCCCACATTGCAGACAGATTCCTTACTATATGAGCCACCATGGAAGCCTTTTGAATGGCCTTAAAAGCAGGCCTGAATGTTTTGTAAGGAAGAGAAGAAATTCCACCTTTGGACAGCAGCTCTGCCTATTTCCATGGAATTTAGACCTCAGTATGATCTGCTCCTAATGTCCTGCCATTCAGACTTACTTAGATAGCCCCACAATTATGTAGGCCAGTTCCTTGAAATAAATAAGTCTTTGCAAAAAGCCCTACTGATTTTGCTTCTTTGAACTTTTACTGATACACTAGCTAGGCCCTGTCCAAATTCCTAATTCAAGGAATCAAGAGATTAATAGTAATAGATAAATGTTGTTTCAAGCCACTGAAATTTGGGATAGTTTTCTACAAGGCAGTTAATAACCAAAACTATAATTAATAGGGCAGTGTGTTGCATATTTAATCTTTTAAAAGAATTTTATTATCTTAACTATTTCTAGTCTTTGCTTTCCCACACAAGTTTTAAAATAAACTTTTACAGATACGTTTTAAACTCTATTGGTATCTTGGTGGGAATAGAATTATCTCTGTGGGCCAATGTTAGGTGAATGACATGGTTATAATACTGAATATTCTTACCCATCTACTTTTTGTTTATTTAATTCTTAATGTTACTCAATAACGTTTTAAAATCTCCTTCAAAGGGTCTTATAAATTTTTCCATATTTTTCCAGGGAATTTATATTTTAATGTTATGTATATATATGTAATTTATTAAAATGAAATTTTCTCTTTGTTACTATGGGTGGGGAATGATTTTTTTAATTGAGCTTATATTTCTGTGATAGTAGTTTTATTATTTATTAATTTATTGGCCATGTCACATGTGGAATCTTAGTTTCCCAGCCAGGGATTGCATTCTAAGCATGAAGTCTTAACCATTGGACAGCCAGAGGTGTGCCTCTCTTCCTAGATTTAATGCTTTGCCTGAAGAATCTTTTAGGTTTTCATTTTCTGTCTCATCTTTATTTCATCCCCTTTTCTTCAGAACCATTAAGTGGGAGGTGGATAGAGACAAAAATTTGAGCTCAAGTTTACTTATGGCCAAATTTATAGATTCCGGAGTTTAAGGCATGTGTGTTTTTGAATACAAATGTATGTTCTTCTATTGGGCCTTTACAACTTAAACATGTTCATAAGAAAAATTAGAGTTAAAAAGAAAATATGGTAAGTGGAATAGTACAGTATACTTAAAGGTCAAGATCCCAGCCTTGAATTAACAAACTCTATGAGCTTGGAGAAATCACTCAACCTTTTTAGTCTTGCTTTTCTCACCCGTAAGATAGGGATTAAAATAAGCCTATATCATAGAGTCTTAAGGACAAAATATAATGAGTGAATTCATGAGATATTCTCATCACTTTGAAAGCTCAATAATCACTCAATAAATGACAATTATTATGATCGAAAGAAAGTAACTATATTTAAATGAAAGTGTTTAATAAATATATGTAATTTTTCTAGGATTGAAATTGCACTTTATTTTGAGATGTTAACATTTTAATGGTGTATTCTCACCCACATGTTTTCAGAGGGCTGGCCAAAAGTGAGCGAAGTTGGTCTTTCATTTACCTGTTCTTCTTTAGATGACCTGTTCCTTTCAGTTGTTTTCCTTATATGTATTTAATGTAGAGATTGCTTCATAAAATTTATACTAGGGAATTTGTGATTTATGTGATGTACATGGATGACTGTTTCTTCAAATAAGTGTGTGTGTATGTATCTCATTCAATATACTTTTCTCAGGGCTTCCTATGTGGTGATAGTGGTAAAGAACCTGCCTGCCAATTCTGTGTACCTAAGAGACATGGATTCGATCCCTGGGTCAGAAAGACACCCTAAAGAAGGTCATGGCAACCCACTCCAGTATTCTTGCCTGGAGAATCCTATGGACAGAGGAGCCTGGAGGGCTACAGCCCATGGGGTCTCAAAGAGTCAGGCACAACTGAAGTGACTTAGCACACACAGATTCTTTTCTCCAAATTTGAGGTTGACATGCCTTCATCAAGTAGTTCAGCTTCGGTTCAGTTCAGTAGTTCAGTCATGTCTGACTCTTTGTGACCTCAAGAACTACACCAGGCTTCCCTGGCCATCACCAAATGGTGAAGGGTCTTTATTACCTACCTTTGAAACTGGATGGGCTGTTGTAGATGTCTTGATTAGTAGAATATGGTGAAGTGATGCAACTGACTTCTGCAACTAAATCATTATATGCATATGGTTTCTGCTTGGATCTTCCTTGGACACTTGACCTTGGAACCAGCCACCATGTTGTGAGGAAGCCCAGACCACATAGAAAATGTTTAACAGTTTCTTTGAGTCTTCATTTCATTATGAAGTTTCTTGTTATGTAAAACTTAAATAAATGTGTTTGCTTTTTCTTGCTTATCCGCCTTTTGTTACAGGGATCTCATTTGAGAACTTAAAAGTGTGGAGGAAAGAGCTATCTTTTCTTCTTCTATACCTGTTTATTTCTTGATAGTGTTTTCCTTTGATTAGCATAATCTTTGAAATTTGATTAACACCACTATGTCATTCAATCTTATATTGTCAGCAAGCAGTAGAAGGAAGGGAGACTAGGTGACTTTGTCAGCCTAATCTGTAAAGATGTCATAGACCTTCTTGATTGCAGGGGAAATATCAATAACCTCTAATATGCAGATGACACAAGCCTTATAGTAGAAAGTGAAGAGAAGCTAAAGAGTCTCTTGATGAAAGTGAAAGAGGAGAGTGAAAAAGTTGGCTTAAAACTCAACATTCAAGAAACTAAGATCATGGCATCTGGTCCCATCACTTCATGGTAAATAGATGGGGAAACAATGGAAACACTGAGAGACTTTATTTTGGGGGGCTCCAAAATCACTGCAGATGGTGCCTGCAGCCATAAAATTAAAAGACATTTGCTTTTTGGAAGAAAACCTATGTAAACCTAGACAGCATATTAAAAAGGAGAGACATTACTTTGCCAACAAAGGTCTGCCTAGTCAAAGCTATGGTTTTTCCAGTAGTTATGTATGGATGTGAGAGTTGGGCCATAAAGAAAGCTGAGCATCAAAGAATTGATGCTTTTGAACTGTGGTGTTGGAGAAGACTCTTTGGAGTCCTTTGGACTGCAAGGGATCAATCCAGTCAATCCTAAAGGAAATCAGTCCTGAATATTCATTGGAAGGACTGATGCTAAAGCTGAACCTCCAATACTTTGACCACCTGTTGTGAAGAACTGAGTGATTGGAAAAGACCCTGATGCTTGGAAAGATTGAAGGCAGAAGGAGAAAGGGAAAACAAAGTATGAGATGGTTGGATGACATCACCAACTAGATGGACATGAGTTTGAGCAAGCTCTAGGAGTTGGTGATGGACAGGGAAGCCTGGCCTGCTGCAGTCCGTGAGGTCACAAAGAGACACTACCGAGTGAACTGAACTGAGACCTTCTTGTTTGCTTTCTACTGTATAATATTTCTAAGAACATATGTATGATATAATGATTCTTCAAAAATATGTTTGGAATATCAACATGATTCGGTTTTGCTACTTAACTTTGATGAAAAGTTTTTGTAAATAAAACTAGTATTTGTTTGCCAATGTGGATTTCTAAAACTATACCCTTAATGACTTTTCAAAAATAGGAGTATGGCTAGCTAAGACGAAAAAAGAAAACATAAAACACTCCAAGGAAAACAACATATTGAAATTGAACTAAATATATATGTATAAAGTAAAATTAAAGTGAAAAATCAAATATTTTAATAATTCTTCTCCAGGAAAGTGTGAGTGTGTATGTGTTTTCATGTGTGTGCATGTGCTTGTGTGTGTTTGCACTTGAACAGAAATCATCCTGGGACTGTTTTTCCTTTCAAATTGTCCTGACTTTCAGACAGCAGGAACCAGTAAAATATGCTGGCATGACTATTTCTAAAGGCAACTCTTAAAAGGGGATATTAAAGAAAAAAAATTAGCCTTAATTTGAATTTGCCTCTTTCCATGATTATACAGTTTTCTTAATCAGGCTAATGCCTCCCATGATTTTATTTCACAATTAAGAATGTACAAGTTATCATATGTGGACTTTGTATTAAAGAAAATCATCTTGGAGCAAAACTCTATTGGCCTGACTCTAATAATGTCTGTCAGGTTAGGCTTACAATTCAAAAATGATTATTTGAATGATGTTCTAGTTTTCCCTCTTGACTGCTTTGCAGTGTTTAAAGTCTGAAGCCAGTATTTCTGTTCTAATAACAAGGTTATGCCAAAGGTGAGGAAGACAACAAGACCCAAACAAGAAGCTAATAGCAGATACCAGTGATGTCTTTAGTGGGAATATTCAAATTTGATCTTACTTACACAAGCATTAAATGGTTCATCTGCATTTTCTATTGTGTCAGAGCAGCGTATAATTAAGAGAAATTGTTTGTAATTGCAGAGTACCCCATCATAGCTTAATAATCTTCATATGTTTTGTTTAATGTTATTTAAAGTCTTTCATTCTGTGGAAAGGGTCATACTCCCTTTCAAAGAGGGCTAGCTGTGTCTAAGGACAGTTTCAAAATTATAGGGGATTGTTTTTATATAGATGTTATAAATTACTAAATAATTATTTGCTGTTTATCTAATAAAAGGAGAGTAATTATAATAATTTATGCAGTTGGAAAAAGGGAAATCTGCAGAGAAAGAAGCAAAACAAAATATTTTTTTCTCATTTTTTATCTGTACCACTGGTGTCTGCTGCTACCTTTCCATCTGTATTTGGACTGAAAAATTAAAGAGAAAGCATCAGCAGTCATAAAGGAGATTTAAACTGAAAGACAGGAAGATGTCTCTTAGGGATTGAATTGTGTTCCTTCAAACTCCTTATGTTTAAGCTCTAATACACAATGTAACTGTATTGGAAATAGAGCCTTTAAAGAGTTAATTGAGATCATAAGGGTGGGCCCTAATCAAATAGGACCAGTGTCCTTATAAGGAGTAGAAGAGATACCACATCTACAAAGAGGAAAGGTCATGTGATGACATAGTGAAAAGGCAACCTTCTACAAGTCAAGAAGTATCACAGAAATCAGCTTTGTTGGAACCTTGATCCTAGCCTAGGAATCTCTAGAGTTGGGAGAAAATAAATTTCTTCTGTTTAAACCACATAGTCTGTGGTATTCTGTTATGGCAGCCCCAGTCTACTGATTCAGGACTGAGTAGTATCTAGCCCCAGAAGTTTTAACATCAACTCTGTGAATTAATATAAACTAAATCCATATCAGCTGGACACAGACAAACTTGCTTTACCTTAACATTTTATTATTACTCAAATATGTATCAGCATTTAAAACAAACCAATACATACATAAATATGTACATAAGAAAGACATACAGTACCATCTAACATACTACCCTATTACTCAAATATGTATCAGCATTTAAAACAAACCAATACATACATAAATATGTGCATAAGAAAGACATACAGTACCATCTAACATACTACCCTCATCCAAAATGTTAGAGCTTCAGTGATGCTGAATTTATTATATACTATTTAAAGATACTCCTGTTGCTTTAGCATGAACCTCTGACCCTGTGCCAGATTGTTTAGTGAGCACTGGTTTTCCCAAGTGGGATGGATAGAGCATCTCATGACTGCTAATCTGGATCTCTTAATACTGTTGCTCTACTGCTTTAAAATACACTTGGCTTATTGATCAGTGGTGTCTGGCTAGCTACTGGATTGCTTGTCTGTTGTTATCAAGTATCAAATTTCAGGTATCTCAGTAACAAAATCTGTCTCTGTTTATAGCAATGTTCGAAATCTAATTATTCTTAGTTTTATGAAGACAGAGATGTAAAATCTGAGATTTTAAATTCATTTGGCGGAGAATTATAAATTATAAAATGCAATCTGGACATTTGTTTTTCCTTTATCCTAGGATTGCCAAGGTGTTATCTAAGTGTTGTTACCTCTAAGTGTTTTCTTTCCAGTATATTTGTATGCAGTTACAGACTACTAGCATGACATATAAACTTCCCAGTGGAGGAGGTGTTATCTCAAAAGGATGCATATATTCTATCATTTATGCAGCTATTCTGGCTTGCCCTTAGAAAAGGTATTTTAACCCACTGAAAGCAAGAGTAATTTGTAAGGACTTTAGATTTTTAGAAATGTTAGGAAATAATGACAGTCACACTTGTTAACTTACATAATTAATCAAGTGCTGGACCTAAAGACTTGGAGAAGAGATAGTTAAGCACTGCAGTTTACAAATGGTTACTCTGTTATTGCTGCTGCTTTCATTTTGTGCCTGGAAGGGGCTCTGGAATTCATGTCATTGAAATAAGTCTTTGAAAAGGACATTTAATAAGACAGAGAAACTTGGTTTTGAATTTCAGCTCTGCCTTTGACTATTTCTCTTGGATGTTACATAAACCTCTTTAAACTCAATTTCCTCCTCTAATCCCAGTCACCACACAGTGTATTATCAAGGATGAAAGGGGACAATCCAGGTTTAGTACACAGCAAGTGGGAAAAGTGCTCAACAAGGGTTCATCTCCTTTGTATTTCTGTAGAAGCTGCAGGACAGCCGCTTTGTCCTTGGTAGTCACAAAAGTAGTGACAGGGCAGGATTTCATCCTTTCTGTAGGAAAGAAGGTACTGAGCAGTGTCTTCAAGGTCAAAGTGGGGACTGTGCTGGGAAAGCATCCCTTCTCCGCCCCTCACAGCAGCCATTTCTTACTCTTCTCTAAGTAGTGTTCCGGCTGAGTTATGGTGAGCTGGTTTCTCTGATCAGGCTTCTCCAACAAATATTTGTATTGGGGCTAGAAGGATGGATGACTGACATACTAGGTTCTAAAGCATTCTAGCTAACAAAGTACACATTTTTGTTATTTCCCTCATTTTCTGTCTCTTCTTTCCCCTAAGATTTCTGGCAAGATAATGTGTGCATGTATATAAGGATATTCACATGCACACACACACTGTATGTCATTTTATTTTAATTAACCATTTATATAAGCTGATGTTAACTGCACTAAATTACCATGATTATGAGCACCTTTTTGTCTCCAGCAGAAGCTGACTTATAACCAACTTAGAGTTTTCTGTGTCCTTTAATTCTATTGCTGACAAGTCCTTGGGTACTTCCCTGGTAGCTCAGTGGTAAAGAATTTGCCTGCCAATGCAGGAGATGTATGTTTGATCCCTGGGTTGGGAAGATCCCCTGGAGAAGGAAATGGCAGTATTCTTGCCTGGAGAATCCCACAGATGGAGGAGCCTGGGGGGCTACAGTCCATGGGGTCGCAAAGAGTCAGACACATTTGAGCTACTCAGCATGCAAGCACAATTCTCCACCTGCCATATTCCTGTTTCCTTTTTGGTGATTATTCCACAGTCCCCTGAAAAACTAAACTTTAGCCCTCCTTTTCTCTGACATCATTGTAAAACTTGCTGAATCTTTCGTCTCTTGGCTCCTGACTGTGGACATCCCAAAGTTTTAGCATAGTCATATTCTCAAAAGGCCTACCTTTTAAATCTCTCATGACCTGCCCATTTAATTGTTTTGAGTCTTAAGTTAACCCATATTCCTACTGCCTGTAGGGCATCTCAAATTCTTCAGATATAAATCCAAACCTATCTTATTACAAAGCCCTATTCATTCCTAGTGTCTATTTCCTATAACATACAAAAATGTTTTTTAAATTGGCTTTTTAAATTTGTAATTTATCTTTTCTTCTCTTGTTTTTAAACATCACTAATATATTAAAAAGCAGAGACATTACTTTGCCAACCAAGGTCCGTCTAGTCAAGGCTATGGTCTTTCCCGTGGTCATGTATGGATGTGAGAGTTGGACTGTGAAGAAAGCTGATCGCCGAAGAATTGATGCTTTTGAACTGTGGTGTTGGAGAAGACTCTTGAGAGTCCCTTGTACCGCAAGGAGATCCAACAAGTCCATTCTAAGGGAGATCAATCCTGGGTGTTCATTGGAGGGACTGATGCTAAAGCTGAAACTGCAATACTTTGGCCACCTCATGTGACGAGTTGACTCACTGGAAAAGACTCTGATGCTGGGAAAGGTTGGGGGCGGGAGGAGAAGGGGATGACCGAGAATGAGATGGCTGGATGGTATCACCGACTCTGTGGACATGAGTTTGAGTGAACTCAGGGAGTTGGTGATGGATAGGGAGGCCTGGCGTGCTGTGATTCATGGGGTCGCGGAGAGTCGGACACGACTGAGCAACTGAACTGAACTGAACTGAACTGAATCATTATTTGAAAACCTTGGAGATTTATGTTAGAATGATTCCATCTGTCATATTCAGTTTTTGATTCTTATTTAAATACCTTCCTAGGATTAAAAGTTCAATACCTCAGCTTTTAATACTAAATTACTATATTTACCTCTTCATGGATTGTCTGTTCATTCAAATCTGTTTAGCAATTATCTATACAACTTATTCAGTTACTTAAGGTATACTGTCTATTCTTATATATTAGACAGCATACCTTAAGAACACTGTTATATGTTATATGTTAATGTTCTCCAAAACTGGGTGCTGAATCTTCAGTGACATTGTTTATGATCTAACGCACCAAAGTTACTCAAATCTAGTGATACCATATCTCCAAAGCAGGGCATTTTTTTTGCTGCTTCTATCACATAGAAGATAACAATGCCACTTTTCTTTGTATTTTTGAGTTGGGCTGGTCTCAAAGTATAATTAATTAAATAATAAACCTCATCAGTGCTATGTGATCTGGTGATTAATTTCAGTGTGTGGCTACTTTAGTCAGATCTTTTATGTATTTTACATTCAAGTCATTTTACATATTTTTATTTTCTCATATTTAATATATCTTACATGCTAATTAATAAAATATCATACCTAGTTTACTTATTATATCTAGTTTATCCTTTTAACTTGTCTCACATATAAATGAGCTTGTAACGAGATAGAAATGTCTAAGCAGTATTCTGCTAGCTAGACTGGTAAGTTGAGTTTTTACTCAATTCCTAAATGAAAAATTAAAACAACCTGCTTCTTTTTTTGAATCATTAGCATTCTTTTAGCCAAATATATAAGAGACTCAATCCAAATCTGTTGAATAAATGTGTAAAGGAATGAAGAAACTCAAATTCAAATCAAATATTCAACATAACTAGTGTTATTCAACGAATTAACAAGGTAATTTTCCCACTGTGGATGAGTTTCTGGAGTTAAATTCAATCACAAAGAGAAATTATATTCACTTGAGACTGAATGAACCTTTCTCATACTTGTTAAGATGTGCTTTCACTGCCATTAGTTTCACAAAAACATCCATGAGCAGTTTTAGCATCCTTGATGCTCTCTGCTTAACACTGGCCATTAGGTTCAACTATAAAACCTGTAAATGGTATGCTTCATGTTGGCTTTTAAAGCTACAGCAGTCACTTTCTGTGGAGGAATTATCTTCTGTCCTGTGATGGTGTTCCTCAGTATTAATCCCAATGCTGAAAATTACACCAGGCTTAATCACAAGCCACTGGTTGTACTATCAACTGAATAGCAAATTACATCTTAATCAAGATGGCTGTTTACTTGTGATGCTTCTATCTGCTGATTTTATTTTGCATGTATCCTAAGTACTTTATATATATCAGTCAGTTGAAGTCTTATATCTACATTAGTCCTACCCATTTTTTGCTTCAGAGTATTAAATGACTATCTTAAAATATAAAACACAGGTGAGAAGAAATGAGACATAATTTTACATGTATCTATAGAACCAGTTTAATTACCTTAATACAAGGAACCGGTATATGAGGTAAACTTTTGAAAAATATGTCAAACATCTGTTTATGTTTAGGAAATTAATTTCAATTGATGTTATCTTTCAGTTGTTTGGGGACAATAACTTGCTCCAAATTTTATTTCCTCTTATCTCTAAGTTTTATTTGCCTCATCCCATACATTAGAGATTTGTGTCATTTTTATTTTCATTTTCATCTAATATATAATTATAATCTCTTCCCGTAAGATTTTTTCCTTTTCAACTTTCTTTGGAGAGAGTATTTTTCTTCATTAATCATCATGAATGGGTTTCCAAGTTTAAGATTTTCTAATACATTTTGGTTCTATTTCATCCATTCTTAAGAAAATAAATTATTCATCTTTGTTGTCAGTTAAGTTACTGACAAAGGCCTAGTATTTGACCCCTAACTTATATGCATTGCCTCATTTATTTTTCTCATTTAGTCCTATGTATTATTATCTAATTTTATAAATAAGTAAAAGCAGAACTCAGGAAAATTGTAGGTCTTAAGTAAATCAGTTGGATTCTCTCCAGGTCTGATGCCAAAATTCCCTGCTTTTTAAATTATTTTCAGATGCCTATCAGTTCAGTTCAGTTCGGTTCAGTCGCTCAGTCGTGCCTGACTCTTTGCGACCCCATGAATCACAGCACTCCAGGCCTCCCTGTCCATCACCAACTCCCGGAGTTCACTCAAACTCATGTCCATCGAGTTGGTGATGCCATCCAGCCATCTCATTCTCTGTCGTCCCCGTCTCCTCCCACTCCCCATCCCTCCTAGCATCAGACTCTTTTCCAGTGAGTCAACTCGTCGCATGAGGTGACCAAAGTATTGGAGTTTCAGCTTTAGCATCAGTACTTCCAGTGAACACCCAGGATTGATCTCCTTTAGAATGGACGGGTTGGATCTCCTTGCAGTCGTAGGAATAGACAGATTCTAGCATTTCATAGATGCCTGTAGTTCTTAGATATTGACATGATTCTTTGCCAAGTTTAATAAGTTTGACTCACTGTTGCCATGTGTTAACTTTGTAAAAGATGAAGATTTTTAAAAAAATATTGATTTTCTTTAGTAATTTCAATCTTTTGATATATTTTACCAAGTAGCTGAATTATGGTGGCCACTATTTCTGAGTAGTTAGTTAGGTAGAGTCTGGGAAAGGAATATAATCAACTACTGCAATAACATTCATTAATCCAGTTCTTAGGAAATGGCACTACTGTTATGTAAAATAATGTCAAAATTCATTAATTATTGTTACTTATAAATAACTTTGGCATGAGTTAGCCAATGAACAAGATATCTTGTTGGGCAGTTGCCATAAAGGATAACATTGATAGGATCTTTGCAAATATAATCTTAGAGAATTATAGATGTTCCATAGACTTACCCCACTAAAAAAGATCCTCAAAGCCATCTCTGTGTTCTGAATGAACATACTTTACCTCAGAGGTAAAATGGAAATTTTATTTGTGCTCTAAAAGGTAATCAGCACATTGCCTACGAGGGGAACATTCTGGCAGATAAGTAAGAAAATACTTGGTATTATGTTCTAGTTAGGAGCACCCAAGTACTGTTTAGTATTTTAGACCAAAAGAAGTATGAAAGTCAAATATAATTGTCATAGTACAAATGAAGATTCTCATTTATAGTATGTTTTAGCACATCAGGATTCTTGAAAAATTTATTGCAAATGAGAAGGTATGTGAACTGATTCTGTGCTAAGTTACTCAGTGAGTAAATTTGAAGCAATTTTTTAAAATCCAAAATGAGGTTGACTTTTACTATATGAATATGTCATGAATCTTTCTCAAAAAATAAAATGAGAATTCTACTAACCCTCACACTTTTGTCTAGGAGCTCCATTTGAACTCTTGAGATTCCTTTTCAGATTTAGTAAATTGATAAGTTCTTGTGCTTCTGTGAATGAAAATTACAAGACTGGTGTTTTAAGAAGATTGTCACAGCATAAAGTTATATGTGTCTGTCACATATGTGTGTGTGTGTAGATATAGATGTGTGCATGAGTGTGTATAATGTGTTCTCTCTTTTTTAAAAATGGTCAGAAAATATTAGTTACTTTTGAGCACATGCCAAAGGCAAAAATCCTAGCCAACAGGAATAGTTTTCTTTTTTCCAGACAGTTAAAAGAAGTGTCTGAAAATAAGAACTGTAATAGAATTGCTTTCTCCAACAGAATTATAACATAATTACTGAGGGGCCATAATATATTTTATACTACTCTTTTAGAGTTTTCTACTATTTCTGTCCTTTAGAAGATTTTACTATGCTAAACTCAGAACAGAGGTCACAGTCCACACATCTGAAAAATAAGTAAAAAAGTAATAATCCTAAATAGAAAGTGCTTATAACGACATTCTGCAGAGTTAATGCACTACCACCTTTAACCCTTGCTTAAGCTGTGATAATTCATCACCGAACCCATTCAACATTTAATAAAGTATTCAGTAATGTACAGTGTGAAGCTATCTTCCCCCATAAAACAGTGTTAAACAGTGTTTATATGTAGTTATAGGTTCATAGACTCTCTTGTTCTTTATATTTCTTAGTCTTTTCAGTGGAAGCAAAGTGAATAAATATACCTATTCAGTCTATTTGTTGCTGAATAACATTAAATATAATTAAATCAAGTAAATACAATTGATTATATATCTCAAGCAAAATTGCACTTTAAAGAGCCTTTAGCCTTCCACCGAAAAGAGAAAAATGCCATTATAAAGGATTGATTCTATCCTTATATTATATAACTAAGTAAATGCTTACAGCAAAAATTAAAAACAGTGGAAACAGTGTCAGACTTTATTTTTTTGGGCTCCAAAATCACTGCAGATGCTGATTGCAGCCATGAAATTAAAAGACGCTTGCACCTTGGAAGGAAAGTTATGACCAACCTTGATAGTATATTAAAAAGCAGAGACATTACTTTGCCAACCAAGGTCCGTCTAGTCAAGGCAATGGTTTTTCCCGTGGTCATGTATGGATGTGAGAGTTGGACTGTGAAGAAAGCTGATCGCCGAAGAATCGATGCTTTTGAACTGTGGTGTTGGAGAAGACTCTTGAGAGTCCTTTATACTGCAAGGAGATCCAACCAGTCCATTCTAAAGGAGATCAATCCTGGATGTTCATTGGAGGGACTGATGCTAAAGCTGAAACTGCAATACTTTGGCCACCTCATGCGACGAGTTGACTCACTGGAAAAGACTCTGATGCTGGGAAAGGTTGGGGCGGGAGGAGAAGGGGATGGCATCACCGACTCTGTGGACATGAGTTTGAGTGTACTCCGGGAGTTGGTGATAGACAGGGAGGCCTGGCGTGCGGTGATTCATGGGGTCGCGGAGAGTCGGACACGACTGAGCGACTGAACTGAACTGAACTGAATTATTAAAAAATTTAATATTAGTACTTAAGCATTTTATTTCTTTCCTGAAGAATCATTTCTACATTCATCATCTTATATGTCTAAATTGGACTGATTTGGTTTGTACTGTTTTTAGTAGGAATTTAATCATTAAGTGTGGGTAAAAGGCTATGTGGATATTTTTTAAACTAGAAAATTTACAACACAAGCTTGTGGGAATCATTTAACTTTGGGCTTTTATTTTATGCTTTGGATGATTTTAATCTCCTTTAACTTCTGGTTTCTGTATTGTGAGACATAAATTTCAATTTCCAAACAAATTAATGGCAGAAGGTATACTTATGCTCTAAAAGCTCTCTGTTCATTAACTATTTAATAATAGATATGTCACTCATCTGAATTTTCATATCTAGTGTTCAAAACTTATATTTCATATTTGTGTTGGGTAAGAAGGTGGTTGAAAATATTTTCAAGAATATGACAAAAATTCTACCTTTCTAACACAACTCGGTTGGAGAAGGCAATGGCAAGCCACTCCAGTACTCTTGCCTAGAAAATCCCATGGATGGAGGAGCCTGGTAGGCTGCAGTCCGTGGGGTCACTAAGGGTCTGACACGACTGAGCCACTTCACTTTCACTTTTCACTTTCATGCATTGGAGAAGGAAATGGCAACCCACTCCAGTGTTCTTGCCTGGAGAATCCCAGGGACAGAGGAGCCTGGTGGGCTTCCGTCTATGGGGTCACACAGAGTCGGACACGACTGAAGTGACTTAACAGCAACAGCAACACAACTCGGTAACTATTACACATACCTTGAAATTGGTTTGTTTACCTGTGCATTATATTATGATGCAAATTTTATGAAATATATGTAAAATGAATATATTTAATTAACATATATATTCAGTTTATAAAGGATAATAAAACCAGAGGCACCATTGTTTATCTTCAAATGACAGTGTAAACACTTCTGCTGCCTATCTTTCATTCTAGAACTAGTCACTATGCTGATGTTTCTGGTTACCTTTCTCTCAGTGTTCTTTACAATTTTATTTAGATGGATATATTAGGTACTTAACAAATTTAGAAAGGTCATTTCTTTACTTAGTGACACTATTTCTAGTTGTGCATTTTTGTTTTGAAGCCCATCTGTAAAGTTTTTGTGTAGCTTTATCAGCTCAGACTGCCCAGGTAGCACTAGTGGTAAAGAACCTGCCTGCAAACGAAAGAGACTTGAAGAGATGCAGGTTAGATCCTTGGTTCAGGGAGAACCCCTTAAGGAGGGCATGGCAACCCACTCCAGAATTCTTGCCTGTAGAATCCCATGGACAGAGGAGCCTGGTGGGCGACAGTCCATAGGGTTACACAGAGTCTGACACAACTGAATCAACTTAGCGTGCGCGCACACACCCACATCCACACCCATACACACACACACACACACCAACTAGAGCTTTCTCTTGGCATTTTCCATTGTGCCTGTATCTTTTTTCTTATCTCTCTTTGCCTATTTACCACTATACTTCTTGGGTGTTGTGTGTAAGTGGATTTTGTTTTAATAAGACCTTTCTGACATTAATTCATAATTTTTATTTTTTAAAAAATTTTTAAATTAATTTATTTTAATGGGAGGCTAATTACTTTACATTATTGTATTGGTTTTGCCATACATTGACATGAATCTGCCCTGGGTGTATATGTGTTCCCCATCCTGAACCCCCCTCCCTCCTCCCTTCCCATCCCATCCCTCTGTTTGATCACAGATGTATTTGTTCTGACGTTCTATTTTGTTCTTTCTTCGTTTAGATTTTTCTATATTCATTTTCCCCCTGTATTTCATTTGCCTTCTTTTCAGTTGACTTTTGAATTATATTTCATTTTTCTTTATTGTTCCTTTAGTGCTTTGGAAGTTAAGTACTTGATCGTTATTCTTTGAATGGTTACTTTAGAAACTTTGAGTGGTTACTTTAGAAATTTCCACAGGTTTATTTAACTTAGCATTAAAAATAGTTAAGCTATATTTATAGACTATGTTCCCCAAATTGTGATTCTAGAATAAGAGATCTGAGTGATTTTATGATTTTAAAAAATACTGCTAAATTATCATCCAAAAAAAATATGAAGTGTACTGCCACCAGCAATGCATAAATGTTTATTTTTCACATTCTTGCAAATGTTGAATATTGTGCTTATTTATTTATTTGTTTGTTTTTATGCAAATTTAGCTGTGGAGAGTTTTTCTTTACTGTTCATATTTCTGCACATTGCCTAATATTTTCATATGTGAATTATTTTTTTCCAAGTTACCTGTTTAATTACCAAATTTTATGTACTCATTATAAAATGAATCACTTATTTGAGAGTGGCAAATTTCAGTGTCTAGCTAGCAATCTTAAGTTTGTTGGTTAATTTATCTTGTAAATCTTCTACATCACCATAATCACACTTTTATTATAGAATATATGATTTAAAGAGATATTTATGTGTCTCTCTCTCCCCTAGATTGGAGCAATATTATATTCATATCTCTACTTACATTACCTATCAGGATGTTCATGAGGGTAATCCTAAGTGCCAGATACAGAGATCTGTTTTTCCTGAATTACCAACGCTCTCTTAAAGTGTATAAAGCATGCCAGACTGCTATTATATTTCAAGGACAGCCTGCAAAGGGAACAGAAGGGAATGTGTTTTTCCCAGTCAATTTATCATACTTAACTAAAAGTTGACTGCTTTATTTTAACTTTTTTGTGCTATTACATGTTGCCTTATTGAATGAATTTGAGGATGGAGGAAGATTGCATATGTTCGTTCCATTCCCTGAATATTTCTATAATTTGATAGTTGCTACTTAATGTTCCTTAAATTCAATCATATATGTAAGAAGTTTATATCAAATAGCAGCTACTATAATAAGTATTAGGAAGTAAAATTTAATTAAGATTCTATTCTATATCCCTTTGTAATTATTTGTAGATGATCCTGGAAACATATTTCTATTTAGTCATTTCATTGATTTATTGAAACATGACAGCATAACAGTATTGGGGTGAACCTACTTTTGACATTTTTTTTAATGTATATATGTGTTTATGTATATATATTTTTAAATTGTAACTTTTTTGCATGCTTTCTATTTTTATTTTATTTTTAATTTCAGTTTTATTGATGATTAATTTGTGCATTAAATTATAAGACATTTAAAGTGTACATCATAGTGATTTGATGTATGGACTTCCCAGGTGGTGCAGTGGTAAAGAATCCACCTGCTGATGCAGGAGACACAAGAGACACGGGTTTGAACCTTGGGTTGGGAAGGTGCCTGCAGTAGGAAATAGCAACCCACTACAGTATTCTTGTCTAGAAAGTTCCATGGATAGAGGAGCCTGTGCTCTACAGTCTATGGGGTTGCAGAGTCAGATGTGACTAAGCACAAACACACACATTGTGAAAGGATCCCCCTCATCTAGATAATTAGCATGTTCATCATTTATTTGTATGAAAACATTTAAATTTGACTCTCTTAGAAAATTTTCAGTTACACAGTACAGTATTGTGAACATTTCTATGTTTTATATTATATCTTCAGATCTTATTCCTTATTATTGAAAGTTTGTACCCTTATGCCACCCTCTCCCTCTTTTGCCTACCCTCCAGCCACTGAAAAAAACATTTCCTATTCTATGAATTTGACTTTTAAACTTCTAAATTACACATTATGCAACATTCGACTTTCATGTCTGGTCTAGTATTTCACTTAGCCTGATGTCCACAATGTCCTCCATGTTATTAAAAATGTGAGAATTTTCTTCTTTCTCATGGCTGAATAATGCTGTACTATATAGTCCATTCTAAAGGAGATCAATCCTGGGTGTTCATTGGAAGGACTGATGCTAAAGCTGAAATTGCAATACTTTGGCCACCTCATGCGACGAGTTGACTCACTGGAAAAGACTCTGATACTGGGAAAGGTTGGGGGCTGGAGGAGAAGGGGACGACAGAGAATGAGATGGCTGGATGGCATCACCGACTCTGTGGACATGAGTTTGAGTGAACTCCGGGGGTTGGTGATAGACATGGAGGCCTGGTGTGCTGTAATTCATGGGGTCGCAAAGAGTCGGACACGACTGAGCGACTGAACTGAACTGAACTGATATACATATATATGTATATATATATTTATATTTATGTGTGTGTATGGAACATTCTGAAAGAGATGGGAATCCCAGACCACCTGACCTGCCTCTTGAGAAACCTGTATGCAGGTCAGGAAGCAACAGTTAGAACTGGACATGGAACAACAGACTGGTTCCAAATAGGAAAAGGTGTACGTCAAGGTTGTATATTGTCACCTTGCTTATTTAACTTATATGCAGAGTACATCATGAGGAACGCTGGGCTGGAAGAAGCACAAGCTGGAATCAAGATTGCTGGGAGAAATATCAATAACCTCAGATATGCAGATGACACTACCCTTATGGCAGAAAGTGAAGAGGAACTCAAAAGCCTCTTGATGAAAGTGAAAGAGGAGAGTGAAAACGTTGGCTTGAAGCTCAACATTCAGAAAACAAAGATCATGGCATCTGGTCCCATCACTTCATGGGAAATAGATGGAAAAACAGTGGAAACAGTGTCAGACTTTATTTTTGGGGGCTCCAAAATCACTGCAGATGCTGATTGCAGCCATGAAATTAAAAGACGCTTACTCCTTGGAAGGAAAGTTATGACCAACCTTGATAGTATTTTAAAAAGCAGAGACATTACTTTGCCAACCAAGGTCCATCTAGTCAAGGCAATGGTTTTTCCTGTGGTCATGTATGGATGTGAGAGTTGGACTGTGAAGAAAGCTGATCGCCGAAGAATCGATGCTTTTGAACTGTGGTGTTGGAGAAGACTCTTGAGAGTCCCTTATACTGCAAGGAGATCCAACCAGTCCATTCTAGAGGAGATCAATCCTGGATGTTCATTGGAGGGACTGATGCTAAAGCTGAAGCTGCAATACTTTGGCCACCTCATGCGAAGAGTTGACTCACTGGAAAAGACTCTGATGCTGGGAAAGGTTGGGGGCGGTAGGAGAAGGGGACGACAGAGAATGAGATGGCTGGATGGCATCACCGACTCTGTGGACATGAGTTTGAGTGAGCTCCGGGAGTTGGTGATGGACAGGGAGGTCTGGCGTGCTGTGATTCACGGGGTCGCGGAGAGTCGGACACGACGGAGCGACTGAATTGAACTGAACTGATGTTTATCATATCTTTTTTATCGATTCATCTGCTGATGGACACTTGGGTCATTTCCACATCCTGTTTATTCGTGAGTAATGCTACAATGAACACGGAAGTACAGATATTTCTTCAAGCTCCTGTTCTCATATTCTTCATATATATATATATCAGTTCAGTTCAGTCGCTCAGTGGTGTCCGACTCCCCGTGACCCCATGAATCACAGCACGCCAGGTCTCTCTGTCCATCACCAACTCCCGGAGCTCACTCAAACCCATGTCCACAGAGTCGGTGATGCCATCCAGCCATCTCATTCTCGGTCGTCCCCTTCTTCTCCCGCCCCCAACCTTTCCCAGCATCAGAGTCTTTCCCAGTGAGTCAACTCGTCGCATGAGGGGGCCAAAGTATTGCAGTTTCAGCTTCAGCATCAGTCCCTCCAATGAACGAACACCCAGGATCGATCTCCCTTAGAATGGACTGGTTGGATCTCCTTGCAGTCCAAGGGACTCTCAAGAGTCTTCTCCAACACTACAGTTCAAAAGCATCAATTTTTCGGCAATCAGCCTTCTTCACAGTCCAACTCTCACATCCATACATGACCACGGGAAAAACCATAGCCTTGACTAGACGGACCTTGGTTGGCAAAGTAATGTCTCTGCTTTTTAAAATACTATCAAGGTTGGTCATAATTTTCCTTCCGAGGAGCAAGCGTCTTTTAATTTCATGGCTGCAATCAGGATCCGCAGGGATTTTGGAGCCCAAAAAAATAAAGTCTGACACTGTTTCCACTGTTTTTCCATCTATTTCCCATGAAGTGATGGGACCAGATGCCATGATCTTTGTTTTCAAAATGTTGAGCTTCAAGCCAACCTTTTCACTCTCCTCTTTCACTTTCATCAAGAGGCTTTTGAGTTCCTCTTCACTTTCTGCCATAAGGGTAGTGTCATCTGCATATCTGAGGTTATTGATATTTCTCCCAGCAATCTTGATTCTAGCTTGTGCTTCTTCCAGCCCAGCGTTCCTCATGATGTACTCTACATATAAGTTAAATAAGCAAGGTGACAATATACAGCCTTGACGCACTCCTTTTCCTATCTGGAACCAGTATATATATATATTAGAAGTGGGATTGCAGGATCTGATGGTAGTTCCTTTTTTAAGTTTTTGAAGAACTTCTGTCCTGTTTTCCATACTGACTGTACCAATTTACATTTTCACTAAAGTGCATGCTGCTGCTGCTGCTAAGTCACTTCAGTAGTGTCCGAATCTGTGTGACCCCATAGACGGAAGCCCACCAGGCTCCCCCGTCCCTGGGATTCTCCAGGCAAGAACACTGGAGTGGGTTGCCATTTCCTTCTCCAATGCAGGAAAGTGAAAAGTGAAAGTGAAGTGGCTCAGTCGTGTCCGACTCTTCGCGGCCCCATGTTCTGCAGCCCACGAGGCTCCTCTGTCCATGGGATTTTCCAGGAAAGAGTCCTGGAGTGGGGTAAGGATCCCTTTTTCTCCACATCCTCACGAGTACTCATCTCTTATGTTTTTGATGATAGCCAATGTAACAGCCATGCTGTAATATCTCACTGTTATTGTAACTTAATAGTTATATTTAGTAATGCCGTAAGCACCCATGGAATCACTAATTCAAATGAAAATTAAGATTTTGACTATAATCAGTTAACCATCTGATTTTGTCCTTTTGTCAACCCATCCTGTTTCACCCTTACTGATGGTAACCATCATCCTGAATCCTCTGTTCTTTATTACCTGTTTAAATTTTGTTGTTATATTTTATCTCTATATGTGACTAAAATATTTGTGTGTGTGTAGTGTGTGTGTTTGTGTGTTAAAAGGGCTTTGGGAAAAATAAAGGAACAAACTGTCAAATAAAACTCAGATAAATCTGAAACCATATTAAGAATAAAATTTACTAATAATATAAAAAAATACAAGCAAGTAAGTCGTTTAAGAGATACATGGGATTGGTTCAGTTCAGTTCAGTCGCTCAGCCCTGTCCAACTCTTTGTGACCCCATGGACTGCAGCACGCCAGGTTTTCATGTCCATAACCAACTCCCAGAGCTTGCTCAAACTTCTGTCCATCGAGTTGGTGGTGCCATCCAACCATCTTATCCTCTGACGTCCCCTTCTCATCATGCCTTCAATCTTTCCCAGTATCAGGGTCTTTTCCAAGGTTTCAGTTCTTCACATCAGGTGGCCAAAGTATTGGAGTTTCAGCTTCAACCAGTCCTTCCAATGAATATTCAGGACTGATTTCCTATAAGATTGGCTGATTTGATCTCCATGTAGTCCAAGGGACTCTTAAGAGTCTTGTCCAACATCACAGTTCAAAAGCATCAATTCTTCAGCACTCAGCTTTCATTATAGTCCAACTCTCACACCCATACATGACAACTGGAAAAACCATAACTTTGACCAGACAGACCTTTGTCAGAAAAGTAATGTCTCTGCTTTTTAATATGCTGTCTAGGTTGGTAATAGTTTTTTTTTTTTTTCCCAAGAAGCAAGTGTCTTTTAGTGTCATGGCTGCAGTCACCATTTGCAGTGATTTTGTAGCCCAAGAAAATAAATTCTGCCACTGTTTCCATTGTTTCCCCATCTATTTACCATGAAGTGATGGGATCAGATGCCACGATCTTCATTTTCTGTATGTTGAGCATTTAGCCAACTTTTTCACTCTCCTCTTTGACTTTTATCAAGAGACTCTTTATTTCTTCTTCACTTTCTGCCATAAGGGTGGTGTCATCTACATATCTGAGGTTATGGATATTTCTCCCAGCAATCTTGATTGCAGCCAGGCATTTTGCATGATGTACTCTGCATAGAAGTTAAATAAGCAGGGTGACAATATACAGCCTTGATGTACTCTTTTTCCTCTTTGGAACCAATACATTGTTCCATGTCTGGTTCTAACTGTTGATTCTTGACCTGCATACAGATTTCTCAGGAGGCAAGTAAGGTGGTCTGGTATTCCTATCTCTATAAGAATTTTCCACAGTTTATTGTGATCCACACAGTCAAAGGTTTTAGTGTAGTCAGTGAAGAAGAAGTAGATGGTTTTTCTGAAATTCTGTAGCTATTTTTATGATACAGCAGATGCTGGCAATTTGATCTCTGGTTTGTTTGCCTTTTTAAAATCCAGCTGGAACATTTCAAACTTCTCAGTTCATGTATTGTTGAAGCCTCGCTTGGCAAATTTTGAGCATTATTTTGCTAGCGTGTATGATGAGTTTGAGTGAACTCCAGGAGTTGGTGATGGACAGGGAGGCCTGGCATGCTGTGATTCATGGGGCCACAAAGAGTCGGACACGACTAAGTGACTGAGCTGAACTGAACTGAACTTATGATGATTGCAATTGTGTGGTAATTTGAACATTTTTGGCATTGCCTTTCTTTGGAATTGAAATGAAAACTGGCCCTTTCCAGTCCTGTGACCACCGCTCAATTTTTTCCAAGTTTGCTGGCATATTGAGTGCAACACTTTCACAGCATCATCTTTTAGGATTTGAAATTCTAATTTCAAATAGCTGGAATTCCATCACCTCCAATAGCTTTGTTCGTAGTTATGCTTCCTAAAGCCCACTTGACTTCACATTCCAGGATGTCTGGCTCTAGGTGAGTGATCACACCATTGTGGTATCTGGGTCATAAGAATTTTTTTTTTTTTTTGGTTATAGTTCTTCTGTGTATTCTGGCCACCTCTGCTTAATATCTTCTGCTTCTGTTAGGTCCATACCATTTTTGTCCTTTACTGTGCCCATCTTTTCATGAAATGTTCCCTTTTCATGAAATGTTTCCCAACACATGATCATACATGATCATGGATCATGTATCTCTAATTTTCTTGAAGAGATCTCTAGTCTTTCCCATTATATCGTTTTCCTCTATTTTTTTTGCATTGATCATTGAGGAAAGATTTCTTATCTCTCCTTCTATTGTTTGGAACTCTGCATTCAGATGGATGGATATACCTTTCCTTTTCTCTTTGCTTTAGCTTCTCTTCTTTTCTCAGCTATTTTTAAGGGCTCCTCAGACAACCATTTTGCCTTTTTGCATTTCTTCTTCTTCAGGGTGGTATTGATCACTGCCTCTTGTACAATGTTATGAACCTCCACCCATAGTTCTTCAAGCACCACTCTATCTATCATATCTAATCCCTGAATCTATTTGTCACTTCCACTGTATAACTGTAAGGGATTTGACTTATGTTATACCTGAATGGTCTAGTGGTTTTCCCTAGTTTCTTCAATTTAAGACAGAATTTACAATAAAGAGTTTATGACCTGAGCCACACTCAGATCCTGGTATTGTTTTTGCTGACTGTATAGAGCTTCTCTATCTTTGGCTGCAAAAAATATAATCAATCTGATTTTGGTATTAACTATCTGGTCATGTATAATCATAAGAGATTTGATTGAAGTCATATCTGAATGGTCTGGTGGTTTGCCCTACTTTCTTCAATTTAAGTCTGAATTTGGCAATAAGGAGTTCATGATCTGAGCCACAGTCAGCTCCTGGTCTTGTTTTTGCTACCTATATAGAGCTTCTCCATCATGGGTTACGAAGAATATAATCAATCTGATTTCGGTGTTGACCATCTGGTGATGTCCATGTGTAGAGTCTTCTCTTGTGTTGTTGGAAGAGGGTGTTTGCTATGACCAGTGTGTTCTCTTGGCAAAACTCTATTAGCCTTTGCCCTGCTTCATTCTGTGCTCCAAGGCCAAATTTGTCTGTTACTCCAGGTGTTTATTGACTTCCTACTTTTGCATCCAGTCCCCTATAATGAAAAGGATATCTTTTGGGGGTGTTAGTTCTAAAAGGTCTTGTAGGTCTTCATAAAACCGTTCAACTTCGGCTTCTTCAGCATTACTGGTTGGGGCATAGACTTGGATTAGTGTAATATTGAAAGGTTTGCTTGGAAATGAACAGAGATCATTCTGTTGTTTTTGAGATTATACAGTGGAAGTAAGAAACAGATTTAAGGGACTAGATCTGATTGATAGAGTGCCTGATGAACTCTGGACGCAGGTTCGTGACATTGTACAGGAGACAGGGACCAAGACCATCCCCATGGAAAAGAAATGCAAAAAAGCAAAATGGCTGTCTGGGGAGGCCTTACCAATAGCTGTGAAAAGAAGAGAAGCGAAAAGCAAAGAAGAAAAGGAAAGATATAGGCATCTGAATGCAGAGTTCCGAAGAACAGCAAGGAGAGATAAGAAAGCATTCCTCAGCAATCAATGCAAAGAAATAGAGGAAAACAACAGAATAGGAAAAACAAGAGATCTTTTCAAGAAAATTAGAGATATCAAGGGAACATTTCATGGAAAGATGGGCTCGATAAAGGACAGAAATGATATGGACCTAACAGAATCAGAAGATATTAAAAAGAGGTGGCAAGAATACACTGAAGAATTGTACAAAAAAGATCTTCATGACGAAGATAATCACGATGGCATGATCACTCACCTGGAGCCAGACATCTTGGAATGTGAAGTCAAGTGGGCCTTAGAGAGCATCACTACGAACAAAGCTAATGGAGGTGATGGAATTCCAATTGAGCTATTTCAAATCCTGAAAGATGATGCTGTGAAAGTGCTGCACTCAATATGCCAGCAAATTTGGAAAACTCAGCAGTGGCCACAGGACTGGAAAAGGTCAGTCTTCATTCCAATCCCAAAGAAAGGCAATGCCAAAGAATGCTCAAACTACCACATGATTGCACTCATCTCACATGCTAGTTAAGTCATGCTCAAAATTCTCCAAGCCAGGCTTCAGCAATATGTGAACCGTGAACTTTCAGATGTTCAAGCTGGTTTTAGAAAAGGCAGAGGAACCAGAGATCAAATTGCCAACATCCGCTGGATCATGGAGAGAGCAAGAGAGTTCCAGAAAAACATCTATTTCTGCTTCATTGACTATGCCAAAGCCTTTGACTGTGTGGATCACAACAAACTGTGGAACATTCTGAAAGAGATGGGAATACCAGAACACCTGAACTGCCTCTTGAGAAACGTATTTGCAGGTCAGGAAGCAACAGTTAGAACTGGACATGGAACAACAGACTGGTTCCAAGTAGAAAAAGTAGTATGTCAAGGCTGTATATTGTCACCCTGCTTATTTAACTTGTATGCAGAGTACATCATGAGGAACGCTGGGCTGGAAGAAGCACAAGCTGGAATCAAGATTGCCGGGAGAAATATCAATAACCTCAGATATGCAGATGACACCACCCTAATGGCAAAAAGTGAAGAGGAACTCAAAAGCCTCTTGATGAAAGTGAAAGAGGAGAGTGAAAAGGTTGCCTTGAAGCTCAACATTCAGAAAACAAAGATCATGGCATCTGGTCCCATCACTTCATGGCTAATAGATGGAAAAACAGTGGAAACAGTGTCAGACTTTATTTTGGGGGGCTCCAAAATCACTGCAGATGCTGATTGCAGCCATGAAATTAAAAGACGCTTACTCCTTGGAAGGAAAGTTATGACCAACCTAGATAGCATATTAAAAAGCAGAGACATTACTTTGCCAACCAAGGTCCACCTAGTCAAGGCTATGGTTTTTCCCGTGGTCATGTATGAATGTGAGAGTTGGACTGTGAAGAAAGCTGATTGCCGAAGAATTAATGCTTTTGAATTGTGGTGCTGGAGAAGACTCTTGAGAGTCCCTTGCACTGCCAGGAGATCCAACCAGTCCATTCTAAAAGAGATCAATCCTGGGTGTTCATTGGAGGGACTGATGCTAAAGCTGAAACTGCAATACTTTGGCCACCTCATGCGACCAGTTGACTCACTGGAAGTCTAATAATGGGAGGGATTGCGGGCAGGAGGAGAAGGGGACAACAGAGAATGAGATGGCTGGATGGCATCACCGACTCGATGGACATGAGTTTGAGTGAACTCCGGGAGTTGGTGATGGAAAGGGAGGCCTGGCATGCTGTGATTCATGGCGTCGCAAAGAGTCAGACATGACTGAGCGACTGAACTGAACTGATCTGGTCATGTCCATGTGTAGTCATGTCTTGTGTTGTTGGAAGAGTGTATTTGCTACAACCAGTGAATTTTCTTGTCTAAACTTTATTAGCCTTTGCCCTGCTTCATTTTGTACTCCAAGGCCAAATTTACCTGTTACTCCAGGTATTTCTTGACTTCCTTCTTTTGCATTCCAATCCCCTATGATGAAAAGGATATCTTTGTTGGGTGTTAGTTCTAGAAGGTCTTGTAGGTCTTTCTAGAACCGTTCAACTTCAGCTTCTTCAGCATTAGTGGTTGGGGCATAGACTTGGATTCCTGCCATATTGAATGCTTTGCTTTGGAAACAGAGATCATTCTGGCATTTTTGAGACTGTACTCAAGTACTGCATTTCGGACTTGTCTGTTGATTGTTAGGGCTACTCCATTTCTTTTATAGGATTCTTGCCCAAAGTAGTAGATATAATAGTCATTTGAATTAAATTCATTCATTCTTGTCTATTTAGCTCACTGATTCCTAAAATGTCGATGTTCACTCTTTCACTTCCTTTTTGAACACTTCCAATTTACCTTGATTCATGGCCCTAACATTCAAGGTTCCTATGCAATATTGTTCTTTATTGGGCACCTACCGACCTTTCAGTGTCATAACTTTTTGCCTTTTCAAACTGTTCATGGGGTTCTCAAAGTAAGAATATTGAAGTGGTTTGCTCTTCCCTTTGCCAATGAACCATGTTTTGTCAGAACTCTCCACCATGACCCATCCATCTGGGTTGGTCCTACGCAGCATGGCTTATAGTTATATTCAGTGACACAAGACTGTGATCATGTGATCAATTTGGTTAGCTTTCTGTTGTGGTTTCTGTTCTGTCTCCCACCTGGACATACTCTATGTTCTTTTGTGTATAGTGTTGAATTCAGTTTGCTAGTATTTTGTGACGATTTTTGCATCCTTATCCCAGTTATTGGCCTATAGTTCAATTACCTTTAAAATAGTTATTGATGACTGTGTACCAATTGCCATTTTGTTAATGTTTTCTGGTTGTTATTGTAGTTCTGTTTCTTATTCTTTTGCTGTCTTCCCTTGTGACCTTATGACTACTCTTTAATGTTATATTTGTTTTTTTTTTAAACTACATTAAGTTATTTTACAACTGCCCCGAGCTGCAAAAAGAAAAAAAAAAAAACCCAATGCCATGTTAATGTTAATGTTATATTTGGATTTCTTTCTCTACTTTGTGTTTATATCTATTACAGGTTTTTGGTTTGTGGTTTCCATGAGGTTCATATATACCCATATATCATAAATATATATATATACACATATGTAAATATGCTTATTTATTAAATATATTGTCTATAATAGTGATTATCTTAAACTGATACTCAAATTCAAACATATTTTAACAACTCTGCATTTTTACCCCCTTCCCAAGTATAATATTTTTGGCATCATATTTTACATCCTTTGTGTATCCTTTACTCTTGATACTTATTATTAATATAGATGATTTCACTACATTTTTATCTTTTAATCTTTCTGCTAGTTGTACAAATGTTTGACCTAATACCTTTAATGGATGCTTGCCTTTATCAATAAGATTTTTCCTTACATAATTTTTGTATTTGTAGCTGTAGTCTTTTGTTTTCTACTAGTGAAGTCATTTTAACATTTTTTGTAAAGTCACTTTAGAGGTGCTGAACTCTGTTAGCTTTTGCTTGCCTGTAAAACTATCTCTCCTTAAAATCTGAATGGTAGCTTTGCTAGGGTGAGTATACTTGTTTTATATTTTTCTCTTTTATCACTTTGAATATACCATTCCACTCCCTTCCGGCCTGCAAATTTTGGCTGAAAAGTCAGATTATTGTCTGATGGTAGTTTTCTTGTACCTAACTCATTGAATTTTCTTGATGCTTTTAAGAGTCTCTTTATATTTAGTATATAGTGTTATATACTATATGTATTTTAGTTATAGTGTCATGTTATGAATCTATTTGGGTTTATCTTGTATGGGATTCTATGTGGTTCCTCTTCCTGGATGTCTGTTTCCTTTCCCAGGTTAGGAAATTTAACAGCTATTATGTTTTCAAATACGTTCTCTGCCTCTTTATCTGTCTCTTCTTCTTTTGGGACTTCTCTAATGCAAATGGTACTATGCTTGATGTTGTCTCAGAGGTCTCTTCCATGGTCCTCATTAATTAATGTTTTTCTTTTCTTTTTTTCTGTTCAAATTGGGTGATCTCTACTACTGTCTTCCAGTTCACTGATCTTTCCCTCTGTATCATCTAATCTACTGTTGATTCCTTCTAGTGTAATTTTTATTTAAGCTATTCCATTGTTAATCTCTGCTTGGATTTTTATATTTTCTAACTCTCTGATGAACTTCTCATTATGTTCATTCTTATCCTGATTGGTTGGGCATCTTTATGATTATTAATTGCTTTGCTTTTTTAATGGATATATTACATATACTCACTTTAGTTCATTTTTGAGGTTTTGTCATGTTCCTTTATTTGGAACATACTCTTCTGTCTTCTCACATTGCAGAAATCTCTGTGTTTACCTTTATGTGTTAGGTCAGTTGGTTATGTTTTCTGATTTTACAGACCCAGAGATGTCCTATGGGGCCCAGCAGCATATTCCTGTATGATCACCAAATCTAAATGCTCTCAGAGTGCCCTCTGTGTAGGCTGTGTAGTATCTTCTCTTGTGGTGGGACTGACTGCTGTGAGTGTGGTGCTAGGTGGGGCTGACCCTCAGCCTGGTCTTGCCTCATTCAGAGGCTTCAACTCCTGGTATGAGGGGCTGGGACATTATGCTGCTGGTTTCATACCTTGTGGATTCCTGGGTCTGGTGCTAGCCTTCTGGTGGGCAGATAAGCCCCCAGCACTAATAAACTAGAGGGAGGACTTCAAAATGGCTCTTTTCAGCACTAGTTTTCTTGTGATAGAATGAACTTTTCAAAATGGCCTCTGCCAGTATCTGTGTCCCCAGGTGGAGTCCCAGTTGCCTCCTACCTTTTTGGAAGTCTAAAATTAGCAAGTGTATCTGACTCAGGCTGTTTCTTAACATACTGCCTCTGTGTGTAATCTCTGATTATGTGAGATTTTGTGCAAGCCCTTTAAGAGCAGAGTCTCTGTTTTCTGAAACCCCCTAGTCTCAGCTATATGCAAAAGCCAGCCACTTGTCTTCAGAGCCAGATGTTCTAGAGGCCTATCTTTCTGAAGCATGACTCCTGGGCTGGTACACCTGATGTGGAGTTTGAGTCATTCTTTCTTTGCAAGGACCTCTGAAACTGTGATTATTCTCCCATTGGTGGGTTGCATACTCTGTGGTGGATCTTGGTTCTACCTTGTCTTTACCCCTCCTCCCATCTTGTGTGCTTTTCATTTTTAATATGTTTAGCTGTGGAAAATCTATTTTTCCAGTCTTCATGTGATTCTCATAGATAGTTGCTTTTTAAATAGTTATAATTTGCTGTACCTGTGGGAGAGGGTGATCCCAGGGTTCTCTTACAGCATTATCTTGGCCACACCTCCCCAGATATTTCCTCCAGTTCATCCAGTTAAGCTTGACTCAAGGAGACATTTCCACAGAGATGACAAGAGAATCAGGGAACCATGCATTCAGTACTTTCTAAGTGTACACATTTTCCCAGTGGTAATTTAGACCATATATTCCTAGTTGTCAGTGTGTTAATGTCCTGTTGAACAATTTGATCAAGTTTATGCTGTCCATTTACACTGGGATAATCACTTTTTCAGAAGCTTAACCGTATTGGTTTAATGACCAATTGCGTGTCAGATGAAAATTGTTACATAAATATTACAGCTTGAAATAAATACTATTTTATTTTATTTTTTTTGAAAGAATGAAACATTTAATTCTTGAAATGAAATGAAACATTTCATTTCTTGAAACATTTCAAGCATTCTTTTTTTTAATTTTTATTGGAGGCTAATTATTTTACAATATTATATTGGTTGACTTTGCCATACATTGACATGAATCTGCCCCGGGTGTACATGAGTTCCCCCTCCCGAAGCCCCCTCCCACCTCCCTCCTCCCCTTATCTACCCTCTGGGTCATCCCCGCATGCCAGCCCTGAGCATCCTGTAATGTGAATCGACCCTGAACTGGCGATTATTTTATTTTAAAAGATGATAGTGTTTGTTGTTCCAGTGTAAATACAAAATATTAATTTTTATGTACCGGAATAAATAAATCTATAGCCATTAAGTGATAGAAAAGCGGTCATGGGAAAACCTCATGAATAACTGAAAACTGAAATTTAAGAGGCTTATAATTTTTTGCTTTTACTAATCAGTGTATCTTATAATATGAAATGCTCTTAATAGTTGCATGTCTTTTTTAACTATAACAGACGAAACTTTTGGGAAAACTTCAAGTTTTTCAAGAACACGTAAAATCAATTATTGGACATAAAAAGCAGAGAATAGACCAAAAAACACAAAAACATAATCTAAGATATACTCGAGATGAAAAAATTGTCAAAAGTCAAATAACTGCTAAGAATATTGAAAAGTGAAATGCACCTTTAGCATTATGGTAAAAAATAAAACAATATTTTATCAGGTTACAATGCTGGAAATGACATAATATCAACATATGATATGAAATATAAAGGATAATTGCTGTCATATATTTAAATTAAATTTGAATAAATCAGTTGACTTACTGATAAAGAATTATCTCACATTATCTGTGTTTACAGGAGAAAGTTCCTAGACCACTTTTTCTCTGTTTATCACAGAAAGTCTATAACACAAAAAAGAGTTTTACCCTTAATTGATACCCTTAATGATCTTTTATGGACTAGAACAAGTGAAGTGACATCAAACTAATAGAGAATGAGCTATCTGTATAGCAAGGATGATGATTAATGGGCATATTTTTGAAATGTTATTCAAATGATAATTGATACCTAATTGGGTAATTAATTGATAATTAATTACCTAAATGCTAATTCACATCATAATTCCTTTATTTATGCAGAAACCTGGCAGCCATCAATAGATCTTGATTCAGAGTTGAAGGACATAATGAAAAATGTGAATAATTTCCCATCACAGTTATGTTAGTGTACGCATTTTCAGGTGTGCCTTTTGACTCAGCTCTGCATCAGAAGGTGATCAAGACTCAGTGACTCAAACTCACTGATAAAATTGAGAGGATAGAATTTCAACCACTGTCAACTCTCAAGGAGAGTTTGCTTGATAATGAAGTTTAAAAAGGAATGAGACAGGCCTGATATAGGGAGAAGTGCCAAAGATATTGTTTGATATATATTTAATTGTGAATGAAGTAAAAATTGTACCTTTTTTTTTGTCTTTAGCTATTTTGAATGTGACATTTTGTCATTTAAAAATGAAAGAATCCTAATAGAAAGATTATTGATGCAATTAAGAGGCTAGATTCTGGAGTCAGGATCAGTTTAGTTCAGTTCACTTGCTCAGTCTTGTACGACTCTTTGTGACACCATGGACTGCAGCACACCAGGTCTCCTTGTCCATCACCAACTCCAGGAATTTACTCAAACTCATGCCCATTGAGTCAGTGATGCCATCCAACCATTTCATCCTCTTTCATCACCTTGTCAATCCACCTTCAATCTTTCCCAGGATCAGGGTTTTTTCCAGTGAGTCAGCTCTTCGCATCAGGTGGCCAAATTACTTCAGCATCAGTCCTTCCAATGATCACGCAGGACCAATCTCCTTTAGAATAGACTGGTTGGATCTCCTTGCAGTCCAAGGGACTCTCAAGAGTCTTCTCCAATACCACAGTTCAAAAGTGTCAATTCTTCGGCTATCAGCTTTCTTCACAGTCCAACTCTCACATCCATACATGCCACGGGAAAAACCATAGCCTTGACTAGACGGACCTTGGTTGGCAAAGTAATGTCTCTGCTTTTTAATATGCTATCTAGGTTGGTCATAACTTTTCTTCCAAGGAGTAAGCGTCTTTTAGTTTCATGGCTGCAATCACATCTGCAGTGTTTTTGGAGCCCCCCAAAATAAAGTCAGCCACTGTTTCCACTGTTTCCCCATCTATTTCCCATGAAGTGATGGAACCAGATGCAATGATCTTACTTTTCTGAATGTTGAGCTTCAAGACAACTTTTCCACTCTCCTTTTTTACTTTCATCAAGAGGCTTTTTAATTTCTCTTCACTTTTTGCCATAAGGGTGGTGTCATCTGCATATCTGAGGTTACTGATATTTCTGCTGGCAATCTTGATTCCAGCTTGTGCTTCTTCCAGCCCAGTGTTCCTCATGATGTACTGTGTATATAAGTTAAATAAGCAGGCTGACAATATACAGCCTTGACATACTCCTTTTCCTATTTGGAACCAGTCTTGTTGTTTCATGTCCAGTTCTAACTTTTCCTTCCTGACCTTCATATAGGTTTCTCAAGAGGCAGGTCAAGTGGTTTGATATTCCCATTTCTTTCAGAATTTTCCATAGTTTCTTGTGATCCACACAGTCAAAGCCTTTGGCAGTCCATAAAGCAGAAATCAGAGAAGGCAATGGCACCCCACTCCAGTACTCTTGCCTGGAAAATCCCATGGATGGAGGAGCCTGGTGGGCTGCAGTCCATGGGGTCGCTAAGAGCTGGACACAACTGAGTGACTTCACTTTCACTTTTCACTTTTATGCATTGGAGAAGGAAATGGCAACCCACTCCAGTGTTCCTGCCTGGAGAGTCCCAGGGACCGGGGAGCCTGGTTGGCTGCCATCTATGGGGTCACACAGAGTCGGACACGACTGAAGTGACGCAGCAGAGGCAGCAGCATAAAGCAGAAATAGATGATTTACTGGAACTCGCTTGCTTTTTCATTGACCCAGCGGATGTTGGCAATTTGATCTCTGGTTCTTCTGCCTTTTCTAAAACCAGCTTGAACATCTGGAAGTTCATGGTTCACGTATTGCTGAAGCCTGGTTTGGAGAATTGTGAGCATGACTTTACTAGCGTGTGAGATGAGTGCAATTGTGCGGTAGTTTGAGCATTCTTTGGCATTCCCTTTCTTTGGGATTGGAATGAAAACTGACCTTTTCCAGTCCTGTTGCCACTGCTGAGTTTTCCAAAGTTATTGGCATATTGAGTGCAGCACTTTCACAGCATCATCTTTCAGGATTTGAAATAGCTCAGCTGGAATTCTATCACCTCCACAAAGTTTGTTTGTAGTGACGCTTTCTAAGGGCCACTTGACTTCACATTCCAGGATGTCTGGCTCTAGGTGAGTGATCACACTATCGTGATTATCTTGGTCATGAAGATCTTTTTTGTACAGTTCTTCTGTGTATTCTTGCCACTTCCTCTTAATATCTTCTGCTTCTGTTAGGTCCATACCATTCCTGTCCTTTATTGAGTCCATCTTTGCATGAAATGTTCCCTTGGTATCTATAATTTTCTTGGAGAGATCTCTAGTCTTTCCCATCTTGTTGTTTTCCTCTATTTCCTTGCATTGCTCACTGAGGAATGCTTTCTTATCTCTCCTTGCTAATCTTTGGAACTCTGCATTCAAATGGATATATCTTTCCTTTTCTCCTTTGCTTTTTGCTTCTTCTTTTCACAACTATTTGTAAGGCCTCCTCCGACAGCCATTTTGCTTTTTTGCATTTCTTTTCCATGGGCATGATCTTGATTCCTGTCTCCTATATAATGTCACGAACCTCCGTCCATAGTTCATCAGGAACTCTATCAGATTTAGTCCCTTAAATCTATTTCTCACTTCCACTGTATAATCATAAGGGATTTGATTTAGGTCATACTTGAATGGTCTAGTGGTTTTCCCTACTTGTGATGAATAAAACAAAAAATGGAATGGGTATCCATTCACTACAACCCCAAAGTGAAGCTTTAAAAAATATTTCAGGTTTTGAATAGTTCAAAAACTTGCTTAGATTTCCTCTCCACTAGGTCTACCTGTTCTTCACCTTATGTCCATTTATGAGGACATATTGTTTAGCAAGTGTGTCATTGCTTAAAGGACTACATTTTTCTCAAAACTCACTGTGGATGCCGATTGCAGTCATGAAATTAAAAGACACTTACTCCTTGGAAGGAAAGTTATGACCAAGCTAGATGACATATTAAAAAGCAGAGACATTACTTTGCCAACCAAGGTCCATCTAGTCAAGGCTATGGTTTTTCCAGTGTTTGTGTATGGATGTGAGAGTTGGACTGTGAAGAAAGCTGAGCGCCGAAGAATTGATGCTTTTGAACTGTGGTGCTGGAGAAGACTCTTGAGAGTCCCTTGGACTGCAAGGAGATCCAACCAGTCCATTCTAAAGGAGATCGATCCTGGGTGTTCAGTGGAAGGACTGATGCTAAAGCTGAAACTCCAATCCTTTGGCCACTTCACGCGAAGTGTTGACTCACTTGAAAAGACTCTGATGCTGGGAGGGATTGGGGGCAGGAGGAGAAGGGGATGGGATGGCATCACCGACTCAAATGGAGGTGAGTTTGAGTGAACCCTGGGAGTTGGTGATGGACAGGGAGGCATGGTGTTCTGTGATTCATGGGGTCGCAAAGAGTTGGACACGACTGAGCAACTGAACTTAACTGATAGAAGTTGTCTCTAATTTCTCTCTCAAGCATACAAAAGAAGGCTGTGTATGTCTTCCATGAGAAAACTCTTCATAATTTCTACACTTGCTTTAAATTGAAATTTCACAGATTTGGGGGCTGCCAATAGTTGCTGCCATCTTAATGAAAAATCTGAAATAGTACTTTTTCTTAACCTAGTAAAGAGAATGATTAATATATGAAGCTGATGAGTTATGGAATCTAATGGTGAAATCTGTGTGTCATCTAGTCATATAGAGATAGTATGTTGAAAGATGCTAATTGACATTTATCCTACAGGCAACACTAAAATAATCACTTGAAATAATTGAGACATTATGTTTTATTTATTAAAGGTATGATTTTATAAGCAAATTTCTATAGATGCCAAAAGGTAAATATTGATTTAAAGGGAGTGAGGCTGTAGATCTACAACTTTCTAATGGGACCTTTACAGTCCCAGGAAATTTTGGAAATCTCACTTTTAAACACAAGCATTTGAGGTCCAGAAAATTATGTATATATCTATTTATTATGTATTAATATTAGAGGCATTTTATAAAAACTAATTTGATTCTTTGGAATAACTATAATGTACATATTTTTACTCCTGTTTTACAGATGAGAAAACACCAAGAAGGAACAAATAAATATAATAATTTTCTAAAGATTAGAAAGCAGTCCCTGGAGGGGGGCATGGCAACCCACTCCAGTATTCTTGCCTGGAGAATCCCAATGGACAGAGGAGCCTGGTGAACTTCAGTCCATGGGGTCACAAAGAGTCGGACATGACTGAGCAACTAAGCACAGCACAGAGCAGGCAAGTGGGAGAATCAGAATTTGAACTCAGGGTATCTGGTCTGAATGCTTAATCAGTCCAGTCCTCTGCCTCTTGTAATTAGTAATCACTTGATGCAGAGGCCAATCTTGTCTGTAGGTGGATAAAATATACTCACTAAACTTTGATGTAATATTTTAATAAATATTTTCATTTAATTCTTACTTTTTATTAACTAATCTCCTCTAAATATTTCTACATACAGTTTTGTCTTTCAAACATATACTCAAACAGACAACCCAGCCATGGGTTTTTATTTAAAAAATTAATATTGCAATAACTGTCTCCAAAGTTAATTGTTTACCAACATGTGTGTGTACTTTATATTATTTTAAAGCATTTTAAAAATTAGATCTTAAATGTCTAAAGATACAACTTTAGGTTACAAATTTGATGGGAGATAGTGCTTACTAGGTTGTTCACATGGATTTTTTCAGAGCCCAAATCAAATTTTAAAATTCTGTATGGTAAATCCTTTATTTTTAATTATTCTTTGTTAAGAATATCCATTCTCCACCCAATGACTACTTAAGAAGAAACTGTATTGACGTAAGAAGTAGTTCATAATGGGAAGAGTATCCTAAAGGAATAAGTTTACCTGTGTACCTAGAAACTCTTTTTAAAATTTGTTTGCTGACCCAGAGTACTTGGGATTCCCATAGAAATTTGTTGGTCTCTGTGGATTGGGATTTATTTGTCTTAAGACTCCTGCAGGTAAAATATCCCAGGATAATTTAAGTCAAGATCATCAAAATGAGAGTTAGATAAAACTAGTACTAATATTATATGGCAATGTATCTCATCATAAAAAGATAAAACAGGTTTATTTATAGATAAAAATATAGAAATAGAATAAACTACATGCAGAAACAGAAAGGGCAAAAAAAAAAAAAGTTCTATACTAATGTTAAAAACAGAAAATGGAAAGTTTCCTGGAGATGGTTTAGCAGCCAGAGCAGCTAAATAGTAATGGAAGTAGGTCCATGAAATTTACCTGGGAAATGCTATTCAAATCAACATTCAGAATTTGTAAAAATGCGATCAGAAAAAAGTCCAATATCCATGTCCCTATTGTTTTCGTTATTCAGGGTGAATCATTAGTGACATTAATAACCATCACTATTTTAGTAACATTGTAAAAGTATTATTTTAGTCAATACCAACTTTTTCTTGCTAAAATAAAGATTATAGTTAAGAAATTATGTATACTATCTTAAAATAACTATATAGCTAAAATAAGATTCTAGCCTTGAATATTTAACTCAGGAAAAAAAGAAAAGGATCAAAGACAGCAGAGAAAATCCTTGAGAAACATTTTTCATAAGTTCAGTTCAGTTCAGTTGCTTGGTCATTTCTGACTCTTTGCGACCCCAGGAATCACGGCACACCAGGCCTCCCTGTCCATCACCAACTCCTAGAGTTCACTCAAACTCATGTCCATCGAATCGGTGATGCCTTAACTTTAATATGCTTTGGTTTTATATTTTTAAAAATACTATGTCATTTATACCCATTAAGATAGCTACTTTATATATGTAGAAAAAAAGAAAAAGTGTTGGTTGAGAATCTGGAGAAATTATAACCACAGTGTACTATTGGTAGAAATGAAAATGGTTCAGTCAATATGGAAAACTATATATATATATATATGTATATATATAAAAGAAAAAGTGTTGTTGAGAATGTGGAGAAATTGTGACCCCAGTGTACTATTGGTGGCAATGCAAAATGGTGCTGTCACTATGGAAAACAATGTGGCAGTTTCTCAAAAAATTAAAATAGAATTACAATGTGATCCAATTTTTCAACTTTAAAAGAGTTGAAAGCGAGATCAGAAAGAGATATTTGTATACACGTGTTCGTAACAAGCATTAATCACAATAGTCAAAAGGTGGAAGAAACCCATGTGTCCTTCAATGGATAAATAAAATGTGGTGTATATGTACAATAGCATGGGCTTTCCTGGTGACCCAGTGGTAGAGAATCCTCCTACCAGTGCAGAAGACATGAGTTCAATCTCTGGGTTGGGAAGATCCCTGGAGAAGGGAGATGGCAACCTGCTCCAGTATTCTTGCTGGAGAAATGCCGTGGAGAGGGGAGCCTGGCAGGCTACAGTTCATGGAGTCACAAAGAGTCAGATGTGACTCAGTGACTGAGCACACACACTGTACAATAGCATAATATTCAACTTTAAAAAGGAAGAAAATCCTGACACCTGCTGCATCATGAATGAACCTTGACAACATTCAATTAGTTTAGTTGCTCAGTCATGTCCGACTCTTTGCAAACCCATGGGCTGCAGCACACCAGGCTTCCCTATCCATCACCAATTCCTGGAGCCTGCTCAAACTCATGTCCATCGCATTGGTGATGCCATCCAAACATCTCATCTTCTGTCATCCTCTTCTCCTCCCACATTCAATCTTTCCCAGCATCAGGGTCTTTTCCAGTGAGTCAGTTCTTCGCATCAGGTGGCCAAAGTACTGGAGCTTCAACTTCAGCTTCAGTCCTTCCACTGATTATTCAGAATTGATATCCTTTAGGATGGACTGGTTGGATCTCCTTGCAGTCCAGGGGACTCTCAAGAGTCTTCTCCAGCACCACAGCTCAAAAGCATCAATTCTTCAGCACTCAGCTTTCTTTGTAGTCCAATTCTCACATCCATACACAACTACTGGAAAAACCATAACCTTGACTAGATGGACCTTTATCAGCAAAGTAATGTCTCTGCTTTTTAATATGCTGTCTAGGTTGGTCATAGCTTTTCTTCCAAGGGACAAGTGTCTTTTAATTTTATGGCTGCTGTCACCATCTGCACTGATTTTGGAGCCCAAGAAAATAAAGTCTGTCATTGTTTCTATTGTTTCCCCACCTATTTGCCATGAAGTGATGGGACTGGATGCTATGATATTTGTTTTTTGATTGAGTTTTAAGCCAGCTTTTCACTTTCCTCTCTCACATTCATCAAGAGGCTCTAAATCTCCAGTCCTGGTTCAATGCATGATACAGGATGCTCAGGGCTCCTGTATTGGGATGAACCAGAGGGATGGGATGGGGAGGGAGGTAGGAGGGGGGTTCAAGATGCGGAACACATGTACACCCGGGGCAGATTCATGTCAATGTATGGCAAAACCAATACAATAATGTAAAGTAATTAGCCTCCAGTTAAAATAAATAAATTAAAAAAAAACAAAACTGAAGTCCAGGGAAGTTAAGTGAGTTCCTGGGGTCCTCATACTAATAAGCGCAGAGGCAATGTTTAAGTTCAGATTGATCTGTGTTTAAGCCCATCTTTTCACCAAATTGCCCTCTCATCAAAAAAAAATAAAGAAAGAAAAAAGAAGCTCTTTAGTTCCTCCTCACTTTCTGCCTTAAGGGTGGTGTCGTCTGCATATCTGAGGTTATTGATATTTCTCCCTGCAATCTTGATACCAGCTTGTACTTATCCAGCCCAGCATTTCACATGATGTACTCTGCATATAAGTTAAATATGCAAAGTGACAATATACAGCTTTGATGTACTCCTTTCGCAAATGGAACCAGTTTGTTGTTCCGTGTCCAGTTCTAACTGTTGCTTTTTGACCTGCCAGTCACAAAAAGACAAATACTGTGTGATTCCACTTATATGAAGTATATAGTGTAGTCAGATTCATAGAAACAGAAATTAGATTGCTAATGAGGGGAGAATTGGGAGTTGTTTAAAGGATACAGAGTTCAACTAATTGAAAAGAGCTGTTCTGGAGATTGGTTACACAATAGTGTGAATATATATGGAACGGTTCCTGGTAGCTCAGTTAGTAAAGAAACCACTTGTGAATATATATAATACTACTGAACTGCACAGTTAAAACTGGTTAATGTAATAAATTTTATATCTGTATTTTACCACAATTTTTTATTTAAAATCCTCAGAAGAATGAAGTTATTTTGGATAATTGTATTGTCACAGCAAGAGTTTAGAATGACTGTCCCTGTCTATACCAATGGTTCTCGATGTGTGATCCTTGGTTCTGCAATATTATCATCACCTGGGAACTTAATAGGAAAAAGCAGATTTATCTTGGGTCATCTCCCTAAAATAAAATTAATAATGTAGTGACTTTTGTAAAATGAATAAAATTAGTATAAGAATTCAAAGTCTTCAATACTAGTTTATGTTCACCTTTTAAGGTACTTATGAATAAGGAAAATAATTTCACTTTAAAGATTTTGTTTGAGACAATAGTAATATAAATAAAATCTAGAGGAAATGATCAGTGTAAACAAATGCAAGGAACTGATTTGTGTGGATAAATGGACATTCCCCAGGTGCTGTTCAAAATACTTTTTCTTCCACCTTTATTGAGACATAATTGATAGATTACATTATATGTTTAAGGTGTACAACAAAATGATTTGGTATAAATATATATTGCAGAATGATTTCCACAGTAAGTTTAGTTAATATTCATCACCTCATACAGTTACTTTTTTTTTTTTTTTTGCTTGTTGTGAGAACTTTTAAGATCTGATCCTTTAAAAGCTTTCAAATACACAATACAATACTGTGACCTGTGACTCATGGGCAAGTCCTTGAAAACACTGGCCATGGTTCTGAAAATGAATTCTGGAGGCCCTCTGGTATTCTTACCCTGATGTCCTTAGTTTCAGGATAATATGAGTTCAGAGGAGGGATCCTGACATGGCATCAGGTTTGGCAAAGATCACAGTGAAAAGACCACAGTGAACATTTCTGGTTCAGAAATACAGCTAAGTATCAAGTGCTGTGCTTTGTCACGTAGTTGTGTCCAACTCTTTGCAACCCCATCAACTATAGCCTGCCAGGCTCCTCTGTGCAAGGGGATTCTCTGGGTGAGAATACTGGAGTGGGTTTCCACGCCTTCATCCAGGGGGTCTTCCCAACCCAGGGACTGAATTCAGATCTCCCACATTGCAGGCAGATTCTTTATCACCTGAGCCACCAGGGAAGCCCAAGTATCAAGGAGAATGGAAATATCTCAATATTTTAACAGCTGGCCTGATGTGCTGATGTGTACTGATAACCCTGGCTATACTTTATTCATTTGTTTTTGAAAGTTCATGATCACATATGTCTGCTCAGTGACTTTGCAGTTTGTTTTAACACATTACTCTGAAAATATGAAAATGTCTTAAAATGTAATATCTGGATTTGAATTAGATCAAGGCTTTGGAAAGTTGGAGGTATTAATACAGTAGTTGGAGATGAAGTGTAGAATCTCAGAATGAAAATCAGAAAAATTAAGAATGTAAGGTAAGCATGTAATCTTGAAAGATGATAATAGTTCAGTAGTTTGCACACTCAACTATTTAAGCTGTATTAAATGGGTCAGGTAAAAGGGGTGGAAAATGATCTTAAGGCAAGAATGCTGGAGTGGGTAGCCATTTCCTTCTCCAAGGGATCTTTCTGACCCAGAGATTGAACCCAGGTCAATGTAGGTGGATTCTTTACTGTCTGAGCCACCAGGGAAGCCCTAATTCTTTTGTGGGGGAGATTAAATTAAAAAACTGGCTAACCAAAATCTAAGCAAATGATAATAAACAATAATTGCTTTCAAATATGAGGGTTTTGAACATCCTGGTGAACATTGTTTAAATAATGATTTTTGTGTAGTATATATACAATATTATATTTCCAATCATGTTTGGTAAGTACTATTAGCTTTACACTGACACACAGGACTTAACTTCCATGTGCATTTTGTAAAGATAACGCTATTCTGTGTCTAGTAAAAATGGATATATAGTTTTTATCAGGCTGGGAAAATATTAGCTTCTTCATTTTATGGCTCAATGAACCCTTTAAGAAGTTAGTAAAATTTAATCATAAATAGTACTGAGACATTTTCTTACTCCCTTTATTCTTGAATGATTTGAGAGTAGGTTTACTTGAGAGGTATGCCAGTATTTCAGAATACTTTTCGAATACTATTAGAATATATTTTCTTGAATCAGGATATTCTCTTATATAACCAGACTACAATCATCAGATTTGGAAAATTAACTCTGATACATGCTATTATCTCATAATCATATTCCAATCAAGTGTTGCCAGTTGTACCAATAATGTCCTTTATATCAAATAATCCAATCATTGATCATGTGTTTCATTTATTTGTCATGTTTCTTTAGATTCCTCCAACAATTCTGTAACTATTATTTAACTTACATTTATGTTTCTTTGGAATTAGATTTAGGGTGTGTACTTTTGCCAGGAATATCCTGAAATGAAGCTTTGTTTATATTGTATCTTAGGTAGTATGCAGTTTGTTAACTTTCATCACTTAAAGTAGGGCTTGTCATGTTTCTTGACTGTAAATCACTTTCTTTTGTATGCATTCAATATGTATTTTATTTGGAGGTATTTGAAAATATGTAAATATCACATTGTTCAGCAAACATTTACTTACTCATTTAACAATTATTGATATTTCTTGGCTGAGTTAATTATTTTGAATATGGTTTCTAAGTGGTGATTTTCCAGATTCCTTCTGTCTTTAGACATTGACATTCCAACGTGAGTTTCTCCGCTCTTAACTAATTTAATGTCAGTATAGTCTCTTGGATTCCTACATTACTTAATGAGCTAAAATTAGTAAATATAGTTATTTATTTGTGTATTTTGCTTTAAGATCAACTTTTTTGAATATAATTTACTTACAATAAAATGAAACTATTTTAAGTATATTGCTTTGAGTTTTGACAAATGTATATGTATGTGCAAGATATAAAACACTTATTTAACCTTAAGATGTCTCCTCATGTTCCTTTGCAGTCAGTCTCTCCACCCACATCACATGGTCCCAGGTAACTTATTTATTTATTTTTTTTAGTCTCTAAAGTGCAGTTTCACCTATTGCAGAATTTTGTAAAACAGAATCTTGCTAGATATATATACTCTTTTGCATCTGCGTGGTTTTGGTCATTATAGTGTTTTTTGGTAATTAGCTATGCAGTTGAATGTATCAGTAGTTAGCTCTTTTTAACGGGTGTGAATTTTTCCATTTACATTTTTACATTCATCAGTTTATGAACATTTGATTTTCTTCAGTTTGGGAATATAAATGCTATGAATATAGATACATAAATTTTTGTGGATTATATATATGATTTTAGTTTTCTTGGACAAATACTTATTTGTAGAATAGTTGAGTATTTTGATTAGTATATAATTAACTCTATACTAAACCACCCGATGATTTTTCAGACTGACCATACAATTTAATTTTTCTCTCAGGAATATGTGGGAGTATAGATACTTGATATTGTCAGGCTTTTTAACTTTTTCCAGTTTAGTGGATGTGTAGTGGTATCTCATGTTTTTAACTTGCATTTCTCTGGTGATTGAAGCATTTTTAATGTATTTATTGGCTATACATATATATCCCTTTGTGTTATATCCATTCAAATATTTTGTTCATTTATTATTGTGTTGTTCATTTTCTTCTTATTGACCTATAAGAATTCATTTCATGTTTGAAGTACAATTCCTTAATCATGTATGTGCAAGTATTTTCTCCCATTTTGTGGTCTTTTAATTTTCTTTTAGGTGTCTTTGGGAGAACTGAACTTTTTGACTCTGATTAAGTCTAATTCAATTTTATTTTGCTCACTTTTTTTGTGTGTGTGCGTCTCTGCTTTTACTGAAAAATCTTTGCATATTCAGCAACAAAGTCAATGGGATTCCCATGCAAAATTTGTTAGTGTTTTCTTTGGTGTTCTCTCCTGTGAAGTGCTGTCTTACAAATTCCAGCCACTTCTTCCTGAATTCCAATATCTGCATCTTCAAGAGTTTTGTTCTTTCTATTTTTTTAATTCTTAAATCACTTGAGAATAAGTTACTGACACTATTGCCTCCACCACTTTGGAACACTTTTGTGTATTCACTGTGAAAATTTCATGCTTTCTGCTTAGATCTCTGTCCTGAAAATGTCTTCAGTTCAGAAAGTGTTTCCACATGGAAAGGCTGGGTGAGTTTTGGGCTCACCTAACTGTTTTCCCTTCTCTCAGTTGTCACAATCATTTGCTGCTTGTTACCCAATGGATCCAAACAGTGACTAGATATTTTATCCAGTTTGTTGACGTCACAGTAAGAGGGCAAGCCCAGTGCCAGTTACTCCATTAGAGTTCAGGTGGACACTCTCTAATAGACTAACAAATTTAATTTTGAAATAGATATCTAAAAAGTAAAATGTAGGCAATATCATCATTCTTTCTTAGTGATTTCATTAAAAAAATTAAATCCCTGAACTGCTAAGTCTCTAAAGTATACTTTCAAAAATCCCACCAAGTACTGCCCGGTTCTAGTTGGAGCTCTGTGTCTATTTTTTTCTCAAGTCAAAGTTAAATCTTTCAGTAGAAGCTGTTCAGAATAAGAGTAGTTGGAATGAACACAACTGTCCAGCACACTAATAACTTTTCACACTATGTGCTTTTCTTTCACAATTAGATTATGCTGTACTATCTCCACTGCTAAATAGGAGAAAATTCAAATGCAGATTAATTATAGCCTTTTCATCCAGTATACAGCTTACTATTTTAAAAGATCACTGCCTTTAATACATTCAATATAATTATATTCCAATTTGCTGTTACTGCTAAGTCATTTCAGTCGTGTCCGACTCTGTGCGACCCCATAGATGGTAGCCTACCAGGCTCCGCCATCTCTGGGATTCTCCAGGCAAGAACACTGGAGTGGGTTGCCATTTAGACTTCTTCAATTCCTTTATTTCTTTTTCCATTGTTTTCTCTTTCCTGACAGACATAAATCTGTGTGTGAGCATGCACACACAACATATGTACATGTACACACACACACCATTGTTAAATCATCACAGTAATATCAGTATATTCATGGGAAATTTATGTTTATAAATATATACTGTAACATACCCTAACATTTATATAAATAAGCAGTATGAAGCATAGGATTCCCTACAGATCACAAGCAGGAAATCCATGTGACAGTTTTATGATAAATCTGCCATTTCTTTTGTTTCAGTTCTCAAGTATGAAGAGTATCAATGGCACAATGACAGTTCTTCTCGCACCCCATGAATATACAATAACATTCATTCAACCCTCTGTTTTCCAAAGGCAAGTCTTATTGATTGTGATTGTATGTCTGTTTACCTTTTCAGAATGACTTTTTTAATGTTGCTTGTCAATAAAGTGATTTTTAGAGAGATTGAGGAACCATGTCAGAGTCAACTATTACATCCTAAGTATCAATTTCAAAATGAATTTTTTTGTTTAGATTTCTAAGAACCTATGATCAAGAATTTGGGAAAGAGATTCAAGCTAATTATAAAATAATAAATGAAATGAAAAATTTGTAGAATGAATCACATAGTATACCAATAAGCAAACTGAATTTCAGAACCTCTAAATGACATTTTCCACACATTCAGTTTGGTAGAAACCCTGGATTAAAGCTATGATATTGTGATTTCTAGAACTGTGTTCTTTCCACTACTCATTCCATAAACATAAATTTAAAAAGGGAGGTGACCAGTAAAAATGATGTGACTTTTCTATTGGAAACAACATAGAAGATGTTCTCTTTTATCTGTAGCCTCCATTCAGTAACCTTTTCATCTTTATGCTTAGACTATAAATAGTTGAAAGCTTAAAAGGAACTTTTAGCATTGTTGACTTCAGGTTGATAATAGTATGTAGCAATGGTCATCAAGGTATCATAGTAAGTCCAACATGAATAATCACCAAATTGTAGTAATAAAAAAAGACACCTGTAGAATATAGATCCCATCAATGCAGAAAATCATGTATTACATCACCTACTTTGCCAAATATTTTTAATGGATTCATCACAATATACTAGGTACTGAGCTCTCAAAAATACAATGTTTTTGCAGAGTAATGCATGTATAGAATTTCTGTGTCATTTAAAAATCCAGCCCATGAAATAGGACCATGGTACACTTTCCTAAGTGTTAAGGAACCAGACAATCAAATCAGACTAGATAAGTAGCATGATTTGAAGAAGCATCACAAACATTTAATCAAAATGAAATTATGCCTGGATTCTGACAAATACTTCCTTAGCAATACCAGCACTACTCAGGAAAAGTACATTTTTAAAGGGCTTCACATCTGAGATTGTATAATTTCAGCTTCCATGTTATTTTTTTTTTCTGCACTGTTTAATCACTACTGAGTTCTTTTTATTTTATTTTTTAACCAATCAAGATATATATATTATTTTTAAAATTGAAGTATACTTGATTTACAATGTTGTATTAATTTCTGCTGTGGAGAAAAGTGATTTAGTTATCCATATATTTACATTCTATTTTTAAATATTATGGTTTATCACAGGATGTTGAAAATAGTTACCTGTGTTATACAGTAAGACTTTGTTGTTTATTCAGTCTTTATATAAAAGTTTACATCTGCTTGGCAGCTCTCCCCCTTGGCAACCACTAGTCTGTTCTCTATGTGATTCTGCTTCTGTTTCATAGATAGGTTCATTTATATCATATGGAATTGGTCTTTCTCTTTTTGACTTACTTCATTTACAATCTCTAGCTGCACCTATGTTGCTGCTAATGGCAGTATTTTGTTCTTTCTTGTGGCTGGATAGTATCCTATTTCATGTATGTAGGAACTTCCATACTGTTTTCTATAATGGCTGCATCAACTTGCATTCCCACCAACAGGGCAGGAAGTTTCCCTTTTCTCTACAACCTCTTCAGCACTTATTATTTGTAGAGTTTTTAATGATGGCCATTCTGACCAGCATGAAGTGGCCACCTGCATTTTTGCTTTGGAAAAATGACTATTTAGGTCTTTTGCCCATTTTTTGATTGGATTGTTTGTTTTTATTCTTGTTGAGTTGTATGAGCTGTTAGTATATTTTGAAAATTAAGCCCTTCTCAATCACATATTTTGCAAATATTTTCTCCCATTCTGTAGGTTGTTTTCTCATTTTGTTTATGGTTTCCTTTGCTGTGCATAAGGTTGTTAAGTTTGATCCGTCCCATTTGTTTGTTGCTGAGTTCTTTTTAAATTAATTTTTTCATAAGCATTTGGGGCCTTAGACTATTAGCACTGTAAGGAATCTTAGAGTCCTTATCTATCAATTGTCACTTTACAGATGAGGGAAACCAAATCCCAGAGGAAAGCATGTCTCTGAAAAGGTTACACAGTGATTCATAAGACAGTGGGAATTGGAATCTTTCCAGAAAACTTCCAGACCATTATGTACCAATTTCTAAATCAAGACAAATGGAATTGCTAGTGTTCTGGGCTCTATGGTTACGTTTTCTTTGTGTATTCCTCTGTGTCACTCTGACCCTCACTGTTCACAGTAAGTTAAATACCTTGATCTCAGAGCCCAAGGGGTTTAGATTGTTCTATAACTTTCAATTCATGTGAAGCATTACCTTATTTATTAGAGCAAAGGCTCAAAAGGAAACTACTTTTAATGGTAGAAAAAATATCATGAAGCTGATTGTTCAGTTTGGTGTGTTAAAGAAAGTGAATAAACTGGTATCTATAAAAAGCTGCCTCTTATTGGGTTACACAAAGAGTGAACTTTGAAGAAGTCTATAATTAAAATCTAAATTCTCACTTAGCTTTCATATTAGGGCACCAGGATTCCTGCTTTTAAAAGATGACTTTTTAAAAACAATGGCTAACCTTATCTTGTTCGGTCCAACTTCTTTTTATCCCTTCTTCTATAAACCCATGACATCACTCTTCCAAGTCATTAACTCAAATTTGGGGCTTTGCCATGAAGCAAAGTCTGGGAAAGGAACTAGGAATGATCTAAATGTTAACACCTGAATTCAAATAAAAATGGATACAGCACATAGCTATGGAAATATATTTCTTTAATTTAGACAGCACCAATGGGCAAGGTCATGCATTTTAGAATAGTAAAGATAAGTTCATCTGCTCTTCTTTATTATCAATATTGCAATATGAGGGAGTTTAGAAAGAAGACAAGGAAGACAGACTTGGAGTGAGAAAGTTCAGTTCAGTTCAGTCACTCTGTCATGCCCAACTCTTTGTGACCCCATGGAATGCAGTACGTCAGACCTCGCTGTCCATCATCAACTCCCAGAGGATGCTCAAACTCATGTCCATTGAGTCGGTGATGCCATCCAATCATCTCAGCCTCTGTCATCCCCTTCTCCTCTCACCTTCAATCTTTCCCAGCATCAGGATTTTTTCAAATAAGTAAGTACTTCGCATCAGGTGGCAAAAGTATTGGAGTTTCCTCTTTAGCATCAATCCTTCCAATGAATATTCAGGACTGATTTCCTTTAGGATGGACTGGTTGGATCTCCTTGCTGTCCAAGGGACTCTCGAGAGTTTTCCCCAACACCACAGTTCAAAAGCACCAATTCTGCAGCAATCAGCTTTCTTTACAATCCAATTCTCACATCCATAATGACTACTGGAAAAACCATAGCTTTAACTAGATGGAAAAACAACAAATTTAACAAATAGGAAATATTTAACAAATATGAAATATTTAACCAATAGGAAAAGGAGTACGTCAAGTTTGTATATTGTCACCCTGCTTATTGAACTTATATGCAGAGTACATCATGAGAAACGCTGGGCTGGAGGAAGCACAAGCTGGAATCAAGATTTCTGGGAGAAATATCAATAACCTCAGATATGCAGATGACACCACCCTTATGTCAGAAAGTGAAGAAGAAATAAAGAGCCTCTTGATGAAAGTGAAAGAAGAGAGAGAAAAAGTTGGCTTAAAGCTCAACATTCAGAAAACTAAGATCATGGCATCTGGTCCCATCACTTCATGGCAAATAGATGGGGAAACAGTAGAAATAGTAGTTGACTTTATTTTTCTGGGCTCCAAAATCACTGCAGATGGTGACTGCAGCCATGAAATTAAAAGACGCTTACTCCTTGGAAGGAAAGTTATGACCAACCTAGACAGCATATTAAAAAGTAGAGACATTACTTTGCCAACAAAGGTCCATCTAGATAAGGCTATGGTTTTTCCAGTGGTCATGTATGGATGGGAGACTTGGACTATAAAGAAAGCTGAGCGCCAAAGAATTGATGCTTTTGAACTGTGGTGTTGGAGAAGACTACTGAAAGTACCTTGGACTGCAAGGAGATCCAACCAGTCCATCCTAATGGAGATCGGTCCTGGGTGTTCATTGGAAGGACAGATGTTGAAGCTGAAACTCCAATACTTTGGCCATCTGATGTGAAGAGCTGACTTCGCATCAGATGACCCTGATGCTGGGAAAGATTGAGGGCAGGAGGAAAAGGGGACGACAGAGGATGATATGGTTGGATGGCATCACCTACTCAATGGACATGGATTTGGGTGGACTCCAGGAGTTGGTGATGGACAGGGAGGCCTGGCTTTCTGCAGTTCGTGGGGTCGCAAAGAGTCAGACAGGACTGAGTGACTGAACTGAACTGAACTAGATGGACCTTTGTCAGCAAAATAATGTCTCTGCTTTTTAACATTCTGTCTAGGTGGGTCATAACTTTTCTTCCAGTCAGAAAGCATCTTTTAATTTCATGGCTGCTGTCACCATCTGCAGTGATTATGGAGTCCAAAAAAATAAAGTATCTCACTGTTTTCACTGTTTCCCCATCGATTTACCATGGTGCGATGGGACTGGATGCCATGAACTTAGATTTCTGAATGTTGAGTTTTAACCCAACATTTTCACTCTCCTCTTTCACTTGCATCAAGAAACTCTTTAGTTCTTCTTTGCTTTATGCCATAAGGGTAGTGTTATCTGCATATCTGAAGTTATTGATATTTCTCCCAGCAATCTCGATTCCAGCTTTTGCATCATCCAGTCCAGGATTTCTCATGATGTACTCTACATATAAGTTAAATAAGCAAGGTGACAATATACAGCCCTGAAGTGCTTCTTTCCCAATTTGGATCCAGCTTGTTTTTCCATGTCCCGTTCTAACTGTTGTTTCTTGACCTCCATACAGATTTCTTAGGAGGCAGGTCAGAGATCTGGTATTCCCATCTCTTTAAGAATTTTCCAAAGTTTGTTGTGATCCACACAGTCAAAGGCTTTGGCATAGGCAGTAAAGCAGAAATGGATGTTTTCCTAGAACTTTCTTGCTTTTTCCATGATCTAGCGGATGTTGGAAATTTGATCTCTGGTTCCTCTGCTTTTTCTAAATCCCGTTTGAACATCTGGTAGTTCACAGTTTACATATTGTTGAAGCCTGGCTTGGAGAATTTTGAGCATCACTTTACTAGCATGTGGGATAAGTGCAATTATGTGGTAGTGTGAGTGTTCTTTGGCATTGCCTTTCTTTGGAATTGGAATGAAAACTGACCTTTTCCAGTCCTGTGGCTGCTACTGAGTTTTCCAAATTTGCTGACTTATTGAGCCCAGCACTTTCACAGCATCATCTTTTAGGATTTTAAATAGCTCAACTGGAATTCCATCACATCCACTATCTTTGTTCGTAGTGATGCTTCCTAAGGCCCTCTTGACTTCACATTCCAGGATGTCTGGCTCTAGGTGAGTGATCACACCATCATGGTTATCTGGTTGTGCAGATCTCTTTTGTATAGTTCTTCTGTGTATTCTTGCCACCTCTTCTTAATATCTTCTGTTTCTGTTAGGTCCATACCATTTCTGTCCTTTATCAATCCCATCTTTGCATGAAATGTTCCCTTGGTATCTCTAATTTTCTTGAAGAGATCTCTAATCTTTCCCATTCTATTGTTTTCCTCTATTTCTTTGCACTGATCACTGAGGAATGCTTTTTTATCTCTCCTTTCTATTCTGGAACACTGCATTCAAATGGGTATATCTTTACCTTTCTCCTTTGCCTTTAGCTTCTCTTATTTTCTCAGCTATTTGTAAGGCCTCCTCAGACAACCATTATGCCTTTTTGCATTTCTTTTTCTTGGGGATGGTCTTGATCACTTCCTCCTGTACAATGTTCTGAACCTCCATCCATAGATCTTCAGGTACTCTGTCTATCAGATATGTTTCTTGAATCTATTTGTCACTTCCACTGTATAATTGTAAGGGATTTGATTTAGGTCATACCTGAATGGTCTAGTGGTTTTCCCTTCTTTCTTCAATTTAGTCTGAATTTATCAATGAGTTCATGATCTGAGCCACAGTCAGCTCCTGGTCTTGTTTTTGCTAACTGTATAGAGCTTCTCCCCCTTTAGCAGCAAAGAATATAATCAATTTGATTTCAGTATTGACCATCTGGTGATGTCCATGTGTAGAGTCTTCTCTTGTGTTGTTGGAAGAGGGTGTTTTCTATGACCAGTGCGTTTTCTTGGCAAAACTGTATATGCCTTTGCTCTGCTTCATTCTCTTCCCCAAGGACAAATTTGCCTGTTACTCCAGGTATCTCTTGACTTCCTTCTTTTGCGTTCCAGTCCCCTATAATGAAACGGACATCTTTTTGGGTGTTAGTTCTAGAAGGTCTTGTAGATCTTCCTAGAACCATTCAACTTAAGCTTCTTCAGCATTACAGGTCAGGGCATAGACATGGATTACTCTGATATTGAATAGTTGCCTTGGAAACTAACAGAGATCATTTTGTCATTTTTGAGAATGCATCAACATATGTCATTTCAGACTGCATTTCTCACTGGAGTGAGAAAATCTGGAATTAAATTGTTAATATGCCTCTTACCAACAGAATAACTTTAGGTAAATAATGAAACCTTCCTGAACCTGTTTACTCATCTGTAATATAGACAATTATATGTATTTTCCATGTGTACTCAAGCATACATCCTTCCAGAATTATTTTGATTACTAAAGGTGATAATAAATTTGAAAATGCTTAGAATACAATGTGTCATATAGTTGTTAAAATGTACCTGAAATTTAATGGGTAAGTCTTATGAATGATGTAAACTCATATCCATATATTCAGTTCAGTCAGTTCAGTTCAGTTGCTCAGTCGTGTCCAACTCTTTGCGACCCCATGACTCACAGCACGCCAGGTCTCCCTGTCCATCACCAACTCCCGGAGTTCACTCAGACTCACGTCCATCAAGTCAATGATGCCATACAGTCATCTCATTCTCCGTCATCCCCTTCTCCTCTTGCCCCCAATCCCTCCCACCTCTCAAATGAGGTGGTCAAAGTATTGGAGTTTCAGCTTTAGCATCAGTCCTTCCAATGAACACCCAGGATTGATCTCTTTTAGAATGGACTGGTTGGATGTCCTTGCAGTCCAAGGGACTCTCAAGAGTCTTCTCCAACACCACAGTTCAAAAGCATCAGTTCTGCGATCAGTTTTCTTCACAGTCGAAACTCACATCCATACATGACCACTGGAAAAACCATAGCCTTGACTAGATGGACCTTTGTTGGCAAAGTAATGTCTCTGCTTTTTAATATGCTGTATAGGTTGGTCATGACTTTCCTTCCAAGGAGTAAGAGTCTTTCAATTTCATGGCTGCAATCAGCATCCGCAGTGATTTTGGAGCCCCCCAAAATAAAGTCTGACACTGTTTCCACTTTTCCCCATCTATTTCCCATGAAGTGCTGATATCAGGTGCCATGATCTTAGTTTTCTGAATGTTGAGCTTCAAGCCAACCTTTTCACTCTCCCCTTTCACTTTCATCAAGAGGCTTTTGAGTTCCTCTTCAGTTTCTGCCATAAGGGTGGTGTCATCTGCATATCTGAGGTTATTGATATTTCTCCCGGCAATCTTGATTCCAGCTTGTGCTTCTTCCAGCCCAGCGTTCCTCATGATGTACTCTGCATATAAATTCAATAAGCAGGGTGACAATATACAGCCTTGATGTACTCCTTTTCCTATTTGGAACCAGTCTGTTGTTCCATGTCCAGTTCTAACTGTTGCTTCCTGACCTGCATATAGGTTTCTCAAAAGGCAGGTCAGGTGGTCTGGTATTCCCATCTCTTTCAGAATTTTCCACAGTTTCTTGTGATCCACACAGTCAAAGGCTTTGGCATTGTCAATGATGTAGAAATGAATGTTTTTCTGGAACTCTCTTGCTTTTTCCATGATCCATATATTACAAACTAAGTATTCTGAATATGTCTATCCTATCTGAATATCAGTATTTTGTCTTACTCAGAGAGTTGCTTGAGATTTTGGAAAAGACATAGAACATAGAACATACTTTAGTGAGATGAATGAAGGCAGTCCTTTCAGCAGGTGATATAGCTGCTTTGTGAAATAGACAAATCCTGAGAAGAAAAAGTAAAAGAAAATTGCCTATTACCTGAATCATTTTCTCATTGGCTTTTGCCAATTTTTAAAATGACTCTGGGGATCTAATAAAAATCAGACAAAGGGTAAAGTATTGTGAAAGAAACATGAATTTTCTCCACTTTACAGTGAGCTGTGTCAGTTCCAGGACTGATGATGCTCCTTGTGAATGAGAGCAGAGGCACTGTGGATGGCTCTCACAGCATCCCTGGCAGAGCTGAATCACCTGAAGCCACATGCAGGTAGAATGTCACTTTGGGACTAGAAATTCCTTTTTTGGGGGGTCTGTTCACAGGCTTTTGAAATCATGGCAAATGAAAGTGTGAAATGAGACAAGCCCATGCTGTTTATTCTAACACTTGATGGTTAAACAATGTTGGGAGACAACAGATGGGACGTGAATACTGTATGTTTCCAGACAATTCTAGATTGTCAGCAAAGGTACATATTTCAAAAATCCTTTACTGATTTTCTCAGTTTTCTCTTGTACTTATAGTGAATTTCCACAAGTATGTTTTTGGAGTCCAATTCCATAGTAAACATTGCATTTTATGACTCAACTGTTAAAAGAGTTGTCAAATATTCTTAAGCTATTCAGATTCAGAATCATTCTTAGATAAATGCATTATCTAAACCAAACTGTTTTTTCCACTGATTCCCCTCAAACACATATGAGGTGTAATTGAAATGGATCAAAGTCGGAAAAGACCTTTGCAAAGTATGTGGTTATCTCCTTCCATAGAATGCTGATCTAACAGTAAGTGTCTTCATGTTATTATATCATTTGAAAATAATACTAATGATAAACTAATGATATCATTAATATAAAATGATTAATGATAATACTTGACTCTGAAGCCCAAGTGCTGGTTTAAGATTCCTACTGTGCAGTTACTCACTGTATTACCTTATAAATGTTACTTAACTTCTTTATGCCTCACTTTCCTCTTCTTTAGAACTGGGGCAAAGTACCTACCTTTTAAGTTTATTTTAAGCATTAAATGAGTTAATATTGCAAAGGACTTCAAATAATAGCAATACAAAATAGATTCACTTATGTTAATGAAAAAAAAAAGAAAAGAAAAGAATAAGGAAGGAGGAATTGCCCTATATGTCACACTTCAATTAAGGCAGAATGATGGTGCTATGAGGAGAAGATAAAATCAGCAACAGGAACAAAAGGGGGATCCGTGAAAGACTCTGGCTTAGACTGAACATTGATGGATGACTGAGAAAGAGAAAAAGTATTCAATAAATAGAGCAAGAGATGGGTCACTGAAAAAGAGAAGAGCTATTCAATAAATAGAGCAAGAGATGGGTCACTGAAAAAGAGAAGAAATATTCAATAAATAGAGCTAGAGATGGATCATTAATAAGGAAAACAATGGCTTGTTTTCCACCTCACACAGTATATAAAAATCAGCTTTATGTGGATTAAAAAATTTAAAGAGCAAAAGCTGAACTTTAAAACTTTTAGAAGAAAATATAGATACACATCTTTCTGACCTCAGTTGATAGAATACTCTATATGACTCAAAAGTACAAAAATAGTTTTAAAAATGAACCAACAGATGATGTGTGAATTAAACATTTGTTTCTCACAAGGCACTTTAGACGGTGAAGAGAGTGTAAAAAGTTATTTGAAATTCTTATAACCAGCAAAGAGTAAAATGAAGTATACATAAAAAGATCCTATAAATTAAAATATAAAAACAGTAACAATAAAATGGTCAAAATATTAAAAGACATTTTACCAAAGATGTATATAGCTAATAAAATAAAACTAGTCACTAAACTTTACTGGTAATTAGCAGAATGTTGGTAAAAGAACATAGTGAGTTGCCATCGTTCATCACTCATCAATAGAACTGAAGAAATTTGATGGAACTGTGGTTTGGAGAGGATGTAGATCTTTTACACATTGCTGGCAGGAGTGTAACATGACAAAACTATCTTAAGAGTCAGTTTAACATTGTTTTCTACAGTTGAACATTCCCGGACATATGGCTCTTGCTGAAAGACATAGCAAAAATGTTCATTGTGTCAATTTTGATAGTAGCAAAAAACCACTGAAAACAACAAAAAATATCTATAAATAATGGAATGGATGACTATGGAATTTTTATAAAATGGATTACCATCATATCATGTGACAATAAAAATTACTGTAATTAAAAAGTGTGAGAATCTTAGCATCACAATCTGAATTGGATAAAATAAATCTTAGAGGACTACATAAGTAATGGCACATATTTTAAAAGTTCAAAAGCAGATAAAGTCAAGCGATATAATGTGCAGATATGCATATGTGTGTCATAAACTACAAAGTCAAATATAAACCAAAAAAAATTTTATGTGATGTTTAGAATTCTTTTTTTTTTTTTCCATTTATCAAACAGGGCAGTTGCACTAACGTCTCTTCAAACCTCCTATATGCTGCCCTTTCTTTAATAGAAATAGTTTCAATGATTACTTTTATTTATGCAGATATTAGGAATATCTTGGATGTGTTGGAATTTGTAGTTTGAAAAACACTTTTAATTTCTGTTTTTAACAGTGAATAAAAGGATGCTCCAAGAGTTTGTGACACTCAGGTGGCGCTAGTGGTAAAGAATTCTCCTGCTAATGCAGGAAATGTAAGAGACACAGGTTCAATTCCTGGGTCGGGAATGTCCCCTGAGGTAGGAAATGGCAACCTGCTCCAGCATTCTTGCAGGGAAAATTCCATGGACAGAGAAGCCTGGAGGGCTATAGTCGATGGGGCCACAAAGAATCAAACGTGACTGAACACACAAATAAACAAGGTCATACAAATTAGAAGATCCAGAATTTGATACCAAGCCTTATAACTCCAACTCTTATACACTTTATAATTTTTTAAAGGTCTAAATCATAATTCAGAAGCCCAAATGTTCAAGCCATTACTTTTATCAGCATTTTCATGAAAGTATATATCACTTTCCTGCTCCTAAAATCTGTGCATTATCCTGTCTTGCTTCTTTGTCTAATAAATCACCATTACACATGAGTTTTAAATCACAAATTCATTTTTAATTTTTCTTTCTACACTATCAACTACCAAGTCCTATAAATTATTACTAATCCATTTTTAACTTTATGCCTATTCTTCAAAGGATGTGAACATACTATACTCTGTACTTTTTCACTTTTCTGTCTTCCTTTTCTGCTCTCTAAAATCTCTTCCTTCCTTTCTTGTCGAAATACATTAACATTTATCTTAAACACCTCCTTATTCAGGCAGTTTCTTACAGCTACAGCAAGCTTATTTATTTCTCTTTGCTTCTATCTCTATATATTTAGAGTATTCTTTATTTGAATTTTTCTTAAGGGATTTACCTTCTTTACATTTTGTGTATCTGTCTTATTATTCCTGCTATTATCAAATTGTAAGCTTTGTGCTGGTAAATAAAATAATTTCACTTATCTTTTTAACCCATGTATAGCAAAGTCATGGAGTAGGTAATCTGTAAATGTGCAATGACTTAAACATAGATATGAAGGCAACCTATAGACTGAATGAAGCCATAAGGTAAGGAGTTACAGCAAAGTTTAGATTGGACATGAAACTCAAGAAATGAGTATGTCATCTATTTCTAGTTGCAACATCTTCATTTATTGCAGTTTTAAATCAATTTATTTCTTCTTAAGGTTTTTTTTCAAGGAAGTTTTAATATTGTTCCATATGTGTTTGATCTAAGGGCATAGGATATGGATGATTTGGATGGATTCCTAGAAAAAAAAATGGTTCTTGCAATATAAAGGTCTTTCAACTTGCAGGGCCAAGTAAAAAGCCTGAGGTTTAAATGTGTCATGAATCCTGAATTATCTTTTCAAAGTAGCTGTTCATCTACTTTAGAGAAGTTCAAGCCATTTCTTTCTAATACAAATCATGTATGCAAATAATGGAAAGGCAGTCTTCTCCCAATGAGAAGAAATAAGGAACTGTTTGTGTGTGCATACTAAGTCGCTTCAGTCATGCCTGACTCTTTGTGCGTCTATGGGCCATAGCCTGCCAGACTCTGTCCATGTGATTCTCTAGTCAAGAATACTGGAGTGAGTTGTGGTGCCCTCCTCCTGGAGATCTTCCCCAACAAGGGATTGAACCTACATTTCTTAAGTCTCCTGATTTGGCAGTTGGATTTTTTACCACTAGCGCCACCTGGGAAGCCCAAAAACCAATACAAGGGCTTTCCTGGTGGCTCAGTGGTAAAGAATCCGCCTGCCAATACAGGAGACGCAGGTTCAATCCTTGGTCCAGGAAGATACCACCTGCTGTGGAGCAACTACACCCATGTACCACAACTATTGACCCTAAGAACGCTATATCTTGTGTGAATTGCATGACATTCACAAGCTGGTGCTGAGGAAGTATGGCTTTACTTTTTATCCTTGCATTGTGGCCAAAGGGAGAATTTCACTGTAATACTTAAGTATTTGATGATGAAGAATGGTATGATTTCATGCTTTCACATAAAAATTATATGCGTGCAAATTGAGTGATCTTCTGCTAATTATCATTCTGAGAGTTAATGATTTATCTGAGCTCCTCCTAAAATTGCAGAGACAAAATCCTGAACAACCTGCATATTGAGAACTTAAAAATGGAAAGTAAATCAATCAGACTAAAGTGAGATTTTGACTTTTGAATTCTGTGGACATGAGTTTGAGTGTACTCTGGGAGTTGGTGATGGATAGGGAGACCTGGCGTGCTGTGATTCATGGGGTCGCGGAGAGTCGGACACGACTGAGCGACTGAACTGAACTGAATGCAAAAACAGAGACATTACTTTGCCAACCAAGGTCCGTCTAGTCAAGGCTATGGTTTTTCCCGTGGTCATGTATGGATGTGAGAGTTGGACTGTGAAGAAAGCTGATCACCGAAGAATCGATGCTTTTGAACTGTGGTGTTGGAGAAGACTCTTGAGAGTCCCTTGGACTGCAAGGACATCCAACCAGTCCATTCTAAAGGAGATCAGTCCTGGGTGTTCATTGGAAGGACTGATGCTAAAGCTGAAACTCCAATACTTTGGCCACCTCATGTGAAGAGTTGACTCACTGGAAAAGACTGATGCTGGGAGGGATTGGGGACAGGAGGAGAAGGGGACGACAGAGAATGAAATGGCTGGATGGCATCACTGACTCAATGGACATGAGTTTGAGTGAACTCCGGGAGTTGGTGATGGACAGGGAGGCCTGGCTTGCTGTGATTCATGGGGTTGCAAAGAGTCAGACACGACTGAGCAACTGAACTGAACTGAATGCAAATTTACTTATCTTGTTTATTTTTTATAAATGCTTTTCTTCTTTGATTCAAGTATAGTTAATTTACGGTATTTTGTTATGTTCAGGTATATAGCAAAGTTATTCAGTTATGTGTAAATATATGATTTCCAGATTATTTCCCATTATAGGTTATTATAAGATACTGTTTATACTTTCTGTGCTGTACAGTAAATCCTTGTTGCTTATCTATTTTACATATAGTAATTTGTATCTATTAATCCCATACTCCTAATTTATCTCTCTCCCCCATCTCTTTCCCTTTTGGTAACCATAAGTTTTTTTTTTTTTTATGTCTGTGAGTCTATGTCAGTTTTGAATAAGATTCCACATATAAATAATATCATATGTTACTTGTATTTCTGTGTCTGAATTACTTCATTCAGTATGACAATCTCTAAGACTATGTTGCTGCAAATGACATTATTTCATTCTTTTTTATGGCTCAGTAATAGCCCATTGTATCATTTTGTGTATATTTATGTGGAGGATATGACAGTCCACTCCAGTGTTCCTGCCTAGGAAATCCCATGGACAGGGAAGCCTGATGGGCTACAGTCCATCACAAAGTGGGGTCATAAAGAGTGGGACACAGCTGAGCACATGTGTATCATATCTTCTTAAACCAACCATCTGTTGGTGGGCATTTAGGTTTTATCCATGTTTTGGTTATTTTAAATAGTGCTTATATAAACACTGGAGTGCATGCATCTTTTTGAATACAGATTTTTGTCTTTTTCAGATATATACCCAGGAGTGGAGTTGCTGGATCATATGGTAACTCTATTTTTAGTTTTTTTTTAGGTCCTTCCATACTGCTTTCCATAGTGGCAGCACCAATTTACATTCCAGCCAACAGTGTAGAGGTTGGTTCCCTTTTTTCCACAAACCCTCCAGAATTTATTATTTGTAGACTTTTTGATGATAACCGTTATGACTGGTGTGAGGTGTTTCCTCACTAAGATTAGACACAGATGCATGGGGCTCTTTGAATTTCTATTTAGATTTACAAAATTGTTATTTAGGCATCATTTATATTAGGTAAGAATCTGTAATTCCTATAGTTATATAATTATTTATAAGCATTATTCATATCCTTTGAAAATTTCTTCCTACTCCATTCTTGTTAGTATTAACAATTCTTGCCTAGTGGATACTAAATACCTGTATCTCGCTCCAAAAGATAATATATTTGTTCAGATATAATAGTAAATAATATTCATTTCAAATATACTAAATTAAGTGATATAAGACCAAACTGAAACTGGCCAAAAGGTCCATTTAAAAATAGAAATGGTATGCACAGTGATTATTTAGAAGAAACCTATAAAGCACAATAGGCTATTGAAAAAAAATCAAGATACAAATAATCATATAGTTTAGGTGAACCAAGCTATCTTTCATTTATGATATAGCTCCTAAAATATTTGGATATGTTTTCTAAGTGTCAACAGAGAAATGGATAAAGAAGAAGTGGTACATATATAATGGAATGTTAGCCATTTCCAGCAACATGGATGAATCTAGAGATTGTCAACGGAATCAAGTAAGTCAGAGAAAGACAAGTATCATATGATATCACTTATATGTGGAATCTAAAAAAAAAAAAAGTATACAAATGAACTTACCTACAGAACAGAAATAGAATTACACATGTAGAAAACAAACTTATGATTAGCAGCGATAAGCAAGGGGGCAGAATAAATTTGAAGATTGAGATTGACAAATACATTACTATATATAATAGAGACAACTAATGAAGATCTATTGTATAGCACTGGGAACTCTATTCAATACACTATAATGGTCTATATAGGCGAAGAATCTAAAAACAGAGTGGATATATGCATGTGTATAACTGATTCAATCACTTTCCTGTACACATGAAACTAACACAACATTGTAAATCAGCAATACCCCATAAAAATTTTGAATTCATTAAAGTTGAGTTCCTTGAAAAAATTGTCATTTTTGTGTGTTAAGCACATGGGGAGTTAAATAATTAAGTAGTGTGTCTTAAACAGAAAGAAATAATAATATTAAAATATGTTTTCCTTGTGTCATTTTCTCTTTCAATGGAGAATTATTTTAATGGTATAAGCAAAAGTAAGCAAAGCAGAATAAATTAGTAGAAGATAAATTAAACAGCTTTTAAAAAATCCATCTTGTTTGCACAATGGAATAAATGAGACAAAATCATTTCTATGGTGTTTTTGCACCTCTAAAAATTATGATTTGATTTGAGTTATGACAAAATATCAGACAAACTTAATTTAAGGAACACCATAGAAAATAATGAGTTCTCTTCCAAAGTGTCAAGATTGTGAAAGAAAAGGAAAACAAAGTCACACATTGGAGAAGAGCAAAGACAAGTAACAATTAAATACAATGTGGGGTTATAATATCATATCAATGTTTTTAATTTTTAAAATTGTGTTATGGTTTTATGTGATGTTAAATAGTTGGACATGACTGAGCACAAACGAACAAAATGTCAGACAAAGCAGAATGAGGGTTATGCAGCACTATTTTTGCAAGTTTCTGTACTGTTTTTGCAAGTTTTCTCTGTCTAAATTTAACATGTTAAAAAAAAAGGTTTGGTAACTTTCCCTTGTTCCATAAGTTGATTAATAGAAAAGTTTTGATTGGAACTAAGATTCCTCCTTTTTTCTTCTCATAGCACAATATATTCCTATCAAAGTGAGTGTTGTCTAGTTCAGTTAACAAAACAAGTTCCAGTATTTTTATTTTATGTTATTCCAAAAGATTTGCACTTGTCGAAGTAAATATCCTAATCTTAATATTTAGCAATATTAATGGACCTAAGCAGAAAAGATCTTCACGACCAAGATAATCATGATAGTGTGAACACTCACCTAGAGCCAGACAATCCGAGCCAGACATCTTGGAATGTGAAGTCAAGTGGGCCTTAGAAAGCATCACTACAAACAAAGCTAGTGGAGGTGATGGAATTCCAGTTGAGCTATTTCAAATCCTGAAAGAGGATGCTGTGAAAGTGCTGCACTCAATATGCCAGCAAATTTGGAAAACTCAGCAGTGGCAACAGGAGTGGAAAATGTCAGTCTTCATTCCAATCCCAAAGAAAGGCAATGCCAAAGAATGCTCAGACTACCGCACAATTGCACTCATATCACACGCTAGTAAAGTCACGCTCAAAATTCTCCGAGCCAGGCTTCAGCAATATGTGAACCATGAAATTCCAGATGTTCAAGCTGGTTTTAGAAAAAGCAGAGGAACCAGAGATCAAATTACCAACATCTGCTGGATCATGGAGAAAGCAAGAGAGTTCCAGAAAAACATCTATTTCTGCTTCATTGACTATGCTAAAGCCTTTGACTGTGTGGATCACAAAAACTGGAAAATTCTGAAAGAGATGGGATTACCAGAACCACCTGACCTGCCTCTTGAGAAACCTGTATGCAGGTCAGGAAGCAACAGTTAGAACTGGACATGGAACAACAGACTGGTTCCAAGTAGGAAAAGGAGTACGTCAAGGCTGTATATTGTCACCCTGCTTATTTAACTTGTATGCAGAGTACATCATGAGGAATGCTGGGCTGGAAGAAGCACAAGCTGGAATCAAGATTGCCGGGAGAAATATCAATAACCTCAGACATGCAGATGACACCACCCTTATGGCAGAAACTGAAGAAGAACTCAAAAGCCTCTTGATGAAAGTGAAAGAGGAGAGTGAAAAAGTTGGCTTGAAGCTCAACATTCAGAAAACAAAGATCATGGCATCTGGTCCCATCACTTAATGGGAAATAGATGGGAAAACAGTGGAAACAGTGTCAGACTTTATTTTTGGGGGCTCCAAAGTCACTGCAGATGCTGATTGCAGCCATGAAATTAAAAGACACTTACTCCTTGAAAGGAAAGTTATGACCAATCTAGACAGCATATCAAAAAGCAGAGATATTACTTTGCCAACAAAGGTCCATCTAGTCAAGGCTATGGTTTTTCCAGTGGTCGTGTATGGATGTGAGAGTTGGACTGTGAGGAAAGCTGATCACCAAAGAATTGATGCTTTTGAACTGTGGTATTGGAGAAGACTCTTGAGAGTCCCTTGGACTGCAAGGAGATCCAACCAGTTCATTCTAAAGGAGATCAGTCCTGGGTGTTCATTGGAAGGACTGATGCTAAAGCTGAAACTCCAATACTTTGGCCACCTCATGCGAAGAGTTGACTCACTGGAAAAGACTCTGATGCTGGGAGGGATTGGGGGCAGGAGGAGAAGGGGATGACATAGAATCAAATGGCTGGATGGCATCACTGACTCGATGGACATGAGTTTGAGTGAACTTTGGAAGTTGGTGATGGACAGGGAGGCCATGTGTGCTGTGATTCATGGGGTCACAAAGATCAGACATGACTGAGTGACTGAACTGAACTGAAGCAGAAAAGATCCCCCAAAATGGCAATGAATTAAATTGTCAATCATTTGAACTGTTCTTTAGAAAGTTTACATAAACAACAGAACTCATACAAATTTGCATTAGATATTTCCAATAAGCATGGAATTTTGACAATATTCTATTAAGACAAGAAAGTGTTTTGCTATTAAAATAACATAAGAATGTAACAGTTATTCTATTATGATTTGGCAACCATAGCTTGCAACAACCAGACAAGAGAAGTTGTGGGAAAATGTGAAATTCCATTAAAGCTATATATAAATTCATGGATTAAGATGAAAAGAGAGCCTTTCTGAAAGAAAAGTCTAGATGAGACATAGCCTGAGGCTTAGAAACTTAAGCCTCATTAGAATCTAATGGCACCTAGGAAATAAAATCCTTCCTAAGTAGGGGTGAGATGAATTAACAACAACAATCAAGACTGTCAAGGCATGAATTTGGCCTCCAGCCAGTTCCCCAAAATCTAGGAAATAAATATTTTTGAAACTGATTATGAGTCAGACATTGTGTTTTGCTTCAAGTTAATACTGATTCAACGCTACAACTTTGGCCAGTTAATTACCTTAGTCTTATTTGGTGGCTCAGCTAGTCAAAAATCTGCCTGCAATGTGGGGGACGTGGGTTCTATCCCTGGATTGGGAAGATCCCCTGGTGAAGCGAACAGCTACTCACTCCATTCTGGCCTGGAGAATTCCATGGACTATACAGTCCATGGGGTCACAAAGAGTCTGACACAACAGAGTGACTTTCACTTTCACTTTTCTAATGCCTAAAAGTGGGATAATATCTTTAAAATTTTATTTTTTATTATTATGTTTTCATTATAGGTGTTTTTGATAATATTAACATGTGGAAACATTTTACTGTCTTGGTAGGAAGGTACAGATATTTTCTTATTGTTTTAAATAAGAATATTCCATTTGGTTTGCTGGAAAAAGCAAAAAACTATGATATAAGGATTATCATTGAGCTTTGATAAATAAAGTCTTTATCAGTCAAGAGAAAAATCTAAAAATACTCTTCAGGATAGAAAATTGGAAGGATTTTTTCCTCTTATCAAATAATAAAATGATATAATAAATTAGAAGCTAGTATATTGGTTCTCTGCTCAGAATTCTTGCCTTTAGTCTGAGATCCTTTTAAAGTAAAATGGGTAGTTGAATCTTTTGGTAAGTACTCTGAATACCTGTAAACCATGGTAGTCCTTGTGAGTCCATAGGAAATACCTCTGTGTTATTTTGTACCCCAGTAATGTTATTTAAAAAGTGAGCAAAAAATTGTAAGGGCCCAGGAATGGCCCTGAAGGTCATAGAAAGCATGGTCCTTAATGCTACAGGATTTTTTACAAAGAGGCTGATTTCACTGATGATCTCTTGGGATGTCGCGTTTTTCTCTCTAACTAGGAATCTGATCATCTCAGAGTGAGGCAAAAACCAAACAGAAATCTCTTGTCAAATCATATTTTAATCCCCATTAACTTTCCATTGTGAGGCCAGTGCTCAAGTTACAGCATAAGTATACCTATGGTTTCGGAAGCAGAATGAGTGGATCCCCTAATCCAAGCAATATACATTTCATCTATTTCAATTAACAGGAGAACAGTTATTAGTTTTGGACAGAGAAATTAAACCCCTACCATATTATGAAAACAAAATACCCTAGTTCTTGTATGTTAAAATGCTAGCCCAGTGTGCTGGCAGTCTATTATTATTATTAATTTTTCTATTTTGGTAATGTATCCCTGGATCATGGAAAAAGCAAGAGAGTTCCAGAAAAACATCTATTTCTGCTTTATTGACTATGCCAAAGCCCTTGACTGTGTGGATCACAATAAACTGTGGAAAATTCTGAAAGAGATGTGAATACCAGACCACCTGACTTGCCTCTTGAGAAACCTATATGCAGGTCAGGAAGCAACAGTTAGAACTGGACATGGAACAACAGACTTGTTCCAAATAGGAAAAGGAGTATGTCAAGGCTGCATATTGTCACCCTGCTTATTGAACTTATATGCAGAGTACATCGTTAGGAACACTGGGCTGGAAGAAGCACAAACTGGAATCAAGATTGCCAGGAGAAATATCAATAACCTCAGATATGCAGATGACACCACCCTTATGGCAGAAACTGAAGAGGAACTAAAAAGCCTCTTGATGAAATTGAAAGGGGAGAGTGAAAAAGTTGGCTTAAAGCTCAACATTCAGAAAACTAAGATCATGGCATCTGGTCCCATCATTTCATGGGAAATAGATATGGAAACTGTGGAAACAGTGTCAGATTTTATTTTTCTGGGCTCCAAAATCACCGCAGTTGGAGACTGCAGCCATGAAATTAAAAGATGCTTAGTCCTTGGAAGGAAAGTTATGACCAACCTAGATAGCATATTAAAAAGCAGAGATATTTCTCTGCCAACCAAGGTCTGTCTAGTCAAGGCTATGGTTTTACCAGTGGTCATGTATGGATGTGAGAGTTGGACTGTGAAGAAAGCTGATCACCAAAGAATTGATGCTTTTAAACTGTGGTGTTGGAGAAGACTCTTGAGAGTCCCTTGGACTGCAAGGAGATCCAACCAGTCCATTCTAAAGGAGATCAATCCTGGGTGTTCATTGGAAGGACTGATGCCAAAGCTGAAACTCCAATACTTTGGCCACCTCATGCGAAGAGTTGACTCACTGGAAAAGACTCATGCTGGGAGGGATTGGGGGCAAGAGGAGAAGGGGAAGACAGAGGATGAGATGGCTGGATGGCATCACCGACTCGATGGACCTGAGTCTGAGTGAACTCCGGGAGTTGGTGATGGACAGGGAGGCCTGGCGTGCTGTGATTCATGGGGTCGCAAAGAGTCGGTCATGACTGAACAACTAAATTGAACTGAACTGAACTGAATGTATGCCTCCCTATATTGTCACAGGAGATTTGTCATTAAACAAGGATCTTTTAACAGAACCCCTCTGGTGCGAAAGCTGAGTTACAGCACACACAAACTTGGGAAGAGAAGTGACTGTGGACATGTTACTGTTCTTCAGGAGAAGCAGGTATTCAGTGAGAACTATGATCAGTTGAGGTTGCTTTGATACATTTGTGGGCTTTCTGCATCGCTGATGCTAGCCTAAATTTCCTCATCAGCGCTGAAATCCAAGCAGATCCATAGGGAAATTACTCAGATAAGTCAGCAATGAATTGCCTAAAACATTTAGTTTCTGGATATAAACTAATCTACGACCACTTTTCTTGTGATGAAAAGGAGGTGTCTCCTGTAAAAGTGTATCTAGGTACTTTTTTATTGTTGTTTGTTTGTATTATGTTCTTTCCTAACATATTTTCAACAGTTTTTAACAATTTGTTTATCCAGATGAGCAAAAATTTTCCACCTCTGAACTTGTTAGTTTCTAAATCAATAGTTAGTACCTGAATATCAAGCCACTGTGTGGTCTGGTCACAGCACTACGGACATAACCTTTGAACCTGTAAGAAATTCAGAGTCTCTGGCCCCACTCAAGCCCCACTGAATATGCATTTTAATAAGATGCCAAGGTGATCTATTGTATATTAAACATTTAGAAGCACTAGTTCATTCTATTAGACTAGCAGTTGTCTTCTTTTCACTTCTGAATTGATAATTATAATTGTCCTTTGAGTCTGACAAATTGGAAGCTGAGTTATTGCATATATATATTCTTAAGGTTTTATAAATTTGAAATCTACCAAAAATACCTATGTAAAAATTAAGGTTCCAATTAGATGTATACATATTTTACTATAAATCATCTGTAGTATAAATTATGTAAAAATTTATCAGGGGTTTACTTTTGTCAAAAATAAGCTTTGCTATTCATGGATTATATAATCTGTTTCCTTTTGCCTTTCCTGTCCTTTTGGCAACATCCTTTCCTTTTGCCAGTCATTATAGTTAGTTGAAAACTGAGCAAAAAAATGCAGATGGTAAGCAAAGTCATACATTCCTTCTGGACGGGACCTATGCCTCATGATATCACCTAAATACTAGATATAAAATAAATAATATACAAATTCTTTAAAAATTTGTTGAGTAAATATTCTCAAGCGTAAATATTCTCTTACTTGTGTAGATCACAAATTGATGAAATGCCTTTTCCTCTAAGTCCCTCTCTAGTGAAATCATTATGAACTTGTGGACTTTTTTTCCCCAGGAGGGTCTTGTCTGTCCATGATTATCACAATTGTATCTTGATTTCCATCATCTTTCACTTCTTCTGTCATATGTAACACTCTAAATTTATAAGGCTGCATTTCAATATGCAGTTTCCACAGACTTTGCTACTATCATTCAAAAATAAACACAACATAGCTACTGGGATCTAATGTGGTATCATCTCTCTGTATGTTGATCCAAGTATTGTGTCACTGAGGGGGCAGAGGGCTTTCCCCTCAAGAGTTTTATTCACGTTTACCAGTCTCCCAAATGAACATTTCAGCCCTTTCTTAAAGAACTTGAGAATTTAAAACTTTTAGCAAAAATATTTAATCAATACATATGTATACATTAGGCATAATACTTAAGGTTGTATTTAGGTCACTTTGGGGAATAAGGACATGAACAAGAATAAATATGATATAATAGATGGTGATAAAAATTAGAAGGAAATACATAAACAAATAGATGTGATGGAAATAAAAAGAACGGGAGGATATTGTAGGTCAGGGTGATGATTGACATTCTCTTGAGGAGGTGGAGTTTTGAGGTGAAGAGGTAGAAACTAGAAATTTGACTGCAGGGGAAAGGAAGAAAGAGAAAAGAATCTAGAATGACATTTAGTTTTTAGATTGGGCAATGATACGGTTTGCATTGTGATCTACTGAGACAGTGAGTTCATGAGAAAAATGAGTGCGTGAATAAATAAATGAATATTATTAATGTAGGAACCTGGAATGCTAGGTCCATGAATCAAGGTAAATTGGAAGTGGTCAAACAGGAGATGGCAACAGTGAACATCGACATTCTAGGAATCAGCGAACTAAGATGGACTGGAATGGGTGAATTTAACTCATATGACCATTATATCTACTACTGTGGGCAGGAATCTCTTAGAGAAAATGGGATAGCCATCATAGTTAACAAAAGAGTCCAAAATGCAGTACTTGGATGCAATCTCAAAAACGACAAAATGATCTCTGTTCGTTTCCAAGGCAAATCATTCAATATCACGGTAATCCAAGTCTATGCCCCAACCAGTAATGCTGAAGAGGCAGAAGTTGAACAGTTCTATGAAGACCTACAAGACCTTCTAGAATTAACACCCAAAAAAGATCTCCTTTTCATTATAAGGGAACTGGAACGCAAAAGTAGGAAGTCAAGAAGCATCTGGAGTAACGGGCAAATTTGGCCTTGGATTACAGAATGAAACTGGGCAAAGGCTAATAGAGATCTACCAAGAGAATGCACTGGTCATAGCAAACACCCTCTTCCAACAACAGAAGAGAAGACTACATGGACATCACCAGATGGTCAACACCAAAATCAGATTGATTATATTCTTTGCAGACAAAGATGGAAAAGCTCTATACAGTCAGCGAAAACAAGACTGTGAGCTGTCTGTGGCTCAGATCATGAACTCCTTATTGACCAATTCAGACTGGAAATGGAGAAAACCATTAGACCATTCAGGTATGACCTAAATCAAATGCCTTATGACTATACAGTGGAAGTGAGAAATAGATTTAAGGGACTATTTCTGATAGACAGAGTGCCTGATGAACTATGGACGGAGGTTTGTGACACTGTACAGGAGACAGGATTCAAGATCATCCCCAAGAAAAAGAAATGCAAAAAGGCAAAATAGCTGTCTGAGGAGGCCTTACAAATAGCTGTGAAAAGAAGAGAAGTGAAAAGCAAAGGAGAAAAGGAAAGATATTCCCATTTTAATACAGAGTTCCAAAGAATAGCAAGGAGAGATAAGAAAGCCTTCTTTAGTGATCAATGCAAATAAATAGAGGAAAACAATAAAATAGGAAAGACTAGAGATCTCTTCAAGAAAATTAGAGATAAAAAGGGAACATTTCATGCAAAGATAGGCTCAATAAAGAACAGAAATTGTATGGACCTAACAGAAGCAGAAGATATTAAAAAGAGATGGCAAGAATCCACAGAAGAATTGTACAAAAAAGATCTTCATGACCCAGATAATCATGATGGTGTGATCACTCTCCTGGAGACAGATATCCTGGAATGTGAAGTCAAGTGGGCCTTAGGAGGCATCACTACAAACAAAGCTGGTGGAGGTGATGGAATTCCAGTTGAGCTATTTCAAATCTTAAAAGTTGATGCTGTGAAAGTGCTGCACTCAATATGCCAGCGAATTTGGAAAACTCAGCAGTGGCCACAGGACTGGAAAAGGTCAGTCTTCATTCCAATCCCAAAGAAAGGCAATGCCAAAGAATGCTCAAACTACTGCACAATTGCACTCATCTCACACACTAGTAAAGTCATGCTCAAAATTCTCCAAGCCAGGCTTTAGCAATACGTGAACTGTGAATTTCCAGATGTTCAAGCTGGTTTTAGAAGAGGCAGAGGAACCAGAGATCAAATTGTCAACATCTAACGTATCATCAAAAAAGCAAGAGAGTTCCAGAAAAGCATCTATTTCTGTTTTATTGACTATGCCAAAGCCTTTGACTGTGTGGATCACAATAAACTGTGGAAAATTCTGAAAGAGATGGGAATACCAGACTACCTGACCTGCCTCTTGAGAAACCTGTGTGCAGGTCAGGAGGCAACAGTTAGAACTGGACATGGAACAACAGACTGGTTTCAAATAGGAAAAGGAGTACGTCAAGGCTGTATTTTGCCACCCTGCTTATTGAACTTATATGCAGAGTACATCATGAGAAACTCTGGGCTGGAGGAAGCACAAGCTGGATTCAGGATTTCCTGGAGAAATATTAATAACCTCAGATATGCAGATGACACCACACTTATGGCAGAAGAAGAACTAAAGAGCCTCTTGATGAAAGTCAAAGAGGAGAGTGAAAAAACTGGCTTAAAGCTCAACATTCAGAAAACTAAGATCCTGGCATCCTTCCCCATCACTTCATGGCAAATAGAAGGGGAAACAGTGGCTGACTTTATTTCTCTGGGCTGCAAAATCACTGCAGATGGTGATTACAGCCATGAAATTAAAAGACCCTTACTCCTTGGAAGGAAAGTTATGACCAACCTTGACAGGATATTAAAAAGCAGAGACATTACTTTGCCAACAAAGGTCCATCTAGTCAAGGCAATGGTTTTTCCAGTGGTCACGTGTAGATGTGAGAGGTGGACTATAAAGAAAGCTGAGTGCCAAAGAATTGATGACTTTCAACTGTGGTGTTTGAGAAGACTCTTGAGAGTCCCTTAGACAGGAAGGATATCCAACCAGTCCATCCTAAAGGAGATCAGTCCTGGGTGTTCATTGGAAGGACTGATGTTGAAGCTGAAGCTCCAATACTTTGGCCACCTTATGGGAAGAGCTGATTCATTTGAAAAGGCCCTGATGCTGGGAAAGATTGAAGGCAGGAGGATAAGGGGACGACAGAGGATGAAATGGTTGGATGGCATCACCGACTCAATGGACATGGGTTTGGTTGGACTCCGGGAGTCGGTGATGGACAGAGAGGCCCGGCATGCTGTGGTTCATGGGGTCGCAAAGAGTTGGACATGACTGAGAGACTGAACTGAACTGAGCTAATGAACTCATGAAGTTTTCCCTGTATTTGGATATGAAGCTATTTAAGTGATACCCTGGTATCATCACCGTTTCCCATTCAATATTATTCTTCATGAATTCTACAAGGATGGAGCTAACACACCTTGACACTTTCTCCATCAATATATATCACATCTCCTTTGCCATCCCTTGTAATCTGGGGCATTCTCTGAGAGGTTGGCAAAGATCTCATTTTTTCTCTTCATTTATTATTTCATGTAAACTTGCGCTCACTCTAGTAAGCACAACTATTTCTGAGAGTTTCAACCATAAGTTTGATGAGACGTTCTTTAAGATACTTATCTCACAAGATATTACCTGAAAAGTTGTTTTAAAATGTGTGGAAAATGTCTCACAAATTTAATAATGTGGCAACACATTTCGATTCCGTTAGCACATATGAAGCCGTAGTGTTGTGTGTCTTCACCATCACTTATACTGTGTGCTCCATATGCACTGACATGCATTAGCTTCAGATGAAGAAGAAACTATGTGGTCATATCCAGTAGTTTGCACATAGAATGCAAAGGCTTAGTGCTTTCTTGCAGAAAATTATAGGAAAAGTGTGAAAATGTCATATGAAGGTATGTGATTTGTGACTTTACAAGACATCAGTGAAATTCTTTGATCATGGTGCTTTTCTCCAAGTACAATTGTATTTGACTGTTTTTGATCCCTGTGATTTCTTAGTTTTAGTCATTGTTCCATCAATTTTGTGTATCTGATATTTAGAATTTTTTTGTCAATTATGATAATTCTTGAGCCTTGTGGACAACCATATATCATTTTTTACAATTACTCTTTGTTACACAGGAAAATCAGCTGTGGAGTTGTCAGAGCTTGGAATCAATGACTTAATTTTAAAAAAATCCTTCCAGATACTGATGTGTCATACATGTGGCATTACTCGGTTTCTTTTAAAATTTGGCTGATTGCTTTATCCTTGTGATTTCCTAAAGTGGGTTTTATTCACCTTGAAAATAACAGAATAAAGGAAGCCAGAAAGAAAAACGCCAATACAGTATACTAATGTATATATATGGAATTTAGAAAGATGGTAACAATAACCCTGTATGCGAGACAGCAAAAGAGACACAGATGTATACAACAGTATTTTGGACTCTGTGGGAGAGGGTGAGGGTGGGATGATTTGGGAGAATGGCATTGAAACATGTATATTATCATATGTGAAATGAATCACCAGTCCGGGTTTGATGCATGATACAGGATGCTCAGGGCTGGTGCACTGGGATGACCCAGAGGGATGGGATGGGGAGGGAGGTGGGAGGGGGGTTTACAATGGGGAACACATGTACACCCGGGGGGTGGGAGGGGGGTTTAGGATGGGGAACACATGTACAACCGAGGGGTGGGAGGGGGGTTTAGGATGGGGAACACATGTACACCCCAGGCAGATTCATGTCAATGTATGGCAAAACCAATACAATAATGCAAAGTAATTGGCCTCCAATTAAAATTGAAAAAATAATAATAATAAAAAAGAAAATAACAGACTAATAAGGTGCTTACTGATTTCCAGCTCTGAGACAAGAGATATTATTCATGTATTTCTCACACAGAATGGGTCTAGATTGGTTTTGATCTATGGATCTTAGATTTACTTAAGTCTGTAGTCTTTTCTGGATATACAAGAGAATTATCATATCTAGGAACTATATTTCCCTATTTTATGATTTATAACTGCAGTTGTCACTTAATTTTATATGTGTTATTAATAGTTTTTAGTATAAATAATTTTTATGTGTCTTTTAGAAGAAAACACACCATAAGAGAGAAGTGAACACATATGACTGCAGCAAAATCTTAGCTTCTAACACGGAAGCATGGTAATTCAGATTTTTTACCAGGCCCAAATCTATATGGGCTTTTGTTTTAGTCTTGTATACTAAAGAAAGGTTCCACTAAAACATTCTAACAATATTAGGGCATAGCAATACTCTTTGGATGTCCTGCCCGGCAGTTACAATGTCTGGAAAAAGAGACGCTAGTGGTACTCAACAGGCAGGCAGACACCGTTGGGAACAGAAATACTCATGACAAGTGGTTTATGATTAAATTCTTCCCAGTAATAGTGGTAGAGAATGGCAAAGTGAGATGAACAAACTGACAGTGCATGACCTGGGTTTGAATTCTATTTTATCCACTTAATAAATATATAGCTTGGCTAAGTTACATTTTTTGAGACTAATTTTTTTTTAGTTTTTATTATAGTTGTTTTATAGTGCTGTGTTAGTGTCTGCTGTACAGCAAAACGTATCCATTATATGTATACATATACCCTCTCTGATTTAGTTTCTTCCCATTTAGGTCACCAAGAACATTGAGTAGAGCTCCCTGTGCTATACAGTATGTTCTCATTAGTTATCTGTTTTATATAGAGTAGCATATATATGTCAATCCCAACTTCCCAGTTCATCCCACCCTCCCTCCCCCACTTGTTATCACTGTTTGTTCTCTACATTTGAGTCTCTATTTCTGTTCTACAGATTAGTTCATCTATACCATTTTTCTAGATTCTACATATAAGTGATATTATTGATATTTGCTTTTCTCTTTCTGACTTACTTCACTCTATATGAAAATTTCTATGTCTATCCACATCTGTGCAAATGGAACAATTTTGTTACTTTTATGGCTGAGTAATATTCCATTGTATATCTGTACCACATCTTCTTATCCATTCCTCTGTTGATGAACATTTAGGTTGCTTCCATGTTCTGGCTGCAGTGAACATAGGGATTAATATATCTTTCTCAGTTATGGTTTTCTCCATGAATATGCTCAGGAGTGGAATTGCTTGTTCATTTGGTAATTCTATTTTTAATTTTTTGGCAAACATACATATTGTTCTGCATAGTAGCTGTACCAAATTACATTCCCACTAACAGTGTAGGAGGGTTCCCACTTCTCCACGTCATTTCCAGCATTTATTGTTCATAGACTTTTTGATGATGGCCGTTCTGATGATATGAAGTGATACCTCATTGTAGTTTTGATTTGCATTTCTCTAATAAGTAATGATGTTGAGCATCTCATGTGTTTATTGGTCAGAGAATGAGTTTTTAGTCTTTGTTTATATATGTATACCTCATGTGTTTGCTATGAAAACTAAATTGCTCAATAAATATAAAACACCTAACTTTGTGCCCTACTGGTTGAATGAGTTCAGAATGTTGGTTTTCTTTCTCTTCTCCCTTTTATCTCTATATCAAATGAGATGCAAAGAGAAGAAACATATGGCAAATGATAGTTATAGAGTTTAAAAGAAAAAAGGAATAAGAGAACATTCAGTTCAGTTCAGTTCAGTCACTCAGTGGTGTCCGACTCTTTGCGACCCCATGAATCACAGCACGCCAGGCCTCCCTGTCCATCACCAACACCCGGAGTTCACTCAAATTCATGTCCACAGAGTCGGTAATGCCATCCAGCCATCTCATTCTCTGGCGTCCCCGTCTCCTCCCACCCCCAATCCCTCCCAGCAGCAGACTCTTTTCCAGTGAGTCAACTCGATGCATGAGATGGCCAAAGTATTGGAGTTTGGGCTTCAGCATCAGTCCTTCCAATGAACACCCAGGATTGATCTCCTTTAGAATGGACTGGTTGGATCTCCTTGCAGTCCAAGGGACTCTCAAGAGTCTTCTCCAACACCACAGTTCAAAAGCATCAATTCTTTGGCAATCAGCTTTCTTCACAGTCCAACTCTCACATCCATACATGACCACTGGAAAAACCATAGCCTTGACTAGACAGACCTTGGTTGGCAAATCAATGTCTCTGCTTTTTAATAAGCTATCTAGGTTGGTGATAACTTTCCTTTCAAGGAGTAAGCGTCTTAAAATTTCATGGCTGCAATCAGCATCCGCAGTGATTTTGGAGCCCCAAAAAATAAAGTCTGACACTGTTTCCACTGTTTCCCCATCTATTTCCCATGAAGTGATGGGACCAAATGCCATGATCTTTGTTTTCTGAATGTTGAGCTTCAAGCCAACCTTTTCACTCTCCTCTTTCACTTTCATCAAGAGGCTCTTTAGTTCTTCACTTTCTGCCATAAGGATGGTATCATCTGCATATCTGAGGTTATTGATATTTCTCCTGGCAATCTTGATTCCAGTTTGTGCTTCTTCCAGCCCAGCCTTTCTCATGATGTACTCTGCATATAAGTTAAATAAGCATGGTGACAATATACAACCTTGACATACTCCTTTTCCTATTTGGAACCAATCTGTTGTTCCATGTCCAGTTCTAACTGTTGCTTCCTGACCTGCATACAGGTTTCTCAAGAGGCAGGTCAGGTGGTCTGGGATTCCCATCTCTTCCAGAATGTTCCACAGTTTGTTGTGATCCACACAGTCAAAGGCTTTGGCATAGTCAATAAAGCATAAATAGATGATTTTCTGGAACTCTCTTGCTTTCTCCATGATCCAGCGGATGTTGGCAATTTGATCTCTGGTGCCTCTGCCTTTTCTAAAACCTCCTTGAACATCTGGGAGTTCATGGTTCACATATTGCTGAATCCTGGCTTGGAGAATTTTGAGCATGACTTTACTAGCGTGTGAGATGAGTGCAATTGTGCGGTAGCTTGAGCATTCTTTGATATTGCCTTTCTTTGGGATTGGAATGAAGACTGACCTTTTCCAGTCCTGTGGCCACTGCTGAGTTTTCCAAATTTGTTGGCATATTGAGTGCAGCACTTTCACAGCATCATCTTTCGAGATTTGAAATAGCTCAACTGGAATTCCATCACCTCCACTAGCTTTGTTCGTAGTGATGCTTTCTAAGGCCCACTTGACTTCACATTCCAAGATGTCTGGCTCTAGGTCAGTGATCATGTTTTCGTGACTATCTTGGTCGTGAAGATCTTTTTTGTACAGTTCTTCTGTGTATTCCTGCCACCTCTTCTTAATATCTTCTGCTTCTGTTAGGTCCATACCATTTCTGTCCTTTATCGAGCCCATCTTTGCATGAAATGTTCCCTTGGAATCTCTAATTTTCTTGAAGAGGTCTCTTGTTTTTCCCATTCTGTTGTTTTCCTCTATTTCTTTGCATTGATCACTGAGGAAGTCTTTCTTATCTCTCCTTGCTATTCTTTGGAACTCTGCATTCAGATGCTTATATCTTTCCTTTTCTCCTTTGCTTTTCGCTTCTTTTCTTTTCACAGCTATTTGTAAGGCCTCCTCAGACAGCCATTTCACTCTTTTGCATTTCTTTCCCTTGGGGATGGTCTTGGTCCCTGTCTCCTGTACAATGTCACGAACCTACGTCCAGAGTTCATCAGGCACTCTATCTATCACATCTAGACCCTTAAATCTATTTCTTCCTTCCACTGTATATTCATAAGGGATTTGATTTAGGTCATATCTGAATGGTCTAGTGGTTTTCCCTACTTTCTTCAATTTCAGTCTGAATTTGGCAATAAGGAGTTCATGATCTCAGCCACAGTCAGCTCCTGGCCATGTTTTTGCTAACTGTATAGAGCTTTTCCATCTTTGGCTGCAAAGAATATAATCAATCTGATTTCGGTGTTGACCATCTGGTGATGTCCATGTGTAGAGTCTTCTCTTGTGTTGTTGGAAGAGGGTGTCTGCTATGACCAGTATGTTCTCTTGACAAAACTCTATTAGCCTTTGCCCTGCTTCATTTTGTGCTCCAATGCCAAATTTGCCTGTTACTCCAGGTGGTGTTTCTTGACTTCCTACTTTTGCATTCCAGTCCCCTATAATGAAAAGGACATCTTTTTTGGGTGTTAGTTCTAAAAGGTCTTGTAGGTCTTCATAAAACCTTTCAACTTCACCTTCTTCAGCATTACTGGTTGGGGCATAGGCCTGGATTACTGTAATATTGAATGGTTTGCCTTGGAAACGAACAGAAATCATTCTGTCGTTTTTAAGGTTGCATCCAAGTACTGCATTTCAAACTCTTTTGTTGACCATGATGGTTACTCCATTTCTTCTAAGGGATTCCTGCCCACAGTAGTAGATATAATGGTCATCTGAGTTAAATTCACCCATTCCAGTCCATTTTAGTTCACTGATTCCTAGAATGTCGACGTTCACTCTTGTCATCTCCTGTTTGATTACTTTCAATTTGCCTTGATTCATGGCCCTAACATTCCAGATTCCTATGCAATATTGCTCTTTACAGCATCGGACCTTGCTTCTAGCACCAGTCACATCCACAACTGGGTATTGTTTTTGCTTTGGCTCCATCCCTTCATTCTTCCTGGAGTTTTTTCTCCACTGATCTCCAGTAGCATACTGGGCACCTACCCACCTGGGGAATTCCTCATTCAGTATCCTATCATTTTGCCTTTTGATACTGTTCATGGGGTTCTCAAGGCAAGTATACTGAAGTGGTTTGCCATTCCCTTCTCCAGTGGACCACATTCTGTCAGACCTCTCCACCATGACCCGTCCGTCTTGGGTGGCCCCACACAGCATGGCTTAGTTTCATTGATTTAGACAGGGCTGTGGTCCATATGATCAGATCAGCTAGTTTTATGGGATTATGATTTCTGCCCTCAAATGCCCCCTCACCAATACCTACCGTCTTATTTGGGTTTTTCTTACCTTGGTCGTGGAATATCTCTTCACATCTGCTCCAGCAAAGCGCAGCCACTGTACCTTACCTTGGACGTGGGGTAGCTCCTCTCGGCCATGCTTCTGTATGTGGTCGGTTGCGCCGGATCGTGTCTGCGCCACCGCCGGAGCCGGCGTCTCTCACAGCTCCATGTAAAAAAAGGGAAGAGATAGATGATCTAAAGTTAAGAATGAGCTTATTGAAAACATATTATGCCTTATGTAAACTATGCTAAAGATATAAGAGTTAGCAAAGGAAATAATTGATAAATGGTAACGAAAAATAATTGAGACAGGAAAAAGGCTAAATGTGGAAGGAAAATAAAGGAACTGTTATGAGAAGTTACAGTATATTGAAAAACATTTGCCTTAGTTTGCTAAGAACGTTTAGAAACACTGCATAGGATACTGTCAAGAGTTGTATTAAGTCATTTGGAAATATCATTTTTCTTCTCTGTTTCAAATAAGTCCTCCCAGAAACATGGAGACCAACGAGTATAACACATCTACCAAAGTAAGAGACTGCATCAGAGCATCTGTGATAAACAAAACAAAAGCAATACAGAGGGTTTTGTGCAAAAATAAAAGAGTAAATGGACACTTGTGAAATACCATATATCCAACTGATGATTGCAGTTCTTACAGTATTTTAAAAACAGGTATATAGACAAATATTGAAAATTGTGGGATATGTGTTACAAACATAATTCATAGAGAAGAAGTCTAATGTATAAATTAGGACTAATATAGAAGAAATATCACCCCATACATAATAAATTAATCTTGATGGTTCCCAGAGTCATATATTGATGTGGCACATCAAAGTAATGATGAATTTATCTATATGGCAGATTAGCATCTAAATGGAATTATTAAAATTCTTCAATTAATAGTTTGGTACATTCAGATAGTTTACTGCTCTTTGATCATGGCTTAGCCAAGAGTCTCAGAGTACATATTTGAAACACAATTTTTGAAAGGTCACTAGTAATTCATAGGTGTTTTATGTAAATGTAAAACTGTTTTTCCTACTTTTGACTCAACTGTGGTGTAAAATTTCTTTAAATCATTTTTGAATTTCAAGGTTTTTTTTTTTTTATATTAGTTATTTGAACTTTTAATAAATACCAGTGATATAAAGCTAAAGGTAAGTAATGGGCCAGTGTAAGTCAAGTTGTACCTTCTCTGTCATTAATAACTATAGATTGAACACTTAATTATATGTCATATGAAGTCATCCATATCTCTGCAGTAATTAAGCTAAAAAATTGGCCAAAAATGAATAAAGATGGAATTAGAGTATTTTCCTTGCTCTTGCTATTAGACCAGTTATTTAAGAATATGCAAATGTAAGGGAGTAATATAAGGGAATTTAACAGATACATTTCATTTCTTTATAGCTGTCAGTGGTGAGGATACATATTATTTCTCTCCTTACAGCAACTTATTTTAACATGGTGCATAATTGTGGGTTGTAGTAAGGGTTGTCTCAGGCCAAAGATAATAATCCCCAAAAAGCCTAAAGAAAGCTTTTAAAAAATTGTGTAGGAGATCATCTTTCAATTTTATGATTAGGAAAATGGCTATTTTGTACATACAGAAAGGATATTTATTTTTCTTAAATTGAGAGCAAAAATGTCCACCATTATTTCAAACTATCTTGTCACTTAGAAGCTTTACATAAACAGGGGAAGATTTATTTTCTATAGATTATTTCATAGGAAATAATCACTATATTTACTTTTGAAATTTAATTCAAATATATAAAATAAAGAATTTTGTCTATATCTTGTTGGTAAAGCATTTGCCTGCAAGGCGGGAGACCTGGTTCGATCCCTGGGTTGGGAAGATTTCCTGGAGAAGGAAATGGCAACCCACTCCAGTATTCTTGCCTGGAGAATCCCACGGATGAAGGAGCCTGGTAGGCTACAGTCCATGGGGTCGCAAAGAGTCGGACACGACTGAGCAATTTCACTTTCACTTTCTTTCACTTTTACTTCTTGAGCAATGTGATCCAACCAGTCCATCCTAAAGGAGATCAGTCCTGGGCGTTCATTGGAAGGACTGATGTTGAAGCTGAAACTCCAATACTTTGGCCACCTGATGCGAAGAGCTGACTCATTTGAAAAGACCCTGATGCTGGGAAAGATCGAGGGCAGGAGGAGAAGGGGATGACAGAAGATGAGTTGGTTGGATGGCATCACCGACTCAATGGACATGGGTTTGGGTGGACTCCATGAATTGGTGATGGACAGGGTGTTCTGGTGTGCTGTGGTTCATGGGGTCGCAAAGAATCAGACACGACTGAGGGACTGAACTGAACTGAACTTGATAATTTCCATTGGCAGTTGAAGCTACTTCTGAGGTCAGAAGAGTTAACCTTACACTGTTCATCATGTGAATAAATAAAATAGCACAGCATCTATCTTAGGTTATAATGCTATTTTGGTATTTCTGCCAACTTGACCAACACTGCTGAAAAAAGGGAACTTTCTTGAAGAGGCACCTCCTGTTGAGCAGCAGTTCCTCCCCTAACTTTACTTTCCTGACTTCTTTGTTATGATCAAGTTAAGCAGCTATTGCCAGGCACCCTGTGTTCACCCTCTGTTGGAAGTTGCTACTGTTGAAAAGAATGCAGAATCAGAGATTTAAGAGGGTTTCCAGGTGCTTATGGCTGAATTCCAGTATTGCTGTGTATTTCTCTGTTGCTCCAGTTCCCAATGATGAATTACTACCAAAAGACCTAATACATTCCAATCCTTTAGAAAGATGTTAACAGGATTTCAAACTGAAGTGGATGAGGAAAAAAACCAACAGGTGTAGCAATACAGGCAGTTCCAAACTCTATGGGGATAAAAAGAAAATAAAAATTGTTGCCTTATGTGTTGAGGTCAAATAATTCTTTCTCTTTCAGGGTGTCCTGGCTTTTTACCTTGCTGGAAAACTCAAGGCACTGAGTGCCCATGACCACATCTACTCTCCTACCAACATCCAAACCTACATACTCTCATTTCCCTCTTGTTATCAATTCTCTCTGTTACTCTTTAAGGCTAAATTTTCCATTATGAGATCCCATTCCTCTCTCTTACTCAAGGATCTTGCGTGAGCAAACTTATCCCTCCTAAATCAGCAAAATTCTCTCTTCCTGGATTGAGACCATCTACCATCAATATTTATATCTTAAAAAATTTGTTTTGATCCCAAGCCCATTGTACTTAACATCCCATTTCACCATTTATTCTTATAGAAAAATGCTAATAAAGTAATACTACTCATTACCACCAATTCTTTTCTTTCCAAACTCCCTTAAATTCACTATAATAAACATTCCATTCCCATCACTTCTCCGAAATTAATGTACATAATCAAAGATGACCACGTTACTGAAATCAGTTGTTCATGCTCAGTATCATACTTAACACTTTTAGTAAGTGGTCCTTTTTGTCATGGTGCATATTCCCATCTTTCCATGACCAACTAGTCCCTCTTTTACATTTTCTTTAGTGTTTATTTTTCCTGATCTCTAAACTTCTTTAGAATAGCCCAAGATTCAGTTCTTTGACCTTTTCATTTCTCAGTCTACACTTACTTATCCAGTGTTGTGATTTTAAATAATGTTTATGTGCTGATGATCCATAAAATTTCTCCTCCAGCCTGACCTTCTCCTGAACACCAAATCTGTATGTTCAGCTGCCTTCTTTTCATCTCTACTGGATGTGTAATAGACATCTCAAACTCAACCTGTCCAAGAAGCAGCTCTCATGGCTCACACCAAACCCACTGAAAAATTCTTTCAGCACTACTTTTAAAGTATATCTTAAATTGGACCGCTTGTCACCACCCTCACTGCCATATCCATGGATTACCTTCTTTATTTCTCAACAAAAGCATTGCCATTGATCTTCTACTTTCTCCTCAATTTCTGTCTTGTAGCCTATGCTCAACAGAGAAGCCAGAGGGATAATGTTAAAAGTAAATGTGATTATGTCTCTTTCTTGTTCAAAACCCTCTGATGTCTCTTCATCTCATTTACAATAAAAATTAAAGCATTTTTCATGCTCTGTACACTCTGTAATATATGATTCTCCATACCTTTCTGGCTTTATCTATTCCAGTCATTCCCCTGGCCATTCCTGCTCCTACAATGCTAGTCTCCCAGCGCCTAGTACATGCCAGGCATCCTTCTCTATCAGTGCTTTTTAATGTTTCCTCTGCTTTATATACCCTTCCTCCTTTCTAAAGCTAGCTCCATCATTTCCAACTTTTTGCTTAAATGCCAAGTTTTGTAACGATATTACAGAGTGTACTACTTAGAATACAATTCTTCATCACTCTCTCCTGATATTTTTCTTTTCTCTATAAAATTTACTACCTTCTAACATATCATAGTCGGAGAAGGCAATGGCAAGCTACTCCAGTACTCTTGCCTAGAAAATCCCATGGATGGAGGAGCCTGGTAGGCTCCAGTCTGTGGGGTCGCTAAGGGTCGGACACGACTGAGCGACTTCACTTTTACTTTTCACTTTCACACATTGGAGAAGGAAATGGCAACCTACTCCAGTGTTCTTGCCTGGAGAATCCCAGGGACAAGGGAGCCTGGTGGGCCTCCGTCTATGGGGTAACATAGCGTCGGACACGACTGAAGTGACTTAGCAGCAGCAGCAGCAACATATCATAGTATCTGTCTTTCTCCAGTATAATGTCACTTTACAAAGGCAGGGGCTTTCGCCTGTTTATCTACCACTCTATCTCAAGTACCTAGAATGGCATGTGGCACGGGATAGATGTAAAAAATATTTGTTGAATAAATAAACATATTTTTACTGTACTGAGTGGAAGCTACTCAACTATTCTTTTTTTCAGTTTTAAGAAAGAAATATTTTAGGTTTCTTTCAGATCTCAAGTATACCATATAATTGAAAGGACCAAAACCTTTGTGTATGTGTGTGTGTGTGTTAAGTCACTTCTGTAGTGTCCAACTCTTTGTGACCCTATGGGGACTGTACCTCACCAGGTTCCTGTGTCCACTGGATTCTCCAGGCAAGAATGCCAGAGAGGATTGTCAAGCCGGCTTTGGTAAATCACTTCATTAACCAAATGCTCTCTTTTTTCAGGCTGTTTTAAAAATTGACTGATATTTTCAAGTTAGCAGAGTGGTGAGTTGGAGTTTTAGAGTCATATTTGAGCTCAGGGTTTGATCTGAGCTCGTGAACTTCCAAGATGTGGTATCTTGGTCTGATCATTCTGATCTTGGTCAGATCAGTGCAACTATGTTCAGTATTTTCTTCAATATTTAAGTTTCCAAATAATAATATGATAAAAAGTTTGTATCCAGTGTTTCAGTTCAGTTCAGTCGCTCACTTGGGTCCGACTCTTTGCAACCACACAGACTGTAACACAACAGGTTTCTTTGTCCATCACCAACTCCCAGAGCTTGCTCAAACTCATGTACATTGAGTCAGTGATGCCATCCAACCATCTCATCCTCTGTCATCCCCTTCTCCTCCTGCCTTCAATCTTTCCCATCATCAGGGTCTTTTCCAATGAATCAGCTCTTTGCATCAGGTGGCCAAAGTACTGGAGCTTCAGCTTCAGCATCAGTCCTTCCAGTGAATATTCAGGACTGATTTCCTTAGAAAGGACTGGTTGGATATTCTTACAGTCCAAGGGACTCTCAAGAGTCTTCTGCAACACCACAGTTCAAAAGCATCAATTCTTTGGCACTCAGCTTTCTTTATGGTCCAACTCTCATATCCATACATGACTACTGGAAAAACCATAGCCTTGACTAGACGGACCTTTGTCAGCAAAGTAATGTCGCTGCTTTTAATATGCTGTCTATGTTGTTCATACCTTTTTTTCCAAGGAGCAAATGCCTTTTAATTTCCTGGCTCCAGTCACCACCTACAGTGATTTGGGAGCCCAAGTAAATAAAAGTCTGTCACTGTTTCCTTTGTTTACCCATCTATTTGGCATGAAGTGATGGGGCCAGATGCCATGATCTTTGTTTTTTGAATGTTGAGTTTTAAGCCAGCTTTTTCACTCTTCTCTTTCACTTTCATCAAGAGGCTCTTTAGTTCCTCTTTGCTTTCTACCATAAGGGTGGTATCATCTGTGTGTATCTGAGGTTATTGATATTTCTCCCGGTAATCTTGATTCCAACTTGTGCTTCATCCAGCCCAGCATTTAGCATGATGTACTCTGCATATCAGTTAAATAATCAGGGTGACAATATACAGCCTTAATGTACTCTTTTTCCTATTTGGAACCCGTCTGTTGTTCCATGTCCAGTTCTAACTGTTGCTTCCTGACCTGCATACAGATTTCTCAAGAGGCAGGTCAGGTGGTCTGGTATTCCCATCTCTTGAAGAATTTTCCACAGTTTGTTGTAATCCCCTCAGTCAAGGCTTTGGCGTACTCAATAAAGCAGAAATAGATGTTTTTCTGGAACTCCCTTGCTTTTTTGATGATCCAACAGATATTGGCAATTTGATCTCTGGTTCCTCTGCCTTTTCTAAATCCAGTTTGAACATCTGGAATTTCTTAGTTCATGTACTGTTGAAGCCTCGCTTGGAGAGTTTTGTTCATTACTCTGCTAGTGTATGAGATGACTGCAGTTGTGCGGAAGTCTGAATCTTCTTTGGCATTACCTTTCTTTGGGATTGGAATGAAAACTGACCTTTTCCAGTCCTGTGGCCACTGCTGAGTTTTCCAAATTTGATGGCATATTGAGTGCAGCACTTTCATAGCATCATCTTTTAGGATTTGAAATAACTCAACTGGAATTCCATCACTTCCACTAGCTTTGTTCATAGTGATGCTTCCTAAGGCCCACTCAACTTCACACTCCAGGATATCTGGCTCTAGGTGAGTGATCACACCATCGTGGTTATCTGGGTCATGAAGATCTTTTTTGTATAGTTCATCTGTGTATTCTTGCCACCTCTTCTTAATATCTTCTGCTTCTGTTAGTTCCATACTGTTTCTTTCCTTTATTGTGCCTATCTTTTCATGAAATATTCCCTTGGTATCTCTAATTTTTTTGAAGAGAGCTCTAGTCTTTTCTATTTTATTGTTTTCCTCTATTTCTTTGCATTGATCACTGAGGAAGTCTTTCTTATCTTTCCTTGCTTTTCTTTGGAACTCTGAATTTAAGTGGTTATGTCTTTCCTTTTATCTTTTGCCTTTATCATAGCACGCAAGATTAATTAAGGTATAAGTTTTAGATATTATTATCTTTGTCTTTGCACCATGTGTTTCTTGCCCTTCTCTCTGGCTCACTGTTGTCCTGAGTACTGCTTGCAAAAATTGCTTGGTAGATAGAAGAGATGGAGTATGGAGGTGGGAGGAGCAGTGGCCATGAAAAAGGGTCCAGGGCTTGTGTTAGGTTGTCTGACTACAACATAGAGTGCACTATTCTAAACTGTCAATCATTCAATAACATTAGATACACTAATAGTAAGCTGAAATTTAGACAGAAGGAATTTGTTCCTAAGTGGACAATGATTACATAGTTATTTCTCTCTGTGACTCTTCTGCTGTTTGATTTACGACTTAAGACCTGTCTGACCTCCATCAAGTTGGAATTGGTTTTTAAAGATATTTACACTTGATTTTCAATGTTGATTCTAAAGCAGTATGACAAACAGTAAATTAGTGAAGGCTATTTAGAAATGACAAAAGTTTGTATTATACTTTAACAGTTAGATAGCTATGGCATCATTACTCTAGTTGAGTCTTGTTTATAGACTATGATATTATTCTCTGGGTTCATTCACTCTCCAAAGGTGAAGAAAATGGAGATTATTTTATTCTTATCTCAAAACAGAAATTCACAATTACATTATAAGGAATGGAATTGTGACCACATTCATGAGCATATTGAAATAGAACATGCATTTTATTTTGAAAGTGAAACTACTTAGAAACTATTAAATAGCCATCTTTTATATCAATTTGATTAATTAGGACCCAGCCCTGAACTAACATCAAAGAATGTGGTTAATTTTTGAATCCTGGAATATTCTTGCCAGTTGTATTCTTCAAACTCTAATCCTGCCATCAGTTCCAAAGGCACAATATAGATCTCTTAACACTCTAGTACTTAAAATCTGATGAACATGTATAATTTCCTTTGGTACTTTGTATGTATTCTCTCCACTGTGTTGGAATCTCTGCTTCTGACACAAAAATTTTCAACTCACATATACAGCGAGGCTTAGTTTGTTTAGTATGTGTGTGTGTGTGTGTGTGTATAAAACTCTAAATCCCTAATTGCCATGTATGTGTGGTGTCTGCTAACCTTCTTGCAACAGAACACTTCTTGCTCTGTGATTTTTATTTTCTGTTTCTATATTCTCTGCTTCATCATTTTAAAGCATATAAAAGATCTTGAACATTCATATTTAAGTCAACAGGGCACATATAAATTATGTTTATAATTAGGTATTTCTTTTCCCCTGCAAATGAGAAAGATATTCTGGATGTTTCTACCTTTCAAAGTCAAATGTATCAATAATGTTTCTTTAGATAACTATCATTCCCCAAGCCTGTGGTGTTATTGAAAGAGATTACTTTCCATTGCACAGCTGAGTTCAGATGCTTTTCACTTGAAAGTGAATTGCTTATTCAACTGAGTGATTTATTATGTCTGTGTCTTATTATTATTCTTCAATTAAATAATGGCATGATGTAATATACTAGTGAAGATATTAAGATATTAAGGAGACTTGATTTGTAGGATGACAAAAGCAGAATCTAGAGCAGGGAGTATATAAGGAAATAAGATCTTACAGAAGAGTAAAAGTTTACTTTTTTCCAATTCTTTTTCTAAGATAAATGAATATAAGCTAAGATCTGAGACAGTTAACTGAAGGTCTTTTCAGTCCAAAGTCGCCAGCTCTACCTGAGAAAACTCTTCAGAATGTCAAAACAATGCTATTTTTAGATTTTTCTTCTGTTGTTTTTGTTGAGTATCTGGGGCTGTTAATGTTTGAATTTTTCACTGTGTTTATATGGTACAATTCACTGTAGTTAAAGGAGGAAGTCTCTTTCACTGAATATTCAACTTCTATTTATTTCAGCTCTCTCCTGTTGGTTGACTTTTCAACATTAATTGATTAATTAAAAATAATAAACAGTTTTGTCATGAAGTATCCTTATCAGCTTTTCTGTTTCAGAAGCATGCAGAATCCCTTCTTCTAGATAGCCAGGGAGGAAGACAACAGTTCTCTTTTCAAAAATGTTGTGTGCAATGCCTACTAAGGACTATTTATTAAAAGGAAAGACAGTACTTTCCATTTTTTTCTAGCAGCACTACAGCTGTGGGCAGAGGTTCTGCTCTTGTCAGTCCACAGTTTTTCATGATGGCTTCTCTGAAACTCACAGGCCTGTGATCCTCTCGCCATTAAGTTTATGGGACTTCACCATTGGTTTGCCATTGTCTAGCAGGGTCCGGGAACCCTGTCCCTCCACAAGATGCATCTATGAGAAGCTTTGGAACCAAGCAAGTTCAGGATGTCTGAGGCTTTTAACAGGTATAAGACTAAGATTGGCTTTTTATCTATTTATCTTTTTGATATTAAAAAAAAAATGAGAATTTACCCCTGCCCATTTAGTTATAGATTTTTCAGGTGAAGGTTTTCAGAAAAGTTGTTCTTCTGCTGTGAAATTGTCAAAGCCAAGATTTTCCTCTAGGTTTATTTGATTAAACCCCAGTACTGGGAGGGGCTTCCCCAGTGGCTCAGAGATAAAGAATCTGCCTGCAATGAAGGAGATTCAGCAGACATGGATTTGATCCCTGTGCTGGGAAGATCCCATGTAGGAGAGCATGATAACCCACTCTAGTATTTTTGCCTGGAAAATCCTGTGTATGGAGGAGACTGGCAGGCTAAAGTCCATAGGGTCCCAAAGAGGTGGACACAACTGAAGCTACTGAGCATGCACTGGGAGGGAGAGACTTTCACTAATGAGAAGCCAGACATGTACGCTTTTTCAATGTAAAGAAAAGATACATTAGTATATGTTCAATAGGAAGGGAGGTAACAGTAATATGAACTGGAGTTCACTGACCATATAGGCTGCTGCTGCTAAGTCACGTCAGTCGTGTCCGACTCTGTGCGACCCCATAGACGGCAGCCCACCAGGCTCCCCCGTCCCCAGGACTCTCCAGGCAAGAACACTGGAGTGGGTTGCCATTTCCTTCTCCAATGCATGCAAGTGAAAAGTGAAAGTGAAGTCGCTCAGTCGTGTCCTGTCTGACTCTTAGCGACCCCATGGACTGCAGCCTACCAGGCTCCTCCATCCATGGGATTTTCCAGGCAAGAGAACTGGAGTGGGATACCATTGCCTTCTCCACACTGACCATATAATAAGCACCATTTTCTTACTATTTACTTTAAATATGTTATTTCCACATATAGCATGTATTTCATGATATTTCAGTGAGGTAATTATTATTATCTCTATTTGATAGATAGTAAAACTTGGGTTCACTGGGTTTAATTACTTGACCAAGATCACACAGTGACTGTCAAAATGTAACTCTGAATCTAAGTTTCTCAGACTCTTTTCACAAAAATCACATTGCCATTGTCTAATGATCACTAATCCTATTGTTAAAGCTTCACTCTTTTGTTGCTGTTGTTCAGTCGCTCAGTCATGTCCGACTCTTTGCCACCATATGGACTGCAGCACGCCAGGCTTCCCTGTCCATCACTATCTCCTGGAACTTGCTCAAAGTCAAATGCATTGAGTCGATGATGCCATCCAACCATCTTGTCCGCTGTCATCCCCTTCTCCTTCTGCCTTCAATCTTTCTCAACATCAAAGCTTCACTCTGACCCTGAAAAATTTATCCAAGCTGCTGCTGCTGCTAAGTCACTTCAGTCATGTCCGACTCTTAGCGACCCCATGGACTGCAGCCCACCAGGTTCCTTTGTCCATGGGATTTTCTAGGCAAGAGTACTGGAGTGGGGTGCCATTGTCTTCTCCGTTATCCAAACTACTTAATCTTTATATATCTTTGGTATATTTTCTATAAAAGGGAAATAATAAACCTTATCCACCTCAATGAACACAAGTGAGGATTAAAAACAGCTTTGAAATTATGTGTGCTGTGTGTGCTCAGTCATTCAGTCAAGTCTGACTCTTTCAGGTCAGTTCAGTTCAGTCGCTCTGTCGTGTCCGACTCTCCGCGACCCCATGAATCACAGCACGCCAGGCCTCCCTGTCCATCACCAACTCCCGGAGTACACTCAAACTCATGTCCACAGAGTCGGTGATGCCATCCAGCCATCTCATTCTCCGTCGTCCCCTTCTCCTCCCGCCCCCAACCTTTCCCAGCATCAGAGTCTTTTCCAGTGAGTCAACTCGTCGCATGAGGTGGCTGACTCTTTACCACCATGTAAACTGTAGTCCACCCAGGCTTCTCTGTCCATGGGATTCTCCAGTCAAGAATACTGGAGTGAGTTGCCACACCCTCCTCCATGGGATCTTTCCAACCCAGGGATCAAACCCACATCTTCTGCATCTTCTTGCATTGGCAGGTGGATTCATTATCCCTGCACTATCTGGAAGGCCCATGTAAACTAGGAAACACTATTAATACATATCTTAATAGAATCGCAATGTTTAAAACCCCTATATCTCAAGTGATTGTGGTAGCGGAAGTAATGAAAGTCACAAATCAACTGAAATCACATTCAATTCAAATCAGGTGAAAGCATGGCACAAAGGTTTCCAGTGTAGATTTACTTCATTAAAATTAAACCATCTATTTAAAAACACACAGAAATCATTTTTACAGACAAAACAAGAAAGGTAAAAATTAAAAGAAATTCAGTAGTTAAGGAACACTAAAGATAATAAAGAAAATCCCCTAGGAACAATCAATAAAATTATGCTAACTTTGTTAAACCATTTTCCCACACATAGGAAATTTTTTCACAATGAAATTATAATTTTTTCAGGTTTAAATGGTCAAACCAGATTGAGTCGAGTTCTTTTTCTTGTTCCTTCTTCACCCAACTTCCAACATATGGAATTACAACCATAAGTTCCATGCTGGTCCCCTGGGTCATCCACAACCAGTATCCCAGTGGCTTTTACAGAAGGAAGTGAGAATCATTCTTGGGGAATACAAACCTTAAAAACCTACATAGTTTATACATACATAGGAAAACAATAGAATAGTAAAGACTGGAGATCTACATAGGAAACAAAGGAATGGGGAAGACTAGAGATCTACATAGGAAACCAATAGAATGGGAAAGAATAAAGATCTCTTCAAGAAAATTAGAGATACCAAGGGAACATTTCATGAAAAGATGGGCACAATAAAGGACAGAAACAATATGGACCTAACAGAAGCAGAAGATGTTAAGAAGTGGTGGCAAGAATACACAGATGAACTATACAAAAAAGATCTTCATGACCCAGATAACCACGATGGTGTTATCACTCACCTAGAGCCAGATATCCTGGAGTGTGAAGTTGAGTGGGCCTTAGGAAACATCACTATGAACAAAGCTAGTGGAGGTGATGGAACTCCAGTTGAGCTATTTCAAATCCTAAAAGATGATGCTATGAAAGTGCTGCACTCAATATGCCAGCAACTTTGGAAAACTCAGCAGTGGCCACAGGACTGGAAAAGGTCAGGTTTCCTTCTAAACCCTAACAAAGGTAATGCCAAAGAATGCTCAAACTACCACAAAATTGCACTCATCTCACACACTAGCAAAGTAATGCTCAAAATTCTCCAAGCCAGGCTTCAACAGTATGTGAACTGTGAACTTCCAGATGTTAAAGCTGAATTTAGAAAAGGGAGAGGAACCAGAGATTAAATTGCCAACGTCTGTTGGATCATTGAAAAAGCAAGAGAGTTCCAGAAAAACATCTACTTCTGCTTTATTGACTATGCCAAAGCTTTTGACTGTGTGCTAAGTTGCTTCAATCATGTCCGACTATTTGAGACCCTATGGACTGTAGCCCAACAAGCTCCTCTGTCCATGAGATTTTCCAGGAATGAATACTGGAGTGGGTAGCCATTTAAATTCTTCAAGAGGTGGGAATAGCAGACCACCTGACCTGCCTCTTGAGAAATCTCTATGCAGGTCAGGAAGCAATAGTTAGAACTGGACATGGACAACAGACTGGTTCCAAATAGGGAAAAGAGTACGTCAAGGCTGTATATTGTCACCCTGCTATTTAACTTTTATACATCATCAGAAACGCTGGGATGGATGAAGCACAAGGTGGAATCAAGACTGCCTGGAGAAATATCAATAACCTCAGATATGCAGATGACACCACCCTTATGGCAGAAAGTGAAGAGGAACTAAAGAGCCTCTTGATGAAAGTGAAAGAGGAAAGTGAAAAAGTTGACTTAAAACTTAACATTAAGAAACCTAAGATCATGGCATCTGGTCCCATCACTTTATGGCAAATAATTGGGGAAACAATGGAAACAGTGACTGACTTTATTTTTTTGGGCTCCAAAATCATTGCAAATGGTGACTGCAGCAACGAAATCAAAAGATGTTTGCTCCTTGGAAGAAAAACTATGACTGACCTAGACAGCATGTTAAAAAGCAGAGACATTACTTTGCCAACAAGGTCCATCTAGTCAAAACTATGGTTTTTCCAGTGGTCATGTATGGATGTGAGAGTTGGACTATAAAGAAAGCTGATTGCCAAAGAATTGATGCTTTTGAACTGTGGTGTTGGAAAAGACTCTTGAGAGTCCTTTGGCCAGCAAGAAGATCCAACCAATCCATCCTAAAGGAAATCAATCCTGAATATTCATCGGAAGGACTGATGTTGAAGTTGAAACTCTAATACTTTGGCCACCTGATGCGAAGAACTGACTCATTGGAAAAGACCCTGTTCCTGGGAAAGATTGAAGGCAGGAGAAGAAGGGGATAACAGAGGATGAGATGGTTGCATAGCATCACCGACTCAATGGATATGAGTTTGAGTAAACTCCAGGCATTGATGTTGGACAGGGAGGCCTGGCGTGCTTCAGTCCATGGGGTCACAAAGAGTTGGACACTACTGAGCAACTGAACTGAGACAAACAGAAGCCTACATAGTAACCACTGTTGGCTTCGCAGGTGGTGCTAATGGTAAAGAATCCACCTGGCAATTCAGGAGACAAAAGAGATGTTGGTTTGATCCCTGGGTTGGGAAGATCCCCTGGAGAAGGAAATGGCAGCCCACTTCTATATTCTTGCCTGAGAAATCCCATGTACAGAGGAGCATGGCAGCTATATTCCATGGGGTTGCAAAGTATCAGACAGTACTGAGCATCTGAATACAAAGAGAGGGGGAGAGAGAGAGACAGAGAGAGAGAGAGAGAAAGAGAGAGAGAACAAAAAAACCAGTGTAGATGAGTACCTTAACCTCACTTCAACATGGGAAGATCCTCCAGTTATCAAATAGGATATACCTTTCCATAGATAGACATTTTCCAAAAGGGCTTTACTGTTTTTCCTCCTTCCACCCCATAACTCACTCTCTACACATCATAGATGAATCTTTGAATATTATTTGGGATTATTTTGCCTGTAATTTCTTAATAGTAGGTATATGTGTGTGTGTGTATCTTAACAATAAATATTTTAATCTGTCCGTCTTTCTCTCTGTATGTCTTCTCTTTATTTCTCTTCAGTCATGAAGAGACTCAGTCAGACTCAGTCATGTCTGACTCTTTGGGACACCATGGACTGTAGCCCACCATTCTCCTCAGTCCTTGGGGATTCTCAGGCAAGAATACTATAGTGGGTTGCCATGCCCTCCTCCGGGGTATTTTTCCAACCAGGGATTGAACCTGAGACTGGACCCAGGTCTACCACATTGCAGGTGGATTCTTTACTATCTGAACCACCAAGGAAGCCCAAGAATACTGGAGTGGGTAGTCTATCACTTCTCCAGGTGATCCTACCATTCCAGGAATCAAATTGGGGTCTCCTTCATGGCAGGCAGGTTCTTTACCATCTGAGCTACCAGGGAATCATACATAGATAGATCATAGATAGACAGCTGAGAGAGATTAGACATATACATATACACACAGCACCCCCTCCCCACACCAGCTATGCTTTGAATTCCAGTCCTAATTTTTCTGTTCTTTGAGCCTAATCTCAAAGTTATTTTGGGGGCTTCCCTGGTGGCTCAGCATTAAAGAATCCATCTGCAGTGCAGGAGATATGGGTTTGATCCCTGAGTCGGGAAGATCAACTGGAGAAAGGAAAAGGCAATCCACTCCCAATATTCTCATTTGGGAAATTCCATCGACAGAGAAGCCTAGTGGGATACAGTCCATGGGGTTGCAAAAGAGTCAGACACAACTGAGTGTTTAAACAACAAAAGTGATAACAATTTTATATTCAACTTGCTGTGTTTGACACTGGGCAGTCTTGCCTGGAGAATCCCAGGGATGGGGGAGCCTCCTGGGCTGCCGTCTATGGGGTCGCACAGAGTCGGACACGACTGAAGTGACTTAGCAGCAGCAGCAGTCAAACATTGGCAGTGGGAGAACTGTGGGTAAAGGGAACATGAACAATCTATTCTCAAAGTCAGAGGAAGATATGAGTTTTTGTGGGCATTAGAGAAATTACAAAGCAAGCTTATACCAATGGAACTTTCATTGAAATGCTTTTAAAATAAAGTAGAGAGAACTTGATTGGAATTCAGATTTGTGAGTTAAGGAATGGGGCACACATTCTAATGAGACAGTTTAGCAGCATATGTTATTAAAGAGAAAGGGACAGAAATTCCAGAGATCCACAGGTTGCATTAAATCTTAATGGGATGCAATTTCTTCTTGTGCATTATAGGAAGATCTTATATAAAAATATAATAACATAAAAAAACCTGTGGGTTATGCTAAATAAGACACTGTCATTCACTATTCAGAAAATAATTCTTCATTTTAAAAATATCTCAATTCAAAGTTATATTTTTATGTTTCTTCATGAAACCACAGTGAATATACTTTTTAACTTAGAAAGAGATATGAAATAAATTTTGTAATGTCTCTTTTTACTGTCTTAGCTTCTTTCAGTTCAGTTCAGTCATTCAGTCATGTCCAACTCTTTGTGACCCCATGGACAGCAGCATGCCAGGCCTCCCTGTCCATCACCAACTCCTGTTGATGTCAAACTCATGTTCATCAAGCCAGTAATGCCATCCAACCATCTCTTCCTCTGTATTCCCCTTCTCCTCCTTCCTTCAATCTTTCCAGTGAGTCAGTTCTTTGCATCAGGTGGCCAAAGTATTGGAGCTTCAGCATCAGTCCTTCCAATGAATATTCAGGACTGATTTTCTTTAGGATGGACTGGCTGGATCTCCTTGCAGTCCAAGGGACTCCCAAGAGTCTTCTCCAACACCACAGTTCAAAAGCATCAATTCTTTGGTGCTCATCTTTCTTTATGGTCCAACTCTCACATCCATACATGACTACCGGAAAAACCGTAGCCTTGACTAGACAGACCTTTGTTGGCAAATTCAGGGGCCTTTTAATAACTATAATCTATAGAAATTGCTGATTGATAATTGCATTCAAACTTACAAGGTGAGAAAGAAGCCTAAGTGAGCCATAGGTCAGGTAAGTAATGACAGAATTCTTCTCCAAAATAGTACTAAAGGAAGAGGGAAAATTTTTCAGAGATGATAAATCTCTTTTAAGTGCCATATGATTGAGAGGCCTGTGGAATATCTTGTAGAGATGTTCAATGAGGAGAGAAAAGGTTAAGTGTGGTTGTAGAACTGAGATCTGAGTTGGTCATCATTTACATATAAGGGATAGTTGAGATGATCCCTGTAATACATTAATAAATGAGTTCATAGAACAATGACTGGCACTTGAAAGAACTCAGTAAATGTCACCTAGTGTTACAATATCTCAGGAAGAGTTTGTCAAGAAAGTGGGATAGACTTTAGAAAAAGACTTGTTCTCCAAAGGTCATGTTATAAAATAAACACAAAATGAATGAGGACTGAGGTATGAAAAGTCATTGCAATGAAAAATGAGTACCATAAGACTTGACTAGTGTTACTGATATAACTATTACTGTTATCTGGGAAAGTTGCCATTGCTAAGTCCTTCTTATCATTTTCTTTTCATGTTAATAACTTTTTTTTTTGCATCACAGCAGGTAAAATTAAATATTCAAAACAAGGAAGCTCCAAATATTTCACCGTTGCACTGCAACAGTATTTCCTTTTGACTGTCTGATAGGCAATATGTATAGATGACATGGAACAACACTTCTGCATATTTTTATTCCACACAGAAATTATCAATGTTTTAAATGTAGTTTGAATGAACATTAGGATGACTGGATGAATAAATGTATCTTTACCATGCTTATTGCTCTGCTTTTTTAATAACTGTATTTATTTATTTTTAATTAATAATTGCTTTTACAGTATCGGTTTGATTTCTGCCATACATCAACATGAATTAGCCATAGGTGTATATATGTCCCCTTCCTTCTGAACCTCTCTCCCACCTCCCACCCTTTCTTACCCCTCTAGGTTGTTACCGAGCCCCGGTTTGAGTTCCCTGAGTCATACAGCAAGTTTCCATTGATATCTATTTTACATATATGAGTGTATATGCTTCCATGCTACTCTCTCCACTCATCTCACCATCTCCTTCCTCTCTCCAACACTTGTCCATAAGTCCGTTCTCTACGTCTACGTCTCCACTGCTGCCCAGTGATAGGTTCATTGGTATCATCTTTCTAGATTCCATATATATGCATTAATGTATGATATTTTTTTTTCTTTCTGACTTACTTCACTGTATAATAGGCTCTAGGTTCATCCACCTCATTAGAACTGACTCAAATGTGTTCTTTTTAAGGCTGAGTGGTATTCCATTGCATATATGTACCACAGATTATTTATCCATTCATCTGTCGATAAATATCTAGGTTGTTTCCTTGTCCTAGTTATTGTAAATAGTGCTGCAGTGAACACTGAGGTACATGTGTCTTTTTCAGTTTTGTTTTCCTCAGGATATATGCCTCAGAAGTGGTATTGCTGGGTCATATGGTGGCTTTATTCCCAGTTTTTTAAAGAATCTCCATACTATCTTCCATAGTGGTTGTATCAATTTACATTCCCACCAGCAGTGCAAGAGGGTTCCCTTTTCTGTACACCATCTCCAGCACTTTATTGTTCAGTTTTAAAATGATTGTTTTTCTTACCATTGACTGAATGTAAACCTGATTTGGTGACTGAGGAATCAGTGTAGAGAGAGCTAAACCAAAGGAGAGAGAAGATATTTAGGTATTTGAAGTTGAAGGGAATCAAGTTTTGGGGACCCAGAGAAGCTCAGAGATCTGAAGACCAAGAGTAACATTCATAAAGGAGCCGATCTTAGTATTCCAGAGAGCAAGTTCTAATTAGACACAAGAAGACATGGAGCTGTTTTTAGGCTCTTATATTTAATATTTAACCAGACTTTCCTGGATCAAAGGTTTGTTTATTTCTGCTTTGGAGTATGTACCACTGATAGCCACCTGAGAAAAAAAATTGCCTATGATTAAAGCATCTGCATGGTCATAAAAAATTATCGCTTTCCTACTAAGTGTCCTTATGGCAACATGGAAACCAGGATTTGCTAGTACAGTTGTGAAGAATCTTTTTTACAGAGAGGATAATTTGGGGGGAAAATGATATACCCTGGGCATAGTTTTTCCCATTTGAAATGATAATAGTTTTGTAGAGGTCACTCATATATTCTTATTTACTGAATAATATCAGTGATAGCATATTACTACTTCTTGATTGCTAAAATGTCACTACTTGGGCATACATGAAAGATGGTTATGAGGAAGCAGTTAGATTTTTACATGGTGAATTTACTTTTAGTTTCACACTTAGTGGCATATCAGCCTTTGTATAGGAGGGCAGTGAATTTGCACACACACACACCCCCAGACATTGAGGATTTAACTGTGAACTGCAGCAACATGGCACAGCTACTAGTAGGTATGTTTGATAAACATGTAAGTCAATAAGCAGTGAATAGGTATATCATAGTGGATGCAGTTCTTAGGCTGACAGCATGTCTAGGTCCTGGAGGAGCAGGACACAGGTAAAACATTCACATTGTGGGAAGGATTCTGTGATTGCTCTGGGTCACCCTGTGCTGGGTTTGGTGGCTTCTGATGCCAGGGGGCTCTAGACATATCCCAGGTGTTTTCTGCATTGGTCATGACTCAGGATGAACAAATATAAAAAGGTTCCATTCTGCCCAGGGTGATTGCTCTGAAGGCACTTTTTCTATCCTCCAACTACTACATTTCCCCATTTCTCCCCACTTTCTTAGTTACCTGCTTAGGATAAGCTGAAAGCTTTTTCTGAATTTGGAATACAGACTAGGAGCAAAATTAAGAAGGCCACATGAGGGCTTTGGATGAACATGTTTGCCAGCATTCCAGAATCTTGCTATGCAAAGCATCACCCTTGATCTGCAGCAATTGTTATCATGAGGGCAGAATTGAGAGCCCATCAGAGTCTTACTGCTAAGAATCTGCATCTTACCAATCTGCCCAATTGATCCCAGTGTACATACAATAAAGTTTGAGAAATAGCATCTCAGGTCCCCTGGAAGATGTGATTTCTTATCATATTAGTCATTCCCTGGGGCAAGAAATAAGGAGCCAAGTCAAATATACTAAACATGTTTCTTCTTTATAATGTTAGAATAAGAGAAGTATCTCAGGAATCGTGTGCTCTAATTCTGGATTTAAACTGAGGTCCACGGAAGCTCCAAGACAAACTGTTCTAACAAACTGAAAGACACATATTCTACTTTTTAAAAAATGAAATTTCTTACATTGAGAATAAACTGGACCAATGTGATTAGAGTAGAACTTGATTTTCCTTATTAATGTTAATCCCCCAAATTAGTGGTTGGCTCATGGAGAGATATCAAATATTCAAGAGGTTTTGAGGCAGAGGTTTGGGGAAGTTTTCTGTGTCCCAAGTAGCCTGCAGTGTGGACTAATTGCATGCCCAGGGCCTTCCATTACACTGCTCTATTGGTTTTGTGTGTTTTCAGCCTAATTATTTGCCACAAGCAACTGCATATTCTGCATTTTGGCTAGGTTTCTTAAGATAATACAACACAGAAAAAGACAAAGTCCTCTTTCATGCCTCTGTGTCTTTGAAGCCACATAATTTAAACCATCAGAATATGTGCTATTTCCTCCCTGAATAAGGCATCTGGTGATATCATTACACTTCTTGCAAAATCCCAAATGAGATTGTGTATATAAAAGGACCTTGTAGATTCTGAAGACCTATTCCATTTTAATGTACTAGATTTAAAAAAAAAAACTGTAATTATTGTGTTTGTTATTATTTTATATTAATTAATATTATATTAATAGAAGTTGTAATTACAAATAATATAATTGTTATTATTACTACTGAAGTCGGATGCTGATTGCAGCCATGAAATTAAAAAACGCTTGCTCCTTGGAAGGAAAGTTATGACCAACCTAGATAGCATATGAAAAGCAGAGACATTACTTTGCCAACCAAGGTCCATCTAGTCAAGGCTATGGTTTTTCCTGTGGTCATGTATGGATGTGAGAGTTGGACTGTGAAGAAAGCTGATTGCCGAAGAATTGATGCTTTTGAACTGTGGTGTTGGAGAAGACTCTTGAGAGTCCCTTGGACTGCAAGGAGATCCAACCAGTCTATTCTAAAGGAGATCGATCCTGGGTGTTCATTGGAAGGACTGATGCTGAAGCTGAAACTCCAATACTTTGGCCACCTCATGCGACGAGTTGACTCACTGGAAAAGAGTCTGATGCTAGGAGGGATTGGGGGTAGGAGGAGACGGGGACGGCAGAGAATGAGATGGCTGGATGGCATCACCGACTCGATGGACAGGAGTTTGAGTGAACTCCGGGAGTTGGTGATGGACAGGGAGGCCTGGCGTGCTGTGATTCATGGGGTCACAAAGAGTCGGTCATGACTAAGTGACTGAACTGAACTACTGAAGTCACTGCTGTAATTACAATTGTATTAGTAATAAACAGAATAATATGATAATAGAGTAAATACTTGAAGTAAGTTTCACAGCTTCCAGCTGTCAAGAATTGAAGAAACTATTTAATCATTCTGCATTTCCCCCCCTAGATCATTATGAAGACATTTGTAATGCTCTGTAAATATAGAGTTTTGTCTTTGTTTGGGTTTATCCAGAAGTAAGAACGGACCAGTGCAAGGAGTTAATATGGGAGGAAAATGTAAGGAACACTAGAATGGAAGGCTGTGAATAAGGATTACAGTATTAAGTCAGCTATCACAGTGGAATACCAGAACTTAGTCCTGCAGAGGATTGCTTGTCAATGTGGTGATGGAAGCAGAAGTGGGGTAACCACAAACCAAAAAAAAAAAAAAAAAGCATACAGCCTCTAGAAGCTGGAAAAGACATGGCAGGTGTTTTCCTCAGGAGCTTCCAGAGGAGTGTGTCCCAGTTTGACACCTCAAGTATAGTTCAGTGAAACCTACTGTGAATTTTCCAAAAGAAAAAGAAATGCAAAAAGGAAAATGGTTGTATGAGGAGGAGTTAAAAGTAACTGAGAAAAGAAGAGAAGCTAAAGGGAAAGGAGAAAAGGAAAGATATACCCATTTGAATGCAGAGTTCCAGAGAATAGCAAGAACAGATAAGAAAGTCTTCCTCAGTGATCAGTGCAAAGAAATAGAGGAAAACAATAGAATGGGAAAGACTAGAGATCTCTTCAAGAAAATTAGAGATACCAAGGGAACATTTCATGTAAAGATGGGCACAATAAAGTTCAGAAACGATATGAACCTAACAGAAGCAGAAGATATTAAGAAGTGGTGGCAAGAATACCCAGAAGAACTATATGAAAAAGATCTTCATGACCCAGATAACCACGATGGTGTGATCACTCACCTAGAGCCAGATATCCTGGAGTGTGAATTCAAGTGGGCCTTAGGAAGCCTCACTATGAACAAAGTTAATGGAAGTGATGGAATTCCAGTTGAGCTATTTCAAATCCTGAAAGATGATGCTGTGAAAGTACTGCAGTCAATATGCCAGCAAATTTGGAAAACTCAGCAGTGGCCACAGGACTGGAAAAGTTCAGTTTTCATTCCAATCCCAAAGAAAGGCAATGTCAAAGAATGCTCAAACTACCGCACAATTGCACTCATCTCACATGCTAGCAAAGTAATGAAAAAAGCTTTCAAAGTGAGGCTTCAACAGTATGTGAACTGAGAACTTCTAGATGTTCAAGCTGAAATTAGAAAAGGCAGAGGAATCAGAGATCAAATTGCCAACATCATTGGATCATCAAAAAAGCAAGAGAGTTCCAGAAAAACATCTATTTCTGCTTTATTGACTATGACAAAGCCTTTGACTTTGTGGATCACAACAGACTGTGGAAAATTCTTCAAGAGATGGGAATGTCAGACTACCTTACCTTCCTCCCGAGAAATCTGTATGAGGGTCAAGATGCAACAGTTAAAACTGTAAATGGAACAATGAACTGATTCCAAATTGGGAAAGGAGTACATCTAAGCTGTATATTGTCACCCTGCTTATTTAACTTATATGCAGAGTACATCATGAGAAACACTGAGCTGGGTGAAACACAAGCTGGAATCAAAATTGCCGAGAGAAATATCAATAACCTCAGATACACAGATGGCACCACCCTTATTTCAGAAAGTGAAGAAGAACTAAGGAGCCTCTTGATGAAAGTGAAAGAGGAGAGTGAAAAAGTTGGCTTAAAACTAAACATTAAGAAACCCAAGAGAATGGCATCCAGTCCCATCCCTTTATGGCAAATAGATGGGGAAACAATGGAAACGGTGGCTGACTTTATTTTTCTGGGCTCCAAAATCACTGCAGGTGATGACTGTGGCCATGAAATTAAAAGACACTTGCTCCTTGGAAGAAAAGCTTTGAGCAACCTAGACAGCATATTAGAAAGCAGAGACATTACTTTGCCAACAAAGGTCTGTGTAGTCAAAGCGATGGTTTTTCCAGTCATGTATGGATGTGAAAGTTGGACTATCAAGAAAGCTGAGTGTCAAAGAATTGATGCTTTTGAACTGTGGTGTTGTAGAAGACTCTTGAGAGCCCCTTGGACAGCAAGGAGATCCAACCAGTCCATCCTAAAGGAAATCAGTCCTGAATATTCATTGGATGGACTGATGCTGAAGCTGAAGCTCCAATACTTTAGCCACCAGATGCAAAGAACTGACTCACTGGAAAAGACCCTTATGCTGGGAAATATTGAAGGTGGGAGGAGAAGGGGACAACAGGATGAGATGGTTGAATGGCATCACTGACTCTGTGGACATGAGTTAGGCTAAACTCCAGGAGGTGGTGATGGACAGGGAGGCCTGACATGCTGCAGTCTATGGTCGCAAAGAGAAGGACATGACTGAGCAACTAAATTGCACTGAACTGAACTGAGTTGTGGATTTTTGAACTCCAGAGGTCTAAGATAATAAGCCTGTGTTTATTGAAGCTCTAATACATTTGATTCAATTTGTTACAGCAGGATGAGGAACTGGCACAGATTTTGTTAAAAAAATATATATACCTCATGTTTATACCACCTAAAAGTACAGTGAACTGAGCTATAGGCACCATTTCCCAAGTGTTTTCAATTGAGGTCTACTCCTTTTATTTTTCATTTCCTTCAAATGAGGAGAAATAACTTCCTTCCCAGTTGTGGCATAAAGGTCTCAAACATAGCAGTGCAAAAATTGACAGCTGAAAGTTAGTCAGGAAAGGACTAAAAGTTGATCTTGACAGTATGATATAAGAATTAAATGAGATTATATAAATATGAACTTGCCAGGTGGGGCTGGTGGTAAAGAATTTGCCTGCGAATGCAATAAATATGAAATGTGGATTAGGTCCCTGGGGTGAGAAGATACCCAGGAGGAGGTCATGGAAACCCATTCCAGTATTCTTGCCTGGAGAATCCCATAAACAGAGAAGCAGGTTACAGTCTATAGGATAGCAAAACATTGGACACAACTGAGTGACTTAGCACAGCATATGTAGTAAGTATCCTGGTTGGAGTCCCATAAAATGAGTGCATGATAAACTTTTACCTTCCTACCTCCTTCCTCTCTTGTCTATCAAACCCATTCTTCTCCTTCAAATCCAGCTCCTATGTCACCTCTTTTCTGAAATCTTCCTATCTGTAGCAGAAACATTTTATTTTGGTGTATTAGGGTTCATACTTCATGAAAAACAGTTTATTTTCACTATTTATTTATGTTTATCCTTGCCACTAAATTATGAATCCCTGAGAGCAAAGATACTGTTTCAATCATTTGAAACTTCCAGGTATAATATAGTATATAAAAGTTTATCCCACAAGAAATAATGTTGAATGAAAGGACTTTTATTTGCAAAATTCAGTTATTTCTCAGATAGAGGTTTCATTTTACAGTTATTTCACACCTCTTACAGCATAATCTAGGCTCTTATATCATATTTCTGAGGATTCTAGATCCTTGTCTTATTTTCACATCAGCAGTTTCATCAAGAAATCTCTCCCAAGACAGGGTGTTTTAAATGGCCATCATCACCCCAATTACATAGTGATTTTTCATTAGTCTCACTATAATTCCTGTCACTGAAAGGTTACCCTGGAAAACAGAAGCTAAAATATTCTAATTAGTGTTTGGGAAACATTTTTTTTTTTTTTATACCCTGAACACCTGTAAAAATTAATGGTCTTTCTAAATTCCATATATATGCTTTAGTATACTGTATTGATGTATGGCAAAACCAACCAATATATTAATGTAAGATAATTTGCCTCTAATAAAATAAAAAAATAAAATAAAATAGAAATATTAAAAAAATAAAATAAAAATTAATGGTCTTTCCATGGAATGTATATTTATTTATTAGATAGAAAATATTGAGCTGTACTTAGCAGTAAAGCTAGCAGAATTCAAGAAGGTATGTACTTTGTTCTCCTTTGTTGCCACAACATTTATAACCTCTGCAAAGCAGAAAACAGCTGTTACACTGGCAGCCTGCAGTATATTTTGGGCAAGTAGGGCAGCAGGGTGACTAATGTGCACTGTAATGGCATTATAAGTGAGTCACTAGAGTGCAATTATCAGTGCAGTTGCCACATGCTTGGTTTATGATTAGGTTAATCAGTTCCTTAGCTGGTTTCACTCTGTATATTCTTCTGGAACACTTGAACACTTTATTCTCTTTTTTGGAGGACCTGGACATTGACTTTATTTTTGGTTGTTTCCTGGTTAGATCTCATAGGTCATCTTTGCTGCAAGTTCCTGTTTTCCCTGGATACTGTTTTACCCTGTAGACCAATTTGCAAACAGTATCGCTGTATAAGATTCAGTCAATGTTCAGTTTCCCAAGGCATCATGCATCTTAGCAACTAGGAATCTCAAGGGAGCTAGTTTTCTTTATTGCTTTTCTTAATCTTATTATTCATGGTCCTGAGGACACACACAGAGAGGAGATAGTATTCATTCTTCACAGGGAGTGGGCTTCTCATAGGCAACTCATGGGCCTCTCAACTTGTAAATGACCAGAGGAGAGTGGTTTCTGGAGCACTTCATGAACTGTGGCCTAACAGAAAGGCAATCGAGGAAATGCCTGCAAGTTCTGTTTCCTCAATGTTCCCATATTTTGCAGGTAAATCTGAGTTTTCTCCTTCTTTCAGCACACCTTTGATTATTTCCCTCCCCTACTGAATAGTCTTTAATGAAATCCTAGTCATATCAGATGGAATTTAAATTTTCTACAACACAGCAATCATGGTGTATGAATGTCTGTGTGCTCAGTCTGACTCTTATGAGACTCCACAGACTGTAGCCCGCCAGACTCCTCCATCCATGGGATTTTCCAGGCAAGAATACTGGAGTGGGTTGCCATTTCCTCCTCCAGAGGATTTTTCCAACCCAGGGATTAAAACTATGTCTCCCATGACTCCTGCATTGGCAAACAGGTTCTTTACCACTGAATCACCTGGGAATCACGGATAGTCTCTAGAGTGGCTCTATTTATGCCTTGTATTATCTTCTGTACTTGAACATGGGAATAATCTGCAACTTGCTGCTATTCAATAGGATTACATGGCAGGAAACTGTTCTGGGTCTCTAGAAACTTTGCACAGCAGCAAGGAGGTAAGAGTTGCTTCTAACCAACAACTGGGAAAAGCAACTTACATGCAGTTCTACAGCTGCAAGAAACTAAATTACACCAATAATTCTTTGAGTAGCAAAGTGGTCTCTTCTCCAGTTGAGCTTCCAGGTGAGAACACAACTAACCAACACCTTGACTGCAGCCTGTGAGACCACAAACAGAGAACTCAGTTAAACAGTGCCCAGATTCCTGAACCATGAAAATTTTGTGATAATGAATAGGTACTGTTTTAAGCACTAGTGTTGTAGTGATTTATTACACATCCATGGAAAACTAATACAAAAAGCAAAGACTTCTATAATTCAGTTACTTTTTAAGCTGCTTTTTATATTCATGTGTGTATTGCTAATACCTGTCACACAAGGTGGCACTAGTGGTAAAGAGCTTACTTGCAAATGCAGGGGACTAAGAGATGCAGGTTTGATCCCTGGATCTGGAAGACCCTCTGGAGGTGGGCATGGCAACCCACTCCAGTATTCTTGCCTGGAGAATCCCTTGGACAGAGGAGCCTGGCAGGCTACAGTCCATGGGGTCGCAAAGAGTTGGACATGACTGAAGCAACTTAGCAAGCATGCATGTCACACAAGACTATTTTCTAAATAGTCAGGATTCTTATCTAAAAAATGCAAGTATTAAGTAACTGACTGGTGTACAACCATCTTCACTATTGTGGGGGATAATGATACTTGAAAGTTTTTGTGAATATTAAATTATATGACATATGGAAGCAGTTATTGCAATTTTTGGAACATTGTAGGCACTCAGTAAATATTAATTTCATTTGCCTTCACTTGCCTTACCTTTCCAAATAAACATTTTGATCAGCAGTCTCTATGCCTTCAGTTTTCCTGTTCCTTCTTTCCAGAATGCCCTTCATACTCATCTCCACTCCCTACTTTAAACTTCAGCTCATATTTAACTTCTCTATGAAACATTTCTCCACAAGAATTTTAACCTTACTATATCTGTGCCTCTTCAGACTTAAAAGTATAATAAAAGCTCTATTGAAGGTATAATGTGTTTCAATGCCATTGTATATTATCATATGTGAAACGAATTGCCAGTCCAGGTTCGATGCATGATACAGGATGCTCAGGGCTGGTGTACTGGGATGACCCAGAGGGATGATATGTGGAGGAAGGTGGGATGGGGGTTCAAGATGGGGAACACATGTACACACGGGGCAGATTCATGTCAATGTATGGCAAAACCAATACAATATTGTAAAGTAACAATAAAAAAAAAAAAGAAAAGAAAAAAAAAGGTATAATGTGACTCACAATTATGCTTCTACAGGACAGATAGCATGTCTGTACAAAGAACTGAGTGTCTGTTGTAACTATATTTAGACTGTAGGTCTTTGTGGAATATGGTTCTTCCTCCCTGGTCTCATCTGTTATCAAGCCCTATCAGTAGAGTCCAGCACAGATTAGAAACTGAGAGCAGATCCTGGAAATCTGAATGAAACTTCTGTCATATACTTACTCTGTTCCTTCCACATACATAACCTTCATTGTTTGTCATATACCCACTCTGTTCCTTCCAGATGCATAACCTTCATTGTACAGGCCTTACTTTTCTTTACAAATATCTCACTTTTTTTCCCCCACTTTGTCGCAATATTACACTAGAAATGGATGAGGAAATCTGATGTATTTATTCTTTAAAAAAAGAAATATGAGGATAGGAATAATACTAATAAGCAGACTCGTTACCTGGTGAGGGGAAGGGTGAAAGGTATTTTTTATTATCCCTATCCAATCACAATATTCTCTCCCTATAGTTACAAATTTCATAACCTTTGTGATTATGCTTTGTCTGTATTGCTTTCTTTCATGTGATTTACTGTTTTATGAGTTTTTTCATCCATAAAATAGGCAGTTAAGCCTGGGAGGAAAATAAAATGAAAATAGCATTTGTGGAATAAAAATGTCCCATTGAATGAAAGAAGAAATACCTTAACCCTGATAAAATCTTTTTTTGTCCCCTGTAGTCTTTGCCTTTAAAATTTGAGAGGGCTTTGGTATCAAAAATGATCATATTAAACATTTTTCTCCTCATGCCTTAAATGTATATAACTGTTAGTTTTTCATGAGCTTCCTGTAATGCAGTAGTTATATTAAGAGAGATTAGATTGGGAAAGAAAATAAATGTCTCTTACTTTTGTTTTAATTCACTAACATTTTAAGATCATATTTTACTTCCTTTAGGTGATTTCCCTTATGTTACAATCTGTCGCATTTTGGCTGAGCACAGCTTTTTCCATAAATTTTCACATGCACATGCACTAAATTGAGTGACTGTCTAGCAGTGACAGGCGAGAAGATGTTCTGCTGAATGTTCAGTTGTTCCCAGGGGCTTTCCAGGTTGTTGCTGTGATTCTTCAGTCTGTAATCTGGTTGTTTATCTCTTTGCAAATATACATATAACTCAATCACAATATTCTTTTATAAATGTTATATTGATGTTTGGCTGCTGAAGCTGTGATATGTCTGGTTACATTTTGTCATGAAATATGAAGACACGGATATTAAATAAAAAGGAAATAAGATTCAGTCCTGTTCAAAAAAAGTGGCATCAGATATTGTCTAGTTAAACTTATAATTGCGCTACTCTTCTGTTGTACAGCTAACTTAAAGTTGCAGGTTGAAATCTACCAGTAAGAGAAATGTACAAGACCCTCTTAGCTATATTAGAAAGGGACAGTGCTCCTTCAGTGGGAGGCACGATTTTATTCTGCATTAATCTTTAGAACATTGGGAACATTTATTTACAATTAAATCCCATTAGAGGTGTTGTCTTTCTTGCACAAAAGCACATACATTGTTATTTAGTAGCCCCTTTGAGACTAGAGAAAATTTCTTCTAAAGAATTAAAAACTGTCAAAGATGCCCTTTTGAGTTTCAACTGAAGTAATTTGTATTTCTCTATAGGATCTACCTTTCTCCCACACTTTGCCCTGTGTCTGCCATTATTTTCTGTCAGTAATATTAACTAGAATGCATTTATAGTGCCAAAATTTTTGTGTACATAATCTCATTCAATATTAAAAAGAAATTTTGTTCTCATCCCTAAGATCCCACATCCCTAAGTATCAGAAAAGCATTCATAGGACTGCTGTCTTATAAAAGCTAAATGTGTGACAGAAAACCACATTGAGAAGAACATTTTTCATAAATGGAAAACTGGAAATATTTGGCTGCATTATCTCTTTTAAACCTTCTTCAGATTGTCTTTAAATATTTAACATTTGAAGATAATATATGTATGTATCTCAAAAGAGATACAGTAGAATCAGTGGAGAAAAGGAGATGAATTTTACTGTATTAACCAGATTTCTCATAGGGTGGTTATCTTAAGCATGACAAGCAGAGTCTTAGAAGAGATGTTACAGATAGAACTCAAGTGCCAAATGAAATTAATATTAGGCCAGAATACCTTTGCTACTGCTGCTGCTGCTAAGTCACTTCAGTCGTGTCTGACTCTGTGTGACCCCATAGATGGCCTCCCACCAGGCTCCCCCATCCCTGAGATTCTCCAGGCAAGAACACTGGAGTGGGTTGCCATTTCTTTCTCCAATGCATGAAAGTGAACAGTGAAAGTGAAGTCGCTTCAGTCGTGTCTGACTTTGTGCGACCCCATAGATGGCCTCCCACCAGGCTCCCCCGTCCCTGGGATTCTCCAGGCAAGAACACTAGAGTGGGTTGCCATTTCCTTCTCCAATGCATGAAAGTGAACAGGGAAAGTGAAGTCGCTCAGTCGTGTCTGACTCCTAGCAACCTCATGGATCGCAGCCTAGCAGGCTCCTCCGTCCATGGGATTTTCTAGGCAAGAGTACTGGAGTGGGGTACCACTGTCTTCTCCAGAATACCTTTAACACTCCTTAAATTTTCTATCATTAGAATATTTTAAGGGCAAAGCCCCCAAGTTTCTATAAATCTGATCTGGTCATTAAGTGGTTTCACGTTGGTCTTTCTTCCTCTGTGACATTTTTCACTGACAATCTTCATCATTCTTTATAATTTGTCAGTAATATGATAGATTAGAAAGTCTGTAAAGGGAAGCAGTGATGTCCAAAGGGATGATAAATTACTCTGCCTCATGATCCACCACCAATTTGACCATCTTCTTGAATAAAAACCACTCACTATCAGTATCCTAAGGAAATAGCATATAGCACAACATGGAGGATGGGTGCAGATTCATTTTAGTCTTAAAATTATTCCTTTCCTCTCATGAATACTGATTTCCTGCCTATAATCCTCATTTTTGCCATATGTCTTCTGAGTATGTACAACAAGGGCACTTTAATGACTTTTTAGATCATATTTAATTAATCTATATATTATAAATAGAGAAGAAAAATTTAACTATAGGCATATTAGTCAAGGTTCTCCAGAGAACAGAAGCTATGTGTGTATATATATATATATATTTGCACTCCAATGTACTCTTGAGTCTTTTCCACAGTTCAGTTCATTTCAGTTCAGTTCAGTTGCTCAGTTGTATCCGACTGTTTGTGACTCCATGAATCACAGCACGCCAGGCATCCTTGTCCATCACCAAGTCCCGGAGTTCACTCAAACTCATGTCCATTGAGTCGATGATGCCATCCAACCGTCTCATCCTCTGTCGTCCCCTTCTCCTCCTGCCTTTAATCTTTCCCAGCATCAGGGTCTTTTCCAATGAGTCAGCTCTTCCCATCAGGTGGCCAAAGTATTGGAGTCTCAGCTTCAACATCAGTCTTTCCAATGAACACCCAAGACTGATCTCCATTAGGATGGACTGGTTGGATCTCCTTGCAGTCCAAGGGACTCTCAAGAGTCTTCTCCAACACCACAGTTAGAAAGCATAAATTTTTCAGTTTTTTATGATTCAACTCTCAAATCCATACATGACTACTGGAAAAACCGTAACTTTGACTGTATGAACCTTTGCTGACAAAATGATGTCTCTGCTTTTTAATACACTGTCTAGGATTGTCATAGCTTCTCTTCCAAGGAGAAAGCATCTTTTAATTTCATGGCTTTAGTCACCAACAGCAGTGATTTTGGACCCCCAAAAAACCAACATCTGTCACTGTTCCCACTTTTTACCGATCTATTTGCCTTGAAGAGATGGGACCGGATGCCATGATCTTAGTTTTCTGAATGTTGAGTTTTAAGACAGCTTTTTCACTCTACTCTTTCACCCTCATCAATACACCCTTCAATTCCCCTTCAGTCTGTGCCATTAGAGTGGTATCATCTACATAGTGAGGTTGTTGATATTTCTCCCAGCAGTCTTGATTCCAGTTTGTGATTCATCCAGCTTAGCATTTTACCTGATGTACTCTGCATATAAGTTAAATAAGCAGGATGAATATATATATATATATATAGAGAGAGAGAGAGAGAGACAACATACAACCTTGCCGTACTCCTTTTCCTATTTGGAACCAGTCTGTTGTTCCATGTCCACTTCTAACTGTTGCTTCCTGATTTGCATACAGGTTTCTCAGGAGGCAGGTCTGGTGGTCTGGTATTCCCATCTCTTTCAGAATGTTCCACAGTTTATTGTGATCGACACAGTCAAAGGCTTTGGCATAGTCAATGAAGCAGAAATAGATGTTTTTCTGGAACTCTCTTGCTTTCTCCATGATCCAGCAGATGTTGGCAATTTGATCTCTGGTGCCTCTGCCTTTTCTAAAATCTGCTTGAACATCTGGGAGTTCACGGTTTACATACTGCTGAAGCCTGGCTTGGAGAATTTTGAGCATGACTTTACTAGCGTGTGAGATGAGTGCAATTGTGCGGTAGTTTGTGGGATTGCTAGGCAGTTCTTTTTCCAGTTTTTTAAGGAATCTCCACACTATTCTCAATAGTGGCTGTAGACTTGTCACTGTTTTCTTTAGGTCTTTTATACTTTGTAATTATTAAATAAAAATATGTCAAAATCTATCATAAACTTAAGTTTTAACTTTATCTAGGTACTTTCAACTACCTTTTAAAACCTGTTCTGTTCAAAGTGTGATCTGTGGATCAGTTGTTGAGTGGCACTTGTTTAGTCCTCTCATGCTGCCACTTAAAGTAAAGATTTTAAGCCTTGACATATAATCATTTCTACATTTTGGCTATATGAAATTTCAGAAATCTCATTTCATACCAACAAATGTTTGCAAATAACAATGATTATTTACAGACTGCATTATAATATCAGCATTTAATTACACTGATTTGGAATCTTATAAAGTTTATAAGAAATTTTTAATTATTAAAATTATCTTACAGTTATTGTAATTGCTTACCTGGTAAATGGTAGCTTTCATAGAAATTAGTGAGCGTCTCACTTATATTATTTGGCAGAAAATAATTTTCAAATGTATATTTTAACATTATGAGAATTAAAATGGTTTATTTCTTATTTCTTTTGGGATATTTATGCCAACATCTTCCTTTGTTCATGTGTGACAGTCATGTCTGATTCTTTGAGACTCTATGGACAGTAGCCCACCAGGCTCCTCTGTCTGTGGAATCTTCCAAGTCAGGATATTGGAGTGGGTTGCCATACCCTCCTTCAGAGGATCTTCCCAACCCAGAATCGAACCCAAGTCTCTTGTGTCTCCTGCATTGGCAGGCAGATTCTTTACCACTGTGTCACCTAGGAAGCCCTTAGAGTAGAAAATAAATTTGTTAGTTCTGGATCTCCTTCACGTATCATTACAAATATATCTGAAGTATTTGTTAGTTAATTATTAGTCTTAAACGATTACTTCCTGAAGTAATTCAGTTGAACAACCTGCCTAGCTATGCACAGTGATTCATTTATAGACTATGTCAGGTATAGTAGGAGAAGTTATCTAATATTTATAACATGTTTATGTTATATTATAGACAATATGTTATGCTACTGTGGTGTTTTTCACATACTTATCACAATATGATGATGTCTGGTTATTGCTTCTTTGTACAAACTAAATATAAGGTTTAGGAAACTAGGTTCAACACTGCAAAGTATTAAAACTCACATTTTTTAAGAGGAAAAGCTTGGTAACACTTAGGGACTAGCTTTCAGTGACATATCTGGATGATTCCACCACTTGAAATGCTGCCATTACTCTAGATGCTTTAACACAAAGGGCCTTGAATGTGACCATGAAAAGGCTCAATGAAACAAAAAAGAAGCCTTCCTTTGGGTAATAGTTTTGGCTTCTAAATCTTTGTTTTCTATTTTAATGGAAAACCTTGCATAATTCCATATGTAAGAACCATACCCAAGAAAACATACTGCTGCTGCTGCTGCTAAGTCGCTTCAGTCATGTCCAACTCTGTGCGACCCCATAGACGGCAGCTCCCCAGACTCCCTGTCCCTGGGATTCTCCAGGCAAGAGCACTGGAGTGGGTTGCCATTTCCTTTTCCAATGCATGAAAGTGAAAAGTGAAAGTGAAGTCACTTAGTCGTGTCCGACTCTTCACGACCCCATGGACTGCAGCCTACCAGGCTCCTCCTTCCATGGGATTTTCCAGGCAAGAGTACTGGAGTAGGGTGCCATCGCCTTCTCGGAGATTGGTGCTACTCCTGCTCAAAAATGTGAATTGGAAGATCTGACAGTACCAGCATACTGTGGACAGCTTTCAGTTATGGTCATTTGGTGTCTCAGTCCTGTGCTTAAGATCTACTTGGCCCCAGGAGCATACCAAGAATTGCTTTTCAAGCTCCAATAAAAGAAACAAAACTATACCAAAACTTTTTAAGAGTCTATGTTGCAAATCTGTTGGCATTCACCAGAGAAGCATCTTTTCCTACAGTAAGAACCTCTAGGTCAGCTGGATCTATGTTTATGTGGCCTGAGTGGTAGAACAGTATGCACTGCAACCTGATTCTAGCCCCGTCTTGCCGAGTCTCACCCTTTTACTATGTTCCCCACTTCCAAGTCACATTGTAAAGGTGTTAGAGGACTAGTCCCAAGTGTGGTATGTGCTATCTCTAAAAACCCAGGGGATACCACCCTACTGTATTCATGATAGGAAATACAAGGTATAATAAATAACGGATCCTTTTCATAGAGATGATATCCCTAGACCATTTGAAATGTCACTGATATGGGAGGCTCTGAATATTTATAAGGTCTATCTCTCATTATGTGACATGCAGTGTGTCTTTTAACTAGGGTACCCAGAGTACTTGCTGCTCATTGCTCCTGAGGTCTAATAAACAAGATATCTTTGGGAAAGTGGACAAATGTGATTTTCTACAGACTTTTAGGACATTGAAGTCCTTGAAGATTATATGTCACACAGAACAAGAAAATTATGTCCCTGGAACATGACAGTGAACTGTAACCTCCTTGTAAAAACAAACTCCTCTACTCTTTTTTACATATAAAGATAGGAAAGAACGCACTTGCCGTAGTAGCCACACATAGGGTTCCTGAGCTATGTTGATCTGCTCCAGTAAAGCTCTTACATCTTCATAGCAGCTGTTATTGAGGCTTGCTGTTGTTCAGTCACCAGTTCATGTCTGACTCTTTGCGACCCTATGGACTACAGCATACCAGGCTTCCCTGTCCTTCACTATCTCCTGGAGTTTCCTCAAAATCATGTCCACTGAGTCAGTGATGCCATTCTACCATCTCATCCTCTGATGTCCCCTTCTCCTGCCTTCAATCTTTCCCAGTATCAGGGCTTTTCCAATGAGTTGACTCTTTGCATAGGGTGGCCAATGTATTGGAATTTCAGCTTCAGCAACTGTCCTTCCAATGAATATTCAGGGTTATTGGGGATACCACTTATTGATTTTTTTCTGCCATTATCTCCTATGATCTATCTGTTTTGGTTTTTAATTTATCACACAGAGAAACATGGCAGATGTTGGGAAGCTTAACCCTTTCATACTTCAATTATTTGAGGAGGTGCTAACCTATGGAATTTACCTATGATGAAATATTGACTGTAATTTACTGTTTAGACAGGCACAGTGTTCTACACAGCCCTTCCTACATTAATGATTCTTATTCCAAAAGTCAGAGAAAATGGATACATATTGAATCCCTGAACTTATTTGGCCTCCTGTGAAAGAAACCTGGACCAAGATTTCATTTATAATGGTTTTCATAAACCCCGCTCTTACTGGGGGCCTTTGTGGTCTCTCACATCTTCCTTATTGTAGTCTATACCTACTCTGATAAATGGCTCCAGCTTTCATTGGGGGAAGTATTGGGAGAGTATTCATCATACAATGGCATTACAAGGACCTATCCTATCTCAGGGAGATGTGGCATCTCCTAAACTGTGAGTTCTGTGTGTGACCACCAGCTCAGATCAGGAAACAGGGTGAGGGATACAACTTTTCCATTGCAGTATGTGAAAGCAAATTCCTTCCTCAACCCCTGGCCCCAAATAAGTTGAAACAAGCATAAAAGCTGAATTTATCATTTACTAACCAAGGGATAGCTGGTTTTATAAAGCATTGTCTCCAAACAATGATTCTGTGTAGGATTTTGAGAAGCATAGAGTTCAGGAATCAGCTGACATTCCATCAAGGAAACATTCAGGGAGTGGTTATTTTTCAGTCAAGGAAGCACAGCTCCTGGAATAGCCTTTGTTGATTGTCTGGCTTTAAGAACTGTAGGCTGCTACTGACTGACTGAATTCAGAGGCGTAAGTACTGAGGCAAAGCTGTCACTGATCCATTGGAATGGGTTTTAAATGCCTATAACAATAACATGTTCATAGATAGGGCTATAACCAAAGAAGAATCAATATCTTTTTTTAGGGAAGTTTCAGAAAGGAACTGCTTTTCACAAGCAGCTGACAACAGTGTTTTGCTTCTCACACCTTGACTTTTTTTTCTAGTAACGTAAGCTGAAGTATGCACAAGCTGCTGTCCATTTTTCTTGCCATAATAACATCATGGCCTATTTGCCATTGTGTACTGACCCCTATGGCAAATACATCCTGGTTACCTGGTGCCTGGTATGGTAATGACATTCTCTTTGGTTCTGCTATTCTATAATCTTGTCATCCTTATAGATACTAGCATATTCAGTTCCATGGTGGTATTTGTTACTGTCAAACTTGACCTTTAGATGATTTTTACGAAGGTTTTCAGGGATTCTTACTTCACCAAGGAATTCCTCAAGGCCTTAATGAAAGGAATTTCCTCTGATCCTCTCAAGAAACAGAATCAAGTAGTATTTCTCCCTACTGTGTAATTTTATTTGACCGTGCTTAATCTCTGAGTCTTTTGACCCCTTTTAAATGCTTCACAAAGCATTTCAGAATTGTCACGTTATTTATTAGGGTTATTGTCATTTCCAAGTTTTAGCAAGTCCATATGAGGAGTGTATCATGACAAGTTCCAAGTGTCTGGGCTAGGGTGCTAAGTCCTGAGTCATATGAGAGTGTTTGCATGTCAGTAAATTCTCCCCTATCCTGCCCACACCCCATCCTGGTCCAGCATAGTCAACTACACTTTCCCGTGTGTTCTGCTAGTATATTTTAGTCAGGTTGTATGGTTCTTTTGGTAGGTAAAGCAGAGACCAAATTTTCCCTCTGAAGAAATGCTAAACAGTGGTCATGGTTACTGGACTGGAGGTAATGAGGAAAGGCAGGGGAGGATCTTGGGGAAGATGAGCATCATATTGTAAGGCAGCTACCTGACGTAAAGTCTGTCTTTCAGAAGGTTAAACAACTCTAGCAAGGGAGGAAAAGATGCTTCTTTTTATCTATAAGGTTGTAGCTAATGTGTGGTTAAAAAATATGAGACACATTCACTCAGATACCTCTCTCCAAAGTCTTAGGGTCCATTTCTTCTTTGTGAAGTCTTTGACTTGAGGGAAGTAATTATTTGGTTTTTATGGAGGCAGAGAATTTACAATATTTAAGAGGAGACCTGGGTTTGGTTCCTGGGCCAGGAAGATCCCCTGGAGAAGGGAATGGCTATCCACTCCAGTATTCTTGCTGGAAGAATTCTGGGACTTCTGACAAGCTTCAGTCTATGAGATCGCAAAGAGTCAGGCACAGTTGAGTGACTAACACCATTTTATAGTACAGCAGTCTAAGTTAGCAGGCTTCCCTGGTGACTGAGTGGTAAAGAACCTGCCAGCCAATGCAGGAGATGTAGGTTCAAACCTTGGGCCAGAAAGATCCCCTAGAGGAAGAAATGGCAAGCCACTCCAGTATTCTTGCCTGGGAAATCCCTTGAACAGAAGAACGCAGAGGGCTGCAGCCTATGGGGCCACAAAGAGTCTTACGCGACTTAGTGACTGAGCAGGCACAGAGCATAAGTTAGAGCCATGTAAGAGATTAGATGAGGGAGGAGAATATTATTGATGGTGGAAATTTGTGGAGAGTATAAAAATAAGTTTAAATCATAAGGTAAAAGATGTATTTTCATTACACTGACAAACAGACCTTCTTTCAAGGAAGAAGAAAACAAAAACAGCAAAACGAAAGAAACTTTTGTCAGTGATGAAGTCTAAACAAGGAAGATCAGAGTTTGACCCAGAAAACTTGGATTGTTTCAAAAAGGATGGCAGTTAAAAGCTATAGACAGAATATGCAGGATGAGGGACTCAAGGAGTATGCAGAAGTTTCAGAACAAAAGATCTAAACTATATGATAGGGAGACATTATAGTCAGAAATCTGAGTTAGAAGACCATCATAAATAATTTATTGGTTCATTCATTGAAGGTATACTTACATACTAATCACTGTGCTGCACTGTGGGCTTATAATGGATAATCAAGCTAATGGATCTTTTGCTATTACAAGAAATATTTAAGGTACATAAACCTTTAGGTGCCATTTGTGCATTAAATCAACAAGTATTTACGGAGTGTCTCTTACGTGACAGTTAACTAATCATGATATTTTTACTGACTGTCTGCTATTTGACTGACTTTGCAATGTTTGGGAAATAAAAACAAGTCTAAGAATCATATTCAATTTTTATATAATTCCTAGTCTGTTGTGAGAGGCATATGAATATGAACAAAGTAAAATACAATATGGCAATTGATACTACACAGATTTAGAAATTATGTTTTAGGAATTTAAAACAAAGATTAACTGAGTCTGATTTGGTAGAAAGGAAACTTTATAAAAAAAAAAAAGAAGTAAAAAGAGAGCAGTGGAATAAGATCAAGAACGCTGAGAGGGTTGATTGTGAACAAGTTTTGAGAAACTTTATATTTTATTCCGCAATTCTTAAGAAACTAGCATTGGTTCTGAAGCATGGCGATAGCAATCCACAGCGTTTTTTACACACTTTGGGATATGGTAGCAGTACTCTTCCCTGGAAAATCCCATGGACGAAGGAGCCTGGTAGGCTGCAGTCCATGGGGTCGCTACCAGTCGGAAACGACTGAGTGATTTCTCTTTCACTTTTCACTTTCACACATTGGAGAAGGAACTGGCAACCCACTCCAGTGCTCTTGCTGGAGAATCTCAGGGATGGGGGAGCCTGGTGGGCTGCCGTCTATGGGGTCGCACAGAGTCGGACACGACTGAAGCGACTTAGCAGTAGCAGCAGTGTGGATAGGGGATGGGAAGAGCAAGCAGTGTAATGGCAGGAGAACCAGCTTGTGGAACACTGAAGATACCAAACAGAAAGAATGAGGGCCAAACTCAGGCAGAAAAACCTGGAGAAGAAGCTAGATTTATGAGTTATTGGGTCAATTGTAGCTAGAGTTTAAAACCTAAACTTTTCAATACAGCAAACTGAAATACTGATTTAAAAATTAGAGGAAAGAGGAAAAAGTGGAGGTTGAGGGGGAAAAAAAGAATTTTGTTGTATTATATATAATATGTGACCTAGATCAGGGTGTTTATGAAGTTGAAGAAATGGAAGAATATTATTCAGTGAAAAGGTACAAGCAGTATGAGCATATTGGTTATTCATTTAATGATTGGTTTTATTATTTCCATAAATTTTGGGAAGTTGTTTATTAAAATTTGATATCTATTCTTAATTAAAGCTCACAATAATAGGAATCCAGTGTGAACATGCGTGTGTAACTCTCTCTCTCTCTCTCACACACACACACACACACACACACACACACACACACCAAGCATCATCTTAATGGTGGGGCATAGGAATTCCCTAGAGGTCCATTGGTTAGGACTAGGTGCTATCACTGCTAGGGCATGGGGTTTGATACCTGGTTGGGAAACTGAGATCCCACAACCACATGGCATAGCCAAAAATAAAACTATCAACTATTTAAAAAATGATGAAACAGAAGTGAGTGAATAAATAGAAGCTTTCTCAACAAAGGTAAAAATAAGATGGGAATCACCTTTGTCACACTATTATTTACCATTGCTCAAATGAATCCAAATGACACAATTAGGTAGAAGAAAGAAACAAGAAGCATACAGTTGAAAATAAAACAAAATATGATTTGTCCACGATGTGTTTGTTGACCTAGAAAAACCCATGGAGTTAATTAGAGCATAATTATAAGTATTGAGGAATTAAAATGTGTTGGTATTATAAGATTATTATTAAAAACACTATTCTTCATCTTTACAAACAAAAGAGATAATTTGAAAATATACTGGAAGAAAAGGTTTTATGATAGCATTACATAATTAAAATACCTAGAAATCAACATATGTGCTCAGTCTTGTCTGACTCCTTGTGATGCCATGGACTGTAGCCTGCCAGGCTCCTCTGTCCATGGGATTTTCCCAGGCAAGAATACCAGGGTGGGTTACTATTCCCTTCTCCAGGAGGTTTTCTTGACCCAGGGATCAAACCCACATCGCTTGAATCTCCTGCATTGACAGGTGGATTCTTTACTACTGTGCCACCTGGGAAGCCCTAAAATATCTAGGAATAAAATTAAAATAAATGTGCTGGATCTATATGAAAAAACTATTTAAACATTTAAAAACACAGAGTGTTATATGTTTGGAACCTTAAAAATGAGCAAAATATAGATAAATATCTGTATGCTTGTCATCTAATCACAGCAATATTATTTAGTTTGCATGCCAGCATGCATAATATTTTGAACAATTCCACAAAGGATATTATTTCTTCCAAAATTATTTTTGTATTTCTTAAAATCATCAATAATTTAATTGTCCTTTAATTATTAATGATATTTCAATATCATAAATATTCACTTCTTTATAAATTATAGATGTAAAAGAATATATTTAGAACATATTATACATATTTAAAGCATAGAAATAAAACAAATATTTGTTATATTTTAATAAAAGTATAGCTTTTTAAAGAAAATAGAAACTGGGTCATTTGTGCTGTGTAGTTTCATACAATGTAGTTTAACTTATTGCTATGACGTCTCTATTTCCTGTTAAATTGAATCCACAGCCTTGATCTGATTTGAGTTCAATTTTTGACAAGAATACTTTATATGTAATGTAATGTTCTTCCATCTGGAGACACATAATGTCTGGTTGTCTCTAATTTTGTAATGTTAACAGCTGTTCAAGCTCAATGACTAGATTCATTCATTTAATAGGAATTGTAAAATGGTCATGTTCTAAGTCTAACATTAATTCATACCTTACCAGCTGAGATAGTTCTATAAAGAACAACTTTTCTTCTCTCCAGTGACAGAATATGTATAGGAAATCAGAAAGATGTTAAAATTTTCCCTTAGTGGTTTGCAAAATAATGTATTTTTTTCCCTAGAATTTTTCAATGGGAACCAATTAGAACGTTCAATGTAATGTTTTACTAACTCATGGGTTTAATAATACATGATGTGTTGCAACTATTGTAGTTACTATTAATACTAACACCAGTGAGAGCCTCTTCACCAAAAAATAGGATTTAGTTCAGTTCAGTCGCTCAGTCATGTCCGACTCTTTGCCACCAAATGAACCACAGCATACCAGGCCTTCCTGTCCATCACCAACTCCGGGAGTTTACCCAAATTCATGTCCATTGAATCAGTGATGCCATCCAACCAGCTCATCCTCTGTCGTCCCCTTCTTCTCCTGCCCTCAATATTTCTCAGCATCAGAGTCTTTTCAAATGAGTCAGCTCTTTGCATCAGGAGGCCAAAGTATTGGAGTCTCAGTTTCAACATCAGTCCTTCAAATGAACACCCAAAACTGATCTCCTTTAGGATGGACTATTGGATCTCCTTGCAGTCCAAGAGAATCTCCAGAGCCTTCTCCAAAACCACAGAGCTTCAATTCTTCTCCAACACCACAAAGCATCAATTTTACAGCACTCAGCTTTCTTTATAGTCCAACTCTCACATCCATACATGATTACTGGAATATCCATATCATTGACTAGACGGATCTTTGTTTACAAAATAATTTCTCTGCTTTTTAATATGCTGTCTAGGTTGGTTATAATTTTCCTTCCAAGAAGTAAGCATCTTTTAATTTCATGGCTGCAGTCATCATCTGCAGTGATTTTGGAGCCCCCAAAGATAAAGTCAGTTTCTACTGTTTCACTATCTATTTGCCATGAAGTGATGGGACTGGATTCCGTGACCTTAGTCTTCTGAATGTTGAGATTTAAGCCAACTTTTTCACTCTCCTCTTTCACTTTCATCAAGAGGCTCTTTAGTTCTTCACTTTCCACCATAAGGATGGTATCATCTGCATATCTGAGGTTATTGATATTTCTCCTGGCAATCTTGATTCCAGTTTGTGCTTCTTCCAGCCCAGCCTTTCTCATGATGTACTCTGCATATAAGTTAAATAAGTAAGGTGACAATATATAGACTTGACATACTCCTTTCTCTATTTGGAACCAGTCTATTTTTCCATGTCCAGTTCTAACTGTTGCTTCCTGACTTGCATACAGGTTTCTCAAGAGGCAGGTCAGGTGGTCTGGTATTCCCATCTCTTTCAGAATTTTCCACAGTTTACTGTGATCCACACAGTCAAAGGCTTTGGCATAGTCAATAAAGCAGAAATAAATGTTTTTTTTTCTGGAACTCTCTTGCTTTTTGATGATCCAGCAGATGTTGGCAATTTGATCTCTGGTTCCTCTACCTCTTCTAAAGCCAGCTTGAACATCTGGAATTTCACGGTTCACATATTGCTGAAGCCTGGCTTGGAGAATTTTGAGCATTACTTTACTAGCATGTGCTGCTGCTGCTGCTAAGTCGCTTCAGTAGTGTCCGACTCTGTGTGACCCCATAGACAGCAGCCCACCAGGCTCTGCCGTCCCTGGGATTTGTCAGGCAATAATACTGGAGTGGGTTGACATTGCCTTCTCCACTAGCATGTGAGATGAGTCCAATTGTGTGGTAGTTTGAGCATTCTTTGACATTGCCTTTCTTTGGGATTGAAATGAAAACTGACATTTTCCAGTCCTGTGGCCACTGCTGAGTTTTCCAAATTTGCTGGCATATTGAGTAAAACACTTTCACAGCATCATCTTTCAGGATTTGAAATAGCTCAACTGGAATTCCATCACTTCCACTAGCTTTGTTCATAGTGATGTTTCCTAATGCCCACTTGACTTCACATTCCAGGATGTCCGGCTCTAGATGAGTAATCACGCCATCTTGATTATCTAGGTCGTGAAGATCTTTTCTGTACAGTTCTTCTGTGTATTCTTGTCTTCTAAATATCTTCTGCTTCTGTTAGGTCCATACCATTTCTGTCCTTTATTGAGCGCATCTTTGCATGAAATGTTCCCTTGGTATCTCTAATTTTCTTGAAGAGATCTCTAGTCTTTCCCATTCTATTGTTTTCCTTTATTTCTTTGCACTGATCACTGAGGAAGGCTTTCTTATCTCTCCTTGCTATTCTTTGGAACTCTGCATTCAAATGAGTGTATCTTTCCTTTTCTCCTTTGCTTTTCACTTCTCCTCTTTTCACAGATATTTTTAAGGCCTCCTCAGACAGCCATTTTGCTTTTTTGCATTTCTTTTCCATGGGGATGGTCTTAGTCCCTGTCTTCTCTACAAGGTCGCAAACCTCTGTCCATAGTTCATCAGGCACTATGTCTATCAGATCTAGTCCCTTAAATCTATATGTCATTTCCACTGTATAGTCATAAGGGATTTGATTTAGGTCATACCTGAATGGTCTAGTGGTTTTCTCCACTTTCTTCAATTTCAGTCTGAATTTGGCAATAAGGAGTTCACAATCTGAGTCACAGTCAGCTCCCAGTCTTGTTTTTGCTAACTGTATAGAGCTTCTTTATCTTTGTCTGCAAAGAATATAATCAATCTGATTTCAGTGTCGACGATCTGGTGATGTCCATGTGTAGAGTCTTGTGTTGTTGGAAAAGGGTGTTTGCTATGACCAGTGAGTTCACTTGGCAAAACTCTCTTAGCCTTTGCCCTGCTTCATTCTGTACTCCAAGGCCGAATTTGCCTGTTACTCCAGGTGTTTCTTGACTTCCTACTTTTGCATGCCAGTTCCGTATAATGATAAGCACATCTTTTTTGGGCTTTAGTTCTAAAAATTCTTGTAGGTCTTCATCGAACCATTCAGCTTCATCTACTTCAGCATTACTGGCCGGGGCATAGACTAGTATTACTGTGATATTGAATGGTTTGCCTTGGAAACGAACAGCGATCATTCTGTTGTTTTTGAGATTGTATCCAAGTACTGCATTTTGGACTCTTTTGTTAACTATGATGGCTATCCCATTTTCTCTAAGAGATTCCTGCCCACAGTAGTAGATATAATGGTCATCTGAGTTAAATTCACCCATTCCAGTCCATTTTAGTTCACTGATTCCTAGAATGTCATTGTTCACTCTTGCCATCTCTTGTTTGACCACTTCCAACTTTCCTTGAATTATGGACCTAACATTCCAGTTTCCTGTGAAATATATTGTATAATTTTTCATTCGTTTTATTGTCCATTACAGGCAAGAGCCTCAAATAATGATACCATTATTTACCTTGCTAGCAACAGCATGATTACTACAGTTTTTTTCTTTTTTAATTTTTTCTGTCTTTATGCTGTAATCCAGATAAAGGTCTGCCTAGTCAAAACTATGTTTTTTCCAGCAGTTTTGACCAACCCAGACAGCATATTAAAAAGCAGAGACATTACTGACAAAGGTCTGTCTAGTCAATACTATGATTTTTTCCTGTAGTCATTTATGGATTGAGAATTGGGCCATAAAGAAAGCTGAACAACGAAGAATTGATGCTTCTGAGCTGTGGTGTTGGAGAAGACTCTTGAGAGTATCTTGGACTGAAAGGATATCCAACCAGTCAATTCTAAAGGAAATCAGTCCTGAATATTCATTGGAAGGATTGATGCTAAAGTTGAAGATCCAGTGTTTTGGCTACCTGATGTGAAGAACTGACTTACTTGAAAAGACCCTGATGATGGGAAAGATTGAAGGCAGGAGGAGAAGGGGATGATAGAGGATGAGAAGGTTGTATGGCATCACCGACTTGATGGACATGAGTTAAAACAAGCTGAGGGAGTTGGTGATGGACAGGAGAGCCAGGCATGCTGCAGTCCATGGGGTCACAAAGAGTCCGACATGACTGAACAACCTAACTGACTGATGTTGTAATCCACTGACAATGTGTAGTCAGATTACCACGTTTTCTTAAATCACGTGGAATAGATCCTTTATACCGATAAGCCACCAACTAGATTTCATTTGTTTTATTTTATCTTTTGGAGATTTATTTTTTAAATATTTTAAATCATAGATTCATTTTGTGATTATGTAAATTCTTATAATTTCCAAGGATCAAATCTCTAATGTAATGCATATTCCAAGAAATTTATTCCTGCATGTGCCTACTACGTTGAATCACCTCTTTCCTGAATATCAGTCTTTAAAACTTTGTATCTTATCCATCCATTGCTTTTTAATATTATTTAAAATGTAGATAAATAAATATCCATTTGTCTATTAAGTGACAGTATACCATACATTCATTCCTTAATATTTCTTTTTTTCAACTTAGTAATGTCTCTTGGATCTTATATAACATAGGTATAGAGATTTTTTTTCTTTATTATAACTACATTGTATACTGCTGTGTGGATATTCCACTGTTTATTTATCTAGTATCTTAGAAATATGGGTTTTAAGCAGAACACCTTTTTGTTGTTTAGTCACTAAGTCGTGTCCAAATGTTTCCAATCCAATTGATTGTAGCACACCAGGCCTCCCAGTCCTTCATTATCTCTCAGAGTTTGCTCAAACTTATGTCCTTTGAGGCAGTATTGTCATCCAACTATCTTATCCTCTGTTGCATCCTTCTCCTCTTGTCTTCAACCTTTCCTAGCATAAAAATCTCTTCCAATAAGTCAGCTCTTCTCATCTGGTGGCCAAGTTATTGAAGCTTCAGCTTCACCATCAATCCTTGTGATGAATATTCAGAGTTGACTTCCTTTAAGATTGACTAGTTTGATCTTCTTGCTGTCTAATTAATCCTCAAGAGTTTTCTCCAGCACCGCAGTTTGAAAGTGTCAATTCTTCTGTGCTTAGGCTTCTTTATGGTCCAACTCTCACATCTGTACATGACTACTGGAAAAACCATAACTTTGACTATATGGACCTTTGTCAGCAAAGTAATGTCTCTGCTTTTTAATATATGTCTAGGTTTGTCATAGCTTTTCTTGCAAGGAGCAAATGTCTTTTAATTTCATTGACTGCAGTCACAGTCTGCAGTGATTTTGGAACTCAAGAAAATAAAATCTGTCATTTCTCTCACATTTTCCCCATCTATTTACCATGAAGGGTTGGGACCAAATGCCATGATTTTAGTTTTCTGAGTGTTGAGTTTTAAGCCATTTTTTTTTCATTCTCCTCTTTCACCCTTATCAAAAGACTCTTTAATACCTCTTCACTTTCTGCCATTAGAGTGGTATCATCTGCATATCTTCAGGCACTCTATCTATCAGATCCAATCCATTGACTCTATTTGTCACTTCCACTATATAATCATAAACATAGCGGTGGCCACAGGACTGGAAAAGATCAGTTTCATTAAATCCCAAAGAAGGGCAATGCCAAAGAGTCTTCAGACTACTGTATAATTGCACTTATCTCACATGCTAGAAAAGTAATGATAAAAAGTCTCCAAGCCAGGCTTCAACAGTATGTGAACCATGAAATTCCAGAGGTTCAAGCTGGATTTAGAAAAGGCAGAGGATCCAGAGATCAAATTGCCAACCTCCCTTGGATCATTGAAAAAGCAAGAGAATCCCAGAAAAAACATCTAATTCTACTTTATTGATTACACCAAAGCATTTGACTATGTAGATCACAACAAATTGTGAAAAATTCTTCAAGAGATGGGAATACCAGACCATCTTACTTCTCTCCTGAGAAATCGGTATGCAAGTCAAGAAGCAACATTTAGAACTGGATGTGGAACAACAGACTGGTTCTAAATTGGGAAAGGAGTACATTAGGTCTGTATGTTGTCACCATACTTATTTAACTTATATGCAGATTATATCATGCGAAATTCCTGGCTGGATAATGCACAAGCTGGAATCAAGATTGCTGGGAGAAACATCAATAATCTCAGATATACAGATGATAGCACCCTTATGACCAAAAGTTCAGTTCAGTTCAGTTCAGTTCAGTCGCTCAGTCGTGTCCGAATCTCCGCGACCCCATGAATCACAGCATGCCAGGCCTCCCTCTCCATCACCAACTCCCGGAGTTCACTCAAACTCATGTCCACAGAGTCGGTGATGCCATCCAGCCATCTCATTCAAAGGTTAAGAGGAATTAAAGAGCTTCTTGATGAAAGTCAAAGAGGAGAATGAAAAGTTGCTTTAAAACTCAACATTCAATAAATGAAGATCATGGCATGTGGTCCCATCACCTCATGGCATATATATGGGGAAACAATGGAAACTGTGATAGACTTTATTTACTTGGGCTCCAAAATCACTGCATATGTTACTGCGGCCATGAATTAAAAGAGGCTTGATCCTTGGAAGGAAAGCTATGACCAGTCTAGATAGCATATTGAAAAACAGAGACATTATTTTTCCAACAAAAGTCTGTCTCATCTAAGCTATGGTTTTTCCAGTGGTCATGTATAGATGTGAGAGTTGGACCATAAGGAAAACTAAGCACTGAAAAATTGATGCTTTTGAACTGTGGTGGTGGAGAAGACTCTTGAGAGTCCCTTGGACTGCAAGGAGATCAAACCAGTCAATCCTAACAGAAATCAATCCTGAATATTCATTGGAAGGACTGATGCTGAAGCTGAAGCTCCAATACTTTTGCCACATGATGAGACGAACTGACTCATTGGAAAAGACTCTGATGCTGGCAAAGACTGAAGGCAGGAGAAGAAGGGGACGACAGAAAATGAGATGGTTGGATGGCATCACCGACTCAATGGATGTGAGTCTGAGCAAGCTGAAGGAGTTGGTGATGGACAGGGAAGCCTGGCGTGCTGCAGTCCATGGGGTGGCAAGTTTTCAGACACCACTGAGTGACTGAGCTTAACTGATCCACATATCTGAGATTATTGATACTTTTTCCTTCAGTCTTGACTACAACTTGTGAATCATCCAGCCTGTCATTTTGCATGATGTACTCTGAATAGAAATTAATTAAGTGGAGTGATTTTATACAGACTTGATATATTTCTTTCCCAAGTTTTGAATCAGTCCATTGTTCCATCTATGGTTCTCATGTTTGTTTCTTGACCTGGGTACAGGTTTCTCAGGAGACATGTAAGGTGGCCTGGTATTCCTATCTCTTTAAAAATTTTCCATAGTTTGTTATGTTCCACACAGGGAAAGGTTTACCATAGTCAATGAAGCAGAAGTAGATTTTTTATTTTAATTCCCCTGTTTTTCCTATGATCCAACAGAGGTTGGCAATTTGACCTCTGGTTCCTCTGCCTTTTCTAAATCCCACTTTTACATTTGAAAGTTCTCAGTTCACTTACTGTTGAAGTCTAGCTTGAAGGATTTTGAGAATCCCTTTGCTAGCATGTGAAATGAGCACAATTGCTCAGCAGTTTGAATATTCTTTGGTATTCCCTTTCTTTGGATTGGAATGAAGACTGATCTTTCCCAGTCCTGTCACCACTGCTGAGTTTTCCAAATTGTTGACATAATGAGTGCAGCACTTTAATGGAATAATTTTTAAGGTTTTTAAATATCTCAGCCAGAATTCTATCACCTCCACTATCTTTGTTCCTAGCAATGCTTCCTAAGGCCCACTTGACTTCACATTCCAGGGTGTCTGGCTCTACGTGAGTGATCACACCGTCGTGGTTATACTTGTCATTAAGACCTTTTTTGTATAGTTCTTTTGTATATTCTTGCCTCTTCTCAATCTCTTCTGCTTCTGTTTGGTCCTTACCATTTCTGTCCTGTATCATGCTCATCTTTCCATAAAATATTCCCTTGGTAGATCCAAATTTCTTGAAGAGATCTCTAGTCTTTCCCATTTTAGTGTTTTACTGTATTTCTTTGTATTGTTCACTTAAGAAGGCATTCTTATCTTTCCATCTATTCTCTGAAATTCTGCATTCAGTCAAATATATCTTTCCCTTTCTCCCTAGCCTTTGGCTTCTCTGTTTTTCTCAGCTATTTGTAAGTCCCCTTAGACAACTACTTTTCCTTCTTGCATTTCTTTGTCTTTGAGGTAGTTTGGTCAATGGCTCCTGTACAGTGTTGTGAACCTCCATCCATAGCTCTTCAGGCACTCTGTCTACCAGAACTAATCCCTTGAATCTATTCATCCCTTCAACTCTATAATCATAAGGAATTTGATTTAGATCAAACCTGAATGACCTAATGGTTTTCCCTACTTTCTTTAATTTAAGCTTGAATTTTGCATTGAAGAGCTCATGATCTGAGCCACAGTCATCTCCAGTTCTTGTTTCTACTAACAGTATAGAGCTTTTCTTTCTACAGCTACAAATATCATCATCAATCTGATTTTGGTATTGACCATCTGATGATGTCCATGTATAGAGTTGTCTCTTGTGTTTTTGGAAGAGAGTGTTTGTTATGATCAGTGTGTTCTTTTGACAAAACTTTTGTTATCCTTTGCCCTGGTTCATTTTGTAATCCAAGATCAAGTTTTCCTGTTACACTGGGTATCTCTTGACCTCCTAATTTTGCAATCCAGTCCCCTATGATGAAAAGGATATTTTTGTGTGTGTTAGTTCTAAAAGATTTTGTAGGTCTTCGTAGAACTGTTCAACTTCAACTTCTTTGGCATTTTTGGTTGGGTAAAGCTAGTGGAGGTGATGGAATTCCAATTGAGCTATTTCAAATTCTGAAAGATGATGCTGTGAAAGTGCTGCACTCAATATGACAGCAAATTTAGAAAACTCAGCAATGGCCACAGGACTGGAAAATGTTAGTCTTCATTCCAATCCCAAAGAAAGAGAATGTCAAAGAATGCTCAAACTACCACACAATTGCACTCATCTCACATGCTAGTAAAGTCATGCTCAAAGTTCTCCAAGCCAGGCTTCAGCAATATGTGAATCATGAACTTCCAGATGTTCAAGCAGGTTTTAGAAAAGGCAGAGGAACCAGAGATCAAATTGCCAACATCTGCTGGATCATGGAGAAAGCAAGAGAGTTCCAGAAAAACATCTATTTCTGTTTCATTGACTATGCCAAGGCTTTTGACTGTGTGGATCACAATAAACTGTGGAAAATTCTGACAGAGATGGGAATACCAAACCACCTGACCTGCCTCTTGAGAAACCTGTATGCAGGTCAGGAAGCAACAGTTAGAACTGGACATGGAACAACAGACTGGTTCCAAATAGGAAAAGGAGTACGTCAAGGTTGTATATTGTCACCTTGCTTATTTAACTTATATGCAGAGTACATCATGAGGAAGGCTGGGCTGGAAGAAGCACAAGCTGCAATCAAGATTGCTGGGAGAAATATCAATAACCTCAGATATGCAGATGATACCACCCTTATGGCAGAAAATGAAGAAGAACTCAAAGGCCTCTTGATGAAAGTGAAAGAGGAGAGTGAAAAGGTTGGCTTGAAGCTCAACATTCAGAAAACGAAGATCATGGCATCTGGTCCCATCACTTCATGGGAAATAGATGGGAAAACAGGGGAAACAGTGTCAGACTTTATTTTTTGGGGTTCCAAGATCACTGCAGATGGTGATGGCAGCCATGAAATTAAAATACGCTTACTCCTTAGAAGAAAAGTTATGACCAATCTAGATAGCATATTAAAAAGCAGCGACAGAGAGAAGGAACAAGATGGCGGAGGAATAGGACAGCGAGACAACTCTCTCCCCTACAAATTCATCAAAAGAACATTTGAACGCGGAGTAAAGTCCACAAAACAACTTCTGAATGCTGGCAGAGGACATCAGGCACCCAGAAAAGCAGCCCATTGTCTTCGAAAGGAGATTACCCGCCAAACGGTAACTCCCAGCAGAGAAGCAGCACAGAGGCCTGCATACGCCATTAGCAAGCAGGGGCTGGGCAGGGAAGAGCCGGCTGAACTGCTTAGAGAGAGGACTGGGCTTGAATGCCGTGAGGCCAATCTGAGAGAACTGGGGATAGCAAAGCATACTGGGATAGCTTCCCCACGAAAAGGCGGAAAGATCTAACCTAAGACTTTGCCAGCCCCATTCACAGAACCAAGGAATGAGCAGAGCGAGCCAGCTGCGGTCTGTCCATCCCCCATCCCCCCGCCGAGAGAGGCAAGGGAGGGCAGCCAGAGCCGGAGGGGGCAACCATGGCCCCAGAAAGGCATCCAATACCAAACTGCAGGCAGGCTTTTTGCTAATCAAGACTTCTTGGGCTCAGGCCGGTCGATATTCACCTGAGAAGGTGCGCCGGTTGTATACCCAGAAAACTGAGTGGCAGGGACTGGGGAGGCGATAAGTCACAGCAACCATGCTCGCCAAACACCTGGTCACCTGAGCTGCTCGGACCGGGGAAGGCACAAAATGCAGGCCCAACCAAGTTTGCGCCTTTATGGAGTACCCGAGAACCTGAACTTGAGCCGCTCAGAACTGGGAAGTGCATACAACCCAGTGCCGGCCTCGGACAGTTCCCAGCAGAGCAACCTAGAGCCTGTGCAGTGTAGACTGGGACAGCACATGTGCTGTGAGTGGAGGCAAACCCAATGTGGCCGATGCGCTGCGAACACTCCCCACAGACACCAGAGATATTTGTCTGCAGTGTTCCTCCCTTGCCAGAACAGGACTGAACAACTGAGCCTTTAAAAATTGTCCACCTGCACCTCAGTGTCAGGGCAGAAATGAGACACTGAAAAGACCAGCAAACAGAAGCTAAAACAGAGGGAACCACCTTGGAAATGACAGGTAGTCTAGAGGCTACTCCAAGAATAAGACCAAAAACCAGAGGCAAGAGGCATAAGCCCGAATCCTGAGAACACCAGAGAACTCCTGACTCCAGGGAACATTAATCGATAGGAGTTCATCAAATGTCTGCATACCTACAATAAAACCAAGCACCACCCAAGGGTCAACAAGTTCCAGAGCAAGACATACCACGCAAATTCTCCAGCAACACAGGAAACTAGCCCTGAGCTTCAATATACAGGCTGCCCAAAGTCACTCCAAATCCACTGACATCTCATAACTCATTACTGGACACTTCATTGCGCTCCAGGGAGAAGAAATCCAGCTCCACCCACCAGAACACCAACACAAGCTTCCATAACCAGGGAACCTTGACAAGTCACCCGTCTAACCCCACACACAGCAAGGAAACTACATAATAAAGAGAACTCCACAGACTGCCAGAAGACGGAAAGGCCACCCCAAGCAAAGCAATATAAGCAAGATGAAGAGGCAGAGAAATACACAGCAAGTAAAGGAACAAGATAAATGCCCACCAACACAAACAAAAGAGGAAGATATAGGGAATCTACTTGATAAAGAATTTCGAATTTTGGTGGTGAAAACGATTCAAAATCTTGAAAGCAAAATGGAGTTACAGAAACATAACCTGGAGAAAAGGATTGAGAAGATGGAAGAAAGTTTTAACAAGGACTTAGACGAAATAAAAAAGAGTCAATATACAATGAATAATGCAATAGATGAGATGAGAAACACTCTGGAGGGAACAAACAGTAGAATAACAGAGGCAGAAGATAGGATAAGAGAGCTAGAAGATAGAATTGTAGAAATAAATGAAACAGAGAGGAAAAAAGAAAAACGAATTAAAAGAAATGAGGACAATATTAGAGACCTCTGGGACAATGGTAAACGCTCCAACATTCAAATCATAGGAGTCCCAGAAGAAGAATACAAAAAGAAAGACCATGAGAGAATACTTGAGGAGATAATAGTTGAAAATTTCCCTAAAATGGGGAAAGAAATAATCACCTAAGTCCAAGAAAAGCAGAGAGTCCCCAACAGGATAAACCAAAGGCGAAATACTCCAAGACACATATTGATCAAATTAACAAAGATCAAACACAAAGAACAAATATTAAAAGCAGCAAGGGAAAAGGAGCTAATAACACACAAGGGGATTCCCATAAGGATAACAGCTGATCTTTCAACAGAAACTCTTCAGGCCAGGAGGGAATGGCAAGACATACTTAAAGTGATGAAAGAAAATAACCTACAGCCCAGATTATTGTACCCAGCAAGGATCTCATTCAAATATAAAGGAGAAATCAAAAGCTTTACAAATAAGCAAAAATTGAAAGAATTCAGAATCACCAAACCAGCTCTCCAACAAATGCTAAAGTATCTTCTCTAGACAGGAAACACAGAAAGGGTGTATAAACTCGAACCCAAAACAATAAAGAAAATGGTAACGGGATCATACTTATCAATAATCACCTTAAACGTAAATGGGTTGAATGCCCCAACCAAAAGACAAAGGCTGGCTGAATGGATACAAAAACAAGACCCCCGTATATGTTGTCTGCAAGAGACCCACCTCAAAACGAGGGACACATACAGACTGAAAGTAAAGGGCTGGAAAAAGATATTCCAAAGCAAATAGAGACCAAAATAAAGCAGGAGTAGCAATATTCATATCAGATAAAATAGACTTTAAATCAAAGGCTGTGAAAAGAGACAAAGAAGGAAACTATATAATGATCAAAGGATCAATCCAAGAAGAAGATATAACAATAATAAATATTTATGCACCCAACATAGGAGCACCACAATGTGTAAGACAATTGCTAACAAGTGTGAAAGGGGAAATTAACAACAATGCAATAATAGTGGGAGATTTTATACCCCACTTGCATCTATGGATAGATCAACTAAACAGAAAATTAACAAGGAAACACAAAATTTAAATGATACAATAGACCAGTTAGACCTAATAGATATCTATAGGACATTTCACCCCAAAACAATGAATTTCACCTTTTTCTCAAGCGCACATGGAACCTTTTCCAGGATAGACCACATCCTGGGCCATAAATCTAGCCTTGGTAAATTCAAAAAAATTGAAATCATTCCAAGCATCTTTTCTGACCACAATGCAGTAAGATTAGATCTCAATTATGGGAGAAAACCTATTAAAAATATCAACATATGTAGGCTGAACAACATGCTGCTGAATAATGAGCAAATCATAGAAGAAATCAAAAGGCAAATCAAAAAATGCATAGAAATGAATGAAAATGAAAACACAACAACCCAAAACCTCTGGGACACTGTAAAAGTAGTGCTAAGGGGGAAGTTCATAGCAATACAGGCACACCTCAAGAAACAAGAAAAAAGTCAACTAAATAACCTAACTTTACATCTAAAGCAACTAGAAAAAGAAGAAATGAAGAACCCCAGGGTCAGTAGAAGGAAAGAAATCGTAAAAATTAGGGCAGAGATAAATGCAAAAGAAACAAAAGAGACCATAGCAAAAATCAACAAAGCCAAAAGCTGGTTCGTTGAGAAGGTAAATAAAATTGACAAACCACTAGCCAGACTCATCAAGAAACAAAGGGAGAAGAACCAAATCAATAAAATTAGAAATGAAAATGGAGAGATCACAAGCGAAAACACAGAAATACAAAGGATTATTAGAGAATACTATCAGCAATTATATGGCAATAAAATGAATAACCTGGGAGAAATGGACAAATTCCTAGAAAAGTACACCTTGCCAAAACTGAACCAGGAAGAAATAGAAAATCTGAACAGACCCATCACAAGCACGGAACTAGAGGCTGTAATCAGAAATCTTCCAACAAACAAAACCCCAGGTCCAGACAGCTTCAGAGCTGAATTCTACCACAAATTTAGAGAAGAGCTAACACCTATTCTACTCAAACTCTTCCAGAAAATTGCTGAGGATGGGAAACTTCCAAACTCATTCTATGAGGCCACCATCACCCTAATCCCAAAACCTGGTAAAGACCCCACAAAAAAAGAAAACTATAGGCCAATATCACTGATGAACATAGATGCAAAAGTCCTTAACAAAATTCTAGCAAGCAGAATCCAACAACACATTAAGAAGATCATACATCATACCCAAGTGTGCTTTATCACAGGAATGCAAGGATTCTTCAATATCCGCAAATCAATCAATGCAATACACCACATTAACAAACTGAAAAATAAAAATCATATGATTATCTCAATAGATGCAGAGAAAGCCTTTGACAAAATTCAACATCCATTTATGATAAAAACCCTCCAGAAAGTGGGAATAGAAGGGACATATCTCAACATAATAAAAGCTATATATGACAAACCCACAGCAAACATTATCCTCAATGGTGAAAAACTGAAAGCATTTCCCCTAAAGTCAGGAACAAGACAAAGGTGCCCACTCTCACCACTACTGTTCAACATAGTTCTGGAAGTTTTGGCTACAGCAATAAGAGCACAAAAAGACATAAAAGAATCCAAATTGGAAAAGAAGAAGTAAAATTTTCACAGTTCGCTGATGACATGGTTTCTACACAGAAAACCCTAAAGACTCTACCAGAAAACTACTAGAGATAATCAATGATTACAGTAAAGTTGCAGGATATAAAATCAACACAGAGAAATCCCTTGCATTCCTATACACTAATAATGAGAAAATAGAAAGAGAAATTAAGGAAACTATTCCATTCACTGTTGCAATGAAAAGAATTAAATACTTAGGAATATATCTACCTAAGGAAACAAAAGACTTGTACAGTTCAGTTCAGTTCAGTTCAGTCGCTCAGTCATGTCCGACTCTTATCGATCCCAGGAACCACTATAAAACATTAGTGAAAGTAATCAAAGAGGACACTAATAGATGGAGAAATATACCGTGTTCATGGATTGGAAGAATAAATATTGTAACAATGAGTATACTACCCAAAGTAATTTATACATTCAATGCAACCCCTATCAAGCTACCAACGATATTTTTCACAGAACTAGAACAAATAATCTCACAATTTGTATGGAAATACAAAAAACCTCAAATAGCCAAAGCAATACTGAGGAGGAAGAAGAATGGACCTGGGGAAATTAACCTGCCAGACTTCAGGGTCTACTACAAAGCCACAGTCATCAAGACAGTATGGTACTGGCATAAAGACAGAAATATAGATCAATGGAACAAAATAGAAAGCCCAGAGATAAATCCACCCACCTATGGACAACTTATCCTTGACAAAGGAGGCAAGAATATAAAATGGAGAAAAAACAATTTCTTTAACAAGTGGTGCTGGGAAAATTGGTCAGCCACTTGTAAAAGGATGAAACTAGAACACTTCCTAACACCATACACCAAAATAAACTCAAAATGGATTTAAGATCTAAATGTAAGGCTAGAAACTTTAAAACTCCTAGAGGAGAACATAGGCAAAACACTCTCCGACATAAATCACAGCAGGATCCTCCAAGACCCACCTCCCAGAATACTGGAAATAAAAGCAAAAATAAACAAATGGGACCTAATTAAAATCAAGAGCTTCTGCACAGCAAAGGAAACTATAAGCAAGGTGAAAAGACAGCCTTCAGAATGGGAGAAAATAATAGCAAATGAAGCAACTGATAAAGGATTAATCTCCAAAATATACAAGCAGCTCCTGCAGCTCAATTCCAGAAAAATAAACGACCCAATCAAAAAATGGGCCAAAGAACTAAACAGACATTTCTCGGCCCGGCTCCGGCGGTGCAGACGCAGACGCGAGAGACGCCCGGCTCCGGTGGCGCAGATGCGAGAGACGCCCGGCTCCAGCGCAACCGACCATGTGCAGAATCGTGGCTGAGAGGAGCTGCCCCGCTCCCAGGGTTAGGGCGGTGGCCGAGAGGAGCTGTACCACGTTCAGGAGGCGGTGGCTGCTTGGGCACCGGAGGGCCGAGAGGAGCTGATCCACATTCAAAGCAGGAGGGGCGGCCTTGAGGAGATACCCCCTCGTCCAAGGTAAGGTACAGCGGCTGCACCTTGCTGGAGCAGTTGAGAAGAGATACGCCACGACCAAATGGAATATAAGAATCCAGTATTCTGGGGAGGAAGGAACAAGATGGCGGAGGGATAAGATGGCGAGACCACTCTCTTCCCCACAAATTCATCAAAAGAGCATTTGAACGCGGAGCGAAGTCCACAAAACAACTTCTGAATACTGGTAGAGGACATCAGGCTCCCAGAAAAGCAGCCCATTGTCTTCTAAAGGAGAGAGAAGAAATCCAGCTCCACCCACCAGAATACCGACACATGCTTCACTAACCAGGGAACCTGGACAAGTCACCCGTCCAACCCCACACACAGCGAAGAAACTACATAATAAAGAGAACTCCACAAACTGCAAGAAGAGGGGAAGGCCACCCCAAGCAAAGCAATATAAGCAAGATGAAGAGGCAGAGAAATACCCAGCAAGTAAAGGAACAAGATAAATGCCCACCAACACAAACAAAAGAAGAAGATATAGGGAATTTACCTGATAAAGAATTTCAAATTTTGATGGTGAAAATGATTCAAAATCTTGAAAGCAAAATAGAGTTACAGATAAATAACCTGGAGAAAAGGATTGAGAAGATGGAAGAAAGATTTAATAAGGACTTAGAAGAAATAAAAGAGTCAATATACAATGAATAATGCAATAGATGAGATCAGAAACACTCTGGAGGGAACAAACAATAGAATAACAGAGGCAGAAGACAGGATAAGCGAACTAGAAGATAGAATTGTAGAAATAAATGAAACAGAGCGGAAAAAAGAAAAACGAATTAAAAGAAATGAGGACAATATTAGAGACCTCTGGGACAATGTTAAACGCTCCAACATTCGAATCATAGGAGTCCCAGAAGAAGAAGACAAAAAGAAAGACCATGAGAGAATACTTGAGGAGATAATAGTTGAAAACTTCCCTAAAATGGGGAAAGAAATAATCACCCAAGTCCAAGAAACCCAGAGTCCCCAACAGGATAAACCCAAGGCGAAATACTCCAAGACAGATATTAATCAAATTAACAAAGATCAAACACAAAGAACAAATATTAAAAGAGCAAGGGAAAAGCAGCAAATAACACATAAGGGGATTCCCATAAGGATAACAGCTGATCTTTCAACAGAAACTCTTCAGGCCGGAAGGGAGTGGCAAGACATACTTAAAGTGATGAAAGAAAATACCCTACAGCCCATATTACTATAGCCAGCAAGGATCTCATTCAAATATGAAGGAGAAATCAAAAGCTTTACAGACAAGCAAAAGCTGAGGGAATTCAGCATCACCAAACCAGCTCTCCAACAAATGCTAAAGGATCTTCTATAGACAGGAAACACAGAAAGAGTGTATAAACTTGAACCCAAAGCAATAAAGAAAATGGCTATGGGATCGTACTTATCAATAATTACCTTAAACGTAAATGGGTTGAAATTTTCAAAAAGGCTAGGAAACAATTCTCATAGCCATCAATAGTTCAGTGTTGAGTTCATGAATAGTTTTTAAAGTTTGGGACAAACTGTAGTATTTGCTATTTGAAGTACTATTTGTAATTGGCATATTACGATGTAACATTGGTCTTCATTTCCAACTTAAAATGCCTAAAAATGCCTAACAGGTTTTTAGATTTGTGAATTTTAGTTGAAATGTATTTTACGATGTTACTAAATTACCTGCAGAAATATTGAAATATTTCAGAGAACTTATTCACTGTGCATTTAATTTATTTTATTTATAAAAATTATGAACTGTAGAAAGTTTTACTTGTTGGGTCAAATGCTTGTTGCATTTGAAGTGCTAGTTACAAGAAAATCAAATACCTTCAGTGTATAAATGCTATTAAGTTTTTAAAGGACTCTGGAGTATAAGTAAGTTTGTTTAAAGAAATTTAGTCTATTCAACTTGAATCAGCTCTGTCAATCATTAATTAAAAGCCTCATTTAAAAAAAAATAATAAATAAATAAATAATGGTGGTGGGAGGGAGGGTTGGGAAGCTGGCTGGAGGTGGAGGTGGTGAAGTTTATAAATCTAATTAAAAATGAAGTTGCATTTCCATTTTCCAAAACCACCCATCCACCAGCGTACTGTGTCACTAGACATTATGTACAATTTTACTTTGTGACAGAAACCATTACATTTAAAAATTCATTACAGCAAGGTTAGTTAGACACATGATGGATGCATCTTTAATCCTGCCATATATTATTACAGTTAAAATGTAAATGATGAAAAATATTTTGTGCTTATCAGCATTTATGTGTAAAAGTGTTTTACAGTGATATATGGTGTTATATTTCTATTATTGTGATGAGAAAGAAAGCAATACAAAAAGACGAAGTGTTTATTAAAACATGAAAAAATAAATAAATAAATGGTTTTGCAGCACTGAAGAGATTATAGAAAGTAAATAAGCTAGATCAGACCTGTTTTATGTAGTAATTTTTTAGTTTATTTTAATTATTTCAGTTGTAAAATATTGTTATACTGTTAATTAGTTCTGATTGTTCTTATTAAACTACTGAAATGCAAAAAATAAATAAAAAAATTAAAAAAAAAAGAACTAAACAGACATTTCTCCAAAGAAGACATAAAGATGGCTAACAAACACATGAAAAAATGCTCTCCATCCCTCATAATCAGAGAGATGCAAATCAAAACCACAATGAGATACCATTTCACACCAGTCAGAATGGCTGCTATCCAAAAGTCTACATGCAATAAATGCTGGAGAGGGTGTGGAGAAAAGGGAACCCTTTTACACTGTTGGTGGGAATGCAAACTAGTCCAGCCACTATGGAGAACAGTGTGGAGATTCCTCAAAAGACTGGAAATAGAACTGCCATATGATCCAGCAATCGCACTCCTGGGCATACACACCGAGGAAACCAGAATTGAAAGAGACACGTGTACTCCAATGTTCATTGCAGCACTGTTTATAATAGCCAGGACATGGAAGCAACCTAGATGTCCATCTGCAGACGAATGGATAAGAAAGCTTTGGTACATATACACAGTGGAGTATTACTCAGCCATTGAAAAGAATGCATTTGAATCAGTTCTTATGAGGTGGATGAAACTGGAGCCTATTATACAGAGTGAAGTAAGCCAGAAAGAAAAACACCAATAGAGTATACTAACGCATATATATGGAATTTAGGAAGATGCAAATGATAACCCTGTATACGAGACAGCAAAAGAGACACAGATGTATAGAACAGTCTTTGGGACTCTGTGGGAGAGGGTGAAGGTGGGATGATTTGGGAGAATGGCATTGAAACATGTTTGTTGTCATATGTGAAGCAAATCACCAGTTCAGGGTCGATGCATGTTACCGGATGCTCGGGGCTGGTATGCGGGGATGACCATGAGGGAGGATAAAGGGAGGAGGGAGGTGGGAGGGGGGTTCAGGAGGGGGAACTCATGTACACCCAGGGCGGATTCATGTCAATATATGGCAAAACCTACCAATATAATATTGTAAAATAATTAGCCTCCAATAAAAAATAAATAAATATAGATGAAAAAACAACAACAACAAAAAATATTGTATGATAAACCATGATAGAAAAATAAAAAATAAATGTCTAATATGTATAACTGAGCCACTATGCTGTACAACAGAGATTGATATAACATTGTAAATCAACTATACTTCAATAAAAAATAAAATTAAAAAACAACAACAAAAATAAATAAATAAAATAAGAAAATAAAAAGCAGAGACATTACTTTGCCAACAAATGTCCATCTAGTGAAGGCAATGGTTTTTCCACTGGTCATGTATGGATGTGAGTTGGACTGTGAAGAAAGCTGAGCGCCAAAGAATTGATGCTTTTGAACTGTGGTGTCGGAGAAGACTGTTGAGAGTCCCTTGGACTGCAAGGAGATCCAACCAGTCCATCCTAAAGGAGATCAGTCCTGGGTGTTCATTGGAAGGACTGATGCTAAAGCTGAAACTGCAATACTTTGGCCACTTCATGTGACGTGTTTACTCACTGGAAAAGACTCATGCTGGGAGGGATTGGAGGCAGGAGTGGACAACAGAGGATGAGATGGCTGGATGGCATCACCAACTCTACGGACATGAGTTTGAGTGAACTCAAGGAGTTGGTGATTGACAGGGAGGCCTGGCGTGCTGTGATTCATGGGGTCGCAAAGAGTTGGACAGGACTGAGCGACTGAAGTGAACTGAACTGAACATTCTATTAAATTATTTTATTTCTTCTGGAAACCATAGCATCTTTTTATTAGTATATATTATAAAATTTTAATATCTTTTATATGCTTCTCAAAAAATTTTTAAACTAAAATACTGTGATTTATATAACATTATATGTTTCAGGTATACAACATTATATATCTGTTTCTGTGTAAACCTACAGCATGCTCACACTAAATATGTAACTTTCACCTGTCATCATATGGTAGATCCACTCTACCCATTTCTTCCCCCTCCTCCAACTCCTCTCCTTCGGTAACTGCTGGTCTGTTCTCTGTATCTACATGTTTGATTTTGCTTGTTTTGTGAATTTATTTTGGTTTCTGTTTATTAGTTTTTCATGCTCCACATGCGAATGAATTCATGATATTTGTCGTTTGCTTTCTGATTTATTTCTCTTTACATGTTACTCTAAAGTTTCATGAATGTCACTAATGGCAAGATTTTATCTTATTTTATGGTTCAGTAGTGTTCCATTGTGTGTGTGTGTGTGTGTATACCATATCTTCTTTTTCCAGTCTCTTCTTGATGGGCATTTAGGTTTTCTTCCATATTTTGGCTATTGGAGATAATGCTGCAATGAACATTGGGGTGCATATATTCTTTCAAATCAGTGTTTTTTTATTTGATAAATACCTGGAAGTGGGATAGCTGGATAATATCTTAGTTTTAGTCTTAATTTTTTGAGGAATCTCCATGATATCTTCCATAGTGACTATACCAATTTACATTTCCATCAACAGTATACTAAGGTTCATTTTCTTCAAATCTTCACCAATACTTGTTTTTTGGTCTTTTGATATTAGCCATTATGACAGGTGTGAGATGATACCTCATTGTGGTTTTGGCTTACATTTCCCTGATGATTGCTGATGTTGAGCATCTTTCCATGTCTGTTTGCTATCTGTATATCTTCTTTGGAAAAATGTCCTTTAGGTTCTCTGTCCACTTTTTAATCAGATAGCTTTTGTTGAGTTGTATAAGTTATTTTTACATATTTGATATAAATTATATCTTATTATGTACATTATTTGCATATATCTTATCCCATTTGGTAGACTGTCTTTTTGCTTTATTTATGCTTTCCTTTGCTGTGCAGAAGCTTCTTTGCTTGATGTAATGCCACTTGTTTGTTTTTTATTTTGTTTACCTTGCCCAAGGAGACATATCTAAAAAGTTAATGCTGAGACTATTGTCAAAGAGCTTCAGTTCAGTTCAGTTCAGTCTCTCAGTCGTGTCCAACTCTTTGCAACCCCATGAATCACAGCACACCAGGCCTCCCTGTCCATCACCAACTCCCGGAGTTCACTCAAACTCATGTCCATTGAGTCGGTGATGCCATCTAGCCATCTCATCCTCTATTGCCCCCTTCTCCTCCTGCCCCCAATCCCTCCCAGCATCAGGGCCTTTTCCAGTGAGTCAACTCTTTGAATGAGGTGGCCAAAGTATTGGAGTTTCAGCTTTAGCATCAGTCCTTCCAATGAACACCCAGGATATATCTCCTTTAGAATGGACTGGCTGGATCTCCTTGTAGTCCAAGGGACTCTTAACAGTCTTCTCCAGCACCACAGTTCAAAAGCATCAATTCTTCGGCAATCAGCTTTCTTCACAGTCCAACTCTCACATCCATACATGACCAGTGGAAAAACCACAGCCTTAACTAGACGGACCTTTGTTGGCAAAGAGCTTACTGCCTATGTTTTCTTCCAAGAGTTTTATGGTTTCAGATCTTACATTCAAATCTTCAGTACACTTAGAATTAAACTTGGTGTATGGTGTAAGATAGTAATCTAGTTTTATTCTTTTTGCATGTGACTATTCAGTTTTCCCAGCACCATTTACTGAGGAGTCTGTTCTTTCTCCATTGTAAGCTGTTTGATACTTTGTCATAAATTAATTGTCCACATATGCATGGATTTATTTCTGGGATCACAATTCTGTTGCATTGATCCTTGTATCTGTTTTTCTGACAATACCATACTGTCTTAAGTACAATAGCTTTGTAATATAATTTGAAATCAGGGAGTGTGATGACTCAAGCTTTTTTTTTTTCCCTCAGGATTGCTTTGGCTATTTGAAGTCTTTTTCAGTTTCATATAAATTTTTGATTTTTTTTCTATATCTGTAAAAAATATCCTTGGAATTTTTATGGTGATTGCATTGAATCTGTAGATTGCTTTAGATAATAAGGGCACTTTGACAATATTAATTCTTCCAATCTGTGAGCATAGAATACATTTATACTTATTTGTGACTTCTCCAATTTCTTGCAACAGTATCTTATGGTTTTCAGTGTACAGTTCTTTCACCTCCTTGGTTAAATTTACTCCTAAGTTTAAGTACCTTTGAGTACTCTCTAGTATTTTGATCATTGTTCTCCCTAGTAGAATATTCTCCTGAAAGTAGAAAAAATAAGAAAATGAAGTTATAAGAAATAGAGATAAGCAAAATGAAAATCTATGCTGTCTCACTGTGAACATACTCACATACATACATACATGCACTACAGATAACACAAAACCTATAAAAAGAAAAATATTTTTTAGCTATTCTCAGAAACAAGCCTTTAATGGTACACAGAAAGGATATTTATTTGTTCAGGAGCTGTGAACTGTGAAAGCCATTTTGAGAAAAATGTTAAATGAAGGCATTCCAAACTTTCATATGCATAGCATAGCAGCATAGTGTTAGTCACTCAGTCATGTCATACTCTTTGTGACCACAATGACTGTAGTCTGCCAGGCTTCTCTGTCCATGGGATTTCCCAGGCAAGAATACTGGAGTGGGTTGCCATTCCCTTCATAAACCACGATGTATTCTGAATATACTTTTGTTATTAAGTGGGCAAAATTTTGTGTGAGCTTATTTATACCAAGATGATACATATTTTGAATCATATTATAAAAAATGTTTATTCTAATATGGGAAAATCACTTTATCTTTAAACATATGCCTTGAGAACATATTATGCTAAGTATTAAGAATAAAAAGTGAGTCATGGATGTTGCTTTCAAAAAGATCATAGTTTCAAAAGCCTAGAAAACATGATAAGCATGATTGCAACACACTATGGTCAACTAATAATAATAGATGAAAAGAACTACGAGGAAATGTCCAGTTAAGTGAAAGGCAAAATCTTCTTAAAGGCAATTATATTGGCTTTATAGATTACAAATTCATAAATACTATCATTGTGTACCTGCATGCTCAATCACTCTGTCATGTCTGACTCTTTGTGACCTCCAAGGACTATATCCTGCCATTTTCCTTTGTCCATGGAATTTTCCAGGCAAGAATACTGGAGTGGGTTTCTATTTCCTTCTCCAGGGGATCTTCCCAATCCAGGGACCGAACCTGTGTCTCTTGTGTCTCCTGCATTGACAGGTAGATATTTTAACTATTGCACCATCTGGGAAGCCCCTGATATCACTGTGTATTAAGATATACATCTGAAAATAGATTTTAGTACAGTAATATCTTCAGATTTGAATAACTTAGTTTTAGAGTTTTGTTGGCCAATAAACCATGCCTTTCAACAAAATACGCATCAGAAACCATCACAATTGTCTTTCTTGACTTTCTGCCATTATAGCCTTACATACTAAGATTATTTAACATTTGAAATTTTTGCCATTTTTCAGTACTTTAATCTTAATGTTGACATGTTCCAACTACAAAAATAATATACTACCTCACGGTACACTATTTGTTACAAAAGCCTTTGAGCCCCACACCAGAAACTGTCAAATCTTGGAATATTATTCTCAGTCAATTCTTTTTTTCTTTGCATGTAGGAATAAAGAGACTGAAAAGGTACATAGGATAAATGTATTTTATAACTAAACAATTCAATTGAAATGCATAAGGATTTACTGAGCTTTTACTATATGTCTGAAACAGTGCCCCAAGGTAAAGATAGGAAAATTCCACAATGCATAAATTTAAAGAAGAAAAATTTATTTCTTTCCCAGCTTCTTAAATAGACCCCATGATATTGGTTGTTGTTGTTTAGGTACAAAGCCATGTTTGATTCTTCTGTGACCCCATAGACTGCACCCTTCCAGTCTCCTCTGTCCATGGGATTTCCTAGTTAAGAATACTGGAGTGGGTTGCCATCTCTTTCTCCAGGGAATCTTCCTGACAGTGGGATTGAACCTGCATCTCCTGCAGTGTCTGGCAGATTCTTTACCACTGAGCCATGTGGAAGCTCATGATGTTGGTTATGAAGTAATTAAATGCTAATGACCCTTGGGCTTCTACAGGCAAATCAGATGTTGCTTCAGAAATGATTCTTCCCAAAGGGAAATCCATATGCAATTGAAACACGAATCAGCAAATGACCAGCTTGTTGAAAAAGGTTTTAACTCCAACATTGCTATCCTTTCAGTATCACAATGTACATACCCTAGACATACAACAGAGCAAATGAAACCAGTGAAAAAGATCATCCAAAGTTACTAATTACCGTAGCTGTTTTACAGTTTTTTGGTAGAAAACAGTTCTCCATATAAGAAAAACAATAAAGTTAGTCTGAAAGTGAACTCATGGAATGGTAGAAAATTTGAACAAAAGCCCCCAACTCAAATAATAGCTCATCCTAAGGCAGGGAGCCTGGGTTGAGAAAGCGTGGAATATAGGGGGAAAAAAAGATGATAAAAAATAGAACCGAGGCATGTTTTTGGCAAGGAAGAACTAAAAAGCCATGTCAAACCACTTCACCATAGAGAATCCAGTTTTTTATTATTTTGATTATTTCCAGTAAAAATAAGCAGAGTGTAAGTTATGGCAGAAAGTGAAGAGGAACTCAAAAGCCTCTTGATGAAAGTGAAAGAGGAGAGTGAAAAGGTTGGCTTGAAGCTCAACATTCAGAAAACAAAGATCATGGCATCTGGTCCCATCACTTCATGGGAAATAGATGGAAAAACAGTGGAAACAGTGTCAGACTTTACTTTTTGGGCTCCAAAATCACTGCAGATGGTGATTGCAGCCATGAAATTAAAAGACGCTTGCTCCTTGGAAGGAAAGTTATGACCAACCTGGATAGTATATTAAAAAGCAGAGACATTACTTTGCCAACCAAGGTCTGTCTAGTCAAGGCAATGGTTTTTCCCGTGGTCATGTATGGATGTGAGAGTTGGACTGTGAAGAAGGCTGATCGCCGAAGAATCGATGCTTTTGAACTGTGGTGTTGGAGAAGACTCTTGAGAGTCCCTTATACTGCAAGGAGATCCAACCAGTCCATTCTAAGGGAGATCAATCCTGGATGTTCATTGGAGGGACTGATGCTAAAGCTGAAACTGCAATACTTTGGCCACCTCATGCGACGTGTTGACTCACTGGAAAAGACTCTGATGCTGGGAAAGGTTGGGGGCGGGAGGAGAAGGGGACGACGGAGAATGAGATGGCTGGATGGCATCACCGACTCTGTGGACATGAGTTTGAGTGTACTCCGGGAGTTGGTGATGGACAGGGAGGCCTGGTGTGCTGTGATTCATGGGGTCGCTGAGAGTCGGACACGACTGAGCGACTGAACTGAACTGAACTGAAGTGAAGTCATCTTAAAGGCAAAAAAAAATTGTCCTATTCAAAAGCCCTAAGCCAAAGAATTTCAAGTAAACTGATTGGAAGTAACCTATTATTTAAAGTCAAGATATATTGCTATTTTATTGTAGATAAATGAAGCGGTGTAGATAACCTCCAGTTGCCATCCCAATAAGCCTTCTGCACATTCATATGAGGATCACCAGTTTTTCTGAGATCTTATTGAAATTATCTTGATCTGATATGCTGATGGTGTCAAGTTTACACCTATAGCATCATTCAAGAAGGCACATTCCATCTTACTTAATACATTTCCTCCTCTCTTTCATGTGACATTATTGTAAAAACGTTCCTAGAAAATTTCAGTGACAATGGGTTTTAGCTTCCAGAGGAACCATAATTGTGAGATCCTCTGTCAGTCATCTCAGTGCTTTCTTAAGGTAAAGGAGGATTGAGGAAGGAGTGTTCTGGTGAGCCACAAAGTAGCAAACCCAGCTCACCTCAAGCCTCACATTATTCATAATCAAATCCAACATCCGCAAAATGCCCTATGAGACTATAATGTTTTCCCCCGCTATCCCAAAGTAGAGTATTCCTATGAAATATTTCATAAGCTGAAATGGCATAATGTGAGGAACACATCTTGTTAATGATGCACAGAACAAAGTGAGATAAAGCACAGATGCTCACAGACACAGTTCAAAGCTATGGCAGCCCTGACGTGAGTGTAGTTCATGGGAAAGGAGCTTGGCGGTGTCACTCTTGCTGCTCAGGGTGTGCACTGCCTCTGTAATTGCTCACTGTAGAAAAAATGCTGAATGCTATTTTTGTTTATTGGCTTTTTTAAAAAAGCAAAAATCCTCTTCATATTTCTTTCAGTTAGCAAAAGCAGGTACTAGTGTAGGCCTTTTGTAAAAGTGGAGTGGATCGAGTGGAGTGAAGTGAATTCCAGGGACTAAGGCGGGAATCAACAGAAGGAGAGCAGAGTATGCCAACTGCCAAATATGCTTCTTGGCGTGTGCTGTCAAATCAGTTGTGTCCGACTCTTTGTGACTTTATGGACTCAAGCCTACCAGGCTCCTATGTCCATGGGATTCTCCAAGCAAGAATGCTGGAGTGGGTAGCCATGTTCTCCTCTAGGGGATATGCCTGACACAGGGATTGAATCCGTGTCACTTAGGTGTCCTGCATTGGTATGTGGGTTTCTTACCACTGGCATATGGATTGTTTCAAATTAAAGTTACTTAAGAAAGAGCCAGTGCAAAATGGACACTGAAAGCGTGACATAAACCTCCCATGTGAAAAGTACCCTCTCTGTACCAGGTGGCGGGAGGTATTCTTATCACCAGAGACAGGGAATTTAGGGCCGATGTGAGAGTTGGATTGTGAAGAAAGCTGATCACTGAAGAATTGATGCTTTTGAACTGTGGTGCTGGAGAAGACTCGAGAGTCCCTTGGACTGCAAGGAGATCCAACCAGTCCATTCTAAAGGAGATCAGTCCTGGGTGTTCATTGGAAGGACTGATGCTAAAGCTGAAACTCCAATACTTTGGCCACCTCATATGAAGAGTTGACTCACTGGAAAAGACTCTGATGCTAGGAGGGATTTGGGGGCAGGAGGAGAAGGGGACGACAGAGAATGAGATGGCTGGATGGCATCACCGACTCGATGGACATGAGTTTGAATGAACTCCGGGAGTTGGTGTGGACAAGGAGTCCTGGGGTGCTGTGATTCATGGGGTCGCAAAGAGTCGGACATGACTGAGCGACTGAACTGAAACTGTATAAATAAACCATGTTACTTTTTCACTAATTTAAATACCTCAAGCCCAAACCTCTTTGCCCTGTCATTTCTTCACAGATTGTTTCCTTGTCTAAAAGATATAAAAGTTGCTTGCTTTGGTCACTTCTTTGAATCTTGTAATTTTACTGGGGTTCCTCACATACAATGGGCTTCTTGGTGGCGCTAGTAGAAAACCACCTGCGAATGCAGGAGACTTAAGATCTTTGGGTCAGGAAGATCCCATGGAGGAAGGAAGGCATGGCAGCCCACTCCAGTATTGTTGCCTGGTGAATCCCATGGACAGAGGAGCCTGGCAGGCTACAGTCCATACGGTTGCAAAGTTGGACACAACTGAAGCAACTTAGTGCAAAATATTGTTTGGTTTTCTCCTGTTAATCTGTCTTGTGTCAATTTAGTTATCAGGGCAAAGAGTCTAGAAGAGAAGAAGGGAAACATCTTCCACACCTACACAACCCAGTTTCCTTCCTTGTCCACATAGCTCCTCTCTCTTTTCCTGCTTTTTCTTCTATTTCCCTCTTTCTGTTTTCTCCTCGTTCCTTTTTTCTCTCTTCCAATCATTTTGCAGATCATTTCTTTCTATTTCAGTGTGAGTGTATCACCTCACATCCACCTCTGTGGGGATTCTCACATAAAACAATCAGCTGTGAATTGTTCAGTTGCTCTAAGTCATACATATTCTAAACGCTAGAGAGAATGTAATTGGACAAATCTAGACAGCATATTGGGTTTCCCAGGCTGGATGAAGCACAAGCTGGAATCAAGATTGCCAAGAGAAATATAAATAACATCAGATATGCAGATGACACCACCCTTATGGCAGAAATTGAAGAGGAACTAAAAAGCCTCTTAATGAAAGTGAAAGAGGAGAGTGAAGAAGCTAGCTTAAAACTCAAAATTCAAAAACTAATTTGGCATCCAGTCCCAACACTCTATGGCAAATAGATGGAGAAACAATGGGAACAGTGATAGACTTTATTTCCTTGGGCTCCAAAATCACTGCCAATGGTGACTGCAACCATGAAATTAAAAGATACTTTCTCCTTTAAAGCAAAGTTATGAGCAACCTAGACAGTGTATTAAAAAACAGAGGCATTAATTTGCCGACAAAGGTCCGTCTAGTCAAAGCTATGCTTTCTCCAGTAGTCATGTAAGGATGTGAGAGTTGGACCATAAAGAAAGCTAAGTGTTGAAGAATTGATGCTTTTGAACTGTAGTGTTGGAGAAGACTCTTGAGAGTCCCTTGGACTGCAAGGAGATCCAATCAGTCCATTCTAAAGGAGATCAATCCCAAATATTCATTGGAAGGACTGATGCTGAAGCTGAAACTCCAAAACTTTGGCCACCTGATGCAAAAAACTGACTCATTGGAAAAGACCTTGATGCTGGTAAAGATTGAAGTCAGGAGGAGAAGGGGATGACAGAGGAGTAGATGGTTGGATGGCATCACTGACTTAATGGACATGAGTTTGAGCAAGCTGAAGGAATTGGTGAGGAACAGGGAGGCCTGGCATGCTGCAGTCCATGGAGTCTCAAAGAGTTGGACACAACTGAGCAACTGAACTGAACTGAACTGAGACAGCATATTAAAAAGCAGAGACATTACTTTGCCAACAAAGGTCCGTATAGTCAAAGTTATGGTTTTTCCAGTAGTCATGTATGGATGTGAGAGCTGGACCATAAAGAAGGCTGAATGCCAAAGAATGGATGCTTTTGAGTTGTGTTGTTGGAGACTTGTGAGAGTCCCTTGGACTGCAAGGAGATCAAGTCAGTCAATCCTAAAGGAAATCAATTCTGAATATTCATTAGAAGGACTGATGTGAAGAGCTGACTCATTATAAAAGACCCTGATCCTGGGAATGATTGAAAGCAGAAGGAGAAGAGGATGACAGAGGACGAGATGGTTGGATGGCATCACTGATTCAGTGGACATGAGTTTGAACAAAGTCCGGGAGATGGTGAAGGACAGGGAAGCCTGGCATGCTGCAGTCCATGGGGTTGCAAAGAGTTGGATATGACTGAGTGGCTGAACAACAACGACATGTAATTGGGCCAGCTTGGGTGAAGTACCCCTTTTAGATTCAGCCAAACCAAGATGGTATGAGAGGTTCACATAAGAATGTTTTTCTTTGTAAAGCAGAAAAAAAAGGATTGACAGGTGAAAGAGTATACTGACTTGTATACTGCCATTATAGACAGTGTCAATCTGAGTACAGTAAAACCTCTTCAGTAGTCATGTTTTAAAACCAGGAAAATTAGAGTAAGGATTTCTAATCTCGTTTCCTAGAGTAGAGAGAAAGCCATAAAATCCGCAGTAATAAAATGCTAATAAAAATAATAGAAAAGAACTAATAAATTGTTCATTAATAAAATATTTAGTAAAATGACTAATTTCATAATGAATCACTAAATTATTTCCATATAAATGACACTTTATGTCATTTACTGCTTCCAAATAAATACATTTTATATCACATATTACAGCACTATTTTGTATTATGCTATACATATCACATCATACTAAATATATTATTTAATATTTAAAGCTCTTCTATGACTTGGGTATAAAATTATCATCAATAAGCAGGAATATAATTGATATTAGAAAGTCTATCTTACTTAAGCCTACTGTTACAGACTCAGTATTCAGTTCAGTTCAGTTCAGTCTCTCAGTTGTGTCTGACTCTTTGTGACCCAATGAACCACAGCATATCAGGCCTCCCTGTCCATCACCAACTCTCGGAGTCCATCCAAACCCATGTCCATCGAGAAGGTGATGCCATCCAACCATCTCATCCTCTGTCATCCCCTACTCCTCCTGCCCTCAATCTTTCCCAGCATCAGGGTCTTTTCCAATGAGTCAGCACTTCGCATCAGGTGGCCAAAGTATTGAAATTTCAGCTTCAACATCATTCCTTCCAATGAACACCCAGGACTGATCTCTTTTAGGATGGACTGGTTGGATCTCCTTGCAGCCCAAGGGACTCGCAAGAGTCTTCTCCAACACCACAGTTCAAAAGCATCAATTCTTCAGCGCTCAGCTTTCTTTATAGTCCAACTCTCACATCCATACATGACCACTGGAAAAACCAGCCTTGACTAGATGGACCTTTTTTGACAAAGTCAAGTCTCTGCTTTTAAATATACTTTCTAGGTTGGTCATAACTTTCCTTCCAAGGAGTAAATGTCTTTTAATTTCATGGCTGCAGTCACCATCTGCAGTGATTTTGGAGCCCCCAAAAATAAAGTCAGCCACTGTTTTCACTCTTTCCCCATCTATTGGCCATGAAGTGATGGGACCAGATGCCATGATCTTAGTTTTCTGAATGTTGAGATTTAAGCCAACTTTTTCACTCTCCTCTTTCACTTTCATCAAGAGGCTTTTGAGTTCCTCTTCAGTTTCTGCCACAAGGGTGGTGTCATCTGCATATCTGAGGTTATTGATATTTCTCCCAGCAATCTTGATTCTAGCTTGTGCTTGTTCCAGCCCAGTGTTCCTCATGATGTACTCTGCATATAAGTTCAATAAGCAGGGTGACAATATACAGCCTTGATGTACTCCTTTTCCTATTTGGAACCAGTCCGTTGTTCCAGGTCTAGTTCTAACTGTTACTTCCTGACCTGCATACAGGTTTCTCAAGAGGCAGGTCAGGTGGTCTGGGATTCCCATCTCTTTCAGAATTTTCCACAGTTTATTGTGATCCACATGGTCAAAGGCTTTGGTATAGTCAATGAAGCAGAAATAGATGTTTTTCTGGAACTCTCTTGCTTTTTCCATGATCCAGCAGATGTTGGCAATTTGATATCTGGTTCCTCTGCCTTTTCTAAAACCACTTGAACATCTGGAAGTTCACGGTTCACATATTGCTGAAGCCTGGTTTGGAGAATTTTAAGTTAGACCGACTATTCATGTTCCCTCAAAATTCATATGTTGAAACCTAATCCCCACTCTGATGGTATTTGGAAGTGAGGTCTTTGAGAGGTGACTAGTTACCTCATGAATTCATGAATGAAATTAGTGCCCTTATAGAGCAGATCCCGGAGAGCTTCCTTACTCCTTACACTATGTATAGTTACAGTTGGAAGATAGCCATTAGTGAATCAATAAAGGGATGCCCACCAGACACTGAATCTTTTGGCACTTTGATCTTGGTCTTCCCAGGCTCCAGAGTGTGAGAAAATTTTTGTTGCCTCATCTATCCAGTTTAAGGTATTTTTAAAAATTTTAGGAATATAGTTGAAGTACAATATTATGTTAGTTTCAGATATAATATACAATGATTTGACATGCACATATATCATAAGACTAGCAAATAGGGCTTCCCTGGTGGCTCAGACATTAAAGAATTTGCCTGAAATATGGGAGACCTGGGTTCGGTCTCTGAGTAGGGAAGATCCCCTGGAGAAGGGAATGGTAATCCACTCCAGTATTCTTGCCTAGAGAATTCCATGGATAAAGGAGCATTGCAGGCTACAGTCCATGGGGTTGCAAAGTGTCAGACACAACTGAACGACTAACACATACCTATATTATAAAATTAACACTATCAAAATTCTAGTAGCCATTTGTCCCCATACAAAGTTATCATATTATTCTTGGTCATATTCTTTATGCCATATATTAGATTCTCATGGCTTTGTTGTTTTGTCACCAAGTTGTATCTGACTGTTGTCCTCTGCCCACTCCCCCACCAAACTCTTTTGTCCATGGGATTTCCTAGGCACAAATATTGGAGAGGGTTGTCATTTCCTTCTCCAGGGGATCTTCTTAATCTAGGGGTGAACTGGCATCTTCTGCATTGGCAGGCAGATTCTTTACCAGGTGAGCCACCAGGGAGGCACCTTCCCCCTCACCATGGCTTACTTATTTTGTAACTAAAGGCTTGTATCTATTAATTCACTTCACCCACCTTCATACCCCCTTCCCTCTGGCAACCACCCATTTGTTCTCTGTATCTGTAAGGCTAATTTCATTTTGTTTTGTTTGCTTGTTTCATTTTTAAGATTCCACATACAATTGAGATCATATGATATTTGTCTTTTTCTCTCTAGTTTTTTATTCATATTATTATTTGCTTCCATATCTTGCCTATTACAAATAATGTTGCAGTGAATATATATCTTTTCAAATTAATCTTTCTGTTTTATTTGGGTAATTATGTAATAGATTTGTTTTTACTTTTCTGAGGAAACTCCATACTGTCTCCATAGTGGCTATACCAATTGAAAATCCACCAAGTGCAAGAGGGTTTCCTTTTCTCAAATCCTTGCCAATGCTCGTTATTTATTGTCTTTTTGATGATAGCCATTCTGATAGGTGTGAAGTGATATCTCATCGTAGTTTTGATTTTCAATTCCTGAGCATCTTTTCATGTCTTTGTTGGCCACCTGTATGTCTTCTTTGGAGCAATGTACAATCTGGTTCTTAGTCCAATTTTTAATCAGGCTGTTACTCATTTATTTATTTTTTTATGACATTGGGTCTTAGTTGCAGTATACAGGATCCTGTGTTGCAAGGCAGGAGCTTCTCTCTAGTGGTGGCACACAGGCTCCAGGGTGTACAGTTGGAGTAACTGTTCCTTGTGAGTGCTCTGTGGCATGTGAGGTCTTAGTTTCCTGACCAGGAATTGAAGCCATGTTCCCTGCATTTGAGGTGGATTCTTAACCACTGGACCACCAAGGAAGTCCCAGGCTGTTTGCTTTTTGATGCTGAGTTGTATGAGTTCTTTTTACTTTTTGGATAGTAACCCTTTATCAGATATATCATTTGTAAGTACCTCCTCCCATTCTGTAAGTGGCCTTCATGCTTTGTTAATAGCTTTCTTTTCTGCACAAAAAGTTTTTTGTTTAATGTAGCTCAATTCGTTTATTTTTGCTTTTGTTTCCCCTGAGGAGACAGATCCCAAAAAGTATTGCTTTAACTGCTTTTATTTTCTTCTAATTTTATGCTCTCAGGTCATACATTTAGGTTTTTAACTCATTTTGAGTTTATTTTTTATATGGTTTGATAAAATTGTCCAGTTTTATTCTTTGTCTTGTAGCTATCCAGTTTTCCTAACACCATTTACCAAAATGATTATCCTTTCCCTATTGTGCGTTTTGGCCTCGTTTTCACCTAGTTCAGTTAAGTGTAAGTATATTTGGGTGCTCTTTATTCTGTTTCATCAATCTATGTGACTGTTTTTGTTCCAGTATCATGCAGTTTCATTACTATATCATTGTAGTAAACTTTTTGTAATAGTTTGAAAAGGATACACATTTACTTTTTAAGTGTTTAGTATAATTCACCTGTGAAGTCATCTGGTCCTGGACTTTCGTTTGCTCAGAGTTTTATTGATGATTCAATTTTATCATTGGTAATTGTTCTGTTCATATTTTCTTTTTCTTCCTGACTCAGTCTTGGGAGAGTGCATGTTTCTAGGAATTTATCCATTTCTTTAGGTTGTTTTTTTGTTATTAGCATGTAATTGTAGTACTCTCTTAAAGTCTTTGCATTTCTGTTGTGTTGATTGTAACTTCTTCTTTTACATATCTGAGTTTTTAAAATGTGAGTCCTCTTTTTTTCTTGATAAGTCTTGTTAAGAGTTTTGTCAATTTTATTTATCTTTTCAAAGAACAAGTTCTTTGTTTCATTTGTTATTATTATGACTTTGTATTTTGTTTGTTCTTCTTTTTCTAGTTCTTTAGGTGTAAAGTTAGATTGTTCACTTGAGATTTTTGTTGTTGTTGTTGTTAATAAGGTAGGCTTGTGCTGGCTGAAACTTCTCTTATAACTGCTTTGATGCAACCTATAGATTTTAGATTATTGCTTATTCATTTTAATTTGTCTCCAGATATGTTATAATTTACTTTTTTAATTTTTTATGGCAGAAAGTGAAGAAGAACTAAAGAGCCTCTTGATGAAAGTGAAAGAGGAGAGTGAAAAAGTTGGCTTAAAGCTCAACATTCAGAAACTAAGATCATGGCATCTGGTACCATCACTCCATTATGAAATAGATGGGGAAACAATGGAAACAGTGTCAGACTTTATTTTTGGGGGCTCCAAAATCACCGCAGATGGTGATTGCAGCCATGAAATTAAAAGACGCTTACTCCTTGGAAGGAAAGTTATGACCAACCTAGATAGCACATTAAAAAGCAGAGACATTACTTTGCCAACAAAAGTCCATCTAGTCAAGGCTATGGTTTTTCCAGTGGTCATGTATGGATGTGAGAGTTGGACTATAAAGAAAGCTGAGCACTGAAGAATTGATTCTTTTGAACTGTGATGTTGGAGAAGACTCTTGAGAGTCCCTTAGCTTGCAAGGAGATCCAACCAGTCTGTCCTAACAGATATCAGTCCTGGGTGTTCATTGGAAGGACTAATGCTGAAGAATACTTTGGCTACCTGATGCGAACAGCTAACTCAATGGAAAAGACCCTGATGCTGGGAGGGATTGAGGGCAGGAAGAGAAGGGCTTGACAGAGGATGAGCTGGTTGGATGGAGTCACTGACTCGATGGACATGAGTTTGGGTGGACTCCAGGAGTTGGTGATGGACAGGGAGGCCTGGCATACTGTGGTTCATGGGGTTGCAAAGAGTCAGACACAACTGAGCAACTGAACTGAACTGAGTGACCTATTGATTATCATGTTATTTAGATCTCACATGGTTTTTGTAATTGTTTCTTGTAGTTGATTTATAATCTCATACCATTGTAGTCAAAAAAGATGCTTGATGTGGTTTCAATCTTCCTAAATTTACTGATATTTTCTTTGTGGCTCACCTAATGATCTTGCCTGGAGAATATTCTGTGTGCACTTGAAGAAAGATGTGAATTCTGTTTTATTTGGATTGAATGCATTTGATTAACATATCATTTAAGGCCAATTTTCCTTATTGATTTTCTGTCTAGAAAATATGCCCATTGTTGTAAGTGTGGTGTTAAAGTCCCCTACTATTATCCTATTACTGTCAGTTTTTCTCTTTTATTTTGTTAACATTCACTTTATGAGTTTCATGCTCTTAGGTGTTGGGTGCACAATTGTTATATCTTCATGGTGGACTGAGCCCATCAACCTTATATAACGTTCTTCTTTGTTGCTTGTTTTAAAGTTCACTTTATCCAATATAAATATTGCTATTCATGATATTGGTTTGGCTTTGTTTGTGTGAAATATCTTTTCCCATTCCCTCACTTTTAGTGACATGTGTCTTTAGGTTTGAAATGTGTCTCTTGCAAGCAGTATATTTTTTATGTTTGAATGGAATATTTAGTTCCTTTACATTTAAAGCAGTTATTGCTAGGCATGCGCTTATTGCTGTTCTGTTGATTGTTTTTGAGTCTCATTGTTTTTGTAGTTCTTTTTGTTCCTCTCTTCTTTTACTCTTTTCCTTTGTGATATATTGATTATTTTTAGTATTGCATTTGGATTTCTTTCACTTTCTTTATTGGTGTATCTATTACAGATTTTTGGTTTATGGTTACCAAGAGTGTCATATATAAGAAACTACAGAGATAGGTATATCAACAGATAAAGCTGATAATCTCTTAAGTTCAAACATATTCTAACAACCCTGCATTTTTACTTTCCCTATCCATGTTTAATGTTTTTGACATTGTATATTACATCTTTTTATTTTGTATATCTCATTACTACTTATTGTGGCTATAGATGATTTTACTACTTTTGTATCTTTTAACCTTTCTACTAGCTTTATAAATGGTTGATCTACGTTTACTGTATATTCACCTTTACCAGTGAAAACTTTTCTTCAAAACTTTTGGATTTCTATTTGTGACCTTTTCTTTTCTGCTGAGACAATTCCCTTTAACATTTCTTGTAGGGCTGATTTAGTGGTGCTCGGAGAAGGCAATGGAAAGCCACTCCAGTACTCTTGCCTGGAAAATCCCATGGATGGAGGAGCCTGGTGGGCTGCAGTCCATGGGGTCGCTGGGAGTCAGACGCGACTGAGCAACTTCACTTTCACTTTCCACTTTCACACATTGGAGAAGGAAATGGCAACCCACTCCAGTGTTCTTGCCTGGAGAATCCCAGGGACAGGGGAGCCTGGTGGGCTTCCATCTATGGGGTCGCACAGAGTCGGACACGACTGAAGTGACTTAGCAGCAGCAGCAGCAGCAATAGCAGCAGCAGTAGCAGCAGAACTTTTATCTTTAACTTGTCTGTAAAATTTTGTATTTATCCTTCAAGTCTGAATTATAGCCTTACCTGATAGCATTACCCATTCAATGGGCATGAATTTGAGCAAACTCCAGGAGATCGTGAAGGACGGGGAATCCTGGAGTGCTACAGTCCATGGGATCATAAAGAGTCGGACACAACTTAGTCACTGAACAACAACCAACTGGCAGAACATTCTTTTCTTAAAATAATTTTTATTTATGTATGTATTCATTTATTTTTGGCTGTGCTGGATCTTTGTTGCTGTGCAAGCTTTTCTTTAGCTGTGATGAGTGGAGGCTTGTGGCTTGTGTGGTGGCTGCAGGGCTGCTGGACCATGGGCCTAGATGCTTGTGAACCTAGTTGCATAGATGGGGGTGCCAAAGAGCTGCAGGCCTGTAGTTCACCTCTTGAATGGTGGGACCATGTCCTCGGGGCTGGTTCTGTGGGCCAGAGGCTGGAGGATAGTGCCAGTCTGCTGGTGGGTGGTTAAGTCCCCAGCAATAATAGGCTAGAGTTTGGATTCCAAATGATGCTTGTTAGTACTAGTGTCCACATGGTTGTACAGGCTCTTAAAAACAGCTGCTGCCAATGTCCTTGTCCCTAGACAGAATAACCAGGTGCCTCCTAACTCTGTGTGAGTCTTTCCAAGATCAGCAAGTGGGTCTGACCCAGGATTCTTTCCAACTAACTGCCTCTACACTGAGACTTGGAATGTGTGAGATTTTGCATATGGAGCAGAGTCTCTGTTTTCTATAGTCTGGCTGGCTCTCTCAAACATCAGCCCTACTAGTTTCCAAGCCAGATGAGTTCCAGTGACTTATCTCCCTGGTGTAACACCCCCAGGATGGGGAGCCTGATGTGGCACTCAGACCCCTTGCTTCTTTTGGGAGGACCTCTGTGATTGGGATTATCCTCCCATTTGTGGGTTGCTGGCCCAAGGGTGTGAATGTTTACTATACTATGCCTCTGCCCCTCTTAACTATCTTGTCGTTCCTTCTTTTTATCTTTAGTTATGAAAAAAAAAAATTTCTGCTAGTCTTTAAGTTTTACTCAGAGAGCGTTTTTTCTGTGTTAGTAGTTGTGATTTTGGTGCTCCTGTGGGAGAAGTTGAATTCAGGGTATTCCTACTCCACCTCTTAGTCAGTCTATGTTTTTTGTTTGTTTGTATATTTGTTTCATTTTTTTGTTACAGAAGCCTGAATGAACTACGACAGAAACTAAGACAAAAAGTGGGGATATTATTGTAACAAGTATCATGGAAGAGGCTCTGGAACTGGGTATTGGGGAAAGGCTGGAAGAGCTTTGAAGTACATACTAGAAAAAAAAAAATATTGCTATGAATCAACCATTAACGGCAATTTTGATGAGAGCTCTGAAAGAAAAGAGGAGTTGGAAAGAAAGTCTCAATTTTCTTAGAGAACTTTTTAGTAATCCAGAACATGATTTGGTAGAAATATGGTGGTTAAAGGTCATTTTGGTGGTATCTCTGTTAGAATGAAGGACATGCTATTTGAAACTGAAGGAAAGGCTATCCTTGTTACAAAGTAGCAAAGAACTTGACTGAATTCTGTTCCTTTCTTAGGGTGTTTTTGGAAGGTAGACCTTGCAATTGATGAAATTGGATATTTAACTAAAGCTTTTTCTAAGCAAATTTTTGAAGGTGTGCCTTGACTCTAGCTGACTGCATACAGTAAAACATGATCAGAGAGAAAAAACTTATAGATAGAATTGCTAAGCAAAAAAGGAAACAGAACTTGAAGATTTAGAAACTTTCAGTTATTCCATATTATAAAACATTAGAATGCTAATGAGTATGGCCAGGTAACCATTTGATAAGATTGGTGTGGATCAGCTATCTCAACAGAAGCCAGGAGCTGTTCTCCAGGATTGTGGAAGAATGCCACTAAAGGTGATTTGGAGGTCATCAGGGCTGCCACTTGTGTCACAGGCCTGGAGTTCAAGGGCGCAGAGGACACAGCGATTTCATAGGAGGGCTCTGGCACCTATGGGACCTAGGCTTGTGCTGCTGGAGTACCCCTAAGTTGCTCATTCCTCTCCCTGCACTTCAGTGCTGCACTCCTCAGCTGTCCTGGGTTTGGCTCTGGTGGGCCCTGGTACAGAGCACAGCCGCTGCCCAGGCTGCAACTTTGTCAGTGTCTATGTGGGGCAATCTCTGACAATGACAGGATGCACAGGCTTAGGGGCATGGCTGCCTCCACCTTGCTCTCAAGGAGTAGAGGTGCCTGGAGCCAAGCGGGGGTGGGGTATAGGATCCCTACCCCGAAGAGCCACAGGCACAGGGCCTACAGAGAGCCACCCCAAGGCAGGGCCCAAGAAGAGTTGCTGTGAGGCTGTTCTGCTGAGCCTCAGGCATAGTGTTGTTACTCCAGAGGGCCTGGTAGGGCCTAAGGGAATTTGCCTCATAAAGTTTTGTACTTATCTAGGTCTGTCATTCATAAAAGAGAACACAGACCCTTGTCTTGGCCACCATGTGAGGACACGAGGAGAAGATAGCCATTTATGAAGTGACGCTCTCAGTTGGCTCTGCATTTGCAAGTGCCTTGATCTTGGACTTCTTAGCCTCTAGAACTATGAGAAATGTTTGTCCTTTAAACCACGCAGTGTGTGATATATTTGTTATAGCAACCTGAGCAGATTAAGACAATTCCCAAATAGGTTTGGGAGTCTAGCTTCTAAAACTTAAAATAGTTAAGTTCCAAAATAAGTTTGACTATAAAGTATACCTTACACTGGAAAAGACTCTGATGCTGGGAAAGGTTGGGGACGGGAGGAGAAGGGGACGACCGAGAATGAGATGGCTGGATGGTATCACCAACTCTGTGGACATGAGTTTGAGTGAACTCAGGGAGTTGGTGATGGATAGGGAGGCCTGGCGTGCTGTGATTCATGGGGTCGCGGAGAGTCGGACACGACTGAGCTGAACTGAACTGAACAGTTTATTTTTAAAATAATTATCAAATTTGTTTCAATTTTTTAATTGAAATATTATTTTCCATCAATTCTTTTTTTCATATAATTGCAATCATTTTTTATTTTTTTACTTAATAATATTATTTTGGTTGGTTTTGCCATACATTGACATAAGTCCGCCCCAGATGTACATGTGTTCCCCTTCTTAACCCCCCTCCCACCTCCCTCCTCCCCATATCCTCCCTCCGGGGGATCCCAGTGCACCAGCCCTGACCATCCTGTATCATGTGTCGAACCTGGACTGGTGATTCGTTTCACATATGACAATATACATGCTTCATTGCCATTCTTTCAAATCATCCCACCCTCACCCTCTCCCACAGAGTCCCAAAGACTGTTCTATACATCTGTGTCTCTTTTGCTGTCTCGTATACAGGGTTATCATTTGCATCTTTCTAAATTCCATATATATGCGTTAGTATATTGTATTGGTGTTTTTCTTTCTGGCTTACTTCACTCTGTATAATAGGCTCCAGTTTCATCCATCTCATTAGAACTGATTCAAATGCATTCTTTTTAATGTCTGAGTAATACTCCATTGTGTATGTGTACCAAAGCTTTCTTATCCATTCATCTGCAGATGGACATCTAGGTTGCTTCCATGTCCTGGCTATTATAAACAGTGCTGCAATGAACATTGGAGTACACGTGTCTCTTTCAATTCTGGTTTCCTCGGTGTGTACACCCAGGAGTGTGATTGCTGGATCATATGGAGATCTATTTCCAGTTTTTGAGGAATCTCCTCACTGTTCTCCATAGTGGCTGGACTAGTTTGCATTCCCACCAACAGTGTAAGAGGGTTCCCTTCTCTCCACACCCTCTCCAGCATTTATTGCATGTAGACTTTTGGATAGCAGCCATTCTGACTGGTGTGAAATGGTATCTCATTGTGGTTTTGATTTGCATTTCTCTGATTATGAGGGATGTTGAGCATTTTTTCATGTGTTTGTTAGCCATCTTTATGTCTTCTTTGGAGAAATGTCTGTTTAGTTCTTTGGCCCATTTTTTGATTGGGTCATTTATTTTTCTAGAATTGAGCTGCAGGAGCTGCTTGTATATTTTAGAGATTAATTCTTTGTCAGTTGTTTCATTTGCTATTAATTTCTCCCATTCTGAAGGCTGTCTTTTCACCTTGCTTATAGTTTCCTTTGCTGTGCAGAAGCTTTTGATTTTAATTAGGTCCCATTTGTTTATTTTTGCTTTTATTTCCATTACTCTGGGAGGTGGGTCATGGAGGATCCTGCTGTGAATTATGTCGGAGAGTGTTTTGGCTATGTTCTCCTCTAGGAGTTTTATAGTTTCTGGTCTTACATTTAGATCTTTAACCCATTTTGAGTTTACTTATGTGTATGGTGTTAGGAGGAGAAGGAAATGGCAACCCACTCCAGTGTTCTTGCCTGGAGAATCCCGGGGACGGGGGAGCCTGGTGGGCTTCCGTTTATGGGGTCACACAGAGTCGGACACGACTGAAGTGACTTAGCAGCAGCAGCATGGTGTTAGGAAGTGTTCTAGTTTCATTCTTTTACAAGTGGCTGACCAGTTTTCCCAGCACCACTTGTTAAAGAGACAGTCTTTTCTCCATTTTATATTCTTGCCTCCTTTGTCAAAGATATGGTGTCCATAGGTGTGTGGGTTTATCTCTGGGCTTTCTATTTTGTTCCATTGATCTATATTTCTGTCTTTATGCCAGTACCATACTGTCTTGATGACTGTGGCTTTGTAGTAGAGCCTTAAGTCCGGAAGGTTGATTCCCCCAGTTCCATTCTTCTTCCTCAAGATTGCTTTGGCTATTCGAGGCTTTTTCTATTTCCATACAAATTTTGAGATTATTTGTTCTAGTTCTGTGAAAAACATCGTTGGTGGCTTGATAGGGATTGCATTGAATGTATAAATTACTTTGGGTATTATACTCATTTTCACAATATTTATTCTTCCAATCCACGAACACGGTATATTTCTCCATCTATCAGTGTCCTCTTTGATTACTTTCACCAGTGTGTTATAGTTTTCTATGTGCAGGTCTTTTGTTTCTTTAGGTAGATATATTCCTAAGTATTTAATTCTTTTCATTGCAACAGTGAATGGAATAGTTTCCTTAATTTCACTTTCTATTTTCTCATTATTAGTGTATAGGAATGCAAGTGATTTCTGTGTGTTGATTTTATATCCTTCACCTTTACTGTATTCATTGATTAGCTCTAGTAGTTTTCTGGTAGAGTCTTTAGGGTTTTCTGTGTAGAGGATGTTGTCATCAGCAAACAGTGAAAGTTTTACTTCTTCTTTTCCAATTTGTATTCCTTTTATGTCTTTTTCTGCTCTGATTGCTGTGGCCAAATCTTTCAGAAATATGTTGAGCAGTAGTGGTGAGAGTGGGCACCCTTGTCTTGTTCCTGACTTTAGGGGAAATGCTTTCAGTTTTTCACCATTGAGGATAATGTTTGCTGTGGGTTTGTCATATATAGCTTTTATTATGTTGAGATATGTCCCTTCTATTCCCACTTTCTGGACGGTTTTTATCCTAAATGGATGTTGAATTTTGTCGAAAGTTTTTTGACACTTATTAAAGCGTAATGGTCAGTAAAATAAATTTCATAGTTATGAGCCCAACTTTATTTTTTGTTCAGAATTTGTGTGTGTGGAGAAATATCAATAATCTCAGATATGCGGATGACACTACCCTTATGGCAGAAAGTGAAGAGGAACTCAAAAGCCTCTTGATTAAAGTGAAAGAGGAGAGTGAAAAGGTTGTCTTGAAGCTCAACATTCAGAAAACAAAGATCATGGCATCTGGTCCCATCACTTCATGGGAAATAGATGGAAAAACAGTGGAAACAGTGTCAGACTTTATTTTTGGGGGCTCCAAAATCACTGCAGATGCTGATTGCAGCCATGAAATTAAAAGACGCTTACTCCTTGGAAGGAAAGTTATGACCAGCCTAGATAGCATATTAAAAAGCAGAGACATTACTTTGCCAACCAAAGTCCGTCTAGTCAAGGCTATGGTTTTTCCAGTGGTTATGTATGGATGTGAGAGTTGGACTGTGAAGAAAGCTGATCGCCGAAGAATTGATGCTATTGAACTGTGGTGTTGGAGAAGACTCTTGAGAGTCCCTTGGACTGCAAGGAGATCCAACCAGTCCATTCTCTGGGAGATCGATCCTGGATGTTCATTGGAAGGACTGATGCTAAAGCTGAAGCTGCAATACTTTGGCCACCTCATGCGACGAGTTGACTCACTGGAAAAGACTCTGATGCTGGGAAAGGTTGGGGGCGGGAGGCTGGATGGCATCACCGACTCTATGGGCATGAGTCTGAGTGAACTCCGGGAGTTGGTGATGGACAGGGAAGCCTGGAGTGCTGTGATTCATGGGTTCACGGAGAGTCAGATACGACTGAGCGACTGAACTGAACTGAACTTAACATATAATGTATATATATACATATACATGTATTCTTGTGAATATATATATATGTATGTTTCTAAGTATATACATATATATACATTCAATGTATACACACTATATATACTCACATGCATACGTGGATATAAATTTTTTAAAATTTACCTTCTGTCATTTAAAAGATTTTATCCTGGGCTCTACTATGATTTGTAAGTTTATAAAGTATATATTTTTTTCTTATAAGGAACTTGTCTAAAGACCTCATTCAAAATTCTCCAAATGAAGAGGGAAACTATCTTCTTTTTATTTTTCTAAATGAAATTGTACTTGTGTTTTCCAATTACCAATTCTGTAAGATAATGGCATGATTACAAGCTATGAACAAGCAGCTTCCTTGAGTGATAATTGTCTCTGACAATTCCTTTGATATTCCCTGAAATAATATGGTATACTGTAATTTTTATGTGTGTAAGTTTTGTCTTTCAAGCAGATTCTAAGTTTCTTGATAATGTATCCTCTCATCATCCCCCGCCAAGGACTTTTATGAAACTAGCTTATTGTCTCCAATGGGTAATATTTGAGCATAAGAACAGAAGTTCAGAAAAATTGGTAAAGTAGCTGGTTTATTTTAATACTGTGTCTCACAGAAAGCAAGAACAGGAAATACAGACAGTTCTCACGAGAAAAGCAGCTTAAACTGTAGAGTCAGTGTAAATGATATAGAATGAGACATTTTCTAATGTTCTGAGATTGCAACTAAAGCTAATTGTAATTTAAGCTTAAAACAGACTCCTAGTGCTTTATATTCTAAAGAGAATTACGTGAGTGACCCATAATGGTGGTCAGATATCTTTCCCCAGAGCTTACCAATGGTTATTCCACCACTCTCACCCTGGAGAGAAAAGAGAGACTTAAGGGGAGATAGAAGAGTCTATCCAATGGAATCTCAAGAGTCTTCTCCATCACTACAATTTGAATGCATCAATTCTTTGGTTCAGCCTTCTTTATGGTCCAACACTCACATCCATACTATGGATGGAAGAACCATAGTATGGATCGAGAAACCATAGCTTTAACTGTATGGACCTTTGTCAGCAAAACAGTGTCTCTGCTTTTTAATACACTATCTAGGTTTGTCATAACTTTCCTTCCAAGAAGCAAGCATCTTTTAATTTCGTGACTGCAGTCATTGTCCATGGTGTTTTTGCAGCCCAAGAAAATAAAATCTGTCAATGTTTCCACTTTTTCCTCTTCTGTTTGACATGAAGTGATGGGACTGGATGCCATAATCTAGTTTTTTGAATGTTGGGTTTTAAGCTGGAGTGGGCCAATGTGGGCAGTGCCACCGAAAATGCTAAGCGGCTCCTAAGTATCCCTCTTGCATCTCCCCCTTCTTCTCAAATACAGAATAGAGAAAGTAACAGCTATTTACTGATAAATTGCCAAGTATGAGAGATGGTTGAAAAGAAACTCTAGAAGAGACTGAGAATACATTCAAGAAATAGAATTGGGCATCTCTTTCCGTGAAGTGTTGTTGGTCAAACTGCAGAACTTGAAGACCAGTTGTCATCATGAGAGAAGAGAATAATGGGGAAACTCTTGAAGACCTTAACTTGTATCCTTTAAATATGGGGTGTTGTGCATTTATTGTCCACAGCTTTTGGCAGGCTGGGGATCATCTGGAGAATGCCATGCTATTACAACTTGGGGAAAGCATGATGAAGCAGATTTGGAAGAAGAAAGAGTCAACCTCTATTCCATCCTTGTTGTCTTTGATCTTCAGTTCGTAAAGAGGAAATCTCAGCAGTTACAGGAGGTTTTCAGTGAAGGAGAAAGATAATTAATGAAGTAGCAGAAGACAGAGAGCTGACCAGAGAACTGCCAAGCAAAACAATGAGATGTCCAACATTTTAAGAAAGGACCAGTCACAGGACTTCCAGAAGGATCACATAGGGACAAAGCTGCCTCTGTCCTAGAGGGTGATCCACGGTGCAGTGGTCTAGGATCAAGGTGATGCTTATTCTTAAAAATCACATTAATCTCCTCCAAAACATCCGGAGTCAGATAGAATCAGACTAAATCAAAAGGTCCAGGGATATTTATCACCAGAGATAACCTTGCTGACTTAAATATGGGCGCCTTTTCTCCTGTCTTTCCACCCACAAGCTGTTGAAAGAGCAAGTGATTAGGAGGAGTGAGTGAGAGTGCGGCAGTGTGGGGAGTAAATTATTTGAATCAGATGTGTGACTGGAATATTACACTAGACTGAATTAAATTTTAGTGATGGACAGTGAACCAAGGCATCTTTCTAAGGCAAGGGAAAGGGATCTAATAGGGCACATTTTTAAAGGAATAAGTACAAAATAAAACCAACCAATGTTAATAAAATCTAATATTTTTAAAGTTAACGTTTACTTCTCACATGGGTTGTTTATTTTTTGCCTCTTTCAATCACAGGTATGATGCAGACTCAATTTCTTTTCTCCTTTACCTTTATCTTCTTGCTCCATGAGTTTGTTGTCCCTGAATATAACTTGACATGGCCCGAAGGTTATATGATCCTAGTGCAAATCACCATCTGACTGTGTCTTCTGATATGTGTTTTCAAGAGAAGATATTTAATTTGTTTAACTCATCTAGCAAACTGACTCTCATTAGGTATATTATTGGCCCAGTTAGTTTTGGATATGATGTGGACATGTGGTACAAATGGCAAAAAAAAAAAAAAAAAGATGGATGGTAAATTTTCTCAGGAAGGGACATAGCAAGTAAACAGCCATTATTAGAATGAATGTTCACTTAATATTTTGTGGACTGTGATACTTTTTGGATGAGTCAGTGTCTTGACCATATATTTGTACCTTTCTCAAATCACAGAGTATTATGTCAAAGTGAATCATAACAAACCCATTTATGTACCTATTGGGGCCCCCTGGATAGCTCTTGTGGTAAAGAATCTGCTTGCCAATGAAGGAGACACAAGAAATGTGAGTTTGATCCCAGGGTAAGGAAGATCCCCTGGAGAAGGAAATGGCAACCCACTCCAGTATTCTTGCCTGGAAAATTCCATGGACAGAGGAGCCTGGAGGGCTACAGTCCATGGGGCCACAAAGAGTCAGATACAACTGAGTGACTGAGCACACACATACATCTACGTATTGCTCATGAACAAAGAGGAAGTGTTGTTAAGCAGGTCAGATATGACACCTATTTTTGATCAGGAAGAAGAAATGAAACAAGCAAGATAATCTTCCTTCAAATTATTTGCTCACGGTTAAGCAAAGAGCTTCAAGAAAATGAAAAGTGCAATTGCATTAGTAATGTACTTGTTCCTCAAAGTGGACTATATACTAATAACTGACTACATTCAGCTATTCAGATAGCTGAATATCTCTGTTCATCAGGTCAGATGGGCTTGGATCTCCTGTGGCAGTGCTCTGAATGATATCTCACCCACACCATGTCCTTGAGAGCAGCAGAAGGCTTTGCATTTGATATGCAACTGAGGAGATACACATATGTGCTGGACACTGTATTTTCTTGTTACTTGGCAACAGTTTCTTTTTCCTCTTAGCAACAGTACAGAGAAGAGCTTTTTGAAAACTTTAAAAAAAATTGAGAGAACAGAAAAAGTCAAAGCCTTTCACATTTCCTCTGTCTGGAGGGCATATTAGACGGAACTGAATTCAGCCATGGATAAAATGAAGTATATTTGTTATCTAGCTGTGATTATGTTTCTACTGAAATATAACCAGAGCATATATTAAAATGTATTTATTTTAATTTTATAAAATATAAAATTTATTTATGTTAATATCTTAGTCATATATTTATTTCACTCCTATACCACAGAGAAGGCAACGGCAAGCCACTCCAGTACTCTTGCCTAGAAAATCCTATGGACGGCGGAGCCTGGTAGGCTGCAGTCCATGGGGTCGCTACGAGTCAGACATGGCTGAGCGACTTCACTTTCACTTTTCACTTTCACACATTGGAGAAGGAAATGGCAACCCACTCCAGTGTTCTTGCCTGGAGAATCCCAGGGAAGGGGGAGCCTGGTGGGCTTCCGTCTATGGGGTCACACAGAGTCGGACACGACTGAAGTGACTTAGCAGTAGCAGCAGCATACCACAGTTAGTTAAGTATTATGAAAATCATAGCCCTCTCAATCAATCTATATTCGTGTCACTTTTCCCAGTATGTGTGACTCACAGTGAAAAGAAACATATCAGGAAAGGTAATAATTTTCAGGTAAACTCTTATTATTTGTTAACCAGCCATTGCCTGGATTTCTCATTTAGTTAAGTTTTAGAAAGACTAGTTACGGGTAGAGAAGAAAAAGAGACCAAGTTATTTTGGCAGAATCTTTGACTTATAAAGAAATTACTTGTCGACCTCTCTTTAGGTGGAAATGATTATTGCATTTAAGACAAGAAATATATTTTTATTAAGTCATTGAACATCCTCAGTTTATTTTAGCAGCTTGTACCCAGTATGTTAGGTTACTAAACACACACATATACACACAAAATTTTTAAAATAAATTTCAAATCACAGATGGTCTTGTTTGGGAGGAAATAGTCATTGCCTTTGCTAATGAGAGTGACTACCAGGACTATATTATATTTCAACAGTCTTTCCAGAGGCTGAGGCTCTGGCTGCTGAAGTGAAGCCCTGGATCTTTCTTGTTGTTTATGTTTGCTTCTTATAGGGAATGTACAGATCTAAAGTGTATGTTGTATAAGATTAGGTCAGAATGCTCCCCACGTAACCATTATTTCAATTAACATCTCAAACATTTCTAACACCCCCCAGAAATATCCCTCATGCCTCCTTCTAATCAACCCACACTGCCACCCAAGCAATCAAAGTCATGATATTTATAACCATAAATTACGTTTTATTTCTTTCTTCTTACTTACATTAAGTAAGTAAAAATGAAACCATATCATATGACTCTTTTTGTCTGAATTTCTTAACTCAGCGCAAGACGTTTTTAATGCTGTTTTTTTCCATTCATCCATTCTGTATATGTGCCAGTTGTTTACTGTGGCTTTTTTTGTTTTGTTTAATTGTTGAATAGTGTTTTATAACATGATTCATTTATTGATCATTCTGTTGATATACATTCAGGTCCTTTCCAATTTGGGGCTATTAGGAATAATATTTATGTATTAGTCTTTTTTTATGGCTGTAAGTCTCAAGATTTCTTGAGCAAATACTTAAAAGTAGAACTGTGCGTTATATATAATAAGTATATGCTCACTTTCATAAGAAGCTACGAGAAGCTTTTCAAAGTGATAACATCATCTTACATTTTCACCTATGTGTGAGACTTCAATTTACTCTATACCATTACCAGTACTTGATATTGTCAGCCTAAAAAGGTTTTCAGTGATTCTAGTGTGTGTGTAAGGGTATTATGTTGTAATTTGTTTTCATTTTGCTGATGACTGTGACCTTAAGGATCATATGTCTTTTTTTGTGAAGAGACTTCTCAATACTTTTGTCCATTTTTTATTGTGTTGTTTGTCATTTTGATATTGATATGTAGGAGTCTGCTTTTCATGTTCTGCATACATGTCTTTTTAAGACACACCCACCCACGCCCCTGCTCCTCAAACACATTTTTCTCCTACTCTGTTTCTTGCTTTTAAAAAAATTTTAAATGATGACTACTGATAAATAAATAGGTTTTAATTTTAATGAAGTCTTTAATATCTTACTTTTATTTTGGGGTTTTTTGGTTCTCTCTGAGAATTCTTTACCAGTTCATATTTTCTTCTAGAAGATTTATCATTTTTCTTATATATTTAGGTCCATGGCCAACTTGAAATTAGTTTTGTGAGTGTAGTATGAGGAAACTTTTGAGATATCTTTTCCCCTCATACTTTATCAAGTTGTTCTAGCAAAAATTTGGCACAAGTTCCCCACTGAGTTGCCTTGGAACTTTTGTAGAAAATTGGTTACACATAAATATGTGGATCTATTTCTGGACTCTCTTCTATTCCTTGTTTCTATTTATGTATTAAAAAGTGACTTTTTAATTACATAATTTGAATTACATAATATTTATACATATAAATGTATGTGTGTATGTACACACATAAGTACATGTGCCTTGACAATGCTCATTTTTTCCAGCTTTTCAAATTCCTAATTCTCCTTTCATGCCATTACATGTTCTGTGAAAACCACTATTACCTCTTCTTGAAAGGCACTATAGTATTAGGGAAGACCATGGACTCTAAGAGCAGACAGCTGATTTCAAACTCACTCTGCTCCTTACTGGTGCTGTGCCTCAGTTTCTTCACTTGTCAAATGGAGATGATGATTAGTGTTAATACAAAGATTAAATGAGCTAAAGTATGGAAAGAACTTAGAACAAGTTGTATCGCATTATGAATACGTATGTTATAACTACATATGCCATACTGTTTCCATGTTCTGCTCCAGGAACCCTTCCACTAGGAACCTTTGTTAGTCCTCTTGTAACCTCCACAGTGTGCACGTGGGACTTCCCTTCTATCCCGTGTGCTGGCATAAATCTACTACTTCCCCTAACATAAAACAAGTAGAAAAATACAAAATCCTGAGACTCATCTCAGCAGCACTAGTCAAAGAGATATAAAATTCAATATTTGAAGCTCAGCAGTAGGTATAGCTTTTGCTTAATTTCTGCCCTCATCCTCCACAAACTGGCATTGCTTTTTATTAGTGTGTACATGAGAAAGAGCTCTGCTTCCTCTCTTCCTCTTGCTCCTAATTTTCTCTTTTATTTTTTATCCCCAAGTACACAAAAGGAGCAATTAATAAGATAAAGTTTCAGACACACAAAAAATTGATTATATCACTTTCTCTAATGGGAAAGCTCAGTTCAGTTCAGTTCAGTCACTCAGTCATGTCCGACTCTTTGCGACCATGGACTGTAGCACGCCAGGCTTCCCTGTCTGTCACCAAAACCTGGAACTTACTCAAACTCATGTCCAAGGAGTCAATGATGCCATCCAACCATCTCATACTCTGTTGTCACCTTCTCCTCCTGCCTTCAATCTTTCCCAGCATCAGGGGCTTTTCAAATGAGTCAGCTCTTCGCATCAGGTGGCCAAAATATTGGATTTTCTGCTTCAACATCAATTCTTCCAATGAATATTCAGGACTGATTTCCTTTTATAATGGACTGGTTGGATCTCCTTGCAGTCCAAGGGACTCTGAAGAGTCTTCTCCAGCACCACAGTTCGAAAGTATAAATTCTTTGGCAATCAGCTTTCTTTATAGTCCAACTCTCACATCCACACATGATTACTGGAAAAAGTAATATCTCTGTTTTTTAATATGCTGTCTAGGTTGGTCATAACTTTTCTTGCAAGGAGCAAGCGCTTTTTAATTTCATGGCTACAGTCATCATCTGCAGTGATTTTGGAGTCCTCCAAAATAAAGCCAGCCACTGTTTCCATTGTTTCCCCATCTATTTGTCCTGAAGTGATGGGACTGGATTCCATGATCTTAGTTTTTTGAATGTAAAGTTTTAAGCCAGCTTTTTCACTCTCCTTTTTCACTTTAATCAAGAGGCTCTAAAGTTCTTCACTTTCTGCGGTAAGGGTGGTGCCATCTGCATATCTGAGGTGAATGATTTTTCTCCTGGAAATCTTGATTCCGGTTTGTGCTTCATCCAGCGCAGCATTTCTCATGATGTACTCTGAATGTAAGTTAAATAAGCAGGGTGACAATATACAGCCTTGACATACTCTTTTCCCAATTTGGAACCAGTCTGTTGTTCCATGTTCAACTGTTGCTTCTTGACCTGAGTATACATTTCTTAGGAACAAGTCAGATGGCCTGGTATTCCCACCTCTTGAAGAATTTTCTAGTTTGTTGTGATCCACACAGTCAAAGGATTTTGCCTAGTCAATAAAGCAGAAGTAGATGTTTTTCTGGAACTCTCTTGCTTTTTTGTTGATTCAACAGATGTTGGCAATTTGATCTCTGGTTCTTCTGCCTTTTCTAAATCCAGCTTGAACATTTGGAATGTCATGGTTCAAGTATTGTTGAATCCAGGCTTGGAGAATTTTGAGCATTATTTTGCTAGCGTGTACTGTTGCAGTTTGAATATTCTTTGGCATTTGCATTCTTTGGGATTGGAATGAAAACTGACCTTTTCCAGTCCTGTGACCACTGCTGGGTTTTCCAGATTTGCTGGCATATTGAGTGCAACACTTCAACAGAATCATTTAGGAAATGGGCAAGCTCGCTTTGTGTAAAAACTCACTGTGTGTACACCCACTCTTCTATGTTGGACAGTGGTGAACCTCTTAGAACTCAGTGGTGAATCCTCTTAGAATCCTCTTAGAACTCATCCATCTCACTCTCCACTCTTTTTTTCACCTGGTTTGAAGAACAGTCATGAATACTTTTCACCCCTCTACCTGCAGCTCAGCCCAAGACTGCTTAAATGCCAGAATTTTAGTTTTTTATGTCTCTTGTGCCTTTGTGCTTGGTCATTTTTTTCTAACTGAGCTTTACCATACCTCTGCTTCCAACATCTCAAACATGAGACTAATTAATATCAAATTGACATTTTCTTTCATTTATAAGTATCCTTTGTATGCAGAATGAGTCTCATGGTAAATTTATAAGGAAGGGTCACTTATCAAGACAGGATTAGCATTAGGATATTGAGACGAGGATTGATTATAATTACTTCTCTAGAATCTGCCTTGTTTCTAGCTTTTCTCTTAGGTTAAGTTACCTCTCTAGAATCTGCTTTGTTTCTAGTTTTTCTCTTAGGTTAAGTTTTATCCTGAATTCATCATGATACAGAAATTACTATTTTGTAAAACAGGGGTAAATATAATTAGCATTCACAAAGCAAATTTGTAGAATCATATAACTCTCTGCCAGAAACCTGGACTCCAAATTCACCTCCACAAACAAGAACCTAGTATAGTACTGTTTGGCATTAGGCAAATCATTTAACCTGTGACCTGTTTCTTTCAAAGAGACAGATATAAAATACATTCTACTCACTTAAGTATATATTGTGTGAGTGTATGCTTAGTTGCTCTGTTCTGTTCTGTTCAGTCGCTCAGTCGTGTCCAACTCTCCGCGACCCCATGAATCACAGCACGCCAGGCCTCCCTGTCCATCACCAACTCCCGGAGTACACTCAAACTCATGTCCACAGAGTCGGTGATGCCATCCAGCCATCTCATTCTCCGTCATCCCCTTCACCTCCCGCCCCCAACCCTTCCCAGCATCAGAGACCTTTCCAGTGAGTCAACTCGTCGCATGAGGTGGCCAAAGTATTGGAGTTTCAGCTTTAGCATCAGTCCTTCCAATGAACATCCAGGATTGATCTCCTTTAGAATGGACTGGTTGGATCTCCTTGCAGTATAAGGAACTCTCAAGAGTCTTCTCCAACACCACAGTTCAAAAGCATCTATTCTTCGGCGATCAGCTTTCTTCACAGTCCAACTCTCACATCCATACATGACCACGGGAAAAACCATTGCCTTGATTAGACGGACCTTGGTTGGCAAAGTAATGTCTCTGCTTTTTAATATACTATCAAGGTTGGTCATAACTTTCCTTCCAAGGAGTAAGCGTCTTTTAATTTCATGGCTGCAATCAGCATCTGCAGTGATTTTGGAGCCCAAAAAAACAAAGTCTGACACTGTTTCCACTGTTTTTCCATCTGTTTCCCATGAAGTGATGGGACCAGATGCCATGATCTTTGTTTTCTGAATGTTGAGCTTCAAGCCAACCTTTTCACTCTCCTCTTTCACTTTCATCAAGAGGCTTTTGAGTTCCTCTTCACTTTCTGCCATAAGGGTAGTGTCATCTGCATATCTGAGGTTATTGATATTTCTCCCAGCAATCTTGATTCCAGCTTGTGCTTCTTCCAGCCCAGCCTTCCTCATGATGTACTCTGCATATAAGTTAAATAAGCAAGGTGACAATATACAACCTTGACGTACTCCTTTTCCTATTTGGAACCAGTCTGTTGTTCCATGTCCAGTTCTAACTGTTGCTTCCTGAGCTGCATACAGGTTTCTCAAGAGGCAGGTCAGGTGGTCTGGTATTCCCATCTCTTTCAGAATGTTCCACAGTTTATTGTGATCCACACAGTCAAACGCTTTGGCATAGTCAATGAAGCAGAAATAGATGTTTTTCTGAAACTCTCTTGCTTTCGCCATGATCCAGCGGATGTTGGCAATTTGATCTCTGGTGCCTCTGCCTTTTCTAAAACCTGCTTGAACATCTGGGAGTTCACGGTTCACATACTGCTGAAGCCTGGCTTGGAGAATTTTGAGCATGACTTTACTAGCATGTGAGATGAGGGCAATTGTCCGGTAGTTTGAGCATTCTTTGGCATTGCCTTTCTTTGGGATTGGAATGAAGACTGACCTCTTCCAGTCCTGTGGCCACTGCTGAGTTTTCCAAATCTGCTGGCATATTGAGTGCAGCACTTTCACAGCATCATCTTTCAAGATTTGAAATAGCTCAACTGGAATTCCATCACCTCCACTAGCTTTGTTCGTAGTGATGCTTTCTAAGGCCCACTTGACTTCACATTCCAAGATGTCTGGCTCTAGGTCAGTGATCACATTATCGTGACTATCTTGGTCGTGAAGATCTTTTTTGTACAGTTCTTCTGTGTATTCCTGCCACCTCTTCTTAATATCTTCTGCTTCTGTTAGGTCCATACCATTTCTGTCCTTTATCGAGCCCATCTTTGCATGAAATGTTCCCTTGGAATCTCTAATTTTCTTGAAGAGGTCTCTTGTTTTTCCTATTCTGTTGTTTTCCTCTATTTCTTTGCATTGATCACTGAGGAAGGCTTTCTTATCTCTCCTTGCTATTCTTTGGAACTCTGCATTCAGATGCTTATATCTTTCCTTTTCTCCTTTGCTTTTCGCCTCTCTTCTTTTTACAGTGGTATCCAATTCTCTGTGACCCTATGGGCTGTAGCACACCAGGCACCTCTGTCCATGGGATTTCCCAGGCAAGAATACTGGAACAGGCTGCCATTTCCTACTCCATGGGAACTTCCCAACTCAGGGATCAAAACTATCTGTCTTGCATCTCCTGCATTGGCAGGCAGATTCTTTACCACTAGTGCCACTTGGGAATGTGGTTGTTTAAATATATATATAGGTGGCGCTAGTGGTAAAAAACCCACCTGCCAATGCAGGAGACATAAGAGATGCAGGTTTGATCCCTGGGTAGGAGGATGGCAGGCTACAACCCATAAGGTCACAGAGAATTTGGCACAACTGAAGCAACTTAGCATGCATGCACACATATATATGGGCTTTCTTGGTGGCTCAGAGTGTAAAGAATCTGCCTGCAATGCAGGAGACCTAGGTTTGATCCCTGGATCGGGAAGATTCCCCTGGGGAAGGGAATGGCTACCTACTCTAGTATTCTTGTCTATAGAATTCCATGGTTAGAGAAACTTGGTGGACTACACCATGAAGTCACAAAGGGTCAGACATGGCTGAGTGACTAACACTTTCATATATATGTGCACATAAATATATATATATATAGGTATATATATATATATATATATATATATGTGTGTTTATAATATTATTTTATAGATGGAGAAACTGGCCATCCAGCTATCTCATCCTCTGTCATCCCCTTCTCCTCCTGTCTTCAATCTTTCTCAGCATCAGGGTATTTTCAAATGAGTCAGTTCTTCGCATCAGGTAGCCAAAGTATTGGAGTTTCAGCTTCAACATCAGTCCTTCCAATGAATACTCAGGACTGATTTTCTTTAGGATTGACTGGTTGGTTCTTCTTGTAGTCCAAGGGACTCTCAAGAGTCTTCAACACTAGAATTCAAAAGCATCAATTCTTCAGCATTCAGCTTTCTTTATAGTCCAACTCTCATATCCATACATGACTACTAGAAAAGTCATAGTTTTGACTAGATGGACCTTTGTTGGCAAAGTAATGTCTCTGTTTTTTAATATGCTATGTTGGTCATGACTTTTCTTCCAAGGAGTAAGCATCTTCTAATTTCATGGCTGCAGTCACCATCTGTAGTGATTTTGAAGCCCAAGAAAATAGTCTGTCACTGTTTCCCCATCTATTTTCAATGAAGTAACGGGGCCAGATGCTAATTTTCAGGCCATTCTCACTTGCATCCATTTTTGTATCATTCTTCAAAATGAAGAAAATTCCATAATGTGAGGTAATTTAGGGTAGCCTGGAATTCTGTCTTGTAATTCTTTAGCATTTTAGGTGTGGGAACCATAGTGTATAACTGTTGTACAGATGATTGAAGGATTTTACTCCCAGAATTAGATAAATATGCAGGCAGCAGCACTGATGAGTCTGAGCCCCAGTTGTATCACCTAGTCACCTACACAATGACATATCTGGCTGCTATGTTATAGATTGCCCTAATCTCTCAATCACATGACCTCCTTCTCATGTCCTACCCAGGAACCACTGTCTCCTCTCCACCTGTCTCTGTACTCCCATGACTGTCCTCTGGACTCTGAGGTGAGTGAGTTCTGAGATGGAACAGTCCCCAGTGATTAATGTGGCCTCTGGACCCCGGGCCCTTTGCCTATTCATTTGCCTGTTAATCTTGTTATATACAGATCAGACCTCTCACCACTCCCTGAGAGTTGGTGGAATAGCAACCTCAAAGCCAGAGCCACACAGTCTATTTAGACAGAAAAGGACTCCTTCCAGGGAGAATAGAGTCTCCTGATCCATCAGATCCCCCAAATTCCTCAAAAGTGAAATCCACCCAGTCTGTAACTGTCTTGTCTCTTTTCATCAAGCAAAAAAAAAGCCCTGGCTATTTTGACCTCACTGTCCTGGCTAATCCATCAATACTTACCCTCATCCCGTTTGTGTCTTTTCTGTGGAAAACTCACTCACCACTTCTTTCAACTTTTTTTCCAAATTTATGTCCCCCAGATTCCATGTTTTACATCACTTTTTAAAATCTTTAACCCTCATTGTGACTGATGTTTACAAACTACTTGGTATCACATCATTATTCTTGACTTTTATTATCATCCTGGGTAATTTTCATAATTGTGAAAAATTTTACTTGTGTAAAACCCTATCCTCTCAATTTCTCAGCCTTCTTTTCCCCTGGATCATTACCTTCATTTCATTTGTATTAGTGCTCCCACAGCTCCTCTTTACATCTCTTGATCAAATTTGGAAACATTTAGCTTTCAGAGCTGAGATGGAACAGTTGTCAATGATGAAAGCTCCTATAGTTCCAATTATTTAAGTCAGTTATGCACATTTTATATGTTTAAGATAAGTCATAAGGAGGTGAGAAAAAGGTTGGACACCAGGGATTAGAGGCTTTAATGAAGTCAGCTTTCATGATTTACCATCTCGAAGACTATATCATAAGCTTAAATAAATATATGTTCAAATATATTTTGCCTGTTTCATGCTACTTTTGGAAAGCCATTTTTGAATGCTCACTCTCTTTTTTATGTCTCTATACATGTAAATATATAAAATACAATAATATAAAAGCACATAATATTAGTTTTAACTTATTAAATATATTAAATAATTATCTAAATATTTGGAAAATGGACAAGATAAAATTTATAAAGAAGTACAACTTTTAAAATTTTATTGTGACACCACAAAAAAATCACCTCCTACTTTGGAAACAGTGCTCTATTTTTTGGTCCCATTCTCCTTATATAAAACTTATCTAGAAAGTTCTGATTCTGAATGCCATCACTAGACCATTGAGCTCTTGCAGAGTAAGAACCACAAATGCAGATTTTGCTCTTTGTTATAGACATGCTCTCCATTTTAACTGAGTACTCAATACCACCAAATGGAGAAAGCAATGGCAACCCACTCCAGTATTTTTGCCTGGGAAATTCCATGGACAGAGGAGCCCTGCAGGCGATAGTCCATGCAGTCGCAAGAGTTGGACCTGATTCAGCAACTAAACAATCAATGATACCACTAGTTAATCGGTTTTTGTTCTAGTTAGCTTTCTCTTATTTCATACAGCTAGCAATTCAATGCTTTCTACTCTCTGAACTCTAACCTAGCTGCTGCTGCTGCTGCTAAGTCACTTCAGTCGTCACTCTGTGCAACCCCATAGACGGAACCCCACCAGGCTCCCCAGGCCCTGGGATTCTCCAGGCAAGAACACTGGAGTGGGTTGCCATTTCCTTCTCCAATGTGTGAAAGTGAAAAGTGAAAGTGAAGTCGCTCAGTCGTGTCATAGCGACCCCACGGACTACAGCCAACCAGGCTCCTCCATCCATGGGATTTTCTAGGCAAGAGTACTGGAGTGGCTTGCCATTGCCTTCTCTGCTATCCTAGCTACTCACCTTTATTTTCACCGAGGGACTTGCTCTCAGTCTCACTAGATGACTACATACTTCACAAAGTGTATATAAACCATCAAGTAAATTCTCTCAACTTTCTGCCACCTTATTCACAACATGTCTTGGCAACCATGTTTTGTTGTTTTTGTTTGTTCGTTTTCTTTCTCTTTATTAGAAACTCACAGTTTGCCCAGAACAATCTCTTATTCAGGTCATCCCAGGATAATTATTAATAGTGCCTCCTTACATTATTGAAATGTTACCCTAATCATACTGGAAGCTCCCCCTACCCTCTACTTCTGTCCTAATAACAGGATATTATTACTTTTTGCCTATCTGTTGATTATGCCATTCTTTTCTTGTATCTTATACATTTGATTATCCTCTGGCTTCCATCAGTATTAATTTTTCCTATAATAAAAATTAATTTATTCCATGATTTCTTTAGCTACTTCTCTTTCTCAGCTCACACCTTTTGAAAAAGTCCTCAGATTAAACAAAAACAATGGCAACCCACTCCAGTACTCTTGCCTGGAAAATTCCATGGACAGAGGAGCCTGGTAGGCTACAGTCCAAGGGGTCGCAAAGAGTCAGACATGACTGAGCCACTCCACATCATGTCACTTATAGTTTACAACACATAAACTACTTGAAAAAGTTTCCTTGATTCTATAGTTAGAGAAATTTGGGCATCCTCCCTATCTACTGTTTTAATAATACTTTTTTCCAGGGAAATAGTGACAATAGGAGATATATATATATATATATATAAGAAATAATGCATTTGCTCATGCAGTTGTGGAGGCTGAGCAGTTCCAAATCTGTAGAAGACAACTTCAAGGCTCAGGAAAGATGATGATAGAGCCCTAGTCTGAATCTGAAAGCCTGAGAATCAGGAGAGACAACAGTGTAAATTCCAACCCTAGTTCAAGTCTGAGGGCAGAATAAGACTGATATCCCAGCTTGAAGGCAGTCATGCAGAGAGAATGAATTCTCCCTTAGCATATTTGCACCATTCAGCCTTCCATGAATTGGATAAGGCATACTAACAGTGGGGAGGGCAACCTGCTTTCTTTAGTCTACTAATTCAAATGCTAATCTCATCTAGAAACACCTTCACAGAAATACTCAGAATAATGTTTAAGCAAATATCGGGGCAACCCATGGCCTAGTAAATTTGACATTTAAAATTAACCATCAGAAGTCTGTAATGTCAACGTGGCACCTATATGCACCTCCTTTAACTATACTTAATTTCCAAGTAAAGAAAATAAGACCAAAATGCTACCTCATATGATACAGCTATGCTATGTACTGTCAAACTACACTAATCTCTTCCCTGTAATAGTGATGTTTACTTTTCTCCTTGATACCTTATAACTTAAATACTATGATGTAAAGCTAAAAATACTTAACTAATTAGTATTAGTTAGTAATCCTGTCTTGATTGGATTATTATAGTTTTACATTGACCTTAACCACAGGACATTTGGGATCACCTATATTGCAGACATACTCTTCCTTTCCTCTGTGAAGTAGCAGTTCAATTTCCCCTTTGTAGTCACAATCAGTCACTCCAGTTAGCACAGTAATAAACTTTGTTGATTCAGAAACTCAGGAGCCCAACGTGTCTGAGTAGCCTTAACTTTCAGTTCAGTCAAATCATTGTTGTGGCTCTAGATAGAAGCATTCCTCCCTTTGGAACCAATACCTTTAAGTCAACAGAGCATAAGATTGCAGTAACAGCCAGCAAAACTTTTACTGGAGGGTCATTTGGGGTAGTAGGGAGTGCTGCCATTCCAGTTTTACACCTTTATTCCTGGACATGTGAATTCTGGATTTGGTAGAAAGAGCATCATATATTGGATACTGATTCAGATAAGAAGTTTGTCCCAACCCTGTAAGACATTGTCACCTACCTGACACTTAATCTTCGAAATGCTCTTCTACCAGTCCATCAAACTAGCTACTTTAGGATGGTGGGGAGTATTGAATGACCATGGGCATATACCCATTGTACTCACTTTATTTGCTGTGAAGTGAGTTCCTTAATCAGAAACTATGCTCTGTGTAATGACATGATGGTGGATAAGGCATTCTCCAAGTCCACAGGTGATATTTTGGCAGAAACATTATATGCAGGGATTAAATACATAGCCAGAGTAAGTGTCTACTCCAATAACAGTACCATGCTGCCTCTTCCATGACGGAAGTTGTTCAATATATTCAACCTGCAATTAAATAGTTGGTCAATCAACCCATGGGATGGTACCATATTAGTGACTTGGTATTGATGTCTGATTGGGAATTTGGAAGCAGTCATAGCAAGATAGGTTATTGCTGAGCTCATGTGTAGCCTCCATCTCGGCCTCTACGGTCATTTTGTTAAGGAGCTCATTGGGTAATGACAGGGATGGCTTGGGATGAAGGCTGATAGGTATTCACAGAACAGTTTGATAATTAAAATAATCTTCTGTTAAGATTACCTTTTGGTGAGTATTCACATTGAAGAAAATATCTTCATGTTTTTTACCCACTTGTGACACGTCTTCCCCAAATTTTCTTGTCATCAATTTTCTAATCATGTTCTATTTAGTTCCCCGATCATGGAGCTAAGCCATGAATTCAGTATATAATTGCACATCTGGTCATTTATCCCTCCAAGCAAATTGAAAAACCAGGTGCACTACTTGAAATTCTGCTCCTGGGTGCTATAGTGATCCACATTCTGGTGCTGTGTGCTTATTGTGTAGAACCATCTGAGCCTCTTGATGAAAGCGAAAGAAGAGAGTGAAAAAGTTGGCTTAAAACTCAACATTCAGAAAACTAAGATCATGGCATCTGGTCCCATCACTTCATGGCAAATAGATGGGGAAACAGTGAAAACAGTGACAGACTATTTTTTTGGCCTCCAAAATCACTGCAGATGGTGATTGCAGCTGTGAAATTAAAAGACGCTTGCTCCTTGGAAGAAAAGCTATAACCAACCTAGACAACTTATTAAAAAGCAGAGACATTACTTTGCTGACAATTGGAAGGACTGATGCTGAAGCTGAAACTCCGATACTTTAGCCATCTGATGTGAAGAACTGACTCATTTGAAAGACCCTGATGCTGGGAAAGATTGAAGAAGGGAGAAAGGGGATGACAGACGAGAAGATGGTTGGATGGCATCACCGACTCAAAGGACATGAGTTTGAATAAACCCTGGGAACTAGTGATGGACAGGGGAGCCTGGCATGCTGCAGTCCATAGGCTCGCCAAGAGTCAGACATGAATGAGTGACTGAACTGAACTGATTTGTAACCAGGCTGAAGTCTTCTCTTCCTTGGTCTAGTGATCATAGGCAGCTAGCAATGAGATAATACTTGCAGGCTGGAAGAGAGACTCCAGTGTGACAGTGTAGCAGGAGTGGGGATAATGGACATTTAAGCCACTTTTCTATATAACTTGCATGAATCTTCATGACATGTTCAGGCCCAAACACTTGTATCCCACTTCTGTGTGATGATGACTTGCTGCTATTCAATCCACCTTTATAGCTTGATGGGTCATGTAATATCTAGTTCATGATGGGTAGCTCAAGTCACATAGTAACTAAGGGGCCTGTAGTTAATCATTCCATTTTTTACTAGGGCCCAACAGTTCAGTTCAGTTCAGTCACTCAGTCGTGTCCGACTCTCTGCGACCCCATGAATCACAGCACGCCAGGCCTCCCTGTCCATCACCAACTCCCGGAGTACACTCAAACTCATGTCCACAGAGTCGGTGATGCCATCCAGCCATCTCATTCTCGGTCTTCCCCTTCTCCTCCCGCCCCCAACCTTTCCCAGCATCAGAGTCTTTTCCAGTGAGTCAACTCGTCGCATGAGGAGGCCAAAGTATTGGAGTTTCAGCTTTAGCATCAGTCCCTCCAATGAACATCCAGGATTGATCTCCTTTAGAATGGACTGGTTGGATCTCCTTGCAGTATAAGGGACTCTCAAGAGTCTTCTCCAATACCACAGTTCAAAACCATCGATTCTTCGGCGATCAGCTTTCTTCACAGTCCAACTCTCACATCCATACATGACCACGGGAAAAACCATAGCCTTGTTTAGACGGACCTTGGTTGGCAAAGTAATGTCTCTGCTTTTTAATATATGATCAAGGTTGGTCATAACTTTCCTTCCAAGGAGCGGGCGTCTTTTAATTTCATGGCTGCAATCAGCATCTGAAGTGATTTTGGAGCCCAAAAAAATAAAGTCTGACACTGTGTCCACTGTTTTTCCATCTATTTCCCATGAAGTGATGGGACCAGATGCCATGATCTTTGTTTTCTGAATGTTGAGCTTCAAGCCAACCTTTTCACTCTCCTCTTTCACTTTCATCAAGAGGCTTTTGAGTTCCTCTTCACTTTCTGCCATAAGGGTAGTGTCATCTGCATATATGAGGTTATTGATATTTCTCCCAGCAATCTTGATTCCAACAGGAGGATAGAAACTATTTCTTAAAAGAAGATGAGCTCATTGTGATTTTAATTTGCATTTCCCTGGTGTTTAGTGATGCTGAGCACATTTTCATAAATCTGTTGGTCACTTGTATATCTTCTTTGGAGGAATGGTTAAGTCCTTTGTCTATTATGGGTTATTTGGTTTTTGCTATTGAGTTATACGAGTTCCTTATATATTTGAGATATTAGCCCTTTATCAGTTATATGGGTTGCACATATTTTTACCTGTTCTCTAAGTTTCCTTTTCATTTTGATTGATTTTTTTCTTTACTATGCAGAATCATTTTAGTTGGATGTAGTCATACTTGTCTATTTTTTTCTTTTTTGCCTATGCTTTTGGTGTCATAGCCAAGAAGTCATTACCAAGACCAGTGTCAAGAAGCCTTTTCCTACTTTCTTCTAAAAGTGTTATTTTCAGGTGTTAACATTTATGTCTTTAATCTCTTTTGAGTTGTTTTTGTGTAGGATATAAAATGAGTCCAATTTTATTATTTTGCCCATGGATATTCAGCTTTTCCAACACCATTTATTGAAAGGAATATCCTTCCCCATTTTCTGTTCTTAGCATCCTTGTTGAAGATCAGTTTATCATATATGTTTGGTTTATTTCTGGGCTCTCTATTCTGTTCCATGATTTATATGTTTGTTTTTATGCCAGTTCCATATTGTTTTGACTACTGCAGTTTTGTAATATATTTATGTCTTGTATTATTTTCCTGATTTTTTAAGTTGTTAAAGTTATTTTGTAGTTCATTGGGCATCTTTAAGATAACTACTTGAATTTTTTGTCAGGGAGTTTGTAGGTCTCTATTTCTTTAGGTTCAGTTTAAGAACCTTATTTTGTTCCCATTTCCTTCTCCAGTGGATTGAACCTGGGTCTCCTGCATTGCCAGTAGATTCTTTACCATATGAGCCACCAGGGAAGTCCCTTGGTCATGTCATATTTCCCTAATTCTTTGCAATTCTTGTGGCCATGCATTGGTCTCTGCACATTTGAAGACACAAATCCACGTCTTCTTTGCAGACTGGTTTCAGCAAGGAAAGTCCCTCATCAGTCAATCTGGCCAAAGCATAGTGTATGAGTGGGCTACCTGCCAGGATCTACATGTGGGCAGGCCCAATAACAGGTTCCCAGAATGGACAAGCCTGTTTCCTGCAGAAGTTGGGGAGCGATGGGCAAGGTGTTGAGATCCTTACTTTAGCCATTGAGAGTTTCTGCCCCTTTCTTTTGTTCTTAGCTAACCCCAAGTGATCCAACATTGCTGGTTCCCTCAGTGTCTTGCATGAGGCTTTGAGAGAAGTGGTCTCTGAAGGTCTGGGAAAGTCAGATGCTCATTTTACTCTCTCTCTCCCCCATGGAGCTGTGATGTGCTGCTTTAGGGGAGGGGCAAAGCAATACTGCTTTTCTTACCCTTTTCAATATATTTTTTCTTATTTCTATACTGCTCCAGGATGCTATAGCTTCATCTAGATCCTGGAGATTTCATGAAGTCATTTTTATCCATGGATGATTGTTAAACAGGTGTTTCAGTGAGAAAGGCTGGAACTTCCCATTCTTTTATCAGGCTGACATCATTCTTTGTTAAATTTAATATGTATTAATCAGCGATGACTTTGTGATCAACTGAACCACTCATAATTATTAATTTAATTATATTCAAGAGTTTGGTGTAACAAGTAAAACTATCATGAATATTTTGCTAAATTAGTACTCATTTAAGCATAAGTAAAATTTTAATTGTCTGATACATGGGAATTTTGAAGAGTAGACAATTATTAAAATGATCTTTGACCTGAATTTTGAGTAGTTTTACCATTTCCAAGGGCTTTCCAGTGGTAAAGAACCTGCTTGCCAATGCAGGAGACATAAGAGAGGCAGCTTTGATCCCTGGGTCGGGAGGATCCCCTGGAGAAGGGCACGGCAACCCACTCCAGAATTCTTGCCTGGAGAATCCCCATGGACAGAGGAGTCTGGTGGATTACAGTCCTTAAGGTCACAAAGAGTTGAATACAACTGAAGTGACTTAGCACACACATATCATTTCCAAGTATTTGTTGTGTCATGAAACAAGTTGCATTGTTTTGCTATCTACTCATATTCTTCCTTGAAAATAAACAACTAAAATCTTGGAACTTGCCTATGGGATAAAGGGTTAATTAACAATATAGATTTACATTTCTCTTTGATTGCATAAAATTCTTATTATAATTGGCTTTCATCATGGATAAAGTGTTTATGTTCATTTATGTTAATTGTTGACCTTTTCTTTTGATTAATGGTAACCAATTAAAATTAATACATATTTCATGCTGACCTAACATGGTATATATCTAGACTAAATGTGGAAATGAGTGTTTTATGCAGGCAGCGTAAAATTAGGCACACAAAACAGATTTTTAACAAACTGTTCTTCAGTGTGAGAGCAATTGTTTTAGCATTCTAATTCACTATAAAATGAAACAGAATTCTGAGAAACAAACAAAAATTAACATTGATCAAGTGTTCCAGGCATACCTAACCAAAGGCCTAAGATATCTAATTGTTGAATATGCTTGGAACCAAATTGTGAAAATCTAGAGTTGTCAGAGTTTAGGGAGATGATCTTCCCAATATATTTAATACTATAAAGGCCAAAATGTAAGCATTGTGTTTACTTCTGAATATCACCCTTGAGAGGAGATATTCATATGCTGGAGCTTGTCTAATACATGGATTGTTGAGACCTCAGACCACATAATTAACTATTGGAATAACTGGGGTATTGGCCTGGAAGAAAGGTCAATCAGAAAACAAAAATAAATAAATAAATAAACTTAATAATGGTCTTCAAATATTTAAGGGACTTTTATATTGTGCACCAATTAGAATTGTTTTATTTTTTTTGGCTTTCAGGAGGTGGGAAGTAGATGAAAAATTAAGACTATAAATTTCAACTTAACTTAAAAAAAATCTCCTTCTAATATTCAGAGTCACTTCAGTTCAGTTCAGTTCATTTCAGTCGCTCAGTCGTGTCTGGCTCTCCACGACCCCATGAATCATAGCACGCCAGGCTTCCCTGTCCATCACCAACTCCCAGAGTTCACTCAAACACATGTCCACAGAGTCGGTGATGCCATCCAGCCACTTAAAAATGCTATCATGGTTTGTTTTAACAAGAAAAGTGTTATCACTGGAAATAGTCAAGGATATTAAACTGTCATTGAGTTGTGAGGATATAGAGTAGATTCAAAGATCTAATAGATACCTGGCTTAGCTATATAATTAGATTAACTCTATCAATGCCTTTTCTAAATGTGATTATTTCTGAATATGCAATATAAAAATGATTATAGAAGCTAATTTATAAAGGAATGACATACTAAGAAATATGAAATAGAGACATTTATCAAAATAGGTACTGGTCATACACACTGGAAACTACAAAATAATACTGAGAGAAATAAGAGTCCTAAATAAATGGTAAGATATGCCAAACTGATATGAAAATCCAAAAAATCTAAAATAGTTAAAGCAATTTTGTAAAATAACAACAAAGTTAGAGAAATAGCACTATGATTCAAAGCTTTACATGGACATGTTTATATAATCCACATAATCGATAGTATGTAGAGAGAGATATACAGATATATAGATAGAGAGTTGGCACGGAATGAAAAATAAATCAGGGCAGTGGGAAATGGGCAAAATCAAGACATTGAAACAAGCATTTCACAAAGTAAGATATATAATGTGAAGTAAGTATTGAAAGGATGCTTAGCATCTTTAGTAATCAGGAAAATCTAGTTAAGAACACAATTAGATACAATTCCTCACCTATTAGAATGGTTGACACTGAGAAAACAAGTGTAATGCAGAGCCACTTTAACACTTACACATTGTAGGTAAGAATACAAAATGATAGAGCCACTTTGGAAAACTATTTGATAGTATCTTAAATGTGTACCTATTATACCACCCAAAATTTTCAGTTATCAAAGAGATGAGAAGAAATTCATTCATTAAAAAACTTGTACAGTAATATTCATAAAAGCTTTATTCATAAGGATCAAGAAACGAGAGCAACCTAAATATTTATTAGCAAGTAATTTAACAAACATATTTTCATAAATTCATACAATGGGATACTTCTAAATAATACAAAGAAACAAGCTGCTGATATAGGAAATAATATGGATGAATATAAAAAATAATATGCTGTAGGAAATAAACCAGATGAATACAAGTTCATAGTGTATGAATCTACTTATATGAAATGTTAGAAAGTCAAATATTAGCAGAAAGTAAGTCTGAATTTCATGGATACGTTGCACTGACTGCAAAGAGGCACTTCGGAAAATTTGGGGTTGGTAGAAATGCTTTATATTTTAATTTTAATAGTGGTTAAACAGAAATATACATTATCCAAATTCATTAATTGTATAATTAAAAATAGCACACTTTATTTCTATATTCATATCTCAGTTTATTTTTTCAAAAAAATGATGAAAAATGTGTAAAGATATACATGTTGAATGTAATCAGAATGTAAGGAGCTAAACAGTATGTAAACATCTTGAGTGATTATTTTAAGAACAAACACAGTAAAGAAACATTGCCCCAAAACTACTGAATGATCAGGTCACTAAAGAAAAAGATACAGAATGGATAAAAAAGGAGGTGGAAAAGGAAGGATAGACTGTTTGTATTAATCGCTACTTTTCTGTGTAAACAATGACTAAATATGTCAATGTAGCCGTAACATCTCATTATAAAGGAAAATGGCAATATTCTCCTAGTGTTTTCAGGAAATGATGTTTTTGTAAGTAATATAATTTAAAGCAGGCTTGAAAGAATGTTCTGCTGCTACATCATCCCAAACTGTCTTTTCAATAAAAAAGACATATGGTATTAATTATGGGATGGCAATGTGAAAGGCACATGTTAATTTTCATGTGAAAGAAACTGCATAAAATATTTTTATAACTGTCATCATCATTATTATAACACTTCCTAGATACTTGCCCAGCCCTGAAAAAATTTTTTCAAATTTTATGTCAGTTGCACAAGGCTGAAAAACAAAGATGTTTCTCTTATCACATTAAGAATAACAATCTTTTTTTTTTAATATCTGAGTAAAAAATATCAGGGAGATGAAATGCACTTGCTGATAATTTTGAAATTTTTTAGGTTACACACATATACCTTAGTGTAAAACCTCAGATATATATGGGAATATAAGTATGTATATATATACAGTGTGTGTGTGTATGTGAATGCTCACTCATGTCTGACTTTTTGCCACCCCACGGACTATAGCCCACCAGATACCTCTGTCCATGGAACTTTCCAGGCAAGAGACACTGGAGTGAGTTGCCTGCCCTCCAGGGGATCTTCCTGACCCAGGGATCCAACCTGCATCTCTTATGTTGCCTGCATTGGCAGGAGGGTTCTTTACTACTTGCACCACCTGGGAATCCCAAAGCGAAAGTGTTAGTTTATCAGTTGTAGCCTGAGACCCCATGGACTGTAACCTGCCAGGCCCCTCTGTCCTTGGGATTTTCCAGGCAAGAATACTGGAGTGGGTTGCCATTTCCTTTTCCAGGGAATCTTCCCAACCCATGAATCAATCCTGAGTCTCCTGCATGGCAGGCAGATTCTTTACCAACTGAGCTGTGAGGGAAGCCCTTACTATGCAGTATAAAAGCAAGCAGAGTGACAGGATATTATTTCTTTCTCATAGATTCATTATAACCTTGTGGCATCAAAAACACATAAAAGTAAAAAAGTTGAAAGTGTTGGTCACTCAATCATGCCCAACCCTTTGCAATTTCATGGACCATAGACCACCAGGCTCCTCTGATCATGGTATTCTCTAGGGAAGAATACTGGAGTGGGTAGCTATTCCCTTCTCCAGGGGATCTCCACAATGGAAGGAATCAACCTGGGTTATCTACATTGCAGAAATATTCTTTACTATCTGAGCCACCAGGGAAGCCCTGAAAACACATGGTCCTAGTGTATCCGTGATTTAAGATTTGGCAAGTCTGTTTACTTCATATTTGGGTCACAACTTTGTTGTATTTTTTCTCTCCACTTATTGTACTGTACAGAAAAATATATACTATATATACTTATTATATATATTTTTAAGAAACTAAAAGTAATTTAAAATCTCAGTACTATACTATGTAATGTCTATAGTATTACATATTATATAATTTAAAATCACAATAATACATATGATATATATTTATATATTATAATTTATATGTGATAAAATGGTATTAAATTATAACATATACATAATTAATATAATATATAATATTAATATATAATATATTATATATAAATATTATTGAATTTTGAATTATATAATATATAATACTATAGATATTATATTATTGAGATTCTAAATTGTTTTTGGTTTCTTAGAATCATATACAAATATCTTCTTAAACTTGTGGCTGATATGTTTTAGGTTTTTATTCTGTTACTTGAATTTGGAGGCTCTTGATTTCCTATTTTATTTTGGATGGTTATTATTCAGGTCTATCATAAACTGTTATGTCATTCTGAACTTCATTTGTATTAAAGTTTTGGAGTAATCCCTTTTTTTTCCCTTCTTTTAGTCTTCACATTTATTTGACTGAAGTACATTCTCCAAGTAACTTCCTTAGATAAATTGAATGTTATTGTATTGAATGTTATTGTATTGAATGTTAACTTTCTGAATCTTTGTCTCTCTAAAATTACTAATTCAGTCAAGTATAGAATTTCGTAGGGTGAAATTGTTTTCTCAAAATTCATGTCATTGATTCCCTATACCACCGCTGTTGCTGAAAAATAACATGGATCTTAGTTTCTCAGATGATGCTAGTCTTTACCTCCTTGCTTCCTTTCTCTCTCACTCCCCTCTCCCTTTGCTGAAATGTATCTATATCTATCTATGTCTGTATGTATATATATATATATATATATATATATATCAGGACCTAGAAATGAGGAGTTTTGATATATGAGGACAGGAGTAGAATGATGTTGTAGCTCAAGAAAAGAAAGAGAACTAACTCTACTTTTTGTTCTATTGGATACCTCAGGAGTTTGGGTAATGCCTACCACACTGGTGAGGGTGGATCTTCTTTACTCAGTTTCAGTTCAGTTAAGTTCAGTCACTCAGTTGTGTCCAACTCTTTGCGACCCCATGAATCACAGCACGCCAGGACTCCCTGTCCATCACCAACTCCCAGAGTTCACTCAAACTCATGTCCATTGAGTCGGTGATGCCATCCAGCCATCTCATTCTCTATCATCCCCTTCTCCTCCTGCCCCCAATCCCTCCCAGCATCAGAGTCTTTTCCAGTGAGTCAACTCTTCGCATGAGGTGGCCAAAGGATTCAGCTTTAGCATCAGTCCTTCCAATGAACACCCAGGATTGAGCTCCTTTAGAATGGACTGGTTGGATCTCCTTGCAGTCCAAGGAACTCTCAAGAGTCTTCTCCAACACCACAGTTCGAAAGCATCAATTCTTTGGTGCTCAGCTTTCTTCACAGTCCAACTCTCACATCCATTACTGACCACTGGAAAAACCATAGCCTTGACTAGACGGACCTTTGTTGGCAAAGTAATGTCTCTGCTTTTTAATATTCTATCTAGGTTGGTCATAACTTTCCTTCCAAGGAGTAAGCATCTTTCAATTTCATGGTTGCAATCACCATGTGCATTGATTTTGGAGTCCAGAAAAATAAAGTCAGCCACTGTTTCCACTGTTTTCCCATCTAGTTCCATGAAGTGATGGGACCAGATGCCATGATCTTAGTTTTCTGAATGTTGAGCTTTAAGCCACCTTTTTCACTCTCCTCTTTCAGTTTCATCTTGAGGCTTTTTAGTTCCTCTTCACTTTCTGCCATAAGGGTGGTGTCATCTGCATGTCCGAGGTTATTGATATTTCTCCCGGCAATCTTGATTCCAGCTTGTGCTTCTTCCAGCCCAGCGTTCCTCATGATGTACTCTGCCTATAAGTTCAATAAGCAGGGTGACATATACAGCCTTGGTGTACTCCTTTTCCTATTTGGAACCAGTCTATTGTTCTATGTCCAGTTCTAACTGTTGCTTCCTGACCTGCATACAGGTTTCTCAAGAGGCAGATCAGGTGGTCTGGTATTCCCATCTCTTTCAGAATTTTCCACAGTTTATTGTGACTCAGTTTACTGATTCAAATAAATATCTCTTCTAGAAACATCCTGTCAGACACACCAAAAAATAGTGTTTTACCAGCTATCTGGGCATCCCTTAGCCTGGTCAAGTTGACATATAAAATTTACCATCACGTCTGTGTTTTTTTTGGCTTGTATTTTCAGACCATCCAAGATTTTACCCTGTTGACAATATCTTCAACTCACATTTTCTGATGTTTTTCCATGTTAACTCCAGGTGGGAAAAAATCCATCCTGGATGATTTAAACTAGCCATTTTTCAGTTTTCTATTCCCTGATAGCTAAATTGAGCTGAACAAAAATCAACAAATCACCCAGACTAATGCTAATACAAAAGTATGATGCACAAACTGAAACAAGATCAAAATCGTTATGTTACTTATGCATTTCCCTGCTCTATTATTTTTCTATTCTTCACAGCTACTATTTAAAACTTAAATTATCTTATATTTCACATCCTCACATCTCCCCTTGACTTTCTTCATGCAAATGATGTCCTAACTTATTTACACAGACTTTAGAAGTCGCAAACAAGGGCTTGTCACAACTCCTATATTATTGACTATACACTTAGCTGCATTTTAATCCATCTTTGGTTTCTTTCCTTCTATACATTAGAAAAGAGTTCTCTGTAAATACCTCCTACAAAGCTTGCTTGGTTTTCTGTGTTGAGACTACACAGAACCAGAAAAGAGATTCTAGCATAGAAACGCACTAGGAGATAGTGTATAGTTTAGGTGAAAAATTACGGTAGCTTGGTCTGGGGGTATAGCAGTGGAAATTATGAGAAATGGTCAAATCCTGATGTAGCTTTAAAGCCAGCAATATTTGCTTTAGGACTAGATGGAATGTGTGAGAGAAAGAGAAGTCAAGGACATCTCCAAGATTTTTAACTATTGAAGATTACCAGTTGCTGAGTTAGGTAAGACCTAAAAAAGTAGAAGGATTTGGGGGAAAAATATCAATTTTGGCATCTTTAGGTTTAAGATAACATATCCAAGTGGATATGTTAAGTAGTTGATTGTATTTATAATTCTGAAATTCTGGGAAATCTCCAAGTTGGGTATTTATATTTGCATTCCATAAACATGCAGACGTACTGAAAGGATAAGCCCAAATAAAGCCACCAAGGAAATACACTGAAGAAGAAAAGAAAGTCCACCTAAGAACTAAACTCCGGGGCATTTTATTTAGCAAGATTTGTTTTGGTTACAAAGATGAGTAACAGCTACAAAGAGAGACAGAAATAGATAGGATGAGTTACCAACCTGGGAGTCAATGTAGGAATTGTTTCCAGCCGAAAAGAGTGATAAAGGCAGTGTCAAATTTCAGAGATGAATACAATGGGAATTTAGAATTATCTGTTGGATTTCACATTGTAGATGGAGATTATTTGTGACCTTGTCGAGAGCAGCTTCAGTGGAACAAAGGTGAGAAATGGAGTTAGAGAAAGCACTTATATCACCACCTGTTTTGATAGGATATAAAATATTATATAGAAGCATTAGCATGTGTATATTGTGGTAACAGTAATACTGTATAGAGACAAAAATTGTTACAGTACTTCTAAGGAAATAGTTGCTGGATCAAATATCCTTGAGTAAGTGATTGGCCTCTGTTAGAAGCAAAGAAAATTCTGTCTGTCTATCTATGTAGCCATCTATCTGTTGGTAAAAGAAGAGAAGACAGGATATATGGCCAAGTAGGTGGTAGGCATTTTGGAAACTTGTAAAATTATGTTTTACATCTATTTTCTCAGAGAAATGTGAAGCAAGGTTATCACTCACTCAAGAGTGAAGATGGTGGAGGAGGTTTTTGATATTTGAGAAGGCATTGGAGTAATCATTTAGGAAAATGGGAGGACAGTTGACTCTAGAAAAAACAATCAGTTACACAATGTTAAGTTTATATATTTTGTCATTTTCTATAGATCTATTTTTAAAATCATATTTTATTACCACAACTATACACTGATGGCCAAAGAATTGATGCTTTTGAACTGTGATGTTGGAGAAGACTCTTGAGAGTCCCTTGGACTGCAAGGAGATCCAACTAATCCATTCTAAAGGAGATCAATCCTGGGTGTTCATTGGAAGGACTGATGCTAAAGCTGAAACTCCAATACTTTGGTCACCTCACGTGACGAGCTGACTCACTGGAAAAGACTCTGATGCTAGGAGGGATTGGGGGTGGGAGGAGATGGGGACAGCAGAGAATGAGATGGCTGGGTGGCATCACCGACTCAATGGATGTGAGTTTGAGTGAACTCCGGGAGTTGGTGATGGACAGGGAGGCCTGGCGTGCTGTGATTCATGGGGTCGCAAAGAGTCAGACACGACTGAGCGACTGAACTGAACTGAACTGATACATGCAAATAATACGTGTTCAAAGCTTTTTTCTAGTCTTCTATAAGGAAGCTGATGACATTTCTACTAAAATGTCAACTATTTTAAGCCCTCTCAGAGGACAGTGCTAGGAGATCACACACTTATACACACACATACAAACACACACAAAAATCCTTCCTGCAGTAATATATTATGGTGTATCATTGCAGGTATATGATGCAATGATGTACATTATACTGTAATATAATAGTATATTATAGCTATATTACTCCATATGATATATCATATGGTATACAATATACTATGGTATATCTTTGCAGGAAAGATCTGTGTGTGTGTGTGTGTGTGTGTGTGTAAGTAGGAATGAACGTACCAACCACTCTGATCTTGGTTTGTAAAGGCCATGTTCGAATAAAGCTCCTTGGAGAAGTAGTTGATTCCAGAGCAGGAGCATGGAAAATACAAGATGAGCCTATAGAGTGTCTTGTAATGTCAGAAAGTAAATACTCAGAAAATGGAAAGGGATACATTAAAAGGGCAAAGGAGCCAACCTTAAAGATGTCTTAATTGCAAAACTAGAGCCAAGTGAGTAACAAAAAAAGAATAATAATAATAATAATAGTATTCAATTATAACCTCTAGAATAAAATAATATTCTTAATATAGATAAATAATGGATAAATACATGGAGAAGAGAGAGTGTTTTCTTACCAAATTATAATGAATGCGGAAGAAGCAAGGGATAAAAGAAAATTGCAGTAAGAGTTGTTGCATGGTGAATGTTAGAAGTTGTGGGTGAAAGTTTGAGGAAATATAGGACATTTATAGTCCGAAAGGGTGCCTCCCAAGATACTTTTTAATGACAAAGGGAGAATACTGATCTTACAATAGAAACCTTGTGTGATACAACCTTGACCAAGTAGTTAAGAATAGCATCACCAATAAAAAGATACACTGGAATTGTGTACTCCTAATACATGAATTTTATGATACTCATCAGGAACATCAGAGAAATCCAAAGTGAGGGGCATTAGAAAATTGTTTCTTAGTACTCTTTGAAAGTGTCAAGGTTAAGAAAGACAAAGTGAGGTAGAACTCTCAAAAACTGGAAGATGCTAAAGAAGGAGGAGACAAAAGAACTAAATGTATTATTGGATTCTAGATTGGATCAGGTAACAAAAGGACTTCAAAGAAAAACTAAGAAAATTCAAATAATATCTGTGATTTAGTTTAAAAAATAATAAATAGGGAGGCGAACAAGATGGCGGAGGAATAGGACGGCAAGACCACTCTCTCCCCTACAAATTCATCAAAAGAACATTCGAACGCGGAGTAAAGTCCACAAAACAACTTCTGAATACTGGCAGAGGACATCAGGCACCCAGAAAAGCAGCCCATTGTCTTCGAAAGGAGGTAGGAAAAAACATAAAAGATAAAAAGAGAGACAAAAGAAGTAAGGATGGAGCTACGTTCCGGGAAGGGAGGCTTTAAAAAGAGAGAAGTTTCCAAACACCAGGAAACACTCTCACTGGCAAATCTGTGGCGAGCCTTGGAATCTCCGAGGGCCACATAACCCTCTTTTTTTTTTTTAAGATTTTTTTAAAACTCACAGATTACCCGCCAAACGATAACTCCCAGCGGAGAAGCAGGGCACACGCCTGCATACGCCATTAGCAAGTGGGGGCTGGGCAGGGAGGAGCCGGCTGAACTGCTTAGAGAGAGGACTGGGCTTGAATGCCGCGAAAACAATTTGAGAGAACTGGGGAGAGCAAAGCAGACTGGGATAGCTTCCCCACGAAAAGGCGGAAAGCTCTAACCTAAGACTCGGCCAGCCCCGCTCACAGAATAAAGGACTGAGCAGGGCGAGCCAGCTTCGGTCGGCCCATCCCCCATCCCCCGCCAAGACAGGCAGGGAGGGCAGCCAGAGCCGGAGGGGGCAACCGCGGCCCCAGAAAGGCATCCAATACTAAACTGCAGGCAGGCTTGTTGCTAATCAGGACTTCTTGGGCTCGGGCCAGTCGATATCCCCCTGAGAAGGTGCACAGGTTGTACACCCAGAAAACTGAGTGGCGGGGACTGGGGAGGTGATAAGTGGCAGATACCGCACTCGCCAAACACCTGGTCCCCTGAGCTGCTCGGACCGGGGAAGGCACAAAACGCAGGCCCAACCAAGTCTGCGCCTTTGTGGAGTACCTGAGAACCTGAACTTGAGCTGCTCAGACCTGGGAAGTGCATACAACCCAGCGCCAGGCTCGGACAGTTCCCGGCAGAGTAACCTAGAACCTGTGCAGTGTAGACTGGGACAGCATACGTGCTGTGAGCGGGGGCAAACCCAGTGTGACCAAGACTCTGCAAGCACTCCACACAGACGCCAGAGATATTTATCTGCAGTGTTCCTCCCTTCCCATAACAGGACTGAACAACTGAGCCTTAAAAAGTGTCAACCCGCCCCCTAGTATCAGGGCGGAAATTAGACACTGAAGAGACCAGCAAACAGAAGCTAAAACAGAGGGAACCACCTTGGAAACGACAGATAGAGACGTCTAGAGGCTACTCTAAGAATAAGACCAAAAACCGGAGGTAAGAGGCTTAAGCCCGAATCCTGAGAACACCAGAGAACTCCTGACTCCAAGGAACATTAATCAATAGGAGCTCATCAAACGTCTCCATACCTACACTAAAACCAAGCACCACCCAAGGGTCAACAAGTTCCAGAGCAAGACATACCACGCAAATTCTCCAGTAACACAGGAAACTAGCCCTAAGCTTCAATATACAGGCTGCCCAAAGTCACTCCAAACCCACCGACATCTCATAACTCATTACTGGACACTTCATTGCACTCCAGAGAGAACAAATCCAGCTCCACCCACCAGAACACCGACACAAGCTTCCATAACCAGGGAACTTTGACAACTCACCTGTCCAACCCCACACACAGCAAGGAAACTACATAATAAAGAGAACTCCACAGACTGCCAGAAGACGGAAAGGCCACCCCAAGCAAAGCAATATAAGCAAGATGAAGAGGCAGAGAAATACCCAGCAAGTAAAGGAACAAGATAAATGCCCACCAACACAAACAAAAGAGGAAGATATATGGAATCTACCTGATAAAGAATTTCGAATTTTGGTGGTGAAAATGATTCAAAATCTTGAAAGCAAAATGGAGTTACAGATAAATAACCTGGAGAAAAGGATTGAGAAGATGGAAGAAAGGTTTAATAGGGACTTAGAGAAAATAAAAAAGAGTCAATATACAATGAATAATGCAATAGATGAGATGAGAAACACTCTGGAGGGAACAAACAGTAGAATAACAGAGGCAGAAGACAGGATAAGCGAGCTAGAAGATAGAATTGTAAAAATAAATGAAACAGAGAGGAAAAAAGAAAAACAAATTAAAAGAAATGAGAACAATATTAGAGACCTCTGGGACAATGTTAAACGCTCCAACATTTGAATCATAGGAATCCCAGAAGAAGAAGACAAAAAGAAAGACCATGAGAGAATACCTGAGGAGATAATAGTTGAATACTTCCCTAAAATGGGGAAAGAAATAATCACCTAAGTCCAAGAAACCCAGAGAGTCCCCAACAGGATAAACCCAAGGCTAAATACACCAAGACACATATTAATCAAATTAACAAAGATCAAACACAAAGAACAAATATTAAAAGCAGCAAGGGAAAAGCAGCAAATAACACACAAGGGGATTCCCATAAGGATAACAGCTGATCTTTCAACAGAAACTCTTCAGGCCAGGAGGGAATGGCAAGACATACTTAAAGTGATGAAAGAAAATGACCTACAGCCCAGACTACTGTACCCAGCAAGGATCTCATTCAAATATGAAGGAGAAATCAAAAGCTTTACAGACAAGCAAAAGCTGAGAGAATTCAGCATTACCAAACCAGCTCTCCAACAAATGCTAAAGGATCTTCTCTAGACAGGAAACACAGAAAGGGTGTATAAACTTGAACCCAAAGCAATAAAGAAAATGGCTATGGGATTGTACTTATCAATAATTACCTTAAAGGTAAATGGGTTGAATGCCCTAACCAAAAGACAAAGGTTGGCTGAATGGATACAAAAACAAGACCCCCATATATGTTGTCTGCAAGAGACCCACCTCAAAATGAGGGACACCTACAGACTGAAAGTGAAGGGCTGGAAAAAGATATTCCATGCAAATAGAGGCCAAAAGAAAAAAGGAGTAGCAATACTCATATCAGATAAAATAGACTTTAAAACAAAGGCTGTGAAAAGAGACAAAGAAGGAAACTACACAATGATCAAAGCATCAATCCAAGATGAAGATATAACAATTATAAATATTTATGCACCCAACATAGGAGCACCACAATATGTAAGACAATTACTAACAAGTATGAAAGGGGAAATTAACAACAATGCAATAATAGTGGGAGATTTTAATACCCCACTTACATCTATGGATAGATCAACTAAACAGAAAATTAACAAGGAAACACAAACTTTAAATGATACAATAGACCAGTTAGACTAATAGATATCTATAGGACAGTTCACCCCAAAACAATGAATTTCATCTTTTTCTCAAGCGCACACGGAACCTTTTCCAGGATAGATCACATCCTGGGCCATAAATCTAGCCTTGGTAAATTCAAAAAAATTGAAATCATTCCAAGCATCTTTTCTGACCACAATGCAGTAAGATTAGATCTCAATTATGGGAGAAAAACTATTAAAAATACCAACATATAGAGGCTGAATGACACGCTGCTGAACAATGAACAAATCATAGAAGAAATTGAAAGAGAAATCAAAATATGCATAGAAATGAATGAAAATGAAAACACAACAACCCAAAACCTCTGGGACACTGTAAAAGCAGTGCTAAGGGGAAGTTCATAGCAATACACGCACACCTCAAGAAACAAGAAAAAAGTCAGCTAAATAACCTAACTCTACATCTAAAGCAATTAGAAAAGGAACAAATGAAGAACCCCAGGGTCAGTAGAAGGAAAGAAATCATAAAAATTAGGGCAGAGATAAACGCAAAAGAAACAAAAGAGACCATAGCAAAAATCAACAAAGCCAAAAGCTGGTTCTTTGACAAGGTAAATAAAATGGACAAACCATTAGCCAGACTTATCAAGAAACAAAGGGAGAAGAACCAAATCAATAAATTAGAAATGAAAATGGAGAGATCACAACTGACAACACAGAAATACAAAGGATTATTAGAGAATACTATCAGCAATTATATGGCAATAAAATGAATAACTTGGAAGAAATGGACAAATTCCTAGAAAAGTACAACTTTCCAAAACTGAACCAGGAAGAAAGAGAAAATCTGAACAGACCCATCACAAGCACGGAACTAGAGGCTGTAAACAGGAATCTTCCAGCAAACAAAAGCCCAGGTCCAGACGGCTTCACAGCCGAATTCCACCAAAAATTTAGAGAAGAGCTAACACCTATTCTACTCAAACTCTTCCAGAAAATTGCTGAGGAAGGGAAACTTCCAAACTCGTTCTATGAGGCCACCATCACACTAATCCCAAAACCTGGTAAAGACCCCACAAAAAAAGAAAACTACAGGCCAATATCACTGATGAACATAGATGCAAAAATCCTTAACAAAATTCTAGCAAGCAGAATCCAACAACACATTAAGAAGATCATACATCATGACCAAGTGGGCTTTATCCCAGGAATGCAAGGATTCTTGAATATCCGCAAATCAGTCAACGTAATACATCACATTAACAAACTGAAAAATAAAAATCATATGATTATCTCAATAGATGCAGAGAAAGCCTTTGACAAAATTCAACATCCATTTACGATAAAAACCCTCCAGAAAGTGGGAATCGAAGGGACATACCTCAACATAATAAAAGCTATATATGACAAACCCACAGCAAACATTATCCTCAATGGTGAAAAACTGAAAGCATTTCCCCTAATGTCAGGAAAAAGACAAGGGTGACCACTCTCCCCAGTACTATTCAACATAGTTCTGGAAGTTTTGGACACAGCAATCAGAGCAGAAAAAGACATAAAAGGAATACAAATTGGAAAAGAAGAAGTAAAACTTTCACTGTTCGCTGATAACATGATCCTCTACACAGAAAACCCTAAAGACTCTACCAGAAAACTACTAGAGCTAATCAATGATTACAGTAACTTTGCAGGATATAAAATCAACACGCAGAAATCCCTTGCATTCCTATACACTAATAATGAGAAAATAGAAAGAGAAATTAAGGAAACTATTCAATTCACTGTTGCAACAAAAAGAATTAAATACTTAGGAATATATCTACCTAAGGAAACAGAAGACTTGTACGTAGAAAACTATAAAACACTACTGAAAGTAATCAAAGAGGACACTAATAGATGGAGAAATATACCATGTTCATGGATTGGAAGAATAAATATTGTAAAAATGAGTATACTACCCAAAGTAATTTATACATTCGATGCAATCCGTCTCAAGCTACCAACGATATTTTTCACAGAACTAGAACAAATAATCTCACAATTTGTATGGAAATATAAAAAGCCTCGAATAGCCAAAGCAATCTTGAGGAAGAAAAATGGAACTGGGGGAATTAACCTGTCAGACTTCAGGCTCTACTACAAAGCCACAGTCATCAAGACAGTATGGTACTGGCATAAAGACAGAAGTATAGATCAATGGAACAAAATAGAAAGCCCAGAGATAAATCAACGCACCTGTGGACACCTTATTTTAGACAAAGGAGGGAAGAATATAAAATGGAGAAAAGACAGTCTCTTTAACAAGTGGTGCTGGGAAAACTGGTCAGCCACTTGTAAAAGAATGAAACTAGAACACTTTCTAATACCATACACCAAAATAAACTCAAAATGGATTAGAGAGCTAAATGTAAGACCAGAAACTATAAAACTCCTAGAGGAGAATGTAGGCAAAAATCTCTCCGACATAAATCACAGCAGGATCCTCCATGACCCACCTCCCAGAATATTGGAAATAAAAGCAAAAATAAACAAATGGGACCTAATTAAAATCAAAAGCTTCTGCACAGCAAATAAAACTATAAGCAAGGTGAAAAGACAGCCTTCAGAATGGGAGAAAATAATAGCAAATGAAGCAACTGATAAAGGATTAATCTCTAAAATATACAAGCAGCTCCTGCAGCTCAATTCCAGAAAAATAAATGACCCAATCAAAAAATGGGCCAAAGAACTATACAGACATTTCTCCAAAGAAGACATAAAGATGGCTAATAAACACATGAAAAAATGCTCAAAATCCCTCATAATAAGTTCAGTTCAGTTCAGTCGCTCAGTCGTGTCTGACTCTGCGACCCCATGAAACACAGCACGCCAGGCATCCCTGTCCATCACCAACTCCCGGAGTCCACTCAAACTCATGTGCACAGAGTCGGTGATGCCATCCAGCCATCTCATTCTCGATCGTCCCCTTTTCCTCCCGCCCTCAACCCTTCCCAGCATCAGAGTCTTTTCCAGTGAGTCAACCTGTCGCATGAGGTGGACAAAGTATTGCAGTTTCAGCTTTAGCATAAGTCCTTCCAATGAACACCCAGGATCGATCTCCCTTAGAATGGACTGGTTGGATCTCCTTTCGGTACAAGGGACTCTCAAGAGTCTTCTCCAACACCACAGTTCAAAAGCATCAATTCTTCAGTGATCAGCTTTCTTCACAGTCCAACTCTCACATCCATACATGACCACAGGAAAAACCATAGCCTTGACTAGACGGACCTTTTTTGGCAAAGTAATGTCTCTGCTTTTTAATATATTATCAAGGTTGATCATAACTTTCCTTCCAAGGAGTAAGCATCTTTTAATTTCATGGCTGCAATCAGCATCTGCAGTGATTTTGGAGCCCAAAAAAACAAAGTCTGACACTGTTTCCACTGTTTTTCCATCTGTTTCCCATGAAGTGATGGGACCAGATGCCATGATCTTAGTTTTCTGAATGTTGAGCTTCAAACCAACCTTTTCACTCTCCTCTTTCACTTTCATCAAGAGGCTTTTGAGTTCCTCTTCACTTTCTGCCATAAGGGTAGTGTCATCAGCATATCTGAGATTATTGATATTTCTCCCAGCAATCTTGATTCCAGCTTGTGCTTCTTCCAGCCCAGCGTTCCTCATGATGTACTCTGCATATAACTTAAATAAGCAAGGTGACAATATACAGCTTTGACGCACTCCTTTTCCTATTTGGAACCAGTCTGTTGTTCCATGTACAGTTCTAACTGTTGCTTCCTGACCTGCATACAGGTTTCTCAAGAGGCAAGTCAGGTGGTCTGGTATTCCCATCTCTTTCAGAATGTTCCACAGTTTACTGTGATCCACACAGTCAAAGGCTTTGGCATAATCAATGAAGCAGAAATAGATGTTTTTCTGGAACTCTCTTGCTTTCTCCATAATCCAGCGGATGTTGGCAATTTGATCTCTGGTGCCTCTGCCTTTTCTAAAACCTGCTTGAACATCTGGGAGTTCACGGTTCACATATTGCTGAAGCCTGGCTTGGAGAATTTTGAGCATGACTTTACTAGCGTGTGAGATGAGTGCAATTATGCGGTAGTTTGAGCATTCTTTGGCATTGCCTTTCTTTGGGATTGGAATGAAGACTGACCTTTTCCAGTCCTGTGGCCACTGCTGAGTTTTCCAAATTTGCTGGCATATTGAGTGCAGCACTTTCACAGCATCATCTTTCAAGATTTGAAATAGCTCAGCTGGAATTCCATCACCACCAGTAGCTTTGTTCATAGTGATGCTCTCTAAGGCCCACTTGACTTCACATTCCAAGATGTCTGGCTCTAGTTCAGTGATCACGTTATCGTGACTATCTTGGTCGTGAAGATCTTTTTTGTACAGTTCTTCTGTGTATTCTTGCCACCTCTTCTTAATATCTTCTGCTTCTGTTAGGTCCATACCATTTCTGTCCTTTTTCGAGCCCATCTTTGCATGAAATGTTCCCTTGGAATCTCTAATTTTCTTGAAGAGATCTCTTGTTTTTCCTATTCTGTTGTTTTCCTCTATTTCTTTGCATTGATCACTGAGGAAGCAGAGAGATGCAAATCAGAACCACAATGAGATACCATTTCACACCAGTCAGAATGGCTGCTTTCCAAAAGTCCACATACAATAAATGCTGGAGAGGATGTGGAGAGAAAGGAACCCTCTTACACTGTTGGTGGGAATGCAAACTAGTACAGCCACTATGGAGAACAGTGTGGAGATTCCTCAAAAAACTGGAAATACAACTGCTATATGAACCAGCAATCACACTCCTGGGCATACACACCGAGGAAACCAGAATTGAAAGAGACACATGTACTCCAGTGTTCATTGCAGCACTGTTTATAATAGTCAGGACATGGAAGCAACCTAGATGTCCATCTGCAGAAGAATGGATAAGAAAGCTTTGGTACATATACGCAATGGAGTATTATTCAGCCATTAAAAAGAATACATTTGAATCAGTTCTAGTGAGGTGGATGAAACTGGAGCCTATTATACAGAGTGAAGTAAGCCAGAAAGAAAAACACTAATACAGTATACTAATGCATATATATGGAATTTAGAAAGATGGAAATGACAACCCTGTATACAAGACAGCAAAAGAGACACAGATGTATAGAACAGTCTTTTGGACTCTGTGGGAGAGGGTGAGGGTGGCTTGATTTGGGAGCATGGCATTGAAACATGTATGTTGTCATATGTGAAACGAATCACTATTTCAGGGTCGATGCATGTTATAGGATGCTCACGGCTGGCGTGCAGGGATGACCCAGAGGGAGGATAAAGGGAGGAGGGAGGTGGGAGAGGGGTTCAGGAGGGGGAACTTATGTAAACCCGGGGCGAATTCATGTCAATGTATGGCAAAACCAACCAATATAATATTGTAAAATAATTTACCTCCAAGAAAAAATAAATTACTTAAAAAATAATAATAATAAATAAAAAATTAAATCTCTATTTTTAGGCAAAATACACAATGTTTGAGCTGTTTCCTCTGCTCCCCTCAAAGCCCCAGAAGGTCAAAGCCTATGCACACTGTAGTGGATCATGAAATATTTGTTGAATGACTACATCACAATTGAATTTTATCTATGGCACTTTTAAAATGACATGCTATGAAATTTAAGTTCCCTCTCTACTGTGAGGTTCTTAAAGCCAATGATCTTTTATATAAAAACTAGATCTGGGACACAAAGATAAATATTTGTTAAAAGTTTAAGTGAAAATTGCTGAATATCTAATTTTAAATAGGACCCCCTCTCCCCATACAGTTATAAGGAGAAGTGTAGGCTGTTAAAAATTCTTTGAATTGTGATATGTTGTTCTGTGTGCAAATATATTGTGTTCATATGATTTAAATGTGTGTGTGTGTATTATTTTTCATCATTCTGGCACAGAAAATGTAGAATAGAGAGATGCCATTTGTAAGTATAAATGACATATAATTCTTATTAAATAACACAAAGTTTTTATTTTTTATAGTATTGTGTTCTCCCTCAATATGATCAGCATCAACAATAATTCTTAAAATTGTAAAGATTCTTTGAAATAGGAAAAACTTTATTCTTTTGCTATTTTGACATTCTATAATTATGGACTGGAAATTAACAAAAAAGGTAATGGCAATTAATAGTGAAACCAATTTATAATTGACTTTCATGCTTACAAGCTTACTGATGGTTGTTACAACAAGCAAAGTAAAAGAACAAAATAAAATTTTAATAACGTTTTCATAAAATACGTTGAAATACATTAAGATAAAGCTATTTGTCAAAATTTTCATTCTGTAAAATAAATCTTTTTGATTATTAAATTCCATTTAAATAAGAGATGAAAATAATCATAAGAACAAATCAAGATTTAATTTACTTTACAAAAATTAAATTCATAAGAGGAAAATAATTAACATTTATATGTAAAAATACTTAAGATGGTGTTTTCCACCTAGCATCATTTTAGTGGAAAATTCCCATATCACTTCAATTTTAAGGAGAGGTAACATCTTAACAATTTACTATAAACCTATTTTAAAAAAGGAGTAAGAGCATTAAATGATGGGAGTGTTAACTCAAAGGCTGGGACCTGAGCCCCAGCCAGTAGCTTACTTATCCAAGAGTCTCAACCCAACCGCCTGAGGCTGGCCTCCCTGCATTCGAAATCCCACAGCTATTGCAATCCTGATAGAAGATGCTTTAAAACTCTCTTTTGGGGACAAACTGTTTTTACCAGCCACCAAGTGAAACAACTCCTAAATCGGAGAGGCCATTTGTGGATTTCTGATCAAAGAATCCTCAGATACCAGGTAGTGCTGATGGATATAATGAGGTAGGCCTCATTATATCCCCTTGTGAGGTTCTTAACCCAGCCACCCTCCTGCCTACCCCTGAGGGCTCTTTCCACTTTCACTCTTGCCTAGAAACCTTGGACCACTGGACAAAACCCGAGAGGGATTGTCAGAAGATCCTCTGACCAATCTTGAGGAAATCTGGTACTCATGGAAGCAGCTTTGTCTTGGATGGAAAAAGAAGAGCCAGATATGCAGTTGTCTCCAATTTTGAGACCATAGAGGCTAAACATTTGCCACCAGGTACTTCAGCCCAATTAGCTGAGTTCATAGCCCTGACTTGAGCTTTAGAGTTAGGAAAAGGAAAAGAGTAGCCATTCACACTGACTGCAAGTATGCCTTTCTGGTGCTTCATGCACATGCTGCTATTTGGAAAGAAAGAGGCCACTTGACCACCTGAGGGTCCCCAATCAACTATGGTGATCAAATCTCTAGACTCTTGGAGACAGTCCAACTGCCCACTGAGGTTTCAGTCTCCCACTGTAAAGAACATCAAAAAGGGAGCACAGAAGTGCCACAAGGGAACCAAGCTGCTGATCAGGCAGCTAAAAGAACAACATTACAGATCAATGACCTAATAGGGGTTGCCACCTTAGTTCCACAGACTAAATTGCCAGAAAATCCTTCATATACTGAAGGTGAGATTATTAAATTTAAGAGTAAGGGCTTTCAAGAAGATCGTATGGGGTGGTTCCAAAAGAAGGGACTCGTTTTTCTGCCTGGGATCTTCCAATGAAAGTTGGTTAACTCCTTACATGTCACCACTCATTTAGGGGAAAAGGCCCTCCAAAGATTTCTAGAAACGTCCTTCATAGGAACAGGCCTCCAAACAACTATAAGGCAAGTGGTCTTCTCTTGCCTCACTTGCGAATTAAACAACCCCCAAGGAACTTGAAGACTCCAGCTGGCCCAGCCTGTCCAACAATGTGGGACCTACCCAGGAGAGGACTGTCAGATAGACTTCACACAGAAGCCAGTTTCTCAAGGGTATAAACACCTATTAGTCATGATAGATACATTCACAGGATGGATTGAAGGCTTTCCCACCTTGACTGAGAAGTCTGAGGATGTGGTAAAAACACTGCTCCATGAAATCATTCCTAGATTTGGTCTGCCCAGGTCATTACAAAGTGACAATGGGACATCATTTACTTCTAAGGTAACCCAAGGGGTCTTAAAGCATTGGGCATTACTTATTATCTCCATTGTGTCTGGAGGCCTCAGTCTTCAGGAAAAGTAGAAAGAGACAACCAAGTCTTAAAATCAGCAATAAAAAAATATAACCCAGGAGACCTCCCTGGGATGGAAGGAGGCTTTACAAATAACTCTCCTCCACACATGTATTGCCCCTTAGGAACAGGTTGGTCTTAGTCCTAGTGAAATGCTATATGGGAGACCTTTTGTTTAAGTCAATGACCTCTTCCTAGATGCAGAGGCTCAGACCCTCCAGTGTTATACCATGGCCATTGGGCAATTCCAACAGGATATATGCTTGTGGGGATTCAACCAGGACCCAAAAGATTCTAAAGAGTCATCACTATATGCTCCAGGGACTCAAATCCTAATTAAAGTATGGAAAGATGGGTCCCCAAAGTTTCAATTCCAGCCCACATGGAAGAGCCCCTACCCTCTAATACTTTCTACCCCCACAGCAGTCAAAGTACCAAAACATGACTCCTGGATTCACTACCCATGAGTCAAGCTGTGAAAGAAAACAGAAAAGAACACTCAATACATCTGTGAGCCCCTGGGAGATCTCAGATGTGTGTTCAGAACTACAAATGAGTGCTATTCTAATAAATAGACCCAAAATTAAGTTTCTCAGGATAAGATTTCTCAGGGCAACTTTAATGAGCCAACACAGCTTGGTAGGTGTTGTACTCCAAAACAGACAGGAGATAGATCTTCTGATCCCTGAACAAGGAATGACTTGTGCCATATTGAATGAGATGTGTTGTTTCTGGTTAAATACCTCCAGCTAAGTTAAAGAAAGTCTCACAGTCCTCAAGAAAAATATTCAGAGCCCACAGGACCTTAAAGAACAAAGTTGGAGAATTCTCGAGGTGGCTAAAATCTCTCTTTGGGGGATCCTCCTGGTGATGGGAAAGTTGGAGTTGGCTAATGCCACTACTAGTCCCTGTCATATTGATGCTACTTGTGATTGCTCTATGTATTATCAACTGTCTAATCCATTTTGTCTCTGCCCAGTCAACAAGCTGCAACATGTAGTGCCAGTTCAACAAGGATATATATAAAACTACAGCTGACCATGGGAAATATCACTCACCTTTAGATGGACACTGCTATAAGGACTCTGAGGCTTGAGACTAGCAAGAGGGGGAGGCCCAATGCCTCTTGCCATCCCAGTTCAGCAGGAAGTAGCCAAAGAGATCTCAATGCCCCTATTCCCAAAGAATTGGGCTTCCCATCTCTTGAGGGGGGAAATGTTAGGCAGTTAGAGTAGGAAAAACGAGTCCAAAATGGCAGTGGCTAAAAGACAAGGAAGGGAAAAGCCCATGAAAATAGAACAAAGGAAGGTCCAAGGACCAGAGTGAGGACCTCAGGTAAAACAAACAGCACTCCTGGCTTAGCCCAGTTTACATAGGGCAAGCCCAGGGGGAGGAGAAAAAGCATACAAGAAAAGAAGCCAGAAATGGGCCGGGGGCCTCTCTTTTCTTTGTGTCTTTTGGGTTGGCATGCCCTCATGCCTCAAGGGTGTATTTTCCTTTACTTTCTAAATAATACTGTGCTGTAACATTGAGCTGTAACACTGGTTCATCCCTTCAAATTTTTGTTGTGACAAGACAGAACCGAGGAAATTACAAACTCCCCCGACACCCCTGGAGAAGGGAAAGGCTACCAACTCCAGTATTCTGGGATAGGGAATTCCAAGGCCTGTATAGTCTATGGAGTTGCAAAGAGTTAGACACAAATGGATGGCTTTCACTTCACTTCTCTTCACTCTATATTTAAACATTTATTAGTTTCTATAGAGAATCTTGGGCTTCCCTGGTGGCTCAGATGGTAAAGAATCTGCCGGCAATGTGGGAGACCCAGGTTCAATCCCTGGGTCTGGAAGATCCTCTGGAGGAGGGCGTGGCAACTCACTCCAGTATTCTTGCCTGGAGAATTCCATGGACAGAGAAGCCTGGTGGGCTACAGTTTATGGGATTACAGAGTAGGACATGACTGAGAAACTAATACTTATCCTTTGTTTAGAAACCAAGGAGACTGAATTATCTATTACCCTAAAAGCACTATTATTATTATTTAATACAGTGGAGTTTTTTAAGAGTCCCCTCTAAGACACCCAGTACCAGTAGTCTAGTCCTCGGCACAACTTCTCTGTCTACGAAGTAGATATTTAATTTTGGATAAACTAATGCCAGTTTTCTTATTTGCAAAATGGGAAAATAAAATTATACAAACAACTCACAGGGTGTTTAGAAAGGACCATATATGTAATGTTCTGAGGTGCTCTGTTGTTTAATTGCAAATCATGTCCAACTCTTTGAGACCCCTATGCACTGTAACCTGCCAGGCTCCTCTGTCCATGGGATTTCTCAGGCAACAATACTGGAGTGGGTTGCCATTCTCTTTTCCAGGGGATCTTTCCGACCCAGGGATGGAACCCACATCTCCTGCATTGGCAGGCAGATTCTTTACTGCTGAGCCACAAGGGAAGTTCAAGGGTCTCTGTAAAAACTAATAAATGTTTATATGTGTGCATGTGTGGTATTTCTGTTGAATTTAGAAAAAAACATATTTTATTATTTCTACAATTTTTTAAACAATTTTATTGTACAATATTATTCTATTCTATACAATATAATTCTACAATTTCTACAGTACTACATTGGCAATATTTTCTACACAATGCATGCATTCTTTATTGTAAATATTTTATGAATAGACTCTGAAGTAGTCTGTGTCTTTTCTCTCCATATCCCTAGCACCTAGGATGGTGTGGAGTATATGTCATTTTTTAAAGTTGTTTTTTGAATAAATGTTATAATATGTAATGTTGTATATTAGTTTTTCCCTGGAGTTGGAAGCAGAAAGACTAGGTTTAAACCCTAGTTTTCTTCTGGATTCTGGCTCAGTGACTTTGAGAAGAATCTTAAACTCTGATTCTTCATTGTCCTCAATTTATATTTTTAAAACACTGGTGCACATTTAACAAAAGCTATTTTTTTTTAATTGGGAGAAAATGTAATGTGTTTATTTCTTTAAAAAATTTATTTATTTTTTAATTGAAGGATAATTGCTTTACTGAATTTTGTTGTTTTATGTCAAATCTCAACATGAAACAAAAACTATTGATTCTTTTCTCTTAAAATACACTCACAACTGCATGAAATTTAAATAGGCTAATGGATTCAGAGAGGCCCATTCATTAACTTATTTTGCATCTCTATTTGCATCTCTATTTACATGATAAATATATATTAAGAACCTACCCTGTGACCAGAAATCTGATAGGTAATGGATTCTAGCCAGGAAGAATAAAGACAAATTTTATGCTTTTGTGATGTTTATAATCTGTGGAGAGTGAATAACCAGTAATAACTAATTAATAAGAATTGTCATGAAGGAAAGAAACCTAGGACTCTGGGAGTACTGAAAAAATAATGATCATGAAAGATTTCCTTGAGAACATAATAACTGAGCTGAAATATTAGGAATGAGTTATAGTTAATAGGCAACTGTGAGCATGGGAAAAACGTAATGTAGGAGGAAGGCATCAGATGTGCAAAGGACTAATGGCAAGAGAGAGCATGACTTACAGGAAGAAATGTGAAAAGGCTGATTTCCTGGAGAGCAGGAAGGAAAGAGAAGACTCCGAGAGGATGCGGAGGCAAGAAAGTCCTTGTGTGATGAACTAAGTTTAGTCTCTATCCTAAGAGAATTTGAAAAAACATCTCTTAAAGTTTCTCCTTATGAAAAATTTGCATATTAAATGAGATGAAAAAATTAGTGAAGCTCTCCTTGACGTTCAAAACATTTGTGTTGTTTCCTTACAAAACATTTCCTATATTACTTTCAACATATTTCATGATAGTTGTACTTAAAACCAAGTTTATCTGAATGAATGATGTTTTTCTGAGCTATCTGCAAGCTCCAAAATAAAAAGAAAACATTTTTATTTTCTAAAATAGTCATTTGCCAATCATTAACTACAAGTAAATAGAAATTTAAAAAAAAATTTAAACTACAGCTTTGGTCCAGTAACCATCTATTTTATGTAACTGTGATTTTCTTTTCCAGCAATCCACTAGAAGAGTGCATACAAATGTAGTCCTAAAAATATTCACTAATTAAGCCACCACTCACTCATTAGTCCCCATTCAGACATGCCTCTTAGTTTAATATAACATTTGTCTTAACCCATTACAATGGTTAATTTGTCAATATCTTAATAAATTTCGTGATATTTGGCCTGGAGAATGGAATGAAGCAGGACAAAGGCTAATAGCGTTTTGCCAAGAGAACGCACTGGTCATAGCAAACACCCTCTTCCATCAATACAAGAAAAGACTTTACACATGGACATCACCAGATGGTCAACACTGAAATCAGATTGATTATATTCTTTGCAGCCAAAGATGGAGAAGCTCTATACAGTGAGCAAAAATAAGACCAGGAGCTGACTGTGGCTCAGATCATGAACTGCTTATTGCCAAATTCAGACTTAAATTGAAGAAAGTAGGGAAAACCACTAGACTACTTAGATAAGACCTAAATCAAATCCCCTATGATTATACAGTGGAAGTGAGAAATAGATTTAAGGCACTAGATCTGATCGATAGAGTGCCTTAAGAACTATGGACGGAGGTTCGTGATGCTGTACAGGAGACAGGGACCAAGACCAGCAAAATGTCTGTCTGAAGAGGCCTTACAAATAGCTGTGAAAAGAAGAGAGGCGAAAAGCAAAGGAGAAAAGGAAAAATATAAGCATCTGAATTCAGAATTCCAAAGAATAGCAAGGAGAGATAAGAGAGCATTCCTCAGCAATCAATGCAAAGAAATAGAGGAAAACAACAGAATAGGAAAAACAAGAGATCTCTTCAAGAAAATTAGAGATACCAAGGGAACATTTCATGCAAAGATGGGCTCGATAAAGGACAGAAATGGTATGGACCTAACAGAAGCAGAAGATATTAAGAAGAGATGGCAAGAATACACAGAAGAACTGTACAAAAAAAATCTTCATGACCAAGATAATCACGACGGTGTGATCACTCACCTAGAGCCAAACATCTTGGAATGTGAAGTCAAGTGGGCCTTAGAGAGCATCACTACGAACAAAGCTAGTGGTGGTGATGGAATTCCAGTTGAGCTATTTCAAATCCTGAAAGATCATGCTGTGAAAGTGCTGCACTCAATATGCCAGCAAATTTGGAAAACTCAGCAGTGGCCACAGGACTGGAAAGGGTCAGTCTTCATTCCAATCCCAAGAAAGGCAATGCCAAAGAATGCTCAAACTACCGCACAATTGCACTCATCTCACACGCTAGTAAAGTCATGCTCAAAATTCTCCAAGCCAGGCTTCAGCAATATGTGAACCGTGAACTCCCAGATGTTCAAGCAGGTTTTAGAAAAGGCAGAGGCACCAGAGATCAAATTGCCAACATCCGCTGGATCATGGAGAAAGCAAGAGAGTTCCAGAAAACATCTATTTCTGCTTCTTTGACTATGCCAAAGCCTTTGACTGTGTGGATCATAATAAACTGTGGAACATTCTGAAAGAGATGGGAATACCAGACCACCTGACTTGCCTCTTGAGAAACCTGTATGCAGGTCAGGAAGCAACAGTTAGAACTGGACATGGAACAACAGACTGGTTCCAAATAGGAAAAGGAGTACCTCAAGGTTGCATATTGTCGCCCTGCTTATTTAACTTATATGCAGAGTACATCATGCGGAACCTTGAGCTAGAAGAAGTACAAGCTGGAATCAAGATTGTGGGGAGAAATATCAGTAACCTCAGACATGCAGATGACACCACCCTTATGGCAGAAAGTGAAGAGGAACTCAAAAGCCTCTTGATGAAAGTGAAAGAGGAGAGTGAAAAGGTTGGTTTGAAGCTCAACATTCAGAAAACAAAGATCATGGCATCTGGTCCCATCACTTCATGGGAAATAGATGGGGAAACAGTGGAAACAGTGTCAGGCTTTATTTTTTTAGACTCCAAAATCACTGCGGATGCTGATTGCAGCCAGGAAATTAAAAGACGCTTACTCCTTGGAAGGAAAGTTATGACCAACCTAGATAGCATATTAAAAAGCAGAGACATTACTTTGCCAACCAAGGTCCGTCTAGTCAAGGCTATGGTTTTTCACGTGGTCATGTATGGATGTGAGAGTTGGACTGTGAAGAAAGCTGATCACCAAAGAATTGATGCTTTTGAATTGTGGTGCTGGAGAAGACCCTTGAGAAATCTTTGGACTGCAAGGAGATCCAACCAGTCCATTCTAAAGGAGATCAGTCCTGAGTGTTCATTGGAAGGACTGATGCTAAAGCTGAAGCTCCAATACTTTGGCCACCTCATGTTACGATTTAAATCACTGGAAAAGACTCTGATGCTGGGAGGGATTGGGGGCGGAAGGAGACAGGGACAACAGAGGATGATTTGGCTCGATGGCATCACCGACTCGATGGACATGAGTTTGAGTGAACTCCGGGAGTTGGTGATGGACAGGGAGGCCTGGCGTGGTGCAATTCATGGGGTTGCAAAGAGTCGGACATGACTGAGCGACTGAAATGAACTAAACTTTCTATCAAATATATGACATATATATTATGCTATTTTTAAAATATAATGTACTAAAAAAGTTTAAGTCCTGATTAAAATATGTTTCCTGTATTTACCAAGAAATTTTGGTCTGCTTTTGCCATGAATGCTTTTGTATGGTTTACTTTCAAATATTTTTAGTATTTAGTATATTTATTTTGCTTTTTACTGCTTGAAATATTTGTGGAATGCAGTACACCATCATCCTCTGAAATAATCCAGAGAACAACATTTCCTTTTTCTTTCACTGGCAGCCCAGACATATATTCAGGCTCAGCTAATCATTCACTACTTCCTAGGACTTCAAACCTTTGAGGGAGTCATGTGAAATACAAGTGAGAAAATACTTATTATGATGGGGCTGGTTGCAGGAGAGACAGCAGCAGTAGTCTGGCAGCAGCACTGGTGACTGCTTTTGAGGATGATAAAGGGCAAAGCAGTGACAGTGTTGGACCTGGCTGTTCCTCTGGACTGAACTTTGCTGGCGGTTTTGTGGTTCAGTTCCTCTCCCTTGGTTTGTGTCCATTAAAAAAAAAAAAAAAACCTTGGTAGCCTACAAGAAGTACACACCAAATTGATTAAGATGTGATAAAGATTTCACATGTAGAAATGTATGAAGAAGATGAAGAAGAGGGAGGAAGCAGTGATAAACTAGAGAAGACTTCAGACTTCAGTGTGGGTCTGACACCCATGAACAGAGAGGGATAAGAAGGGCAAGATTGGGTATTTCTGAGAGTTTTGATAAGGTCACTGTGATGTCCCTAAGAAAAAGTTGCACATTAGTGAAAGGATAAGGCAGAAATAGCCTAGGTTATCTGCAGTACTTTGCTGTGGTCAGTCATTGGCTGGGAGTGGCTTGGAGGAAGTATCATCTGATGGGAATATTGGGGTGTCCTAAAGTGTACGTGTTCATGGCCATAACAGTGAACCTCCAGAATTTCCATCAATTCTGTAAACTTTTGATATTATTTCAAATATATATTTTTTGTAAGTTATTCAAAGTGTTTTTTTCCTTACTGCTAGGAGGATCAACTTGTACCATATTATGAAGTCTTTGTTGTTCTAAGTATTTTTAAATTTTTTTTAATGGAAGAATAATTGCTTTACAGAATTTTGTAATTTTCTGCCAAATATCAATATTAATCAGCCATAGGTATACATATGGCCCTTCTCTCTTGTTTAATTGGATTTTTATTGAGATAGATTATTATTGAAGTTTGGTATTTGTTATCATTTACAGACTTAGTTGCTTAGGTTTGGGCTTCCCAGGTGGCTCAGTGGTAAAGAATCTACCTGCCAATGTAGGAGACCCAGGTTAGATCCCTGGGTTGGGAAGATACCCAGGAGAAGGAAATGACAACCCACTCCAGAATTCTCTCCTGGAAATCCCATGAACAGAGGAGCCTGGTAGGCTACAGTCCAAGGGATTGCAAAGAGTCAGACATGATGCAGCAACTGAGCAAAAGCGCAAGCTTAGTTATGTTTGTTGTATTTGCCTATAGTTCATTATAGAAACTATAGCTGAAGAAAAATATACAAATATGTGCTTCTTGCCAGTGTTTACATGCAAACAATCTTGAAGTGCTCATATTTCAAAAAACTTTTTTTTCTTATAGGGTTTCCTTGGAATTGCCTTTTTTAAAGAGAGTTCTCATTTTCTTAGGGTAAAGATAATGCAAAATACAAACATAAGTCCTGAGACGGTCCAGTGATTTGGGTCTGCTTGCATCTATGGTCTAATCTGGCACCATGCTTAGCCTCACTCTGTTTTCCCACTACAGTGCTGTTTCAGTTTATCTCAAGTGTTATGTTGGCTCATGTCCTCCAGGAGACAGTTGCCAGGACAGGAGTAAATGTATAAGTGAAGGAAAGGCAGACAAAGGAAGAGTCAACAACTGCAGAGCAATTCCAGGGTTTCAGCCAGGTTGATAACAAATTCTTGAACAAGTTTCCTATTAGAAGAGTTCTATGTCTTGCAAGAATGGGCCTGGGTTAGTACTCCCAATTGTGCTTAAAACTTGGCCAGGATCAAGAAGGGGAAATAGTAGGCTTAAAATGCTCGTTTTTATGGCTACTGTGTCCCTCTTGCTCCAAACAGTCCTATTTCTTCATGCAGATTTAGAGAACAGCTTCTTTATGGCTCTCTTGAGCTTTTATTTCTGAAAGAAATAAAAGAAATGTAAAAGAAGGAGGTTAGTGGGAAGAACTGTAGCCCATGTTTCCTAGATGGTCTCAGGGATTCAGTTGATACTTAGCCTCTACGTGGTGCTCTCCATTCTGCATTCCTCTCATCTTCAACTATCACTCGGGCATATTATAAAGACTTACCTGGTAGTGTGATATAGACTTTCATTCTTCAGCAGTCTGACCCCTTAGCAGCCATACTATTTTCAGGCCAGAGTTGATATACATGTCCATTTACAGTCAGCAATGGGAAGAACCCTACCAGAAGATGCCCAAGTGGGTGATCTGGATCTACAGATATTCCTCCCTGACTGAACAGTATAAAGGCATTCCTTCCTTCTCTAACTGATGGTGTTTAATTACTATGGTCAGGATGGAGACTACTCTTCCTACTTTGTTGGTCCATATACACAAGAAGCCTCAAAAACTTGGTGGCAAACTTAGCTGGTTCTTGTCCCTGTCTTCTATAGCCATTATATTGTAGAATTCCAGACACAGATTTTTTTTCTTTATCCTAAACTTCCACAACTTGATACCAAAACAGTTAACTCAGATAATTCTTTCCCAGTTAACTCAGATAATTCTTTCCCAGTTATTAATTGTTTTGGCAGGATGACTAATCCCTGCAGCTTCATGCTTTCATCTTCTGTGATATTTTATATGTCTAATCTTGATGAATGAACCAGGTGTTTTTCAAAAGACTTTTATATTATTTGTGAATGTGGAAATGTTAATTAGATCATGGGAGACTAGGACATCCAACTTGCCATTGACTATTCAGTCAACTGCTACATTTTGGGAACCAGGACACCCATTTATGCAGATCCCAGAAGTGTGGGGACGAGGTGTCCAGTGGGTCACTGGGAGTGATAGCCAGTGGAGGCACTCTTCCTATTCAGAGTTTCCTATGGATGTGATCACAAAGTACCACAAACTGAGTACCTTAATAGGAGACATGTATTATCTCACAGTTCTGGATGCTAGAAATCTGAAATCAAGTGTCAACAGGATCCATTCCTTCTGGAGGCTCTGAGGAAGAAACCATCCCATGCCTTTCTTCTTTTTTCTGGTGGTGGCCAGTAGTCCTTACCATTTTTGGTCTGTGGAGACATTGATCCAGTCTCTGCCTCTGTCTTCCAGTGACCTTCTGCTTCTATTTCTTCATGTCATCTTCCTTCTGTGTGTATCTTTGTGTTGAATTTCTCTCTTCTTATAAGGACAGTCATCAGATCCAGACTCATCCTAATACAGAATGGTCTTATCATAAGTTGATTGCATTTATAGAGACCCCATTTCAACTTAGGTCACATTCTTAGGTTCTAGGCAGGCATGAATTTTGGTGGGATGTTATTCAACTCAGTATATACCCCATTCTCCATTCTGTCCTAGCTAACTCCCAGTCTTTCTTCAGATGCAGGCTGATTGTCACTTCCATGACTACGTCCATTTTTCCTATTTATACAGATTCATAACATGGTATACTCTTTGTAGCACTTATCTCAGGACAATCTTATATTTATGTATGTGAGTCTCTTCTTAAAGTCCATCTTCCCAAACTCAACTAGCTATAGGCTTAAAGGGCACAAATAATTTCTCTTATTTTTTACTTACTGCAGTATCCCTATAATCTAGCACAGTTCCTAAAACATATAGTACACACAAAGAATAAAATGTGAATAAGTCAACAAATAGCTCAGATTCTGAAATAAAGAACAAAAGATGGATGGTGGAAGACAATGATAATGGCACTGTGGAAACACATCTGTCCTCAGCTGGAATAAAAAGGAGCCCCATTCACAATTCTACCACTAAAGAGTCTGCTGTACATTGACCTTGAACTTTGGTGAGGGAAGTTGGGAAACTGATGATTGGAGATATGAGGACTCCTAAGGCAGAAAGGGAGAAAAGGAGAGAAGGGAGAAAAATTGTAGGGAGAAGCAGTGCACTGGCTGAGGTGAATTGGACTGCCCTTTAAAGTGAGAGCAACAATAAGTTAGGGATAAGTAACACACGCCCTGACTGCATGACACTAAGGATGGGTTAATGCCTATCTACAATCAAAATTAGATTACAAGTTTCTTTTTCCAAGCAACAGAAAGCTGCACATTATTAGCCCCACAGAGATTTCCAGCGGTAGCAAAGTATACTTCATTTGGAAGTCTCTATTTTGTCAGTGTGAAATAAAAAAAAAAAGAGAAAAAAGTGAGGTTGGTGAAATGAAACCAGAATAGAAGAGGAACAAAGGGAATTTTCAGTGTCAGCATTAGCAGACAGAAGGCACTATCCACAGGTGGCTTCTCTAATTAGAGACTTAAAAATATGATCCAACCAAGAGACAAGTGCAAAGAAACAACATCTGAAGAAAACGGAGGAAATAGATAACCAAATGGAACCGAGATGAAGGAAACTGATGATGCACCAAAAAAAAGTTTTCTAAATCCACCCACTAGCCAAGCTGTGTCTGTTTCAAACCCATGGAATTTCTGCAAATGTTCAAACTTCTATGCTTTTATAGCTTTAAGTGTGATGTCATTCTTCAAAGTACAAATAGAAGAGCATGGGAGGTCACTTAACTCCTTTCTTGGAGGAACTTAGTAGGAAGGGGCAACAGTGGGTGCTGGTTCAAATCTGAGTTCTGAGTCCTTCAGAATTCAGAAGGCTTTGCAAACCAGGTAGAACTTGAAAATGCTAAATAAATTCACTTTAAGTTTCTATTCTCTTGTAAATTTTAAACTTCTGAAAAAATTCAGTTGGAATCCTCCCAGTCTATGGTTGTTCACATGTTCTCAATGAAGAAACACTGATAAAGAGTGTTTCTTTTCACAAAAAGACAACCTTTTGACAGTTGTCTCTATGACCGCTGATAATTACTGTCATATTATTTGCAAACTTAGGGGATATTCGATACTGCAGAAAGTGTTAAAATAGCACAGTTCTTGTCCTTAGGAGTTATGAATGTCAGTGAATATTACACACCTGTGCTCAAACCTCTACTCTGAAATGATTTGGAGAGTTGGTTTAAGCTTTAAGAAGGCTCAGAAATAGTTGAATAAAATATTCATAACACTACCAAAGGGGGACAGCAGTTATTTTTGCCACTCAGACTCTGGAAATGCTTCGATTTAGGTTATGTATTGACATGCAATTTTTAATTTATTTTATACCAGCTCAGTGGTTCTCAGATATTGTCATATTTAGCACCACTCAATTAGAGAACATTTCTCTGAATCAGAACACCTAGAACCATGTTTTAAAATCTTTAGTACTATAGGTCACTTGCTGTTCAAATATTCCATGTTGCATTTATGTGGATTAATGGTTCATTAACTTGTTCTTTTACTAAGCTCACATGATTCAGAACTGTTAGTCAGTGTTGTGTATTGGAAAGGCATGGTTTTGGGCATCAGAGAGAAGTGACTACAAACACAAAGTCTGCAGTTTTACTAGTTGTATAAACCTCAGTTGCCTTTTTTTGAAAGATACTTTAGTATTATTCAAACATTATTGTGAATACACTATTATGAAATAGATGAATGTAAAATAATCAATAAATTTGTTGCCCTCTGTCCTGTTTCTAAGGGTCAACCTATAGTTCTTCAAACACTACTCAATAATTATTTGTTGATGATATCACAGGATTACAGATAACCATCATATTGGCAGTTGGATTCCTACTGCAGTCTGTTTCCACTCGTCATTTATCAGCTGCCCTGATATTAACTGTCATTGTTTTTCCCATAGGCACATATTTATTGACTTTTGCATGAGGGAAATATTCTAAACAACTATTCTCTGATTTTTATTGACAATTTCATATCTTGCTTTTGAAGCATTGTTCCTTTCTGGCCCTAAGTGTCAGGAGTTAGAGTCTAAGATAAAAGATAAAATCTAGAAGAAATACTCTAGCCACCAAAAATTATTGAATGAAAAACTAGTCTGCTTTAATTGTTATTTGCTTGGAAATTTCTTTACCCCAGGCTTCAAGAAATAAACAGAAGGAGTGAAGCTAAAATAGAAAAAGATAATATCCAAACACAGCTTCAAGTAGAGAAATTGATCAGTTTAACCTACAGAGATAATGATACATTAGCTTCTTAGAAAAGGAAAAAGAGGCATCTTACTATGCTAGTTATGAAGAACGGAAGTCATTGAAGAGCTAAAGAGCTGCAGTGATGTACATATGAGAAAGGGCTAACCTACTAGATCACTAATCAGCCTTAATAAAAAGGAATCTGATAGAAGGTTTAAGAAAACAGGATGACATTTAAATATTAGGAATAGTTTTAATAATTAACCTTAACAAAGGAAAAGACAATATATCACCAAAATATACACACAGCAAATGAGATGAGGGAAAAATGGAAAGAGAAAGAAGGAAAGTGTCCAAAGTAAACCACAAATGTCATAGAAAATTGATCTTATAGTCAATTTCAGCAGTTCGTCAGCAAATGAAAAAGTGAAACTGTTAGTCGCTCAGTCGAGTCCCACTGTTTGCGACCCCATGGACTTTAGCATACCAGGCTCTTCTGTCCATGGAATTCTCAGGGCAAAAATACTGGAGTGAGTAATCTTTCCCTTCTCCAGGGTATCTTCCCAACCCAGGGATCGAACCCAGGTCTCCCGCATTACAGGCAGATTCCTTACCAGCTGAGCCAAAAGGGAAGCCCTAAAAAATACGGAACTCTTCACAAATTTTTGGATCATGTTCCTGACCTTTATAGAAAAACTATATTTTGTGGGTTTCAAGAATGGAAATTGACTTAAATATTGTAACCAGTCTACTCCCTAAAGGAGCTATCAATTTTAAAAGCCAAGAACCTTGAGGCATAAAATAAGTAGGGCTTCAGGACTATAATGGATTTCCTGGTGGCTCAGTGGTAAAGAATCTGCCTGGAATGCAAGAGACTCAGGTTCGATCCCTGGGTTGGGAAGACCACTGGAGAAGGAAATGCAACCCATTCCAGTTTTCTTGCTGGAAAATCCCATTGACAGAGGAACCTGGGGGGCGGGGGCTACAGTCCACAGGGATGCAAAAAAGTCAGACACAACTTAGCCACTCAACAACAACAGGATCATTGTGGAAAGTATATATAAATCCTTTTTCTTGAGGTGCCACACTGACCTGACTATCTTTGATATCTTCTGAAGAAATAAAAGTGTTTAATATGCCAGTCTCATAGCAGTTTAACACTCTTCCTGAAGCCCTAGAAAAATTAAAATAATAGTAAAAGGGAAGAAGCACACCCAATAAAAGTCAACATGAATGTACTTGAGAAGGAGTCTTACCAGATTTTTCCAAGAATATTTTCTAATAACTAGGTTCTTCATTCTTTGAAACTTAGTAAGATAGTGGACTAATTATTAATATCACAATTATAGAATTTCACCACCTTTGATCAGTTCTAAGTGGAAGTTCTAGGGGGCACCTCTTCCTTCTTGACCATAAACCATTGTAAACAAATCTATGAATTTGTCTCCAGGATTATGGATCTCAGTAGAGAAATATTATTTAATCATTTATTTAAGAATGATGTCTCAAAAATCACTTTAGTATATGTAGATTATTTATCTTTTGCCTTTGAGCATATTTTTGTGGCTGGTCTTTCCAATATTGTTGTTTTTGAATTTCTACTTCCTTGAATTTCTGTGTTACAAATTATAGGCAACATCACCTGTCCAGCCTGTGGTTTGTTTGTGATTTATTCATAAGGTGCCCATGAGTTCTTAGGGATTAATGGCTTATTATTTCTTTTGTCTGCTGAGGTATCCACAATTATTCTTCACTGATCCCTATAAGTTTGCCAAACGCTTGCTTATTGCCACTTCTGTAACACACTTACTTAAGGTTCATTACTTAACCTGTGAAAATGTTTGCATTACTTCACTAGTTATATTCCTTTATAATATTTTATCTTAAGAAGTGGGGAATAAAAAATTTTGAGAAATAATTTAATACATCAAAACAATCACTTATCATCTAAAATGAGGTCCAGGACATTTTAGTTTTAAATGTCTTTTTTTAATCCATTGAAAATTAGAAATAGGTGTAATCTGAATGAAGCCAATTTAGTTAATTAACTCAGTGTCCTCTGACACAAATGCTGCTGCTGCAGCTGCTGCTAAGACGCTTCAGTCGTGTTCAACTCTGTACGACCCCATAGATGGCAGCCCACCAGGCTCCCCCATCCCTGGGATCCTCCAGGCAAGAACACTGGAGTGGGTTGCCATTTCCTTCTCCAATGCATGAAAGTGAAAAGTGAAAGTGAAGTCACTCAGTCGTGTTCGACTCCTAGCGACGCCATGGACTGTAGCCTACCAGGCTCCACCATCCATGGGATTTTCCAGGCAAGAGTGGGTTGCCATTGCCTTCTCCAGACACAAATGCTAGCTATAAACAAATCTTACAATGTAAGTCATATGTTATGATCTCTACAGAAAGAACCATTTATGAAATTGACTGACTACATGAAGAATATCACAATAGCTTCATAGAGATATTTGAAATGTCATTTATTTATTAATATATTTCAATACTTTAAAAAGTAAAATTCATCACCTAATTATAATCATGGATTCACAGATAATTTCTAGAATTTTGAACAATAGCTAAGTGCTTCCTATGTGCTATAAACTCTTATAAGATCCAAGGATTCAGCAATAGAGAAGATGCACATAGTTATTACTCTCAAGAGCTAACATTCTAGGAAGGAAACAAAATATATAAGTAAATAACTAGACAAGGAAATTTCAGAGACTGGTAAATATGTTTATTAATTCAATGAAGATTTACTAACCTTCAAATATTCACAAGGTGCTAGATGCTAGGACCATAGCTGTGAAGAAAAAAAATGTCCAGTTCTATTCTCAAGTTTTTATTTAGAGAGAGGCAGATAATAAATGTCATAATTTTATGTCTATATTGCATATTATGTGTATATTAGGTAGTAATGAGTATTTTTAAAAAGAAAATGAAATAGGAGGTTCTGATTTAGAGACTTGAGAAAAGTAAGAGAGAGTTCTTTATACATATGGTAGCAAAGAGAAAGTGAAATTTGATGTGAGACCTGCTGAAAGTGAGACAGAGTGCCCTGAGTGTATCTGGGAGTGAAGAATTCCTGTCAAGTACAAAGGCATCTATATTTTCTATGATCTGTTGTTCAACATTAGGAAATCAAACAGTCAACCTGCATAGGTTACTTTTTTCGACCCACTTATTGGGAAATTAATTTTGTTGGGAATCTATGTAACGGGATGGAAAAATGGGTATCTTCCTTAGCTTCCATTCTGAATATTTCAAGGGTGTCTGGTACATCAATAGCAAGTTGAGTGTGAACCCAAACTCGATATCATAATTTACTTGAAACAAAAGAGTTAGCTCTATGTCCCATCACTCACTTTGAGAATGTACAAGGATCTTGAAAGAGAAGAGCATGTGAGACATCTTCCTGAGATAGGAAGAGCATTTGTTATTCCAAGGAATTTCTTCAGTTACCTGTGAAATTTTTGTTTATTTAAAACTTTAATTTGCATTTTTTTAACATATACAAACATTATTGATTTTATTGTATTAACCTTATATCCTAGGCCCTTTTTAGACTTCTTGGGATTTTTAATGTACATGATTGTATTGTCTACAAATAAAGAGATTTTAGCCCACTACTTAGCAGTTTTTAATGTTTTTCCTGCTTTTATCTTGCCTTATTACCTGGATTAGGACCATCAGTATCACGTGGAATAGCTGTTTGCTTTAAGAACATTTTGTCTCTAAATTCATAAGAGGTGTTAGCCTGTAGTTCTCCCTATTCTTTTGATAAATGTCTGTCTGCATTTTGTTTCAGGGTAATGTTGATGGTGATTGCAGCCATGAAATTAAAAGACACTTACTCCTTGGAAGGAAAGTATGACCAACCTAGATAGCATATTAAAAAGCAAAGACATTACTTTGCCAACAAAGGTCCGTCTAGTCAAGGCTATGGTTTTTCCAGTGGTCATGTATGGATGTGAGAGTTGGCTGTGAAGAAAGCTGATCGCTGAAGAATTGATGCTTTTAAACTGTGGTGTTGGAGAAGACTCTTGAGAGTCCCTTGGATTGCAAGGAGATCTAACCAGTCCATTCTAGAGGAGATCAGTCCTGGGTGTTCATTGGAAGGACTGATACTAAAGCTGAAACTGCAATACTCTGGCCACCTCACATGAAGAGTTGACTCACAGGAAAAGACTCTGAAGCTGGGAGGGATCAGGAGCAGGAGGAGAAGGGGACGACAGAGGATGAGATGGCTAGATGGCATCACTGACTCGATGGACGTGAGTTTGAGTGAACTCTGGGAGTTGGTGAAGGACAGGGAGGCCTGGCGTGCTGTGATTCATGGGGTCACAAAGAGTCAGACACGACTGAATGACTGAACTGAACTGAACTAGGTATTTCTGAAAAAGGAAATAGTAACTTCTTTACAGGAAATCAATTTTAAAAATTGCTTGAAACCATATCAAAGTTTAAAATTGCAACTGATGCTGGCCCAGGCTTGCCCTTTGCTCCTCCCTGTTTTTCTTAAAGGGCTTCCCAGGTGTCACTAGTTGTAAAGAACCCATCTGCCAATGCAGGAGACATAAGATACTTGGGTTCGATCCCTGGGTCAGGAAGATCCCCTGGGGGAGGGCATGGCAATCCACTCCAGTATTCTTACCTAGAGAATTCCAAGGACAGAGGACCCTGGTGGTCTACAGTCCATAGGGTTGCAAAGAGTCTGTTCATGACTGAAGGGACTTAACATGCACACATGCACATTTTTCTAAATGCCCACCACAGTGATCTTCTTGCTGTCTCTCTCTCTCTCTGAACTTTGTTTTATTACACCAAAATTAATTTTACAAAGAAGGCAACAATAATTCTAAAAACCAATAAAAATGTGCTTGATTATTATGGCCATTTTGAAAAAACATTTTCTTTTAAATAAATTCTGTTCTTAAGGGAACCAAATCTTTTCAGTAGGAACTTTCATTACCTTTTTGTGCATTAGCTAAAAATGTTCTGCCTGATCTTAGGTGCCTTGTCCTATGTCTTGAAAGTTTGAGGTATTGACCAGTTAGAAAAATTCTCTGTGGTCTCTGCAGTCTTAAAGGTATACAAATTAATGTATTTGATGTTCAGTCTATTACCTCTTTGTCCGTCCAAGCTAGCCTCAGAGAAAATTTTTATAACAGATCCAAGTCCATTAGGGGCCTTTATCATCTCAACTGCCTTTGTGTCTGTCTATACAATATAAACGGAGAAGGCAATGGCACCCCACTCCAGTACTCTTGCCTGGAAAATCCCATGGACGGAGGAGCCTGGTAGGCTGCAGTCCATGGGGTCACGAAGAGTCGAACACGACTGAGCGACTTCACTTTCACTTTTCACTTTCATGCATTGGAGAAGGAAATGGAAACGCACTCCAGTGTTCTTGCCTGGAGAACCCCAGGGATGGGGGAGCCAGGTGGCCTGCCGTCCATGGGGTCACACAGAGTCAGACATGACTGAAGAGACTTAACACCAGCAGCAGCAAACAATATAAACTTTATTTTCTGGACTATTTTTATTTTGGGAGTACACTTTCTAGATCTTATGAATCTATATCCTTTGTACTGACACATCGAGATGCCTCTTGCATTGTTGAGTTTGAGTAGCTATTAAGATCCTACTTATCAATTCTCAGATGATGGATTCTTTAAAGAGGAAAATCTTCTAAATTAGTAATTTTTAGAAAGCTCTCATCATAAACAGCTATGGTCTTTCCAGTAGTCAGGTATGGATGTGAGAGTTGGGCCATAAAGAAGGCAGAGCACCAAAGAATTGATTTTGAATCGGGGTGCTGGAGAAAATTCTTGACAGTCCCTTGGACAGCAAGGAGTTCAAACAAGTCAATATTAAAGGAAATCAACCCTGCATATTCTTTGAGAGGACTGATGGTGAAGCTAAATCTCCAGTACTTCGGCCACCTGATGCAAAGTTGGAAAAGACACTGATCTGGGAAATATTGAAGGCAGAAGGAGAAGAGGATGACAGAGGATGAGATGGTTGGATGGCATCACCAACTCAATGGACATGAACTTGGGCAAACTCTGGGAGATGGTGAGGGACAGGGAAGCCTGATGTGCTACAGTCCTTGGGATCGCAAAGAATGGGACTTGACATGGCAACTGAACACCAACAGCAATGGAAAGACCAAGTTGGGAGTGAGCACTGGAAACAGGGACCATGGTAATTTGGTTTCTACTGCTGCTTGAATAAGCACTGAGAATGACCACTGCTACCCTATGTGGACCACCTAAGCTTTGGGTCTATCTCTGCTTAGTTATGATGGTATTTTTTTCAGGTTCTGGCTGGCTCAGATCCTGTGCCAAGCTGTGGTGTTGAGTGAGCAGGGCCTGGGTGTTTGCCCCACTCAGATTGGGGAGTGCAACATGATGGTAGCTGCTAGTGCAGAGCTTTCTCCACCCTGATTGCTGTCAACCTAGCACATATGCACTCTTCTTGAGTAGAGTCTAGGCTTCTCCAGCCTTTATATCTGTCCCAGCAGTTTTTCCATCAGGCAAGGGGACTTGTCTCCTCAGCATAGGACCCCAGAAGTGGGACACTCAGTCTATGCCTGAATCTCCTCACTCTCCAGGGTGAGGGTCCACCCACGTGGGCCTTCTCTTCCTTTCAGATCTCTCCTAGGGCTCAGGTCCTGATCTGATGCCTTTTCTTTTTTTTTTTCCATTCTGCTCAGTTCTGTGGACATCTTCCTTGAAGTTTTGGTTGTATAGGAGTTATTCTTCTAGTTTCCAGTTAGTTTTCTGTGAGTATTTTTCCACATATAAGTGTATTTTTTGTGTGTTTGTTGGGGGAGGTGAGCTCCAAGTCCTCTTTCCTGGCCATCCTGATCTGATCTCCTACAACTTTTAATCTTTTTTTTCCAGATACAAGGAAACCTTTCCCCTTATGCTAATTGTGACTTATAAAACATTGATAAAGTGTGTCTTTGTAAATGATGATGAAACCTTTATCTTTTGCTCTCTACCTGGTCCCTGCAGAATTTGGCTTCTTCATCTGGTTCACCTCCAGACCTGGTGTCTTATGACAATCTAGATTGAAACTAGTTGCACTAATAATTGTCCTAATTAGTCCTCTCTTTGCTATTTTTAAACTATTTATAATTTATGTCTGTTGCTGCTGTAATATGACCTTATTAATGTTATTACTGATATTACTGTTATTCCTTGTATTACCCAATGTATAACCAGATCTCTGACAAAATTAATGATGGCTAAATGTCTTGAGTCAATTGATGACATATATAGTTCTATGTCGGAGAAGACAATGGCAAGCCACTCCAGTACTCTTGCCTAGAAAATCACATGGACAGAGGAGCCTGGTGGTCTGCAGTCCATGGTGTCGCTACTAGTCAGGCACGACTGAGCAAATTCACTTTCACTTTTCACTTTCACACATTGGAGAAGGAAACGACAACCCACTCCAGTGTTCTTGCCTGGAGAATCCCAGGGATGGCGGAGCCTGGTCAGCTGCCGTCTATGGGGTCGCACAGAGTCAGACACAACTGAAGCGACTTAGCAGCAGCAGCAGCATAGTTCTATGTAAAATTAATTTTAATAAAATAACTCTAGATATTGCATGAAGCAATCAGGGAAAAATAGTAAAACAGATAATCCAGAGAATTTCGAGCACATGAATGTCCCATCAAGAAAATCCTTATCTGACCTACGAATGTACTTTCCTAGTGCTGTGGGACAAATTTATCATAAAATACCTCCCAAATCTTGATTGAACTTATGACCAAAACAGGGGATATTGTGAACAAAAAAGAACAAAGAGTGTTGCTCTTTTTTGTACAAAGGTTGAAGTTGCAACCTACTGCAAGCGTCTACCAACAGTATACCCTTTGAGGATGCAAGATGAAAACAGAACGCGGCAGTCTCTGCATTGGATAAACACACCTCTAGATAAAGTACATATCTCAGGAAGAGTTTCAGTGACCCCAGATTCTGGCATCTTCCTGTACATAGAAAAGCACTCAAATCATTGCCCTGAGAATCTGTGATTAGCAGTAATCTTTACCAAGATATCTGCTTGACAGCACGTATTTCCTAGCCCCTCAAAATTCACACATACACACACACACGCATACATAGGCTTCTCCCTTACCTCTGTGGAGCCATTTACGCAGAACCACTGATTGACTATGCAGAGCTATCTCCCAGGCTATAGTCCTCAGTAAGACTCTGAGTAAAACCTAAATACACAACCTTCAAGTTGTGCATTTTTCTTTAAGTTGACAAGGTATAAGAGCAAAAATGCTGAAATACAAAGACAAGGAGAAAGTTTTTGTTTGTTTGTTTTGAGTTTTGTTTTAATGCGCACAGTCCAAGGAAAGCAACATAGAAAATAGATTAGTGGTTGTTTAGGGTTGGGAAAACATAAATAGAGAGAAGGAAGTGATAGCTAATGGGAACAGGGTTTCATTCTTGAGGTGATGAAAATGTTCTAGATTACAGTAATGATTGCACATATCTGATTATGCTAAATAATATTGTACACCTTAATGGGTACATTGTACATTTTATAGATTATGTCTTAATAAATGGTTTAAAAGTCATTACATTTATAGAAGACCTATATATATAAATATTTAAGTACACTTCATTATTTATAATCTTGAACTACTTTGAAGTCTATATGTTATTGAATAAGATTAGTTTACACTGTACTTGCAGGACTCCCTTGTATCAGAAGTAAAATGTCAAATACTTCAGGACTGTGCCAGGAGTTCCAGATATATTATAAGACTAAGAAAACTGGACATATAGGAAACTTTGCTGATTTATGCCAAATTGAGGAAGGCTCTTCCTGCTTGTGAAAGGTCATACTTCAGTGAAGTGTGTTGTTAATTGAGAGGCCACCTGTACCAATCAGTGTGTTATCACTGAGATTAGATATACTTGTGGATGGAAGCATCTTAATCTTATAAGTACTCACTGAAATTTTCTAAGACATTTTTAGCCTCCTGTGAACAGGCAGTTTCTCTTGACATTGAAGAGCAAAGAATACACAGTTAATAACAGAAGAAAAGGAAAGAACACTTAAAAACCAGTGATCTGCACTCAAGACACCTTATTTCTGTCCCCCCTTTCGACTTAATTCTCTTGGAATTATAGAGCTCTTGAACATATCAAAAGGGCCACTCAGTGTCTTTGAGGAGAAATGTGCTCTGTTGGAGCAGTCTTCAAAAAATCAAAGGCTTCTTGTGCTTCAGCTTTCCCATCAAGAAAATAAAAACGGTGATGAAAATGGTTGTCTTCTGGGGTCTTATTAGTAAAGTGTAAAATTTCTCGACTCTTGAAAAAAATATGCACATCATTAGATGAGTGAAAGGGGGACAAATTAGTCATTTATGCAGCTCACCCAGAGCGTATCCAACCTCAGTAGCTAGAGTTAAATAAAATACTCTCGGGATGTTATCACTGGAGCTACAGAGCAGATGTGCTGTGGCTTAGAAACCATCTGTGCCCCTCAGCATTGAAAGGATACAATCTGATTCTGAAGGACTGAAGAGGGCAGGAAATGGAGTTAATAGATATCACCTTAATGAGTTATTTTTCACTTCTACTTTTCAAATCTTCTTGAACAACAAAAAATTCCCACCACACATTTAGTTGTATCTTCCTGATGCTCAGACCAAGGGTATAAATGTTACTGCAAATTCTTCTTTAATTCACTGTCCCAGAGGTAGAAGCACAAAAAAGACAAGATTCTAAAAAGTTGACACAGATCTAATGGTCAGAAATGCTGTCTTGTGTTTCATGCCAAAAGTTGGCATTGTGGCTGCTACTATAAGGGGAAAACAAGTGGCAAAGAGCTTTGTTTGGAAATGAATACAACACTGGCCCCAGGGTGAGTGTGAAATCACCACCATCAATAGACAGTATTATAAAAAGAGAGAATATTCAATGAGCCCACTTTTGTAATAGGAAGTAAGAACTCATGTGGAAAAAAGCTTTTTAACTGTGGATTACAGCTACATCTGAAATCAAGAACTCAAAGTGTGTGAGAATGGTATTTGGGGGAAAGAGTTCCTGTTGCTTACTGGAATGCACGGCCAGGATGTTGTGGGGAAAGTCATCTTCCCAGCAGAAAGAAAAAAAAAAAAAATCAGAGTGTAATACTGGGACTAATTTATTTTGTATTTAATTAATATATATTATTACTACAAATGATATCCATCTTCTTTTAGAATTTTTAAGCCAGAATGGAAAGAGTTTACTGGTTGTGGCCACTAGAAACTAGAGATCTAAAGGAGCAAGCAGTAAAGGAGGATGAAGTCCTTTATTTTTTCTTCCTAAAACTTTCTTTTTGTGTGTCTATAGTGTGGCTGTGTTACAAACAAGATGCTCATGTCTGTTTGGGGTTTTTGCCTGAGCCTAACAGTGACAGGCCATTTATAACAGACTACTAAGTAAAATTCAGATCTAAATTTAGAGAATCTAAAGTGTAGATTGAATGCAATGTCATTCTTATTGATCTACTACCCCACATATATTTTATATCTCTCATTTCTCTGTTGCTTTTTTTTCACATCTCATTTTGTTTTACTCCTTTTATCTGACCCAAGCTGAACCTCTATATTATTTGCTATGTTGGTTTGCCTTCAATGTCTAAAATGACAGCAACTTTACCAAATAAGAGTTTACTTGTGAGGTCTGAGGATAAACTGTGGTAGACCTGTGAAATGGTCCCCATTATGTCAAAAATTTATCAACTAGCTGCAATTTTTCTTCCATCCCAACCTTAGCACAAAGTTTTCAGTCTCATGGTTCTGAGATACTTCTATACCTACAGGTAACCTGCCAGAGGAAAAAAAGAATTAAGAAGATCCCCTGGAGGAGGAAGTGGCAACCCTTTCCACTGTTCTTACCTGGAAACCCCCATGGACATAGGGGAGACTGGCTGGCTACAACAAGTGGTTGCAAAGTGTCAAACATGACTGAACGACTAAACAACAACAAGAAGAAAACAGTGAAAAACAGAAAAACCAACCAAACTAAAAACATGTCAGCTGAATCTTTATACTTTAAAAATAGTTACATCTATTTGTATCACATTGGCCAGAGCTGGTTAATATGACCACCTTCTATAATGGACTGAAAAAAAAATGCGATTCTCTTTAGTAAAGAATGAATTTGGAGTAGTGTTTACTGCAGTGGCCCTACTGAGGTTAATACTGATTTCTGACTCCTATTTTAACAATAATTGTACAGGTGGATTGTGATTACTTTTAATTAATTAAGTTAATTGACTCATTTTAAAGCTCCTTTCAGATATTAGCTCATTAAAATGGTGATTTTCAACATTTATTGTATATTGGCAGCACCTAGAGGATTTGTTAAAAGACAGATTGCTGGACCTCATCTTCAGAGGTTCTGATCAGGAAGTCTGGATTGGGTCTAGGAATTGGGATAACTAAAAGTTCCCTGGGGATACTTATATGCCTCATCCAAGGGCCACACTTTGAAAGAAGAAGTTTGGCAATTTTGCAGAGACGATTTTTCAAAGTTTATATTGATTCTCAAAGTCAGTCTTTTGTGGGTCATGCTTTCTGCATCTTCACAGGTTCAGTTAGTTAGTCAGTTCAGTTACTCAGTACTGTCTGACCATTTGCAACGCTATGGACTGCAGCACGCCAGGCTTCCCTGTCCATCATCAACTCTTGGAGCTTACTCAAACTCATGCCATCCAACCATCTCATCCTCTGTTGTCCCCTTCCCACCTGCCTTCAATCTTTCCCAGAATCGGGGTCTTTTCCAATGCCTCAGCTCTTCACATCAGGTGGCAAAGTATTGGAGTTTTAGCTTCAGCATCAGTTCTTCCAGTGAATATTCAGGACTGGTCTCCTTTAGGATAGACTGGTTGGATATTCTTGCAGTCCAAGGGACTCTCAAGAGTCTTCTCCAACACCACAGTTCAAAAGCATCAATTCTTTGGCACTCACTTTCTTTATAGTCCAACTCTTACATCCATACATGATTCCTGGAAAAACCATAGCTTTGACGAGACAGACCTTTATTTTGTTGGCAAAATAATGTCTTTCTTTTTAATATGCTGTCTAGGTTTGTCATAACTTTTCTTCCAAGGAGCAAGTGTCTTTTAGTTTCATGACTGTAGTCACTATCTGCAGTGGTTTTTGAGCCCCCCAAAATAAAATAGTCTCTCACTGTTTCCATTGCTTCTCCATCTATTTGCCATGATGTGATGGGACCAGATGCCATGATCTTAGTTTTCCGAACGTTGAGTTCTAAGCCAAATTTTTCACTCTCCTCTTTCACTTTCATCAAGAGGCTCTTTAGTTCTTCTTCACTTTCTGCCATAAGGTGGTGCCATCTGTATATCTGAGGTTAATGATATTTCTCCTGGCAATCTTGATTCCAGCTTGTGCTTCTTCCAGCCCAGCATTTCTCATGATGTATTCTGCATATAAGTTAAATAAACAGGGTGACAATAGACAGCCTTGACGTACTCCTTTTCCTATTTGGAACCAGTCTGTTGTTCCATGTCCAGTTCTAACTGTTGCTTCTTGACCTGAATACATATTTCTCAGGAGACAGGTCAGTTGATCTGGTATTCCCATCTCCTGAAGAATTTTCCGCAGTTTGTTGTGATCCACACAGTCAAAGACTTTGGCATAGTCAATAAAGCAGAGGTAGGTGTTTTTCTTGAACTCCCTTGCTTTTTCAGTGATCCAACAGATGTTGGCAAATTGATTTCTGGTTCTTCTGCCTTTTCTAAAACCAGCTTGAACATCTGGAAGCTCATAGTTCACATACTGTTGAAGACTGGCTTGGAGAATTTTGAGCATTACCTTACTAGTGTGTGAGATGAGTGCAATTGTGTGGTAGTTGAACCTTCTTTGGCATTGCCTTTCTTTGGCATTGGGATGAAGACTGACCTTTTTCAGTCCTGTGGCCACTGCTGAGTTTTCCAAATTTGCTGGCATATTGAGTGCAGCACTTTCAGAGCATCATCTTTTAGGATTTGAAGTAGCTCAACTGGAATTCCATCACCTCCATTAGGTTGGTTTGTAGTGATGCTTCCTAAGTCCCACTTGACTTTGCATTCCAGAATGTCTGGCTCTAGGTGAGTGATCACACCATCGTGATTATCTGGTCATGAAGATCTTTTTTGTGCAGTTCCTCTGTGTATTCTTGCCACCTCTTCTTAATATCTTCTGCTTCTGTTAGGTCCATACCATTTCTGTTACAGGATACATCTTTATCTTCTGAATGAAACTATAGTGGTGGCACCACACTGTTACTTTATTCTGTGTATTATGTTTAATAACAAAAAAAAAAAATGAATGAAGTGAAATGAAGTGAAAGTAGCTCAGTTGTGTCTGACTCTTTGCGATCCCATGGACTGTAGCCTGCCAGGTTCCTCTGTCCATGGAATTCTCCAAGCAAGTGTGTAGCCATGTGTAGCCATTCCCTTCTCCTGGGGATCTTCCCAACCCAGGGATTGAACCCAGGCCTCCCATATTGCGGATAGATTCTTTATTTCTGAGCCAGCAGAGTATAAATTCTTATACTCTTAATGCAAAAATTTTCAACAGCGCAGAGGTCTGCTGACCGCTGACCACTGTCCCTGGCCCAGTCCCTCAGTCTCTTCCATAGAGATGACTCCTTTTATAGTAATTTGATGTGTTTTTCCCCACCTTTTAAATTGTAGTTGTATGCCTATATATTTACTTAAGATTTATTATATAGAGTTTTAAATACATGTAACTGTATTATAACAACATAGTTTAAATATAAATTTTATTGCATTTTTCATCAACTGCTATTGTCTCTTCATTATATCTGAAATGTTTTCTAAAATTTGAGTTTTAAAAATTAAAAATGCAAGCCTTGCAAAATGCAGTATTCAGCCACCTTTTGAATGTGAGCCACATTACTCTAGAAGTACAGATAATATAAAGTGTAATATAAAAAATAAAAATACCATTCTCTGTTCATATAGAAAATGTCAGAGCTATCCACTATAAAGTTATTCTTTTCTTTCTCCTTTCCCATAGAAGAATATTCTGCAAATATTTGACCAATACTCCTCAAAATTGTCAAGGTCATTAAAACAAATAAAATCTCAAAAACTGTCATAACTGAAAGGAATTGAAGCATACATGACAACTAAATGTAACATGGATGAAAGTTAATATGCACAGTCCATGCTTAAGGATGTTATGATCCACCGTCTTGAGAGTAAATTTTTATATATTATCTATGTAAATTATTCAAATGCCTATTGTCAATAAAACAGTGAGTGTTTCTTATAGTAACAATATTTTTCAAACTATGTAAAGTGACAGTTCCTTGCTTTTTGAAAATGAATTTGATCTCTTGTCAGTGAGAGGATTTATGAGCCATCATGACCTTTACAGAATAAAAAGCACACAATATGAGGCTGAGAGAAATGAAAAAACAAAGATAAATGAAGACATATACATCACTTAGATTTATAGGCTTGTATAGAGGCATGTCTCTATGTTTACTTAGCAATATTTGAAGATAAATTATCCTATACACTGGAATGATAAGACTAAATGATAGCAAAATGAAAGTCACTAAAATTCCAGATAGTGTGCTAAAGATCACTTAAGAATGGATCTTTTGCCTAAATTTTGTTTTATTTAATAAAGAACAAATAATCTACTGTTTTTATTTGTGATGCTCATGCCATCAAAACAATGACATTAAGGGTCAAGTTTTGAATATTTTACTGAAAGTTAACATGTAGAATAATACTTCATAAATAGGTTATTTGTGTGCAAAATGAATATACCCATGTTACTGGCATGTAGATCAAGAAATATTACATTCCCAATACCACTCAGGCCTCCAATGTCCCTCTTCAGTCACTACTGTTAAAAACAAACCAGAAGCTGACTTCTAACACCATAGATTAGTTTTTCTTTTTTACACTTCATAAAAATTAAAAAAATAGACATACTATATACTTTTTAAAATATCTAACCTCTTTTATTCAATGTTACATCCATGAATTTTCAAATATTTTCTTTTGCACATTAATAGTTCCTATATTACAGATGATGCATAATATTCTCTTTGGGAATATATTAAAATTAATTTACTCATTCTGTGTTGGATGTTTGGGTAGATTCCAGTATTGGGAAAGTATGAATAGTGTTAGTATGAACATCATTGTGGTATCTTTTGATGTTATATATACATATTTTGTAGCACATATATGAAAGAGTTGAATTGTTGGATCATAAAATAAACCTAAGCTCACCTTTAGAAAATATTGCCAAACAATTTTCTGAAACAGTTCTATTAATTTACTCTATCATGAGCAGTGTATGAGAGTGAATTCTGACTGCTTCACATTCTTACCAGAAATTTTAGGTGGTTTTTTTTTAGCAATTCTTAATTATACAGAAGGGTATATTATTGGTTTAATCTGTAATTCCTCACTAAATAACAAAATTGACTAATATTTTTTCATAAATTGATTGAACAATCGGGTATTCTCTTTCATGAAAAATGTTTGTCTTTTGCTCAGTTTTCTTAAAAGTTGGCTTTTTCGTACTGATTTGTAGAAGTTTTAAAAAATATATTTGGGATGAATGTTCATTGTTGGACATAAACGTTTTGCAAACTTATTCCAATGAGTAGCTACATTCACAGTTTTTAATGGTGCCTTTTTATGAACTGAACTTTAATGAAGGGAAGTTTTAAATCTTCATATAGGTGTGTATGTGTGTGCATGCATATTTGCTTTATTGTTGGTGTTTCTTTATGCCTTCTTAACAAATCGTTGCCTCCACATATGTCAAGGAAATGTTTTTCTATGTTTTCTTTTAAATCCTTATAGTTTGAATTCTGCATTTATATCTACAATTTACCTAGAACTGATTCTTATGTTAGATGTGAAGAGAGGCCAAAATCCTTTTTTTCCCTTATGACACCTAGGCAACCCAGCATTGATTTTTTAAAATGGCCATCCTTTCACAGCTGCACTGATATTGCATATTTTAATTTGATTTATCTATAGCATTGCCAATTCAACATTGTAATAAGTAATATAGCTTTATTTTAACTAAGGCAATATGGTACTGATATTTAGTACTTTAGGTCTTCCAGCATCATGTGCCTATTCTTGGGCTTTTGTCTTTTTATGAATCGTCGGCTTATCAACTTATACACATATGCACGCATTCACATACACCTACACACAGAAAGGGCTTCCCTGGTGGCTCAGAGGGTAAAGCATCTGACTGTGATGCGGAAGACCCAGGTTCGATCCCTGGGTTGGGAAGATACCCTGGAGAAGGCAATGGCAACCCACTCCAGTATTCTTGCCTGGAGAATCCCATGGACAGAGGAGCCTGGTGGGCTACAGTCCATGGGGTCGCAAAGAGTCAGACACGACTGAGCGACTACACTACTACTACACTACACTACCACTACACACAGAAAAGTTCTGAGATATTGATTAGGATTGCAATGAATTATAAGTGAACATGAATTTGGAAAGAATAACTATATGTGCAATATTAAATTTTGCAACCCATTACCATGATATCTTCCTCTATTTATTTAGGAAGATGATATATTGCTCATTTATTCAAAGATTTAAAATCTTTCTCTAATTCTTTCTCTTTTTTTCAAGCAAACATATGTGATTTCTGTAAATACATATAAAATTGTTTTTTATTATATCAGTTCAGTTCAGTCAGTCACTCAGTCATGTCCGACTCTTTGGGACCCCATGGACTGCAGCACACCAGGCCTCCTTGTCCATCACCAACTCGTGGAGTTTACTCAAACTCATGTCCACTGAGTCATTAATGCCATCCAATAATCTCATCCTCTGTTGTCCCCTTCTCCTGCCTTCAATCTTGCCCAGACTGGGTCTTTTCAAATGAGTCAGTTCTTTTCATCAGGTGGCCAAAGTATTTGAGTTCAGCTTCAGCATCAGTACTTCCAATGAATATTCAGGACTGATTTCCTTTAGGATGGCCTGGTTGGATCTCCTTGCAGTCCATGGGACTCTCAAGGGTCTTCTCCAACACCACATTTCAAAGGCATCAGTTCTTCAGCACTCAGCTTTCTTTGTAGTCCAACTCTCACATCCATACATGACTACTGGAAAAACCATAGTTTTGACTAGACAGACCTTTGTTGGCAAAGTAATGCCTTCTGCTTTTTAATATGCTGTCTAGGTTGGTCATAACTTTTCTTCCAAGGAGCAAGTGTCTTTTAGTTTCATGGCTGTAGTTACCACCTGCAGTGGTTTTGGATCCCCCCAAAATAAAGTCTCTCACTGTTTCCATTGTTTCCCTATCTATTTGCCATGATGTGATGGGACTGGATGCCATGATCTTAGTTTTCTGAATGTTGAGTTCTAAGCCAAATTTTTCACTCTCCTCTTCCACTTTCATCAAGAGGCTCTTTAGTTCTTCTTCACTTTCTGCCATAAGGTTGTTGTCATCTGCATATCTGAGGTTATTTTTCCTGGCAATCTTGATTCAAGCTTGTGCTTCTTCCAGCCCAGCGTTTCTCATGATGTACTCTGCATATAAGTTAAATAAACAGGGTGAGAAAATACAGCCTTGATTGTACTCCTTTCCCAATTGGAACCAGTCTGTTGTTCCATGTCCAGTTCTAACTGTTGCTTCCTGACCTGCAGACAGATAAACATAAATAAAATGTATGTATCTGTATGTTGGGATGCCTTGGTAGCTCAGATGGTAAAGAATCTGCCTGCAATGCAGTAGACCCAGGTTTGATCTCTGGGTCAGTAGGATCCCCTGGAGTAGGAATTGAAATGACAACCCACTCCAGTATTCTTGGCTGGAGAATTCCAGGGACATAGAATTTTTACAAAAATTTTATTTAAAATATTTATTAGATTATTTCTAAAAAGTCTATTAGATTTATTGCTTATTATTGGATTTATTCCTGGGCATTTGATGTTTTCTGATGCAATTATAAATAGTATCTTTCCATATTTTTATACATTAATAATGATATATAGAAATAAACTGATATAATAAATCACAAAAAATATTTACCATGAATTATTTTTGACCTATGAAATTATTGATTTTGTATTATTGAACATAATACATTTACTTTGAATCCAGTGACCTGGTTATATTTACATGTTATTAATAAATTTAATGCTGTGGTGATTTTTATATTTTCTTTATAATCATTTTCTCTGCAACAATTCAGTTTTCCAATTTTTATTATCTTCTATTTCTCTTGCCTTATTGCATTGGCTAGGATCTTAATGCTATTTTTAAGAGTTGCTGTATTTAGGTACTGCCAATGAGCTGTGAGTCTATTATATGATTCAGTGTTAGAATTTTTACTATATGCACAAAAATATATAGTCAGCTAAGGATTTTTTTCTGGAGCCATTTAGAGCTTATGATTTCTTACATAGTAAATAACATTGTGTACAATTCAATAGAACAACCTTGGGAAATGACTATATCATTACCACAAGAGCTTTGCATATCTTATATGTCTTTGTATAATATACATGCATATTTAATTGTATTCTCTTTTTTATGGGCACCTGAGAAAAAATCGGTGCTTTTTTAGCAACTCAATTAGACTTCCTATTTGTGAGTAGGAAATGTTTTATTTTTCATTCCCTTAGGTTCTAATTGGGCAAAACCAATACAGATCCTTGTATATATATTAACTGAGTAACTTTGCTATGCTAATTTAAATACTAGAATGTTCCTTTGCCTTTAGTTGGAGGAAACAATGTCGAATGCAAGTACTGTTAGAACTTCTAGCGTCACATTCCATATCTGGAGAGCACTTAAAATTATTCACAAAAAATTTCAACATGTTATCTTACTTTAACCTTACATTTTTGAGGTAGAATTTTCAAAACCTTTGGTAAATAAACACATGATATAATTTCATACAATTATGTACAATTTTTTTGGGCTCCAAAATCACTGCAGATGCTGATTGCAGCCATGAAATTAAAAGACGCTTACTCCTTGGAAGGAAAGTTATGACCAACCTTGATAATATATTAAAAAGCAGAGACATTACTTTGCCAAAAAGGTCCATCTAGTCAAGGCTATGGGTTTTCCCGTGGTCATGTATGGATGTGAGAGTTGGACTGTGAAGAAAGCTGATCACCGAAGAATTGATGCTTTTGAACTGTGGTGTTGGAGAAGACTCTTGAGAGTCCCTTGTACCGCAAGGAGATCCAACCCGTCCATTCTAAGAGAGATCGATCCTGGGTGTTCATTGGAAGGACTGATGCTAAAGCTGAAACTGCAATACTTTGGCCACCTCATGCGATGAGTTAACTCACTGGAAAAGACTCTGATGCTGGGAAAGGTTGGGGGTGGGAGGAGAAGGGGACGACAGAGAATGAGGTGGCTGGATGGCATCACCGACTCTGTGGACATGAGTTTGAGTGTACTCCGGGAGTTGGTGATGGACAGGGAAGCCTGGCCTGCTGTGATTCATGGGGTCGTGGTGAGTCAGACACGACTGAGCGGCTGAACTGAACTGAACTGAACTGAATTTAACTTTGCTATCATCTTCTAGGGTAAAGTACTTGACATACTATTAAAGAAACTATATTGAGGACCTACTGTGTACCAGGCATTATGTAAACTACTATGCATTAAAGAGATTTGAAAAGATCACAAACTGATCATTCAAAGTATTTTTGTGAGTGACTTGAGAAACTAAATTCCCACTTGGCAGCAGAGGAAGAATCACATGGGTTGAAATTTCCTTTACAGAGTTATCCAGATGATTTCAACCTTCCTTCATGCCTGACTGCACTAGAAAGAGAAAAGCACAACATATGGCATAAAATGGCATCACCGACTCGATGGACATGAGTTTGAGTGAACTCCGGGAGTTCATGATGGACAGGGAGGCCTGGTGTGCTGTGATTCATGGGGTCGCAAAGAGTCGGACACGACTGAGCGACTGAACTGAACTGAACTGATGGCATAATCTGTATGAATTACTGTAAAGAGCTGACTCATTGTAAGAGACCCTGATGCTGGGAAAGACTGAGGGCAGGAGAGGAAGGGGGCAATAGAGGATGAGAAAGATGGATGGCATTATAGACTCAATGGACATAAGTTTGAGGAAGCTCTGGGAGTTTCCTTTAGTACTTTATCCTTCAGTGGAAGGAAAGGGAGGCCTGGTGCACTGCAGTCCATGGGGTCACAAAGAGTTGGACATGACTTAGTGACCAAACAACAACAACACACCCGACACATACTGACCAAGTCCTATCATGATACACACCCTCAATTCCTCCACATGCATCACTAAATATGGACATACTCATGATAAATATGGAACTTTTCTTTAAAACTCCCCAATTTCACAACTGAAATAACCTTTTAAATCCTTTCCAGTCTATTCTAGTGATTCCTTAGTTCTTCTTTTTTATGGATCTTACTAAGATTTTGACTAATGGTATTCTCTCCATTGAAACTCACCTGTGCACACTGGTCAATAATAAACCCTGATACAACCCTAATTACTTTTCAAGACCCAAATGCCCAACTCAAATTTTGCCTTCTTTTCCTATTATTAATTAATGTTTTGACCTAAAACCATTTTATCTTTTTCTGTGTTACTCTAAATATTCAGAGCCTTCTGCTCATAGGCATATTTAATATCATCATATTCATCATTATTCTTTTGAAATTATCACTAGAGAAATTATAGAGAAGGGTCATTCAGACTAATTTTAAGCAACATTTGGCGAATTGCTTTGTCATTGATCACTAACAGGTGTACACATATGAGATTCAGTGAAAGGCAGCAATTTATATGAATACTAATAAAATCAGTTATATGCAGTATTTTTAGTCCCCAAAGGAAAGAAAAGATAAAGAAGTCTCACCAAGTCCAAATGCTTTAGATTTTTTGTTCACTGTGAATAGATCATCGTTGTTCAGTTGCTCAATTGTGTCTGAGTCTTTGCAGCATACTAGGCCTCCCTGTCCTTCACTATCTCCCGGAGCTTACTCAAACTTGTGTCCATTGAGTCATTAATGCCATTCAACCATCTTGTCCTCTGTCATCCCCTTCTTCTCCTACCTTCAATCCTTCACAGCATCAGGGTCTTCTCTAACAAGTCGTCTCTTTGCATCAGGTAGCCAAAGTATTGGAGCTTCAGCTTCATCATCAGTCCTTCCAATGAATATTCGTGATTGATTTCCTTTAAGATTAACTGGTTTGATCTCCTTGCAGTCCAAGGGACTCTCAAGAGTCTTCTTCAACACCACAGTTCAAAAGCATCAATTCTTTGGCTCAGCATTCTCTATGGTCCAACTCTCATATCCATACATGACTCCTGGAAAAACCATAGCTTTGACTAGATGGACCTTTGTTGGCAAAGTAATGTCTCTGCTTTTTATACACTGTCTAGGTTTGTCATAGCTTTCTTTCAAGGAGCAAGTGTCTTTTAATTTCATGGCTACAGTCACCATCAGCAGTGATTTTGGAGCCCAAGTAAATAGAGTCTATCACTGTTTCTCTTGTTTCCCCATCTATTTGCCATGAATTGATGGTACTAGATGCCATGATCTTTATTTTTTGAATGTTGAGTTTTAAGCCAGCTTTTTCACTCTCCTCTTTCATTTTCATCAAGAAGCTCTGATCCAGCAATCGCACTCCTGGGCATACACACCGAGGAAACCAGAATTGAGAGACACATATACTCCAATGTTCATTGCAGCACTGTTTATAATAGCCAGGACATGGAAGCAACCTAGATGTCCATCTGCAGATGAATGGATGAGAAAGTTTTGGTACATATACACAATGGAGTATTATTCAGCCATTAAAAAGAATAAATTTGAATCAGTTCTAATGAGATGGATGAAACTGGAGCCTATTATACAGAGTGAAGTAAGCCAGAAAGAAAAACACCAATACAGTATACTAACACATATATATGGAATTTAGAAAGATGGTAAACTTAACCCTGTATCAGTTCAGTTCAGTTGCTCAGTCGTGTCCAACTCTTTGTGACCCCATGAATCACAGCATGCCAGGCATCCTTGTCCATTACCAACTCCCAGAGTTCACTCAAACCCATGTCCATCGAGTCAGTGATGCCATCCAGCTGTCTCATTCTCTGTCGTCCCCTTCCCCTCCTGCCTTCAATCTTTCCCAGCATCAGGGTCTTTTCAAATGAGTCAGCTCTTCACATGAGGTGGCCAAAGTATTGGAGTTTCAGCTTTAGCATCAGTCCTTCCAATGAACACCCAGGATTGATCTCCTTCAGAATGGACTGGTTGGATCTCCTTGCAGTCCAAGCCTGTATACAAGACAGCAAAAGAGACACAGGTGTATAGAACAGTCTTTGGGACTCTGTGGGAGAGGGTGAGGATGGGATGATTTTGGAGAATGGCATTGAAACATGTATATTATCATACATGAAATGTATCACCCGCCCAGGTTCGACACATGATACAGGATGCTCGGGGCTGGTGCACAGGGATGACCCAGAGGGAGGATATGGGGAGGAAGGACGTGGGAGAGGTGTTCAAGAAGGGGAACACATGTATACCGGGGCAGATTCATGTCAATGTATGGCAAAACCAACCAATATAATATTGTAAAGTAATTAGCCTCCAATAAAACAATTAAAAAAAAAAGAAGCTCTTTATCTCCTCTTCGTTTTCTGCCATGAGAGTGGTGTCATCTGCATATCAGAGGTTATTGATATTTCTCCTAGCAATCTGGATTACAGCTTGTGCTTTGTCCAGCCTGGCCTTTCACTTGATGTACTCTGAATATAAGTTAAATAAGCAGGGTAACAAAATATTGCCTTGACATGCTCCTTTCCCAATTTGGAACCAGTCCAGTCCAGTTCCATGTCCAGTTCTAACTGTTGTTTCTTGACGTGCACACAGGTTTCACAGGAGGAAGGTCAGGTGGTCTGGTATTCCCATCTCTTTAAGAATTTTCCGGTTTCTTGTGATACACACAGTCAAAGGCTTTAGCGTAGTCAATGAAGCAAACATAGATTTATCTGGAATTCTCTAACATTTTCTGCGATTCAGTGGATGTTGGCAATTTGATCTCTGGTTCCTCTGCCTTTTCTAAATCACAATAGATCATTGTGATATCTGTTTAATATCTCTTAAACTTTGTCTCCTTGTAGGTGAGACTTAGCTTATTTTCATACAGGGGAACTTTCTCCTTATTAGATTTCGTTGGCTTCATCAGCATCTGTTTTAAAACTGATATTCAAACTAAACCCCAGTGTATTGTTGAAAAGTTTAGATGTTTTTTGTATTAATTTTCTACTCTTAAATTTTACTGGTTTACTTAAATTGAATTTAGGGCTTGTAGGTATGGTTAGTGGAGAAGGCAATGGCACCCCACTCCAGTACTCTTGCCTGGAAAATCCCATGGACGGAGAAGTCTGGTAGGCTGCAGTCCATGGGGTCGCTAAGAGTCGGACACGATTGAGCGACTTCACTTTCATTTTTCACTTTCATGTATTGGAGAAGGAAATGGCAATCCACTCCAGTGTTCTTGCCTGGAGAATCCCAGAGACAGGGGAGCCTGGTGGGCTTTGGTCTATGGGGTCACACAGAGTCGGACACGACTGAAGCGACTTAGCCACAGCAGCAGCAGCAGCAGGTATGGTTAGAACATTTCTCTATTTAACAAGCAGGAAACTCAGTCTTCAAACTCTGACTAGTATTGGATAGTCTAATGTGCAAACTTGATCTCAGAGCCTCCATTATTCCTTTATATGAAACCATGACTCCATGAACACTTCTTATTCTTTCTTTTTTTCAGATTATTATTTTAATTGAAGGGTAATTGCTTTACAGAATTTTGTTGTTTTATAGCAAACCTCAATATGAATCAGCCATAGGTATACATATATCCCCTCTCTCTTGAACCTCCTTCCTACCTCCCTCCCCATCCCATCCCTCTAGGTTGATACAGAGCCCCTGTTTGAGTTTCCTGAGACATACAGTAAATTCCCCTTGGTGATCCATTTTACATATGGTAATGTAAGTTTCCATATTATTCTCGCCATACATCTCACCCTCTTCTCCCCTCTTCCCATGTCCATAACACTTCTGAGTCTTTACTTTGTGTTTTCTCATACCAGCACCTTTGTTCATGGTAATTTTGCCTAAAACTCCCTTTCTTCTACTTAGTATATAAGACCTGACTCAAATCTCAGGTCATCCAAGGAGATGCCTCTGATCATACTTATTCAGTGAACCTTTATTTCTATTAATTCACATAGTCCTTATTCTTCACATAGCATAATTTTAAACTGTATACAGATTTTCCTCAATTTATGATACATTCCAGTAAACCCATCATAAGTTGAAAATACTGCTATTTGAAAATGCATTTAATACACCTATCTTACTGAACATCATAGCTTAACCTGGCCTACCTTGCATGTGTTCAGAACACTTCTGTTAGCCTTGCATGCGTGCATGCTAAGTCGCTTCAGTCATGTCTGATTCTTTGTAACCCTATGGACCATAGCCTGCCAGGCTCCTCTGTCCATGGGATTCTACAGGCAAGTGAATTGGAGTGGGTCACCATGCCCTCCTCCAGGGGATCTTCCTGAACGAGGGATCAAATCAGAGTCTCTTGTGTCTTTTGCATTGGCACGTGGGTTCTTTACCACTAGTGCCACCTGGGAAGCCCTATATTAATTTTAAGTTTGGCAAAATCATCTAACACAGACTCTTTTATAGTAGCAGTGTTGAATATTTCATGTAATTTATTTGATATTGTACTGAAAGGTTGTGTGGGTACGGTGTGGTTGTGAATGTATTGGTTGTTCATCCTCATGGTCAAGTGGCTGAGTGGGAACTACCCAACACTGACAGAAAGTATTGTACCATATATTTCAAGGGAAAAAAAAAATTTAAAACTGCAGTAAGGTTTCTTCTGAATGCATACAACTTTCATAGCACTGTAAAGTCAAAAAGTTGTATATCAAATGAGCATAAATTGGGGCTGTCTGTACTCTGATAACAAAGTTATTTTTACCTTTTTTGCTCACACTGTTTTGCTTTTTTCCATTTTTACTCTTTGAGCACAAGGTTTATAGGTAATATTTCTTTGGATTCTCCTTAATATCAGGCACAGTGTCATCCCCATGAAGGTTAATTAATGTGTGTTTAATGATTCACATTTGATGGTAAATGACATCAATCTCAGTTTGCAACTTCTGGATTGCTGCTGCTGCTAAGTTGCTTCAGTCGTGTATGACTCTGTGTGACCCCACAGACAGCAGCCCACCAGGCTCCGCTGTCCCTGGGATTAGCCAGGCAAGAACACTGGAGTGGGTTGCCATTTTCTTCTCCAATGCATGAAAGTGAAAAGTGAAATTGAAGTTGCTCAGTCGTATCCGACTCTTCGCGACCCCATGGACTGTAGCCTACCAGGCTCCTCCGTCCATGGGATTTTAAAGGCAAGAGTACTGGAGTGGGGTGCCATTGCCTTCTCCGAATTTCTGGACTAAAACTGGCAAATATTTACATGGTTTCATGCTCAAGAAACATTTTTGCAATTCTAAATGAAAGCAGATCCTCTTTTCCAATCTCTTCTTTTCTGTGAAAACCCTGAGTGGTTCATTACCCATCAGATATGGTGCAATAATAATATGTTTTATAGCAAAAGTAGGATGTAGTTATGGAGATTAAAATTGGAAAAAATTGTGGTTCTGCAAATACATGTTCATAAAACTCATTAAAATTTCAACAGTGATTTATTTAGAAGTTTCTAACTGGCTAAAAGTTATTTACATTCCTATTTCCAAAAATAACCTTGAAATGGTTTAGTGTTAGAAATATCTAATATCAATAAACTGATTTGTGTTAATAAATTAAGTTGTATCAAATTATTATGATCCAAGCATCAATCGATCATTTTCCAGATTTTGTGAATTTGGTGCCATCAGAATTTGGCTGAAGACATCCAAATTATAAACATAAAGCAATAAACTGCCAGAGTTGTAGTTTAAACTTAACTATCATGCCACTTATTTCCTTTAGAAAAAGTTAGCCTCTTAGGTCCATAGTTTCTCCCACATAGATAAATAAACTTTGATATTTTAAGAGGTCACAGTTATGAGGTAAAGGTTCATTGTAGACAATATATCTTGTTTATCACTGAATAGGCTTGGAGACAAGATGGTAGAGGAAAACAGTCTTAGAGTCAAATTAAACCATGAATTAGTTCTCTGTTTTACTAATGTACTTAAACCCTGACAATGTTTGTGATTTTGAGTTTAAAAGCATTCTAACATCACTAGATTATATTACCTAAAGCTAGAAGTGAGTTTTCTTTTCAGTGGTGATAAAAGTCAGGTTGAACCTGTAGGAAACGCTAAGAATGATGACTCTGAAAAATGGACTTGTTTTCATAGACTCCGAAGTCATTACCTTTATATATCTTTAGTGTATGTGTGCTCAGTCACTTCAGTCATGTCTGACTCTTTGTGACCTTATTGTAGCCTGTCAGTATCCTCTGTCTATGGGATTCTGTAAGCAAGAACACTTAAGGGGGTTGCCATGCCCTCCTCCAAGCAATCTTCACAACCCTGGGATCAAATCTGTGTCTCCTGCATCTCCTGTATTGCAGGTGGTTTCTCTACATATGAAGCCACCTGGGAAGTCCCATATATCTTTGGCACTTTCTATTAAAGCACATTCTGGGCAACTATTTCAGCATGAGACAGTTTCTTTGGATTCATGTACAGACAGTTGTTTCTTAAGTATTTCATGTCAACAACAGGGTGAAGCATTTTAGAACTAATCATAGTGGGAGTGGCAAAACCTCCAGTATTGAAATATGTGTATAGAGCACATGTCAGAGACTGTGAATGAAACCCTTATGTAATTTACCTTATCAAATTCCACATATCAAACTGAATGGGTGCATTTTAAGATATAGAATGAAAGGCTTTTTCAATATTGTAATTATTGGTGAAAATTAAAGACATGATCATTATATTGAAAAACTACATTTACCTGGTTAAAATGATTGTAAAGACGGAAAACATTCTATAAAGTATAAGTCTAGAACTGACACTCTAAAACCCGTTTACATAGTAGTTGGTACATTGTTATGTTTCTAGCATTCATTGTCCTTTATGGCTAACTGTCCATATTTTTATTAGGATATTTAAGGAAGGAAAGTTATGACCAACCTAGACAGCATATCAAAAAGCAGAGACATTACTTTGTCAACCAAGGTCCATCTGGTCAAGGCTATGGTTTTTCCAGTGGTCATGTATGGATGTGAGAGTTGGACTGTGAAGAAAGCTGATCGCTGAAGAATTGATGGTTTTGAATTGTGGTGTTGGAGAAGACTCTTGAGAGTCCCTTGGACTGCAAGGAGATCCAACCAGTCCATTCTAAAGAAGATCAGTCCTGGGTGTTCATTGGAAGGACTGATGCTAAAGCTGAAGCTCCAATACTTTGGCCACCTCATGCGAAGAGTTGACTCACTGGAAAAGACTCTGATGCTGGGAGGGACTGGGGGCAGGAGAAGAAGGGGACGACAGAGAATGAGATGGCTTTATGGCATCACTGACTCGATGGACATGAGTTTGAGTGAACTCCGGGAGTTGGTGATGGACAGGGAGGCCTGGCATGCTGCAATTCATGGGGTCACAAAGAGTCGGACACGACTGAGCGACTGAACTGAACTGAAGAAAAGTTAAACTTGATTTTAGAGGTGCCAAATAACAAATATTTCAAGACTATACATTTGTAAAACAGACTGATGTTACATGTTGTAATAATGTCACTTTAAGTTAAAATAATAATTTGAAAACATAAATAATGTACAATAAATTCTTCTTTTTATTTTTGGTGTTTATATTTTGGTGGTGATTCATAAAAAGTTTTAGCGGTTTTCCCCAAGACTCACAAAATATTCAAACTAATACTAATAGTAGTCAGCATTCCATGGGGTCACAAAGAGTCAGACACAACTGAGTGACTGAACCGACTGAACTGAATACTATATCATTTTGAGCAAACAATATTTTTACAAAGGGAATCTGTAGTGCTTGGTTCAAGCTTCTGCATAATGAGGACTTGCCATGTCCAAAAACATATTTATTTGGAATGACAAGCTTAAATTGAACCATCATATATTTTTCAATAGCATTCCATTTGGAATGGATCCAGTAGCCACAGAGAAAGATGCCATACATACCTAGATTGGCATATATCTCACTACAATGCACTGGACTCTAACAGGATGAGAATATCACAGTACTGCTGCAGTAGGTCATCAGTGAAGCATAAAATGGAAAAGCAATGAGAAAATATACAACTACAAAAACAGAGTAATAGCATAATTTAGACCAAGTTAGTCTCTAAAAAATGTTTAGAAATGGGCTTCACATCCTTTGAGTACACATATTTTCAGGCTTTTCAGTTTAGCAGCACAACCTTCTATGTTAAAGTGGTGCTTTAAAAAAAAATCACAGGGTATCACAAGGTTCTTTACAATCTAAAAGAAGGGCAATGCCAAAGACTGTTCAAACTACCACACATTTGCACTCATTTCACATGCTAACAAGTTAATGATCAAAATCCTTCAACATGAACCAAGAACTTCCAGATGTACAAACTGGGTTTAGAAAAGGCAGAGGAACCAGATAATCAAATTGCCAACATCCATTGGATTATAAAAAAAGCATGGGAATTCCAGAAAAAACATCTGCTTCATTGACCATGATAAAACCTTTGACTGTGTGGATCACAACAAATTGGAAAATTCTTAATGAGATGGGAATACCAGACCACCTTACCTACCTCCTGAGAACCTTGTATGCAGGTCAAGAAGCAATAGTTAGAACCGGACATGGAACAACAAACTGGTTCCAAATTGGGAAAGGAGTATGTCAAGGCTGTATATTGTCACCCTGCTTATTTAACTTACATGCAGAGTGCATCATGTGAAATGCCGGGCTGGAATCCAGATTGCCGGGAGAAATATCGATAACCTCCGATATGCAGATGACACTACTCTAATGGCAGAAAGTGAAGAGGAACTAAGGAGCCTCTTGATGAAAGTGAAAGAGGAGAATGAAAAAGCTGGCGTAAAGCTCAACATTCAAAAAATGAAGATCATGGCATCCAGTCAGATGGGGAAACAATGCAAGCAGTGGCAGACTTTATTTGCTTGGTCTCCAAAATCACTGTGAATGGTGACTGCAGCCATGAAATTAAAAGACGTCTGCTCCTTGGAAAAAAGCTATGATAAACCTAGACATTGTATTAAAAAAGAGATATCACTTTTCCAACAAAAGTCTGGATAGTCAAAGCTAAGATTTTTCCAGTAGTCATGTATGGATGTGAGAGTTGGACCTTAAGGAAAACTGAGCACTGAAGAATTGCTGTTTTCAAACTATGTTGCTAGAGAAGACTCTTGAGAGTCCCTTGGACAGAAAGGAGTTAAAACCAATCAGTCCTAAAGGAAATGAACCCTGAATATTCATTGGAAGGACTGATGCTAAAACTGAATTTCCAGTACTTTGGCCACCTGATCTAGAACTGGCTCATTGGTAAAGACCCTGATTCTGGGAAAGATTGAAGGCAGGAGAAGTGGACGATACAGGATGAGATGGTTGGATGGCGTCACTAACTCAATGGACACGAGTTTGAGCAAACTCCAAGAGACAGTGAAGGACAGAAAAGCTTGGCATGCTGCGGTTCATGGGGTCTCAAAGAGTCAGACATGTCTGAGCAACTAACCAACAATAGTGGTTAAGAACTCAGGCTCTGCCGTGAGACAAATTTCCCTTTGATTCCTAGTGGTGACTTAAAATCTCCCTGGGTTTGGACAAGATACTTAAACTGGGTAAGTCTTCATTTCTTTTGATAAATTGAGTAATGATATCAATCTCACAGAGAAGTTCTAAGGCTTAAAAGAACTAAGCAATGTAAAGTGCTTTACACCGTGTCTGTTCAGTAAGTGCTAAAATAAAATGGTCCATGAAAAAAGTTCACAATTGGCATAGTGATAGAACCAACATAAAACTAACTCAGTAAACTCAGTCTTCTTGATTTATAATGTTATATATGGTTCTGCCTATTACAATAGAAATGAGTTAATTATAAATTATTTTAATCATTATATCCATGCACATAGATATTTTCCACAGCCCACCAAGTAAAGTGTGTGGTGGCTTAAGCATAAATCCTTCCAAGAAGACCATATTAACTTCATTTTCAAGGCTGCCCCAAAATATCAGTTTCTGTTATGGATCATTTGTACCAATGTAATTTAACTGTCTTAATTTGGTTTCTCACATGAGGAAAAAAAGATACATGTTTATTTCAGTGTGGAAATGTAATCCCTAAAATTATATCAAATACTGCTTTGGAGAAAAGATTTAAGTTATTAATATTTTAAATGTTTTAAAATATTCATTGTTCCACACCAGATTTCTCTTTTTAAATTTCCACGGAACTATACATAGTAAAAACTGCACTCTAAGTAGCGTCATATATTAATGGAGAAAATTAATTAGTGGAAACTGAAGAATCAAGTTTGATTAACGTTGCATCACAGATTACAGGGTATTTAATGGCTATGTTAAAAATTGTGGTATGAGATTTAAATCTTAAGTAATTTTTTAGAAATGTTTATTTTATCAAAGCCTATATAGTAAGATGATTTTTTATAATGTTTCATAATGAGAGTCTAGCTGCAACTTTTATTTCTAGGTAGGTATTTTTGGTAGAAAATTATAACAATGACTGTAATTTCCTCTGCAAATAGTTGCTTCAGTCATGTCCAGCTCTTTGTGATTCTTTGAGTTGTGGCCCGCCAGGCTACTCTGCTCATGGGATTATCCCAGGAAGAATACTGGCGTGGGTTGCCATTTCTTTCTCCAGGAGTTCTTCCTGACCCAGGGATTGAACCCACGTGTCTTGTCTCCTGCATTGGTAGGCTGATTCTTTACCACTAGCACCACCAAGGGTGATAGCTAGACGTTATAGCCTTGTTCTCAGATGATGCATTTTAATGAAAAGTATTTAAGTGCATGAAATATATAATCTGAATGAACTGGTTTAGGATGTTGGAGACCTAATACACTGAAGGTGGAACTGACACTGGAGGAAAGCGTGCATAAGAACATCCAAGGAGGCTGTGTGTGAGGCCTGTCAGAGACATATCCAAGCTCTCACTGGAGGTGAATGAATGAATCTGGGTTTGGGAGCTGTGCTGGGGGAGTAGAGCCTATACCATAGGTTGCTGGGGTAGGAAATTCTATAGAAAATGTATCCTGTTATGATTTCCTTGTCTAACTATCTCATAGTCATGTTTTTCTCCAATGCCTTTTTATTTTGTAAGGCAATAATCAATCGAGTATATGACCTAATTTTTTCAGCATGCCTAATGTACGTGCTCAAGGTGAACATGTGCTCCACCTCTTCCCTCATTTTTGGCTGATTTGGGGGCACAGGTGCATGTCATTTAATACCATCTAAATAACCAAGATAAAATTTATACCTATTTTTTCCCTCACGTATCTGGAATGGAATTATAAATAATTAGCAATTTTTGATTCAAAGCATATATTCATCACTGGTACACACATGGACTGTTTCTGTTTGTTACTTAGTTATTTAGTAATTAATTTTATGTTAATGCCTATCTACAAATTCTTCATCCAAAGAAAGAACTACAACTGTAAAAATAATTTACATGGAGACTTTTATCTCCCTATCTCCTCTCCCTCTCTCTTCCTCCCCAAGTAACTGTAGTTTGAATTTTGTGTTCATTCAGTTCAGTTCAGTTGCTCAGTCATGTCCGGCTCTTTGTGACCCCATGAATCACAGCACGCCAGGCCTCCCTGTCCATCACCAACTCCCGAGTTCACTCAAACTCATGTCCATCGAGTCGGTGATGCCATCCAGCCATCTCATTCTCTGTCGTCCCCTTCTCCTCCTGCCCCCAATCCCTCCCAGCATCAGACTCTTTTCCAGTGAGTCAACTCGTCGCATGAGGTGGCCAAAGTATTGGAGTTTCAGTTTTAGCATCAGTCCCTCCAATGAACACCCAGGATTGATCTCCTTTAGAATGGACTGGTTGGATCTCCTTGAAGTCCAAGGGACTCTCAAGAGTCTTCTCCAGCACCACAGTTCAAAAGCATCAATTCTTCGGCGATCAGCCTTCTTCACAGTCCAGCTCTCACATCCATACGTGACCACGGGAAAAACCATAGCCTAGACTAGATGGACCTTTGCTGGCAAAGTAATGTCTCTGCTTTTTAATATGCTATCTAGGTTGGTCGTAACTTTCCTTCCAAGGAGTAAGCGTCTTTTAATTTCATGGCTGCAATCGGCTTCCACATAATACCTTTAATTTTGTCTTAAAATGAACTATTCATTTTTACCCTGATCATTAGCAAATATGACCATCCTAAATGTCAGAACTTTAGTATTTCCTTTTTTTGAAGACTTAATAAAAACAGTTTTAGGATCATAGCAAAACAGAAAAGAAGTCACAGAAATAGACCATGTAACCCCTACCCCACCATATGCACAACTTTCCTCACTATCAACAACCTCTACTATAATGGTACTTTTATTATAATTAATAAAGCTCTATGATAACAGCCCAAACTCTGTTGTTTACATGAGGGTTCACTCAACGTTGTGCAGTCTATGGATTTAGGGTTCACTCAACATTGTACAGTCTATGGATTTAGGTAATGACATGTATCCATCATTAATTACCACACAGTATTTTCACTGCCCTGAAAATGTACTGTGTTCAGTTGGTTCATCCCTTCCCACCCCTTGGTAATCATAGATCTTTATATTATCTTTATAGTTTTGCTCTTTCTAGAATATCCTATAGTTGGAATCATACAGTATTTAGCCTTTTCAGATTGGCTTCTTTGACTTAGTAACATGCATTTATACTTCCTCTGTGTCTATTTGTGGCTCTATAGCTAAATTTTTAGCTTTGCTGAGGTATAATTGACAATTAAATTGCTATATACTTAATGTGTACAATGTGATAAATTGATGTACATGTAAATTGTGAACAGATTTGCTGTCTAGCTCATTAACATAGCCATCACCTCACATGTCTATTTTTCTGTTTTTTTCTTTTACATAGAGAACACTTAAGTTCTATAATTTTGTGTTTTACTCTAAGTATGATTCATTTTAAGTTAATTTCATGAAGAGTACAAGGTCTGTGTCTACACTCATTTTTTCCATGTGAATGTCCAGTTTTTCCAGCGTCATTTGTTGAAGAGAAGATCTTTGTTCCATTATAGTTTCTTTATTCTTTTGTAAAAGATCAATTGACTATTTTTATGTAGGTTATTTCTGGGCTTTTTATTCTCTCCCACTAATCTGTTTGCCTATTATTTTCCACTACTATGTAGTCTTAATTATTTAAGCTTTCTTCTAAGTCTTGAAGCTACGTAGGGCAGTGCAGTCCTTCAACTATATTCTTTTCCTCCAATATTGTCTTGGCTACTGACTCTTGTTTCCTTGTATAAAATTTAGAATCAGTTTGTTAATATCCACAAAATAACTTCTTGGGATTTTGATTGGGAATACATTGACTCTTTAGATCAATTTTGGAAGGAAACTGGCATCCTGAAAATATTTAGCTTCCTATCCATGAATTTGGTTGGAATACATTTGCATTTATTAGTTATTTTATTTTTTTATCACAGTTCTATAGTTTCCCTCATATAGATTCTGTATATATTTTGTTAGTTTTATACATAAGTATTTCTTTTTTTGATGCTAATGTAATAAATGGTATTATTCTTTTAATTTTAAATTCCACTTGTTTATTGATTGTATATAGGAATATGATTGACTTTTGTGTATTAATCTGATATTCCACAACCTTAATTAAATCACTTTTAGTTCCAGAAATTTTTTGTCTATTCTTTTAAATTTTCTACATACACCATCATGTCACCTGCAAATAAGATCAGATTAAATTCTTCCTTCTCAATATATATACCTTTTATATATTTTTTCTTGTCATGTTGCATTAGCTTTTATTTCCTGTACAGTGTTGAAAGGTGAAAGGGGTTCTTTCTTTACTTTTTCTTAATATTGGTAGGAAAGCTTCTAGCTTTTCACTGTTAAGTATGATGTTAACTGTAGGATTTTTTGGATAGTCCCTATCAAGTTGAGGAAGTTCCCCTCTATTGCTAGTTTACAGAGAATTCAAGTGATCTTTTAAACTCCATACAATTACATCTATTTATGTCTGTGGATATATTACTGGCATATATTGAGTCAAATGTTTAAACTAATTGAACTATTCATAATATCATTTAAATCTCATGGATTGGTACATAATAGATAATGAGAAGAAAATGTTTGAATGACTGACAATTCATCTTACAAAAAATAATGTTAAAATACAGGAAAAAAAAAGTGCTTCAATCCACTAACAAAATAGAAAATGGGAACACTCTGTCCAAATGACAAAGCTAAATTCACTTATAATTCAAATTATGTGTGAATGATATCAAATTACTCAATGGAACAACTTTACTCAGTCTAATAATAAATATTGTAATAAATTTTGAACTTCATAATTAAAATAATTTCTTATAAAATGATTTTTTCTGAAATATTTGCTTATTTGAAAGCACTAATTATTAATTTTTACAATGTAATAATATCTAACTTTTAAAATGTTATTAAATTGTCAAATTTTAGTTAACTACTGAAAATTGAAAACTATTTAAATGATAGCTGTTTATCATTTAAACTGTTATAGAATGTTTTAGAATTTATCTTTATCTTTAGAAAGAAAATTTATCTTTAGAAAGAAAAAATATATAGGCTCCAAGTCAGATACTGTGATTAGACAGTCTCTTAACTAATACTCATCATTATTTGTAGGATATTTAATATAGTTCTTTAGCATTGCAAATTTAGTGTTACATATTGTGCAGTATTTTTTATTATGGGAAGTTAAGAGATTTTTCCAGGGAAGTACTACCCAATAAACCTGCCTATAATGATGGAAATGTGCTATATTTCACTGCTCACCACGGTAATGCCTACTCATATGTTAGTTAAGCACTTGAAATTTGTCTAATGTGACTGAAAAAGTAAGACTTTAAATTGTACTTCATTTTTATTAATTTAATGGACAGGAAAAATTGACTCTGTTAAGGTCTTACAATGAAGACAAAAATCCAGCAGTTTTATATTTGACAGTTCTTCATTAAACAACTTTTTATCAAATTTGCTGTGTTTTGTGTTACTGTAAAGGCAATGGGAGTTCATAGAAGGGAAAAATTGTGTCAATTGTGAAAAATTGTGTCTAACTCATGGACAAGTGAGAGATTCCTGGAGTTTTGAAGAATAAGAAGAATGAATTTTGGATCATTTAGGAAAGATCTATTAAAGTAACTTATATAGAGTTTCTGTTGTTGTTGAGAGTGGTTACTTTAGAGATGAGCTTCATTTTTAAAAAGTGATCGCATTCTGACAAACCAAGAACTGAACAAGCCTATTTCTTATATTAGCCAAAATGTTAATTGTTTAAATCAGCATTTATTTATTACTTCACAGTTTCTGTAGGTCAGGAAGCTGTGCTTGACTTAGCTGAGTTCCCCGCTTCAGGGTCTCTCACAAGGCTGCAGTCACAGTGTTGGAAGGAAGGAATCTCAACTGAAGGCTCAATCAGGGGGTGTATCCAAAGCTCGGTTGCTAAGTTCAGTTATGTGATTATTACCAGGATTCAGTTTCTCAAGAACTGTTGAAATAGTGGTTTTATTCCTTGCAAACTGTTGGCTAAGTGCTAACCCTTAGTGTCTTCTCGTGTGGGTCCTTCTCTCAGGAAACTCACAAAATAGCATCCTCCTTCATTAGATAAAAATCTCAAAATGCCCAAGAGATAGCAATTGTAAGCAAGATGGGAATTATATTTTTAGTGACATAATTTCAGAAGTGGCATTCTTTAACTGTTATTTTATAAGCAAGTCACTAGGTTCAGTGCACACAGAAACAAGGAGTATTACAAATGGGCATAAATATCAGCATCAGAAGATGGGGATGATTGATTGCCATTTCATAAGCTTCCCATCACATTAACTAGCCAAAATGTTCAAAGATGTTTTTAAGAAGCATGTGATACTTCCCAATACCCTTTATCACAAGTCCTACAAATAAACCTCTGCCTTAAATATTAAAAACTAATGAAAGACTGTGAAGCCATGAATATGATTTTTTACAGTGTTTTCACACTAACAGCCTAAATTTTGCAAATATAAATTCTTAATGCTGTCAGATGTGTTTTATATAGTGTCAGTTGCTGAGTAAAAGTGAAAGCTGGAAAAGTTCTACTAGGCAAACTCTTAGCTATTTAGTCCTGAGCACCATTTGTATATAGCATTGTTATGTAACTCCATTCTTTGCAACTTTTTCTTATTGCTAAGGTGATGACATGTGGTCTTTGCCACAAATTGCATACAATCCTATAAAGACTACTTGTCTCCAGAGATTAGCTTCTAAATTAAGAATAGGCGAGGTAATCTAGTATGAAGAAAGTAATTTATCATAATCCAATAGCCTAGTAGACTGGTCATACATATAAAGTGGTCATTAATCTACAAAAGGAACCCATGCATTCTATTCCTGTGAATTGCAGTTAGGGATTTTCTAGTGTCAAAGATTATGCATCCCCCAAAAGGCAACATGTAGCTCTGAGTACATGTTACTAACTGTGTTCTATTATTCTAAAAAGATGACAGAGAGATTTAAGTAGCAAATATGTGTCATATAAGATGCAAATCTTGTATCAATTTCTGTAGGATAGAATTGTAAAATAATTAAGATCGAATACATGAAGAGACATAATTCTAATATCACTCATGCCCTCTTTTATTTCTTTTTTTTAGAATCAGTCATTACCCTTAAAGCATTCAGTTTGCTTAACCCCTGTGAAGCATTTCAGCCTAGTTTACATTTTCCTATTTCATTTTTCCTTCTGTTTGCAGTAAACTCCCATCAACAGTTGCAAAAGCTTGTCATTTTTTTTCCTCATTAGACACTCTTAACCTTCCATATTCTATATAACCGTGCTATGCCAAAGGTTATCAATAATATACAGATAAAATTATATTCCCTGACCAGTTACTTTTTCCAGCATTGAATCCCTCTTATTTTTTACCCTTTCTTGCAGCTCTTCCACTTGTTCTGTGCCTCAGGTTCATTTTCCCATGACCTGCTGATATTCCTTGATCTTGATTTTTTCTCTGGCTTTTTAAATATAAGAGTGCCTTAAGATTAAGACTTCAGCTTTTTACTCTTCTTTGTCTAGACTCCGTTTAGTCACTAACTCGAAGAAATTCTCTACTTGAGCAATCATGTCTGAGTTAGTGACTCATATCTACATCTACAGAATTTTTCTTGAGTATAAATTCTGCTTGTGCAACTGTGTGCTGAGCATTTGCACTTGGACAAATCTGTGTTCCTTCAACTAAAATATAATTGGCATTGAATTATATTACCTCCTAGGATAAACAAACTTTCCTTTAGCCTTTTATCTTCTCTGTCAAATTTGGTGCTTTTCTCTGAGCCAAGTTTAAAAGTTATCCTTGATTCTTGGCTTGAAACATTGAGATTACTTCACCTTTCTAATTTTAACCTTTCTCACCTGAAAATGAATATGATAATAAGTCCTATCTCAGAGTGTCATTCTAAAGATTAAGATACATAAAACATTCAAAGTATTAATACTTCTCACAGTGCCTGACAAGCAAAAATCCCCTTTTGTTGTTATTATATCATATTCTAAAATGTAATGCTTTAATTTTTAAATATATACTTCTTAAAAATATATGGTATTACTAAAATTATAGTTAAACTATCTATGAAATATTTTTCAGAGATTGACAAAGTGTATCTAAATAGGGAAGATTAACCTATAAAATTCTGTAATACTGTAATGCTAAGTACATGCCATATATGCTATTGTAGCTGTTTTTAATAGTCTAGTTTTATGTATGATAAACACTTATTTGCATAAAACAACTTACAAAGGTAATGAATTGAGGAAATCATAAAATAAAAATACATACTACTTAGACTGCAAGAAAATTTTAAATTTTGTCCATAAAATATCAAGAACAAATTAAAAAGGCAAATAATTTCTTAAAAAGGAAAAAAGACTCACTGATATTTTACATACTACACAAAACTATATATAAAATACTGGTGAAATATTTTAAATGCTGTATTAACAACATGTGATTGTGCCCTTTTTAGAACAACATCACCAATATTGATTATGGCCATTAATAAAAATAAGGAAAAGACAAATTACATAATTTGATGAGTAAAATTTAGGATCTCACTGAGATTTAAATTTCAGTTTCCAAGTAATTTGAATGTTTTTCCTTTCTGTTCACTGCCTTTATTTTTTTGTAAAAGTCACTTTTAAAAACCATTGAGAAAATGCAGTGGTGATGGAGGAGGGTAGTTTGAGCACAGGTACCACCTGCTTAAACACTTTGAGCAGATGGTACATTTAAAAGGTACATTATTGATAAGTAAATTGAGAAAACATTGCTCCATGTCCAATTAAGTTCTCATCTGCAGAGATGTCTAAAGAACGCTGAACAACTTAGAGATGAACATACTCTCTAATTTTCTGGAACACAGTAGAACCATGATGAGACGGTTGGGTTTTCTAATGTGGTTCAGAATTTAACCACATTTTGTCAGCTAATATGCACAATAGTAATACTCAGAATTTTGTTGTTGTTCAGTTGCTAAGTCATGTCCAACTCTTTTCAACCCCAAGGGCTGTAGCAAGCCAGGCTCCCCTGTCCTTCACTACCTCCTGGAGTTTGCTCAAATTCATGTCCATTGAAACAGTGATGTTATCTGACCATCTCATCCTCTGCCGCTCCCCTCTCCTTTTGCCTTCAGTCTTTCCCAGCATCAGGGAAAGATGAGTCAGTTTTTCCAATAAGTCAGCTTTTTGCATCAGGTGGCCAAAGTATTGGAGTTTCAGCTTCAGCATCAGTCTTTCCAATGACTATTCAGAGTTGATTTCTTTTAGGACTGACTGATTCGATCTCTTTGCTGTCCAAAGGACTCTCAAGAGTCTTCTCTAGCACCACAGTTTGAAGGCATCAATTCTTTGGTGCTCAACCTTCTTTATGGTCTAACTCTCACATCTGTACATGACTACTGGAAATGCCACAGCGTTGACTATACTGACCTTTGTCAGGAAAATGATGCACTCTAAATAAGCTCTATTAACTCAGAGAAGCACAAAGTCTCAGTAGAGAAAGACTACCTCTGAACAGATTTTCTCTTTATAGGAAGAGAACCCGAGGGAGATCAGAAAGGACATAAGGGAAATAGACATGAAATAAAATATGAGTGGCATGTATATATTGTTCAGAAATAACTAATATTTTCAAATGTATGCACAATTTGGTCTTTCTAAGAAAAATTTACTGGTAACCAGGATTAAAGATGTTTGTCTGGTTAACATGCCTTGGATATTGGAGACCTCTATGCCTTGCATATTGGAGACCTCTCTTGTTAATAACCGTGTTCTAACTTATTACTGTATTCTTGCAGTTACAGAGTGTGTACATGGTACTAGCTATTTGCATAGTAATGTGGGCACTTTGGGCAGCATGTCTTTAGGAACCATGGAGCTTTAAGGAAGGGGACTTGCTTGCAAACGTGCAGGCAGATGAAACCAAAATAGACAACAAAAACAGTAACAATACTTATGGGGCTTTGAGCCATGATACTTACCAACATTAAATGAGCAGGATTTTCAAAGTTCACAGAGGAGTGGTTCCTAAATAGAGCTTAAAAACCATTTGGAGATGAAAAGGAGAGATAAAAGGGTAAATGCATTGTAGTGAGTTTTGTTTTGCTATTTTTTTTTCCATAATGAGTAATTCACTCACTCTAAAGGACTGGCCTTTTTTCCTGAGATTTGTTTTCTTTCTTTTGAAGTTAAAACATTATTTTAAACATAGTAATGATAATGGCAAATTATATTTTATCTGTTGGTTCATTGCATATTGGCAAAATATCTCAGTTGCTGCTTTGAAATTGTATTAAAAATGAAAGTGAAGTCTTGAAACTATGGCTTTAAATGATTTGTGTTTCTTACTGATTATTAAATCTAAAGTTCCAGCAATAGCTTTTTATATTTTCTAAGTTTTCAGTGTATAGTTTTTATTGGGATATTTACCCATTATACAAACATTCACTCAATATATATAATTGCCATTCTGTTATATACTATTGTAAATAAATACAAAAATATGATGAAAAATAAAAATAAGCATAATGTATTTTATTTATTTTAAATAAATGAAACAAGGACTTAGCTTTCATAATGCTTATAGGTAAACAAAGACAGATAAACAATTATGATAAATATTAGTTGTACTTTGATAAGGAGGGTTATCATATAGTTTGTTGTCCCACTAAGATAATAAAAGGTCTATATATAGTGTATTTAAACATATACATATTACCATTGTATATATATATAAATGTAAATATTTTGTGGAAATAACATTCAAATTATTTGTAACATTATTGAACTTAAACGAGCATTTAACTTTAGGTATTTTCTTATTCCATAAATATAATAAATACAATCACTATAATATCAGGAGGCAGAGAGGTCTATGTAATTTCTTAACTTTAAGAATTTTATTTCAAGGATCTACACTATAAAACTTCAATGAGATGATTAGATAATTCCATACAATATTTAAAACATATGTCAAAAGCTTATCAATATCCATTATTCATATAACTGTGTGAATAATGATATTTAGGAATACTATATAACGATGGTTTAAAGATGAATGTTATTCCAGCTTTCCTTTCATATTTTGAAATTAGGTAAAACCAGAAATAAAGCAGAGAAGGGAACCCTTCCCAGAACCTCATTAGTCTCTGTATAATTCTTAATATCTACCTGTCTTCTCTCCATTACAATTGATTCACTCCAGTCAAACTCAATTAGCTAATAATGTTTTTACATTTCTGTATCATAATTAGGTTTGATTTAGGATCCTTAATATTTAGGAGAAAAACAGTTGAGTTTATGTAGAAATCCAGTGCATTAGTACCTGTTTCCTCCTCTTTCAGAATTTCTACTTTTATTTTTGCACTGGCTTTGCTGATCTTATGCTTGAAGTTGCATTTATCTCATTCTCTAGGGAAATTTTTTACAGCTATGTTCTGAAGTAGGCAGTACATGAAGAAAATAGTTGCTCAGATATGTGTGAAAAGAAATAGAAGATATGCCAAGATACTTTTGGGGGGAAATGTGAGAAAGCTGCATCTCTCATCTATATTTAGAGTTTCACCTGATTGTACCTATTTCATTCCATTACATTGAAATCAAAGTCTTACTTATCCAAAAGAAGTCTGGATGAATTAGATTAACTCTTTACAGCCACTAAGGTGGTATTTATTCCACAAAGTAAAGACGGTGTGGACTTGCTGTATAAGAACACTGTGTCTAGCACTTAATTTCTACTCAGTTTAGATAAAAGAAAAGAAGAATGTAACCATCCTTATTAGTTATATATAAAAGACTCAAATATATATATATATATTTGTGACTCAAAGACTCACATATATAATTCTATTATAAAGTAAGATTTCATAAGAAAAAAGGAGCTAAACTTGAGAAGTAGATTTGCTTGGATTTCAGTCTGTTTAGTCACTCCTTGGTTAGTGAGATAATGTACTGAGCCTCTGAATTCCTGTTTGCTTTATCAAAATAGCTAGGAGTCTTCTGATTGCAAATGACTAAAAACCAATAAAAGTTGTTTTTAGCAATTAAGATAATGTTTTGGCTGATATAATCAAATTGAATCAAGGGCAATGATGAAGCTCGGGGCTGCCCAAAGCCAGAGAGTCCAATAGTTTCAAGATTTCTCTCTTCATTTTCCTTTATTTCCTTCCCCTTAGATCAGCTTTCTCTTCATGAATTTTTGACTAGAAACACAAACCTGTGTCTCTTGGATCTAATAGGAAACATCCCACAGAAGAGCTTTGATTACATTGGCCTATACCAATTATCTACATATAATTCCAGGGAGATGGAATAGAATAATTGACAGCAGCCACTGGAGTGTCATGCCTGAAGTAAGAAAAGGAGCCGGTCCCTAAATAGTGAATACTAATCAAATAAGGGAGAAGTGATGAGCATAGGAAAAAGTAGAAGTGAACTATAGTAACAAGGTTGTTGGAAGACTTAAAAATATATGTATACAAAGCCAAGTCTGGCTCATGTTAATTACTTAATATGTATAGATTTTCTTTTCCTTTCAATCCCACCCTTAGAGATGGCAGAATGGCTGAAATGACTCCAACATCTTAGTTCTACTGGATCTCTGGTTTCTGTAATGAAACTGAATTTATTTTATCTTTTCAGGAATTCCTTTGAAATCTAAGTGTGCTAAATGAAAAATAAAATTGGTTTCCAAGGAAAAACATAGCATGATGTTGTGGTAAATAAGAACACATTTTTAATCATACAAACTTGGGTTCTAATCTCACTTCTACGCCATGTGCCCTTGGACAAATAGTTTTTCTTTAGCCTAGTTTCCTTATCTATAAAATATGGATGAGATAATCTAAGAATACAATAGTATTTATTAATTTCTTAGCAGTGTATTTGGAAACCAATAAGTAAATGATGGTTACTATTAGGATAGTTCTGGAGTTCCTTTATCTTCCAAGGAATCCTTGCATGTCAACTTGCCCCACCCAAGAGGACCCCATGCCCTGAAGATGACTAACAGATAGTCATTAAGCCTCAATAGTGTTTTTGATCTTTAAATATTTTTGTATACAGAAATACAGATTTTAATTTTTAAAGAAAGGCAGCAGCAGTGTAAATTTGTAAACAGAAAATTAAAACTTCATCTGCTGTGAATCCTAATTTCAGTTTTCCCAGTCATGTATTTTGTGATTTTGAAGAGGTCCTTAGCTTCTTCCTTCAAATCTATCTGGCCCAAACTTTTTTATACAAATCTGAAATGAAACGTTGTATCTCAATATCATGGCTTGTTTGCAAAGAAGTATATGATAAAAGATACAATAAAAAGTCAGAGTTTAACAGTGAGCTATAATCAAACTATGGAATCAGGTTGTTAAATGGGGCATATGGTATACTGAATGTTTTCATTACTCGTATTAACTAAAGTAGACCTTAAATATTTCCGTGAACCTGAAAATTCTGCTTCATACAAAATTCTAAATGTAAACAAACTATTTTCATTGGGAGGAAATTACCTACTGCTACACCAAGGCATCTCATAAATTTAACCTTGTAACAAGTGCAGAATCGTTTTCCTTTTTGATAATACTATATCCCCTACTTTGATTACACAGTGGAAGTGAGAAATAGATTTATGGGACTAGATCTGATAGATAGAGTGCTTGATGAACTATGGACAGAGGTTCATGACACTGTACAGGAGACAGGGACCAAGACCATCCCCATGGAAAAGAAATGCAAAAAAGCAAAATGGCTGTCTGAGGAGGCCTTACAAATAGCTGTGAAAAGAAGAGAAGCGAAAAGCAAAGGAGAAAAGGAAAGATATAAGCATCTGAATGCAGAGTTCCAAAGAACAGCAAGGAGAGATAAGAAAGCCTTCCTCAGCAATCAGTGCAAAGAAATAGAGGAAAACAACAGAATGGGAAAAACAAGAGATCTCTTCAAGAAGATTAGAGATACCAAGGGAACATTTCATGCAAAGATGGTCTTGATAAAGGACAGAAAATGTATGGATCTAACAGAAGCAGAAGATATTAAGAAGAGGTGGCAAGAACACAGAAGAACTATACAAAAAATATCTTCATGACCAAGATAATCATGATGGCGTGATCACTCACCTAGGGCCAGACATCTTGGAATGTGCAGTCAAGTGGGCCTTAGAGAGCATCACTACTAACAAAGTTAGTGGAGGTGATGGAATTCCAGTTGAGCTATTTCAAATCCTGAAAGATGATGCTGTGAAAGTGCTGCACTCAATATGCCAGCAAAGTTGGAAGACTCAGCAGTGGCCACAGGACTGGAAAAGGTCAGTCTTCATTCCAATCGCAAAGAAAGGCAATACCAAAGAATGCTCAAACTACCACACAATTGCACTCATCTCACACGCTAGTAAAGTCATGCTCAAAATTCTCCAAGCCAGGCTTCAGCAATATGTGAACCGTGAACTCCCAGATGTTCAAGCAGGTTTTAGAAAAGGCAGAGGCACCAGAGATCAAATTGCCAACATCCGCTGGATCATGGAGAAAGCAAGAGAGTTCCAGAAGAGCATCTATTCCTGCTTCATTGACTATGCCAAAGCCTTTGACTGTGTGGATCACAATAAACTGTGGAACATTCTGAAAGAGATGGGAATCCCAGACCACCTGACCTGCCTCTCGAGAAACCTGTATGCAAGTCAGGAAGCAACAGTTAGAACTGGACATGGAACAACAGACTGGTTCCAAATAGGAAAAGGAGTACGTCAAGGTTGTATATTGTCACCCTGCTTATTTAACTTATATGCAGAGTACATTATGAGGAATGCTGGGCTAGAAGAAGCACAAGCTGGAATCAAGATTGCCAGGAGAAATATCAATAATCTTAGATTTGCAGATGACACCACCGTTATGGCAGAAAGTGAAGAGGAACTCAAAAGCCTCTTGATGAAAGTGAAAGAGGAGAGTGAATAGGTTGGCTTGAAACTTACATTCAGAAAACTAAGATCATGGCATCTGGTCCCATCACTTCAAGGGAAATAGATGAGGAAACAGTGGAAACAGTGTCAGACTTTATTTTTTTGGGCTCCAATATCACTGTGGATGCTGATTGCAGCCATGAAATTAAAAGACGCTTAGTCCTTGGAAGGAAAGTCTTGACCAACCTAGATAGTATATTAAAAAACAGAGACATTACTTTGCCAACAAAGGTCCGTCTAGTCAAGGCTATGGTTTTTCCAGTGGTCATGTATGGATGTGAGAGTTGGACTGTGCAGAAAGCTGATCGCCGAAGAATTGATGCTTTTGAACTGTGGTGCTGGAGAAGACTCTTGAGAGTCCCTTGGACTGCAAGGAGATCCAACCTGTCCATTCTAAAGGAGATCGATCCTGGGTGTTCATTGGAAGGACTGAGGCTAAAGCTGAAACTGCAATACTTTGGCCACCTCATGCGAAGAGTTGACTCACTGGAAAAGACTCTGATGCTGGGACGGATTGGGGGTGGGAAGAGAAGGGGACGACAGAGAATGAGATGGCTGGATAGCATCACCAACTCGATGGACATGAGTTTGAGTGAACTCCAGGAGTTGGTGATGGACAGGGAGGCCTGGCATGCTGTGATTCATGGGGTCAAAAAGAGTTGGTCACGACTGAGCGACTGAACTGAACTGAATATCCCCTACTTTAGGTCAGGATTTGCAGGGTATGCATATGCAGGAAAGAACAGATGTGTATATGTTATTTGATTTTGTGATCTTTACCTTCTGTTGAGAAGACACTGAGAGAGAATAGTAAGAAACAGTGGCTGAGGCAGTCATGACAATGTACTGTTCACATCTTTTTTTTTTTTTTCTATCAACATTTTTATTTTATTTTTTTTTCTTTTTTTTGTAATTAATTTATTTTTTATTGGAGGCAAATTATTTTACAATATTATATTGGTTGGTTTTGCCATACATTGACATGAATTCGCCCCGGGTTTACATAAGTTCCCCCTCCTGAACCCCCCTCCCACCTCCCTCCTCCCTTTATCCTCCCTCTGGGTCAGCCCTGCATGCCAGCCCCGAGCATCCTATAACATGCATTGACCCTGAACTAGTGATTCATTTCACATATGACAACATACGTGTTTCAATGACATTCTCCCAAATCATCTCACTCTCACCCTCTCCCACAGAGTCCCAAAGACTGATCTATACATCCGTGTCTCTTTTGCTGTCTCGTATACAGGGTTATCATTTGCATCTTTCTAAATTCTATATATATGCGTTAGTATGCTGTATTGGTGTTTTTCTTTCTGGCTTACTTCACTCTGTATAATAGCATACACACCGAGGAAACCAGAATTGAAAGAGACACATGTACTCCAATGTTCATTGCAGCACTGTTTATAATAGCCAGGACATGGAAGCAACCTAGATGTCCATCTGCAGATGAATGGATAAGAAAGCTTTGGTACATATACACAATGGAGTACTATTCAGCCATTAAAAAGAATACATTTGAATCAGTTCTAATGAGGTGGATGAAACTGGAGCCTATTATACAGAGTGAAGTAAGCCAGAAAGAAAAACACATCTTCTTTGATGACTGAACTTACTAAAAGGAGTTCAGTTCAGTTCAGTTCAGTTCAGTCATTCAGTCGTGTCCGACTCTTTGCGACCCCATGAATCACAGCACGCCAGGCCTCCCTGTCCATCACCAACTCCCGGAGTTCACTCAAACTCATGTCCATCGAGTCAGTGATGCCATCCAGCCATCTCATTCTCTGTCGTCCCCTTCTCCTCCCGCCCCCAACCCTTCCCAGCATCAGACTCTTTTCCAGTGAGTCAACTCGTCACATGAGGTGGCCAAAGTATTGGAGTTTCAGCTTTAGCATCAATCCTTCCAAGGAACACCCAGGATTGAGTAGAGTTAGCTAACTGGCAGTCTGTACTACAGTGGACATGCTAAGGCTACTCAGTCCTCAAGATCCTTTCATGTGATAACTGTGCATAGTGGGGGTTCCCTAGCCATTCCATTGCCCAGTGAGTGTCTTATCTAATGGAAATGCTTGCTCTGGGACTCCCCATCAGCCAGAGAAAACCATCAAGTCATTCTCAGAACTGTACTACAGAGTGAGACTCTTCTTATCCAACCTTCCTTTCTTATTTAGCAGAAGTCAATACTTCATTGAGGTCTGAAGGCTCCTCCCACTCACCTGCTCCTTCCCCCTTTATTTTTCACAAGTGTTCCTTCCAATAAGTCTCTTGAATAATAGATTTCATTCTGACATCTGCTTCTCTGAGGAAATGTACATGTACAGTATCCAAATGAGCATTGCAGTCAATGATTTTAATAATCTTGGTTGTACAGGGATATTAAAGTCATAATGCGGCTGTTAAGCTTTTTTCAAAAACTGTAATGTAACTATACATTTAAGCTGACTAGTTCTGTCTATATTATTTACTGGTTACAATTAATTTGCTAGAAAAAAAAAGCAGTAGTCAGTGTTTTGTGCTGCCTTCCTGTTCACAATCTTGCTTTTCAAATGATTTTTACCCTCAACTCCAAAGCCCTTTATCTCAGTCATAGATGATTGATCAAGGGTCCACTTATCCCTGGAAATAGGGTCCTTGCTCATGACTGAGATAATAAAAATTTCCTTTAGGAAGAATATGTCCAGTAAACATAAAGATTGTAGTCCCTGTCCAGTGTATCCTAGAGCTGGAAGAAAATACAGACAGGTTGGTTTGTTGGGTAGTTGGCTGGAGTTCTTAGCAAAAAGACAATAATCATGATAGGAAAAGATAAAAGCAGAGAAAAGATAATAAAGGCACCGAATTAAGTTCAGTTCAGTTGCTCAGTTGTGTCTGACTCTTTGCAACCCCATGGACTGCAGCACGCCAGGCCTCCCTGTCCATCACCAACTCCCGGAGTTTACTCAGGCTCATGTCCATCAAGTCAGTGATGCCATCCAACCATTTCATCCTCTGTCGTCCCCTTTTCCCATCTTCAATCTTTCCCAGTATCACAGTTTTTCCAATGTGTCAGTTTTTCACATCAGGAGGCCAAAGTATTGGAGTTTCAGCTTCAACATTAGTCCTTCCAATGAATATTCAGGACTGATCTCCTTTAGGATGGACTGGTTGGATCTCCTTGCAGCCCAAGGGATTCTCAAGAGTCTTCTCAAACACCACAATTCAAAAGCATCAATTCTTCCATGCTCAGCTTTCTTTATAGTCCAACTCTCACATCCATACATGACTATTGGAAAAACCATAGCCTTGACAAGACGGACTTCTGTTGGCAAAATAATGTCTCTGTTTTTAATTTGATGTCTAAGTTGGTCAGAGCTTTACTTCCAAGGAGCAAACATCTTTTAATTTCATGGCTGAAGTCATCTTCTACAGTGATTTTGGTGACCCCAAAAAGTAAAGTCTGTCACTGTTTCCATTGATTCTCCATCTATTTGCCATGAAATAAAGGGACCAGATGCCATGATCTTAGTTTTCTGAATATTGAGCTTTAAGCCAACTTTTCCACTCTCCTCTTTCACTTTCATCAAGAGGCTTTTTAGTTTTTCTTTGCTTTCTATAATAATGGTGGTATCATCTGCGTATCTGAGGTTATTGATATTTCTCCAGGCAACCTTTATTCCAGCTTGTGCTTCATCCACTCTGGCATGTCACATGATGTACTTTGCATGCAAGTTAAATAAACAGGGTGACAATATACAACTTTGATGTTCTCCGTTCCTGATTTGGAACCAGTCTGTTGTTCCATGTCCAGTTCTAACTATTGCTTCTTGACCTGCATACAGATTTCTCAGGAGGCAAGTCAGGTAGTCTGTATTCCTATCTCTTGAAGAATTTTCCATAGTTTGTTGTGATCCACACAGTCAAAGGCTTTGGCATAGTCAATAAAGCAGAAGTAGATGTTTTTCTGGAACTCTCTTGCATTTTTGATGATCCAACAGATGTTGGCAATTTGATCTCTGGTTCCTCTGCCTTTTCTAAATCCAGCTTGAATATCTGGAATTTCATAGTTCATATGCTGTTGAATCCAGGCTTGGAGAATTCTGAACATCACTCTGCTAGCCTGTGAGATGAGTGCAATTGTGTGGTAGTTTGAACATTCTTTGGCATTGCTTTTCTTTGAGGTGAAATGAAAACAGAACTTTTCCCAGTCCTGTGGCCACTGTTGAGTTTTCTAAACTTGCTGGCATATTGAGTGCAGCAGTTTAACAGCATTGCCTTTTAGGATTTGAAATAGATTAACTGGAATTCCATCACCTCCACTAACTTTGTTTGTAGTGATGCTTCCTAAGAGAAAGAAATCTTGTTTTCTTTTTCAATTTTTTTTAAGGTTGCTAACTTGCGTCTGTACATCATATTCCTATTACATTTCAAATAAGCTATTTAAATATTATGTAATTAGGGCAGATGATATCATTTAGTGGTTCAGTTCAGTTCAGTTGCTCAGTCATGTCTGACTCTTTGTGACCCCATGGGCTGTAGCACTCCAGGCTCCCCTGTCCAACACCAACTCCTGAAGTTTACCCAAACTCATGTCCATTGAGTCGGCGATGCCCTCCAACCATCTCCTGTCATTTCCTTCTTCTGCCCTCAATCTTTCCCCAGATCAGGGTCTTTTCAAATGAGTCAGCTCTTCTCATGAGGTGGCCAAAGTATTGGAGTTTCAGCTTCAACATCAGACCTTCCAATGAACACTCAGGACTGATCTCCTTTAGGATGGACTGATTGGATCTCCTTGCAGTCCAAGGGACTCTCAAGAGTCTTCTCCAACACCACAGTTCAAAAACATCAATTCTTAAGCACTCGGCTTTCTTTATGGTCCAACTCTCACATCCATAATGACTACCTGAAAAACCATAGCTTTGACTAGATGGACCTTTGATGGCAAAGTAATGTCTCTGCTTTCAATATGCTGTCCAAGTTGGTCATAACTTTCCTTCCAAGGAGCAAACATGTTTTAATTTCATGGATGCAGTCATCTTCTGCAGTGATTTTGAAGCCCCCCAAAAATATAGTCTCTCACTCTTTCCCCATCTATTTGCCATGAAGTGATGGGGCCAGATGCCATGATCTTATTTTTCTGAATGTTGAGCTTTAAGCCAACTTTTTCACTCTCCTCTTTCACTTTCATCAAGAGGCTCTTTAGTTCTTCTTCGCTTTCTGCCATAAGGGTGGTATCATCTGCATATCGGAGGTTATTGATATTTCTCCAGGCAATCTTGATTCCAGCTTGTGCTTCATCCAGCTGAGTGTTTCTCGTGATGTACTCTGCATATAAGTTTAATAAGCATTGTTTAGGAGCTTATGCTCTAGGCTTTTAGTAGTTTATCATATATGATGTAAGTGCAAATGCACAATCGTGTTAGCAGAAAACTGCATATCAACTGAATTAAGAGTTATGGTACAAATAGGTTTTAGAGAAGAAGTTTAAGGATGGAAGAAATGTCACCATTTGGATGTCTATCAAGGTTAAAGAGGCTGAAATTTAAGATGGACATTTAGTGATAAATGCTAATTTTATAGACATTTTGGTGGAAGAAATTGCATGAACAAAGTAGTAAGAAATACATGGATTAAAGTAAAAAAAAAAAAAAGTAATTCATTTTGTTGAAACATTCTTTATGGTATGAATTAGGGCATTTATAATCTATTGTATTGATTTCACTGCTAGCGATACCCTGCAATAAGATTTAGCAAACTGGATGACTAACTATAAATGGTGGACAAAGATGAGGGAGGATTAAAAATAATGTCTAGTTAGGAATGTTAGAAAAGTGGTAGTCCTAAAGACTGAAAGTAGGAAACCAGGTGGAATAATAATTTTAGAGGCAGATTCAATACAGATGGTGAAATAATAAAACTTTAGGGCAAGAATGGTAAGTTTGAGAAAGTTACACAGGCTTCTGAAAAATTTAGAGTTAGATTGAATTTTCAAAATCTAGAAATATCAATAACCTCAGATATGCAGATGACACCACCCTTATGGCAGAAAGTGAAGAGGATCTAAAGAGCCTCTTGATGAAAGTGAAAGAGGAGTGAAAAAGTTGGCTTAAAACTCAACATTCAGAAAACTAAGATCATGGCATTTGGTCCCATCACTTCATGGGAAATAGATGGGGGAACAGTGGAAATAGTGTCAGACTTTATTTTTGGGGGCTCCAAAATCACTGCAGATGCTGATTGCAGCCATGAAATTAAAAGACGCTTACTCTTTGGAAGGAAAGTTATGACCAACTTAGACGGCATATTAAAAAGCAGAGACGTTATTTTGCCAACCAAGGTCCATCTAGTCAAGTCTATGTTTTTTTCAGTGTTCATGTATAGATGTGAGAGTTGGACTGTGAAGAAAGCTGATAACCGAAGAACTGATGGTTTTGAACTGTGGTGTTGGAGAAGACTCTTGAGAGTCCCTTGGGCTGCAAGGAAATCCAACCAGTCCATTCTAAAGGAGATCAGTCCTCGGTGTTCATTGGAAGGACTGATGCTAAAGCTGAAGCTCCAATACTGTGGCCACCTCATGCGACGAGTTGACTCACTGGAAAAGACTCTGATGCTGGGAGGGATTGGGGCAGGAGAAGGGGACGACAGGGAATGAGATGGCTGGATGGCATCACCGATTCGATGGATGTGAGTTTGGGTGAACTCCGGGAGTTGGTGATGGACAGGGAGGCCTGGCGTGCTGTGATTCATGGGGTCACAAAGAGTCGGACACGACTGAGTGACTGAACTGAACTGAACTGAATCTTCATTTTCAAACATTCTTTCTCACCCTTTATTGCAGCCTCTGCCGCTCAACAGTCCCTATGCTTCCTGACTTTTACTTTAATATAAGCCCTTTCACTACAGTTTGAATATTTTTATATAAATATCTAATTCCCTCAAGATTATTTATATTTCAACCTTATCATTACTCTCTGTGCAGAAGGTGAAATATCAACCATCAAGCTAAGAGCAGCATGCTTTAACATTTGAGGAAAGAGATTTCCCATCGCCACTAAAATGAAACCAAAAGCTATTCTGCCAACTGCTTGTACACAGGGTTATCCAGGGCCTGCTTGTATTGCAAAAATATGGAGCAAGGGATAAATTTGGATGATTTGCAGGTGTATATTGAGGATGTAGATTCAGAAATCATCTATCAAGAAAAAAATGAAACTAAATCATTTCTTCTACTAATATTTATTAAATATTTGCTATGAGTGACGCACTCTTCTAAGTGATGGAGATACAGTAGGAAAAAAAAACAAAAAAAAAAACACAGAAGTACCTTTCCCTGTGAATCTTGCATTCAAGGAGAGAGCTAAACAAAAATATGTATTAATAAGCAGTTAATGCATACTTTCATAAATATGCAAATATTTTTATTTGAAATGGATAAGTACAATGGCTTCCCAGATAGTGCTAGTGGTAAAGAATCTCCCCACTAATGCAGGAGATGCAAGAGACATGGGTTTGACCCCTGGATCCGGAAGATCCCCTAGAGTAGGAAATGGCAACCAGCACCAGTATTCTTGCCTGGAAAATCCCATGGACTTTTCCTGCTATGGCAGGAAAATCCCTGCCAGAGGAGCCTGACAGGCTGCTTAAGCCACAGAGTCAGGCACGACTGAGTGATTGAGCACACACAGTACAGAGCATAAGCACAGTGTACAGTGGGGAAAGGGCTAGGAAGACTGCAGAACAGGAAAGAAACTGATTTCAAATCATGAGAAAGGCACCATTAAGGAAGTAACGTGAGAATATTTGAATGGAATGTAGGAATGGGCCATGTGAACATCTAGAATAAGTGCATTCTAACAGAGAAAACGGCAGTGTTGCCACCAGTGTGACAGCTGAACAGAGAGAAGGGAAGTGAAACAGGATAATCCCTATTGCTTTAGCTGGTCCTGAGATTATAATAGGTTTTCATGATTTCCCTTCTCCACAACACATTCTATGTATCCTTGAACTTAGACCAGTGCCATAGCTAGCCCCGGTTGCTTGCTTGTCTTCTGGTGTGACCCAGACTATCACCAAGAATTTAAATCCCTAGTTATGGTTCCTTCTTGGGCCATGCTTGCTATGTGCTGTGCTGAATTTCTCAGTCGTGTCTGACTGTGACCCCATAGACTGTAGCCTGCCAGGCACCTCTGTCCATGGGGATTCTCCAGGCAAGAATATTGGATTGAGTTGCCATGCCCTCCTCCAGGGGATCTTCCCAACCAAAGATCAACCCAGGTCTTCCACATTTCAAGCAGATTCTTTACTGTCTGAGCCAGCAGGGAAGCCCATGCTTGCTGCAACTTCTCATTTATAGTTATCACTGGCATAGATGCACCAAGAAATTCTGCAGTTAAACCTTTGTACTATAGGCATAGTATTTCCTACTCCCATTGCATAGGAATTCCCTCACTCTTGAGGATGACTAGAAGCAATAACCCTCTCCTACTGATAATATAGTTGGTATCAGTAACATTTAGAGGCCAGAGACAAGGGGCTAGTTAGTGTCAAGTTCACTGGGACCTTTGCTGTGTCTTCCAGCTGAATTATTCCTCCTGGAAATCAGTACTTCTAACCAACTAGAGTGTAAGGTCATGAGAATGGGAATGGAAAGACAAATTCTGTAATCAGTTCACTGGAATTGAAAGTAAAAGAGTCAATTTGCTTGTTCCTCTTGGTGCTCAGATTTATGTATTCAATCTATAGATGGCAAAGTACCATATGTCAGTTGGTAGTCCAGTGTATTTACTATATCCTGGAAGACAGGACTACAATCTGGAGAGTGTTTGGCCTAATTTGGTACATTACCTGAGCCTCTAACAGACCATTCCACTGTGTAGTGTAGTCAACTACTTCTGAGCAGTGGGTTATAGAAGACTGGTGTATCCCATCCTGTGCATCCATTTTTGCCCCTAGTGCTTTAAAACATATGCAGTGCTCTGCAGCAATATTACATGGAATGACAAGTTAATAGATTGTTTTACAAGCCCTCAGTTAATGGTTCTATCAGTGACATTGTGGACAGAAAAGCAAACGCATAGCCACGGTATCGATCAATTTAGTTAGGAACAAATCACTATTCCCTCTAAGGAATTATCTAGTATCATTCACTTTCGATCAAAAAAGTAGCTATGTATTTGAGGAATGGTGCTGTATCAATTACTCAGCATCAGTTTTTTAAGTGGCAGGTGGGTCAGTCCACAACATTATCAGTTAAACAGCATTTGAAGTAACAGGAGCTAATAATGTTGGGTCCATACATATTCTTCATGTCTGTCTTCATGGTTACTTTCTCCTTTGGACCAGCACCTGGGGACTGAAGAGAAATAAGCTGATATCCATTGGATGAGTTATTCTTTTCATTGAAAATGTTTTTAAAGAATTTCTTCTGTGTACATACTCATTGGTAGCCATATGCTCTGTAGGTTTTCTCATAGATATATCTATACACATTTTCTCCAGAGCTTTTTGATTCTCATTTTCAAATCTTGGTCTTTTCAGAGCCTTAGTTAATCAGCAAAACTGTTCTCCCACAGTTGAGGAGTCCTTGTATATCCATACTTCAAGCAACTTTTCTCCTTGTATTAATTGCTTACCTACTGGAACACTATTCACTCATGACAGTCATTAAAGTAACCAATTGAGTAGCTTTATAATGACAGTTATAGCAGCTAGAATAACAGTGCACCTATATATCAATCATCTCTCTTGTTTTTGCTTTCCTTGCCAGTTGATAAAATGAACATCTTCATAAGGTTAGTTTGCCATGAAAAAGAATCACAGGTATATTAGAAGCAGGTAACATGAGAGTTTGAGTTATCTTCATGTATAATTTATCCATGATTTTTGGAGTCTTGGGGGCCTAATATAGAATATACCATTTGCATATAATGGTGCATAGCAACAGCTGCTGTGCCTACGTGACTGCAAGATTCAGTAGATCTGATAATATCAAGCTTATGGTGGATAATTTCAGTTCCATAATCATTTGATAGTCCTTTTAAGACATTTGCAATGCTGAACTCCATCCAAGCCCTTTGCTCCAAGAAAACATCAATAGTTAGGAAATCTTAGCCCTCTTTGTGTTCCAGGATATACCAATGACCATGGGTTGTCCTGTTCTTGCAAAGTCTATGACTTATCTTCACCTTTCCTGAATGTCTTGGGTAAGACCCACTTTAAACTTTGTCATGACAATTTTAAGACTGACACATGACTCATTTGTCTTCCTGTATTAATCTAATCTCATGTTCCTTCCATTTCTTCAAGATTAATGAATATTAGTCTTCTGACTAATGAATATTTATTCACTGCAATCACCTGAGTAAAACCGTCTCCTTAATTGTCTATTGTATTTTTTCTTCTAGGACATTCTGTCTTTTTCTGCCCCCCATAGTATGCCAGCAGCTGTTTTACTGATGGTGATTATTTTCTGTTATACTCTAAAAAGATTGTATTATTATTACTTTAAATTACTTTTGATTTTAAGTTATCAGTTGGTTTTGATATTAAGAATGATGTCAAACTGCATTTGAAGCCTTTTCTACATCTATCAAGATACTGGTTTTCTACTGCTAATATGATGTATAGTAGATGAAAAGAATTTCTAATATTAAATCAACAAAATATAAGGTTATATTTTACTTGATTGTGTAGTTTAACCTTTCATGGTATTAATTTTTAAATTTTTATTGAAGTATAGTTGATTTACAATGTTGTATTAGTTTCTGTTATACGGCAAAGTTAACCAGTTTTATATCTCTACATATCTATATATCTCTCTCAAAATATATCTCCACTCTTTTTTCAGACTCTTTTCACATATAGGTAATTAGAGATTATTGAGTTGAGTTCCCTGTGCTATACAGTAGTTCCTTATTAATTCTCTATTTTATACATAATAATGTGTATATGTCAATTCCAATCTCCCAATTTACCTCTCTCCATCCTTATCCCTTATAACCATAAGTCCATCCAACCAGTCCATCTGAAAGAAGATCAGTCCTGGGTGTTCATTGGAAGGACTGATGCTGAAGCTAAAACTCCAATACTTTGGCCACCTGATGAGAACAGTTGACTCATTGGAAAAGACCCTGATGCTGGGAAAGATTGAGGGCAGGAGGAGAAGGGGATGACAGAGGATGAGATGGTTGGATGGCATCACTGACTCAATGGACATGGGTTTGAATATACTCTGGGAGTTAGTGATGGACAGGGAGGCCTGGCATGCTGCGGTTCATGGGGTCTCAAAGAGTTGGACATGACTGAGCGACTGAACTGACCTGACTCTACTTCTGTTTTGTAAATAAATTCATTGGTAGCTTTTTTTAAAGATTCTACATATAAGTGACATCATGATATTTGTCTTTTTGTATTTGATTTACTTCACTCAGTATGGCGTATTATTTAATTTGAATGCCATTCTTATCCATGCTTGAATTCATGTACCTATCAGTTGTCTTTTAGTAAACTTCTCAGAATTTTTTTTTATCAGATAAATGTATTAGATTTATTTTATTAGATTCCTAAAGTGAATTGTGAAGAGTACCACATATTTTATGCTCTAAAATATTTTTATAGTGTGGAAATTATTTTCTTAGATGCTTAAAGTATTATTCTATAAAAGTGAATATTTTTTATTTGGTAAATATATCTTTAATATCAGTAGCACATTTTAATTATGCTGACTTGTCTGTTTATTAAATATTGAGTCAATTTTGATCTTTATTTTACAGAAAATAAGTAGTAAAAAAATTGTTGGTAATCATTTCCTATTTTATTATAATAATAACTATATGTATTTGAATTTTCTTCTCCATCTTAAGGAATTATTAATACTTTACAAAACACAGTGCAAAAATTATGGATCTTAAAAAGTAATGATCATAATATGAGTAATACTTTGAGCAGTTCAGAAGGATAAAGTGGTAAGCTATATTAAAAAAATATTTCATAATTCAATTGACATATATATACTAGTATATATAAAATAGATGATTATTGAGAACCTACTATGTAGCACAGGGAACTCTACCCAATGACGTGTAATGACCTAAATGGGAAGGAAATCCAAAAAAGAGGAGATATATGTATAAGTATAGCTGATTCACTTTGCTGTACAGCAGAAACTAATACAACATTGTAAAACAACTATATTCCAATAAAAACTTTTTAAGATAAATAGTTCATAGATTTTATAGATTTGGTATAGATATTTTAAGTAATTTAAAAATATAAAATCAAATGCATTTAGTGCTTTACATGAATTATATTATTAGAGTTTGAAAGCAGAAATATCTGATATTTATCAAAATTTTTCAAAGAGAAAAGAAAATTTTACATACTCTGATCTAAATCCTATCCTCTGAGTCCTCTTACTGCCCCACCCCACCCACTGGGGGAAAGAGAGGATTATTAGAATTGTCTCAGGATGACTGACAGTGGAACAGTCCGTCTCACTGAAAGGTAAAGCTTGCTCTTTCACAGAATTGCATCCTGATCTTTTGGCTTCAACCTCAGTCAAGAGTTCCCTGCAAGAGTGTGGCAGCAGTGTATCTTCCATGAGTGTGGCAACAGTGCAGTCTCAATGAGTCAGACAAACTCAGTTTTTCTTTTTCATACTCCCGATGAAATTCAAATAACATGGGTGTTGAATCTCACTCTAAGTTCATTTTGTTATAGAAAAATAGAAACCAGTGTGTTAATAGTGGTTATATCTTAATTTGGGATTTCCAGATTGCTTTATTAACTTTTGCTTTCATTATCTATATTTTCTACTTTTCTATAATGATTTTATATTATCTGTGTATTAAAACAATAAGAAGAGATCTAGAATTAGCAAAATACTGATGGAAATATACAGGTTAAAATATTTATGGAGATTTAATCTAATAAATTAAAGTATTGATTTTTTCCTTTCTTCTAAAAAATAGTAGCTAGGAAAATAGTTTTTATAAAAAGAACTTTAAAAAAATGGCTGCCAGATGTTGAATGAATGTGATAAATTTGTTATGGTGAACAGAAAGAGAAAAATATCCCATTCTACACTTGACATTTACCTGCAATGTTCCTATGCTGAAAATGTCTAGGCTTTCTCTATTGTGGATTTTTGCTCATGATTTCAAGTATTAATGCCCCCTTTTTATTTTGGCTTTGAATGTTATTTTTTGTTTTTCCTAAACCCCTATTTCTTTTTATTTGTATTCAGCTTTCAGAATATACAGTTTCGAAACTCTCTTATAACCACTGCTAGCTTGATGGATGTTCCCCCTTTCCAATTTATTCATCACTGTCATTTTATAGTCACTTAAGAGTGAGTCTTTCACACTCTCAAAGTAGAGTATCTGTGGGGATTATTACAACTAATCAATTGAGCGATCTCATTATAAATAATCTAAAATGCATTATAAAATATGAGCTGAGTGAAATAAATTGTAAAGTTTAAACCAATATTTACTATAATGCTTCGGAGTAAATAAGTGGTTAAATCACTGATATAGGGCCAGGAAGCACAAGCTTCTTTCAGTTTGTATCTAAGAAGTGGTTAACTAGGCAGTTTTCATGAATTGATAAAATGTAGGTCATTTAAAAAGGAATGGACTGTTTTCTAAAATCAATAAATTATGGAATGATGAGAAAATATTTTGAGATGTCCTCTGTGGGCACATTAACACTTTTCTAGAGACTGCATAATTGCTTTGCTCAATTATTTGAAGAAAAGATTGGAATGTCTCCTTTGGAAGGAAACCAAATTAGAACTGTGTCAGACTCCACAGCAGCAGTCTCCAGGGGCTCTTGTTCAGCAGTCACTCCTTAGATTCTTAGGATGTTCCTTCTGTAGCAAATTGATTCCATTGCATCTTTCAGAAATCAAAGATGAATGTTCATGTATTTCTGTAGTTTTGATTGCTGGATTGCCTGGATACAGGTATGGATTAGATGCTGCCATGAGATTAAAATCTATCTATATTTTATTCATTTTCCTTTTTGTGGCTTGAGCTGCAAATAAATACAAGTGAGTGAGTGTGTGTGTGTATATATATATAGTTATACATGTATATAGAAATTATTTATGTATGTGTATGAGTGTGTAATCTGTAAACCAAATAAGGATACCAGACAAACACAGGTTCTTTGATGAAATGGAGCTGCTCTAATATTTATTTATTCTACTTTGACCACTAGAACTATGAATGTAAGAGAGCAATGAGGCACCTTGTACTGTAACAAGACCAGCCATGTTTTTGATTCCTTGTTTTCATTTTTTTTTTTTTTTTTGGCTGTGGTGGGTCTTTATTGTTGCACATGTTCATTCTCTAGTTGCGGTGAACAGGGCTACTCTTCGTTGTGGTGCATGGAGTTTTCACTGAGTTGCTTTCTCTTGTTGTGGAGCTAGGTGTGTGGGTTTCAGTAGTTGCAGTGTGTGGGCTTAGTAGTGATGCACAGGCTTAGTTGCTCTGTGGTATGTGGTATCTTCTTGAACCAGGCAGGGACTGAACTGGTGTGCCTTGCATTTCAAGACAGATTAGATTCTTAACCACTGGACCATAAGCAAAGCCTCTGGTTGCTTGTTTTTACCTAGGACTCACTGAAAATAGTGAAGACTTTTGGTAAGAATAGGTGAAGCCCATCCTATGCTGTTGTGCAGTTAACTTTACCTAACTATGAGCTACTAAGTGTAAACAGGGGGCTAGCTACTTTCTACTCTCTATTTCATCTCATGGTATGTTTGATGAGAGTATCAAGGAAGAAGAGCTGATAGATATGAGACACCTGAATGCTTTGTAACACTTTCTCAGGGATGGAATTTCTCACAGATTCATGCCCACTAGTATGGATGTGAGAGTTGGACTGTGAAGAAGGCTGACCGCCGAAGAATCAATGCTTTTGAACTGTGGTGTTGGAGAAGACTCTTGAGAGTCCCTTATACTGCAAGGAGATCCAACCAATCCATTCTAGAGGAGATCAATCCTGGATGTTCATTGGAGGGACTGATGCTAAAGCTGAAACTCCAATACTTTGGCCACCTCATGCGACGAGTTGACTCACTGGAAAAGACTCTGATGCTGGGAAAGGTTGGGGGCGGGAGGAGAAGGGGACGACCGAGAATGAGATGGCTGGATGGCATCACCGACTCTGTGGACATGAATTTGAGTGAACTCCAGGAGTTGGTGATGGACAGGGAGGCCTGGTGTGCTGTGATTCATGGGGTCGCGGAGAGTCAGACACGACTGAGCGACTGAACTGAACTGAACTGAACTGAGAATCATCTGATAGAGAAAGTTTTTACACCTGGGAGGAGTAAAAGACTACCAGTGCTAACTAGGGCCACATTAACCAAGATCATAACTTATTTGTGGTGATATCTTGTTCATGATATGTTTTAAACCCAGCTTATAATTGACAATCATCGTATTGGAATTCAGACTTACAAAAGTTCCTCCTGTATTTGCCAAATCAAATGGACCCCATTTCCCTGGCACCCATGAAACACCTGTGGTGACTTGAACTCATTGTTTTCTTCCTATAACTGACTGTGCATATAGTTTGTGTTTGTGTGGCATATTTAGAAGTTCTGCAGTGAAACTGAAAAAATGACATAACAATCAATTTTTAATATATGTTTTAGGACACTCAATATAGTTTATTTCACTTTTAACTGGTCCTACTGACTTTACCATCCCCACTTTCCTTTTCCCCTGAAAAAGGAAACATTTTATTTTAATACAGCAAATTGAATATTTTTACTATTTCTTTCATGTTGTCTTTTTCTAAAAAAAAAGTTATTTATTTATTTTTAATTGGAGGATAATTGCTTTACGATATCGTGTTGGTTTCTGCCATATATCAACATGAATTAGCAATGGTTTAGTTGCTAAGTCATGTCCGACTCTTGTAACCCCATGGACTGTAGCCCATCAGGCTCCTCTGTCCATGGGGATTCTCCAGGCAAGAATACTGGAGTGGGTTGCCATTTCCTTTTCCAGAGGATCTTCCCAACCCAGAAATTCTTCCCAGGCTTCTTCGACCCAGGAATTGAACCCAGGTCTCCTGCATTGTGGGCAGATTCTCTACCGACTGAGCTATGAGGGAAGCCCATATATCAACATGAATCAGCCACAGGTATATAGGCATGTCCCCTGCTGCTTAAACCTCCCTTCCACCCCGTACCCCATCCTGCCCCTCTAGGTTATCATAGAGCACTGGATTTGAGCTCCCTGTGGCATACATTCGGAGAAGGCAATGGCAAGCCACTCCAGTACTCTTGCCTAGAAAATCCCATGGACGGAGGAGCCTGGTGGGCTGCAGTCCATGGAGTCGCTACAAGTCAGACATGACTGAGCGACTTCACTTTCACTTTCACACATTGGAGAAGGAAATGGCAACCCACTCCAGTGTTCTTGCCTGGAGAATCCCAGGGACGGGGGTGCCTGGTGCACTGCCGTCTGTGGGGTCACACAGAGTCGGACACGACTGAAGTGACTTAGCAGCAGCAGCAGTGGCATACATTAAATCCTCACTGGCTATCTAATTTTACATCTGGTAATGTATTTGTTTCAGTGCTACTCTCTCCACTCATCTCAACTTCTCCTTCCCTCCCTGGGCCCACAAATCTGTATTCTATGACTGCATCTCCATTGCTGCCCTAAAATTATATTGCCTTAATATCTTAATTCTAAATGGTTACACGGCAGCTGGTGTCTGTTGATAAATGTGATGATGCCCTCAGCCCCCTTACTCAAGTTGCACCGATAGTTGTAAAGTTTTACTTCTAAATAATTATATTAAGTAACTCCAGATGGCCCTGAATTTATCTCAGAGTCCAAAAGTGGGGTTGAATCAATCTACCGTTATTAGCACCTAAAATCCTCAGCTGTAATTACAAGTCAGTAATACTGATGGTTAAGGAGGTAAGCTTTTATGTTGGGTATGTGTGACCAACACTTAGCTCTGTCACATACTTTTGTTTGCCCCTGGATATTTTTATTCTTTCTGTGCATCTCATCCCTCACCTCTAAAATTCATGTAATTATAATCATCTCATTCATAGAATTGATCTTATGCACATGGCACAGAGTGATTGTTCAGGGAGTTACCTGTTATTTGATTAATATTTTTAATGTAGGCTTCTTTCACATCCAGATTAGATTTATGTGAAATACCCTAACTGCCTAACTGAAAGGCCATCCCAGTACCTCTCCTGTATCCCAAAGTCAGATGTGATTTATAATATAAATATTGATATATCTATTTACTTTATAACCTATTGTTCACCTTCAATGGCTGAGTCTCTAATATCATCAGAAACTTCCACCTATTTTAAAGTACCTTAATATGAAAAAAAAAAAAAATCAGAGACCTAAATAATAATTGCAACTTTGTGTGTTACTCTCTCAGTCATGTCCAACTCTTTGCAACCCCAGTGAACTGTAGCCCGCCAGGCTCCTCTGTCATTGGGATTCTGCAGGGAAGAATACTAGAGTGGGTTGTCATTTCCTTCTCCAGGGAATCTTCCCAACTCAGGGATTGAACCAGGTCTCCTGCATTGAGGGAAGATTCTTTACTATCTGAGCCACCAGGGAAGACCAATTGCAGTAGCTTTAACTCTCCCAATTGAAATGCCTCCACTGAAATATACTGAAATTATTTAAACAGATTTATATCAAGAACACATTTTCCTTTGGACAGATTTATATCAATGTGTTAAAAATGCTTATCTCTGGGTGAATATTATGGGCATTTATCTTCTTTTGTCTTCTATTCATTTTCTGATTATTCTAAATATTTATTTTTAAATAAAGATGATTTTTAAATAGTAACATCACTTTCACCTTGATATTGTAACCTCATTTATCATACCACTAAATCTTCTTTATATAGTGATTTAAACCACGTAATTTTGAAATGTAGAAAGTACTACAGTCAGTTTAGACTAGTAGAACAAATTATAGAAATTCAACCAAGGTAACTAGGTAAAACATGATTGAAAATATTACATCTAGTTTTCTGTCTAGAAGATAGCCTTATGATTTACTGTAAAATATATAAAGCACCTCCACATCCAAATCTCAGTCTTTGTCTCTTAAAAAAATGAATTGAAAATAAGCTTATATAATTTATTTCCTTTTCTTTGGGTACTGGAATATATTTCTGAAATTCTGTTGAGAAAAGTCAAAACTAATGTTTTAGCACTTACATTATAGATCTTCATGTTAATTTGATATATATTAAATGAACATTGAGTAAATTTAATGTTCAAAATTTGAAAGGAAAATTTGTCTTGAGTCTGAAAACTTTAAGTACTCAACAAAAGACTTAAAAACAGTTTTATTCCTGGAGGTAAAAATATAACACCTATAAGTTGTCACTAGGTTCTTTTTTTATGGCTTTATTTAATCACATGAGTTGGACATGTGCTCCAAATTGTTTCCTTTTAGTTTTTAAATAATGCATGTTTTTTTTTTTTTTTAATGTCTCTCTTGCTTTGAGGGTTTTAAAACGAAAGAATGTAATAAACTGCTTTGGATAAGATTCAAACTTTTTGGCAGACTCCTGAGTAACAAGAGCTAGTACTTAATCAAAAAGTGTGTTTTAGTCTTAACATTTTTTCAAGCTTTGAACCAATGCTCTTTAACTTAACTGCCCATCCATCTTCTATGTAAACTTTTACTGTTTTTTAAGTGATAATATTTTTTAAAGAAAATAGAACCCTATAAGTAATCTAAATGCCCTTTCCTTAGAGTGTTTCTGCTTCCAACATTGATTTCTGTTCATGTCAATATTTTATCTTGTGTGGTAGAAAGCAAAATAAGAAATAAAGATAGATTTCTTTTTTATTTTGAATTCTTATCACCACTACTGACAGTTTCCCAGGTTAATCTTTGAGAAGATTATTAATATAAACAATTTCTTATATATAAATATTTTGTCTGAGTAAGTAAAAATGAGGTTAGGAAGGAGCTTGGTATATATGAATATATGTACTGAGTGTATATGTATATGTATTCAAGAAAGTAGAAAGTGTTAGTTGCTCAGTTATGTCTGACTCTTTGAGACCCCATGGATTGTAGCTCACCAGGCTCTTCTGTCCATGGGATTTTCCAGGCAAGAATACTGGAGTGGACTGCCATTTCCTTCTATTCTTCATATCGTTGAAGCTGATTTTTAAAATGACAATCCTATTTTCCTGTTTTAGATAAAACTACAGTATAGTATATAGACAGGGGTGAGATGAAGCAGAAGATCCTCACAGGCGCTTGTCAGGACTCAAACTCTTTCATTTAAAGAAATATCAATTTTGGTACTGCAACCCCAAGGATAAAATCCATTGTGATTAGTCACATGACTGTGTCCTGTTGTACCCTGCTGGGATACAGATGCCATAGCACTGAAAGGCAAATCTAGCAACTAGCAAGTCTTCAGATGCTATCTGTAAAATAGCAAATAATATATCTATTGGATTATCTGATAAAAATAATTTAAGTGTTCAGTTCAGTTCAGTTCAGTTCAGTCGCTCAGTCGTGTCCGACTCTTTGCAACCCCATGGATCACAGCACGCCAGGCCTCCCTGTCCATCACCAACTCCCTGAGTTCACTGAAACTCATGTCCCTCGAGTCGGTCATGCCATCCAGCCATCTCATTCTCTCTCGTCCCCGTCTCCTCCTACCCCCAATCCTTCCTAGCATCAGACTCTTTTCCAGTGAGTCAACTCGTCGCATGAGGTGGCCAAAGTATTGGAGTTTCAGCTTTAGCATCAGTCCTTCCAATGAACACCCTGGATTGATCTTCTTTAGAATGGACTGGTTGGATCTCCTTGCAGTCCAAGGGACTCTCAAGAGTCTTCTCCAACACCACAGTTCAAAAGCATCAATTCTTCGGCGATCAGCCTTCCTCACAGTCCAACTCTCACATCCATACATGACCACGGGAAAAACCATAGCCTTGACTAGGCGGACCTTGGTTGGCAAAGTAATGTCTCTGCTTTTTAATATGCTGTCCACGTTGGTCAGAGCTTTTCTTTCAAGGAGTAAGCGCCTTTTAATTTAATGGCTGCAGTCACCACCTGCAGTGATTTTGGAGCCCAAAAAAACATAAATTCTGTTACTGTTTCCACTGTATCCCCATTTATTTGCCATGAAGTGATGGGACCAGATGCCATGATCTTAGTTTTCTGAATGTTGAGTTTTAAGCCACGTTTTCACTCTCCTTTCACTTTCATCAAGAGGCTCTTTAGTTTCTCTTCATTTTCACCATAAGGGTGGTGCCATTGGCATATCTGAGGTAATTGATATTTTTCCTGGCAATTTTGATTCCAGCTCTTGATGAAAGTGAAAGAGAGAGTGAAAAAATTGACTTAAAGCTCAACATTCAGAAAACTAAATCATGGCATCTGATCTCATCACTTCATGGGAAATAGATGGGGAAACAGTGGAAACAGTGTCAGACTTTGCTTTTTGGGCTCCAAAATCACTGCAGATGGTGGCTGCAGCCATGAAATTAAAAGACACTTAGTCCTTGGAAGGAAAGTTATGACCAATTAGATAGCATATTAAAGAGCAGAGATATCATAAATGGATTTTGAATTTGGGGGTTCAAGATGGGGAACACATGTACACCTGGAGCAGATTCAGGTCAATGTATGGCAAAACCAATACAATAATGTAAAGTAATTAGCCTCCAATTAAAAAAAAAGTTAAAAAAAATAAAATAAAAAGCAGAGATATTACTTTGACAACAAAGGTCCACCTAGTCAAGGCTATTGTTTTTTCAGTGGTCATGTATGGATATGAGAGTTGGACTGTGAAGAAAGCTGAGTGCTGAAGAATTGATGCTTTGAACTGTGGTGTTGGAGAAGACTCTTGAGTGTCCCTTGGACTTCAAGGAGATCCAACCAGTCCATTCTAAAGGAGATCAGTGCTGGGTGTTCATTGGAAGGACTGATGCTAATGCTGAAACTCCAATACTTTGGCCACCTCATGCGAAGAGTTGACTCATTGGAATAGACCCTGATACTGGGAAGGATTGGTGGCAGGAGGAGAAGGGGATGACAGAAGATGAGATGGCTAGATGGTATCACTGACTCAATGGACATGAGTTTGGGTAAATTCCAGAAGTTGGTGATGGACAGGGAAGCCTGGTGTGCTGCAATTCTTGGGGTCAGAAAGAATCGGACACAACTGAGCAACTGAACTGAATTGAACTGTGCTTCATCCACCCCAGCGTTTCTCACGATGTACTCTGTATATAAGTTAAATAAGTGGGGTGACAATATACAGCCTTGAGGTACACTTTTCCCTGTTTGGAAACAGTCTGTTGTCCCATGTCCAGTTCTAACTGTTGCTTCGTGACCTATCAATTTTATGTCAAAAGACCAATTTATCAATTCTTTTCAAAGAACCAGGTCAGGTTTCATTGGTTTTTCTCTATTGATTTTCTGTTTTCAATTTCATTGTTTTCTTCTCTGACTTTTATTGTTTCTTCTGCTTCCTTAGACCTAAATTGTCCTTTTCTAGTTTTTATTTGTAGAAGCTCAGATTATTTATTTTAGAGCTTTATATATGCATTTAATATTACAAATTTCCCTTTAAGAATTCAGTTCAGTTCAGTTCAGTTCAGTCGCTCAGTCGTGTCCGACTCTCCGCGACCCCATGAATCACAGCACGCCAGGCCTCCCTGTCCATCACCAACTCCCGGAGTACACTCAAACTCATGTCCACAGAGTCGGTGATGCCATCCAGCCATCTCATTCTCCGTCGTCCCCTTCTCCTCCCGCCCCCAACCTTTCCCAGCATCAGAGTCTTTTCCAGTGAGTCAACTCGTCTCATGAGGTGGCCAAAGTATTGGAGTTTCAGCTTTAGCATCAGTCCCTCCAATGAACATCCAGGATTGATCTCCTTTAGAATGGACTGGTTGGATCTCCTTGCAGTATAAGGGACTCTCAAGAGTCTTCTCCAACACCACAGTTCAAAAGCATCGATTCTTCGGCGATCAGCCTTCTTCACAGTCCAACTCTCACATCCATACATGACCACGGGAAAAACCATTGCCTTGACTAGACGGACCTTGGTCGGCAAAGTAATGTCTCTGCTTTTTAATATACTATCAAGGTTGGTCATAACTTTCCTTCCAAGGAGCAAGCGTCTTTTAATTTCATGGCTGCAATCAGCATCTGCAGTGATTTTGGAGCCCAAAAAAACAAAGTCTGACACTGTTTCCACTGTTTTTCCATCTATTTCCCATGAAGTGATGGGACCAGATGCCATGATCTTTGTTTTCTGAATGTTGAGCTTCAAGCCAACCTTTTCACTCTCCTCTTTCACTTTCATCAAGAGGCTTTTGAGTTCCTCTTCACTTTCTGCCATAAGGGTAGTGTCATCTGCATATCTGAGGTTATTGATATTTCTCCCAGCAATCTTGATTCCAGCTTGTGCTTCTTCCAGCCCAGTGTTCCTCATGATGTACTCTGCATATAAGTTAAATAAGCAAGGTGACAATATACAACCTTGACGCACTCCTTTTCCTATTTGGAACCAGTCTGTTGTTCCATGACCGGTTCTAACTGTTGCTTCCTGACCTGCATACAGGTTTCTCAAGAGGCAGGTCAGGTGGTCTGGAATTCCCATCTCTTTCAGAATGTTCCACAGTTTATTGTGATCCACACAGTCAAAGGCTTTGGCATAGTCAATGAAGCAGAAATAGATATTTTTCTGAAACTCTCTTGCTTTCTCCATGATCCAGCGGATGTTGGCAATTTGATCTCTGGTGCCTCTGCCTTTTCTAAAACCTGCTTGAACATCTGGGAGTTCACGGTTTACATACTGCTGAAGCCTGGCTTGGAGAATTTTGAGCATGACTTTACTAGCGTGTGAGATGAGTGCAATTGTGCGGTAGTTTGAGCATTCTTTGGCATTGCCTTTCTTTGGGATTGGAATGAAGAATGACCTCTTCCAGTCCTGTGGCCACTGCTGAGTTTTCCAAATCTGCTGGCATATTGAGTGCAGCACTTTCATTTGCTTTTTTCAGACATTTTGATAGACTGTATGCAAATTTTTATTTAGTAAAAATTAGTTAAATTTGTTTTGAGACTTTATGACCAAGCATTATATAAAAGTATGTATTTTATCTCCAAACGATTGAGACTTTTCCAACTATCTTTCTGTTACTGGTGTCTAATACTTGATTTTGCTTTAATTCCATTGTAGTCTGGGAGTATATTTTGCATGGAAAATGTGATTTATTAAACTTCCACTGAGCCTTTGAAAAATGTGTTGCTGTTGCTTGATGGGTCATGTTGGAGAGTTCTGACAAAATGTAGTTCATTGGAGAATGGAATGGTAAACCACTTCAGTATTCCTGCCTTGAGAACCCCATGAACAATATGAAAAGGCAAATAGATAGGACACTGAAAGATGAACTCTTCAGGTTGGTAGGTGCCCAATATGCTACTGGAGATCAGTGGAGAAATAACTTCAGGAAGAATGAAGATGTGGAGCCAAAGCAAAAACAACACCCAGTTGTGGGTGTGACTGTGGATGGAAGCAAGGTCTGATGCTGTAAAGAACAATATTGCATAGGAACCTGGAATATTAGGTCCATGAATCAAGGCAAATTGGAAGTGATCAAACCGGAGATGGAAAGAGTGAACGTCAATATTTTAGGAAAAAACGAACTAAAATGAACTGGAATGGATGAATTTAACTCAAATGACCCTTATATCTACTACTGTAGGCAGGAATCCTTTAGAAGAAATGGAGTAGCCCTCATAGTCATAAAAAGAGTCCGAAATGCAGTATTTGGATGTAATCTCAAAAATGACAGAATGATCTCTGTTTGTTTCCAAGGCAAACCATTCAATATCACGGTAATCCAAGTCTATGACATGACCAGTAATGTTGCCGCCGCTGCCGCCACCACCGCCAAGTCGCCTCAGTCGTGTCCGACTCTGTGCGACCCCATAGACGGCAGCCGACCAGGCTCCGCTGTCCCTGGGATTCTCCAGGCAAGAGAATCTCCACACTGGAGTGGGTTGCCATTTCCTTCTCCAATGTGTGAAAGTGAAAAGTGAAAGTGAAGTTCGACTAGTAGTGACCCCATGGACTGCAGCCCACCAGGCTCCTCTGTCCATGCGATTTTCCAGGCAAGAGTACTGGAGTGCCTTGCTATTGCCTTCTCCGCCAGTAATGTTGAAGAATGAAGTTAAATGGTTCTATGAAACCTACAAGACCTTCTAGAACTAACACCCCAAAAGATGTACTTTTAATTATAAGGGACTGAAATACAAAAGTAGGAAGTCAAGAAACACCTGGAGTAACAGGCAAATTAGGCTTTGGAGTAAAGAATGAAGCAGGGCTAATGCTAATAGAGTTCTGCTAAATGAAGCGCTGGTCATAGCAAACACCCTCTTGCAACAACAGAAGAGAAGACTCTACTACACATGGGCATCACCAGATGGCCAACACCAAAATCAGAATGATTATGTTCTTTTCATCCAAAGATGGAGAAACTCTATACTGTCAGCAAAAACAAAACTGGGAGTTGACTGTGGCTCAGATAATGAACATCTTATTGCCAAATTCATACTTAAATTGAAGAAAGTGGGGAAAACCACTAGACCATTCAGGTATGACCTAAATCAAATCCCTAATGATTGTACAGTGGAAATGAGAAATAGATTTAAGGAACTAGATCTAATAGACAGAGTGCCTGATGAACTATGGATGGAGGTTCGTGACACTGTATAGGAGACAGGGAGCAAGACCATCCCCAAGAAAAAGAAATACAAAAAAGCAAAATGGCTATCTGAGGAGGCCTTACAAATAGCTGTGTCAAGAAGAGAAACAAAAAGCAAAGGAGAAAAGGAAAGGTATACCCATTTAAATCCAGAGTTCCAAAGAATAGCAAGGAGAGATAAGAAAGCCTTCCTCCATGATCAGTGAAAAGAAATAGAGGAAAAGAATAGAATGGGAATGACTAGAGATCTCTTCAAGAAAATTAGAGATACCAAGGAAATATTTCATGCAAAGATGGGCTCAATAAAGAACAGGAATGATATGGACTTAACAGTAGCAGAAAATATTACGAAGAGTTGGCAAGAATACATACACACAGAAGAACTGTGCAAAAAAGATCTTCACGATGGTGTGGTCTCTCACCCAGAGCCAGACATCCTGGAGTGTGAAGTCAAGTGGGCCTTAGGAAGCATCACTACAAACAAAGCTAGTGAAACTGATGGAATTCCAGTTGAGCTATTTCAAATCCTAAAAGATGATGCTGTGAAAGTGCTGCACTCAATATGCCAGCAAATTTGGAAAAATCAACAGTGGCCACAGGACTGGAAAAGGTCAGTTTTCATTCCAATCCCAAAGAAAGGCAATGCCAAAGAATGCTCAGAATACCTAACAGTTGCACTCATTTCACACGCTAATAAAGTAATGCTCAAAATTCTCCAAGCCAGGCTTCAACAATACGTGAACCGTGAACTTCCAGATGTTCAAGCTGGTTTTAGAAAAGGCAGAGGAACAAGATATCAAATTACCAACATTTGCTGGATCAACAAAAAAGCAAGAGAGTTCCAGAAAATCATCTATTTCTGCTTTATTGACTATGTGGATAATAATAAACTGTGTGGATCATAATAAACTGTGGAAAATTCTGTAGGAGATGGGTATATCATCAGGTGGTTAGACCACCTGACTTGCCTCTTGAGAAATCTGTATGCAGGTCAGGAAGCAATAGTTAGAACTGGAAGTGGACAACAGACTGGATCCAAATAGGAAAAGGAGTACCTCAAGGCTATATATTGTCACCCTACTTATTTAACTTATATGCAGAGTACATCAAGAGAAATGCTGGGCTGGATGAACCACAAGCTGGAATAAAGATTGCTGGAAGAAATATCAATAACCTCAGATATGCAAATAACACCACCCTTATGGCAGAAAGTGAAGAGGAACTAAAGAAACTGTTGATGAAAGTGAAAGAGGAGAGTGAAAAATTTCGCTTAAAACTCAACATTCAGAAACTAAGATCATGGCACCTGGTCCCATCACTTCATGGCAAATAGATGGAGAAACAGTGGAAACAGTGATAGAATTTATTTTTGGGGTCTCCAAAATCACTGCAGATGGTGATTGCAGCCATGAAATTAAAAGATGCTTACTCCTTGGAAGAAAATTTATGACCAACCTAGACAGCATATTAAATAGCAGAGGCATTATTTTCCCAACAAATGTCCGTCTAGTCAAGGCTATGATTTTTCCACTAGCCATGTATGGATTTGAGAGTTGGACTAAAAGGAAAGCTGAGTACAGAAGAATTGATGCTTTCGAACTGTAGTGTTGAAGACTCTTGAGAGTCCCTTGGACTGGAAGCATATACAACCAGTCCATCCTAAAGGAAACCAGTCCTGAATGTTCATTGGAAGGACTGATGCTGAAGCTGAAACTCCAATACTTTGGCCACCTGATGTGAAGAGCTGACTTTTTTTTTTTTAAAGGTCAATATCATCTTTATATACAAAGATTACCAACATATCATTGATAAGGATTCATGAAACAAGACAGAAGCCTGTTTTAAGAAACTTCAACATTAAGGCAAGAATATAAATCTTTTCTCAGATCTACAGGGATTATTCATTAATTCACGGAAGAGAGAAAATGCACACCCAGTGACTGAGCATATAAATTAAACTGAAGGAGATATTTTCTTGGGTGTGAAATTAAAAGAACAATGAAGGAGGGCTTTCACACAGTCTGTGACCTGGGACGCGATTGTCTACTCACAGAATGAAATGTTTTACACTGATGTCAAGAGAAATGGTGACAGTGTTGGAGGTGGGAGTGGGTGAGAAATATGTCTCCCCAACTCATGAAGCAAAGATTCCTCCTGGAATTTCTCCTCTTCCCCAGCACTCCTGATGTCCAGTCCATCATCCAGTGTGACCTGTCCTACTTCCTCAGTACCTCCCTGTCTGCCTTCCTCTCCAGCCTCACCACCCCAATCATTCCTGCCTGGACCACCAAAACCACCAACTAACAGGTGAAACCTCCCGACTTTTTGGAAAGGACCCTGATGTTGGACAAGATTGAGGCCAGGAGGAGAAGATTGACGACAGAGGATGAGATGGTTGGATGGCATCACCGACTCAGTGGACATGAGTTTGAGTAAACTCCGGAAGTTGGTGATGGATAGGGAGGCCTGGCATGCTGCAGTCCATGGTGTCGCAAAGAATCAGACACAACTGAGTGACTGAACTGAACTGAACTGTTGCTTGATGAAATATATTGTATCACTTAGATTAAGTTTATTGAGTGTGGTCCTTAGGACAGCTTTATTCTTACTGATTATCTACCTGCTTGGTCTATGTGTGTGTGCTTATTTGCTTATTTGTGTCTGATTCTTTGTGACCCCATGGACTATAGTCCCTCAGGCTCCTCTGTCCATGGGATTATCCAGGTAAGAGTACTGGAGTAGGTAGCCATTCCTTTCTCCAGGGGATCTTCTCGACCCAGGGATAGAACCTCCATCTACTGCATTTCAGGTGGTATTATTTACAGCCTGAGCCACCAGGGAAGCTGGCCTCTTTGGTCTATCAATTATTGAAGATTACCCTAGAAGTCATCAACTATAATTGTATATTTGTTGACTGACTTTTTTTAACTCTAGCAATTTTCATAGCCAAGCATTCTAATTGTCTGTTGTTAGGTATATACATGTTATAGATTATGGCTTTGCTGAAAATTGACACCATTATCATTACGTAATGCTTATGTGTCCCTGATAATTTTCTTTATTCTTAGGTTGGCTTTGTGTGAAATTAATATAGCTACTCTATCTTATATTTTGACTAGTATTATCATGGCATATATTCCCCAGCCCTGTTACTTTTACCCAATTAGAATCCATTTATATTAAAATAGATTTCTTGTAGATAGTTGCATATAGTTGGTATTTTTAATATATCCATTCTGATAATTTCTGTATACTTATACTATTGACATTTAAAGTGGTCAATGATACAGTTAAATTCACTTCTGCCAAGTTTGTGCTTTCTATTTGTTGCACTGTCTACTTTTTTCTCCTGCCATTTTTGGTTTTATTAGAGCATTTTTACAACTCCATTTTATTAACACATAAATTATATTTCTATTTCATTTCTTAATGGTTGTTCTAGAGTGCAATATATATTTCAAACCAATCTAAGTAAGTCTTCTATTAACACTGTATCCCTTCATGTATAGTGTAGACACTTTGTAACAGTACTATCAGTTCCTTCTTTATACCCCTTATGACATGTCATACATTTCCTTTACCCTTATATCAAATACTTCAAAAATATATTTTAGATAAATTAACAATAAGAAAAAATGGATTTTATTTTACCTTTATTTATTTATCCTATGCTCTTATATCTTTATGCATGTCTGAATTCTTGTCCTCTATCATTTTCCTTCTCCCTTAAGAACTCTTTATCATATTTGGCAGGACAGATGTGCTGATAATTAAGTTCTCTACTTTTACTTTTTGGAGAAAGTATTTCTCCTTTATTTTTAAAAGATAATCTCACTGGATATAGAATCCCAAGTTTGTTTGTTTTCTTTCAATACTTTAAATATTATATTCCACTCTCTTCCTGTTTACATGATTTCCGACAAGAAGTCCGCTGTATTTCTTATACTTGTTCTTCTTTTGTTTGGCCTTTTTCAGATATTTTTCTCAGTGTTTTAATTTGCTGCTAATTGCATATGCTATATCTAGGTGTGCTTTTTTTATACTGCTTAGTATTCTCTGAGCTTCCTGGGTCTGTGGTTTTGTATATGTCATTAATTTTGGAAAATTATTGGTCATTATTTATTCAATTATTTTTTCTAATCCATTCAAAAAATTTTTTTTTCTCTTTCTGATATTCCAAATACATATATCATACACCTCGTGAAATTGTCCCATAGTTCACAGGTGAGCTAGTCCATCTTTTTTCAATTCCTTTTTTTCTTTTTACTTTAATTTGGGAGATTTCAACTAACATATGTTTAAGGAAACTGATTCTTTCCTTGTCTGTGTCCAATCCTGATTCCATCAAAGGTACACTTCCTTTCTGTTTTATGGTGTTTTATGGTATTTCTAGCATTTCCTTTTGATACTTTCTTAAAATCTGAATCATTTTTCTTACAGTGCTAACTCTTTTTTCCATGTTGTCTACTAATTTCCATTAAAGCTCTTTAAATTTTTAACCCTAACTATTTTAAATTATCAAAAATATATGTCATATCATCAGTCAGTTCAGTTCAGTTCAGTCGCTCAGTCGTGTCCGACTCTCCGCGACCCCATGAATCACAGCACACCAGGCCTCCCTGTCCATCACCAACTCCCGGAGTACACTCAAACTCATGTCCACAGAGTCGGTGATGCCATCCAGCCATCTCATTCTCTGTCGTCCCCTTCTCCTCCCGCCCCCAACCTTTCCCAGCATCAGAGTCTTTTCCAGGGAGTCAACTCGTCGCATGAGGTGGCCAAAGTATTGCAGTTTCAGCTTTAGCATCAGTCCCTCCAATGAACATCCAGGATTGATCTCCTTTAGAATGGACTGGTTGGATCTCCTTGCAGTATAAGGGACTCTCAAGAGTCTTCTCCAACACCACAGTTCAAAAGCATCGATTCTTCGGCGATCAGCTTTCTTCACAGTCCAACTCTCACATCCATACATGACCACGGGAAAAACCATTGCCTTGACTAGACGGACCTTGGTTGGCAAAGTAATGTCTCTGCTTTTTAATATACTATCAAGGTTGGTCATAACTTTCCTTCCAAGGAGCAAGCGTCTTTTAATTTCATGGCTGCAATCAGCATCTGCAGTGATTTTGGAGCCCAAAAATATAAAGTCTGACACTGTTTCCACTGTCTTTCCTATCTTTTAGGCTGTGTTTTTTGTTGTTTGTTTGTTTTTTACCTTTTAGCATGACTTGTAATTTTTAGTTAAAGACAAGCATGATGTGTTAGATAATAGGAACTGACTTATTGGGTCTTTAATATAAGGTTTATATTAATCTGAATAGGAACTGGGCTATATTTAGTGCTTGCTTTTGTGCCAATTTTATTGTAGCTTCAATTTATCCCTCCTGCAAATTTCTCTGGTATCCTTTTATTCTTCCCGTGTTGTCTTTGGATACACCAAGAATACCTCCTTAACAGAGTCGGTGTCTTGCAGTTCTTTCAGCTGTAAGCCATTGTTGTTGTTATATTTAATATGATGATAAGATGTAGAAAGAGGAAGTGTTCTGTAATCTTATAATTAAGTCTGTCTTTCAGTGTGCCTCTGTCTCTGGGCTGTGTTCTTCACAATACTCTGCTGTGTTAGCTTACCAAGCACCCACTTCAGAGAGACAGGAAGGCTGCAAAGCACTTCAGCTGCATAAATTCCCTTTCCTTTTTGTGGGATAAGGCTCTGCTAGAGTCTCTTCCCCTGGTGAGTCTTTTCCCCTGGTGAGTAGACATTTGTTATATCTACTCAATAATAAAAGAACACTCAATAAAAAGAACACTTATTTTAAAATTGCAAGCAAGAATACTGAAGTGGGTTGCTATCACTTTTTCCAGGAGATCTTCCAGATCTAGGGATTCAAACTGGGTCTCCTGCACTGCAGGCAGTTTCTTTACTGACTGAGCTACCAGGGAAGGCCCCTAGATTCCTCATGTAAGTGCTATCATGTAGTGTTATCCTTCCCTGTGTGCCTTATTTCACTTAGTATTTATGCCCTCCAGGTTTATCAGTACTGTCACAAATGGCAAGATCATCGTGTATGAACACATATCCCATAATTTTTTTATCCATTCACCCATCAGTGGACGTATGGGTTGCTTCAATGTTTTGGGTGATTATAAATAGTGCTGCAATGGGTTTGTAGATATCTCTTCAATGATTTTACTTAAATTCCTTTAAATATACACCTGAAGTGGGATTGCTGAGTCATAAAGTAGTTATATTTTAAATTATTTTAGAGAACTTCTATACTGATTCATAGTGGTTGCATCCATTTACATTCCTACCAACAGTGAAACAACACCCAGTTGGGGATGTGACTGGTGATGGAAGTAGAGTCCAATGCTGTAAAGAGCAATATTGCATAGGAACCTGGAATGATAGGTCCATGAATCAAAGTAAATTGGAAGTGGTCAAACAGGAGATGGCAAGAGTGAATATTGACATTTTAGGAATCAGCGAACTAAAATGGACTGGAATGGGTGAATTTAACGCAAATGACCATTTAAAAAAATGCAATAAAGTAAAATGGTTGTCTGAGGAGGTCTTACAAATAGCTGCGATAAGAAGAAAGCAAAAGGCAAAGGAGAAAAGGAAAGATATACCCATTTGAATTCAGAGTTTCAAAGAATAGAAAGGAGAGATAAGAAAGCCTAAGGGGAAGAGGACACAGGGGAGGTAATAAAGGAGGGTGCAGAGTTTTAGATATACAAGATAAATAAGACCTTGGGCTTAAAATACAGCATAGAGCCTGTGTAACAATGCTGCATTGTATACTTTTAAATTTTCTAAGAGGGTAGACCTTGTGTTATTGTTCCAATGATAATAGTAATAGTTGTAGTAGTAACAATAATAATAGCAATGAATAAAGAGGGCAGGAGGAAGCTTTTGAAAGTGTTAGATGTTTTGGTGTAGAATGTGGTAATGGTATTCTGGATATACACTTATCTCTAAACTCATCAAGTTATATATATTAAATATGTACGATTTTTAAAGACATCTATCATACCTCAAATGGTTGAAAAAACAAAAGAAAATTGATTGTGAAAAATAACCTCTCCCTGCCAAAGTTGTAAGGGGATTTTTCTTAGTTATGTAGCTTGAGAATCTGCTGAGTTTCCTGGGGTGAAATCTGCAAGAGTGTAGGGTCACCCTAAGGTTGTGGCCCCCAGGAGTTCCTCAACTTCAAGCTTTTCCACACTTAGTTTCCAGCAATTTGTCTATGTTATTATTTAAGTGTTCCTGTCACTGTGGCTTTAGCAGCATCTGCTCCAAGCAGATCTCAGCTGTGTTTCTCCTGGTTAATGAACCATTTATTATGTTGTATTGCTATTTTTCTCCTAGTAATTTTCTTTGTTCATAAGTCCACTATTTCTGAAAATAGTATACCCATCAAAACATTCTCTTGATTATTTTCTTTGTGGTGTATTTTTCCATTATTTTTAACCAACTAAATATGGTAAGTAAATTTTTTTATAGATTCAAATAATTAGGGCAGTTTTTCAAATCTGCTTTGCCCTTCTTTGCTTTTAAACTGATATATTTATACCATTTATAAATTTAAGGTAATTTTTGATATTTTAGGGTTTAAATATGCCACTCAATTACTTGTTTTCTGTTTATTCCTTCTGTATTTCTTTGTTTCCCATTTCACTCCTTTATTTTTCTCTTTCCTGTGGATTACTTTTATTTTGAATTATCTACAGTATTTGAGGATTTTTTCTTACAGTTTTTTAAAAATTTATTGGTTTCCCTAGAAATTATGAGACATACATATAGCTTACCACTTTTTACTATCAATATTTTATTAGTACAAGAAATATAGAAGTCATTTTTACTTTCTACATTTTATGACATAGTTGTCTTTAATATTACCTTCAGATACATTTAGAACCACATCAGATAATGTTATAATACCTCTCTCATTAAAAAATACTCAAGGGGATAATTATAGTCTATTATGTCTGACCAAACATTAACACTTACTCTTTCCATTCTGTTATTTTACTCTGATACTCCAAGTTTCCTTCTGTTATTATTTCCTTTCTTCTATAGAACTTACTTTAGCATTTTGTTTACAGCAAGTCTGCTTGTGGCTTTTTATGGTCAATATTTTTATGGAGATTGTTAACTATTTCTCCTTTGTTTATAAAGGATATTTTATCTAGACAAAGAATTTGAGGTTGCTAGTTTTTCTTTTCAGCACTTGAAAAAACTGGGCAACTTTCTTCTGTCCTCCATGATTTCTAATGAAACACTATGCTGCCCTTCAAATTGTTATTTCCCTAAGAAGGAGAACATTATATCTTTTTGAATACTGTCAAGATTTTGTTGTCTTTCATGTAGATATAAAATATTTTATTTTGATGTGTCAATGTATATTTTCTTTTAGATTTAGCTTCTGGGCCAGATTTGGAAAGATTTAAGTCTTTATTTCTTCAAGTATTTTTACAGCCATCTACTCTTTCTCTTTTTCTTAGATTCTAATGATACAAATATTATATCTTTTATAACTTCAGAAATTCTTGAGTCTCTGTTCACTTATTTAAAAAGTATGTTTGTTCTCTTTGATGTTCAAATTAGATCATTTCTATTGTTCTGTTGTCAAGCTCAGTGACAATTTCCATTAATTTTCATTTTTTAAAAATTAAACCTATATAGTGAGTCTTTTTCTTTTTTTGAGATGTTTTATTTTTCAACTGTTCCAAAAGAGTCTATAATTTCTTGCTGGAACATTTTTATAATAGATGCTTTAAAAATCTTCCCAGATAACTTCATCATCTGTATCATTGCAATGCTGACACCTGTTGATTACTTTTCTCACAGAAGTTGAGGTGTTCCTGAATCTTAGTATGACAGACAATTTGAATTGTGTTCTGAGCCTTTTGTGAGTTATTTATACTTTACTTTTTAGCAGACAGTACACCTGTTTAGGTTTATAATTCATGTCCTGGACTAATTTTGCATCCCGTGATTCAAATAGCAAACTCATTTCAAAGCTTTTTCAGTGCTATTTTTGTATATACCACTCATGGACTTCCCTGAAATTCAAAATCTGGGCAATGTTATACCATGTGGTCCAGTTGTTGTGTTGATTCTATTTGCTCCATGAATGTCCCAGACTTTGCACATAGATGCATCTGGCCTATCTGTGTGATGCCTCCCTGGATACATCTTAATTGTTTAGTTAGCAAGAATCCCAGTTCTCAACCTTATACACATTGCCTCACACTGCGTTTACAGCCATAAAAGCTCATATCCTGTTATTACACTGTAAAGGAACTCAATCCAGCTTATCTTTATCCAGGGAAATGAGATCAATAAAATATGTCAGTATAAGTTTTAAGGAGAAAGTAGAATTATTATTATTTAGGTATGGGAGGGAGTGATGTTTAAGGACCCTAAGAGGATTCTGAAAATGTGGATGTAGCAGATCTACAGCATGATGTTTTGAAACATTGAGAGTGAAAGAAAGGAAGAGAGATATTACCTAATTCAATCTTTACAACTCTGTGAGGATAGTATAATTATAACTATGATTATAATTATGATCTCATTTTAGAGATGACAAAAATATTGCTCACAACAGTAGGTAATGGCTAGGTTTTGACAATACAAATGTATACCTATAATTCCAGATCTCATACTTTCCTAGGGTTTGTTGGATTTGGAAGGTTGATAAAGCATTCAGGCATTGCAACCTTAGCTTTTATTTACAATAATAGAAAAAATAAGTCTGAAACAGAGACAGGGCCAGATTCTCTACCATTGTAGAATTCCAGAATAAGAAGTGAGGACTTGGATCCACTGAAACATCTTAAAAATGATAGTGACTCAAAGCATCTGCTTAGCAAGACTGACTTGAAAACCAAGGGTAAGATAGGTGTGAGCACTGACACAGACAAGAGTGCAGTTAGTGAAATATTGCAGACATCTCTGGAATGTAGCTTTTGTATGCTATCAGTATGTGGAATCCATTGGGATAGAACACTATTTTAGAAAAGGATTACAGATTTTATATAAAGCACACTATCTGTAATTATATAAATAGAGATTAAAATGATATGGATCACAAGTTCCCATTCTCTAGGACATATGATCATGTCCAGATGGTATCAGAAATGCTCTCACAAAATAATCCAGAGACTAATTAACAGCTTTATGGAGGATTTACTTTTCCTTTCCTTTTATCCTTAGAAATACCTGGTATTGGTCAAGGTTACAGAGAAGTCACACGGATAAATATTGATTTGCTCTAATAAGTACAACTGGATATGTCTTATCCTTACATATGTTTCATTAATAATTTCTTAATTCGTTAATAATTGGGCTTAAATAACTTTTAAAGATGATTAGAAAATAGGCTGTATTTTGTTATCACCTATCATATAAGGATATGATCTGATGCAATGATAGCCTCTAAGCACATTAACAAACTACACCAGAGATCACAGAACAGAAAGACATAAGTTAATTACAGACAAAGTCATAGTTTATTAAATATACTTAAAACTCAAAGCAAGAGTTGACAGAGAGATAGATGAAGATAGGATAAAACAGTTAGACTAAGTTAGGATGTCATGGGAGAAATGACCAGCTAATGGGTCCTAGGTTTTATAATGTTCAGGTGTTCTTTCTCTCTCTTGGCCACCAGGTCCTTCCCTGCTGATTATTTGATTTGGAGGACCAAATTTGAAGTATGTCCAAAGGGCTTATAGACAAAAGGTGCCAAGACCAATGACACACAATACTCTGTCAGAAAAATGCACAGGCAGACAGCTTGCCAGTTAGTCTGCTTAATAACTGGGGGTGATATCTGCCTTTTTTGGATAGAACATACCTGCATCCACAATGGAACTATATTAGGTTTCACCAATGTGTTGTAGATATAGGAATGAGATATCTCTCAGCCCATAAGATACATTTTTAATATATGATACTTTATCCCTTTTTACTTTATGTGACACTTTTGTTTATTTCAGCATATAATTTATTTTTCCATCTTTAGTATGTCCTACAGATTATTATTTACTATTTGTATTTAGTTCAGATTAAGGATTCTGTCTGTATCTCACATGCTACTTGTTTACTCATTATATATTTGTGACATATTGTGAGTTTTAGCTATGTCTCATAGTAGATCTGCTTATTTATGTTGGCTTATCACTTTTTATGAGTTATGTTCATGCTTTTTGTTTTCTTGTACTCTATGACAGAATTGAATATTTTTAAAATTATAAATAAAATTTGTATTACAAAATCTTATGCTACTGCTAATATGACACCAATTTTAAGAACAGGAGTTTTTTCAAATCATATATCTGCCCACTAAAATTAGATTGGCATAATTGTAATTGTGCTTGCATACCATGATTTTTAAGTCATTGTAACTAGGCTCAAACACATCTTTATTAATCAAAATAGAAACCATTACAACCAATACATTTTTGCCAATGAGAAATAAGTTTATTCCTATAGCACAGAAATCCATGTTTCAGGGCTTGATAAACTCTTGTAAAGCATTTTCTGTGTCCTGCTGGTATGGAAGCATTTTCCCTGCAAAAATTTGTTGAGATGCTTGAAGAAGTGGTAATCGGTTGGTTAGCAGTCCAGTGAATATGGCAGATGAGGCAAAATTTCGTAGTCCAATTCGTTCAACATTTGGAGCATTGGTTGTGCAACGTGTGGTTCAATGTTGCTGTGGAGAAGATTGGGCCCTTTCTGTTGACCAAAGCTGGCTGCAAGTGTTTCAGTTTTCAGTGGATCTCATTAATTTGCTGGCTATGCTTCTCAGATAGAATGGTTTCACTGGGATTCAGGAAACTGTAGTGGATCAGATGGGCAGCAGTTCACCAAACAGTGAGTGTGACCTTCTTTTGGTGCAACTTTGGCTTTGGAAACTGCTTTGGAGCTTCTTCTCAGTCCAACCACTGTACTGGTCATCTCTGGTTGTCATATAAAATCAACTATTTGTTGCACATTCAATTTGATCAAGAAATAGTTCGTTGTTACATAGAATAAGAGAAGACAACCCTTCAAAATGATGATTTTTTGATTTCTGGTCAGCTCATGAGGCAACTACTACCTTTCCAATTTGCTTCAAATGCTGAATGACAAAAGACTGATCAAAGTTGAGTTCTTCAGCAACTTCTCATATAATTGTAAGAGGATCAGCTTCAATGATGGCTGTCAGTTGGTCACTGTCAACTTCTGATGGCTGGTGACTTCACTCCTCATCTTCAAGACTCTCGTCTCCTTTGCAAAACTTCTTGAACTACCACTGCATTGTACGTTCTTTAGTAGTTCCTGGTCCAAATGCATTGGTGATGTTGCGAGTTGTCTCTGCTACTTAATGACCCATTTTGAACTCAAATAAGAAAATCACTATTTTCTTGTCTAACATCATTTCCCTAGTCTAAAATAAATATAAAATAAACAGCAAGTAATGTCATTAGCAAAAAATATTAAGCAAGAAATGTACATTAAAATTATGTATAACAACCACATTTACTTAAGAATGTATTCCAATATCAAAAAGTGAATTTCAACAATGTAAAACCTCAATTATTTTTGGACCAACTTAATATAAGCATCTCAACCATTTCTTTACAGGAAGTCCCGCTTTGATGTGAAGTTCTATCCATGTTAAGCATCATTTCAGATAAAAAGTGTATGTCATATTTTTGATTGGTGAAACATTGCAGTTATTGGTTTCACATGTCATCAACTCTTTAAAAATATAATGAATATCCTATGTCACCAATAACACTTTATTTTTGGATTCTAAGATTGTGTAGTCAGTCTTTATACATGGTCCTTTGGCTAATGAAAAACAAAAGTAAAAAGTTGGAAGCCTAAGCTTCAAGAGATTGTAATATAAAACAAATGGCATGGCTGCAAAATGTTGAACTTACTCTGACATGTGCAGCTATATTTTACATATTGAGTCTGTCTCTCTCATTTTTGTATTATCCCTTTATAATGCCTCATTCTCGTGGCATCCTCAACACAGTGAAATAATGACTGACAAAATGTACTTGTATACCCAGTGTAACCACCTGTCAGGAAGAGCGGCAAAATGCAGACTTTTTAAAACAAGAAAAACTGGGAGATATGACTCCCCACAGATAAGAACAACTAAAAGATGGAATTCTAGAAGAAAAATGATGCCAGCAGGTATGAGAAGGTATGGTAAACTAAAAATTGTATTATCTAAACAATTAGACTGATAGAAATTTGTGGGGTTGAAAATGTAAGACTCCAAATATGAGACAACCATACCATGTAGGTAGGATGCTTTGAAAGTATTTGAAACAAATACACAATATTGAAAATATAACATTAAATGTGTTGAATCCATCCACAGATGTGCATAAATTGAAATTCCAATTCTGTTTATTTTATTTTTTATTGAAGTATAGTTGATCTACAGTGTTGTGCCTATCTCTGCTACACAGCAAAGTGACTCAGAAATTATGGTTTTAAATGCTGATATTAGGAAAGAAGAAATTCCTAAAATCCATGACATAAGGAAGCCTCTTGAGAAGCTAGGAAGAGGAGAAGAAAGAAAATCAAATATAAGTTAAAAAAAATAATGTCTCCTTTAGGAGAAATGGAAGACAGACAGACAATACAGTTCAGTTCAGTCGCTCAGTCATGTCCGACTCTTTGCGACCCCATGAATCACAGCACGCCAGGCCTCCCTGTCTATCACCAACTCCTGGAGTTCACTCAAACTCATGTCCATTGAGTTGGTGATGCCATCCAGCCATCTCATTCTCTGTCGTCCCCTTCTCCTCCCACCCCCAATCTCTCCCAGCATCAGAGTCTTTTCCAGTGAGTCAACTCTTCGCATGAGGTGGCCAAAGTATTGGAGCTTCAGCTTTAGCATCAGTCCTTCCAAAGAACACCCAGGATTGATCTCCTTTAGAATGGACTGGTTGGATTTCCTTGCATTCCAAGGGACTCTCAAGAGTCTTCTCCAGCACCACAGTTCAATAGAGCAGATTAAAAAATCCAGAAGTTTAGTTTTGGAAAGTCAAAAGATAAGAAAAGAGGACATATATTATCAGTATCAGAAATTTTAAAAAAAGTATTCATATAGATGCTATAAACAAATTTACTCAAAGAATTCTGACAACTCAAATGAAATAAACTTCTTTTAAAAACACAACTAATCAAAAGCTACTGCAATATAAAGCAGAAAATCTGAACACTACTCTGTGCGTTACAACAAAACTTCTCTCTGTCTGTCTCTCTTTCTCTCTCTCTGTCTCTCTCTCTAGCATGCGCTTGAAGGCCAGATGTGACAGATGTCCTAGTGAATTATATCAAGCATTTAAAAAATAAATATCACCAATATTTCACCAATTCTTTCGGAATATAAAGGATCAAGAGTCCAGAATAGCTCTAACACTAAAGCATATGAATCTCATCATAACATTGCAAAGACACAGTGAGGTTTTAGTGATCCTGAAGTTTTTAAAAAAAAAAAATTGGATAATAAACAAACTGGTCAACTTTAGATGTGAGTAAGTAAATAATAAAGTTAAAGTGTAAGTTTAACCCTTATTATAATATAAATATAAAATGAAAATGCTACCCAAGCTAGTAAAGAAGGAAAAATAGAGTGAGAAAACAATTTTAAAAAGAATTCCAAACAATTACAGAAGAATTTAATAGGTAGAATATGTAGGTAGGTAGATAGATAGGCATAATGTAAAAACTAAACAAATAAAATAAAAAGCATAAACTAGCATTGTAGAAATCCAAATACATCAATAATCACAATCAATAAAAAGAAGAGCAACTCATCAATTAAAAGCCTATTGTCAGATAATTTAAAATACTTAGTTTATATGAAAAGTACCTAAATTTAAGGTAAAGAAAGTTTAAAAGCAAAAGAATAGAAAAATAAATGACAAAATGCTAAACAAAAGAAGGCCAGTAAACAAAAGAAAAATTAGACAAAACATAATTTAGAACAATATTTAAGACAAAAAGCACTGATAGAAAAATAGAATTTTATTATTTATGGATAAAATGGTTTCATTTACCAGGAAGAAATTCTAAAGTCAAACAATGATAACAAATCTCTAAGATAAGTAAAGAAAAATTGAAATCAGCAAAATACCCTAAACCTGTCTGAGACTGCAACATACCTCTCTCAGCAGCTGATAGATAAAGCACACAAAAAGACAGTAGGATCTAGACCATTTTAACAACATAACTAAAAAGAATTATCTGATCTGTATGTGTATAATACCATAATAAACAAATACACACTCTTTTCAAAACAAAGTCAAAGCAGATCTTGAGGATATTTAAGTAATTTATATCATAATGTATTCTCTGACTACATATGTAGTTAATCTATAAATGAATAATAGAATAGCAAACCCCAGCAAGTTAGAAAAAATAGAAAGTTAGAAAAAATAGAAAGAAAAAAATAGAAAGAAAAATGCATGTAGAAAGCTTAATAAAATCACCTTAATAGCTCATATGTGAAAAAAGAAATCATAAGGGACATTTCAAATGCTTATATTTAGTGATAGCAAAAATATTAAAGCTAAATTTGTGTAAAGCAAGTGTGGCCTATATAAAGGCAATGTGTAGCATTAAACATTTTATGTTAAGAAAGGAGAAAGGCTAAAAAATGGGTGTGTGACATCTAAAGTCAGCAAAATAAAATTATAGTTAAGTGAAATAATAAGGATTAGTTAATATTATTGAAACAAGAAAAATAAATTTGCTTTCAAAAGATCAATAAAGATTTTTTTTTTTTATGAAAACTGATAAAGTTAGTGAAGCCACTGGCAAAATGTATCAGGGAAAAACAAACAAAAAGAGAGAAGGGGAAAGAGCTAGAGAGAGAAGATATGAATGAGTAACAGTATGAGTGAAAAATGGAAATAAGACTATAGTAGCATACATGAGTGGAAAAGGCAATGGCAAGCCACTCCAGCACTCTTGCCTAGAAAATCCCATGGATGGAGGCCTGGTAGGCTGCAGTCCGTGGGGTCGCTAAGGGTCGGACACGACTGAGCTACTTCACTTTCACTTTTTGCTTTCACATATTGGAGAAGGAAATGGCAACCCACTCCAGTGTTCTTGCTTGGAGAATCCCAGGGACGGGGGAGCCTGGTGGGCTGCCGTGTATGGGGTCACATAGAGTCGGGCATGAATGAAATGACTTAGCAGCAGCAGCAGCAGCATACATGAGTAATAAAAATATAAGAAAATTAAGAACATTATGCCAATCAATTTGAAAATGTGGGGAACATTACTTTTCTATAAAATATTGCATACTAAAGCTGAATCAAGAGAGAAACACTTTGTCTTTATTTACATACTCAATCAGTAGTTGAACACCTTCTTACAGTAAAAAGTCGAAGCCTAAGTGAATTTATAGGAAGTTCTGTTAAACATCCATACAGATATCTTCAGAGAAGAGAAATAGTAGCACCCTGATTTGCACCAGTGTATAAAACTGCATCATGGACACTGTTGGTTTATTCTAGGAATGCAATGCTTATTATATTAAAAATGTTTTAAAGTTTTAAATTATAATAAAATTTAAATTATAATAAAAATGTTTTAAATTAATCTAACAAATACAGGACAAAAACTTTGTCATCTAAGTAGTTGCAGAAAATACCATATTTGATAGTAGATGTTATCTTTTCATGAAAAAAATTCACTTTTTGGTAAGGAGCCATTAGAATGGAGGAAAACAGGCCTATAGAGTTTTAGGTTGGAGGAAGCTCAACAGCATGTACTAATAGTTCAGGCCATAATGACTCATAACACTTACCTCTTTGTTTTCAAGGGTAGAAGACACACCACTGAAATACAGATATATACCTGAAAATAGTGTGGGTCTGAAAAGTGAAATTTCTAGAGACCAAAGAGAAGAAAGATGTGAAGGGAGGACAAGTTATTTTTATTAAAAAAAAAAAAAAAACACACACACACAAAATGAAACAACCTGATCATGAGGAAGGCAGAATTTAGGAAGAAATGAAAGTCCTGAGATTGAAGAGTGTAATAAATTTGGGGAGGGAGAGAAGTTATAATGAATAAAGGCAGTGAGTGTCTTAACCTGTACATACTAGAGGTGGCAGTGTGGATAGTACATCATAGAAAAAATACTGGAATGGTAGAGATGATGACTTCTCAAGGTGTGATCCTTATTTCCACGAAACATCACATCAGATTTACCCGGGCAGCATTCAATACATATAACACTGCCCTTCCCTCCCCTCCCTAGATTATGACAGAGTCATAACCCTGGCCGAGAAGGATCCCAGGGAATGTCTTTTTAACAGACATGCTGGGTGATGCTGAGATCCATAAAATTTCTATAAGCCTTGGCCTGCTGCTGCTGCTGCTGCTGCTAAGTCACTTCAGTCGTGTCCGACTCTGTGTGACCCCATAGATGGAAGCCCACCAGGCTCCCCCGTCCCTGGGATTCTCCAGGCAAGAACACTGGAGTGGGTTGCCATTTCCTTCTCCAATAAGCCTTGGCCTAGGTATTCCCAATGAAAGCATATCTCTTCTTTTCGTCCATTCATATTTGAGGTGAAAATACGGCCAATAATGTCAGAAACTTGAGAAAGGACAAATGGAGGTTATCCAGTTTCTTATATTATCCACTGACTTAAAGTTAAAAATTTTATTTTCTGTTCATTAAATCTGTTGACTTGTCTCTAGAGCTTAAAAGTTATACATGGTCTGATATCACACTTCAGTTTTTTTTAACAATTATTCACAGGGACAGGACATACAAATGTGGAATATTTATATAATTCATATTTGATAACACCTAGCCAGATTTTTTAAATAGGGGGAAGGTTAAATATAATAAAGATTTAGTATACTAAATTTACAGATTATACTGTATACTATATTCATAGATTATTTAATAATCAAGAAAGCCTGAAGTTAAACATTATTATTCATATAAAGTTTTCATTTGTAAAACATCCTTTACAATTAATAGAAGAACATATAGATGAAAATGATAGGAATCTTTTTATTGGGAAGATAATTATTGTCCAGGAAAAAAGTAGTTTTAAATTCTAAGAGAAAAATAGCTATAGCTATTAGTTAAGAACATCTTTGATTTAGTGTTTACAGGATAATGTAGCTGCCACAGCACATAATTTGCATTTATGGAAATTTAAAATACAGGTAAGAAAAAAATGAGGATATCTCTGTTCTATATCTGTCCTGGTCAGATTAAACCTAGAGTGATGTATGCCAATTCTAGAGCATTGGAGTGGGCATTCAAAAATCAGATGTTAAGGGCCATTCGATGATACAATCCAGGAATATTCCATATTATAGTTAAGATATTAGGCAGAAAAAGAACAGAGATGTAGTGTATCAAGTAGTTTAAAGGCTGCTGTATGGAGATTATCCTGTGTAGACTCAAGATATAGAACCAGGTCCTACTATGTAGTACAGGAAAATGTATTTGCTATCCTGTGATAAACCATAATGGAAAGGAATATTTTAAAAGAATGTATATAAATATATTTATATACATGTATAGCTGAATCACTTTTTTGTACAGCAGAAATTAACACAACACTGTAAAACAACTATACTTCAATAAAATGTTTTTTTCAAAAAAAAGAAGTAAAACCAGAGGTAAGGTGAGAAAGGAATAACACAGATTACAAAACAGTTATCAAGATGGGGTAATTTGTGTTGGACAACACAGTCATCACTGGAAGTATTCAGATATTAGCTAGATGATCTTGGCAATTTAAAATATAACTCCCAAAACTATTGAGTGGTGGGTCTTGATGGCTTCCCCTTGAATCTGGGCTTTGTGACTGCTTGACTAAGTGGAGTATATAGAAAGAGATGCTGTGACAGTTGTTAGGCTCTGACCTTTAAGAAGCTGATAGCTTCTGCTTTTATACTTACTTTCAAAACTCCTCTACCATGCTATGCAGGAGCTGAAGCTGTCTGTGGGGAGCTCTACTCAGAGAAGAATTGACAATCAGCAACAACTTTCAAGCCTTGTGATTGAACCATCTTGGAAATGGATCCTCCAGCCCCAATCTAGGTGCCAAAGAATCCCCTCATGTACTTTCCCTAGTATGCCTGTCACCAAAAGGGCAAGTTTTCTTTATGATTTATTTCAGTCTTAACCATCATTTCATCTCAGGTGGCATCCTATGCTAAAGCTGATTCCTATTATCCCCTAGTATCTGGTCTGAGGCAATTCCTGGCATTTCTTTATTTCTTGGAAGAGCAACTCTAAATGTCTTTCTGTCATGTGTCTCCTTATAATTACTTAAACTTTGGTGAAATTATGCTGGTTCTCTTTATTCTTAATGTCTTCCAAGGCCCTGTCAGTTCAGTTCACTTGAGTCTCTCAGTCGTGTCTGATTCTTTGTGACCCCATGGACTGCAGCACGCCAGGCCTTCGTATCCATCACCAACTCCCAGAGTTTACTCAAACTCTTGTCCATTGAGTCAGTGATGCCATCCAACTTTCTCATCCTCTGTTGTTCCCTTCTCCTCCTGCCTTCAATCTTTCCCAGCATCAGGGTCTTTTCCAATGAGTCAGTTCTTCCCACCAGGTGACCAAAGTATTGGAGTTTCAGCTTCAGCATCAGTCCTTCCAATGAATATTCAGGCCTGATTTCTTTTAGGATGGACTGGTTGGATCCCCTTGCAGTCCAAGGGACTCAAGAGTCTTCTCCAACACCACATTTCAAAAGCATCAATTCTTCAGTGCTCAGCTTTCTTTATAGTCCAATTCTCACATCCACACATGACCACTGGAAAAACCATACCCTTTACCAAATGGACTTTTGTTGGCAAAGTAGCGTCTTTGTTTTTTAATATGCTGTCTAGGTTGGTCATAACTTTTCTTCCAAGGAATAAGTGTTTTTTAATTTCATGGCTGCAGTCACCATCTGCAGTGATTTTGGAGCCTCAAAAAATAAAGTCTGCCACTGATTCCACTGTTTCTCCATCTGTTTGCCATGAAGTGATGGGACCAGATGCCACAATCTCTGTTTTCTGAATGTTGAACTTTAAAGCCCTGTCACATGCCTGTTATTCTTAGCTTTTCCATGATTCGATTTAAAAGATTCCCCTTTTCATTTTATACCTATTTCCTTTTGATAGAAACAGCTTAAACAAATTTGTTGCTTGCTGTTGTTGAGTGGCTCAATCATGTCTGACTCTTTGTGACTCCATGGACTGTAGCCCACCAGGCTCCTCTGTCTACGGGATTTCCCAAGCAAGAATACTGGATTGGGTTACTATTTTCTTCCCCAGGGGATCTTCTTGTCCCAGGGGCCAAACTCATGTCTCCTCCATTGCAGGTGTGAGCCACCAGGGAAGTGCTTAACCAAATCCAACCTGTCAAAAATTCCATTTAGTATAAATATTGGGATATCAAAATCCTTTATCTATGCAGTTACTACTACTTTAACATCTTAAGCTTTGGTATAGAGAGAGGGGAATATTTCATCTGATAGTTTAATTTTCTTATAAAGGAACAATTCTTATACAGAGGTAGCATGATTATGGTACTATAATCAGTGATTTGTTAATTTTAAAATAGAGTATGGTATTATGGAAAGAAAATAGACTCTGATTCAGACAGAACTTGGTTTATTTCTAGCTTTTCCACTAACTAGCTATATTGTTTCTAGATTTCTGTAAGTTTCAAATCGCTTCACCCATAAATTATATAATCACTTTGTCAGATAAATGAAAACTGATTGAGATACTATATCTAAAGCTTTGACTGCAGTTTGTAAGTCACTTGATATTTTAACTATCACACTAATTCTATCACCATTAGCTAAAGCTGGGACAATTTGATATGGAAACCTGTATAAAACATCATCATGTGTGTTAAAATAGTTATTAGTTCTGATGTGAAATGTTGAGATGTCTGAGAGATGGGTGGAGAATGAAAAATCTTGAGAAAGTTCTCATTTTAACACTTTATAGGGAATTCGGACTCCAGTAACTTGGTGCGTAGACTGAAGAGTGTTAGAAAATCTCTGATGTAGATATTAGATTTATGGGTTTTCTTAAAAGAAAAACAAATATGTGAAATGATGTGGAATATTTTGAGAGATCATCTTGAGCGCTGCTTGAACTGAATAGGTATAAAGGGAACAATCCAATCAACAATGAGGATGCCACACAATATAGAATAAGCAGGGAAAAAATGTAAGAAGCAGAAAGAATGAGTTTTGGTTTAACTAAGAGTAACATTCTTGAGAAAAATATTACTTGCAATAAAAATTATATTAACTTTCTCATTTTGACTGAATTAAACATTTTTTTATTTATTTATTTTTAATTTTTATTTAATAAATGGTACAAAGCACAATGCCATAAACATTAACAGTTAAAATTTCACCAAACGACAAAAATACATAGAATACACAGTTGCAAAAAGCTACATTAAGTTATTTTACAACTGCTTCAAGCTGCAAGAATTAAACATTTTGATTCATCTTTGACCAAAGAATAATTTGTTGTAGCTAATTAGCCAGTTCAATATCTATAAACGAGATGTTTATTTAAATCGTAGTTTTGCGTAACTTTGGAATTGGCTTTTAATTCCAGAGTGTTTGTGAATTGCTTTGAAATTAAGCTTGACTTTATGGGTATTCCTTTTGAGGAAGAGTAGACATTTTGGAAGAACAGAGGTGGAATCATAACTCACATTTATTCTCACCCCTATTATAATCACCTGTGAATAGCAGAATCACCCAGAGTGCCTCCCACACATATGTATACAGTCTTGCTTATAATTAATAAGTACCAGAATGAAGCACACTATTGGAAAATGAAGTACTAGCAAAATCATACCATCTGAGTAAAAGACTCAGCTCAAGGGATGAGTAATATTAGAATTGTGAAATACATAGTAAAGCATACATTGAACATCTATAATATATTTTGATAGAAATAAAAATGTAAATTTTTGAGGAGAAATATAAGAAACTTTGTCAAAGCACACCTCCATATTAAAATAAAACTTTATATTAAAGTTTTGTACCTTCAGGTGTTTCCAGATAGAAACTGAAACTAGAATTCATTAAGTGGAATCAACAGCAAAAATTCGTACTATATCCTTGGCCTACACAACAGGTGCAGTGTTACAATAGAGTCAAAAAATTGTTAAAGTTTTTATGAATTTTATGAGCTGGTGATCATCACTTCAGTAGCTTGAAATGAGCCATGGAAGGAATATTTACATCACAGGCATTGGTAAAACACTATAAATCAGAACTTTTCTTCCATGGTAGCCAGTTGTCAAATTGTTACCAGCATATGACTGGTTATGGAAATCATACTTTCTGTACTTTCAGATTAACATTTGTAGAGTTTCCACTTGGGAAAATCATTCAGCATGCATGTTAATATTTAGATACTCTATTATGAGTGATTGATTACTATTATTAATGTTTTAATTCAAACATTAGAAAGAGACTGCCTTTAAGAAAAGTCAGAGAAAGTTTGTCCCATTTTCTTTCTCAAATTATCAGATGGGGAAATTAATACCTGAGAAACTTTGGCAGAAGAATTGGCATTAAATTTTATTTTCTAAAAAGTTCAAATTAAGAAAAATAACCCTCTGTACAGAAATCTTGTACTTAGAAACATGAACATTTTGTTCTAAAATAAATTATTTTAAACTCCCTTTAATCTAGGGAGTTGTTTTCATTAGGAAAGCAGTGTAAGGTAAAATTGTTTTGGTTGACATACATTGATATGTGTTAAAAATTTAAGAAGAAAACAAACTGCTTCATATAAATTTTATTGATATTTTGATACTTAAAAAGTAATTTTAACTTTAAATAAATTATATTGACTGCATCTATATAAGAACAAAACAAACAAACAAAAAATGTTTCCAAGAAGGAAATAATGACCCAAGATCCTGTGTGTTCAAGAGAAACATTTCCTGATAGCCTCAGTGTAATTTTTTACTTTTCTATTGGCCAACTTAGCACTTAAAAACTTTTAACCAATTTTCATCTGACCTTGGATTTGGGAATTAACACCTGATTTAACTGATAAGTAGATTGATTGACATCTAATTAAATATAAAAATTCAGAAAATGTATGTGAAAAGAGCAAAATTAGTTGTGTAGGAATGAGACTTTGGAACTTTGCATTTACCGGATGAAAACAGTTATATTTTGTTTTCGAAAGAAAGTGAACAGTTTACCAATTTCCTCCACACCCTACTATACCCACTTCCTCAATAATGTCACAATATCATATATTCTGCTGAGATAGCAAACTTTCTGTGAGGTCCTGCAGCACCCTTCTTGAATTGATGGCAGGCAACGACGGACTCATGTCCTCGGCTCCTTTCTTCTTTCTTCCTTCTTCCCCTTTCCTGTAATTCAAGGTGCATGCACATTATCTTAGGAACACAGTGTTTTCTTAACTTATACTCAACCCAAACCATTCATTGTAATTCCACTTATAGCAATGCTGTTGGTGGCAATATTATGATAGTTTAAGATTTTTTTATAAGACTGTGGGTTATTTATATAAGCCTACAAAGCCAAAGTCAACAACTCTTATAAATCATAGAAGAATTTATGGTCAAAATTCCCAACTTAGAAAATAATATTGGTTCTGTTGTATAATATTTATTGCATACTGTATATTGTTTTATATGTTTAAAATGATCAAAAACATAACATCTCTAGAGAAATTTTCAGTGGCATTCTTATTTACTGACACACTTGAAGCACAGAAACTATAAATACTCACTTTAGTTATGAAACAGATGTGCAAGAATGCAAAACTAAAAATTTGGCTCTATAACTCATGCTCTTAACCACTATGTTAAGCAGTTTATCTCTAAAGAACAGACTATCTTGATGAATTTTAAAGAAAGAACATTTGATAAGCACAAACTATGCAATCTAAAGTGACATAGTTTGATTAAAATATACTTCCTGTGGCCTATATTCAAGCCAGATCTGTGCTTCTGTTGCTCTTCTGGGGAGGCTAACCTGTTTTATTCTAATATGAGCTATACTTAGCTCAATATACTGTTCTTACTTGAAACCTGGACAAGTTATAGTCATAAGAAAAATCCTTAGTATGTCTAGAGAAATGGGTGCAAATTAAAAAGAAACAACAAAAACCCAACACAGTACGAGATTCTAAGGAAAATGACTGTTGACTAGTTTTCCTTTTAAGCTTCATATACTGAAAGACTGTGATACCCATTGTATTTTCTGTTGCTACTTAATGGGGAATTAGATGTTTAGGTAAGAGCCTGACTCAAGGTTAATTAGAAATCTATTCTCAAATTTTAATTTAAAAGTGGAAAACTAAAGGAGTTTCTTCCTTTTCCTCCAATAAATTTATCTCCCCCCATTTTCTCTGTCACACACACACACCATACATGAAGAATAAGAAACAAAACTTCTAAAGCCCGCTTTAATAAAATTTAGGGTCCTATTATCATAAAGAACAATATACAAAAAGGGAAGGCAGAAAGAATGGTTTCTGATTTAGGAAAAGAAATTTTAAAATGTAGATGTATATTGAAGGAAATAGGGAAAAGACATTAATCATTTGCCATGACATAGAATGTCTGGTAATTAGAGACTTTTATATCAGAGAAGGAAGTACACTAAAAGAAGATATACTTGTTATAGATCTCCATTAGAAGCAATTACATGCCCCCAGTTCCTCAATTCCATCCTGTGACTGTTTAACCGGGAACTCACAAAAGATAGCAACTAAAGCAGAATGTTTCCAGACTTGGAGATGGCAAAAAAGGGATGACTAGCTGGCTACAATTGCAGGTATTTTTGCAGAAACTTTGCATTGATTAAAGTGACCTTATCACATTATCCAAAAAGCCAGGAAAATAGTTTATAGCCATGCAGGTAGGAGGGGAGTGCATCTTTACTTCAGGAGAAATGAAAACATTCCAGAAGAGAAGAAAATAACATTTGAAATATCCAAAGTACAAAATAATCTCACTGTCTGACTGATTACAGTGAATTCCAGCAATGGATGAATTGTACCTATTCAAAAAGACCTGCAAATCACCTTTTGAGTGCCTTACTACCTAGGTATAGACACATAGCTAAGAATGAACAGACATTGTGGTTATCAATAACTTCAGATATGCAGATGACAACAACTTTATGGCAGAAAGCAAAGAGGAACTAAAAAGCCTCTTTATGAAAGTGAGAGAGTGAAAAAGCTAGTTTAAAACTCAACATTCATAAAAAAGAAAGGTCATGGCATCTGGTCCCATCACTTCATGGCAAATAGATGGGGAAACAACGGAAACAGTGACAGACTTTATTTTCTTAGACTCCAAAATCACAGCAGATGGTGACTGCTCCATGAAATTAAAAGACGCTTGCTCCCGTGGAAGAAAAGCAATGACCAACCTAGACAGCATATTAAAAAGGAGACATTACTTTGCCGACAAATATCTGTGTAGTCAAGTCTATGGTTTTTCCATTAGTCATGTATGGATGTGAGAGTTGAACCATAAGGAAGGCTGAACACTGAAGAACGGATGATTTTGAACTGCAGTGTTGGAGAAGACTCTTGAGAGTCCATTGGACTGCAAAGAGATCAAACCAGTCAATCCTAAAGGAAATCAAATCAGTCTTGAATATTCACTGGAAGGACTCACGCTAAAGCTGAAGCTCCAATACTTTGCCCACCTGATGTGAGGAACCGACTGATTAGAAAAGACCCTGATGCTGGGAAAGATGGAAGATAGGAGAAGGGGATGACAGAGAATGAGATGGTTGGATGGCATCACTCAATGGCCATGAGTTTGAGCAAACTCTGGGAGATGTCGATGGACAAGGAAGCTTGGCGTATTGCAGTCCGTGGGGTTGCAAAGAGTCATACACGATTGAGCAACTGAACAACAACAATAGGTTTGGGAGATATGATTAAAGAAATTTCGTAAGAATTAAGGAGATGAGCAAACAGAAAAGATAAGGAAACTGTGGATCAGTTCAGTGGGTCCAAAATTTGACGGTCATTTCATGAAGACAGATGGGAAAACAGGAGAAAAGTGATCAAAGGCATTATGAGAAAATCAGAAATCCAAGGTGTATATTTCCACTTGAAATGTATTAATGAGAAAACAATGAATAAACAGTAGATTTGGGGCAAATTTTCAGGATATACAGGATAAAGCAAAGATGCTAAAAGCGTTAACGGAGAAAAAGAAGCACATAGAAAGAGATAGGAATCATCATGGTGTCAGACTTCTCAATGATGTCAGTAGCAATTTGAGATTCTGGTGGGCAGTGGAACAATACCTTGACAGTTTTCTAAATAGAATTTGATAACTGGCCAACCCACATATGGACATGAAGAGTATACATTTTAGGGGAGGAAAGGACTTAAAATGTTTCTGTGACTTGCATACCTCCTCAGAAAGCTCTTACTGGGTTCTTCAGAGCAAGTATGTAAACCAAGAAAGAGGGGAAAGTAGGATCCATGGTAAATGTATTAAACACAATAGAAAAGGGGAGAGAATGTCTAAAATAATAGCTAATTAGAGAATAAAGATCTGAATCGATTCGTGAAGTCAATATTCTTTGAGAGGGAGTTCTTTATAAAACAAATAGAATGAGTACATTCAACATACTTTATTCATGTGGAAAATTATATGACCATAGAATGACCTGATATAGCAAATTAAAATGTAAGCAATTATCATGTGTGTGTGCTAAATACCTTCAGTCAAGTCCAACTCTTTGCAACTCCATGGGCCGTAGCCCACTAGGCTCCTCTGTCCATGGGATTCTCCAGGCAAGAATACTGTAGTGGGTTGCCATTTCCTCTTCCAGGAGATCTTCCTGACCCAGGGATCTAACCTGCGTCTCTTACAATTTCTGCATTGGCTGTTGGGTTCTTTACCACTGCTGCTGCTGCTGCTGCTAAGTCACTTCAGTCATGTCCAACTCTGTGCGACTCCATAGACGGCAGCCCACCAGGCTCTCCCATCCCTGGATTCTCCAGGCAAGAACACTGGAGTGGGTGGTCATTTCCTTCTCCAATGCGTGAAAGTGAAAAGTGAAAGTGAAGTTGCTCAGTCCTGTCTGACTCTTTGCGACCCCATGGACTGCAGCCTACCAGGCTCCTCTGTCCATGGGATTCTCCAGGCAAGAGTACTGGAGTGGGTTGCCATTGCCTTCTCCTCTTTACCACTAGTACCTATTAATTTAGGAAAATAGAAAGGCACCTAAAGAAATATAGTCATAGATGTTACTTGGTAATACATTGTAATTATATATACACTGATTATATTTTTAAACTACTATTTAAAGGAGAGGAGAAGTGTGCAAGAGAACTAAAGGTGCATATTCCATAATAAGAAGTCAAAAGAAAAAAAAAAACTGATACATCAAAGGAGATCTTTGTTTCCAGTTGCTTTTTTTAAAATTGATCAGAAGTGATAGGCCCATTTGGATCTTGGTAATAACATATTCACTATTTGGCTCCAATGCGAAACAAATTTATTGCTTTGTTCCCTTTCTTTCATGTTGATACCATGGCCCTGAGCTGAACCTCCTTTCTTCTTTTCTTTCAACAGACCCAAGTAAAAGGCTCATTTTAGGACCAATGATGGGGTTGTTCTGTCAAATAGTACCTAGTTTTTATGATGCTATATGCATCAAATCCCATACACATTTCTCTGCCCTACAATATGAAAGATCTAGCCAAGGAGCTATAATAAATAGTATGTAATAAACTTCAGTTGTTTATTATGATTGGTGGCAGAAACTTCAGTAATAAAAGGAGGTTCAGTGGAGGGAAAGTAATTTCCGAATAGAATCAGTTCTAGTTAAGGATGAAAGACAAATCTGAAGTGGTATATTTTGTGTCACACTCAAGAACCACACTAGTTCTCAGTAGTAGAGGAAGGAAAATGAATTGTGTATGCCACAGAGACAAGGAGGATAATAAATTGAAGATAAATATAGGAGGGAGGGATATGTGTTTTAAATGTCCTTAGTTAAAGGAATCTAGGGAGCATCTTTCAGGATTAAATACTTTTAAGTTTTTCCCTAGAACAGTCGTCATTACAATTACTACTATTGTTATTAGGCAAGATTGAAAGAGAAATGTTAATATCATGTGTTGAGAATTTCTAGAGTGGGATCTGGGAAGTTAGTTTGGCTTGATCACCCATCAATGAAAACATTTTAGCTGATAAACTTGCTTCAGTGTGCTTTATTTTTCACTCTTCAAATAATTGAAAACACCATATAGAAGAAGCTATTTGGAACTAACATTTAAATCATAGATTCATAAGTATCTAAAGTACATCAGTGATGAATGAGTATATAACTATATTCAAAACTATTCCTCGGTAATATCTTCCTGTGTAAAATAATTATGACAGAAAAGAAATAATTTTTGATTCTCATACACGTTGCTCTCACTTAAGTCAATTCTTATTTATATTGAATGGTTTTCATTTCAAAATAGGTTCCCAGAAGATTTATTCATCAAAACTCGGTCTATTTTGTTCTGTTATACTAAAGGATTCCTGCTTCAAATCCATTTTGTTGGAATAAAGGAAGATAGAAATAAAATATTTCAGGATTCCGCAAATCTCTTAAAACAATGATGACTAAAACAAGAAAATCTTTTAGGTGATTATTATTGATGGTTTTCCAAATATTAGCAATACTAAAATATTTAAAATCTGTGTTTTCATAAAAAAATAAATCACAATAAAGCCAGTGGAGCTGAAGACTTTATTACAAAATAACCTCTCAGCATGACATTTCTAATGTTGCTTGCTCTCATATTCTTCCTGTGGAGATTAGCAATCCCTAAACAGTTAGAACTGGACATGGAACAACAGAATGGTTCCAAATAGGAAAAGGAGTATGTCAAGGTTGTATATTGTCACCCTGCTTATTTAACTTATATGCAGAGTACATCATGAGGAACGCTGGGCTGGAAGAAGCCCAAGCTGGAATCAAGATTGCTGGGAGGAATATCAATAACCTCAGATATGCAGATGACACCACCCTTATGGCAGAAAGTGAAGAGGAACTAAAAAGCCTCTTGAGAAAAGTGAAAAAGGAGAGTGAAAAAGTTGGTTTGAAGCTCAACATTCAGAAAACTAGGATCATGGCATCTGGTCCCATCACTTTGGGGGGGCTCCAAAATCACTGCGGATGCTGATGCAGCCATGAAATTAAAAGACGCTTACTCCTTGGAAGCAAAGTTATGACTAACCTAGACAGAGCAGAGACATTACTTTGCCAACAAAGGTCTGTCTAGTCAAGTCTATGGTTTTTCCAGTGGTCATGTATGGATGTGAGAGTTGCACTGTGAAGAAAGCTGATCGCCGAAGAATTGATGCTTTTGAACTGTGATGTTGGAAAAGACTCTTGAGAGTCCCTTGGACTGCAAGGAGATCCAACCAGTCCATTCTAAAGGAGATCAGTCCTGGGTGTTCTTGGAAGGAGTGGTGCTAAAGCTGAAGCTCCAATACTTTGGCCACCTCATGCGAAGAGTTGACTCACTGGAAAATATGCTGATCCTGGGAGGGATTGGGGGCAGGAGGAGAAGGGGACGACAGAGAATGAGATGGCTGGATGGCATCACCGACTCAATGGAGGTGGGTTTGAGTGAACTCTGGGAGTTGGTGATAGGGAGGCCTGGCTTGCTGTTATTCATGGGGTCGCAGAGTCAGACACGACTGAGCAACTGAACTGAACTGATCTGAAAGCTTTAACGGTTCTGCTTTTGTTCTTAATTATTTTAGAAAATCATAACATCTTTAACTTTTGGGCTAAGATAGCCCTTTTATGATTGTTTTCCCAGTTCAATTAAGTTTACTGAAATTCAATGAATATGTACATATTTAAATACATTTAAGTACACATATACATATATACTATAAATTTATATATGTATGTCTGTTTTGAGATTAAGCAAACATGCGTGTCTGGAAGACAGCATTCATTCTGCAGTAAAGAAGGAAATGTGGTTCAAGTAATATTTATTCATTAATAATAATAGCTCATTGTTTAGTCAGTTAATGTGTTAGAGGAACTCTGCCAGGAACTTTACTTACGTTATCCATTTTAATCTTTATAACAAGACTATGGGCCATGCATTTTTAAAAAATATTTAATCACAGAGTGAGAATCAACTTACTCATGATCTCACTTAACACTACATGTTCTAGGGGCTTTGAAGCCAGTGTATCTGATCAAAAACTGACTTCTTAAGCACTTTGATATATTGCTTTATTCAAGGTGAACAGTAATAAAACAAGTGAATATGAAGTCTTTAAGAAAGCAAATTTATGTATATGAAATAGGAAAATGGTAAAGGAAGTATCCTTTATCTATTAAACATTGTTATTATTAGAGTTGGACTACCTTTCTGAAAAACATCTGGATCTTTTCTCACAAGAGATGAATTTGTTATGAGGAGTTAAATTATAGTAGCATTACAGTGACTTCCTTTGAATTTAATAAATCAAAGAGCTTTGTACTGATATTATACAACAAAATTAAGCACGAAAAACAAGGAAACAGGTCAGTCCAGTGCTACTGTCATGTATCTATGGCAGCCATGGCAGTGCTGCTTTAGAATATATGATGGAGTTCTTTGCTATATGATGGAAATTCTTTGCTGTCTTTTTTGCATCTGCTTCAAATGACATTGTCAATTTGCTTTTACAACTTTGTATTTTTTTTTTATTGAGATATAGTTTCTTTTCAATGTTATGTTAATTTCTGCTGTAGAATGAAATGAATCAGCAACATACACATATGTCCCCTCCTCTTTGGACCTCCTTCCCACACCCCCATCCCATCTATCTTATTGTTTATCACTATCTTGATAAAGATTGTAAAATATGTCAAAATCTTTATCCATACAAGTTCCTAGGTGAGCTTTGGAACCTTTCCAATTGCCACTCATTCTATAGCCTTAAAATTTAGACTTCACTCATGACAAGAAAATGTAGCATTTTTCTACAATTTCACAGCCTGAAGAAAACCAACATATCGAGTCCTCAGGTGCCATTCTGGTCATCTTCCTTTCACTGTGATTATCAACAAGAATCCTCCTATGGCTCTCAAAATAACTTAGGTATTTAGAAATCAAAAATTGGTAAAAGAATTATCATGTAAAATGGAAACAAATAATAATTGGGACAGATACTCCCAATTCTATTTCTACCCTTCTCTTTTAGAGAAGGTTGAGAAATTGATGTTTCTATAACTAATTAATAATTTTGGATTAAACCTGAGACTTCCATTTATGAGCATTATTGATAAGCTGTTAGCAGTTGAATTATTCTGTTAAGAACAGTTAGAAAAGTTGATTAAATGCAAAATACGTTTGAAGATATTAAAGACATACTTGAACAGATAGGACTAGAAGAACCAGAGTTTTGAGTATAGCATTGTGGTTTGAATGTGTCCTCCCTCAAATTCATATATTGAAATCTTAGCCCTCAGTACTTCAGAATATGATGTTATTTGGAAATAGGGTCATTGCAATTGTAATTAAGTTAGAAAGGGAAACTTGGAGACAGATGCCCACAAAGAGAATGACTTGTGAAAATCAAGGCAGAGATTAGGGTGATACATTTATAAGCCAAGGAACATAAAAGACTTGCAGCAGACTAGAATTTAAGAAACGTATGGAGTAACTCCTTTTCTCACAGTCTTCAGAAGGAACCAACACTGCTAACGCCTTGATTTTGGAATGGTAGTCTCCAAAATTATAAGACAATAAACTTCTGCTTTTTTTAGGCCACTCAGTTTTTGGTACTTTGTTACAGGTATTCTAGGAAACTCATACAAGTAGGGAAATACATTGAGATGCCATGTTTTACCTCAAAAGCTTTTTCTGATAAATAAATGGTGTAAGGCCTAAAAGATTAAAAAAAAATCCGAGCAGTAAATAAGAGACTGGAAATATGAGCCAAGTTTTTGATAGAGTCATGTGACTAAGGAGACAAAATCTGATGTGCAGGTCTTCCAAATGAGCCAACTTTGAGGGGCCAAAATTCAGGAAAGAAAGGAAAACATTGACTTTACCTAATGCTTTTCCTTCAAAGGTAATTTGAGATTTGTAAATGGGGCAAGAGAAGAGAAGAGGCAGCACAATTGCTAGAAGCTGAGCAAGGCTATTGACAGTATAAAATGCTGGCAAGATCTAAAAATATGGAGTTTAGTATACTCAGTGACAAGTACTGTGAAACATGCAAGAGTAATAGCACATAAGTAAGGTGAACAGGAAATAGAAACGTCCTCAAGTTTCAGATTAGCTCAATTCTAAATGAAAATTACTGTGATTTTCCCCTACTTTAATTATCTGTCAAAAATAAGTATATATCTTCTTTGGAAGAATATAACATTGAACAGAATCTCTATAATTTAGTATACAGCACACCCAGCATTCAGTTACAATTTAACAGGAAAGCCAAAGGCAGGAAAACATAACCAAAAACCAAAATATTAAGCAGCAGTAGAAACAGACCCAGAACTGACCTAGATATTAGAATTATGAGGTATAGACTTCTATGAAACCTTGATTAATAATTTTGAATGATAAGATAAATATAAAAACATCACGAGAGAATTTTATACATGGAGAAGAACATAATTATTAACAAAAGTGTAATAATTAAAACTGTGAAGGCAATATATAGCTTACCAGTTTATTAGATATAGCAGAGGAGGGTGTTAGTAAAGTAGAAAAATAACTACATAAAATATTCAAAATAAAGCATAAAGAGGAAGAAAGTGAAATATTGATGAAAGGACCAGGAAACAAATCAGAAAATGAGAAAGTTAACACATAGTCACAAAGTAAAAAAGATAAAAATCAAGCCAAAACCATATCTGCAGAGATGGTGATGAAAACTTATCTAAATGAGAAATGAAAGACTTCGGTCCACAGATTCAAGAAGTTTTATGAACCAAAAGCAAAATAAATACAAAGAAAGCCACAAGTACATAATAAGGTATCTGATAGAAATCAATGAGAGAGAAAAAATTATAAAATCAGTGGAGGTAGGAGATGCAAGATGGCGTAATAGATGAAAACCACATTGCCATTGAAGGAAACCCAATAAAAATTACAACTCTGCCTCAATCAAATCAATGAAAGTGAGAAGACAGTGGCTTGACATCATCAATTAGCTGAAGACATCATCAATTCTATGTCTTATATAAAAAAGACATATTGAGAAATTATAATTGATGAAAACCTTAAACACAATATCAGTGAAAAGATCCTAACACTACAGTAAAGAAAATATTATACTATGATCTACTAAGGTTTAAGCCAGGATGCAAGGATATTTAATTATTAGAAAAATCTGTTAATAGGATGCAACATATTAATAGGTCTGAGGAAAAATTAAGATATTTAGCTCCATTTAGATCATTGGTATTAGAGGTTTACATGTATGACTTTACTTTTGTTTTATATTTGATATACCTGTTTCTGTTTTTATTTGTTTGTTTTTGCTTTATTTTAGGGTAAGCAAGAGGTTTTATCATTCTAATTGCCTCTCCTATTAATTTGTTAGTTGTATATTATTTTACTCATCTATTGTTGGAATGGGGCTTCCCTGATAACTCAGTTGGTAAAGAATCCACCTGCAATGCTGGAGACCCCAGTTTGATTCCTGGGTTGGGAAGATCTGCTGGAGAAGGGATAGGCTACCCACTCCAGTATTCTTGGGCTTCCCTCATGGCTCAGCTGGTAAAGAATCTGCCTGCAACGCAGGAGATCTGGGTTCAATCCCTGGGTGGGACGATACCCTGGAGAAGGGAGAGGCTACCCATTCCAGTATTCTGGCCTAGAGAATTCCATGGACTATACAGGGCATGGGGTCACAAAAAGTTGCACACGACTGAGTGACTTTCAGTTCAGTTCAGTTCAGTTCAGTCCAGTCGCTCAGTCGTGTCCGACTCTCCGCGACCCCATGAATCACAGCACACCAGACCTCCCTATCCATCACCAACTCCCGGAGTTACTCAAACTCATGTCCACAGAGTCGGTGATGCCATCCAGCCATCTCATTCTCTGTCGTCCCCTTCTCCTTCCGCCCCCAACCTTTCCCAGCATCAGAGTCTTTTCCAGTGAGTCAACTCGTCGCATGAGGTGGCCAAAGTATTGCAGTTTCAGCTTTAGCATCAGTCCTTCCAATGAACACCCAGGATCGATCTCCCTTAGAATGGACTGGTTGGATCTCCTTGCAGTACAAGGGACTCTCAAGAGTCTTCTCCAACACCACTGTTCAAAAGCATCAATTCTTCGGTGATCAGCTTTCTTCACAGTCCAACTCTCACATCCATGTTGGAACCAACAATTATAGTATTCACTCTTGATACCATAGATTCTCTATGAATTATTACCTTTACCACCTCATGTATCAAAGTTAGAAAAAAAAAACCTTAGAAAACTTTTACCTTATTCCCTTCCACCTTTTGTGTTATTACTCTCATGTGTTTTAATTCTAAGTTTACTTAGAAATAATCTGGACTACATAGCTTTGTTTGATACAGCTAAAAGTTATTTGTATTTACCCAGACATTTACACTTTCTCTGCTGCATTCTTTCCTGCATTTCTGTATTTTCATCTGAGAAAAGTTTCTTCTGTGTTTTCATCTTGAATTTTTTTCTTTTAAAAGAATTCCTTTAGTATAGTTTTAATTCATGTTTCTTGTAGTTAACAGGAGGTTATAGTGCTCTTGTTGAGATCAGACTTCCTGGAGTAAAAAACCTGTTTACTCAGAAAACAGGAACAGTCTAAGTGCTTTCATTTCATTATACGCTGCTACAGTCAATTGCCAAACTGTACTTTACAAGCAGAATAAGTACAATTTCTTTCAGCTAGAATTATAAATACTATTTTTTTATATACCAAAGTAACGTCTTTTCATAGTTTTATAGAAGAAATTTATAAATTTTTTTCTTAAAAATCAAGATCTCTTTAGAAAATTAAAGCAACCATGATATTAATGTATAACAAATTAGATATAAAGGAAGCATATATAATTTTCTTCTTACTCTAAAAGGGATATATATATATACATACATAATTCTAAATACCTTTGTAATATTATAAATTGGAGTTAGTTTTAATAGTAACTTTATTGAAATATAATCCACATTCTAATCTTCTCTTTTGGCTGCTGATTATTTGAATTTTACCTCCTTTTCCTTTTATTTCAAATTTCCCTCCCCCAAAAAATAAAGCAAATAATATTCTTTGATAAAGAAAAAAGAAAGATAAAATGATCTGCCTAAATTCTTCCAGGTTTATTTGGGAAACATGAAACAGATTTATCAAATGCTAAAGACTATAATTTCAACTTTATAACAAGTTTTTCAGAGACAACTCACTTATGTGTTTTGTCATATAAAAAATATAGAACCATATGTATATTTTATAAAGAATAGAGTAAGGTACATTTGTTTAAATTATACTTTTTTTTTAAAGTATTTCTTTAGCTATATCTCTATTGAGATGAGTCAGAAATACTTAATACATGAGGTTCCCAGGTGGTACTAGTGGTAAAGAACCCATCTGCCATTGCAAGAAACATAAGAGATGAAACACGGGTTCAGTCCCTGGCTCAGGGAGATTCCCCTGCAGGAGGGTATGGCAACCCACTACAGTATTATTGCCTGGAGAATCCCATGGACAGAGGAGTTTGATGGGTTACAGTCTATAGTGTTGCAAGAAGTCAGACACAAGTGAAGTGATTTAGTACACAAGCATGCATTCAATACATACATGCCAAAAAATGAATGGATGAATGACATTACATTGTAATATTTGTCAAGGTTCAGATTAGTTGATGGTATTGGAAAACATCTTTCAAAGGGGAAAGAGGAGAAAATCTCAAAATAAAGTAAGAAGAAAATGGTGAACTTTCAAGAAAATGCATTTTAATTCCATTTTAGGCCTAGCTTAAAATTGACTAGATCTGCCTGCAGTCCTGAAAAGTCACTTGTAGACTATAGCAACCAGAATTTATTTGTTAATCTAGGCATTCTGAACTAGACTGTTGATTAACATTCCATACTCTATGCTTTATTCTCCCTGTTTACTCTTGTGTCCATTTCTCTCTGAGAGTACTGTTCTTGTCAGCAGCTTCATGAAACCTGTAACTCAACACTTAAACCACCCATTCATCAATACAAGGTTCATCAACCAATTCAAACCAAAATGCAAGTCCATCAGGAAACCCTTGCTGATCTTCCCAACTTGAACTGACCTGTCCTTCATCTGAATCTTCCTGGCACTTGGTTCCTCTATTGAACTGCTGAATCAACTGCCATTTCCTCCACTTCCTTTTCTCGTTCAGTCTTGTAAAGGACTACTACTTCAGAAGAAATGTACCTCTTTGGTATCTAATTTATTATACATCGGAGTTGGAGAGGAAAAGTGTTTGCTAGTGAAGAATATTTTAATATTCTTAATTTAATTTTAAAGCTATTTTTAGAGCTGTGCATATAAAGCTAGAAATAAAGAATAGCAAAAGAGGTATGCATTTGCCTTTCAAAAGAAAGTGAATCAATTTGTTAATTTAGTGCAAGATCCTCAAGAGTTCAGAAGTGTGAACAAGATAAAAATTATATAAAGAAGAGATATACAAAGGATAAGGGAAATTTGAAAGGTGGTGGAAATGGTGGTAAAGGCAGTGATGTAATAAGTCATTCAACAAAGAGAGTACTTTCATGGAATGGTATTTGTGTGATTAATAAGAGAAGGCTGCATATTCAGAATATATCCAAGTTGAGTCACTTGTTGTCTAGCCCTTTATTTTCCACAGTCAGTACATTGATGACTTCTAAAGGTAGAGGCAACTAAGAAAAGCAAGTGTTAGAATAGAAAGGCAAAACAGAATAATATATACAAATCTAAAGAGGAAAAATAAAAAGAGAAATATTACTATCTCATAAGAATCCTTCACAAACTTTAATCTATTTAGTTTTAGTTCTTTGTTCTGTCTAAGTTATTTTTATGGATCAGGATGAGACTGAATAAAGAAGCATGCAAACAAGATCAGAACTTCTCTTTATAAAGTCAGGAAAATAGTTGATTTTGACCCAAATCCTAACAGATGTCACACAATTAGCAGGACTTTATCCCTCAGTGAGCAAAGGTCTTGCTCTGAGTCTGAAGACCTAAAAAACGTAGCCGACATGATGGACAATGATTGCTGACTCATCCTTCTCCCAGAAATTAAGGATACATCTGTGCTATTTTGAATATAAATTAGATTAATCAGAGGTTCATTTAGTCTAAGTAAACTGTTTTGAGACCCTGTAATGGAGCAACTACCTGGAGATCTGTAGATCTTCAGCTCAAATCTCAGCAGAGGGAAATCCTTTTCCTCTTAGACACAGTGAAAAGTGTTCCTTTCTAGGGAAAAATAAAGCAATATACCGAACTTCCTTCATAACCAGGTATGGACAGGTATTTGAATATTTTCAGGTTTTTTTCCACTCTCAAGAATAATTTTATTAAATGTTTGTGGTATTAACAACTACTATAAAGAATTATAAAGAAGAGCATAAATACATAGCTAAAAACAACATTCAAAACGACATAAAGAGAGACAAAATTTGATAGAAATTAAAAATATACAATGCATGGGATTTGTTTCCATCTTCTGCTCTTACTCCCTACCTCTTCTCCCATACAATATGGTAATATTTAAGTTGTTTTGTATTAAGATCCTTGTGTGGGAAGAATTGGAGAAGGAAATGGGCAACCCCACTCCAGTATTCTTGCCTGGAGAATTCCATAGACAGAAGAACCTGGTGGGCTACAGTCCATGGGGTCGTGAATGTTTCTATTCAGTAAGCACCTTGGCCGTTTCATACAAGCCTTCCAGCTCCATCTTCAGTCTACCGTTTAAGTCCATTTCTGCATGACTTCTCAATCAGGAAACCCCAAGAGACATATTGATAACGGTTAGTGAGAACCTAGCTCTTGAATGTGGTGTTTACAGATCATACACTGCTATGTAAACCACTCTGCTCCAATGCCCATCTTTCCTCTGAGGGAACTTAAAACCTGTCTCTTTGTTTCTGCTGCCCTAGGCTCTGGACCATCCATCACCTGGTACCATGAAATGTAACATCAGTAATCACTTGCTTCCTTCCGGCTTCCTGCCAATTATGTTTTAGAGACGAGGGTTCAGCTGTCTTTGATTCATTAAGTAAGATGTTAAAGGAATGTGTATTAGTTCAGTTCAGTTTAGTTCAGTCACTCAGTCATGTCCAACTCTCTGCGAACCCATGAATTACAGCATGCCAGGCCTCCCTGTCCATCACCAACTCCCAGAGTTCACTCAAACTCATGTCCATCGAGTCGGTGATGCCATCCAGCCATCTCATTCTCTGCCGTCCCCTTCTCCTCCTGCCCCCAATCCCTCCCAGCATCAGAGTCTTTCCAGTGAGTCAACTCGTCACATGAGGTGGCCAAAGTATTGAAGTTTCAGCTTTAGCATCAGTCCTTCCAATGAACACCCAGGATTGATCTCCTCTAGAATGGACTGGTTGGATCTCCTTGCAGTCCAAGGGACTCTCAAGAGTCTTCTCCAGTACCACAGTCCAAAAGCATCAATTCTTTGGCAATCAGCTTTCTTCACAGTCCAACTCTCACATCGATACATGACCATGGGAAAAAAACCATAGCCTTGACTAGATGGACCTTTGTTGGCAAAGTAATGCCTCTGCTTTTTAATATGCTATCTAAGTTGGTCATAACTTGTTTCCAAGGAGTAAGCGTCTTTTAATTTCATGGCTGCAATCAGGATCCACAGGGATTTTGGAGCCCGAAAAAATAAAGTCTGACACTGTTTCCACTGTTTCCCCATCTATTTCCCATGAAGTGATGGGACCAGATGCCATGATCTTTGTTTTCTGAATGTTGAGCTTGAAGCCAACCTTTTCACTCTCCTCTTTCACTTTCATCAAGAGGCTTTTGAGTTCCTCTTCACTTTCTGCCATAAGGGTAGTGTTATCTGCATATCTGAGGTTATTGATATTTCTCCCAGCAAACTTGATTCCAGCTTGTGCTTCTTCCATCCCAGCATTCTTCATGATGTACTCTGCATATAAGTTAAATAAGCAGGGTGACAATATAAAACCTTGACGTACTCCTTTTCCTATTTGGAACCAGTCTGTTGTTCCATGTACAGTTCTGACTGTTGCTTCCTGACCTGCATACAGGTTTCTCAAGAGGCAGGTCAGGTGGTCTGGTATTCCCATCTCCTTGAGAATTTTCCACAGTTTATTGTGATCCACACAGTCAAAGTCTTTGGCATAGTCAATGAAGCAGAAATAGATGTTTTTCTGGAACTCTCTTGCTATATGCCCCTGCAAATCATGTTCCAGTGCTGACAGAAAATCAGGAGGACCAAAGTCTTCTAGAAGCTAGTTTTTGAAGTGCAGGAAATTGTTATTGAAACAAAGTCACTCATTCCACCAATAAATCTGGTAATCATAGCACTTTTAAAGGGTGTTTTCTTGGCTTTGAGAGTGCAGAGCACATTGTCAGAGGAAAGCAAAAGAAATCACAAAATTGAAGCCCTGTGTGTGCTATCATTAAATCGCCACAGCCTAGGTATCACTTTAAACTTACGGATAAATTCTTGTCAGGACATGTTTAAAAGAGTATTTAGAACATCTTTCCATGTGCCTCTTGCTGCTTTCAGGGGAAACAGTTATTTCCAATTAGACACATAAGATAGCTGTCAAAGCTCGATTTTCTGTAGAAGATTGGCAAACACTAGAGCACAAGAGTTGAAACAAATATTTTCCCAACATATCTATGTGTGAACTATTTTGGAATTACTCTTTTCAGTTCAGTTCAGTTCAGTCGCTCAGTCATGTCCAACTCTCCGCGACCCCATGAATCACAGCACGCCAGGCCTCCCTGTCCATCACCAACTCCCGGAGTTCACTCAAACTCATGATTTGGTTGGAATTATTCTTGTTCAACATTAAATATGTTTCCTATTGGGAAAGAAGGAGAATTCCCTTGTAGCTCAGACAGTAAAGAATCTGACTGCAATGCGGAAGACCCAAGTTCGATCCCTGGGTCAGGAAGATCCATCCCCTGGAGAAGGAAATGACAATTCACTTCAGTATTCTTGCTTAGAGAATTCCATAGACAGAAGAGCCTAGCAGGCTACAGTCAATGAGGGTCCCAAAGAGACATGACTAAGTGACTACACTTCCACTTTTTCATTGGAAAATAGCATGTAATGAAGTAGGCTGATCTTACATTCTTAGTGAGAAGTGCAGAGCATGATAAGCTTATGGAGATGAGAAGGTGATAAGGCTCTATGGTTAACTGTCATTTGCGAGGAAAAAAGTGCCCTTAGTCTTTTCTTCAACCATGGATGGAAATTCTGATGGATGTTGGGTACAGGGACCTTTTCTTTGGTGCAAGAGAAAAAAGCAACAAGTATAAACAAACTGACAAAAAAGCAAGGAAATGAAATAGCAGTAGACTTATAAACTTGCTTGCCACTACTGTTTAGCAGAGAGGTCAGCGGTGGCTCATAGCTCATGATGATATTCATGACCAAAGATTTCAGCTACGTGTCTCCATTTCTTGAGCTCTGTTGTTCCTTTTCCTGAAATGTTTTCTCTCTCCACCTGTGCCATCCATGGGCAGGCACCTCTCAGTTCTCCCTTGAAGAGAAAACTTGAGGCTTTCTCTGGCTGTCACCCCTTTGGGAACCAGCCTGACACTCAAACCAGGATCTTCCTGGATTGCTTCAGCTGATGCCTGATTGCAACTGTCCTGATTTGCTCTAAATCTTCCCATTCAGCCTGGCTGGGACTCTCTCAGAGCTTCACCGCAATTTTCAGCTCTTCCTACTCAGTCCTCTGAAGTACCCTCTCTTCTTTCACAGGCATCTTCTCTGAATCAGTTTCTAGAACTTCTTTCTACCTACTCTTGTTACCTTTCCTCCCATCTTTCACAGGCACGTTGCCCAATAAATGTTCCCCACATTTAATTTCCTCTTGATGTTGCTTATCAGAGTAGCATACAATCTGAACTAGCACACACTCTAAAACTGATATTACTTTTGACAAGTCAAGGCCAAGTTCAAATGCCACTAACTTCATGAACTTTCTTCAGATTCTTCTAATTGGTTATAATATCTCATCTGTTGAAACCCTTCCCACAAGACCATTTTTACAAGAGTTTTATAAAACTATTTTAATTTATCAATTGCTTTATTTCTCTAATTTTGAAGACAGACAATGTTGCACTACTTGAAAATTATTTATTCTTTCACACTGTTTATTATACTACCTGACCTATAGGAGGTATTCATCAACTTAACATTCAATTTAGTCAAATGGACTTTGTTGTACTTAACACGTGCTTCCAGCCACCGGAAAACAACCTGGATGGCTTACTGGTTTTCTTCAATGCACATCATTTTCAATAGGCATACTTTCTCCTTTTATGACTTATGTGGTATCTTCGTAATGTCCCAACTTAATTGTTTGTCAGTAAGGGTTAGAAGATTCAGAGTTCTCATTTTGCAATATGTTTACTAATGTTTCTGTTTTATTGAACATATCCTGTGTGCTTCATCCTGTGCTAGAAGATAAAAACACTAACATGAAAAAAAGACATGGCCCTTATCTTCAAATAGCTTAAAGTATAGTTAATTAGTTCAGCCACTCTGTCATGTCTGACTCTTTGCAATACATGCATTGCAGTATACCAGGTCTCCCTGTCCATCACCAATTCCCAGAGTTTACTCAAACTCAAGTCCAATGAGGCAGTGAGGCCATTGAACCATCTCATCCTATGTTGTCTCCTTCTCCTCCTGCCTTCAATCTTTCCCAGAATCAGGGTTTTTTCCAAAGATTCAGTTCTTTGTATCAGGTGGCCAAAGTATTGGAGCTTCAGCTTCAAAATCAGTCCTTCTAATGAATATTCAGGACTGATATCCTTTAGAATGGACTGGTTGGATCTCCTTGCAGTCCAAAGGACTCTCAAGAATCTTCTCCAACACCATAGTTCAAAAGCATCAATTATTTGATGCTCAGCTTTCTTTATGGTCCAACTCTCACATCCATACCTGATTACTGGAAAAACCAAAGCTTTGACGAGATGAACCTTTGTTGGCAAAGTAATGTCTCTGTTTTTAATATGGTGTCTAGGTTGGTCATAACTTGTCTTCCAAGGAGAAAGTGTCTTTTAATTTCATGTCTGCAGTCACCATCTTCAGTGATTTTGGAGCCCCAAAATATAAAGTCTGTCAGTATTTCCATTGTTTCCCCACCTATCTGCCATGAAGTGATGGGACCGGATGCCATGATCTTAGTTTTCTGAATGTTGAGTTTTAAGCCAAATTTTTCACTCTCCTCTTTCACTTTCATGAAGAGGCTCTTTAGTTCCTCTTCTCTTTCTGCCATAAGGGTGGTGTCATCTGCATATCTGAGATTATTTATATTTCTCCCGGCAATCTTGATTCCAGCTTGTGCTTCTTCCAGCCCAGTGTTCTTCATGATGTACTCTGCATATAAGTTAAATAAGCAGGGTGACAATATACAACCTTGACATACTCCTTTTCCTATTTGGAACCAGTCTGTTGTTCCATGTTCAGTTCTAACTGTTGCTTCTTGATCTGCATACAGATTTCTCAAGAGGCAGGTCAGGTGGTCTGGTATTCCCATCTCTTTCAGAATTTTCCACAGTTTGTTGTGATCCACACAGTCAAAGGCTCTGGCATAGTCAATAAATAAGAAGTAGATGTTTTTCTGTAACTCTCTCACTTTTTGAATGATCCAACGGATATTTGCAATTTTATCTCTAGTTCCTCTGCCTTTTCTAAATGCAACTTGAATATCTGGAAATTCGCATTTCACATACTGTTGAAGCCTGACTTGGAGAATTTAGAGCGTTACTTGGTAGCATGTGAGATGAATGCAATTGTGTGGTAGTTTGAGCAAAATATGGTAGGAAGGACTAATATGTTAAGAAACACTGTGATAAAAATTTTGAAGATTCGTGACATATCACATCTGTACAAAGTTCAGTATTTACATAAAAAGGAGGATGGTCAATCCTACCTGAGAAATCAGGGAAGTACACACAAACATAATAGTATTTTACATGAATCTTAGAAAATCTGTGGGAATTCAACTTGTAGAAAACAGGAGCAGTATGTCGTGATGCTGTAAACCACCATCTCTCCTCATACCCCCTTGAATAATTGAGACTTACTCCCCACACTCCTGAGAGTTCTACAAGAATGACTGCAATTAAAAACATAAAGTAAACATGTAGTCACTCAGTCGTGTCCAATTCTCTGACCCCATGGACTGTGGCCTGCCAGGCTCCTCTGTCCATGAGATTTTTCAGGCAAGAGTACTGGAGTGAGTTGCCATTTCCTTCTCCAGGGGATCTTCCCAATCCAGGATTCGAACCCAGGTTTCCCACTTTATAGGCAGATGTTTTTACTATCTGAGCCACCAGGGAAGTCAATTTGTAGAAAACAGGAGCAGTATGTCGTGAATGCTGTGAACCACCCTCTTTCTTCATATGCCCTTGAATAAGGTATTAAGGAATTAAAAACATAAACCAGAACCAAAAACTGCCTTGTTGAAGGTTGTGTTTTCTGCAGGCATAACCTAGAGCTGAGAACAGTCCAGTGTGTGTGTGGGTTGTGTGTGTGTGTGTAGTTTGCTGTTTTTATCTTTTTTCTGAAGTAATAAACACATATTCAAAAAAATTTTATCAACATTTAAAGTTTTTCCTTTTCAAATGTATTTTTTCTACTATTATGTGTCAAGGAAAATTCTATGAAAATCCTGTGACTCATCTAATATTTTGTATTGTCATACTACTTTCTTGTTCTGTGAATGGAACATTTGAGTAAGTAGAGAATGGTGCAGCAAAACTTCTTTCTTTGATTTTATTAATAATACATAATTATTACATCAGTTTTATTCTCTGAATGATTCATAAAAGAAGAATCCCTGCAATGCAAACACTTATTTGAATTCAAGTTGCCCAGTTAGACACACACTAGTAGATCAGTTCAGTAGTGCAACCTCATGAAACATAACCTGAGAATTCCCCTAATTGGAAACTACTACAGTATGTTCATCTCTATTTTGTACCTCGTCACTAATTTTAGTAAAAATACAACTCTAGCAAGACAACAGTTGCAGCAGTCCAACATGCATACATGCTTAGTTGCTCAGTCGTGTCCATCTCCTTTCCAACCCCATGGACTATTTCCCTGCCAGGCTTCTCTGCCCATGGGATTTCTTGTGCAAGAATACTAATGTGGGTTGCCATTTCCTTTTTCAGGGGATCTTCCCAACCCAGGGATCAAACTCAAGTCTTCTGCATTGGCAGGTGGATTTTTTTTTACCACTGAGCCACCAGGGAAGCCCATAACATAACATACCATTTTTTCATCCCTCCTATGTTATATATCTTATGCTAATTTACATCATTATTTTGAAGTCACACCTATTTAAATAGGATGAGCAACGCTTTTTAAAGCACGGTGAAAACTGAGGAACTGATTGTACTAAAAAGCTGGTGTGAGGATAATTTTGGCTGAGACAGGAGAAATAGAATCGATCACTTCATTGGACTCTGAGGGTCACAAAGATATTCTCAAATAACCATATATTAATTGCAGGTTACGTTTTTGTTCCATTTTTCTTTTTTCTCTTTCAGTTACATATTTATAGATCAACAACATCCTTGAATTGTGTTCATTTCCTACAGTTGCAATCTGATTCTTGAAAATCAAACTGATTGCAAGTTCAGCCCTGGAGATGCATTCTGGCATCATCACTTTACATAATGTGAGAGAAATGTGGAAAAGAAAAATGCATTTTGGAGGTGGTATGTACACAACATGCAAATGAAGGAGAAGTAGGCAAAGCAAAACAGGGTGATTCTAATTTAGTGCTCCAATTAGTTTTGCAGATAGCTAGACACTTGTCTCTCATTTTCAATCACTCCTCTGTTTGTAGAGCATTTTGATGGGCTGTCTTGATAGCAAAATTATAGGCAATTAAATTTAGAGGGCTAATTTTTCCAATGATTTCAAATTCAGAAAAATAAAATGAGAGATAACTTAAATATATCTTATAAAATGAAACAGTATTGTTTCAGTGGATCAAAAGCTTTGTCTCCTAGAGAATCAAAGGGTCTAGACTTTGGCATCAATCACTTTTTTCATGAGAAACAAAACTTTTCAGCTCTTGGGCCTTCACGACAGAAAAATGATTCAACCTATCTGCTGTAAGGCTTGCTTCAACATGTGAGGATAGAGAGGTATTTGGCAGCAGCTGTTAACCCACCTGCAGAGAAAACTTGTCTCATGTCATCTGTTGAATTGTTCACATGATCCAGACTAGTGTTTGTTTGTTCACAATTAAAGATATCGCCTGGTCTTCAGAGACAGTTCCAAAAAGACAGGCCGAGAGCCTGCAGGGTCTGAAAGTTAAGCTGTTCTTTCTGATTAAATACAATCTCCCCATATACACGATGCTTTTCCAAGAACATTCAGTTGGCTCACTGAGACAAAGTTAAAAACTCGAGTTAAGAAAACTTTCCTTACCTGCCTCTGTAGTGACAGCCCTAAACGCTGTATTTATTTGCATTTCATTGTCTATACATTTTTATGGAAAACCAACACGGTGGCATTAAGATGTGCATCTAAATCTGTACTTTCATGGATTTCATCTGTCCTAAGGAATGTGGATCATAATACCTGCTTATGCTAAAATGTGTTGGAAAGAGGATCTTTTATCCTAGAAATCAATTGCATCTCCTTAGAATGTATGGCTGCCAATAATGTATTCTGGCTTTTATACCAGAAAGTAGTGAAATTAAAATCACTGAAAGTAAGCGTATTAGAGAACAGCACATGTTTGAAAACTGAAGTACAGAAATAGCAACACAAATCAGTGTCTGGGTGGCCTTAGTGGCCAATACTATGACTTACAATTATTTAAATTGTAAGGGAAAGGAAATAGGCTTTTAATCACAAAGGGATTCATTTAAATAAGTTTTTAAAGGGAGTACTTAGAGTGAAGATATCTTAGAAATTTCAAGTTAAGTTTTCTGACAGATATGCTGGCTAGAATCATCAGTAATTTTACTCTGAGACATAAGAAAATCTTAATATGAGGTTTCTTAGTTATTTTAGTTGAAATTGAATTTTTAAGGAGTTTGACCATTTAGTACCTATTATGGTTCTCTACAAAAGAATATAATTATCTTGCATCAGGATGATAAAGATTTCATTGTTTCCTTGAGAGGCAGCTGTTTAGCTTTTTACATAAATTCAGTATAAGAAAAACTCTGGATTTGTACACATCCAATTATGTTTGTAACTATTCGATTCAGCCCAGGAAAAGTATATTTTCATGACTTAATGTTTAAAGCATGCATAAAAGGAACAAAATATTTATAAAATAAAAACATGCAGTACTAGAATTTGACTTAAGAATAAAAAAGGTAACAGAAATGCAACCAGTAATAGCCTTAAATTTCAGTTCAGTTCAGTTCAGTCGCTCAGTCGTGTCCGACTCTCCGCGACCCCATGAATCACAGCACGCCAGGCCTCCCTGTCCATCACCAACTCCCGGAGTACACTCAAAGTCATGTCCACAGAGTCGGTGATGCCATCCAGCCATCTCATTCTCTGTCGTCCCCTTCTCCTCCCGCCCCCAACCTTTCCCATCATCAGATTCTTTTCCAGTGAGTCAACTCGTTGCATGAGGTGGCCAAAGTATTTAAGTACTCAATAAACTTTCACATTCCAACAACACAGACTGAGTTAATAAAAATAACAGTGAACTAAAATAAGGGTAAAAATTAGAATTGAAACCAAACCACAACACTAGTTCTCCATGATTTGAAACTACAAAATAAACACTGTGATCAGATTCATCATCATTAAAATATGACAGACATGGGGAAAAGGGTTATTTTGCCAGCTAGACAATATTTAAACATATTTTTAAATATACTAAAGGTACATGATCTTAACTTATTGATTCCTTTGTTACATATAGTACAACTTGAAATTGTGTCAGTCTTGGCAAATTATAGAGGAAAGTGAAAATCTGGCTTAAAGCTCAACATTCAAAAAATGAAGATCATTGCATCCGGTCTCGTAACTTCATGGCAAATAGATGGGAAACAATGGAAACAGTGACAGACTTTATTTTCTTGGGTTCCAAAATCTCTGCAGATGGTGACTGCAGCCATGAAATTAAAAGACGCTTGCTCCTTGGAAGAAAAGCTATGATCAATCTAGAAAGTGAAAGTGAAGTCGCTCAGTCGTGTCAGACTCTTTGCGACCCCATGGACTGTAGCCTACCAGGCTCCTTAGCCCGTGGGATTCTCCAGGCAAGAGTACTGGAGTGGGTTGCCATTTCCTTCTCCAGGAGATCTTCCCAACCCAGAGATCGAACTCAGGTCTCCCGCAATGCTGGCAGACGCTTTACCATCTGAGCCACAAGGGAAGCTCTAGTGACCAATCTAGCCAGCATATTAAAAAGCAGAGACATTACTTTGCTGACAAAGGTCTGTCTAGTCAAAGTTATGGCTTTTCCAGTAGTCATGTATGAAATGTGAGAGCTGGACTATAAAGAAAGCTGAGCACCGAAAAATTGATGCTTTTGAACTGTGGTGTTAGAGAAAACTCTTGAGAGTCCCTTGGACTGCAAGGAGATCCAACCATTCCATCCTAAAGGAGATCACCCCTGAGTGTTCATTGTAAGGACTGATGTTGAAGCTGAAACTCCAATACTTTGGCCACCTGATGAGAAGAGCTGACTTATTGGAAAAGACCCAGATGCTGGGAAAGATTGAAGGCAGGAGGAGAAGGGGATGGCAGAGGATGAGATGGTTGGATGGCATCACCGACTCAATAGTGATGAGTTTAAGTAAACTCTGGGAGTTGGTGATGGACAGGGAGGCCTGGCATGCTGCGATTCATGGGGTTGCAAAGAGTCGGACATGACTGAGTGACTGAACTGACTGACTGATGCTGAAACTGAAGCTCCAGTACTTTGGCCACCTGATCTGAAAAACTAACTCATTGGAAAAGACCCTGATGCTGGGAAAGATTGAAGGCAAGAGGAGAAGGGGATGACTGAGGATGAGATGGTTGGATGGCATCATCAACTCAATGGACATGAGTTTCAGCAAGCTCCAGAAGTTGGTGATGAACAGGGAAGCATGGCATGCTGCAGTCCATAGGGTCACAAAGAGTTGGACACGACTGAGCGACTGAACTGAACTGACAGATGATTAATGCATGAAAAATATTAAAACTAATAGGATGAATGTATGTGAAGTAAATTATTTCTATTAGCTGTATGAACATGGACATGCCATCTTACAGCTTTCTAACTTGGTTTTCTCATCTGCATTAAGTAATAGTTGGATTTAGCTGATTGTCAGGGCTCTTTCCAACTCTAAAAAGTTATCACTCAGCAAGTTCATGTTGGTTTTTCAGGGAGTTCACAAATAAGTCATTCTGATGAAGTAATAATTTACAAAATAATATATATGCTGGAATATTATATTTTTTACCAAATGAAAGGTATTGCCTATGTGATCCAACTAGCATCAATAGTAAAATGGTTATGGATGTGGCAATGTACAAGCTCTGTCAAATGCTTAAACCATAGCTTTGAGAAGAATTGGGCTTCCTTGGTGGCTCATACAGTAAATAATCCACATCCAGTGCAAGAGATCTGGGTTCGATCCCTGGGTCAGGAAGATTCCCTGGAGAATGAAATGCTACCCAATCCAATATTCTTGCCTGCAAAATCACATGGACAGAGGAGCCTGGCGGACTAGAGTCCATCAGGTCACACGACTGAAGCTACTTTGCATGAATGCATGAATTGGAAATAAGTGTGTTAGATTTTTAGGTATTGAGTCCTTTCAATTAAAAACATTACACAAATTCCTGTTGTATGACCAGTTCCAAAAATTCAGACAGACAGCATTTTAGCTTTATCTGATTTCTAAGCTTTTTTCATTTCACTCACATTAACCAGTATGTTCAGGCTGAAACATTTGCAAGTCAGAAACCTAGAGTCATATTTAATCTTCCAGGTTTTTCCCCTTATTTGCAAGCCAACACCATCAAATCCACCAGAAAGTCCTATTGGTGTCTCATCCACTTCTCTTCATTCTATTTGCCTCTGCTCTCCTCCAAGTTTCCATTTCCTTTCCTTTGGATACTGTATTGTTTTCATAACTGGTTTCTTTAGTGCCACTCTTGCCTATATATAAATAATCTATCCTGCTCAGAGCAACCAGACTGATTTAAAAAAGAGAATTGATTGATTGATTCCCTGGTATAAACTTAATAAATTGAACAAACATGTCTTGTGCTTTGTCTGTGGGATGCCAAGAAGAAAGTGTAAATGAGTAAAGTCAAATGGAAGTAAAATAATGGTAGGTACTGTAGCAAAGTGAAATGTGACATACTTATCTAAATGGCATGCCACGGGTTTAATCCCTGTATTGGGAAGATCCCCTCAAGTAGGAAATTGCAGCCCATTCCTGTATTCTTGCCTGGAAAAGTCCATGGACAGAGGAGCTTGGCTAGAGTCCATGGGGTCTCAAAGAGTTGGACACAACTGAGCGGGTGCACACACACATACACACGGGGTCTTTGTTGCCAAATGATCTGATTTTTGAGGAGGAAATTTAAATCCACATTTTTTTGTAAAATAGCCTAATTTTTGAATATGGAAAAGGATTTCAATTTATTTTCCAAAATACTGTGCATGTCAAATGAAACATAAACATGGACCAGTTCTAATCCCTAAGCTAAGGCTCAGCACCTCTGCGCTAAAGTGATTGGGGTCACACTTAGGTCAGCAGTAGTTTACCCAAGGTGATGTTTCTGTGTGAGGGACTGTGGTGTCAGGAAGACAATCCAGTACCCCCACCCACCATCCCCGCCCCATCAGGTGCAGGCAGCAGGGGCGATGGTCTGCAGATAACTTAATAATGGTGGTGGTGGTTTAGTCACTATGTCATGTACTACTCTTGCAACCCCATGGATTGTGGCCTGCCAGGCTCCTCTGTCCTTGGGGTTCTCCAGGCAAGAATACTGGAGTGGGTTGCCATTTCCTTCTCCAGGGGATTTTCCCAACCCGGAATCAAACCCGGGTCTCCTGCATTGCAGGCAGATTCTTTACCGACTGAGCTACATAGTAGCCAGGAACTTAATAATGAAACCAACTAAACTTCCATCTGCTTTCTGGTATCATCATGCCCCAGCATTGCTAAGCCATGTCCCTCTGTCTAGGACAGACCAACCCAAATCTTTCTACCTTGGTGTTCCACTGTTCCTCCCCTCACACCTTTCCATTGTTCACTCATCATACACTCCAGTCTCATGGTCTTTTTTCTGTTCCTCAAATAAACCAAATGTCTTCTTTCACAGGGACTTTTTAATTGTGGTAATATATCAGTTAGAATATTCTTCTTTTGTCGTTCCCAATTATTGATTTGCCCTCATTTTTCAGATGGTAGATTAAATTCATTTTCTTCAGTGCGACCTTTCTGAACTTCACAGTAACCCCCTCCCCCCAACACACCAGTCATTCTATTTACATCACCCTGCTCCCTCTTGTCACTTTGATATTGCTTGAAATTATTTTGTTTGTTTTATTTTGTATTATCTCCCTCACCATCTCTCTTACCCCTCATTCATGCTGGAATATAAACTCAATAAGAGCACTGACGATAGAAATCGTGTCTTTTTAAATATTCACTGATTGATCTGCAGTGACTAATCCATTGCTGGGTACACAGTTGGCCAGTAAAAGTTTCTTGCTGCTAAGTCACTTCAGTCGTGTCTGACTCTGTGTGACCCCATAGACGGAAGCCCACCAGGCTCCCCCGTCCCTGGGATTCTCCAGGCAAGAACACTGGAGTGGGTTTCCATTTCCTTCTCCAATGTGTGAAAGTGAAAACTGGAAGTGAACTTGCTCAGTTCTGTCTGACCCTTAGCGACCCCACGGACTGCAGCCTACCAGGCTCCTCCATCCATGGGATTTTCTAGGCAAGAGTACTGGAGTGGCTTGCCAGTGCCTTCTCCGAAAAGTTTCTTAAATGAATGCAAATGTAAGCATTCCCAAAGATCAACCTAAACTATATGAAAAAACACTTGTATTATAAAAGCAGCTTTGGTACAGTTTATCATATGACCTGAATGAGTCTCTTTGGAAGTAACTACACTTTACTTTGATGAATGTCTCCCATCTGGTTTCATATAACATATGAAAAATATTACACAATATATAGTAAATAACACTATGCTGCTGCTGCTGCTGCTGCTGCTGCTAAGTCACCTCAGTCGTGTCCGACTCTGTGCGACCCCATAGACGTCAGCCTACCAGGCTCCCCCGTCCCTGGGATTCTCCAGGCAAGAACACTGGAGTGGGTTGCCATTTCCCTCTCCAATGTGTGAAAGTATGAAGTAGTAAAAATGCAAGCATATATTTGGTCTCAGAGCATGCAAATATATAGGATTTGACTGATATGCAAACAGCTATATCATTATCCATGAGAATTAATAAGGCTACTGCTGCTGCTGCTAAGTCACTTCAGTCGTGTCCGACTCTGTGTGACCCATAGATGGAAGCTCACCAGGCTCCCCCGTCCCTGGGATTCTCCAGGCAAGAACACTGGAGTGTGTTGCCATTTCCTTCTCCAATGTGTGAAAGTGAAAAGTGAAAGTGAAGTCGCTCAGTCGTGTCTAAGTTTGCCAAAAAAAAATGGCAATGACATTTTTCAGATTTTTTAAAAATTTAAGTAATTAAATTTTTGATTTTGACTCTGATTCTTTTTGATTTCTATAAAATATATATGTGAATAATATAGTAAATTTAATAATTTCTATAATAGTAGTCTTTAACCCTGGAATATAAATTTCACTTTTTTGTTTCATACCTGTTTTTATTGGAAATCAATAATAAAAGTCAAAAATAATCAAAACTCTAGACATGCTAGCTAGGCATCAAAGGCAAATTTATTATGCCTTAACATATTTAGAAGTGTTGTATTTTGCATAAATAGTTTCTGGAGGGTAATGATAATAATAAATATATTCACATGCAAAATGTCAATATTAGGTACAACTTTGAGAATTTCAGTGTAGTTTCATTAATAATATTTTTATTACTGTAATGATGAGTCCGTAGTGAAACTGTCTTATATACTACAGAAGAAACCTACAGTGACGCATAAGCAGGAGCCATGTTCGAGAGTCAGTGCCTCTCTGGTCTAGCCCAAATTCCCAGAAATAGCCTGAAGATGAGATTTCACAAGAAAATGTCAATGAATATGAAAGTTGCAGGAGGGCAGAGTTCATGTCTTTAATTGGCATCAGAAGCCCTTATTCTCTCCTCTCTTTTATGGACCCAAGTCAATTTGTAATAGTTCTTCTATGTTTCAGAGCTTTATTTGTATTCCAAGGTTTACTGTTTTTAGGGCTTTCTGTCCTTCGTTTAACATGAGTGCTATGTTTTTTTATTGTATTTAATAAAAGCTATGCTTTACATGTATTTTAAATATAATAAATACAGACTCTTCTAAAGTATTCAATGCATCAAAATTATTATTTCATTCATATATATAATATTTGTGTAAATATATACATTTTCTTAATTGCACAAAATCTAAATCTGAGACCCTACTAACCAGTGTCATCAAGAAATGTAGCCAGATCTTCCCTACTCAGTCCAAGAATGTGGAGACAAGGCCTGTGGTCAACAGTCTGTCATATCCTTAGCCGAAATGCTTATTTTCCAGGTGTAGTTTCAAATTTCCTACCACTGTGCACAGTAAGTTTTGCTGTCTGTTGTAACAAAATCCATGCCAAGCTCAGTAGCAGGGACCGTTGCTGTTGGCTCCTGGAGTGTAGCTCAACACAAGTCTGTGTTTCTACATGCTATGTTGTTTTCCCTATAGCATGCTCTGCACCTGCTCCTGACCCCATAATCTAGGGAATTTGAAAAACAAAACCACATAAAAATGAATATCAGTGTCTAGCATTTCTGAAGTGTGTTCCCTGGAGAACTACTTTTCCACCTTACAGGTGTTATCTTTAAAAATGTTTTGTTTATTGAATAAGTGCAGGAAATATTGAACAAATGTAAAGAAATTTCTTTATGGTAGGATTTCTTATATCTTTTGTATGCTAATGTTGCATTTGAAGCCCCTGGGAAAAGAAAAATAAAATTTCCCGAAATTTTGTGACAACCAAACATTTTTTAAAAGTCCAATTAACTACTTTTTAGAAAACTCTTTAGGATTCTCTAAAATAGGATGATTGCATAACTCTGAAATATAAAAATAAGCCACATTTTAAAAATGGTTAGCTTTTTTAAATTAAAATATTATTAATTTAAAATTATATTGCTTTCAGATATGCAGCAGTGATTAATTTAAATATGTGTGCAAATGTATTTTTTTCAGATTCTTTTCCCCTGTAGATTATTATAAAATATTAAATATTGTTCCATGTGCCACACAGTAGGTCCTTGTTATCTGTTTCATATATAGTAATGTGCATGTGTTAATCCTAAACTTGCACGTTTATTTTTAATGAATGCATGTGATCTATTACCTTGCTACTCAAGGTCTGGTCTGAGGACCAGAAATGAACAAGTTCCAAAGTGATTCCTACGCCTGTTAAGCCAGAGGCACTCTTCTATAAACCTAAGTTATTTGCCAGTGTGACTTTAACTTATGGTAAGTAGAAGTCTTTCCTTAGGGTACATCACTCATATCTGTTTATAGAAGATGTCTCACTCTGAGGAAAGAAAGAGAAAATTTGTATACATTACCTCTTGATCTCTCATCTTCAGTAGAACTCAATGCTGTCACCCACCCCCAACACACACACATGCACTCAGAGCCCAAACACTCCTTTATTGGGGGCTGAAGAAAAGTAAATAATGGATCCAAAATGAGACTTATTGTCTCTGGTGATGGGAGAAAAAATGGGTCACGATAGCGTCAACAGGAGGGCAGAGCTTGGGAACCAGTTCATTAACTTATTAAGTAAGTGACATCATTTCTAGAAGGCAGCCTAGTAGATTGATACTATATACTTTTTTGTTGTTGTTTTGTTTTTTTTTAATTAATTTATTTTTTATTGGAGGCAAATTATTTTACAATATTATATTGGTTGGTTTTGCCATACATTGATATGAATTTGACCCAGGTTTACATAAGTTCTCCCTCCTGAACCCCCCTCCCACCTCCCTCCTCCCTTTATCCTCCCTCTGGGTCATATTTTAATAGACTATATAATCAGCAATTATTCTTTTCCCTTTTTAAGGCACAGGTGATTGACAGACGTATATGATGTAATTTAATATCCAGGATTCTGACAATATCCAAGATTCTAGCTGTGCATTGACCAAAAAGTCAAAGTGAATTCATATAGAAGAATCCAAGAATTATCATTAATGCATTTATTTATTTATGAAATATAGTACATCATTCAGGCTTCCCAAGAGGCTCTGTGGGTAACGAATCCACAGGAGACACAGGAGACATGGGTTCTATCCCTGGGCTGGGAAGATCCCCTGGTGGAGGGCATGCAGCTCACTCCAGTGTTCTTGCCTGGAGAATCCCAAGGACAGAGGAGCCTGGAGGGCTACAGTCCGTAGGGTCGCAAAGAGTAGGACATGACTAAAGACACTGAACACACACACACGCATGCATACGGACAGAACATCAGTCAGTAGACTTTAACAGCTGTTCATATCAGCATTGGGAAAATGACCAGTTGACTAGTCATTTGCTACCTTGACAAGACAAACCTTCAGCATATGTATTTTAAAATGATACCTAGTGAACTATATATAGCCACATACTTGCAGCATGATTTGACTGCAACACATACAAACAAATGTATATTTTAATTTAATGTGCCATAAAAACTATGTTTTAAAAGAGATCTTTTTTAGAAAATGCTAAAAATCCTAGGTATATATTTTCCAAGTTGAACAGTTCTGCAATGTAGTATATTACATGCCCTAATTTTCCTCTCTCTGTTGAGCTGACACTATGTAAATGATTTATAGTGACAAACAGTAAATGTATAATCCTGCATATGATATTTTACTAGCTGGTATTAAAATAAAATCTACTGGAGGAGAGCAGGAGCTTTTTAAATTGAAATATAGTTGATTTACAATGTTATATTAAAGGTATACAGCAGAGTGATTCAGTATTTTTGCAGACTGTACTCCATTATAGGTCATTACAAGATGATGGGTATAAGTCTCTGTGTTATACAGTATATCCTTGTTGCTTATCCATTTTATTCATAGTAATTTTTATCTGTTAATCCCTTAATGCTAATCTGTCCTTTCACATTTTCTCCCTGCTTTTGGTAAGCACAAGTTTGTTTTCTCTATCTGTGAGTCTGTTTCTGTTTTACAGATGCATTCACTGTATTACTTCTTATATTCTACATATAAGTGATATCATAAGTAATTATCTTTGTCTGACATTTCACTGAACATAATATTCTCTGGATCCACATTGCTGCAAATGGCAGTATTTCATTATTTTTAAAATAATATTTGACTCACCAAAAGTCAAAACCTGAAGACATTGATTGCTAGACTGAGTCTAGCCAGAGTGTTTTAAATATCTTCAATCATTTGTGTAACTGAATTCTTCTGCCAGCTAACTCTTCTCCAGAGAATGGAAATAAAAATTATCATAGGAAGCCAGAGGCTGTAAGGATTTCTGTTCAGCATGAGGCATGACTCAGGGTGAGATGTCTTTGTCAACTTCTCCGCTCTCTTCTTTCTGCTCTAGGATGTGAGCACCAAAGGCTGTGAACCATCTTATTAGCTATCCTCTGAACAGGGAATTGATGTTGTCACTCAATCACCAGAGAAGCACAAATAGAAAGAAGTGTTACCAGCTTTGGCATTTGATATGTTCTTTAACTGGAGGTTTGCCTCTAGGGATGTCAGCTAAGTCTATTTCTTACTGGTTGGTTTTGAATGAGCCACGGACTTCTCATTTATCTAAGTGTATTAGTCAAAATTGATCCGAGAAATAAAAGGGGCTTTTGGAATGTGAAATCTAAATCATGCTGTTCTTAAGATGATGACTATGGAAAGCTTTGTGCATTTGCATTTAAGGGATAGGTTGGGTCAGTAACAAGGGGTAGAAACCAGAATATAATCTCATAGCCACTCAAAAAATACATGGGTTTCCCTGGTAGCTCAGATGGTAACGAATCTGCTTGCAATGCAGGAGACCTGGGTTTGATCTCTGGGTCAGGAAGATCCCCTGAAGAAGGAAATGGCAACCCACTCCAGTATTCTTGCCTGAAGAATCCCATGAACAGAGGAGATCTTGGTGGGCTATTGTCTGTGGGGTTGTGAAGGGTCGGACATGATTGAGGGAGTAACAGACTCAGTGTCACTTTACTTGTTATTCCTTACCTTCTTGAGTCCCCACAAGAAGAATGAAAGTTATGGCATTCACACCAGTCCTGATACTGCTGTCAAGACAAACATGGATTTGCCGAGAGCTTTGAAATACAGTACATGAGCTGACAGCTTTCTCTGGAGAAAAATTCCTTCTTAGAAGTTGAAAATTCAATAAGTGATGCATTTTGACTTTTTTAAAATGGTGAGCAATCCAAAGCAATATTTTCTACCCACTTTTCCAACCACATTGGACTGCTTCTCAGTGTATTTCCCCTGTTAGAAGAGCAGCAGAGGCCAGTTGTACCTATGTGCTTTTCAGATGCCAGAAGACTCCCTCCGACCTGGAGACAACTGTTCTTGCATTTGCGGGATGGCATTTTCTGGGTCATCCAGTGTGCCCCTTCAAATTTGCTGAAATGTCAGCTCTTTGTTGGGGATTCTCCAGTGCTCCTCTGCTTCCCTAGCCACCTTATTGGGAAACAGCTGGGCAAAGTTGGCTTTATCCAAGTGCGTCAAATGGAATATTGAATCAATAAGGTCTGCAAATGTTTATTATCAAATTCCAGCAGATCTTACAGGATTTAATTCTGTATCCAGGGTAAGGAGTCTTCACCCAGTTTCTTAGATTGAGCATGTAGGCTTTTCTGTCACTGCATAACATAAACCAGAAGACTGCTATGCATACCAGATCAAGCTGTGGCCCTATGATATACCGGGTTTATTTTTTTTCCCTGAATACTTTTATTCTGGGATTGTTACATTTTTTTCTCCCTTCCAAGGCATGTGAGAATGTTCAAGAGCATCATAAAATCCCTGCATAGCAAAAACAAAGCATCTTTCTGGTTCATGATTGAACTGACAGTGTGGTTGCTTACTCTTCTCTGAGAATATCTTAATGCGGCAGAACTTCCTAGCTCACATCAAAACTTTGAAGGGAGTTAGTAAAAAGATCTTTGACAAAACAAATTGCAATGAATGTACAAAAAGTCAGATCATTAATTGTACTGTGGTTCTCCATGACAAATAGTTGGCAGATAGAGTTTTTGTTAAAAAGTTTCGTGAGAATTCAGTGCTCATTGTATTCTTAATTTTTTTCCTTTAAATCAGTTCCTGCAATTTCTACTGAACAATGCTGATAAAGTAGAGAAAATGAGTCAGTGAATAAAGATATTCTCTCTCTCTCTCTTAAGAAAGGCTTATGTGAGATCTTTTCAAGAATAACTAAAACAGAAGGTCATCTTGCTTTACACAGAAATGTATTTCTGTTTTTCATCTGCTTTATCAAGGAAGCAAAGAGCTTTGGATGTGATCTGCAGTACGCTTTTGGTGAATTAACAAAACCTTTCTCTTTTCTCTCTTCTTCTCTGTCATGATGACAAACATTCTGACACCAGTCTGCAAATTATGGAAAATAATCAGAAAGGGAAAACAGAGATGCTGTGTAACACTGTCAAAAATCCCTGGGCATTTCAAATTTTAGCTCTGCATGAAGGAGTGTGTATTTACCTAATTTCACACTTGGATGGTGAATCATTAATCCAGAATGAAAATGGACATTTTGCTTTTCAGGATTCCTCCTCCTGTTTAAAGTAGCCAATCAAACAGCTTAATGCTTCATCACTTAAACAAAGAAGAATATTCAGAAATTATTTCTTGTACATCTCATTTATCCACAAGCTCTCTAATTAGCCTGCATGAAATAGGAAGCCATTTACATTCCTGCCTAGTAGAACTGTTCTTATTATCCTATTTGACCTTGCTTCTGTTGATATTTATTGCTTATTACCCCTCCCTTTTTTTTTTTCTTTTCTTGTAGATGTCATTACTATGTTGTTTTCAGGTCTTCTAGATTTCTTAATTATTTGAAATAAAGTAAGCAAGTTTGGTGTTGTTTCCATTATTTAATGAGAAGAATATGTATAACCAGCTGATGGCATGACGCATGCTAACAGCTATCCTTTTGTAAGTTCTTATTTTGTTTCTTACATTAGCACATTTATCCTTATAATAAATCCTTGAATAACATAATAACTATTTTTCAATTGAATAAAATGGTGTTTGCATAACTTCCCCAAGATCAAACAGCTAAAACATGTTGTGTAAGAATTCAAACTCAGTGTTAGCCACACATATTGTTTTGAAGTCAGATAGATTTCATTTAGGGGCTTCCCAGGTGTCTGTAGTGCTAAAGAACCCACCTAGCAATGCAGGAGATATAAGAGATATAGGTTTGATCCCTGAGTCAAGAAGATCCCCTGGAGGAGGGCATGGCAACCCACTCCAGTGCTCTTGCCTGGAGAATTCCATGGATAGAGGAAGCTGGCATGCTACAGTCCATGGGGTTGCAAAGAGTCAGACATGACTGAAGCGACTTAGCACTTACACATGCATATTTCATTTAATGATGATTTGTGAGCCCAGAGTGGTTCATTCACCTAAGCCCTGAAGAGCAGCGATCCTGATAGCTCCTGTCATGCTTCCTCAGTCTATTGCTTTTAGTTAGGCTCCCTCTTCCTCATTACTTTTTCCCCATCTCTCTCTTTTCAGATGTTTCTCAGTCTTAAAACCTGCAAGAAGAATCTCTTTAGATTTTCATTGTTCACTTATCCTGGAATTAATCTCTGTAACCAGAAACAGCTGTAGAATTTTACTTTGTGATGCCATTGTGGTGGCCTAAGTCTGTCCTTTCTTCTGTGGTCCTCATCCTTCATATGTACTGTAGTTGCTGTGATACTTAAGAGACTTTGTCTACCATACGTTAACGTTTTTGAGATCAGAGATTCACTCTTATATCTTGAACATGAATATTCAGTTAATATTTGCTTGAGACTAAATTGCAACACACTCCAGTATTCTTGCCTGGAAAATCCTGTGGACAGAGGAGCCTGGCAGGCTACAGTCCATGGGGTCGCAAGAGTTGGACACGACTTAGCGACTAAACCACCACCACCACCAAAGGCTGGTAAAAGAAATCAGTAGTTGATTACAGCATCAACCTATGGCTCATTCTACTGGCCTGAGCAGCTGCTATCACTCACTTTCTAACATAGTATCTAGATGGACTCGATGGACATGAATTTGAGTGAGCTCCGAGAGTTGGTGATGGACAGGGAGGCCTGGAGTGCTGTGATTCATGGGGTCACAAAGAGTTGGACACAACTGAGCAACTAAACTGAACTGAACTATATATATATTAACAAGGGTGTTAACTAAACTTATTATGGTGATCATTTTGCAAAGTATACAAATAACAAATAATTGCATTTATACCTGAAATTAAAATGTCAATTATACTCAAAAAGTTTTTTTAAAAGAGTAAGAATAGTACCTTTAACCAACACCACCACTTTGCCCCTGAATCTCATTCACTCATGAGTTATTTTGACCCTCTCCTAGGTCCAGGTATCAATCTTCTAGATCTTGGTTTCTGGATCAGACATGCCTGACAGACTTCAAAATAAAATTACCTTCATCAGTGTGTACTGTTCAAGTGATATCCTTTTACAGCCAGCATTTTCTCCAGGCTGTGTTATTGACATGAGCCACCATAGGATCCTTGTTCAGTCATCTGAACAAGGATCAGCTGAGACCCAACCTCTCTTAGACACTTTTGGAAGGACACTCAGGGAAAAATTATCATCCTTTTTCCCCACTTTAAAATAAGGATTGTATTAAGCCCCAGAAAAGGTAAATAACTTTAGTTTTCACATTATGACATCATAAGATCTAGACCCAAATATCTCTGATTTGAGTCCTATCTACCACTGTGGGAATATATCCACACTTCTTTTCTATTTTCCTTTTTCTTTCTTTTTTATGCCTTTTAGACATGAAAAGGGGACAAAGCCAAAAACTAGGTCTATTTCCATGGCCAAATACCCAGACCTTCCTTCATTTTGATTCCCAATCACCCTCCTTATACCTCCCCATCATTTATCAAGTCAGAGAGAAAGAGGCTGCTCCTTCACTTTCTGTTTTCACCAGTATATTTAAGTTCAGACCCAGGAAAATATCTTCCAACACACACACACATCTTAATTTAAACCTATGACCAGAAATGTATTGAATGATCCATTAATTTTACAGGTGTAAATGGGAAAAAAATCTGCTACATCTTTTGAAGGGAAAAATGAATCTATCATCCTTTTTAAAGAGGTTAAAGAATATGTCGGCAGCCAAATTCATATCACCCATTCCTCCATAAGCACTTGCTGTGAACTGTATTTAATTTCTATTTAGTATGCTGGCAGCTGTTACACTCCTTTTCACAAATGATAAGTTATTTCCCCTTCCTGCTTCCAGTTCTCAATCCATACCCTTTATATTCACTCAGAGGAGGCAAGAGTGACCTCATACCCTTACACTTCATGTCTGACATAAGTACCTTTAGATCAAATGTCTCTGCCACCTGAAATGCCATGGAAGCCTTTAGGTGCCTTTGAAATTTCAGGGCCTCCCTCCCTGAAGATGATAGCACTGTAGTCCAGCCATACTGGTGACAGGTACAACCAAGGTTGAGGTCCCTTTTGTTTCCTGAACAAACTGCCCAGATAGTCAGCCTTTTAAGCTTTTATGAAAAATTCAAAGGTCATCTTCAAGCATACATGGTTAAGAGAATCTCCACCAAAATCACTCATAAACTTATGAGTGATGAACTTATGAGACACCACCTCAGGTGGTAAAATGAGCCAGAGCATGTTCACACTGCAGCACCTGTGTGCCTTGCTTTTAGGCACAATTCTTTGCTGGCAACTCATGAAAAGGAGCTTTCCTCTAATAAGAGGGAAATGAAAGAAGTCTCTTTTGGGCTTAAGATTGGAACCACATATACTATTATATGCTAATTAAAATAAGTCAGCTAATTCATTTCAATAATCCTTTATTGAAAACCTAACATAACTTGCACACTATGCTGGGATCTAGGGTCACGAAGATGATTGAGATCCAGTTCCCTGACTTTAAGAAGTTCACTGTGTAATTGGGAAGGTCATGAACTCAACATTGAGGCTCTGGAAACAGCCAGCTGAAGTTTTCTCACTCTCTGTTCATATGCCACTGGCATTTCTTCTGTCCTGTGTATTGTACTGATCCCCTGGAAGGCTCCTGACCAGCCCCATCCTCTCGACATGTTAAAACTCTGGAATTGTTAATCCACTCAGTATATATTTATTACATCCAGTAACTAAACACAGGGGATATGGAGATGTACAGAACAAACATGACTTCACTCTTTTAGCACTTTTATTTTAACGGGCCAAGTCACATAATGAACAAGCAAATTAATGATTAATGTAACTTCAAATCGTGCTATGAAAAAAATAAATTAGAGGTATGCTATAATAGAGTAAATACAGTGGGCTAAATGAGACAAAATAAGCAATGAAGATTCCAAGGCATTTGGGTCAAAACCTAGATGTTAAGAAGGAGCTGCGCTTATGGAGATTTGTGGTAAGAACTTTTTCAGCCAAAAAATCATGAGTACAAAGGCCTTGAGTCAGGCACCAAGTTGAGTCATCTGAGGGACAGAAAGATGGCCTATCGAACTGAGAAATTAAAAGCCCATTAATTAAAACAGAAAATGGCAAGCAGGAGCAACTCATGTAGGAACTTCTGAGCCAAGTTGAGGATTCTGGATTACACACCTGCAATATCATTCAGTTCAGTTCAGTTCATTTCAGTCACTCAGTCGTGTCTGACTCTTTGCCACCCCATGAATCACAGCACACCAGGCCTCCCTGTCCATCACCAACTCCCGGAGTTCACTCAAACTCATGTCCATCGAATCGGTGTTGCCATCCAGCCACCTCATTCTCTGTCGTCCCCGTCTCCTCCCACCCCCAATCCCTCCCAGCATCAGAGTCTTTTCCAGTGAATCAACTTGTCGCATGAGGTGGCCAAAGTATTGGAGTTTCAGCTTTAGCATCAGTCCTTCCAATGAACACCCAGGACTGATCTCCTTTAGAATGGACTGGTTGGATCTCCTTGCAGTATAAGGGACTCTCAAGAGTCTTCTCCAACACCACAGTTCAAAAGCATCAATTCTTTGGCAATCAGCTTTCTTCACAGTCCAACTCTCACATCCATACATGACCACGGGAAAAACCATAGCCTTGACTAGACAGACCTTTGTTGGCAAAAAATGTCTCTACTTTTTAATATGCTATCTAGGTTGGTCATAACTTTCCTTCCAAGGAGTAAGCATCTTTTAATTTCATGGCTACAATCAGCTTCCGCAGTGATTTTGGAGCCCAAAAAAATAAAGTCTGACTCTGTTTCCACTGTTTCCCCATCTATTTGCCATGAAGTGATGGGACCAGATGCCATGATCTTTGTTTTTTGAATGTTGAGCTTCAAGCCAACTTTTTCACTCTCCTCTTTCACTTTCATCAAGAGGCTTTTGAGTTCCTCTTCACTTTGTGCCATAGGGTGGTGTCATCTGCATATGAGGTTATTGATATTTCTGCCAGCAATCTTGATTCCAGCTTGTGCTAATTGCAGCCCAGCGTTCCTCATAATATACTCTGCATATAAGTTAAACAAGCAGGGTGACAATATGCAACCTTGAGGTACTCCTTTTCCTATTTGGAACCAGTCTGTTGTTCCATGTCCAGTTCTAACTGTTGCTTCCTGACCTGCATGCAGTTTTCTCAGGAGGCAGGTCAGGTGGTCTGGGATTCCCATCTCTCTCAGAATGTTCCACAGTTTATTGTGATCCACACAGTCAAAGACTTTGACATAGTCAATGAAGCAGAAACAGATGTTTTGCTGGAACTCTCTTGCTTTCTCCATGATCCAGCGGATGTTGCCAATTTGATCTCTGGTGCCTCTGCCTTTTCTAAAACCTGTTTGAACATCTGGTAGTTCACGGTTCACATATTGCTGAAGCCTGGCTTAGAGAATTTTGAGCATGACTTTACTAGCATGTGAGATGAGTGCAATTGTGCGGTAGTTTGAGCATTCTTTTCAATATCATTAGATGCTTTAAAAGCAGTGAAACAGTTTGAAATGATGTATGGTTTAAAAGTATCACACTGGCTACTATGTGATCTGTAACTCCTGTCAGTGATTCTTATTGCATGATCTCTAGAACTGTGGGTCTCAACTGAAGCCTCAGTATGTAGCCTTCTGCTTGAACCCTTTATATCACATATGTGTAAGAAGATATTATTCATAATATATAACCTGTAATCTTTAATAACTACCATCTTCACTAATGATGAAATGCTTTATTATGAAAATCACCACTTTTTACCCTCAGTTTTCATTCAGTGATTTTATACTCCTTGTTTCTTTTTTTTTTTTGAAAAACAAAGGAAAAATTACTTTAAGTATTTTATGGCATTTATTAGACATTTATTTAGGGATTCCCTGGTGGCTCAGCAGGTAAAGAATCCACCTGCAAACAAGAGATGCAGGTTCAACTCGTGGGTCAGGAACAGCCCTTGGAGGAGGTCATGGTTACCCTCTCCAGTATTCTTGCCTGGAGAATCCCAGGGACAGAGGAGACTGGCAGGTTACAGATCATAGGGTCACAAAGAGTCGTGCACAACTGAAGCAACACAGACTTTTATTTGTTCAGCAAATGTTTGTGGATGTTAATTATGTGCTAGGTCCTATTCTGAGTGCTAGGGTTACAGCAGTGACCATAGTTACACAGTTTATGCCTTCATAGAGATTTCACTGGAGTAGGGTAAAGAGAGTTGGGTGGGAAAAAGTAATAAAATCAGGTAGGGATGCTGCTATGAGGAACAAGCAGACAAGAATGACTCAGTCCTAGGAAGGATGGAGATCTGCTCATAAGGAAAGTACCTTTTCAAGTCCAGGTGATATGACTAATTGAAAGGAATTTTTCTCAGAATTGGCATTTATGTGCTTAGCCATGCTGCTTGCTCTGTTCTTTTCTTACCCAGGTTAATTAGTTGGGAGAGATTCTCTTTTTTAAAATTTATTTATTTTTAATTAAAGGATAGCTTTACAGTATTTAAACATCAACATGACTAAGCCATAGGTTTACCCATGTCCCATCCCACTTGAACATCCCTCGAGCCTCCCTCTCCCTCCCCACTCTACCCCTCAAGTTTTTACCCAGCCCCGCTTTGAGCTCCCTGAGTCATACAGTAAATTTTCATTGGCTATCTATTTACATTTGTAGTGTATGTTTCCTTGCAGGAGAGGTTCTTGACAGATATTTGAATATGAATGTTTGCATTCATTTATTACTCTTATTTTCACGAGGAAAAATAAGTATTACGTTCCTCAGATGAGGAGTTGAGTAAACTAAATTTTCATCTTCAGATGGATATTTCTGTCTTGCTCTAGGTTCAATAGAGATTTGGAAAGCATTTTCATGGACAATAGAGAAAAGAGGTTTAGATCTGCCCTAGGAACCCAGGTTTCTCAGTTGAGAAATCTAAAAAGTCCCTTTTCTTTGAGACAAAATGTGTAATTTCATGAAGGTCACTGTAATTCTCGTCTACCTCCTGGAGAAAATTCTTGACATCTGCTTGAAGGTTCTTTTATAAGAGACTCACTATAGAAACATTCATTTCTTTTCAGTGTGTTTAATTCCCTACTCTGACATTGGCTGGTTAAGTGACCTTGGGCAAATTGCTTTCTCTCACAAAACTTTTGATTCTCCCTGACAAATTCCCTTTTCTTCATCACTCAAACAGGTCTTGAAATCTCATCTCCCACAGGAAGCAGTTCTAATAAATTAGAGAAGAAATGATTAATTCCAATATGTCACTTTCATTGTTCTCTTCGTCTATTCTGTGTCCCTACTATATGCACTTATTCCCCCCAGTTTGCAGCTAATAAAAAGACTTTGGTTTTAATTTCACTATTTATTGAAAACTAATTACCTATGCTGTCATCCCATCTACATACATACCTATTTTGTAGATTATATTCTAAAGTAATTAAGTTATCATTGCATGTTTCAGCTTCACTAAAATTGGTCTTTACCCTCTACCTTTAATTCTGCTTAACAAAAGAGATGATTTTTTTTCTAGATTACAACTTCTTCCAGACACCTCTGAAAATATCAAGTGGCCCTGGGTGCTAGCATTACGGCCTAACATGGAGATTTCTGTGAACACAGGGGCTCAATATGACTTTTCTGTCTATATTTCTAGTCCGACCTGAATATCCCACATGTTGTGTGCACTCAGTTGCTCAGTCGTGTCTGAGTCTTTGTGACCCCATGGACTGCGGACCACCAGGCACCTCTGTCCATGGGATTTCCCAAGCAAGAATACTGGAGTGGGTTGCCATTTTCTACTCCAGGATATCTTCCCATCCAGGAATCAAACCTGAATCTCTGCATCAGCTGGTGGATTCTTTACCACTGTGCCAGCTAAGTGCTCAGTATTATATGGCCAAATGTTGGTAGCAAAACACATCTTAGCACTGCCTAAGAATATTATGGTATTGCTCTTAGGATCTAAGTTTCCCACAGCATTTAGTCACGGTCTCTGGAGAACTGGGGGGTAAAGGGACAGGGAATTCTGGAAGTCCAGCTTGTCACCATCTCTGACACGAATTAGTGGGATGATCTTAGGCAATTCATCTGCTCTCCTTAGCACTCATACATGTATATGAAATTGAATGAGATTATCTCGAGAGTAACTTAGATGTAATATTATAGAATTCAATCATTCTCTTAATAATATCTCAAATAAACCAAAGCTTCTCTTGGAAACCATAACTAAAAGTAGACTATGCTATGCTCAGAAATAATGCCTGGGTGATTGTGATCCTTCCAATAAGGAGGATAGTATATGGTTATACTTGAAAATATATCAGGAAGTAATTGTTTTCTAAGCATTGGAGTGTCCAGTGCATCAAGAAGCTAATACAGAATCTCAGTCAACTGTGAGGTTGAGATGAGAAGAGTTTGATGCTACCAGTAAAAGATGCTCAATTATTAGAGAAATGCCAATCAAAACTACAATAAGGTATCACCTCCCATCAGTCAGAATAGTCATTTTCAAAAAGTCTGAAAATAAGAAATGCTGGAGAAGGTGTGGAGAAAAGGGAACTCTGCTACACTGTTTGGGAATATAAATTGGTATAGCTAATATGGAAAACAGTTTGGAGTTTCCTTAAAAACTAAAATTAGAACTGCCATATGATCCAGAAGTACCAATCCTGGTCTTCCAGAGAAAACTAATTCAGAAAGATACATGGGCCTCATTGTTCATAGCAGCACTATTTACAATGCCAAGATATGGAAGCAACCTAAGTATCCTTCAGCAGATGAATGGTTAAAGAAGATGTAGTATATACATGGGCTTCCCAGGTAGCTCAGCTGGTGAAGAATCTGCCTCCAATGCAGAAGACTAGAGTTCGATTCTTGGGTCAGGAAAGTCCCCTAGAGAAGGATAGGCTACCCACTCCAGTATTCTTGGGCTTCCCTGGTGCCTCAGCTGGTAAAGAATCCACCTGCAATGCAGGAGACCTGGGTTTGATCCCTAAGTTAGGAAGATCCCCTGGAAGACGACATGGTAACCCACTCTAGTATCTTTGACTTGTCCCCGTGGAACAGAGGAGCCTAGCAAGCTATAGTCCATGGGTTTGCAAAGAGTCAGACACAACTGAGTGACTAAGCACAGCATAGCACAGCATATACATACAATGGAATATTACTTAGCTATAAGAAGAATGAAATAATGCCATTTGCAGCAACATGGATGAACCTAGAAATTATTATACTAAGTGAAGTAAGTCAGAGAAAAACAAATATATGACATCTGTAGTATATGGTATTTAAAAGAAGGATTCAAATGAACCTATGGAGAACAGTGTGGAGATTCCTTAAAAAACTGGAAATAGAACTGCCATATGACCCAGCAATCACACTCCTGGGCATACACACCAAGGAAACCAGAATTGAAAGAGACACATGTATTCTAATGTTCATCGCAGCACTGTTTATAATAGCCAGGACGTGGAAGCAACCTAGATGTCCATCTGCAGATGAATGGATAAGAAAGCTATGGTACACAATGGAGTATTACTCAGCAATTAAAAATAATACATTTGAATCAGTTCTAATGAGGTGAATGAAACTGGAGCCTATTATACAGAGTGAAGTCAGCCAGAAAGAAAAACACCAATACAGTATACTAACGCATATATATGGAATTTAGAAAGATGATAATGATAACCCTGTATACGAGACAGCAAAAGAGACACAGATGTATAGAACAGTCTTTTGGACTCTGTGGGAGAGGGCGAGGGTGGGATGATTTGGGAGAATGGCATTGAAACATGTATATTATCATATGTGAAATGAATCGCCAGTCCAAGTTCGATGCATGTTACAGGATGCTCGGGGCTGGTGTACTGGGATGAACCAGAGGGGTGGGGTGGGGAGGGAGGTGGGAAGGGGGGTTCAAGATAGGGAACACATGTACACCAGGGGTGGATTCATGTCAGTGTATGGCAAAACCAATACAATAATGTAAAGTAAAAAAAAAAAAAAATTAATTAAAAAAAATAGAAATAGACTGACAGACATAGAAAACAAATTCATGGTTATGAAAAGGAGGGGAGTAAATTTGGAATTTAGGATTAATTATACACGCTGCTATAAATAAAATAAATAATAAGGATCTACTGTATAGCACAGGGAAATATAGTCAATATCTTGTAATAATCTGCAATGGAAAAGAATCTGAAAAAGGATACATATATATGTGCATGTATATATACATATACATACATATATATACATATATATATACACATATGCATATAAAACTGAATCACCTTGCTGTACACTTGAAAAATTTTAGTCAACTATATGCTAATATAAACTTAAAGCAGTTTGATGTATAGCAGGTATCTGGATCTTTTATTTCGCAAAGTCTCCACACATAGAACGGTGCTGGGAAATGCTACTTCTTCTAGTACTGCTGCTGACACTATGAATATAATCTACTTCATACTCAAGAGCACTGTAAGAATTAATGAGTGCACAGTGCTTTTGTGAAGGGATGAAACTTCCTGTGCCTATGCAGGTGAAATGGGCTGACACTAAATAACACAAAGGCTCCCCTAAGCAGGGTGCCATGACTACTAACATATGTATAATGATGCATCAACAGTAGGGGCAATTATATTAACTCTGACCTAAACTAACAATGGCTAAATCATCCTTACTAGGCAGAGCAGAAAATTGCACACAGCATTTTGGTACAGAGCAATGAATAAGATCACAGCACCTCAATGGCAGCGAGGCAGAGACAGCACTAAACGAAAGCTGTTGGATTCACAAGATACCCTGGCTCATTTCCAGGGAACACTTCCCTGTAATTAAACGTCAAAAGGGTATTCATGTACCCCGCACTAACTCAGTGTTGAGCCATTTATCCCTTTGAAGACACATATATGAACATTATGTGAAGACAGATAAGCAACATTTCAGCTGAATAATAAATATTTTTTTCCTTTACAAGTCTCCAGCTTTGAGTATCTCCCTGCTGCCTATGTAAGACAGTGCAGAAAGATGACAGGAGACTGGTGCTGTCTTGAGCATCATTCGGGAGGATTACAACATGACTTTACCGGGTAGCAGCACATGTGGTTATACTGGGCATTCATTAGAGGAAAGAAAACTTCTATGAGAAGTGAGAGAGCACATTGTAGTCTTAAGAGCTCCTTCTGGTTCAATGGCCTTTACTAATCATTAATAAGGGAAAATAATTGTTTTATTATTTTGCTTGAATAGTAAGAACTCCCAAGCCACTCTCAGGGTGTCAAAAGCTCACTGTGAAGTCTTTGTCCCCCTTCGCCACTGAATCGAGCGCAAGGATGCCTGTGGCTGTGAAGTCACCCTCAACTTCTTGTGGTGGAGCTTGCTCTTCCTTGGCTCTTCTGTTTAACAGGAGCTTTGTGTGAGCCAGTTGCTATGGACGTTGCTGCTGCTTCAGTGAAGTGTTATGAATAAAGCCGCCGTTTCCTGAAGGCTTCGAAAACAAAACAACTGGTTGGTTTAACAACCATCTTTTCAAGGGCTTTCTGCAGGATTAGGAATAGAAGTATGCTGCTTAGAATCTGGGAACTCCCCTCTTTCCTTTAGAAAATAGAACAAAGTAGAACATGTTTTTTGCTGCTTCCTGAAAAACCCAGCTACTTGATAAGAAATAAGCACAAATTGTTAAGACTCTTTTCTCAAAGCCTGGCTATGGTTGAGGTTCTGAGGCCACAGTCAAAGGCTGTATCTTCATTCACATATTTCACTGTTCCATGTGTTGCAGTGGGAATCTCGCCTATAGGACATAATTACACATACGTATTAATCAGAGTTCTCCGTTCCAAAGTTGCTCTCATGCTGGTCAAGGACAGATTCTTAAAGGCAGAGAGGTGAGACAACTGAGTCATTAACGTCAAGACAGTTAATGCTCAGAATTGCCATCTGCTTATGAGAATTTATAAATACTGCCATTTTACAATGTGAATTTTAGAATATAGAGTCACACTTTTATAATATGACTTTTTCTGTTCCTGTTTTAGTTTTGGTTTCATTTAATTCTGATTTGTAGCAGTAATTTCCTGGGGATTCTGTCTAGTTATCTTTGGGGAAAACAATGTATAAAACCCTTCTACTTCAAAACAAGACATAAATAAGATTTCCTTGTGTTAAAAAAAATCAGAATTATGTTACAAGTGTTCATTTTTCTTGCACATTTTCTTCTTTTTCTATTCACATTCCAACAACCAAGGCCTGGCCTTATATAACCAATGTGACCATGTTAAAATGCTAAAATATAGGACTCCCTTGGTGGTTCAGTGGTTAAGACTCCACACTTCCAAGGTAGAGGGTATGGGTTTGAGTCTTGGTTGAGGAACTAAGATCCCACATACTATGTAGTCAAAAGAGAAGACCATATCTCTAAAATACTTTAATGTTTAAGAATGATTAAAATTATAATTAAGGTAATAAAAACAAACATTAAATTTCAGGAAGCAGCCAGTCACCATTCTGAAGGGCCCATAGAATTGCAAAGTGGGGCAGAAGGCAGGAAGCTTCCATAGGATAAAGAATAAGAAAAAAAGAAGAGAGAAAAAAAAAGAAAAGAAGGAACACAGAAATAAGTATAAAGCCCATATGAAATGGCTTATTCTTTTCCTGTTCCTAAAATTGTTGCAGGAAGGGTGACCCCTTCCAGGGCCCAAAACCAGGCTCTTGTCTAACACTCGGAAATGAATTGACTAAGGAGACACATGTGCTGACAAAGCAAGGGATTTTATTGGGAAAGGGCACCAGGGCAGAGAGCAATAGGGTAAGGGAACCCAGGAGAACTGCTCTGCCACATGGCTCACAGTCCTACCAGTTTTATGGTGATGGGATTAGTTTCCAGATTGTCTTTAGCCAACCATCCTGACTCAGAGTCCTTCCTGGTGGTGCAGGCCTTGTTCAGCCAAGATGGATGCCAGCAAGAAGGATTCTAGGAGGTGGTTGGACTTGTGGTGTCTCCTTTTGACCTCTTCCTAACTTTTCCAGTTGGTGGTGGCTTATTAGTTCCCTGATCATTACCAGGATCTCCTTTCCTAAAACAACTCATGCAAATGGTTACTATGGTGCCTGGCTAGGGTGGGCGGTTTCAGTGTGCTTCCCCTAACAACAGGAGTCTGTACCATTTATTTCCTATCTCAATTAAAGACCTCATCATTTCAGTTGCTCAAAGAGACACATAAGATGTGCATCCTCTTCCCTTCCCTCCTGTATCATGAATATTGCTCTACCTTGTAGATTTCTCTTTCCACAGTTTGTGATTGATTTCAGAATAAAATACAGTCTCCTTAAGATGGCATGAAAGACCTTCCTGTTCTGGCCCCTAACTATTCTCCAGGCTCATTCTCTGTTGTCCACTGTTTCCCACCTCTCAAATCACTTTTCAACTACTTGCAAGTCCTTAAATGAACTGTTCTCTTTCTCATTTTCATAATTTCCCATATTCTATTCTTCTTCCATAACACAAGCATGCTATATTTGCCTTTCTAGAAACATTTGTCACAAGGCATTGCTGTTGTTTATTTATGTGGTTTTTCCAATAGACAGTGAACTTCTGGAAGGCAGATACCATGCTTCAGCTTTGTGTATCCTCTATAACTAGCAAAGAATTTAGCATATGCTCTGTATTAAACATAATACATGAATATTAGCACATTTCCCATATTTTAAAAGATTCAATGACCTTGCTTCATCTTCAGCATACAGTACACACTCTTCAGCTCCTCTCCCATACCATCTCTTCCCACTTTCTATTTTATATTTCAACAGTAAGGAAATACCACTTTTCATTGTCTCATACTGATTTACATCTCTTTGCTTTTGTAAACAATGTTGCTCATGCCCAGAACAAATCCCCACCTCCCATTTTCTGTGCAGTAAACTTCCATTCATTCTCAAATATTTGCTTTAAGCATCAGGTTTCTTGGAAAGTTGCTGTGCATTCTCTCCTTTCCCTTTCCTACAACTTTAGGCTCCTTCTCCTTTAGCATTTTAGAAAACTTTTCCTTCATTACAGTACTTTTCATATTATTTTCTACCTGTTGCTCTTATTGTCTTTCTCTTCTGAGAAAAAAATTAAATCTTTTTTACATCCTCAGTACATAACAAGACACATGGTGGGGACTCAATAATATTGAAAAAGGGTGAACATAATAAATCCAGAACTATGTCCTTGATCCCTGTCCTGCTTGTCTGAAAAATTTCCATTGCATCATGACACTTTACATGAAAAGATTTCTCTCCAAGATAATCACACAGTATTTCAATGATGCCTTCATTGCACAGTACATTCTAAATTCTGCATTAAATAGGAAACAGATTAAGATGCTGTAAGAGAGACCACAAAGATATAAAATAAGGTTAAAGTTTTCTGCTATCTCTTATAACATTCTAGAGATGATTGTCTTAGTCTACTGTTAGTTTTTTTCTTCCCTACACCAACCAATTCTCCAATTATCTGACACCAACCTGGTGTCCTACAATTGAGTTCTGATACTGACTAACCAGAATTGATATCAGACTCCACAGATTAAGGACTTAATCCCACAAGATTGCCCTCACTTCAGATGCCAATCTAAAGTAACAGGTCCCCACATTACCCATACTTCTGTTTGACATAGTTACAAAGTTAGAGGTTCCCATAACTGTTTCTCCATGTTTGATAATTTGCTGGAACTACTGACAGGGCTCTGAAAAAGGCTATAAACTTTGTTATCCATTCCGTTCCGTTCAGTCATGTCCGACTCTTTGCGACCCTGTAGACTGTAGCCTACCAGGCTTCTCCGTCCATGGGATTCTCCAGGCAAGAATACTGGAGTGGGTTACCATTTCATTCTCCAGGGGATCTTCCCGACCCAGGGATCGAACCCGGGTCTCCCGCATTGGGGGCAGACGCTTTAACCTCTGAGCCACCAGGGAAGCCCATACACTTTGCCTTCCAACTCCATGACAGTGGTTCTTTGGATCAGGACTCCGGTGAAGAGGTGCATAGGGTGATTTCCTTAAGAGTCCTGATCCAAAGAACCACTGTCATGGAGTCGGAAGGCACTGCCCTTTTAGGACATGAATATATGTTCCCAAACCTGAAAACACTGTGTACCCTATCATTTATGAATTTTTATGAAGGTTTTGTTATCTAGGTATGGTTGATTAAATCACTGGCCATTGATTATTAACTCAGTCTCCAGCCAATTTCTCCTCCCTGGAGGCTGAAGAGTGGGACTGAAAGTTCTAAGCTTCTAATCAAGGGTCAGTCTTTCTGGTGACCATCCCTTATCCTAAAACTATCTAGGGGCTTCTCAAGTGTTGCCTCATTATAACAAAAGACACTTCTATCACTCATTGCTCAGCAAATTCCATGGGTTTCAAAATCTCTGTGCCAGGAATCAAGGACAAAGACCAAATATGTTTCTTAGCACAGCAGCGAAGGGTCTGTTACGTGAAGTTGTTCAGTCACCCAAATTATTTCTTTCTTGTTTCTCCAGTTGCTCTTGGCTAGGTAGTTGAAGTTAAGTTGCCACTATGAAAACTCAACAGTCTATGGGAGGGCAAGAGAGGATTCAGGAGATAAGATTTCTTTTAATCTTGTGAAATGGGAGTTACATATATCTATATATCATTTCAGCTTACATTCTGTTTGGAAGACATCTAGCTATAAAGAAAACTAGAAAATGTATTCTCAAGCTGGGTGGCCTACGCCCATCTAGTAAAGTTCTTATGGAAGAGGAGAGATCAGTTCTTAGAAAACAAATAACAGTAAAATTCAAGTTCTTATTTTGAAATTATTTTTCTGGCCCAAAGCACATTATTTTGACAGTCAGTTGGTGTTTCAGGAGCAAACACAGTGCAGTGTCTATGAGTGTAGGTTCTGGAGCCAGTTCAAACTGAGCTCTAATCATTGCTGGGAGTGTGGCCTTTTGACAAATTTGCTAAACTTTCTGTGTTTCTTATCACTCTCAATTGGATGTAACAAAAGTATCCACTCTTTACATTGAGAATTAAATAAATTAATATAGAAGGAAAGCTTAATATGTTTCGGACACAATGCAAACTCAATATAAAAGTTCGCATTTATTCTATCTATTCCCCCAGGTATTCACACTTAATTTTCTCCTTGTGGATGTAAAGAAATATTTATTGAGTGAAAGACCAACCTAACTAAATGGTAAGTGTGCTCTATATATTAAACAACTCAAGAAATGAATATCTTTGTAACCTGTGTTCAATTTCTGTTCATTTCTACTTTTGTCCTCACTTGGAGATTCTCTGTAGTTACTTTTTTATACTATCAGTGTATCTTCCTTTAGAAGCCATCTCTTTCTAATTTACTGATTGTAGTATCTTTAAATTTTTCCTACCAGGTAATTGAATTGATTAAGGCTGTGTGAAATAGAATTAAATAAGCTATGGGAGATAATCCAAGCGACATTTTTATGACATAAAGTAAGCATACATTTTAGTGCATTGTCCTTGTGAATCTTTTATTATCAAAGTATATTTTTGCCTATTTCCTGTATCTATGGATAGCATTACCGAAGAAGTGTCTCTGAAGAACACGTTATGAAGTTTAATATACACTTAGAGAAAATTACCAAAAACCGAATAAAGTTTTTAAATGTGGATATAAGAGGAATTAAAAAATGCAATTAAGTACCACAACATGTTGAATGAAAATTTATTTTACTCTCTATAAAAAAAACAAACAAACAAAGAAAACAGAAACCTAATTAGAGTTTATTGGTAAAAATATCCATGAGGCAGTCTTCCTTTGGTCTATAGATCACAAGAAATTAGAGGCTTTCCAAGTAAATGTATGGCATATACTCAGACACATTTTTGAAGGCACTTCCTCTGATGCTGCCTGAGTATGCAAGTCTCTCCTTCTGTGTCTTTTTTTATTTTATCATTATTTTTTTTTTTACATGCTATCCCCTGTTTTGCATTCTGGCCAGGATAAATCTATTTTTATCCTTATTCTGTCATATTGCAATCAGGAAGCAAAACAGTGATGGTGACACTATTAGGGAAGACAGGAAGTTTTGGAAGCAGCTAAAATTGAAGTATATGCAGATATACAGATGAGACCACCCTTTTGGTAGAAAGTGAAGAAGAACTAAAGAGCCTCTTGATGAAAGTGAAAGAGAAGAGTGAAAAAGTTGGTTTACAACTCAACATTCAGAAAACTAAGATCGTGGCATCTGGTCCCATCACTTCATAGCATATAGATGGGGTAACAGCGGAAACAGTGGCTACTTTATTTTTCTGGGCTCCAAAATCACTGCAGATGGTGATTGCAGCCATGAAATTAAAAGACGCTTACTCCTCGGAAGGAAAGTTATGACCAACCTAGACAGCATATTAAAAAGCAGAGATATTACTTTGCCAACAAAGGTCTGTCTAGTCAAGGCTATGATTTTTCCAGTGGTCATGTATGGATGTGAGAGTTGGACTATAAAGAAAGCTGAGTGCTGAAGAATTGATGCTTTTGAACTGTGGTGTTGGAGAAGACTCTTGAGAGTCCCTTGGACTGCAAGGAGATCCAACCAGTCCATTCTAAAGGAGATCAATCCTGGGTGTTCATTGGAAGGACTGATGTTGAAGCTGCAACTCCAATACTTAGTCCACCTGATGTGAAGAGCTGACTCATTGGAAAAGGCCCTGATGTTGGGAAAGATTGAAGGCAGGAGGATAAGGGGACAACAGAGGATGAGATGGTTGGATTGCATCATCAACTCAATGGACATGGGTTTGGGTGGACTCCAGGAGTTGGTGATGGATAGGGAGGCCTGGTGTTGTGCAGCTTATGGGGTCGCAAAGAGTTGGACACAACTGAGCTACTGAACGGACCTGAACTGAAGATTGAAGTCCAATAGGGTATGTATGCATGTGTGTGTGCGTAGTTTGATGCTGCAGTTATAGTTGTCTGCCCAGCCCCCAGCAACTCCTAGACTTCCAAGAAGCCAGAGATCCTAGTTATTGAACCTGAATGACAAATGATATGACAAATGGGTAATGAAAGTATCTGTTGTCTTAAATTGCTGCTCAATAGCCATATGCTGTGTGCTCAGTTGTATCTAATTCTTTCCAACCCCATGGACCATAGCCCAGCAGGCCCTCCTGTCCATGGGATTCTCCAAGCAAAAATACTGGAGTGGGCTGCCATGTCCTGCTCTAGGGGATCTCCCCTACTCAGGGATGGAATCAGAATCTCTTGCATCTCCTGCATTGGCAGGCAGATTCTTTACTACTGAACCACCTGGGGATCTTGCCCAGTACCCATAGTCATCTTTTATATCTGCCAGGAGAGTACAGAGTTTTGTCCCTTCATCCCCTTCAAAGATTTTTTTGTTTGCTTTTTACTCAATGCAAAGTCCCTTTTATTTTCTCACTAGCAAGGAAGAAAACAACATATAAATTTTAAGGAACAAAAGTCAATGCATAGCAGTGCCCTTTTTAGAAAAGTCTCTTGCATTCTCCAACAATGTGTGCATATGCAACTGTACTGGCATATTCTTTAATAACTGGACTGTCAAGAGTATAATGCTGTGCTTAGTCTTGCAGTCATGTCCAACTCTTTGTGACCCCATGGACTGTAGCCCACCAGGCTCCTCTGTTCTTGGGGATTCTCCAGGCAAGAATACTGGAGTGGGTTGCCATGCTGTCTTCCAAGGGATCTTCCCAATGTAGAGGTCGAACCCAGGTCTCCCACACTGCAGGCGGATTCTTTACCAACTGAGCCACCAGGGAATCCCATCAAGAGTACCGTAAGCAGAAACAAATCCAAACAGGCCATCCTTATCTAAATATTGTTGGCAATATTGAGTCTTTTTTCACATTTCATCACTATGAAATGGCTTTTCTCTTTCCATCTTCCAACTCTTAAAGTCCTTTGTGATTATATTGGAACACTCAGATAATTGAGGAAAATCTCCCAATTTAAAGTATCTGATAAGAAACCTTAATTTCATCTACAACCTTAACTTCTCTATCCATGTAACATAGCATTGTCACAGGTTTCCGGGATTAGAACGTAAACATCCTTGGGGGACTCTTCCTTTTTTCCCTGCCTACCATAAAAGTCATGTAATTATATTAGTATTAGAACACATAATTTCTTGTACCTATAATCTAACAAGGTAAAGGATAAGTAAACCAGATCATTAGGTTTAGAACCGGGATTTGACCTAAATACTATTCTCCTGAGCACTTTAATATCTTGTTTCCTCAAAATGCCCTTTTAAAACTTGGATAATACTCAAATCAGATTCTGGATGTAAATTAAAGCACATTTAATGAACAGCACACAATTCAATTGTCCTCCAATTCTCTTTAGCATTCAGTCAGCTGACACTTGCAGGTTTTCAAACAGTTTCATAAAGAGAAACACATAAACTCTGCTGTAGGGAATACACTGAATTTGAAACTAAGATTTAATGGGGTTGCGGAGAGTCGGACACGACTGAGTGACTGAACTGAACTGAACTGAATTTCAAACTATGGAAAATTTTAGAAAGATGAGCAAAAAGATGCTTGCATTTACAGTGGATTTGGAAATATAAAATTATTTTTGTTACTGTCAATGTGCAATATCTGTTTTACAAATAATTAGCATTTTATTGATGTTTTATTTCAACAGAGTATTTAAAAAATACCATAATGTTAATTTGATGATCTTACTTTAGTAAATGCTCATATATGTTACTAGAAACAATAATATACTCATTCCAAGTAATATGCAAGCATATATTTTTAATTTAACTAAGATATTTACTATGTGCTTATTTTATGCATCATTTTATAAGGATGCAGACTCCTAGAATTTACATATCTAGTAGATGAGAGAATAAAGACAAACTCATATAAAACATTCCCTTGATATCTCCTCATGTTTTGCTTTAATACAACTAATATAAAATATAATTTCTCTCTCTTTTTTTCTGTGGTTAACCAATGCAGTTTGGTTAACTGAACTACAGTCTTCTTGAGAAAACAGGACAGGTAGAGGAAAACTCTATTTTTGTTTCAATTATTTTAGGTGAATGAACGTAGCTGATTTGTGCCTTTAGGCTCTGTACACACACTCACAATGATCAAAAGAGTAAAAAATTAAAGCACCGAAAGTGTCAGTAGATGCTTGTTACACACACACACACACACACCCCTTGTTTTTATATGGATCATGTTAAAAGAATGAAGATAATAAAGCTATATTGTACATGTATTTCATATTTGTCCTGCATATACAGAGACTAAGTAAATATTCACCAAATGAATGAGGTTTCCTCAATGAGTCTGAGGGGCTTTCCAGGTGACTCATACAGTAAAGCATCTGCCTGCAATGCAGGAGACCAAGGTTCGAACCCTGGGTCAGAAAGATCCCCTGGAGAAGGAAATGGCAACCCACTCCAGTACTCTTGCCTGGAACATTCCATGTATGGAGGAGCCTGGTGGGCTACAGTCCATGGGATCCCAAAGAGTCGGACACTGAGCAACTTCATTTTCACTTTCACTTTCAATGAGTCTATCCAACACATTAAGGTCTTTAAGGTTGCAAAGAAGAGACAGGCTCAGATAGCATTTAAAATAGAAATTTATTGAAAATGTACATGGGAATCTAGGAAAAGAAAACTTCATCTTTTAACCACATGGCCACTCTGAGTCCTAGGTTTTCTAACCCTGTATGTAGCCAAGCTTCCATTGAGTACTAGAGCATTATCTCAGATCCTTGTAAGATATGTAAGGATTTTTCTTAAAGAAAGCTTTTTTTCTTTATTTCTTTAATATCTATCATTGAAAAAATTTTTAATTTATTTTAATAGGAGGATAATTAAAATATTTTGATTGGAGGTTAATTGCTTCACCATATTGTGATGGCTTTTGCCATACTTCAGTATGAATTGTTCATGGGTATACATGTGTCCCCTCCATTCTGAACCTCCTCCAATTTCCCTTCTTACCCTATCCCTCCAGGTTGTCACAGAGCATTGACTTTGGGTGCCCCACATCATACATCAAACTCTCACTGGTTATTTATTTTACATATGGAAAATTTTGATACGTGGAACTAGTTTAATGACTCCATATCTTCATCACACAGCTGCAACAGCCATCAAGTCATTGCCACTCTTGTTTCTTTATTGTTTGCTCTACTGGACTTTACCTCTTTGGATTATTTTGAAGAAAGTCCTAGACATCGTATCATTTCATCTATACATATTTATAGGTGTGTCATATTAAAGTTGGCAAGTTGAATGTGAAATTTTAAAGTGCCTGGTTAAATCAATATTTTGTCAAATATTTTCTATTGGATTGTCTTCTATTATTGAATTGTAAGAATACATTATATGTTGCATGTATGAGTTGGCTTTTATGGATTTGTGTTTATATTTAAGCAATATCTTCTCTCACTGTATAATATGTCTTTTGAATCTTTTTATGGTCAAACAAAACTGAAGCAACTTAGGATGCATGCACACAGTGTATTTGACAAATAGAATTTCTTATTTTTATTGCAATCTATCTTATTGATTTTTGACCTTTATATATTTAGTAATTTTTCTATCCAGTGGAAGAAAGGTTTACCTACACCAAAGTCATGGATATGTTACTGTATGTTTCTATGGCTTGAGTGTTTGTGTCCCCCAAAATTCATTGGTTAAATTCCTAATGCTCCATATGATGGTATTAATAGGTGGCATCTCTGGGAATTTCTTAGGACAGGAGCATGGAGCTCTGACGAGTGAGATTAGTGTTTGTGGTAAAAAAGACCCTACTCCCCATCCCCTTCCACCATGTGAAGATACAGTGGGAAGTCAGTAGTCTGCAACTCGGGAGGAGGGCAATTGCCATAACCTGAACCTTCTGTCACCCCAGTCTAGCCCTTTTAGCCTCCAGTACTATGGGAAATAAACCTCTGTTACGTATTCATTACCCAATCTGAGATATTTTGTTTAGCAGCCCAAGCAGACGAAGACATATGTTATTTTCTAAAAACTATTTTTTTAACTTTCACATTTATCTTCAATCTAACTGGAATTTATATTTGCATAATATGAAAAGCAGGGGCCAAGATTAACTTTTTAATGTGGTCATTTAATTGTCTCAGCAGTATCTATTGAATGCAAAACCCTTTAACACAATCTATGGTACCTCTATCTTTTATTAGATGAGAATATGTGTATGGGTCTCCATCAGTATTACAGTATTTTGATAACTGCAGCTCTATATATAAAAGAATAAGTCCTCTAGAAATTTTCTTAGTTTGTTTTGGCTTGGTCCTTTGCTTTTCCATAGCATTTTAAAATATACTTGGCAAATTCCACCAGAAATTAAAAAGCAAAAGGCTGCTGATCTTTTGATTAGAATCAAAACTATGTATCAGTTAAAAAAAAAAAGGTATCTTTCCAAATAGTGAGTATTCTAATCCAGGAACATGGTATATCTCTCCATTTATTTAATGACTAGCAATAATGTTTTGTTCTGTTTTAATAGAGATTTCCTCTAAAGAAATTTAACATCATTCATTAGTTTACTCCTACTACTTTTTTATGTCTTTGTAAATGGTATTTTTAAATTTCATTTCCTATTTGCTGATTGTACTAGAAATGCATTTAGGTATTAATTGGTATGTATTATTTGGGTATTAACTTTGTAACTTATGTCCTTGCTAAAGTTATTTATTAATTCTAATATTTTTCTGTAGATGCTTTTAAATTTTCTATTTTACAAACAATAGTTTCATTTTTTTATCCAAAGCCTTATACCTTTTATTTTCCTTGCTTCACTGTATTGGTTAAAACATCCAGTATGTGATTGAATAAAAGCAATACATCGTTTTTAAAATTTTTATTTATTTATTCTGACTGTTCTGGATCTTCATTGCTGTGTGGGCTTTTCTCTGGTTGCCGTGAGTGGGTTTCTCATTGTAGGGAAAGAGAAAGTCGATCAGTTCAGTCCTGTCCGACTCTTTGCAACCTCATGGACTATACAAGCCATGGAACTCTCCAGGCCAGAATACTAAAATGGTAGTCTTTCCTTCCCTTCTCCAGGGGATCTTCCCAACCCAGGGATTGAACCCAGGTCCCCCATATTGCAGTGGATTCTTTACCAGCTGAGCCACCAGGGAAGCCCAAGAATGCTGGAGTGGGTAGCCTATCCTTTCTCCAGGGAATCTTCCAGACCAAGCAATCGAACCGGGGTCTCCTGCATTGCAGGCAGATTTTTTACCAACTGAGCTATCGGGGAAGCCCATTGCAGTGGCTTCTCTTATTGTGGAGCACAGGCTCTAGGGCATGTGGGATTCAGTAGTTGTGGCCCGGAGTCTCAGTAGTTGCAGTTACCAGACTTTACAACACAGACTCAATAGTTGCGGCACAGGGGCTGTTTCTCCACAGCATGTGGGGTCTTTCTGAACCAGGGTTTGACTCTGTGACTCCTGCATTGGCAGGCAGATTCTTTACCACTGAGTCACCAGGGAAGCCAAATACTAACATATTAATCTTTTGAATCTCAGTAAGAAAGCTTTCAGTATCCACTATTAAGTTTGATGATGTTTTAAAGGTTTTGTAGATGGTCTTTATCAGGTTAAACAATTATTCTACCTCTGATTTTTTTATGAATGGATTATTGTCGTGATCAATGATGACTGTCCTTATTTTTGTTAATGTGAGTTGCATTGCTTTTCCAATGTTGAACCAACCTAGTATTCCTGAAATAAGCCCAACGTGGCCAGGGTAGAACTATTTTTTATAATAAAGGTTGTGGATTTCTGATAGTTTATTTGGAAACTTTGCATCTATGTTTATAAAGCAGATTTTCCAGTAGTGGTTTTTTCCTTACATTTTAGTGACCTTTTCAACTTTTGATATCAAGTTTATGTTGGTCTCATAAAATGAATCAATATTTCTTTCTTCTTTATTTTTTGGGTCATTTTATATATTATTGGGAATTGTTTTAAGTATGTCTTTAGAAGAATATTAGGAAAATAATCTAAGCTTAAAAGTTTCTCTGTGGAAAGACCTAGAATTAAATGACAAATTATTTTAATAGATATGAGTATTCATTTTTTCTATTTCTATTGGATTCAATTTTGCTAAATTGTATTTTCTCATTTCATATCTATTTTCATATTTACTGGCATAAATCTTATTTATCATTCTATTTACTAATATTTTATTAAGTTTAGGATCTCTCACTTGATGTTACTTTTTGTTGCTGATACTAGAAATGTATTCCCTCTTTTTTATTACTAATCAATCTTAATATAAATGTTTAATTTTTATAAGTATTGTCAAAAAAGTGAGATGTGGGTTGTCTCTGCAGATATTAGAAGATATTATAAAAAATAAGATAGAGCTCATGAATAGAAAGATAAATTAATAGAGCAGGGAAAAAAGTTCATTTGAATGTGGACTTTTAATATTTGAGAAAATTGATACCTCAAATTAGGAGGGAAAAGATGGAGGCTTTAATAATTGGCATTGTTCCAACTAAATAGCTTTATGGAAAACAAAAAAATTGAAACCTCATCTTAAACAACTTCTGTGTGTGTGTGTGTGCGCGTGTGTGTGTGTGTAGTGGTTAGATCTGTTGGTCATCAACCCACATTTTCTACTAGATGAACTATCCCTGACATGGCCAGCCTATTTGTTCATTCTTATCAAGCTTGTCCAATAACAGTTCTGGTGCTGATCCCTACCTTAATCTGATAGAGAAGATGTATACATTTACATCCAGTAATCAATTTATATTCCACTGTAAAATATGTACAAAAATAAAAAGCCACAACAGCTTCAAGATTCTTCTTATAGCCAGTTAAGTACAATGTAATGAAATTATATGATTATTAATGTATGCTATATTTAATGCAGATATTCAAAGGGAGTAGTATGACTGATTATTCAAAAAACTAATAGTTCATTATTTCAAACTTTCTATTTCTCAGCTAGCTGATCTTCTCTCAAGTCATGTGCAACTGACTTTCCTTTGCATAGTTCATTTAGCTTGGAATCTGATGAAAGTATTCTGACTTCTTGGTAAGCTCTTGGAATAAGCCTCTGTTGCTCTGGGAAAATATCCAAAATTTATGGATCAGTAATCTAATTCAGATTGGCAACTCCTATGGAATGAACTAAATTTCCCTTTTACTGTGTTCACCCTCTCAGGTGGAGCACCTGGTCACAAGCTCGGTTCATCACCTCAGCCCAGTTCTCAAAATCACCTTCACAAGCCATGTTTCTGCCTTTTATGTAGCATCCAATTTCCAAGCCTGTGCTGATAAGTTGGATGACATGAATGAGGATGTAAATGCCATATCTGACAGTTTTTGTAGCTCAGTGTCTTCCTTCTGTACCACAGATTTCAGGCTTTCTGAGTAGATAAGATTCAGTATAGAGTGTTATTTTATTCAACGGGAAATGGTAAGTGCTAACTTAATATGATCGTGTATATGAAGAGTCTTGATTGGGAACAAACAGTGTAAAAAATTCTAAAAGAAGCATAACTTTGGGAAGAATAGAACACACATTCTTTCAATCATTCTAGAAAATATGCTGAGAAAAAGGTAGAGGGTGTGATACTACCAGCTAAAAACTTTGAACTTTTGAGATCATAGGAATATTTTCAAGGTAATAGAGTCACAATGGTACTTAGATTCTAGTCTCAGCTCTTTAAGTTTTATGACTTTGAACAATACTTTATGATGCCTGTCTATATCGTTGAAGGACTGGTGCAAGTAACCATTAACAGCCTTTCAGTTTCACTGTGGTGAATCTAAACCTTGTTATCTTGATATCTTCACTTTGAGACATAGATAGGACTGGATTTTCAATTGACTAAATCTAACTACTTTGTCTTGAGGTATATGGAAATTCCCTTTCAAAAAAGCATCTACCTAACCTGTGCTTTGGATATGAAAATAAACTTATGGCATCTCTTTTTGATCATGAAAGAGTTTTAGTTATCAGGAGAAATGGTTTCTAAGGGATTACCAATCTATGAATCTAGACTTCTTAGAATAAATGTTCTCTGAATAGAGTGCAAGAAAGGAACACAAATGGAAGAGGAAAGTATTTTAAAAAGAGGGACAAGAAACCTCATCTTACTCTGAAACTAACTTTAAGTCAATGTTTTTGATAAATAGCAGTCAACCTCCAGGGGACTTTTCAATAGGCTTTCCCATTTGGTTCCCACAGGTATGCTAAACAGAAGCCAAGGGAGGAAAAAAATCCACTCCACTAAAAACTGTCTGTGAGAGGAGCTATGGCAGAAACTATATCTGATCTTCACTGATAATAGTGTTACATAAAGTTCGTAAGATGTCCAGAATACCAAACACCGACAGAAGATATATATGCTATGATGAAGGAAAATATGTGTTAACATGTACAGATACATCTTAAAGAAACATAAAACAGATGAAAGAGTAATGAACTGCTTATTGTGATATAATTATTTGTGTATCCATCTATCCTGGCATTCCAACATATGTATTAACAAAATTATGCAAAACAGCTGTAGAATATTGAATATGTTTCCATGCATGTGATGGAGTAAAACTCAAAGGAAGCATAATTTTAAGAAAATAGAAGATATGATCCTCCAATAATTCCAGAATATTTACCAATAAAGAGGCAGAGTTTGGAATCATATAACATACAACCTTCAAAATTTTGGGGTCCAAGACTATTCCCAGGGTATTAGAGAATGTTTGTAAAAATTCATTCCACAAGGGGCAGGTAGCATTTGACCTCTTGAAATTAGCACCATTCTCACAACAGATGTGAGCTGAAAGTGGGAGAAAATAAATAAATAAATAAATAAAGGCCCCCATCAACTCTGACTGCAGGGGGATCATTTTTACAGGCAGAAAGTAATTATCCAGCTGGAAGTCAGCCAGAACACCAGAGAGAGTGAACATCCTTATCCCATCTCACAATTCTGTGGGATTTTTAATGAACACAAGTGGTCATGACCTTGAGTTTTATGTTCCATACACAAAAAGAACTTAACAACAATGCTGGGGTGTTGCTTCCATCGACCTAAACTGCAGGGCACTGATTCAGAACCAGCAATTAAATCTGTGAACACTAGGAGGATAATGAGGACCCCTGCAAAAATTACTCAGTTCAATTCAATCACTAATTTTATAGAAGAGTAATATTTGGCTGCTAATAGCAAACTGCAAAAGTGCTTAGCAATTTTCTATAGAAGAATTTAGTATTTCAATGACAAAATGAAGATAGTCTATGAGGGTTTAATGCTGCTTCTGCTGCCACATAGACCAGCTCTTCCATCTTCCCCAACATCATTTTTACTGTATTTTTGTTCATTAGTCATGGTTTCCCTGTCTTGGACTAATTTTGCACACATGTATTTGATCTGCAGTGAATGGATGACAGATTAGCCAGATTGCAAATCATAATTGAGCAGAGATCCATGTAATGTAAATCACATAACCCAGCATCCACTTCTGTTTGCCAAGACAGCATTCCTGGAAGTTGCCAAATAAAATGACAGTCCTCAGATTGAATACCAAGCATTATTTATGAGATGGTAGACTTTTGAGAGCCTCTTAACACACACCAAGCTCTGACTTTGTGGCTACAGACCATGAATAACCAAAAAGAGAAAGCCTCTCAGAGGATGTAATGGGATCACAAGACAGAAATGGGAAAGTGTCACTTTTGATCACTTAGTACGTGCCAGACTTTGTACTGGGAATTTTACATGTAGTATTTCATTAAATTTTCTCAGTAACTGAATGGGTACTATTAATGATATTTACAAATAAGGCTTCTGCTGCTGCTGTTAAGTCACTTCAGTCGTGTCCAACTCTGTGTGACCCCATAGACGGCAGCCCACTAGGCTCCACCGTCCCTGGGGTTCTCCAGGCAAGAACACTGGAGTGGGTTGCCATTTCCTTCTCCAATGCATGAAAGTGAAAAGTGAATGTGAAGTCACTCAGGTGTACCCAACTCTTTGCAACCCCATGGACTACAGCCTACCAAGCTCCCCTGTCCATGTGATTTTCCAGGCAAGAGCACTGGAGTGGGTTGCCATTGCCTTCTCCACAAATAAGGCAGAGGGGTGTTAACTTCTGTGCAGGAATGCAAGCAACTAATACCTCTGTCTTCACCTCCCTGAACTTCTTTGCAACTAAAAATGAAAAACACACATAGACCTAGTCTACAAGTTCATGTTATTTACATAAATCTGAGAAGAGAAACATTATGGAATGAATAGTCCATATAATCACATCTTTTGTAAAACCTTGACAATTAAATTGTAGTTTATATAGCTAACCGTAGACAATGATGTTTTATTGTGCCAGGCATTTATTTTCCCATTTCCTTTAAACACATCCCCTCAACACTTCATTTGTTGCACTCTATTGAGGGAGCCAGTCTTTCAAATTATTTCTTGGATTCACTTGCTTCTGTAAAAATTCAGCTAATAGGAAGGAACTAGCATGACATTGAAGGACAGGATACATAAAAAAGCAGGATACGTGTTCTCTTCTCTCTGCCTCAAGCAGTAACCAGTGAATTTCTTCTTTCCTGGCTTCAGCTCCTGCCAAACTAGTCCTTCCTCTCTGCCCCTAGATGCTGTTGTCAGTTACACAATTTTCTTAATTTCATTTTCAAGTTGTTTACTGTTACTTCATAGAAATAAAATTGATCTTTGTATTGATCTGGTGTCCTGCGATACTGATGAACTCTTTTGCTGCTTATAGTAATTGTTATTTGTGGTTTCCTTAAGATTTTTATGTAAATGATCATATCTTGTGCAAATAGAAGTGGTTTATTCCTTCCTTTCCAATCTGGTTGCCTTTTGTTTCTTTTCCTTGTCTCATTGCCCTGGCTAGAATCTGAAGTACAATGTTGAATAGAAGTGGTAAAAGCAAATATCATTGTTCTGTCTGATTTTAAGGTGCAAACATTCAGTCTTTTGTCATTAAGTATGATGTCAGCTGTGTGTTTTTTGTAGGTACACTTTATCAGGTTGAGGTGATTTTTTTTATTTCTCATCTGTTTATTTTTGTCATAAAAAGGTGTTGGATATGTTCAGTTACTTTTTCTATGCTTTTTGAGATAATGATGTGCTTTTAGTCTTTTAATCTGTTAATATGATGTATTGAATTAAATTAATTTTGGATTTTAAACAAATGTTGCTTTCCTGGGCTAAATTCCACGTGGCCAGGGTGTATAATCCTTTCCATATTTTGTAGATTCAGTTTGCTAGCATTTTGTTAAGAATTTTTGCATCTGTATTCATAAGGGGTATTAGTATGTAGTTTGCTTTCTTGTTTTAACTTTGTCTGGTTTTGTTATCAGGATATTATTAGCCTCATTGAATGAAGAGTTTTTCTTTTTCTGTGTTTTGTAATATTTTGTGAAAGATGTGCTCTAGATATTGGTAGAATCCAACAATGAAATCATGTTACCTGGAATTTCTTTGTGTGAAATTTTAACCACTAATTCAATCTTTTTGTTTTTCGATGTTCAGATTTTTTAATTACTTCTTGGATCAGTATCAATAATTTATATATTTCATGGATTTATTCATTTCATCTAGGTTTTCTAATTTTTGGCATTCAATTATTAATATTTTCTTATAATCATTTTTATTTCCATAAATTCAGTAGAATATTTTTTCTTTCATTCCTAATTTTATTTACTGTGTATTTTCTCTTTTATTCTTGATCATTCTAACTAAAGGTTTGTCAGTTTGATCTTTCCAAAGAACTAATTTTTTATGTCATTGATTTTTCTCTGTTGCTTTTAAATTATATCACCTATTTTTACTCTAATTTTATTATTCATTCTTTTGTTAGAATTAGGTATGTTTTGCTTTTTCTAGTTTCTTATGGTGCAATGTTAGGCTATTTCAAGTATTTGTACTTTAAAAGCTTTTATCACTAAAAAAATCCCTCTAAGGGATGTTTTACTTCATTCTACAAGTTTTAGTATGCTAGAATTATTTTTTTATTCATCCAGAAGCATTGCCTAATTTTTCTTGTGATTTATCTTTGACCCACTGGTTATTCAAAATAGTGTGTTTTATTTTTATTTTCACATATTTGTGAATTCCTAAATTTTCTTCTTTGTTTTTAACATTATTCAAAATTTTGGTCGAAAACGTACTTTATATGAACTTACTCTTTTTAATTTATTGACAACTTGTTTTACATCCTAGTGTATAGTGAAAGTGAAAGTGAAGTGAAGTCGCTCAGTCGTGTCCAACTCTTTGCAACCCCACAGACTGACTGTAGCCTACCAGGCTCCTCCGTCCATGGGATTTTCCAGGCAAGAATACTGGTGTGGGTTGCCATTTCCTTCTCCAATGTATAGTAGATCATGGATAATGTCCTATGTACTCAAAAAGAATGCATATTCTACTGTTATTAGGTGAAGGATTCTATAAAGGTAGAGTGGATAGAATTATACTTATAGATTATATATATCTTGGTTAATGATGATGACATATATAGTTGGTTAATGATGTAACCCTTTTTACTTTTTGATTGGTTGGTCTATACATTATTGAAAATTGGGAAATGAAATCTACTATGATTGTGAATTATATATTTCTCCTTTCAATACTGTCAGATTTTGCTTCATCTTTCTGATATTATGTTTTTAGATATACATTTGTAATTGTTATAACTTGCTTGTAGAATGACCCCCCTTATCATTATAAATTGTCCTCCTTTGTACCTATTAAATTTTTTGCTTTTAAATCTATTTTGACTGACATTAATCATGTCAATTCAGATCTCTTTTGGTCATTGTTTGCATAGTATATCTTTTTTTTTTCATTCTTTTCTTTCAGCATGTTTATTTTAATTTAAAGTGTTTCTTGTAGCTAGCATATGGTTTCATCATTTTTTAAACTACTCTGATAATTGCTGCCTTTTGATTTGCAGATTAATAGGTTCGATTCATTTATATTTAATGCAATTACAGGTAAGGCTGGATTTACATCTATTATTTTTCTGTTATTTTTGTCTCTCTCTTCCTCCATTTCTGGAGTGGGTTCCCGACCCACGGATTGAACCTGTGTCTCCAGCATTGGCAGGTGGATTCTTTACCACTAGTGCCACCTAGATCTTTTCCAGCATATCATTAATCATGTTTTTTTTTTTTTTTTGCTATAATTTTTAGTTATTTTCTTAATGATTATCCTAGAGATAAAAATTATTATCTTAACTTAAAACAGTCTATTTTGGATTTGGATTAGAGCTGACTTTGTTTTAATAGTATATAGGAACTTTGTTCCATAATACATCCATTCTATCTACCCTCCTTGTCTGTTTATGTATACAACAATTATATGCAATGCATTTTTACTATTTCTATGCTTTATTAATAGTTGAAAACAAACCTAGCAAACTGGAGGTGATGACACCCTAGAAACCCAAGCAATGAGAGAAATAACCTTGCATTTATCCCCTTTTTAAAAGAATTAAATGCACCATAGGAAAAGTAGATTAAAAGAAGAAAAGGGGAAAGCCCTATGCATAAGTAGGGAGAGGGAAGAGACCCAGAGGAGAAACAGCCCCCTGCACCACAGGTTTCCTTGAATAAATTTTCCTCAAATTTTTGCAATTTACAGAATTCCAAGAAAGTGTTTGCTAATTTACAGAATTCAAAAAAGCTGATTTTGACATGTTTTTGCTAGTGTTTTTATTGCTTTTTCACTTGAGAAGCTTTATGAAGGACCTTGTGCCCCTTTCCGAAGTTCTATTCCTAGAAACATTTTAGGGAATATTTTAATATAACCTCTTCTTGTACATGTATAAAAGCAATTGTTAAGAACAATTTAATGTCCAATATAATGTGAGTCACAAACAGAAGCCACATATGTTATTTTAAATATTTACTGGTTATATTAACCTAAGTAAAAAGAAGCAAGTAAACTTAATTTTAATAAGCTATTTAACTCTATATATTCATATAGTTACTTTAACATATAGTCATTAGAAAACATTGAACTATTTCATATACTTTTTTGCATACCAATTCTCTGAAATTTTGTGTGTATTTTAACTTACATTGTAATTCATTTCAGACTAGCCGTATTTAAAGTATACAAGAGTCACATACAGCTAGTGACTATCATGTTTAGGGTATAGTTATAGAACATATTACTTGAGTTATTAACTATTCTGCCCCTTGCAAACTGAATTACATTGTTGTTATTTATTTATGTATCCTTTAAATTTTCTGAACTTGTAAAATATGAACTTAAAATGACTTTTACTTTACAGTTTTGTCAAAATACTGAAAGAGATGGGATTACCAGACAACCTGACCTTGAGAAACCTGTATGCAGGTCAGGAAACAACAGTTAGAACTGGACACAGAGCAACAGACTGGTTCCAGATCGGGAAAGGAGTACAAGGCTGTATATTGTCACCCTGCTTATTTAACTTATATGCAGAGTACATCATGAGAAACACTAGGCTGGAGGAAACAAAAGCTGGAATCAAGATCACTGGGAGAAATATCAATAACCTCAGATATGCAGATGACACCACCCTTATGGCAGAAAGTGAAGAACTAAAGAGCCTCTTGATGAAAGTGAAAGAGGAGAGTGAAAAAGTTGGTGTAAAGCTCAACATTCAGAAAACTAAGATGATGGCATCTGGTCCCATCACTTCATGGCAAATCGATGGGGTAACAGCGTCTGACTTTATCTTTGGGGGCTCCAAAATCACTGCAGATGCTGATTGCAGCCATGAAATTAAAAGACGCTTACTCCTTGCAAGGAAAGTTATGACCCACCTAGACAGCATATTAAAAAGCAGGGACATTACTTTGCCAACAAAGGTTTGTCTAGTCAAGGCTATGGTTTTTCCAGTAGTCATGTATGAACGTGAGAGTTGGGCTATAAAGAAAGTTGAGTGCTGAAGAATTGATGTTTTTGAACTGTGGTGTTGGAGAAGACTCTTGAGAGTCCCTTGGACTGCAAGGAGATCCAACCAGTCCATTCTAAAGGAAATTAGTCTGGGTGTTCATTGGAAGGACTGATGTTGAAGCTGAAACTCCAATACTTTGGCCACCTGATGGGAAGAGCTAACTCATTTGAAAAGACCCTGATGCTGGGAAAGATTGAAGGCAGGAAGAGAAGGGGATGGCAGAGGATGAGATGGTTAGACAGCATACCGACTCAATGGACATGGGTTTGGGTAGACTCCGGGAGTTGGTGATGGACAGCGAGACCTGGCGTGCTCCAGTTCATGGGGTCGCAGAGTCAGACACAACTGAGCAACTCAACTGAACTTGTTGGCCAAGTTTAATTCACTGCATGCTTTTGTAAATACAGTCTTATTGGAGATCAGCCATACTCATTCATTTGTTTACTTCCTGTGGCTTCGTTTGAACTAAAATGGCAGAATTCACTAGTTGAGACAGAGATTATATTGCTTGAAAAGCCTAAAATACTTATTATCCAGCTCCTTATATAAACAGTGTGTTAGGTCTTGCTTTAGATAGTTATAAGGATTAAATTATTTAACACATGTAAAATACTTTAATAGAAGTTAACATAGAAGTATTTCTCATATATTAGCTAAAATTAAAATAGACACAGAGAAGAAATGTATCTGGAATACTTTGTACCTGAAAATACTGCAAACAGCAGAAAAGAACAGCTTTCCCCACTTAGCTTAATTAGCCGAAGTATGTTGTTCTTAACTTTGATGAATTTTAAGATAAAACAGATACAATAGTTTTTATTTGGAGGCACAATAACCTCATCATGTAAAGCATATTTAGAAACTCTATTATGCCAATGCATTTCAAATTATGGTGCTTTACCTATAACATTTTCGTGGCATTTACTCCAAATGTGATTTTTTTACAATGGTAAAATGAAAGGTCAGCTTTAGGAGCATTATATCAAAATTTTCTACCCAAGTCCTTGACCCAGGAGATACTACATAAGTGTGAACCAATGGGATTTTTTTAAGCTATCTCAAATATTGGCAAATATGCCACCAGGTTAGGGAGAAGAAGAGTCCAAAGGAGATGTCATGAGGGAATTTCCAGTCTTGATCCCATGCAGTAATTATAGTCATTAACTCCAAGTAGTTGTCAGTCACAGAAGGTAATTTGTTTAAAACAAACATCATATGAAATAATGTTAGGGCACCATTGGTATGTAGCTACTGTCTTCCCTGTTCTCATTAGGACAATTTATTTTTAAATAAGTTTCAAACAGATAGAAAATTTAATTGAAGTCCACTGATTGTTTGTATTCTCTCCTTCCATTTGTGCCACATACATCCAGGCTTTAACCAACATTACAGAGTATGTACTCTGCCTGATGCTGTGGGCACTTAAAATTAACAGTTGGAATTTTGTTCTCTAGGAGTTAAAATTAAGTAATTAAGTATAATATGAAGCCAAATGTATTTACTACCAAGTTATTTTGTGCTGTGGGACAACAGAAGGACAAGAGGCCAGTCTGATTGACACGGCCTGGAAATGTTATGTGGAAATGCCCTTTGATTTGAGCCTTCATGGGTAGCTTGGCATTTCCTGACTTCAAAACAGTCCCTGGTGATTGAAACTTTAAGATATCAATATATATGAGGGCTTCCCTGGTGGCTTAATGGTAAATAATCCACCAGCCGACACAGGAGACACAGGTTCAATCCCTGGGACAGGAAGATCCCCTGGAGAAGGAAATGGCAACCCACTTCAGTATTCTTGCCTGGGAAATCCCATAGACAAAGGATCCTGGTGGGTTCCAGTCCATGTGGTCACAAAGATTCCAATACAACTTAGCAACTGAACAAGAAGAAGAAGAATAGCACAGGGACCTCTATTCAATAGTCTGTAATAATCTATATGGGAATAGAATCTAAAAAAGAGTATATACATGTATGTGTATAACTGATTTACTTTTCTGTACAACAGAAACTAACACAACTTTGTAAATCAGCAATACTCCAAAAAATTAAAGAAAGAAATAAAAGATTGTTTGTGGAGTATTTTTGCATACTATGTTAACCATCAGTCAGTTCAGTTCAGTTCAGTCGCTCAGTCGTGACCAACTCTTTGCGACCCCATGAATCACAGCACGCCAGGCCTCCCTGTCAATCACCAACTCCCAGAGTTCACTCAAACTCATGTCCATCGAGTCAGTGATGCCATCCAGCCATCTCATTCTCTGTCGTCCCCTTCTCCTCCCGCCCCCAATCCTTTCCAGTATATCAGAGTCTTTTCCAGTGAGTCAACTCATCGCATGAGGTGGCCAAAGTATTAGAGTTTCAGCTTTAGCATCAGTCCTTCCAATGAACACCCAGGATAGACCTCCATACCCTGTAGGAAAACATGACCCAAGAGCAAGTTTTCAGGTAAGAATAAAACATATTTAAATTCTCAAAGTTCTCCCCAGTGGATAATGAAAGACAACAACAAAAAAAGGTATACAATGACCCTCGGGAGAGGTAAATTTCCCTTTATTCCATCTATCAATCTTAGTAACAGAAATAGATATTTATATATTTTTAGGAAAGAGGAAAAAAATTCTGAGTCTTTATAAGAGTAAACTCTCTCCCTGTATTGTCCTATTTAATATTTTCTATTATGATTCTCCCTTTGGATTAAGCCTTTTTCCCATGAAGCTGGTACAATAAGATAGACTGAGGTGACTAGTCAGTTCAGTTCAGTTCAGTCGCTCAGTCATGTCCAACTCTGCGCGACCCCATGAATCAAAGCACGCCAGGCCGGTGACTAGTAGAGGAAGCTTAAAGTTCTTGCTCTGGAGCATAGGGATAAAGCAGACCCCTCTTTTCTTGTTCTATATGTTCTTGGACTTATTGAAGGAGCTAGTAATTCAATGTGAGCTTAGAAAAGAGTTTGGCAAACTCATCATTATTGATATTTTGGCCAGATAATCCTTTGCTGGGAAGGGGAGGGGGCTGTCCTATGCATTATAGGATATTTAGTAACTTCTATGACCTCTACCCACTAGATACCAAAGCACTCCCCTGTGTGATAACTAAAATATCTCCAGACATTGCTAAACAACCCCTGGAGACAGAAAATTGTTCCCAGCTGACAACTACTGGCTTAGAGACAAAGCAGGACAAGAAGGCTTTCAGTATGTTCAGTTCTAAATATGGGGCTTGTCTCTTACAAACAGGAGAGTGTTAATGGTGCCTCATAATCCACTTAAGTACACAGAGCATTTTTGTTGTTCAGTCACTAAGTCATGTCCAGCTCTTTGCAAACCCATGGACTGTAGCATGCCAGGCCCCTCTGTCCTCCACTGTCTCTGGAGTTTGCTCAAATTTATGTCCATTCAGTCAGTGATGCCATCCAACCATCGCATCCTTTACAACCCCCTTCTCCTATTGCCTTCAATCTTTCCCAGCATCAGGGTCTTATTCAATGAGTTGGTTCTTCGCATCTTGTGATGAAATACTGGTACTTCAACATCAGTCAGTTTTTCCAGAGAATATTCAGGGTTGACTTCTCTTAGAACTGACTGGTTTGATCTCTTTGCTGTCCAAGGGACTCTCAAAAGTCTTCTGGAGCATCAACCTTCAGTCTTCTTTGTGGTCCAGTTCTCATAACCAGACATGACTACTGGAAAAACTATAGCTTTGATTATAAGGATCTTTGTTGTCAAAGTGATGTCTTTGCTTTTTAATATGCTCTCTAGTTTTGTCATAGCTTTCCTTCCAAGGAGCAAGGGTCTTTTAATTTCATGGCTTCAGTGAATGTGGAGCCCAAGGAATGTTGAATGTTGAATTTAAAGCCAGTTTTTTCACTCTCCTCTTTCACCCTCATCAAGAGGCTCTTTAGTTCCTCTTCATTTTCTGTCATTAGACTGGTATCATCTGCATATCTAAAGTTGATATTTCTCCTGGCAATCATGGTTCCAGCTTGTGATTTATCCAGCCTGGTATTTCACATGATGTACATTGCATAAGTATGAGTGAACTCCGGGAGTTGGTGATGGACAGGGAGGCCTGGCGTGCTGTGATTCATGGGGTCACAAAGAGTCGGACACAACTGAGCAACTGAACTGAACTGACACTGGATAAAAGTTAAATAAGCAGAGTAACAGTACACACAAAGCATATACATTAATAAATGTGGTTTTAAAACTTATAATGAAGAACTATAAGTTTTTCCTAGAACATCCTCTCTTCTAGTTCCCATTAGACACCTTATACTAAGTAGCCCTTCAAGGATTCAGATGTTGAGAATGCTAAGGTCATAGGTTACTACTAAATATATTTCAACCCAATTTATAATTTTAGCATTTTTTGATAACACATTAGATATACAGTTTAAAATAGTTTCTGGCTCCCAGTCACCAAAATAAATAAATAAAATGAGAAAGAATTTTCACTTACCAATAATTCAAGTTGGATTGAGAGAAAATGTAGCTTAACTTATGGCATAGAATGAACAAGAGGACAAAAAGAAACTTTAAAAACCTGGGGTATATGGCATCTCAAGGAATTGCTCTTTGAGTGGAACAAAATAGTATTTTCATCCTCCTGACCAATCTAAAGCAATTTTCCTTCTTTTGCCAAGAGAAAGCACATGAGAGAGCAAGAACAAGAATGTGTGTTAGAGAGAATTGTAGAAAATAAGATAACTGAGTAGAATAAGGCTAATTCAGGGTAAAAATAGTGCTTTTGGGGGATGAAGAAGAGTAGTGTTTAAATAAGAGCCCTAGTAATTTGGCATGAAAGTGAAAGTGAAGTTGCTCAGTCATGTCCAACTCTTTGCGACCCCATGGACTGTAGCCTAACAGGCTCCTCCATCCATGGGATTTTCCAGGCAAGAGTACTGGAGTGGATTGCCATTTCCTTCTCCAAAGGGTCTTCCCGACCCAGGGATCAAACCCAGGTCTCCCGCATTGTAAGCAAGACGCTTTACTGTCTGAGCCACCAGGGAAGTAAGTTATATTATTTAAAGCACAAATGTAAGCTGCTGCTGCTGCTGCTGCTAAGTCACTTCAGTCGTATCCGACTCTGTGTGACCCCATAGACGGAAGCCCACCGGGCTCCCCCATCCCTGGGATTCTCCAGGCAAGAACACTGGAGTGGGTTGCCATTTCCTTCTCCAATGTGTGAAAGTGAAAAGTGAAAGTGAAGTCGCTCAGTCGTGTCCGACCCTCAGCGACCCCACGGACTGCAGCCCACCAGGCTCCTCCATCCATGGGATTCTCCAGGCAAGAGTACCGGAGTGGCTTGCCATTGCCTTCTCCGAAATGTAAGCTAAAAGTGTATATTTTCATAGTTTGCCATATCAGACAGGATATGGAGAAGATGCCATTTCATTATAGTAGAAATACTCTAGTTTCTGGATATTGAATGGGGTGTTGTGCACAACACAAGTCTCCACTGAGAGATTTTAAGGGGAGATTTGACCATGACACACCTGAACAGAAAGCTGGCCTAGGATCAAGCTGTACATCCTGTATGGTACAAATGCTGAACTAATGAAATCTCACTTTATCCAAGGCCAAGAAAGGGTTGTAAAAAATTGAACAGAACAAAGGAAAGAAGAGAGCATCCAGAAGAATTGAATGCAGAATATTCTGAAAATGACCTAATGCACAATTCATAACATAATTTGACTACTTCAACAGAATTCAGTAAGGTGAGGCCACTAAAAATTAATGCAGTAATCCATGTGGAGAAAAAGACTAAGCTGAAAAGACAAAAAAGTAAGAAGAAAAGTGGCTGTATTAGAAAGGGTGATAGAAACACATGTACTCCAATGTTCATTGCGGCACTCTTTATAATAGCGAGGACATGGAAGCAACCTAGATGTCCATCTGCAGACGAATGGATAAGAAAGCTTTGGTACATATACACAATGGAGTATTACTCAGCCATTAAAAAGAATGCATTTGAATCATTTCTAATGTGGTGGATGAAATTGGAGCCTATTACACAGAGTGAAGTAAGCCAGAAAGAAAAACATCAATATGGTATACTAATGCATATATATGGAATTTAGAAAGATGGTAACCTTAACTCTGTATACGAGACTGCAAAAGAGACATAGGTATATAGAACAGTCTTTGGGACTCTGTGGGAGAGGGTGAAGGTGGGATGATTTGGGAGAATGGCATTGTAGCATGTATATTATCATATGTGAAATGAATCACCAGTCCAGGTTCGACGCATGATACAGGATGCCTGGGGCTGGTGCACGGGGATGACCTGGAGGGATGATATAGGGAAGAGGGAGGTGGCAGGGGGGCTCAAGAAGGGGAACACATGTACACCCGGGGTGGATTCATGTCAATGTATGGCAAAACCAACCAATATATTAATGTAAAGTAATTTGCCTCCAATAAAAAATAAATTAATTAAAAAAAAAAAAGAAAAGGTGATAGCTTAGATAATAAAGACTATCACTGGGGGATTGCAGCTTCTGTTTAAGATGTAGAAATCTAGAAAAAGCATCAATCTCTCCCTCTGTGTATGTTCAGCGTGAAAAACCTGGTTACTATACAAAATTACATTTTTTAAGAATTGTCATAAAGTCTATGTAAACATGGTGTCTTTGATGAGAAACAGAACACAAGCACTGGCTCAGCTAGAGAAAAGCATGGGAAGAGATAAAGCCATCAGAAAAGTGAGTAAGAAGAACTTAAATAAAAATTTTAAAGTATTTTTGAAAAAAACTGAGATTGGGCTACCATGAGTGATTGAAACCCCTAGAAGCCACAAACATTAGTAGAGTTTGCACCTGTTCTCAGACTCTGCTGCACAGCCTTCACTTAGTAGTCACAAGAGAGTGAAGTTGCCATGGAGGACTGGAGAAAACTCTCCTCAGTGGTGCAGGGCTGGCGGAGGGGCATGTCTGCTGCTACAGAAAAGGCAGAAAGCACTACAGAAAGCATTGTTGCTAAAGAACAGTAAGCCCTGACATTCCTGGAACACAGGAGAAAAACCCTGTGGCTGGGGAAAGGAAAATGAAAAACACCTTTCTCACAAGGGGAGTGTCAGGACTATGAAATTTACATAGAAAGATAAAGAAACTAGAATAGTCAGAATAACTCTGAAAGAAGGACAAAAATGGAGCTTTCAATCTACTTGATATCAAAGTTTACCACAAAGCAACATTCTCAAGGCAGTGTGGTGTTTGCAAAGGGGTGGTATAGATTAGAATACAACATTGGAATAGAATAGAAAATTCAGAAATGGATCCATACACATAGGGTTAATTTTCAACAAAGGTTCAAAATAAACGCATGGAGAAAGCATAATCTTTAAAACATAACTGCTGCTATCTCTGCAGTATTATTGCCTAATATTTACTAATTGTTGATTTGCACTATTATAAACCATTTACCTGAGTTATTTCACTTAATAATAGTTTTGTGGTGATGTTACTATTGCTCTTTCCATTTAATGGAGAAGAAAAATAAAGCTTAGAAGGGTCATATTATATGATAAAATCATAAAAATAGTGTCCAGTAGCCTCTGGTGAAGGTCTGGGTTGACAGTGGCCTGCTGCGGGGTCAGGAGCACTGAATACAACAGTCCTGGGAGCCATGGCATGCCGGCATAAGTCCTTTTGAAGGAGGTCACCATTACCCCTACCATAGTTTGACCTCAGGCCAAATTACAGGGAAGAAACACAGCCCCACCCATCATCAGAAAATTGGATTTAAGATTTACTGAGCATCAGTTCAGTTCAGTTCCATCGCTTAGTCATGACTCTTTGCGACCCCATGAATCACAGCACGCCAGGCCTCCCTGTCCATTACCAACTCCCGGAGTTCACTCAAACTCATGTCCATCGAGTCGGTGATGCCATCCAGCCACCTCATTCTCTGTCGTCCCTGTCTCCTCCTACCCACAATCGCTCCCAGCATCAGACTCTTTTCCAGTGAGTCAGCTCTTCGCATAAGGTGGCCAAAGTATTGGAGTTTCAGCTTTAGCATAAGTCCTTCCAATGAACACCCAGGACTGATCTTTAGAATGGACTAGTTGGATCTCCTTGCAGTCCAAGGGACTCTCAAGAGTCTTCTCCAGCACCACAGTTCAAAAGCATCAATTCCTCGGCGAGCAGCTTTCTTCACAGTCCAACTCTCACATCCATACATGACCACAGGAAAAACCATAGCCTTGACTAGATGGACCTTGGTTGGCAAAGTAATGTCTCTGCTTTTTAATATGCTATCTAGGCTGGTCATAACTTTCCTTCCAAGGAGTAAGCGTCTTTTAATTTCATGGCTGCAATCAGCATCCGAAGTGATTTTGGAGCCCAAAAAAATAAAGTCTGACACTGTTTCCACTGTTTCCCCATCTATTTCCCATGAAGTGATGGGACCAGATGCCATGATCTTCGTTTTCTGAATGTTGAGCTTCAAGCCAACCTTTTCACTTTCCTCTTTCACTTGCATCAAAAGGCTTTTGAGTTCCTCTTCACTTTCTACCATAAGGGTGGTGTCATCTGCATATCTGAGTTTATTGATATTTCTCCCGGAAATCTTGATTCCAGCTTGTGCTTCTTCCAGCCCAGTGTTTCTCATTATGTACTCTGCATATAAGTTAAATAAGCAGGGTGACAATATACAACCTTGACGTACTCCTTTTCCTATTTGGAACCAGTCTGTTGTTCCATGTCCAGTTCTAACTGTTGCTTCCTGACCTGCATACAGGAATCTCAAGAGGCAGGTCTGGGATTCCCATCTCTTTCAGAATGCTCCACAGTTTATTGTGATCCACACAGTCAAAGGCTTTGGCATAGTCAATGAAGCAGAAATCGATGTTTTTCTGGAACTCTCTTGCTTTCTTCATGATCCAGCGGATGTTAGCAATTTGATCTCTGGTGCCTCTGCCTTTTCTAAAACCTGCTTGAACATCTGGAAGTTCATGGTTCACATATTGCTGAAGCCTAGCTTGGAGAATTTTGAGCATAACTTTACTAGCGTGTGAGATGAGTGCAATTGTGCGGTAGTTTGAGCATTCTTTGTCATTGCCTTTCTTTGGGATTGGAATGAAGACTGACCTTTTCCAGTCCTGTGGCCATTGCTAAGTTTTCCAAATTTGCTGGCATATTGAGTGCAGCGCTTTCACAGCATCATCTTTCAGGATTTGAAATAGCTCAATTGGAATTCCATCACTTCCACTAGCTTTGTTCATAGTGATGCTCTCTAAGGCCCACTTGACTTCACATTCCAAGATGTCTGGTTTCAGGTGAGTGATCACGCCATCATGATTATCTTCATCGTGAAGATCTTTTTGGTACAGTTCTTCTGTGTATTCTTGCCGTTCCGTTCCGTTCCGTTGCTCAGTCGTGTCCGACTCTCTGCGACCCCGTGGACTGTAGCCTACCAGGCTTCTCCGTCCATGGGAATCTCCAGGCAAGAATACTGGAGTGGGTTACCATTTCCTTCTCCAGGGAATCTTCCCAACCCAGGGATCAAACCCGGGTCTCCCGCATTGGAGGCAGACGCTTTAACCTCTGAGCCACCAGGGAAGCCCACCTCTTCTTAATATCTTCTGGTTCTGTTGCTGCTGCTGCTGCTAAGTCACTTCAGTCGTGTCCGACTCTGTGTGACCCCATAGACGGCAGCCGACCAGGCTCCGCTGTCCCTGGGATTCTCCAGGCAAGAACACTGGAGTGGGTTGCCATTTCCTTCTCCAATGTGTGAAAGTGAAAAGTGAAAGTGAAGTCGCTCAGTCATGTCTGACTCATAGCGACCCCATGGACTGCAGCCCACCAGGCTCCTCTGTCCATGTGATTTTCCAGGCAAGAGTACTGGAGTGTTAGGTCCATACTATTTCTGTCCTTTATTGAGCCCATCTTTGCATGAAATGTTCCCTTGATATCTTTAATTTTCCTGAAAAAGACATTCAAGGTCAGGAGGGGCGGCCTTGAGGAGATACCCCTCGTCCAAGGTAAGGTACAGTGGCTGTGCTTTCTTGGAGCAGCTGTGAAGAGATACTCCACGACCAAGGTAAGTGAAACCCAAATAAGACGGTAGGTATTGTGAGGGGATATTAGAGGGCAGACACACTGAAATCATAATCACAAAAAACTAGTTGATCTGATCATATGGACCACAGCCCTGTCTAACTCAATGAAACTAAGCCATGCCGTGTGGGGTCACCCTAGACGGACAGGTCATGGTGGAGAGGTCTGACAGAATGTGGTCCACTGGAGAAGGGAATGGCAAACTACTTCAGTATACTTGCCTTGAGAACCCCATGAACAGTATCAAAAGGCAAAATGATAGGATACTGAATGAGGAATTCCCTAGGTCGGTAGTTGCCCAGTATGAAGGGATGGAGCCAAAGCAAAACAAATACCCAGTTGTGGATGTGACTGGTGATAGAAGCAAGGTCCGATGCTGTAAAGAGCAATATTGCATAGGAACCTGGAATGTTAGATCCATGAATCAAGGCAAATTGAAAGTGGTCAAACAGGAGATGGCAAGAGTGAACATAGACATTCTAGGAATCAGTGAACTAAAATGGACTGGAATGGGTGAATTTAACTCAGATGACCATTATGTCTACTACTGTGGACAGGAATCCCTTAGAAGAAATGGAGTAACCATCATGGTCAACAAAAGAGTCCGAAATGCAGTTCTTGGATGCAATCTTAAAAACGACAGAATGTTTTCTGTTCGTTTCCAAGGCAAACCATTCAATATTACAGTAATCCAAGTCTATGCCCCAACCAGTAATGCTGAAGAAGCCGAAATTGAACAGTTCTATGAAGACCTACAAGACCTTTTAGAACTAACACCCAAAAAAGATGTACTTTTCATCATAGGGGACTGGAATGCAAAAGAAGGAAGTCAAGAAACACCTGGAGTAACAGACAAATTTGGCCTTGGAGCACAGAATGAAGCAGGGCAAAGGCTAATAGAGTTTTGCCAAGAGAACGCACTGGTCATAGCAAACACCCTCTTCCAACAACACAAGAGAAGACTCTACACATGGACATCACCAGATGGTCAACACTGAAATCAGATTGATTATATTCTTTGCAGCCAAAGATGGAGAAGCTCTATACAGTGAGCAAAAACAAGACCAGGAGCTGACTGTGGCTCAGATTATGAACTGCTTATTTCCAAATTCAGACTTAAATTGAGGAAAGTAGGGTAAACCATTCGACCATTCAGGTATGACCTAAATCAAATCCCTTATGATTATACAGTGGAAGTGAGAAATAGAGTTAAGGGTCTAGATCTGATAGATAGAGTGCCTGATGAACTCTGGACGGAGGTTCGTGACATTGTACAGGAGACAGGGACCAAGACCATCCCCATGGAAAAGAAATGCAAAAAAGCAAAATGACTATCTGAGGAGGCCTTACAAATAGCTGTGAAAAGAAGAGAAGCAAAAAGCAAAGGAGGAAAGGAAAGATATAAGCATCTGAATGCAGAGTTCCAAAGAATAGCAAGGAGAGATAAGAAAGCCTTCCTCAGTGATCAATGCAAAGAAATAGAGGAAAACAACAGAATAGGAAAAACAAGAGATCTTACTGAGCATAGCCTTGCCTATCAGAGCAAGACTCAGTTTGCCCCACAGCCAGCACATCCCATCAGGAAATTTCCACGGCCTCTTATCCTTATCCATCAGAGGCCAGACAGATTGAAAACCACAGTCACAGAAAGCTAACCAAACTGATCACATGGATCACAGCCTTGTCTAACTGAAAGAAACTATGAGCAGTGCTGGGTAGGGCCACCCAAGATGGGAGGGTCATGGTGGAGAATCTGAGAAACATGGTCCACTGGAGAAGGGAATGGCAAAACACTTCAGAATTCTTGCCTTGAGAACCCCATCATCAGTGTGAAAAGGAAAATAGATGTGACACTGAAAGATGAACTCAAATGTCGGTATGGGCCCAATATGATACTGGAGAAGAGCAGAGAATTAAGTCCAGAAGGAATGAAGATGATGATCCAAAGCAGAAACAAAGCCCAGTTGTGTATGTGACTGATGGTGGAAGTAAAGTCTGATGCTACAAAAAACAATATTGCATAGGAACATGGAATGTTAGGTCCATGAATCAAGGTAAATTGGCAGTGGTCAAACAGGAGATGACAAGACTAAACATCAACACTTTAGGAAAAAGTGAACTAAAATGAACTGGAATGGGCGAATTTAATCAAGATGATCATTATATCTATTACTGTGGACAAGAATCCCTTAGAAGAAATGGAGTAGCCCTCATAGTCAACCAAAGAGTTCAAACTGCAGTACTTGGGTAATCTCAAAAGTGACAGAATGATCTCTGTTGATTTCCAAGGAAAACCATTCAATATCACATTAACCCAAGTCTATGCCCCAACCACTAATGCCGAAGTTGAATGGTTCTGTGAAGACCTACAAGACCTTATAAAACTAAAAAAAAAAATAAAAATGTCCTTTTCATCATAGGGGACTGGAATGCAAAAGTAGGAAGTCAAGATACCTGGAGTAACATGAAAGTTTGGTCTTGGAACAAAAAGAAGTAGGGATGAGTTAACAGAGTTTTGCCAAGAAAGCAAAATGGTCATAGCAGACACCCTCTTTCAACAACACAAGAGATGACTCTACACGTGGACATCACCAGGTGGTCAACACTGAAATCAGATTGATTATATTCCTTGCAGCCAAAAATGGAGAAGTTTTATACAGTCAGCAAAAACAAGGCCAGGAGCTGACTGTGGCTCAGATCATGAACTCTTTATTGCCAAATTTAGACTTAAATTGAATAAAGTAGGGAAAAACACTCAGCCATTCATATATGATCTAAATCAAATCCCTTACAATTATACAGTGGAAGTGACAAATAGATTCAAGGGATTATAGACCTGATAGAGTGACTGAAGAACTGTGGACGGAGGTTCATAACATGGTATGGGAGGCAATGATCAAGACCATCTCAAGAAAAAGTAATGCAAAACAGCAAAATAATTGTCTGAGGAGGCCTTAAAAATATCTGAGAAAAGAAAGAGAAGCTAAAGACAGAGGATAAAAGGAAAGATATACCCATCTGAATGCAGAGTTCCAAAGAATGGCAAGGAGAGACAAGAAAGCCTGCTTAAGTGATCAATGCAAAGAAATAGAGGAAAACAATAGAAATAAAAGACTAGAGCTCTCTTCAAAAATAATAGAGACACCAAGGGAGCATTTCATGTAGAGATGGACACAATAAAGGACAGAAACGGTATGGACCTAACAGATGCAGAAGATATTAAGAAGAGTTGTCAAGAATACACAGAAGAACTATACAAAAAAGATCTCTGTGACCCAGATAACTGCAGTAGTGTGATCACTCACCTAGAGCCAGACATCCTGGAGTGTAAAGTCAAGAGGGCCTTAGGAAGCATCACCGTGCACAAAGCTAGTGGAGGTGATGGAATTCCAGTCAAGCTATTTCAAATCCTAAAAATGATGCTGTGAAAGTGTTGCACTCAATATGTCAGCAAATTAGGAAAACTCAGCAGTGGCCACAGGACTGGAAAAGGTCAGTTTTCATTCCAATCCCAAAGAAAGACAATGCAAAAGAATATTCAAAATACTGCACAATTGTACTCATTTACATACTAGCAAAGTAACATTCAAAATTCTCCAAGCTAGTCTTCAACAGTCCATGAACTGAAAATCTCCAGGTATTCAACCTGGATTTAGAAAACTCAGATGAACCAGAGATGAAATTGAGAACATAAGCTGGATCATAGAAAAAGCAAAAGAATTCCAGAGAAACTTCTGTTTCTGCTCCATTGACTAAGCAAAACCTTTGACAGTGTAGATCACAACAAACTGGAAAATTCTTAAAGAGATGTGAATACAAGACCGCTTTAGCTGCCTCCTGAGAAATCTGTGTGCAGGTCCAGTTCTAACTTTTGTTAGACACAGTTAGAACTAACAACAGCTAGAACTGGACATGAAACATGGACTGGTTCCAAATTGTGAAAGGAGTACATCAAGGCTGTATATTGTCACCCTACTTATTTAACTTACATGCAGAGTACATCATGTGAAATGCCAGGCTGGATGAAGCCCAGGCTGGAATCAAGATTGCAGGGAGAAACACCAATAACCTCAGATATGCAGATGACACCACACTTATGGCAGAAGTGAAGAGGATATAAAGAGCCTCTCAATGAAAGAGAAAGAGGAGAGTGAAAAAGCTGGCTTAAACTCTATATTCAAAAAATGAAGATCATGGCATCTGGTCTTATCACTTCATGGCCAATAGAATGGGAAACAATGGAAATAGTGATAGATTTTATTTTCTTCGGCTCCAAAATCACTGCAGTTGGTGACTGCAGCTGTGAAATTAAAAGATGCTTTCTCCTTGGAAGAAAAGTTATGACCAACCTAGACAGCATGTTAAAAAGAAGACACGTTACTTTACTAAGAAAGGTCCATCTAGTTAAAGCTATGGTTTTCCAGTAGTCATGTATGGATTGATGTGAGTGTTGGACCATAAAGGAAGCTGAGCACTGAAGAATTGATGCTCTTAAAACATGGTGTTGGAAAAGACACTTAGAGTCCCTTGGACTGCAAAGAGATCTAACCAGTGAATCCTGAAGGAAATCAGTCCCGAATATTCATTGGAAGGACTGATGCTGAAGCTGAAGTTCCAGTAGTTTGGCCACATGATGCAAAGAGCTGACACATTAGAAAAGACAGTGATGATGAGAAAGACTAAATGCAGAAGGGGACAGCAGAGGATGAGATGGTTGGATGGCCTCACCGACTCAATGGACATGAGTATGGGCAAGCTCTGGGAGAGAGTGAAGGATGTGGAAGCCTGGCGTGCTGCAGTCCATGGGGTCACAAAGAGCTGGACACGACTGAGCAACAGAATACCAACAATAAGAAAATACATGGACATATATTCTTATCAAGTAAAAACTTTAAATAAGAATTGAAAGAAAAAAATAGCTTTAAGAAACATGGTCTTTGTGCAAATAGATGGGAGATTATCTTTAATCAGTAATATTATAACAAATTTCATACCCAAATTTATTTCAAATTTAAAAATTACTTTTATAATGGAAAGTATCTAATATAAAATATATTAATAATACACTTAATATAAAATAATACACTTAATAATAATACACTTAATATAAAATATATTAAGAATACACTTTCAAATTAAAGGAAAATGACAATAAAAATAAATATCCACTCAAATTAAAACCCCACCTTCTTAAAGTTTAGATTATGACTTTGTAATATGTATTTAATATCTATTTCTAATAAAGTTAATTTCCTTTTTAATTTCTTTCCATTTAACTTTTTTCTTAGCTACATCTCCATGTATTTTTCAGTTTACCATTTCAAAAATTTATCAATTTCCAAAACAATAGAACTTTGAGATTTTTATTAAAGTATATTTATCACTCAGTTTGGAATGAATTAGCTTTTTTAAATTTTTGGTGTTTCCACTTATAACAGGTTTTAGTTTCTCTTTAGTATGTCTCACTCAGTTCTAGAGATCAATGCTTCTTTTGCTTTCTGTTGGCTAAGGTTTTTATTATTATAGTCATTGAAAAATTTTAAATCCTACTTTCTTTCCTTTCAGTTCAGTCATTTAGTCATGTCCAACTCTTTGCAAGCCCATGAATCACAGTACGCCAGGCCTCCCTGTCCATCACCAACTCCCGGAGTTCATTCAAACTCATGTGCATTGAGTCAGTGATGCCATCCAGCCATCTCATTCTCTGTCATCCCCTTCTCCTCCTGCCCCCAATCCGTCCCAGCATCAGAATCTTTTCCATTGAGTCAACTCTTCCCACAGGTGGCCAAAGTATTGAAATTTCAGCTTTAGCATCAGTCCTTCCAATGAACACCCAGGACTAATTTCCTTTAGAATGGACTGGATGGATCTCCTTGCAGTCCAAGGGACTCTCAAGAGTCTTCTCCAACACCACAGTTCAAAAGCATCAATTCTTCAGCACTCAACTTTCTTCACAGTCCAACTCTCACATCCATACATGACCACTGGAAAAACCATAGCCTTGACTAGACAGACCTTTGTTGGAAAGTAATGTCTCTGCTTTTTAATATACTATCTAAGTTGGTCATAACTTTCCTTCCAGGGAGTAAGCATCTTTTAATTTCATGGCTGCAATCAGCATCTGCAGTGATTTTGGAGCCCCCAAAAATAAAGTCAGCCACTGTGTCCACTGTTTCCCCATCTATTTCCCATGAAGTGATGGGACCAGATGCCATGATCTCAGTTTTCTGAATGTTGAGTTTCAAGCCAACTTTTTCACTCTCCTCTTTCACTTTCATCAAGAGGCTTTTTAGTTCCTCTTCACTTTCTGCCAGAAGTGTGTTGTCATCTGCGTATCTAAGGTTATTGATATTTCTCCCAGCAATATTGATTTACTCTACATAGAAGTTAAATAAGCAGGGTGACAATATACAGCCTTGACGTACTCCTTTTCCTATTTGGAACCAGTCTGTTGTTCCATGTCCAGTTCTCACTGTTGTTTCCTGACCTGCATACAGGTTTCTCAAGAGGCAGGTCATGTGGTCTGGTATTCCCATCTCTTTCAGAATTTCCCACAGTATACTGTGATCCACACAGTCAAAGGCTTTGGCATAATCAATAAAGCAAAAATAGATGTTTTTCTGGAACTCTCTTGCTTTTTCCATGATGCAGCAGATGTTGGCAATTTGATCTCTGCTTCCTCTGCCTTTTCTAAAAACAGCTTCAACATCTGGAAGTTCACGGCTCATGTATTGTTGAAGCCGTCTTGGAGAATTTTGAGCATGACTTTACTAGCATGTGAGATGAGTGCAATTGTGCAGTAGCTTGAGCATTTTTTGGCATTGCCTTTCTTTGGGATTGGAATGAAAACTGACCTTTTCCTGTCCTGTGACCACTGCTGAGTTTTCCAAATTTGCTGGCATATTGAGTGCAGCACTTTCACAGCATTATCTTTCAGGATTTGAAATAGCTCCACTGAAATTCCATCACTTCCACTAGCTTTGTTCATAGTGATGCTTTCTAAGGCCCACTTGACTTCACATTCCAAGATGTCTGGCTCTAAGTGAGTGATCACACCATCGTGATTATCTTAGTGGTGAAGATCTTTTTTGTACAGTTCTTCTGTGTATTCTTGCCACCTCTTCTTAATTTCTGCTTCTGTTAGGTCCATACCATTTCTGTCCTTTATCGAGCCCATCTTTGCATGAAATTTTCCCTTGGTATCTCTAATTTTCTTGAAGAGATCTCTAGTCTTTCCTATTCTGTTGTTTCCCTCCATTTCTTTGCATTGATTGCTGAGGAAGGCTTTCTTGTCTCTCCTTGCTATTCTTTGGAACTCTGCTTTCGAATGCTTATATCTTTCTTTTTCTCCTTTGCTTTTCACTTCTCCTTTTCACAGCTATTTGTAAGGCCTCTTCAGACAGCCATTTTGCTTTTTTGCTTTTCTTTTTTTTTGCATTTTTTCTTTTTTTGCATTTTTTTGTTTTTCTTTTTTGCATTTTATTTCCTTTACAGAACTATTATTATATTATCTCTAGAAAATGGTTTCAGTATTAAAATATTTCAATATTATGTTTCATTGCACATTTTTTTCATATTTCCATAAAGTCTACAAACAGAGCCAGCACATAATGATGACTTTGAGCCTCTATTAACTATTGACTGATTTCTATGATGCTACCTTTGACTTATTCATTTAACATGGCTTCAAAATTTCACTTAGGAAATTCTCTGAGGCCTCTATTTTTATAATTTCTCTACATTGTGTACATGGCATAAAGGCAATATATTTAAATGCAAATTCTGCTGCCATGTTTTGAGCACCTGCCATAGCCTAGATTCTGTGATCAGCTCTCATACACATACAGCCTTAATTACTTTTCACAACACCACAAGATATGTATTATTTAACTCCTTTTTAAGTGAGAATGCATTTTAAACTCCTAAAGAAAGATAACGAGCATGTTTTAAATTCTGAAAAACCTCTTCCTACATGCCTTACTTAAAAATCATGAAGAAAACAGTTTTTTAGAACAGATTTTTCAAGTGTGGAACTTTTACATTTTTTCAAATGGGTTTCTTAGGTTGGCTTTTGTGCGGCATTTTGTATACTGAGCAATGTGTTCTTTATACTATCCCTTACCTAAAGCAGTGGAATTTTCTCTGAACAGCATTAAACCAGCAAGAGAGAAAACTGCAGTCCATGAAGTACTTATAAGATTTCATGGGAAGTTCAATCAAATGAAATATGACCCTTGAAAAGTTCAGCTATTCTGAACTTTCATCTAAAAACAAAGTAGATGAAGTACACAATGACACAGCAAGTTGAGTTCCAGGGAAGGAGGATCATTCAGAATTCCCTGTTCCTGCCAAAGGCATTATTAAAGATCTGTTCCCCATCATTTAATATTTTGTTGTTTTCAGGGGCATCTTTACCCCAAGATGTGATCACTTCATTATTTCTTTGTTCTCCCAGATTCAAATGTAGGTTTCTTTGAAAGAAGATATATTTTACTTCATTGTGCTATTTACAACAACAGCAGTCAGACTTGAGAATCTCCAGCTCTAAGTCACTTTCACAAGGCAACTAAGTGCTCACTCAGAACAGGGTTCCAGTTTCTTCCAAAGAGTGGGGTTTGGGTACTGAACAAGAATTGCTAAAGATAATTACCATGACTCTGCCACAGAGACCCAACTGTGTAGGTGAGGAGTGTGTGTGTGTGTGTGTGTGTGTGTGTGTGTGTGACAGAGGGAGAGAGAATAAGATAATGATTTGGTTCAATGATAAATGCAACTATAGTTAAGAATTACAAGCCTTGCACTATAAAGTCAATTTTTGTCTTCTAGAGTGAAACTAATTATTTTATTAAGCTATCCAAACAGAAGATATTTTTCTTCAGTGTGTTTAATCATGCTTCAAGAGTAGTTGACAAAAAGACACTATGTACAATCAATGAATATCTATGAAACATAAAGCACAATGTTAGCTGTTGTTCATACAGAAGTGAACATGGCAGGAACTCAGACACTGTTAAACAAATAGTTCAAAAACAAATTATGCATTTGCAGTTTTAGTAAGAGTCACTTGGATGAAAAAGACCACAAAGGGACCTGTTACAGGAGTCATATTTTATTCCCTCTTGTAATTGTGTGTGTGTGTGTGTGTGTGTGTGTGTGTGTGCAATCTTGGACTCCAATTGCTAACAAGCATCTTGTTGGGGTATGGCATCTGGCATGTTGGAAGAAAGATTAGAAAAAACAAACAAAAAACATGAGTTTGCCTGCTTCTTTTCACTTCTAGGATTCTAGGATTATTGTGTTATTCCTTATGCTATTTACTGTTGGATAATTAAGAACTACTTTTAAAGTTTGGAATCTCTGTCAGAATTCATCAAACTAGTATGTATCCTGGCAGTTAGTCAATGATCTAAGTTGGGAGGAAATTATTAAAAATAAATGGAAACTGTGGTGAGTAGGGGTTAGGCAGTATAAACTACTAGGTATAAAATAAGTTAGTTACAAGGATTTAATACACAGAGGGATTGCAGTCAATATTTTATAATAACCTTGGAGTTAATCTATAAAAACATCCAATTACTATGTGGTACACCTGACACTAATACTGTAAGTCAACTATACTTCAGTAAACAATTCAAATGGGAAATAAATAGAAGCTATGAAACAGTCCTTATCCTGGTTCTGGAGAATAACCTTGCAGTTCTGCTGGCACTCTCTGTTAGCATGCCTGAAAGTAGAAGGCATGGAGTCTCTGGCCCATCATCTCACAGAGCCACTTATTATACTGTTCCCAGAACCATGGCATTTAGGGTAACAGCAAAATAATTTTCCATATTAGAAATCATTTGGATATGATAATTTAGGATGTATATATCCATGTGGGTTGTTTAAAATGCTGAAGCAAGTCAACGTGTCAGTATTTATTAGAAGGGACTTGAAAGATTATAATAAATATGACCTATTTTTCCCCCAAAAAAGAACCTAGATATTAGACAAATTAAATAACTGCCTTGATTTCAAAATTGTGTTATTTACAAAAGCAACTTTATTTGTTTATTTGGTTTGTTTTCAGACTAAATGGGCTTTTCTCATGGCCCAGAAGGTAAAGAATCTGCCTGCAATGAAGGAGACTCCAGTTCAATCCCTGGGAAGGGAAGATCCCCTGGAGAAGGAAATGGTGATTCACTACAGTAATCTTGCCTGGAAAATTCCATGGACAGAGGAAGCTGGTGGGCTACAGTCCATGGGATCACAAAGAGTCAGACACGACTGAGCGACTACCACTCACTCACGTTAGGCTAAATAGGCTCAGTTCTTTCCAAAATTTTTCATTGGAATTTTAAATTCTCTTACTAATTCAAATACATACTTTGATGAGAAAAATGTCATTAATAATGTATACAATAAAAATAAATAACGAGAAGCATTTTGTTGGAAACAACCAATTTTCCTTGCTTTTCTTCCCCCCGCACTGCTTCTTATGGTTGTAGTCACCAAAATTCCCTTCCGGAGAAGTGATTTCTTCAGCTTTTAGCCTCAGCTCATTTTCTTAGTGTTGTTGTTCTTGGTTTCATTAGGGAGCATTTGGGGACAGAAACATATTTTGCAGTGATCATTAGGCTCTCATTAGCAAAGTGGTTAGATATGATAGATAAAATATTCTTGTTAGCATTACAGCAGTTGCACATCAAACCATCCAAGCCTGAACTGAAAGTCTCCAACCCATCCTTCTGGAAAACACACAAGCACATGAATACTGAAGTGACAGATGCAATTAAATCCATAACAGTAGATATCTGGTGGAAGGGACTTGAAAGTGAGTACATGGTTGTGACCAATGGTGCTGGGTTGGATGTTGTAGCTTAAATAAAAGCAACTAATGTTTACCTGATTTTTTCTGTCAACTCTTTTGTTCCTATGGCACCAGAGATGTAGGTTCAGTTTCTTCCAAATCAGCTCTTACAGAATTACATGTCTTCTCTGAAAGGGTCAAATGTCCTTCAGTTCAGTGTAGTTCAGTCGCTCAATCATGTCCAACTCTTTGTGACGCCATGGACTTCAGCATGCCAGGACTTCCGGTCCAACAACAACTCCCAGAGTTTACTCAAACTCATGTCCATTGAGGCGGTGATGCCATCCAACCATCTCATCCTCTGTCATCCCCTTCTCCTCCAGCCTTCAATCTTTCCCAGCATCAGGGTCTTTTCCAATGAGTCAGTTCTTCACATCAGGTGGCCAAAGTATTGGAGTTTCAGTTTCAGCATCAGTCCTTCCAGTGAATATTCAGGACTGCTTCCTTGAGAACTGACTGGTTTGATCTCCTTGCAGTCCAAGGGACTCTCAAGAGTCTTTTCAAGCACCACAGTTCAAAAGCATCAATTATTCTGCACTCAGCTTTCTTTGTAGTCCAACTCTCACATCCATACATTACTACTGGAAAAACCATAGCTTTGACTAGATAGACCTTTGTCGACAAAGTAATGTCTCTGTTTTTAATATGCTGTCTATATTGGTCATAACTTTTCTTCCAAGAAGCAAGCATCTTTTTATTTCATGACTGCAGTTACCATTTGCAGTGATTTTGGAGCCCTCCAAAATAAAATCTGTCAATGTTTCCACTGCTTCCCCGTCTATTTGCCATGAGTGATGGGACCAGATGCCTTGATTTTAGTTTTCTGAATAATGAGTTTTAAGTCAACTTTTCACTCTCATCTTTCACTTTCATGAAGAGGCTCTTTAGTTCCTCTTCACTTCTGCCATTCTGCCATATCTGAGGTTATTGGTGTTTCTTCCAGAAATCTTGATTCCAGCTTGTGCTTCTTCCAGCCCAGCATTTCTCATGACATACTCTGCATATAAGTTAAATAAGCAGGGTGACAAAATACAGCCTTAATGTACTCTTTTCCTGATTTGGAACCAGTCTGTTGTTCCATGTCCAGTTCTAACTGTTGCTTCCTGACCTGCATACAGATTTCTCAGGAGGCAGGTCAGGTGGTCTGGTATTCCTATCTCTTTCAGAATTTTCCACAGTTTATTGTGATCCACACAGTCAAAGGCTTTGGCATAGTCAATAAAGCAGAAGTAGATGTTTTTCTGGAACTCTCTTGCTTTTTTGATGATCCAGAGAATGTTGTCAATGTCCTTAGAAATCACCAAACTTGGGATGGATATAGCTGTTGAGTTTGGAGTTTTTATATATCACATCATTTTCTAGCCCTTTGAGGATGCCTGCAACTTGTTTCCTATCAGTTAAAAATATGCTTTGGTCATGCAGCTATCTCATTTTACTTCTTATTCAAGCCCATTGCCCTGTTGCTCATCCTAGTGTATAACTTAAACATCAACCTAAACATTACCCTGTAATAGATAGGTTCAAAACCTCCCATGAAAATTTGACATGTTTTTAGAAAGCTCTTCCAGACTCTAAATCTACTTCTTTTGTTTCTAAAATTCATTCACAGGTAATCATTAAAAAAAAAAAAAAAAAAAACCTCTGTTAATAATCCTCTTAGGAGATAATTTTGATGACTGAATAAATATTTAAAAGAGTTCCTATCATGTAGTGGGTGTTTGGTGATTGACAGCTAAAGCATGGAAAAAGTGGGAAGACCTGGATTTTGGTTTCAGTATATTTCCAAAGCTTGTTACTCTTGCATTCTTAACTGCATATCCTAGTCTCTTTACACATCAATTTCCTGATTAGGAAATAAAATTTAACTTGCCATGGTAATTTAAGGATTGGCAGTAACATCCCCACCAGAAATGGGGTGCTCTGTAAATCCTAGTGTTATCATCATCACCATCATCACTTTTAGCTGCTCACTTTAGGAGCCTGGCATCTTTGAATTGGCTGTTAAAATATGTTCTGTTAGTTTTCCACACGAGAAATGGGATGATGAACTCATAGCCTCATTACCAGTTTGAAATAAATCAGTGGGAAAGAACGTGGCTCTGGTGTTATGGGCAGCACCCCCAGAAAGAGGAAACCTGGCATGAGTGTGAACTCTAGTCCCAGTGGCGCCATCTTGAGCTCAATGTGTCAGCCCTAAGCTTCTGTTCCCTATTCCAGTCGTCTCAATCATTTTGGCACCAGGGACCGGTTTCATGGAAGACAATTTTCCCAGGACTTGACGTGTAGTAGATAGTTTCAGGATGATTCAAGTGCGTTATATTTATTGTTCACTTTATTTCTATTATTATTATGACATCAGCTCTACCTCAGATCATCAGGCATTAGATCCTGGAGTTTGGGGACCCCTGCTTTATTCTAAGAAGAAGAGAGTTTTTCTTTATTAATTCACCAAATATTTAAACTGCTACACACAGGCCTGCCCCATGGCCTGGAGATGTATGACAGATTTTCTCTGTCCTTGTGTACTTTACTTGGGGAAAATTGGAAAATAAGCAATCAAATGCATGCTTAGGTTCTTTTTTTTTATATATTGAAACTATGAATGCTACAAAGGAAAAGTACAGAATGCCATGACCACATTCAACAAGCACCCAAACTAGCCTAGGAGAGCACTGTGGAATATAACAGTACTTTCTGCAATATAGTCATAAGGATTAACTGTTACAATGAGGGAGGATTAATGAGGATTAACTGTTACAAAGTGCTTAGCAAAATGACCTGGCACAGAGTAAGGGCTCAGTAATTGTTTGCTATTAAAGCTATGTTTATTGAGTTCCTGCTGGGAGGATTGGGGGCGGGAGGAGACGGGGACGACAGAGAATGAGATGGCTGGATGGCATCACTGACTTGATGGACATGAGTTTGAGTGAACCCCGGGAGTTGGTGATGGACAGGGAGGCCTGGCGTGCTGTGATTCATGGGGTCGCGGAGAGTCGGTCACAACTGAGCGACTGAACTGAACTGAACCAAATGAAGAGTTTGCACAGGAATAAGAGCTCTAAACATAAAATAAATCTGAGTTCAGTTGCAAAACCTGTCCTTTAAGGATTAAAGAGTCCTATTGAAGATGCAATAGGTCATATAAACATGGGCCTGAATGCCCAGGCAATAAACTTTCAGCAATTCATATCAGGAAAATTATTAACAGGAGTAGATTGAAAGATGATCCCAAAGGTGATGGAATTTAATCTAGGTCTTAAAAAAAGACTACCTGTTGCACAGAAGAAGGGTAAATACAATGGGTTAATACTAATGTGGACATTCACTCTTTACTCCCTATAACATAATGTATCACTTGGTAGATGAGTCTGAATTGGTGCAACTGTTCAGTGTCATCAAGAACCAAGGTTCTTTCCATATTCCTCCATCATTCTCAGATTGTTTTGAAATCTCCCAAATAAAACAAAAGCACCCTCAAACATATACAAGTAGCTTCAAAGCCAGGGGAATAAAAAGACTTTTACCCCAGAAACTTTTTTTTTTTTTAAGTCAGAGAGGAAAATGTTTTCCATAAGTATCCCCAATGGATTTCTTCTCACATCATTGGACAGAAAGGATTGCAGGTCTGTCCCTAATCTAGCATTTGATAAAAAGGAATGAGAGTACCAAGAATGGTTTAGATAGATCATGATTCATCCCTTTAATATGGCATCTGGTGTTTGAATGCATGCATGCCTCTTCAATTGTGTCTGACTCCTTGTGACTCCACGGACTATAGCCCACCAGCTCCTCTGTCCATGGAATTTTCCAGGTATTCTTGCCTGGCATACTGTAGTGGGTTATCATTTCTTACTCCGGGGAATCTTCCAACCCAGGGATCCAAACCTGCATATTCTGCATTGGCAGGTGGGTTCTTTACCACTGTGCCACCTGGGCAGCCCATCTGGTGTTCAAAAACAGCAAAAACAAAAAAGAGTTCTTCCATCAAAGGACTGAGGGGAAAGTTGCCTCCCTGGGCAATTATCAGGCACACTTCCTCTCCCTCATCCTTTATTTAGAAATTCTCCTCTCATATTACTCTCTCTTAAGAGCCCAAAGAAGAGCTCATTCTTACTGTATTATGCCCCTGATTCCCATAGACTGACTCCATTTTCTCCTGTAAGAAAGACTTAGTTTCACCTTCTTTACCTATTACCTGCAAAACATAATTAGCTAGAATTTCTTCTCAAAGATCTTTTAGGTGCATGATGTTACATGGGAGTAGTCTGAGAGATGGAACACGTGGGTAGAGCCAAGAAAATCTTTCATAGAGGCATGTGATAAAATCAAGGACAAGAGTGCCTAACTGTTGTAGACTTAGATCCAGAATCGTGGGAGGAGTGATAAATAGCTTTGGTATCAGAAGGACTGGTGAGCACAGGCTTAAAGTTAACAAAGTGAGACACAAAGAAATAAAAATGTACACTTATTGTCTAAAACCATTGTTGATTAGCCAGGAGTGCAAACTCCTTCCACTTATCAAAAATTACCACTCAGTACAATATTTGATTGTGCATGTCATGATATATGGTTTTGATTATCTTCTTTGCAAGTCTTCTAGTCTTAGAGTGGAAAATTCCATACCTCTATGTTTGCCTACACAGCAAGTCAATCTATTCACAACATTAAATGTTTAGAATGTATATTTGTAAAACAAAAAATGTTACTCCTCTGACCCTCTAAACTGGTGTTGTTTGAGCTCAATACAGCATATGGTACAGAAAAGCCCTGATCAATTAAATCAATAGGAGGCATGGAAGTGAGGGTTCACAGGGAAGAAGCAGAAAATTAGATACAGGAAATTTCAAACTTTTACAGAGAAGAGAGAACTAAAAGTTGTTGGGAAGACTGATTTAAGAAGTTAAAGACAAAAGAAAAAAGGAAAAAAGTGCAGGCATTTGAGAAACTGAGTGAATTCAGGCCTTGCTGGGAGTTTCATTTCTGTAGCTATTACACTCTTCTGTAGTCTCCTACCACCAACTAGAGAAAAGTCCCTGTTACTCCTCATTTTAATTTAAAAATTTTTACTCGAGTTTAGTTGCTTTACAATGTTGGTTTAGTTTCTGCTGTACAGCAAACTGAATCACCTATATGTATACATTTTATTATTGCTGTTTAGTCACTAAGTCATGTCCAACTGTATTGCAACTCCATGGACTCTGTGGATTCCCCGCCAGACTCCTCTGTCCATGGGATTTCCCAGGCAAGAATACTGGAGTGGGTTGCCATTTCCTTCTCAAGGGGATCTTTCAGACCCAGGAATCAAATACGTGTCTCATGTTGCAGGCAGATTCTTTACTGCTGAGCCACCGAGGAAGCCCATATGTATACGTATATCCCCTCTGTTTTTTAATTTCTTTCCCATTAGGTCACCTCAAAACACTGAGTAAAGTCCCCTATGCTATACTGTAGTAGGTTCTTACTAGTTATCTATTTTATACATAGTATCAATTGTGTATATATGTCAATCCTAACCCCCCAATGCATCCAACACTTTCTTCTTCTGCTTGGTGTCATATGTTTGTTCTCCATGTTTGTGTCGCTATTTCTGCTTTGCAAACAGGTTCATCTGTATTGACCTAATTTTAATACTTTGTATTTTCATAAGTTGTCATATACTTGACATGTAAAACAGTGGCCAGTCTTTTGTGTCTGAATTTGTGCCAGAGGGTTAAAGAAAAGGGATGGCCATGCGAATCCTGGGTATCTGCAGTAGAAGGAAGGCTGGGAGGCATGTTAGTTTCATAAAGAGAGTTGAGGCCACCTATCTTGGGCTGATTGGAATAGTCTTTTTCAGTCCTTCTCCTCTAAAATATTTAATCTGCTCTTACAACATCTGTCACCAGGTACTCAGCACTCTTGTGCTGGCTTCTCCTCAACATCAAATACACAGTCAATTGCTAAGGACTCTGATCTCTGCAATACAATGTTTGGTTTGGCTGGGAAAAATTACAGAACCAGGGATAATGGCACAGGTATTTTATAAAGGGGAGCAGAAAGTAAAAAAGTTCGCTGGAAACCAAATAGCATCACATCTTTCCCCATGCTTGTGGAGATTTGAAGTTTTAATCCAGAATAACTTGTTACAAAGTGTTTGGGGACCATGCATAGCCCAGGTATGGTGGGAGAGAAAAAGAAAGCTTTGCCCTGCAAAGCCTGTCCCTCAGGGACAGAGGTCACCACCACTGCCCTTTTGAGTTTAGACTGTGATGGTGATGTAATCCCACTTTCTTGATACTGGACAGTAGATACATAGGGGTTAGAGGATAAAGGGTGACGGAGTAAGAGGAACTTCTGATTTCTGAAAATGTGTTTGACCACACATGACCAAAAACAAATAGATACTATGTTTTAAACAAAAGTACAGAAATCACCTTTAGGCACTCAGACAGGTAGAAAGGAATCAAGGGGAGGAAAAAGACAGAAAACTAACTATTGCGGACTGACTTCTGTCTGCACCAGCAGTGAGCATTTGTTTATTTGAATGCATCAAACCCTTTGAATTTGCTGATGTTTTTATAAAACTCATGCTAAGATTTGATGGCACATTTTAGTGTCAGAGTAAATTCTAAGAGGCCCTTGGACTGCAAGGAGATCCAACCAGTTCATTCTAAAGGAGATCAGTCCTGGGTATTCATTGGAAAGACTGATGCTAAAGCTGAAGCTCCAATACTTTGGCCACCTCATGCGAAGAGTTGACTCATTGGAAAAGACTCTGATGCTGGGAGGGATTGGGGGCAAGAGGAGAAGGGGACGACAGAGAATGAGATGGCTGGATGACATCACTGACTCAATGGACATGAGTTTGAGTGAACTCCGGGAATTGGTGATGGACAGGGAGGCCTGGCGTGCTGTGATTCATGGGGTTGCAAAGAGTCGGACACGACTGAGTGACTGAACTGACTGAACTGAAATTCTGAGAAGTTGAATTTTTTATGATTTGAGCTGTACAGGGGATGGGGGGTTACTTTTTGAAGCATTTTATCTAGAACCTCACATGTCAATCCTTTATTTTACATGTTAAAAATCTGTTGCTTTGTTCTTGGTCTGAATTAGGACCAATCATCCATGAATACACAGAGATGGGTGAAATCGATTTTAAATCAATGAGCCTAATTGCAGGAATGTAAATTAAATATAAACTGTCATCCTACAGCATTGCCTCAAGAAAACCGGGTCCTTAAGAAATAGCCTTTGATTGTAGTGGATCATCTGGTGAATAAATAAGCTGCTGCTGCTTAAATATGCCTTTACAATATTCCTGACAATAAAGGGGAGAGACAACTGATGCTCTTACAAATGAAACAGCTACTCTCAGAAAAGGTAAGCTATCCTGAAAGTCAGTGTCCTTTCTGCATCCTCACACGCAAAAAAAAAGCAGTGGTTTACTAGTAATTTTAGCTTGGCTGTTTTGAGCAATTACTTTTTTCCAAGAAGTTTACAGTGATTATCTGGTGGAATCCTCGAAGCATATCTGTGATATTAGTATGATTAATGTCATCATGTTACATACAAGACAACTTGTATGGATGTCCAAGGTCACAGAGTCCCTTGATGATAAATCTGGAATTTGAATGCAGATATGTCTAACCTGGTGCCTACACTTTTAACTTTCACGTACCTACTAGGGTGGATGAAAAATCTAGACTAGCTCCTGGCTTTTGCTTAATAGCAATAATAAATGTTTCATCTATAGCCCCTTTGTTTTTTCTGTGCATGTCACCTGCACTTATCAGTATAAGGGTCCTGACAGATGGGCAGAAAGATTCATTGACTACAGGCATGAGTCACCAAAACAGATCTCTAGGTTGCCTTGCCTCTCTGTGCCTGCTCATGCCTATATTTCAGTCTGTGTCTTAGTCTGTTCAGGCAGCTGTAACAAAATACCACGGACTGGGCAGCCTATCAACAACAGAATTTTTTTCTCATAGTGCTAGAGTCTGGAAAGTCCAACATCAAGAGCCAACGTAACTGGGTGAAGGCCATTTCCTTGGTTCATAGCCAATGACCTCTTCCTGGGTTCTCATTTGGTGAAAGGAGTTGGATAACTCTCTGTAGCCTCTTTTATTAGACACTAATCTCATTCATGAAAGTTCCACCTCATAACATAAGTGCTTCCCCAAAGCCCCATCTGCTAATATCGTATCTTGAGAGTTGGGATTAGAACATAAGAATTTCGGCAAGAAACAAGATTTCAGACCACAGCACTCCTTCACAGCCTAAACCTGCGCTTGTTATAAATCTGGCAATTTAGAATTATATCCAATATGATGTTCTACCCTTTCTTCATTCCAATTGGAATACATGTTAACTCACACTTTCCTACCAATACAAACCAGGGTATATTCTCTTTGGGCTTCCCTGGTCACTCAGTTGTAAAGAATCCACTTGCCAATGCAAAGGACTCAGGTGTGATCCCTGGGTGAGGGACGATTTCCTAGAGGAGGGCATGGAAACCCACTCCAATATTTTTGCCTGCAGAAGTCCATGGACAGAAGTACCTGGAGGGCTATAAGCCATGGGGTCACAAACAATCAGACACAACTTAGTGACTAAACAACAACAACATATTATCTTTAGCCTGAAACATTCATACTGCTTTCTGACATTTCAGAATTTCAGAATCAAACACCTCTGTACTTTCTAATGGAAAGCACATTAAAATTATTCAGTTTAAGTAGTTTAAAAATAATACTGACTTTCAGATGGCTTACTGAGCTCTTTGAGGGGCAAGGAAATGCCAGAAAAATCCTTTGTGCTCTGGTCCCCTTCCCCAAGTTTGATTAGATAAAAGCAGAGACAGTTGTCCTTTCAGTTACTATTCCCAGCATAGCCACCTGAGATATTCTTCAAATGCTCTCCTGTTATATCTAAAATAGCAACATTTCTGCTAACCAGTAATTCACTCTAACTACATGAACAAAATACTAAACAGCTGTCTTTAGGATCCAAGAGGAAATTACTAGATAAAGCTTAACAAATTCTAATTTATTTCCCCAAAGGTCACAAGGTTCATCAACCAATAGTTAAATAATGGTTCTATGGCAGTGACAAAAAGCATGGCGATTTAGGAAAGTAAGTAAAATCAGTGTTTCTGGATGGCCCACATATGGGGGATGAGATGGAAGAAGAAGCAAGAAAAGGGCAGATCGTGAAGGCCTTCTGTACCAAGATTTTCGATTTTAATATTAAAAATAAATTTACAGAGACTCTTTTAATTGGAGAAAAAAATAAATAAATTTACAGAGTATCAGTTCTGTTCCAGGGAACAGTTTGAAGCAAGGAACACACAACAGTTACCATGATGGGAATAATTCGAGCACTCATGGAATTTAGTGTCCCACCGACAAAGCACATGATAATTCCCAGAGGGGAGGGGAGCTATTTGAAGAGTATCATATAGATAAGTTACAGTATCAGTTTTACTTTAATTTCTCAAAAATCAGCTCTCCAAGCCTATTCCCCCCTCCCTCAACCCTCAGAAAGAGAAGTAAAGATATACGAAACGCTTCTTACAAAATTCCTGGAAGTTTGAAAGCTGAATCAAAAATCATCTCTCCCTGTACTTGTGACACACAAACAAGAGGTGGCTGGTGGCAGTGACCCTGTGCGAAGTGTTTGTCTCCATACACCGGGCTCTTCCAGGCTCAGTTGGGTCAGCCTCCCAGTGGGAGCCAGAAGTCCTGGGGCTCTTCGTTCAGAAACAAATGGAACAGAATCTACAAAATATTGCCTATGAAACACAGTGGCCACAAGTCTGTGCATATGTTTGTTTCCATTTTTGCCCTGAATGCAGATTCATCAGTACCACCTTTCTATATTCCATTTATACGTGCTAATACATTTGTTTTTCTCTTTCTGACTTACTTCACTCTGTATAATAGTAGAGGAAGGGAAGGATGGAACAAATTAGGAGAGTAGCATTGAAACATAGACATTACCATGTGTAAAATAGATAGCTGGTGGAAATTTGCTATGTGACGCAGGAAGCTCAAATCCAGGCTCTGTGACAATGCAGAGGGGTCGGATGGGGTGAGAAGTGGGGGGAAAGTTCAAGAGAAAGGCGATGTATGTGTACCTATGGCTGATTCATGTTGATGTGTGGTATATATAAACAGAATATTGTAAAGCAGTTATCCTCCAATTAAAAATAAATAATTTTGTTTAAAAAAGCAAAAACAAAACAAAGTGACTTTCACAGATTTTAAACTTTTTCTAATAATACTGACATCTGATGACTTTTTGGAACTGCTTTTAAAACACAAGATAAAATGAAAATAATTATTTTAAGATTGTGTATTATTCCAGTGGTTCTCAAAATGCAGTCTCTAGAAAAGTAACATCAATATCGCTTAGACACTTGTTGCTGCTGCTGCTGCTAAGTCACTTCAGTCGTGTCCAACTCTGTGTGACCCCATAGATGGCAGCCCACCAGGCTCCCCCGTTCCTGGGATCCTCCAGGCAAGAACACTGGAGTGGGTTGCCATTTCCTTCTCCAATGACACTTGTTGCTGCTAAGTCGCTTCAGTCATGCCCGACTCTGTGCGACCCCATAGAAGGCTAGAAATGCATTTTTAGGTCCTCCCCAAGGCCTACTGATCAGAATCTCTGAGGGTGATACTACCTAAGCTTTTCATGTGATTCTGTTGATGCCTGTCTTAGGATCACATTTTGAGATGCTCTCTGTTGTGTCTGACCCATTTTGGACCCCGTGGACTGTGGCCCACCAGTTTCTTCTGTCTATGGAATTTTCCAGCCATGAATACTGGAGTGGGCTGCCATTTCCTACTCCAGGGGATCTTCCCGACCCAAGGATCGAATCTGTGTCTCCTGCGTCTCCTGCACTGGCAGGCAGGTTCTTTACCACTGAGCCACCTGGGAAGCCTACACTTGGAGAATCACTGTTACCTGACCAAATTAATATTATTCAGGTTAATCACTTTTTCATCATATCCACTAACCATCCTTAAGTGACTTGTTAGCTTCCAGCAAGTCACCCTCAGGAGATGAAGAGATGAAATGTCCTCATCACAGAGGTTTTCCCAGGAGCTATGCTTGCAGGATGTTAAGGTAACTAATAAAGCAGCAACAGAGAAGAGCAAGAACAGCACAGGATTCTCTAACAAGTTTGCTGAAGAGGAGATACTTCTTTGAATAAATATATACTCAGTCTGTCTAGCAACAAGCTTATGGAGAAATCGGTGGCCTTGTAATTCAGACTTAGTAGAACTGAAGTCATGTTTCTCTCTTCTGACTTACTTTCTGTCATCTCTCCATGACAGGTGTACTAATCAAGCCACTAACCACATATGCAGCAGAGTTGTTCAGTCTTGCACTTCAGTGTTGGGTTCAAGAACACTCTTTCACTCCCATTACCTTATCAGTTTACCTCCTTAATATTATTGCTAGGCACAGAACCTGAGAGACACACATTCACCCAGTGCTTCAGCAGCTGGTGGGTGGCGTTTCTACCTTCCAGAGTTCATGGCACCTCTGGCCTGATGTAGTACAGGTTGACATGGTTATAACTTCCAGAAAGGGGTGCCAGCTCTTGTGGGCTTTAATTTGGCAATTCTGTTACAATGCTCTTTGACTGGTAAAGAAACTCACAAGTGTTGTTTTTTCCTTTTTTACTACCCAGTATAAAATTTACATTTTCTCTGTAGAAAGTGAATTTAATTTTTTTTTAAATATAGTTGATTCAATGCCATTCTCCCAAATCATCCAACCTTCGCCCTCTCCCACAGAGTCCAAAAGATTCTTCTATACATCTGTGTCTCTTTTGCTGTCTCATATACAAGGTTATTGTTACCATCTTTCTAAATTCCATATATATGCATCAGTATACTGTATTGGTGTTTTTCTTTCTAGTTTACTTCACTCTGTATAATAGGCTCCAGTTTCATCCTCCTCACTAGAACTGATTCAAATGTATTCTTTTTAATGGCTGAGTAATACTCCATTGTGTATATGTGCCACAGCTTTCTTATCCATTCATCTGCAGATGTCCATCTAGGTTGCTTCCATGTCCTGGCTATTATAAACAGTGCTGCGATGAACACTGGGGTACACGTGTCTCTTTCAATTCTAGATTCTTTGGTGTGTATGCCCAGGAGTGCAATTGCTGGGTTGTATGGCAGTTCTATTACCAGTTTTTTGAGGAATCTCCACACTGTTATCCATAGTGGCTATACTAGTTTGCATTCCCACCAACAGTGTAAGAGGGTTCCCTTTTCTCCACACCCTCTCCAGCATTTATTGCATGTAGACTTTTGGATAACAGCCATTCTGTTACCACAATGGTACCTCATTGTGGTTTTGATTTGCATTTCTCTGATTATGTTGAGCATCTTTTCATTTGTTTGTTAGCCATCTGTATGTCTTCTTTGGAGAAATGTCTGTTTAGTTCTTTCGCCCATTTTTTGATTGGGTCATTTATTTTTCTGGAATTGAGCTGCAGGAGTTGCTTGTCTGTTGCTTCATTTGCTATTATTTTCTCCCATTCTGAAGGCTATCTTTTCACCTTGCTTATAGTTTTCTTTGCTGTGCAGAAGCTTTTAATTTTAATTAGGTCCCATTTGTTGATTTTTGCCTTTATTTCCAATATTCTGGAAGGTGGGTCATGGAGGATCCTACTGTGATTTATGAAATGAATCGCCAGTCCAGGTTCGATGCATGATACAAGATGCTCAGGGCTGGTGTACTGGGATGAACCAGAGTGATGGGATGGGGAGGGAGGTAGGAGGGGGGTTCAAGATGGAGAACACATATACACCCGGGGCAGATTCATGTCAATGTATGGCAAAACCAATACCGTAATGTAAAGTAATTAGCTTCCAATTAAAATAAATAAATTGAAAAAATAATAAAAGAATATATAGTTGATTTACAATGTTGCATTAGTTTCAGTGTAAAATAGAGTGATTCAGTTATACATACATAAATAAATAAATATATATATATTTTTTCACATTCCCTTCCCTTATAGGTTGTCAGAAGATATTGAGTATAGTGCCTTGTGCTGTATAGCAGATCCTTGTTGTTTATCTGGTTTATATAGAGTAGTATGTATATTTTAATCCCAAACCCCTAATTTATCCCTCCCCCCTCCTCCCCTTTGGTAACCATGTTTATTTTCTATGTCTGTGAGTCTATTTCTTTTTTGTACATAAGTTCATCTTTTTCAGATTCCACATATAAGTGATATCATCTGATATTTGTCTGGCTTACTTCACTTAGTATGATAATATATAGGTTCACCTATGTTGCTGTAAATGCCATTGTTTCTTTCTTTTTTGTGGCCGAAGAATAATCCATTGCATATATGCATTGTATCTTCTTTAATATTCAGCTGTTGATGGATACTTAGGTTGCTCTGTATCTTGGCTATTGTAAATACTGCTTCTGTGAACACTGGGATGTATGTAACTCTTTAAATTGTGTTTTCCTCTAGGAACTCATAGGCATTTACTATTTGTAAAATGACAATTTTTTAAAGAAGTGATTGACTTATTTTGAAATCCATTTTTAGGTACATTGCTCCTTCTTTCAGACACACAGATTCAGGAGAATAGAAAGAAAGGCAGTTTTGGTTTTACTAAATGAGTGGATTCATAGCAACATTATATAGTCAAAGGGGTTTCTGTCTTAACACAAGTGGTTAGAATTCTAAATAGCTCTAAAGTTTTTGTTCTACTGATTTATAATCAGACCAAAAGAAAAAAAAAAACCCTACTCTGTAAGCCAGGGAAGAACGAGGATATAGACAGATAATACAGATATCGTAGCTGCTGTGTCAGCAGTTTTCAATACTCAGCTCAACAAACAAAGAGATTCTCTCCTGACATCTGTGTTTATGTACAGCAAGCAAAACAATCCCACTTACCAGTGTGAGTGGGACATACATTTCTTGTCACTTATTACCAAATGGATTATTGCCACCCTCAGAGAAATGCAAATCCTTTTTCTTTAATGGAACAAAAGTCTGGACACACTTAATAAACTCCTTTGGAAATGAAGAAGTGATGTACTTTATAGCATGTCTTTTAGACTCAATTTTAATTATTTCTTTTTAAATGCTGTACACTGTGGTGTCTTGATGCCAAGGGAGATATTTACTGTGACCTCTCACTTACCCTTCATTAAATTCTAGTAGACTGTAGAGAGAATGTGTTTGCTCTGTGGGAGGAATGGGAAGAATGTGCAAATGCAGATTTAATTGGTAAAAGAGAATCAGACCTCTGTTCTCCTCCTTCCAACAATCAAAGTGTTTTCTCATTAGGAAATCAGAGTCCTCTCTCGCATCAGACATGCTTCATTGCTAGCAAAATCCACCCTGCCTCTTCTATTTTCTCTCCTACAAATGGAAAAAAAAAAAATTAAGTTGCCAAAGATAACAGGATAACATCATCAAAGCAGTTCAGGGAAAGTCTGTCTGCTGTCAGGCCTGAGACAGATTGTTCCTGAATTGTTCCTTCCCATTCTAGGAAAATGCAGAAGGCCATGGTTATTCCATGGGGAAACACTAAGTTACTAACTGGAATACCCTGGGTTTTATGCCAAGCCCACCCCAATTTACATACATATTATAACATATATATTTGATAATATTTTCCTGGTGGCTCAGTGGTAAAGAATCTGCCTGCTAAGCAGGAGACCTCAGTTTGATTCTTGGGTCAGGAAGATTCCTTGGAGAAAGAAGTGGCAACCCACTACAGTATTCTTGCCTGAAGAAATCCATGGAAAGAGGAGCCTGGCTACAGTCCATGGGGTCTCAAGAGTCAGACATAACTTAGTGTCTAAACAGCAACAGTGTCTTTGATAACACATATGTTTAAAAGAAATCATTGGCTACCATAATCAGATGACCTGGAGGAATCTGGTTGTCTTTAGATGTTGCCTAGCGAGAAACCCCTTAGGGTTAATTTTACCTTCAAACTTCAGTCAGAATGTATTGAGTATCTGGGTCCATATATTAAAAAAGAGTCTGAGCTACATTAAGCTAGCCAAAATGAAGAACATTTTGATTGGGATGTCTGTCCTTGATGAGAAAGGGTGGTCTTGGGCCAAGGATTATCATTCATTTTAGAAAGAGAGGACCATTACCCAAGTGCCACTCTATTGTCTGATGAATATCTCAAACTCATCTGACCCATCAATGCTCCCCACCTGCCTCTGTCTCCCACAGTTTTTCCTATACCAACTGGAGACAGCCTCATCATTCCAGCTGCTCAGGCCCAAGACCTGAGAAGCATCTCGGACCCCTCTCTTCCTTCTGCCCCCTTTCATCCAGCCTCTCAAGATATCCAGTTGACTCAACCTTCAAAATAAAGCCACAGTCCATTGATATCGCTAGGTAGTAGATACCACCATCTCTTCTAGGAAACCTAGGAAATGTGTTCATCCCCACATTCACATGTAGTCTATTTGCAACGTAAAAGTCAGATTTTTCAAAACTGAAGCTGAATTATGTCATTTTTTAGCCTTCTGCCTATGGGAACCTTTGCAGTGGCCATTTCCTCCGCTGGATACCTGTCCTTCTTTGGGAACATGCAGGGAAATGCCCTTTGTTCCCTCAAGTCTTTTTCAAACTTCACTTTCTCATCAAGCTTACTCTGGCCTCATGTCTCTTGTCCCCAGCACTCCTAATCCTCTTTAACTTGATCTATACTTCAATAGTATTTATATATTAACATACCATATCATTTACTTGTACATTATGGTTTGACTTATTTGTTGCCTTTCTTCTTTCACGAGAATATATATTTCATATCGACAGTGATTTGGGGATGTTTTGTTTGCTAATAGATCCCAAGAACCTATAATAGTGCCTAGTATATATTAGGCTTTTAATAAACATCACCAGATGAGGGAATAAATCATGTTCACTTGTGAATGTGGAGGATTATATTCAAGTGTTATTATGGATACTAAAGCTCTGAAAACAAAACATCAAATATATAGACACAAACATACAAAATCTAGATTTTCATGATATTTATTTTTTAGTTGTTTCTCCCTATCTAGTTTGTGAAACTATGCATGAAGAGATGAAACCATAGTAGACTCATGTGGAATGATCTACATAAGTACTTTAAATGGAAAGAAAAAACCTGAAGAGATTACATTAAACCCTTGAATTTCTATAGCTAAGATGAATTCTTCTCCTCATTAGGAGTTGATTAAATGATAAGTCAATTTCCTTTTTTTCTGCAATATTTTCTCTCAGATTTTTCTTATGGCATATGTTTTTAATCCACAGTAATAATAATATAGTTATTAAATTAAATGAGTGCATTGAGCATAATTATCTTAAGTAGATGAAAACTGTATTTACAACCACTTGTTTGCAGACTGCATTCTTTATTCAATTTCTTGTTGATGATCAAATTCCCCTTTGCTGTGAGCGAAAGCTCTTGTTCTATCCATCTTCTGGCTCAATAGAACTTGCCAGCTACTCTAAAAGCCATTATAAAAGAAAGAATGTCATTTAAAAGTAGCTGAATTGTATTGTGTTAGATGATTATGGTGTTTTTTAGTACCCACCCTGCAAACAGTCTTTCTAAAACCATGTTATTTTCATGGAATGTGCCAAAAAGTGATGCAATTAAGCGTAACGAGCAGGGAATTGAACTGTCGGAAGAACTTTGGAGTACACTGGAAAAGCTGTAGCAAGGATAAATTCCCAAAGGAGGCAACACATTTTAAAGGAAAGACATTTTCCCCAGGGAAAAAGGAAGGTGTAGCCTCAGGTGTCTTCGGCGAGTGCCCTCTTGTGACGGTGGCATGAATGACCACGTGGACTGGGGTTTTGGTGGACAGGAACTTGCTCCAGGTTCAGTAGCAATCAGCTCAGTTCAGTTGCTCAGTCATGTCAGTCTCTTTGTGACCCCATGGACTGAAGCATGCCAGGCTTCCCTGTCCATCACCAACTCCTGGAGCCTACTCAAACTCATGTCCATCGCCTCAGTGATGCCATCCAACTATCTCATCCTCTGTTTTCCCCTTCTCATTCAGCCTTCAATTTTCCCCAGCATCAGAGTCTTTTCCAATGAGCCAGTTCTTCGCATCAGGTGGCCAAAGTATTGGAGTTTCAGATTCAGCATCAGTCCTTCCAATGAATATTCAAGATTGAATTCCTTTAGTATGGACTGGTTGGATATCCTTGCAGTCCAAGAGACCCCCAAGAGTATTCTACAACACCACAGTTCAAAAGCATCAATTCTTCTCCACTCAGCTTTCTTTATGGTCCAACTCTCACATGCATATATGACTACTGAAAAAAACATAGCTTTGACTAGACAAACCTTTGCTAACAAAGTAATGTCTCTGCTTTTTAATATGCTGTCTAGGTTGGTCATAGCCTTTCTTTCCAGGAGCAATCGTCTTTTAATTTCATGGCCGAAGTCACCATCTGCAGTGATTTTGGAGCCCCCCAAAATAAAGAAATATCTGTTCCTAATTGGGCTGCTGCTAAGCCGCTTCAGTCATGTCCGACTCTGTGTGATCCCATAGACAGCAGCCCACCAGGCTCCCCCGTCCCTGGAATTCTCCAGGCAAGAACCCTGGAGTGGGTTGCCATTGCCTTCTCCAAAGCATGAAAGTGAAAAGTGAAATGAAGTCACTCAGTCGTGTCCGACTTTTCCCGAACCCATGGACTGCAGCCTACCTGACTTGGTAAAGAATCTGCTTGCAATGCAGGAGGCCCGGGTTTGATTTCTGGGTCAGGAAGATCCTCTGGAGAAGGAAATGGCAACCCACTCCAGTATTCTTGCCTGGGAAATCCCATGGACAGAGGAGCCTGGCAGGTTGTAGTCCTTGGAGTCACCAGAGTCATACATGACTTAGCAACTAAACCACCACCACCACCCACCTCCCTATGGTAATCTTCATGCAGGAAAGCTTCATTTACATAATCAGTAAATTTTCATCACAACTCTTAACAATAATGTGTGTCCATTCCACAGTCAATTGCAGTGGCTTTTAAGAGAACAGGGTCTGGATGCAGGCTTCTTCCACAGCTACTAGTCATTTGAAGAGGTTCAGAATCACACCTCTCTCAGAGAATGCTGTGAGGATTGAACGTGAAGCACCCAGCACAGTGCTTAATGAATGCTCACTGTTAATAGATTCTCACTCTTAATCCAGCTTTTCTTAGAAAACCCTCTGAACTGGTGCCTAACTCATCAAAAGGAAGGAAAGTTTCAGAGTCACTGAAATTCATGGAAAACAGGCTTCTGATACAGAATCAAAAATGTATTTACTTTGTGGATAAAATCCATTAAAATTTTCTGTAAATAAATCTTTTCTGGGTCAGGAAAAGTTACTGGAACCCCAAAGACTAGGAAAATCTGTAGCATCAGCCCGTATTATCAGAAAGCTGTGCTTCAGGGCACAGGGAGGTATATTGGTCTTTTACCTCACCTAAATTTATTAGGCACTAAAAAGTTATGACTAAGCATCTAGGCCCATTTAGCAATTGCATTTGCTTTACTTTAAGATTAGACTAATTATATGATTTAAATACAAGTCAAGTCTGCTGCTTTGTTGGATGAACTAATAAAAATCCATCTGGACTCGAGGCATGATAAGAAAATGAAAGATACATATCAATATTGAAATGAGCACCTAGATGCCAGAAGATTAATATCTTTCAACTCCTGACATATCAGATTGTTCACATTGCTAGTGTCTTTTTTCATAATTCCTTAAAACTTTAAACATGTTTAATAGTTGAAAATAATATATATGATGGAATGAGATAATCCAAATGCTCATTTTCACTTTATAGCCAAAGATCCTGCTATGTTAAATTCACCACACATTTATGGCAGAATACCATGCACTAAGCTATATGCTAAATTAGGGACACTGGGAGCCCAGAAATGATTAGGAGATGGTCCCTGCCTTCAAGGAGATGAGAGAAACATACAAAGAGATCATTAACATTGCAAGTGGCTTATGCAAAGAAATATTTGCAGGATGTATAAGCTGTGCAATGGTTGTGTGAGAAACACACGTTTGGGCTGAAGGTGATTCATGAGAAGAATAAAACAATTTTAGAAAGATAAAGGAAAAAGAGCTTTCTAGGAATTGAGACTAGCACTTGGGGAAGGACAGTACATTCAGAGGTCCTGCATGTTCTGTTTAGCTGTGACATAGCTTGGTGTTTTGCCATTATTGTACCTTTGGATGTTGGCCTACCGAAAACATTCTTTTGATTGTTAATTCTGGCATTTTCCCAGAGTATCACTTTCTTTATTCCTGTTATTTTATCCCCAAAAAGCCTACCCCAAATAAAGCATAGACAGATTCTAGTGTTCACCCCAAAACTGTCTACAACAAAACACATCACTATTGCACAATATTCCCCCAAGTCTTTTTCTGAAGCTTTGAATTCAAGCAGGCATTTTATTCTGTTTCTCTTTGATAATACTATGAAATTTGGATTTTTTTAATGAGCTATTTTTCCCCCATATCTCTTATCCTACATCTATGTTGAATTCTACATTGAATTAATCCTGTTAAATACTGAACAAATTCAGCGGTTGTGGGCAAAGGTTTAGGGTATTATAGATGGGGAAAACAGTTTGCCATGGGGTTCTCTTCTCTATAAGTGAATCTTCTTATCTTCAGGGCAACTCCATAGGACCTGAACTTCAATAGCGTAGAAAGAGAAATTTAAAAATAAATAAATAAAGGAAAAAAGGGAGCGAGGGAAGGAAGAAGGAAAGTAACATAGGCTAATATGAAGTTTGGGCCCCACAGAGAGGTCTTTTACAAGGAGAATTATGACATAGGGGAATGTTAGCACTTTAGATACCCTAAATGATGGGGTGGAAAAAGGAACTGCTCCTATTCGTCCTCAGAACATCATTTGACCCTGATACTACAAATACGAGAGTAAATGTAGTGTACTTGTGTACCCTGCAAACTTTACAACTTTAAGGGAATAAGGAGTTAATACTTTGGCTGAGAAGATCAGCAGTCTTAAGAATGTCAAAAGTTGCAGGAGTGATAAATATTCTTGAAATGGGTCGCAATAAATATAGATTGGAAGCAACCAAGATGTCCTTCTGAAGATGAATGGATAAGCTGTGGTACCTCCAGACTATGGAATATTATGTTAGTCACTCAGTTGTGTTTGACTCTTCGCAACCCCATGGACTGGACTTCTGTCCATGGAATTCCCCAGGCAAGAATACTGGAGGGGGTTGCCATGCCCCAAAGGAATATTATAGTGTTAAAAAGAAATGGGCTATTGAGCCGTGAAAAGGCATGTGGAAATCTTAAATGCATAAAACCAAGTGAAATAAGCCAATCTGAAAAGTACACTGTATAAGTCCAACTATATGACATTCTGGGAAAGGCCAGACTAGAGAGAGTAAAAGGGTCACTGCATCTGGGGGAGTAGGGGTGGATATGAATAGGCAAAACACAAAGAATGTTTCAGAGAGTGAAGCATTCTCTGTGATGTTGCAGGGATGGATGGATGTCATTATGTATTTTTCCAAATCTATAGAATGCACAGCACCCTAATGCAAGCTGTGGACTTTGGGTGTTCATGATGCTTCAACGCAGGTTAATCCTTGGTACAATGCACCGCTCTGGTGAATGATGCTGATATTTGGGAAGGTCATGCATATGTGTAGACAACAGGTAAATGGGAAATCTCTGTTCCTTTCAATTTGTTGTAAACCTAATACTGCTTTAAAAATATCAAATCTTAAAAAGATAGGCTAGAGTTGGAACAATAAAAGGGAACGGTTTACAAGAACACGTGAATTCTTTGCTCCTGGTCATACAGACAGTAAATAGCAGAGCTAAGTTGGAAACTTAGCTCATAACCTCTGCTTATTTTCATAACTGAATGAGGGCTCAGTTCTTACGCAGTTTACACTTTAGTGTCCAAAAAATGAAGCCTCTAATCTCCAAAACAGTAGGGAAGAGAAGATTCTCAATTCTTCTCAAGGCCCCCAAATTAAGTATGCCACATTTAGCAAATAAAACTAAGATGTCCAGTTCAATTTGAAAAGACCTTGATGCTGGGAAAGACTGAACGCTAAAGGAGAAGAGGGCAGCAGAGGCTGAGGCGGTTATTTAGTATCCTCAACTCAATCGACATGGATTTGAGCAAGCTCTGGGAGATAGTTGAGGACAGACAGACACAGCTGGGGTGAGGTCACAAATAGTCAGACACAAGTCAGTGACTGAACAACAAGTTAAATTTGAATTTCAGATAAGAAGCAAATTTTTTGTTTGTTTGTTTAAATAGATACCATATATTTTACACTGAACATTTATTTGTCATGTATCTGAAATGCAAATTGAACTCAGTGTCCATTATTTTATCTAGAGAGCCATACTCAACATGCTACATTGTGGCCCTCTCAATATTAATTTGTACTAAACAAATTTAAAAAATGAAGAAAACTAAGTATTCTAGTGCATATGATCATTTCCTCAAAGCATTAGAGATAAACTACATGCTCTGTGCTGTTTTCACTGAAGCAGCCAGTAAACATGCTCAGAATTTTCTCTGAATTGTTAAGAAGATCTACAGAACAGAACAAATACTGACAAAAGTCCTTCAGAGAAACTTTAGTCATCCTGTGTGCCTCACGGTAAGCTATTCTGGTGATTCTCTAGCATGTGATTCACTCTGGAAATAAAAACAAGAGAAATAATTGGTGTTTACTGAGACTAGTGTTTGTCAACTCATACCTAGCTACCATCATTGTTTTTTCACACACTGAAACCCAGCTTCTTTTTAGCAAACTGGACAAAAGATGAAGTCATTCCATCTAACTGACACTATAGCAACAGGGAAACTTTATGCTTTCAGAATGTAAAATTACTAAGCTTGACATGTAATTAAGAAACTGGGGTTCACGTTGACTACCTGAAATTTAAAAATGTCTGATGTACCCAAAACCATAATTTAGATCTGATGCAGTCAGCCTCTTTATTTGCCTGCAATTTTGGGGCCTGAATATACTTTAAGAAGAGTTGAGTCATTCCAGAACCACAACAACATCTGCCATGAGTATGAGTTCCCTGAGTATATGATTGTAAACTGCATTTCCTACTTAAATTTGCTTATGATCATATGCAAGTTCTGTGGCCTCTCTGTCCACAGTAGAGTATAGGTGTTGAGAGCCTGGTTGGAGGTCAGGCTGTCTGGTTGAACCCTGATTGTGCCATGCCACATGTGTATAATCAAAGCAAATTTTGATTCTTCATCAGGATTGTTAAGAGGACTAAAATACACTTAGAAGAGTGCTAGGCACACAGTAGTTCTCAATATATGTTATTTATTTTCTTAACAAAAGTAGTCCTAGTATACACTTTTGTACAAAGATAAATGCCAGTCATTGGCATAGCAGCCTATGAAACATTTTTAAATCTTGGTGTCCTTGAAGACAAGATGAGGAAACTTGAGAAATCATTCTTAAATAGTGATATATAAAATAATCTAATTATCTGCAAGTGCTAGTGATCACTGTTACAAGACATCTTTAACAGATGTTTCAGATGGCCAAAAAAAAAAAAAAATCAGCTGTCCCTTTGGGAAATTGGGGTGAAAGTGGTAAAGTCAGATTTTCCCATTCACTAAATGTGCTTCTGCTCAGGTCCTCCAGTATCTCATGTAGAAGGAGTTATCCAGGAAACTCCCTTAACCTGTGAAAAGAGAAAAGGAAAACTTGGTGGCTCAGATGGTAAAGCCTCTGCTTGTAATGTGGGAGACCTGGGTTCGATCCCTGGGTCAGCAAGATCCCCTGTAGAAGGAAATGGCAACCCACTCAAGTACTCTTGCCTGGAAAATCCCACGGATGGAGGAGCCTGGTAGGCTACAGTCCATGGGATCGCAAAGAGTGAGTCAGGACTGAGCGACTTTTCTCTCTCTATGAATTTAGTAAATAGGAGTGATGGTGTGTAACTCCGAGATGTAGGTCATAAGCGTCAGTGATTCCTTCCACAGTCTCTCTCACCCTCTCTCTCACTCTCATCTTTCTATCTCTCTCTCTTTCTGTCTCTCTGTCTCCCCGCATTTACACTGTTGGAAGCCAGCTTAAGTCATGAACAGCCAAATAGAGACACTCACTTGGAAAGGAAGTGAAGCCTTCTGCCAACAACCACGCGAGTGAGTTTGGAGACTGAATCTCCATCCCCAGTCAATTCTTCATGTGAATGGTGCCCTGAGCGACAACTCGAACACAACCTCGTGAGAGACTGAGTCAGAACCATCCAGCTAATCTTCCAGGACCTGGCCCTTAATTATTTGTTGTTGTTTTAAGCTGCTAATATTTGGGCAAACTTGTTGTGCATCAACAGATAAATAATAGAGAGAGAGCTCTTAAAAGAGCATAATGCTATTGCTGAGCTGATAGCAATTTTATCTGAGTAGAATGTAGAATGAGCATCATTTGTTTCTAAATGTTCACAACAGATCTGAGTAATCATATACAGAGAGTTGAAATGATTAGCTTAAACAATGCTATTATCAGATCAACGCTGAAATTATTATCTCAAATGGACTCATTGTTCAACTATAAAGAATTGAAAGCTATAGCATTCTTTATTTACCAAGAAAGTACCGTGGCTGAAGTTAACATTTCTGGCATTTACTCAGACTCATCTAACCAGGGCAGACCTCAAATCCACCTCTCTTGTTTAAGGTGGATAAACATGTCTTACAATTCCTGCAGGTGATGACAACTCTGGCAAACACAGTATGCACAGGTGGATTGGATCTTTTATATTGTGACAACAAAGCCAAGAACTGAGGACTTAAAATAGATTATATTTTTCAGACACAACACTATTTACATAGCAATCATTTCAAGTAGATCAGTATTTTAATCCTGGCTTTACACCATGAGGGAAACATACTAAACAGTGGCTCCCAGGTCATTAAAAATCTGTCAGGTTTAGGTAAGCATAAAATTGGAGGTAAAGATGAATCCATGCTGAATCCAAGAGGCATTTTGCCATAACTGGTGAAGAGGTGGACACAATCTCCCCAAAATCAATTTTCAGGAAGTCTGAGATTCTTCAAGTCATAATCAAAGGTAGCCATGCCTTCCTAGAAGGAGCCAAGGGACTGAAATTAAATGCATTTGGAAAAAGATTAGACTAACTTATGGGAGAGAAAGTTTCCTAGGGGAAGAAGGACAGAAGCCAAAGGAGTTAAATGCAATACAAATACCATGGTTCTCAGGAGAAAGGGGCCTAGGAGTATAATATGGAGTCTTCATTCACATTGTCTCCCAGGCATTCCCAACTTGGACCCAATTTTAGATGCCATAGATATTTCGTCATAAAATCACATACATATTTCTGTACCCAAAGAAAAACTTTAAAAACAATTACATGTTCTGGTAAAAATTATTTCCTTTGAGGGTGGCCTGTTGTGAGATATTTTAACAGTAATATAGGTCATCCTTTTACATGTCTATTTCACACAATTATGAATAGGGAATTAGGTGATTCCCTACTGTATTTCACCAGACCTAGTCTCAAGTGACTTTTGACTATTTCCAAATCATATCTACCTCTGTCCTTAGAAATAAAAATTCTTCCACTGTTGACTTTTTTTACAAGTATATAATCTGTACAAATCTCAAAGGAGTGACCAAGTTTCAGAAATTCTTTTTGTGTACACAGCATTTTATATATGCATTATATGGAAATGAATAAAAGTTAAAAATAAAAAAAATATTAAAAAATGATAAAAGGGACCTAAATAAAACATGAAATAACTGTCTCACCAAAAACTCTGTCAGATATTGGGAGCACTGCCTTGGGACTCATTTAGCACGGTGGAGTACCAAGAACAGAGATTTTTTTCTCTCAAAAACTAACCTTTAAACCTTTAAACACTGGATAAAACTATCCAGTGTTTAGAAGGTGCATCCAGCCGGCCTCCAACCAAGAAAAGCCATTTTATGAAATGAGATGGATGGACATAAACATCAGGGCAAGAACCGCATCTACAAAAACACAGTTTAGTAACTCCTCTCTCACTAGTTCCTTGTATCAGTGAATCTGTTTCTGCTTTGCTTGTTTTCTTTCAGAAGTTTTAAGATTTCAGGTTCTTACATTTAAGCCTTAAATTCATTTTGAGTTTATTTTTGTATATGGTATAATAACGTGATAGTTTCATTCTTTCACATGTAGCTGTCCAGTTTTCCCAACACGGTTTCCTGAAGATACTGTCTTTTTCCCATCGTAGATTCTTGTCTCCTTCGTCATAGATTAACTGACCATATAAGTATGGGTTTATTTCTGGGTTCTCTGTTCTGTTCTACTGATCTGTGTGTCTGTTTTTGTGCCAGAACCTTACTGTTTAAATCACTATAACTTTGTAGCACAGTCTGAAATTAGGGAGCATGATTCCTCCACCTCTGTTCTTCTTTGATTATTTTGAATCTTTTGTGGTTCTGTACAAATTTTGGTATTCAGTTCCACTTCTGTAAAAAAAATGCCATTGGTATTTTGATGAAGATTGCATTGAATTTGTAGATTACTTTGGGTAGTATGGACATTTTAACAATATTAACTCTTTCAATCTATGGGCACAGTATGCTTTTCCATTTATTTCTGTCATCTTAAATTGCTTCTGGGTTTCTCCAGTGGCTCAGCTATAAAAGAATCCACCTGCAATGCAGAAGATGCAGGTTTGATCCCTGGGTCAAGAAGATCCTCTGGAGTAGGGAATGACAATCCACTCCAGTATTCTTGTCTGGGAAATCCCATGGACAGAGGAATCTGGTGGGCTCTGGTACATGGGGTCGCAAAGAGTCAGACACAATGAAACCACTGAGCAAACAAAAATTTCTTTTACCAATGTTTTATAGTTTTCTGAGCACAGGTTTTCTTTTTGGTTTAATTTATTTCTAGATATTTTATTATTTTTGATCCAATTTTAAACTGGATTATTTTCATTATTTCTCTTTCTGATAGCTCTTTATTAATGTATAGAAAAGCAACAGAGTTTTGTATACTATTTGTATCATGCAACTTTCTTGAATTCATTTATTCTAATTTTTTTGTGGAATCTTTGAGATTTTCTATATATAGTATTGTCATCAGTGAATAGTGACAGCTTTCCTTCTTTCTTTCCAATTTGGATGCCTTTTATTTATTTATTTATTTATTTATTCTCCCTAATTGCTGTGGCTAAGACTTCCAATACTATGTTAAATAAAGGCAGTGAGAGTGGGCATCTTTGTCTTGTTCCTGATTTAGAGGAAAAGCTTTCATTTTCCTTAGTTGTTTTTAAGGTTCTCTCTTTATCCTTAACTTTTACCATTTTAATTATAATGTGTCTTGGTGTGTTTCTCTGAATTCAGCTTATTTGGAACTTTCTGGGCTTGGAGCTGGAAGTCTGTTTCCTTCTCCAGATGAGGGAATTTTTTAGCCATTATTTATTCAAATACTTTTTCTTGTCTTCCTTTTCTTCTTCTGGGGCTCCTATAATGTGAGTATTATTCTGCTTGGTGCTTTCCCAGGGATCTTTTGGAGTATCTTCATTTTTTAGATTTTTTTTTCATTGTGCTGCTCTGTCCAGTTTGGCTATTTTCATTACTTTGTCTTTCAGCTTACTGATTCACGTTTCCTTTTGTCTATTTTGCTGTTGAACCACTCTAGTGTATTTTTTAGTTCAGTTATAATTTCTGTTTGGTACTGTCTTATACTTTCCACCTCTTTGGTGAAGTTCTCACTGTGTTCATCCACTCTTCTCCTGAGATCAGTGAGCATTTTTATGATCATTATTTTGAACTCTATCATATAGTTTCCGTATCTCTATTTCACTAAGGTCTTTTTGGGAGATTTGCCTTGTTTTTTGGTTTGGAATATACTTGTATGTCTGCTTATTTTGCCTGTCTCTCTGTGTTTATCTATATGTATTGGACAAAATGATTGCATCCCTCAGTCTTGAAGAAGTGGGCTTGTAGGAGCTGTTCCATGTGGCCCACAAACAGTCTTCCCTGGCCACCAGAGACAGGCTTTCTATGGACGTCCCATCTACACTGTGTGTCTGGCTGCTGTTAAAGGGGGAGGGGTTTGAAATGATTGCTAGTTCTGGTTGTGGCCTGGTTTCTGTGAAGACTGGGCAGAGTTCAGGGTGTTGACTTGGATGGTTGTGGGTCAACTGCTATACAGGGATGGATGAATTCAGATGCCTGCCCAGCCTGGTGGTGGCTCGGGAGCTGTGTGAGATGGTTGGCATTCAGGGCACCCACCAGTGTCTATTATGGCTCAGCTGCTGTGAGGCTTGGGTGGGCTTGGGGGTATACTCATTTCAGCTCTGTGTGTGAAGCTCAAGGCTAAGGGCCCTCACCCAGTCCAATTGTGGTTCAGTATCTTCACAAGGTGGTGCTCACCCAACCTGGTGTGGCACCAGTGCTGTGTGGGGTGAATGGAATACAAGACGCTTACCCAGGCTACTTATGGCACAAGGTGGGCAGAGTATGCACTTCCGTACTAGCAAGTTTGGAGTGGGGGCACTGAATATGGTGCCCATCAGCACTGTTACCAGTTATAATGAGATGGCAAAATGGTATTCATCAGTGTTTCCAACCCTGGATAAAGCTCCTGCAGGGTCCTCTCCCTTCAGCAGCTTCTTTAAGTTTAGTAAATGGCTCTCCTTTACTTGCAGTCTGAGTACATTTCACTCTGTTGCTTTTGCACTGGATCTCAGAGCCAGTGTATTTGTATGTAAGCACATTAAGGGCAGTTAGATAAAATTATTGTTTTTATTTAATGTAACATCTAATAAAAAGATTTTTCCTTTATTTCACCTAAAATTTCACCTAACGGTCTTTAGCTTAACAAGTCAGTTTTAATGATCCCTGATTTATGAAACTAGAATCTTGGGATTTAGCCCTAACTCTTGCACTAATTAGCTATTGTGACCTTGGATGAGTAATCACTCTAGGTTTGACTGGCTTTGTTGGAAATACCAATTTATACAAAATGGTCTCTTCTAGCTGTAAGTCAGTCATTATCCTATTTCTTGCTACTGGGTAAACAGTTTGACTGAGAATTTCAAATTAAAGCCCTTTTTTAAACATTATCTCTGATTTAACTTTTAGCTCCATGATTTTCTGAGGGTTTTCACTAGTATAGAAAAAAAATGTTTTTTAATTATGAAATGCCATGAGAATCATCTATATCAATTCAGTAAGTACACAACTCTATAGCTCCTACTGATGAGCCAACATTTCAAACTTCTCATGATTGCTCTTTTTTTTTTTAATGTGGCTTCCCTGTACCACTGATCTCTGAATATAATAACATCATCATCATTAATTATAATTACACCTAATCTGCCAGCTGGTGATTATTTTCCTTCTTCATTCTTGACTTTTTATATTTGAGAATTTTTTTTCTTTTTAAATTAACCTTCCCATCTGCAGTATATTTAAAATTTGTAATAGTCTTCTTATTGCAAAAGTCTCTACAAGCCCTGCTTTCAAGGAGAAATATACATGTGTAAGATGGAAAAAAATCAAAATCGTCAGGTTTTTGCTACTTGAATCTCACTGTAGCACTTCCACTCTGTTCAAGTCAACCGCTCCTCAAAGTGTGTCTATCTCTCTCATTCAAATAAAGCTTTACAAAAGGAATCCCCTCTTTAGTCATCTGGCTGTGCTTCATAAGCTTTTTACAAAAGACCACACGCTAATCTGCTATCACTAAGGTAACTACATAACATCACTGTGGATGAGAATCTGGCCAATTACACATTTTCACAGACCTGCTATTAAGTTTCAAGTAATTGCTCAATTCTTGCATAACATGAGCTATTAACATAGCTTATCATGTAGCATGCTAGTATTGAATTTCCATCTGAGGGGTTATTTAATAATGGCATTGAAATAAAAAATGAAATCTGTAGACCCTGAGCAATATCACAGCTTTTATATGCTCTGCAGTCTGTAATAGGCTATTAGATAAAAGATAGTAATGTATTCTGGAAGAGTGAGTCCATTGACAATGAATAAAGGGCATGATTTTATTCTTGCTTCACAAAGAATGATGTCTGAATCTTTCTTAAAAGAATTATAGTCTTCAAGAGCTCCCAGACTTATATCCTTTTGCAGCTGGCATATAGGTCTTATTCTGTACAACATCTTAATAAGGAAAGCCAGAAATGTTTTGGAATATATAGAAAGATATCTGAAAACATAGGTGTTTTGAAATGTTAAATGCATTGAAAATTGTATTATCTTTATATCTCCATATCTACTGAAGAACAAGAAAGAAGAAAAAAATTTTGTTCATGACATTTTGTAAGATTTATTACATATAATATTTAAAATGTATTTTACACTAAAACAAATATTCACAATGTGAACGCTTTAAATTCTTAGCTTTATACAAGTGTATATTTCTTAGTTTTTCAAATCTTAGTTACTCAAATATTTAACACTGGGACAGCTCAGTTAAGTTCAGTCTCTCAGTCATTTCCAACTCTGCGAACCCATGAACTACAGCACACCAGGCCTCCCTGTCCATCACCAACTCCTGGAGTTCAACCAAACCCATGTCCATCGAGTCGGTGATGTCATCCAACCATCTCATCCTCTGTCGTCCCTGTCTCCTCCTGCCCTCAATCTTTCCCAGCATCCAGGTCTTTTCAAATGTGTCAGCTCTTTGCATCAGGTGGCCAAAGTATTGGAGCTTCAGTTTCAACATCAGTCCCAACAATGAACACCCAGGACTGATCTCCTTTAGAATGGACTGGTTGGATCTCTTTGCAGTCCAAGGGACTCTCAAGAGTCTTCTCCAACACCACAGTTCAAAAGCACCAATTCTTCTGTGTTCAGCTTTCTTTATAGTCCAACTCTCACATCCATACATGACCACTGGAGAAACCATAGCCTTGACTAGACGGACTTTGGTTGGAAAAGTAATGTCTCTGCTTTTTAATATGTTGCCTAGGTTGGTCATAACTTTCCATACAAGGAGTAAGTGTCTTTTAATTTCATGGCTGCAATCACCATCTGCCGTGATCTTGGAGCCCAGAAAAATAAAGTCAGCCACTGTGTCCACTGTTTCCCCATCTATTTCCCATGAAGTGATGGGACCAGATGCCATGATCTTTGTTTTCTGAATGTTGAGCTTTAAGCCAACTTTTTCACTCTCCTCTTTCACTTTCATCAGGAGGTTCTTTAGTTCCTCTTCACTTTCTGCCATAAGGGTAGTGTCATCAGCATATCTGAGATTATTGATATTTCTCCCAGCAATCTTGATTCCAGCTTGTGCTTCCTCCAGCCCAGCATTTCTCATGATGTGCTCTGCATGTAAGTTCAATAAGCAGGGTGACAATATACAACCTTGACGTACTTCCTTTTCCTATTTGGAACCAGTCTGTTCCATGTCCAGTTCTAACTGTTGCTTCCTGACCTGCATACAGGTTTCTCAAGAGGCAGGTCAGGTGGTCTGGTATTCCCATCTCTTTCAGAATATTCCACAATTTATTGTGATCCACACAGTCAAAGGCTTTGGCATAGACAATAAAGCAGAAATAGATGTTTTTCTGGAACTCTCTTGCTTTTTCGATGATCCAACAAACGTTGGCATTTGATCTCTGGTTCCTCTGCCTTTTCTAAAACCAGCTTGAACATCTGGAAGTTCATGCTTCACGTATTGTTGAAGCCTGCCTTGGAGAACTTTGATCATGACTTTACTAGCATGTGAGATGAGTGCAATTGTGTGGTAGTTTGAGCATTTTTTGGCATTGCCTTTCTTTGGGATTGGAATGAAAACTGACCTTTTCCAGTCCTGTGGCCACTGCTGAGTTTTCCAAATTTGCTGGCATATTGAGTGCTGCACTTTCACAGCATCAACTGCTACATAAATATGATAAATTTTGCTATTTTAAGTGCTCAAAAAATATATTAGTAATTATCAAATAGTTGACTCTCTCCAATTTATCTATTATCAGTTCAACTCTCCAAGGCAATGCAAATGGAATTTTCAAAATTCTTCAAGAGCCAGAGTCATCAGAACCCAAGCTGAGCCTGCTCCGGTTCTATTGCCATTCTTACCCTATAACTCTGTATGAGAGGGAATTTGAACAAAGACACAACTTTTGTTTTAAAATAGTAATGTAATCTTAAGTTACTATAGTAATACTCTAATAACTTGTAAGTATTTCAAAGTTTTATGGACTTCCTTCTTATACTGTTTATGTTTTTGTTTAGTCTCTAAGTTGTGCCTGATTCTTATCAACCCTAGCCCTCCAGGCTCCTTTGTCCATGGGATTTCCTAAGCAAGAATACTGGAGTGGGTTGCCATTTCCTATTCCAAGGGGTATTCCAGACCCAGGCTCGAACTCATGTCTCCTGCTTGGCACACAGATTCTTTATCGCTGAGACACCAGGGAAGTGATTTTTTAAAATTCCTATCTGATGAAGGAAAAATCATTGAACACAGTAGAAAAATTGTCAAGTATTGAAATATTGAGCAGAAAGGAGAAAAAAAGTGAAAAAACTTTCTATGCCTTTTATAGGTATGGAAACAATTCTGAGTGTGATATTCCCCTTTGATTTACAAAATCACTTGGAATTCTAAATATTGAATTATACCACAGCTTAATGATGTTTTCCAGTTTTTTCCATTATAGGGAAAACTTCCTTTGACAGTTTGAAGGAGCAAGTATTGGCAAGCCAATGCTTTTAACTGGATCTGAAGAAGAAACACATGTATTAAAAGGAAATGGAGCTATCTTGCTTATTTGAAGATAGATCATTGGACCCATCAGAACACAGTCTATCAGTTTGAAAACTAAACCTCATTAAAAAACAAGGGAATTATTACAGCAACGGTTTTAAAACAAACAAAAGCATCACACAGACTACAAAATAAGAAAACTGATTGACTGAGAAAAGAGTATCTGTCTAAATGTTAAAAGGAAAATTAAGCCAGGATCATATTCTGCCTATTTATCATAGCAAAAATGGTATTTTAGCACAGTGATGGAGACAATGACTTTATTTCCATGAAAAACATGAAGTGAGTTACTTTGTCAATTCACTCAGCTCCATTAACCATAGCAAATACAAAAAATTTGAAAAAATAGTCAACAAGCTTCTTGAAGTTGGCTGATCCACGTTATCCATAAACAGTATATTTGGTTCTGAAATAATATATGTATTATGGATACAAGAGCAAAAGCAATTTTTAAAAGATTAGAAATAAAGATCAGTTTGTTCTCTTGCAGTTTTAGTCTATAACTGGGTTATCCTAAAGCTGACTCAGATAATTTGTCCCAAGAGATTTTTTTGTGTGTGGAAGGTAAGGAACTATAAATGCCTTTTCCTTTATTTCTCTTTGGATGCACATAAGGGGCATTATTATCATAACCATTGAACTCACCATGAAGGCTCATTTCAGGTATAAAGAAGTAACTCTAAAAATATGTATGTATGTACGTATATGTATATTATATATATATATATTTATGTATTATTCATCACATGATATGCCCTACATGTTCAGAATAGAATACTTCATTTTATTATTCAGAGTGTTTTTATTTTATAATGAGAGAGTTGTTAGAAATGATAGTTGGCACAGAACTAATTCTGGGCACTAGTCCAGCACTGGTACCAGCTTGTTTCATTATAGAGGAGAAAGTCATTCTGCCTCACTAGGTTTTAATTTCTTCATTTGTAAAATAAAGCAAAAAACCTAGCAAGATGTTTTATCTAAGAAGAAACCAAACGTAGAATTTTGTATTTGTTTGTTTATGGATCAAGGGGCCAATAACTCTTGTGAAAATCTATTATTTAACTTGATATGACTGGAGGCTTAATGTTTGGTGGTTTAACTAAAGGAAGAACAAGCTGTTGACTTTTTCAACTCTTTTTATGATTTATTTCATCCCACCTCACATGGACATCTCATAAGAGAAGAAGGAAAGCTGAGTTTTCATTTGCCCTTCACTGTCACCATCTTTCCCTAGTCTGCCCTACTAGTCTTGGAATTCTTTAGAGTTCCAAAAGAAAGAAGAAAATATCATCAGGTAAATAAGGTACATCCTAAAATGCTGGGACAAACTGGCATAGGCCATGTCACTGGAAAGTTCTTTGGTGGGAGGAAGATCTCAATAGTCTACCACCAGCACCACACCGTGAGCTCCACACTCACAAACACAGTCACACCTTCCTCCACCTTGCACTTTCTCAGTGCAAGAGAAGTGAGCAGGACACTGCTCAAGGACAGCCAGGCCAGAAGGAAACGTGTTCTCTGAAAAAATGCCTGGAAAAAGATACCCTGATAAGGAAGAAAGATGAAAATGAGCATATTGTGATGTGTGTCTATTGGAATGCTCCAAGTAGGTGAAGCATGTGTTGAGGAAGGAGAGCTGGGATAGTAAGGTCCTGCATCAGGAAATAGGAGTCTACCGACCACTACTTATGATCTTTTTAATGAGACTTCCTTTGTACCTAAAGAGTAGTGGAGTACAATATAGATTATAAAATTATGCTCAATTGGCTGTACAGAAAGCTTATGGCTCACCAGCACATGCCTCTATAAGTGTCAGAACAGAGGAATACTAGTTTTAGAGAGTTCTACATAGTGAAGGACAATGCCCTGTCCCCAAGATGTTAGTTATCTAGCATTTTGTGGAGGAAAAGAATCCTGGATGGTATGAAGATCTGAGCTGTGGCTTTGAGTCTGTCATTGGGTGAAATCAGAATGTCCTTTCCTTCTTGTGAGCCTCCTTCCAAACTGCCTCAAGACCTTTACTTCCTTCTATAATGAGGAGCCAAATAAAGATGAAATGAAGATCCTTTCATTGTTATGATTTTGTTACTTCATTGAATAGAAAAGGCCTAATAGAAAAGATAGATAATAAAAAAAAAGTAAGAGAATTCCAAAACACAATCTACTTTTGCTTCATTGAATACATTAAAGCCTTTGCCTGTGTAGATCACAACAAACTAGAAAATTCTTAAAAAGATGGGAATACCAGACCACCTTACCTGCCTCCTGAGAAGCCTGTATGCAGGACAAGAAGCAACAGTTAGAATTGGACATGGAACATTAGACTGGGGGAAAAAGAGTACATCAAGGCTGAGTATTATCAGTCTGCTTATTTAACTTCTATGCAGAGTACATCATATGAAATGCCAAGTTGGATGAATCACAAGCTGAAATCAAGATTGCCAAGAGGAATATCAATAACCTCAGATGTACAGATGATACCACCCTAATGGCAGGAAGCAAAGAACTAAAGAGCCTCTTTATGAGGGTGAAAGAAGAAGGTAAAAAAGCTGGCTTAAAAATCAACATTCAAAAATTAAAGATCATGGTATCCATCACCATCACTTCATGGAAAATAGATGTGGAAAAAGTAGAAACAGTGACAGATTTTATTTTCTTGGGCTCCAAAATCACTGTAGACAGTAACTGCACCCATGAAATTAAAAGATGCTTGCTCCTTGGAAGAAAAGCTATGACAAACCTAGACAAAGCAGAGACATCACTTTGCCAACAAAAGTCCATATAGTCAAAGCTATCGTTTTTCCAGTAGTCATGTATGAATGTGAGAGTTGGACCTTAAAGAAGGCTGAGAGCTGAAAAATTGATGTTTTGAATTGTGATGCTGGAGAAGACACTTGGAGAGTCCCTTGTACAACAAGGAGGTCAAACCAGTCAATCCTAAAAAAAATCAACCCTGAATATTTTTTGGAAGGATTGATGCTGAAGCTGAAGCTCCAATACTTTAGCCAATAGATGTAAAGAGCCAACTCATTGGAAAGCACCCTGATGCTGGGAAAGATTGAAGACAGGAAGAGAAGGGGATTACAGAGGACAAGATAGTTGGATGGCATCACCAAATCAACGGACATGAGTTTGAACAAACTCAGGGAGATGGTGAAGGACAGAGAAGCCTGGGGTGCTGCAGTTCATGGGGTCACAAAGAGTTGGACATGGCTTAGTGACTGAACAACAAAGGGGGAAATATCTATCATCTGTAACTTCCTGGTGACATAGGGCACTGTGTTCTCAGAGTAGAAGATGTCAACCTATGTCTGTAGCATCTCTGCTGACAGTTTTAGCTGTCTGCTTACATATACAGGCAGAACAAGCCCTGATTATTTTGATACCCACAAAGATATAGATTATTATATGCAATAATGTTAATGCCATTCTACTGAGGACAATTCTTAGAATTGTGTTATCCATAGATTGAGTACTGCTCAAGTTGGAGTGGCTTATGCCATGGCTACAGTCTGGTCACAGTGCAGTTACCTTTTTTTGATGGTGGCAGTTACAGCCACCATTAGTTCTTGAAAAGCACCAATTCTTACAAACAACTCAGGAATGTGCATCAGACACTGAATCTGAGCCTCTGTTGTCCTAATCAAAAACCGCTCTGTTTTGTACTTGGGAGGGGGATGGCCTTCAGGAGTCTGCTTGTTTCCAAAACCCTTATTCACATGTAGTCCTATCCTTTGAAACTGAGCATGACGGGATGCACAATTACATAAGAAATAAAGTGTTTATTTATTTTAGTATTTCAGCATTTACATTGCTGTAGCAACTGAAAAAGGAGATTGTTTTCTGCATCACATCAATTAATTTCAATCTCTGCTTACAGGATGAATCACCTGCATACTGAAGGATGTTATCTCCTTGGCCTCCTCTGTAGAAGAATGTGCTTATAAGGGAACAAGTGGGGAAGATCTTTGTTCTCCCTAAGCATTCATTGAGAAAAAAAAAAAAAGATGCTTGCAGTATAATTATACTTTTAAAGGAGAGAACTTAGCCTTAAGATAGGTCATGTTCTGTAAAGAGTGCTACTCAAAAAGCCATCTCCAGTCCTACAAAAACAAAAATCCTTTAGAAATGGTCTTCTGTAGGCCTAACTTTAGCAGCTTGGTGAACAGATAATTTTAAATCTTTTTGAAATGATTTCAAAAAGGTTTTAGTCTATGGACATTTATCTTTTCTTAAGAAATGAACTTCATTTGCTGCATTTTAATGTTTGTTGCATTATGTACTTTTAATATTTAATTTAATATTAATCAGCCCTATTCTTTTTATTTTATTTATTTATCATTTTTATTTTTGACTGTGCTGGATCTCCATCACTGCACAGGCTTTTCTCTAGTTGCAGCAAGCATGGTCTAATCTCTAGTTGGGACACATGGGCTTCTCTTTGCTGTGGCTTCTCTTGTTGCAGAGCACAGGCTCTAGGGTGCATGGGATTCAGTAACTGCAGCATGTGGGCTCAGTAGTTGTGGCTCCTGTGCTCTAGAGAAAAGCTCAATAGTTGTGGCAAACAGAATTAGTTACTCCATGGATGTGGGATCTTCCTGGATTGGGGGTTGAACCTGTGTCTCTTGCATTGGCAGATGGATTCTTTACCACTGAGCCTACTGAAGTGTGCCTTCTCTCCAGGCTTGTTTGTTGTGGCTTGCAGGCTTTAGTTGCTCCGTGGCATGTGGAATCTTCCCAGATGAGGGATCGAGCCCATGTGCCCAGAATTGGCAGGTGGATTCCCATCCATTGTACCACCAAGGAAGTCTGAGGATGACAGACTTGTGAAGAGAGTTGAAGAGTGGATTTTCTAAACTCTTTTCATGAGTCTCTGTGTCTGAGGTATATCCTCATTAAGAAGAGTTGTAAGAAAAGTTGCCCACAGTTATACAGTGATTCTGTTCATTTAAGTTCAGTTGCACAGTCATGTCTGCGACCCCATGGATTGCAGCATACCAGGCTTCCCTGTCCATCACCAACTCCCAGAGTTCACTCAAATTCATGTTCATTGAGTCGGTGATGCCATCCAACGATCTTATCCTCTGTCACCCCCTTCTCCTCCTACCTTTAATCTTTCCCATCATCAGGGTCTTTTCCAATGAGTCAGCTCTTCGCATCAGGTGGCCAAAGTATTGGAGTTTCAGCTTCAGCATCAGTCCTTTCAGTGAATATTCAGGACTGATTTAATTCAGGATTGACTGGTTTGATTTCCTTACAGTACAAGGGACTCTCAAGAGTCTTCTCAAACACCACAGTTCAAAAGCATCAATTCAATGCTCAGCTTTCTTTATAGTCCAACTCTCACATCTATACATGACTACTGGAAAAACAATAGCTTTGACTAAATGGTGATTACTTTAGTGTAACAAAAACTTTGCTGGTATGTTAATAATCTAGAATTGAATATGTTTAAAAATATCTCTTTAAATCATTAAACCTAGAACCTAGATTTTTTTTTACCATGATTTCTCAACACCAAAAAGGCTTTCCAGTTTGTGTAGAATCAGATATTCTAAACAACTGTAGTAAATTGATTGACCAGAGGTAAAGCAACTTAAGGTACACTTGGTGACAATAATTTTATATTGCTGTCTAATTTATCTGGTCTCTTTATAGTCATACAAAATGAACTATGATTAAAATATCTATGAACACCTTGACAAGGGTCTTGTATGGAAACACCTTCTTATGTAGCTAGAGATTCACTTATAGAATATATAGAGGAATGTAGCATTTCTCAAAATTATATCCAATGCATGAAATATATTTTAAAATATTAACGTTCCCAGAAGTATTCACAAAGCATTTATATTTTTGAGATATGTGGACTGAGGAAATAATCAGAGAGTAGGTGAATCAATTACGTACAAAAATATTTCTTCTATAGGAATCATGCTTTCGGACACCTAGCTTTATATATCTACTTAACTTTGCTTCAATTTCACTTAGATGTTTTACAGATATCTCAAATTCATTGTGTTCGAAACTAGGTTTTTGATACTTTCCTTATAAATTTCTCCTCTTTTAACATTTTTATCTTACTGTTTGACACTTTTTAATCACTGTCTCAAGATATTAAACGAGAAGATTTCCTTTCACTTCTCTTACTCTCATTCTCCACATCTGATGAAAGTATTATCATTTCTGTCTCTAAATTATACATTGGCTCTATTTCCTTCCATCTCCACTGCCACTACCCTAGGGTAATCCGCTGCCATTTCTGTTATTGTCTTCCTCAGTTATTTTCCATTTACAAGCCAGAGTAGACTTTCATGGTTTGCAGAGTACCTGCTTATTTCAGTCTCTTTGCATTTAATAAAATATGCAAAATCTTTTTTAAAAAGAGGCTTAAAAAGTCCTGTAGGAACTGATATCTGCTGGCCTTTCTGACCTTACCTAACACCAGTCCTCGCTACCAACTCTCATACATGTCAACCAATTCTTTAGGTTACTGAAAAGTTCTTTCCTGTCCCAGGGACTTTTGTACTTGATGTTTTCTCTCCCTGGGATTCCTCTCCCTCTTTTGTCCTATTAATTTAAAAAATCCCTTTAAAATATTTTCATTTTTATATATTTGTTGAAATTATTAAAATTTAAATTCTATATACAATTTTAAACTATAAAATATCTTGTTATCTTAGGTTCAATAATTTTCAGCTTTATTGAAACATAATTGAAATATAAATAAAACACACATATTTAAAGTGAACATCCCAATGAGTTTTGACATATATATTTACTCATGAAACCATCACCAGCACTACAAATTCATTACTTTCAGAAGTCTGTCTGTAATCTCTCCCTTTCTCCTCTTGCCTTCATCATTCTTGTCCTCAGGAAACTACGTTATGCTTTCTGTAATTGTAGGTTAGCTTTCATTTTTTGAAATTTCATATATATGAAATCTTACAGCACGTCCATTTGGAAGCAGAGGTGGGAGTTCTGGCTTCTCTCCATCAGTGTAACTGCTACAACCATGTTGTTGTGTGTAGGAAGAGTTCATTCATTTTTATGGCTGAACGCCATCCCATTGTATGGATGCATTAAAATTTGCTTATCCATTTATATGTTGACAGATATGTTGACTATTTCCCATGTTTGGTTATTAAAAATAAAGTTGCTGTGAATATTTATTTACAAGTCTTTTTTTCTAGTGTATGGAGGTATAATTGATACACAAAAATCTGCATGAAATTATACATTTGGTGTTTTTGGACATACATGTATACACTCATGTTACTATAACCACAGTAATGGTAATAAACATAGAAATAGTCTCCAAAAGTTTGTGTTCTTTGCTGCTGTGTTTGTGTGTGTGAGTGGAGTGTGTACTTTTTTAGTAAGAAAACTTAACATGGAATTTACTCCTTTAACAAAGTTTTAAGTACACAATACCTTATCATTGACTATAGGCAGATCTTTGGAATTTACTAGTCTATATAACTGTACCTTTACATCTATTCAACAACTACCTCAATGTCTTTCTCCTCCCATCCTCTCATAATCATTATCCTAATGTCTGCTTCTATACATTTTTTCTATTTTAAGTCTTGGCAGAAGAGGAATCATGTAGAATTTGTCCTTGTGACTGACTCATTTCACTTTGCTCTGCCTTCCAATTGAAGGCAGGAAGAGAAGGGGATGACAAAGGATGAGATGGTTGGATGATATCACTGACTAGATGGACATGAGTATGAACAAGTTCTGGGAGTTGGTGATGGACAGGGAAGCCTGGCATGCTGCAGTTCATGGAGTCACAAAGTCGGACACGACTGAGTGACTGAACTGAACTGAACTGAACTGCCTTCCAAATCCTTAATGTTGACCAGGTCCATTCAAGTTGCTACAAATGGTAGGATTTCCCCTTCCTTACTCAGGGTGAATGGTATTCCACTGTATGTATATACCACTTTTTCTTAATCCATTCATCTGCTGATGGACATTTGTATTATTTCCATATCTTGGTTAGGCATAGGCACACTGTGCTCAGTTGTGTCTGACTCTTCATGGTCCCATAGACTGTAGTCTGCCAGCCTCTTCTGTTCATGTAATTTTCTAGGCAAGAATACTAGAGTGGGTTGCCATTTCCTTCTCAAGGGGATCTTCCTCATCCAGGGATCAAACCTATGTCTCCTGAGTCTCCTGTGTTGGCAAGTGGATTCTTCACCACTAGCACCACCTGGGAAACCCAAAAGATGTGTGCGTGCTCAGTTATGTCTGACTTATTGAGACCCCCTAGCCTGTAGTCTGCCAGGCTCCTCTGTCCATAAGATTCTTCAGGCAAGAATACTGGAGTGGGTTGCCATTTCCTCCTTCAGAGAATCTTCCCAACCCAGGGACTGAACCCAGCTCTCCTATGTCTTCTGCATTGGCAGGCAGATTCTTTACCATTGTGCCACACAGGAAACATGTTGGCTATAGTGATGCTAAAACAATAATAAAAATAATGCTGCAATGAACATAGAAGTGCAGACAATTCTTTGAGATTCTGATTTAAGTACTTTTGAGTATATAACCATAAGAGGGATTTTTGAATCATGTAGTATTTCTATTTTTAATTTTTTGAGGAACCTCCACTGTTTCCTATATCAGCTAAAATTTACACTCCCATCAACAATGTGCAGGAGTTCATGTTTCTCCACAACTTATCTAATACACACACACACAGACACATGCACACACATACATATAAAAGCTATTCAAATAGATGTGAGGTGATATCTCATTGTGATTTTGATTTGCATTTCCTGATGATTAGTTATATTCAGTACCTTTTCATATACCTGTTGGCCATTTGTATGTCTTCTTTACAGAAATATCTGTTGAGGTCCTTTGCCCACTTTTTTAAAAAGAAAGGTTGAACTCTAAATTAAAAAAAAAAAATTAAACGGTATTTTTAGAACAGTTTTAGACTTACAATAAAATCAACATGAAGAAACAGAAATTTCCCATATACCCCACCCCTACATGTGCATAACCATACAGCACAGCATCACCACCAAAATGGTACATTTTTACAAAGGAAGAACCTCCATTGACACATAATTATCCAAAGCCCATAGTTTACCTTAGGGTTCACTCTTGGTTTTATACAGTCTATGGGTTTGGACAAATGTGTAATTACATTATTATAATATCATATAGAGTATTTTCACTGCCCTGAAAATAGTCTCTTCTGCCTATTCATTGCTCTCCCACTCTTACCCCAGGCAACCACTCATCTTTCTACTGTCTGCACAGTTTTGTCTTTTCTAGATCTCCATATAACTGGAGTAATGCAGTATGTGAACTTTTAACATTGGCTCCTTTAACTTAATAATATTCACTTAAGTTTCTTCCATTCCCACCAATAATGAATGGGAGTTCCTGTTGCTCCACATCCTTTCCAAAATTTGGGGTTATCAGCATTCTGGATTTTGGCCACTGATGCTGGGAAAGGTTGGGGGCAGGAGGAGAAGGGGACGACAGAGAATGAGATGGCTGGATGGCATTGCCAACTCTATGGACATGAGTTTGAGTGAACTCTGGGAGTTGGTGATGGACAGGGAGGCCTGGTGTGCTGTGATTCATGGGGTCGCAGAGAGTCAGACACGACTGAGCGACTGAACTGAACTGAACGAACTGAATATGTGTGTAGTGGTATCTCATTGTTTTACTTTTTTTGTTCATTTCTATATTTTATTATTGAGTTGTAAGAATTCCTTATAATAAAATCCAGTCTGAGAGTTGCATTCCACAAGATAACTGGCTTGTACTCTAAAATGTCAAGGTCATGAAAGACAAAGATGGATTAAAATGCTGTTCAAGTTTAAAGGATTAAAGGCTAGGGAGAACTGAATAGAATATATGAACCCAGATGAAATCCCAAAGCAGAGTTTCTGCTGGAATTTCTACTACAATATTTTATATAAATGACATTATTGGGGCAATGTGCAAATTTTGAATATGATCTGTATATTAGATAATAGTACTGTATCAATGTTAGTTTCTTAATTTTCATAATTGTACTATGGATAAGCAATTCAATTTCCTTGTTCTTAGGAAAAACACACAGGAAAGCAAGAATAAGACAAATATTGTTAAATATTAATGCTTGGGAAATCTAATGAACAATGAGAGTGTTTGTAGTACTTTTATGGCCTTTCTATAGAAGGCAAATTATTTCAATATGTGAATTTATAGGAATATACCATGATGCCAAAGAATGGTAAATGGAAGAAGAAGGATTATGTAACTACTTTTAGTAAAGAATCCAAGGTTTAAATCTATATATAATGTATCAGTATGTATTAGGTGAAAATTTTAGAAAGAAAATTATTAATAATATTTAGCACTAAAGGATGGGATTGTATGTGATTATAATTTTTCTTTTTTATATATTTCAATATCCAAATACAACAGTAGATATGCATTATTTTTATCATTGGGAAAAATTTTAAGCATATTTTACAAGTAATAATATAGTTTAAGGCTAAATATCCATCTCTTGAACATTAACATGCATTGTATTCTGTTTTTCCCCTTTCCTCTGATAATTAAAATGTACTTGAGTTCCATAGAAAGCTGTTTTAACTCTTAAAATAACTTGCTTCTTTGACTATAGTCATAGGCAGTGAAGTTTTCAATTCCTTGTAATTGAAAGTAAGAATAGCTAATGAGAGTAGGGACTACAAGAGAACTAGACTTGGGTTCAAATCTTTTTATTAACCATGTGATCCAAGATAAATCATTCTCATTTTCAATTGTCTTTATTTTTCAAAGAGGGAAGATTATTTCATTTTTTAGTTTATTTTTCAAATACGGAAAATACTAGTAAGAATTTCATAAGATTTGTTTTGGGCTGAAATCCGAACTCCTGCTAGCTTAGGCTATTCAGAATTTTTACAGAGGTAAGGAAAATAAGATTAGTAAGGTTGGCCCAGTACAATATGACTGGTGATTTTATAAGAGGAAATTTTAACACAGATACAGAGATTATTCAATGGGAAGAGACACAGGAAGAAAGCAGTCATCTACAAGTTACAGATAGAATCTTGAAACAGATCCTTCCCTCAGGACTTCCAGAAGGAACCAATCATTCCAATACATTAATCTTGGACTTCTAGTCTCCAGAACTGTGATAAAATAAATTTCTGCTGCTTAAGCCCCTCAATCTTTGTTATGGCAGCTCTAGAACACTAATACAAGGTTAAAAGGAGCATTAAATGAGACCACACAAATAAAATTTTAACAACTCCTGGTACAAAATAAACTTAATCAATGAGATCTATCATTATTGTTTGTAAAATATAGAAGTTCTCATGATTACAGATTTTTTTCTGTATAGTTTACCCTAAAGTAAAATGCAATTGAAATTGTTCATCAATTTTTAAATCACTGTTAACCTGAAAATATCACTTAAAATAATAATTATAATTATATTTTTAAAGTGACCTTAACAAATTGAAAAATAAAAGCCATATGATTATCTCAATAGATGCAGAGAAAGCCTTTGACAAAATTCAACATCCATTTATGATCAAAACCCTCTAGAAAGCAGGAATAGAAGGAACATACCTCAACATAATAAAAGCTGTGTATGACAAACCCACAGCAAACATTATCCTCAATGGTGAATAATTGAAAGCATTGCCTCTAAAGTCAGGAACAAGACAAGGGTGCCCACTCTCACCACTATGATTCAACATAGTTCTGGAAGTTTTGGCCACAGCAATCAGACCAGAAAAATACATAAAAGGAATCCAAATTGGAAAAGAAGAATTAAAACTCTCACTGTTTGCATATGACATGATCCTCTACATAGAAAATCCTAAAGACTCCACCAGAAAATTAATAGAGCTAATCAACAAATATAGTAAAGTTGCAGGATATAAAATCAACACACAGAACTCCCTTGCATTCCTATACACTAATAATGAGAAAATAGAAAGAGAAATTAAGGAAACAATTCCATTCACTGTTGCAACGAAAAGAATAAAATAATTAGGAATATATCTACCTAAAGAAACAAAAGACCTATATATAGAAAACTATAAAACACTGGTGAAAGAAATCAGAGAGGACACTAATAGATGGAGAAATATACCGTGTTCATGGATCAGAAGAATCAATATAGTGAAAATGAGTATACTACTTAAAGTAATCTATAGATTCAATGCAATCCCTATCAAACTATCAATGGTATTTTTCACAGAGCTAGAACAAATAATTTCACAATTTGTATGGAAATACAAAAAAACCTCGAATAGCCAAAGCAATCTTGAGGAAGAAAAATGGAACTGGGGGAATTAACCTGCCGGACTTCAGACTCTGCTACAAAGCCACAGTAATCAAGACAGTATGGTACTGGCATAAAGACAGAAATATAGATCAATGGACCAAAATAGAAAGCCCAGAGATAAATCCACACACCTATGGACACCTTATCTTTGACAAAGGAAGCAAAAATACTCAATGGAGAAAAGACAATCTCTTTAACAAGTGGTGCTGGGAAAACTGGTCAACTGCTTGTGAAAGAATGAAACTAGAACACTCCCTAACATCATACACAAAAATAAACTCAAAATGGATTAAAGATCTAAACGTAAGACCAGAAACTATAATACTCCTAGAGGAGAACATAGGAAAAACACTCTCTGACATAAATCACAGCAGGATCCTCCATGACCCACCTCCCAGAATATTGGAAGTAAAAGCAAAAATAAACAAATGGGACCTAATTAAAATTAAAAGCTTCTGCACCACAAAGGAAACTATAAGCAAGGTGAAAAGACAGCCTTCAGAATGGGAGAAAATAATAGCAAATGAAGCAACTGACAAAGAATTAATCTCAAAAATATACAAACAACTCCTGCAGCTCAATTCCAGAAAAATAAATGACCCAACCAAAAAATGGGCCAAAGAACTAAACAGACATTTCTCCAAAGAAGACATACAGATGGCTAACAAACACATGAAAAGATGGTCAGCATCCCTCATAATCAGAGAAATGCAAATCAAAACCACAATGATATACCATTTCACACCAGTCAGAATGGCTGCTATCCAAAAGTCTACAAGCAATAAATGCTGGAAAGGGTGCGGAGAAAAGGGAACCCTCTTACACTATTGGTGGAAATACAAACTAGTACAGCCACTATGGAGAACAGTGTGGAGATTCCTTAAAAAACTGGAAATAGAATTGCCATACGACCCAGCAATCCCACTGCTGGGCATATACACTGAGGAAACCAGAATTGAAAGAGACACGTGTACCCCAATGTTCATCGCAGCACTATTTACAATAGTCAGGACATGGAGCAACCTAGACGTCCATCAGCAGATGAATGGATAAGAAAGCTTTGGTACATATACACAGTGGAGTATTACTCAGCCATTAAAAAGAATACATTTTAATCAGTTCTAATGAGGTGGATGAAACTGGAGCCTATTACACAGAGTGAAGTAAACCAGAAAGAAAAACACCAATACAGTATAATAATGCATATATATGGAATTTAGAAAGATGGTAATGATAACCCTGTATGCGAGACAGCAAAAGAGACACAGATGTATAGAACAGTCTTTTGGACTCCGTGGGAGAGGGTGAGGGTGGGATGATTTAGGAGAATGGCATTGAAATATGTATATTATCATATGTGAAACGAATCGCCAGTCCAGGTTCGATGCATGATACAGGATGCTCGGGGCTGGTGCACTGTGTTGACCCAGAGCGATGATATGGGGAGGGAGGAGGAAGGGGGGTTGAAGATGGGGAACACATGTAAACCCAGGGGAGATTCATGTCAATGTATGGCAAAACCAATACAATAATGTAAAGTAATTAACCTCCAATTAAAATAAATAAAAAGTAAACAAAATAAAATAAAGTGACCTTGAAGTTAAACTAGCCTAACTCTTCCCCTTTTACTTTACTGAGAACAGAGAAATTAGATAATTTTTTTCCGGGTAGAAATCAAGTCAGAAGCAAAACCATTCTTATTGTATAAACGTGCAGACTTTTATGGCAGAATTATTTTATACCATAGTATATTACTTAGCTAGGGCTTCCCTGGTCGCTCAGAGGTTAAAGCGTCTCCCTGCAATGTGGGAGACCTGGGTTTGATCCCTGGATCGGGAAGACCCCCTGAAGAAGGAAATGGCAACCCACTCCAGTATTCTTGCCTGGAGAATCCCAGGGATGGAGGAGCCTGGTGGGCTACAGTCCACGGGATCACAAAGAGTTGGACACGACTGAGCGACTTTAACTTTATGCTTGTTTTATCTTATAAAATTGTCATATTGCTATATAAAATATTTGTTTTGTCTTTTTCCTCTTTCTACTCTTTAAATTAATTTTCATTTCCCTATTTCTGTGTAGAAGGATATATCTTAATTGTCCAAATAACTTTTTGTTATTTAGGGACTTTTTCTGCTGTCTTTTTTTTTTTTGCATATACACAATATTTTTTCATTATGATAAGAAGAAGTGTAATTTTGCTTCAATAAATCTAAAAATCTAGATCACAAATGATTTGCAAGAAAAAATCGGGTTGAAAACCTTAAAATATCAAAAACCATAAGAAAATTTTAAGATTAAAAAAGTACTCATCCTTGGTGTTCATTGGAAGAACTGATGCTAAAGCTGAAACTCCAACACTTTGGCCACCTCATGAGACGAGTTGACTCACTGGAAAAGAGTCTGATGCTAGGAGGGATTGGGGGTGGGAGGAGACGGGGACGACAGAGAATGAGACGGCTGGATGGCATCACCGATTCGATGGACATGAGTTTGAGTGAACTCCGGGAGTTGGTGATGGACAGGGAGGCCTGGCATGCTGTGTGATTCATGGGGTCGCAAAGAGTCGGACACGACTAAGCGACTGAACTGAACTGAACTGAAAGTATACCAGGACTAGGATAATTTTAAGGCAATAAAAGAATAGATCAAGAAAAGAACAGATCATTTCTATGCCACATAAACCACTCTAGGGTGTAGAAGAAGATGAAAAATTTGGCAGCTAATTCTGACCCTAAAGCTGGAAGGCACAATTCAAAATAAAATGCAGGTAATATCACTTATTGAACAGGCCAGAGCACAGGGAACCTTCCAGCTTTTCTCACTGGTATGGATCTGGCAAAGGCTGACAAAGAATACATGACTTGGGGACATGTGAAGCAGGAACTTCTGGGGACGTGAACCCTGGGTGGTTTATCCTGTTTTCAAAGCTGACTTTCTGGCAATACTACTAATAGTGGCAATGATGACAGCTCTGCAAGTTTGGATTATTACTTGTCTTCATGTGGGCTTTCCTGGTAATTCAGTAGTAAAGAATCCACCTGCCAATGCAGGAGATGTGGGTTTGATCCCTGGGTAGGGAAGGTCCCCTGGAGAAGGGAATGGCATACCCACCCCAGTATTGAGTAGGAAGATCATCTCCATGAGATCTCTTTAGATTCCAGGAAGAATTTGGATCCATCCTATATAGCTGGTATAGTTATTTTTATTACCATGGAATTTGTCCCAATCCTATTTAGAAAGCAGGGTCAAACCAGTAGGCCACATTGGAAGAGCACTCTAGTAAAGTTCTGTGAGCCCAGATGAACTGTGAGCCTGAAGCTGCACATGGAGTTAAGGGTGGCAGTGATATCCTTAGTGTAAATAAGAGGCAACCAGGGTCATACATATCTGGGGTTAGTGCTTTGTTTGTAGATCATTCAGAAACAAGACACTAAGAAGATCCATATATGAATTGGTTAGAGGGACTCATAAATATAAAGATGAAAAAGTGAGGATCTGGTCAAGTTATATTTGGAATATAAATACACTTTTCCCTCAAGTCAGTGGAAGGAGAGAGATGTGAACTTAGAATATCGCTTATGAAGTGATTTTTGCCTCAGAGTAGAGAGATGATTTGGAATTCAAGAGTTTCTGCTTCTCCTTTCCAATGTTAATGGACCACTAGTTTCAAAGCCACTTTAGAACACCCAGACAAGGAAATCCTGAGTGGCTCAAACTTGCACAGTGTATCTGAAAGTCTGACTTTGAAAAATATTTAAAGGTTCATTAAATTCTAGTTAGATGATGTCTTAACTTCTGAGATGATCCAATCTTTAATAACTTGATGGACTTCATGAACAAGCTTTAGCTTCTGGTTTAGACAAACTTGAAATTAGGTGACTTATGATTGAATTGTGTGTAAAGATTTCAAACTAAATTGAAAGTGGTAATCAAATTTTAATTAGTACTTATTTAATTACAATTAGATAACAACCACCACATGATGGTTATGGCTGTCTTTTGAAACTTTGGCCCTTGAAAATTTCTCCAAGAGTGGTTTGAAACAAGAAATAATATTGTCAAGGTTAAAATAATGTATGAAGGCCAAGGAAACCCTTAGATAATAGTATGAAAATATCATCACAACATAGGTTTGGAGTGGGAAAAGTATGTACTGCTACTTTCTCGTATGTATATGAAATACTCAGAAGGGTAGAAAATTGTAGCAACAGTGTTTATTTGTTGGTGGTGGCAGTGTGAAATGGGAACTTTGAGGATGGTGAAAGGGATTGGAAAAAAAAATTTTTAGTAAACACACACATATATACACACTACACACACACAAAAGAATATATATATACATGATTTTAGCTTCATAAATATTTTACCTATTCAAAAATTTTAAAAAGTAGTATTTAACAATAACAGGAATTGCTCCTTAATTAAAATTGCTGTTGTTCTGTTGCTGAGTTGTGTCCAACTCTTTGTGACCCCATGGGCTGCAGCACATCAGGCTTCCTTGTCCTTTACCATCTCCCAGAGTTTGCTCAAATTCATATCCATTGAGTCAGTGATGCCATCCAACTATCTCATCCTCTTTTGTCCCCTTCTCCTACTGCCTTCAGTCTTTTCCAGCATCAGGGTCTTTTCCAATGAGTCAGCTCTTTGCATTAGGTGGCCAAAGTATTGGAGCTTCAGCATCAGTCCTTCCAATGAATATTCAGGGTTACTTTACTTTAGGTTAAAATTAAAGTAAGATAACTGTCAAGACCAAGTAGTAAAATAAGTGTAAGGCTGGGTGCTGGGATACTTGGATATAATAAACTTTAAACGTGATTTAAAAGCTCAGTAACATTGTAAAAAATACAGTATTTGCCTAAAATTTCCATCAAATTTTACCTAATTCTGATGATCTGTGGAGTTTAATAAATAAGATAAATCAGAAATGTAAATATATCAGTTCAGTTCAGTTCAGTCGCTCAGTCGTGTCCAACTCTTTGCGACCCCATGAATCACAGCACTCCAGGCCTCCCTGTCCATCACCAACTCCCATCAAATTTATCTTTTCCTTTTTCTGAGAGTAACTTTAAAGATTTTTCAAGAATCAGAAAGCCATGTGTTGGAGCTTTGAAATTTCTCTGTAATTTGACCAGTGCAACAAAGAGAGTAATGTGAGAAATAACCACTCAATGCTGAATTATATCCATGCAGCTCTTTAAAAATGAGCTATGATTTACCTGCGCCATAGTTTATTTGAAAGAACCTAGTATTTAAACCCTCTTTGTGATGAACTCTTCGCTTGATACCACGTTTAAGAGAGAAGTGGAGGACAACATAACAGCCATGATCCTGAAATGCTGATGTTTCTCACCATCTGGACCTTTGTTCTATGTATCATCCCACCCGCCTCACATTCCCGGTATATTGGAACCAACTTACATGCATGTGCAGTATGTGCCCAGTAGAGTACTGCTCCATTTCTTCAATGATTAAGACTTTCCTTCACAGCTCACATAAAATTCTGTTTACTCTCATTGTTTTCCACTATCTGCCCTACCTAACAATCTGAATTATCAAAGTCATTGATGGGCCCTAGATACTATTTGTTTCATCTATGCTTTATGAAAAAGTGCAAAAAGAGACAGTGTTAGTCACTCAGTTTTGTCTGATTCTTTGTGACCCCATGGACTGTAGCCCACCAGACTCCTCCTAGGCAAGAATACTGGAGTGGGTAGCCATTCCCTTCTTCAGAAAGTCTTCTTTAGGTGACAAAAACGCCCTCCTTTCATGTAGTGGAAGAGGGGGACAAAAAGAAACTGGAATATTTGGATAAGACCCCCATCCAACCCTCTCCTCACTGATTTTCCCAAATCTAACTCCTACTGGCACTCATGACTAGTTTCATCTTATCATTCACTTAGAGCCCTACAGTTAAGCAGTTGGGCCACATATTATTACCAGGCATCATTCTGCTGTAACAATCCCACTGACTGTACTCAGTCTTCACCAGGCAAGAGCTAACCTAATTTAATTCTAATCTAGATATGTTTTATGATACAGTCACATTGCATCCAGAAGTTCAGTGGGGGACATATTATTTGTTAATAATGTTGAATCATAACCAAATCAATTTCAAGTAGCTACGTCTGATATGAGGAAAGATTCCTTTCATTCCAATCATTGCTGAGTAAAAATTTGACAGTGGTTTAAATTCATACTGTTAATGCAAACTATTTTCAGAGAATATCTGGTCCAGACTTCTCATTTTCAAACAAGAAATAAGAGCCTTGAGGAAGTTGAGTTCCGTCGCTGCATTTATGACTTTGTGGTAGAAGTAAGAACAGAAGGTAAGACTCCCCAACTCCTTCAGTTCTACAAATACTGATTTTTTTTTTCTCCTGTACTATACTATACCATATTTTCTAGCAACAAAATCTAAAATAAGTAACAAAATAAAATAGTAAAATAAGTAACAAGATTAAATGGCACAATTTAAAAATTATTTTAGGAAGAAAATGTGTGAACACAGTATTTTAATTCACTTCCGTGTACTATTTCCAGTTATACTGAAAAATTAAATGCAAACGTATTAAATGAACAGTGAAACAGAGTGTTTTTTGCTTTCATGATGTTTATTGAATCATAGTGTTCATTACTGTTTCAAAAATTATTTAAGAGGGACTTATTTTAAACTGTCATTTATTAGAATATGTATATGATTTATATTATAGCATTATAGAAAAGGCTGCTATCTAAATGTTGGTGATAATGATGAATAAGCCTCATAACTAATTTCTGAATCATGTGCTTCTTCCAGTTTCCTAAGTGTACTAATAAGGCTCTTTGTATTTTATATTTCAGAGCTGTATCTTAGAATCACTGTTTCATGTATGTTCGGTTTGGGAGAATGGCACTGAAGCATGTATATTATCATATGTGAAACGAATTGCCAGCCTAGGTTCAATGCATGATACAGGATGCTCGGGGCTGGTATATTGGGATGAACCAGAGGGATGGGATAGGGAGGGAGGTGGGAGGAGGGTTCAAGATGGGGAACACATTTACACCTGGGGCAGATTCATGTCAATGTATGGCAAAACCAATACAATAATGTAAAGTAAAAAATTAAATTAATTAATTAAAAATAAATAAATTTAAAAAAAAGATATGCAAACAAAATTGAATGTAATAGAAACATTCTTAAAGCACAAATACATTAGGCAAGCAAGTCTCTTGTATTTAAGGCTAGGGTAAATTCAGTTGAAATATGATTCACTATTCCATTCATAAACACTTATCAGTACTTACATGCTTTCTAAGCTTCAGTAGTCTGAATAGTTTATAGCAGTCATTGCAAAAGAATCATTTCTTCGTTAAATGGAGAAATACTGAAAACTCAAGATAGTTCTTTTCCTTCTGGAACTGTTATTTTTAAGAGAAATATAAATGTGTTTCTTTAATGATGCACACAAGCAATTTCAAATAAAATGGGAGTTACATAGAGAGACTGAACAGAAAGTAGAGCCTATCATGCTTTAACTAAATGGAGCTCAGTATCTGAAAAAAAAGTCATTCTTACGATCAGTGTAAACTTGAACAGATATTCAACTTTTGCAAAGAAATATAACCCAAGACATTACTAGTTAACAGGGAGCTTTCTAGCAGTCAGTATACATACCATAATGTTTGTTTGTTTTTAAATCTCTACTCTAAGATGGAGTAGCTTCCCTGGTGGCTCAGAGGGTAAAACGTTTGTCTGCAAGGCGGAAGACCTGGGTTCGGTCCCTGAGACCTGGGTTCGATCCCTGGGTCAGAAAGATCCCCTGGAGAAGGAAATGGCAATCCACTCCAGTACTGTTGCCTGGAAAATCCCATGGACAGAGAAACCTGGTGCAGGCTACAGTCCACAGGGTCTCAAAGAGTCTGACACGACTGAGCGACTTCACTTTCACTTTCAAAGACAGAAGACAGTCCCTGCTTCCATGCCTGATGTAAACTGCAGAAAGTAAGTTCATTCACTGTGAAGAGAAGTTTCATGATACCTTGGGAGAAGAAACCATGTAAAATTAACTCTGACAAACATAAGAATATCTTCTATCGGGAGACTACTCAGGGCAAAGTGCCAATGAATAAATTTTAACCAGAAAAACATTTCTTATTATAGCAACAAAAAAGGAGTAATATTTTTCACCTGCTCTGAAAATACAAAGTTAAAGAATTCTATTAAGATATAGCAGGTATAATATAGTGGTTCCCATCCATAAGCCCGGACTTCTAATCACTGTAGTATGATTATCATACTTAGTCCCATACATAAAATATTTTGAGGGTTTTATTATCTTCTTTCTTCCTTTTTTGAGTCATAGGAAGTGTAAATTCTTTACTTAAGACTGTGCAGCTATTGACTGGTAAAGGTAAAGTTCAAATCCAGAGAATCCAGTGCCATGGCCAACTCAGTTAATCTCTAAAATACATTTCATGTATGCTTGCATGCTTAGTTGCTCAGTAGTGACTGATTCTTTCCAAACCTCTGGACTGTAGCCCTCCAGGCTACTCTGTCCATGGAGATTCTCCAGGCAAGAATACTGGAGTGGGTTGCTATTTCCTCTGCCAGGGGATCATCTTGACCCAGGGAATCAACCCACATCTCCTGCATCTCCTGCACTGCAAGTGGCTTCTTTAGCCACTGAGCCATCGGATATCGGTTTCTTCAATTTTTAAATAATTAAACAGAGATCCATGCACTACATGTTAGTAACTGTCGACTGGGAGGAAAACCTTTAGAGTTGGAGAAACCTGAGCTTGAATTCCATTTTCAATACTTGCTAGAACATATTGAGCAAATTAATTAATTATTGGCTTCTCAGTTTCTTCCTGTATGGATTAACTGCTTGTTATCAATATTTATTCTCAATGTACTCTAGGAAATGTGAATGATCACTGGTAAAGGCTCAATAAATGATGTAAATGAAAATGTTGAAGATACAAAAGTAATATGGTTTCATGCAAGACATATATTTGAATTTATATTTGACAAAGAAGGATTTAAAAAAATTGGCCACAGACTAGATTTTCATTCTTTTCTCCTGCTTACAGTTATATTTTATGTTAAAATAGTTCTTCATTAACTTTTCACATAAAAGTTTTTTTTTAATTATGTTATTAACGGCCTTCTTATAATTTTGCCCTGATCCATTATTTTTTCTTAATTTTATTGAATACAAACAAAATAAAATGGTAATTATTATAACGTGAAATGGCTAAGTACCCTTGAAGCAATCTATTTTTATTACCTACATTATAAAGGAAGTAAAGAAAAATGTTCATATATAACCTGCATGTAAGCCAATGATATTCAGAATTATTAGAGTCAACAAACTAAAAACATGCTTACATTTTTACATGTTACATTTTAATTTTGTTTTGATTTCATCTCTTTTGTCTCAAGATGTAGAAATGACTTAATTTTATCCCAAATCTAAGAAAAAATTTTTCACTTTTTTTTTTTTATTATCTGAAGAGAGCAGTGGTTTGAGTGTTTTATTTTGCTTGTTAAATTACAAAGCTTACAAAATTAAGTCAGACACCTCACATCTAAATAAATATTTGTGATTTTACTTTATAAACACAATAATTTGTAGAAAATCATTAACTGTGTAAGTAGCAATAAGACACAAGAATCTATCAAAATACTTTGAAAGGTTAAATAAAACTTTATTGGAATAAAATGACAGAAATGAAATAAATGATTTTTCCAAGATCAGGAAAGATTATAATGTAATTTTAATTGGCTTGACATTGAATTCTGCCAGTGGAAGTCATAATAAATTAAAGAATTGAGTTTCTTTCAAGGTTCAATTCAGTTAAGTTCAGTTGCCCAGTCATGTCCAACTCTTTGCAACCCCATGAAATGCAGCACACCAGGCCTCCCTGTCCATTACCAACTCCCAGACTTTACTCAAACTCATGTCTATTGAGTCAGTGATGCCATCCAACCATCTCATCTTCTGTCATCTCCTTCTCCTACCACCTTCAATCTTTCCCATCATCAGGGTCTTTTCCAATGAGTCAGCTCTTCGCATCTGATGGCCAAAGTATTGGAGTTTCAGCTTCAACATCGGTCCTTCCAGTGAATATTAGGACTGATTTCCTTTAGGATGGACTGTTTGTATCTCCTTGCTGTCTAAGGGACTCTCAAGAGTCTTCTCCAACACCACTGTTCAAAAGCATCAATTCTTCAGTGCTCAGCTTTCTTTATAATCCAACTCTCATATCCATATGTGACTACTGGAAAAACCATAGCTTTGACTAGATGGACCCTTGTTTGCAAAGTAATGTCTCTGCTTATTAATATGCTGTCTCGGTTGGTCATAACTTTTACTACAAAAGCAAGTGTCTTTTAATTTCATGACTGCAGTCACCATCTGCAGTGATTTTGGAGCCCCCAAAAATAAAGTCTGTCACTGTTTCCACTGTTCCCCCATCTATTTGCTATGACGTGATGGGACTGGATGCCATGATCTTAGTTTTCTGAATGTTGAGCTTTAAACCAACTTTTTAACCCTCCTCTTTCATGAAGAGGCTCTTTAGTTCTTTTTCACTTTCTGCCATAAGGGTGGTATCATCTGCATATCTGAGGTTATTGATATTTCTCCCAGCAATCTTGATTCCAGCTTGTGCTTCTTCCAGCCCAGCGTTCCTCATGATGTACTCTGCATATAAGTTAAATAAGAAGGGTGACCATATACAGCCTTGACTTATCCCTTTCCCGATTTGGAACCAGTCTCTTGTTCTATGTCCAGTTCTAACTGTTGCTTCTTGACCTGCACACAGATTTCTCTCTCAGAAGGTAGGTCAGTTGGTCTGGTATTCCCATCTCTTGAAAAATTTTCCACAGTTTGTTGTGATCCACACAGTCAAACAATTTGGCATAGTCAATAAAGCAGAAGTAAATGTTTTTGCTTGTCCTTGAGCCAGCGAATGTTGGCAATTTGATCTCTGGTTCCTCTGCCTTTTCTAAATCCAGCTTGAACATCTGGAAGTTCATGGTTCAGGTACTGTTGAAGCCTGGCTTGGAGAATTTGGGGCATTACTTTCAAGTTTATTCTAAACTTTTTGTATATGTGTATGACAAACATTCTCATTTATGTATGTATGTATATACATATATATATCCCTTGAAGAGAATGTATACTTCCTCTATCTATCTGTCTATCTATGTATTGATGGTGTTTTTGTTCAGTTTCTAAGTTGCATCTGATCTTTTGTGACCTCATGGACCATACAGCCTGCCAGGCTCCTCCGCCCATGGGATTATCCAGGCAAAAATACTGGAGTGGGTTGCCATTTCCTTCTCCAAGGGATCTTAATGATCCAGGGATCAAACGTGCTTTCCTGTACTGGCAGGTGGATTATTTACCACCCAGCCACCTGGGAAGCCCAGTTCTGATCTGCAAATACACTGAAAATAGATTGATTAAAACTTCAGATATCTGTAACTTGGCTTGGAACAACTATTACACAGCTGCTCAGGGCAAATAATTCTTGTGTTAGTATCTGAAAATTCAGATGGAACAAGGAAGGAATACTCAAAATACTATGATATTGTTACAGTTTGTTATGACAAAAGGGAAGTTTCACATCTTTGTGAAACTGATTCTGAAATTCTATTGTCTCTTCTACTAATATGTTTAAGGTAGAGTAGTTCTTTTCTATTAAAAATATTCTTAGCTTTGCAAAGAAAGTCAAATGAAGCAAAAATGTTGAAGTTGAACTTAGAAACAAGAACACAGTCCTTCCCTACAATCATACAGGAGAAACATTATGATAGCATGTATTCAGTGGCCTGGATTTAGCTAAATTTGGTTCAATGATTCATTATTGAGAAAGGTTGACCTATTCAATTTTAAAAATATTACTTGTTGAATAAGCTGGTCTAGGGTGAAGTTGACCAGGTAGCACACATTAATGGCATATTTTTAAAGTATTTTTTCTGTGACTTGTCCAGTTACTGCAAAAAACAGCAAATAAACCTAAATTTCACTTATTCAGTTGGCAGCAAGACTATGTATGTTCCTCTGACTGCAAGATGATAGCAGTTTTCTTGTTGCATTAATCAACTTGGTTTCCCCAGTGATTTCCAGTGTTTAAGCCTCTAGTGATTTCCACTGTCTCCCCAAGGTCATGTGTTGAAGTGGTCACCAGAATAGCTGGTTGTATAACAAAAAGTATTTTCTAGAACATGCTTGGTGGCTTTTCAGTTGTTTTATTGGCTGGACTTCATAATTGTTTTTTTCCTAGTATAGAGTGAAAAATTTCTCACCACCCGAGACCACTGTGTATCTAAAACAAACTAACCTACTGGTACCTGTGAAGCAGGCAGAGTGCATCCATGCTTTACACCAACTATTTCACCACCCTTAATTCTAACCCATCTGCCTTTCATTGCTTTTTGCTCTAAGCCCACGGCTACTTAGTTTCTTGCTTGTCCTCCCTTTCAGGATGGATTGATGTCCCTCCTCTTCTAACGTGTTTTTCATTTCCAGTCTGGTGATTATCATTTTAACACACATCCCCTTCATGCGTTGATTTCTTGTACACCTCTGCCTCTCAATTTATTAAGCTGATCTCTGAAACATTTCTGTTTACTGTATAAGTGCTCTTCAAGTTCATTAAGTTATATCCAGAAGATAGACTCTCATTCTTTTTCCAGAGAACATTCTGGAAATGGATGTGTTCTTGTTCCTTTAGTAGGAACCACAGCTCCCTAAATTGCAATACCGGGGTCTCTTTCTCCCTGATCTTTTCAGCTTTCCTATGTTAGGCTAATAAGAGAGTTCTTCCTTTAGGATCATCTAAATCTACAATTTGTGTTTCTCTTTCTTCTGCAAATATCTGGAGTCATTTAACAAAAACCAAATTGCTGATTCAATAGTTATTTATCAGCAACTTTCACACAGTCCAATATCCTCCAACTCTCTTTTGTAGACACATATACAGTTGTAATAATCATGCTTTTTATTAGTTGTTTCCATTAATTCATTCATGAAAACTCATACTGAACATTCCCTTTTAGTTGCTGCTGCTTCTGAGCAACTGTATCATGCCAGACATTTTGATAAGGGATTTATAAAAATAATCATATTTAATTTTCTCAATAATCCTACAAGGTAGATTGTAGTAGCAGTAGCAGTAGTACTTCCTTTTTAATGACATGAAGACTGAAATGAAAGTGATTAAGTATCTTGTACAAGGTTACACTACCACTAAGGAGACATGCCAAGCCTCCAGTTCAAGAATGTGTAACTCTGCAACATTAACCAACATTGTATGTGACCTAAACCTTGGTAACCTCTATTCTGAAAGTGTAAATACCTGTCTGGGATTGCAAGAGTGAATGTTAGCTGAGACTGAAAAAGTAAAAGGCAGTTCTGCCATTAATCAGGCTGGGTAGGAGGTTGGACATGGACAAATCTAGTCCCAAAATTAACAGAAAAATTATTTCCCCAAGGTTGTGCAGTGAAATGCCATAAACCTCTTTGTATAACTTTTGCTTATTTACCAGTGATGCTTCCAGAAGTTTTCTTTTTTTTTCCTCATCTGTTACTGAGGACATCTAATTGCTAAAATGCTATCACCTCATAAGAGCACCCAATTCCTCATGAACCTCATTTTCTTAATTCTAAAACCAGCAGTTAATCCAGAATTAATGCCCTCTTCTCTTAGATACATTTCAGAATTACTCAACAGTAACTAAAACCTTTCAAAAGATGCTTTCTTGCTCTTTCTTGTTGTGTGGCTTTTCGGAGCTCCTCTGCAGTGCCCTCCTATGCTGCATCAAGTCAATACATCTGATTCTATCAGACTTCAAATTTGTGCCAGGTGGTCTTTGGCTGATTAAGCTTTTAACAATGCATAGTGAATTCACATAAATAATTCCCAGAGGAAGAAAAACAAATAGCCATTAAATATTAGAAAGAATGCTTAGTGCCTCTCATAATAAAAATATTCAAAAAAATTAAAATAGTATGCTACTTTATCAATTTGGCAAAGATATTTAAAACTTCTAAAGGTCCTGTATTATCAAGAGAATGCATATGTAGTTCAAGTGCTGTGCTTAGTCACTCAGTCGTATCTGACTCTTTGTGACCCCATGGACTGTAGCCCGCCAGGCTCCTATGTCCATGGGGATTTTCCAGGCAAGAATACTGGAGTGGGTTGCCATGCCGTCCTCCAGTGGATCTTCCCAACCCAAGGATCGAACCCAGGTCTCCCGCATTGCAGGCAGATTCTTTACCATTTGAGTCACTAGGGAAATACACAGTAGTAAAGGAAGGAAGGCCTAGATGCTATCACACAGGCAGGTGGAGTTAAATGTTACTTCAGATTTTCTGGTAGGAACTTTGAACTTAAAATATTCGTTTGTAATCCAACTTTTTTTTTTTTTTGCTGTGCTGTGAGGCATGCAGGATCTTAGTTCCTCAATCAGGGATCAAAACTGTACACCCTAGAGTGGAAATGTGGAGTCTTAACAACTGCAATACCAAGGAAGTCCTGTAATCTAACTTTTAATGTTATTGGAAAAAATAATAAAGGTACAGGAAAAATTTACTAGAATATTCACGTTGGTACTTTCAGAAAATAAATGACATAAATGACCCCCCCAAAAGACATTTAATTAAACAAATGATGATTCATGTATACAACAAAATTCTATGCCAACAAAAAGTCTTTTACAAACTGATAGTTAATATGTAGTTATATTAAAAAGATAATTTATTAAACAATGCATATAACAGATAAAAATTTCATTAGAATTTTAGATTTATGTATGCATATATGGGAGTATATAGAAAACATATTAATCAAAATCTCTTAAAGGCTTGGGTTGCAGAATAATAGGTATTATATTCTATTTTTTTTTGGACTTTGTTCACACATTTTCTTTGTAAAACAAATTATGAATATGTAGTATAATGAATCTGAAATACATAACATTAAGTTCTTGTTTCAAGCCAAAAAATGTTAATAGCCATAGCCAATATTTTCACTAATTCTTATTGGCCTGTTGTTGGCTATAGTTAATAGCACCTATATTCCAAGCCAATTATCTTCATTCCACAAATCTGATATCCTCAATACATCAGACTAAATTTTTGATGGGAAAAAAGGAAAAAAGAATGGAGTAAGAGACAAAGGTCAGCAAAGTTCAGACCCTTTAACCCAAAGCTAATCCAAAAATTAGAGGAAATATTTTTTTCTACACACTTGATTTAAGACCTCAGATGATAAGCTGCTGCTGCTGCTAAGTCACTTCAGTTATGTCTGACTCTGTGTGACCCCATAGACGGCAGCCCACCCTGCTGTGCCATCCCTGGGATTCTCTAGGCAAGAACACTGGAGTGGGTTGCCATTGCCTTCTCCAATGAATGAAAGTGAAAAGTGAAAGTGAAGTCACTCAGTTGTGTCTGACTCTTCACGACCCCATGGACTGCAGCCTACCAGGCTCCTTAGACCATGGGATGATGACAGAAACTGGTTAAATGTGCTACAAATTATGCACTGCTGGAGAACATCCTATAGTTTACTCCCTCCACTCATACCTCCACTTCCCCAGGGCAGACCAGACTACTTAGCCATGTTATCAGTAGAGGCTTACATGAAAACTAAAGCCTTCCGTTTCTACCTGTCCAGTGAGAACAATGAATAAATGAAGTACCTTTGGTTAAATACAGGGAACTCTCCTCAATTTCTCATAAAAACATTCTTCTTGAGTTACCCCTTTGCAAAGAAAGATGGCAGGTGTGTGTGGCCTGAAGGGGACCATGACAATGGAGGATATAGAATTTCTGACTACAACCCTTTAATGACTGCTAACTCAACCATAGTTTTCAGCAGTACTGAAGATATTTTAATATATTGCATCTGACTTTTGAGTATTTAAAAACATTAGTATTAATTGGAGAATATAGTTATAAAATAGCAGATGATAGATAAATAATATTTTATGTTATTCCCTACTGAACTGTGTCCATAAGGCCATATTACTTACTGAATATAAATAAATACAACCATGTGTCTATAGTTACTGCTTCTCATATGTTAGCACATGACAGCCACTCAATAAAGTTTATTTAAATGATTTTAGTTGTGTTCATATGTCATACATAATTTGTCATGGTAAATAATTTGTAATGTTTTTAATTTGGTGGCATCCATTCTCCATTTACAATAAATGATTTTATTCTCACTATAACATGTACATAATTTTATTGTTTAATGCATGAAAAATATAGAAAACTATAATGAGACCAAAACTTTCCCACAATCCCAAAAGCCCCTTCTCCTCCTGAAATCTGCAATTACCTTTTGAAATATTTTCTCCTTGCAGATATTACCTAGCTGAGGTCAATATGCGTATATATCCTTAATATGTTTGTTGTCCTAATGTTTTATTATATATTATAATTCTATTTAGTATCCAAAAGTCTCTTAATAAAAGTCATTATGATTAATATGTACACACTTAATTGATATGTATACATCAAGAGATAGTAACAAATTCTTTTTAATTGTTGTATTTATCCTTTCTTTTCCAGCAGCAGAGCCTCTAATAGATTTTGGACTTCAAATATTTTATAAAGTGTATATTTGTATCTTTCCCATGATATAGTCATGATTAAAAAGCATCTACATTAATAAGTTCCTTCTTCCTACTACACCTTCACAGCTGCCTGAGTGGCAGAAGCTCATAACCATAACCTCCTCTTTTTTCCCCATAAATCTGACTTTAATATTCTCCTTTTCCATTTGACAATAGTAACCGTGTATGTCACAGATGTCATCAGTTCAGTTCAGTTCAGTCGCTCAGTCGTGTCTGACTTTTTGCGACCCCATGAATCACAGCACACCAGGCCTCCCTCTCCATCACCAACTCCAGGAGTTCACTCAAACTCACGTCCATCGAGTCGGTGATGCCATCCAGCCATCTCATTCTCTGTCGTCCCCTTCTCCTCCTGCCCTCAATCCCTCCCAGCACAGTGGAGGTATAAAGCAAAACTCAGAAATATTGTTTTTAGCATGCAGCTTTTTTTGTAATTCATTTTTTTTAATTTTGAAAATGTCAAAACTTACATACATATGGAAAATATTCATGATTTCTCCCTCTATTGAAATTCAACAATTAATATTGGAACAGTTTGGACTGAACTCGGGTCTCCCATATTGGAAGCAAGGTTGAACCCGGTTTCCCATATTGCAAGCAGATTCTTTACTGTCTGAGCCACCAAGGAAACCCAATATGGCAGGAACTGATGGCATAGATATGAGTCTATTAGTTTTGCTAACAACTCAACCTGATTACTAGGTCTTCAGAGTTGGTAATACTGTTGATGAGGAAATCAGACACTCCACACGGTCGATCTCACATCTGGGGGTAACAATGTAAGAAGTAAAGCACTTCCTTTAATACTTTGTTAAAATTCATTCAACGTGTACATTATAGATTCTAGATTACAGTCCCTGAAACTCATTGTTGAGTGGGGTGTCAAATATGTCAAGAAATAACTATAATGTGATAGCAATCTGTAAGAAATTTGTTTAAAGAGTATAATGGAAACAAGTGTAAACTTCCGTTATGACTAGTAATCTCAGATGATGTAAAACAGAAGGAAGATTTAAAAGTGATTTGAGGCCCTGTCTATTGATCTCTGAGCTCCTTGACCAGTCTTCAGGTAAAGTTTTTTTTCCCCCCTCTTTGTTTTGACCCACCAGCTGTCCCTTCAGCTAACTTTATAAGAATGTTATGGGGAGAATGAAATTTGAAGAGGGGAAGAGTGGAGATCAGAAAAAAAATGTACACGTTCTCTAAATCATCTTCTCTTTCTAAAGACACAGGTTCTTGAACATTTCAACAAGATATAGCAAAATCTATACACTAACATTTGCTTTGTTATCTGAGAAATGCATTTCAGTTCAGGTCCATTTGCTGCTAAAAATTTGTTCAGAAAGCAAAAATGTAAACCAGTATTTCTTGGGTAATGTTCTATTTACAGTGAGAAAGTGAAACGCGTACATTTTTTTATCCCCCCTTCCGAAAGTCATTAGGATTTTTCAACCTACAATGAACAGAATTTAGTGTTTATAGACAAGAATAACAATATATTGAACAGTGAGAAAGAAAGAAAAGGAAATAACAGTCCTTTGGGAGAAAAGATATTAAGAATCATAGTTCTTTTTCTTTCCATTCTATGTCAGTTCAAGCCTATCCTATTCGAGATAAAAGACCTATCTTGATAATATATTCAGAAAGAAATAATGAAACAAAAAGTTGAGAGATACAAATTTGAATTACATTATCAAGCCTATTAATGAATTTTGCTAGTTAACTTCTGAAGTTCCAATAGTTTTACTGAGCTCTTTATTTACATGAAACTTTCTCATATAATACAGCCTCATCTAGGATAAATACAGAAGAAATAAATATACAAAATCGTAAATAATCTCAGTAGTTGTGTCATGGAGAAAATAAATCAGAATAGCTTGATAGGAAGTGATTTAGATTTTATTGAAAGTTTCTCTGTGGCAATGATTATAAAATTTGAACTTTAAATGAGAGAGAAATATTCATGTGACTAGAAAGAATTTTTCACGCAGAGATTGGTAACATGGAGGACCTGAGGAAAGTCCTTGCAAGTCGTTCATAACGTGATTTAGATTTACACTGTTCAAAAAGTATAACCTGATTTACATTTTTTTCAAGAAGATCACTATCTACTCTCTACGAAACCTATTGGGTATCAAAGCATGATAGCTGAAGATGGTGCGATCAGGAAAATAGCTGTTGCATTGCTCAAGGTGAAAAGTAAGAGCCATATAAATTAAAGTGTTGATAGTAGAGATGAAGAAAAGCAATTGTTGTCAAAGTATATTTTGAGAATTCTTAGCAAGTAAGATTGTTCAGCAATACTAATATAGTGCTTACAGGGTCAAAGGAATAGAAAAATCAAGCATAATCTTTAACCACTAGATAGAATATGGTGTAATTTACTGAGGCGGAAAATTCTGTGGAAGAAACAAGTGAGGGGAGTTGCGGCGGAAGTATTAGTTAAGCGTGATCAAGAATTCTGTTGCAGGCATGTCAAATTGAAATGCCTATATAATATGCAAGTAGAGATGCTATGTAGCAGGTTATATATACATTTTGTGACCTAAGGGGAAAGCTACACTGAGTATGAAATTTTGAGTATCATCAGCATAAAGATTAATTTCAAAGCCAGAGCTTGGGAAATATCACTTTTAGAGAGAATGTGTAGATAGAAGAGAAAAATATTCTGGGATTCTCCAGAAAGTAAAAGCTGAGGAGTAAAAAGATTCAGGAAATGAGCCTGAGAAAGACTGGCACATAGGATAGGAAGGAAACAGACGCTCGTGTCATGGGAGCCTAGTAAGGTGTTTCAGAGCAAAGGAGTGCAGTCTGTATACACCAGCAGTGTTGCCAAGAGAATGAATAAAATGAAGACAAACTGGCCAATAAAATTGGTAATGTGGAGATCATTGGTAATGTGGAGAAGAGCAACTTCAGAGGTAGAGTGGAGAAGGAAATTGGGAGAGCAGGGACATCGGAACAACTGGAAGGTGAAGAAGTAGTAAAAGAAATGAGATAGAAATGGCAGAGGAAGAATAGGGACAACTATTTTCAAATTTGTAATGATTAATAGGAAAATGGTTTGCAACAGTGAGCTGAACATGGGATCAAAGGGAGGTTTGTTTGCATGTTATTGTGTGTGCTCAGTCACTCAGTCCTGTCCCACTCTTCGCTACCCTATGGACTGTAGCCTGCCAGGCTCCTCTGTCCATGGGATTCTCCGGGCAAGAATACTGGAGTGTATTGTCATGCCCTCCTCCAGGGGATCTTCCTGCCAGGTATTGAATTGAATCTCCTGAGTCTCCTGCATTACAGGCGGATTCTTACTGCTGAGCCACCAGGGAATTGTTTGTTATTATGTATGACTTGTTTTTGCATATCAATAGGAATGATGCACACAACGGAGTTAGGGGGATTTAAGATGCAGATGGTGGTGGCAGGAACTATGAGTGGGAGGAGCCCTTAAGAAAAAGTAACAGAGAATGAGATGCAAGAGAAAAGTAAGGAGAGTTGGTCTCCAATATAACCTCTGATTTTTAATTGGTAAGAATAGAGGCATAGAATGCAGATATAGACACAAAGAAGTTAGGAGATTTGGAGACAAGATAAGGGAATTCCAGCCTTAATGGTCAATGTCAATGATATAACAGGTGTGACTATTTGCTCTGTGTGTGTGTGAGTGTGTGTATGTGTGTGTGTGTGTTTAGGTATAAACAGTGAGAGTTTGATGACAAAGTAAATGATAAAATAGTAAATTAGTTATCTTGGGATTAGAGCAAATATAGGATGGAAAAATATCATTAAAACTCAGAGTTAATTTTATAAATTGATTTAAATATAGGTTTTATGACGGTAAAACAGGAACAAGTATGTAAAGTCTCTGGATACAGTGTCTGAGATACAACAGAAGTTCTAAAATGATGACTTTACTACCCCTACATTCTGTATCCGCAACCTTTTGATTATAAGAAAAAATGAGTAGAGAAAATTAATAAAAATGGGAAGAAGGGGTAAATGAATATTCCTCTAAATTCATTTTTTAATCATTGGATATAATTAACATACAATAAACTTCACATATTCAAAGCATACACTTTGATAGATTAGGTAGATGTGGGTGTATATGTTATGTATACATTCTATCAATAGAATTATTGGAATTTAACATAATCAGAATCATATAGTAGGTATTCTTTTAATCTAGCTGCTTTCACTCAGTGCAATTACTTGAGATTCTTTTATCTTGTATGGATTAATAGTTTCTTTTTTCTTGGCTTAGTACTATACTGTTATTTTTCCATTCACCTGAAATGATCTATTCATCTGAGATTTGGGTTATTTTTAGTTTGGGCTGTTAAAAAGAAAGTTTTAACAAATATTTGCATACAAGACTTCATAGGAACTTATGCTTTCATTTTTGGGGGGGTCAATACCTGGGTTCTTCCAAAATTACTGCAGATGCTGATTGCAGTCATGAAATTAAAAGACGCTTCCTCCTAGGAAGGAAAGTTATGACCAACTTAGATAGCATATTAAAAAGTAGAGACATTACTTTGCCAACAAAGGTCCATCTAGTCAAGGCTATGGTTTTTCCAGTGGTCATGTATGGATGTGAGAGTTGGACTGTGAAGAAAGCTGATCACTGAAGAATTGATGCTTTTGGACTGTGGTACTGGAGAAGACTCTTGAGAGTCCCTTGGACTGCAAGGAGATCCATCCAGTCCATTCTAAAGGAGATCAATCCTGGGTGTTCATTGGAAGGACTGATGCTAAAGCTGAAACTGCAATACTTTGGCCACCTCATGCGACGAGTTGACTCACTGGAAAAGACTCTGATGCTGGGAGGGATTGGGGGCAGGAGGAGAAGGGGACGACAGAGAATGAGATACCTGGATGGCATCACCGACTTGATGGACATGAGTTTGAGTGAACTCCGGGAGTTGGTGATGGACAGGGAGGCCTGGCGTGCTGTGATTCATGGGGTCGCAAAGAATCAGACGCAACTGAGTGACTGAACTGAACTGAACTGATGGTAGGTGTATGTTTAACTTTTTAAGAAGTTGTTGAACTGATTTCCAGAGAGTTTGTACTATTTTACATTTTCACCAGCTATGTGTAAGAGTTCCTATTGTTCTACATCCTTACCAGTATTGAAATACTCAGTAATTTTCATAGCAGACATTTCAAGATGTATAAAATGGTTTTTCACTTTTGATTTTAATTTTCATATCCCCAATAGTTGGACATTTTATTTTTATTTCAGCAATGTATCTACTTTGGTAAACTTCAAATATTTTCCTCCTTTAAAAAACTGAGTTGTTTTCTTATTGTTGATTTTTGAGAGTTCTTTACATGTTCTGGATATAACTCTTTCATCATATGTGATCTGCATATGTTTATCCCTTGTTCGTGACTTATCTTTTCATTGTCTTCATGGTGTCTTTTAAGAATAGAAATTCTTAAATGTGATGAAGTGTAGCTTATCTTTCTTTTCTTTTATAGATCATATTTTAACATGGAATAAAATAATAGCTTGTCTGATTCCAGTTCATAAAAATTTAATCCTGTATTTTTCCTGGAATTTTTTTAGAATCCCCTTTAGTATTTATTGAATCAAGAAATGCAAGACACGTCAATACAATGTAAAGATTTTTTAGTAGAGATCATAATAATAGTACACTGAGCAGCCCAGTGGGCCAGATTGAAAGGTTTCTTCAACTTCTATCCCTCACTTGGAAGCTTGTCCAAACCCCATCAATTAAATCTAACATCTCCTCCTGCTACAGGACAAGGTAGAATGATAACTTTGTCTTGTATCCAAGAAAGCAGCCACTCTTTCTCCAAAGTTCTACAGCACAGTTGGACAGTTGCATATGATCTTCACTCCTGTTGGGGATAGGAAGATTCTGGTCCCACCATCACTACAGTTCTTTAAACCAACTGTGTTTGAGACACTAGGGGAGGGAATGCTGTGGTGCAGACAGTGTGAATGAGCAGCTCCATACATAGGCAGCAAGGCACAGTTACTTTTAGATTCCTGTGGTGAAGCTCAACCAACTAACAGTATACTATGTTCACTCTACCCAATGGTTTATATTGAAAAACAAAGGTCTTATTGCAGACACCACTAATCTCAGCTTTGGGAACCTCTTGATTCTGAAGCCACAGTCACATGACAGTCAGTATGGTGATGGCTGTTTTGCTCCTTTGTCTAAGTCGAATTGATTTACACCAAGATAGCATTTTTAAGGAGTTCAGTCTAATACATGACTTCTACTGCTCCATTTTCATGACAACATCTTAAGTTTTCACATGGCTTTATCATAAGACAAAAGAGATATCCAAGTAGTAGAGATAATGACAAGAATTTATCTAGATTCCTTTGTGTCTATTTTTCTCCAGGGGATCACTTTCATGAGCAAAGCTTATGTATAATGATGACTCAAATAATACTCAATGCCTCATCTGTGGTTCCTTGTGAACTCTTGGTATATTAGAGAATCTCCCTCAAGAGGGCCAAAATACTCATATAGCAGTCAGAATCCTGGGAAAAATAACTCTGAGACTTTCATTGTCATCCCTGAATGAATCTAAAGTTAGCACACAGAATGCAGAACAGGCTGAACCATAAAATAATGTACTTGTGGTCATTCTTCTTTAACACACATTATAAACATCGCCCCCATGTCTCAGTGGAACCAGCCACACTGTGAACCTTTTGCCTCTCTGAACCACACTGATCACTAATTCCCCTCCTTTTATCCTAAGTATAGCTGCACTCCTTTGTATCTCTTATCCAAAATGGGCTAAACCTTCTGTCTACCCAGGATAAATTTCAATATTGTATGTCCACCTGAGGTTGACTGCTAAGTTACCAAGGCCATCACCTGGAGGAGAATTAGGACACCATTTGGTCAGTTGTTTTTGAATCTAAATTCCTGGTACTCAATTTTCAACCACATCCTCAATTGCCCCCTCATTAGCAGGTGGTAACATAGAGGAGCATATTTTTGCCCAACATCCATGTAATTTGGTTAGTAACATTTGTTGTTGATTCCATGGTCTTTCCTTAAATCTCGATAACTTGCATATGAAGCTCTCAGCTTTACTTTTTTGGAAAGCTATATTTTTATCAACATGCCAAAGTTATCACAAAGTTGTCAAGAACTACGAAGTGTCTGAAATTTTACTCAACTTACAAGCTAATATTTCTCTGACAGCTCAGACAGTAAAGACTGCCTGCAATACAGCAAGCCCAGGTTCAATCCCTGGATTGGGAAGATTCCCAGGAAAAGGAAATGGCAATCCATTCCAGTATTCTTGACTGGAAAATCCCATGGACAGAGGAGCCTGCAGGCTACAGTCCATTGAGTCACAAAGAGTCAGACACAACTGATTAACTAACACACTGACACACAAGCTAATATGTCAGCCTGCTATATATTCACATAAATTGTTAGAAAACATGAGATTCATAGGTCAGAGACAAAGGACAATTTATTACTCATACCAATAGCAGTATCTGGACTATTTGTGTTTTTGTGCCGGTCCCTGAGTCTTGTTTGTCACAAGGTGAAGTGAAGAGAGAGGTAACAGCTTCACAGGCTGTGCTTTGCCTTATAGCAGAGAAACCCTCAGTTCAGCGAATCCAAATCTTTGATAATGAATATTAAGCATGACTTTTGTTGCTCTTGATGGAGAAAAAGCTGTTCACTATCTGAACATTTTTTGAGAAATAGTGCATAATAAAATTAATATCTTGCTTATGAAATGAGAGAGACCCATTAAAAATTGTTCTCCAATGATAAAATGTTTTTTTTACTCTGCTTTTTATCACTGGTTTTAAACAATTTGATTGCTATGGGCTTGTAGTAATTTTCTTCATATCTCTTGTGCTTGGATTTTTTGAGTTTCTAGGTCTGTAAGTTTATACTTTTCATTTAATTTGAAAACACTTTGGTTGTTATTTATCTGACACATTTTTGCTGTCTTTCCTCCTTTCTCTTTTCATTTGGAGACTCCAGTTACATAAATATTTGACCATTTGAAGTTGCCACAATTATCACAGATATTTTGCTTGTGTGTATATTCTTTTTCATCTTTTTAAAATCTTCATTGTCTTTTTATGGATAGCTTTTATTACATCTTCAAATTCATGAGTTGTTTTTCTATAATGTCTAATCCAATGTTAATCCCAAGTAATGTATTTTTAATCTCCAGCATTGAAATTTTTATGTCTAGAAGTTTCTGAAATATATATGTATCTTCTATGTCTAACATCAATTTTCCCTCTGGTTACTTTCACACATAGCATATACATTTAATGACTTCTTAATGTCCTTGCTTCTAGTCCTCACATCGATGTCAGTTCTAAATTAGTTTTAACATTAATTACTTTGAAATTGAACTTTTTTAAAAAAAGTTAAGGCTATTTTTTAGATCAGTTTAAGTTCACAGCATAGTGAGAGGAAGGTACAGAGATTTTCCACGTATCTCCTGCTCTCACCCAGGCATAGCCTTCCCTATTACCAACAACCTCTAGCAAAGTACTTTGCTATAGTTGATGAATTTACATTGACATATAATTACTCAAAGTCCATGGTTTTCCTTATGGTTCATTCCTAGAGTTGTACATTCTGTAAGTTTGTAACAATGTATAATGGCAAGTATCCACCATTATGGTAGCATATAGAGTATGTAACAATCCTGAATGTTGTTTGTGTTCTGTCTGTTCATCCTACTACTAACTCCTGCCCCTGTCAATCACTGATCTTTATGTTGTTACCATAGTTTTGACTTACCCAGAGTATCATATAGTTGAATCATAAAATCCTTTGACTTCTCAAATTGGCTTATTTCACTTAGTAATAGGCATTTAAGGTTTCTCCATGTATTTTTGAGAGTGAAAGTGAAAGTGTTAGTCAGTGGTGTTTGACTCTTTATAACCCCATGGACTGTAGCCCACCTGGCTCCTCTGTCTATGGAATTCTCCAGGCAAGAATACTGATTTCTCCATGTATTTCGATGGCTTAATAATTCACTTACTTTTAGCACTGAATAATATTTCATTGTTTAGATATTCCTCAGCTTTTGTACCCCTTCATCTGCTGAAGGATAACTTGGATGCTTTCAAGTTTTGACAGTTATGAATAAAGTTGCTATAAATATCTGTAAGTAACCATCAAAATTACCTTCTAAGATGATTGTACCATTTTTCATTCCCACCAGCAGTGGATAAGCATTCCTGTTCCTCCACATTCTCATCAGCATTTAATATTCTCAGTGTTCTGGATCCTGGCCATTCTAATAGGTATATGGTGCTTTCCTGTTTTAATTTGCATTTCCCTGATGACATATGATATAGACAGTCTATTCGTGTACTTATCTGCCATCTACAGATCTTCTTCTATGAGGTATCTGCTAAGGCCTTTCTTTCATTTTTAAATCATGTTATTTATTTTCTTACTGCTGAGTTTTAAAATCTCTTTGTTTATTTTGGATTAACAATCCTTTATCAGATGTGTTTTTCACAAATATTTTCTCTCAGTCTGTAGCTTCTTCTTATTCTCTTGACATTGTCTTTTGTATAACAGATATTTTTAATTTTAATAAAACCAAGCTTATTGATCATTTCTTTCATGGGTTGTGTCTTTGATGCCAGGAATTATAACTGCCTTGGCTTTCAGACATCTACCTTCATTACCTCAATTCAGGAAGACTATGGACTTTGCCTGGATTCTTTCTTAGTGGGGTATGGCCTGGAAACTATCTCCAGAGATTTAGCTAAGGAAGTTGTGGGGATCGCCTTATTTGTTTCTCATCTCTCAGCAATCACTAGATTTCATTGTTTATGTTCAGTATCTTGAAAATTATTGCTTCATAGATTTGGGGTTTTTTTCAGTTTTTTCTAATAGGAGGGTAAATCTGGCTTCAATTAATCCATTTTGATCATATGTGACATCAGTAGTTCTGTTCTTTAGTATGAATAAGATGCTCTCCTTCACATTAACTCATATTTGTGTTTTATTAGCTTAAAACTACAAGTTTGTGTGGCTAGGAGCCAAATCTTTATCTGAATCTTTCTCATATATTAATATATGACATATAGAGAATATATATACATTATGTGTGAGAGATTGGAACCCTGCCACCTTAGAGAAAGAAGTTATTGATAGCACCTATTCTACTCCCTTGGTGAAGGAAATGGCAACCCACTTCAGTACTCTTGCCTGGAGAATCCTGTGGACAGAGGAGCCTGGAGGGCTACAATCGATGGGGCCACAAAAAGTCAGATATAACTGACTGACTAACACACACACACACAGACACATACACAGGCAGTTGTATGGAGAAGGAAATTGGGAACCTACTCCAGTACTCTTGCCTGGAGAATCCCACAGACAGAGGATCCTGCTGGGCTGCAATCTATGGGGTCACAAAGAGTTGGACATGACTTTGGAACTAACACACACATTCTACTCCCTATGTTTGGAAAACTGAGACTGGATTAATTAAGAAAGTTAGCCTTTGGCTACCTAATCGGTGGTAGTATGAAACTAGAATTTGTATGTTGCAACTGCAGTATACTGTACTTCATTACTTATCCTTCTTTATAATTTTATTTATTTATTAACTTATTTATTTATTTTTGGCTGGGCTGGGTCTTCACTGCTCTGTGGACTTATCTCTAGTTATGGTGAGTGGGGGCTACCTTCATTGCAGTATTCGGGTTTCTCATTGAGGTGGCTTCTCTTGTTGCAGAAAGGGGCATGCAGGATTCAATAGTTGAGGCACATGGTCTCAGTATTTGTGGCTCCCTGGATCTTGAGCACAGGCTCAATAGTTGTGGCACATGGGCTTCTTTGCTCTTCAGCATGTAGGATCTGCCAGCATTAGGGATCAAACCCGTCTCCTGCATTTGCAGGCAGATGCTTCACCACTGAGCCACCATGTTCAGCTCAGTTCAGTTCAGTTGCACAGTCATGTCCGACTTGTAGAGAACCCATGAACCCCAGCGTGCAAGGCCTCCCTGTCCATCACCAACTCCCGAAATCCACCCAAACCCATGTCCATTGAGTCGGTGATGCCATCGAACCACCTCATCCTCTGTCGTCCCCTTCTCCTCCTGCCCTCAATCTTTCCCAACATCAGGGTCAGTTCAAATGAGTCAGCTCTTCCCATCAGGTGGCCAAAGTATTGGAGTTTCAGCTTCAACATAAGTCCTACCAATGAACACCCAGAACTAATCTCCCATTAGCATAGACTAGTTGGATCTCCTTTAAGTCCAAGGGACTCTCAAGAGTCTTCTCCCAAACCACAGTTCAAAAGCATCAAATCTTTAGCACTCAGCTTTCTTTATGGTCCAAATCTCACATCCATGCATGCCCACTGGAAAAACCACAGCAAGGACTAGATGGACTTTTTTGGGCAAATACTGTCTCTGCTTTTTAATATGCTGTCTGGGTTGGTCATACCTTTCCTTCGAAGGAGTAAGCATCTTTATTTTCATGGCTGCAGTCACCATGTGCAGTGATTTCGGAGCCCAGAAAAATAAAATCAGCCTCTGTTTCCACTGTTTCCCCATTTATTTGCCATGAAGTGATGGGGCCGGTTGCCATGATCTCAGTTTTCTGAATGTAGAACTAAGCCAACGTTTTCACTCTCCTCTTTCACTTGCATCAAGAGGCTCTTTAGTTCTTCACTTTCTGCCATAAGGTTGGTGTCATCTGCATATCTAAGGTTATTGATATTTCTCCCGGCAATCTTGATTCCAGCTTGTGCTCTCTCCAGCTCAGCATTTCTCATGATGTATGCTGTAATTAAGTTAAATAAGTAGAGTGACAATATACAGCCTTGACGTATTCCTTTTCTTATTTGGAACCAGTCTGTTGTTCCATGTCAAGTTCTAACTGTTGCTTCCTGACCTGCATACAAGTTTCTCAAGAGGCAGGTCAGGTACTCTGGTATTCCCATCTCTTTCAGAATTTTCCACAGTTTATTGTGATCCACACAGTCAAAGGCTTTGGCATAGTCAATGAAGCAGAAATAGATGTTTTTCTGGAACTCTCTTGCTTTTTTGATGATCAAAAATATTGGCAATTAGATCACTGGTTTCTCTGCCTTTTCTAAAACCAGCTTCAACATTTGGAAGTTCATTGTTCATGTATTCTTGAAGCCTGTCTTGGAGAATTTTGAGCATGACTTTACTAGCATGTGAGACGAGTGCAATTGTGTGGTAGTTTGAGCATTCTTTGACATTGACTTTCTTTGGGACTGGAATGAAAACGGATCTTTTCTTATTTATTTACTTAATGTTTTATTTTATTTTATTTTTTTGATTTTTTATTGGAGGCTGAGTTGGTGATGGACAGGGAGGCCTGGCATGCTGTGATTCATGGGGTCGCAGGGAGTCAGACACGACTGAGTGACTGAACTGAACTGAACTGAATACAGGTTTATCATTTCCATCTTTCTAAATTCCATATATATGCGTTAGTATATTGTATTGGTTTTTTCTTTCTGGCTTACCTCACTCTGTATAATAGGCTCTAGTTTCATCCAACTCATTAGAACTGATTCAAATGCATTGTTTTTAATGGCTGAGTAATACTCCATTGTGTATATGTACCAAAGCTTTCTTATCCATTCATCTGGAGATGGACATCTAGGTTGCTTCCATGTCCTGGCTATTATAAACAGTGCTGCAATGAACATTGGAGTACATGTGTCTCTTTCAATTCTGGTTTCCTCAGTGTGTATGCCCAGGAGTGCGATTGCTGGATCATATGGCAGTTCTATTTTCAGTTTTTTAAGGAATCTCCACACTGTTCTCCACAGTGGCTGTGCTAGTTTGCATTCCCACCAACAGTGTAAGAGGGTTCCCTTCTCTCCACACCCTCTACAGCATTTATTGCTTGTGGACTTTTGGAAAGCAGCCATTCTGACTGGTGTGAAATGGTATCTCATTGTATCTGATACCAATGCAAATGGTATCTGATTTGCATTTCTCTGATTATGAGGGATGTTGAGCATTTTTTCATGTGTTTGTTAGTCATCTGTATGTCTTCTTTGGAGAAATGTCTGTTTAGTTCTTTGGCCCATTTTTGGTTGAGTCGTTTATTTTTCTGGAGTTGAGCTGAGGGAGCTGTTTGTATATTTTGGAGATTAATTCTTTGTCAGTTGTTTCATTTGCTATTATTTTCTCCCATTCTGAAGGCTGTCTTTTCACCTTGCTTATAGTTTCCTTTGCTGTGCAGAAGCTTTTAATTTTAATTAGGTCCCATTTCTTTATTTTTGCTTTTATTTCCAATATTCTGGGAGGTGGGTCATGGAGGATTCTGCTGTGATTTATGTTGGAGAGTGTTTTGCCTATGTTCTCCTCTAGGAGTTTTATAGTTTCTGGTCTTACATTTAGCTCTCTAATCCATTTTGAGTTTATTTTGGTGTATGGTGTTAGGAAGTGTTCTAGTTTCTTTCTTTTACAAGTGGCTGACCGGTTTTCCCAGCACCATTTGTTAAAGAGACTGTCTTTTCTCCATTTTATATTCTTGCCTCCTTTGCCAAAGATAAGGTGTCCATAAGTGCGTGGATTTATTTCTGGACTTTCTATTTTGTTCCATTGATCTATATTTCTGTCTTTATGCCAGTACCATACTGTCTTGATGACTGTGCCTTTGTACTAGAGCCTGATTATCTCAATAGATGCAGAGAAAGCCTTTGACAAAATTCAACATCCATTTATGATCAAAACCCTCCAGAAGGTGGGAATAGAAGGAACATACCTCAACATAATAAAAGCTATATATGACAAACCCACAGCAAACATTATCCTCAATGGTGAAAAACTGAAAGCCTTTCCCCTAAAGTCAAGAACAAGACAAGGGTGCCCATTCTCACCACTACTATTCAACATAGTTCTGGAAGTTTTGGCCACAGCAATCAGAGCAGAAAAAGACAGAAAAGGAATCCAAATTGGAAAAGAGGAAGTAAAATTTTCACTGTTTGCTGATGACATGATCCTATACACAGAAAACCCTAAAGACTCTACCAGGAAACTACTAGAGCTAATCAATGAATACAGTAAAGTTGCAGGATAGAAAATCAACACACAGAACTCCCTTGCATTCCTATACACTAATAATGAGAAAATAGAAAGAGAAATTAAGGAAACTATTCCATTCACTGTTGCAACGAAAAGAATAAAATACTTAGGAATATATCTACCTAAAGAAACAAAATACCTGTACATAGAAAACTATTAAACACTGGTAAAAGTAATCAAAGAGGACACTAATAGATGGAGAAATATACCGTGTTTGTGGATTGGAAGAATAAATATTGTGAAAATGAGTATACTACCCAAAGTAATTTATACATTCAATTCAATGAAAACGGATCTTTTCCAGTCCTGTGGCCACTGCTGAGTTTTCCAAATTTGCTGACATATTGAGTGCAACACTTTCACAGCATCATCTTTTATGATTTGAAATAGCTCAACTGGAATTCCATCACCTCCACTAGCTTTGTTCATATTGATGCTTCCTAAGGCAGTGGTCATGTATGGATGTGAGAGCTGGACTGTGAAGAAGGCTGATCGCCAAAGAATTGATGCTTTTGAACTGTGGTGCTGGAGAGGACTCTTGAGAGTCCCTTGGACTGCAAGGAGATCCAACCAGTCCATTCTAAAGGAGATCAATCCTGGGTGTTCATTGGAAGGACTGATGCTAAAGCTGAAATTTCAATACTTTGGCCACTTCATGCGACGATTTGACTCATTGAAAAAGACTCTGATGCTGGGAAGGATTGGGGGCGGGAGGAGAAGAGGACGACAGAGAATGAGATGGCTGGATGGCATCGCCGACTCACTGGACATGAGTGTGGGTGAACTCCGGGAGTTGGTGATGGACAGGGAGGCCTTGGGTGCTGTGATTCATGGGGCCACAAAGAGTCGGACATGACTGAGCGACTGAACTGAAGTGAACTGAACTGAAGGCCCACTTGACTTCACATTCCAGGATGTCTGACTCTAAGTGAATGATCACACCATCATGATTATCTGTGTCATTTTTGCATTGTTCTTCTCTGTATTCTTGCCACCTCTTCTTAATATCTCTGCTTCTGTTAGGTGCATACCATTTCTGTCCTTTATTAAGCCCATTTTTGCATGAAATATTCCCTTGGTATCTCTAATTTTCTTGAAGAGATCTCTAGTGATTCACAAAGTGTTGTTTTCCTCTATTTCTTTGCATTGATCACTGCGGAAAGCTTTTTTATCTCTCCTTACTATTCTTGGGAACTCTGCATTCAAATGGGTATATCTTTCCTTTGTTTTCCTTTGCTTTTCACTTCTCTTCTTTTCTCAGCTATTTGTAAGGCCTCCTCAGACAGCCATTTTGCTTTTTTGCATTTCTTTTTCTTAGGAAAGGTCTTTGTTCCTGTCTCCTGTACAATGTCATGTACCTCTGTCCATAGTTCATCAGGCACTCTATCTATCAGATCTAGTCCCTTAAATCTATTTCTCACTTCCACTGTATAATCATAAGGGATTTGATTTAGGTCATACCTGAATTTCTAGTTGTTTTCCCCACTTTCGTTAAGTATGAATTTGGCAATAAGGAGTTCAAGATCTGAGCCACAGTCAGCTCCTGGTCTTGATTTTGCTAACTGTATAGAGCTTCTCCATCTTTGGCAGCAAAGAATATAATCAATCTGATTTCGGTGTTTACCATCTGGTGCTGTTCATGTGTAGAGTCTTCTCTTGTGTTTTTGGAAGAGGGTGTTTGCTATGACCAGTGCGTTCTCTTGGCAGAACTCTTTTATCCTATGCCCTGCTTCATTCTGTACTCCAAGGCCAAATTTGCCTGTTACTCCAGGTGTTTCTTGACTTCCTGCTTTTGCATTCTAGTCCCCTATAATGAAAAGAACATCTTTTTAGAAGGTCTTGTAGGTCTTCATAGAAGCATTCAACTTCAGCTTCTTCAGCATTACTGGTCGGGGCATAGACTTGTATTACTGTGATATTGAATGGCTTGCCTTGGAAATGAACAGAGATCATTCTGTCGTTTTTGAGATTGCATCCAAGTACTGCATTTCAGACTCTTTTGTTGACTTTTATGGCTACTCCATTTCTTCTAAGGGATTCCTGCCCACAGTAGTAGATACAATGGTCATCTGAGTTAAATTCATCCCTTCCAGTCCATCTTGGTTTGCTAATTTCTAGAATGTCAATGTTCACTCTTGCCATCTCCTGTTTGACCACTTCCAATTTGCCTTGATTCATGGACCTAACATTCCAGGTTCCTATGCAATATTGCTCTTTACAGCATCTAAACTTGCTTCTATCACCAGTCCCATCGACAACTGGGTGTTGTTTTTGCTTTGGGTCCTTCCCTTCATTCTTTCTGGAGTTATTTCTTCACTGATCTCCAGTAGCATATTGGGCACCTACTGACCTGGGGAGTTCATCTTTCAGTGTCCTATCTTCTTGCCTTTTCATACTGTTCATGGGTTTCTCAAGGCAAGATTACTGAAGTCGTTTGCCACTCCCTTCTCCAGTGGACCACATTCTGTCAGACCTCTCCACCATGACCCAATCGTCTTGGTTGGCCCCACATGGCATGGCTCATGGTTTCATTGAGTTAGACAAGGCTGTGGTCCATGTGATTAGATGGGCTAGTTGTCTGTGATTGTGGTTTCAGTCTGTCTGCCCTCTGATGCCCTCAGACAGCACCTACTCTCTTACTTGGGTTTCTCTTACCTCTATATGTGGTATCTCTTCACAGCCCCTCCAGCAAAGTGCAGCCACTGCTCCTTACCTTGGATGTGTGGTAGCTCCTCTCGGCCACTCCTGCACTGTTGCAGCCAACTTACTTGTCCTGACAATCCCGGATGAGTTTCCAAGATGATAGTTTACGGTGAACGGTGTCAGATTCTTAATATCCAAAGAAGAAGATTTAGCTTCAGGACCAGGGACCAGCCTTGATCACTCAAGAGATTTTGTGTCGCAGAATTTTATTAAAGTATGAAAAGTCACCAGGGAAGCCCCTTAAATCATTTAAGAAATGTTTTAGAAGTGAATTGCCTGGAATTCCAGCCCTACTTATGGCTAGGCAAGCCTCCATCCTGTGGTTTCTTGATTTCATGCCTCTAGCTCTAAGTACACGTGCCATTCTGTCAACTACTTGTGACTTCAATGAATTGACTAACTCATGTTTGCAGAACACAGAAGAAATAAAGAGAAGTGTCAGTCACTCAGTTGCATCCGACTCTTTGAGAAACCATGGACTGTAGCCCACTGGGCTTCTCTGTCCATGGAATTCTCCAGGCAAGAATACTGGAGTGGGTAGCTGGTCCCTTCTCCAGGAGATCTTCTCAACCCAGGGATTGAACCTGGGTCTTCCCCTTTACGAGCAGATTCTTTACTATCTGAGTCACCAGAGAAGCCCACACAAAAGAACAAGTCACTATTAATAAGTCAAAGTTTGAATGTTATTACCTACCAGCTTGTGCTATTGTGAGATTTAATTATGCCAATTTATCATTGGCAGTTGAAAATCAATTGAGAAAATAGTGTTACAGTGATTACAGGGGAATCTCATAAATATAGCTATAACCTTAAAACATAAATCCCAATTTTATCCATTTAAAAACATACAATTAATGTCTCATTGGTATATTATGGCAGCATTTGAACTCTCATTTAAGTATTTTAAATAATCGAGCATTACATAACAATAAAAGCAAAATAGCAGTTTCATGGTGATGGTGCTGCCAACAGGTCTTAACCCAGGATTTTGCTCTTTATCAAAGCATGACTTTCTCCTCAGCATTTGCCAGTTTTTTTCTTTTTAATAAATCATTTAAATTGCACCGTCACAATACTAAATTGCTCTCACACAGATTCTACCATTCCTGTGGAAAGCTAACATTATTAACTTCTGCTGGCATCTGTTAAAATGTTCTGGCTTTTCAGACCCTGTAATATTCACATTCATTTGTGGATCATAACTTTTTACAGTGCCAAACTTGGCTGTCTGCATTTCTCTTCCACTTTGGGGATACTTGTTGAGATAGTGTAGAAAATATGTTAGAGAAAGAGAGATAATGAAGTCACTTATTAAGCCAGGTAATAAATTTTAAGTCATTGAATCATTTTTTTGTTTCAAGAATAGTAATTTCAATATTGCTATAAATTTATGGCAACTCAACAAGATGTTATATGCAGTCGTCTTGAAATATCTGGGCTTCAAGCAGATGTAAGATGTCCTTTATAGAATTAAAAGCTGGGAAAATGAGAAATTATTATTGGTACTTTTAAAAAAAGGAAAATGATGTGTTCAAAATATACTTAAAATTAATCTCGTGATGCAAAGGTTTAAAAAAAATAAAATTTCAAATAAAAACTGTGTAAAGTTTTTAGCTACAAAACTATTAATATAATAAAAGTTTAGGTTGCTGACTTTCTATTTTTCATTTCCTCTTCTCTGATCTTTAATATTATTCCTTCCTCAGAAAGTGAATAATAAAAATATATATAAAGTTCTTACCCAGTATAGTAACTGGTTGCTTCACAGATTATTTTACTCATCACTTGGAGGTACGTTCTTACTTCATCCTCTTTACTTCTATTTAAGTTTCCTTTTTCATTTCTATTTACACTATTTCTCTCTTACAAGTGGTGTAGAATGAGATGCCACTGTCATAATTTTCTGGAAGGTGAAAATAGGGAAAAAGTAATAGGAAAGCCCATATCAATTAATTAAAAAAAAACATTGTTTTTTTAATTTAAAGTATAACAATGATACAGTCATTTTCAAACACTGAGTAAAATGTACCTTGTAGCTGCCAAAAGAGCTAGTAAAATATGAATCTGGCTTAGTAGAAGAGATATACAATATCTTAAAATATGGGAGTTCCTATTCCATGTGTGAAATACTTTGGAGCACTGTATTCATTTCTGAAAGTTACAGTTAGAAAAAAATGACAAGTTGGAATAAAGTCAGAAGATAGTACCCAGACTATGATGGCATTAAAACTGGATCACATTAACAATGGTTGGAGTCAGTGAATAATGGTATGTGGGCACAATTTGAGTCATATTCATATGTCTGAAGCTTTCATTAGAATTTGATCTATGTATATGATTCTTCATATCAGAAGTAGGAAAAAATGCAAAAGTGATGGGAAGGCAGAGTCTGCTCAACAAGAGGAGAAACTTTTTTCAAATGATCATTTTGAAACTACTGAAATTGGAAATCAGTATTCCAACAGTGCAAGTGTCCTGAAATGTTTTGAACATGCTATCAATAAGGTAAAGATTCTACTCAATAATTTTACTAATTGATTTCTCAGTCATTTCCAGCTATAAGTCTGACTTTTATTTGTCTTAAACATGGCTGGTACTTTCCCAAATAGAGATTTAGTTTACCTAGTATTAATAAAAGTTTCAAATTACCCCAAAATGATGTTTGGTAAAGGAGAAATTTCCATAATGTTGATTCCAAATTTGGAGGGTCATTATGCATGTGTTGTGCACTGTTCCTAGCTATCAACCTCTTTGAAGTAAAAAAGATATATGCTGTCTAAGATCATGCTGCCCCCTCACCTAAAACACCTGTGACTAATTAATTATGGGTATGAATATGCAGCTCCCTTGCCTTACATCAGGACAACTCCAATGTCATTCCAGCTTCAGAATTCTTTGCAAAATGAACTGAAGTCATATTTTGGCTATGCTGTAATCCACATTCACAAGTTACCAGATCCCTTTTCTTGCCTTTATCCCAAAAGTATTGATCCTTAGAGCACTTTCTAATGAAAATTCTTGTAATCTATTCTCCATCTCAGAGTCTGCTTCCTGGAGAGCTCTGAGAAGGAAGAAGCAAGGATTGGATTTTAGAGCTAGATTACCTGCTCTTCTGGGCATGAGGATTCTATTGCCTGTGGTGGTTGAATTTCTAGTACAAGGTTGCCATGCAACTCTAAAATGTATGATGAGGACATACATTGATGCACTTTGAAACTGACACACATTGAGGATTGACACATTTGAGAATCTTGGCTTTCAAAACCCAGTGAATCCACTGAGCTTGACAAGGTGAATCACTCTTTCTGATTAAGGTAGTTGTTTCACCCTTTCTAGAAAACACTTGGCTGTCCCCACAAGATAACTCTTCCCCTCTCAGGAACTTCCTTAACATTCCTTTCTGACCATTAGACCAATAAATAGATCAGATCAACATGTAACCAGTCCAGAGATGTCCTGGGCCGCCTGAGAGGGGAAAGGAATGATACCATGAAAAAAAAAAAACCCACAGGGCTTAGAATATATGTAATGGCAGAATTCAAGAGGAAATAGAGAGCAGTAGTTCTTCAGTGGGGCTTTCCAGGTGGCTCAGTGGTAAAGAATACACCTGCCAAGCAGGAGACATGGGTTCAATCCCTCGGTCCAGAAGATTCCCAGGAGAAGGAAATGGCAACACATTCCAGTATTCTTGCCTGGGAAATCCCATCGACAGAGGAGACTTTTGGGCTACAGTCCATGGGGTCGCAAAAGAGTCAGGCATGACTTAGTGACTAAACAACTACAACGAAGTCTCTGTAGTGTGTGTTGGATGTTGGTTTTGCATCCAGGGGAACATCTCATTGGTCCACTATATTGATGATATCATCTTAATCAGACAAGATAAGCAACAAATAGCAAGAATGTTGGCGGTCTTGGAAAGTCCCATTAACATCAGAGGGTAGGACATGAAATATAAAGAGTTAAAATAATATTATTAAGATTAATGGTAAAATTCTTAGGGATCCAGTGGTTTGCAGAATTCCAAAAAATACCTTCCAAAATAAAGGCCAGTGAATGTATCTCATACCTCCTATCACACAGGAGGATGTGCCACATGTGATGGGCCATACCTGGAGAGTCTTGGCCATTATACAGTGACATGAAAAGCTGCAAAGCTTGAGAAACACACAGAGCAAGAAAAGGTTTTGTAGTAGGTCTAGATTTCCAGATTTTGGTGTAAGAGTTCCTAATGCTTGGATCATTTAATATAATAGACACTATGGCCTTAGGTATATCCAAGATAAGAAAATATGTTATGTAAGGCTTGTATAAAGTTTAGTGAGAAAAGTACATTGAAGTTCCCTGGGGTTCTGGAGTAAGGCTATACCATCTGCAAAGAATTAAACATCTTTTGAATAATAGTTCCTGGTGGGATACTAGTCATGCTAGAGATACATTATAAGATACCAAATGACATATAGTCAGAAATGCTCAGTCAAATCTGGATTCTCTCAAACACACTATTTGAGGTCATACAGCAAAAGTAAGGATAGAAGCAGGGAGTCCAGTTAGGAGATGATTATAATAACTCTAGGAGGTAGAACTGGTGGTGCTAAGCAGAGCTCAGATTTTGGATTTACCTTCAACAACCATTAGTTGTTAAACTGGACATGGAGTTTGATGGAAAACAGAGGGACTAGGAATGACTAGAAATTGGAGCCTGAGCTGAAGAGGGGAGATGATTGGCCATGTACTGAGATATCAAAGATTATGAAAGAGGGTTTTCAAAAACCAGGGCCAGAGTGGGGTGAAGTTATTCAAAGTTCATGTTTTAGACATTTTAAATTTGAGATACATCTTAGAGTCCAGAGGAGAGGTCCAAGCTGGAGAAATGTTGGCATTATTAACATATACATGATATTTAAAGCCATGAGTCTATATGAGATCATTAATGGAGGATATGAAGATAGAAAAGAGGGTCAATGACTGAATGCTGGAACTGTCTTACATTTAGAGGTCAAGAAGATGAAGGAGAGCCAGCAACAAAACCAAGATAACATAGAGATGAGAGGAAAACAGCCAGGCAAAAGTTTTCTCTTGAAGTCAAAGTAAGGAAAATGTTTTGAGGAGAGTGATGGATGAACAGCATGTCATACACAGCTACTAAATATGATGACCCTACCCCATTGTGTGCTTCTTCATGGCATTTTTGCTTCTACTCTTTCTAATTAGATCCCATTATTTCTCTCTTTCCATCAGCCCCTGTGTTTTTGCACATTCCTCTTTCCTCATAACGATAACGCTTCAAGTAGCAGTATTGAGTTCTTGGCAACTCACACTCGATGAGGTAGAAAAGACATCTATCTAGTTTATAAACACAAACATAGTTCCTGACACAATTTGGACTCTGACTTTGTATGTCCTCCAAAGAATTCAGTTCTTTTTAGACATTACCTCATTAATCTCAAGATAAACCATAATACATAAGTGATAAGACATTAAAATTTATTTGAAAGTGTATGGGAAGAATTGCTTAAAGTAGGCCATGAACAATATTTAGACTAAATAAAATAAATGCACCTATAGTTAAAGTCTTATTTTTCTCATAAGTTCTTATAAGTAAATATTCATGGAAATACACAGAATGACTCACTGAAATATAAATTCAGATAACACAAGTAAAAGATACAAAATGTTGTGCCTAATAAAACTAGGCACAATACATATCATTAACAGAATTATCATTTTCATCATCATCACCACCATTATATGAGAAACTTTAATCAATGTTAGCACTGTGCTAAGCACTTTAAATCATTTTTTATATTATTTAATTGTATTGTTTTATTCCAAGATTTCTGGATTGTGTTAAGATGATTCATACACTTTTAGAGCTAAAAGACATTTTCAAGTTCCTGTAGGTCTAATTCATTTTACAGATGAATGAAACAAGGTAAAGAAACAATGTGAAACTAGAACTCTTAGAGCTAGTGGAGTACATGTCTGCACACAGTATACATTCTGTACACATTCTGTACACAGTACTGAACTGTGCCATCTTTTCTTTGTTACATCTTGTAAGCACTTATTATTTTAATCGTCATATCCACTCTATAACTACTAGAATTATCTGTCTTAAGATGAGGAATTATAGGCTTAGAAACTTTAAAAATCTTGACCAAGATCACACAGATTTGTGATGGACATAAAATATGTGACTATAAAATTTAATAGTAATAAAATTTAATAATAATAATGGTGAGACTTAAATCTTGATTTTAGAGGAATAACTAAGATTATTGCCAACAGTATCATAGAAGCTGAAATGAAAAATTTAGAGGATAGTTTAAGCACAGGGAATAGGAAACACAGCCCAATAATAACATAAATATTAAAAGTTGGTTCTTTAGAAAAAGCAATAAAGTTGATAAATGTCTAGCAAGACTAAGAAAGGTAACAAAAATGGATAAAATATCTATATTTCCATCTTATCTATCGATGTAAGCTAATACAAATTTTAAAAGGAAAATTGGCCCACGGCAAGAAAAGGAAATTAAAGATGAATTTCAGTTTTTAAAATAGATGCAAAACTTCTGCTAAAATAAAGATAACATTAGTAAAAGTGATTAATTTTTCATCTTTGAATTAATGCCTTGAATTTGTGGTGCTTGAGTCCTTTTTATCCTGTTTTCATATTACTCAAAAGTCTTCTTGCCTTTGTCATGATTCTAAACATTATTTGGTATGATTTTGCTTGGTTGGTTTTTCCTTTGTTCGAAGTAGTTCACAAGCAGTATTTTTTATAGCAATTGCAAATCACAGAATGACATTTAGCAAGGAAGTGACTTAACCACATCTGAGCTTTACCAAGGTTATTCTGTCCTTAGTATGTAGGATGTACTATGCTGGAAGAAAGCATAGTGGGAACCAGCTGTGAAGCTCCTCCTATGTACATGAATGTCTACAATGTATGTGATTAACCTGGAATAAGAAAAATACTTGAGATTTAATTGTTCAGTTAATATTAAAGCTCTTCTGTATAGTATAGATATTTCAGTTCAGTTCAGTTCAGTCGCTCAGTCATGTCTGACTCTTTGAGAACCCATGAACCGCAGCATGCCAGGCCTCCCTGTCCATCACCAACTCTTTGAGTTTACCAAAACTCATGTCCATTAGTCGGTGATGCCATCCAACCACCTCATCCTCTGTTGTTCCCTTCTCCGCCAGCCTTCAATCTTTCCCAACATCAGGGTCTTTTCAAATGAGTCAGTTCTTCACAACAAGGCCAAAGTATTGGAGTTTCAGCTTCAACATCAGTCCTTCCAATGAATACCCAGGACTGATCTCCTTTAGGATGGACTTGTTGGATCCCCTTGCAGTCCAAGGGACTCTCAAGAGTCTTCTTCAAAACCACAGTTCAAAAGCATCAATTCTTTGGCACTCAGTTTTCTTTATAATCCAACTCTCACATCCATACATGACCACTGGAAAAATCATAGCCTTGACTAGACGCACCTTTGTTGGCAAAATAATGTCTCTGCTTTTTAATATGTTGTCTAGGTTGCTCAAAACTTTCCTTCCAAGGAGTAAGCGTCTTTTAATTTCATGGATGCCATCGCCATCTGCAGAGATTTTGGAGCCCCAAAAAATAAAGTCAGCTACTGTTTCCACTGTTTCCCCATCTATTTGCCCTGAAGTGATGGGACCAGATGCCATGATCTTTGTTTTCTGAATGTTGAGCTTTAAGCCAACATTTTCACTCTCCTCTTTCACTTGCATCAAGAGGCTCTTTAGTTCTTCTTCACTTTCTGACATAAGGGTGGTGTCATCTCCATATCTGAGGTTATTGATATTTCTCCTGGCAATCTTGATTCCAGCTTGTGCTTCATCCAGCTCAGGTTTCTCATTATGTACTCTGCATATAAGTTAAATAAGCAGGGTGACAATATACAGCCTTGATGTACTCCTTTTCCTATTTGGAACCAGTCTGTTGTTCCATGTCAAGTTCTAACTGTTGCTTCCTGACCTGCATACAGATTTCTCAAGAAGCAGGTCAGGTGGTCTGGTATTCCCATCTCTTTCAGAATGTTCCACAGTTTATTGTGATCCACACAGTCAAAGGCTTTGGCATAGTCGATGAAGCAGAAATAGATGTTTTTCTGGATCTCTCTTGCTTTCTCCATGATCCAGCGGATGTTGGCAATTTGATCTCTGGTGCCTCTGCCTTTTCTAAAGCCTGCTTGAACATCTGGGAGTTCACGGTTCACATATTGCTGAAGCCTGGCTTGGAGAATTTGAGCATGACTTTACTAGTGTGTGAGATGAGTGCAATTGTGCAGTACTTTGAACATTCTTTGGCATTCCCTTTCTTTGGGATTGGAATGAAGACTGACCTTTTCCAGTCCTGTGGCCACTGCTGAGTTTTCCAAATTTACTGGCACATTGAGTGCAGCACTTTCACAGCAGCATTTTCCAAAATCACTGTGGATGCTGATTGCAGCCAGGAAATTAAAAGACGCTTACTCCTTGGAAGGAAAGTTATGACCAACCTTGAGAGTATATTAAAAAGCAGAGACATTATTTTGCCAACAAAGGTCTGTCTATTCAAGGCTATTGTTTTTCCAGTGGTCACGTATGGATATGAGAGTTGGGCTGTGAAGAAAGCTGATCGCCGAAGAATTGATATTTTTGAACTGTGGTGTTGGAGAAGACTCTTGAGAGTCCCTTGGACTGCAAGGAGATCCAACCAGTCCATTCTAAAGGAGATCAATCCTGGGTGTTCATTGGAAGGACTGATGCTAAAGCTGAAACTCCAATACTTTGGCCACCTCATGCGAAGAGTTGACTCATTGGAAAAGACTCTGAGGCTGGGAGGGATTGGGGGCAGGAGGAGAAGGGGATGACAGAGAATGAGATGGCTGGATGGCATCACCAACTCGATGGACATGAGTTTGAGTGAACTCCAGGAGTTGTACATGGCAGGGAGGCCTGGCATGCTGTGATTCATGGGGTTGCAAAGAGTCGGACACAACTGAGAGACTGAACTGAACTAAAATCACTAGTTAAGTAAAGTCATATAAAGTACAAAATAAATACTGAAGATTTTTTATATATCATAATAACTAGTTGTAAGATTCTATATTGAAAGATTAAGAAACAAACTTTGCATCTATATAAATATTAAAAATAAGTGAGAAAGTATTCAATTTAAAGTAATAAATTTAGAATTTTTTTGTTTTGTTTTGTTTTATTTTTAAAAATTTTTATTTATTTATTTATTTTATTTATTTTTTATTTTATTGGAGGCAAATTACTTTACATTAATATATTGGTTGGTTTTGCCATACATTGACACGAATCTGCCCCGGGTGTACATGTGTTCCCTTTCTTGAACCCCCCTCCCACCTCCCTCTTCCCCATATCCTCCCTCCAGATCATCCCTGTACACCAGCCCCAAACATCCTGTATCATGTGTTGAGCCTGGACTGGTGATTCATTTCACATATGATAATATACATGCTACAATGCCATTCTCCCAAATTATCCCACCTTCACCCTCTCCCACAGAGTCCCAAAGACTGTTCTATACACCTATGTCTCTTTTGCAGTCTCGTATACAGGGTTAAGGTTACCATCTTTCTAAATTCCACATATATGCGTTATTATACTGTATTGATGTTTTCTTTCTGGCTTACTTCACTCTGTAAAATAGGCTCCAATTTCATCCACCTCATTAGAACTGGTTCAAATGCATTCTTTTGGATGGCTGAAAAATACTCCATTGTGTAGTTAGAATTTTTAATAAAATACAATTTAAAAGAAAGTTCAAACCCTGTGGAAATAAAATGACACAACTCTATTCAATGACATAATATTTTAGTAAGCAGAGGCAATCAAAATGGTTTAGATACAGAATTTTCCTTAAGAATGGGATATTGTATTGGTAGCAATGGAAACAGATGAACTTTTTATGTATAAACTGCTAACTGCTGCTGCTAAGTCGCTTCAGTCGTGTCCAACTCTGTGCAACCCCATAGACGGCAGCCCACCAGGCTCCTGTCCCTGGGATTCTCCAGGCAAGAATGCTGGAGTGGGTTGCCATTTCCTTCTCCAATGCATGAAAGTGAAAAGTGAAAGTGCAGTCACTCAGTTGTGTCTGACTCTTAGCGACCTCATGGACTACAGCCTACCAGGCTCCTCCGTCCATGGGATTTTCCAGGCAAGAGTACTGGAGTGGGGTGCCATTGCCTTCTCAGTTTTATGTATAAAAGTCTTATTTAATTAAAAAAAATATTATAATTCAAATGAATCAAATTCAAGTATCCACTTTTAAAAATAGTTATCTGTATATTTTTCAAGTAGTATCTAAATTATGTATTATTAAAAATTATTTTTAATTTATTGTTGCCATGGTCATTTATATTTTAGTCAACTGGTAGAACTAAGGCTTGTATGCTGCATAGAACAGAATGATTTAAAATGTGGGCTTTGGAATCAGATAAGCCTGTGTTCAAATATTTGTAGTTCCATTATATCCTTGGGTAATGATGGTCAAAATATGTACTGTCCCATACATGTTGAAGTCCTAACTTCTGGTATGTTTCAAATGTGGCCTCTTTTGGGGATGGGCTTCCCTGGCAGCTCAGTTGGTAAAGAATCTGCTTGCAATGCAGGGGACCCAGGTTTGATTCCTGGGTCAGGAAGATCCGCTAGAGAATGGATAGGCTACCCACTCCAGTATTCTTGAATTTGCCCTGTGGCTCAGCTGGGAAAGAATCCACCCTCAATGTGGAATACTTGGGTTCTATCCCTGGGTTGGGGAGATCACTCTGGAGAAGGGAAAGGCTACCCACTCCAGTATTATGGCTTGGAGAAGTCCATGGACCTTATAATCAATGGGGTCGCAAAGAGTTGGACACAACTTTTTTGGGATTAGGATCTCTGAAGACGTCATTAAGATGAAATTATTAGGGTGATTCCTAATGCAATATGGGCTTCACAGGAGGCGGCTAGTGGTAAGAACCCACCTGCCAATGCAGGAGACTTCAGAGATTGGAGTTCTACCCCTGGGTCAAGAAGATCTCCAGGAGGAGGGCATGGCAACCCAATCCAGCATTCTTGCCTGGAGAATACCATGGAAAGAAGAGCCTGGTGGGTCCATAGGGTTTGCAAAGAGTCAAACACAACTGAACTGACTTGGCACACATGTAATGCAATATGACTGACTTCTTTTTAAAAAGAGACACACAGAGACAGACACACAGAGAGAATAATGTCATGTGAGGACAGGAGAGATGAGCCTTCAAGCCAAGGATTCGCAACAACATCAGCCACTTAAAAGAAAGGCATTAAATAGATTTTCCCCTAGAGCCTTCAGCTTGGGTCTGCAGACACTTTGACTTCAGACCTCCAGCTTTCAGAACTATGAAGGAATAAAATTCTGTTTGAAGCCACCCAGTTTTTGGCCATTTGTCACAGTAGCCCTGGAAAACTAATACAGATAAGTAACAACTTATTCAAGTTTCAGATTTTCTCCTCTTTCAAATAGATATATTAATAATTAACATTAAGGCCTTAATTTCTCTGTAGTCTGAGCTTCCTCATCTGTAAAACAGGAATGATAACAGTATCCTCACCGTAATGTTAAAAAGATTGTATAAGCGTTATATGTAAAGCACTTCCTTCTGAATTCTGAAATAGAAGAAAAGCGTTTGCCATTTTATTTGATTTGTATTCTTGTAATGTGTTTAACATAGTGCTTAAAAATGACAAGCACTGGTTCAATATTCCTATTCTGATTAAATAATAAAGTTACGTAAAATACAAAGTACCTCAAATGCAGCAAGCCTTCAAAAAATATATGCCATTATAATTAATTAGTTTTGTAAATAAAGTAATTAGTTTATCATTTAATTTTCTGATGAAGTTGTAAGTTAATCTTTAAAATACTAAAGTAAATTACTTCAAATGGAGTAGTTTATGCTTTGATTAACTCTGAGGTCTGTATAAACTCTGAATTTAAAATGAGAAACAGACAAGTACTCCTTGAAGAAGAGATATACTACTTGAAAAGAAATGAATTTAGGATAAACCAAAAGAGAGCAATTCCTAACTTAATTAACTTATTGAAATTATGAAAAGAATTGTCATGTTTTTAGAAAATGCACATTGAAGTATTTATGGGGAAAGGACATATTATAGCTGCAACTGACTTTGAACTGGATCAGTAAATTATTCTATTTATCTATTTATGTTTATCATATTTAAACAGAGGTGGATAAAAGTGTAGGTAAAATACTAAGAATATAGAAAGTCTAGGGAAGATCACACAAGAAATATTTGTAATATTTTTCTATAAATCTAAAGTTAATTCAAAAGTTTGAAAAAGGAATGTCACAAAAGAATAAATAGGAAATTAATATAAAATAGAGATAACCTGATTAGCCACTTAGATCTCAGTTATTTTTGATGAATGATTTAAAACATGACTTCAATAGAATCTAGCCTGAATAATTTGAAAATAAATGGGAAACAGGACTACAGACATTCACTTTACAGATAACTATATTCAAACAAAATTATCTGAGAAAGTGATGAGCATTTTTTTCACATTACTTTCTTTTACAAAACAATAGAGGACGTGTAAATACAAATGAAACAATTATTTTTCCAAAAAAATGTTTCTGAACCTTTGTTCTTTTCAGCCATGCAAGGTCACCTTTTTTAGCTCTCTGGAATATATGCAGAGAGCATATGGAATAAATACTGTGATATCATTTTTAAGGAGCTACAACATGAAGAACACTGACATGAGTTATTTTTGTTTCTATGAATAGGGTTGCCTGATAGAATCCTTCTATAGGAAAAATTTTCCCACTAATCTTACAGATGGGGCTTCCCTGTGGCTCAGCTGGTAAAGAATCTACCTGCAATGTGGGAGACCTGGGTTCTATCCCCCAGTTGGGAAGATCCCCTGGAGAAAGGAAAGGCTACCCACTCCAATATTCTGGCCTGGAGAATTCTATGGTATGTATAGTCCATGGGGTTGCAGAGTCAGACACGACTGAGCGACTTTCACTCACTCACTCACTCATTCAATCTTACGGATACAGTGTGGACCACCAGATGCTATTTTTGTTTAATGATATTCCAGCCTTAGATACTTTTTCATTGTATATAGCAAGTTTCAAATTGGAAAGCTGCCAAATTTACTCTAATTTAGGCTTTGATATTACAAATGAATGTCTTCATAAGTCATAAATCATCCAGTAAAAATATCAATGAGTATAAATACCATACCAAAACAATTTCAGGCCCAAAGGATGACTATGCTATATTGAACAGAAAGTTTAGTTAGTCAGTAGATCAAAGCAAGTTTCAGTTATCTTCAGATAAACTGGACTCCATTTTTAAAAATATGTGCACCAGACTTCATATGTAGAATAGTTTTCCATCATTGATGTATATTTGTGGCCATTTATTAAGAGGTGACCAATAATAAGTCTGCCTTATACACAGTGTCGTCACGCAGAGATCTATCACAAACTAAAATAGTCAAACCTTCCTAATCGATGCTGTGAGGAAGTAGCCTATCTCTGCAGTAACAGTGTATTATTAGTGGTGATAATATACAGCAAGGATCTTTTTCTCTAAGCAACAGTAAAACATCTCCATTCAAGTAAATTCATACCCTTAACTAATTTGTTTGGTAGGAGGCTTAAGAAGAATTATAAATTAATTTAAAAATTTGTCACCTGTGTTAATTATTTAGAGGCTTCCCAGGTAGCACTACTGCTGCTGCTGCTGCTGCTAAGTCACTTCAGTCATGTCCGACTCTGTGTGACCCCATAGATGGCAGCCCACCAGGCTCCCCCGTCCCCGGGATTTTCCAGACAAGAACACTGGAGTGGGTTGCCATTTCCTTCTCCAATGTGTGAAAGTGAAAAGTGAAAGTGAAGTCGCTCAGTCGTGTCCGACCCTTAGCGACCCCACGGACTGTAGCCTACCAGGCTCCTCCATCCATGGGATTTTCTAGGCAAGAGTACTGGAGTGGCTTGCCATTGCCTTCTCCTTCCAGGCAGCACTAGTAGTAAAGAAATCGTCTGCCAATGCAGGAGACATAAGAGATGTGGGTTCAATCCCTGGGTTTGGATGATCCCCTGGAAATGGCATCCCATTCCAGTATCCATGCCTAGGAAATCCCATGGACAGAGGAGCCTGGCAGGTTACTGTCCATATGGTCACAAAGAGTCAGACATGCCTGAGCATGCACCCACACTCATTAATTATTTGGGGCTCCCTGATGGCTCAGCAGGTGAAGAATCCACCTGCAATGCAGGAGACCTGGTATTTGTTTCTGAATATTTTACCACCCCAGAACTTAGTGCTTTAAAATAACACCCACTTATTTGCTCATGATACCGGGGATTGGCAACATGGGCGGGGCTCAGCTGGCATAGTTCATCTCTGTTCCTCATGGTTTCAGCTGGACTCAGCCATACTGTTGTAGTCAGTTAACAGGTCAGCTGGTTGGTCCTGGAGGGCTTCACTCACTTCGTTAGCAACTAGCTGGAGCTGTTGGTCAGGATGTGTGGCAGTTCCAGCAGACTACCTCAGGCTTTCCTGTATAGCATCTGATTTCTAAGAGAACAAGAACAGAGGCTGGACATCCTCTTATATTAATCCATCAAACGTTAAAGCAAGTTACATGGCCAGCCTATATTAAAGGGAAGAGAAATAGTCTCCACTTCTTCATGGGAGGAATTCCAAAGTCACCTTGAACACAAGCACAGAATAGAGATGAGAGCAATTGTTGTGGCCATCTTTGCAAACAATCAATTTATCACATTGATATATAAGTACTAGAAATATTTCTTTAAAAAATGAGTCTAAAAGTAATTTTGCAAAATTTCCAACTAACTATCCCTCTTCTTCATGCTGTTATTGTTTCCAATAGATTCATTTTCAATGCTTCCAAATATTTGTCCTAAATTCAGACTACTTGTTTTCCTTGAGGTTGGGTAACTTTTCCTTGAAAACATAGTGACTTCCAGTAAAAATCTCAGTGTTGGGTCTTTCTTTCACTAAGTTTTTAAATTACTGTTTATCCTTGGTCAACATCTTCTTAAAATTGATCAATTATTGCACATCACCTGGATATTTTACCTGAAGCCCATTAAGATGTTTGTATTTCGTTAAATTGGTCACAGTATCAAAACTTCTTTTCAGTGCTCTTTTGGACAGGCATGCTGAAACTAGACTGGGGGGCTTCTTGAGAACAACTGGAGATAGATGAGTGACTTTTCTTATTTCATGTATTTTATAGATGGTCTCATTGGTATGGCCCAGAAGTGGAAATATGGAATGGTCTAAATACATGTAGCCAGAATAATTCAATTTTAGATTCCAAAACTTTATCAAACAAAAGACTTCATAACTGAGATATTAAGAGATAAACTCTGTAGGTGGAATAGCAATCTCCTACAATCGCAGGCACAGGCAGAATTTCTGTAAATCCTCATTTTTGAAATATCGGGCTTCAGCAACCACTGCACCACTTATAACCACAGGCACGAAGTGTATCCTGCTGGAGGACAACTATAAAGCTAATGGCACAAATATGTGGTTTCAGGAAAATAAGAGCTTTCACAGATGGATCATTATGTTCCCCTTCTCATTTCCATTCTGCTTCAAATTTCCAAAAATTTTAGGTTTGTCCACTGGAGGAGTTATATTTTAGGGTACTAGTTGGGCTGATTTAACAGTGATTTACACCAAGAGAGAATGTTTATTTCACTCTCATGCATGTCTGAGATGCAGGGCTATTCTGTTCCATGACCTGGCTCTGAGACATGGGACACATCTCCCTTGTTGTTCCTTCATTACCAATTCTTCTTGGTCCATAATGGCTCCCCATAACTAAGCTGAGCCCTAGCAGGAAAAAATGTGGGAGTGGAGGACAAGGAGCTTCCCTTTAGGGACATGGCTCAGCAGTTGCATACATCACTTGATGTACATGTCACTTTCAGATTTAAATCATATGGTCAATCTAATTCTAAGGATAAGACTATAGTTCCTATTTGAATGTTGTTCAGTCGCTCAGCTGTGTCCAACTCTTTGCAACCGTATAGACTGCAGTACACCAGGCTTCCCTGTCCTTCACTATACCCAGAGTTTGCTCACATTCATGTCCATTGAGTTGGTGATGCCATCTAAACATCTCATCCTCTGTCGTCCCCTTCTCCTCCTGCCCTCAATCTTTCCCAGCATCAAGGTCTTTTCCAATGAGTCAGCTATTCCAATATGTCATCAGATGGCCAAAGTAGTGAAGCTTCAGGTTCACATCAGTCCCTCCAATGACTATTCAAGGTAGATTTCCTTTAGGATTGACTGGTTTGATCTCCTTGCAGTCCAAGGGACTCGAGTCTTCTCCAGAATCACAACTTGAAGGCATCAAATCTTTGACACTCATCTTTTTTACATGACTACTGGAAAAACCATACCTTTGATTATACAGATCTTTGTCAGCAAAGCGATGTCTCTGCTTTTTAATATGCTTTCTAAGTTTGTCATAGGTTTTCTTCCAAACAGCAAGCATCTTTTAATTTCATGGCTACAGTCACTATCCATGGTGATTTTGGAGCCCCACCCCCCAAAAATATCTGTCAATGCTTCCACTTTTTCCCCTTCTATTTGTCACGAAGTTATGGGACCAGATGCCATGATCTTAGTTTTTTGAATGTGGTGTTTCAAGCCAGCTTTTTAGTTCTCCTCTTTCATCCTCATCAAGAGGCTTATTAGTTCCTCTTCACTTTCTGCCATTAAGGTGGTATCATCTGCCTATCTGAGGTTGTTGATATTTCTCCTGGCAGTCTTGATTCCAGATTGCAATTCATTCAGTTTGCCATTTTGCATGATGTACTCTGTATGTAAGTTAAATAAGCAGGATGACAATATACAGCCTTGACGTACTCCTTTCTCAATTTTGAACCAGTCCGTTGTTCCGTGTCTGGTTCTAACTGTTGCTTCTTGACCTGCGTACAGACTTCTCAGGAGGCAGGTAAGGTGGTCTGGTATGCCCATCTCCTTAAAAAATTCCCACAGTCTGTTGTGATCCACACAGTCAAAGCCTTTAGCATAGTCAATGAAGCAGAAGTAGATGTTCTTCTGGAATTCTCTTGCTTTTTCCATAATCCAACAGATGTTGGCAATTTGATCTCTGGTTCCTCTGCCTTTTCTAAACCCACCTTGTACATCTGGAAGCTCTGGGTTCAGGTACTGCTGAAGCCTACCTGAAGGATTTTGAACATTACATTGCTAGTGTGTAAATTTAGAGCAAATCTATGGTAGTTTGAACATTCTCTGGCATTGCCTGTCTTTGGGAGTGGAATGGAAACTGACTTTTTCCAGTCCTGTGGCCACTGCTCCATTTACATACTTGGGTAGCCAAAACCAAGCTATAATTCAATGCGGAAGTTTCTATTACTAAAGAAAACATTGAGGCTAATGAATTCTGCAGGACAATTAACTTTGTCAGCCACATTATTCAAACTAAGTTGTGAACACAGCAATTAATTGCCTCTAGGGAAGTTTGCCATTGCATATCAAAAGTCTCTGATATGTACTCACCAGTACAACAATCATATTGCTAGGAATAGCACAAAAAATGACCACGGATGTGCAGAAAGATTTTGCAACAATTATTATCATTGCAATATAAATAATGTGAGAAGAAAAGCCCTACAGATTTAACAATAAGTAATGAATTTCTCAGGTGGCACAGTAGTAAATAATCTGCCTGCCAATGCAGGAGACCAAAGAGACTCGGCTTGATCCCTGGGTTGGGAAGATTCCCTGGAGAATGAAATGGCAGCCCACTCCAGTATTCTTGCCTGGAAAATTCTATGGACATAGGACCCTGGCAGGCTACAACCCAGTGGTCACAAAGAGTTGGACATAACTGAGAATGCAGCACACATAAGAATTAAGTAAATATAGATTAGCATTAAACTGTAGGTTTGCTCATAGGAGTAGTTATATTATCCAGAATATTGGATCAGTTGTTTTCACAGAGATCAAAATAACAATGGATGACAGAATTTTACCATGCATTATTGAGTAAAAAGAATTGAGCATAACATAAATGTTTCATTTTATATAATCTTATTTATAAATTATATTTTATGTCAAAATTAAATAAATATTAATCTTGATTATCTCAGGAGATCAACCCTGGGTGTTCATTGGAAGGACTGATGCTAAAGCTGAAACTCCAATACTTTGGCCACCTCATGAGACGAGTTGACTCAATGGAAAAGAGTCTGATGCTGGGAGGGATTGGGGGTGGGAGGAGATGGGGACGACAGAGAATGAGATGGCTGCATGGCATCACCGACTCTGTGGACATGAGTTTGAGTGAACTCCGGGAGCTGATGATGGACAGGGAGGCCTGGTGTGCTGTGATTCATGGGGTCTCAAAGAGTTGGACACGACTGAGAGACTGAACTGAACTGAAATGGTCATATTCTTTGTTCTTAGAAATTTACTTTTACAAGAAAATATTTTTTAACCCTAATTCTTTTTGTTTTAATTAATTTATTTTAACTGGAGGCTAATTACTTTCAAATATTGTAGTTCAAGGAGAGGGAGCAAGATGGTGGAGGAATAGGACAGCAAGACCACTTTCTCCCCCACAAATTCATCAAAAGAACATTTGAACGCTGAGTAAATTCCACAAAACAACTTCTGAATGCTGGCAGAGGACATGAGGCACCCAGAAAAGCAGCCCATTGTCTTCGAAAGAAGGTAGGAAAAAACATAAAAGATAAAAAGAGAGACAAAAGAGGTAGGGACAGAGCTCCGTCCTGGGAAGAGAGGCTTAAAAAAAGAGAGAAGTTTCCAAACACCAGGAAACACTCTCACTGGCGAGTCTCTGGTGAGCCTTGGAACCTCAGAGGGCCACATAACGGGGAGGAAAAAGAAAAAAAATAATTAAAACCCACAGATTACCTGCCAAAGGGTAACGCCTAGTGGAGAAGCAGTGCAGATGCCCGCATCTGCCATTAGCAAGCGGGGGCTTGGCAGGTAGGAGCCAGCTGAACTGCTTAGAGGTAGGATTGGGCCTAAATGTCTCGAGGGCAGTCTGGGAGAGCTGAATGGAGATAGCAAAGCAGACTGTGGGGTAGCTACCCCACGAAAAGGTGAAAAGCCCTAACCTAAGACTCCGCCAGCCCCACTCACAGAACAAAGGACTGAGAAGAGCTAACCAGCTGTGGGCGGCCCATCCCCCGCTGAGACAGGCAGGGGCGGGCAGCCAGTGCCAGAAGTGGGCAATCATGGCCCCAGAGAGGCATCCAATACCAAACTGCAGGCAGGCATCGTTGCTAACCAAGACTTCATGGATTTATGACCGGTCAACATCCGCCTGAGAAGGTGCGCTGGCTGAACACCCAGAAAACCGACTGGGAGGGACCGGGGTGGAAATAAGTCACAACGATCGAGCTCGCCAAACGCCTGGTCACCTGAGCTGCTCGGACAGGGGAAGGCACAAAACGCAGGCCCAACCAAGTCTGCGCCTTTGTGGAGTACCCAAGTACCTGAACCTGAGTGGCTTACACCTGGGAAGTGCATGCAACCCAGCGCGGGCCTCAGACAGTTCCCAGCAGAGCAACCTAGAGCCTGTTCAGTGTAGACTGGGACAGCACATGCGCCATGAGCGGGAGCAAACCCAGTGTGGCCGAGACACTGCGAGAACTCCCTGCAGATGCCAGAGATATTTGTCTACAATGTTCCTCCCTCCCAGAACAGGACTGAACAAGTGAGCCTTAAAAAGTGTCCACCACCACCCCCTAGTGTCAGGGTGGAAATTATACACTGAAGAGACCAGCAAACAGAAGCTAAAACAGAGGGAACCACCTTGGAAATGAGAGATAGGGAAGTCTAGAGGCTACTCCAAGAATAAGACCAAAAACTAGAGGCAAGAGGCTTAAGCCCAAATCCTGAGAACACCAGAGAACTCCTGACTCCAGGGAACATTAATGGATAGGAGCTCATCAAATGTCTCCATACCTACACTAAAACCAAGCACCATCCAAGGGTCAACAAGTTCCAGAGCAAGACATACCATTCAAATTCTCCAGCAACACAGAAAAGTAGCACTGAGCTTCAATATACAGGCTGTCCAAAGTCACTCCAAACCCACTGACATCTCATAAATCATTACAGGACACTTTATTGCACTCCAGAGAGAAGAAATCCAGCTCCACCCACCAGAACACCGACACAAGCTTCCCTAACCAGGGAACCCTGACAAGTCGCCCATCCAACCCCACACACAGCGAGGAAACTACATAATAAAGAGAACTCCACAAACTGCAAGAAGAGGGAAAGGCCACCCCAAGGACAGCAATATAAGCAAGATGAAGAGGTAGAGAAATACCCAGCAATAAAGAAACAGGATAAATGCCCACCAACACAAACAAAAGAGGAAGATATAGGGAATCTACCTGATAAAGAATTTAGAATTTTGATGGTGAAAATGATTCAAAATCTTGAAAGCAAAATGGAGTTACAGAAAAATAACCTGGAGAAAAGTATTGAGAAGATGCAAGAAAGGTTTAATAAGGATTTAGAGGAAATAAAAAAGAGTCAATATCCAATGAATAATGCAATAGATGAGATCAAAAACACTCTGGAGGGAACAATAAGTAGAATAACGGAGGCAAAAGACAGGATAAGCGAGCTACAAGATAGAATTGTAGAAATAAATGAAACAGAGAGGAAAAAAGAAAAACGAATTAAAAGAAATGAGGACAATATTAGAGACCTCTGGGACAATATTAAACTTCCCAAGATTCGAATCATAGGAGTCCCAGAAGAAGAAGACAAAAAGAAAGACCATGAGAGAATACTTGAGGAGATAATAGTTGAAAACTTCCCTAAAATGCAGAAGGAAATAATCAACCAAGTCCAAGAAACCCAGAGAGTCCCTAACAGGATAAATCCAAGGCGAAATACTCCAAGACACATATTAATCAAATTAACAAAGATCAAACACAAAGAACAAATATTAAAAGCAGCAAGGGAAAAGCAACAAATAACACACAAGGGGATTCCCATAAGTATAACAGCTGATCTTTCAACACAAACTCTTCAGGCCAGGAAGGAATGGCAAGACATACTTAAAGTGATGAAAGAAAGTAACCTACAGCCCAGATTACTGTACCCAGCAAGGATCTCATTCAAATATGAAGGAGAAATCAAAAGCTTTACAGACAAGCAAAAGCTGAGAGAATTCAGCATCACCAAACCAGCTCTCCAACAAATGCTAAAGGATCTTCTCTAGCCAGGAAACACAGAAAGGGTGTATAAACTCGAACGCAAAACAATAAAGAAAATGGCAACGGGATCATACTTATCAATAATTACCTTAAATGTAAATGGGTTGAATGCCCCAACCAAAAGACAAAGGCTGGCTGAATGGATAAAAAAATCAAGACCCCCATATATGTTGTCTACAAGAGACCCACCTCAAAACGAGGGACACATACAGACTGAAAGTGAAGGGCTGGGAAAAGATATTCCAAGCAAACAGAGACCAAAAGAAAGCAGGAGTAGCAATACTTATATCAGATAAAATAGACTTTAAAACAAAGGCTGTGAAAAGAGACAAAGAAAGAAACTACATAATGATCAAAGGGTCAATCCAAGAAGAAGATACAACACTTATAAATATTTATGCACCCAACATAGGAGCAACGCAATATGTAAGACAATTACTAACAAGTATGAAAGGGGAAATTAACAACAATGCAATAATAGTGGAAGACTTTAATATCCCACTCACACCTATGAACAGATCAACTAAACAGAAAATTAACAAGGAAACACAAACTTTAAATGATACAATAGACCAGTTAAACCTAATAGATCTCTATAGGACATTTCACCCCAAAACAATGAATTTCACCCTTTTCTCAAGCGCACACAGAACATTTTCCAGGATAGATCACAACCTGGGCCATAAATCGAGCCTTAGTAAATTCAAAAAAATTGAAATCATTCCAAGCATCTTTTCTGACCACAATGCAGTAAGATTAGATCTCAGTTACAGGAGAAAAACTATTAAAAATGTAAACATATGGAGGCTGAAAAACACGCTGCTGAATAACGAACAAATCATAGAAGAAATCAAAAGAGAAATCAAAATATGCATAGAAATGAATGAAAATGAAAACACGACAACCCCAAACCTCTGGGACACTGTAAAAGCAGTGCTAAGGGGAAGGTTCATAGCAATACAGGCATACCTCAAGAAACAAGAAAAAAGTCAACTAAATAACCTAATTCTACACCTAAAGAGTGAAAAGGTTGGCTTGAAGCTCAACATTCAGAAAACAAAGATCATGGCATCTGGTCCCATCACTTCATGGGAAATAGATGGAAAAACAGTGGAAACAGTGTCAGACTTTGTTTTTTTGGGCTCCAAAATCACTGCAGATGCTGATTGCAGCCATGAAATTAAAAGACGCTTGCTCCTTGGAAGGAAAGTTATGACCAACCTTGATAGTATATTAAAAAGCAGAGACATTCCTTTGCCAACCAAGGTCCGTCTAGTCAAGGCAATGGTTTTTCCCGTGGTCATGTATGGATGTGAGAGCTGGACTGTGAAGAAAGCTGATCGCCGAAGAATCGATGCTTTTGAACTGTGGTGTTGGAGAAGACTCTTGAGAGTCCCTTATACTGCAAGGAGATCCAACCAGTCCATTCTAAAGGAGATCAATCCTGGATGTTCATTGGAGGGACTGATGCTAAAGCTGAAACTGCAATACTTTGGCCACCTCATGCGATGAGTTGACTCACTGGAAAAGACTCTGATGCTGGGAAAGGTTCGGGGCGGGAGGAGAAGGGGACGACAGAGAATGAGATGGCCGGATGGCATCACCGACTCTGTGGACATGAGTTTGAGTGTACTCCGGGAGTTGGTGATGGACAGGGAGGCCTGGCGTTCTGTGATTCATGGGGTCGCGGAGAGTCAGACACGACTGAGCGACTGAACTGAACTGAACTGAACTGAACTGAACTTCCATTTGATAATCCCATGGTGCTATTCACACCCAACTTTAGTGGATCAGACGATACCCAGTTTTTGATGGGAAGTTTAAGTCACATGGTAATTTGGTGGTCCACAGCTAAGTGTTCAGTCTCAAGTTAGGCCCAGAAGCAAACCAAAAACCATTTCTCAAAAGAAGAGTAGTTGTCCATCAAGGATGGCAAGGCTTTTCTCCAGGGTGTGAGCTTCGATGAATCTATAGCAGCCTGCCAAAGGCTCCAACAGCGTCTTAGTGTGCCAGTGACACTTCAAGAACCATTGGATCTATCAGGTCTTTTGCCTAAATTATAGAGTGGCTTGCATGGCATCCTGGACCTACTGTTGATCCTTTTCTCCTTCACACCCCACTCAAATCTGTCAGTTTTTAGGGTCACTCAGCAAGTAAGCCAGAGCAGCACACCCAAATGAGGAATATGTTGCCTTCAAAATCCAAAGATTTTCACTTGGTATTGTGGCTTGATTATTAGTTGTTGAGTTCAGTTCAGTTCAGTCGCTCAGTCGTGTCCGACTCTCCGCGACCCCATGAATCACAGCACGCAAGGCCTCCCTGTCCATCACCAACTCCCGGAGTTCACTCAAACTCATGTCCACAGAGTTGGTGATGCCATCCAGACATCTCATTCTCTGTCGTGCACTTCTCCTCCCTCCCCCAACCTTTCCTAGTATCAGAGTCTTTTTCCAGTGAGTCAACTCATCGCATGAGGTGGCCAAAGTATTGCAGTTTCAGCTTTAGCATCAGTCCTTCCAATGAACACCCAGGATTGATCTCCTTTAGAATGGACTGGTTGGATCAAGGGGCTAAATTTAACAACTTATCCTTCATGTTAGAGGGAATATTTCAACCAATTTTATCCCCTGGACACTTCACTGAGGTGGAAGACCCTAGAATTCTGTTGGATTAATCTCCCACCTTCTGACACATAAATGACCTTCCAATATGCTAGAGTAGTTCCTACTTCTGCTCACCAGGGCCAGTCAGCATAACAATGGATGATTATGTTGTCTTGTGAAAGGGAAAGATGATCAAGGTCTCTGCAGATTAAACTATGACATAGAGAGTTGAATTACTCTTAAGGTAGGACAGTGAAGACATATTGCTGGCCTTGCCAGCTGATAATAATTGCTCTGGTTGTCAAATGGTATTGAAAACAGCATTTTTCAGAGCAATAACTACATGCCAGGTACTAGGAGTGTGTTAATTTGTTCCAGCAGTGAACTCATATCTGAAATAGCAGCTACAATTAAGAGTCATCATCAAATTAAGTTTATAATAACCCACTGCCATTCTCCAAGATTAGTCTGTTTTCTATACAAATCAAACAGAAATGGTGGGAATCGCCACCCTTGGATATTTCAAGTCCTTGATGGTGGCACTAATATTTTTGATGCCCACAAAAATGCAGTATTGCTTTCAGTTTAATGTTTTTTTCCAAGTCCAAACAGTTCTTTTGGTGTCCACTTGACCTTTTCTATCATAAAAGCCCTTATTTCAAAGGTCAGGGAATCAACACAGGGTACTCTGTAAAATGCTAAGTGTGTCTGTTCCAGTGATCTACTCCAGAACTTGGGAAATAAACATAGAACAGGTTTAGAGACCTGTTCTACTGTAACCACTGTGGAACTGATCTGAGCTGGAACCTCTGATCACTCAATCTTTACAAGTCTCTGCTCTGACTAGTCGGAGAAGGCAATGGCACCCCACTCCAGTACTCTTGCCTGGAGAATCCCATGGATGGAGGAGCCTGGTGGCCTGTGGTCCATGGGGTCGCTAAGAGTCGGACACGACTAAGTGACTTCACTTTCACTTTTCCTTTTCATGCATTGGAGAAGGAAATGGCAACCCACTCCAGTGTTCTTGCCTGGAGAATCCCAGGGACGGGGGAGCCTGGTGGGCTGCCGTCTATGTGATCTCACAGAGTCGGACACGACTGAAGTGACCTAGCAGCAGCAGCAGCAGCTCTGACTAGTAGATCACAGTCATTTTGGGTCTCAGGGAATTAGTGTCACTTCAGAGGCAATGTCCAGTAATCCCTGAAAATTCTGATCATTCTCCTTCCCCCTGCATTGTCAGCCTGTCAAAAGGTGTTAGGCCCCTCTAGTAAAAGCTGATAGGAAGATTATAAATTTTGGCAGTGAAACAAGTTCCTTCCTCAAGGAAAACCAGCCTCCCCTTCATTAGAGGGGTTCTGAATCTGTAAACTGTCTCATGTATAGGAATGAATTGAGGGGCTGACTCTAGTTTTATGATTTAAATTAGACTTCTGTTCACTTGACTTAGAACTCTTCTGCTTATACATGTAAGAATTAAGTGGATTGTACATCTTCACTTCTAGGGGCTGCCTAATCAGTTCACCAATGCCATAGGTCTCTGTAAGTCAGACTAATTTGACTACTGCTTTGTTTCTGCTGTCCATTATAGTACCTACTTCCACCTTGTCTTTCATCATTCAAATGCTGCCTCTTGGTCCCTGTCACCCTGGGATCCAGTTTTTTGCATCACATTTAGGTTTCCCAATGCAGTGACAAGAATTCTCACTGTAATTTCTGAGCTACATAGAAGAACAAAAAGAGCACTTCATGGATCCTGAGGATTCTCCCACAAAAGTATTTCTCACAGTCATGGTGAAAGGTAAGTTGTCTGGACTCTGCCAGGGAAAATAACAACATCTTGCAGGACAAATGCTCTCTAACATTATAGTCTCCTTAACACTTTGGATACCTCTCTCTTCAGTATACCATGGCAGTTCTGACATTGGAATTTCATTTAATATAGGTTAGTTTTGGTCCACGTTTCAGCTCCCTAAACAAACTTTTAGGACTTTGTATAACTTCTCAAGCTGCAACATTAAATCTAAAATCTCTACTAGATGGGTGCACATCAATAAATTTGGCTTAATTCAACTTTGGAGAAGGAAATGGCAACCCATTCCAGTATTCATGCCTGGGAAATCCCATGGACAGAGGGGCCTGGTGGGCTATGGTCCATGGGGTTCCAAAGAATTAGACATGACATAGCAATTAAATCAGAGAAGAAAATGGCAACCCACTTCAGTATTCTTACCTGGAGAATCCCGTGGACAGAGGAGCCTGGTGAGCTGCTGTCCAAGGGTCGCTCAGAGTCGGACACGATTGAAGTGACTTAGCAGCAGCAGCAATTCAACTTTATATTCCTTCCACTATTGTCTCCCATTCTTAATATCCATTCCCAAATATATTCCTAGGATTTCTGTTTGTATAAATTGGAAAACTCATGCAGCCTTTTCCCTCTTCTCTTTCACCTTCATCAAGAGGCTCTTTAGTTCCTGCATGATGTACTCTGCATAGAAGTTTAAATAAGCAGGGTGACAATATACAGCCTTGTCATACTCCTTTCTCAATTTTGACCCAGTCCATTGTTTCATGTCTGCTTTCTAACTGTTGCTTCTTGACCTGCATATAGGTTTCTCAGGAGACAGGTAAGGTGTCTGGTACTCAAATCTTGGTTGTGATCCACATACTCAAACGCTTTAGCTTAGTCAATGAAGCAGAAGTAGATATTTTTCTGGAATTACCTTGCTTTCTCCATGATCCAAGGAATGTTGGCAATTTGATCTCAGTTCCTCTGTCTTTTTGAACCCAGCTCATACATTTCAAAGTTCTCAGTTCGTGTACTGCTGAAGCTTATCTTGAAGGATTTTGAGCATAATCTTGCTCACCTGTGAAATGAGTGCAATTGTATGGCAGTTTGAACATCATTGCCCTCTCTTTAATATCAGGTACCCTGTGAGATTGGGAATTCAATTTGTTTTGTATTTTAGCTACTCACTTGATGAGACTCTGGACTTGGTTTTCAGCAATTTCAGTGCTGTGGCCATGGAAGATAAGGGTTTCTTGCAGAACACACACAGCAGCTTTCAAATCATTAATGTGGACCTTGAAATGGGAATCTGAAACTCTGAGCTCATTCTCTCTTTTTTCCAGTGCAGCTAGGAGCAACTAACCAATCTCATGCTACTTCTTAAGTTTCACTAAAATGCTATAAACTATAATAGACAATCATCCATAATTTTACCTTTTGTAGATGATATTTTCTTCTCTATTGCCATGTAATGGCATGGACTACCAGTTCCCACGTACTGCTGGGAATGTGTCTTTACATCTAAATCTAATTGAATTAGAGAACCACTTTCAGAAAGCTCATTTTTAACATTTTGTTCCTCAGAAACCATTCTCAGTACCAAAATCTTTATTAGTCAGAGTTCTAGAGAGAAGAAACAGATCCTGGTAGGATATATATCTCTATAGGTTTTGTTGTATCATCTAATAAAGATCATAGCTCCTCCTTTTTTATTGTAGATTAGAGGAGAAAACAAAGTAGGTTAAGGGCAAGAGCTCCAACAAGAGTTTGAAAGTTTCTATGCCAGCAAGTAAATTCTTTCAGAGAAAATCTTATTGAATAAGAATTTGGTAATTGATTAAAAATTCTACCATATTATTAATTATCAATGACCAACAGCAAACACAGAGAATGTAATTAAAATTTCTGTTTGTTTTGTCAATGATTTTTAAGTGCCAGGCAGGGTTTGATGAGTGGCCATGAATAGTCGAGATGATTAATATATCTCCATAGACTAGATAAACTGGAAGAATAAAGTGAAATACTTTTTTGCAAAGGAAAAAAAAATATCTACAAGAAGGTAAGCAGCAATGATAAAACTTGCTTTTACTGATAATTAATTATTATTTTAAAGTTTTTATTGCATTCTTGGCACCATGCTGAGAACCAAGTATTAAGATAATCTTACTTCATCCCCAAAGCAAATTCAGTGCTGTTTTTTGAAGGGCATTCAGTTTGCTCAATTCAAAGGCTGAGTTTATTTCTTAATAAAAGTATTATATTACATTAGCTTAATGACAGCATGCATTTAAACTCTGTCTTGCTAGATACATTTTTAAAATATCATAACTTATGTTGTAAAACACACAGCATATACAATTATTTGGATAGAGTTGTATTTTTAACTATTTAAACTGTTAAAGTTTTAACAGTCTTTTAGCCAATTTATCTAATTCTAACCCAACCTATCTAACCTGTATTCTTTCCTTTACAACATTTATATGTATGTCTGGTTTCATGGGCTTGCAATCTGTGCAGTCACATAGGGCCCTATGATTAAAATCATCACTCATTTGGTTTATGCTCAGCAGTTGCTATCTTGAAATTCTTATTAATACTTGAACAAGAGCCTTGAATTTTTGTTTGTCACTAGGTACCACAAATGATGTATGTCCCACTTGTCTCCATATGAAATTACCTTATTTACTCTACTACGTGCTTATATTTACTACATGTCTTCCCTTCTGGAATGTAATCTTTATGTGTTAGTTGCTCAGTTGTGTCTGACTCCTTACAACTCCATGAATAATAGCCTACCAGGCTTCTCTGTCCATGCAATACTCCAGGCAAGAACGCTGAAGTGGCTAGCCATTCCCTTCTCCAAGGGACCTTTCTAACCCAGGGATTGAACCCCAGTCCCATGCATTGCTGGCAGATTCTTTACCATCTGAGCCACCAGGACCGTGGCTGTAATTACAGAAGGCCCTATAATCTTTGTAACAACAGAAATTTTGTCTATCTTGCATACCAAAGTAAATAGTAAGTGCTCACAAAATGCTTCGTGAGTTTTGTACCTGGCTCACTTATTCTTATCTGAAAAAAGCCATGTCTTTGAAAATAAGCTGCCCAACCCCAGGAATCAATTTTCATCTAACATTACTCACATTTTAGGGAGTACCAAGGATGACACAAACATTCTGAGTCTGACCTTGCATTTCCAAACTTATTAAGTAATGGTAAATGTCACAGTGTGTCTTGAGAGAAGAATGCCAAATTTTCTCATTCAAATCAGTTTTTAAGTTACAATTATCTGGTGATAAAATTCCATCTGGAATTTCACAAGCAAGTGGTTACTATTCTGTTGACCTTTTCCCATTCTCTTTTAACTCCATTTTGTTACTTTGATCCCTACATTAACGGGTAAGAACAGGAAGGAGAAAAAGAAAAATGGAGAACTTAAATAACCTGAAATAAGTCATATCTGTTAAGTTATTGCCCTTAAAATTAAATTCTGGCTCTGATACTCTACCACAACCACCAGCACCATTTTGCATTGTATATTAAATATGTTCAGACCTTTCATCATGAAAAATTAGTTTTATATACTAATTTTAAGTTTTGAAAGTTAAAGTAATTCTCTGTGATATAAATTCTTCTTGGCAGCTGTTCTTCATGATGTGTATAGATGTGGATCTGTGAGTTTATCCTTCTGCAAATTCATGAGTTTCTTAGGTGTGTAGGTTGTTTTCTTTTTAAAGCATATTTTTCTGCCTTTTTCTTTCTCTCAACTTCTTCTGAGATTCCCATGAATGTGATGATATATTTCATGATATCACACAGAGCTCTGAGGCTCTCATTTTTCCTTCACTCTTTTTTCCTTCCATTTCTCTAAATGGATAGTCCCAATTGACTTATTTTCAAGCTCACTGATTCTTTTGCTTGCTGAAATCTGCTGTTGAGTTCCTCTAGTGAGTTCTTTATTTCAGTCACTACACTTTTCAACTTCAGAATTTCTCTTTGGTTCTTTTCTATGATTTATACATTTTATTGATATTCTATATTTAATGATAAATCATCCTTTTACTTTCACTGAGTTCTTTAGACATGGATTATTTTTTTTTAGTTCTTTGAGCATATTTAAATAGTTGATTTAAAAAGTCTATGTCTAGTAAGTCCAGCATCCAGACTTCACCAGGGAAAGTTTCTATTTGCTTTATTCCTTGTGTATGGACAATGCTTTCTTGTTTCTTGATATGTCTCATAATTTTTTTGTTCAAACTTGATGTTTTAAATAATATAAGGTAGTAACTTTGGAAATCACATTCTCCCCTTCCCCATAGTTTGCTGTTCTTTATTTAGTGACTTTTCAGAACCAATTTTGTAGTTTGTATTCTTTTTTTACATATAGCTACTGAAAATGTTTTATTCTGGCTCCATTCATTCTTTAAAATTTCAGTCCTTTTCAAACTCATGCTAAACAGTTTCATGATATTCAAGTCAATGTCATACATGGATACCTACTGTTAAGAGTCATTATAAAGATTGAGAAAATAGCTATAATGTCCAGGAAAACTGCTATTTCCATTGTTTCTCAGTTGAGAAAGAGACTGAGTCTTATTTCTGATGAGTCCATCATATTCCTCAGAGATCATGCACAAAGAAGATGCATCCCCAGCTCCCCAGGCAAAATTGGAATTACATTCGGCAATATTGTTTAGCAATCTTTGACATGGGCAATGCATAATTCAGTGAGGGCTACAGATACATTCCCTATACTCACACACACAAAACATGCCCCCTCCCACCAACTACCGTTACCAGAGTGCTACATTTGTTACAATTGATAAAATTGCTCCAATACGTTATTTTCAGCTCAGGCCCATTGTTTACATTAGGGTTCACTCTTGGTGTTGTATATTGTATGGGTTTAATGTGTATAATGTCGACTATTCACTATTGTAGTATTACAGAACAGTTTCACCGCCTTAAAAAATCCTCTATTCTCTGCCAATTCATTCCTTTCATACACATAACCACTGGTGATTACTAATCTTTTAACGTCTCCATAGGTTTGCCTTATCTAGAATGCTGTACAGTTAGAATCTTATAGTGTTTATCCTTTTCAGATTGGCATCTGTCATTTAGTAATAAGCATTTAAGATTCCTCTATTTCTTCTTATGACTTGATAACCCATTTCTTTTCAGTGCTATGCAATATCCCATTAACTTGGCAGTTAAGAATAAAGTTGCTATAAATATCCATATTTCATTTTTGTGTTGACATTTTTCAATTTATATAAGTAAACATAAAAGAATATGATTTCTCATCATATGGTAAGAATAGACTTAGCTCTGGAAGAAACTACCAAACTATCTTCCAAAAAAGGTGAAAGTGTTAATCACTCAGTCATGTCCAGCTCTTTGTAATCCTGTGGACTGTAGCCTGCCAGGCTTCACATGGAATTCTCTAGGCAAGAATACTGGATTGGGTTGCTATTTCCTCCTCAAGGGGATATTCCCGACCAAGGATTGAACTCAGGTCTCCTGCACTGAAGGCAAATTCTTTACCATCTGAGTCATCAGGGAAGCCCTATCTTCCAAATTGATGATAATATCTTGTATTCCTATCAAAAGTGAATGAGAGTGCTTGTTATTCCATATTCTCACCAGCATTTGGTGTTGACAGCATTCTAAATTTGACCTCTTTCTTAAATATGTAGTGGTATTTCATTGTTTTAATTTTCAATTATTGGGATATCTTTTTGTATATTTTCCTGACATCTATACGCCTTCTTTGATGATGTGTGTCTTTGGGCCCTTTGCCCATTTTTCAATCAGGTTTTATATTTTCTTACTGTTGGAACTTATGGGTTTTTCTGTATATTTTGGAAAAGTCATTCTCAGATGTGTCTTTTGCAAATCTTTTATATGATTTCATTTCTCTCTTTTTTAGTGTATCTGTTATATCTTTTTTTAACCATTTTTGTTGGTTGCCCTAGAGTTTGCAATATCCCTTTACAACTAATCCAAGTCCACTTTCAAATAATACTATACCACTCATATGAACCTTAAATTCCTTGCAGGAATAAAGCATTCCCAATTCCTCTCTACCATCCTTTGCATCATATTGTAATTCATCTCACTTTTATATAAGTAAATATACATATATAATATAGTCTAAAAGTGCATACACAGACAGAGGAAGGGAGAAAATAGACTATATCATTGCAGTTGTTATTTGAAGCAAATTGTTATCACTTAAAAATGAGAAAAATAAAAGTTTTATTTCACCTTTATATTTTCTAATGCTCTTACTTTATGTAGATTCAAGTTTCTAACCTATAATATTTCCTTCCCTCTCAAGAACTTCTTTGAACATTTCTTGCAAGTTAGGTTTACTGGCAAGAAATTCTTTCACTTTTTGTTCAAGAAAGTCCTTACTTTCCCATCAATTTGGGAAGATAATTTCACAATTTCAGAATTCTATGTTGGTGCATTTTTTTCTTTCAAGACTTTAAAATCTTTACTTCACTCTTGCTTGCAAGGTTTTGAGGAGAAGTTAAATGTAATTCTTCGTTCCTCTATAGGTAAGGTGTGTATTCCTTTGGTTTCTCTCAAAATTTTGTCTTTATCTTTTAATTTTTGATATTTGAATATGAATGTCTAGATATAGTTTTTTACTGAAATTTATCCTGCTTCATATTCCCTCAGCTTCCTGGGTCTGTGGTCTAGAGTCTGACATTAATATGGGAAAATCTCAATTACTATTGCTTCAAATATTACTTATGGGTTTTCTTCCCCTCTCTTCTCCTTTGGTACTGTTTATAGCAGAAAGTGAAGAGGAACTAAAAAGCCTCTTGATGAAAGTGAAAGAGGAGAGTGAAAAGGTTGGCTTGAAGCTCAACATTCAGAAAACGAAGATCATGGCATCTGGTCCCATCACTTCATGGGAAATAGATGGGGAAACAGTGGAAGCAGTGTCAGACTTTATTTTTTTGGGCTCCAAAATCACTGTGGATGCTGATTGCAGCCATGAAATTAAAAGACGCTTACTCCTTGGAAGGAAAGTTATGGCAGAGACATTACTTCACCAACCAAGGTCTGACTAGTCAAGGCTATGGTTTTTCCCGTGGCCATGTATGGATGTGAGAGTTGGACTGTGAAGAAAGCTGATCACCGAAGAATTGATGCTTTTGAACTGTGGTGCTGGAGAAGACTCTTGAGAGTCCCTTGGACTGCAAGGAGATCCAACTAGTCCATTCTAAAGGAGATCAGTCCTGGGTGTTCATTGGAAGGACTGATGCTAAAGCTGAAACTGCAATACTTTGGCCACCTCATGCGATGAGTTGACTGACTGGAAAGGACTTTGATGCTGGGAGGGATTGCGGGCAGGAGAAGAAGGGGACGACAGAGAATGAGATGGCTGGATGGCATCACCAACTTGATGGACATGAGTTTGAGTGAACTCCGGGAGTTGGTGATGGACAGGGAGGCCTGGTGTGCTGTGATTCATGGGGTTGCAAAGAGTCAGACACGACTGAGCGACTGAACTGAACTGAACTGATATGCATATGTTTTGTAGTTGTTCCACAGTTCTTGTATATTCTTGTATATTCTTTTTTTTTCCCTCTTTTTCTCTTTGCTTTTCAATTAGTAAGTTTCTGTTGTCATCTTCAAGCTCAGAGATTCTTTCCTCAGCTCTTTCCAGTCTATCAATGAACACATCATAGGTATTTTTCATTTCTATTACAATATTCTTGAACTCTAGCATTTCTTTTTTACTCTTTCTTAGAATTTCTCTCTGCTTATATTATCCATCTAGTTCCTTCATGTTGTCTACTTTATACATTAAATCCCTTTGCATATAAATAATACAGTAATAATATGAACTTTCAAGTTGTGAAATTTCAAAGATGTGAACATGTGTTTCATCAACATCAGGCTTGAGTGAAATTACAGCTTTCCCTCCATCTCCTATTGCTGGTGATCCTTCAGCTCTACCATTTCCTATCTCATCTCCCTCCTCCAATCAGTAACTTCTTTTCTGCTCACTTCATGCCAACCCCTATATGCCCCCTGTTGTACTGTACAACTATAATTTTCAAGGTGCTAGATTTAAAATGTTTTCTTTTTTGTGTGTTTTCTTTTATTTATTTATTTTTCATGTTTATTTTATTTATTTTTTTTTTACATCAGTTAAAAGTATTTTTATTGAAAAAGCACAAATGCAAAGAAATGAACAGAGGAAAATTTATGCGTCGAACCTGGACTGGTCACTTATGATAATATACATGCTACAATTCCATTCTCCCCAATCATTCCACCTTCACCCTCTCCCACAGAGTCCCAAAGACTGTTCTAAATGCCTATGTCTCTTTTGCAGTCTCTTATACAGGGTTCAGGTTACCATCTTTCTAAATTCCATATATATGCGTTAATATACAGTATTGATGTTCTTCTTTCTGGCTTACTTCACTCTGTATAATTGGCTCCAATTTCATCCACTTCATTAAAACTGATTCAAATGCATTCTTTCTGATGGCTGAAAAATACTCCATTGTGTATATGTACCAAAGCTTTCTTATCCATTCATCTGCAGATGGACATCTAGGTTGCTTCCATGTCCTGGCTATTATAAACAGTGCTGCAATGAACATTGGAGTACATGTGTCTCTTTCAATTCTGGTTTCCTCGGTGTGTATGCCCAGGAGTGCGATTGCTGGATCATATGGGAGTTCTATTTCCAGTTTTTTGAGGAATCTCCACACTGTTCTCCATAGTGGCTGTACTAGTTTGCATTCCCACCAACAGTGTAAGAGGGTTCCCTTCTCTCCACACCCTCTCCAGCATTTATTGCATGTAGACTTTTGGATAGCAGCCATTCTGACTGGTGTGAAATAGTATCTCATTGTGGTTTTGATTTGCATTTCTCTGATGATGAGGGATGTTGAGCATTTTTTCATGTGTTTGTTAGCCATCTTTATGTCTTCTTTGGAGAAATGTCTATTTAGTTCTTTGGTCCATTTTTTGATTGGGTCAGTTAGTTTTCTGGAATTGAGCTGCAGGAGCTGCTTGTATATTTTGGAGATTAATCCTTTATCAGTTGCTTCATTTGCTATTATTTTCTCCCATTCTGAAGGCTGTCTTTTCACCTTGCTTATAGTTTCCTTTGCTGTGCAGAAGCTTTTGATTTTAATTAGGTCCCATTTGTTTATTTTTGCTTTTATTTCCAATATTCTGGGAGGTGGGTCTTGGAGGATCCTGCTGTGATTTATGTCGGAGAGTGTTTTGCCTATGTTCTCCTCTAGGAGTTTTATAGTTTCTGGTCTTACATTTAGATCTTTAATCCATTTTGAGTTTATTTTGGTGTATGGTGTTAGGAAGTGTTCTAGTTTCATTCTTTTACAAGTGGCTGACCAGTTTTCCCAGCACCACTTGTTAAAGAGACTGTCTTTTCTCCATTTTATATTCTTGCCTCCTTTGTCAAAGATAAGGTGTCCATAGGAGCGTGGGTTTATCTCTGGGCTTTCTATTTTGTTCCATTGATCTATATTTCTGTCTTTATGCCAGTACCATACTATCTTGATGACTGTGGCTTTGTAATAGAGCCTGAAGTCCGGCAGGTTAATTCCCCCAGTTCCATTCTTCTTCCTCAAAATTGCTTTGGCTATTCGAGATTTTTTTGTATTTCCATACAGATTGTGAGATTATTTGTTCTAGTTCTGTGAAAAATATTGTTGGTAGCTTGATAGGGATTGCATTGAATGTATAAATTACTTTGGGTAGTATACTCATTTTTACAATATTTATTCTTCCAATCCACGAACACGGTATATTTCTCCATCTATTCGTGTCCTCTTTGATTACTTTCACTAGTGTTTTATAGTTTTCTATGTACAAGTCTTTTGTTTCCTTAGGTAGATATATTCCTAAGTATTTAATTCTTTTCATTGCAACAGTGAATGGAATAGTTTCCTTAATTTCTCTTTCTATTTTCTCATTATTAGTGTATAGGAATGCAAGGGATTTCTGTGTGTTGATTTTATATCCTGCAACTTTATTGTAATCATTGATTAGCTCTAGTAGTTTTCTGGTAGAGTCTTTAGGGTTTTCTGTGTAGAGGATCATGTCATCAGCGAACAGTGAAAGCTTTACTTCTTCTTTTCCAATTTGTATTCCTTTTATGTCTTTTTCTGCTCTGATTGCTGTGGCCAAAACTTCCAGAACTATGTTGAATAGTAGTGGTGAGAGTGGGCACCCTTGTCTTGTTCCTGACTTTAGGGGAAATGCTTTCAGTTTTTCACCATTGAGGATAATGTTTGCTGTGGGTTTGTCATATATAGCTTTTATTATGTTGAGGTATGTCCCTTCAATTCCCACTTTCTGGAGGGTTTTTATCAAAAATGGATGTTGAATTTTGTCGAAGGCTTTCTTTGCATCTATTGAGATAATCATATGATTTTTATTTTTCAGTTTGTTAATGTGGTGTATTACGTTGATTGATTTGCGGATATTGAAGAATCCTTGCATTCCTGGGATAAAGCCCACTTGGTCATGATGTATGATCTTCTTAATGTGTTGTTGGATTCTGCTTGCTAGAATTTTGTTAAGGATTTTTGCATCTATGTTCATCAGTGATATTGGCCTGTAGTTTTCTATTTTTGTGGGATCTTTACCAGGTTTTGGGATTAGGGTGATGGTGGCCTCATAGAATGAGTTTGGAAGTTTCCCTTCCTCAGCAATTTTCTGGAAGAGTTTGAGTAGAATAGGTGTTAGCTCTTCTCTAAATTTTTGGTAGAATTCAGCTGTGAAGCCGTCTGGACCTGGGCTTTTGTTTGCTGGGAGATTTTTGATTACAGTTTCAATTTCCGTGCTTGTGATGGGTTTGTTCAGATTTTCTATTTCTTCCTGGTTCAGTTTTGGAAAGTTGTACTTTTCTAGGAATTTGTCCATTTCTTCCAGGTTATTCATTTTATTGCCATATAATTGCTGATAGTATTCTCTAATAATCCTTTGTATTTCTGTGTTGTCAGTTGTGATCTCTCCATTTTCATTTCTAATTTTATTGATTTGGTTCTTCTCCCTTTGTTTCTTGATGAGTCTGGCTAGTGGTTTGTCAATTTTATTTACCTTCTCAAAGAACCAGCTTTTGGCTTTGTTGATTTTTGCTATGGTCTCTTTTGTTTCTTTTGCATTTATCTCTGCCCTAATTTTTATGATTTCTTTCCTTCTACTGACCCTGGGGTTCTTCATTTCTTCCTTTTCTAGTTGCTTTAGATGTAGAGTTAGGTTATTTAGTTGACTTTTTTCTTGTTTCTTGAGGTGTGCCTGTATTGCTATGAACTTTCCCCTTAGCACTTCTTTTATAGTGTCCCAGAGGTTTTGGGTTGTTGTGTTTTCATTTTCATTCATTTCTATGCATATTTTTATGTCTCTTTTGATTTCTTCTATGATTTGTTCATTATTCAGCAGCGTGTTGTTCAGTCTCCATATGTTGGCACTTTTAATAGTTATTCTCCTGTAATTGAGATCTAATCTTACTGCATTGTGGTCAGAAAAGATGCTTGGAATGATTTCAATTTTTTTGAATTTACCTAGGCTAGATTTATGTCCCAGGATGTGATCTATCCTGGAAAAGGTTCCGTGTGCGCTTGAGAAAAAGGTGAAATTCATTGTTTTGGGGTGAAATGTCCTGTAGATATCTATTAGGTCTAACTGTTCTATTCTATCATTTAAAGATTGTGCTTCCTTGTTAATTTTCTGTTTAGTTGATCTATCCATAGATTTAAGTGGGGTGTTAAAATCTCCCACTATTATTGTGTTATTGTTAATTTCCCCTTTCATACTTGTTAGTAATTGTCTTACATATTGCGGTGCTCCTATGTTAGGTGCATAAATATTTATAATTGTTATATCTTCTTCTTGGATTGATCCTTTGATCATTATGTAGTTTCCTTCTTTGTCTCGTTTCACAGCCTTTGTTTTAAAGTCTATTTTATCTGATATAAGTATTGCTACTCCTGCTTTCTTTTGGTCTCTATTTGTATGGAATATCTTTTTCCAGCCCTTCACTTTCAGTCTGTATGCGTCCCTCGTTTTGAGGTGGGTCTCTTGTAGACAACATATATGGGGGTTTTGTTTTTGTATCCATTCAGCCAGCCTTTGTCTTTTGGTTGGGGCATTCAACCCATTTACGTTTAAGGTAATTATTGAAAAGTACGATCCCGCAGCCATTTTCTTTATTGCTTTGGGTTCAAGTTTATACACTCTTTCTGTGTTTCCTGTCTATAGAAGATCCTTTAGCATTTGTTGGAGAGCTGGTTTGGTGATGCTGAATTCCCTCAGCTTTTGCTTGTCTGTAAAGCTTTTGATTTCTCCTTCATATTTGAATGAGATCCTTGCTGGGTACAGTAATCTGGGCTGTAGGTTATTTTCTTTCATCACTTTAAGTATGTCTTGCTACTCCCTTCTGGCCTGAAGAGTTTCTGTTGAAAGATCAGCTGTTATCCTTATGGGAATCCCCTTGAGTGTTATTTGCTGCTTTTCCCTTGCTGCTTTTAATATTTGTTCTTTGTGTTTGATCTTTGTTAATTTGATTAATATGGGTCTTGTAGTATTTCGCCTTGGGTTTATCCTGTTGGGGACTCTCTGGATTTCTTGGACTTGGGTGATTATTTCTTTCCCTATTTTAGGGAAGTTTTTAACTATTATCTCCTCAGGTATTCTCTCATGGTCTTTCTTTTTGTCTTCTTCTTCTGGGACTCCTATGATTCGAATGTTGGAGCGTTTAACATTGTCCCAGAAGTCTCTAATATTGTCCTCATTTCTTTTAATTCATTTTTCTTTTTTCCTCTCTGTTTCATTTATTTCTACAATTCTATCTTCTAGTTCGCTTATCCTGTCTTCTGCCTCTGTTATTCTACTGTTTGTTCCCTCCAGAGTGTTTCTGATCTCATCTATTGCATTATTCATTGTATATTGACTCTTTTTTATTTCTTCTAAGTCCTTATTAAATCTTTCTTCCATCTTCTCAATCCTTTTCTCCAGGTTATTTATCTGTAACTCCATTTTACTTTCAAGATTTTGAATCATTTTCACCATCAAATTTCGAAATTCTTTATCAGGTAGATTCCCTATATCTTCTTCTTTTGTTTTGTTGGTGGGCAATTATCTTGTTCCTTTACTTGCTGGGTATTTCTCTGCCTCTTCATCTTGCTTATATTGCTTTGCTTGGGGTGGCCTTTCCCTCTTCTTGCAGTTTGTGGAGTTCTCTTTATTATGTAGTTTCTTCGCTGTGTGTGGGGTTGGACGGGTGACTTGTCCGGTTTCCCTGGTTAGGGAAGCATGTGTCAGTGTTCTGGTGGGTGGAGCTGGATTTCTTCTCTTTCCTTTAGAAGACAATGGGCTGCTTTTCTGGGAGCCTGATGTCCTCTGCCAGTATTCAGAAGTTGTTTTGTGGACTTTACTCCACGTTCAAATGTTCTTTTGATGAATTTGTGGGGAAGAAAGTGGTCTCGCCATCTTATCCCTCCGCCATCTTGTTCCTTCCTCTCCAGAACACTGGATTCTTATATTCCACTTGGTCATGGAGTACCTCTTCCCAGCTGCTCCAGCAAGGCGCAGCCGCTGTACCTTACCTTGGACGAGGGGTATCTCCTCAAGGCCGCCCCTCCTGCTTTGAATGTGGATCAGCTCCTCTCGGCCTTCCGGTGCCCAAGCAGCCACCGCCTCCTGGACGTGGTACAGCTCCTCTCAGCCACCGCCCTAACCCTGGGCGCGGGGCAGCTCCTCTCAGCCACGATTCTGCACGTGGTTGGTTGCGCCGGGAGCCGGGCGTCTCTTGCGTCTGCGCCTCCGGAAGCCGGGCGTCTCTCGCGTCTGCGCCGCCGGGAGCCGGGCGTCTCTCCTGTGTTTTCTTTTTTATGTATTATTTGTGCGCAAAGCATTATAAACCTATTGTAGTACAGTACTTGTATAGCTGATTACTTGAGTACCTAGGATAACTTGGTTGGCCTTATAAAAAAATTGGACTTATGAATGTACTCTATGACTGCAGCTCACTCATGTGTAGGGGACTTGTTATAGTTTTTAAATCCCTGTTCTGATAATTCCAATATTCCTGCCTTATATGAGTCCAATATTCCTTCCTTATCTCTTCAGATTATATTTTTTGCTTTTTTGTATGCCTTGTGATTTTTTGTTGAAAGGCAGACGTGGTATGCTGTAGATGTGGATAGACTTAGAGATTGTGTTCAGTTCAGTTCACTTCAGTAGCTCAGTCGTGTCTGACTCTTTGTGACCCCATGAATCACAGCACGCCAGGCCTCCCTGACTATCACCAACTCCCAGAGTTCACTCAAACTCATGTCCATTGAGTCGGTGATGCCATCAAGCCATCACATTCTCTGTCGTCCCCGTCTCTTCCCACCGTCAATCCCTCCTATCATAGACCCTTTTCAAGTGGGTCAGCTCTTCGCATGAGGTGGCCAAAGATTTGCAGTTTCAAATTCAGCATCAGTCCTTCCAATGAACACCCAGGACTGATCTCCTTTAGAATGGACTGGTTGGATCTCCTTATAGTCCAAGGGACTCTCAAGAGTCTTCAACACCACAGTTCAAAAGCATCAATTCTTCGGCGATCAGCTTTCTTCACAGTCCAACTCTCACATCCATACATGACCATGGGAAAAACCATAGCCTTGACTAGACGGACCTTTGTTGGCAAAGTAATGTCTCTGCTTTTTAATATGTTATCTAGGTTGGTCATAACTTTCCTTCCAAGGAGTAAGCGTCTTTTAATTTCATGGCTGCAATCAGCATCTGCAGTGATTTTGCAGCCCCAAAAAATAAAGTCTGACACTGTTTCCACTATTTCCCCATCTATTCCCCGTGAAGTGATGGGACCAGATGCCATGATCTTCGTTTTCTGAATGTTGAGCTTCAAACTAACCTTTTCACTCTCCTCTTTCATTTTCATCAAGAGGCTTTTGAGTTCCTCTTCACTTTCTGCCATAAGGGTGGTGTCATCTGCATATCTGAGGTTATTGATATTTCTCCCAGCAATCTTGATTCCAGCTTGTGCTTCTTCCAGCCCAGGGTTCCTCATGATGTACTCTGCATAGAAGTTAAATAAGCAGGGTGACAATATACAGCCTTGACGTACTCCTTTTCCTACTTGGAACCAGTCTGTTGTTCCATGTCCAGTTTTAACTGTTGCTTCCTGACCTGCATACAGGTTTCTCAAGAGGCAGGTCAGGTGGTCTGGGATTCCCATCTCTTTCAGAATGTTCCACAGTTTATTGTGATCCACACAGTCAAAGGCTTTGGCATAGTCAATGAAGCAGAAATAGATGTTTTTCTGGAACTCTCTTGCTTTCTCCATGATCCAGCGGATGTTGGCAATTTGATCTCTGGTGCCTCTGCTTTTTCCAAAACCTGCTTGAACATCTGGGAGTTCATGGTTCACATATTGCTGAAGCCTGGCTTGGAGAATTTTGAGCATGACTTCACTAGCATGTGAGATGAGTGCAATTGTGCGGTAGTTTGAGCATTCTTTGGCATTGCCTTTCTTTGCGATTGGAATGAATACTGACATTTCCAGTCCTGTGGCCACTGCTGAGTTTTCCAAATTTGCTGGCATATCGAGTGCAGCACTTTCACAGCATCATCTTTCAGGATTTGAAATAGCTCAATTGGAATTCCATTCCCTCCATTAGCTCTGTTCGTCGTGATGCTCTCTAAGGCCCACTTGACTTCACATTCCAAGATGTCTGGTTCCAGGTAAGTGATCATGTCATTGTGACTATCTTGGTCATGAAGATCTTTTTTGTACACTTCTTCTGTGTATTCTTGCCACCTCTTCTTAATATCTTCTGCTTCTGTTAGGTCCATACCATTTCTGTCCTTTATCGAGCCCATCTTTGCATGAAATGTTCCCTTGATATCTCTAATTTTCTTGAAAAGATCTCTTGTTTTTCCTATTCTGTTGTTTTCCTCTATTTCTTTGCATTGATTGCTGAAGAAGGCTTTCTTATCTCTCCTTGATATTCTTTGGAACTCTGCATTCAGATGCTTATATCTTTCTTTTTCTCCTTTGCTTTTTGCTTCTCTTCTTTTCACAGCTATTTGTAAGGCCTCCTCAGACAGCTATTTTGCTTTTTTGCATTTCTTTTCCATGGGGATGGTCTTGGTCCCTGTCTCCTGTACAATGTCACGAACCTCCATCCAGAGTTCATCAGGCACTCTATCTATAAGATCTAGTCCCTTAAGTCTATTTCTTACTTCCACTGTATAATCATAAGGGATTTGATTGAGGTCATATCTGAATGGTCTAGTGGTTTTCCCTACTTTCTTCAATTTAAGTCTGAATTTGACAATAATGATTTCATGATCTGAGCCACAGTCAGCTCCTGGTCTTGTTTTTGCTAACTGTATAGAGCTTCTCCATCTTTGGCTGCGAAGAATATAATCAATCTGATTTCGGTGTTGACCATCTGATGATGTCCATGTGTAGAGTCTTCTCTTGTGTTGTTGGAAGAGGGTGTTTGCTATGACCAGTGTGTTCTCTTGGCAAAACTCTATTAGCCTTTGCCCTGCTTCATTCCGTGCTCCAAGGCCAAATTTACCTGTTACTCCAGGTGTTTCTTGACTTCCTACTTTTGCATCCAGTCCCCTATAATGAAAAGGACATCTTTTTTGGGTGTTAGTTCTAAAAGGTCTTGGAGGTCTTCATAGAACCGTTCAACTTCAGCTTCTTCAACATTACTGTTTGGGGCATAGGCTTGGATTACTCTAATATTGAATGGTTTGCCTTGGAAACGAACAGAAATCATTCTGTTGTTTTTAAGATTGCATCCAAGTACTGCATTTCAGAATCTTTTCTTGACCATGATGGCTACTCCATTTCTTCTAAGGGATTCCTTCCCACAGTAGTAGATATAATGGTCATCTGAGTTAAATTCACCCATGCCAGTCCATTTTAGTTCACTGATTCCTAGAATGTCGACGTTCACTTTTGTCATCTCCTGTTTGATCACTTCCAATTTGCCTTGATTCATGGACCTAACATTCCAGGTTCCTATGCAATATTGCTCTTTACAGCATCAGACCTTGCTTCTATCACCAGAGTCAGAAAGAGAAAAGCAAATATCGCATATTAATGAATGTATTGGAAACTGGAAAAATAGTACAGATGAATCTATTTACAAAGTAGAAATAAACACAGATAAAGAGAACAAACATATAGACATCGGTGGGGGGAGGGTGGGAACAACTGGGAGACTGGGACTGATATAGTTACACTTCTATGTATAAAATAGATAGCTAATGAGAACCTACTGAATAGCACAGAGGGAAAAATATACTAAAAAATATGGTAAATGGGTCTTTAGTAATGTAGTAGTAAGGTGTGTGGGAATAGGAAGTACTCTGTGGTCTTATTGGATCTCAGTCTTTTGGTGAAACTATGCTCCTGGATTGTGAATTTTACTGCTGCTTCTCAGTACCCTCTCCCCTTAGGCGGACACAGTGACTAGAGGGAGTTAGAGCTATGTATTTCCCATTCCCTGGTTAGAAAGCTAGAGTCAGCTGGAGCTAGGCATTTCCCTTCCCTCAAGTAAGTTAGGCTCTAATAAAACCCCAGAGTCCCCCTGGAGAGTTTTAATAGAACAAATTTTCAGTTTCTAAATTTTCTTTTGTGTATTTGCTTTGACAATGAAGTGTTTCTTTTTCTGTCCCATGTTCCCCTTCATATTCACTCTCTTTCCATTGCATAGAAGAAAAGTATGCCTCTCTATCATTCTATATTTTACTGTGACTATTGAAAGATATAGATTTCTCTGCATACGACAAGAATAAATAATGCAATTTATTAGTGCCAATCCAATATCTTTTAATTAAGGCATGATAATGCTTTATGTCTTTTGCAGTCTTCTACATATTTATGTTTCGGGTGGTAGTGTGTTACTATAAACTGTATTATAGTTCATGTTGGAGTATTATGAATTAAAAAACCCTGTAGAGTAGGCAGCATGCCCAATTTTTATTTCACAACCTTGGGTTATTTTTAAAGAATTAAGGAAGCAAGAATATTCAAAGCAGAGAGAATATACATGGAAAATACTAGATATAGTGCAATAACAATTTGCTCCCCACTCTGTATTTATACCAGTCTTGGAGATGAGGAAAAGTTTGGTGAATGCTCCCAGACACCCTTGTATCAGTTGTGTCTGAAGCTTCCAAGTATACTTAAGGTGCAAGTTAAGACAGAACCATAATTCAAAATTACTATCAAAGATATATTTAAATGTATTATTGTAATTTTTCACAACTTTCACATATAGCCTATTAAATAAATATGTCTAAATGAAAAAATATATTGCACCTAAGTAGTCATTTAATAACTTTTTGTAACATTTTTAGTTTACCATCCAGAAATCTAATGACTATGTAATAAATCATTTTGTAAAACTATATTGTTTACAATTCTTTGCTGTCTAAAAAAGTTCCAGAAGACTTAGTATGTAGTTATTGATGATGATAGATCACAATGTAAATTTTAACATATAAAAGAAGTTTTAAGAATTAAGGGACATTGTTTTTTTGTAAAACCACCTTCAAATTCCCATTTACACTTTTATGTAAATAAGCTTTCATATAATTAGGATATAATTATATATGTATATAATTAGGATATGTATATATTTAGGATAAATTTGATATTAAGCTGTTGGGCTTCCCTGGTAGCTCAGTGGCAAAGAATTCACCTGCAATGCAGAAGACACGGGTTTGATCCCTGGGTGGGGAAGATCCCATGGAGAAGGAAATGGCAACATACTCTAGTATTCTTGCATGGGAAAATCCCATGGACAGAGGAACCTGGCAAGCTACAGTCCATGGGGTTGCAAAGAGTTGGACATAATTTGCTGACTAAGCAGCAACAAATGGCAATAGTTAGTTATTGATTCATATATAAGAACTAATTATTAAGAAATACATTTTTAATGATAGTTTATTGTATGTTTTTGTTACCAATAAAATCTAAGCTATGTTTTGCTACTTTGAGTAATCCTGCACTATTATTAACTGTAACATAGATCAATCGAAAAGCAAAAGGGTAACAAATTTACAATTATTAGAACTTTTAAAACTTAAGATTAATTAATATACAAAATTCTCCTTCAGCGTAGTGTTAGGTGATCAAAAACAGTATTTAAAGATAATAATCTCTTTGAACATGGAACAGAAATATGAGTTCAAGAAGAGAAAGAACATTTCTGTCTGATTAAGAAAAAAGTTGGTGAATTTTTAAATAAATCAAGGGCAATGTGAACTTCCTAAGTGTTTGGAGGAGTGAAATAATTTAGAAGAGCAACGTAACAGTTTGATTTTAAAGAGTTTTAATAATTACAATGTGTTAAATACTATAATTTTTGGAACAATATAAATTTAGGATGAAAATCTTTAGAAATCAGTTTATAAATGTTCAATTACCTAATTGAAAAAAATCCTTTTGACAATACAGAGGCAAAGATTTTGGAAATCATTAGTGTAAATTGCAAAGGATACTTCTCTAAGAATTCTTTATCTAAGGTAGATTTACTGAAGGTATACTAAACTTCTTCCTGCTCCAATTATTTGTCAATTTTTTTCTGATTTCATTCAAAATCATTAGCGGTTGCTTAGTAATAATCATCATCTTTCTTCATTCTTGTCATTGGCTCATTGACTATGCAAGATGATCTGATTAGCATATTTTGTAATTTAGACTGACCTCTAGAGAATTTTGAGTAGCCAGGTGCCAGATGTCACAGACTTGCCTAAGGAAAGCTGAGGCATCTGCATTTAGCTATTGAGCCCCCCTAGAGTACTAACGAGTACTAAAAAAGCTGGTTTTCTTTATTGGGCACATCTGTTGATGACAATTTTCAGAAGCAAAATGAATATTTATTGATAAATTTCTATAATTTTGTATTAATAACTATCATTTTTTAACAACCAGTATTAATTCTGAGCTTAATACTTTAATATGTTATCTCATTTAATTCTCATAGAAACATGAATTAGCTAATATATTTTAACATCAGTCCAATTTATAACAGGGGAAAAGTCTCAGAGATATTGAGTAACATGTACAATTTTATTTCTCTAGAAAACAGTAGAGCCGGGATTTGAATGCTAGAAGTTGCCTGATGGTTGTCTTACTATATTGTCCACTGGGGAAGTCATACATAAAGTTAGACCTTGGACAACACATCCTAGATCACTTCTGGTGTTGACTCAGAGCAAACACTCTGTCTAGACAGCATTAAAATCTATATTTTCTTACTGTATTAAAATGGTACCTTGGAAATGTCTAAACAGAAATTACATCTGTCACAATTATGATAGAAAATAAACACAAACTAAGCAACGTTTTCTTACCCTTGCCATGATAAAAAAAAAAAAATTTTGATTACTGTGCAAAAGGAATAATGCTAACAAGACATGCCCTGGATGGAAACTATCTGGTTAGAAAACTTGATTTACAGCACATATAAAATAAGTGCTGAAGCAGATCTTCCTGTTTGACATTGAAAACTAGTGTTGAAAAATATCGACTGAATTTCATAGATTTCTTTATTGAAAGCTGTAGATACAGTTTCCTAGATAAAGAGCTTGCTTTGGTACTGTTTTAGTCTTTTAACAGAAAAATACATCAGGAAGCTACTGTGTTGTTTTGATGTAGAATCATCTCCATATATCTTCCTTCAAGAGCCAGGAGGCTAGATCCTGTTAAGAATATAATACTCCTAGTTAAAGATAGTAGGCTTTTGCATGGAACAATAGAATGGGAGTGGTTAAAAGAATTGGGGAGTCTCATTTTCAAATACCTTTATTTACATATTGAAAAACTAAGAGAGAGTTCCAGTGTTGTATGGTAACTTCATACATATTTTCCATATAAGTCACTCTCACACATACCTAAGTTTACTTTTCTGTTAAATACTATTTCCACTAGCCTATTTCTGATTGTGGGAGAGCAGAGTGCTTTTTTTCCCTGGAAATTGTAAGTTTAAATGACTTCCTAGTTTCAAGTTGACTGCTTACCTAACACTTTTTGGTTCTTTTTTTTCTCAAAGATTTTTTTTTTTTTTTTAATGTGGGCCATTTTTAATGTCTTGATTTAGTTTGTTACAGTATTGCTTCTGTTTTATGTTTTGGGTTTTTGGCCAGGAGATATGTGGGATCTTAGCCCACTGACCAGGGATGGAACCCATACCAATGCATTGGAAGGCAAGGTCTTAACCACCAGACCACCAGGGAAGTCCTGCCTCTTGGCTCCATGTTTTGATATATGGGAGAGCAGTAAGCCAGACCAGGCCTATAGGCATCTCTACTTAACCCTTGGGGTTTGAAATTTTGTACACATCAGTCTTTAACAGCCTGTGACTTCCCCTAGGAAGCAGGCAGCATTGTGAACCAGGAAAAATTGTAGACAAATCACTCCAGGGCCATACAGGTAATGACTGTGAGAGAAGCAGACTAGGTAAGAATATGGGCAGCCAGGGACCACATGCCTCATGGAAGCAGCTACTGGGCTCTAGCCAGTTTTCAATAGAAAATAGAGCCCCAGTGTTGCCAGATAGTCTCATATCTCATAAAAAACCAAAATCCAGATTTCGCTAGGAAGTCTCCCGATATTTAAATATTGGAAACTAATTTTTAATTTTGCTTAAACTCTGTAAGCCAAGTGAAATACACCTCTCAGATGGAACAGATGCATGTGTTAGATGGAATGTAGACCACAGGCCACCAGTATGTGAGTTGAGAGATTTAGCCATGCCAGAATCCCAAGCCAAGATCCTTTTCCATCAGTAAAATCTAAAGCTGGTATCTAATGTACATGGCTGACTGGAACCTACTTGGAACCCTGCCATGTTTGATCCTAAAAGTGCCTTAGATTTCTGGTTACTGCTGTAGTCTCTATGGGCTGGGTCAATTCTTGAACACCAGATGTTCTGGCACACTTTTTTGCAAGAAGTTTCTACTGAGAATAATGCTTATATGTATGCATAACCTAAGGCACTCATTGAAAACATGCTCCAAATTAATCTCATTAACTAAAGCAAAAGCAGTCACGTATTATTCTCCGAATACTCCTGCTCCCTGAAAATTCAAGCTACCTTTCAGCACTAACCAGACTAGATTCCTTTGAAACTGGCATTCACTTGAATCAAGCCCCCATGTGTAAACCATATGTTAGGCCGCATACTTGGAATTACTGATTGCCTGTATTGGGAACAAATTGCTTAAATTGACCCAGATCCCCAGCAGCCATGGTATTTTGTACCCTTAACATCACAACAGTCCCTGGCTTACATTCTAATTCAACTTACTGTGGAAATTTTAGAAATTGATTGAACAAATTTAAGTACTATGCCCAGACCTCTTAAGCACCAAGAAAGTGGCAGCTTGCATGTTTTGATCATACTTTATACAGTTGGTACTTTATTCATTCATACTACTGCTTAATCTGGTAGTCCTGTGAGACAGGCTTACTAGTTGGTAAGTAGGGTTACTAGGCTTACTTATCAGTTGTACAGAAGAGTGGGAATACATTAAACCTATCAGACTACAAAACCAGGAGTCAAATCCTAAAGTCCAGAACTCTATCATATTAATTTTTGTGACTAAGGAAATTGTTTTCAACATAGAACTCTTAGAAAATTTAGAAGCAAACAAAATAAGAAAAAGACATATCTACAAGTTTACTAGCAAAATATGGGCATCTTATTTTATTATTGCATAACTCTCAATTTTTAAAATATTATTCATTTTATAATATTGTAATATTACTATATGATTTTTCAATAATTTCTTGGGAATATATTTCATAATTAAGTAGTCTTTTAAATATAATTTTTATATCTACATAGCTACACATTTAGCATAATTTATTTATTCATTCCCTTATTGTTAGATATTTAAGTAACTGTGGTTGTATTCTCTTATAAAAAATGCAATAATTAATATATTTGATGTTAAAATTCTGAACCAATCAACCACAATGCAATGGCTAGATTGAAGCAAAGGCACCATTTTAAGATTTGTTTTCCAGAAAATTTGAACCTATATAATTTCTTAACAGTAATTTTGGAAAGTTTCTTTTACTCGATTCTTCATATTGCTAATTGTATCTAAAGCTCCCAATTTAATCATCCACGTCTTGTGCCTTATTATGTTGATCTGTTGTCATTGGGGTGAAATATTTTCCCCATCATGATAACAGCATCAGGGAATTACAGAGCTTTTAAATGTGTGAACTATTAGATTCTGTGGGGCTAAATCCACGCAGTGCTTTGTGAGGAGAATAAAGTAGAAAGATGGTTCCACTACTGTGAAATTTGGGGAAAGTTATTTAAACTCTCTGGGACTCAGTTTTCTCTTCTGTAAGATAAATAAGAAAATAATAGCATCTAACTCATTAGTTCGTTTTGAGGATTAATTGGTTAACACTGTAAAGGGCTTAGAACATGCCTTACACAATTATAAACACAATAAACAGTCACTGGTATTCACTACTTATATTTATATCTGTCATCTGTGTTTCTTCTTCCACAATATACATTTCATATTATGGTGTACTTTTCCTGTGAAGGATTTGTTTCTCTCATATCGATATTTAAGAGCTTTAAAAAGCTTTACGGATATTTACCACTCATTCTATATAGCCTGCAGATATTTTCCCCCAACTTGTTATCTGGCTTCCAATATAGTTTATGGTGTTTTTTGTTACTGCCATATATTTTTTCCTTTTACGCTAACTCATCTATAATCAGTCTTTTATTGATTATGTTTACATCTGCTCATAGGCTTTCATAGACTTTCCGATGCCAAAACAGATGGATATTTATCCTTTGTTAGTTGTTTAGCAAATTTTTTCTGTATATTTAAATTTTTAGTCCATTCATAAATTGTTATTTGTGTATAGCATGGTATTCATTCCTTTATTCAGGCGTAAGTCCTGGATTCTTGAGCAGTAAACCTGATGGGGCTTACAGTCTAGTGGGGAAAACAAATGAACATGTAATTAAGTAGAATATGATAAGTTCTAAGGCAGAGAAATGCAAGAACACCAGCTGTGAAAGCTAAAGAGTCTTTCCATAGGAATTAATGACTAAGATAAAACCTAAATGGTAAGGAGGAAACAGAGTACACAGAAAGGTTCATGATGAAGAAGAATATGTAGCATTAAGGGAAATTCAGTACGGCCAGGGCTTAGAGAAAGGGGATGGGGGTGAGGAATAGAGAGAAGTGAGATTGGCAGTATTGGCAGTTACAAGTATTAGTGTGTGTCTGCGTGCTAAACTGCTTCAGTGTGTTCAACTGTGTGACCATATGGACTGTAGCCCACCAGGCCCCTCCGTCCAAAGGCTTTTCCAGGTAAGAATATTGGGAGTGCATTGCCATGCCCTTCTCCAGAGGATCTTCCTGACACAGGGATCGAACCTACATCTCTTATGTCTCCTGCATTGGTAGCCAGGTTTTTTTTACCACTAGCACCATCTGGGAAGCCCCCTAAGTAGTAAAGGACCTTGTAATCCAAAGGATTTTGAATCATATCCTAAAAGAATAAGGATTAACTCTGATGTTTTAAGTGGCACTAATGCCATGTGATCTATATTTTTTAAAATCTCATTCCAGCTTCAATGCAGAAAAAGGCTTACAAAGGGGAGAGAGGACTACATTGATCAAAGGACACAACTGCTGTTATCTGGTTAAAGTGATCAGTGGTAACTTTACTAAGGGGATAAATTTCACAGCATGTTAAAAGGAAATGGAGATAAAGTGTGTGAAAATAACAAATTCAGTGTGTGTCTCCGTGTGTGTGTGCGCACACATGCTCGTGCATGAGAGAGAGAGAGACAGCCAATATGACAGAGCTTAATTACTGATGAGACAGATCTGGTGAATAAGACTTTGGACACACAAGATACAGAGTGCATAGTTAACAGTATAAGGATCACAATGAAGCAAAATGTTGAGACCAGAGTACCAGTGGAGAGATTGGACTCAGAACGGGAAAGGACACATCATTTATTGTAACAAAGAAGAGGGTGGTGGGGTGAATGGATATAAATGAATATATGTTTATAAATTTGAAGGCATAAACTTTACATTTAATGGTATCTAATTCATCTGTGAAATAAAGCTTGAAATTATCTCAGTTTATTTGGGTTACTGGGCTTCCCACGTGTCTCAGTGGTAACGAATCCATTTGCCAATGCAGGAGGTGCAGGAGATGCGTGTTTGATCCCTGGGTCAGGGAAAATCTTCTGGAGGACGATCCCCTGGAGGAAATGGTAATCCACTCCAGTATTCTAGCCTGAAAAATTCCATGGACAGAGGAGCCTGGTGGGCTGCAGTCCATGGGGTTGAAAAGAAGTGGACAAGACTGACCAACTGAGCATGCATGCATGCATGCATTTGGGTTACTAGCTGCAAAAGAGGACAGGAAAACAACAGAATAGGAAAAACAAGAGACCTCTTCAAGAAAATTAGAGATTCCAAGGGAACTTTTCATGCAAAGATGGGCTCGATAAAGAACAGAAATGGTATGGACCTAACAGAAGCAGAAGATATTAAGAAGAGGTGGCAGGAATACACAGAAGAACTGTACAAAAAAGATCTTCACGACCAAGATAGTCACGATAATGTGATCACTGACCTAGAGCCAGACATCTTGGAATGTGAAGTCAAGTGGGCCTTAGAAAGCATCACTACGAACAAAGCTAGTGGAGGTGATGGAATTCCAGTTGAGCTATTTCAAGTCTTGAAAGATGATGCTGTGAAAGTGCTGCACTCAATATGCCAGCAGATTTGGAAAACTCAGCAGTGGCCACAGGACTGGAAAAGGTCAGTCTTCATTCCAATCCCAAAGAAAGGCAATGCCAAAGAATGCTCAAACTACCGCACAATTGCACTCATCTCACACGCTAGTAAAGTCATGCTCAAAATTCTCCAAGCCAGGCTTCAGCAGTATGTAAACCGTGAACTCCCAGATGTTCAAGCAGGTTTTAGAAAAGGCAGAGGCACCAGAGATCAAATTGCCAACATCCGCTGGATCATGGAGAAAGCAAGAGAGTTTCAGAAAAACATCTATTTCTGCTTCATTGACTATGCCAAAGCCTTTGACTGTGTGGATCACAATAAACTGTGGAACATTCTGAAAGAGATGGGAATCCCAGACCACCTGACCTGCCTCTTGAGAAACCTGTATGCAGGTCAGGAAGCAACAGTTAGAACCGGTCATGGAACAACAGACTGGTTCCAAATAGGAAAAGGTGTACGTCAAGGTTGTATATTGTCACCTTGCTTATTTAACTTATATGCAGAGTACATCATGAGGAACGCTGGGCTGGAAGAAGCACAAGCTGGAATCAAGATTGCTGGGAGAAATATCAATAACCTCAGATATGCAGATGACACTACCCTTATGGCAGAAAGTGAAGAGGAACTCAAAAGCCTCTTGATGAAAGTGAAAGAGGAGAGTGAAAAGGTTGGCTTGAAGCTCAACATTCAGAAAACAAAGATCATGGCATCTGGTCCCATCACTTCATGGGAAATAGATGGAAAAACAATGGAAACAGTGTCAGACTTTGTTTTTTTGGGCTCCAAAATCACTGCAGATGCTGATTGCAGCCATGAAATTAAAAGACGCTTGCTCCTTGGAAGGAAAGTTATGACCAACCTTGATAGTATATTAAAAAGCAGAGACATTACTTTGCCGACCAAGGTCCGTCTAGTCAAGGCAATGGTTTTTCCCGTGGTCATGTATGGATGTGAGAGTTGGACTGTGAAGAAAGCTGATCGCCGAAGAATCGATGCTTTTGAACTGTGGTGTTGGAGAAGACTCTTGAGAGTCCCTTATACTGCAAGGAGATCCAACCAGTCCATTCTAAAGGAGATCAATCCTGGATGTTCATTGGAGGGACTGATGCTAAAGCTGAAACTCCAATACTTTGGCCACCTCATGAGACGAGTTGACTCACTGGAAAAGACTCTGATGCTGGGAAAGGTTGGGGGCGGGAGGAGAAGGGGACGACGGAGAATGAGATGGCTGGATGGCATCTCCGACTCTGTGAACATGAGTTTGAGTGTACTCCGGGAGTTGGTGATGGACAGGGAGGCCTGGCGTGCTTTGATTCATGGGGTCGCGGAGAGTCGGACACGACTGAGCGACTGAACTGAACTGAAAGAGGACAGAAAGAGAAAGACAGCTAAGTGTGAAAGGAAGTGTTACGAAGAAGAGTTCAGGGTCTATTTCATTTTGAAAAGGATAAATTTATAGTGAAATATAGGAACAGTGAACTTACAGATGTTCGAGTTGGTTTTAGAAAAGGCAGAGGCACCAGAGATCAAATTGCCAACATCCACTGGATCATGGAGAAAGCAAGAGAGTTTCAGAAAAACATCTATTTCTGCTTCATTGACTATGCCAAAGTCTTTGACTGTGTGGATCACAATAAACTGTGGAAAATTCTGAAAGAGATGGGAATCCCAGACCACCTGACCTGCCTCTTGAGAAACCTGTATGCAGGTCAGGAGGCAACAGTTAGAACTGGACATGGAACAACAGACTGGTTCCAAATAGAAAAAGGAGTACGTCAAGGCTGTATATTGTCACCCTGCTTATTTAACTTGTATACCGAGTACATCATGAGAAATGCTGGGCTGGAGGAAGCACAAGCTGGAATCAAGATTGCCAGGAGAAATATCAATAACCTCAGATATGCAGATGACACCACCCTTATGGCAGAAAGTGAGAAGAACTGAAGAGCCTCTGGATGAAGGTGAAAGAGGAGAATGAAAAAGTTGGCTTAAAGCTCAACAGTCAGAAAACTAAGATCATGGCATCTGGTCCTGTCACTTCATGGCAAATAGATGGAGAAACAGTGGAAACAGTGGCTGACTTTATTTTGGGGGGCTCCAAGACCACTGCAGATGGTGATTGGAGCCATGAAATTAAAAGACGCTTACTCCTTGAAAGAAAAGTTATGACCAACCTAGACAGCATATTAAAAAGCAGACACATTACTTTGCCAACAAAGGTCCATCTAGTCAAGGCTATGGTTTTTCCAGTAGTCATGTATGGATGTAAGAGTTGGACTATAAAGAAAGCTGAGTGCCGAAGAATTGACACTTTTGAACTGTGGTGTTAGAGAAGACTCTTGAGAGTCCCTTGTACTGCAAGGAGATCCAACCAGTCCATCCTAAAGGAGATCAGTCCTGGGTGTTCATTGGAAGGGCTGATGTTGAAGCTGAAACTCCAGTACTTGGCCACCTGATGCGAAGAGCTGACTCATTTGAAAAGACCCTGATGCTGGGAAAGATTGAGGGCAGGAGGAGAAGGGGATGACAGAGGATGAAATGGTTGGATGACATCACCAACTCAATGGACATGGGTTTGGGTGGACTCCAGCAGTTGGTGATGGATAGGGATGCCTGGCATGCTGGGGTTCATGGGGTCACAAAGAGTCAGACACAACTGGGTGACTGAACTGAACTGATAGTAATTATGCTTGCTTTTCCAAAAACAACCAATTACCTACTAGCTTTTTATTGCATAAGCAGTCTAATTTTAAATCCATGTTTTAGAGCATCCAACAGTGTTTAAGCCATTCTTCTTGCTAAACAACATGGTAAGTGGTTTAGAAGGTTTTTCATCTTACACAGGTGCTCAGTCAGAGTTTATTGAATGATTGAATAAATAAAAGCATAAATGAATTAGTGATAGATCCTCTTGCAAACCAAGAAGAAGAAGAAGTAGCACAAGGTTATATTTTTTCAAATATGTGTCAAAGTATTATAATAAACTATGGGATACATGTGAAGTTATATTTTCCCGAACTATCAGTTATACTTGACTTCTGATGTAGTCCAGCTGTCCACAGACCCTCCCTGAGTCAGGTTTGCTGGATAACTGCCTGTCATTTATACAAGTGGTGATGTGTGATGCATGCATCTGATATTTCCACATTTTTGTATAACCTGTGGACTATATAGCAAGTGGACTCTTGGGGCACAGTGAAATATTGTGCCTGAAAACTATATGTCGGATTCAAATGGCATAACTTGGTAAAGGTGATTTCTGCAACTATTCAAATATGATATGATTTTAGGGAATGTGCTGAGGTATGTAAATTCTTAAGACGTTCTCAACTGAGTTGGTCTAAGAACTGGTAGGACATTATATTGGACACATAGAAAACCACCACCACAAACCCAAGCTCTTCTCCTTGAAAGAGTTTTTCAACCAGCCAAGCCTGTCAATCATTCCCAGCCATATGTCTGTTTGGCCCTGTATCTTCATGGAAGGACTACCACATGTTTCAAAATCACTGTTGTAGTCTGTTCAAGCTGTATAATAAAGTAACACAGACAAAAGTTTATTGCTCACAGATATGGAGGCTAGAAGTCAAGATTAGAGCACCAGCATGGTCCTGTGAGAGCATTTTGGGGGGTTTCAGACTTCTAACTTATTGCTGTGGCCTCACAAAGTAGAAGGGGCAGGGAGCTGTCTCAGGCCCATTTTACAGAGCACTAAACTTGTATAGCCTCCAAAGGCCCCACTTCCTAATACCATCAAATTGGCTTAGGCCTTCATTGTGAGAATTGCAGTGGAGGGTGGAAGACACAAACATTATACCTTTAGCAGTCACCACAGCAATAAACTATAATACCTAACAATTTGAAAAGTATTCTTAATATGATAGAGCAGAATTACAGTCTCATACTCAATAAATAGCTTTGGAATGTTTAGTGGTATGAAACCTCTTTTGTAGAAAATCAAATGAAATATATAATATAAGATAAACGCAAATACTTGGTCTTCTAGAGAAACTGAGATTCTTATTAAAATTCTATGCTATCCTTGAGGTCACTGTAAAATGATATATAACTTTCTTAAACATTTTTCCAAATTAATCCTTAAGATTGAAAAGATTTGTCTGAGTGCTTTTAATGAGGCCATCCCTACTTCCTTGGTCTCACTAGTTCAATTAGAAAAACTAGAATTACCAACTTTATAATATTCATAAAAATTATATTTGACAAATATCTGACTGTCAAGCTAAAATTTTCTGAAATTAAAGTTATGATAAAACATTTAAAGGAAATGCAATTTTGTGATTATATAGTTAAACTCTGAAGTTGTGCATTTGGGGGTTCAAATCTTAGCTTCTTTAATGTACTAGCTGTTTGACTTTAGTTACTTATCTTCAGCTAAGCTTCAGGTTCATCACTGGCAAAAGAAATAATAGTAGATTCTCATAGTTTTGTTGTAAAAATCAAACAATATAATTCATGTAAAGCAGCTAGCATTTTATATAAATATTAGCTAAAATATTTTTATCAATTACCTCTATAGTATTAGAATTGCTAGGTTTGCTCTTAGAGTATATCTACCTTGTCCATAAGTTAATAAAAACTGGTTGAGTTGCTTAATTGATTAACTAATCTGAAAACCAATTCACTGAAAGATTTCCTATATTTAAACAAAGTTAGATTCTAACTATGCATATCTGTTTTTTAAATTTTCCATTAGCCTAACAACTAAACATTAATTTTTCGTTAGCCTAACAACTCCGGGAGTTGGTAATGGACAGGGAGACCTGGGGTGCTGTAGTCTATGGTATCTCAAAGAGCTGGATATGACTGAGCGATTGAACAACTAAACATACCATAAAAGTACCAAATCTCTTTGTATTGAATTCCTTAAATTATAACAGACTATAGGTGGGAAGCAAAGAAGAGCCCTTGAGTAAAAGAAATAAGTCTATTTATTTGGACAATGTCTGAATTATAAACTAACCTTAAAAATTATTCTTGATGCTACTGACTCAAATTCATAACTAAGGGGCTTCATTACATTGCATGCAGAAACAAGGATATTTAATGGAAATCTTTTTCATGACAAATCAAGGAGAAATGTTTTTATTATAGTTCTAAAGGTATTTCTCTATAAATACAGATTTAAATATATGACATATAAATACATTTGTAAAATATCAAAGTTTAATTAACAGAAAGTTTTTCTTGTCTGAATTGCTCACAAATGACAAAGCTTCGGCAAACATAGCATATCATAGCAAGAAAATGCCAATTGGATATTTGCATTTTTCTCTCATAATCTTAAAGTCTAGAGAAATGACCTCTAACATCTTTTTACTTCAAAGTACAAATGATAAATTTGCACTTACTTATATCTTTACTATGAAATGTAGTACATTTTTCCTTATCTCTTTTCATTTATCCATTATATATCCTTAGAATAGGAAAAAAATAAAGATAGGTTCATGTAAGTGTTCATACCATAGATTCATAAGGACTATTCAAAGAGTAAAATAAAACATATTTAAAAGTATAAGATAATATAAAGAAAAATTATGACCCATGGCTTAATACAGTTGAGCCATGAGACCTTAAGGAAGTAGCTTAAATCAACCTTCATTTTGTCAGTTAAAAATTGAGAGGATTAAACCACATGATAGAAGTTCCTTTGAGCTCATTTCTGCTTAAATTAATTTGGGTCTATTTTTCTTGGTTGCAACCAAAAATTTTGAATGATTCAACCTCCAACCTATTTGCTTTCCCCTTCTGTTCAACACTCTGATTTTATTAACTTTCTGGTATTTACGTCCTTTTTTAACAGGCTATTTCAAATTCATCGAGTAAGAGGTGAGATCGGAGAAGGCAATGGCAAGCCACTCCAGTACTCTTGCCTAGAAAATCCCATGGATGGAGGAGCCTGGTAGGCTGCAGTCCTTGAGGTTGCTAAGGGTCGGACACGACTGAGCGACTTCACTTTCACTTTTCACTTTCACACATTGGAGAAGGAAATGGCACCCCACTCCAGTGTTCTTGCCTGGAGAATCCCAGGGACGGGGGAGCCTGGTGGGCTTCTGTCTATGGGGTCGCACAGAGTTGGACACGACTGAAGTGACTTAGCAGCAGCAGCAGCAAGAGGTGAGATATGATTAAATACAATAAACCACAGTGGCTCTAGCAAGCCCTCCTTATTTTTCGGAAGACATTCTGTCTCTTAGAGAGCTACCTTGCTTCAAATTCAATTTGTTCAATTCAGTTTCCACGTGGCATTATGTTTTCTGTTCCATAGTTATCATAATCTGAGGCACTTCCTACATATAATCACCACACATCATTACTCCTCACAAGTTATTCACTTCAGATTTACTAGGAATAAGTTAGATTTTCACTTACAGAGCTCATACCCATATGGTACTCAAGCACCTCAGTGTATTCGGCTAAATCTCATTTCATTCAGTTCCACAATTCTGAATTACTTTCTCTTAGAGACCTTGGGTTAATACATCTTTGGAACCAATCATGTATATGCAACTTACTCCACGTCATCTTCCAGACCCTGCTTTAGGAACTCATTCATACACACAGGTCTTGTGAAACATATTCAGGCTTATACAGTCCTGAAAGCCACACAGTAAAGTTTTAAAACATTTTATTTTTTTTAAATTGTGAATGGATATGAAGGTTCAATTTTAAGTGAATTTATCTGAGCTTTATATATTTTCCAAGTTGGTTGACAGATTTCTATGTACTATACATACTTATAGCCACTAATAATATGTCTTTGAATTGGATAAATTATATTTTTGCCTCACAGAAGTGATATATATGTATATGTAAATATATACATATATTTAGATATTTATAGCTAGATATAATAAATGCAGATAAATATGTAATTGTTGATTAGAAAAGTGCTAAAAAGAGATGCAGAATAGCGGTAGAGTGAGTGTGCGCATGGTGTGGGGAAGGTGGATGTGACTTGGGGAAGGCTCTCTTGATGAAGTGACATTAAAACTAAGAATTCTGGATGAAGGAGATTTAGAAACAAGGAAGATGTCGAAGGGTATCCCAGACAGATGGAGGTGCATAGGCAATGAGGAATGAATGTGTCCAAGGCAATGAAGTGCATAGACAGAGTAAGGGTGTGATATTCAGTTCAGTTCAGTCGCTCAGTCGTGTCCGACTCTCCGCGACCCCATGAATCACAGCACGCCAGGCCTCCCTGTCCATCACCAACTCCCGGAGTTCACTCAAACTCATGTCCACAGAGTCGGTGATGCCATCCAGACATCTCATTCTCCGTCGTCCCCTTCTCCTCCCGCCCCCAACCTTTCCCAGCATCAGAGTCTTTTCCAGTGAGTCAACTCGTCACATGAGGTGGCCAAAGTATTGCAGTTTCAGCTTTAGCATCAGTCCCTCCAATGAACATCCAGGATTGATCTCCTTTAGAATGGACTGGTTGGATCTCCTTGCAGTATAAGGGACTCTCAAGAGTCTTCTCCAACACCACAGTTCAAAAGCATTGATTCTTCCGCGATCAGCTTTCTTCACAGTCCAACTCTCACATCCATACATGACCACGGGAAAAACCATTGCCTTGACTAGACGGACCTTGGTTGGCAAAGTAATGTCTCAGCTTTTTAATATGCTATCTAGGTTGGTCATAACTTTCCTTCCAAGGAGCAAGCGTCTTTTAATTTCATGGCTGCAATCAGCATCTGCAGTGATTTTGGAGCCCAAAAAAATAAAGTCTGACACTGTTTTCACTGTTTTTCCATCTATTTCCCATGAAGTGATGGGACCAGATGCCATGATCTTTGTTTTCTGAATGTTGAGCTTCAAACCAACCTTTTCACTCTCCTCTTTCACTTTCATCAGAAAATAATCAAGGGTTTTATTATGTACTATGAAAACTTGTAAGGTCATGATAATAATATTGGTCAGTATTGCAGAACAATGGCAAAATATCGCTTACCATAAGAAACTCTAGAGGAGGCCCAAGTTAGGGGTGAGAGATAATTCACATTCAGTTCAGTTCAGTTCACTCACTCAGTCCTGTCTGACTCTTTGCGACCCCATGAATCACAGCACGCCAGGCCTCCCTGTCCATCACCAACTCCGGAGTTCACTCAACTCATGTCCATCGAGTCGGTGATGCCATCCAGCCATCTTACTCTCTGTCATCTCCTTCTCCTCCTGCCCCCTTCACATTAGGACATGTTAATTTTGAGTTGAGTAGCAACTGTATGCATGGTTACAGGAATAAGAGGAGAGATTAATTAGATGAATAAATTTGAAAAAGTCAATGTAGCAATCCTACTACAGACATGGGCTTTAGTAGGTAGTATGCTAAAGAGGGGTCTGAAGAAAGAAGTTGAGGGGCAGTCTTGAAGGATGCAGCATTTAAAGCCCAATAGAGAAGGAAGAATCAACAAAGGAAGTTGATACTCAATAGAGAGAAAAGCAGATAGAAACTATGTGGTTACTGAAACCAAAGGAAGAGAGTTTTCCACACACAGGGCTAACTAATAATGCACAAAATTTTTGAGATTCTGAGTAAGAAGAAGGATAGAAAGGATAGGTTGGAGGTGGAGGAGGCTGGTGGAAGGGCAAGTGAGTGGCTGTAACTGCCATTCATGAGACTAGTAAGGAAGCCAAAATCAGGCCCTTGTGTGTTACCTTCAATTACTGAAAATCAATGAATGGAAATTAAGAGAGGTTCAGACAAGAATAACATTTGGAAAGTTGGACTTCTGGCTAGATAAGAGATATTATATAAAGTAAGTGAAGGAGGAAAAGCATTGGAGGAGCATTTGAGACTTATCTGGCACCCTGGAAAATTTAAGGAGTGGAAGAAATAAGGGTGTTTGCAGAAGAATTGCACTTGAAAGAATAAGATGAGTTCCACCCTACTGTCAACGCCCATGTCACTCTCTGCAGTCAAAGAAATTTTCTCTTCTTCTTTAAGTTTAATCCATTTTTTAAATTAGTGTTGGAAAAATTCAAGTTATCACAAATTTGATGACATGAGAGAAAGATAGAAAGTCTCAGGACAAGAACTTGACCTCAAATTTGGCATTAGGCATTGGTTAACTTATTCACTACATATATAATAAAGACTTAAATACAGATATGATCTCTCCACAAATGTTCTCATACAAATGAACCCTTTAGATTCCTTGATAATGTGAACTGTCCTGAGAGCTAGAGCTGAGTCTTCATCCACAAGTAATTTTAAGTTGCAAAATGACTTCTATATAAAAGAATTGACAAATGAATAGAGGGGACTTCTGCTGCTCTTGCAGAAAGTTTCCTGTACAGTATCTTTTAGTTAAATTTGTTTCATCATTTCATGCTTGCTAATAAGACATCTCTTTGGCTGAGAATGGCTTTTGGCCCATCCAAGTAAAACTCACCTGCTGTGCTGTTGCAGACATGAATCAAGCCTTGTCATCCTATTCTCGTCAGTAGAATATGACATGCAAGTAGTGAACTCAGGATGCAGAGTGGTGAAGCCAGCAGAAGGAGACTAAAAGGGTTTATCATGTGCTTGAGCAGCATAAGGGGTTTTACTCCCTAAGGATCCACATGCTATGCCAAATTACATATTTTCATCCCCCTGGTTAGTAACATTTCTGTGCCTCTTCCTAATATCCCAACTATCTTATGACGTGGTAGATGTCAAAACAACTATGTATTTATATTGGTCATATTTTGGAAACATAGTATGTGTAGTGCAGATTATGTGGCCTGAAAGATGTGACCAATCACTGTGCTGGATTAGCCTGTCATCAGATTGGGCAGACATCAACATTTGTTACGAGCATGTTTCACAAACTGGCATTGTTATGTCATCTCTAAACTGTTCCCTTTCACGCAGGGTTTTGCTTCATATAAATGTAGCATTGGCCTCAAAGCCATGCTGGCAGGCCCATGAGCACCTACTATGCTTCAGAACTCCCTCGGAGGAAATGAATCACTTTGGAGGAATGAAGAATATTTCACTTCTTTTCCAAGGAAGGAAACAAAGCTAGGAAGTTTAGGAAATAGTCAGGAGGGAAAGAGTTATACCCTTTATAATGAGATAAAGCCAGATTCTATTACTTTGGGACAGCAAATCCATTCCTTTTAGATTCTAACAATTTCATGGAACCAGTATGAGAGTACTTCAGAGAAGCATTGGTTATAGAAATTATCTGTCTAATCCTGATCTCAAGCTGTATGGCCCAATTGAGGCATCTGCCAGGTAAATTTGTGTCCCAGGGCCAGAGCTAGAGTGAATTTTCCTTCTGGATAGAGCCAGGGTTGGGATAATCTCAGAAGTGAGTCTGAACCTGATCCCTTATGAGTAACGTGTATTGATCTATATGTCAAAAATACAAGAAGAGTCAAAATCGCTTAACAAGCTAAAGTTTAGGAATCAGTTAAAATTGGAACACTTACTCAATCAAAACTGGGATGCAGCCAGTTAGGGTACACTTAGCTGAAGTACCTGAGGTTTATCTTTTGTCATTCAATTAATTCACAATCTTTATTAAGCACTTACTATATGCCAGACACTATTCTCAGCACTTGGGATAGTTCAGTGGAAAAACAACAAAAACAGGTAACGATCTCAGGTTTATAAGAACCTAACTTCTAGGTTGAAGGTTAGGAGAAGATAATGCCTTATGGACATAATAAGTATATTATATAATTATAAGAAAGTCATTAGTACTATGGAAAAATTTAAACTGTAACAGGGTAATGTGGGTTAGACATCCGAGGAAGAAGGCAGTTTGCGATTTTAAATAATGATCAGGGCAAACTTCATTGAGAATACAACATTTAAAAAAGATTTGAAGAAATTAAGGGAATTAGCATGTGAATACCTAAGGCAATAACGTCCCAGGCAGAAGGAGCAGCCAGTGTATGCTCTGTGGCAGAAGCATGCCTTAACCATAAGAGACTTGTGCTTTTGTGTTGAATTGGCCTCAAGGTCAAAGGATATGCACACATTATAAGGGCTTCCTGAGTCTTTTAATTTTTTAGTGGCTGCCCATGACCCTTATTTTAGTCACCTATATTTTGTCCATTAGCCCCATTGAACTTTTGCAGTATCTGTCTCTGTATGGCTCAGATGCTGTAATTCCCAGTAGACAACTGGAAATCTGCTTTCATCCAACTGAAGATTCATAGAACTGAAGATCCACTTACCAAACACCATTTCTGGAAGTAAGGTGAATCCAGGTGGACCCAGTATGTGTGGTAGACAGAATAATGGCCCCCAAACATGCCTATATTGTATCTCTACAACATATGAATATGTTACCTTACAGGAGAAAAGGGATTTTGCTGATGTGACTAAAGTTCTTAAGTAAAAAGATTATCCTGGATATTCTTTGCACTGTGCAAGTTGCATGAATTGTGTCTGACTCTTTGAAACACTATATATGTACTGTAAGCCCACAAGGCTCTTCTGTTCATGGGATTCTCCAGGCAAGAATACTAGAATGGGTTGCCATGCCCTCCTCCAGGGGATCTTCCTGACCCAGGGATTGAACCTGTGTCTCTTACATCTCCTATATTGGCAGATGGGTTCTTTACCACTAGCTCCACCTGGGAAGCGATAAATATACAAGGGTCCTGATGAGAATGTATTGATGAGTCAGAATCAGAAAGAAAGAGATTTGAAGTGCATGTTGTTAGCTTTGAAGATGAGGGAAGGAGCCTAGAACCAAGGAATTCAGGCAGCTTCTAGAAGTTGAAAAAGGCGACAAACTGTATTCTACCCTAATGCCTCCAGAAGTAAGCTTAATTTTTGAACTTTCAGCTTCTGTGGCTTCAAGAGAATAAATTTGTGTTGTTTTAGGCTGAAAAATTCGTTCTAATGTGTTACAATAGCAAGTTGAAAGAAGTCATCAAGAAGTCGTGACCTCCAGTTGACTTGTGAGCTGCTGCTGCTGCTAAGTCACTTCAGTCGTGTCCAACTCTGTGCGACCGCATAGACGGCAGCCGACCAGGCTCCCCCGTGCCTGGGATTCTCCAGGCAAGAACACTGGAGTGGGTTCCCATTTCCTTCTCCAATGTATGCAAGTGAAAGTGAAGTCGCTCAGTCGTGTCCGACTCTTAGCGACCCCATGGACTGCAGCCTACCAGGCTCCTCCGTCCATGGGATTTTCCAGGTAAGAGTACTCCCCAGGCATTTGGAGGCTGCTCACCCTTTCCTCAGGGCTTCTCTGGTGGCTCAGTGGTAAAGAATCTGCCTACCAATGCAGGAGATTTAGGTTCTGATCCCTGACTAGGGGAGATCCGCTGGAGATCTGGCAACTCACCCCAGTATTTTTGTCTGGAAAATTCAGTGGACAGAGGAGCCTGGTGGGTTATACTCCATGGGATCTCAAAGAGTTGGACATAACTAAGCAACTAAACAGCAGCAGCAGCACCATTCTTCATCCTTGTGTGTTGTTTGCCTTCCCCATTCCCAGAAACTGTTTCAAGGATATCACCTTGAATTGGAAATATGAAGTTGAGGTTATCTGAACTATGTGTCTGACTGAAACTGGGGTAGGTACAGAATCTACTAGTTTTGCAGCAACCCGTGTAAAGCTTCATAACCAAGTTCTCTTGCTTATAAACCTGTCCCCCAGCAGTCTGAAGAGGTCTGCCCTTTTCTCCTGTTTCTCCCTATCTTCTCTGTGTATGGGGGCCAGTTTCAGATTATATTTGGGAAGCCTCAGAGGAGGCTGCAAATAATGCAATATGTCATGAGTCTGGATTTATTTGCCTGAAGAGCCCCAATCCTACTATTTTTGCTGGTCCCAAAGATCTGCAGATTTGGATGAAACATAGAGACAAAGTTTTCTCAGTACCTGATTAACTTTTCTGAAGAGCAGCCTTACAGCTCATAGAAACTGTTTCCCAGATTTATCAGAAACCCTCAGTACCTCATGCCAAGTGCTCCAAGTTTTCAGGGAAGCCCCAGCCCAGCCCAGATCCCTAGTGTAACTCAAAGTTTGATTGTGTATAGACTGACCTTGGTTTATAGGAAGTCAGAGAGTTATTCACATCATTGCTTTGTCTTCTCTGTACTGCATTGTTCTTCTATTACCTTGACAAGGCTGATGCTTTAAATATGCCTTGGCGGATTTGAAAAGACTCTCTGTGTCTAAGACTTACAGTTCTGGGATATGGGAAATATTTTGAGACCATTTGTATTCTAATTCATACATTCAATGTAGGATACACCATTATATGTTGATAAAATAATAGAGTGAATACAATGGAATAGTTTGTACTCTTAGCCCTGTTGAAGATCGTGTAGCCTTGAACACTTGGCCTTGCCATACCACTCTCTAGCCTCTTAAAATGTAATAATCCTCAAGGTTATTGAGAGAATAAATGTTTTGAGATACCTGGAAGAACTCAGAGGTAGAATTTCATGAACATTTAAAATATAAAATGTTGGAACTAGAAAGCACTTTATAAATGAAATGGTCTAAGACTCATTCCCTAGGCAAGGAAACTTGGACAGAGACATACAAGTGATTTATACAACATCATATAGCTGGTGAGGGACAGAAGCAGTGACTCATAGCCAGTGGAACACAGCTCCCTTAGTGCCATCCAGGCTACACTCATTTTAACATATAGATTTTTTTTAAAAAAAGCCAATGTTTTCAAAAAAGTAAGCAGAATTCTTTAAATCTTTATTACAACTTTTTTTTTCTAATACCCCATCAACTTACTGTAACCAATAAATTGCCACTTTACTAGGACTAAAAGTGGGGACAATGCCCTTTGGGTTAGCAGTTTCTTTTAATGATGAGCCTGGATGAATAATGAAGTAGAAACAGGAAGGCTTTGAATAAGCAATTTTTGAAATATATGAGAACTATGATTTCCCTCAATTTGTTTCCTTGTTTCTGGCTTGGAAAAGTTTTTATGTTGATTAGCTGTTTACAAGATGCTCAGGGCTGCTGTACAGGGATGAACCAGAGAGATGGGATGGGGATGGAGGTGGGAAGGGGGTTCAAGATGGGGAACATATGTACACCCGGAGCAGATCCATGTCAATGTATGGCAAAACCAATACAATAATGTAAAGTAATTAGCCTCCAATTAAAATAAATAAATTAAAAAATAAAAATAAATCATCTAACAAATGATCACTCATCTATTTATGTATATATTTTCCCTCTAGTTTCTCCTAACTGGCCTTCTTCAGAAACTTCAAAATAATATTGGCTTGATTACCTGATGGAAATTCCTCTTTTGAAAACAGCAAGAACATCAGGCTATGGACAGAGAGGGAAATTGCTCCATGCAAATAATAAACAAAGAGATTTTCCTGAATGCCTTAACTCATGCCCTTTGCCTTCTTCAAGGTAGCTTAGTGCAGGAAAAAAGGACTTCTGAGAACACAGAGCCATGTATGGAATAAGCCTGAGTAGATGTGAGCCTTGGGTCCAGAGTCAAATAAAGGAAGGAAGCCATCATTAAAGATGCAAAACAATAGATATGAAATAAGAGAGTCACCAGATGATGCAACTAAACCAGCCACAAGGGTGCAAGATAACACAATATGAAAGTAGGAATCAAAGTCCTATTATTGAGAAATTCCAGTAAAAAGAAAATCACTGCCGGAATATTATTTGAGTTGGACGCATGAGTACACTGTGGTGAGATTTTTTTTTCTCCCTTCTGTAGTAGGCTTAGCTTGATTCCACAGTATATGTGCCTTAAAGCAACATCAAGGGTGTGTTTAATACCGTTCAGTCCTGCATCTCTAATATGACAGAAGGCAGACATTTTTGTAACAAGTAGTCATAATAATAGGAATTTCTCAGCTTCTTTTGGTACATAGTAAAGACTCTTGCTTCAATATTAGGAAATATGAAGAAAGGATCCTGCCCTTTGAGAAATTCACATCTGGGCACTCAATAAATGTGTGCTTTATTACTTTTCCTAAAAGAGAATTTCCATGGTTTACAAGACCTTCAAACCCCAAAGATAGGGGATTTTTATTTTTATTAATATTGAGAAATGTCACCCACTATTATGTTTTTATGGTTGGATCCCTGGTGATTATCTATTATCACTACAGATTACAATTCCACACTGTGCTGATAAAATTTTCAAATACCTGAATTAAAATAGAAGTGGTATGAGGTCCAAAGAACCACAGGAAAATGTGTTTCTTTTTCAGTTTGTCTTTTAACAATAATTTTATATTTTAAAAAATTAATGTGGAAGCTAGGTGTTTAAAAACAAGGCACAGTGTATAGAACTAATACAATCTTGGCAAACAGGACATTATGACCCCATTCACAAGGATGGTGAAGACAGGAAGCTAAATTTTCAAAGCAGCATTTTAGAAACTTTATTCTAATCTTTTTTTTGAGATTTAACCACCCATGGTACATGCCATGTGCTGTGAATTTCAAGCATCTCTTATGCCTTTACTTCTTGGAATTCTTCAATTCTGTATTGCAACAGTTCATCCCAGTCATCATTGTGCTGCTCTTTAAAAATGGAGGAAATAAGGAAGGAAGGAAGGGAGTTACAAAACACCTCACCCTTTACATAATAAAACAGATTTTCCTTTGAATTAGAAAAACTGACAGAAGAATTTGCACCTTTCTCACAATTACAAAAGCTTTTAACTAATAAAAATTGAAACCTATATTACAAAGAGCGTCTTTTGCTACTATAACCAGTCATGGTAACAAAACCTGATAGAACCACTCAAGGTACCGAAATATTCACCAAAGAAATAAAACCACTAGAACCAGTGGAGATAGAGAAAGATTTTAATTGGCTTGTGCAATTGTGGAGGCTTGGTAAATACAAACTCTCAAAATCTAATGGAGTCGGCCAGCAGGCTGGATTCTCGGGGAAGTCTTACATGACAAGTCCAAAGGCAGTATTCTGGTAGACTTCCTTCTTGCCCAAGAGGAGACTGGTCTTTATTCTATTCAGACTTTCAAAGAAATAAGTCAAGCCCATGCACTTTATGAAGGGTCCTCAGTGATCCATGCAAAGAAATAGAGGAAAACAATAGAATGGGAAAGACTAGAGATCTCTTCAAGAAAATTAGAGATACCAAGGGAACATTTCATGCAAAGATGGGCTCCATTAAGGAGAGAAATGGTATGGACCTAACAGAAGCAGAAGATATTAAGAAGAGGTGGCAAGAATACATAGAAATATATGAAAAGATCTTCATGACCCAGATAACCACGATGGTATGATTACCCGACTAGAGCCAGATATCCTGGAATGTGAAGTCAAGTGGGCCTTAGGAAGCATCTCACTATGAACAGTACGTTGGAGAATTCTCCAACAGGCTTCAACAGTACATAAACCATGAACTTCCTGATGTTCAAGTTGGATTTAGAAGAAGCAGAGGAAGCAGAGATCAAATTGCCAACATCTATTGAATCATTGAAAAATCAAGAGTGCTCCAGAAAAATATATACTTCTTTATTGACTGTGCCACACATTTGACTGTGTGGATCATAACAAACTGTGGAAATTTCTGAAAGAGATGGGAATACCAGACCACGTTACTTGCCTCCTGAGACATCAATATGCAGGTCAAGAAGCAACAGTTAGAACTGGACTTGGAACAACATACTGGTTCCAAATCGGGAAAGGAGTATGTCAAGGCTGTATATTGTCACCCTGTTTATTGAACTTATATGCAGAGTACATCATGTAAAATTCCAGGCTGGATGAAGCACAAGCTGGAATCAAGATTGCAGGTAGAAATATCAATAACCTCAGATACACAGATGACACCACCTTTAAGGCAGAAAGTGAAGAAGAACTAAAGAGCCTCTTGATGAAAGTGAAAAGGAGAGTGAAAAAGTGAAATCCACTAAAAACTCTAAATCCACTTAAAACTCAACATTCCGAAAACTGTGATCATGGCATCCGGTCCCATCACTTCATGGCAAATAGATGGGGAAACAATGGAAACAGTGACAGATTTTATTTTCTTGGGCTTCAAAATCACTGCAGATGCTGACTGCAGCCATGAAATTAAAAGACACTTGCTCCTTGGAAGGAAAGTTATGACCAACCTAGACAGCATATTAAGAAGCAGACACATTACTTTGCCAACAAAGGTCCGTCTAGTCAAGGCTATGGTTTTTCCAGTAGTCAAGTATGGATGTGAGAATTTGACTATAAAGAAAGCTGAACGCCAAAGAATTGATGCCTTTGAACTGTGGTCTTGGAGAAGACTCTTGAGAGTCCATTAGACTGCAAGGAGATCCAACCAGTCAATCCTGAAGGAAATCAGTCCTGAATATTCACTGGAAGGACTGATGCTGAAGCTGAAGATCCAATACTTTGGCCTGAACGGACTCTTTGGAAAAGCCCCTGATGCTGGGCAGATTAAAGGCAAGAGGAGAAGGGGACAACAAAGGATGAGATGGTTGGATGGCATTACTGACTCAATGGACATGAGTTTGAGCAAGCTCCGGGTTTGATGATGAACAGGACAGTCGGGCATGCCGCAGTCCCTAGGGTCACAAAGAGTTGGACACGACTGAGCAACTGACCTGAAATGAACTGAATTTGTTTTACTCAAAGTCCATTGATTTAAATGTTGTGGTTTAGTTGCCAAGTTAAAGTCTTTGTGACCCCATGAACTGCAGCCTTCCAGGTATCTCTAGCCATAGGATGTCCCAGGCAAGAATACTGGAGTGAGTTGCCATTTCCTTCTCCTGGAGATTCTCCTTACTCAGAGATCCAACCTGCTTCTCCTGCATTTCATGTGGTCTCCTGAATTGTAGGCAGATTCATTATTGCTGAGCTACTATAGAAGCCAGATTTAAATGTTAATCTCATTTAAAAAAGCACCTTTCCAGAAAACATTCATGATCATATTTTTCTACATATTTGGTCACCATAGCCCAGCCAAAATGACACGTAAAGTTAACAACTACAAATATGTAGTTTTAAAATCAGTGTTATCAATAGAAAAAAAAAAATCCAAGAGAAAAAGAATACACTTTTATTTCACAGTTAAGGCAAAGTACCTCCATACCTTGGCTTAGATACACCTGCAGTCTACCTGGGATCTGTGTGTGTGGTATGTTCATGTGTGTATACACATCTTAACAAAGAAGTATCACTCTAATGATAGAAATTATAAACATTATGAAATTTCACCCTGATGCCAAAGATCTCTGTTGAGGTCACTGTTCACCATCCCCTGCTGCTTCTCCTTAGTCTCTTCAGTCGTGTCTGATTCTTTGTGACCACATGACCTGTAGCCTGCTAGGCTCCTCTGTCCATGGGGATTCTCCAGGCAAAAATACTAGAGTGGATTGCCATACTTTCCTTCAGCACCATCTCCTAGGAGAGAAATATTTTCTAATTTTTTGTTTAGTTTTCTCTCTTGGATTTGGTTGGCTTATTAGATTATTTTGGATGTAATATATTATTGGATATGGATTGTTTTCTGGACAATAATATTCAACGCCTTTCTTTATAAACAGTATGACCATGGAAATATTATGTTTCATATTCTTGAAAGAAAACATTTGCTTCTAATTTTTTTCACCTTCTACACAAAGCAAAAATTTTGAAGTAACGATCACTTTTTTCATCGTAGGAAGTATTTTCACACTATGCCAGGAAGACATTAAGTGTTTTCAAGGTTAAGAGGTAATGTACTTTGTGCTAATTGTGTTTAGTCTAGATATTTCTTATTAAGTGTTGGAAAGCAGTTAGGAGTAACAAAGTTAAATCAATTTGTTGTATTGGCTCATTTTGACATGTTCGACATAGATAAATTGGCTCCTTTTATTAATGAAAACAGTTTCAAAGTAAATAAAGTAAGCATGGTGTTTGTACAGCATCAGTAGGATGTGAGAGGAGAAGTATTAATGACCTTCAAAAGCCTTTCCAAAAATGTTATGGTGAATCAGGCACTTTCAGTTTTTATTTTTTCTTGTTTATTTCATTGGCAAATAAATAAAAATTCTCAGTATATACTTTTAAAGTGAAATTAATATCCATGAACATATTTATTCAAGAGAATAAATTTTTTTCTTAAAGACCACAGCTCCATTTTTCTGATTTTTCTGTAGTTACCATTATAAGACTATATGTGAAACAGGAAAAATAAATATTTTGCCAACCTGAAAAATGGTTAACCAGTCACCAACTTTTTACTAATAGACCATCTGTCCTAATGTGTTTGATTTCATGCCACAGTCATTCTAATAAAGAAATTGACAAACAGGAAAATGAGAATCTGGGTGGCCCTAGGTTCTTCACCTACATTGACCAACTTCTTAGATTTTCCTATATTCCAATACAGCTTTGCTATAGCATTATGTGAGGCAAAATTAAAACTAACTGGGTGAAGGATGCTAATAGTTTTCAAGTCTTTAATATGACCCTGCAACAATAGGTGGTATTATATATCTTCTAATTTAATTCTCAGAACAATCTTTAGAAGGTAGGGTCAATACACTTACTTTACACATGTAGAAACTAGAGAAGAGTTAACAAACTTGGACTCTGATCTATTGGACTCTGTAGTTTATGTTCTTTATGCCTTTTTCCCAAATGTGAGATATGTCATTTTCAAAGGTGAGATATGCCATTATAAACTCAGGAGCACTAAATTAAGCAATAGTCACTTGTTAGTGTTAGTCGATGGAGAAGGCAATGGCAAGCCACTCCAGTACTATTGCCCAGAAAATCCCATGGATGGAGGAGCCTGGTAGGCTTTAGTCCATGGGGTCGCTAAGGGTCGGACACGACTGAGCGACTTCACTTTGACTTTTCACTTTCACACATTGGAGAAGGAAATGGCAACCCACTCCAGTGTTCTTGCCTGGAGAATCCCAGGGACGGGGGAGCCTGGTGGGCTTCCGTCTATGGGGTCACACAGTGTCGGACACGACAGAAGTGACTTAGCAGCAGCAGCAGTGTTAGTCGATCAATTGTGTCCAACCCTTGCAACCCCATAGATTATAGCTTGCCAGGCCCCTCTGTCCAAGGGATTCTCCAGGCAAGAATACTGGATTGGGTTGCCATGTCTTTCTCCAAGCAATCTGCCCAACCCAGGGACTGAAACTGAGTCTCCTGCATTGCAGGCAGATTCTTTACCATCTGAGCCACCAGAGAAACCCAAAATAAATAATAATTACATTTAATCTATTTAACAATACTGTTTAGCACTCAACTCCATGGTATATACAAAAGGCTCTGAATTTCTTCACTTTAGGGTGAGGAGGGAACTCACTGTCAGTGCCCTATCCTGGAGTCTGTGAATTTCATAGTGTTGTTTCAGGGTGGACAGTGTGCAGTTGTGGTATCCCCAACCTTTAAACAGAATAACTCCTCTTTGATTTGCTTTATATATGATCTCCTGGTGAATAAAACAAATATTCCACTGATTTTAAGAAAAATAGTTTTGACCATAATTCAAAATGATGTGTATACCCCACTATTCATTACAGCACTGTTTACAATAGCCAGAACATGGAAACTGCCTAGATGTCCAACAACAAATGTCTGTTCTTACGGTCCATATGCACAATGGTATATTACTCAGCCATAGAAAGGAGTAAAATTCAATCATCTGTAGAGTTATTAATGGACCTAGAGTCTGTCATACAGAGTGAAGCAAGTCAGAAAGAGAAAAACAAATATTATATATTAACATATACATGTGGAGTCTAGAAAATTGGTACTGGTGACCTATTTCCAGGTTAAGAAAAGAGATACAAATGTAGAGAACAGACATGCAGACACAGGGAGGAAAAGGGAGGGTGGGATGAACTGGGAGATTAAGATCAACATATATACACTACCATGTGTAAAATAGCTAACGGGATCTTACAGTGTAACAAAGGAGCCCAGCTCAGTGCTCTGTGAGGACCTAGACGAGTGGGATGGGAGTGGGGAGAGAGGTCTAAGATGGAGAAGATATATGTATATGTATAGCTGATTCACTTCCTTGAACAACATTCAACACAAGCTAACACAACATTGCAAAGCAATTATACTCCAGGGAGTATTCCTTCTCCATGGAATTATATTCCAATTTTTTTAAAAAAGTGTTTTCCTTAAAAAATAGATTTAATACTAGATGATTTCTAAAAGGTCCTCCATTTGGAATATGAATTAATTTGTGACTAGCATGACAGTTGACTTTAAATACAAAAGTTCCTTAAGGGCAGGACATGACTGAGTATCACACAAATGCTCATAATGGCTTGGAAATCAGCTTCCTGACCATTCTTGAATTGTATCTGGCACAATACAGGTGACTCTGTCTGGTCTGTGGAATGCAGGAGTTTCTCTTCTGTTTTACTGCCAAAAAAGTAAATACCTTGGACTTTCCTTGTTCTAAATAGATTGTTAGAAGCCAAAGTTCTGACATTTAAAACTTAATAAATGGAGACAAAGAGTATGATTCTTACATAATTTAAATCTCCATCGTATTAAAAATAAAATTTTAAATAGAGAAGGGAAAGGAAAGATACACTCTATCACCTACAAGATAATAATGTGAGAAACAAAATGTACAATCAGCTGCTTTTTCTCATGAATTACTCTTCTGATGTAAAATCATCTTTTGGAAGAAAATATAAAACTCTTAAATAATCTTTACTTTCTATTTTGTGAATTGCTTGAATTTGAGGGACAAATGAATAAGACCTCGCAGTATAAACCAAAGGCAAGATGAGAATAGGAATCATGTAGATGGAATTAAACTATTGGTTTATTACTGATAGAGTTGTGGAAGTATGTGTCTTTAGGTTCATTAGCCAAATGGGCCTGCTAAAAGCTTACTCCTAAGTTAGTTCTTCATTTTCAGTTGTAGTCATTGGCATCTCAGAGCACCTGACTTCCCCACTTCCTCACCCTACAAAAAAATCACTTGATCCTGGAAAACTTACTGCCCAGTGCTGAGCAGGAGGGTTATACATGTTTTCTTCAGGCAGATTAATCTTTCTCCCAGACTCAACCATTGGAAATCACCATTCCCTCTTTAAAAGGAAGACAGGGAAAGGTCACTGACAAGGACTGAATGATGTCAACTAGTCAAGTCATTTGTCTATATGGTTTTCAGTACCTCTTCCATAGTAGGTGATTTTGATAGATGTTATATGTGTACAATAATGTATACTCTGTGTGCATTCCTGAATATCCATCCATGTTCCTTTCCTCCACACCTTATCATTAATCTTCCAATCATTTTTCCTTCTAGGCCCCTGAGTTACTAGCTAGGCCTTTGACCCCTATTCAGGTATCCATATATATTCTCACCTTCAGCCTTTTTTTTTTTTCCATTGTATGGAGGACCCAGCAAACCATTTGCATCTCGGCTAATTGGGGAAATTTTCCCTGCCTTATTCTTTCAACACCATCTTTCAGTATTACAGAAATACAGACACCACCCATCTTTGGCTTGTGCTCACATAATGAATGATCTGATACATTCTTAAACCAAAATGGGATCTTTTTCCTTATCCTTCAGCTGGTTATCTGAGACTCTTCTTCATATAGCTGTAAGGGAGAGGTAGGTGTGTTCTCTTGATGGGTAGTGTGAGGGTCTTGACCACCCATTGTGAAGCTCACTTGTACCCTCTAGTCCTGTTTGAGTGCAACGGCAGCTATACCATTTCCATCTTAGAGTGGACTGCTGGTACATCTGTCTGTCTTTATGATACCAATGCCAGCTCAAGATCGAGTTTCTGGTGGGCATTCCAGAAGCACAATCACTTAGTCTCTCATGGTTATGAGTCCTGTCTCTCCCAGTGCCCAATTAAAGGCTGGAAGCTGTTTCTCAAAAGTAATATACTTATGTTAAAAATGGCATTTCTTGCTTTTGAACTCAGGGGCCTTGTGGGGCTTCTTTCATTGGAAAGGCCTGTGGCCTGGATTTGGGCCATAGTCCTCAGTAAGCCCCCCCAAAAATTGAACTTACACCTCTCAGGTTGTGTACGTCTGTTTTTAGTCAACATGGGTTTTCTGGCCTCATGAAATATGTTCAAACCGGCATGACCACTTTCCTCAAAGTTTTTTCCCTTTTTCTATACGCCAGGGAACCCCAGGCTTTTCCACTTCTCTCAGCATGAACCTTGCTTCCTTTGGGCTTTTGAGAACTACTCTCAGTAGCTTGTCACCCAATCCCCTGTAGTTCCTGCAAGGTTATGAAATCCTATGTCCCCCAAACCAGTGCCCTAAGTCTATGAATCTTTATTTGTCTAGCTTATGTTCAAGGGCCCTGATAAAGTGTCTTCAAAGTCAAATCCTAAGGCTGGCTATGACTATGGCTTCTATAGGAGGATAGCACACTGCACACCTAAAAATTATGATCAGACACATTTACCAGGTGACACAAAAGAAAGCTTAACAAGAAAAAGCAGAAGTTTATTAATGGGTACCTAGGGATACATCTGCTGCTGCTGCTGCTTTTTTGTCACTCAGTCATGTCTGACTCTTTGTGACCACATGGACTATAGCCCAACAGGCTTTTCTGTCCATGGAATTCTCTAGGCAATACTGGAGTGGGTTGCCGTTTCCTTCTCCAAGGTATACATCTGGAAGCACTCAATGTGAGTAACTAAAAGGAGTAGCTACAACTTGGACTTTTATACCATCTTAAGCTAAAGAGAGGAAAAAAAAAAAAAAGGAATTCTAGGTTTCTGGGAAGGTGAAGCCAGTTATGGTAAGGTGACCAGGAAAAGTATGGTAAACAAGATTTGTTCTGTTTAGCAATATTTGTTACTTTAAGCTGGTGACCCATTGATAAGAAGTTGCTAAGAATCCTCCTCTTCTAGTACTGAAGAGGGTGGTGTCTTTACAAGTGGAAATTTGCTTTATAACTATACATTTCTTTTATAAAAGAAAACGTGTGTCTTGTTTTTAGAGCTTTTTCTGTATCTGCTGGTTCTCATGGCCCTTAGTTTAAAACAATCTGTATGCTAAAAAGGCATATTTTATTGTGAAATGTGGTGCTAGTTGTAAAGAACCCATCAGAGAAATGGGTTCAATACCTGGATGGAGAAGACCCCCTGGACAAGCGCATGGCAACCCAACCAGCATTCTTGCCTGGAAAATCCTATGTACAGAGAAACCTGACAGGCTGTAATCCATACTATCACACGGAGTAAAACACGACTTTATTGACTATGCCAAAGTCTTTGACTGTGTGGATCACAATAAACTGTGGAAAATTCTAAAAGAGATGGGAATACCAGACCACCTGACCTGCCTCTTGAGAAACCTGTATGCAGGTCAGGAAGCAACAGTTAGAACTGGACATGGAACAACAGACTGCTTCCAAATAGGAAAACGAGTACGTTAAGGCTGTATATTGTCACCCTGCTAATTTAACTTATATGCAGAGTACATCATGAGGAATGCTGATCTGGATGAAGCACAAGCTGGAATCAAAATTGCAGGGAGAAATATCAATTACCTCAGATATGCAGATAACACCACCCTTATGACAGAAAGTGAAGACGAACTAAAGAGGCTCTTGATGCAAGTGAAAGAGGAGAGTGAAAAAACTGGCTTAAAGCTCAACATTCAGAAAACAAAGATCATGGCATCTGGTCCCATCACTTCATGGGAAATAGATGGGGAAACAATGGAAACAGTGTCAGACTTTCTTGGGGGGCTCCAAAATCACTGCAGATGCTGATTGCAGCCATGAAATTAAAAGATGCTCACTGCTTGGATGGAAAGTTATGACCAACCTAGATAGCATATTATAAAGCAGAGACGTTATTTTGCCAACCAAGGTCCGTCTAGTTAAGGCTATGGTTTTTCCCGTGGTCATGTATGGATGTGAGAGTTGGACTGTGAAGAAAGCTGAGTGCCGAAGAACTGATGCTTTTGAACTGTGGTGTTGGAGAAGACTCTTGAGAGTCCCTTGGACTGAATGCAAGGAGATCCAATCAGTCCGTCCTAAAGAAGATCAGTCCTGGGTGTTCACTGGAAGGACTGATGCTAAAGCTGAAACTCCAATACTTTGGCCACCTCATGAGAAGAGTTGACTCACTGGAAAAGACTCTGATGCTGGGAGGGATTGGGGGCAGGAGGAGAAGGGAACGACAGAGAATGAGATGGCTGGGTGGCATCACCGACTCAATGGACATGAGTTTGAGTGAACTCTGGGAGTTGGTGATGGACAGAGAGGCCTGGTATGCTGTGATTCATGGGGTTGCAAAGAGTCGGACACGCCTGAGCAACTGAACTGAACTGAAATCAACTTAGCATGCATTCTGATACCGTAGGGGGAAGTGGTGTCTACAATGACAGGGAAATGGCTATTTATTACTAAGTTTTATTGATGCAGAAGGATAGTGAAAAACTGAGGGCTGTTAACAAGAATCAAAGGATAAGCATGAGTGCTAAGGGCTTCTTTGCAATGCTCAGTCATTCAGTCGTTTCTGACTCTTTGCCACACCATGAACTGTAGCTTATCAGTCTCCTCTGTCCATGGAATTCTCCAGGTAAGAATACTGGAGTGGGGGACCATTTCCTTCTCTGGAAGGGCTTCAGTTCACTTCAGTTCAGTTCACTAGCTCAGTCATGTCCAGCGCTTTTCGACCCCACTGTACACAGCATGCCAGGCCTCCCTGTCCATTACAAATTCCCGAAGTTTAATCAAATTCATGTCCGTTGAGTCATTGGTGCCATCCAACCCATCTAACCATCTCATGCTCTGCTGTCCCCTTCTTCTCCTGCCTTCAGTCTTTCCCAAAATCGGGGTCTTTTCAAATAAGTCAGTTCTTCGAATCAGGTGACCAGAGTATTGAGTTTCAGCTTCAACATCAGTCCTTCCAATGAACACTCAGGATTGATCTCCTTTAGGATGGACTGGTTGGATCTCCTTGCAGTCCAAAGGACTCTCAAGAGTCTTCTCCAACACCACAGTTCAAAAGCATCAATTCTTCAGCACTCAGCTTTCTTTATGGTCCAACTCTCATATCCATACATGACTATTGGAAAAACCATAGCCTTGACTAGGACCTTTGTTGGCAAAGTAATGTGCCTGCTTTTTAATATGCTGTCTAGGTTGGTCATAACTTTTCTTCCAAGGAGTAAGTGTCCTTTAATTTCATGGCTGCCATCACCATATGCAGTGATTTTGGAGCCAAAAAATAAAAATAAAGTCTTCCACTGTTTCCCCATCTATTTGCCATGAAGTGATGGGACCGGATGCCATGATCTTAGTTTTCTGAATGTTGAGCTTTAAGCCAACATTTTCACTCTCCTATTTCACTTTCATCAAGAGGCTCTTTAGTTCTTCTTCACTTTCTGCCATAAGGTGGTGCCATCTGCATATCTGAGGTTATTGATATTTCTCCTGGTAATCTTGATTCCAGCTTGTGCTTCATCCAGCCCAGCATTTCTCATGATGTACTTTGCATATAAGTTAAGTAAGCAGGGTGACAATATACAGCCTTGATGTACTCCTTTTTCTATTTGGAACCATTCTGTTCCTTGTCCAGTTCTAACTGTTGCTTTCTGACATGCATACAGATTTCTCAAGAAGCAGATCAGGTGTTCTGTTATTCCCATCTCTCAGAATTTTCTATAGTTTATTGTGATCCACAAAGTCAAAAGTTTGGGCATAGTCAATAAAGCAGAAATAGATGTTCTTCTGGAATTGTTCTTTAGGTGACGAAAATGCCCTTCTTTCCTGTAGTGAATTAGGGGGACACAGTTAATGAGAATGCTCAGATATGATGATGGGTATCACAGAGCTTAGTAAATGCTTAACTAAGGCAGGATTGTTATGTCAAGGCATCTGGGTATGTGCACTGATGTTTTAGGGTCTGTGGACCCCTCCAAACTTTTGAAACTTGTGGAGGTGTCTCACCATTTGTACTTTGAGCTGGAATGTGAGAAGACAATTAACAACCTTTCTCCCTCTCTCTAGGCAACACAATTCTGCTATAGAAATTATTCCGTTATTTTCCTCTGGGTCAGGCCAATACCTGGGGTTAAAATCTCAGTATAATTGGGAACATACAAAGCCTGTGAAGAAATTATACCCTAAAAAACCTGTACGAATTAGCTGGCAGGAGTGTTCTATACAAGGACATTTTTTTTTTCCCCTAATCAACAGGGACATTTTTTTCTAATCAGAAGTGAAATCTACAGCAAGTGAATCATGTCATTGTGTTAGGAGCTAACTGTTCCTTTTTTTGCTCTCAACAATGTGGTCCTCCTTACCACTTGGATGGTGAGTGAGAAATTCCTACATCCCATCATACCATCTATTTCCTCAGACCTTTAAAAGCTCAGTAGCTATCCAGGTCTTCTTAGAAGCAGATGCCAAATCCAAATTTAGATGTGCAAGCAATTTATCAGGGGAAAGGCTTTTGCTTTTTTTGTAAGTTTTTTTTATGCTTACCTGTTTAAAGTCTTTACTAAGTTTGTTACAATATTGTTCTGTTTTATGTTTTGGTTTCTTTTTTTTTTTGTAAATTAATTTATCTATCTTAATTGAAGGCTAATTACTTTACAATATTGTAGTGGATTTTGCATTACATTCAGATGAATCAGTTATGGGTGCACATGTGTTCCCCATCCTGAACCCACCTCTCACCTCTCTTCCCATCCCATCCCTCAGGGTTGTCCCGGGGCACCAGCCCTGAGCACCCTGTCTCATGCATCAAACCTGTACTGGCAAACTCTTTCACATATGGTAATATACATATTTCAAAGCTATTCTCTAAAATCATCCCACCCTCTCCTTCTCCCACAGAGTCCAAATGTCTGTTCTTTACATTTGTGTCTCTTTTGCTATCTCGCATATAGTGTCATCATTACCATCTTTCTAAATTCCATATATATGAGTTAGTATACTGTATTGGTGTTTTTCTTTCTGACTTACTTCTGTCTGTATAATAGGTTCCAGTTTCACCCAGTCTGTATAATAGGTTCCAGTTTCATTAGAACTAATTCAAATGAATTCTTTTTAATAGCTGAGTAATATTCCATTGTGTATATATACCACAGGTTTCTTATCCATTCATCTGCTGATGAACATCTTGGTTGCTTCCATGTCCTAGCTATTGTGAACAGCGCTGGGATGAACATTGGAGTACATGTGTCTCTTTCACTTCTGGTTGTCTTCATTTCTTTTAGTTCTTTTTTCTTTTTTCCTCTCTGCTTCATTTATTTCCACTATTCTATCTTCCACCTCAGTTATCCTATCTTCTGCCTCAGTTATTCTACTGTTGGTTCCCTCCAGATTGCTTTTGATCTCAGTTATTGCATTATTCATTATTGATTGACTCTTTTTTTATTTCTTCTCGGTCCTTGTTAAAGATTTCTTGCCTCTTCTTAATCATTGTCTCTATTTATCTGTAACTCCATTCTGTTTTCAAGATTTTGGATCATCTTTACTATCATTATTCTGGATTCTTTTTCATGTAGACTCCCTGTCTCCTTCTCTTTTGCTTGGTTTGGTGGGCATTTATCATGTTTCTTTACCTGCTGAATATTTCTCTGTCTTTTCATTTTGTTTAGATTGCTGTGTTTGCGGTGGCCTTTCCGTATGCTAGAAGTTTGTGATTCCTCTTTATTGTGGAGGTTGCTCCCTGTGGGTGGGGTGGGATGGGTGGTTTGTCAAGATTTCCTGGTTAGGGAAGCTTGTGTCAGTGTTCTGGTGGGTGGAGCTGGATCTCTTCTCTCTGGAGTGCAATGAAGTGTCCAGTAGTGAGTTCTGAGGTGTCTATGGTTTGGTGTGACTTTGGGCAACCTATATTTTAATGCTCAGTGCTATGTTCCTACATTGCTGGAGAATTAGTGATGTATGTCTTGCTCTGGAAATTGTTGGCTCTTGGGTGGATCTTGGTTTCAGTGTAGGTATGGAGGCTTTTGGTTGAGCTCTTGTCAATTAATGTTCCCTGGAGTCAGGAGTTTTCTGGTGTTCTCAAGTTTTTGATTTAAGCCTCCTGCCTCTGGCTTTCAGTCTTGTTCTTACAGTAACCTCAAGATTTCTCCATCCTTACAGTACAAATGATAAAACATCTAAGTTAATGGTGAAAAGATTCTCCACAGTGAGGGACATCCAGAGAGGTTCATGAGTTACATGGAGAAGAGAGAGGGAGGAGGGAGATAGAGGTGACCAGGAGGAAAAGAGGGGGAATCAAAAGAGGAGAGAGCAATCTAGCCAGTAATCAGTTCCCTAAGTGTTCTCCACAGACCAGAACACCCAGAGAGATTGAGTTAAGTAGAGAAGAGAAGGGGAAGGGAAAACATAGAGGTGACCTGGGGGAGGAAAGGAGAAAGAGCAATCAAGCCAGTAATCATACCCCTGTGGGAAAATGGGAACTGAAGATTAGATTCCTAAAGGTACAAAATTAGTAACAAATACCGAAAAGCAAAGGTTAAAAACCTAGAGTAGAAGTTAGACTCTGAAAATACAATATTAAAAATACAAAACAAAATCAATCACAAAAATTATAACATATATATATGAAATATGCTTTAAAAATTGTGTCTTTTTATGCAAGGTAATAGTGGGCTATAAAAATGAAAATTAAAGGAGTAATAAAGACCTTAAAAATTAAAAAATGATAATATCAAAAATATATCTAGGAATTTCTCTGGAGCTGTTGAGGGTAGCGTGGGGTCAGTTCAGTTTCAGATAGTTCCTTGTTCCAGCTTATATTTCTTCTCAAGGTCTCTAGGCCTTTTCCAATGGTTAGTCAATGTTCAGTTCAGTTCAGTCGCTCAGTCGTGTTCGACTCTCTGCGACCCCATGAATCACAGCACGCCAGGCCTCCCTCTCCATCACCAACTCCCGGAGTTCACTCAAACTCATGTCCACAGAGTCGGTGATGCCATCCAGCCATCTCATTCTCCGTCATCCCCTTCTCCTCCCGCCCCCAACCTTTCCCAGCATCAGAGTCTTTTCCAGTGTTAACTGCAGGTTTTTAATCTGTTGTACCTGTCACTTCCAGAGCGGTTCCCTCTTCTTTGGGTTTTTATTGTTTGGCTTCCTCTGTTTGCAGTTCTCTTCAGTGTCTAATTTCTGCCCCGACACAAGGGGGTGAAGGTGGTCACTTATTTAGGCTCACTTGTTCAGTTGTGCTTAGAGAGGGAGGAACACTGCAAACAAGTATCACTGATTTGTGTGGGGAGCGCTCGAAGTGTATGGACCACACTGGGTTTTCCCCAGGTCACGGAATGTGTGCTTTCCCGGTCTACACTGCTCAGACTCCAGGTTGCTCTGCAGGAGAACTATCCAAAGCAGGCCCTGGGTTTCATGCACTTCCAAGGTCTAAGTTGCTCGGGTTCAGGTTCTCTGGTACTCCACAAAGGCACAGGCTCAGTTGGGCATCTGTTTTGTGCCCTTACCAGGTCTGAGCAGCTCAGGTGACCAGGTGCTTGGCGAGCACACTGTCCTAGGTGGGCAGGGAATCTTAATCACCTCCCCAGTCCCAGCTGCTCGGTTTCCTGGGTGCGCAGCAAAAGCACTGTTTCAGGAGTGTAGTGTGTCTCCTCTGGAGAGCTGACCTCTGGCTGCAACCCTCCTGGCAGATGTCAACTATCCAGGATCCCAGGAAGACTTGATTAGCAACTGGGAGCCTGCTCACAGTTTGGTGGAGGATGCCATCTCTGGGGCCAAGATTTCCCCTTCCCTTCTGGCTCTGGCTGTCGACCACCTGCCTCTCTGCTTCTAGTGGTGGGATGAGCCAGTTTGCAGCTGTCTGGCTCTCCTCTGGTGTTCGTTCTCTCAATCCTTTGTTCTGTGAGCAGGCCAGGCTGTGCCTCAGGTTAGAGCTTTTCACGATTAAGTTCTCTCTCTCTCTCTTTTTTTTTTTTTTTTCTTCTATCTCTGGCTATCTCACAGTTTGGGTTGCTATCTCACAATCCCTCAGATTGTCCTCAGGGCATTCAGGCCTTGTCCTTACCCTAAGCATGCAACCCACACCTCCTTGTTGAGCCCCTGCTCACTGATGGTGGATGCAAGTGTCTGGGTTACTCCTCTGCTTGGGGGTTGCAGTTAGGCCCGTATTCAGTGGGGTTTTTTGTTGTTGTTTTTTTTCCCTCCCGGTTATGTTTCCCTCTGAGATTCCAAAACTCCCCACAGACCCACCAGTGAGAGGGTTTCCTGGTGTTTGGAAACTCCTCCTCTTTCATGACTCCCTCCCCAGGATGGGTCTCCGTCCCTAACTCTTTGTCTCTCTTTTTGTCTTTTATATTTTGTTGTACCTCCTTTTGAAGGGAATCGGCAATCTTTGTGGGTGCATGGTGTCCTCTGCCAGCATTCAGAAGTTGTTTTGTGGAAGCTGCTCAGCATTCAAATAATCTTTTAATGAATTTGTGGCAAAGAAAGTGGTCTCCCCATCCTATTCCTCCACCATCTCAGCCCACTCCAACCATGCTTTGGTTTCTTGACTGCTACGTATGTGGAATCTTAGCTCCCCAACCAGGGATCGAACCCACACCCTCTGCATTGGAAGGTGAAGTTTTACCACTGGACAATGAGGAAGTCCCAGGTGTAAAACTCCTGAAGGATGAAGAGGGAGAGGGAAAGAGTGGGCAGGGAGACCTTGATGCATACTTGACACCTATGAGAGAAGAAGGGAAGGAAGATTGGATGAAAAGAGCCTCATACAATAACGTAGTACTGAGAATGCTATGACCTGTTCCAGAAGTGTCACATGCAGTGGTAATTGTTCAGCTCTAAAATCCTCTACTGTGCTCTGTCATTGTCTGGAAACATCCTGGGTAACTTGGGTGAATGCTTTGAGATTAATATGGAAGTAGTGGAAACAGTGTCAGACTTTAATTTTGGGGGCTCCAAATCACTGCAGATGCTGATCGCAGCCAGGAAATTAAAAGACGTTTATTCCTTGGAAGGAAAGTTATGACCAACCTAGATAGCATATTAAAAAGCAGAGACATTACTTTGCAAACTAAGGTCCATCTAGTCAAGGCTATGGTTTTTTCCGTGGTCATGTATGGATGTGAGAGTTGAACTGTGAAGAAAGCTGAGTGCCGAAGAACTGATGCTTTTGAACTGTGGTGTTGGAGAAGACTCTTGAGAGTCCCTTGTACTGCAAGGAGATCCAACCAGTCCATTCTAACGGAGATCAATCCTGGGTGTTCATTGGAAGGACTGATGCTAAAGCTGAAACTCCAATACTTTGGCCACCTCATGCAATGGGTTGACTCAATGGAAAAGAGTCTGATGCTGGAAAGGATTGGGGGTGGGAGGAGACGGGGACAACAGAGTATGAGATGGCTGGATGGCATCACCAACTCGATAGACTTGAGTTTGAGTGAACTCCAGGAGTTGGTGATGGACAGAGAGGCCTGGCATGCTGTGATTCATGGGGTCACAGAGAGTTGGACACGACTGAGCAGCTGAACTGAACTGAACTGATGGCCACCAGGATTATCACCGACAGCAGTTCTCCTCAGAGCATGTGTGAAGAACAAAACCATGTCTGCCACATTCAACATTAACTTGTTAACTCTTAGAAATTACACCATAGAATCATTCTTAGAATTAGAACAGGCCATAAAATATAAGGTCAGTAACCGATAGATTAAGGGATTCAATTTATGATGATAGAAAAAACACCAGACTGGAAGTTGGGAAAGTTGTGAACTCCTCTCAGACTCTACATTTTTCAGTTCAGTTCAGTTCAGTCACTCAGTCATGTCCGACTCTCCGCGACCCCATGAATCACAGCACGCCAGGCCTCCCTGTCGATCACCAACTCCCGGAGTACACTCAAACTCATGTCCACAGAGTCGGTGATGCCATCCAGCCATCTCATTCTCTGTCGTCCCCTTCTTCTCCCACCCCCAACCTTTCCCAGCATCAGAGTCTTTTCCAGTGAGTCAACTCGTCGCATGAGGTGGCCAAAGTATTGCAGTTTCAGCTTTAGCATCAGTCCCTCCAATGAACACCCAGGATCGATCTCCCAGAGAATGGACTGGTTGGATCTCCTTGCAGTACAAGGGACTCTCAAGAGTCTTCTCCAACACCACAGTTCAAAAGCATCGATTCTTCGGTGATCAGCCTTCTTCACAGTCCAACTCTCACATCCATACATGACCACGGGAAAAACCATAGCCTTGACTAGACGGACCTTGGTTGGCAAAGTAATGTCTCTGCTTTTTAACATACTATCTAGGTTGGTCATAACTTTCCTTCCAAGGAGCAAGCGTCTTTTAATTTCATGGCTGCAATCAGCATCTGCAGTGATTTTGCAGCCCAAAAAAACAAAGTCTGACACTGTTTCCACTGTTTTTCCATCTATTTCCCATGAAGTGATGGTCCCAGATGCCATGATCTTTGTTTTCTGAATGTTGAGCTTCAAACCAACCTTTTCACTCTCCTCTTTCACTTTCATCAAGAGGCTTTTGAGTTCCTCTACACTTTCTGCCATAAGGGTAGTGTCATCTGCATATCTGAGGTTATTGATATTTCTCTTAGTCTTCATTAAATGAAGACAATAGTAGAAAACCTTTTATTTAAAGCTATGCCACTGGTCATTGAAGAAAAATCACTAAAGGGAAAAAATTGCAATGACTTATGTCCTATATATTTTATTTGTGTATAATAAAAACAGCAACAACAAAATGCACACCATCTTTTGAACAAGGGTAAATGTTTGAGTTTGTATTTTCCATATTTGGAATTCTGCCTTTTTAATTTTTGTAATATGAGCTCCTGTGTGTGTGTTCAATGTCTCAGTCACATCCGACTTTTTGCAACCCCATGGTCTGCAACCCCAGTGTCTGCAATGCCCCCCTGCCAGACTCCCCTGTCCATGGAATTTTCCAGGCAAGAACACTGGAATGAGTTGTTATTTCTCCAGGGGATCTTCCCAACCCACATCTCTTGTGTCTTCTGCCTTGGCAGGCAGATTCTTTACCAGTATGCCATGTTAAAAGCCCTAACCTGAGCTCAAAGTACACCTAATTTTTATTCCATGTTTCTCCAATCTCTTTTAATTGTATTCTTACACTTGATTTGAAAATGATGCTTTAGCAACTCAGCTTTACTTAAACTGTCCAAGGAAACTTGCACTGTTTTATTTCGGAGTTCTTTGTAGTCATGTTTTATTTGCATGCATAAGTCTTAATTAAGCAAGTATAGGACCAATTCTTAGTAAAATATACTTCAAGTCATTAAATATAAATACTTTGAAACTATAGAACTTAGCCTAAAATCTGTTAGAATTTACAATGTTTATGGAAATGGAATGAGCTGGAATTACAAAGAGTAGGTGACATAATAAAGATGAATTAAGAAAACCTCTACAAATCTCAGGCTTCCCTGGTGGCTCAGATGGTAAAGAATATCCTGCAATATTGGAGACCTGGGTTCGATCCCTGGGTCAAGAAGATCCCCTGGAGAAGGAAATGGCAACCAACTCCAGTATTCTTGCCTGGAGAATCCCATGGACAAGGAACCTGGCGGGCTTACGGTCTGCGGGGTTGCAAAGAATCAGACATGACTGAGTGAGTAACACACATATACTACAATCTCAGTGGGCTTTTGGAGATTCTAAGTTGAAGGAATAAACAAATAATCCACAAGCACCAATCATCAGATTAATTTTTAAAGCTTTATACTTTGTATATCGTTTTTATACTTTGATTGCCTTTTATCTCCTTTCTGCCAAGATGTGGTTTCTACAAAACTGCCTTTTAGAATAATTTTTTTACAAAGATGCTCACATGCGCTAGGTATTTTCTGGGAAGCCATGGGTTATGTGTTTGCTTTCTAGAAAGGCACTCATACCCTAGCTTCTCTTCTATGATATCTTCGGTGACCTGCCTAGCTTTAGATTACTAATCCCTACTTTATCTCTTTTCATCATATACCAATTCTAAGTGGAAATTATTACCCTAAATGGTCAAAATAGCCCTAAAATTAATACTAATTCACAGTAGCTGTTTATACAACTTGATTTACACAACTGTATTTAAATGAATTTCTTAAGCAACATTTTTTCCCATTTTGAGGATCTTTCTAGCAGTTTGTGTATCTTTTACATTGCAAAATTTAGACAAAAGTGAGTTTGACTCTGTAAGCAAGCTTAGCCTCTTCCGACCTTTAATTTTTATTCAGAGACTTGAAAAGGAGGAGAGCCCAGAAAGTTGATCAACAGGTAAAAGTGATGCTGCTTTTCATGAAAATCAAGTCTTACTTTCTACTTCACATAATATGGTGCATGTTCTCATATCCTTTTTATTATGATGTCAGGTTCAAGTGCCTAAACAATTAAATGGTGTTCCAGATAACAAGTTCAGTGCAACAAATATTTCTTGATTCTTTATTGTGTCCTAGACAATATAGGAAAATGAAAAGATTCATAAAATACAGTCCTTACCCTAATGAAAATGACAATGAATTGGGTAGTTTTAAGACAAATAAATAATCATGCCATAAGGCAGAAAATCAATTCATTTAAGCAAACTGTATTGATTATAAAACAAAATAACCCAATACAAGGTGTAGCAGAAACTTTAGAAAGGAGGTTAGGATGCCAGTAGTTAGACTGAGATTTCATGAATGAGAAACAGCCACCAGAAAAAGACCTGGAAGAAGGGCATTCAAGGCAAAATGATCTCAAAGATAAACCCCTTAGACAAAAAGTAAACTTTTTATGTTTGAGGAACAGAATTAAGACTAAAGTTGCTAGAGTATAACAAGTTCAGGGGATTTTAATATGAAGTAAAAGAGGGATACCACAAGATGTCTTGTCTGGATTCAGTGTGAAGCCTGTAGTGGTTTTTAAGCAAGGAAGTTGCATTCTATTATTTTTGTTGATCACATTCTATAATTCTATGGTATTATTTATATATAACTTGCATGCATTCTAAGTCACTTTAGTTATGTCTAACTCTTAGTCATGTCTGATTCTTTGAGACCCCACGGACCATAGACTGTAAGGCTCCTTGTCCAAGGGACTCTCCAGGCAAAACACCGAAGTGGCTTGCTATGCCCTTCTCCAATATACAATGTATGTATTATATATTATGGAGCTTCCAAGGTGGTGCTAGTGGTAATGAATCTACCTGCCAAAGCAGGAGACACAGGAGATGAATGTTTGGTCCATGGGTAGAGAAGATTCCCTGGAGGAGAGCATAGCTACCCACTACAGTATTCTTGCCTGGAAAGTTCCATGGACAGAGGAGCCTGGCAGGCTATAGTTCATGGGGTCCCAAAGAGTCAGACACAACTGAGCAACTGAGCACTCATTCTGTATTATGATTACATAGAGATGATCCCTGAAATAACGTTTCAGTTAATATTTTTCAATTTTATGATGATGTGAAAACAATTCACATACTTTGAATATTGATCTTTCTTCCAGCTGGCAATAAGCAGGACTGTCTTGTGATGCTGGGCAGGGGCAGTAGCCAAGCTTCCGGACAGCTGCACAATCACAAGGATTAACAATGGATACACTTACAACCATTCTGTACCCACAAAACCATTCTCTTTTTCAATTTCAGTACAGAGTTCAGTGAATTACATGATATATTTAACTCTTTATTATAAAATAAACTTGTGTTAGATGATTTGCCCAACTGTAGGCTTCTCTAAGTGTTTTGAGCACATTTAATGTAGGCTAGGCTCAGCTCCAGTCCATTCTAAGGGAGATCAGTCCTGGGTGTTCATTGAAAGGACTGATGCTAAAGCTGAAACTCCGATACTTTGGCCACCTCATGAGAAGAGTTGACTCACTGGAAAAGACGCTGATGATGGGAGGGATTGGGGGCAGGAGGAGAAGGGGACGACAGAGAATGAGATGGCTGGATGGCATCACCGACTCATGGACATGAGTTTGAGTGAACTCGGGGAGTTGGTGATGGACAGGGAGGCTTGGCGTGTTGTGATTCATGGGGTCGCAAAGAGTCAGACACAACTGAACAACTGAACTGAACTGAGGCTCAGCTGTGATGTTTGGTTAAGTTAGGTTTATTAAATCCATTTTTGACTTACATTCCTTTCAACTCACAATGGATTTATCAAGGCATAAGCAAGCGAAGTCATAAATTAAATAATCATATTATTCCTTGTTTGTGGCTGTAGAGATAAAATTCATCATTATGAACGTTTTTCTTTTCTCTTGACTTTCCCCCAATATGGTTGTTTTTGTGATTCTACTCACTTATGACTTACTTCTGTAGGACCTCCAATGTAGGGTTTGATCTCATGAAGAGTTGACATCATTAGTTGACATCATTAGTTGACATCATTAGGACCATACTCTGATATGGTCCATAAATGTGCTACAGATGGTTGAAAAGTGAAAGTGTTTGTTGCTCAGTCATGTCCGACTGTTTGCAACCCCAGGGACTGTAGCCCACCAGGCTCTTCTGACCATGGAATTCTTCAGGCAAGTATACTGGAGTGGGTTGTCTGCCATTCCCTTCTCCAGGGGATCTTCTTGACCCAGGGATGGAATCTAGGTCTCCTCCATAGCAGACAGACTTTTTACTGTCTGAGCCACCAGGGAAGCCCCACTAGAGACAGGTAGTGATCACAAAATTCTCCAAGATCTCTTCTATATTTTTGTAGCTTATTTTTTAAGAAAGTAGGGACCAATGGATTGAATACAAGAATTATGAGCATCACTGCTGGGCCAAGACAGTTCAGAGCTAACATGTCTCCTCCATTTCTCTCTGTGGTCTGGAGGTTGTATGTTGAAGAAGTAAACTTTTGTCCTAAGCCATTGAGATTTCCAAAGGTTTTTTTTTTTTTTAATTGCAATTGTTTTGGTGTAAATTACGTTAACTAATAAAATAGGCAACCTATTCTTGTAGTGAAGAAAAGAAAATGAACCTGGAGAAGGTCTGCTTCTACACCTCCATTAGAAATACATAATATATTTCTCTCTTCTCACTGCTCTAGCATTCACTGTGTGAGACATGGATCATCCTTTACATCTGCTTAACCATTTAGAATTGTGCAGACTATCCAAACATATTATCTACTGTGATCTTCATTAGAAAGTGAGGGTGATTAATGAGGTTAAATACCCTGAATGCACCCAGCTTCCAGAAGAGAGAACTCTTTATTTCACTGTAAGTATGTGTGGACATAATGTTGAATATATGTATATATATTCATTCAGTCACTCAGTCATGTCTGACTCTTTGCAACCCCATGGACTTTCCCTGCCCTTAACCAACTCCTGGAGCTTGCTCAAACTCATGTCCCTCGAGTCGGTGATGCCATTCAACAATCTCATTCTCTGTCCATCCCTTCTCCTCCTGCCTTCAATCTTTCCCAGCATCAGGGTCTTTTCCAACGAGTCCGTTCTTCATATCAGGTGGCCAAAGTATTGGAGTTTCAGCTTCAGCATCAGTCCCTCCAATGAATATTTAGGACTGATGTCCTTTAGGATTGATTGGTTTTATTTCCTTGCAGTCCAAGGGACTCTCAAAAGTCTCCAACACCACAGTTAGAAAGCATCGATTCTTCAGCACTCAGCTTTCTTTGATTCTGAAGCTGAAGCTCCAATACTTTGGCCACTGATGTGTAAAGCTGACTCATTGGAAAAGACCCTGATGCTGGAAAAGACTGAAGGCAGGAGGAGAAGGGGATGACAGAGGGTTGAGATGGTTGGATGGCATCACCAACTCAATGGAAAGAGTTTGAGCAAACTCCAGGAGATGGTGAAGGACAGGGAAGCCTGGCATGTTGCAGTTCATGGGGTCACAAAGAGTCAGATACAACTGAGCCACTGAACAGCAACAACACACACATATATATTGAAACTTAAGTGTACCTTATCAAACAAATGAAATCCTGGTTTCTTTTTCTTCTGATTTCTAAATCTCTTGCCTGGGTAGCAATGAATAGTATTAGTGATTTATATTCTCCAATGCACAAAATTGCTTAAAGTTAGGAAAGCTGAGATAATAGTAATAATAATAATATAAGGAACAGAAGTCTGAGAGTCAGAAGACATAAGGGTGATTCTTGGCTGTGAACATACCAGTTGTGTGTCCTTGATCCTGTTAACTACTTCTGTAGGTCTCAGTTTCCTTATCTATGAAATAAAAGTACTGGGCAAAATAAGCTCAGATAACCTCTGTGGTTTAAAATGTTATACTTTATGTTGAAACAACTAGAGATCTCAGTAGTAGGAAAATTTTACTTCTTACTTTAGGAGCAAAGAAAATTATTGCATCTTTAGAATTCAGGAGTTGGACTGGTGGAAACATGATCTGTGTTAAATGAACTTGGAGAAGATTATCTTAAGCCATAGTGTCTTTCAGTAATACCATTTTTAAAATTTCACTGTTTGAGCTCTAATTTTTAAGGGCCATAAGGTGGAATACAATATTAAAACCTAGATTTTTATTCTCCCTTCGTTATAAACTTATCTCCTCATTTGGGGCAAGTTCTTATATTCCACAGTTTTTTATTGTTTTTTTTTAATGGCTATAATAGTACTGGCCTACTGCAAGAATCATTACAGGGAGTTCTTAGGAAAAATAAAGCACACATTTACATTCTTTTGGCTCACAGATTTGTATAATAATTAACTGGTGAGTTTCATTGAGAATCTACTGAGCGCTCAGTACTTATGTTCACCTGGAGAATTTGAGAAAATTTTATCATCCTAGCCTCTATACTCACCTTACAATGGTCCCATGAAGGAGTCATTTCCCCAAATCAGTGACTATTCATCAGCATGTCCCTAGGAAAAAAATATATTAACATTTATCTTTCTCTTTCATAAGTTTCTCTTCCTTGACTCTTAGCTCTTCTTCTATGTACTTTGAATATCCTACCAATCCTGTTCCCTTTGCCAGTAAAGGTCATTCTAGTCAAAGCTGTGGTTTTTCCAGTAGTCATATACACATGTGAAAGTTGGACATCTGGCTGAGCGCTGAAGAATTGATACTTTCGAATTGTGGTGCTAGAGAAGACTCTTGAGAGTCCCTTGGACTGCAAGGAGATCAAACCAGTCAATCCTAAAGGAAATAAACCCTGAATTTTCTTTAGAAGGACTGACACTGAAGCTCTAATACTTTAGCTACCCAATGAGAAGGGCTGACTCACTGGAAAAAGACCCTTTTGCTGGGAAAGACTGAAAGCAAAAGGAGAAGAGGAAAGGCAGAGGATGAGATGGTTAGATAGCATCACTCACTCAGTGGACATGAATTTGAGCAAACTACAGGAGATGCTAGATGACAGAGGAGCGTGGAATGCTGCAGTTCATGGAATCACAGAGAGTAGGATATGGATACAATTTTGCTACTGAACAGTGGCAACAATCCTGTTCCCTCCTACCCTTCTCAGATGCCAGGAACCAGGCTTTCTCTAACACTGCTTTCCCCACTGCTCCCCTCTGCAAATGAAGATCTTTTTTGTGTGAAAAATGGATAACATATTCTTCAAATATGTAAATAATTAATATCACTAAAGGATTTATTAACAGCTGTAATGGATCAAACCAAAAGGAAAAGCATAATATTTTTTTTTTCAAAAACAATTTTAGGATTCTTTACTTAAAAACAACCTTATCTTAAAATGGAGTAACTTTGGTTTTACGAGCAGCAAGCAAAGTACAGAAGCAAAAATGCATTACAGGACCATTAAGTTCTACATTAGGTCACAGTGTCTAATCTGAAATCACACCCATAATATCATTTTTCAGGATATCTGGGAAAATAAATTAAACTTATATATATGAGTAGGTAAAATTGCAGATCTTAAATCCAGTTGGGAGGGAACTGTCCTAATATTTACTGAATGTGCAGTGTGCTCCTGACACTGTGAAAGAAGTTTTCACATATATTATCTTTTATCTGTACAGTAACCAAATGGTTAGATATGATGCTTTTTTATATATAGATAGAGAACAGTGTTTGAGAAAGATTAAGCAATTTGCTGAAGGTTACAAAGTCAGTAAGTAGCAGAACTGGGATTTCATTTCCAGGTCTATCTGACTACAGAATCCACACTTTCCTTCTCAATCATTTTACATCTTCTAGTTTCTGAAATGATGTTTTGAAAAGAGCTGTAAGCCCCTGAGGCTGGCCCTGTTTAAAGCTCTATAGAATCACACTTTTAACTCTTATTATTTGCCAAATGACATTATTTAAATTTTAAAACATCTCTCTCAGTGAGAACCATATTTCCCTGTTCCACCTAGGTCTCCTGTAAACAAAAATGCTCTGAAAAAAAAAAAAGAAGAAAAAGAGAAAAGCAGAATTTACTACACCTACAACACAGGTATGATTACATTTAAGCACCACTTAAACCTATTTTTTTCCCTGCTTATTTAATGTAACTTTCACAAAAGTAATAACCCCAGGGAAAGAAATGCAGACATTTCTTTTTTGTGGGGAAGCCTCTCATGAAATGAAAGCTTTATTATTTTATCTTTTACTTTAAGGAAAATCTGTGAGCAATTTTATTCGTATTTTTAGTTTTACAGATTCTACAGTTTAAGAAGTTAGGCTAGATTTTGGAACTGAGTAAGCCAATCAACTGGATTCACTACACTTCCAGGATGTACTGCTTTAGAATGCTTTTTTCTTGGGCTTGAAACTATGGGAAGTCTGATGAAGGTCAGAATATTTAGTAGTGAGTTTGAGAGCATATATTCATATATACGGAATTCCTCAACTTTTTTTTTTTTTTTTACCTAAAAGATATTAATCAACATCACAAAAAGGGAAACAAAAGAGAATTATCTCACTTGCTAGTATAGAGCAAAACTCTCTAAGATAGCAACAGAACACACCATGACATTAAAAGTAACACTATATCACAACTCCAAATAATAAACACAACATATCCAAGCTCCAAAGTGAGTTTTTTCTTGAATATAGTTTAAAAGACAGTTTAAATTATTTTTTCTATTCATATTTTTCATATTAACAAGTATTAGTATGTTAATAAAAAGCATCTCAGTAATTGTTAATATTAGAAAACAAGTTCTGAAAGAGATGGGAATTAGAGACCACCTGACCTGCCTCTTGAGAAACCTGTATGCAGGTCAGGAAGCAACAGTTAGAACTGGACTTGGAACAACACACTGGCTCCAAATAGGAATAGGAGTACGTCAAGGTTGTATATTGTCACTCTGCTTATTTAACTTATATGCAGAGTACATCATGAGAAATGCTGGGCTGAATGAAGCACAAGCTGGAATCAAGATTTCCAGGAGAAATATCAATAACCTCAGATATGCAGATGACACCACCCTTATGGCAGAAAGTGAAGAAGAACTAAAGAGCCTCTTGATGAAAGTGAAAGAGGAGAGTGAAAAGGTTGGCTTAAGCTCAGCATTCAGAAAACTAGGATCATGGCATCTGGCCCCATCACTTCATGGCAAATAGATGGGAAAACAGTGAAAACAGTGGCTGACTTTATTTTTTTCAGCTCCAAAATCACTGCAGATGGTGATTGCAGCCATGAAATTAAAAGACACTTACTCCTTGGAAGAAAAGTTATGACCAACCTAGATAGCATATTGAAAAGCAGACACATTACTTTGTAAACAAAGGTCCATCTAGTCAAGGCTATGTTTTTTCCAGTAGTCATGTATATATGTGAGAGTTGAACTGTAAAGAAAGCTGAGCACAGAAGAGTTGATGCTTTTGAACTGTGGTGCTGGAGAAGACTCTTGAGAGTCCCTTGGACTACAAGGAGATCCAACCAGTCCATCCTAAAGGAGATCCTGAGTGTTCATTGGAAGACTCATGTTGAAGCTGAAACTCCAATACTTTGGCCACCTGATTCGAAGAGCTGACTGATTTGAAAAGACCCTGATGATGGAAAATATTGAAGCAAGAGAAGGGGACGACAGAAGATGAGATGGTTGGATGGCATCACCGACTCAATGCACATGAGTTTGGGTAAACTCGGGGGGTTAATGATGGACAGGGAGTCCTGGCATGCTGCGGTCCATGGGGTCACAAAGAGTCGGAGATGACTGAGCGACTGAACTGAAGGGCAAATAAAGATTTTAGCTTAGTGACAACGGGATAAAAAGTGTTGTCTATTATTCCACATTGTTATTTGAAATCTTCACCTGAAAATGATTAGAATGTTTATCCAGAAGTATGAACGCTTAACAACAGTTAACAAAAAGTTAAAAAAATTAAAATCATTGCAGAAGAATTTATTTTTTCAGATGTTAAAATGTGTTATAAATTTTTAGTGAATAAAATACTTTTATACTGTTGAATAAACAAATGGTTCAATATAATAACATAAAGAATGCCAAAATAGAAAATTTGTTAAACATTAATATTTTGAATTAGTGATTATTCATTATTAAATTTTGTGACAAGTCCTGGGTGTTCATTGGGAGGACTGATGTTGGAGCTGAAATTCCAATACTTTAGCCACCTGACGCCAAGAACTGACTCATTTGAAAAGACCCTGATCCTGGGAAAGATTGAGGAGGAGAAGGGGACAACAGAGGATGATATGGTTGGATGGCATCACAGACTCCATAGACATGAGTTTGGGTAAACTCTGGGAGTTGGTGATGGACAGGGAGCCCTGGCGTGCTGTATTCTGTGGGTCGCAAAGAATCAGACACGACTGAGTGACTGAACTGAACGGAACTGAACTGAACGAACTGGGGCAAAAAAGTCTAAAAGGTGGACTATTGTAAATCTCCAGGTGGAATTAGCTAATTAAATAGAAAAATAAATCCACATAACTACTAAAGAAAAATTTAGGTTACTATTTCCACAATATTGTAGCAGTAATTTTTAGAGGGTATCTTGAAAGCTATAAATTGTCAAAGAAACAATGGTTAATTGAAAATATGTTAATATTAACAGTAAAAATCTCTATTGAGCAAGTTGACTTCAAAAGAGGCCCATTATACATTTTAAGTGAAAAAAATCATTTAACAGAGCATTGTGCATCTTAAAATATTTTATTTGTATGTGTGGGTTTGTCTCAATGTGAATAAATTTCAGTGTGCCTACACATGTCTATATAAACAATGACTAGAAATCTATTCAACAAAATGTCATTAGGTATTACCTTAGGACAGTGGAATCATGGACATTATCTTTTTGCATTATCTGACTCTTCTACAAGGATTATATATTATACTAACATATTTTTCAAAGCTATTTTAATTCTTGTGAAGGATTAATTTTTGGTTACTTAACATACTCTGTATAATTTTCAGTCTTGACTCATTCATGGATAAAAACAAACAATATAAAAGATTCTTAAAATGGAAATGATAAAACTCTGTTGACAGACATTAAATAAGAACTAAATAAGTGGAAAATGAAAACTGAAAGTGAAGTCACTCAGTTATGTCCAACTCTTTTACAAACCCATGGGCTGTAGCCTACCATGCTCCTCTGTCCATGGGATTATCCAGGCAAGAGTATAGGAGTGGGTTGCCATTTCCTTCTCCAGGGGATCATCCTGACCCAGGATCAAACCCAGTTTTCCCACATTGCAGGTAGATGCTTTACCATTTGAGCCACCAAGGAATGCAGATAAGTGGAGAAGACCTAAATAAAGACACTAAATAGGTAAATATTTATGAAAAAGAAAAGTCAACATGGTAGAAATGTGAATTCCCCCATGAATTCTGGTAAATCCTATACTTTACATTAATATATATATCTTGAATAAACTTCTAGTCATTGGGCCTTAGAAAGCATCACTATGAACACAGCTAGTAGAAGGTGATGAAATTCCAGTTAAGCTGTTTAAAATCCTAAAAGATGAAGCTGTGAAAGTGTTGCTCTCAATATGCCAGCACATTTGGAAAACTCAGCAGTGGCCACAGGCCTGGAAAAGGTCAGTTTTCATTCCAATCCCAAATAATGTTCAAACTACCACACAATTGCACTCATCTCAAACGCTAGCAAAGTAATGCTCAAAATTCTCCAAGCGGGCTTCAATGGTCCATGAACCATGAACTTCCAGATATTCAAGCTGGTCTTCGAAAAGGCAGAGGAATCAGAGATCAAATTGCCAACATCCATTGGTTCATTGAAAAGGCAATAGAGTTCCAGAAAAACATCTACTTTGGCTTTATTGACTATGTCAAAGCCTTTGACTGTGTGGATCACAACAAGCTGTAGAAAATTCTTCAGGAGATGGAAATACCAGACTACCTTACCTGACTCCTGAGATACCTTATGCAGGCCAAGAAGCAACAGAACTGGACATGGAACAACAGACTGGTTCCAAATCGGGAAAGGAGCATGTCAAGGCTGTACATTGTCACCCTGCTTATTTAACTTATATACCGAGTACATCATGTGAAATTCCAGGTTGGATGAAGCACAAGCTGGAATCAAGTTTGCAGGTAAAAATATCAATAACCTCAGATACACAGATGACACCACCTTTATGGGAGAAAGTGAAGAAGAACTAAAGAGCCTCTTGATGAAAATGAAAGAGGAGAGTGAAAAAGTTGGCTTAAAGCTCAAGATTCAGAAAACTAAGATCATGGTATCTGGTCCCATCACTTCATGGCAAATAGATGGAGAAGCAGTCATAGATTTTATTTTGGGGGCTCCAAAATCACTACAAATGGCGACCTCAGCCATGAAATTAAAAGATGCTTGCTCCTTAGAAGAAAATCCATGACCAACCTAGACAGCATATTAAAAAGCAGAAACATTACTTTGCCAACAAAGGTCTATCTAGTCAAAGCTGCAATTTTTCCAGTAGTTATATATGGATGTGAGAGTTGGACCATAAAGAAAGCTGAGCACTGAAGAATTGATGCTTTTGAACTGTGGTGTTAGAGAAGACTCTTGAGAATCCCATGGACTGCAAGGAGATCCAACCAGTCCATCCTAAAGGAAATCAGTCCTGGGTGTTCATTAGAAGGACTTTTGCTGAAGGTGAAACACCAATACTCTGGCTGCTGCTGCTGCTGCTAAGTCACTTCAGTCGTGTCCGACTCTGTGCGACCCCATAGATGGAAGCCCACCAGGCTCCCCCGTCCCTGGGATTCTCCAGGCAAGAACACCGGAGTGGGTTGCCATTTCCTTCTCCAATGTGTGAAAGTGAAAAGTGAAAGTGAAGTCGCTCAGTCGTGTCCGACCCTTAGCGACCCCACGGACTGCAGCCTACCAGGCTCCTCCATCCATGGGATTTTCTAGGCAATAGTACTGGAGTGGCTTGCCATTGCCTTCTAATACTCTGGCTACCTGATGCAAAGAACTGACTTATTTGAAAAGACCTTGATGCTGGGAAAGATTGAGGCAGAAGGAGAAGGGGACAACAGAGGATGAGATGGTTGGATGGCATCACAGACTCAATGGACATGAGTTTGGGTAAACTCTGGAAGTTGGTGATGGACAGGGAGGCCTGACATCTTGCAGTCCATGGGGTCACAGAGTAGGAATTGACTGAGCAGCTGAACTAAACTGATTATAGGTTCAGGAATAAAGAAGTTAACCAATGAAACAAAACAGAAAGTGCAGAAATTAAAGTAAATATATATGTAACAAATGTGAGAAAAGAATGGGGTAGTCAAGAATGGAGCTAGGCAGGGAGTATCAGTTAACTGGAGGAAAAAATGTAGTTGGATATATAAGAGGCACATCTAGGCAGTTTACTATGATTGTTCAGAAATTTATACTTATAATTTCAAATAAAAAATTTGGTATAATTGTCTTAATTTAGATGTTTTCATTTTGTTTTGTCTTCTCTTTTTGGCAGTATAAACTAGAGGGAATTATCTACCTGACCTAGAGTCAATTTTAAAACCAGCAAAAGAGCACCCATGAACTTGATTTGATTTTCCCAAAGCCAGTGCTAATTTTCATCCTTGTTTTATGCTACTTAAATGAGTCATTTACCTTTGCCTTAAGGCAAGGAAGTGTAAGTGGGATAATCTGTTAAAATATAAATGTATGTGTGGCTTTTCCTTAATTTCCTTTCTTCCCATTCAAGCAAGTAATAAGACCTATGTATTCATCACCTTAAATATGGATAATTTCATAGGTAAGACATCAGATACCAGCTCCTTTCTCTGCTCAGTAAATGCCAAGCACATTGAAGAGACTCTGGGTTCAGAATTAAAAAGGAGAGAATTCTTAGAAATTTGGAAGAAACAAAGATGGGTGAACCTTGCCATTCGTGGACCTTCATGATCTGCTATGTGGAGATGCCCTGGCGAGAAGGTAGTACCTCAAGAGTTTGAAAGCATGTCGTATGAGGGGAGCTGGGACACTGAATGGAGCCATCCACCTCTGCAAAAATGTCCATGCCCGCTAATAGCTCATGAGTGGACTTCTGGCAGTTATAGCAAATGGGAACAGCAGCAGGTGTCATAATGCAGGTCAAGATTTAAGGTCCTGCCCCTGTTTCAGAAGTTACTTAGTCTTCCCAATTTCTAGAGCCATTTTGTTGAAAGGAAAGGCCTTGGCACTGATTAAAATAGAATGTCCTTCCAGAGGGTATTTATTGGAGTCGGCAGGGAGAGGTTTAGAGGCGGCTTTGAAAGTGAAAGTCATTCAGTTGTGTCTGACTCTTTGTGACCCCATGGACTGTAGCCTGCCAGGCTCCTCTATCCATGGAATTCTCCAGGCCAAAATACTGAAGTGGGTGGCTGTTCCCTTTTCCAGGGGATCTTCCCAACCTAAGGATCAAACCCAGGTCTCTTGCATTGCAGGTGGATTCTTTACCATCTGAGCTACCAGGGAAGATTTATATTGATTTAAACAAAATTTTAAAACAGCCTTTGTTTCTTGCTCTCCAGAGTTTTCAGATTAATATTCATTATTAATATTCATGTATGGTATATGCTTGATAATAATACTTATTGAGTCAACAGGGCTGACTTGACAGAACTTCAAGGGTCCCACATGGAAGTACTGTGTTTGTTTAGATTGAGTTGATATCTTCAAAAACATGGAAATAGAATGATCTTTAGTATGTATACACACTTGTAGAATTTTAGGAAGAAAAACAAACAAAAACTATTTAAGCTGATCTCATTTTTTTCAGATGGAAAAGAATCTGAAATCGAAAGCCACAAAATGGCCTTGAATATCACCAAGGTTGAGCAATAAATGGGACTAGGGTGTGGAATGTGGCTCCTGCACTACCAGACTCTCCAGGTTATATTCATAAAGCTCCTAAGCCAGGCTGACCGTCCGTCCAAAAGTGATTGAGAAGAGGAAACCTTTGCCTTCATTCACGGCAAGTTTTCTCAGTTATTACTGCTGCTTTCAGAAAATAGTATTCTTTCAGTAGCTCGTCTACCACATGATATTATTCTTCACAGCCTTGAAGGTTTTGGATCTATTTGTTGGATTTGTCATCAGGCCCCACTATCATCATTCATCAGTTCATGTGTGAGGCCTGAGATGAGAGATTGTTCTAGGAGGAAAAAGAGATGAATTGAGTTTACTAACAGCCTGATGCTTTTGAACTGTGGTGCTGGAGAAGACTCTTGAGAGTCCCTTGGACTGCAAGGAAATCCAACCAGTCCATTCTAAACAAGATCAATCCTGGGTGTTCATTGGAAGGACTGATGCTAAAGCTGAAACTCCAATACTCTGGCCACCTCATGCGACAAGTTGACTCACTGGAAAAGACTCTGATGCTGGTAGGGATTGGGGGCGGGAGGAGAAGAGGACGACAGAGAATGAGATGGCTGGATGGCATCACCAACTCTGTGGACATGAGTTTGAGTGAACTCCGGGAGCTGGTGATGGACAGGGAGGCCTGGCGTGCTGTGATTCATGGGGTCGCAATGAGTCGGACACAACTGAGCGACTGAACTGAACTGAACCGAACAGCTTGCAAGAGAGACATAGAGACGTTGGAGCGAAGTCAGCCTCATTTCTGGGCTCATGTAGCAGCATGAACACCACGATGCTGAAAGACGGGGATTTCCCCTTTCAGTCTGTGGCTGTGCACAGTTACAACCGGAGAGACTGCAGTGAGACACGCACATCTCGGCGGCAGTGAGCTACGGCGGAGGATGGGTGGATGCAAGAAGGAGACGGGGCCCTGGGTCCAGCCTACAGCTCTTTCTGGGAAGACAGTAGGACCTGCGACAGCGGTGAGGCCTCTCTCTGCTGCTCCTCCTCAGCAGCACAGCATCATCATCGTCCCCAGAGAGAGCGAGGAGTGATGGGCCCTCCAAGAGAGCAGAGAGGATGCAGCTGAGCACATGGGCAACACCCTCTTAGGACCCACGGAAATAATCCATGGCAAGAGGTAGAACCTGTCAGTTTCTCTGACAGAGGGCTAGAACTGTAGAAAAAGAATCAGAAATGGTTAATGTGATCCAGTTTTTACCCACGGGCTGCTAAGGGGCTTTAAGACCATTCAAATAAAATAAAATGAGACCAAACTAGAGAATTCCCCAAGCAGACAAAACCATTTAATCCACATGCATGTCTGCCTGTGTTTTTAGTTTTTCAGCGGTGTCTGACTCTTTGTAACCCGATAGATTGTAGCCTGCCAGGCTCCTCTGTCCATGGGACTCTCCTAGCAAGAATACTGGAGTGGGTTGCCATTTCCTCCTCCAGGGGATCTTTTCAACCAAGGGATCAAACCCGAATCTGTCCTAGGTCTCCTGAATTGGCAGGCAGATTCCTTACTATTTATGCCACCTAGGAAGCCCATTTCTTATAAGTCCCTCTGATAACCAAAAAATAAACTTTATTATCTTCTTAAATGGTGTAACACAAGCACCTTTAAACTGCTGTCTAAAACCACTTATGGTAATAAATAATCTTTGTAAAAGTTAGATGACTTCCTGCTTTTCACTTCTTAAGTCACCCTGTTATGTCATGCCTCTGAGCTTCACATTGGTTTTGAATATTTGAAGACTCCTTGTTCACAAACTGGGCTTCCCTGGTAGTTCAGATGGTAGTAAAGAATCTGCCTGCAATGCAGGAGACCCGGATTCAATCCCTGGGTCAGGAAGATCCCCTGGAGGAGGAAATGGCAATCTACTCCAGTATTCTTGACTAAAGAATCCCATGGACACAGAGCCTAGCAGGCTAGAGTCCATAGGGTCACAGAGTTGAACACAACCAAGTGACTGAGTATGCACGCAGTTCACAAACTGTTATTTTGTGCACAGTAAACCCTTACTGAATACTTTTATTGATTTGGCTTTAATTTATACCGTTTTTAAATTTTTGACAAGACAGAGGGATTCGACTGGAGCAATCATTTAGTATTTTCCATTTTTATATAACTGCTTTGCCCTCCCCAGTTCCTACTCTCCTCTCCACCTGGCTCAGACTTTCTTTTCCCAATGTGTAGTGTGAACTTAGACTCTATTTTGAAACGCTTCTTAATCTGAACCTCAATGACTTTCTGATCTCTACCACTGAGTTTTAATTTATTCTATGCTGCTGCTGATGCTGCTGCTAAGTCACTTCAGTCGTGTCCGACTCTGCGCGACCCCATGGAAGGCAGCCCACCAGGCTCCTCTGTCTCTGGGATTCTCCAGGCAAGAATACTGGAATGGGTTGCCATTTCCTTCTCCAAGGCATGTGTGCATGCTAAGTCACTTCAGTTGTGTCCGACTGTGCCACCCTATGGACGGCACCCCACCAGGCTCCTCTGTCCACGGGATTCTCTAGGCAAGAATACTGGAGTGGTTGCCATTTCCTTCTCCATTATGCTATGCTACCTAGTCTTATTGGTCATCTTTTCATGTGTATCTAATTCTCCCCTCATAGACTGTAATCATCTGGATTTTGTCTGTGAATAACCACCACTCAGTAGAGCGCCTTAAACCTTGTAAACTTTTGATAAATGTCTATTGCTGGTTTTATTGACGTCAAGTTTAAGGTTTAGTTAAACATTCTGTATCTAACTGAAAAAAACACAGTAATAGAATTGTAAAAATAGCTGTTTCTCCACTTGTGTGTTCCATAAATTAAAAAAAAATTCTTAGTTGTTTGCACTGACAATTAAGACTGTCTGCTTTAGATTCTCTCCCAATGCAAAATTAATATGGTATAATATCAATAACACCTTGAACAGATGCAAAGCAGTTTTCAGTTTTTTATTTTCTTTGTTTTGTGCTGTGCTAAGTCTCTTCATTGTGTCCAACTCTTTGTGACCCCATGGACTGGAGCCAACCAGGCTTTTCTGTCTATGGAGGTTTCTAGTCAAGAATACTGGAGTGGGTTGCCATGCCCTCCTCCAGGGGATCTTCCTGACCCAAGGATGGAACTCTTATCTCTTATGTCTCTTGCATTGGTAGGTGGTTCTTTACCTCTAGACCCACATGCTAAGTATTCCTAAATACCTCCTAATTTAAAAGGAATCAGTGAGTAGGGGACAGTGATCTATCTACTGTTATCTGCAATCTATCTATTGCAGGTAAGCTACAGAAAATAAATGCAGTATTTTTTAGATGCTGATTTAAAAACAAAAGATTTTAAAATTAGATTACAAATTAAAAGCAGCCAAAACACCACATTTCACACTTTATTTAAAATGTGAGCTAGTTAAGTTTGTTTATTTCAAACTTAATAATCACATGTGAAGGTTGATTATCTTTCTTTTGGAAAAGATTTCCCCGAGGACTTTAAAAAGATGAGTTCCCTGACACCTTTAAAATCTGGATCAACCAAACCAAAGTCCACTCCAGGATAAACAAAGAAGACATTTAAAAGCCACCAATGTCTCCATCCATTTCATGCCTTCACAGAAAATTTAGGGCTGGTCCTCACCTGACCTCTGCTTACCTATTAGCCCCAGGATGTGTCCTTCACTCCAATGAATGTTGCTGTCTTACCATTTCTGGAGGGTGCCTGAGCTTTCCTGCTCTGCCCCTTGCATTTGTCTTTTCACCCTTAGAGAGGTCTCCTTTGCTCTCTTTACAGACATAGTCAGCAGACATGTCTCACCAGTCCCTCTGCCCAAAGTGTTTCTCCCTGAATTCTTGGCAGTCCTCTCATTCCCAGTCTCTAGCATGCATGCCTGCGTGCCAAGTCGCTTCAGTCGTGTCCAACTCTTTGAGACCCTGTGGACTGTTGCCCACAAGGCTCCTCTGTCCACGGGATTCTCCAAGCCAAAATACTGGAGTGCGTTGCCATTTCTTCCTCCAGGGGATCTTCCCGACCCAGAAATCAAACCCACGTCTCTTATGTCTCCTGCATTGACAGGCTAGTGCTTTACCACTAGTGCCGCCTATGGAGGCTTCCCAGCTCCCCTACAGTTTAATGCTAATCTATATTTACTTAATTCTTATGTGTGCTGCATTCTCAGTTATGTCCAACTCTTTGTGACCACTGGGTTGTAGCCTGCCAGGGTCCTATGTCCATAGAATTTTCCAGGCAAGAATACTGGAGTGGGCTGCCATTTCATTCTCCAGGGAATCTTCCCAACCCAGGGAATCAAGCCGAATCTCTTTGGTCTCCTGCATTGGCAGGCAGATTATTTACTACTGTGCCACCTGAGAAATTCATTCAGTTCAGTTCAGTTCAGTTCAGTCGCTCAGTCGTGTCCGACTCTCCGTGACCCCAAGGCATGCCAGGCCTCCCTGTCCATCACCAACTCCTGGAGCTCACTCAAACTCATGTCCACAGAGTCAGTGATGCCATCCAGCCATCTCATTCTCCGTCGTCCCCTTCTCCTCCCGCCCCCAAACTTTCCCAGCATCAGTCTTTTCCAGTGAGTCAACTCGTCGCATGAGGTGGCCAAAGTATTGCAGCTTCAATTTGCTTATTTGTTTACATGTTTATTGTTGGATTGCCCATATAAGTATTAGTTCTTTGAGATCTTATTTGTCTTGCTGTGTGGTTCTAAATTCCCCAATTCCTGTCACATAGACTACCCTCATAAAAGAGGAATGAGTTTTGAAATGTTCTGTTAATGCATGTAAAAAGCAGCATGTTGACATCAGGTGAGAATCAGGAGACATTTGAGATAGTCTGGAATTTGAGAAGCTGAAGAAGACCATCAGTAGAGACTTTGCTTCTAGCTTTCCCACTGAGCTAGCCATGAGATTCACAGTGGGTGACTTTGGATGACGTATTTGAGATCCTTCAAGGTTTTAAAACTCTGTAGTTCTGAGATTTATTGACTGCTTTAGATGCAAACGATTAGATTGTGATACTTTTCTAAGATAATCAATAGCCTATGCCTAATTTTCTTTTGTTTTAATTTTTTTGAGCATTAGCTGTCTGACTTCTCTCCAGCAACTTTTTTTTTTTTTTGGTTGGTGGGGGAGGCAGATGTTTCTGTATTTGTCAATTTCTTCATCTGTAAATGGATAGAGTGGGAGGAGAAAGAGTCACTAACAGTTCCTTTGGAGTTTTTCTCTTTTTTTTGGCTTTTTTGTTTTTACTTCTTTTGTTCTTATAATATAAAGTGGTATGAAGGAGAAACCAAGAGAAAGAGAAATAGACACCAACAGCCTACCTTGTGGAGAGTCTTCCAGTGGATGCTAGTAAGCCCATTGCTACTTGCTGATGATTGAAGCCAACTTCCTTTTATTACTTGCAGGTAGAAATATACACATTTTCTGTTTCTTCTGCAACATAACTATTCAGTAAGTTTCCAAGTGCATTAGCTGGTTTTAGACAACCGGTATGGCATTTGTCACATAGAAAGGCATACCTAAATGTTTACAAACATGGTCTTTAAAATAAAAGCTTTAAATGATAGTTGTTTAATATCCGAGAGTGAGATAGTGTGGAAACAATTGTATAGGTGGAGTCAGCACAAACACTGGAGGACTGGGCATGCTTCTACAGTTTTAGGCTTTTCTAATGTCTTAGTCACTGATACTTTTAGAATCCTGTTTTCCTTTTCCCACTAAATTTTGCCCAATACAAGCATCCTTATTTCTGTCCCTTTTGAACTGGTAACCTGATGGAGCAGATGGGTTACTTGGAGTATCACATGGTTTTAGGAGCATCTACTTCTGCATTCACATGGAAGATTCATCAGTGGAAAACCAAGGTCTATAGCAGTCAAGGGGATGCTGGCAGCTGGCATCAAATTCACATATATGAATGTGCCCTTAGCTAAACTGTTGTATTTTCTATGGCTTTGCCCTATCCTAAAAGAAAGGTTGCTGCAGCTAAGTCACTTCAGTCGTGTCCGACTCTGTGTGACCCCATAGACGGAAGCCCACCAGGCTCCCCCATCCCTGGGATTCTCCAGGCAAGAACACTGGAGTGGGTTGCCATTTCCTTCTCCAATGTGTGAAAGTGAAAAGTGAAAGTGAAGTCGCTCAGTCGTGTCCAACCCTTAGCGACCCCACGGACTGCAGCCTACCAGGCTCCTCCATCCATGGGATTTTCTAGGCAAGAGTACTGGAGTGGCTTGCCATTGCCTTCTCCGAAAATAAAGGTTAGGGTTCACCTAATCAAATCCTCTTGATTTAAAAGTAACCATGCTGTTTTCAGAGTAAAAATAGTTGATTCATTAAATGCACTGATTAAGAGTTGTCTAGATATGTATCCTAGCCCTACCACTATTTTCTGATTTTGGAAATTTTAACATCTTAGTGCCTACTACCTCGTCAGTAGAGCTGATAAAATATAGTACCAGGAGCTGTGATAAGTATTTTACGTTCATTTTCTATTTAAGGAAGCATCCCCCTAAAATGGGAATCTTTGAGCAAGCAGATGACTTTGGGAGAGATACATTTGAAGACATGAGATAAAAAAGAAAAGGGTTCTTACACCTAACCATGACTCAACTAGGTTTATCCTGTGATAACTAGTGCAATGGGGTTTTACTTTCTGAGACAAAAGAGACTGTCAAAAAGGAGAAAGTCTTTCATAACCCATTAACTGAAAGAAAATTATGCCACCACTAATTATCTTCTTTAAGCATTTTTTAAACACCAGAGTGTCTCGCTCCTGAAAATAGGATTTGTAAATTTTAGGCATATGTGAAGACCTTTCTTAAACTTGTTGACTGATAATGTGAATCATCAGAAATATTGAGCAGGAGGGGGCAACTGAGATGAGAGAGAAAAAGTGGGTTTTCAGTCTCTATCACATTTAGAGGCAATATAAGCATTCTGTAATGTGCTGATAAATAAAATACAAATTATCTTCTTATTAATTATTTCAAGTTGCCTTACAGAAATGAGCAATTAATACTAAACTTTTAAAGACAGAAATAAGCCAATTACATTTATGTTCTTACATAGCTTATTTGAATTATCTCCTTTGGGAATACCAATAATTTTAGTTCTCAATGCTTTTCCAACTAGAAATAATGTGAAAGTCAAAATTACAATATAGGAATTTTTAAGAATTTATTATTTTATTGTCTTTGTGCTCATTTATCTGCCATTTCTCCTATAAGTAGACTCTCTTTGGTTTGATTTTGTTTAGTTTGACTTATTCTTGTGTGATTTAGTTTGGGTAATCTTTTTTTCTTTGGTTCTGTTTTGCTGTTCAGTTCAGTCCCTCAGTCGTGTCTGACTCATTATGACCCTATGAACCACAGAACGCCAGGCCTCCCTGTCCTTGGACTTCAGTTAATAGAGTCTATTCATGAATAAATAAACTGTCATCCAGCACATTGCCCACCAATGCAGGAGGTGCAGGAGACTCAAGTTCAATTCCTGGGTCAGGAAGATCTCCTGGAGAAAGAAATGGCAACCTACTCCAGTATTCTTGCCTGGAGAAGCCCATGGACAGAGGAGCCTGGCGGGCTACAGTCCATAGGGTTGCAAAGAGTCAGACATGACTGAGTGAGCATGCACACATGCATGCACATGCAATTTATTTATGAAACTTGTGTACATACTAGTATATTGAAGTGAAATGAAGTGAAGTCGCTCAGTCGTGTCCGACTCTGCGACCCCATGGACTATAGCCTATCAGGCTCCTCCATCCATGGGATTCTCCAGGCAAGAATACTGGAGTGGGTTGCCATTTATTAGGTCACTGCTAAATCCAAGAAAGGTAAAATTTCCTGTTTGTTATGGTTTTAAAATAGGCCTTAACAGAAATCAATACAGCTTCTTTTATATTCAAATTAGATATTGTGAAATATTTCAGAGTTGAAATAGTGTATTTAGAAGCTTTGTCTTGAATTGTGTTGTTCTTTTGACTCCAAACAAGGATACTTCTCTCTTAACTACTGTCCAATATCAATCATTATTAGGAGGTATAATCATGATTGCATGTCAGCAAGTAACATTGTTGTAAAGTAAATACTATGTACAGGCACCATGTTTAGTATTATCAAGTATTTTCTGACTTAATGTGTGTGTGTGTGTGTGTGTGTGTTAGTCACTCAGTCGTGTCTGGTTCTTTGCAACCCCATGGACTGTAGCCTGCCAGGCTCCTTTGTCCATGGAATTCTCCAAACAAGAATACTGGAGTGGGTAGCATTCCTTTCTTCAGGGGATCTTCCTTACCCAGGGACTGAACCTGGGTTTCCCACATTGCAGAGTGATTCTTTAACCATTTGAGCATCATAGAACAGACTTAAGTATCATTGTTTGATGAAACTAAGTAACTTGACCAGTTTCAGAGTTACTAAAGTAGTGAAGCTGAATCTTTAACTTGGGTATATTTGACCAAAGACTGGGTATCAGTCTTTACTTTTAAATTAGCCAGTTTTTTATTCTTATTCTGCCAAATAGGCATATTAAAATGAACACTCTCAACAGTAAAAATATAATACATTTAAAGATCTTTATTGCTCTCCACTGAGAGAGAAACTTTGACATATATATACTCAGTTGTGTCCGACTCTTGAGACCCCATGGACTGTAGCCTGCCAGGCTTATTTGTCCATGGGGATTCTCCAGGCAAGAATACTGGAGTGGGTTGCCATGCCTTCTTCCAGGGGATCTTCCCAACCCAGGGATGGAACCCTGGTCTCCTGGATTGCAGGCAGATTCTTTACCAGCTGAGCTACCTGAGAAGCCCTATATATACACTGTTCTGTTCTGTTCAGTTGCTCAGTCGTGTCCGACTCTTTGCGACCCCGTGGACTGTAGCCTACCAGGCTTCTCCGTCCATGGGATTCTCCAGGCAAGAACACTGGAGTGGGTTACCATTTCCTTCTCCAGGGGATCTTCCCGACCCAGGGATCGAACCCAGGTCTCCCGCATTGGAGGCAGACACGTTAACCTCTGAGCCACCAGGGAACCATGTGTAAAATAGCTAGCTAGTGGGAAGCTGTTGTACAGCTCAGGGAGCTCAGCTCCATGCTCTATGATGACCTGGCAAGGGGTGGAAGGCAGGGGAGAGGGTATATGGGAGGTTCAAGAGAGGGGATGTATGTATACTTGTGGCTGACTCATGTTGTTGTACAGCAGAAACCAATACAAAATTGTAAAACAATTATACTCCAATTAAAAAAAAAAATTACTTGTGCTTGCTCTCTTTCTCTTTCTTTACCTCTCACTTTCTCTTTAAAATTTTTGTGAAAAATAAGGATATTGAATTTATCAGTATATTCTACATTCTTAACAAAATGCATTCTATTTTTAATTTATTTCCATTTAAGTCAAGGTACTTTTAGAAAAGTCATACAAACACATTAGATATTTTAAAAGAATTCTTCACCTATACCATTTATTTAATTCAACAAAGAAGATTTAGCAAAATAAAATTAGCCATAATATCATAAATTCATATTTATTTTTAGCACAACAACCATCCTTGACCAGCTTCAACATTCAGCAAAGGAATTCAGCATAGTGCTTATATTATCTTGAACTGAATTACCTGGAAGCAAATTGAAAATGAAGAAAATTAAATTCATGTGCTGTGTAGACTTCAATACAAATTTTACAATAATTGTATTTAAATTTCAGTTTTTGCTTCACTTAACAACTGCATTTCTGTGAGAATTATTGGGAGACTTGTGAAGAAAAAAATAGATATAAAATTTCTAAACAAAAATAAGTTACTTGAAAAGTTTTAAAATATAGCTGCATTTTGAAAAAACATTGTTTATAGTTATTAAGTGAAAACCAATTGTTTTAAATAGAGAGTCTAAAAACTCATTATATGATATCTCTTGAATCTGAACTCAAAATGACACGTAGCAGAATATGGGAATAGCAGGAGGGAGGGAGGGTGAAGGATGGCGAGATTATAAAGGCTGCATAATCTGGTTTTTGGCAGATGTCAGAAGATGGACTGGATTCCTTGCCATCCTCAAATTCTTTCATTTTGCTGAACTGGATGAAAACAAAGTTTTAACAATGGAATTATGGTTTTCTTTCACAAAAAGAAAGAATTCTGTTGAAATTGCATAAGCTCATAAATCATAACACAAAATATCAAATTAGGAGGACTCAGTAATCCAGAGTGGAGAAGACTCTTGAGAGTCCCTTGGACAGCAAGGAGATTGAAACAGTCAACCCTAAAGAAAATCAGCCTTGAATATTCATTGGAATGACTGGTGCTGAAGCTGAAGCTCCAATATTTTGGTCACCTGATGCAAAGAGCTGACTCATTGGAAAAGACCCTGATGTTGGGAAAAGTTGAGGCAAGAGGAGAAGGGGCAACAGAGAATGAGGTGGTTGGATGGCATCACTGACTCAATAGGCATGAGTTTGCGCAAATTCACAGAGATATTGAAGGACAGGGAGGCCTGGAATTCTGCAGTTCATGGGGTCGCAAAGAATCAGACATGACTTAGAGACAGAACAACAGCAACAAATAACCCAGACTAACCTTGAGTTCTCTCTGGAATTATAAAGCCATTCTTTTAGTCCAGTATTTATTGAAAATGTGGTCCATAGACTGTTTATGCCATAATACCCCAAAGGAATCTATAATACATACATAGATTTCAGGTGGGGACTACCATACTACCAAATCAAAATACCTGTGGCAGATTTCAGGAATTTCTATTTCAGAAGGTATTCCAAGGTTTCTTTTCTTTTTTTTTTTTTGAGCTTGCTTCTCTTTATGAGATGAAATTTTATTATAATACATTTTTTAAATGTTTATTGGAATATAGTTGATTTACAATGTTGTATTAGTTTCAATATAACATTAAAATACAGAAATCTCAAGTGTATCTGGATGAATATTTGCATATGAATATACCCACATAACCTCCATTCAGAATCAAGATATAGTAAATTTTCTGTCTTAGTTGCTTTATAGTTTCATAGTGGATATTTGGGTAGTCTTCTAGGCAATTCTTATGAACTATAACATTTAAAAATCTTTCATTTAGATCTTTTGAGAAGTATTCTGTGGTGGATTGAGGCAGCCTGTAACCAAGATAAGAACTTTCAAAAGTGGTATCACCAAATCATTTTACCATGGGATTTCAAGTTGAATAACTTCCTTGGCTAAAATAGTCACAGAGTTTTGAATTTATATTTATATAAATGTTATCTGAGAGAACTTTACATGCATAAACCACATAAAATGCTTTACTTCTTGGTGAACTCATCCTGGACAGGGTAGAGAACTTCACTCTCTTTCCATGTGTTCTGGGAACAATACCAACATCAAAAAGGCAGTAAGACCTAGTCTGACAAGAAAACTCCTCTCTGTGTAGCTGCTTTCTGCGCCTCATCCAGCATAGCATCAGGTGTTACCTCTGACAGACAATAAATACAGATGGTTCCAGTGGTGGTTTATGAATATAGATGTTCTCAGACTTCACCCTTTACTCAGCATGGTGCTGGGTGCAGGCTAGGGAAACTCAGAGAATGGGACATTCCCGAGGTACAATTTAATCCATGTTCAAATTTACTTTTGAACAGTAGATATATTTCTTGTGTAATTTAACTAGGATATGCCTTCCGTTTGACTGGGGAACTGGTTTCTTTGTTGGGTCCCTGAGTATCTGAACCAAGGGTCGGTGAAGAAGCCTGGATTTATGGTAGCAGTCTAAAGCTTTTTGCAGTCTTCCATGTGAAACTGTCTGGGTATATGGGTATATTTACATATGTGTACATGTGCATGGATAAATGTAAATGGTTTCTGAATAGGTTCACTAGAATGTGCTGGACTGGACTAGGACTCCTTATTATTTCTCAACTTAATTCCTTGCATTGGAGGTATCGTCAAAATTCAGTCAAAAGCAGAATATATAGAATAGTCTTATATCACTTAAAAAATACCTAAATTAACAACAATTGTGAATCCCTGACATATTTCATATTTTGCATGGGATCATTCATAAAATTTCCCCCTTATTTCTTAATTATTTTGCCATAGTATCAACAGCCCATTTGCTGGGTGTTTCTCTGGTTTTCTAACCATCTATAACCAATTACATAATGACTTCCGGACTCTGAAAACTTTTTGAGATTTAATGTTTTCAAAATAATGCATGCTTAAGAATTAAGAAAGCTTTTGTGACTTTTACAGGGTGGGTCAGACAGTTTTGTTTTGTTTTTAACTTTGATAAATTGGACAACTGAGGCAAGAAGAAATAAAGTATTCACTTGAATGAATTAAGAAATGATGCTAGGTGTAGACCTTACTGTTAGTTCATTACCTGCATTTTTGCACAAATTTTTTATAGAAAGAGAACAGCAAATCCCAGAGGCCCTTGCACAATCTTTTATGAATTTTTGAGTTCAATCACTGCAGTAAGGAAACCACATTTGAAAACTGAAAAAAAAAAAGCTTGTTTTTGTATAAGAATACACTTTTCAAGGCTAATTTCTAAAGCACCTTTGTCTTTCATTATAGAAAAATGCATCATTCATATTTTTATTATAAGAACTCCTTTTAACAATTTAGCATTCTCTTGTTCTTCTCAAACATTGGAAAAAAACCATGAATGCTTGTCTCTCTCACTTCCATACACAGAGGTCACACTAGAGCAATAAACTTCTATTTGCAATATGCAGGTCAACCAACCTAAGAACATCTACGTCAGCTCAGAGCACTTTGCCAGAAACTTTGGTAGCTTCTTATCTCGCCCAGAAAAGAATCTAGACCTAAAAAATAAAAATAAAAAATTCAAATTCCATACATTGGTCCATAAGTTTGTAGATTATCTGTTGCCTCTCTAACCTCGTCTCCTACCCTTCTCTTCCTCGCTCCTTTATTTCCCTAGGCATATTGGCTTCCTTACTGTTCCTCACACACCCAAAGCACACACCTGGCTCAGGGCCTTTGCCCTCACCAAGCCTTCAGCCTGAGATACTCTTTCTAGAACTATTCTCATAACTTGTTATCTCAGTTCAGTTCAGTTCAATCACTCAGTCATGTCTGACTCTGCGAACCAATGGGCTTTAGCATGACAGGCTTCCCTGTCCATCACCAATTCCCGCAGCCTACTCAAACTCATGTCCATCACATCAGTGATGCCATCCAATCATCTCATCCTCTGTTGTCCCCTTCTCCTCACACCTTCTATCTTTCCCAGCATCAGGGTCTTTTCCAATGAGTCAGTTCTTAACATCAGGTGGCCAAAATATTGGAACTTCAGTTTCAGCATCAGTTCTTCCAATGAATATTCAGGACTGATTTCCATTAGGATGGACTGGTTGGATCTCCATGCAGTCCAACAGACTCTCAAGAGTCCTCTCCAACACCACAATTCAGAAGCATCAATTCTTCAATGTTCACCTTTATTTATAGTCCAACTCTTACATCCATACATGACTACTGGAAAAACCAAAGTCATGGTTTGACTAGATGGATCTTTGTTAGTAAAGTAATGTCTGCTTTTTAATATGTTGTCTAGTTTGGTCATAGCTTTTCTTCCAAAGAGCAAGCGTCTTTTAATTTCATGGCTACAGTCACCATCTGCAGTGATTTTGGAGCCCCAAAAAATAAAGTGTCACTGTTTCCATTGTTTCCCCATCTCTTTGCTATGAATTGATGGAACCGGATGCCATGATCTTAGTTTTCTGAATGCTGAGTTTTAAGTCAACTTTTTCACTCTCCTCTTTCATTTTCATCAACAGGCTCTTTAGTTCTTCTTTGATTTCTGCTATAGGGTGCTGTCTTCTGTGTATCTGAAGTTACTGATATTTCTCCTGGCAAACCTGACTCCAGCTTGTGCTAAATCCAGCCTGGCATTTCGTATAACGTGCTCTGCATATAAGTTAAATAAACAGGATGACAATATACAGCTTTGACATACTCCTTTCCCAATTTAGAACCAGTCTGTTGTTCCATGTCCAGTTATAACTGTTGCTTTCTAACCTGTATACAGATTTCTCAGGAGGCAGGTAAGATGGTCTGGTATTTCCATCTCTTGAAGAATCTTCCACAGTTTGCTGTAAACCACACAATCACTTTGGCGTAGTCAATAAAGCCAAAGTAAATGTTTTTCTGGAACTCTCTTGCTTTTTCAATAATCCAGCAAATGTTGGCAATTGATCTCTGGCTCCCCTGCCTTTTCTAAAACCAGCTTGAACATCTGGAAGTTCACAGTTGACATATTGTTGAAGCCTGGCCTGCAGAATTTTGAGCATGACTTTACTAGCGTGTGGGATGAGTGCAATTGTGCGGTAGTTTGAGCATTCTTTGGCATTGCTCTTCTTTGGGATTGGAATGAAAACTGACCTTTTCCAGTCCTGTGGCCACTGCTGAGTTTTCCAAATTTGTTGGCATTAGGGCTTCCCTGGTGGCTCAGAGGTTAAAGCGTCTGCCTCCAATGCGGGAGACCCGGGTTCGATCCCTGGGTCGGGAAGATCCCCTGGAGAAGGAAACGGTAACCCACTCCAGTATTCTTCCCTGGAGAATCCCATGGACGGAGAAACCTCGTAGGCTACAGTCCACGGAGTCGCATAGAGTCGGACACGACTGAGCGACGGAATGGAAAGGAGAGTGCAGTACTTTCACAGCATCATCTTTTAGGATTTGAAATAGCTCAACTGGAATTCCATCACCTCCACTACCTTTGTTCATAGTGAGGCTTCCTAAAGGCCCATTTGACTTTGTATTCCAGGATGTCTGGCTCTAGATGAGTAATCACACATCACACCATCATGGTTATCTGGGTCATGAAGATCTTTTTTGTATAGTTCTGTGTATTCTTGCCACCTCTTCTTAATATCTTCTGCTTCTGTTAGGTCCATACCATTTCTGTCCTTTATTGTGCCCATCTTTGCATGAAATGTTTCCTTGGTATCTCTGATTTTCTTGAAGAAATCTCTAGTCTTTCCCATTCTATTGTTTTTCTCTATTTCTTTGCGTTGATCGCTGAGGAAGTGTTTCTCACCTCTCCTTGCTATTCTTTGGAACTCTGCATTCAAATGGATATATCTTCCCTTTTCTCCTTTGTCTTCAGCTTCTCTTCTTTTGTCAGCTATTTGTAAGACCTCCTCACACAACTATTTTGCCTTTTTGCTTTTTTCTTTCTTGGGGATGGTCTTGATTAGTGCCTCCTGTACAATGGCACGAACCTCTGTCCATAGTTCTTCAGGCACTCTATCAGATCTAATCCCTTGAATCTATTTCTCACTGCCACTGTATAATCATTAGGGATTTGATTTAGGTCATACCTGAATGGCCTTGTGGTTTTCCCTACTTTCTTCAGTTTAAGCCTGAATTTGGCTATAAGGAGCTCATGGTCTGAGCCACAGTCAGCTCCCAGTCTTCTTGTTGCTGACTGTATAGAGCTTTACCATATTTGGCTGAAAAGAATATAATCAATCTGATATCAGGTATTGACCATCTGGTGATGTCCATGTGTAGTCTTCTTTACTCAAATGTCATTGTATTATGTAGAACTGTCTTGACGGTGCTATATAAAAGAGCAACTTCTTTTCTGTCTGGCTCTCCTCAGCCCCTAGACATACTACTGCACCTTCACTTAGTGAAATTTTATTGCCTGTTGCTATTTCTCCCAACTAGAAGCTGAGTTCCATGAGGCTGCACCTTTTCTTGCTCCCTACAGTTTTCCCATGAATGGAAAACAGCACATAGTTGATGCTCAAAATATATTTTTAATACATGAAGGAATAGGAACAAATGATGGTATAGTAAAACCTAAATTGTGAAACAGCTGAGGTAAGGCCCTATTCTGTTTGTCTTTTATTAGCAAAGACATTATTGTAAAGACATGGCAGCTGGCCTAACAGGTGCCAACACAAATGTTTGAAGCTCACAGACAAAAGATTTTGGGGTGACATGTGTGTCAAAGACAGGGAGTATATTTATGTCTCATTTCTGTAGAACTGATGTCTCTGCAGCATGCCCTAAGAGGTCACAGAGACATAAATCGAGAACCTCCCTCTATGCAACAGGTGTGACCTTGAGCTCTCAGCCTCCATTTGTAACTTCAGTGGGCAACGAAATTACGATACATCAGTAAAGAGCAAGGATTCAAACTGGTTTTGAGTTTCTGTTACCTTTCAGACATATATTTTCATCTCTATCTTCTTTTCTTCCTTGACTTCCTAATTCTTTAACACTTTCCATCATCTTTTCTACATCCTTGAAAAGTGCCGATTTTCCCAGTTCTAGAATGGCTCCACGATTGTTTCTGTTTTCTCCCTGCATGCTATTTGGTGAGGAAATAGTCTGTACCTTGCTTCATAGTTTCTGAAACAAGCTCTGTCCGATGCCAATGTGGATACTCAGCTCTCAGAAGCAAGTGGTCTGTTGGAGATTTCAAATCAGAGTCAGCAGGAGCAGGCGTTTGTTTCTGTTGGTGCCAGCTTTGCTCTGCATCCCACATAGAAATTCCCTCTAGAAGCCTATGTTCTAAACCAGCAGGAAGTACAAGGGAAGAGGCCTGGAGGTGGGGAGTTATAAACATCTTAGTGACTGATGTTAGAAACAGGAAGAAGCACTCAGCTCATCTATAGTTTTTCTAATTGCGTATATACCATGAAAGTGGTCCCACAATGTGATGAAAAGTGGGAAGAAAAATCACATTTGATTTTTTTAAAACTGCAATTACCATTTTGTAATGGAACAAGGAAACCAACAGAAGAGGGAACGTAGAAATAGTAGCTGTATTAGGATAGGGAGATGATAGATACATTTTTTTCAATTTTGAATTTTATGATTGTTTTATTATCATGAAGGTGCATTAATGATTATTTAAAAGCTGGGAACAAAGTAGATGTTGTATGGTGGGTTTGTTGGTACTAAATCTAGGGACTGTATCTCAATTCTTAAAAGAAAAGATGCATAATAATACCTATAAATGCTTTCCATTCACACCCAGCAAATAGCACTACATCAAAGTAGGGAAAAATTAGGGTTACTGGTGATTATAGCCCACTTTTTGAAAATCAAACACTAAAGACAATTTCACCATGACATGGAAGGTCAAACAGGAAAGAAAGTATTCTTGCCGAGCACATAATATATGGCAGACAGTCTCAGGTTGTTTCATTCATTTCCACAGCAAATCTTGGTGGTGGACGTATTACCCCATTTAAGAGAGGAGCAAATGGAGCTTTGAAATGATTGTGTAACATCCAAAACCACAGAGTCAGAGAACCTGATTCAAACCAGTGCCTACCTGGACTTGAAATAGGAGCCTGTGAAAATTAATAATCACATGATCCTTATAGAGTTCATGACTTTTATTTTAGCAAAGTATTTTTATGTTCATGTTTAAATAATATGGAGACTCAATAGCTGGGTTCTTGAGGACTAATATTATTTCACTCTAATTTTGGTGAATTTTTATATATATATACATATATGTATACATATATATGTGTGTGTGTATGTGTGTGTGTGTGTGTGTTCATTAGAAAATCTTCTAACCTACCTTCACTTCATTTACCAGCCAAATATAGTAAAAGTTTACACACAAAGTGCCATTCCCCATTCCCTCAATAGCATCCTTTCTGAGATCCATAGCACACGGAACACCAACAGGCCTGGGTGTCTATGCATGTGTACTTCTACTAAATTGAATACATCTGTGTTTTTTCAAAACCTGTTTATACCAGCTTCATGTGTTACTAAAAATAAATGACTTAATTAGCTATGATATAAAATACTGAAATAACAGTAGTGAAAAATATTGAACTGATGAAAATTTAATTTGAATACTTTCAAAAGACTTAATAAAAGTAAATCATTAAATGATCACTGTAGAACAAGGTGTGATGCAGATAACTGGAAAGATTAGGGGCAGGAGTGAGAGCAGGTTGACAACATTTAGAATGATTCTGTAAGAAGACTATTACACAATCACCTGTAAGATCTGGCTCCCCTTTCAGTTCAGTTCAGTCACTCAGTCGTGTCTCACTCTGCAACCCCATGAACCGCAGCTCCCTGTCCATCACCAACTCCCGGAGTCTACCCAAACCCATGTCCATGGAGTCAGTGATGCCATCCAACCACCACATCATCCATCGTCCCCTTCTCCTCCTGCCCTCAATCTTTCCCAGAATCACGGTCTTTTCACATGAGTCAGCTCTTCACATCAGGTGGTCAAAGTATTGGAGTTTCAGCTTCAACATCAGTCCTTCCAATGAACACCCAGGACTGATTTCCTTTAGGATGGACTGGTTGGATCTCCTTGCACTCCAGGGGACTCTCAAGAGTCTTCTCCAACACCACAGTTCAAAAGCATCAATTCTTCGGTGATAAGCTTTCTTCACGGTCCAACTCTCACATTCATACATGACTAATGGAAAAACCATAGCCTTGACTAGATGGACCTTTGCTGGCAAAGTAATGTCTCTGCTTTTTAATATTCTGTCTAGGTTGGTCATAACTTTTCTTCCAAGGAGTAAGCATATTTTAATTTCATGGCTGCAGTCACTATCAGCAGTGAGTTTGGAGCCCAGTAAAATAAAGTCAGCCACTGTTTCCACTGTTTCTCCATTGATTTGCCATGAAGTGATGGGACAGGATGCCATGATCTTAGTTTTCTGAATGTTGAGCTTTCAGTTCAGTTCAGTCGCTCAGTCGTGTCCGACTCTCCGCGACCCCATGAATCACAGCACGCCAGGCCTCCCTGTCCATCACCAACTCCCGGAGTACACTCAAACTCATGTCCACAGAGTCGGTGATGCCATCCAGCCATCTCATTCTCCGTCGTCCCCTTCTCCTCCCGCCCCCAACCTTTCCCAGCATCAGAGTCTTTTCCAGTGAGTCAACTCGTCGCATGAGGTGGCCAAAGTATTGCAGTTTCAGCTTTAGCATCAGTCCCTCCAATGAACATCCAGGATTGATCTCCTTTAGAATGGACTGGTTGGATCTCCTTGCAGTATAAGGGACTCTCAAGAGTCTTCTCCAACACCACAGTTCAAAAGCATCGATTCTTCGGCGATCAGCCTTCTTCACAGTCCAACTCTCACATCCATACATGACCACGGGAAAAACCATTGCCTTGACTAGACGGACCTTGGTTGGCAAAGTAATGTCTCTGCTTTTTAATATACTATCAAGGTTGGTCATAACTTTCCTTCCAAGGAGCAAGCGTCTTTTAATTTCATGGCTGCAATCAGCATCTGCAGTGATTTTGGAGCCCAAAAAAACAAAGTCTGACACTGTTTCCACTGTTTTTCCATCTATTTCCCATGAAGTGATGGGACCAGATGCCATGATCTTCGTTTTCTGAATGTTGAGCTTCAAACCAACCTTTTCACTCTCCTCTTTCACTTTCATCAAGAGGCTTTTGAGTTCCTCTTCACTTTCTGCCATAAGGGTAGTGTCATCTGCATATCTGAGGTTATTGATATTTCTCCCAGCAATCTTGACTCCAGCTTGTGCTTCTTCCAGCCCAGCGTTCCTCATGATGTACTCTGCATATAAGTTAAATAAGCAAGGTGACAATATACAACCTTGACGTACACCTTTTCCTATTTGGAACCAGTCTGTTGTTCCATGTCCAGTTCGAACTGTTGCTTCCTGACCTGCATACAGGTTTCTCAAGAGGCAGGTCAGGTGGTCTGGGATTCCCATCTCTTTCAGAATGTTCCACAGTTTATTGTGATCCACACAGTCAAAGGCTTTGGCATAGTCAATGAAGCAGAAATAGATGTTTTTCTGGAACTCTCTTGCTTTCTCCATGATCCAGCGGATGTTGGCAATTTGATCTCTGGTGCCTCTGCCTTTTCTAAAACCTGCTTGAACATCTGGGAGTTCACGGTTTACATATTGCTGAAGCCTGGCTTGGAGAATTTTGAGCATGACTTTGCTAGCGTGTGAGATGAGGGCAATTGTCCGGTAGTTTGAGCATTCTTTGGCATTGCCTTTCTTTGGGATTGGAATGAAGACTGACCTCTTCCAGTCCTGTGGCCACTGCTGAGTTTTCCAAATCTGCTGGCATATTGAGTGCAGCACTTTCACAGCATCATCTTTCAAGACTTGTAATAGCTCAACTGGAATTCCATCACCTCCACTAGCTTTGTTAGTAGTGATGCTTTCTAAGGCCCACTTGACTTCACATTCCAAGATGTCTGGCTCTAGGTCAGTGATCACGTTATCGTGACTATCTTGGTCGGGAAGATCTTTTTTGTACAGTTCTTCTGTGTATTCTTGCCACCTCTTCTTAATATCTTCTGCTTCTGTTAGGTCCATACCATTTCTGTCCTTTATCGAGCCCATCTTTGCATGAAATGTTCCCTTGGAATCTCTAATTTTCTTGAAGAGGTCTCTTGTTTTTCCTATTCTGTTGTTTTCCTCTATTTCTTTGCATTGATCACTGAGGAAGTCTTTCTTATCTCTCCTTGCTATTCTTTGGAACTCTGCATTCAGATGCTTATATCTTTCCTTTTCTCCTTTGCTTTTCGCTTCTCTTCTTTTCACAGCTATTTCTAAGGCCTCCTCAGACAGCCATTTCGCTCTTTTGCATTTCTTTTCCATGGGGATGGTCTTGTTCCCTGTCTCCTGTACAATGTCACGAACCTCCATCCAGAGTTCATCAGGCACTCTATCTATCAGATCTAGTCCCTTAAATCTATTTCTCACTTCCACTGTATAATCATAAGGGATTTGATTTAGGTCATATCTGAATGGTCTAGTGGTTTTCCCTACTTTCTTCAATTTAAGTCTGAACTTCGCAATAAGGAGTTCATGATCTGAGCCACAGTCAGCTCCTGGTCTTGTTTTTGCTAACTGTATACAGCTTCTCCATCTTTGGCTACAAAGAATATAATCAATCTGATTTCGGTGTTGACCATCTGGTGATGTCCATGTGTAGAGTCTTCTCTTGTGTTGTTGGAAGAGGGTGTTTGCTATGACCAGTGAATTCTCTTGACAAAACTCTATTAGCCTTTGCCCTGCTTCATTCCGTGCTCCAAGGCCAAATTTGCCAGTTACTCCAGGTGTTTCTTGACTTCCTACTTTTGCTTTCCAGTCCCCTAGAATGAAAAGGACATCTTTTTTGGGTGTTAGTTCTAAAAGGTCTTGTAGGTCTTCATAGAACCGATTAACTTCGGCTTCTTCAGCATTACTGGTTGGGGCATAGGCCTGGATTACTGTAATATTGAATGGTTTGCCTTGGAAACGAACAGAAATCATCCTGTCATTTTTAAGATTGCATCCAAGTACTGCATTTCGGACTCTTTTGTTCACCATGATGGCTACTCCATTTCTTCTAAGGGATTCCTGCCCACAGTAGTAGATATAATGGTCATCTGAGTTAAATTCACCCATTCCAGTCCATTTTAGTTCACTGATTCCTAGAATGTCGACGTTCACTCTTGCCATCTCCTGTTTGACCACTTCCAATTTGCCTTGATTCATGGACCTAACATTCCAGGTTCCTATGCAATATTGCTCTTTACAGCACCGGACCTTGCTTCTATCACTGGTCACATCCACAACTGGGTATTGGTTTTGCTTTTGCTCCATCCCTTTATTCCTTCTATAGTTATTTCTCCACTGAGCTCCAGTAGCATACTGGGCACCTACCGACCTGGGGAATTCCTCATTCAGTATCCTATCATTTTGCCCTTTGTCACTGTTCATGGGGTTCTCAAGGCAGGTGTACTGAAGTGGTTTGCCATTCCCTTCTCCAGTGGACCACATTCGGCTGTGGTCCATGTGATCAGATCGGCTAGTTTCCTGTGATTATGATTTCAGTTTGTCTGCCCTCTGGTGCCCCCTAGCAATACCTACCGTCTTATTTGGGTTTCTCTTACCTTGGTCGTGGAAAATCTCTTCACAGCCGCCCCAGCAAAGTGCAGCCGCTGTACCTTACCTTGGACGAGGGGTATCTCCTCAAGGCCGCCCCTCCTGACCTTGAACGTGGAGTAGCTCCTCCCGGCCCTCCTGCGCCAGCGCAGCCACCGCCTGTTGGACGTGGGGTAGCTCCTCTCGGCCGCCGGCCCTGGCCTCAGGCGTGGGGTAGCTCCTCACGGCCGCACCTCTTTGTGTGGTTCGTTGCGCCGGGGCCGGCGTCTCTCGCGTCGCGTCTGCGCCGCCGGGGCCGGCGTCTCTCGCGTCGCGTCTGCGCCGCCGGGGCCGGCGTCTCTCGCGTCGCGTCTGCGCCGCCGGGGCCGGCGTCTCTCGCGTCGCGTCTGCGCCGCCGGGGCCGGCGTCTCTCGCGTCGCGTCTGCGCCGCCGGGGCCGGCGTCTCTCGCGTCGCGTCTGCGCCGCCGGGGCCGGCGTCTCTCGCGTCGCGTCTGCGCCGCCGGGGCCGGCGTCTCTCGCGTCGCGTCTGCGCCGCCGGGGCCGGCGTCTCTCGCGTCGCGTCTGCGCCGCCGGGGCCGGCGTCTCTCGCGTCGCGTCTGGTGGTTAAGGCTCCACAATTCCAGTGCAGAGGGTGTGGGTTTGATCCGTGGCTTCCCTGGTGGCTCAGCTGGTAAAGAATCTGCCTGCTTTAAGCCAACTTTTTCACTCTCCTCTTTCATCTTCATCCAGAGGCTCTTCAGTTCTTCTCACTTTCTGCCATAAAGGTGGTGTCATCTGCATATCTGAGGTTATTGATATTTCCCCCTGCAATCTGGAATCCAGCCTGTGCTTCTTCCAGCCCAGCGTTTCTCATGATGTACTCTGCATATAAGTTAAATAAGCAGGGTGAAAATATACAGCCTTGAGGTACTCCTTTTCCTATTTGGAACCAGTCTGTTGTTCCATGTCCAGTTCTAACTGTTGCTTCCTGACCTGCATACAGGTTTCTCAAGAGGCAAGTCAGGTGGTCTGGTATGCCCACCTCTTTCAGAATGTTCTATTTTAAAGAACACAAAACTAGGAAATACAGAGGAAGCATTGTAAGTATGATTTACATAAAAAGATTGAAGTTTTAATTTCATAATTAATTTGTCCTACAATAAAAATCAGAAAGTTAATAAACATATGCATTTAGTTTAAACATTTTAAATATGTTTAAATCACTTGTCATGAGTATTTGCTTTAAATAAAGATTTTGATTAATAAAAATGACTTTTCTTAATTAATAAAAATTAACCACCTCCTCTTGATTGCCTCATTTATTAGTTTTCTATTAGAAGATTAAAACAATTCAAATACAATACTAATTTATTTTTTCAGTTTCTGGAGATCAGAAGTCGATGTGGATGAATTCTCTACTCAAGGTCTCACAGAGCTGAAATCAAGATGTCAGTCATATGGGGCTGCCATCTGGGATTTAGAGTTCCTTCCAAGCCCACTGGTTGTTTGCAGAATCCATTTCCTCGGAATTCTAGTCACAGAAGAGGCCAACGCATGACTGCGAAGGACTCCAGTATTCCCCAGTCCACATCAAATAAGCAAGGCTCAGCTGAAACCAAATGACAACCCATAACCTCTAGTTGTTGCTTTCATCCTTTTTTCACCCTTGTGTCCTTTCCAAAACAACCTAATGTTTGCAAGATAAAAAAAAAACTCATGATAATATTATCAAAGAGTGGTGGTTGCAGTACCAAGAGAAGAAGAAATTCTTATTTTATTAACAAAACACTTTGAAAAAAATTCTCAGTCAGACATCCTCCTACTCTCTGACACCCACATCATGTTTCTTTAAAAAGAGACTTACTTTCCAAAGAAAGTACATTTATTTGGAATATTATTAGTTCGGATTGGTGAGAGTAGATAAAAAATGTGATTCCCAAAATAACTATTTGCTGTCTCCAAGGAGAAAATATTTCACAATAAAAAATTAAGATAATAGCAAAGGGAAACAATAGCAACAATGCAATATCTGAGAACTGGAGATTTGGCTGTAGCCCGTTGGCAGTAAATGTAGTCTGCAGTCAGTGAGACTCTGCTGATGACCTCCACACACCAAGGAATGGCAGAAAGGAGGTGTTCTGATGGCTGTGTCACTGTGGCCTGTAGGGGCAGACACCATGGTTCTTTCCAGCTCTGTTAATCTGTGCTTTCTACTGTGAAGGGCATCAAACAGCCTCCCCTTCTCTATGAGCCTTAGCACCAGGTCGTAAGTGTGCCCTTTGTCATCACACACTCTCCATGTTCTCTTGGAATAAAAAAAAGGAAGCATAACTGATACAAGTGAGAAACTAATGACAAAGCACGTTTCCAGTCCTTAAGGAGACATTCCCCAGAACTTCCAGGCCCAAGGAAGCAACTCTTTCTGCTGTTAAAGGTAAACAAGAACTGGAGAGATAGAGGAAATTTAAGGATCAAATGAATGCTATGACTGGATGTTTTTAACACTCTTCCCTACCTTTCCATGAACCTATATCTAGACTACATCATAAAATGTCGAGAAGACTTTAGAAGTCAAGCAAAGTGGATATGAGTGAGTCAATAGTTGTGAGTCATCATATTCCCATTCTTTCTACTAAGCACCACCCCCAACAAAAAAAATCTAAATCCCTTCTTCAACCTTCCTATTTGTTGTTCCTTGAGTAACCATTATCTCATATAAGACATAAATATATGATTATCTATCATGTATAATGGAGAAGGCAATGGCAAGCCACTCCAGTACTCTTGCCCAGAAAATCCCATGGATGGAGGAGCCTGGTAGGCTGCAGTCCGTGGAGTCGCTAAGGGTCGGACATGACTGAGCGACTTCACTTTCACTTTTCACTTTCACGCATTGGAGAAGGAAATGGCAACCCACTCCAGTGTTCTTGCCTGGAGAATCCCAGGGACGGAGGAGCCTGGTGGGCTTCCGTCTATGGGGTCACACAGAGTCGGACACGACTGAAGTGACTTAGCAGCAGCATCATGTATAAATGGCATTTCAAAACATACATAATTTAAAATCCTTAAACAAAACCACCTGAAATGTTATTAGCTGAAGTATAATGCAAATAGTCCAGATTTAAATAATATTTAGAAGCATTGTAAGAATACCATGCCATTTCAACTTGTGGAATTAAAAACAAAAATTTTCCACTTTCAGTATCCAAACTCTTATTGTCATTCAATACCTGCCATTTTAATATAGAAGAGGAATATGAATTTCCAGAATAACTACCAGTTCTGCATAGGAATGAACCAGGCTAGAAATTTTGCACCAGCATTTATAACTTAAGTGAAACATATTTTGTGATGAAACTCTAGAAGTATGAAGAATACCTAAAATCTCTCAGCCACCAGAGATCACTTATACCTTAACAAACTCTGAGTCATGGATGGAACAAATTCAAGAAATATAGCTAAATTTCTCTGAATCAGACCTTATGAACGTTTGCTCCAATTTCTCATCTCTTTTGACTATGCTGCTGTTGCTGCTTATTCGCTCGGTTGTGTCCAACTCTTTGAGATCCAATGGACTGTAGCCCACCAAGCAACTCTGTCCATGGGGATTCTCCAGGCAAGAATACTGGAGTGGGTTGCCATGCCCTCTTCCAGGGGATCTTCCCAACCCAGGATTCAAATCAGGGTCTCCTGCACAGCAGGTGGATTCTTTACCAGCTGAGCTAACAGGGAAGCCTCTTTTGACCATACCGATTCCTTCCTGTAATGTGGACATGAATTTGAGCAAGCTCCAGGAGATAGCAGAGGAGAGAGGAACTTGGCGGGCTGCAGTCCACGAGGTCACAAAGAGTGGGACACAACTTAGGGACTGAACAACAACAACCTTCGATAATGACTATATCAGTTTTTCACACTGTGCACTCAGCCTGTTACCGGATGTCTGACAGAAAAACACAGTTTTGAGGGGGGTCAGAAATCCTGATACACTTCTGCAGGAGTGTAAAGTAGTGCTACCATTCTGGCTATCAAATTTGCAATTTTGTAAAACGTTAAACATACATTTACCCTATGGCCCATAAAATTCACTCCTAGGAACTCATTCCGGAGAAGGCAATGGCAAGCCACTCCAGTGCTCTTGCCTGGAGAATCCCAGGGATGGGGGAGCCTAGTGGGCTTCCGTCTGTGGGGTCACACAGAGTCGGACACGACTGAAGTGACTTAGCAGCAGCAGCAGGAACTCATTCAAAAGAAAGGAAAATATGTGTTCATGGAAAGCTGTACAAAAGTTCTCATAACAGATTTATTTATAATAGCTAAAAAGTGGAAACAATCTTTGTGCCCATCAAGAGGAGAATTAATAAACAGATATGCAATAAAATATTATTGAGAAATAGTATTGAGTTACTAAAACATGCAAATTAACTGAATCTCCAAAACCATGCTGACTGAAAAAAGTTAGGCACAAAAGAGTGTATATATATAATTTCACTTATATGAAAAAGGCAGAAGTACCTTAGAATGGCAGAACATGGATTTATGGGTTCCACAAAACTCAAAGATTGACTGGGGAGCAGGAGGCACTATTTGCAGTGATGAAATATTTCATAACCTGATGGGGAGATATGGGTTAAATAGATTTTTGCATTTGACAGAGCTATACAAACTATAAACTTAAGACAGGTGCACACACTATAAAAATACTACTATCATAAGAAATAATTTTTAAAAATATTTTAAAGTTTTGTTTTAGTTAATAAGTTTGAAAAACAGGGTTAAACAAAGATTTCATTGGTAGTACCAAGAATACTATTTCTTTTATAGAATTAATGTTTGTGTTCAGTCACTTCAGTCATGTCCAGCTCTTTGCAACCCCATGGACTATAGCCTGCCAGCCTCCTCTGTCCATGAGGATTCTTCAGGCAAGAATACTGGAGTGGGTTGCTGTGTCCTTCTCTGGGGTATCTTCCCAACCTTGCATCTGCATCCATTGCAGGTGGATTCTTTACCACTGAGCCACTGGGAAAGCCCAAAGTATTGACATTCACTATGAATTTCCAAGAGCTGTAGTAAGTAAACTTTTGCCATAGAACATTTTGAGGAGCACTTTTAGAGATTAAGCCTCTTCAGAATACAACCTAAGGGTAAAATTTTATCATAATGCATACTAAAAAGTATTGAGAAAAAGAGTGTGTGTGTGTGTTAGCAATATGATAATAGGAGTGAGATTAAATTAAGAAGACATCAGTTTCCATGGTACAATGACACATATCATCTCTTCAATACCACCTGTTAATAAGGTCAGGAAAAAAAATGGAAATTATTGCTGAGCCTGCAGAGAAGATTAGAGGAGACAGCTGAAGAGAACAGCAAAGGGAGATACCAGGACACAAAAAAAAAAACAGTGTATTGGAACTTTGATTCACAAAAGCAAGGCAGTTGTACAGGAAAAGTCAGGAGTATCATTTCAGCTCTGTTGCAGACTTAGCCGGGGGCCCCTGAGCAATTCATGCATACAATTTATGACACTCTGGTTGGCTTAGTATATCTGACCCAAGAGTTTGCAATTGTCTGTGACTAGTGGCAGCTGTCACTGGAGTACAGTAAGAAGGTGATTCTTCTATGCTTCATGTTTTGGGAGCCACCAAAGTTACAACAGAAAATATGCTAGTAAGGAAAATGAAATATTCAAGATCAACTGTAAACAGATCACTTTGTGAATACTCCTGGTGAATTGCAATCCTTACATTAATAGTGTCCAGGTGTTTCAGAGCTTTCAGAGAACTGTAAAATACACACTCAGGGCTGGAGATAGACAGTAGGGTGAGGGTGACTCAGGTGGCAATCTGATGCCAAGAAAGAACTTAAAGACATCTATTAGGTTGATACAAAAGTAACTTCAGTTTTGCATTGTTGAACTTTCCCGTTTGATATTGGAATACATTCTTAAATAAACGTGGTCATGTTATACATCATTTTAATGTGCATTTCTCACTTTATTTTTTTTTGCTAATGACTTATTACTTGTCATTTATTTTATATTTATTTTAGATTGGGAAATGATGTTCAATAAAAAAGCAAATTTGAACAATTTTCTTATTTAAGTTCAAAATGGGTTGTAAGGCAGTAGAAACAACTCTCAACATTAACAAAACACTTAACCCATGAACTGCTAATGAACATACAGTGCAGTGGTGGTTCAAGAAGTTTTGCAAAAGACATAAGAGTCAAAGATGAGGAGTGCAGTGGCCAGACATCAGAAGTTGACAACGACAAATTGAGAGCAATCATCAAAGCTGATCCTCTTACAACTACACAACAAATTGCTGAAGAACTAAACATTAACCATTCTACAGTCATTTGGCATTTGAAACAAATTAGAAAGGTGAAAACGCTTGATTAATAGGTGTCTCATGAGCTGACCACAAATCAAGAAAATCATAATTTTGAAGTGTTGTCTTTTCTTATTCTACGTAACAAGAACCATTTTTCAATCAGATTGTGACATGCCACAAAAAGTGGATTTTATATAGCAACTGGCAATGACCAGCTCAGTGGTTGACCAAGAAGAAGCTCCAAAGCACTTCCCAAAGCTGTATATTCTAATATACAAGGGAAGGGGATGGGGCAGTTGTGAGGCAGAAAGCCAGTGACTCATATATTGCTGGGATTCAATAGAACATGCCTGATATTAACATATCCCACTGATTGATAAACTATGTGGAAAAATACTAGGGGGACATGAATAATTGAGGCCCTCAAGCACACTGCTGCCTGAGGGCCTTTGCATGTGTTGCTCAGAAACCTCTGCCTCTAGATATCCTCCTAATTCACTGACTTTCTTAAAATTACAGAAGTTATAACTCAATTATGTCTTCTCTGGACAATCTATCTAGTATTTCACTCCCTCTAAGTATTTCATATGTTCTGTTTCATTATTTTTTCTGAGCACATGTCACATCCAATGCATAACCTATTATTTAATTATTATTCATCTATTTGTTGTCTTCCCCATACAAATGTACACTCCACATTGCAAAGGACTTTTATGTCCTCTTTTGCTGCCAAGTCACAGCATGTAGAACACTGTCTAGTACATAGTAGGCCTTGTTAACCATTTTGTGAATAAATAAATAAACCCATGTTGAATTATTATCTCTGAAGAGCAAGAGGTTGGATGGGTTTTTATTATTATTATTTTTAGCCTTGTAAATCTAATAATAACCTTGAAGATCAAGAGGCTGGATCAGTTTTTATTATTGTTATTATTAGTCTTGTACTATAACTTTACTGAGACAAACTCTCATTGAAAAGTGTATATATATGTGTGTGTGTGTGTATGTGTGTATTTAATATTTATTTATTTTTGGCTGTGCAGATCTTAGTCGTGGCATGCAGGATCTTCAGAGCTGTGTGTGGGCTTCTCTCTAGCTGTGGATTGTGGGCTCAGTAGTCCTGAGGTATGTGGGATCTTAATTTCCTGACCAGGGATCATACCCATATCCCTTACATTGGAAGGAGGATTCTTATCCACTGGACCATCAGGGAATCCCTGAAAAGTATACTTTTTTAAATAAAAAGATCAAATATAAAGAAAAATCTTTCTAAAATGATACTTAATTTGAAAAATGTTTGGACAGTCCTGCGGAGGTTTCAGATAGGTTTTAACCCTATTTGACAGCCAGTTTGGAGACATAAGTACTAAATAATGAAGAAGTTGGAAAAAATTAGCTATTCTACTAGTTACTGAAGACAAGATTGAATGCTTCTCAGAAGAGTTACTGACCAAAATATTTTAAAGACTATATCTAAAGAAATAAACGTGGAGAAAATGATAGAATTATCTTTTAATTCTGTAAAATTCAAGACTGAGAAAAATGATTTTTTCTCCTAACAAGGAACTTATATATTTCATTGCGTAACATTTAGAAAATGGAAATTGGCAAAAAGAAGAAATTTAATTCATAATCTTACTGTTCAGAAACATTTTTAATAAATGTGTGGACATTTTAGAGATCTAGTAACAAATATGTATATATGTGGGTGAGTTTGTGTGTTGTGACTGTGTATAAACCCCCTCTTATTTTCAAACTGGGATTTGTGATATAAATACATTTGAAGAGCAAGATTGGGCACTTTCCTTCTTTGTCCTAGGAAACTAGTCATTTGTATTCTAACGACTACACAGCTACTGTTGACTAAGAGTAGATTAGAGCTTTTGACCTTGAGGTTGAAGTTTCCATGTCGCCTGTTACTAATCTCCTGAGACAGCTTGTCCCCAGACATTATTTCTTTTGGGCATGTTTTTGCCTAAGTTCCTTCTCACAATAACCCACTAAGAATCTCTCAGTCTGAGAAGACTGAAAACTGATCCTTGGAAAAACCATACCACGCTTCTCAAAGCATATGTTGAACCTTGATCTTCTTGTAGAAATTTCATGGTTGGTATGAACTGCCCTATCCAGAAAGTTTCCCTTTACTGTTAATAAGGAATAGCTCAGAGAATAACATTTTTTTTTTTTTTTTTTAGTTAACAGTGTGGGTTCCAAACACATATGGAGCACACCAAACAGAAGTTCTCCAAAAAAGAAATCCACTTTTTCCAGGTATCATTCCCTATTTTTATAAATAATCAGGTAGCTATTTTCTCCCTTTTTTGTTTTGATCCCTACATTCTCTCTTATAGATTCTGCACAAAGGACCTGATCCAATCATGACAAGGTCAAAAAGGCACTCAGTTCCAAACACAAGCAAAAGAGAGAAAACAAAAATACATAGTATTTGCCTTAAATTTATCTCTCTTTTGGCACTCAGTTATCATAGATATATGAAATAGTTACTAAACTGAAGCCAGGAAAAAGAAAAATTCCTTGTAACACAACTGAGATTAAAATACTGAAGTGAATTCCCATTGGCCTCAGAATAGTATTAAACTATTGCCTCATAGAAGAGTTTTACATTGCAAGTGCATATATTGGTCTAACAAAAAGCAAATCCCTTTACAGCTACAGGAAATTATGCACCTGTTTCACTGCCATTTCAGCACAACCCTTAGTACATGGTAATATATAAACCTCCGAATACCAATTGAGTTCTTTACGTGCAATTGAATTTGTTTAAACAGCTTCTTTAGTAAAATGGATCCTCTAATTCCTTAAAGTACTTATAGTCTGAAATCCAGTTAAGCATTAAACTCATTGTATGCTCAAAAACACTCAATGCCAGCATTTTTACTGTCCAAATTATTGGTTGCAATGACATTTTTTCCTTTGTGCATTTCTAACTGGATAAAAATACAAACATTTGAGTTTGACTGGAAATGTAATATTAATAAAAGGGGTGAAATTATTCTTCTGTCCTTCTGAGATAGTATTTTTTAGCATAGCTTAGATCTAAATATGGGGCTTCCTGGGTGGCTCCTAGGTAAACACCTGCCAATGCAGGACATGAGATTCAATCCCTGGTTAAGGAAGATCCACTAGAGGAGGAAATGGCAGCAAACTCCAGAATTCTTGTCTGGGAGATCCCATGGACAGAAAAACATGGCAGACTACAGTCTATGGGGTCACGAAGAGTTGTATGCAATTTAGCAACAGAGCAAAAACACACAGATGTATATGTTGACTTCCAGTATTTAAATGGTGGAAAAAATGGTCCTGTTCCATTCTCCTCTTGAAAATCATGTCAGGAAGAAGGAGAATAAGAAACAGAAGTAAGTCTCATTTTAAGGGAAGTGGAAGATATTTAAAATTCAAACTACAGATATAATGTGTGAAAAACTACATAGTAGAGGTAAAAGAGTTATGAAAAAAATGAAAAGCATGAATGCTTTCAAGATTTCAAGTCATCAACTTGTTCACACCAACAGGAGATGGTACACCTCAAGAGAAATACCCAGAATCCATATCAGGAACAATAAAAATATTGTGTGGAACCTGGTGTTGCATATTTCCTTAGGCTCTGAAGTGGTACCCAGAGCAACAAGGGCAATAAGGCTGAAAATCCACTATTTCCACAAGGAAGAGATTTGCACATGTCTTTCAGGAAGAGATTCTGAATCATGATGATCCCTGTAGCTAGAAATCCTGCTGGCTGAAGAAAACAGAAACAGGATACAAAATGTATACAGTTCTGTCATAAGGAAATTTCGTGTGAGTTGGGGAGAATTCTCACCATCTGGGAAACCAGTGCTGCTCACTTTTCCAATGACTATTCTGTAATTAAATCATCTTGTTAAAACTCATCAAATTCAGAGATGAGAAATAATAAAAAAGCAAAATGAACTGGAAACCATTAGAAAATATAACAATGGAAAGAACAGGAAAAATAAACCATAGATGAAGAGAAAACATTACTACAGAGTAATGTGCTTCCATGAATTTGAATAATTTAACAAATCAAAAAGTCACAAAAGAGACAGCACAGCAACAATGAGACAGAAAGACTATAAGCTAACAGCTCCCGGTAGAAAAAGTACAAAAGAAAGACAAATCATAACATAAATAAAGGCAACATATATGTGGAAGTGGATAAAAACACAGAATTAAGAAGAGTAAGCAAAATAAAAATGTAAAGGTTTATAAAGCAAACATGAGATCTGGAAGACAGTCAAAGGAGGTACTGCATGAATATAAATACAGCTGGAGAAGAAAATCAAACTTCCAAGAGAAAAAAAAAATTGTGTTTAAAGATATACATTTAGAAGTTTTCTAGATATAAAAAAAAGTCAGATTTACAAATTGAAAGAGCATATTGTGCCTTTAAAAAGGTCATTTTATTATTCTAAATGGGCACCAACATGCATCCTAGTAAAATTACTGAACTTCAAAGATAAAGAAGAGCAAAAAAATAAGGAACCTTTTGAGTCTTCATGCAGAAAAAATTATAAAAGACTTGAGTCACACGGAGGAAAACATTCAGATTCTCCTTAGACACACTGTCAGCAACAATCTTCAAAACTAGAATTCAGTGGAGAAATACATTGACAAGTCTCAAGGGGCAAAAACACTGAGATACAAGAACATTATTCTTAAAAAAGTGTTGGGCTCTCGGCCCAAACAGTCTGCAAAACAGTGAAACGATATATAAATTAATAAGGTTAGTGATGGTATATGGGTTTGGTTCCCTATTGGACATCTACCAGAGGCAAACTTAAAGACATAAAGGGAAAGCCCAGGAGGAAAGAGGTCACATTTGTGAACCATGACAAATTAGAAAAAAGTATAAGCCAGGAAGGAGATAAAAAGCCCAAGGAAAATAACTTTCCATAACAATATCCTTTCAGAACTAAACTCTATTAGAGAGAGTAAAAACACAATCTAGAGTAAGATAATGCTTACTGTTTGCCAGGCACTGTCAAAAGCCTGTGACATGAATCAACTCATTTAATTCTCATGAACATCATGTAAGTAGCTACAGCTATTAGTATTATTGCATCCATTTTACAGACAGAGAATGTGAGGCACAGATAATTAAAGTTCCATAGCTATTTGAACGCAGTCTGGCTTCACACACATAGTTGCTTCAGTTAACCAGAAAGGAAGACCATCCCAAGAAAGCAATGGAAAGAAAGAGCATTTCAAGGCAATCACACTGACAACAGAGTCAGACACTACAGAGAGGTCAAGTGGCATTTGCAATAGGCGGACTTTCCTGACAGTCGAACAAACAATCTCAGCAAGTGTTGAAGGCAGAAGCCAGACTAAGGTGAGAACAGTAAGTGTGGGCAAGAAAAGTGAAACAGTGAGTATAGATCAATACATAGACACGTCTAATATGGAAAAGAAGATATGAGTATCTCCTAAGACATTTTGGGGGAGTTTCCAGGTGACTCAGTGGTAAAAAGAATCTGCCTGCCAGTGCAGGAGACACAGGAGATGCTGATTCAATCCCTGGGTTGGGAAGATCCCCTGGAGGAAGAAATGGCAACCGACTCCAGTAGCCTTGCCTGGAAAATCCCATAGACAGAGGAGCCTGAGAGGCTACAGTCCATGGAATCACAAAGAGTCAGACACAACAGAGCATGCATGCATAAATAAGACATTCTGGGCATTTTTTTGGTCTTTCTTCTGTAAGAGAAGTCTAAATTTGACATCGTCATTTTTACCTAATTTGAGAACCACATCTCAGAAATTTGGATTTTATTTGCATACATAAAATTATAGGCATATATTTGTGGCATTTATATTTTCTTTCTCTGTCTTAAATATTGTATTTTGACTTGTAAACCACACAGCTTACAGGGGAGAATGCAAAATGGATAATCAGAGCATAAGCCACAAAAAGTTGTAGGAGATATCAAGAGTAACTGGTTTGACCTACATTTGTCTTGTTTTTAGGTAAACCCATTTACAGGACTGTTTTACCTCCTTGTTTAAAGCTTTGGGGATTTTGTTCTTGTCAGTGTTAAAGTTCACAATATTGTTTACTTAAAATAGTGATCTTAGTAACTAAAGTGCATAAAAACATGCTTTTGATAAAGAACAGACAATGCAAATTACAAGCTGCAGAACAGTATTTTTACCTAAATAAGCAAAGAAGTTTCGAACTCCGTCACCTCCTCTTTGATTACCTAGTGTTACTGCCCAGTAACAGCCAGTCTTCCAAGCTGAGTCAAATAAAGCAGGTCTACATATGCTGCAGATCTTAAAAACCTGTGAATTTACACTGTAGAGTAGGCCCCATGAGGCTCGAGGCCACATATAAATAGTGATGACACCATCAGGATGTTTGGGTACATCTCTCCAATAGTACAAAGGGAGCTTTTTTTTTTTAATCACGAAAATAGTTAGCCAGCTGTTGCAGCATTTCCCTGACTACTATCAAGACCATTTCTCTCTTTCCTTTGATGGAAACAGCCAGCTACCTTTCCCAGCCTTCTTTGTTTTTGTGTCTCCTACAGTATCTGGGATTTGATGGTGGAGAGATTTTGTGTTTGTGCTGTCACAAAACAGTCTGTCACTGCTTGGAAGCAGGAGAAAATATGAATATAAAGCATCATATATAAAAGGAGGCTATCCTACACTTGGCAAGAGAGAGATGTGTGAACAGACACAAACAAGACTGTATTACTCATGCTTGCACAGGAAGACACGTGGTTCCTCGTAGAATTTAGCTACAAGCAAAAATCTCATGCCATGAACCAAACTGGTAATCAAGGTTCTAAATGGAAACAAGGCCCATACTGACTTTGGGTTCTTGATTGTTTGGCATTTCCCCCATTGTGTCTATTTAAAATAACTAGATGTTCTTTGCTCTGAGGTTTCTATAAGATCTAAAATAGCTAATTAGGATTTCTGGAAAGTAAGAATACAACCTAAGTACCTAAGTGTATCAGTATCCAGCATATGATACAGTCTCTGTGCCCCCCTCCTAAGCTAGTTATTATTGAGTTGCAGACTTTGAACATTTTCTTCATAACATTCTCAGGTGTTTTCAGATTTCTCAGTTGTTTGACTTTTGTGATTACCTAGGGCCAAATGTGTCCTGTGGTAGGAAGTATACCCAATTTTATAGCCCCTCTTTTTATAATTTAGCACATAATTACTGGGGGAAAAACTGTGGTATGAATTGTATGTCAAAAGATGGTACTATATCCTGAGAGAAAATTTAATTTTGATTTTTATATTTTTAATTCCAAATAATTGCATCTCCCCTAATAGATTAGGCTTCCCAGGTGACTCGAAGGTAAAGAATCTGCCTGCAATGCAGGAGATGCTGGAGAGAAGGGTTTGATTTCTGGGTTGGGAAGAACCCCTAGAAGAAGGCATGGCAACCCACTCCAGTATTTTTGTCTGTAGAATCCTATGGACAGAGGAGCTTGGTGGGCTATAGTCCACAGGTCGCAAAGAATTGGACACGATTGAAGCGACTGGGCACAGCACACAACAGCACAGCACTAATAGATTACATTTGGGGTAAGGGAGAGCATTTTCAGACTGTTTAGGACTTTATATTCTTCAAAACCTTTTTTTAGAAGAAAAAAAACAGCCATAAATTCCTCATCTTAGCCTAAGCTGAATTCTGTCCACTAAATTCTTCATTAGAGGAGGATCAGGCTGATTTTAAGTCAACCTGTGAATATATGTCTTGAGTGCTCTATATGTGCTGTTTCACGTGTTTGGGCAAAATCTTCATCTGCTTTTATACATTTGCAATTTTGGCTGCTCTGCTCCTCAGTCTTAATCCAAGAATTCCGGACATGCACAGTACTGAAACACCCTCCCAGGGCTTGTGAGTTCTCCCTCAGAGCCCCCAGGCAGGTCTCATGTGTGCACTGCACGGGCGCTATCTGTGAGAGTCTACCCTGCCTTCCTGGCTGGTCACTGATTCCACCAACTCCTGGTCCCTCCTGCTCTTGGGCAATGCCCACTCATTCCCCTCCAGTGCCACTGCCTGAGAAAGACTCTGTCTCTCACAGTGCTAAGCTTTTGGGGTTTTCCAGCTCTCTGTCTTCTCTGAGCATGTTTACAGTCAGCTTCCCTTCATCTGGCACACAGACAATGCCCAGGGAGCCTTTGTCTGGTGATCGAAGCCCTCTTCAGATTGCCATCAGAGTAGTTATACGGCCTCTTACCCTTTAGATTTATCAGATGTGAGTCAGTTCACCAAGCTCGGGGAACATTCCTGTTGTGGAGGACAAAGCCCTTCCGCCCCCATCCCCTCTCCATGGGTAGAGGACTAGACGAGAGACAATTGACAGTTCTCTTCAAAAATCCTCTTCTGACATCCACCTGGACAGTTAGGAATTTAGACTTAATGTGGGCAAGGAATTGATTCACAAACTGGAATTGGCCACCTCCCAGGCAACACTTGTTCGATGGCCTCTCACCTAGTCTTGGAATGTTTATTGGGCTCCAACAGAACTGTGTCTAAAATAGTTCCATTTCAAAATAATATTACTGATGTGTGAAACACTACAGAATTATTGGTAAGAGAAGATTCTGTTTTTGCTACATGAAACTCAACAACTGGATTAACCAAATTGCCACTATTGTGCAAAAGATCTCACAAAATAGGAACTCTGTTAACCATCAGGGATCAATGAATTTTAAATGAAAATGTATGGAGAAGCTAGTGATTAATATAACATGAAATAATTCTAGATTTTTAAAATATCAGTTGGGAACATTATTTTGAAAGGAAATCTTTTAAGCTTTGCTTGGATTTCTCCATTCCTGCTTTATTGACTATGCCAAAGCCTTTGACTGTGTGGATAACAACAAACTGTGGAAAATTCTTCAAGCGATGGGAATACCAGACCACCTAACCTGCCTCCCGAGATATCATTATGCCCGTCAAGAAGCTGCAGTTAGAACTGTATATGGAACTACAGACTGGTTCCAAATCTGGAAAGAAGTACATCAAGGCTGTCACCCTGCTTATTTAACTTATATGCAGAGCATTCATGAGAAATACCAGGCTGGATAAAGCACAAGCTGGAATCAAGATTGCTGGGAGAAATATCAATAACCTCAGATATGCAGATGCCACCACCCTTATGGCAGAAAGCAAAGAAGAGCTCAAGAGGCTCTTGATGAAAGTGAAAGAGGAGAGTGGAAAATATTGGCTTAAAACTCAACATCCAGAAAACTAAGATCATGGCATCCGGTCCCATCACTTCATGGGAAATAGATGGGGAAACAGTGGAAACAGTGGCAGAATTTATTTTTCTGGGCTCCAAAAGCACTGCAGATGGTAACTGCAGCCATGAAATTAAGACGCTTGCTCCTTGGAAGAAAAGTTATGACCAACTTAGACAACATATTAAAAAGTGGAGATATTAACTTTGCTGACAAAGTCCGTCTAGTCAAAGTTATGGTTTTTCCAGTAGTCATGTACGGATGTGAGAGTTGGACTATAAAGAAAGCTGAGCCCCCAAGAATTGATGCTTGTGAACTGTGGTGTTGGAGAAGACTCTTGAGAGTCTCTTGGACTGCAAGAAGATCCAATTAGTCAATCCCAAGGGAAATCAGTCCTGAGTATTCATAGGAAGGACTGATGCTGAGGCTGAAACTCCAATACTTTGGCCACCTGATGCAAAGAACTAACTCATTGGAAAAGACCCTGATTTCTGGGAAAGATTGAAAGTGGGAGGGAAAGGGGACAGAGAATGAGACGGTTGGATGGCATCACCAACTGGATGGACATGAGTTTGAGTAAACTCTGGAATTTGGTGACAGACATAGAAGCCTGGCGTGCTACAGTCCATGGGGTCACAAAGAGTCAGAGACAACTGAACGACTGAACTGAGCTGAAGTGAGGTTTCTCCGCATTCCTATCCCCATAAGGATAATCCAAGATCTATTTATTGGCAATGATGATTTAGTCGCTAAGTCATGTCTGACTCTTGCAACTCCATGGACTATAGCCTTCCGGACTCCTCTGCCCATGAATTTCTCCAGGCCAGAATACTGGAGTGAGTTGTCGTTTCTTTCTCCAATTTATTATTAGCAAGATAGGGCTCAAAACTGTGACTTCCTTTAGGTTTTTATGGCCATTTTTAGACACTGAAAATTTTCCCAGGCTCTAAATTCAAAAGAGGCTTAACATACAGAGGATCAAAGGAGAGAGAAGCAAGGAGAGGAAAAAGATACAAAATTGTTGTGACTCAAACAAAACTGCACCTGCCTTCAAGCTGCAGTCTGCTGTTCTGAGCAGTGGTCCTCTTAGCCGTGTATTGTTTTCTCCCATGGAAGCAGTGGTGGTTGCCTTCATTCATGTGTTTCCCAGTACAGATTAGGAGCTATACTAAAACCCTCTGAATCTTGTTCATGAATTTTTTTCTTTTTTCTCCAAAAAGGCCCTTCTTTCTTTTAATCTTTCCTCTCTTTCCTCTCTTCCTTTTCTCCTCCCTCCCATCCTCTCCCTCTCTTTCCTTCTTCCTCATTTTCTAATAAAAAAATCTCTCCCTTCCCATCAGTACATGAGCTTTCATCCTTTCTGTTTCTCCCCTTGTAGTTTTCAGGTAGATTCCCAAAGGGAGCCTTACACATAACCCTAGTGACCCCTCCTTCCCCCTGTCTTTATCTTTCTCCTGTGATGTAGCCAAATGCCCTTTGAGGTTTCAAACTGTCAGGCTGGTCAAACTGGAACACTGGTACCTAGAAAAAATTCACCAAGAAATTTTCACAGGTATGACAAATTAAATTTTGCTATTTACTTAAAAGAAGAAAAATGCATTTGCCTTTATTTCTGGTTGCATCTGACAAATTTATTATTTTCTATTGTCTGATAAAATTTATGCCATATCACTTTATGCATTGCATTAGAAAGATAATTTTATACTGGGCACCAACTGCAGAAAACATAAAAGTGTTCAAGCTATCCTTGAACTGGTGAATAATCTACAGCAAAAATGTCCAATAAAATCAACCTTCAGCAGTTCAGCCTGTCACTAATTCTAATAGGATGACTGTCTTAGCCTTTCTAAAACTGCATTTTTTCATCTCATCATGTTTAGATCAGCATAGGCACAAAACCAGTACTTTATGTAATTTCAAAAATGAGAAAAGTAATAACTATTTAATTTCAATAATAGTAATGAAATACAAGCTTATGAATATAATATTTTATCTACTAAAATAATTGTGATGAATGAAAAATAAGAATTAAAATGTAAATAAAATTACTACTGAAAGGAGAGACTTAAATCATGAATTTTATCTACAGCAGTACAAGTTATTAGGGAAAAACCAATAAATATACAGCCTACTTTTAAATAAATTGGAAATACAATTAATCAGAAAACATTTGTTAACCTCTCTAGGGTATAAGTTAGTGTAAGGGTTTCCCTGGTGGCTCACTGCTCAAGAATTCGCCTGCCAACCAGGAGACCTGGATTGGATCCCTGGGTTGGGAAGAGCCTCTGCAGGAAGAAATGACAACCTACTCCAGTATTCTTACCTGGGAAATCCCATGGACAGAGGAACGTGGCAGGCTACAGTCCATGTGGTCTCAAAGAGTTGGACACAACTGAGTGATTAAACAACAGTAAGTTACTGTAAGTTTTGCCAAGGCTATTTGAAATGAGTCAAATTGTGTAGATAATGATGAAACAGAGTCAGTTGAATAATAAATAGAAGAAATGGAGAGGAAAATGAAAATGAAAGGCAAGAGAAAGAGAAGGGGATGGGGAAGGAGGAAGAGGACTTAGGGCCTGTTCAGTGGAAGCTCCAGAATTCCCATCCAGGAAAGGTTTAGATGGCAATCTGCCTGGGAAAAGGTGAGCTTAATTCTCTAGTTGTTACATAAAATTCTGACAATCATGTATTTGACCTTCCTGTACCTCCTAGAGTTATTAACATAATTTTGAGTATTATGTCCAACACAGAAAATAGTATTACCATTTTCATACCCTACAGAAAGTGAAAGTCACTTTGTCTAACTCTTTGCTACTCCATGGACTGTAGCCTGCAAGGCTCCTCTGCCCATGGAATTCTCCAGGCAAGAATACTGGAGTGGGTTCCCTTCTACAAGGGATCTTCTCAACCCAGGGATCAAATCTAAGTCTCCCCCATTGCAGGCAGATTCTTTACCATCTGAGCCACCAGAGAAGCCCAAGAATACTGGAGTGGGTAGTCAATTCCCTTCTCCAACTGATCTTCCTGACCCAGAAATTGAACCAGGGTCTCCTGCATTGCAGGTGGATTCTTTACCAGCTGAACTACCAGGGAAGCCTCTATTGTCCCTATTACTTATTCTTAAATTGATTATTTTTAATGATTTAAGTAGTCACAGAGATACTTATACCCAAATCAACACAGATTAACGGTGAGAAGAAACTAGCACCCTTTTTTAAGAAAAGGGCATTTGTTGAATTCATACTTTAATTTTGACAGTCATAACTAGGTGCTTTGCAGTAATGCTTTAACAATGGGATTATTAGCTCCATTTTGTAGTTTATTAAATGGAAATTCAGATAATTTAATTCATTAGCTTGGGTCACACAATTTAGAATTCATGATTCATGACACAGCTGTAGTTTCTTGGACTAGTCCTCCTCACCACAATACCTTTACTTAATGAGCTTGCTTGCTCATGATTCTCTCTTTAGTCTGTAGGCATCCTCCACATGTGCTCTGACAGAGTCATCATAAAAATGTAAATGTTGGGTTAATATGTTTTCTATGTTATTATCTGCACCCCATAACTAAACTGAATATATTTACTATGAAAAGTTATCTAAGAATCATTCAACTGCAGCCAAAACAATTGCAGTGTATCCCACAATGTACCACCCAGATCTCCTGAACAGACTGAAACACTTACTTCCCAGCTAGTCAGAGTGCTGGTGGCTGAGTACTCAGGTGAGTATGTCTTCAGGACTTACTCGGAGTCATGCTGCATTTCCAGAAGCAGTGTTCATCTAATGACGGATTTTTTTTTTTTTTTAATTCTTTGGCATTTATTTATTTATTTATTTTTTTAAACAGAGGAAAATTTATGCGTCGAACCTGGACTGGTCACTTATGATAATATACATGCTACAATTCCATTCTCTCCAATCATTCCACCTTCACCCTCTCCCACAGAGTCCCAAAGACTGGTCTAAATGCCTATGTCTCTTTTGCAGTCTCTTATACAGGGTTTAGGTTACCATTTTTCTAAATTCCATATATATGCATTAATATACGGTATTGATGTTCTTCTTTCTGGCTTACTTCACTCTGTATAATTGGCTCCAATTTCATTAATGATGGATTAATAGAAGAATATAAAGATCCTTGCATCAGTTTCAGACAGCTTTCGAGGGTCATCTCAACAAGAGGTCTCCCAGTAGGACTGGCTGAGTCCTCTTACATAAAACTTATTGCAATTAAATCTCTTCCTCTACTTGATCCATACCACTTCATTTACTTTCTTTTTGATGTTGATTCCGGGAGAACTTCCCAGTAAATGTCCTCAATGCAAAGGTTTGTCTCAGGGGATGCCTCTGGGAACTCAATGTGAAATAGGTGGTGCTGGAGTGGTCTGAAAACACAACACTAAAATGAGATTTTGAAGCTGAATCTCTGGCTATTTGAGAAGAGTCCTATCATTGGTGGTCATTGTAGAGACAGCCTTTTGTGTGAGATTAGTAGGACAATTATCAAAACTTGTACAGGTTGTGAATTTGGATACTGTACTTCAAGAAGGAAATGCATTAGTAGATGCAATGTATTAAGTAGTTAAGAAATACAGCAATCATGATTACAAGGATGATGGAATGTGATGACTGCTGTTGGGGGCAATCGATGATTTGAAAAAGACAATGAAATGCTGAAGGTTAATAATCACAAATTAAGAACTAAATATGAAAGACAGTTGGCCTCAAAGGCATCAAGTAAAGAGACTTATCTTTCCAACTAGAGAGTTCTCTGTGCCTTTAACATTCTTGCCACTTCTAGTTCATCAGGTTCAATTAATATGATGTCAGTGATGTAGTGGATAAGTGTGGTGTTTGTGGGATGTCCTCATAGTTCTGTTAAGCCTCCCAGTTATTTCAGACTCTGCTTGCTAAGAGGCCAACAGACAAGAATGATGAATCAATGTTTTCACAGATGTAATCGACCTTAATCTTAAGGAGGAGTTGGAGATGCTATTATACAGGAGGGGCAGTGAATAGTATGTTTGCTACCAATTAAGTAACCATGTACAAATTGCTTAACTTCTATGGTTCAATTTCCTCATCTATAAAATGGAGATAGTAATAGTGGAATAATAAATGTCATTATGAGAATTAAATAAATTAATACAGAATTGAGAATAATTTTAGATATATAATATGATATACAAGTACTGCATAATTTTATCTCTGATTGTTTCTATGACTATCCAAATTTCACTTCTCACATTTTTAAAAAGTATATCATACTTTTATTTCATTAGTGACATCCTATTTTTAATAATTTTATATTTTGTTGCTATAGGCCTTATTTTCACCTTATGGATTTGTGCAACTAAAATATGACTTTCAGAGAAAAGTAATATATTTCTAGGCACTGATCTACAAGGCAGTTGAATACTGCCACATTAATGGTGGGTGCTGGCTATGGTTGTCATCTGGTTAGCTAAACTTTTCTAAGTATTATTGATGGAGATCACAAAGGCCAAAAAGATTATTTTCTAGATTTTCCCATGAAGGATCATAAAGTACAAAGTATACCCTGACTTTGCTAATCATGGTGAGGATTTTCTAACTTATGATTATGTAATTCTTCATATACCATATATATCTGAAAATTGCATCTGATAACTTATAGTATTGACAGCCAAAATATTAGGCAAACATTATTTCCCAGATCAGTAGATCTCAAATGGGAGATTAGATGTGTATAAGAATCCTAAGTTAATGTTATTAAGCTCCTCTCTTCCACAACCTAACTCTATTTTGTACAATAACCATTCCCACCTTGGAACAGGTGAGAATGTTGGACATGGCAAACAGACAAGTCTCCCAGAGACTTCTAACAATTCCCCATGCCCAGCATCCACTCCTCATTTTTCTGGTTAAAAACTCTGATTCAGAGCCTTTTCTTTCATTCTGTTCCTAATTCTCTTCCCAGAAAAGTTATTCAAACTCTTTAAAGCTACTCCATCTGTATAGTTTGTCATTCACATTTCTTGAGATTTTTCTTTCTGCATTAGAGAAAATTTGATAATCTCATTATCTATAATACATCAAATCTGGCTGTTTCTCAAGATCTTGACTCAGAAACTCTCCCTAGAAAGGTTATCCTTTTCTGACAAACAAAAAATTACTTTTTCTTTTCTCTATTCCTTAATAGAACTTTATTTAAAAAGCCACTAAGATATATAGATAGTTGACCATTGATATGCCATTTTTATGTATTCCTTGAAGACAGAGCTCTACCTTATTCAATCATATGTCCCATATATTTGCTCTAATGTCTGGGACATAAAAAAGCTTACTTATATACTTTTTCCATTTTTCTTGATGGAGTTAATGTAATAGGATGTGGTAATTCTTGGCCTTCTCTGTGTACAAGTATCACCAGGGGAATCTGTCTAAAAGTAGGTTCCTAGCCTGTCCTGGGGAGAAGGCAATGGCAAGCCACTCCAGTACTCTTGCCTAGAAAATCCCATGGACAGAGGAGCCTGGTAGGCTGCAGTCCATGGGGTCGCTACGAGTCAGACATGACTGAGCGACTTCACTTTCACATTTCACTTTCACATGTTGGAGAAGGAAATGGCAACCCACTCCAGTGTTCTTGCCTGGAGAATCCCAGGGAAGGGGGAGCCTGGTGGGCTGCCGTCTATGGGGTCACACAGAGTCAGACACGACTGAAGTGACTTAGCAGCAGCAGCAGCAGCAGCCTGTCCTGGAGAAGGCAATGGCAAGCCACTCCAGTACTCTTGCCTGGAAAATCCCATGGATGGAGGAGCCTGGTGGGCTGCGGTCCGTGGGGTCGCTAAGGGTCGAACACGACTGAGCGACTTCACTTTCACTTTTCACTTTCACACATTGAAGGAAATGGCAACCGACTCCAGTGTTCTTGCCTGGAGAATCCCCGGGAGGGGGGAGCCTGGTGGGCTTCCGTATATGGGGTCACACAGAGTCGAACACGACTGAAGTGACTTCGCAGCAGCAGCAGCCTGTCCTAGAAGAGAATTTTATTTGAAGGATCAGGGAGAGAGCTGCTGCTGCTGTTGCTGCGAAGTCACTTCAGTCGTGTTCGACTCTGTGTGACCCCATAGACGGAAGCCCACCAGGCTCCCCCCTCCCGGGGATTCTCCAGGCAAGAACACTGGAGTCGGTTGCCATTTCCTTCTCCAATGTGTGAAAGTGAAAAGTGAAAGTGAAGTCGCTCAGTCGTGTTCGACCCTTAGCGACCCCACGGACCGCAGCCCACCAGGCTCCTCCATCCATGGGATTTTCCAGGCAATAGTACTGGAGTGGCAGGGAGAGAGCTAAGGATGGCTTTTTCTGTAGTCACCCCAGGTGATTCTAATAATGATGGCCATTAGGACAGTGGAAGAAACAACAGTTTAGAGTCAAGTCGATAGCTTCACAAATCTAGAAACTAGAGTTTGCCAGTAAACCTAAAGACAATCAGGATCAGAGTAACTAATTCACAATAAACGTGATCATAACGTTAATATAATAACTTAAATGAGAAATAAAACTATAGAAAGACTTATCAACTAATCAGTTAATTTTCTCCTATAGGGAAATTAACAAGATATCAGTTCAGTTCAGTCACTCAGTCGTGTCCGACTCTTTGTCACCCCATGGACTGCAGCACGCCAGGCCTCCCTGACTATCACCAACTCCCGGGGTTTACCCAAACTCACGTCCATTGAGTCAGTGATGTCATCCAGCCATCTCATCCTCTGCCGTGCCCTTCTCCTCCTGCCTTCAATCCTTCCCAGAATCAGGGTCTTTTCAAATGAGTCAGTTCTTCGCATCAGGTGGCCAAAGTATTGGAGTTTCAGCTTCAACATCAGTCCTTCCAATGAACACCCAGGACTGATTTATTTTAGGACAGACTGGTTGGATCTCCTTGCAGTCCAACAAACTCTCAAGAGTCTTCTCCAGCACCACAGTTCAAAAGCGTCAATTCTTCGGCACTCAGCTTTCTTTATAGTCCAACTCTCACATCCATACATACTATTGGAAAAACCAAGGCCTTGACTAGACGGACCTTTATTGGCAAAGTAATGTCTCTGATTTTTAATATGCTGATTAGGTTGGTCATAACTTTCCTTCCAAGGAGTAAGCATCTTTTAATTTCACGGCTGCAGTCACCATCTGCAATGATTTTGGAGCCCAAAAAAGTAAAGTCAGCCACTGTTTCCATTGTTTCCCCATCTATTCGCCATGAAGGGATGGGACCAGATGCTATGATCTTAGCTTTCTGAATGTTGAGATTTAAGCCAACTTTTTCACTCTCTTCTTTCATTTTCATCAAGAGGCTCTTTAGTTCTTCACTTTCTGCCATAAGGGTAATAGCATCTCCATATCTAAGGTGATTGATATTTCTCCCAGCAATCTTGATTCCAACTTGTGCTTCATGCAGCCCAGCAAGTCTCATGATGTACTTTGCATATAAGTTAAATAAGCAAGGTGACAACATACAGCCTTGACTGTATATTGTATTCCTTTCCTGATTTGGAACCAGTCTGTTGTTCCATGTCCAGTTTTAACTGTTGCTTCCTGACCTGCATGTAGATTTCTCAAGAGGCAGGTCAGGTGGTCTGGTATTCCCATCTCTTTCAGAATTTTCCACAGTTTATTGTGATCCACACAGTCAAAGGCTTTGGCATAGTCAATAAAGCAAAAAATAGATATTTTTCTGGAACTCTCTTGTTTTTTCAAAGATTCATTGGATGTCGGCAATTTGATCTCTGGTTCCTCTACCTTTTCTAACACCAGCTTGAACATGTGAAAGTTCACGGTTCTCGTATTGTTGAAGCCTGGCTTGGAGAATTTTGAGCATTATTTTAACAGTGTGTGAGATGAGTTCAATGTGCGGTAGTTTGGACATTTTTTGGCATTGCCTTTCTTTGGGATTGGAATGAAAACTGATCTTTTCCAGTCCTGTGGACACTGCTGAGTTTTCCAAATATGCTGACATAATGAGTGCAGCACTTTCACAGCATCATCTTTTAGGATTTGAAATAGCTCAACTGCCATTCCATCACCTCCACTACCTTTGTATGTAGTGATGCTTCCTAAGGCCCACTTGACTTCACATTCCAGGATGTCTGGCTCTAGGTGAGTGATCACACCATCGTGATTATCTGTGTCATGAAGATCTTTTTTGTACAGTTCTTCTGTGTATTATTCCCACCTCTTCTTAATATCTTCTTCTTCTGTTAGGTCCATACCATTTCTGTCCTTTACTGTGCCCATCTTTGCATGAAATATTCCCTTGGTATGTCTAATTTGCTTGAAGAGATCTCTAATCTTTCCCATTCTATTGTTTTCCTCTATTTCTTTGCACTGATCCCTGAGGAAGGCTTTCTTATCTCTCCTTATAAGATTAAAATAATAAAATTGTGCCATGACCTAAGCCAGTTAACAGGTATGTTCCAATAAATGGCATATTTGAACTTGCTTTATAATAAGAAAGTGATATCATACAATAAATATCATAATTATTTTCATAAAGTTTCCTTAAGCAAAGAAGTATAAATGTTAATTTATTTTAAGCAAAGGAGTTCTAATTTTGCTCCAGAGTTTGGTCTTTTGCTTCTATTAGAATGCAATTTCTGGGAAGGGTACTGTGCATTTTCACTTGGCAGATGAAGGAATTTTATCTTCATGGGATTCCCAGGTGGTGCTAGTGGCAAAGAACCTCCTTCCAATGCAGGAGACATGAGTCACAGGTTTAATCCCTGGGTTCGAAAGATCCCCTAGAGAAGGGCAACCCACTCTAGTATTCCTGCCAGGAGAATCCCATGGACAGAGAAGCCTGGTGGGCTACAGTGCATGGGGTCGCAAGGAGTCGGGCATGACTAAAGCGACTTAGCACTCAGCATGCACCTGCACACACATACTAAAAATCCATGCCGAAGTTAGACAAGTTGAAAAAAGATGTCTTTACAGATTGCAGGGGCAACTACAGAAAGACAAAAAAGAGGCTTTTGTCCTGGCACCATCATCAGCAGGAGTTAAACTCTAAGCAAATATCCCCTGGCAAGTGATCCAAAAAAAAAAAGCATCAAGCTTCTGCCTAACAAAATAAGAATCCTCAGGAAGTGCTCCCAAAGCAGCAAAACATAACCCCCTCCAAAAAAAAAAAAAAAGAAACAAGGGGAAAACAGATTTGGGCAAGAAGAAAATAGAGAAAAACCCTATACAAAGGTCCAAAAAAGGCAGCTTTATTCCTCAGGAAATTTACATTAATATGCTTCTAGAAAACACCTTTATCTTCTCTTTTTTCCCCCCTTGAATCATTTTAAAATAAAAGTATAGAGCCAAAAGTGCTAACATTTCAACTTCTGCTTGTTGAGATTTAAGTGGATTTTCATGAGTAAAATATGTTAAATAGCCAAACCTTTGCACTATCTACTTGACATTACAGTTTAATTTTCAGAAGATAAGGGCAAACAGCAATTTCAGTCTGTAGAATCAGTGGGATAAAATCACCACTGAGAAAATTATATGTGCAGTAGCTCTTTGTAACATGTCTCTAGAATATCAGAGATTAAAAACTAGGAGATTTGGAAATGAAAAAAGAAAACATTAAATTGAGAAAATATTTCATTTGCACAAAAGCTACTGATGCACATAAACAAGAATCTTTAAAATGTCATTCTGGTAGATTTTAACATTCGGGATATATTATTCACTTTAAAAACACTACAAATGGATGATTTGCTGTTCAAAAAATTAAGGAATTTGTATATAATTCTTTTCACTTCTCTGTCACTAATTTACTGAAGGACTTTGACAGCAAGTCTCTTAACTGCTCCAAGTCTCAGTTTCCTTCTCACTTTCAAAAGATAAAAGAATTCTACAAATCTGGGGCCTTAGATAAACAATTAGTAAATGGTAGATAAAAGATGGCTAAAGAATCTTTGTTATCCCTCCCCCTGAGATGTGGAGCCAAATTCCAAATGAATGTTAGCTGGCTTTAGGAATTGCTAAGTGAGGAGGCCTCAGGCAGCCACATAGTCACAGGAAGAGCAAAGATAACAGCCAACACCCATGTACCCCAGCATCCCAGGCCACCTGACAGATATGTGAGTAGAGAAAACTTCAGATAACTCCAGCCTAGCTATCATTTGATTCCAGTCATAACAGAGATCCCGAACAAGAAATGGGCAGCTGACCCAGTCAACCAAAAAATGTAAGAATAATAAACTGTTTGAATATACTAAATTTTGCCATAGCCTATTGCATTTCAATAGATAACTGGAGGGCTTCCTTGGTGGCTCAGATGGTAAAGAATCTGTCTGCAATGCAAGGGATCCAGGTTCGTTCCCTGGGTTGGGAAGATTCCTTGGAGAAGGAAATGAGTGTAAAATTTTTGTAGAACTCTGGTTTCCTACAGAAGACTTCACAAGTAGCTTCTGTAAAACTCTAGGGTACTATGAGATGCTGCTAACGGGTTCCCCAGTAGAGAGCAGTATTTTTGAATAAGCACAATTTTTGAGCTTCAAAAGCTGCAATGTTTGTGCACAAAGTGATGGACAGTGACCATGCAGTTTTGTTATGAATTTCTTTATTGACTCCATATGGAAGAAAATAGTAGAGCTGTGTATTTGGTTGATTCCATTCTCCATTTTTGGCACGGGAAGCTGTTGACAATCAGTGCTTTCTGTATTACAAGAAGGGGATGATGTTAGGTTGATGATAAAAACCTCTCCTTCCCAAATTATTTTTCTCAATTTCTTGTTATACATAACTGCCAGATTTTCAGGCATGAGCAAGCTCTATTAGTGTAATGGAATTATGAGGGAAATTTTCATTATAAAGAAAAAAATCATGATATCCTCAGCTTTATGTGCCTTTTTTCTGTTGTTGAACACATTGCAATACATGACTTGTGTAGATTAGAAATAAATTGTAATAGGACAGTTTTTAACTTTTTTGCAATGCTTTTCATTTAGTTACTTTTATATCTCTCTATTTTATATTTCTTTTGTTTTTGCTGTTGTCTTTTAGTCACTAAGTTGTGTCCCACTCTCTGCAACCCATGGATTGTAACCCACCAGGATCCTCTGCCATGGGATTCTCCAGGCAAGAAAACTGGAGCAGGTTGCCATTTCCTTCTCCAGGGCATCTTCCTGACCCAGGGATCAAACCTGAGTCTCCTGCATCACAGGCAGATTCTTTACCACTGAGCCATGGGGGAAGCTCATTACTATTTTCTATTTTACCAAGGTTTCTAAAGATCCAGTGTGTTCATGTTTGATGATAAGGTATGTGAGAGAAGAAGAGAAATTTAGATCTGTCCTAAAAGAGTATTCTGATAAAGTTCATGATGAAGAAAATGAAGACCTCAATCACAAACTGTATAAGCTAATTTAATTATGACAAGTCACATGATGCTAAAAAGATTTTGTGCGATAAATTAGAAACCAATGGCTTCTCCATATATGTTTACTTGTCAACAGGTTTCATCAATAAATGTCATTTTTCAAAGACTTTTTAATATTTATTTTTGTATTCTTGGCTGTTCTGGGTCTTCATTGCTACATGAGCTTTCTTCTAGTAGAGGTGAGCGAGAGTTTTTTGTTTAGTTGCGGTACTCAGGACTTCTCATTGCAGTGGTTTATCTTATTGCAGAATATGGGAGCTAGAGCCCGTGGCACACAGGCTTAGTCATCCCATGGCACGTGGAACCTTCCCAGATTAGGGATCAAACCCATGCTCCCTGCTTTGACAGGTGGATTCTTTACAAGGGAAGTCCAGTAAATGTCATAGTTTAACATTTGCAAGATTCAAAAATAATTATGAATTTTATAATTTTTCTCTGTTGTGAAAAGCTGATCCCCAAAAGCAAACATCTCTTCATTTTTGGAAACACAGTGTGTGCCTTGGACAAACTGACTTGGCATCTGTACCGATGGTCTTCTGTTAAAGATTTTGGTCTTTCTTATGAAAAAAGAAAAAACTATCATAACATGCTATTTTTGTCATATCAGAAAGGTGCTAGAGTCAAATAGTCTTGGAGATGGAAGGATACAAGTTCTAGATAATGGTCTCAAAATGGTTAGTTTTTCATAAGCCAAAACTATTTCGATAAAGAATATTCTAGAAAACTGTGAATGCTTCTCAACAGGATGTTTTAACTGAAAACATAATTGCAGAAGTGCTATCAAGAAATTAGCCAGATTTTGCTGAAATCCTTTGAAGATGAAGTATAACTACACAACACTGATCTTGCAGAACTTGGCAGGCATTTTTCATCACATAAACCATTTGTATATATCTCAGCAAGGTCCTGGAGAAAAATGTTTAGACTTCAAGGAATGCAATTCTTGGATATCAAGGGAAATGGAATATTTATAAAAAACCATTTTGCAAAAGAAATCATAAAACGTTTCATTTGCTGCTTGGGCCTGAGAGTAAGGAAAAAGTTCAGCAAGTTTCAAATCCTATTGAGAACCAAAGTTTTTGTTTATTTGTTTTTGATCACATTGCAAAGCTTGCAGGATCTTTGTTCCCTGACCAAGGGTTGAACTGGGACCACAGCAGTGAAAGCACTGAGTCCTAACCACTGGACCATCAGGGAATTCCTCCCAAACTCTTTAGAATATGGTAGACCCTCTTGAATGGTCTTTATGTATGACTAAGAGGGTGGGAGGAGATGGGGACGACAGAGCATGAGATGGCTGGATGGCATCACCGACTCAATGGACATGAGTTTGAGTGAACTCCGGGAGTTGGTGATGGACAGGGAGGCCTGGCGTGCTGTGATTCACGGGGTCACGAAGAGTCGGACATGACTGAGTGACTGAACTGAACTGAACTGAAGTGATGGAATCTATTTTTGAATAGTCTTCTCAGGTGAAGAACGTCAATTTGAGAGACAAAGAAGAACTTAATGAGCTGTCTGACCTGGCAGTAAAGAGAAAATTGGCAGAATTCTGGAAAAGTTCTGGGCTTCTGAAAACAAAACTATCCTGCCATTATAAGATAGCAAGGAATGTTTTGCTTTGCTTTTCAGTTTCTTGCATGTTTGTGTAAACTTCTTCTTGCTGATCAAGCATCAAGAGCATGATACAAACTGTCTCATTTTTGTTGAAAATTTTATCTTGTGTGTTTATATCATTTTTAATCATAAAATGAGAATTTGTGCAGCAAAAACACAAAACAAAGCAAATATAAAACATACAGATTTAAGACTAAAGTTAAAATTTTACTTCATCACATTTAGCTTCAAATACTACTTTTTATCATATGTAGATGCATAAGCAAGATCAAATAATCAACTTGTTTATATTTTGATAATTCTAAATCTATATTTGAGTGTTATATCTCTGATTCGAAAATGTATTTTTTAAATTTATATAAAATTTGCATCATATGTTATATTTTTACTCAGTGCTTTGGATTATGACTTTAAAGTTTTATTATTCATATTATTAATAGATTTTCATATTGCAAATAGCCTTAATTAAATCAAATGGCAGGTTGGGTTGAAATTGAAATCTACCAAGCCTTCTTTTAGAAGAAATAAATGTCATTTTGTCTTGAGACAGTTGTTTAACAGAAATTTGTTATGTATACCTTATGACTATGTAAAACTTATAAGATGGGAAGAAAAAAGTTAACTTTGTGAAAAGTAAAATTAATCTACTATTTTTGATAAAAAATTTGACTAAAATTGCTTTCACTTTTAAAAAAGTCTTATGGGTCTTTTTTAAAGTCTTTTTATTTTATATCAGAGTATAGCCAATTAACAATGTTGTGATAGTCTCAGGTGCAGAGCAAAACAACCAGCCCAATACATAAACATATATCCATTCCCTTTCATTTTTAAACAAAAAATACTATGCTTGAATCTGTTATACACCTCATCTCATTAGCAAACACAATGAAGAAACATGCAATGAAATTTTTAGATTAATATGGATAAGGTCAGAAAACTTAAGTAGGATTTTTTTTTCAATAAAAATTGAAGCTTCTTACACCTACAGCAGCCACTTGTTTTAGCAGTTATAATCTTTGTAGAGGGTGGAATCATGCAAAATGAACAGTCTAATAAGTTAGCTATAATAAATAGAACCATATTTGAAAATGGTATTCTGATGCAAAAGAACACTGGCATTTACTATAAGATTTTTTGATCTACAACTTATTGATTGATCAAATATACTGTGAGATATAGATATCATAGCTTTATGCAGGACTTTCCTGAGTTTTGTGTGTTCTTCCAGAATAAAAAGATTAAGAGATTGATTTAGAGTGCTGATTTTAAAAATAGCACCATGGCATAATTTTATAACCAGAATTAAGGTATAGAAGTATGTTGTTCCCTGGTGCCAAACAAATTTAACACTGCAACTTGATGAACTCCTCCAAAATAGCTGCTCTTGCTGAAGGAAGAAATGAAGGAAGGGAGGAAGGAAAAAGGGAAAGAGAGAAGAAAAAGAAAGGTAAGAGAGGAAAAACGTGAGGAAAAGAGAGAAAAAGAGAGACACTGTGAAGCTTAATGACAATAAAACAAAAATACTCTTAGCTGAACAGTCAATCACTGTGCTACAATTTGTGTTTTTGAAAGGACATGTACTCATTCATATTTAAATAGCCATGGAATACTCCCAGAAAGATGCCTAATTCAATGTTTGCCTAAAGGCAAAGAGTCTGGGGGTCTGGGGTCCAAGATCTACTTTTCATTTTTGTATCTCCACTGTTTGAAGAGTTTTTTAGGAATGTCTAATTTTCTCACAGAAATCTGGTTAACAATAGTAACTCCACTTTGGTAATGGCTTAGTCTCCAGGCACCTATTCCTAGGCTTAAGATGAAGAAACACATCACTCTGACTTGCTGGGATTGGGAGCAAACAAGGAATCGTTAGATGCAGAATTAAAGAGCAGAGAAATTGAGTGAGAAAGGGGTGAACACTGAGGAGCTGGAAGAATACTACAAAGTGTACAAGATGATTCCTCACTCCTAAATCCTTCTGATCCTGAAGAAAGTTTACTTTGAATGTGCTTTAATTTCTTATAAAACCTGAAAAGGATGCCACATGAGATTATGAGATGAAGTTGGGAAGAAGCGGGAGAAACATAATGGATATCGTGGTTGACTGAATCAAATAATCAGGACTTTATTTCATACCTACAGAGAGACAAAGGTGGAAGGAAGGACAAAAAGAAGGAAGGGAGGAAGGAAAAAGGGAAGGAGAGAAGAAAAAGAAAGGGAAGAGAGGAAAAGAGTGAGGGAGAGAAAAAAGAGCGGGAGGGAGGTAGAAAGAGACAAGAAGAGAAAAAGAAAATGAAAGAAAGGCAGAGAAAGAAAGGAAGATACAGAAAGAGGAAAAGCGAAAGAAAGAGAAAAGGGAATAAATTAAGTGCTTTGAGAGAAATTCAGTGCTAAGCCAAATCTAATCAAATGCAAACATGCTCATGTTCTGTAAAGAAACGAACTGAAGGAACTAGAAGTCAGGGACCAGGTACTTGGCACTTTCGGAACCAAGCAGAAGGAGAGGAGTGTCAGCCTAGAGGACGGAAGATTCCAGTGGGTAGAAGAAGGGGTGGAATGTAGAGAAATATAGATGCTGCTAACTACTCCTTCAGAGAAACAAGTTTGGAGAAGATATGAGAAAAAAAAGCTGTTGGACAATGGGAGAGACAGTGACATAAAATAAAGGAGAAGCTTGCAGAGATATTAGCTGAGGCTGAAGGGAGCCAGTTTTCATGTAATAAGCATGAGTGATAGGAAGGGAGGAGATACAGGAACATGCTGGTGAAGTCTATCATCTTTGAAACATGGTGTAGACTGGATGCAAAGGAGATTCCCCAGAGAGGAATAGTCAGGAGTAACAGAGATCCTCTTACATTATCTGAAGCATAGTCTTATCTGAATGAAAAAGTGCAGAAATTTTAGCACTTCCACCTTCAAAGAGCTAAGCAGCCCTTATTTAGACCAAGGGTGGGCAGAAAAATAAAGTGGTAAACAAGGAAGTGAAACTAGAGACTACTATTCAAATCCACATTCATGCACAAAGTAGAAGGTTTAAATGAAGTGGCAGGGTGCCTGTAATGAGTAGGGGTATTTTTAGCACAGTTGGTAAACTTTAACTTAATGACTGAGCATGTGCAGGGCTAGAGAGAACTTACAGGTGGAGGGAACAAGAGGAATGTGCGAATGGAAACTCCAAAGTCCTAAGACCAGTGACTTGGGAGAATATGCTTATTGCTGCTTCCTTTTATGAAGGCATTAAGAGTTACTCAATCATGGCATGGAAGGACATGCTGCTTAGCTCTGTCTCACCACACCTTTACTATTTATATGTGTAGAGCCAACTTTGCATTTTTTCATTCCCTATGGAGAGTTCCAGGGTGGGGGGAGCCTGGTGGGCTTCCGTCTATGGGGTCACACAGAGATGGACATGAGTGAAGTGACTTAGCAGCAGCAGCAGAAGCATGGACACAAAGGTCAGCACAGTACCTTGAATAAAACAGATTCCTGATAAATGTTGAAATGAGTAGATAGGAGAAAACCCATATTGTGTTTCTGTTCCTTCACACAAAAGAAAGTTATAATCTAAAGTTTAGTTTAGGATGGAGTTAACATTACTATTATTCTATTCCTGTATTTGAGGTAACAATCACATACTCATAAAGTAAAAATCTAAAGCCCGAAACCCATTAATTTCCATGTGAAAAGTCTTGATAGGAAAATGTCCAACAATAAACTGAAAATGACCTAACAGTAGAAACTGGCTTTCATTGGCTGTTCTTTTTTCCATGCATACATCCATTTCTCTGCTACAAAATGGCCACATGAGTTTTCGGTGTCAATAGCTTGCCAACATAACAAAATAACTTTATATGTGTAAACTAAACTTTAGATTATAATATTCTTTTGTGTGAAGGAACAGAAACAAGGACAGCACGATAAGGGTTTTCTCTTATCTATTCACTATTTATCAGGAATCTGTTTTATTCCAGGCACTGTGCTGACCTTTGTGTCCATAGGGAATACAAACTATATACAAACTATAACTTCTTATTAAGTTATAGTTTCTTAATTATTCTCAAGTTTGTACTTTTAGAAGTCTGGTAATTCCTATATTAACTCATATCTGATGTCAAAATGCTGGAGTTTTGTTCATCTTAGAAATGTTTCTTAACCTGAATCTCTAAGCTGCAGTGGACTAGAGAGTAGCCTTTTTAATTTTGTGTTGTCACTTCATTCTGTGTCAATTTCTAGTCTGTCATCATTCAAGTCTGCCTAACTTATACTTGCTAAGTTTCCTTGGCAATTAACGTCTCTGAAGGGCCATGCCAGATCCTTTAATCTTTCCAAAAGTTTGCTTTTCCTTAGTCATAATTAAACAATAATTTTAAACTCTACATGATCCCAGCTAAGAAGATGTAGGTAATAAAATGAATCTTTTTTTGTTCTGATATCTGAACTTCATACTGGACCACTTATAAATTAAGAAGAGAAAAAGTATCTTTTTGTAGATAAATTAATAAAATATGGTAATCTAGAACAATAGATTTTTTTTTTTTTTTTTTTTTACGTTAACCTCAGCTTTCCTACTTGATTCTGAAGTTAAAATGTCTTGCAGAAAATTTTGTTTCTTTGGTAGGAGACATATAATCTCTATGCATATGAGGGACATGGACCTCATTTCCTGTTGTTTTGACCCAGTCATTTTGGGTTTTTCTGAGGAATATTGGAGTGAGGCTCCCTGTGCATGGGGACCCAACACATGTAAACTGTTTAAATCTTCATTGCTCAGTTGCGCACCATATGATCAGAAGTCACACAATACTGTAAGGACAGTGTTATTTCCCTTTGATGATGATGCAAATTTAGTAAGTATTGGTAAGCCCCTTGGGTTTAGCATGAAGAGAAGGAGGTTAGGCAAGTAGAAATTACGGATTTCAGTAAAATTTGGGTTGTTTGGATTTTCACCAGACTGTAGACTGTGGCACACAGCTGATCTCTCCAACATACCCCAGACATTCCTTGGGGGTGACTCATCCAGTTTTAAGTATCATGGACTATATGCCTCACAGCTTCTTTTCTCTTCTGTATTGAAAGCCTATGAATCTTTGGGGGGAAATGAGAAATGAATTTCAAAGGAGGCTTTAACAAATGAATGGCATAGAGTTTGCACCATGGAGGAAAAAAGGCAGTGGGGGAAGTAACTATTTAAAGATTCATTGAATTTAGCAAGCTAAATAACAGAGCTATGGGTTGAGCTGCATCATGGTTAACATTATGCAGAAATGCCACTATTTCCTTTCATTCTTCTCTGGAAATGAATTTAAATTATATTCTTCAGGTTACTTAACAAAAGATGGTGCTTGTGAGAAATTACATGTCATTGAGATGTGGTCCATTGTCATTGAGATGTGTGATTTGATCTGAAGTAAAGGAACTCAATAAGAGCTTTCCACCTGGTTATGACTTAGTCATTCTGACAGAGGAGTTTTGGAGGTTGTGTAATTAGAGATGAGAAATATTCCTCAAAGTATTCCCTGGTAGCTCAGTTGGTACAGAATCCACCTGCAGTGCCGGAGACTTAGGTTCAATCCCGGGGTTGGGAAGATGCCCTGGAGAAGGAAATGGCAACCCACTCCAATATTCTTGCTTGGAAAATCCCATGGACAGAGGAGCCTGGCAGGGTACAATCCATGGGATTGCAAAAGTCGGACATGACTTAGCAACTAAACCACCAATATTCTTAGCCTTGTTGGCCTGATAATTGGCAAGGCAGTGCACATGGAGTTTGGGTTAGGCTTGTTCTTCACACTGTGTATATCTGGTCATGTGCTTCAGTGTTTCCACTCCACTTACTGAATAAAGTTCAAAGTCCTTAGCATGGCCTAACAAGCCCTTCACTTTATGGGTTTCTGACTCCTCAATTCTGCCTGATTCCTGGCTAATCCCCCCATGGCAGATCCCAGGCTTTGTCATTCAAATGCTTGCAGCTCCTGCAATGTTTTCAGCCACAGACTGGAAGGAGGTTGCTCTCTTGGGCTGGTCCTGTCTCTTTAACACACAGCCCGGCTTTATCTACTTTATGAAAGCAACATTTTTTACATCTTGAAAAAGTTCTCCTTGTTCCAACTCCTACAGTTTTTACAGCATTGATCAGGTTTACCCAGCCCTACCTCTTGAAGCAGACCACCAGCTCCAGGAAGACAGGAGATGTGTTATTTTTATCTTTCTTTCCCTTAGAGTATAGCAGTGACTCAAATAAGACAGGAAGCCTATTTAATTTTTTATATTTAAATTTTTAATGATTCTTCATTTTGCCTGTAAGGGAAATGCTGTAGACAGCTTCTAAGATGACTTCTAATAAACTTTACCTCCTATATATTTGCTCCTGTCTAATCCCTCCACTTGGACCGAACTCACTGACTCACTTCTAATGAAAATAATGCAGCAGACATGATGGAAAGGCTCTTTGAAGGTTATTTTACAAAAAGATTCTGCCTCCCATCCTGGTCTCGTTCTTGCTCTCTCCAATTTGCCGTGTCTGAGGACAGTCAGATATGGAGAGGCCCCCATGGTAAGGAAGTGAAAAAGGATCTGGACAACCGAGAGGCAGTAAGGCCCTCAGTCCAGCATCCTGCAAGGAACTGAAATTCAGCCATTAATTATGTTGTAACTGAGCTTAAACGCAAATTCCCCCCATTGAAGACTTCAGATGAGACTACAGTTTCAGCTGACATACAGATTGCACCTCATAAGAGACCTTAATCCAGAGGCACTCAGCTAAACTATGCCTACATTCCTCACCCATAGAAACTGGGAGATGAGAAATGCTTCTCATTTTAAACTTCTAGACGCCCGGCTCCGGCGGCGCAGGCCCGGGAGACGCCCGGCTCGGCGCAACCGACCACGTGCAGAATCGTGGCTGAGAGGAGCTGCCCCGCGCCCAGGGTTAGGGCGGTGGCCGAGAGGAGCTGTACCACGTCCAGGAGGCGGTGGCTGCTTGGGCACAGGAGGGCCGAGAGGAGCTGATCCACATTCAAAGCAGGAGGGGCGGCCTTGAGGAGATACCCCTCGTCGTAAGGTACAGCAGCTGCACCTTGCTGGAGCAGCTGGGAAGAGATACTCCACGACCAAGTGGAATATAAGAATCCAGTGTTCTGGGGAGGAAGGAACAAGATGGCGGAGGGATAAAACGGCGAGACCACTCTCTCCCCCACAAATTCATTAAAGGAACATTTGAACGTGGAGTAAAGTCCACAAAACAACTTCTGAATACTGGCAGAGGACATCAGGCTCCCAGAAAAGCAGCCCATTGTCGTCTAAAGGAGAGAGAAGAAATCCAGCTCCACCCACCAGAACACCGACACATGTTTCCCTAAGCAGGGAACCCAGATAAGTCACCCGTCCAACCCCACACACAGCGAAGAAACTACATAATAAAGAGAACTCCACAAACTGCAAGAAGAGGGAAAGGCCACCCCAAGCAAAGCAATATAAGCAAGATGAAGAGGCAGAGAAATACCCAGCAAGTAAAGGAACAAGATAATTGCCCACCAACACAAACAAAAGAAGAAGATATAGGGAATCTACCTGATAAAGAATTTCAAATTTTGATGGTGAAAATGATTCAAAATCTTGAAAGCAAAATGGAGTTACAGATAAATAACCTGGAGAAAAGGATTGAGAAGATGGAAGAAAGATTTAATAAGGACTTAGAAGAAATAAAAAAGAGTCAATATACAATGAATAATGCAATAGATGAGATCAGAAACACTCTGGAGGGAACAAACAGTAGAATAACAGAGGCAGAAGACAGGATAAGCGAACTAGAAGATAGAATTGTAGAAATAAATGAAACAGAGAGGAAAAAAGAAAAACTAATTAAAAGAAATGAGGGCAATATTAGAGACCTCTGGGACAATGTTAAACACGCCAACATTCGAATCATAGGAGTCCCAGAAGAAGAAGACAAAAAGAAAGACCATGAGCGAATACCTGAGGAGATAATAGTTGAAAACTTCCCTAAAATAGGAAAAGAAATAATCACCCAAGTCCAAGAAACCCAGAGAGTCCCCAACAGGATAAACCCAAGGCGAAATACTTCAAGACACATATTAATCAAATTAACAAAGATCAAACACAAAGAACAAATATTAAAAGCAGCAAGGGAAAAACAGCAAATAACACACAAGGGGATTCCCATAAGGATAACAGCTGATCTTTCAACAGAAACTCTTCAGGCCAGAAGGGAGTGGCAAGACATACTTAAAGTGATGAAAGAAAATACCCTACAGCCCAGATTACTATACCCAGCAAGGATCTCATTCAAATATGAAGGAGAAATCAAAAGCTTTACAGACAAGCAAAAGCTGAGGGAATTCAGCATCACCAAACCAGCTCTCCAACAAATGCTAAAGGATCTTCTCTAGACAGGAAACACAGAAAGAGTGTATAAACTTGAACCCAAAGCAATAAAGAAAATGGCTACGGGATCGTACTTATCAATAATTACCTTAAACGTAAATGGGTTGAAATTTTCAAAAAGGCTAGGAAACAATTCTCATAGCCATTAATAGTTCAGTGTTGAGTTCATGAATAGTTTTTAAAGTTTGGGACAAACTGTAGTATTTGCTATTTGAAGTACTATTTGTAATTGGCATATTACGATGTAACATTGGTCTTCATTTCCAACTTAAAACGCCTAAAAATGCCTAACAGGTTTTTAGATTTGTGAATTTTAGTTGAAATGTATTTTACGATGTTACTAAACCTGCAGAAATATTGAAATATTTCAGAGAACTTATTCACTGTACATTTAATTTATTTTATTTATAAAAGTTATGAACTGTAGAAAGTTTAAAAAAAAAAATAAACTTCTAAGGTATGGAGGAATCTGTTATATAACAAAATGCAACTAATGCAGGGAGTAAAGAATTACACTAAATTACACACTCTAAATTACATGGTAGGTAGTATGCTGTGAGTTGGTTTGGGTTTAATAAAACAAAATAGTTTAATCCAGGCTTTACTCAGTCTGTGTGCTTGATGAAAAAAAAAAAAAAAAACCTGAAAAAGTCTTCTCTGCTTCCATAACAAAATACCACTAACTGACTAGCTTAAAGAATAGATATTTATTTCTCACAGTTTTGGAGACTGAGAAGGCTAAGGTCAAGGTGGTAGCCAATTCAGTTCTTGGTGAGAACTCCCTTCCTGTCTTGCAGATAACTGCCTGATTTCTCACTGTTTCCTCGGATGTACGGAGAGACAGGAAGCACCCTAACATCTCTTCTTGTAAGGATACTAATCATGTTGAATCAAGGCCCCACTTTTATGGCCTCATTCAACCTTAGTAATTTCCTTTTAGGTCCTGTGTCCACATACAGTGACATTGGGAGTTAAGACTTAAACCTATGAAATTTGATGGGACTCAATTCAGATGATTACCCTCTGCTTTTCAAAACACTGTACTTTTTCTTTATTTTTATTTATTTAATCCCCCAAAGACAAAAAGAATTGTTAAAGTATCTGGGAATAAAACAGGGAAAAAAGCAGGAACTTATTCCTGTTCCAGTTAATGGTAAATTAGTATATATTGACTAGTCTTTCTATAGATAACAATCCTAAATTCTGAAGAAAAAGAAATGTTTGAAGCTATTTAAAAGCACAGGAGAGTGGATGAAAGTGCAGAAACTGGAGAAAATTTGAGCCTTGAAAGAAAGGAAGAGGTCCAGGTTTATATGCTCTTTACCCCCAAGAAGATGTCTTGGTCAGTTGTGAATACAAGCCTTCTATAATTCAAAGAGAAAGTGGAGTTCTCACTGATCTGATGGTTGAAAGACAGAATTTAGGCTGCCAAAGCGGCTTCAACTTGTGAACCCGGAAAAGGTGTGGTTACAAAATATGTGTATCCAGAATACATAAATAATCCCTCATGCCTATTGTTGAAAAATCAAATCACCCAATAAAAACCAATGGGAGAAACTTTCCTGGTGGCCCAGTGGCTATGACTTCACCTTCCAGTGTAGGAGATGGAGGTTTAATTCCTGGTCAGGGAGCTAAGATACCACATCCTTTTTGGCCAGAAAACCAAAACATAAAATCAGAAGCAATATGGTAACAAATTCAATAAAGACTTTAAAAAAAAAAAGTGAAAAAAAGATTTGAGAGACACTCAAAACATCATACTACACATAAAAGATTTGTGTGTTTCACTGTTTGTAATTTTTACAAAATTTTCAAAAAGAGAAAAGCAAAGCATACACTATTCTGCAGAGGAAGCTTATATTTTGACTAACGTGATTTTATTTGTCTAATTCAGTTTAGGAGGGAAATTTGAATATGAGATGGACAGAATCTAGAATGGTAGGGTGTAGAATAGAAAAGATTGGAGTGTAGGCAAATAGATGCAGACCATCTCAAAAGAGCAACTGAAATACTTGGCAAGGAGTTCACCACTATGAGATATTAGTGCCTGGGAGTGAGATGCTTTACCAGACTCTGATCACAGTCATCAGCTTCATGTAGCTTTTATTCCATGACTTGGGTTTAGTCTTTGCAGACAGGAAAGTAGATGACAGTTTTCCTTCACTATATCTGAAAGAGTATTACTATGAAATTTTTCTTGAGTCAAAATAGCATAAAGCAAAACAGCAATTAACCTAGGACACATCTTGCTAACAGATGCACAATATAAATCGAGATAAATAAAGCAAGATGCTCACAGACACAGTTCAAAACTATGGTAGCTTGATGTGGATGCTGAATGTAGTTCCTGGGGAAAGAGCTTGGTGGAGATACTCCTGCTGGCTCTGGGTGCTCACTGCTTCTAAAACAGGCCAACTGCAAAACAAATGCTCAGTAATAATGTTGTTGTTTGCATAAAAGCAAAAATCCTTTTCGGATTTCATTCTGTTAAGGAAAACAGGTTCTGATGTAGGTCTTTCCTAAAAGCAAAGTGGCAGAAAGTGAAGTGGGGGTATGTGTACATGCCTTTCTCAAACGGATATGTTCACTGATACACCAAAGATGAGAGAGATTAAAAGCTTAGATGCAGCGGAAAGAATTTTATCATGGACGTTGGTTAGATTCAATGGTGCAAAAGAACAAGACTGGGCTGACTTTAAGTCAATTTTATTGTTACTTTAAAATTCTCCAGAAAAACAATGCACCCCTTATTGCCTGTGGGGAGATGGATGCTCCCACTGCTCTTTTTCCTTTGGGGAAGCACTGGATGTCGCCATTTGTTGGGTCAAGTTACCTTAAAGATAGGACACTGCTGTTTACTTAGCAACCTTGGTTTCCCAAATCCCTAATGATTCTGGATTCTTTTGCTCCAATTTTCTCTGTTCACATAATAGAAAAAATGTAAAATTGAGACTCAAGAGACCTAGGAGTTATACCTCCGCTTTTGGCACATAATCACAGTGTTAAATGAGATAAGTATATGGAACAAAGCCCACACTTTCCTTTGAAATTTAAATGAATTGCACAAGCTAACTACTCCACAATTTTGTGATTTTTGTGAATTCCTATGGGTTTAGTACCTCATAAGATACTTACTCCTTGGAAGGAAAGTTATGACCAACCTCTAAAAAGCAGAGCCATTACTTTGCCTACCAAGGTCCGTCTAGTCAAAGCTATGGTTTTTCCAGTGGTCATGTATGGATGTGAGAGTTGGGCTGTGCTGAGCACCAAAGAATTGATGCTTTTGAACTGTGGTGTTGGAGAAGACCCTTGAGAGTCCCTTGGACTGAAAGGAGATCCAACCAGTCCATCCTAAAGGAGATCAGTCCTGGGTGTTCGTTGGAAGGACTGATGCTAAAGCCGAAACTCCAATACTTTGGCCACTTCATGAGAAGAGTTGACTCACTGGAAAAGACCCTGATGCTGGAAGGGATTGGGGGCAGGAGGAGAAGGGGATGACAGAGGATGAGATGGCTGGATGACATCACTGACTCAATGGACATGAGTTTGAGTGAACTCCGGGAGTTGGTGATGGACAGGGAGGCCTGGCGTGCTGCGATTCATGGGGTCACAAAGAGTTGGACATAACTGAGTGACTGAACTGAACTGAATTATCTCTGGCCTTGAGTTATCACTTCTCTTCACTTCCTTATTTCAATCTTGTCTTACTCAAACTTAATCTCTTCACTATCTTCTCTCTGACTCAGGTGTGGAACACATCTTTTCCTAGATTTCACCAAATCCACTCATCCAATGCAATTATTATGGTCAGAGAAGTTCATAGTCCAAGAACATACAGAGGTAAAACAATCCAAGACCATGCTGCTATTCAGCAGCAGAATTTTTTTTTTTCCATCCAGTACCAGCTCAAAATATGATCTCTGATTCTTTCTTTCTCAAACTCTCTTCTTAGTAATTCTAACTTTTATCTCCAAGGATTCATTTGTGGGATTTTCTAAGCAGAGGTGCATCTTCTCTGGATGTTAAACTTAAATAGCCAAGAAAAATAAGCAGAAACTAGATATTGTATTGTGTGTTTTCTCTGTTCCCCATGACACTCTGAAATAAAAAAGATAAAGATATTTTTCCCCATCGGTATGCGTTGTGTCACCCCTCAGAAGCAAAAGGCTTTAATAATTAGTTAAAAAAAAAAAGTAAGTGCTTTTGCCTACCCTATATCTTTAAAAAAAATAGCACATTCAAAAGCATTTATTTAACTTTTGTTTTCATTCTTTCCTTAATAAGTATTGGTCAAATGACTTCTTCTCCTTTAGTCTTGCTATGCATTTTGACAACATTCAACATTTTTTGAGCCCATATTATGTATCAGAAAAAAATTATGAAATGGTAAATAAGGTAACCTCATAATTTACTTATTTCTCACTATAATACATACTAACTGGCCTTACTAGATACAGATAAATATGACTATGTCTCCATGTGTGTTTCCTAGAATAGTCTCTCATACTATATGGCAGAAAGTGAAGAGGAACTCAAAAGCCTCTTGATGAAAGTGAAAGAGGAGAGTGAAAAGGTTGGCTTGAAGCTCAGCATTCAGAAAACAAAGATCATGGCATCTGGTCCCGTCACTTCATGGGAAATAGATGGAAAAACAGTGGAAACAGTGTCAGACTTCATTTTTTTGGGCTCCAAAATCACTGCAGATGCTGATTGCAGCCATGAAATTAAAAGACGCTTGCTCCTTGGAAGGAAAGTTATGACCAACCTTGATAGTATATTAAAAAGCAGAGACATTACTTTGCCAACCAAGGTCCGTCTAGTCAAGGCAATGGTTTTTCCCGTGGTCATGTATGGATGTGAGAGTTGGACTGTGAAGAAGGCTGATCGCCGAAGAATCGATGCTTTTGAACTGTGGTGTTGGAGAAGACTCTTGAGAGTCCCTTATACTGCAAGGAGATCCAACCAGTCCATTCTAGAGGAGATCAATCCTGGATGTTCATTGGAGGGACTGATGCTAAGGCTGAAACTGCAATACTTTGGCCACCTCATGCGACGAGTTGACTCACTGGAAAAGACTCTGATGCTGGGAAAGGTTGAGGGCGGGAGGAGAAGGGGACGACGGAGAATGAGATGGCTGGGTGGCATCACCGACTCGATGGACATGAGTTTGAGTGAACTCCGGGAGTTGGTGATGGACAGGGAGGCCTGGCGTGCTGTGATTCATGGGGTCGCGGAGAGTCGGACACGACTGAGCGACTGAACTGAACTGAACTATTTATGCATACAGGAGTCTAATGTTATCTACTTCGTAAAAAGTCTTTCATTTTCCATTTTGCAATTTTGTTTCTGAATTTCCACAGCCCTTGTTTTTCTTTCATGCATTTTGATAGTCAGTCATTTTCCCCAAATCTTGCACCTCCTTTTCAATTAATGGCAAATTGATGAAAATGTCTCCACTTGATTTTTGTATTCCTCACATATTTTGTATTCCTCTTTGTGTCTGCTATAATGCTTGTCCCTTTTAGATATTCAACAAATATTTGTAGAAATGATACATTTCAGTAGACGTTGACATTTTATCATGTTTTCCCAACTGGAATTTAAGAATCTTATTTGACTCTGTACCTGTTACTTACTACACCTTTCGAACCAAATTTCACATTTTTTTTCTATAGTATACTTGGTATATTTAAAATTCTACTCTTACCCTGTTTTACCAATAAATCAAATATCCAATCCTTTCCTGTCCTATCTTGGTAATCTTAAAAATATTTTCTGGAAATTCATTCTAGATTCAGTGGCCAAATAGTTTTCTTCTTGCTCTCTTAAAAACCTCAACCACCTTAAAATAATTAATTTTCTCCCCAGCCTTGCATTAAGAAAAAGGAATTCTTTACCTTAGCTTCTTAGACATCAGTCTCAGCTGTTAAATGAAATACTGTTATCTATTCTTTTTAGCACTAATATAACCCACACATTAAGATATCTGTTTTACTAATTACTTTTTAGATTTGCTTTTGTCTCTTTTTATATTTCACTCTCCAAGCAGAGAGGAAGGAAAAGGGGAGAATGAACTCTGGCGCTTTAAGATTGTAACAGAGCTATGAAGCACTATAACCATTACTTTAAAAACTTGCAGAAAAGATAATGGTATGTACTGGATTATTATGGCTTTTCTATATGTAAATAATGTTAAATAGTTACAGGGTTACCTTGATTATATTTTAGAATACATATGTATGAATATAGTAATGGCTCAAAAATATATATTAATTGATGGCATTTCTGAAGAAGTCATCTGAATTGATAAAAATGGCATCAGTATAAATCTGATCAAACACAAAATGATATGCAACTTCTTAGAAAATATTTTGTGGTGAATAATCCCAAATTCCCTGGGTAATTTGTAGCCATTGAAATATAAGAGCAGCATCAGGGGAGGAAAGTGATGCCAAAAATTAGAAGGTAACCTGCAATAATCTTCATAGGAGTGGTTTATCAATCAATTCATGTGGTTTTATATTAAACCAGAAAAAAAAAAAGTACCAGACTCTCTAATATCCAATTAGAATTTCCCAGAAATTTCACAGTTGCTTTTCCACAAGGAAAAAAAAATCCTCTATATATTCCTGATTCTGGAAATATAGCAATCATATATCCTGGATTATACTGAAGTGATTTGCTTAGCATGTACGGATACAGAACCATGCATGCATACTAAGTCACTTTGGTGGTGTCTGATCCTTTGTGACTTAATGGACTGTAGCCCACCAGGCTCCTCTGTTCACATAATTCTCCAGGCCAGAATAGAGGAATGGGTTTCCAGACCTTCCTTTGGGGATCTTCATGACCCAGGGATTGAATCTGTGTCTCTTTTGTCTCCTTCATTGGCAGGTGTGTTCTTTAACAATAGTGCCACACCATATTTATTTTTAAAAACTTTCCCATAGCTGGATCTTGCATCAAAATACATGTCCCAACACATAATTCTGAAAAAAAGAAAAAATTTCTAGAAATTTCAGAACTATTCTTTTATTCTGGTGTTTAAATTTAAGTTTTTCTTAGCGGCAACTCTTTCTTCTCTGATAACTGAACACTGTGTTAGTTTTATTAGAGAAGTGGAATTGGCTGACTGAAATAAACTTTACCTCTAAGTCTGGAAAAATCAGAATTGATCCTGTAGCCTACAGGCTAATCCATCAACTGCTCAATGATCAGATTCTGTCTCTCTAAGATGAATAAAGAGACACAGAGGACATAATACAAAAGTCTAGGGTACATGAAATGAAAATTCATTTAAGGTCGGATGTGACCATGTGCACAATGATGAGGAGCAAACTGGTCTCTTCTTTTGGCTTGAAGAACAGAACAAGCATGAAGCCACTAAGTTGCATTTCAGGGGGCTCCAATGAGTTGTGTGTCTTCGTGTCTCAGTGCAGAAAGAAGTCAGCACAAGGCAAAATGTTAGGTACATGATTTACTAAGATAGGACACTTGTGAGGCTTACTTGTGTGGGTGAGGGAGTTCTGTGCCCTGAGAAATAAGTGAGCTACAGTTTTATAATAAAAGGAAGAGTGGGGAGGGGAAAAGACCACCTTCTTCCTCATTTCTTCGGTAGACATCATGCTTCCATCATCAGCTCCCCCTCTGTGTCGGACAGGGGAGTTTTCTTGTCCCTAGATGGTCAAGACAGGATTATCACGACACTAAGGAAAAATTATTTCAGGTCTCAGGACAATGAGGGTCTTTCACTTTAAAATGTCACTTTTCCATAAATTACTGTGTGTTTTTTTTTTTGGTCAGCGAGGGTGGGGTGGGGGGGGGTGTGCTTCCCTCATAACTCAATTGGTAAAGAATTTGCCTGCAATGCAGGAGACCCGGGTTCGATTCCTGGGTCAGGAAGATCCCCTGGAGAAGGAAATGGCAACCCAATCCAGTATTCTTGCCTGGAGAATCCCATGGACAGAGGAGCCTGGTGGGCTACAGTCCATGAGGTCACAAGAGTAGGACATGACTTAGCGACTAAACCACTGTTTTTTTAACATATGCAGGGGGTTTCCCTGGTAACTCAACTGGTAATGAATCTGTCTGCAATGTGGGAGACCTGGGTTTGATCCCTAGGTCGGGACAACCCCCTGGAGGAGGGCATGGCAACCCTCTCCAGCATTCTTGCCTGGAGAATCCCCAGGGACAGAGCAACCTGCAGTCTATATAGTTCATGGGTTTGCAAAGAATCAGACATGACTTAGCAACTAAGCACAGCCCAACACAGCACATGTATGCAGGGAGCATATCTTAGGGGTCATTACATTATTCAGTTAACTGGGCAGGCTATGGGTCTCATATCACCATTATTTATTCTTTTGGGGGCATAGCTCATGCTCCTATTGCACAGTTTTGTTGCTAAGCAAGTCTGCTTGGTTTTGTGGTTAAGTAAACCTGTTTTCTTGAGTGCTCATTAATTTACAGGAGTCTCCCATATTTTCTCTTTACTTACAATCCTCTAGTGGGATTAACTATTTAATCACTAACTTTGTCCCTTTACTCTGTCCCTGTTGGACATTCAAAGAGAAGGCCTGGCCTCAAAGGTCCTCAAGTTCTCAAAGGTTGTCTGCCATGGGGACTGGCTAAGACTTGCTTCTTTATTCTTCTATACAGCTTTTGACTTCGGCCTGTCTACAGGGGGCCTTTGGGCTTCCCTGGTGGTTTAGTGGTAAAGAGCCTGCCTGTCAATGCAGGAGACATCAGTTTGATCCTCGGGTCAGGAAGATTCACTAGAACACTAGTGTTTGAGCTATGAGTTGCTACTTAAGAAAACATTGTGTAACTGAGGCAGATTTCTAGGTCATTCCAATTAAAATATATTTTAGGGGGAGATACTCCATGGAAGATTAATTATTTTCATTTCTTAAGAATATTACTTTTCTTAATGAATACTGAATAATGAATACTTTAAACAGAGAACAAAAGGCAAAAGAGAAAAGGAAAAGATATATCCATATAAATGCAGAGTTTGAAAGAATAGAAAGGAGAGATAAGAAAGCCTTTCTAAGTGATCAACACAAAGAAATAGAGGAAAACAATAGAATGGGAAAGACAAGAGATCTCTTCAAGAAAATTAGAGCTACCATGGGAACATTCATCTTCCCTTGTAGCTCAATTGGTAGAGTCTGCCTGCATTGCAGGAGACCTGGGTTGGATCCCTGGGTCTGGAAGATCCCCTGGAGAATTAAATGGCAACCCACTCCAGTATTCTTGCCTGGAGAATCCCATGGACAGAGGAGACTGGCAGGCTACAGTCCATGGGGTCGCACGAGTAAGACACGACTTAGCGACTAAGCCACCACCACATGGGAACATTTCATACAAAGATGGGCACAATAAACGACAGAAACGGTGTGAACCTAACAGAAGCAGAAGATATTAAGAAGAGGTGACAAGAATACTTTAAATAGAACTTTCTTTAAATATTATTCCCTTAAAAAATTGGAAAGATCATTCAAATTTGTGACTATTTTAATGAGTCAAAGAATGCAAGGAACGGCCTAAATATAGTCTCTTAGCTTTCAATAGACTAGCTGTGTGCCTACAAGCCTTAAGTATGGCAAGTCACTTTCTCATAGCAATCAAGAGACAAGGCCTAATTCCTTTATCCAAAAGCAAAGAGGTTAAATTAGAGGTCATCAAAGATTTCTTCAAGCATAAGAAAAAGTTGTGATTTCTATATTCATAGGAAGTGATGCCCAAGAAAAATTAAAAATAGCCACAGTCAGGTATTTTTTAAGCTTTCAATTAACTTGCTCAGCTGTGAGCACTGTGATAAAATTGCAGTGTAATTGTGATTAATGTTGTAATCGTTATGATAATTTTTATCATAACAAATCAGGAGGAGATAGATATCCCACAGCTACAAAGGCAACAATACAGTACAGATTGCTGCTAATATTAAAACTTTTCATTTATATATAGTTTTACAGCTTAAGAAAATATTTTATGTGCATTTTCTCATTTGATCTCACACCTACTCTGTGAAATAGGCCTTAATAAAATATACTCTCAGAACTTTAAGATGGAATCATGGAGGCTAACAGAAAGATGATTTTTAGTGACTGAACTGAACTGAACTGAACTGATAAGGCCATTAACTGTAATTCCCAACTTTTTAAGTGGGTATGTAGGTCACAAATCACTTTAGAATCTGAAGAGACCTATGAATCTCTACCTAAAGCATGTACATACCTACAACTATTGACACTTTAGAACCTCTAGGTGTTCATGAATCCTTCATTGTTTACCTCTGGTTCTATCTCAGATTACTGTAAAATCTGAGAACTCATCAAAGGGAAAAGTAAAATAAATTTTTCTTTAAGTCTATACATGTAGGTAGAAGAAGAAAAGATATTTAGGTAGTAGGATATTTAGAAGAAAAAAAGGATATTTAAGTGTAGATGGTCAACACCGAAATCAGACTGATTATATTCTTTGCTGCCAAAGATGGAGAAGCTCTATACAGTTAGCAAAAACAAGACCAGGAGCTGACTGTGGCTCAAATCATGAACTCCTTATTGCCAAATTCAGACTGAAATTGAAGAAAGTAGGGAAAACCACTAGACCATTCAGATATGACCTAAACCAAATCCCTTATGATTATACAGTGGAAGTGAGAAATAGATTTAAGGGACTAGATCTGATAGATAGAGTGCCTGATGAACTGTGGACGGAGGTTCGTGACATTGTACAGGAGACAGGGACCAAGACCATCCCCATGGAAAAGAAATGCAAAAAAGCAAAATGGCTGTCTGAGGAGGCCTTACAAATAGCCGTGAAAAGAAGAGAAGCGAAAAGCAAAGGAGAAAAGGAAAGATATAAGCATCTGAATGCAGAGTTCCAAAGAATAGCAAGAAGAGATAAGAAAGCCTTCCTCAGCTACCAATGCAAAGAAATAGAGGAAAACAACAGAATAGGAAAAACAGGAGATCTCTTCAAGAAAATTAGAGATACCAAGGGAACATTTCATGCAAAGATGGGCTCGATAAAGGACAGAAATTGTATGGACCTAACAGAAGCAGAAGATATTAAGAAGAGGTGGCAAGAATACACAGAAGAACTGTACAAAAAAGATCTTCATGACCAAGATATTCATGAGGGCATGATCACTCACCTAGAGCCAGACATCTTGGAATGTGATGTCAAGTGGGCTTTAGAAAGCATCACTACGAACAAAGCTAGTGGAGGTGATGGAATTCCAGTTGAGCTATTTCAAATCCTAAAAGATAATGCTGTAAAAGTGCTGCACTCCAGATGCCAGCAAATTTGGAAATCTCAGCAGTGGCCACAGGACTGGAAAATATCAGTCTTCATTCCAGTCCCAAAGAAAGGCAATGCCAAAGAATGCTCATACTAGTGCACAATTGCTCTCATCTCACACTCTAGTAAAGTCATGCTCAATATTCTCCAAGCCAGGCTTCAGCAATATGTGAACCGTGAACTCCCAGATGTTCAAGCAGGTTTTAGAAAAGGCAGAGGCACCAGAGATCAAATTGCCAACATCCGCTGGATCATGGAGAAAGCAAGAGAGTTCCAGAAAAACATTTATTTCTGCTTCATTGACTATGTCAAAGTCTTTGACTGTGTGGATCACAATAAACTGTGGAAAATTCTGAAAGAGATGGGAATACCAGACCACCTGACCTGTCTCTTGAGAAACCTGTGTGCAGGTCAGAAAGCAACATTTAGAACTGGGCATGGAACAACAGACTAGTTCCAAATATGAAAAGGAGTATGTCAAGGCTGTATATTGTCACCCTGCTTATTTAACTTCTATGCAGAGTACATCATGAGGAACGCTGGGCTGGAAGAAGCAAAGCTGGAATCAAGATTGCCAGGAGAAATATCAATAACCTCAGATATACAGATGACACCACCCTTATGGCAGAAAGTGAAGAGGAATTCAAAAGCCTCTTGATGAAAGTGAAAGAGGAGAGTGAAAAGGTTGGCTTGAAGCTCAACATTCAGAAAACAAAGATCATGGCATCTGGTCCCATCACTTCATGGGAAATAGATGGGGAAACAGTGTCAGACTTTATTTTGGGGGGCTCCAAACTCACTGCAGATGCTGATTGCAGCCAGGAAATTAAAAGACGCTTACTCCTTGGATGAAAAGTTATGACCAACCTAGATAATATATTAAAAAGCAGAGACATTACTTTGCCAAACAAGTTCTGTCTAGTCAAGGCTATGGTTTTTCCCGTGGTCATGTATGGATGTGAGAGTTGGACTGTGAAGAAAGCTGATCACCAAAGAATCGATGCTTTTGAAGTGTGGTGTTGGAGAAGACTCTTGAGAGTCCCTTGGACTGCAAGGAGATCCAACCAGTCCATTCTAAAGGAGACCGATCCTGGGTGTTCATTGGAAGGACTGATGCTAAAGCTGAAACTGCAATACTTTGGCCACCTTATGCGACGAGTTGACTCACTGGAAAAGACTCTGTTGCTGGGAGGGATTGGGGGCAGGAGGAGAAAGGGACGACATTGAATGAGATGGCTGGATGGCATCACTGACTCGTTGGACTTGAGTTTGAGTGAACTCCAGGAGTTGGTGATGGACAGGGAGGCCTGGCATGCTGTGATTCATGGGGTCGCAAAGAGTCGGGCACGACTGAGCGACTGAAGTGAACTGAACTGAAAGAATAAAGGGTATTTTGTATTTATGGAGTGATGCTTACATGTGAAATATTTTGCATTCTTTTCCTATTTAATTCTAATTAAAGAGAATTTAAGGTCCAGAGAAGTCTACACACAATTAGAAAGCAACAGAAGGAATTTAAATGTAAATGGTTAAGCTCTGCACAAAGGGTAAATTTAAATTTAAAAAAATAAGTTTAAGAGAATTTAACCTGAGGGAGAATCTCTGATCCTTATAAAGGATGTATTCTTTCTATTACAATGTATTGGCTAACATGTTACTTCATGTTCAGGAAAAGAAAACAACCACTTTTGTTTGACTGTCTTTGTAAATAGTTGAGCTTAAGAGTTTAGACAACTGACTTTTCATAACTCCATCTTTAAATTCTAAACAAGAGGTGAGGAAAGACCATGCAGTGCCTGAAGAAGTGATGATGTCATATTGTATTCAATAAATTATTTATATTGTGAGGATACATTTGAGGGTAACAGGGCACACTAGAGGTATAGCAAGACTAGATATAAGCACAAATGAAGCAAACAGAAAAGATGGTTTATCCATGATGCCAGAAGCAGTGAAAAGAATGCCTATCAGAATGATGTGGGACTGCCATGGAGGAAGGGTGAGTCACAGCTATAACCTGTCCTCAGGTGTGTAAACATTGCCTCAGGGCTGGACGGCTCCTCCCATACTGAGAAGTATCACTTCCTGGTTATGCTTAGAGATACACACTTACCATGGTCACATTTTGTCAAGGCTGTGATCCACGGGCAGAACCCTACTATGCATTTACTGGGCCAATCTTCTAATTCCTACCCTCCCCAGTATTCGGTTCAGTTCAGTTCAGTCGCTCAGGTGTGTCCAACTCTTTGCGACCCCACGAATCACAGCACACCAGGCCTCCCTGTCCATCACCAACTCCCGGAGTTCACTCAAACTCATGTCCATCGAGTCGGTGATGCCATCCAGTCATCTCATTCTCTTTTGTCCCCTTCTCCTCCTGCCCCCAATCCCTCCCAGCATCAGAGTCCTTTCCAATGAGTCAACCCTTCGCATGAGGTGGTGAAAATATTGGAGTTTCAGCTTTAGCATCAGTCCTTTCAATATTAGTGGACCACAAAACATCATCCTTCAGTGATAGTCTGTAGGAGCTGATTAGTGAAAATGAAGCACTTTAGCTCTCTGGGTCCTTGCTTCTCTTCAGCTCATCTACCCGCCAAAGGATGGAACCCAGCACCATTAGAGTAACTTCCAGCAAAAGACTCCTCCAGATTGATATCCATGGGAGCCTCTCCTGGGAATTTACTGCTGCCAATACCAGACAAAGAGATGGTCATTTCTCCAGAGTCTGAGCTCCTAGAAATCTCTGGTCTAACCGTTTCTTTTTGTTTGTAGGTAACGTGTTTCTCTCACAGTCTCCATGACAATACCACATGATGATCCAATATGCACACTTGTCAGAATCATTTGGAAAGTTTTTATATATACTGATTCCAGGACTCAATTCTTATGACTGCCAATATGGTAAATCTGAGGAGAGATCCAGAAATCTGCCTATTTATCCATGCATCTATCTATCCTTCCATCTGTCCACCTCCCTAGGTAACTCTGGCCATCAGTTTGGAGTATCTCTGGATTAAAAAACATGCAGGGTCAGGTCCACAGTTCAGAGCTTTTATTTGGATATAACTAAAAAAATAAATACTCAAAAAATAATTCAGAGTCTTGAATGTGTTAGAATACATTTTAGGATGCATAACAATTTTTATTAGGGAAACTTAGAATGAAAACTGCATGATTTTTGGAAAGATGTAAATACACAGTCTTATTATTCAAGTTTGGCACCAATTGCATCTGCCAAAAAGGCTTTAATTAACAGACCCACACCTGGGCTTGAGTTTTTCTTTCCCAGCCCCAGGCTGAACTTTCCCTCTTGGTGTCATGACATCCAGGAAGCAAGGCAGTCTCCTCTTTGAAACTCTGATTGATGCCCAGAACTTCATGTCTAAATTGCCCTTCTCAAAGTCACTTGAACTGTGACCCAATCAGATTTTTCTGCTTTAATCACAATCTCAGTGAGCACATCCCAGATTTACCTCTATTCTTAATTATCTTTTTCAATAATGAGCTCAACTTTATTCATGTCCTTTTGTAGCTCCTACTTACCTGGTAGGTGCTACCCGTAATAGATTCTGCTTTCAGTTACCTTGCCTCAAGATCACAGTTTCCTTTGGCATTATCAGTTACCCCCACACATTTTTATATTATCATATGATACCTGTTAAACAGGGGCAGCCCAACTTGATAGTAAGAAGGTGTTGTTTCTACAAGCCTATAAAGTGTAATGAGGTTGCTGTGCTTCTTAATTTAAGAATGGTTGTGTGGCAAATGGGGTTTCTCAGGTGGCATTAGTTGTGAAGAACACATCTGCTAATGCAGGAAACACAGGAGACTCAGGTTCAATCCCTGGGTTGGGAGGATCCCCTGGAGTAGCTCATGGCAACCCACTCCGGTATTCTCATGGACAGAGGAAACTGGAGGACTGCAGGGGGTCGAAAAGAGTTGGACACAACTGAAGCGACTTAGCACCATACCACACCATGTGGCAAACAGCACCATGGAACTTAGAAAATTCCACATGGAAGCTAAAGAATGAGAATTCTAGAATTTGTAGGTTTAAGTTCTTGAGCATGAAGGAGATATGCAAAAGAATAGAGAACATCAAAGAAGTAAAAGAATAAAATGAAGAAAGTAAAATTTAAAAATCACTGACAGCATAGAAACTAAAAATGAAAAGAACAATTACTATCAGAATGCTAAAGATACAGGTGGTGACTCTGTATTGCAGTTACTTCAATTTAGTTATCCTGGCTTATGTTTAGAAGATACTGTCCATTCTGGATTCATATGGACTACCACATGGAGTGTTCTCATTTCCTTTGTGAGACTCAAATCTGCTATTTCCTGATCTAACACATTTACTTTAAATTGCCTTGCAATTCCCAGTGATTTCAACTTCAATTTAATGCTAGCAATAATTGACTTCTGGTTAATTCTGAGCTTCATTTACAGGAAAGAGATCGATATTGTGTGCTGTAGTTTCTGAGATCCACCCTGACAGTGCTCAGAGGAATCCAGACCTAGTATTTTCAAGACAGAAATCATAGGCTCTGCTGAACAGAGTGAAGCAAAAGTCACAAGATAGAAACTAGAAGTCTGCTCAAATCTGTGAGTCTGAGACAGTCTAAGCAGTATTTCTGACCAAAAAAAAAAAATTTTCAAAATAGAATCTCTTACATTTTTCTTTATTTGATAATCATAATTCAAGGAAAGACAGGCATATTTCACAGTGATTCAAAACAGTATGTAGACTCTCTTCTCAGAGTCTGTATGAAAAATAACTAATATTTCATGTTAAAAAGCAAAATAAACAACATTCTATATTGTGTGTGCGTGTGCTCAGTCAACTCAGTCCTGTCTGACTCTTTGTGACCGAATGGACTATAGCTCACCAGGCTCCTCTGTTCATGGGTTTTTCCAGGCAAGAATACTGGAGTGGGTTGCCATTCCTTTCTCCAGGGAATCTTTCCAACTCAGGGATGGAACCCACATCTCCTGTGTCTCCTGCATTGGCAGGCAGATTCTTTACCCCTGAGCCACCCAGGAAGCCCTACATTCTGTATTATAACACTCTAAATAATTGTGTTATTCAATGTATTTCCAAATACCTTCCATTGTTTTATCTTCATAGCAGGAGACTGACAGATTGATCAATTGTGTTTTATAGTGAAAAGTCAATATTTAGAAGAATGAAAGGTCTTGCCTCAAATCATCATTCAGTAGGGCATTGATGCAGATGAGATTAGAAGTTAGATCTCATCGTTCTGAGGCCTTGGGGAGTGTAGTTATCTACCCTGCTATCCTTAATTAATTTATACCAATATAAGACATATTCATAGATAAAAGAATAAAGGACAAACGATAAAGGAATACAAGTGTTAATAATATATATATATACATAAGATATATGATATGATGTTTCATATGATAAATGAGAATTTATTAAATTTGACAGATAATAGAGTCAAGGTTAAGAATATAAGCTGTAGTCCAAAATCTGGAATCTTGTGCTATGTTTCCATTTCCATGTCTGTAAAATATAGATAAAGTTAGTATTTATCAAACAGAATTGGTGGTCAGACTAAAAGAGTTAGTACACATAAAACACCTAAAATAGCATATGCAACGGCATTTCATGTATAAATGATATTGGTATGGTCACAAAATATGAGCAATAATATATTAATTTAACTTTAAAATTTTTAAACATGAAATATTTCAAATGAGCATAAAAGCACAGAAAATAAAATACTGGATATCTATATGCAGAAAGTGGGCCTTAGGAAGCAGTGCTGTTAATAAAACTAATGGATGCAATGGAATTCCAGTAGAGCTCTTCAAAACCCCAAAGTCTGATGCTATCAAAGTGTTGCACTCAATATTTCAGCAAATCTGGAAGACCCAGAAGTGGCCACAGGACTGAAAAAGGTCAATCCTCATCCTAATTCCCAAGAAGCATAGTACTAAAGAATGTTCTAACCATCGGACAACTACACTCATCTCTCACGCTAGTAAGGTCATGCTTAAAATCTTGCCTGCTAGGCTTCGGCATTACATGAACCAAGAACTTCCAGGCTTCAAAGCTGAGTTCAGAAAAGGCAGAGGAACCAGAGGTCAAATTGCCAACATTCTCTGGATCATAGAGAAAACAATGGAATTCCAAAAAAACATATACCTTTGTATCAACAACTACGCTAAAACCTTTCATTGCATGGATCCTAACAAACTGTGGAAAGCTCTTAAAGAGATGGAAATAGAAGACCATTTAAACTGTCTCCTGAGAAACTTGTATGCGGGTAAAGAAGCAACAGTTAGAACCCTGTATGGAACAACTGATTTGTTCCAGGATTGGGAAAGGAGTAGACAGGGCTGTCTGCTGTCACCCTGTTTATTTTGAGCACATCGTGAGCAATGCCAGGCTGGGTGAGTTACAAGCTGGAATCAGGATAGGTGGGAAAAACAACAACCTCAGATATGTGGGTGATAACCACTCTAATGTCAGAAAGCGAAAAGGAACTAAAGAGCTTCTTGATGAGGGTGAAGGAGGAGAGTAAAGAGCCAGCTTAAAACTAAATACTAAACAACTAAGATCATGGCCTCCAGCCCCATTACTGCATGGTAAATAGAGGGGAAAATGTGGAAGTAGTAACAGATTTCCTCTTCTTGGGTTCTAAAATCACTGCGGATGGTGACTGCAGCCATGAAGTCATAAGACAGTTGCTTCTCAGCAGGAAAGCTTTGACAAACCTAGACAGTGTGTTGAAAAGCAGGGACATTACTCTGCCAACAAAGGTCTGTATAGTCAAGGCTACGGACTTCCCAGTGGTCACTATGGTTGTGAGAACTGGACTGTAAAGAAGGCACAGCACCAAAGAATTGATGCCTTCAAACCGTGTTGTTGGAGAAGACTCCTGAAAGTCCCTTGGACAGCAAGGAGATCAAACCAGTTAATCTTAAGGGAGATCAACCCTGAATACTTGTTGGAAAGACTGATGTTGAAGCTCCAGTATTTTGGTCATCTGATGTGAACAGCTGACTCATTGGAAAAGTCCCTGATGCTGGGAAAATTGATGGCAGAAGAAGAAGAGGGCATCAGAGGATGAGATGTCTGGATGGCATCGCTGATGCAATGGACATGAACTTGCGCAAACCTTGGGAGATGGTGAGGGACAGGCATTCCAAGGGGTAGTAAAGAGTCAGACATGACTGGGAGACTGATTAACAACAACATATGTGGAAAATCCAGATTTATCAAATGTTAACATCTTGTTTTATTTCTTCCAAATCATTCTTTATCAAGAGTTAAACACTACAGATACAGTTAAGACTCCACTCTCTATTTCTTATCCCTGTTTCCCTTGAAGGAACACTACTCTGATGGTGTGGGTAAGTTTCAAGTATTATCTTTTGACATGTATATTATCATTTATAAATTTTTTAATTTACATACACATCTTCAAACTGTGAAATATCCTTTTATCATTCAACTTAATGATGTTTTTAAAAGCATCATTAGTTTGAGTGATAAAAGGACATTTTGTTTTATATCCTTTTGTACATAAAAGGATATCAACCATTAATCTCTGCTTGATTCATCTTATGCTTACTAATGTTTACTAAATAAACATTCTACTGTATCAACTAAAACTAAATTTATTCATTCCTCTCTTAAGAGATGACTAGGCAGGTAGTTTTCATTTTTATTCTATTGCAAAATACTACATTGATTTTCTGCACATTTAGGAGAATTTTTCTGAGTAGATATCTAAATCTCTACTTGTTCTTTAATTGCTAAGTTGCATCCAACTCTTTTGTGAATCCATGGAAATTGACTATAATCAATCCTTGACTTAACTTGACCGGGATTTCCAGTCAAGAATACTGAAGTGGGTTACCATTCCCTTCTCCAACGGATCTTCCCACGTCTCATGCTTGGCAGGCGGGTTCTTTACCACTGAGCTGCCTGGATAGCCACCACTATCTATCAAACAGATTTCATGGGCACCTTCAGCTCTCCAGTTTCCAACGAATTGCTTTCCAAAATTTTGGTAACAATTGACTCCCCTACCAGCAAGACTATTTTCCTGCACCCTTACCATATTATCAGACTCAAATTTTACCAACTGAAAGTATATGAAGTGGTATATAATTGCTTTTAATTTACTTTATCTGATTATTAGAAGGAGCAAGTATCTTTTAAAAGTTCTCTTATTACATTTTGCATCTTTCAGTTGTTGTGTAGAGATGCGAGATGGGGTAAAGGCACAAGAGAGTCAACAGTAAGATGCTAAAATAAGTGGTCGGACATGAGTTTGAGTGAACTCCAGGAGTTGGTGATGGACAGGGAGGCCTGGCGTGCTGTGATTCATGGGGTCGCCGAGAGTCGGACACAACTAAGCGACTGAACTGAACTGAACTGAACCTAGTTATCTATGTAGTTATAGCCTGAAGACTCATGTAATTCAAAGAATCTCAACAATGCCATTTATAAACAGGAAAATAATCTGTCATTCCTTACATTGACTTTGTTGTGTTTGTATTATAGCAAGCACTCTCATGATTCTTATGTACTTATTCTACTCTTCTTAAAACAATTGGCAACCACAGAGAAAAAGAAAATCATAAAATGAGAATAACTTGGGATGATGTGGTGTATTTCTCTCAAAATTGAAATGAATGTGTACACTCCCACATGGCTAACTGGGATAAAATGACCCTTTGAATATTTAAATGAGTTATGGCTGAAAAATTCAATTAATGAGAAACAACTAAAATAAAAGAAAGACAACATAGACAAAATCTGTCAGCTGCTTCTGAGCCTGGAAGACTAGCATGACTGTGAAATACCTTATTTTAATTAAAGTACCATCAATCATAAAAGATTTTACTGTGGGGCATCTTTCAAGAAAAAAATCATCCGTTGTGTCTCATGAAAAACTGAAAATGAAAAATCTTCATTTCTGCATTTACTGTAATTACATTTGCTATTAATTGCCATAGACTTTGTGGATACCTTGGTGGGATGTTTCAAACAAGCACGATTACTACGACAGCTCTGCATTTTATGACATTTTGTATTTTTCCCTGATTTATATGCTTTTAGGTTACACATTAACATGCTTTGTTGCATTCCATAAAGAATGAAATGGGATCAATGCACATCTTAAACTCATTATGCTGATATTACAAATGCAAATTGCCTGCTACCTACAGAGTAGTTAAATATCATCCTGAAGTTTCCTGTTACTTATGAACAATTTAGAAATAACATCTGCAATTTTAAATATGTTTTCTTTGTCTAATCAATCTTGCGGTGCTCCCAAATATATGCCATGTCTTGGAGGAAGACTTGCAAAGGCAAACTTTATTTTGTTTGTACATGTAGCATTTCCATCTCTCTGTTGAGGTGTCAACACAAACTCTTTGCTGTCCACAGACAGGGGCTACACTTTCAGTGAGGTGGCTTCAGTCTTTAAAGCCTCTCATGACAAAGCAGCAAGCACTGAATATCCCTGGGATTCCAACGCCATGCTTTGTGAAGCTTCTTCCACAAGCAGCATCACAGAATAGTACTAATGAGGAAATGAATACCCAATTTGGCCCCAGTATGTGACAGCATTTCCAAGACAATATAGGCTTCAAAAGCATAATTATTTCACCAATGTCTGCTTGCAAATTTCATAGGAGAAGTCACAACAATTCGTATGAGGATCATATTCTCTTCTTCAGTTCAGTTCAGTTCAGTCACTCAGTTGTGTCCGACTCTTTGCGACCCCATGAATCACAGCACGCCAGGCCTCCCTGTCCATCACCGACTCCTGGAGTTCACTCAAACTCATGTCCATTGAGTTGGTGATGCCATCCAGCCATCTCATTCTCCGTCGTCCCCGTCTCCTCCCACCCCCAATCCCTCCCAGCATCAGACTCTTTTCCAGTGAGTCAACTCGTCGCATGAGGTGGCCAAAGTATTGGAGTTTCATCAGTCCTTCCAATGAACACCCAGGATTGATCTCCTTTAGAATGGACTGGTTGGATCTCCTTGCAGTATAAGAGACTCTCAAGAGTCTTCTCCAACACCACAGTTCAAAAGCATCAATTCTTGGGAGATCAGCTTTCTTCACAGTCCAACTCTCACATCCATACATGACCACGGGAAAAACCATAGCCTTGACTAGATGGACCTTGGTTGGCAAAGTAATGTCTCTGCTTTTTAATATGCTATCTAGGTTGGTCATAACTTTCCTTCCAAGGAGTAAGCGTCTTTTAATTTCCTGGCTGCAATCAGCATCTGCAGTGATTTTGGAGCCCCAAAAAATAAAGTCTGACACTGTTTCCACTGTTTCCCCATCTAAAGGGTTTGACTTCTTTGCCTCTCTTGGATCTCATGCTTTCAAAGTCTAGACACATTTCAATTAAGATTTCTCTTTTTTTCTGCAGGCTTGGGGCTTCATTTGGTTTCTCAGTCAATGAGAATTTATAGCTGCTTTGCTTTCTTATTTTTTAAAAAAATCTCAACCTTTTTGTTTTTCTTGTGTACACATCCAACACTTGTCTATCTGTACGTGCTTCTTCCTGGAGCTCATCTTCTGGCTGTTTGAGAACTTTCCAGACCAGCAATTAACTAATCTGATAAGTTCATTCATGCCTCTGTTCCAGTGCAGGTAAAGCAAAGAAGTAAAGATATTTATTAAAGGTTTCTTTCTGTATTTTTTTCTGTTGTCCAAATAGTTAACTTTAATTGGAAATTTCAAGTCAGGAGGAAGACAATGACAGTGAAATACATGAGAAGTTGATGTTTCTGGATAGATTGAGCCTTAAACACAGTATGTGTTATCCTTCTCATATCTTTCATCCCAGTATATATGAGTGGTCCCAAGCATAATGATAATTCAAACTGAATTATCCATTTATTTCATCAAATTGAAATTTTGTAATTAAATATGCATAGTGAAATATTAATAAGGAATTGTATTTATTTCCCAGGGTTCCCCCACAAACACCACAGACTGGGTGACTAATAGAAATTAATTTTCTCATAATTCTGAAAGCTGGAAGTCCAAGATCAAGATATTGGCAGATTAGTTTTCTCTTAAGTACTGTTTCCTTGGCTTACATAAGGCTGCCTTCTCAGTGTGTCCTTACATGATCTTTCCTTAGTGTTTGCATCCCTGCTGTCTCCTTGTGTGTCCAAATTTCCTCTTATAAGAGGACACCAGTCAGATTGGATTAGGGCTCACCCTAAAGGCCTAATTTTAACTTAATCACCTCTTTAAAGGTCCTATCTCCAAACCCAATCACATTCTGAAGTATTGGGTGTTAGGGCTTCAACATTCAAATTTGAGAGTACACAATTCAGCTGTTAAGAGCCCTGAAAATAATTATGCTCCATTTTTAATGCTTAAAGCTGGAAATGCTTTAAGAGACATTTTGATAAAATGAAGCCATTTTGATAAAATGTCTTATGATGCATAGCATCTTAAGACAACTCTGAATCTAGTCACCCTTGCCTTCAGATAACAGTTAAGATAGCTGGTAATGACAAATGCTTGGCATAAGTAATGTCACTCCTCTGTCTCACCAACAGACTGGAATTAGCAGCTGATTAAAATATTCCAAGCCCAGACATGGTTTCTGAGTCTTTTCACCGTAACTTCCTAAGCTGTTATTAATAATCAGTAAGAGATAGTACATAAAAAGAAACTTATTTGTCCTACCAAACTCATATGTTAAACTGCATGACATAAAATTTAAAAAAATAATAATATAGATGAATTTTAGTTAATAGTTTGGTTTTCCCTTTATACCTAGCCACTATCCTATTAATACAACCTTTGATTGGATTTTCCCAGTATGACTTAAAGATGGCATTATAGGCATTTTACATGGAACAGTTCTTCATTGTGCTAGACTTGCCTCTGCGTTATCTGCTACTAAATGTACATAGTGTCCCCAGACACTGTAAAAACCCAAATTTCCCTTCACATATCCAAACTCTCCTAAGATAAGTTCGGCTGCCAGTTTTAAAACACAGACCTAAGCAGCCACACAACACTGGTAGAATCAGTTCAGTTCAGTCGCTCAGTCACGTCCGACTCTCCGCGACCCCATGAATCACAGCATGCCAGGCCTCCCTGTCCATCACCAACCCCCGGAGTTCACTCAAACTCATGTCCACAGAGTCGGTGATGCCATCCAGCCATCTCATTCTCTGTCGTCCCCTTCTCCTCCCGCCCCCAACCTTTCCCAGCATCAGAGTCTTTTCCAGTGAGTCAACTCGTCGCATGAGGTGGCCAAAGTATTGCCGTTTCAGCTTTAGCATCAGTCCTTCCAATGAATACCCAGGATTGATCTCCTTTAGAATGAACTGGTTAGATCTCCTTGCAGTCCAAGGGACTCTCAAGAGTCTTCTCAACACCACACTTCAAAAGCATCAATTCTTCAGCAATCACGGAAATGTTAAAAAGAAAAGATGAAGGAGGAGGACAATGTAGGAAGGAAGGAAAGAAAAGAAGAAAGGGAAAAATAAAGAAACCAAGAAACAAATAAATAAGGAATTTTTATAATTTGATTTGATTTTTTGTAAATCCATGCTGACCCCTATTAACATCTTCAATGAACTGTTCAAAAACCATTTTTTTAAACGTCTTAATATGTCTTTCCTGTTAGCTCAGCTGGTAAAGAATCTGCAATGCAGGAGACCCTGGTTTGATTCCTGGGTCAGGCAGTTCCCCTGAAGAAGGGATAGGCTACTCCAGTGTTCTTGGGCTTCCCTGGCGGCTCAGATGGTAAAGAAATCTGAAATGCAGGAGACCTGGATTTCATCCCTGGGTTGGGAAGAGTCTCTGGCTGTGAGCATGGCAACCACTCCAATATTCTTTCCTTCAGAATTCCCCATGGACAGAGGAGCCTGGCAGGCTGCAGACTATAGAGTCACAAAGAGTCCAGCACGACTAAGCATAGCATGTCTCTCAACTACACCAATCTCTTTTTTGCCTTCAGATCTTGGTATGTGTCATCTTTCCTTCTGGAAACTCCACTCAGTCTCCTCCAACCTCCCTCTCCCCCACCCTGCCATGCACAGGCACAGAGTGTGTTTAATCTCTTAGTGAATCTTCTGATAAGAGATTAAAATCTTCCACTTCTGGCTCTTTTGAATTCTATTGTGTATTACCTGTATTAATTGCCTATTTACTTGTAAATAATTCCCTACTGGGTTGCAAACTCTTTAAAGTTATGAAGCTTCCTGGTTAGCTCCTGTTTATCTCTGTATCCCAACACCTAATACCATGTCTGGCACATCTGAATTCAATAAATAATTACTCAAAGACTGAATCAAATAATTAATCAATGAATGTAGGCATCAAAGTCACTAGGAGTCTGGGGTTTATGTAATCTTTCCACTTCCCCTTTCTGTATTCTGAATGTATGTGCTGTTTGCAACCTTCTGGAACCTTGTACACACTCTGAAAGTCCTTCTAATTCCAAGCTGAGCTTACAGTCTTAAATTTATTTAAGGGATCCAAAGGCCCTTTTATTTTTCCTGGTCTCAGTTGCCTTTTATCAATGCTTCTTCACGTGCTTTTCATTCTGTAGAAAATCCAACTTGGAATTCATGTTTAATCAATGAAAATTGTGAAAGTCATTGTAATTTAAATTCATAGAAAATAAACCCTCAATTTTAATATTTTAAAGCAAAGTGCTTTTTTTTAGAATTAAAAAACACAAAGTGTTGGAGTATCAGCATTTTGAAAAACAAAGAAATTTGGCAGAGAAATCCATGAACTAACTCCTGGTAAATGTTGACCAGAAATAATTAAATGATAATAGTAATAAGCAGAATCATGAAAGTAACCAAGTCTGTCTTCTCTCCTCACATTTAAATGCTCTCAACTGTAAAATTCATTACAGACTGTGAAATTACAATTGTTTCCTAGAAGGAGTGATCATTAATAGTGCTGTGACCAGTTCCTAATTTAAATAGAATTTTAAAGGTCTTCCCCCTGATTCATGGTATATGGAGAAAAACAGATACACAAAGCTAGAATTTTATTATGCACATTTTCCTGGCTCACAAACACTAGGCTTTTCAAATAATTTTTTTAATATGTCAATATTCAACTATTTTATTGCCCAGAGGTTACAAAATAGCTTGTTTGACATTAGCTCCATTTGCCCTCACAATTTCAAAGACTTTTTTCAAAGGAATAGAGGGATGTTAGAAAAGAGAATGCAATGCAGAGGTGAATTAAATATGAGGCTATACCAGTGACTTTCTGGAAAAAAAAATAGGTAAAGCAAAAAAGGAAAAAAAGATGACAAAAATTTTTAGAAACAGTCTTTTAACACAGACAAAAATAAGTCACTTCCAAAGGTATGTTATTTACCAGTCTGCCTAGTAGGAAGATCAAATCCCTAAACTCTGGTTTATAAATCATAGTACATACCTCTTTGTAATTTAAATATATAATTCAGTTGGTTCTGAAACACAAATTTGTAAACTTCCCTCAGAACAGACCTGAGGAGTGAATATTTTCTTCTGTGTAAAGAAAACAAAGTGAAAGTTGCTCAGTCATGTCTGACTCTTTGGGACCCCATGGAATTCTCCAGGACTCCATACAGTCCATTGAATTCTCCAAGCCAGAATACCGGAGTGGGCAGCCATTCCCTTCTCCCGGGGCTCTTCCCAACCCAGGGATCAAACCCAGGTCTCCCACATTGCAGGTGGATTCTTTACCAGCTGAGCCATTAGGGAAGCAGAATTCCTGAAGGCTTTCTGTGAAATGGACAGCTCCAAGTCTCACTTTCATTCACACACTAGCAAGCTGGTAGGGGCCTTGACAAAGAGAAATATTCTCAAACCAACCAGATAAATATGAATTTAATAGAATCACAATGGGATGATTTACTTAGTCTTCTGAAAGATTTTTAAATAAAAGAATAATCAGCTGGGGTTACAGATGACTATAATTTTCCATTTTAAACTTTTTTCTAGTTTCCTAACTTTTCACAGTTTGCATGTACTGTGTTTGCAATTGTAAAGAAAATTAAATGTTTTGTTGTGTTTGTTGATGGTGAGGTGGCAGAGCTTGGTAGGAGTACAAAAGAATAATCGTAGATTATTAAAAATATTTGGACTAAATTGCACTAAAGATTGTTTTAAAATAGAGTCACCAATTTACTGGGGAAAGGAAAATGTCATTTGGTCAAAAAAGAAGTGGCTTTTAAGAAGCAAAATACTGGTAAAAATACTTCTATCTATGGGAAAGGGTAAAGAGTGGGGTTCTTCATGAATAATTCCAGATCTATTTTACTTAACATCTTATAAATGATTGGAGGCAGGATTAAAGCAGAGTGAAACCTCACGTTTTGGAAGCACAGAGCTCTTATAGAGTATAGTGTGACAAGTGAATGAAGATAATAGTTTCTAGAATCTGTGCAAGTAGATAGAAGTATAGCAGATAGAGCCATCTGAAGGCAGAGATTATATAATTTCATTCATCTGTGTATCTCCAGCCCCAGTCACAGGGTATGGATCTCATATTCCTGCACAAAAGTTTGTAGATAGATAGTTTTAAAAGCTAAGTCAAGAACTGGAAATCTAAGACTTAGGAACAAACTAAAGAGCTGTTATTCATAACTCTGCAAAGGGATGTGGGGATGGATAAAAGAAGTTGGGTCAGTATGTCCTGGGTACCAAGAAAGGTATCAAAATTAATTCAGTTTGATTCAGCAAGCATTAAAGTACACATAAAAAGACCCAGACACAGATAGACCTGAAGTGCAAGGAGGAAAGAGGACTGGATTAAATCATTCCATTTCTACATGTACATAACAGGACTCCTTACAACTCTAATTTTAGTTAACTATTGGTGCTTACAGTCCATTCTAAAGGAGATCAGTTCTGGGTGTTCATTGGAAGGACTGATGCTAAAGCTGAAACTCCAATACTTTGGCCACCTCATGTCAAGAGTTGACTCACTGGAAAAGACTCTGATGCTGGGAGGAATTGGGGGCAGGAGGAGAAGGGGACAACAGAGAATGAGATGGCTGGATGGCATCACCGACTCGATGGACATGAGTTTGAGTGAACTCCGGGAGTTGGTGATAGGGAGGCCTGGCATGCTGTGATTCATGGGGTCACAAAAGTCGGACACAACTGAGCAACTGAACTGAACTGATTGGCGCTTACTGCATACAATGATAAATCCCTGTTCTTGTAGTAAAGTAACTTTAGCCAAGAGATGACTTAAATGTTTTGCCTCAGAGACTTCAAAACAAAAGATGAAGTTGAGAGACTCTTTCCAAGTCCTGGAGGACTTGAGTAGTGCCAGCAGAAAGGACAGCAGGGGAGAAGACTAATTCTTCTCCATCAGTAAGCATTTGGCTTGTATTTATTAAGTCTCTATCATATGTCCAGTGCTGAGGATATAAAAGTTAGAAACAATAAAGGATTACCAAAAATTCATTTAATGAAAAGATGCACCAGAACTTTCTGCTCAACAAGCATTTAATCCAATCTGAATTAGTCACAATGATGGGGAGGGAAAGGATAAAAGGAAAAGAAAGAGATTCCAAGTGCAAGAGGAACTGTGAAAAATCTGATGCTGCTTCTAATGCATACAATATTTTTTTAATATCCTTAGGAAACTATCTTCTGAGGTCATGGGCATTGTATTGAGCATTATCAATTATTGCAGGCTTTCTTCATTTGAGGAAGCTTATTTATTATTTAAACCTTTAATGGAAAGTTTCACATAAATATAAAAGAGCAAATAGCATAATAAATCACCATACTGGTGTGGATTGCCATTTTCTTCTCTGGGTGATCTTCCTGATCCAGGGATTGAACCCAGGTCTCCTGCACTGAAGGCAGATTCTTTACCAACTGAGCTACCAGGGCAGCCCACCTGTTAGTCAGTTGCAACAATCACAAACTCATAGCCAATCATACTACATATGCCCTTGAACAATTTCTTCAACCTCAGATTATTTTTAATCCAAATCTAGGCATCAATCATTTCATTTAATATACTTACAGCTTTTTGAATAACTAAAAGATAACGACATTTTAAAATGTGACCATAATACCATTTTAATAACTTAAATAGTATAATAATTCCTTAATATCACTAACAAATCAGCATTCAAATTGCTCATATAGTCTGTTTTTAATAGCATGTTTATTCAGATAAAGATCTTAAAATTTGTATACATTGGAAATAGTTGATATATTTAAGGTTTTTAAAATTATCTTTGATCTTTAGCTTCTATCATTATCACCTTTTACTTTTCCTTTGCAAATTATTTTCTGAAGAAATCAGACTTTTTTGTCCTGAGACTTTTTCAGACTGGATGTTGTAGACTTTATTCCCATGGCAACATTTAGCACATTTCTCCAGCCTCTTGATTTCCCATAAACTGATAATTAGTTTTAGAGACTTTGGCAGATTCAGGTTCAATTTTTATAAAGAATAGTATCTGAGGCTATATTTATTTAAATAAACAAATACTCAAAGGTCTTTCAGAGCCCAGTGTAATGAGAAAGATGAAGTGTTCACTTGAATAATAGCCTTTAAGGGTGTATCTTAGAAGAAATGTGATTCAAAGATAAAAATATTTATTTATCAATTTTACAAAAAAAAATAGCTTTAGAGACAATTCCAAGAATAGCTGCAAAGACTTTAAAAGAAAACCTTTTCATTTTGTGTTGGAGTATAGCAGATTAACAAACAATGTTGTGATAGTTTCAGGTGAACAGTGAAGAGACTCAGCCGCACATACACATGTATCCATTCTCTACCAAACTCCTCTCCCATCTAGGCTGCCATATAATACTGACAGAGTTAAAGCAACAGCAACGTAATTTAAACATATAGAAAATGGTCCCAAGGTGATGTTAACTTTTATGAAGTATGAAGTGAATATATGTTTGAAAAATTAGTTCTTGTTGCTTTTGCTTTAATATGTGTCCTGATTCTGACTCTCAAGAATTTAAAGTGTTTTGACAACACACACTAAATACAATAAAACTATTAGAGAATACAAACTAATGCATGAAAAGTTACTATAAAATATGTTTGAAAAAATTCTCACAAAAAATAAGAGAGTATTTTCTGCATTGAGAAAATATAACATATATAAAAAGCTTTATAAGTAAGCCAAATTGGAAAAAATATAGTCAAAGTTAGGAAAAGATGTTTAAGGATAGAGTCATTTGATAACCTGAGAGAAAAAGAATGATAGAAAGAAAAAACAACCATTAAAATTGCTTGATTTTCATAAAAGTAAAAATGAGCAAATAGGACTTAGTCAAACTTAAAAGCTTTTGCACGGCTAAGGAAACCAATAAATAAATAAATAAAAGCGAAAAGATAATCTATAGACTGGGGGAAAATATTTGCAAATGATTCAATCAACAAGAGATCAATTTTCAAAATATACAAATAGCTCATAAAATCTAATACCAGAAAAACAAACAACTAGATCAAAATATGGGCAGAAGACTAAATAGATATTTCTCCAAAGAAGACATACAGACGTGCAACAGGTACATGAAAAGATGCTCAACCTCACTAATTATTCAGTTCAGTTCAGTTCAGTTCAATTCAGTCACTCAGTCATGTCCGACTCTTTGCGACCCCATGAATCACAGCACGCCAGGACTCCCTGTCCATCACCAACTCCCTGAGTACACTCAAACTCATGTCCATCAAGTCAGTAATGCCATCCAGCCATCTCATTCTCTGCTGTCCCCTTCTCCTCCTGCCCCCAATCCCTCCCAGCATCAGAGTCTTTTCCAGTGAGTCAACTCTTCACATGAGGTGGCCAAAGTATTGGAGTTTCAGCTTTAGCATCAGTCCTTCCAATGAACACCCAGGATTGATCTCCTTTAGAATGGACTGGTTGGATCTCCTTGCAGTCCAAGGGACTCTCAATAATCTTCTCCAACAAAACAGTTCAAAATCATCAGTTCTTCGGCACTCAGTTTTCTTCACAGTCCAACTCTCACATCCATACATGACCACTGGAAAAACCACAGCCCTGACTAGGCGGACCTTGGTTGGCAAAGTAATGTCTCTGCTTTTTAATATGCTGTCTAGGTTGGTCATAACTTTCCTTCCAAGGAGTAAGCGTCTTTTAATTTCATGGCTGCAATCAGCATCCGCAGTGATTTTGGAGCCCAAAATAATAAAGTCTGACACTGTAGCTAATTATTAGAGAAATGCAAATCAAAACTACAATAAGATACCACCTCACACTGGCCAGAATGGCTATCATTAAAAAGTCTGAAATTGAACAAATGCTGGCGAAGGTATGGAGAAAAGGGAACCTGCCTACACTGTTACTGGGAATGTAGATTGTTGCCACTATGGAAAACAGTATGGAAGGTCCTTTAAAAACTAAAAATAGAGCTGCCATATAATCCAGCTATCCCACTCCTGGGCATATATCCAGAGAAAACTATAATTTGAAAAGATACATGCACCCCAGTGTTCATAGCAGCACTATTTACAACAGCCAAGACATGTAAGCAAACTAAATATCCATTAACAGATGAATGAACCAAAAGATGTGGTATATAGACACAATGGAATATACTCAGCCATAAAAGAAAATGAAATAAAGCTATTTGAAGCAACATGGATGGACCAAGAGACTGTCATACTAAGTGAAGTAGGTCAGAAAGAGAAAGCCAAATAACATATGATATGTGGAATCTACAATATGAAACAAATGAACTTATATACAAAACAGGAACATAATTACAGATATAGGAAAAATATATATATAGTTACCAAAGGTGAAAGGGGCAAGGAGGAAAAAGTTAGGAGTTTGACATTAGCAAATACAAACTGCTATAAATAAAATAAACAACAAGATTATAGGGAAGTATATTCAATATCCTGTGATAATCCATAATGGAAAAGAATATGAAAAAGAATATATATATATATATATATATATGAATCACTTTGCTGTACACCAGAATATTTTTTGTTTCCTTGATCACTTTTATTGTAAATTTATTTATTGAAATAAATAAGGCATTCTCATAAAAAATAACATACAGTGTGTAAAAAGTAAGTGACTGCCCATTCCCTGTTCCTGACCTTCAGTTCCCCAATTCACTTATCTATTTCTACTAACACAATATTTTCACAATATTTTAAATCAACTATATTAAAAAAGAAAAGAAAACTATCTGATTTCCCCAAATTTGATGAATATAAAAAATGTTCAGACAACTTATACCCTTGTTTAATTTTAGATTTCTATAGTTCAGACTTCGAACAGGTACAATCCTATTTTGTTGAATATAGCAAAATTAGCAGTAAATATGATTGTATTATGAAGAAACAAATTGATTATGACTTCAAAAACTTATTAAAATAGGTTAGGTATCACTACGTTAGAAAGCATCCTTGTATGTTGATGGAATGAAATCAATCATAATAATAGAATCAGAATGTGCAAATGTGTTTATAGGAAGTTATCAGTGGATTAAGCTTATCAAAAAAATTTAACAGTACTTCTCATCCAAGGACATTTCTCCTTTGAGAGTTTAATTATTAACACATGTGTTTTTAAATAACACATTCTGAGAATAACAAATATGCCTTAATGAAACATGCTGATCAAAGGAATCCAAAATGTACTATAAGGCGAAATACCTGTGATTTTTCAGTGAGACTCAATGTGGTGAGATGTGATTCATCATCAAGTATAAGGTAATTTGAAAATTGCCTAATTACAGTTTTCTGTGGACAAAATAGAAAGTGCGTTTATGCCATCTCATCTCTCTTTCTTCTTATGGGTCTTAGGAGAAAAACCTGGATTTTGTCCTGACATCACCTTCCATTGTACTGTGGAGTAATCAAGAGCTCCCAGTAGCAATCTTCATAGCAGGTTTTTTAACCATAGCATTAAAAAACTACATACCTACACTTGTGTGTGTATGTTTGATACATACAAAGTACATTTATTTGAGATGAAACTGTGACTTATAAATTGTGTGTCCCTTGGGAATTTTCTTAAGCTTTTCTTTCTGATATTTTACATGGCAAAAGATAGCAGGTGTTTAATTTATCCTGCTGACATTTGCTCAAACATATTTCCAGTAATCAAGACAGTGTATGTTAGCTAATGCATCTTACTTGACCTACCAGCAGCATTTGGTACATATAATCATTTCCCATTTATAAAAATTCTTCCATCCTGGCTTCTAGACACCACCCTTCTCACTTCCCTGCCATCTCATGAGATGCTCCTTTGCATTATTTTCCTGGTTTCTCCTCCCTCTGATCACAAAATATCAGTGCCCCAGGGATCAGTCCTCTGGATCTTTCCTTTATCTATACTCAGACGCTGGTGATCTAATTCAATCTAGTAACTTTCGTATGCCAAAGACTCAAATTTAGACTTCCAGTGTAAACTTTCCCTCAAACTGCCATCTTGTATTTCCAACTGTCTCTTTAGCATCTTTTCTTGGATATCAAATGTGTATCTCAAATGCAACATGTCACAAAATGTTTTCCTGGTTTCCAGCTCCTTCTGTTTCCCCTGCAGTCATCTCCATCTATGAAATGTGATGTCATCCTTCCAGTTGCTCAGACAGAAACATGAGGGTCAACTTTGGCTCTTCTTTTCCTCTCAAACTCCAAATCCAATCTCTCATCAAATCCTGTTGATTCTAGTTTCAAATATGTTTAGAACTGACTATTTCTCTTCAAATCCTGAGACCTGGTTTATAACCATGCAGTTCCAAACTGTTGTCATCCCTCACCTGGATTAATTCAGGACCCTTCCAACTGGTCTCCCTGCTTTGAACTTTGACCACAACCCCTCCCACCCTCTTTCAATATGTCCTCAACCATTCTGAGCCTAAGTCACAGCATGAAACTCTTCTGCTCAAGCTGCTTTTGATCTTACCAAGTAAAATCAACCAGGAAGAGTGAAAACAAACAAACAAAAAAAGCTTGAGGTTGAAGAGGAAATGGAATTGGGAGCAAATCATAGGGACTCTGAAGTCCTTTGTGAGAACTTTAGACTTTACTGTGGGAGCAGGGGAACTTTTCAGTATTTTAGGTATATAATACTTTTATCACCATTTTTAGATGGTGATAGTTACCATAAGAGAACATAAAGCAAGGAAAAGCTAGTGGTAGTGGGAGAGGTCATTTGTAATGATACTCTGGGTGGATTGGAAAAGGCCCTAAAATCCATGTGGAAGCAAGCTCTATGAAGACCTGGGGGATCGTTCCAGGCAGAAAAATCAGCAAGTATAAAGGTCCTGAATTTTGAGTATGGCTTACTTATTCAAATAAACTTCAAGAAGGACAATGTTTCTTGAAACCAATCACAAATCATAATCTCTTGCTTCCCTTAGAATGTATGTTTCATGACATTTAAAAAATTTCCTTTTCACTTTCATATCCCCAAATTCTAAAAAAATCACTTCACATGATATACATGTAATAACAACTTGTTGAATACATGAGTAGATAATGCTAAAATAAGGTGTAATTACATATGCTGATCCAGATTTGAAAATTATTTTCAGTGATCTGAGTCCATAATTAATAACTCTCAGTATATCCCAGAATCCACTGACTTTTATATGGCATGAGCTTAAAAAAAACACAGAATTCTATGAGTGTATGTAAAAAAAGTCCTTTCCTGACCACCACAGTTCCATCAGTCTGGATAAGGTACCCCTTCTCTGTGTATTATTGTGTTGTCTATTATACTTGTCTTAACAATTATTATATGCTGAGTGCTCAATTGCATCAGACTCTTTGTGACCCCATGGACTGTAGTCTGACAGGTTCCTATGTCCATGGAATTCTCCAGGCAAGAATACTGAAGTGGATTGCCATTTCCTCCTCCAAGGGATCTTCTCTACCCAGGAACCAAGCCTACATCTCCTGTATTGGCAGGCAGATTCTTTACCTCTGCAACACCTGGGAAATCCCATGGACAAAAGAAGCTGGTGGGTTACAGTTCATGGGGTCACAAAGAGTCAGACACAACTTAACAGCTAAACAACAAACACAACAACTGATAGACCACAGATTGAATAAACATGTATTGAATACTCACACTGAATGTATTTGTCTCTAGTCCCACTAATGAGATTTTAGGGTTAAGTAAATTCTTCTTCCCTGCTCAAGAAAGACATAAGAATCAAGCAGTGAGTGAGACTTTTAAATGTCAGTTTTTGTAGAGGATTATTAAAAGGAAGAAGGAAATGTCAACCCACCCCAGTACTCTTGCCTGGAAAATCCCATGGACGGAGGAGCCTGGTAGGCTGCAGTCCATGAGGTCGCTAAGAGTTGGACACGACTGAGCGACTTCACTTTCCTTCTCCCTTTCATGCATTGGAGAAGGAAATGGCAACCCACTCCAGTGTTCTTGCCTGGAGAATCCCAGGGACGGAGGAGCCTGGTAGGAGGCCATCTATGGGGTCACACAAAGTCGGACACGACTGAAGTCACTTAGCAGTAGCAGCAGCAGCAAGTTTAATATATATAGTACTCACTCAACGACTCACTACAGATGGACAGCAATTGCCTTCAGTCTATGTGGAAAGTGTCCCTCTTATTACATGACAGAGAGCACCTGCTTTCTGCAAACAGAAAGCTTCAAATCTGAGTGGTTTCACAAGAGAGAAGCCAGATATGTGCAGTATGTGCTTGCTAAGTCTCTTCACTCATGTCTGACTCTTTGCGACCCTATGGACTATAACCCATTAAGCTCCTCTGTGCGTGGGATTCTCCAGGTAAGAATGCTGGAGTGGGTTGCCATGCCCTCCTCCAGGCGATCTTCCTGACCCAGGGATTGAACTCGAATCTCTTATGTCTCCTGAATTGGAAGGCGGGTTCTTTACCACTAGGGCCAGATGTGCAGTACCTCATCCTACACACCGCATCAGGTAAACTCATAAATCTCCTCTAAGTAGGAATGGTAAAGGGGTAGAGAAAATCTAGGATTGATAATTATCCTCTCCTTGGAAATATGAAAAATAGGGAACTTGAATCATGCAATTTCCAATACCCACTGAAACATAAATCATGAATGTGTCTGTCGCGTTCTCCATTTAAGTCCCTGTGCTTAAGAAAAAGTCTCATATATAGAAAATGAATTAGATCTATATATCTATATATATTACATAAAACAAGCCCCTGAAAGATCATGTCCAAGAATCAAATATTATCCCCCCTCCCAAAAAGAAAAGAATAAAACAACCAAAATTATCCAGAGGAGGCAGAAGCAGAATAGATAGAATATGCTTAAGCAGCTTGCTTGTTTTCTGCTGGGCCCAGTAAACTTGCCAGAACTTATTTTTATAAGTTGCCTTCCTCTGTCTCCTGTACAAAAATAACTAAGAGGCAGTGATGAAGACCATCCACAAGAAAAAATAATGTAAAAAGGCAAAATGGTTGTCTGAGGAAGCCGTACAAATAGTTGAAAAAAGAAGAGAAGTGAAAGGTAAAGGAGAAAAGGAAAGATACACCCATTTGAATGCAGAGTTCCAAAGAATAGCAAGGAGAGATAAGAAAGCCTTCCTCAGTCATCAATGCAAAGAAATAGAGGAAAACAATAGAATGGGAAAGATTAGAAATCTCTTCAAGAAAATTAGAGATACCAAGGGAATATTTCATGCAAAGATGGACTCAATAAAGGACAGAAATGGTATGGACCTAACAAAAGCAGAAGATAATAAGATGAGGTGACAAGAATACACAGAAGATCTATACAAAAAAAAATCTTCATGACCCAGATAACCACAATGGTGTGATCACTCTCCTAGAGTCAGACATCTTGGAGTGTGAACTCCAGTGGGCCCTAAGAAAGCATCACTACAAACAAAGCTAGTGGAGGTGATGGAATTCCATTTGAGCTATTTCAAATCCTAAAAGATGATGCTGTGAAAGAGCTGCACTCAACATGCCAGCAAATTTGGAAAACTCAGCATTGGCCACAGGGCTGGAAAAGGTCAATTTTCATTCCAGTCCCAAAGAAAGGCAATGCCAAAAAATTCTCAAACTACCACACAATTGCACTCATCTCACATGCTAGTAAAGTAATGCTCAAAATTCTTCAAGCCAGGATTCAACAGTACGTGAACCGTGAACTTCCAGATGTTCAGGTTGGATTTAGAAAAGGCAGAAGAACCAGAGATCAAATTGCCAACATCTGAAAGATCATCAGAAAAGCAAGAGAGTTACAGAAAAACATCTACTTCTGCTTTACTGACTATGCCAAAGTCTTTGACTGTGTGGATCACAAAAAACTGTGAAAAACTCTTCAAGAGATGGGAATTCCAGACCACCTTACTTGCCTCCTTTCTAATATAAACCCTTACATGATTATGATTATGTAATTTATATTAGAAAAATATTTCAATTTAAATTGAATAATTAGACCCCATTAATGGTCTGTGTTCAAAAGAAAAAATCTCTAATGAAATAACGAAAAAATAAAAATAAAAATGCTCTTTTTCCTATATTTGAACCAGTAAAAACTACAAAAAAGTGTTAGTTATTCTGAAGGTTAACTAAAACAACAACAAAAAATCATTCTCCTCAAATTATCAGAAAATTTTATGTAATGTACTTGACTTACAATTGCAAATCAGTACCAGAGCCCTTATTAAAAAATAGCAAAACAAATAAACATTAAAAAATACTCATATTTGTTGATTTTACATAAACAGTGATAGAGTTCATTTTATAAATATTAATGTACTTTTTCAAAACTTTTACAAAAACTTCATTCAAAAGATCATTTAAATGGTGTCATAAAACATGGAAGAAATTTGTGAAGAAACAAAAAGCAAATCAGGAACTTTGGGGAGTTGACATCTTAGTTGCTCATGAATTCTGGAAGATTCCTTAATAGAATTGAGGCCCATTTTATCACGACCAAGAAAATATGCACAGTATTTCAAAATGTTTTGGGCTGTTGTTAAATAAATAATTTATTTGCCTTTTGTAATTATAATTTTTCACCAAGTGACATAATTTATTAGGACTTTGTAGCTATCAGAAAGCTTGTAAATAGAAGATACAAATACTATTATCACCTTACATGCTTTATTTCCATGATGAAACTCAAAATGAATGTACCACATTGCTTACCTAGTTATATTAGCATTATGGGAAAGGAAAATGGCTACGATGGGTGTAAGCTGATATTCTAAATTGTGCTGAATTCAGAACTGGCCCATTTGGCAATTTCATAAAACGGACTTTGCAGCTTTATACTAGGCAAGAATGGCCCACTATTACTGGGCCTCAGGTTAAAAGCAAACTTTCCAGTCTTCATCTTAACCCTCTCTAAATTTTAAAAGATATGGTCATATTTTACTTTTTTTATACGCAAATAGCACTTGTAAGCTTACATAGTTGGATAATTACAATGTTATAGCTGAATAATTTAATCAAATATTATTTGTGAGTCAAAGAAATTTTACTTTTATTTTCTTTGTTTTAATCCTAAAACTTCCTCTCAATCTATTTCTAAATAAAAACTAACCCCAAACTGACTTTGCAAAAGGATTCTAACTTTGTAAAAAATGAATAATGTAAACACTGCCTTCGAGCACAATAGATATACAGGCAGTTTTATTGGGAGATCAATGATTTAATTTCTAATACATCCAAGATATATGCCGTCATTACCAAATTAGTCAGTGAAGAGACAATGAGAAGTCAGACTACACACGTGTATACAATAAGACCGATAATGTTTTCTAATGTCTCAGCATACATAACCCCTATATTCAAAATGAAGTCTTATAGCACAGAGTGCAGAAAATCTAAACTCACTCTGTATTGATGGCTTTGACATAGGAAGCTACAATTTTTCTTAACGACCTCAGATTCTGAGCTCGTGAGTACCACACATCAGTAATAACAGAGATGATCTGCACTGATGAAGTAAGAGGGTAATTTTCTTTCTAAGTCTGTGATGTCCTTAGACAGGTCTTACCTCCTTTAATTAAAGGTCTTACCTCCTTTAATTCTCCTATGCTACCTTTATCATTTCCCATATACTTTCATCTGTAAAGGCTCTCAAAATCCTAAAAAAAAATGCATCAACATATTTAATATATATTCTATATTTTCTATCAATATAGTTTTAACAAAATGAGATCAAGTTAAATAAAGAGAGCAGCCACTAAGAGATCCAAAATTTATAAATTTGTCATCTTGAGGGGATTTTGTACTTATGAGACTCAAACGTAGTTTGTTGTTTTCTTTTAAATTCATATATATATGTTTATTTTGCTAGAAAGAAAATCTTTAGATTTACTTTCAACTCAATCCTGAATTTTCTTATTTTTTTCTTTTATTTTTTATTGGAGGCTAATTACTTTACAATATTATATTGGTTGGTTTTCCCATACATTGACATGAATCTGCCCTGGATATACATGTGTTCCCCATCTTGAACCCCCCTCCCACCTCCCTCCCCATCCCATTACTCTGGGTCACCCCAGTGCACCAGCCCCGAGCATCCTGTCTCATGCATCAAACCTGGACTGGCAATTCATTTCACATATCATAATATACATGTTTCAATGCCATTCTCACAAATCAACCCACACTCGCCCTCTCCCACAGAGTCCAAAACACTGTTCTATACACCTGTGTCTCTTTGAAACAGAAATACTTTGGCCACCTCATGTGACGAGTTGACTCACTGGAAAAGACTCTGATGCTGGGAAAGGTTGGGGGCGGGAGGAGAAGGGGACGACGGAGAATGAGATGGCTGGATGGCATCACCGACTCTGTGGACATGAGTTTGAGTGAACTCCGGGAGTTGGTGATGGACAGGGAGGCCTGGCGTGCTGTGATTCATGGGGTCGTGGAGAGTCAGACACGACTGAGCGACTGAACTGAAACAGGGTTATCGTTATCATCTTTCTAAAGTCCATATATATGCATTAGTATACTGTATTGGTGTTTTTCTTTCTGGCTTACTTCACTCTGTATAATAGGCTCCAGTTTCATCCACCTCATTAGAACTGATTCAGATTCTTCTTTTTAATGGCTGAGTAATATACCATGGTGTATATGTATCAAAGCTTTCTTATCCACGCGTCTGCAGATGGACATCTAGGTTGCTTCCATGTCCTCGCTATTATAAACAGTGCTGCAATGAACATTGGAGTACGTGTCTCTTTCAATTCTGGTTTCTTCGGTGTGTATGCCCAGGAGTGCGATTGCTGGGTCGAATGGCAGTTCTATTTCCAGTTTTTTAAGGAATCTCCACGCTGTTCTCCATAGTGGCTGGACTAGTTTGCATTCCCACCAACAGTGTAAGAGGGTTCCCTTCTCTACACACCCTCTCCAGCATGTGGACTTTTGGATAGCAGCCATTCTGACCGGTGTGTAATGGTATCTCATTGTGGTTTTAATTTGCATTTCTCTGATTATGAGGGATGTTGAGCATTTTTTCATGTGTTTGTTAGCCATCTGTATGTCTTCTTTGGAGAAATGTCTGTTTAGTTCTTTGGCCCATTTTTTGATTGGGTCGTTTATTTTTCTGGAATTGAGCTGCAGAAGCTGCTTGTATATTTTGGAGATTAATTCTTTGTCAGTTGTTTCATTTGGTATTATTTTCTCCCATTCTGAAGGCTGTCTTTTCACCTTGCTTATAGTTTCCTTTGCTGTGCAGAAGCTTTTAATTTTAATTAGGTCCCATTTGTTGATTTTTGCTTTTATTTCCAATATTCTGGGAGGTGGGTCATGGAGGAACCTGCTGTGATTTATGTCAGAGAGTGTTTTGCCTATGTTCTCCTCTAGGAGTTTTATAGTTTCTGGTCTTACATTTAGATCTTTAATCCATATTGAGTTTATTTTTGTGTAGGGTGTTAGGAAGTGTTCTATTTTCATTCTTTTACAAGTGGCTGACCAGTTTTCCCAGCACCACTTGTTAAAGAGACTGTCTTTTCTCCATTGGATATTCTTGCCTCCTTTTCAAAGATAAGGTGCCCATAGGTGTGTGGATTTATCTCTCGGCTTTCTATTTTGTTCCATTGATCTATATTTCTGTCTTTATGCCAGTACCATACTGTCTTGATGACTGTGGCTTTGTAGTAGAGCCTGAAGTCCGGCAGGTTGATTCCCCCAGTTCCATTCTTCTTCCTCAGGATTGCTTTGGCTATTCGAGGTTTTTTGTATTTCCATACAAATTGTGAGATTATTTGTTCTAGCTCTGTGAAAAATATCGTTGGTGGCTTGATAGGGATTGCATTGAATATATAAATTACTTTGGGTAGTATACTCATTTTCAGAATATTTATTCTTCCAATCCATGAACACGGTATATTTCTCCATCCATCACTGTCCTCCTTGATTACTTTCAGCAGTGTTTTATAGTTTTCTATGTACAGGTCTTTTGTTTCCTTAGGTAGATATATTCCTAAGTATTTAATTCTTTTCATTGCAACAGTGAATGGAATAGTTTCCTTAATTTCTCTATTTTCTCATTATTAGTATATAGGAATGCAAGGGATTTCTGTGTGTTGATTTTATATCCTGCAACTTTACTGTATTCATTGATTAGCTCTAGTAGTTTTCTGGTAGAGTCTTTAGGGTTTTCTGTGTAGAGGATCATGTCATCAGCGAACAGTGAAAGTTTTACTTCTTCTTTTCCAATTTGTATTCCTTTTATGTCTTTCTCTGCTCTGATTGCTGTAGCCAAAACTTCCAGAACTATGTTGAACAGTAGTGGTGAAAGTGGACACCCTTGTCTTGTTCATGACTTTAGGGGAAATGCTTTCAGTTTTTCACCATTGAGGATAATGTTTGCTGTGGGTTTGTCATATATAGCTTATATTATGTTGAGGTATGTCCCTTCTATTCCCATCTTCTGGAGGGTTTTTATCATAAATGGATGTTGAATTTTGTCGAAGGCTTTCTCTGCATCTATTGAGATAATCATATGATTTTTATTTTTCGGTTTGTTAATGTAGTGTATTACATTGATTGATTTGCGGATATTGAAGAATCCTTGCATTCCTGGGATAAACCCCACTTGGTCATGATGTATGACTTTCTTAATGTGTTGTTGGATTCTGATTGCTAGAATTTTGTTAAGGATTTTTGCATCTATGTTCATCAGTGATATTTGCCTGTAGTTTTCTTTTTTTGTGGGATCTTTACCAGGTTTTGGGATTAGGGTGATGGTGGTCTCATAGAATGAATTAGGAAGTTTACCTTCCTCAGCAATTTTCTGGACGAGTTTGAGTAGAATAGGTGTTAGCTCTTCTCTAAATTTTTGGAAGAATTCAGCTGTTAAACCATCTGGACCTGGAATTTTGTTTGCTGTAAGATTTCTGATTACATCATCTATTTCCGTGGTTGTGATAGGTCTGTAAGATTTTCTATTTCTTCCTGGTTCAGTTTTGGAAAGGTGTACTTTTCTAAGAATTTGTCCATTTCTTCCAAGTTGTCCATTTTATTGCCATATAATACTGATAGTATTCTCTAATGATCTTTTGTATTTCTGTGTTGTCAGTTGTGATCTCTCCATTTTCATTTCCAATTTTATTGATTTGGTTCTTCTCCCTTTGTTTCTTGATTATTCTGGCTAGTGGTTTGTCAATTTTATTTACCTTCTCAAGGAACCAGCTTTTGGCTTTGTTGATTTTTGCTATGGTCTCTTTTGTTTCTTTTGCATTTATCTCTGCCCTAATTTTTACAATTTCTTTCCTTCTACTAACCCTGGGGTTCTTAATTTCTTCCCTTTATAGTTTCTTTAGATGTAGAGTTAAGTTATTTAGTTGACTTTTTTCTTGTTTCTTGAGGTGTGCCTGTATTGCTATGAATCTTCCCCTTAGCACTGCTTTTACAGTGTCCCAGCGTTTTTGGTTTGTTGTGTTTTCATTTTCATTAATTTCTATGCATATTTTGATTTCTCTTTTGATTTCTTCTATGATTTGTTCATTATTCAGCAGCGTGTTGTTCAACCTCCATATGTTGGCATTTTTAATAGTTTTGCTCCTGTAATTGAGATCTAATCTTACTGCATTGTGGTCAGAAAAGATGCTTGGAATGATTTCAATTTTTTTGAATTTACCAAGGCTAGATTTATGGCCCAGGATGTGATCTATCCTGGAAAAGTTTCCGTGTGCGCTTGAGAAAAAGGTGAAATTCATTATTTTGGGGTGAAATGTCCTATAGAGATCTATTAGGTCTAACTGGTCTATTGTATCATTTAAAGTTTGTGTTTCCTTGTTAATTTTCTGTTTAGTTGATCTATCCATAGGTGTGAGTGTGGTATTAAAGTCTCCCACTATTATTGTGTTGTTGTTAATTTCCCCTTTCATACTTGTTAGCAATTGTCTTATATATTGCGCTGCTCCTATGTTGGGTGCATAAATATTTACTATTGTTATATCTTCATCTTGGATTGATCCTTTGATCATTATGTAGTTTCCTTCTTTGTCTCTTTTCACAGCCTTTGTTTTAAAGTCTCTTTTATCTGATATAAGTATTGCTACACCTGCTTTCTTTGGTCTCTATTTGCGTGGAATATCTTTTGCCAGCCCTCCACTTTCAGCCTGTATATGTCCCTTGTTTTGAGTTGGGTCTCTTGTAGACAACATATATGGGGGTCTTGTTTTTGTATCCATTCAGCCAGCCTTTGTCTTTTGGTTGGGGCATTCAACCCATTTACATTTAAGGTGATTATTGATAAGTATGATCCCATTGTCATTTTCTATATTGCCTGGGTTCGAGTTTATACACCCTTTCTGTGTTTCCTGTCTAAAAAAGGTCCTTTAGTATTTGTTGAAGAGCTGGTTCAGTGATGCTGAATTCTCTCAGCTTTTTCTTGTCTGTAAAGCTTTTGATTTCTCCTTCATATTTGAATGAGATCCTTGCTGGGTATAGTAATCTGGGCTGTAGTTTACTTTCTTTCATCACTTTAAGTATGTCTTGCCATTCCCTCCTGGCCTGAAGAGTTTCTGTTGAAAGATCAGCTGTTATCCTTATGGGAATCCCCTTGTGTGTTATTTGTTGCTTTTCCCTTGCTGCCTTTAATATTTGTTCTTTGTGTTTGATCTTTGTTAATTTGATTAATATGTGTCTTGGAGTATTTCACCTTGGGTTTATCCTGTTAGGGACTCTCTGGGTTTCTTAGGGTTGGGTGATTATTTCCTTCCCCATTTTAGGGAAGTTTTCAACTATTATCTCCTCAAGCATTCTCTCATGGTCTTTCTTTTTGTATTCTTCTTTTGGGACTCCTATAATTCGAATGTTGGGGAGTTTAACATTGTCCCAGAAGTCTTTAATATTGTCCTCATTTCTTTTAATTCGTTTTTCTTTTTTCCTCTCTGTTTCATTTATTTCTACAATTCTATCTTCTAGCTCGCTTATCCTGTCTTCTGCCTCCATTATTCTGTTTATTCCCTCCAGAGTGTTTCTGATCTCATCCATTGCATTATTTATTGTATATTGACTATTTTTTATTTCCTGTAAATCCTTATTAAAACTTTCTAACATCTTCTCAATCATTTTCTCCAAGTTATTTATCTGTTACTCCATTTTGCTTTCCAGATTTTGAATCATTTTCACTATTAAAATTCGAAATTCTTTATTGGGTAGGTTCCCTATATCTTCCTGTTTTGTTTGTGTTGGTGGGCATTTTTCCTGTTCCTTTACTTGCTGGGTATTTCTCTGCCTCTTCATCTTACTTATATTGCTGTGCTTGGGGTGGCCTTTCGTCTTCTGACAGTTGGTGGAATTCTCTTAATTATGCAGTTTCCTCTCTGTGTGTGGGGTTGGACAGGTGGCTTGTCAAGGTTCCCCAGTTAGGGAACCTTGTGTCGGTGTTCTGGTGGGTGGAGCTGGATTTCTCTCTGGAGTGCAATAAAGTGTGCAGTAATGAGTTTGAGATGTCAATGGGTTTGGAGTGTTTTGGGGTAGCCTGTATGTTGAAGTTCAGGGCTATTCTGTGTTGCTGGCAAATTTGCGTGGTATGTCTTTCTCTGAAACTTGTTGACTCTTGGGTGGTGCCTGGTTTCAGTGTATCAGTTAATGTTCCCTGGAACAGGAGATCTCTGGTGTTCTCAGGATTTGGAGTTAAGCCTCTGCCTCTGGTTTTCGGTCTTATTCTTGCAGTAGGCTCAAGACTTCTCCAACTGTCACATCCAAGGCAGTTCTTTTTGTTTAAGCTCTTCTGTTTACTGGTCTCTTCCGTGTCTAATTCCAGCCCTGATACACGGATACGGTGGTGGACATTTTAATAGACGTGCTGTGGGGAGGGAGGGATGCTGCTAGCAAATATCCCTGGCATCTGTGGGGAGTGAGTGCAGTGTCTCAGCTACACTGGGATTGCCCCCGCTCGCAGCTTGTGTGCTTTCCCTGTTTATGCTGCTCAGGCTGTAGGTTGCTCTGTCGGGAACTGTCCGCAGCTGGTGCTGGGTTGCATGCACTTCTCAGGTCTCAGACGCTCAGGTTCAGGTCCTCAATTTCTCCACAAAGGCGCAGACTTGGGTGGGCCTGCGTTTTGTGCCTTCCCCAGCCCAAGCAGCTCAGGTGACCAGGCTTTTGGCGAGCGTGGTCACTGTGATTTATCGCCTCCCCGGTACCTGCTGCTCGGTTTTCTGGGTGTACAACCGGCGCACCTTCTCGGGCAGATATTGACTGGCCCAAATCCAAGAAGTCTTGGTTAGCAAGGAAGCCTGCCTGCAGCTTGCTATGGGAAGCCTCTCTGGGGCTGTGGTTGCCCCTTCCGGCGCTGGCTGCCCTCCCTGCCTGTCCCGGCGGGGCCTGGGGGATGAGCTGATCCCAGAGGGTTCGCTCTGCTCAGTCCTTTGTTCTGTGAGTGTGGCTGGCGGAGTCTTAGGTTGGGGCTTTTTGTGTTTTCGCAAGCTTTTCGCCTTTCAGCGGGGTCGCTATCCCACCTTCTGCTTAGCTATCTCCCATTAACGCCCCCAGATTGCCCTCGGGCTGGTCTTCTCTCTAAGGGCTGCTGCCACGCCTCCTTGCCCAGCCCCCGCTTGCTAGTCAGGGATGTGGGGAGTTGCGCCACTTCTCCACTGAGAGTTTCCTCTGAGCACTTAGTCTGTGGGTTTTAATTATTTATTTCTTTTCTCTCCTGGTTATATGGCCCTCTGAGGTTTCAAGGCTGGACACAGACTTACCAGTGACTGTTTAAAGCTGTTTGGAAACCTCTCTCTTTTTTTTTTTAAGACTCCCTTCCTGGGATGGAGCTCCATCCCTCCCTCTTTTGTCTCTCTTTTTATCTTTTATACTCTTTCATCAGTTCAGTTCAGTTCAGTTGATCAGTCGTGTCCAACTCTTTGCAACCCCATGAATCACAGCATGCCAGGCCTCCCTGTCCATCACCAACTCCCGGAGTTCACTCAAACTCATGTCCATTGAGTCGGTGATGCCATCCAGCCATCTCATTCTCTGCCGTCCCCGTCTCCTCCCACCCCCAATCCCTCCTGGCAACAGACTCTTTTCCAGTGAGTCAACTCATTGCATGAGGTGGCCAAAGTATTGCAGTTTCAGCTTTAGCATTAGTCCTTCCAATGAACACCCAGGATTGATCTCCTCTAGAATGGAATGGTTGGATCTCCTTGCAGTCCAAGGGACTTTCAAGAGTCTTCTCCAACACCTCACTTCAAAAGCATCAATTCTTCGGTGATCAGCTTTCTTCACAGTCCAACTCTCACATCCATACATGACCACGGGAAAAACCATAGCCTTGACTAGACGGACCTTTGTTGACAAAGTAATGTCTCTGCTTTTTAATATGCTATCTAGGTTGGTCATAACTTTCCTTCCAAGGAGTAAGTGTCTTTTAATTTCCTGGCTGCAATCAGCATCTGCAGTGATTTTGGAGCCCAAAATTAAAGTCTGACACTGTTTCCACTCTTTCCCCATCTATTTCCCATGAAGTGACGGGACCAGATGTCATGATCTTTGTTTTCTGAATGTTGAGCTTCAAGCCAACCTTTTCACTCTCCTCTTTCACTTTCATCAAGAGGCTTTTTAGTTACTCTTCACTTTCTGCCATAAGGGTGGTGTCATCTGCATATCTGACGTTATTGATATTTCTCCCAGCAATCTTGATTCCAGCTGGTACTTCTTCCAGCCCAGCATTCCTCATGATATACTCTGAATATAAGTTAAATAAGCAAGGTGATAATATCCAAACTTGACGTACTCCTTTTCCCATTTGGAGCCAGTCTGTTGTTCCATGACCATTTCTAACTGTTGCTTCCTGACCTGCATACAGGTTTCTCAAGAGGCAGGTCAGGTGGTCTGGTATTCCCATCTCTTTCAGAATGTTCCACAGTTTATTGTGATCCACACAGTCATACTCTTTCCTACCTCCTTTCAAAGACAATGGGCTGTTTTTCTGGGTGCCTGATGTCCTCTGCTGGCATTCAGAAGCTGTTTTGTGGAATTTACTCACCGTTCAAATGTTCTTTTGCTGAATTTGTAGGGGAGAAAGTGGTCGCCCCATCCTATTCCTCTGCCATATTCTATCCTCCCCCTCAAACGTAGTTTTATGTTATTGAATTAGTAGAGCATCGTTTAGCATTTTTGAGCTCCCTTTGTCTTTCTTCTAGCTGGTAGATCTTTTTTCTATTGCATATATTTAAGTTGTGCTTGCATCTACAGTCGAGTCAGTCATGTTGAACCCTTTGCAATCCTAAGCACTGTAGCCTGTCAGGCTCCCCTGTCCATAGGATTCTCCAGGCACGAATACTGGAATGGGTTGCCATGCCCTTCTCCAGAGGATCTTCCCAGCCCAGGGATGGAACTCATGTCTCCAGCAGCTCTTGTATGGCAGGGAGATTCTTTACCATTGAACCCAGGGAAGCCTACATATATGTAAGTCAATGTGGTTTAATATCAGCTAAATCTAGCAGAAATACATTGAACATCTAGAACATGCCACAGAGACACCATGAGTATACGTTGTTTTTGTCTCAAAAACACTTACTATTTAGCATAACACAAAATATTGTCTCCCTGCTGCTGAAAACAACTATAAAACTTGGACATAACACAAAAAGCAACTTTCTGAAAGTACCAGAGAGCAACAAAAATCGGTTCTTCGGAAGTGCATTAATAACTTGAGAAACAAAGATGGGAGCTACACCGATAAGTAAGTTTCAATTCAGTTCAGTTGCTTAGTCGTTTCCAACTCTTTGGGACCCCACGAGCCACAACATGCCAGGCCTCCCTGTCCATCACCAACTCCCGGAGTTTACCCAGACTCATGTCCATCGAGTCGGTGATGCAATCCAACCATCTCATCCTTTGTTGTCCCCTTCTCCTCCTGCCCTCAATCTTTCCCAGCATCAGGGTCTTTTTAAATGAGTCAGGTCTTTGCATCGGTTGGCCAAAGTATTGGAGTTTCAGGTTCAACATCAGTCCTTCCAATGAACACCCAGGACTGATTTCCTTTAGGATGGACTGGTTGGATCTCCTTGCAGTCCAAGGGACTCTCAAGAGTCTTCTCCAACACCACAGTTCAAAAGCATCAGTTCTTTGGCGATCAGCTTTCTTCACAGTCCAACTCTCACATCCATACATGACCACGGGAAAAACCATAGCCTTGACTAGATGGACCTTTGTGGACAAAGAAATGTCTCTGCTTTTTAATATGCTGTCTAGATTGGTCATAAATTTCCCTCCAAGGAGTAAGCGATTTTTAATTTCATGGCTGCAATCACCATTTGCAGTGATTTTGGAGCCAAAATTAATAAATAAATTCAGCCACTGTTTCCCCATCTATGTACTAGGTATTTAATGTTGAACTAAACGGCAAACCACTTCAGTATACTTGCCTTGAGAACCCCATGAACAGTATCAAAGGGCAAAATGATAGGCTACTGAATGAGGAATTCCCCAGGTCGGTAGGTGCCCAGTATGCTACTGGAGATCAGTGGAGAAATAACTCTAGAAGGAATAAAGGGATGGAGCAAAAGCAAAACCAATACCCAGCTGTGGATGTGACTGGTGATAGAAGCAAGGCCCGATGCTGTAAAGAGCAATATTGCATAGGAACCTGGAATGTTAGGTCCATGAATCAAGGCAAATTGGAAGTGGTCAAACAGGAGATGGCAAGAGTGAACATCGACATTCTAGGAATCAGTGAATTAAAATGAACTGGAATGGATGAATTTAACTCAGATGACCATTATATCTACTACTATGGGCAGGAATCCCTTAGAAGAAATGGAATAGCCATCATGGTCAACAAGAGTCCGAAATGCAGTACTTGGATGCAATCTTAAAAACCACAGGATGATTTCTGTTCGTTTCCAAGGCAAACCATTCAATATTACAGTAATCCAGGCCTATGCCCCAACCAGTAATGCTGAAGAAGCCGAAGTTGAACGGTTCTATGAAGACCTACAAGATCTTTTAGAACTAACACCCAAAAAAGATGTCCTTTTCATTATAGGGGACTGGAATGCAAAAGTAGGAAGTCAAGAAACACCTGGAGTAACAGGCAAATTTGGCCTTGGAGCACGAAATGAAGCAGGGCAAAGGCTAATAGAGTTTTGCCAAAAGAACACACTGGTCATAGCAAACACCTTCTTCCAACAACACAAGCGAAGACTCTTCACATGGACATCATCAGATGGTCAACACCGAAATCAGATTGATTATATTCTTCGCAGCCAAAGATGGAGAAGCTGTATACAGTTAGCAAAAACAAGACCGGGAGCTGACTGCAGCTCAGATCATGAATTCCTTATTGCCAAATTCAGACTTAAATTGAAGAAAGTAGGGAAAACCACCAGACAATTCAGATATGACCTCAATCAAATCCCTTATGATTATACAGTGGAAGTGAGAAATAGATTTAAGGGACTAGATCTGATAGATAGAGTGCCTGATGAACTCTGGATGGAGGTTCGTGACATTGTACAGGAGACAGGAACTAAGACCATCCCCATGGAAAAGAAATGCAAAAAAGCAAAATGGCTGTCTTAGGAGGCCTTACAAATAGCCGTAAAAAGAAGAGAAGCAAAAAGCAAAGGAAAAAAAGAAAGATATAAGCATCTGAATGCAGAGTTTCAAAGAATAGCAAGGAGAGATAAGAAAGCCTTCCTCAGTGATCAATGCAAAGAAATAGAGGAAAACAACAGAATAGGAAAAACAGGAGATCTCTTCAAGAAAATTAGAGATACCAAGGGAACATTTCATGCAAAGATGGGCTCGATAAAGGGCAGAAATTGTATGGACCTAACAGAAGCAGAAGATATTAAGAAGAGGTGGCAAGAATACACAGAAGAACTGTACAAAAAAGATCTTCACGACCAAGATAATCATGAGGGCATGATCACTCACCTAGAGCCAGACATCTTGGAATGTGATGTCAAGTGGGCTTTAGAAAGCATCACTACGAACAAAGCTAGTGGAGGTGATGGAATTCCAGTGGAGCTATTTCAAATCCTAAAAGATAATGCTGTGAAAGTGCTGTACTCCAGATGCCAGGAAATTTGGAAAACTCAGCAGTGGCCACAGGACTGGAAAAGGTCAGTCTTCTTTCCAGTCCCAAAGAAAGGCAATGCCAAAGAATGCTCATACTAGTGCACAATTGCTCTCATCTCACACTCTAGTAAAGTCATGCTCAAAATTCTCCAAGCCAGGCTTCAGCAATATGTGAACCGTGAACTCCCAGATGTTCAAGCAGGTTTTAGAAAAGGCAGAGGCACCAGAGATCAAATTGCCACCATCCGCTGAATCATGGAGAAAGCAGGAGACTTCCAGAAAAACATCTATTTCTGCTTCATTGACTATGCCAAAGCCTTTGACTATGTGGATCACAATAAACTGTGGAACATTCTGAAAGAGATGGGAATACCAGACCACCTGACCTGCCTCTTGAGAAACCTGTATGCAAGTCAGGAAGCAATGGTCATAACTGTACATGGAACAACAGACTGGTTCCAAATAGGAAAAGGAGTACGCCAAGGCTGTATATTGTCACCTTGCTTATTTAACTTATATGCAGAGTACGTCATAAGGAATGCTGGGCTGGAGGAAGCACAAGCTGGAATCAAGATTGCTAGGAGAAATATCAATAACTTCTGATATGTAGATGACACTACCCTTATGGCAGAAAGTGAAGAGGAACTCAAAAGCCTCTTCATGAAAGTGAAAGAGGAGAGTGAAAAGGTTGGCTTGAAGCTCAACATTCAGAAAACTAAGATCATGGCATCTGGCCCCATCACTTCATGGGAAATAGATGGATAAACAGTGGAAACAGTGTCAGACTTTATATTTTTGGGCTCCAAAATCACTGCAGATGTTGATTTCAGCCAGGAAATTAAAAGACGCTTACTGCTTGGAAGGAAAGTTATGACCAACCTTGATAGTATATTAAAAAGCAGAGACATTACTTTGCCAACAAAGGTCCGTCTTGTCAAGGCTATGGTTTTTCCCGTGGTCATGTATGGATGTGAGAGTTGGACTGTGAAGAAAGCTGATCACTGAAGAATTGATGCTTTTGAAGTGCGGTGTTGGAGAAGACTCTTGAGAGTCCCTTGGACTGCAAGGAGATCCACCCAGTCCATTCTAAAGGAGATCAATCCTGGGTGTTCATTGGAAGGACTGATGCTAAAGCTGAAACGGCAATACTTTGGCCACCTCATGCGACGAGTTGACTCACTGGAAAAGACTCTGATGCTGGGAAAGGTTGGGGGCGGGAGGAGAAGGGGACGACGGAGAATGAGATGGCTGGATGGCATCACCGACTCTGTGGACATGAGTTTGAGTGAACTCCGGATTTGGTGATGGACAGGGAGGCCTGGCATGCTGTGATTCATGGGGTCGCGGAGAGTTGGACACGACTGAGCGACTGAACTGAACTGAACTGAACTGAACTGAAATTCAGTCCACACTGTTTACATAGTGGCAACAAAACCATAAATGCTGAAGAGATTGGGGGAATTCCCAAATGGAAAGAATCAGAGAGGGAAATCCTCAAACTTCTTCAATCCTCAGACAGTTTCTAACCCAAGCAGGCACAGAATAGACTCAAAGCAACTAGGCTAAAGACAAAAGAGCTAGACTTAGATATGCCGCCCAAGAGGCAGAGTTTGCAGTTCATTCCAACCAAAAGAAATCGACCCTATATGACAAAGGAAATGCTCACTGGAGAAAATACACACTCCAGAATCTCCAAAACATAGCATTCATATTGTCCAAAATACATTCCAAAATTAACTGAAATAAAGAGAACCAGGAAAATGAAACCGTTTCTCAAGAAGATAGAAAATCTATTCAGTCTGACAGCTAAATAAACTAGATATTGAAAGAAATGGATATGGATCATAAAGAAGTTATTATAATTGCTCTCCATGAACTAAAACAAAACATGTTTCCAATAAGTAAAAATATAAACAAAATAATAGCATCAGCCAAGAAACAATGAAAACCAATGAACGAAATGGGAATTCCAGCATAAAATTCTGAAATAAAAATAGGATAAACTTGAGACCAAAAAAATAAAAAGGACAAACCCCTCCCCCCCAAGACAAGAAAGAGGAAAGATTAAGATACATAGATAGGCAGATAATGGCATATTATTCAACCACAAAAATGAAGAAAATCTTGACATTTTCAACAACATAGATGAAGCCAAAGGACTTGTGCTAAGTGAAATAAGTCAAGCAGAGAAAGATTAATACTGTGCAATCTCACTTATATGTGCAGTATGAAAAGTCAAGCTCACATAACCAGAGACTATACCAGTGATTATCAGGATCTGGGGCAGTTTGAGATGACAAAAAATGATGAGAAGCTGTTCTTTAAAGGGTAAAAAATTTCCATTATAAGATCAATAAATCCTGGAAATCTCATGTAAAACATGATGATGATAATTATTAACATGTATACTTGAAATTGCTAAGAGAGTAAATCCTAAATGTCCTCATCACACCAAAAGAAACAAAAAAATGAATTATGTGAGGTGACAAATGCAAAAATGAACTTGATTGTGGTAACCATTTCAAGTGTATCTGTATATCTGATCATCGTGTTGTTCACTTAAAACATGCATAATTTTTATTTGTTAATTATAACTCAATAACTGGGGGAAAAGGAGGAAAGTGAAAATGAAGACATTTTCAGGGAATCAAGAAATACAAATCTGTAGTACAATAGATACTAAAGGAAATTCTTCAGTCTAAAGGAAGGTGATACCAGATTGAAACTAAGATTCCCAAAACAGAATAAATAGCTGCTAAATATCCAGATAAATGGTAAATATGGAAATGGTAACAATCTGGGTAAGTGCTAGTTGTTTTTCATGTTGCCTTTTACAAATTATTGTTTTTGTAAATCATGCAATAAATACAAAATTTAAAATATTTTCTTTTAGGATTTTAAAATATATTTATATAATACAGATACAATTTTACTACACAGATTATATATATATATATATATATATGTATATATTTATCAACTAAAAAAGTAAGAAAAATGTATTATGTGTTTGTAAGATGTCTGTAATTTATCTCAAGTAACATGTGTTAACTGTAAGTGGTCTATGAAAATTTAATGATGTATGTTGTTAATCTATAAGGTAATCATTTAAAATGTAGAAATATAACCCAAAGTTTTCCAGGAAATTTTAAGTGGAATTCTTAAAAAAAATCCAAAGATAATTTTTTAAAAAAAATAAGGAAAAAAGGAACAGAGAAACAAAACTAAAAAAGGCAAGTAAAATAATATTAAAATATTAGACTCAACTATGAAAATATTAATTATTACATTGAAAGTTAACTAGACACTTTGAAACATAGAGACTGAAAAAATAATCTTTAATCCTGCTTATATTCTGCCTACAAGAGACATACTTTAAGCAGCAGTCCCAATCTTTTTGACATCAGGGACCAGTTTCGTGGAAGATAATGTTTCCACAGACCATGGGGTAGGGATGGTTTTGGGTTGATTCAAGGGCATTACATTTATTGTACACTAGCTCATTATATTACATCAGCTCCACCTCCGATCATCAGGCATGAAATCCCAGAGGCTGGGGGCACCTGCTTTAAGATATAAAGCTAGATTGGCTATAAGCAAATGAATGGAAAAGATACACCATACATACCCTATGCATAAGAAAGATATAGTAGAATATAATATACATACATATATATATGTCAAAGAAAGTAGATATTAAGACAAAAAGAGGGGCACTTGATAATAAAGTGTCAATCAGGAAAAGATAGCAATCATAAATATACAAGTACCTAATAACATAAGCTTAAAATATATGAGAACTTAACAGAATTGAGGAGAAAATTATAATATTACACAATTTTACATGAAGATTTTAACACTCATTTTCTACACCACTTATTAAATAATTAGGCAAAAATTAACAGACATGAAAAATCTGAACAGCACTATCAAATATCTTGACTGAATTAACATTTATAAGACTCTACATCCCAAAATAGGAGAACGATATCCTTTGCAAATGCATGGGTACATTTACTAGGATAACTATATTTTGAGTAATAAAAAAAGCCTCATTAAATTCTAAAAAGTTTGAAAACAAATAAAATATATTCTCTAACTCCACTGCAATTAAATTAAACCCAGCAATAATGTTTTCAGAAAAAATCCAGATGTTTGGAAATTAAACAACATATTTTAATAAAATATTGCATTGAATAAAAAATTAAATGATCAATGATAATAAACATACATCACAATTTATAAGCTGTAGCTAGGGCAATGTTTCTAGGGAAATGCTTAGCACTAAAAGTCTATATTAGGGGGGAAAAAGTCTAAAAATGAAGGACCTAAACTTCTATTCTAAGAAACGAAAAAACAAATTAAATTAAGTCCAAGACATGAAGAAATTCGGAAATAAATATGAGAGCAGAAATCAATGAAACAGAAAGCAAAAACAATAGATATAATCAATGAAATTAAAATATTTGGTGGGAGAGAATCAGTAAAATGAATGTTTAACCAGAGGGAGAAAGGTAAAGAAAAAAGAAGGGAAGAAAGGAGGTAAGGATCGAGGGAAGAAGGAAGGAAGGAAAGATAAGGCATATATTACTATCAGCAGAAATCAAGAGCCTTCAGACTTTAAAAGGACAGTAAGGTAATACAGTGAAAAATTTTATGGCAATAAATCAAAATGGACACATTCCTTAATGATACAAACTACCAAAAGTCATCCAAGAAAAAGTAGAAAACTTGTATTGTCTTATATAAATTTTAAAAATTGAATCATAATTAATATTCTTCTCCATCCAGCACACACACACTTGCACAATTCCTTAGGTTCAGATTGTGCCACTGAAAGTTTTTTCCAAACATTTAAGAAATTTCAATCCTACACTTTCAGAAAAGAGAAAAGGGAATGACTCTAAATCATTTTATGAGGTTAATGTTATCTTGATTTCAAAAATACATAAAGACACCACAGGAAAAGAAAACCACAGACTGATGTTCCTCATGAATACAGCTACAAAAAATTTGAAAGACAACATTAGCAAATTAAATCCAATAAAAATGCAAAAAGAAGAATTCATTATAGTGATGTAGAAGTTGATCCTGGGAATTCAAAGTTGGTTTAATGCTTAAGAAACCAAGCAGTGTAATTCACCATAATAAAGGATAAAACACATGATCACTTCAATGGATGCAGAAAATTGATAACCTCATTTTTAAATTTAAATGGAAATGCAAAAAAGACCAAGAAGAGCCAAAATAATTTTGGAAAGTAAGAACAAAGTTGAAGCACTTACACTGACTAATTTTAAGGCTTACCCTAAAGATACGGTACTTAAGACAATATCATCTTGATATAAGGGTAGACCAATTCATCAATGAAACAGATTAGAGAGCCCAGAAATAGAGCCATGTGTATACAATAAATTGATTTTTGACAAAGTTGATAAGTTAATTAACTGAGAAAAATATATTCTTTCAACAAAAGATGAAAGAATAATTGGTTATCATTTTTCTTGTTTGTTTTATCTTTTTATAATTTTGCATTTATTTGTTAAGCTTTCATTTTAATAATTTGAAAGTGTCCTTTTCTTTGCTTTGAAAGAATATTTAAAACTAGTGAACTAGATTTATTTGTTTTCTATCACATTTAACTTTCTTTATGTGTTACTGTTATGTTTTTTTCTTTCCAGTTTTACTGAGATATAATTGACATACAGCACTATATGAGTTTAGGGTGTACAGCATAATGGTGTGACTTATATGCATCATAAAATGATTACAATACTGAATATGGGTATGGAAAAAGATAAACTTTAACCTCCTCAGAAAATGCAGAACTTAAGTCAAAATAGGTAGTAAACTAAAATTATGAAACTTCAAAAGAAAGCATAGGAGAAAATCTATGTGACATCAGGTTGCTGTTCAGTCACTCAGTTCTGTTCAACACTTTGTGACCCCGTGGACTGTAGCATACCAAGCTTGCTTGTCTCTCACTGTCTCGCAGAGTTTGCTCAAACTCATGTCCATTGAATCAGTGATGCCATTCAACCATCTCATTCTCTGTCTTCCCTTTCTCCTCCTGCCTTCAATCTTGCCCAGTATCGGGGTCTTTATATCTTCCAAGGAGCAAGCATCTTTTCATTTCATGGCTTCAGTCACGATCTGCAGTTATTTGGAGCCCAAGAAAATAAAGTCTGTCATTCTTTCTATTTTTCCCCATCTATTTGCCTGAAGTGATGGGACTGGATGCCATGATCTTAGTTTTTTGTATGTTGAGTTACAAGCCAGCTTTTCACTCTCCTCTTTCACCTTCATCAAGAGGCTCTTTAGCTCCTCTTTGCTTTCTGCCATTAGGGTGGAGTTATCTGTATATCTAAGGTTATTGGTATTTCTCCCAGCAATCTTGATTCCAGGTTGAACTTCATCCAGCCTGTTATGTTGCATGATGTATTCTGCATGTAAGTTGAATAAGCAGGGTGACAATATACAGCCTTGATGGACTCTTTTCCCAATTTTGAACCAGTCCATTTTTCCATGTCCAGTTCTGACTGTTGCTTCCTGACCTGCATACAGGTTTTGCAGGAGGCAGGTCAGGTGTCAGGTATTCCCATCTCTTTAAGAATTTTCAACAGTTTCTTGTGATACACACTGTAAAAACTTTACATAGTCAATGAAGCAGTAGAGGTTTTTCCGGAATCCCCTTGCTTTTTCTATTATCCAGTCTATATTGGCAATTTGATCTATGGTTCCTCTGCCTTTTATAAATCCAGCTTATACATCTGGAATTTCTCAGTTCACTTATTGTTAAAGCCTAGCTTGAAGAATTTTGAGCATTACCTACCTAGAACTCACAAATGAGTGCAATTATCCAGTAGTTTGAACATTCTTTGGCATTTCCCTTCTTTGGGATTAGAATGAAAACTGACGTTTTCCAGTCCTGTGGCCACAGATGAGTTTTCCAAATTTTCTGGCATACTGAGTGCAGCACTTTAACGGTATCATCTTTTAGGCTTTGAAATAGCTCAGCAGGAATTCCATCACCTCCACTACCTTTTTTCATAAGAATGGTTCCTAAGGCCCACTTGACATTAGGTTAGGCAATGAATTTTTAAGCAGCACCCAAAAAACATAAAATGTTTTAAAAGAAAATGTGATGAAATAAACATTAAATTTAAAGCTCTTTCTGAAAGTTATCCTTACCAGAACCAAAAGGCAAGTCATAAAATGTGATAAATTTTTTGCAGAAATATATCAAGCAAACACCTTACTTCCAGAATATATAATATATAAATAACACTTACAACTCAATTTTGACAGTAAAAATAGATAAAAAATATGAAAAGTATTTCACCTAGGAACATACACAAATGCCTAGTAAACACACAAAGTGTTGCTTATTATCACAAATATCTGAGAAATTAAACCCACAAGGAGATACTATTACACATACATTAGAATAGTCATAGTTAAAAAGACTGACCTCACTAAGTGTTGGTGAGGATATGAACAACTAGAACTTTCAAATATTGCTGGTGAAAATGAGAAACGTTGCAGTCACTTTTGAAACTAATATGCAATATCTTATATAATTAAGCATATACTTATTCTCTTTCTATGTAATTATCTAGAAAAAATAAGAATAAATGTCTACGCAAAAATATGTACAGGCATGGTCACAGCAATAATAACACCAAATTATGAACAAACCAAATGTCATCAATTGGGAAATCAATGAATAAATTGTGATACATTCATATTATGGAATACTGCTCAGCAACACAAACAAAATAATAATATACCCAACAACATGAATGCATCTCAGAAACATTTTGCTAAGTGAAAGAAACCAAGCAATGAGCTTTATGATATCAGTTATATGTTATTCTAGGAGAGACAAACTTATAGTAACACCAGGTAAATCAGTGGTAACTGGAAAATAATCAATAACAAAGTACCATGAGAATACTTCTAAGATAAAGGAGCTAGTCTATGTTGTTATTAAAATAGTGCTCATGTAATTTTATACAATTACCAAAATTCATCCAGCTGTAGCCTTAAAACAGGTGAATCATATTGTACATAAATAATACATTTTAATGGCAACCCACTCCAGTACTCTTGCCTGGAAAATCCCATGGACAGAGAAGCCTGGTAGGCTACAGTCCATGGGGTCACAGAGTTGGACACGACTGTGCGACTTGACTTTCAACCAATACATTTTAAAAGAGCAAGCTAGACCACATGTTGCTCAGAGGGTCACAGGAGACTTTATTAACAATTCTTTTGTGTGTGTATGTGTGTGTGTGTGTGTGTGTGTGTGAAATCTGGGGCTTGAATGATGAATAAAATGCTCTGATAGGTAAGAAAATTCCAGTCATGGAGACCTCATTGCTTGGCAGTGTAGCTAGTAGATATAAGAATACTAGAAATGATTATGGAGGAAAGAAGGGGAAAGAAAAAGAAAGAGATCAGTTCAGTTCAGTTCAGTTCAGTCGGTCAGTCGTGTCTGACTCTCCGCGACCCCATGAATCACAGCACGCCAGGCCTCCCTGCTGCTGCTGCTGCTGCACTCAAACTCATGTCCACAGAGTCGGTGATGCCATCCAGCCATCTCATTCTCTGTCGTCCCCTTCTCCTCCCGCCCCCAACCTTTCCCAGAATTAGAGTCTTTTCCAGTGAGTCAACTCGTCGCATGAGCTGGCCAAAGTATTGGAGTTTCAGCTTTAACATCAGTCCTTCCAATGAACACCCAGGATTGATCTCCTTTAGAAGGGACTGCTTGGATCTCCCTGCAGTCCAAGGGACTCTCAAGAGTCTTCTCCAACACCACAGTTCAAAAGCATCAATTCTTCGGCGATCAGCTTTCTTCACAGTCCAAATCTCACATCCATACATGACCACAGGAAAAACCATAGCCTTGACTAGATGGACCTTTGTTGGCAAAGTAATGTCTCTGCTTTTTAATATACTATCTAGGTTGGTCATAACTTTCCTTCCAAGGAGCAAGCGTCTTGATTTCCTGGCTGCAATCAGCATCTGCAGTGATTTTGGAGCCCAAAAAAATAAAGTCTGACACTGTTTCCACTGTTTATCCATCTATTTCCCATGAAGTGATGGGGCCAGATGCCATGATCTTTGTTTTCTGAATGTTGAGCTTCAAGCCAACATTTTCACTCTCCTCTTTCACTTTCATCAAGAGGCTTCTGAGTTCCTCTTCACTTTCGGCCATAAGGGTGGTGTCACCTGCATATCTGAGGTTATTGATATTTCTCCCAGCAATCTTGATTCCAGCTGGTGCTTCTTCCAGTCCAGCGTTCCTCATGATGTGCTCTGCATATAAGTTAAATAAGCAGTGTGACAATATACAGCCTTGACGTACTCCTTTTCCTATTTGGAGCGAGTCTGTTGTTCCATGTACAGTTCTGAATGTTGCTTCCTGACCTGAATACAGGTTTCTCAAGAGGCAGGTCAGGTGGTCTGGGATTCCCATCTCTTTCAGAATGTTCCACAGTTTATTGTGATCCACACAGTCAAAGGCTTTGGCATAGTCAATGAAGTAGAAATAGATGTTTTTCTGTAACTCTCTTGCTTTCTCTATGATCCAGCGGATGTTGGCAATTTGATCTCTGGTGCCTCTGCTGCTGCTGCTGCTGCTGCTAAGTCACTTCAGTCGTGTCCGACTCTGTGTGACCCCATAGACGGAAGCCCACCAGGCTCCCCCGTCCCTGGGATTCTCCAGGCAAGAACACTGGAGTGGGTTGCCATTTCCTTCTCCAATGTGTGAAAGTGAAAAGTGAAAGTGAAGTCGCTCAGTCGTGTCCGACCCCTAGCGACCCCACGGACTGCAGCCTACCAGGCTCCTCCATCCATGGGATTTTCTAGGCAAGAGTACTGGAGTGGCTTGCCATTGCCTTCTCCCTGGTGCCTCTGCCCTTCCCAAAACCTGCTTGAACATCTGGGAGTTCACGGTTCACATATTGCTGAAGCCTGGCTTGGAGAATTTTGAGCATGACTTTACTTGCGTGTGAGATGAGTGCAATTGTGTGGTAGTTTGAGCATGGTCAAAAGAGAAGCAAAGTTCAGGATGGCCAATTTTCTCAAGTTCCTGGATCACAGAAGAGTCCTTGATTTGGTAAAGCATTTGGATTTTACTTAGACTGTGATGTTAATTCACTAGAGAGTTTGGAATGGTGGAAATACATTTTCTCATTTATGTTTTGAGATTTTTCTGGCTGTTGGGTGAATTGTATATATAAAGGAAGACAAAAGTGGACACAGGAAGAAAGAATAGAAGTCTGTTATCACAGTCTACATGAAAGGTGATGTTTGAAACAGAATAGAAGTTCTGAAAATAGAAAAGTGAATAGTTATATTTTGTAAACAGATCTACAAAGATTTGCTGGAGTGGTGGTGCAGGAAAATGAAGACTCAAGGATGAGTACCCATAAAAGGGTTTGAGCAAATAAGTAGTTGGTGATGCCATCTCCTTAGATCGACAAGATTTTATCAAAAAGGAAGATTATATTGTGAAATTCTAGTATTTTAAAACTCTTCTGCTTAATATATATTTTTCACGAATTTTCAGCATTCAATTTTTATGAACATATTATGTATAAAGTAGAAAAGAATCTATATTTAAAGCTGGTTTGCTATATCACACTTCACAATTGGGTGCTGACCTCTAATATTCAAAGCAGTTATTTTCTTAAATGTGAGACTTCTGATAACAAAATATAAGACTGCATGGGGAAGATACAATTTCATTAAACACTGGGATATAAGGTTCAAAATAAATATGTTAGATGGAATGACAAAGGGTTTTACAGTGCTGCATAAACAGTCATTGGCCGGCTCTGTCTTCATTTTCCTAATTTCTTCAGAATCCTGACAAAATACAGTCTGCGACAAAAAGAAATCATTTTTCATATGGTTCCCTGGTGATATCTTGTCTGATATAAATTACTTCATTAAAATTAAACCATTCAGTGTTATAAGGGTTAAGATGACTTGAAATTAAAATTAACCTCCCTGGAAAAAAAGAGTCTATTACTTATATTTATAAGCACTGGATACCCTGGGAGCTTGCAAATTCACACAGTACAGAAGAATTTAAACCAGCAAACGTATCTCTGAATAGACAACTAAGACTTAAAGTTCTGAAGCTGACAGAAATTTTAATAGAATTGGTTCTTTGCAATTCATTAATGTTCAGGAACAAGGGCCTAGGATCTACTCTCTGCCCAAACATACCTGGCTCTGTAGCTCTAAAGCCTCCCCTTCAGAAATAAGACATACAGATGGGCAAAGGAACATAAAAATTGCTCAACCTCACTAACTATTAGAGAAAGTGAAAGTGTTAGTCGCTCAGTCAAGTCTGACTCTTTGTGACCCCCATGGACTGTAGCTCACTAGGCTCCTCTGTCCATAGGATTTTCTAAGCAAGAATACTGGAGTCGGTAGCCATTTCCTTCTAATGAAAGTGAAAAATGAAAGTGAAAGTGAAGTCACTCAGTTGTGTCTGACTCTTTGCGACCCCATGGACTGTAGCCTACCAGGCTTCTCCGTCCATGGGGTTTTCCAGGCAAGAGTATTGGAGTGGGTTGCCATTTCTTTCTCCAGGGGATCTTCCCCCACCCAGGGATCGAACCCAGGTCGCCTGCATTGCAGGCAGATGCTTTACCCTCTGAGTCACCAAATATGGAATCAAACTAGTGTCTCCTGCATTGCAGGTGGATTCTTTACCGTCTGAGCCACCAGGAAAATCCAACAATTAGAAAAATGCAAATCAAAACTACAATGCCATCCAGCCATCTCATCCTGTGATGCTCTCTTCTCCTTCTGCCCTCAATCTTTCCGTGTATCAGGGACTCTTCCAAAGAGTTGGCTATTCACATTAGATGACCAAAATACTGGAGCTTCAGCATCAGTCCTTCCAACGAGTATTCAGGGTTGATCTCTTTAAAGATTGACGGGTTTGATCTCCTTGCTGGAATTTTAGGAGTCTTCTCCAGCACCACAGTTTAAAGGTATCAATACTTTGGCATTTTGCCTTCTCTACTGTCCAGCTCTAACAACCGTATGTGACCACTGAGAAGATCATAGACTTGAATATATGGACCTTTGTGAGCAGAGTGAAATCTCTGCTTTTCAACACATCATCTAGGTTTGTCATAGCTTTCCTGCCAGGAAGGAATCCTCTTTTGATTTCATGGTTGCGGTCATCATGAACAGTGACTTTAGAGCCCAAGAAGAGGAAATCTGTCACTACTTCTGTCTTTTCCCCTTCTTATTCCAAAGGAGAATTGAAATGATACAATTTCATATCTTAAAAATGCTTCAGTTCAGTTCAGTTCAGTCGCTATCGTGTCCGACTCTTTGCAACCCCATGAGTCACAGCACGCCAGGCATCCCTGTCCATCACCAACTCCTGGAGTTCATCCAAACTCATGTCCATCGAGTCGGTGATGCCATCCAGCCATCTCATTCTCTGTCGTCCTCTTCTCCTCCTGCCCCCAATCCCTCCCAGCATCAGAGTCTTTTCCAATAAGTCAACTCTTCGCACGAGGTGTCCAAAGTATTGGAGTTTCAGCTTTAGCATCAGTCCTTCCAGTGAACACCCAGGACTGATCTCCTTTAGAATGGACTGGTTGGATCTTCTTGCAGTCCAAGGGACTCTCAAGAGTCTTCTCCAACACCACAGTTTAAAAGCATCCATTCTTCGGTGATCAGCTTTCTTCACAGTCCAACACTCACATCCATACATGACCACTGGAAAAACCATAGCCTTGACTAGACGGACCTTGGTTGGCAAAGTAATGTCTCTGCTTTTTAATATGCTATCTAGGTTGGTCATAACTTTCCTTCCAAGGAGTAAGTGTCTTTTAATTTCATGGCTGCAATCACTATCCACAATGATTTTGGAGCCAAAAAAAAAAAAGTCTGACACTGTTTCCCCATCTATTTCCCATGAAGTGATGGGACCAGATGCCATGATCTTAGTTTTCTGAATGTTGAGCTTCAAGCCAACTTTTTCACTCTCTTCTTTCACTTTCATCAAAAGGCTTTTGAGTTCCCCTTCAATTTCTGCCATAAGGGTGGTGTCATCTGCATATTTGAGGTTATTGATATTTCTTCCGGCTATCTTGATTCCAGCTTGTGCTTCTTCTAGCCCAGCGTTCCTCATGATGTACTCTGCATATAAGTTAAATAAGCAGGGTGACAATATACAGCCTTGACATGTTCCTTTTCCTATTTGGAACCAGTCTGTTGTTCCATGTCCAGTTCTAACTGTTGCTTCCTGACCTGCAAATAGGTTTCTCAAGAGGCAGGTCAGGTGGTCTGGTATTCCCATCTCTTTCAGAATTTTCCACAGTTTATTGTGATCCAAATAATACTGTGAGTGGTATATGTGATATGGAAGCAGATTGAAACTTTACAAAAGGGACTTTTTATTAATTCTTTGTGTGACTATTTAGGTTTTGTGGGGTTTTTTTGCATTTACTTTGATACATAAGGCCATTCCTGTTTACCACGGATTATAGAACATTTTAGATATAGGTAGAGGGTTTAATTTTAAAAGAAAAAAAACCACATTAATTCAAATACAAGTCAAATACAATTTTAAATAACTTATGAAATAATTTGATTTAAAGGTAAACTACTGTTTTCCCTTGGTGCATTCCATAAATACTTGCAAAATAAACTTTTTGCAATAAAAACCCTTTCCTCTACTCCTTGGCACCACCACTATCCCAGCTGTACTGAGGAATATAATTTTCAATGCATTTTGAAGCACACATTTACCTGAATTGATGTACTCAATCCTTCCTTATACAGTACTGAACATCTGCTCTGTGCCAGGCATCATATTAGGATTTGAGAAATATGACATTCATAACAAACCATTTTAATTTTTCATTACAAGATATGCCAAATACTTTCTAAGCAACACTTTGTTAGCCTATGTTAAAACAGTAATTTTGCCAATAATAAATCTGAATGTATTTTGCAATAGTTTAAAAGTTTTATAGGCCCTTCTCTCATCAGCCTGAAATGACAAATGCATCGAACACCCCATGCCCTTCTCAGGGTCAGATTTTCTCAGCCCTACTCCAAGTGCAGTTTTTTCTGGCACTGCAAGGAGATCCAACCAGTCCATTCTAAAGAAGATCAATCCTGGGTGTTCATTGGAAGGACTGACGCTAAAGCTGAAACTCCAATTCTTTGGCCACCTCATGCGACGAGTTGACTCACTGGAAAAGACTCTGATGCTGGGAGGGTTTGGGGGCAGGAGGAGAAGGGAACGACAGAGAACGAGATGGCTGGATGGCATCACTGACTCGATGGACATGAGTTTGAGTGAACTCCGGGAGTTGGTGATAGACAGGGAGGCCTGGCGTGCTGTGATTCATGGGGTCTCAAAGAGTCGGACACGACTGAGTGACTGAACTGAACTGAACATTTGATAAAGTCTAACATGAGAGCATCTACCCTCAGCTCTAACATGGATTTTTCACATCTGTTCTTGGACTTTCTGACTCAGCAGCAAGCACACAAATGCAATGGAAAGAATGAGGGAGTTAATGTTCTATGGAGCACTTGTGAGCGAACGTTCCCCTCTTCCAGCCCGTGTGTAATAATTCTGCAGGATAGCTCCTCAGAAATTCACTATGTGGGGCCCGCTTAGTATTGAAGTTGCATTGCCATTCTCTCCTTCTCTACCGCCCTCCTCCGTATCCTTCCTTCCTGATTCCTCTGGTAACTCCTCAAAATAAACAACTTCTATGCAAGCCCTTGTCTCAGCCTCTGCACAAGGTGGCACAGTGGTAAAGAATCTGCATGCTAGTGCAGGAAACACAGGAGACATGGGTTCAGTACCCGGGTCTGGAAGATCCTCTGGAGGAGGAAATGGCAACCCACTCCAGTACTCTTGCCTGGAGAAACCCTTGGACAGAGGAGCCTAGTGGGCTACAGCCCGTGTGGGCTCAAAAGAGTTGGACACGAGTTAGCAACTGAGCAACAACGATGACAGAGACGAGGGCAGGAAGGCTTCACTAGTCACAGAACCTTCAATGAGGCACGCAGCTGCAAATCCATACATTCTGGAAACGTGCCTCCTCCCTTCAAGAAACAGCTCGTTAATATAGTTTTCTATTTACAACTTGCCTAAGAAAACTGAAATTTCATGCCGAATGTTAAAGGTTCTTCAAAATCTACTTCCCCATCCCAGCCATCTCCTCTCTCAATATGCAAGCTTACTCCCTCTTTTGTGCTCAGCCAGAATCCCCTTCTAGATGTCCTCTCATTACTAGTCAAGCATATCCTGCCTTGACTTGTGCTCTGAACCCTCACGTTTAAAACAATGGTATTGTCTCAAAACCTCTGTTTTTTGTTTTTGTTTTTCACTCTTTCCAATTACACTTTGAGGATAAAGGCTCTAGTTATAGTCTAGTTTTACATTTCACAGCACTTAGCAAAATGAGTACACAAAATAGGTTAATAAATGTATACTGTTCATTGATTTTCCTTCCAGCATACTTGACGCTACATGTTTTCCAACATCAGCTGGGCAAGAAAGATAGCCTAGGACTTCAACAAGGTCAGACTCATTACTCTCAGCTTTTGAGAAAGATCAAGGATATGACCAAATCTGACAAAAATTAGCATCCACAAATGCATGTACTCACACACAAAAAATCAGTAACTACTATGCTTCTACTTCAGGGTAATATATCTTTTTTTTTTCCAAAAGAAGTGTAAATCATTGTCAGTAACTCACATTTTTAGGGAAATACTACTTTTTAACTTTCTTGGGGAGTTTAGAAAACAGAAAACTCTTATCTGTAAGGAACCACTACCCTCGGTTACACCTGGGCTCTAGTCATAGTGCTGTTATTGAACCCCCTTCCTATAGTAGATAGAAATTAGTAGTATAAAATACAGTTTGCAGGATGACAATTTCTAAAGAGCTCAATGTTCCTGACAAGCTCTAACAGCAGCAAGATGTGTTTGTTTGCTGTCATCTATAGTCACTGCCTTAGTTCAAGCCCTTAGGATTCCTCCTCTGGATTAGTAATATTTTCCCGGGACTGTCCACTGAATAAAAGTGAGTCTTTTTATTATGCCCTCTAAAGTCCTTCCTGGTTTGATCTCTGAATATGTCTTCAATTGGATCTCTCACATGCTTCTACCTCTCCCAAATCTAAATTCCTATCATTCAGAATTAATTGCAGTTTTCTTTTAACTCTGTCTTTGAACGTTCTGTTTCCTCTTTTTGAAATACACTGACCTTTCTTTGTTTGATTAACTCATTTTTGTTCTTTACACTCAACTCAGTCACCATTTCCATCAAGGAGAAACCCCTGATGCTTCCACCTCAGTTTAAGAATTTATTGATATATGTCTATCATAATAATTCAAAGTATTACACTGAATTGTATTTAGCTGATTTTCTATGTCTAAGCTCAATTAGCCTAAAAGTTTCTTAAGCGCATAAGTTAGTTTATATTTGCATTGGTTTCCTCAACCTAATAAACCATCAATAAATTTTTAAAGAAAAAATAATTTAACTTACTGGATATTTAATTTATTGGATATAATATCTAAAGGATATTGAAATGAAAGTTAATATTCTACTGCTGTTAAAAAGTAAAGGGTAAAGCAAAGGTCTTAATTATAAAGAGATATCTAGGGGGGACTAAAATGAAATGAGAAAAAATTAAATCAAAAATGTAGAACTGAGGTAGTCACATGAATCCATCACTGGTGATCCCCCAAATCCAAGATGGTCTAGGGAAGGACATAGAGCTCAGATTAAAGAGATTTCGGGAAAGGGCTATGTACAAGTATTTTTTGCTATAGAAAATTCACAGACTGAAATTTCTCACACTGGTAAGCACCTCACACATACTAATTGACTAAATGATAACTAAATTTGGGTTTTTGAGCTACTCTGATGGGTACAGATCCTAGATCCATCATTTACCTGTTGAAAGTGTTTAATTACTGAACTTGTTTCTTCACCAACTATGTAGGGCCACCTGAGTATGTGGGTTGTAGTGAGGATTAGTAACAATGTGTACAAAGAATATAATACAGATAGTAAGAGCATATCTATTTAATAAATGGAAAGTATATTAGTCAGTGTCCTCCAGAGAAATAGAATATAGTGATATGAATATATACACATATATATGTGTATGTATATATAGCTGTTGTTTGGTTGCTGAGTTGTATCCTACTCTTTTGCAACCCCTTGGACTCTAGCACACCAGGCTCCTCTGTCCATGAGATTTCCCAGACAAAAATTCTCGAGTGGGTTGCCATTTCCTTCTCCAGGTGATCTTCCTGACCCAGGAATCAAATCTGCATCTCTTGCATTGGCAGGTGAATTTTTTACTGCTGAGCCACTAGGAAAGCCCATATATATATATTAATATATATATATGAATATATTATATTATATGCTACTGCTGCTAAGTCGCTTCAGTCGTTTCTGACTCAGTGTGACCCCATAGACGGCAGCTCACTAGGCTCCTCTGTCCCTGGGATTCTCCAGGCAAGAATACTGGAGTGGGTTGCCATTTCCTTCTCCAATGAATGAAAGTTAAAAGTGAAAGTGAAGTCGCTCAGTCGTGCTGGACTCTTAGCGACCCCATGGACTGCAGCCCACCAGGCTCCTCCATCCATGGGATTTTCCAGGCCAGAGTACTGGAGTGGGGTGCCATTGGGAGACCCAGAAAAATCAGTGGTATAGTCTGAAGGCCTGAGCACAAGGGCAAGCAGAAGATCAATTTCCCAGCTCAAAGATTTAGAGAGAAAATTCAATCTTTCTTTGCCTTCTTGTTCTATTGAGACCAAATGGATTGAATGTTGTACACCAACGGAAGGGCCTAACAGAAGCAGAAGAGATTAAGAAGAGGTGGCAAGACTACACAGAAGAACTATACAAAAAAGTCTTAATGACCAGGATAACCACAATGGAGTGCTCATCTAGAGCCAGACATCCTGGAGTGTGAAGTCAGTTGGGCCTCATAGTAATATCTTATCACCTCAAAATAGTGAGGGTGATAAAATCCCAGCTGAGCTTTTTAAAATCCTAAAAAATTATGTAGTTAAAGTGCTGCACTCAATATGTCAGCAAATTTGGAAAACTCAGCAATGGCCACAGGACTGGAAAGGGTCAGTTTTCATTCAAAGAAAGGCAATGCCAAAGAATGTTCAAACTACCATATAGTTGCATTCATTTCACAAGCTAGCAAGGTAATGCTCAAAATCTTTCAAGATAGGCTTTAACAGTAAGTGAACTGAGAATACCCAGACATACAAGCTGGATTTAAGAAAAGCAGAAGAACCAAAGATCAAATTCCAACATCTGTTGCATCATAGAAAAAGCAAGGAAATTCCAGAAAAATATCTGATTCATTGACTAAACCTGTATGCAGGTCAGGAAGCAACAGTTAGAACTGTACATGGAACAACAGACTGGTTCCAAATAGGAAAAGGTGTACGTCAAGGTTGTATATTGTCACCTTGCTTATTTAACTTATATGCAGAGTACGTCATGAGGAACGCTGGGCTGGAAGAAGCACAAGCTGGATTCAAGATTGCTGGGAGAAATATCAATAAACTCAGATATGCAGATGACACTACCCTTGTGGCAGAAAGTGAAGAGGAACTCAAAAGCCTCTTCATGAAAGTGAAAGAGGATAGTGAAAAGGTTGGCTTGAAGCTCAACATTCAGAAAACAAAGATCATGGCATCTGGCCCCATCACTTCATGGGAAATAGATGGAAAAACAGTGGAAACAGTGTCAGACTTCATTTTTTTGGACTCCAAAATCACTGCGGATACTGATTGCAGCCATGAAATTAAAAGACGCTTGCTCCTTGGAAGGAAAGTTATGACCAACCTTGATAGTATATTAAAAAGCAGAGACATTACTTTGCCAACCAAGGTCCGTCTAGTCAAGGCAATGGTTTTTCCCGTGGTCATGTATGGATGTGAGAGTTGGACTGTGAAGAAAGCTGATCGCCGAAGAATCAATGCTTTTAAACTGTGGTGTTGGAGAAGACTCTTGAGAGTCCCTTGTACTGCAAGGAGATCCAACCAGTCCATTCTAAAGGAGATCGATCCTGGGTATTCATTGGAAGGACTGATGCTAACGCTGAAACTGCAATACTTTGGCCACCTCATGCGACGAGTTGACTCACTGGAAAAGACTCTGATGCTGGGAAAGGTTGGGGGCGGGAGGAGAAGGGGACGACGGAGAATGAGATGGCTGGATGGCATCACTGACTCTGTGGACATGAGCTTGAGTGAACTCCGGGAGTTGGTGATGGACAGGGAGGCCTGGCGTGCTGTGATTCATGGGGTTGCGGAGAGTCGGACATGACTGAGCGACTGAACTGAACTGAACTGAAAGCCTTTGACTGTGAAGATCACAGCAAATTGTGGAAAATTATTAAAGAGATGGGAATATCAGAACACCTACCTATCTCCTGAGAAACCTGTATGCAGGTCAAGAAGTAAGTTAGTTAGAACTGGACATGGAACACGGAACTGGTTCAAAATTGGGAAAAAGTGTATGTCAAGGCTGTATATTGTCACCTTGCTTATTTAACTTATACACAGAGTACATTATGGGAAATGCCAGGCTGAATGAATCCCAAACTGGAATCAAGATTGCCAGGAGAAATAACAGCAACCTCAGCTATGCAGATAATACCACTCTAATGGCAGAAGTTGAAGAGTAACTAAAGAGCCTCTTGATGAAGGTGAAAGAGGAGAGAGAAAAAGCTGGCTTAAAATTTAACATTCAAAAACCAAAGATCATGGTATCCGATCCCATCTCCTCATGGCAAATAGAAGGTGAAAAAGTAGAAGAAGTAACAGATTTTATTTTCTTGGGCTACAAGATCACAGTGGAAGGTGACTGTAGTCATGAAATTAAAAGACGCTTCTTGGAAGAAAAGCTATGAAAAACCTAGATAGTGTATAAAAAGCAAAGACATCACTTTGCTGACAAAGGTCTGTAGAGTCAAAGCTATGGTTTTCCAGTAGTCACGTATGGATGTGAGAGTTGGACCATAAAGAAGATAGTGCCGAATAATTGATGCTTTCAAACTGTGGTGTTGGAGAAGACTCTTGAGAGTCCCCTGAACTGCAAGGAGATCAAACCAGTCAATCCTAAAGGAAATCAACCCTGAGTATTCATTGGAAGGACTGATAAAGCTCCACTACTTTGGCCACCTGATGCAAAGAGCCAACTCATTAGAAAAGACCCTGATGCTGGAAAAGATTAAGGGCAGGAGGAGAAGTGGACAATAGAGGATAAGATGGCATCACAGACTCAATGGACATGAGTTTGAGCAAATTCTGGGAGATAGTGCAGGACAGGAAAGCTTAGTGTACTGCAATCCATGGGGTCTCAGAGACAGACACAACTCAATGACTGAAAACAACACCAGCTTTGGGGAGGGCCATCTACTTTACTCAGCCCATCAATTCAAGTCTAATCTCTTCCAGAAACACCCTCACAGACACACCCAGAAATAATGTTTAGTTATTTATATGGGCATCCCTTGGCCATATCAATTTGACACATAGCACAGCAGCTGTTGTTCTAGTAGCAGCAGTAGCTGTTGCTTTCATTTTAATAGTAATAAAAATCATCTTTTCTGAAGAAAAGATATCCTTGATTCTTTGAGTGTCAGCAGCAGAACTCCTCTACCGAGTTTCTACTATGCACTTTCACCATGGGATCTGGACTATTTCCTCCTTTCTCAAATTTGCTGCTCTTGACAGTTTGAGAGATCTCAAGCATACCAAGTTATTCTAGTATAAATTAAAATGAGAGAGAGCATCATGGCTACTTTGAGTTCTTCATTACCATATTTAACTAAGAAGATGCTTGAGTAAGCCTTTTCTCCGTTAGAAGCATTCCGGTAATTGAGCATCTTCTCACGCCTTTATTTTGTGACCATTATAAGACCACCAGAAAAAGAAACAGAAAAAAGGCACAGTAGATTGGATGTTGAACTATTTTTTATTATTACACCATGTTTTAAATTCTCTCTTATTCTGCCTGCCAGCAGCTCCAGACACTTTTAAATCTCTGAGACTGGGTGAGAGTATTCTCTAAAGTGCCTGAATAACAAATTATTTTTAACAGAATCTCCCATGTTTTTCCAAGGTGAGCATGTGACTCAAAAACCACCCTCTCTCTTGCTGACTGCCATCCCTCTCTCATCTCAGGATAAATAGACCACTTTAGTGTTGATAACCACTCCAATTATAGTGGGACTGCCAAATTAAAGAGATCCATACTTGATGTTTGTCCTAATTAGCTATTACTAACATACATGAGATTTGTGGGTTTGTTTTTTGTTTTTTTGCTTTTTTTTTTTTTTTCAGTTTGATGTGCTGCAAGAGTTTACACATAAACATTCTTGTGTTGCCAGGATGTTTTTTTGCAAGGTACCTTTAATTCAAGTTTGAAGCAAAATATAATAATGAAACATAGGTCTCCTTAACAATATTCAAATATCTGTCTGATGGCAAAATTCATTAAAACCCACAGGGCTCTAATGATAAGCCAGTACTTTCTGCTTGACATCAAGATAATACATGCAGAACCTTCTTAAAGAACCAGCTGGAAACATACCTTATCAAAAAGTAGGGTCCAAATTATGAATCAACTCATAGAGTATACATAACACTCACTGTCATATTGGAAGAGCCAAGAAACAACAAACCAACTGCCTGCAGTAGCATCCATTTAATGATTTAAAAGAAAATAATGGATTTCTGTGATTATCTTTGTATCTAGAAAATTTTAAAAATATGAACTGAATAAATTTTATCTTCAAATTTATATTTTCCATTTTAGCATATTACTTCAGTAAACAGAAATATTTTAAAATAAATACGAAAAGGAATAGCTTGACAATGATTAATTTGAATGTTGTACGTATATTCACACAGAGAGGAAACTTCATGGAATTACCCTCACTGTTATACAAATCAAAGCCCAAAATAGGACAACATATTATCACAGACCTATACTTATTACTCTATATAATTCGTAACATAGCAGCTTTCAGGAAAATTACATGTTTCCATAAAAAGCAATCCCACAGTCTTTGGTTTTTGAAGCTGTGTGCTCCTAAACCTAGCAATCTGGAGTTTTAGAATGTCACACCTGTACAATCGGATACTGTTCTTCATGCTATTGTCCAATCAATTCTTATCTTCTTATTCCCAAAATCCATTTATAGCAATAATAGCAACATAGTTTTTACTTCATTAAGTATAATTATGATTATAATAACAATGGCAAAAATGTACACACTTTTTTGTCAGAGGGGCACTGAGACATTTATAGATGTAGGTATTGTTGCATTGTCTTTGTGAAATAAGTTAAAGCAGATTATACACAGTTTTTAACCTAGAAAAATGAGGGCAAAATACTTTTCCTAAGGTTGGCCTTGGCATGATTATATCATAGGTTTTTATTTATCCACTAAACACTTAACATTTCACTATCTGTTCCCTTCTCTGAATAGCAATCAAACAATATTTTATTCATATAATATCTATAATTCTATGATTCTTACCAGTATTCCAAAACATATCCTCAAATTAAAATGAGCTTTTCTCACCCTCCATCTACTAGTGTAACCACCTTATAACACCCGATACTTCTACTTATCACTTCTTTTCAAGCCATAGCAATTCAGTTTGAGGTCTTTGATATGGAAGAGCCATCGGAAAAAGAAGCTGAGAAAAAAACAGGAGATTCTAACACTGAAGTATAGAAATAAACACAGTAAGGCACTGCTGAAGGTAACATACCATTGCTATCACAATGAGATATGATATTTGAATTAAGTTGAAAGGAATGCATTTCTAATTATACAGCTAAATGGCAGGTGACAATTTGAACTGCTTGATGTAGTTTACAGATTTAAAGTTTGCAGTACCTTTATCTGATTTCTTCTCCCCATCCTTTGATAACCTCTTAAATGGAATGCTGAGAAAGGCAACCTTCAAAAGTGATTGGACACATAGGAGGCTTAACTTTTCCTAATGACCTTTTAATGAAAAGCAAAAGGTCAATAGTGTTACTCACACTGAGTTTGACAAAGAATGTGAACTAAGTCTAACTGACAAAAGCTTGTTGTTGGAGGTCACTTCTCAATGAACTTTCCTGACATTAATGCTTGTTATAATCCAGGCAACTAGTTTTTAAGTTGCTGTTCTCACTTCAAAGCCCTGCTTATTATAGATAACATATTTGTCAAAGACATAGGTCATTGCTTACTCAGCTACTTGAATAGTCTGTAGAAATAAACATTCAAAGGTTACTCATCCTATCACAAGAAACATATTCTGGTACATTTTCTTTAAACTAGCTTGAAATTTTAAGTCATGTCTCTGGAACATACTGGAGAAGGCAATGGCAACCCATTCCAGTAATCTTGCCTGGAAAATCCCATGGATGGAGGAGCATGGTAGGCTGCAGTCCATGGAGTTGAGAAGAGTCAAACACAACTGAGCGACTTCACTTTCACTTTTCACTTTCATGTGTTGGAGAAGGAAATGGCAACCCACTCTGGTGTTCTTGCCTGGAGAATCCCAGGGATGGTGGAGCCTGGTGGGCTGCAGTCTATGGAGTCACACTGAGTTGGACACAACTGAAGCGACTTAGCAGCAGCAGCTAGAACATACATGTAAAGAGATTAGGTATTTGGCATTCCTAGATGTGTCAGTGATGTTATTACTGTGGGTATGTTCGCAGGGTCTTCTTGGTTTATATGCATTTTCAGAAAGTGTGGTAGAGTGGAATGTTGACTAAATTCACTCAGCTGACCAGAGTTGCAGTGTCCACTCTGATAGTCACCACTTTTTAATTAGTATTGTTTGAAAAGCTGCTCTTAAGGGCTGCCTAAAATTTATATGAGAGTCTAGTGGACAAGAGTCCTGTTTGGGTCTCAGTTTTCTAATTCATACATTTGGGATTTGTATAAATGATCTGTAATAGTACCTATACAGATATTGCACTTCACACATGGTTGTCCTTTGTCACTTTTAGTTGAATTGTAACATCTTGAACATTTAGTAGCCCCATTTATTCATGTTAGATTGAATACTCTTATCTCTACCACTCCTTCAATTTTGGAAAACATGTTTTCATAGCACTTTGGGCAATCTAAACATGTTCACTGGCCATCTCCAACTAGGATATGCTTCTTTCTCACAAGGGACACAGAAGAAAGAACTGTCCCATAACTTCAAATTCAAAGAATCATATGATCTTAGGCTAGGAGAATCCTTAAACAGTCATATACTTTAACTGTCTTGCTCATTAAACATTCAAATTGGTTGTCTCCTGCCAAAAGGCTTGCTAGACCTGCACTGTCTGGTGTATCACTAGCCACGTATAGATGCATGAATTTAAATTAATGAAAACTTTTAAAGTAAACATCCAATTTTTCAGTTGTTGGTCACATTTCACATGCTCATAAGCCGGCACATGGAACTAGTGGATTCTCCATTGAACAGCAGAGGTACAGAGCTTTTCCACCACCACAAAAAATTCTATTAGGCATTGCCAATGTATACAAAGCTTTATCACTATCATTACAGAAAACTCAGTACCTCCCAAGAGTATCTGTGATGCTTTTTAAATACTACTTTTTAAGAAATTTTTTTCCGTATATGTAATCAAACTTCTACCCATTTGTACTAGCTCCATTCCCTAAAATGTACCTACAAATTACATGTTCTTCTACATGGTTCCCTTTCAAATTTTTCAAGAGATTTTTCATGAGCCTCCTCTTCCTTATTTGTCCTCTTAAATAACTATCTTCTGTATTTTATTAGATACATAACAGAATTTGGTAACTTTGCCTTAAAAATTCTGAAGTCACAAATTTTATTGAGTCACAAATTTATAAACCTAGGTCACAGGTATATATATGCATAAATATTTTACATAAAAAGAAATAGTTATGTGTCCTCCAAATTTTCCATTTTCATCCTGATTTCTGGGCATAGAATTGTCAGTAAATATTGGTTGAATAAATAAAATAATAAATTTAACCAGGGAATGTTGCTCTTAATGTATTAATGGCTTGCTCTTGAAGTGTAATCTTCTCCATGTAGTAAATTAAAAACTCTTTTGATTAGAAAATAATAATATTCAATGTAGTTAACCTTGAATATGCACAAGAAAAATAATCAAGATGCTACCACTATAATTACTATTAATCTTTTTGTTGCCATGGTTTTTTGTGAACAAATTTAGAGTATATGTTCATAATTATAAACTTATATTTTTCAACTGATACATCATGAGAATTGTTCCATGCCACTGAGGAGACTTCAAATAGCTGTTATTTTTTGTTAGCTATATTGTATTAAATTATTTTATATTACTTCATTTTGGATTAGTAAATACTTACTTGAATTTAAGGACTGCAGTGTTTCCCTTCCAAATACATGTCTTGAATCCCCAACCACCAGTACCTCAGAATGTGACTGTATTTGGAGATTGGGTCTTTAAAATGGTAGCAAAGTTAAAATGGGATTCTTAGCATGAACCCTAATTCAATACAACTTGGTAATCTTATATAAGGTAAAGAATAGGACACAGACAAGAAAAGACCATGGGATGACCACATGAGGACACAGCCAGAAAACAGGATCTGCAAATCTGCACGTCAGTGAAAAAGAGGCCTTCGGAAGAAACCAAACCGCTGACACTTTGATATTGGACATCTAGCTTCCAGAATTGTGAGAATATGTATTTCTGTTTCTTAAATCACTCAATCTGTGTTATTTTCTTATGGTAGCCTTAGTAAACTAATATGTGCTATTTCCAATTTTTAATTTTCATAAGCAAAGCTATGTTTCAAAAGTATCTTTGTGTACATCTATGGTTATTTTCTCACATGGATGTTTAACCAAAAATTATTTTTAAAATTTTATGGAAAAGGCTTTGATATATATTTTCAAATATTCTCATTAAAAGTTATACATTGAAACATGCAAATTTTTTGCCAACTCAATAAAGAAAAAAAATTACATCACTCTGTGTTTAATTTAAAAATTCAAGTGAAGTGGAACTTTTTTTTCAAATAGTTATCAGCCATTGTTTCTGTGTTAGTGTGATATACAAACTTAATAGTCTTAGTATACATGTAAACATATACTGATTAGATTTTCATGTATTTGAACATGTATTTTTATATATGGTATATGTTCTCTGCCCTTGCTTTTATCAGCCAACATTATTTTGAGATTTGTTTGCATCGCACAGTTAGTAGCATGGTGTAACATTATCCTGTACATCTCAATTATTTACCTATCCTCTTCTCAACGGGTTTTTAGGTTTTTCTTTTTATTATCAACATCACTGCTATGAGCATATTTGTATCTTTGCACATTGAAAAAAATTCTGCTATGATTTATGTTAATAAATGAAGTTACTGATTTTACTAGTTGAAAGGAACAGTGTAATGGTTAAGAGGATGAACTCTAAAGCCAGACTGCCTAGATTCAGGGCTGCTGGTACCAGTAATGGGCTTTTTGATGCTGACCAAGTTATCCAAATTCTCTATATCAATTCCCTTATATATAAAGTGATTAAAATTACAGTATATACCTCACAATTGTAAGGATAAAATGAAATAATATTAGTAAACTTAGGAAAATAAATGGAACATAGTAAACATTCCACAGTGTTCATTATATTTCCAATAATTTTAGAAAATAATAAATTATTTTCCAAAGCAGTCATTTGAATTGATACTTCCACTAGTGTTACATTAGTTTGTGCACATGATTTTGTGGACTTTCAGTTCAGTTTAGTTCAGTCGCTCAGTCGTGTCCGACTCTTTGCGACCCCATGAATCACAGCATGCCAGGCTTCCCTGTACATCACCAATAACCAGAGATCACTCGAACTCATGTCCATCGATGCCATCCAGTCATCTCATTCTCTGTCGTTCCCTTCTCCTCACGCCCCCCAGTCCTTCCCAAAATCAGAGTCTTTTACAGTGAGTCAAATCATCGCATGAGGTGGCCAAAGTGTTGGAGTTTCAGCTTTAGCATCAGTCGTTCCAATGAACACCCAGGATTCATCTCCTTTAGAATGAACTGGTTGGATCTCCTTGCAGTCCAAAGGACTCTCAAGAGTCTTCTCCAGCACCACAGTTCAAAAGCATCAATTCTTCAGTGATCAGCTTTCTTCACAGTCCAACTCTCACATCCATACATGACCACGGGAAAAACCATAGCCTTGACTAGATGGACCTTGGTTGGCAAAGTAATGTCTCTGCTTTTTAATATACTATCTAGGTTGGCCATAACTTTCCTTCCAAGCAGTAAGCGTCTTTTAATTTCATGGCTGCAATCAGCATCCTCAGTGATTTTTGGAGCCCAAAAAAATAAAGTCTGACACTGTTTCCACTGTTTTTCCATCTATTTCCCATGAAGTGATGGGACCAGATGCCATGATCTTTGTTTTCTGAATGTTGAGCTTCAAGCCAACCTTTTCACTCTCCCCTTTCACTTTCATGAAGAGGCTTTTGAGTTCCTCTTCACTTTCTGCCATAAGGGTAGTGTCATCTGCATATCTGAGTTTATTGATATTTCTCCCGGAAATCTTGATTCCAGCTTGTGCTTCATCCAGCCCAGCGTTCCTCATGATGCATATAAGTTAAATAAGCAGTGTGACAATATACAGCCTTGACGTACTCCTTTTCCTATTTGGAACCAATCTGTTGTTCCATGTCCAGTTGCTTCCCAACCTGCATACAGATTTCTCAAGAGGTATGTCAGGTGGTCTGGGATTCTCATCTCTTTCAGAATTTTCTACAGTTTATTGTGATTCACACAGTCAAAGGCTTTGGCATAGTCAATGAAGCAGAAATAGATGTTTTTCTGGAACTCTCTTGCTTTCTCTATGATCCAGCGGATGTTGGCAATTTGATCTCTGGTGCCTCTGCCTTTTCTAAAACCTGCTTGAACATCTGGGAGTTCACGGTTCACATATTGCTGAAGCCTGGCTTGGAGAATTTTGAGCGTCTTTACTTGCGTGTGAGATGAGTGCAATTGTGTGGTAGTTTGAGCATTCTTTGGCATTGCCTTTCTTTGGGATTGGAATGAAAACTGACCTTTTCCAGTCCTGTGGCCACTGCTGAGTTTTCCAAATTTGCTGGCATATTGAGTGCAGCACTTCCACAGCATCATCTTTCAACATTTGAAATAGCTCACCTGGAATTCCATCACCTCCACTAGATTTGTTTGTAGTGATGCTTTCTAAAGCCCACTTGACTTCACACTCCAAGATGTCTGGCTCTAGGTCAGTGATCACACCATCGTGATTTTATTGGTCATGAAGATCTTTTTTATACAATTCTTCTGTGTATTCTTGCCACCTCTTCTTAATATCTTCTGCCTCTGTTAGGTCCATACAATTTCTGTCCTTTATCGAGCCTATCTTTGCATGAAAATTCCCTTGGAATCTCTAATTTTCTTGAAGAGATCTCTTGTTTTTCCTATTCTGTTGTTTTCCTCTATTTCTTTGCATTGACCACTGAGGAAGACTTTCTTATCTCTCCTTGCTATTCTTTGGAACTCTGCATTCAGGTGTTTATATCTTTCCTTTTCTCCTTTGCTTTTTGCTTCTCTTCTTTTCATGGCTATTTGTAAGGCCTCCTCAGACAGCCATTTTTCGTTTCTTTTCCATGGGGATGGTCTTGGTCCATGTCTCCTGTACAATGTCATGAACCTCCATTCAGAGTTCATCAGGCACTCTATTTATCAGATCTAGTCCCTTAAATCTATTTCTCACTGCCTCTGTATAATCATAAGGGATTTGATTGAGGTCATATCTGAATGGTCTAGTGGTTTTCCCTACTTTCTTCAATTTAAGTCTGAATTTGGCAATAAGGAGTTCATGATCTGAGCCACAGTCAGCTCCTGGTCTTGTTTTTGCTAACTGTATAGAGCTTCTCCATCTTTGGCTGCAAAGAATCTAATCAATCTGATTTCAGTGTTGACCATCTGGTGATGTCCATGTGTAGAGTCTTCTCATGTGTTGTTGGAAGAGGCTGTTTGCTATGACAAGTGCATTCAGCTATAATTTTCACTGCCAATGTTGTATATTATTCCAATGTATTCATTAATCTCAGTTTAGTCACTCTCTTTTCAAAAAACTTTTAGATAGTTCTCAATCTAATCTTGCTTTTACAAACATCACTATTAGTAATTTTTTGTATTTTAGTGTCTGTTGTCAAATGTTTCCCCCAGGTTTATGCAAAATATATATGTTATCTCAAAGATAATAACATACACAATATTTGAGAGGGAATCAATTATAGAGCCCTAGATAATGTATCTATGTCTAAGGTTTAAACTCTTAATCTCCAATTCTCAAAGATTTCTAGAATTTTTTTTTTCCTGCAAGCAGTCCTAATGTATAAACTCGTCCCAAGATGTAAAAGGTGAGCAATCTTTTCTACTCAGAAGGGATTCAGTTGTAAATGTATTTTTGAAAAGAAATGGAGAGTTTGAAAGATCTTCAGAAATGGAGTAATAAGTGCCACAACATAACCAGAGAATATACATCATATACAAATAAATACATTTATCTCCTCAGGGTTTCAGAGTTGTATCTGCCCTCTGCCAGTCATAGTTTCTCACCGTTGGACAGTGGCACGAATATATGGAATAAAGGAAATATTTCAAGGTTATTTCAGAATGTGTCGGCGAGACATATGCAGTAACAGAGACTGAGGAAAAAAACCACTATTTTCTGCCTTCTCTTTCTGCTGAGATGACACCAATTATCCTGATTTCTTGCCCTCTTAAATTTAGTCACTTCTTCACTATTCACCTCTAATAAAGTGTAGCAACAATCTCTCATTACAATCAAAGGACAAAATCATAATGTATAATGTGACAAGAGACTACATTAAAAAGCAGTCTGTTTTCTCATCAGAGAACCACTGTCAGGTGCCTTAATTCACATTTGGCTCTGTCATTTATTTGCTTTTCTTCAGGCTGGAACTCATCCTTCCTTCTGCAATGACCAGAGTCATTGGTTTCTTCCACCATGTCAGCTACAAGGTGGGAAAAAACCATTAATAGGTACAAATGACTTTTTAAGTAAACACTAATCCCAGAAAAAAAAAGATGTTAGGAGTCTCCACTGGATGAGTCTATAGTATGCCTTTCAAATTAATTTAGATCTAGAGTCCTAGATCTTGAAATAAAGACAGAATGAAAATGTCCAACATTGTGTTTTTGCAAATATGATGAAAAAGGCACACAAAGTTACTGCTGGTTTACAAACTACTTGAGTGCAGTGTGTCAAATGACTCATAGTTATCATGCTAAAAGTTATTTTAAAGGACAAGCATCATGATTCATGTTAATATGGCTAAAGCAATATAGAAAAGTAGAACAGGCACTTAAACTCAAGTCAGAAAGCATGACTAGTCTTTCAAAGTCTGTATTACTTTGTGCAAGCCATTAAATTCTGTGATTTTTATATTATTAATTTGGTAATAATAAACATGGAATGCTATAGTTTGTTGCTGTTCAGTCACTCAGTCCTGTCTGACTTTTTTCAACTGCACAGACTGCAGCACACCAGGCTTCCTTGTCCATCACCATCTCCCAGAGCTTGCTCAAACTCACATCCATTGAGTCAGTGAAGCTATCCAACCATCTTGTCCTCTTCTCCTCCTGCATTCAATCTTTCCCAGCATCAGGGTCTTTTCTAACGAGTCAGTTCTTCGCATCAGGTGGCCAGAGCATTGGAGCTTCAGCTTCAGGATCAATCCTTCCAATGAATATTTAGAATTGATTTCCTTTCGAATTGACTGGTTTGATTTCTTTGCAGTCGAAGGGACTCTCAAGAGTCTACTTCAAAAGCATCAATTCTTCAGCTCTCAGTCTTCTTTATGGTCCAACTCTCACATCCTTACATGACTATTGGAAACACCATAGCTTTGACTAGACAGACCTTTGTTGGCAAAGTAACGTCTCTGCTTTTTAATATGCTGTCTAGGTTGGTCATAACTTTTCTTCCAAGGACAAGTGTCTTTCAATTTCATGGCTGCGGTCACCATCTGCAGTGATTTTGGAACATGAAGGAGGAGCAAATAGAAGTCTGAAGTTTTCCTCTCCCTAACCAGAGCTACCTTGATCTGTTTCATATACTGGATTAGACAGCCTCCGAGGTGCTTTGCATGATCTCTAAATAACTTTAGAAAACTACAACCATTGTTCTCAACTCTGGCTGCAAATTAGAATCTTCTTGGCAACTAAAACAATCTGTCCCCAGAATACATTCTCGGAACTTGTGACTTAATTGGCTGTGGTGGGGCCATGCCAGTAATAATATTTAAAAGCTCCCCAGGAGATGTTCTGCAACTAGGGTCAAGAAACCCTGCTCTCAGAGTTTATGAATACATGACTGGATTGAGACTCCTGATTTGTCCATTTACATTACTCCACATGCCAAACACCAAAAAGCATTCAGTCGACAAGAAATTAGGCAGCAGACTTGAAAGAAACTGAACAAATATTTCCTTTTTATTAATCTCTCTGGCTAGACTGTTCATGGAAATAGATTGTTAAAAGTCTGAGCAGCAGCAGCTGGTGTATTCCTAGGCCACTGAGATGTTGACCAAGGGACTGTTTGGGAAAAGTTAGACTAGGATGAACAGATTCAGTGAACAGTGCACGTAAAAGAAACATGGTAAGCCTTTCAGAAAACCACCAGACTTCCTAAATAAATATCCTAGGGCAGGGTTTCCACAATAACCAAGCCAACTTTTCCTACTGTGTGGATGAGGCAGCAAGAATCCATGAATCAGTGGCAATTCCATTCTCATTCAGTATTCACCTAATCTATCCCTGGTTCAACAGTTGTAGCCACTCAGCTGACACCTGTTGACTCATTCCAGCCCCAAACTCTGTGACCTAGAAAATCTGTCATTCCTACATACATGGCAACTCTACAGCCTACTCATTAGTGCTACAACAATCTTCCCAAGGCCTGGGATCATTCTACATTTCATCTTTTATTGAAATACTTTTTTTATAAAATGCACATCAGAGAGCTGCATTAATTTCATTTTTATTCCAAAAGTAGAAAAGTTTGGTAATCTATTTTAAACACAAGTAAGAAAAATTATTAAACTTTATTTATAATATGAATGTACCTTTATTAACATTATTGATGTTCAGTTGCTAAGTCATGCTTATGAATATAAGCTCAGCTAAATGAAAAGTTGACTTTTATTGTAATATGGAAGCATATTGATAAAGGATAAGTGGGGATAAAACTTATCATTATTAATATGTATGACAATGCATTAATTATTCATAACCTTATGTATATGGTCTGAAAAATCGCATAATAAAAGTAGATGATATCTAGAGATAGCTGCTGCTGCTGCTGCTAAGTCACTTCAGTCGTGTCCGACTCTGTGTGACCCCATAGACGGAAGCCCACCAGGCTCCCCCATCCCTGGGATTCTCCAGGCAAGAACACTGGAGTGGGTTGCCATTCCCTTCTCCAATGTGTGAAAGTTAAAAGTGAAAGTGAAGTCGCTCAGTCGTGTCCAACTCCTAGAGACCCTATGGACTGAAGCCCACCAGGCTCCTCCATCCATGGGAGTTTCCAGGCAGAGATAGCTAAATACTCATAAATGGAGATGAGTATGAAAGTGGCATATGAAATCATTAAAAATGAATGGCCTATGAGTGATCTCTCCTCTCTATGTGAGAATGTAAAAGCTTCCCAGATAGCTCAGCTGTCAAAGAATCCACCTGCAATGCAGGAGACCCAAGTTCAATTCTGGGGTCAGGAAGTTCCCCTGGAAAACGGATATGCTACCCACTCCAGTATTCTTGGACTTCCATGGGATTCAGAAGGTAAGGAATCCACCTGCAACATGGGAGACCTGGGTTCAATCTCTGGGTTGAGAAAATCACCTGGAGAAGGGCATAGCAACCCATTCCAGTATTCTTGCTTGGAGAATCCCCATGGACAGAGAAGCCTGGCAGGCTAAAGTTCATAGGGTCACGGAGTCAGACATGAATGAGTGACTAACCACAGTGCTACAAAAGACAGAAAAGAAAACATTATTATGTAAAAAGTAAATAATAATAATAATAGAGATATCATTTTTTAAAAAACTGCCAGGCACTAATACATATAATAGATGTTTTATATACTTGGCCAAATTCAGACTTAAATTGAAGAAAGTAGGGAAAACCACTACACCATTCAGATATGACCTAAATCAAATCCCTTATGACTATACAGTGGAAGTGAGAAATAGATTTAAAGGACTAGATCTAATAGACAGAGCGCCTGATGAACTATGGATGGAGATTCGTGACATTGTACAGGAGACAGGGAGCAAGACCATCCTCAAGAAAAAGAAATGCAAAAAAGCAAAATGGCTTTCTGAGGAGGCCTTACAAATAGCTATGAAAGAAGAGAAGCAAAAAGCAAAGAAAAAAAGGAAAGGTATACCCATTTGAATGAAGAGTTCCAAAGAATAATAGCAAGGAGAGAAAAGAAAGCCTTCTTCAGTGATGAGTGCAAAGAAATAGAGGAAAATAATAGAATGGGAAAGACTAGAGATCTCTTCAAGAAAATTAGATATGCCAAGGGGACATTTCATGCAAGGATGGGCACAGTAAAGGACAGAAATGGTATGGACCTAAAAGAAGCAGAAGATATTAAGAAGAGATGGCAAGAATACACAGAAGAACTGTACAAAAAAAGATCTTCACAACCCAGATAATCATGATGGTGTGATCACTCATTTAGAGCCAGACATCCTGGAATGTGAAGTCAAGTGGGCCTTAGGAAGCATCACCAAGAACAAAGCTAGTGGAGGTGATGGAATTCCAGTTGAGCTACTTCAAATCCTCAAAGATGATGCTGTGAAAGTGCTGCACTCAATATACCAGCAAATTTGGAATATTCAGCAGTGGCCACGAGATTGGAAAAGGTCAGTTTTCATTCCAATCTGAAAGAAAGGCAAGGCCAAAGAATGCTCAAAATACCGCGCAATTGCACTCATCTCACATGCAACAAAGTAATGCTCAAAATTCTCCAAGCCAGGCTTCAGTAATATGTGAACCATGAACTTCAGATATTCAAACTGGATTTAGAAAAGGCAGAGGAACCAGAGATCAAATTGCCAACATTCGCTGGATCTTCGAAAAATCAAGAGAGTTCCAGAAAAACATCTATTTCTGCCTTATGGACTATGCCAAAGCCTTTGACTGTGTGGATCACAATAAACTGTGGAAAATTCTGAAAGAGATGGGAATACCAGACCACTTGACCTACCTCTTGAGAAATCTGTATGCAGGTCAGGAAGCAACTGGACATGGAACAACAGATCAGTTCCAAATAGGAAAAGGAGTACTTCCGGGCTATATACTGTCAACTTGCTTATTTAACTGCTATGCAGAATACATCATGAGAAATGCTGGGCTGGATGAAGCAGAAGCTGGAATCAAGACTGCTGGGAGACATATCAATAACCTCAGATATGCAGATGACACTACCCTTATGGCAGAAATTGGAGAAGAACTAAAGAGGCTCTTGATGAAAGTGAAAGAGGAGAGTGAAAAATTTGGCTTAAAGCAAAACATTCAGAAAACTAAGATCATGGCATCCAGTCCCATCACTTCATGGCAAATAGATGAGGTAACAGTGGAAACAGTGTCAGACTTTATATTTTGGGGGGCTCCAAAATCAGTGCAGATGGTGACTGCAGCCATGAATTTAAAAGATGCTTACTCCTTGGAAGGAAAGTTATGACCAACCTAGGCAGAATATTAAAAAGCAAAGACATTACTTTGCCAACCAAGGTCCGTCTAGTCAAGGCTATGTTTTTTACAGTAGTCATGTATGGATGTGAGAGTTGGAACGTAAAGAAAACTGAATGCCAAAGAACTGATGCTTTTCAACTGTGGTGTTGGAAAAGGCTCTTGAGAGTCCCTAGGACTACAAAGAGATCCAACCATTCCATCCTAAAGGAAATCAGTCCTGAGTGTTCACTGGAAGGACTGATGTTGAAGCTGAAACTCCAATACTTTGGCCACCTGATGCAAAGAACTGACTCATTGGAAAAGACCCCAATGTTGGAAAAGGTTGAGGATCGGAGGAGAGGGGGATGACAGAGGATGGTTGGATGGCATCACCAACTCAATGGATATGACTCTGAGTAAACTCCGGGAGTTGGTGATGGACCGGGAGGCCTGGCGTGCTGCATCCATGGGATCGCAAAGAGTCAGACACGACTGAGCAACTGAACTGTTACTTGTTCTCATTGGATCATGCAAGATGTATATTATTACATTATGCTACAGGCAAAGAAACTGCCTCTTAAATGTAAAATAGCTAGCCCAAGTTCATATAATTCCTAAATGACACATGTAAATTCAAACAGATCTGTCTGTTTTAATTCTTTGTGAATTTCAATGTACATAACTATTAAAATGCATAGCAGTTGACAAAATAAGGGATGAACTATTTTGGCTAAAGAACTGGTAAAACATTTTAGAGTAAATAAGCCATTAATTGGCTGTTTTCTATGACAGTCTATTTCCTCATTTCCAAAATGAATGAAGCAAGTACATTCTCATTTAATGAGATTCCCACAGCCATCATTCCATGAATAGCACCATTACTCACCCAGTTAGATTCTTGAAAGTCAACCTGACCTCACGTTCATGTCTAATTGGACCATCAAGTCTAACTATTTCCCAGTCTACTAAAAAATAGCTGTCATATTCCTCTCAATTTATATCTCTCTTACATTCATTTAAATCTATATCAATTCTCATCTGGATTATTCTCATTATTCTTCTATCCATTATTTTCATTGTGATAAGAAATCTGTCTAAAACTCTAATTTGATTTGTTACTTTTCCATGATTCTGCAATAAACCATACAGCATAATCAACTTTACCACTATGGAAATACCCAACAGAAATGCATACTTGTTCACCAAATGAAATATACTAAAATGTTCACAACAATTTTATATAAAAAATAGAAATTAGAAACAACTCCACTGCCTACCTTTAGAATGGATAAAAATATTGTGGCATATTTACAGAAAGAAATATTATATAGCAATGATAATTAAAAAAAAAACTGAACTACATACAAGTAAAATGTTTTCAAGTACAAACATTTTAAAAAAATCAAAAACATTCAAAACTAAACAATGCTTCTAGGAGTCAGGACCAATTTTGCTAATGGATTTGGGAATAGCAACCTGAAGAGGAGATAACTGATAACATTCCATTTTTCTATCCAAGTGTTGGTTACATGACTGTGTTCATATGAATGATTATAAAGAGTATTAACGTTTAGGATATGTTCACTATATGTGTGCTATATGTCAATAAAAAGTAAAACAAAAAAGAAAGGAACAAAAAATTTTCAAGCATTCTCCAAAGCCTTTCAAATCTTGCTTCTCTCCTCTATGTATCTATATTAGTCAGGATGCTCCATAAAAATAAGACCATTAGATGGATGGAAAGGAAGAGAGATATTTTAAAGAATTGGCTCTTTTTAATGGCTGAATAATACTCCATTGTGTATATGTACCAAAGCTTTCTTATCCATTCGTCTGCAGATGGACATCTAGGTTGCTTCCATGTCCTGGCTATTATAAACAGTGCTGCAATGAACATTGGAGTACACGTGTCTCTTTCAGTTCTGGTTTCCTCGGTGTGTATGCCCAGGAGTGCGATTGCTGGATCATATGGCAGTTCTATTTCCAATTTTTTGAGGAATCTCCATACTGTTCTCCATAGTGGCTGTACTAGTTTGCATTCCCACCAACAGTGTAAGAATACATTTGAATCAGTTCTAATGAGGTGGATGAAACTGGAGCCTATTATACAGAGTGAAGTAAGCCAGAAAGAAAAACACCAATACAGTATACTAACACATATATATGGAATTTAGAAAGATGCAAATGATAACCCTGTATACGAGACAGCAAAAGAGACACAGATGTATAGAACAGTCTTTGGGACTCTATGGGAGAGGGTGAGGGTGGGATGATTTGGGAGAATGGCACTGAAACACGTATGTTGTCATATGTGAAACGAATCACTAGTTCAGGGTCAATGCATGTTATAGGATGCTCGGGGCTGGCATGCGGGGATGACCCAGAGGGAGGATAAAGGGAGGAGGGAGGTGGGAGGGGGGTTCAGGAGGGGGAACTTATGTAAACCCGGGGCAAATTCATATCAATGTATGGCAAAACCAACCAATATAATATTGTAAAATAATTTGCCTCCAATAAAAAATAAATTAATTACCTAAAAAAAAAAAAAAAGAATTGGCTCATGTGTCTATGGAGGCCTGGCAAGTCCAAAATTTTCAAAGTAGGTTGGCAGACAAGACAGTGGGAAAGAGTTGCCATTCGATTCCAAAGGAGGGCTACAAGTAGAATTCCCTCTTCCTCAAGGGAGGTTAGTTCAGTTCAGTTCAACTCAGTTGCTCAGTTGTGTCCGAATCTTTGTGACACCATGGACTGTGCAGCACATCAAGCCTCCCTGTCCATCACCAATTCCCAGGGTTTACCCAAACTCCTGTCATTTGAGTCGGTGATGCCTTCCAACCATCTCATCCTCTGTCGTCCCCTTCTCTTCCTGCCTTCAATCTTTCCTAGCATTGGGGTGTTTTCCAATGAGTCAGTTCTTTGTATCAGGTGGCCAAAGTATTGGAGTTTCAGCTTCAAAATCAGTGTTCCAGTGAATACTCAGGACTGATCTCCTTTAGGATGGACTGGTTGGATCTCTTTGCAGTACAAGGACTCTTAAGAGTCTTATCCAACAAAACAGTTCAAGAGTACAATTCTTCAGTGCTCAGCTTTCTTTATAGTCCAACTCTCACATCCATACATGACTACTGCAAAAAATGAAAGCCTTGACTAAACGGATCTTTGCTGGCAAAGTAATGTCTCTGCTTTTTAATATGCTATCTAGATTGGTCATAAATTTCCTTCCAAGGAGTAAGCGTCTTTTAATTTCATGGCTGCATTCACCATCTGCACTAATTTTGGAGCACCCCCAAAAAAGTCTGCCACTGTTTCCACTGTTTCCCCATCTCTTTGCCATGAAGTGATGGAACCAGATGCCATGATCTTAGTTTTCTGAATGTTGAGCTTTAAGCCAACTTTTTTACTCTCCTCTTTCACTTTCATCAAGAGGCTCTTTAGTTCTTCTCCATTTTCTGCCATAAGGGTGGTGTCATCTGCATATCTGAAGTTATTGATATTTCTCCTGGTAATCTTGATTCCAGCTTGTGCTTCTTCCAGCCCAGCATTCCTCATGATGTACACTGTATATAAGTTAAATAAGCAAGGTGACAATATACAGCCTTGACATACTCCCTTTCCTATTTGCAATCAGTCTGCTGTTCCATGTGCAGTTCTAACTGTTGCTTCCTGGCCTGCATATAGATTTCTCAAGAGGCAGGTCAGGTGGTCTGGTATTCCAATCTCTTTCAGAATTTTCCACAGTTTATTGTGATTCACAGAGTCAAAGGCTTTGGCATAGTCCGTAAAGTAGAAATAGATGTTTTTCTGGAACTCTTGATTTTTCAAAGATGTTGACAATTTGATCCTGGTTCCTCTGCCTTTTCTAAAACCAGCTTGAACAACTGGAAGTCCACAGTTCAAGTACTGTTGTAGCCTGGCTTGGAGAATTTTGAGCATTACTTTGTTGCATGTGAGATGAGTGCAATTGTGGGTTAGTTTGAACCTTCTTTGTCATTGCCTTTCTTTGGGATTGGAATGAAAACTGACATTTTCCAGTCCTATGGCCACTGCTGAGTTTTCCAAATTTGCTGGCATATTGAGTGCAACACTTTCACAGCATCATCTTTCAGGATTTGAAATAGCTGAACTGAAATTCCATCACCTCCACTAGCTATGTTCATAGCGATGCTTCCTAAGGCCCACTTGACTTCACATTCCAGAATGTCTGACTCTAGGTGAATGAAAACACCATCGTGATTATCTGGGTCATAAAGATCATTTTCATGAAGTTCTTCTGTGAATACTTGCCTCTTCTTAATATCTTCTTTTTCTGTTAGGGCCATGCCATTTCTGTCTTTTATTGTGGCCATCTTTGCATGAAATGTTCCCTTGCTCTCTCTAATTTTCTTGAAGAGATCTCTAGTCTTTCCCATTCTATTGTTTTCCTTATTTCTTTGCACTGATCACTGAGGAAGGCTTTCTTATCTCTCCTTGTTATTCTTTGGAACTGTGCATTCAAATGGGTGTATCTTTCCTTTTCTTTGCTTTTTGCTTTTTTAGCTTTTTGCTTCTCTTCTTTCACACCTATTTGTAAGGCCTCCTCAGAAAGCCATTTTGCTTTTTGCAATTATTTTTCTTGAGGATGGTCTTGCTCACTGTCTTTGTACAATGTCATGAACCTCTATCCATATTTCATCAGGCACTCTATCAGATCTAGTCCCTTTAATCTATTTCCCACTTCCACTGTATAATCATAAGGGATTTGATTTAGGTCATGCCTGAATGGTGTAGTGGTTTTCACTACTTTCTTCAATTTAAGTCTGTATTTGGCAATAAGGAGTTCATTATCTGAGCCACAGTCAGCTCCTGGTCTTGTTTTTGCTGCCTGTATAAAGTTTCTCCATCTTTGGCTGCAAAGAATATAATCAATCAAATTTTGGTGCTGACCACCTGGTGATGTCCATGTTTATAGTCTTCTCTTGTCTTGTTTGCTGTGACCATTGCTTTCTCTTTGCAAAACTCTAGTAGCCTTTGCCCTGCTTCATTCCGTGCTCCAAGGCCAAATTTGCCTGTTACTCCAGATGTTTACTGACTTCCTACTTTTGCATTCCAGTCCCCTATAATGAAAAGGATATGTTTTTTGGGTGTTAGTTCTAAAAGGTTTTATAGATCTTCACAGAACTGTTCAAATTCAGCTTCTTCAGCATTACTGTCAAGGCATAGACTTGGATTACCGTAATATTGAATGGTTTGCCTTGGAAATTAACAGAGATCATTCTGTAGTTTTTGAGATTGCATCCAAGTACTGCTTTTTGGACTCTTTTGTAGACTATGAGGGCTACTCCATTTCTTCGAAGGGATTCTTGCCCACAGTAGTAGATATAATGAGCATCTGAGTTAAATTAACCTATTCCAGTCCATTTTAGCTCACTGATGCTTAAAATTTCAAAGTTTACAATCTCCTGTTTGACCACTTCCAATTTATCTTGATTCATGGACCTAAATTCCAGGTTTCTATGCAATATTGCTATTTATAGCATTGGACTTTGCTTTTGTCACCAGTCCCTTCCACAACTGGGTATTGTTTTTGCTTTGGGTCTGTCTCTTCATTCTTTCTGGAGTTATTTCTACACTCTCTTCTTAGCCATAATGAATTACTTGTAATTCCTCAAATGTACCCATATCTGTAATATCTTTTTATTAGTATATCTTTATCCCCCTAGGAATTTCTCCTCAAATCTTTGCTTTATCACTTTCCTGCTTTCTTTTTATGCTTTGTTTACTCCCATTCATTCTTCAAGCCACAGTTCAGGCATTACTTCCTCTGAAAATCCTTTCTGAGCCTCTACCTTTTGTTTAGTCTTACTTCTGCCATAAAGTTTACCATCATACCCCAGTATCATATTGATGGGTCTAGTTCTGTCTCTATCCCTCTAAATTACTGAGTTATACTGAACCAAGAAAGTGCATATTTAAAATCAGAGGCATCAGGCAAGGAGGTTATCTTGGGGTCCAACGTGCTATGCAGACACTGAAGGTGACCAGATCTGGTTAAATGAAGGAAAAAGTGAATGAATGTACAAACAGAATCCATACCTTCTAATACATGCTTTTTAGACACTATTATATAGGGTTTATCTGGTGTCTCAGATGGTAAAGAATCCACTTGTAATATGGAGACATAAGAGATGTGGGTTCGATCCCTAGGTTGGAAAAATCGCCTAGAGGAAGGCATGGTAACCCAATCCAGTATTCTTACCTGAAGAATCCCATGCACTAGGAGCATGGTGGAGGGACACAAAGAGTCAGACATGACTGAGCGACTAAGCACAGTTTATTTTCTAGATACCGTATTGAGGTTTGGCCCCGCTGCCACCCCTACTTGCTCTAGTAATTTTTGTCACATTGCAAATCACACAAAACTAAATCAATCACTTCATTCAGTTTTAAGTAAAATCAAACAAAACAGTCTGATCACTTGCTTGTTTAAAAAATTAAATTATTTTATTTATTTATTTTTGGCTGTGCTGGGTCTTTGTTGTTGTGTGAGAGCTTTCTCTACTTGCAGAGAGCAGGGGCTACTCTCTAGCTGTAGGGCACGACTTCTCATTTTGGTGGCTTCACTTGTTGCTGAGCACAGGCTCTAGGGTGTGAGAGCTTCAGTGGTTGCAGTTCCCAAGCTCTAGAACTCAGACTCAATATTTGTGGCACATGGGCTTAATTGTTCTGTGACATGTGGGATCTTCCTGAATCAGGAATCAAACCCATGTCTCCTGTATTGGCCGGTGGATTCTGTACCATAGAGCCACTAGGGAAGTCCTGATCACTTGCTTTTAAGATGATCATATTGATTGTTACTGAGTTAATAGCTTAGCCTACTCAAAATAATTGATCACTATTGAAGCCTCAACATAAATCTCTAATTACTCTAACACATATAATCAATTTAAATTGGGAAGTAATAGGTATAGGTTCATATCACTGAAATTTTTATATATATAAATGCTACAGGTAAAGAATAAGTGGATCAATCACTTTCTTAAGGACTCCTTTAATTCAGAAGCAGTAGTAACTATTTTTGTACTTTGTTCCTTAAATTTCTGAGCAATATTTAATTGGTTAAGGTCTTCCTCTCCCTCTCCTACCACCTCCTTAGTAAATCTTTTTAAAATTATATTTAATATAAAGCATGCCCATCTTTGCATAAAATGTTCCCTTGGTATCTCTAATTTTCTTGAAGAGATCGCTAGACTTTCCCATTCTATTTTTCCTCTATTTCTTTACTTTGATCGAGGAGGAAGGGTTTCTCACCTCTCCTTGCTATTCATTGGAACCCTGCATTCAAATGGATATATCTTCCCTTTTCTCTTTTGCCTTTCACTTCTCTTCTATTCACAGCTATTTGTAAGCCCTCTTCAAATAACCATTTTGCCTTTCTGGATTTCTTTTCCTTGGGGATGGTCTTGATCCCTGCCTCATGTGCAATGTCCCGAACCTCGATCCATAGTTCTTCAGGCACTCTATCAGATGTAATCCCTTGAATCTATTTGTCACTTCCACTGTGTAATTGTAAGGGATTTGATTTAGGTCATACCTGAATGGTCTAGTAGTTTTGCCTACTTTCTTCAGTTTAAGGGTGAATTTGCCAATGAGTTCATGATCTGAGCCATAGTTAGCTCTCTTTCTGGTTTTTGCTGACTGTATAGAACTTCTCCATCTTAAGCTGCAGAGAATATAATCAATCTGATTTCAGTATTGACCATATGGCAATGTCCATGTGTAGAGTCTTCTCTTGTGTTGTTGGAAGAGGGTGTTTGCTGTGACCAGTGTGTTCTCTTGGTAAACTCTATGAGCCTTTGCCCTGCTTCATTCTGTACTCCAAGACCAACTTTGCCTGTTACTCCAGGTATTTCTTAACTCTGTACTTTTTCATTCCAGTCCCCTATAATGAAAAGGACATCTTTTGGGGGTGTTAGTTCTAGAAGGTCTTGTAGGTCTTCATAGAACCGTTCAACTTCAGCTTCTTCAGCATTACTGGTTGGGGCATAGACTTGGATTACTGTGAGATCGCTTCAAGAAAATTAGATACCAAGGGAATATTTCACGCAAAGATGGGCACAATAAAGGACAGAAATGGTATGGACCTAATAGAAGCAGAAGATATTAAGAAGAGGTGGCAAGAATACACAGAAGAACTATACAAAAAAGATCTTCATAACCCAGATAATCATGATGGTGTGATCACTCACCTAGATCCAGACATCCTGGAATGTGAAGTCAAGTGAGATTTAGGAAGCATCACTACAAACAAAGCTAGTGGAGGTGATGCAATTCCAGTTGAGCTGTCTCAAATCCTAAAAGATGATGCCATGAAAGTGCTGCACTCAATATGCCAGCAAATTTGGAAATCTCAGCAGTGGCCACAGGACTGGAAAAGATCAGTTTTCATCCCGATCCTAAAGACAGGCAAAGCCAAAGAATGCTCAAACTACTGAAGAATTGTACACATCTCACATGCTAGTAAAGTAATGCTCAAAATTCTCTAAGCCAGACTTCAATAGTATGTGAACCATGAACTTCCATGTGTTTAAGCTGGGTTTAAAAAAGTCAGAGGAACCAGAGATCAAATTGCCAACACCCATTGGATCATCAAAAAAACAAGAGAGTTCCAGAAAATAGTTCACTTCAAATTTATTGACTATGCCAAAGCCTTTGACTGAGTGGACCACAACAAACTGAGGAAAATTCTGAAAGAGATGGGAATACCAGACCCCCTGACCTGCCTCTTGAGAAATACGTATGCAGGTCAGGAAGCAACTGTTAGAACTGGACATGGAACAACAGACTGGTTCCAAATAGGGAAACGAGTACATCAACGATGTATATTGTTGCTCATTTAACTTATATGCAGAGGACATCATGAGAAACGCTCAGCTGGATGAAGCACAATCTCGAATCATGATTGCCAGGAGACATATCAATAACTTCAGATATGCAGATGAAATCATCCTTATGGCAGAAAGTGAAGAACCAAAAGCCTCTTGATGAAAGTGAAAGAGGAGAGTGAAAAAGTTGGCTTAAAGCTCAACATTCAGAAAACGATCACGGCATCCAGTTCCATCACTTCATGGTAAATAGATGGGGAAACAATGGAAACAGTGAAAGACTTTATTTTGGGGGGCTCCAAAATCACGGCAGATGGTGACTGCAGCCATGAAATTAAAACACGCTTGCTCCTTGCAATAAAAGCTATGACCAACCTAGACAATATATTAAAAAGCAGAGACATTACTATGCCAACAAAAGTCCATCTAGTGAAAGCTATCTTTTTTCCAGTAGTCATGTATGGATGTGAGAGTTGGACTTTAAAGAAAACTGAGCACCGAAGAATGGATCCTTTTGACCTGTGGTGTTGGAGAAGATTCTTGAGAGTCCCTTGAACTGCAAGGAGATCCAACCAGTCCATCTAAGAGGAAATCAGCCCTGAATGTTTGTTGGAAAGACTGACATTGCAGCTGAAACTCCGATACTTTAGCCAGCTGAGGTGAAGAACTGACTCATTGGAAAAGACCCTGATGCTGGGAAAGATTGAAGGCAGGAGCAGATGGATGACACAGGATGAGATAGTTGAAAGACATCACGGACTCAATGGACATGAGTTTGAGTAAACTCCAGGATTTGGCAATGGACAGGGAGTCCTGATGTACTGCTCCATACGGTTGCAAAGAGTCAGACATGACTGAGTGACTGAACTGATCTGAACTGAATGTATAATGTAGTCCATAGGTATTAATGTGGAATTTGTTAAAAAAGCTTCAAGTCCATATTTAATAAGAAAATTCTTTTATAGATCATCATTTCATTCCAAATGATGCTGTTCTGAAAATGCCAGGCTGAAGAAAATTTCATTTCTTTGCTGAATAAAAGTTAATATTTCACTGCTTAAAAAGGTTGTTTGTTAATAATTTTTAAATCCATTTCCTTTTATAAATTAATTTAGAGAAGTACTATGACTAGCCATAACATGGAGTTTGTTATTGACATTACATGGCTTGCAAGTTGTAAAGTAACTGAATTTACCTATGGTAGCAAACAGGTAGGTTTTGGGGCTAATTCTGGCGCTATCAGCTCAGGTGCTTCAGATCAAGCCAGTTTTCACAGGCATAAAATTAAAAGGGTCACAGAAGGCTCTTTGAAAACAAGGTATGAGAAAGCCTGAGACACTCTGTGGCACATACAAACATTTAGTTACATCGGCGTGCTGCGCAGAGACCACTGCCATGTCGCCGGGCCTCACTCGCTCTGCTTCCAGCGTGAGTGCATCTCCATCCACGTGGGGCAGGCAGGCAATGCCTGCTGGGAGCTCTACTGCCTGGAGCATGGCATTCAGCCCGACGGCCAGATGCCCAGCGTCAAGACAGAGGGCGGCGGGGATGACTCCTTCAACATGTTCTTCAGCGAGACAGGGGCCAGCAAGCATGTGCCCAGGGCCGTGTTCGTGGACCTGGAGCCCACTGTGGTCAGTAGGTACCCTCCCACTCGTCAAGGGAAGCCCAGAACCTTTGCCGGGTGCCTCCAGGTCAGAAGCCCGAGGTAGTTTCCGAGGGGAGCGGCTAACCAGGATGTGACAGTCACCCTGGAGCATGGAAGACCCAGGCCATGGGTGCCCAGGGTAGTCCGGCTGGTATTCCAGGCTGACCTGTGTCCCCGAGCTTCTGGTTGCATTAGCCCGTGTCAGTCAGCAGCAAGAGATGGAGGTTAGAGGAAGGTGTAGTCAGGGTGCTTGCTCCTGGCTCCCTCCCCACCAGGTTGTCTTGGGTTCCTTCTCAAGGGCACAGACTGTGGGTAATCAGCGGTCGTCAGAAACCCACGCGCTCCGCTCCTTGTAAGCGTTCCCGCCCCTCACTCCTTGGAGCCTAGGAGTTAATGGCTCCCAGAATGTCACGTGCTGGGATACTGCATTGTCCTTTGGTGGTTTCCTTAAACCCTGCCCATATCTTTGTAAGTACTATCTTCTAACTGATTGCACTCACAGTACCTATTAAATATTTTGAATGTAAAAAAAAATAAAATAAATTAATTTAAATTTTCCCAAAGTCCAAGAAAGTGTTTACCCTGAAAAGGAATTCTGTGCATAAACATACAAAATAAGAACTTGACCAGATTCACAACAAATATTCCTTCTTAAAACCTTTGATAAGTCCTGCAGCAAGAAAATCTGTTCAACCCAGCATTTTCTAAACTGATTTCACCACAGACTTCCAAAACTTCCAGTTTTTGACCCCCAAAATTCTTGTATTCATTTATTCACTTTAAAAAATCTATCACTATTATCACTAATCTTCATTAAGTTTTGTTAAATTTTATAATTGGCTTACTTGATGCAGGGCACTGATCTAGGCATGAAAAATGTGGAGTGGAGTAAGACACAAGTGCTGACTAGAGGGTACAATAAATTCTAGATAAAAGAGATAACATTACCACAAACTGTAAGCTCAAACAAACTTGACTTCAAATTCAACTCAGCCACATAAAAATTTGCAACCTTGGATGTAACATTTAAACTATTTTTATATCAATGCCTTCATTTGAAAAAGTGAAGATAATAATAATATGTACTTCGAATCATTATTTTAGGAAATAAAGATTGTATATAAAATCCTTAATACAGTATATCAGTTCAGTTCAGTCGCTCAGTTGTGTCCGACTCTCCGCGACCCCATGAATCACAGCACGCCAGGCCTCCCTGTCCATCACCAACTCCCAGAGTTCACTCAAACTCATGTCCACAGAGTCGGTGATCCAATCCAGCCATCTCATTCTCTGTCGTCCCCTTCTCCTCCCACCCCCAACCTTTCCCAGCATCAGAGTCTTTTCCAGTGAGTCAACTCCTCTCATGAGGTGGCCAAAGTATTGGAGTTTCAGCTTTAGCATCAGGACTTCCAATGAACACCCAGGACTGATCTCCTTTAGAATGGACTGGTTGGATCTCCTTGCAGTACAAGGGACTCAAGAGTTTTCTCCAACACCACAGTTCAAAAGCATCAATTCTTCGGTGATCAGCTTTCTTCACAGTCCAACTCTCTCATCCATACATGACCACGGGAAAAACCATAGCCTTGACCAGACGGACCTTTGTTGGCAAAGTAATGTCTCTGCTTTTTAATATGCTGTCTAGGTTGGTCATTACTTTCCTTCCAAGGAGTAAGCGTCTTTTAATTTCATGGTTGCAGTCAGCATCCGCTGTGATTTTTTCAGAATCTAGTCCTAGACCCAGAACACAAATATGTTACTTTATTTGATTCTGCTATCTATGAGCAAAATAGTATTGCTTTCAAACCACTAACTGAAAAAATTTACTTTAAAGCATCACAAGTAATCAACTTTAAGTAGTAAGAAATATCAGAGAATAAATCAATGAAGTAGAAAGCAGAAAAACAGTAAAGAATATCAATAAAATTTTTTAAAAAATAATTATTTGAGAAGATCACTAAAATTGCTAAATCCCTAGTCAGAATAATAAAGAAAAAAGATTCATATGACAAATAACAGGAATGAGAGAAATGACATCATGAGATTCTATATATATTAAAAGCAAAGTCAAAAAATTACATAAATAAGTTTATGCTCATAAATTTGGCACCTTATAAATAGAAGAGTTCTTTGAAGTACACAAGTCCTAAAATAACCTAATAGCCTTCTATTAATTAGATTTCTTGACAGCAAAAAACAGTGTCCATAAAGTAAATAAATAGGCCCCCATGACCTTATAATGGTTAATGTTACCAAATAGTTCAGAAGAAAATAATAGAAGTTCTACAGTGAATCTAGCATTATCCCGAAGCCAAAACCAGACAAAATTATGTAAGAAAGAAAACTACAGAGCAATACACTTCATAAGTATAATATAGAACTTAAATGTTTGTTTTTTTTAATTTTAGAAATCACAGTCCATGGGGTCACTAAGAGGTGGACATGACTGAGCACACACGTACAAATCCTTTGAGATATAAATCACACCAACTTGAGATTTATACTGAGAATGCAGAGTTGGTTTTATGTATAAAAAGCAATTAATATAACTCACTCTATTATCAAACTAACAAAGAAAAACCATATGATATTCTCAAGAAATGCCAACAGAAGCATTTGACAAAATCCAGCATCTATTCCTGAGAAAAATTCTCAGCCCAAAGGGAATGGAAAGAAGACTTCTCAACTTAATACAGGGCATCTACAAAAAATCCTACAGTTAATAAATACAATTATCTATGCTGGAAATTCTATAGAATCTACAAAAACACTATTATAACTAAGCTTGCAGAATAAGAGACTGTCATACAAAAATCAACAGTTTTATCTATGTATTAGCAAAAAATTTTGAAATTTCAATTTACAAATATCATTTACAATATCATCAAAAAACATGAAATACTTAAGGGTAAATCTAATGAAATGTGTTCAAACCTATACACTGAAAATTGCAATATATTGCTGAGAGAAGTGAAAACTCCTTTAAAAAAATTGAAGGAAGTGATATATACAAGGTACATATGTCAGAAAACTCAATAATTTTAAATACCAGTTTTCCACTAATTTCCATTAATATATTTTAAAAAATTCTATCCAAGATCTCAATAGCATTTTTGAAAATATTGAAAAGCTCATTTTAAAACTCATGGAAATGCAATTGGCAGAATAGTTAAAACAACTTTGAAAGGACTTTCCAGTTTTAAGAGTTCTTCAAGTTATAGTAATCAAGATGGGCTGAATTGGCATAAAGGTAGGCAAATAGATCAATGCAACAAAACAGAGTTCAAAAATGGACACAAACATGTATAGAAAACTGACTTTTGACAAAGGGTAAGATTAATTCAGTGGAGAAAAAATTGCCTTTTCAATAAATGGTACTTGGACAACTGTATATGCTTATGTCAAAATCAAAATAAACAAAACAAAATGAAATAAAAGAGAAAAGCTTAATATCGATACATTTTTAAAAGCTTAAAATGGATCTTAAAACTTAATGTAAAACCTAAAACTATAAATTTCTATAAGATAATCTATATAGACTTGGACTAGGCTAATTTCTTATAAATAAGATAATATCAAAAGTATCATCCATACAAGAAAAGAACACATAAGTTAGACTTCATCAAAATAAAATATCTTTCTTTTCTGGCATAATTAACAGAATATAAACATAAGCCCACAGACTAGGAGAGAATATTTGGAAATCATTTATTTGCTAAAGGACTTGTGCCCACAATATATTTTGTAAAGCTCCAAATTCAGTAATAAAGCAAGCAACTCAAAAATAAGTGGACCAGGAATTTTGACAGATACTTCACCAAAATGATAAATAATCACATAAAAATGTTGCTCATATTTCTTTTTCTCACCTTAATAAGTAAGTAAGAAAGGCAAATTAAAACCAAACAGATATCACTGTACTCCTTCTCTAATGGCTAAAATTCAAAGACTGACACACCAAGCACTGGCAAGAATGTAGAGGAATTGGAACTATTAATATAAACTGATAAGAATGTAAAATGCTTTAAGCACTTTGACAGTTTCTTTAAAAGTTAGACTACATATAGCATAGCATCTTGTCATTCCATCCTTATTTATCCAAGAGAAATAAAAGAATATCCACACAAAGACTTAAATACACATATTTATAACATTCATATATTTGTAATTGTAGTTGCCATACTCATGTACTTATAATTTATAAAAATTTATCACAGGTGAATGGATAAACAAACTGTTACATATTGGTACTATGGAATACTGGTATTATGGAATACTGTGCATGCTCAGTCATGCAGTCAAGCCTGATGCTCTGTGACCCCATAGATTGTAGCCTGCCAGGCTCCCCTGTCCATGGGATTTCCCAGGCAAGAATGCTGGAGTGGATTGCCATTTCCTTCTCCAGGGGATCTTCCCAACCCAGGGATTAAAAATGTGTCTCTTGTGTCTCCTGCATTGGCAGGCATATTCTTTACTGCTGGGCCACCTGGGAAGCCCACTATAGAATACTAATCAATGGTAAAAAGAAAGAAATGTTTATATATGCAATACATAGATGAATCTCAAGTTAATTACATGGAATGACAGAAGCAGTTCTTTAAAATGTAGTGGAAAACAGGTTTAACCACAGTTTGTAATCTTCCCATTCCCCAGTCTTCAGGGAAGACTAGAAGGGGAGATTAGAAAGGGCATGAGGGAACTTTCACAGGTGATGGATTGTTGTTGTTCAGTTGCTCAGCTGTGTCTGACTCTTTGAGACCCCATGGACATCAGCACACCAAGCTTCCCAGGGAACACCATCACCCAGGTTTGCTCAAACTCATGTTCATTGAGTCAGTGATGCCAACCAACAATCTCATCCTCTGTCATCCCCTTCTTCTCCTGCCTTCAATCTTTCCTGGCATTGGGACCTTTTCCAATGAGTGAGCTCTTCCCATCACATAGCCAAAGTATTGGCGCTTCAGCTGCAGTTTCAGTCCTTCTAATGAATATTCAGTGTTGATTTCCTTTAGGATTGACTGGTTTGATCTCTTTGCAGTCCAAGGGACTCTCAAGACTCTTCTCCAATACCACAGCTCGAACACTTCAACTTTTCAGCACCCAGCCTTCTTTATGATCCAACTCTCACATCCCTACATGACTACTGGGAAAACCATAGTTTTGACTATACAGACCTTTGTTGGAAAAATAATGTCTCTGCTTTTTAATATCCTGCTTAGGTTTTTCATAGCTTTTGCAAGGAGCAAGCGTCTTTACTTAATGACTGCAGTACCGTCCTGCAGTCATGATTTTGTGATTTTGGAACCCAATAAAATATGTTAACTACATTGATAGTAGTGGTTGTTTCATGAGTGTATTCATACATCTCAATTTACAAAATTGAAAACTTTAAATGTGAAATGTGTTCAGCATCTTATATCAATTATATATCAATAAAATGTTTTATAAATGGAATGAGAAAACTTGATATATATGTATATGTAATACACAAAATGGAATATTATTCAGTCTTGAAATGGAAAGAAATTCTGACACATGCTGCACCGTGGATGAATCTTGAAGACATCAGGCTAAGTGAAAGACGCCAGTCATAAAGAGACAAATACTGTGTTATATCACATATGCAAATCCAAGAGTAGTCAAATTCACAGAAACAGAAAGTAGAATGGTGGTTTCAAGGGCTGAAATGCGAGGGAAATAGGAAGTTACTGTTTAATGGGTATAGTGTTTCAGTTTTGTAAGATGAAGTTCTGGAGACTAGTTGCACAACAATGTGAATATACTTAATACAACTGAATTATACACATAGAAATTGTTAAGATTGTAAATTTTATGTTATGTGGTATTTTGTACCACAGTCTTTAAAAATTTGCTTTTAAAAAAGTCCAAATCATTCAGGCCATCCATTTATTTTTGTTGGGGGCAGACAGGACACTCTGCCTGACACACACAGGGTGACTCTGAGGTGAGTAACTCCACTTGTGGAGAAATGATGGAAAGTGGTAAAAATCACTTGTAACTCTGGGATCTCATCTGAGGCAGTTGCAGTGGGTAGACATTTTTTAGTCTCAGTAACCTAGATGCTGGGAAAGATTGAACACAGAAGGAGACAGAAATGGACATAACTTGGGCAGATTCTGGGAGATGGTGAGGGACAGGGAAGCTTGGCATGCTGCTGTCCATGGGGGTGCAAAGAGTTGGATATGACTTGGTGATTGAACAACAACAACAATAAAGCATAAACAAATTTAAGAAGAATAATTTCTATAGAAAGAAAGTTTTCACAAAAATGTTGCTAGAAATATTCACTATAATATTTTGTGTTTTAAAAAGGGCCTACAAAGCCTCTTGCAACCGACTTTGTTATCACATGTGTTGATTCTGTTTTTCTCAAGAAAGACAAAAAGTTATTAGTTGCACAGTGAAAGTCAAGAAGGGGATCTTCAGACTAAAATGGGGGAATTTTACCCAAGATTATGCTAAATTATACCAAGAACCAAAGTATATCATTAATTGGGTCTTAAATGCTAAAATTTGAGAAGGAAGTGGAAATTTTAGGTATAGAAAACAGAATGGTCATATTCGTTTTAAAATAAGCTTAATGAAATATGTAAAGATTTGCTTTCAAATACCAACTTTATTGCTTTCCTAACTTTTCAGTTACCTGCTGAAATGTCATCTCATCAGTCAGGATTCCCAATACCACACTGCATAATGTTAACCTTCAACCCTCTTGCTCTATCATCTTACCTAAGTTTATTTTAGTACATGACATTACATTATGAAGTACTGGAACACATATTTGTTTACTTTTTTGCTCACAATAAACTAATTTCCATGAATGAAGAGATATTGTCTAAATGTCTTCTTCACACTATGTCCTCAGAGCCTAAAATATTGCCTGGCCTACAGAATGTACTGATTAAATATTTGAATGAATGGCATTACAATAAGCCTTTGGATTTGTGTATGTCCCTTGTTACTACTGTGCTGTGATGGGATTAGGAGACAACCAATGAGCTAGATTCTATCCTACCATTTCTCAGCTCAAACTCAGAGTACCTCATGGGTTATAAACACTTTCTTACGTAATCATTTGGAGTCAAAGCTTATACTTTATATTAGCTCTTTTTTAGGTGTTCTATATTCCAGGCAGGTGAAAAAGTCCCTTACAACTCACATTCTAGAAAGTCTCCTCATTATAGGCTCCCTGGATATCCTTGCAAATAACAAAGTAAATAATTTAAAAAAAAAAAAAAAGAATTAAATTTGCATCTGTGGACCAGCAGATGGCTTTTCTGCTTTATTTTCTGTCATAAATATAGCTCCTGGGGGCAGAGGGGGGCAGCTAAATTCACTAGAATTTATGCTGGTCACTACCAGGAAAGTTCACACTGTAAGACTCTTACAACAAAATGAAGAGTTCACATTAGTGTAGCCAGATATCCCTGGGTGCTGACAAGTCTCTGAAAGTTTGGTGTGTGAACAAAGACTATGAATCTCTACACAAACAGGTCCCAGGCACTTTCTCTTTAACTTTCCTGGGTCCCCTCTCTAGAGATCATAACCTTCTTTGCTTTGGAGTTGCACAGCCATTTGTCCAAGCATCAGGACTTCCAGGTGGGTCTCAAGGTAAAGAAATTAAATAGGTCACTATAACAAGAGTCTGACAGTGATATCTTGATCCCAGATTATCTTAATTATGTCTATGGTCACCTCTATAAGTTGTTGGAGAGACACATTTTGGAACAAGTTCTCCTAATGATAACCCAGTGTAAAATAATTAGAATTAACATAGGCTTGTGCTACCTTACAGCCTCACCTCAAAATGCCGCTTACCTATAATTAACCACAGCTCACCAGGCTCAACCATCCTCTAATATTACAGGTGTTCCCACAAATTAAAATGACTTAAAAGATGACAACAAAAATGAGGAGTGATAAAAATCAAATTATGCTGCAATCTCCCCATAAAAATGTCAAGAGTTGGAAGGACTCCAGTTAATAAGATACTTAGATCCTGGTCCAACTGAAATAAAAAAGGGGAGGTTCTAGAGGTGAAATGAAGGAGGCACTATAGGAGAAAGAGCCAGAATAAACCTGGGGCTCCCAAGCCCCATTTCAGTGCTTATTTTACAACTGTCCTTAATGTTCTGGAATTGTGATGTCTAAACTTATTTTTTTTCTTTTGAGGGAGAAGCTCTTTCTCAAACAATTTTCAACCCAAAGCCTGATATTACAGGTGAAAGACAGGTGATCTCATGGGAGAATTGGGGAGATATTCCCCAAAGCAAAATAACACGGCCCCAGCTTTGGTTTTCCTATCCAGAGTTGAAATTGGAAGTAACAACTAAGAAACAACTGCAAAGTTGTTGAAATCTGTCATTAGTGTTCATACAGCTATTATTCTACCACCTTCTTCTCTCCTTAGTCCCTACTTCTGATGCATTTACTCTTTCTGCATGTTAAGCCTCTTTTTTATTTAAAGCTCAAAGCAGTCATTGGCACATTGATTTAAAACTATTCATGCTAATAGTTATACAATTACAGTCCAATTTGCTTTATAAGGCTTCTTTTCTCTTTAACTGTGAGATAGAAGTGCCTCTCCCATTGAACATTTTGAACAATTGGGGTAATTATTTAGGTGACAAGAGTTCTAATGTGCTTCATGAAGTGAGTTCTCTAACTGGCTTCAGTTATTCTACGCATCCTGTATGGAAATTAAGACTCTATATTTGCTTGGTGCAAAAGTAATTGCGGTTTTGGACTGTAAATTTTAGATCATTATGACTAGGCTCAATCACATCTTCAGAGAAGGCAATGGCACCCCACTCCAGTACTCTTGCCTAGAAAATCCCATGGATGGAGGAGCCTGGTAGGCTGCAGTCCGTGGGGTCGCTAGGGGTCGGACACAACTGAGCGACTTCACTTTACTTTTCACTTTCACACATTGGAGAAGGAAATGGCAACCCACTCCAGTGTTCTTGCCTGGAGAATCCCAGGGACGGGGCAGCCTGGTGGGCTTCCGTCTATGGGGTCACACAGAGTCGGACACGACTGAAGTGACTTAGCAGCAGCAGCAGTAGGCTGCAGTCCACGGGGTTGCGAAGAGTCGGACATGACTGAGCGACTTCACTTTCACTTTTTGCTTTCATGCATTGGAGAAGGAAATGGCAACCCACTCCAGTGTTCTTGCCTGGAGAATCCCAGGGACGGGGGAGCCTGGTGGGCTGCCGTCTATGGGGTCGCACAAGTCGGACACGACTGAAGCGACTTAGCAACAGCAGCAGCAAGCACATCTTTATTGATCAAAGTAGGAACCATTACATTCAACACATTTTTGCCAAAGAGAAATGTTTGTTTATTACGGTAGCTTAAAAATCTGTGCTTCGAGACTCGACAAGCTTTTGGAAAGCATTTTCTGCATTCTGCTGGTTGTGGGAGCATTTTCCCTGCAAAAAGTTGTCTAGATACTTGAAAAAGTGGCAGTCCATTGGCAAGAAGTCAGGTAAATATGGTAGATGAGGCAAAACCACGTAGCCCAATTTATTCAACTTTTGAAGCTTTGGTTATGTGACATGTGGTCAGGCATTGTCATAGAGAATTGGGCCCTTTCTGTGGACCAATGCCAGCTGTAGGCATTGCAATTTTCAGTGCATCTCATCTATTTGCTGAACATATTTCTTTGATGTAACTTTTTCTCCAGGATTCAGAAAGCTGTCGTGGATCAGATGGGCAGCAGACCACCAAACAGTGATCATAACCATTTTTTTTTTTTTTTGGTGTAAGTTTGGCATTGAGAAATGCTTTGGATCTTCTTCCCAGTCCAACCACTGAGCTGGTCATCACCAGTGTTTGTTGAATAAAATCCACCTTTTGTTGCATATCACAATCCAATAGAGAAATGGTTTGTTGTTGCATAGAATAAAAGAAGACAACACTTCAAAATGACAATTTTTATTTTTGGTCAGCTCACGAGGCACCCATTTATTAAGTTTTTTCACCTTTCCAATTTTTCTTCAAATGCTGAACGACCACAGAATGGTTGACACTGAGTTCTTCAGTAACTTCTCATGTAGTTGTAAGAGGATCAGCTTCAATGATCGTGTCAGCTGGTCATTGTCAACTTCTCATGACTAGCCACTGTGCTCCTCATCTTCAAGGCACTCATCTCCTTTGCAAAACTTCTTGAACCACCACTCTACTGTATGTTCATTAGCAGTTCCTGGACCAAATGCATTGTTGATATTGCAAGTTGTCTCTGCTGCTTTACAATCCATTTTGAACTTGAATAAGAAAATTGCTTGAATTTGCTTTTTGTCTAACATCAATTCCATAGTCTAAAATAAGTATAAAATACACAAAAAGTAATGTCTTTAGCAAAATAACATAAAGCTAGAAATGCACATTAAAATGAGGTATAACATAACCATATTTATTTAAGAATGTATCCCCATATCAAAGGGCAAATTCAACAATGAAAAACTGCAATTATTTTCATGCCAACCTAATAATATTTTCTTTTCAGCTCTCCATGCCTGGGTTGTAAACTTGACCCTACCAATCACTTGCTATGTAACCTGTTTAACTTTTTTGATAGATAGACAGATAGCATTAATTTTTTAATCTGCCAAATGATCATAAGACTTCTGCATCACAAACTCATTGTTCAGTTACTAGGTCGTGTCTGACTCTTTGCAACCTCATGGATTGCAGCATACCAGGCTTCCCTGTCCTTCACCATCTCCCAGAGCTCAATCAAACTTATGTCCATTGAGTCGATGATGCCATCCAACCATCTCATCCTCTGTCACCCTCTTCTCTTCCTGCCTTCAGTATTTTGTGGCATCAGGGTCTTTTCTAGGGAGTCGGTTCTTCACATCAGGTGGTCAAAGTATTGGAGCTTCAGCTTGACTATCATCCTTCCAATGAATATTCAGGGATGATTTCCTTTAGGATTGATTGGTTTGATCTCCTTCCTGCCCAAGGGACTCTCAAGAGTCTTTTCCAACACCACAATTCAAAAGCATCAATTCTTGGTGCTCAGTCTTCTTTATGGTCCAACTCTCATATCCATACATGACTACCAGAAAAAGCATAGCTTTGACTAGATGAAACTTTGTTGGTAAAGTAATGTCTCTGCTTTTGAATTTGCTGTCTAGGTTGTGATAACTTTTCTTCCAAGGTGCAAGCATCTTTTAATATCATGGCTGCAGTGACTGCAGTGATTTTAGAGCCCAGGAAAACAAAGTCTGTCACTGTTTCCATTCTTTACCCATCACAAACTTAAGAAATATTAAATGATGAAGAATATAGTATATCCTACCATTTTTAGGGTAACAACAACAACAAAAAAAAACATTGATTCTAGTTTTTCCTCCCTTCTCTGCATTTGGAAGAGATGATTTGAGTGAAATAGGCTGTGACTCCTGATGATCTATTTCCGGTAACTGGTGGAGGGGAAGGTACCATCATCTACCATCTTTGAAACTGGAATGTATACTTCTCAAACAGAAGCTCAGCCACCATCACAGACCCTTCCAAAACTTGCTTCTTGCTCCCTGATTTCCTTCTAGAACACAAAGTGGTTCATTCATTCAGCAAATGCATACATGATTCTAGTCCTATTTTTACAAGTACACATGAACACATACAAAGAAAAGGTTTATCACTCAAAACATCTACAGTTCATTTAAAGCTCTGAACAGAATAAAGTTATACACTTTCCCCTTAATCACACATACCTAAAGGTTTCACAGATGCCTACAGGGGGAGAAGGGTTACTGATTAGGACATCACAGTGTAGTTGTAGAATTAGTTATATCACTAATCACAGATTTTCTTGTAAAAGAAGCATTAATATGTGTATATTATGCTCATTTTAATAAACAGCAGCATATAGATTATTCTTTAAAGTGAGCATTAATTATCGTTTTTGTGATCTAAAATAATTTTTCAGAAATTGAAAAGAGGAAAGCAAAGTAGATAGATGTCAATGATAAACATATTAAGACATTAATATCTGGGACCAGCAAATAAAGCTACAAGTCTCAGTTATATTAATATAACATCACTTGACAAAGAGGTGCCTGTTGGTCTCCTACCTAACATCCTCCCCTTTCCTCTTCTCTGCTTTTATTCTATAAGAACTATTTTCTAGGCTCTTCTGCCACAACACTTCTGGGTAGACTTAGCTAATTGGAAGGCAGTAACCAAAAACTAGACATAAACGAGAAGGATGGGAGGAACAGGTAAGCTGAGATATTTCTTTCCCTTCTCCACTTCCTGTGGTATCTTTGTCAATGACCATGTTTTCTCTGTGACAGCAGCTCCTATTGGACAGGCCAATATGGTCCGGGCACTGTAGGATCACAAACCTCCTTGTCTCTCTTGCAACTGATAGGGGCTTCCCTCTGATACTAAATCTCTTGATTGACTCATCATCTGCTCTGTGGATCCCCAGAGAGTCCATGACCTGTGTAACCAACTCCCAATATTAAATGTTTTCAATTTTAAATGTTTCCAGTATATCCATGTTCCAGTTTAGACTTTGTTTGATGCACAGGGCTTGGCCTAAAATATGTATATTATATATTCAAATGTGTGTTGTGTGTGTATCTGTGTAACACTGTGAGCACACTGGAGACAAAAATTAACTTGTATACTATATCCAACAGTAACTGGCATTCAGTTCAGTTCAGTTCAGTCGCTCAGTCGTGTCCGACTCTCCGCGACCCCATGAATCACAGCACGCCAGGCCTCCCTGTCCATCACCAACTCCCGGAGTTCACTCAAACTCATGTCCACAGAATCGGTGATGCCATCCAGCCATCTCATTCTCCGTCGTCCCCTTCTCCTCCCGCCCCCAACCTTTCCCAGCATCAGAGTCTTTTCCAGTGAGTCAACTCGTCGCATGAGGTGGCCAAAGTACTGGAGTTTCAGCTTTAGCATCAGTCCCTCCAATGAACATCCAGGATTGATCTCCTTTAGAATGGACTGGTTGGATCTCCTTGCAGTATAAGGGACTCTCAAGAGTCTTCTCCAACACCACAGTTCAAAAGCATCGATTCTTCGGCGATCAGCTTTCTTCACAGTCCAACTCTCACATCCATACATGACCACGGGAAAAACCATTGCCTTGACTAGACGGACCTTGGTCGGCAAAGTAATGTCTCTGCTTTTTAATATACTATCAAGGTTGGTCATAACTTTCCTTCCAAGGAGCAAGCGTCTTTTAATTTCATGGCTGCAATCAGCATCTGCAGTGATTTTGGAGCCCAAAAAAACAAAGTCTGACACTGTTTCCACTGTTTTTCCATCTATTTCCCATGAAGTGATGGGACCAGATGCCATGATCTTTGTTTTCTGAATGTTGAGCTTCAAGCCAACCTTTTCACTCTCCTCTTTCACTTGCATCAAGAGGCTTTTGAGTTCCTCTTCACTTTCTGCCATAAGGGTAGTGTCATCTGCATATCTGAGGTTATTGATATTTCTCCCAGCAATCTTGATTCCAGCTTGTGCTTCTTCCAGCCCAGCGTTCCTCATGATGTACTCTGCATATAAGTTAAATAAGCAAGGTGACAATATACAACCTTGACGTACACCTTTTCCTATTTGGAACCAGTCTGTTGTTCCATGACTGGTTCTAACTGTTGCTTCCTGACCTGCATACAGGTTTCTCAAGAGGCAGGTCAGGTGGTCTGGGATTCCCATCTCTTTCAGAATGTTCCACAGTTTATTGTGATCCACACAGTCAAAGGCTTTGGCATAGTCAATGAAGCAGAAATAGATATTTTTCTGAAACTCTCTTGCTTTCTCCATGATCCAGCGGATGTTGGCAATTTGATCTCTGGTGCCTCTGCCTTTTCTAAAACCTGCTTGAACATCTGGGAGTTCACGGTTTACATACTGCTGAAGCCTGGCTTGGAGAATTTTGAGCATGACTTTACTAGCGTGTGAGATGAGTGCAATTGTGCGGTAGTTTGAGCATTCTTTGGCATTCCCTTTCTTTGGGATTGGAATGAAGACTGACCTCTTCCAGTCCTGTGGCCACTGCTGAGTTTTCCAAATCTGCTGGCATATTGAGTGCAGCACTTTCACAGCATCATCTTTCAAGACTTGAAATAGCTCAACTGGAATTCCATCACCTCCACTAGCTTTGTTCCTAGTGATGCTTTCTAAGGCCCACTTGACTTCACATTCCAAGATGTCTGGCTCTAGGTCAGTGATCACGTTATTGTGACTATCTTGGTCGTGAAGATCTTTTCTGTACAGTTCTTCTGTGTATTCCTGCCACCTCTTCTTAATATCTTCTGCTTCTGTTAGGTCTTAGCAGGTATTTAATGTGTACTGTTTGTAAATTAATTATTTATGGTATCAGGAAAGATAAGATGAAAAATAATTCAAATGTGGGAAATTCATATTAACTAAAATAATTTCACCACCTAACAATCATGTGTGCCTCTTCACTGTTTTTGAACGTAATGCTCATTACACATGTGTCAGAACAAGAGTGTTCAAAGTTTCATTTGACTACATACAGACACTGCACATTAGGTGCTTGCTTAGCTCTTCATGGGTTAAGGTGCATAACTGCCTTCTCACTACTTAAATATACATACTGCCTACTGAACAAGAGGTCCTTTCCCCAAAATTCTGAAATTTGATTCCCATTTTGTTTGGCAATAATCAGTCAATGTTTCTCATGGCATTATATCAGCACTATTTGTAGCTTATGGGGAGAGTAAGGAAACCAAATTTATAAAAAGATATCATGATATATACTGCACATCAATTGTACTTCAGTTTTTAAGAGAGAAAAGCAAAACAAACAACAAAGAAATAATGGTATAGTGCTTAATAAGATGCACAATGACTAGAGAGAAAGGCCACATCAATGGAGGCTGAGAAACCTGGGACGCTTTCTAGAAGGGAGTGATCCTCTGCCTAGGTTGTGGGGAATGGTTAGCAGGTTGATCTCACCTACATGCAACTACTCTCCCCTTCCCGTTCAAGCAGGATAGTTCTGCTTTTATCTGCCTGATATCTTGAGCTTTCATCTAAGATTTATTATGTTATTATCTTAGTTTATGAAGATTTATTAAGAGCAGTTAGATTACTTGATATATTACATTGCTGTAAGATAAATATTCTAAGTATTAGAAATAAACAATTAGAAAATGAAACTTGAAAATAAGTTACAATGCAGAAAGGAAAGTTAATAGAGAAACATTTTTAGCAAAGTTTAGACTATTAAGCCAGTATTTTTAGGATGATTAATCAGTGATGTGGGAAAGTAAGTGGAAGAGATAGATTAGGAGGCTATTATAGCAATTAATTTATAATACAAGAACACAAATGCCGTGGTCTGTAAATGGAAGAGATAGATTAGGAGGCTATTACAGTAATTAATGTATAATACAAGAACACAAATGACAGTGGTCACATGTAGTGAAGAGAATGGAATAGGCACTTGAAACCTGCTGCTAAGTCGCTTCAGTCGTGTCCGACTCTGTGCAACCCCGTAGACGGCAGCCCACCAGGCTCCCCCGTCCCTGGGATTCTCCAGGGAAGAACACTGGAGTGGGTTGCCATATCCTTCTCCAACTTGAAACCTAGCAAAGAATAGTTTTTAAAAATGTCATCCTTTTAATAACATAAATAATGCTGACTTATATTAATGTTCTAAAAGAAACGAAGGCTACAACAAAGACTTCAAAGTTTCTAGTCAGCATGCATGGAGAAATAGCAATATCACCTACAGCAATGGTTAAGGTAGAACAGGCTGGAAGGATGATTAATTTGGTAAGTATGTAGAGTATGAGATAATGGTAAGTACCCCAAATGAAATGCCCAGTAAGATGGAAAATTTCAAGTCTGCAAAACCTTCAGACTGGATTGAGTATTAGCCAAAAGATACATTAAGCTTAATTATTGGTGCATCACATTCTTGTCCAGCTAATTAGTTTATCAAGCACCTTGTATGTGCTGTGTTTAGTTGTTCAGTCGTGTCTGACTCAGATGGAAGAAAATAAAATTCATATTAAAAGGTGCACTAAGAATTGTTTCTAATGCACCAATGAGAGAAAGCCCAATATTTTGACATTTTCATATACTTGACAGTAATGAATGCTGGTTTTGCTCAGATAAGATGAAGAAATTCAAGATTTTCAAAGCAGTAGCCAAGCATGATTTGTTGGCTTCATTCATAATCTTCAACATGAGAGTCTCTTTCTGAAGAAATTTACACTTCTTCCTCCTAATGCCTTAATAAAAGAGTGGAGTGCATTTCATTGCTTCCCCTTTGACAGATATAATTTTATTTTGTAATTAACAGTAACTAGTTTGGGAATTACACTGTGGTGTCTCTTGGTTTTGAATTTTCATTGTTTTTTCATGAAAAAATTACAAACTTCTCAGAGGGACTGTTGTTGCCATGGATATTTGTCTCTAAATAAACTTAGGGTAGTTAAGTAGATATGAACAGATGGAAATAAATCGATGGAAGTTGACTATTGAGCCTCTTGGCTCCTATTTATTTGTCACCAACAGAATATCTTTTTGTCTTGTCATGCTTGGAATTTTATGCACTTGAACTTTAACAATGTCATCTGGATTCCTCTTCAGAGCCTGTGTGAAATTGAACTCCAGGATAGAGCTCTCTGCTAACCTGGCCAGAGTTACTGTAGAGACCAATGGCCTAATCACAGTTCCCTAAGCCCTATAGAAAGGAAGGTCACACATATTGGTTCAGCTGTCTAACCATGTCCATGTTTACCTAGCCTCAGTTGGAATTGTAGGCAGGCCTCTGTTAAGCATCACCATTTCTCTTTGCTTATTTTACACATAAGAAAGATAACGCCAGGGACAGGAAATGATTCAGCTGAGTGTTTAGTCATTCACTGAACTAATTCCTCAATTAGTTATTAGGTGCTAGCCATAGATTAGCCACTCTTCTGGATGCTGGGAATGCTATAGTGACAAGGCACAGTCTCTGCCCTGGTAGAGCTCACAATCCAGTATGGGAAAAGGAAAAGTCACCAGAAAATTAAAATATGGTGTGGTAAGCGTATCTCAGGGGCTTCCCTGGTGGCTCAGATGGTAAAGAATCTGCCTGCAATACAGGAGACCCATATTCAATCCCTGGGTCAAGAAAATCCCCTGAAGAAGGAAATGGCTACCCACTCCAATATTCTTGCCTGGAGAATTCCATGGACAGAGAAGCCTGGTGGGCTACAGTCCATGGGGTTGCAAACAGTTGGACACTACTGAGCGACTAACACTTTCACTTTCAAGCATATCTCAGAGTGGTATGGGAGCTCATAAGAGGGGCACTTAATGTAATTTTGATTAGTGGAAAAATATCTTCTTAAAGAAAGGACATCTTAGTTGTGACTCAAACGATGAATACTGACTGGCCAATTGGGAAAATAACTTACTGCCAGTATAACCACACCCCTACATATTTTGGTTTAAAATAATAAATGTTTATGGGAAACGTGTATGCTTCTAACATTCTAATAGAAATTCAGGAGGATCCTAGAGACATAAAAATACCAAGATGCCTGCTCTCAAAAGAGAACAGAATCAAAACACTTGAATCAATTAGGGTACAATACAGAAAACTATTTGATTAAAAATTAAGATATAATGCAAATTATATTGTCATATGAGAGATCCTCAGAGTAGTTCAATAACATTAGGTTAAAAGGCAGAACTAAGCTGAGGCTTGAGAAATGGGTGGACAGTACAGCTGAGACTTTGTGGCTTTTCCTTCTGATTTCATTAATATCAAATTCTTATTGATTCTATTCTCAGTATAATTCTGAATACATTTTTTAGGCTGGTTCTTTTGGAAACTACTTCCTTTTCTCAAACCAATTGTTATGAGTTGTATTGTGTCACCTAAAAAGATAGGCTCAAGTCATAACCCTTGGTGTTCGTGAATGTGACCTTATATATAAATAGGGTCTCTGCAGAGGTAATAGAGTTAAAATGAGGTCTCATAGATTAGAGTGAATACTAATCTGATATAACTAGCCTCCGTATAAGATGAGTGGAAGGGACACAGAGACTCACAGAGAAGGAAAAAGATGTGAAGACACAAAGGAAGAATGTCACATAACAAATGATAACACATTTAAGATTATTTAAAAATCAAAATGGAGTAGCTATGGTTCAAGCATCTGAAATGGAGTCTGCTAGCCATTGTGAATGCAATTTCAGACATGTTTCTGCATCACTGACAACTTGAATTTTCTCTAAACTGTATCAAACTCAAGGACACTACAAAACAGCAGCTGAGCAGAAGCTTTTAATTTTAATTAGGTCCCATTTGTTTATTTTTGTTTTTATTTCCAATATTCTGGGAGGTGGGTCATGGAGGATCCTGCTGTGATTTATTTCAGAGAGTGTTTTGCCTATGTTCTCCTCTAGGAGTTTTATAGTTTCTGGTCTTACATTTAGATCTTTAATCCATTTTAAGTTTATTTTGGTGTATGGTGTTAGGAAGTGTTCTAGTTTCAGTCTTTTACAAGTGGTTGACCAGTTTTCCCAGCACCACTTGTTAAAGATACTGTCTTTTCTCCATTTTATATTCTTGCCTCCTTGTCAAAGATAAGGTGTCCATAAGTGCGTGGATTTATCTCTGGGCTTTCTATTTTGTTCCATTGATCTATATTTCTGTCTTTATGCCAGTACCATACTGTCTTGATGACTGTGGCTTTGTAGTAGAGCCTGAAGTCTGGCAGATTGTGAGGAAACTATAAGCAAGGTGAAAAGACAGCCTTCAGAATGGGAGAAAATAATAGCAAATGAAACAACTGACAAAGAATTTATCTCCAAAATATACAAGCAGCTCCTGCAGCTCAATTCCAGAAAAATAAATGACCCAATCAAAAAATGGGCCAAAGAACTAAACAGACATTTGTCCAAAGAAGACATACAGATGGCTAACAAACACATGAAAAGATGCTCAACATCCCTCATAATCAGAGAGATGCAAATCAAAACCACAATGAGATACCATTACACACCTGTCAGATGGCTGCTATCCAAAAGTCTACATGCAATAAATGCTGGAGAGGGTGTGGAGAGAAGGGAAACCTCTTACACTGTTGGTGGGAATGCAAACTAGTCCAGCCACTATGGAGAACAGTGTGGAGATTCCTTAAAAAACTGGAAATAGAACTGCCATATGATCCAGCAATCGCACTCCTGGGCATACACACCGAGGAAACCATAATTGAAAGAGACACATGTACTCCAATGTTCATCGCAGCACTGTTTATAATAGCGAGGACATGGAAGCAACCTAGATGTCCATCTGCAGATGAATGGATAAGAAAGCCTTGGTACATATACACAATGGAGTATTACTCAGCCATTAAAAAGAATGCATTTGAACCAGTTCTAATGAGGTGGATGAAACTGGAGCCTATTATACAGAATGAAGTAAGCCAGAAAGAAAAACACCAATACAGTATACTAACGCATATATATGGAATTTAGAAAGATGGAAATGATAACCCTGTATACAAGACAGCAAGAGACACAGGTGTATAGAACAGTCTTTTGGACTCTGTGGGAGAGGGCGAGGGTGGGATGATTTGGGAGAATGGCATTGAAACATGTATATTATCATACGTGAAACAAATCACCAGTCCAGGTTCGACGCATGATACAGGATGCTCGGGGCTGGTGCACGGGGATGACCCAGAGGGAGGATAAGGGGAGGACGGAGGTGGGAGGGGGCTTCAGGAAGGGGAACACATGTACACCTAGGGTAGATTCATGTCAATGTATGGCAAAACCAACCAATATAATATTGTAAAATAAAAAAAAAAAAAACACAAACAAAACAGCAGCTGATAGCTGAAACTTTGTACTTTCAAAGTCCTCGCACTCACCCTTCACAACTTTGTAATCATTTGAAACACCAGTGGATCCTTGCTTAAAAGGTACCTTTACTTCTTGCCAGGTCCAATCCTAATTCTTGAAAAACAATTTCTATAACCTTGCTTTTCTGTTGCCTTTATAAACTTCCCCCCATTTGTAGGCCAGCAGAATACAATGAAGTGTTTCTTGAATCTGTGTCTCCCAGGCTACAGTCCTAACAAACTTCAAATAAATACCTTTTTATTTCAATCAGGACTCTGTTTCTGAAGTTTTGGTTAACTCAACAGTGGCAGAGATTAGAATGATGTGTCTATAAGCCAACAAATACCAAGGATTCCTGGCAACTCAGAAACTAAGAAGAAAGCACGGAACTGACTCAACCATGAAGTTTGTGGAAAGAACGTGGCCCTGTAATACCTTGATTTTTGATTTCTAGCTTCTGGAATTGTGAGAAAATTTCTGTTGTCTTAAGCCACCAGGTTTGATTGATATACTTGGTTATGGCAGCCCCAGCCTGCTACACAAGTAAATATGTGGTCCCTGAAAGGAATTTGGCATTTATGAATGCTCTATATGAATAATAGTTTTAAGATTGCTTAAAATACCAAATGATGTAAAAGACAAAGGATTCAGCAGCAGAAAACATTTGAAGGTTACTCAGAATGGTTATTGCAGACGGCGAGCTGCTCACCACAGGGATCAGGCCCTCCGCAGCACCTGAGTCAGACACAAGGAGCTGAAGAGCATGAGCTGTCACAGATGGTGCTGGGTTCTTTGGACCTCTGACTCTTCTCTCCCAGGAGCAGTGTTTTAGAATGAAAGATCGTAACACTTAGGATGTTAACATTTTGCTCAATGACTACTAAACTCGAAACAGCATTCTGTGCAGTTTTGATTGGTTGATCAGTTTTACATCATACAGTGTATTCTGAAAAAGAAAAACGAAATGCTGGGGTGGACAGGTAGTATCTAATGAATAATATTTGTAAGTATTGTAAGTAAAATATGTTTTATTATTTTAAATATGTAAATGTTTTCTGAAATTTCTTAGAATGCCTGTAAAATTCAAATAACTAAGTGAGCAAACTAAGATGAAAGAGACCATTACTACAATACAGGCAATATCAATAAATATGTGGGGCACTGTTCACATATGTTAGCTTATGAAACTTAAACTTTATGACCCAGAGGGAGGGGGAACTTATGTAAACCCGGGGTGAATTCATATCAATGTATAGCAAAACCAACCAATATAATATTGTAAAATAATTTGCCTCCAATAAAAAATAAATTAATTACCAAAAAAAAATAAAATAATTTTAAAATGTTAGAAAATTGTTTATATATATTTATATATGTATATATAAACAAACATATGTGTGTGTGAGTTTCAAATGTTAGGAAGTACACATTTATATTGATGGTAGCATTGTAAACATCCTGCCAGCTCTACTTTGAAAATATATATGGAACCTGACCACTTTCTAGAAACATCCCAGCTACCACCATGGTTCAAGTCACCTCCTAACTGATATCCCTGCTTTTACTATTACCCCATAAGAGTCAATAGAGTTGCAAGAGTAATTCTGTTAACAAGTCAATGCATATAGTTTCTCTGCTTGAAGATCTCCCATAGTTCTCTATCTCATCTAGAGTGAAAGACAGAGACGTTACAGAGCTCTTCAAGACTACCTAAGATCTAGACTGCATTACTTATCTGACCTCCTCTTCCCCTGTTCCAGTCACTTGGACTTCTTGCTCTTCCTAGGACCAGAATCATGCGGACATGTTCTGTCCCCAGGACAGCTATTCCGTAACTCTTTCCTCACTTCTTTGAGTCTGCACAAATGTCACCTTCTCCACAGGTCTCCTAGACCACCCTAGTAAATGACATCCTCCTCCATCTACATTCCCCAGCCCCTTCCCTGCTTTTTTTTTTTTCTCCAATGTGTTTATCATCTTCAGAGCTACTATATAATTTGCTCATGTGTTTCCCATCTTCTTTCCCAGTGGATACAAGGTCCATGAAGGCAGGAATTTTCATCTGTTGACTTCTATGTTTTATTGCTTAGAATGGCACATGGGACATGGTAGGTACTCAATAAATATTTACTCAATGATAAGATAAGCTGTTTATCTTCAGTTCAGTTCAGTTCAGTTCAGTCGCTCAGTCGTGTCCGACTCTCCGCGACCCCATGAATCACAGCACGCCAGGCCTCCCTGTCCATCACCAACTCCCGGAGTACACTCAAACTCATGTCCACAGAGTCGGTGATGCCATCCAGCCATCTCATTCTCCGTCGTCCCCTTCTCCTCCCGCCCCCAACCTTTCCCAGCATCAGAGTCTTTTCCAGTGAGTCAACTCGTCGCATGAGGTGGCCAAAGTATTGCAGTTTCAGCTTTAGCATCAGTCCCTCCAATGAACATCCAGGATTGATCTCCTCTAGAATGGACTGGTTGGATCTCCTTGCAGTATAAGGGACTCTCAAGAGTCTTCTCCAACACCACAGTTCAAAAGCATCGATTCTTCGGCGGTCAGCCTTCTTCACAGTCCAACTCTCACATCCATACATGACCACGGGAAAAACCATTGCCTTGACTAGACGGACCTTGGTTGGCAAAGTAATGTCTCTGCTTTTTAATATACTATCAAGGTTGGTCATAACTTTCCTTCCAAGGAGCAAGCGTCTTTTAATTTCATGGCTGCAATCAGCATCTGCAGTGATTTTGGAGCCCAAAAATACAAAGTCTGACACTGTTTCCACTATTTTTCCATCTATTTAGCATTGTTTAAAATAGCAAATTACTGGAAAAAACATATATGTTTAAGGAATGGCTAACTGAATAAGGATGCTTTTCAGCAGAATATTATAAACCTATTAAATTATTAATTATATTTACTGCATCTACTCTGTGAAAGTTTAAAATGAAATAACTTTAAAAGTAGAACTCACTCAGGGCAACTATATCAATTTACCTATGAATATGAACAAAAAAATTTTTTAATTCTTTGTTAATACGATGGGCTTATGGTACAATTTTGGTTTTTAAATAATAATTTTAGTGCCTTTGTTACCATAAAAAGTTTTAAAGTGATATTGAGCTATAAGATAAACATGTGTGCTCAGGTGTGTCCAACTCTTTGCGACCCCATGGACTCTAGCCCACCAGGCTTATCTGTCCATGGGATTATTTCAGCAAGAATACTGGAATGGGTTGCCATTCCCTTCTCTAGGGTATCTCCTTGACCAGGGATCAAATCCACTTCTCTTGTGTCTCCTGCCTGGGAAGTGCCCATATTGAGCTATATTGGAATACTAAAAACAGAACCAGAGTTATATTTAGAGCTAGTTGGATTCATTGGTACTTGGTGGAAGAAAAAAAAAAAAAAGACTAACATTTTCTGGTGACTAAAACTAACAGCTTCATTCTTTGAGATTTGTTCTAGTATATTGAAATAAAACTTCTTGTCCTGCAAGAAGTTAAACTATTACAAAATTTAATTTTATTCTGAAACAAAAAGTTTCCCTGTTGATACCAAAGTAGTGATAGAGAGGTATCACTATGTTGACAATTAGATTGGCTTAGAGAAAGTCTCCCGCATTGCAGGCAGATTCTCTATTAGCTGAGCCACTAGGGAAGCCCAAGAATACTGGAGTGGATAGTCTATCCCTTCTCCAGTGGATCTTCCCAACCCAGGAACTGAACTGAGGGTCTCCTGCACTGCAGGTGGATTTTTTACCAGCTGAACTACCAAGGAAACCCTTAGAGAAATTTCGGATTTTCAAATAACTTGTAGTAGAACCATATGCAGTAAAACTTGAATATCAACAGGGGAGACCAGGGCTTTAGAAGAAACACTGTTCATGAGAAAAAAAGATCCCTCTGATGGAGAAATGCTGATACAACTTTAGGAAAATTTATGTCTAACAAGACTTAGGTGAAGTTATTGTAGTTTCTGCCATATTTTCAACTTTTTCTAAAAGCCCATGGCACCCAACAGTGTAGTATTAATGGTGTTCTGCAGAACTTGGTGCATTCTTGGAGCAATAGAGGGTGGAAAGCAGAAAACAGCCACAGGACTTTGGAGGCAAACTGGAGCTGGTTCTGGGCACACCACTGCCCACCTGAGGAGGGGGACACTTGGAAGGGGAAGAAGTAGGGGGACATTGGCCCTTCGTAGTTGAGACTACACAGGTAGGGAACACTTAGGTCATACATAGTTCCTTTCTTATCCTCAAGAGTCCATCTAATGTTTTATGAAAATCAGTGGAACAGTATACACTGCAGTTAAATTTTACACAAACACAAAATAAGTAAAAAAATAAATAAATGAGTGAAAGAATTAATGAGAAGAAAGGAAAGGAAAGAGAAAGGAGTGAAAAGAAAGGAAAGAAAGAAATATCATCCTTGAGTATGAAAATCAGGAGAAAGGAAAGCAAAATAAATGACTGGAAAGTGTTAAAATAGATAAAACAATCAGAAAAACGGAAGAAATTGAACTAAGATAGGTATCTGAGAAATGAGACAGAAGGGGACAAAAGAAAAACACCCAATTGTTGAAAAATACCTAGTTCCCCAAGTTGCAAGTCTAAGCTTCCTGAGAATTCTGTAGGAGTCACTCAGGTGGAGGGAAGCATGATGTTGTCTTGGAGGAGACTGAAGAGATGTCAGCGGGGAAATATATATATATATATAAAACATTGGTTTTAAGGTACCTAGTGATACTTGATTTTTCATCACTTTGCATATTTAGAATCAATCATGCTGAAAGTATATTTCACTAATATTATATTGATTCTTACCTTGCAGCAAAACACTACATATTCCAAAAAGCACATTAGATCCTGAGGCATTACTATTATTGCATTTAAAAGCTAATTAATGTTTATGATGACTCATTTTAAATATGTTACATTGTTGATGGAAGTTAAAAGTCCTTAAAAAAAAAAAAGTCCTAAGGATTGCTTTCACGGAATTGTGAATGCATTAAACACTACTTAACTGTTCACTTCAAAATATCTAAGATATTAAATTCTATGTTGAGTATATTTTACCACAATTTTTTAAACTCTAAAAAGTAAACGTCTTGCCTTATATCATACAGCAACAATGGTTGGGGAGTAGTATGGTTATATTACACTAAATCTGATATAAATTTAAATTGCAAAATCTAAACATCCTAAAGCAATGTTATTTTTACAATTTGTAAATACCTTAAAATCAGGCAATGGGGGAATTATGATTATAATAAGATAGTCACCTAGGCGATCATATTCTATAGACTAAAACAAAGTCTGCATCTAGAAGCTACCTATTTCTACCAATTTGATACATAAATGTACACAAGATTTCAAATCTTAAAAATTCTTGATTTTTGCTCTTTATCTCTCAGCCCCAATACTAGAAATTTTATGCATGAATATTTTAAATTCCACTGTCTAACCATATCCAGATCTATTTCCTCTTTGCTAAAAGTCAATAACTTAAGATATGCAGATAACATTTATGGCAGAAAGCGAAGAAGAGCTAAAGAGTCTCTTGATGAAAGTGAGAGAGGAGACTGAAAAAGTTGGCTTAAAGCTCAACATTCAGAAAACTAAGAACATAGCATCTGGTCCCATCACTTCATGGCAATAGATAGGGAAACAAAGGAAACAGTGACAGACTTTATTTTGGGGGGGGGTCCAAAATCACTGCAGATAGTAACTGCAGCCATCAAATTAAAAGACTCTGGCTCCTTGGAGGAAAAGCTATGACTAACCTAGACAGCATATAGAAAAGCAGAGACATTACTTTACCAACAAAGGTTCATCTAGTCAAAGCTATCGTTCTTCATGTATGGATGTGAGAGTTGGACTATAAAGAAAGCTGTGTGCTGAAAAATTGATGCTTTTGAACTGTGGTGTTGGAGAAGACTCTTGAGAGTCCCTTGTACTGCAAGGAGATCCAACCTGTCTATCCTAAAGGAAATCAAGCCTGAATATTCATTGGAAGGACTGATGCTGAAGTTGAAACTCCAATACTTTGGCCGCCTGATGTGAAGAGCTGACTCATTGGAAAAGACCCTGATGCATAGATTGAAGGCAGGAGGAGAAGGGGACGACAGAGGATGAGATGGTTGGATGGCACTCAATGGACATGAGTTTGAGTAAACTCTGGGAGTTGGTGATGGACAGGGAGGCCTGGGGTGCTGCAGTCCATGGGGTAGCAAAGAGTCAGATACGACTGAGCGACTGAACTGAACTGAACCGAACCTGTACACATTCCTTATTTCTCTTCTCAAGGGCCCAGGCAAATGCCCATAACTTTTCTGTTGTTTTTCTGCCATTACCACCAATAGTTGGGTTTCAGTTAAACTTCTCTGCTGTTTAAGAAAATGTCACCATTCAAACACTTACTTTGGCAAAATGCCTCAGAAGCTTGCCTATGGAGAAAAAATTACAGGCTGAACTTCAGAGCAAATCAGTATATCATATGTGGTGAAAAAAAAAAAAGAAAATTCTTCTTTATGTGGGAAAATTGAGATCTCCACATGACTGATACATAAGACTGTGAAAAAGTTCAGCACCGGTGAGGCAGACATGACAGTGGACGTTTGACAGATTTAGACAGAAAACAGCCAAATGTCAATCATGCCCCTCTCCCTTTCAAAGATTCCTGCCCGAAATAGGTGAAAGAATACTAATAGGTGGCAATAGCATACGTAGACTCAGTGACACCTAACAGCTCCACTACAACAGAGACTTTTAAGGGAGGGAGGGATAAGAAAAACAGAGATTTAAGTAGCTCTCCTAGGGAGTACAAATTTGAAGAGAAAGAGATTCTTCAGGGAAAATTTCAGAGATGTGTGCAATATAATGAGTGGTATATCTGAATTTGACCCACTTTACTACAATGGCTACCAATTTGAATGTCTAAGAAGTGACTAAAGTGGAGGCTGCTAACTGCCTTGAAGCACAGAGTGAAAAATGCTGTAAGGGAAAAAATCACGGGGTCACCAGATCTTCTGGTTTGCACAGGGAAGCCCAAATAACTGGATTTTAATGTGAAGGATTCTAACTTTCAAAGGTTGGCAACTAATTCAAAGTGTTCAACACTTTGTAAAGGCCAAACTCCAAATACCCACCGGCTATATTCAGACTGCAGATTGACCTGTGGTGACCCCAGCTTTACATACCAAAGAGAGAACAGCCTGAGGGGGAGCTGGGAGAAAGAGATAAGAGACAGGGCTTTAGGTAGCTCTTCTGGGGGGTTGAGATTTGGAGAGAAAGATTCTTAAGGGAAAATTTCAGAGATGTGTTCAATATGATGAGTGGTGTAACTGAATTTGTAAATCAAAACACCTTCAGATCTTTCAAATTTGTATTTGTATCTTTTTCTTTTGGATGCAGTAACATGCAGTGATTGATTTTATTTTCTTGGGCTCCAAAATCACTGCAGAAAGTGACAGCAGCAATGAAATTAAAAGACTTGCTTCTTGGAAGAAAAGCTATGACAACGCTAGACAATATATTACAAAACAGATATCACTTTGCCAACAAAGGTCAATATAGCCAAAGCTATGTTTTCCCAGTAGTCATGTACTGATGTGAGAGTTGGACCATAAAGACAGCTGAGTGCCAAAGAATTGATGATTTTGAATTGTGATGCTGGAGAAGACTTTTGAGAGTCTCTTGGACAGCAAGAAGATCAAACCAATCAATCCTAAAGGATATCAACCCTGAATATTCATTGCAAGGACTAATGCTGAAGCTGAAACTCCAATACTTTGGCCACTTGATACGAAGAGTCCACTTATTGGAAAAGACCCCGATTCTGGGAAAGATTGAGGGCAAAAGAAGAAGAGGGTGACAGAAGATGAGATGGTTAGATGGCATCATTGACTGAGTGGACATGAATGTGAGCAAACTCTGGGAGATAATGAAGAACAGGGAAGCATGGTGTGCTGCAGTCCATGGCATCTCAAGAGTCAGACACGACTTAGTGAATGAACAAAAACAATAGCATGCTAACACTGGCTTTAAAAGAGCAAAACTGTCTAGCTGTATATACTTACACTTATAAATGACAAATACTGTACAGCCAAGTTTTTATTAAAAGCTCATGTTGGATTTGACCTTTTTTTTTAAACATAAACATGTTAGAGTTTATGTTAAAACCATAGCTCTCAGAGATTTAGTAAGTCCTTCAAAGCCATTCAAATACAGAGTAACAGTGTAATACATTGCCAGGTTATCACTATTTCCAGCCAACAAATCAACTCAGTACAGAGAAAAAGTGCTAAAAGATGGACTGATGATTCCAAGACACCTGCTTGTTTTCTGCTCTCCATCAGACACGCATGCCCACATACCCACATACATGTGCTTAACTATCTAAGAGATACTCTGTATTTGCAACATACCACTAAAAAAATTTGTAAAATATTCTTTCACTGAGTCTTCCCTGATACCAGGGCAAAAATCTCCATCATCCATTCAACCAACTAGAATAAATTTTAAAATCATTCCTTAAATAGAGTATCATCATGGAAGACCATTTTTAACAGTTAGCTATTTTACTCATTTAAATGCAGTTTTAAAATTTAGTTCTTGCAGTCTCCATAACACTATGAGTATTGCTTGCAAATTCTGCAATCCACATTATGTTAAATGAAAGAATATAGTTTTATTTAAAGAAGCCAGGCTTTGAAGTTAGCAAGACCAAGGTTAGATGGTGACTACCACTTACTGTGTGATATTGACTACATTTTTTAACTTATCTGAGAATGTGATTCCAGCTTTCTAAAATGGAGCTATTATTCCCTACCTGATAGGATTGTTAAAATTTTTAAAATAAGATTTGTGAGACATCTAAAACTATGGAAGCCCTGAAATTTACTTTACCGTTTCCTCTTAAAAATGAAGCTATTGCTTAAATCCAACTACAGTGATTTTTAGAATTATCCTTGGTTAGTTGTGAGGGGCCAAATTTCCCCTTGAAGCATTTGCCAATTCAGAGAGGGGTAGCTACAAAGTCTTCGGATCTGATCAGAAATAATGGGACCAAAGGGACAAAAATAATATGAAGGATTAGACTGCCAGGTCTACCAGGGTCAAGATCTCTTACAAATCCAAGTTTCAGGTTGGAACCATGAAGGAGTACAACTAGGAATAGACGCTTTAACCTCTGAGCCACCAGGGAAGCCCGATACACAACTAGGAATAAGACTGAACCAAAAGTAGATCAGTGCTTGATGGTGGTGCTGTTTAGTTGCTAAATCATATCTGACTGTTTGCCACCTCATGGATGATAGCCTCCCAGGCTTTTCTGTGTGAGGAATTTCCCAAGCAAGAATACTGGAGTGGGTTGCCATTTCCTTCTCCAGGTGACCTTCCTGACCCAGGCATTGAACCTGCGTCTCCTGTTTGGCAGGGAGATTCTTTACTACTGAGCCACCTGGTAAGCCACTTGGTATAACTAAAGCCCAATACTGAATAACTCAAACTCTGAAAATAGATCAAGGAAATTTTTGTTTTCTATTATCCCTGAATATTTATTATTTATTTAGATTATCTATTATTTATCTATTATTATCTGTTATTTATCTATTATTCCTGGCAAGGAAAGAATAAGAAAATATCTACTCCAAGACAGACATTATCATTCTAGCTTGTAAATGATTTCTACAATTTTCACATACATCATCCAGCACTCAATCAAAAATAATAATGTCTGTGAAGAATCAAAATAATATGAAAGAAATACAAAAGCAGACAAGAGCAATAGATCTACAAAAGCTTGAGAGACAAATTTAAGTTGCATCGGAAAAGTTTGACCTTTTCCAGTTTTGCTTTTCAGCAGGGTTGCTTCTTGGGCATGTGACCTGTTCACTCACACAGGGCCTAGTGCTTAGAGAGGTCCTAAGCTTGGTTTAGCACTCTTCTCTTGGCAATTTGAACATCCTAATGATTTTGAACAAGGGACCTGGCAGTTCCATTTTGCATTGTGTCCCACAAATTATACACTTGGTCTTGCCCTTAAGATTTGTTAAGTGGGACCAGTGCATCATACTCCACCCCAGTGCCCTGTGAATAATCAGATTTTCCAGTCAAACTGAAGGGGATGGGGTACTACTTCCATCTTGTGTGAGTACCAGTTGTTGTTCCCTCTAAGATTCCCATGGTTCTTTCCCGCCTTAGGTAGATGGCTTGCTTGTTTGTGCTAATTTGCTAGCATTTGTTGGATCATAGAGAAAGCAAGGGAATCCCAGAAAATAACATCTACTTCTCTCTCAGTAACTATGCAAAAGTCTTTGGTTGTGTGGATTACAGCAAACTGAAAATTCTTAAAGAGATGGGAATACCAGGCCACCTTAACTGTCTCCTAAGAAGCCTCTATGCAGGTCAATAAGCAATAATTAGAACCAGACATGAAACAACAGACTAGTTCAAAATTGGGAAAAGAGTACATCAAGGCCATATACTGTCACATTGCTTATTAACTTCTATGCAAAATATATCATGCAAAATGTTGGACTGGATGAATTACAAGCTAGAATCAAGATTGCTGGGGGAAACACCAACAACCTCAGATATGCAGATGATACCACTCTAGTGGCAGAAAGCAAAGAACTAAAGAGTCTCTTGATAATGGTGAAAGAGAAGAGTGAAAAAGCTGGCTTGAAATTCCACATTCAAAAAACTAAGATTATGGTATTTGATCCCATCACTTCATGGCAAATAGAAGGGGAAAACGTCGAAACAGTGACAACTTTTTTTCCCCAAGGGCTCCAAAATAACTGTGGACAGTGACTGCAACCATAAAATTAAAAGACTCTTGCTCTTTGGAAGAAAAACTGTGACAAACCCGTGTGCTTAGTTGCTCAGTTGTGGCCAACTGTTAGTGACCCCATGAACTGTAGCCTGCCAGGCTCCTCTGTCCGTGGGATTCTCCAGCAAGAATACTGGAGTGGGCAGCCATTCCTTTCTTCAGGGGATCTTCCTGACCCAGGGATCCAACCCAGGTCTCCTGCATTGCAGGAATTCTTGACTGTCTAAGCCACCAGGGAAGCCCGGACAAACTCAGTGAATTAAAAAGCAAAGACATCACTTTGACAAAGGTCTGTATTGCTAAAGCTATGGCTTTTCCGGTGGTCATCATACTATTGTGAAAGTAGGACCATAAAGCAGGCTGAGCGCCAAAGAACTGATACTATTGAATAGTGGTGCTGGAGAAGATTCTTGAGAGTCCCTTGGACTGCAAGGAGATCAAACCAGTCAGTCCAAAGGAAATCAGTCCTGAATATTCACTGGAAGGACAGATGCTAAAGTTGAAGCTCTAAAATTTTGGCCACCTGATACGAAGAGCCAACTCATTGTAAAAGACCCTGATCCTGGGAAGACTGAAGGCAAAAGGAGAAGGGGCAGCAGAGAATGAGATGTTTAGATAGCATCACCAACTCAGTGAACATGAATCTGAGCAAACTCTGGGAAGCAGTGAAAAACAGGGGAGCCTGGTAGGCTGCAGGACTTAGTAAATCCCTGAGAGCTATGGCTTTAACATGAACTCTGACATGAAATCCAATATGAACTTTTAATAAAAACTTGGCTAGACAATATTGATCATTTATAAATGTAAGCGTTTACTGCCAGACTGTCTCTCCCTTATTTTAAAGCCAGTATTAGCGTGTTGTTGTTGTTCAGTCACTAAGTCATGTCTGCTTCTTGTGATCCCATGGATGCAGTAAGCCATATAATAGAGAAAATTTAAAAACAGTAACAGAGAGTAAAAGGAAGCATATATAATAAAACAATAGTATGCATCTTTTTCACAAAACTCAAAATTGCAATGAGAACGTGTGGAAAACATTTTTGTCAAGAGGTATGTAATGTCTTACTGGGAATATGCTAAAATTACTGAGACGCAAGCTGTAAGAAGCAGTGTGGGTTTTGACATTGATATCCATGGTTATGAAGTATGTCATGTGTCAAAAAAATCTTTCTGCTAAAGCAAGCCACATTTCACTAAATGGTTTCCTTGTTTATGGGGGATTTTTAAACTGAATTTATTGGTAATAATTTCCATTCAAATATTTAGTAAATGACTAATACCTTATTTCTAGATTACTGATAGGTGGCTTGACATTCCCTTTGAAGTCCACAGGTACTGCTAAGAATGCAATTCTGTAGCCAGTTCAGCTCAAATGCCCAGATTTATCCACATCTTCAGCTTATGTGGCAGAGCTAGAGCTAATAGAAAACATCAGCTCTGACTCTGCTTTGTTATCAAATCGTATGTGATAATGTCACAACCAGTGAGTTTTGTTTTCAGATGTGTGTTTGCACTGACTTGACAGTGAACCTAAAACGTGAAATAGATATGAAGAACATGAGAAATTCTAAATTCTCACCCTTCAGGAGTTTTGATACTATCAATTTGCCTGTGTTTTGTTTTGTTTTGAACCATACAAAAATAAATCTCTTCTTTCATTACCATTGCCCTCAGGGTTTAGAAAAACAGGAAAAACCCTATACTAGCAAATTAATGTCAAGACTAAGCCAAGTTATTTCGAAATTGATAAGATATCTGGATTTGTATTATTTGGTATCTGTTCAAAAAGATAATTGTAATTCACACTGTCTTCCCACTACAGATAGCAAAGCAGTCTGAGCTGATAGAAAAGGGAGAGTGTTTGAAGGCAGAAGCTCAGAACTGGACTCCCCCCTCAACACTTACGAGATGTGCTACCTTAATTAAGTCACCAAATGTGTTTAATTTCATTATCACTATCATCTATGGAAAGAAAAATTGATGCGTCTCACTGGGCGCTTATGGATATAAATGGAGACACGGCAAAGGTATTCTATGTCCTTTGTTGTTGCTCAGTCACTCAGTCGTGTCCAACTCTTTGTGACCCCATGGACTGCAGCGCGCCAGGCTTCCCTGTTCTTTTCCATCTCCTGGAGCTCTCTCAAACTCATGTTCATTGAATCGGTGAGACCATCCAACCAACTTGTCCTTTGTCCTCCCCTTCTCCTCCTGCTTTCAATCTTTCCCAGCATCAGGGTCTTTTCCAATGAGTCAGCTCTTCACATCAGGTGGCCAAAGTATTGGAGTTTCAGCTTCAGCATCAGTCCTTCTAATGAATATTCAGGATTGATTTCCTTTAGGATAGACTGGCTTGATCTCTTTGCAGTCCAAGGGACTCTAAGAGTCTTCTCCGGCACCACAGTTGGAATGCATCAGTTCTTTGGCACTCAGCCTTCTTTATGGTTCAACTCTCACATCCATATATGACTACTGAAAAAAACCATAGCTTTGACTATATGGGCCTTTATCAGCAAAGTAATGTCTCAGCTTTTAATATGCAGTCTAAGTTTGTCACAGCTTTTCTTCCAAGGAGCAAGCGTCTTTTAATTTTATGGCTGCAGTCACCATCTCCAGTGATTTTGGAACCCAAGAAAATAGTCTGTCACTGTTTCCATTGTTTCCCCATCTATTTGCTATGAAGTGATGGGACCAGATGCCATGATCTTCATTTTTTGAATGTCGAGTTTTAAGCCAGCTTTTTCCTCCAAGGTATCTTCCCAACCCAGGGATAGAACCCAGGTCTCCCACATTGCAGGCCAATTCTTTGCTGTCTAAGCCACCAGGAAGACCAAGTATACTGGAGTGGGTAGCATATCCCTTCTCCGGGGGACCTTCTTGATCCAGGAATCAAACTGGGTCTCCTGGATTGCAGGCAACTTATTTACCAGTTGAGCTACCAGGGAAGCCCTATTCTATGTTCTAAAAATGTATGAATATCACCTGCATAACAAGTCCCTCATTTTACAGAGGTGTAAACTGAGGCTTAGAGAAGTTAGGCAACCTGACCAAGGTCATAACTGATAAAATGTCTTACATTTGATGTTCCCTTTTATGAGTAAACCAACTCCTTCACATTCCCATGTTGTGCTATCCTGGCTAACGCTGTAAGAACCTCAGCCACCAAGCTCAGTCCATCATGGTATTCTGAGGGCTGCAAATGGAGAGGTCTTTCTGATGAGAATACAAACGTCACTACAGCACAGTTTGAATTTTCATTAAATAATGGAGTTGTATCAATACCAGTGATCATTTTAATTTTTCATCACAGACTTTAGTTATAACTGACTTAACATAGGCAAAATCTTTTTAACTAGCTCCTCTCACACACTTAACTCATATTTGGTTGATGAGATTGTCAGAAATATCAAGTAACAGCATTTTTTAAAATACAGATTGTAGGACTTTGTCAATTTCTGAATCCCCATTGGGGTTCAGATCTACCAAAGGCTCCACTCCAGGTTTTCATCCTCTGATTCCTCCTTTATTCACAATAAAACTCCCTCACACAGGGTTCTGCCAGGAGGCTTCCCCTCATTTCATATTTAGAAAATATTTCTAGATAATGAAGGCCACTCATTTTATTTAATCAACTAGTGTCAATTAAAAATATACAAAGATAATCTTTACAAGTTATAAAGTGCTATATAAATTTAAGCAGGTATTGAAATGGGGGGAAAATGTACAGATTCAGATTGTAAAAGATTCTGTTGAGCATTTATTCTGTGCTAATGTCAACCTACTCCAGTATTCTTGCCTGGAAAACCCTATGAACAGAGAAGCCTGGTGGGCAGTCTGTGGGGTCACAAAGAGTTGGACACTACTGAGCCATTAACTCCATCGCTCTATAGGAAATGGGAGTTTAAAAAAGTTAACATAGAGTCTGTAACTTCATAGAACTCATGATCTCATTAAGGAGGCAATATGGATATCAATAAAATATAAAAAAAAAAAACAATATAAACATTTTACAACTAAAGGTAGAATTACTTAGAATAGACTGAAGAGACGTTAACTTGAACTCGGTTTTGAATAAGAAGTAATTCCACAGTTGGAAAGAGAGAAGAAATGCCAGGAGCAAAAGTGAGGAAGCAAAAACAAGTGCCACATGTTTGCATAGGCTATGTCAGGAAGCTGTGAAAAAGATATGAAAAACCATACTTTCTTTTCACTGATCAGACAAGCTCTAGGTAATAGAAAACCAATAAAAGCTGTACTATCCTTTGGTAGCAACCTAATCCCCATGTATACTCTTTCCCAGAAGTGCACTTTCAGACCCCTTCATAAGCAAGATAACTTCCTTCCTAGTTTGATTCTGACACAAACTAAAATTACTGATAGATACATATACTTTCTTAGCACTAAGTTAGAAACAAAAGACAGGGAACCAGTGACTGATCTCACTGCTCCCACACCCAATATCACACATGCTGTCCACAAACATGGAGGATGAAACTGATGAGGCCTGGCCAGTGTTTACCCCTCATATAGGTGAAGAGCCTGACCTACACATGGTTTAGATCATGTCCCACACTAAGCGAATTGGTGTCTATCGAAATGAGCCAGCAATAATCCCAGTTGTCCTGCAGAGTAAATGATAGAGAGAGCAGAGTTCTTAAGAACTCAAGTGCTCTCAGAGTTTATTAGTGTAGTTATTTAAGAACAAGATTCTGATGATCACAAACTGCATTTGCGTAAAAATATCTACCAATACCCAATATCTTGGGGCAATCAAGAAATTTTTTAGAATCATATTCTTTAGATTGAGTGAAAACAAACAAACAAACAAAATATATATATATATTTTTGTTTGTTTTCACTCAGTCTAAAGAATATGCTATATGATTACAGTAAAAGGAGTAAAATTTACTTTCTCAGTCTTTCTCAAATAAGTATACCAAATGGAAAATACTGCCTGTGGCCCGGTAATAGAAAATATATTAGAATCAGAAAATGTAGCTTAAAATTAAATATATGCAGCTATCAACAGTGTGAAAGCATTTGAAATTTTCAAAACAAATGAAAGTCTTTATAGTCATTAACATCATCATCATTATTATCTTCAATAGCTATTTGTAATTTAATAAGCAGCTGTTAGTGGTGGTGTTTTGATTTGAAGCATTTCTTAAAACACATTTTTTAAAATTCACACAAGGATTATAAAACTGTTCAGTTAATCACTTGAGCTTGTATATTCATTGGCAGAAAAAAGAAAAAGAAGAATTTTTTTTTTTTAAAGTAAGCATTTACCTGGCTGATTAACTAATATATGGATCCAGATAAGCCCTTGATTTCCTAAGGCTCAACTTTAGGCTACTAGCTACATTTTCCTCTGTCTATCTGATAGCCCCAAACTGTAGGGCAATTCATGCTGTTGGAGGAATAAAATAAACATTAACATTTAATAAAATATTTTTGATAATTATTTAGAAAAACTTCAGCATTGTAAGAAAAGTTATATTCCAAGTACTGCCTAGATTCTAAACTGCATAGTTTGAAATACCTAGATTCTCCAAAGACAACAACCTCTAAAGTCCGCCAAAGCCACAGCCATTCACACTTTCCTGAAAGCAATCACTGGCCCAGTGCAAAAGCCTAAGAAGTGGAGATAACTCCATAATTGATTGAGGGCCAGGACCCTGATTCACACGTGGCAGTTGGTTTTAATGGACTTTAAAAATCATCATTTTCTTTAAGACACCTCAGAAACATGAAACGAGATAATAGTGACAGGTAGAAGCCAATTTTTGAAATTTCAAGGCACAGGTGAAAGAAAAATAAAGACCAAAAAAAAAGCCATGTGAAGGAAGCTTAGAAATTACTCCTTATGCAACACTTCCAAGTGAAAGTGTAAGAAGTAACTTTGTGTAGCATAATATGGTATTTGCAAACAAAAATAAAGCTTATTCCAAATATATCAATCTATATATACCTCTGAATAATTTGTTGCTATATATGCAGTTTGTACATGTGTACCTTATTGTTATTTCACATTATATCTATCTTTAGGATATATAGATGCAGTATGCAGAATTTTGAAATAGGCTTCAAGATTTCCACACCCTAAAATACATACCCTGTATAATATTGTCCCAGTAAGTATAAGCACCATCTGTGTTTATAATGAAAGTAACTCTGATGATTAAGTTGTATGGAAAAAATAAAGAGGTTTTGCAGCCACAATTAAAGTCCCAAATCAGTCTGAGTTAATCAAAACAATCATTATTTTAGGTGGGCCTGACCTAACTAAGTGAACCATTTAAAAGAGCATCCAAGCCTTCTCCTAAAGGAAAATTCACAGTAAGAGAAAGTCTCCTGATGGCTTTGAAGAAACAAACTGCTATACCCTGAAAATGCCACCTGGCTAATAGCCAGCAAGAAAGCAGAGATCTCAGTCCCACAACCACAAGGAACAGAACTCTACCAACAACTGCAGGTATATTTCAAACTATTATACTTCACAGCTTTTTACAAATTTATGATTTGTGGTAACCCTCAATGCAGCAAGTCTATTGGTATTATTCTCCCAATAGCATTTGTTCTCTTCATGTCTCTGTGATACATTTTGATAATTCTTGTAATATTTCTAAATTTTTATTATTATCATGTTTGCTATAGCAATCTATGACCAGTGATCTTTGACGTCACTGCTGAAGTTGTCTTGGGGCACCATGAACCATGTCCATATAAGACAGTGACCTTAATAAATGTGTGTGTTGCTACTGCTCCACTGGCCAACTTACCCTCTTCCCTCTCCCTCTCCTCAGATTTTCCAAATCCCTGAGATAAAACAATACTGAAATTAGGTCAATTCATAGACCTACAATTAGCTCTAAGCGTTCAAGTAAAAAGAAGAGTCACAGGTCTCTCACTTTAAGTCAAAAGCTAGAAATGATTAAGCTCAGTGAAGAAGTCATGTTGAAAGATGAGACAGCCTGAAAGTCAGGCCTCTTGCACCAAACATTTAGCCAAGTTGTAAATGCATAGGAAAAGTTCTTAAAGGAAATTAAGAGTGCTACTCCAGTGAACACATGAATGATAAGAGAGAGAAACAGCCTTACTACTGATGCCTTGAAAGTACTGATATAGAGAAAGTTAGTGGTCTGGATAGACGATCAAAACAGCCACAACATTTCCTTTAGCCAAAGCCTTGTCCAGAGAAAGGTCATAATTCTCTTCAATTCTATGAAGGATGATCAAGGTAAGAAAGTTGTAGAAGAAAAGTTTGAAGCAAGGAGATGTTTGCTCATGGGGTTTAAGGAAAGAAACCATCTTCATAATATAAAATTTCAAGGTGAAGCAGCAAGTGCTAATTAGAAGCTGCATGAAGTCATCTATTGAATAGAAGGTCTAGCTAAGATAATTCATGAAGGTGTCTACTCTAAACAACAGATTTTCAATGTAGATGAAACAGCCTTCTGTTGGAAGAAAATACCATCTAGAACTTTTAGGGCTAGGGAGAAGTCAATGCTTGGCTTCAAGGCTGCAAAGTACAGGTGGACTCTTGTTACGGGCTAATGCAGCTGGTGATTTTAACTTGAACCCAATGCTCATTTACCATTCCAGAAATCCTGAGGACCTTAAGAATTATGCTAATTTGACTCTGTGTTCTTTAAATGGAACAACAAAGCCTGGATGACAGCACATCTGTTTACAACATGGCTTACTGAATATTTAAAGCCCATTATTGAGATATGCTGCTCAGAAAAAAAAAAATTCATTTTAAAATATTACTGCTCATTGACAAAACACCTGGCCTCCCAAAACTGCAATGAAGATGTATAGTAGGATTCATGTTGCTTTCATTCCCACTAACACATCCATTCTGCAACCTATGATTTAAGAATTAATTACAAACTTGCAGGATCATTAAATATATATATTTAGTGAGGCTAACACTGTCAGAGATTGTGACTTCTCTGATGGATCTGGGGAATATAAGCTGAAAACTTTCTGGAAAAAAGTCACCATTCTAGATATCATTAAAAACATTCATTATTCTTTGGAAGAGATCAAAATGTCAACATTAATAGGAGTCTGGAAGTAGCTGATTCCAACTCTCATGGATGATTTTGATCAAGATTTCCATGGAAAAAGTAACTGCAGATGTGGTGGAAATAGAGAACTAGAATTAGAAGTGGAACCTAAAGATGTGATTAGCTTGCTGCAATCTCATGATAAAATGTTAAGGGATAGAGAATTGCTTCTTATGAATGAACAAAGAAAGTGTTTTCTTGAGATGGAATCTACTCCTGGTAAAGATGCCATGCAGATTGCTAAAATGACACCAAAAGACTTAGAATATTACATAATCTTAGTTGATAAAGCAGTGACAGGATTTGAGAGAACTGGCTCCAATTTTGAAAGAAATTCTACTGTGAGTAAAATCCTTCAAAAAGCATAGCATGTTACAAAGAAATCTTTCATAAAAGGAAAAGTCAGCTGATATGGCAAACTTCAATGTCTCCTTTCAGGAAACTGCCACAGCCATCCAACCTTCAGCAACCACCACTCTGATCAGTCAGCAGCCATCAACAGCAAGGCAAGACCTTCCACCAGCAAAAGATTATGACTTCCTGAAGGCTCAAATGAAGATTAACATTTTTTAGCTATAAATTATTTTAAAATTAAGGAATTAATATTGGGATTTTTTAAAACAAAATGATATTGCACACTTAATAGACTACTGTATAGTATAATGCTAACTTTTTTATGTACTGGGAAATAAAAAAAATTGTGACTCACTTTATTTCAACATCCACTTCATTGTGGTCATCTGAAACTGAACCTGTATTATCTCCTTTAAGTATTCCTGAAGTAGTTTTGTAAGAAGAGTCTGCGCTCCAGATTAGCAGGCAATCATGGCTGACACCTTGATTTCAGACTTGTGACACCATGAGCAGAAAAACCTACTATGCCAGGTTTAGACTTCTGAATGAGAGAAGCTGTGAGATCATCATGAATAGGTTTATTTTAAGCTTATGAGTTTGTGGCAATTATTCAATGTAGAAATCTAATACAGTAGAATTGTATTGGTAACCATTATTTTTGCCCCTTCCCTGTCTACATACCTACTCATTACTTTTTGCCCTTGTTCTAAAGGTAAATCTCATTTCCTTTAGCAAACTATTCCTCACAAACTCCAACCACAGTATTATTTGCCTCTGACTTCAGAAAAGGGCCCATGACAGTCAAAATCAAATGTAGAATCCAGTGGTGGTGACCTGTCATGCTGAATGGTCCAAGCATAAGTAAATGGTATAAACTAGGCTAAGAGTGTGCCTCTATAGGATGGTTCAGAGAATATGTAGCAATAGAAAAAGTTCTTTTTAATCACTAAACTGGAATTTTTCCCACAATTCTATTCTCTGACTATTGGAAAAAGTCTAATTGCAATAAAAGAATATGAGACCAATAATCGAAGGAAAGCAAAGTGAAAAGATAGCAAGAAAGAGAGCCCTGGCAGCAACAAGTTCTAATCCTCCGTGTCTTTCTTGTCCCTACTCCATTTTTCCCCCCATTACTTATACTCACATAAAAGTTTTTTTGGGTGTTAGTAATCAAAAGAGTGCTGAGCTGGGTTTTGGTAACCAATCGAGCTGCTCTTTACTTCTCATTTTCTCACTCCAAAATTTCTAACATGACATTTACCATTTTTTCTCTTGCTACAAAATATTAATCTGGAGGAGTTCCGATCTCTGCTCTTTATGTGAGTGTGTGTGTGTGTGTGTGTGCCAAAAGTGAATATGCACTCTTCTGTATTATTAAGTAGGAGGAGAGTAGAAACAACTTTTAAGAAAAAATTCTTAAGAAAAATATGAAAGGCAAAATAGAGACATATATATATGTTCATTAATACTTTCTCTCTTTTTCATTCTCCACAAAGTTAATCTTTCAGTAAAACCACTGGTTTTTTAAGTAAGAATTTTAAATTTCTCAAATTGATGATGTCATCATACCCCAAAACAAAAATGTCAGCCCCTCCAGGCTCCCTTCTGGGAGTAGAGGCCTATACAGGCACAGGTTGACCAAGGTATGTATGTATGGGTGCGTGCTCAGTTGTGCCCAGCTCTTAGTGAACCCACAGACCATAGCCCACTAGGCTCCTCTGTCTATAAGATTTCCCAGGCAAGAATACTGAAGTGGGTTGCCATTTCCTTCTCTAGGGGATCTTCCCAAACCAGGGATCCAACCCATTCTCTTATATCTCCTGCAATGGCAGATGGGTTCTTTACCACTAGCACCACCTGGGAAGCCTCAGTTTTGACAACTCCCAATGAAGAAAGCTACAGGATCATTTCAGGGATGTGTACCACTGGATCATCAAAAAATCAAGAGAGTTCCAGCATAACATCTACTTTTGCTTTATTGACTATGCCAAAGCCTTTGACTGTGTGGATAACAACAAACTGTGGAAAATTCTTAAAGAAATGGGAATACTAGACCACCTGACCTGCCTCCTAAGAAATCTGTATGCAGGTCAAGAAGCAACACTTAGAACTGGACATGGAAGAACAGAGTGATTCCAAATCAGGAAAGGAGTACATCAAGGATGTATATTGTCACCCTGCTTATTTAACTTATATGCAGAGTACATCATGAGAAATGCTACACTGGATGAAGCACAAGCTGGAATCAAGATTGCCAGGAGAAATATCAATAACCTCAGCTATGCAGACGACACCACCCTTATGGCAGAAAGCGAAGAAAAACTAAAGAGCCTCTTGATGAAAGTGAAAGAGGAGAGTGAAAAAATTGGCTAAAACTCAACATTCAGAAAACTAAGATCATGGCATCCAGTCCCATCACTTCATGCAAAGAGACGGGAAAACAGTGGAAACAGTGACAGACTTTATTTTAGGGGTTCCAAAATCACTGCAGATGGTGACTGCAGCCATGAAATTAAAAGACACTTACTCCTTGGGAGGAAAGTTATGACCGACCTAGACAGCATATTAAAAATCAGAAACATTACTTTACCAACAAAGGTCCATCTAGTCAAAGCTATGTTTTTTCCAGTAGTCATGTATGGATATGAGAGTTGGACTATAAAGAAAGCTGAGCTCCAAAGAATTCATGCTTTTGAACTGTGGTGTTGGAGAAGACTCTTGAGAGTCCCTTGGACTGCAAGGAGATCCATCCAGTCAGTCCTAAGGGAAATCAGTCCTAGGTGATCAATGGAATGACTGATGTTAAAGCTGAAACTCCAATACTTTGGCCACCTAATGAAAAGAACTGACTCATTTGAAAAGACCCTTATGCTGGGAAAGATTGAAGGCAGGAGGAAAAGGGGATGACAGAGGATGAGATCTTTGGATGGCATCACCAACATGATAAGACATGAGTTTGAGTAAACTCTGGTAGTTGGTGATGGACAGAGAAGCCTGGCTTCCTGCAGTCCATGGGCACAACTGAGCAACTGAACTGACTGACTGACCAAGTCCTTATTACCACCTACAATGACACTTAGAGTTTAAATTCCATGTTTATCTAGCTCATCTACAGGGCACACTTATCAATAATCTCAGCCCTACATCCTCATTAGTCATAGCACTGTGCTCTCCAGTTCTTGATGGTCTTAATAGGGTGCTGTAAGTCCCAAGACCTTTTGAAACAGACTAAGGTAAATAGAACTAAGATATCCTATCCTTTCTTTTTTTTTTAAATGTATTCATTTATTTTTTTATTAGAGGCTAATATTATATTTATAATATTATAATATTTAATAATATTATTTTACAATATTATATTGGTTGGTTTTGCCATACATTGACATGAATCCCTTTCTTTTAGACCAGTTTCTACCTTTGATTTCCATCTCAGTGATATAGTTACTATACTTCAATATTTGCCCACTACACACCATGCTAAAATATGTAAAGGAAACTCATGTTTTTCTCATACAGAATTGGAAAGAGAAGGTGCTTGCTCAGCAAACATGGCTTAAAAAGAATAACCTAGTTCACCTTCAAAACAAGTTAACAAGCCTAGACATTTCTATTTAAGAATTCTGACATCATCACTGTCTGAGTGGCATCTGCAGAGCCCAGGCAGAAGGGACAGTTCTTGCTGCAGTCACTAAACAGAGAGTTGGCCTTAGATTTGTATTTATAAAGATAATGTGAGAGAAGAAACCAGAAATGAACTGAGGTGGCAATTCAAGTCTGATCATTATTTTAAGCTCAGTTCAGTTCAATCGCTCAGTTTTGTCAGACTCTTTAAGCTCAGTGAAGCAGAATTGAATCACAAGACTGGTATTTGTCATTTTAGGTTTGTCTTTGCAAGATTTTGTTAGATTTGCAACATTATTTGCAGAACATGATTCTTACCAACTGAGCACTGGTCTGAACTACAAATCAAAGATGCAGATCTAAACCATGAATTTCCCTCTCATTATTCTTGTTAAAAATGAATTAGCAACCTTGATTGAAATTGCTAAACAGATACACAAACCAGTATTATTATACACTATGTTTAGGTGAAATAAGATTAAAAAATATGAACCTGGTATTGTTCACATAATCAACAATTCAGGAAAATGCAACCTTACTTGTACACTTATTTTTACTTTGCTTATAAGCAACCAAAAATAAAAATAAAAAGATAAAAAAGTGAGACAAAATTTTAAATAGTGCAGAAAATTCTGTTGACCATTATATCCACCTTACCTAATAAGGAAATGTGCATCTTCTGTTGTTGCTTTTAACCTTTTTCATTTCCCTTATGCCTCAATGTGTGCTCACTTTATTGCACTGGATGTGATTCAGATATTTAAAGATTACTATATATGCACAGGGACACACACACACATACATGTTTGCACATGAAGATCTATATTATTTTTCTTATCATAGTTTTTAAACCAATCACTTGTTTCTGCTAAAAAAAAAATTATTACATGTATGTGTGCTAAGTCACTTCAAACGTGTTCGACTCTTTGCATCCCTGTGGACTATAGCCTGTCAGGCTCCTCTGTCCATGGGATTCTCCAGGCAAGACACTGGAATGGGTTGCCATGCCCTCCTCCAGGGGATCTTCCAACCCAGGGATCCAACTCATGTCCCTTATGTCTCCTGCATTGGCAAGAGGTTCTTTACCACTAGTACCACCTGGGAAGCCCCCATGATTATATACACTCTATATTTATAAATGCATAATACTGTACACTGTTGCATGTACTCTATTTACATTTTAGAGGAGTTTTTTTCCAAGATTCATTTGGAGTTGATGAAGTTTTAACACTATACATGGTCAGCACTACCTAACCTCTACCAAGGCTGCCTCTTTGCCTATCAGCTTACGTGAGGAATCAGCTTTCTGAGACACTAGAAAACCAAAGGCAGAAATACAGTTCACCATTGATCCTCTATATTCATAGATGAAGTGTCTCAGGAATCTGGGGGACCCTGGATGAGGCTGAAATAACCACAAAAATATCAGTTTTAGGTAAAATAATATGTAGAGAAAGTGAAAAGTGTGATGAGAAGCCTTCAGAGAATGCTCACATAGTCATCAAAATCAAATCAGAGAAGGGAAAAAGAAGGTTTTTTAAAGGCTGACAGATTAGAAAGAAGAAGACATGAACAGTAGTATGGTCTGCCTTAGAGGAACTAAAAAAGAGAAGAAAAGTTAGGCAAGGAGTAGGGTAGTGAAAAGTGAAGGGACGTAAAGGAGGGGGTACAGTCAGAGCATCAGCTTGGGGTCAGGGTGCCCCGAATGAGAAACTGTTTATGGAAATGTCTGTGAATGGAAACTGAGCACAACTGCTCAGGGGATCAGGAGGCTGTTTTTACACACAGGACTTCAAGGATTATTGGGAAGTAGAGGAGACCTGGACCCAGAACTATTCTTCTTCTTTAGGTGGAGGCGAAAAGAAATACTAGAAGGTGATGATAGGGAGTCTAAGAAAAATAAAATAATATGCTTACTGGTGGTGGAGGTGGGGGAGGTTACTTTCAAATATAGAATAAACTAAAACCACAAGGAAATTGAAGAGACCGATTCTGTGGGCAGAGCAAATGATCTGCCCAGTCCATGGATTAGGCAAAATTAGGCTAAATATAGAAATGTGTAAATATACAATTCATGCAGAAACCAAAATGAAACAAAATGGAATGAAAACCTGCTAATCTCATTTATTCAGTTTGTAGTTCAAGATCCCCAGGTTGGTGAAAGGGTGAGGGTTAAAAGATGGCATAACAAGCAATGGGATCAAGCTAAAATCAGGTCAAGAAACAACGTTCCATCAGTTCAGTTCAGTCGCTCAGTCGTGTCCGACTCTCCGCGACCCCATGAATCACAGCACGCCAGGCCTCCCTGTCCATCACCAACTCCCGGAGTACACTCAAACTCATGTCCACAGAGTCGGTGATGCCATCCAGCCATCTCATTCTCCGTCGTCCCCTTCTCCTCCCGCCCCCAACCTTTCCCAGCATCAGAGTCTTTTCCAGTAAGTCAACTCGTCGCATGAGGTGGCCAAAGTATTGCAGTTTCAGCTTTAGCATCAGTCCCTCCAATGAACATCCAGGATTGATCTCCTTTAGAATGGACTGGTTGGATCTCCTTGCAGTATAAGGGACTCTCAAGAGTCTTCTCCAACACCACAGTTCAAAAGCATCTATTCTTCGGCGGTCAGCCTTCTTCACAGTCCAACTCTCACATCCATACATGACCACGGGAAAAACCATTGCCTTGACTAGACGGACCTTGGTTGGCAAAGTAATGTCTCTGCTTTTTAATATACTATCAAGGTTGGTCATAACTTTCCTGCCAAGGAGCAAGCGTCTTTTAATTTCATGGCTGCAATCAGCATCTGCAGTGATTTTGGAGCCCAAAAAAACAAAGTCTGACACTGTTTCCACTGTTTTTCCATCTATTTCCCATGAAGTGATGGGACCAGATGCCATGATCTTTGTTTTCTGAATGTTGAGCTTCAAACCAACCTTTTCACTCTCCTCTTTCACTTTCATCAAGAGGCTTTTGAGTTCCTCTTCACTTTCTGCCATAAGGGTAGTGTCATCTGCATATCTGAGGTTATTGATATTTCTCCCAGCAATCTTGATTCCAGCTTGTGCTTCTTCCAGCTCAGCGTTCCTCATGATGTACTCTGCATATAAGTTAAATAAGCAAGGTGACAATATACAACCTTGACGTACACCTTTTCCTATTTGGAACCAGTCTGTTATTCCATGTCCAGTTCTAACTGTTGCTTCCTGACCTGCATACAGGTTTCTCAAGAGGCAGGTCAGGTGGTCTGGGATTCCCATCTCTTTCAGAATGTTCCACAGTTTATTGTGATCCACACAGTCAAAGGCTTTGGCATAGTCAATGAAGCAGAAATAGATGTTTTTCTGAAACTCTCTTGCTTTCTCCATGATCCAGCGGATGTTGGCAATTTGATCTCTGGTGCCTCTGCCTTTTCTAAAACCTGCTTGAACATCTGGGAGTTCACGGTTTACATATTGCTGAAGCCTGGCTTGGAGAATTTTGAGCATGACTTTGCTAGCGTGTGAGATGAGGGCAATTGTCCGGTAGTTTGAGCATTCTTTGGCATTGCCTTTCTTTGGGATTGGAATGAAGACTGACCTCTTCCAGTCCTGTGGCCACTGCTGAGTTTTCCAAATCTGCTGGCATATTGAGTGCAGCACTTTCACAGCATCATCTTTCAAGACTTGAAAGAGCTCAACTGGAATTCCATCACCTCCACTAGCTTTGTTAGTAGTGATGCTTTCTAAGGCCCACTTGACTTCACATTCCAAGATGTCTGGCTCTAGGTCAGTGATCACATTATCTTGACTATCTTGGTCGGGAAAATCTTTTTTGTACAGTTCTTCTGTGTATTCTTGCCACCTCTTCTTAATATCTTCTGTTTCTGTCAGGTCCATACCATTTCTGTCCTTTATCGAGCCCATCTTTGCATGAAATGTTCCCTTGGAATCTCTAATTTTCTTGAAGAGCTCTCTTGTTTTTCCTATTCTGTTGTTTTCCTCTATTTCTTTGCATTGATCACTGAGGAAGGCTTTCTTATCTCTCCTTGCTATTCTTTGGAACTCTGCATTCAGATGCTTATATCTTTCCTATTCTCCTTTGCTTTTCGCTTCTTTTCACAGCTATTTGTAGGGCCTCCTCAGACAGCCATTTCGCTCTTTTGCATTTCTTTTCCATGGGGATGGTCTTGGTCCCTGTCTCCTGTACAATGTCACAAACCTCCGTCCAGAGTTCATCAGGCACTCTATCTATCAGATCTAGTCCCTTAAATCTATTTCTCACTTCCACTGTATAATCATAAGGGATTTGATTGAGGTCATATCTGAATGGTCTAGTGGTTTTCCCTACTTTCTTCAATTTAAGTCTGAACTTCGCAATAAGGAGTTCATGATCTGAGCCACAGTCAGCTCCTGGTCTTGTTTTTGCTAACTGTATACAGCTTCTCCATCTTTGGCTGCAAAGAATATAATCAATCTGATTTCGGTGTTGACCATCTGGTGATGTCCATGTGTAGAGTCTTCTCTTGTGTTGTTGGAAGAGGGTGTTTGCTATGACCAGTGAATTCTCTTGACAAAACTCTATTAGCCTTTGCCCTGCTTCATTCCATGCTCCAAGGCCAAATTTGCCAGTTACTCCAGGTGTTTCTTGACTTCCTACTTTTGCATTCCAGTCCCCGATAATGAAAAGGACATCTTTTTTGGGTGTTAGTTCTAAAAGGTCTTGTAGGTCTTCATAGAACCGATTAACTTCAGCTTCTTCAGCATTACTGGTTGGGTCATAGGCCTGGATTACTGTAATATTGAATGGTTTGCCTTGGAAACGAACAGAAATCATCCTGTCATTTTTAAGATTGCATCCAAGTACTGCATTTCGGACTCTTTTGTTGACCATGATGGCTACTCCATTTCTTCTAAGGGATTCCTGCCCACAGTAGTAAATATAATGGTCATCTGAGCTAAATTCACCCATTCCAGTCCATTTTAATTCACTGATTCCTAGAATGTCGACGTTCACTCTTGCCATCTCCTGTTTGACCACTTCCAATTTGCCTTGATTCATGGACCTAACATTCCAGGTTCCTATGCAATATTGCTCTTTACAGCACCGGACCTTGCTTCTATCACTGGTCACATCCACAACTGGGTATTGGTTTTGCTTTTGCTCCATCCCTTTATTCCTTCTATAGTTATTTCTCCACTGATCTCCAGTAGCATACTGGGCACCTACCTACCTGGGGAATTCCTCATTCATTATCCTATCATTTTGCCCTTTGTCACTGTTCATGGGGTTCTCAAGGCAAGTATACTGAAGTGGTTTGCCATTCCCTTCTCCAGTGGACCACATTCGGCTGTGGTCCATGTGATCAGATCAGCTAGTTTCCTGTGATTATGATTTCAGTTTGTCTGCCCTCTAGTGCCCCCTAGCAATACCTACCGTCTTATTTGGGTTTCTCTTACCTTGGTCGTGGAAAATCTCTTCACAGCCGCTCCAGCAAAGTGCAGCTGCTGTACCTTACCTTGGATAGGGGTATCTCCTCAAGGCCGCCCCTCCTGACCTTGAACGTGGAGTAGCTCCTCTCGGCCCTCCTGCGCCCGCGCAGCCACCGCCTGTTGGACGTGGGGTACCTCCTCTCGGCCGCCGGCCCTGGCCTCAGGCGTGGGGTAGCTCCTCACGGCCGCACCTCTTTGTGTGGTTCGTTGCGCCGGGGCCGGCGTCTCTCGCGTCGCGTCTGCGCCGCCGGGGCCGCCGGGGCCGGCGTCTCTCGCGTCGCGTCTGCGCCGCCGGGGCCGGCGTCTCTCGCGTCGCGTCTGCGCCGCCGGGGCCGGCGTCTCTCGCGTCGCGTCTGCGCCGCCGGGGCCGGCGTCTCTCGCGTCGCGTCTGCGCCGCCGGGGCCGGCGTCTCTCGCGTCGCGTCTGCGCCGCCGGGGCCGGCGTCTCTCGCGTCGCGTCTGCGCCGCCGGGGCCGGCGTCTCTCGCGTCGCGTCTGCGCCGCCGGGGCCGGCGTCTCTCGCGTCGCGTCTGCGCCGCCGGGGCCGGCGTCTCTCGCGTCGCGTCTGCGCCGCCGGGGCCGGCGTCTCTCGCGTCGCGTCCATAGGTAGCTCAACAAATGGAAGACAGACCTTAGATATCCACCCCACCCCATGCCCTAGATAAGGTCAGAGCTCATCTCTTAAGGGGTTGTCTCAGACATCTTGCTCTCCATTCTCTCTGAACTCAAGTTTCAGCTATTCTCAGCTGACTCCAATTGATAAGTGGCAACAATATTGCCATAGAGAAGGAATAAAAAGTCTTATAGAATTACTGTATTTTTTTAAAAAAGTTTTTAATGAAATAACTGACAAATGCTGAAGAAGTTACTAAATTTATTTTATCTGTTTAAAAGTCCAGAACATCAATAACCTAATTGATAGAAATATCAAGTTTTAGAATCAAGCAAACACAGAATTTGATCCCAGCTTTACCACATGGCAAATAAAAGAAGATGCTTGCACCTTCTGTAAAGTCAGTTAGCTGAGTTTCTTTAGCTGTTGATCAGTGATAAAAGTAGCTAGCTTGAAGGTTTGTTGAGAGTACAAAATGAGATAATATATGTAAATACTTAGTACATATAGGTACTCAGTAGAGGTAACTATAAGGCAATCAAACCAGTCTATCCTAAAGGAAATCAATCCTGAATATTCATTGGAAGGACTGATGCTGAAGCTGAAGCTCCAATACTTTGGTCACCTGAAGCGAAGAGCTGACTCATTGGAAAAGACCCTGATGCTGGGAAAGATTGAAGGCAGGAGGAGAACAAGACAACAAAGGATGAAATGGCTGGATGGCATCACTGATTCAATGGACATGAATTTGAGCAAACTCTGGGAGATAGTGAAGGATAGGGAACCCTGGCATGTTGCAGTCTATGGGGGTAGCAAAGAGTCAGACACAACTGAGTGACCGAACAACAACAAAAATAATTATTATTTACACTTTTCTTGAAATGTATGTTTTTAAGCTTTGTTTCCAGATCCCATCTGAGGCTAGTACAGTTCAAGGCAGAGACACGAACCTCCATATCTACAGTTTCAACAACTGTGAAACTTGTTAGTTACTTGAATACCTACTGTGGAAAGCATTTTTACTTACTAGACCCTTACATTTTAAAATATCAAGTAACAAAGACCAAAAAAAATTGATATCTAACAACTTTACTGTAATCACATACTTGTACTGTATGTAAACATAAGCAAACATGTAATGATGTTTTATTACACTAAAGGGAAAAATAAAAAGTGATAAATTGAATTTTTCATGACTTATTTTCAAATGACAAATGAGTCAAGTTACAATATTTAAATAACTAAGAAAATCTAATCATTCAATTGTTAAATATCACATTGGATACTGTTAGACAAATTCCAAGGACATATTTTCAACGCATAAATATTAATAAGCCAAGTTTGACTTCAAATTTTAAAGTGATTGAATCAGCCAGATGTTCTTCCATTTATTTCTGTTATTTTGATTTCTGCACAGGTATTCATTCTTCCATAAAAATGCTTTCAAAGATTGTGAAAATATCACTTGAAATTGAAAGATAAAAATAAATGGAATGTAGTGTGTTTCCTGAATCTCTTATTGGCTCACACCTACTATGGTTGTACTAATAATCCCATCCAGATGTCAACATTTAATTTTGAGACAGTATGTGAAACAGTAGGTCAAATAAAGGACCAACTGAAAGATTAAATGATATTCGGTCTCCAGTTCTGAACTGTCCTTGTCTCTCTTCAGCAAGCATAGAAAATCAGCAGCTCTTGGCTAAATATTGTACCTTCCACTCACATCCATACACAATGAAGGGAAAGAATGTCATTATAATATTTTTTTTAAATGCAACATGACTCTCAAAACTTTGCATTTAAAAAATGTGGTAAATACCTATGAGCCATGTCTACCGTGTCTGTTTCTGCCTCTTTATTTATGTGCAAGGTCTTGACACTTCTAAGTTCTTGGCTGGGAGCCATTTAACAGAAGACAAATTAACAAGAGAAAAACAGAAGTACAGTAACATGTATATCTCATATATACATAAGCCATACCCAGGGAAATAAGTAACTCACAGAGAGGGCTTAGAATTCAAGCTTAAACATAATCTTCAGCTAAATCTAAGATGGATGGTATGGGTCAATGCCAGTTACGGGAAGGTGACCAGGAAAAAAACATATGACAGACAAGAGTAAAGTTGCTTAAGCAGATTTCAATTAGTGCCTTTTCCACTGACAAGTTTTTCTTATGATTTAGAATCATCCTCTTTCTAGTATAGAGAGGGAAATACTCTTACAAATGGATATCTTTACAAATAGTAGATAGACTTATGAAAAGGTAACTATTATTTATTTACAGAGATTCTCCTGTGTCTGCTATTTCTTAAAATAATTAGCTCAAAATAATCTTCATACCAAAGAGGTATGTTTTGAGTGGTGAGCTATAGTCTCCTACACTCAGAGTTTGGGGTAGTATATTCTAGTCTCCAGGTTTCCCAGGTGGCTCAGTGGTAAAGAATCCACCGGCCAACACAGGAGACACTAGAGACTCAGGTTTGATTCCTGGGTCAGGAAGATCCCCTGGAGAAGGAAATGCAATCCACTCGAGTGTTCTTGTGTGGAGAACCCCATGATCTGAAGAGCCTGGCAGGCTACAGTGCTCGAGGTTGCAAAGAGTCAGACATGACTGAGTGACTGAGCACATTCTGGTATCCTCCAGTATCATGAGGTGAGAATCAACAACGTGGCAGACAGGAAAAAGCAGTGAGCATAAGGAAAAATGTTGATGAAGGAGTGAGGTAAGGACCAGAAACAAATAGTTACAGCAGAAACCAGTATAAATGACTGGAAACTCAATATGTATTTCTAGAATGGATATTTCATTAAATCACACAAGTTACCCAGTAAATATGTAATTTCATTATTTTTATTCCTCATTAATAAATAGGAAAACTGATGCTGAAATGGATTGGGTAAATTGTCCTACAGAAAAAAAAAAAATTGCAAATGGAATGAAAACAAACATGGATTAGGAAGCAAAGTACACACAGTTACCATAATACCATCCTTAGCTTCCCACTGGTATCTACTGGTCTCTGACTGCATATGTCAAGCTATCTCTATATCTCTCTTTACTTTTACATTGTTTCCTCTTTTTTTTTTAATTGTTTATCATATTTTTATTTTATTTTTTTATTGGAGGCTAATTACTTTACAATATTATATTGGTTGGTTTTGCCATACACTGACATGAATCTGCCCCGGGTGTACATGTGTTCCCCTTCTTGAACCCCCCTCCCAGTTTCCTCTTATCGCCTTTGTCTCTTTCTCCCTTAAAACAACCATACTATCAAGCAGAATTTTAGAATGCTTTCTGTGATTACTGGGTAAAATTTTACATTCTCTAGTTCTTATTTTAAAAAGGGATTGGGAACATGAAGGAAAATTTTGAATTTCTTTCATTAAAAAAAAAAAGAGAATAAAGTCAAGACCCTACAATGTTGTTTTTTTTTCTTTCCTTCCCTGGGAATCAGGTTAATGATAAAAAAAAAAAACAACACTCATTTTCTATTTCTCCCTATAACCTAAAACAATATCTTATGTTGGACTGCTACCAAGCAAGTAAGCCAAAATCAAAGCACCTCATATATCTGACTATCTATACTTGAATAACTTACAATAGAAAAGAAAATACAACAGATGTGGGAACAGAAACGATAAAGCCATTTTTAGCTACTTACAGTTTTTGAAAGAACATTTATTTTTACGCCCATTCTGCTACATTTGTCATGGTCACCCTGAAGTCCAGAGAAACAGGAAGAAAAAGGGCAGTGGGTAAGATCAGTAAAAGGGAGATGGCAGATAAAACATGTTAGGGCAGGTGAGGATTGGAAGAAGAGGGAACAAGAATCTGGGAAGATAATACTTCACATAAGAAGGATTAAGATATATGTATATATTATTTTCAGAATATAAGGGGAGAAAAGAGAGCTCCAAAGCATCATAATCCCCTTGACACCCCAGGAGATCCGCTTCTGTGACTACCCCTGGTGACTAAGGTCTGAGCTTTAGAGCTTGATGGCTTGATGTCAGCTGCACTCTTCTGCTTCCTCTACTTCCCACAGACAGGAGACACATGAAAGAATGAAATAATCAAACAGGAAATTCAGCTCACCTTTCAATCCCAGTTTGTAAAGATTCCTATGACTTCTTCTTTCAAGACTGAATTCAGACTTTGCAGAAGTTGTTGATGAGACACACTCCACTTCTTTACCTCGACTACACAAAATATTCCATTCTTGCCCTTTAATAACAACAGTAATAGTAATAATTACCAAAACTTACAGAGCACTTTCTGTGTGCTGCTTGGCACTGAGCTAGTCATCACGAGAAAGAAAGAGTAAAAGAACAAGAGAGAGCAGGGGGAGAAAAATGGATGTAGATTTGTGGATTAGCGGAGAAGATACACATATAGTCAGATTTTTCATGTAACATGGAAGGGGTTGGCACTGAGGCATGTCAGGGTGCCCAAAGGACACTGCCAGGTGGCGCAGTATTAAAGAATCTACCTGCTAATACAAGAGACGTAAGAGATGCTGATTCAATCTTTACTTTGGGAAGATCCCCTGGAGAAGGAAATGGTAGCCCACTCCAATATTCTTGCCTGGAAAATTCCATGGACAAAGGAGCCTGGCAGGCTATAGTCCATGGCATTGCAAAGAGTCAAATATGACTGAGCATGCACACACTAGACGCGAGAGTGCCCACAATGACACAGATGAATCATTAAGGCCCCTAATCCAACCTGAAGATTTAGGGAAAGTAACATTCTAGGAGCTTTGCACAGAAAAGTCTTGAAAGGTAAGTCAGAGTTACCAAGAAAAGTGAAAAGGACACTTTAGGCCAAGCAAAATCACATAACTAGAAAAATGTGTTTTATGCAGGGAAGCAAAGAGAAAGTTGTTCAGTCGTGTCTGACTGTTTGTGACCCTATGGACAATACAGTCCATGGAATTTTCCAGGCCAGAATACTGGAGTGGGTAGCCTTTCCCTTCTCCAGGGGATCTTCCCAACCCAGAGATCGAACCCAGGTCTCTCTCACTGCAGGCAGATTCGTTACCAGCTGAGCCATAAGGGAAGCCCTTTAAGCAGGGAGCCATAAGAAATTTGAAGTTACTGAAATGTAGTTTGTAATATGAAAAGCTGTGAAAAGAGTTTTGAGAAATAGATATGGACAAGTTCATAGAAGGCCTTTTCTTTGTATAAGAGTATTACCCATAGTTGATATGAAGCAGTATGATCAGCAGTCATTTCTCAATTACCTTTCAGTTACTGTAAAATAGACTTCTTTATATATTCCCAGCCTTTTATTACTATAGCCACCTTTTATAAAAAATTAAAGTGAACATGCATAAGACACAATTCTTCACGGACTAATCATCTTTAGTATTCTTTCAAAGACTGCTGCTATTAAGATATATACATTAAATGTTTTTAAATAAGAGACTTACTGAAAATATAAGTGAATATTCTTGATAGCTGAGAAGATTATTCATACGCCTCTGACCTAGAGAAATGAACTTCAACTTAGTAAACAAAATGGTAAATATTCTATTTTTGTCACTCACAAATGGATAGGAGCAACACCTTGTGTTTTAGTTGCTTTTTTAATAAACAAATCACAGACAAAGCTTTTGAAAAGTGTGGAGATCCATGCAGAAAACTGCAGCCCCGGTGCCCTCAGTTCCCAATCCCCTTCCAGGCCTAATGACTATTTTCAGACATTGTAAAATGTAGGTAAATCAACAAAATCCAAATCAAGCTGTTCCACAGCAAGCATCTGACCTCAAGTCATCTACGATTTCTTTTCACTCAAATAGGATGTGTCCTTTCAAATTCTCTACTCCATTTAACACATGCAATCTCCAGCTACATCATGTGTTCACTTTCTTGGCTCTCCTCCTGAGAAACTTGCCCTGTTCTTGGCATGCTGGGATAACTAAATAAATTTATCTTCAAAAGGCCAAAGTTTTCTAACTTAATGGATTTATTCCAATCCACATCCATCAACTTTTGAGTATCTGTATGTGTTTAGAGCTGTGCTAGGCACAGTGGGAGGCACCAATAAAAGAACAAGTCCCAGCACTTGCTCGCACTGAGTTTATGACAAAGTCTGGGGAGATAAGACGAACAGACATGCAACAACCAGGAAACAATTTGAGACAGTATATAATTATGTGTTGAATGTAACACTGATTGTAAGTGCACAATTCTTTACTAATTACCAATTCCTTGGAGGAATTAAAACTTCAGGGATTCCAATAACAATTTCTCTATAAGCATTAATTCTTATAACCAGCAACTCAATTCATTTCAAAGAGTTACAAACATACCCTAGTTTTAGCAAATTATCAGCATTGTTCTCAGAAATCTTTTTTTATTTTTCCCATTAAGCAATTAATTTAAATCCTGATTGTTCTGACCTCCAGGGCCTTTTGAAGGGTGATTGCACCTCAGACATAATTTAATTTTTTCAGATAAATTCTTTGGCTGGTGCAGGATTCAGAACGCTGAGGGGAAGGAACCTGCTTTCTCCCTAGGAGCTGGAGAATAGGACACCTCTGGGTCGGAGCACTTCCTCTCTCCCTTCTGACAGGGATAGATAAACTCCAGTGCTGGACTCCTTTCTTTGCCCTGTCTTCTTACTTCTCTTTTACTCCCTTTTATTTCCCTCTTCCTGCCTCACCTGGTTCTCTTCTTTTCCCTCTTCTCCTACATTTATTTCAGTCTGACCAACAGCATCTGCAGAAAAAATTTTCTTACCTGGCAACCCTCAGGATGGAGGAGGATGCTAACCCTGCCTCCCCTGCCTACAGAGGCCAGTGGGGATCATGGCCCCAGAGAACAAGCTGAGTCCAACTTTTGGATCTTTAGCCAGTTTCTCATCAGCCAGCACATGTGCTAGAAGGATTGCAAACTATTTTCAAAGGTGCTTCCAGACAGAGACCTCACTGTTTCTTCATACCTGACTCTCCTGAACATCTTCATGACCTTGCTTCACCCAGACAGCATGCAGGGCTCTCACAGACAACCATAGGTGGGCATAACCACATCCAAAACCTCCTTTTTTTTGCCTTTAGCCAAGATATAATTGACCACTGATATGTATGAGATAGGGGCTTCTATGGTGGCTCAGCGGTAAATAATTTGCCTGCAGAACAGGAACCACAGGAGACATGGGTTCAGTCCCTGGGTTGGGAAGATCCCCTGGAGAAGGACATGGCAACCCACTCCAGTATTTTTGACTGGAGAATCCCATGGACAGAGGAGCCTAGTGGGCTACAGTCCATGAGGTCGCAAAGAGTCGGACACAACTGAAGCTACTTAGCATGTTTGCAAGTACGAGATGGCACACTTTTATCTAAGCGTGATAGAGTGGGGAGGCAAGTTCAAGCTACCTCATTACCCTGAGCTCAATTTGCCCTCAATGAGACAGTGATATCCACCCCGCAGTTTGCTGTGGAGATTGTATGGTGGTGAAGAGCCAGGATTCCTGGCTTCAAATCTCCATTCTGCTTCTTCTTAACTGGGTAATCTAAACAAGCTGTCACTTTTGTGTATCAAGTATTATATCTCATCTGTAGAACAGGAAGAATAAGAGAATCTACCTCAGAGACTTTATACCCTAGGATTAAATAAGTTGTATTCAATGTAATACAAATACAAAATACTCTATAAAGATCAGCTTTTATAAGGTGAAATAACTTGCATATCATGATTACTCTATAATACAGACTCTTTCCATTCATTTGCACCAGGTTAGGAGAAGGAAATGGCAACCCACTCCAGTGTTCTTGCCTGGAAAATCCCAGGGACAGGGGAGCCTGGTGGGCTGCCATCTATGAGGTCGCACAGAGTCGGACACGACTGAAGCGACTTAGCAGCAGCAGCAGCAGCAGTGAGAGTAAAATGCCCTACAGTTATCAACTAGGAAATATCCCTTCCTCTGGCTGGAATTAGATAATTTTCAGCCCTGTCCCACCATTCAAAAGCACTATGTTTACCATCAGTAGAAGTAATATTTTCTGTGATCTGATAAACTTCAGAAATACTCACTGAAGGCTTCCTGAATAGAACACCAAAAGCATTAAAGACTAGTCCAAAAGAAGCAAAAATAGGTGCCACCCTCAAAAGCATTTTTGAAGTGGAGCATATTCTATGGGCTCTAATATAAACTGTATAATTAGGGGATTTGATTTGACAAAAATTAAGATTTCAAGGATATTTTAATAACCTACAAGGTGGATGTGGAACCAAGAGGAGTTTGGAAAGTTCTGTCATTATTTACTTCCTAAAAGTCAATGGAAAATAAAATTTGAGGAAATAGATGAATAACACACAGCCCTGCTATAGTTAATAGTATTTCTCTCCTTCTACCAAAAGGGAAGTTTCAAGAGTCAATTTGACTGTGAGTACATTTCTAAACTGACCAAACTGATGGCAGGAACCTAAAAGTACCGTTTCCAGTAAGTCTCCCCACTCTAATTACTAAAGTTTGGAGAAACAACTTATTTTTGAAATTAAACTCATCTGAAGCCAAATGACTTCCTTGATATTTGTGGTGATGATGATGATGATGGTGGTGATGGTGATGGCTGATATTTAGTTGAATGCTTGCTATTTATCAGGCACTGTCCAAAACATGTTACAAATATTACGTCACCTAATCCACTTATATGATCTCATTCAGTCCTTTCACAACCTAAAAGGCAGAAACTATACCTATTTCCATTTTACTAGTGAGCAAGTCAGTTCAGAAAGTTAAAGATCAAGCAGTCAAAAAGGAAGACTTTTTTCTAGTAAGAAGGCAGACAGGGCAACTCCAAAAGCACTTTGCAGTGAAATTTGAAAGCAAATGAATTAGGTCAGACTTTGTCAATGGCAAGAGTATCATAATATAAAAATCTGAACACTCGTTAATTTTTATGGTAGCAATATTAACTTTAAATACTAACTACCTCCTTATTTGCAAAGTCATATCATTATGCTGTTAGGAGCCAAAGACTAAGAAAATTCACAAGCTACCACCAACATCCAGTTTTATTTGTTCAGTACCAAATCCTCCCAATCCAGTTTATAAACCAAGAAGCCTTTCGCAATAGATAAGATCAGAATACAATTTAATCATTCTTTTTCTTTCACAAAAGAACAACCGACAAGGCTGCTGGCCAGTTTATACAACAAGCACTATGGCCTTCAAATTTCTCATTGCCTTCTGGTTATCAAGAAAGTTAATTATTATCAAACCCTCAGCTCTCAAAAGGAAGCCCAAAGTCACCTTGCTCCAGAGCCCTTGCCAGGTAAATAATATAGGTGAAGACTGCAATTTCATTATGAGCCAAATTCTTGATGCTCTAGAATAACACAGGTAAATTTAGAAAACCAAATAAAATTGATTCAGAAAAGTTGCTACATGGGACTGGGAGTACAGGGGATGGAGGTGTGAGAGAGTGAATTACTTAAGAACGACGAAGATAGTTTGCTCTGAATAGATAATCAACTATTTCTAAGGCCGAATAATAGAGCTTGAGTAATGTGTTTAAAGCACTGCTTAATGAAAGAGCTAATCTAATAAGGTCAATTGCTCTTTTAATGTGCCTAGAATCTGAAGCATTTAAAGGAGAAATCCCCATAAGAGGTCTGAATGCTTTGGAATTCATGTCCTGCAGAATCCCTTCTGTACTCAGAACCAGTCTGGAGCATAGAAGAAGGCCACAGTCTACACATCTACCTATGCAGAGAGATGCAGATGGAAAGACATTAGAGGTGAAAAGAGATGACAAAGAATGAGTTTCAAAGAAAAGCCAGTAGTCAGAATATTTTTTGGTTTAAAGAAGTATTTGAAGAGTTCAAATTCTTGTTTGCATGGGATTTTGAAAAACTGGATTTTTTTCCCTGAAGCCAAATGATGAGTGAATTCTATTTTCACTCACATCAAAGTAAAAATAATCATAGTAGCCTTTAATATCCTCAGAAATGTCTCTCTTGGCTTTGAACATATGGAATTATGCAGATTTAATAGATTGTGAGGGATTGGGGGCTGGAGGAGAAGGGGACGACAGAGAACGAGATGGCTGGATGGCATCACCGACTCGATGGACATGAGTTTGAGTGAACTCCAGGAGTTGGTGATGGACAGGGAGGCCTGGTATGCTGTGACTCATGGGGTCACAAAGAGTCGGACATGACTGAGCAACTGAACTGAACTGAACTGAACTGAAGAGAACTCTAATTTATAAACCCAGTTTGTTCAGATGAATTAGGAAAAACAATAATAACTTATGCAGGAATATTTTTGAACATAGTTGAGCCAAAGAAGAAACAATTTTGTAGTGAGGTTGATAGCAAGTGTGAACATTTGACTAGGAAGTAATGACTCCATAAATCAATACTCAAAAAAAAAATACTTTAATTCATTACTTAACCATCATATCATATTATATCATGCTACTGTCCGTAGGGCCACAAAGAGTCAGACATGACTGAAGTGACTTAGTACACATGCACACACAGGAATAGTACACAAAATAACATCACATATAGTTTACAATTCCAAAAGCACGATTCCTAAATGATTGCTATCTGGCAAAAAGAGCCAACGTGTCAACTGGGTTTGCAACAAGGCCAATTGCCTGAATAACATGGAAAGAGTATATATATATCACATACCACACTTCCAGAGAAAAAGGCAATGCTTCTTTCAAATGGACAACTTTACAGTTATCTCCTTTCGCAACAGTGATTACATTTGGGCTTTACATTATGGGTGCAATGAAGCTGGAATTTACTGCCTGAATAATAGATCAAAGCAAATCAGAAAGTAATTAGTTGATAGAGCAAAGGGCTGGCTATCTGAATGACTTGGTTTATGAAACATAAAGGAACACGAAAACTTTGACTTAAAGCTTTTGAAATAAAGCAAGAGGAAAAACTATATGCAAGAGCAGTTTATCAGTAGGGAGGAAATCAACTACATCTATTCTTTTCTCTTGCAAATTAGGTCCCTTTCTTCCTTCCTACTAAACTTCCTAATCTGACAATCCATTTCCCTTCACTGAATATGTTTCTCAGGAGGCTGCATATTCATTTTCTGGATATTAGATACCCTATTTACCACAGCCTGTAGCCTGGAGACATTTGCTCTGCAGGGCTTTTCCACTTCCCTTTCAACACAGAATTTTATAGTAAAAATGACTGATAAAGGGAGTGAGTGACAGACCCCTGTTGGGCAGCCAGTGATCACTACACATTTTGATTTTTATATTATTATTATTTAGCATATTAAGTGCCTACTCTCTCATCATCGTGGGTGACTGCTCAGGGGGTAACAGAGCACTCAGCTTTGGGAGGACAGGGTTTAATATTAGGTTGAAAATGGTTAACAACAGGCTGAAGGCCTAACAAAAACACATTTAGAAAGTCAACCAGAGGGATTTTTATTTTAATGAAAAGGAATAATGAAAAGCCCTCTAAAGGGAGAGCAAATTTGACAAGGTTATTTAAACATATATGTAGGCTTTAATGTTTCAAAAGAGTCTTTTTTATTTTAAATAATGGGATTTAATCTAATTTGTGGGTTTAGGCCTGAGTCACAGAGTGGTTGTAAGATAGTCTTAGAAAGCAAGACTCTTTTGCCTAAAGTAAGAGTTTAGAATAGATTTTAGGATGTTTGAGCTGGATGAGGACTTCAGTTCAGTTCAGTTCAGTCGCTCAGTCGTGTCCGACTCTCCGCGACCCCGTGAATCACAGCACGCCAGGCCTCCCTGTTCATCACCAACTCCCGAGATGATCTAATTTGACCTTTTCACTCATTGGACAAGACACAGAAGTCCAAAAATGTGAAATAAGTTCCCCAAGGCCAAGTCATCAGTAATGTGATGACTTTGTACACTGTACTGAGAGTGATGAGCCCTTACACAGCTCATGTTGGTTAGTAACCTTTACTGTCTGTAAATCTCATAATAGTCTGTGAGCAAGTATTATTATAAGCTGGAATCAAGATCCCTGGGAGAAATGTCAACAACCTCAAATATGCAGATGATACCACTCTAATGGCAGAAAGTGAAAATGAACTAAAGAGTCTTTTGATGAAGGTGATAGAGGAGAGTGAAAAAGTTGGCTTAAAATTCAACATTCAAAAAACTAAGATCCAGTCCCATCACCTCATGGAAAATAGATGCGGGAAAAAGTAGACATAGTGACAGCTTTTATTTTCGTGGTTTCCAAAGTCACTGTGGACATTGACTGCAACAACAAAATTAAAAGACACTTGCTCCTCAGAAGAAAAGCTATGAAAAACCTGAACAGCATATTAAAAAGCAGAGATAATCAATTTTCTAACAAAGTTCTGCATAGTCAAAGCTACGGTTTTTCCAGTAGTCATGTACAGATGTGAGAGATAGACCATAAAGAAAGCTGAGCACTAAAGAACTGATGCTTTTGAACTATGGTGTTGAGAGTCCCTTGAACTGCAAGGAGATCAAACCAGTCAGTCTTAAAGGAAATCAACCCTGAATATTCATTGGAAGGAATGATGCTGGAGCTGAAGCGTCTGTACTTTGGCCACCTGATGTAAAGGGCTAACTCATTGGAAAAGATCTTGATTCTGAGAAAAATTTAGGACAGAAGAAGAAGGAGTAAACAGAGGATGAGATGGTTGGATGGTATCATGGACTCAGTCGACATGAATTTGAGCAAACTCCAGGAGACAGTGAAAGACAGGGAAGCCTGGCATGCTACAGTCCATGGGGTGGCAAAAAGTTGGACATGAATAAGTATTACTCGACTGAGCAAGTATTATTACTGCCAGTCTGTAGACAAAAAATACAGAAACTTAGAGGAATTACATAATTTACCAAAGGTCTCACAGTTAGAAAAAAGTGTTGCATGTGTGCTCAGTCTTGTTCGACTCTTTGCAACCATATGGACTGTAGTCTGCCAGGCTCCTCTGTCTATGGGATTTTTCAAGGAAGAATTCTAAAGTTGGATGCCATTTCCTACTCCAGGGGATCTTCCTGACCTAGAGACTGAACCCTTGTCTCCCAAGTCCCCTGCACTGGCATGTGGCTTCTTTATAACTGAGCCACCTGGGAAAAGGTGACACATACATTTAACCTGTACAGTCCTAAGAATCCATTAACCACTCAGTGCAATGGAAGGCAGTGCTCTCTGATGTTTTCCACAAGAACTTCAGCCTCCAAGACACTGCAGTTCTACAGATCCAGCCAGGTTCTGTCTACTAAAACCATCACCTGTCCTATTTCTTAGTTACTGATGCTGTAATTCAGACATCCCTGACTTGATGTATTGAACCTGCCCTTGTTTCCACTTCATCCTTAACTCCTCCAGATGTTAGAGTCTATTCCCTTTGAATCCTGCCTGGGATGACCCCCCATTCCTTCCCTCCTCCAGTTGGGGCTCCTGAGACCTCAGTTCAAGCCAATGTCCCTGATCTATAATCAACTGAGAGGCAGGTCAGGTGGAAAGAAAAATCTACCCAATTCCAAATACAGGTATAACAGAAAGTAAGATAGAGGCCTGAGCCATGTCAGGGGTGGTCAGGGCTCCAGCTGGGACATACCTGATAAGTAATTGAAGAATTAAGGAAAGGGGCCAAGGTTAGCTTTTCAGACAGTTATCAAAGAAAAGAAAGAAAAGGGAGACATACATATGCAAGGAAGGAAGAGGGGAGAAGGGAGACTCTGGGACAAATCTGGAAGCCCAGTGATTCAACTGTAGCTGTGCCACCAGATCCTAGGCTTGGTCGATAGATCTTAGTCTTTAGTCTGAATAAAGTTCATCTCTTGTGTTACCAGCTACCTTACTTTGCCAACCAAGGTCCGTCTAGTCAAGGCAATGGTTTTTCCCGTGGTCATGTATGGATGTGAGAGTTGGACTGTGAAGAAAGCTGATCGCCGAAGAATTGATGCTTTTGAACTGTGGTGTTGGAGAAGACTCTTGAGAGTCCCTTGGACTGCAAGGAGATCCAACCAGTCCATTCTAAAGGAGATCAATCCTGGGTGTTCATTGGAAGGACTGATGCTGAAGCTGAAACTGCAATACTTTGGCCACCTCATGCATCGAGTTGACTCACTGGAAAAGACTCTGATGCTGGGAAAGGTTGGGCGCGGGAGGAGAAGGGGACGACAGAGAAGGAGATGGCTGGATGACATCACCGTCTCTGTGGACATGAGTTTGAGTGTACTCCAGGAGTTGGTGATGGACAGGGAGGCCTGGCGTGCTGTGATTCATGGGGTCACGGAGAGTCGGACACGACTGAGCAACTGAACTGAACTGAACTGAACCTTCTCATTTCTTGAAGAAACTGAACAAGTCACAGAAGAGTTACCATGACCTCTGGGTCCCTTTCCTGATCAACTTGGTTGCATCCATCACGGGCCAGGTCAGTTTGGTCACTGCACTGAGCTACTGAAAGGTCTTTAGCTCCTGTGGTGTTATGCTTAAAGCTTTCCAGAGTTCTTATTTAGGTTCTTCTTTTTTATTGCAACATTAGGTTTAGTATCATCTACCTCATTACTTGAAAAAGCACCGGGACATCAGGTAGCATATCAGGTATAGACCACCTGGTCCAGTGTAGATTCAAACTGATCTGGCTACTTCATCTGGAGAGCCACAGTGATTGCCTCACCTGTCTGCAGGTGAGACCTGTTGCAGATGGTCAGCACTGATAAGACCAACCAGTCTACCTTACCCCATACGAATGCCACCTTGGTGGGAGAATTGTGGTTTTTTAATTTTCCTCCATTATATTCTGAACCCACCTTTGACAACCACTATTAGCTTAGAAAAGCCTCTTAACCTCTTTCAACCTCAGTTTTGTTATCTCTGAAACCTTATATCGGAGAAGGCAAAGGCAAGCCACTCTAGTACTCGCCTAGAAAATCCCATGGATGGAGCAGCCTGGTAGGCTGCAGTCTGTGGGGTCGCTAAGGGTAGGACACGACTGAGTGACTTCACTTTCGCTTTTCACTTTCACACGTTGGAGAAGGAAATGGAAACCCACTCCAGTGTTCTTCCCTGGAGAATCCCAGGGATGGGGGAGCCTGGTGGGCTTCCGTCTATGGGGTCACACAGAGTCGGACACGACTGAAGTGACTTAGCAAAAAAAAAAAAAACCTTATATATACCTCAAAAGCTTTGTATGAAGAATGGATGAATATTTCTTTACAGCTCGTGGCTCCAACTCTGAGGTTCCCTTTGCTGGTGTATTAGTCAGGGTTCTACAGAGAAACAGACCAATAGGTTGTGTGTATATTTGAGTGCAGATAGATGATGGATAGATGGATAGATCGGGAGATAGACTCATCATAAGGAACTGGCTCCTTATGGCAAGCAAGCCCAGTGATCTGCAGAGTGAGGCAGCAAGCTGAGACTCAGGGGCACTGATGGTAGAGTTCCGGTCTGAAGGCAGGCAGAACTCGAGACCCAGGAAGAGATGATGTTTCAATTAAAGTCTGAAGGTAGGAAAAAGGCTGATGTTCCAGTTTGAATGCAGTCAGCCAGAAAGAATTTTCACTTCCTTAGGATGGTCAGCCTTTTTACTCTATTTAAATTTTCAACTGATAGGATAAAGCTCACTGCAGTTGGGAAGGCAATCTGCTTTACTCAGCCTATCTAGTTAAGTGTTGATCTGACATAAAGACACACCAAAACACCTTGAATGATGTTTGACTCAGTATGTGGGTACCCTGTGGCCCAGTCAAGCTGACATGTAAAATTACTCTTCACATCTGGCAAAATTAAATATGCCAAACCTGAGCCAACTTAGGCCAGAAGATACATGGGGGAAAATTCATGTACACATTTCTAATTTTTATGAGAAATTTTTATCTCAGGTAGTTCACATTTTGTTATTCAAACTTACAATCAATGTGCCTGAAAATCACCATTAATGTGGCATAAATCATTAAAAATATGGGAACTTACAAAGGAAATTTAAGAAACCATAGCATAATAAAATTAATTTTAATTTTTGGGTAAGTTGATTGAGAATTTAATTAAGGGTAAGCCAGTATGCTGGAGAAGGCAATGGCAACCCAATCCAGTACTCTTGTCTGGAAAATCTCATGGACGGGGGAGCCTGGTAGGCTGCAGTCTATGGGGTCGCTAAGAGTCAGACATGACTGAGCGACTTCACTTTCCCTTTTCCCTTTCATGAACTGGAGAAGGAAATGGCAACCCACTCCAGTGTTCTTGCCTGGAGAATCCCAGGGACGGCGGAGCCTGGTGGGCTGCCGTCTATGGGGTCGCACAGAGTCGGACACGACTGAAGCGACTTGGCAGCAGCAGCAAACCAGTATACCTATAGTATAAAGTTAACAGAGTCAAAGAAACAACTCTCAAAAAAAAGAAGAGCTGTGTTTCTAATTTATTAAATTCCCTCCATGTTAAGATCTACTTATAGCATACTATATAAGCAACCCAGTAAATATAATTTACTCAGCTTTTTCAAAAAGATTTCTGATAAGTTTCCTTCTAACAGATTGCCGAAGGAAGAAGTCACTAGAGAATAGGGGGCAGAATACTGCCAAGCGCTGCTGTGAAAGGCCGTAGAAGCAGTCTTAGTGAACAGCTGTGCTTGAGAGTGAAGTTAATAATTAGACACCCAGGAGTCCAGCATTGGTTCTGGCACTGTTCAATACAGTGTATTTAATGAGGAGGAGGAGATACTGAGAGGCATATAGGGTCTGACTGCCAACTCTGCAATGACTGCTGTAGGTAAGTAGAGGATATCAGTCAAGAATAATGAAAGTGACCACATGCTTGGTATTCTGGCAAAAATGAAAGCACCTGAAATTCAACTTGTATCAATTGTCATTCCAGCAGAAATTAAATCAAATCTCTCTGAAATCTCTTCTTGGAAGTACTAGTTAAAAGAAGATCTAACGTCTACCTGAATAGACAAGAGACAAGACAGGAATGCAGTTACAACAAATAAAGCAGTTACACAAATGCTGTTGTACAAATAAGAAATTTAACAAGTTATCTATGAGTTTCTGTAAAATTGTAGTAACAAAGACAGCTGAGTTTTGGTTTCATTTGAAGGAGTCATTTTGAAGATGGATTCAGGAAGAAAGAAAATGATTCCATGATATTGAGAAGAAAAGTCATTGGTGTAAAACCATACAGGATTAAAGCTACTTTGGGTGATCGTTGGATATTCTCATTAGCCTGCATTGCTCTAGGATTACAGCCTGTGGCACAAATGAATTCATGTGGAATTCACATTTCCATGCCTATTATCCTTTACTCATACAGCCTCAAAATCTTCAGGGTTTCCTGGAGAGCTGAATGGAAGACTAGTATCAATCCTTTCCTATTTTCTTATCGATATGTCCTGTGCTATCTTGTGCCCAAGAGCCGGGAAAAAGGCACACTGCACCATTAGAACCAGTGTGTGGGTGCTTTCATGAGAAGCCTGAATGCCTAATGTTCCCTTAGCACTTCTCAAACTGCTTAAGCATGGTCATGAACTTCTGCAACCACATGAGTTTTATGAAAGCTTCTATGTTTCGAAATCGATCACAGAATTACTTTTGGTCCCATGTGCTTTTCCAGAATTTTGCCACTCTCTCATCGAGAAAGTGCCCTGTATCCTCCCCTTAAACCTGGGAAGCTTCTGGCTGTCGAGAGCAACAGAGTAAAGCAGCAATGATGCTATATGACTTCCAAGACTAGATCACGGAAGGGACACAGCCTCCTCCTGACTCCCCTTTAGAACCCTGGCACTCACAACCCAGCCACCATATTGTGAGGAAACACTGCTCACACAGAGCGGATGCTTGTTTCCACCAGGAGCCTTAGCTGAGGTTCCAGCTTACAGCCAGCATGAATTGCTAGATGTGTAAAAAGAGAGATCTTCAGCTCCTTCCAGGCTATACCTTTAGAAAGGCCGTAGCTGACACCTAGTTGAGCAGCAATGAGTTATCCCTGCCAAACCCTGCACAAAATGCAGAAAAGTGAGCAAAAGAAATGCTGTTAGTGCTTTAAGCCTCTATTTTGGGGTGGTTTGTTATACAGCACTACATAGCAAAAACAATTCTCCTTCATCAGAGCCTCACATATTTCAGCACAGAACTGAGGAGAATACCAACATCCCCAATTCTGTGCGGACTTTTGAACATAAATTCCAAGCATATGTCTGCCCAAATACTAAAGATGCTGTCATGATAGCAAGCCTCTCAGTTTCTACTTTAGACTCTAAATAAGAAGCAGCTGAAGATCCTTGGCCAGGCATCATGCTGTCATCTTCATCTCACTATTTCTCCCCAGGGAACATTAACCCTAAATTTCCTCTTGGCAGATTCCTCTCTTGCATGTATTTTGGCTCATGTAAATAAATGCCTAGAGATATAAAGAACATTTCAGATGGAATAACCAGACTGACTGAAAATGAAAACCCCACTTCAAGCCCAAACCTACTCTCACTATTTTTAATTAATTAATTTTAATTGGAGGATAATTAGTTTGCAACATGGTTTTTGCCATATAAACCATCTTTGAGAAAGAAACCTTCTAAATGCCTGTGATTTCATTTTCTGTCATGGTGATGTCATTTTACATGGAATAAAGTGATCAGGAAATACAAATAAGAATAAACTAGACTTTGGAGAGAAAAACTTTCTTGTCAGAAGTGCACTTTATGAACATGATGGGGCTACAGTAGAAGAAACTTCAGGAATTTTGATAGTTTTTAGAAAGCTCTCATGCTACCAGTTCAACACCTAATGAGGTAAAATGGGAGGGTTACAGAAAAAAACCTCTTTATGCTTTATAAAACTAAGAAAAAGCATCAGCTAAAGGGCTCTACAATAGTCAATTAGAGAAGCCTTGAAAGAGTATTCAAATAAGAGATCAGGAAGTGAACAAATCTCTTACTAAGAAATGAATGGGATCTAATATTTACTAAAAAACTGTGTAACTCTCCCTCCCCCGCCCCATAAGACTGTGTATAACTTTTATGGCAGAGGATTTTCCAACACAAAGACTGTATTTCAAGAGAGCTAACTGAGATATTCAGAATTTGAAGTAGGTACAGTGATTTTATATTTGCCATTTTGCTAAACTAATCTCACTCAGCAATAAAAATTAAAGAAATGTAAATTTATATTCAAAATAAATAAACACTTGAAAAGCATAGATAAATATAGTGGCCTATAATATCTCATATATCCATTTTAATAGGTTCATTTGGGGCTATGTTTGCTTTACAATTTCTAAAAAATTATGGGTTTTTAATTTAATATCTAATTATAGCTAATAATAACTGTAGCTTTAAGTTATTCAGAACTCAATGGAGACAGTTGCTGTACTAATTGCTGAAAGTATTTCACTTCATACTCACAACAACCCTTTGTTGTTGCTATCACAACAAGGTAGATACTGTTACTATTATTTATTATCTCTAGAGGGCTTCCCTGGTGGTCCAGATGGTAAAGAATCTGCCTGCAATGTAGGAGACCCACCGGCAGTCCCTGGGTCAGCAAGATCCCCTGGAGAAGGGAATGGAAATCCACTCCAGTATTCGTTATCTCTAGACTAAAAGAACTGCCAACAAAGGTAAGTCTAGTCAAAGCTATGGTTTTTCCAGTAGTCGTGTGTGGATGTGAGAGTTGGAATATAAAGAAAGCTGAGCACCAAAGAAATGGTGCTTTTGAACTGTGTGCTGGAGAAGACTCTTGAGAGTCCCTTGGACTGCAAGGGGATCAAATCAGTCAATCCTAGAGGAAATCAATCCTGAATATTCATTGAAGGACTGATGCTGAAGCTGAAGCTCTAATACTTTGGCCACCTGATGCAAAGAACTGACTCACTGGAAAAGACCCTGATGCTGGGAAAGATTGAAGGCAGGAGTAGACAGGGATGACAGAGGATGAGATGGTTGGATGGCATCACCGACTCAATGGACATGAGTTTAAGCAAGCTCCGGGAGTTGGTGATGGACAGGGAATCCTGGTATGCTGCAGTCCATGGGGTCACAAAGAGTTGGACGCGACTCGGAATGACTGAGCGACTGAACTGAAAAAAAAATGAAATAACTTACCCAGCATCTCACAGTGGGGTAGAACCAGTCATCTAAGGCAGGTCTGTCTGATCCCAAAACTTCCCTATGTTCTGAGCTCCTATAGTAAAGTCCTCCTGTAGGCAGTTATTGGACTGTGGCATCAAAATGTCTGTGTTTAAAAATGTCTTGTACACATCAATTAATAAGACACTACAGCTGAGTCCAGTTCTGATTGTTCCTATCCACTCACTGCCTCCCTCCCAGAAAAGAAACCAGTTATCTTCTGTCTCCCCTGTAACAAGCACCTTACCATTCTGCCTCAGTGGTCTTGATTTTCCTGTGTATCACAGGAGTGAGATCTAGGACCCAGAACTTTAGAGGTAACAGGACAGAAATTTCATTCTGGAAAAAAGATCCCATCCATGGCAACTCTCACCACACACACTTCAGAACTCTGTCCATCTCCAAATTTCTCTTTTACTTTTTAAAAAATTTTCTTAAGAACATATTCAAAATACACTCAAGCCAATGTAATGACACTTTCCTCTTATTTAAAAGATCAGACAGTTTGGCTTTTAGAAAAGGGAGTAATGGTAGGCAAATTCCAAGCATAGAAATTTCTAACTAGTTTTGGCAGAAAGGACATTTCAGTCTGCCAAGTACTGAGCTATAAAATCACCAATAACTAGCTTTACATGATCAGCAGTGTCAGAAACTTAAGCTTAATGCAAATGTACATTTTGCACTTTATCGAAAGGTGAATCAATCTTGTCTATTAGCCAGAACAATTTATCCTTAAGATGCCACATATTTTAACAATTGAAAATTTTGTTATTTAATATACATCTTTCAGACAACATTTGTAGGAGGGCTGACTAGGTTCCCTGGTGGCTCAACCAGTAAATAATCTGCCTACAATGAAGGCAACCTAGGTTCAATCCCTGGGTTGAGAAGATCCCATGGAGAAGGAATGGCTACCCACTCCAGTATTCTTGACTGGAAAATTCCATGGACAGAGGAGCCTGGTGGGCTACAGTCACGGAGCCACAAAGAGTCAGACATGACTGAGTGACTAACAATAGAAACTCACAAATAAAAGAATATTATCAAACCGACTTCATAGATGTTCCAGAGGATGTGACCGAGGTTGACTGTGGAAAGTGACAATAATCTTTCACATGAACCTTTGCAATGCAACTTTGCAGCTCTTCCTATAAAGAGGAAGCATCTATTTACTCTGTCTTTATATCTATACTGGACTTATGGCTTATTTGATCAATAAAACATGGCAGAAGTAAAGTTTTGTCAATTCCAAGCCTATGAAATAAAAGACTGGCAGCTTCCACTTTAACTGTTGAGACCAAACCCAGCCACCATTAAAAATAGCTCAGACTGGGATAATATAAGAATAATAAGAGACTGTGAAAAGAAAGGTCCCAGCCTTTAACCACTTCAGATATATAGATGAGGTCACATTAAACCTTCTAGTTCCAACTCAGAAGACCTCTCAGATGAATGAAAAGCATAAGTGATGTCAAGTAAGAGCAGCACAAGCGTTCTAAAGCCAGACCACAGAATTGTGAGGCACACTAAAACATTAAGTCACTAAGTTTTGGGATGGTTCATTATCCACAATGAATAGTCAACACAGTGAAATAATGCAAAAATAAGTTTGGCTCTTGTTGTCATAGTCCCCAAATACCATTAATTAAATGTGATTTTCAAAGTTTAATCATGTCAAGATTAGTCCCCCAAATTAATATACATGTTTACGTTGACAGATTAATTGGCATTCTTGTTCAGTGTCAGCTATAGACCAGACATTATACCTTACTCTTATCAATAGATAATAAATAATATTGTAACCTGCATTCTGTATTGATTACCTTGCCTGAAAGAACTGGTCTGTTGCTTAACCACTTGTTTTGGCTTTGATTTTTTCTCTGAAGCACAAATGTCAGATTTTCCCATATCCCTCCAGTGGATGAAAGGGGAACCCATCCCAGGTGTAAAAGCTTTGAGTCACACTCCAGGGTGGGGGGGTTCAAAATTTAAAACCTTTAAAATAGAGTCATGTTTCATGAGAAAGGCAATAAATACTGAGGGGGAAAAAAAAACTTGTACTGAATTTAATTTACAATCCAGTCACACTTGAGCCACCAGTGTAACTTAGTTAAGAACTAAACACAACCTTGAGGGGTCACTGGTTCAGTGTTTTTTAAAAGCTGTTTTTAATCCACAGATGTTTTCTTTCTTTCCCTTATGCCTTATTTTTCCCCAAAGCAAAACAATTAAAGAATTCTCCAGCTTAATAATGATTTGGTTAAGAAGTATTTTATTCAAATATTCAAAATTGTAAGTGGAAGCATAACTTTTTTTTCTTTCAGGTAATCTTTTGCAGTGGTGTGTGGTAAATGTTTAAAGAGCAGTTATCAGGGGAAGAATGTGCACATATATACATAAATATAATTTCCTATAAGTTTGTTAAAAGGTTTGTCACAAAATTTATGAAAAATAACATACAAAATACTATTATTGTAAATTACACAGCCAGTGCTTCCATTAATGTTTGCAAAAGTCTTTTCTCCATAGCCAACCTATGGGGAAAGTTCACTTATTATTTGACAGAGAGTCCAGTCATTCTTTTCTCAAAAAATTTATCATTAAATAGGACATGTGATGTACAATTAAACTAATTCTCACTTTTGTACAAATTCTAAGCATAAAATTAAACCTTCTTTCACCTTCAGCACTAGACATGGTTTTCTTCCTCTAGACATTTTCTTAAGCCTAGACAATCAACAAAACAATGACTCAAACCTTTATTATAGCACTTATCAGTTTCTGTGATGAATACTCTCGCCGTGGCTGGATTCTACCAGCATGACATCACTGAATTCGGACCTGGAAGGATGTATGCAGTAGCACACCATTAAATAGCTTTTCCACATTCAAAGATGTAAGTAGCCTTAAGAAGTCAGTAAAATCCTGAGAAAGGGATGAGGTTAGGACATTTACTACCTTTGCATTTAATATAATCTTCTTAATTTTAACTCTGTATAATTTAAATAGTGATTATGATTAATGGTTTGTAAAATTTTGTGAGCCTGTATCAACCGGATCCAGTATATACTGTTTATGAGCAGTTGGGTGAAGGTTGTTATTTTTGTTTTAATTTCTAAAGAAGAAAATAATTTCTCATCAAGGCTATCTTTAGGCTAAAGTTAGACCCAAGCAGAAAGGAACAGGACAAGAGAATTAAATTTTGAAATGGAAAATTCATAGCTTTGTATGTGGCTATGAATTTTTTTTTACTTTAATATCTTATATTCCTATTTTCTTATTCTGTTCTTTGAGGATATACAAAATAAATGGATTTGACATATATACAAATCTGTTCCATCACAAGCTCAATACCTATTTGACTGTGACAACTGTAGTTCTTAAAATATGGTTTTATTTTTCATTATCCAATGACAAAACTCCTAAAATAAGGGATTCAGTTCAGTTCAGTTCAGTCGCTCAGCCGTGTCCGACTCTCCGCGACCCCATGAATCACAGCACGCCAGGCCTCCCTATCCATCACCAACTCCCGGAGTTCACTCAAACTCATGTCCACAGAGTCGGTGATGCCATCCAGCCATCTCATTCTCTATCGTCCCCTTCTCCTCCCGCCCCCAACCTTTCCCAGCATCAGAGTCTTTTCCAGTGAGTCAACTCGTCGCATGAGGTGGCCAAAGTATTGCAGTTTCAGCTTTAGCATCAGTCCCTCCAGTGAACACCCAGGATCAATCTCCCTTAGAATGGACTGGTTGGGATAAAGATGAACAATTTGAATTTAGGAAGAAGAGTGATATATAAAAGGAAAATGCTTAAAATAATGAATATCAACATTAAAACATCCTCGATTCAATCTAATAACAGCATAAGTCCAGACAGTGGTCATGCCTCAGAGACAAGCAGCCTCCATCCAGTCCGACAAACCCACAAGTCCAGAAACCCTTGTGCTCTTCTCTCTCCCCTGATCAGATAAAAACCTTCCTGATTCCTAACGCCAGGCTCCAGGATGGAATAGGCTGAGATGAATGCCTCTGACACTCTAGCACTGAAGCTATGCTCAGGAGAACTCCTAAAGAACTCATTAACACTCAGGTTAATATACTATTTGGCTGCTAAAGTATCCAGAGAATGCTCCTCTGTATTTACCAGTTGAACACTCAAAACCTCCACAAAGACAGGACATATTCAAGTTGGAATTTTCACACTTAACTCTGGCCAAGTTTCTAGGTGAAAAGCTAAGCCCTGATTTAAGTAAATTCTTTTATTTCCTTGGCTTTTTTTTTTTTTTTTTTGGCTGCAGGCACATGGTTTCTCTGGGACCTTCTTTGAGAGTAAAATGCTTTTTTTGCTTTAAAGTCATTTATGGCCTTTACCTTCATTTCCTGTGTTTTGGTCTTTGCATGTCTTTCCAACCCTCGTTCCTAAACCGTAATTTCACTGAGAAAAGAAAGGTTGTCTTACTCTTCTTTGTGTCCTCTAAAGGTCTTAGAGAAATGTAGTGCACAAATAGGGCTTCCCTGGTGGCTCAGATGGTAAAGAATCTGCCTGCAATGCAGAAGACCCAGGTTCAATCCCTGGGTCAGGAAGATCCCCTAGAAAAGAAATTGGCTACCGACTACAGTATTCTTGCCTAGAGAATTCCATGGACAGAGGAGCCTGGCAAACTCCACAACTCAGCAACTAACACACACAAACACACATTGCATAAATCATAATCAGTGTTCTGTAAGGTATCTTGCAGGACTCATGTTAAGGCAAGGCCTGAGCTCTTTGGCTTATATTTTACAGAAGCACAAGACCGAAGAGTGTCCAACTTACTAGTTCCTTTTTTTAAGAAGCAAACCTTTTTCTTACCTTTTGGCCACACCTCACAGCATGTGGGATCTTAATTCAATGACCAGGGATTGAACCCATGCCTCCTGCATTGGAAGGTTAAGTCTCAACCACTGGGCCACCCGGAAAGCCCTTCATTCTTTCCTTTTATGTCCAGGTGAAACAAGTACCTTAATCAAGTAAATAAATCTTGTATTTATTTAAAGATGTTTTTCCTGTGTGAATGGAGTGTTTTTTATTTGACAAATAGATGAAGCACAGTATCAGGAAACAGAAATTTCGAGCAGGTCAATTACAGGTGTCAAAACGAAGTTTAGAAAAAGCATAAACCAACTTCAGTGACGAATTAAAGAGAATGAATATTTTATGATCTTTCAGGGTAAATATTGTAGCTGGCGAATTCAAGTCATGTTAGAGATTTTTGCCTCTTTACCTTCAGTTTGTAGACTGCTTTCTCTATATGGTTGTCTCTTATTAATATATGAAACACTGAGGACACAAAGATTAGTAAAATATTGACCCTCTGTTTAAGAAGCCACAGTCAGAAAAGAAACTTCATTCCTGACTAGGAAGAAACTGCCAGTATTTCTGTGTCGAGCCAGGAGAACAGCATGGAAAGCATATGGAACATTTACTCTGTGCTAGACACTGGCCAGGTGCTTTGTACGCATTCTCTCATTTGCTGTCACGCTTCTTGGGCGCTACGTCACTACTGTGCTGGCTTATATGGTGGTGGGTCTGATCTTCCCAGTAGGCAAAGAAACTCTTGTCTTTAATGCTTCCATAGTATCTTAGCAAAGTAAGTAAAATCTGAATGAAACATCTTCCAAACTGAATTTTATTTTCTAGTAGGCAAAGAATTGCTTCTTTTACCTCCTTTAGATTTTTTTCTTCATTCATCCTTCTTTATAGTTTCCTTTTCAATTCTATGCCAACTCTCTTTTAAAAGTTCTTAACATCCCACTCACCTCCCAAATGCTCTTCATACTTGTGTATTATATGCATTCATGTTTTGTCCATCATCACTCTGATAATAGTAGATATGTATTTAGTGATTATATTTATAAATTTTCCCTCTATATATTCTTATATTTTAAATTCAAATGATACTAAATGACCAAATATTTAAGAGGAGATATAATGCTTGTGTAAGCCCACTAGGTCAAAGGTATTACATAATAAATTAGTCATCATTGGTACTGTAATAATCTTTCCTCCCAAATTACCCCAAACTCAGTGACTTAAGAGTATTTATTTTTCTTGCCAATGGGTCTGTGAATTGACTAAGTCATCTTTGCATCAGGTTGAAGTTTGGAGTTTCAGGATTTCCCCACCTATATTCATTATAGATCATTCTAGGTTGAAGGGACAATGAGTTCTCAGGGCATGCTATATTCATGACAGATCATAAGTGTGAAAGAATAAGCTCTAAGGTTTCTCTTAAGGCCTTAACTTAAAACTGGCACACTGTCATACCTGCCCTCATTTCATCCACCAAAATGAGCTGCAGGATGAAGCCCAGATCAGTGGGTAACAAGTGTATGCCACCCACTCTTGTGCATTGCAATACCACATGGTGGAAGAGAATAAAGACTGGGGAGCAATCCAGTCCACAACACATGATTCATCTCAGTTATTCTCCATGTAGGGAGGTGTTATACCTCCATGATAAATATGAGTAAGCTGAGGCTCTGAGAAATTGAATATACAATTCAAAGTCATAAAGCAAATTACAAGGTAAGTAGTAATTGGAATAAGGTACAGTTTTGACTTCATAAACCACATATTATTTTCATGATAACAGCAATCTCTTTTATAATGCTTATATTATTATTTTTGAAAAGAATAGAAAAGTTGAGATTTCTCAGGTGATGAAGATCTTTTCGCTGTAAAATGGATAAAGATACAAATAAAAATGAAGTCAATAGCATCAATCACTCCTCTGTTCTTAGGCCTAGAAATGAAATGAAATTGGACTCTCTTTCCATTGTTACATAAATTATCTATTGTGGATGCAGTCACTGGAGTCTACACAGCTGCTGCTGCTAAGTCGCTTCAGTCATGTCCGACTCTGTGCGACCCCATAGACAGCAGCCTACCAAGCTCCTCCATCCCTGGGATTCTCCAGGCAAGAACACTGGAATGGATTGCCATTACTTTCTCCGAGTCTACACAGCATATACTGTTAATTAGCCATGTGTGGTGCTTAAAAAAAGCCTTTCATGAGGCTTATAAAGTAAATTTAACTTTCTCTTTCTACATAAAGAAGTACTGTAAAAAAAAAAGTGACTACAGTAACACTGGGATAGCAATTTTAATACAGTTCTTCAAAAACAAAGATGAGAACCAATAGAAGGCAAATTTTCATTAATATTCTATGAATTGGGAGATAATTTATTGTGACTTAAAGTTTATGTTCAATGAGAGGATCACCTTAGACCAACACATCCACGTGAAATGCCTTCTCTACAGAGAAGGGGTTTATACTCATGGCTTTGGCTTCTAAGCAATATTCTCTAATGCATTGTTTTCCAAATTTGTCATGTCTTAAAAATCACCTTGGTTTGCTTGTTAAAATTACAGATTACCAGGTTACTTAGCTGAAGAAACTGATTTAGCAGAGTACACTCTGGAAACTTGAATTTTTAAACATTGTTCCTGATAGTTCTCATGATCAAACAAATATGGTGGTTAATGCATCAAAAAACTCAGTAGCTTTAAGGGAGCCATTATACCAATTCTCTAAAATCTCAAGATGGAAGTTGAGAAAATACTTCCCAACTCATTCTGTGAGACTAGTCTTACCCTAACACCAAAACTAAAAAAAGACTTCACAAGACAAGGAAACTACCAATTAATATCTCTCATGAATATAAATGGAAAAATCCTTAACAAAATATTAGCAAATTAAATTCAACAATGCATAAATACATACAACCAAGAGGGATTTATATCAGGTATATAAGGCTGATTCAAATTTTGAAAATCAATTAACAAAATCCACTACATCAACAGACCAAAAAACAGAAAAGAAAAAGCTCACATGATCACATCAATAAACGCAGAAAAAGCATTTGACAAAACCCATTATCTCTGGGAGATGGTGAAGGATAGAGAAGCCTGGAGTGCTGCAGTCCATGGAGTCACAAAGAGTTGAACACAACTGAGCAACTGAATAACAAGGAAAACATACCTATGAATAATAAAACCTCTCATTAAACTACAGATAGAGGGAGAATTTCTCAACTTGATATAGACTATCTGTAAAACCCTATGGCTAGTATTATACTTAATGGTGAGAAACTCAAAGCTTCCTTATTAATATCAGGTAAAGGCAAGGATGCCCCTTCTCATCACTCCTTTTCAACATTATGCTGAATGTCCTTGCTAATTCAATAAAGCAAAAAAAAAAAAAAAAAGGGAAATAAAATATACACAGATTGAGAGGGAACATAAAGCTATCTTTGTTCATACGTGGCATGACTGTCAATATAGAAATGTAAAAAAAAAAAATAAAAATTAGTCCCAGAGGTTTCAGGATACAGAGTTAGTATGCTAGGGTCGGTTGATTTTCCTTTATCAATAATGAACCAGGGGAAATTGAAATTTAAAATGTTCAGTTCAGTTCAGTCATTCAGTCGTGTCCAATTCTTTGTGACCCCATGATTCACAGCACGCCAGGCATCCCTGTCCATCACCAACTCCTGGAGTTCACTCAAACTCATGTCCATTGAGCCAGTAATGCCATTCACCCATCTCATTCTCTGTCGTCCCCATCTCCTCCTGCCCCCAATCCCTCCCAGAATCAGAGTCTTTTCCACTGAGTCAACACTTCGCATGAGGGTGCCAAAGTATTGGAGCTTCCACTTCAGCATCTGTCCTTCCAATGAACACACAGGACTGATCTCCTTTAGAATGGACTAGTTGGATCTCCTTGCAGTCCAAGGGACTCTCAAGAGTCTTCTCCAACACCACAGTTCAAAAGCATCCATTCTTCAGCACTCAGCTTTCTTCACAGTCCAAATCTCACATCCATACATGACCACGGGAAAAACCATAGCCTTGACTAGATGGAACTTGGTTGGCAAAGTAATATTTCTGCTTTTTAATATGCTATCTAGGTTGGTCATAACTTTCCTTCCGAGGAATAAGCGTCTTTTAATTTCATGGCTGCAATCAGCATCTGCAGTGATCTTGGAGCCCCAAAAAATAAAGTCTGACACTGTTTCCACTGTTTCCCCATCTATTTCCCATGAAGTGATGGGACCAGATGTCATGATCTTCGTTTTCTGAATGTTGAGCTTCAAGCTAACCCTTTCACTCTCCTCTTTCACTTTCATCAAGAGGCTTTTGAATTCCTCTTCACTTTCTGCCATAAGGGTGGTGTCATCTGCATATCTGAGGTTATTGATATTTCTCCCGGCAATCTTGATTCCAGCTTGTGCTACTTCCAGCCCAGCGTTCCTCATGATGTACTCTGCATAGAAGTTAAATAAGCAGGGTGACAATATACAGCCTTAACGTACTCCTTTTCCTATTTGGAACCAGTCTGTTGTTCCATGTCCAGTTCTAACTGTAGCTTCCTGACCTGCATACAGGTTTCTCAAGAGGCAGGTCAGGTGGTCTGGTATTCCCAATTCTTTCAGAATTTTCCACAGTTTATTGTGATCCACAGAGTCAAAGGCTTTGGCATAGTCAATGAAGTAGAAATAGATGTTTTTCTGGAACTCCTTGCTTTTTCTATGATCTAGCGGATGTTGGCAATTTGATCTCTGGTTCCTTTGTCTTTTCTAAAACCAGCTTGAACATTTGGAAGTTCATAGTTCACATGCTGCTGAAGCCTGGCTTGGAGAATTTTGAGCATGACTTTACTAGCGTGTGAGATGAGTGCAATTGTGTGGTAGTTTGAGCATTCTTTGGCATTGCCTTTCTTTGGGATTGGAATGAAGACTGACCTTTTCCAGTCCTGTGGCCACTGCTGAGTTTTCCACATTTGCTGGCATATTTAGTGCAGCACTTTCACAGCATCATCTTTCAGGATTTGAAATAGCTCAACTGGAATTTCATCACCTCCACTAGCCTTTTTCCTCGTGACGCTTTCTAAGGCCTACTTGACTTCACATTCCAAGATGTCTGACTGTAGGTGAGTGATCACACCATTGTGATTATCTTGGTCGTGAAGATCTTTTTTGTACAGTTCTTCTGTGTATTCTTGCCACCTTTTCTTAATATCTTCTGCTTATGTTAGGCCCATACCATTTCTGTCCTTTATGGAGCCCATCTTTGCATGAAATGTTCCCTTGGAATCTCTGATTTTCTTGAAGAGATCTCTTGTCTTTCATATTCTGTTGTTTTCCTCTATTTCTTTGCCTTGATGGCTGAGGAAGGCTTTCTTATCTTACCTTGCTATTCTTTGGAACTCTGCATTCAGATGTTTATATCTTTCCTTTTCTCCTTTGTTTTTCACTTCTCTTCTTTTCACGGCTATTTGTAAGGCCTCCTCAGACAGCCATTTTGGTTTTTTGCATTTCTTTTCCGTGGGAATGGTCTTGGTCCCTGTCTCTTGTACAATGTCACAACCTCCTGTACAATGTCACAAACCTCCGTCCATAGTTCATCAGGCACTCTATCTATCAAATCTAGTCCCTTAAATCTATTTTTCACTTCCACTGTATAATCATAAGGGATTTGATTTAGGTCATATCTGAATGGTCTACTGGTTTTCCCTACTTACTCAATATCCTGGCCAATTATTTTATGGATATTGACAAACTGTTTATATGGTTTGGCAAAAGACCCAGAGTAGCCAACACTACACTGAAGAAGAAAAAACTTGAAGAACTGACATTACTTGACATCATGGCTTACTATAAAATTATGGCAATCAAGATAGTATGGCATTGCCAAAAGAATAAACAGGTTGATCAGTGGGAAAGAATGAAAAGCATGGAAATAGATTCACATAAATAAAGCCAACTGATCCTTGAAAAGGGAACAAAAGCAATACAATGGAGCAAAGGTAGCCTCTTACAAATGGTACTGGAAAAACTGGACAAAAAATGAATTTGGACACAGACCTTACACCTTTTACAAAAATTAACTCACAGTGGATCACCTACTTAAACTTTAAATGGAAAAGTGTAAAACTCCTTAGAAGATAACATAGGTGAACCTGGATAACCTTGGGTATGGTGATGAATTTTTAGATACAACACCAGAGACATAATTCATGAAAGAAATAATTCACTAGAATATTGAATTTGTCTCACTGAAAGACAATGAGAAGAGATTGACAAGACAAGCCACAGACTGAAAGAAAGTATTTGCAAAAGATAAATTTATTAAAGACTGCTATCCAAAGATTTTAGCACTCAACAATATATGAAAACAACTAAAAATGGGCCAAAGACATTAACAGACACCTCACCAAAGAAGCAATGGAAATGACAAAAAAGTAATTGAAAAGAAGCTCTACATTACATGCCATCAAGGAAATGAAAATCCCACTGCATACCTATTAAAATGGCCAAAGTCCAAGACAACCAAATTCTGCTGAGGATGTGGAGCAACAAGAACTATTATTCATTGCTAACTGGAATGTAAAATGATGCAACCACTATGGAAAACAACTTAGTAGTTTTGCATACAATTAAAAATACTCATCCAGGCTGGATGAATCACAAGATGGAATCAAGAGTGCCAGGAGAAATATCAAAAATCTTCGATATGTAGATGATACCACTCTCATGGCAGAAAGTGAAGAGGAACTAAAGAACCTCTTAATGAGGGTGAAAGAGAGTGAAAAACCTGACTTAAAACTCAACATTCAGTAAACTAAGATTATGGCATCTGGTCCCATCACTTTATGGAAAATAGAAAAGGAAAAAGTGGAACAGTGACAGGTTTTATTTTTTTGGGCTCCAAAATCACTGCAGCCATAAAATTAGAAGATGCTTCCTCCTTGGAAGAGAAGCTATAACCCTAGACAGCTTATTAAAAAAAGACATCACTTTGCTGACAAAGGTCTGTATAGTCAAAACTATGATTTTTCCATTAGTCATGTAAGGATGTGAGAGAGTTGGACCATAAAGAAGGCTGAGGAGCTAAAAATTGATACTTTCAGGTTGTGGTGCTGGAAGAAGACTCTCAAGAGTCCCTTTGACAGCAAGGAGATCAAACCAGTCAATCCTAAAGAAAATCAACCCTGAATATTCATTGGAAGGACTGATGGCAGCTGAAGCTCTGATACTTTGGCCACATGATACAAAAGAGCCGACTCATTGGAAACAACTCTGAGGCTGGGAAAGATTGAGGGCAGGAGGAGAAGGAGCAACAGAGGATGAAATGGTTCGATAGCATCACAGACTCATTGGACATGAATCTGAGCAAACTCCAGAAGACAGTGGAAGACAGAGCCTGGCATGCTGCCCATGGGTTTGCTAAGAGTCAGACACAACTTAGCAACCGAAAAACAACAATAATGACAACAAAAACAAACAACAACAAAAATAAAGTGGGCTATCTAACTATGAAAAGACATGGAGAAAAGTGCACATTATTAACTGAAAGAAGCCAATACGAAAAGGTTACATAATATATTATTCCAAATATATGACATTCTGGAAAAGACCATGGAGACAGTAAAAAAGATCAGTGGTTGCCAGGGGTGTGGGCAGGAGGAGAGATGAACAGTCAAAAGTTTTTAAAGGCAATGAAAATACTCTATATGATTTTATAATAATGTATATATGATATTGTCCACTTTTTGAAACTGTGAGTCCAGAACACTGAGTGAACTCTGAGGTAAACAGTGATTATGATATATCAATGGAGGCTCATTTTTTTATAAAACTGTACCATTCTGGTAAGTGATGCTGAGAATAGGGAGGCTATGCCTTTATGAGGGTAAAGGGCATATGGGAAATTTCTATACCTTCCTTTTAATTTAATTGTAAACATAAAACAGCTCTACAAAAATAAAGTGTTTTTTTTTTAAACTGAAAATTTCAAAACCAAAAAACTAAGCAGTCATGATTTATGTTGTATGATTGTTCTTCACAGCATTTACATTTTAGAGAAAAGCTGATATTTTAAGAATTTGTCTCACATTATTCTTAAGCATTTTCTGTTTTCTAACTTGAAAGTTATACTGTAAATGCATTTTGAATTGCCATTATGTTCTTGTAATTTTATTTGGAGGAAGTCATGAAGTTTTCTAAATCTTGAATTTTGTGTGTGTATATCCAGTTGTTTAAATTCTCTCATACGTCATCCTATTTTCCTTTTTTTTTTTCTGTTTCTTTTCCATTGCTTGATCTTTTACCTCTTGGCCCAGATTCTCCTACAGCATCCTCCTGAGTTCCTCTCCAAACTACATGGATGCAAGTAACTTCACGTGGTTACCCTCTTCCCTATGCACTGCATCCCTCCTTCAGATAATAGCAGCTGCCTTTTTCTGCATTCTCTCTCAATAGATTGAGGCATGAGCATCGTATGTTGATTATTAACACAAAATTAATATAGAAACAGGAAAATCTGGTGGGATGACAAGTAGTTCAATATCTGAAAAAGGAATATCAGAAAATGCTATAATCATGTCAGAATTGTATTGAGATTAAATTTAAGGTAGGGTTGGAATTGGATTTATTTTTAAACCAAATCTCTTCTTGTGGCCATTTGTGGACTATGTGCATGATCCACTGAATGCCAGTTTGAAATGAGATAATGTATCTTCCATCAGCAGCAATTGTGTAGAATGCTTGAGTTTGGTCTTATTGTTTTATAAAGTGCTTATCGAAATGATCCTTTTAGATATGCATCCAGCTATAACTTGATCCAGCTATAACTTAAAATGTATCATCAACGAACATATTATGGTGAATGGCAAATTACCCTGAATGACAGATATCTGAAATCTATTTCCCGTCTAGGCTGCTGATTGGCTGCCACTGTGGTCAAGTCCTTCAACTTTTTCTGCCTCAAATTTGGGACTGCGACACAAATGAGCTGATGTATAACACGTTTCTTGTAAAACAGCTGTATTCAAAATTCTAAGCTTAATCATTTGTGATTGTTATCTAGGCAGTTAGAAGCAAATGAGAAAGTCAGTCTTTGGCAGAACTAACACAAATTAGCAGTGATATGTCCAAGAAGAGATCTAGATGGTATGTCTTTTCTTTTCATGTTTCTCTCTGCAATCCAAAAGATTTTTTTCTTTCTTTTCATTATACCAAGGATTCATGGGACAGGATATCAGCTTGAGAGAGAGATTGTTAAATCGTTGAATCCCACCCCCACGCCCACCAAAAAAAGGCCTAATTCTAATACCTATATCATTGTGGTCATTGCGTATATTGTGTGACAAGCAACAATATCTGCCTCATTACTGAGAAGTTTCTTTTTTTCTTCTCATACTGAGTGAAAAACTGCTATACTGCAGGTTTCATTCACTAGTTATTTGCGTACTTGTTTATTCAATGCTCTGTATCATTATTAGAAAAATGTATACAAACAGGACAAAATAAATTTAAACAAAGGAAGAAATGAGAGAAAATAAAAGGAAAAACAAGGTAATACCAAGAATTATTAACAAATTATTACATAAAAGACTTTACTTGATCTTGTACTTATGCTAAAAATGGGATGTTAATTTGGTCCTGAGATTTCTAACAGGTAACCATTGATCTGACTTTGGTCAGCTCCCTGAAGCTACACACAATAAATCAAGTCTTTTTTCCGCAAGGATATCCTTCAGATACCCAAAATAAGTTCTGAGTCCTTTAGGCTAAATCAGAATGAATAATCTCATGCATCACCCAGAAAATATTATTAATTTACTTCACCTTCATAAGAAAATTTTAGTCTATTACTTCTATGCAAAAAGACTCTAGGGCATTTGATTCCTAACTTCATTCCATTTAATTTTTAAAAGTAGAACATTTTTACATGGAATTGAGCCATTTGAAGGTGAACAATAGCAAGTCTATGATGGTGGTTTAGTCACTCAGTTGTGTCCGACTCTTTGGGACCCCATGGACTGTAGCCCGCCAGTCTCCTCTGTCCTTGGGATTTCCCAGGTAAGAATACTGGAGTGGGTTGCCATTTCCTTCTCCAGAGGATCTTCCCAATCCAGGGATCATACCCAGGTCTCCTGCATTGCGGGTGGATTCTTTACCAACTGAGTCACCAAGGAAGTGCAAGATGGTACCAAAGCCCACCTTTAAAACTTTCTATCTTGACCTAGGTGAAATCAGAACCCATTTTTACATTCCTTCCTACAGATTTATAGTAGCTTGCATAGTCTGAGAGTCATTTAAACACTAAGGACTTAGTAGTCATTGGTTTGCCTTCCTGGCTTGATAGAACTACATTAAAACCATTTTAGACCTATTTTTGAAAATTTCTGAACAGAAATGTAATTTTAAAATATTTTTATTTTAAAAACTTAAAATTAAACAATAAATGAAAATTATGTTCAGGCACTGGGTATTAGCATGATTTGGCTCAGATTATCTGTCATTCCTACAATGTCAGCATTGTAATTCAATCTTTTTGACTGTCAGGTATGCTAAACCTTCCTCTTCTACTCTCTCTGAAATGCAGGATACCTGCGTTTGATCCCGGAGTTGGGAAGATCCCCTGGAGAAGGGAACAGCTACCCACTCCAGTATTCTGGCCTGAGAATTCCATAGACTGTATAGTCCATGGGGTTGCAAAGAGCTGGACAGGACTGAATGACTTTTAGTTTCACTTTTCTCTTCCATGTATGTTTTCTTCCAAAATAAGGCATTTAGTGAAGTAGAGACTGTCAGGCAAAGGCTGTCCCTCAGCAGAAGCATAGGAGTGTCTGAACTCCCATGTTCCAACTTCCAGTGAACATCTCTGAGCATATTTGTGAAAAAGAAACTATAAAATCTTTTAATCTATGGTCAGTAGGATCAGATTCTGCCTGAGCTTTTGAACTGTGAAAAGTTTTAAAATATATTTAAGCCCATCCACATCCCCACCCACCCACTGCTACTGTAGTCTGGAAACAACCAGTGTCTCTGTCTGCAATGATCCCACAGCATATCAATCTGAACCACGTACCATCTGGCAGTTTAATATGTTTAAATGTCCCTCATATTCAAGTGGCAATTATGCATCAGCCAGCTGTGATCTTCATCTAATTCATCACCAGTTTCTTTTCACAGGTCATTCAATTTGGCAATCTGGAAAGATTCAAGATGAACAAAGACCTCATAGATCAGAGGTAAGTATGCTCCCCATGGTAGGTCCAGAGTAATTAGCGTTCAAAAGTCTCAAGAGACAAAAATATTGGTACAGCTACATCATGAACTAACAGCAAGCCTTCTATGAATCTTGTTATTATTGTAATTGCTCTAGCACCAAAGATTTCAGAATGGTGTCTCCTGGAATTTATTTTCACCTTCATCCTCTCAGAAATAAGTGGCTCAAAGTTATAAAATCATTTTTGATAGAGTGGTGATGGTACCCATAGCAAGTAATGCAGTATTCAGTCATCTTGGCAACAAGACTCAAGCGGAGTCCAGAATTCAAGCACGACTCTCATATATTGTTTCTGAACATGGCTCCCTAGCCTTCAACAGCATTCAGTTACCAGAGCAGTAAACACAAGCTTTTTTTTTTTTTTTTTCCGTACTTGCATATAGATACAATGATTTGAGAGATAGTCCCATACTTCTGACCAAGAAAATATTAGACTTTTAATATTCATCCAAGATACTTTGGGAAATCCTACAATTGCAAAAACTGAAAATAAATAAATAAATAAAGCAGTCAGAAGTCCAGGAAAAGAAACATAACTGTGCAAAAAAGGTATGGTTCAAATGAAAGGCAAACTATAACACAGCAGCATGAGTTTGAATGATTGGTGAAATGTATATTAAAAAAATAAATTGAATTTCATACAAGATTAGACTATTTTGTGAGTCATAGGGACTGTGACCCTGGAACTGCAGAAAAGGATATATTATCATTATAAACTACTTGGGTGTATAGTGAACAAAGCATACTCTTCGTAATGATGCAAGAACATTTTTTTTTTTAATTTTAAGATCAATCTATGGACAAATCACAGAAATCATCAAACTTGACTATGCATAATTCATTATGAGTTTCCAGATAGATGTGATAAGAATTGAAAGATGAAATATATCCCCTTCTTCCAAAGAGGAGAGCAAAGTATTGTATATGATTTATGGAATAAGAAATATTTAATTTATGTGAATAGAAATTGAAGTGAAAAAATGGATAGTGGCAAAAACATATATCGGCAACAAGTTTCAGACAGAAATAGGTGAATGAGAAATTTTGTATTTCATGTAGTAGGAGATAATTTTAAATAATTTCTAAAGTCAATATTTTGAGCAGTATAGTAGCATGGTTATAGGATTATAGAGACATCACCAGATGAACTCGGTAGAGAAATGGGAACAAATAGTTGTTTCTGAGGAGTGGAGCTGGGAATGGAAAGGATGAATTAGGGAGTTGTTGTTTTTCCATTATAAAATGTTCTGTATTATTTGCATATAAATAGCCGTGTAACTAAATTTTTTTCAAAGCAATCCTTGCCTATTTACTCTGTATAATTCAATAGAAAACCAAATAGGCATTTACCATTGAAGCTGAAACTAAGGGAGGGACTAAGGCTTTCTTGAGAAACAAAGAGATGTCATAAAATTTACCTGAAGTGCATGGCTAGGTGGGTAGAAATCAACACAAGAATGAAGAAAAAAAGAAAAAAAAAAACAAACAGCCTTACATTTCTGTTTTTAGTCAAAACAAAGTTAACTTTAGTCTTAAGTTAGAAGTGCTACTATGTTTAGTAAAAAGAAAAACTTTCAAGATCTATAGAATAATTTGTGCTTCTAACCACCCCCATACAGCCTCTCTGCAATGTGACTCAGCTATGCTGAAACCCTGAGGAAGATATGTGTTTAGGAAACATAAAAATATGGTACATATATACAATGAAATATTACTCAGCCATAAAAAAGAATGAAATAATGCCATTTACAGCTACATAGATGGATCTAGACATTGTCCTACTAAGTCAAAGAAAGACAAATACATTATGATATCACTTGTATGTATAATCTGAATAAAGGTGGTACCAATGAACTTATTTACAAAACAGAAATAAAGTCACAGATGTAGAAAACAAACCTATGGTTACTGGGGGCTTGGAAGGATAAATTAGGAGATGAGATTGGGTTTAAATTACACACTACTATATGTAAAATAAGTAACTAATAAGACCTACTCTATAGTACAGGTTCATTACAGAGTATACGCAATACTTAGTACTCTGTAATGACCTATACGGAAAAAAATCTAAAAAAGCATGAATATATGTATATGCATTACTGATTCAATTTACTGTACACCTAAAACTAACACAACATTGTAAATCAAATATACTCCAATAAATTTTTTTAAAAAATAGCATAGATAGGAATGACATAATTTCTTTGCTTGTATAGTACATAAACTTCTACAGGCTCAGATTTTTTTGATTATTGATACTAATTTATCTTAAGTTAGGGAGTTTGAAGAAAGTGCAGTTATTTCTCTCAAAATTAAGTGACTTCTTAGAAGGTCACACAGTCAATGGAGAATGTAGGTTTCAGATATAAGAGATATGATTCTAATTCAGTGTTCAGTTTGCTAGACCTGACTCACAATAATAATAGCCAACCTTTATTGAACACTAACTGTGTGCTAGTCTCTGCACATGACTCATTTACTCATCACACTGCCCTATTATCATGCTCATCTACCAGTAGTACGCACTTACTGAGGAACAGAGAAACTAATTTACCCTAGCAGGCTTGAGACAATAAATCTAGGATTTGAACCCAGAGATCACTTGCATAGCATAGGGTTAGATTGGAAGTGACTGCAAAATCATTTTAGTCTAACTTCTTCATTATATAATAGAGAAAATCCTGGATTATAGAAGAAAATTGACTTGTCCAAAATTACACAGCTGGTTAGTAACACAGCCAAGACTAGAACCCACACATTCTGGCTTCCAGTCCAATTCTTTTTCAACCACAGAAGGTCAGAAAATGTTAAACTTCTTAAGACTCTGCAGCCCATCTGGGTTTTTGAAGTGCCAGTACTGCAAGTCTCAATACTAAGTTAACTTTCAGTCTGAAGATATTGAATACTACCACAACTTTCACATTTGGCAGGCCCATGGGATGTCACGGAAAATCAATGCACCAAATGGTACAGCCTCCCATACTCAATAGCACCACTCACACACACAAATCAAAATTTCCAACTTGGAAGGGACATTAAAAAAAAAAGGATAGAATATTTGTTGTTCAGATGCCTTTAATTTTAAAGAAACATTTCTTGGACTTTATTTATGGTTGAAACCTAAAGTGAAATTTGTATATAGAGAAACTCAGGTACAGGAAAATTAAAATACAAAGTCATGAATTTAATTCAGGGTATTTTCTACTGATGCTCTTAAACTGATGGTTAATTGAACAATACAGCTCATGCTTGTGGCTTGTGGTTTTATTTACTAAAGTATGATGTTCTCACTCAATAAAAGAAAACTGTGTAGTGAAGATTTCGATATTATACAAAAGAATTTGAAACATCAAAGGCAACAAATACACACAAGGAAATCACAATACCCTTTCACAGAAGTCCTCAAATGACTCTTTATTTGTGATATTAACCACTGCTGGGTCCTTTCAAACTTTCACTGTAAGGAAACATTTGTGAAAAGAAAGTTTGCCATTAATTTCATCGTGACTTAAAATAAGATCCTGGAAAAACTTGATAATAGGAAAAAGATAAAAAGAAAAAAATGGAGAATGTACTGGAATTAAAATAGATGTCAGGCAATTACCTCTCTATTCTGGGAACCTGACAAATAGATTAGGTAGAAAATAGCTGGGGAAGTACAAAAGAATACCTGAGCTCAGTACGTACAGTAAAACCTCTTCTCTTTGAAAATCTGTGCTAGGTTTTGGATTATACACTAAGCATTTACAGCTTCCAGATGTCCATGTATCTGCTGTAGTTTGCTTGAAGGAAAGAAAGAAAAAGAAACTGAAAATGTTTCTTTTCTTGGATAAGCCTCCAAGAATGCCAAACAAATGTATTTCCAGACCTGATTCAAATGCAGCCTCATGGAATGTGAACTGTCAGATGGTGCCAAGTTACCTTCTTGAAAAGTCCAGGTACTCCTAATACTTCCCCAAACACCAGTCTTTAATGTTTTATCTTTTTTTTTTAAATAGTATCTTACACTCTTATCTTGTCTAATCAAAAACAACTTTGAGATATCTGACTATGTGGAAGACTCCATAAATTATCTTAAGCTGACTTTGGCAGTAAATCAACAAGAGGTCATGTACTGCTTCCTTCTCTAGCCTCCAATATTGTGAATATTGAATTTTACATAGTAGCATGCCCAAGAAGATTTCCCTTCAGCAAAGAGGAAATAATCTATAGCTGTTATAACTACATTCTTCCAAAATAAAATAATAATTATTAAAATCAGGCAGTAGGTTGGTGGGAATATAAATTGGTATAGCCACTATGGAAAATAATATAGAGGTTCCTCAGAAAACTAAAAATAGAATTATCATATGATCCAGCAATCCCGTTCCTGGCATTTATCTGGACAAAACTATAATTCAAAAAGATACATGCACTCTTATGTTCATAGCAGCACTATTCACAATAGCCAAGGCATGGAAACAACCTAAATGTCCACCACCAACAGATGAATGGATAAAAAAGATGTGATGCATATATACAATGGAATACTGCTCAGCTGTAAAAATGAATGAAATAATGCCATTTGCAGCAACATGGATGCATTTAAAAATTATCATACTAAGTGAAGTAAGTCATTAAGAGAAAGACAAATATCATATCACTTACATGTGAAATCTAAAATGTGACACAAATGAACCTATCTATGAAACAGAAACAGAATCACAGACATAAAGAACAGACTGGTGGTTGCCAAGGCGAGGGTGTTGACGGAGGGATGGAGTGGGAGGCTGAGGGCACAAGAAACTATGTTCAATATCCTATGATAAACCACAATGGAAAAGAATATTCTAAAAAGAATGTATAAAAATAATATATATATGTGTGTAAGCCAATCACTTTGCAGTACAACAGTAATTAACACAACACTGTAAATCAACTCTTCCTCAATTTAAAAAATGAAGCAGGCAGTGGGAAGTGGTTGGTTCACCAGCTGAATTTGGTTCATAGAAAAATATTTTATTGGGTATATTTTCTCCAGTTCACCACTGTTCTCACTAAGTCTAATCCATACTTTTATACTACTTGTAGGTACTTACAGACATACTAGTTGGTGATTCCTGCTACAGCAATTACAGACTTCTTTCTCCCAGTTCTAGTTTTTAAAGCTCTTAGGTACATGTAGTTACTAAAGATTTCTTAAACTTGGAGAAAATGGTCAAGTAGAGAAAATCTTCAGAGAAGGCAATGGTACCCCACTCCAGTACTCTTGCTGGAAAATCCCATGGACGGAGGAGCCTGGTAGGCTGCAGTTCATGGGGTCTCTAAGAGTCGGACACGACTGAGCAACTTCACTTTCACTTTTCACTTTCATGTGTTGGAGAAGAAAATGGCACCCCACTCCAGTGTTCTTGCCTGGAGAATTCCAGGGACGGGGGAGCCTGGTGGGCGGCCGTCTATGGGGTCACACGGAGTCGGACACGACTGAAGCGACTTAGCAGCAGGAGCAGCTGAGAAAATCTTAAGCGTTTAAGCTTATGTTCCCTTTAGGTATACTTTCCTTTCTGTCCTTATCTACCTTCTTTACATCCCAATACACCCAGATCCAAGGGTCCTAGATTTTGGTCTTCAAAGGAAGCCTTCCTTAACTCTCAAAAATTCCATATAAAACTTAATCCATTACATTCTCCATTTTTTCCTTTTTATCCATACAATTTTTTCTATTGAGTGGTAACATCATACTCTAGTAAATAAAGTCACAAATATGAGCTCTGTCATTGAGTTAACTGTTAAGTTTAGAGCATCAGTGGCAATGCCCTGGATTAAATTTTTGACCTTGTATTTTAATTTTCCTATACATGAATTTCCATATATAAATTTCAGTTTTTATTTCAATCATAAATAAATTCCCAGAAATGTTTCTTTAAACTGAATACATCTGAATGACAAATAATCGGATTTTTTTGAGGTGTCCCTTTGATTTTGTTATTTCATTCCTGGGTATATGTCCCATAGCAATTCAAAAATATGTTTACAAAAGCATGTACCCGAATGGTCCTATCAGTGTTATTCTTAGTAATACATAACTGTGTGATATCATAAATTTCTATTAAAATTATAATAGATAAACAAATGATGGCATATCTATGTAACGAATACTGCACAATAAGGCAAATAAATAAGCTTTTGCTAAATACTTTGGCCACCTCATGAGACGAGTTGACTCACTGGAAAAGACTCTGATGCTGGGAAGGGTTGGGGGCGGGAGGAGAAGGGGACGACGGAGAATGAGATGGCTGGATGGCATCACCGACTCTGTGGACATGAGTTTGAGTGTACTCCGGGAGTTGGTGATGGACAGGGAGGCCTGGCGTGCTGTGATTCATGGGGTCGCGGAGAGTCGGACACGACTGAGCGACTGAACTGAACTATGCACAGTCACATGGATGAACCAAATACACATAAGATTGATCAAAATAAGACAGTCAAAAATAAGAACATATTGTATGATTCTATCTATTCAAAGTTCAAAAACATGCAAACCTAATTGTGGGATTAGAATTAATGAAAATGTTTGAGAGATTTCCTTTGGAGAGTGGTGAAAAGTGACTGGGTAGTGGACCAAGATGAATTTCTGCTGTGATAGCAATGCTGTATTTCCTGATGAGAATAGTAGTTTAATTGAAATGCTTTTTTTGTATATATAATAATATGTATACTTATGTACTTTTCTGTATGTATGTTATCCTTCCATTAAATTTACTTTAAAAATTTACTGAAAACTTTGGAGAAAACATTAATAGTAAACAAAGTGTTGTATGTTCTGAAATTCATGTAATTGACTCATGAAAACTTTAAATTATTAATTTATCAATTAAATTGTTGATTCATTAAAAATATATAGTGTAAGTGGGAAGATTGGTTTCAGTATCAAAAAGATGTGAAACTTGGCATTGCTGAACATTAAATTTGGCACTGAATGTCATAACTGCCAAGAGAGAAATGATGGTTATATATTCACATTCTTTGAAAAATGTTCACAGAGTATACCAATTCATCAGAAAAAATGAGGACATTAATTATGGAACAAATTAATCATATTTATTAATATATCTTGAACATGGGGTGTTCCAAAGCTTTAAGAGTAAGATCCATTACTACCTCACTATCAGAAATTTTCAACATTACTGATGTCATATGAGATAAAGGATTTGGGAATAATTTTATTTAAATAAGCTTGAATTTGATAACTATAAATATTCAGAAAGCAATCAGTATTCCCTGAGTATCACCATATACAGAGTATACTATCAAAAATCAATGCAAATGCAGATAAATGTAAGGTATCACCTTTGTCTTCTTTGGGCATTTAACTGGGCACAGTAGGAGTACATTTTACAATAAAAATAGATCTTACCTGTTTCGTGGTCATTGGATGATCTGATCTGAGATGATTTTCTGGGGTTGTCTGCTAACTAGCACTCAAATATGGCCCTCCAATGAATTCTAGCTACTGATGTTCTCACTCTTATAAAAATCCTCCCTTTGTATTTGAAATGAGCCTAAAATTAATTTTTAAATTTTTATAAAAGTGTCTACATTTATAAAAGTTTCTAAGTTTATAAAAGTTTCTAAATTTATGAAAGTTTGCAAAGAAATGTAGAGGGAAATCCCATGCATCCTTCTCCAGGCTATCTCATAATATAGTATACAATTATATTTCAATGTTAAAATCAATAAGTTAACCTTGGTACAGTCCACAGAGCTTATTTTCACCAATTGCACATGCACTGTGTACGTGTGCATATGTGATTATATTGCTTTACAATTTTATCAAACATATAACTTTACGCAATCACCACCCAATCAATATACTCAACTGGAGTATCACAAGACTCACTCAGGTTACTTTGGGCATAGACCTACTCATTCCCTTTTCCTCAAGTTCCCAGTCACTGTAAAGCAAAAGTCTGTTCATCATCTCTGTAATTATGCTACTTCACAAATACTACAGTGATGGAGTCATGAAGTATTTATCTTTTTAAAATAAGCTTCTTCACCCAGTGGAATTTTCTTGAGGTCTATCTATCCAACTTATCATGTGCATGAATAAACTGTTTCTTTTATTACTGAATCATATTCCATGACGTGGATGTACTAGTTTGTTTAACCCCTGACCCATTGAAGGGCATTGGGGTACTTTTCAGTTTGGGTTATTATGAATTAGTGTATGGAAACATTTGTATACAAGTTTCTGTGTGAAAATAAGTCTTAATTTCTCTTGGACAAATGTCTACAAATACAATTGCCAGGTCTTATAATAAGCCCACTTTTAGTTTTGAAAGAAACTGCCAAGCCATTTTCTAGAAAAGACAGTACCATTTTAGCTACTATATATTCTCTTCAGTAAAGTGTCTGTGTATGTTTTTATTCCCCCATTTTAAATTGAATGTTTTTTCCGCATTTTATTTCCCTCAACTCTTCCCCAAGGAAACTCGCATCCTGAATTTCTTTAACAATCACTCCAAATGATTTTAATACACAGTAACATTAAAATTTAGAGCCTAAGTCATAAACCATGGGAATTTTGTTTATCTTTGTATTCCTGGAACTCAGCATATAGTCATATAGGAGCTATTCAATTAACAGACGCTGAACTGAAAAAAAATGAATAATAGAACTATCAGAACTACAAAAGGATATAACAATTCTACTTCTGGATATTTATCCAAAGAAAACAAAAACACTAACTCAAAAAGTTATAGGAAACTTCATATTCACTGCAGCATTATTGACAATGACCAAGGCATGGAAATGATCTGGGTCTATCAATGAATAAGTGGATACAGAAAATGGGGTATACACATATACATGCAAAAGAATATTATTCAGCCATTAAAAAAAAAAGAAAGTCCTGTCATTTGTGACAACATGGATGAATCCTAAGGATATTATACTAAGTGAAATAAGTCAGAGACAAACAGAAACTTATGATTTCACTTAAATGTGGAGTCGAATGGTAAACCAAAACTGAATTCATAGATACAGAGAACAGAGCAATGGTTGCCAGCAGTGAGAGGTGAAGGGGTTGGTCAAAATGGGTGAAGGTGGTCAAAAGGTGCAAACTTCCAGTTATCAGGTAAGTTTGGGGAGATAACATACAGCGTGATGACTAGAGTTGGCAATACTATGTTGTAAATTTGAAAGTTGTTATGAGAGTAAGTTGTAAAATTTCTTATCACAGGAAAAAAAATTATAACTATATGAGCTGAGAGATAGTAACCAAACTTACCATGGTAATCATTTCATAATATATACATACATCAAATCGTTATGCTGTATGCCTAAAATGAACACAATGTTAAAAGTCGATTAGATCTCAATAAAAATAAATTTTAAAAAGAAAAAAAATATAGAGCTTAAGGAAAGGAAATAGAGATGGAGACCCTGAGTAGACAAAAAATGATGTACTCCCATCATTCAGAGAACGCCGTCAACAGGGAATGGAGGAAAGGAAGATGAGAAGATGGGAAACGGTCTCAGGAGAAAAGTGAAAAGTCAAGTAAGATTTCCTCTGTATTGTAATTCAGCCAACTGTGCTGCTGCTGGAAATCACCCTTCAGGGCTTCTCCTCCAGAGTGTGCTCTTGGGGGACTCTACAGAGTCGGGCCATGACTTGGCTGAAGGCAAGAAACTGAGCCAAGTAGTCTTTCTAGGTCTTTTCCATTGCTGTGGTGATGACAGCTGTGGGCAAGTGGGATAGAGGGAGTACTGAGCCAGACCTGATAGTGAGAACAGATAGCTGACATATCTAGCACATTAACCTTAAAGCCACCTCACACTCTGTTGCTCCTTCAGCTGAAAACACTGATGTTCTCAACTGTGAAAACATCTAAGAGAAAGGAAGGGGCAAGACTGAGGTTTTCTCCAAGTGTCACAGGAAACTGAGTGGAATTTGGACAGTAGGAAGATGAGTGAGCAAACTGTAGCTGTGGTCTTGAAGAATTATTAACCGAGAGAGTCCGCAATGCACTTGACTCCTGTATGGCTGACTGTTTTTATTAAGTGGTAATAAGCTGGGCAGATTCATAGACCACTTTAGCAAAGTTTACAAGAGCCAATCTGGAGAGCCTTATCGTGGTATTTAAAGTAGTTGATGTGGACTTCATCTAAGGATTCTAACCTTCAGAATTTAGGTTTGCTGCTTCCTTCATCAGCTCCATTCCTGTTTCTCATGGAGCCTGGCAAGTTTTATGTCCCACAGCAGATTTGACTCACCTGGAAGGCTTGGGGGGGACTCAGAAACTCAGTCAGCTCAAAAAAGTGATCTTTTAGGAAGCCAACTCTCCTAAAAGTATCATAGACCAAATGCCCTTTTTTATGTAGTAATCCTCAGTTGAATCAAACACACTTCAGAAGCTGTTTCAGCAGAGATTTAGAATAAAATAAATCCCCAAGCCTGAGGGAATAGCATATCAAAGTTTAATAAGAAGTTAAGGCATCTTTTTTTTCATTAAATTTATGGTTGGAAATGTTTTAATGAATCAAGTTTTTTATTATTTTTTTTTTTAACAGCCTCCTGGTTTCATCACAACTATCACATTGACAAAGTTCAACGTAATGGCCATGAAAGGAGAAATGCCTCCAGCCACAAGCAGTATTAATTAGCTCTAACTATAAATTTTTAAGCAAAAGTTGACACCAACATGTAAGGAAACAAGTTCTATGGTTTTTCTGTGAAACCAAAATGAATACTCTGCTAAAGACTTGATATCGCAGGACATATAAATCCAATCTATTGATGTAAATATTGCTTAGTGCCAGAGAGTAGTAAAAGGGAAAGAAAGAAAGAGTGCAGAAAGAAGGCAAACAGAAAAGGAAAAACAAAGACGAGAGATCAATTTGAAGTTTGGAGCTTTGTGCTAAACAGATTATCAGTTTCTAGGAGCTAAGCAGATCTGCGTGTATTTTATAGATCTATGTTATATATCAGTAGAAAAGGTATGCCCATAGGATGTCAGGTTTTTATTAAAATTTTGTTATTAATATTCTGCCTCTCTATAAAGATGAAATGCAATAGTTTACCACAACATGTTAAATTCATGGATATAATGGGAAAAGATAGAGTGTCGCTTGGTTGAATGGATACATTAGCTATTGAACAGAATGCAAAAAGCAATTTTCCCTCTAAGTCAAAATAGGCTGCTAGAATGATGAGAGACAAGAAACATAAGAGGTGAGGCCTTCTCAATACAGTGACATTAGGGATAGTAGTTGTACCAAAGATTTCTCTGTTCAGTAGGAACAACTACTCAACATCATGTCTTCCTGAAACAAAATGCCAAGAGATCTGACTCAAGGAGAGAGGATCTAGGCCTGTAAGCCCCAAGAGAGCATGGGCAACAGACATCTGTTTTCACTACTGAATTCCTGGCACATAGAACAAGGCCTTGCATGTCATAAGCACACAATGAGACAACGAGACTGGTTTGACCCAGACAAAACTGAGAAATAATTCCTTGAAAAGTCAGCACATTTCTATGAGTCCTAGCAAACTTGAAGGGATGGAAAAGGTAAAGAAAATAGCTCTATGTTATTTAGGAAAAGAAATTAAGAGTTACTAATTATGAAGTGATGATTTGAGTAGATTGTGCAGACTGAAAACCTGAAGTTATTAATAATGTCTACATGCAGTTCATATATTTCAAGTAATATATATATTAAATTCCATATGTAATATTAGTGTTTATTCTTATAGAGTATTATATTATTTCTGTTAAATAAGCTTCTTAATATGACTCAGTGAAAGCACTCCTTGCCCTGTTTCAAATGTTATCCACAGTTTTGGTAAAGTTTATTATATCACTCAGAAACACACCATGGAACAAATTATCTAAAGAAATTGGTACAAAATTACCTACAAGAATATGATGACAAAAAAGAAATATAAAAATTTGGAGTTAAGGGAAATTAAATAGAGTTGAAAGTGAAGACTGAGGTTAATACACAGGATACCTAGATCAGAATCAGTAAATGCACAAAATCCAAAATCCTGCCTCCTCCCTTATAGTACCACCATGACACTGTCCCTTTAAGTTTTCATGATGCCACGTACATAGCTCTTCAGCTAGTGCTCCAGATATCCAAAAGGAATTGATTGCTGTGCAAAATGAAACTTCTTCACAATCCCTGAATTTGGTCACAGATGTAACTAGCTGCTTAAAGGAAAGCAACCCAAATTTGCATTCCTAATAGCCTAAGCAAAAAATGGAATGAGTTATACACTAGAGATAAAATCACCAACATCCATTGGATCATTGAAAAAGCAAGAGAGTTCCAGAAATGCATCTACTTCTGCTTTATTGACTATGCCAAAGCCTTTGACTGAGTGGACCACAACAAACTCTGGAAAATTCTTAAAAAGATGGGAATACCAGACCTGTCTTACCAGTCTCTTGAGAAATCTGTATGCAGTTCAGAAGGCAACAGTTAGAACTGGACATGGAACAACAAACTGGTTACAAATAGGAAAAGGAGTATGTCAAGGCTATATATTGTCACCCTACTTATTTAACTTACATGCAGAGTATATCATGAGAAACACTGAGCTGGATGACACAAGCTGGAATCAAGATTGCCAAGAGAAATATCAATAACCTCAGATATGCAGATGACACCACCCTTATGGCAGAAAATGAAGAAGAACTAAAGAGCCTTTTGATGAAAGTGAAAGAGGAGAGTGGAAATGTAGTTTTAAAACTCAACATTCAGAAAACTAAATACATGGCATCTGGTCCCATCTCTTCATGGCAAATAGATGGGGGAACAGTGGAAACAGTGAGACTTTATTTTCTTGAGCTCCAAAATCACTGGAGATGGTGACTGCAGTCATAAAATTAAAAGACACTTGCTTCTCGGAAGAAAAGCTATGACCAACCTAGACAGCACATTAAAAAGCAGAGACATTACTTTGCCAACAAAGGTCTATCTAGTCAAAGCTATGGTTTTTCCAGTAGTCATGTATGGATGTGAGAGTTGGACTAATAAAGAAAGCTGAGCTCCAAAGAATTGATGCTTTTGAACTGTGGTGTTGGAGAAGACTCTTGAGAGTCCCTTGGACAGCATGGAGATCCAGCCAATCTATCCTAAAAGAAATCAGGATATTTCTATCCTAAATATTCATTGGAAGGACTGATGCTGAAGCTGAAACTCCAATACTTTGGCCACCTAGTGGGAAGAACTGACTCATTTGAAAAGACCCTGATGCTGGGAAAGATTGAAGGCGGAAGGAGAAGGAGACGACAGAGGATGAGATGGCTGGATGGCATCACCGACTTGATGAACATAAGTTTGAGTAAACTCTGGGAGTTGGTGATGGACATCGAGGCCTGGCGTGCTGCAATCCATGGGGTCACAAAGAGTCAGACACGACTGAGCAACTGAACTGATAGAGGTTTCATTGGTAAAACCAAAGCAGTTCTAAGAGGAAGCAATACATTTTTAGTACTTCTTTCTATAAAAGAATTTCTCATGCAGGCTTTTAATAGGGACACAATATTCTCAAAATATTTGCATAAGTAATGTAACACGTTTCATATTTTCCAGGATCATGCTCAGTCACTCAGTCGTGTCTAACTCTTTGCGACCCTGTGGACTGTAGCCCATCAGGCTTCTCTATCCATGGGAATCTCAAAGCAAGAATATTGGAGTGATTGCCATTCTCTTCTCCAAGGAAATCTTCCCTACCTGACCCAGGGATCAAACACACATCTCTTGTGTCTCCTGCATTGGTAGGCAGATTCTTTACCACTATTGCCACCTGGGAAGCGTTGCTCAATAAAAGCCAGTTACATAAGAATAATGAAGCATTATTTGGTGAAAGAGTTGGTGATGGACAGGGAAGCCTGGCATGTTGCAGTCCATGGGGTCACAAAGAGTCGGACACAACTGAGCGACTGAACTGACTGATTTGGTGAAGGCAATAGTCCAAAGAGACCTACCAACAACAATAATCCAAAAGGAAAACATCCTGTCCTCTGGATAGGGAAACTCTTCTTGAGAGAGCAGAGCAAATTTAGAGAAATGCCTGGTGTTTGTGCCCTTCAAATACCACCTTTCTCCGCATACTTTTGATAACAGTTTGAGGTTGCAATATCTGAAAAGTGGAGTTTTCTGTGTTTTTAATCCTCATTATAAGTCAGGTTGCTTGCCATTCTTTTCTTTTATAGAAAATAAAGGGCACACTCCAAATTACTCAAAGGATTCTTCCCTTGGAGGAAGATAGGTGATAAAAGCTTTTATTGATTTTAAAACAATTATTAAATACTTACATTGTGGCAACCACTGTGGTAGCCACCACAGTAAAAAAAAAAAAAGAAAAGAAAAGTTCATGAGCTGAAGAGTGAATGAAAATTAGGAAATGGAGACCCAGTGAAGCACAGACTATACTTGGAGAGCTTGCTGTTGTTTTCGTATTAGTCGCTAAGTTGTATCCGACTCTGCAACTCCACAGACTGTTGGCCACCAGGCTCCTCTATCCATGCAATCTCCCAGGGAAGAATACTGGAATGGGTTACCATTTCTTTATCCAGGGGATTTTCCCAACCCAGGAATCAAACCCACATCCCCTTCATTAGCTGGTAATTTCTTTACCACTGAGTCACCAGGGAAATCTCTTGCAAGACACTTGCTCTCAAAGGAAAGGAGTGATAAAGCTAAAAATGAATGCAAGTCAGGCTCATTTAATTCATATTATGGAAATATTCAAAATATAAGACAACCAGTCTATCCAAATTATATCCCCGGTATCTGTGATCTCCAAGCTTCCATCATTACAATTTCTTGGGATTAAATCATAACACTGACAATTGTTTTAAAATATTTTTAAACAAGCTATCCACTGATCAGAAACCAGTTATATGTATAATTGTTTACATAGCAATATTCTCAAAAGTAGCATGACAGATTAGAACTAGAGATTATCACTATATATTGCTTGAAGAATAAAACTACAGCTGGACTTTGCATTTAAAAATATACCTGAATGTTTCCTAAGGGTTGTTTGATCCAGTCTTTTCATTTTATGTATTCAGTTCAGTTCAGTTCAGTTCAGTCGCTCAGTCGTGTCCGACTCTTTGCGACCCCATGAATCTTTATGTATAGTTCTTAGAAAACTACATTTCTGCTCTATTGCTTTCTGCCTTTCTTTATATTCTTTTACTCATTAGATGTTGAAATTCCAAGGAATCTTAAGAGGTAAGATCTAAATGGACCCTCCTTAGAGAAGAAAGAAGAACGGAGACTTGTCCTCTAAGATTAAAAAAGCAACCTGGGAAGAATTACACACAAAGAGCCCTGGGACAGTGAGATGCATTAGAAAAATACAAGATCTTGTTTTATTGATATTCTATTGTTGTTATAATAAATTACCACAAATTTATTGTTTAAAAAACAGTTATTCTCTTATAGTTTTGTAGGAACAGAAATCTAAAATCAGGTTCATTTGGCTGCAGCCAACATGCCGGCAAGGACAAGCGTTCTCTGGAGGCTTTAGGGCAGATTCTGTTTTCTTGTTTTTTCCAGCTTCTAGAGCTGTATATTTTGGCTCATGCCCCCTTTCCATCTTTAAAACCAGCAGCATAGCATCTTAAAATCTCTCTCTGCTTCTATCACATCACCTTCTCCTCTGTAGGAAAACCTTCTATTCCTCTCACTCATAAGAACATTTGTGATTACATATAGGTCTCACTCATAAAGTGCAGAAAACTTGCCTCGTCTCAAGATCTTTAACTTAAACATATCTGCAAAGTCCTTTTTGCTGCATAAAGTAACATTCACACATTCCAGAGATTAGGACCTAGATATCTCAGGGCTAAACACCATGCTTATCAACAGAAACACATCTTTCCAAAGGGCCAATGAAGTTGTTCCAAAGGTGCTTACACAGAATATACTTCTGGTTTAATATATATATATATTCAAATATATACATGCTTGGAAATAAAATGTACAAACTTACAAGCAATTATTTTTTCACACAAAGATATAATAAACATTTTCTCCTATCTTGTTCTACAACATATTTTTTAATAGCTACATTAATATTCTACACTGTGGGTGCATTGTTGTTTTTCTACATCGTAATAGCATTTATGTGTATTCTTGGTTATTTCCTTAGGATATTTATCCTAACAATCCAAGAAATAGAACTGCTAATTCACAGGACATGGATAGTTCTAAAGTTTTAATGTACATTCTTAGCCACTCTTCAAGACTCACATATCACACTGATGGCTTCTGTCATATCTTTCCTAATGACCCTCTACCCCAACCCAGAGGAAGGATTATTTTCTGTTCTCTTATACTACATACTTTATAGCTGCCTCTATACAAGCCCATATAATGCAGTAGTGTATAATTATTCTGTAATATGTCTGTCTTCTCTATCAGAGTGTGAGCTTCATTAGTAAGTAAAAACCATTCCCAATTTTTGTCTTCATTTCTAGCACAATATCTGACACAATAAGAGCATTTAATAAATACTTCTTGGAAGGAGTGAATAAGTGAATAAATAAAATAATAAAGGAAAGAATGAATGAAGAAAATTATTTGGTCTTTTCTATCATTGAACTTAGGCTTTCTACCATCTCTATATGGAAAATACTTATCTCCCATTTTATGAAGGAAAAGAAATTTTCCTCTGCTTTCTTCAAATTGCCCCAATTCATCTGCTCTCCTAGCCTTCTGAGTGACAGAACTTTTCATCCCAAATCTCAGAGCCCTTTTCAATGCATGAAAATACTCAGTCCAAAACCATTGTCAGCTCTGAGAAGACACAGCCAAATAAATAGAGATGATGACTTCCTGCACTATTATATTATTTCTCTGATTATCATGGTCATAATTGGGGCAAATGTAGTGAGACTGCCTTGTACTAGTCATAATCTTTTATTCACATTCCTTAATTGTAAAGGCACATCTTAAAAATAGATATGAAATTTAATTATTCATTAGAAGAAAGGTACCCCACTTTTCACATGCATAATGTCAATCACCATCAAGACAATAAAAAGACAAGTGGAAATTGCTGTTTCTGTTTGGAAGACAAGAAATAGAAGGATATCAGCGACTCAGGGCCCAAACCCATCCCCTGACACACAGGCAGATTCTTCTCTTCATCATGCCAGGAGCTGTAGAAAAACAGAAACACTGATTTTGTTTTCTGAGATCAAGAAGACAAGTAGATTCCTCTCTGTGATCGCTGCTGTCTGGCAGAGACATTCCTGCTTTACCTTGAGATAAGGAGAGGGATGATAGGGTTGGCCTCTTCATTGAGCTCCTTTTTTTGTTGTTGCAGCAGAAGCAGATTTCCTTGTACACTCCTGTCTTATTTTACACTGAACATGCATTAGCATCAGAATCACATAAGGAAACTTGCCATGGTCAGCAGAAGCACAAAATCAGCCCCTATGCTGAGTTGTTGTCATAGATACTTACTTCTGTGCTGTCAGATCTCCAAATAACTGCAGTTTTGCACAGCCTGTTGGCTGAACCTGGGGGTAAAGGGGGCAGAATTGTGAAATCAGAAGAGATGAATAGATCAGGAAAGTGCCTCAATTCTCAGGAAGGATTAGTCTGCGGCTCCACTCCTTCATCCCTATAGAGGAAATTTCAAGCATTTGAGAGGTCTGACAGATCTTCCATTTCAATGATGACTAGAACAAATATACTTAGAGAAACGTCTTAACCCTTTTAAACATCTAATTCATCATATGAGAAGAACACTAATGATCAATGTAATTAAATTGTTTATTTTGGCAAAAACTGGATATTGTTCCTAACCTTAATATTCCAGGATACAGCTACTAAAAACAGATATTGTTGATGGGATAAGCAGAAAGGGACCAGAAGCACAAGATGAAATGAAGCATTCTTTGGAAATTTCTTTGCTTTGAATCAGTGAAAGAAATGCTTGGCAAAGCATGTTATACCATAGTGTAAGTGAAAGTGAAGGTCTCTCAGTCATGTCCTACTCTTTGTGACCCCATGGACTATATAGTCCATGGAATTCTCCAGGCCAGAATACTGGAGTGGGTAGCCTTTCCCTTCTCTAGAGGATCTTCCCAACCCAGGGATCGAACACATGTCTCCTGCATTGCAGGCAGATTCTTTACCAGCTGAACCACAAGGGAAACCCAAGAAAACTGGAGTGGATAGCCTATCCCTTCTGCAGTGGATCTTCCTGACCCAGGAATTGAACCAGGGTCTCCTGCATTGCAGACAGATGCTTTACCAACTGAACTATCAGGGTAGCCCTATACCATAGTGAACCGGATGGAAATCATTTTTACCTGTTTTATAAGGCCCGTGTGTAACCTGGTTATTCTTCTGCTCAGAACTACCTATAAAGAGCAGTTTAATCAGTCTCCATTTCAGTGAATGTTTTAACCTCTGGAGTTGACATGTAAGTTTTTCTTGTGATACTGGAAGTGACTCACAATTAATGGTTTCATTTTGTTTCTTCCCCGAAGTTAATATGAAGCATAATATTATATGGCTATCATGTAAGTCCTAAAATGATGCTTAAAGAAATGACATCTGGCTTCATCTGAATTTACAGTATACTTTAGATTTCTTTCTTAGAAGTATTCAAACAATGCTAAAGAAATCAGACAAGGAATATTCACTGCATTCTTTGTATAGAGATATTTGTTACTCTTTGAAATTTACTACTTCTATTTCCTGAATTAAAGATTAGATACTCAAAGACTTTTGTCTATGCTTTAATTTCTCAACATAGCAGGGATATTTGTATCTCACTTGCCCTACTTTTCATACACTGGAATGGTTTAGGATCTTCTAGAACTTTGCTACTCAGAGTGCAATCCATGTATCAGCAGCATCTTGTGGATAAGGGACAGGAGGGTCCCTTGTTAGAGATACAGACACTCGGGACCTGCCCCCAGTGACCTGCTGAATTAGAATCTGCATTTTAACAAGACCCCAGGGTGATTCATATGCACATTCAAATTTGAGAAGCAGGCCCCAGAATAAAAACAGGTGTTTTGCTCAGTTCAGTCTACTGTATTCTGAACTGAATACAATGGATTTGGTGGCTAAAAAAAAAAAAAAAAAAAACAAGCATTTATTTCTCACAGTTCTGGGAGCTGAGAAGTCTAAGATCAAGGCACCAGCAGATCCTGGTGAGGTCCTGCTTCTTGGTTTGCAGATGCCCATCTTCTGGTTGTGTTCTCACATGGCAGGAAGCAGAGAGAGAGAGAGAGTAACAAGCTCCTCCTTCTTTTTATAAGGGCTCTAAACCCCATTCATCAGGAGTCCACCCTCATGACCTAATTACTGCCAAGGCCCTATGTTCTAACACTATCATATTAGGGGTTAGGATTTCAACATATGAATTTGGAGGGGAACACATTTAAATTCCAGTCTTTTTGGTCAGGCTTCAAAGAGATAAAAGCAAATATATGTAAGCCTATATGATGCTGGGAAAGATTGGGGGCGGGAGGAGAAGGGGATGACAGAGAATGAGATGGCTGGATGGCATCACCAACTCTGTGGACATGAGTTTGAGTGAACTCCGGGAGTTGGTGATGGACAGGGAGGCCTGGTGTGCTGTGATTCATGGGGTCGCGGAGAGTCCGTCACGACTGAGCGACTGAACTGAACTGATGAAGACAAATAAGAATTGATTTCACAGGAAGGCGAAGTGGAAAGCAGACTATATAGTAAAATGTAATATTTTCCAAAAAGAATTAAGCAACAGTGTTGCTGTTGAGACAAACCTAAGTGAGCAGCTCTCACTTACATGTGCCATTTCATAAACCCAACGTTATAGCAGAAAACAACCAAATGTGCTATTCTAAAACTTTTTGTGCCCTCTTTGTAGAAATTTTTCCATGTGCCTGGTTCTGCGTTAGTATTTAATATACATTATCCCCCTTCATGGATCACAGCCTTGTCATGTCAAAGAGGCTCACATAACTTAATGAAGCTGTGAGCCAATCTCATTCGAATAATTATTCTATGGTGCTCCACTTTCATACCCCTACTCCTTCTCAGGACAAGGAAGCTAAAAAATAATATATCTATATAATCCATAACCAATTTTGTAGATGGATGAATAGGAAACCAAGAAAAATATCTTAGTCCCCAGGTGCTATGTTGACAGTTACTGTCAGTAGAGATGTTACAAATTTCTGGTAGGTGACTCAGAGGGGCCCAGGGTTGAAGAAAGAGCAAATAGGAACAGATCAAGCATAAAAGACTTCCAATTCCAATGGAATGGAGTAAAGATAGTGTCAATCACAGGGCACGTAAAGCAAGATCAAAGGAATAAGTCAGAGGGGGACACAAATTACTTGGAAATACATCAAAAGCCTCCTGGATGCAGGTAGAATTCTGGAGTAGAAGTCTCCAGGGTGCAATCTAGAAGCAAAGCTTGGCTATCCTTGCTTTGGCCTCAGTTCCCTGTTTATAATGGCCTCCACTCTGTCTTTTGGCCATAACTGAAAGGTGACCATGTACAAAAGCCATCATTTGATAAAAAGTGGACTCTGGGAAATTTTTATTTGCACTGTTGCTGCTGCTGCTAAGTCACTTCAGTCGTGTCCGACTCTGTGTGACCCCATAGACAGAAGCCCACCAGGCTCCCCCGTCCCTGGGATTCTCCAGGCAAGAACACAGGAGCAGGCTGCCATTTCCTTCTCCAATGTGTGAAAGTGAAAAGTGAAAGTGAAGTCACTCAGTCGTGTCCGACCCTTAGCTACCCACGGACTGCAGCCTACCAGGCTCCTCCATCCATGGGATTTTTCTAGGCAAGAGTACTGGAGTGGCTTGCCATTGCCTTCTCCAATTTGCACTGTTACTCACCCTGTTTTATTGTTTAGTCACTAAGTCAAATGAGACTCTTTGTGACCCCATGGACTGCAGCACACCAGGGCTCCTTGTCTTTCACTATCTCCCAGAGTTTGTTAAAACTCATGTCCACTGAGTGGGTGATGCCATCCAATCATCTCATCCTCTGCTGTCCCCTTCTCCTTCTGCCATCAGTCTTTCCCAGCATCAGGGTCTTTTCCAATAAGTCGGCTCATCGCATCAGGTGGAAAAGAATAGAAGCTTCAGCATCAGTTCTTCCAATGAATATTCAGGGTTGATTTCCTTTAGGATGGACTGGTTTGATCTCCTTGCAATTCAAGGGACTCTCAAGAGTCTTCTCCAACACCACAGTTCAAAAGCATCAATTCTTCAATGCTCAGCCCTTTTATGGTCCAACAGTCACATCCATATATGACTACTGGGAAAACCACAGCTTTGACTATATGGATCTTTGTCAGCAAAGTAATGTCTCTGTTTTTTAATAAACTGTTTAGGTTTGACATAGCTTTTCTTCCAAGGACCAAGAATCTTTTAATTTCATATTGTGTAACATCCGCTGGATCATGGAGAAAGCAAGAGAGTTTCAGAAAAACATCTATTTCTGCTTCATTGACTATGCCAAAGCCTTTGACTGTGTGGATCACAATAAACTGTGGAACATTCTGAAGGAGATGGGAATCCCAGACCACCTGACCTACCTCTTGAGAAACCTGTATGCAGGTCAGGAAGCAACAGTTAGAACTAGACATGGAACAACAGACTGGTTCCAAATAGGAAAAGGAGTATGTCAAGGTTGTATATTGTCACCTTGCTTATTTAACTTATATGCAGAGTACATCATGAGGAACGCTGGGCTGGAAGAAGCACAAGCTGGAATCAAGATTGCTGGGAGAAATATCAATAACCTCAGATATGCAGATGACACCACCCTTATGGCAGAAAGTGAAGAGGAACTCAAAAGCCTCTTGATGAAAGTGAAAGAGGAGAGTGAAAAAGTTGACTTGAAGCTCAACATTCAGAAAACAAAGATCATGGCATCTGGTCCCATCACTTCATGGGAAATAATGGAAAAACAGTGGAAACAGTGTCAGACTTTATTTTTTGGGGCTCCAAAATCACTGCAGATGCTGATTGCAGCCATGAAATTAAAAGACGCTTGCTCCTTGGAAGGAAAGTTATGACCAACCTTGATAGTATTTTAAAAAGCAGAGACATTACTTTGCCAACCAAGGTCCGTCTAGTCAAGGCAATGGTTTTTCCCGTGGTCATGTATGGATGTGAGAGTTGGACTGTGAAGAAAGCTGATCGCCAAAGAATAGATGCTTTTGAACTGTGGTGTTGGAGAAGACTCTTGAGAGTCCCTTATACTGCAAGGAGATCCAACAAGTCCATTCTAAAGGAGATCAATCCTGGATGTTCATTGGAGGGACTGATGCTAAAGCTGAAGCTGCAATACTTTGGCCACCTCATGTGACGAGTTGACTCACTGGAAAAGACTCTGATGCTGGGAAAGGTTGGGGGCGGGAGGAGAAGGGGACGACGGAGAATGAGATGGCTGGATGGCATCACCGACTCTGTGGACATGAGTTTGAGTGAACTCCGGGAGTTGGTGATGGACAGGGAGGCCTGGTGTGCTGTGATTCATGGGGTCGCGGAGAGTCGGACACGACTAAGCGACTGAACTGAACTGAACTGAACTGAACTTAGTTTCACTCTGTGCAACTTAATTTTAATCTACATCAACCTTAGTTGCAGGGGGCCTCAGAAGCTTGAGTTTTGAACTAAAATTTGTGTCAAACAGCATGTGTCAAATGGCTCAAATGCATAGACATGTGTATACTTTAAAATATATAATTAATTATACTTATGTAATTATATTTCTCCTCACTTTCAGGTGCTCTCAGGAAAGCTTAAGCACAGATGATATGATAAGTGTTAATGACAGCTGGACTGGCTGACATCACTGCTATAATGTTGCCTTCTGCTAATGTTGCTTCTCCAGGCACAAATATAATTTCTTAAAGAACTTCGGGTCAGTATTCTGGGATAAATATTTGTATTTTACATGTTCTTATGTTTTCAGGTATGCATCAAGTAAGAACAAGCCTTTTTATTTCTAGCAGTTGTGTTTTTAAAGAGAAAACATTGAAGGCTTTTTTCCAATTTTAACAGTATTTGGTCTGTATTTGCTGTGCAAGGAAAGTCAAGAAGAGTTATTCTTACTATTAATGTCCTATGAACCATGTAAGTAAATACAGGAGAAAATTAATATGTTCTACCTGCAAAGTAGCATCAGTTAACATTGAGTTTTGCGGGGGGAAATTTGTTATTTTGGATTACTCCACAGGGTACTATGCAGATACCAAGAAGAATCTTATTTACAGTTTAAGTTTTAGGTACATTTTGACTTATCAGCTCTCATATCAATGTAGTAATAATAATAGCTCTGACAGATCATTTCTGTAGAATGCTTACATGACTTTTGCTAATTGGTTTATGTAAATTACCTCTTTTAATGCTTATAGAAGGGGCTTCACTCGTAGCTCTGCTGGTAAAGAATACGCCTGCAGTGCAGGAGACCCTGGTTCGACTCCTGGATTGGGAAGACCACCTAGAGAAGGGATAGACTACTCACTCCAGTATTCTTGGACTTTCTTGGTAGCTCAGACAGTAAAGAATCTGCCTGCAATGTGGGAGACCTGGGTTTGATCCCTGGGTTGGGAAGATCCCCTGAAGGAGGGCATGACAACCCACTCCAGTATTCTTACCTGGAGAATCCCCATGGATAGAGGAACCTGGCAGGCTACAGTGTATGGGGTCACAAAGAGTCAGTCACGCAGCATACCACAGCAGTCCTACATAAGAGGAGAAACAAATGGCCTTCTTTGGTGGTCCAAGACACTGAATCAAAGGGAGGTTATTTCCCAGCATGACACAGGTAATAATAATGATGGAGACTGAATTCAAATCCAGGCAGGCTGACTCCTGAGTCCAATCCCTTAGCCATCAAATTAGGTTGATCAAAAAGGATAAAATGGGTTTTCCAAAATCCATTTCAGGACTTCAACTAGATGGATGGTAGAGGAAGCTTCTAGCAGGTCCATTAGAATAAAGGAGAAGGTGGGGAGTTCTCTCCACTTCCAGATCCCACTAGATGCTCAGCTACCCAAAAGGGAGACCTAGGACCCAAGATACTTTGAATTTGGTGTGGTTCAGTGCAGAATAAGGGAAACAAGGATAACTAACGTCCCTAACCACGGGCACTCCTGTGCTAAGAATAGCCCACTCTGCAGCTGTCTGTTTCCCAGAAAGCTGAAAGAAGAAAAACAAAAAAACGTAAACCTGAACAATAGAGAAAATAATTAATTAAAAGTCGCCTTCATGACATCAGGAACTCAAAGAGAACTGTCTAAGAAATGGAGGAGCCTCTAAATCCTGTTGATAATAGCTAAAACATGAGGATAGTGAATTTTTGAAAAGTGAAGCAAGGCTTGAAAGTTACCCTAAGTAAAGTTTGGGGACAATTGACATCATTATGCTACACTTGCTTTATTTTACAATCTATATATCTTCCATCTCCCTAGCTAGTTCAGTTCAGCTCAGTTCGGTAGCTCAGTCATGTCCAACTCTTTGTCCCATGGACTGCAGCACGCCAGGCTTCCCTATCCATAACCAACTCCCAGAGCTTACTCAAACTCATCTCATTGAATCAGTGATGCCATCCAACCATCTCATCCTCTGTCTTCCCCTTCTCCTCCTGCCTTCAATCTTTCCCAGCATCAGGGACTTCTCTTTTTTAAAAAAATTATTTATTTATTTTAATTGGAGGCTAATTACTTTACAATATTGTAGTGGTTTTTGCCATACATTGACATGAATCAGCTATGGGTGCACGTGTCCCCAATCATGAAACCCTCTCCAACTTCCCTCCCCATCCCATCCCTCAGGGTTGCCCCAGTGCACCAGCCCTGAGCACCCTGTCTCATGCATCAAACCTGGACTGGTGATCTATTTCACATATGGTAATGTATGTGTTTCAATGTTATTCTTTCAAATCATCCCATCCTCGCCTTCTCCCACAGAGTCCAAAAGTCTGTTCTTTACATCTGTGTCTCTTTTGCTGGTTGCGTATAGGGTCATCATTACCATCTTTCTAAATTCCATATATATGCGTTAATATACTGTACTGGTGTTTTTCTTTCTGACTTACTTCACTCTGTATAATAGGTTACAGGTCAGGTAGTCTGGTATTTCTACCTCTTGAAGAATTTTCCATAGTTTGTTGTGGTCCACACAGTCAAAGGCTTTGGGATAGTCAATAAAGCAGAAGTATACATTTTTCTGGAACTCTCTTGCTTTCTCAGTGATCCAGCAGATATTGGCAATTTGATGTCTGCTTCCTCTCCCTTTTCCAAATCAAGCTTGAACATCTGGAAGTTCATAGTTCATGTATTGTTGAAGCCTGGCTTGGAGAATTTTGAGCATTACTTTGCTATCGTGTGAAATGAGTGCAACTGTGTGGTAGTTTGAACATTCTTTGGTATTGCGTTTCTTTGGGATTGGAATGAAAACTGATCTTTTCCAGTCCTGTGGCCACTGCTGAGTTTTCCAAATTTGCTGGCATATTGAGTGCAGCACTTTCACAGAATCATCTTTCAGGATTTGAGATAGCTCAACTGAAATTCCATCACCTCCACTAGCTTTGTTCACAGTGATGCTTCCTAAGGCCCACTTGACTTCACGTTCCAGGATGTCTGGTTCTGGGTGAGTGATCACACCATCGTGGTTATCTGGGTCCTGAAGATCTTTTTTGTATTCTTCTGTGTATTCTTGTCACCTCTTCTTAATATCATCTGCTTCTGTTAGGTCCATACCATAACTAGTTATCAGCTCCTTAAGAACAGGAAAACGATTACATGCATTTTTCTGTCTTATGATGCCAACACATTAGAGAAAACCACAGGAGGCTGTCTCTCCATTCCCACCCTCCCTGTCCTGTTACTGTGCTTATAGCTTGCAGCATTCTAGGGAATGAGATTCATTACACAGCAGTTACATATGAGAGGAATTTACGTGGCTCTTACCATTCCAGATATCAAATGTTACCCCTAAAACTTCAATGCTACCCCTAAAACGTAAGTTACTGACTCGATGGCCCTGACAAGATAGATTACATTTATTGTAACATTTGTTTATTTTCAGCAGTCCACATTATCCCATTTTTGCCATAATCTCTGTATTACATTGTCTAAGATTACTAAACTAATATTAACTTTTGCAGTTTCTAGAAGCACATTCATTAGGTATTTTCTGTGGAACATGCTAACTCCCTCCAATAATCTTAGAAAATGCCTACTGATGACTTGCTCTCCTTGTTCGATCACTCGAGTAACAAAGTAAGAAGCCAGCCTCAGACTCACAAGCTATAAATCTCAATTCTGTGTGACTGCAGAGAAGTTATTTAACTCCTTTAAGCCTGTGCCCTTATCTGAAAAAAGCTGTATGAAAATGGCTAACTCAGAGAGTCTAGGCAAAGATAAAATGACATATCAAGTGCCTAGCAGTGTCTGGTATATAGTTAACACAATGAGTGTTAGGCATTATTAATATCTTTTTTTCTGATCCCTTAGTTCTTGAGTTTCTGTTACCATGTCCTTTGCCAGTATTATGAACCTTCCTGGATACCATCGAAAGTGTCATCCTAAAGTCAGTTGCTTCACAACAAGATAGTCAAGATTATCACTGGAGACACTGCACTGCAATTTCCCACTAAGTTTCTTTAACATACAGTTTCTCTTTGCACAGAACTTTTATTCACCTCTCTCCATTCTGAAGTTGACCCCACCTATCTCGATCCATGATTTTTTTTCATGCTTAGTGCAGCGTGAAGGCAATTCCAACAGGTTTTAGTCTTTCTCTATCAGTATGATTTATTGTATATCTGCAGGGTCTGGGTTAAAATTGTCTAAATGTGATTAGCTATGAACAAAAGCAATACACAATAAAGAATGACACAGCCATTGTCTTGTCCTTCAGGGTGTTAAGGGTGATCACATTTTCCTACTTCATTGGGGAAAAGCTCATTCTGCTGAAGCCATTAGGGCAAGGTGATGAAATGCTGCTGCATATAATTTGATATTAGGTATTACCGTCATAATACCTATGTCTTTCTGCCACAGAAGCTAAACCATTTGCAAGCATTAATGTGTTACTATTGAGTACAAATCATTTTCCTTTGTGTCTCCCTGGCGGTGGTGGAGTTAAAATGATAATAATAATGATAAAATATGTTTTGTTTGCAAGGCAAATGATTAGCAATAAAGATGAATAATAACTTTTTATTAAAAATTAGAGTAAATAGCAGATGGCTGAACCCTTGGATACCCTGATAGAAAAAATCCTTGGTGTTCTAGCTTGAGCACTTTGGGAAATATGCATGGTACTTACTTTCTGATGAGTAACAGCATGTAGCATTGTTAAGCTTGATTAAGCAAATTTAATTAGCGTTAGTCAATGCATTTTTGTAAGTGGATAAAATATATTCCAGTTTAGGCATGATTGTTAATCTTTAATTTATGAGATAAAAGTTAAAATGCAACCATAAAATATTAAAATTGCAATAAATTGCATTTAAAGGAACTTATGTTGTTAGATTTTTTCAATTATTTTTTAATTCTACCATTCAAAGGAAATTGCCCTAGTGTTTCCCTGTTTCTTCAGTTTTGTTATTATATATCAGGTGGCAGAGGTAAAGATGGTAACATGAGCCCTATGTTCCCAACTGAGGATATCTAAATTGTAAATGACTTAGGACCACATTACTCTGAAATCCGGGTTTATAATATTCTTCAAAACTTGGGGTTTTTGTTGTATGTGTTACTTGTTCAGTCATGTCCATACTGTTTGCGATCCCATGGACAACAGTAGCCCTCCAGTTTCCTCTGTTCCTGGAATTCTCCAGGCAAGAATACTGGAGTGGGTTGCCATTCCCTTCGCCAGGGAATCTTCCTGACCCAGGGAGCAAACCCAGGTCTCTTGCATTAAAGGTAGATTCTTACCAACTTAGCCATCAGGGAAACCCTTGTGTTGTGTCAGTTCAGTTCAGTTCAGTTCAGTCGTTCAGTCGTGTCCAACTCTTTGTGACCCCATGAATCACAGCACGTCAGGCCTCCCTGGCCATCACCAACTCCCGGAGTCCACTCAAACTCATGTCCATCGAGTCGGTGATGCCATCCAGCCTCGTATAGGACTTACTTATTTGTTTAGTATTTACTTATTCGTATAGGACTTACTTATTTGTATAGGACTTATTTAGTATTTACTTATTTTATATAGGAATTATTTGTCACATGGGACTTATTTGTCATATCAGTCAGTTCAGTTCAGTTCAGTCGCTCAGTCGTGTCCGACTCTCCGCGACCCCATGAATCACAGCACGCCAGGCCTCCCTGTCCATCACCAACTCCCGGAGTTCACTCAAACTCATGTCCACAGAGTCGGTGATGCCATCCAGCCATCTCACTCTCCGTCGTCCCCTTCTCCTCCCGCCCCCAACCTTTCCCAGCATCAGAGGAAATCATAACCCAAACTAACTTGAGACTTTTCAAGCCTAAATTAATCCGTTTAACACTAGTCACCAATAATTAAGTAGATGCTGATAGAGGGCAGGATCTTCTGCTTCACACAATTATCTTTCCTGAAAAATACTACATCCTGATCAAGCACAAGATTTTATGCAGTTTTCTAGAACTTATATGTCATAGCCAATAATGCTAGATGAAAGATTTGGGGGAAAATTATTTTAGAAATTTGTTTAAAATTATTTTTCTCTCTGACTCTTCTTTCCTCAGATTCCTTTTCTTTCTCTCTCTCTTCCAGATCAGCTGCTTTAAAGTTTAAAAAAGCTGGACAGAATAAAATGTGTGTGTGTGTATGTGTGTGTGTGTGTCTGTTGATGAGTAGTAGGAGGCAGGTGGAAGGAGCATTTGAGCTTAGCCACTTTATAGTAAAATGGGAGTATAGACCATCACTCAGTTCAGTTCAGTCGCTCAGTCGTGTCTGACTCTTTGCGACCCCATGAATCACAGCACACCAGGCCTCCCTGTCCATCACCAACTCCCAGAGTTCACTCAGACTCATGTCCATCGATTCGGTGATGCCATCCAGCCATCTCATTCTCTGTCGTCCCCTTCTCCTCCTGCCCCCAACCCCTCCCAGCATCAGACTCTTTTCCAGTGAGTCAACTCGTCACATGAGGTGGCCAACGTATTGGAGTTTCAGCTTTAGCATCAGTCCTTCCAATGAACACCCAGGATTGATCTCCTTTAGAATGGACTGGTTGGATCTCCTTGCAGTCCAAGGGACTCTCAAGAGTCTTCTCCAACACCACAGTTCAAAAGCATCAATTCTTTGGCGATCAGCTTTCTTCACAGTCCATTCCCGTCCCCTATAATGAAAAGGACAACTTTTTTGGGTGTTTTTGGGTGTTAGTTCTAGAAGGTCTGGTAGGTCTTCATAGAATCGTTCAACTTCAGTTTCTTCAGCATTACCGGTCGGGACATATACTTGGATAACTGTGATATTGAATGGTTTGCCTTGGAAATAAATAGAGGTCATTCTGTCTTTTTTGAGATTGCATCCAACTACTGTATTTCACACTTTCATTGACTATGGAGGCTACTCCATTTCTTCTAAAGGATTCTTGCCCATAGTAGTAAATATAATGGTCATCTGAGTTAAGCTCACACATTTTAGTCCATTTTAGTTCACTGATTCCTAAAATGTTGATGTTCACTCTTGCCGTCTCCTCTTTTACCTCTTCCAATTTACCTTGATTCATGGACTTAACATTCCAGGTTCCTATGCAATATTGCTTTTACAGCATCAGACTTTACTTCCATCACCAGTCATATCCACAATTGGGTGTTGTTTTTGCTTTGGTTCCATCTCTTCATTTTTTCTGGAAGTATTTCTCCACTGATCTCCAGTAGCACATTGGGTACCTACTGACCTGGGGAGTTCACCTTTCAGTGTCCTATCTTTTTGCCTTTTCATACTTCATGGGGTTCTCAAGGCAAGAATACTAATGTGGTTTGCCATTCCCTTTTCCAGTGGACCACGTTTTGTCAGAGCTCTCCACCATGATCCATCCATCTTAGATGACCTTACACGGCATGGCTCATTGTCTCACTGAGTTAGACTAAGCTGTGGTCCATGTGATCACATTGGTTAGTTTTCTGTGATCGTGATTTTCATTCTGTGTGCCCTCTGATGGAAGGATAAGATGCTTATGGAAGCTTCCTGATGGGACAGAGTGACTGAAGGGGAAACTGGGTCTTGTTCTGACTTTGAGGAGATACCAGCAAGATGGTTGGCATTGGAACAGTGGCTGTGTGGAGTTGGAGTGACTTTGAGGAGATGCCCCAAGTCCAAGGGTGAAGGAGAGGCCCCAGCAAGGTGGTAGGAGGGGGAAAATCATGTTTAGAATCAAACCCCATACCCAGAAGAGATGCTCAGAGGGCTCAAACAAACCTTGGGCACACCAGGACCCAGAGACTTCACAGAGACTGAGCCAGAACTGTGTTCGAGTATCTCCTGTGGGGTCTGGGTCTGCAGCGGACAGCCACAGGGGCAGGGGCTCTGGGTGCAGTAGACCTGGGTAGGGCATAAGCCCTCTTGAAGGAGGTCGCATGAATCCCACCATAGAGCCACCAGAATTTACACAGAACTGGGAAAACAGACTCTTGGCGGGCACAAACAAAACCTTGTGTGCACCAGGACCCAGGATAAAGAAGCAGTGATGCCACAAGAGACTAACCCAGACTTGCCTCTGAGTGTCCAGGAGTCTCTGGCAGAGGTGTGGATTGGCAGTGGCCTGCTGCAGGGTTGGGGCCGCTGAGTGCAGCAGTGCATGCATGGGACCTTTTGAAGGAGGTTGGAATTATCTTCAATACCTCCACCCTATTTTGGGCTCAGGTCAAACAACAGAGAGGGAACACAGCTCTGGCCATCAACAGAAAATTGAATTAAAGATTTACTGAATGGGATTAATACCCTTAAAAAAGACCCCAGAGAAATCCCTTACCCCTTCTATCATGTAAGGATAGAGAAGTCAGCAGTTTGCAGCCTTAAGGTGGCCCTTCATCATTCCAAATCTATGATTCCTTGATCTTGGACTTCTCAGTCCCCAGAGCAGTGAAAAATAAATTTTTGTATTGTGTATGCTACCTGTGTTCACGTGCTCGGTCACTCAGTCATGTCTGATTCTTTGTGACCTCAAGAACTGTAGCCCACCAGGTTCCTCTATCCATTGGATTCTCCAAGCAAAATACTGAAGTGGGTTGCATTTCCTACTCCAGGAGATTGAAACTGTGTCTCTTGTGTCTCCTGCACTGGCAGGTGAATTCTTTACCACAACATCACTCACTTCAGTTCAGTTCAGTCGCTCAGTCGTGACCGACTCTTTGCGACCCCATGAATCACAGCACGCCAGGCCTCACTGTCCATCACCAACTCCCGAAGTTCACTCAAACTCATGTACATTGAGTCAGTGATGCCATCCGGGCATCTCATTCTCTGTCGTCCCTTTCTCCTCCTGCCCCCAATCCCTCCTAGCATCAGAGTCTTTTCCAGTGAGTCAACTCATCGCATGAGGTGGCCAAAGTATTGGAGTTTCAGCTTTAGCATCAGTCCTTCCAATGAACACCCAGGATTGATCTCCTTTAGAATGGACTGGTTGGATCTCCTTGCAGTCCAAGGGACTCTTGAGAGTCTTCTCCAGCATGGCAGTTCAAAAGCATCAATTCTTTGGTGATCAGCTTTCTTCACAGCCCAAGTCTCACACCATACATGACCATGGGAAAAACCATAGCTTTGACTAGAAGGACCTTTGTTGGCAAAGTAATGTCTCTGCTTTTTAATATACTATCTAGGTTGGTCATAACATCCCTTCCAAGGAGTAAGCGTCTTTTAATTTCATGACTGCAATCAGCATGCGCAGTGATTTTGGAGCCCAAAAAAGCAAAGTCTGACACTGTTTCCCCATCTATTTCCCATGAAGTGATATGACCAGATGCCATGATCTTTGTTTTCTGAATGTTGAGCTTCAAGCCAACCTTTTCACTCTCCTCTTTCACTTTCATCAAGAAGCTTTTGAGTTCCTCCTCATGTTTTGCCATAAGGGTGATGTCATCTGCATATCTGAGGTTATTGATATTTCTCCCAGCAATCTTGATTCCAGCTTGTGCTTCTTCCAGCCAGCGTTCCTCATGATGTACTCTGCATAGAAGTTAAATAAGCAGGGTGACAATATATAACCTTGACATACTACTTTTCCTACTTGGAAGCAGTCTGTTGTTCCATGTTCAGTTCTAACTGTTGCTTCCTGACCTGCATACAAGTTTCTCAAGAGGCAGTCAGGTGGTCTGGAATTCCCATCTCTTTCAGAATTTTCCACAGTTTATTTTGATCCACACAGTCAAAGGCTTTGGCAGAGTCAATGAAGCAGAAATAGATGTTTTTCTGGAACTCTCTTGCTTTCTCCATGATTCAACGGATGTTGGCAATTTGATCTGTGGTGTCTCTGCCTTTTCTAAAATCTGCTTGAACATCTGGAAGTTCACGGTTCACATATTGCTGAAGCCTGGCTTGGAGAATTTTGAGCATGACTTTACTAGTGTGTGAGATGAGTGCAATTGTGTGGTAGTTTGAGCATTCTTTGGCATTGCCTTTCTTTGGGATTGGAATGAAAACTGACATTTTCCAGTCCTATGGCCACTGCTGAGTTTTCCAAATTTGCTGGCATATTGAGTGTAGCACTTTCACAGCATCATCTTTTAGGATTTGAAATAGCTCAACTGGAATTCCATCACCTCCACTAGCTTTCTTCGCAGTGATGCTTTCTAAGGCCCACTTGACTTCACATTCCAAGATGTCTGGTTCCAGGTGAGTGATCATGCCATCGTCATTATCTTGGTCATAAAGATCTTTTTTGTACAGTTCTTCTGTGTATTCTTGCCACCTCTTCTTAATATCTTCTGCTTCTGTTAGGTCCATACCATTTCTGTCCTTTATCAAGCCCATCTTTGCATGAAATGTCCCCTTGGTGTCTCTAATTTTCTTGAAGAGATCTCTTCTTTTTCCTATTCTGTTGTCTTCCTCTATTTCTTTGCATTGATCGCTGAGGAAGGCTTTCTTATCTCTCCTTGCTATTCTTTGGAATTCTGCATTCAGATGCTTATATCTTTCCTATTCTCCTTTGCTTTTCACTTCTCTTCTTTTCACGGCTATTTGTAAAGCCTCCTCAGACAGCCATTTTGCTTTTTTGCATTTCTTTTCCATGGAGATGGTCTTGGTCCCTGTCTCCTGTACAATGTCACAAACCTCAGTCCAGAGTTCATCAGGCACTCTATCTATGAGATCTAGTCCCTTAAATCTATTTCTCACTTCCACTGTATAATCATAAGGGATTTGATTTAGGTCATATCTGAGTGGTCTAGTGGTTTTCCCTACTTTCTTCAATTTCAGTCTGATTTTGGCAATAAGGAGTTCATGATCTGAGCCACAGTCAGCTCCTGGTCTTGTTTTTACTGTATAGAGCATCTCCATCTTTGGCTGCAAAGAATATAATCAATCTGATTTCGGTGTTGACCATCTGATGATGTCAATGTGTAGAGTCTTCTCTTGTGTTGTTGGGAGAGGGTGTTTGCTATGACCAGTGCGTTCTTTTGGCAAAATTCTATTAGCCTTTGCCCTGCTTCATTCCGTGCTCCATGGCCAAATTTGTCTGTTACTCCAGGTGTTTCTTGACTTCCTACTTTTGCATTCCAGTCCCCTATAATGAAAAGGACATCTTTTTTGGGTGTTAGTTCTAAAAGGTCTTGTAGGTCTTCATAGAACCATTTGACTTCAGCTTCTTCAGCGTTACTGGTTGGAGCATAGGCTTGGATTACTGTAATATTGAATGGTTTGCTTGGAAACGAACAGAAATCATTCTGTCATTTTTAAGATTGCATCCAAGTACTGCATTTTGGACTCTTTTGTTGACCATGATGGCTACTCCATTTCTTCTAAGGGATTCCTGCCCACAGTAGTAGATATAATGGTCATCTGAGTTAAATTCACCCATTCCAGTCCATTTTAGTTCACTGATTCCTAGAATGTCTACAGTTACTCTTGTCATCTCCTGTTTGACCACTTCCAATATCCTTGATTCATGGACCTAACATTCCAGGTTCCTATGCAATATTGCTCTTTACAGCATCGGACCTTGCTTCTATCACCGGTCACATCCACAACTGGGTATTGGTTTAGCTTTGGCTCCATCCCTTCATTCTTCCTGGAGTTATTTCTCTACTGATCTCCAGTAACATACTGGGCACCTACCGACCTAGGGAAATCCTCATTCAGTATCCTATCATTTTGCCTTTTGATACTGTTCATGGGGTTCTCAAGGCAAGTATACTGAAGTGGTTTGCCATTCCCTTCTCCAGTGGACCACATTCTGTCAGACCTCTCCACCATGACCCGCCCATCTTGGGTGACCCCACACGGCATGGCTTAGTTTCATTGAGTTAGACAGGGCTGTGGGCCGTGTGATCAGATCGACTAGTTTTCTGTGATTATGATTTCAGTGTGTCTGCCCTCTGATGCCCCCTCGCAATACCTACCATCTTATTTGGGTTTCTCTTACCTTGGTCATGGGGTATCTCTTCACGGCTGCTCCAGCAGAGTGCAGCCGCTATACCTTCCCTTGGAGGAGGGGTACCTCCTCAAGGCCGCCCCTCCTGACCTTGAACATGGAGTAGCTCCACTCGGCCCTCCTGCGCCCGCACAGCCACCGCCTCTTGGACGTGGGGCAGCTCCTCTTGGCCACCGCCCTGACCTCAGGGGTGGGGTAGCTCCTCTTACACTACATCACTAGTCTGATGCTATTTTTGTTACAGCAGCCAAAAATGACTGAGACACTGGAGTATTTTCCTCACGATTTTTGAGATTTAAAATTTCCCTGTTTTACTCCTCAAGCCAGATTTACATGCCAATACTTGCTTTTTAAAGTTCCTTTCAGGAAAACTGCCTATAATTTCTCAAGTTTTCATAGTTTCTATGGAGAAGAAGAGTGATATGTGTTCATTTCATCTTACCCAGAGCCTACAACATCAAATCTTGGAAGACTGCAAAGAGTTAAACACATATACTATAATCCCTAGAGAAATCAACAACAAATAATGAAAACATATATACTGATAGCCACAAATTCAAAAGAGAAACTAAAATATATAATAAATAATATATATAATATACTATATAATAATAAAAATATTTTTAAATATAAAGAAATTCAAGAAAGGAAAAATAGAGGAACCAAAAAGACTTGAGACAAAATAAATAGTAAGAAAGCAGACCTAAATACAATCATATCAATGGTTACATTAAAGAAAAGTAGGTTTCTACATAAATTATTTTGGAAGGACTAGAAATTAGCAAAGTACATTCTCTTAGCAGCTCCTTAAAATTTAATATAGAATGAAGCTGAGAAGATGGGAGTCAAGAAAAGCCTTAAGTATTCAAGATGCTTGTCTGTGGGCGAGAGAAGTAGAGGAAGGGTATACTTGGAATAAGTCTGGGAAGAGAGAATGCCTAGACTGGACCTGGTCATTCTTGGGAAAAACGGAATATTGATGATGTTAACTACTTCTGTATCTCTAAGTTTTACTTTCTCCTTCTCAAGCAGAATTTGGGCAATAGATCCTCATTTAGAAGACTGACTTTTCTGAGGTATTTGAAGAAGGCAATGGCACCCCATTGCAGTACTCTTGCCTGGAAAATCCCATGGATGGAGGAGCCTGGTAGGCTGCAGTCCATGGGGTCGCGAAGAGTCAGACATGACTGAGCGACTTCACTTTCACTTTTCACTTCCCTGCATTGGAAAAGGAAATGGCAACCCACTCCAATGTTCTTGCCTGGAGAATCCCAGGGACGGGGGAGCCTGGTGGGCTGCCATCTATGGGTTCGCACAGAGTCGGACATGACTGAAGGGACTTAGCAGTAGCAGTCTGAGGTATTTTTAAATCATTTAGACTAGGCAAAACTTTTGGCAACTTGCCAGCAGTTTGAGTCAAATACTTGCACACTATCAGCTTCTGTGCTACAATAGATGATAGATGGAAGATGGATGGATGGATGGATAGATACTTTTTTCATACTCATCAATCTGCACAGGATATATTATAGTCCTTTTTATAGTTTAAGAAGCACATAATTTAAAAGTGTATAGAATTTACCCGAGCAGTGGGGCTCATATTTTGAATCCAGGATGGTCTTTAAATTAAATCCTTGCTCTTTCCACTCTACAATGTTTTTTTCCTTGTCAACAGACCTTAGGATCTACAACAGATAAAGTGAAGACACTTTATTGGGACCATTATTGGGAGCCTTGTGTAGGACTGAAGCAAGACCAGTTTAGACTATAACAACCAGATGCATGAAGACTAAAAATCATTTTGGCTTACTTTCAGTGTTGTATCATATTGCCAGTTCCCCAAAGAAAGAAGAAAATACTTGATTGATGACTGAAGATAAAAACAAGTGAAGCAAATGTCAGCATTTCATGAACAACTGATCACTGAGGACCTGTCAACAAGCACAAGGCCATTTATTTGGCTTACATACATTATTATGTAATTGAAGGGATCATTCAAAAAGAGGTATTAGTAGTACTATAAGAACAATACTTGACATTTCTAACAAGTGCTAATAGTTAAAAGGCAAGGAACAATTTAAATAAAACTATATTCAAATCAAAATTCTAAATATGCAGAGCATCTGGAAATTAACTCTTCTAGGACTTTACATTAACAAGTAGAATTTTAAATGTACTCAGATATTTTTTTTATTCTTTTAATAAGAATTCTGCAGTCCATTTTTTAAGATACAGAAAAGTATTTTTAACTCAATCAAACTGAGAATCATTTTCTATATGTGCTGAACATGTAATAAAGATATTCTCCATTCAGTTTATTTTGGGGAGATGAAGCTTAAAAATATACATTCATTTAAATTAATAAGTAGGAATAACCTGACTTATGTTCCTACATTATACATAAATGCCAGGGAAGCCCACACTTTAGGGTTAGCATTAATGCATTTCTGGCATTCCTGTACTTATGTGCTATGGTGATTTAGATTGAGATTAAGCCAGATCATATTTACAGTAATAAAACTCTCTTCATATTGAAGAGAGTCATCTTTAACTTTTGAGGCAGTTATTTAGTACCACCCCATGTGTTTGCCAACAAGATATTGTTAAAAAATAACTCAGTAACAGCAGGCAGTATAACTTCACTCTGAAGAACTGCTGGCACACAAGTGAACATGGCTTCTAATGAAGGAATCTCGAGGCTCAGCTTCTGAGCACATATGAAACAGTCAATCTGTTTGCTTTTTAAGATTCTTAAGAAGAAGGAGGAAAAAAAGTACTAGTATTCTGTAAAGTGTTTACCATGGTACATGAAATAATCTCATTTAAACTTTGCAACTAAGCCCCTTTTTTAGCAGATAAGGAAACTGAGAATCCAAGCTGTTCAGAAAACATAATAAGAGATTTTCACCCTTGTTTAACAAAAGAAAACCAAAGGTTTCTAACTGTACTGTACTATACTTCTATCTGCCTGTGATACTTCTAACATGGCCAACAAAAAAACCTATTCCACCCACAAATAAAATCCATTGTATCATGGTTCCTCAGAGAAACAAGATTAATAGTACGGATAGATAAATAAAGAGATTTTTAAGTAGGTGTGTGAGTGCTTAGTCGCTAAGTTGTACCTGACTCTTCAGGAACCCATGGACTGTAGCTCCTCTGTCCATGAGATTTCCCAGGCAAGAATACTGTAGTGGGTTGCCATTTCTTTCTCTATGGAATCTTCCCCACCCAGGGATCCAGCCTGTGTCTCTTGCATTAGCAGGTGGATATGAAATGGAAAGAGATTTTTTAAGGACTGGTTTATGCAGTTATGGAAGATAAAAAGTTCTAAGATCTGTAGTCAGCAAGCTGAAGAAACAATGGTGTGGTTCCAGTTCTAAAGCAGGCAGGCTTAAAGCTTAAAAAAAAAAAAAAAGAAAGAAACTATGTTTCAAGTTTGAAGGCAGGAAATAACTGATGTCTTAGCTCAAAGGCAGTTGGGCACAAAGAATTCCCTCTTCAGTCTTTTTGTTCTATTTAGCCCTTCAGCTGATTGAATGAGTCCCACCTACTTTAGAAAGAGCAATTTACTTTATTTAGCATACTAATTCAAATATTAATCACACCCAGGAACTCCCTCACAAACATACACAGAATATGTTTGACCAAACATCTGACCACCCTGTGGCCCAGTCAAGTTGACACATAAAATTAACCATTATACACGTTAGATGTGTGGAATCATTAGCACATCACCGATCCTTTTCAGCAACTGTCCCACACTGCTGAGTTTACTAACCACATTAACAAATGTGTAGAAGTATTGTGAGTTATATTGCAACACGTTTCAACACTAACATAGCGAACGCCTTAAATGAGACAGTTACTATAACCTTCAGTAGTGCCTACCAGCATTGGTCAATTTGGCATTTAAAGACTTTAAAATCTATTATATAGGAATGCACAAGGCATAGATACAGTACTTATGTGCATTGAAGCTTTGCTTATAATATTGAAAGTTTAAAGCAAAGTAAATATCCAACAATAACAAAAGAGCTGAATAAATTACAGTGCAAGCATATCATAGGATACTATTTAGTCATCAAAAATAATTCAATGTTTTTATTGGAACATAAAAAACTTATGATGAATTACATGATCTTAGTTTTGTGAGTACATATACACACACACACATATATATAATGTATATATATGTGTGTGTGTGTATGTTTGTGTGTGTGTGTGTGTGTGTATACATACATACATATATATAAGGGTTTCCCAGATGGCGCTTAGAAATAAAGAACCTACTTCCCAATGCAGGAGACTTAAGAGACACAGGTTCAATCACTGGATTAGGAAGATCCCCTGGAGGAGGACATGGCAACCGACTCCAGTATTCTTGCCTGCAGAATCCCATGGACAGAGGAGCCTGGAGGGCTACGGTTCATAAAGTCACAAAGAGTTGGACATCACTGAAGTGACTTAGCACACATGCATATACATATATGGGGCTTTCCAGGTGGCACTAATGGTAAAAAACCACCCACCAATGCAGGAGATGTAAGAGATGTAAGAGATATAAGAGATGTTCAATCCCTGGGTCGGGAATATCCCCTGGTGAAGGAAACAGCAAACCACTCCAGCATTCTCACCTGTAGAATCACATGGAGAGAAGGGCCTGGCAGGCTATGGTCCATAGAGTGGCAAAGAGTTGGACATAACTGAAGCAGCTTAACAGACATTCACATATCTGAAGTTTACAAAGTACAATGGTTTTCCCTGATATGTAAGAAGATATGTGCTGTTGTTGTGAGAATGAACAATTCCTTTCACATGGCTAAAAACTGAGGGTGACCTCTAGGAAATGAGAATGACCCATGGCTGATAGCCAGCAAGAAAATGGGGACATCATTCCTACAACCACAAGGAATGGTACTCAGCCAAGAACCTAATAATTTGAGAAAACTCCCAATGAAAATGTAATCAACTGACACCTTGATTTCTGCCTTGTACAACCCTGAGCAGAAGAACCAGTCATTCTGTGTATGAACTCCTGACCTACAGATCTATGAAGTAACAAATGTCTTTCTGTGGCCACTGTGTATAATAATGTGTTATACAGCAATAGAAAACTAATATAATCATTTTAGCATATTACATTTGCTATGAATGAAATGCTGTACATTTTCAATAATAATAATATTGAATATAATAAACAGGAAAATATTAGATTTTCAAAATAATCACTTGATTTTCTATGTTGAATAATGTTATTAAATTTATAACAATATGGTGACAGATGAAAGCTAAAGTTGTTTTGTTGGTCATTTTGCAATGTATACAAATGTTAAATACTTATTGTATACCTTAATCTAATATAATGTTATGTGTTAATTATACTCCAATAAAAAAAAAATTCTTCCTGGTCAGAACTTTAATTTAAATATCAAACAAAAATAAAATTATCAGAACTGCATAGATTTGAAATCACCTGCATTTTCAGTTTTTAAAAAGTATACAAATATCTTCAATTAGTTAGTTCAGTCACTCAGTCATGACCGACTCTTTGTGACCCCATGAATCACAGCACGCCAGGCCTCCCTGTCCATCACCAACTCCCAGAGTTCACTCAAACTCACGTCCATTGAGTCGGTGATGCCATCCAGCCATCTCATTCTCTGTCGTCCCCGTCTCCTCCCGCCCACAATCCCTCCCAGCATCAGAGTCCTTTCCAGTGAGTCAACTCTTCACATGAAGTGGCCAAAGTATTGGAGTTTCAGCTTTAGCATCAGTCCTTCCAATGAACACACAGGATTGATCTCCTTTAGAATGGACTGGTTGGATCTCCTTGCAGTCCAAGGGACTCTCGAGAGTCTTCTCCAGCACCACAGTTGAAAAACATCAATTCTTCAGCGATCAGCTTTCTTCACAGTCCAATTCTCACATCCATACATGACCACTGGAAAAACCATAGCCTTGACTAGATGGACCTTTGTTGGCAAAGTAATGTCTCTGCTTTTTAATATGCTATCTAGGTTGGTCATAACTTTCCTTCCAAGGAGTAAGCGTCTTTTAATTTCATGGGTGCAATCAGCATCTGCAGTGATTTTGAAGCCCCCCAAAATAAAGTCTGACACTGTTTCCACTGTTTCACCATCTATTTCCCATGAAGTGATGGTACCAGATACTTCAACTAAGTAGTATGCAGATTTTAATTATGGATAGGTAAATTGTGATGGAGCAAATTAAAACTTTCAATATTTCAAAAGCTTCACTTTTCAAGCAATTGGAAATCTTCAGTGGTATCTCAATACATCAAAAGAAATCCTAGACTACAGTCTGAAAATGTTTTCCACAATTGGATTCTGCTTTTTTTTTCCCCAGTCTATGACCAAACTCCACCTTATTGATCTCATTTATTGACTGTCTACTACTGTTTTCTTCCCATTTTATGTGTCTTTACACTCCCTCAGCCTGCCTCAGAGGGGAAAGTCTTACTAGCTAAGCAAGACCCAGTTCAATTTATCTAAGAAGTCTGCCCTCCTTATTATTCACAACCAGTAGAACCCCTCTCTCCCTCTCCACATTTCAAAAAAAACTGTATTTTACTATGATAGTACACTGTCATCTGTTTTGTTTTACATTTATATGTGCATGTAATGTCACTGTCACTAGACTGTATATTCCAGACTGTCAGGGACTATCCTCTTCCTGGTCTGTAATGCCTAGGACCGTGCTGAACATTTTACTTATGGTCAAAAAAGTGATTACTGAGTTTTTAAAACCTTCCATTCTTGCCAATGCACAAGAACAAGACATGAACACAATGTACATAATTTTAATTTAAGAAAGTCTGAATCCAAATAAATACCTAATGAGAACTAGAGAAATTCAGGTTTTTGAAAATGAGGAGAATGATTTTGCTCAGAGATGGAACAGATCATAACAACTGGCAAATGAAATTGGGAGCACAATAAAAGAGATTCAGAATGGGAGGAAGGTCATATTTAAGAACTAGAAATAAAGAACAGTACGTATAATATTCATTACAGCTCTACAGTTTCTGCTGCAGCATTTTACATTATTCAAATCTTTTTATCAACTGCTTATGACAATATTTGCCTCCCTTATGAATTCATTTTCAGTACAGTCTGGTACTGTGGTTGACTTTGAAAGATATTCTAATTTAAGTTTATCAGAATTGGACAGAGGACCATACTGACTGAATAATAGGAAGTTTTATGCATATGAAATTCAGAATGCCTCAAACATAACTAAAATTACTGCAAGCCCAAGGGAAATATAAAACATTATGTACTAGATACTAGTTTACTATCTCTACTTCACATGCAATTATTTTACACTCTCTGAAAATAATATTGATGTACTTGTGTAAAATACAAATAATATTAAAGGCTGGTTGAGACATCCATTTATTCAGTTGAATGTTTATAGAGTACACAGTATATGTAAGATTTATTATCATATTCTATAAAGGATACAAATATAAGAATATGACTATAAAGAGGAAGAGAAGTGGAAGAAAATGGGAACTTAATTAAACCAATTCAGTATTCTATCTATACCAAGCCCTGACTTGTAATAGTGATAATAATAGTTAACATTTGCTGAGTGTTTACTACATCTAGTTACAATTCTGTGTGTCTATGTGGATTACATCATTTAATATTTAGAACAAATCTATGGGCTTAATAGTATTAATTTTCCCATTTTTTAGATGAGGAAATTGCAGTAGAGAAATTAACTAACTTTCTAAATGTTGCAAAGCTAGGAATTTTGAAGGTTAAATTTGAATTTAACAGCAGACACTTTGAACCTAACCTGTATACCATATACTTCCTGCTAGGTTTTATTACCTCCATTTTGCTGTGCAAGAGCTTGAGGTTCAGAGAGATTAAGTGGGTTTCCCAGAAACAGATTCCTTGTCAGTGACAGGGTTAGCATTCAGTATCGAATCTGATTCCAAATCCTTTGTCAACTCCTCTAACTCACCTCCAAACTACAAGAGAGAAAATATTAATAAAAGGTATTCAACTATAGTTCATTCCATCTATTATTTAAAACCAACTGCATCTCCTCCTGGTCGTGTGACATTAGTTTATGCAAATTACTTAATCTCTGTCTGCTTTAGTTTTCTTAATTGCAAAATGAGGATAATATAATTGTTTGGAGGATTAGATATTATAAAACAATTGAATAGGAACTAGGACAAGCTTATTAGTATTGCTATTACCATATTACTATTATTTTTGTTGTTTATAAATCATTTTATTTAAGAGCGATAAGGACTATCTATGACCTTCCCATGTTGCTCAGTGGGTAAAGAATCTGCCTGCAATGCAGGAAACGCAGAAGATACAGGTTCGATTCCTGGGTCAGGAAGGTCCCTTGGCCTGGGGAATTCCATGGAAAGAGGAGCCTGGGTTACAGTCCTGGGGTTGCAAAGAGTCGGATACGAATGAAGTGACTTAGCACACACTAATGGGTTTAGTGCTGATCTTTTCAACATTATCTCACCGCAACAATCTCATCAGGTAGACAATGTTGTCATCACTTTACAGATGATGAAATAGAAATGATGAAATAGAAAAATAAAGGAAGTGACTCAGGATCATACAGCCAATGAGCGGTAGGACCAGATATCAAACCTGGGTTTACTGATTCCAAAGACCATGTGGTATTGTGAGATCAATGTCAAAATAAAGGTGCAAAGTTCTGAAAATATTTATTAATAGAAAATATGGAACACTTCTTGCCTACGTGATCAAGGAGGTTTTGCCTAGGTGGGTTAACATTTGAGCTAATCTCTGAAGGTAAGTAGAACTCAATAATTTAGAAGAACATCTTTTGAAGGACAAAATGAGCTTACCTGGAACAACCTGAATAGAATCTGAGACAAGTTTAATCTATCTGACAATGTAAAGAAGCAGCAGAAGATAGAGCTGGAAAGGTGAGCTAATGTACACTTCATGAGTGTGAGGCCCATGCTTCTGGAACTGTGCTGGTTAATACAGTAACCATGAGACACAATTAACTCCCAAAATGTTGCTACCGAGACTAAAGAACTGAAGTTCAAATTGTATTCAATTTCAATTAATTAAAATTTAAATCTAAAAACTGATACCCAGCTTACTTACTGAAAATTTGCAAGAATGTTTGGAACAACTTAAATATTAATCTGCTTTTTCAACTGTACACCTTAGGAATTCTAATTACTGATTAAGGATTTTCAATGAAAATTTTTTTATCTGAATTAAAATGTGATGAAAGTATAAAATACACCTTGGATACTTGAGATTTCCTAAAAATGAACATAAAATATCTCATTAGTAGTATTCAGTATTCATTATATTTTGATATTTTATATATTTTGTGTATGGTCTTCCATGTTGGCTCAGAGATAAAGAATCCCCCTGCCAAGTAGAAGATTCAGGTTTGATCCCTGGGTCAGGAAGATCCCCTAGAGAAGAAAATGTCAACCTACTCCAGTATTTTTTCATGGGAAATCCCATGATGAAGGAGCCTGATGGGCTACAATCCATTGGCTCACAAAGAGTCTGACATGACTTAGTGACTAAACAACAACAACATATTTTTGAATATATTGGATTAAATAAAATGTATTATTTACATTAAAATTACCTAATTCTTTTTAGTTTTTTTAATATGACTACTAAAAAATTTAAAATTATATATGTGACTCAGTATATATCTACTAGAGATTCTTGACACACAGTAGACACTCAATAAAATATTTGCTCACGAACTGCAGTTAAGAACCAGACTGTAACCTCAAAGGCAGACTGAGGATTTTGTATTTTCCTTAATAGACACAAGTCATTGAAATCTCTCAGTAGGGGAAGTGATATGCTTTTTCAGAGTACTATTTTAGGAGGCTCCATCTGGAAGAGTGACCAAAACAGAGGAGGAACTGAAGTTAGGTTAGAAGTACACTGCAGTATTAAAGTTGGACCTGAAACCCCCCAAATTCTTCCAAAGCAGCTCAGCTGAGTAGCAAAACATGCTGGAAGTGTTCAATGCTTCTCGTGGGAATGCTAAATGCTCTTGCAAGTAAAAGGCAATTCCTTCTTAAGTCAAGTCCTAACCCTCTATGTTTCCAATTTCATCATTATTACTTTTAAAGAGAATCAAATGCAGAATCATTGCGATTACTTCTGAAAAAAAAAAATCATTGGGCTATAACTCGCTTCATTAGAGTAATCATTTCCCAAATAAAGCTCCATAGTATAACTGTGAAATGTTATAAACTAGAAGTGTAGCTCCAGGTATAAAAAAAGCCTGAATATCACTCTATTCTTCATCCGGTAAGCAGAGTTTTGTTTGTTTTTTCCATCACATCTCTGTTTGTATCATTCTATGTTGAAAAACTTTAATGTTGAGGACAGAACAAGATGGCAGAGGAATAGGATGGCGAACCACTTTCTCCCCTACAAATTCATCAAAAGAACATTTGAACTCTGAGTAAATTCCACAAAACAACTTCTGAATGCCAGCAGAGGACATCAGGCACCCAAAAAACAGCCCACTGTCTTCGAAAGGAGGTAGGAAAAAACATAAAAGATAAAAAGAGAGACAAAAGAGGTAGGGATGGAGCTCTGTCCCGGGAAGGGAGGCTTAAAAAAGAGAGAAGTTTCCAAACATCAGGAAACACTCTCACTGGCGAGTCTGTGGCAAGCCTTGGAACCTCAGAGGGCCACATAACAGGGAGGAAAAAGAAAAAGATAATTAAAACCCACAGATTACCCGCCAAAGGTTAACACCCAGCGGAGAAGCAGCACAGACGGCCACATCCACCATTAGCAAGCAGAGGCTGGGCAGGGAGGAGCCGGCTGAACTGCTTAGACAGAGGACTGGGCCTGAATGCTGCGAGGGCAATCTGAGAGAACTAACTGGGGATAGCAAAGCAGACTGTGGGGTAGCTACCCCACGAAAAGGCGGAAAGCCCTAACCTAAGACTCCGCCAGTCCCGATCACAGAACAAAGGACTGAGCAGAGCAAGCTGACTGCGGATGGCCCATCCCCCACCAAGACAGGCAGGGGAGGGCAGCCAGAAATGGAAGGGGGCAACCGCAGCCCCAGAGAGGCATCCGATACCAAACTGCAAGCAAGCTTCGTTGCTAACCAAGACTTCATGGGTTTCTGACTGTGCAACATCTGCTTGAGAAGGTGTGCCAGCTGTACAACCAGAAAATTGAGTGAGAGGGACCAGGGGAAGAGATAGGTCGCAGCAACCACGATCACCAAACACCTGGTAACTTGAGCTGCTCTGACCGGGGAAGGCACAAAACGCAGGCCCAACCAAGTACTTGGAGTAAAAAAGAAAAACGAATTAAAAGAAATGAGGACAATATTAGAGACCTCTGGGACAATGTTAAATGCCCCAACATTCGAATCATAGGAGTCGCAGAAGAAGAAGACAAAATGAAAGACTGTGAGAGAATACTTGAGGAGATAATAGTTGAAAACTTCCTTAAAATGGGGAAGGAAATAATCACCCAAGTCCAAGAAACCCAGAGAGTCCCTAACAGGATAAACCCAAGGCGAAATACTCTAAGACACATATTAATCAAATTAACAAAGATCAAACACAAAGAACAAATATTAAAAGCAGCAAGGGAAAAGCAACAAATAACACACAAGGGGATTCCTATAAGGATAACAGCTGATCTTTCAACTCTTGAGGCCAGGAGGGAATGGCAAGATGTACTTAAAGTGATGAAGAAAATAACCTACAGCCCAGATTACTGTACCCAGAAAGGATCTCATTCAAATATGAAGGAGAAATCAAAAGCTTTACAGACAAGCAAATGCTGAGAGAATTCAGCATCACCAAACCAGCTCTCCAACAAATGCTAAAGGATTTTCTCTAGACAGGAAACACAGAAAGGGTGTATAAATTCGAACCCCAATCAATAAAGAAAATGGAAACGGGATCATACTTATCAATAATTACCTTAAATGTAAATGGGTTGAATGCCCCAACCAAAAGACAAAGCCTGGATGAATGGATACAAAAACAAGACCCCCATATATGTTTTCTACAAGAGACCCACCTCAAAACGAGGGACACATACAGACTGAAAATGAAGGGCTAGAAAAAGATATTCCATACAAATAGAGACCAAAAGAAAGCAGGAGTAGCAATACTCATATCAGATAAAATAGACTTTAAAACAAAGGCTGTGAAAAGAGACAAAGAAGGACACTACATAATGATCAAAGGATCAATCCAAGAAGAAGATATAACAATTATAAATATTTATGCACCCAACATAGGAGCACTGCAAAATTACTAACAAGTAAGAAAGGGGAAATTAACAACAATGCAATAATAGTGGGAGACTTTAATACCCCACTCACACCTATGGATAGATCAACTAAACAGAAAATTAAGAAGGAAACACAAACTTTAAATGATACAATAGACCAGTTAGACCTAATAGATATCTATAGGACATTTCATCCCAAAATAATGAATTTCACATTTTTCTCAAGCACACACGGAACCTTTTCCAGGATAGATCACATCCTGGGCCATAAATCTAGCCTTGGTAAATTCAAAAAAATTGAAATCATTCCAAGCATCTTTTCTGACCACAGTGCAGTAAGATTAGATCTCAATTACAGGAGAAAAACGATTAAAAATGCTAACATATGGAGGCTGAACAACACGCTGCTGAATAATGAACAAATCATAGAAGAAATCAAAAGAGAAATAAAAATATGCATAGAAATGAATGAAAATGAAAACATGACAACCCAAAACCTCTGGGACACTGTAAAAGCAGTGCTAAGGGGAAGGTTCATAGCAATACAGGCACAGCTCAAGAAATAAGAAAAAGGTCAACTAAATCACCTAACTCTACACCTAAAGAAACTAGAAAAGGAAGAGATGAAGAACCCCAGGGTTAGTAGAAGGAAAGAAATCTTAAAAATTAGGGCAGAAATAAATGCAAAAGAAACAAAAGAGACCATAGCAAAAATCAACAAAGCCAAAAGCTGGTTCTTTGAGAAGGTAACTAAAACTGACAAACTACTAGCTAGACTCATCAAGAAACAAAGGGAGAAGAACCAAATCAATAAAATTAGAAATGAAAATGGAGAGATCACAATTGACAACACAGAAATACAAAGGATCATTAGAGAATACTATAAGCAATTATATGGCAATAAAATGGACAACTTGGAAAATGGACAAATTCTTCGAAAAGTAAAACTTTCCAAAACTGAACCAGGAAGAAATAGAAAATCTGAACAGACCCATCACAAGCACGGAAATAGAAGCTGTAGTCAGAAATCTTCCAGCAAACAAAAGCCCAGTTCCAGACTGTGTCACAGCTGAATTATACCAAAAATTTAGAGAAGAGCTAACACCTAATCTACTCAAACTCTTCCAGAAAATTGCTGAGGAAGGGAAACTTCCAAACTCATTCTATGAGGCCACCATCACCTTAATCCCAAAACCTGGTAAAGATCCCACAAAAAGAGAATACTACAGGCCAATATCACTTATGTGCATAGATGCAAAAATCCTTAACAAAATTCTAGCAATCAGAATCCAACAACACATTAAGAAGATCAAACATCATGACCAAGTGGGCTTTATCCCAGGAATGCAAGGATTCTTCAATATCCGCAAATCAATTAACGTAATACACTACATTAACAAACTGAAAAATAAAAATCATATGATTATCTCAATAGATGCAGAGAAAGCCTTCAACAAAATTCAACATCCAATTATGATAAAAACCCTCCAGAAGGTGGGAATAGAAGGAAAATACCTCAACATAATAAAAGCTATATATGACAAACCCACAGCAAACATTATCCTCAATGGTGAAAAACTGAAAGCATTTCCCCTAAAGTCACGAACAAGACAAGGGTGCCCACTCTCACCACTACTATTCAACAAAGTTCTGGAAGTTTTGGCTACAGCAGTCAGAGCAAAAAAAGACGTAAAAGGAATCCAAATTGGAAAAGAAGAAGTAAAACTTTCACTGTTCGCTGATGACATGATCCTACCAGAAAACTACTAGAGCTAATCAATGAATACAGTAAAGTTGCAGGATATAAAATCAACACACAGAAATCCCTTGCATTCCTATACACTAATAATGAGAAAATAGAGAAATTAAAGAAACCATTCCATTCACTGTTGCAATGAAAAGAATAAAATACTTAGGGATATATCTACCTAAGGAAACAAAAGACCTGTACATAGAAAACTATAAAACACTGGTGAAAGTAATCAAAGAGGACACTGATAGATGGAGAAACACCGTGTTCGTGATTGGAAGAATAAATATTGTGAAAATGAGTATACGACCCAAAGTAATTTGTACATTCAATGCAATCCCTATCAAGCTACCAATTATATTTTTCACAGAACTAGAACAAATAATCTCACAATTTGTATGGAAATACAAAAACCTCGAATAGCCAAAGCAATCTTGAGGAAGTAGAATGGAACTGGGGGAATCAACCTACCGGATTTCAGGCTCTACTACAAAGCAACAGTCATCAAGACAGTATGGTACTGGCATAAAGACAGAAATACAGATCAATGGAACAAAATAGAAAGCCCAGAGATAAATCCACGCACCTATGGACACCTTATCTTTGACAAAGGAGGCAAGAATGTACAATGGAGAAAAGACAGTCTCTTTAACAAGTGGTGCTGGGAAAACTGGTCAGCCACTTGTAAAAGCATGAAACTAGAACACTTCCTAACACCATACACAAAAACAAACTCAAAATGGATTAAAGATCTAAATGTAAGACCAGAAACTATAAAACTCCTAGAGGAGAACATAGGCAAAATACTCTCCAATATAAATCACAGCAGGATCCTCCATGACCCACTTCCCAGAATATTGGAAATAAAAGCAAAACTAAACAAATGGGACCTAATTAAAATTAAAAGCTTCTGCACAGCAATGGAAACTATAAGCAAGGTGAAAAGACAGCCTTCAGAATGGGAGAAAATAATACCAAATGAAACAACTGACAAAGATTTAATCTCCAAAATATACAAGCAGCTCCTGCAGCTCAAGTCCAGAAAAATAAACGACCCAATCAAAAAATGGACCAAAGAACTAAACAGACATTTCTCCAAAGAAGACATACAGATAGCTAACAAACACATGAAAAAATGCTCAACATCCCTCATAATAAGAGAAATGCAAATCAAAACCACAATGAAATACCATTTCACACCAGTCAGAATGGATGCTATCCAAATGTCTACATTTAATAAATGATGGAGAGGGTGTGGTGGAAATGCAAACTAGTACAGCCACTATGGAGAACAGTGTGGAGATTCCTTAAAAAACTGAAAATAGAACTGTCATATGATCCAGCAATCGCACTCCTGGGCATACACACCGAGAAAACCAGAATTGAAAGAGACACATGTACTCCAATGTTCATCTCAGCACTGTTTATAGTAGCCAGGATATGGAAGCAACCTAAATGTCCATCTGCAGACGAATGGATAAGAAAGCTTTGGTACATATACATATACGCAATGGAGTATTACTCAGCCATTAAAAAAATGCATTTGAATCAGTTCTAATGAGGTGGATGAAACTGGAGCCTATTATACAGAGTGAAGTAAGCCAGAAAGAAAAACACCAATATAGTGTACTAACGCATATATATGGAATTTAGAAAGATGGCAATGATAACCCTGTATACGAGACAGCAAAAGAGACATAGGTGTATAGAACAGTCTTTGGGACTCTGTGGGAGAGGGTGAGGGTGGGATGATTTGGGAGAATGGCATTGAAACATGTATATTATCATATGTAAAACGAATCACCAGTCCAGGTTCAACGCATGGTACAAGATGCTCGGGGCTGGTGCACGGGGATGACCCAGAGGGAGGATAAGGGGAAGAGGGAGCTGGGAGGGGGTTTCAGGAAGGGGAACGTACGTAACCCGGGGCAGATTCATGTCAATGTATGGCAAAACCAACCAATATAATATTGTAAAATAATTAGCCTCCAATAAAAAAGAAAAAAGAAAAACTTTACTGTTATACCATAGCTTAAAGGATGAAGTCCAACCAATCCTATTCAGCCTCAACTCTCTCTAAGCTTTCCTAGAAATATTCATATAGGTCTCTTTAAGTAGCAAGTGACAGGAATTCAACCCAGACTAGTCAAGAAATTTATTGATCCCACAATAGATAAATGTTGCTAAAGAGATAGACACATACACGGTGGGGAAATGGCTATCTTGATTCTGTTGCTCCTTAGGTGCTGGCCATTTTCATCCTTGATGTAGACAGACTTGTTCCACATGGCAGAATAAATGTCTACCATCAGTCCCCACCGCACTTTCTTCCAATCACTTGACCAAAAATGCAAAGCACAATTTCCTCCACTCTAAGTGAGCACACACTACCATGGAGAGTGTGTACCATGTTCCAGGCACTGTTCTCCATACTCCTCCACACTTTCTCTCTCACTACGTGTATATATATGTGTGTGTGTTATACTTTATATATAATATTAATATATTAATGTACAATATTATATATATATATATTAAGTAATTTGGTCCTCACAAAAGCCCTATCATCAACCCCATTTTGGAGATGGGGAAATGAAGCATAGAAAGAGTAACTTGTCCAAGTAACTCGCTGTGGTAAGAAATGGCCGGACCAGAATTTAAAAGCAGGCTCTGATATCCAAGCATTGCTACAGGAATCATTGTGGCCAGAGGAAAAGGAATTGTGATCAGCTATGCCTGCATCATTGATGAGTTCCCACGGGGGAACAGGGGAGTACTAGGAATAACAGTCCCACCAGAAACATAGGACATTATGGAGCAGGAGAAAGAGGGAATAAGAGGCAGATCAAAACAATAGTCTGATGTAGGTTCTACATTTCAGTCACAGTAAACAGGATTGGATAGCCTTTTTCAAATTTTCCATGCCTTCTTTTGCTTCTATAATTTGCCCCTTTCCACCTCAAGCTCCAACCCTCCTTCCTGGAGAACTGCTATTTATCAGTCTATGATGCCAATCTCAAGCAATGAACTCTCTTTTCAACATTTCCTCAGTCCCTGGAGGTAGGATGAATTACCCTCCCCTCTGATTCCTTCGGTGTCCCATACAACCCAGTATCCATAGAGCAAACAGAAGTTCTGTATAGAGTAAGCCTTATCACTCTTTCTCCTTTAAAAGGATACAAAAAAGAAATAAAAAAGGATCCTGTGTTAGCAAGACTCATTATAGTAGAATTAAAATTGATCTTCCGCACACTTTTCCTCCACTTATTCTTAATTGTTTCTTTCTTTGGATCACTTTAGGATTTTGAGAGTGATATCTGCTCCACTACCGTCCTCAGTTCTCTCTGATTTCCGACACCGGCAAAGTCTTCCCTCTCTGCTCTCCTCTTGGCTCCCACTAGCTTCTACATTTGACGGTCATTTCTTTAATATGGATTCCTGGCATGGTTCTAAGAGGCTTGTCTCTGACATACACTCTGGCATATTCCCATTATGGTGCTCATTTCATTGATTTATAATTTTTTGTTTTGATATCTGTCTCTCCTGTGAGACTCTGAGTTCCTTAGGGCAGGCATTAAGACATAAATCACCTTGTTATTCCTAATGTTGAAAGGAGTTCAGTATAAAGGGAATGAAGAAAAAGAAGGTAAAAAGAGAGAAAAGTGTGAGATTATTCCAGTATCTATGTTTTTCTTGGGAAAAGGTAAATAGGAAATAGTATGCTCAATTCGAACTTAAGCCAAATAATCTTTTAAATTTATAATAGTGAAAAAAATGAATGAAACAAGGCAATTTCTGTTGCTGGCCAAGAAAGAAAATTCTCAGAAACAAACTTTTTCCTTAAAATCTTGAGCACAGTTGCCTTTAACTTATATGGCAACTTGAACCTATTGTGATAATGCAAGACAATTGGGATGATTGAAGCAAATCTACCTTTTACAGGCCCAGAGAAGTAGTTTGATAATCTGATCACTTTGTCCTAACCTCAATCTAAGCCTCCAAACAGAAGAAAGTTGGCATTGCCCTGTGTTTCGAATGGACATTGATTTTGGCAATGATTTTGTCACCCATGTTCTTCTCTTGCTGTGCCCTGGACAGAGTGGTGTGGTTGGAAATAGCTGATGGCTGAATCTGAGCAAGAATGCTCACTGATTTAAAAGTGTATTTTTTGACATGTTTCAAGAGATCCTACATCCAACTCTACAGAACAAGTATTGTGAGAGGTAATTTCCTGAGGAGTAAAATCTGTATCTCTCTACAAAATGAGTGAATGCTAACATTTAATACACAGGAGTGGTTATAAATATCAGTTCTGGAACTGGATAATTTTAGTTCAAATCCTGATCATGCACTTTACTGACTGGTGTGACTTTAGGCAGGCTACTTTAATCAATCTGTGCCTCTGTTTCCCCAACTGTATACAGAGATAGTAACACTCATCTCATATGGCCGAGGGGTATAAATGAGCTATCTTTTTAAAATACTTATATATCACTGTGTCTCACACACAGAAAGAACTTGTCTTTGTTAAAGAGATAAAATTAATTCAGCATAGAAACACCTTTGGAATTTTACCTAAAATACTAAACATAAAGAGAAGTCCAAGCAAAATAATAAATACATATATACTATAATCTGTAGAAATATATTAAGTAATATGGAAGAAACCTCAAATTTCTTGAAAATTTTAAATGATATGGGCATAAGAGTTTTATCATTTTTTAGTCATTAGGATATTGCATCAAAAATTATTCTATTGGATACAATTAAAAAATCCTCATGCTTCCTTATATAGTCAGTGTGACTTCTCTGAAATTAAGTTTAATGTTTCCAACAACTCATAAAATATTGTTTTAAACCTTTTAAGTAAATCATTAATGAACTTAAAGTGCTCTAGGAGAGTAGGGCCATATACTGCAACAGAAAAGAAAAATTACAAATTTTATAAATTCCACAAAAGTTCAAAAAGATCAATAAGAGCTATGCCCCCTAAACTCTATCACTTTCTTCTCAGGCTGTGTCATCATCATATGTCTGCCTACATCTAGAAACAAAAGATAACAATACCCAATTTTTAAAGAATCAATAACCTAAGAGGGATTTGATGACTGTGCCAAACAGCGATCATATTCAGTATTATCTACTTGTTTGCTACTCTACTTTTTAAAAGTTCATGAGACCCAGATTCCAGAGAAAAATTAATAAAGTCAATGCCAAAACAAGGGGAGCTGGCAAGAGGACATCAACACACCTACCTAACTCAATCAAAGTATCATTCTACATTTTAGCTGTTTACGATGCTAATTAGATTCTTGGAGAAGCCTTCCAAAAAGCCCAGAAACTTTTTCTCTTCCCTATATTTTTGGAAACACATTTTTAAAAATCCAGATAGTACTAAAATAAGGAAAAATCACCACATGATTAGTGAGGCCAAAACTTTTGTGGAAAAAAGCAAGGCCATGTTATTTCAAAATGAATAAAAAATATTTTCCATCTGAACTTTCACAAAAGCACAAAAGTAAAGAGAGTGAAATGTTCTGCATGCCCCTGCATACAATTTGAAAGAGTCCCAAATGATCACAAATTGATCATTTCCTAACCCTATTCTCCCACAAGCATCCTTCCTTCCCCCACAGGAATCAGTTTCCCATTTCTAATTAATGTTGTTGTCAGATATGCTAGGACCGGATTTAAATGTTTAAGAGGAGAATTGTGCGACCAAGGGAAAATGAAGCAAGCTTTATGAAGGAAAGGATGTTGAATGAAAACCTTATGCATACCTAAAGCCTAAACTCACTGACTTGGTCACAAAATGAGTTTAAGAGAAAAGGGAAATTTATTGAAAGCATACAAGGTTATATTATGAAATCCAAGGTCAAAATATGCAGCTGGGCCTTGTGAGAGACTAGAACCAGGAACAGGAAAGTCGGTAGGAGCCAGCACAGCTGCTACTTCCAACATTTTTGTTTCCTCTGGGAAGCAAGATCTAACTTTTTCTCTCTGCAGATTAGCTTCATTCTTCAATCTTGACATGAACTGACTTCCTAACTTCTGTTTACAAGTGGACCCCTGACTATTGTCATCACAGATTTCTTGCAGAGAGAATCTGAATGGAGGAGACGAGCTTCCAGGTTGGTTCTCTTTGTACACTGAGTGTTGGCCATTGGGGTTACAGAAATAATATACAGTAATGTCATTGGCATGTTGCAGTCCCTGGGATTACAGAGTCAAACACAACTGAGTGACTGAACAAAATAACCTACAAAAGAGTTGATAATTTTTTCCTGTGAAAGGTTATTGAGTAAATATTCTAGGTTTGGGAAACTATTTATTATCTGTAAAACTACTCAATTCTGCTGTTGTAGCACAGACGCAGTCACAGACAATAGATAAATGACTGGGTGTGGCTGTGTTCCCATAAAAGTGTGTTTAATAAAATAGATATTGGCCCAGATCTCTTCTACAGGCTATAGTGTGCTGACCCCTGGACTACAGCTATACTATGAACAGGAGAGACTGTTTAAGATAGGGCTGGGGCAGGTTGGTAAGACAGACCATCTCTGGCAAACACAGCCAGCACTGAGATTTGGAAGGAGGAACTGCCATGTGTGGAGGAACCCAAAACTTGGCTGCACTATTGGCTGCTAAGTCACAAAGCATCAGCATCACAGTCTGAGAAGCTTTTCAGTCTATCAACTAAATTCTCACCACAGGAACATGCCTTTATCCCTCAGAAAAGACATGGAAGAAAGAGCTCAGAAAGAAAGTAGTCACTTCAGCAGGCCGGAGTTGGAATAGAGAGAACCACGCTAATGGAGGAGGAGATCCAAGTCTGACAAACATATGTAGCTACAGCACTTCTGAGAATTATATATTATGGGGAAAGTGGTAGGGAATCTCACAAGGTGAAATTGAAAAACAATGCAGTAGGCAATTTTAAAGTCCTATTTTGGGCTAGGAAGGAAAAGAGAGTATAAATACTGCATGAAGTTGTATTCTGAGACAATATTCCATCCATTTCAGCAAACTAGAAATTCAGTGTCTAATGGCAACTGAAATAAAGTGTGATAAGGATGAAGTGGAGACAGGCACACCACTGGAGTCACTGCCCCCAACAGCCCTCAGTTCAGTTCAGTTCAGTTTAGTTCAGTTCAGTCACTCAGTCGTGTCTGACTCTCTGCGACCCCATGAATCACAGCACACCAGGCCTCCCTGTCCATCACCAACTCCCGGAGTTCACTCAAACTCATGTCCATCGAGCCGGTGATGCAATCCAGCCATCTCATTCTCTGTCGTCCCCTTCTCCTCCCGCACCCAACCTTTACCAGCATCAGAGTCTTTTCCAGTGAGTCAACTCGTCGCATGAGGTGGCCAAAGTATTGCCGTTTCATCTTTAGCATCAGTCCTTCCAATGAACACCCAGGATTGATCTCCTTTAGAATGGACTGGTTGGATCTCCTTGCAGTCCAAAGGACTCTCAAGAGTCTTCTCCAGCACCACAGTTCAAAAGCATCAATTCTTCGGCGATCAGATTTCTTCACAGTCCAACTCTCACATCCATACGTGACCACGGGAAAAACCATAGCCTTGACTAGACGGACCTTGGTTGGCAAAGTAATGTCTCTGCTTTTTAATATGCTATTTAGGTTGGTCATAACTTTCCTTCCAAGGAGTAAGAGTCTTTTAATTTCATGGCTGCAATCAGCATCTGCAGTGATTTTGGAGCCCAAAAAAATAAAGTCTGACACTGTTTCCACTGTTTTTCCATCTATTTCCCAACAGCCCTAGAAGCACTGAAAGCAAGAGCTAAAAGGCATGTTTGCTTCATACTTCCCCTAAGCTACTAGTGTGACCCAGGGAGTTCTGCAAGAACGGATATGATTTCTTCAGCAATTGCTGTAGCCCAAATATGGTCACCAAGACCCAGCTATGCAATCACTGGAGAAGGACAATCACAGATGGATGTCAGTGTCCCATCCTCGTAGTTTTCCTCTGTACCTTAAATGGCTTCAATCAACTCACTGGTCTGAAGCTATCTCTTTGGCAGGACAGTTCTAACTTCTCTGCCATAGAGAGAGGCCGGAAAAGAGAGGGTGGCCACAACTACTGAAGCGGGTGGATATCACAGTATTTTTAAAACATTAAATATTGATACTTGATATTAAAAATCTAAAACCCAAAGGGCTTCCAAATACATTTTCCTTTGCCTGGAGGCAATATAGCATAATGGCTAAAAGCAAACCCAGTTTTTGTGTCCCAGCATGAGCCAGCTGTAGAAGTCAGTTACCTATCCTCTCTCAGGCTCCTTTTCTCATCTGCAAAATGAGAATAATTACTACCTCATACAATTATTGTGCCTCTTAAATAAGATAAAGTACATGAAGAGCTGAGTTTACCAAACTTGTGCTTATCTTAAATGCTAGTTATTAATCTATTATCTCTAACAACTAGGTAGTTAGAAGTTAAAGAGATATGAAATTATTACCGTGACATATGTGAGACAGAGCTCAAGGCATTTTATTATTCCTTGAGCCAGTGTTTACAAAACTCCAGGCTTGGCTACTTTTGCCAGAAGGAAAATGGTGATCACTAGTTTCATTTGTCTGTTCCTTACACACTCTCCTATATGTGATGTTTCATTTCACCATGCCATAGGATTTCTCTGGACCTAAAGAACAGTGAATCACCCCTTCGCTATTTAGCAATTATGCCCTCTATCAGGGCACCTCATGTTAGACACTAGAGATAAAATCATGACAGAAACACTGACCCGGTCCTCCTGGAGGATTACTGTCTAATCTTCAGGTATGTTCTTTGCAGAGTGCCTTGGAGTTCATCTGTTTACTGGGAAAAAAAAAAAAATGTTTACTTTTTTCGAGTAAAGATGAGTAAGATATATACTTACTCATCTGTTTACTACAAAGATGTTGTAGTAGGTATGATATTTCAGACCACAGACTCAGGAGGCAAAAAAAGGAGGTAACCTTATTTGTCTATAAGTGAACTTAGTTTCTGTCTTGAGACCTCATTCCATCAGGTAGTGAAAAGACAATCTTGGGTAGTTTGGCGTGAACTCCCCATCCTCTCAAGGTCTCCTCCTTTTCTCTTTCCCTTCATTTTCTTCTCTGGACCTCATAGCCTTAAGCGATCTGGTTGGGAGAGTTCTCTTGTCCCTGGGAGCTGTTACTGTCACACTGTCACCTCCACCATTGCTGCGTTCTTAACATCAGCAACTGCAGGGTCACCCACCTTCCCTCTGATATCCAGCTGCTCAGTCATCCTTCCCAAGTCTGCCCACCCTCTCACCTGTCCTTCACACTCTTCCCAGATTTACACAAAAATATTGCTGACTCACCCTGAGGCTGTCTCAGGACCTCTCTGTTCAGTAGTCTACGAAGCTCTCTTTCACAGAAATTTGCCATTATTTATGATAATGCAGAAGAATGTCTGTGACGGTGCCATGCCCAAGGCTCCCAGATAACAAGTCAGAACAGGGTTCCTTTTCTCCTGTTCTCATATCCCAAATCTGTAAAAGAATTCTATTTATCTCTCTAACCCAAAGAGACAAAGGTAGGGTCTTCTCGCAGGGATCCATCCCAGCAATTCCTTCTATTGTTTTTATTCCTTCAGTTTCACTATTTATATTATACTCCTCAAGAGTTCTTCCCTTTATCTCCAAACCATAGAGTTTTCACCTCCACTGGTGCAGGAAAAAATTGTGTCAGGAAGCATTCTTCCAACTCTATTGTTTTATTCAAGGTCCTTAACTTCTGGAGCTCAAAAGCCAATCAATAATTGTTTATTTTGTCTAGTCGGGGAGTTTATGTGTTATGTCTTGATATCCCAATGAAATAATGGTATGAAGCTTTAATGTTAAGAGGAAGAGTACTCTTTGAGAAAAGGGGGGATGTGTGAGAACACCTGCAGTCAGAGGAGCCAGGTCCATATCTTCATGTCAAGATAATGATGGAATGTTTTCTTATCACTTCCTCTAGATCTGAAGTCCGGTCTCTACACCAAATGTTAGGGATTGAATTGTGTCTGCCCAGGAAGCTTTGATAAAGTCATTCCCCTGGTACCTGGGGATAAAATCTTATTTACAAATAAGGTCCTTGCAGATTTAATCAAGTTAAGATGAGGTCATTAGGGTGGGCCCTAATCACAAATGACTGTTGTCTTTATAAGAAGAGGAGAACAGACATGGAAACATGGGGACAGAAGGGGAGAATACTATGCAATAATAGAAACAAAGATCGATGTACTGTAGCTGCAAGCTGAGAAATGCCAGCAATTGACATCACCAGAAGCTAAGATGAGGCAGGAATGGTTCTTCCCCAGAGACTCTGTGGGGACCATGGCCCCCCTGACACACCGACTTCAGATTTCTCACTTCCAGAACTGTAAGACAATGCATTTCTGTTCCTTTAAGTCATTTTGTTTGTGTTTTTTGTTGTTGTTATGACAGCCCTAGGAAGCCTGTATACCTACTAAACTCGGCACATCAAAGGCTGCTCATTTTGAAAGGATTTAAGTTTCAAAGAAATTGGTTCATATTATCTAAGCTTTCTTGAGACTTCACTAATTTCTAGAAAACTAAAGTGAGCCCTCGAAAAATCCAGCAAGATGATGTTAACGATGCCTCCTCCGGGCTACATTGCCCAGAGTCCAATGCTGAGTCTTACGACATCTGAGAAAGACAAGAGATGAGAGAGAGGCAGCTCTAGAATTGAGGTGGAGTTGCTTTGAGTGGCCACAGTTTTGATCCCTGTGAGAAGGTGGGGAGAGTGTATCTCCATTAGCAAAAGAAAAAGAAAAGGTGGTCCAGGATGAAAGAAGTGGCCAGAATGAAGAACGTACCACACATCACAGCCCATAAAGAAGAAACAGGTATAGAAGACAAATCTTCAAAACAGATTTTGAAGCAGATGCCAAGGAAGAAAAAGGCTTCATCTGAGCCTGTGAGGTGAAGGTAGCCATGACACACACTGAGCTCTTTCAGATAACCTCACTTGCTGAGTTCTGCCATTCCCTGATGGGTCCTTCATTTCCCTCAGGTCCAAAGCCTACACCTTTGGTTCACAGGAGTACACCATCCTGTGTACTGCTCCTGAGAGAAATTTATCATACTTTTTGAACCCCAGAGACTAATTTCTACAAAAGTGTCCATTTATTTATCAATTTTCTGTGAGAAATATACTGTTCGTTGATGCTGTCTCTTCCCACCAGGAAAAACTACATGAGAAAACTAAATAAATTTCCACAGCTGTTAGTGAAAACAAAACTAAAACACAGGAAATGACAGTTCAGTAAGGAATTTTTCATCAGACTGTACATTCTGATGAATCATCTCTCTCCACAGAAGAGATACACCTATCAAGAGAAGAGCCATGATTGTGAGAGATCCCATACGTCTCTTCCCGTAGAAGCCCTCCCCTGACTTTTACCCGATAACATTGAATGCAGAACCTACATCTTTTTAAAGCATGTCTTTCTCTCTTCCACATATAATTCATAGACTGGTATAGATATTTTTAATTATATTTATTTTAAATACCGTATATTTGAAACAAGGCAAACATGCAAGCATCAATGATGAAGGTAGATCTTTCCAGATGTAGATATGTGGTACTTTCATGACTTCATAGATGCTCTCTCAGACTCACTTGGGACCACAATTCTCTTTTTCCAGAACGTAGCTATTAAACAGAAGTGTCAAACTCAGTCATGTTTGACTCTTTGCGACCCCATGGACTGTCACCTGCCAGCCTCCTCTGTCCATGGAATTATCCAGGCTAGAATATTGGAGTGGATAGCCTTGCACTTCTCCAGGGGATGTTCCTGACCCAGGGATTGAACCTGCATCTCTTGTGTTTCTTGCATTAGCAGGCATGCTCTCTAACACTGCACCACCTGGGAAGCCTAACTATCAAATAAGAACAAAGTAAATTAATGTATCACTCTCAGAAGGAATTTTCATCTAGCTGCTGTAGCCTAATGAGTAACCTCTTCTATTCTACAGATAATTCTATTTAAAGACCAAGGCTGGTAAACAGGAATTTGAATGCACTCTCTCCAAGACATTCCAAATAGATTTTGGAGAATATTTTCAGAGTTTAAACTGAGGGAGTACTTTTCTTCAGAAGAATTAACATGACATCTGAATTGTTGGAACACATCAAGGCTCAGTCATGGGGACTTTTTATTTCATTTTTTAAAACTCTCTATCATAAAGTCCCATCCTTTAAATACTGTTTATGTGCTGATGGATATATTGCTCTATGTCTGATCTCTCCAGTAAAACCAGGCTTCTATATCCAACTCTAAGCTTGACAATTCTGTTTGATTGCTGCCCTGCAACTCAACTTTACATTTCCAAACCAGAAATCATGATCCAGGATATTCTGTCTGCCAAAGCTGCACCTACTCTGATATTCTCCATTTCAGTAAGTGACACCTCCATCCATTCACTTATACTTGTCCTAAAACTCAAATGCACCCCAGATACCATCGATGAGCAATTCCAGTCAATTATATTTCCTAGTTATAGCACTCTCCTAGTTACTTCTATGTAATACCATCTTCTACCACCTATACTTCTACAATAGCTTTTTTTTAAATTTATAGTCCATTTCTTAACAATATAAAATATCATTATATTACTAAAATCCCCCAGTCACTTCCCTTTGTCCCTAAAATAAAATCATAATCCCATTCTCAACATATAGCTGTATATGACCTGGCCTCTGCCTATCTCTCTGACAGATATGTTTTTAATTTAATGCTCCTATTAGTAACTGAAATGAGCTTGTTCCTGCCTCAGGGCATTGATACATGCTGTTTCCTTTGCTTAGAATGTCCTTGTCTACTGCTCCATTGCTGAGAGTGACACACTAGTACCAGTTTGTCTGGTAATGCCCCAGTTTTAGCACCCGAAGTCCTGTATCTTCAGAACTGCTTCAGCCTCAGGAAGACTGGAAAGGTTGTTCACCCTATGACTGAGTGCATGTATTCAGTAAACATTTCCTAAATGAATACATTTAGTAACCATGTCAGTAAAGATAATTTTTGAATACTGAGAACAGTAATTTCTTATTATGGAAAACAAACTATATGACTTAGCAAAAGTTCTGGGCTACTCTAATTATTAATGAAATTTTAAAATAGTTTGCAAAGATAAAAATCTAAACTGGCTGTCTAGAGTTTCACTGGGAAACAGAAATTAAAATAGTTTAGGACAAAATATTCAGTTAAAATATGATCTTATGATCATGGAAAATGACTGGATAAAACCAAATCAATTCATTAAAAATGTTTACATTGGAGTCTATAGCTAGACCTGCATTTCCTAAAATGTGGTCTGATGAAATGCTCCTACAATATTCAAGAAGAGGAGAGAAGATGGGTATGCAAAATACACAACACCTCCCTCATGGAAGTCAACAGTACTTAGTGTATTTGAGGGCTCTGAGAATTCAGAGAGCAAAGACAACTTCTCAACATTGATAAACTCAGAATTTTACATACTGGACTAGATAATTCTTTTTGTCACATTTATTCGTACACTATAGCATTTAAGAATATATTTTGGGAAATGCTACCATAAACCACAGAGTCCCAGACATCAACCAGGATCCAACAAGAAATTTCAAGCCTATGCTTGTAGATATCCAAGCTCTGTCCCAACCTGTCTCTGGGTAGTTTGCAGAGATTTGCAGCAGGCAAAGAAGTACTAATGGTAGCATGGCTCCTTTAAGATGGGTTTACTGTCAGCACCTCCAGACCCAAGATCTGAAGTCTAAGAGAAACTAAGGCAGCTCTTCATGAGAAGTGGAGACAATAGAACCCTCACCATCTGGAAACAAATGACATGGAAACTATAGGCAAATGTTTGGCTACAACTCTATCAAAAGAAGTTTGAAGATTCAAAAGAATGAAAATATACAGTACACAGCTCATAATTAAGTTCAAAACCATGGTAATATGATGCATTGTTATTATTATTTTTCTTTATTAACAAAATTATCAAGTCATATAACTGAGCATCATCAAAGATTTGTGGAGGTTTACCAAAAAAAGACAGAATGATTATTTTGGAAGGACTTAACATTCAATTTTTTAAAAAGGAAGGAATTACGAAATAATTTGTCTGAAGACAACAGTGTAGGGTGGCATTTAGTAAATTAAGCTTTGATTAATAGAACACAGTTAATCAGGAAAGTCAGTTGGGACAAGGTACATTTTAAAGAATCACACACTGGAAAAATAGCATAATGTATGAGTATAAACAATTTCTGTTTCTAAAGGAAGTACAAAAAGTATCAGTAAACTCTTTTTTTTGTCTGAAGGCTGGAGAATGAAGGATAAAATGGGGGTAAACAAAAATTGATGCATAAAATGAATTGCTATTTCCAGAGAAAGCTAAGTGATTTAAAATTCAGAATGAGTAATAGATTGTCATAAATATTTTAAGGGGAAAAAGAAAAAGAGTCCGTGTAAGCTCCCTAATAAATTAGAGCTATTAAATCCATAATGGACAAAATGCTGAGCCATTGAATTTGTTTTAATTGTTGCAGGTAAAAAAAAAAAAAATAAAGGAAGCTTTCAGGAAAGAAAGAATTCGATGTGAGAATTATGTGACTCCTTTGGGAAGATGAGGGGTATATACTAAGCTAGAGAAGAAAGGTGATGGTCAGGATGGGGAAGGGGGGTGTGTTTAGTACAAATTTCATTTATTTGGCTCCCTCAGTGCTCTGATTTTTATAGTTGGAACTGATTCACAGGTGCCCCGTTCCCCACAAACTATGTATGTTAGCTAAGCAAATTACTACTGTAAACACAATTTGAAAACTATTGTTTCAACAAATCTGGCAGGTTCTTTGCTTGGCAACCTTTGGTTGGCCATTAGCGGATGTTACTAATTAACCTGCTCCTTCTGCCATCTGCTCTTTTCTCTTCACAGTCTCTCCCTTGGAGAGTGAATGCATCTATTCTTGTGACTTTCACTATCACCTCTTTGCTAATGACTCCCAAACTTACGTATCTATCTCTCAATCTTTTCCAAGTCCAAGCCTCACAAGTTCAAAAGCTAAATCAAAATCTCTGTGTGTAAAGCCAATTTCATTGTGTATTTCCCCAAACCTGCCACCTGCCCTAATTTCCCTATCTTTGTCAATGACAACATCCTTCTGCCAAGCAATCAGTCTTAATAACTTGGAGCAACTTAGAATTACTTTTATCCTCATAGCTCACATGAAGTAAGTTCTCAAATTCTCCATTCCAATAACCCTACCCTAGGCTATAGATCCACTGACTCATTAATGAAATGCCACCTGGGGCCTCTGACTTTTTATACTTCCCCAGTACACATTTCTTGCTGTATAGCTTTAATTGTGTCAATTCCCTCATCAAAAACTGTCATTTCATTCCCACACCAGACTTTATGAGATAGTGTAACAATGATAATAAAAGCATGTATTCTGGAGCCAGACTACTTGAATTCAAAGCCCATCTCAGCAACATTTCCACTGTAAGGTCTATGCCAAGTGAGTCAAACTTTCTGGACTTCACTTTCCTCCTCTGTAAAATGATAATAACATATCATAGTCTTGTAGCAAGGATTACACAGGTTAATATATTTAAACCTTTTAGAACAATGCCTGGTACAGAGTTAATGTGCAATAAATATTAGCAATTATTATTATAACAAGATGTACTTGTCTATTTTTCAAGGTTCCCTAAATCACACTGCATCTCAGCCTAATAATCTTATTTCAGATGACCTTATAACATGAACTTCCATTCATTATGCTGAGCACCTCAACGTTATATAGGAATGTGTGATTTCTTGCCTCCATGCCTTCCCTGCAAGGAACACATGGTTTCCCATCCCTCAAAGCCCACTGGCACCCCTCCTACCCTCACTACAGCACCTCTAGCCTGACAAGTCAGTCTGCTTGCTGAGATTCCTCAAGTATTTATAGGTAAAAATTTGGATTTTAATTACATACCTCTTTATAAGAGTTCACTCGTGGCTCATTTGTATGATTCTTGCTTTCCTTGCTGTACAGCCATGTGCAATGAAAAGAGGCCTGGACTGGAGTCAGAAAAACTAACCTGATGAACTCAGCCAGTAATTCAAGCATGTTTTCCTTCCTGCCTCCATTCATCACACAGTACCAGCACATCATGAGTACTTAGCATACATGATAAATTAATGAATGAAGAAAAACAAAAAGGAAGTATGGAGGGATATACTATAAAAAGGCGCATGTCAACTAACATTCAGCTATTGCACTCTGTAGCCTGTCTGTTCTCTTTGCTGTGAAAGCGACCAACAAAGGCAGGGAAGCAACTGATCACAGACTTTGTGATAGGTAGTTTTACTTATGTGATCTCGTTTAAAACCCTGTGGAGTGGGTATTGTTAACATCTTTTATAAACAAAGGATCTGCATTCAGAAATATGAATGAGTGAGTGAAGTTGCTCAGTCGTGTCTGACTCTTTGCAACCCCATGGATTGAGGAGCCTGGTAGGCTACAGTCCATGGAATTTTCCAGGCAAGAGTACTGGAGTAGGTTGCCATTTCCTCCTCCAGGGGATCTTCCCAACCCAGGGATTGAACCCAGGTCTCCTGCATTGCAGACAGACACTTTACTGTATGAGCCACCAGGGAAATATGAATAAAACTGGAGAAAGTTTACTTCACTGGAAAGCCCATTTTTTTTCCACTACCCTCTACTATTTCTCTCAGACATATTTCTCAATAAACAACTTTGAAAGTTCAGTTTATAGTATACTTAAAAGTGAAAATCACATTTTAAAACGTGCATATTCTATCATGCTATACTATATGCTCTGTAATATTTAGGGAATTAATGTTTTATATTTCAGAAATTTTAACTCATTCATAATTTTACCCAATATTATACAAATTGGTAAGTTTTCAGTGAACTTAAGAGGCTAAAATGCTTCTTGATTTATGCTCTTTTGTATCCTTATCTAATTTTCTTAAACATCTGAATCTGATATACTAGGCATTACTAATTAGATCAGTGGTTAACAGTTAAATAAACTGATCTTTAAGTTGTAAACCTAGAATATCTTATAGGTAAATTACCAATTTAGTGATTATTGCTTAAATATAAGTTTTAAAGAAATTATCTTATCTACTCTATAAGCCATCAGTGGCTTAAATATTAGATAAATTGAAGAAACAAATGCCAATAAATTACAAAAGAGAAATTTTAAAAAGTTATATAATATGTTAAAAAGCAAAAGCAATAATAACTATTACCATTAGATAGAATAATACAAGCAGAGATAGCATTGGACATAGAGTCAATGAAGCTGAGTTTGCAAACTAGTTCAGCCATTCCCTGGCTATGTAACATTGGATAAATTACTTTACCTCTGTCACTAAATCTCAAGCCACTCATTTATAAGGTATATTATCTAATTAACATGTGTTCATATATGTGTGTAGTATTTATCCTCTTTATACATAACTCATAAATATAAATATATAATTATATTATATATAAAATATCCATATGTCTGATTTGTAAAGTATAAAGTGATAATAAATAGCAAACACTAATATATACATATTAGTTGAAAGATTAGCATTTCTAGAAGAAAATATTATAAAAGCTTTGTATATCAATAAGCTTTTTATAAAAACAGTGTAATCAAATGCAAATAATGTTTAAGTCACTATTGGAAAGTAATTAAATTACTTGATGAATTGTAATGGGTTTGAACAAGACTTCTTGAAACTGCTACTAAATTTTTGCAGGGAAATATTCAGTTTGATATGACTGTATACAATGTGGCATGAAAATCATTTAAAGGACATTTTCACATGGTGAGAAACAAATTAAAAAAAAGAATTCTATAAAATAATGTGACTCATAGAGCTGGATTAAAGTTATTTCTTACCTTCAAATAACTTTAAAGAATACTGCCAGTTTCTGTTCTTAAACAAAAGAAAAACCAAATAGATAGCAAGAGAAAAATAATGTCTTTTGCATGCAGTGTCACAGTCAGGAAGAGCACAGAGGAGTCCCAAACTTTAAGTGCCACTTTAAGTAATGTGAACTTCAATTCAAACAGCAGAAAATTTGCTGGAAATATTTTCCATGAGTTATCTCTGTACTATTTCTTAGTATGAACCACCCTATTTAATCTCTTAATCTCTTCAGCCTTTTCTTTTGAATATTTCTTCTGTGAAAGTAGAAAATTAAGTAGGAAAAGAGAGGAAATTAACATTCATGTCTAGATCTCTTGTCTATTGCCAACCCTGAAATTACAGGAGTCCTTGTGACTGTTTCTTCATTTGCTGAACAGCGAAGTCTCATGAGAAGTGAACAACTGTTGGTGGAGAGTTCATTGTCACCCAGAGTTCATAACATTTCTACTTGCTCTGGTCACACCTACACATTTAAAAAGATACTTTAAGAAAGTCTGCTTTATAATGATTATGGGTACTTTTGTGAGAAAAGGAGAGAGAGGAAAATAATTTGCATCAACAAAAATATAATTTTTAAGATGTATCTTTACAAATTTCAAGTTTTTGCCTCAAATTTTATCATAAAGTGAAAAATACTTTGCAGCCACCACAAGCACAGTTGAATGTTATAATGTTGCCCATAAGGGAGGAGTTGAATTAAGAAGGAAAAGCACCAAATGCCCAGCCTATGAAAAATAAGAGAAAGGAAGGAACAGGACATGAGAGGTAACTGGTAAGAACAGAGGAGAAAAATCTTGACTAAATCTCCTCCCACACATCACAGTTAGGAGCTGATGATACCCTTTGTTTTCCTTCACAAGGAGAAGGCACATTTTGCTCATTAAATCATCTGCTAGAGGCTTGGTTGTTACTTGAAAAAAAAAGAAAAACATGTTTGTTTTGAAAGTAACAAGATGGATTTATGCAAGGCAAATAGCTTACCTGAGACTCTTCACAAAAGGCACATGGAAAGAAATGTTCTGCCAGGAGTAGAATACATGATCCAATTCAATAATTTATGATTTAAAGACTTAAACATAAAGTTTTTAGGTAATGCCACTTGCACAAATGAGCAAATCAATTCTAAACATATTGTTGGAAAACAGTTATGCCTTTTTTCAGCTTATATTTGAGACTGATCTGTTACAGCTTCCTGCCCATCTATAGTTTTTACCTTGCTTGAATTGTAACTTGAAATTGTCTAGAATAACATCCTCCTTGTATAATCATAGGAACCCCCTGTGACACTTGTTAAAAACATACCTTCCTCAGCCCCATTCCAAAGTTACTCAATCAGAAACTTTTCTGGAGAACTTTTAATCTCCAGATAACTTTGATGATCAGTAAATTCAGAATTACTGCCACTGAACATTTTTGTAACCCTCCCTGACCTTAATTCTGTCCCCTGCTGTCCCTTCTCTCAACATGGGCACGTCAAGGTAAAGAAACCAAAAGCATATAACTTTAATTCAAATTTGTTGTCTATGCTCTCGGAATAATTTTATCACTATATCCTTCTCACCATGTAATGTCAAAGAATCTTAATATTAGAGTTATGGAGATCTTTTTCTAATGGATAGAACTTACATAGTAAGTATCAAATTGTATGTTTTAAATCACATCTTTGAAGCAATTCAAGATAAGAAGGCATAAAGAGCACCACAGGAGGAGGAAGCAAACGATTATAGACTATGCTTTTTACTCTGCCTGGGGTGAGTCAGAAGGTTATGAGAAGCCCATTCCACGTCACAAAGTGAAATTTTACAAGGTTCAGTGAATTAAAAGCTTTGTAGAAAAAGGTCTGACCAACAACCATTTTTAAGAGAAGATATAGATCCCTGGTACACAAATAACCATGGATAGTTCAAGAAACTACTGCCTCAGATGCCAGTCTCTAACCATGGAAGTCTCTAAATCAAGTCAGTAATTGTCGTTCCTATTTTCAAGAACAGGGACTTGCTAGGATTACTGTCCTAACATCTCTATTTCATAACTTTCTCTTACATATAATGGACAGTAATTTCCCACCAAAGTTCAAATTCATAAGATGTGTTCATTATCAGATGAATAATGAGGAATTTGAAGGAAAAAGGAACCACAGCCAACTGTCAGATTCAACTGTCATCTGAATTCACCCTACAAGAATTCTTCAAAGTGAGAATTTAGCTTTCGCTTGAATGTTTCCAGCAAGGTGGCTTGTTTGTCTTTTGCCACCCCTGTCAGAACATCATTTTTTGTTCTAAGTTATATAAGTCCATCCCCTTGTAACTTTCGTCCACTGCTCCTTGTTCAACTTACTGAAGTCATCTTAAGAAAGTCTGATCCTTCTTCTGTTTGGTACTTACAAGTATAGGTATCGAGGGCTTCCCTCATAGCTCAGTTAGTAAAGAATATGCCTGCAATGCAGGAGACCCGGATTCGATTCCTGGGTCAGGAAGATCCCCTGGAGAAGGAAATGGCAACCCACTCCAGTATTCTTGCCTGGAGAATTCCATAGACAGAGGAGTCCGGCAGGCTACAGTCCATGGAGTCGCAGGAGTTGGACATGACTTAGTGACTAAATCACCACCCCATTGGTACCAAATCAATATGAAGTTTCTTATCTCCTGGTTGAAGTTCTCTCTTCCATATAGGATACCAAAGTGCTTGCTGCTTATCACAGTCTAGCTTGTCTTTGTCTTACAAACTGTGAAGACCCGCCTGCCAATGCAGGAGACATAAAAGGTGCAGGTCAGGAAGATCCCTGGAGGAGGGCATGGCAACCCACTCCAGTATTCTTGCCTGGAGAATACAGTATTCTTGCCTGGACGGAGGAGTCTGGCAGGATATGGCCTGTGGGATCACAAAGAATTGGACACAACTTAAGCGACTTAGCACACATGCATACAATGCTATCTCAAGAGAACTGTTGGAAGAGATCATCAAGATGTGAAGGTCAGTTGACCTATAACCTGGACTCATGCAATCAGAGTCTCCTAACCTCCAACTCTGCCCTGGGATCTCCTGCCCACTCTTCTCATATCCAGAGTCATTTTCAAAGATGCACCTAGAGAGCAATATGTTTTTGAGACCACCTGGATTGGATACATGACTGAACATCATTACAACCTCTATTATAAATGTTTATGATTTTGGCAGATGTGTACTCTCTTGTGGCCACCCAAGACAAGCTTTTGCATGTACATTTCCTTGCTTATTAACCTTCCTGCCTACCCATCTAGAGTGGCCTGCCTCTTCCTTTTGCCTCTCCTAGTGTGTACATGTAGCGGGAGAACAGTTTCAGATACTGCTCCAGGAACTCCCCATGTTTTGAGCCATCAGAACACTCTGTCACTTTCTTCATGTTCATACTGTGCATCTACCAATGTATCTAAATCACAATATTATTGTGCCACATCACACTGCTGCCTCACATTGCACTTAGTGATGCGAGATCCCATCTTTACTCTGCTAAAGTAACGTCTCCTACAGTTGGCACTTGTGAAGATCTCTTTGTGCTCAGAAGCACAACCTCAAATTTGTTCATTTTTATAGTTTCAGCCTTTATTTCAGCCTGTAAAGGTCCTTTTAGTCCTGATTCTGTCATCTATTTATAGCATATTCAATACCATTCCCATCTTTGGGTCATCTATAAATCTAATAAAACAGCATCTATATTTTAATAGATTAAAAACTCTAACAACAAAAGGCTTAAAAAAATTAAAAGAAGTCCCACAGCAGGTTAACTTGAACCTGCTCTCCATTGACCTTTTTTGGGTAACATACCCATTTCAAATCTTCTAAATATATTATTACTCTATTTTTCCATTGTGTCCAGAAGGCTACTATGGAATGCCTTTGCCAGAAGGAATACAGTTGGAGAAAGTTAAGAGAACCAAGAAAACCTTACGAACATTATGATTAGGTGGGAATTTCTAAATCATCTGATATCTTTTCAGGGAGAATTTTTAAAACCTCAAGAGCTCAAATTTCTATAATCCTATATTTTATACTCTATACTCTAAATGGATGTTTTGTATTTATTCAACTGCCTTGCACTACTGCAAGCCTTCTAAAGAAAAAAGTCTTAATTCAGTGTCATTTGTTCATCAAAGAAGTAGACAAATTTCTCTAAAAAGAATGTGAAACCTACATAAACATCAAGCGTGTGAAGCAGAAATGGATTTTAATTGATTTTAATGGCCAAACAAAGACTCCTGAAAGCAATATGGTGTACTTTCCAAACCTAAACCTGATTTCTGTGTATTAGCAATTAATTTAAGAAAGCGGGATTTCTAGATACATATCGAATTTAGACACAAATATTTTAACATTTTGCATGTGACAATATGAATTGTTCTCAAAACTAATTCCAGCTGGCGGTGAGTGGACAGCCAGGCAGGTAGAGAAACAAATGGTTCCTTCAGGTGGGTCTCTTACTGGCATTCAAGTTTACATGTTCTAGCTGGCTGTGAAGATTTCCCAAGTCCCTCAGAATCTGGGACTCCAATTCAGAAAACGGGTTCATCCATTATTCATCATTACTTCACACCAAATTTCTAAATTAGTATCTGACCTGGAAAAATAAAAGGCTGGCTCCTATAAATCTGAGGAGTTGTGCAATAATGTGATGGAAGGTAACACAATGTGACAGATCAAAGGAAGGGCACATCTGAGATTCTGAAACTCTATTTGAGGTTTCTTTTATTCCACACATAAAAAAATCTAGTTGCCTACCATTCCTAAACACTCCAATCTTCATCTATCAAAATCACGATTGTCAAGGAAAAAAAAGTACAAAAAAACTGTAGTAAATTCCCACTGTGCTCTCTAATACAAAGTTTGATGTTCTTTTTACTGACTTCTTACTATGGATAAGAGCTGAGTTCTTGTAATTTAGGTTTAAGGAGAAAGTGGTTTTGCTAAGAGAAATGAAAAACAAGACCAGAACAAACTAATCCCATGGTGCAAAGATCCCATTTCTTTCTTTTAGTCCTGGAAAGTATATTTCAAGGAAATCTAATAGTTATATAACCACTGCCATTATGTGGTTTTCAGCTGGATTTGCTTCTATGACAGGGTCATGCTCAGCCTGTAGCAGAACAAGTAATGAGTGAAAGGCAAATGTTTGAAGCGTTTGCTGTTGCAAGTCAAAGAGAATCTGTTTACAGAGAGGAGAGCTGGACTGTGTAGTTGTGGAGGAGACAAGGCTCCCTGAGCCCGTGGAGCCTAAGATTGCGGTTGTCGGTTCAAATAAAAGGACCACACACAACTGTGCTAATTGCCAGGAAGCAGGTCAGAGAGGTTCTCTTAATTAAAATGAATGAGTTTCTACCCAAATATTTCAGCTTATTGTCAGGGTTTCTATTGTCTTCTCTAAAGCTGGCTCGTTTAAGAGCCTGGTTTGAATGTAGTGTGCAGTGAATGTAAATGATCACAAGCTGAGGGACCTCTGCAGACAAACCCAGGTCGTCTTATTATCAATGCTAATAACGCTCTACTTGTCAAGTGCTGGGCTGTGTGTCCTGGGTTTTGACATCTCTGCAGTGCTGCATGTTGTGTACAGATGTGCTAGGGCTCTTGACTCACAAAGTCTTAACAGCACGGTGGAAAGCTATGCCACTGTGCAATAAACACAGTGGGGAGGGCTGTGAAGACTGGACCCTGTCTACCACACTAGGGCCTGCGTGAATGAATAGATCACAGAAAGCCAAATGAATCAACTTAGGGTCTACTACATAATAACTGATGAGAATTAAAACAGACGCAGTAAAGCCTCTTCAATAACTTGTCATACTCTCTGAAATGAATGAACAACCATCTGAAATAAACAATACATTGTCTTTAATAGGCAAAATAATACTGGAAATAAGAGAAAATTTCCTTTTACACGTAATTGATTAAATCTGTTTCACCATATTACCTACCCAGCAATGGACCTACAGATTATCATAATGAGTGAAGTTAGTCAGACAGAAAGAAATATCATATAATATCACTTGTATGTAGAATATAAAAAAATGATATAAATAAATTTATTTACAAAATCATAATAGACTCACAGACACAGAAAGTAAACTTATGCTTACCAAAGGATAAAGTAGAAGAAGGAAAGAATAAATTAGGAAGGTGGGATTAACAGATACATATCATAATATATAATAGATAAATGACAGGACCTAACATACAGCACAGGAACTGAATCACTTTGTCATACACCTGAAACTAACACAACATTCTAAATTAACTTTAATTTTTTAATTTTATTTATTTATTTTTTATTTTTATCTTTTTTTATTTATTGTTGGAGGCTATTTTTTTTTATTTTTATTTAATAAATGGTACAAAGCACAATGCCAAAAATATTAACAGTTAAAATTTCACCAAATGAAAAAATACTATAGAATACACAGTTGTAAAAAGCTACATTAAGTTATTTTACAACTGCCTCAAGCTGCAAAAAGAAAAATAAACCCAATGCCATACCTAAGTTATCCCTCTCTCAAAATAATGCCATTTATGTTATAAACCATGAGCACCCCATCAAAAGACGGGAACTGCTTTTGTTAATTCATATATATATATATGACTGTATCACTTTGCTATACACCTGAAATAAACACAACAATGTAAATAAAATATAGTACAATATAAAATAAAAATAAGTAACAGGCCTTCGACCAAGGTAAGAGAAACCCAAATAACGGTAGGTATTGTGAGGGGGCATCAGAAAGCAGAAACACTGAAATCATAATCACAGGAAACTAGCTGATCTGATCACATGGACCACAGCCGAATGTGGTCCACTGCAGAAGGGAATGGCAAACCACTTCAGTATACTTGCCTTGAAAACCCCATGAACAGTATCAAAAGGCAAAATGATAGGTTACTGAATGAGGAATTCCCCAGGTCGGTAGGTGCCCAGTATGCTACTGGAGATCAGTGGAGAAATAATTCCAGAAGGAATGAAGGGATGGAGCCAAAGCAAAACCAATACCTAGTTGTGGATGTGACTGGTGATAGAAGCAAGGTCTGATGCTGTAAAGAGCAATATTGCATAGGAACCTGGAATGTTAGGTCCATGATTCAAGGCAAATTGGAAGTGGTCAAACAGAAGATGGAAAGAGTGAACAGAGACATGCTAGGAATCAGTGAACTAAAATGGACTGGAATGGGTGAATTTAACTCAGATGACCATTATATCTACTACTGTGGGCAGGAATCCCATAGAAGAAATGGAGTAGCCATCATGGTCAACAAAAGAGTCCAAAATGCAGTACTTGGATGCAATCTTAAAAACGACAGAATGATTTCTGTTTGTTTCCAAGGAGAACCATTCAATATTACAGTAATCCAGGCCTATGCCCCAACCAGTAATGCTGAAGAAGCTGAAGTTCAACGGTTCTATGAAGACCTACAAGAACTTTCAGAACTAACTCCCAAAAAAGATGTCCTTTTCATTATAGGGGACTGGAATACAAAAGTAGGAAGTCAAGAAACACCTGGAGTAACAGGCAAATTTGGCCTTGGAGCACGGAATGAAGCAGGGCAAAGGCTAATAGAGATTTGCCAAGAGAACGCACTGGTTGTAGCAAACACCCTCTTCTAACAACACCCTCTTCCTCTACACACGGACATCACCAGATGGTCAACACCGAAATCAGATTGATTATATTCTTTGCAGCCAAAGATGGAGAAGCTCTATACAGATAACAAAAACAAGACTGGAAGCTGACTGTGGCTCAGACCATGAACTCCTTATTGCCAAATTCAGACTTAAATTGAAGAAAGTAGGGAAAACCACTAGACCATTCAGATATGACCTAAATCAAATCCCTTATGATTATACAGTGGAAGTAAGAAATAGATTTAAGGGACTAGATCTGATAGAGTGCATGATGAACTCTGGACGGAGGTTCATGACATTGTACAGGAGACAGGGACCAAGACCATCCTAATGAAAAAGAAATGAAAAAAAAACCAAAATGGCTGTCTGAGGAGGCTTTACAAACAGCTGTGAAAACAAAAGAAGTGAAAAGCAAAGGAGAAAAGGAAGATATAAGCATCTGAATGCAGAGTTCCAAAGAATAGCAAGGAGAGATAAGAAAGCCTTCCTCAGATATCAATGCAAAGAAATAGAGGAAAACAACAGAATGGGAAAAACAAGAGATCTCGTCAAGAAAATTAGAGATATCAAGGGATTATCTCATGCAAAGATAGCCTCGATAAAGGACAGAAATGGTATGAAAATAACAGAAGCAGAACATATTAAGAAGAGGTGGCAAGAATACACAGAAAAACTGTACAAAAAAGATCTTCAGATCTTCACCAAGATAATCACGATGGCATGATCACTCACCTGAAGCCAGACATCTTGGAATGTGAAGTCAAGTGGGCCTTAGAGAGCATCACTACGAACAAAGCTAGTGGAGGTGATGGAATTCCAATTGAGCTATTTCAAATCCTGAAAGATGATGCTGTGAAAGTGCTGCACTCAATATGCCAGCAAATTTGGAAAACTCAGCAGTGGCCACAGGACTGGAAAAGGTCAGTCTTCATTCCAACCACAAAGAAAGGCAATGCCAAAGAATGCTCAAACTACTGCACTATTGCACTCATCTCACACTCTAGTAAAGTCATGCTCAAAATTCTCCAAGCCAGGCTTCAGAAATATGTGAACTGTGAACTTCCATATGTTCAAGCAGGTTTTAGAAAAGGCAGCGGCACCAGAGCTCAAATTGCCAACATCCACTGGATCATGGAGAAAGCAAGAGAGTTCCAGAAAAACATCTATTTCTGCTTCATTGACTATGCCAAAGCTTTTGACTGTGTGGATCACAATAAACTGTGGAAAATTCTGAAAGAGATGGGAATACCGTACTACCTGACCTGCCTCTTGAGAAACCTGTATGCAGGTCAGGAAGCAACAGTTAGAACTGGACATGGAACAACAGACTGGTTCCAAATAGGAAAAGGAGTGCATCAAGGTTGTCTATTGTCACCCTGCTTATTTAACTTCTATGCAGAGTACATCATAAGGAACGCTGGGCTGGAAGAAGCACAAGCTGGAATCAAGCTTGCCGGGAGAAATATCAATAACCTCAGATATGCAGATGACACCACCCTTATGGCAGAAAGTGAAGAGGAACTCAAAAGCCTCTTGATGAAAGTGAAAGAGGAGAGTGAAAAGGTTGGCTTGAAGCTCAACATTCAGAAAACGAAGATCATGGCATCTGGTCCCATCACTTCATGGGAAATAGATGGGGAAACAGTGGAAACAGTGTCAGACTTTATTTTTGGGGGCTCCAAAATCACTGCAGATGCTGATTGCAGCCATGAAATTAAAAGACGCTTACTCCTTGGAAGGAAAGTTATGACCCACCTAGATAGCATATTAAAAAGCAGAAATATTACTTTGCCAACCAAGTTCCATCTAGTCAAGGCTAATGTTTTTCCCGTGGTCTTGTATGGATGTGAGAGTTGGACGGTGAAGAAAGCTGATAGCCGAAGAATTGATACTTTTGAACTGTGGTGCTGGAGGAGACTCTTGAGAGTCTCTTGGCCTGCAAGGAGATCCAACCAGTCCATTCTAGAGGAGATCAATCCTGGGTGTTCATTGGAAGGACTGATGCTAAAACTGAAACTCCAATACTTTGGCCACCTCATGTGACCAGTTGACTCTCTAGAAAAGAGTCTGATGCTGGGAGGGATTGGGGGCGGGAGGAGACGGGGACGACAGAGAATGAGATGGCTGGATGGCATCACCAACTCGATGGACATGAGTTTGCGTGAACTCCGGGAGTTGGTGATGGACAGGGAGGCCTGGCATGCTGTGACTCATGGGGTTGCAAAGATCGGACACGACTGAGCGACTGAACTGAACTTAACTGAACAGGCCTTTGGATCTTACACCGAGGTAGAGTTACTATCAGAGGGATAACCTCACCACAGCCGTACTGAATCCTTATGAAGGAGGCACACGAATGACTGGATTACAAGAGTTACAGGAATGAGAGCTGCTCACTTCCCAGAAACTACAGCTCACAGAAAACCAACAAAGGCAAGAGATACAGACCATTTACATATGAATGTGTAAAACTCAAGAAAGTCCACATTATTCCTACAACATGCTGAAAGTACTTCAGAATTCACACAATACTAATTTTATTATGGGTCTGGTTAAAATATATATACCAGGTTATAACAAATGGTAAAATCTCTGTTCAAAGTTTTAAAAGATTACTTAAGGATAGTTTTTCGTATTTCTATATGACCTTTATAGTTCTGGTTTCTCATTTCTTAATTAGTAAATTCAGCGTGCAGGTTCTATCCCAGGCTAATTTATACACTTCCAGAATGAACGGCCTCTTAAATCCACAGAGTGTTGAGGTGGGGAGCCCCAAACCATGTCAGATTCATTTCACTTATGATAATATACATGTTTCAATCCATTCTCCCAAATTTTCCCACCCTCACCCTCTCCCACAGAATCCAAAAGAGTGCTCTACACATCTGAGTCTCTGCTGTGGTCTCATATAACAGGGTTATCGTTATCCTCTTGCTATATTCCATATATATGCATTCAGTTCAGTTCAGTTCAGTTGCTCAGTTGTGTCCGACTCTCCGCGACCCCATGAACCACAGCACTCCCTGTCCATCACCAACTCCCGGAGTACACTCAAACTCATGTCCACAGAGTCGGTGATGCCATCCAGCCATCTCATTCTCCGTCGTCCCCTTCTCCTCCCGCCCCCAACCTTTCCCAGCATCAGAGTCTTTTCCAGTGAGTCAACTCATCGCATGAGGTGGCCAAAGTATTGCAGCTTCAGCTTTAGCATCAGTCCCTCCAATGAACATCCAGGATTGATCTCCTTTAGAATGGACTGGTTGGATCTCCTTGCAGTATAAGGGACTCTCAAGAGTCTTCTCCAACACCACAGTTCAAAAGCATCGATTCTTCGGCGATCAGCCTTCTTCACAGTCCAACTCTCACATCCATACATGACCACGGGAAAAACCATTGCCTTGACTAGACCGACCTTGGTCGGCAAAGTAATGTCTCTGCTTTTTAATATACTATCAAGGTTGGTCATAACTTTCCTTCCAAGGAGCAAGCGTCTTTTAATTTCATGGCTGCAATCAGCATCCGCAGTGATTTTGGAGCCCAAAAAAACAAAGTCTGACACTGTTTCCACTGTTTTTCCATCTATTTCCCATGAAGTGATGGGACCAGATGCCATGATCTTTGTTTTCTGAATGTTGAGCTTCAAGCCAACCTTTTCACTCTCCTCTTTCACTTTCCTCAAGAGGCTTTTGAGTTCCTCTTCACTTTCTGCCATAAGGGTAGTGTCATCCCCATATCTGAGGTTATTGATATTTCTCCCAGCAAGCTTGATTCCAGCTTGTGCTTCTTCCAGCCCAGCATTCCTCATGACGTACTCTGCATATAAGTTAAATAAGCAAGGTGACAATATACAACCTTGACGTACACCTTTTCCTATTTGGAACCAGTCTGTTGTTCCATGTCCAGTTCTAACTGTTGCTTCCTGACCTGCATACAGGTTTCTCAAGAGGCAGGTCAGGTGGTCTGGGATTCCCGTCTCTTTCAGAATGCTCCACAGTTTATTGTGATCGACACAGTCAAAGGCTTTGGCATAGTCAATGAAGCAGAAATAGATGTTTTTCTGGAACTCTCTTGCTTTCTCCATGATCCAGCGGATGTTGGCAATTTGATCTCTGGTGCCTCTGCCTTTTCTAAAACCTGCTTGAACATCTGGGAGTTCACGGTTTACATACTGCTGAAGCCTGGCTTGGAGAATTTTGAGCATGACTTTACTAGCGTGTGAGATGAGTGCAATTGTACATTAATATACTCTATTGGTTTTTTTTTTTTTTTCTGTCTTACTTCACTCTGTATAATAGGCTCCAGTTTCATCCACCTCATTGGAATTGATTCAAATTCTTCTTTTTAATGGCTGAGTAGAACTGTGGTGTTGGAGAAGACTCTTGAGAGTCCCTTGTACCGCAAGGAGATCTAACCAGTCCATTCTAAGGGAGATCGATCCTGGGTGTTCATTGGAAGGACTGATGCTAAAGCTGAAACTGCAATACTTTGGCCACCTCATGTGATGAGTTGACTCACTGGAAAAGACTCTGATGCTGGGAAAGGTTGGGGGCGGGAGGAGAAGGGGACGACCGAGAATGAGATGGCTGGATGGCATCACCGACTCTGTGGACATGAGTTTGAGTGAGCTCCGGGAGTTGGTGATGGTCAGGGAGGCCTGGCGTGCTGTGATTCATGGGGTCGAGGAGAGTTGGACACGACTGAGCGACTGAACTGAACTGAACTGAATACTCCATTGTGTATATGTATCAAAGCTTTCTTATCCATTCGTCTGCAGATGGACATCTAGGTTGCTTCCATGTCCTCGCTATTATAAACAGTGCTGCGATGAACATTGGAGTACATGTGTCTCTTTCAATTCTGGTTTCCTCGGTGTGTATGCCCAGGAGTGCGATTGCTGGATCATATGGCAGTTCTATTTCCAGTTTTTTAAGGAATCTCCACACTGTTCTCCATAGTGGCTGTACAGGTTGCATTTCCACCAACAGTGTAAGAGGGTTCCCTTTTCTCCACACCCTCTCCATCATTTATTGAATGTAGACATTTGGATAGCAGCCATTCTGCCTGGTGTGAAATGGTATTTCATTGTGGTTTTGATTTGCATTTCTCTGATTATGAGGGATGTTGAGCATTTTTTCATGTGTTTGCTAGCCATCTTTATGTCTTCTCTGGAGAAATGTCTGTTTAGTTCTTTGGCCCATTTTTTTGATTGGGTTGTTTATTTTTCTGGAGTTGAGCTGAAGGAGCTGCTTGTATATTTTGGAGATTAATTCTTTGTCAGTTGTTTCATTTGCTATTATTTTCTCCCATTCTGAAGGCTGTCTTTTCACCTTGCTTATAGTGTCCATTGCTGTGCAGAAGCTTTTAATTTTAATTAGGTCCCATTTGTTGATTTTTGCTTTTATTTCCAATATTCTGGGAGGTGGGTCATCAAGGATTCCGCTGTGATTTATGTCGGAGAGTGTTTTCCCTATGTTCTCCTCTAGGAGTTTTATAGTTTCTGGTCTTACATATAGATCTTTAATCCATTTTGAGTTTGTTTTTGTGTATGGTGTTAGGAAGTGTTCTAGTTTCATTCTTTTACATGTGGCTGACCAGTTTTCCCAGCAACACTTGTTAAAGATACTGTCTTTTCTCCATTTTATATTCTTGCCTCCTTTGTCAAAGATAAGGTGTCCATAGGTGCGTGGATTTATCTCTGGGCTTTCTATTTTGTTCCATTGATCTATATTTCTTTCTTTATGCCAGTACCACACTGTCTTGATGACTGTGGCTTTGTAGTAGAGCCTGAAGTCCGGCAGGTTGATTCCCCCAGTTCCATTCTTCTTCCTCAAGATTGCTTTGGCTATTTTTTGTATTTCCACACAAATTGTGAGATTATTTGTTCTATCTCTATGAAAAATATCATTGGTAGCTTGATAGGCATTGCATTGAATGTATAAATTACTTTGGGTAGTATACTCATTTTCACAATATTTATTCTTCCAGTCCATGAACACAGTATATTTTTCCATCTATTAGTGTCCTCTTTGATTACTTTCACCAGTGTTTTATAGTTTTTTATGTACAGGTCTTTTGTTTCTTTAGGTAGATATATTCCTAAGTACTTTATTTTTTTCGTTGCAACAGTGAATAGAATAGTTTCCTTAATTTCTCTATTTTCTCATTATTAGTGTATAGGAATGCAAGGGATTTCTGTGTGTTGATTTTATATCCTGCAACTTTACTGTATTCATTGATTAGCTCTAGTAGTTTTCTGGTAGAGTCTTTAGGGTGTTCTGTGTAGCGGATCATGTCATCAGCGAACAGTGAAAGTTTTACTTCTTCTTTTCCAATTTGTATTCCTTTAATGTCTTTTTCTGCTCTGACTGCTCTGGCCAAACTTCCAGAACTATGTTGAATAGTAGCGGTGAGAGTGGGCACCCTTGTCTTGTTCCTGACTTTAGGTGAAATGCTTTCAGTTTTTCACCATTGAGGATAATGTTTGCTGTGGGCTTGTTATATATAGCTTTTATTATGTTGAAGTATGTTCCTTCTATTCCCACCTTCTAGGGGGTTTTTATCATAAACGTATATTGAATTTTGTCGAAGGCTTTCTCTGCATCTATTGAGATAATCATATGATTTTTATTTTTCAGTTTGTTAATGTGGTATATTACATTGATTGATTTGCGGATATTGAACAATCTTTGCATTCCTGGGATAAAGCCCACTTGGTCATGATGTATGATCTTCTTAATGTGTTGTAGGATTCTGATTGCTAGAATTTTGTTAAGGATTTTTGCATCTATGTTCCTCAGTGATATTGGCCTGTAGTTTTGTTTTTTTGTGGGATCTTTACCAGGTTTTGGGATTAGGGTGATGGTTTCCTGATAGAATGAGTTTGGAAGGTTCCCTTCCTAAGCAATATTCTGGAAGAGTTTCAGTAGAATAGGTGTTAGCTCTTCTCTAAATTTTTGGTAGAATTCAGCTGTGACACCGTCTGGAACTGGGCTTTTGTTTACTGGAAGATTTCTGATTACAGCTTCTATTTCCATGCTGTTGATGGGTCTATTCAGATTTTCTTTTCTTCCTGGTTCAGTTTTGGAAAGTTGTACTTTTCGAAGAATTTGTCCATTTCTTCCAAGTTGTCCATTTTATTGCCATATAATTGCTGATAGTATTCTCTAATGATCCTCTGTATTTCTGTGTTGTCGATTGTGATCTCTCCATTTTCATTTCTAATTTTATTGATTTGGTTTTTCTCCCTTTGTTTCTTGATGAGTCTGGCTAGAGGCTTGTCAATTTTATTTACCCTCTCAAAGAACCAGCTTTTGGCTTTGTTGATTTTTGCTATGGTCTCTTTTGTTTCTTTTCCATTTATTTCTGCACTAATTTTTAAGATTTCTTTCCTTCTACTAACCCTGGGGTTCTTCATTTCTTCCCTTTCTAGTTTCTTTAGGTGTAGAGTTAGGTTATTTAGTTGACTTTTTTCTTGTTTCTTGAGGTATGCCTGTATTGCTATGAACCTTCCCCTTAGCACTGCTTTTACAGTGTCCCAGAGGTTTTGGGTTGTCATGTTTTCATTTTCTTTCATTTCTATGCATATTTTGATTTCTCTTTTGATTTATTCTCTGATTTGTTCGTTATTCAGCAGCGTGTTGTTCAGCCTCCATATGTTGGCGTTTTTAATAGTTTTTCTCCTGTAATTGAGATCTAATCTTACTGCACTGTGGTCAGAAAAGATGCTTGGAATGATTTCAATTTTTTGAATTTACCAAGGCTAGATTTATGGCCCAGGATGTGATCTATCCTGGAAAAGGTTCCGTGTGTGCTTGAGAAAAACATGAAATTCATTGTTTTGTGGTGAAATGTCCTATAGAGATCTATTAGGTCTAACTGGTCTATTGTATCATTTAAAGTCTGTGTTTCCTTGTTAATTTTCTGTTTAGTTGATCTATCCATAGGTGTGAGTGGGGTATTAAAGTCTCCAACTATTATTGCATTGTTGTTAATTTCCCCTTTCATACTTGTTAGTAATTGTCTTACATATTGCCGTGCTCCTATGTTGGGTGCATAAATATTTATAATTGTTATATCTTCTTCTTGGATTGATCCTTTGATCATTATGTAGTGTCCTTCTTTGTCTCTTTTCACACCCTTTGTTTTGAAGTCTATTTTATCTGATATGAGTATTGCTACTCCTGCTTTCTTTTGGTCTCTGTTTGCGTGGAATATCTTTTTCTAGCCCTTCATTTTCAGTCTGTATGTGTCCCTCGTTTTGAGGTGGGTCTCTTGTAGACAACATATATGGGGGTCTTGTTTTTTTTTTTTTCAGTTAAAAGTATTTTTATTGAAAAAGCACAAATGCAAAGAAATGAACAGAGGAAAATTTAAGCGTCGAACCTGGACTGGTCACTTATGATAATATAGATGCTACAATTCCATTCTCCCCAATCATTCCACCTTCACCCTCTCCCACAGAGTCCCAAAGACTGTTCTATATGCCTATGTCTCTTTTGCAGTCTCTTATACAGGGTTCAGGTTACCATCTTTCTAAATTCCATATATATGCGTTAATATACAGTATTGATGTTCTTCTTTCTGGCTTACTTCACTCTGTATAATTGGCTCCAATTTCATCCACCTCATTAAAACTGATTCAAATGCATCCATCCATCCAGGCTTTGTCTTTTGGTTGGGGCATTCAACCCATTTACGTTTAAGGTAATTATTGATAAGTGTGATATCATTGCCATTTTCTTTATTGATTGGGGTTCGAGTTTATACACCCTTTCTGTGTTTCCTGTCTAGAGAAGATCCTTTAGCATTTGTTGGAGAGCTGGTTTGGTGATGCTGAATTCTCTCAGCATTTGCTTGTCTGTAAAGCTTTTGATTTCTCCTTCATATTTGAATGAGATCCTTGCTGGGTATAGTAATCTGGGCTGTAGATTATTTTCTTTCATCACTTTAAGTACATCTTGCCGTTCCCTCCTGGCCTCAACAGTTTCTGTTGAAAGATCAGCTGTTATCCTTATAGGAATCCCCTTGTGTGTTATTTGTTGCTTTTCCCTTGCTGCTTTTAATATTTGTTCTTTGTGTTTGATCTTTGTTAATTTGATTAATATGTGTCTTGAAGTATTTCTCCTTGGGTTTATCCTCTTAGGGACTCTCTGGGTTACTTGGTCTTGGGTGATTATTTCCTTCCCCATTTTAGGGAAGTTTTCAACTATATCTCTTCAAGTGTTCTCTCACGGTCTTTCTTTTTGTCTTCTTCTTCTGGGACTCCTATGATTCGAATGTTGGGGCATTTAACATTGTCCCAGAGGTCTCTAATATTGTCCTCATTTCTTTTAATTTGTTTTTCTTTTTTCCTCTCTGTTTCATTTATTTCTACAATTCTATCTTCTAGCTCGCTTATCCTGTCTTCTGCCTCCGTTATTCTACTGTTTGTCCCTCCAGAGTGTTTCTGATCTCATCTATTGCATTATTCATTGTATATTGACTCTTTTTTATTTCCTCTAAATCCTTATTAAAGCTTTCTTGCATCTTCTCAATCCTTTTCTCCAGATTATTTATCTGTAACTCCATTTTGCTTTCAAGAATTTGAATCATTTTCACCATCAAAATTGGAAATTCTTTATCAGGTAGATTCCCTATATCTTCCTCTTTTGTTTGTGTTGGTGGGCATTTATCCTGTTCCTTTACTTGCTGGGTATTTCTCTGCCTCTTCATCTTGCTTATATTGCTTTGCTTGGGGTGGCCTTTCCGTCTTCTGGCAGTTTGTGGAGTTCTATTTATTATGTAGTTTGTTCACTGTGTGTGGGGTTGGACTGGTGACTTGTCAAGATTCCCTGGTTAGGGAAGCTTGTGTCGGTGTTCTGGTGGGTGGAGCTGGATTTCTTCTCTCTGGAGTGCAATGAAGTGTCCAGTAATGAGTTATGAGATGTCAGTGGGTTTGGAATGACTTTGGGCAGCCTGTATATTGAAGCTCAGGGCTATTTTCCTGTGTTGCTGGAGAATTTGTGTGGTATGTCTTGCCCTGGAACTTGTTGACCCTTGGGTGGTGCTTGGTTTCAGTGTAGGTTTGGAGGCGTTTGATGAACTCCTATCGATTAATGTTCCCTGGAGTCAGGAGTTCTCTGGTGTTCTCAGGATTCGGGCTTAAGCCTCTTGCCTCTGGTTTTCAGTCTTATTCTTGTAGTAGCCTCTAGACTTCTCTATCTGTCATTTCCAAGGTGGTTCCCTCTGTTTTAGCTTCTGTTTGCTGGTCTCTTCAGTGTCTAATTTCTGCCCTGACACTAGGGGGCAGTGGTGGACACTTTTTAAGGCTCATTTGTTCACTCCTGTTCTGGGAAGGGAGGAACACTGCAGACAAATATCTCTGGCGTCTGTGGGGCGTGCTCACAGTGTCTTGGCCACACTGGGTTTGCCCCCACTCATGGTTCATGTGCTGTCCCAGTCTACACTTCTCAGGCTCTAGGTTGCTCTGCCAGGAGCTTTCCGAAGCCGGCGCTGGGTTGCATGCACTACCCAGGTCTGAGCGGCTCAGGTTCAGGTATTCAGGTACTCCACAAAGGTGCAGACTTGGTTGGGCCTGCGTTTTGTGCCTTCCCCAGTCTGAGCAGCTCAGGTGACCAGGTGTTTGGTGAGCATGGTCGCTGCGACTTATCACCTCCCTGTTCCCTCCCACTCAGTTTTCTGGGTGTACAGCCGGTGCACCTTCTCAGACGGATGTTGACTGGTCAGAAACCCATGAAGTCTTGGTTAGCAACGAAGCCTGCCTGCAGTTTGGAATTGGATGCCTCTCTGGGGCGGTGATTGCCCGCTTCCGGCTCTGGCTGTCCTCCCCTGCCTGTCTTGGTGAGGGATGGGCCCTCCGCAGCCATCTAGCTCTGCTCAGTCCTTTGTTCTGTGAGCAGGGCTGGCAGAGTCTTAGGTTAGGGCTTTTCACCTTTTTGCGGGGTAGCTATCCCACAGTCTGCTTTGATATCCTAAATTAGTTCTCTCAGATTGCCCTTGTGGCATTCAGGCCCAGTCCCCTCTCTAAGCAGTTCAGCCGGCTCCTCCCTGCCCAGCCCCCACTTGCTAATGGCGAATACGGGTGTCTGCGCTGCTTCACTGGGAGTTACCGTTGGGTGCGTAATCTGTGGGTTTTATTTCTTTCTTTTTCCTCCTGGTTATGTGGCCCTCTGAGGTTCCAAGGCTCGCCACAGACTCACCAGTGAGAGTGTTTCCTGGTGTTTGGAAACTTCTCTCTTTTTTAAGCCTCCCTTCCCAGGACAGAGCTCCGTCCCTACCTCTTTTGTCTCTCTTTTTATCTTTTATGTTTTTTCCTACCTCCTTTTGAAGACAATGGGCTGCATTTCTGGGTGCCTTATGTCTTATGATGGCATTCAGAAGTTGTTTTGTGGAATTTATTCAGCGTTCAAATGTTCTTTTGATGAATTTGTGAGGGAGAAAGTGGTCTCACTGTCCTATTCCTCCATCATCTTGCTCTAGTTCAGTTCAGTTGCTCAGTCGTGTCCGACTCTCCACGACCCCATGAATCACAGCACGCCAGGCCTCCCTGTCCATCACCAACTCCCAGAATTCACTCAAACTCATGTGCATTTAGTCAGGGATGCCATCCGGCCATCTCATTCTCCATCATCCCCTTCTCCTCCAGCCCCCCAATCCTCCCCAGCATCAGAGTCTTTTCCAGTGAGTCAACTCTTCACATGAGGTGGCCAAAGTATTGGAGTTTCAGCTTTAGCATCAGTCCTTCCAATGAACACCCAGGACTGATCTCCTTTAGGATGGACTGATTGGATCTCCTTGCAGTACAAGGGACTCTCAAGAGTCTTCAACACCACAGTTCAAAAGCATCACTTCTTCGGTGATCAGCCTTCTTCACAGTCCAACTCTCACATCCATACATGACCATGGGAAAAACCATAGCCTTGACCAGACGGACCTTTGTTGGCAAAGTAATGTCTCTGCTTTTTAATATAATATCTAGGTTGGTCATAACTTTCTTTCCAAGGAGTAAGCGTCTTTTAATTTCATGGCTGCAATCAACATCCACAGTGATTTTGGAGCCCAAAAAAATAAAGTCTGACACTGTTTCCACTGTTTTCCAATCTATTTCCCATGAAGTGATGGGACCAGATGCCATGATCTTTGTTTTCTGAATGTTGAGCTTCAAGCCAACATTTTCACTCTCCTCTTTCACTTTCATCAAGAGGTTTTTTAGTTCCTCTTCACTTTCAGCCATAAGCATGGTATCATCTGCATATCTGAGGTTATTGGTATTTCTCCCAGCAATCTTGATTCGAGCTTGTGCTTCTTCCAGCCCAGCGTTCCTCATGATGTACTCGGCATATAAGTTAAATAAGCAGGGTGACAATATACAACCTTGACGTACTCCTTTTCCTATTTGGAACCAGTCTGTTATTCCATGTACAGTTCTGACTGTACATCTTGCTCTAAATTAACTTTAATTTAAAAACACTAAAAAAAAATATGGTGTATCCCAGGTTTCTTCCCTCCAAAGTCAATATTTTTTCCTTTGTAATTAAGTAATAATTTGTGGGGAGATAGTTTATCATTATTATTTTGATCAAACTTCCCCTCCCTAATTTTAGCATCCATTGATGATTTCTAACTTCATCATTCCTTCCTCATTTATAAAAGTGCAATTCAAGAGACAGAAAGATCTTTCTCTTCTTCCCCTTTTATTTAATCAATTACTTGTTTATGTTAATATGAACTTACAGATTTTTATTTTATTTAATGGGATACTGTCCATTACTATCAGTATTGATTTTACTGCTCAAATTGTCCCAAGTTTGGCTAGCGGGTCTCTCTTCAAGAGAAATCAGGTGTTCTTTTAATATATGTCCACATTTCTTTCATTTCCTGACTTTCTGGCACACAGACATTCCAGACTTTTCTTACATTTATACTTTTTATATTCTGGCCCCTAGAATAAGTCATTTCTCCAAAGAGCCCTGGTTCCTTTTAATAGAAAATTGTAAGAAGCAACAAACTTTTGACCCTACTGTGTTCACTGATACTGGTGTATCATTTTCTTGGCTCTGTCCGCAGTGAACAATACTAGAAAAATAAGTGTATATAATTTATAAAATGTTATACACACACACAATTATTAAAAATTATGAATTCATACTGATCTCACCCATTCCACTCCAAAGCCATAGCATGCATCCAAGCGTTACACCATTTAACTTTTGTAAATCTGTTATTAGCTGCACAAAATCTGGCTGGCATTATTATTTTCACTGCTTTTACTCATTTGCTTAATCCTAGAATTCACACAAAGTAGTTTCAGAGCTGCTAAACCATAGCAATGCAAAATGGAAGTCTACTAATTAGATTTGTGTGTTTGTCTAACAGTGTAGAACATTATGTAAAAATTATATATATGAAATTCATAAATCTTAAGTATATAATTTGATGAGTTTTGACAAGTGCATATATCCCTATAACTCTATAACCCTATCAATATATAGAGTGTTTTCATCATCTCAGAAAGATCACTTGTATTCCTTCCAAGTCAATCCCCCATTCCAAGAGCAACTGCTTCTCTGCTTCTATTCACCATAAATTAGTTTTCTTATTCTAGAACTTCATATAAAAGAAATCACACAATACATGTGTGCCAATATATCACATAATATATTTGTGTCCAGCGTTTTTTGCTTGCATTTCTGTGAGATTCATACATGTGGTAATTTATATCAGCAGTTTATTCCTGAGTAGTATTCCACTGTATGATTATATTATAATTGTTATACTACAATTTGTTTATTGATTCTTTTTATAAGTATTTGAATTGCTTCAGTTTGGGGCTTTTATGAATAAAGCTGCTATGAAGATTCATTTATAAATCTTGTTTTGGAAACATAGTTTGTCTTGGAGAAGTAGCTTAAAAATACATTGCTACATCATAGAGTAGGTATGGGTTTCCCTGGTGGCTCAGACAGTAAAGAATCCTTCTGCAAGGCAGGAGACCCAGGTTCAATCCCTGGGTCAGGAAGATCTCCTGGAGAAGAGAACGGCTGCCCACTCCAGTATTCTTGCCTGGAGAAAACCATGGACAGAGCAGCCTGGCAGGCTACAGTCCGTGGGATTGCAAAGAGACAGACACAACTGAGTGACTAAGCACACATCACACACAGAATAGGTATACACTTAACTCCATGAGAAATTGTCAAACATTTTTGCCAAAGTGATTGTATCATTGTAGTCTCCCAAATTGTAGTTCCATTCATTCTATCTACGTTCTTCGGAGAAGGCAATGGCAAGCCACTCCAGTACTATTGCCTAGAAAATCCCATGGATGGAGGAGCCTGGTAGGCTGCAGTCCATGGGGTCACTAAGGGTCGGACACGACTGAGCAACTTCACTTTTGCTTTTCACTTTCACACATTGGAGAAGGAAATGGCAACCCACTCCAGTGTTCTTGCCTGGAGAATCCCAGGGATGGGGGAGCCTGGTGGGCTTCCGTCTATGGGGTCACACAGAGTCAGACACGACTGAAGTGACTTAGCAGCAGCATCTACGTTCTTGCCAAATTCTATTTTATCTAAATTATCAACAAAATTCGGTATTGTCAGTTCATTTAATTTTAGTCACTAGAGTGAGTGTGTAGAATTATCTTGTGCAATTCCAATCTTCATTTCCCAAAGGGCTAAGAACATTGATCACTACTTCAGGTGCTTATGTCCATTCATTTAACTTCTTTTTTGAAGCATCTGTTCAAGTCTTTTGCTTATTGTCTATTGGATTGTCATATAATTGCATCACAGTAATTTCATTATATATTCTAGATATAAGTCCTCTTTGAAATATGTGTTTAAAAATATTTTTCCCAGTGTATGGATTATTTGCTTAAATGTGTCTTTTAATGAGCATACATTTCTAAATTGGATGAAGTCTAGTTTATAATTTTTCCTCAGAGTGTCGATCAAAGCATGCATGTAAAGAAACTAAAAAAAGCTGGAGACATTTTTCCAAAATGATAGAACAATCTTCAGGGTCTGCATAAGAATGACAATAATGCCTTTTTCTCTCTCCAGACTGTAAAACCTTTATGGGGATATTAGGTAGAATATGGTCTTGCTTCAGTTGAGAAATAATTAGGTCTATATTGAATGCTGTTCTGGTCCATCTAATAAATTTTAAAAGCAAGAATCAGAAGTATCAACCTGCTTCCAGGTAATTTAACTGCACCTCAGAACAAAGTTCAAGAACATTTTTATGAAGACAAAAAATATTCAGCATCCAACAAGATAAAATTTACAATGTCTTGTATCTTATCAAAAGTTACATGAAAGGGACTTCCCTGGCAGTTCAGTGTTTAAGATTCTGTGTGCTCAGTGCATGGGGCATAGGTTCAATTCCTGATCAGGGAACTAAGATCCCACATACTGTTCATTCATTAAAATCATGATTTCCTTCACTCCCCTGTCATATTTATAAAAGTTTATTTTAAAGTCCTTGTCTTCTAATTCTAACATCTAGTTCAGCTTATCATCTCCTTTTACTGAATTGGACTGAAGAATATACTTCAGTGAAAAGCCAAATGAAAGTCAAACTGATTCAGTTCAGTGCCACAGTTTCTTTTGTCACTGTTTCTGTTTTGTCACTCTGTTGCCTTTGAATAGCTGTATATGTGTTTGCTTATTTTTATTTTGACCAAAGATTATAATTATTATATGTGAAGACAGTCCAATACAACCTATTCTACCATTACTAAAAGCATAACTTCTTCAAGATGTTTTAAACTTTTAGAAAACACAACTTTTCTGCCATCATGTTGCATAAGAGAGCTGAAAGTGCGTTTTCTTCCTTTGAGTTGAAATTTTATGAATTAAATATCTGTAACCCTTAATGAGGGGCTGGTTACTCAGATGGTAAAGAATCTGCTTACAATGTAGGAGACCCAGGTTCAATTCCTGGTTCAGGAATATCCCTTGGAGAAGGGAATGGCTACCACTCCAGTAGTCTTTCCTGGAGAATCTCATGGACAGAGGAGCCTGGCATGTTACAGCACATGGGGGCCTCAAAGTGTCAAACACAATTGAGTCACTTTCACACACAGCCCTCAACTATGACCTACTGATCTCATTGGGCTTCCAATATTCATTCAAAAATATTGTCAACCATATGCCAGTCAGTCCTATAAGCACTGGCAATACAATTGTGAATGAGATAAAGCCCTTACCTATAAAAACATATTTAACAACCATTATATTAAAGTTTAATCTTAGAAAAAATAAGCGCTTCAGGAATAAGTTAAAGAGTGACCAGATGAGAGCAGGAGTGGAACAATTTAAACTGGATGGTTAGAAAAGGCCTCTTCTGGATAGGTGTTGTATGAATTACAAACTAAATTCTTTCTAAATGATTATAAAGAATTAGTTATGAGAAAATCTAAGGATGGGTTTCTTAATCTTAGAAATGTTGATGTTTTGGGCCAAATAAGAAAGACAAGAAGGCTGCCCCGTGAACTGTGGGGTGTTCAGCAGGGTCCCCAGTGTCTACCGAGCAGATGTCAGTAGTACTCCCCACCCCAGATTTTGATGATGAAAAATGCCTACAGACATTGCCTACATGTCCCCTGGGGGGTGCAAAACCATGCCCAGTTGAGAACAACTAATTTAGAGGATGACTATTTCAGGCATAAGTTAGAACAAGGGCAAAAATGTTGAAACAGGAAAAAGTTTAGCCAGCTCAAAGAAAAAGGACAGTGGAATTGACAGTTACTGAATGAGAAGAAATGTTGTCAAGATAGGCTCAGAAAAATAAGGAAAGATCATCTAATTGCTTAGCTTGAAAGAAGGAGGAAATGAAATATTCATTCAATGCAGTTTGATTAAAATATATAAGTATTAGCAAGTGCTGTGCTGTGCTGTGCATAGTCGTGTCTGACTCTTTGCAACCCCATGGACTGTAACCCATCAGGCTCCTCTGTCCATGGGGATTCTCCAGGCAAGGAGTGGGTTGCCATGCCCTCCTCCAGGGGATCTTCTCAAATCAGGGATCAAACCCAGGTCTCCTGCACTGCAGGTAGATTCTTTACTGTCTCAGCCGCCAGGAAAGCCCAAGAATACTGGAGTAAGTAGCCTATCCCTTCTCCAGAGGAGCTTCCTGATCCAGGAATCGAACTGGGGACTCCTGCATTGCAGGTGATTCTTTACCAGCTGAGTTACCAGGGAAGCCCATGTATTAGCATACCTATATATTAATGTTGGTATTCATGAAGGTTGATGTGAATTATAGAGATCCTCGGTAATGATATATTTGTGGACTACTTTAGAATGCAAGAAGCTGTGACCTGGAGTTAAGAAGTTGCAGCATAAAAACCAAAAAGCTCTGATACATACAAGAGTTTGCCTCATTTTCTATACATAACTGTTTCCGCTGTAGAAAATTCCACATTGTGACAAATTCTCCATAGCAGGGGTCATTTCCTTGGTTAGCATTAATGTAATACCAAGTAATATAAAGACAGATTTATGAAATACTTAATTTGGATCCAAATAATTTTTGATAAGTATTATATAATAGCATATTTGTTTGATAAATCTGAGTAAAATAGTATTAAAATGAGAGTTGAAGGAGAAAAGGAAGAATTATCTATAACTAGTATTTCTTATGGAGAAGGAAATGGCAACCCACTCCAGTGTTCTTGCCTGGAGAATCCCAGGGACGGGGGAGCCTGGTGGGCTTCCGTCTATGGGGTCACACAGAGTTGGACACGACTGAAGTGACTTAGCAGCAGCAGTATTTCTTACTCTGAAAATAATGTAACTTTCATTAATCCCTAAAAAATATTTCCAGTTTGTTCCCCTCTGTCTGATGCCAATAGCCATCTTCAGGCCAGGATTCTTTCTTTAAAAAGAAATTCTACTTTTGGAGAACTACTGACAGATTTCAGGAGATCATTTTCAGGTTAGTCAATTCTATTATAAATTTCATTCCTTGCTTTCTCTCTATAAGATTTCAGTTCAAGTAGTATAGATATGAGTGCGTCATCTCATCTTTTAATTGTAAAGAATTTGTTTTAGAAAATTGAAATATAGCATTCTATGGATATGTTCCAGCATGTATAGTAACAAGATATTCTTCCAAATCCCTTTATCTTATGTAGAAAGGATGACATGAGTTTTTCCATGTCTTAGTGGTATTAAGATGTCAGTCAGCATCAAATGCTATTTTAAATTTCTTGTATCCACTTTCTGTCTTGAATTCCCTTAACGCTGTGTATTTAGGTTACACCTAAACATGTTCTAATCTTATAAGCTTATGACAGACTGGAAAGAAATAGCATACATTTATTTATAGTCTCATCATAGTATTTAACTAAGTCAAAACATGAAATAGAATGAAAAGAATGATTTGTGATTTGGTGAAGTCATACACTTGGCACATAATAGGCACCTAACTATGAATGCATGCACGCGTGGATGAATGAAGAGTAGTGTTTTAGACATGGAAGGGATCTTAAAGACCATCCAATTCAACCCTCTGAATTTATCACAGAAAAAACCCTAAGGCCAATATATTTAATCAGATGAATTTTCCCAAAACTTTGATAATAAAGACTTCCTTTAGCCCTTTCTTACTATTAACAGTTTTTCTCATGTTAATAATTTTAACATAATCATATCCAACTACCCACACATACCCATTCATATAATATTTATTTTAAAAATTCTTGAGCATTCCCTAAATACTAGGCATGGCCCTTAAGTACTCTGGATACAGAGGGAAATAAGACAGACTTCATGCTTCAGGAGCTTATTATCTGGTAGAAAGAAATATATATATAAACAAATTAAAGAGTAAGACATGCTATAACAAAAATAGTTTACTGAGCACTTAAAAGAAAGATTCATTGGTTCTATCTAAAAAAGCTTGGAACTACTCCTCAAGATGGTGAATTAGAGTGTGATACACTCAAAACGTGAAAGCATTCTAGGCAGAGGAATGTGAAGCAGTTTCACAAATGTGGAAGCTCTGAACCTGCTCTGGGAGCTTGCCACACTGAGTGCCAGAATTGAGACTAGAGACGTGCATCTGACCTAGAATGTCAAGAGCCTTGTAAGGAGTCAGACTTTAGAAAAAGTGTAAACTTCAAAGGATATATCAGCAGCACAATACAAACACCTCAGTGTTTTCTGAAAGACATCAGCTGACAGTAAGAAAGATGGATTCAAGATAATAGTGATACAGAGGCAGAGAAAGGAGTTAAGAGGTTAATGCTGGCATCCAGATGACAGATGATGGGGTCTGGAATAAGACAGTGTCAGGGCAGATAGAGAAGGGAAGCTTGGCCCTTGGTAGATGGTTGGATCAGGTAAGCAGACAAGAAGAAAAAGATGAAGGTAATAGGTTGAGGGTTTTCTGAGACAACTAGGTGGATTAATTTTCTGTGCTGCCATTCTTTAAAATATTATAAACTATTTGCTTATTCTGAGTAAAAGCCAAAATCCTTACAATGCCTTACGGGACCTAAATGATGTGGCTCTTATTGCCTATTTGACCTCATTTTTCATGAATACTGAATTCCTCACTACTAGTTCTGCCTTTTCCAAGGAAGGCCTCTAACTTTCCTTCAAGAACACAAGGTCCATCAACCATGAGACTTCCCTACCCAACAGCCTAAAACTGCAGCCCTCTCCTTTGTGTTGCTCCCAAGATTTCTCCTCTTTAGGTTTCCCTATCTATGTGGCATTTATCATTGATCCCCATAATTTTATATCTATGTGTAAATGTATATAATGAGTATCCTTCTCTTCCCTACTAGGTCGTTAATACATAAACAACAGGGTTATTGTCAGGTTTTATTCACCACTATCTCCCAGCACATAAAAGATTGTCCAATAGATGTTCAAAAATATTTGTTGAATACAGTAATGAATGCACACATTAATGAATGAACATATAATGGATTAATAGTGTCTTAAGCAGAAACATTGGAGAAGGAAATGGCAACCTACTCCAGTGTTCTTGCCTGGAGAATCCCAGGGCCGGTGGAGCCTGGTGGGCTTCCATCTATGGGGTCACACAGAGTCGGACACGACTGAAGTGACTTAGCAGCAGCAGCAGCAAGCAGAAACATTGGGGCCTTCCTGATGGTTCAAATGGTAAAGAATCCTCCTGCAGTGCAGGAGACCCAGGCTCCATTCCTGAATCAGGAAGATCCCCTGGAGACGGGAATGGCTACCCCCTCCAGTATTCTTGCCTGGAGAACTTCATGAACAAAGGAGCCTGACGGGCTACAATCCATGCGGTCACAAAGAGTCAGACATGACTGAGCAACTGACACACTTTAAGTACAAACACTAATTAATGTTTCAAAATTTTTAAATCATGTTTCTAAATCTGACAATTTACATGTCTTTATTCCAGAAAAAGACAGAAAGGGAAAAAACTTGCCATTTACTTTCTTCACTTAATTAGAGACAATGTGATGAATCTGTTTTTACTTTAGTTCAAGCTTTCATCCTCTGTCTCCTACATGTTTTCTAGAATATGAAATATTTGGGTAGGCTACCTTCCCTGGTGGCTCAGAGGTTAAAGCATCTGCCTGGAATTCAGGAGACCCGGGTTCGATCCCTGAGTTGGGAAGATCCCCTGGAGAAGGAAATGTCAACCCACTCCAGTACTCTTGCCTGGATAATCCCATGGAGGGAGGAGCCTGGTAGTCCATGGGGTCGCAAAGAGTCAGACACGACATCACTACACGATACTATTCAGATTAAAGGATTTCATTTTTATTGTCATGAAGTCTATCTTATATCTTTACCCTTCATAGTATTATTTAAATTATATTTCCAGTCAAAATATAAATTCATTCCTATTTCCATCCCAGGAATTTTTCAAAAACTTGTTCTCCATCCCTTACTTCACTACTCCTATTTCTACACTCTGGAAATTTAAAATAGGGCATTTCTTCTTTTATTCTCCCATTAGTTTCCTTTTCCATATAAATAGACCCCTATATCTGATATTAAGATTACTCTTACATCTTGATACTGAAGGAAAGAAGTATATAATATATATATATATATATATTTATATATAACCTTATTTAAATGTCTCATGATATAATTATTTTAATATAAAATTAAATTATAATGCAAACAAAGAATATTATTATAGAGTTAAAATAGAGCTAATATTCTGAAGCTAAACTAATAATACATAATACGTCTGTACAGATCTGTAAAGACAGGTGTAATTGACCCCGTTTTTTGCAGGTAAGGACACTTAGCCTAAGAGAAATCCAATAACTTGCCCATGGTTGCTATTAGGCAAGGCAAGAATCTGAATGCAATTCTGAAGCCATAATCTATACACTTTTTTCCAGGTATAGGGAGAAATATCTTGATAAAAGAACTAGGCTAAATGATTGCTAAGATTAGTTTGAGCAGTAATATTCTATGGATCTAAAAAATCCATGTGGTGATATTTGTCTATGACTACAGTAACTTCAAAACAAAGAAACCTCAAATGAATATTTATTTTCATCTAACAACTAAGGGTAAATAAAGAGAAGCAAAATCATCTGACAATACCAAAGACAGCTACAGAGTATGACTCGAGATAGAAAAGTAAAAGGTCTTCCTAATTACTTTTCTACCACATCCCAAGTCTATTCATGACAAATGTTTGGAGTTTAAGTGACAAGATGTAGACAAATGGGCAAGCCATGGTTTAACTTAATGTCATATCAAATATCAACAGTATGCATAGTATAAACTTGGATATTCACAGCATTCTTTGTCATCAGAAAAGCATGCTATTATTACCAAATTAAGACACATAAGCATGCCTGTGCCCTGCCCTCCAGCTTCAAAGCCAAGTTGCTGAGGATCAAAACACCAACATTATAGTTGTTGATAATCCCAGTTAACTCGTGCAGCTCGATGACCCATCCATATACGGCAATGGCATGCCCTGTGATATGCAGCCAAGGGACTCTGCAGAAAAAGCAGACTCTGGGAGGCCCAAAGGTTGTGAACACTGAGCTCCACGTGGGCAAGAGAGCAAGTGGTTCATTCTTCTCATTTGCCAAATGTGCTTATCATGAAGTAAGAGGTTAAGTTCCCTCAGAGATAATGCCCACTGCATTACCACCGCTCACAGACCCCAAAGTACAGAGAAGCATGGATTGTTTGAGCTTGAAGACATATATAGCCTCTGGGATTCATATGGCCATCCAAGAATAATTGACCCACATAGAGGTAGAATGGGGTTGAGGCAAGGTCTGGGTCCCACTTGTCTTTTATTCCATCCCTTTCCAAAAGTGATATTGCAGAGTCATTAAAATGTCTGAATCAGACTTTGTTCTGCTTTGAAATTTTGCTCCTATATTATAGTAACTCTGTATGTGAGTCTAGGTCACTTGATTTGAGCCTAATTGGTTCAAATAGGACACTGCATGATGGTATTGTCTCCAAGCCTCACAGAGGCGGGTGTTTAATAAATGCTAACTGTTTACATGTGCTTCAGTCCATGGGGTCGCAAAGAGTTGGACATGACTGACTGAGCACACACTCAGCACAACGAGCTTACATAAATTTTGTTATTTATCCTCAGTATCAAATAAAGTATGAATTAACATCTGTAATAAGAAAGGATAAAATAGGAAAAGTGGGCTATTTTAAGTAGTTTATACCTTTGTTCTTTGGGGGCATCACCTTATTCTATATAATGTGACCTCTCAGTGAGACTATGAATGCTCGACCCATCACTTGTTATTAACCAGCATCACTATTGCCTGGGTACAACTTCAGAGCCCAACCTTCAGGATGGATCCTGACCTGTCTCTGAACTGAAGAATCTCCAACTGATTTCAATTTCAGTAATTTCAATTATGTTAAATTCAATCTTATGTGCTTGGGCTTAGTCGTTCAGTCATGTCAGATTCTTTCCAACCCCATGGACTGCAGCCCACCAGGCTCCTCTGTCCCTGGGGATTCTCTAGGCAAGAATATTGGAGTGGCTTGCCGTGCCCTCCTACAAGGGATCTTCCCAACTCTGGGATCGAACCCAGGTCTCCCACATTGTAGGTGGACTCTTTACCATCTGAGCCACCAGGGAAGTCCTAAGTTGAAAAGGTAATTAGAAGGACTTAGGTTTGTAGAATGCAGTGACTAGGTTTATCAAACAATCATAACATGTGGCACCATCTCACAGTTAGGACAATTCCTAGTCAAGTTTGGAAACTGTGGTGTTGGAGAAGACTCTTGAGAGTCCCTTGGCCTGCAAGGAGATCCAACCAGTCCATTCTAAAGGAGATCAGTCCTGGGTGTTCATTGGAAGGACTGATGCTAAAGCTGAAACTCCAATACTTTGGCCACCTCATGCGACAAGTTGACTCACTGGAAAAGACCCTGATGCTGGGAGGGATTGGGGGCAGGAGAAGGGGACGACAGAGAATGAGATGGCTGGATGGCATCACCAATTCGATGGACATGAGTTTGAGTGAACTCCGGGAGTTGGTGATGAACAGGGAGGCCTGGCGTGCTGTGATTCATGGGGTTGCAGAGTCAGCGACTGAGCGACTAAACTGAACTGAACTGATTCTCTTTTTCAAAACCCTGCTCCCCTCTTTTGACTGTGTCTCTCAGTGTCTCACAACAATAGGCCTGGATGACCCTAACTTCCATGAATGTTTGCAGCTTCCCTGGACATAACTGTCTTTGTATGAACAGAACTTCAGTCTGAAAAGGAGCCTATTGACTCACAACAAGATGTTACAGCAGAATGATGTGTGATCTTTCCCAGGGACAGTTGTATTCAAAAGGAGTTTAGAGTTTAACAAAGAAATTAACTTTCAGTCATAGAATTTTAAGTATAAGAAAAATGTATTTAATATATTTTTGAGGCACATGGTTTTCCCAGTTCCTCCCAGATGACATCATTTCAAGATCCACCTACTCTGTTGATGATAAATATTAGGTAAAAGCTTCATTTAAAATTTTTAATCTTAAAGTGAATGTTGAACCTTAATTTCCTGTTTTAAGATACAGTCAACTGAGTGAAACTATGGCTAGCAGGCACTAATCTCAAAAACAGTCGAGAGGCCTCCTCCATCACAACTCCCCAGCCAGACAGTTAAAGAGCCTTCACTGACTTGACATCAGCCTAACAATGGAACACCTGCTATGTGCAATACACAGCACTAGACAACATGGGAACAGAAAAGATATTTTTTTCAGTCAGATCCTGGGACTCAATCAGAATTAACCTGACTTGTGTATTTGTCCCCTAAGTTTTTTCTTTATTGCTCATTTGTACCTACCACTTGACTTAATTATGAGGTTAATTGTGTTCGTGACTGCCTTCTTTATGAGAGGAGATCTCCACAGAAGGGATTGTTTTCTGGACATTCCTGCAGGGCTCAACATTTAAAACAATATTTAGTCCTTAAGAAGTAACTCTAGATACCAAGGCCTGAAAATCCTAACTCTATAGCTATTTCCCAGGTGACTCAGAGGTAAAGAATTCTGCCTGCCAATGCAGGAGATACAGGAGCTGCAGATTAAATCCCTAGATTGGGAAGATCCCCTGGAAGAGGAAATGGCAACCTACTCCAGTAATCTTGCCTGGAAAATCCCATGGACAGAGGAGCGTGGCAGGAATCCATGGGGTCACAAAGAGTCAGATGTGACTGAGTCCAGCTATTTCCTAGAGCTGAAAAACAAGTTCTTTCAGTTAGAAGACTTACTTCCAATGTGAAAAAATTCAGTTACTATAATGCAGAAAGGGAGTCAAAATAGAAAATTATCGCATGTTATTTACTACCTATTTCATGACAAAATTTGAGACATATTGTTAAAAAATATTTTCCATATCTAAATTAATATTTAAGATCACATAATAAAATAAAATTGAGTCAATCACATGACTAAAACATTTTTTGAAAAAATAAAATTCTATGAAATGCAATGCAGAATTCAATAAAATAAACACTTAAAATTAGGTTGTCACATTAGTTTTTCCACTACTATAATATGATAATATCTTAATGTACTGTGCTATGCTAAGTCACTCCAATCGTGTCCAACACTTTGCAACCCCATAGCCCGCCAGGCTCCTCTGTCCATGGGATTCTCCAGGCAAGAATACTGGAGTGGATTGCCATTTCCTCTTAATAGATTTAATAAAAATTTTAGTCTGCTTTTTAAAAATTTATATATTGCTTTTTCTCCAAAAAAAAAAAATTGGCAAGTCTGTGCTTTTTCACTTTGATTGCAAACATTTTAGAGACACATATTTCATTTCTGATGTTCAAAAGTTATTTTTTAGGAAAACAAACTTTATATCATAGTATTTGTAGGTAACAATGAGACAATGAATCCATGTAATTCCTTTGCATGTGTTTCAAATCCTAATGTTCACATACCAAACATCTTTATATCCTCTTAGCTATCTCTGCTCTGTAGAGTCTTTCCACTCACCTATCTGTTCACAAATTCTCATTAAAATATAATTTTAGAACATGTTTATTTAAAAAATTATTTTCTTAAAAGTAAGAAAACCATCTTTGAATTTACAAAGAAAACAAGATCTCCCTTCTTCTACCTGTAAGTTAATAAAGCCTAAAATAAATTGATTTTTCTTTATTTGAATATACAAAAGCATATCAAATTCCCAGTGCTAGCAATATATTGATATATCTCACTTCTAAAATGTGCACATCACTTGTGATTACTGGTTATTTTTTAAAATGTGCTATTCCTTTTACACAGTTGCCTTAAAAGTACACATCTTCTTGACTTTTACATTCATTTTGACATTAATATGAAATATAATTTCTTTTGAATACACTTCAAAGAATGCCAGCAATGTAGGCAAGTAAATGCCTTCAATTACACTTGGAAATACTTGTCATTGCTATCACCTTGAATCAATGACTCAGCCTTGCCTTGCTCAGGCAAACACAATTGCCCTAGCATTAACATCAGGGAGGTTTTTGAAGAGAGTTGTTGTGTTGTGTTAGTCACTCAGTCGTGTCCGATTCTTTGTGACTCCCTGGACTGCAGCCCATCAGGTTCCTCTGTCCATGGAATTCTCTAGGCAAGAATACTGGAGTGGGTTGCCATTTCGAAGAAGGAAGATTATTAGAGCACAGAAAAGCTCCTGTATGTTTTTGTAAACCTTTATTCCTCTTTAACCGCTGACTTGAGTCATTCCACTGTTATTGCTAAATCTGGGGGATTCCTGTGCTGTTTTGATGTTTTCAAACATGAGTAAGATGTTGCTGTTCAGTTGCTAAGTCAGGCCCAACTCTTTGCAACCCCATGGACTGCAGCACGCTAGGCTCCTCCATCCTCCACTACCTCCCAGAGTTTGCTGTTGAGTTTACATGTCTGTTGAGTTGGTGATACTATAAGGTATGGTGTTTAAAGTCAGGACTATCCTGGAAATTTTGTGAATCTGATTTAAGAACAACAACCCAGATAGATGAATAAACAATATGATGTAAGGATGTCTTCACAACAGAAACTGACAATATAGCCTGGAGCTTGTCACTGAGCTTAGACTCATTTCTCAGTTAAAAAAAAAAAAAAAAAAGCAAGAGCCCTTGAATAATAATCAATATCCACAATTAGTGCTTATCAGTCAAACCCACTATTGCTTACTGAAATGTAATCTGGGGGAAAAGCAGGCTATTATTCAAAAGTGTGAATCTGACCTTTCCAGACGAGCATTGTCTAACTCTCTGAAGGTTCTTTTCCCCTTTGGTTGCAGCCATGTATTAATAAACTAAAATAGAATGTCAGGTGGCATATTCAAGAGGAAAATAGTACATGAACTATCTAAATCTTTTAATACCACCTCTTTCCCAAAGAGCTACTATTTCCTGATAGCTCTTTGTATCACTAGATTTAAATTGAAATTCATGCCAAAGCATATATAAGTCTCATAAAAATTCAATAGTACATCTTTTATTAGGAGAGTCCTTGATATCCTCAAGAGACATTAGGACCAATCTGGAATTTAGGGCTCAGAAATGAAGCAAAACAGAGCCATGTGGTGTGGAGCTGCTATTAAGAGGAGTACAACTAACAGCTCATGTCATCTTCCACCAGAGGAGGTGGTGGTTAGATTAGAATTTTCCCCGTTTGGGCATATTAGATTCAAAGAATTACTGGATCCTCTGCATTCTAAGACTATAGAAGCAGAAGTCAGGGCAGATTGGGTTTAGACTGGGTTCCACCATAAGATAGCTTTAAAACCTTCCAAATTAATTTATTGACTTATTCACCAATAATTTATGGACCAACCTTAACCCAGATACCATTTAGTGCTGGAAACACAGACGAACCAAAGAAACAGAGCCTCTGCCCTCATGAAGCTTACAATCGAGCTTGACTGACAAGTACCTAATATAATCATATAATGTGCAATAAATACTAGTCAGCTAGGAATTCAAACAGTAAGTGGTAAATCAGGGAAGGTTTCTCTATGGAAGTGATATTTAGGCTAGTAGTTCTAAATTTCGGAGAAGGCAATGGCAAGCCACTCCAGTACTCTTGCCTAGAAAATCCCATGGATGGAGGAGCCTGGTGGGCTGCAGTCCGTGGGGTCGCTAAGGGTCGGACACGACTGAGAGACTTCACTTTCACTTTTCACTTTCACACATTGGAGAAGGAAATGGCAACCCACTCCAGTGTTCTTGCCTGGAAAATCCCAGGGATGGGGGAGCCTGGTGGGCTGCCGTCTATGGGGTCACACAGAGTTGGACACGACTGAAGTGACTCAGCAGCAGCAGCAGCAGTTCTAAATTTTGTATATTAGAATCACCTGAAGAAGCTTTAAAAGCAATGAGTGCTTGACCATGTACCAGATCAAAGGAACTGAATCTAAGAATGAGATTCAGGTATCATCATTTAACCTCAAATACGCAGATGACACCACCTTTATGGCAGAAAGCAAAGAAGAACTAAAGAGCCTTTTGATACAAGTGAAAGAGGAGACTGAAAAGTTGACTTAAAACAAAACATTCAGAAAACTAAGATCATAGCATCTGGTCCCAACATTACATGGCAAATAGATGGGGAAACAATGGAAACAGTGAGAGACTTTATTTTCTTGGGCTCCAAAATCACTGCAGATGGTGACTGCAGCCATGAAATTAAAAGACACTTGCACCTTGGAAGAAAAGCTATGACCAACATAGACAGCATATTAAAAAGCAAAGACAATACTTTGCAACAAAAAGTCCATCTAGTCAAAGCTATGGTTTTTCCAGTAGTCACGTATGGAAGTGAGAGTTGGACTATAAAGAAAGCTGAGCACCAAAGAATTGATGCTTTTTAACTGTGGTGTTGGAGAAGACTCTTGAGAGTCCCCTGGACTGCAAGATCAAACCAGTCCATCCTAAAGGAAATCAATCCTGAATATTCATTGGAAGGACTGATGCTGAAGCTGAAGCTCCAATACTTTGGCCATCTGATGAAAAGAACTGACTCATTGGAAAAAAACCTGATGCTGGGGAAGATTGAAGGCAGGAGGAGAAGAGTACAACAAAGGATGAGATGGTTGGATGACATCACCGACTCAATGGACATGAGTTTGAGTTAACTCCAGGAATTGGTGATAGACAGGAAAACCTGGTGTACTGTAATCCATGGGGTCACAAAGAGTCAGACAGGACTGAGTGACTGAACTGAACTGAGCATCATTTATTTAAATCTCACCTAAGTGATTATAATTTGAAGCCAGCATTGAGACCACAGATTTCAACTGATATTGGAAGGTAGGAAGAGGCTGAGTAGAGAGTACAGAGGAAAGTTTTCAAAGCAGAAAGAATGATATCTGTCAAAGCCCTGAAAACTGCCTGCTATTTAGGAAATAAGAGGAAAACACTGGGAGATGGATTAGGCAGAGACACCGAACCTCTGTCTCTCCATAAGCAATCCGAAGAACTTGGGATTCTACCCTAAGTATAATGTAAAGTTATTAAACAGAACTGACAAGACCAGTTTTCAAAGATTGCTTTAGGTCCTCTTGATAGAAAGCACCAGAAGGGTCAAAAGAGGAACAAGGGATGAAGGAAGTAAGAGAGAATGATGGTGACTTTCACTGGGCTTGTAGCAGTAGAGATGGAGAGAGAATTATTTTGAGCTGTTTCAGAAGCAGAACTGACATTTTGATGAATTAAATAAAGGAGGATGAGGGAGAGGTGTGAAAGAGGATTCTCAGGCTTCCACTCTGAACAGCTGTGCCAAAGGATGCACATTTGCTGAGATGCGTAACACTGGAGAAGATAGAGGCTTTGTACCTGGAAATCTGAGGTGCCTGCAACACTCAAACACAGGTGTCAAGTAAAGAACTTGGCTACGGTCTTAGGAAAAAAGGTCGAAGATGTTACAGTTTGGGAGCCAACCGCATATAGGTAGTAACTAAAGCTACATGTGATATGAAAGCCTGGAGAGAACACAGAATAAAGGAGCTGAGGTAGTCTCAGTCTCAATTTTGTTAATTGTAAAATGCAAGGATTGGATATTATCATTGGTTCTTGAACTTCAGTGTGCCTCAGAATCATCGGAGAACTTGTTAAAACATCAGCTGTTGTGCTCACTTTTCAAACCCTCTGATTTTCTGGGTCTGAGGTAGGGCCTGTGAATTTGCATCTCCAACATTGCCCAGGTGATATTAATGCTGGCAGGTAGAAGCCATACTTGAAAGCCAGATAAGATCCCTCTTCATTCTTTAATTCTATAGGAACATCAGTGTGCCATCTGCAGAAATTCACAGGAAAACATGTGCCAATGACAGATAGAGATTTTAGTATAGCAAAATGAAAGAACTGTAAAATGAAGAAACAGAGATATGTGAGCACAGGAATGATTGAGTTGTTTTATGCCTTCTTCAGGAGGGGGAACTCATGTACACCTGGGGAGAATTCATGTCAATGTAGGGCAAAACCAACCAATATAATATTGTAAAAAACAAATAAATTAATTAAAAAAATAAAAAATTTTTTTTAATGTTGGGCAGTTGACAAGCATTTGTTGAACAGCTTCATGGAAAACATTGCATAGGAAAATAAATCTGCAGTTCTCTCAAAGTTAAGTGTGCATATTCTCTTGATATTGCAGCTATTTTTGAACAACCTGCTGAAATTCAGATAATTCTCTTATTTAAGTATCATTCTTTCATTCATAAAGAAACCTTGAGGTAGAGATAAGCCACACAAACCAGCATTTTGTACCTTGCACACACACATGCACCCAGAACAAATTCATTTCAGTTCAGTTCAGTCGCTCAGTTGTGTCCGACTCTCCGTGACCCCATGAATCACAGCACGCCAGGCCTCCCTGTCCATCACCAACTCCCAGAGTTCACTCAAACTCATGTCCACAGAGTCGGTGATGCCATCCAGCCATCTCATTCTCCGTCGTCCCCTTCTCCTCCCGCCCCCAACCTTTCCCAGCATCAGAGGCTTTTCCAGTGAGTCAACTCGTCGCATGAGGTGGCCAAAGTATTGCAGTTTCAGCTTTAGCATCAGTACCTCCAATGAACATCCAGGATTGATCTCCTTTAGAATGGACTGGTTGGATCTCCTTGCAGTATAAGGGACTCTCAAGAGTCTTCTCCAGCACCACAGTTCAAAAGCATCGATTCTTCGGCGATCAGCTTTCTTCACAGTCCAACTCTCACATCCATACATGACCACGGGAAAAACCATTGCCTTGACTAGACGGACCTTGGTTGGCAAAGTAATGTCTCTGCTTTTTAATATACTATCAAGGTTGGTCATAACTTTCCTTCCAAGCAGGTTTTAGAAAAGGCAGAGGCACCAGAGATCAAATTGCCAACATCCGCTGGATCATGGAGAAAGCAAGAGAGTTTCAGAAAAACATCTATTTCTGCTTCATTGACTATGCCAAAGCCTTTGACTGTGTGGATCACAATAAACTGTGGAACATTCTGAAAGAGATGGGAATCCCAGACCACCTGACCTGCCTCTTGAGAAACCTGTATGCAGGTCAGGAAGTAACAGTTAGAACTGGACATGGAACAACAGACTGGTTCCAAATAGGAAAAGGTGTACGTCAAGGTTGTATATTGTCACCTTGCTTATTTAACTTATATGCAGAGTACGTCATGAGGAACGCTGGGCTGGAAGAAGCAAAAGCTGGAATCAAGATTGCTGGGAGAAATATCAATAACCTCAGATATGCAGATGACACTACCCTTATGGCAGAAAGTGAAGAGGAACTCAAAAGCCTCTTGATGAAAGTGAAAGAGGAGAGTGAAAAGGTTGGCTTGAAGCTCAACATTCAGAAAACAAAGATCATGGCATCTGGTCCCATCACTGCATGGCAAATAGATGGAAAAACAGTGGAAACAGAACAAATTAAGGTAGTGAAAATAGACTTTTATTTTACTCATTACTTCATTTCACTCAGGCTTACTTTAAGAAGCACACAGCTCATCATTTAAAGGAAGGTTTAAAGTACATTATTAGTATTAGTTATTGGCAGCCAAAAAAATACCCATGTATTTCCTTCCTAGACTTTTCAACTGCCACATTATCAAAGAATTTTTATTACATATTTTTCACAGAATTGTAAAAATAGATACATTATTCAACCTCAACCTACCTCTTCTGTGGACGGTTCATGGATAAGTAAACCCAATGCTTCGAAAAGGACACAGTAAACCAACTTACCAAAACCATTTGAGAGAACTCTATCTACTCTTTCCATTTCTAAAGCAGCATAGCGATATTATTTATGCAGTTAGAACCATACAATCTTCCTCCAAAAATCCTAATCTTCTAACAGGTGGTGTGCATATTCAAGAGTAGTATTTACAAGGTTCCTGATTGAGGCGAGGGCCTCATTTTTTTTAAAAAATGAAATAGATCAAGGTGTCATAGAACCTTGCTAAAGTGAATAACAGCTCCCCTGTCTGGGCTAGGCATTTGATGTTACTTTTTAATGTCACCAAATAAAAGTTTTAAGCTATCCAGTGACAAAGACCTGAAGATTTTTCCCTTATTTCTTGGTTTCCTACCCAAACACCTGCGTTGCTTCCAGCCTTCAACTGAAGGTGACAAGCTTTACTTCAAACATTGTAGGTCCAAGATCCCTAAGTTGATAAGCTTGTTTGGACACAATGGTGCATTCACAGACAAGCTCCTGTGCATGAAGGTCAGATGCTTTAAAGAGAAGAGGTCAACTGCCCTCTTTTTTTTAACCTCCCAATGGCAGAAGCCATGAGTCTTAGGTGATATCCAGCCATGTGAGGTGAGTTCCATGTGACACCCAAACCTCAGCTATCATGACAGGGCAGCTCCTCGCCACTCTCTGGTAAAAATATTAAGATCTAAAGAAGCAGAATTTCTGGACAATGAGGTGCTTCTCACAGGAGTTTTGGGAGAATCATGTGTCCTATACTCTTGCTGAGTAAAAAGAGACATAAAATCTTGCTGTGTTTTAATGTTTCTTAGTCCATTTGTTTCCAATGAAAAAGAAAAAGGTATTACTTTTTTACAATAGGATCTTCAGTCTATTAATTTTAATTATGTATTCTTCAGTCCTGTGAAGGGGAATCTGACTGAGATCTCTTATTACAAAATGGCTAACAAAGATATAAATAACAGAATGTTCTGAATCAAAATCACGGAAGAAAACAGAGGTGCAGGGCTTCTCTAGTAGTTCAGACAGTAAAGAATCTGCCAGCAATGCAGGAGATCCCTGGAGAAGGGATCCCTCGTGAGAGAAGATCCCCTAAAGAAGGGAATGGCTACCCACTCCAGTATTCTTGCATGGAGAATTCCATGGACAGAGGAACCTGGGGGGCTACAGTCCATGAAGTCACCAAGAGTCAGCTAACACTTTCGCACTTTCATTTTTTCAAACAGAGGTACAGAAACCTATACATATGTGATATGCAGATAGAAGTAAACAGTATTTTTTAAAACCACCAACTAGACAGGTATGTTAATTTGGGTCCTCTGAGAAACAGACGTCAAGAGAGGATTAGATCTCTGAACCACTTTGCTGTACACCTGAAACACAACATTGTAAATCAACTATACTTCAATTAAAAATTAAGAAATTTTTTAAAAACGAGATTAGATGTGCAAGAGATTTATTCGGATAATAGAGTTTCCATTTCCCTACCTTATCTACCCAGTCCCAGTCCTGATTCTTGTAGAGTAATCTCCTTTCCAGCAATACGTTTCAGATAAAAAAGGAGAGTATTGATTTAGGTGCATTAATAATACCACTACTGATATTCATTGAATTTTATTGGGTTCCCGGCACTACCATGCATATATTTTACATGCTCTGTGTCACTTAATTCTCATAATCAACCTGTGTGGTGTGTGCAGGAGCCCTGTTTTCACTCTTACTTAACAGATGAAGAAATTTATTTAGGCAATTTGCCAAAAGTACAGCCAGTAAATGATAGGTAAGCTTTCAGTTTGGATAGCCTGATACCATAGTCCTTTCCCTTAAACTGAACTCTATCTCCAAACAAATTAAAATGGACAGTAATTAATGACCATGCATTGATTGGACATCTACTGTGTTCTCAGTGCTGTGAAGGATACTAAAGAACAGGAATCCTGGCATTTATGACCATACAGTATAAAGATGAAACAAGGAAGACAAATCTCTTATAGATAAATGATATGAGACTATATATAATTAAGTACTAAATTATATGGCTCATTCTGGAAGTACTGTGGGAGTTCAGATGAAAGATTATTAAATAAGTGTTTAAGTGAGACAGAGTAGAATTCCTAAGAAGATGGGATTGGAACTGCTCTTTGGATCTTGCATAAACTTTAAACAAGCAGAGCAGAAAGGAAGGCCTTATAGCCCAAGACAATAACAGGAACAGAAATTTGAGGGCAGAAATGACTGACTCATTCCCAGAACCAGCAGGCACAAGACAGGTCATGGATCTATCCAATGACATTGGAAGTTTGTTTGAGAAAGTCAGGTCCTCACAAATGTGCATAAATCAGTGAATCAATAAATAAGTGAACAAGTAAATGATGATTATATTTTCAAAATTATAAAAGGATGAAGGTAAAATTCTCTCTTTAAATTCAATTTTCTCTCTTTTTTCTGTGCCTTTAAGTTTAATGATAAAATGTCATGAAAAGGTTAAAACAGAAAACTAAAACTCTGGCATATACCTTCTATTTTGACAGTATTCACTTCAAAACATACCCCTAAAAATCAGACACCTAGCATCCTAATAGAAAATGCTCCTTTAGTTATCTATGTATCTCTATAAAATTTTTCTGATTTCAGCCACGCAGTGATTTTAATTTAAAAAAACTCATTAACAATATCCCTTACTGAATCTGAATCTTAAAAAGAAAAGCTATCTCAAGGGAAAGACAACATCAGAAAAGTATTAGAAACATAAAGTAACAAAATTAATCATATATTTTGTATGGGAAAAAAGAAACAGGAACATCTAAGTATTTTCTTTAAAATATATGAGAAATATTTCCCAAATTAACAGAGGAAGTTAATGGTAACTTGAGAAGTCAATTTAAAATTTCTAATGTAAAGCTTTTTTCTAGGTTTGAAGGAATTGGGGTCAGAGAATAGAGACTCTTTCTTTATCAAGCAATAGATCATGCGATAACAGCCCATGTGAACACACAACACATTTTCAGAATCTCAAGGCTGCAGGAAGGTCAGCATGTGGCTCTGTGTTCTTTATTTCCTATCTCCAGTCAACCTTAGAATGTTTTATGTGCACCAATGCGAGGGAGGAAAAAAGCTTTAAAATGACCTCTGGCATGGGGGGGAAATTCTCTTGGGCTTTGTTGAAATTATCATTACCATTCAGTTTATACTAATCATTTGGTCAATTCTCCACTCCCATGTAAAAAACATCCAGCAAAAAAATTGCCATAGGTGAAAAGATAATGCACACCTCATGCTTCCCTACCATATGAAGTCAATAACAGGGAGTGCAATCAGGAAATTAGCAAACTGTGTTAAAAGAATGCCATAACCAATCAAGTTCGGAACTTCCAGGGCTGGGATATCAACTGTGGCACTGCGGTACTGCTTTGTCAACAAGGATTCCCATGACAACATGAGACAGCAATTCCCAATTAAAACATTTTTAAATTTTAAACCAATTCAAGGGCTACACAAATTATGTTTTCTCAACCAGGGAAGCTCCACTGACTCTTTAGATTGACAGGAAGACTTATTTAGAATGATACCTCCTAAAGTGTATTAAATGATACCTTAGTTTCAAAGCATGTTCAGAGCTGTGACAGAAAGAAATGGTCCCATGATTAAAGGCTGGATGAAACAAATGTCTTTACTACTGGGATCCCCAAACTTCTTCATATGATGGTGTACATTATTAATATGAAGAGGGAATAGTATGTGACATTTTTCCAACGTGATTGACTATAGAACTCATTTAAATTGAGCACAGTGTAACTTTCCAAGAAGTATAATTTAAGCACTTTTTTAAAACAGAAGGGGAGGAGAAAAACACATAATCACTAAAGATGAGGCAACTCATTTTGAAACTGCTCAAACAACATGGACTGTTTTCCATACATGTGTTTATATGTTTAAAATAAAACTATAAAATTCTTCAATGCCAAAATACATTTGAGTCTGACAAAAATATGATTTTTTTAGGGTACTATGCTGTTTCAGCTTCTTTTCAATTACCTTAAACATTCTTCAGGTAGAAAAATGTTTTCTTAAAGTAGAATTTCGTGTGGAAGATAAAATATTATAGAATTTAAAGTGACATTTTTAAATTAAATTCTTCAGAAGAAAAATGCAAAAGATGGAAAAAATGTATCATAAATGAGAACTGATATTTTACCATCCTTAAACTTCTACTAGCATCCATAGTAAAAGCAATCATTTAAAATATATGGAAATTTTTATAATTATTTTATATCAGTTGCTGGGGAATACGGAGAAGGCAATGGCAAGCCACTCCAGTATCCCAGGGATGGAGGAGCCTGGTGGGCTGCAGTCCGTGGGGTCGCTGGGGGTCGGACGCGACTGAGAGGCTTCACTTTCACTTTTCACTTTCACACATTGGAGAAGGAAATGGCAACCCACTCCAGTGTTCTTGCCTGGAGAATCCCAGGGACGGGGGAGCCTGGTGGGCTTCTGTCATGGGGTCACACAGAGTCGGACACGACTGAAGTAACTTAGCAGCAGCAGCAGCAGCAGCTGGGGAATAGAAATTAAAACTATACTTAAATATAATCTGGCAAGATATTTACTATTATTTGAAAATATTAATCTCAAAATTTAAAGCATCTTACATTTTCCATAAAATAAGATAATACTAAATCTATGGATACATACTATTTTGAGCAATAGAAATACTGTACATAGTTTAGATCTTCAAAATTTTTTAATTACATCAGAAAATTTTCATGAAGAATTATCTTTTGTAATAATATTTTGAATATTTTATAATCATATTCAAACAGAGAAACAACTGCTATTTTAAAGAATAGTAATTTCCAAAATGACTTCAAAGATGAAATAGGGGAGACAACCTACTTGGATTTCATAGGAAAGTGAATGGAAGAGTAAAAGAAGAAGATGCTATGTCAACAAGTGCTTCCCTCATAGCTCAGTTGGTAAAGAATCTGCCTGCAATTCAGGAGACCCGGGTTCGATTCCTGGGTTGGGAAGATCTCCTGGAGAAGGAAATGGCAACCCATTCCAGTATTCTTGCCTGGAGAATCCCATGGGCAGAAGAGTCTGGCAGGCTACAGTCCATGGGGTCTCAAGAGTCGGATATGACTTAGCGACTAAACCACCATCATGTCCACAAAGTAAGAGAATCAGAGAAACAAGACATAAGTGTGGGTCAGGGAAGACAGTAACCCAGGCCTTAAATGTTCTGAAGCTTATTAGCAGTGGAATATAAAGGTAGTGTTTTATTTAAAACAAGAAGTTACAGACAATGTGTTCCTTGTGTCAATTTTAATAAAATTCAGACTATAATATGTCCCTGATGTACTTTTCCAGATCTTTATTGGTTCAATTCAAGAAACAAGTATTTATTTTGCAAAGCATAGTTGTTTTAAAAGTAAGAAAGCACAAAGAATGCTATAGAAGCAAAGCATTTCTTATTTTTCTTACATAAATAACCAAGGAAATAAAGAACTCAATAAATGTCCAAATGCTTGGATTTTAAAGTATCTTGCAACAGCTGGATTTTATTTTGAGACTGGTTAATTCAGCAGTTGGGAGCCTAAGTTCTTTCCCCTTCTCATTTCAGCCACCCTCAACTATCCAACAGAAGAGTTGGCTCCATCCTTAGACATAGAACAGTAGGGCAACCAAAAGTTTCAGGAAAATATCCAGACATGAAAATATTCAGAGATAGTTTTTCTTCTGTGAAATTCTCTTAGAAATGATGAAAACTCTTTCCAGATCCTCCTAGAATTCCCCTAATAATAGTCCACTAGCCAAGGTTGATTCATGAAACCATTCTTCAAAGAATCACTATCCTGAATCCGATGAGTCCTCTACTAAAGCTGCAGTGGTGATCAGCTTTTCCAGAGGTATAAGACTGGTTGAGGAAGAGGTAGATATCTGGAAATGATTTTTTAAAAAGGGTTCATTCAGGAAGAAGAAAGAATGAAAGCCAGATAGAAACCAACAGTGTCCTTCATACGTGTACCATGTTGTCTATCTTTTTAAAGACAAAGATAAATAATATTTTTGGAGTTTACACAGTAACACTAAAGAAAGCTTAACTTAAATATCTGAAAGAACATTCCTAATTTGAATAATTTTCCTCTTCGGAGAAAGCCAGTAAACTCCTGAGAACTCAGTTTCTGGGGACCTCATTTCTTAAACATTTACTTTGGTATCCTGGTTCTTTCCTGCAAAGAGCCTACCCCATAGATCTATGCAATCACTCATTTAAGAATAATGACAATGCTTTCAGGCAGTTAATCTCATCTGCTTCCCAAAGAAAGACAAATGTGACATAGCGATATTAGTGGCTCCCAGAAGTCTGCCAGGGCCCCCCTCTCCCTGCATGCTCCTGAGAACTCGAAGTATCGATTTGTTCAGCATCCCATTCTTGTCCTGATGACCCATTGTTTACTGTTAATAACATATCCCTGTTAAGACAGTCATAGGTAATTAATGTGTTGGTGGGTAAATTTAGCTAAAGAATAACTGCCTCTATGAAAGTCATATTTAAAAACACAGAGGTGAAATTATCTTTCAGTTCCACACAGCATGAAGCTAGAGCAGTCACTAAGATCTGATGGGATCAGAAGTGATACCAAATGGCATTTGCCAATGACAAAGTACTATTAGAGCATGAAGACAATTTTAATCAACCAGCCTAAAAGATAGGAGATGGTATCCACAGGTCTCTTCCTGCTTCAGCCTTTTGTGGGGAGGGTATTTAATCTCAATAATTCATAGAAGCTTCCTATGAGAACTACTGAATAATAGTGAGACAAAGTGTTTCTTTATCTGATATGTTCTCTTTTCTCAGAAATACATGGATCAATGTGAAATAGGGCTTAACAGATGGAGCACAGGGGATTGCAATAGAATTAAGTAGAGAAAGGAGTAGGAAAGAGGAAAGAAATAAAAGGATAGGGACTTCTAGTACTTGTGAGAAGTTGGTGCAATAAAGAAAATAAAAAGGTTTGCACACTGCTTTGTATCCTGGTGGTAGTGGTTTAGTTGTTAAGTCATGTTTGACACTTTGCAACCCCCTAGATTATAGGCCACCAGAATTCTCTGTCCATGGGATTTCCCAGGCAAGAATACTGGAGTGGGTTGCCATTTCCTCCTCTAGGGGATCTTCCTGAACCAGGGATCAAACTCTGGTCTCCTGCATTGCAGGCAGTCTTTTGCATTGCAGGGAGTCTCCTGAACTATAGGAAGTCTCCTTAATTGCAGGCAGATTTTTTACCAACTGAGCCACCAGGGAAGCCCCTAGTCAATCCTAAATAACAGTAGATATTTCCTGATGATGGATGAAGTCTACGAACCTCTTCAATGCATCACAACAAAGGCACAACCATCATAGGGAAAATTCACTCATGGTTCAAATTCCAGCTACTCTCAAAGTTCATTTCTGGCTCCAGGATTGGGGATAGTGCGACAGCTGGCTTCCCCTTTACACGTAGGAAGATATTTAGATTTTTGCAACCTCTCTTGTTAGCTAGAGAATAATGTTTACTCCAACGTCTAAGAGGCAATGAGGCAAACTGCAGCCTGGTATCCCCACAGGCAAACCTGCAGCTCACCTTGGTTCCAGTACATTGGTCAAGTAACAGCTTTAGTGCTAAGCAAACCATGCCTCTATCATCTTCATCTTTTTTATAGATTAGGAAAATAGAAGCTTCCAAAGACTCCTTGTTAATAATAACTGATAGGAGGTACTTGAAAGTCCAGTTGTAGTGCCATGTTATAGGGGAGGACACCGAACAGCAGGCAGGTTTAACTGCACTGGATGGCTCCAATTAAAATAATGTTTAACTTCAAATCTGTACCAGTCAGAGGTAAACTCTGTTACCTAAGAAACATTGTCTGGCATGCTTTTGTTCATTTAATGATTAGAAAATATATATTAAATACATATTTCTATGTGCCAGTAATTGTTGTAGGTATTGAGCATACCGTTAAATGAAACTGACTTCTCTGCAGCTAAATGGAGACAAACAAAAACAAAGTAACTCTGGAGTTTACCTAGAAACACTAAGGAAAGTCTTACATCCACATAAGAAGGATTTTACATCTAAATACCTATCTGAATCACTGTTTCTGTCTGAATCATTCAGAACATTTTAGCAAAGATACCACGTTCAGTAATAAACAAGTTATTCAGTGTAAATGTAACCAAAGAGTCCAAATGACAATATAAGTATTGGGCAGCTTTCGGTTCGATTCGGTTCGGTTCGTTTCAGTCCCTCAGTCGTGTCCGACTCTCTGCGACCCCATGAATCACAGCACACCAGGCCTCCCTGTCCATCACCAACTCCCGGAGTTCACTCAAACTCATGTTCATCGAGTTGGTGATGCCATCCAGCCATCTCATTCTCGGTCATCCCCTTCTCCTCCCGCCCCCAACATTTCCCAGCATCAGAGTCTTTTCCAGTGAGTCAACTCGTCGCATGAGGTGGCCAAAGTATTGCAGTTTCAGCTTTAGCATCAGTCCTTCAAATGAACACCCAGGATCGATCTCCTTTAGAATGGACTGGTTGGATCTCCTTGCAGTACAAGGGACTCTCAAGAGTCTTCTCCAGCACCACAGTTCAGCTTTAGTAGCATATAAACAAAAGATGGAATTCCAGTTGAGTTATTTCAAATCCTAAGAGATGATGCTGTGAAAGTGCCACACTCAATATGCCAGCAGATTTGGAAAACTCAGCAGTGGCCACAGGACTTCAAAAGGTCAGTTTTCATTCCAATCCCAAAGGAAGGCAATGCCAAAGAATGCTCAAACTACCATGCATTTTTGCACTCATCTCACACGCTAGTGAAGTCATGCTCAAAATTCTCCAAGCCAGGCTTCAGCAATACATGAACTGTGAACTTCCAGATGTTCAAGCTGGTTTTAGAAAAGGCAGAGTAACTAGAGATCAAATTGCCAACATCCGCCAGATCATTGAAAAGGCAAAAAATTCCAGAAAAACATCTATTTCTGCTTCATTGACTATGCCAAAGCCTTTGACTATGTGGACCACAATAAACTGTGGAAAATTCTAAAAGAGATGGGAATCCCAGACCACCTGACCTGCCTCTTGAGAAACCTGTATGCAGGTCAGGAAGCAACAGTCAGAACTGGACATAGAACAACAGACTGTTTCCAAATAGGAAAAGGAGTATGTCAAGGCTGTATATTGTCACCCTGCTTCTTTAACTTATATGCAGAGTACATCATGAGGAACGCTGGGCTGGAGGAAGCACAAGCTGGAACCAAGATTGCCAGAAGAAATATCAATAACCTCAGATATGCAGATGACACCACCCTTATGGCAGAAAGTGAAGAAGAAATAAAGAGCCTCTTGATGAAAGTGAAAGAGGAGAGTGAAAAAGTTGGCTTAAGCTCAATATTCAGAAATCAAAGATCATGGCATCTGGTCCCATTACTTCATGGCAAATAGATACTGAAACAGTGGAAACAGTGGCTGACTTTCTTTTGGGGGGCTCTAAGAGTCGGACACGACTGAGCAACTGAGCGACTTCACTTTTCACTTTCATGAATTGGAGAAGGAAATGGCAACCCGCTCCAGTGTTCTTGCCTGGAGAATCCCAGGGATGGCGGAACCTGGTGGGCTGCCGTCTATGGGGTCGAACAGAGTCGGACACGACTGAAGCGACTTAGCAGCAGCAGCAGCAGCAAAATCACTGTAGATGGTGACTGCAGCCATGAAATTAAAAGACGCTTACTCCTTGGAAGAAAATTTATGACCAACCTAGACAGCATATTAAAAAGCAGAGACATTTCTTTGCCAACAAAGGTCTGTCTTATCAAGGCTATTATTTTTCCAGTAGTCATGTATGGATGTGAGAGTTGGACTACAAAGAAAGTTGAGCACTGAAGAACTGATGCTTTTGAACTGTGGTGTTGGAGAAGACTCTTGAGAGTCCCTTGGACTACAAGAAGATCCAACCAGTCCATCCTAAAGGAGATAAGTCCTCAGTGTTTATTGGAAGGACTAACGTTGAAGCTAAAACTCCAATACTTCGGCCACCTGATGCAAAGAGCTGATTCATTTGAAAAGACCCTGATGCTGGGAAAGACTGAAGGCAGGAGGAGAAGGGGACAACAGAGGATGAGATGGTTGTATGGCATCACCGACTCAACGGAGATTAGTTTGAGTAAACTCCGGGAGTTGGTGATGGACACGGAGGCCTGATATGCTGCAGTCCATGGTGGGGTCACGAAGAGTCGGACATGACTGAGCAACTGAACTGAACTGAAATAAAACTTGCTTTTAAAGGCTAGTGGATGACCCATCTCACCATAGCCAGACTCAGACATTCCCATTTTATAGACCAGGACACAGACAGGATGTATTTGCATAAAATCATTCAGCTACCACATGTTGGGTCAGAATTTTTCCCAGGTTAGCTAGTGTCCATTTTTACCTTAGGCCATCTCTCTTTAGGCCTTTACTCCTGTCTTCTGATTATCACCTAATTTCTTCAACTTTGTCCATAATTGTTCTCAGCAAGGAACTGCATATTGAAACAGATCTACATGAACTATAGATACCAAGTTAAACATAAAACAAAGATGGTTACAATTTCTGAGGTTGCATGAATGCATGCTAGATCGCTTCAGTCATGTCTGACTCTTTGTGACCTCACAGACTGTAACCCACCAGGCTCCTCTACCCATGGGATTGTCCAGGCAAGAATACTGGAGTGGGTTGCCATGCCCTCCTCCAGGGGATCTTCCCAATCCAGGGATCAAACCGGCATCTCTTATGTCTCCTGCATTGACAGTCAGATTCTTTACCCGTGACACCACCTGGGAAGACCCTTGAAATAACACTGGTGGTTGAAAATTGAAAATAACACTTGAAGTAAGTTTAGTTCCCCAGATTGTTTCAACTTTAATACACAAACTAATCCATGTTGAAGAATACTCTCCTAGACATTTCATGGCCAATCTAAGCAAGTGTTGCTCAGAGTTTTAAGTATTTGTCATTGGTTCCCAAAGCCACTGCCTAAACCCAAACCCTTGGCCCCCTTTTGTTTCTTTTAAAGAACTAGGATAGCCATTCCTCCATGTTTTCTTCAAACTGCAGTCTCCCTATCCCAGACAGCTACTATCTACCATCAACAAGTCCATATTTACCTCTTGATTGGACAGGACTGAGCGACTTCACTTTCACTTTCAAATGCCACAACAGCTCGTCTCCTTCTTCTTTTCACCTTATAGGTCAGTGGTTCTCATACTCTAGGGTGCCTCAGAATCACCATGAGGGCTTGTTAAAATATATTTCTGGACCCCAACCCCCAGTTTCTCATTCTGTTGGTCTAGGGTGGGGCTTGAGAATTTGCATTTGTAACAAGTCCCCAGGCAATGCTAATGCTGATGCGATCCAGAGACCACTCTTTGAGAACCACTGCTCTAATTCAGTGATGCTCAATAATGACCACAGTCCTCTGAAGAGATTTTTTAAATGGAGATATCCAATTTCTCCAGAGATTCTGATTCAAATGTCAGACCACTGTAGGGCCCAAACATCATTAAAGAAAAAAAAAAAAAAAACACTTTGTATAACAGGTAAAAATTTTAAATTCTGACAATACAGAATGCTGACCAGGATGCAGGGACATGGGATCTATCATGCTTTGCTGGTGGAGTTGTAAATGGTACAGCCCTGATAGAAAACGGTTTGATAGTTTCTTTAAAAAACCAAATGTACACTTACCATGCAGTCCAGTTATTGCACTCTTGGGCATTTATTCCAGAGAAATGAACACATGTTCACACAGAAACCTCTATATGATAGCTCATAGCAGTTTTATTTGTAAGAGCCCCAGAATGAAACAACCAAAATGTCCTTCAAAAATGGTTAAGCAAACAGCGGTATATCTACATCCAGTGATACTAATCAGCAATTGAACTATTAATACAGGCAAAATCTTGGACTACTCTCGAGGGTATTCAGTTCAGTTCAGTTCAGTCGCTCAGTAGTGTCCGACTCTTTGCGACCCCATGAATCACAGCACGCCAGGCCTCCCTGTCCATCACCAACTCCCGGAGTTCACGCAAACTCATGTCCATCCAGTCAGTGATGCCATCCAGCCATCTCATTCTCTGTCGTCCCCTTCTCCTCCTGCCCCCAATCCCTCCCAGCATCAGACTCTTTTCCAGTGAGTCAACTCGTCGCATGAGGTGGCCAAAGTATTGCAGTTTCAGCTTTAGCATCAGTCCTTCCAATGAACACCCAGGATTGATCTCCTTTAGAATGGACTGGCTGGATCTCCTTGCAGTCCAAGGGACTCTCAAGAGTCTTCTCCAACACCACAGCTCGAGGGCATTAGTCCAAGTTTATATAAAAAAAACGTTGAACACTGTGTGATTCCATTAATAACAACACTTCTAAGATGATGAAATTATAGAGATGGAAGACGAATTAGTGCCGTCAGGAGTTAGGAATCATTGCAGGGTGAGAGTGACTAGAAAGACGCAGCACAGAGTAGATCTTTATGGTGAAGGGACAGCTCTCTATCTTGATTCTGGTGGTGGTTACAGAAATTGACACGTGATAAATGACATAGAGCTATACACAAGTATTATATCAGTGTCAGTTTCCTGGCTTGGATACTGTACTACATTTTGGTAAGATGCAACCATTGAGGGAGAGCTACATGAAGTGCACACTGGCTTTCTCTATACTACTTTGCAACTTCCTATGAGCCTATAATTATTTCGAAATTAAAAGTTTAAAAAAAAAAAGCCTTTCCCTGAGCAGCCACGGTTTGGAAACACAAATACAGCTCTGGCTGATAACCATCCCTACGCTTCTGTTTCAAGCCTCTGTCTTTCCTGAGGCCTCTGCACTGCTCTGCCCATGCCTGGTTCAAATCTGTATGGATTGCTTCTTTCACAATTACCAATATTGGCTGACCTTTTCATAGGCTGCTGTAGAGAATTAATTGGTATTACCTGTTAGAAGAGTCAACTGGACAAAATCTGTCAAGACGCTTAAAAATATTTACATACTCTCAGCCAGTATTTCCCATCCTAGGAATCTATCTTAAGGAAAACACTGGAGATGCAGTCAAAAGACTTACAGCAGTTCAAATCACAATAGCTAAACACTGAAAGCACTAAGTAGTTCAATAACTGTACATGGAACAACAGACTGGTTCCAAATAGGAAAAGGAGTATGTCAAGGTTGTATATTGTCATCCTGCTAATTTAACTTCTATGTAGAGTACAACATGAGGAACGCTGGGCTGGAAGAAGCACAAGCTAGAATCAAGATTGCCAGGAGAAATATCAATAACCTCAGATATGCAGGTGACACTACCCTTATGGCAGAAAGTGAAGAGGAACTCAAAAGCCTCTTGATGAAAGTGAAAGAGGAGAGTGAAAAGGTTGGCTTGAAGCTCAACATTCAGAAAACAAAGATCATGGCATCTGGTCCCATCACTTCATGGGAAATAGATGAGGAAACAGTAGAAACAGTGTCAGACTTTATTTTGGGGGGCTGCAAACTCACTGCGGATGCTGATTGCAGCCATGAAATTAAAAGACGCTTACTCCTTGGAAGGAAAGTTATGACCAACCTAGATAGCATATTAAAAAGCAGAGACATTACTTTGCCAACAAAGGTCCGTCTAGTCAAGGCTATGGTTTTTCCCGTGGTCATGTATGGATGTGAGAGTTGGACTGTGAAGAAAGCTGATCGCCGAAGAATTGATGCTTTTGAACTGCGGTGTTGGAGAAGACTCTTGAGAGTCCCTTATACTGCAAGGAGATCCAACCAGTCCATTCTAAAGGAGATCAATCCTGGGTGTTCATTGGAAGGACTGATGTTAAAGCTGAAACTCCAATACTTTGGCCACCTCATGAGACGAGTTGACTCACTGGAAAAGACTGATGCTGGGAAGGATTGGGGGCGGGAGGAGAAGGGGATGACAGAGAATGAGATGGCTGGAGGGCATCACCGACTTGATGGACATGGGTTTGAATGAACTCCGGGAGTTGGTGATGGACAGGGAGGCCTGGTGTGCTGTGATTCATGGGGTCGCAAAGAGTCGGACACGACTGAGCGACTGAACAGAGCTGAACTGAACAGCTATATGCTAAAATGAGTTAAATAAAATGACTGGAAATATTTGTTAAATTTTATAAAGAATGATCTCAAAAATTATGTGTGTGTTTTATCTTCAGTTACATTAATTTTAATTTACAAAGAAAACATGCTAAAATATAAATGGGAGATAATTCTACGTGATTGGATTATAAGTGATTTTGAATTTTCTTTAAGTTTTTCTGAACGCTTTAATTTCATATGATAAGCATGAACTTTTATAATTAAAATAATGCTTTCCAAGGCAGATATTGCTTAAACTTTAAGAACTTTTAAAAAGAAAACATTGCCCCTAAACATGTATAGAAACAGTCTACTTCTGTCCACATATTATTTCATGCTTTCTTGTAAACCTCCAGCTAACATAAAGCCAAACCATTTTCCAAACAAATGATGATGGATGGCCCTTCCTTCTGACTCCCAACCCTTACCTCACCCAACCTTTAGCAGACGCCCCTGCCATTCTGCCATCTGATATCACCAGTGTTGTCTCCCTCCAGCCTCTCAAAAGTGAAATTATTAGATCTTATTTAAAATAGATAAAGACAGCAATAATTCCTGTTTAAGTCTAATTAAAATCTTCCAGAAACATTGAGATATTGTCCTATAGCTCCTGGCTGCCAATAAAAATTTCTAAATGAATACTTTCAATTGTTTATGACTTAGAAATACTGTTTTAAGGGTCATGGTACTTTGTTATCAATTTCTTTTTCTGTAATTAATGTTTTCTCTGGCAATTTGAACTAGTCTAAAGAAGGGCCTTAGTAACAAAAGATATTTGTGTTTTACTTTTCTTGGATTCAAGTTTTATTTTTAAAAAGACTACAAAATGAAGTTATCTTTATCTTTTCAATTTAATTACATTCTACCTACCAAAATATTTATATAAATCTAATTAAAATATGAACAAGTCTTTTTATGGTGCTTGATTTTACAGCATTCCCTGGGATTCTTTTAAACATCTTCCCTGGATTACAGATCACCACGGTGGTGTCCCTCACATTGCCTCATTCCTCTTAATAATCTAAAGATCTTCCAGTAATTGGAGTTCAGAGATATGCTCTGTTTTGGAGTTTTCAGCACCACATGTCTGAATCTCTTGTCTTAACCATTTGAGAAACAGATGTGCCCTAAAAGTGTTACAGAGTAACTACAACCACTGGAGTCCCAAATTCTAGTTCAACTCTCACATTGACTGCACTGACTTGGCAAATCAGTAACCTCAGTGTTCTCATGTGTGAATTGACATCACTGAACCAGATGATTTATAAAAGTTGTCTGATGGAGTCCATCTTGTTTTCTGAACTTAAGATAGTTACCTCTGCATAGATACAAGAAACTGGGCTATTCCCGCTGTTGCAAGCTCTTTCTTAGCAGCATGGATCTTGGAGACACATTTTTAAGGACAGGAGATCAAATAAGTGACACCTGGGCTTCAGACATCAACTCCTGATTCTTATCAAAACGAAAAGGCAGAGAAATGTGCACTTAAAATATTATAATTTAAGTTTAAATTTCCTCAAATCAGGTACATAGTTTCTTGGATAGATTTGCACTAGCATAAAGAGTCAGGTGACCGATCTTAAGTCAGTTTTGGGCTTATGGACAGTCATTTGACAAGACTCCAGTTAAACTTCCAAATATGTTGCAAACATTGCAGGTAAGTAAACTCATGGGGCACTTCCATTACAAAGTGCCTCAGTGACTGGTTATAGACTTTTTTGTTCTTTTATTTGTTGATGATTGAAAACTGACCATGAGAAATCTCAGAAGGAAGAAGAGCCAAGAGCCTGTACTTGATGGACTGGTTAATTTAGATTGCAATCCAGAGCATACATTTTATTTATAATGAGTTAAACTTTGAAAAATTTTGAAAATGAAGAAACACAAGTCAGAATTAAAATATGAGGGTTATAATTTATACAGAGCTTCCTTGGGGATTTATTTTTCTTATTATTAATATAATTAGTACTAATGATTAATAATATTCAGCAAACATGATTATCTACATTGTATATTTGTTTGTGTTAGAGTATATGTAATTGGGAAGATATACATTCACTCAGTCATTCTTTCTACAAATATTTATTAAATGTGCATAATACTGAAAATCCTATGCTGAATGAAACATGAATCTTAAATAACAATAACAACAATAATAGCTAATAATTATGGATTGTTATAGCATTGTCACAGCACTGTCATAGCTGTTGTTTAGTCACTAAGTCATGTCCAACTCTTTGCGACCCCATGGATATATGTATGTCTATATTAACATATTAATCTTCCAGCAACCCTATGAGATTGGTAATATTAACCTTTCTATTTTACAGATTAAAAAACTGAGCATAGTTGCCTTGCCCAGGATCTGGGTCCTAGATCTACTGTTTGGCATAGACTTAATTTCAGAGTCTCAGGATCTTCACTATTATAATGCAAGTGTTAGGAGTGAAACATTAAACTGCAGTTTTTGTTGGTCAAAAATGGCTTAATACCGTCAGTTTTATATGGTTCAACCAGGTTTGCATGCGTAACAAGTTCTCCTAACAATAGGGCGGTAGGTATTTAAAGGTGGTAGAAAGAAACAAACGGTTTATGTGCTTTAACAAGAGTTCATGAAGAAGCTGGAAATTGTTCTCAGCTCTAAAAGACATAACTCAGATGAAGGAGAAAACAGGGGGTGTTTTTCCAGTGAGAAGCCAGGGAGATAAGAATTCATGCTTATCTTCTGTTAAGCACTGACCTTCATTTGGTTTCTATTTTGAGGTCTTATGCTTATCTTCTGCCTAATTTCAACATTCCAGTGACCCCAAGTACCATCACCAACTAATTTTCCCTAAACAGGGGGGTTATGGGTTGAATTGTGTCCCCTGCATCCCAAAATCAAACACTGAGGTCCTAACCCCCATTACCTCAGAATGTAACCTTATTTGGAAACAGGGTCATAAAGATTCAGCTTGCAATGCAGGAGCCATTGATTTGATCCCTGGATTGGGAAGATTCCCTGGAGGAAATCATGTCAACCCACTCCAGTACTCTTGCCTGGAGAGTCCCATGAAGAGAAGAACCTGGTGGGCTACAGTCAATAGCGTTGCAAAGAGTCAAACATGACTGAAGTGATGTGGCACGCACCACACACACGTGAAGTTATTAGGGTGGGCCTTAATCCAATATGACCAAATTCCTGAATAAAAGGGGAAGTTTGCCACAGACTATACACAGGAGAACATGTGTGAAGATGAAGATAGAGTGAAGATGAAGCACAGAAATGTTTCTATGAGCCAAGGAACACTAAAAATTGCCAGCAAACCACCAGAAGCTAGGAAAATCATGAAACACATTCCTATCACAACCCCTAGATGCAACCAACGCTGCTGACACCTAGACCTTGGGACTTCTAGCCTTCAGAATGTGAAACAATAAATTTCTGTGGCTGAAGTCACGTGGTTGTGATACTTTATTCCAGCAGCCTTAGAAACCTATATGAGGGGAAACACAGGAGACCTTTATCTTGCACTCAGTATTCAGGTGTCCTTACCTTTCCTCCCTCCCCCGATATGCACACTGGGAAGATAGTGAGAGAAACTCCTCTGGCCTGCACATTCTGAGCCCTGATTGGCATATAAGTCCTTTTCTCTCAAAGCTTTATTTTTAAAAAACAAAACAAACAAACAAACAACAACAACAAAAAAAAACACACCTGGCTAATAACCCAAATTTTCCTCTTTAAACATTCTGACTTACACATCTTCTAAGTTACATACTTCATGGTATAAGAATCTGCTAAGATCTATTATCCCATTAGACCTGTGTTCACAGTTGTCTCTTTCCTAGTATCAGCATTTTAATCTCCCACTTTAAAAACTGGTATAAGCTGTACAAATATTTAAGACAAAAAAATAAAAATAAAAGCATGGATATAAAAAACAAATAAAGTCTAGATTGGCTGTAGTAGAATATTGGAGTGGGTTGCCATTCCCTTCTCCAGGGGATCTTCCTAACCCTGAGATCAAACTTGGGTCTCCTGCATTGCAGGCAGATTCTCTACCATCTGAAGCATCAGGAAAGCCCAAATATTGATACACCAGAGCACTAAAAAATATAGTGGAAAGTTATTGAAAATTATAATGGGAGAATTTATTTTAAAATATAATGGTAAAATACAAAGGAAAATGTAACTATACACTTGTGAATTTTTAAAATATATATTAAAGTGTATGTATTACATGTATAACATATATAAATTTTAGGAACACATATAAATCATGAAGTTTTACAGCGAAATTGCTATTCACCTAACTCTGAACAAAAGGGTTAAAGGGTTCCAGTTACATTTATTTCTTCCATGATATAGGACAGCACATGATTTGAAACTAAATTGAATAAAGCATCGACTCTAGTCTCTAAGAATTCATAGACAGTTGGAATGAGAACTGTAGTTAATCTTTGTGTCATATTTTTGCCTTTTATTAAGGACTTAAGTAAGAAATGGTCAAATGAAAGTTATTTATGATTTTCTGAAAATCTCTATTGTGGATTCTATCAATGTTTTAGCTCTATATACTGTATGAAAATTTGTACCTATTATCAAGAAAATTGTCCTTTTTCTAATTATATTACTTTTTTCCTTTTATTTTGTAATTAAACTTATATCTTGTTTCAAAAAAAACAACATTATTTTATAGTAACATTTGTCCACCCAGAAATATCCAGATCCACTTCTAAAGATAATCAATCAGATTTTTTAAAAGAATGTACCACAATTTCCTGAGGCAATTCCAAAAGAAGGAAATAAATATATAGTGGACATGATTTATTATTTGTATGAAGTATTTTTAAAGCAAATTTACATGCATTATTTCATATAGTCCTCACAACAAACTATAAAGTGAGTTCTATTAGTACCCTGAACAAAGTGAGGCACACAGGTCAAGGAATTTACTGTTTGTCATACAGCTAGTTAATGTTACAGTCAGGCTGAAAAAAAAAAAATTTATTGAGTACCTACTGCATTTGCAACACTGTGTCATCTGGTTATCCTGTAATTTTTCATCATTTTTGGTAACTTTAATCAAAACTTTATTTAAGGGATTATTTGATATTTTTATTATGTATTCTTTTCTTGGGCCCCCAAATCACTTCAAACAGTGAGTGTAGCCTTGAAATTAAAAGATACTTGCTCCTCGGAAGAAAAGCTATGACAAACCTAGACAGTGTATTAAAAAGCAGAGACATAACTTTGCCAACAAAGGTCTGTATAGTCAAAGCTTTGGTTTTCCCAATAGTCATGTATGGATGTGAGAGTTGGAACATAAAGATTGCTAAGCACCAAAGAATTGATGCCTTCAAACTGTGGTTTTGTAGAAGACTCTTGAGAGTCCCATGAACTGCAAGGAGATCAAGGCAGTCAATCCTAAAGGAAATCAACCCTGAATATTCTATGGAAGGACTGATGCTGAAGCTGAAACCCAGTACTTTGGCCACCTGATGGGAAGAGCCAACTCCTTAGAAAAGACCTGATGCTGGGAAAGATTGAAGGCAGGAAGAGAAGGACGATGAGATGCTTGGAGGGCATCACTGACTCAATGGACATGAGTTTGACCAAACTCAAGAGATGGTGAAAGAGAAGGAAGCCTGAATGCGCAGTCCATGAGGATGCAGAGTCAGACATGAATGAGTGACTGAACAACAATATAAGTTTTTCTAAATCATACAATGGCGGCTTTGAGAATCTACCCAATAGGTCTTGTTATCACTGCAAGTAATTTGAGGGACAATGCTTGGACCCAATTGCAATGTCTTCAGAACAATTGTTTCAGTTCAGTTCAGTCGCTCAGTAGTGTCCGACTCTTTGCGACACAATGAATCACAGCACGCCAGGCCTCTCTGTCCATTACCAACTCCTGGAGTTCACTCAAACTCACGTCCATCGAGTCAGTGATGCCATCCAGCCACCTCATTCTCTGTCGTCCCCTTCTCCTCCTGCCCCCAATTCCTCCCAGCATCAGAGTCTTTTCCAGTGAGTCAACTCTTCGCATGAGGTGGCCAAAGTATTGGAATTTCAGCTTTAGTATCAGTCCTTCCAATGAACACCCAGGATTGATCTCCTCTAGAATGGACTGGTTGGATCTCCTTGCAGTCCAAGGGACTCTCAAGAGTCTTCTCCAACACCACAGTTCAAAAGCATCAATTCTTCGGCGATCAGCTTTCTTCACAGTCCAACTCTCACATCCATACATGACCACGGGAAAAACCATAGCCTTGACTAGATGGACCTTTGTTGGCAAAGTAATGTCTCTGCTTTTTAATATGCTATCTAGGTGGGTCATAACTTTCCTTCCAAGGAGTAAACATCTTTTAATTTCATGGCTGCAATCAGCATCTGCAGTGATTTTGGAGCCCCAAAAATAAAGTCTGACACTGTTTCCACTGTTTCCCCATCTATTTCCCATGAAGTGATGGGACCAGATGCCATGATCTTTGTTCTCTGAATGTTGAGCTTCAAGCCAACCTTTTCACTCTCCTCTTTCACTTTCATCAAGAGGCTTTTGAGTTCCTCTTCACTTTCTGCCATAAGGGTGGTATCATCTGCATATCTGAGGTTATTGATATTTTTCCAGCAATTTTGATTCCAGCTTGTGCTTCTTCCTCATGATGTACTCTGCATAGAAGTTAAATAAGCAGGGTAACAATATACAACCTTGATGTACTCCTTTTCCTATTTGGAACAGGTCTGTTGTTCCACGTCCAGTTCTAACTGTTGCTTCCTGAGCTGCATACAGGTTTCTCAAGAGGCAGGTCAGGTGGTCTGATATTCCCATCTCTTTCAGAATTTTCCACAGTTTATTGTGATCCACACCGTCAAAGGCTTTGGCAGAGTTAATGAAGCAGAAATAGATGTTTTTCTTGAACTCTCTTGCTTTCCCCATGATCCAGTGGATGTTGGCAATTTGAGCTCTGGTGCCTCTGCCTTTTCTAAAACCTGCTTGAACATCTGGAAGTTCCCGGTTCACATATTTCTGAAGCCTGGCTTGGAGAATTTTGAGCATGACTTTACTAGCGTGTGAGATGAGTGCAATTGTGCAGTAGTTTGAGCATTCTTTGGCTTTGCCTTTCTTTGGGATTGGAATGAAGACTGACCTTTTCTAGTCCTGTGGCCACTGCTGAGTTTTCCAAATTTGCTGGCATATTGAGTGCAGCACTTTCACAGCATCATCTTTCAGAATTTGAAATAGCTCCACTGAAATTCCATCACTTCCACTAGCTTTGTTCATAGTGATGCTTTCTAAGGCCCACTTGACTTCACATACCAAGATGTCTGGCTCTAGGTGAGTGATCACGCCATCATAATTATCTTGGTCATGAAGATCTTTTTTGTACAGTTCTTCTGTGTATTCTTGCCACCTCTTCTAAATATCTTCTCTTTCTGTTAGATCCATACAATTTCTGTCCTTTATCAAGCTCATCTTTGCATGAAATCTTCCCTTGGTATCTCTAATTTTCTTGAAGAGAGCTCTTTTTTTACCTATTCTGTTGTTTTCCTCTCTTTCTACCCGGAATGTTAGGTCCATGTATCAAGGGAAATTGGAAGTGGTCAAACAGGAGATGGCAAGAGTGAACGTAGACATTCTAGGAATCAGTGAACTTAAATGGACTGGAATGGGTGAATTCAACTCAGATGACCATTATATCTACTACTGTGGGCAGGAATCCCTTAGAAGAAATGGTGTAGCCATCATGGTCAACAAAGGAGTCTGAAATGCAGTACTTGGATGCAATCTCAAAAATGACAGAATGATCTCCATTCGTTTTCAAGGCAAACTGTTCAATATTAAAGTAATCCAAGCCTATGCCCCAACCAGTAACGCTGAAGAAGCCGAAGTTGAACAGTTCTATGAAGACCTACAAGACCTTTTAGAACTAACACTCAAAAAAGATGTCCTTTTCATTATGGGGACTGGAATGCAAAAGTAGGAAGTCAAGAAACACCTGGAGTAACAGGCAAATTTGGTCTTGGAGCACGGAATGAAGCAGGGCAAAGGCTAATAGAGTTTTGCCAAAAGAACACACTGGTCATAGCAGACACCCTCTTCCAACAACACAAGAGAAGACTCTACACATGGACATCACCAGATGGTCAACACCGAAATCAGATTGATTATATTCTTTGCAGCCAAAGATGGAGAAGCTCTATACAGTTAGCAAAAACAAGACCAGGAGCTGACTGTGGCTCAGATCATGAACTCTTTATTGCCAAATTCAGACTTAAATTGAAAGTAGGGAAAACTACTAGACCATTCAGATATGACCTCAATCAAATCCCTTATGATTATACAGTGGAAGTAAGAAATAGATTTAAGGGACTAGATTTGATAGATAGAGTGCCTGATGAACTCTGGACGGAGGTTCGTGACATTGTACAGGAGACAGGGACCAAGACCATCCCCGTGGAAAAGAAATGCAAAAAAGCAAAATGGCTATCTGAGGAGGCCTTACAAATAACTGTGAAAAGAAGAGATGTGAAAAGTGAAGGAGAAAAGGAAAGATATAAGCATCTGAATGCAGTGTTCCAAAGAAGGGCAAGGAGAGATAAGAAAGCCTTCCTAAGCAATCAATGCAAAGAAATAGAGGAAAACAACAGAATAGGAAAAAAACTAGCATGTGAGATGAGTGTAATTGTGCGGTAGTTTGAGCATTCTTTGGCATTCCCTTTCTTTGGGATTGGAATGAAAACTGACATTTTCCAGTCCTGTGGCTACTGTTGAGTTTTCCAAATTTGCTGGCATATTGAGTGAAGCACTTTCACAGCATCATATTTCAGGATTTGAAATAGTTCAACTGGAATTCCATCACCTCCACTAGCTTTGTTCGTAGTGATGCTTCCTAAGGCCCACTTGACTTCACATTCCAGGATATCTGGCTCTAGCCAAGTGATCACACCATCGTGACTATCTTGGTCGTGAAGATCTTTTTTGTACAGTTCTTCTGTGTATTCTTGCCACCTCTTCTTAATATCTTCTGCTTCTGTTACTACTTCTTCATAAATATTTAATTTTTCTTAATCTTTCAACCAGTGTTACTTATCCTCCCCTGAATGTATAGACCCACACAGTACTTTAGAACAAAGATGATCTCTACAAAGGACAAATATAAAAACAGCTTCATCCATGGCCAAGTAGCTCCTCTTTGAAGTTGACTTACTGTTTTTCTGCTTTGGGGTTTTATCCTGGTTCTAGGCACCAACATCATTTTCTGCTTATTTATATAACCCAGTCCTCATTTGAATCAAGTGTTGAGTGATCAGGCCTCTGACAATTTCTCACTCTTCTAGGTTCCTTGCATGCCTGCCTGCTCAGTCGTTTCAGTTGTGTCCAACTCTTTGTGACCCTATGGACCACAGCCTGCCAGGTGCCTCTGCCCATGAGATTCTCCTGTCAAGAATACCAGAGTGGATTACCCTGCCCTCCTCCAGGGGATGTTCCTGACCCAGGATCGAACCCACATCCCCTTCATTTCAGGGGATTCCTTACCACTGAGCCACCAGTGAATCCCCATCATATTCCTCACTGGCATGAAATTCCTTCTAAATGTCAATATTTAATACCAGTTCTCTTGATGATGGTTAACATTCATTCGTTTTCAATCATTAGAGGTACATATGTTTCTGAAAATCTTTAGGAGGCTTCTGTTCATTATACTGTGAAGGAGACAGAGTGTACATTCTTTCTGTCTTCTTCTTCTTCTGCATGGATGGAGTAAGAAAAATCCCCACCATTGGAGAAATTGGATTCAGAAAGAAACATAATAGACGACTCAGACCCCAGAGTGAGAAGAAAGAGCCAAAGGCCCAACTACTCTGTATAGGATATAAACTGGGGACTGGAAGCAGCATACCAGTTCTTTACACTGTCAACTGTTTTAAAATATAGGGTATTAATAGAAAATTTCAGTTATATTAGGGCCAATAGATCAGGAAATATTGCCATTGAAAAAACAGTTTTTGCTCACAATTCCCAAGAGGAAGGGGCACAGTACACCATGCAGGGCCACATGGGGAAGCAGCAGGGCTGGTTAGGAGGCAGAGGGAGAATGGGGAACTGTGAGCAAGAATCTTTATCATGATTTCTATGGGAAGAAAGCAGGTAGCACAGGGTAAGCAGGCATAGGCTAGGGGAATTTGAGTAATTCCAGTGGCTCTGAGGTATAAGGACTGCTCCTAGCTATCTGGTAGCTGGGAGAATAGGGCAAGTGGAGAGTAGTCCAGAGCATGAGAACTCAATAAAGGAAGTGATTGGATTGTAGAATCTGAATTGTTAGTGTATATTTGAAAAGTGCACTCACAGCTGAATTGTTTACTATTTCTAGCTATTGGTTAACCCTTGGATAGGGTGTTTCTCCAAAGCCCCAGACAGCAAAGCATCAAATTAAAGAAAATAAATGGTACGAAACAGTAAGGAAAAAGAATATATGGTTAATACACCAACTAGAAGAGATGGGAATACCAGACCACCTGACCTGCCTCTTGAGAAACTTGTATGCAGGTCAGGAAGCAACAGTTAGAACTGGACATGGAACAACAGACTGGTTCCAAATAGGAAAAGGAGTACGTCAAGGTTGTATATTGTCACCCTGCTTATTTAACTTATATGCAGAGTACATCGTGAGGAACGCTGGGCTGGAAAAAGCACAAGCTGGAATCAAGATTGCCGGGAAAAATATCAATAACCGCAGATATGCAGCTGATACCACCCTTATGGCAGAGAGTGAAGAGGAACTCAAAAGCCTCTTGATGAAAGTGAAAGAGAAGAAAGAAAAGATTGGCTTGAAGCTCAAGATTCAGAAAACAAAGATCATGGCATCTGGTCCCATCATTTCATGGGAAATAGATGGGGAAACAGTAGAAAGTGTCAGACTTTATTTTTGGGGGCTCCAAAATCACTGCAGATGCTGATTGCAGCCCTGAAATTAAAAGACGCTTAATCCTTGGAAGGAAAGTTATGACCAACCTAGATAGCATATTAAAAAGCAGAGACGTTACTTTGCCAACAAAGGTCCATCTAGTCAAAGCTATAATTTTTCCCGTGGTCATGTATGGATGTGAGAGTTGGACTGTGAAGAAAACTGATCACCAAAAAATTGGTGCTTTTGAACTGTGGTGCTGGAGAAGACTCTTGAGAGTCCCTTGGACTTCAAGGAGATCCAACCAGTCCATTCTGAAGGAGATCAATCCTGGGTGTTCATTGGAAGGACTGATGTTAAACCTGAAACTCCAATACTTTGGCCACGTCATGAGACTAGTTGACTCACTGGAAAAGACTCTGATGCTGGGAGGGATTGGGGGCAGGAGGAGACCAGGACGACAGAGAATGAGATGGCTGGATGGCATCACCAACTCGATGGACATGAGTTTGCGTGAACTCCGGGAGTTGGTGATGGACAGTGAGGTCAGGCGTGCTGTGATTCATTGGGTCGCAGAGAGTCGGACACAACTGAGCGACTGAACTGAACTGAACTGAACACCAACTAGATGACCACAGAGCTCTTGAATGGTGTTTTATTTAATTTTTAACTTTTGAAAAATATTTTTCTTTAAATTTTTTATTTTTATTAAAAGTTGCACATGTGTTTTTATTTTTCTATTTAACACCCAAAAAAGATGTCCTTTTCATTATAGGGGACTGGAATGCAAAAGTAGGAAGTCAAGAAACACCTGGAGTAACAGGCAAATTTGGCCTTGGAGCATGGAATGAAACAGGGCAAAGGCTAATAGAGTTTTGTCAAGAGAATGCACTGGTCATAGCAAACACCCTCTTCCAACAACACAAGAGAAGACTCTACATATGGACATCACCAGATGGTCAACACCGAAATCAGATTGATTATATTCTTTGCAGCCAAAGATGGAGAAGCTCTATACAGTTAGCAAAAACAAGACCAGGAGCTGACTGTGGCTCAGATCATGAACTCCTTATTGCCAAATTCAGACTTAAATTGAAGAAAGCAGGGAAAACCACTAGACCATTCAGATATGACCTAAGTCAAATCCCTTATGATTTTACAGTGGAAGTGAGAAATAGATTTAAAGGACTAGATCTATTAGATAGAGTGCCTGATGAACTCTGGATGGAGGTTCGTGACATTGTACAGGAGACGGGGACCAAGACCATCCCCATGGAAAAGAAATGCAAAAAAGCAAAATGGCTGTCTGAGGAGGCCTTACAAATACCTGTGAAAAGAAGAGAAGCGAAAAGCAAAGGAGAAAAGGAAAGATATAAGCATCTGAATGCAGAGTTCCAAAGAATAGTAAGTAGAGATAAGAAAGCCTTCCTCAGTGATCAATGCAAAGAAATAGAGGAAAACAACAGAATAGGAAAAACAAGAGACCTCTTCAAGAAAATTAGAGATTCCAAGGGAACATTTCATGCAAAGATGGGCTCGATAAAGGACAGAAATGGTATGGACCTAACAGAAGCAGAAGATATTAAGAGGTGGCAAGAATACACAGAAGAACTGTACAAAAAAAGATCTTCACGACCAAGATAGTCACGATAACGTGATCACTGACCTAGAGCGTTATGAGCAACCTTGATAGTATATTAAAAAGCAGAGACATTACTTTGCCAACCAAGGTCTGTCTAGTCAAGGCTATGGTTTTTCCCATGGTCATGTATGCATGTGAGAGTTGGACTGTGAAGAAAGCTGATCGCCGAAGAATCGATGCTTTTGAACTGTGGTGCTGGAGAAGACTCTTGAGAGTCCTTTGGACTGCAAGGAGATCCAACCAGTCCATTCTAAAGGAGATCAATCCTGGGTGTTCATTGGAATGACTGATGCTAAAGCTGAAACTGCAATACTTTGGCCACCTCATGCGACGAGTTGACTCACTGGAAAAGACTCTGATGCTGGGAAAGGTTGGGGGAGGGAGGAAAAGGGGACGACGGAGAATGAGATGGCTGGATGGCATCACCGACTCTGTGGACATGAGTTTGAGTGAACTCCGGGAGTTTGTGATGGACAGGGAGGCCTGGCGTGCTGTAATTCATGGGGTCGCAGAGAGTCGGACACGACTGAGCGACTGAACTGAACTGAACTGAATATTTTAAAAGAAAGAGGCAACTTCTTATGAATAAAAGAGCTCTTAAGATTACTAGGTGGATAAAAACACTGCTTTAAAAAACAGCAAAAATCATAGTATAAGTAATATTTATTTAACAAATTCATCACATACAGTATCATTTCAAAGCTAGAACATGATATGTAAATTGTATGGTCCATTGTTTGGGATATATGAAACTGTTGGTTACTATACTGCATAATAGGGCTTCCCTGGTAGCTCAGTGGTGAAGAATCCGCCTGGAATGCAGGAGATGCAGGAAACGTGGGTTTGATCCCTGGGTTGAGAATATCCCCTGGAGGAAAGCATGGCAACCCACTCCAGTATTCTTGCCTGGAGAATCCCAGGAAAGAGGAGCCTGGTGGGCCACACTCCATAGCATCGCACAGAGTCAGACACGACTGAAGCGATTTAGCACACAAGCATATGTTGCATAATAATTGCCATGAACAGTAAACATTTGTATAAATGCTTGAAAGCTGAACTGAATTAACTGAGACTTTCTGAGATCATTTTGTGGGCAATGAGAAGAAAAGTCTTGAGTCTGGTGAGTGGGTTATCATGGAGAATCTGGCTGCATCCTACCCCAGCCCTAGCCCTCTTCCTTACTGTAATGGAAGTTTTGCTGACAATACTGCTGTCCCTGTGGTTGCTGCTCAGATGGAGTCAGGAAGTGTGAAAGCAAAAGGAGGTTAAAGCTCTATGTGTCTGAGGAAGAGACGGCCTTGTCCTGAGGTCTGGGTGGGCTCTGTACTTTGATTAAGTACCTCACTTCAGGCCCCACAATCCACATTATTGTTTACAATTTTCTATTTTAAAAAGAGAGAGTAGACTCACCAAGGAACCAAATGGACAGAGCAGCCTGGTGGGCTATAGTCCATGGGGTTGCAAAGAGTCAGACACAACTGACCCACTGAGCCCACACACACATAGTGAATTATTGCCTACGCTGTAAAGAGCTGGGAGCTTCCCTGGTGGCTCACGTGGTAAAGAATTTGCCTGCAATGCAGGAGACCCAGGCTCAATCTCTGGGACAGGAAAATCCCCTAGGAATGGCAATACACTCCAGTATTCTTGCCTGGAGAATTCCATGGATTGAGGAGCCAGGTGTACTACAGTCCATGGGATCGCAAAGATTTGGACATGACTGTTTTAAACAATTGGAGAAGGAAATGGCAACCCACTCCAGTATTGTTGCCTGGAGAATCCCAGGGACAGAGGAGCCTGGTGGGCTGCTATCTATGGGGTCGCACAGAGTCGGACACGACTGAAGCGAATTAGCAGCAGCAGCAGCAGCAGCTTTAAACAAGGAGTTGCACTCACACTAACGACTTTGCTTTTTGTTCACCTCATCTCCCCAGGAAAACTTGCAAACTTCTATGCTAAGCATTGTTTCCTTATAAGTTAAAATAAGTAATTCTTATAAATATTTAAAATAAATCTCCATAGTATGCCTTAATACAGCAGTACACATATCAAAGGAAATTTATACAACCACAAATATAGAAAACTACTTTTTAATGTGCTCCACATCCTTCAGAATTACCTAACTGCTACAATAGTTAAATACAACCTATCAATTTCTGGGACAAGAATCCCATAACAAAACACAAACTGTTCTATTTAAAACAAAGACATCACTCAACCAAAGAAATGAGTCGCTTCTTGAAAAAAGTAGATAACTGACAGGGAAAGTTGATACACACAGTCAGTCAGTCAGTTCAGTCACTAAGTCCTGTCTGACTCTTTGAAACACCACAGACTGCAGCACGCCAGGCCTCCCTGTCCATCACCAACTCCCAGAGTTTACTCAAACTTATCTTCATTGAGTCGATGATGCCATCCAACCATCTCACCTCTGTTGGTCTTCTCCTCCCACCTTCAATCTTTACTAGCATCAGGGTCTTTTCAAATGAGTCAGCTCTTCCCATCAGGTGGCCAAAGTATTGGAGCTTCGGCTTCAACATCAGTCCTTCCAATGAACACCCAGGACTGATTTCCTTTAGGATGGACTGGTTGGATCCCCTTGTAGTCTAAGGGACTCTCAAGAGTCTTCTCCAACACCACAGTTCAAAAGCATCAATTCTTTGGTGCTCAGCTTTCTTTATAGTCCAACTCTCACATCCATATGTAACTACTGGAAAAACCAGAGCCTTTAATGGATGGACCTTTGTAGGCAAAGTAATATCTCTTCTTTTTAATATGCTATCTAGGTTGGTCATAACTTTTCTTCCAAGGAGTAAGCTTCTTTTAATTTCATGGCTGCAGTCACCATCTGCAGTGATTTTGGAGCCAAAAAATTAAAGTCTGCCACTGTTTCCACTGTTTCGCCATCTATTTGCCATGGAGTGATGGGACTGCATGCCATGATCTTTGTTTTCTGAATGTTGAGTCTTAAGCCAACATTTTCACTCTCGTCTTTCACTTTCATCAGGAGGTTCTTTAGTTCTTCTTCACTTCAATAACCTGCATAGCTGAGGTTATTGATATTTCTCCCGGCAATCTTGATTCCAGCTTGAGTTTCTCTCAGCCCAGTGTTTCTCGTGATGTACTCTGCATATAAGTTAAACAAGCAGGATGAAAATATACAGCCTTGATGTACTCCTTTCCCTATTTGGAACCAGTCATCTGTTGTTCCATGTCCAGTTCTAACTGTTGCTTCCTGACCTGCATGCAGATTTCTCAAGAGGCAGGTCAGGTGGTCTGGTATTCCCATCTCTTTTAGAATCTTCCAGAATTTGCTGTGGTCCACACCGTCAAAGGATTTGGCATAGTCAATAAAGCAGAAATAGATGTTTTTACTGGAACTCTCTTGCTTTTTCGATGATCCAATGGTTGTTGGTAATTTGATCTCTGCTTCCTCTGCCTTTTCTAAATCCAGCATGAACATTTGGAAGTTCACAGTTCACGTATTGTTGAAGCCTGGCTTGGAGAATTTTGAGCATTCCTTTACTAGCGTATGAGATGAGAGCAATTGTACAGTAGTCTGAGCATTCATTGCCATTGCTTTCTTTGGGTTTGGAATGAAAACTGACCTTTTGCAGTCCTGTGGCCAGTGCTGAGTTTTCCAAATGTGCTGGCATACTGAGCACAGCACTTTCACAGCATCATTGTTCAGGATTTGAAATAGCTCAACTGGAATTCTATCACCTCCACTAGCTTTGTTCATAGTGATGCTTCCTAAGGTCCACTTGACAGCACATTCCAGGATGTCTGGCTCTAGGTGAGTGATCACACCATCGTGATTATCTGGGTCATGAAAATCTTTTTTGTACAGTTCTTCTGTGTATTCTTGGATGCAACCTCAAAACAACAGAATAATCTCTGCTCATTTCCAAGCCAAACCATCCAATATCATGGTAATTCAAGTCTATCCCAAACCAGTCATACTGAAGAAGTTGAATTTGAATGGTTCTATGAAGACCTACCAGAACTTCTAGAACTAACACCCAAAAACACCCAAAAAAGATGTCCATTTCATTATAGGGAATTGGAATGCAAAAGTAGGAAGTCAAGAAACATGTGGAGTAATAGGCAAATTTGGCCTTGGAGTACAGAATGAAGCAAGGCAAAAGCTTATAGAGTTTTGCCAAGAGAACGCACTGGTCATAGCAAACACCCTCTTCCAACAACACAAGAGAAGACTCTACACATGGACATCACCAGATGGTCAACACCGAAATCAGATTGATTATATTTTTTGCAGCCAAAGATGGGAGAAGCTCTATATGGTCAGCAAAAATAAGACTGGGAGCTGACTGTGGCTCAGGTCATGAACTCCTTATTGCCAAATTCAGACTGAAATTGAATAAAGTGGGGAAAACCACTAAACCATTCAGGTATGACCTAAATCAAATCCCTTAAGATTATGCAGTGGAAGTGAGAAATAGATTTAAGGGCCTGGATCTGACAGACTGCCTGATGAACTATGGACCGAGGTTCATGACATTGTACGGGAGACAGGGAAAAATACCATCCCCAAGAAAAAGAAATGTAAAAAAAGCAAAATAACTGTCTTAGGAGGTCTTACAAATAGATGTGAAAAGAAGAGAAGCAAAAAGCAAGGGAGGAAAAGAAAGATATACCCATTTGAATACAGAGTTCCAAAGAATAGCAAGGAGAGATAAGAAAGCCTTCCTCAGTGATCAATGCAAAGAAATAGAGGAAAACAATAGAATGGGAAAGACTAGAGATCTCTTCAAGAAAATGAGAGATACCAAGGGAACATTTCATGCAAAGATGGGCACAGTAAAGGACAGAAATGGTAGGGACCTAACAGAAGCAGAAGATATTAAGAAGAGTTTGCAAGAATACACAGATGAACTGTATAAAAAACATCTTCATGACCCAGATAATCTCGATGGTGTAATACACACAGATTCACACACTAACACACACATCTGCACACCCATATATTACTTATATGTTCATATAAACACACAGATACAGATTATATAGATATTACATAAAAATCTAACAAAGTACATTGGCCCTCCAACAATAAGGGTTTGAACTGCTGGGTTCTACTTATATATGGAACTTTTTAAAGAGTAAATAGCTTCCCAGGTGGCACTAGTGGTAAAGAACACTCCTGCCAATGCAGGAGATGCAGTAGACTCGAGTTCGATCCCCAGGTTGGTAAGATCCCCTGGAGGAGGAAATGGCAACCTACTCCAGTATTCTTGCCTGGAGAATCCCATGGACAGAGGAGCCTGGTGGGTATTAGTCCATAGTGTCGCAAAGTGTCGGACACGGCTGAAGAGACTTAGCACAGTACTACACAGACGAATCTGCGGACACAGAGAATTAAATATAAATTATATTTGGATTAACCCCAGTGTTGTTCAATAGGTTACTCTGTGCATATTTCTTTTTTCAAGTCAATATTTGTTTAACGCAATTTTAAGAAAAGATGTTCCTTTCAAAGAAGCATTCTAAGATAGACATTAGAACAATCTGCCTGAGAAAAGGCAGCAGTAACTATTTCTAAGATCTTTTATAGTCCTTATTTTTTGATTCATTGAATATGTAGTCTTGTTAATCTGGTGAGAAATTAGACAAATCTATGTTTCCTTAAAGCAGACAATTGTCTGAAACTAATTACTAAGTCAAGTGTTTGTATAACTGTTGTAAACATTTCTTATAAATTAGTCATTTTTCCACACTATAAAACCATTTGAGACTTAAATTTTCAGGTTTCCATCCCCTGACTGGAAGTTATTTACCAAAACAAAACCCCCAAGTCACTGCTCACTATAATTAAATGCTTACATTTGCCTCAAAGATAAAGTGATGATTACAAATTATTCAAAAGTATTATTTTAGGAATAAATCCAACAAATACACTGAGTGGATGAACAGGTGTTTCAGGTAGAAATATGCCTCTTTTCTTACCCTGCAATATCAGCTGTAGCGAGTACTGCTAGTTTTAAACACTTTCTCTTCTGGAAAAGACCAATAGTAAGAGCTGATGGCTCTGTGAAATGTAAAGCTATTCCAAGGTTTTGCTGGTTCTGTTTTTACTAAAATTGTCTTGTCTTTCTCTTCTCTCCCTCTTTCCCCTCCTCAGAACAAGAGATCAAGTAAGTTGGCATGACTTGAAAAAATAGTCACATGACAACCAGGAATTCTTAGAATTGGTGGGTAAATATTCAGTATTAATATCATTAATGCTTTCATTCACTTATTAATCTATCTATGCATTCAGTCACCGAATATTTATTGAAATGCTTTTAAGTGTAAAATTATGGAGCCCAAAATTATGTGCAGGTTTTTTTTTTATTCTCAATAAACTCATCTTCTTTGCTGTTGTTCAGTCACTAAATTATGTCCAACTATTTGCAGCCCCGTGGACTGCAGCATGCCAGGCCTCCCTGTCCTTTATCATTTTCCAGAGTTTGTTCAAACTCGTATCCTTTGAGTTAGTCCATCCTCTGTCATCCCCTTCTCCTGTCCTTAATGTTTCCCAGCATCAAGGTCTTTTCCAATGAGCTGACTCTTTGCATCAAGTGGCCAAAGTATCAGAGCTTCCGCATCAGTCCTTCCACTGAATATTCAGGATGATTTCCTTTAGGATTGACGGGCTTGATCTCCTTGGCAGCCAAAGGACTCTTAAGAGTCTTCTCTAGTACCACAATTTGAAAGCATCAATTCTTCGGTGCTCATGCTTCTTTATGGTGGTTGCTGAGAAGAGCTACCCCAGGCCCGAGGCCAGGGGCAGCGGCTGAGAGGAGCTACCCCACGCTCTAGGCCAGGGGCGGTGGCCGAGAGGAGCTACCCAACCCTGAGATCAGGGCCTGCCTCAGAGAGGAGCTACCCCACGTCCAGGAGGCGCTAGCTGTGCGGGCACAGGAGGGCCAAGAGGAGCTACTCCATGTTCAAGGTCAGGAGGGACGGCCTTGAGGAGATACCCCTCGTCCAAAGTAAGATGCAGTGGCTGCGCTTTGCTTGAGCAGCCGTGAAGAAATATCCCACGACCAAGGTAAGAGAAACCCAAATAAGATGGTACGTATTGCAAGAGGGCATCAGAGGGCAGACATTGAAATCATAATCACAGAAAACTAGTCGATCCAATCACAAGGACCACAACATGTCTAACTCAATGAAACTAAGCCATGCCGTGTGGGGCCACACGGATGGGCAGGTCATGGTGGAGAGGTCTGACAGAATGTGGTCAGCTGGAGAAGGGAATGGCAAACCACTTCAGTATACTTGCCTTGAGAATCACGTGAAGTATGAAAAGGCAAAATGATAGGATACTGAATGAGGAATTCCCCAGGTCAGTAGGTGCCCAGTATGCTACTGGAGATCAGTGGAGAAATAACTCCAGAAAGAATGAAAGGAGGGAGCCGAAGCAAAACAAATGCCCAGATGTGGATGTGACTGGTGATAGAAGCAAGGTCTGATGCTGTAAAGAGCAATATTGCATAGGAACCTGGAATGTTAGGTCCATGAATCAAGGCAAATTGGAAGTGGTCAAACAGGAGATGGCAAGAGTGAACATAGACATTCTAGGAATCAGTGAACTAAAATGGACTGGAATGGGTGAATTTAACTCAGATGACCATTACATCTACTACTGTGGGCAGGAATCCCTTAGAAGAAATGGAGTTGCCATCTTGGTCAACAAAAGAGTCTGAAATGCAGTACTTGGATGCAATCTCAAAAACGACAGAATGATCTCTGTTCCTTTCCAAGGCAAACCATTCAATATTACAGTAATCAAAAACTACGCCCCAACCAGTAACACTGAAGAAGACAAGGTTGAACAGTTCTATGAAGACCTACCAGACCTTTTAGAACTAACACCCAAAAAAGATGTCCTTTTCATTATAGGAGACTGGAATGCAAAAGGAGGAAGTCAAGAAACACCTGGAGTAACAGGCAAATTTGGCCTTGGAGCATGGAATGAAGCAGGGCAAAAGCTAATAGAGTTTTGCCAAGAGAACGCACTGGTCATAGCAAACACCCTCTTCCAACAACACAAGAGAAGACTCTACACATGGACATCACCAGATGGTCAACACCGAAATCAGATTGATTATGTTCTTTGCAGCCAAAGATGGAGAAGCTCTATACAGTTAGCAAAAACAAGACCTGGAGCTGACTGTGGCTCAGATCATGAACTCTTTATTGCCAAATTCAGACTTAAATTGAAGAAAGTAGGGAAAACCACTAGACCATTCAGATATGACCTAAATCAAATCCCTTATGATTATCCAGTGGAAGTAAGAAATAGATTTAAGGGACTAGATCTCATAGATAGAGTGCCTGGTGAACTATGGACGGAGGTTTGTGACATTGTACAGAAGACAGGGACCAAGACCATCTCCATGGAAAAGAAATGCAAAAAAGCAAAATGGCTATCTGAGGAGGCCTTACAAATAGCTGTGAAAAGAAGAGAAGTGAAAAGCAAAGGAGAAAAGGAAAGATATAAGCATCTGAATTCAGTTTTCCAAAGAAGGGCAAGGAGAGATAAGAAAGCCCTTCCTCGGTGATCAATGCAAAGAAATAGAGGAAAACAACAGAATAGGAAAGACAAGAGATCTCTTCAAGAAAATTAGATATACCAAGGGAACATTTCATTCAAATATGGGCTTGATAAAAGACAGAAATGGTATGGACCTAACAAGCAGAATATATTAAGAAGAGGTGGCAAGAATACACAGAAGAACTGTACAAAAAAGATCTTCAGGTCCAAGATAATCATGATGGTGTGATCACTGACCTAGAGCCAGACATCTTGGAATGTGAAGTCAAGTGGGCCTTAGAAAGCATCACTACGACAAAGCTAGTGGAGGTGATGGAATTCAGTTGAGTTATTTCAAATCCTGAAAGATGATGCTGTGAAAGTGCTGCACTCAATATGCCAGCAAATTTATAAAACTCAGCAGTGGCCACAGGACTGGAAAAGGTCAGTCTTCATTCCAATCCCAAAGAAAGGGAATGCCAAAGAAAGCTCAAACTACCACACAATTGCACTCATCTCTCACACTAGTAAAGTCATGCTCAAAATTCTCCAAGCCAGACTTCAGCAATATGTGAACCGTGAACTTCCAGATGTTCAAGCAGGTTTTCGAAAAGGCAGAGGCACCAGAGATCAAATTGCCAACATCCGCTGGATCATGGAGAAAGCAAGAGAGTTTCAGAAAAACACCCAATCTGCTTCATTGACTATGCCAAAGCCTTTGACTGTGTGGATCACAATAAACTGTGGAACATTCTTCAAGAGATGGGAATACCAGACCACCTGACCTGCCTCTTGAGAAACCTGTATGCAGGTCAGGAGGCAACAGTTAGAACTGGCCATGGAACAACAGACTGGTTCCAAATAGGAAAAGGAGTACGTCAAGGTTGTATATTGTCACCCTGCTTATTTAACTTCTATGCAGAGTACATCATGAGGAACGCTGGGCTGGAAGAAGCACAAGCTGGAATCAAGATTGCCGGGAGAAATATCAATAACCTCAGATATGCAGATGACACCACCCTTATGGCAGAAAGTGAAGAGGAACTCAAAAGCCTCTTGATGAAAGTGAAAGAGGAGAGTGAAAAGGTTGGGTTGAAGCTCAACATTCAGAAAACAAAGATCATGGCATCTGGTCCCATCACTTCATGGGAAATAGATGGGGAAACAGTGGAAACAGTGTCAGACTTTATTTTGGGGGGCTTCAAAATCACTGCAGATGCTTATTGCAGCCCTGAAATTAAAAGACACTTACTCCTTGGAAGGAAAGTTATAACCAACCTAGATAGCATATTAAAAAGCAGAGACATTACTTTCCCAACAAAGGTCCATCTAGTCAAGGCTATGGTTTTTCCAGTGGTCATGTATGGATGTGAGAGTTGGACTGTGAAGAAAGCTGATCGCCGAAGAATTGATGCTTTTGAACTGTGGTGCTGGAGAAGACTCTTGAGAGTCCTATGGACTGCAAGGAGAGCCACCAGTCCATTCTAAAGGAGATCAATCCTGGGTGTTCATTTTAAGGACTGATGCTAAAGCTAAAACTCCAATACTTTGGCCACCTCATGCGAAGAGTTGACTCACTGGAAAAGACTCTGATGCTGGGAGGGATTGGGGGCAGGAGAAGAAAGGGACGACAGAGAATGAGACAGCTGGTCGGCATCACTGACTTGATGGACATGAGTTTGAGTGAACTCCAGGAGTTGGTGATGGACAGGGAGGCCTGGTGTGCTGTGATTCGTGGGGTTGCAAAGAGTCGGACAAGACTGAGCAACTGAACTGAACTGAACTGAACTCTCTAATAGATTTCTCCCTTTAGTAGGAGTGTAAGAGACTGATACTGTCCAGTCACTGAAGAATTAAACTGATAGTTAATAACTTAAGAATTAAGTAATCTGATATTTCCTGTAAGATTTACCAGTATAAGAAAAAAATGATAAAAATGTTTTGATAATGAAAAATTAAAATTAAACCTTTATATTTAAAATATTCTTCTTGGTATGCAATTTTATGACAGGTGGGTGTTGAAAACAATCCACTGACATAACAGCAATGATGTGGATCAGTATCAATTTTTCTGATGGGAGTTAAATGAACAATCACCGTTAGACTAGCTCTGCCTTCCATTCTATCCCCAACATTCATGAAAATGATTTTTATATTAAAGAGAAAGAGCGCCCTCTTTCCTCTCCCTTTCTTAGTAACCTGGTTTTCTACCTTGAGAGATACCATATTTCAAAAATAAAATTAAAACCTTTCACTATAAGTTAGAAACAAAACTATGAAAGCAATCATTCTAGAAATTTGAGGTCACTCAGAAAGAAATTTTTGTGGTATAAATTTTTCACTGTCCAATAGGGAAAAAAAAACTAGAGAAAAATTATCAATTTAAAAGTTCATCTTTGAATCATTATGTATGTATTTTACTTGCCAGATTTTAAAATAATTGTCAAATTAACATAACAAATACAGTTTTATATAATTTTTTGTTAAAATTTCAAATTCTGAACCAAAATTTTCTCTTTAATTTGTTGACCTGGTGTGACTTTGTGAGGCTTGTCCTTCTATTGCTGAAAATACTTTTAGAAACATGAAAGATATCAGTTTCTATAAATCGGGCTTTGGCTTCCTAAAGGTAACATTCCCTACTCTTTATTCAGATGCTTTTATGAAAGATGAAAGAATTAGAGGTGGAGTAGGGAATATGGGTTTGGGAATGTGTAAAGAATAGTGATTATCTGGGGCATCATTGGAGGGACTGATGCTAAAGCTGAAACTGCAATACTTTGGCCACCTCATGCGACGAGTTGACTCACTGGAAAAGACTCTGATGCTGGGAAAGGTTGAGGGTGGGAGGAGAAGGGGATGACCGAGAATGAGATGGCTGGATGGCATCACCGACTCTGTGGACATGAGTTTGAGTGAACTCCAGGAGTTGGTGATGGACAGGGAGGCCTGGCGTGCTGTGATTCATGGGGTCGCGGAGAGTCGGACACAACTGAGCGACTGAACTGAACTGAACTGAACTGAATAGGATGGAAGGATGCAGGGAGAGGAGAGAGTGCATTAGTCTGAACATTTAATTTCCATTGGGAAGAAGGAGGAAAACATATCATTATGAAGTTTCTACCCGTGTCAAGCCCTATCATAATTTATGTAATGTTCATGGCAACCATATGAGAGAATTTTTTTCCCCATTTTACAAATTAAAGAACTAGAATTAAATAAAACAGTCAAGATCCTGTAGTTACCAACCTGGGAATGGAATCCTCATCTCTCTGATTCCAGAACCTGCCTCCATCCCCTTCTAGATAGGAAAAGAGGGATCTGATGAGAGCAGATTGTTCCAGAAAACAGAAACTATTTGTATGGTAGTAGCAGGAGATTCTTTACAAATTACAAAAATGTGGTTTATTCTTCAATGATTCGGAGATGTTTCAGTAAAAAAAAAACACCAAAGAAGTTAAGAATTATTGTTCTACTTTGGATTATTCTGGTAAACTTTCCTGAGACTACTCAAATAGCTTCTTGCTGTAACTATAAAATACTTTCCACAGGCTAAGAAAATTCTCAGATATTAATGAGTGTATGCATGTGATGTCCCTTGAGTTCCTTGTGGGGAAAATAAAGGCTAAGTATAAAAGTTTTGCTACTCTGTTTTCCTTCCTTTTCCTTGATGTCTTGCTTCAGCTGACTGGGACTTGATTCTGTTCATCTCCAGAAAAATTAAGCCACCTTTCAATGCCTGAATAAAGATGGGTCAGTTAATGATTTAAGTTCTACCTCCTGGCTTCCAGGGAAAAAAGAAAGGTGTGTGATTTCATTTCCATAAGTTGAATATGTATGCATTGTCAGATTAACTTAATAAGAATTCAGAAACTAGTGGTAAGAGCAGGTGATGTGAGCATTAGAGAGATTGTCCTGACACAATTTGAGAGCTACCTTTCAAGAATACAGGAGGTAAAGAGGGGGAGCTGGGAAAAATAGCTGTTAATGAAGCCATATATATTCCAAGTGGACATATTTAACTTTATAAAGCTTTGAAGATGTCATCAATGTGGTGACCCAGAAGACAAACTCAGATGAAAAAAATGTCTTTTTGACAGGGGAATGGGTTGTTTGTAAATGGATTTTAAGTGCACTGGATTTGTTTGCATTTGTTATATTACTTAAAAAGCTGATCACATAATTCATAATTAACAGGAGATAGTCTCTCTGAATCAAGAAAAGAATTTTAACTCAATATGTAGAGTTGTTGATTCTATTCTCTCAACTCCTCTCAACCATCTTTTACACTGTTCTCTCTGCTTTCTCACCAGGTTCTTCAGCCTTTTTTTTTTTTCCTACTGGTGTCTTTCCATCAACATTTAAACATGATCAGTGTATTGTTTGTCTAAAACAAATAAGCAAATAAAGCCCTCTCAATCTCACAACCTCCTCTACTGATTGTCCAAGCTTACCTTTCATAGCTAACTTTCCTTGAAAACATTTTCTTTGTGTTTTATACATGGTAAATAATGTGTATTTATTTTATGAAATAATGTCCTGCTAGTACTTGATGCATTACTCTATTTAACCCTTATCACATTACATCATGATTGTTTCCATCTATATGATGTATCTGTTTTCATCTATAGGTGGTTCATAAATCTATAGTCCCAGTCTGTCCTTTTGTCCTATAATCTAATCCAAGATGCCTCCAACTACCTATTGGACATCTTTATTAGGTGTCTTATAGCACTGCACACTCAACTTGTCCAAAACTAACTCATCATCCCCACCCCAACTTTACTTCTTTCCTCGAGTCTTTCCTATCTCAATGAAAGACAGCTCCAACCACTTCATTTTTAATCCGGAAACCTAGGAGTTATCCTTTATTTCTCCCCACACTTAGTAGTTAACCACTACTGTTGCCGCTAAGTCGCTTCAGCTGTGTCTGACTCTTTGCAACCCTATGGACTATAGCCCACCAGGCTCCTCTGTCCATGGGATTCTCCAGGCAAGTATACTGGAGTGGGTTGCCATGCCCTCCTCCAGGGGATCTTCCTGACGCAGGGATCGAACCTATGTCTCCTGTGGTTCCTGCATTGCAGGAGGATTCTTTACTTCTGAGACACTGGGGAGGCCCCAGTTAACCACTACATAGTGTCAATTAAGCCCCTAAATACCAAGTAGGATACCCATTTTTCTCCATCTCACTATCTCTATTCTAGGCTATACCACCACTATTTCCCTGAACTACTGCAACAGCTACCTAACTCTCCTTTCTACTTAACTTGCTTTAGAATGATCTTTCCTTTCACTCTACTGCCAAAATCCTTACCCATTGCCTTTATAATAAACGATCAATTGTTTAAACATGGCTTGCAAGTTCCCACCTTTATCTCCAGTTTCCTTCCTTATCTCTACCTCCTAGACAAGCCTAGAGTGACAGAGATACTTTTTTTCTTGTTCTTTGACCTGCCACATTCTCATGGTGAGAATTTCACATATGTCGTTTCTACTCTTTAGTAAAACCTTCTCCCAGTCCCTCTTTCAACCTAAGAAATCCTTAACATCCTTCAGATCTCTGCTTCTTTCTGGAAGCCTCTCCTTGTTGTGTAGATAAGTTTATGTTCTCTTCTTTATAGTCCCCTGTATTTCTTCTAAGTTACTCATCAGACTTTATTTTAATTATTAGGTAATTCTCTAGGTTTTCCAATACAGAGCATATATTATGCGAAAAGAAAACTTGTCTCTTCTTGATCTTACACTATCCCCAGCTTCTAGCACAGCAGCTTACAATCAGTAGGTGTTTAATAAAATTTGTATATTAAAGATTATATCCAAAATAAGAAGTAATATTATTTAAGCATACAAATTCCTGATAGTTAACTCTGTCACTTTCTTATATCGGAGAACACAGATTCAGATCCCTCTGAATAACATGACCATATAATTGTTCATCCATAGCAGGACATTTTTTTACAGCAAAGTGGGTAATATTAATGAATTAAAGATCAACAGGGATAAACTAAGACTGCGCAGGCAAACCAGGACATGTGGTCACATTCCCTTAGGAGAAAAGCAGATAACATAAATAAATAAAGCACAAGTATGTCTGTTTTGTCTATGGGTGGGGTTTGGGAATGCTCTATTGATCTGGAGACTACAGTAACTATGTACTTTCCTCTAATTAATGGCATGTTGGAATTTAGATCTAGTCTTAACAGATCTTCTGATTTATCAAGAAAAATAGAAAATCCTAATTTTTAATGAAATATCCTAATGTTTTAATGTTGGCAAAGCCATTTTAAAAGTTTTAAAACAAAACACTTCCAAGTATGGGCAGGAGTTAAAATTGGAACATGTAATCACCTACAAGGGCTTCCCTGGTGTCTCATGGTAAAGAATCCACCTGCAATGCAGGAGACATGGGTTCAATCCCTAGGTCAAGAAGATCCCCTGAGAAGGGAATGGCTATCCATCTGCTGGATCATAGAAAAAGCAAGAAAATTTCAGAAAAACGTTTACTTCTGCTTCATTGACTACACTAAAGCCTTTGACTGTGTGGATCACAACAAACTGTGGAAAATTCTTCAGGAGATAGGGCCACCAAACCACTTTACCTGTCTCCTGAGAAAACGGTATGCAGGCTAAGTAGCAAAAGTTAGAACTGGACATGGAACAACAGATTGGTTCAAAACTTGGAAAGAAGTACGTCAAGGTTTATATTGTCACCCTGATTATTTAACTTATATGCAGAGTACATCATGAGAAATGCTGGGCTGGATGAAGGACAATCCAGAATCAAGATTGCCTGGAGAAATACCAATAACCTCAGATATGCAGATGACATCACCCTTAAGGCAGAAAGTGAAGAGGAACTTAAGAGTCTCTTGAGGAAGGTAGAAGAGAAGAGTGTAAAAGCTGCCTTAAAACTCAACATTCAGAAAACTAAGATCATGGCATCAGGTCCCATCACGTCATGGCAAAAAGATGGGGAAACAATGGAAACAGTGACAGACTTTGTTTACTTGGGCTACAAAATCACTGAAGATGGTGACTGCAGCCATGAAATTAAAAGACATCTGCTCCTTGGAAGAAAAGCTATGACCAACCTAAACAACATATTAAAAAGCAGAGACATTACTTTGCCAACAAATGTCCATCTAGTCAAAGCTATGGTTTTTCCAGTAGTCATGTATGGATGTGAGAGTTTGACCATAAAGAAGGCTGAGCATCAAAGTATCGATGCTTTTGAACTGTGGTGTTGGAAAAGACTCTTGAGAGTCCCTTGGACTGCAAGGAGATCAAACCAGTCCATCCTAAAGGAAATCAATCCTGAATATTCACTGGAAGGACTGATGCTGAAGCTGAAGGTCCAATACTTTGGCCACCTGATGTGAAAAGCTAATTCATTTGAAAAGACCTTGATGCTGGGAAAGATCTAAGGCAGGAGTAGGAGGGGATGACAGAGGATGAGATGGTTGGACGGCATCACTGATTCAATGGACATGAGTTTGTTCAAGCTCTAGGAGTTGGTAAAGGACAGAGAAGCCTGGTGTGCTGCAGTCCTTGGGGTTGCAAAGAGTCACATACAACTGAGCAACTGAACAACAACCCACTCCAGTATACTTGCCTGGAGAATTCCACAGACATAGAAGCCTAGTGGGCTATAGTCCACAGGGTCAGAAGTGTCAGACACAATTTAGTGACTCCACACCATCAATCACCTACATAATCCAGATAGAGAGATGTCAGTGTCACCCACAGCATGGAAGCAGAGTACTCCAGGCATCACGCATTTAACTGCTCAGTCATAAGGAGGTTCAGAAAATCCCAATAGAGGGCCCTGGCAACCAGGATATTGGGAGGGCTCTCAGGAGACCTGAAAGTATCTCAATATTTCTAAATCCAGTTGAGCCACACCTAAATGTCATTCCTGGTGTAGATATGAGAAATATTTCATGAGAACCTCTAGAGGGTCTTTGTTAAAACCCAAATAACTGTGTTACTTCCATATCAGTGTGTTGGATTTTTGTTTCCTACTCATTTATTATAATCACTCCCTAAATGCTGCCTATGCTTGATTTGTCCTTATATTAGGTATTAAAGGTTCAGAATTTCATGCACCCTGAATCCCAGGGATGGGGGAGCCTGGTGGGCTTCCGTCTATGGGGTCACACAGAGTCAGACACGACTGAAGTGACTTAGCAGCAGCAGCAGCAGCCTCTACTACAGTTTTACTAGTCAATTGCAAAACAAGTCCTATTAGCTGCCAGGGCTTAAGGCATCAGTTTGGTGAACATAACTTGGGTTGGAAAGATTTAGCACAGCTTCTACCTCCCCATCCACAACTCCTCACCCACCATTTGTCCATGAGAGACATCTGTCTAATATTCATACTTCAGTCTGCAAGCTCTTGCTGAGTCTGGTAATAATGCATATGAAATGGTTTCATGATCAAGGACTGGATGTGTAATTGACTAAACAGCTTGTGTTATTTATATTCTCCAAATGTATATAAAACAGATTCACACACATGATTATGCTAAGGATATAATTAAAAAATGAGCCACAAGGAAACTCTGAGATCATCTAGCCCAGCCTCTTCATTTTACAGCTGAGGAAGCTGCGCCTGGGGGAGGCTGAGCAATGTGCTGAAGTCACACAACCTGCCAGGTGCAGTGTTTAAGTTCTCTAAGTGCCAAAAAAAAAAACAGTTTGCCAGTGACAGAAGTCTCAGCATATGGGTGAGGATGGAGGTTACAGAATTTGGGAGACAAGTTCGGGAACCAGAAGTAGTCACCAGCTGGTTACCAGGTAGGATTTTTAGAGACAAATAAACTGCCAGTGACCTAACCACAAAGCTGAGGCGGACTCCCTGCTGGGGATTGATGCCTTCGTAGTCATCTGAGGAACAAAGTGGCAATCACTGGAAATGCCTCTGACCACAGATCTACTGAGTAGTGGAGACTTTTCAGATTTTGCTGTCTTATTTCCATCTCCAAACTTCATTCTCTGGTCACTCACCTCCCCTCATAGCCTCATTTCCATTCAGTTTAGATCTTCCTCTTGCTTTTTGCTTTCTCCTTAAAGATGTTTATCTTTTTCCTTACCACCCCACCATGCCCTGGTATTCTAAAGAAATTTTCTATGATAGTTCCCTGAAGTTTTTCCACTGAATATTTCATTTAGGGCCTCATCTCTACTGAAACGTGGATTTCTTGGAGCACTACCACTTCCCTCAACAATTTTCCATGTAAGCACATTTTATTCTTCTTGCTTTCTGTTCCCTGGCTCACTGAGTCATCTAAAGCCCAGGTCATTCTTGACTAACTTTAAGTTTCTATCTTCTCTGTCACCAAAATTCTGATTCAAAACACATTTCAGAGGCCATCTCCTCCTCTTCATCTGCTGTAGTTCATACACTTAAGAGTTTCTAACTCAAAACATTGTAACTGACCCTTCAATGATCCCCCACTTGCAGCTCCTTCCCATCCAGCCTATTCCTCACAGGACCACCAGAGTTTTTTGAATAAAGCACAAAAGAGCTAAAGTCACTATAGCACATGTGCCCCATCATTTGCAAGATAAAGTCAAAATGTGAAAACATATAAGCAGTAAAAATGCTTATATGTTTCAACTCAGTGAATAAAATTAAAGGAACTTATTATTAAATAATCAGATATGTAGAGAAATGTTTGTTTTAAATAATGTTCTCTGTAATGTTTTTAGATGAAACTCCCTGAAAATGAAATCAACCAAAATGTTCCCAAATAGAAAAACAGTTCTAAATTTTAGAGTATTTGTAGGGTGGATTATAATGAAACTATTCAAAAGCATGTTGCCCATATACCAAAACCAGACAATAATAATTAAAGAAAGTTACAGACCAATATTCCTCACAAACATAGATACAAAAATTCCAAACAAAATAATATCAAATTGAATCTAGAAATATATGAAGAAGATAATACATCATAAGCAAGTGGTATCTATCTTGATGCAAGGCTGGGCAAACATCTGAAAATCTATTAGTATAATTTACAATCTCAAGAATGACAGAATGATCTCTGTTTGTTTCCAAGACAAACCATTCAATATCACGGTAATCCAAGCCTATGCCCCGACCAGTAACACTGAAGAAGCTGAAGTTGAACGGTTCTGTGAAGACCTACAAGACCTTCTAGAACTAATACCCAAAAAAGAATGTCCTTTTCATTATAGGGGACTAGAATGCAAAAGTAGGAAGTCAAGAAACACCTGGAGTAACAGGCAAATTTGGCCTTGGAGTACAAAATGAAGCAGGGCAAAGGTTAATAGAGTTCTGCCAAGAGAACACACTGGTCATAGCAAACACCCTCTTCCAACAACACAAGAGAAGACTCTACACATGGACATCACCAGAAGGTCAACACCGAAATCAGACTGATTATATTCTTTGCAGCCAAAGATGGAGAAGCTCTAGCTAGTCAGCAAAAACAAGACTGGGAGCTGACTGTGGCACAGATATTGAACTCCTTATTGCCAAACTCAGACTGAAATTGAAGAAAGTGGGGAAAACCACTAGACCATTCAGGTATGACCTAAATCAAATCCCTTATGACTATACAGTGGAAGTAAGAAATAGATTTAAGGAACTAGATCTGATAGACAGAGTGCCTGATGAACTATGGACCAAAGTTCATGACATTGAACAGAAGACAGGAATCAAGACTTCAGTTCAGTTCAGTTCAGTCACTCAGTCATGTCCGACTCTCCGCGACCCCATGAATCACAGCACGCCAGGCCTCCCTGTCCATCACCAACTCCCGGAGTTCACTCAAACTCATGTCACAAAAATGCAAAAAGGCAAAATGGCCTGAGGAGGCCTTACAAATAGCTGTGAAAAGAAAAGAAGCGAAAAGCAAAGGAGAAAAGGAAAGATATACCCATTTGAATGCAGAGTTCCTAAGAATAGGAAGGAGAGATAAGAAAGTCTTCCTTAGCGATCAATGCAAAGAAATAGAGGAAAACAACAGAATGGGAAAGACTAGAGATCTCCTCAAGAAAATTGGAGATACCAAGGGAACATTTCATGCAAAGATGGGCATAATAAAGGAGAGAAATGGTATGGACCTAACAGAAACAGAAGATATCAAGAAGAGATGGCAAGAATACACACAAGAACTGTACAAAAAAGATCTTCACGACCCAGATAATCATGATGGTATGATCACTCACACTCACTTAGAGCCAGACATCCTAGAATGTGAAGTCAAGTGGGCCTTAGGAAGCATCACTATGAACAAAGCCAGCGGAGGCGATGGAATTCCAGTTGAGCTATTTCAAATCTTGAAAGATGATGCTGTGAAAGTGCTGCACTCAATATGCCAGCAAATTTGGAAAACTCAGCAATGGCCACAGGACTGCAAAAGGTCAGTTTTCATTCCAAACTAAAGAAAGGCAATGCCAAAGAATGCTCAAACTACCGCACAATTGCACTCATCTCACACGCTAGTAAAGTCATGCTCAAAATTCTCCAAGCCAGGCTTCAGCAATATGTGAACCATGAACTTCCAGATGTTCAAGCTGCTTTTAAAGAAGGCAGAGGAACCAGAGATCAAATTGCCAACATCCGCTGGATCATCGAAAAAGCAAGAGAGTTCCTGAAAAATCTATTTCTGCTTTATTGACTATGCCAAAACCTTTGTCTGTGTGGATCACAATAAACTGTGGAAAATTCTGAAAGAGATGGGAATACCAGACCACCTGACCTACTCTTGAGAAACCTGTGTGCAGGTCAGGAAGCAACAGTTAGAACTGGATGTGGAACAACACACTGGTTCCAGATCGGGAAAGGAGTACAAGGCTGTATATTGTCACCCTGTTTATTTAACTTATATGCAGAGTACATCATGAGAAACGCTGGGTTGGAGGAAGCACAAGCTGGAATCCAGATTACCTGGAGAAATATCAATAACCTCAGATATGCAGATGTTACCACCCTTATGGCAGAAAGTGAAGAAGAATTAAAGAGCCTCTTGATGAAAGTGAAAGAGGAGAGTGAAGAAGTTGGCTTAAAGCTCAACATTCAGAAAACTGAGATCATGGCTTTCGGTCCCATCACTTCAGGCAAATAGATAGTGAAATAGTGGAAAGAGTGGCTGACTTTATTTTTCTGGGCTCCAAAAATCACTGCAGATGGTGATTGCAGCTATGAAATTAAAAGAAGCTTACTCCTTGGAAGGAAAGTTATGACCAACCTAGACAGCATATTAAAAAGCAGAGACATTATTTTGCCAACAAAGGTCCTTCTAGTCAAGGCTATGGTTTTTACAGTAGTCACGTATGGATGTGAGAGTTGAAAGAAAGCTGATCGCCGAAGAATTGATGCTTTTGAACTGTGGTGCTGGAGAAGACTCTTGAGAGTCCCTTAGACTGCAAGGAGATCCAACCAGTCCATCCTAAGGGAAATCAGTCCTGGGTGTTCATTGGAAGGACTGATGTTGAAGCCGAAGCTCCAATACTTTGGCCACCTGATGAGAAGAGCTGACTCATTTGAAAAAGTCCCTGATGCTGGGAAAGATTGAGGGCAGGAGGAGAAGGGCATGACAGTGGATGAGATGTTTGGATGGCATCACTGACTCAATGGACATGTGTTTGGGTAGGCTCTGGGAATTGGTGATGGACAGGGAGGCCTGGCGTGCTGCAGTTCATGGGGTCGCAAAGAGTTGAACATGACTGAGCCACTGAACTGAACTGAACTGAACCATATCAACATTCTAAGGTTTAAGAAATATATTATCAACATAAATGCAGAAAAGCCTTTTAAAATTTTCAACATACTTTCATGATTTCAGTAAGTAAGGATTACAAAAATAAATTTCTTAGTTTGATAAAGGATATTCTGATGGTTCATTTTGCATGTCACTTTGACTGTGTCAAGGGATGTCTAGATTAAATATCATTCTGGGTTTGATGTGAGGGTGTTTCTAGATAAGATTAGCATTTGAATTAGCGGACTCAGTGAAGTAGATTGCTTCCCTCCCAGTGTGGTGGGCATCATCCAATCCACTGAGGGCCTAAATAGGGCAAAAAGGTGAAAGAGAAGGAATTTATGCATTTTGCTTACTGCCTGTTTTCTTGAGCTGAGCTCAGTCTCTTCCCTCCCTTGAACTGGAATTCACACTGCTGGCTCCCCTGGTTCTCAGGCCTTTAGACTCAGACTGTAATTACACCACTAACTTTCCTGGGCCTCCAACTTGCAAACAAAAGATCATGGAATTTTTTTCAGCCTCTTTAATTGCATAATCCAATTCCTCCAAATAAATAAACAAACATATATATATATGTGTGTGTGTGTGTGTATGTATATACATATATATATATAAAGTGAAAGTCATTCAGTCGTATCCGACTCTTTGTGACCCCATGGACTATACAGTCCATAGAATTCTCCAGGCCAGAATACTGGAATGGGTAGCCTTTCCCTTCTCCAGGGGATCTCCCCAACCCAGAGATCGAACCCAGATCTCCCACATTACGGGTGGATTCTTTACCAGCTGAGCTGCAAGGGAAGCCCATATATATATGATATATATATCTATATCTCCTATTGCTCCTGTTTCCTTGAAGAACTCTGACTAATACAATCATCTGCCAAAATACATACATACATTCATTCATACATATATACAAGCAAAATCATGGCTGACATAACAGTGTTGAAGCTCGAATGTCTTCCTTTTAAGATCAGGAACAAGGCAAGGATGTCCACTCTCACCACTCCCATTCAAAATCATACTGGAAGTCCCAGGTAATGCAATAAAATAATACAAAGAATTAAAGGGAGTACAGGTTGGAGAGGAAGAAATAAAACCTTATTTTCACACATGATTTTCTACATAAAAATATCAAGGAATTGACTAAACAGCACTTGTCACTAACAAGTATTAGTTTAGTCACAGTCTGGATGGCGTCACCGACTCTGTGGACATGAGTTTGAGTGAACTCCAGGAGTTGGTGATGGACAGGGAGGCCTGGCGTGCTGTGATTCATGGGGTCGCGGAGAGTCGGACACAACTGAGCGACTGAAATGAACTGAACTGAACTGAAACACAGTTTAAACACACACTATGTTTAGTATAGTCGTAGAATACAAAGTCAAAAATGCCTAGGATTAGCAACCTCAAAACTAAAAACACTAAAGAAAGCATCAAAGATTGAACAATGGAGAGATAAATCATGTTCGTCATGAATTGGAGAACTCAATATCATTAGGATGTTAATTCTCCCCAGACTGATCAATAAGATAATTACAAACTCAGTCAAATTCACAGCAGGATATTTTGCAGATACTGACAAGCTGATTATAAAATTTATAGGAATAAGCAAAGGAACTAGAAGAACAAGTTTGTTTAAAAAAAAGAAAAATATTAAATTTAACATATGATTTGATTTCAAAATTTATTTTAAAAGTCACAGTGATAAATACAGTGTAGTATTGGTGGACAGATACAGACACAGGTCAATGCAACAGAATACAGAGTGAAGAAATAGGTCCATATGCCTATGGTCAAATGACTGATGGAAGTGCAAAGCTGATCTGGTGGAGAAATAATAGTCTATTATACATATGGTGGTACAACAAGTAGATACACATATGCAAAATGCTGAACTCAATGCATTCCTCACACCTTGCACAAAAAAGTCATTCAAATTAATACAGAGCATATATATAAAAACTAAAATTATAAAACACAGAAGAAAATGCTAGAGAAAAATTTTGTCCTGTGCATTAGACAAAGGAATTTTAGATACACCAAAAGTACAATCCATACAAGAAAAGTTATAAATTGACCTTATCAAAATATAAACTTGGCCCTGTTAAGAGAATGAAAAACAAGCCACACACTGGGAGAAAATATTTGCCAATCCTGTATTTGATGAAGGACTTGACCCAGAATAGCTAAAGAATTCTGAAAATTTGATAATAAGAAAACAGAAAATCCCATTTAAAAACTGGGATAGAAACTCAAATTAACACTTCACCCAAGTAGACTATGGATTCAAATAAGCACATAATAAAATGCTCAACATCATTACTCATCAAGGATATGCATATTAAAACTACAACCATACATTACATGCCTATTAAAATGGTTTTAAAATACTATTACTGTCAAGTGCTGATGAGGATAGAGAGCAACCCATACACTCATACCTTGCCTGTGAGAGTGAAAAATAGCACAGTCACTTTGGAAAGCAGCTTGCCAATTTGTCATTTATCTAAATATTAATGATCCAGCAATCCCACGCCTAGGTATTTATCCAAGGGAAATGAAACTTATGTTCACACAAGAACCTATATAAATGGTTTAGCATCTTTGTTCATAATTGCTGAAAACTAGAAGCAACTCAGATGTGCTTCATTTCATATACGGATGAGCCATCTCTGGTGCATTCATTTAACCTAATGTTAATCAGTGATAAAAAGGCAATGGCATGGGTAACTCTAAGATGATGCCATTATATGATATTACGGACCAGGACAAAGTGATGATTGCTGGTTGGTGATAAATTAGCGATTGCCAGTTTGGGAGCTGGTGGAGAGATTAACCTCCAATGAGAGGCATAAGGGAATTTTCTGGTGTTAGTGAGGGAGCTGCTCTCTAGCTTGATTATGGTAGTGGTTGCACAACTCTATGTATTTATCAAAGCTCAAAGAACTGAGCATCAGAATGAATGATTTTTATTGTATGTAATTAACAAAATATTTTAAAATAACCTGTTTGGAAGAATCTTTAATTACACGGGAAGTTTTCATTTAAAATCAAGAAACAAAAGTATTTCCCAATTGTGTAAAGAAAGAAAATCAATAGGAAAAAAAAATACTTCAAAACATTAGCCACAGGAGGTATCATGTCAGGATGGACAATTTACGGATGAATGTTATTTTCTCTTTTCTTCTTATTTTTTCCTAAACAAAGAACATATATTGCTTTGAAAATCAGAGAAAAATAACCAATGCTATTTAAAATGAATGATCATGGCTAATTACTATATGTTAGATTTTTCTGCATAAATGATCCTATAGATTTTTCAAATACATACTCATAAAGCTAAATCAATCCTCTCTCTGACCCCAAATCTTCTCTTCTATTTATCGCTGCTGTCTCAGGAAAGGCTCATTGTCCATCCAGTCTCCCATTTCCCCAGACTAAAACTGAGCACAAGCCCTCCCTATTTTACATCTACCCTCCCTACTCTACACACCTTCCAAATTTCCTGTTGCTTTAACCTCCAATTATCGCTGAATTCACTTATTTCCACCTCTACTGATACTGCCCTTGACTAAATATTTTTAACTAGAACACTGCAACATTCTCCTATTTCATTCCTCTTTGCTTAAAGTGACCTTTTGCCAATTCAACCTCCATTCTGCTATTAAAGGAATCTTTGTAGAAAACAAGTATGACTATACAGTTGTTATTCTTAAAACATATTGGTAGCTACCTATATGTTACCTGTGAAATGAAGTTCAAACTTCCTAATGTGATGTACAAAGTACTTAATTACATTAAATATGTCACTAATATCATAATTAAATTAATAAATGAATGGGCAAATCGAACATATTATACTTGGAAGATGTATTTGCAGAAGATATGATACAAACTGGCTTCCCAGGTGGCACAGTGGTAAAGAATCTGCCTGCCAATCCAGGAGATGCAGGAAACATGGGTTTGATCTCTGGGTGGGGAAGATCTCCTGAAGTAGGAGATGGCAACCCACTTCAAAATTCTTGCCTGGAACATTCCATGGACAGAGGAGCCTGGCAAGCTACAGTCCAAGGGGTACAAGAGTGTCAGCTATGACTGAGCATGCACACACATGATAGAAGACTTCTTTTGGTCTCTTCAGCCCTATTCTCTTTACCCACCCCTCGACGTAGAAGTTTCTGTTTTGTTTCAGGAAGGAGTTGAGACCACAATATGAAATTTCTGCCAGAAGAGGTTCTGTTCTCAGGAAAATCAGTCAGTTCAGTACTTATCTATACTCTGGTCATTTCAACTTTCTCCCCTCAGGACTTAATGGGGAAGGAGATCCAGAAACAGATTTACACATGGATTGTCCATTGTCAACATTCACACCTCTCTAAGCACTCTCATGATGAAACTAAAGAATAACAAAAATGTATTTTCTGTGTGAAGGGAAAAATTAAGGTGGCTATGTGCTTTAATATTCTACTTATAATGATGTGGCATTTATACTTTGGCCTATTAAAACAGCATTTCACATACTTATTTCCATTTGCAGTCATGTGATCCAATGAGATCATCATTAAAACTTTGTTACTGTAAGGTATTATAATAAATCAAATCCTGTTTCTTTGTATTATATGTTTAGACTTCACTGTAGATGTAGATACAAAAGATATGTGCTTATCAAAATTAGATGTGGTTTCAAGGCATGAAATACACCCAAATCAACATTCTTCCCATTAGAATGGAATTTCGATTCCAGGATCCCCACTGTGGCTTTTCCCTTACTGAATGCTAAACCTGGAATAAAAGACATTCTTCTCTACTACACAATCCTTGGAAGACTTTGTGGTGGTCATCTCAAAACATGTGCTTTCCCAGGAAGTAGTGTGTTCACAATGGTAGGTGAAAAGCTCATATGTAATCCACTGGACTTTGTTTAATTCAAACAATTTTATTGTGTTTTATCAACAAATAATATTTTGTTATCCAGTTAAATTTTACATGTGATCTTTTCTATTATAGTCTCTTTTGTTTATTTAGCAAAAAGAAAAGTAATAAGCAAAAGATCAATATATGCATATAGAGTGAAGATTAATTCAAGTGAATTTATTCTGGCACAGATTTTTAACTTGTGAAGTAGGATTATAATTATACCATTGTCATAATATTATGTTAAAATGTAGGCTGTGGATTATTTTAATGTGTATTTTTTAAATAATAACAATTATTAGTTTTGAAGTCAGAAAAACCTAAAGAAAACAAAATGGCAAACAACTATAATAAATAAATAAATTTAAAACTAATACATTTATTATTGAAGAATGTTCAAATACTACAATAAAAAGTATATAATGAAATGTAAAAAATACTCCTCTTTCTCCACCTACAGTTTATTACTCAAAATATAATCACAGTTAATATCTTCTGATATTCTCAGAATAATATTTCTTCAAAAGAAATATACACTCTATTGCACTTTAATATTTATGTCCCTACCATTTGGCTTATTAATATACTTCTTTGTTTTGTTGCTAGTGGTTCTAGTTTATAGTTTTCATGTATCACAGTCTACACTAAATAATATTAGGCCATATCATGTATATTTCTCCCATCCTGTCTTTTTATTCTTATCATACATTTCTTCACATGTTATAAAGTTTTATTATCTTTGTTTAAAATAATCAACTGTCAAAGAAATTAAAAATGAGAAAAATGTCCATTATATGTGCCCACATTCTTTCAGTGTTTTTCTTTCTATTAAATCAATCCAAATTTCCACCTAGTATAACTTTTTTAAACTGAAGTTAAAAATAGTGCAAATTTACTATTAATTCTTTCACCTTCTATTTGTCTATAAAAGTATTTCCTCTTCCTTCATATTTGAAAGATACTTTTGCCAGGTACAAAATGCTATGCTGACAGATTTTTTTCACTCAGAATTTTAATGATGTCACTGCCTTGTTTTCTGTCTTGCAAAATTTCTGGCAAGAAATCATTTGTGGTTTGCTCATCTGAATGCAATGAATCTTTTCCTCTAGCTCTTTCAAAATTTTCTCTTTGTTATTTGTTTTCAGCAATCTGATTATAATTTTTGGTGTGGTTTTCTCCAGCTCAGTTTCATTGATTGTGTTTAATATGTGGATTTGTAGTTTTCACATTTTTAGCCATTATTTTTCAGACATTTTTCTACACCCCCACCCAGTTACACATAAGTTGAACTACTGTATCGCATTCAATTGCTCACCTCTGTTGGGTCCATTTTATTCATGTTCCTCTTTTTGTTTCATTTTAAGTAGTTTTCATTGGCATGTCTTCAAATTCATTGATCTTTTCTCCCGCAGTGTCTGAACTCTTGTTAATCCCATCTGTAATGTATTCATTTAGATGCATTCATGCTCAGTCGTGTCTGACTCTGCAAGCCTGTGGACTGTAGCCTGCTAGACTCCTCTGCCCTAGGAATTTCCCAGCAAGAATACTAGAATGTGTTATCATTTCCTTCTTTAGGGGATCTTCCTGACCCAGGGATATACCTTGCATCTCCTGCATCTCCTCCATTGGCAGGCAGGTTCTTTACCATGAGCCACCAGGGAAGCCTGGACTGACTTATGCCCCACCAAAAACTATATATTTAAATAACAACCCCTAGTACCTCAGATTGTGACTGTAATGGGAGAAAAGGTCTTTAAAGAAGAAACAAAAGTTAAATGTGGTCATTGAGAGAGGGCCTAAACAAATATAATTGGTGTCCTTTTAAGATAAAACTAGGACACAGAGGAAAGACTATGTGAAGAAAGCAGAAGTTTGTTATCCATAAGGTAAAGACAGCAAGGCCTCACAATGAAACCAGCTTTGCCAACACCTTGATCTTGGACCTCTAACCTCTTTTAAATAAACTTCTCTTCTTTAAGTCACTTTGTTATGGTAGCCTTAGCAAAGTAATACACCATCTAATCTATCTTTTTCGTTTCAAGTATAGTATTCTTTATCTGTAGATGTTCTGCTGAGGTTTTACAAATATTCCATTTCTTTCCTCATCCTCTTCCAATTTTCTTCTATGTTCCTGAATGTGTGGAACATAGTTATATCTGTATAATGCCCTTGCCTCCTAATTCTGTCATCTGTGTTATTTCTGGATCCGTAGCCATTGCTTGATTTCTTTCATTACAGGTCATATTTTCCTGCTTCTTTGCATGTCTGATAATTTTCCATTGGAAAATATATATTTTGAATGTTAATGTTTCATTTTCTTGGATGTTGTTATATTCCATTCATGCTTGGCTTTGTGGTTGCATGTTTTTAACTTATTTAGAGTCATTTGTACCGACTTTGACATTTGTTTATCAGGCTTGGTCAGGTCCAGAGCAACTCATAGTCTAGGATATTTCAGCTCAAGTATGAAGTATCACTTCAGTTCACTTGCTCAGTCATGTCCAACTCTTTGCGACCCCATAGACTATAGCACGCCAGGCTTCCCTGATCATAATCAACTCCCCCAGCCTAATCAAACTCATTGAATCGGTGATGCCATCCAACTATCTCATCCACTGTCATCCCCTTCTCCTCCCACCTTCAGTCTTTCCCAGCATCAGGGTGTTTTCAAATGAGTCAGTTCTTCACATCAGGTGGCCAAAGTATTGGAGTTTCAGCTTCAGCATCAGTCCTTCCAATGAATATTCAGGACTGATTTCCTTTAGGATGGACTGGTTGGATCTCCTTGCAGTCCAAGGGACTCTCAAGAGTCTTATCCAACACCATAGTTCAAAAGCATCAATTCTTTGGTGCTCAGCTTTCTTTATAGTCCAACTCTCACATCCATACATGACTACTGGAAAAACCATAGCTTTGACTAGACAGACCTTTATTGGCAAAGTAATGTCTCTGCTTTTTAATATGCTATCTAGGTTGGTCATAGCTTTTCTTCCAAGTAGCAAGCGTCTTTTAATTTCATGGCTGCAGTCACCATCTGCAGTGATTTTGGAGCCCCCCAAAATAAAGTATTTCACTGTTTACACTGTTTCCCCATCTATTTGCCATGAAGTGATGGGACCAGATGCCATGATCTTAGTTTTCTGAATGTTGAGACTTAAGCCAACTTTTCACTCTCCTCTTTCACTTTCATCAAGAGGCTCTTTAGTTCTTCACTTTCTGCCATAAGGGTGATGTCATCTTCATATCTGAGGTTATTGATATTTCTCCCAGCAATCTTGATTCCAGCTTGTGCTTCGTCCTGTCCAGGATTTCTCATGATGTACGCTGCATATACGTTAAATAAGCAGGGTGACAATATACAGCCTTGACATACTCCTTTCCCATTCTGGAACCAGTCTGTTGTTCTATGTCCAGTTCTAACTGCTGCTTCTTGACCTGCACACAGATTTCTCAGAAGGCAGATAAGGTGGTCTGGTATTTCCATCTCTTGAAGAATTTTCCACAATTTGTTGTGATCCACACAGTCAAAGGCTTTGGCATAGTCAATAAAGCAGAAGTAGATGTTTTTCTGGAATTCTCCTGCTTTTACAATGATCCAGCAGATGTTAGCAATTTGATCTCTGCTTCCTCTGCCTTTTCTAAATCCAGCTTGAACATCTATCTGGAAGTTCACAGTTCGTGTACTGTTGAAGCCTGGCTTGGAGAATTTTAAGCATTACTTTGCTAGCGTGTGAGATGAGTATAATTGTGTGGTAGTATAATTTGAGTATTCTTTGGCATTGCCTTTCTTTGGGATTGGAATGAAAATTGACCTTTTCCAGTCCTGTGGCCACTGCTGAGTTTTCCAAATTTGCTGGCATATTGAGTGCAGCACTTTCACAGCATCATCTTTCAGGATTTGAAATAGCTCAACTGGAATTCCATCACCTCCAGTAGTTTTGTTCGTAATGATGCTTCCTAAGGCCCACTTGACTTCTCATTCCAAGATTTCTCGTTCTAGGTGAGTGACCACACCATCATGGTTATATTGGTCATGAAGATCTTTTTTGTATAGTTCTTCTGTGTATTCTTGCCACCTCTTCTTAACATCTTCTGCTTCTGTTAGGTCCACACTGTTTCTGTCCTTTATTGTGTCCTTCTTTGCATGATGTTCCTTTGGTATCTCTAATTTTCTTCTAGAGATCTCTAGTCTTTCCCATTCGATTGTTTTCCTCTATCTCTGCACTGATCACTGAGGAAGTGATCACTTTGATCACTCTCTTTGCAATTGTTTGGAACTCTACATTCAAATGGGTATATCCTTCCTTTTCTCTTTTTCCTTTCACTTCTCTTCTTTTTATAGCTATTTGTAAGGCCTCCTCATACAGCCATTTTGCCTTTTTGCATTTCTTTATCTTAGGGATGGTCTTGATCACTGCCTTCTGTACAATGTTACAAACAGTATGTCATGAATGAAATAGGAAAAACCTACCAAATCCCCCACATATTAAAAGATATTTCCACTTCGCTGCTGAAATCACAAACTCTACTCAGTCCCATATGAACTCCAAGAATTATTAAGCTTTTTGCCTTTCAGATGTTCCGTCCCCACCCTTGGGTAAACTTCTTCCTGTAGATGTTTAGGTTTGTACTCAACCAAACTTAAAGATGTCCAGCTACAGATATCTGGACTCCTGATATTGTGTAGTTCCTTTCTTTCTGGTACCCTGACTATAAATTCTAATCACCTTGACCTTATAAAACTATGGTCTCTGCCTCCTGAACTCAGTAAAATCTCCAGGTGTTGCAAGCTGAAAATTACCTCCAGCAGAAAACAAGAACTCATGATTCACCTACTTCATTTGTTTCCCTTCTCTCAAGGATCAAAGCTGTGTATGATCTGAGATCTACCTGTGGTCTGAAAAGCATTGTTTCACATAGTTTCTTCAGTTTTTCAATTTTTTTTTGTTTAGCTCTAACACAGAGCTTGTGGGATTTCAAGTCCCTGACCAAAGATCAAACCTGGGCCCCAGCAGTGAAAGCATCGAGTCCCAACCACTGGACTGCCAGGGAAATTTCCTCAGTTTTCCAACTGTTGAAGGATGAAGGGGTCATCTGCTATCACTTCATTATGGCTCAGAGTGGAAGTCCACATTTTCATTCTTAATTTTTCATAATATTATATTTAAACTAATCTGTGCAAAGTAGGTATACAATAGTCCATTGGATGAATGTAACGAACTGATCATTGAAACACATATTAAAGGACATTCAGATTATAGCTAGCATTTTACTATTTAAAATAATGTTGACTTTCCTGGTGGCACAGTGGATAGCAGTCTGCCTGCCAATGCACGGGACATGAGTTCAATCCCCGATCTGGGAAGGGCCCACATGCCCTGGAACAACTGAGTCCATATGCCACAACTGCTGAGCCCGTGTGCTGCAATTACTGAAACCCATGGACTTAGAGCCTATGCTCCACAACAAGAGAAGCCACTGCAGTGAGAAGCCTGAACACCGCAACAAAGAAAAGCCCCTACTCACCGCAACTAGAGAAAGACTGCGAAGCACTGAAGACCCAGTGCAGCCAAAGAAGAATAAATACATAATAAAAGAAAATTTGTTTAAGTGTTACAATACATATTCCCATGCTCCCAACACAAAAGTATTTTGTGCTATTTTATTTTGGGAGCCAACTTCCTAGAACAGGTTTTCTGGACCACAGGGTATGAATATTTTAAAATAAATATTTCAAATCTCCCTATAATAATCTGCAAAATTATCACTACCCCTAGTAGTATAAGAAAGCATAAATTTTCCCATACTTCCACCAGCATAAGAAAATTAACATTTACCAATCTGAGAGAAAAAGAATCATTTGTTTGGTTTTCATTTATTTGCTTATGAGGGAGATTGGGCATATTTTGTATTTTATCAGACATTTATTTTTATTTTTTGTCATTAACTATTTATATATTTGACCTTTTAAATGTGTATAAGCTAACTAGTGTAAAGCATTTGGTTTATGTCATATTTTTGCTACTTTTCTCACAATTTTATTTGTCTTTTATTTGTCTTTTAACTTTGAGTTATTTATGACATATAGAAGTTCTAAATATTTATGTAATATTTTCAAATTTTTAAAATATTTTCCACTTTTGGTTTTTGAGTTTTTAGGACTTCTCTGCAAGTCCTCCTCAAACATGCAATTTTTCATTTCTTTTGTAAAACTCTACAGCTTAATTTTTAAATTTTTGCTAATTTAAACTATTTTCTTGCAAAGAATAAAATAGAAATTCCAGATTTTTTTCCAAATAGCTATCAAGCTGTTTAACTCTATTGACACCCTTTCCCATCACTGATTTCACCAACCACATTTATTGTTAAAAATAAATATTTTTATGAACTTTATATTCATTGATTTATCTGGATATAAGTTTCTCTGTGTTATTAGATTAACTCCATTATTGTAAGTTGTTTAGTATCAATATGAGTTTTTTGAACTTCAGTTCAGTTCAGTTCAGTTCAGTCGCTCAGTCATGTCCGAGTCTCCACGACCCCATGAATCACTGCACGCCAGGCCTCCCTGTTCATCACCAACTCCCGGAGTTCACTCAAACTCATGTCCACAGAGTCGGTGATGCCATCCAGCCATCTCATTCTCTGTCGTCCCCTTCTCCTCCCGCCCCCAACCTTTCCCAGCATCAGAGTCTTTTCCAGTGAGTCAACTCGTCGCATGAGGTGGCCAAAGTATTGCAGTTTCAGCTTTAGCATCAGTCCTTCCAATGAACACCCAGGATCGATCGCCTTTAGAATGGACTGGTTGGATCTCCTTGCAGTACAAGGGACTCTCAGGAGTCTTCTCCAACACCACAGTTCAAAAGCATCGATTCTTCGGCGATCAGCTTTCTTCACAGTCCAACTCGTTCACATCCATACATGACCACGGGAAAAACCATAGCCTTGACTAGACGGACTTTTGTTGGCAAAGTAATGTCTCTGCTTTTTAATATATTATCAAGATTGGTCATAACTTTCCTTCCAAGGAGTAAGCGTCTTTTAATTTCATGGCTGCAATCAGCATCTTCAGTGATTTTGGAGCCCAAAAAAATAAAGTCTGACACTGTTTCCACTGTTTTTCCATCTCTTTCCCATGAAGTGATGGGACCAGATGCCATGATCTTTGTTTTCTGAATGTTGAGCTTCAAGCCAACCTTTTCACTCTCCTCTTTCACTTTCATCAAGAGGCTTTTGAGTTCCTCTTCACTTTCTGCCATAAGGGTAGTGTCATCTGCATATCTGAGATTATTGATATTTCTCCCAGCAATCTTGATTCCAGCTTGTTCTTCTTCCAGCCCAGCGTTCCTCATGATGTACTCTGCATATAGGTTAAATAAGCAAGGTGACAATATACAGCCTTGACGCACTCCTTTTCCTATTTGGAACCAGTTTGTTGTTCCATGTACAGTTCTGACTGTTGCTTCCTGACCTGCATACAGGCTTCTCAAGAGGCAGGTCAGGTGGTCTGGTATTCCCATCTCTGTAAGAATTATCCACAGTTTATTGTGATCCACACAGTCAAAGGCTTTGGCATAGTCAATGAAGCAGAAATAGATGTTTTTCTGGAACTCTCTTGCTTTCTCCATGATCCAGCGGATGTTGGCAATTTGATCTCTGGTGCCTCTGCCTTTTCTAAAACCTGCTTGAACATCTGGGAGTTCACGGGTCACATATTGTTGAAGCCTGGCTTGGAGAATTTTGAGCATGACTTTACTAGCGTGTGAGATGAGTGCAATTGTGCAGTAGTTTGAGCATTCTTTGGCATTGCCTTTCTTTGGAATTGGAATGAAGACTGACCTTTTGCAGTCCTGTGGCCACTGCTGAGTTTTCCAAATTTGCTGGCATATTGAGTGCAGCACTTTCACAGCATCATCTTTCAAGATTTGAAATAGCTCAACTGGAATTCCATCACCACCACTAGCTTTGTTCGTAGTGATGCTTTCTAAGGCCCACTTGACTTCACATTCCAAGATGTCTGGCTGTCGGTCAGTGGTCACGTTATCGTAACTATCTTGCTCGTGAAGATCTTTTTTGTACAGTTCTTCTGTGTATTCTTGCCTTACGTTCATTAATTTTCTGGATATATATTTCTTCTATATTATTTCCACATAGTTTCACATAAGTGTCAATATTTGATAGAACTGATTCTTATCAGTCTCTACCCACTTTTAAAAAATACCATGGATATTGGGACAAACATTTTTGCAAATGAACTTTACATTTAAATAAAATTTTTATATTAATCTATCAAAATTTACACCTTGTAATTTGAGTTGTGTTATCTTGGTAAGGAATATGTCTGCAATGCAGAAGACCGCCTGCAGTGCTGAAGGCCTGTGTTTGATCCCTCAGTTGGGATGATCCCCTGGAGAAGGAACTGGCAATCCACTCCAGTATTCTTGTCCGGGAAATTCCATGGAAAGAGGAGCATGGTGGACTATAGCCATGGGGTTGCAAGAGTTGGATGCAACTTAGCGACTAAACCACCAACAACCATCAAAGAATAAAGTTTAAGATTCCATTTACTTTAGGTTTCCCTTACATTCCTCAAAACATTGTAAACTGTTCCAAAAATAATGCTATATGATAACATACTAATAATAATATATATATTCTGCTAAGCTTATTCCTTTATATTCTGACTTTCTTATATCTATATCAATCAGGGAAAGCTAACTTCTATGACAAGAAATTTCAAATTCTCAGTGAGTTATAAGAATAAAAGCTTATTTCTTTTTCACAATACAGTACATACCAAGGTGGAGATCGGCTTTCTATAAAGGGATTCAGAGACCCAGATTCCATCCATCTTGTGGCTCTTCCTTGGATTCAAACAAATCTTCAGTATCTGTGGAGGGATCGAGGCAAGATAGGAAGTGTAGGAGCTCATGGGAAAATAGTTGGTTGCAGGTCTAAAAATAGCATACATCACTTCTGTGCACATTCCATTGATTCAAAAGAGACACAGATGTATAGATCAGTCTTTGGGACTCTGTGGGAGAGGGTGAGGGTGGGATGATTTGGGAGAATGTCATTGAAACACGTATGTTGTCATATGTGAAATGAATCACTAGTTCAGGGTCAATGCATGTTATAGGATGCTTGGGGCTGGCATGCGGGGATGACCCAGAGGGAGGATAAAGGGAGGAGGGAGGTGGGAGGGGGGTTCAGGAGGGGGAACTTATGTAAACCCGGGGTGAATTCATTTCAATGTATGGCAAAACCAACCAATATAATATTGTAAAATAATTTGCCTCCAATAAAAAATAAATTAACTACAAAAAAAAAAACTAATCATATAGCTCTACCCAGCAAAAAAGATGGGAGATGTAGCCCTCCTCTGGGTCTAAGACGAAAACAAAAATTTGGTAAACATAAACATAATGCCTGCTGCAATAATTATTGTAATGGGGAATTTTTCTACCTCTATTTTTTAAAAAAATCAGGAATGAATATCAGATTTTGTCAAATAACTTCTAATTATTTATTGAACTATATATTGAATTAATCAACAAATAAAAAGGATATTGTTGTTTTTTACCCTCATATTTAAGTGTATATATGTACTTACAAGGGCTTCCTTGGTGGCTCAGCGGGCAAAGAATTCACCTGCAATGCAGGAGACCCAGGTTTGATCCCTGGGTCAAGAAGATCCCCTGGAGAAGGAAATGGCAACCCACTCCAATATTCTTGCCTGGACAATCCCATGGAAAGAGGAGCCTGGAAGACTACAGTCCATGAGGTCACAAAGAGGTGGACACAACTGAGTGACTAAGCATGATGTGCATACAAATATAAGTATACATCTTTATGAGTTAAAATTTACACTTAGCATAACACACATATTTAAAGTATGTATTTGATGAGTGTTTTGACATATGTACACACTATAAAACTATCATCACAATCTAGTTAGTGAAGGTTTCCATCACCTCAAAAGTTTCCTCATCTCCTTTTGTAATCCGTAATCCATCCTCCCTCCCACTGAGCTGCTTCAAGCCCTTTGTCAAAAAGCAATGCACTTACATGTATGTATTTCGGGACTGTATTCCACTCTGTTGATTTATACATCTATCTTTTTGTTAAAACCACATTGTATTTGCTGAAGACTCATAATAAATCTTGAAATCACATGGTGTAAGTCCTCCAACACTGTTCTTCTTTAAAATTGTTTTGTCTAGTTGCTACCTTTCACATTTCCATATAAATTTGAGAAATAGCTTGTCAGCTCTTACAAAAAAGGCCTTTTAGAATTTTGATGGAGACTGATGAATCTGACAGATGAAAACTGTCAGTTGGGGAGAACTGTCATCTTAACAATGTTGAGTCTTCTGATCTCTGGGGAGAGTATTCTGTCTGTTTATTAGATCTTAATTTATTTCTCTCAGCAATATTTTGTAGCTTTCAGTGCATAGGTGATAGAAAGTTGCTTTATCAAATTTATAACTTTGAATTCCATATTTTAAGTTAACATAATTGCATTGGCCTTTCATTTTCTGATTTTTCTTTGCTAATATATATAGATGGGGCTTCCCAGATGGCTCAATGGTAAAGTATCTGCCTGCAATGCAGGAGACCGAGGTTCTATCCCTAGGTCGGAAAGATCCCCTGGAGAAAGAAATGGCAACCTACTCCAGTATTCTTGCCTGGGAAATCCCATGGATAGAAGAGGCTAGCTGGCTATAATCCATGGGGGTCAAAAGATTTGGACACGATTTAGTGACTAAACAATAATGTATGTAGACATTGCATTCTGCAATATTGCTAAACTGATCTATTTGTCTTAAACACCTTACTTATAGGTTTCTTGGGATTTTCTACATAGATGATAATATGTTCTGTGAATAAAGATGGCTCTTTTTTCTTTCTGTACAATCTCTACAGTTTTTTATTTTTCTTCCTGACTGAATGAAATGGCTATGACCTATAGTAAAATATTAAATAGAAGAAATAGAAATGAACAAACTATTCTTATTCTTAACCTAAGGGGAAAACATTCAGTGTTTCATCATTAAGTGTAATATTAGTTGTAAATTTTTCAGGAAACCCTTTATCAAGTTGAGAAATTTCCATTTTTTACCTAGGTTCTTGAGAGTCTTCATCATGAGTGGATGGTTAATTTTGTTAAAGGCCTTTCCTGCACCTACTGAACGATCATATAGTTTTTCTTTCTCACTTAGATAATTATGTGAATTACATTGATCTATTTTTAAATGTTCAATCCAACTTGCATTCATGAGATAAATCCTACTTGATCTTTTCCCCCCTCAAACATTATTTACTCTCACATGTCAATTATTATTAGCTATACCCCACTACCCTAGGCCCAGACCTTGTATAAAACCTACAATGAACCTTATGAAATATCTATAAAAATCCTTGCAGGCATGTTTATAAGTACTTGAGTCTATAAGTTCCTTTGAATATTTTCTTTTACTTTCATGATGTTTGGAGGAGAAAATATGGCCCTGTAGGTACAAGCAGGAGAGAAAAGGAAAAAGGAAATAAACACAAGGAAGTGAAATTCTACTTTAAAATACAACCCTGCCTCAGTATATTATACAATAGTAATATATGTATTAAAATCAGAATAAAATAAAATATAAAAATAGTGTAATACATATATTGGCCATACCTAACAGATACATCGGAGAAGGCAATGGCAAGCCACTCCAGTACTCTTGCCTAGAAAATCCCATGGATGGAGGAGCCTGGTAGGCTGCAGTCCGTGGGATAGCTAAGGGTCGGACACGACTGAGTGACTTCACTTTCACTTTTCACTTTCACACATTGGAGAAGGAAATGGCAACCCACTCCAGTGTTCTTGCCTGGAGAATCCCAGGGACGGGGGAGCCTGGTGGGTTTCCGTCTAAGGGGTCACACAGAGTCGGACACGACTGAAGTGACTCAGCAGCAGCAGCAACAGATACATACTCAGATTTATTTAGAGACCATGAGACTGTATACAGCTTTACCTAACAATCTTTCCTGTCCTTCTTTAACTTTGTTTCAGCTTTTGATTCTTTAAATACTATTAACCATTTTAAGTATACAGTTCAATAATGTTAAGTATATCCACAATGTTGTGAAATATATCACTAGAATTTTTTCAGAAAACAAAATTTGAAACTATATTCATTAAGCAACTCCTTTCTCCACCCCACCCCCAACTCTTGGTAATCATCATTCTACTTTTTGCTCCTATGAATTTGAGTATTTTAGATACCTTATATATGTTAATTAAACAGTATCTATCTTTTGGGGCTTCCTTGGTGGCTCAGACATAAAGAATCCACCTGCAACAAGGGAGACCTGGGTTCAATCCCTGGGTTGGAAAGACCCCCCGAAGGAGAGCATGGCAACCCACTCCAGTATTCTTGTCTGGAGAATCCCATGGACAGAGGATCCTGGTGGGCTGTAGTCCATGAGGTTCCAAAGAGTCTGACATGACTGAAGCAACTGAGCGTGCACGTACAGCCTTGATAGCTAAAGCTGTAGCACTCACTGAATATGAATTATTTACAGGTAGTAACTGTGGTCTCCTTTAAAAAAAAAAGACCATGTTGGTTTGGACCATCAATGTATACCTAGAGCCTAGCAGACAGAAGACACTTAAAATCTATCGATTACTGAAGTAAATAAAGAGAAAGAACAAGATAAATAGCAGACTGAAAGAGTTATAAGTGAAAGATGTTTCAGTTAGTCATGGATGCATTCCAGTGTTAGGTCCTGGGTCCTTGAGAAACATTAATGGAGGAAGGATGGAAGTGAGCCCTGAAGGCCCCTTAGATAGCTAAATAAGAGCCTGGGGAAGGAGTTTCAACCCGGCAAGAACTGAAATCTGATCCTGTGATGGAGCCTGGCATTGACTCTCCAGGGATGTCAGGTCTGAGGCCCAATGGCTCCTCTTGAGCTTTCCTTTAGCCTCAGAAATGGGGAGATATTTGTGAAGATTTTATAATACTGCTCTTTTGAAGATAGTTCAAGGTTCCAAAAGTTACATATGTTAAAGCTCTGGGAGGATAATAGTGCTGGGAGACTTCAGGATTTGCAGATGAGGAAAACAGGGATAACATCTATAGGCTTGTATTTGACAGGACACTTATATTAACTACCTGAATATTCTACAGCCATGCTTATCACTCTGACTCTGCATCAGAATCACCAGGGAGATACTGAAAAACTGCAAAATTAATTGACTCTGAATGAACTGGTGCAGGACCCAGGCACTGATATTTTTTGAAACTCCCAGATGGTCTTTAGGTTAAGTGTACTGGTGGATCTTCAGAAATAATACATTGTGGATTATGAGTTTTGTGGCTGACATAAGAGCTTTAGAGAAAGTACCTAGTGTTTGGGGGTAAGAATATCTGGAAAGCAGTGGCTTGATAAAGGAGAATGTTGGTCATTCTGCATAATTTTATGAGATATATTTCAAGTACTGGTATTTTCCACATCCTATAGAAGCTAATAGATTTGTGGAGAAAGCACAGATTCTACAGTCATATACCATGGATTAAAATTCAGTCTTGATCATTTACAAACTGACTTACTTTTAATAAGTTACTCAGCCTGATTTTTTATCATCTGTAAAGGGGAAATAATAATTTAAAAACCAAACAGTGACTGGGAAAGGAGGAATTGCTATAATGCCCAGGCTAATGCTACTTATTAAATTCTGAAAGGCCTTCCCAAGCTGAAGTCATTTTCGGTTTAGGGACTTTGTCCACAAATTTAATTCCAAAGTAAGAGACGAGATGGGCAAGAAGCACAAGGATAATGAGAAAGCAGAAACAAAAGGACATGGAGGCAGAAATCTGAAGTAAGAGCTCCATAATTCAAGGCTGAGGGATATGATGGGAGAGAAAAGAGGAATTTAGATACAAAGATGATTTGAGGATTAAAAAGATAACATGGCTTTCTCTGAGGCAGTTCAAAGATGAGGTAAATGGAAGTTACAGAGAACAGAAGAGCCATCACTCAAAAGCTGGGCTTTTTCTCTTCGTGAACTGCCTTGCAGGGCCACCATTTCCACATATCTCCCTATTTGTGTACAGAGCTCCATATTAATAATTGAAGACCATATATTGGATATTTTAAAAAGGTAAAGATTTCATCCTTTTCAATATGGCTTCAAATGAGGAAAAAATTTCTTTTCTAAATAGTGAAGTGAAATTTGCTCATTCATGTCTAACTCTTTGCAACCCATGGACTATATAGTCCATGGAATTCTCCAGGCCAGAATACTAGAGTGGATAGCCTACCCCTTCTCCAGCAGATCTTCCCAACCCAGGAATCGAACCGGGGTCTCCCACATTGTAGGCGTACTCTTTACCAACTGAAATATGAGGGAAACCCTTTCTAAATAACAAGGTCCCAAAACTTAAATATAAACAAGCCTCTAGAAAATAAACAAAGAAAATTTAGCCTTGCCCTCATGACCAGGAAGAAACCCAGACCAGGACAAAAGCAGTTGATATTTTCCAAAAGCTCACATCGCCAGCTTGGTTACCATAAAACAGGACACTATGTCTGTGAAATTGAAAATAAAAACAAGCATTCTCTAAAAATATATTATGACCTGTTCATTTCAGACGTCTACTTTTCATCAAAGTATTTGGTTGAAACTAATTTGACCTCCCATCTGTGAAATTATTGTTTTCCATGGCCTTGACCATATGACTATTAAATGGTGATTTTAGTTTCATCACCTTCTTTATCATAGTTTAATATCAGTGTTTTATTATCTATGTAGAAAGTAAGACAGAGAACTGTAACTACATTCATCACATTTCTGCTATGAGAAAGCATTTAATGAGCTTCACATGAAATGCTACCTTAAGGAAATGTCACAGTGAAAACTGTACCGTCGCTTTGAATACATAAACTCTCCCACCAAAACAACAAAAGCAGGTACACTTTGAGTATCGTCACTGATACTGGCATCATTATGACCGCTGTTTGGTGGTCCTGTCTCCTCATCCATGCACTGCTCCCGGTTAGCACTAAATAATCACACAACTCAATATACACACTCAGTAGTCAAAAAGGATTTCATTGAGTATGAAAGTCCACCCTGCAATTACACTCATACCCTTAACGTCCTGCTTATTTGTTATCTGCCTGCCACGTCTTACACTTCAAGCTCTCAAGCTTAAAAACATTAAATGAAAGTTTTTCTATTCCCCACCTTCAAGATATTTTGGGAGAGGTGATAATATTCAAGAATATTATATGATACATGTTGTCTTTCCTTTCACTTGGCTAGAGGAAAACAAAAGATAGAAATTTAAAGGAGGGAAAAATTAGATAAATAATGCCATTAAAGTAGATTTCAGGTAGGATATCAGCTGAGTCTCCAGAAATAGACATCACCCCAGCCCCTCCACGTGGTTTGGGGCATGGACAGTGTACAGAACCTAGGAGCTAGCTGGAATGCTAGCTCTCTGACACAGCTTTCTCTGACTCTGCTGTTGACCCGCAAAATAGGTCAGACTCTGAGGCACACCAGTAGCATGCATATAATCATTACAGGAAATTTATGAGTTATTTACTCAGCAAGCTTGGAAATATCAAAGGGTGAATTTGGCTCTTATTAGCATGAAGCTTTTTAAAATGACACTCAGGAAATTCTTTTCTGCTCTTTTATTTGCAATTCATCTCCTGAGCACTTTTGTACCACCTCTTGAAATTACAGAACCACCCACAGATTCCATCCTCTTCTTTTAGACAAATATTGATTTTGCTTGTCCTTCTATGCCCAAGTATTCTAGGTGGGATGAAAATGAATGTCACATATCTCTTTCAGGCTGTAAGTACTTAAGTGTGAGATTCCCTAGGGTGCTGTGGCACTAGCAATGGAGTCAGTCATGCATCTTGGAAGGCAGGGTCCAGATATGGAGAGCAGCTTTATTATTTTTTGAGCTCTATTTTTTTTAATTGTCTAAGGCCCAGACATGATGATGTGGCATTAGGGCTGGGAATGCTGTCATACTGCTGAAGAGCCTCCCTTCCCAGGGCTCAGACAGTCTTCTGGAGAGTAAGCAACATCAAAGGGATTTGGGCTCTACTGCAGCGGTTCTGTGTGGCTTCTCTGGACAGAGGCCCCAGGCATGAGAGTTGGTCAGCTCAGAGTTGAAATGTGCTTTCTCATATACTGTCCACAATAGGGCCAGTTCTTCCCAGGAATCTATGCATCTCTCCTCCCAGTTGTGTGCGTCCACAGAAGCTATGGGAAGGGAGGATATACATGTCTCAGGAGTTAGCTTAGAGTTTGCAGAACTGACCCTTTCTCTTGGGAGACGGAGAAGGACAACAAAGGAAAAGGCCACAGAGAAGAGAAAATATGAAAATGAGCTCAATAAAAACATTCCAATACTAAAGCAGAACAAAAGGACACAAATCTTGCCCAGCAATGCAATTATTTGGAAGGATCTGAGGTACAGTGGAGGGTGGGCTAGAGTTAAGAAGGAAGTGAGATGAGTTTGATCTATCTTGGAAAAATCAATTAGCTTCTCTGGGTCTCCTAATGTGTTCCTTAATAACATTTGTGAAGTACTTTAGAGCTAACAGAATGTTTTTATACACCTTTTATCTTGTAATCATCACTGTAATGCCATGAAGTGAGAAGGAGGAGAAACATCAGTCAGCTGTTACTGACAGGTTCTGTTCTAAGCACTCTACTAAGTGTTCACTAATGAAGTAGCAACTGTTATTAAACCCATTTTGTAGAAGGGAAGTGGAGGTGAGTGGGGTTACCTAATACACCTAATGACACTCAGTAAGTCTGGACAGAATTTAAACTGAGTCACACTGGCTTGAGAGCCCCAAATCAAATGCATTATTATTGCTATGTTTGTGGACAATGATAAAAATATGATGAGAGAGAATCACTACAGAAAGAATTCTGCAGAAATCAAATTCTATTTTCTCAGCCTCTAAACTACTTTCTTCCTGTAAACAAAGCATTGTTGAGAGCTCCATGAATTCAAGTCAGTCAATCTCTGTAGTAAGTGGCATCAAAGAACTTGTGCACTTTCCAGAAGTACTTCATATTACCCAGAACGCTGGGGAAAGTCACTTCCAAGGCAGGAAGAAGGTAGGTGTTATTGTTATTACTCTCATTATTCAGTTGATTAATCTAAGGCTTCCTGTCCCTTACTCACACAAATATAATGAATGGGGTAAACAGCTATAATATAGCTAAATCTTGGTGATAACAAAACACAGTGTAATGTTCCAGAAACACCTTTGGGCCAAGTTAAATCCAGTATTTCCCTCTTATCACACTCCCTGGAAATTCAACGTGTAGGAGTCATTAAAATTCATAGAATACTCTGATTTTTCTCTTTCTTCTCACAGGATAGGATTGCCCTTCTCTGCTCCTTGAAGTTAGGCACAGCCATATGACTTAGTCAAATAGGAGCATAAGTGACATGTCATTTCTAAACAGAAGTTTTAAGAGTCAGTGTGTAATTAGACATGTTCTCCTCTTTTTCAATGTCATGGAGACCATTAAGGGTTTACATAGGGGTCCTAGGATGCTAAGTAAGGATATATGGAACAATATGTTCTGCTGACCTGCTTTAGATGTTTAATGTGAATGACAAATCATCTTTTACTGAGTTAAGTAAAATCATTGAGACTTGGGGACAGCTGTTAATACAGTGTAATCTAACCCTTCACGACTGATATACAGCCTTATGAGCCAGAGTTCAATGCAAGAACCAGAAAACACTCTACATATTATTTAAGCATAAACAGTATTAGTAAAGTGAATAAGGTGCTACAAAAATCACTGGAAGGCTTTAAAGAGAAGTATTTAGGCCAAAGAGTGCCAAACTATGGTCTTCAGGACAAAATCATCCCTGGCACTTGTTTTTATAAATAAAATTTTATTGGAACACAGTCATGCCAATTTATTAATATATTTTATATGGCTATTTTCAAGGTACAGCACAGTTGAGTAATTGCAACAGAGATTGTATGGTACACAAAGCCTACTCTTTGTTCTTTACAGAATTTTTCCTATCTTGTTTAGGCTACACTTTCTGAAATGGTTCCAACAAGATTCAGAACCTACCAACTTAGGAAGCTACTGCCTCTGAGACCACAGCTAGAGTTTTGCCAGAAGAAATAAAGCAATTCTGCCCACACTCTATCTGCCCAGAAATAGAAAGCTGAAGAACAGACACTGAAAAGCTGATTCATGAAAACCCTCCTATTTAACAGAGCTGTCAAAGATAGCATCTGCTTCACTTCTGCCTCCCAAAACATGTGTAAGTAAGTCTGATTGGTGGGACCCACTCCTAATCCAGAATTTGGGCTAGTTGACTGCAAGAAAAGTATTGAGTGAATTTTTTACCTTTCTAGCTTCTTTTCTAGAAGTACAATGAAAAAGGGACTGAATGAGCCAGTCCAGAGCATTTGGCTTATAGGAACTGTTTCCTGTTCTATTTCTGGAGAGTCCACCCCTTTATGACTACACAGGAATCCCTGAGACACCTGCTTCCTTATTTTAGCTAATTTGAGTACATTCTTTGTCATCATTAGAAAATAACTTGAAATAAAATTACCAAAAAAATGAGTACTATCTCAATTGTATAAAAATATACATTTTTGTATTCTTTGCATATTCACTTATGTATCATTCATTCATTTATGTACCATTAGTAGTTATCAGCTAACAAGTGGTTGATGAAGGTACATTACATTAAATTATTAAAGACCTTCTCAGTCTATCCATTTCTTCCTACATCAAATAAAATTCTCTCCATTTGAATTTTGGGTCAGTTAGTCTGGCCCTATCAGACCTAACATGTGACTATCAACTCTTAACTAGGTTTCCCTGACTCTGATCAGACTGGTCTGAATACTTACCTTCTGCTGTATAAACATACCTCTGTGTCTTCCCCAATGTTTTCTTCCGTTTCCCCTTTTCCTTCCCTCCAGCCATTCTAAATTCTTCAAAGTCAACTTCTAGAAGCAGTTGTCTAAATTTGTTGTCTCATTTCCACCCAGATATCCAGTTCTATCTGTCTATAAGACAGCAAGTCATCCAAATCATTAAATTCATGGACAATTCATGGACATTATAGTCCTCTTAATACTTGACCTCTCAGCTACATTTGAAACTGTCAACTGCTCCTTCCTTGTGGAAATTCCCTCTGCCCTCAGTTTCTGTGACAACACCCTTGCTTGGCATGCCCCTCTCACCTCTACTAGCAAGCTTCCTGTCTTTGATTGGGCTGCTGCTGCTGCTAAGTCACTTCAGTCATGTCCAACTCCGTGTGAACACACAGACGGAAGCCCACCAAGCTCCCCCTTCCCTGGGATTCTCCAGGCAAGTGGGCTGCCACAGCAAAATTCCACAGACTGGGTAACTTAGACAACAGAAAACAGAAAGTTATTTTCTCACAGTTCTGGAGGCTAGAAATCTGAGAGTAGTTGTCAGAAAATTCTGTTTGTGATGAGAGCTCATACATATACTCTCAACAAATTAGACAGCTACCTCTTTCTTATTCATTTTTTTATTCGATCAACAATTATATACTGAGCATCTGCTCTATGTGCTTGATATACATAAATTAAAACAAATGGATAAAGATGAAATGTGAATACGTGTGGAACTTTGTCTTATTAGGTGAAAAGAAACAACAAATATAATTAATAAACTACATGACATATTAGAAGGTGTTAGATGCAACAACAACAAAAAAGAAACAACAGAGCAGAGTAGGTGATCAGGATAGTTGAGACTGTATTCTGATTTTTAATAGGTTGATCAAGGTAATTATTGTAGAGTGGTTAACATTTGAGCAAGAAAGTGGCAGGAGGTAAGGAGTTATCCTTGCAAATACCTGGAAAAACTGTATTTAGACAGAAGAGCCAGAGTAAAGGTCTCTAGACAGGAGTGTCTAGCATGCTGTGGGAACTGTAAACAGGCCTGTGACTGGAACAGAGGAAACAAAGAGGATTAATACAGGCAATGGAGGTAGACACAACCTTGAGGCCAGACATGTCATGCCTTTCAGGCTACTGTAGGGCATTTAGTATTTAATGGAATCACTCTGGCTGCTGTGTTAAGAATGACTCATTGAGGGAAGGACAAAACCTGGGACACCAGTTAAGATGGCTTTTTCTGAGAAAGGAGAAAGGCTTAAACCAGGCTTGGAGTAGAGGAGGTGGCAAAAAATAGATTCTGAACATAGTTTGATGTTAGAGACAGCAGGATTGCTTGAACAACTGGATAGGAGGTGTTAGAGAAAGAAAAACTATAGATGAAATCAAAATGGATTTTGCTTGTCAACTTTTAGTGTTCCATTTTATTTTCTCTTTTGGCTTTTATTTTGTGTGATTTCGTTGTATTAATTTTATTCATTTCTTTAGGAATTACAATATGCACCCTTTATTTATCATAGTGTATTTAGAATTACTATTGTATCACTTCACAGGAATTGTTAAAACCTTTCAACAGTACAAGTCCATTTATTCCAGTCCTTTACATTTTGTTGTTGTTCAATCGCTCAGGCATGTCCAACTCTGCAACCCGAAGGACTGCAGCATGACAGGCCTCCCTGTCCTTCATCATCTCCCAGAACTTACTCAAACATGTCCACTGAGTCAGTGATGCCATTCGTCCTCTGTCGTCCCCTTTCTCCTCCTGCCTTCAATCTTTCCCAGCATCAGGGTCTTTTCCAATGAGTCGGCTGTTCACATCAGGTGGCTAAAGTACTGGAGCTTCAACTTCAGCATCAGTCCTTCCAATGAATATTCAGGGTTGATTTCCTTTAGGATGGACTGGTTTAATCCCCTTGCAGTCCAAGGGACTCTCAAGAGTCTTCTCCGATACCACCCTTCAAAAGCATCAGTTCTTCAGCACTCAGCCTTCTTTATTGTCCAACTCTCACATCCATACATGCCTACTAGAAAAATCATAGCTTTAACTATACAGACTTCTGTGAGCAAAGTAACGTCTCTGCTTTTTAATATGCTGTCTGTGTTGGTCATAGATTTCATTCCAAGGAGTAAGTGTCTTTTAATTTCATGGCTGAAAACACCATCTTCAGTGATTTTGGAGCCCAAGAAAATAAATTCTGTCACTGCTTCCATTTTTTCCCCATATATTTGCCATGAAGTGATGGGACCAGATGCCATGATCTTAGTTTTTTGAATGTTGAGTTTTCAGCCAGTTTTTTCAATTTCCTCTTTCATTTTCATCAAGAGTTTCTTTAGTTCCTCTTTACTTTCTGCCATGAGGATGGTGTCATTTGCATATCTGACGTTATTGATATTTCTCCCAGCAATCTTGATTCCAGCTTGTGCTTCATCCAACCCGGCATTACACATAATGTACTCTGAATATAAGTTAAATAAGCAAGGTGACAGTATACAGCCTTGACATACTCCTTTCCCAATTTGGAACAAGTCCATTGTTCCGGTTCTAACTGTTGCTTCTTGACCTGCATACAGGTTTCTAGGAAGGCAGGTAAGGTGGCCTGGTATTCCCAACTCTAAGAATTTTCCACAGTTTGTTTTTGATTCACACAGTCAAAGCCTTTAGCATAGTCAATGAAGTAGAAGTAGACGTTTTCCTGGAACTTTCTTGCTTTTTCTATGATCCAATGGATATTGGCAATTTGATCTCTGCCTTTTCAAATATAACTTGTATATCTGGAAGTTCTCAGTTCACAAACTCTTTCAGCCTAGCTTGGAGGATTTTGAGAATTACTTTGCTAGCTTCAAACTGTGTGATAGTTTGAATATTCTTTGGCCTTGCCCTTCTTTGGAATTGGAATGAAAACTGACCTTTTCCAGTCGTGTGACCACTGCTGAGTTTTCCAAATTTCTCCATATAGAGTGCAGCACTTTAACAGCATCATCTTTTAGAATTTGAAATAGCTCAGCTGGAATTCTATCACCTCCACTAGCTTTGTTCATAGTGATCATGGAGCACTGTAATCATAGGATCCACATGGATGACAGCCTTGTCTAACTCGATGAAACTATGAGCACTGCCATGTTGGGCCACTGAAGACTGATGGGTCATGGTGGAGAGTTCAGACAAGACTTTATCCACTGGCGAAAGGAATGGAAAACCACTTCAGCATTCTTGCCTTGAGAATCCCATGAACAGTTTGAAAAGGCAAAAAGATATGACAGTGGATGATGAACTACCCAGGTTGGTAGGCGTCCAATATACTACTGGAGAAGAACAGAGAAATAGCTCCAGAAGGAATGAAGACGCCCAGTGTCTGGGTGTGTCTGGTGGTGAAAGTAAAGTCCGATGCTATAAAGAAAGTACTGCATAGGAGCCTGGAATGTTAGGTCCATGAATCAAGGTAAATTGGAAATGGTCAAACAGAAGATGGCAAGAGTGAACGTTGACATTTTAGGAATCAGCGAACTAAAATGGACTGGAATGGGTGAATTTAATTCAGATGACCATTATATCTACTACTGTAGTCTAGAATCCCTTAGAAGAAATGGAGTAGCCCTCACAGTCAACAAAAGAGTCTGAAATGCAGTTCTTGGGAGCAATCTAAAAACAACAGAATGATCTCTATTTCTAAGGCAAACCATTCAATATCACAGTAATCCAAGTCTATGCCCCAACCACTAATGTTGAAGAACCTGAAGTTGAAAGGTTCTGTGAAGACCTACAAGACCTTCTAGAACTAACACCAAAAAAGATGTCATTTTCATTATAGAGGACTGGAATGCAAAAGTAGGAAGTCAGTAGATACATGGAGTAACAAGGAAGTTTGGTCTTGGAATACAAAATGAAGCAGGGCAAAGACTGACAGATTTTTGCCAAGAGAACATACTGGTCATAGCAAACACCCTCTCCCAACAACACAGGAGATGATTCTACACATAGACATCACCAGATGGTCAATACTGAAATCAGATTTACTATATTCTTTGCAGCCGAAGATGGACTACAGAAGCCGAAGCTCTATACAGCCAGCTAAAACAAAACCAGGAGCTACTGTGGTTCAGATCATGAACTCCTTACTGCAAAATTCAGACTCAAATTGAAGAAAGTAGGGTAAACCACTGGGCCATTTTGGTATGAAAGAGAAAGTGAGAGTTTCTCAGTTGTGTCTGACTCTTTGCGACCACATGGACTATACAGTCCATGGAATTCTCCAGGCCAGAATATTGGCATGGGTAGCCTTTCCCTTCTCCAGGGGATCTTCCCAATCCAGGAAACAAACACAGGTCTCCCACATTGCAGGCAGATTCTTTACCAGCTGAGCTACAAGGGAAGCCCAATTCAGGTATGTCCTAAATCAAATCCCTTATGATTATACAGTAGAAGTGACAAATAGATTCAAGGGATTAGATCTGATCAACAGAGTGTCCGAGAACTATAGATCAAGGTTCATAACACTGTACAGGAGACGATGATCAAAACCATCCCCAAGATAAAGAAATTTAAAAAGGCAAAATGGTTGCCTGAGGAGGCCTTACAAATAGCTGAGAAAAGAAGAGAAGTGAAAGGCAAAGGAGAAAAGGAAAGATATACCTATTTGAATGCAGAGTTCCAGAGAATAGTAAGGAGGGATAAAGAAAACCTTCCTAAGTGAATAATGCAAAGAAATAGAGGAAAACAATAGAATGGGAAAGACTAGAGATCTCTTCAAGAAAATTGGAGATACCAAGTGAACATTTCATGCAAACATGGGCAAAATAAGGGACAGAAATGATATAGACCTAACAGAAGCAGAAGATATTAAGAGGTGGCAAGAATACCCAGAAGAACTATACAAAAAAGATCCAGATAACCACAATGGTATGATCATTCACTTAGAGTCAGACATCCTGGAGTGCTAAGTCAAGAGGGCCATAGGAAGCATCACTATGAACAAAGCTAGTGAAGGTAGTAGAAATCCAGCTGAGCTCTATCAATTCCTTTATACTCAGTTCAGTTCAGTTCAGTCGCTCAGTCGTGTCCGACTCTCCGCGACCCCATGAATCACAGCACGCCAGGCCTCCCTGTCCATCACCAACTCCCGGAGTTCACTCAAACTCATGTCCACAGAGTCGGTGATGCCATCCAGCCATCTCATCCTCGGTCGTCCCCTTCTCCTCCCACCCCCAACCTTTCCCAGCATCAGAGTCTTTTCCAGTGAGTCAACTCGTCGCATGAGGTGGCCAAAGTATTGCAGTTTCAGCTTTAGCATCAGTCCTTCCAATGAACACCCAGGATTGATCTCCTTTAGAATGGACTGGTTGGATCTCCTTGCAGTACAAGGGACTCTCAAGAGTCTTCTCCAACACCACAGTTCAAAAGCATCAATTCTTCAGCGATCAGCTTTCTTCATAGTCCAACTCTCACATCCATACATGACCACGGGAAAAACCATAGCCTTGACTAGACGGAACTTTGCTCCCTTTACACTACTGACATCATATATTTTACTTGTATTTACATCGTAAATGCCATAAGAAAATATTTTTATTTTCACTTTAAGCCATCAGTTGTACATTAAAAAAATCATAAAAAGAAAAACAGTCATTTCATATAGGCACCCTTTCTCAAACTCATTATTCCTGCCTACCTGCTATTATTTTCCTTCTTGCAGGTCTGCTGACAACAAATTCTGCTGGTTTTTCTTTACTAAAAAAAAAAAAAAATTATTTTACCCTCATTTGTGAAGAATGTTTTTTCAGTGACAACAAAAGCTGAGGTGATAATATTTTTTTTAAGCACTTTAAGAGTGTTGTTCTTATTATTCCTCTGTATGTGCTTTTTCCCCTCTGGCTATTTTTTATGATTTCAAAGGTTTTTGACATTCTTTGTTTTCAGCAGTTCGATTGTGTTGTGCACTGGTGTGGCTTTCTTTTTATGTGTCCTATTTGGAGTTTGCTGAGTTCCTTACATTGGTAGGTCAATGTTTCTATCAAATCTGGGGAAAGTTTGGCCACTATTTCTTTAAATATTTGTCTGTCTCTTGTTCACTCTTTCCCTTCTGGGACCCCAATTTCACGCCCTTTGTACTTTGATGTTAAATAGGAATATATTCAATAGGTCACTGAGGCTCTGTTTCTTTGTTGTAGTTGATGATAATCTTTTTTTTCCCTGCTCTCCTATTGCATCGTTTTATATTATTATTTTCCATAAGTTCTCATTAAAAATTTTTCCACATTTATGTCAGGTTTAACAATCTATCTCAACAGCAAAACATTCCCTATTTTCCAAGGTGGTATGGAGGAAAGACATCTAAGAAAAACACCTAGAAAAATTTATAGCTGCTTTTGGAACAAGATAATTATCTCTCTCTGCCAACAATGAACTAAATTAAAGTCTAGTGTGAGAATTTTGGCAAATATGTGAAACCTTGTTGCCACGGATTTGAAGAATGCTTCAAATAGCAAATTGAAAGACATTTCTGTATTGGGTATTCTATCCAAAATATGGTTCAATTAGTTACACAACTGCATTCAATGATATTTACTTTGCCAGGATTTGAAGTAGCCATTAATTTGTAATCTATTATTATAGTTGCAAAAACCTCAAAATATTTTTAGTAAGCACATTCTGATAACTAAAACAATATTCATTAAAAACAAAAATATTTACTTCCTACCTTCAACCACCTCCTTTCATTCTCCCAAATTGGTTCTTATGAAAGCATTTTTTGTTCCTTGTTGTTGTAATAGTGATCCAGACTTGCTGCATTATTCTCTTTTCTATTTCTCACTTGACTGTCAATCACAGGGCCCAAATAAAATGCGTATAAACAAGACCAAAGCCCCAGTGTTTCTGATGCATTACAGAGTCACTACATGATCTAAATCAGGAGAGTGCTTCTCTGACCATTATTTATGAACAAGGCCCTGAAGATGTCATCCTGGAGTTTACCTGATTTAGGAAAAGTGTTGATTTGTCACTGAAATCACAAGAGAGGATTATAGTGACGGGGACATTCAAGGGTTAGGAATGAGTCTGGAAATCTCCTCTGAAATGAGTGTGGGAATCAGGCTGCTAATTCATTGTTGGATGATTATTGCAAATCCAAAGTATGTGAGTTGGGAATGGGGTAGTAGGGGGAGGAGACGGGCGAGAGCTACTGAACTACATATTCCACTAAAGGACTTTAAGAAGACAAGAAAGACATGATTCTTTGCCTTAAAATTCTCAAAGTCTATTAATGGAGACAAGACACATGCAAATACATACAAGGAAAATAGACAACAAAAAAAAAACTATGTATAAAATCAAGAATAAAAAATATTTTAACTAGAAAAATAGATTAAAATTCTAGAAGAATTTGTTTTTCAATATTAGAATTATAATTGATGTTTTTAGCCTCTTTTTCAAATTGTGAGTAAAGTATTTTATGACAGAAATAACACATTTATCAAGATTAAAAAATACTATGAACTAATGTATTAAAAACACAGATTTGTATAATAGAAATAAATTAACCAGTATCTTCTGCACACCTGCTCTGTGCCTAATGTCCAGCATATGTACTGAGTACTACTGAAACACAGAAGGGCCAATCTCTGTCCTCAAAGAGCTTACACTCTCATGGGGGATATACAGCTAGGAACCCCAGAGCAATGAGACATCCTGTGCAGCAAACTGTAAGTCATGGGGGTAGATGATTCATTCACTGATTAATTTTCTCACTAAATAATATCTTGTGGCTCTAAAACAGTTACAAAAGCATTGATCCCTATACTCATGGAGCTTATGATTTGGTAGAAGTAAACTTATGCTGGCCAATTAACCATAATAAGTGAATATATGCTCCCCTTTCTTCCTTGATTTCAGTATAAAACCTTCTTAGTTGTTTTTCCCTACCTAGCTGATTACTTGTTTATAATCTTCTCTCCTAATCCTTGAACCTCTTTTCTTTAAAAAAAAAATTATGCTTGGTCCCTATTATGGGTTGAACCATCCCCTCTAAAATTCATGTTGCATTCCTACTATATAGCACAGGAAACTGCTCAGTGTTATGTGGCAGCCTGGATAATCTCCCTGGAGGGGAGACTGGGAGAGAATGGATACATGAAATGAATGGCTGAGTCCCTTTGCTGTCCATATGAAACTATCATAACATTGTTAACTGTCTATACTCCAGTACAAAATAATTAAAAAATAAAATCATGTTGAAGTCCCAATTCCCAGTGCCTCAGAATCTGACTTTATTTGGAAATAGGGTTGTCATAGATGTAATCAGTTAAGATGAGGTAACACTGGAATAAGGTGGGCTCCTAATCCAACATGACAGATTCCTTTATGAAGAGGAAAAATTTGGACTTAGACACATAAACGGGGAGACAGTCATGTGAACATGAACACAGAGATCATTATAATGGATCTACAAGCCAAGGAATACCAAAAACTTCCAGCAAACACCAACAGCTAGGAGAGAGTCATAGAATGGATTCTCCCTCATAACATGCGAAGGAAACAACCTTGATCACACCTTGATCTTGGGCTTTCAGTCTCTGGAACGGTAAAACAATAGATTTCTGTCTAAGCCACCCGGGCTATGGTATTTTGTCATAGCACCTTGAGCTAAGATATCATACTTGACTCCTGTCTCTCATACTTCGTAGTCAATCTTTCAAAAACTCCAGTTGGCTCCACCTTCAATACACATTTTTCTGCTCACTGTCTCCACTGCTGTCACCTTGATCTGAGCTATCATCTCTCTCCCCTAGATTCCTGCACTAACAGATCTTCCTGCTTTTACCCTTAACCCCTCAGTTCACTCAACATAGCAGCCAGTATGAACCTCTTGCAATGTATTTCACATGGTGTTGATCCTCTACTCATGACCTGCAATGGCTCCTGCTTTTCTTCAGCAGAAGTGTCAAAGCATTTGCAGTGGCCTAAGCTAGGTGTTCTGGCACCAGACTTATACACTCTGTCATATTTTCCTCTGTCACACTGACTGAACAATACATCAAAATACTCAGATACTAGAAAGTGGTTTGAGTTAGAATTAATTGCATTGATTGAACTGTCATATATGTGAGCCTCAGTTTCTTAATCTATAAATTAAACGGGTTTAAATAATCTGTAAAAATCCTTCCAGCTCTAATATTTAAAATTTTTATTAACAAAAGAATTTACTCTGCTCTGACGAGTGCTGACACTTATTGAAGGAGACCAAAATGAAGTGACTATTTTGTAATTACTCTGTTGATCTAATCAAAGCAGACAGCACACTAGGTAATTTAATCCCTATAGTGAATTTTATTCACTTCAGATCTCTTCAGTCAAACAAATTAGATAACCTCAGCCATTATGTAAGAAACTAGCATCTTTAGACAATCTACATGCTCATATGTGATGATCACATTTCACATGGATTGAGAGGACATACATATATGTAAGAATACCCACATGTTTATATTGATATGTTAGACTTCACATAGGGAAAAAATGGCTAAAAATCCTGACTCAGGTCTTTTAAGACATGAAATATTTTTAAATACACATTTCAGTTCAGTTCAGTTCAGTTCAGTCGCTCAGTCGTGTCCGACTCTCCGCGACCCCATGAATTACAGCACGCCAGGCCTCCCTGTCCATCACCAACTCCCGGAGTACACTCAAACTCATGTCCACAGAGTCGGTGATGCCATCCAGCCATCTCATTCTCCGTCGTCCCCTTCTCCTCCCGCCCCCAACCTTTCCCAGCATCAGAGTCTTTTCCAGTGAGTCAACTCGTCGCATGAGGTGGCCAAAGTATTGCAGTTTCAGCTTTAGCATCAGTCCCTCCAATGAACATCCAGGATTGATCTCCTTTAGAATAGACTGGTTGGATCTCCTTGCAGTATAAGGGACTCTCAAGAGTCTTCAGCATTAAATTAAAAACAAGTTGACAGAATTCTTTTTAAAATGCTAAAATATGTTTTCAAAAATGCACTTGTTTTCTTTTATTTCATCAATTTAAAAATTGCTTTTAATATTTAGGCATTTACTTATTTCTGAACTTGAAAATTACTTTAAAGAATCTTTATTAATATTTTCCTTGCTCCTTCTCCTCCAGCAATAATACTTGCTTCTTACTCCTGGAGCATATCAGTATTTTATTTGACATTTCATTTTTTATTGGAGTATAGATAATCTACAATTTGTGTTAGTTTCTGCTGTACAGCAAAGTGAGTCAGTTATATATACACATATATCAAATTTATTATCACATTCTATTCCATGCAGGTTATTATAGAATATTGAATAAGGTTCCCTGTACTGACAAAATGTGCACACTGGAGAAGGGAATGGCAAACCACTTCAGTATTCTTGCCTTGAGAACCCCATGAACAGTATGGAAAGGCAAAAAGATAGGACAATGAAAGATGAACTCCCCGGGGTGGTAGGTACCCAATATGCTACTGAAGATCAGTGGAGAAATAATTCCAGAGAGAATGAAGAGAGGGAGCCAAAGCAAAAACAATACCCAGTTGTGGATGTGATTGCCGATGGAAACAAGGTTCAATGCTGTAAAGAGCAATATTACATAGGAATTTGGAATGTCAGGTCCATGAATCAAGGCAAATTGGAAGTGATCAAACAGGAGATGGCAAGAGCAAACATTGATATTTTTGGAATCAGTGAACTAAAATAGACTGAAATGGGTGAGTTTAACTCAGATGACCATTATATCTACTACCGTGGGCAAGGATCCCTTAGAAGAAATGGAATAGCCATAATAGTCAACAAAAGAGTCCAAAATACTTGGATGCAATCTCAAAAATGACATATAATTTCTGTTAATTTCCAAGTCAAACCATTCAGTATCATGGTAATCCAAGTCTATGCCCCGACCAGTAACACAAGAAGCCAAAGCTGCACGGTTCTGTGAAGACCTACCAGACCTTTTAGAACTAACACCCAAAAAAGATGTCCTTTTCATTATAGGGGACTGGAATGCAAAAGTAGGAAGTCAAGAAACACCTGGAGTAACAGGCAAATTTGGCCTTGGAGCACAGAAGGAAGCAGGGCAAAGGCTAATAGAGTTTTGCCAAGAGAACACACTGGTCATAGCAAAAACCCTCTTCCAACAACACAAGAGAAGACTCTACACATGGACATCACCAGATAGTCAACAGCGAAGTCAGACTGATTATATTCTTTGCAGCCAAAGATGGAGAAGCTCTATACAGTCAGCAAAAACAAGACCAGGAGCTAACTGTGGCTCAGATCATGAACTCCTTCTTAGCAAATTCAGACTTAAATTGAAGACAGTTAGGAAAATTAGTAGACCATTCAGGTATGACCTAAATCAAATCCCTTATGATTATGCAGTGCAAGTGAGACATAGATTTAAGGGACTAGATCTGATAGACAGAGTGCCTGATTTACTATGGATGGAGGTTCATGATGTTGTATAGGAGATAGGGATCAAGACCATCCCCAAGAAAAAAAAATGCAAAAACCAAAATGGCTGTCTGAGGAGGCCTTATAAATAGCTGAGAAAAGAAGAAAAGTGAAAAGCAAAGGGGAAAGAAGATAAACCCATTTGAATGCAGAGATATAAAGAACAACAAGGAGAGATAAGAAAATCTTCCTCAGCGATAAATGCAAAGAAATAAAGGAAAAAAACAGAATGGGAAAGACTAGAGATCTCTTCATGAAAATTAGAGATACCACAGTGGTCATGTGTGGATGTGAGAGTTGGACTGTGAAGAAAGCTGATGGCCGAAGAATTGATGCTTTTGAACTGTTGTGTTGGAGAAGACTCTTGAGAGTCCCTTGGACTTCAAGGAGATCCAACCAGTCCATTCTAAAGGAGATCAGTCCTGGGTGTTCATTGGAAGGACTGATGCTAAAGCTGAAACTCCAATACTTTGGCCACCTCATGCGACGAGTTGACTCAATGGAAAAGACTCTGATGCTGGGAGGGACTGGAGGCAGAAGGAGATGGGGACGAGAGAGAATGAGATGGCTGGATGGCATCACCAACTCGATGCACATGAGTTTGAGTGAACTCTGGGAGTTGGTGATGGACAGGGAGGCCTGGCGTGCTGTGATTCATGGGGTCGCAAAGAGTAGGTCATGACTGAGTGACTGAATTGAACTGAATTGAACTGAAGGGAACATTTCATGCAAAGATGGACTCAATAAAGGACAGAAATGATATGGATCTAACAGAAGCAGAAGATATTAAGAAGAGGTGGCAAGAATACATAGAAAAACTGTACAAAAAAGATCTTCATGACCCAGATAACCACCATGGTGTTATCACTCACCTAGAGCCAGACATCCTGGAATGCAAAGTCAAGTGGGCCTTAGAAAGCATCATCACAAACAAAGCTAGTGGAGGTGATGGAATTCCATTTGAGCTATTTCAAATCCTAAAAGATGTTGCTGTGAAAGTGCTCAATATGCCAGCTAATTTGGATAACCCATCAGGAGCCATAGGACTGGAAAAGGTCAGTTTCCATTCCAATCCCAAAGAAAAGCAGTGAAAGAATGCTCAAACTATCTCACACTTGAACTCATCTCACACGCTAGCAAAATAATGCTCAAAATTCTCCAAGCCAGGCTTCAATAATACGTGAATCATGAACTTTCAGATATTCAAACTGGTTTTAGAAAAGGCAGAGTAACCAGAGATTAAATTGCCAACATCTGATGGATCATCGAAAAATCAAGAGAGTTCCAGAAAAATCATCTTTTTCTGCTTTATTGACTATGCCAAAGCCTCTGATGGTGTGGACCACAATAAACTGTGGAAAATTCTAAAAGAGATGGGAATCCCAGACCACCTGACCTGCCTCTTGAGAAACCTGTATGCATGTCAGGAAGCAACAGTTAGAACCGGACATGGAACAACAGACTGGTTCCAAATAGGGAAACAGTACATCAAGGCTGTATATTGTCACCCTGCTTATTTAACTTATATGCAGAGTACATCATGTAAATGCTGGGCTGGATGAAGAACAAGCTGGAATCAATATTGCCAGGAGAAATATCAATCACCTCAGATATGCAGAAGACACCGCCCTTATGGCAGAAAGTGAAGAAGAACTAAACTTTCTCTTGTTGAAAGAGAAAGAGGAGAATGAAAAAGTTGGCTTAAAGCTCAACATTCAAAAAACTAAGATCATGGCATCTGGTCCCATCACTTCATGGCAAACAGATGGGGAAACAGTGGAAACAGTCAGAGACTTTATTTTGGGGGCTCCAAAATCTGCAGATGGTGACTGCAGCCATGAAATTAAAGGACACTTGCTTCTTGAAAGAAAATCTATGACCAACCTAGACAGCATATTAAAAAGCAGAGACATTACTTTGCCAACAAAGGTCCGTGTAGTCGAAGATATTATTTCTCCAGTAGTCATGTATGGATGTGAGAGTTGGACCATAAAAAAAGTTGAGCACTGAAGAATTGATTCTTTTGAACTGTGGTGTTGGAGAAGTCTCTTGAGAATCCCTTGGATAGCAACGAGATCCAGCCAGTCCATCCTAAAGGAAATCAGTACTGAAAATTCATTGGAAGGATTGATGCTGAAGCTGAAACTCCAATACTTTGCCCACCTGATGTGAAGAGCTGACTCATTTGAAAATACCCTGATGCTGGGAAAGATTGAAGGCAGGAGGAGAAGGGGACGACAGAGGATGAGATGCTTAGATGGCATCAGTGACTCAATGGACATGAATTTGGGTAAAGTCTGGGAGTTGTGATGGACAGTGAAGCCTGCCGTGCTGCAATCCATGGGGTTGCAAAGAGTCAGATAAGACAGAGTGACTGAACTGAACTCAAGTATGTATGTGTTAATCCCCAAACTCAACCTATCCCTCCCCTGAATTCCCCTTTAGTAACCATAATTTTGTGTTCTATATCTGTAAGTCTGTTTCTGCTTTGTAAACAGGTTCATTTCTTTAATCTTATTTAGATTCCACATATAAGCAATATCATATTATATTTGTTTTTTTCTGACTTACTTCTCTTAATATGCTAATCTCTAGGTCCAAACATGTGCTGCAAATGGCATTAATTCATTCCTTCTTCATGGTTGACTAATATCCCCTTGTATGTATATATATATACCACATATTCTTTATCCATTCATTTGTTAAGGGATATTTAGGTTGCATCCATGTCTTGGCTATTATGAACAGTGCTGCTGTGAACACTGGGATGTGTATATATCATTTGAAATTAAATGTTTTCTCTAGATATATGTCCAGGAGAGGAATTGAATTAAGCTCATACAGCTTAATATTAAGAAAAAAAACAGATCAAAAATCTCAATCAAGAAAAAATGGTCAGAAAACCTAAACAGACATTTCTCCAAAGAAGATGGAGAAAAGGCACATGAAAAGATATTCAAAATTGTTAATTATTAGAGAAATACAAATCAAAGGTCAGAATGGCCATCATTTAAAAAAATCTATGAATAATAAATGCTAGAGAGGGTGTGGAGAAAAAGGAACCCACCTACACCATTGGTGAGAATGTAAATTTGTGTAGCCACTATGGAGAACAGTATGGAAGTTCCTAAAAAACTAAAAATAGAGTTACCATATGATCTGTGAGGTAATTTTGATGAAATGAGGTGTAGTAGATCTGTGAAGACTACTGTGACCTTCACATTAAACCTTATCATCCATGTTTTGCTGGAACTTGCCTTTACCTATGTCAGTTAAAAGAGAAAATTCTCTGTGAAGGTCTCACATGTGTATTCATAAATTATCCAGTCCTGTCCTTTCTCTCCAACCCCCATATAGATAATCATGGCTTGGTAAGACCCTTGAGGGGGCTAGCTTACCACTGCCACTTCTGCCAGTAACCACCAAAGGGAATTCCAAGGGTACTTTTTCCTGATGTTAACAAAGCACCCAACCCTCAGTACTCCATAGCCTCTCAATTGAGCTAAACCATTAGCTCTCCAGTGTCCCCACCCTACTCATAAAATCAAATTACTGAGATGCCACTGTGTAGGCCTCAAAGTCATAGCCAGATGGCAGAAACTGAATCAATTATAAGACACGTAGCTGGTATTCATTCCCGCATTTAAGAGTATGCCAGGGTGACTGGAGTAATCATATTTGGATGACTTTAATCCAGAAATATAACAAGGAGGAGGGGAGTTTTGAGCCAAATTCTTAAGGAAGATTGGAAAGCGGGGAGGAGTTTGGACATTCCCATCAGTGATAATAAAACAGTCCAAGCTAGGGGCCGGTTATCTGAGATGTATAAAAGAAGCACATTTGTTTTGCTGGAGCAGAAACTGTGTCAGACAGACACTGAATCATTCCATAGTAAAAAACGGAAGGCAGCTGTGGAGGAATTATTTTATATTCTTTCCTTAAGGTCAAATCTCCCTACCCCACAAAAAGAGTATTTCACACTTCTGAGGCAAAACTACCTCCAGGATCACCTTTCATCTGAGATTATATTTAGAAGCCTATTTACTTTTTAAATATTTCTTCAGAAGAATTTTATCCCTTGAGAGTATTATTAAAACTATTGTAATGAAACTTCTCAACAACTGTAGCTACATTTGTAATGCTTGAGCAGTGCTTGGCTGAGGTACCATGACACCAAAAAACACAACAAACCCTTTGGAGGGACAAGGAGTGGCCTCTATCCTTAGCAACACTATATCTATATATATCAGAGATGGAAAAGCTTCCTAGAAGAAACTTTGAATAACAAGGAATTTGGTTGGCCTTTGCTGAAAATTCTGATAAAGAGGCCGAGTTGGACTTGATGGCTAACCAAGGCAACAAATGTATTAGTACAGAAGTTTTGAATATGTGTGTGTGCATAGAGTTCATAATGTAAATTCTGGATGTAAAAATATACATACATACACACACATAGAGACATGAGCACAAACATATATATGCATCTGTGGATGACAAACTCACTTTTGTTTGAGAATTATCTTGAAGAGAAACTACATCAAAATGACTCTAGATCAGTCAACCAATATTTATTGAAAAATCTGTAAATTATGTGTTACATGAGGTGGGAGCTTCAGACACTATCTCAGACTCTCAAAGAACTAGAATCTTTCTTTCCTGAGAGCAGCAAAGGCAAGAAGACCAAGTATGAAGCTTGCACCTGACAGCCTGATGTTCATGGAGCTTGACAAGATCAAGCATGCTTCAGGCAATGGTGAGCACTTTTATTGCCAAGAGAAGGTTGGAAGTTCCAAGAAGTATGCACTTTTCCTCCTAGGAAGTCCAAGGCAGAAACAGTTTGCCTTCAGTGATGGTGATGGAGGCTTATTCCAGAATATAAGAACACAAAGTCACACAAAAGTTACCCTACCAGCCTAAGAATTATGCTGAGATTCAAATGTATAGGTCAATCAGGAAGTTCATAGAAACCTAGAAAATGTGTTCAGCATCTGTTATGACATTCTGAGTACTGGAACTCTCTCAGAAGTTATAAGAATGTATCAAATGTCATTTGGATGGTTTGCCATCACTCCCTATTGTATAGGGTTTACCCCAAGGCACCCTGGAGGCCATCATGGACTATCCCTCACATGTACCCTTCACATTTACTTCATGTCTCCATCTCTAACTCAATTGTATCTTGTTAGTGTACCAGAGCTATTTTGGATAAAAAATCCATACTGCAGGAAAGAGCAATTTCTGACTATTTTCTCTTTCAAAGGCAGTTACATAGGGAACACGCCTTTGAGGCAACACCTGCCTCTACCAGCCTGAAATACCAGATAGTGAGATGGGAGATGGGGAAGAACCCATGAGTTCATGCAGCAGAAGTTCACTTAGATAGAAATCTGTCCATGGGTGACCTCAATGAAACTGAAGGAAGCAGGTATCACCCATCAGGAACCCAAGCAGAAACCCAGTCCTGGGCAGCGAAATGGCAATGCAAAGTTCATCAGTGGGACAACAGAGCTCAGCCAGGCTTGGGTATCGAACAGTTAAATCCTCAGGGGAAAAGATGGATGGACTTGTCTGAAGAGTGGGGATGATAAAGGCAGAGGAAAAAGATAAAGTCAATAGAAGCCAAATAGAGAAACTGCAAAACAGGTGAAAAGCTAAATAGCAGTTTGGGTAATAGATCATGACGTATGGCACCAGGGTAGTACTGGTGCTTTTCAGGCCTCCTCCAGTCACTGCCACTGCCATCACCACTGTGGCTACCATCACAGATTAAGCTTAGGCTTAGTCAGGAATGAGTAGGTGTTCATCAGGCAGTGGGGGCGGGCGTGGAGTTGGGGGGGGGATCAATGTGCCTACAGTGTAGGGTAGGTGTAGGGTAGTCAAAAAGATAAACCTTGTATGAAGAAATAAAAGATGAAAGCAGGCACATCAATGAAATAAAGCTTGCCTCAGCTCCATGAGACCTAGGTGTGAAACTTATTTCATGCCCACAGTTATTTGAATATTCAGGAAGAATATTCAGAAGAAACTTCATAATCATATTACATTCTTCTCACTAAACTTAAAACAAAAAATACAAGGCTCTCCCAGATGTAGTCAGTGTTAAGTCTGCCTTAATGAGGCAGGGCAGAGTCTGTCAAATGATTCTGAAATTGAACACCCCCCTTGTCCCCCATCCCACCAGCCAGGCATGTCAGGAAAACACAGCATTAGATGTCTCAGTTCATCAATCTAATAAATGAGTTCTCAAATGTCATTTTCCCTCCATATGCAGCAAACATTTCTCTATTATTTAGTTATGCTGTCTTAATTGGGTTAACTCTCAGTGCACCAGCACAGTTCCATCTGTGAGGGACGCTTATGTCATTGAACGGAGAGAGAGAGAGCAGAAAGAGAAAGGGGATGACAGTTCAGAATGACATGTGGTATGTGCTTGTCAGGATAGAAAAGAAGCATGTTAAATTCGTATTTTTCAATTCCGTTCCGTTCCGTTCTGTCGCTCAGTCGTGACAGACTCTTTGCGACCCCGTGGACTGTAGCCTACCAGGCTTCTCCGTCCATGGGATTCTCCAGGCAAGAATACTGGAGTGGGTTACCGTTTCCTTCTCCAATTTTTTTTTTTTTTCAATTAGAGATCATAAAATCTGCTGGTGATATGCCTTTTATTTCATTAAGAGAAACATTATCCATCTTGACTATCCCTCAAAGCAAAAGAAGTATTTTAATTAAATCCTACAAACATGGGATATTCTCCTAGTCTATTTGCCCTGCCTAACAATTGTAATGGAGTTATGGACAGCATTTAGGAAAAGTGTACAAAATGATATATGCAGGGTTTAAACCAGGATGAAGTATCTACAAGCTGGTACATAGAATTGAAGGATAGCAGAATACACTATGCTGCATTGGCATCTTAATTAGTTTTAGCTGAAGACAACTGAGAAGAAGTAGATACAAGGAAAGCTCTCTGCTCTTCATCTATTTGCTTAAAAGCGGGATTTAAATTTGTAAAGACATGCCCCCTCCCTTCTCTACAAGTGAGTGAGTGAAGTCATTCAGTCGTGTCCAACTCTTTGCGATCCCATGGACTGTAGCCCACTAGGCTCCTCCATCCATGAAATTCTTCAGGCAAGAGTCCTGGAGTGGGTTGCCATTTCCTTCTCCAGGGGATCTACCCAACCCAGGTATTGAACCCAGGTCTCCTGCATTGCTGGCAGACACTTTACCGTCTGAGCCACCAGGGAAGCTCAAGGAAGGAAAGAATTTAAGCAGTGGAGACAAGTCTAGACCCTTATCAACCCAGAATCTACATAACAAACCCTGATAAAACTAGCTTTTAGCTACAACTGTTGTTGTTCAGTGGCTAAATCCTGTCCGATTCTTTGTGACCTCATGGATCACAGCATGCCAGGCTTCCCTGTCCTCCACTATCTCTCTGAGTTTGCACAAGCTCATGTCCATTGAGTCAGTGATGCCATCCAGCCATCTCATCCTCTATCATCCCCTTCTCCTCCTGCCCTCAATCTTTCCCAGCATCAGTCTTTTCCAATGAGTTGGCTTTTCCCATCAGGTGGCCAAAGTATTGGAGCTACAGCTTCAGCATCAGTCCTTTCAATGAATGTTCAGGATTGATTTCCTTTAGGACTGACTGGTTTGATCTCTTTGCTGTCCTAGGGACTCTAAAGATTCTTCTGCAGCACCACAGTTTGAAAGCATCAATTCTTCAGCGCTGTCTTTTTATGTTCCAATTAGCTACAATTCAGTTAAGTTCAGTCACTCAGTCGTGTCTGACTCTTTGCGATCCCATGAACTGCAGCACGCCAGGCCTCCCTCTCCATCACCAATTCCCGGAGTTTACCCAAACTCATGCCCATTGAGTCGGTGATGTCATCCAACCATCTTATCCTCTGTTGTCTCCTTCTCCTGCCTTCAATCTTTCCCAGCATCAGGGTCTTTTCAAATGAGTCAGCTCTTTGCATCAGGTGGCCAAAGTTTAATTAGTTTCCCCATATTTGCAACCCCCAAATTTGTCACCCCTAGAAACTCAAAATCCTTTCCTTGGTCTTGTCACCTGTCTACAAAACTTATTTTTCTTCACAAGATCATGGCATCTGGTCCCATCACTTCATGGGAAATAGATGGGGAAACAGTGGAAACAGTGTCAGACTTTATTTCTTGGGGGGCTCCAAAATCACTGCAGATGCTGATTGTAGCCATGAAATTAAAAGACGCTTACTCCTTGGAAGGAAAGTTATGACCAACCTAGATAGCATATTAAAAAGCAGAGACATTACTTTGCCAACCAAGGTCCGTCTAGTCAAGGCTATGGTTTTTCCCGTGGTCATGTATGGATGTGAGAGTTGGACTGTGAAGAAAGCTGAGCACCGAAGAATTGATGATTTTGAACTGTGGTATTGGAGAAGACTCTTGAGAGTCCCTTGGACTGCAAGGAGATCCAACCAGTCCATTCTAAAGGAGATCAATCCTGGGTGTTCATTGGAAGGACTGATGCTAAAGCTGAAACTCCAATACTTTGGCCACCTCATGAGACGAGTTGACTCACTGCAAAAGACTCTGATGCTGGGAGGGATTGGGGGTGGGAGGAGACGGGGACGACAGAGAATGAGATGGCTGGATGGCATCACCGACTCGGTGGACATGAGTTTGAGTGAACTCCGGGAGTTGGTGATGGACAGGGAGGCCTGGCGTGCTGTGATTTATGGGGTCACAAAGAGTCGGACACGACTGAGCGACTGAACTGAACTGAACTAAACTGAAGATGCAATGTAAATTCAAGTCCTAACCACCCTTTTGAGTTATTCATCACTGAGTTCTATGTTTATGTGCAATCCATCTGCCATTAAACTTCTGTTTTTCTCTTGTTAATCTGCTGTGGGTTTATTTCCAGTCTAATGTCAGGGCCCAGCCAATGAACCTAAGATGGCAGACGAAAAATAATTTTATCCCTTCCTTCTCATATGCAGCAAAAATCCTGAATGGACACTTAAAATGATTACAAATTTAGTTATTAAGACATTGTGCTACTTCAGAAGTGGTTAAATCAATAAAAAAATAATATTGTATCAATAGTAAACTAAAAAGCATATTCATGAAAAAAATTTTTGCCAAGCACCAAAATGTTGTAGTAACTTTTTAAACTTAATATTAAATATGTTTTATGTCATTTTCCTTTATCATTTTGAATCTGAATCAAATTTTTCCATCACTTGGTGGTTTTTTATTAGCTTACTATACCCACATCTTTCACATTTATAAGTATTGGCTGTGTATGATCCACATGAATGTGGACAAATCCATTCAGAATCTCAACTTGACTGCAGATTGATTTCTCACTGAATAAAATTCACTTCAGGGACTGAATTACCTAATTTGGCTGTCTGCATTGATCAGATTTACTGTATGATGATAAAATAATAATTTCAATTTGCACTAGCTCAAATAGATATACTACATACACAGTATATTACATTGTTCACAAAGAATTATATAATTTTTGTGCTAGAGGGAACTTAGACATTAACTCCTTATTTTAAAGATGAAGAGACTGAGGATGCAAAATTTACCCAATTCAATTGGTGTAGCTAAATCAGGAACAAAACTGTTTCTGGAATCTAAAATTGTCTCAATTAGCTTTTTAGAACTAGTATGGTAAAATAGTATGTTAGGCCACTTGGATTCTAATTTTGCAACTACTGATTAGTAGTAATTTTAGGCTAGATTTTACCAAACAAGATGGTATAAAAGAGTGAAGCTGTTGATCCTTTAGGCCCTAGTATGCCCGGGTAGGACATGAAGCAGCCTGAACTCTTGGGCCAGTTGTCCAAGCAAACGTGATTCTTTATCCAAGGGAGCCAAACAAACATTCACCTAATAGTGTAGTGATGTGAAGAAACTGCAAAGGACTTGATCTTTAATTCTTGAAGCAATTAAATCTAACATATCCATTAGGTTCAGAAATAGGAAATAGTCTTTTCTTTCATCATATTCTGCTAGATTCTTGGGATGATACAGTTATGAGTAAGACACAGTGTATTCTATTGGTCAAAATAGGTAAGGTATGCTGTGGTAACAAACAAATACCAAACTCTCAGGGGCTTAATCTAACTCAAATCGATATAATTTGAGATACCCTCCTCCATCTGGAATATATGGCATCCAAGATGATGGCAGCAAGAGAAAAGACAGATGCAAGATTTACACTGGTTATTGACCGCTTGACTCAGAAGGGATGCGCAGTAATTTTGCTCTAATTTCATTGGCCAAAATTAATTACACATTCCTGTCCTCATTGCCAGGGTGGAAAATATAGGGAATCATATAGATATCTGGTGACCTCTAAGAACCTCTCCTTTATTCATGAAGAAAAAAATAGGTAAATATACTTTATTTTATACCAACTTTATTCTAAGATAAGATACCGCATTCTGATTTTCCTTATATAGCTTCTAATTAGCATGATATTTGTTTACCCAGTGAATCCTGGTTTACCAACCTCAAGACACAAGGAACTTGGGGGGATTCTTATCATAAAAACACAGTCCTTTGATTTAAATGAAATATGACACTAATATTAATGACTCACATCACTATAGCTCTTTGAATTTCTAAAATTCTTTCGCATATATGGAAAAAACACCAACCTTGCAAGAATCTACAAGAATTAAGTTTTAAAACATATTTTAAAAACTGAGCACAGAATCTAGCCTTGGAAATGCTGAATAATTAGTTGTTATCATGGTCACAAGTGGCATCATTATTGTTTTGTTATTAGGTCTCATTTGATTCTCTGCAAGACATTTTTAACCTCACTAAGGGAAGTTAGATTCAAAAGGCTAAGTCCTTTGCCCAAGAATACATAGCTGAAATACAAAAGCAGGGTTGTAAATCTAACTATTCTGATACCAAGTCCAGTCATCTCTGTACTTTTTAACAGGAAGAAGCAAAACAACTCTGTTTGGAGCCCTAGTTTATCTTTAATTTCTGAACAATCTTTTAGTTGCACAAGATAGTGAGTTAACTAGGGGACAGTTTAAGTCCCTTTACTATTCTGAGATTTTAGCAATTGTTGTTCAGTCATGTTTGACTCTTTGTGACCTATGGACTGAAATGTGTCAGGCTTCTCTGTCCTTTGCTATCTCCTGGAGTGTGCTCAGATTCATGTCCATTGAGTTGGTGACCATAACCATCTCATTCTCTGTCACCCTCTTCGCCTCCCACCCTCAATATTTCCCAGCATCAGGGTCTTTTCCAATGAGTCGGCTCTTCCTATCAGGTGGCCAAAGTATTGGAGCTTCAGCTTCAACATCAGTCTTTCCAATGGATATTCAGTATGGATTTCCTTTAGGATGGACTAGTTTGATTTCCTTGCAGCCAAGGGACTCTCAAGAGTCCAGCACTACATTCTGAATGCATCAGTTCTTCCACTCTCATAGCCTTCTTTATGCTCCAACTCTCACATCTGTGCATATCTACTGGAAAAGACATAGTTTTGACTATAATATGGACCTTTGTCAGCAAAGTGATATCTCTGCTTTTTAACATGCTGTCTAGGTTTGTCAAACCTTTTCTTCCAAGGAGCAAGCATCCTTTAATTTTGTGGCTGCAGTCACCATCTGCAGTGATTTTAGAGCTCAAGAAAATAAAATCTGTCATTGTGCAATGTCCAATTATTTTATAATCATATGACTAACAGCACAAAATTTAAAAACTTTAAAAAGAAGAAAGATAACTATGATATGGAAATGTCACAATTCTTATGATATCCTTGTTTACATTGATGACTGTAAAAATCCCTCCAAATCTTAAAATTTGATGATTCTGCATTACTTAAGTACACTAGAAAAGTTTCTCTTTATTTATTGCAGTGTGTATATAACATTCACACTCACTGGTAATAGAAGCTATTGCTTAAACTCAGGTAATAGATATTTGTTACTTTTTAAATGAAATATACTATCCAGGATTCAAACTCTGACAAGTCTCTTGCAAATTTTCAGACCTATTAATTTTATTCTTTATACTTTATATAGGCTTTTAAAATTATCTAATATTTAACTCCTGAAGCACTGATCAGTGCTGCTAGTCTGTTTTTCTGATGTAATATTTACTAACATTCTAATATCGTTTTATATATTATGAGGGAAATTTAACCCAACAGAAAATTAGTATTTCCCTCCTTTCTTATTTCCTTCTTTAAGAATGGTCCTGTATGTCTACAGGATCAAGATACTGGAAGATCAAGGAGTAGCAACAGCCTCCTCCCCATCCCTCAACCTTAAGAACAAGAATTGACCAAAACACTTAAAATTCAAGAACCAAATAAATGTTTAATACATTTACATATAAGTAGCCAATCTTACTGCTAGTTCTTGATAATTTTGTAGTTCAGTCAGTTCAAAATATTGAATGTTCTATTACTTCATAGGTGCTCTTAAAGCATATGAAGACTTAGGAGGATATGAAGGAGACAATTTTCACATTTGTTCCTTCTTGTCTATCCTATGATACAAAGAAAAAATGCAGATAGTGATGTATCCTATACAAACTTTGTATCAGTGAGTAAGATAAATATGTACAAGATAGCCATATTCAACCTTCAGATGATACCTGGAAGAGAAAGTTAGATTTTTATGATGAAAGCTAGAATCACATTCATGGATTGGAGCAATATATAAGAACCAAAAAGAAGAAATGCAAGAGATACCCATTATTTACTTATTCACCTAACAAACAAATATTTATGGAGCACACAGAGATTATGTTTTATGGGCTATATGTAGGGAAATAAGACATGTGTTCAATCTCAGGAAACTAAGGTCATGGAGTTTGGATACCATACTTCTCAGTTTTATAGATAAATAATTGGCCAACCAGAAACCTTAATCAATTTTTCATACTAAAACAATCGAATGAAAGTGACGAGACCAAACCTAGAAATCCCTACTATTTCACATAACTATTGCATAGGTGAGAAGAAATAGAAGAACAAGTAACAGTCTCCTCCAGCCTATCTGCTCATCTCTCCATATTTGTTGAATAAAGTATGATTACGGTGACTGTATGGCGCATAATAGAAAATGGTCAAGCAGCACTCACACAAGATTGCTAGGGTAACACAGAAAACAAACTTATGGTTTGGTTTGGTTCAGTTCAGTCACTCAGTCGTGTCTGACACTTTGCAACACCATGGACTGCAGCACGCCAGGGCTCCCTGTGGACCACAACAAACTCTGGAAGATTCTTAAAGAGATGGGGATACCAGACCACCTGACCCACCTCCTGAGAAATCTGTATGCAGATCAGGAAGCAACAGCTACAAATGGATATGGAACAACAACAGGATCCAAATAGGGAAAGGAGTATGTCAAGGCTCTATATTGTCACCATGCTTATTTAACTTATATGCAGAGTACACCATGAGAAATGCAGGGCTGGATGAAGCACAAGCTGTAAACAAGATTTCCAGGAGAAATATCAATAACTTCAAATATGCAGACACCACCCTTATGGCAGAAAGTGAAGAGGAACTAAAGAACCTCTTGATGAAAGTGAAAGAGGAGAGTGAAAAAGTTGGCTTAAAACTAAACATTTGGAAAACTAAGATCATGGCATCTGGTCCCATCACTTCATGGCAAATAGATGGGGAAACAGTGGAAACACTGAGAGACTTTATTTTTTGGACTCCAAAATCACTGAAGATGGTGACTGCAGCCATGAAATTAAAAGACGTTTCATCCTTGGAAGGAATGTCATGACCAACCTAGACAGCATATTAAAAAGCAGAGACATTACTTTGCCAACAAAGGTCTGTCTAGTCAATGCTGTGGTTTTTCCAGTAGTCATATATGGGTGTGAGAGTTGGACTGTAAAGAAAGCTGAGCACCAAAGAATTGATGCTTTTGAACTGTGGTGTTGGAGAAGACTCTTGAGAGTCCCTTGGATTGCAAGGAGATCCAACCAGCCCATCCTAAAGGAAATCAGTCTTGAATATTCATTGGAAGGACTGATGTTGAAGCTGAAACTCCAATATTTTGGCCACCTGATTCAAAGAACTGACTCACTGGAAAAGACCCTGATGCTGGGAAAGAATGAAGGTGGGAGGAGAAGGGGACGACAGAGGGTGAGAAGGTTGGATGGCCTCACCAACTCAATGGACATGAGTTTGAGTAAACTATGGGAGCTGGTGATGGACAAGGAGGCCTGGTGTGCTACAGTCCATGGGATTGCAAATAACTGGACATGAGTGAGCAACTGAACTGACTTATTTAGTGGTTTTCCCTAATTTCTTCAGTTTAAGTCTGAATTTGGCAATAAGGAGTTCATGATCTGAGCTACAGTCTTTTCCCAGGCTTGTTTTTGCTGACTGTATAGAGCTTCTCCACCTTTGCCTAAGAATATAATCAATCTGATTTCAGTATTGACCATCTGGTGATGTCCATGTGTACAGTCTTCTCTTGTGTTGTTGGAAGAGGGTGTTTGCTATGACCAGTGCATTTTCTTGGCAAAACTCTATTAGCCTTTGTCCTGTTTCATTTTGTACTCCAAGGCCAAATTTGCCTGTTACTCCAGGTGTTTCTTGATTTCATACTTTTGCATTCCAGTCCCCTATAATGAAAAGGATATCTTTTTTGGATGTTAGTTCTAGAAGATTTTGTAGGTCTTCATAGAACCATACAACTTCAGCTTCTTCAGCATTACTGGTTGGGGCATAGACTTGGATTACCATGATATTAAATGGTTTGCCTTGGAAATTAACAGAGATCATTCTGTTGTTTTCAAGACTGCATCCAAATACTGCATTTTGGACTCTTTTTTGTTGACTATTATGTGCTTCCCTGGTGGCTCAGATGGTAAAGCATCTACTGCAATGCGCGAGACCTGGATTTGATTCCTGGGTTGGGAAGATCTCCTGGAGAAGGAAATGGCAACCCATTCCAGTACTCTTGCCTGGAGAATCCCACGGATGGAGGAGCCTGGTAGGCTACAGTCCATAGGGTCACAAAGAGTCAGAAATGACTGAGCAACTTCACTTTCACTTTCATGATTATTCCATTTCTTCTAAGGGATTCTTGCCCACGGTAGTAGATACAATGGTCATCTGAGTTAAATTCAGCCATTCCAGTCCATTTTAGTTCACTGATTCCTAAAATGTCGACGTTCACTCTTGCCATCTCCTGTTTGACCACTTCCAAATTGCCTTGATTCATGGACGTAACATTCCAGGTTCCTATGCAATACTGCTCTTTACAGCATCAGACCTTGCTTCCATCACCAGTCACATCCACAACTGGGTGTTGTTTTTGCTTTGACTCCATCTCTTCATTCTTTCTGGAGTTATTTTTCCACTGATCTTCAGTAGCATATTGGGTACCTACCGACCTGAGGAGTTCATCTTTCAGTGTCCTATCTTTTTGCCTTTTCATACTTCATGTGATTCTCAAGGCATGAATACTGAAGTAGTTTGCCATTCCCTCCTCCAGTGGGCCATGTTTTGTCAGAACTCTCCACCATGACCCGTCCATCTTGAGTGGCCCTACATGGCATGGCTCATAGTTTCATTAAGTTAGACAAGGCTGTGGTCCATCTGATCAGTTTGGTTACGTTTCTGTGATTGTGGTTTTCATTCTGTCTGCCCTCTAATGGATAAGGATAGAGGCTTATGGAAGCATTCTGATGAGAGAGACTGACTGAGGGTAAAACTGGGTCTTGTTCTGATGGGCAGGGCCATGTGCTCAGTAAATCTTTAATCCAATTTTCTGTTGGTGGGCAGGGCTGTGTTCAGGTAATTAAGTCAACTATCAGTTCAGTTCAGTCGCTCAGTCGTGTCCAACTCTTTGTGACCCGATGAATCACAGCACGCCAGGCCTCCCTGTCCATAACCAACTCCCAGAGTTCACTCAAACTCAGGTCCATCGAGTCGGTGATGCCATCCAGCCATCTCATTCTCTGTCGTCCCCGTCTTCTCCCACCCCGTAATCCCTCCCAGCATCAGAGTCTTTTCCAGTGAATCAACTCGTCTCATGAGGTGGCCAAAGTATTGCAGTTTCAGCTTTAGCATCAGTCCTTCCAATGAACACCCAGGATTGATCTCCTTTAGAATGGACTGGTTGGATCTCCTTGCAGTCCAAGGGACTCTCAGGAGTCTTCTCCAACACCACAGTTCAAAAGCAACAATTCTTCAGCGATCAGCTTTCTTCACAGTCCAATTCTCACATCCATACATGACCACAGGAAAAACCATAGCCTAGGGGTAGCATTCATCAGGAAAAAATCACAAAGGCAAGAATTACCTACTTTTTCTGGGATAGTGACTGGAGCCCTAGGTTACAAAACATTAACTGCATGACTATGGACATGTCAATCCCTCCCAGGTATGACCAAGAGCTAGAATATAATAGTACTATAAAGACAAAGGATCCCTGCTCCTTGGAAGAGGCCAGGAAGCTATGCTGCTGATCATGGTTAGCTTGTCCTCAACCTCCACAGTGAAGTACAGATAATGGCCCTGTTACACTCTCCAACTAGACACCTCCAGTGCTATTCAATGGCCATTTCCACTCTGCCTTAGGCAGACATGAACTGAGCTTGTCAGCTGTTACTCAACCATTCCCAACTGTCCTCCAGTGTCGAACACAGTGATCCTGTGACTAGCCACACTTCTCTTATGGCTTTAAATAATAGGTTATGATGCCTAACCACCAATTCTTGGTTTGGAAAAGAGGGAAGGACTGAGTAAAAGGTTAACTTGACAAGTTCTCTGAATGCTAGTCTCACATGAAAAAAGTGGATCTCTTGCAAATTTCCATAGAAACTGGCCACTTTACAGTGATTAAGGCCATCAACCACTGTCAACTGCAATGACTTGTTCAGGTCCAACTAGTCATGGAAGGAGCTGACACTACACCCAATCTGAAGCTCAGAGATATGATAGGATAAGGCTCTAGTCACTGTGCTGCCATGTCATGTAGCTTTTGTATCTCAGCCTCTGAACACACCAAAGAGTCAGACACGACTGAGTGACTGAACTGAACTCTGAACACAACAGAAGAACTGGTACCTCATTAATTGTGCTGTTTAAAAGCCCACAGTGCAAAGGGCAGGGATACCTCTAATGGAGTGTGATGAATTCTGATAGATTTTTGTGCACTGTCCCAAAAAGAATGGGTGTGGGAAAGCACAGCCCACACATCTGAATTTTATCAGTGAATTTTCCAGAATGCCACTCTGGTAGGCCTTACATAACTGCCAATTTGAAATTCATATTTATTTGCACAAGAGACATTATAATTTATCACTGAATCAAGAACATGGTAAGGGTAAGAGAGAGCACTGTTACTATTTACACCTGGACAACAGTACTGTCCCTGGAAATCCAGGCCACGTGGTCACCTTAGATACATTACCTTTTAGAGGAGAAAAATCAGTCAGTGAAAGGCCTGGAATTCTGGAAATCATATCAGCACACTGAAGACATTCAGGTGGAAAGAAACTTGATAGTCCAAAGCTGTGTATGTGCATTTGTGTACAATGCAGACAAAAGAGGGCAACATAAACTTACTCAAAGAGCCAGCAAATGGCAGAGTGAAAGGTTTATTCCCTCCTGCTCCACAGAGTGGACTTGTGATCAAGATGTAGATTCAGACTCAATATAAGAAACCAACCACCAGACCTACTCAACAACAGGGGAGGCAACCTCAAAAGAGCAGTCTGGATACCATTCATGGGTACAGTGGTATGTTTTCTACAATGACCATGGACGTATATATATATAGCTACAAAGACTCTTTGAAGATTTTAATTTGCAAGTGGCTATTAACAACAGACTGGTTCCAAATAGGAAAAGGAGTACGTCAAGGCTGTATATTGTCACCCTGCTTATTTAACTTATATGCAGAGTACATCATGAGGAATGCTGGGCTGGAAGAAGCACAAGCTGGAATCAAGATTGCCAGGAGAAATATCAATAACCTCAGATATGCAGATGACACCGCCCTTATGGCAGAAAGTGAAGAAGAACTAAAGAGCCTCTTGATGAAAGAGAAAGAGGAGAGTGAAAAAGTTGGCTCGAAGCTCACCATTCAGAAAACCAAGATCATGGCATCTGGTCCCATCACTTCATAGGAAATAGATGGAGAAACAGTGGAAACTGTGTCAGACTTTATTTTGGGGGTTCCAAAATCACTGCAGATGCTGACTGCAGCCATGAAATTAAAAGACGCTTGCTCCTTGGAAGGAAAGTTATGACCAACCTAGATAGTATATTAAAAAGCAGAGACATTACTTTGCCAACAAAGGTCTGTCTAGTCAAGGCTATGGTTTTTCCAGTGGTCATGTATGGATGTGAGAGTTGGACTGTGAAGAAAATTGATCGCTGAAGAATTGATGCTTTTGAACTGTGGTGTTGGAGAAGACCCTTGAGAGTCCCTTGGACTGTAAGGAGATCCAACCAGTCCATTCTAAAGGTGATCAATCCTGGGTGTTCATTGGAAGGACTGATGCTAAAGCTGAAACTCAAATACTTTGGCCATCAATGCGAAGAGTTAACCCACTGGAAAAGACTCTGATGCTGGAAGGGGTTAGGGACAGGAAGAGAAGGGGACAACAGAGAATGAGATGGCTGGATGGCATCACTGACTCGATGGACATGAGTTTGAGTGAACTCCGGGAGTTGGTGATGGACAGGGAGGCCTGGCATGCTGTGATTCATGGGGTCGCAAAGAGTTGGACACGACTGAGTGACTGAACTGAACTGAACTGATTATCGTGTAAACAAATAAATGATCTTATTGGTATTGTAATATCAAGAATCTCACACACTAGTAAACAGTCTACACTCAGACCAAAGCAGAGAAATAACCTAATGCAGGAAAGTAAGATTAGAAATTTTCCGGTGTGTGTGACTGGTCATCCAAGACAGGCCACAAAAGATAATACAATTCCATGGCTGATTTGCCTGCATGAAGGAAAATCATAGCAATACATTGTTACAAAGAATGTAATTAACTGGTATTACTTCAAAATGTGAAAGTTCAGAATTTCATTCTAAATCTCTATTTACTTACATGAAATTAAAAGATTTAAGCACTAATTGAACAATGATGAAATTTTATTAACTCTTGAATCCTCTGGCTAAATGGCATATTTGTGTATAATATTAATTCTTTTGAAATAAGGTTGCACTTTGGTGAAATTATGAAGGTAGTAAAATTTGTCTTCAAATAAACTTCACCTCTTTATTCTCCACATTGTCCTCCTTGAGGCAACCCTTCTCTAAAACTTCCTAATGTTTCCCACTTGTCCTCTTTTCTCTTTTACTCTCAGGAAATGTTGAATCAAACCAGGTTGTCCACAATGAAAATGACCAAAAAAAGTGACATCTATCATCCATCAACTATCTTATATTTTAAGCACATTAAATTCAGTGTGATGAAAATCTAATAATGGAATTCCAGAAATCAGTCTTATCAAATATGAGCTGTTTGGAGGAGAATTCTTGGTTTCTGAATTTTTGCTATGTAGAAAATAATTAATTCTTCATATTAGTTAATCCTGTTCTACTATTATCTACTTCAGTAACACCAAAGAAAGGCTGTTACGGTCTTCATTGATTAATAATAATATCTGGGTATTTACTCAGGAGTCTATGTGCTAAGCATTGCACAAATCATATATTATCTCATCTTTTAATCTTCACAACCATATAAATTGTATATTATTGTCACAGCACAGATAATGAAAGAAATTTAGGTGAAAAAAGTTGAGAAATGTGTTTAAAACTATATGAGAAGTGATATGCTTTGGAACTTATCACTTTATATGTCAAGTTCCCAACTCTGGCTCTCAACCTATGGGTTCTATGCCACATTAGCATGCTGAAACCATCCACTAGTATTTCAAATGTGTGTACTGAGAAAATGCGTAGAAAAGCGATAATGCCCTTTTTCTGTAGCTTGTCCTATGTATCATCTTGTTTTCTTCCATTGATGTTTATGCCTGTGGAAAATTTAATCAGAACTCAACCAGATATTTCAGGATCAATTAGAGACCATTAAGACCCTCTCAAGCTTCAACACCTTGTTCTCTGACACCACCTCCCTTTATTTTCAGAATTACATGAGTTTAATATCTCATCTTCTTTTTTATTAAATTGTAAATTCGCTCTTCTGAAAATTTAAACCTATGACTTCCTTCCACTGGTCATTTTAAATAGAAGTCTGGGTGATTTAACAGAACAAAATCAATAATCTCCTTATTAACCCAGAGGGAAAGATAGTTGAAATGGAAAAGTTCTAACTGATCAATATCGAACATTTGACCAAATTGTATGGCCAATTAGGCACTAAATGGTCCTCCACTTTTCTGCCTGTTAATGAGGAGAGATTGAAGAAATGGTTACAGATTGAAAACCAGAAAGTAGGTTCAAAGACAGATGCTGATAGAGGAGGAAGGAGACTTGTTCATCATTCTAATAGCCTCAGGCTTATTCCCACTGTAATAACTATAATGGGCTACCCTGGTGGTTTATCTGGTAAAGAATCCGCCTGCAGTGTGGGAGGCCCGGCTTAGATCCCTGGGTTGGAAAGATCCCCTGGAGAAGGGAATGGCTACCCACTCCAGTATTCTGGCCTGGAGAATTCCATGGACTACAGTCCATGAGGTCATAAAGAGTCAGACACGACTGAATAACTTTAACTTTCACTTTAGGTAAGCACCAGATGGTGTCCCCACTTAAACAAGTTATAGAGAAGTGTGCTCACACTGAGTATGAAAGGAGGGAAGTTTGTGACCACTGGAGAGAGAAAGCAAGTAAATCTTCTTTGGCTGGATCAAGTGGAATATGAGGGAGGGAACCATACAGTGCTTATTAAGAAAGGCTGGCAACATCTGGGCGGTATACAACTCAGCCCCTCCAGCAGTCTGGTGTGGCAATCTTCAATCCATTCAAAGCCCATGGAATAAGTCTGAGGGACTTTTCTAGTGGATCCTGGCTGCCAAAAGGAGTCTCTTCTTAGGAAGATTTCTCTGAAACAGGCAAACATTTGCAGGAAGCCATGAATGAGGCATTGGCTAGTATTCAGGCTCTTAGTGCCCTGGGGTGGGTTTACAATGTTGATAAAGGAAAATCACTAGACAATGAGAAATAAGCCCAAAGAAATCTGGATAAATGTTTGCTATCAGCCTTGCTGCCTTGAAAAACTCCCCTAGTCCTATGTTGAAACTGAGTGAGATCTTAAGAAAATTTGATGATGTGACAGTGGGTACTACACTAAGGTAGACATCTTTATAAAAATTATCTCAGTGAGAATAAAGACCAACCTGGGCAATAGACATAAACCCCAAGACCACAAGTAGGAATCTATGTTTCTGTAGTAGGTGTTAAAGGGTCTCCAAAACTGATACTGATGTTGTTGATTATGATGACCTTGCTGATTGAATCAAAACCATTGGAGGTTCATTTGGTTATGTGTAGCTGCTGCACCACTCAAGATGGAAAGTACAAGACTGGTTCACTGAAGCTGAGTCATTCTCTCCCCGTAAGACCCTTCATTCTTTCTCCTCTTCTAATCCAAATTCATCTGTTTTAAAGGGAAAACTGATTAGGGGTAAAAAGAGTCTCCCTCTCCCCAAGGGGCACCAAAGGCCTTCTGAACCAACCCAAGTAAGCTGGGACAGCAGAGAGAAGGACTCAAAGTTGTATGCTTTATTGGATACACAGAACAAGTCACCATGTTATCCTTTCCCAAGTAGGGAGGAAATGCCTGGATTCAGATCAAGGGGTCTGGGCAACATTCACAGAGAGGAAGGGAAACTAATCTGACCTTTAGGGGGGCCCTTTGGAATGATTCAATGTACTGTCACTGTGCCTTGTGCTACAGAATGTATAATTGTTACTGATATTTTGCATGCCTGTACTGTGAATGCTTATAAGCACCAACAGGGATTCTTCCATTCGAGAAATACTGCATGCAGAAAAATGCCTTACTTTCTAGCCACTGGTTCAGTTCAGTTCAGTCACTCAGTCGTGTACGACTCTCCGCGACCCCATGAATCACAGCACGCCAGGCCTCCCTGTCCATCACCAAATCCCGGAGTTCACTCAAACTCATGTCCACAGAGTCGGTGATGCCATCCAGCCATCTCATTCTCTGTCGTCCCCTTCTCCTCCCACCCGCAATCTTTCCCAGCATCAGAGTTTTTTCCAGTGAGTCAACTTGTCGCATGAGGTGGCCAAAGTATTGGAGTTTCAGCTTTAGCATCAGTCCTTCCAATGAACACCCAGGATTGATCTCCTTTAGAATGGACTGGCTGGATCTCCTTGCAGTCCAAGGGACTCTCAAGAGTCTTCTCCAACACCACAGTTCAAAAGCATCAATTCTCGGCGATTAGCTTTCTTCACAGTCCAACTCTCACATCCATACATGACCACGGGAAAAACCATAGCCTTGACTGCAAAAACCATCACATCACGCGGCTAGGCTTCCAGGCTATATTTGTCAAGGCTAACTAAACTCTGCTGCAATATGCCACCAAAGAGTGAGTCAGGATTCAGCACAAGTGCCTCTATCTTATGATGTCCAAAGTTTTCACTCTATTATAGATGTCCTGCGGGTGGCAAGGTAGAAGTTTCAGTCTAAATAGCCCTGACTACATTGTTATCACGGCTCTACCAATAAGAGTAACTGATAAACCTCAATGAAATCAGGGGCTTATTCATCAGGTAAACACTTAGGACACTATGTGGACAAATTCATAACACGCAATTTCTCAGGCAGTCAAGGAAAAACTATTGTCTCTTTGCCTCTCCTATCTCTCCACCAAAAGAAGGTTCACACTTTATTATGCTCTTTGAACATTGTAGACAATGTATCTCACTTGGCCCTTCTATCTGCTAATCTGTAAATAAATATCTGTTGAATGGAGACCAACCAACATCAAGGTAGGACACCTTCTTTACTTTTGAGGTTCCCAAGAAACAACCACCTCTTCAAACCACCACAATTCTCGGAGATTTGTTGGAGCCTCTGGCAAAGGGCATCTATGAAACTGTGGCAGGTTACCTTGTTAGCTTGCAAGTGGAGTAAAATTTTAGGCCATTTGCAGTTTATAATACCTAACTGATCTTGAGGCCTTATATTAGAAGTTTATGAAAATATACACTATACTGATTTCTAGTTTTTAAAAAGCATTGCTTTGGGTTATGCAACATTCACTACACTATATTTTTCAAAGCAACCTTAACACAGTCATTCAATGTAAATAAAGCTTCTATCTCAAGTCTCCTCTGATAAAAACAATAGTTTATGTGTCAGAATAAATTGAGAAAGATGTACAGATGAGCATTGAATGAAAATAGTGGAGATTTTCATCTGATTCTGTTTTTTAAGAGGCATTACTAAAGATAAATGATTAAATATTTTATAGAAATTACCATTTTAATTAAAATGCAGACCGGAGAACTTAGTATATGAAAAGCAAACACTGGAGGCTTAAGATCCTTGAAAACATCAGAATTTAAAGCTATTAGTTTTCAGATTATCCTTTGGGCCATCTATTAAGTTCTAGCTGAATATTAAAATGTATTAATAAAAGAACAAAATATTGAATCCCTTCATATAGTGTATTATTACAGATTATAGATAGAGCTGAGAATACATTTCAAGTCTTCCTTAAGTAGTGCTGATGATCCAGATGAATTTCTATTTTATTTATTCACAAACAGTAAAATTCTTTTTGTGTGTGTGTATAGTTCTGTTATGTTTTAACATGCAAACATTCTCTAATCATACTGCCAAAGAATGCAGAAGAGTTCAAGCAACCAAAATCCCTCAGGCTGTCACCTATATTCAGGCCCTTCTCACTTCTAAGATCTAGCAAGCATTCCCTATTTTCTATTCCCCTTTAGAGGGTAGGAGACATTTCCAGAATGTCATATCAATGGAATGACACAGTTTTTGGCCTTGTGAGTCTAACTTCTTTGACATAGCATAATATTCTGGAGATTCATCCAAGTTCTGGCATATATCAATAGTTCATTCCTTTTCATTAACTGAGTATTGGTGAATAGATACTATTGGTGATTAGTATTCCATCTAAACATCTACGCCTGGTTCGTTGACTATGCTAAAGCCTTTGATTGTGTGGATCAAAACAAACTGTGGAAAATTCTTCAGGAGATGGGAATAGCAGACCACTTTACCTGCTTCCTGGGAAACCTGTATGAAGCAACAGTTAGAACCAGACATGGAACAACAGACTGGTTCCAAATTGGGAAAGGAATATGTCAAGGCTGTATATTGTTACCCTGCTTATTTAACTTATATGAAGAGTACATCATGAGAAATGCTGGACTGGGTGAAGCACAAGCTGGAACCAAGATTTCCAGGAGAAATATCAATAACCTCAGATATGCAGATGACACCACCCTTATGGCAGAAAGTGAAGAAGAACTAAAGAGGCTCTTGATGAAGGTGAAAGAGGGAGTGTGAAAAGGCTGGCTTAAACTCAACATTCAAAAAACTAAGAACATGGCATCCAGTCCCATCATTTCATAGAAAATAGATGGGGAAACAAAAGAGTAACAGACTTTATTTTCTTGGGCTCCAAAATCACTAAAGATGGTGACTGCAGCCATGAAATTAAAAGCCGCTTGCTTCTTGGAAGAAAAGCTATGACCAACCTAGATAGCCTATTAAAAAGCAGAGCCGTTACTTTGCCAACAAAGGTCCACATAGTCAAAGCTATGGTTTTTCCAGTAGTCACGTACGGATGTGAGAGCTGGACCAAAAAAAAAAAAAAAGCTGAGCACCAAAGAGTTGATGCTTTTGAAGTGTGGTATTGGAGAAAACTTGAGAGTCCCTTGGACTACAAGGAGATTCAACCAGTCTATCCTAAAGGAAATCAGTCCTGAATATTCATTGGAAGAACTCATGCTGAAGTTGAAGCTCCAATACTCTGGCCACCTGATGTGAACAGCCAACTCAGTAGAAGACCCTGATGCTGGGAAAGATTGAAGGCAGGAGGAGAAGGGGTGACAGAGGATGAGATAGTTGGATGACATCACCAACTCAGTGGACATGAGTTTGAGCAGGCTCTGTGAGAAGGTGAAGGTCAGAGAAGCCTGGTGTGCTCCAGTCTATGGGCTCCCAAAGAGTTGGACATGACTGAGTGACTGAACAACAGTGAAAGAGACAGGATGTAATGTGTGTGTTCCACTATGTCTAGAACTAAAAGTCCCATTTAAAATAAAACTCTAAGATGTGAATAATAGAGGGAAGAGGAAACTTACTTTGTGGGCTTTTGTATAGCAAACAGAATAAATGATAGAACATGTTTGGCAAGCTACAGTGCTAAAAATAGAGTAATGCATTACGGGACAGGGTAAGGCACTTTCTTCCACTCTTGTTGTGTCCTCCCATGTAACACACCTGGCTTCTCTCCTTACCCACTACTCCCAAAGGAGTCAGAAGTGAGTTGAAACCATGGTGAGTTTAGAAGGAAAAGCAGGGCATGCACTTCCTCTCGTCCACAGAAAGCTTGTGTTCTTAATTTCTCCAAGTTATATGATAAACCTGGTGGCAAATACCTTGTCCCAATGGGGCAGATGTGCAACAGTATAACACCTATTGTGCCTCAGTGAGTTGGTTTCACTAATTTTGAAGTTCAGTGATGGGAAACTTACAGTATAAGTCAAATTGTTCCATTTCAGTGAATTATGTTGGATATTCTGGTCTCCATTTAATTTATGCATTCATCTTATTTATTAGCTTGGTACTCCAGTGAGGAAAAATGAGGGTAAACTTCTTAAAAACACTGACATACACTAATAAAAGTTAAATTATTGAAATAACTTTCCCTTTGAATAACAGAGTACAGTTATTATGTGACTATATGGCATGTTCCTTAATGCTCCATTTTCAAGAAGTCTAATTCGCCGTTTTATCCCTAATGCTTAGCACATTGCCAAGTCCAATGAACACATAGTAAATGCTCAGTAAGTGCTATTAGAAGAACAAATAGCTGATTCAATGAGTAAGAGAATCCCAGTATACATAATGTTAAATGTAGGAACTACATTCTTACTTCAATTTCCATTTCAAAGAGTTCCTACTTCCTCAATAGATTGAAGACATAGGGGAATATCTAGTATTTCTTATATTCCAATTAAAACAGTTGCCAACTCATTTAATGTACACAGAACTCTTGTGAGGCAGATACTACTACTATCTTTTCTTTTTTTTTAACAAATAAAGAAGTGATGATCAGTGAGAATAGATGATCAGAATGGTCTGATAGCTAGCAAGTGACAGATCTGTGATTTCAAACAATGAGAGTGTGGCCCTGAGGTCTGGACAGATACTGAACACACCGGACCATCTATGAAGGCAGACTCTAGAAAGCCCTCTTCAACATCTTATTCATGTGTGACCCAGCCCTAGGCTTGCAGTCAACAACCCCACCTCTCTTTCCTTTATGTCCTGCAACATTAGCACACCCTGGGACCTAGTCTCACCCCATTAACTGAATCATTCCTCCCCATTCTTCTACCCATCAGGGCTTTACAACCACAGGCAACACTCCCTCCACAAACTATTAGTCTCCATTTCAAAGGATTAACCTCCCTCCCACCCACCATTACAAGCTCTGCTGCAGGGCTATTAAAAGTCCTTTGGTTCTTTGGGTCTTACCAGTTTTAAGAAATGGGTGCAGGGAATTGAGACCAAATAGAAAGTTGGACAGGAATGATAAAGCATACAGGAATGATACAACAGTAGAGGAACTGGAGCACTATAATATAAGGCCTTAAATTTCTCAGTACCATTTCTTTTGACTTAAATACCAATATACTTAATACATTTTGTGTGTCATTACAGAAAACTGATATTTGTCATCTGCTACCTAACTGAATGGAGAAGGAAATGGCAACCCACTCCAGTACTCTTGCCTGGAGATTCCCACGGACGGAGGAGCCTGGTAGGCAACAGTCCATGGGGTCGCAAAGAGTCGGACACGACTGAGTGACTTCACTTTCACTTTCACCCAACTGAAGCAGAAGATATTATGAACAAGTGGCAAGAATACACAGAAGAACTATACAAAAAAAGATCTTCATGACCCAGATAATCACGATGGTGTGATCACTCACCTAGAGCCAGACATCTTGGAATTCGAAGTCAAGTGGGCCTTAGGAAGCATCGCTACCAACAAAGCTAGTGGAGGTGATGGAATTCCAGTTGAGCTATCTCAAATCCTGAAAGATGATGCTGTGAAAGTGCTGCACTCAATATGCCAGCAAATTTGGAAAACTCAGCAGTGGCCACAGGACTGGTAAGGGGCAGCTTTCATTCCAATTCCAAAGAAAGGTAACGCCAAAGAATGTTCAAACTACCGCACAATTGCATTCATCTCACATGCTAGTAAAGTAATGCTCAAAATTCTCCAAGCCAGGCTTCAACATTACATGAACTAAGAACTTTCAGATGTAAAACCTGGATTTAGAGAAGGCAGAGGAACCAGAGATCAAACTGCCAACATCCTTTGGATCATAGAAAAAGCAAGAGAATACCAGAAAAACACCTACTTCTGCTTCACTGACTATGCCAAAGCCTTTGACTGTGTGGATCACAACAAACTGTGGAAAATTCTGAAAGAGATGAGAATACCAGACCACCTGACCTGACTCCTGAGAAATCTGTATGCAGGTCAAGAAGCAACAGTTAGATGGAACAAAGGAGTGGTTCAAAATTGGGAAAGGAGTACAGCAAAACTGTATATTGTCACTCTGCTTATTTAATTTCTATGCTGAGTACATCCTGCAAAGTGCCAAGCTGGATGAAGCACAAGCTGAAATCAAGATTGCTTGGAAAAATATCAACAACCTCAGATATGAAGATGACACCACCTTTATGGCAGAAAGTGAAGAGCAACTAAAAAGCCTCTTGACTAAGGTGAAAGAGGAGAGTGAAAAAGCTGGCTTAAAACTAAACATTCAAAAAACTAAGATCATGGCATCTGGACCCATCATTTCATGGCAAACTGGTGGGGAACCAATGAAAACAGTGTCCCACTTTATTTTCTTGGGCTCCAAAATCACTGCAGATGGTGACTGCAGCCATGAAATTAAAAGCCGCTTGCTCCTTGGAAGAAAAACTATGACCGACCTAGACAGCATATTAAAAAGCAGAGACATTACTTTACCAACAAAGGTCCATCTAGTCAAAGCTATGGTTTTTCCAGTATTCATGTATGGATGTGATAGTTGCACCATAAAGAAAGCTGAGCACCAAAGAGTTGATGCTTCTGAGCTGTGGTGTTGGAGAAGACTGAGAGTCCCGTGGACTGCAAGAAGATCAAACCAGTCCATCCTAAAGGAGATCAGTCCTGAATATTCACTGGAAGGACTGATGCTGAAGCTCTAATACTCTGGCCACCTGATGTGAAATATTGACTCATTGGAAAAGACCCTGATGCTGGAAAAGATTGAAGGCAGGAGGAAAAGGGAATGACAGAGGATGAGATGGTGGGATAACATCACCGACTCAATGAACATAAGTTTGAGCAGGCTCTGGAAGTTGCTGATGGACAGAGAAGCCTGGTATGCTGCAGTCCATGGGGTCACAGTCAGACATGACTACGCGACAGAACTGAATTGACTAAAGTCAAAAGAAAGGTATATAACAGCTTTACCTGAAATCATTAGAATTCCCAAATCCTAATATTAATAATTTGGTCATTTAATTGATTAATATAAGTATAATCTAAGTCAATTTTGAATATTAAAATCTGAACCAACTAATCCAGAGCAAAATGGTTTTTATATGTTTCACATGGACAACAGAGTTTAAATGAGCTCTGACATTTTTAAAGATACACATGTATTCCATTCAAGTGCCATGGTCTCCTTTCATATTGTATATGCATGTTATCTGCTCCAATTATTTTTAGACTTCATTTCTATCAGAATCACATTTGTGGAGAGAGGCAAAGAATGATGTTAAAAATACTGGTTCCCGAAGTTTAGCTTCAAAAATCTTTGAGAGCAGAGCCCAAGCAAAAATATTTTGGAGAAGTTTCTCCAATGATTCTGAAACCCATAAAATTTGAAAAGCACTGATATATACTTGATTTTCAAGACCGAAAGATTTGAGGATAGGTGAAATTTAAATTAATCTTTGTAAATTCTTACTCCAACATTAACCTCTTATTCATAGTAACCATTGTGTTGATGTCTTTCCCAATTTTCTACAGCTTAAATATCTCTTTGGGGAAAGTATAGTGGGTCCTCCAATTAAAATATGTGTTTTCTCACAGTTCTTTCTAGAAGAAAATTGTATATAAAAACATATTTAGAACTTAAAGAAGAATCTGGTTCTAACTGACAGACAAATGTAATATTTCATTTTGTTCATTTAGTTGTGATTTATGATCTTTCTTTTCAACTTATTTTATAAATATAAATATATATATATATATATGAATGTACAGGCATTTAAAAAGATTGGCAGCCAGACAATTAAAAAGCTTTTCTTACCTTGTAGGCTTGTAGCTTTTTATATATCATCTGCTAAAACTCAACCAGCTAATAATAACAAAAGATTGTGCTGAAATCATTGAATAAATACTGAAATATGTCATGTGCAAAAACATCTTTAATAGCTCTATTAATACTTGTCAATCACCATGTGTTCTTGATCTTCTTGATTATTTAAGAATAATTTCCAGTTACTTGTTGAAATCTTTTTCTTGTCCCTTTAGTTTCTTCTACATAACTGCACATTTTTCATATTAAAATCAAAATTCTTTTCCATTTGATTTGTCTTCATAGCCCGTCAATTGCTAAAGTTGCTATTATAATTCACAAAATATTCCAATTTAAACTTTCTTGTCATTTGTTGAATCAAAACAGTCACCTGAATGCTTTTTGGATAATTTTATTGTATGTTTATTTCTGACAGGCGAACCATTTCAGAATGCCTAACAATAAATTACCACCTGTCTAAAGAAGTCATGCTGTTTGAAGGATTTGTCTAAGCTTAACTCCTTAAAGTAAAATGTAACAGGGTCATTTAACATTGCTTCAGAAAGAAGAGCATGCACAATGAAAAATCAAATTGTTTATATGGTATGTCATATTAGTATCTTAAGACATTTTCTGAAAGTACTGGTAGTCACTCAAAAACAGAAATAGAACTTAAAATATAAAGATAATTAAACATGAAGAAGAGAGACAGTGCAGTGAGCTTCAAAATAACTCTTTTTGGAACATGCTTCCAAACACAATATTAAGTGCATTCAGTCAGTTCCAGGTTGGAGGTTAAAGAACTTGTGGAATTCACAGAAAATGTACAATTTCAACTTCATGGACTGCCATCACTATATACTGAAATTTGTTTTCAATCTCTGCCTAGTGTCAGGTAGAGTAACCCCAACTGCACAATTTCTATGCCCTGGCAGCATCAGAAGGTACTGAAATTTAGATGCTGTGATCAAAACAGTGCCTTTAATCCTTCATATGAAGTTGCCTAGACTCAATAAATTATCAGATTCTAATCAATGTATAGCAAGATGGCTTAAATGACACTGGCAGTCATATGATCCTACTCTAGGACTCTGCCTCAACTCCTCTCTTAGGAACATGAGTCCACAGCTCCATTCATACATAGCAGTACCCATAGCAGTAAGGAGATAAAAATCTTACTTTCCTTGCACATTGCCAGTTCTTTAGGTCTAACACTTTCCATTCTACTCAAACTATTCCTATCCTGACAACAATGGTCAGACATAAAGTATACATAGTTGTCACAAAGGCATCATCATTTATCTACTCCTGATTCTTCAAGGGACTAAATTATTAAACAAAAGAAAATTATGGAACATATGGGATAAATTAAAATAATATAATTGTGAAAAATGAATAATGGAGGACTTCTCAGAGGCTAGTAAAGTAAGAGATCAACCATGATTATCCTCTCCTTTGCTGGAGCAGATTCTGGTCTGACAGATCAACAATTCATAAGGAGGAGAAAAGAACTCCCATGTTGAATCACAACTTGTCTTTGACAGTCTTCTTTGGGTGGAGAGAAGCCAATTGAAGGTAACAAATATATTTTGAGGATGAAAATGAATTCTTATTGGTTTCTGTTTTCCACCCCAAATCTTAGACAGAGAAAGGATATAGCTTTTGGGGAAGTTATCACTCGTATGCTGTTACTTCATTATACAAATCAATAGCAGTTCCATTGTGAATAAAGTAGATGCAGGCAGAGACTATGAAAAGTCATCCAGGCCAGCTGGTATAGATTTTAGCAAACTGATTTTGCTGGGTTTTGATGCAAAGTCCTAAAACAGATAATTTTTAAAACCATTTAAACGCCTTTCTTCTGGCAGAGAGGTCAAAACTGCTGGCATTTGATCTGCTGAATAATGCTCTCAGCTAAACTCTAATCTGCCTTGAAGGAAAACTGTAGTCATTATTTATATTTCACCTGTGAGAGTTAAATAAATATTTACTGACAAAAAAATGTTGATATATACTTCAGATACAAATTTTCCTACAATTTTCGTGTCTACTTTCAATTTAGTGGGTAAGATTTTTGAGCCTTTAGTCATGATGGAAAATTTTATTCTGTCACAGAGAAAAATTCAGCTTGGCTATGCACACTCTGCTATATCAAAATGGTCATAGCTGAAGGTCCTTGATTATTCAGTATATCCTCTTCTGGTATTAAGAGACACAAACCTCCAGTTATATAATAAATAGTCACAGAGATGTGATATATAGCATAAAGATTGTGGTCATCAATAATATTATAATAACTTGGTATGAGGACAGATGGTAACTAGACCTACAGTAATCATTTCACAATGCATGCAAATATCCAATCACTATATAGTACACCAGAAGCTAATATAATATTGTTTATCAACTATATTCCAATAAAAAAGAATATTCTCTTCCAATGGCATCAACAGGACAAGATGAGGATTCCTAACTATTTTGTTAATTTTTGACACTCAGCTCTTCATGCTAAATAACCTAAGCCAGCTAAGGCCCCCTTCCCTTTGTCCTATTGATATTGTCGGGAACTTTCTTCAAAGATAGGTATAATGGCACAACTTATATGTAACTGAAACCATCATTTCCAACAAAATCTATCTTCACCATTTGAGTATGCCTATTCCAGAAATTATTTCCCATATACCAGAATATTCTTGCCACTTTGTTGCTGTTGTTCAGATGCTCAGTTGTGTCTGACACTTCACAACGCTATGGACTGTAGCACACCAGGCTCTCCTGTCCTTCACTATCTCCCAGAGTTTGCTCAGATTCATGTCAATGCCCTCTGCTCTTCTCCAGCAGCATACTGGACACCTTCCAACCTGCGGGGCTCATCTTCATGTCATATCTTTTTGCCTTTTCATACTCTTCATGGAGTTCTTGCAGCAAGAATACTGGAGTAGTTTGCCATTCCCTTCTCCAATGGACCACGTTTTGTCAGAATACTCTGCTATGACCTATCCATCTTGGGTAACCCTACACGGCTTAACTCATAGCTTCATTGAGTTATGCAAGCCCCTTCACCATGACAAGGCTATGATCCATGAGGGAGTGTTGTCACTTTGGGACTTTCAAATTTTGAATTAGCATTTTTCTAAGTACTGACTGTCCTTTTCCAAGAAGACCACAAAAAGATCTCCCATTCAACACACTCATCTTACAATGTGACATTGATACTCCTCCTCTGAAGCTTGGGGGTGGGGAGGGGCCTGGGATAGGAGATGGTAAGAGTTGTGTCTATTTCTTTGAATCTGGTGGCCTATAATACAATTGACATTACCTGCTGAGACTAGATCATAAAACATACCGTCTACCTGGTTCTCTTGGAACAGCCATCACGGTGTAATGGATGACAGTTTATGAATAGACCACACTTGGAAAGGAACTTAGGTCCCTGGCCTACAGCAAGACTAAGCAAACAAATAACAACCAGCATTAAATCACCAATTAAGTAATTATGTGAGTGTACCATCGTGGATACGAAACCTTCAGTTAAAAACAAAGCTGCCCCAGATATGCTGAACAGAACACAAGAGATTTCCATGTCAAATCCTGACCAACTTACAGATTTATGAATTAAATGCATGTCATTGTTTTAAATTGGTAAGTTCTGAGACAGCTTATTATGCAACACTTAACCAAAATTAATAAATGGATATGGTAACTGTGATGTATTTGTATATCTGTGCCCTTGCAAGTGTCTGTGTGCACATGTGCATTTTAAAGCAAAGTACGGAGACTGTTGAAAAAAGGATTCTTAATCACTGAATATAGCAGCTCTGAATCTATTTTCTGAATCAGCCTGAAGCAGATCCCAGCTTCCCTAGTGGCTCGGTGGTAAAGAATCCACTTGCCAATGCAGGAGACATGGGTTTGATCCTGGGTCGGGAAGATTCTCTGAAGAAGGAAATGGCAATCCACTCCAGTATTCCTGTCTGGGAAATCCCAAGGACAGAGGAGCCTGGTGGGCAACAGTTCACAGGGTCGTAAAAGAGTCAGATACAACTGAGCGAGTAAACAACAACAAAGCTGATCCCACGCCCTATCCCATGTAACTGATGAAAGCTTTATACTCAGTTCCTTTGGAGGCCTCTCCCACTATGTGCCATGATCTGAGAGATTTCTTCAGTGCCAAACACTAAAAGCTATCTGAGAGGGAAACAAAATGCTGTTTGTGTGAATGGCACATTTAATTTGCATATACTGAAATTCTATTCTTCAGTGAATTGTTTACTCATTTCCTCGACAGACATTTACTGAGAAGTTATCATGTGCTTACTGTGCTTGGCACTGGAAATAAAACATAAATTAGACTCCTTCACAATTAGAAGGAGTGTGTGCTAAGAAACACACCCTACAGTCATGTAATAACTGTGCCTTAACATAGAGAACCGGAGAAGGCAATGGCAAGCCACTCCAGTACTATTGCCTAGAAAATCCCATGGATGGAGGAGCCTGGTAGGCTGCAGTCCGTGGGGTCGCTAAGGGTCGGACATGACTGAGCGACTTCACTTTCACTTTTCACTTTCACACATTGGAGAAGGAAATGGCAACCCACTCCAGTGTTCTTGCCTGGAGAATCCCAGGGACAGGGGAGCCTGGTGGGCTTCCGTCTATGGGGTCACACAGAGTCGGACACGACTGAAGTGACTTAGCAGCAGCAGCAGCAGCAACATAGAGAACCTCTTTAGGTGTGGGGATGAGCCATGCTTGGAATCTTTGGTGAGGCCGTAAGTTCCTACAGTTAGGATCAGACTCCCCAGAGACCTCACACAATACTCCATCTTCGAGACCTTATCATTTCTTCCCTTAAAAATCAGTATCTTTTTAAAAAAGGCATCCTACCCATCTGATGATAACAGATGTATATTTGTTGAGCTTGTACTTTGCGTGCTACGTTTTAAGTTCTTTAAATATGTCACCTCATTTAATTCTCACCAAAGCTCTATGATGAAGGTATAATTATTGTTACTTTTCAGATGAGCAAATCAAGGCATCAAAAAAAAAAAAAAAGATTTGTTTGAGGTACATAGCTACAAAGTTGTAAGCCAGGAATTGAACCCTGACCCTGTTTGCAGTGAAAATACCAACTTGTACCATTCTGTTACTGTCACCTGTGAAGTCCATTACCAATTCCTGGGAAACAAAAATAAAAACTAGATAATAAAATAAAGTCTAACCTTTTTTCCCTTTGTGCTTTAGTCCAGTTTGGCTTGCTTATAGAATGCCGCTTGCAGAAACCTTGCAGCTTGTCCTTCAGTCCAGAGTTGCTTGTGAGAAACAGCTCTGTGGACACCTCACCTTCCGTGTTCAGAAGCACTGCTCCAGAGACTGCAATTCAAGATGGCGGCAGTGGGCTGTGTGCAGTGACAGCTGCACCCGCACTGCAATCTGGAACGTGAATACCACAACTGACCCCAATAGGATCCAAATAGCTCTGCCCTGCCCACACTCTGTCAAGAGAGCTTGAACCTCTTCACTCTGATGAAAGAATAACACTTTCCTTCCCTTCAGAACCCAACTCCGTCTCTATCTACTGGTGCCAGCAACACTGGACAAAAGGACCCTTCTTGGAGACCAACTCAGTAGGGTTGGTAACATGACCTTATGAAATAAGCATTTAGAAGTTTCTAACAAATGTATTGCATTTAATTTGACTAATGTCGAATGTGCGAGTTGGACTATAAAGAAAGCTGAACACCAAAGAATTGATGCTTTTGAACTGTGGTGTTGGTGAAGACTCTTGAGACACCCTTGGACTGCAAGGAGATCCAACCAGTTCATCCTAAAGGAAATCAGTCCCGAATATTCATTGGAAGGATTGATGCTGTAGCTGCAACTCCAATACTTTGGCCACCTGATGCAAAGAACTGACTCACTTGAAAAGACTCTGATGCTGGGAAAGATTGAAGGTGGGAGAAGAAGGGGACGACAGAGGATGAGACGGTTTGATGGCATCACCAACTCAAAGGACATGAGTTTGAGTAGGCACCGGGAGTTGGTGAAGGACAGGGAAGCCTGGTGTGCTGCAGTCCATGGGGTTGCAAAGAGTCAGACACGACTGAGTGACTGAATTGAACTGAACTGAAATGAATGTAGAATGTGAAACCATAAGTCAGATCATAATTTTCTACATTCTTCATAAAACAAAATACTACACATTATGTGTTTTCACATATGGGTTCCTTTATAATCATTCCTTTAAATTATCCACTATTCTTTAAAAAATATGTTATTGGTAAGCAAGTGTTGAAAAAAGAGGGAATCATCTAGCCCAGTTGTGAAGCAGATGGAAGCTAACCAAACAACATATTCTTAGAGATTATTGCTGAATCTAGGTTAATGCCCTTGCACAGTTCTACTCCCACACTTGCCCCTTCTTAGGTTTGCTAACTTGGGCCATGTTAGTGAAGATCAAGAATTTACAGCAGCTCACTCTCAACTAGGAATCAAAGCCAAGTATTGAATACAATAATGGGGTTCAAGTGGCCCATCTTATTTCTCATTACTTTTACCACACATTTCTAAGCTACACCACGTCTCCCATATGTGACCTACTATTGCCACATCTGTACCTTGCTTCATCATATCCTCCACTTTCAAGTCATTCAGTGCCGTCCACCCTGTTTTCCTTTGGAGGGGACCGTCCCCCTAAAATATAATTATTCATGACCAATACACCAGAGGCCTTTCTACTGTTCAAATAGAAGTTTTTAGGCCCCTTGTTCTGTGACTGCTTAGATATCATTTCTGCCTTTCTTGGGCCTAACTTTGTAGCACTCTCTTCTGTTGCTGACCCATATTAAAACTGCCTGCTCTTGAACAAACTCACCTGTATTGGCTTCACCATTTCTGCAGGCTTTCTATCAGATCTGGTCACACCTGTCCTCTGTCCATTCAGCCTCCAGGACTCCATCCAGCAAAGTAATTCTAACTTGTTTGGCTGTGGGATTGGATAAAATCTTGACCATATTATTCCTCAAATTTTACCTATTCAGAGAAGGGATCTCCTATATTCCACTTTGCAATCATCCTTCTAATACAAGGCATCCTATCAGTGCTTGCTTAAACATTGTCATACACTCTTCTGTGCTCATCTGGATGCTTTTAATATTGTGCAGTAGTCACAGTGTGAGTGCTTGTCTTATTTTCTCTGAACAGCCTGCAAATTATTTGTTAGAACAGACAGGTTTGTCTACCTTTTATGTATGTTTCTTTTGTCTTATTGTGAGATAAAACAGCTTCGGTTTAGGCACAGATCTTCCATATACATTTACAGAGTAGAACAAAATAAAATTCCAGATCACAAACACTGGAATCTAGTGGTCCTTTACACAGTCAGTCTTTGCATAATATTCAACACATAAATGAAATGATAAAGGAGGTTATTAGAATATAGGGGAAAAGAGGTTTTCCCTATGAAAATTTATCCAAACTTCTAATATATGTGATAAGTACCTCTATCATCACTTTGTTAAATATTCAGTAATCATCACCTTAATGAAGTACTGTTATTGATAGGATATTTCCTATCATTCATGAGGGTTTAAGTAGAAAAAGTTAAGTTTCTAAGTTTCTTAGAAAATGCTGCCGCTGCTGCTGTTGCTGCTAAGTCACATCAGTCGTGTCCAACTCTGTGCGACCCCATAGACGGCAGCCCACCAGGCTCCCCCATCCCTGGGATTCTCCAGGCACGAACACTGGAGTGGATTGCCATTTCCTTCTCCAATGCATGACAGTGAAAAGTGAAAGTGAAGTTGCTCAGCTATGTCCAATTCTTAACGACCCCATGGACTGCAGCCTACCAGTTTCCTCCATCCATGGGATTTTCCAGGCAAGAGTACTGGAGTGGGATGCCATTGCCTGCTGCTGCTGCTGCTGCTAAGTCGCTTCAGTCGTGTCCGATTCTGTGTGACCCCATAGATGGCAGCCCACCAGGCTCCCCCATCCCTGGGATTCTCCAGGCAAGAACACTGGAGTGGTTTGCCATTGCCTTCTCCGTTAGAAAATGCTAATGACTTATAAAAAAGGTGTCACATTAAAGCAGTTTATGACTAGATGAGTATCTGTTCAGTCCTACAAATAAAGACCCAACTAAAACTGATTTCACAGGTTGTAACAAAAAAGGACTTTTGAAAAATTCTGATATAAAAATTTTCTCTAGAGACATTCAAATTAGGAATAAAGAAATATGAAGACTATTTGCTCCATGTAATCCCCCCAGAAATGAAATTAGTTCTCTGTGAAGTAAAGAGTGCCATGAGTTGCTTACCCTCATATAGTACGCACAAAGTTAATGTTTTGTTTTATTTTCTAAGAATAAAATAAGCATTATAATGTCAAAAGCCCTCTACTACAAAACAGCCACTAGACTTTTTCAGAGATATTATCTCATAAAGTCCTCAAAACCATCTCTGGGGTATTACTATCCTCTTTTTTTAGATGAAGAGACCAAAGATTAATGAGTTTAAACAAGTAGCAAACTTAACAACAGCAAATGGCAAAACAAGGATTCGGTGTTTTTTTTTTAACTTTTAAATCCAGACTCAGGCAGATATTTTCCAACTAATTATTATGTATGTAATGACTTAACAGGTAGAAATTAGACAACTTAATAGGGTTAGATATAGACCTTTGCTTCATAATTTTAGTTTTAAAATGAAGCCAAATTTTAAAATAAAATGAACAGTAGCTTTTAGAGAAGGGGTTATGAGATTACTGCTTTAGTTTTCATCATCATCTACATGTGTTAGTCACTCAATAATGTTTGCCTCTTTGCGACCCTGTGGACTGTAGCCCACCAGGCTCCTTTGTTCATGGAATTCTCCAGGCAAGAACACTGGAGTGGGTAGCCACTCCCTTCTTCAGGGGATCTTCCCAACGCAGGGATCAAACCTGCATCTCCTGCTTGGCAGGCAGATTCTTTACCATTTGAACCACCAGGGAAGTCCATTGTCTTCTATACATAAATTTTATCCAGATGTTCTTATTGAGCATCATGGGCCAAGTAGAAGATTTGATACTAAACGTTGATAAGGATATATTCTCTTTATTATTTTTATAATATGATAATTCTGCATATTTTCAAGTAAAGGGACAGATACTAAGGGGATAATTCTCACAGCAGTTATTTAAAATCCTAGTTACTATTCCATCACTCTCTGTGAATGGATCTATTTTCCTGCTTACCAGAAGGGCTACCATTGTAATGATCCAGCACTGTGTATTTTCACAGCATCCAAGAACCAGAACGGTGATTGCAACTAGGAGAGAAGTTCACATTAGAAATCATTCTTAAGAGAATCCCAGAATTCTGAATTCATTTGAAATTACGTAATTTAAAGATTCTTTTAATCTGTTCTGAAATTTTATTTTCATGGAGACTATAAACCTCTACAACAAAAGCCTTCCTCTGTTAAATTAGCCTTTCTTGGTCTCTTACCCAATGCAGTACTCATTCTAAGGTACAGGGGTCAGAGGGAGAAAAGGAAAACAAATATCAAAGTCCAAGACTTACTTCCTCTAGCAGTTTGAACCAGGAGGGTGATAACTGTGTGATAGTCCATCACAGAGTTTCCATGATGGTAGCATGAGTGTGTGTATGCTCAGTCACTCAGTCATGTCCAACTCCTTGTGATCCCATGGACTGTAGCTCGTCAGACTCCTCTGTCTATGAGATTTCCCAGACAAGAATACTGGAGTGTGTTGCTATTTCCTTCTTCAGGAGAATCTTCTGACCCAGGGATCAAACCCTTGTCTCTTGTATCTCTTGCAGATTCTTTACCATTGCGCCACCTGGGAAACCCATGATAGAAGTAGTGCTGCAATTCTTTGTAGTTGACAGAATATAGCTCAAGAAATCTGCACCAATCTGATCTCCCATGTACAACTGTCCTCATGACTTCAGTTTGAAAACAACCAAGAATAACATTTCTTGGCCACACAGTCCAATGACTAGAATCTTCTAGTTTTATTCTTTGCTTTTTTCTTGAAAGAGGCCTTGTCAAATCAGAATGAAAAGAATGTTTTAAGGCGTGAGAAAATTAAAATTTCCTATTTAAAGCCTAGAGTTCATTAGCAGGAGTATATTTACTTATTTCAAGGGTCACTGGGTTACACAGAAGAGCCTGCCTCTCTGCTACCCAAGTCCCAAATCATTCACCTGAAAATGGTATAGAAACACTCTCAAGTCTATTAGCTTTCAATGAGGCCTAATTCATCTTTGCTGTGCTTTGTCTTGTGACCCTGTCAAGTGGAGGGTCCTGCTAGGATTACATACTATACCTTTTTCACTTGATCATTTTTCAGTTAAATAATTGTCGAAGCTTAATTGCTTGCAATGACTGAAATTTTGTTTATATTACACTGCAGCTTTCTTTTACCAGTGATACTTGGTTAACTAATTTATTATTACCTAACATAGAAAATTTTTGTAGAAGAAATATTCTTATTAATTGGACTTTCTTATTGAACTATTTTTATTGTAGATTTATTAAGGCTAAAATCTAAATTTTGCCAAATAAGAGAAGTCTATTCTTATAGAGAGTTAGACTAGAAACAAAGAGATTTTATAATATTACAATACTGAGAGATAGAATGTAATGAGTGCAGTCTTCGGAGACTATTAAACCTCAGTTTGGATTCAGCATCAGGCATATCAAGTCCTGGAACTGAAGTTAAATTATCTCATATTTAAAATGAAAATATTAATATCAACCATACACAGATTGTTTGAAGATTATGGATGCTACAAAAAGCACAATATTTAATTTGTTAGGTATTACTTGTTTTAACTATGTCATCTTGAGAGAGCTAGTTGTGTTTCAGTTTCCTTGGAAAAACAGAAGGGTGGACTAGATAATTTCTACCTTTTTTGTCAAAACTTATAAGTAAATCAATTACTTACAATCTCTGTGGTTCTTTGAATAACTTTACATCAGCTAGAGTCTTTTCATGTTAAAATTTTCCAGGTGGATAAAGAGGACATTAGTTGAAATTTAGACGGTAATGTGAGGACAAGTTGAAAAAAACAAAATGGTTAACAGGAAGTGTTTCAGTATGGAAATACCCCAGAGCAAAAGTAATCACGTGGTTCACAGTTAAATAATCTGTTTAAAGAACTTGTATTATGATTCCCTATCAGATTTAATGAGTGGTCTTAGAAAAAGCACTGAAAAAAATTTAATTGACCCACTTAATCTCAACTTAATCAACCTATAGCAATGAATACACCTGCCATCTACCTAGTTAGAATTTCCATGGGAAAAAAGGGAACTAAATACACTAAATAGAATCATATTTTTACTTGTACATTATTTCTGTGTACCACAGAAATGTTATCAATCGTGCCAGAAATCAATTTTTAAAAACGACCCCAAAGCTTTATCTCTCATCAACAGTAGTAGGTTTTATTTTCCTAATTTGTTTTTACTTTGATACAGTTATACTAAACTTTCTAAATATGTTCTACAAAACAACTTCATTAAGTCATAAACCATGTTTAATAATTCAAACCATAAAGACAGCAACACAAAATTTGAAACCAGAGAACATATACTTCTTCATTTACAAAAGGATCAGAAGAAAGGTAGACACCCTTTCTCCTGTTTGTGAGCAAGGGGTCAAGAGACCTGAGCAAAAGAATTTCAAAACTAAGTGCTTCTACAGATCTTTCCTTATCTGAAATCTGTCCTCCAAATTTGGAGTAAATATACTTTATATGAAAATCAGTATGGGGGATGGGGTTAGCTGGATATGGCTAACTTGGCTTCAACTAATATTTTTTTTTCCTATAAGCAAACAGCTCATCCTGAAACATCTTATGAAAAGAAACAATAGCAATAATAAAGTATTAATAGCAACACTTATATCTATCTTTCTTTGAGTCTTTAATAATACGCTCTATGACTCAAGACTTTACCTACATTATGCCTTGCCTAGAAGTACACTTTTTTTGTATTAAATTGAGAAAGTATGTATATAAACATAATTTGGACAATTTGAAATTTCATGTAATAGCTTGAGCTCATTTTATAGTGGTCTATTAGCTCTATTAAAATTCTATACTCTCTAAAATAAGAAATCAATGACTTTTTAAACAACAAAAAATACCAAAGCTTGAAAGGGGCCCTATTTTACTCCAAGCACTGAGTATGACATTTTGCAAAATTTCTAATTCTACTGGGTTGGTCAAAAAGTTCATTCAGGTTTTTCCACGCAATGTTTCTGTAACAAAGTTTTTGGCCAATCTGATAATTTGAGATCCTCAACACACACCATAAAAACTTCTTCAAGGTCAGTTTCACCAATTACCTCCAAGGCAGTCTTAAGGATCTTTGCCACTGCTCTTGCAACTCATTCTATTCTCTTCCCAACTACATTTTCTCAAAGGTACAAAGCCCTGTTCCAGATGAGAAAGGAACAAAACAAACATACTGATCATATTCTCTTATTCCAATATACTAACTATCAGAATCAGTCTTAAGGAAGCAAGAGAATAAACCTTACAACTTCCTCCTTATGAAGATACTTCACGCATTTATTGATATTTCTACTTTTTTTTATTAATCTTTTATGAGTTGGGAAACTGAGACAAGTAGGAAATAGCAAGTAATTAAAGCTACAGAGAAACTCTCAAACTCTTTTTAAACCTATTCCTTCCCCACAGGAAGGTATAAGATTAATTTAAAGTCTTATTTTCTATCCTAAGAAGGGGATTAATCTAGCATGCCAGAACAAGGGAGAAAAGAAATGATCTAGAACTTTTTCAAAGTACTTATCGTATTTAGGATCTCAGAAGGACTCAAGACTCTGTGAAGGTCTGGCTAAAGAGGCACATTTCAGAAGCTAGGTATCTTACTAAGTAACAAAAAGAAAGACAAACAACAATTAGAAATGGGAGAGTAATTGTGGCATCATGTCCAAGAACAGTAACAACCACCCTGCCCCTGCCCCCGAGTTACTGCCAAATCAAGTCGAAAGTGGCAGAATTTCAACAAAGTACTGCAAATGAATAAAGGGAAGTGAATCTCTAGTCAAAGGTAACAGGAAAAACTAGAGTACTTGAGCATGAGAAATCTCCACCTTGACCAGGAGTTATTACTCAAAATGATGAACCTGTATGGCTTCCATCCTCAGAGAAGTTAGTGAAAAGTAAGCCAACCAAATATATGTATGAAATATGCATGAATTTTAGGAACCATGGCTCCACCGAGAATCCCACTTCAGTCTAATGGGAGGAAGTGGAAAACAATCCCACTACTGGGCACAGTATTAAAACCCTCAAAGTGACTTTGATTTTACTACCTCTTTAGGCTTGAGGATGAGCTTAAAAGCAGCTCTCTCTTCAACAGATAAGAACTCAATGAACAGGAACAATGACATAGAGAAAGCTGTAAAACTAAACACGAGGGAAACCTAAATCAATTTCAACTTGCTACAGGCCTCAGTGAGGCTGCATTTTGCTTTTGCCCAGAAGCCTCAACAGACCAGGTCTCAGAGCCTTAGCATCACCCCCTGCCTCAGCCTGCCTAGTGTCCTCTCTTCCAGGAGATTTCCTTTTCCTGGACCTCGAGAAGGTCTGCCAGAAACAGCTTAAAAACCAACTGAAGCAGAGTGGCGGTGATGCCAAGGATGTCACTGCGGAGGAGGAGGACCCAAGCTCTGGGGACACTGAGAGCTCACAGGGCTGGATCTGACATTCCTGATGCATTACACAGGCACCTTCATCCTTCCAACTCTGTAATCCATCCTGCAAGTAGAAGAAAAAAGTTAAAAGTCTCCAATGCAAACACATATGTACAGAAAGGACTTGCCTTTCTCAATCATTTCTTTCATACTCCATCTGGATCCAAGGATCCCAGTTTGTTTCTCAAGTTCCGTATCCTGCCTCTGCTCATTCCAGATGAAGAGGTGTCATTATTTTCCCTCTGGAGTAACCCGAGATCCCCTGTGGAAACTGCATGGTGAAGTTGGCAGAGGCACCATCAGCCTGGATCACTGAATGGCTTTGTGGTACCCATGTCCTCTTCCTTCAGCCTCCATCCTGGAACCACTTAGAATTGATATTTGGGAAAGAAACACATTTTTAGAGTGTCAGGCCATTATACACTTGGATATATGTTTGTTGTACATGTATGTCGAGTCCAGAATTTTGCAACCCCATGCCTCATCCCTACCTCATTGGAAATTTCAAGATAACGTTCCCTGGCACTGAGCAGGGTCAGCTTTTTATCTACCACCTCATCTTCTTCACTCTGTGGTGGTACAAAAGGTGTTGGAAGAATGCCAGGGAAGTGGGTCTTCACTTGCTCCTTCCTCTTGCTCTTTCTCATTCCCCTTGTCCTCACAACCTTCCTCAGATGTCTATGCATTTTTGGAGATGGATCTATCTTTCTTCTCTGGACTGAAAGCATGGCAAGATCTCGTATAACATCACCCACAGGACTCTCGGATGTTCCCTCCTATGGCTCTGAAGATGATTCTAAATTTTTCTTCACAGAATCGTTCTCCCATGGGTAGAATCTAGCCTCTGTATCAGGAGTTTCTGGTGATATCTTCAAGTCTTCAGCAACATGGTTTGGAATGAAGATTGAAGATTCCCAACCTCTCTCACTGAAGGTTTTGTTTTTTGTTTTTTTGTGTGTGTGTTTTTTTTGACCCACTATGCTGACCTCAGCCACCTTTGCAGAAACAAGGAGCTTAAAACGAAAGGACCAAAAGTCAAATATTAAGGCAAGTAGTCCCCTCACTCCAATGATTTACCCTCTGCTATCATAGACAATTAAAAGATGCTTACTCCTTGGGAGGAAATTTATGACCAACCTAGAAGGCATATTAAAAAGCAGAGACATTACTTTGCCAACAAAGGTCCATCTAGTCAAGGCTATGGTTTTTCCAGTGGTCATGTATGGATGTGAGAGTTGGACTGTGAAGAAAGCTGAGCACTGAAGAATTGATACTTTTGAACAATGGTGTTGGATAAGACTCTTGAGAGTCCCATGGACTGCAAAGAGATCCAATCAGTCCATCCTAAAGGAGATCAGTCCTGGGTGTTCATTTGAAGGACTGATGCTGAGGCTGAAACTCCAATACTTTGGCCACCTCATGTGAAGAGTTGACTCACTGGATTGGAGGTAGGAGGAAAAGGGGACGACAGAGGATGAGATGGCTGGATGGCATCACCAACTCGATGGACATGGGTTTGGGTGAACTCCAGGAATTGGTGATGGACAGGGAAGCCTGGTGTTCTGCAATTCATGGTGTCACAAAGAGTCGGACATGACTGAGCGACTGAACTGAACTGAACTGATCATAGCAAACAGCAACACTGATCTCAGATTTCTGCTCTCAATTTATCTAAAAGAGTTTAAGGGCCTTTGGAAATAGAGTCCTCAGGTTGTTCTACTTGGCCTGGAAGTTCTCAGCTTTATTAAAAGGAGAGATAAAGTCACTGAAATAAGTCAGTGGAGTTCCTCCTGATCACACAAAATCTATGGTTTAATAAGACTTAGCCAAACCTAGGTTAATTTCCTGGGCAGAAACCTGCCACATTTCCAGAGCAGTATTCTCCATGTATATCAGAATCACCTGGGGTATTTTTTGAAAAAGCAGATTTCTGGGACACACCCCACAGACTGGGACATACAGTCAGAATCTCTAAAGCTGGGTTCTAGGAATTTTTTTTTCCCCTAGTAACGTAAGTGATTTTCACGCATTCTAAAGTTAAAAACTATTACCTTAGAGGGACTTTGAATCCAGAATTCTATGGGGTTATGGAGATGAGTGCCCTTCAAAAACATCCCGCTTTCTTCTCTAGGTTTACCCTAATCATCTCAGCCCATCCTTATTTCTCTTCTCTGAACATCTTTAATCATAATCACTAAATTTGGAATGTTATCCTTTATTATCTTCTATTATAATTTAACTTCTGAACGTTATAACTATGTCTCTAAGCAGATTATAAGCTTCTCAACAGGGTCAGGGAATATTTTAGAGTTGTCAGTTTTCCATAGTGGCTTGCCAGTTGCCTATTAAATAGAATTTGTTACTGTTGTTCAGTAGCTAAATCATGCCTGACTCTTTGCAACCCCACAGACTATCGCCTGCCAGGCTCCTCTGTCCATGGAATTCTCCAGGCAAGAATACTACAGTGAATTGCCGTTCAGGGGATATTCTATACCTGGGATTGAACCCATGTGTCCTGTATTGGCAGGCGGATTCCTTACCACTGAGCTTCCAGGGAAGCCCTAATAAATAGAATAAGTGAAGTAAAGTCACTCAGTCATGTCCGACTCTTTGTGACCCCATGGACTATAGCCTACCAGGCTTCTCAGTCCATGGGATTTTCCAGGCAAGAGTACTGGAGTGGCTTGCCATTGCCTTCTCCAAATAAATAGAATAAGTGAATGAAAATATGAGTAGGTTTATATTCCAGCATACAATGATTGTGTTGCTGCTGCTGCTGCTGCTAAGTCACTTCAGTAGTGTCCGATTCTGTGTTACCCCATAGACGGAAACCCACCAGGCTCCCCCGTCCCTGGGATTCTCCAGGCAAGAACACTGGAGTGGGTTGCCATTTCCTTCTCCAATGTGTGAAAGTGAAAAGTGAAAGTGAAGTCGCTCAGTTGTGTCCGACCCTTAGCGACCCCACGGACTGCAGCCCACCAGGCTCCTCCATCCGTGGGGTTTTCTAGGCAAGAGTACTGGAGTGGTTAGATGAGGCTTTTCTGTAGGAAGAGTTATCAAGGATGCAAAGAACATAGACCCTGAGGAAAAACATAATCCAATTCCCCAAATTTACAGATGGGGAAGCTAAGACTCAAGTAAGATAATGACCTGCTTAATGCTGAGCTTGGCAAGTCTGTTGGATAAAGGACCTAAGAGAAAATATTTTAGGCTCTGTGGGTCCTATGGTCCTCTTACAAATATTCATCTGCTGTAAAACAAAAGCACCCACAGTCGATAAGGAAATAAACAATCATGGCTGTGTTCCAATAAAATTTTGTTTACAAAACAGGTGATAGGCCAGATTAGGCAGCAGGCTATAGCCTTCCAAGCCTTGGCCTAAAGTCATACAACTATTAGGCAGCAGAGATGGGATTAGAAATCAAGTCACCTAACTCCCAGCAAGTGCACTTTCTACAGAAGAGTAGAAGATGATAGAATGAGAAAGGGCTTTTTCACTTAAAAGAGGGATTTTAAAGCAGGAAAAGATCAAAATATGTCTAGGAATACAGTACTTCTAACATAGTCTCTTATGACCCACAATCATTTACACAAACAACTAGTAGCAAAATTTTGAAACTGGTCAATTTTCAAACAGATCCATCTTTTGGAAAGTGAGAGGAACACATTGAACATTTCCTATCATTCAGTTCAGTTCAGTTCAGTGGTTCAAACATGTCTGACTCTTTGTGACCCCATGGACTGCAGCATGCCAGGCCTCTCTGTCCATCACCAGCTCCCATAGTTTACTCAAATTCATGTCCATTGAGTCGGCGATGTCATCCAACTATCACATCCTCTGTTGTCCATCCCCTTCTCCTCCCACCTTCAATCTTGCCCAGAATCAGGGTCTTTTTAAATGAGTCAGTTCTTCACAACAGGTGGCCAAAGTATTGGAGTTTCAGCTTCAGCATCAGTCCTTCCAATGAATATTCAGGACTGATTTCCTTTAGGATGGACTGGTTGGATACCCTTTCTGTCCTAGGGACTCTCAAGAGTCTTCTCCAACACCACAGTTCAAGAGCATCAATTCTTCATCGCTCAGCTTTCTTTATTGTCCAACTCTCACACCCATACATGACTACTGGAAAAAGCATAGCTTTGATTAGATGGACCTTTGTTGGCAAAGTAATGTCTTTGCTTTTTAATAAGTAGCCTAGGTTGGTCATAACTTTTCTTCCAAGGAGTAAGCATCTTTTAATTTCACGGCTGCAGTCACCATCTGTAGTAACTTTGGAGCCCAAAAAAATAAAGTTTCTCACTGTTTCTGCTGTTTCCCCATCTATTTGCCATGGAGTGATGGGACCAGATGCCATGGTCTTAGTTTTCTGAATGTTGAGCTTTAAGGCAACTTTTTCACTCCCCTCTTTCACTTTCATCAAGAGGCTCTTTAGTTCTTCTTCATTTTCTGCATTGCATTCCTTTGGGATTGAAATGAAAACTGATCTTTTCTAGTCCTCTGGCCACTGCTGAGTTTTCCAAATTTGCTGGCATACTGAGTGCAGCACTTTCACAGCATCATCTTTTAGGATTTGAAACAGCTCAACTGGAATTCCATCACCTTCACTAGCTTTGTTCATAGTGATGCTTCCTAAGGCCCACTGGACTTTGCATTCCAGGATATCTGGCTCTTAGTGAGTGATCACACCAACATTATCTGGATCTTTTCTGTATAATTCCTCTGTGTATTCTTATTATTATTTTTTTCCTCTATGTATTCTTGCCACCTCTTCTTAGTATCTTCTGCTTCTGTTAGGTCCAACCTGTTTCTGTCCATTATTGTGTCCATCTTTGCAAGAAATGTTCCTTTGATATCTCTACTTTTCTTGAAAAGATCTCTAGTATTTTTCATTCTATTGTTTTGCTCTATTTCTTTGCATTAATCACTGAAGAAGGCTTTCTTATCTCTCCTTGCTATTCTCTGGAACTCTGCATTCAAATGGGTATGTCTTTCCTTTTCTTCTTTGCCTTTAGATTCTCTCCTTTCCATAGCTACTTGTAAGGCCTCCTCAGACAACCATTTGGCCTTTTTGCATTTCTTTTTCTTGGGGATGGTCTTGATCACTGCCTCCTGTACAATGTCACAAACCTCTGTCCATAGTTCTTCGGGCACTCTGTCCACCAGATCTAATCCCTTGATTCTATTTGTCACTTCCACTGTATGATTGCAATGGATTTGACTTAGGTCATATCTGATTGGTCTAGTGGTTTTCCCTACTTTCTTCAATTTCAGTCTGAATTTGGCAATAAGGAGTTCATGATCTGAGCCACAGTCAGCTCCTGGGCTTGTTCTTGCTGACTGTATAGAGCTTCTCCATCTTTGCCTGCAAAGAACATAATCAATCTGATTTCAGTGTTGACCATCTGGTGATGTCCATGTGTAGAGTCTTCTCTTGTGTTGTTGGAAGAGGGTGTTTGCTATGACCAGTGCATTCTGTTGGCAAAATTCTGTTAACCGGTGGCCTGCTTCATTCTGTACTCCAAAGCCAAATTTGCCTGTTACTTCAGGTATCTCTTGACTTCCTTCTTTTGCATTTCAGTCCCCTATAATGAAAAGAACATAATTTTTTGGTGTTTGTTCTAGAAGGTCTTGTAGGTCTTCAGAGAACCATTCAACTTCCGCTTCTTCAGCATTACTGATAGGGGCATTGACTTGGATTCCTGTGATATTGAAATGTTTGCCTTGGAAACGAACAGAGATCATTCTGTCATTTTTGAGACTGCACCCAAGAACTGCATTTTGGACTCTTTGTTGACTATGAGGGTTACTCCATTTCTCCTAAGGGATTCTTGTCCACAGTTGATATAATGGTCATCTGAATTAAATTCACCCATTCCAGTCCATTTTAATTCACTGATGTCGATGTTCACTCTTGCCATCTCCTGTTTGGCCACTTCCAATTTGCCTTGATTCATGGACCTAATATTCCAGGTTCCCATGCAATATTCCTCTTTACAGCATTGGAGTTTACTTCCATCATCAGTCACATCCACAATTTGGTGTTGTTTTTGCTTTGGCTCCATCTCTTCATTCTTTTTGGAGTTATTTCTCCACTATTCTCCAGTAGCATTCTGGGCACCTACCAACCTGGGGAGTTCATCTTTCAGTGTCCTATCTTTTTGCCTTTTCATGCAGTCCATGGGGTTCTCAAGGCAAGAATACTGAAGTGGTTTGCCATTCCCTTCTCCAGCAGACCATGTTTTGTCAGAACTGTCCGCCAGGACCCTGATTTGATTCAGGTAATATTCTGTACCTACAAAGTTCATCCCACTGGATTGTAATAACCTGTTTAGAGATCTGTCTCCTTCACTAGGCTCAGCACTCCCTGAGGGCAGGAAGTCCTGCTTGTCACTTCATCCTGCGTGTCTCCGTGGTTCTTGGCATCTGGAAGATGTTCAGTATTTGTGGGCTTCAAAATGCAGGTCTTTACAGGCTGCCCTCCAAACCTGGAGCTCTTTGTTTGATTCTCCCCTCTCTTTGAATGAAGAAACTGAAATTTGGGGGACAAAACTTAACAATGCTGGCCAGTGCTCAACTATAAATCCAGCTACCAATCCAGAGCTTGTGATGTCAGAAGTTGGTTTCACTCAGAAAAAAAAAAGGGGGGGTAGCTACTAGGGTGGTGGTTAGCATCATTTGGTGCAATTCTATACAAGTAGCATCTCCCACCCACTTCCCTACTAGAATCACAAGGAATGCTACCCAGGGAGGCCCTCAGTTACTCAGGTTCCTGACTCCCTCAGGCCCACTTCCCTCTCACCCCACCACACTTTTCATCTTCCTGATAAAGTGTCAGCACCCCCCTGGCCATCCCCACCTCCCCATCCTGCCTCATGCAAGGTCTCCCCAAAACTTCTGTCACTCCTGGACTACAAGGATTTGCCATGACACATACCCATGGGACACATACCCAATTCCAGACCCTGACTCTCTCTTTGATGCCCCAATGTGAGGAACACTCCACAAGAGCTGGGTGTGCTCATTTGCAGGGATGCTGTTCAACCCCAGAGGGCAAGTGCCTGACAAGATGCAAAAGAGATTTGTACCACAAGAATGCCATTAAATCTGGAGTCCCTGATTACTCAGGATTTCACACACTGGAAATTATTTGGAAGAATAATATATATGAATTCACGTGTCACAATATGAGCCCATTTGTCTCCATAAATCTATTGCACTTCAAAATTCTTTATGATTGATTTTCCCCCATTTTCACGTATTACTAAAGCAAAGCTGAGAGTATTAAAGCCCTTGGGTCAATTTGCTGCCAAAGCAGACTCAGAGCCAACTTAGAAGTCTTAAAACAACAAACTTATGGCCACTAAACTTCTGCCTGGCCCTGTAGAAGAGACTAGGGGAAAAAAAAAAAAACTCACTAATCATTATTGACAGTGAAGTGACTATTCCTCTTTAAAAATGGGGAAGAAATGACTGGCATGAGCCAACTTTGCTTCTCAGTGACTCTCCAGAGAATTAAATAACTGAAGCATCAGACAACAATTTTCTTTGAAGATAACTTTTCATATTAAATTAAAAAGCTGAAGAACTAATCTTAAGGGGAAAGAAAATGAATAATCTGTGAAGGCAACTACTCATTCCTGAGTATACAGTTACAAAGGGACTAAAATATGATAGTAAGCATTGCAGAATGTTGCATTACAATTTAAGTATATTTTCAGGGTAATTTTTACTGAGAGCCTACTATGAATCAGACATTGGCAAAGTTGCTCTTCAATATGCTTAACATAAAGCATACACTGATCAACATAAATTGGTTGTTTTCTAACTTTACCAGGCATGACAATCACATGAAGCGTTTTTAAACCAGATTACTGGGCCCCCTCCCCAGTGGTTCTGATTCAGCAGGACTGGATGAACAAATGAGAATATACATTTCTAACAAGCTCCCAGGTGATGCAGGTGGTTTGGAGCCTGCACTTTGAGAACAACTGAATTAAATACTCTCAGGTATAAAAATGAGACAAAATGACTTGTAATAGCCTTCAAAAAAATGGAGGTCATTCCTAACCACTTATTTTGACCAAATGAAGATGTATAGACTCTGAAATGGTTATCTTCTGAGCTGAATCCTCCAGACATGTTGCTTTCTCACCCACATTTTGAACTTTTGGAAGATATGGCCAGAAGGCACTATGCTTGAAGTGTGGATAATGTTGACACTGGGTTGCCAACAGGTCTTTTCTCCATGAGCACCTACAACTCTCCTTCTAGTTTCAGTCTCAGATTAGTTACAAACTTAGAATGTGGAACTTATGTAAACCCGGGGCGAATTCATGTCAATGTATGGCAAAACCAACCAATATAATATTGTAAAATAATTTGCCTCCAATAAAAAATAAATTAATTACCAAAAAAAAAAAAGAATGTGAACATCAAAGAAGCAAACTATTAAAAAGCTAGGAATGTGCATATAGTCAAGGAAGCTTTATTTTTCTATAGAAATTAATTGAGTATTATCATTTTATTAAGTTCTTGCTCTTTTCTAAAATTTCATCATCTCATTTTAAAACTTTATCCCTCTGGGTTGAAGATCAGTACAGGAAAAGAGATGTGTGACCTTTGATTTAGCCTAATAAAACAGTAACAAATAACACACTCAGTGGGTGGTTAAATCTGATAATATTTTATGCTGAATTGTCTGTAGTAATTCAATTAAAAATCCTATGGCAAGCCAACAGAAAGCATAAAGATCACTAGTTTTATAGAATCACATATTTAGTCTTAAAACATATTAAGCCCATATGCATTTGGTGTCTTAATTTATTAACCTAAATACTTCAAGTAGAGTCTCTCCCTAATATAATTTAGGATAACCATTTATATTTGTGATGTTTAAAAACTTCAGCTGGCTCACATCATTGTGCTTAAAATTCCAATAAAAGAGGGAGAAACACTAGTCAGGAGAGTACATTTCAAAAGCAGTATTAATATGACCACCAGAATAATACCGTTTCTTAAAGTTTCAGGGCAACCAATTCATGTTGTCTCTTCTTTGTCTTCCTTCAAGCAGCAGGACCCCTAGAAAAGGAACACTGCCACACAAAGCAAGCTGAAGCCACTCAGGATCACTGAGTCATTTTGTCACATTTAGTCCTGCTAGGGTTCCTAGCCAAAGGATCGATGATCCTGGGCTCTCTTCACATCTTCTCTAATGACAGCCTTGGAGCATTCCGGAAAACTTTAGCACTTTCTTTTCTAACCATAAATTGCACATAACTCTTTCCAATTCTTAGTCTATAATTTCTCATAAAACTCTTTGAGATCCTCTGGTGAAGATAGATAGCAAGAATTATTGGACTTTAAATTGTTATCCTTCAATGGTACATGCACTGGATCATAACTCTATGGCTCTGGTTCCCTCATAAAGCTAAATCACGAAGCCATTCTTTTCATTTCAAGTGGAGCAACACATAGACCCATGGGTGAAGCAATATAAACTCTTTTGAGTAATTTCTCAAAATCCAATCTCTTCTGCAGAAACAGACTCACAACTCAGTGGTGTATAATCCTTTAAACCTGTGAAATTTGCAGCTCTCAGGCCACCCAAGTAGAATGGTGAGAAAGATGCTCATGTGTTAAAGCAGGACAGGCCTGGGAACTGTCTGGAATTACAGAACTTAAGTTCGGTCCAAGCTTCACCACTCTGTTGCCCTAGATAGTGACTAAGTTAGGTGATTTGGGGGAGAAAGGTGAGACCTCAGGTTTATAGAATTCTCTTTTAACTTCAGATGCAAAGAATTATTCAATCAAAATTAAATAATTCGTGACACACGATCATCCTTGTTCCAAACAAATATACTCTCAGGTATACACCTAAGAAAGAGCTATGCAAAATGTGCATTAGAAATATACATATAAATGTTCACAGAGGAACTATTTACAATACAAAAAGCTTGTGAAAAAATCCACATGTCCATTGTTAGGATACTGTGGTAGAGTCTCACAATGTGATAGTAAACAACAGTCAGGTAAAGGAGCCACAGCACCTACAACAACATGGAATCACTGAATGTTTCTGAGCCTCTGTTTCACCCTCTTCAATGGAGACAACAATAGCACGTATCTTTTTCCGAGGATTAAATAGATAGCCTATGGAAAAATGATCAGAAAATTAAAACTAGTATATGTTAGTTATTTTCCTCCCACATTCTCTCTACTTCCCTGCTTATACAAAAATAACTTGGAGACATCATACTGAAGAACAGGAAAGCAGAGGATGGTGCAGAGGATACAAAGGTGGACCGTGCTACAGGGAAGCATCTCTCAATCCCAGTGATCATCTTGTGCGGGGACTTGAGTAAGGTAATTAACCTCTCTAAACCTCAGTTTTCTATCATGTAAAGTGGAAACAAAATTAGTGCCAAATTAAGGAGGCTTTCATAAGGTAATTTAAATGTCTATCATACTGCCTGATACTACACAAGTATTCACGTAATTAATAATGTGTTAGTTGCTCAGCCATGCCCGACTGCAACCACATGGACTTTAGCCCACCAGACTCCTCTGTCCAAGGGATTTTCCAGGCAAGAATACGGGAATGAGTAGCCATTCCCATCTCCAGGGGATCTTCCCAACTCAGGAATCGAACCAGGGTCTCCCATATTGTAGGCAGATTCTTTACCATCTGGTTCATCATTGATAATTATTATATTAATAGGAATCCTTTTTTAAAATCTGTCAAATGAACAGGGCCACTTTGACCTGCCCTTTCTCACCATTCACTCTCCTGAGGTATGCACGTGTGTGTGCATATACACACACATTCATACTTGTGCACTAAGAGATTTCCTTTGCTTTTGCCTATTCTTCGGCTTTTCATGTTTAGCTTAGGACTGAGGGCAATAGGTAAGCACAGTAATTAGGCCCAGGGTTCCTACCATGGACATCAGGACAGAAATAGGCACAATTTCATTAGATTATATCACTCTTAAATATAAAGAGTGATATATTTGGAAGAATTTTGTTCAGAATATCCACTAAAAGCAAGGTTCATTCGCATTTTATTATTTAAAAGACCTGCAAATAGGTAAAGGCCACCATTTGTACAATCCACTTATCATAATAAAAAAGAGTGGAAAGAATTCTTTAATTGTAACACAATCTAATTGGAGAGAGACAGCAAAAGAGACACAGATGTATAGAACGTTCTTTTGGACTATGCGGGAGAGGGCGAGGGTGGGATGATTTGGGAGAATGGCATTGAAACATGTATATTATCATATATGAAACGAATCACCAGTCCAGGTTCGATGCATGATACAGGATGCTCGGGGCTGGTGCACTGGGATGACCCAGAGGGATGATATGGGGAGGGAAGTGGGAGGGGGGTTCAGGATGGGGAACACATGTACACCCGGGGCGGATTCATGTCAGTGTATGGCAAAACCAATACAGTATTGTAAAGTAATTAGCCTCCAATTAAAATAAATAAATTTTAAAAAAATAAAATAAAATGCTTGAACAACAGTATTTGAAACATAAACATCTTGAAGGACATCTTTTACATTTGTTGACTGTGTTAAGCCAGGCCTGGGAAGGTCATAGTTGAAGAAGCTGGGACCTGGAAACAGACCTGCCGCCAGGGAGGACAGTCCAGCTGCAGGTGCTGGGAAGATGTCCAGTCTGGCAGGCAGAACACAGTAGCTGAAGGATATGGCAATACATAAGAGCTGCTAATGCAGCCACGGAATGCCTCCTGGAATCAGGAGGCAGCCACGAAACAATGGAAATTTACTCAATGTGAAATCACAGCATGGTGCCATGGAATCCAGAAGCAAAAAGTGTCCCAGTGTTCAGGCAGGCAGCCTCGGAGAGCCTCCTCTGAAAGTGTGGAGCCTCAGTCAGCATGTGGTGCAGGAGTTGGACCCTAGGGCTCAGAAAGGGAGGAGTGGCAACAGTAAAGTTGAGTCTTCTGTGTCCCTAGAGGACATGGGCACACCTGGCAAATTCCTCAGTCCTTGGTAATGACACAAAAACCCAGGCACAAAAACTAGAGTGCAAGGTAGATACTGAATCCAAGGAACAAGAGCCAAGGTTGGTTCTGCAAATATCGCAAAAACCAAAGGCAGACTAGAAGCCAAACCAACATGATGATGAGGAGCAAAATTGTTGAAAGTTCCTTAAATGCCTCCTCTCCCAGATCAAGTCTGGCCACGGCAAGCTTAGAAGGCTTAGTCATGGTGAGAAGAGGATGGCAGAAACTGGAGCATAGATAGGAAGGACTTGACAATAACCAGATCAGAAAAACCAGGCCCGCAGTTCTGAGATTACAATCAATATAATTACCCTGACTTCTAGACAAGTAGCAGCACTTTGGTTTACAAATCACAGTACAACCACACACACACACACAAGGAGGGAAGTCCGAGTGAGTTTGTTTTAATGAACTTGACCTATAGTAAAATGATAGGTTTTTTTAAATTTAGGGGCAGCTGCCCTGCCAGCAAAAAGCAGAAAAACACATTTTTTCCTATTTTCCCTCCTTTTCATTAGTATGTGAATTTAATCTATAAGAATCAAGTACCTGTTCAAATTCTTCTCACCTCTGAGATACAAAGGCTTTTCTGTCCTTGTCCTCCCTCTAAAGAACAATAAAGAGATTTTTCAGGTCTTGGCCATTCTTTTGAGAGAAACAGATTCTGACGGCCCTGAAGCATTAAACTCTGAAAATAAAAATGCAATATAAATACTATTTATGTATTTAGCACATTACTACAATCTACTGCCTCCTACAAAGTGACACACACACACAAATGTCTGTCACATCCAAGGCCCAATTCATTGAGAAGAAGAATCACCACAAGCCATCCTTGGAAGTCAATAATCTCCTTTTTTAGGTGTGAACATTTGTGAAACGAGGAAAGAGTAGTTTCATAAGCAAAGCATACCCTATTTCAGCTATGGTAGCCTATCCCTTAACAGTGCAATGCCCTCTGGCAACCTGGACCACTAGACTATGCAGATGCAACCGATCAACAATTGGCTAATGTCCCCACAGTCTATGTCAACATGTCCTAATGAGCGAGGGATCTTTAGCTAAATAGGCATTCATACGCAACTGCCCCTGGAATGCTCCAAAACCTGATAATTAACAGCTGTGTGCTGCAATTAATTTTTATTTATGCCTTAGATATACAGGCAAGATATTAGTTCTTGGTTATGACAGATTCATACTTCATGCCAAGTCTCAAAGCAGCAATAAGAAAACAACATCAATTTTGTTTATTGTTTTTATTTTCTTAATACAACTGCTCTTCTATTTGTATCTCAAAACACCATGCTGTCTTGTGTTCAGCAAGCAAATTCCAGAGTCCATGCAAAGGACCATGAGGGAAAAGCTGGCAAAGACATCCAAGGCTTTCCCCAGGCATTCATGAACCCTTAGAGGGTGCCAGAAGGGACTATCTAAATTAAGGCGATGACACTGAGGTCTCAGCAGCCTTAATTCACCTCTGTGGCCCCTGAGGGCATGTTATTTCATTTCGCAATTGTTAATTGAATGTCCACTATGCACATGGGACTAGCGCAAACCTTTGCAAACCTTCAAAGGTTTACAAATGAAGACACTGGATAGTATTTTTCCAAATCTTTTCCAGCTTTATGATTTCACAAGTGAGTAAATCTAGAAAACACACAGATCTGGACCTCATGGAGTTTACAATTCTGAATATGAAATCAGATCACACTAACATAATGCAAGGCAGGGTCAAGGAGCACAAAATGTAAGAGAGAAGCATCAGAAGACTGTAGAGGAGAGTGCTGTGAAAGGCAGGTTGTCTCGATGGCAAACCCCAGCATGCCTCAGGGTTTCTTAAAACACATCAGTGGACCCTACTACCAGAGTTTCTAACTCAGCACAACTGAGATGGAGCCACCAAATGTACATTTCTCACAACTTTCCAAGTAATGCTGATGTCACCAATTCAAAAGCCACATCTTGAGATCCAGTGCTCTACTGGTTTAGTGCACCAAAGCTTACTGCACAGAGGGAAAACACGATGGAAGCAGGGTTTGGGGGAAAGTTAATTTAGAAAGTGTTGGGAGGATCAACCAGAAGGAGACTGGCAGATTTACAACCAGGCCCCAGAAAGGCAGTGGTCCAGATCAGAGGACTTGGATTTCAAAGAATTGACCTAACTAGCACAGGATTGACTTGACCAGCAAATTGGCTATTTGCTGACTGTAGTTCACAAGTGTTCCTGGTACACAGGATGGAACCTTAAATGGGCTAATTTAGCAAAGCTCTGTCCAAATTTCTCTAGGGATAAATAATCCCTTGGAAATCTCATCTAGCCTTAATATGGAGCTGTCCAGATTATCCAGATATGAGAGTTTCAGAGGCCCTGATTCATCTTTCTCTCAAGGTCCTCATAGTACTTCAATTTTCAGTTTTAGTCACTACTTTGGGTCAAGTTGCTGACTCTCTAGGCTCTGTTGAAGTTAGTGTGTATCACTGGGCACTTCAATTAGAAACTCATTCCTCTGTTGCCACCAAGAGACCAAGTGGTTTTTCTCTTGAACTGCAGCTTTGGGAAGGCAGATCCTCCAATGCTGTCTTTCATAGTGAGTCATTTGGATCCTCACACATTCCAGCCAGTAATTTAAGACATAAGTATCTCTGCAGTTTTACTACATGGAGAGGAATTTTAGAACACAAGTTACATGCACATCAGCAAATTGCAAGTATGTAGTGGTTACTGAGTTGTCTGTCTTCTCTAGCTTGCCTTCAAAGGATCTTCCCTGCTTTACTGTTTCAGGACAGGTAGCCAAGGCCTCTGAGCACCCAGCATACAGCATCCACCTCTTTCCTCAGTCGCCCCAGAACACATGTCCCAAGAGCTCTAGCTACTTTATTCCTATTTGCCCTTCCTCACACCCCAAACCCAAAGATCACGCCAAAGCTCTGTTATGAGGTTACAGAGTTTAAGTGCAGTAACAGAGGAGTTTATCTGAAGGCACGCTGAGCCTCTTGTTCCCCAGGCCTGGCCCCTCCTCGCGCTGCTCACCTGTTCTGGTAATTCAGTGTATGCCACAGTTCCTGTCTCTATTTCTGGCAGAAATGGGACTTAATGACACAAATATTTGTCACTTTGTCAGCCCAGGCCCCATCCCAACCCTTTCTCAAACATTTCAGAGTGAATTTACAGCTATCTGTAATCCACCCTGTCCCTTTCCCGCCACCACCCCCCCACAAATGCAACAAGCCAAAGAGCTTTAATAATGGTCTTTGCTATTCATTGTCCAAAGTACAAAGCCTCCACAGTTGTGCAACAACATAGAAGAGATTCCAGCAGGACTCCCTAGCCCCCCTCTACCAACTCCTCCCCAGTTTGTCCATATCCTGACAGAGACTACTCAGTCCATTTTGCAGGTCTCTTAGGATTTTTCTGTCCTTTATGCAGGCACCTTCCCCAGGGACAAGGGAAGGGAGCTCTATCCTATGCCCTAGTCACTTGGCATAAAGGCTTGTTTCTACCTTGTTCTGTTGGTACTTACCAAACGTCAAGCCTTAGGCTAGATGCTGAGGATCCAGAGATGAATTAAGAACAGACAGAAAAATATCATTCCTATTTTCATAGAGCTTTCAGTCCAGTGGTCGGTACCACTACTCTGACTTCCTAAATTTAGATAAAAGACCAGAAAACTAGTGTGGAAGTGAGAATCATAATACTATTTGGAAATAAGTTAGATTTTTAAAAAAAAAAAAATAATCAATGTGTACCTCAATGTGTAGAAAGTCTGCTTGAAAATTACTTCTAAAAAATAAAAGGAGTTACACCTGTTGCAGTCTGTTTGATGGCCCAGAAAAACGTTTCTAAAGATTTTGTCATGGTGTAATGCAATCACCCTTGATTGTTGCCCCAGGTGCCTTTCCCTCATTGAACTCTAATCATTAAAAGAGGCTCCCACATATCAGATGAAATTAAATGGAAAGAAGAATAAAAGAAGGTCCTTTCCCCACCTTCCGGAGTTGTCACTAAGAAAAAAACGATTTCGTAAAATTTTGTTTCTAACACAAACATCAACTTTTCACCTAGCAGCAAAGTTAAAGAACACTGCTTTCTTTCACTTTCCTGCTAACAGGTTTCTGATTATAAAAGTAATACATGCATTCAGTAGAAAAATTAGAAAACACAAGGAAGTATAACAAAGAGAAGAAAACACCTGTAATCTCACTGACTAGAACTAATCACTTTTATATATTGGTTTATTTCCTTCCAGTGTACTTTATTTTTCTCTTTACTCTCACTCAGACAAAAGAAACATGTCCTTATATAATTAAATATTATTTGAAAACATCAGCAAGGCTAATCTCTATGTTTACAATGAGGCTATTTCTCCCATGAATCTAAGTCCCAATCATTTGCGAGAGAGAGACCTACTTCTCATTTACTCTAAACTTGACCTTACGATCACATCAAAAGGAAAAGAAGAGAAAAGTACTGATTACAAAATCTCTGGAATGAACTGAGGAAAAAAATCACAGCTGCAACTGCACTTTTCTCTCTGAAAAGAATTCCAATAAACTCAAGAGAGGTAGGGGTGGGGTCCAATTCTCTTCAGACCTAACAGGTAATCTTTAAGATTTTGTAGTTGTCCAGTCTCCTGGCTATTGACCCTCATTCTAGGAGCATGAAAGTTGTTTTGTAGAGTAAAATTCAGAATTCTACTTTGCAAACTCAAGGTAACCTGACTTGGCAAAACTCTATGTTAAAAATAAATAAACAAACAGGGATTTGTATTAAATTGACATGAGATTGATATGAGCAAATGTGTGATGTTTTTCCATAAAAGCAAGAGAAAAAGACTTTTAAAACCTAATAACTTTCACATGAAGTTTTCAGGTAACCAACCATTTAATCTCTTTTTTTAATTTTAAAATATAACATTTAAATTACTATTATTTTAACACAGCTACATAGCTATGTTGATTTGGTCATAAAAGTAGCACATAATCATTCAAATTATTTCTTTTATACTTTATCCTCTAAACAACCCTAAGAGGTGAGTGGGTAGACAGAGGAAGATTGCTATCCCAGTTTCAGAGATCAGTCTTCGAGCATCTGGATACGCTAAATGACTCATATAAGGTCATGTAAAAAGTCAAAGAATTGGTGAACTGGCATTTGAAACTTTTAAGTGCATCATTCTTTTCAGATAAGGGCATTTTTAAATAGAAATATGGTTTGTTTATACTCTGTCCTACTCAGAAACTTATAGCATTCTATCCAGTTCTGTCACAAAACACATTTTAAGAAGAAAATCGGTAGTCTCATGTTGGATCCAGAAGAGGATGACTAAGATTGTGAGAACTGTAGAAGCCATGTTCTATGACCCATAATGGATGAAGGAACTTGGTATATTTAGCTTGGAAAGAGACAATCAAGAGGCTATAAGAAAGCTCTTTGAATGTTTAAAAAGTCTGCCAAATGGATGAGTAAGTAGGCTTAGTCTGCTGCTGCTGCTGCTAAGTCACTTCAGTCGTGTCCAACTCTGTGAGACCCCATAGACGGAAGCCCACCAGGCTCCCCCGTCCCTGGGATTCTCCAGGCAAGAACACCGGAGCAGGCTGCCATTTCCTTCTGCAAGGTGTGAAAGTGAAAAGTGAAAGTGAAGTCGCTCAGTCGTGTCCGACCCTTAGCGACCCCATGGACTGCAGCCCACCAGGCTCCTCCATCCATGGGATTTTCTAGGCAAGAGTACTGGAGTGGCTCACCATTGCCTTCTCCAAGGCTTAGTCTCTGTTGCTCCAAATAGCAGGCAAGAACAACAGACAGAACTTTAAAGAAACAGATTTCAACACAGTAAGAGATTTGTTTTTTGAGCCGATGGAACTGTTCAACTGTGGAGAAAACTGCTCTCCCTATAAGATGGAGAACTCCTGTTTACTGAAGGTATTGAAGGAAAAATTGCCAGACGTGCTGTGATGACTTTCTTGGTTCTCTATCTTCAGTGTACTTTTTCTTTGTTTTTCCTGGCTCACCAATACAACATATAGTGCACAGAGTATGACAGAACAGCAGCTTCTATGAGCCAGGTGTCTGCAAACTGTTTCCCAGATGATAAGAATCTCCTGGAGTGACGGGTGTCCCCCATTGAATCAGTAGGTGCAGAGGCCTCAGAGGATGAGCCTGGGAAACTTTTGGTTTTACAAGTACCCCCAGGTGATTTTTATCATCATGGAAGTTTGAGAAACACTTTCAAAGTATTATTTTATCCATTTAATTATCTGCCCAATCCTAGAGAGTGTAAGAGAAACCAAGGTTCAGAGTTAGTCAACAATGCAGCCAAAGTTTCATAGCTCTGAAGTGGTAGAGTACTCCAGATACACACTTGAGGGGTTCTGCCAGGCCCTGAGCCCATTCTTACCCTCCAAGAGAGTCTGAAAGAAAGACAGGAAGCAAGGAAATGGGTACTTTGAGGAGAGTCTTATTATGCACATTTTGGATTTTTTTAAAACTAAGTCACAAGTCCTTGGTGTGAATGGTAAAACGTGGAGGCATATAATTGGTAGTATTCCAATTTAGGCAGGCATTATGTTGAAATTCACGTTTTGTCTTTCATGAATAATTGTGCAAAGGGTGTACAAACCAAATAAATAATTTCAACATGATTACAAAGAAAACAACATTTTAATGCACTTAGCAGAAGCAATTTACATGCATACAATTAATGTGCTAATTTCAGTGGTCTTTAGGTATTCATTAAAACAGGCCTGGCAGGTCTTGTACTTGGCATCACTTTGTTAGTCATTTCCTGCCATTACTTTATGTACTCAGAAGTAATCAGCCATCTATAATTTAAGACTTTTCACTAATTAAATAGCCCTTTCTCTAATTACGTCCAAATTAGAGAGGCTAGTATGTGGATAAATGTTTGTATTGCATACATGTATTCAGAGATGGTGATTTCTCTGTATGTGGCAACAAAAACCAATATGTGATCTACAGTCTTTAACACAGAGTAGAGGGAAATGTTAGAATCCGTATGAAAGACTTTTGACTTAAATCTGAGCAACAGAGGAAAAGTATTCTCTTTGAGATAGGCTTTATGTTCAGCCTTGTAAGCCTAGCAAAATCTGGATTTGTTGACCTTAAGGGAGTAATACAGTGATCATCTGTTTTTTCAGTCCTTTGCCCAAGAGATGAAATGGAATGAGGATTCAGGGAGAAAAGGAGTTAAAGGTTGTGTTTGCAGGAATGTGTTTGCTGACATTGATCAATGTGTAATTTTGTGATTGGAGGTTTATTCACAAAGAGGGTTCAAAAAACAGATCAATAATAAAGCAATGGTGAAAATGCCAAAGAAAGAAGGATTAATGAAAAATAAGGTGGAGGTGCAATCTGCCGTTCTGTATGAACATTTCTTCTTTCGGGTACCCTATAAATAAATATGCATCAGATGGAAAGACAACACTCCCTTGAAACATCGTTAGCACCAGGCAGAATCTCATCAGAGCCCATGCTTCAAAGAGCAGCTTCTCATGTCCATAGAAGCAAGTTTAAATTCTCTTGTGTAAAGTCTCTGTAAGTAGTTTCACTCTTGCATTATGCATGATTCTGACATCTTGTAACATGAGCAGTATTCTAATAGTGATTTCCAATTTTATTTCCTATGTTACATTTTAACGATTTATTTAGGTTAGCATCTTACCTTGGCTTCATAACATCTTGTTACATTTTCTTATATAGCATTTAATTTTGGTATCAGTACTGTAATCAAGTAATGTATAGACAAGGATTTAGTGTGGCCTTTAAAGAATTCGTTGCTTTTAAAGTCAGTCCTTTGTTCCATCATTTGCATTGTGCTAATTTAGTAATGCTGAGTGTTAGGCAGGATCCCAGCACCTTCCAATCAGGGAACTGATAATGAGTCATAATGAGCTGTACTAAAAGGGAACACCGAAGTCTAAGGCAACCAAACATGACAGGAGGTTGTGTACCTTTCCTAGGGTGAAAACACTCAAGTTCTGAAATATAGAACTCCAGGAAGGGTCAACCCTGGGTAATCTTGTGAAGAAGCCAAAAACCTCACTCTTGCCCTTTTTATATCTCCCTCTTCATCCTTTTTTTCACAGAAGCATAGGCTTTTCTCCCTATTGACCTTTGCCCTTAAAAAAAGGATTTGAAACCAGTCTTCAGCACCTAGATGATACCACATGAGGGAATATCCTCTCCACATTGCATCTAAGTCATATTTATTATTTTGCTATGTCAGTCCCCTTTTTATATTATTTCATCAGTCCATAAATAAGTCAGGGCGGTATATGAATAGCAAATGTGAAACCAGTATTCTTTCCAGATCTCATTTGTAAATGGTCCAGAGAGGCTAAGTCTACACCACGTGAAATGTAAAACTAAATGCTTTCCACTAACCTGTTAATTCAGAGAAGGCAATGGCAACCCACTCCAGTACTCTTGACTGGAGAATCCCATGGATGGAGGAGCCTGGTAAGCTACAGTCCAAGGGTTCGCCAAGAATCAGACATGACTGAGCGACTTCACTTTGACTTTTCACTTTCATGCATTGGAGAAGAAAATGTCAACCCACTCCAGTGTTCTTGCCTGGAGAATCCCAGGGACAGAGGAGCCTTTGGGCTGCCATCTATGGGGTCGCACAGATTCGGACACAACTGCTGCGACTTAGCAGCAGCAGCAGCAGCAACCTGTTAATTTGATTGGGAAATGCGATGATTCTTCTTACTTTTATTAGTCACTTTAAGCATCTTCACTGACAACCCAGTGACTACCAAGTACTATCCTCTCCATGAACCATAATAGACACATATAAGAAAATTATGTTTATGTATAGTATGTTATATATATAATATACTGTACAAAAATCAACTCTTACATGCCAGTTGCTTTCCATACAGTATCTCATTCAAGAGCTCTGCATACACAAGTGCCCTGAACAACTCAGTCCAGATGAGCAGACAGAAGTCAGGGCTGAACTCCAGCCCAGGTTCTCCCTGCCAAATTTAGGAAGACACATGGATAATATTACCACCCTTTTTCTAATTCACATGAAGACACTAGGTGCTAGAGTTTGCCAGATCTCATTTCATACTCAAAACAACTCCATTAAGAATGTGCTTATAATTGAAGAACACAAGAGTTAGAGGGGTTAAGCAACTAGTTTCAAGCCTCACAACTACTAAGACACATCAGAACTTGAAATGAGACCTTTATATACCTGCCTTTAAATACCACGTGCTTGCGCTTAGTCGCTCAGTCATGTCTGAGCAAACCCACGGTCTGTAGCCAACCAGGCTCCTCTGTCAATGGAATTCTCCAGGCAAGAATACGGGAATGGGTAGCCATTCCTTTCTCCAAAGTATCTTCCAAACCCAGTGATTGATCCCAAGTCTCCTGTATTGTAGGCAGATTCTTCACCATCTGAGCCACCTAAGAAGCCCTTATATACCATGCTTCCTTCCAAAAAAGGGAAAGTGGGCAGAAGCTCACAAATTTCCTTCATCAGCATCTGCTTAGCTCAATTATTTGGAGCATGGTCCTTATGAAACTACAAAGCCAGCAGGTCTAGTGAAAGGCAGTGAACTACATTTTGCTCTGTCATGGCTGCACACTATGCTTAGCAAGGAGAATGCAAAGCAAGGAGAGGAAGGAGTTGGACAGCATAATTCAGTGGTTCCCAGCTTTGCTGCTGCTGCTGCTGCTAAGTCGCTTCAGTCATGTCCGACTCTGTGTGACCCCATAGACGGCAGCCCACCAGGCTCCCACGTCCCTGGGATTCTCCAGGCAAGAACATAGGAGTGGGTTGCCATTACCTTCTCCAATGCATGAAAGTGAAAAGTGAAAGTGAAGTTGCTCAGGCGTGTCTGACTCTTAGCGACCCCATGGACTGTAGCCTACCAGGCTCCTCATTCCAACAAAAGCACCTTGGAGGGCTTGTTGAACAGGGATGGATGAACCTCCTCCACCCGTAGATTTCTGATTCAGGAGGTCTGAGAGTGACCTGAGAATCTGTGTTTCTTACAAGTCTCCAGGTGAAGCTGTTCATGTAGGACTGCACTTGAATAGTGTATAGGATCTATTCATTCAAATATCTAAAACTATAATGAAACGAAAAAGCCACTAGTCTGCAAGTCATGAGTATTATCTAAGAACATGAAAACAGAGCAGGTCTTAGGTCTCATTTTTCTTACTGTTCAAATAAAACTGTTTTTAAGATTATAATGGTATCTCTAGCTTTCTGTTATAGCTAAGCTGTTTTCAAGATTGAAATAACAATAAAAGATAAGTTTGCTCAGGATGCCAAACTGACTATAGCTTGGGTGCTTAATATTATTATCTTTGGGAGAAGTGGTATTGGTAGAGATATTAGAAAATGAATAAAAAATTGGAAGCTTGCCCTACGAATTGCATATTCATTCTTGTCTCTTTACTCATTTTTCATATGTGGGCAATCACAGTTAATCACAAAGCATTTCTCCCAGGATCATTCCTAAAGTGTGAAATAAATATTCCAATAAAATGTTTAGTAGAGTGTATCCAGTTTCCAATTAAAGAAACATGCTTCCATGGTGTCATGAATTTCTTTCCACAAAACATTTCCTTTGTGCAGAAGCACTTTATGGTAAATCTGAAAATAACCCTCTTTTGTCAGGATAAATTAAAGAAGTGTCTGGTGAATCCTCCTATTGCCATCTCCCCCATCACACACCCTAAGAAATAGTCTCTACAAAATAACTTGCTCTTGTCTGTACATGCAATCAGCCAGGGACAGAGGTACTATTAGTCATCTTAATAATCTATACATATCACTCCATAATCAATATGGCTTGTGTACCACTTGAGTGATCACGTAAACCAATTCTGTCAACACACAATGAATGATGACCTAGGGCCACCATCAACTTGTCCACAGGGAACCCAGAATAACCTTGTCCTTACTTTCTTTTTTTTCTCACCCTGCTTCCTTTTGTCCCTTCCATATTTCTAATCCTCCTTTAAAGAATCTCAATTCTTCTACACCACTAGTAACATGAAAACACACACACACAGTGAGGCAATCCATTCCATTCTCTGAATGATGGAACAGTCGATTCACGGCGTTTAATTAGAGCTAATTTAAGAGTTTTCTTAGTCTTCAGGACTAAATCCCTTAAGGGAAATAGTGATGCAATTGTTTGATGTCTTTCCCTCAGCTGGTTGGTTTATCTTTGGAGCTCTTAGCTATGTCTGGGAAAAAAAGATCAGACAGGTGGGCTAGTCTTGATTCCCATGGAAGCAGTATTGCCCTGACAGTTTGATCACCATTCTGAAAATCAAGTCTTTCTGGCTCTGAATTACTGACAAATCTGTCTCTGGCTTTAAGAACAGCCTTGCTTGGAGAGCTGTTTTCTTTGATGAGAATGTCAAACACTGATAATACTGTAACAATGAGGCTTTTTCTCCCTTTATTAAAGCCATAGGTAGAAGGTGGTTATCAGGTTTTCATGTGAACTATGACAAATGAGAATTTCCTAAGGTTTTTTTTAAGGGACAAACTACTGAGAAATTTTTAATTATAAATATTATAATTGTGCTCATCTGATGGGGATCTAAAAATTCAATATATCATACAAGAAAACCTCATTACAAGGCTAGGATATATTCTTGTATATGACAGATCAAAGCTAGAATGGTCATTGACTTGAGTACAGGAGTTTTAAAATATCAGATTTACCTTTCTCTCAAGTTGCCTTCTCAAGGGGCTTTTTAGCTCCTCAATTCTGAAATAACAATAATAAGAATAAAAATAATGGTGCAGAGGGATGATTGGTGGGGCAGAACTTTAAATTTTCTAATGAGAGAATATGCATTTTAAAAACTGTCAATCCCTTCAGTTTCTACAAGGGAAGACATCAATTAGCTCTGGGAAGAACCATTTCTCATTAAGTGGCATAAAATAAATAGGCATCCATCATTATGGGGTAAAACTATATCAGGCTTCCTTTTTCCTTTTCCCCCATGACTGAAGCTGCTCCACCATAAATCCCTTGGAATAAGCAGCTCTAAGAATGCTGGGAAAGAAATGTGCAAATTTCTAAGGCGATTGCTGAGAAAAACTTTACCTTTGCTCCCTTTGAGGTTGCAAGTTATTCAAACAGCTCTAGCTGACTAAGGCTCACATAGCTGAGGTTAGTTGGTGGTTTAGTTGCTAAAAGAATACTTGCTGCAGATTCTGATCTACAGAGCCAGGCTTAGCCTGAGCTGTCTCTGATATGGATTGCTTCTGTGGAAAACTTGTCTGAACTGGCCACCCTGACACAGTGGGTTTGCCATAGAAGGAGGGGGTGAAGGGGAAGCTGTGTGAGCAAGTTTGAGTGTGTGTGTACACAAACCTATAGCTGCCTGATGTTGGAGGTCCAGTCATCAAATGGCACTGGGTGACCATCATGACTGGGATGACCCTGGCTAGGAAGGCTTCCTCTCGTCTCCCTATGCAGACCTACCCCTGGAGCACCTCAGCAGGGCACCGTGGAAAGGTGACGCAGTAGTCCCCTCTTACCTGCAGTTTTGCTTTTGGCAGTTTCAGTTACCTACAGTCAACCACAGTCCAAATATATTAAATGGAAAATTCCAGAAATAAACAATTCATAAGTTTAAAAGTTGTGTGCCATTCTGAGTAGAATGATGAAATCTCAAATCATCATCCCTTTGTCTGGCAATTCCCACACAGTAGTCACTCGGTAGCTGTCTTGGTTATCACGTTGACTATCACTGTGCCACAGTGTTTATGCTCAAGTAACCCTTATTTTACCTCATAATGGCCCCCATATGCAAGAATAGTGACGCTGGTAATTCTGATATGCTAAAGAAAAGCCATAAAGTGATTATTTTAAATGAAAGAGTGAAAGTTCTAGACTTACCAGAAAAACAATTGTATGCTGAGGTTGCTAAGACCTACAGTAAGAATGAATCTTCCATGAAATTTTGAAGTAGGAAAAAGAAATGTGTGCTAGTTTTGCTGTTGCACCCTCAAGTTACAAGAGTTGTGGCCACAGTGCATGATAAGTGCTTGGTCAAGACGGAAAAGGCATCAGATTTGTACAATGGTATTTTGAGAGAGAGAGAATATTCATTTAACTGTTATTACACTATATCATTATAGTTTTTCTATTTTACTATTGATTGTTCTTGTTATGCTTTTACTGTGCCTAATTTATAAATTAAACTTTATCATAGGCATGTATGTATGGGAACAAGCATACTATAATATAGGGTCTGATACTATTCAAAGGTTTGGGCATCCACAGGGGTCTTGGAATGTAGCCCCCTACAAATAAGGGTGGACTACTCTACAACGGTGAACACCTATTCAGTGAGGCCAAGGGATGCAGACAACCAGCCAACTGATTTCCTCTTGATGATATTTGATTATAATCCCAATTAAGCACAACATCTAAGATAGCCTCTGGGTTCCTGGACCCTGCCTTACAATGCCAAGATGACTTCTCTAGGTCATACTGAGCAGGACACTTAAGGAAATACAACTTCATTTTGTTCTTGGGTTCATAACTGCTGGTGAATCTGTATAAAAATACATCACGACGCTTATTCAAAGCTTACCAGCTTATGCCAAACATTGCAACAAGACCTTCACACATATTAACTCACTTAATCTTCACCATGCCTTATTCTACAAAGGGACTTGCTTTGACAAAAAATCATAAGGTTATTAAGTAGAGAGCAAGTATTCAAACTCAGTCCCATTTGACTCAACAATAGTTTAGCAATATAGAATTTAGCTAGCATTACCAATCTCAAGTTTCAAATGCTATTATGAAAATCTCTTAGTAAAGAAAATAATAATTAGCTGAAGCCCTGTTCATTAAGGAGTTAGCTACTTAATCTTTTAAAACAAATCCTCTGAGACAGTACTGATTTTATTAGAGAAAAATGAATGCAATTCTATATAAAGGTGACATTTTCAGAGAAAAATTTCTAAATAATTCTAAGGGTATTCAATGATGTCAATGTACTTAATACTTTACCTAAGTGTTTTACGCTGTACAACCCACTCTCATCTCATATACCTAATCTTAATTGCTCTCAACAGATGGCCTTGACAAGACTTGAAATATGAGCAGAAATTAAAGTTTTGCAAGTTGCAGGAGTTATTTCTCAAAAAAAAAAAAAGACATTTAGGAAGACTTCTGTCTCTGGGGTCACACAGAATCGGACACGACTGAAGTGACTTAGCAGCAGCAGGAATAACACAACCAAAAATTCCCTTCTTTTCTTGCTTTTCCAACTTCTATTATTGGTCCCACCATCATCCAAACTTAAAATCCCGAGGTCACCTCTTTTTATCCCTCTTCCTTTATCTTTGGCGTCAATAAGTTACCAAGACCTATGACCCTTTACATACATCTAGTCAAGGCTATGGTTTTTCCCGTGGTCATGTATGGATGTGAGAGTTGGACTGTGAAGAAAGCTGATCGCCGAAGAATTGATGCTTTTGAACTGTGGTGCTGGAGAAGACTCTTGAGAGTCCCTTGGACTGCAAGGAGATCCAACCAGTCCATTCTAAAGGAGATCAATCCTGGGTGTTCATTGGAAGGACTGATGCTAAAGCTGAAACTCCAATACTTTGGCCACCTCATGCGACGAGTTGACTCACTGGAAAATACTCTGATGCTGGGAAAGGTTGGGGGTGGGAGGAGAAGGGGACGACCGAGAATGAGATGGCTGGATGGCATCACCGACTCTGTGGACGTGAGTTTGAGTGAACTCCGGGAGTTGGTGATGGACAGGGAGGCCTGGCGTGCTGTGATTCATGGGGTCGCGGAGAGTCGGACATGACTGAGCGACTGAACTGAACTGAACTGAACTGAACTACTCATTTAATTATTTATTCCCATATTATTGAGAAGGTTTTTCTTCCTAAATCAACCAGTAGCCATTATAAATTCTAACGAAGATCACCTCACACAATATTCCAATTCTCTTAATGGCCTGCCTAATTTTAGTCTCACCTCCCTCATCCATCCTTCATGATTTCAAGACTGATTACCCAAGAAAGTACATTTCAAAGCCATGATAAACCAATCATTCTAAAAAGAACTCCAGTATGGAATAATCCAGCTTCAACAGTATTCTTTTCAGCTGTTTGAGAACATATGCGATCCTTAGCCTGGCACTCAGAACATAGCTTCAATCTGCATTCCAGCTTTCCTCCCGCTGCTCTGCTACTAATTCATCCCTATGTGCTGTGTGTGCTCAGTCGCTTCAGTCAGGTCCAACTCTTTGCTATGCTCCAGCATAAACACTCTACTCGCAGTCCCGCCCCTCTGCTGCCAAAAACACTTGCTGCTATTTTCCTCTTTTTTTTTTTTTTTGTACTTCATATCTCTTAACAAAAGAGCTCCTTTCCTCTTACTCTCAACCTACACATTTTTCCCATCTTTCAAACACCAGTGTAGATTTCATTTCCCGTAAGAAACCCTCCTGGTCATCCCAAATAAAAGGAATAATCCATCCTAAGTGTTAAGGGTGGACTATCTGCCATCCACTTATCTGCCATGAGTTATTTCATGGAATTTCCAGTTCGATTTCCCTGTGTATATCTTTATTCAAACTAGAGTTAAAAAGTTGCAAGTAGTAACTAACATCATATGTATTATTAATCTTGTGGCAATTCTTGTTACATATATATATATATATATATTTATACTCATAATATTATATATCTTATATATCAGGATTCATATTTCTGCCTTACAAAATTCTAACTAACTTATTTTGAGGAATCCACTCTGTGAGGATTCATCTCATAACGCTAAAAGAAATAAAATAGACTGATGGCAACAGACTAAAACTAGTCAGCTCAAATTTAGCTTCTATTATGGTTGTTACTTGACATTAAGCTCTTTTTTTTTCAGAGTCCTAAGGTAAGTTACCTGTCTACTGGCTAAATCAGTTCTGTTCTTCTTCATGTGCAGAGTCTGTAATTGGCATAAATGTTCAGTTTCTGTAAATGTACCAAGTGTCACCCATTTGACTTCATGACTCAGATAGCTTTTACAGCTCATACCAAAGAAAAAAAGTTCTTTGATGACCAGTGACAACCCTTAAGCTGACAAATCATCTCCTTGTTATCCCTGGCACCTGCCACACCTAGTCCATTAGCAAGTGGCAGTTCTAAGAGATGCTGAAGGCTGAAGCCAAAAAACGAGAACCAAACCAGTCATTTAAATATTGACAGGCCTTAGGCAGACCAGATTTTTAGATTAGCCATTCTGAGACAGGTATAAGATTTGGCTGTTAAGATCAAAAAGTTAAGTCTCATAGCTTTCCTTTGTGGCAGGTTTTAATGCCGGGGAAGTTTTAACTATGACTCAGGTGATGGCTGTTCACATACATTGTGCCTTACTCCCTCCTCTTAAATAAGTTAACATCGTCTTTAATGTCGCTTGGATTCTGCCATTTCAGATTAAATAAGCATTAGCAGGGGTCCCACAAATGAGATTCAAACAAGATTCAAATAATCTTATAGACTAGAGACATGACCGCTAAAGTTTATTTGCCAGAGAAACTCTAGAACCTCTTGGAAGATAATTTTGTTCTAGGAAAAGACGGAGTCATACCCAAAGACTCAGCTGATAAGACCAACTTGGTTTCTGTCATTCCAACCATCCAGGGACTCAGATCTAGAGAAGAAAGTTATGAGTAAAAACTGAAAGACACTGGAGTGCAAGGTACTACTACTTTGAAAGAATTTCTAATAAAGGAGAATAAAAAGAAAAGTGGGAGAAAAACATTGTCCCCACCCCAGTCCACTACAGAATAACCCTCCATGTCGGTGGCAATGGCAGTCTCCAGCAGAAGAGACCCAGCGCAGCAGTTCCATGCAAAATGCAGTGTAATTTTCAGTCTTGTTGAGACTGAGCACAAGGGAGACACATCCTCACTGCCTTCTCAGAAATGCCTAAACAGGAGCAGTAAAGCTGTTAAGAGGGCTACAGTCCAGCAATGACCTGTGACAACCAATGAAATATGGTAAAACTATCAAAGTCACTGCATTTTTTACTTAGGGTTACTCAAGTAGAAAAAAATACAGTAAATGTTTACTGAGTAACTTAAGCACACTAGTGTTTTTGACCTCTTAGTTTATTTATCCTCAAGTCAATTCTATGAGGCAGGCACTAATATTTTCAATTTATAGATGAGAAACCTGAGTCTTAAAGAAATTAAATACTTGCTCCCAAGGCCAGAAACTGATCAGTAATAGCCTGGAGATTCAGACCCAAGCTGTGAGGCTCCAGAGCCTGATGTGCGTGTGTGCTGTCGTCTCTGACTCTTTGCAACCCTGTGGACTGTAGCCCGCCAGGCTCCTCTGTCCATGGGATTCTCCAGGCAAGAACGCTGGAGTGGGTTGTTGTGCCCTCCTCCAGGAGATCTTCCTGACCCAGGGATCAAATCCACATCTCTTATGACTCCTGCATTGGCAGACAGGTTCTTTACCACTGATGCCACCTAGGAAGCCCCTGGAGCCTGATGGGTAACCATTAAGGTATACAGGAGGGCTTGTTGTGCAGCTAAATTAGGTTATTTTTTATTCCAACAAAGGCCTGATTTGGTGCAGCTGTTTAACGTGAGCTGAGTATCCACTCCAGCTAGGTGGGGATCGGGAACCCACTTTCTAAAATGAACCAGGGGATCTCCAGAGCTGGTAAGAGGACAGCCCACAGCAGGCAGCCTGACACCCAGCCAGACCAGCAGAGGCAGGTGCAGGATTCTTAGCAGCTCCTCCAGCTGCTGCCACACCATCTTTGAGACCTCACAACAAGTGCTCAGAGGGGTCAGCACATTGGGGGAGTTCCCATCCCTTTCATTTGGACAGAGGGGGTGTGAGAAAATGTCATCCTCTCTGCATGCTGGGAAGCCCCATTATCAGTACTGTTCTGGGCCAGGCTTTGGGAGACTGAAATTCTTCCTGATTTTTTCCTGGAAAGTCACTCCTTTACTCTATCAGTTTCCTATGTCATAAAATGAGGGAGCTGAAACTGCTTACCTCTGAATTTTCTGTTTGACGAAGAAAGGCTTTGAATTAGAAAACTGGGAAAACAGCTTTTATATTTTTATTGTAAAATTTTACTATGAAAAGGAAGGAGAAAATGGGAAGGGGAAGAGCAAAAGAAAGAAAGAAAGGGAACATTTCAAAAATAAACCAAATGAGGTAGGGTGTAGTGACTGTAAGAAAGGTAGAACAGGTAACAGAAAAAAAAGAAAGAGAAAGAAGGCACCCCAGGGTTAGTAGCTCCTAGAGAGGAGTGAAAGGTTTCCTCCAGGTTTTAACAAAAATAGATTAAACCTTTCTTCAGTGTGCTAAAACATCCTGCAGGGTATTTACTGGCCAAGATAAGCCAGCGCCTTCCCCATTCAAGGCCCAGTGTACAAAAAGAATGAGGTTGGGAATACTAGGATGTTCTGAAAGCGACTCTGTCGGCTGACAGTCAAGGACACATTTCTTAACCTTGTAAACAATGGGATTTTCAGATTCATCTCCTTTAGGAAAGAGTGAAACCTTTGTTCCTTAGAATGTTTTAAATTCAGCTAGACAAAGAGTGCACTGTTTTATAAATGTTCTGTATTGTGTCAAAGAGCCCACAGTTGAAAATGGTCTGATGGGGATCCCCAGGGTACAGAACTGGGTGACCTATAACTTCTCTATTCTTGTGGATTTCTGCTATCTTAAACCTTTTTCTGCAAGTCGCCAGGTCCCTCGGGGTTGGAGAACTGAAACACTACAGGTGGCTTGGCTGGCTCTTCCCAGCAGATGTAGAAGCATGCCAAATGTCTGTCGCCAGTATCACCCAGTGCCCTCAGTCTCTCTCTCTCTTCCTGAGACACACGTAATACACATGCCCTCTCACCCACACCTTTTCTCCTACACTGTTCTTCTGGAAGGGACCTACATAGGCAAAGTGAGGAAGAATGCTTCATTGTTGTGCAGTGCTAGAGTTCCCATAAAGTGGGGCCCAGGGAAGAGGCCAGTCATGCTTTTTATCTCGTCATTGCCCTAACAACATACCCGGTAAAGATCTACCTGCAGGCAGTCATGCACAGAAACTGAACTTAAACAGGAAACCAAAGCATCCTGTAGTATAATAACATTCTAGGGGCTTCCCCAGCGACTCAGCCAGTAAAGAATCTGCCTGCAGTGCAGGAAACACAGGAGATGGGTTCAACTCCTGGGTCGGGAAGATCCCCTGGAGGAGAGCATGGCAACCCACTCCAATATTCTTGCCAGGAAAATCCCATGGCCAGAAGAGCCTGGCGGGCTACCATCCATAGGATCGAAAGAGTCGGACACGACTGAGCACACATGCACAAAAGAATATGTCCATTTAGGAATGATTCAATTCTCTGATGCTAAGATACAAACAAAAAACAAAATAAACTACCAAATAGACAAAATGAGCTGAGATGTTGTTGTCTGTTACAACTTCAGTGTCATATGTATTTATAACATCAGATCTTAGAAAATGCCTAAAGAGAATTCTGAGTAGAGAAAATTGGGGGAAGAAGAGGCAGAAGAATCATATAATTCACATCTTATTAAATGCCATCATATTCTTCCTGAATGTTTAGTATACACTAGACTAAATAATATCCCTGACCTCAAGAAGCTTTCAGCTTGCTGTAGAGAGTAGACACATAAACACTTAATTGAAATAAAAGAGAGTACTTTCGATTTGGAAACAAAAGAAGTGTGGTAACACATAGGAAGAAAGGACTCTGACCCTGAGGTACTGGTTAGCGTCATCAGAAAAACCTTCACAAATAAAAGAGGTTGGGAAGGAGAAGGAAAATACTTTTCCTCACGAAATAACTTGTATATTATCCATAATTTGCATAAGAGGAAACTGAAATTCACAGGGATCAAATAACTCCCAAGAGAGCTAAGCTGTAAGAGGTAGAACTTGTGCCCAGGCCTCTTTATGTCTGCCACCTCCTTCTACCACACTTAGGTAGTGACCCTTACATTGTTCCATTGGGATGTGAAGGGTTTTAATAGATGGATCCTGGGAGACCAACATGAGTCAAGACACAGGGGAGTGAAAGTACACTGCAAACTGGGTGAACTTCAAGAAATCTAATGAGGTTAGAGCATCAACATATGGGTGGATATGGAAAATGAGATCGGAAACATTTTAAAATGACAAATAGAAAAGTTCAAGTCCTAAAAAAATAGAAATTATAAGTCACTCTCCCAAGTTGCTCATCTATCTCTCCCTTTTCCTCTGAGTTTAAGAAAATTCCACTACAATTATCAGCATGTATGTTAGATATTCAATATGACTAAAATTGTGGTTTTTTAAAAATAACCTCCTAACAATCAGATGAGAAATGAATGCAGTGTTCTAAAGTTTGACTCATTATGTTTCCTGAAGAAAGAGAAAGGGAGGAAGAAGATCAGAATAGGAAAAGGAGAGCCTAGAGAAATCAAGTCTTCAAATCCACAGATTATCCTTAAGCCACCAGGTACTTACACAATCCTTAAGGCACTTGAAAGTCTATCACTGGCACATGGAAACCTATCACCAAAGCTTTATAAAATGGGATAGGAGGAAGAAAGGCATTTGGCATACATAATTTGTACCCAAAAATTTAGAAAATGAATCTCTTTGGTTGCTGCTAGAAATTGAACTTTATATGGAACCTTTAAATTAAGCCTAATTCCTAGACTTCTCAAAATATTTATCTCATGACTCAATTTATTCTCAGGCTATAATTATTTCAAATCTGTGGTCTTCAAGATGTATGTATAATGTGATCGCTGCAGTAAACTATATTCATACTACATGATAAGATTATTCTGTGCATAATAACCAAATTAACTTAGCATATGTTCAATTTTCTTTTCAAATACTATGTTTTTTATTCAAAGAATTAAATATGTATATATTTTCCTAAGTACAACCTTCCTACTCCCAGAATATGGATGCTCTTGTTTATACGCTTCATTATTTTCATAAAATATCAAACAAAAGTGCTTTCCATCTTTTCCTGCCAAGTCAAAGAGAAATCCAGAAATTTATTGGGTTTCTATTGACCCAGTAATTGTAAGACAGAAATCTAAAGGCTCTTAACATTGTTTATGCTGGAAAGGTATCCAATTCTATTCTGAATGTACCCTGACCTGTAAAAAGTATTTGTCTTGCTCCAGTAAATAGGAACCTCATGTAAATAAATATCTCAGATCAAACTGAAGTTTACTTTGTTCTAATCAGAACTGATGTATCAGATCACTTAATAATGTCCTTGTTACACAGAAGAATCATCCATTCACTGGTTTCTTTGATTGAAGCATAGGTACTCCACTAAACTCAAAATGAATAAAGAAAATAGAAATTTTTAATCCTACTATACTGATAAATCTCTCTGAAGATAGATTATAACAAAAAGATAATTGGTTGAAATTTTCACTGTCAAAAATATATTCCTCAGAAATCAAAACCTGAAAACAACTTTCAAAATGAATTTTTAAAATCTTGTAGCCCAGAAGATCAAGAATGTAAAGGCATTATAGATACTCAAATTCCAAGATCAGTAACTCTGTCAAGCCTATGTGACCTTCTTTCTACAGGACTTAAGAGAGTGTTAAGAATCTGCATTTTCATTTAATGTTCTTTCCAAATAACTTTCTTTCACTTCCTCTTGCCCTTTGTTCCACTGGAAGCATAATATGAAATAAGATGTCCTTTTAAGACAGCTCAAATATCACCTCTATGGCAAGTCAGCCTTTAACTACCAAGTTCTCTCCTCTGTGCTCTCATAGCCCATTACTTACAACTCTAAAGATGTAATTAGTTACTCTGCCCTGTAGTCTTTGACATACATGCCTACTTGTCCTTAAGAACTGGGAGCATTACTTATTCAACTTTTATTTTTCCAATGCCTAGCTCAGTATCTGAGACATAGTAGCTGACCCCAACATGTTTATTTGATTGAATAGGTGACAGATTAGTAATACTTAATTGTATAATAGGAATATCATTCTGCACATACCTCCAAAAGCCACTCCAGTACTCTTGCCTAGAAAATCCCGTGGATGGAGGAGCCTGATAGGCTGCAGTCCATGGCGTCGCTACGAGTCAGACATGACTGAGTGACTTCACTTTCACTTTTCACTTTCACACATTGGAGAAGGAAATGGCAACCCACTCCAGTGTTCTTGCTTGGAGAATCCCAGGAATGGGGGAGCCTGGTGGGCTGCCGTCTATGGGGTCACACAGAGTCGGACACAACTGAAGTGACTTAGCAGCAGCAACATACCTCCAAAACTGCACCTTCAGCCCTATTTATTCCCTATAACCATGCATATCTGCCTCGTTTTATTGTGCTTAACTTCACGGCACTTCAACAGACAGTGCATTTTCTTTTGCACATTGAAGGCTTGTGGTAACCTTGCACTGAGCAAGACTATCAGCACCATTTTTCCAATAGTATTTGCTCACTTCACATCTCTGTGTCACATTTTGGTAATTTTCACATTTCAAACATCTTCATTATTATTAAATTTGTTATGGTGATCTGTGATGAGTAATCTTAGGTGTTACTCTTAGAATTCTTTTGGGGTGTCACAAACTGTGCCCATATAAGACGCAAACTTAAATGATGTGTGTGTTCTGACTATTCCAACAACCAGCCAGTCCCCCATCTCTCTTCTCCTCTGGCCTCCCTCTTCCCCAAGACACAACCATTGAAATTAGGCTAATCAATAACCCTACAAAGGTTCCAGTGTTCAAGTGAAAGGAAGAGTTACACATCCCACACTTTAAATCAAAACCTAGAAATCTTAATGAGGAAGGCATGTCAAAAGCCACTGAGAAAGGCTAAACGCGGGCCTCTTGGACCAGTTAATTAAATAGCAAATGCAGGGAAAAATTCTTAAAGAAAATTGAAAATGCTACTCCAGTGAACACAAGAATTAGAAAGCAAAGTACCCATATTGCTGATATGGAGAAAGGTTTAGTATTCTGTATGAAGATCAAACTACAGTAGTCCCTTAAGCCAAGGTCTCATCTAGAGCAAGGTCCTAATTCTCTTTAATTTTATGAAGGCTGTCAGAGGTAAGGAAGTTACAGAAGAAAAGTTGAAAGTAAGCAAGAGGTTGGCTCCTGAGGCTTTAGGGAAGATGCCATCTCTGTAACATCAAAGTGCAAGGTTAAGTAGCAAGTGCTGATGTAGCAAGTTTTGCAGAAGATCTAGCTGAGAAAATCTAGCTAAGATCTAGCCATGAAGGTGGCTACACTAAATAGCAGGTTTTCAGTGTAGTCAAAACAGACCTATTTTGGAAGAAATTGCCATCTAGGACTTTCATAGTGAGAGAAGAGAAATCAGTGTCTGACTTAAAAGCTTCACAGGACAGGTGGATTCTCATATGAAGGGCTAAACAACTGGTGACTTTAAGTTGAAACCAATGCTCATTTACCATCTGAAAATCCTAGGGCCCTTAAGAATTATGCTAAATCTACACTGCCTGTGCCCTATAAATGGAATAATTAAGCCTGGACCGCAGCACATCTGCTTATATGTTTTACTAAGTATCTTAAGACCACCTACTACTCAGAAAAAAGATTCCTTTCAAAATATTACTGCTCACTGACAATGCACCAGTTAAGACCTACTATTCAGAAAAAAGATTCCTTTCAAAATATTACTGCTCACTGACAATGCACCAGTCACCCAAAAGCTCTGAGGGAGGTGTAGAGTAAGATTCATGTTGTTTTCATGCCTGCTAATACAACATTCATTCTTCAGTCCATGGATCAAAGAGTAATTTCAACTTTCAAGTCTTATTATTAAAGAAATATATTTGTAAGGCTATGGCTTCCACTATCACTCCCACAGATAGTGATTCCTCTTATGGATATGGGCAAAGTCAAGTGAAAACTTTCTGGAAAGACTGACTTTAGAAGGTTTCCATTCTAGATGCCATCATGAACACCTATGACTCATGGGATGTGGTCAAAATAACATTAACAGGGAGTTTGAAAGAAGTTGATTCTAAGCTTCATAAATGATTTTGATGGGGTCAAGACTTTGCTGGCAGAAGGTATATGATACCAGTCAGAACTTGGATCTACAGAAATAAAGAGCACTGAAAACTGAATAATGAATGAAAATAAAACTTTTTCTTATTTTAATCACTCTAAATGATAACTGACTCCCTAAAGCAATGTATTGTGTGCTTACAGCATATGTAAAAATAAACTTAATTGCTGTCTTATTTTAAGTAATTGCCACAGACACCCCAATCTTTAGCAACCACCATCTTGATCAGTCAGCAGCTATCAACCCTCCCCTCAAAAAGATTACAACTCCCTGAAAGTTCAAGCAGTGGTTAGTATTTTTCAGCCACAACATGATTTTGATTAAGGTATGTAGATTACTTTCAGACATAATGATATTGAACACTTAATAGGCTATGGTACAGTGTAAACATAACTTTTTAAAATTTAAGTTTAGTTGATTTACAATATTATATTAGTTCAGTTGTACACCAAAGTGATTCAGTTATATGTATATACATATACATTAATTTTCAGATTCTTCCAAATTATGTTATTATGATATGTTGAATATAGTTTTCTGTGCTATAAAGTAAGTCCTTATTGCTTACCTATTTTATATATAGCAGTATGTATACGTTAATCCCAAACTTCTAGTTTATCCTTTCTCTCTGCCCCTCACAAACATGATTTTCATATGCACTGGGAAGCTAAAATATTTGTGTGACTCTTTTTATTGAAATATTTTCTTCATTGTGGTCATCTAGAACCAAATCTACAATATCACCAAGGTATGAATGAATTTTAATATAAAAAATATTTTAATTTTGGCTTCCATGCATAATCTAGCACGTTTTGACTTTCAGCATTATGATTTCCATCAGGCAACATATCTCACCAAAAGTGTAAAAAAAAGTTACAAGATGTACATATATTTTACCTTAATATTACTTGAAACAATGGAATGGACTTATGAGCACAGTATGAATTTATAATCTGAAACTCAATGGCTGTGTTACACTGTGACTAGGGTATATAATTCTTTCTTCAGGCAAGGGGCTGTCAATAGGCAGCTTCAAAAAATAATGAATGTTTGCAGTAATAATTTCATGGGTTGACTGAAACTTAATAGACTTTATTTCCAATTTAGGCTTGTGATATGTTCCAGTAGAAACAGTCTCAAATGAAATATAGTCTATTATAATACTATTTAACCCTCTCTTATTTTGTTAATCCTTTGTTGCTCTTTTATTTGGTTTTGTGTTTACAGCAGAGGCAGACTGTGTTAGTCACCACACTTTTCACTTTACTGCATCTGTCTCAGCCTTTCTTAGTCTATTCCCCATTACGCAGGAAATGGATGTCCAATGACTAATTATCTGAGTGATGAGGAACCTTGCTTCAGCTCACTACTGCCAGCCTTCCTCTTGGCCCCTTTACTCCTCAGTATCAGGTAAAGGAGAAAACAAGAAAGACTAAATCTAGATTAGTTCATCCTGCTATTGCCAGTAGATCAAATTAGGGACAAGGTTAAGACTCACATGTTAATAAGTCTTTGATGTTCACTGTTATGGAAATATTTGACTTCCAGGAACAGAGATTTTGATGGGCTTGAGTTTGCAGGCCCACATGTAGAGAGATAATATGTACAAGACATAATCTTAAAATTTGAGAAAGAATGAGACAAAAACTGGGAGAGTCCTGAAACCTTTCGGTTGCTGAGTGTATGATACATAGCAAAATGTTCTTTAAAATCATCTCAGATTCACTTGAGATGATTCACTTTACAAAATTACACATAGCTGGTATCCACCCTAGAACAAATGAATCAAAAGCTCATAGACACAAATATTTTAAAAACAATCAATCAAACTCCTTAAGGGGATCTGATGTACATTTCTGGACATAACTAACCATGGTTTACTTATTGCCAGATAGTACTCAAACCAATTAATTTAATGAGAAAAAAATAAATGAAATGGTTTATCATAGTTAAAAATTCATTGGCAGGACTTTTCCTTTGACCATGACTAGCTCTGTCACGCAGAGAAGGCAATGGCAAGCCACTCCAGTACTATTGCCTAGAAAATCCCATGGATGGAGGAGCCTGGTAGGCTGCAGTCCGTGGGGTCGCTAACGGTCGGACACGACTGAGCGACTTCACTTTCACTTTTCACTTTTCGCTTTCACACATTGGAGAAGGAAATGGCAACCCACTCCAGTGTTCTTGCCTGGAGAATCCCAGGGATGGGGGAGCCTGGTGGGCTTCCGTCTATGGGGTCACACAGAGTCGGACACGACTGAAGTGACTTAGCAGCAGCAGCAGCAGCTCTGTCACGGTGCTCATAGAAACTATTACTACTATGCTTTTTATGATACTATTGCACAGAGAAGAGTCTAACATCACAGACTAAATCTGCAAAATAGGCCAACTCAGTGAGCATAGTAATCATCATGAATCACTTCTTATCTACACTAGACTAAAAAAGTCACATATTTAAACAAGATTTCACCAAGAGTTTATTTTTAAACTCAGTGAATAAATCACAGTACATAATGAGAATTCATTCAAGTGTTACTCTTTGTGAAAGTAAATGTCACTCAGTCATGTCCAACTCTTTGCAACCCCATGGACTATACAGTACATGGAATTCTCCAGGCCAGAATATTGGAGTGGGTAGCCTTTGCCTAACTTAACTCTTTGCCTACCCTAAAATAAAAGAGATGTGTATATAAATCTAGTAACTAATCTATAAAAGTGAAGCAATAATTCTATTAAAATATATCATGTCAAAATATTGTAGATATTAATAGAAAAGATATGGATGAACCAGGGGATGTTTCTTTTCTTCTAGAGTTGATACCAAAGTATCTGAGAGTAAAGGAATAAGAACAGTAGCACCAGAAGAAAGAAATTTTCAATGGAAACATAACATATGTGGTAGGATTGGCAGAAGAAAAACTGTCTCTTTGGTTCAGGTAAAATGACTCCTCTGCAGAGTTAAAACAAGGGACAAGAATGACAAAGAGTTGACTTTTAGCAGAAGATGCTAAAATGATTCCTTGGACAGAAATCAAGAATGTTTCTATGTTCTCAACTATGCTCATCATCTTGCTGGCCTTCAGTCAGTGTTAATAATTATAACATGTCTGTCCCTACTGTGACCTCTGAGAGAACTTGTCTTCCAAATCCTTTCTCCTGAGAAGAGCATCCCTTTCCTTCTGCTCCAGGGCCAACCCACTTCCTTAGGCAGGGATGGCCCTCATCCAGATCCAGACCATTCCTGCTGGCAGCTCTTGTCTGGATCCAATTGGCCTCAGCTGGAGGTCCAGATGGCTCATTCCTTATTCCCCAGCAGGATTTCAACAGCATCCACCCCTTCCTGGTCTCTCTGCCATTACTGCCATCAGGCCTGAATATTTTCCCTAAATCCTAACAGCAGATTAGTAAAGCATGTTGATTTTATTCCCATAGAATAGAAGTCGGCAATAGAATGGAGACAGTTTCAAAAGGGTACAATAACTTTATACAATGTAAATGAGCAAGGTCCATTCCGTTCTGTCGCTCAGTCGTGTCTGACTCTTTGCGACCCCGTGGACTGTAGCCTAACCAGGCTTCTCCGTCCATGGGATTCTCCAGGCAAGAATACTGGAGTGGGTTACTGTTTCCTTCTAGTTGTGAAATATTCTGAAAGTTGGCTTTATTCATGGCATTTCCTGCATATATAATAAACTTTGCATCTATATAAAAATATCTATCAACATCTACTGATCCATCTATCAATGGACAGATAAATAGATATGTCAGATTAACAGATGGATGGAAACTGCTTGAAAAATATCACATTTAAATAGAGATATAGACATAGTAAAGACAGATATATGGAGATAGATAGCCATATCTATACCTTCATCTATACAGAAACAAAAATTTTCAAACAACTAAATACTATGTTTAAAAGTCATAATAGATAAATCTATATCAGTAGTTATCTATTAATACAAACGTTTTTAAAGAGTTTCTGAGAATTTGTCAGTTTACCTGTGGTTGCCATATTATATGAAATTTTCACCAAGTTTGAAAGGTATGACTGGGATAATCTGACTTAAAATACAGACTCTGTGTCAAATGCAAAATTCAATCTGGGAGACTTTCTAAGGTAGCCAAAATTAGGATGGTCTGACATAAGACTTAGGTTATATAGAGTACGAAATTTCACTTTGTGAACCCCAAAGAACCTATCTGTCATCTTCCAGCAGAGGTGAGTTGAAAAAATGTGGTAGTTTGCTAGGGTTCCTGTAAGCTTCTCAGGTGGCTCAGTAGTAAAGAATCTGCCTGCCAATGCAGGAAACACAGGACACATGAGTTCAACCCCTCAGATGGGAAGATCCCCTGGAGAAGGGAATGGCAACCCATTCCAGTATTCTTGCCTGGGAAATCCCATGGACAGAGGTGCCTGCTTGGCTGCAGTCTGTGGGGTCGTAAAGAGTCGGACACAAATGAGCAACTGAGCACACATGCACACAACAAATTACTACAGTCTGAGTTGCTTCAAACAACAGAAATGTATCCTCTCATGGGTTTGGAGATTAAATGTGTGAAATCGGGGTGTTGGTGGGGCCACACTCCCTCTAAAGGCACTAGGGAGCAATCTTTCCTTGCCTCTTCTAGCTTTTGGTGGTTGCTGGCAATCCTTTACATTCCTTGGTTTGTGGCAACACAACTCCAATCTCTGCCTCAGCATATATAAGGCCTTCTTCCTGAGTCTCCCCAATGTCTTCAAATCTCTCTCATAAAGTCACCAGTCACTGAATGTAGGGCCCACGCTAATCCAATTTAACTTGATTACAGCAGTAAATACCTAATTTCCAAATAAAGTACTAAGGTTAGAACTTTAACATATCTTTTGCAGGGATAAAATTCAACAAACAACAAGAACTATTAGCCAACATACGTGGAGAATTCACCTAGGCCAGGTACTAAATACCCATCTAGAGAGACAGGCCCCAGGCTATAAGATGCCGTGAACACAGTATATAAACAGTGTTGCAGTCAGGACCCTAAAAATGTTTTTTTTTTTATTACTGTCCCAAAAAAACCCCATTTGATAGTGAAAGTGGGTACAACGAATGATTATGTCAAGACCATAGTCATAAACCAGCCCTATCCTGAACAAACTGTAACAAAATATTTACCTTAATCCTAAAAGGAAAAATCACAATATCAGGCTCTTGAATCACAAGTATTATTTTGCATTTGAGTTGTTTGTCAAATGGGCAACTCCATGTAAAGTGCTCTAGGGTGAGGCACAGAGGGCTTTATGTATTTAATGATGGATAATAATTTCTTTAGAGCAATAAACAACTGAAAGAAATTGTTTATGAATGTTGAGGTATTTTAGTTTATTCAACAATCTTTTTTTAAGTTTATTTATTTTAATTGGAGGCTAGTTACTTTACAATATTGTGCTGGTTTTTGCCATACATTGACATGAATCAGCCATGGGTGTACCGGTGTTCCCCATCCTGAACCCCCTCCCACCTCCCTCCCCATCCTATCCCTCAGGGTCATCCCAGTGCCCCAGCCCTGAGCACCCTGTCTCATGCATCGAACCTGGACTGGCGATCTATTTCACATATGTTAATATACATGTTTCAATGCTATTCTCTCAAATCATCCCACCCTCATCTTCTCCCAGAGTCCAAAAGTCTGTTCTTTACATCTGTGTCTCTTTTGCTATCTTACACATAAGGTCATCGTTACCATCTTTCTAAATTCCATATATATGCATTATATGCTGTATTGGTATTATTCTTTCTGACTTACTTCACTCTGTTTATTCAACAATCTGTAACTCTTTTTGCTATGAACGTTTTCATGCACTTATAAACAAAAAGACTTAGCTGAATTTAAACCTGACTCTTATTTTCAATTTATATTGCTTAGCAGCTCCCAAAGAACCTTCTCTGTGTTGTCTTCCATCAATCAGTGTATTTGATCACAGTTGGCAGGAATGTTACTGGCTATCTTCCCTGAATCTTGTTTCTCACACTACCAAATTGAACCCTTAATTTTAGACTAACCCTTAGTCTAAATCCTTACGAACAGGGTATGAGACTGGACAATAATTGCTTAGCTATCCAAAATCACTGAAATTCAAATGCAATAATAGAGTGAGAAGTTTGAGGTTTGTTTTGATCTTCACAGAAAAAAATCTAGAGAAAAAACTCAACCAGTAGATAGTTTATAATAAAAAGTAGGTCATCCCACAGAATAAAATGATGACTATTTAATTAACTAGAAGCCCGAAACCCCAAAGTGAGTAAACTACAGTGTTTGTCTTTTTAGAGATTAGCCTTTTTGACACCTTATATGTCTGCTTAGGTCCTGGATAATGATAATCAATTACATAGCTTGAAACCTTGAGATTACCTATCCACCTATGTTAGGTGTTAGGGTAACTATATAAAAATAAAATGCCGCAAGTCTGCAGACATTTTTGTTGCCTATTCAGTATATGCTCACACGCATAACGAGAAAGACGCAATACTAAACCAGTGACCCCAACTAACATTAAGAGCATCCTAAAGCAGGATGTGACTCAGTGTGGACTGAAATCATAAAGAAATCCTGTGTGAGTGTTATAAGTGCTGCTCCTTGAAGATAAGAAAATAGAATATACCAGGAGAGAAAGAGAATGCACATAGTCATAAGCAGAAGAGACAGGAAGGAACTAACATTTATTGAGTAACTACTATAGGATGATCGGAGTTCTTCATACACCTCACTTTTATATTATCTAATGTGACCCTCACAGCAAGCCTGGGAGGTAAGCAGAAGTGACAAATAAATCACCAAAGTGGCACAGCTAGAAAGCAGCAGAAAGAATATCTGAACAAATACTCTCTGATTCCAGAACCTACTTTTGTGCCAGGCTCCCTCAAGTGGGCCTACATAGTAAGGAGACTGGCCTGGCAGGAGGCAGGGCCTTAGTTCTGGAGAGGAGAAGGATCTCCCAGGAAGAGGAGCCTCAGCTCTCCGGAGTCCCTCTTGAGCAAACTGTCACCACACTGAGGTAAAGTCTCCTAATTTGGAAGTTGGCACACAATCTTCATTTTCTCTTCTACAGTTATTTAAAGGAATTACTCTAAGACTTCATTTATTACAAGGAAATGTGTGGGGGGAGAAAATGACTTTACATAGCTGCGTGTGGGAGTAATTTTTAGCAGCTTGAATTTATATGAAAATAAGCTGTAATGAAAGTATAAATGTGAGGAGTCAGTCTACTGCCATTTTGTACATTTCAGGGTCATTTTTCTTCACTTGTTTGACATGAGTTACCAGATTATGTTTTCCTTTCACATACAAAGGACCTTGCAGGAATAAATGGAAAAAATAATTAACTCATTCGAGAAGTTGCTCAGTCCAGCTACCCACTCAAGTGTCAAAATTTCAAAAGTATCAAAATAATTTTAACATGGATAGTCTATATAGGAAAGACTGTCAAGGGTCAGGAAAGCCTCTTGGATAAAGAAAAGCCCTGGACTAATATAACTTTTGATGTGCATTTTCTCATTAGTGGGTAAGAAGCCAGGGGTTTCTTAGTACACAGTGATAAAAGGAACTATTGATGCCATCTCTTCACCTCTCTCATGGTAAACAAGGTCTACCATGAGACCTTGTTTCCCTTGGTTAATTAGTGTTGATAAGGCCATTTGAAATTCTACGAAAAAAAGGCTATATATTATGTTGATGAATGTGTCATCAGGAGCATTCTTTGAGTTTTTGCAAACTGAAATATGAATTCTGCTGAAGGTACTTCATATTCTTTAAGATGAGGATTTCAGCGAGGTAATTTTCATACTGATTAAATTCAAGGTTTTAGTCAGGTAAACACAAGTAGCTAAAACTGTGTAAAGATGTTTTCCTCCCTTAGTTAAAATGGACAGAGGCACAACACATTAACTCATAGACAGGTTAAGAGCAAAACAACTTTCCTTCCTCTGTAATTTGTTCAAGAAAACTGTCTAGGAAAAGAAAAAATACGGAGGTGGGATCAAGTTAATGCTTTTACAAGGTCATTGGACAGAGTGAAATAAGAGCCCCCACAACCTAGACCACTAGGTCACTGGAAGATTTTTACTATGTACCAGACTCTGTGCCAGGCATTCAAGGTACAATCTGAACATGACAGATACAGTCTCATCAGGAAGGCACACAAGTAAGTCAGCAATAAGGACAGAAGATAGTAAGTGATGAAGAGATTTTTCAGACTTGGAATATCTAGGAAGATTTCTGGGAAAAAAAAAAAAGCAACATCTAACCTGAGACATGTTGTATGGAGATGTTACCCAGACAAAAATTTGGGGTGAACTGGGGTGGAAGTCAGAGTGGCAAAAGGTTTATACTAGAGATGTTCCAAGTGCAGGTAAATGTGTATTCAAAGGCTCACAGTATATTCACACTGTATTCAAGAAACTAAAAAGTAGTTCAGTATGTCTATGGCCCAGAGGGTTCCTTAGATAGAGCCTGTTCACACAAATATATTGAATTACATAGCCATGAGCCTTACCCTCAAAGACATGAAATCCACTTGGGTAGACAAAACTGACTATGGATTAACTACATAGGAAAGCAATCACACAAGTGGGGGAAAGATGTCTCACTTCTCTGCCTCCTCTCCCCAGGATCCCTTGTGTACATGAAAGTTTTGTGAAAATGAAGAGGAGGGTATCCATTTTGGCTCAGGCTCCTTGGAAGAGGTTTACCATTCGTCTGAGTACAAGCATGCTCTTTGGTTCTCTTGCAAGAGAAAGGGGTATATCAAAACTACACAAGGCAATACAAGCGAGTATCAGTATTTGACTGGAGGTAGGAACATGTGGTAAGGAAGACACATGGAAAAAACATCAGGCAACCTCAGAGAGTGCAAAAGTTGGCCAAGAATTTAGTGAGTCAATACACATTGCCCTTTGATCTGAGTGGGAGTTCAATAAATGGACCAGAAAATTACAACAGGAGGTATATAGAATACAGAGATCATTCTTTAGGGAAATTCTAAGATATAGTTACAGAACTAATAGGGAAAGAGTGGACTCCTTTTAGATGTCAAATCCCTTATGACCTTGTGCAAGTTGTAGTCAGAAACTCAGCTGCTTCCATAACCAAGTAAGAAGCAAATTAAGAGAAGACTGAGGCAGCCACATTAATTTTAATGCATGAGTCACTACAATGGTCCGTCCTCCCAAGGTTTATATCTCTCTCTCAAAGGGGTCATTTTCCATGAGAAGATTATTAGAGACTTGAGTTAGTCAAGAGGCTGAAGACTTCATGCTCCTACACTTAGTCTCCTCTGGTGGTGTAGACTTCCTGCTCTTTTTGTGCTTGTGAGGATCACATCACACTAAGGTACACATGGGAAGGTCCACCAGCAAGCAGATGGGGAGGAATTTCTATGCAGTTTTGTTTTGTTAGTATACACTTTAGATAATCATATGAGTGTGTGCATGTGTGTGTGCTAGAAATAAAATACCACAAGAATAAGGAAGGGAAAAAAATGAGGGAATGGAATGAGACAGATATAAGTGTAAATGAGGAGAAAGAATATGCAAGAAAAAATAAAAAGATAGGACAATGAAAGTATAACAAGGACAGAGAGCAGGAAAATAATTAGGCGAAGCATGCAGGCTAACATTTATGTACATTTTTACACACAAAAAAAGTATATGTTGTTTCTGGGCTATATAAGTAGCTTGAAAGAACTGACTGGAAAGATCATATCAAGTTCATAAAATGGTTCTCTCCATGAGGGAAGTGGGGAGGAAAATGGAATTAGTCAGGTGGAGGAAAGAAAGTCAATTGTAACTGTACTTGTGTGAAAATGGTCCCATTTTTAAATTCCAGGCAGCTACATGGGGATGGATGATATCTATCTCTGCAGTTTTATTGGGATGATGGTGTGTGTAATTTTTTAAAAAAGAAAAAGAATGAAGAAAAACGTGGAGAGGGTTTTGATGACAAAGTGTAGAGCGTGGAAGTATACTGTCTACCAGCTAATTACCAACCAAGTGGGACAGGCAAGGATTTAATGTCACAGCGTTCCAGGAGCGACTGGAGCACAGTTTCTTCTCAGGATAAGGAGAATTACCTTCGGTGTTCCTTCTAGTCTCTGTCTGCTTTTCCTAACATCACCTCTAAAAAGCCATCACACTGGCTGCTTAACAATCGCTCTCTGAGGCTCAGCTTTGTTTACTTTTTGAGGTTGCTGATTAACTGATGTGTTTTCTGTCAACTGAAATTTACAGACACATTACCAATGTTTGACAGGCACTAGGAGCCTTAGAATTTCCTGAGGAGAAAAATGCAGCAAACTTTATTGGAAGGCTTTTAATTCCCTTCTAGCTAAAGTAGTGTTTCCGACCTTTATTAATACCATTGGTGTGAAATGTTAAAAATCCCTCACTAAAATTCTTGTTCACCAGGTGTCTGCACTTCCAAAAGGTAATGTTTCTTCTTAACCAAGATAGAGTGTCATAGATACTTGCAACACAGATTCATACTAATAGGCTATGTTGACGAAGCAAGAGAAGCTTTTAATATTTTATGAAGGGGAGCATCAGTTAAAGCTTCCAGTCAACAAGCTACCCAGGCTCTGAATACATAGAGACCTGGGAAAAAGAGAAACTGAGGTACTTTGAAAGACAAATGAACAGAAGCAAGTACACAGAAAAAAAGATTGATTTGTGTATTTTATTTTACAGGAGCTATAGTAATCCAAGGGCATGGACAGGTTAATGAATTTACTGAGGCCACAAACGATGAGGTTAATAGCAGTTAGAATCAGTGGATAACGCTACATCAGAAGAAATAAAAACAGTAACATATAGAATGACTTTTAGAAATCCTTCAGGCACACAAACATAAAATCTAGATAATCTGAGAAAGTGTCACTGAAGTTTAGAAGAAAGAAAGATTCTGTGATTTAAGAAGTACATAATATTTTTGTCTATTTATTTAATATAAGCCATGTCAGTACTCTCTATCAACCCATACTGGCCCCAACTAACCAAAAATGAAGCTAGGCAAAAAGTAGCTGAGGGTCGCAAAGCCCTGCATCTTTATAAATTATCATGTCTAGCCTGCTGCTTAGCTACCACACAAGCCTGTCTTCATACACTTGTACTGCCTGCAGCAGCAGCAGCAGCTGCTGCAGTTATTTAATTATATTTGAGCAAATACTAAAGGAGAGACCAACAAATTATTTTATGGATACAATTAAATGAAAAAACAAATTCCTGAATGTTTAAGATAAAATCTGTGACCTGAGCTAGAGTCTGAAAATACTGAAAGGGTAAACTGTGGTTCTGGAGTACATCTGGTTCATGATAGAAATTTCACTAGTAGAACTGGAAGCAAAGGAACAATTGATCATTCACCTGAAAGCGACTGCAAGACAGTACTAACTCTTTGGTGGTTTTGTACTAAAGAAGAGAACGGTCTGCTTCCTGCCTAACAGGGATTGAAAGTTAACTTGCCAATCTTCTACCCTTATTATAAATAGTTATATGCCTGACCATGTGCATCCATCCATGTGAAATACATACACATGGAGAAATATCACTCCCAAATATATTTACATAGGTATAAATTTATTAAGGAGGTATTAGCACCTTGTTTGAGATGGTCAGAGACAACTATTACACAGCCACAGTATAGTTTCTCTCATTACTAGATGAGTACAAAAAATAAATAAATATGCACAATGAAATTGAAATAGAACTGCAGCTCTGGCAGATGCTTCTTTAGTGTGAGTTTTCTTCTAAAGAGGATGAAATGCAGATGCAAATAAAAAGTGAAAGTTTAAATGTGTTTTGTATAAATGTGAGGAGTAAACATGTCAAACAGCTGAATTAGTTGCATATGTGTTGAGAGAGAAGTGTGATATCATTTGAAGAGCCTAAATTGGAGGTGAACAAAAACAATGACTGTGAAACAAACTCTCTAGGGTCTAGTGTCAATAAAGGAGATGAGAAACAGAACAGAGAGACTAGAGAGGAGGTAGGGGGACAGTCTGATCAAATTATGTTCGGTCAGATTTTAAAAGTGTGAGGGAGAGAGAGCTAAAGTGCCTGGGAAAGGGAAGGAAGGATAGAGAAATTCATACCAACATACTTTAATAAACAACCAAATAAATAGAGTTTTAAATCAACTTGCAATAGTGATATAAATACACTGTTAAAAGAACAGATGCAAGCAGAAGATTAGATGAGGAAGAAGCGTGCTATTTGGTAACCAAGAGCGAACTAAATATTTATGTCATGACATCTAAGTTACTAGTATCCAGGAAGATGGAGGGTAGGTCATCCAAGTAAGTGAATATTTAGAATAATGAAATCTTAACCCCTTACATCCGATTACAAGCAATGTATTCTTTTCATTGACAATCTCACTGATACATAAGACTCCTCCCTGCTCAAATAACATACATAGTAGGATTTACCCTCATGTAGTAACACAGAATCCTTATCGCGAGCATTCTGCTGAAGTTTTGGATGTTGTGTGGCAATTGAGGACTTTGGATTTCAGAATGGACTCACTGAATTCCTCCCACCTACTAATTTCATCAAGATGCCATATCTTCCTCTGTGGCAAGTCCAATGACATGGAGGGCATTTCGCTAAATATCCCCAGACTCCTGCTCCAGTTATTTAAGCAGCTTCTTCTTTCATCCCTAAGCTGCCTTCCTAGACATCGTTTGCTCACTTTCTGGTTGGAACATAATATGAAGTAAAGATTGACAGAAGGAAATTAGCTTTAGTCATTTTATGTCACATTGACTCACAAAGAAAAAATACTTTGCTAAACAGCACAACATATGAGATTCATGCATAGGCTGACACTGATTAAGAGAAACTCTATGCTAAATTTTTTGAGATTCAGCTTATTTTATTTTTATTTTTTTAATTGGAATATAGCTGCTTTTGGAGTAGGAAATGGCAACCCACTCCAGTATCCTTGCCTGGGAAATCTCATGGACAGAGGAGACTGGCAGGCTATATAGTCCATAGGGTCATAAAGAGTCGGACACCACTAAGCATGCATGTATAGTTGCTTTACAATGTTGTGTTAGTTGCCGCTGTACAATGATGTGAATTAGCTGTATGTATACACATATCCACTCCCTCTTGAGTATCCCATCCCTCTATCCCATCCTACCCCTCTAGATCATCACAGAGCACCGAGTTGAGCTCCCTATGTTATATAGCAGCTTCCTTCTGCTGCTGCTGCTGCTGCTGCTAAGTCGCTTCAGTTGTGTCCGATTCTGTACGACCCAACAGACGGCAGCCCAACAGGCTCCTCTGTCCCTTGGATTCTCCAGGCAAGAATACTGGAGTGGGTTGCCATTTTCTTCTCCAGTACATGAAAGTGAAAAGTCAAACTGAAGTCACTCAGTCGTGTCTGACTCAGTGACCCCGTGGAATGCAGCCCACCAGGCTCCTCCATCCATGGGATTCTCCAGGCAGGAGTACTGGAGTGGAGTGCCATTGCCTTCTCTGAGCAGCTTCCTACTAGCTCCCCGTTTTACACATGGTACTGTATAATATATATGTCAATGCTACTTGCTCTTGTATGAGTTCATCCCCAAATTATATACTACTTGATAGAGGGAGAGTGCCTTGCTGTTATCACTGTGCCTTCTCTCATCTGAGTTTTGCCTTACACTCACCCTTGTGCACACTGTGCACACTCAGCCTTTAGCCAACTTTTCACATTGACACTGCTGTGCAGGAGCAAAAGCCCCAAAGAATACCCACTCTATTATGTGCTTCAAGATAAGATATACACAAATATAGCATCTTTTGGGACATGTCAGCACCTTAAACACAAAATCTTCTATAACTCCTGCTTCTTGTCTATCATTTCTTCTTTTAGAAAGGAGGCAGGAGAGGTTAGATGAAATGTGGTAAGCATTTCCTCCCTTGAGAACCTGCTTGCTCAGTATCTTAACTTTGTAACTATACTTAATATTTCCTTTGGATTAAATGTCTTAGATACAAGATACAGCTACACTAAACATGAATGGGTACCCAAGCTTAATACAAATGACCTGGATGCCTCAAGGGGAATTTCTGATACCTGTCTCTGAAATTAGGGGGTGTAGATAAATGACCCCCTTTATTTCAGAAGGAAAGAAAGTTCTAGGTTTGTCATTTGGCTTGTGTGTGTGTGTGTGTCATTGTTTTAAACTGACATACCCTTTACTCGGCAATCAGAAACGTTTCTTCACTGCTTAGGGGTTACTGTATCTAATGCCAAAGAATCAGAGATAAAGAGTTAGAATGGAAAAGTCTTGGGTGACATAGAAGACCCTGAACTCACATCCTCCCACAGATATGGTGAATCTACACCTACTCATAAAGTAGTTCTTCCTAAAGAAGAACTGAAGCCTGGCTGAACAGATTCTACACATCAAACAACAAAGGGGCCACACAGAGATAGACTAGAGAGTAAGTGAAATATGTCAAGAAATGATAAAAGTCATATGACTTCCTTATACATGGAATCTAGGGAAAAAAGAACAAATGAACAAGCATAATAAAACAGAAATATGTTCATAGATACAGAGATCGAATTAATGGTTGCTAGAAGGTACTTTGGCCACCTCATGCGACGAGTTGACTCACTGGAAAAGACTCTGATGCTAGGAAAGGTTGGGGGCGGAAGGAGAAGGGGACGACAGAGAATGAGATGGCTGGATGGCATCACCGACTCTGTAGACATGAGTTTGAGTGTACTCCGGGAGGTGGTGATGGATAGGGAGGCCTGGCGTGCTGTGATTCATGGGGTCACGGAAAGTCAGACACGACTGAGCGACTGAACTGAACTGAACTGAACTAAGAGGGTGTGTTGGGGGGTAGAGGGATAAGCTAAACAGGCAAAGCAGATTAAGAGGTACAAACTTCTGATTATAAAATAAATAAGTCACATGTGATGTATGGCACAGTAAATATAGTCAATAATATTGTAATAATTTTGTATGGTGACAGATGGTAATTAGACATCATGGTGATCATTTCATGATGCATAAAAATATCAAATCACTATGTTGTACACCTGAAACTAATATAATATTTAAGTCAATTTTACTTCAGTTAAAAGAATTAAAATGAAAACTCTTACTGCCTTGATAGCTAGACATGAGAATCTGAAAGTCCCTCCAACTAAGAGGACTACATAAAACTCAGGAAGAAGGCAGCATGAGTGAACAAAAAGAAGGTTAGATAACAAAAAAGAAAGAATGATAAACTGACCTAGACTCATTTTGGAGAGATACTACTCATTCCTGTAGAAGCAGTTGGTGGCCAAAGTATAAACCACTCTTATATAATATGTTTATTTCCCAAATATCTGATAACAAAATGCCTCCATCTTTAAGTTCTCTAGTTATCTGGGGTCACTCTTCCTGTAGTTTATATTTTCAGTTGGTCAAGGCTTCATCCTCAGAGGATTCTACATATCTCACAAGAATTCTGAGAATGATTAGGATCAAATGTTCTCATGATCACCTCTTATCCTGCTTCATAGCAAAGTCAATAACCTGAAATCAAATATTACACATCTTTATTTTTAAAGTCCTTCAACCAACTTCTATTCTTCCTTCCCTGCCACCATGGAAATTTCTCATTGGAAAAACTTTCCTCTTGAAAAGCTCAGCTTCCTAACACATAGCTGCGTCAACCAGGATAAGCATCTTTAAATCTCACCTTTCATACCTTCCCTAATTTGTATCTCCCCAAGCTACATGAGTAATGTCTAGATTCTCTATTATGCAAAGATATTTGAGCACTCAGCTTCTACTTCACAACAGTGACTGCACATTGGAATCACCTGAGAACCATACTGCTGCTGCTGCTGTTGCGTCACTTCAGTCGTGTCCAACTCTGTGTGACCCCATAGACAGAAGCCCACCAGGGTCCCCCATCCCTGGGATTCTCCAGACAAGAACACTAGAGTGGGTTGCCATTTCCTTCTCCAATGTATGAAAGTGAAAGTGAAGTCGCTCAGTCATTTCCGACCCCTAGCAACCCCACGGACTACAGCCTACCAGGCTCCTCCATCCATGGGATTTTCCAGGCAAGAGTACTGGAGTGGCTTGCCATTACCTTCTCCGGAGAACCATACAGCATGCAAAAAATCCTAGGTCCCATCCTATACCAAATGAATTACAGTCTCTGTGGGTGAGACCAGAATATCATTATATTTTTTAATCTCCTCACATGATTCTAACATACAGCCAGAGTCGAAAACCTTCCTGACCCAGTGCTTCTTGAGCTTTAATCTGTATAGAAACCATTGGGTGAGCTTGTTAAAATGCAGATTCTGATCAGTAGACTTGAAATGAAAGCCCAAGATTCTGCATACTGGTTTTAAAATTAAAAGACACTTGCTCTTTGGAAGAAAAGCTATTACCAACCTAGATAGCATATTAAAAAGTAGAGACATTACTTTGCCAACAAAGGTCCATCTAGTCAAAGCTATGGTTTTTCCAGTAGTCATGTATGGATGTGAGAGTTGGACTATAAAGAAAGCTGAATGCCCAAGAATTGATGTGCTTGAACTGCGGTGTTGGAGAAGACTCTTGAGAATCCCTTGGACTGCAAGGAGATCAAACCAGTCCATCCGAAAAGAAATCAGTCCTGAATATTCATTGGAAGGACTGATACTGAAGCTGAAACTCCAATACTTTGGCCACCTGATACGAAGAACTGACTCATTGGAAAAAAAAACCCTCATACTAGGAAAGATTGAAGGTGGGAGGAGAAGGGGATGACATGGTTGGATGGTATCACTGACTCAATGGACATGAATTTGAGTGAGCTCCAGGAGTTCGTGATGGACAGGGAACCTGGTGTGCTGTCCATGGAGTCACAAAGAGTCGGACACAACTGAGCAACTGAACTGGACTGAACCACAGTTGGAGTAGCAAGACTCTAGATCAGTAATTTCCAAATTTGTGGCACACTGAAATCACTTGAGAAGTTTTAAAAACTGATGCCTGTTCCAGTGTCTCCTCTTTTATCTATGGGAACTTGACTAGATTTTGTATCCCACCATTGTGTGTAAGTTGTATAAATCTTAATTATGTTGAATTGGTTTATGGTACTTTTCAGTCTACTATATCCTTCTACTTTCCTATATTCAATTAATTTTTGAGAATTTGATATTGAAGCTCCAACTAAAAATCTTAATTCATCTACTTAAAAATAATTGTAATATATAGTAGAACTACATATAACTTTGTTCTGTATTTTCCAAGTCTCCTGTAAATGTGTTATCATACCTTCATAATTTAATAAAGAAAAAAAGCAAAATTAAAAGAAAAAAAACTGATGCCTGGGCCTTAGCCCCACTCATCAGGATTTTTAGTTTCCTAATTATTTCCATATCCCTATTTTAGATCATAAATGCAGAAAGAATGAGTCTGTTATATTTGTCATCTCTTCCACTTCCAAACCAAAAGCTATCTCTCCAATATCAATCTGGCTGTTCCTCTTGAATGCAAAAGCTTCTGTATTCTAAAATAAGGCTCTTATTTTAAACAGCATTTTCCCATCTCAGTTAAAGAATATTGTGTGTGTATATAGGACAACTATTTAGTAAACCAGTATTAGCTATTGTTAACTAGGACTTTTATATGCAAAGACCCAATACAATAATACCCTTAAGGATCTGCTGTTGCTGCTTAGTCACTTCAGTAGTGTCTGACTCTGCATGACCCTATGGACTATATAGCCCACCAGGCTCTTCTCTCCATGGAATTCTCCAGGCAAGAATACTGGAGTGGTTTTCCATGCCTTCCTCCAGGGGATCTTGGGATGATTGAACCCGGGTCTCTTGCATTGCAGGCAGATTCTTTACCACTAAATCATCAGGGAAGCCACCTTTAAGTATGTCTTTAACTAAATAGACATTTCTCCAAAGAAGACACACAGATGACAAGTGAAAGTCACTCAGTCACGTCCAACTCTTTGATACCCCATGGACTATATATATAGTCCATGGAATTCTCCAGGCCAGAATACTGAAGTGAGTAACCATTCCCTTCTCCAGGGGATCTTCCCAACCCAGGGATCAAACCCAGGTCTCCCACATTGCAGGCGGATTCTTACCAAGTGAGCCACAAGGGAAGCTCACAAGAATCCTGGAATGGGTAGCCTATCCCTTCTCCAGCAATCTTCCCAACCCAAGAATTGAACTGGAGTCTCCTGCATTACAGGCTGACTTTTTACCAACTGAGTTATCAGGAAAGCCCACAGATGGCAAACAGGTTCATAAAAAGATGCTCATCAATATCACTAATCATTAGAGAAATGCAAATCAAAACTACATTGTGATATCACCTTATACAAGTCAGACTGGCCATCATCAAAAAGACTACAAATAATAAATGCTGGAAGGGGTGTAGAGAAAGGGAACCTACCTACACTATTGGTGGGACTGTAAATTGGTGCAGCCACTAAGGAGAACAATATGACGGTTTCTTAAAAAATTAAAAATAGAGTTACCATATGATCCAGCAATCCCACTCCTAGGCATATGTCTGGAAAAGAGAAAAATTCTAATTTCAAAAGATAGCATGCATCCCAATGTTATCCCATAGCAGCACTATTACAATAGCCAATATGTAGAGGCAACATAAACATCAGCTGATAGATGAATGGATAAATAAGATGTGTGTATGTGTGTGTGTGTGTGTGTGTGTACACACATAAACAATGGAATATTCAGTTCAGTTCAGTCGCTCAGTCATGTCCAACTATTTGCAACCCCATGAATCGCAGCATGCCAGGCCTCCCTGTCCATCACCAACTCCCAGAGTTCACTCAAACTCATGTCCATGGAGTACTCAGCTATAAAAAATGAATCAAATAATGCCATTTCCAGCAACATGAATAGACCCAGAGATTATTATACTAAGTGAAGTAGATCAAAAACAAGTATCATGTAATATCACTTATGCTGTTGATGTTTAGTCGCTCAGTCATGTCCAACTCTTTGTAACCCAATGAACTAGTAGCCCACCAGGCTTCCTCTGTTCCTGGGATTTTCCAGGCAAGAGTGGATTGCCATTTCCTTCTCCAGAGACGATATCACTTATATGTGGAATCTAAAAAATGATACAAATGAACCTAAAAAACAGAAATAGACTCAGATACAGTAAATAAATAGATGGTTACCAAAGAGGAAAGAGTGAGAGGGATTAACTATTGAATTGGCCAAAAAGTTTGCTCAGGTTTTTCTGTAAGCTTTTATGGAAAAACATGAATGAACTTTGGGGCCAACCCAATATTAGGTTTGGGACTAACAAATACATACTGCTGTATATAAACTAGATAAACAATAAGGACCTACTATATGGCACAGGTTATTATACTCAATATCTTGTAATAACATAATGGAAAAATATCTGAAAAAGAAAATAAATATATACCTATAAAACTGAATTTCTGTGCTATGTCACTGAAACGAACACAATATTGTAAATCAACTATACTCAATAAAAGGTTGCCTGTCTTGGAAAAAAGTAATATCTTTAGCACTGATAAATCCAGGTGGACTTTCTCAGTCATCAGATCTTAATAATAAGACCAATAGGACATTGTTCCATAATTGGTATCAAACTACGGGCTCTTATAAAATTGGTACTTAAACAAGAGTGCCAAAGTTTAACCCTAGGGGTAGTCAATGGACTATTTACTGCATAGAAGCCCATCTGAATGTCAAGAGAATCACTGGTGAGTTAATATGGGGAGTTAGATTCAGTGGTTGATTACAGCACTAGCTTAATAGGCAGACACTCCTGTGTTTAAATTCTCCAATTTATGAGCTCATTTCTTGCCATCCATAAGAATTAGAATTATTAAGCTTGCATTACACAGAGAATTTTATATATATATATATAAAATCATGACCTGTCTATAACCCTTTGCTCAATAAAAATTAGCATCTTTCCTTTGCATATTATACTCCAATCAGTCTGCAAATATAATTGGCAAGTAAGACTTTTTTTCAAATGTTAGCACTCTCATTGTTGTTGTCCAGTTACTAAGTCATGTCCGACTCTTTTTTACCTCCATGGACTGTAGCATGTCAGGCTCATATGTCCTCCACTATATCCTGGAGTTTGCTCACATTCATGTCCATTGAGTTGGTGATGCTAACCATCTCATTCTCTGCCAGTCCTTTCTCATTTTGCCTTCAATCTTTCCCAGCACAGGGTCTTTTCCAGTTAGTTGGCTCTTCACATTAGGTGACCAAAGTGTTGGAGCTTCAGCATGAGTCCTTCCAATGAATATTCAGGACCGATTTCCTTTACGATTGACTGGTTTGATCTCCTCGCAGTCCAAGGGACTCTCAAGAGTATTCTCCAGAACTACATATGAAGGCATCAATTCTTCAGCACTCACTCAGCCTTCTTTATGGCCCAACTCTCACAACCATAAGTGAATACTGGAAAAACCATAGCTTTGACTATACAGACCTTTGCTGGCAAAGTGATGTCTCTGCTTTTTAATACACTGTCTAGGTTTGTCAGCTTTCCTTCCAAGGAGCAAGCGTCTTTTAATTTCATGATTGCAATCATTGTCAGCAATGATTTTGGAACCCAAGAAAATAAAATACGTTACTGCTTCCACTTTTTCCCCTTCTGTTTGCCATGAAATGATGGGACCAGATGCCATGATCTTAATTTTTTGAATGTTGAGTTTCAAGGCAGCTTTTTCACTCTCCTCTTTCACCCTCATTAAGAGGCTCTTTAGTTCCTTTTCACTTTCTGCCATTAGAATAGTATCATCGGCATATCTGAAGCTGTTGATATTTCTCCCAACACAGCTTGATTTTATATCGTTCTATTGGAGAAGACTCTTGAGAGTCCCTTGTACCGCAAGGAGATACAACCAGTCCATTCTAAGGGAGATCGATCCTGGGTGTTCATTGGAAGGACTGATGCTAAAGCTGAAACTCCAATACTTTGGCCACCTCATGTGACGAGTTGACTCACTGGAAAAGACTCTGATGCTGGGAAAGGTTGGGGGCGGGAGGAGAAGGGGATGACAGAGAATGAGATGGCTGGATGGCATCACCGACTCTGTGGACATGAGTTTGAATGAACTCCGGGAGTTGGTGATGGACAGGGAGGCCAGGCGTGCTGTGATTCATGGGGTCGCGGAGAGTCGGACACGACTGAGCGACTGAACTTAACTGAACTGATTCCTAATTCATGGAGAAGGAAATGGCAACCCACTCCAGTGTTCTTGCCTGGATAATCCCAGGGACGGGGGAGCCTGGTGGGCTTCCGTCTATGGGGTCACACAGAGTCCGACATGACTGAAGTGACTTAGCAGCAGCAGCAGCAGCAGCAGCATTCCTAATTCAAAGAAACACTATAAAGCAGAGTAATATACTAGATGTTGTAGAGAGGTGTGAGGGAAGTAGATATGTTTTAGGTATTTGAAAAGCATGTAACTTACAGGATAAACACGAATGTATGAGAATATGAAAGCGTATACTGAAACTCATAGTTTCAGCTGTACAAAGAATCAGACAAGTGGTCTGTACTGTTGTTGACAGACTAGGCCCTGTGGCCATCTCTCTGTGAAAGTTGCATAAAAACGATGAGTTTGTTACAGAATTTTTAAACCACAAAGAAAGGGCCTTGGTGTGTCAGAAAAGGGAGAGAGAGCAGATAAAACAAAGTCTACTATTTAAGCAGTGTCATTGGCAGTGTTCACTGGCAATACAATCCCATCAAGAAAACTATGGATTAAGATTTAAGAGTCTACATTTTTTAATAAATGAATATAAAATGAAGTATATTTTTAAAGCTTAAGTTTCAAAGCTACTATGGGGTTCTCCTTTCTCTTCTCTGACAGTTCTCTAGGGTTTTATAAAAGAGACATAGTTCAAGGGATTTAAAGAGTATTCTATTACCTTGAAGATCAGTCTGATCTGCAATTGCCTTGCTGTTGTGAGTTCTTTCTAGAGAAACTGGAGACCTTTGAATAGGTTTCACCCCAGAGTTCTTTTAAGTCTTTTCCTAAAGTGAAATGTGTGTTTGTCATGTGGATTTGGCAGGAAGGACAGAAAAGCAGATAAAGCTTTTATTGTACTTGATACTCTGACAATTTGAGTTTCATTCACATATAATCAGATGGCTAAATTTTGCAATAAATAATAGCTGTACCATCCTCTGACCCAACAGGTCTCCATGCCTGTATAAACAAATGACACACATGTATAGCGCAAACAGTCAGCAGTCTCACCATGTATTATCAATGTTAAATTGGTCAAATATCCTTTAAGACTGTCAGTAAATGGATACCATGATATGAGAGAGCTGAGATGACTGGCAGGTTTTCCAGTACTGTTTAGCACCTTTCTGAACTCAGTTGTCTTTTTATCATTTTTCTTTTTTTTTTCTTCTGCTCTTTTTTAAAATCACCTATCAAGGGTACTTGAAAAAGAGGATTATTGTAAACTCCAACTCTTTTACTACATTATTGATACTCTAAAGAGGTCAAGAATCACTGTTTCAACATCTTAGATACAGAGCCTTAAATAGAAGTGTCTTCTCTACCAGAAAAGGAACAAGAATTTTCAGCTTAGGAGCACTCCAATAGCCAAGTGCTATGAATAGAACAACAGTATAGATTGGCTGACCTCTTTAAGTCCTTACGCCTTCAATACCTGCTTTAATTCTATACTCAAAGTGTGATGGTTCAACTTATAAGTTCCATATACTCTTACACTGAGTATGCAACAATAAAATGCTGGAAAATCTACAACACTTGAACCCATCATTTGGCTGAGGTTGCAGGGCAATGAACTAACCTGAAATCTAATCTAAGGCAAAAAAATGCACTACAAGGATGAATGGAAAGCAAGAACTTGATGACTTGGGGTAGATGCTCCTGGACACATACAATAAGAATTCATCTAAAATATTTAAAGAATTGTTACAAGATGACTGTGGGCTAGTTGGAGAATACAGAACTCCTAAGGGCTGCAAACATAAGGGAAATTGTCCCCACATGCAGACCCACTCTGCAAAGACTTTGCCAAATGTTTACAAAGACTCTGGTAAGAACACAAAAGTAAGCTTCCCTTGAGAGGCAGTCCTGGTGAGGGAACAACCTGCTGGAAAAGCACACCCACACTTAGATCCTTTTCCTCAATCTCTCCTAGAATCAAAGGCCTTCAACTGTTGAAGAAAGGAAACAAGCCCTGTCTCCCCTCCCTTAAGGTACTCTTGAAACCTAGTGTAGTTAAAGCACCAGAATAGAAGGAAAAAAAAAAAACTTCTCTACCTTCAGAAGAGAAGCAAGAACAAGTGCTGGGCCCAGACCATGGAAGCTCTTCTCCAGCTAGGTGAGCAACAATGTCATGAGAAGATCTCCCTCCTATGATGCAGGACACAGTGCCTGTCTAAAACTAAATCTTAATTGAAACAACAAAGTATGCGGTCACGACCATGACCACACACACACACATACACCCCCCTACACACACACACCCCCCCACACACACACCACCATGAAACTTTCTGACAAACCAAACTCTACTGTGAGCAGAAGGTAATTCTAAAGGATTCAAAGTTGGTGTTGCACAGAAGGTAATCATAGGAACAACAAATGCAAATGGACCTCAACTCCTGACTTCATTGACTCAACTTCTCCCTATACTAAACACATAGCAGAAAAAAGGTATTACATAATCTTCAGGCATAAAAATTATTTATCACAGTCTTTGCTGTCCTACATAAGATACCAAATGCCAACAAAATATTAATCCTGGATCTATAGAAATAGATGAAAAGCATCAGAATTTGAATAACAAATTAAAATACAAAATTTTTTTCTTATCTTGAATAGCTCTAAATGATAACTGATTGCCTAAAGCAAAATAGTGGCAATCTATTATTGTATGCTTATAGCATCAGTTCAGTTCAGTTGCTCAGTCACGTCTAACTCCTTGCAACCCCATGGACTGCAGCACGCCAGGCTTCCCTGTCTGTCACCAACTCCTGGAGTTTGCTCAAACTTATGTCCATCGAGTCAGTGATGCCATCCAACCATCTCATCCTCTGTGATCCCCTTCTCCTGCCTTCAGTCTTTCCCAGCATCACGGTCCTTTCCAATGAGTCAATTATTCACATCAGGTGGCCAAAGTACTGGAGCTTCAGCTGAAGCTCAGCATCTGTCCAATGAATATTCAGGACTGATTTCCTTTAGGATTGACAGATCTGATCTCCTTACAGTCCAAGGGACTCTCAAGAGTCTTCTCCAACACCACAGTTCAAAAGCATCAGTGAAAGGGAGAAATTAGGAGTATACAGTTGTTAAGGTCCTGACACTACATGGAAAGTGCTGCAATCTAGACCGACCATTTAAAAGTGAATATTATAACTGCTAGGGAAACCGTTAAACTATCTTTAAGAAAAAAGTCAATAAGCCAATAGTGATTTTATAAAAATCAGTGATTTTTTTGAATTTATGAATTTATCAAATTTTAATGACTTTATAAAAACAGACTATGGATTTCCCTTGAAGTCCAGTGATTAAGACTCTACCTTCCAATGCAGGGGGCATGGGTTTGATCCCTGGTCAGGGAAAAAGGTTCCTCATGCTGCAGGGTGTGGTCAAAATTGAAGTAAATAAATAAATATGGTTGCACAATTAAAAATAGTCTAAGGCCTCGCAAAGAGTTGGACACAATGGAGCAACTGAACTGAAGGCAGAAAAGGAGGTAAAATATAAATTGAAATTAATAAATAGAAAACAACTGGCAAGATGATAGATTTTAGCCTAACCTTGTAAATAATTTCATTAAATGTAAAGGGTTCGAACATATCCATTAACAAGACAAATTGTCAAATTAAGATTTAAAAGCACAATACAACTATATGCTATCTACAAAATACCCACTTTAAATATAAAGCCATAAATAGATTAAAAGTAAAGCAAAAAAAAGACACACCATGCAAATGTTAAAGACAGAAATCTAAAAAAAAAAAAAGAAATCTAGAGTACTTATATTAATACCAGATAAAGCAGACACGAGAACAAAGAATTTTGCCGGGGATAAAGAGAAACATTAAATAATAAGAAAGGGGATAATTATCTATGGGGACAAATAATAATCCAAAATGTTTATGCACTTAACACAGTTTAACATACATAAGACAAAAACTAATACAAATGAAAGGAGAAATAAATAGTTCACAATTACAGTTGGAGATTTATGCCTCTCTCATTAATTGAAAGATTAGGCAAAAAATCAATACAGATATAGAAGACCTATCAAACTTACTTAACTCCATTTATATTTATACATTATACTACCAAATAACAGTAGAGTATACATAATTTTCAAGAGCATGTGAAACATTCAACAAGATAAGCCATCTTCTGAGTAATTTTACAAATACAAAAGAATTGAAAATGTACAAATTAGATCCTCAAACCTTATATATAATCAAAAGAAACACAATGAAAGATAAAGATAATACTTTCTACCTACTCACTTGGAAACGACTTTTTAAATACTAAAATACAATTTTGGAAAAAAAATGCTAGAATACACACTGTTAGTGGGAGTGTACATTGGTGGAATCAATAGAATTTATCAGACAATTTATAAAAAACCTTAAATTTTGTGAAATTTGACTTAGAAATTCACCTTGGAAAAACTAATACTAAATAAATCATAATAAATAACCCCTAAAGTATGTATAAAAACTGTCTTGAGGTATTATTGCAATACTGAAAACTAGAAGTAGTTTAAATATATGTCAATATATTGATACTGAGCACATCATGAGAAATGCCAGGCTGGATGAGTTACAAGCTGGAATCAAGATAGGTGGGAGAAATAGCAACAATTTCAGATATGCGGGTGATACCACTCTAATGGCAGAAAGTGAAGAGGAACTAAAGAACCTCTTGATGAGGATGAAGGAGGAGAGTAAAAGAGTCAGCTTAAAACTAAATATTATAAAAACTAAGATCATGGCATCCAGCCCCACTACTAGAAGGGGAAAAGGTGAAAGTAGTGACAGATTTCCTCTTCCTGGGCTCTAATATCACTATGGATGGTGACTATAGCCATAAAATTAGAAGACAATTGTTTCTTGGCAGGAAAGCTATGACAAACATAGACAGTGTGTTGAAAAGCAGAGACATTACTATGCCGACAAAGGTCTGCATAGTCAAGGCTATGGTCTTCCAAAGGTCATGTACAATTGTGAGAACTGGACCGTAAAGAAGGCAGAGGGTCAAAGAATTGATGCCTTCAAACTGTGGTGCTAGAGAAGACTCCTGAAAGTCCCTTGGACTGCAAGGAGATCAAACCAGTCAATCTTAAGGGAAATCAACCCCAAATACTCACTGAAGTTCCAGTATTTTGGTCATCTGATGTGAACAGCAGCCTCATTGAAAAAGTCCCTGGTGCTGGGAAAGATTGAGTGCAAAGGAGAATAGGGCATCAGAGGATGAGATGGCTGGATGGCATCACTGATGCAATGGACATGAACTTTGGGAGATGGCAGGGGACCAGGAGGTCTGGCGTCTTACAGTCCATGGGGTCACAAAGGATCTGACACAACTGGGCAACTGAACAACAACATATTGACTCTTATAACAAACAAATACACTTTCATTGAATACTATGTACCAAAAACTGCTCTAACCATAAATGGGCAGAATAAGATAATCAAACTCCCTATGTCCATGCTGCTGCTGCTGCTGCTGCTAAGTCACTTCAGTCATGTCCAACTCTGCGTGACCCCATAGACGGAAGCCCACCAGGCTCCCCCGTCCCTGGGATTCTCCAGGCAAGAACACTGGAGTGGGTTGCCATTTCCTTCTCCAATGTATGAAAGTGAAAAGTGAAAGTGAAGTCGCTCAGCCACGTCAGACTCCTAGCGACCCCATGGACTGCAACCCACCAGGCTCCCCCGTACATGGGATTTTCTAGGCAAGAGTACTGGAGTGGCTTGCCATTGCCTTCTCCGCCCTATGTCCATAATAGTAGGGAAAACCAACAATTTAAAAAAGCAATAAATATACGATATTATTTTCAGTATAAATTTGGTACATTTATACAATGGCATGCTATGTAGCCATTAAAATCAAATTGCAGGATAGAAATTGATGTAGGAAGATATTTCCACTGTATTGTAATTTGTAACATGCAGTATAAGACATGTATTAGATAGTTACAAAAGTAACTGTGGTTTTAGACCACAAATTTTAAATCGTTATAACTGAGCTCGAACACATCATTATTAATCAAAATAAGAATCATTACAGTCAACATATTTTGCCAGTAAGACATAAATTAGTTTATTCCTGTAGCATAAAAATCCATGCTTCAGAATCTGACTAACTCTTGGAAAGCATTTTCTACCCCCATTGGTTGTGGAAGTGTTTTCCCTGCAAAGAGTTGTTGAGATGCTTGAAGAAGTGGTAGTTGATTAGCAAGAGATTAGGTGTATATGGCAGATGAGGCAAAACCTCATAGTCCAATTCATTCAATTTTTGAGGTGTTGGTTGTGCGACATACGGTCAGGCATTGTCATGGAGAAGAAGAATTAGTCTGTCCTGTTGACCAATGCTGGCTGCAGGCGTTACAGTTTTTGGTGCATCTCATCAATTTGCTGAACATACGTCTCATATGTAATGGTTTCACCAGGATTCAGAAAGCTGTAGTGGATCAGACCAGCAGGAAACCACCAAACACTGACCATGACCTTTTTTGAGAGGGTGCAAGTTTGGCTTGGGAAGTGCTTCAGAGCTGCTTTTTGGTCCAACTACTGAGCTGGTTGTCACCGGTTGTCATGCAAAATCCACTTTTCATCACAGTTCATAACCCAATTAAGAAATGATTTGCTGTTGTTGCATAGAATAAGAGATAACACTTCAAATAACACTTCACATCGATGATTTTTTTTTTTTTTTTTTTTGCCATCAGCTCATAAGGCACTCACTTATGGAGCTTTTTCCCCTTTCCAAATTGCTTCAAGTGCTGAATGACCGTAGAATGGTTGATGTTGAGTTCTCGCACAGCTTCTCATGTAGTTGTAAGAGAACCGGTTTTGATTGGTCTCAACTGATCATTGTCAGCTTCTGACAGTTGGCCATTGCACTCTTCATCTTCAAGGTGCCAGTTTCCTTTGCACAACTTCTTGAGCCACCGCTGTACTGCACATTCATTAGCAGTTCCTAGGCCAAATATGTTATTGATGTTGTGAGCTGTCTCTGCCACTTTACGACCCATCTTGAAATCGCCTAAAAAAAAATCCCTCAAATTTGCTTGCTGTCTAACATCATTTCCATAGTCTATATACATAAAGTAAACAGCTAGTAACAGGTCACTAGAAAAAAAACATAAAGCAAGAATTGCACATTAAAATGATGTATAATATAACCACATAGGGCTTCCCTTATGGCTCAGCTGGTAAAGAATCCATCTGCAATGTGGGAGTCTTGGGTTCGATCCCTGGGTTGGAAAGATCCCCTGGAGAAGGGAAAGGCTACCCACTCCAGTATTCTGGCCTGGAGAAGTCCATGGACTCTGTAGTCCATGGGGTCGAAAAGAGTTGGTCATGACTGAATGACTTTCACTTTCACAACCACATTTATTTAATTAAGAATGTATTCCAATATCAAATGGTAAAGTTCAACAATGCAAAACCACAATTACTGTTGCACTAACCTAATATATAAACTGAATTGTACCATGTTTATCACAAAAAGAAAAGTTTAGTATGAAAAGAATAAAGCAAGAAAACACCCTAAAAGGGCTTCCCTGATGGCTCAGAAGGTTAAGAAGCCACCCACAATGCAGGAGACTGAGTTCAATCCCTGGGTTGGAAAGATCCCCTGAGGAGGGCATAGCAACCCACTCCAGCATTCTTGCCTGGAGAATCCCCATGGACAGAGAGGCCTGGTGGGCTACGGTCCATGGGGTCACAAAGAGTCAGACATGATTGAGCGACCAAGCACATACTCTAAAATATTAATAATTATTCTTCAATGGTGAATTTTTTACTTTAAGTTCTATTTTCCAAGTGTCCTAAACTGTACATATATTACTTTTGTAATCAGAAAAGCATGTTCTTCAAAATAAGGTTAAGCCATGAAACAAAGCAAAAATATAATACAATTGAGGGGAATATTTTTGTGCTAGTGTTTCTTTGTATTTGTTTATACTTTAGGATGGGGAAATTTAATAAAATGTATAGATCTAGGATAAAGTAAATTTAATAATAAAAAAAAGGATGGTTAAAAAATGCAAGAGAGAGTGTTTGCTTAGACAAGATCCAAAAAAGATGGAGGTTATGGGGTCCTAGGTACAATCTTGAAGAGGAAAAGGGACACCTTTTTTTAATACAAAAAAGATAAAATAAAGATAAATAAAAAGATAAAATGAAATAAAGATTTAAGAAAAGATAAATAAATCTCAGTTTAGATGGTGCATAAAAACACAAAGATAGTTTAGAAGGAAATAAAGTTTGGAAACTTCATAATAAATATGTGTAATTTCTTTCATTAAGAGTTAGTCATTTGTGTCAGCTCACACTTAAACAATCAGGAATGAGTATATAAGCCTGGCAGAGCAAAACAAGATTTGCAATGCCAAATGAGATAAATGTGAAATGAAGTCAGATGAATAAAGGATTACTGAAGAACTATATGGCATTAACTACATTCAGAGAAACCAAATAATAGTGAGACTAAACAATATGGCCATGTGACTTTCTCCAGACTCACTAAGCACTGTAGAAACAGGAGCAGAATTAAAATTAAAAATGAACTGGCTCTCTCCATTAATCCTTGCAAAACATTCTAAATTCACAGGGGAGTAATGCCATAGGAAAGAAAATAATGTTCTTAAGTTTTATTTTGGAAAAGCATAGATATAACTGTTTGCTAGGTGGGATTCTTCTTTTAGTCACTGTATAATTCATCTTGTCTTTAAAAAAATAAACTTTTCTCATGTTTGTGAACGAGGCTCATAAGTGTTAAAAGGAGATTTGTTGCACATCTGAGACATATCTGTATTCACATGGGTTGAAAAGCACTAGGTGAAATTGAAGAAGTCAATGTCTCCACATATTCATCTCTTAATTCCAGAATTTTCACTTAACTAAGGTAAGGAAACCAAGGCAGAAAAATATATTTCCTTCACATTACCTCGAAAAATCATTGATTAGCATAAAAGCAGCTGTATTAAATGTCAGTGTGCTACTTCTTCTTGCTTCTACAAACACCATTTTTAATCATGACCATTATCATCATCATCACCCTTTACTAAAAACAGACGTATCTTTCTGTTTGGAATCTTCCACTGCTTCCTTATGTCTTACAAGTTCAAATTGACCATCCCCATAGAAAAGAAATGCAAAAAAGCAAAATGGCTGTCTGAAGAGGCCTTACAAATAGCTGTGAAAAGAAGAGAAGCGAAAAGCAAAGGAGAAAAGGAAAGATATAAGCATCTGAATGCAGAGTTCCAACGAATAGCAAGGAGAGATAAGAAAGCCTTCCTCAGTGATCAATGCAAAGAAACAGAGGAAAATAACAGAATAGGAAAAACAAGGGATCTCTTCAAGAAAATTAGAGATTCCAAGGGAACATTTCATGCAAAGATGGGCTCGATAAAGGACAGAAATGGTATGGACCTAACAGAAGCAGAAGATATTAAGACGAGGTGGCAAGAATACACAAAAGAACTGTACAAAAAAGATCTTCATGACCAAGATAGTCACGATAACGTGATCACTGACCTAGAGCCAGACATCTTGGAATGTGAAGTCAAGTGGGCCTTAGAAAGCATCAGTATGAACAAAGCTAGTGGAGGTGATGGAATTCCAGTTGAGCTATTTCAAATCTTGAAAGATGATGCTGTGAAAGTGCTGCACTCAATATGCCAGCAAATTTGGAAAACTCAGCAGTGGCCACAGGCCTGGAAAAGGTCAGTCTTCATTCCAATCCCAAAGAAAGGCAATGCCAAAGAATGCTCAAACTACCGCACAATTGCACTCATCTCACACACTAGTAAAGTCATGCTCAAAATTCTCCAAGCCAGGCTTCAGCAATATGTGAACCGTGAACTCCCAGATGTTCAAGCAGGTTTTAGAAAAGGCAGAGGCACCAGAAATCAAATTGCCAACATCCGCTGGATCATGCAGAAAGCAAGAGAGTTCCAGAAAAACATCTATTTCTGCTTCATTGACTATGCCAAAGCCTTTGACTGTGTGGATCACAATAAACTGTGGAATATTCTTAAAGAGATGGGAATCCTAGACCACCTGACCTGCCTCTTGAGAAACCTGTATGCAGGTCAGGAAGCAACACAGACTGGTTCCAAATAGGAGAAGGAGTGCGTCAAGGCTGTATATTGTCACCTTGCTTATTTAACTTATATGCAGAGTACATCATGAGAAACGCTGGGCTGGAAGAAGCACAAGCTGGAATCAAGATTGCTGGGAGAAATATCAATAATCTCAGATATGCAGATGACACTACCCTTATGGCAGAAAGTGAAGAGGAACTCAAAAGCCTCTTGTTGAAAGTGAAAGAGGAGAGTGAAAAGGTTGGCTTCAAGCTCAACATTCAGAAAACTAAGATCATGGCATCTGGTCCCATTACTTCATGGGAAATAGATGGGGAAACAGTGGAAACAGTGTCAGACTTTATTTTTGGGGGGCTCCAAAATCACTGCAGATGCTGATTGCAGCCATGAAATTAAAAGACGCTTACTCCTTGGAAGGAAAGTTACGACCTACCTTGATAATATATTGAAAAGCAGAGACATTACTTTGCCAACCAAGGTCCGTCTAGTCAAGGCTATGGTTTTTCCCGTGGTCATGTATGGATGTGAGAGTTGGACTGTGAAGAAAGCTGAGCACCGAAGAACTGATGCTTTTGAACTGTGGTGTTGGAGAAGACTCTTGAGAGTCCCTTGTACCGCCAGGAGATCCAACCAGTCCATTCTAAGGGAGATCAATCCTGGGTGTTCATTGGAAGGACTGATGCTGAAGCTGAAACTGCAATACTTTGGCCACCTCATGCGACGAGTTGACTCACTGAAAAGACTCTGATGTTGGGAAAAGTTGGGGGCTGGAGGAGAAGGGGATGACTGAGAGTGAGATGGCTGGATGGCATCACCGACTCTGTGAACATGAGTTTGAGTGAACTCCGGGATTTGGTGATGGACAGCGAGGCCTGGCGTGCTGTGATTCATGGGGTCGTGGAGTCGGACACGACTGAGCGACTGAACTGAACTGAACTGATCATCTTTCTTACCTAAAGTTACGTTATCTATTCTTTGGCCCCTAGAAGAAAGACTGTGATTTGCTTACCATAGCACAAAAGTTGGCACATGGAAAAATCTTAATAAATACACAGTAAGAAAGCTGATTGCCGAAGAATTGATGCTTTTGAACTGTGGTGTTGGAGAAGACTCTTGAGAGTCCCTTGGACTGCAAGGAGATCCAACCAGTCCATTCTAAAGGAGATCAATCCTGGGTGTTCATTGGAAGGACTGATGCTAAAGCTGAAACTGCAATACTTTGGCCACCTCATGAGACAAGTTGACTCACTGGAAAAGACTCTGATGCTGGGAAGGATTGGGGGCGGGAGGAGAAGGGGACGACAGAGAATGAGATGGCTGGATGGCATCACCGACTTGATGGAGATGAGCTTGAGTGAACTCCAGGAATTGGTGATGGACAGGGAGGCCTGGCATGCTATGATTCATGGGGTCACAAGGAGTCGGACATGAAACTGAAAAAAAAAATTAAGTACCAAAGAAAATCATATGCAGGTTGGTCTTCTCTTTTCTATGTCCAAGGTTTATACATGTTCAGCTGATAAATCTTTGCTTGGATTCCTTCCTGGTTCTGTGAAATAGTGGTGGTTAAAAAGTATATATAGACTTATGATTGATTTGCATTGTTGTACGGCAGAAACCAACAAACGTTGTAAAGAAATTATCCTCCAATTAAAAACAAAAATAAAATAAAATTATCTGCCCATCAATGTGCTGCTGCTGCTGATGCTGCTAAGTCGCTTCAGTCGTGTCCGACTCTGTGCAACCCCTAGACGGCAGCCCACCAGGCTCCGCCGTCCCCGGGATTCTCCAGGCAAGAACACTGGACTGGGTTGCCATTTCCCTCTCCAATGTGTGAAAGTGAAAAGCGAAAGTGAAGTCGCTCAGTCCGACTAGTAGCGACCCTATGGACTGCAGCCCACCAGGCTCCTCTGTCCATACGATTTTCTAGGCAAGAGTACTGGAGTGGCTTGACATTGCCTTCTCCGACTGTTTAATGCCAAGTTCAGTTAATAATCATAGTTAAATCTTCCTTAGCCTCTCTTTCTCTGGACACATACCCAGATGGTAATGGGTCTCTCATGGTTACTTCCACAACAGTTCCTACAAACTGCTTTGCTGTTTCATCTCCCTTCACTTCATCTCAACACTTAGTTTTGAAGTATCCCAAGGTTCAGTCCTTTAACCTCTTCTCTATCTCATTCACTTCCTTAGTGATTAACATAAATAACATGTTTAAAGATGACGAAAATATGAGTTGCCTCCATTTCCTCCAGGTGTTTACTAAAATAATGCCCTATTTTTAAATTGCAATCCTTATTCCCAATCTCATCACTCAATATTTACTTTTCTGATTTTATTTTTTTCTCCATAAAACTCATTGCTTTCTAATATACTACAGTATATACTTTATATATTTGCATTCATTATCTGTCTTGCCCATTAGAAAATAATCTCATTTGTAATTATACCTCAATAAAGGTGGAAAAAAGTAATCTCCACAAGGGTGGGAGTTTTTGTCTGTTTTGTTGACTGCTGTATCCATCCCTAGCATGAAAGCATTTTCTGCCACACATATACTCGATTAATTTTATGTTATATAGCACATTTGCTGTATAAATTGATTCCCTAATGCGAATTGAACTCATTCTCTTGGGATCCAGTGGGAAAATATATGTCATTTTCATCTACTTTTCACTTTACTGAATCCTCATATTTTTAACTTCCATGTTTCCCCTGGAAACATGCACAGTGTTGTGCATCTCAGATGACAATTTTTATTTATCTTTTCAATGCTTGCAAATAAAGGAGATTTAACCTAGTCTCTTCATTTTTCTTCATATATAGTTGACTTGTTACACAATTAACTCAAGGAAGAATTTTGTAAGGTCATTACATTTAGCATTTATGTAAATGATATTTACATACACTGCCACCAGGTAAAATTCCACAGACCTGAGAGAACCAATGGTGTTACAGGTAGATACCTGATACAGTAAATGTTGAATTCGATTCAGCATAAATAAATAACAGAATAACTGGCTGATCGAACCAACACATCCTCTTTACCATTACTGAACACTTGCATATAGGTAAGGGACTCCAAGGGACTTCCTAATCACCAACAGAATAATCCCATGCGATTACTGGCAACACTGAATAAACACCAACTCTCCCCATTCAACAGCCTTCCTGGTAAAAGAGAGACTCCACCTGGTACAGCAGAAAGGAGTTGGTCTTGCTTTGCTCACATTTAGGAGTGAATGCTCCCAAGAGAAGTGGAAGGACCAGTCCCAAACACACCCTGTTCCTCCTCTCCCTCAAATTCACCAATATGATGAAGTCTTTCTCCTTGCTGAGGGTGGAGCCAATGGACACATGGGTAGAGTATAACTTAAGCATTAAGAGAAAGTCCAACTTACCTCTTGGAAACTAGAGGAGCACAAAATGAAGATTCCTCCCAATAGGGAGCCTCAGGCTTGCCTCTGGTAACATGGACGTTGCCTTTACAGAGAATATTTGGAGAAAGAGGGGGCCCTCTGGGCTGACCTTTGAGATAGAGGTATGCAGGCACTACGGAAGCCTCTAGTTCATACTCCAGGCAACATTTCAGTGTAAAAAGGAGAAAAGGTGCCTTCTTTTTACCCTTCTTCCTTTAGAGTAACAGACACCTCTGCTGCTGCTTCAGTTGTGTCCGACTCTCCGACTCTGTGCAACCCCATAGACGGCAGCTCACCAGGCTCCCCCGTCTCTGGGATTCTCCAGGCGAGAACACTGGAGTGGGTTGCCATTTCCTACTCCAATGCATAAAAGTGAAAAGTGAAAGTGAAGTCGCTTCAGTTATGTCCGACTCTTAGCAACCCCATGGACTGCAGCCCACCAGGCTTCTCCATCCATGGGATTTTCCAGGCAAGAGTACTGGAGTGGGGTGCCATTGCCTTCTCCAAATGACACCTCTAGACACTTTAAACATCAAGATAAGACGTTGAGCTTTCTCATTGGAAATAAGTTTAAATATTCAAAAAATAATTGTTAATGTTTTTGTTTTTTTTAAAAATTCATAGAAACATATGCAGAGTTTAAAGGTTTGTAACAGAAACAACAGTTCTCTGTATCCAACCTATCCTGCTACCAAAGATAGTCACATTCAACGTTGTGGCTCTTTTTTCTGGCACTTAACTTCATATTGAAAAATATATCTAATCTGCTATATCTTATCAATTTAAATATTAATTTTTAACCCTCCTCATAAATTAAGATATTAGCAGCTTTACTGTGTTTTCTCTTTCTCCATCCCACAAAACTAAAAAGATCAAATTGTTACTCAGTATTTAGTATCTACACTAATGTTTTCTACCATATCACATATTACATATTTTCTTAATCAAATTTTATTTTCTGCTAGAGTTAATAATTTCTTAGCTTTTTCCCCCCAATTTTGAGTTCTCCTCATAATCTGTTCCTAATTTTTCACACAAAACTTCCAAAAGGATTTTTCCACACATGCAAACCTCCTTTTTAAATATATATATATATATATATATATATATATATATCAGTTATATGATTTTCTGGAAGTCACTCTGATGCCTCTTCCTTGTTCCTTTTCTTTGTTTTGCTTTTACCTATTGGAGGAATTTCCCAACTGGCAGGTGATCCTTGATGACTCATTCATATTTGAAAGTCATGTACTATAGACAAATGTGTACTATATACTAAGACTTATTGGAAGTTCCATGCATGAGAGTAAGCACTTCACTGTGACGACTGGGTGGCCCACTAGCCTTCTTGCTAGGTCATACAAAAAAAGTAACTATCGGTGATTATTTTCCCTGTCTCTTCCATTCCTCAGAGAAGGACCCTCCCAATTCTTGCTTCAGGGTGGATGTAACTGCTGATCTTCTGGGAGTTGGTCAGGGAAGGCAGAGAGGGGTGTGTTCTCATCGTTCATTGCATATATACACCTTCATTTAATTTATTCTGCCTTGAAGTAGTCATTTTACCCATGTTCATCTTTGTGCCTGACAAGCACAAGTCTGGAGGCCTTATGGCTAAATGTCTTCTCAACGCAAACCTTTTATTTCCTCTGGAGGTGACAGAAAGGTGGGCATGTGCTATATCGGGGAGAGGTGGGGACCTAGATGGGATTCCCAGGTGGCGTTAGTGGTAAAGAACCCACCTGCCAATGCAGGAGACCTGAGAGACATGGATTCGATCCCTGGGTCAGGAAGATCCCCTGGAGAAGAGAATGGGAACCCACTCCAGTATTCTTTCCTAGAGAATCCCATGGATAGAGGAGCCTGGCGGCTGCAGTTGATGAAGTTGCACAGAGTCAGACACAACTGAAGTGACTTAGCAGGCACGCATGGGGACCTAGATTCCTGTGATCCCACGCATTTGTTTTCACTCCCCATTGTACCCCTTGTCATTCAGGCTGATAAAACAAAATACCACTGTTTGGATAGCTAGCTTATAAAGAGCAAAAAAGTATTGTTTATAGTTCTGGAGGCTGGGTGCCAGCATGATTGGATTCTGGTGAGAGCCCTCTTCCAAGTTGCAGTTTTCTCATGTTTTCTCACATGATAGAAGAGTCAAGGGAGCCCTCTGGGGCCTGTTTTATTAGGGTACTAATCCCTTTCATGAGAACTTCACTATCATGAGCTGATCACCTCCCAAATGTCCCATCTCCTGATACCATCACCTTGGGGTTAGAATTTTAACAGATGAATCTGATGGGAGCACATATTCAGACCCCTTTCTTCTGATTAACTCGTAACTTTAATGTCTGGGCCTTTTTATAGTTTGAGAAATGTAGGTTTGCATTTTGCTATCTCCCACTGCTTGCTTTTAAGATTCATCTTCCCCTGCCCTATTAAGTGTTTCTTCTATCCACTTGTCGTATTTCCCCCAATTTTTTAATCTTTCTTGTCTACTGCTATCTTCTCTCCCATTTTCACTGTCTTGTCTTATATTAATCAGTGCCTTTTTATTCTTTCCTGTAATTTTGCTGGAAACTTGGGAGGGAGCAAAGATAAATACTTTTGTTTAATCAGCCATTTTTACCTGACAGGTTTCAGTGAATCTTAAAATGCCTACACTATGCTAGGCAGATAGGAGCAGACAAGCAGCAGAGGATTTGGTTTCTGCCCTGAAAAATCTTAAGAATTAAATTCCCTTTGAGGTAATATTTCAGAAATATCCACAGTGTAGTACAAATGAATGGTTTAGACAAAAAGTAACATGTCTATTTAGATGAAAGCCATGATGTTGATGTTGATGTTAAAGAATCAACAGGCTCTGGTTAGGAAGAAGGAAAACTGTGTCCCAGGCCCAGGGAAGTCTACAACTAAGTGTCTGAAAAACTGCACCAAGTTGTAATGGAATAAGAACTCCAAATTCCAGTATGTTTTTTATTTGATCTATTGATCTATAGCTAAAGTTCCTTCTCCTACTCATTAGCATGCATAACTCCTAAAATGCTTTAATTGACTTCTTGATGAAAGTGAAAGAGGAGAGTGAAAAAGTTGGCTTAAAGCTCAACATTCAGAAAACAAAGATCATGGCATCTGGTCCCATTACTTCATGGCAAATAGATGGGGAAACAGTGGAAACTGTGAGAAACTTTAATTTGGGGGCTCCAAAAGCACTGCAGATGCTGATTGCAGCCATGAAATTAAAAGACACTTACTCCTTGGAAGGAAAGTTATGACCAACCTAGATAGCATATTAAAAAGCAGAGACATTACTTTGCCAACCAAGGTCCGCCTAGTCAAGGCTATGGTTTTTTTTCCCAGTGGTCATGTATGGATGTGAGAGTTGGACTGTGAAGAAAGCTGATCACCGAAGAATTCATGCTTTTGAACTGTGGTGCTGGAGAAGATTCTTGAGAGTCCCTTGGACTGCAAGGAGATCCAACCTGTCCATTCTAAAGAGATCAGTCCTGGGTGTTCACTGGAAGGACTGATGCTAAAGCTGAAACTGCAATACTTTGGCCACCTCATGCAACGAGTTGACTCACTGGAAAAGACTCTGATGCTGGGAAAGGTTGGGGGCAGGAGGAGAAGGGGACGACAGAGAATGAGATGGCTGGATGGCATCACCGACTCGATGGACGTGAGTTTGAGTGAACTCCGGGAGTTGGTGATGGACAGGGAGGCCTGGCGTGCTGTGATTCATGGGGTCACAAAGAGTTGGACATGACTGAGTGACTGAAATGAACTGAACTGAATACTGTAATTTAACTTTTTTATGCAGATATCTGAAATTATAACTTTTAGCTAGTCTGTACGTAGTATTTGGGGCTTCCCAGGTGGGATAGTGGTAAAGAATCCACCTGCTGAAACAGGTGACACAAAAGATGTGGGTCAGGAAGATCCCCCGGAGTAGGAAATGGCAATCCACTCCAGTATTCTTGCTTGGAAAATTTCAGGGACAGAGGAGTCTGGCAGGCTGTAGTCCATGGAGTGGCAAAGAGTTGAACATGACTGAGGGGCTGAGTACACACATCTAGTATTTATCCCTAAAATGTTATTTTTAAGTTTACTCATCCAGCCTTATAGTCTCTTAAATTTTTTCCTTAATCTTCTGACTATAAAATATATATAATAGGTGTATTTAATATAATAGGTAAATTTCTGATAACTTTCTCCCCAATCTCCCAAAGTGCCAATAAAAATCATATATACACATTGATTTCTAATGGGATGTATATGTATAGATAGATATGTTTCTCTAGACCAAGAAAGAGATACTTGCATCTGAATCTGAGGAGATAAAAGAGCCAGAAGTTCCTGTTGTTTGATTTTACAAAATAAAATGCATGAACCAGTCCTGCCATAGCTAAAAGTTTTAAGATTTTAGGCCTTTATAGAAACTTTCAGAATGTCAGTTTCAATCACAGCTTTCTAAATTTTATAGCCCTGCCAAGTTAAACAGTAACAGTTGTGAGCTTTATCTACAGAACACGTGGCTAATGACCTTTAAGGCAACTTGCCACATATGTCAACTAGGAAAAAAAGAAATGAGCCGTAATTATTGAGATTAGTTGCTTTTCTTGTTTTTGCTCATTTATGTAACTTAATAGCTGGTATAATAGATGTAACATAAGAGCATAGAGGTGTTTTTCAGGACAGTTTTTCTCTGAAATATGTCATTTTTTTAATTATTAATAAACTTGGAATTTTTTGGCATTTTGATCTAAAATATGTCAGTGTTTCTCAAAGTAATTGGGTTGAATTTTTCTACAAATGTGTATATTGGCTTATGTTAATCTTGGCTGAACAAACTGTTACCAAGACATTGCATTTAAAACAACTGGTGGGATTTGTGGAAAACACATTTCAATCACTAATAACTTGCCTTCATATTATATATCTCTTCAACCAGCTTAAAGGAGTTTATAAGAAATTTTTTAAATTATAAATATTGTATTATATCTTACAAACATCAGACATTATTTTTATTACAAAGAATTTTGTTCTTCCCATTGGAAGAATTATCAATAAAATGTTACAGATAAGTATATTTGATGAAGCTTTTATTGACTTGTAAGAGAGGTTTGTTCTAAAAGAGGTAGCAACAATGCTTACATTAGATTCTGTGGTTATGATCCATGGTTATCATCATAATTTGCATAGGGTCTAGGTTAACAGCTGTTTAGAGCATGAAAATAGGAAGCATTCTGGTACTCCAGACTGTTTAATGGGTACTAGCAGGCTTTAACCCATTCCAGTGTTCTTGCCTGGAGAATCCCAGGGACGGGGGAGCCCGGTAAGCTTCCGCCCATGGGGTCACACAGAGTCGGACACGACTGAAGTGACTTGGCAGCAGCAGCAGCAGGCTTTAGCCACACAGGCTTGAAGTTAAGTATTGGTCTACTACCTCTAAGCTACTTAACCTGAGGCAAATTACTTCACTTCTCAGTTTGTTGATATAAGTAACTGGCACCATGTGTGCATGCTAAGTAGCTTCAGTTTTGTCTGACTCTTTGTGACCCCATGGACTGTAGCCTGCTAGGCTCCTCTGTCCATGGGATTCTCCAAGAAAGAATACTGGAGGGGGTTGCAAGCCCTCCTCTAGGGATTATTCCCAACCCAGGGATCGAACCATAATCTTGTCTCCTGCACTGGCTGGCGGGTTCTTTACAATTAGCGCCACCTGGGAAGCCCCCAAAGCACTAGTGAAGTGAAAGTGAAAGTCACTCAGTCCTGTCTGACTCTTTGCGACCCCATGGACTATACAGTCCATGGAATTCTCCAGGCCAGAATACTGGAGTGGGTAGCCTTTCCCTTCTCAAGGGGATCTTCCCAACCCAGGGACTGAACCCAGGTCTCCTGCATTGCAGGCAGATTCTGTACCCGCTGAGCCACAAGGGAAGCCCCAAAGCACTATATCATAGCAAATAACAAATAAAGACTATTATCGATTTGTACAACAGGAATTAGCAGTTTTAATGGATCAATACTTTCTGATCCCTGGTCAAGAAAACAGATATCTGCCTGTCTTGACGGAGAAGGCAATGGCAAGCCACTCCAGTACTCTTGCCTAGAAAATCGCATGGACGGAGGAGCCTGGTGGGCTGTGGTCCATGGGGTCGCTACTAGTCGGACACGACTGAGCGACTTCACTTTCACACATTGGAGAAGGAAATGGCAACCCACTCCAGTGTTCTTGCCTGGAGAATCCCAGGGACGGCGGAGCCTGGTCGGCTGCCGTCTATGGGGTCGCACAGAGTCGGACACGACTGAAGCGACTTAGCAGCAGCAGCAGCAGCAGCCTGTCTTGAAGGAGACATATTGAGATGAAGAGAACTTTGACAGACCTCTTCAGGAGAAATCTGTTCTGTTCCCTTCTGTTCTATATTTTAGACAGCAATTTTGCAATTGTGCATGAAAACCTAAGTTTTTCTTTTTTTTTTTTAATTTTAAAAATGGTTGTCTTTACTATTGCTAAAAATTACAAGGCTAACAAGCCATAACTTGTATTATTCTGGTTAATACGTTTTTCTGCCTTTCTGAAAATATGAATCATGTTTAAAATGTTAACTATTTTCAGACTTCTCTGGCAATCCAGTAATTAAGATTCCATGCTTCCAATGCAAGAGACGTGGATTCAATCCCTTAGTCAGGGAACTAAGATCCCACATGCCATGGGTGGTCAGTAACTTAAATAAATAAAGTCCCTGTCTCCCTGAACTTTTGAAAAAATTAATTATTTTGGACAGAAGCATTTTTAAGCCATTGTATATATTTCCTGCCTTCTTAAATAAATGAAATAAAATTTTAAATCTTTTTAATGATCCATGATCTTCCTTATGAAAACTACTGGATTATGCTCTATTTATTCTCTCAGGAATCAATTATTGAGTACTCTGATAAAACAAAAATTTCTTTTTTTGATGAATTTACACCATAGTATGGGAGATAGCATCACTACGAACAAAGTTAGTGGAGGTGATGTAAATCCAGTTGAGCTATTTCAAATCCTGAAAGATGATGCTGTGAAAGTGCTGTACTCAATATGCCAGCAAATTTGGAAAACTCAGCAGTGGCCACAGGTCTGGAAAAGGTCAGTCTTCATTCCAATCCCTAAGAAAGGCAATGCCAAAGAATGCTCAAACTACCGCACGATGGCACTCATCTCACATGCTAGCAAAGTAATGCTCAAAATTCCCAAGCCAGGTTTCAACAGTGCGTGAACCATGAACTTCCAGATGTTCAAGCTGGATTTAGAGAACGCAGAGGAACCAGAGATCAAATTGCCAACATCAGTTGGATCATCAAAAACGCAAGAAAGTTCCAGAAAAATATTTTCTTTATTGATTAGGCCAAAGCCTTTGACTGTGTGGATCACAATAAACTGTGGAAAATTCTTCAAGAGATGGGAATACCAGACCACCTGACCTGCCTCTTGAGAAACCTGTATGCAGGTCAGGAAGCAACAGTGAGAACTGGACATGGAACAACAGACCTGTTCCAAATAGGAAAAGGAGTGCGTCAAGGTTGTATATTGTCACCCTGCTTATTTAACTTATATGCAGAATACATCATGAGGAACGCTGGGCTGGAAGAAGCACAAGCTGGAATCAAGATTGCCAGGAGAATATCAATAACCTCAGATATGCAGATGACACCACCCTTATGGCAGAAAGTGAAGAGGAACTCAAAAGCCTCTTGATGAAAGTGAAAGAGGAGAGTGAAAAAGTTGGCTTAAGCTCAACATTCAGAAAACTAAGATCATGGCATCTGGTCCCATCACTTCATGGGAAATAGATGGGGAAACAGTGGAAACAGTGTCAGACTTTATTTTTGGGGGCTCCAAAAGCACTGCGGATGCTGATTGCAGACATGAAATTAAAAGACACTTACTCCTTGGAAGGAAAGTTATGACCAACCTAGATAGCATATTAAAAAGCAGAGATATTACTTTGCCAACCAAGGTCTGTCTAGTCAAGGCTATGGTTTTTCCAGTGGTCATGTATGGATGTGAGAGTTGGACTGTGAAGAAAGCTGATCACCAAAGAACTGATGCTTTTGAACTGTGGTGTTGAAGAAGACTCTTGAGAGTTCCTTGGACTGCAAGGAGATCCAACCAGTCCATTCTAAAGGAGATCAGTCCTGGGTCTTCATTGGAAGGACTGATGCTAAAGCTGAAACTCCAATACTTTGACCACCTCATGCAAAGAGTTGACTCACTGGAAAAGACTCTGATGCTGGGAAGGATTGGGGGCGGGAGGAGAAAGGGACAACAGAGAATGAGATGTCTGGATGGCATCACCGACTCGATGGACATGAGTTTGAGTGAACTCCGGGAGTTGGTGATGGACAGGGAGGCCTGGCGTGCTGTGGTTCATGGGGTCACAAAGAGTCGGACACGACTGAGCGACTGAACTGAACTGAACTGAGGTTGGTCATAGCTTTTCTTCCAAGGAGCAGGCATCTTTTAATTTCATGGCTCCAGTCACCATTCACAGTGATTTTGGAGCCCAAGAAAATAAAGTTTGTCACTGTGTCCATTGTTTCCCCATCTGTTTGCAGGAAGTGATGGGACCAGATGCCATGATCTTAGTTTTTTGAAAACTAAGAGGAGACTAAAGTAGTAAGTATGTATTTTCTACTGAGAGTGTTGAGAGAACCTGGAAGAGATCTTTTATCTTCAAAAAAGAGCTAGGTTGCAGTTAATTCAGTCTGGTTAATGAATTGTTCTACAAAGACCTTGGGTGTGTTAAGGGAGGTTTTTGTCATTCTTAGGGTCTACCATGGACCACTCAAGGACTTATAACTCCAAACCTAAATTGAATTTTTTTTAATAATTAGGTCTGTTATTTATAGATTTTTAATTATTTTTTTATTTTTTTCAAGCTCACAATTCTGATTTCTTACAGTTGCCAGTGTTTTTGAAGGTAGATGCTCCTCTCTCCTCTCCTGATGTGTTTCTTCTAACCTAAGAGAGGATTACAACCCAGATTGCCAAGCTTATTAAAATCATAGACTCTATAAAACTTAGTAAAAATACATGCTACATAAGAGCAAATTGTTTTTGAGAGAGGGCCTGAGAAGGCCATCTATAAATAAAGGAGCAAGAGCTTTTGTTTATGTGAACTACTTTGGTTTATCTTTAGTTTCAGGCTATGTTATGAGTGGGTGAGGTTGCTGGTTAACTAAATTCCAGATAGATATGGTCTTACTGGACAGAAGCAGAATAATAAAATTATTAAATATAATTCATTTAAATATTATCTGATTAACTTTTAGTAAATTTTAAATGGATTCTATTAAACCCAAACTTTTTCCATTCCAGTGTCTTCTTTTTGGCCTATATATTTGCTCATCATTTGGAAAATAAAGGTATTTTTAATGAGCCAAGATCTAAAATTTAGACAAAATGAATTTGTTTTGGGCAACTTCTGACAGCATGATTGAATCTCTGAGCTGAGCCTGGAGCTCACTGGATTGAAAATGGTGGCATCATAACTTAAAATGGGAGAATAGACTCAGAATGAGGCGTAAGAAGGATCTGAAAAGATATATTAAACTTTAGGATCACATATCTTGCAGTAATTTCTAAGAAACCAAGCTGCATTCTATTTGTCTATATATATTATATTTCTCCCTAACCCAGGCTGTCATCAGACCATTTTAAACTACATAACCTAAACAATTCATGTCTTTGGGAAAGTTTGTAGTAGACATATTTCTGTAATATTTGGGTTCTATGTAATTAATATGTATTATTCTTGTACTCAGAAAGGAAAAGTATGATAAGAATGAAAAAAATCTAAGAAAAATGTGTACAAAACTTGCTAGCTGTTCAAATTACACTAGAATGAAACTGAAGTTCTACTTGTAAAGTGTGTAACAAACTAATTCTTGAAGCAAGTAGTCTTTATCACAAGAGCTAACTCTAAACTACTATATGGACTCCAGCAATCAATCTAACTACCTACTATATTTTTCTGCCTATTAACAGACCTTAAAAATAAGATCCAGAAAAAGTAAATCCTTCTTAATAGGTAGGTGAGATACTGATCTGTGAACTTAGTTCACACTTTTCCATTCTGTGGCCAATGAATAAAACTTGTGCTGTGTCGATATAGAAAATAAAGATGACCCAGGGATATTTTTAAAAGAAAAAAATCCAGATAGAAAAGACCATCCTTGCCCTATGGAGGACATAGAAAAGCAAGGTTTATAATCTCACCAACTTTTGTTTGGTGACCGCTTTTATCTGCAGATAGGAGGACAGAGAGAACCAATGTCATGGGCTTTCCTTTTTCCCTTCTCTTTTATCCTTCTGACTGTTTCCTTGCATACTGAGAGATCATCACATTCTTCCATTAAAGTTCTAATATAGGTAGCAATTGCCTCTACTTTTAGGACCATCATCACCTACAAACAAACAAAAATGTTAACTTGCTATGTTATCTTTTTTCCAGTTCAAGGACATGAAAGAAGTTAAGATTGAGGAATTTTTTTTCTATTTTTCATAGAACAAGCCTAATTTATAAATTTGTAATCAAGCTGTCAGTTGCTTTTAACTCATTATTTAGATAGAAAACATTTTTAGGTGGTTGTTACTTTTTGATTTTTTTTTAAATCTCATCTGTTACAAGTTTAAGGTAATCTTGAATTCCAAGTTTGATTCAATAATCAACTGAATCAATTTTCAGTTGAAATTCTAAAGAACTGTATCTGTAAATGTTACTGGGTTTTTTTTCCCTATGTTGAATATGTGTTGTATTAAATTTGAAGTTGAAATCTTGGACACTTCATGTATGAAGTGCTAGAAATTATTTTGTAATCAACATATTTAAGTTTGTGTTTCCTAAATGTGCAGTTATGTTTACATGCAGAATATAAAGTAGAGGGCTTTCTGCTGCTGCTGCTGCTGCTGCGTCACTTCAGTCGTGTCCGACTCTGTGTGACCCCATAGACGGAAGCCCACCAGGGTCCCCGTCCCCGGGATTCTCCAGGCAAGAACACTGGAGTGGGTTGCCATTTCCTTCTCCAATGTGTGAAAGTGAAAAGTGAAAGTGAAGTCGCTCAGTCGTGTCCGACCCTTAGTGACCCCACGGACTGCAGCCTACCAGGCTCCTCCATCCATGGGATTTTCTAGGCAAGAGTACTGGAGTGGCTCGCCATTGCCTTCTCCGAGAGGGCTTTCTAAGAAGGTGTTATAAGTAAATTTAACCTTGAAAAATGAATTGTCTCTTCAACTATGCTATATCCTCTTGTGAATGTTTACAGAATTCATAGAAGAATTGCTAAAGAACATGCTGGAGAATCTAGGGAAATGTTTAAAGAAATACCCTTAACATTTAACATCGTCTATGTGATATGTATTGATTTTCTTAGCAGAAGTTTCATAAAGTCAAATCGCCTGTAAATATTTTCCAGCATGTAATTTTTGAAAAAGATGATCCCACTGGAAACAATGATAAATGAATTTGCCTATAATTCACCCTGGCCATAATCACTTAGTCTAGCCACACTACCATGAATGTTGGTACAAGGGCCAGGAGATGGATACAAAAATCAAACCACAACCACCACAGTAACAGGCAGAAACAGACAAAGGACTCCTAAAATTAAATTCTTTCTTTCCCATGGGCAGAAAAATAATTGCTCACAAAGTTTGATTTAGAATCATGGAATGTTAGGGACTTCCCTGGTGGTCCAGTGGGTAAGACTCTGAGCTTCCAATTCAGGAGGCCTTCCCTGGTCAGGGAACTAGATCCTAGATCCCACATGCCACAACTAAGACCTGGAACAGATAAATGAATAAATAAAAATAAATCAATACTAAAACAAAACAAAACTTGACTAAATACTTTTGAAAAAAATCATGGAATGTTACAGCTTATGGTAAATCTGAGGAACAAGCATATGAGTGTAACAAATAGTTGTTAATATTCCTCCCCACACTCTCCATTTTCCAACTCACCATCTTACCACTTGGGCCACTCTATGGGAGGCCCTCACTACTTTGTGGCTGCCAACCGTGGAGTAACCAAAACTTCCAAACACTCATTTTGTTAAGATCAAAAGCCTTGAGCCAAGAGTAAGGCAGGAAAGATTGAAAAGATGTATCATCAGATTGGTACCTTCTCATCCCTTCTACAGCCCATCTAAATGCCCTGTTTGACCTTTCTGTTTCTGTCATTATCTCTGTGCACCAGTCTTCAGATTCTCTCCAGAGGAAAAGACTGTGAATCCCACTTGTGAACCAGGCTCCCCAGCCTGGAAGTGCTGGAGAGCTTCTCTCAGTGTTTCTGTTCCACCCTCAGCTTTCATCAGTCCCTACGCACGTGCATCCCAGAGGATATTTCACCCCAAGCACTGGCCCCTGCCTCAGCAGTAGACTGCTGTTGCTTATTGCAGTGGGAGTGCAGGTAGTTCTTGATTCTCCTAGTCCAGCCCCAAAGTTAGGTAGACAGTCTGTGCACGTCAGCCTTGGGGATGGGGCCTTTTCGGTGTTCCTGCCTCTATCCCCATGGCAACCAGACATTCCCTTGTTTCTAAGGCTCCAACAGTGACTCTCTGTTCTCCTGCCCTGACCCTTATCTTTCTTATGAGCATCCAGGGTAAGTCTCTGTAGAAACATTTTTGAAAGACTGTGAATTCCGCTCGTGAACCAAGCTCCCAGTTATCCTAAACTGATATGCTAGCCCACACATGGCCTGTAGGTATTTATTGACATTTTAGCTGATTTCTTCTTGCTTGCTTCCCTGAAAGCCACCTCTTCCTCCCTTGCTCTGCTAAAAGTAAAAGAGTTTGTATGTCCCATCCCTCCTCAAAGGGGCTTGCTGTTGTTGTTCAGTCACTAAGTCTTGGCCAAGCCTATGCAACTCCATGAACTACAGCACACCAGGCTCCATCAGATCCAGTTCCCTTAGCTGCCTTGTAACTTTGGTTCTCTGACAAGTTTAAGGAAAATTAGGCTCTTTTGTGCTATCTGGATTCTTCCTCTTGTTAGTATAGAGGCAAGACTATTTTTGTGGCTTTCTTTGTCATAAACAAAACTGAACTTCTAGTTTCCCATTAGTGTTTAAAACAAAGCATCCTTAAAAATTCTTTAAACTTAAAAAAAAAAATCTTAATAGTCTCAGTGAATTGAAAGAAAATGAGGACCAACTCTGCTCTTGCCTATAGCAGTTTCTCTGGCTTTCTCCTCTAAGGGTTGGGGAAAAACAGATCATTGCCTTAAGCCAAATACCTGCTTAGTGAGCTCTGAAAGAATGGTGTGGCATGTGTTTTCTAAAGCTCCTCACTCATGGGGCTAAGAACACAGGGTCCTGGTCACCCAGTGATTCCCACTGAATGTTTATATTGATCTATTTTTGGATATGGAGCTTTTAGGAGGTAATTAGGGTTAAATTAGGTCATGAGGGTGGGCTACTCATGATGGAATTAGTGCACTTACAGGATGAGACAACAGAGAAGCTTGCTCCTCCCACTCCAAGCACACAGAAAGGAGGTAATGTGAGCACACAGCAAGATGGTAACCAAAGTCATTCCTATAAGATAAACAGCAAAGAGGGTGGCAACACATTCAAATGGCTCTGAATGAAACCATTCTGTTTTTCCAGATAGTAGGGACTTCCCTCTTCTGTATCTTTCCCTTGCATACCTGAAGGCCTTCTTTTTAATTTACTTCATTTATTTAACAAATATTTATTGAATGTTTGCCATGTGCCATTTCATTCTAGCAATGGGAGGCAGAACTAAATAATACATGTGACAAGTAAATGATATAGAGGGACTTCCCTAATAGTCAAGTGGTTAGGACTGTATGCTTCCACTGTAGGGGTCAAGTGTTCAATCCCTGGTTGGGCAATAAGATCCTGCAAGCTGTGCAGATCAGCCAAAAACCAAACAAATAAGTGATATAGAATAAGGAAATTTATAGGTGCTACAGAAAATAAGAAAAAGTAAAGGGAGCCAGAAATGGTATGGGTATTAAGTGACAATTTTAAGTAGGGTAATCAATATAGACTCCAGTGCAAAGGTGACTTCTGAGCGAAGAACTGGAGGAGGTAAGGGGGCTAACCCTGCAGATAATCAGGGAAAGAATGTTCCTGGCAAAGGGAGTAGCCCACAGAAAGGCCCTTGGGTGGGAATGTGCTCAGTGTGTTCCAAGAACAGTACAAAGACCAGCAAAGAGAAGAGCAGTGGGAGGGGATGTAAGAGAGGCAAGGGACAGAAGTGGCAGGTCATAAAGCTACAAGTTGCAAGGCTTATCCAGATATGTTGTTTCTAAGCTCCATGCTGAATGCCTCTCCTATTGCTAGTCACAGTTTAGAAACATTAAAATAAAGGCAGGTCTGTAATTTGCGTTCCTAACTGTGTAGAAATATATCAATATCATAAAGAAACACAGATGATCAATAAGTAAAATGATAAAAAGAAAATTCAGTCTCATCTGTAATCACCAAGATATAATTTTCTACTATCAATATAGATTATTTCTTTAAAATCTAGCTTGACATCCTATTATTTAGTGTTATCAAAGGTGAGGAAATAGAAATTCTCCTATCAGGTAACTGGAACATAAATGGATTACAGGTTTACTGAATGACAGTCTGCCAATACATCAGCAGCTCCTTAACTTGCTTCTTTTAACCAGTTTTCTGAGTTAACCAGCACCCATCATTCTCTCTGTAAAGTACAGTCTAGTACCATCTGCACAGTGAATGCTTAAAGCTAGGGCTGTTGTTGTGTTAGTCATTCAGTCATGTCCAACTCTGTGACCCCATGGACGGCAGAGCTCTTCTGTTCATGGAATTCTCCAGGCAAGAATACTGGAGTGGGTAACCATTCCCTTCCCCAAGGTATCTTCCTAACCCAAGGATCAAACCCGTGTCTTCTGCATTGCAGGCAAACTCTTGACCATCTGAGCCTCCAGGGAAGCCCTTGAAGCTAGGGAGCTTCTCTAGAATTCACCTAAGTATTGCTGCTTTCTTGCTGTTTAGTATCAAGAAGGTTATGTTTTTTCTAAACTTAATCATTTCAATTCTATTCATTATTTTAATTATTATTTAATAAATATATAATTTGATGGAAAGAAAATGTTTTGTTTTTTCAATGGAATCCAAGTGTTTTGAAAAGTTCAATGAATATAAATTTTCAAAGAAGAAAATTGCTATCAAAAGTAGGTGAATCAAATGCAAAAGAATGAAAAAATTTTGAAAAGCTGCTTTCAAGTATTTTAGGTTCTTTCTTCATTTTAAACAAAGTGAAGCTAGAATCGTAAATGATTTATTAATTACAGTTGTGATTTATGAAATAAAGGCAGAACAAGAAAACAAAACAGGTAAAACTTTGGCTCAAAACTAAAATACTGGCACATGAAAGTACATAAAGCAAGTAAAATGAATAAAGTATTATATATTATTTTAATAAATTTACTGATTTCAACAACTTCTTTCAACTAGTCTATCACTTATATGCAACACAGTTTCAAATGTATAGGTCAAAACCTTAAGCAATATGGTTACATTAGCTGTCTAATAATGAGAAAACATCAGACAAATTCAAACTGAGGGACATTCTACAAAATAGCCCACATTGTACTCTGAAAGTGTCAAACTCATGAAAAGCAATTTGGAAAAGATTAAGGAGACCTAATAACTAAATGCTGGGAAAGGTTGGGGGCGGGAGGAGAAGGGGACGACGGAGAATGAGATGGCTGGATGGCATCACCGACTCTGTGGACATGAGTTTGAGTGTACTCCGGGAGTTGGTGATGGACAGGGAGGCCTGGCGTGCTGTGATTCATGGGGTCGCGGAGAGTCAGACACGACTGAGCGACTGAACTGAACTGAACTGAACTGAATAACTAAATGAAACATAGTTACATGGATTGCAATCTGGAACAGATAAAATGATGTTAATGCTATAGTTCAACTTAATGTTTACCAACATTGATTTCTTAGTATTGGTAAATGTGCCATGGTTATATAAGATGTACATTAGGGAAAGCTGGTTGAAGAGAACTTTCTATACCATCTTTGCAACTCCTCTGGAAATCTAAAATTATTCACAATAAAATCCCCTTTTACTCATTTCTAGAAATTCTACTGCTGATAATTTATTCTAAGGAAATAAAGATATATGCAAAGATTATCCATAAGATGGTAAATGAAAATACCTTAAATGCACAAAATAAATGATTGGTTAAATATAATTATTATTACAATTAATGGCATATTTCCTAGCTATTAAAATAATATTTTAGAGTATTTTTAATTATGTTGTTTTTGTTGTCTAGTCGCCAAGTCATGTCTGACTCTTTGCAACCCCATGAACTGTAGCCTGCCAGGTTCCAATGTCCATGGGTTTCCCAGGCAAAAAATGCTGAAGTGAATTGGCATTTCCTTCTCCAGGGGCTCTTCCTGACCCAGGGATTGAAACTGCCACTCATGCACTGCAGGTGGATTCTTTACCACTGAGCCACTTCTAGTTATATGGAAAAAACATAATATTAAGTGAAAAATGAAGATTTGAAAATAAACTATAGAGTATGAGCTTATTTGTATATCTGATTATATATACACTCCCACAGAATAACCATGGATACATGCACACACATACACACACACAGGAGATCATAGTTAGATTTGAAGATCAGTGTTGCTCTGTTTTCCCCAAATTTAAAAATGTATTGCAGTTTATGATTTAACTATGTCCAGTGAACTTCAGGTTTTTGCTTTCTTCCATTTTTTTAATTCCCAGTGAGGAGAAGGTAGAACTTTCTATGTTTTTCTTTCTCTTCCTCCTTCTTTTCTGTCTCTCTCACTCCCTCCTTCCCTCTCTCCCTCCCTCCCTCTCTTCTTTCATCCCTCCCTCTACCCATCTGTTGCTCTTCCTACCTTTTTAAGATAAATTACTGATATTATCTGTATCTTTAAAATTTCCAGAGGGAACCACATTTGCATATGATTAGTGGATTTCTTCCATATGAGAGTGCCAGAGCTCAAACCACTTTGCTCCAAGAGTCAAGATAATTGAAATCTGTTAGAATAGATGAGGATAACCCCATCAGAAGCCTAGTGACAAGAAAAGGCAAAAATAAAAGTAAAGTCACCACAGAGGCAGAAAAGTCTGGGACCAGATGACTTCCTGACAAAAGACAAGTTCTACATAGGTGAACCAGTCCCATATCAATCTTTCCACAGGCAGGCGGTGGCTTCCTGAAGTAATTATGTGAATGAATCCAAAAAGCTAGAATATAAGGGTCTCAAGATAATTTTACCATGAAACACCATTGCCCTAGTAGAGCAGTGAGAAAGATGTTAAGGAGTAAGATGACCCTTCCTTGAAATCTGAAAGAATCAGTAAACAGTAATCTGCCCTGACTGATACAGAAGCTACAGGAACATAAAGTTCATCGTAAGCTTCCTCTTCTTAGACACCAGCCAGTCTTAATGATTACCAGACTTCTGGTTGCCTCCAACTTTGGCTGCACCAATGCTGGAGAAGGTAGTGGCTTTTTAACAAGCAACCAGCATCTGTGGGCAATTTTGAAGTCCACCAGCACAAGGGCTGGCATTGCCAGATTTAGCAACCTAAAATACAGGATTTCCAGTTAAATTTGAATTTCAGATGAACAATAAATAATATTTAGTACTAGATTTCCCAAGTGTTACTTGGGACCTACATATATGTATACACGCACACAAAAATATATATCAAATATATATAGTTTATCTGAAACTTCACTTACTTAACTTTATTAAATTTTAAACTTTAAACTTCATTAAATCCTGTATTTTACCTGATAACCCCATCAAAATGATGAGTCCAAATCTCCACTGTAACAAAATGGGCATACAGTACTTCTCATTTTTCTAACTTAAAATATTGTGTGTGTGTGTGTGTTAGTTGCTCAGTCGTGTCTGACTCTTTGTGATCCCATGGGCTGCAACCCACCAGGCTCTTCTTTCCATGGAATTCTCCAGGCAAGAATACTGGAGCAGGTTGCCATTCCCTTCTCCAGGGGATCTTCTAGACCCAGGGTTGAACACTGTCTCCTGCATTGAAGGCAGATTCTTTACCATCTGAGCCAGCAGGGAAACCCAATTTAAAATATTATAAATAAAATGATATAATGGGAAACATTTTTGTTAGACCTCATAGCAAGTCTAACTCCTTAGTGGGTTGATATTAAAAAGAAGAGGATAGAGGGGAGAAGACAGCTGACCTCAGGAACTCTTCTAGTAAGAGGTATCCCGTTATCCTTGAGCTAGAAGTCTCTACAGATTAGATTTAAACAAGAAGTTTTAGCCATGGGAATTATGTTAGGCATTGTTTAATTGTAAGAAATATAATAGCAATAGAGCTGGCAAGAATAAAGGAACAAGCAGGACTGGCCTTTGGAATACAAAAGGCAGCTTGAAAAGAATTTATGGATTGAAATAAAAACCTTGGCCAATAAAAAACTTAAAAAATAAATAAAATTTTAAAAAGAAAAATAAAAAGGGAACTTGGGAGGGAGATGAGTATCAGGGAAAGAGATTGAATTTCTTGCTAACTTGCTACCTAATATAATAAGATGATATTTGATAGCTTGCTAACTTGCTATCTATAGCAAGTTAGCAAGCTATCATATATATTACTTGGAAGTATGGTTAACACCTCAGCTGTAATTTGGGACATCCCAAATTGCATCTGCAAAAATCATTTTTCACCTTGGTAATAAAGAATAATGATTATTCAGAAACAAAAGAATTAAACTAAGCTTTTAAAACCAGGTAGTCAGGTCAGAAAACTGAAAGAAATCAGACAAGTTACTGATGTCAAATCAAGTAAATCTAGAAAAAAAAAAATATGTCATAATCAGCACCCCTGCCTTAAGGACATGGAAGAGCCTAATTCCAAGGCAGAAAGTACTTGACCTCCTGATATTTCCTGCTGAAGGGAAAGATGGTAAGCAAACTTAGGGCTCCCTGAAGCTGCAGGTGATAGCAGGAACATTATAATAGCTACCCTTGTGTTTCTACTGACTAGGCCTTTGTCACCATATTAATCATTCAAACTGAATGGAAAAAAACTGATATTACAACTATAGTCCTAACATAAGATATAGGTTAAACAAAGCTATTAATCTTTCTTTAGTAACAAAGCATACAGCCCTTTTACAATAATCTACTTTGCAACTGTGATTTCACTTGCAATTGATTAAGTGCTTAATAAATGCTTTTTGATGGGAATGAAAATGTTTTGAGTAGTAAAAGAAGGGCCAGAAGGAGACTTGAAGAGAAAATTGAAACCCATATACAGACCAACTTGACAGAAAAAGTCAGCTGGGCAAATACTTGACTTACTGTACTTGTTCCTTTTCTTTTTTTTTTAATTGGAGGCTAATTACTTTACAATATTGTGGTGGTTTTTGCCATACATTCACATGAATCAGCCAAGGGTGTACCTATGTTCCCCATCCTCACTCTCCCTCCCACCTCCTCCCCATCCCATCCCTCAGGGTCATCCCAGTGCACCAGCCCTGAGCACCCTGTCTCATGCATTGAACCTGGACTGGCGATCTATTTCACATATGATAATATACATGTTTCCATGCCATTCTCTCAAACCATCCCACCCTCGCCTTCGCCCACAGAGTCCAAAAGTCTGTTCTTTACATCTGTGTCTCTTTTGCTGTCTTGCATATAGGGTCATCGTCATAATTTTTCTAAATTCCATTATGCATGCATTAATATACTGCATTGATGTTTTTTTTTTTCTGACTTACTTCACTGTGTATAATAGGGTCCAGTTTCATCCACCTCTTTAGAATTGATTCAAATGCATTATTTTTACTGAGTAATAGTTCATTGTGTATATGTACCACAGCTTTCTTATCTATTCATATGCCAATGGATATCTAGGTAGCTTCCATGTCCTGGCTACTGTAAACAGTGCTGTGATGAACACTGGGATACATGTGTCTATTTCAATTCTGGTTTCCTCAGTGTATATGCACAGAAGAGGGATTTCTGGGTTGTATGGCAGTTCTATTCCCAGTTTTTTAAGGAACCTCCACACTGTTCTCCATAGTGGCTACACTAGTTTGCATTCCCACCAACAGTGTAAGCTCAGTTCAGTCACGTCCACTCTTTGCGACCCCATGAATCACAGCACGCCAGGCCTCCCTGTCCATCACCAACTCCCAGAGTTCACTCAAACTCATGTCCACAGAGTCGGTGATGCCATCCAGCCATCTCATTCTTGGTCGTCCCCTTCTCCTCCCGCCCCCAATCCCTCGCAGCATCAGAGTCTTTTCCAGTGAGTCAACTCGTCGCATGAGGTGGCCAAAGTATTGCAGTTTCAGCTTTAGCATCAGTCCTTCCTATGAACACCCAGGACTGATCTCCTTTAGAATGGACTGGTTGGATTTCCTTGCAGTCCAAGGGACTCTCAAGAGTCTTCTTCAACACCATAGTTCAAAAGCATCAATTCTTTGGTGATCAGCTTTCTTCACAGTCCAACTCTCACATCCATACATGACCACGGGAAAAACCATAGCCTTGACTAGACGGACCTTGGTTGGCAAAGTAATGTCTCTGCTTTTTAATATATTATCAAGGTTGGTCATAACTTTCCTTCCAAGGAGCAAGCGTCTTTTAATTTCATGGCTGCAATCAGCATCCGCAATGATTTTGGAGCCCCCCAAAATAAAGACTCACGCTGTCTCCACTGTTTCCCCATCTGTTTTCCATAAAGTGATGGGACCAGATGCCATGATCTTAGTTTTCTGAATGTTGAGCTTAAGCCAACTTTTTCACTCTCCTCTTTCACTTTCATCAAGAGGCTTTTGAGTTCCTCTTCACTTTCTGCCATAAGGGGGGTGTCATCTGCATATCTGAGGTTATTGATATTTCTCCCAGCAATCCTGATTCCAGCCTGTGCCTCTTCCAGCCCAGCGTTCCTCATGATGTACTGTGCACAGAAGTTAAATAAGCAGGGTGACAATATACAACCTTGACGTACCCCTTTTCCTATTTGGAACCAGTCTGTTGTTGCATGTCCAGTTCTAACTGTTGCTTCCTGACCTGAATACAGGTTTCTCAAGAGGCAGGTCAGGTGGTCTGGTATTCCCATCTCCTTTAGAATTTTCCACAATTTATTGTGATCTACCCAGTCAAAGGCTTTGACATAGTCAATGAAGCAGAAATAGATGTTTTTCTGGAACTCTCTTGCTTTTTCCATGATCCAGCAGAGGTTAAGAAGCCAAAGTTGAACGGTTCTACGAAGACCTACAAGACCTTTTAGAACTAACACCCAAAAAAGATGTCCTTTTCATCATAGGGGACAGGAATGCAAAAGTTGGAAGTCAAGAAACACTTGGAGTAATAGGCACATTTGGCCTTGGAGCACAGAATGAAGCAGGGCAAAGGCTAATAGAGTTTTTCCAAGAGAATGCACTGGTCATAGCAAACACCCTCTTCCAACAACACAAGAGAAGACTCTACACATGGACATCACCAGATGGCCAACACTGAAATCAGATTGATTATATTCTTTGCAGCCAAAGATGGAGAAGCTGTATACAGTTAGCAAAAACAAGACCAGGAGCTGACTGTGGCTCAGATCATGAACTCCTTATTGCCAGACATAAATTGAAGAAAGTAGGGAAAACCACGAGACCATTCAGATATGACCTAAATCAAATCCCTTATGATTATACAGTGGAAGTGAGAAATAGATTTAAGGGACTAGATCTGATAGACAGAGTACCTCTTGAAATATGGATGGAGGTTCGTGACATTGTACAGGAGACAGGGACCAAGACCATTCCCATGGAAAAGAAATGCAAAAAAGCAAAATGGCTGTCTGAGGAGGCCTTTCAAATAGCCGTGAAAAGAAGAGAAGCGAAAAGCAAAGGAGAAAAGGAAAAATATAAACATCTGAATGCTGAGTTCCAAAGAATAGCAAGGAGAGATAAGAAAGCCTTCCTCAGTGATCAATGCAAAGAAATAGAGGAAAACAACAGAACAGGAAAGACAAGAGATCTCTTCAAGAAAATTAGAGATACCAAGGGAACATTTCATGCAAAGATGGGCTCGATAAAGGACAGAAATGGTATGGACCTAACAGAAGCAGAAGATATTAAGAAGAGGTGGCAAGAATACACAGAAGAACTGTACAAAAAAGATCTTCATGACCAAGATAATCACGATGGTGTGATCACTCACCTAGAGCCAGACATCTTGGAATGTGAAGTCAAGTGGGCCTTAGAAAGCATCACTACGAACACAGCTAGTGGAGGTGATGGAATTCTGGTTGAGCTATTTCAAATCCTGAAAGATGATGCTGTGAAAGTGCTGCACTCAATATGCCAGCAAATTTGGAAAACTCAGCAGTGGCCACAAGAGTGGAAAAAGTCAGTCTTCTTCGCCATCCCAAAGAAAGGCAATGCCAAAGAATGCTCAAACTACCGCACAGTTGCACTCATCTCACATGCTAGTAAAGTCATGCTCAAAATTCTCCAAGCCAGCCTTCAGCAATACATGAACTGTGAACCTCCAGATGTTCAAGCCGGTTTTAGAAAAGGCAGAAGAACCAGAGATCAAATTGCCAACATCCGCTGGATTGTGGAAAAAGCAAGAGAATTCCAAAAACAGTGTAAGAGGGTTCCTTTTTCTCCATACCCTCTCCAGCATTTATTGTTTGTAGACTTTTGGATAGCAGCCATTCTGATTGGTGTGAGATGGTACCTCATTGTGGTTTTGATTTGCATTTCTCTGATAACGAGTGATGTTGAGCATCTTTTCATGCGTTTGTTAGCCATCTGTATGTCTTCTTTGGAGAAATGCAAAAAACCCATTTTTTGATTGGGTCATTTATTTTTCTGGAATTGAACTGCAGGAGTTGCTTGTATATTTTTGAGATTAATTCTTTGTCAGTTGCTTCGTTTGCTATTATTTTCTCCCATTCTGAAGGCTGTCTTTTCATCTTGCTTATGCAATCCCTATCAAGCTACCAATGGTAGTTGGTAGTGCAGAGAACTAGAACAAATAATTTCACAATTTGTATGGAAATACAAAAAACCTCAAATGGTCAAAGCAATCTTGAGAAAGAAAAATTGACCTGGAGGAATCAACCTGCCTGACTTCAGGCTATACTACAAAGCAACAGTCATCAAGACAGTATGGTGATGGCACAAAGACAGAAACATAGATCAATGGAACAAAATGGAAAGCCTAGAGATAAATCCACACACCTATGGACAACTTATCTTTGACAAAGGAGGCAAGAATATACAATGGAGAAAAGACAATCTTTTTAACAAGTGGTGCTGGGAAAACTGGTCAATCACTTGTAAAAGAATGAAACAAAAACACTTTCTAACACCATACACAAGAATAAACTCAAAATGGATTAAAGATCTAAATGTAAGACCAGAAACTATAAAACTCCTAGAGGAAAACATAGGCAAAACACTCTCTAACATAAATCATAGCAGGATCCTCTATGACCCACCTCCCATAGTAATGGAAATAAAAGCAAAAATAAACAAATGGGACCTAATTAAATGTACTGTACTTGTTTCTATATGTCTTTTTCTCACATTAAGTTTTAAGAGTGCTTAGCCGGGCAAATGTGTTCTTGCTTGGTAGCCTATCAAAGAACACACAGGAGATGGGAATGAGTTGTCCCTTTCCAGTTGTGCTGTGTTTTCTTCAGCACAGGTGAGTTCCTTCTGGGATGGGTAAATCCAATTAAACAATTACTAAGTCTTCACCTTACATTCTATATACAAATTATGTTTTTCATTTTTGTTCCTTGGTACATGTTTGCTAATAAATATTAAAAAGACTTTAAATCAACAGTTGAATTATTGAAATTAATTTACTCAAGCATTTCTCCGGTCTTACTATGTGCAAAGACTTTTGCTTTATGTTAAAAAAAATTTTTTGATGGAACCTTATATTTACCATCTTATATAAATATAATTAATCTTATATTTAAAGATAAGCAGTCCACCTACTAGGCAAATAACAGAAGTCTGTGAACATTGTCAAAGCAGCAAAATCTGGAAGCAATCCCAAAATTTATCAGTAGTATAATGGATAAATAAATTATAGAATATTCATACAATGAAATATTATTCATCAATTAAATGAATGAGTGCAAACTACTCATCAACGTGGATGAATCGCAAAATTATTTGGCTGAAATCATGGAAAAATATGTGCAGTATGATTCAATTAGTATGCCATTTAAGGTTTGGGGAAACTAAACAGTATAATAATGTTGAAGGATAGATATCTAAGTGGTGAAATAACAAAGAAAATCAAAGGGAATAAAAATTTAGAATAGAGGTTACCTGTATTTCAGAGGTAAAGGGGATATATTTGGCAAGGTACCTCTGAAGGGCTGATACCATCCTGTTTCCTAGGACTGGAGGAGAGATACTCATTTTACTATCATCTGAACTTTACAGATAGGTTTTATATACTTCTTTGTATGTATGATGTATTTCAAAGATTATTTTTAAAACAGAGGCTTAAAAAATAATTGAAAGGGAAGCCACTGAGGGATTTTTTTTCCTGCTTGTATATCTCAGTAATACTAACTCTATAAAACATAACTTAATAAACTCTCTACCTAAAAAGAACTTTCTCTAGGTTTTTATAAGTATTCAGATGTTATACAACATGTGGAAGGAATGTTGAGCAATGAAGAATATCTCTTCTCCATTTTTGACTTTAAGATAGCCACATCATGTTAAATAGGAGACCATATTTCTATTTAGGATAAATTTTAAAATAGACAATTTATTTACTCATCATACTATATACAACCATAATATCTGTTATAAGAGAGTAATCCATGCAATGCCAAACAAAATGAAGCCTCAAAACTTACTGGATGAGTCAATGACCCCATTATACAGATGATGAGACTCTGATACAGAGCCAGCAAGTATTAAAAAATATTAGTGTTTAAAAAATTATTAGAGCACATAATTGAGAGACCAGTTTTTCTTTTGTAGTGAGAAAAAGAAAAAAACTGATGTTTATATTTACCAAGGAAAATATAATAGAAATGGGATTGTTTTACCTGAAAAGAAACAAAAACTAAAAACCAAGAAGCAATTGATGGCTGGCCTCAGACCCATGAAGGATTTATATGGAGAACTTGAGCAGATGTTTCCTGTGTCTGGGGAAAAATGAACAAGAGACATTATATCTAAGTTGGACAGGGGTAGATATATATAAAGAAATATACACATGTGCATTAATGTTTGTTGTTTATAAATACATAAATCTGGAATGATATGTAACAATGGTTACTGGAATTTACTTCTGAGTAATAATATCATGAGAAAGTGAGACTTGGGATATGAACTTTCTATACTTCTGATTTTTTTAATTGATAATGCATTATTTTTTATTTTTCTAATTTAAATTATTAATAAATAAAAATTATAACAGGAAACATTTGGATTGGACAGCATGATGGCTCTTGAGTCTGTTATCCTTGTTTCTCTATTATCCCTCCAGTTGGAAATAAAGGGATTTTAACCATAAGCATTCTCTTAGTCTGGAAAAGGAAATGGGAAGCCACTCCAGTATTCTTGCCTGGAAAATCCCATAGACAAAGGAGCCTGACAGGCTACAGTCTATGGGATTGCAAAGAGTCGGACACAACTGAGCGACTTCACACATTGTGTTAGTCAAGCATGATTTAGTCGTAGAGATTCACTTGAGCGAGCTTAAGCAAGATTATTGCAGAGGACAGGAAGTACATCTGGGATAGTCAGGAAATGGAAAGTCAACAAAACTCTACAGCTCAAATGTTGTCTTTTTCCTACTCCACTGTGCTTATTTGCTTTACTCCTCTTTTTCTATATGTATAGAAATGGTGTCCTCCATCTCTGAGTCTACATTATTTTCCAAGACTAGCTTTTATAGCCAACTACCTAAAAATTCTAAATCAGGTTTTCAAATCCCTATTTGTCTCCCTAAAGTCAATCATCTATACCAGAGCTAACACTTTTCCAGTTCACAGGGATGGAGGGTGAGCTCTGAGAATGAGAAATAAGCAGGTTCTCTGAGTTGCAATGTGAGATAGAAAGGGAAGAAGAACATCTTTTCTAAAGGGTCCTAAATCACTGTAATGGCCTGCTATTGTTTAACTTTTGGGAGTATGCTATCTACTCCATATGGTCTAAGGTTCAACATCATATACATTTATTATACTTATCTATGATTTTTTGGTAATAGTGTGTTTGAATTTTCATCATACAATTTTATCCATGGGACTTTATACTGAGATTATTCAGAAAAGATACACTTAGAAGGATATGGACTGCTTTATAAATCAGAAGCATCTCTGCAAATTCCAAAGCCTGGGAGCAGCCTAGAAAACATAAAATGCCTTCAAGGAAGGTGCAAACAACAAAAATCACCTTGGGACAATAGAGGAAGATAGGAGGTCATCAAATCCAATAACATTTAATGGTAGTTATGTCCATGGAGATGATGCCAGTTCCCTCTAGCCAGACAGGCCTGCTGTTTTGCTAAATGTCTTAGGTGAAGAGACAGGCTGAAAACAGAAGTCATAACATGAGTTATATTCATGAAGATAATGGGTGCATTATCTACCCTTATGGTACAAAGTGAAAAGGAACTCAAAAGCCTCTTGATGAAAGTGAAAGAGGAGAGTGAAAAACTTGGCTTGAAGCTCAACATTCAGAAAACTAAGATCATGGCATCTGGTCCCATCACTTCATGGGAAATAGATGGAAAACAGTGGAAACAGTGTCAGACTTTATTTTTTGGGCTCCAAAATCACTGCAGATGCTGATTGCAGCCATGAAATTAAAAGACGCTTACTCCTTGGAAGGAAAGTTATGACCAACCTTGATAGTATATTAAAAGGCAGAGACATTACTTTGCAAACCAAGGTCCGTCTAGTCAAGGCTATGGTTTTTCCCATGGTCATGTATGGATGTGAGAGTTGGACTGTGAAGAAAGGTGATCGCCGAAGAATTGATGCTTTTTAACTGTGGTGTTGGAGAAGACTCTTGAGAATCCCTTGTACTGCAAGGAGATCCAACCAGTCCATTCTAAAGGAGATCAATCCTGGGTGTTCATTGGAAGGACTGATGCTAAAGCTGAAACTGCAATACTTTGGCCACCTCATGCGACGAGTTAACTCACTGGAAAAGACTCTGATGCTGGGAAAGGATGGGGGAGAGAGGAGATGGGGGCGACCGAGAATGAGATGGCTGGATGGCATCACCGACTCTGTGGACATGAGTTTGAGTGAACTCCGGGAGTTGGTGATGGACAGGGAGGCCTGGCCGTGCTGTGATTCATGGGGTCATGGAAAGTCGGACACGACTGAGCGACTGAACTGAACTGAACTGAATGTGTGCAAAATGAGCAAAATCCTTAAAATTGAAAAGTTCCATTGTTACATATATAGAGACAAATGCAAATCAGATCAAATTTTAAAAAAATGCCTTCTAAGGGGATAATTTTTACTGCTATGACTATGGAAGTGAATTTTATACTGCTTTGTTTCTCATCTTTGTTTCAAAGTACCGTAAATGAACTGGATATGTAACTGAACAAAAGATGGCTGAGATGTGGGGAATTTATTTACAATGAGAATATATCCATTGTGAATCATATCTTAATAGCTTGGCATTGTACATTTGATCATGCAAATTTTTTCTCAGGTAAGAAAGATAAGAAAAAGTCCAGACTAGGTCAAGGACTCTTTGAAAGCAAGCTATCTTAAATGCATTAATAAGGAATTCCAGAAATTGGTTCAGGTAATGAATGATTATAATCTAAACTAGAAGTGGTGTTTTTAATATTATCTATATTTGTCAGTTAATTTGATTGGTATAAGAAGGTAGAAGTATGCACCAATAGTTCTCTAAATGTACATATTCTGCACTACAGCTATAAATTCAAACTTTGCATAGGTATACCATCTTGAGGATGTGTGCTATTGGTAAGCCCCAAGTAAAATTTAGTAAGACATAATAGAGAATTCAGTGCATTTTAAAAATTATATCTGAACAGTCTATTTTAAACATGTTTCCTTGCATAAGAAATAACATCTTTACAATTAAAAACATATAAATTTAAACAAAATAATTTGTGGAGTAACCACTTGCCTTAATATAAGCTAGTGGTTCAATTTTCAGAGAATAATTCCTAGACCATCAGCGTAAGCACCACCTAGAAACGTTTTGGAAATACAAAATGTTAGGCCCTACCCAGACCTACTGGCTCAGAAACTCTGGGGGTAGGGCTCAGCAATTTTCAGATGCTTCACATTCACACTAAAGTTTGAACATCACAGCTCTTTTTTTTTTTTTTTTTTAACCATTCTACTCTAGTGACCTTCACTGAAAAAGGGGGAAAAAATCTAGGCCACTTTTACAAATGAATTCCCCATCAAAACACCTGCAAATGTACTTATAAGCCTTGATGGATTAATCATTCAGACTGGGATATAAAGATTAACCAAAACAATTGCACTTCAGCAGCCTTTAAGCATTACATTATTTTAGATAAAAGAAGGCAAGTTTCCATTTTTCAGGTGAAAAGTATTACAACAGTATTACAATAATTTTTCTTTTGCTATTGAAGATTCTAATTATGGCATTCTCTGTAGTCACAGCACTGCAGAAATGATACTCTGGTAATGACTGAGAATGTTTGTTTAATGAGGTTGTCTAATTCAGAACTTAAAATTGAAATTTGCGGAGTAAGTGTTTCCCTGACCGAAAGATTTTTATACTGGTATTTCATGTTCCAAAAGATCATTCTTTACTCATATTTCATTTTTCTCACCTTCATATTTTTCCCAAGCATGAAACTTCTGAGGACTTCAAAGGATGTTATAAATGCTAGTTAACGTAGGGAATTGATTACTATTGATTACTATTTTATGGCCTAATTACTTACTGTTTCTTTGTTGTACATCTCTCTCCATCCTTTGCAGCTCACCCTTGTTGGTCTACAGGAGCCCTTAGATGCTAGAAATATTGTCCAGGGATTCAGTCAGTTCAGTCGCTCAGTCGTGTCCGACTCTCAGAGACCCCATGAATCACAGCACGCCAGGCCTCCCTATCCATCACCAACTCCCAGAGTTCACTCAAACTCATGTCCACAGCGTCAGTGATGCCATCCAACCATCTCATTCTTGGTCGTCCCCTTCTCCTCCCGCCCCCAACCTTTCCCAGCATCAGAGTCTTTTCCAGTGAGTCAACTCGTCGCATGAGGTGGCCAAAGTATTGCAGTTTCAGCTTTAGCATCAGTCCTTCCAATGAACACCCAGGATTGATCTCCTTTAGAATGGACTGGTTGGATCTCCTTGCAGTACAAGGGACTCTCAAGAGTCTTCTCCAACACCACAGTTCAAAAGCTTCGGTGATCAGCTTTCTTCATAGTCCAACTCTCACATCCATACATGACCACGGGAAAAACCATAGCCTTGACTAGACGGACCTTGGTTGGCAAAGTAATGTCTCTGCTTTTTAATATATTATCAAGGTTGGTCATAACTTTCCTTCCAAGGAGTAAGCGTCTTTTAATTTCATGGCTGCAATCAGCATCTGCAGTGATTTTGGAGCCCAAAAAAATAAAGTCTGACACTGTTTCCACTGTTTTTCCATCTATTTCCCATGAAGTGATGGGACCAGATGCCATGATCTTTGTTTTCTGAATGTTGAGCTTCAAGCCAACCTTTTCACTCTCCTCTTTCACTTTCATCAAGAGGCTTTTGAGTTCCTCTTCACTTTCTGCCATAAAGGTAGTGTCATCTGCATATCTGAGATTATTGATATTTCTCCCAACAATCTTGATTCCAGCTTGTGCTTCTTCCAGCCCAGCGTTCCTCATGATGTACTCTGCATATAAGTTAAATAAGCAAGGTGACAATATACAGCCTTGACGTACTCCTTTTCCTATTTGGAACCAGTCTGTTGTTCCATGTACAGTTCTGACTGTTGCTTCCTGACCTGCATACAGGTTTCTCAAGAGGCAGGTCAGGTGGTCTGGTATTCCCATCTCTTTCAGAATGTTCCACAGTTTATTGTGATCCACACAGTCAAAGGCTTTGGCATAGTCAATGAAGCAGAAATAGATGTTTTTCTGGAACTCTCTTGCTTTCTCCATGATCCAGCAGATGTTGGCAATTTGATCTCTGGTGCCTCTGCCTTTTCTAAAACCTGCTTGAACATCTGGGAGTTCATGGTTCACATATTGCTGAAGCCTGGCTTGGAGAATTTTGAGCATGACTTTACTAGCATGTGAGATGAGTGCAATTGTGCGGTAGTTTGAGCATTCTTTGGCATTGCCTTTCTTAGGAATTAGAATGAAGACTGACCTTTTCGAGGCCTGTGGCCACTGCTGAGTTTTCCAAATTTGCTGGCATATTGAGTGCAGCACTTTCACAGCATCATCTTTCAGGATTTGAAATAGCTCAACTGGAATTCCATCACCTCCACTAGCTTTGTTCGTAGTGATGCTTTCTAAGGCCCACTTGACTTCACATTCCAAGATGTCTGGCTCTAGGTCAGTGATCATGTTATCGTGACTATCTTGCTCGTGAAGATCTTTTTTGTACAGTTCTTCTGTGTATTCTTGCCACCTCTTCTTCTGTGTATTCTTGCCACCTCTTCTTAATATCTTCTGCTTCTGTTAGGTCCATACCATTTCTGTCCTTTATCGCGCCCATCTTTGCATGAAATGTTCCCTTGGAATCTCTAATTTTCTTGAAGAGGTCTCTTGTTTTTCCTATTCTGTTGTTTTCCTCTATTTCTTTGCATTGATCACTGAGGAAGGCTTTCTTATCTCTCCTTGCTATTCTTTGGAACTCTGCATTCAGATGTTTATATCTTTCCTTTTCTCTTTTGCTTTTCGCTTCTCTTCTTTTCACAGCTATTTGTAAGGCCTCCTCAGACAGCCATTTTGCTTTTTTGCATTTCTTTTCCATGGGGATGGTCTTGGTCCTTGTCTCTGTACAATGTCATGAACCTCCGTCCAGAGTTCATCAGCCACTCTATCTATCAGATCTAGTCCCTTAAATCTATTTCTCACTTCCACTGTATAATCATAAGGGATTTGATTTAGGTCATACCTGAATGGTCTAGTGGTTTTCCCTACTTTCTTCAATTTAAGTCTGAATTTGGCAATAAGGAGTTCATGATCTGAGCCACAGTCAGCTCCTGGGATTGTCCAGGGATTAGTGAAGCTAATTATAAACTAAGAAACTAATCTGATTTACCAAAGATATTAACAAAAATTTTACAAGACTTTCAAAAAATCTATTTGGATAGATTTTTAGGCCTAATTGAGCTTTCCTGCAGACAGATGGCCATTTTAAAATAGCCTCATTTAAATTACATTATTCTGAAGGAAAGGTTTAAGTTCACCATCATTTATACAGAAAATAAATTATTATTTTGATTAGAAAGGAGAAAGACATTGAAAACAAAGGCAAGAAAACACAGCACACTTACATTTTTAAAAACACATATAAGTTGTGTAAAAAAAATTAGTCCTGTTCATTTACAAATATTTTCCCTTTTGGGTTTATAAATAGAATAAGAAATTTTCTTTTCATACAACTCTTTCTCTTGAGTATACATTCTCAATTATTTACTTTTGAAAGAAAATGTATATAAAATATAATGAGAAAAACCTTAGATATTACTGATTGAATTAAAAATTGATAACTAAAAATTATCTTTTATGTAATTTTTATGATGGATATAACTCAGCTGTAACACATCTAAAGATATACTCATTACAGCTATCCAGACTTGCAGCCAATCCTTCCCTGAAAGATAATCAAACATTTGAGGCCATTCATTCAGTACCAAATAATATATTTCTTAATCACTGATGGTAGTATTATTGTTGGATATAACAGCTTGGAGTTATTATAGCAGGATGTAATGCTATTATTATAATATTTAGTCAGAGATACAGGAATACTAGAATTTTGTCCCAGTATCTTATACACTTATTTAATCAATACATATTTATTGAACAGCTACTACTTGCCAGGTTCTGGGGACTTAGTAATGAACAAAACAAATCACATTTCTACTTTCATGAAATTGACATTCTACATGAAGTAAAAGATGATAAATATATAAAATAAATATTTAATGTAGCTAATGGCAAAAAGTGCTGAGACAAGAAAGTCAAGAGACAAGAAAGTAGGTGGAGTGTAAATGAACAGGGAAAACTATTCTTTTTTTTTTTTTAATAAGGTGGTCAGATTAGGATATGCTTTTCTGAGAAGGTGACAGTTGCAGAGAGCAAAAAATTAAGAAAGACAATTTTAATGAACACATGAGTTGAGCATAAGTGTTGAGTTAGCAAAGGGGAGTTGAAGATGATGAAGTATTAGGTAGCAAGGAACAAGATCATTAAGAGCTGTGTAAAACAAAGTATATCCTTTGAGTTTCATTCTGAGTGAGACAGAACACACTGAAGTGTTTAGAGCAAAACTGTGATATGGGTTTTTTTAATAATCACTCTGGCTGCTGTTTGAATGGCAAAACTGAAAGCAAAGGCATACATTGGAAGCTATTATGATAGTCCAGGCAAGAGGGGATAGACTTGGATTAAGATGGCAGAGGTAGATGGGGTGAAAATGATTACACTTGAATATATTTAAAGATAAAGCCAAGAGGATTTACTTATAAATTGATGTGGGATTTGAAAAAAAGAGAAGAATCAAGGATGACTCAGGGTTTGAGACCTGAGCACTAGAAAAATGAAAGCTCAGCAGAAAATATACTTAGGGCAGGAGCAAGAGAGGGTATTTTATTAGTAATAGAAATGTTGGCTTCTTGGAGGACTTACCACAACAATGAAGGAGAACATAGGAGGAAATAATCTGATAAAAGAGCAATGTCCAAAAGAATGAGGGCCATTCCCAACTTCAAGAGATGAGCAGGACATCTGTAGAATGAATATGGCCCATGCACAACAGAGCCCTCAGCACTGAGCATCCTCAGATGCAGGTCAGAGTTGGAGATAAGAAAAATGGACGACACCATATCTGGTGAAACTCAGGAATTATGATAAAACATCCCCAGAGATCCTTCAGAAATAACTGTGAGCAATTTTGCAGGAGACTGGAGGTTTTGCAATAGCAGATATAAGAAAGAGCTATCAAAACAAAGGTTAAAATTAAACATTTATTTCATTTAAATAGAGTGTGGGTAATCTTATTTACATGTTTCCTTGGTTTTAAAGATTTTTATAACCAAAAATGAGAAATTGCTGCCATTTTTCACTAGTGGAATGTTTCACAATTATTTTTGAATTTTATTATATAGAAACTAAAAGTTCTAAAGGGGCATTAAATGTCATTTAAAATGCCTACAACCTTTCTTTCCATGTGATGTTATCAATAAAAGTTATAGACAACTATCAATACAATTTTCAACACTAATAAGAAACAAATTGGATTTCTATGTGATATTACTTTTTTGATATTTCTTATGTATGCTATTTGTGATCTTCTAGAATCAGCTATATAAATGTAGTTTACCAGCAGCTTCATTTGAGATAAATATTTTCAAAGATATATTACATTTTTATGTGGACAGGATACACAGTGCCTGCTGCAACTGATGTTTTAAATCACTACAAATGTAGTGAAAGAGGGATATGAGGCTCTTCATATCATATCTAAGAATACAAACACCTCTTTTCTGAATATATAATAACAACTGTCCATAAGAGCTGATCATTATTTATGTAATAGAAAAGATGCGTTTGGCTTTTGTGCTACACACAGCTATTTTTCTCAATTATTCTTGCCATTTCACTCACTATACCAAGAATGACCTCACAGATAAGAAACAATCACCATTTTCTTCCAGGAACAAAGTGAGAATTATTTTGTTTCACGATGTGATTTTTCTTTCACAGTTCTGAAAGCCTTGTTGGTGTGTAGGAGTTATTTCTTAAGATCATCTTCACACCAAGGACAGAGTTAAAAAGAGAGAAACCATCAATATGGTTTTCATATTTTACATAGAAAGATATTTTTCTTTCTTACCTTTTACATAGAAAGAGAGCTATTTTCATATTTTAATGGAGCACTGAAGAGACATTAAGATCCAAATGTTTAGGAACAGTTTTAAGATCATAACTGACAGAGTCCCAAATAGAAGACTGAGTTTCATTTGATAGAAAAAGTGAACCCTATGACTTAGGTGGGGAGGACAGATTTACTGCAAAGCTTTTCTATTTACAGCAACCTTATGACAATTAGGAACAGTTAGGAACTAAAGTATATTAAAAGCCACTGCTTATGTGTTTACCCTGGATCATATGCTGTTGAGCTTGTCATTGTGAAAAGGAATATAAGGAATTACTTCTACAAAATCTCTAATTAACCCAAGGGACTTTCCACTGAGTTTACAGCCTAACAAGGATTCTAAATGGATTTAAAAGGTAAGCAAATGTAGCTGCTGCGTTTTCATGAATAACTCTCAAGGGTTGCAACTGACATGAAATAAGAGTATCATTTCTCCTTTCCATATACTAGCACTGCTTCTGTGATGTGGGGAGAATTTCAGTCAGATACAAGTAAAACATTCCTTGAGTCCAAGTTGGAACATAATCTCCATTATCGTAGGGAGCCAATCGATCTTGTTCATCACTATATCTTTAGCACCTGCCACAGTGTCTGAGCTCAGCGAATATATTCAATATATGTTTGAGCCTGTTTGGAAACCATACATAGTATATGTACAATAACAATGAGTTGCTATGATGTATGCATTTCTTTGATGGCTCAGATGGTAAAGAATCTGCCTACAAGGCAGGAGACCAAGGTTCAGTCCCTGGGTTAGGAAGATACCTTGAAGAAGGGATCTTCTCCAAATTTGGCCTTGGAATACAGAATGAAGCAGGACAAAGGCTAATAGAGTTTTGCCACGAGAATGCGCGGGTCATAGCAAACACCCTCTTCCAACAACACAAGAGAAGACTCTATGCATGGACATCACCAGATGGCCAACACCGAAATCAGATTGATTATATTCTTTGCAGCCAAATATGGAGAAGCTTTATACAGTGAGCAAAACAAGAGTGGGAGCTGACTGTGGCTCAGATCATGAACTCCTTAATGACAAATTCAGACTTAAATTGAAGAAGGTGGGGAAAACCACTAGACCATTCAGGTATACCTAAATCATATCCCTATGATTATACAGTGGAAGTGAGAAATAGATTTAAGGGACTAGATCTGATAGACAAAGTGCCTGATGAACTATGGACTGAGGTTCATGACATTGCACAGGAGACATGGATCAAGACCATCCCCAAGAAAAAAAAAGGCAAAATGGCTGTCTGAGGAGGCCTTACAAATAGCCGTGAAAAGAAGAGAAGCGAAAAGCAAAGGAGAAAAGGAAAGATATAAGCATCTGAATGCTGAGTTCCAAAGAATAGCAAGGAGAGATAAGAAAGCCTTCCTCAGTGATCAATGCAAAGAAATAGAGGAAAACAATAGAATGGGAACACTAGAGATCTCTTCAAGAAAATTAGAGATACCAAAGGAACATTTCATGCAAAGATGGACTCGATAAAGGACAGAAATGGTATGGACCTAACAGAAGCAGAAGATATTAAGAAGAGGTGGCAAGAATACACAGAATAACTGTACAAAAAAGATTTTCACGACCAAGATAATCACGATAGTGTGATCACTCACCTAGAACCAGGAATCCTGGAATGTGAAGTCAAGTGGGCCTTAGGAAGCATCACTATGAACAAAGCTAGTGGAGGTGATGGAATTCCAGTTGAGCTATTTCAGATCCTAAAAGATGATGCTGCACTCAATATGCCAGCAAATTTGGAAAACTCAGCAGTGGCCACAGGACTGGAAAAGGTCAGTCTTCATTCCAGTCCCAAAGAAAGGCAATGCCAAAGAATGCTCAAACTACCGCACAATTGCACTCGTCTCACATGCTAGTAAAGTCATGTTCAAAATTCTCCAAACCAGGCTTCAGCAGTACCTGAACTGTGAACTTCCAGATGTTCAAGCTGGTTTCAGAAAAGGTAGAGGAACTAGAGATCAAATTGCCAACATCCACTGGATCATGGAAAAAGCAAGAGAGCTCCAGAAAAACATCTATTTCTGCTTCATTGACTATGCCAAAGCCTTTGACTGTGTGCATCACAATAAACTGTGGAAAATTCTGAAGGAGATGATAATACCAGACCACCTGACCTGCCTCTTGAGAAACCTGTATGCAGGTCAGGAAGCAACAGTTAGAACTGGACATGAAACAACAGACTGGTTCCAAATAGGAAAAGGAGTATGTCAAGGCTGTATACTGTCACCCTACTTGTTTAACTTATATGCAGAGTACATCATGAGAAATGCTGGGCTGGAAGAAGCACAAGCTGGAATCAAGATTGCCAGAAGATATATCAATAACCTCAGATATGCAGATGACACCACCCTTATGGCACAAAGTGAAGAAGAACCAAAGAGCCTCTTGATGAAATAGAAAGAGGAGAGTGAAAAAGTTGGCTTAAAGCTCAACATTCAGAAAACTAAGATCATGGCATCAGATCCCATCGCTTCATGGCAAATAGATGGGGAAACAGTGGAAACAGTGGCTGACTTTATTTTTCTGGGCTCCAAAATCACTGCAGATTGTGATTGCAGCCATGGAAATAAAAGACGCTTACTCCTTGGAAAGAAAGTTATGACCAACCTAGATAGCATATTAAAAAGCAAAGACATTACTTTGCTAACAAAGGTCCGTCTAGTCAAGGCTAAGATTTTTCCAGTAGTCATGTATGGATCTGAGAGTTGGACTATAAAGAAAGCTGAGGGTGGAAGAATTGATGCTTTTGAACTGTGGTGTTGGAGAAGACTCTTGAGAGTCCCTTGGACTGCAAGGAGATCCAACCAGTCCATCCTAAAGGAGATCAGTCCTGGGTGTTTATTGGAAGGACTGATTTTGAAGCTGAAACTCCAATACTTTGGCCACCTGATGCAAAGAGCTGACTCATTGGAAAAGATCCTGATGCTGGGAAAGATTGAAGGCTGGAGGAGAAGGGGACGACAAAGGATGAGATGGTTGGATGGCATCACCAACTCAATGGACATGAGTTCGGATGAACTCCGAGAGTTGGTGATGGACAGGGAGGCCTGGCGTGCTGTGGTTCATGGGGTCACATAGCGTTGGACACAACTGAGCAACTGAACTGTACTGAACTGAACCCATTCCAGTATTCTTGACTAGAGAATTCCATGGACAGAGGATCCTGGCAGGATACAGTCCATGGGGTTGCAAAGACTCAGATATGACTGAGCAACTAACACTACTATTTTCACACATGTACTCCCTAATGTTTGGGAGTGAGCAAAAAGGGAAGATTATCTGCAAGTGTTGTATAACAAGATATACAAGAGTATATCTTGTATAACTCTTCAGGGCCAGTTAAAGAACTTTCTATTATCTCATTTGAAAGGTTAAATTAATTACAGGAAAAGCTATTATCTATAGTTTAAATCTTTGAGCCTGTACCATGCACTGTTGATGCCCCAATCATATCCCCTTGGGTTTTTACCAATAAAGTCCCCTCTACTCTCCAGCTGCCAGTATCTGTATCTCTTTGGCCAAGGGCTGATCTGACTGACCATACCAGGGCTAGCTTCTTGGCGGTATGACCAGTACAGTCTTACAGTTTTCTATACTCAGGTGGGGGCCTTATGCTTGGAGAATTAAAATTCTCAGCTGTTGCTCTATTGAAATTCTTAGTAAGTTTGTGTTCTATAAGTGAAGTCCAGTGGGGCAGTAGAACATGTACAGGGTTTGGAGCCTCCACTCATATGCACTCCCTCTCCCCTGGCCTGACCCAGTGACTTCTGCCTCTTTCTGCCTTTGACCAAGGAGCTAGACACAAGTTGGGTGAGAATCAGGATCAAGCACATGCATACAGCACATTCTATGTGCCCAGTGATGGGATGGGTTGGAGCATGGGACAACTTGTGAGCATCTGCAGTTGCCCTGTGAGTATCCCTCTACCAGAGTGATATATTAAATAAATAGCAAGCTCTCACGCAAACTCGCTCACATACACACACATGCATGCACATGTGCAGAGAAAGAGACAAAAAGAGAGGGCTTTTCCTGGATTTTTGAGCCAAGAGCTCCACATTCTCATTTTGCTTTGGACCATGCAAGTCCAATAGTTGATTCAGTGGAACTCTCTCTGCCCCCAGACATGGCCGACCAGCAGTGCCAGAGAATGAATATCTACCCCACCCTTAATTCAAGGATGAGTGTTGGAGCTGGTGGGAGGATGTGTGTTCTACAATGGCTCCAGAGGTCTCCAGCAGGATTCAGCTCCTTTTATCATGTTGTAATTTGATAAAGTGCTCTTTTTTCTTTTCCCTTTTGGCCATGTGGCCTGTGGGATCTTCATTCCCAACCAGGGGAAGAACCGCATTCCCTGAGTTGGAGTACGGAGTCTTAATGACTGAACCATCAGGGAAGTCCTACTGACTGATAAGGCACTCTTGGCCACCTTTCCTTCTCTGCCTCACTTTTCCCCTGGTGCTTCCTAAGATTATCTTCCAAATATACCTCTTGGATTTGAATCCTTGAGTATGTGCCTGGAGACACTCAAAGTAACAGTGATTCAAAAGCCAATATTTGAGATATTTCTAATATCTTTTACTAACTGAAAAACAAGTATCTCCCAGAGAGTGGGGTCCTTTCTTCCACAGGCTTCTCTGTAATTCAGAGGCTTTGGGGTTTGTATTTTTGTGTACCTTTTACTATCCAGGATGTATAACCAAACAATCATTTCTCCTGTGTTTATTTCCTCCTTCTCCAGTTTGAATGCAAAGGGCTCTAGATCTCTAAGGATTCCTCCTCATTCTATAACTCTATGACTCTCCTGGCCTCTTTTGAAAAGAAAAAGTTGTTCTGTACTTGTTACCACAACATACAATAATTTTCTGTGGATTTCTGAATTCTGCTATAGTGGTGTTTGATTTTGTTAAATATGACCCTCACTGACAAAAATTATACAATGTATTTATCATCATTTGTTCTGAAAAACAAATATATTTATTGAGATATATATAAAACATATATTTTATTTTGAAACAAATATTTCAACTGAATCTGAAAATGTAGCTTCAACATTTCTTTCCAGATTTGGGAAGGAAATTGAAAATGGTGGAAAGGTATGGAATTTTTTAAGAGCAAAATATGTTTTATATTTAATTTATTTCTAAAGTTTTAAATCTTTATTTTAAAATTTTATTTTTATACCATGAATCAATGATGATGATAACGATTCTGGCAGTGCTGCTTTCTGCTGACATGAAAGCAAGAGAGTTAAAAGAAGGTGCTATCAGTGTATTGGTCAAACCCCACATTTTCAGAATGCCTTGGAGAAAAAAATATGACACTGAAAATTAGTAGTTAATTTCCACCTGCTCCCTCTTCTCTCCAATGATTCATGAACGCTTGGACAAAGCTGGTTGTAATCACTGATTTTTTTAAAAAAAGGTCCCTTCCCTTGCCACATCTGAGACCTAATAGATGCAGGATGGAAAAAACCAAACTTGCTAAGGGAAATTCCAGATTATCTCCCAACATAATGACCTTATGCAGACCTCATCCCCTCTAGGAATAACCCTGACTAATAAGCCTCTTGACTTTGAGGTACCTGCTTAACCTATCTCCTGTGACTTTTCAGTTCTAACTATTCTCTAACCTAGCCGTGTCTCAATTCCTTGTCCTAGTGAAAAGTTCATTCATGTGTTCATTATTTTAACAAAATACTAATTGGTAACATACAGTGAGATTCAGTGATCTGTAACTCAAGTACAACTGTGGCTGCAGAATGGCAGCGTCAGTATCACCTAAGGAGTCTGTTAGGAAAACAAATTTCTAGTCCTCACTGCAGACCAAATGAGTTAGAATCCCTGCATCCAGGGATCCATGTTGTAACTACCTGACCAGGTGATTCCTATGCAGCTATAGTTTGAGAAGCATTGGTCTTGGTCTGGATTTGGGCCCAATGATTGAAGTTCTAATAAATTTTCAGGTGATGTTGATTCTGCTAGTCCAGGGACCACACTTGAAGAAACATTGATTGAGAGGTTCAAGTTATTTCTGCTATCTAACAAATGCCTGTCTCAATTATAGAGCTTTAACCTCTGCTTTGTCCAAACTAAATTCAATTTTACTGTGAATGTTTCAGCCCCAACTTGCCAACTCACATCTTTGGTAGCAATTAGAGACAGTTGCCACTTTACCCTATTAATATTATATTCTCATTATTGTTTCACTTGCTTTATCTGAAAAGCTTATAGCATGTTCAACAAAGCACAAAATTAAAATCAGATTCTGTGAGTATAAACTAAAGATCTACCATATTATCTGTATAATTTTGAATTAGTGACTTGCCATTTCTGAAGCCTATTTTCTTAACTGCACAATAGAGATGAGATGGATTGGAAGAGATTATGCACTTGAAAAAATCTAGCAGAAGGTCTGGTATATAGTAGATGCTCAATAAATGTTATTTAAATTTTTATATCACACCTTCTAAAGCCAGATAATGACATATGTTAAATTCATTCAACTTTTCAATCTTGTTTATGTCTGCAGAATGCATTTAGTTTCTTTTAAAAATGGATTCAACTTTATTGTCTACATTTTACTCTGTTTTGGTGACCTCTAGGAAACACAAAAATACTAATTTTCCTTTGATTTTTAAAAATACCTTTAATTTTAAAAGTATAGCAGCCTATAATAGAATGTTATTTATATAATAGACTGTACTAGTTCTAATATTCAGTTTCTGGTATTTCCTTGCCATTTGATGTCAAATAAAAGTCATAGCAAAATGTACCCTAAAATATCTCATTAGGAGAAACAACTTCAACATTGACTAAACCTTTCATCCAAGCACCTGAAATCCCTTTATAGGCATTGGTTAATTCAGTTTTAAAATACCTCCATCAGGAGAGGAAGAATTAGGAACACATGGACTAGAACCACATTAGCTAGTTAAGAAATCGGGGCTCATACTTGATCTATCAGAGTAAACTGCAAAGATTACAATATAGTCTGTTCAGTTCCATTATTTAATGCTGGACTGGATGAAGCACAAGCTGAAATCAAGATTCCCAGGAGAAATATTAATAACTTCAGATACGCAGATGACACAACCGTTATGACAGAAAGTGAAGAACTAAAGAACCTCTTGATGAAAGTAAAAGAGGAGAGTGAAAAAGTTGGTTTAAAACTCAACATTCAGGAATCTAAGATTATGGCATCTGGTCCCATCACTTCATGGCAAATAGATGGGGAAACAATGGAAACAGTGACAGAATTTATTTTGGAGGGCTCCAAAATAATTGCAGATGGTGACTGCAGCCATGAAATTAAAAGACTCTTGCTCTTTGGAAGAAAAATTATGACCAACCTAGACAGCATATTGAAAAGCAGACATTACCAACAAAGGTCCATCTAGTTAAAGCTATGGTTTTTCCAGTAGTCATGTATGGATGTGAGAGTTGGACTGTAAAGAAAGCTTACCGCCGAAGAACTAATGCTTTTGAACTGTGGTGTTGGAGAAGACTCTTGAGAGTCCCTTGAACTACAAGGAGAGCCAACCAGTCCATCCTAAAGGAAATCAGTCCTGAATATTCATTGGAAGGACTGATGCTAAAGCTGAAACTCCAGTACTTTGGCCATCTGATGCGGAGAACCAACTCATTGGAAAAGATCCTAATGTGGGAAAGATTGAAGGTAGGTGAAGAAGGGGATGACTATAGGGCGCATGGCTAAAAAAGGACACATGGCAATGGTGCACCCATAAAGATGGCGCCTGACGGATGTCAGGAGGGCGCGGCCCCAGATAATCACAGAAAATTGTGATTGGCCCCTGAACACTTCCCCTTGCGTGAACAGTGCATGATCACCCTAGACCTCTGTTGTGACGTCAGCGCGTGATGACCTGACCCTTAATATGATTGGAGCCCACTGCAGAAAGTCCCTTGCAAAATCCCCATGCTTGCCTTAATATACGGAGGGCTTGTAACAATAAAGCGGAACTGCCTTGACAGAACCCCCACTGCGTCTGAGTGTCCTTCTCCGGGGAGAAGGGCTGCGGGGCAGGCAGGCCCACTCACCCTTCCCCTGGGGTTTCTTCCCCACCGCTCCGGTGCGGGGAGGCAAAACGGGCTGCACATCCAAGGCCGAGGATTCACCAACGCCTTGCTCTCCCCTGCGCGTCACTGGAGGAGAAGCAAGGGGACCCCACAGATGACAGAGGATGAGATGGTTGCATGGCATCACTGACTCGATGGACATAAGTTTGAGTAGGCTCTGGGAGTTGGTGATGGACAGGGAAGGCTGGCGTGCTGCAATCCGTGGAGTCGCAAAGAGTTGGACATGACTGAGCGACTGAACTGATGGAACCCTAATTTAAAAATAGTTTTAAAATCAGATTTCCATAAAAGCAATGCATGCATATGCTTACGAAAATCAAATAGGACCAAAAGAGTTATCAGGAATATAAAAAATTTCCTTCTCTACATTTCCCCAATCCCAGGTCCTGTTCCCTAGAGGCAACCTCTCTTTAACTACTAGTTCCTGTATTTATAAGTAGTATGTTTATATTGCTATTCTTGATTTACCAATGTTACACACTATTTATGCCATTCTATGATGGCATCTGGGCCCATCGCTTCATGGGAAATAGATGGAAAAACAGTGGAGACAGTGTCACACTTTATTTTTTTGGGCTCCAAAATCACTGCAGATGCTGATTGCAGCCATGAAATTAAAAGACGTTTGCTCCTTGGAAGGAAAGTTATGACCAACCTAGATAGTATATTAAAAAGCAGAGACATTACTTTGCCAACCAAGGTCCGTCTAGTCAAGGCAATGGTTTCTCCCGTGGTCATGTATGGATGTGAGAGTTGGACTGTGAGGAAGGCTGATCGCCGAAGAATCGATGCTTTTGAACTGTGGTGTTGGAGAAGACTCTTGAGAGTCCCTTATACTGCAAGGAGATCCAACCAGTCCATTCTAAAGGAGATCAATCCTGGATGTTCATTGGAGGGACTGATGCTAAAGCTGAAACTGCAATACTTTGGCCACCTCATGCGTCGAGTTGACTCACTGGAAAAGACTCTGATACTGGGAAAGGTTGGGGGCGGGAGGAGAAGGGGACGACGGAGAATGAGATGGCTGGATGGCATCACCGACTCTGTGGACGTGAGTTTGAGTGTACTCCGGGAGTTGGTGATGGACAGGGAGGCCTGGCGTGCTGTGATTCATGGGGTCGCAGAGAGTCGGACACGACTGAGCGACTGAACTGAACTAATGATAAATGAGAATTTGGCTATTTCAACACAACTACCACCACCCCTCTTCCATTCCTCCCACTAGAACTATGTCAATTTTAATTAAATAATCTAATCAAGTTTAGAGTATTTTGAGTATATATAGATGTTCACTGCAGAGTCAGGTAGTGGTATTATCCGTCAGTTTCACTATGTTTACATTTTCCTTCCTACTCAGTGTTTAAGTTTTGTTCCTAGAATTCCTAATTATTTTACTTTATTCTTGCAGGTTCTTCTTATAACCATCTTCCCTACTCTCTCTCCTAGCCTTACTACAGCAAGTTTCCATCTCAACTTTCTGCTTCCACTGGGGCTGCTGCCCTTACCCAGCCCCTATATCAATAAATTGCAAAAATTTCCTTCCAGTGAGTAAATTAGAAAATGGCAACTCACCCTGGCTGAACCAATCAGGTTAAAGCAAGCCTGAAGGGCACAGACTTAGGTGAACAAGGATGGCTTTCAGTCTCCATTTGCACCCCAGGGCCAGAAACTGTTACCCACATAGTACTACCTGGATAATAATACATTGGAGACCTGAAAAGGTGGATCCCCAGCTGCACCTTGGGTTTAGACATACTTTGTTGGAATCTTCCAATGTATTAAAATGTATTAGAATTAATTTAATTAATTAAATTAATATTTGACAATATGCTTTGTTAGTGAGACCATAGCTAAACAGTTATCCTCATACATTGTTAGTGAGAAAGCGAAAAAGAAATCACACAATCCTCACAGAGAAGAATTTGACAAATTCTAATGCTGATTGCAGCCATGAAATTAAAAGACGCTTGCTCCTTGGAAGGAAAGTTATGACCAACCTTGATAGTATATTAAAAAGCAGAGACATTACTTTGCCAACCAAGGTCCATCTAGTCAAGGCTATGGTTTTTCCCGTGGTCATGTATGGATGTGAGAGTTGGACTGTGAAGAAAGCTGATCGTCGAAGAATCGATGCTTTTGAACTGTGGTGTTGGAGAAGACTCTTGAGAGTCCCTTATACTGCAAGGAGATCCAACCAGTCCATTCTAAAGGAGATCAATCCTGGATGTTCACTGGAGGGACTGATGCTAAAGCTGAAACTGCAATACTTTGGTCACCTCATGCGATGAGTTGACTCACTGGAAAAGACTCTGGTGCTGGGAAAGGTTGGGGGCGGGAGGAGAAGGGGACGACAGAGAATGAGATGGCTGGATGGCATCACCGACTCTGTGGACATGAGTTTGAGTGTACTCCGGGAGTTGGTGATGGACAGGGAGGCCTGGCATGCTGTGATTCATGGGGTCGCGGAGAGTCGGACACGACTGAGCGACTAAAATGAACTGAAGTGAACTGAATGCAGTTACATATGTATTTATCCTGTGACACATAAATTCCAATTCTAGGTATCTGTTGTAAAGATTTACTGCCAAAAATTCAAAATGACTTGTGTCCAAGGCTATACTTTAAGAATATGTTTTACAATAGAAGTAAGCTGGAAAAAACAAACTTCTATTAATAGTAGAGTGGCTGAATAAACAAGCGTTGGCAAACATTTTCTTCTTTTTAAAAAATATTTATTTATTTATTTTTGACTGTGCTGGGCCTTTGCTGCTCAAGCTTTTCTAGTTGTGGCAAGTGGGAACTACTTTTTGTTAGAGTGCAGAGTCTTCTCATTGAGGTGGCTTCTCTTGTTGCAGAGCACGGGCTCTAGAACGCATGGGCTTCAGTAGTTGCAGCATGTGGGCTCAATTGTGGTTCCCAGGCTCTAGAGCACAGACTCAGACTCAATAGTTAGGGTACTCAGGCTTAGTTGCTCTGCAGCATGCAGGATCTTCCCAAATCAGGTATTGAACCTGTGTCTCTTGCATTGGCAGGTGGATTCTTTACCACTGAGCCACCAGGGAAGCCCAAATATTTTCTATAAAAGGCCAAATAGTTAATAATTTGGGCTTCATGAGCATATAGTCTCTGCGGCAATACTCAACTCTGCCATCATAGTACAAAAGCAGCTATAGACAATAAATGAGTGTATCTATGTTTCAATAAAACTATTTATGGACACTGAAATTTGACTTTGTATAACTTTTGTGCCACAAAATATTCTTCTTTTGTTCTCAGCCACTTAAAAACATAAAAGTCATTCTAGGCTTGAAGTCCACATAAAAACAGACAGCAGGGTAGATTTGGCTCTCAGACTGTAGTTTGTCAGTCCTGGGGAAAACCATAGTGTATACCAATGTTATCCTAGCAGTTAGATAAAGAACTGAGGAAAAATACCTATATTATGATATGGATTCAAACTGTGTTAAGTGAAAAAACAAGGGGCAGACTGGTGTTTATTGTATGCTATTGTTTGTGTAAGAAATTGAAAGAAATATGAGTACATATGTATAATGTTTATATTTTCAAAAAGAAATGATGGAAAGATAAACCAAAATCTAGCTACAGCAGTTACTTAAAAGGGGAGGGACAAAACAGGGTGATAGGGATAGAAACAAGAGCAAGACTTCTGTGAATATAACTTATTGCTTTAACTTTGAAATATAGTTTTGACATAATTAACAAAACAAAGTCGCAAAGAAAAAAAAAAGATTTATTTACCCACTTTTAGAATTTAAATTTCCTTTCTCTTGAGATATCGAAAGCTCTGTCTGGCCTCATTGAGTCTACCTTCCCACATGGCAGCAGTCTGAGGAAGCCATGTTTTAGCAACTTTCTTTTCAGTAAGACATATATTCTGCGTAGGTATTGAAGTTTGCAACTTCTGCCCTAGGAAAAGCAAATGAATTAAGATTTGATGCTTAGCAGGGTGGTAATAGAAAACTATTCATATTTTGAGCACAGGCATGCAATGATAAAAGTAGTATTTCAGGAAGATTAATCGCTCAGTGTTGCACGCAGTGATTAGCAGTGGTATCTAGAGCCTGATTCCAGAAAATCAGGAGATAGAGACAGGTTTCTGAAGGTCCTGTCCAGGGGCATGTCCCACTGAGACGCACTTGACGCAGCCCTAGGCATGGATCCCACAGGCCTGCAGCATCAAATATAGATCATCATTGCCATTCAGGTGAAGCTCAGGCCTCAAAGCCTAGACCACCCTCATACTCACCTCCTGGGCCCCAAGGGCCTGCTGAAGCCAGCTGCTTGACCACCTCCTCAGCAGGAGCCATGGTTGAGTTTGGGAAGGAGCTGCTTTCCTGGGACTAGGGAACTGGTGTGCCCGTCAGTCAGGCCATGCTTGTTAGAACTTCTGGATGGCCACATGGCTCCAGGTCGGGCAACATTCTGTGGCTGAGTTGGGGCATTGGGGTGACCAGCCTCAGGTGCCTAGGTGGTCAGTAGAGGGCAGCCACCCATGCCTCACCTTTCTCCATCCTGCACTCAGTGCTTTGCAGAGATGCGAGCAGGGGTGGGAGGTGACTTGGGGTGGGGGACTGAGCCTGCAGCTGTGGAGCTGCCCAGGTATTGTGCTTCACGACTAAGGCTCCCTTGCCTCGCCCTCTGGGAGCACACCCACTGCCCTGAAATCACAGCTGTATCACTGGAGGTGTCTGGGGAGTCAAGTGTCCCTTCTCAGAGCCAGAGGACAGGTCACTGTGCAGGGAGCAGCCTCAGAAAACCTCTATAAGGTGCCTCAAGCATCATGCCCATCCTCTGGCAGACTCAGGGTCAGATCTTGAACTCAGGCCAGTGGGTGTGGATGGAACTTTATTTTAATAAAAAGACCAGTGGCATGTCTCTGGAGGGTGGCAGGAGAGCAGCACCAAGGTGTGGAAAAAAAAAAAAAAAACAGTTTTGCTTTAAAAAAAAGAATTGCCCAAGCTCTCTAGGGATAGGTGCTGGACCTGATCCATTTCTCCTGTCCTGCACAGCATCCTTCCTCTCACAGCACGTTAACTTATGCCAATTGATTCAGTTCTGTGTATCCTTGGCCCATGTCAACAAAAAAGCAACTATGTTAAAATAGGACGATTTCTGCAGGCTCTTCCAGCTCTAAGATTCTATCAGCAAGAGAACTGCGTTTCCATGCATGGGAGGGGGTGTGGGGAAGAGGTAGTAGTATTTAGCTTCGATGCCACCTCCCACTCCTGTCCTTTAACTATAAAGGAAACCAGGAAATAGAATATATTTGATCCAGCATGCATATGAAAATTAGATTATAGCTGGTCCCAAAAAGCAACTTCTAGGGTCACCCTGGATGTCTCTGCAGACATTGGGAGGCTCTCCTGAAGTCTCATCTTTTATGGGTAGACTAACTTACCACCTCTCACCTTACACCCAATTACTTCCTTAGGAGTAGGGTTTTTAGTTAACAAAATGCATACACTGGCATAAATACTCAGTCTTAAAACTCTACTTGTTTCCAGAGCATTCATGCTGTAAATAGCCATCATTACTACTTTGCGTGTGTATAGTTTTTAGATAATTTCTTTTGTACAAATTAAATAGCTTCATCATGGCTGTCTTACTTCTCTGGATGAGGATGACGAGATCTCATTTTCCTTTCAGCTTGGGAGAAAGATCCTGGAGAAGCTTTAGAAAGATTGGTAAATCAGTCTTTCTTTCACATTTCCTCAAAAAACTCCATGGCTTATCTTCCCCATCATATGAGAAAGATTCTTTTTCAATATACTTTCCAGTTTTGAGAGAAACAAACTGCCCAGAGCTGAATTGCTATCCTGTGGCTAACAGGCAATTTCTGGCTTCTAACTTCTGGCTCTAACTTCTATAGGTACCTCTTTGAATTGTGAAGATTAGTGACACAGTAGATCACTGTGGGCTGTCCTGCCTTATGAGAAGACCTTTGGGTACACGTGCTTTCCTCTTTATTCCCTGAGTCAACGACCACATGCAGCAGGAATTCTTAAGAACAAAGACATGCCTTACACATCAAGTATTATAATTTTTGTATAGTGTAACAAGAAATCCAGTATCCTATAGAGAAAATAAAATTGGAGGTACAATCCTTGAATATTTATAAACCACTCTTATTTTTTATATTTCAAGGTAATAACCACAGCCAGCTAAACAGGTAACTTAGGAGCCTCAAAAACATCAATCAGTCAGTTTCATAGTTGACATCACCGCCTTTTTTGGGGACCACGTTATATGAGGTAGAAGGTGCCCCTGCTCTCACTAGGGCAGATGAAGAGAGGTGGATAAAGAGGATAAGGGTGAGCCAGCCTATTCTCCATGGAAGAGCAGAGAAAGGAGAATCAGTGAATACTCCCTCTTCCACCTCTTTCCCAGATGCCTCTTACTATTTTTGCATTATATATCTTTCCTTCTAAACTTGGACTGTTTGCATGGATCAACAAAAAGATGTCTCTAACCTTGCCAATGATGTTGAATTTTCAAGAACTGCTTGATACCACTTCCTCTGGACCAGATTTTTAGACTTGGGATCTGAAACTTTGCTTTCTAAATTGCTCTTTTCCTCTTCTCTCTCTACCATTTTTCTACCTCCCAATGTATAGAAGAAATATATGAAAAAAAAAAAGGAATATATTCATTACAAGCATTTTCTATTCTTTGATTTTATTCATTTGTTCATTTAACAAATACTCTTTGAATGCATCTATATATTAGCTAAGTGCTGGGTATGTATGTAGTAGTCAGTCAAATAGACTAGGTTATAATGAAGCTTATACTTTTGTGACCTTAAATCAAATAAATATTTGCCATATAAAGAAATAACCAGGGATAACTAATATAGAATGGAAGGTCAGCAAAGTCTTCTCTGAAGGAATAACACATATGAACATCATATGAACAGTAATATCATATGAAATATGAAAAATATTTGATGATGATTCTAAATAAATTAATCTCCTATCTTATGAAATAAAAATATTTACATATTTGTGAAATAAATGTAATGGAAAATTCAAACATTTATTTGTGAGTAAAGGTCTATTTTGTCTGTTTGTTTTTTTTAAAAAATTGAAATCAGTTTCATCCAGCAAACTTGCACTTTTCTAGTACTATCAGAGAAGATCCCAGATAAAAATAGTTCTTTTTTTGATGTCAGTGGGACTTACTAAATAAAGCAGTAATGGCAAAAGCAGTGAAGCAGATACACTTAGATGTATAAGGAAGGAATTTAAAATCTCTATATGAATGAGAGAGGAAATCTGTTTAATATTACAAACAGACCTGAATTCTTCTTTGATTATACCTTTGCAAGCAATTGCAAAGGAAAGAACATACAAACATGAAGGAGGCATTTTTCTCTTCACTATCTTGGTTCAACTTTTGAATCCATGAAATACAGTCTGCCTCAAAGTAGGCCCAGATTGGACCCACCTTCAAAATTACTGAATTAATAAGATAACACATTTGTAACTTGCTTTCTCATTTATAAAATGCTTAATTAACATCCCATCTGATTCTCAAAACAGATCTTTGAAGAAGGTATTATCACTATACCCTTTTTAAAGAAAAAAAAAAGCAAAAAAGAGAACTTAGGTGATACGCTTATAGTGAATTGATAAGTGGGGAAAATAAGCTTCAGAACTTGAATTTCTGACATGAAAGCCTGTGGACTTGTTGTTGAATCACATTGCTAAGCCTTACTGTAAATCAGTCTCTAAGGCTGTCCCAAGAGAAGTGATAGAGACTTCATATAGTAAAATGGCAGTTGGACAGTCATACTTTCTGCTGTATCACTTCATGGAAAGCAAGAGGTCACAGCCTCATTTCATCCTAGATTTCTTCAGAGACCCATTAAAGGATCTCACATTCAAAAGCAAAAGGGCAGATAAATCTGCACTTTCAACATGGTTCTGTGGCACTTATGACTAGCGCCTGGAGAAGCAAACTTGGCTCAGGTGAGACCAACACCTGAAACTCATAGATTCATTTCTGCCTTGAGTGTCTTTCATAAAGAAGGATGGAAAAAAAAAGGGTACAGAGGTCCCTGAGTAAAGTGAGAACTTGCAAGCATGCTGTGAACATTTCCTCCCAGAACAATATTAGTGGAAAAGGTTCTTCACAAGCCTGATTTGCTCCTTTTTATTTTTTGCCCTCCAAAAATACAATTTATTTAATTTTTTTAATTATCAAAGATTATAATTGGACAATATTGAGAAGTATAGAATAAAATCAATTATTGGATGATTGCTCTACAGTACTGTGTTGGCCTCTGCCACACATCAACACGAATCAGTCACAGGTATACATATGTCCCCTCCCTCATGAATCCCCCTCCCATCTCCCAACCCATCCCATCCCTCTAGGTTGTCACATAGCACTGGGTTGAGCTCCCTGTTTTACACAGCAAATTCTCACTATCTATTTTACATATGGTAATGTATATGTGTCCATGATTTGCTCTTTAAAAACCTAAAATTCTGAAAGGAAGTGTGTGTGTGTCCCAATAATTTCAATATTTTTAAAAAAGCAAGTTTCTCTCCTCAAGCAAGATGATAATAATTACAGTAATAATAATAATAGTGATGTGGAAAATAGGACACTTTTACTTATTTTGTCTCCGTTATCTTAAAGTAATTCCACTTCGGGCAATTTAAGCATCCTTGATTTTTCATTCCAGAGTATTCAGGTGGAATACAGACAGTTTCTAATTACACAAAAATGGCTTTCTAAAATCACAATAGCAGTGGCTGAGCAACCCGACAATCATTTCTCAGGTGGTGCTAGTGGTAAAGAACCCTTCTGCCAATGCAGGACACTTAAGTGACGAGAGTTTGATGCCTGGGTCGGGAAGATCCCCAGGAAGAGAGCATGGCAACCCACTCCTGTATTCTTGCCTGGAGAATCCCCATGGACAGAGAAGCCTGGCAGGCTACAGTGCATAGGGTCACAAAGAGTTGGACATGACTGAAGTGAATGAACACACGTGCACAATCATTTCTAAAACTGATTCTTGCAGAAGGCTAGAAAGGTCCATCCCAGGAGTAGATATATCACCTAGTCCTAGCCAAAGAAACATGAGAAACATCTCTTGGAAAACTTTTGGGAGGAGTTTCAGTATACTGTTGAAGAAAAGATATTCACTTCCAATTCTCCCTTCCTCTTGCCTTTAATTTGATTAAAATGCCTATAACTGTTGCATCGTTTTTGTGACCATGAGCATTGAGGTTATGAGGGTAAAGAGCCAGAAATCTGTGGAGACCATGGAAGAAAGACTGAAAGAGCCTAGGTCTTAGACCCCCACAAAATACCACCAACGGTTTCCCATAAAACTATTGGCCTATCACTTAAGAGTATTTTAAGAGGACTGACTTAATTTTAAAAAGCCTATCAATTCAGGTCTTACTCTGAGCCCAGCACAAGGAAAATACCTTTTCTAATGACAACTCTGACGAAAAAGTCTTTCTATTGTTGCTATTTAAATATCACTATGGGGAGGTAAAGCTTGGTCATTGAAAAGGAACAATTTCATAGAATGAAAGTAAGGGATTTTAAAAGCACTTCCTAAGTAGATTTGCAACAGCACACTTGCAAAGAATAAATGTTACCTTCATTTTCAATAGACCATATTATCATAACAAAAACTATTGTGTGTTCTTACATACACCTTTAAGACTTTTAAATGATAGATGGGTCTTAGCTCTGTCTGAAGATTAAATTCCAGAAAAATTACATTTATTTTCAATCTTGAAAATTTGGATTTTTAAAAAACAATTTTACTGAGCAGAATTTTTCAGAGTATAATATTTGGACTGAAAACCTTAATGTGTTATTACTTTTATGTGCTTCAATTTTTTAACAGGTTAATATGTCAAAAATAGCTAATACACACAGTCTTTCTGCTCTTAACCTTGCAATAGTTATAAATCAGCATGATTCAGGTTATAGTTCTACTTCTAATTTTGGCTTAAATGGTAGTAGATTAAAGATTAAGTTTAGTATACTACTCTTTTCTAAGTTCCTTTTAAAAATCTCTCCAAAGAGATTCATATTATACTGGATTTAACATGAGTAATAAGCAAGCAAAAAGTAGTTTACACTAAGTTGACAACTTGTTTACAGTTTTTATAGATGGAGCTTAAGCCAGTCAGAATCTCACAAAATTTCTGAAAACTTAAGATAATCAAATAGAATTGTGTTTCTTCTGTGTAAGTAAGTCCTTTAAGTTTGTTCCTGTCTCTGACAGATCATGTTAAACAGTAAAATGGTGTTTATCCCTACTGGAGTGGCATTTCCAGGCAGTTTAATTACCCATTCTTAGGGTGTCCTCTGACTCACATCTCTTTCTCAATCTTCCTATTGAAACAGGAGGGAAGAAGGCAGGGTACAACCTTTAAAAGAAGGACATAGCCCTTGGTTACAAGGCAAAAATTGGTTAGACCTGACCAGGCCTAAGAGGGTGGAAGATTCAACTTCCAATAGACCTTGAGCCTCATTACACACTCATCTTGGATCTGTTTGGTTCTAATGAGTTTATGTCATAGGCTATGTCATTCTTTCAAAGAATGCCCCCTTCCCTCCAGTTTCAAAATGACTTTTAATTTCTCTAAGTGAGTTGTAGTAGAAGTAGAAATGCCTAGATCTTTTTCAATAATGTAGTGTATTTTACAGTAAGTAACCATGGAGATAGTTATCGAATTAGATAGAAAAATACCGATTAAAAAATTAAATAGATGGAATTTTTATGCAACGTACAAAAGGCAGAATAAAAAAGATAAAGAAAATTATAGAGCAGAGGGGGATATGGAAAAAAAGTATAAAGACTACCTCTCCAATCCTGAGGTTTTAGCCATCTAGTTATAGAATCACACATGAAAACAACAACAAAACATTGATTTACCCAAATATTCACATACATTTTATACCAAAATTGTATTTTCAAACAGTGAATGGCAACAGCTTAGCATTAAATATTTGATCATGAAAGAGACAGAACTGATTTTTCTTGACAAACTGGCTTGTAGCTTTCTAATGTAGTTCCATTCATTAGGTCAACTTCTTTGTTTGGCGTTTTATTCCCATAACAGAAAGACTGTCCTGTACAACAGGGCAACAGTGTTATCAGCAGTGGGTTATCTTTAAAGCTGGATTCCTGCTTCCGAAATTGGATTTTAAGAATTCTAATACTCAAAGTTTTTGATCTGTTTCTAAGAGGTGAGTCATATCTACACTCTTCCATCTTCAGCTGCTTAGAGAATAAAAATCCATAGGTTCCACTGGTGGGGGAGAGTGGAGATGATGTTACTGTAAGGTCAAAATGACCCTGTGATGTTAGGAAAAAAAAAACGACTCAGGCACCGGGAAGATGGTATCAGTTCAGTTCAGTTCAGTTCAGTCACTCAGTTCTGTACGACTCTGCGACCCCGTGAACCACAGCACACCAGGCCTCCCTGTCCATCACCAACTCCCGGAGTTCACTCAAACTCATGTCCATCGAGTCGGTGATGCCATCCAGCCATCTCATTCTCTGTCGTCCCCGTCTCCTCCTACCCCCAATCCCTCCCAACATCGGCTTTTAATGGCGAAAGCTTTCGGGTGGGGTTCCCGGACCCAAGCAAGTGAGGTCGAGGAATTCTGCGCAGAACAAAGGTAAGAGGCAACTTATATAGCTTCAGGCAAGATTTGGAGTAGTGGTCCCTCATAGGTCAGTTAGCCAGGGGGCAAGACTGGGTTGGTTGCCCGATCTGCTCAAGGTTGTGCTGATGCAGCGGAATAGTTCTTGCTTTTTCTGGGCAGGACGGGGAGGTTAGGAGAGGGTTGATTTCCACCAGGAGCCGCTACATCAAGGACACTCCAGCAGTGGGGGAGGGAATGAGAAAATAAAGGGGTTGCCACTGGACCAGAGGACCGTGCTTGGTGGGCCAGTCATGTCCTTTACCACTGTGCCTTAGAATCGCCCATAGATGGACCCTTCAGGGCAGAGGGGAAAGCAGATCCCAGGCCTTTTTCAGGCCTCAGGTTCCATGGGCTGGGCAGCCTGTCTGGACCCTTCCTCAGGACCCTCATCTCCATCCTCTTCCTCTTTCTCTGCAACCATATATCCGGAACTCTGATGGTGACACCATGCCAGTCATTGTAAGTCATAACTGACAGGTTCACCCTAGCCTGTTGACTTCACAATCCATGGTGAAGAACTGTGATGCAAATGAGATACGAAAAGAGTTTAGCAATGATTCAAGTGGTGACTAAATCTAGAAAGTCATTATTGAATAAATACCTGTGTAACAACAACAAAAAAATAACTCTAAATCAATTACAGATGGCCACTGGGGTCCGGCCTTACAGTTACTATCAATGAACTTTTTTTTTGGTTTTGGTGTTATGTTTATTTTATTTTATTGGAGGCAAATTACCTTACATTAATATATTGGTTGGTTTTGCCATACATTGAAATGAATCTGCCCCAGGTGTACATGTGTTCCCTTTTTTAAATTATTGCTGAAGGAGAAAAAAGGGTCACAAAACAGGTTAAATTAGAAAGCGATTGATGCAATTCATCTAGGAGAGTTTCGATTTTCTTCAGGGAAATAGGAAGAAATGTAATCCAATGACAAAGCATAGGCTAAGGAAAGGGATGGAGGCCTGAGAATAAAGGAAAAAAGAGCAGTCACTGTAAAGGCTTTTTAAAAATTTTATTTTATTTAATTATTTTAAGGACATGAAACAACAGACTGGTTCCAAATAAGAAAAGGAGTACGTCAAGGCTGTATATTGTCACCATGCTTATTTAACTTATATGCAGAGTACATCATGAGAAACGCTGAGCTGGATGAAGCACAGGCTGGAATCAAGATTGCCGGGAGAAATATTAATAACCTCAGATATGCAGATGACACCTCCCTTATGGCAGAAAGTGAAGAACTAAAGAGCCTCTTGATGAAAGTGAAAGAGGAGAGTGAAAAAGTTGGCTTAAAACTCAACATTTGGAAAACTAAGATCATGGCATCAGGTTCCATCACTTCATGACAAACAGATGGGGAAACAGTGGAAACAGTGACAGACTTTTTTTTGGGGGGGGGGGCTCCAAAATCACTGCAGATGGTGATTGCAGCCATGAAATTAAAAGACACTTACTCCTTGGAAGGAAAGTTGTGACCAACCTAGACAGCATATTAAAAAGCAGAGACATTACTTTGCAAACAAATCTGTCTAGTCAAGGCTATGGTTTTTCCAGTAGTCATGTAAGGATATGAGAGTTGGACTATAAAGAAAGCTGAGCACCGAAGAATTTATGCTTTTGAACTGTGGTGTTGGAGAAGACTCTGGAGAGTCCCTTGGACTGCAAGGAGATCCAACCAGTCCATCCTAAAGGAGATCAGTCCTGGGTGTTCATTGGAAGGACTGATGTTGAAGCTGAAACTCCAATACTTTGGCCACCTGATGAGAAAAGTTGACTCATTAGAAAAGACACTGATGCTGGGAAAGATTGAGAGGAGGAGGAGAAGGGGACGAGAGAGGATGAGATGGATGGATGGCATCACCGACTCAATGGACATGAGTTTGGATAAACTCCAGGAGTTGGTGATACACAGGGAGGCCTGGCGTGCTGTGGTCCATGGGGTCACAAAGAGTCAGAGATGACTGAGCGACTGACTGAACTAAAGTTCTATTTTATTTATTATTATTATCATTTTGGCCATGCTGCATGACATGCAGGATCTTGGTTCTCCGACCAGCAATCAGACCCATGCACAGGTCTTAATCACTGGACCACCAGGGAAGTCCTGTAAAGGTTTTAATAAGGATGATTATAAGAACTATTGACTAGCTTTGAGAATCCATGGAAAAGTTTGATACCATAAATTTTTAGGAATTATAGTTTGTGCCCTATTGAGATTTTATCAAGTAACTCCTGATCTGTTAAAATGAAGCAGGTCCCTGTGGGACCGTCAGGGTACATATCCTTTCCCTTTCTCCTATTTCTTGTTTGTAGGAAATAGATTTCGTTCAGACTCTTTGACCTTCCCTAAGTTCCAAAGAACAGATTCAAACAGTTGCTTATTGGGGAAGGGAAGGAATACAGAAACACTAGAAGAGCAGTCAAGAAACAACAGTGTAGCAATGGGACAGGGTCCTGTTTTCTCCTTAAGGGTTGCTGCTGCTGCTGCTGCTAAGTCGCTTCAGTCGTGTCCAACTCTGTGTGACCCCACAGACAGAAGTCCACCAGGCTCCCCCATCCCTGGGATTCTCCAGGCAAGAACAGTGGAGTGGGTTGCCATTTCCTTCTTAAGGGTTACATACATTTATTTTTGAGTTCTTCCACAGGACTTCCCTTGTGACTCCACTGGTAAAGAATCCACCTGCAATGCGGGAGACCTGGGTTCGATCCCTGGGTTGGGAAGATTCCCTGGAAAAGGGAAAGGCTATCCACTCCAGTATTCTGGCCTGCAGAATTCCATGGACTGTATAGTCCATGGGGTCACAAAGAGTTGGACATGACTGAGCGACCTTCACAACAGCAACAAGCAGGAACTAAAGCCCCCACCCAGGTAGAGGATGGTAACTTCAGCCAGAGCACAAGATTCCTGAAACAATGCCCTGTTACCTCCAATCAAAATTAGAGGTACTAACCAATCAGATGGAGAAGGCAATGGCAAGCCACTCCAGTACTCTTGCCTAGAAAATCCCATGGATGGAGGAGCGTGGTAGGCTGCAGTCCGTGGGGTCGCTAAGGGTCGGACACAACTGAGCGACTTCACTTTCACTTTTCACTTTCCACTTTCACACATTGGAGAAGGAAATGGCAACCCACTCCAGTGTTCTTGCCTGGAGAATCCCGGGGATGGGGGAGCCTGGTGGGCTTCCGTCCATGGGGTCACACAGAGTCGGACACGACTGAAGTGACTTAGCAGCAGCAGCAGCAACAGCAACCAATCAGAAGAAAGTCTTCACACTATGGACGATTACAGACACTCTGACCTCCTATCCAAATGATTCTCCATTTTGAAAGTTTCATGGTTGAGCAGAATCTTCAGAGTTAATTTTTAGACACAAGTCTGCCTTCTCCCCAGATTGCTGGGCTCCTCGATAAAGCAACCTTCCTTTTTCTAACCAACACTTGCCTCTTGAGTATTGGTTTTTGAGTGGCAAGCAACACTTTGGTAACACTATTGGAGGAATGCTGAATGTTGTTAGTGAGCATTAGCAAAACAAACAAATGCTGGTGAGTGCTTTATTGAGAAGTTTACCATGGAGTCCAGTCTGAACTGGATGGCAGAAAAGTCAGAAATGCTGTAATTGGTTTGGAGATAAATATTAGATAACAAAAATTATATGATGAAGAGTAAATTCAATAATGACGCTTAACTGGTTGGAAAACACAAGGCTAGTTTAGAAAAAACTCTTCAATAAGAAATTCCCACTGAGAGGAAATTTCCCCAGGAGGTTGGAAAGTACTGATATTACCAAGGACCTCAAATAGTAGAATTAAAAACATGTAAGAAATTCAAAAGAAAACTGGTTGTTAAATGATGTCTACAGAGCAATGATCTAGAAGTAGATACACCCATCCTTGTTCCAGGCATCATGGGTTGAAGTAGTAGAAAAAAGGAACTTTCTATAGAAGAGGATGAAAAGAATATTAAATTTTAGAGAAAAATCCTTGTTTTACTTAGTTCAAGAAGATGGAAGTATTAAAAATAAGAATATGGTGATGTTAGTTCATAGTGGAACAGGGGTCCTAAAGTTTCATGAAGAAAATACACAGATTGGTCAAGAATGGAGTGGGCCTATGGTGGTATTAGGGAAAGCCAAGTAAAGTGGTTAGAGGTAATGCTAAATTTTATGTTAAGGTCTTTGAATATTAGTCCAAAAAATTAAGGTAAGGTGATAGGGAGTTGTATTAGTAAAAGATGATTTTGGGAAATGGCATTGAAACATGTATATTATCATATGTGAAATGAATCGCCAGTCCAGGTTCAATGCATGTTACAGGATGCTTGGGGCTGGTGCACTGGGATGACCCAGAGGGATGATATGGGGAGGGGTTGGGAGGGAGGTTCAAGATGGGGAACACATGTACATCCGGGGCGGATTCATGTCAGTGTATGGCAAAACCAATACAATATTATAAAGTAATTAGCCACCAATTAAAATTAAAAAGAAAAAAAGTCTTTCCTCACTGCTCTACTCACACCAGTTTCTGACACCAAGTGTGTGTGTTGGGGGGTGTGTTCCCAGATGAAACAGTTCTCCAGTTCTCCAGACCAATTGTCCTACAATTCAATTATGATACCAGGAATCAAAAGTCCTAAAGATTAAGGACCCAGTCCCACAAGACTACCCTCATTTCACATGTCCATCACAAGTCCAAGGTTGTCTGCTGTACTTCTGACCAATCAGCTGTAAATTGAGAATTTCCATCCGAATTTGAACAGTGCTGGGAAGTCCCTAGTAAAAGCAGTGTGGAGTCCCAGTTGGGAAAAGGGTCTTAGGCAGTGTATCCACCCCATAGGTAGGACTTCAAATTGTAGCTTTGTTGGCTCCTGCTTATAATCCCAGAGTGAAAACTGAAATCATCATAAGTTTGCACACCAAAAATACAGCTCTGGTTTTCCTTTTTTTACAATGCTGTTTGTTTCATCTTGTGAGATAAAAGACTTGTTAGACTCCCAGGGGCTGGCCAGGCCCCCAGAAGCTTAAGAAATTTCAAGACCCACTTCTTTTCTTAATTAAAGTGCTGCTTGACTTGCTGGTAATAATTGGTGTGTTTGCAGGCTGGCATGTAGTTCCATTAGGGTCCAGGCAGGGTCAGAATCCAGTCAGAGGCCTGCTTTTCCACTTCTGAAGCCTGATAAGACTACCTCCATTTTAATTTCCCTAACACAGGGGCAACAAATGCATTTACTAGTTTATTATTAAGGATATAGCCAAGTGGAAAAGCTGCATAGGGCAAAATCTGTGGGAAGGGTTCAGGACATCCTCAGCACTTTCACATGTTCACCAACACAGAAGCTTTCAGGGTTTAGAATTTTTAAAAGAAGTTTCATGGTATATTTCTTCATCTCTTAGTGTCCTCTCTAATTTCTTTCACCAGTGTTTTATAGTTTTCTATGTATAGGTCTTTTGTTCCTTTAGGTAGATATATTCCTAAGCATTTTATTCTTTTCATTGCAATGGTGAATGGAATTGTTTCCTTAATTTCTCTATTTTCTCATTATTAGTGTATAGGAATGCAAGGGAGTTCTGTGTGTTGACTTTATATCCTTCAACTTTAGTATATTCATGAATTAGTTCTAGTAGTTTTCTGGTGGAGTCTTTAGGGTTTTATAAGTAGAGGATCATGTCATCTGCAAACAGTAAGAGTTTTACTTCTTTTCCAACTTGGATTCCTTTTATTTCTTTTTCTGCTCTGATTGCTGTGGCCAACACTTCCAAAACTATGTTGAATAGTAGTGGTGAGAGTGGGCAACCTTGTCTTGTTCCTGACTTTAGGGGAGACGCTTTCAATTTTTGACCATTGAGGATAATGGTTTGCTGTGGGTTTGTCATATATAGCTTTTGTTATGTTGAGGAATGTTCCTTCTATTCCTGCTTTCTGGAGGGTTTTTATCATAAATGGATGTTGAATTTTGTCAAAGGCTTTCTCTGCATCTATTGAGATAATCATATGGTTTTTATTTTTCAATTTGTTAATGTGGTGTATGACATTGATTGATTTGTGGATAATCAATATAGTAAAAATGAGTATACTACCCAAAGTAATCTATAGATTCAATGCAATCCCTATAAAGCTACAAATCGTATTTTTCACAGAGCTAGAACAAATAATTTCATAATTTGTATGGAAATACAAAAAATCTCGAATAGCCAAAGCCATCTTGAGAAAGAAGAATGGAACTGGAGGAATCAACCTGCCTGACTTCAGGCTATACTACAAAGCCACAGTCATTAAGACAGTATAGTACTGGCACAAAGACAGAAATATAGATCAATGGAACAAAATAGAAAGCCCAGGGATAAATCCACACACCTATGGACATCTTATCTTTGACAAAGGAGGCAAGAATATAAAATGGAGAAAAGACAATCTTTTTAACAAGTGGTTCTGGGAAAACTGGTCAGCCACTTGTAAAAGAATGAAACTAGAACACTTTCTAACACCATACACAAAAATAAACTCAAAATAGATTAAAGATCTAAATGTACGACCAGAAACTATAAAACTCCTACAGGAGAACATAGGCAAAACACTTTCCGACATAAATCACAGCAGGATCCTCCATGACCCACCTCCCAGAATATTGGAAATAAAAGCAAAAATAAACAAATGGGACCTAATTGAAATTAAAAACTTCTGCACAACAAAGGAAACTATAAGCAAGGTGAAAAGACAGCCTTCAGAATGGGAGAAAATAATAGCAAATGAAGCAATGGACAAAGGATTAATCTCAAAAATATATAAGCAACTCCTGCAGCTCAGTTCCAGAAAAATAAACAACCCAATCAAAAATGGGCCAAAGTATGAAACCGACATTTCTCCAAAGAAGACATAAAGATGGCTAAAAAACACATGAAAAGATGCTCAACATCACTCATAATCAGAGAAATGCAAATCAAAACCACAATGAGGTACCATTTCACACCAATCAGAATGGCTGCTATCCAAAAGTCTACAAACAATAAATGCTGGAGAGGGTGTGGTGTAAAGGGAACCCTCTTACACTGTTGGTGGGAATGCAAACTAGTACAGCCACTATGGAGAACAATGTGGAGATTCCTTAAAAAACTGGAAATAGAACTGCCATATGACCCAGCAATCTCACTCCTGGGCATACACACCGAGGAAACCATAACTGAAAGAGACACGTGTCCTCTGATGTTCATCACAGCACTGTTTATAATAGCCAGGACATGAAAGCAACCTAGATGTCCATCAGCAGAAGAATGGATAAGAAAGCTGTGGTACATATACACAATGAATATTACTCAGCCATTAAAAAGAATACATTTGAATCAGTTCTAACGAGGTAGATGAAACTGGAGCCTATTATACAGAGTGAAGTAAGCCAGAAAGAAAAACACCAATACAGTATACTAATGCATATATAGTGCATTTAGAAATTAGGAATTTAGAAAGATGATAACCATAACCCTGTATACGAGACAGCAAAAGAGACACAGATGTATAGAACAGTCTTTTGGACTCTGTGGGAGAGGGCGAGGGTGGGACTATTTGGGAGAATGGCATTGAAATATGTATATTATCATATGTAAAACAAATCACCAGTCCAGGTTCGATGCATGATACAGGGTGCTCGGGGCTGGTGCACTGGGATGACCCACAGGGATGGGATGGGGAGGGAGGTGGGAGGGGTTTTCAGGATGGGGAACACATGTACACCCGTGGCAGATTCATGTCAATGTATGGCAAAACCAATACAATATTGCAAAGTAATTAGCCTCCAATTAAAATAAATAAATTTATATTTAAAAACTGAAAAAATAAAAGAAGTTTCATTCAGTTCAGTTCAGTCGCTCAGTCGTGTCCAACTCTTTGCGACCCCATGAGTCACAGCACGCCAGGCCTTCCTGTCCATCACCAACTCCCGGAGTTCACTCAAATTCATGTCTATCGAGTCGGTGATGCCATCCAGCCATCTCATTCTCTGTCGTCCCTTTCTCCTCCCGCCCCCAATCCCTCCCAGCATCAGAGTCTTTTCCAGTGAGTCAACACTTCGCATGAGGTGGCCAAAGTATTGCAGTTTCAGCTTTAGCATCAGTCCTTCCAATGAATACCCAGGATTGATCTCCTTTAGAATGGACTGGTTGGATCTCCTTGCAGTCCAAGGGACTCTCAAGAGTCTTCTCCAACACCGCAGTTCAAAAGCATCAATTCTTCGGCGATCAGCTTTCTAAAAGAAGTTTCATTAAGTTAACACAATTAATTAAATCATTGGCCATTGATGATTAAGTCAATCTCCAGCTTCTCTCCCCATCCTGGAGGTTGAGAGGGGGGTGGGCCTGAAAATTCCATCCCTCTGATCACTAGGTTGGTTTCTTTGGCAACCAGCCCAAATGCTCCAGTCACCTCATTAGCATAAGCACACAAATGGTTGAAAGGGGTTTATCATAAATAACAAAAGACACTCCTTTCACCCATGTCACTCAGGAAATTTCAAGGGTTATAGTAGTTCTATGCCAGGAACTGGAGAGAGGAAGATCAAATGTTTATTTCTTATTATGTCACAATTAGTTTTCTATTGTTGCTATAACAAATTAACACAGGCTCAATGATTTACAACAATACAGATTCGTTATCTCTCAATTCTCTAGATCAGCAGTCTAACACAGGTCCAACTAAAATCAAGGCACAGGCATTCCTTTCTGGAGACACTAAGGGAGAATTCATGTCTTTGCCTTTTCTATCTTCCAAACACTGCCAAATGCTTTGGTTTATTGTCTCTTTCCTCTATTTATAAAGTCAGTAACTTTGCATCTCTGACCATTTTGCCCACCATGCAGCAAAGCGACAAACTGACACCAGGTTGTGGTGAAGGAAAAGTATAGACTTTACTGTAAGGCACCAAGTCAGAAGAATGGGCAGCTTACACTCAAAATTTATCAGAACTCTCATATGAGGGAAGGATTTTTAAAGGCAACGTTAGGGATAAGGATTGCAGGGCATGTGATAAGCTCATGGACTTTCTTCTGATTGGTAGGTGGTGAGGTAACAGGGTGATGTTTGGAAAATTTTAATCATCAACCCTCTGATTCCAGCCAATCTGGAGTCTAGTGCTTATGGTCAGCATATAGTCAACATCCTGTACCTGGGTGGGGAGTGGGTCGGTCTTGGCTTCTGAAGAACAATTCAAAGATATGTATTAGATTGCTCTGTATATTCTACAAGGAAGAGGAACTGGGACTCTGTTTTATCACTGAATTATTATTACTTTTGCTTGATTTTTCCCTTTGTTTCTACATTCCCTGACTTCCCAAATTAGTAATTTCTTGAGTCTCCTTTTTGGGACTCGATGGAAGCCTAGGAGACTAAACCTTTCTCTGCAGACAAGAAACTGGGGACCAGATGGGGCTTTCATGCCTTGGAAGGCCCTACAGTGTCTTGTTTGATTTCAATTCCCCTTTCATCAGATACTCCCCAGTTCTGAGGAGAATGAGAGTGAGATAAGAAAGGAAATAAAGCTTTGGATAGAGAGGTTCATCATAAATTTGTCAGTGAAACTCAGTTTTAGATACAGTCTGTTTAAAGGGTACAAGATAGAAATAAAACTTCATGTGATTAATTAGGGCTGGATCTGTTGAAACACCCATGGGGGAAAAGTGGCTCTTGATTTTACTAAATCTACACAGATATAATATTTTATTAGTTCAGTTCAATTTAAATATAACAGCAAAATCACTCACAGATGTATATTCTTCTCCCTCCCTTGCATTCAATAATTATGTATTGATTAATGATAATATAAAACAAATGGTACTGGAAATTACACAAACCTGAGACACATCCATAAGAATTAAGGGGATAGTATAAAGATATAAATAGGAAGTAACTTACAAAATTTGCCCAATAACAGAAAAATCTATTATGTTACTGCAACCTTTGCCACAGTAAAGAAAAGTAAAGAAATCCTCCTGCAATGCAGGAGTTCCAGGTTCGATCCCTAGGTTGGAAAGATCCCCTGGAGAAGAGAATAGTGACCCACTCCAGTATTCTTACTTGGAGAATCCCATGGACAGAGGAGTCTAGTGCACCACAGTCCATGGGGTCACAAAGAGTCGGACACAACCGAGTGACTAAGCATGTACGCAAGCTGCCTCTACCCATCAGTTTAGTTCAGTTCAGTTGCTCAGTTGTGTCTGACTCTCTGCAACCCCATGAACTGGAGCACGCCAGGACTCTGTGTTCATCACCAACTGCCAAAGTGTACCTAAACTCATGTCCATTGAGTCGCTGATGCCATCGAACCATCTCATCCTCTATCATCCCCTTCTCCTATTGCTCTCAAACTTTCCCAGCATCAGGGTCTTTTCAAATGAGTCAGCTCTTTGCATCATGTGGCCAAAGTATCGGAGTTTCAGTTTCAAACATCAGTCCTTCCAATGAACACCCAGGACTGATCTCCTTTAGGATGGACTGGTTGGATCTCCTTGCAGTACAAGGGACTCTCAAGAGTCTTCTCCAGCACCACAGTTCAAAAGCATCAATTCTTCGGTGCTCAGCTTTCTTTATAGTCCAACTCTCATATCCTTACATGACTACTGGTAAAACCAGAGCCTTTAATGGATGGACCTTTGTTGGCAAAGTCATGTCTCTGCTTTTTAATATGCTGTCTAGATTGGTCATAACTTTCCTTCCAAGAAGTAAGCGTATTTTAATTGGTGGTGGCTGCAATCACCATCTGCAATTCTCAATGATCAATACAAAGAAATAGAGGAAAACAATAGAATGGGAAAATTAGAGATACCAAGGGAACATTTCATGCAAAGACGGGCTCAATAAAGGACAGAAATAGTATGACTTAACAGAAGCAGAAGATATTAAGAGCAGGTGGCAAAAAATACACAGAAGAACTGTACAAAAAAGATCTTCACGACCCAGATAATCACGATGGTGTGATCACTCACACTCACCTAGAGCCAGACATCCTGGAATGTGAAGACAGGTGGGCCTTAGGAAGCATCATTTCAAACAAAGCTAGTGGAAGTGATGGAATTCCAGCTGAGCTATTTCGAATCATAAAAGATGATGCTGTAAAGGTGCTGCACTCAAAATGTCAGCAAATTTGGAAAACTCAGCAGTGGCCACAGGACTGGAAAAGGTCAGTTTCCATTCCAATACCAAAGAAAGGCAATGATAAAGAATGCTCAAACTACCGCACAATGGTACTCATCTCACACACTATTAAAGTAATGCTCAAAATTCTCCAAGCCAGGCTTCAGCAATATCTGAACCGTAAACTTCCAGATGTTCAAGCTGGTTTTAGGAAAGGCAGAAGAGCCAAAGACCAAATTGCCCACATCTACTGGATCATGGAAAAAGCAAGAGAGCTCCAGAAAAACATCTATTTCTGCTTTATTGACTATGCCAAAGCCTTTGACTGTGTTGATCACAATAAACTGTGGAAAATTCTGAAGGAGATGGGAATACCAGACCACCTGACCTGCCTCTTGAGAAACCTATATGCAGGTCAGAAAGCAACAGTTAGAACTGGACATGGAACAGACTATTTCCAAATAGGAAAAGGAGTACGTCAAGGCTGTATATTGTCACCCTGCTTATTTAACTTATATGCAGAGTACATCATGAGAAACGCTGGGCTGGAAGAAGCACAAGCTGGAATGAAGATTGCCGGGAGAAATATCAATAACCTCAGACATGCAGAAGACACCACCCTTATGGCACAAGTGAAGAAGAACGAAAGAGCCTCTTGATGAAAGTGAAAGAGGAGAGTGAAAAAGTTGGCTTAAAGCTCAACATTCAGAAAACTAAGATCATGGCATCTGGTCCCATCACTTCATGGCAAATAGATGGGGAAACAGTGGCCTCTACCCATATTTCCATTATTATTATTATTATTATTTGAGTGCTGTTCTTTTCATGTTTTCATCCTCTTACTCATGTGTCTTTTGCCTCTTGTTCCCCTCAGTTGCCATATTACCATCTTCTAGCACATATTCAAGGAGAAGGCAATGGCAAGCCACTCCAGTACTATTGCCTAGAAAATCCCATGGATGTAGGAGCCTGGTAGGCTGCAGTCCGTGGGGTCACTAAGGGTCGGACACGACTGAGCGACTTCACTTTCACTTTTCACTTTCCATTTTCACACATTGGAGAAGGAAATGGCAACCCACTCCAGTGTTCTTGCCTGGAGAATCCCAGGGACGGGGGAGCCTGGTGGGCTTCCGTCTATGGGGTCACACAGAGTCGGACACGACTGAAGTGACTTAGCAGCAGCAGCAGCAGCACATATTCAAACACTGTGGGGGAAAAAATTGTTTTGTTTTAAAATACTAAAATTCTCCCGAATTCATTTTCTCCTTTCTGTGTACTGTATCACTGCTCAAGTTCTGATGTTCATTCTCTGTTTTCCTTACAACTTCTTTAGTACATTTCTGCTTATATTAATAATTCTCCTAAACCCCCTGACAATCATCCATCCCTACTTTTACACTGTTTTCTGACTTTTCTAGAAAACCTAAACTTGTCCTTCCCCTATTCACAAGTTTTCAATGGTTCACATGACCTACCAGATAAAATCCAAACTTCTTTATAAGGTTCAGAAAAATTCCTGCCTACCTACTCACTTCATTTCCCCCTTTTCTCCTACTTCCCCTTTGCACGTTACCCTCTAGCAGCACAGAAATACTTGTGACTTTGTCATTCTCTACCATGCCTCTGCAACGTTCCATCTGTCATTCTCATATCCCCTCAACTGCTTTTACCCCATCCATATGCAAATTCCTAGTCAATCTTTAAAACTTTTCGAATACTACTCAGTCAATAAAAAGAATGAAATCTTGTCATTTGCGACAACATGGATGGACCTAGAGGGTATTCAGTGAAATAAATCAGAGGGAGAAAGACAAATACTGTATGATTTCACTCATATATGGAATCGAAAAAAAATCACAAATAAACAAACAAAACTAAGCTCATAGATAACAGAGAATAGATTAGTTGTTACCTGAGGGGAAGGAGTTTGAAAATTTGGAGAAATAGGTAAAGGATGTGAATTGTATGGTAAGGAATGGTAATTAGACCTTTGGTGGTGATCACTTTATAGTGTATTCAAATATTGAATTATGTTACACTTAAAAATTACATAATGTTATAAACGAGTTTTACCTCAATCAAAAAAAAAAAAAATTGTTCAAATATTACCCTTTTCAGTCTCTTTTAGGCAGACCTGAGACTCACCCTCTGTTCTTTCCTCCATTGCTGGCAAGAATACTGTTATTGGTATTTGGGTTCAGAACTTGAGTTTTTCCATTCCCAACACTTGACATAAATTTCAGTATATAGTAGATCAATCATCTTTGCTCTATTTCTCTACTTTTTTATTTAACCTATCTGAATGCCTAAAACTGCATTTTTTTGGAACCCTCAGTTTAGTTCAATTCAGTCACTCAGTCATGTCCGATTCTTTGCAACCCCATGAATCACAGCACTAGTGCCCCTACAAAAGAGTTGTGTATTATTGATATAAATAGAATTAGCCTTCAGATAGCTTTGTGAAATATATGTTTTCATTGTAGATTTAGGAGAGAAGTCCAATTCTTCCTTTCCCAAAGAATCCTCTTATCTTTTAATTCCATAATGATTCTCAAGGGCAATCAAGTTCTGTAAAATAAAGAAATCTTCTTAACCACCTAATATTAGAAATTTCTATTTGTTTCCACTATGATCTAGATCAGGAACACTAATTGCAAAAATCAAATCATATGTTTACATGACAAAAACACCAGCACAATTACTTCCAAAATACTCATTTCAAACCCACCTCTGCTTAACCTGGATTCTTGTCAATGAAATTGAAGAAATTTTGCTCGTTTACCTTATTGCTTTTATTTATATTAGTTGACATATTGATGTAGGCAGGCTCTATAATTTTAAACAGTTTGACTTAGAGAAAAATAACTGTTATAAGGGAAGGTTTGAGGAAAGAGTCACTGAAAAACTGAACATCAACCAAAGTTAAATCAGGAAAACAGATACTATATTATGGTGCCTACAGAACTTAATAATAGGATATTGTTGCACAGAGGGTGAAAGGGTGCTCCACACCAAAAAGGGGGACACTGAGGTGATTCAGATACATAGTGTAGGAAACTATCACCACCTTAAGGCTGGGGAAGCAAAGAGAAAATTCTGGGTTATTAGAACTAAGAAGCTCAGAGGACAGGTCCTATTGTTTAGGGCATGGACCTTTGAGAACTGGGCATAGCCTCGCTTTTGTGGCTAACTCTGAGGTGTTGCGATGATTTCTTATAGCGTAAAAATGGGAGGCTGGAGCTCACTGCTGATGACAGGCTGATGGGCTATTACTACTGAGGTGATGCTGATGGGAGCAGGAAGCAAACAGAAGGGAATACATGTCTTCTTCCCTGCTGCCACCTACCACCCTCTGTCCAGTGACTTCTATTGATAGAACCTATTAAGAAGCCAGCTGGCAAAGGAGATGGATGTCTGCAGATCCCCAACTCCAGTATGAAGCGTAAATATGGAATGGAGATATGATAGCTTAGTAAGTAGTACTGTTCTTGTTTAGTAGCTAAATTGTGTCTGACTCTATAGCTACCCCATGGACTATAGGCTCCTTTGTCTATGGGATTTCCCAGGCAAGAATACTGGAATGGGTTGCCATTTCCTTCTCCAGGGGATATTCCTGACCCAGGGATTAAACCCATGTCTCCTGCATTGGCAGGAAGATTCTTTACCACTGAGCCACCAGGGAAGCCCTAAGTAGCACTAATAGCAGTTACATCAAGAGTGTTAAGCCATGGTCAGTTAAAGTAACCATCTTGCAACTTGAAAAACAACATGGTCATATACTCAAGACCTTAAGAAATTAATATTCTTCTGCTGAGTCTGTCTGCCATTAGACATACACTTGAGTATGCTTGTCACTATAGATATCATTCAATAATCCAATCTGAGAGCAATATGGCAGATATTTTTCAAGGTGGTTGAGTTTCAACAGTGAAAAAATAAATAGGTTTCTGCCCACCCTTGTGGCACTGTCATTCTAGTAAATAGAAAAAAGGTAACATATAAAAATACAATGTGTCTGATGGTGAGTGCAATGGAGATAATAAAGCAAGTTGTGTGTGTGTGTGTGTGTGTGTGTGTGTGTGTGTGTGTGTGTGGTGGGGGAATAGGGATTGGAGGTGGGGCAGCTCTTTCATATGGGGTGGTCATGGAAGATCTTAATGACAGAGTGCAATTAGAGTAAAAACCCAAAAGAAATCAGAGGAAGAAAGCAGTATGAATATATGGTTGAAGGTCTTTTCAGTAGGAAATGGCTGTATTTGATAAAAATGGGTGGACTTTTTTTATGGATTTGCAGTTTATTTGCATAGTTCTGCTATAGATGCCTATGACTCTAGCTGGGTAACATCAACTTACTGTCTTATATAGTACCAATTCAGACATTCCACAAAGCATTGCTCATCTCTTCCACTGAGAGAAATGCTATACTTCTTCACGCAGCAGGTTATAAAAAAATTGCTGATGGTAAAAGAACTAGCTGAGGTATGTACATAATAGCTTACCTGTACTAAAAAAATATTTCCTCTTTCAGAGTCAGGTATGAAATTCTAGCCTCAAACTTTTTCTTTGGATTATCTGAGTAAATGTAAAATGTCCAAACTGTACATAAGATATCTTTGACAAACTTCATTCTTTAATTAAGAGTTAATGAACCTTGATAATTGGCCAACAGTCTTTAAGGCAGAAAGTGGAATGGATACCATCAGTGCTCTTAATTCAAAACAATGAAATCACTGTTGGCATTAGAATCATGTTGCTTTTTGTTCAGATAATTTCGTTTTCTTGGAAAATACATGAATACTTTGGATTCAGTGGTACCAGAGATGTCAATACTATGATTAAGTATTCCTTCAACCAGTTTGCCACTCAAACAATAAAAGTGAACTTACCTGTAAAGTTAGACATCTGAAAATTATATAACCCAATTATACTCTTATGTTAAGAAAAATAACAGTAATTCTGGTCCTTGAAAAGAGTGAATTGTACCATGTATTGTAAAATCTTTTTCTGTAGATGGTAATAATTTCCTACAGGAAAACTTAAGGTGGGTATGTCTTCATTTGAGAGGAATGTATTTGAGACTGGATATGTAGAAAGTAGAAGTTTGAATTAGTCAACTTGTTTTCACCTTTTTAAGAGGAAACTTTGGAGGTCAGTGGTGTCTACTAGAAGGCAAGAACTTACTTGATTCTGGTGGTGAGACCACCACACCCGGCTTGTAGAGTTTGCAAACTTTATGCCTAGGTTCCTCTGGCTGTCAAGGAGGTATAACAGTAATTGTAACCTTTCTTGCTTTGACATCTCTGGCTGAAGCTGGTGTATTAAAACAAATTATTATTATTAAAACATAATGCATGTATGCACATAAAACACCAGCATGGTGCTCTTTTAAATTTTATATTACATTTATAAAATACTGGTCTTCCATGTTCCCTTCACTTTAGGTCAGAGGAGAATATAATCATAGCATACTAATCCAATTCTCAAAATACGGAGGAAATATATTCTCTAAAGCTCCGTATCATCCCTTTGAGAAGCACTAAACCGCCTAATCCCTCATGGTCTCTGTAGCAACTGCATGATGGCCCCCATATTAAGTCTTTGGCACCTTTTCAAATCTTGGGCAAATTACTTTTTATCTGGAGACTGGAACTATCAGGGAAAGACTAGGGGAATGAATTGGCTAGCAGCATTAAAAGTCTGGCTGTTTAACATTTAACTGAGTATCAACAACGTGTTAAAGTGCTATCTAAACATAATTAGCTAGTCATGGCGCAGTGGGCTCTGTCTAAATTTAACTGTGAAATTAGGTTTAGGGAATGTGAAAATAGGGGGGGAATTTTTTCTCAAGGGAAACGGTGGTGTCAGCACAGCTGAGGAATGTCACAATAGCTACATTTAGTCAGTTATGATCATCATCAGAGCATCTCCTGGAGCGAGGCAGGACAGGGTTTATTCTTAAGTCCATTCTGAGACTAGGTGATGGAAAGGAGTGGCTGCAGGAGACAGGCTTACAGGGGACGAAAGAGGCAGACAGGAATGAAGAGGGAGTGAGAAAAAGGGGTGGAGGAAAAGAGGTCTTTAAACCGAGCGCTGGAAGACAGGATGGGAGGCGGAAGTTAAAAAAAGAGCGGTGGGCAGTGGGTAGAACTGCGTGTAGTCTTGGAGGTGAGTAAAACGTTAAGTCAGTGGGTGGAGGCTGGGGAGCCCTAGTGACTGAACGCGGAGGACAGCGTGATCTTGCCGAGAGATAATCATTAGTTTAGCTGCGACAGGCGGCCAAATCCTTTTCTGACTTTATTCTTATCGGAGCACACATGTGGCTATCAGGTGGCGATGGCAGGACCAACATAAAATTAATGGTGTCAGGATTGAGGATGTGTGTCCTCCGCCTCCACCCCCCCTCCAATAGTGGAATGTCCACCACCCCCGCAGAACCGCCTGTGGCCGTGGCTCCAAGGTTAAGCCACCAGGGCAGCGCGTGGCGGGCAGATGAAGAGGGCAGGGTGCGCAGCCAGCAGGGTGAAAGAGGGTCGCGGAGGATCGCAGACGCTCCTTTTACGGGCAAATATTTAATATTTCCCGAGGTCACTGTCCCGCGATCAGTTCATAGGAACACAGGCAACGAAAATAAAATCACATGTGCGAACATGCAAATGAAACAAAACCAAAGAAAAACACCACCGCACTACAGGCGCTCCGGTCAGGGAAATTCACGGCCTCCTGTTGCCAGTCGCCCGGCGAGGACAGCGGACAGCCGGGCGGCCAGAGAAACGAGAGCGAGAAAAGACCTTCTGGGGCTCCTCTCCTTGCCCGGCTCCGTTGACCCTTTCACCAAACTGCCCTCCGAGAGAAAGAGGCAAGAAAAACGCCTCTGCAAACGTGCCTCGGCGGGCTAAGCGGGAAGTGGGGCTTGGAAGAAAGGAGGGATTCGGAGAGCTCAGCTGTCCTGGGAAGCAGGAGGGAGAAAGTCTCTCCTTCCAGGCCCCGGCGAGGAGGGAGATGACTAGTCCCGCAGAATACGTCCAGCTTCCCAGACAGGAACCTTCAGCCGGGGCAACGGAAGGGCAGCCCCAGCGTGCCTTCCTCTCCCCACCCCCTCTCTCCTCCGGGTCCCCGCCAGAGGGAGAAAGCCGCCCGGGCTAGCTGAGCCGCGAGCACGACTGTCCCACCGCCCTCCGCCTCTATCCGAGCTGGGACCGCGGTGGACCCGCGAAGGGCGGAGTGGGCGAGACCATTGGCAAGGCTGGGAAGGGGGGGGCACGGCAGGAACGCGAGGGGCGGGGCCTACTAACCTATTCCAGATTTTCCTGTCCTCTTTAAAGCCCTGCTTTGGGAGAAACCCCGTTATCATAGAGGAGAAAAGACATTTGGGGTTGTTTTTTTTTGAAAGGGGAGGAGCGAGTGTAGGAGGGCGGGGTGGGAGGAGTCGCGGCTCGCACTTTGGGATCAGACGGGAGCGCGAGTTGCGCGGGTTGGGCGGGCGAGTCCCTGCTCCTGCTCTGAGGGTCCGGTTTCCTCTCCCCCTCCCGCGCGGGGCGGGGTGGTGCGTTCCGAGTTCCCAGGAGTTCGAAGTGGGCGGGTGCCGGGCTGGGGGGGAGGGGAGTGGCGGCGGCGGCGGCGGCGGCGGCGGGCGGCTCCCGCCTCAACCTCGGCAGTGGCGTCGGCGACGGCGGAGTCGAAGCAGCCGCGAGCGCTCGGCTGAGTGTCAGCCGGCGGCGACGGCTCCAGAACTGGGAGTTAGGGACGCGCGCACCGGACCTTCCGCCGCGGCCAGTGCCGCCGCCGCCGCCCAGAGCCGGAGGCGCCGGGGCCGGGGGAGCCGGGCGGCGGGAGAGCGAGCGGGCCGGGGGGAGGGTGGGGGATGGCGCGGACCCCGGGGCCGGCTCCACTGTGTCCCGGAGGCGGCAGAGCACAACTTTCCGCCGCCTCTACCCCCGGGGCCGGGCTCCTGCTGCCGCCCCCGACGCCGCCGCCGCTGCTGCTGCTGCTCTTCCCGCTGCTGCTCTTCTCCTGGCTCTGTGGTAGGTGAACCTCGGCTGCCGGCGCGGGCTGAGGGGAGGCGCGACCGAGCGGCCGTGTGCGGCGCGGGCCGGCCTCTCGTGCGGAAGGCGGTTGTGTTCGGCGGTTGGCCGCGCGAGCGGGTGCCGTGGACTTTGGCTGGAAACTTTTCGCCGCGCCCGGGGCGAGGCCGGGGAAGGGCCGGGGCCGGCGAGTGAGGCGCCGACCGCCCGCTCCCCTCCCCCGCGGCCGCGCGGCTCGCCACGCTGCCGGTCGCGGTTTGGCTCCGGTGTCCTCTGTCCGGGCGCCCGGGCTCGGTGCTGCGGGGTCCCTCGGTGTTTGCTCTCGGGACCGTTACTTGCTCGTTCGCGGAGGAAGCCGAGAGCACGGACTTCTGTTCTGGCGCTAAGGTGATGGGATGCTCGTTTGCCGCCTCATTTTTTCCCGGGTGAAACTTGAGCTGTGAACCTGGATACCTTTAGGAACACAGGAACCGACGACGGAATGAAGCCTTTGGGTTCCCACCCCGCTTCTCCTTGCACCCTGGAGAAGGCACCATGTTAGCCCACCCTGCAGCATCCCGTACAGTTTTCTTAGATCCTCCGGCCCCTTTCTGCCCTGGCAGCCTCTGGATCGCTTTGCATTGAGCCTGTGGCTGCCTTCCAGTTTGTGGGACGTCTGTCTCACTGTCCATGTTTATTTTAGCGGAGCCAATTTGTCTTCAGGACTTTGATTTATGTGTAAAATACCTGACTACACTGGCCGTGCCCCGGCTGTTCTGGTCAGAATAAGCCCGGCTCTTCCCTGCCGTTCTTCCCACATGTTCTGTTACAGTTTTGTCACATTTGGGAGGTGGTCTCATTGTAAGTTCACTTCCTAGGCATCAGAGATTAGAAGCCTACTTGTTAAGAGTATCGTTAAGTAAATATCTCCGTTTCATGCGAGTGACGTGGACTTAAGTGATCCTTAATGGAAGGCGGCGATTTGGGAGACTTAAGGCCACCGGTCTGGCTCTGGGGACTAGCTCTGTCTTTTGGTAATACCGGAACACAGCAGGATGTTCAGTCGATGACTCCCACTTAGCAGGAAAGTGGAGAGGGAAACTCAGGCTTGCTCAAAGCGTGTCTTACCTGAGACATTTTTCTGGTACATAAATCTGCTCTTGGATGTCAGCATTTAATGAAATCTTAAAAGAAACCAGGAAGTTTTACTAGTATTTACTACAGGAAGAGATGTGTGCGGTTTTCTTGGATGGTGTGATTTAGAAGAGAATTCTATACCCCTGTACCGTGTAGGTGTGTCGGGGTAGCTGGTTAAGAGGGAGGCAAAGTTTTCAGGAGATTGAGTGCCCCTTATAGGCTGAGGATTTCCACTACCAAATCACTGTCACGTTTAAAGCACTGTAATGACAATTTCTGACTTACAGACTGTAGTATGATAAATGGCATGTTATCTAATCTACGTTGTTTCTGTAGTCCCGCTCCCCAGATGTTTGGTTTCATTCAGGACACAATTCTTAATGCTGTTACTTCTTTATGTTGATGAAATAATATAAAATTCTGGATTGAATTTTGTGTACTGTTCTGGAGGGGGATGTTAACAGTTTACTATTCTGATTCAGATTGTGTTAAAGACGAAGAATATTTGTACCTCCAGTAAAGGTTTATCTAGTTAAGCAAAGCCCCATAGAAGACTGAAGCAAGGTAATATGTGCAGGTAATACAAGGAAAATTAAATTTGGGTAATAATTTCATAGTTATTGTGAAAGTAAAGTGTCCTTTAGTTTTTGAAGAAGCACATTGGAATTCACATGAAAGAAGAAAATAATTTTAAAAAAATCTCCTTAATAATGTGCTTGATATTTTAGAGTCCTGAAAATTCAAGTAGTATAGGCAAATGGACTGTGATTTAGAGAGGTGTAAATTGAAGTTTTTGAGTCATCTCCGCTTGTAGTTGTAGAGACAGACACTAGCTTTGTATTACTCTGCACTGCTCATTTAAAGAGCTTCCTTTTTTTGGCTTATAGTGTTATAACACCCTAATTAGTGAACCCTTATGACAAGTTTTTTTCTGTCAACCTCTATTTTAAAATAAAGTCTTTGAATAGGGCACAGTTGTCCTGATTTACGGATACTTAGTAAGTATGGAAATGGAAATTTCTTCTTGTAACCTGTGCATTGATCTAACATTTATAGTACTACTTACAAGCTTTGGCATGTACTAATGTTTGAGTTTAGTTTTATTTATTTATAAAATTTTATTGAGGTGTAGTTGAGTTAAAATGCTTTGGAAGGTGTTAGAAATGAGAAGATTTTTAGGCTTTAAAGAGATAACTATATGATGATTCATTAATTAGAATGCTTTATTTATTTTGCTGCTATTTTTGATATTCTGGTTACATATAGCATAGCCTTAATTATGCTAAACTCTTGGGAGTATCCTCTGTTAGCACAATATCTTTTTTATGTCATGCTAATTTTACTGCTATAAAAAAACCCCTCACATTCAAACTAGTAGACATGATATTCGGAAAACTATAAAAAAGTAATCAGATTTGCTCTTTTGAAGGGTGTACATTATCTGTCCTATTTGAAGAACTGAAATTCTCACTCGTTGGGGTTAGTTTGTGTGTGTATGTGTATGTGTGTTAAGCCCGATAAATCATAGGTGTAAAGGTTAAGAGGACTAGATTTTCAACATTTTCTGACTTGGTAAACCTCATTTATTTAATTCTGGAAGTCCATATTTGTTTATGATGCCAATGATCAATTCTTGTGTGATGAGATTTATCTTAGTTTCCCTTCCAGTATTTTTCTTGAGGGACAGAATATTGGCAGGGTTATGATATCGATGAGAGAGAAGATAGACTATTGACCTAAGTTCCACCTCTTCCCATTTTCAACAAGGTTTTATCTTAAATGGGTATTTAGAAGGTTATAGAAGAAAAAATGTATTATGATGATGAAACATTTAACATCACTTTCAGAAATTTCTTAATTCATGACACTTGTTAGACACTTGAGGACACTGAATAAGGCAGAGTCCTGGCTTCAAGGAGCTTACAGCAGTATAATAGACGTAATGTAAATAGATGGTTGTAGGGCTTCCCCGATGGCTCAGACGGTAAAGAATCCACCTGCACTGCAGAAGACCTGGGTTTGATCCCTGGGTTGGGAAGATCCCCTGAAGAAGGGAACTGCTACCCACTCCAGTATCCTTCCCTGGAGAAATCCATGGGCAGAGGAACCTGGCAGGCTACAGCCCATGGGGTCACAAAGAGTCAGACGCAACTGAGCGACTTTCATATAGGACAGCTTAGTGTTTATGATAAATTTGGGCATGAGGTACTGTCGATTCCCCAGAAGAGGAATACCTAACCAACTATGTAGAGATATTAGTGTAAACTGAGAAAAAAAGTTACCTAAGAAGAAATCAGTTGAGTCAGATTTTCTTGTTGAAATAGGTCATTGTAGTAGGTGGTATAAGTTAGCTCTCTGCACTTTATGGTTAAGATACTAAATAGGCAGTTTGAATTTGAAAAAACATTGTCACTTACCAGTTGTGTGAATGATTGGCAAGTTATTTAACCTCAGGAAACTTAAGTTTTCTCATCTTTTCAAAAAAGGGTAATATCAACTTGCTTTTAGAGTTCTTGTGAGGATTAAATGAAAGAAAATAAAATAGAGTGCACGGAATATACATTCAAATTTTAGCATTTATTTTATTTCATATTATTATTAGGGGCTTCCTTGGTGGCTGAGAGGTGAAGAATCTGCCTGCCAATGCAGGAGACATGAGTTCAATCCCTAGGTTGGGAAGATCCCCTAGAGAAGTAGTAAATGGCAACCCACATCAGTATTCTTGCCTGGGAAATGCCATGAACAGAGGAGCCTGGTGGGGTATAGTCCATGGGCTGGCAAAAGAGTTGGACACAACTTAGCTGCTAAACAACAAAGACAAACCAACCAACATGGTATTTGTCATTCTTAAATTTTACCCTGATGACTTGAATAACTGTTTTTTCAACTTGATTGACTTGCTTTTTTAATACTTCCATCTTTATTTGGAGTGTACAACAGAGGATGAGATGGCTGGATGGCATCACCGACTCGATGGACGTGAGTTTTGAGTGAACTCCGGGAGTTGGTGATGGACAGGGAGGCCTGGCGTGCTGTGATTCATGGGGTCGCGGAGAGTCGCACACGACTGAGCGACTGAACTGAACTGAACTGAGCCCAGTCAGTGCTCTTGAAGTGTTTGTTAAATTTACCTCAGATAAGTATACAGACCAGTTTCCAGAATATTAGGATGTAGTGAAATTAACCCAGTTGTGTAATTGTATGAAATCTAGTTGAATGGTCCCATAATGATGTAGAATGTGTTTTAGGACTTGGCGGTTCTATGTGATCACTTAGAATGTTAGTGATTATATTGAAAAGTGTAGAGTCAAAAATGTGCATTTGAAGATGGAGTCATAATTTCTACTTTAGCAAGTTACTGGTAGTATCAGGTTGGAACCTACAGTATATATTGCCCATATCAATCTTCCTGCTTCTAAGACAGATATAACGGGAAAGTGACCCAAATTTAAAAGGAAGCAAAAAAGAGCAAATTTTGCATTTAGCTCTAGTGTCCAAAATAGGAATTGGGAAAAGCTGGTCAATATACTTGTGGGTGTGGGTGTATTTACTGTTTTACCTTGTTTATGTCACTTATGCGTATATATGTGTGTATAAGTGATTCAGCAACGCTAAGGTACATTTTGCCTCTGTTTAGTTAAGGAATAAAACTTATGGCTTATTGCCTATTATTTGAAAATGATTGAAATGAAGCTGGTTGTGATACCCTTGTTAAAAAGGAGTATTTTGGTATTCTGTTGCTTACTCCTTAAAAAATTAGTGAGTAAATAACATATTCCTATGGCATATTCTATACTCTATTAAAGGCCTCATAAAATTGGCAATACTGAATATATGATTTGTGAAGGATGTGGCATTTAATTAATAATAGCCGAAGTGATGCGCAAGTCTCTCAATTGTGTCCTACTCTTTGCAACCCCATGAATCATACAGTCCATGGAATTCTCTAGGCGAGAGTACTGGAGTAGATAGCCTTTCCCTTCTCCAGGGGATCTTCCCAGCCCAAGGACTGAACCCAGGTTCACATTGTAGGTGGATTCTTACCAACTGAGCCACAGGGGAAGCCCAAGAATACTGGAGTGGGTAGCCTATTCCTTCTTCAGTGGTTCTTCCCAACGCAGGATCTTCCCGATCAAACTGGGGTCTCCTGCATTGCAGGCATATTCTTTACCAACTAATCTATCAGGGAAGCCCTAATAATGGCTATTAATATGTAAATGTAGGCTAAAATCAAAGAACCTTTAAGTAAGTAAAGAGTGTGTCAGAAACTCGGATCCAAAAATCTCAGCACCATTAATGTCATACTTTTGGTTACCTTTTACATTTTTATCTAAAATTATCTTGAACCCATATCCTCTCTTGAGTTTATAAAACTTATGATTTTCTGTTTTAGGCTCTGACATAGATTAATTATTTATGTAAATAAAATTTGTTGTGAATCTTTATCAAGGGTGAATTTGGGGTTTTTTTCGAAATGGCTCACTTATTACAACATAGGTCATTAATTTAAAATTTTAGTGATGGCTGCCTCCTGAAGTCTAGATACAGCTATATTGCAGGTATTATAGCTGTTTCAGAAACAATATTGTATTGCATACTTATATTGTGAGTTTTACATGTTTTCTTTAATATTGCATCCAGGGAGATTATTTTACTTGCAGCCCTGTTAATTGCCCAATATTCATTCTGCTAATTAAGATCAGTAGGAAAGAAGTACCATGTAATATTGTGAGTAGGTATCCATAAACTGGAATTTGAGATATGGTATGTAAGAACATACCAGCTCATAACTGGTTTAAATGACAAATAATTGATACCATTTCCGATGATTAGTTTGTAGCTGTGAGATATTTAATTATACCTGTGACTCTGTGGATTGGAGAGGTTATAATTTTTTTTTTTACTTTATTTGGTTTCCTTTAATAGGAAGTTAATAGTTTAAAAGTTTAATAGTTTTTTTTTTAATAGGTTGGCTGTTGTACCAGTAGAGGCACTTTAAGCTGTTAGATTTCTTCAGAAGTAAAACTTTTGAAAAGGAGGAGGGTATATCTATAAATCACTATTCTCAGCTACCCAAGGTCAGCAAAAGTACAGTGTATTGATAGGTTCAAATACTAGTTACTAGGAAATCTTTTCCGAAACATCCCAGGCCCCACTGTGGACTTACTGGATCAAGAATTTTGCAAGGGGGTGGAAAGTGGAGCCTGGTGATTGGGGCAGGTGTATTTTAAGAGACATCTTCAGTTGATTGTTTCTTCCCTTGATGAGTACTATTTATTAGAGCATTTTTATATATGATTTGACCAGATGTGGTCATTATTTTGTTTACTGTTGTATCTCATATGTTAGGTATGCAGTGGGGCTCAGATTTCTTTATAGCAAGAGCTTAACAACAAAATAAAATTTAGTCTAAACCATCAGTGTCCCAATAGAGATCTGTGAACTATATACATAGTTAAGTTATCCAGATGCCACATTAAAAAAATAATGAACATGTGAAATTAATATATTTTATTTAACGCAGTATAACCAAAATGTTATTTAGCATTCAGTTGATATTTAAAAATTGAGATATTTTACATTTTTTTTTTCTTTTGTAGTAAGTCTTTGAAATCTGATGTGTACTGTACACTTACAGATTGTTGTTTGGATAAGCTGTATTTCATGTATTCAGAAGTCAGATGTGGCTGGTGATTACTGTATATTGGACAGTGCAGGTCTAAACTATATGTGGTCTCCAAAGTAGGTTATGCTCTTCTCTGGTACTTAACTCAAAAGGCCTAAAATGATATTACTCTTCCTTCTTATCTAGTCCAATTCTGGAGCTCCCAGTTTGAAATTAATTTTCTCCGTGAATACTTCCCTCACCACTTCTTTCATACAGTGAGCTTTTTTCTTTCTAAAGTAGTTACTCTTTTTACTCATTATTTAGTAATGTAATTGTGAGTTGTTCTATGATGTGTGTTCTTTGCAGTAAAGACTTTGCCTCAAGCTTCACTGTATGCATCCTAGCACCTATTACAGAATAAACACAAGTTATTTTTTAAGTTTATAGATTTTTAACGTGTCAGGGAGGGAGAAATTTTTCTCTGCCCTTCTAGTTTCTCCTGTGTGGTCTGAATTACATTAACATGAGACAGATTAGAAGGAAAAAATAAAATAGAAGTTTGATGCCATGTGTACATGGAAGAGACTCAGGAAACTGCTTAAATGAAAGTTGCTCAGTCAGAGTCTGACTCTTGGGATGCCATGGACTCTACAGTTCATGGAATTCTCCAGGCAAGAATACTCGAGGAGGTAGCAGTTCCCTTCTCCAGGGTATCTTCCCAACCCAGGTCTCCTACGTTGCAGGCGGATTCTTTACTAGCTGAACCACTGGGGAAGCCCTTCCAGGAAATGGCCTAACCCTCACATTAATACCAACTTTGGCTACAGACAAAACAGGGTACTGGGGGCAGTGATTTGGGACTTTAGAGGGGAGAAAGGCAACTCACATAAAGATGTAAAACAAACGTTTGGTAAGGTAAACAAATGTTTGCTGGGCCTTGTAGACACAATGCGGAGAAGGCAATGGCAAGCCACTCCAGTACTCTTGCCTAGAAAATCCCATGGATGGAGGAGCCTGGTAGGCTGCAGTCCATGGGGTCGCTAAGGGTCAGACATGACTGAGCGACTTCACTTTCACTTTTCACTTTCACACATTGGAGAAGGAAATGGCAACCCACTCCAGTGTTCTTGCCTGGAGAATCCCAGGGATGGGGGAGCCTGGTGGGCTTCCGTCTATGGGGTCACACAGCGTCGGACACGACTGAAGTGACTTAGCAGCAGTAGCAGCAGCAGTAGACACAATGGTTCTGACCTCTAATCCATGCAGAGATTCCCCACTATGCTTCCTTTACTTTTTACAGATAACTCTGGTGATAGCTAATGCCAGACCCACTATCTAAAAAACTTTTTAGGCAATTAGGGGGAAGGTCAAAGTTTCTTTCTGTCTTTTGGTCCTTGGTTGTTTTCAGCTCACAATAATCCTATGCCAGAGACATTATTGGGGAGCAACTTTTGCTCCCAAACATTTGCTTTTTTCCCTGTTAATAAGTGTTTTAGAATTGACCAAATTTACTATGCAACAAAAGGATATCAAGAAAATATTTAGCTTATGATTTCATCTTCCAAGTTGAAATAAGATAATAAAACAGAATAATAGCTATAATAAATAGCTACAGAAATTTCTCTGAATTTGACTTCATTTCCTATCTGATCCTATCTTTCAAATCCATAATCCCTGGAGCAAATTCTGTTCATTTTTTCTTGCTTTTAGGTTTAGAGCAATGTTTTCCAAAGTGTTTAATACAACCCTAGTTTCTGGGAAAAAAATGCATGGTTGAATATATTTGGGAATGGGAAAAACTAATCGTGTAACCCCCTCCTTTATGGAAAATCACTGTGTGCATTAGTTTATTAATGGCTTAAGAAATTCTTCAGTAAAATATCCTTTTCTGCAGTTTAATTAAACAGCCTGTTTTTGCTGCAGAAGCTTTGTTTTTCAGAACACACTATAGGGAATGTATTCTTAAAGAGGTTTGTATACTTGATATTTATTCCTATCCTGACATTTTTTTCTATTGCTATTTTCCAAGATGGGGAGGAATTTATTTATTTAATATACTAGAAAAGGTTGATAGGCTTTAAAGATGTTACTTGGTGAGAAATGTTCTTCATTGCCTTTTCTTTTTTCTAAAAATTCCTTTTGCTTTCTTTAGTTCTGTCTTTATACCTGTCTTTATATTCTGTCCCCATTGTCTTACCCATTTTGAATCTGAGAAATTTGAGAAATTGACCTAGGAGGAATGCAATTCTTCCTCTTTGGTATTAGCAGTGTATTATTTACCCCAAAATATGTGTAGCTTAATCAGTTTCTTTGGGATATACCTCATTTTATGTATAATACATATCATTCTGGGTTTGTGTTTTAGAAATAGAGTAGGTATATTTAAGATAGCTTTTCTGTTTTAATGGAAGTATACCAATGCAGTTACTGAAAAGGACATGAAAAACCAAGAGGTGGATATAAAAATAGATGTACACAGCTAGGACTCCAACTTAACATTTGAGAACATTGTATAAAATTAAAAATGTGCTTGATTCTTTTTAATGGTTTTATTTCAGAGGAAAAACAAAAGTTTTGAAAGTGTTAGTATTGGAAAACTATGGTAAGATAAATTTCATATAGTGACTCTATGAGTTATCCATGATAGACATTATTGTCTGAGGCCATTGGTTTTGAAGCTTATTAGTATATTATTTAATTTAGTCATTGCTACTGTGGGTTAGATTAAGATTTCATTTTACAAGTGTCCTTGTCATGAACTCCAAACTCGCATATAATTTTATTTAGATTAGAGATAATCATTCATGGTTACAAATTCAGTTTAACGTTAAGTAAGTCAGAGAATAATCTATCTTGTATTTGAGTAGTACCTGTGTGTTCAGTCATGTCCGACTCTTTGTAACTCCATGAACTGTAGCCTTCCAGGCTCCTCTGTTCATGGAATTTTCCAGGCAAGAATACTGGAGTGGGTTGCCATTTCCTTCTTCAATGAGAAGGAATACCAGATTATTTTAAATGTAGAATTTTAAAAAAGCTTCTCTATTTTTCATTAAAGAAATTCAGATGGGAGAAGGTACAAGGTACATAGCTAATAGTCCTGTCCTTCTCATTAAGGGCACAGGGCTAGAGCATTATAGCATTTTTCACTAACCAGGAGTTTGCATGTGTTAATTGCTGTAGCAGCTACTTAAAAGAGGTAAAAAATTATCACCAACAAAAACTTTGATAAACATATGCAAGTAATGCAGTTGTACTGAGCATCAACTTTTATATTAGCTTCTCATTTCTATAAGCAATTTTAAGGTTATAAATATGTGATTATTTTAATGACACAGTTTCATTTGCCTAGTCCACATTAGAACCAGAGTAAATTTTAGTATTGAAATAACAGTAAGAAACGTCTTTCAAGTTGTTACCTTCTGTTGTACACTAGCACAGTGTCAAAGATTTGTTGTTTTTCTTTTAAAGCTGGTATAGCTTTTTCAGCTGAATGACAAAAAGAAGGCACATCAAAGTTAGAACTAATAATACTAATGAACATCTTACTTAGCAAGAAATAAGACTCTTTGGACTATTGATACTCTTTTCTGTATTTAAGATAGATTATTTTTACATTTTTCAGTTAAAAACATTGTCAACTTTTATATTATTTGTAAAAGATTTAGCAATTATGGTGGCTATTTTGAAACCATGAATTGTTTGTAAGGCTTATTTTCTATATGTGTATAAAAGAGTGTGGGTTTTGATTATATTTGTATTTGTTATATTTTGTAACTGCTAGTGAAAATGTTTACATGAAAAAGTAGCCAGTGAAGTTTTTATATAGCATGTTAAAAAGTCTCTTCTCTTATAATAAAAGCTTTAATGTTAACAGCGTCTGTTAAAATATAAAAACAAATCTGAAGTTCTCTGAGAAAAATACATATTTTTTCTTAGAGAATACTACTGTTGCTTTGCTGCCCTCTACAGTCATCTAAGATAGTCATTCTAGACTTTTCTTCCATCAGACAATTAAAATGCTTTCTTGACACGTGTGCTTTACATTTCAAGAGTGGGTTCAATAATATTTACTGTTAAAGTATGATAACATATAGATAACAACAGTTGATCTATACCTTTAATGCAAAAAATAAAAGGTTTACAAGTTGAAGCAGGGGATGAACAGGAGACTGCTGCACATCAGTCAAGAAACAGATGATAGAGCATCAGCCTGGTGATGGGTACAGAGGATTCCACAGTGGGATAAGTGCTCACAAGCTTATAAACCCGCTGGTAAGAGTGACTGAGTGTTAGGGATCTGTAATAACATACCAAATAGTATGATAAAGCCTAAAAAAAAAAAAAAAAAGATCAGTAAGGCCTGGAAGAGTCAAGAACACTAATTAGAAGAAATGAAACTTTTGAATTGTAAGAATGATTTGAGTTCAGACAGGTATGAACAGGGTTCATGTCAAACAGGAAAAGAAAACACAAAGCATCTGTTACACAGAAAGGGCTATGCTAGGACCCTTGGAATCTTTTGCCTTTAAGAAATGTAAAATTTAATTGTTAGCAGATTTTGGGATTATAAAATAGTGTGTCTGTTTCTGTTTGTCTATTTTATACCCAGTTACTTAATCTTTTTGCCTGTTTCAGTCCTTATGTGAAGTGAAAGTGAAAGTCACTCGATAGTGTCTAAGCGTGTCCAAGCCTTTCCCTTCTCCAGGGGATCTTCCCAGCCCAAGGATCGAACCCAGGTCTCCTGCATTGCAGGTGGATTCTTTACCAGCTGAGCCACAAGGGAAACCCAAGAATACTGGAGTGGGTAACCTATCTCTTCTTCAGTAGATCTTCCTGACCCAGAAATCGAACCAGGGTCTCCTGCATTGCAGGTGGATTCTTTAACCAAATGAGCTATCAGGGAAGCCCCTTCAGTCCTTATACACTTAGCTAAATGATACCTCCTTTACAGAGTTGCTGTGAAAATTAAATGAAATCCTTATTAAACTATAGTAAAGTGCTTTACAAATAAAACTGACCATAATGCAAGGGAAAATGGATTGTCTTACATTAAAAATGCAAAGTGTATCTAATTGCTTCAAAAGAAGAAGTTTAACTGAGAAAGACTCAATAGAAGACCTGATTTTCTAGCTGAACCTTGAAGAAAGAGTTTTCCATTTCTGAGGGAAGTCAGTAAAAAAGCATTCCAGGCTGAAAAGATCACTGGACTGAGGACTCTGTGGAAGGAATTAATGTTTCCATGTGGTTCAAGTATGAGCTGTTACGGAGGGAAGTCATAGATTTTTAAATACTTTACTGATGCTGAGGAGATTAAAGCTTGTGTGGGAGGCAGTGAGAAGCTTTTGAAAGCAGGTAACTACTGAGTCTGTGATTCCAGAATATTTTATAGCTCTGACAGCACTGTAAAAGATACATGGGAGATAAGAGAGACAGGCAAAAGGGGAAACCATTGCAGTTGTACATAGGAAGAGTGGTTTGTGGAGATAAATGGCAATTTGATAGAAAAGTTTGACAGGAGGGATAGATCTGAGAAGTAGATTGCATGGTGTCTGAATATCATCGTGGTTGAGGAGACAAGAGTTAGATTTCTTGAGTGATTAGAAAAGGATTGTTGTTGTTCAGTCACTCAGTCATGTCCCACTCTTTGTGACCACATGGACTACAGCATGCCAGGCTTCCCTGTCCTTGACCATTGCCTGGAACTTGCTTAAACTCATGTCCATTGAGTCAGTGATGCCATCTAACCATCTCGTCCTCTGTCATCCCCTTCTCCTCCTGCTTTCAGTCTTTCCCAGCATAAGGGTCTTTCCAGTAAGTCGGCTCTTTGCATCCGGTGGCCAAAGTATTGGAGCTTCACCCTCAGCATTAGTCCCTCCAATGAATATTCAGGATTGATTTCCTTTAGTATTGACTGGTTTGATCTCCGTGTTGTCCAAGGGACTCTGAAGCATCTTCTTTAACACCACAGTTGAAAAGCGTCAGTTCTACCGTGCTCAGAATTCCTTATGGTCCAACTTTCATATCCATACATGACTACTGGAAAACCATAGCTTTGATTATACAGACCTTTGTTGACAAAGTAATGTCTCTGCTTTTTAATATGCTTTCTAGGCAGCCATGAAATTAAAAGACACTTACTCCTTAGAAGGAAAGTTATGACCAACCTAGACAGCATATTAAAAAGCAGAGACATTACTTTGCCAACCAAGGTCCGTCTAGTCAAGGCTATGGTTTTTCCAGTGGCCATGTATGGATGTGAGAGTTGGACTGTGAAGAAAGCTGAGCACCGAAGAATTGATGCTTTTGAACTGTGGTGTTGGAGAAGACTCTTGAGAGTCCCTTGGACTGCAGGGAGATCCAACTAGTCCATTCTAAAGGAGATCAATTCTGGGTGTTCATTGGAGAGACTGATGCTAAAGCTGAAACTCCAATACTTTGGCCACCTCATGCGACGAGTTGACTCACTGGAAAAGACTCTGATGCTGGGAGGGCTTGGGGGCAGGAGGAGAAGGGGACGACAGAGAATGAGATAGCTGGATGGCATCATCGACTCGATGGACATGAGTTTGAGTGAACTCCGGGAGTTGGTGATGGACAGGGAGGCCTGGCGTTCTGTGATTCATGGGGTCGCAAGGAGTCGGACACGACTGAGCGACTGAACTGAACTGAGGTTTGTCATAGCTTTTCTTCCAAGGAGCAAGCGTCTTTTAATTTCATGGCTGCAGAAGGATTAATGAATCAGTCTAGTAACTTTGTGGAGGTATTTTAGTTGAGGTGCCTCTGGGATGTATTTTACAGCTGTAGTTAGAAATTTGTTATGAGAGAGTAGGAGGGAAGGATGTGGAATTGGGAATTATCAGTATTGAGGTATTTGGATTAGATGAGCTTTTTGAGGGAGAGGCAGAGTGGGAGAAGAGAAGAAGGAAGGGAGAAGAGAAGAGAGGAAGGAAGTGGAAGTAGGGAGGGGACTGGAGAAAATTTTAAAGGTTGAGGTACGTTGATCAGATAAGAGGGAGGGAAAGGACGAATAATCTGAGAATAAAATCTTGATAGATCAATACATTTAGTAGTTAAGAAAAGTGCATTGAAGACTCAGTAATTTAGTAAAAGTGTTTAGGCAAAAGGTCAATTTTCAAAAAAATTAACTAATGAAGGAATAGTGAAAAAACAGTAGGGTAGGACTTGCTCTTGGGAAAGAGGAACTGAACAAATAATTTGAGGGGGAATAATGTAACAGTTATTGTGGACTGAATGTGTTGTCCCCGAATTCCTGTGTTAGGGCTCTAATTCTCAATATGGTGATTTCACTTTTGTCCACAGCTTCTACTACTAAGTCCCATAGCCCAAGAGAATGAATTTTCTATGGGTATCTAATATAGAGAGTTGAAGAAAAGCTTTTTAATGAGACTTCTTTGTCTTTGTGAGGGGGATGGGAAGGGCACTTTGGTGTGGCACCATCCAGAAACAGAAAGTGGATGGTGATGGTAAAAATGAAAGGGAAAATTTAAAAATGAGAGAATAAAAAGGCAAAACAGTACCTCTTGATCTCAGGATATGAAGAATGAGTAAATATTAGTGCATTTGGAGATTGCGTATTAGGCAGATGGGAGAATAGTGTAAATACTGCTAAAAAGGAGGTTGAGGTTAAGAATTAGATACCAGATGGAAGGATTTATTAGTTTCCTAGGGCTGCTATAACAAAATACTACAAGCTGCCCGGCTTATAGTATCAGAAGTTTATTCTCTCATGGTTCTAGAGCCTGGAAGTCTGAAATCAAGGTGTCAGGAGGGCCATGTTCCCTCTGAAACTCTGGTGTAGAATCCTTTCTTGCCTCATCCTAGCTTCCAGTGGTGGCTGTCAATCCTTGGCATTCCTTGGATTACAGCTGTATTCCTACAGTCACTGCCTTTGTCATCACAGGCCATTCTCCTTGTGTTTTTGTCCTGGTGTATTCCTTCTCTTGTAAGGACAGCAGCCATATTGAACTAAAGCCCAGCCTACTCCAGTGTGACTGTACTTAATTTGCATCTTAGTTACATCTACAAATACTTTATTTCCAAATAAGGTAACACTCACAAGTACTTGGAGTTAGGGTTTCAATATATTTTTAAGGGGGGATAACCTCCTAACAAAGGGGTAATGATTCTAGTTTTGACTGTATTAATTGTGAGATTTGAGGCTCAAGTCAGAGTGGCAGGTAAATACAGAATTTGAAGATGTGAAGTATGGGTTAGATTGAACCAGACTTGAGACATTAATTTAGGAAATACTGAAACTCACATATGAATATTAATATAATGTTAACATTATATGTGTGTATATATATACACACACTCACACATACACATATGTGTGTTTATGTATTATAGATGTAAACACACAGAAAAACTTACATGGAAAATATGTAATCTCAAGAACAATTACAAAGTGAGCATATCCACAGAAACATCACCCTGGTCAAGAAATAAGTCTTTACCAGCACTTCAGAAGCCCCCTCCCCACTATTGTGCTTAGTCTGTGCTTAGTCACTCAGTTGTGTCCAACTCCTTGTGACACCGTGAACTGTAGCCTGCCAGGCTCCTTTGTCCAGGGTGATTCTCCAGGCAAGAATACTGGAGTGGGTTGCCATGCCCTCCTCTGGGGCATCTTCCGAACCCAGGGATCGAACCCAGTTCTGCATTGCAGGTGGATTCTTTACCATTTGAGACACCAAGAAAGCCCTTCCCATTATTTTACAATCACAATTTTTCTCTCTTTAGTAATAACCACAATTCTGATTTCAACATCATAAATTAGTTTTACCTGTTTTTGAACTTTCTATTTTTTTGCCGATTTTGGAGAATTAACCATTTATCATTTTTAATGTTGTGTAGACATTTAGGTTATTTTCATTTTGAGGCTTTTATGAATAGCACTGCTGTGAACATTACTGTACATATCTTTCTTGACTTATGCTGGAGTTATATCCCCATAAGTTGAAAATATCATAAGTCAATATTTAGTATACATATCCTAATAGACATCACAGCTTAGCCTGTGTGTATGTCTGTGTGTGTGTGTGTGTGTGCATGCGCACGTGTGCGTGTTTCATTGTTCAATTTCATCTGACTCTGTGGCTCCATGGACTGTAGCCCACCAGGCTCCTCTGCCCATGGAATTTTCTAGGTAAGAATACTGGAGTGGGGTTACGTTTTCTACTCCAGAGGATCTTCCCGACCCAGGGATCCAAGCCATGTCTCTTGCATCTGCTGCACTGGCAGGTGGATTCTTTACTGCTTGCACCACCTGGCAAGCCCCCTGTATAGCCTAGCCTGTCTTAAACATGCTCAGAACACTTAACCTTAGCCTGTAGTTGAGCTACCTAACACAAATCCTGTTTTATACCAAAGTATTGAACATCTCGTAATTTATTGAATACTATAAAATACTATAAAAATGGTTGTGTCTCCATTGTTTACCCTTGCGATGGCATGACTGACTGGGACCTGCCCCTCACTGCCCAGCACCATGGGAGAGTATCCTCCTACATATTGGTAGCCTAGGAGAAGTTCAAATTTTGAAATACACTTCCTACTGAATGTATATTCCTTTTACACTGCCATAAAGTTGAAAAATATTTAACTTAAATCATTGATAGTTGGGGACCATCTGTATCACTATTTTGGTAATGGGATTGCTGGTTTATTTTATGTATGTTTTGGTTGAAAAGGTTTTCCTGAGTGTTTGTTACAACTTAACGCCAGTAGTGTTTAAGAGTTTCAGTTGCTCTACTGCCTCACCGACCCTTTGTTGTTCAGTCACGCATTCATGTCTGACTCTGTAACCCTATGGACTGCAGCACACCAGGCTTTCCTGTCCTTCACCATCTCCTGGAGCTTGCTCAAACTCATGTCCATTGAGTCAGTGATGCCATCCAACCATCTCGTCCTCTGTTGTCCCATTCTCCTCCTGCCTTTAATCTTTCCCAGCATCAGGGGCTTTTCAAATGAGTTGGCTCTTTGTATCGGGTGGCCAGATTATTGGAGCTTCAGAATCAGTCCATTCAATGAATATTCAGGATTGATTTTCTTTAGGATTGGCTGCAGTCAATCTCCTTGCAGTCCAAGGGACTCTCAAGAGTCTTCTCCAACACCACAGTTCAAAAGCATCGGTTCTTTGGCAATCAGCCTTCTTTGTGGTCCAACTCTCACATCCATACACGACTACGGGAAAAACCATAGCTTTGTCTAGACAGGTCTTTGTCAGCAAAGTGATGTCTGCTTTTTAATATACTGTCTAGGTTTGTTATAGCTTTTCTTCCGAGGAGTGTCTTTTCATTTTTTTTTTTTATCCATTCCAATCAGTGTGTAATGATATAATATTGTGGTTGTAGTTTATACTTATCTGGTGGCTGAGATCTAAGGATTATGGACTATTGGAATATCCTCCTGTGAAGTACCTTTTCATTCACTTTCAATTTTATTCATTTGGATTATCTTTTATCTATGGATTTGTTGGAGTTGTTTTTGAATTCTAGATGTGAGCCACTTTTCAGTTATGTGTATTGCAAATATCTTCTCCCACTCTGGTCTTGTCACTGTATTACTGGCATCTGTGGACAGACACTTTAATATATATTCATGTTCAGTTCAGCTGCTCAGTCGTGACTGACTCTTTGTGACCCCAAGAATCACAGCACGCCAGGCCTCCTTGTCCATCACCAACTCCCGGAGTTCACTCAAACTCAAGTCCATCGAGTCGGCGATGCCATCCAGCCCTCTCATTCTCTGTTGTCCCCTTCTTCTCCCACCCCCAATCCTTCCCAGCATCAGAGTCTTTTCCAGTGAGTCAACTCTTCACATGAGGTGGCCAAAGTATTAGAGCTTCAGCTTCAACATCAGTCCTTCCAATGAACACTCAGGACTGATTTCCTTTAGGATGGACTGGATGGATCTCCTTGCAGTCCAAGGGACTCTCAAGAGTCTTCTCCAGCACCACAGTTCAAAAGCATCAATTCTTCGGTGCTCAGCTTTCTTCACAGTCCAACTCTCACATCCATACATGGCCACTGGAAAAACCATAGCCTTGACTAGACGGACCTTGGTTGGCAAAGTAATGTCTTTGCTTTTTAATATGCTGTCTAGGTTGGTCATAACTTTCCTTCCAAGGAGTAAGCGTCTTTTAATTTCATGGCTGCAATCAGCATCTGCAGTGATTTTGGAGCCCAAAAAAAGTCTGACACTGTTTCCACTGTTTCCCCATCTATTTCCCATGAAGTAATGGGACCAGATTCATGTAGTCAAAACTAATCCTTTTCTTTTTAATTAATTCTTTGTGTCTTATTTGCAAAGTCTTTGTCATATCCTCATGAAAACATTTTCCCCTAACAACTTTATTATTTTGCCTTTAATATGATAACATCTAGAATTTATTTTTGTGGTTAATGAGGTAGGGTCCATATTTTTTCTTCATTTATTATCTACTTGACCGTCTCCATTTATGGAAAAGACCCTCTGCTTTGCAGCACTGCCTTTATAATAAATAAAATAGCCATATATGCCTGGGTTTAATCTTGGACTCTCTTCTTTGTTCCATTGGTGCATTTTACTATCTATGCACAGATACCATAGTGTCTGATTATGTGTGTAATAATGCATCGTATATTGGGTACAATAAGTTAACCTACTTGTTTAAATTTATTGTGGTTAACCTTGGTCATTTTCCTTTCCATGTACATTTTAATGGCAGTTTATCAGTTTTTACGGAAAACCTCCAAGGATATTAGTGGAAGTACATTAAATCTATATGAATTAATGTGGGGTTAAATTGATATCTTTATAATACTGAATCTTCCAACTCAATGAACCTGATTTATCTATTTTCTGAGATTTTCTTTACTTTCTTTCCATAAAACTTTAGTTTTTTCCTGTGTGTAGAGGTCTTGCATAACTATAAACTTTCAGTTATTTTAATTATAGATTTCAAGTTTATTTTTGATGTTATTATAAGTGATATTTTAAAATATTACTGTTTGTAGGCATATAAAAATATAGACCTTGCTAAATAACTTCATTTATTTCTAATACTTTGTTGAATCTTCTGGATTTCCATCTATATAGTCATACCATCTATGAATAATTAAAGCCTTATTTCTCTCCAATCCTTATACCTTTTTTTTTTTTTTCTTTTCCTTTGTTTATTGCACTGGCTAGGACCTCCACTATGATGTTGAATTAAAGTGGTGACTGCAGGCATCGTTGTCTCATTCCTTATCTCAGAGGTAAAAAGTGTTCAACATTTCAAAATTAAGTATGATGTTTGCTGTGTAGTTTTTTTTTTTTTTAATCTCTATCAGTTTTGGAAACTCTTTCTACTCCTAATTTGCCTATGAATTTTTATCATGAATAGAGTTTAATTTTATCAAATGCGTTATATTAATTTTGAGATCATATGATTTTTTTTAAATAATATGAATTACATTTTAAAAAAATGTTAAATCATCTTTGTGTTTCCAGAATAATCCCAGTTTGGTTTTGATGAATGTATCCTTTATTATATTGCAAGATTCAACTTTTTTTTTAAGTTTTTTCTCTGCTATCTATGTTTATCAATTGAATTGGCCTGTAATTTTCTTACAATGCTCTTGCAAAGTTTTGAGCAAGGTCATGCTAGACCCACAAAGAAAATTGAGAATTGCTGCATCTTTTTCTATTCTGTGTAAGAGTTTAGTAAGATTGATACTTTTTGTTTCTTTCAATTGGTAGAATTTGTTGTTAAAGCTGTCTGGACTGGAAGTAATTTTTTTATGCGAAGGATTTTTAGTTCCAGTTCACTTTTTAAGTAATCATTTTCTTCTTACATCAGGTTTGGCACATTGCATTTTTATAGGGATTTGTCAGTTTCCTGCTTGCGCGTCTGTTGACCTCAAGTTGTTATATTTTTTTAACTAACTTTTTACTGCCTGAAGTATCTAATAGTAATGCTCCCCTTTCTCAGTCCTCAAGTTAATTTATTTTTTCTGTTTTCTGGCTCAGTCTTGCCAGGAGTTAATCAGTTTTATTCAACTTTTCAAAGAATCTATCTTTGACTCATTGTTCAAACTCTCTATGTTTTCCTTTTTAAAAAAAATTTTGACCGGTACCCCATGGCATAGGGGATCCTAATTCCTCAATCAGGGATTAAACAAACCCAAGCCCCCTGCATTGGAAGCATGGAGTCTTAACCCTGTACCATCAGGGAAGTCCCTGTGTTCGTTTTCTGTTTCATTATTATCTTTTCTGTATTTTCTTCTACAGTTTTTGGAGAGTTTATTATTATTTTTTTTTGAAATGGCTGGTTAGATGATTGATTTTTAGTATTTCTCTTATATATATGCAAATTGAGCCTGTACGTTTTCTAAATAAGGTCACATTCACAGGTGAACATCTCCTAATTACTTTCTTCATCTGTGCCTTATTTTTTCCACTGTAATTTATGAACTTCTGCTATATGAGTTTTTCTAGCTAATTTTTTGGCTTCTTGTATTTTTACTTCTCAGTTATACTTATTTTTTCCCTCTTATTTACAATTTCCCTGATTTGATTTTAAGCTCCTGTCCTTTCTCAGCATAAACCCTGGTCTGTATTGGTAAGTGTTAAATAAGTGTTAGCGAAAAAAATGGATGTGCAAAGAAACTGAATTAAGAATTTGCCTTTCTGATTTCATCACTGTTATTTGTTACAAATACTTTAGATTTTTCTTACTTTTCCAAACTTCCCGTGTATTTTCTGTTTCTGTGAATCTCTTTGCTTTCATCCTTCTTCCTACAGTATCCATTCTCTGTTTGGAAAAACTCACCTTTAGAAAAACTCTACTTTGCCTGAATAAGATCTAGTTCAAGTTCTACTGCATTTCCACATATTACCAAGTAAAATTAGTAATCACTAGTTTGGGCTTAGCTGAAGAAAATGTTTCAACTTTTCTCATTCTACACACCTCTCATTCCTTCTCCCAGGTCTCTTTTTCACCCTTAATTATGGTGACTTTCATAAAGGTGATATAACTCAGTTTGCCTTGAAATGTCTAGGCTTACAACTGTATTTCTGGCACAGTCAACAATAATACTCCTCCACTTCTTTTCACTCTGAAAGATGTTTTTGGCTTAGGTAACAAGTTATATGATAACTCTACCCCACATCCATTGCCTTGCATGTCTTATTTTCTCTTCTAGATTCTCAGCTCTTGGAGGTCTCAGGCTGTGTTATGTTCTGTGTTATATTCTGTGTTATAATGTTCTTAGTCACTTAGTCATGTCTGACTCTCTGCAACCCCATGGTCTGCAGCCCACCAGGCTCCTCTGTCCCTGGGGATTCTCTAGGCAAGAATACTGGAGTGGGTTGTCATGCCCTCCTCCAGGGGATCTTCCCAACCCAGAGATCGAACACAGGTCTCCTGCATTGCAGGCAGATTCTTCAACATCTGAGCCACGAGGAAAGCCTACGTTGTAATACTTAGTACTTAATATGGAGTGAATGAAATGCAATAAATATTTGAGCTCTTACCATGTGCCATGCATATTTGTAGTTTTTCCATATTAGCTCACTTATTTTTTCAGTTATTACAACCTAGATTTGTAATACCTAAGCCCTTGCCCCAGTGTTTTTCATTTATAGCAGCCTTGCAAAATGTTAATTCTAAATCAGTTCAGCTGTACAAATTCTTTATGCTTATTTCTCAGCTACTAGTGGGACATGGGGAGAAAAAAATCATATAACCACGCAGATTGGTGCCATTGTTAATCAGGCTTTAGCTTCAGTTGGTCCTTAGACAGTTTTTGTAACAATTCTTTTGGTTTAGTTAGTGCGTGCTCCATGAAGCTAAAGCCTGATTAACAGTGGTACCAATCTGGTGTGATCACTCACCTAGAGCTAGACTTCCTGGAATCAAAGTCAAGTGGGCCTTAGGAAGCATCACTACGAACAAAGGTAGTGGAGGTGATGGAATGCCAGTTGAGCTCTTTCAAATTCTAAAAGATGATGCTGTGAAAGTGCTGCACTCAATATGCAAGCAAACTTGGAAAACTCATCAGTGGCCACAGGACTGGAAAAGGTCAGTTTTCATTCCAATCCCAAAGAAAGGCAATGCCAAAGAATGCTCAAACTACTGCTCAATTGCACTTATCTCACACGCTAGTAAAGTCATGCTCAAAGTTCTCCAAGCCAGGCTTCAACAATGTGTGAACCGTGAACTTCCAGATGTTCAAGCTGGTTTTAGAAAAGGCAGAGGAACCAGAGATCAAATTGCCAACATCTGCTGGATCATCGAAAAAGCAAGAGAGTTCCAAAAAAACATCTATTTCTGCTTTATTAACTATGCCAAAGCCTTTGACAGTGTGAACCACAACAAACTGGAAAATTCTTCAAGAGATGGGAATACCAGACCGCCTGACTTGCCTCTTGAGAAATCTGTATGCAGGTCAGGAAGCATCACTTAGAACTGGACCATGAAACAATAGACCAGTTTCAATTAGGAAAAGGAGTACGTCAAGCTGTATATTGTCACCCTGCTTATTTAACTTACATGCAGAGTACATCATGAGGAACGCTTGGCTGGATGAAGCACAAGCTGGAATCAAGATTGCCGGGAGAAATACCAATCACCTCAGATATGCAGATGACACCACCCTTATGGCCGAAAGGGAAGAAGAACTTAAGAGGCTCTTGATGAAAGTGAAAGAGGAGAATGAAAAAGTTGCCTGAAAACTCAACATTCAGAAAAATAAGATCATGGCATCTGGTCCCATCACTTCATGACAAATAATGGGGAAGCAGTGGAAACAGTGAAAGACTTCATTTTTGTGGACTCCAGAATCACTGCAGATGGTGACTGCAGCCATGAAATTAAAAGACACTTACTCCTTGGGAGAAAAGCTATGACCAACCAAGACAGCATATTAAAAAGCAGAGACATTACTTTGCCAACAAAGGTCCATCTAGTCAAAGCTATGGTTTTTCCAGTAGTAGTTTATAGATGTGAGAGTTAGACTATAAAGAAAGCTGAGGGTGGAAGAATTTATCCTTTTGAACTGTGGTGTTGGAGAAGACTCTTGAGAGTCCCTTGGACTGCACGGAAATGTAACCCGTTCATTCTAAAGGAAATCCGTCCTGAATATTCATTGGAAGCACTGATGCTGAAGCTGAAACTCCAATACTTTGGCCACCTGATGTGAAGAACTGACTCATCTGAAAAGACCCTGATGGAGGGAAAGATTGAAGGCAGGAGGAGAAGGGGACGACAGAGGATGAGATGGTTGGATGGCATCACCAACTCAATGGACATGAGTTTGAGTAAGCTCTGGGAGTTGGCGATGGACAGGGAGGCCTGGCGTGCTGCAGTCCATTGGGCTGCAAAGAGTCGGACATGACTGACTGAGTGACTGAACTGAACTGACTGATTGCGTGCTCCATGGTTTTTTTATTTCGGCTGTGCTGTGTCTTCCTTGCAGCGCATAGGCTTCTTGTTGCGACATGTGGACTTCTCTAGTTGTGGCTCATGGGCTCAGTAGTTGCAGTAAGTGGACGCAGTTGCAATGTGTTGGATCTTGGCTTCCTGACTAGGGATGGAACCAGAGCCCCTGTGTTGGAAGCTCAGAGTCTTAACTACTGTATCACCAGGGAAGTTCTATTTAATTTTTTCTTTAAAATTTTACTAAAACCTTGCTGATTATGTGATAATAGTCATGTTTTATAGGTAATAAAACAAGGTTTTGAAGTTATTAGGGTCACACTGGTAATAATTTAGAGATCTGTGCATTCTTGAATATAGGTTACTCAGGCTCCAAAGTTTTCTTTTATTCCATCCTTTTACCATTCACAGCTTTGATTTGATTCACAAGGTGTTACACTACTCAACCATAAGCTCCATATACTTACTTAGAGATGCTTCTTTTAAAAGTAAGTTTGAGATTTTCAGATTATTAATGTTTTTATGTATCACTTACAGTTAGGTTAAAGTAAATTTAAGGACCAGAAGTAAATTCATTAGTATTGTTAAAAAACAATACCATTGGTTGAACATTGTTTACTGTTGATTATAAGTTTTATGGTTGGAATAACAGTAAAGTGTAAGTCCCTCAGTGGTATCTGCCTCTTTGCAACCCCATGGACTCCACTGTACAGTCCATGGAATTCTCCAGGCCGTAATACTGACGTAGGTAACCTTTCCCTTCTCCAGGGGATCTTCCCAACCCAGGGATTGAACCCAGGTCTCCTGCATTGCAGGCGGATTCTTTACCAGCTGAGCCACAAGGGAAGCCCAAGAATACTGGAGTGGGTAGCCTGTCCCTTCTCCAGTGGATCTTCTGACTCAGAAATCGAACTGGGGCCTCCTGCGTTGCAAGTGGATTCTTTAATCAACTGAGCTATCAGGGAAGCACTAACAGCTTAAATGCCACCTTTTGAAAAGCTTTCTCTGATCCTCTGGACTATTGCAAAAGGCACTGTCTCTTTTTATTTATATGACCTGTGGTAAGTCTTAACTTTTTTGGTTCTCAATCTATCATGTGGATAAAAAGTACCTACGTACCTCACAGAGAGCCCAGGTATAGATTCATTTAAGTAGGTCAGTTGATCTTTCTTTAAAAGAAACAAAGGCAATGTAATGGTGCAAAGAGAGTCTTTTCAACAAGTGATCCTGGAACAACTGGACATCCACATGCGTTTTTTGGGAGTGGGTGGGAAATAGGGTGTGGGGATCATAATAATGGTATATATAAAAACTCTTGACAATTTTTAGGAATACGCACCTGTAAGGTGTTCATGAGATGAACACTGAGTCTCAAAGAGATTGACTTTGTCCCATTTTCTGCCTCCCTTTACTTAATACTTATTACAGTAATTCTTTAACTACGTTGGTTTCTAAAATCCTTTAATCGTTATTTCCTTCTTGACTGAAGTCTGTAGTCTACCATTGAAATCACTTATTTGCCTGAACATCAGCTGCTTGTTCATCTCTCTTCTGATTGTGCTAGCCTGGTGAAACTCTGAACCAAACTGAATTCTTTTACTCTTTGCCATCTCCATTTATCCGCTTAGGCAGCTGAATACTGATTGATGTCACTGTGATTCAAGATTAGTAAGTACTAGTGGGTCTTGGCACTAGTCTGAAATCATTCATTTTTCTAGTAGTGGTTCTCAAACTGTTTGGAACATTTTTGTACTCTTAAAAAATTGTTGAGGACTACAGTGAGCTCTTTTGTTTTAATTTATTTTGCTCTAAGGCGTGTTGGGGGAAAGGCAATGGCAATCCACTCCAGTACTCTTGCCTGGAAAATCCCATGGACAGAAGAGCCTGGTGGGCTGCTGTCCATGGGGTCGCAGAGTGGGACACAACTGAAGCGACTTAGCAGCAGCAGCAAGGCATGCTGGATCTTAGTTCCCCTACCAGGAATTGAACCCCGAGTCACCTGCACTGGATGGCAGATTCTTAACCACTGGACCACAAGGGAAAATCCTGTGATCGATTTTGAGTTAGTATTTGTGAAGGGTGTAAAGTCTGTCTTGACTTATATTTTTGCATGTGAATGTCCAGTTGTTCCAGGATCACTTGTTGAAAAGGCTCTTTGCTTCACTACATTGCTTTTGTTTCTTTTAAAGATCAGTTGACCTAGTAAAATGAATCTATTCCTGGGCTCTGTTTTGTTCTGTCAATCTGTCTGTTCTTTCACCAGTGTCACTGTCTTGATTATTCAGTCTTTATAGGCAGTCTTGAAGTCATGTGGTATCAGTCTTTTGACTTTGTTCTTCAGTATTGTTGACTAATCCTGTGTCTTATTTTTCCATAGACATTTTAAAATCAGTTTGTCAATATCCATAAAGCAGTTTGCTGGGAGCAAGGATTGTGTTGAATCCATAGATCAAGATGAGAAGTGACATCTTGACAATATTGACTCTTCCTACCCATAAACATAAAATAAATATTTTTATTTAGCTTTCTTTAAATAGATCTTATACATATTTTGTTAGATTTATACCTAAATATTTTCTTTGGGGGTGCTGATATAAATAATATTGTGTTTTACATTTCAAATTCTATTTTTCATTGCTAATACATAGGAAAGCAGGTGTATCCTACAACCTTGCTATAATTGCTTTTTTAGTTTGAGGAGTTTTTTGTTGATTCTTTCTGATTTCCTACATAGATGATCATGTCATTTGTCATCAATGTTTTATTTCTTCCTTTCTAATCAATATATTATTTATTTCTTATTCTTACTACATCATGTGATGTTGAAGTGTGAGTCACTCAGTTGTGTTTGACTCTTTGGGACCCCATAGACTGTAGCCCACCAGGCTCCTCTGTCCGTGGAATTCTCTAGGCAAGAATGCCTGAGTGGGTTTCCATTCCCTTCCTCGGGGGATCTTCCCGACCCAGGGATAGAACCCAGGTCTCCTGCATTGCAGGCAGATTTTTAACCATCCGAGCCACCAGGGAAAACCAGTATGATGTTGAAAAGCTATGCCAAAGGGTACATCCTTGACTTGTTCCTGATCTTATCGTGAAAGCTTCTAGTTTCTCACTAGAAGTTCTCGTGTTAGCCATAAGTTTTTTAGATAAATGTTCTTTATCAAATTGAAGAAGCTTCTCTCCTACTTGAATATTCCTTTTTATTGGTGAGTAGTATTTCATTGTACAGGTATTCCTCAATTTCTTTATTCATTCATCTGTTGCTGGACATTTGGGGTGCTTCCAGTTTATGACTGTTAAGTATGAAGCTGCTATGAACATTTGTGTATAAGTCTTTGTATTGATACATGCCTTTTTTTCTACTGAGTAAAGATAACGAAGTGAAGTTGGTGAATGATACAGTGCTTATATGTTTAATAAACTGCCAAACTGTCCAGTGAGGTTGTCCCACTTTATAGTTCAACCAGCAGTGTAGGAGAATTTGTTTTTCCACATTCTCTCCAGCACTTGGTGTTGTCAACTTTTTTGATTATATCTGCTTTAATGTGTAGTGGTGTCTTATTGTGGCCTTAGTTGCATTTCCCTGATGATGTTGGACATCTTTTCATGTGCTGTTTGTTGATGTGTCTCTTCTGATCTTTTGCCCATTTTTTATTGACCTGTTTGTTTTCTGTTTATGGAGTTTTGAGTTTTCTTTTTATATTTTGATTCAAGTTCTTTATCAGCTATAAATCCTTTATCAGATATGATTTGCAGAAGACATTTTACCATTAAGTGACTTGTCTTAAGAAGTGTCTTGAAGAGCAGAAAATTTCAATTTTGATGAAATCTACTGATTGTGCTTTTGATTACATATCTAAGAAAATAGTTGCCAAGGCAGAGTCACAAACACTTATGTTTGCATTTCTGTATTAATTTTAGCAATAGCCTGTTCAGTTCAGTTCAGTCGCTCAGTCGTGTCTGACTGTTTGCGACCCCATGAATCACAGCATGCCAGGCCTCCCTGTGCATCACCAACTCCCGGAGTTCACTCAAACTCATGTCCATTGAGTCAGTGATGCCATCCAGCCATCTCATTCTCTGTTGTCCCCTTCTCCTCCTGCCCCCAATCCCTCCCAGCATCAGGGTCTTTTCCAGTGAGTCAGCTCGTTGCATGAGGTGGCCAAAGTATTGGAGTTTTAACTTTAGCATCAGTCCTTCCAATGAACACCCAGGATTGATCTCCTTTAGAATGGACTGGTTGGATCTCCTTGCTGTCCAAGGGGCTCTCAAGAGTCTTCTCCAGCACCACAGTTCAAAAGCATCAATTCTTCGGCGATCAGCTTTCTTCACAGTCCAATTCTCACATCCATACATGACCACTGGAAAAACCATCTTGGCATCTTGGCATTTCGCTCAGTCGTGTCCAACTCTTTGCGACCCCGTGAACTGTAGCCTAACAGGCTTCTCCGTCCATGGGATTCTCCAGGCAAGAATACTGGAGTTGGTTACCGTTTCCTTCTCCAGGGAATCTTCCCAACCCAGGGATCGAACCCAGGTCTCCCGCATTGGAGGCAGACGCTTTAACCTCGGAGCCACCACGAAAAACCATAGCCTTGACTAAATGGACCTTGGTCGGCAAAGTAATGTCTCTGCTTTTTAATATGCTATCTAGGTTGGTCATAACTTTCCTTCCAAGGAGTAAGCGTCTTTTAATTTCATGGCTGCAGTCTGCATCCGCAGTGATTTTGGCTAGTTTTTCATAAAAGGGTCTATTGGCTTTTGATTGGGATTGTATTGAATCTGTAGATCAATTTAGAGAAATTAATGTTTTAAGAATATTGAATCTTCTAACCTCTGGACAAGTATGCCTTTCCTTTTATTTAGATCTTTAATTTCCCACTCTTGAAGTTTTAACTATACCAATGTTTTACAGCTTTTGTCAGATTCTCCCTAGCAGATCTTTTTTTTTAAATGCTAAACAGCAGTGTTTAAATTTTTTTCCCAGTTTCTCATTGCTAATACATAAATATATAATTAATTTTTATGTATTGATTTTAGATCCTATATAAGTACTATTACTGTCTTTGCTAATCACCCTTGTTATAGTAGCTTTTTAATAGATTCCATCAGATATTCTATAAATAGAAAATTGTATTTTCTGCAAATAAAGACAGTTTTACTCTTTCCTCATCCGGATACCTTTTGTTTTGTTTTTTGGCCTGATTGTACTGGCTAGAATCTTCACTATTAGGTTGGGTAGAACTCAGAGAGACTGCCTGGCTGTGTAGGATCTCCCTCTCTCTAGTGGTGGCCCTGAGATTCACTGAGTGGTAAGCTGAGGCTAATCATCAGGCTCACTGGTATGTTTTCTGTCTCTCTGGAATCATTATGGTTGTTTCAAGCCTGAGGGTAAATCTTGTTACTCTTCCTTAACTAGACTCAGAACTGTCTATACTATTCAGGATTACAAATCTAATCCCATCAGGCTTTTATTTTATCTTCACAGTTGCTAAATTCGTTACTTGTTAGTCCTCACTTTTGGCCTACCCAGCATTTGGGGTAATTGATCACTCTCTCTTTCTATGTACTTGCTATACTTATTGTGCAGGATATACTTTTTGGTCCTCTTCCTTCTTCCCTGGCCATGCTTTTGCCATCTTCTCTTTTGAGTTCTATTCAACTTCCAGACCTTTAAATATTTGAATGCACCATGAGCGCTTAGTCTTTGTTTTAATACTCTTAGGTTGGCTTGAAGCTCAACATTCAGAAAACAAAGATCATGGCATCTGGTCCCATCACTTCATGGGAAATAGATGGAAAAACAGTGGAGACTGTGTCAGACTTTATTTTTGGGGGCTCCAATATCACTGCAGATGTTGATTGCAGCCATGAAATTAAAAGACACTTACTCCTTGGAAGGAAAGTTATGACCAACCTTGATAATATATTAAAAAGCAGAGACATTACTTTGCCAACCAAGGTCTGTCTAGTCAAGGCTATGGTTTTTCCCGTGGTCATGTATGGATGTGAGAGTTGGACTGTGAAGAAAGCTGATCGCCGAAGAATTGATGCTTTTGAACTGTGGCGTTGGAGAAGACTCTTGAGAGCCCCTTGTACTGAAAGGAGATCCAACCAGTCCATTGTAAAGGAGATCAATCCTGGGTGTTCATTGGAAGGACTGATGCTAAAGCTGAAACTCCAGTACTTTGGCCACCTCATGAGACGAGTTGACTCACTGGAAAAGACTCTGATGCTGGGAAAGGTTGGGGGCGGGAGGAGAAGGGGACGACAGAGAATGAGATGGCTGGATGGCATCACCGACTCTGTGGGCATGAGTTTGAGTGAACTCCGGGAGTTGGTGATAGACAGGGAGGCCTGGCGTGCTGTGATTCATGGGGTCGCGGAGAGTCGGACACGACTGAGCGACTGAACTGAACTGAATGGTTTCATACAGTCTCATGACTTTATATACTTTTAATAGGTTGTTTATTCTGAATTTACATCTTCACTCCATCAGTTTCTCCAGAACAGCATACTTTTATATATCCAGCTGTTTATAAATCTTGTCTGTTTGGTTGTGAGATAGGTATCACAGACTTAAAAGCTGTACTTCTGCAGTCTAATCCTTAAAGACACTCACTAGTTCTCACTTTGGTAAAAGGCCAACTCCATCATCTCACTTATTCAGGCCATAACTTGGGAGTAATTTTGGCTTCTCTGTTTATCTTAGACCCGGTATTTGGTTCCATCACCAAAAAAATCCCATTTGCTCTGCCTTCAAAATACAATATATCCAGAGTCTGACTACTACTTTACACTACCACTTTGGTTGTTGTTGTTGTTCAGTCACCCAGTCATGTCCGACTCTTTGCAACCCCATGGACTGCAGCACACCAGGCCTCCCTGTCCCTCACCGTCTCCCAGAGTTTGCCCAAATTTATGTGCATTGCATCAGTGAACCATTTTGGTTACAGTGCTCCAAAACCCATCTTCTCTCTCCTTCTTTAACAAAATGTATTCTTACCTGGGATCCTTGTCCCTTTAAAAGGTAAACTAGAGTATGTCATGTTTCTACTAAAAACTTTTCTAGTTGTTTTTCAATTTATCAGGATTAATAAAAGCCAAGTCATACAGTTGTATAGCCTGGTCCCCTGCTATTGCTGTGCCCTCATTTCCTGCCATTCTTTCTCTTGCTTCACTGTAGGGACACTGCAAGGTTCTTTTTTTTCACTCTTTCACCTTTTTCAAATCCTTGTTCCAATATTATTTTAAAAAGGCCTTTGTCACTCTGATCAGAAAGCTGTGGCACTACCCTAAAGTAATAACTGTACCTTTTACCTTCCTTTATTTTCCTCCGTAGTTCTTACTATCTGGCATCTGTTTATTTTCTTGTTAATTATGTCTTTCCAGTTAGATTATAAACCCTATAAGGACAGGGATATCTTACCTATTCAGTACTATTTGCAGCACCTAGGACAGTGACAGTGCCTACAAACAAAGTACATACTTAATGCATACTAATACATTAATGTCTTGAATTCTCTCAGCCATTTTTGATTTGTGATCCAGGTTTTTCCTTAGAATATAGGATCTCCTATGATCCCAAAGTTAGAGATTCTTTTATATTCTAATAGTATTTGAGTTATCAGTTTATAACATAGTTCTCACATTTTGTTAGTCACTTGGCTCTACTATTCTGTGCTTATTTCTGAGTGTTTGGGGCTATTGTTAAAAAATAAAAAAGACTTTGCTTACATTTTTGAAGTTGACATGTCACACCATTTATCAGTTTAAAACAAACTAATTCAGACTAATTATTGAATGTATTGGTGTAAAATGTAATTTATCTAAATACTTTAAAAATATTTATTTGAGTCTTAATTGTGGCATGTGGGGTCTTTCGTTTGGTGCGTGGGCCTCTCTAGTTGCAGTGTGCAGACTTCTGTAACAGTTGTGGCACATGGTCTGAGTAGTTGGGACTCACAGGCCTAGTTGCCCCGTGGCTTGTGGGATCTTACTTCTTCCACCAGAGGTTGAACCCACATCCCCTGCATGGCAAGGTGAATTCTTAACCACTTAACCTTAACTCCAGGGAAGTCCCCATCTCAAATGTTAAGTGTGCTGAAATGATTGAGGATATCTAGATGGTCTGATTTTGCTAGTCTCTTGAAAATACATACTTATTTCAGTTGTTGCTTTGAAGAAGCGATTCTAAATTCTGAGAAGTCTGAAAGAATCCATACTTTAGAGATATTTGGAGATGTTGTTTATAGTTGGACACAGTACAGTCAATAAATATTTCATTTGTATATTTGCGTATACTTATTTTATAGATTTAACATTTGGAAGAACCCAGAACTAAAATATCCAAGATGCATGACACTTTTTGTAGGTTGAAAAGTGAGAGGTGGTAAAAGATAACATTAAAATATCAAAAAGGATAGCTTTAAAGATAGATTTGTGATGACTTTTATTTCTTGGTTCATTTCTTGGATAGTTGCCACTTCATTCATACTTCCATTTCAATCACTTTAATGTGATCTCTATTATAAATCTCAAGTCTTTTTGTTTTTAAAAAAATCGATTAAGTTACGTGTGTTATTATATTTTTGTCAGAAGCTTATTGTTCATATGTATATATATTTCCTAATTACTTGTATCCTATGGGCACTTTGAATTTTCACTGAATTCAAACACACATGACTATTCAAATATACATGAAAATTCCAAAGAGTTGTACTGTTTTCATGGGAGCCACAGGTAGGGGGAAAGCAACCCTCTTTATCTTTGAAAAGATAATAAGTTTAGTTAATTAATTACAGAACTTTTTATTTGGTTTATATCAAATAGATATACAGAGCCAGAAACAACATCATTTCTTATCATGCCTTTCCTTGGCCTCTAGACTGTGCAGTAGCCAGGATATGACAAAGTTAAGGTCTTGCCAGATAGGATAGATTCAGTTCTTTGCTGTTCTTCGCCTCTTTATATTGTAGACTATGCTGCTGCTGCTGCTGCTAAGTCACTTCAGTCGTGTCCGACTCTGTGTGACCCCATAGACGGCAGCCCACCAGGCTCCCCTGTCCCTGGGATTCTCCAGGCAAGAACACTGGAGTGGGTTGCCATTTCCTTCTCCAATTGTAGACTATACATAACCATTAATGAGGAACATACTTCAATTAATATAGATCTTTAGTAATAGACAGTTGCTTCTCCAGTACTCTTCTGGTCTCCAGTCACACAGCTGCAGATGGGAAAGTGGAAGGAAGAAGTAGGCTCCATGTGTGGGAAATCTTAAGTAATGAGCATGCTAATACTGACCTTGGTCTAAGAACCACAATGGAAAATCTGTTTCTCCATGGTTTTAAGATTCCGTGGGGAAAATCTTCTTCAGAAGTGGCTTTTAAGTTTTCGGTTTAGTCTAGGTTTGGAAATGTATTAGACACTTTTGTTTGCAAGCAGCCAGAACTTTGGCTGACTAAGACACAAACAAGGAGCTGTGTCCTTAGAAGCTCATGGGATCTAAGGGAGAGCCAAATCATCAGTACTTACAGGGTAATATAAAGCCTTGTGTAAAGATTTAAGGGTTGAAATAAGCAAAAATTTATACCAGAAGTTACTTTCGCAGAAAGCAAAAAATCCTCAGAATGTTTCTGTAGGTAACAGAATTTTCTGACAGTAAAAATCACTTGTAAATTCCTAGAAATTAAACAAAGTGGAAAAGAAAAACCTGACAGTTACATTAATATTGTTTGCAAGTAAAATTGAACTCATTAAAAATAGGCATTTATAGTTTTTTGGTCAATATTTGCTCAAGCTCTTTGATTATTACAGAGGTGTTTTGTTGTTGGTCAAATCTGTCAACTTTTTCTTTGGTGGTTTTTCTGTCTTTGTTATGTGGAGAGTAATTTTCCCCATTTAAATATTGTAAAATATTTTAAATGTATTTTTGATTTACTGGATCCACTTTTTCTTTTTCCTATCTTCCAAGTATTATTCTCTTTAGCAATTGTGTCCCATTAAGCCATGGTTCTTTTTTCAAAAAATTTTCTTTGTTAAAAATTGAAGTATAGTTGACTTATTAGTTTAGGTATACACCATAGTGACTTGATCTTTTATAAAATATACTCTATACAAAGTTATTATTCAATACAGGTTATATTCCCTGTGTTGCACATTTTATCCTTGTAACTTATTTATTTTGTAGCTGGTAGTTTGTACCTCTTAAACCCCTTCACCTGTTGTATTCTCTCTCCTCCCCTCTCTCCTATCTGGCAAACACTTGTTTGTTCTCTGTGAGTCTGTTTTATTTTTTAGGCTTCATATATAAGAACAAGCATACAGTATTTGTCTTTCTCTGTCTTACATCACTAAGCAAAATACCCTCGAGGTCTATCCATCTATTTTGTCACAAATGCAGAGCTTTATTATTAATTTTTTTAATAACTGAGTAAAATTCTATGTATATATATGTTCATAACACATCTTTTAGGGGTTGTTTCTTTATTTTGGCTATTGTAAATTAATACTACTTGAATATTGGCATGCATATATCTTTTCAAATTGGGGGGCGTTCTTATTTTTTCAGATAAACACCCAGGAGTGCAATTGCTAGATCATATGGTAACTCTATTTTTAACATTTTGAGGAACCTCCATATTGCTTTCTGTAGTGACTACCAATTTACCTTTTCATTAGCTTTGCATAAGCGTTCCTTTTTCTGCACATTCTCACCAATACTTTTTGTTTTTTTGTCTTCTGGACAATAGCCATTCTGACAGGTGTGAGGTGATACCTCATTGTGGTTTGTGTTTGCATTTGATAATAATGATGTTGAGTATCTTTTCACGTGCCTCTTGGCCATCTGTTTCTTCTTTGGAATAATGCATATCCAGGTCTTCTGCCCATTTTAAAAATAGGGTTGTTTAGTCCTTTGATATTGAGTTCCGTTAGTTCTTTGTATAGTTTGCATAGTAATCCCTTATTGGACATATCATTTACAAATATCTTTCTCCATTCAATAAGTTCTCTTTTCATGTTGTTGATGATTTCTTTCACTGTGAAAAAGCTTTTAAGTTTGATTTGGTCTATTTGTTTATTTTTGCTTTTGTTTTCCTTCACTGAGGAGACAGATCCAAAAAAATATTGTTGAGAGTAATTTCAGAGTATTGCCTATGCTTTCTTATGGGAGTCATAAGTTTTCAGGTCTTACATATAGGTCTTTAGTCTGTCTTGAGTGTATATGTATGGATTTGTTTCTGGACTCTATTTTGTTCCTTTGAGCATGTGTCTGTTTTTTATACCAGTACCATACTTTTCTGATCATTATAGCTTTGTAGTCAAAGCTGTGATAGTCTGAAGTCAAGGCGTGTGATGCTTCCAGATTTTTTAAAGATTGCTTAGAGTGTTACAGGTGTTTTGTTGTTTCATATGAATTTTAAGGTTATTTGTTCTGGTTTTATGAAATGTGCCACTGGAATTTTGATGAGAATTGCTTTGAGCCTGTAGATTGCTTTGAGTAGTATGGATATTTTAACAATCCGTGAACATGAGATATCTTTCCATTTATTTGTGTCTTTTTCAATTTCTTCTATCAGTGTAGTATAGCTTTCAACATAGAAGTCTTTCACCTTCATTAAATTTTTTCCGTGGTACTCTTTTTGGTGCTGCTGCTGCTGCTAAGTCACTTCAGTCGTTTCCGACTCTGTGTGACCCCATAGACGGAAGCCCACCAGGCTCCCCCATCCCTGGGATTCTCCAGGCAAGAACACTGGAGTGGGTTGCCATTTCCTTCTCCAATGTGTGAAAGTGAAAAGTGAAAGTGAAGTCGTTCAGTCGTGTCTGACCCTTAGCGACCCCACAGACTGCAGCCTACCAGGCTCCTCCATCCATGGGATTTTCTAGGCAAGAGTACTGGAGTGGCTTGCCATTGCCTTCTCCGCTTTTTGGTGCAGTTGTGTGTAAATAGAATTGTCTTCTTAGTTTCTATTTCTGATGGTTTGCCACTGTTTATAGAAATCCACCAGGTTTTGTTTTGTTTTGCCATGCCATGCATATGGCATGTGGGATTGTATTTCCTTGACCAGGAATTGAACCCATGCACCCTGCAGTGGAAGCTTGGAATCTTAACCACTGGACTGCTGGGAAGTCTGAAATCCACACTTTTGTGTATTGATTTTGTAGCCTATAATGTCACTGAATCTACATATTATTTCTCTCTCTTTTTTTTTGGCGAAGACTTTAGTAGTAGCATGTCATCTACAATGACAGTTTTACTTATTCCCTTCCAAATGAAATGCCTTTATTTCTTGTCTGATTGCTGTGGCTGGGACTTTCATTATTTTGTTAAACAGAAGTGGCAAGAGTGGGCATGCTTGTTTTATCTGATCTTAAAGGACAAGCTTTTCAGCTTTTTATCATTGAGTATAATGTTAGCTGTGGATTTGTCATTGTCGTATTCAGTGAGTTGTGCCTCACTCTTTGCAACCCCATGGACTGCAGCATACCAGGCTTCCCTCCATCATGCTCCAGGCTTCACCATCTCCTGGAGTGTGCTCAAACTAATGTCCATCGAGTCAGTGATGCCATCCAACCATGTCGTCCTCTGTCACCCCCTTCTCCTCCTGCCCTCAGTCTTTCCCAGCATCAGGGTCTTTTTCTAATGAGTTGGCTCTTTGCATCAGATGGCCAAAGTATTGGAGCTTTTACCTCAGCATGAATCCTTCCAATGAATATTCAGGGTTGATTTCCTTTAGGATTGACTGGTTTGATTTCCTTGCAGTCGAAACAACTCTCAGGAGTCTTCCCTAACACTGCAGTTCAAAAGCATCAATTCATTGTCACTCAGCCTTCTTTATGGTCCACCTTTCATATCTGTACATGATTACTGGGATTTGTAATAAATGTCCTTTATTATGTTGAGATAGTTTCCTCTGTAACCAATTTGTCAAGAGTTTATTGTAAATAGACGTTAAATTCTTTCAAATGCTATTTTTTGTGTCTATTGAAATGACCATGTGCTTTTTATCCTTTGTTTTGTTAATGTGGTGTATCACATTGATTGATGTGCAGATATTGGACCATCCTTCCATTGTGGAGTACTTCTTGATCATGATACTGTGATCCTTTCTGTGTATTGTTGAAATGTTTGCTAATATACTTTTAAAATGTATTTACTTTTAATTGAAGGATAATTGCTTTACAGTGTTGTGTTAGTTTCTGCCATGTATCAACATGAATCAGTCATAGGTAAAGCAAGAAAGTTCCAGAAAAACATCTATTTCTGCTTTATTGACTATGCCAAAGCCTTTGACTGTGTGGATCACAATAAACTGTGGAAAATTCTTAAAGAGATGGGAATACCAGACTACCTGACCTGCCTCTCGAGAAACCTGTATGCAGGTCAGGAAGCAACAGTTAGAACTGGACATGGAGCAACAGGCTGGTTCCAGATAGGAAAAGGAGTACGTCAAGGCTGTATATTGTCACCCTGCTTATTTAACTTCTATGCAGAATACATCATGAGGAACACTGGGCTGGAAGAAGCACAAGCTGGAATCAAGATTGCCTGGAGAAATATCAATAACCTCAGATATGCAGATAACACCACCCTTATGGCAGAAAGTGAAGAGGAACTAAAAAGCCTCTTAATGAAAGTGAAAGAGCAGAGTGAAAAAGTTGTCTTAAAGCTCACCATTCAAAAAACTTAAGATCATGGCATCTGGTCCCATTACTTCATGGGAAATAGATGGGGAAACAGTGGAAACAGTGTCAGACTTTTATTTTTTTGGGCTCCAAAATCACTGTGGATGATGATTGCAGCCTTGAAATTAAAAGACTCTTACTCCTTGGAAGGAAAGTTAATGACCAACCTAGACAGCATATTAAAAAGCAGAGACATTACTTTGCCAACCAAGGTCCGTCTAGTCAAGGCTAAGGTTTTTCCTGTGGTCATCTATGGATGTGAGAGTTGGACTGTGAAGAAAGCTGATCGCCGAAGAATTGATGCTTTTGAACTGTGGTGTTGGAGAATACTCTTGAGAGTCCCTTGGACTGTGAGGAGATCCAACCAGTCCATCCTAGAGGAGATCATTCCTGGGTGTTCAGTGGAAGGACTGATGCTAAAGCTGAAACTCCAGTACTTTGGCCACCTCACGCGACGAGTTGACTCACTGGAAAAGACTGATGCTGGGAGGGATTGGAGGCAGGAGGAGAAGGGGACGACAGAGAATGAGATGGCTGGATGGCATCACTGACTTGACATATATGAGTTTGGGTGAATTCCAGGAATTGGTGATGGACAGGGAGGCCTGGCGTGCTACAATTCATAGGGTCACAAAGAGTCGGACATGGCTGAGCGACTGAACTGATACATATGTCCCCTCCCTCCCACATCCCTCACCTCTAGTTTGTTACAGAGCCCCAGTTTGAGTTCTCTGAATCATGCAGCAAATTCTCTTTGGCTATCTGTTTTTCATATGTTTCCATGTTATTCTCTCCATTCGTCCCACTGTCTCCTTCCTCTCCCAACCCTATGTCCATAAGTCTGTTCTTTATGTCTGCATTTCAGTTACTGCCCTGCAAGTAGGTTCATCAGTGCCATCTTTCTGGACTCCATATATATGTATTAATATACAGTATGTTTTTCTCTTTCTGACTTACTTAGCAATATTGATTCTTCCAACCCATAAACATGGAATATCTCTCCATCTGTTTATGTCATCTTTGATTTCTTTCAACAGTTATCTTACAGTTTTCTGTATATAGCTCTTTTGTCTCCCTAGGTAGGTTTATTCCTTGATATTTATTTTATTTGAGAATATTTTGCATCTACGTTCATCAGAGATACTGGCCTGCAATTTTCTTTCTTTCTTTTTTTGTAGTGTCTTTTTCTGGCTTTGGTATCAAGTGAAAGCTAGCCCTGTAGAAGGAGTTTCAGGGTGTTCTTTGCTCTTCAACTTTTTGGAATAGTTTAAGAAGGATAGATTTGACTCTTCTTTAAATGTTTGGTAGAATTTCCCTGTGAGGCTGTCTGGCCCTGGACTTCTGTTTTCTTGGAGGTTTTGGATTACTGATTCAATTTCATTACTAGTAATTACATAGACTCAATGGACATGAGTTTGAGCAAGCTCCGGGAGTTGGTGATGGACAGGGAAGCCTGTTGTGCTTTAGTTCCTGGGGTCGCAGAGTCGAACATGATTGAGTTACTGAATTGAGCTGAATTAGTCTGTACAGATTTTCTTATTTGTTCCTGCTTCAGCCTTAGTAGATTATATCTAGGAATTTATGCATTTCAGAGAGGGTTTCAATTTGTTGGCACATAACTAGCATTGTGATTGTTTGTTGTACTTCTGTGATAGTGGTGAAATGAACTTCTCTTTCATTTCTAACTTTATTTGGGCCCTCTTTTATCCTTGAAGATTGTGGCTAAAGGTTTATAAATTTTGTTTATCTGTTCAGAAACCCAGCTCTTGGTTTCATTGATCCTTTCTGTTGGTGGGATTTTTTGGGGAGGGGAGCTCTCTATGTTACTTATTTCTGCTCTGCTTTTTATGATTTCCCTCCTACTACCTTTGGTCTTTGTTCTTTTTTAATTCCTTTAGGTGGAAAGTTGTTTCTTGAGGTAGGCTTATATATCTATAAACTTCCCTCTTGGAACTGCTTTTATTGTGTCCCATAGATTTGGGAAAGTTGTGTTTCTGTTTTCATTTGTCTCAAGGTATTTTTTTTTTAATTTCTTCTTTCATTTCTTCATAGATGCATTTTTAGTTTTGTTTTTAATAGCATATTGTTTAGTGTCCACATGTTTATATTTTTTCATTTTTATTCCAATTTCTGGTTTCATTGTGGTCAGAAAGGATGCTTGATATAATTTCAATTTGTTGAACTTACTGAGATTTTTTTGTGGCCTAGCATGTGACCTGTCCTGCAGAAAGTTCCATGTGCATTTTAAAAGAATATGTATTTTGCTGCTTTGGATGAAATATCTATTCTATAGATACTTATTAAGTCCATCTTGTCTATCATTTAAGACCACTGTTTCCTTATTGGTTTTCTGTCTGGATGATTTATCCACTGATATAAGTGAGCGTTATAGTCCTCTACTATTACGATATTGTTGTCAGTTCTTTACTTTATGTCTATTATTATTTGCTTTATATATTTATGTACTCATCTATTCAGTTCAGTTCAGTCGCTCAGTCATGTCCGACTCTTTGCAACCCCATGAACCGCAGCACTCCAGGCCTCCCTGTCCATCACCAACTCTCAGAGTCCACCCAAACCCATGTCATTTGTGTCGGTGATGCCATCCAACCATCTCATCCTCTGTCATCCCTTCTCCTCCTGCTTTCAATCTTTCCCAGCATCAGGGTCTTTTTAATGAGTTGGCTGTTCACATCAGGTGGCCAGAGTAATGGAGCTTCAACTTCAGCATGAGTTCTTCCAATGAATATTCAGGACTGATTTCCTTTAGGATAGACTGGTTGGATCTCCTTCTAGTCCAAGGGACTCTCAAGTCTTCTCCAATACCACATTTCAAAAGCATCAACTCTTTGGCGCTCAGCCTTGTTTATGGTCCAGCTCTCACATCCATACATGACTACTGGAAAAACAATAACTTTGACTATATGAACCTTTGCTGGCAAAGTAATGTCTTTGCTTTTTAATATGCTTTCTAGGTTGGTCATAGCTTTTCTTCCAAGGAGCAAGCGGCTTTTCATTTCATGGCTGCAGTCACTATCTTCAGTGATTTTGGAGCCCAAGAAAATAAAGTCTGTTACTCTTTTGTTTCCCCATCTGTTTGCCATGAAGTGATGGGACCAGATGCCATGATCTTAGTTTTCTGAATGTTGAGCTTAAAGCCAACGTTTTCACTCTCCTCTTTCACTTTCAAGAGGCTCTTTAGTTCTTCACTTTCTTCCATAAGGGTGGTGTCATCTTCATATGTGAGGTTATTTATATTTCTCCTAGCAGTCTTGATTCCAGCTTGTGCTTCCTCCAGCCCAGCGTTTCTCATGATGTACTCTGCATATAAGTTAAATAAGCAGGGTAACAATATACTGCCTTGACATACTCCTTTTCCTATTTGGAACCAGTCTGTTGTTCCATGTCCAGTTCTAATTTGTGCTTCCTGACCTGCAAATAGGTTTTTCAAGAGGCAGATCAGGTGGTCTGGTACTCCCATCTCCTGAAGAATTTTCCACAGTTTATTGTGATCCACACAGTCAAAAGCTTTGGCATAGTCAATAAAGCAGAAATAGATGTTTTTCTGGAGCTCTCTTGCTTTCTCCATGATCCAGCGGATGTTGGCAATTTGATCTCTGGTTTCTCTGCCTTTTCTAAAACCAGTTTGAACATGTGGAAGTTCACGGTTCACATATTGTTGAATCCTGGCTTGGAGAATTTTGAGCATGACTACCAGCGTGTGAGATGAGTGCAATTGTGCGGTAGTTTGAGCATTCTTTGGCATTGCCTTTCTTTGGGATTGGAATGAAGACTGACCTTTTCCAGTCCTGTGGCCACTGCTGAGTTTTCCAAATGTGCTGGCATATTGAGTGCAGCACTTTCACAGCATCATCTTTCAGGATTTGAAATAGCTCAACTAGAATTCCATCACCTCTACTAGCTTTGTTCGTAGTGAGCTTCCTAAGGCCCACCTGACTTCACATTCCAGGATGTCCGGCTCTAGGTAAGTGATCACACCATCGTGATTATATGGGTCATTAAGATCTTTTTTGTACAGTTCTTCTGTGTATTCTTGCCACCTCTTCTTAATATCTTCTGCTTCTGTTAGGTCCATACCATTTCTCTCCTTTATTGAGTTCCCTTGGTATCTAATTTTCTTGAAGAGATCTCAATTAGGTGTGTATATGTTTACAAATGTTATATCTGCTTCTTGAGATCCTCTTTGTCTTTTGTTGTAGATTTTGTTTTAAATTCTTTTCTGTCTGGTGGGAACATTGCTACCCTATAAGCCATTATTCTTAAGGTTGTAAGGAGATCATTAGCACTATCCTTTCCAGTTTATTTTGATGTCTTTGTCAGGTGAGACTTCTATAAAAAACACTATAGACTGGTTGACTTAAATATCTGTCATTTATTTCTCAAAGTTTTGGAGTTTGATAAATCCAAGATCATGGTGTAAGCTGATTCAGTTCCCGTTGAGGACCCTTTCCTGACTTGTAGACCGCCACCTTCTTGCTTTGTCAGGGGTGGAGAGGAAGAGAAAGTTCTTTTCTCTCTTCCTTTTTTTAAGTGAGGACACTAATGCCAACATGTGGGCCTGCTCGCATATAAATGTCATTATCACAAGAGGCCCCACCTCCAATTAGTATTCAATATATATATATTGGAGGGACACAAACATTCAGTCCATAATACTTCTTTATCCTATGCCTTCTCTATCTCTACCTGAGGAGGATGAATCTGTTTATTTGCTTTTATTATGAACATTACTTATTGTGATTCTGACATCAGAGAACAGAAAGTGACAACTAAAAGTTCTTTCTTTCTTTAATCTTTAGTAATTTCACTCCTTACAGTAACTAATGTTTATCTTCCAGAACATATAAAAAATTATTATCAGTATATATGCCATATGTGACTAATATTTTTGCATTTAGATCTTCAGTCCATCTGGTTTTGTGTGTGTATGTGTGTTTAGTATAAAGCAGGAATTCTGTTTCCAAATATTTAGATCTTGTCTTTTCAGCATGTCTTCACTAATTCATTATTTACACTCATAGAACATATTACCTACCATATGCCATTATATGTGTTGCTCTGTTTATATATTTTATGTTGCTTTAAGATACTAAACTTTTTATCATTTTTACTTTAGTATCAACCCCCTCCTTACTGTGCAGTTGTGTGTGTGTTTGTCATGGTTTTCTTTGCAGTTACATTGAATTTGTGTGCTAATATGGGGAGATTTGCCATCTGTGTAGCATTACATTTTCCTTCTCTTGAATATGGCATGTCTTCCAATTATGCAGGTCAGTTGCTCAAGTCTGCAAGTTCTTTACAACATTATTTAAGTAGTTTAAATATTAATATTTTACTAATACTCTTTTTTACTACAGTAAATTTGTAAAGATTATCACATATTATAACATGTTGAATAAATATTTTGTATACAGTTTACATTCTTTACAAGCAGCCACGTTATTTCTTCTAATAGTGGTTTCCTTGGCTTTCTTCGGTTTTTCTAGCAATAGATTTTTCAAGATAATAATTTTGTGTATTCTTTTTTTATTCATCCGTTTCCTTTTCTTGTCTCATTGCATGAGAATTTCCATTCTAAGTTGAATGATGATGATAGTGTACCATCTTGTCTTCATTGTTCCTTAATAACATGCCCCCCCTCTAATTTTAGCATTGTGATGTCCATTGATTTAGAAGAATGTATTATTAAGAATTATTTTTTCAATAGTTACTTTTTTAAAATCCACATAATGAACGTTAAATTCTATTAAATATCCTTTTGGCTTCCAATGAGAAAGCAATGCGACCTTTCACTGTGATGAATAGTCTAAAAAATCCTTACATTTTTGAATATCCTACTTAGTCATTGTGTCTTTTTCTTTAAATACAGAGCTATATGTTATTTCATAATATTGTATGAAATTTTTAATATTTATAAATTGCTTTTTCATTTGTGTATCTTCAGGTTTACTATTAGGCTTATGATAGCTTGCTAAAATACATTTGAATATTTTTATACTAATTACATTAAATTTTAAAAGCTTTGTAATTATCATATGGTTCAAAGTACATTTTTTGGACTTGATTTTTTTTTTGGTGGAGTGGTTTAAAAAAAAGACAGCTTTTCTTCCATAGCTGTTACGTATGATCAGTGTGAATTGTCAGTCCTTTTCTGTAATATCCTCAGTCATCTCTTGGATAAGAAAGTTAACTCTCTCATCTATTTAATGTATTCATTTATGGGTTATTTTTCTTCAAAAAACAGTTCATGGAAATAGTATTGTATCAAAAGCCTCTTGATGAAAGTGAAAGAGGAGAGTGAAAAGGTTGGCTTGAAGCTCAACATTCAGAAAACTAAGATCATGGCATCTGGTCCCATCACTTCATGGGAAATAGATGGAAAAACAGTGGAAACAGTGTCAGACTTTATTTTTTGGGGCTCCAAAATCACTGCGGATGCTGATTGCAGCCATGAAATTAAAAGACGCTTGCTCCTTGGAAGGAAAGTTATGACCAACCTAGTTAGTATATTAAAAAGCAGAGACATTACTTTGCCAACCAAGGTCCATCTAGTCACGGCTATGGTTTTTCCCGTGGTCATGTATGGATGTGAGAGTTGGACTGTGAAGAAAGCTGATCGCCGAAGAATTGATGCTTTTGAGCTGTGGTGCTGGAGAAGACTCTTGAGAGTCCCTTGGACTGTGAGGAGATCCAACCAGTCCATTCTAAAGGAGATCAATCCTGGGTGTTCATTGGAAGGACTGATGCTAAAGCTGAAACTGCAGTACTTTGGCCACCTCATGAGACGAGTTGACTCACTGGAAAAGACTCTGATGCTGGGAAAGGTTGGGGGCGGGAGGAGAAGGGGATGACCGAGAATGAGATGGCTGGATGGCATCACCAACTCTGTGGACATGGGTTTGAGTGAACTCCGGGAGTTGGTGATAGACAGGGAGGCCTGGCGTGCTGTGATTCATGGGGTTGCGGAGAGTCGGACACGACTGAGCGACTGAAGTGAACTTAACTGAAGTTTTTATTGTTTAGAGCTGTTTGAACATGTTTAAACATTTTTCTTAATCCTCTTTTAAATGATACCATCCATGTATTTGCTATATATGTTCTAATATACTTTTTAGTGAAGAGTGTCTTGCTTGAATTTAGTATTAATGAGTGTTTGACCTATGTTCCGTAAAATGGTTTATATTTGGCCCATTGCTTTTAGGAAGGAATCAGTATAAGGGTGAAGTTTGATGATTTTAACTTTTGTTTGTATGTTTTCTTCATGTATGAGATAGAAAATTTTGATTTCACGTTTATATGTGTTTTCTTGAATTATGTTTTCTGGCAGTTGATCTATCTTTACCAATGTGTTTTATACAGATTTTTGGCAGAGAAACCCTCCAAAGGAAGATCCTTTAAAATTTGGTTATCTGTTACTGAGTAACAAAATATCCTAAAGTTTGGTAGTTTTAAAACAGCATACTTTTATTATATGTCAGTTTCTTTGGGTCAGAAATCCAGGCATGACTCAGCTGAGTTCTTTGTTTCAGAGTCTCTCACTAGGCTACAGTCAGGGTGTCAGCTAGGGCTGGGACCTTTATCTAGTTTCTTGACTGGGGAAGGACCTCCTTTGAAGCTTACTGTTGGCCCAGTGTAGTGCTTTATCCACTGCAGCACATATTGGTGATTACTGGAAACATCTAACTCTTCTCAGTTTTTCCTGTTTACTCAGTGTGTGTGTGTGTGTGTGTGTGTGTGTGTGTAGAAAACAGGAAGGGAGGGAATTTGATCATATGTTAACATAACTTAGATTCATTTTTAAGAACTATGCTTTTCTTTTTTCCTTAGGTGCCTTAGCTGGACCAATTATTGTGGAGCCACATGTCACAGCAGTATGGGGAAAGAATGTTTCGTTGAAGTGTTTAATTGAAGTAAATGAAACTATAACACAAATTTCATGGGAGAAGATACATGGCAAAAGTTCACAGACTGTTGCAGTTCATCATCCTCAACATGGATTCTCTGTTCAAGGAGAATATCAGGGAAGAGTCTTGTTTAAAAACTATTCAATTAATGATGCAACAATTACTCTACATAACATAGGATTCTCTGATTCTGGAAAATACATATGCAAAGCTGTTACATTCCCACTTGGAAATGCTGAGTCCTCTACAACTGTAACTGTATTAGGTACGTGTACTTGAATTGTGTATTTTGGTGGTAGTGGTGAGAATTATAGTAAAAATATTTTCAAAAACTTAAAATGACTGAAATTACATATAAATGTAGATTTAAAATGAAAGAATTCAAATATGATTTTTCAACTTGTCATAAAACTCTATGATTCTAGACTCTGTTTAAACAAAATTTTGTCCATATCTACCTGTCTGTATAATGCTATGTAGTTCATAGCTATTTTACTTTGTTCTTGAAAGATTGTTTTTTATTTATAATACTAAGTGCTGATATTCTTTGATGTTTATTTTATTTCCCCTCAAACTTCAGCATTTAATTTAATTACCATCTTTAAATAAGCTTTTCCATTTTTTTAAATGACTGTGGTCTTAGAGCCATTGACGTCTTATGTTTATTTTTCAAATCAGATTTTTATTTCTGCTGTTGTGGATTTGCATAGCTATTTGAATCATGGGCTGTTGCTTCCATTGAAGGATCTTCTGCCTTTTACTATGTGATAACTGTTAAAATTTATGGTGAACCTTAGAAAGAGCTTACTAGCATTAAAATAGCCACCTGCAGTGAAAGGTAAACCAATTTGGAATAGCTCGTGAGTACTCATAGAATACTAGAATGAGGACCAAGGACTAACAGCAACCTTAGCCATTTCCACCCAAAGTGGAACCCCTTTAATGGGTGGTCTTTGCTCTGAATCCACCTGTTTGCCTGTCAGGGATTTTGTCAGGTCTGCTGATAGCTTTCCCTACTCAATCCTCCTTCTCTTTTCTCCAAGATGTTATTCCTTTATAAACTTTTTGCACTCCTCACTTGATCTCACTGTCTGCTTCAAGAGAACCAAACAGTTACACAGCCTCTAATATTTAATGGTATGATTTCAGGATCTCTGGAGTTCAGGAAAGAAATTTTGTCCAAAGTTGTTATATATTTTTTCATGTGGAGAAAAACTATTTAAAAATGGAAATAAAATTAAATATTTGAAGACTTTGTGTTTAAGACCCTGTCCTAAGGGCTGTGGGGAAAATATAACTTAAGTTTGCAAAATTGATACTTTTGAGAACTGTTTTGATTGGAAGACAAGGTATTAATATCTGAAAAATCAAGTGCAAGCCATTGGGGTAAAAAAAAAATTTTTTTTTTAAATGTGTCAAGGAAAAATAATAATTTGTATGCAGAAGAGAGAACTCATGAGAATAAGATGTTTTACTTTAAATTTTAGTAAACCTTCCTAAATTAATAAACATTCAATGGTTTAAAACTTAGGATTATTTATAGTATATGACCAGTCATGATTTTACCTGTGTCTACTTCTCTAATTTCATCTATTCCATTCCTTGCTCTGCTTCTCCCAATAGCCCAAATTTTATAATCATAATGAACTATTAGTGGCATGTTAACACCTATGTTTTTACATGTATTTTTTTGTTACTCCTCTCTTCTCAAGAGATTGCCACCTTTCCCCTCCTCTCTCTCCCTTCCTACATTTCTTCTATTTAACTGTCACTCATCAAACTTCATCCTTTTTTTAGCCATTTTAAAAATATCTAGCTCTCTGCTGTTTGATGGGGATTTTATTTTGCTCTTTTGCCATTGTATCTTGAGCTTATCTTTGTTGTAGCAGTTAATTTAGCACTTACGATGTGTCTTTTTCACTATAAACCTGTGGTAAACTGCAACTGTGCACTTTAAAATTTGACTTTATATCCATAAAGCTTAAAAGAGTTTCTGGTGTGTAGCAGTAACTCTAGGTGTTATTTACGTAGGCTATGGAAATAGCTAAGTTAACTCTAGTTCAGAAATGTTTTGTTGAAAAATAGTTGAACCAGTCCTTGAATGGTGTAAGTGAGCCAACGCAAGGAAGCAGAAAATAACATATATTAGGGCAGAGTTTCTTCACCATGGCATTGTTGAAGTTTTGGGCTGGAAATTTTTGCTTTGGTAAACTGTCCTGTCCATTATAGACTGTTCAGCAGCCTTCATGCCATCTACCCACTAGATAACTAGTAGCAGTTCCTTAGATGTTGTGACAACTTAGAATGTCTCCCAACATTGCCAAGTGTCCTCTGAGGGACCACTGAATAATCTGTTGATTGTTCAAAGGATTTATATAAAGTCAAGAATTAAAGGCTAGAAATGTAGAGTAGGACCACCTTAAAGTAACTTGAATATCACGATTGGGAATTTGAGCCTTGTATTACTTGAAATGCAAACTGAGCATTTTGTATTTCTCACTTCTCTTATTCTCAAGTTCTGTTTATTTATTTTATTTTTTATTATTTTTGACTGTACCACATGACACATGAGATCTTAGTTCTCTGACCAGGAATTGAACCCATACCTTTAGTGAAAAGTGCGTAGCTCTAACCCCTGTACGGCCAGGGAAGTCCCAGATTCTTGTTGTTTAAAGTGTGGTTCATGAACCAGCAGCAGTGGTATCACTTGGGAGATTGTTGGAAATACAGAATTCAGATCCTCCCCAGATTTGTTGAATGATAAGTCTATTATAGCAAGATCCCCAAGTAATATTTATGCACAGTAGGCAGAGTTTGAAAAACACTACTTTGACCATCTTCTCACCTTGCTTAGAGAGATGTCTAACTCATACACTTAATTTGTAAGTAATGTGATGAAAGTTGTGATTTAGGAAGATCAGTCAGGTGTTTTTGATGGCTTAAAAGGAAGAGTCCTGAAATCATAACTCCTCAGATGGGAGGCCATGAAAGCTTGAAGTTAATTTTCTGACACTTGAGTGAAAAAGGGAACTATTAGGAAGGAAAAACTAACAGAACTCTGTAACTGACTATATATAAGAAACCAAGAAGGTTTGAACAGTGACAGGTTTTGAGTCTTAGTGGTTGAGTGAATTATGTTGCCATTAATTTAAATTGGCACGTCTGAATGAAAATCATCTTGGGGATTGGGAGGATGAGATGATGAATTCAACCTTTGACTTACAGAGTTGGAGGGTACATAGACAAATGATACCAAGTTTTGTATCAAAAGTGAATAAAATTAGGGATCATTCAGGCAGTAGTGTTTATCAGATAAAAGTTTTTAAGAGACATACAGAAAGTAACTGAAGTTTTATTAGGGCGTGGATGAGAAGAAATAGAGATGAACAGTTCAAAAACATAGCTTTGCAAAAAACTGGTAGAGTAATATTATTTATATCAAGAGAAGATAAAGTTTTTAAGATTGCTCTAGCACATTTTTCCCACAATGAGAATCAAGCCCTACAGAAATGATTTCAGTGACCCATTTTTTTCAGTGCTCCTGTGGTTGGCTCATACAGCTTCTCAGGTGGCGCTAACAGTAAAGAGCCCACCTGCCAACGCAGCAGACATGAGAAACGCAGGTTCAGTTCCTGGGTTAGAAAGATCCCATGGAGGAAGGCATGCAGCCCACTCCAGTATTCCTGTTTGAAGAATCCCATGGACAGAGGAGCCTGGTGGGATACAGTCCATAGTGTCACAGTCAGACACAACTGAAGCAACGTAGCATGTGTGGTTGGCACATAGCTACTCTCATTCTAAATGCATATCCCAGAAGTTAATTCATTACTTAGAGCTGATACCTGAAGGCATTAGAACTTAATTCTTTTGGAACTGATTGGGAAGAACTGCACCAAGTATCAGATTTCTACCAAGTCAGTCAAAGAAAATAGACAAAGAAAAGCATTGATTGTGTAGATTAGGCAGAGACAGTGACATTAGTGTTTCAAAGGAGTGGTAATAATAGATAGCTGAACGCTGGGCTGGAAGAAGCACAAGCTGGAATCCAGATTGCTGGGAGAAATATCAATCAATAACCTCAGATATGCAGATGACACCACCCTTATGGCAGAAATTGAAGAGGAACTCAAAAGCCTCTTGATGAAAGTGAAAGAGGAGAGTGAAAAGGTTGGCTTGAAGCTCAACATTCAGAAAACTAAGATCATGGCATCTGGTCCCATCCCTTCATGGGAAATAGATGGGGAAACAGTGGAAACAGTGTCAGACTTTAGTTTTTTGGGCTCCAAAATCACTGCAGATGCTGATTGCAGCCAGGAAATTAAAAGACGCTTACTCCTTGGAAGGAAAGTTATGACCAACCTAGATGGTATATTAAAAAGCAGAGACATTGCCAACCAAGGTCCGTCTAGTCAAGGCTATGGTTTTTCCCGTGGTCATGTATGGATGTGAGAGTTGGACTGTGAAGAAAGCTGATCACTGAAGAATTGATGCTTTTGAACTGTGGTGCTGGAGAAGACTCTTGAGAGTCCCTTGGACTGTAAGGAGATCCAACCAGTCCATTCTAAACGAGATCAATCCTGGGTGTTCATTGGAAGGACTGATGCTAAAGCTGAAACTGCAATACTTTGGCCACCTCATGCGACGAGTTGACTCACTGGAAAAGACTGATGCTGGGAAAGGTTGGGGGCGAGAGGAGAAGGGGATGACAGAGAATGAGATGGCTGGTTGGCATCACCGACTCTGTGGACATGAGTTTGAGTGAATTCCGGGAGTTGGTGATGGACAGGGAGGCCTGGCGTGCTGTGATTCATGGGGTCGCGGAGAGTAGGACACGACTGAGCGACTGAACTGAACTGAACTGAACATAGAAAAACACTTTTGAGAAAATTGAACAACAAATGTCCCATATCAGAAGAGTTGTTGTATAATTGATTGCTTCTTGATATATGAGATTTGTATAGTTGTTAAAATTGTAGTTAAGAGAAGTATTGCTGCTTGAAAATAAAATAAGCCACAAAATTGTAGGAATGCCATGACTGCATCTGTATAGACACTGGAAACAAAAAGAGAAGTGGAAGTATGATAATGACTATATTAGCATATTATAGTTGTGGATATTTTTCTTTGATTTTTTTCCAATTTTTAGTAATACTTTTCTAATAATAAAAAAAAGACTTCTACTGCCAGACGTGATGGAGTAACAGGGATTGGATTTACTCTTTCTCTCTCTAACAAGAAAACTAACCAACTAGTTTTTAGTCATTGGGCAATAGGCATGATGGGATTATGATCCCTGAAAGAAGGAAGATAAGCAAGAGTTCTACAGTTGCTCCAGCCTCCTGTTTAGTCAGTCTCCAGTGGCAACTCAGTGACAAGGGCTTCAAGTAAAGAATGCTGGTCTCACTGAGCTTAAGAGATGGATTGCACAGGTGTTTAGAATTTGTGGATCAGAAAGTAGAAGGGAGTATCCAAGAGAAAGAATGTGTGTGCTTTAGAGACCTACAGAAGGCCCTCTGAAGTCTTTGTGTGCTTTAGAGACCTGCAGAAGGCCCTCTGAAGTCTTTGGTTTAGAACTTACTGTGTACATGTGGAAGACACTTTGGAGGTGGGGGAGAGAACCAACAGAAAGAAGTGGTCTTAACAATCCTGGAGTTAATGCAGGGCTGGGCAACCATCACATTCCTCCAAATTAGAGTATGGAGGCCACTGGGTAGGAGAGGGAGCAACAGTAAAATCTCTAGGGACAAAGTGCAGAGAAGTTAACTAAAACGTTAGGAAATATGAGAAAAGTAACTTTAGAAAGCCAGTGTAGTCTACAACCAGGGGCTTGATTCCCTTCAGAAGAGTAGAAATAATATAAATTTCCTCAAAGATAAAAACCTCTATTGATGGCACAGGTTATTCACACCGGCTCTGCCATGGTTGGGGGATGGGCAGGTGAAATATTAAAAACCATTGAAAACTTCAAAGAAATAGCAATATAGTAAGGAATATACACTAAAATCTAAGAAAAAGTAGAAACATAGAAGTAAACCTAGCTCTGAAAGCTGAAATCTGTATTCAACCTTGGGGACATTCAACAATTCAGAAGAGATACCTAAGATGATGAACTAAGATTTTGAGAGCCTTGAGAAGTGAGAGAGACAAATATCTAAATGTAAGTCTGCTCAAGATGGGATGTCTCATAACTTTTCTTATATTGTCCTGGTACCCAACGACTTAACATTTTTAGAAGAGTAGTTCACCCACAGTAAACTAGCCTTATTACAGACTTTGAGGCTTGGTTTATATCACTTGAGTAATCTGAAATTGAGATCCTCGGCTGGATAGTGTTCTTAGAAGCTAGTTTAGCAGAAGAAAAGAAAGATCTTTTTCTGGAAGAAAGGTAATACATTCTAAGCCTCAAATTATTTCTTCCTTAATTATTCAAATTCAGACATACAAGTAAAGAAGACCCCAAAGCAGCCAGTGCAAGCAAGAAGAGAAATAGACCTGTATGAAAGTGAAAAACGAGAGTGAAAAGGTTGGCCTGAAGCTCAACATTCAGAAAACTAAGATCATGGCATCTGGTCCCATCACTTCATGGGAAATAGATGGGGAAACAGTGGAAACAGTGTCAGACTTTAGTTTTTTGGGCTCCGAAATCGCTGCAGATGCTTATTGCAGCCATGAAATTAAAAGACGCTTACTCCTTGGAAGGAAAGTTATGACCAACCTAGATAGTATATTAAAAAGCAGAGACGTTACTTTGCCAACCAAGGTCCGTCTAGTCAAGGCTGTGGTTTTTCCAGTGGTCATGTATGGATGTGAGAGTTGGACTGTGAAGAAAGCTGATCACCGAAGAATTGATGCTTTTGAATTGTGGTGCTGGAGAAGACTCTTGAGAGTCCCTTGGACTGCAGGGAGATCCAACCAGTCCATTCTAAAGGAGATCAATCCTGGGTGTTCATTGGAAGGACTGATGCTAAAGCTGAAACTGCAATACTTTGGCCACCTCATGCGACGAGTTGACTCACTGGAAAATACTCTGATGCTGGGAGGACTTGGGGGCGGAAGGAGAAGGGGACAACAGAGAATGAGATGGCTGGATGGCATCATCGACTCGATGGACATGAGTTTGAGTGAACTCCGGGAGTTGGTGATGGACAGGGAGGCCTGGCGTGCTGTGATTCATGGGGTCGCGGAGAGTAGGACACGACTGAGCGACTGAACTGAACTGAAGATGTTGGAATTATCTGACATAGATCATTAAACAACAGTGCTTACCATTTGAAGGGATAAGTCAATCTGTTGAATTTCTGCAGAGAACAAGAGACTGTCAGTCGTGTCCGTCTCTGTGCCTGCATGGACTATATAGCCTGTCAGGCTCCTCTGTCCATGGGATTCTCCAGGTAAGAAAGCTGGAGAATTCCCTTCTCCAGGGAATCTTTTCCATCCAGAAACTGAACCTAGGTCTTCATTGCAGGCAGATTCTTTACCATCTGAGCCACCAGCAAAGCCCATATATGTGTGTGTGTATAATGTTTATGTATATAGGTATATATATAATGTGTGTATATATATATATAAAATGTATATGTGCGTATGTGTGTGGTGTATATATATATATATGTTTCTATATTTATCTCACATAGTAATTTGTCCTTGAAGTACAGAGGTAATTCTTAGTACAAGCATATCTCGGATATAATGTGGGTTCAGTTCCAGACCAATAAAGTAAATAGCACAGTAAAACAGTCACATGAATTTTTTGGTTTCACAGTGTTATAAAAATTATGTTTGTACTACACTGTAGTCTGTTAAGTGTGCAATAGCATCGTCTTAACAATGTATGTAATTTAGCTAAAAAATCATTGTATTGCTAAAAAATACTTACCATCATCTGAGTCTTCAGCCAGTTTTAATCTTTTTACAGTAGTAACATGCAAGATTACAGATCATCATCATAACAATATAATAATAATGAAAAAGCTTGAAATATCATGAGAATTACCAAAATGTGACAAAGAGATAGGAAGTGAGCAAATGTTGTTGGAAAAATGATGCTAATAGATTTGCTCAATACAGGATTACCAGAAGCCTTCAGTTTGTGAATAATGCAGTATCTGTGAAGCACAATGAAGTGAGGTGTGCCTGTATATAAAAAAGTTGACCGATGAATTTTATACATTTGAATTAAAAGCTTCTGCTCATCAAAACACACTATAAAGAAAGAAGCCCTAAATGGTAGAAGATATTGCACATATAATCAGAAATGGTCTCTCCCCAATCAGTAAGAAAAAAAAATGGATTTAATAGGTATTTTCAGAAAAACCCCAGATGGCTCATGAACAAGACAAGATTCCTAGTGTCATTTATAATCTGAGAAATTAAAAACAGGATCTCTATTATATGCTGTTATATACTTACAAGATTGTCAGACACTGAGGAATCTGACAGTATCAACTGTAGTGGGTATGTTGGGATCAGTCAGAGTGCTAAGACTGAGAGTAAATTGGTATTGGTACTTTGGAAAGCTTTTTGACATTATTTGGTAAAGTTGGAAATAAACATAGAAGCAAGAGAAAAACTAGAGAAACTTTTTTTACAAATATACCAAGATACATGAGTGAAAATGTTTCTCACAAAATCGTTTTTTTCCAAAGAAGAAACAGCACCAATATTCAACAGTAAATGAACATACAGTAGTTAAGACTAATAATTTATACAATTGTATGCAAATCTCAATGGTCTAAAAGTAAAACAAAGAATTGCAAAATAATAATTGAAGGCTAAATAATCCTACATGAATAAATCTCAGGAACAGAAAATTGAGACAAAAATATATTTTAAAAATGAGCCAATTAAAATTTTTGGAAATGAAAAAAGTCTTTTAGATTAAAAACTTAATGGACACAGTAAACTACAGGCTGGAGCCAAAGAACACATGAAATGAGTACTAAGGAATTTATGCAGAAAGCATATGAAATTTACTAGAAAATCTGAAGAGATTGCTAGCATGTATGTGGAGGGTAGATTTAAAGGGTCTAACACTAAGGTTACTTCTCCTGCTGAGGATCTTATATCAGATAAAGGTAGGTAGCATGTACATTTCAGTAAGCATAACTGTTAATGACACTATATTTTAACAGCTGTAATTTAAATATAAACATTTTTACCACGACTTGAAACGTTATATATTAAAATTGCTTTATTATTTTCCATTTCTGAATAACAGTACCTTTAACCTCCTAATGGAAATTATGATTAAATTCGCAGATTTTTTTTAATATGTTAACTTTGGAAGAAACTCATTTGTCCCTATTAAAAAAGGTGTATCTCTATCAGGGCAGGGAAAACCATCTTTGTGATGGTTATGTAAAGTATTGCTTCTAGACTGGCCTGACTCAGCCTTTTCTTGTTCTAAGAATCCATTTGGTGTTGGCATTTAGTGTGTGTGTATTTTACATTCAGTTGTCCCTAAGTTTATGAAATGTGGCTAGATATAGCTTGGAAGTAGTAAATATGCTCTTAATTGAAATGTAACTAATTTTTTAAAATTTAAACAGTTGAACCTACTGTGAGCCTGATAAAAGGGCCAGATTCTTTAATTGATGGAGGAAATGAAACAGTAGCAGCCATTTGTATCGCAGCCACTGGAAAACCAGTTGCACATATTGATTGGGAAGGTGATCTTGGAGAAATGGAATCCACTACAACTTCTTTTCCAAATGAAACAGCAACAATTGTCAGCCAGTACAAGCTTTTTCCTACCAGATTTGCCAAAGGAAGGAGAATTACTTGTGTTGTAAAACATCCAGCCTTGGAAAAGGACATCCGATATTCCTTCATATTAGATATACAGTGTAAGTAAATGATAATGTTTGCTTTTTAAACATTATGTGTTTTAATTTTATTCCTCTAACAATTCTGTAGCAAATTGTATTTAGTTTGAATATGTTGTATTTGTATATTGTTGTAGATTTTCCTTGTTGACATTTTTTCTTAATTTAAACAAAAATATTTTCATGGAAATTTCATTTAACCAGAATATTACTGTCAGTTTATAAAGGCAATGATTAAAGTTGCTGTCTAACTTAAAATTATTTATCCTTGTCTTTTTTAGACCTTAAAAATAGGCTAGACTTAGGTGAATTGTGGAAAATCCAATTAATTTAGCTGTTCATTTTTATGGCTGCTACCCATGATATTTTCAGTAAGAATCTTTTAATTTCCTAGATGCATTTTAATTAGCTGGAAAATTTGTTCTTTCAATATTATTTGTAGTCACATTTTGTTGATGACATTCTAAGATCCTTATAAAGGTAAAACAGTAAAGTGATCGTTGGGATAAAGTTCAAAGCTGGCCCATCCTGTGCTTCTTTACTTCTTAAAGAGCTGCTCTCTTATGTGTGTGTTTGTGTGGAGAGATATATATATATATATGGATATCATATATATATGATACATATGTGTATATACTTTCCCCTTTTTATAAAGTTTCTCACTTTTTATATATTCTTTGTGTAGCATTTTAAAATTTGAACAAGATAAATGCAGATAGCTTATAGTAAAGATAATGAAAGTTAAGTAGGTTAAAGATAAAATCATGAGACGTCTCTGGGTTCTTGTGTCATTTCCATCCATGCACAGATCATAAATCTAGATAGGTTTTTGAAGGAGATATTCTGTTTTTTGTTTTGTTTTTTTGATATGACATGCATGGAATTTTAATTTACACATATTCATTACACTTCGTGTGATTGTTTTGAAAACTAATTATAAGGATCTTTTTCAACATTTGTGGAGTTAAACTTGAGAAGCTATCTTATATGGATTTTATTAGTATTTTATTCTTGAGTGCAAATACAGTCCTAGTAGTAGTCCCTTCTCGTAATTTGTCAGTTTCCATGAAGGGTTGTTTACAAGACTCCTGCTTATGTCAAAATCCAGGCATGCTCCAAGCCTTTATATAAAATGGCATATAATCTACACACATCCTCCTATGTTCTTTAAATCATCTGTAGATTGCTTATAATACATACTACAATGTAAATGTTAAGTAAATAGCTTTAAATTTAATGTAAATACTATGGAAATAATTGCTGATATGCAGCAAATTCAAGTTTTTATTTTTGAACTTTTCTAGAATTTTTTTTTTTCCTGAATATTTTTCATCCACAGTTGGTTGAATCCACAGAAGCTGAACCCATAAAGATGGCTGGCTGTACCTTCTTTTCTCCTCATTTTTCTATCTTGTACATACTCTTAAATTTTTCTTTTTTCTTATAAAATTTAGATTCAGTTGTTAAGTCCATTAATATTTTTCTCATATGTATTTTCTCTTCCCTGTGTCTAATAATGACTGAAATTTTCATCAGTTATTATACTATTATTTTTTGTTTGCCTAATTGCAGGTTTTAAATACAAAAATATTTCTCCTGATATAAGACTTTGTAATTACAGCTTAGACTTATTGGCCTGCACCTAAAATATTCTTTCTTGCTGTTGTTAATTAGGCCCTATCAAACATGTAAACAAAGTTTGAGGAGATAAAAATCTTATATGCAAAATTCATATCTCAAAATTTAGAGGTATTCTTTGAGGATACTTTAACATCTGTCTTATCCTCCGTTGAAAATAAACACACAGATATCTGTACTGTTCTTTCAGCAACATTAATTATTACCAATTTTAAGTTAGAAAAAAAATGTTAATTCTTGGTATTTATGAGGCAGACCTTTTAAAATTATTAAGGTAATTGTACCTTAGTAGAAGAAGTTTAACTTTTTACCGCTGTTTTTTGTAAACCTTACTTGACTTCAGGCTTCCCTTCATAGTTAAAAGACTGACCTGGTCTCTCTCTCTAACTTCCCGTCTGGCCTGCTGTTTATCTAGTTTACTTGTGTAGCTCACAGAAGGGTGGAGGGTCTCTGCACCACACTTAAGTATCATTTCTTTACCTTCTCTCTTATCATTCTATATTTTTCCTTGTTAGCCCTCATAATGGATTTTTGTTAAATTTTTTAAAAATGTTATCTTCCCTGTTACCATTAGAATATAAGTATTATAAATACAAAATATCTATACTAAATATCTCCAACAGTGCCTGTCACTTAATAGGAGCTAAATGAATGATGGTTCAGTGAATGATTAGTATTGGAATTCAATTTGAAAGTATACATTTATATTGATGTTCAGTTCAGTTCAGTTCAGTCGCTCAGTCGTGTCCAACTCTCCGCGACCTGTGGATAATTACTTGTTTACTTATATAGTACATATGCTAAAAGACCTTTGGATACATTGAATGGATAAAAGTTCATGTTTTGGAACAGTTGAGGCCTCAGAAAATTTGCTTTTGTTGTAATTATAGTCTTAGAAAATTTGTCATATCTCTCATGCCCTATGAATATTAAGTGTATGATATTAATTATATTAATTGTAATAGAATTTATTTTAATATTAGTATAATATAATATTAATTTTGACATAATATTGTAATATAACATATTAAATATATGAATATTATATTTTATAAATTTTTATAATTAACTTGATATTTCTTAGGGCATATTTCCTTTCACATTAAACATTTCTTTAAAGACAGTTTTATGTAGTGACTATGTGCTTAAATGCCGTGTCTCTATCAAATTACTGTATTTTCTTTGTTCATATATTTCTGCATATTTCATAATAGAACTCATATTTTGCTTTTGGACAAAATTCTTACATTTTGTCCAAAATGACTAGAATTGTACATGCTTATTGTTGTCTAGTGTTTGGTGCTCATTGTCCACTCATTCATTCATTCTTTTAGTTACCCAGTGTTTATTGAGTTTGTTGTTGTTCCGTTGCTGAGTCGTCTCCGACTCTTTGCAACCCCATGGACTGTAGCCTGCTGGTCTCCTGTGTCCATGAGGTAGGATTTCCAGGCAAAAATACTGGAGTGGGTTGCCATTTTCTTCCCCTGGGGATCTTCCTGATCCAGTGATCAAACTCACGTCTCCTGCTTGGCAGGCGGATTCTTTACCACTGAGCCACTTGGGATTCAATACTATATTCCTTATTTCTTATGTGTATGAGAGAAGGAAAGTACACAGCTTCTAAAGTTGTAAAGTTGTTAATACTTTATCATTGCATATTGCATCTATTGTTAACAAAAGATAATCTGCTGTATAATGCATTTATTTTATAGATGCTCCTGAGGTTTCAGTAACAGGCTATGATGGAAACTGGTTCATAGGAAGAAAAGGTGTTAATCTCAAATGTAATGCTGATGCAAATCCACCACCCTTCAAATCTGTGTGGAGCAGGTAATAATGTTGATAGTTCTAAAGAGGAATTATTTACAAGTGAAAAGTGTTCTTCAGTACATATTTGAAGTTGTTTTTATCAGTGTAATATATGATGACAGTAATAGCTGGAAATTAAGGGTTTCTACCTGTTTTTCTGTTTCACCTATCCCCGCCTTCAGTCCCCTCAGTTCTGTTTCTCAGCAGCTACCTTGGCAACTTTAGTAATTCCTCCTGGCATTTATCATCATAGGTCTTAAACTTACTTCTTAAACTACTGATTTTTAACACTGTCTATTGACTTATTATGAAAGTGAAAATTTAGTTTTATATCTACCTCTTCACAAACATACCCATATACATATTCCTGCCCTTTGTCATCCCAGTGAAATTAAGCTAGTCTCAGTGACATTAAGCAGCCTTTAAATTGTGTAATCATTGCCTCCCTATAATAGATAAATATTATTTACTGAGAAATAAGTTCAGTTCAGTTCAGTCGCTCAGTCGTGTCCAACTCTTTGCGACCCCATGAATCACAGCACACCAGGCCTCCCTGTCCATCACCAACTCCCAGAGTTCAGTCAGACTCACCTCCATTGAGTCGGTGATGATATCCAGCCATCTCATTCTCTGTCGTCCCCTTCTCCTCCTGCCCGCAGTCCCTCCCAGCATCAGTCTTTTCCAGTGAGTCAACTCTTCTCATGAGGTGGCCAAAGTATGGGAGCTTCAGCTTTAGCATCAGTCCTTCCAGTGAACACCCAGGACTGATCTTTAGAATGGACTGGTTGGATCTCCTTGCAGTCCAAGGGACTCTCACGAGTCTTCTCCAACACCACAGTTCAAAATCATCAATTCTTCGGCGATCAGCTTTCTTCACTGAGAACTAAGTAGTATACTAGAATTCTGTTTTCTTTTGTTTTTTAAAGCTGTTTGTTTTTCCTGAGGTTAATAATTCCTTTTTCTTACTTGTATAGTTTACTGACAAGCCTTAATTCTCTTTATCTTTGAAATTTCAGACTGTTCTGCTGAGATTTCATTCTTATTTCTCAGTATTTGCAACTTCCACCCCCCCCCCAACCCCAGCTTTTCAATCTAGAGAATTTTATCTGTTACCTGTGAAATCTTCTTTTTCTCTATTTTTTTCTTCCTTTATTTTTTTTTTTTTGGTCATTTCCCCTAATTTTTTTTTTTCTTTTCTGTTTGCTCATACTAGAATTCCTATTTATTGTATACTAAACATTCTTTCTTTTTCAGTTTTCAAATAATTTTTGTTGTTCTCCCAAGATTTCTTTGATTTTTTTCCCATTGATTGAAAATTTTCTTTTGAGATATTTTCAGTGTTTCTGAGAGTGTTTTCTTATTTGTTCTTTTTCATAGAATCCTTTTCATCTTTTATGGATGTATCTTCTTGTTCTAAATCGGGATACTAGAGTTATTTCCTTGGCAGAGTTTTTCTGTTTCTTACATATTGTTTCTTTTTTCTTCTAGGTTCTTTTGTTGTTGTTGTTTGGTCTTTTATTTGGTAGATATTTCTTGATTATCTCAGTTGTCCCTTCATTTCACAATGATGCTTTAAAATGCTTAGTGGAAACTGTGTAGTGGGGAGTACTTATTGGGTCGATTCTAGTATAGAAGAGGTTATTTCCCTGGAGAAGCTTTAGATACGTGGAGTTCTTTTTTTCATGAATTAACCTTCATTATTTTGCCTAAAGCATGAATACCTGGTGTCTGTGCAGAGTTGAGTGGAGTCTGTTGTTTTGTTTTTTCAATGTTCAACTAATCTCCTATTTTTAGCCCTCTGCCTTACTGACCTTCTGCAGTACAGTGGTTTAGACTCTGGATCTTTGACTTCTTTGGGCCAAATTGGCTGCGTTCTTATTTGTGTGCCTCCTGCAAGGGCTTCAGCCGAAAGCAGAGCTTTTCAGCCTTGACACTGCTGACATTTTGGGCTCAATAAATCTTTGTTGTTGGAGGCAGTCTTATGGACTGTAGGATATAGTGGCATCCCTGGCCTTGCTCCTCTAGAGTCAGTAGCACACACTTTCCCTGCTTTCAGCTATGACCACCAAAACTGTTTCAAGGCATACAAGATATGTCCCCTGGAGACAGAATTACTTCTGTCTTTTTTTGTCTGTCTTCTGTCTGGGAAACACTGGCCTAATGCATATATTGTTTTCCCTATCTGTTTTCTGTCTTGTAAAAGTTTGTTGATACATCTTGTATGATGAATTCTGCCTCCTTTTCTCTTTCTCCTTGTTGGTCTTTAATAGTTTTTTCATTCCTTTGCTCCTGTTTTAGGTGGAATTTGGTGGGATCAGAGAAAGAATATATTTGGTTAACCTGTTGTCTTTAAGGAAAGATAAAGTTTTAAAGTAGTGAAGGCCTTCATTTACATTTTCCTCCAATTGGGAAGCAGGCATTGGTTAAGATGTGTGATAGGGTATTTCTGAAAGTCATACACTTCTGAGTTCTCATTCTAGTGTCTGTACTTGGAGCAGACTTTTGAATAAATCATTTAACCTTTCTAATCCTTTGTTTCCTCATTGATAATAGTACTCCATAGAGTTTTTGTGAGGGAAAAGCTGATGAATCTAAACCATGTAGTATAGGTACAAGAGCCTGTAAGATGTTTAGCATGTCCTTTGTTGTGAGTTTAATATGGTATTTATATTTTTGTAGCTTATTTGAATAAACACCTTTAAAGGATTATATAAGCCATTTTTATATTTCTCAGAATTAAAGGGATTAGAATTTAGGGCTCAAAGTACAGAGCTAATTGGTAAGATACATAGACTTCATTCTTGTACTCCTAGAAAAAGAGTTCACCTTTTGAAAGCTGATGTTTGTAAAAGTGTTCTTTCCAAAGTCCTCTTAAGAAGAAGAAGATATGAAACTTTTATTTTTTAAGTAATTTAAGAATATTACCTTTACCCTTCAATGCTAAATTCAAGTCACAGCAACTTTAAAAGGTTTTACTGGTTGTTTGGATCACAGAACAAAATCCTGTCTCTAGTGTTGGTTTGTTTCTTTGCACCTTTTCAGTGTTACTTTGCTCTTACTCCCTTTGTAATTAGTTGGTCTACTAATGTGCTTAGATCACTGAAAACAAGGACCAAATCTTTCTTACTTGTGCATTTCAGCAACACTATGGTAAATGGTTAAGTTCTTAATAATTAAATAATGGATGACTGAGTGAATGAGTGAATGAACTTTTTGAAAATCTGCTTAACTCAAACTATAATACTAGTTGAGTACCTGGGTTTACTTCACTTTTTATCCTCTTCTCTTAATAAAAATAATTTATGGGCTGTAAAAACACTTTCAAAATAAAGACTTAATTGGTTCCTCCTCACTCCACAGTGGGATATACCCTGACATGGAAAAATGATGTAAAACAGTATACATTTAGTTCCATTGCAATGAATAGCTTTAGAGTTCTTACAGTGAAATTTTATTCCTATTATACTTTATAGAGTAATGTGTACACCAGATAGAACCTTTTAGCCTAATTAGTATAAAAATCATTTTAAAAGAGTAATTATTGATAGCAAAGGTGCCTTGGTTTTTACTGTCACAGATGCCTATTTTATGAATAAAATTATTTTGTAAGAAGACCCTTGTTGGTGCCTTAGAAGTTAACCGTCTTTGGAGTACAGCGCAGTATAAATTTATTTGCTCAATATTAAATGTTACTCTTTAAATATGTTACAGAAGGTGCTAAAATATTATCATGTGCTAAAGTGATGACTTTCACTGTGAAAATGATAGATACATGTATGGATTCATAATTCACTGAGAATTATTTTAATTATTTTAAGACTATGGGTATGTTTTTAAATACTTCTAATTTTCCAGTTTTCTGAATATAATTCTTTAAAAATCAATAATTTTTTTCTTTCCTTCTCTCCTATTCCCTGTAATATGTTAGCCTAGCTTCACTTATATGAATTGATATTTTGAAAGAATGGGTGTTCTAAATGGGTGTTCTTTATCTGTTGGTTCATCTCGACTAAAATGAAAATTCATAACTTACATGCTTTTATTTAATAGTGATTTTTACCTAAAGGATGCTGATTCTTTCTCTAACAACTGGAAAGTGTAATATCTTACTTAAATAGTTGTCAATGAATAGAATCTGAAGGTATTTAATTTCATGCTTTTTAAAATCTAGGTTAGATGGACAGTGGCCTGATGGTTTATTGGCTTCAGACAATACTCTACATTTTGTCCATCCACTGACTTTCAATTATTCTGGTGTTTATGTCTGTAAAGTGACCAATTCACTTGGCCAAAGAAGTGATCAAAAGGTCATCTATATTTCAGGTAAGTTACTATCTACCCACAAAATGAGTTATGTAGATTATTTCTATAACAACAGTAATAACAATAACACTATGATGAAGGCAGTAATTTGTACTTGAGAAGATATATGTTCCTCAGTGTGAGGTTTTCCAAATAATCTAAAAGAGATGTGATAAAGTAACTCTACCTGAAATTCATATATAAAGTAGCATTCCATGACTTAAAAATTGTCAAAATGTCTACACAGTAAGTTCATATACATTTTAAGACCTATGCATATAGCTGATTTTTCAGTTATAATATTACATATAGTTCGTACCTTTCTAGATTCTTTTTCTTTATACCAAAAATAGTGGATTTTTTGTTTGCTTTTGGCAGCTATTCTGCACACAAGTGTCTTTAATGAATAAAATATCCGTTTTGATGACCTTTCTTATTAAATATCATTGTCACTCAATATGAGATTATGCCTTATAGAGTTACTAAGAGGTGAAGTGGGCATGCTACTGAAAGTGTGCCAATGAAATAAAATTTAAGATGTTTTTTCTCGTTGGTCCATAAGCCACTAAGAACTTAGATTTTATGCATTTCGTTTGTTTCGCTGTGAATGTTTTCATCAGTTTGAGTATAAATTTAGGTTTTTACAAAACATAGTTGGAGCTAAAAATATATTTTTCCTGGGTGTGGCTATAAATAATTATCAATGGGATGCTTATTTATAAAGATTATATAAATATTTTAAGCATCTCCTTGACTATAAGAATGTAGTAATATTTATTTCTAACAAATGGAAAATGAGAGGAAAAAGGAAGAGAACCTTGAAAAATACAGGTTTGTATAGTAATTTGATACTAGGTATTAAGAGTTTTATCTCTGTTCAGTCTAAAACTAAATTTTTAAAAATTGAACTATACTTAATTTACAATGTTTCGAGCGTACAGCAAAGTGATTCAGTTTTATATATGTACATATATATATTATTTTTCAGATTCTTTCGCATGATTTTAGAGAAATTTTAAGCTTGCATTAATGTCACATTCTTTGTCCTCTGTGATCTCTTAATCTAAGAAACCATTCCCCATATTATTTTGCATGGTATTTATCACAGTTTGTAGCTGTATACTTCCTTATTTACCTATTATCTGTCCTCATATTTAAACAATCTGTGTTTGCTTTATTACTGTATTCTTAGCACTTAGTGCCTGGCACATGGTAGGGACACAAGTATTTTTTTCTTGCATTTATCTCACAAGCAGATTAGAGTTCTGTGCATCTGTAGCTAGTCTTTCCTGCCAGTAGCAGTGCTTTGATATAAATCTATTATTATAGTCTCTTTCTTCCCTTAGAGGTTTTTTGTTATGAAAAGAACTTTGAAGCCACAGGAAATCCATATTTAAAATGTAGTTACCTAAGGACTGCATATTGACTATTTCTGTTGTACACAATTTGGTATGGGATATTACTTATAAATCCTAGGCTCAATGTGTTCTAATTTTGTAATCATTTAAATATCAGGGCTCAATTTTAGTGTCTTATCAATTGGTGATTTGCCAGATTTATATCATTGGTGTTCAAGGTCCATTTCCCAGTACGGCTTGCTTGTGTGTCCCACTGTCTATTTGTGATCATTAACCCCTTATGGGGGCTTCAGCGGTGGCACTAGAGCTAAAGAACCTGCCTGCTAATGCAGGGGACGTAAGAGATGTGGGTTCGATCGCTGGATTGGGAAGATCATCTGTAGGAGGACATGGCAACCCATTCCAGTTTCCTACCTGGAAAATCCCGTGGTCAGAGGAACCTGCCTGGGTATAGTCCATAGTGTCACAGAGTCTTACACAACTGAAGCTACTTAGCACACACACACAACCCTTTATATGTAGAAGTATAATTTGCATTCAAAACTGAGTTCCTCATCTTTCTTATGCCTTTTGCCATGAAATCTCTTCCTCTAGTAGTCTTTGTCTTTTAGTTATTGGTATCTCTGTCAGTACGTTTGCTCAGGGCATGAAATCCTTGATACTTATTCTTGATTTTGATTTTTTTTTTTCTCATACCACACCCCATCCATCCACAAATTGGTCTGAACTCTCATTATGTTATATACAGTTCAGTTCAGTTCAGTTCAGTCGCTCAGTTGTGTCCGACTCTCCGCGACCCCATGAATCACAGCACGCCAGGCCTCCCTGTCCATCACCAACTCCCGGAGTTCACCCAAACTCATGTCCACAGAGCCGGTGATGCCATCCAGCCATCTCATTCTCGGTCGTCCCCTTCTCCTCCCACCCTCAACCTTTCCCAGCATCAGAGTCTTTTCCAGTGAGTCAACTTGTCGCATGAGGTGGCCAGAGTATTGCAGTTTCAGCTTTAGCATCAGTCCTTCCAATGAACACCCAGGATCGATATCCCTTAGAATGGACTGGTTGGATCTCCTTGCGGTACAAGGGACTCTCAAGAGTCTTCTCCAACACCACAGTTCAAAAGCATCAATTCTTCAGCGATCAGCTTATACAAAACCTTACCAATTTTCTACTTCCTTTGCCAGTATTCTGGCACAAACCATCAGCAACCCTTGCTTCTGTGTAGAAAAGTCATTTAATATTCTTACTCTTCAGCCTTTCATCAACTGAGCAGCCAGATTAACCCTTTTAAAGGGCATGCCAGATCACGTCAGTCCTCTATTCCAAACTTTCCAGGGACTTCCCATTTTTGCCCACAGTGAAAACCAGATGTTTATAGTGATTTGTGAGCTCTGTACATGTTCAGTTCAGTTCAGTTCAGTCGTTCAGTCGTGTCCAACTCTTTTTGACCCCATGAATCACAGTGAGTCAACTCGTCACATGAGGTGGCCAAAGTATTGGAGTTTCAGCTTTAGCATCAGTCCTTCTAATGAACACCCAGGATCGATCTCCCTTAGAATGGACTGGTTGGCTCTCCTTGGTGCTAGATTATCTTTTAGAGCTCACCTCTTATTATAGCGCTTGCTTGCTTGGCTTCAGTCATAGCGGCCAATTTGCTGTTTTTGAACACAATAGGTACATTTCAGAGTCACTGAGAATACTCTTCAGATATCTTTTTACCTCTTTCCCTCACTTCCTTTTGTTTGCTCATATATCACCTTCACAACTGTATTTAAAATTGAAACTCCTCTCTTCTCACCCCTTTACTACTGTCTGTCTTTCATCTCTCTGCCTTATTTTTTTCTCTGTGGTACATATTACCATGTGATAGACTATATATTAGGTTTTATTTATATGCGTGCCTGTTTTTATCTCCACTGGAACATATGTTCTTGAAGGCAAGATTTTTTCTGCTTTAAGCAATACTATATTCTCACCAATTGCAGCAATATTTAACACATAACAAGTGTTCAGTAAACTTTTGTTGCATGCATGAATACATTTAAGAAGAAAGCAATCAGGAAAGAATAAAAAATTCAGAATCTGCATTTATGTAATTTTATTTTCCTTGACAGAAGTCCTAATGTAACACTTTACATATTTTAAAATCAACTTCTACCAAGTCTTATAAGAGTGGAAACAACATTTTGAGTAAATATGAAAAATCAGATTAATTACCACTAAATACTTAAGAAAAAGATGGCATGATATGAGATGGTTTTCTTTAAGTAATCATCAGGAATTAGACTTTACTTTTCTATCCATAGTCTTTAATACAGTATACCATACTGAATTTAGTTAACTCCTTTAAGAGCTTCTTAGTTATATCTAGTATCCTATATATAAATTGCCTTTCCAAAATGGCTATTAAGGTCTACTAGTAGCCTTTTATCGTAATAAAAGGCCATAACTTACACAATGAATGATCAGAAAGTCTTTTTTTTTTATTGTGAGTTATATGTTGTTGTTTTCCTCCAGGCCAACATTTTTATCTCAATAATAAGATTTGTATTTTAAAATTTCATTACTGATTTTTTAAAATATTTGTAAAATGAGTATATCATATGACTAGAGACTAAAAGGTAACCCAGAACAAAATAGAATTATTAGCTCTGAGAGAAGTTATTTGAAATTTTGTTATACATTTTCCCACATTGGCATAATTTTTGTATATTCAGGATCCAAGATTGCAATATACAACTTTAGTTATTACTCATCATGGTACAATGACTCTGTCCAATACTAACAGACTGCCTAAAATTGTGCTTTTCTAGTTGCTTTTGATGTGGGTTTTTTCTCCTGATATGTCTTACTTCTCTGAGAATTTTCATGTATCACTTTAAGTTCCCTCATGCCTTAAAAAAATCAAAGCATATTCCCATGCAGATCTTGAATTTCAAATCAAATTTATTTGATCCAGACATATTAAACACACTTAACTTAGCAGTCCTTAAATTTTAATGTTGATAGATTTTGTTTATTTAACAATTTATATAGTCTGAAAGAAAAAGGAGCCAATTCATTCCATTTTTAACATAGTAATTATTAGGCTAAAAGATACTTATGGCTACAGAGGTTTTGCTGGACTATTTGTCTTCCAGTTTGGCAGGACTCAATTCGTTTTAAAAGGGAAGTTGAGAAGTTGGATATGGATAACTCAGAATCTACTAGTTTATTACATTTGTTATACATTTATTTACCACATTTAGCAAAGAATATTAAACTGCATTAATACAGAATGCTGTTGGGAAGGATTTCTAAATCTTGATAAATAAGTAGCTGTTAGTTGCTTCATTTCATAAATATGACTCTTACAGTAATTATCCTGGAGTAGAGCAGAATTTTAAAGCAAGAATAAATGTCTCATGTGAATCATCATATGTCTGTTGCTTAAGATACAAAATATAAAGTTTAGTAAAAGTCCCTTTTTCATAGGATTTATTGACAGGCTATTCTAGTTGAGGAGGAGATGGTAGGTTAAAAAAAATTTCTAGAACCACTGACTAAATTAGATTTTTAAGTAGATTTTTTTTGTGGGGGATGTTACTGGTTTTTCTTGTAGTTAGATTTTCTGAAAGCTGTATTTTGTTAAATCTCAATTAAATAAACAGTAGATGTCCATTTGTGTTCACATAAAGAACATTGCAAGTAGAAATAAATGTTGGTGATTTTTTAAAGAATACTTCATAAAAATGTACAGTTACATATCTTATGTTTGGTGATAACTTAGGTGTACTATTCTGAGAAAAATACCATTTCATTAAGAGCTATCACAAACCTAGAATTTTAAATCATTAATTAGGTAATTTGTGTTTTTGTTTAAACATGCTGATGCCCGTTTATTATAATACTTTTTTCTTTGGTAATCATTATAAAGACAACATTGAATACGTAAAACTTTTCCATTAGCCCTCTTCAGAAAATACATGAGTTATCTTATAAATGATTAATTTTTAATATCATGGTTCTGTGAGGTTGGATTGGGTTATATGAGGCTTTACTACTTTTACTACTTATATAGTGGAAATGATCCTACTGTTCCACAATTTTAAGATTGAATTTGTTCAGCTAGTGATTATGTTCTCACAAATTAAAACTCCTCTTTGATTCACTTACATATACTATGATAAATAATATTCACTTCAAGGTTCTTGACTGGATTGCCTGTTATATTGGTTTACACTCATAGGAAATTACTTATAATGTACTTGTTACATTTTATACTGTACTTGCTAAATTTTTACCACATTCTGTACATATGGCATTCCGTGATGAAACCTGTTTCAGTAAGTATTTTTCTTTAGCTTGTAATTTTAGAATAACTTACCCCATGTAGATTTAGTATTTTTCTAACAATCACTTTAAAAATTCTGTCAGTACCACTCATTTAAAAAATAATTATAGGAGATTATCATTTGGATCATTTTTTTATCAATGAAGAAATTCAAGAATTTTAAACTCATCCTTTCTTCAAACTCTAGAATTTTGTGTAACATGATCTGCAAATACCACTTAATTGATAATTAACCAATCTTTATTTTTTACTATTTATGTTTAGTTGCTTTTTAATATTAATGGCTATTTACTCTGTAATCTAATGGCAATACACAGGGTCATTTGCATCTAATATTTAAGTATCATTAGAATGTTCTCTCTAAAATATTAGCTGCTCTTTTTGAGACTCCATCCTAAAGCAATGTGACATTGAATTTTGCAGATATGGTTGAAATTTCTCAAATTTCCTCAATGTTCAGATATCTTACCCATGGGATATAGACATGATGATATTTTTATAACACTTTATAACATGTTTTTTCTTTGTCTATTAGTCTCATTTGATAATAGCCCATGATTGGCTAACATAGTATAAATATGTACTTTTTATTTTTTTAAATCACTAAATAATGGTATATACTACATACATGCTTCTAAAATTTAAAGCATTTTCTTTATTTAAGGAAAATATTTTTGAGAGAATTATTAAGCCAACAGCTTATACTACGGCCACTTAACAATCTATAGTTTTTCATTCTTTTAAAGATAAGTTCACCTCTTAATAAAGATTAACTTTATTAGGTAAAGATGGATATTAAGAAAATACACTTGAATTTTTTTCATTCTTTTACTTTATTATTCTGTTATTTCCTTATGCTACTGTACTGGCTAAGAAAATGTACATTTGAATAATTTAATTTTTTGATAATGATAATTCTTAAGCCAGCTGTATAGTGTGTATATATATATAACATTTAAATAATACTCATTTAAAAAAATATTTTTCTTAGAGTACAGTATTGTGCTTAAACTTGGAATAGAAAATTTAGGATTTGCACCATGCATAATTTTTCACTTCCCTTATGTGATTGGTAACTGACTTAGTGTCAGTTTTGTTATTTAAAAAATACATATATAGAAGTATCACTACCCTCTGATCTTAAATTAAGAATGAAAAACTATTGTTACTATGAATATATTTTCATTAACTGTGCTGTCTTTTCAACTTGCTGCTGAATCAGCCTGCATTGACATTCTTTGCCTTTCTGTGTCTTGTCTATCTTTACTTTTTCCATTAGATCCTCCTACTACTACCACCCTTCAGCCTACAATTCAGTGGCATCCCTCAACTGCTGACTTCGAGGATCTAGCAACAGAACCAAAAAAATTGCCCTTCCCATTGTCAACTTTGGCAACAATTAAGGATGACACAATCGGCACGATCATTGCTAGTGTAGTGGGTGGGGCTCTCTTCATAGTACTTGTAAGTGTTTTGGCTGGAATATTCTGCTATAGGAGAAGACGGACGTTTCGTGGAGACTACTTTGCCAAGAACTACATTCCACCATCGGATATGCAAAAAGAATCACAAATAGATGTTCTTCAGCAAGATGAGCTTGATTCTTACCCAGACAGTGTAAAAAAAGAAAACAAAAATCCAGTGAACAATCTAATACGGAAAGACTATTTAGAAGAGCCTGAAAAAACGCAGTGGAACAATGTAGAAAATCTCAATAGGTTTGAAAGACCAATGGATTATTATGAAGATCTAAAAATGGGAATGAAGTTCGTCAGTGATGAACAGTATGACGAAAATGAAGATGACTTAGTTTCACATGTAGATGGTTCCGTAATTTCCAGAAGGGAGTGGTATGTTTAGCAACCACTAAATATGACTTAGTGTACAATGTTTCATTCATACTAGTTGATCATTTTCAGATTGTTCATACTTTTTCTTGGGGAAGAATAAGCTTTTTCAACTTGATTTTCAAGCTTACTTTTTATATTCTGATTTGACAAATGGAAATGTAAAATCTGGGTTCAATGTATCTGAGCTGCTTTACATTTTTTTTTCAATGCTATACTACTGTCTCAAGATTTAAATTTTAATGCAGAGTACTTTATTGGTCTGAGGCACACAGGTAAGAAGAAATGTCAACATTAAATGTATGACTTTTTGGTACAAAAATTAAAAGAAACAAAAAAAAAGGAAACTACCTTGGCATTGTGTATTAAATGTTTACCTAAGACTTACATAATCTCAAGTATAATGTTTGTTGAACATATACCTCTCAAAATTTATCACCACTAAATGATATTACATCTAAATTGACTATAAAACTAATTCAAGAAATGTTTATATATATTTTTAGTATACAAAAAATTCAGCCTGATGAAACACCTTTTCTTTTCAAACTTTGTTTTCTGTGTTTCTATACAAATGGAATCTTTACCTCTGCATTTTAATGAGCCTTGCCATAATTACTGTAGAGTGGCTTTTCAAAGGTATTTTGTTGCACTAAAAACTGTGGTAGTAAACTCAGTGAACATGATGTGTGGAAGAGCATAATTAGCTGATCAATATTTTTGTCCAAAATACATTTAAGAGTAATAAAAATATGCCTTTTAAACATGATAATTATTACAATTTTTTTTCATCTCTGGAGGACAATGCTTATATTGTCATGCGAACGTTGGTACATGAAGTGGTAGTTTTGTTTTAATGCTTTATGTGCTAAATATAAGAATAATAATGAGAAGATGGTACATAGTTTAATAGAGTGTAGAGAGGGCATTTCACTGTGTGGAGAACCATGTAAACAAGCAAACAAGCATTGGAGTACCATTTTTTTAAAAATGAGATGTTTCAGACAAGAATCTGTGCAAAGAATGTGGTAGACCACCTTGTTTTAGTCATTTATTATTGATGTTGTTCAAACGGGTAAATATATATATGAAAAAATAGAATAAACTTGGAAATTTGAGATTTAACAAGAAAAAAATCTTAGTTATAGAACCAGTCACTAACACTTGCTGATGGATGTTGTCAAACCATCCCCTCTTTTCTCCTAAATGTTTGTATGTGTTTCAAGATTTTTGTTTTTCCAATTAAAACTGGAAACATCATGAGGTTTTTTGTTTTGATTTTTACATAATTAAGTTTATTCTTTCCAAAAATCATGCATCTTTTGCAAAGGAAATCTTTCCTAAATCTTCAAATGTGGATCTTCTTTGTGAGGTAATTAAATTGCTTCTGCAGTGGGATTCTATACAACTCTAATCATGACACTATTTTGTAACCTGTAGAATATGTTTTTCCTGTTGATGATTCATTTGAAAAAAGGACTGTAGAATTGCCTTTAAGTGTTTTGCCGTGGAATTGAAATAGAAGTTAGTAGGAGAACCCTAAATTGACTTATTTTATTAATAAAGACAAAGTAGTTACTTTTTTTTTTGCCTTCTCAACCTACCCCTTCTCAATCCTCATCAGATCCAAAAAAATATGTTTTTATAAGGCAAAGTTCTAACATGTTCATAGAATTTTGCAAATAGTGAAGGCTTTAATCTCAATGATTATACCTTAGTTTAACTAGCAGTATTTTGTGGAAGTTTGAAATCTATTTTCTTTCTCTCCCTGAAACACTTAGTATAACAGTAAAGTATTGGTTAAGGATACAATTACGTAAAATTCGCTGATGTCTTGTTGAAAATATTTGTTTTAAATATAGCTTACCACTGACAAATATTAAGACTCTTTGATCCAAATCATTGGAAGAAAAACTTTCTTGATAATACTCTATGATTGAAGTGACTTTTAATTTAAATGTTAGCAATGATATGGCCATAGAAAGATGAGTCTAAAGCTTTTTTTCTTTGGAAGATGTGAACTTGTGCCCTTTTTGATCAAAATCTCATCTTTGGAACAGTGATTTGAAGTGCTGTATGAATTTGAGAAAAGTAATCCCATTTAGAATATCATACAAATTTCTATTTGAGTCTGATCTAAAGGAAGTTAGCAGTGTTTCAGGAGCTGTATTTTAAAAGTATAAATATCTACTTAGTGATCGTGAATTTCCTTTTAAATTGTGGTCATTGTGTGGTTAGGGCTTTTTGTTTGTTTAGTTTTTGCTGGTTCGTTTTGTTTTTGGCAGTAGAGGGTGACGTGGAAAACTGCAAGTGAGTATTTGATATATTCTGTATCCTTAATCCAAAGCATTTGGCAAGCTCAAAGACTTCAGAATTTTAAGAATCTGCTACTAATGCTTAAGACTTTCTGAAGCATTGCACTGTTGTTTATTAGAACTTTGTGTATGTTTACTGTGCATAGAGACTCTTTTGTAAACATAGTCATATTAATAAACATTTTGTTATTTTAATTTTGAATATCAGTAATGTACACAGCTGACTGATGAGTTGAACTCCTACTCTCTTCTTCAGAAAGATGGCAGAATAATTTTACTGTATTTTGGCCATGTTTATATTTATTACCTTTATATTTGGGCTGGTTTTTCATTTTTGTATTCACTTTAGAGTTTTCTTTCACACTGGTTAAAATACTTGTACAGTGGAGATTAATTCAACTTGTTTTCCCTTTCTTTCCATTTTTTTTGAAATGTCTTGAAACTTAATAGGATAGGGGTTAACTTTAAAAGTGATAATTGAGAAGTGCTTTATAGTTGAAAGATTTAGTATTTTACCATGTGCCTGAAAGATTTCCATTTGATAAGTCTAACATTGAAGAACTCGTTAAGTTTTTTCAGTAGTCGTCTTGCTTCTGATAGCCATAAAAACATTGATAGCCAAAAAACATAGGAAAGTTTTATGATGGTATCCCTGGCTGAATGTTTAGCACAAGAGGCTGTAGGAAGTATAATGTATATGTGCAAAAATTGAGAGAAATGTAGCAATATTAGATGTGAAAACATCTGATTTGAGTTTGATTTTGCTTTTGGTAAATACTGCTAAAAACAAAAGTATGAACAATAAGTTATTAATGTGTGGAAGTAATCAATGTAAAGTATAAGAAAGAAATGGTACCCATATTGATTTTTTTAATTTTAACGGGAATTATTTACAGATTGAATTGTTTTTCTTATTTACTTGTTGATGTATCATCCATAAAAAGCTCCTTTCTCAAATTTTTGGTATGTTGGGATATATTTAATTTTGATTTGTACCAGGGATTTTTTTTTTATCAAGTTACTTATCCGGTGGTAGCCCCAATAGCTGCGCAATGAATCTTTAAATAAAAGTTTTTTAAAAAAATTCTTTAGAGGCATATTTCTGTAACAAGCCTATGGTTATGGATTACCTTCTTTGTCCCCAGAGAGAGAGAGAGAGAGTGTGTGTGTTTGTGTGTGTGTGTCTCTGTAACGTAGTTCCCTTTAATTAATGATGTTTTGTGGAATTAGAAATGAATTTAATTTCTCTTTCCAAACAAAATCATACCAGGTTAAGGATACAGTTAAATTTGAGGAACCATTTGGGTATGTTAACCATTATAAAATTTACTTTTAATTAATCATAGAATTCCTATCTCATACATACATATAATCAGTAACATTCCCCACAGTCATAAATTGTCTTATCTCTTTAGCCCTAGCAGTTAAAATGTTTTAAGTGTTTCGCTGTGACTTTGAAATCAGTTTTTTACATATTAACTCTCAGTTTGGGATTAACAAATTCCGTAAGATATTATTTAAGTTGGTATTTAGTGTTTTTACCTTACAGCTTATTAGCTGCTTCAAGTAGGAATAACATTGATTCTTATTCTTCTTCTTGTTCCTTATTTCTGACCTTTATAATACAGGGACTCCCTGGCAAGCCAGTGGTTTAGACTCTGCTTCTATTTCAGAGGACTTGAGTTCAGTCCTTGAACTAAGATTGCACATGCCCTCAACATGCTGCATGGTGTAGACAAAAAAAATAAAATAAAAATTAAAAACTTGAAAGCCTAAAATATTTAAACTAAAATAAAATTATGATATACTTTTCCTCTAAACTTTAAATTATTTTAGAGCAAGCAGCACAGTTTTTTTCCCCTCCAAATAACATACAGTTTGACTGGATTAAGTTTGATTTCATTCTTAAAAATTCATGCACAAAAGAATCATTGAGTAGTGTACAAAATATACCAACTTCTCTGTTTGTAGATTGTTTCTATTAATGCATTTGTTTTCTTCTGTTATATTCCAATAAGCACTGTTTTTTCAAAAAGAGTATCTACTTTGAATTGAGTAGTGATAGATTTCCATCAAGAGCTTAAAACCAAGAATTGCTTACAAAAGCTTTTGCTATATACCTACGCTTGGGGCCATTTCTTTTTTTAAACCTTGATAATAGTTTTATCATGTTCATTTCAGTTTTGAAGGATAAAACGATTCAGTTTTGTGATGTTTTATTTCACTCGCCTTGGGTTGGCCACAAAGTTCGTTTATATTTTTCTGTAAAATGTTACAGAAAAAACGAGAATGAACTTTTGACCAAATAGCTGTTTATTCTGAATGGGCACTGTGGATGAAACCTAGTGAAAGTATAAGTATAAAGTGTGTGTGTGTGTGTGTGTGTGTATATATATATATATGTATATGTATATATATATAAAGTATAAGTTATTCTCAAAACTTGAGACTAATTTAAGACCTCATTCCCTTTCATGCATAATATTTCTATATAGACATGATACCCTAATGTTCACAGTCTCAGTTATGAGAAATATCTCAGGAAAAACCTAGTCTTGAAGGGACAGTTTGATCTAAAGGAGGTAACAAAACCTAGAGGCTTTGACTTTTTTAAAAAGTTATTAAAATATGCAAAAGTAAGACAGAATAAAGAAATGAATGTTCATGTACCTGCTTCAGTTATTGTCCATTCATGGTCAGTCTTGTTTTATTTAAACTCCTGTCTGCATAATCCCTCCTTCCATTATTATTAGTTCATCTGTAAGTATGTCAGTCTGTAACTTGAAAGATAAGGAGCATTTAGAAAAAGTAATCACAGATTCACTACTCTACTGAAATCATTCCTAATATCAAGTATCCAGTTACTATTCAAATTTCTAATCATCTCTTTTTGCAGTGTTAGCTAGTAACCAAATATGATCCATACATTGGTTGGTTGAAATGTCTTTTAATCTGTGTGTTCTTTATGTGCTGTTCCCCACTCCCACACTTCTCCCATGCAATTTTTTGGGAAGAAACAACTTGATTTGTCCTGCAGTTTTCCAGTTTGGATTGTGCCAGTTGTTTGCACCTCTTGCTTGCATCTCTTGACAGATCTAGAGCCTTGATAAGATTAATGTTTAATTTTTGGGAGCAAGGTTACTTAAGTTGTGGTATGTTCCTCTATCAGGCACATAGTACCTGGTTTTCTGCAATATTAGCAGCAATTTGATTCTCAAAGCCTAGACTTACTGACAGGGAACCAATGTAACATCTAGATCTACTAATTCTGTGTTTTACCATACCATGTACTTTGATGTCTTAGTGACTATGTTCATGCTGCTCCTTTGACCTGAAATTCCGTTTCCTCCCTTTGCCATCCTGGGAAATCAGTCTGTATTCAAGGTCCAGTTCAAATTATAGCTTAATGAAACTTTTCCCTTCAGAGTTAATAACTGCTTTTCCTAATTCTTTTTTATCAACTTATATCTCCTCTACTATAATATCACATTATTCTAGTTATTATCTATCTTCTCTAGATCAGTAGTCTTCAACTGAAACTTGACTGTACCTATCAGTTAAGAATTTGTATGTACTCCTCATATATGGAGTTTATAAATTATGTGTGCTACCATAAAAGTTTGCTATATGCATTATAAAATATTCAAAAGTGAAAATTTTTAAATTTGATAAAGTAACATTCTTAAAAGATTAATTATTTTCACTAAAAGAGGAATCTTTGAGTAAATATAATCATACCTCATTTTGAAAGTTAAATTTTTTCCTCACTAAAACGTTTCTGAGAAAAGCCGTATGATTGAATGTGCTTCATTTGTTTTTTCATCTTGGTTTTACACTTTTTGATTCAGTGATTAAAAGTTTTAAGTCCATGTTGAGTATATTTTCACACTGGTTTTTATATATGAAAGCTCAGTTACCTCTTGGAAACAAGTAGATTCAAATGAAAGATGTATATTTTTAGGGACCTTAACAGTTTTCATCCCAACTACTGTTTTTAGCGCTCGTCTTCATGTTCATGATGTTTGGTTTTTCAGTGTCAATGCTAATCACCCTCACATTAGCTATTTCCTCATGGTATGGGTTTAGCATGAGGTTTGTTGTTAAAGAAGAGTGAGTATAAATTTATATTTTATTTGGTTCCTAATTATTTTATCTGAGGGGAGCTTGATTTGTCACATCTAATTAGGTTGCCATGGTTTTATTTCATAATCTAAAATGCAGTTTAGGTGTTAGGAGTAAGATATTTGCATTGCCATTTTGGAGGATTTTGTTTTATTATTTGTGCCAATGTTATTGGTGTTCATTCTGTAAATTCTTTGCAGAAATGACATTTACCAGGAATAAATGTTTACTAGTATATAACATGGGTTAGTGCTGATACCCTCACTTGGTTTATGAGTCAGATATTCACTAGTCACATAGAGCAACCATGTCATGCCTCCTTTACATTTTTGATTTTTTGTTAAATCTAGATAAAATTTTAGTTCAGCTGAGCTCCCATATGTCATAATATGTCTGTCACAAGATGCAGACTATGATGACGGGGACAACCAAGTGAAGATGTAACTGTCTAATTCGGGACTGTCCACACTCCCCATAGGGTATTTTGGGTGCCCTGTGTGGCAGGGTGCCACCTGATGCATGGACCTACTAGGGTTACCAGTGCCAATCCATGTTAGTACAATGCTAATTTTTATTAAATGCCTTCTCCCTCTCTTTTATTTTTAGCTAAGTGATCATTTCTTTCTATACTTCATTGGAAAATAAATAATTTTATGGATTCTCCAACACTGTTTTGAGGATTTTGTTTCCTATTGAGAGGGACTGTAAAAGTTTCCCTCTCATTCCTAGCACTTAGAACAAGACCTGACACACATTAGGTTACTATTGGTAATTTGTTGGATGAAAATCTAAGGAGATTTTGGGTCAGGAAAACCTCCTGATCCAAATAGAGGACCTTCATTAAAAAGTAGTGAGAAATATATGGATGGATATAGAGGCTTATATGTCATATTGAAAAGTATCAAAAGGGCTTTTTGTGAAAAGTGAGAGTGGGGCATATTTATGGGGAAATTGGTAATACAGTGACATGTAGTGTGGGAATATTTATGTATTTTAAACCCAAATAAAAGTTAGGAAGATAAGTTTGTAGAGTATCATATTAAGATATGAATCAGTTGATGGATTACATAAGTTTTGGTGAAGGAAATAGGGATGAAACTTAACATTTCAATTCATTGTTAAGATTTGGTGTTTTAACATAAGTATAATAAGGGGCTATAGATTTCTATATTCATTTTAAAATGGTTTTAGCAAATTGCCAGAAACACATATTTTAGTCTATAGAATAGTATTTAACTTTTCAAAACTATAAAAGTGCCTCAGTTTCAGATGTGAATTAAGTGAGCACATGTTTGAATAGCTTTTATGTACGTTTTATTCACTTATATCAGTGATAATATGGACTTTAGTTCAATTTAATATCTGTAATATTTATGTATATTTTTCAAAAAATAAAGTTATTTGTAACTGATTTTTGACAGTTTTCTCCATAAGATAAATATATGATGTCTTTATATTTCTATGGATAGTATACTTCGGTTGTACTGAGAAAAGGTATTTGTCTGTTTTTGGAGGTGGTTTCCAATGTATATGGATTCATAAGCTGCCATGATAACAGAATATGTTCTTTTGGGAGACATGCACCAATCCTTTAATGCTAAATATTTGAATGTTTGTCTTTTTGTTTTCTGCTGCTTATAAACGTAAAATTAGATTTAGTAGAACATCTCCTTAAGTGATGGTAAGGTAATGTTGCTTCATGTGAATCACTCAGTAAACTAGTGTGATGTTTAAAAATGCCAAATTTTTATATATTTGCTTACTTAATGTTTTTTTCTTCTGGTTTTGTTGGAGTGTAGAGACTGTGTAGATTATGTGGGCAGGGATATGGGGAGTCAGTTTTGGGGCTAAATTCTCAAATTTTGTCAAAAATCTTTGACTTGAATGCAAGAAACTTCAGCTTTTCATTTACATTTCATACTAGTGTTCATCACCTGTTAATACCTTTAAAATCTTAATGCTCTTAAATGTATTATTTCTTCTTTTCTTAATTAAAGATTTGAAGAATTGACAAATCAAAAAGGAAACATGAAATTATGGCATGTATGTACTTGACATAATTAGTTTGCCTGTGTGGAGTAGGGTATCCAGTTGGTAAATGTATTCATACCTAACTTTTCTTCCACTTTCTTATTTTAGCACTTACTAGCCTGTTCTGATACTAAGAAGAGGTGTGCAAAAAGTTGTTAGACATGATTAAAGAATGACGGGAACCAGGTGAAATAAATATGCTCAAATATTTATTGAGATAGAAGAGTGATGGTATACATATAGTCAACTCTCAGTTACAGAAGTCTAAAGCTTGAAATTAGAGAACTAGTAGGACAGAATTAGATAAGTAGACCATAATTTAAATATTTAAAGAATAGTATCAATTTAGACTTCGGAATTAACTTCAGGATATTAAAAATAGTACATTTTCGGAATTAGGATATTAAAAGTCTGATTTTGTTTTATTACAAAGCACTACCAATTCTTGTAGGAGATGTGAGGTTTGATGAATTTATAATGATGTGTACCTTGAAAATCTTAATTTGGACTAATTACATTCAAAAAGTAACCTGGTTGTTTGAAAAATAATTTCAGAAGTATTACTATAAATATGGTATAACTTTGTTATTATCAAAGTAAGAACACTCAAATTTAAATTCTCCATACTTGGGCAAAAGTGATAGGGTCACTTTACTCCTTAGGAAAAGAAAAACTTCTCTTAAAGGGAAACTTTAGACTAGTGTGAAATAGGTAGCATACTTGACATATGGGGATTTAAAAAAAATTTTGCCTCTGACAAGGTGTATGATGTTGGTCAAATAACCTTTGCATTGTAATCTTAAAAGGTTTCATTTGGCCTGTTGTTAAAACCTGAATACGAAACTATAATTTATACGGTGGGAAAAAGTGATAGTATAGATGAGAAGATTAGCTCTAAATTATCCCAAGTCTCTTCTACGTTTTTAAAAGCAGAGTATATTTGGCTTGGTTTTCAAATTTTTTTCTCATGTAGCACATATTCAAATGAAATTAGTACTGGTTAGAGATACGAGCAGCAATGAATGATGAACCAGGTATGTATTAGCAAATGAGGGTAACATTTTGAATGATGAAGCTGGTTATATTGTTTATAATAATTGTGTATTTTTAGCTTCTATTCAGTATTTGAGTTATTGTTGAAATTGTTTACTTGACATTCACTGGTATGAGATTTTTAGTCTAGAATAAAACTAATAAAATGACACATTAACAAACCCATGATGTTTGCTAGGAAATTTGTATAATTGGTAAAGAAGTGAAACATTCTTTTTAGCAATCTAAAACACCACATGACTCACATTTGATTAAAAACAATTGAAAAATACTCCTAAATACACTATATTTGGAAATACTATGATGGTAAGTAGGTGAAATATTTCAAAACTGATAGTGCTTTGATTCTATTTAAATCTGGAGTCCAGTAGTAAATATTTGAGGATGTGAACATTATCCTTACTTATGTATGTAAACATCAATTTAATTGAAGACAAAGAGCTCTTTATTTCCAAATAGGGGACCCAAAAGAAGAGATTATATTAGATGTTGCAAAAACCATTCTTTCCCCTAAAGGGCGTAGGGTAGGGTAGAGGTTTGTAACATGTCCTAACATGTTACCTGTGGTGTTCTCTCCTATTCATTGATTGAATGACCTTGGGCAGAACATTTAACTTTAGAACAGAAGTATCTTCATTTATAGAATGTTACTTAAATATCTTATTGGTTAGATAAACTGAGTATATTGAAGGTTTTTTGAAACTAATGGGTCATTCCTCAAAATTTAGTTATTGGGTATAATATGGCTGAAATTGTCAAAATAATACTTATACATAAGGATGGATGGTTTTGTCATATCCATAACACTTAACATTTGAAAATAATTTTAGTAAATTCTTTTACTTGGGAGTTCATAAAATAGGGTGGCTTTTTAAAAACAATTGTGTGAAATGCTAACTACTAAATATGCTTTTAAAATCCTTTCTTATAAAATTCTTATGATACAGCCTGGAAATGAGAAATTGGTATTCAGAAATTATATAGCGTGTAGCCAGGAGATAGGGAAGAATTTACATAATTTTGTAGTAGAGACACTATCTTAAAGTGTATTATGTATTAAATGTGTGTGTTAATTAAGGGAAGTTATCTGCAACAAGTACTGTTTTAGTCACATTTCTGTTTTAAAAGCTTAAATTTTGAAATGTCAGTTTTTGACTGTTTATTATTAGAGCTAAAGTATTTTCTGTTTTTTAGTGTTATTTTGCCCTTTCTTGAAGATTTTTGGTTTAATAGAATTTATTTTAATATAATAAAAGCTGAATTTGTGTTGGCTAACTCCATTAAAGCATGCTAAATATTTTTCATTTGTCATCTTTTAGAATAAGAAATTAGTTTTCATCTTCTTTTCTTTTTAAGACATTCTTTGCCCATAGACTATAGATTCACTCATTCATACATGACAGGGGGATGTTCTTTTCATAACTTTAAAAAAGTAGAGTTGGAGTACTAAGGTTACATCTTGCAAAGAGTGGGTTAGCATTAAAAAGTAACATCAAGTTTGGGGTCTTCTGAGCTTGTGGTTGGATTACATTCTTGCACGTTGTAGAAATCAGAGGACAGGAATTCAATAATTGTTTTTAGAATTGCATGAAAAACCTAATTTTTGTTGCTTTACAGATGTCCCATTTAGGCAGACCTCTTCTGTAGCTGTAGCTGGAGCTGTAATTGGAGCTGTCCTTGCCCTCTTCATCATTGCTATCTTTGTGACTGTGCTGTTGACTCCTCGAAAAAAGAGACCATCCTACCTTGACAAAGTGTAGGTAACTTTTTTTCTGGTGTTCAACTATGAATATTCAGTATGTGTCAGTCTTTATCATTACAGCTACTCATATGAAAAGTGTCTGAGGGATAGAAATAAAGATACTGTTAGGTATCTGTTAGATGGCTAGTTTTATCAGAAAGTCTCAAACTGCATCTTGGTAAATAAATAGTTGTAAGGGGCTATTAGAGACAAATATATTACCTTTTTTTTTTTTTCCTACAGTGTATCATGCATCTTTCCAAATGGTAGCATAATGACCGTTTATGTTGTCCTGCCTTCTGAATAAAGATGCAAGTCTTCAATGAAGTAGTTGAATGACAGATACAAAAGTCTTAGAAGTTTACTTCTTTAGATTGTATATGCCTGTCTTATGTATAGATATAACTTAACTTTCAGCTGCCTAAATACGTTGAGTTATAAAGTTTTTATCTTAAATTTGATTTTGGTGAATTACAAAATGTGCATCTTTTTTATTTAAAGAGAAAGGAATGTTTTGGCCCTAATCATTAGATAGAGTTATAGAAAAGAAATTGTACTTTGTTGTATAGTCAGAAGACTAATGTCCCAGTTCACTTAATTCCATCAGCAGCTTTTGTTACTGCGCCTGTGAAATGTAAATAATACTTTTCCTGCTTACCTCACATGGCTTTAATAAGAGTAGAGTAAGATGATGTTGTTTATGAACTGTGAAGTTCTATACAAATGGCATTATTTCTTGTATGGTTATTAATGTTTTTATATGAAGATATAAAGCTAGCTCTCAAAGAATGTATTCTGTCTTCATAAATGCTTTGTGTATGTCTTTGCCTCTCCAATCTGGCACAGAACACAAATCTTTTTGGGTTAAGAGCACCTAGGTGACCTGCTTACCTCATATAACTGTGATAAGAGTAGAATAAGATGATGTTCTTTATGAACTGTGAAGTTCTATGTAAATGGCATTATTTCTTGTGTGGTTATTAGTGTTCTTATATGAAGATATAAGGCTAGCTCTCAAAGAAAGTACTTCTGTCTTCATAAATGCTTTGTGTATGTCTTTGCCTCTCTAATCTGGCACAGTTAGAGCACGAATCTTTGGGGGTTAAGGGCACCTGGATATTAGTCTCAGCTCTATTACGATCAAGTTAATAGTATGACCAGGAATGAATCACCTCCATGAACCTTGGTTTTCTCACCTAAATGACTTATGGCACCTTGGAGCTATACATTTGCTGTAATTTTTATTGCATTAAAGGGAATAATTACTTTAAATAAAAGAACTATAAAAGTACTTCCAGTCTGTTACCTGTGAGACCGAATTTCTTTAATATTTTAAGAGTAACTAACTAGTTTGTGGTTAAATTCATATTGCTGAATTATCTCAAGCTTTTCTATAATTTCAAAAACATACTTTACTAGTAGGCTAGTAATACATATAATTTATTTTATTAATTGTTTGAATTCTAATCATTTAAAATATTATTTCATGACCACATTGAGAAGTTAAGACTACTGAGAATTTGTAATTACTTTGGCCCTATAGCTTTCGTGCTATTTATCTTTTAATACAGGTAAAATTTTATTTGATTTACTAATCTTAATTACTGAAAATTAGTTATCTGTGATCTTCAAAAGTAAGAGTCTGTATAAAAAGCTGCTTTGTAAAATGCAGAAAGCTACAAGATATTTTTAATTCTATTTTTGTTGTAATATAACAATTTAAAAATATATGAAAATACATTTTTTAGTAGATTAGGTCGTTTTGGCAAAGGTAAATGCATTCCCAAAGGATATAATAGTCTCTCTCTGTTTCAGGTGGCAAGATTTTATAATGGTTTGTAGATTGAAAATCTTTAATTTACATGATCAATGTTCAAGGGTGACCATGGCTTTTGAAAACTAATTTTAGAAATATTTCCAAAATGTAGTATAAACTTATTTTTTCATTACCATTTTGAGATACAGTCTTTTGTGTATGTATGCTAAGTTGCTTCAATCATGTCCTCCTCTTTGTGACCCTATGGACTGTAGCCTGCCAGGCTCCTGTCTGTATCCATGGAATTCTCAAGGCAAGGATACTGGAGTGGGTTGTCATGCCCTCCTGCATGGGATCTTCACAACCCAGGGATCGAACCCATGTCTCTCATGTCTCCTGAATTGGAAGGCGGGTTCTTTCCCAGTAGCACCTCCTGGAAAGCCCTAAGTCTTTCAAATCACTGTTATGACACTTTGGAGGAAAGTGTTTTCCATCATACAGTTGACTATTTTAAAATGTTGGTATGCATGGTCACATGTAAAAAATATGCAATACTTAATTAGTCATATACTAGTGCTATGCTTAGTCACTCAGTAATGTCCAACTCTTTGTGATTCCATGCACTGTAGCCTGCCAGGCTCCTCTGTCCATGGGGATTCTCCAGGCAAGAATACTGGAGGGGGTTGCCATGCCCTCCTCCAGGGGATCTTCCCAACCCAGGCATTGAACCCAGGTCTCCCGCATTGCAGGTGAATTCTTTACCAACTGAGCCACCAGGGAAGCCCAGTTATATACTAGATTGGTTGCTTAATAGCAGTTTTCAAAAAATGCTTCTATATGGGTTGCTTCTTTTTTTAAATTTTCGAAGAATTGTTTATTTCAGATTACTCCTAAACATTAGAACCTCTAAAGCTAGTTTACTTTTTTCCAAATATGATTAATGGAAATGTAAGAATTGAATTAAACATGTATACTAATACAAATATTAGTATGAGGAAAATATTCTCAAAACTTAAGAGAATTTTGATGGTTCCCCCTCCCCTTTTTTGTTGTTTTGTCTTTTGCGAAATGTGATAATCATATTTTTTTAACTTTTTCATGCAGGATCGACCTTCCACCCACACATAAACCACCTCCTATGTATGAAGAACAATCTCCCCCTTTGCCTCAGAAAGACTTTCTATATCAAGTAAGTATCCTTGAGTACACTTAAAATAAAATGAAATAAAATAAAAAATACGAAGTAGTGTTTGTTTCAAATTTTTCAGTATTTATTTCTAAATATTATTTAGTCATTATACATTAAGTATCATATAATAATTTCTGTGAAACACTCAAGGAATCAAATTTAATCTACAAATTGGATAAAAGAAGTTATGGTGGTATAGATAAAACAAATCAACACTGTATTAGGAGTACAAATTTTTGCTGATAGCCTATGACTGAAGACTTATTATTAATACAGTTTTATTGACATACAGATCTGTTATAAAATATGCATTTTACTATAAAATAAAAATTGAATTTTAAGGTTTAATATGTGATGGAGTGGTTTTTTTTCCTTGGTATATGTATTTTGTTTCTTTTCAGTATATGCAAGGTCTAAGGTTTTACTTTTATTTAGCAACAAAAGGTTTATATTCCAATTTAAAATATTGGGCATGAATATTGGGCCCCATTTTACACTGATGATAATTTAAATTTTCTCTTAGAATCAGTTTACAGATGTGAAAATACTGACTCAATCCTTCTGTCTTAGATTCTATATCTAAACTAATATGCTCTGCCTGGGAAAGTTTAAGCCAATGGAATGTTTGAATACTTTTATTCTTAAATTTTGGAGAAGGAAATCGCAACCCACTCCAGTATTCTTGCCTAGAGAATCCTTTGGACAGAGGAGCCTGGTCTGCTGTCCATGGGTCGCACAGAGTTGGACACGACTGAAGCAACTTTAATGCATGCATTCTTAATTTTAATATTTTTTGTTTCTTTCCTCTATCACCCATGGGACTCTAACCCCATATTGGAGTTTTATTACCTGAGAAACTATTCTGGAATATTTTTCTTCCAAAATATGTCCTATATCTTCAGCTTGAATAATGCAAATCATTTGCCCACCAATTAATTATTTAATTTGGAGGAAAAACTTAAAAGGAATATATGTTTAGATCTTCTCAGCTTCTGTTCCTTAGTCGACTGTCTAGTCGATCTACTGCCTGAGTGTGGGGCAGGGAGGAGCCTTTCACAGCATGTGCACTCACTGACAGTGGGCACCAGCTTTGTCATCTTGCACAACTTTGGTGTCCTAGAGAAGAAGGTGACCTATTTCAGAACTATTGTTTTCACACAAAGAGTACAGCTTCACATCTCCTTTGGCAAATGAATTAAATTGATAAGCAGTGTGAAATGTCAGCAAAGGACTTGGCTGGAGGTGTTGTTAACTGCTGCAGATGGATAGGATAGCCGCCTTCTTCCTTCTACAAAGCTGGAGGTTAACTGGAAGATTTCTCGGTTCAGGTGAGAGGATAATTTAAGAATATTGTTAGTAATTTTTAGTACAACCCTAATTGCGTGTAATTTTATTCTTGTCCATAAAATCACCTTATTATGTTACCTTTATTTCATATTTTCAAATTAAATATTTATAAAAGTTTATGAATTGAAGAAAATTACTTGGCACAGATCATGTGACCTGGTTTTAGTTAAGAAAATATAATTTCTATATATGTAAGTGCTGCTAAATAAATACAAAAGGAAGATTTTTCTTGGATGATTTGATAGTGGTACAGACTGAAATTTTTATCCTTGGAGTCAGAGAAAGCTTCCTGGATGGATCAGTTTGGAAGTAGGATTTTTGATGCATGTGATAAAATTACTCAGTTGTTGATTAGAATAAATTTTGTAATCACAGGCATAAATCTAGGTGGAAATGAACAGTTATGTGAAAGAGTAATGGAAATTTTAGAAAGGGAATTGGTGTGACAGCATCTGCATTAGATAACACTAGACTTTTGGAGTCAGAGACCACCTAGGATCACTGTGACTTTTTCCTCATCTGTAAAACTAAACAGGTGAGGATTGATTGTTTCCTTCTTCTATTAAATTGAGTCTATAAGATATTGCTAATAGTCAACTGGTTGCATTATTTTGCTTAGGAGAGTCAAAATTAGAAATGAAATAATTCTTAATTCTATAAAGATTTTAAGAATAATTTAAGCTAAAATTATTATCCATCAGTAAGATAATTTGTTGTGATTCATGCATTATAATGTCATATGTTAATTATATGGCTGTTTGTGTTTTAATTAATGTTGTGATACCAAAATGCAAAACAGAACTGTTTCCTGGTTACCTAGAAATCTATAAGTGCGTAATTACTGTCTAATTAGATTCATGCAATGATAACCATGCTGCAATAGTAAATGCCATCATAATGTTCTGCTTCAGTAGATAACTTGTTAACTTTAAACTCATAAGGTAATTCCTAATTGAAGTCAATAGTCCTTAGTCCTCACACCAGGCCATGCTCCCAAACACTCCCATGGCTTTAAGGAAGAGAGTCCCACTTGTTCTACCCATTGGTGTTCTACCCTTGGGAAACCACACAAAGAAAAAGTTCCATACTACTTACATTTGTGTGTGTTAGTTATTCAGTTGCGTCCAACTCTTTACAACTCCATGAACTGTAGCCCACTAAGCTCCTCTGTCCTTGGAATTCTCCAGGCAAGAATACTAGAGAAGATAGTCATTTCCTTCTCCAGGGAATCTTGCCAAACCAGGGATCAAAGCCAGGTCTCCTGAATTGCAGGCAGATTCTTTACTGTCTGAGCCACCAGGGAATATTACCAAACTCATACCTGAGAATTTTCACTCGAAATATAAGCTGGAAAATGAGGCCCAGTATTGTGAAGAGGTCATTTCCTTGAGTGGGAAGGGAACTATTACCACACTGCAGAGATGTGTGGAGGCCCACAAAAATATAAAAAGAAGGAAATAAAAAGAGGAATGTCTTGCTTGGTGGTAAAGAGTAATTAAGAAATATTATGGCTGATTCATGTTGATGTTTCACAGAAAACAACAAAATTCTGTAAAGCTATTATCCTTCAATTAAAAAATAAATAAATTAAGGAATATGAAAAAAAAAAGAAATACCACCAGCTTGTTATATTATTAGTTGATAATCCTACAAAAGTGAGTCTCCATTAAGGAAACTAATATTAACTCATGACATTAAAATATATTTTACCTTTTTATTATGGCTTGTTTTCTTAACATTTTAAGTAATATATAGAAGTATATTTTTGGTACAAAATATGTAAATAGTACAGATATTTATAGAGTTAACTATTAAAGTTCTCTTTCATTCCCCTATTCCCAAATATATTATTTCTTTCACAGAGGTCACTGTTGTTACAAATTTAAATATCCTCCCAGACTTTTTCCCACATGTTTACTTTTAAGTATACATCATCCTTGTTTATATCTACAAGTAGTTTAATTTTTAATTTTTAAAAAGCATAAATGTGATCGTAAAATATATATTGTTCTAGAAACTGCTTTTTCCACTGTTACAAACCAGTATTTTTCAGAATGACTAATGTTGCCACCTTAATCAAAATCTTCTGTGTTACTGAAAAGGAAGATTCTGGAGAACAATTAGAATCCCAGGGGTTGGAAACAGTGGGCATTTTACCTAGCTCACCAGGTGAATTTGGACTTCCCTGGTGGCTCAAGACGGTAAAGCATCTTGCTTACAGTGCAGGAGACCCAGTTTCATCCCTGGGTCAGGAAGATCCTCTGGAGAAGGAAATGGCAACCTCCAGTATTCTTGCCTGGGAAATCCCAGGTACAGAGAGCACAGTAGGCTACATGTCCATGGGGTCGCAAAGAGTCGGACATGACTGAGCGACTTCACTTTCACTTTCTTTCCAGGTGAATTTTAATGCACATTTATGTTTGAAAACTTGCTGATTCTCTGTGTCATTCTTAATGGCTGTAATTGTATTCTATTGTGTTGATACAGCACAAATTGCCAAGATTTTCCTAGGTTGTTTTTTTTTTTCTGTTACATTAATTGTTGCATTGAGCATAGTGTTATATACTTTATTATACACCTGTGTTTATAAAATATATGCAAAAAATAGAACTGCTGAATATTTTTTACATGTAAATAAGTGTCACATTGCTGGCCAAACTAGATGTATTAATTTCTATTCCTATAAATAGTATCAGTTCAGTAACTCAGGCGTGTCTGACTCTTGGCGACCCCGTGGACTGCAGCGCACGAGGCTTCCCCGTCCATCACCAACTCCCGGAGCTTACTCAAACTCATGTCCATCAAGTCGGTGATGCTATCCAACTATCTCATCCTCTGTCATCCCCTACTCCTCCTGCCTTCAGTCTTTCCCAGCATCAGTACAGTTCAGTCACTCAGTCATATCCGACTCTTTGCAACCCCATGAACCAGAACACGCCAGGCCTTCCTGTCCATCACCAACTGCCGGAATCTACATAAACCCATGTTCACTGAGTCAGCGATGCCATCCAACTATCTCATCTTCTGTCATCCCCTTCTCCAGCCCTCAATCTTACCCAGTTTCAGGGTCTTTTCAAATGAGTCAGTTCTTCATATCATGTGGCCAAAGAGTTGGAGTTTCAGCTTCAACATCAGACCTTCCAATGAATATTCAGGACTGATTTCCTTTAGGATGGACTGTTTGGATCTCCTTGCAGTCCAAGGGACTGTCAAGAGTCTGCTCCAACACCACAGTCCAAAAGCATCAGTTCTTCCACCCTCAGCTTGCTTTATAGTCCAGCTCTTACATCCATACAGGACTACTGGAAAAATCATACCTTTGACTAGACAGATTTCATTGGCAAAGTAATGTCTTTGCTTTTTAATATGCTGTCTAGGCTGGCCATAGCTTTTCTTCCAAAAAGCAAGCGTCTTTTAATTTCATGGCTGCAGTCACCATCTCCAGTGATTTTGGAACCCCTAAAATAAAGTCTGTCACTGTTTCCACTGTTTCCGCATCTATTTGCCAGGAAGTGATCGGACTGGATGCCATGATCTTAGTTTTCTGAATGTTGAGCTGTAAGCCAACTTTTTCACTCCCCTCTTTCACTTTCATCAAGAGGCTCTTAAGTTCTTCTTCAGATCTGTGTATCTGAAGTTATTGACATGTCTCCCAGCAATCTTGATTCCAGCTTGTGCTTCCTCCATCCCGGCATTTTGCATGATGTACTCTTGCATATAAGTTAAATAAGCAGGGTGACAGTATACAGTCGTAACATACTCCTTTCCTGATTTGGAACCAGTCTCTTGTTCTGTGTCCAATTCTAACTATTGCTTCTTGACCTGCGTACAGATTTCTCAGGAGGCAGGTTAGGTGGTCTGGTATTCCCATCTCTTTAAGAATTTTCCACAGTGTGTTGTGATCCACACAGTTAAAGGCTTTGGCGTAGTCATTAAAGCAAAATTAGGTGTTTTTCTGGAAGTCTCTTGCTTTTTCCTTGATCCAACAAATGTTGGCAATTTGATCTGTGGTTCTTCTGCCTTTTCTCAATCCAGCTTGAACATCTGGAAGTTCATAGTTCTCATAATGTTGAAGCCTGGCTTGGAGAATTTTGAGCATTACTTTGCTAGCATGTGTTCAGTTCAGTTCAGTCGCTCAGTCGTGTCCAACTCTTCGCGACCCCATGAATCACAGCACGCCAGGCCTCCCTGTCCATCACCAACTCCCGGAGTTCACTCAAACTCATGTCCACAGAGTTGGTGATGCCATCCAGCCATCTCATTCTCCGTCGTCCCCTTCTCCTCCCGCCCCCAACCTTTCCCAGCATCAGAGTCTTTTCCAGTGAGTCAACTCGTCGCATGAGGTGGCCAAAGTATTGCAATTTCAGCTTTAGCATCAGTCCTTCCAATGAACACCCAGGATCGATCTCACTTAGAATGGACTGGTTGGATCTCCTTGCGGTACAAGGGACTCTCAAGAGTCTTCTCCAACCCCACAGTTCAAAAGCATCAATTCTTCGGCAATCAGCTTTCTTCACAGTCCAACTCTCACATCCATACATGACCACGGGAAAAACCATAGCCTTGACTAGACGGACCTTTGTTGGCAAAGTAATGTCTCTACTTTTTAATATATTATCAAGGTTGGTCATAACTTTCCTTCCAAGGAGTAAGCGTCTTTTAATTTCATGGCTGCAATCAGCATCTGCAGTGATATTGGAGCCCAAAAAAATAAAGTCTATTTCCCATGAAGTGATGGGACCAGATGCCATGATCTTTGTTTTCTGAATGTTGAGCTTCAAGCCAACCTTTTCATTCTCCTCTTTCACTTTCATCAAGAGGCTTTTGAGTTCCTCTTCACTTTCTGCCATAAGGGTAGTGTCATCAGCATATCTGAGATTATTGATATTTCTCCCAGCAATCTTGATTCCAGCTTGTGCTTCTTCCAGCCCAGCGTTCCTCATGATGTACTCTGCATAGAAGTTAAATAAGCAGGGGACAATATACAGCCTTGACGCACTCCTTTTCCTATTTGGAACCAGTCTGTTGTTCCATGTACAGTTCTGACTGTTGCTTCCTGACCTGCATACAGGTTTCTCAACAGGCAGGTCAGGTGGTCTGGTATTCCCATCTCTTTCAGAATGTTCCACAGTTTATTGTAATCCACACAATCAAAGGCTTTGGCATAGTCAACGAAGCAGAAATAGATGCTCTTCTGGAACTCTCTTGCTTTCTCCATGATCCAGCGGATGTTGGCAATTTGATCTCTGGTGCCTCTGCCTTTTCTATAACCTGCTTGAACATCTGGGAGTTCACGGTTCACATATTGCTGAAGCCTGGCTTGGAGAATTTTGAGCATCACTTTGCTAACGTGTGAGATGAGTGCAATTGTGCGGTAGTTTGAGCATTCTTTGGCATTGCCTTTCTTTGGGATTGGAATGAAGACTGACCTTTTCCAGTCCTGTGGCTACTGCTGAGTTTTCCAAATTTGCTGGCATATTGAGTGCAGTACTTTCACAGCATCATCTTTCAAAATTTGAAATAGCTCAACTGGAATTCCATCACCACCACTAGCTTTGTTCGTAGTGATGCTTTCTAAGGCCCACTTGACTTCCCATTCCAAGATGTCTGGCTCTAGGTCAGTGATCACGTTATCGTGACTATCTTGCTCGTGAAGATCTTTTTTGTACAGTTCTTCTGTGTATTCTTGCCACCTCTTCTTAATATCTTCTGCTTCTGTTAGGTCCATGCCATTTCTGTCCTTTATCGAGCCCATCTTTGCATGAAATGTTCCCTTGGAATCTCTAATTTTCTTGAAGAGATCTCTTGTTTTTCCTGTTCTGTTGTTTTCCTCTATTTCTTTACATTGATCACTGAGGAAGGCTTTCTTATCTCTCCTTGCTATTCTTTGGAACTCTGCATTCAGATGTTTATATCTTTCCTTTTCTCTTTTGCTTTTCGCTTCTCTTCTTTTCACAGCTATTTGTAAGGCCTCCTCGGACAGCCATTTTGCTTTTTTGCATTTCTCTTCCATGGGGATGGTCTTGGTCCCTGTCTCTTGTACAATGTCATGAACCTCCGTCCAGAGTTCATCAGGCACTCTATCTATCAGATCTAGTCCCTTAAATCTATTCCTCACTTCCACTGTATAATCATAAGGGATTTGATTTAGGTCATATCTGAATGGTCTAGTGGTTTTCCCTTCTTTCTTCAATTTCAGTCTGAATTTGGCAATAAGGAGTTCATGATCTGAGCCACCGTCAGCTCCTGGTCTTGTTTTTGCTAATATATAGCTTCTCCATCTTTGGCTGCAAAGAATATAATCAGTCTGATTTCGGTGTTGACCATCTGGTGATGTCCATTTGTAGAGTCTTCTCTTGTGTTGTTGGAAGAGGGTGTTTGGGTGAACTTCGGGAGTTGGTCATGGACAGGGAGGCCTGGCGTGCTGTGATTCATGGGGTCGTGGAGAGTCGGACACGACTGAGCGAATGAACTGAACTGAACTGAGTGCTGCTGTGCATGCATGGACCTATTGAAGGAAGTGGCCATTATCTTCATTACCTCCACCATAGTTTAGCCTCAGGTCAAACAACCGGAGGGAATACAGCCCTGCCCATCAACAGAAAGTTGGATGAAAGATTGTCTGAGTATGGCCCTGCCCATTAGAACAAGACCCAGTTTCCCCCACAATCTTTCCCATCAGGAAGCTTCCATAAGCTTCTTATCCTTATCCATCGAAGGGCCAACAGAATGAAAGCCACAATCAAAGAAAACTAATCAAATTGACATGGACCACTGCCTTGTCTAACTCAATGAAAGTATGAATCATGCTCTGTAGGGCCACCCAAGACCAAAGGGTCATGGTGGAGAGTTCTGGCAAAATGTGGTCCACTGGAGAAAGGAATGGGAAACCAGTATTCTTGCCTTGAGAACCCCATGAACAGTATGAAAAGGACACTGAAAGATGAACTTGATACTGGAGGTTAGTGGAGAAGTAATTCCAGAAAGAATGAAGGGACAGAGCCAAAGCAAAAACAACACCCAGTTGTGGATGTGACTAGTGATGGAAGTAAAGTTTGATGTTGTAAAGAACAATAGATAGTATATTAAAACTCATTTCCTTCTCTAATGTTTACTAGAACTTTTATTGTTGTTGTCAGTTTGATAAAACTGGAAAAATAATCTAAAAGCTTTGTTGATTCTTGGAAGAAGTTTCATGATTGATGAACTATTTGTAGTTCTGTAAACCACCTATTTGCATCATCTTTCAAATTTATAGTTACTTTTTGAATTTTGCTTGTTAATATTTTATCAGTTCTTTTATATGGACAGTAACTTTTTGTCTTATATTTGTCTCATTTCTTAACTTTATTGTGTCATACAGAAAGTTTAAGTTTTTATGTAGTTAAAATATCTTTGGCTTTTTCCTTGTAGTTTCTAGAATTTGTATATTATCTTAAAAGACTTCCTTCCATTCCCCCTCTCTCCCTGATCTGGGGTGTTAAAAAAAACGTATAAAACTCTTTAACAGTTTTATAGGATATTTTATTTTAAATAACATCTGAAACTTATTTTTGCTTATGATGTAGTGACCCTTTTCCCACCCCAATCATACAACCAGTTGTCCAAAAATTATTGAATTGTCTGTTCTTTTCCATAATTTGAGGACACTTTTTCCTAGAGTAAATATTTCTGAACTCTTAATTATTACGTTGTTCTGTATTTCTCTTCTTAAAGCAAGACAGCACTGTGCTTTTTTTAAAATTTATTTTCTGTTGAAGTACAATGGTGTATTAGTTTCTGCTGCTGCTCTTAAGTCACTTCAGTCATGTCTGACTCTGTGTGACCCCATAGACAGAAGCCCACCAGGCTCCCCCGTCCCTGGGATTCTCCAGGCAAGAACACTCAAGTGGGTTGCCATTTCCTTCTCCAATGCATGAAAGTGAAAAGTGAAAGTGAAGTCGCTCAGTCGTGTCCGACCCTTAGCGATCCCACGGACTGCAGCTCCAGGCTCCTCTATCCATGGGATTTTCTAGGCAAGAGTACTGGAGTGGCACAAAGTGATTCATTACACATACGTGTGTGTGTGTGTGTATGTATATAGGCATGTATTCTTTTTCATATTCTTTTCTATTATGGTTTATTACAGGATATTGAATATAGTTTCTTGTGGTATACAGTAGGATTTTGTTGTTTATCCATTCTGTTAATATTTATAATAATTTGCATCTGCTAGTATTTAAGCAGAATTTACTGTCTGGAAAAATTATGATTTTTCCCCCAATAATTCACTATCATATATCTTATTCTTTAGTAAATTTGTGTAAATGTTCGTGGCAGAGTGTTGTGAAGGAAAGTTGTTTCTATTTTTTTTTTGAGTGTATAATGCATACAAAACTGTATAAAAGAGTAGTTTCTAAGGTCTTACTTCCATTTTCGTTCCTATTTATCCTACTCCCACCACCTCCTACAGAAAACCATTTCTATAAATTTCTTCTTTGTCTTGATATAGTTTATTTAATACATAGGCAAGGAAACACACATTTTATCTTTTCTCAAACAAAAGGTAACATATGTACTCTGTGATGTAACTTGCCATTTCCTCTTAAGATACACTGGAGATCTTTCTTTGTTGATACAGAGCATTTTCATTCTTTCTGTGACTTTGTAAGATTCTAATGTGTGTGTACTGCGTAGCTTATAATGTCAAAATATTTTAATAAACCAATAATCTTGCAGTGAATAGCTTGGTATATATACTATTTTGTGTCTATGCAAGTATAATCTGTAGGATAATTTTTTAGACTTGATTGTACTACATCAAATAGTAAATGTGTTTATGCTTTTTATAGATACTGTCAAGTTGTCCTCTATAAATATTTTACTATTTTGCACTTGTATGAATAATGCTTGAAAGTGCCTATTTGTCCACATTCTCACCAATATATATATATTCCACCTGATTTACTTGATTACTGGTGATAGGTGAAAAATAGTAAATATATAATTGCAATTTTGTAATCTCATCATTAGTGAGTCTCAGCATGTCTTCAGATGTTTAAAGGGGTCATGTCTTTTCCTACAAGCCGTCATTCTTTTGTGTGCTATTTAAACATTTTATAAGTAGATATGAAAAATTTTTGTTTTGATTTCAGCATGAGCAGTATGTACATTGTTCATCAGTATCCAAATCCGTGGTATACAGTGTTAAGTAAGATGAATCTTATATTCCCATAGATTTATGTGATAATATAAGGAGATTAAAAACTTGACTGGAATGCTAATGTTATCAAATTGTATGGTTGATAACATTAGCATAATAGGTCCTATCTGTTATCAAGTTTTAGATTTAGAGATGTGTCCTCCAGGTATCTTAATTTCAGCTGCTAATCATACTGTATTTTACTTAAGACTTACTTGAACCTGTTCACCCTGCTACTCTTTATAGTTTTGTAGATTTTCATTATTTTTCCTCAGAACTCATCTTTACAATTTATCACTGCCATTTTACAATACTATTTTTAGATAGTCTGTTTTTGTTAATTATCATCAATGTTCTGGTTTTCTCCCTGGATCTAAATACTTTCACATGTTTCCAGATACTAGATATCAATAGTTACAGGCTTTGGGATTAGGAAGAAGGGAGAGAGAAAACTGATAAGGGAATTAACATTTTCTTCCAAATTCATGGAAATTAAATGACTGAGTGGAATATTTAAGTAAATGGATCGAGTATTTCTAGGATAGTTTTGCCTTTGAGTAGCAAAATATTTTCATCTTGCTTATTTCCTCCAGTTAATAGGTAGTACTAATTATTGAACTCAGTACTGAAAGATTGTAGGGCCTTGTTCTGATCTGAGGGAGGAAAAGTTTTGGGCTCAGCAAATTTGGATGAAATACTGATTTATAAACTAATATCTAAATAATACATTCAAATAAAATAGTGAAACATCTGAAGTATAAAGGATTGGTAGTTTTAAATTACTAAGTCAAAGCTCTTATTAATCAGTCTTATCAATAAGAAAAAGATAAACCTACTTGATAAGGTTTTATAAAGATTAATAAATTACCATCTCTTGTTTCCTTATAATAGTGCCTGACACGTAGTAAATGCTATGTGTTTGCTGTAATTGTTGTTGTTGTTAGTTTAAAAGAAGTTTTGTTATTCTTAGAACATTTTTAAGAGACCAAGCAGTGAAATTATTTCAGTAGAAAGTAAAAACTAATACTACTTTGACTCATGTAAGTAAACTCAGCATATATTTCTTTCATAAATTATTGATATTTTTATTATAAGCTAGCTTAGTAGTGCTTGAAATGAAATTAAATGGAGTTTTCCTCTTTTGATTCATAGTTCTATTTTGATTTTTCTCTGTCTACCATTTATCAAACATATTTCTTAAGTACAAATGTATGTCAGTATTGGGAATACATAGTTAATAAAACAGATTTTGAAAATGTTGTCTTTATGGAGCTTACATTCTAGTGACAAATGGATAAATGCCTAGGATGACTTTTTTCTTCTTTTTTTTTTTGAAAGAATTTTATCGAAGTATAATTGTCATACAACAAATACACAGACAAAAAACAAACATACATACATATCTTAGAAACATCACCAAAATCAAGATAATGTGCATATTCATTATTTGCAAAAGATTCCTGGTACTCCTTTGTAATCTCCCTCTCTTGTCATTTCTCTGCTCCCCTTCTACATCCCCAGAGAACCGATTGCTAATCTGCTCTCTGTCTATATACATGAGTTTAACTGTTCTTGAATTTTAAGTAACAGTCATACAGTAGGTTCTCTTTTTTGGTCTCACTTCTTTCACTCCACATAATGATTTTGAGATTTTTTTTTTTATGCTGCTTTGGTCTATAGATCATTCCTTTTAAATGGGTATACTTTATGGATATATTCAGTTCAGTTCAGTTCAGTTCACTCAGTCGTGTCCGACTCTTTGCAACCCCATGAGCCAGAGCACGCCAGGCCTCCCTGTCCATCACCAACTCCCAGAGTCCACCCAAATCCATGTCCATCGAGTCGGTGATGCCATGCAACCATCTCATCCTCTGTCGTCCCCTTTTCCTCCTGCCTTCAATCTTTCCCAGCATCAGGGTCTTTTCCAGTGAGTCAGCTCTTCACATCAGGTGGCCAAAGTATTGGAGTTTCAGCTTCAACATCAGTCCTTCAAATGAACACCCAGGACTAATTTCCCTTAGAATGGACTGGTTGGATCTCCTTGCATTCCAAGGGACTCTCAAGAGTCTTCTCCAACACCATAGTTCAAAAGCATCAATTCTTCGGGGTTCAGCTTTCTTTATAGTCCAACTCTCACATCCATACATGACCACTGGAAAAACCATAGATTAACTAAATGGACCTTTGTTGACAAAGTAATTTTAATTACTTTTTAATATGCTATCTAGGTTGGTCATAACTTTCCTTCCAAGGAGCAAGTGTCTTTTAATTTCATGGCTGCAGTCACCATCTGCAGTGATTTTTGGAGCCCAGAAAAATAAAGTCAGCCACTGTTTACACTGTTTTTCCATCTATTTGCTATGAAGTGATGGTAGCGGATGCCATGATCTTAGTTTTCTGAATGTTGAGCTTTAAGCCAACTTTTTCACTCTCCTCTTTCACTTTCATCAAGAGGCTCTTTAGTTCTTCTTCACTTTCTGCCATAGGGTGGTGTCATCTGCATATCTGAGGTTATTGAATTACATATTGTTTTCTACATTTACCTGTGGATGGATATTTGCATTATTTCCAATTTGGAGCTATTATAAGCAATGCTGCTATGAACATTTATCTCTTTGTGTAAATGTATGCTTTCATTTATCTTGGGTAAATACTTACATGTGGGATGACTAGGTCATACGGTAAATGTAGCTTTTTAAGAAATTGCCAAACTGTCATCCTAAGTGGTTTTAGCATTTGTGTTCTGACCAACAATGCATTTGTTGCTTCATATTCTGGCTGCCATTTATTATGATCAGATTTTTTAAATGTGGACACTAATAAGGGTATGGTCAGTTTATTATTACTTTAATTTTTTCCATACTTACTCCTACATGGAACATTTTTTTCATGTGCTGATTTGTCTTATTTAGTGCAAGTTGTGTTCAAAGATGTGCACATTTTTATTGGATTTTTTTCAAGTATTGAATTTTGAAAGTTCTTTATATGTTTTGTGTTGTACAGTGCATGTTTATGCCCTTCTCCCATTCATGTATTGAAACTCTCATCACTAATGTGATGATATTTGACAGTGGGGCCTTTGGAAGTGATTAAGTCACCTAAGTAGAGCTCTCATAATGGGATTAGTGCCCTAGTAAGAAGAGACACTTTGTTGATCCCTAAGAACAAAGCTAGTGGAAGTGATGGAATTCCAGTTGAGCTCTTTCAAATCCTAAAAGATGATGCTGCGAAAGTGTATGCCAGCAAATTTGGAAAACTCAGGAGTAGCCACAGGACTGGAAAAGGTCAGTTTTCATTCCAATCCCAAAGAAGGGCAATGCCAAAGAATGTTCAAACTACCACATAACTGCACTCATCTCACACGCTAACAAAGTAATGATCAAAATTCTCCAAGCCAGGCTTCAACAATATGTGAACCGAGAACTTACAGATGGTATGGATTTAGAAAAGGCAGAGGAACCAGAGATCAAATTGACAACATCCATTGGATTACAGAAAAAGCAAGAGAATTGGAGAAAAACATCTACTTCTGCTTTATTGATTACACCAAAGCCTTTGACTGTGTAGAAAACAACAAACTGTGGAAAATTCTTCAAGAGATGGGAATACCAGACCCCCTAACCTACCTCCTGAGAAATCTGTATGCATGTCCAGAAGCAATAGTTAGAACCAGTCATGAAACAACAGACTGGTTCCAAATTGGAAAAGGGGTACATCAAGGCTTTATATTGTCACCCTGCTTATTTAACTTATGTGCAAGAGTACATCATGCAAAATACCGGGCTGGATAAAGCCCAAGCTGTAATCAAGATTGCCGGTAGGAATATCAATAACCTTGGATTCGCAGATGACACCATCCTTATGGCAGAAAGTGAAGAGGAACTGAGAACCTCTTGTTGAAAGCAAAAGAGGAGAGTGAAAAACCTGGATTAAAAGTCAGCATTCAAAAAACAAAGATCATGGCATCTGGTCCTGTCCTTCATGGCAGATAGATGGGGAAACAATGGAAAGAGTGACAGACTATATTTTTCTTGGGCTCCAAAATTCCTGCAGATGGTGACTGCAGCTATGAAATTAAAAGTCACTTGCTCCTTGGAAGAAAATCTATGACTAACCTAGACAGCATATTAAAAAGCAGAGACATTACTTTGCCGACAAAGGTCCATCTAGTCAATGCTATGATTTTCCCAGTAATCATGTATGAATGTGAGAGTTGTACTATAAAGAAGGTTGAGTGCCAGAGAATTGAACTGTGGTGCTGGAGAAGACTCTTGAGAGTCCCTTGGACTGCAAGGAGATCAAACCAGTCCATCCTACAGGAAATCAGTCCTGAATACTCATTGGAAGGACTGATGCTGAAGCTGAAACTCTAGTACTCTGGTCCACTAATGTGAAGAACTGACTCATTTGAAAAGACCCTGATGCTGGGAAGATTGAAGGTGGGAGAAGACGACAACAGAGGATGAGATGGTTGGATGGCATCACCAGCTTGATGGACATGAGTTTGAGCAAGCTCCGGGATTTGGTGATGGACAGGGATGCCTGGCACACTGCAGTCAATGGGGTTGCAAAGAGATGGACACAACTGAGTGACTGAACTGAACTGAAGAGATGGGAGAATTTATTTTTGTCTCTGCTGTCTGCCATGTGAGACTACGACAAGAAGATAGCTGACTGCAAGCTAGGAAGAGGGCAGTCATGTGAACCAAAATCTTAAGACACAAAGGAGCTTTGAACTTCCATAGAACTGAGAAATAAATGTTTATTCTTTAAAAATACCTAATCCATGACTCTATGGACATCAGTTCAGTTCAGTTCAGTTCAGTCGCTCAGTCGTGTCCGACTCTCCGCGACCCCATGAATCACAGCACGCCAGGCCTCCCTGTCCATCACCAACTCCCGGAGTTCACTCAAACTCATGTCCACAGAGTCGGTGATGCCATCCAGCCATCTCATTCTCGGTCGTCCCCTTCTCCTCCCGCCCCCAACCTTTCCCAGCATCAGAGTCTTTTCCAGTGAGTCAACTCGTCTCATGAGGTGGCCAAAGTATTGGAGTTTCAGCTTTAGCATCAGTCCCTCCAATGAACACCCAGGATTGATCTCCTTTAGAATGGACTGGTTGGATCTCCTTGCAGTATAGGGACTCTCAAGAGTCTTCTCCAACACCACAGTTCTAAAGCATCGATTCTTCGGCGATCAGCTTTCTTCACAGTCCAACTCTCACATCCATACATGACCACGGGAAAAACCATTGCCTTGACTAGACGGACCTTGGTCGGCAAAGTAATGTCTCTGCTTTTTAATATACTATCAAGGTTGGTCATAACTTTCCTTCCAAGGAGCAAGCGTCTTTTAATTTCATGGCTGCAATCAGCATCTGCAGTGATTTTGGAGCCCAAAAAAACAAAGTCTGACACTGTTTCCACTGTTTTTCCATCTATTTCCCATGAAGTGATGGGACCAGATGCCATGATCTTTGTTTTCTGAATGTTGAGCTTCAAGCCAACCTTTTCACTCTCCTCTTTCACTTTCATCAAGAGGCTTTTGAGTTCCTCTTCACTTTCTGCCATAAGGGTAGTGTCATCTGCATATCTGAGGTTATTGATATTTCTCCCAGCAATCTTGATTCCAGCTTGTGCTTCTTCCAGCCCAGCGTTCCTCATGATGTACTCTGCATATAAGTTAAATAAGCAAGGTGACAATATACAACCTTGACGCACTCCTTTTCCTATTTGGAACCAGTCTGTTGTTCCATGACCGGTTCTAACTGTTGCTTCCTGACCTGCATACAGGTTTCTCAAGAGGCAGGTCAGGTGGTCTGGGATTCCCATCTCTCCCAGAATGTTCCACAGTTTATTGTGATCCACACAGTCAAAGGCTTTGGCATAGTCAATGAAGCAGAAATAGATGTTTTTCTGGAACTCTCTTGCTTTCTCCATGATCCAGCGGATGTTGGCAATTTGATCTCTGGTGCCTCTGCCTTTTCTAAAACCTGCTTGAACATCTGGGAGTTCACGGTTTACATACTGCTGAAGCCTGGCTTGGAGAATTTTGAGCATGACTTTACTAGCGTGTGAGATGAGTGCAATTGTGCGGTAGTTTGAGCATTCTTTGGCATTGCCTTTCTTTGGGATTGGAATGAAGACTGACCTCTTCCAGTCCTGTGGCCACTGCTGAGTTTTCCAAATCTGCTGGCATATTGAGTGCAGCACTTTCACAGCATCATCTTTCAAGACTTGAAATAGCTCAACTGGGACATCAGTTTGAGTGAACTCCGGGAGTTGGTGATGGACAGGGAGGCCTGGCGTGCTGTGATTCATGGGGTCGCAGAGAGTCGGATACGACTGAGCGACTGAACTGAACTGAACTGAACTGAATCCATGTAAATTGATACAGCAACCTGAACAGAACAAGACATTTTGATACAAGTCCTTTGTTAGAAAATTGATTTGGAAACATTTTCTCCCATTTCCTTCTTGGTTGTCATTCTCTTGACAGTAATTTTTGAAGAGTACAAGCTCTTAATTTTGAAGAAGTTCAATTTATATGATGACAATAATGGAATGGTGGTTGGTTGTGGTAATAGCTATTTTTATTGTAATTGTCGTTGTTCAGTCTCTAAAGTTGTGTCTTACTCTTTGCAACCCCATAGACTGCTGCACGCCAGGCTTCCCTGTTCTTCACCGTCTCCTGGAGTTTGCTCAGATTCATGTCCATGGAGTCGGTGATGGTATTTAACCATATTATCCCCTGCCATCCCCTTCTCCTTTTGACTTCAATCTTTCCCAGCGAATATCTTTTCCAATGACTCACTTCTTTGCATCAGATAGCCAGAGTATTGGAGCTTCAGCATCAGCCCTTCCAGTGAATATTCAGGACTGATTTCCTTTAGGATTTAATCTCCCTGCAGTCCAAGGGACTCTCAAGAGTCTTCTCCAGCACCACAATTCAAAGGCATCAATTGTTTGGTGCTCAGCCTTCTTTATGGTCCAACTCTCACATCCATACATGACTACTGGAAAAATCACAGCTTTGACTATACAGATCTTTGTCGACAAAGCACGCTGTCTAGGTTTGTCATAGCTTTCCTTCCAAGGAGCAAGCGTCTTTTAATTTCATGGCTGCAGTCACAATCTGCAATAATTTTGGAGCCCAAGAAAAGAAAATCTGTCATTGCTTTCACTTTTTCCCCATCTGTCTGCCATGAAGTGATGGGAGCAGATGCCATGATCTTTGTTTTCTGAATGTCAAATATGTATTTTTATTACTTTGTCTTAATTTGGTTAATGCATTTCATGATATATCATTTTCTTCATTTTTCCTGTGTAAGCATCAACAGTTAGGAAATTTAGTGAGTTAATTCAAAGACAGTAGTTTTTTTTTGGTCACTAGCATTCCGTCCGGAGAAGGCAATGGCAAGCCGCTCCAGTACTATTGCCTAGAAAATCCCATGGATGGAGGAGCCTGGTAGGCTGTAGTCCATGGGGTCGCTAAGGGTCGGACACGACTGAGCGACTTCACTTTCACTTTTTACTTTCACACATTGGAGAAGGAAATGGCAACCCACTCCAGTGTTCTTGCCTGGAGAATCCCAGGGACGGGGGAGCCTGGTGGGCTTCCATCTATGGGGTCACACAGAGTCAGACACGACTGAAGTGACTTAGCAGCAGCAGCAGCATTCCGTCAATATCTAGTATCCTCAGGAGACATAAATAATAGTATTTTGTGTTCCTTGTTACTGAAGTAGCCGTTCTCTCTCTATATGTTCTATTCATCTGTATCAAAAACAGTAGAGAGAAGATGCTTACTAAAAGTTTTAGAATAGTAGTAAGTGGTACATGAAAAACAACATTTGCGTCATGTTGTTACCTCTTGTTTTCAGTAGAATAAAGTGGGATTTAACAATCTTGTTATAATAAAAAGATTAAACTCACTTATTTTGACTTGCTACAGATTATAGAAATACCCTAAGAAACTTTATTTCAGACTTAATGTATACATGTAAACCAGCATGAATCTGGGGAACCTGGAGAGATGATTTCTAAAGATTCTGAGTTTAATTGCATTTTAGTATTTTTAATGATTCTACCAGCGTAAGTGCATTTATTACGTGATTTTTCAGAAAGGAGTTGAAATCTTCTTACCTTGATTCGGATTGTTTCTGATTTGTAGCTGAACTGTCTGAGTGGGAACATTTGGACCATCTTACAAAAGAAGAAAAATAAATTAACATAATAGTTCCCTCAGAACTATTTCTAAAAAATATTGAATTATTTTATGTAGATTAAATAACAGAAAAGAGCTGGTGTCATCCCAGTCACCAATACTCATTACCAAAAAAAGAAAAAATAAGTAGATGATTAAAGTAAAAGAACTAAATGTCGGTCTTTTAAGATGTTCTGAGCAATCCAGAGAGAATATCTAATTGACACCTTTTTGTAAGACTTTTTATAGTAAAATTCTTCGTGGTTTTATCTGTTGTAAACATCTCATTTTCTTTCTTCCTTTTGAACCTATAAATAAGTTGTAAGAACCAATTTATTATAAATATTATATACTCATTATTTGTTCTTAATAAATATGTATTTGTGAGTCTTCTGTTTTTCTATTTTCTTTATTATAAAATCTTTAGAAAGGGAAACTGTAAGTTACTACTGCCTTTGTAACCTTTCTTTGTGTCTAATAAACTTCACTGTATAAAGCTACTCAGTAATTGTTGTTGAACAGTGGTAGTGAAATTAATTGTTTGCAAAGTCACAGTTTCCTGAAATAATTGAGGATTATTTCAGGAGTTTGGGGGAATAAAGAAGACATCAAAGTCTTTAGTAGTGTCACCTCATCCTTCTACTTGTGTAACAGCTAGAAAGTTTATTTTAAACTTCTTGGACTTTCATAGCCAGTCCATCAGTAATTTTGAGTAAGATGATGTAAGTGAAGTGAAGTGAAATCACTCAGTCGTGTCCAACTCTTTGCGACCCCACGGACTGTAGCCTACCAGGTTCCTCCATCCATGGGATTTTGCAGGCAAGAGTACTGAAGTGGATTGCCGTTTCCTTCTCCAGGGGATCTTCCTGATCCAGAGATCGAACCTGGGTCTCCTGCATTGTAGGCAGACACTTTACCGTCTAAGCCACCAGGGAAGCCCAAGATGATGTAACAGGGTGCCAATCTATAATATCTTTTCCCAAGATTTAATCACTGTCAACTCCTAATAACTGGAAATGAGCATCCACTTTTTGACATAAACCACCAGAATACTTTTAAGGCACCTCATAAACCATGTTAAAGTCTCAAATATTAACTCAGATTTAATGCTAAACTTTAGAGGAATAAAACTGTTTTAATACCTCAATACTACTTGGGAACTCCCAAAAAAAAGTATTATCCTAACCATTAATTTACTTAAATTGTAGTTTTTGCCTTGATTTTTAAAGAATTAAATTTAAACTATTCATACTTCAAGTGCAGTCAGTATTAAATTTTGAGTGGTTTATTTGAGATCTACATTAAATTCATACTGCCATCAAGGAATTATAAGTCTTAATTAAAGGTGACTCTTGATTGACTCTTGAGTAAAAGATCTATTGAAATTAAATACAGTAAGCTAAGTACAATGAAATTTTCTTCCGAATTTTAGGGGACCTAATAGCATTCTTAAAAGCAGTCATGGTTTTCTTAGTTGGGAGAGATTCCTTTTTAGTTAAAGAGAAATCTGAGAGAGCTGTTATTTTAAATGTTCAGAACAAACTAACATTGTTATTTTAAGAGAACAGACTACTTATTAGTGAATTTAATTTTATATAGACATTAAAAATCAAACTTTGAATTTGGTTATTTAGTTTTAATTTTCATCTCGGCAAATTCTTGAAGTTATTTTGACATGTAAAATATAAAAAATTAGTAAATGCCACACATGAACTTTTGAGAGAGTAATGTAAACGATAGATTATTTTAGATAAATGTTACCCATATGTTTGAATTTACAGTGTTCATTCATTCATTCCATGAATTACAGTAAACCATGGTGAGTGGGTTTTTTTTTTAGTCTCTTTCTAAGTAGATTCAATTATGGTTAAATGAAGCTGACCTAAATGAAGTATTGCTTTAGGCAGCTCTTTTCATATTGTGATGTGTTGCAGTGTCAGTGAGGCCTCTAGGCCTACCACAATGCTTGACTTAGCATCAGAGAATAATAGTGATGAACAGAGATTAATAATAGAGATCAGTAGAGATTAATCTATGTGTTACTACCTGTTAACATGAAATCACTATGGGAAGACTAACTCAGGCTGTTGATTATTATCAAATGTTCCAAACATATTGGGACACCAATTTTGTATCCTAGAATTTCCAGGATCATCCTGATTTTACATATTCGTGCTTTAGTGTCACTACGCATTTTGGGCTCCAAAATCACTGCAGATGGTGACTGCAGCCATGAAATTAAAAGACACTTGCTCCTTGGAAGGAAAACTATGACCAACCTAGACAGCATATTAAAAAGCAGAGACATTACTTTGCCAACAAAGGTCCATCTAGTCAAAGCTGTGGTTTTTCCAGTGGTCATGTATGGATGTGAGAGTTGGACTTTAAAGAAAGCTGAGTGCCAAGGAATTGATGCTTTTGAAGAAGACTCTTGAGAGTCCCTTTGACTTCAAGGAAATCCAACCAGTCCATACTAAAGGAGATGAGTCCTGAATATTCATTGGAAGGACTGATGTTGAAGCTGAAACTCCAATACTTTGACCCTCTGATGCGAAAAACTGACTCATTTGAAAGACCCTGATGCTGGGAAAGATTGAAGGTGGGAGGAGAAGGGGATGACAGAGAATGAGATGGTTGGATGGCATCACCGACTTGATAGACATGAATTTGAGTAAGCTCCAGGAGTTGATGATGGACAGGAAGGCCTGGCATGCTGCAATTCATGGGATCAAAAAGAGTTGGACATGACTGAGCAACTGAACTGAACTGATCCCCTTTTTGGGGGCTTCCTTGGTAGCTCAGCTGGTACAGAATCTGCCTGCAATGCAGGAGACCCTGGTTTGATTCTTGGGTTTGGGAAGATCCCCTGGAGGAGGGCATGGCAACCCAGTCCAGTATTCTCGCCTGGAGAACCCCCATGGACAGAGGAGCCCGGCGGGCTACAGTCCATGGGGTCACAAAGAGTTGGACAGACTGAGCGGCTAAGCACAGCACCGCATCCCCAAGTTTGAGACTTCCTTGCATTTTCCCAAGCCTTTTCTCTAACTTTTTAATAGCCTTTTCTATTTCTAAGTACATGGGGGAGAAAGGGACAACAGAGGATGAGATGATTAGATGGCATCACCAACTCCATGGACATGAGTTTGAGCAAACTCCAGGAGACAGTGAAGGACAGGGAAGCCTGGCGTGCTGCAGTCCATTGGGTAACAAAGAATCTGACATGACTTAACAACTAAACAACAAGTAGTCCATTCATTGTCTTTAAAAGAAAAAGAAACTTCAGTGATAAAGCACAAGCCATATATATGTACTTTCAGTGCTACAAGTTAGAAACTGATTAGAAATACTAAATTAAATTCATGATCCTTACAATCCCCAAAATTAAGAAACTTAAAAAAAAAAAAAAAGGAAAAACATTCTAAAGGGTTTGTTTTGGATAAAGTAGTCAAGACCCCTGTTTATCCTTGGGTGAATTAACCTTAGTCATTTAATTTAGAGCCACTGAATCATTCCATTTTCTTATATAAATATAGGACTCTTTCTGCATTTGCAGTTAGTCAGATGAGTTTCCACAGTTATCAAACTACCATATTACAGTTTATTGTACCTGGGCATGATGGTAGATGTGGTTACTGCTCTCTTTCCCCAGAGACTTGCTGTCAGCACTGGCTAAGTTAGGTTGTGGCATCATTCCAGATTTGTTGATTCTTTGATACATCATCTAAACAAGATGTTTGTCCCCTCAATTTTATGTACTCTCTTTGCTTACCTGCTGCTAAGTCACTTCAGTTGTGTCCGACTCTTTGCAACCCTGTGGACTGTTGCCTGCCAGGTTCCTCTGTCCATGGGATTTTCCAGACAAAAATACTGGAGTGGGTTGCCATTTCCCTCTCCAGGCTATCTTCCCAACCCAGGGATCAAACCTGCATCTCTGGTTTCTCTTGCATTAGCAGGCGGGTTCTTTACCATTAGCGCCACCTGGGAAGCCCTTTGCTCTCCTGATACTTGCTTAATTAGAAATAAGTGCAGGGCAAGCACTTAGCCTGTTGTTCATTCAGTGTTTTTAATGTATTGCTTGCCATTTGGGAATCTGATTCTGAAAAGAAGTAAGCCCCAAAGTGAAAAGTGTTTCTCTGGGTGTGTAAATTAAAAAAATATTTTTATAGTTTGGACTAAATGGTATTTTATTACTGAGGAATTAATAAGCCATTATGGGGGAGGACTTATCTAGAGAGGTACTTTGGTTTGAATCATTGATGCTGCCATGCAAATATTTTTTAAAAATCATTAAGCTTGTTAAAATCATTTACATATTTACAAAAATGCACAATTCTCTTTACATCTGTGTGCTGATTACTAGCAAATATGTATGTAATATATTCAAGGTTATCTCTTGTGATGACTTCCTATAGGTCTGTTTCTTATTTTTCAAGAGACCAATCTTAAGGTCATTTAGTGTTTCTATGATTACATTGTTACTTCTTTGGTTTTTCCTCAGAACTGAACTCCCTGATGATTTTGTATTGTTCTATTGGTTTGGGGAGTATAATTTTTCTTTGTAACTTTAGAAAACAGAGCTTGGATCAGAAGATGAAGGGCATAGGAGCGCAGATTTTGAATAGTCAGTATAAAGAAGACCTATCCAGTAGTTAGGGTCTGTCTGATAATGGGGCTGATATCTCAAAAGTAATACGTATTTCCCAATGGGCCTTGTTGGGAAAAGGACTCAGCTGATGTCTTTTATTGTATGTTACAGGAATCATTTCTAAATTAGGAGTAAAGTTGAATTTTAAGGCCCATTCTAGTCCTATCTATTGATTTTTTTTTTCTTTTTTTCCCCTGAGTGTTAGGTTGAAAAACAACATTGGTGTTACTTGGGACCAATGTTCTACATAGATATTTCAATTTGATTCTGAGCATATTATTTTACTATATGATTAGTTAGTTTATTAATGAGTTACTAACAGCAGTAACATTAGACGTAACAGACTATTCATGTTTTCACTGAGTTTGATTTCAAGATCTATTTCCATGTCGTTTTATTGAGTCTTCATTAAAAGCAATTTGACAAAGGAAAAATTACTTTAAATTTTTTCACCTTTTTTTAAGGAAGAAAAAGATTTTCTTCTTAAAATGCAAATTATACATTGTTTTATGCTTGGTTTTCAATTAATGACTGACTGCCCACATAGATTCTGAAGCTTAAAATAAACTTTGAATGAAATCTTTACAGTGGCTTTAACTGCAATGAATAAATAGTGAAATATAAAACTTGGTAACTGCAGAATATTTCATGTACATAAGTAACTTCAGAAGAAAGAGAATTTAAAGGTCTTTGAAAGGGAATACTTAGCTTTATAATGATTCCTATCTAAAATTCATTGGCACTTTACAAAGGTAATAGTCTCAATTTCAAATGTTTGGTGGGCATTAATTATTTAGACTGTGTATCCTGTTTATTAAAAGAAATGCCATGTAAATGTATTTGTTTGAAACACTTTAAATGCTTTATTGCTGGTACATGTATTCCCATGGAAACCACAAATACCCCATTTGAAATATGATGTAAAATAATAGCTTTATGTTTAAGTTGAACCTGAGAAATTATAGGCTATATTTGAGAAAAGGTAAGCTGCGAAGTTGAATAATTTTGCTGTGGTTACTTCTTACTGAGATATGAATTGCACTTAAAACTGTAAAGCCATGTGTGTGTTAGTACAAGCAGTTTACAAAACAAATTAATTATACTAGATCACAAAAATGCAGAGTAGAAAAGGAAAAAAGTGATGAATTAGGCTTCATTAGAATTAAAAATGTTTGATCTTCAAAAGACATCAGTGAGAAAATAAAGGCAAACCAGAGATGGAAGAAAATATTTGCAACACATATATCAGACAAAAGAATTATATCTAGAATGAAGAAATCTTGCAACTCAATAATAGGAAGAAAATAAACAACCCTATTTTTAAAAAGTGGACAGAAATTTTATTCAGTTATCCCTCAGTGTGGGGGATGGGGGAGAAATTGGTTCCAGGACACCCTGCAGATACCAAAATCTGCATGTGCTCAAGTCCCTTATATAAGATAGCATAGCATTTGCATATAACCTGTGTACATTCTCTCATATACTTAAGTCATCTCTCATTTACTTTATAATTACATTGTACTTAGTACAATATAAACACTTTGTAAGTATTTGTAAATAAGAATTAATACTGTGTAAGTAGTTTCCAATTGTGTAAGGATATTAAGAACTTTCTGGAAAATTTTTTCAAATTTCTATCTGTGGTTGGTTGAATCCTCATATGGGGAACTCACAGTTATGAAGGGCTGACTATATAGACATTTCATCAAAGAAGATGTGCTACTGGCTAATTTGAACTTTAAATTTTATAAGTCTACTTTTGTATTTGTTTAGTTTATATCAGTTCAGTTCAATCACTCAGTCGTGTCCAACTTTTGCGACCCCATGAACTGCAGCACGCCAGGCCTCCCTGTCCATCACCAACTGCTGGAGCCTACCCAAACCCATATCCATTGAGTCAGTGATACCATCCAACCATCTGATCCTCTGTTGTCCCCTTCTCCTCCTGCCCTCAATCTTTCCCAGCATCAGGGTCTTTTCAAATGAGTCAGCTCTTCGCATTAGGTGGCCAAAGTATTGGAGCTTCAGCTTCAACATCAGTCCTTCCAATGAACACCCAGGACTGATCTTCTTTTGGAAGGACTGGTTGGATCTCCTTGCAGTACAAGGGACTCTCAAGAGTCTTCTCCAACACCACAGTTCAAAAGTATCAATTCTTGGGCGCTCAGCTTTCTTTATAGTCCAACTCTCATATCCTTACATGACTACTGGAAAAACCATAGCCTTTACTAGATGGACCTTTGTTGACAAAGTAATGTCTCTGCTTTTTAATATGCTGTCTAGATTGGTCATAACTTTCCTTCCAAGGAGTAAGCATCTTTTAATTTCATGGCTGCAGTCACCATCTGCAGTGATTTTGGAGCCCCCCCAAAAAAGTCAGCTACTGTTTGTTTCCCCATCTATTTGCCATGTAGTGATGGGACCGGATGCCATGATATTAGTTTTCTTAATGTTGAGCTTTAAGCCAACTTTTTCACCCTCTTCTTTCACTTTCATCAAGAGGCTCTTCAGCTCTTTGCTTTCTGCCATAAGTGTGGTGTCATCTGCATGTCTGAGGTTATTGATATTTCTCCCGGCAATCTTGATTCCAGCTTGTGCTTCCTCCAGCCCAGCGTTTCTCATGATGTACTCTGCATATAAGTTAAATAAGCAGAGTGACAATATACAGCCTTGACGTACTCCTTTTCCTGTTTGGAACCAGTCTGTTGTTTCATGTCCAGTTAGTTTATATAAAGCAACTTAAATTTATTTTCCATTTTTTCTATATTAGGTTAACTTTCATTGTTATTTTCTGTTGTTATGTTTCAAAGTACTGTATGTAATTAGAAATCCAAATACCAAAATTTTTGCATAGCACATTTCCTAGGACTGCTGTTATGATTCTTATGTACAAAGATTTATAATGAATATGCAATACGGTTTTTGGTTCTGTGAGAAGTTAAAAGTATACTTTTAACATTCTCTACAGCTAAGTAATCCTGGTCTTGATAATTTTTCCTATAATGAACCAAGGGCCTCTGAGCCACAGTACTTAATTTTTGAAAAAACAGTGTGATATTATGGGTTACCTAACTTACTACACTTGCATTAATAATTTTACTAATTCCCAAGACATTGTATTTTATTTTCAATAGCCAATATGTGGCCACATTTCAGTGTAATTAGTCCTGATTTTGACTTCTCTAATTCTTAAAAATTCTTCTAGGAATTTTAAGCTGAAGCTATTAAGAACATATTTCTTTTACCCCAGATGCTTTTCATATATACTTCAGATATTTACAACCCTTCAGGAATTGTTTGATAATTTTTCAAATATTTAAAGTTCTCTGACTCCCTCATTGTTTTTAAAAAACAGTTTGAGTGTTTATGATGTTTTTAACCATTCCATATATGATACGCTTTATCTTACTCTTTTTCCCTCTCTTCTGAGAAAATTCTAGTTTAATGTTGCTCATGAAGTATGGAACAAATCACAGTACGCTAGATTTGATAAGTGCCAAATGAACTGTAACTCCACTTGTCTAATATCTGTACTTCTAGTAAAATGTCTGCTTTCATTTTTTTGTGTGTGTGTCTGTGTTTGACAGCCAGTCTTGTCAATCCAGACATTTTCCTTTCAGTTATATTGATTTTCTTAACCTAATTATGTTTTTCTCCATTGTATTTAACCTTTATTTTAGGTAACAGTTTCAACTTACTGCAAAATTTTTAACTAATACAATAAAAAAAGTTTTAATTGTGATTTTTCTTTTTTAATGTCCTGAGCTGGTGTAAGAAGAAATAGGTAGCCAAAGTGATAGGACTCAGAATAAGTAAAAGAGATGTCAAAACCTAGTTGGATTATCAAAATCAGTTATTGTAACATTCGTGCCTCCTTACTTGAAGACAATCCCCTGCTTATTTCCCTGCTTTACACTCAACAATTTTTTATGTCACTTTTTTTTTAACTTTGTGTGCTTTACAGTGTAGATTTTTCAAATGATGGGAACATATTCTAATATTTAAAACGTTCTAATTAATAAATTAGAACTATTAATAGAGAAAAATTAGAATGGGTAGAGAGAGAATCATTGTTGAGAAAAGATTTAGAGAAATAATGAACTTACATCTCTGGTAATCTTGAAAGTAGAAAAAAACAAACACAACTGTGATGTAGAGTAGAAGCGGAATGGGAAGAAAATAAAATATGTATGGATTAGAAAACTTTCCAAACAATCTGATGGCGTAGGATGTGTTATGAGGTAATTAGAGTTTCAAACAAAATAGGTGTCCACTGGTGTTGTCTTGGACTACATCCATCTTTTTTGGTGGCTAAACGCTGCCACTTGGCCTCTGCTATCCAGGATGCCATTTTCTTCATTCAGTTCAGAGATCCCATTCATTGGCAGCAATACCCAGTCGTTCTTGGCTTACAGAGAATAGCTGCCCCACAGCTCTTCAGTGATGCCAGAACTTCCCTCCTAAATGCATTTAATACAGAACTGGTTAAGAGAATGTTCAGAGGACTCTTCTGTAGGGCACAGATAAGATATGAATAAACAAGTCTTACATGACAAATATAAGAAGCAACAGTTAGAACTAGACATGGAACAATAGGCTGGTTCAAAATTGGGAAAGGAGTACTTGGGGGCTGTATATTGTCACCCTGATTATTTAACTTACATGCAGAGTACATGTGAAACACTAGGTTGGATAAAGCACAAGCTGGAATCAAAATTGCTGGAAGAAATATCAATAACCTCACATATGCAGATGACACTACCCTAATGGCAGAAAGCAAAGAGAAACTAAAGAGGCTCTTGATGAAAGTGAGAGAGGAGAGTGAAAAAGCTGGCTCTGGCTTGCAGGGATAACCCAGAGGGAGGATAAAGGGAGGAGGGAGGTGGGAGGGGGGTTCAGGAGGGGGAACTTATATAAACCCGGGGCGAATTCATGTCAATATATGGCAAAACCAACCAATATAATATTGTAAAATAATTTGCCTCCAATAAAAAATAAATTAATAACTTAAAAAAAAACTCAGCTTTTGAAAAACTGATATCATGGCATCCAGTCCCATCACTTTATGGCAAATAGACGAGGAAACAATGGAAACAGTGACAGACTATTTCCTTGGGCTCCAAAATCATTGCAGATTGTGACTGTAGCTATGAAGTCAAAAGACGCCTGCTTCTTGGAAGAAAAGCTATAACCAACCTAGATAGTGTGTTAAAAAGCAGTCGTCATTTTGCCAACAAAGGTCTTTATAATCAAAGCTATGTTTTCCCAGTAGTCATGTATGGATGTGAGAGTTAAATCATAAAGAAAGCTGAGTACCAAAGAACTGATGCCTTCAAATTGTGGTTCTGGAAAAGACTCCTGGGAGTCCCTTGGATAGCAAGGAGATCAAACTAGTCAATTCTAAAGTAAGTTTAGAATATTTATTGGAAAGACTAATGCTGAAACTCCAGCACTTTGGCCACCTATTGTGAAGAGTGGACTCATTGAAAAAGATCCTGATGCTGGGAAAGATTGATGACAAGAGGAGAAGGGGACAACAGGATGAGATGGTTGGATGGCATCATCGACTCAGTGGACATGAGTTTGAGGAAACTCTGGGAGATATGAAGGACTGGGAAGCCTGGTGTGCTACAGTTCTTGGGGTGCAAAGAGTTGACACAACGGAGTGACTGAAAAACAAATGATAAACTCTCCTTAACATTTTCAACAATACGTGAACTGTGAACTTCCAGATGTTCAAGCTGGATTTAGAAAAGGCAGAGGAACCAGAGATCAAATTGCCAATATCCGCTGGATCATCGAAAAAGTAAGAAGAGTTCTCATAAAACATCTATTTCTGCTTTATTGACTGCCAAAGCCTTTAACTGTGTGGATCACAATAAACTGTGGAAAATTCTGAAAGAGATGGGAATCTCTTTTGGGATGGGAATTCTCTGATGGGAATACCAGACCACTTGACCTGCCTCTTGAGAAATCTGTATGCAGGTCAGGAAGCAACAGTTAGAACTGGACAAGGAGCAATGGACTGGTTCCAAATAGGAAAAGGAGTACGTCAAGGCTGTATGTTGTCACCCTGCTTATTTAACTTAAATGCAGAGTACATCATGAGAAACTCTGGGCTGGACGAAGCATAAGCTGGAATCAAGATTGCCAGGAGAATTATCAATAACCTCAGATATGCAGATGACACCACCCTTATGGCAGAAAATAAAGAACTAAAGAGCCTCTTGATGAACGTGAAAGAGGAGAGTGAAAATATTGGCTTAAAGCTCAACATTCAGAAGACTAACATCATGGCATCCAGTCCCATCACTACATGGCAAATAGATGGGGAAACAGTGGCTGACTTTATTTTTGGGGGCTCCAAAATCACTGCAGATGGTGACTGCAGCCATGAAATTAAAAGATGCTTACTCCTTGGAAGGAAAGTTATGACCAACCTAGACAGCATATTAAAAAGCAGAGACATTACTTTGTCAACAAAGGTCCATCTAGTCAAGGCTATGGTTTTTCCAATAGTCATGTATGGATGTGAGAGTTGAACTGTAAAGAAAGCTGATCGCCGAAGAATTGATACTTTTGAACTGTGGTGTTGGAGAAGACGCTTGAGAGTCCCTTGTACTGCAAGAAGATCCAACCAGTCCATCCTAAAGGAGATTAGTCCTGGGTATTCATTGGAAGGACTGATGTTGAAGCTGAAACTCCAGTGTTATGGCCACCTGATGTGAAGAGCTGACTCATTTGAAAAGACCCTGATGCTGGGAAAGATTGAGGGCAGGAGGAGAAGGGGACGACAGAGGATGAGATGGTTGGATGACTGCTTCACTGACTCAATGGACATGATTTTGAGTAAACTCTAGGAGCTGGTGATGGATAGGGAGGCCTGGCATGCTGCAGTCCATGTGGTCACAGAGTTGGACACGACTGAGTGACTGAACTGACCTGAACATTTGTTCTCCTTAAATCTGTGGGATACTTTCCACTATAGTGTGCAAGGAAATGCTAGAATTTTACCTTAATTTAGTGCTGTCTATTTTGTGGCCTGGATTTCAGGCATCTAATCAGACTATTACATTTACTACTAGCTACTCAGTATATTGAATCAAAAATACTGATTTAGTACCATATTTATAAACATGTACTCTTTGATTCAATATTATATTCCTTCTACCTGACTGGAAACAGTTAGTGTCTACTTCCACCTAGGTTCTGAAATTTTATCTATATAAGCTGGCAAGGGAAAAAAAAAAAAAAAACCTGGAAAAAATTTTCAATTTTTTTTCCCTAGTTTACCCTAGGTATATTGATGTAGAAAATGAAGCAATTCCTTAAAAAGGAAAAAAAAAATAGCTATAACCAACTAAAAGAGAATAGTTGGCACTTACAGCATGTTACCTAGAAATCTAAAGTAAATCTACCATTTCATTATGTATATTAATTTTTCCCACATTATCACAGGCAGCATTGCTTCTAAAGTTTATCCTGCTGTGTAATAGCAGGATTCCCTTTTCTTCAACTTCAACAGCATTTTCCTTAACCTTCCTTAAATGCACACCAAAAGTCTCCTTGAAATCCAGGAAGCTTCGCTAGCTGTCTCTCCAGCACCCTGCCAACTGTTGTATTTTCTTTATATATTCTTCCATCATTGAACATTTAGATTATTTCCTTATATTGGCTATTGTGAATTATGCTTCAGTGAACATTGGAATGAGAGGGAGGTCACTGTGAGATTCACATTTCAATTCCTTTGGATATATACCCAGAAATGGGATTGCTGAATATTATGGTAGTTCTTTTTTTTTTTTTTTTAATTTTAAAGCTTGCATATTGTTTTCCATAGTGCCTCTACCAGTTACATTCCCACTAGCAGTATACATGAGTTCCCTTTTCTCCACATCCTCACCAGCATTTGTGATCTCCTGTCTTTTTTCTAATAACTGTCTTAACATATGTTATTTGTTTTTTGCTGTTGAGTTGTGTGAAAACCTCTTACATTTTAGATATTAACCCCTTATTGGAAATAAGTTTGTCAGTATTTTCTTTCATTTCATAGGTTGCCTTTTCATTTTCTTTACTGTGCAGAAGCTTTTTAGTTTTCTTTGCTGTGCAGAAGCTACTTATTTTTGCTTTTGTGGCCTTTGCTTTCATTGTTAAATCTAAAAAGTTATTGCCAAGAATAATCATTTCTTCTAGGATTTTTTTTTAAGTCCTTGTTAATTCATTTTGAGTTGATTTTTGTGTATGGTGTAAGATAGTGGTCCAGTTTCATTATTTTGCCTGTGCCTGTCCAGTTTTCCCAATACCATTTATTGAAGAAAATACAGTTTCTTCATTGTATATTCTTGGCTCCTTTGTCAAAATTAATGGACCATATTATTAAGTGACCATATAACTGGTCATATATTCATGAATTTATTTCTGGGGCTTTAGTTGTATTCCCTTGATCTGTGTGTCTATTCTTACGTCATTACCATACTATTTTGATGACTATACCTTTGTAATATAGTTTGAAATCAGAAAGTTCGATGTTTCTGGCTTTATTGTTCTTTGGCTATTCATGGTCTTCTGTAGTTTCATACAGATTTTAGAATTTTTAAAATATCTTTGTGAAAAATGCCATTGGAATTTTGACAGGGATTGCATTAACTCTGTTGGTTGCTTTGGGTAGTATGAATGCTTTAACAGTAATAATTCTTCTGACCCATGAACATAGGACAACTTCCCATTCATTTGCGTCATCTTCATTTCCTTCATTAGCATCTTGTAGTTTTCAGTATATTCACTTCCTTGGCTAAGTTTATTCCTAAATATTTTTTGGTTTTGATGCTATTGTAAATGGAATTTTCTTTATTTCTTTTTCAGATAGTTTCTTGTTATATAGAAATGCAACTGATTTCTGTGTCTTGAGTCTGTATCCTGAAACTATTGAATTCATTTATTAATTAAAACAGTTTTTTTGGTGGAATCTTTAGGATTTTCTATATACAAGATCATGTCATCAGCAAACATGATTTTACTTCTCTCTTCATGCCTTTCTTTTCTTCCTTGTCACTCTGGCTAGGACTTCTTGTCTACTGTTCTATGTGATTGGTGAGAATGGCCTTGTCTTTGTTCCTAATCTTGTGATTTTAATTAAAATATACTTCTTTTCTGTTGTGAATCCATTAAGGAATTATTGTAACCAAACTATTTTTAATACTTTTGTCTCTTTTCCTTTAAACTAGAGTTAAGTGTTAACATTCCAGTAGTATTCTGAATACTATGTATACTTAGCGTGGTGTTTTATGCATATATTTTTGTTTAATCTCACCATTTCTGGTGGACAGCTTTGCTGGGTAAATTATTCTTGGTTGGAAGTTTTGTTTTGTTTTTTCCTTTTAGCACTTTGAATATATTATGCCAGTCTCTTGGCTTGTAGAGTTTTTTCTGCAAAACCCACTTCTGGCATTATAGGGGTTCCCTTTTGGAGAGAAGTTTGTTTCTTGTTGCTTTTTAAATTCTTTTTAATATTAGGTAGTTTTATTATTATGTGACTAAGAGTAAATTGTTTTGGATTGAAATTATGGGGTAAACTATTATCTTCATGAACCTGAATGTCCAAATCTCTCCCCAGGTTTGGGATGTTCTCAGCCATTATTTATTTAACTAGGTTTTCTGCCTCTTTCTCCCTCTCTTTTCCTCATGGGACTCCAGTGGGGCATAGATTGTATCTCTTAATGGTATTCCACAAGTCCAGCAGGCTTTCTTGATTCCTATTCATCCTTTTTAGGTCCTCTGAGTGAATAACTTCATATGATCTGCCATCATAAGAGTGGGACCATGTTGTGGCCCTGGCATGATATCGGCCAGGCATGATATTGCTTCGGCTCAGGTTGCTTGAGTCACAGCATCAACAACTTTGTAGTCTTTGGTGAGCCCTGTGAGGGGATCTGCAGTGTTACATTTTGCAGCATCACATCTAGGTACAGCAGCTAGGGAGCAGGCAGTAGTGGTGGCCAGAGAAAAGAGTGTGCATACACTAGACTGCAGGGGGCCAGCTATAGGTACCTGTGTAGCAGACACTGGTTATAGACACGTGTATAGTGATAGAGGCCAAGGCAGCCAGCAAGGGTGAGGTCAGCTGTGGACACACTGGCAGTTGGCCCCCAAAAACAACCGTGGGGCCTTTGACTGTCAGTGTGTACTTCTATGATTGCAGGATCTTGCTTCGGGGCATACAGTGCAGTGCTGATGAGTGATGGGTGTGGACTGTCAGAATGCAAGTGCTCAGTCAGAGTTTCTAGCCCCAAGCACATACATATGATGGGAATCGGCCAAGGGAGTCTAGCCTGGTGTCTTCAGCCATAGAGGCCTGGACTGGCTGACAGCAAGGATCCTGGACTACAGAAGAGACAGGGAGGGGAGGGAATTGGGCGGGACACACGGACAGAGGAGCTTGATTGACTACAGTCCATGGGGTCAAAAAGAGTCAGACACAACTGAAGCGACTTTGCATGCAGCACGGTAGCTGGTGGTCTGCAAATGCAGATACCTTGGGATGAAAAAAGGTTAAATCTGTAAGGGTTCCGTGACAGCTCTGTTGACTGTTGGTTTCTTCAATGGCAAAAGTTGCTGGGTTCGTCTGCAGAGCAGGTTACTGAAAAGTGTGGTTACCCCCACTGTGTGGCTCTCATTGGGATCTCCTGTTCTTTTTCTTTGTTCCTAGCCCTTTCTATGCATCTCAGCTGTGCAGGTCTCTGGGTGGGGTGAAACGGAGGTAGATCCTTCATGTGGTGCTCCAGAAGGTTAGGGAAGCTGGTCGTTCACAAACCCCTCCCTTCCCCAGGGAGAGGAATGCTTTCTAGCTGGAAGTGTGCTCTTGGCGCTGAGCAGCATAGGCCTGGAGGATGGGACAGTGCAGGCAAAATGAAGTTCTTCCTTCCTTTTCCTATAGTTTCTCTCAAGTTTTTTTGTTCCACTTTGTTGCTGAAGTTTCTTAAGTGGACTCCTGAGCACTGTCAGAACTGTTTTTGTTTGTGATTAGCTGTCTTGATTTTTTTTATTTTTGTAGGGGGCTAGTGGCAGGGTTCTCCTACTCCACCATCTTGGTGATAGCTCTACCGAAAATGTTTGATGTTTTAAAAGCAATATTTGGCAAATACAGCTTGATATCAATGAGCATTTTTCCCCCTAGCAAACTGCACAAGGGTAAGTAAAATACACTATCATAGAAAAGTAATAGATTTCTACGCATGGTTACCAAAGCATATTTTAAAGTTATTTATGATTATTCTATTTATTTAGCTTCTAGAGTCTAATGTGAAGATATTACTTTTCCCTTAAAATTCTCAATGATAGGTACATGTAACTAGGTACTGGAGAGATATCTAGAATCTTGAACTAAGAATTAAGGAAATAGTCTTATATTCAGCTGCAGTGATTAATTTGTAAATATAATTTTTGTATGTCTAAAACATATGTGTTAGATGACTCCCTAAGAAGTGGAAATTAATGGGTATGTGGATTTTTATTTTGATGGTTATTGCCCACAGATTTATACTTGACACCAATGTACGCTGCCACCAATAGTGTATGAGAGGAAAACACATCTTTTAGCTCATTTAGTAGCTTGTTCTGTATTTACAGTACTACTGTACCTTATTAAGACTCTAAATGATATGCTGGTGAGTTAAAAATGTTCTTATGCATACAGTTTTTCCTTTCTCCAGAGTGTCAACTTTCATGTACCCATGTATTAGATAAATTAGGCTGTTTATATTTTTTTAAAAAAAATCTTTTAAAACTTTTTTTCTTGATTTCCCGTATTTAATGTTGAAAAATGTATCCCTTATTCTTCTTTATTGGTCATAGATATGGAGAAAGTTGAAAGGTAGAAGGAGACAGTGTTAAGTAGGGAGGAAGTAGGTTGGTGATAATTATACTTTTCATTGATTTATTGTTTGTGAATGCTGTCTGTTATTCGTAGAGCACTCCTCATATGCCAGGCTCTGTTGTAAACATTCACATGAACCATCTCATTTAATCCTTATAGTCACCTTGAAGTAGGAATTACTATTTTCCCCATTTTATAGATGAGGAAACTAAGGCTTTGAGGGGTGAATTTACCCAAGGTAATTTCTAGTGAAGGGCTTCTGGGTTAGGGCTCTTTTGTTCCTTTGTGCCTACCAACTGAGAGAACACATGTTAATACTGACTATAATAATTAGAGTTCACATATAGTTTGCATTTGTTAAATGCAAGGCATTGTCTTAACTGCTTTATGTGTATGAATTTATGTACCCCTCATAACAACCTTGTGAGGCACTTACTAGTATGATCCTCATCTCTCATATGAGCAAACTCAAGCTCAGAGCTTAAATAACTTTGCCAGTGTCCCCAGCTATGAAAGCCCAGATTAGAACCCAGGCAGTCAAGTGTGAGAGTCCACACTGTGTCACAAATACTGGAAAGATCACTGGTCTGGGAGTCAAGAAATACTGATCTGGATTTGTATCATGGATGAATCCTTGGGGAAATCCCTTTATCTCTCTGGCATTCTGTACCCTCATATGTGAAAGGAGGGCATTTGTTTCTGGATAATTCCTGAGGCTTTTCTTTCAGACACATTTTAGAATTCCTCAGATGAAAAGGGCTAAGCCAGGCTGCTGCTTTGGATTCATCAATTATTAAGGACAGTCTTAGACTTTAGCAGCTATGTTATTCCACAGCCTCTGAGAATACACCTAGAAGATGTTGGGGCTGCTGCAATTGAACACATTGTCCTCTCCCAGCACATCAGGTGCCTTTGCAACTGTACAGAACAGAGCTCCATACTCCAGTGCATGTTGCCATTTGACAACTATTTATAAGATATCATATGACCCACTTCACATATGGGTGGAACCTCATAAGGATAAAAACTCTTAAATTAGAAACAGTTGATATATGTGTGTGTGTGTGTATATATATATATATATATTTATATTTATATAGTCATCTCCTGCTAAGAAAAAATGTTTAGCTACAATGTGACATGCATGCATTTTCTCAGAACAACTCACTTCATCGTCCAGCCCTGTTAAAGATCTGTTGCACAGATTTGTAGCCAAGTTCTTGAGGTAGATTTTTTTTTTTCAACATTTCACAAAATAGGGAAACATTCAGGCATTTGCTGGCATTCAGTTCAGTTCAGTCGCTCAGTCGTGACCGACTCTCTGCGACCCCATGAATCACAGCAAACCAGGCCTCCCTGTCCATCACCAACTCCCGGAGTTCACTCAAACTCATGTCCATCAAGTCGTTGATGCCATCCAGCCATCTTATTCTTTGTCGTCCCCTTTTCCTCCCGCCCCCAATCCTTCCCAGCGTCAGAGTCTTTTCCAGTAAGTCAACTCGTTGCATGAGGTGGCCAGAGTATTGCAGTTTCAGCTTTAGCATCAGTCCTTCCAATGAACACCCAGGATTGATCTCCTTTAGAATGGACTGGTTGGATCTCCTTGCTGGCATTAGTCATCTAAATATTCTAAGCCATCTCTTCTTGTTCTGAAGTAAATGCAGATTCAACCAAACTGACTTTTAAAAATATATGAGTTAAGGACTTTGTACTTTCACACCTCCTTTTTCTTTTGGATTCTTGCCAAAATCTAGATGAGGAAGGATGAATGTAAGAACAAGATCTTTTATATCTACTTCTCCACATATTTGGGGGCTGAAGTTAGCCTGGATTTTTTTCCTTAGAAATTTGGATTACCTAGCTTCTTTATGTACTTTTTGAAAAAGTGTATTTCTCCAAAGCATACTAAATATAAGATAATGCAATATTCAAAGTTGACTTTAGAAGGAGAAAATTAATGACTTTAGAAGGAGAAAATTAAAGTGAGTCTTTAGGATCAGTTATTGAACGTGATAAGAAGTAATAAAACTTGCATTCTTAATGGTGCTGTGATATCTGTTAGAAAATTCTCTACCCACAAATTGTTATCAGAGGCTGTTTTTCCTGTTGGCCTTTTTCTTTGATCTGCCAAATACCATGCACATTGGTTGGAGGCCTCATTTGTTCTATGAACAGAGTAAAGCACCCCGACTTACTGTGAAATCCTGCATAATTCTGTCTGAGAACCTTTGTCTGTTCTAACCCTCACTGCTGAGTTTACCCAAATCCTTTTGGAACTAAAAATGAGATTCTAGCAAAGCAGTCTGAGCTTCTTTGGAGGAAAAGTGATAGAAGATTTTTGGAGCTTTTAAGGCACTTACATTGAGTATATTCTTTCTTCTGTTCCAAGTAACTTAGAAATGCAACATAAAAAAAAAAAAAAAAACCAGGCTATTGTCAGACGCAAACATTATGCCTGTCCTTGAATGCACAGATGGTGCTTACTCTCTTTGATGTGTTACCCATTCTGAGTATGTTAGGAAAACATGACTCCTCTTCCAAGTGCATGCCACTGTTCTTTAATATAACATACTTCAAGCAAGAAAGGGCTATTACAGAACCACCAGATGCTCTTTGCCTTCACGTGAACAGTGGTGTTTTCCTCCATGTGATAACATTTAACCTCTCATATTTTGTTGCATCTTGTCAATTTCAGGCCAGCAGCATTCACCCCTTCTGGATCTTTCGCCTCTAAATCATGCATGATCCTTTCAATCAGAATTCTTTTGATTCAGCTCTGATTCACCTTAATCTTTTATGGGGGCCTGTAAAATGTCACCCATCTTTTGGGGCACAGCAGTCTTTTCCCTTCTACTGCTCCTCCCCAGCCTCACAATTGCTTCAATGTCTGTAACATGAGCTGCTCACTCACCCCCCTGATACCCCTCCCCGGAGATTTTACAGTCTTTATTCACTCTTTAAGAACTATCATTTTCCCCCTTAGCTGGCCTCTGTAATATACTCCTTCCTACAATTGAGTGAGTATTCATTTCTTCTTTCATTGTGCTATTGAAAAATATATGTTGTTTTCCTGGATGGAATGTGATTTTTCTCGTGATTCAACTCAACCTGTAGTAATAATCTCTGCTATTAACCACATTGTTTTTGTTTTCATGGACAAATATACCTTCTGCACCATAAACCTTTAATGAAGTACGTGACCTACATTTCTTCTTTTTTCCTCTTATTTTCTCTTTTTTTCTACATGCTTGCAGCATCCACAGACTTGGTTTATAGCTATAGGTCTGTTGGTGTTTTCTGCCTTCTCTTACTTCCCCTTCTCCACTCCCTGCTATTGGTCAAATCCTGGATTCTCCTGTGCTTTATAAACCTAGCCACACTCACCATCAGCATGATCAGCATCATTGGTTAGACTGATGTTTCTCAGGCCCTGCTGTCTATAACTTAGAATCTGGGTGGCTCTGGAGGCTTGTGACTCTGTCTGGTGCTCTGTGGTCAGACCTCATACCCTCAGTGTGGTCAGATGTGTCCTCCCACCCCACCAATAACGTCTGGGTTCTCACTAATAGTGTTTAGCCTCCACCTCTCCACAGCTTATCGTGATTGCTGTAGCCTCTGAACTTCTGACATTCTTACGATGTGTACTATAGGTCCACAATCTGTTATCTACATTTGTAAAAATGTCTAGGCAGTTAAATTTTTTTAAACTCATTTTGCACCAGAATCTGACCTGAACTGCTGACTCTCAAGAAGCTATACATAATCATCACTTTCTTCACTTAATGGGAATGCTCGTATTTCCATTGCAAAAATATTTATATGCTTGATTATGGAGTTCTATATCAAGCTCTTCAGGAGATGTTTTATAAATACATGGAATAAGTATATATCACCTTTCTAAAAATCTGAAAAATTCTGAATTCTGAAATATGCATGCATGCTTAGTCGCTTCAGTCATGTCCAACTCTTTGTGATCCCATGGATTGTAGCCCACCAGGTTTCTCTGTCAATGAGACTCACCAGGCAATACTAGAGTGGGTTGCCATGCCCACCTCCAGGGGATCTTCCTGACCCAGGGATTGAACCCGAGTCTCTGCCTCTCCAGCATTTCAGGCAGATTCTTTACCACTGAGCCACCTGGGAACCCCCAGTCAAAAATATATCCATCCCTAAAATGTTCAGTTAAGAAACTGACCCAGTAGTGATTTGAGGTTATAATCAGATCAGATGGTTTTATATCTAAAGCATGGTAAGCACTGTGATAAAAGAGAAAAAGTAGAAAAATAAGACAGGTTTCCCACTTTTACTTAGTTTGCATTCAAACTGCCTTGCTTTGTTGTTTAACCATTTGGAAGACACATGAAACAAGGTTGTAAATTCCTTGGGCAGGGGAACAGATAAGTTCTTTGGCATCCCAATTGGCAGAAAAATATCAATAACCTCAGATATGCAGATGACACCACCCTTATGGCAGAAAGCAAAGAAGAACTAAAGAGCCTCTTGATGAAAGTGAAAGAGGAGAGTGAAAAAGTTGGCTTAAAACTCAACATTCAAAAAACTAAGATCATCACATCCAGTCCCATCACTTCATGGCAAATAGATGGGGAAACAATAGAAACAGTGTCAGACTTTATTTTGGGGGGCTCCAAAATCACCACAGATGATGGCTGCAGCCATGAAATTAAAAGACGCTTGCTCCTTGGAAGAAAAGCTATGACCAACCTAGACAACATATTAAAAAGCAGAGACATTACTTTGCCAACAAAGGTCTGTCTAGTCAAGGCAGTGGTTTTTCTGGTAGTCATGTATGGATGTGGGAGTTGAACTATAAAGAAAGCTGAGTGCTCAAGAATTGATGTTTTTGAACTGTGGTGTTGGAGAAGACTCTTGAGAGTCCCTTGGACTTCAAGGAGATCCAACCAGTCCATCCTAAAGGAAATCAGTCCTGAATATTCATTGGAAGGACTGATGCTGAAGCTGAAACACCAATACTTTGGCCACCTGGTGTGAAGAACTGACTCATTTGAAAAGACCCTAATGCTGGGAAAGATTGAAGGCAGGAGGAGAAGGGGAGGACAGAAGATGAGATGGTTGGATGGCATCACTGACTCAATGGACATGAGTTTGAGTAGGCTCCAGGAATTGGTGATGGGCAGGGAAGCCTAGTGTGCTGCAGTCCATGGGATCACAAAGAGTCAAACACGACTGAGTGCCTGAACTGAACTGAACTGATTTGCAGAATATTGCTAATGATGAGGGTATTTTAGTACAGACTATTGATTTCCAGGCCATTTAAAGAAGACTGAAGTTTACCTCTGTAGAGATCAGTTCTCATAAGCAGTAGAATCAAAACTTCCAGCAGCTCTGGGCTACTTAGGTATCCGTAACATGATGGCACTTCTCAGGAGCCTTGTGTCTGAACTAACTGCCCAGAACCAAGGAAAAAGCTGCTGCTGCTTCAGTGGCCCCTGCTGATGACTCCCAAGGAGGCCTCTCCAGGTAGGATCCATTCCGGCCAGGGGCACCCACAGCCTATGTCCATTCCAGCTTGGGCACAGATTGGATAACTCTGTCACTTTAAATGCCATGAGTATGAAATTAATTTGAATATCTTTTGAATTGATATTTTAAAAATTCTACTTCTGCTCTTTCCCCCAAAAGTTCACCTTTAGTTCTTTGTTTCAAATAATGGAAGCGATCATGTCCTAACAGACAACTCCTTTCACTATCCGTGAAGGAATGTCAGTTGAAGTGGCACTTACAACAAATCCTGACTTGGTGGATGACCTGTTATTTGTAGTTGTTAGCCTGTTCTAGAGGCTAACAGAAAATACTTAGGCTTTGTTTGGCCATTTAAATCATGCGTGCATGAAGACACAATACTATGTCAACTGTTGTTTAACTGCTAGTAAGGAGTGTTGGGCTCCAAAATCACTGCAGATGCTGATTGCAGCCATGAAATTAAAAGACGCTTACTCCTTGGAAGGAAAGTTATGACCAACCTTGATAATATATTAAAAAGCAGAGACATTACTTTGCCAACAAAGGTCCGTCTAGTCAAGGCTATGCTTTTTCCCGTGGTCATGTATGGATGTGAGAGTTGGACTGTGAAGAAAGCTGATTGCTGAAGAACTGATGCTTTTGAACTGTGGTGTTGGAGAAGACTCTTGAGAGCCCCTTGTACCGCAAGGAGATCCAACCAGTCCATTCTAAGGGAGATCGATCCTGGGTGTTCATTGGAAGGACTGATGCTAAAGCTGAAACTCCAATACTTTGGCCACCTCATGCGACGAGTTGACTCACTGGAAAAGACTCTGATGCTGGGAAAGGTTGGGGGCGGGAGGAGAAGGGGATGACAGAGAATGAGATGGCTGGATGGCATCACCGACTCTGTGGACATGAGTTTGAGTGAACTCCGGGAGTTGGTGATGGACAGGGAGGCCTGGCGTGCTGTGATTCATGGGGTCGCGGAGAGTCGGACACGACTGAGCGACTGAACTGAACTGAACTGAAGGAGTGTTTGGGCTTCCCCAGTGGCTCAGATGCTAAAAAATCCACCTGCAATGCTGGACACTTGGGTTCAATCCCTGGGTTGGGAAGATCCACTGGAGAAGGGCATGGCGACCCACTGCAGTATTCTTGCCCAGAGAATGCCCATGGACAGAGGAGCCAGTGGGCTACTGTCCATGGGATCGCAAGGAGTCAGACATGACTGAGCGACTAAGCACAGCACAGCACAAGCAGTGTTTCTTGCCTGATAAAGAAAGGCATCTCTTAAAAGCGTATCTTAAACACTCAGTTCTGACTCCAGGGTAGATTGAAGGTGTGCAAAAGATCCTTGACTCGCTTTATGAACTAAGCAACCTTATCTCCTCCAGAAGGATCCTCCTCCTCGTGTCATTTCTACGGCACCCTCCTCCGTGAACCGCTGGTGCTGTGACTCTGCCGCTACACTGACAGTCCTGGTTGTGCTTAACCCAGGAGCTGGATCCCAGCTCAGGGAATCTTTGTGCAGGTTGCTCAACACATTAGTGCCTGGAGGCAAAGAAATGCCAAGCTAGGATTATAGCTGCTTCTCTGTTTCAAACAAAACTGCCTGCTTTGGGCCTTATATTTACACAATTGATGTCCCTGAAGGTTAATATTAGCTTTCCATAGCAGGTGATTTCTCTTCTGTCTTGGCCTTCTTTACTATTATTAGGTTATTTTCCTTTAGAAGAAGAAACAGTGTATATTACCTATATATCTTTTTTTTTTTCTTTTCAGGAAAATCACAATTCTTAATCAAGTGTAAGACCCCAAAGAAAAAATACATGTAACTATTAACTAAATATATTCACAGATCCTTTAGATTGTTCATAGGACAGTAATCTTTTAGTGAACAGATAAAGACTTATTTATAGTTCATTTTCTTACTTTTTATTACTCACTGGAAAAGAGTCTGATGCTGGAAAGGATTGGGGGCAGGAGGAGAAGGGGACGACAGAGAATGAGATGGCTGGATGGCATCACCAACTCGATGGACGTGAGTTTGAGTGAACTCCGGGATTTGGTGATGGACAGGGAGGCCTGGCGTGCTGCGATTCATGGGGTCGCAAAGAGTCGGACACGCCTGAGCGACTGAACTGAACTGAATAGAATTGTAGATTATTGGTAAGGGAAATGATTCCTATATTATTCTCACCTTTTGTCAGGAAGCAATATAAGAGTAGTGGTACTCTACATTTAATGTATTATGTTTTGTTTCACAATCTAAAATATGTTTGGTGTTAAAGATTTTTAGGAGGCTCTTTTTACTTTTTTAAATCTTTTTTAAGCTAGGAATAGCATAACATTAACCACAGAAAAGTTCTTATTAGAGTGTCTTTTTTTCCAGTGCCATGAGTTCAGGAATGATGAATTAAATGTAAGACTTGGGAAGGCCCATATTAATAGTTTCTTGAGAGGAATTAGAATTTGGTTTGTCAAGATAATATTTCTGTACATAGTGACTTGGAGTACAGTACTGTGCGTGATAGAGGAGGTAGTTAACCCCTTCTTTGAGGGCGTTTGGGTGCATAGATGAATGTGTATCAGTAGCTCTGGATTGAAGGTTTACCCCGTGGGCAAATTTGGAGATAAAGTGGTATGCCTGAATAATTGGTACAGCATTAAGGCAAAGGGTTGAAGAGCAAAGATGCCCACTGTGACAAGGACAGCATAGCAGTCTGGTGTGAGAAAGTGCAGGTATTTATTAGTTATGTAAGTCACCACATATGAATGCATAATCATTTGATTTGTATCCTTCAATGAGTAGCATTAATGATGGGGGAGGACATCTTAGTATTGTATGTGAATGTATTGTTTGTCTGAAAATAATTTTCCATCATCTTTATCATCTATCTGCCTTAATTAGGTATTTGGCTTTGCATACATATTACAATTTAGGTGAAGTATCACTTTCGTGTGTAGTTTAAGGTAAGGATTATTAAGTAAGACTACAGTGAAGGCAAGAAATTTCATTAAAATGTGTCATATCAGATTTTACTTTGAAAAATTAAAATCTAGAATGTATACTCAGTAAAAGTAATGCATTTGTTTACCAATGATAAGAAGGAACACCGTCTTCCTTTTGGATAAGACAATGTTTTCAACAACTGCTAGGCTGTTAAATAATTCTGTGGGGACTTAAGAAAAACCCAAAGCTACCTTGTGGGATAAGTCATCTAATATTCTCTCTTATAAAAAGCCTCATAATTTAAGTCTGCATTTGAAAAGTTTGCCATGAGGATGTTCTGTAGGCGTTTCTACTTGTAATTGCCTCATTGCAATCTTTAACATTATAAATTAAGGGCCTGGACATTTCATTTTAAGGCACTTACCATATCACTGAAGGGTAGAAACCATAAATCAGGAGGGAAAATGCTTTTAAGTTAATTTCATAAAGTATTATCCACAGCAAATGACCATTATATGTTCAGCCCTGGGCTGGGGCAGATGAAAATTTGGGACTCTGAGAGTCCTAGCTTGCTCGGGAAAAGCCCTGCCTTTCTTTTTCCTCAACTGAGGCTGAAGACCAAGCAGGAAGTAAAGTAACTTAAGCCATTGTTTCTATTTGACCATTTCAGATGAAGATGACTCAGCAGGTGGCAACCAGTCCTTCCCCTCAGTTTTATGCCCTCTCCTCTTTCAAATGCCCATTGTATTCTTTCTTCCCTTTGGGTCCTCTTCTATAGGCAAATTAGGAAGAGACTGGATATACTCATAAGAGGAAGGTAGGCAACTTTGTGTGACGGTTTAAGACACAGACTGAACTTGAATCTTAGCTCTTTGAACTTGGGAACATTGCTTTAACTCTCTGAGCCTCAGTTTCCTCCTCTCCATTATAGGAACGGTGATAAAATTCACCTTTAGGAGATGTACGTATAAGAATATGAGGACATTCAAAACTTACTGTACAATACTTGCCTTAAGGGGCGAGGAGTAGGGGAAATACTTGTCAATCCTTAAGTTACACTTGTTCTTTTTAGTATGCAGAGCCTTTTTATCTTCCGTTTACTATAGACTCTCTCCTCCAGTCTGTTTTTATAAAATTTCTGAGTACTAAGGATCTAGAACCTTTTTTCATGGTGTTCACACTTTTTTTGAACCAGTTCAGACCTGCTGCTGCTAAGTCGCTTCAGTCATGTCCAACTCTGTGCAACCCCACAGACGGAAGCCCTCCAGGCTCCTCCATCCCTGGGATTCTCCAGGCAAGAACACTGGAGTGGATTGCCATTTCTTTCTCCAAAGTTCAGACCTAACTGTGCCCTGTTTTTGTAGTTGGGAATTTAGACCCAAGGTTTCTAGTCCAGGCACAGGTTTCTCAACATACTCTAGCACCCAAGACTTTTGTAGGGACCGCTGACTGAAAGTGGGAGTCAGAACAGATCCTGTGTATGGATAATACACCCGCAAGTGTTGAGCATCTACTTGTGAGCATCATGTAAGATTTGGGGGAAACCGCCCAGTCACCTTCTTAGAGCGTTAACAGGGAAGGATTTATACAATGGAGTTCATGGACAGAACATAGAAATGAACCTTACTCTCCCAATAATTAGCAAAGAGGAGTTATAAGCAAATAAAATATCAAGTCTTAGGGAATAAGATCCCAAAAATCTTTATGCATTTAATCTGTATAATCTGCATCGATCGTAATTGATTCTAGACACTAGAAACCTAAGAATTAACTAAAAATTAGTGAAAACAATTTCTCAATTTAAAAGGAAAAGGTTGATTAATAATATAGCACCCCTTTGACATTCACCAAGGAAACATCCACAGGCTTCTGAGAAACCCTACTTTCTTAAGTATCTTTTATAGAATTCGTAAATGATTTGAAAATAACAGACACAGCTTAGCAGTTGCTGAGCTCATTAACTAGCTAAATAACTATTCCAGAACACAGATCTCCTCAGTCTGTATTCAAATTTGTTTCTCAACAAAGTTAAAAATTACAACCTGTCATAACCTTGAAAAATTCACTCATGAATGGTTAAAACCAGCAGTGTTAAATCTGTAAATGCCAGAGATCTACTATACTAATAAGAGACATTCATGTGAATAGCTTGGGCAATTATTGCAGAGAACAGTAATAATTATATATCTCATTAAACAAGTGCCCAACTAATGTCGTAGTAAATTTTGCTTGATTAGAACACAGTCTTTATAGTTGCTCATACAACATAGCTAGCCACTCTCACAACTATTAATAAAAGTGAAAGGGAAAATTGACTTTTGGTTCACAGTCGTGGTTTAGAGAGGTACTTGATAGGAAAGTAATATCCTCCATGCCTTGAGGAATCCATACTTAGTGAATTATGTATGATAACCATTTCTTCGTGTATTATTCCTTTAGTGTGGTAAAATCATATCTGTGGGTTAGGAACTCAGTCACTAAAACACAAATAAGCAATTGAATATTATAGTCGAGAAACTCCTGCATCAAGGATGATCTGGTATGAAGTATTTATTGAGAATTTACTATGTTTTTGTATCACACCAGATTCCAGACTGTCAGTGAATTCCCATTCTAATTCCCTCCGTGTGCATACTCCTGCAAAACTGAATGACTGTGATAAAATGGAAAGGCATAGTTTTTTTTTAAACCAACTTTATTGAGATATAATTGACATAATACTTGACGCATTTTAAGTGTACAGTTTGATAAGCTTTGCCAAATGTATACATTCATGTACACTAATCAAGAACATTTCTATCACCTGAAAAACTTCTCAAACATACCCTGCACCACACCTAATGTGATTTCTAACACAGAATAGTAGTTACATTTTTTATGAAGAATTTCACAGAGGGAGGAAGACAGCATGCTTTTTTATGTCTAACTCCTTTAGCATATTTTTAAGATTCATGTAGCATAAATAAATGTCCTTTCATTGCTGAGTAGTACTCCTCATTTTACGAATACACCACAATTTGTTTAGGATTCAACTGTAGAGGGCTGTTTTCATTTAAGGTTTTGGGATGAAAGGAATAAAAACTTTTTTTTTTTGTAATACCTTTTCCTAGTTTTGTTATGATGCTGGGAAAGGTTGGGGGCAGGAGGAGAAGGGGACGACAGAGAATGAGATGGCTGGATGGCATCACCGACTCTGTGGACATGAGTTTGAGTGAACTCTGGGAGTTGGTGATGGACAGGGAGGCCTGGCATGCTGTGATTCATGGGGTCGCAGAGAGTCGGACACGACTGAGCGACTGAACTGTACTGAACTGACTGAATTTCATAAAAGTAGTTACAAAATGTTCTCTTTTCTCTCATTTGCATAAAGAATTTATGAGTAGTATAAATATTTTAAACGTTTGGTGGAATTTACTAGTGATCCAATTAGGGCTGTGGAAAGAAGGATTTTGTGTCTTTCAAGACATTTCAGTTGGAATCATGACAGTTTATTAATAAATTCATTACTCATGCATTCTTCACGTAATCTTTACTCTGAGATTCTCTGGTTTTATAAAAATAGTACATATGAAAATATTTGGTTATGTTTGGTGTACTATAGGTGGTGGTATAAAGTTACCCAAAGAAGTGATGTGGAAGCTTAACAGATGCTTGAATTGGGAAGGAAGCAATGGAGGAGAGACTAGGTATTACATACCAGGTATGAAGTTGTGGAGTGCTTAGTTTATCAGTCCATTTCAGTTCAGTACGTCAGTCGTGTCTGAAATTTTTCAACCCCATGGACTCCAGCACGCCAGGCCTCCCTGTCCATCACCAACTCCTGGAGTGTACCCATACTCATGTCCATGAGTCAGTGATGCCATCCAACCATCTCATCCTCTGTGATCCCCTTCTCCTGCCTTCAGTCTTTCCCAGCATCACGGTCCTTTCCAATGAGGCAGTTCTTCATATCAGGTGGCCAAAGTATTGGAGCTTCAGCTTCACCATCAGTCCTTCCAATGAACACTCAGAATTGATCTCCTTTAGGATGGACTGGTTGGATCTCCTTGCAGTCCAAGGGACTCTCAAGAGTCTTCTCCAACGCCAGAGTTCAAAAGCATCAATTCTTCAGCGCTCAGCTTTCTTTATAGGCCAACTCTCACATCCATACATGACTACTGGAAAAACCATAGCCTGAACTAGACTGACCTTTGTTAGCAAAGTAATGTCTCTGCTTTTCAATATGCTGTCTAGGTTGGTCATAACTTTCCTTCCAAGGAGTAAGCATCTTTTAATTTCATGGTTTGCAGTCACCATCTGCAGTGATTTTGGAGCACCAAAAAATAAAGTCAGCCTCTATTTCCACTGTTTCGCCCATCTATTTGCCATGAAGTGATGGGACCTGATGCCATGATCTTAGTTTCCTGAATGTTGAGCTTCAAGCCAACTTTTTCACTCTCCTCTTTCACTTTCATCAAGAGGCTCTTTAGTTCTTTGCTTTCTGCCATAAGGATGATGTCATCTGCATATCTGAGGTTACTGATATTTCTCCCAGCAATCTTGATTCCAGCTTTGCTTCACCTGCCCAGTGTTTTCTCATGATGCATATCTCATGCATATAAGTTAAATAAGCAGACTGACAATATACAGCCTTGATGTACTCCTTTTCCTATTTGGAACCAGTCTGTTGTTCAGTGTCCAGTTCTAACTGTTGCTTCCTGACCTGCTTGCAGATTTCTTCGGAGGCAGGTCAGGTGTCCTGGTATTCCCATCTCTTTCAGAATATTCCACAGTGTGTTGTGATCCACACAGTCAAAGGCTTGGCATAGTCAATAAAGCAGAAGTAGATGTTTTTCTGGAACTCTTTTGCTTTTTCAGTGATCCAGCAGATGTTGGCAGCTTGACCTCTGGTTCCTCTGCCTTTTCTAAAACCAGCTTGAACATCTGGAAGTTCATGGTTCACATTTTGTTGAAGCCTGGCTTGGAGAATTTTGAGCATTAACTTTACTAGCGTGTGAGATGAGTGCAATTGTGTGGTAGTTTGAACATTCTTTGGCATTGCCTTTCTTTGGGATTGGAATGAAGACTGACCTTTTGCAGTCCTGTGGCCATTGCTGTGTTTTCCAAATTTGCTGGCATATTGAGTGCATCACTTTCACAGCATCATCTTTTATGATTTGAAATAGCTCAACTGGAATTCCATCATCTCCACTAGCTTTGTTTGCAGTGATGCTTTCTAAGGCCCACTTGACTTCACATTCCAGTATGTCTGGCTCTAGGTGAGCGATCACAGCACTGTGATTATCTGGGTCATGAAGATCTTTTTGGTACAGTTCTTCTGTGTATTCTTGCCACCTCTTCTTAATATCTTCTGCTTCTGTTAGGTAAATACCATTTCTGTCCTTTATTGAGGCCATCTTTGCGTGAAATGTTCCCTTGTTATCTCTAATTTTCTTGAAGAGATCTCTAGTCATTCACATTTTGTTGTTTTCCTCTATTTCTTTGCATTGAGGAATTCTTTCTTATCTCTCCTTGCTATTCTTTGGAACTCTGAATTCACATGGGTATATCTTTCCTTTTCTCCTTTGTTTTTCACGTCTCTTCTTTTCACAGCTATCTGTAAGGCCTCCTCAGACTGCCATTTTGCTTTTTTGCATTTCTTTTTCCTGGGTATTGTCTTGCTCCCTGTCTCCTGTACAATGTCAGGAACCTCCATCCATAGTTCATCAGGCACTCTGTCTATCAGATCTAGTCCCTTAAATCTCTTTCCCACTTCACTGTATAATCATAAGGGATTTGATTTAGGTCATACCTGAATGGTCTAGTGGTTTTCCCTCCTTTCTTCAATTTAAGTCTGAATTTCACAATACGGAGTTCATGATCTGAGCCATAGTCAGCTCCCGGTCTTGTTTTTGCTTACTGTATAGAGCTTCTCCATATTTGGCTGCCATCATAGTCAGCAAAAGAGTCTGAAATGCAGTACTTGGATGTAATCTAAAAAACGACAAATTGATCTCTGTTCATTTCCAAGGCAAACCATTCAATATCACAGTAATCCAAGTCTATGCCCTGACGAATAATGCTGAAGAAGCTGAAGTTGAATGGTTCTGTGAAGACCTACAAGACCTTTTAGAGCTAACACCCCAAAAATATATACTTTTCATTATAGGGGACTGGAATGCAAAAGTAGGAAGTCACAAAACACCTGGAGTAACAGGCAAATTTGGCCTGGGAGTACAGTTGAAGTAGGACAAAGCTCATAGAGTTTTGCCAAGAGAACACACTGATCATAGCTTAGTTTATATTCCCTTATAATCTTAGGAACCGAGAAAGAATGGGTGGTCCTTCAGCAGGTAGTGAGTTTTTGGTATCTTGTTAAGCTGAAGTTTCAAGAGGTATATGCCCTTTTAGAATTTAAGATATTGAAGTTTTAATAGATATTATCTTTTCATTTATCTCTTAAGATGGCAGATGCTTGAACATATTGTCATGCCAAGAGGTAGGAATCCATGGCACATAAGAGTGAGAGAGTGAAAAATAAGAGAACGATAGGGAAGTTCTTATAGATGTGGGAGTGATCTGCAGCAATTTTCTCTAGGCTTAAGAAGATTGTGGATGAGGTGGATAGATGTCAGTTGGGGCTAGAAATTGGAGGGAACATGTTAGAGAAACATTTGGGAAGGTAAGAGAATGTGTGCAAAAAATAATGTTTAAAGTTTATAAATTACAGTGAAAGAGTGTGAGCAAAAGGAAGACATGGAAGGAAGTACAAGAGCATTTTGAGGATGAAATTATGATACGAGAGAAGACCAAAAGGATTCTAATTTGGTAGGGGAATAATGGTTTCAACTGGAATTCTAGTTTGTGATTTTTCCACTGCCAGAGTAAGCAGAGTGTCCAGTGTGATTGTAGACTTGTTGACAATAGGAACTTGAAATCTTGATTCTGTTTATCACTGTAAATAAATTTTAGTAACTCTAAAAGCTCATTTATGGGGTTTTAAAGTCTTGAACCGTGAACTTCCAGATGTTCAAGCAGGTTTTAGAAAACGCAGAGGAACCAGAGATAAAATTGCCAACATCCGCTGGATCATGGAGAAAGCAAGAGAGTTCCAGAAAAACATCTATTTCTGCTTCATTGACTATGCCAAAGCTTTTGACTGTGTGGATCACAGTAAACTGTGGAACATTCTGAAAGAGATGGAAATACCAGACCACCTGACCTGCCTCTTGAGAAACCTGTATGCAGGTCAGGAAGCAACAGTTAGAACTGGACATGGAACAACAGACTGGTTCCAAATAGGAAAAGGAGTGCGTCAAGGTTGTATATTGTCACCTTGCTTATTTAACTTATATGCAGAGTACATCATGAGGAACGCTGGGCTGGAAGAAGCACAAGCTGGAATCAAGATTGCCGGGAGAAATATCAATAATCTCAGATGTGCAGATGACACCACCCTTATGGCAGAAAGTGAAGAGGAACTCACAAGCCTCTTGATGGAGGTGAAAGAGGAGAGTGAAAAGTTGGCTTGAAGCTGAACATTCAGAAAACAAAGATCATGGCATCTGGTCCCATCACTTCATGGGAAATAGATGGGGAAACAGTGGAAACAGTGTCAGACTTTATTTTTTTGGGCTCCGAAATCACTGCAGATGCTGATTGCAGCCATGAAATTAAAAGACGCTTACCCCTTGGAAGGAAAGTTATGACCAACCTTGATAGTATATTAAAAAGCAGAGACATTACTTTGCCAACAAAGGTCCATCTAGTCAAGGCTATGGTTTTTCCCGTGGTCATGTATGGATGTGAGAGTTGGACTGTGAAGAAAGCCGATCGCCGAAGAATTGATGCTTTTGAACTGTGGTGCTGGAGAAGACTCTTGAGAGTCCCTTGGACTGCAAGGAGATCCAACAAGTCCATTCTAAAGGAGTCAATCCTGGGTGTTCATTGGAAGGACTGATGCTAGGGCTGAAACTCCAATACTTTGGCCACCTCATGCGACGAGTTGACTCACTGGAAAAGACTCTGATGCTGGGAGGGATTGGGGGCGGGAGGAGACGGGGATAACAGAGAATGAGATGGCTGGATGGCATCACCGGCTCGATGGACATGAGTTTGAGTGAACTCCAGGAATTGGTGATGGACAGGGAGGCCTGGCGTGCTGTGATTCATGGTGTCGCAAAGAGTTGGACATGACTGAGCAACTGAACTAAACTGAAAGTCTTATCTGCACAGAAAGAATAAAATATAACACATAGTAACATGTGGAGGTTTATTTGTTGAGTCAGAGAAAGTAAAAATATTCATTATGATGATACATAATAAAATTTGAAAACTAGTTTGTTAGTACCTTGGAAGACAGGAATGAAAATCTACATAACTTTAGTGAATCAGGAAAGTAAGTATGGGTTGTAGCTCAATAGAAATTGTTACAAGATAGTACATGTAAAGTAGGGAAATCTAAATATGTTTTAGAGATTCAGACTCACTCTAGGCTTTCTGGGAAAAAAACATGAGAATAATAATATATACCATGTATCTACCAATTAAAGTATCATAGGTTAATTCAGTTTACATATACCAAGCACCAGTCATATGTGAGGTATCATGTAAGACACTTTTCTATATATTCTTATGATTGAATTTTTTAGAAAGATATGTAACATTTGGAGTAGTTATGGACTAGCAGAAAGAGGGCATATTTATCAGCCACTATAAAATTAAGTTCCTTAGGTATCTGGTCAGAAGCCATTGCGAGGGCAGGCATCCATAGTCTTGGTCCCTAATGCAGGGCCATCCCTAGGACGTGTAGGACTTCTGTCTGTGTAAGGAATTTGACTATTGTATTACAAAATTCATGGACTCATGTGAGGTATAATGATTTATTGATAGAGAATTGCAATATTGGATAGAGAATAAGAACTTAACATTTGTTGATTGTCCAGTCAGTGAAGGTGAAGACTGCTAGTGGTGTCCAGGCACCATTTCTCCTGCTCTGTCCTAGGAACTCTCTTTTCTTGTCCAATATTTTCAAGTGTACTTGCTGATTTTATATCTCAGGCCATGAGTAAAGGGTAGCAATGCTGTTATTGCTCATAAAGCCATGTGTGTCTGTGTATTAGTCACTTAGTCATGCCTGATTCTTTGCAACCCCATGGACTGTAGCCTGCCAGGCTTCTCTGTCCATGGAATTCTACAGGCAAGAATACTGGAATGGGTTGCCATTTCCTTCAGGGGATCTTCCTGACCCAGGGATCGAACCCAGGTCTCCTGCAAAATAGGCAGTTTATTTACTGTCTGAGCCACCCATAAAGCCATGGCTCATCTAAAACAGCCAAGAAACAAAAAAAATTGCTAATTTTAATTTTAGGTGTTTTTTTTTTCTGAGTCTATTTTTCTTGGACCAGGATCAACTATGTAATTTGTAGTCTCAGTGCAAAGCAAAATGCAGGGACCTTTGTTTAAAAAACAAGATTTTCAGTATGGAGATTGGGTTCCTATATGGATGTAAGAGGTTTGGCCTCACTGAAGCGTGTCCTTATGTCCTCCTGCCACCCGCCAGATACTCTGTGGTGTGGAGGGCATGCACTCCTGACCCCAGGCTTCCCTGTACCAGCACTCAGGCCCCTGCCAGGGCAGAGGACAGCAGCAGTCATTGGACAGGGGAAGGGAGGGGAAACTGGGAGGGTCGGGGGATAGCAGCCAAGAAATCATAGACAAACAGGAGGCAGGACACCCTTGGGCTGAAGTTCTAGGTCCCTGAAGCATGTGCTGTTTTCATTTTGGCCATGTACAAACCACAAATTCATAATAAAGTCATTAAGCAATCTAAGGTGGCAACCATGGAACATTGAACCCCAAAGTGGGACCTTTCTGAGCACAAGGCCCCATGTGATTGGTCCATGGAACAGGCCTTGCCTTGAATTTTTACCATTGTGTACTGTCACTATCAACTGATCATGCCAAAAGGACCCCAGAATCATGCAGAATGTGACGGGGGGACAAATTTGTCACAGATAACTTATGCTTTGGATAACATGGCATTTGACAGAGAATATCAAGAATTGATAGTTCATATTTCAGTGAAGTTATTAGTTAACTGTTGACTTATTATTATGACAGACCCACAGGCTAGGGTATGGGTTTGGAAGAGGATGGCCAGGAAAGGCTCACTAGGGTTGAAAGATAAAAACATTAGGAACTAAAAAACAGATCATGATGTCTGCTATAATAGAGGTATAAATAAGAATAAGAACAGCAGGAAAAGTAGGAGTAAATAAATTAACTTTGATGGGTACTGCAGAAAAAGCCTTTTAGGAAAAAAAAATTGACTTTAGTCTGGCCAAGATTGGTAGTATTTCAAGTGCCAGAGGCTAAGTGGCAGACATTCCAGACTAAAAGGACAGCATAAGCAAAGACAGGGAAATGAAGAACGTGCTGATAAATGTGCCCACATGCTGGGATTTTCAGGCATTCTTTTATTTCAGTTCTTGAACATCTATTTTCCAGGCGCAAGCAGGGGTTATAAGAATATAGGTTTAGGAATCAGACAAAGTGTCCACCACTTACAAGCTGTGTGACCAGAGACACCTTACTTAACCACTCTGAGCCTCCGTTTTAGTCATCTGTAAAATAAAGACCTGGGTTTTACAGAACTATTATAAAAATTAAATGAGGTAATGTCTGTAAATACTCCAACCAGTACTCTCAGTCCAGTGAAGGAGGAAGCAAATAGATGTGATTACACATGCTGTGAAAATACAGAAAGGAAACTGACTCTCTCTGCCTAAGGGTTTTGTGCTCTGCTTCCTGAAAGAGATGATATTTGAACTTGGGGCTGAAGGGTAAGTATGTGTTTATAAGCCAAGGGGAAGCTGAGAAACATTCTCTCAGGCTGAGGTTTAGAAATGATGAATCCCTTTTATGAGCTGTTTGGGGTTGGGAGACAAGGAGTAGCGAGAGGAAGAGAATGCAGACCATATATACATCTATAAATAAAAACAGAATTACCTTTCATTACCACCCCAAACCCCTTTTAGCTGATTCAAAATATCAGACTCTTCCACCAAGAAGAGGCAAGAGCCCTTCTGTGCTGAGTGCTCCCTTGAGTAAGATGCAAACCAGTTTGCATGAGAGCTTCTGGAGATGTTCTGTGCATTTTCTTCCTCCCCAAGAAGGCTGGAACTGAAAGAGAGACAACACTCAGGAAATGCCGTTGCTCTTCCCATCCTCACATGAAACGGTTTGCTTCATTGGCAGACATTTAATAAGACACGATTGGCTCTTTTAAAAATAGGAGTCTTGGTGGTCTTGGTTGATCTGTTTTATCATGTGCTTTGTGCTTTAAAGTGCATGCCTTTTTCTGTCTTCTCCCTCCAGACTGAACACTTGCCTCTGCAGACTCAGTTCAAAGAAAGAGAGACTGGGAGTGTCCAGCGCCCTGTAAGTAACGTGATCCTCTAACGGGGTCAGCCCAGGTGGAGCCAGTGACCACCATGTTTATTAAAAGATCATTTTATTTCCATGCAATTTCATTTTCTTCACCTCTGCTATCTGAGCACCTGTAGTGTGATTTTGTAAAGTTCTTGAGCTGGTTTATTCCTCTTATAAGTAATCAAGTTATATGAAACCGATAACCTGACAGAGGATCAGTACCAGAGACAACACAGAGCACCAGGGACGTTCATTTATGGTGTCAGCTGGGACCCAGAGTCAAGCAAGGAGGAAAGGTCAAGACAAGAGGCTGTTTTTTGAAAACATTTCTTGTTCTCAGCCATGTTGGGCATACAGTCAGATATTACCTATGCATTTCACTGTGTCTCTCCCCTGATTCCCCAGTTCTGAATCCTGAGGCTCCTTTTGGTTTGGTTTTGATTATTTGATTTAAATCTCTGTATTACCTCATGCACAGATTCCAAGCTTGAGCCTTGCTGAGAGACTCCTGCAGTTAACAACTTTGTTTTTCTCCAGTTTTACCTTAACCGATACCAGTTCCAAATTTCGAAGCCTGAAACTGACCACAGTCCCCATTAGTCACAGTTCTCTGTTTAGGAGATGCCATCACTCTTAGGTATTATAAGCAACAAGTGACTAGAAAATGATAAGCTGTTGAACTTCACCTTGCCATTCAATAAATAGCTTGTGTGTAATGAATTCTGTGCTTGCCCGTTTTCACCCAAGAGTTGGAAAAAATGCAAACAGCTGCTCAACTAATGTAAGCAATGTTTGAATTTTTAGAATGGACTGAATAGCAGGAGATTCGACTGTGAAGATGAGAATCCAGTGGGGGAGGACGGGACTCAGCAGATATACCCCCTGTATGATCAGATGCGCTACCAAGACGGGAGCCCTGGCAGACACCATCCATATAGCGACCTGGAGGGAGTCTACATCAACCCGCGGGAACATTATGTGTGAAGGTCCTCTTTCTCCAGTGCTGTTTTAACAAATGTTTATTCTTAGATTGGGAGGAGAGAAAATAAGGCCAATAATTATGATTTTATTCTCTCTTATATAAAGCAATCCCAATCTAAGAATATCGGAAGTTGTGATGAATGACTTGGTGCCAAGAGCGAATTTCTTTCTTTCATTAAGAGTTTCTTAGCCACCAGCTGTGTTTGTGAACTTGACTCTAGCTTTGTGTGTTTCTGTGATGATGGCGTTTAACTACTAACATTTGGCCTACAATGGCATGTTCATTTAAAAGTAGAGCATCTGCCTGGGATGACAGCAGTGATTCTCCAGAAGAAAGGCCCCAGCTGGGAATATTAACCTCACTGGGTCTCAGGCAGACCAGTCTGTTCATTTGTAATTCAAACAGGCAGAAAAAGGATCTCACAATCCATCTCACTAATTATTTCATGGAATTTGGGCTTCCCTGACTTGTTTAGTACAGTTAACAATACCTGCTTACAAACAAGAGGCTAAGAGGCATACTTTATTGTTTATCCCAACAACATAACAAAAGGCAGTTTAAACCTTCAGGTCTGTTGGTTGCTTTTATACTCTTGTGATATTGTACTATGTGTTCCTTCTTATCATCTCAGGATCACCAGGGTCCTAAGGGATGCATATTTCTTGGCATCATCGACCTAGTCTTGATGAACTGTGTGCTAACCAAGGTTCTTCTCTTACTCGGTCATTGTTCCCACAGTTCTGTTCTTTGCAGTCCAGATTAGCCTATTTCCCACCTGTTAAAATCTAAAAGCCCTTTCTAAATGGTGGACAGCCTTGAGCCTTTTCTCTCTTTTCTGTGGTATTGTATATGACAGGCTCAGCTTTCACTACTGAAATTTCTTTCAAACTAATCCTGTCCACACAGGCTTCAGCTACCCTTTGCATTCTTCAGCCTTCTTATTGGCCGTGTTTTATCTACCTCAGGAAAAAAAAAAAAAGCCTGATGGAAAAAGCACCATGCAATAATCCTTGCTCTTAAAAGCCAGGTCAAAAATTTGCAAACCTAAAAAAAAAAAAAAAAGCCCCATTAATATGGCCTGTGTGCTAAACCCACATGTCGTCCTTGATCCTTCCTCCCTATCTTTACCTGGTCAATAATAAGAGTAAGGAGATGCTAACAGCAGATGTTATAGTGACTGGCTTACTAGTGTTTCCTGCAGCATCTTGGTGCCTGCCAGTGTCTGTCTGGAATTTTCTCACTTCCCTTTGCCAACTTCTCACTGAGCTTTGAAGGTAGCAATTATAATGGGGTGAGCAGAGTGGGGAGCATAGGTACACGTGCAAGTGTCAGTCTCCCGTCCTCACATCTTAGACAAGCATTGCTTTACTGTGTGTTCTGGAAGCTCATGGGTCTGTCACAGATAGGAAAACACTGCACACTTGTCATATATTAGGAAAGAGTGACATAAGCACTGAAATCAAATAGTACACATTTCCAACCTAAGCTTCAAGGAATAGGAGACTATTAACAGATTTCTAATGGGATACCAAAGATAAGTTATGATTCACATTGCTCTGACTCTATTTCTTGCTTGTGTATTTATTTCCTTTTTTCAGTTGCCTTGCTTTATCAGAAAAATTATCCAAGTTGTTCTACAGTAGTAATACAATGCCACCCTCCTTTACATGGATGACCGGCAATTCTGAAAAAGATTGTTGTTTACTCGCTAAGTCATGTCCGACTCTTTGTGACCTCATGGACTAGCCCGCCAGACTACTCTGTCCTTGGGATTTCCCAGGCAAAAATACTGGAGTGGGTTTCCATTTCCTTCTCCAGGGGATCTTCCCAACCCAGAGATGGAACCTGCGCCTCTTGTATTGGCAGGCAGATTCTTTACCACTGAGCCACCTGGGAAGCCCCAAAAGATGATGGTCACATGGAATCAAACGGTAAATACCAGGGACCATCATTGCTGTATCACTGCACTACTTCAAAATTAGTTCACTGCCCTCGCTAGCAGGCTGGCCCAGAAAGAAGGTACCTAACTTTATTACTTGAAATCCCATCAGTGAGTTAATGTAACTGAAGGTATAGGGATCCTTGCAATGTCTTCCAGTAGAAAGTTGACTCTAGTCAGAGCTCTCCTTGATAAGGAAGTGGTTTATACATACTAGATGTTACAGTGGAAGATACTGAGGTACAGTCACTCCTTTAGTGAGCTTTAAAATTGGGGATGGTTTCTTGGGTCCTGGTGGGGAGCGAATTGTTGGATTAGTGTTACAAAAGAAGACCTTGGACCTCAGGGGGAATTGAGATGTCTTCACTGGCACTAGGGAAAGAGATTGGAAGCACTGAGCTTCAGAACTCTGACCTGTGTTTTTGCCTCCCTACCAACAAGTAGCCACTATTACAATTTTTTACATTCTTGGTGTAGTTATAGAAAAGAAATCTCAGGATGACACCTCTTGCAACAGCCAGCTAGTTCAATATCCTCTTTGCTTCTCTGTCAGCTATGATATTTCTTTAACGGACTGGTAGATTTTGTAGCTGTTGGCCCCTTACATAGGTCACAGAGGCTGTATACTTGCTTCTCCCGGTGCCTTCCATCTGTTCTCTAAGTGCTGAGGGGAATAGAATGGAGCTTTAAAAGGGTTTGATCAACAAGCTCCCTCAAGCAAAAAATGCCATCCAAAATTAGCTTGTTGATCTCTAAATTTGGAGTCTAGACCACTTGAGGATGGACAGTTAAATTTGGAAGTCAGACTCTTCAAGGTCCGTGAGTGAGGCTTAAGTATGTAAGCCACATCTGATACTAGATACTCTTCCCATAACTGGTTTATTAAAACACCCTGAACCAGAAATAAATCCCAGAGTGCTTATCCACTTATGCTTGCAGCTTTGCATTTCAAGGGGGAATGTGCATGTTCCATCTTAAACACACAGCCTTGATTTTGTAGATGGGCTAACCTCCAGGAGCATGCATCATCACTACAATAGCAGATCACCAGATTCTTTGCACACCACACTGAACTAGTGTCAGCGTGACTTAGGATTGCTCTGACGTAATGGGATAAGAATTTAGATTAATTCTTAAAAGGCAGTGGTTTGTTTTCTATGAGGGTTCCTCTATCCTTAGCTTTCTTATATGTTCTATTCAATTTTAGAACATGTAAGAAGGCCAAGGATAGAGGAGCCTGGTGGGCTACAGTCCATGGGGTCACAAAGAGTCAGACATGACTGAGCAACTGAGAACACACACGTAAGAAATAGTGTCAGAATATGCTAGTTAACTTTGAAGACTCTTACCTGTCCTTGGCTTCCCTGTAACATGCACATGTATGTGTGTGGGGAGGGGTGGTCAGTTGAACGTAGAAATGTCAGGGCCCCTACCTGTGGTTGAGTTCGGTGCTTCTCTTGTTCCTGTGCTGAACTGGGAGCACCCTTCATCCTTGGGCAATTTGCAGAAACTGTTGTTTGTAAGCCTATTCAACTGTGGACTATGCCTGGGTTCATCTTATGGCCCTTGAAAGGTATTTGTGTTCCTTCCATTAAAATTGTTGTAAGCTGGACTTTGTCAGTTTGGTCACTTGCAATTATTAGGTGGTTTGGTGGGCTTCTGACTGATAGCTCAGTTGGTAAAGAATCCACCTGCAATGCAGGAGACCTGGGTTTGATCCCTGGGTTGAGAAGATGCCCTGGAGACAGGAAAGGCTACCCACTCCAGTATTCTGGCCTGGAGAAATCCATGGACTGTATAGTCCATGGGGTCGCAAAGAGTCGGACATAACTGAGCGACTTTCACTTTCACTTTTGGTGGCTTCCAGTAGATGAGGGCTGTAGGTCTTCTTCCCGCAACCTTACTAGGTGGTATATTACATGGAAATCAGGTTTTAAGCCAATATCTGCATTATTCATGTACATAAGCAAGCAGGCACCAGAACAGACATCCTATAATAGTCAACCTGTCATGTAAGCTTAAAAAAGTTCCCACTCCATTCTTTTAGAGAACCCACCAGTATTTTGTGTAAAAGGGTTATTAGAAGTGAATCCAATAATATTACAGCTGATTCAGTGTCAGGCAGCCTGATTCTGTTCAACTTTTAGACACAGAGCAGGTTAGTAATCTAGGAATTCTAGAGCTAGTGGGCTTGCTAGCACTGTATGCCCTGTTTGTGAAAGGGTGGAATGCCCTGTAGTATTTTTTGCCAGTCCACATACTTTAACACCATTAATTTGACCACTGAAAATAATCACCTATTAACAAAGTCTCCGATGCTGAACTCTTGTGGTAGTAGCCTCTGAAGTGAGCTTTTCGAATGCTAACTAACCTTTGGAGGGTATATTCCCAACTAGGAAATTCAAATGTTAACTAAGTGCTTCTCGGGTGTATGGTAAGACCATTTAACAAGTGCCAAAATAATTTAAATTACATTCAACATAACAGAATTTCTTAAGGATTTGTTGTTACCACACCTTCACACTGGGGTACACTATATTCACTGTTCTCAAGTCAACCACCTGCTGGCATTTCTCCTTAGTGACAGCCTTTTCCTTCTTAGGATAGGTGTGTGTGTGTGTGTGTATGCGTGTAAGCATCAGAGAGAGAAAGACAGAGGGGAGAGAAGCCCACTTAAAATTCGCAGTTGAAAAAAATTTTGGAGTTCACACATGCAAGAAAACCCTCACATCTACAAACATCTATTTCAGGCCCATTTTGTTATTTTGCTTTAGCATTTTTTGGTAATACTTTAGCATTATTTCTGCAAAAAGGTTAGAAGTAGGTTCAGAAGCCTTTTTGTCTCAATGTCCAAAATATATAAAGTATTAGGTTTATTTCTACTGTATTTCCATTTATTAGGATAGGTATTGTCTAGTCATGTTTGTTTGTGAAAATTTGGAACTGAGTAGACTAGAATAAAGAGAATGTCAGCAGTTCAGATGACACTAAACATCTTTTTATCAAACATTATCAATTGAGACTATGATGCTTCTGTTCTTTCTGTTCTTCTTCTTCATATTTCAAGGAAAAGGGAAACCACCATTGACAAAACGATTCTCCATTCCATAGATGGGGAATAAATCCCTTCCATTCCCCCAGAATATTCTAGTCAGTGTTTGGGGAATAAGGCCATGATGTATATCAAATTACATACCTACATACCGCCCTCACCAAAAGTTCGGTTCAGTCACTCAGTCATGTCCAACTCTTTGAAACCCCATGGACTGCAGCATGCCAGACTTCCTTGTTCATCACCAACTCACAGAGCTTACTCAAACTCATGTCCATCGAGTCAGTAATGCCATCCAGCCATCTCATGCTCTGTCGTCTCTTTCTCCTGCCTTCAATCTTTCCCAGCATCAGGGTCTTTTTAGTCAGTTCTTCACATCAGGTGGCCAAAGTATTGGAGTTTCAGCTTCAGCATCAGTCCTTCTAATGAATATTCAGCACTGATTTCCTTTAGGATGGACTGATTGGATCTCCTTGCAATCCAAGGGACTCTTAAAAGTCTTCTCTAACACCACAGTTCAAAAGCAATTCTTCGGTGCTCAGCTTTCTTTATATTACAACTCTCACATCCATACATGACCACTGGGAAAACCATAGCTTTGACTAGATGGACCTTTGTTGGCAAAGTAATGTCTCTGCTTTTTAATATACTATCTAGGTTGGTCATAACTTTTCTTCCAAGGAGCAAGCGTCTTTTAATTTCATGGCTGCAGTCACCATATGCAGTGATTTTGGAGCCAGAAAAAATAGTCCGTCACTGTTTCCATTGTTTCCCCATCTATTTGCCATGAAGTGGTGGGACCGGATGCCATGGTCTTAGTTCTTGCACTCTCATCAAGAGGCTTTCTGTTCTTCTTCTCTTTCTGCATATCTGAGGTTATTGATATTTCTCCCGGCAATCTTGATTCCAGCTTGTGCTTCATCCATCCCAGCATTTTGCATGATGTACTCTGTGTATAAGTTAAATAAGCAGGGTGACAATATACAGCCTTGACATACTGCTTTCCCAATTTAGAACCAATCTTTTGTTCCATGTCCAGTTCTAACTGTTGCTTCTTGACCTGCATACAGATTTCTCAGGAGGCAGATCAGGTAGTCTGGTATTCCCATCTCTTTAAGAATTTTCCACAGTTTGTTGTGATCGAAAAAGTTCTAGTTATATGCAGTATCTGTCACCTCTAGCTGTGAGGTGTAAGGATAAATGCCTAAGTTTCAGATGTTGTGAATATTTATGGAAAACAGCAGCACCTCCATGAATTATAGGTCGGCCGGGCCTTATCCTCTAAGGAATCCTCTAAGTGTTGTTTACAGTTGCCACTTGCTTACGATTTATACAGGAAGCATATCATTTACTGAGTGCACACACACACGCACGCATACACACACACACAGGCACACACACACAGAGGTCATCTAGACCCAAGGATAGACTAATGGACTTAAAAGTATTACTAGATTACAACTGCGATCCCAAACAATCTTCAACAAACAAAAACCAGCTTTCTGAGATGTTTCAATGTTTTACTCCATCTAGAGGTAGGAGACTGAACAGTTCCCTTCTTGAGGTTTTTTTCCCAGCATTACCATTTAAGATTTTATGATCAGATTCCCTGTGACCCAGCAGAATCCCTGATATCATGGCCTGAACTGGTTTTGTTTATTATTGTGGCACAGGATTGAACTGTAAAGTTGATTGGAGGAGACCGCAGGGGAAAACCCCTTGGGAATCCAGAACATCAGATTTGCTACACTGGCTTAGCACTGTGGCCTATCCTGCTGCAAATATGTCTGACAGCCATGAATAAGTGTCTTATGTGTCTCCTTCAGAGGTTAGGAATGTATTTCAAGCATTTGTAATGTCCCTTAATAACTCACAGTGGGTTTATAAAGCCCAGAGTTCCACTGATTCCCAAATGCATGGGCACCATTGTTTTAGCTTTCATTATTCTTGCCAATAGTGACCAGCTTTTCTTTTTATTTTTTTCTTTAATCCACCCTAACTCATTGATCAGGCTAAATTAAATTCCTCTCAGAAGTCATGTCACTGGCTCCATGTCCATCATATTTTAGCTACAGGCAGCATTATTTTGTCCTAAATGCCTTAGTTTTAACTTAACCACACCGTGGCTCATTAATGCCTCTGTTTTTTCATGTGGTCTTATGAGAACTTATTGCTATATTCCCTTCAACTGAGAATTTCAATACCCGGAAGAACATTTGTCATCTTAGGTTTCACTATGTACTTGAAATTCCAAGTTCTTTATAGAAAAATGTTAAGTAGATGGTGTTGTTACTGGATCCCTGGATTATTCCACTTGTCCATCCAGAAAAGCTCCTGTTTATCCTTTACCTTCTGTTTCTATTTCTAAGCCAAAGCTTTAAGACATTACATCTGCTCCAGCCTATTCATTCTCCACGTGGTCGTAGCCTCTTAACTTCCTTACTTCTCACTTGCATCCCTAGTAAAAAATTAGTACTCTCCACCTCACAGAAGTTTTATGGAGCACGAGGAGAATAAGATGCTTAAGGGTTGTCTTCAAGAGAGCTCCTACTTTTAAAGTGATTTTGTAAAAGCCCCTTGGCTTAGAAATGAGAAACTCTATAGCTATTATTTTTTCCTATCCTTGTTTTGCTATTTATATGTCTGAAAAGTGATCTCTGTCTGAATAGAGTCTGTGCCCCGGTTTTAACTTTCTTTTCATTAACCCCTTTCACACTGAAATTGTCCTCTCTACCTTGTCCATGCTGTGAACTTTTTTACCTACAGAGCCAAAACTAGTTCTCCCACAATAAATCCCACATTGCTTACTTCCATCATTGAACAAATTAATGTCCTCCAGAAAGAGAATCTGGCTGTGGACATAAGAAGTCAGAAGGTAAATGTGGTCTCATTCTGGCCCTGGTGAGATCTCACTATGGTGCCTTTGTTCTCCCTTTATAAACTGGGATTAATTCTGCTGTTTCACAGCACCTGGGTGGTGTGAATCTTGACCAAAAAAAAAAAAGATGAAAAGCTTTTTTCAAATGTCTTATACTATATGTATGTATAAATGCATAGTGAATAATCTGGAGAGTCCTCAAGTAGAAATGTGTTCTTGTGTAGCTTAGTTCAGAATACTAATCTACCCATTGTTTTCAAAAGAAATGTTTTACTAACCTCTTCTTTTTTTTAAGTGAAAATTAGTTTCTAATCATTTGAACTATTTTAATTTTTCAGTATGGGAAGAGATCAATAGTATACAGAAAATACCCAAGTTATATTTTAACTGTTAAAATTGAAGGGATTGCATAATAATATAGTGAGGTAAGGAGGCGGATTCTAGCTCAAATGTATCAAGATATAGAAATACAGAGATTAGCTTTGGTTTTGAGATTGTATTATAAATAATAGATGTTAATGTGGTTGTTTATAGATACTGTTTATTTTTAAGTTACCAGAAATTGTCTTTTATTTTTGCAGTTTTGAACTATGTGGTTCTTGACATGTTTTGAATAAAGTTTTTATCAACTAAACTTTTTCATTTTCATTATTGATAAATCAAGTATGATTAAAATACATATAAAGATTAATAGCCTAATTACATGACTATAAAATTCAAGATTTAAAGAACATCTTTCATAAAAGTAGTAAATTTCTATACTGGAGTCCTTTTTAAAAAATTATTTTAACAATAGTAACAGGAGTACTTTTATACTTCAAGCAATATTGTAAATATTTTTTAAAACGTGACAAATTACATATTATTGTAATTGCTTGTGAAAATTACTTAATACTTTTTAAATGAAACTGAATTTATTCCATTTAAAAACTGTTCTTCATTCCTGATTAGTCTTTAGGTGTTAAAATGTCCCTTCTTTTATGAAATGGTATTAGTGCTAGATGATAAATTTTAATATGTTCTTATTTTTTTTTAAGTTGGCATTCCTGTATTTTTTTGGGGGAATGGATGCTTTACTGATCTGTTAAATCTCAAAATAGGAACCACTTTAAAAGAAACATTTTATTGAGATACCAAATTTTCATCCTCTTAAATTCCAAAAGTCAATGCTTTTTAGTTATTCAGAGAATTTTGTAATCATCACCAAAGTCTATTTTAGAATATTTTTGTTGCCCCAGAAAGAAGCCCACCCCTATTTGCCCCTTGCCTCCAACCCCCTTCCCCTTCCCAGCCCCTGACAACACCAGTCTACTTTCTATCTTGTGAATTGGCCTATTGTGGACATTACATGTAAATAAAATCACATAATATGTAGGCTTCTTTCACTTGGCATAATGTGTTCAAGGTTCAGCCATGCTACATCATTTATCATTCCTTTCTTTTTATTGCTGAATAATATTCCATTGTATAGATATTCCACATTTATCCATTCCTCAGTCGAGGAACATTTGGGTTGTCCCTACTTTCTGGAAAGAATTATGCATTATTCATGTACAAGCCTTTGTGTGAACATATGTGTTTATTTTTCTTCCATATATACCCAGGAGTGGAATTGCTAGATCATGTGGAAACTCTGAACCTTTTGAGGAACTGCCAGACCGCTTGCCAAAGCTGCTGCACCATTTTACATTCCTGCCAACGGTGTTGGAGAGTTTCAGTTTCTCCACGTTCTCACCAGTGCTTGTTGTTATCTGCTCTTTTTGATTATAGCCATCCTAGTAGATATGAAGTGCCATCTCACTGTTGTTTAATTTCCCTGACTGATGATGATTTTCTTTGTTTTGTTTTCTACAGTCCTTTAAAAATGTAAAGTCATTCTCAGCTCATGGGTCATATTGCAGGCTGAGTTTGACCCATAGTTAGCTAACCTCTGACCTAGAGGATAAAGAAAGATTATTAAACCAGTATTATAAATACACTGTGTATGTTCAGCAGTGTAGAGGAAAGCATGAGCCATTGTGCCAAAGAAAATTAAATACTTAGGTATAAATTAAACAAAACCTATATAGGGTCTCAGTGATAAAAATTATAAAATGCTGATGAAAGACATCAAAGAAAACCTAAATAAATAGAGAAACTTCCCATGCTCATGGATTAGAAAACTCAGTTGGGAAGGGGCATGCACAATTGGCACCTGCAAGCTGGTGCCACCTGACTAGTACAGTGTTGACATAGACCATTTCTAACTGCACGTATGACACAGAGTCATCAGAAACTAGAGCTACCATCTTCCTGACTGTCATTGGTCTTCACCTCCACGCCTGTCTGTCCTTCCATTATATTGTTAGACTCCCAAATAGCCTTTGGCTCTTTCTCAGCCTTCATTCTCTGAAATCATGGTGATATTGCCACAAGACAGATAAGTACATACCCGCACACTTCCCAGAAGGTCAAAACAGTGTTGGAATGAAGTCAGAACAACAAAGGTGAACATGTTATATTTTAGTTGGGTAACCAAAGATGGAGAAGCTGTATACAGTTAGCGAAAACAAGACCAGGAGCTGACTGTGACTCAGATCATGAACTCCTTATTGCGAAGTTCAGACTTAAATTGAAGAAAGTAGGGAAAACCACTAGACCATTCAGATATGACCTCAATCAAATCCCTTATGATTATGCAGTGGAAGTGAGAAATAGATTTAAGGGACTAGATCTGATTGATAGAGTGCCTGATGAACTCTGGACGGAGGTTCGTGACATTGTACAGGAGACAGGGACCAAGACCATCCCCATGGAAAAGAAATGCAAAAGAGCGAAATGGCTGTCTGAGGAGGCCTTACAAATAGCTGTAAAAAGAAGAGAGGCGAAAAGCAAAGGAGAAAAGGAAAGATATAAGCATCTGAATGCAGAGTTCCAAAGAATAGCAAGGAGAGATAAGAAAGCCTTCCTCAGTGATCAATGCAAAGAAATAGAGGAAAACAACAGAATAGGAAAAACAAGAGATCTCTTCAAGAAAATTAGAGATTCCAAGGGAACATTTCATGCAAAGATGGGCTCGATAAAGGACAGAAATGGTATGGACCTAACAGAAGCAGAAGATATTAAGAAGAGGTGGCAGGAATACACAGAAGAACTGTACAAAAAAGATCTTCACGACCAAGATAGTCACGATAATGTGATCACTGACCTAGAGCCAGACATCTTGGAATGTGAAGTCAAGTGGGCCTTAGAAAGCATCACTACGAACAAAGCTAGTGGAGGTGATGGAATTCCAGTTGAGCTATTTCAAATCTTGAAAGATGATGCTGTGAAAGTGCTGCACTCAATATGCCAGCAGATTTGGAAAACTCAGCAGTGGCCACAGGACTGAAGAGGTCAGTCTTCATTCCAATCCCAAAGAAAGGCAATGCCAAAGAATGCTCAAACTACCTCACAATTGCACTCATCTCACACGCTAGTAAAGTCATGCTCAAAATTCTCCAAGCCAGGCTTCAGCAGTATGTGAACCGTGAACTCCCAGATGTTCAAGCAGGTTTTAGAAAAGGCAGAGGCACCAGAGATCAAATTGCCAACATCCGCTGGATCTTGGAGAAAGCAAGAGAGTTTCAGAAAAACATCTATTTCTGCTTCATTGACTATGCCAAAGCCTTTGACTGTGTGGATCACAATAAACTGTGGAACATTCTGAAAGAGATGGGAATCCCAGACCACCTGACCTGCCTCTTGAGAAACCTGTATGCAGGTCAGGAAGCAACAGTTAGAACTGGACATGGAACAACAGACTGGTTCCAAATAGGAAAAGGTGTACGTCAAGGTTGTATATTGTCACCTTGCTTATTTAACTTCTATGCAGAGTACATCATGAGGAACGCTGGGCTGGAAGAAGCACAAGCTGGAATCAAGATTGCTGGGAGAAATATCAATAACCTCACATATGCAGATGACACTACCCTTATGGCAGAAAGTGAAGAGGAACTCAAAAGCCTCTTGATGAAAGTGAAAGAGGAGAGTGAAAAGGTTGGCTTGAAGCTCAACATTCAGAAAACAAAGATCATGGCATCTGGTCCCATCACTTCATGGGTAATAGATGGAAAAACAGTGGAAACAGTGTCAGACTTTGTTTTTTTGGGCTCCAAAATCACTGCAGATGCTGATTGCAGCCATGAAATTAAAAGACGCTTGCTCCTTGGAAGGAAAGTTATGACCAACCTTGATAGTATATTAAAAAGCAGAGACATTATTTTGCCAACCAAGGTCCGTCTAGTCAAGGCAATGGTTTTTCCCGTGGTCATGTATGGATGTGAGAGTTGGACTGTGAAGAAAGCTGATCGCCGAAGAATCGATGCTTTTGAACTGTGGTGGTGTTGGAGAAGACTCTTGAGAGTCCCTTATACTGCAAGGAGATCCAACCAGTCCATTCTAAAGGAGATCAATCCTGGATGTTCATTGGAGGGACTGATGCTAAAGCTGAAACTCCAATACTTTGGCCACCTCATGCGACGAGTTGACTCACTGGAAAAGTCTCTGATGCTGGGAAGGGTTGGGGGCGGGAGGTGAAGGGGACGACGGAGAATGAGATGGCTGGATGGCATCACCGACTCTGTGGACATGAGTTTGAGTGTACTCCGGGAGTTGGTGATGGACAGGGAGGCCTGGCGTGCTGTGATTCATGGGGTCGCGGAGAGTCGGACACGACTGAGCGACTGAACTGTTGAATGAATAGGAAATAGCCAGTAAACAAAAGAGCAGACATACTCTACACAAATAGTTGGTTTGGAGAAGAATGCAAATGAGGAGTCAAAAAAATTGGGTATGATGATTGTTCATGTTTAGATAACAGAATCATGAACTCTTGCAATCATATAGTTTAGACTCTGAATTTCTTCTCCCCAGAGGTTCTGGGAAATGTCTTGAGATTTATGCTTTCACCAAGAAGTACAACATATGGGAGAAAAAAAAATCCCTTCTACAACCTGAAATTGCTGCAAAAAAGCCCTAGAGAAATTAGATGAAAAGTCATCCAGAAAATAATTAATTCATATCTCAAACTTTAGCCCTTGAAATTCTAGTCTAATGTGTGTGTGTCTGTGTATCTGTGTGCTTGCACACGCTCAGTCATGTTCGGCTTTTTGAGGCCCTATAGACTGTAGCCAGCTAGGCTCCTCTACCCATGGAATTTTCCAGGCAAGAATACTGGAGTGGTGGTGTGCCATTTTCTCCTCCAGGGGATCTTCCCAACTCAGGGATCTATCTTGCATCTCTTGCATTTGCATTCAGATTCTTTACCACCAGCGCCACCTGGGTTTCCAAGTTGGCTATAGTTCATGAATCGTGATTAAGAACATCCCAACCTTTTTGTCCACAATCTGCCTCCCTGCTTCTAAACATTTCTCCTCCTACTTACTGATGGTAAAGCCCAGAGGTGCAGTGTGGGATTGATGCTTTTGACCTGCATTTCTCAGCTCAAAGCAAACCAAAAAGCTGCTTTGCTGGGCAGAAGAATGTTACCTTGCTCAGTGCAGCAGGTGGGCAGAACTTCATTGCTCAGAGCTCACAGTTGCTAATTCCCTAAAATTTGGATTTTCTAAGTAGAAATGTGCAGGGCATAGGGACTTTAGCTGTGACTTCTCTATAAACTCTCCCATTGTTGTAAACTCTATAAACTCTCCCATTGGCTAAAGAGGAAACAAAGCCTTCTCTAAAACATAAAGGAATTTCTAGCACATGCCGACTTTCTGGGTTTCCAGGCATAGTCCTGCTTTCAAAGTTGGTCTTGATTTACCTGTGTTCTGTTAACTCAGAGGTTTTCAAACTTCAGCTTGCATTAGAATCACCCAGAGAGCTAGTTAAAACTCAGATTTCTGGGTCCCGCCTGCCAAGTTTCTGATTCAGTCACTCAGGGAAGAGACCTGAGGAATTGCATTTCTGAGAGTTTCCCAGGACATGCTGCCACTGATGGTCCTGTAAGACCATAACACTCTGCAGGCCCCCTTGGCTGCGGGTGAAAGAGGAGAGTGAAAAATATCTTCCCAGATATTCCCATCCCAGTGTCAGCGTCTCCTTTCCCCCAACTAGTATCAGGTCTGCTTGGTGAGGTGTTTAACTGTTTCTGGAGATCAGCACTAGGTTTACTCCTGAGTTTGGCTTCAGCTGCAGGATATGCAAGCCTATTTATTAACTATCAGGGAATTCCTCTGATTTTTGTATTTGATTTCTCTATGGCCTAATAACTGCCTGCAGCTTTTCATTATGCTTTGCGTATCAGTGAAAGTATTAGCTGCTCAGTCATGTACAACTCTTCCCAACCCCATGGACTAACCCACCAAGTTCCACTGTCCATAGAATTCTCCAGGCAAGAGTACTAGAGTTGTTTGCCACTCACTTTTCCAGTGGATCTTCCCAACCCAGAGATCGAACCCAGGTCTCCTACATTGTAGACAGATTGTTTGCCGTCTGAACACCAGGGAAGCCCTGGTGTATCAGTGGCTCTTAGCAAAATTCACACAATCCCATTGTCCTTATAATGGCTACATGTCCCTTAGGACCGTCACCTTGGACCAGAGGGTGCCCGTGTTCCCTCTATCACCAGCTGGTGACTAGGGATTTGGCCTCCAAATCCCGTGTTATATTGGATGCACTGTTGTAGGTTGGCTTCTCTGGAAGCAGATGATGAGATGGATTTGAGTGTGCAGGCTATCTTTTTTTTTTTTTTGAGACAAACACCTGTGGAAGGTAAGGGGCTGAAGCAAAATAGGGCAGAAAGACATTAGAACTGTAAGGAAGGTCTGTGAAGCATCAGTCCATCCACAGGGAGGTCTGGAGCACGCATGTCCCACGTTGAGCTGAAATGCCCTGCCCCCCTCCATCACTGGATGCAGGCTGCCCAGAATAGGGATGTTCTTGGGTGCAGAAGCCCTTTGCAACAGGATCAATATGGGAGCTGAGAGCTGGGGCAAGTCCTTTTCTAAAATGGGATGTGGGCAGTACCTTTCCACTGACCACACCAAGAGAGAAACTGAAGTAAGCTGATTACTTTCATTAGATTGGTTACTGTTAATTTATTCTTGTATTAGGGAGGCTTTGTAAGTGGCAAGATAATGTTTAATTATCATACTTTCTCTCTATATTCTGCTCCTGTCTCTTTCCCCTTTCAAGGGAGTACTTCCTTCATCTCAGGGGAGGTTTTACTCTTTTCTGTGTTTTTTTCCCAGAAGCCTAAACCCATAGTTCTGAGAACAGAGTTTGAAGAGAAAGGTAATTTCTCTCAAACTAGAAAAAGATGCTCTAGGATGGTCAGTGTCACAAGAGATACAGAGTTTCGGATATTTCTGTGAATTTAGAAGAGCCTCAGAGGGAACAATTCCCCAGTAAATATCAGCGGTGAGACTCTTCATTGTCCTAGTCTCAGCTGAGAAGGGCACTAAGGTGGTGAACCTGAAGAGACACCACCCCTCCTCACCACTGTGTCAGACCCCAGGGCTCTGAAATAACCTTGAAACAGAAAAGGTAAGAATGTTCCAAGAATAGCTTCGAATTTCCAATCTCACCTGTTGGGGTAGAAACATGGTTTTAGAAAACGCTGACTACAAGAAAAGAAAGAGGTGTGATGTTGCTTGTAGTCTTGTGTGTAAAGACTGATTCTTACCTGCTTCATTCATGTGAAAGGCCATCATGTCAGTCTCTCTGTTCACCAACACTGTTAATCGCTAATGTCCTTGCAGCCTCCCAGTTCCTTCCACACACACTTTCTATGTCCTTAACCATCTGGACCACATATTACCAGGTGGATGCAGAGATGTTGAGCACTTTTGCAAAGCCTCCCTTCAGCTCCTCTCTTGTCCATCTCTGAGCAGGAACAGGCCAATCCTGTCCTCCACCCCAGCTCCACTGGCTGGTCCGTTTTTAAAATTGAGTATAATGGGTATAGTGTTGTGTTAGTTTCTTCAGTACACCAGTGTGAATCAGCTATATGTTTGCATATATGGCCTCCCTCTTGAGGCTTCCTCCCACTCCACCATCCATCCCTCTGGGTCATCACAGAACACTGAGTGAGCTCCCTGTGTTATACAGCAGCTTCCCACCAGCTAGCTGTTTTACACATTCTTGCTGTTCCATCGCTCAGTTATGTCCGACTCTGCGACCCCATGGACTGCAGCACACCAGGCTACCCTGTCCTTCACTATCTCCCAGCGTTTGCTCGAACTCGTGTCCCTTGAATCGGTGTTGTCGTCCAACCATCTCACCCCGTGTCGTCCCCTTCTGCCTTCAGTCTTTCCCAGCATCAGGGTCTTTTCCAGTGAGTCGGCTCTTTACACGTAGCCGTGTATAGATGTCAGTGCTGTTCTCCCAGTGGGTCCCAGCCTCCTCGTCCCCTGCACCGCATGCTCACGTCTGTTCTCTGTGTCTGTGTCTCTATTCCTGCCACTGGTTTATTCTTGCATTGATCTAAACTCAACTCTAGTCCTGCCAGTATTTCTTTGTAACAGCACTTTAGCAAAAACTTGACTCCACCCATTTCATGATTTATCCTCAATTTTTTTTCACTCTCACATTCACATTCCTGTCCTTTATATCACTCACCTCATGTCTTTTTTTATTCCTTATTTTCAGCTTCCTCATATCTGAGGTTCTTTGAGATTTCTAATTGTAAAACAGTAGATTATAGTATTTGTCATAAGAAACCTCAAAGGACTGTTTTTATAATAAACTTTTAAAGTGAATAGAACATACTAACACTGATTTCTGACCAGTATTAAAATAGATTTTATTTTCAGTAATATCAAGGAGAATTAAAGATAGAAGAGGGGAAATACATGTTTGAAAACCTCATCAGGAATATCCTGGAAAGGTTGAGATTTTTTCATATAGCAGGTCACTTGTGAAGTGAAGTGTGAAAGTCGTTCAGTCATGTCCGACTCTTTGCCACCCCATGAACTGAAGCCCCCCAGGCTCCTCTGTCCATGGGGATTCTCCAGGCAAGGATACTGGAGTAAGTTTCCATGCCTTCCTCCAGGGGATCTTCCCAACACAGGGATCGAACTGAGGTTTCCCGCATTGCAGGTGGATTCTTTACCAACCAAGTCTCACCAGGGAAGCCAAAGAATACTGGAGTGGGTACCCTATCCCTTCTCCAGGTGATCTTCCCAACCCAGGAATCAAACTGGGTTTTCTTGCACTGCAGGCAGATTTTTACCAACTGAGCTACTGGGGAAGTCCTAGCAGGTCACTTAATGGGTCTTAATTAGTTGTACATCATGCTTCAAAGATGATTCCCTTCTATAAAGTGTACAGCCTTCTGCACATTTCATAGAAGGGAACGTTCCATTCCCCTCTATAAAACCCAGCCTCATGTTTTAGACAGGACTGATAAGGACAGTAACAGCAGGGTTTTTGGGGAGAGGGTGTGCATTCCTTGTTTCCTCCTTGGCTCTGACACCTTCATATAGCTCCCCCTGATAGTTATCACCCAATTCTCCATCTTGGAGCTCTCAGCCATTTTACCCTCAACCCTTCTCAGCTTTCTGTGATATTTATTTATTCATTCATCCATTTATCTGATATGTGTGATTGAGAGCCTACCAAGGTCTGCTGCAGATACTGAGACTATGGCAATGGACAAAACAAAAATCTCTGCCTCATGGTTGGAGAGGGTAACAGAGACAGGAAACAGTTTAATAAGTTGAATGTTAGAAATTGATACATATGAATGAAAAACAAAGTAGGGAAAGGTTGGCGGCCTAGGGTTTATAACTTTAGGTAGAGTGTCCAGGGAAGGCCTCGCTGAGAAGGTGATATTTAGGGGAAAGTGGGAAGGGAAAGGGAATATCATCTGGGGAAAGAACTATCCAGGCAGTGGAGCCACAGGTGCAAAGGCCCTGTGGCAGGCCAACACATTTGAGGACTAGCAATGAGTAAGTAGAAGATGAGATCTGAGAAGGAAAGGGAGGTAGGCACTGACTGAATCAGGTAATCCTCTGTGGGGTATTATGAAGACTGTGCTTCTTGGGTGGTTTAGGAGTCATCAGAGAGTTCTCAACAGAGGAGTGATATACTTTGCTTATATATTAACAGGATCACTCTGGCTGCCATGATGGAAATGTCCAAAGCAGGAGAGGACCCCTGTAGGGTGTCTAATTCAAAGAACAGTTCAAGCATTTAGCTGAGAGGCTATGGTATTTGGATCAGGGTTTGGGCAGGAAAAGTGATGTTAATATTGTAGACATACCCTCCTAAACATCTGTCCTTGCTCTAATCTTCCCTGTGTTCTACAAAGCTGGACCTCTTACTTTCTTTTTAAAAAAAAATATATAGTAAAATTTATTATTAACATACATTTCAGTTAATTATCTTAATTTCAAATTGGCTAAAGGGTAGTTACAGAATAATAATAACCTGAAGTGAGCTTTTATTTTCCAGTTGGATATGGTTTTCCTTCCTTCAGCCTGCCCTGCACAATGCTACATAACTCTGGTCTTGTTGCTCCTAGCTTTAAAAGTTGCTCAGTAGACCCTCATTGCCTGGAGTGAAGTCTGTCTCTCTGGCTGGATAGTCAGCCTTCTATAATCTGGCCCCAGGTAAGCTTTCTTATCTCATCTGCCACTCCCTCTACATACTCCATTGGTATAATAGTTGTCTCTGAGCGACTTTCTGGAGCTTTACATCTACTTCCATAATACTGTATCTGTGAATGGTCTGACCAGGACACCCTTTTCACCATTTCTCAACCTGCAAAACTCCCGTTCATCTCTAGCTTTCCTAGTTAACCCTCCTCCCTTTCAGGGTGGAAGTAATTCTTTCTTGGCCCTTTTTCTGTAAGTTTACTCTTCTCACATCACTTTCTTAACTCAAGAACACCAAAATAACTCCCTGTGTTTGACCAAATCACGTTCTCTGCTTTTTTTTTTTTTTTATTGAGGACTCTAACCCTTTGCAACTTGGCGTTCTTCCTGTCTACTCGAGCACCTCCCACCTCCCAAATGAGCTCTGTTCTCATCAACTTCTTTACTGTTCTCCCATCACGCACGACCTGCTGTTCTAACCTCTGCAAGGGGAGCCCACCCCTCTTCTTTGCCTAGATCCTTCCCTCCCCTCCTTTTAAAGCCCATTTCAGGTGCCCTCTTCTGCATGTCTTCCCTGACGTGAAGGAGAGTCATGTCATGAAGGAAGGTCATGTCAGGGACAGTCCACGTGAGCAGCACTGTCCCTGGGCCCGACCACCAGAGCCTGCACCTCCCATGCTGACAAGTTAACTTACACCACTGTGCACTAATCTGCCACTTGGTTTGAGTACATCCAGGAGTTCTTAAGCTCTACAAAGGCAGGGACTTGATGTAACTTATTTATTTTTGCCTTCTCCACCCCCTCCAACACAGATGAGGCATGTAATATGTCTTCGGCAAATATTTATTGGATTAAACAAAACGTAACCTACACTCTTCAAAACTAGGGTAGCTCTTTCAAAAACGTCTTTCATAGTGATCTGGCAAACTATCTTTATGTCTTTAATGCATAAAGACGTGGGAAATCATGATGTTGACCACCACCTACATTCCTTCCCTATGTTCCTAAGTACTTTATCCTAAGGCATATTTCCTGGAGTGGTGACTCGCTCGCTCGAGTGTCTGCCTCCCACCGCAGTACTGGGGACTTCTCCCAGACCTCCTTTCCGATGCCCACCTCCACCAGCCTGCTTCCAGGGCACTCCCCCAACAGGCTGCTTCCCCGCCACCTTTTCTCCAGCCTCCTGACTCCTTCCCACTCTGCCTGCCCTTTCCCTCCATGTGAGGATTATTTGCAGACACCACTTCAAGGGGAAATCGCATCAGAACCTGCTGAGCAGCATATTTATACGGTCACCAGATTTTTCTTACCAACTGTGGACATTTTTGCAAACTCCCTATTACCTCCTAATCGAGACGGCCGCTTGGTTCCATTTCTCTTATTAAAGACCGATTAAGAAAATCAGTTCAATACCTTGACCATTTCAAAGTCAACATTAATCTCATGCTCTTGATTTACAAGCTGGCTTTAAAAAAATGCATCCCTACAAATCCTTCTGCTTTTTAGCCCCCTCTCGCTAGTGTCGCAACACATTTCATTTTGGTTGCTATTTCATTCCATTTAGCCTACTTTAACAGTTGCGGTTTTTGTTCATTCCCCACCAGGCCTCTATAAATATATTTTTTTCCCCTGTTCATCCATAAATCTCTTGCAGTTTATCATTTGAAGCATCCAGTTGTTCGTGAACATGCATGGTGAGAACAAAATGCAATATTCATTTGGGGGTGTCCTCAAGGGCTCACTGCTTGTTTTTCCTGATGACAACCCTGGCTCTGTGCCATCTCAGCCTGCCAGTCCCCATAGCGGAGACCTCACAGCCCCATCCAGAGGCAAAGTCTGGCCTCAGTCCTAGGAGTCACCACAAGAATGCATGGAGTCTCTTGAGGATCTCCTTGCCCAGCCCAGTCCTTACTCAGACATCACTCATGATCTCTAGAAACCTGGCCTCTTGTCTGGATGTCTAGGCTTAAAGATCTGACCTATCTTGTCCAGATCATCAGATCATCCAGGGTCACCTTACCTTTGTGGGTCCTTCCCCAAACCACACTTAAGGGCTGGGGTCTGTCTTTGCCTGTTGTGACACCTTTGTCTAGCCTCATGTTCGAGCTGACAATGTGTTTAGCTCTCCATGCCCTTTCAAGGTCAGGGAAACCCAGCAGGGATCACCCAAGGAACTTCCAATGCCAAGTGCTGTCTTCTTGGACCACAGCACTCCGTCTGCTTGTCACCTTATACGTGGGACACCACTCTCTGCCTTCCTAGCTGGATGTTTTTCTGCTGAGTACTACCCACCAGATGGGCAGGTCTGACCTGTTCCATTTCTAGTGAGCAGCTCCGTCTGACACCCATGGCTGTGAGTGTTTAATGACTTCTGTCATTCCAGCATCCTCCCGAGGCTTTCCTCTCAGGAACATCCTCAGTAAGACAAGCTATTCACTGCTTGTCTCAATACCTTTGTATCCTAAGATTCTTTTTTATTACCCAGCACCTCCTTTCCCAGTGTCCAGAGTCCTCCTGCTATAGCAGCTCTGCCAGGACTAGCCCTCAGGGTCGGATCCAGCCTTGAAAAGTGCCCCCTTCTCAGCTCTGTCCCTTTTTCCTCCCTTTTCTGCAGCCAGTGCTCTAGTGTGTTGATTCCACAGGCACAGCCCCAAAGACTGGTGAGTTTTTCTTGAAACCCTACAGTGAGAATATCATAGTTACCACCAAGTAGTTGCATTTGTGAAAATTAAGGATGGTCTGTAGACATTGTGAAGAAAATGTGCTTTACACACAATGATGCTTTTTACCTAGAAAATTGAAGCCTCTTAAAAGCTATGAGGCTTGAAACAGCAATGAAGTGGCTGTTTTTCACTGCTTATAGCAATAAAGAACTTTTAAGTCATACTAGTCAGTGTTGAAAACAAGATATTAAAATAATACTCTCTTACACTGCTTCTAGAAATATAAACTAATACATCTTTCTAAAAAGAAAATCCAAATACTCAGTAATTTCCCATTTAGCAATCTACTGTATGGAGATAGTAAAACAATCAGACAAAGATTCTTGTATCAAGATGTTTATTAAATTATTATTTGAAAGAGCAAATGTTTGGAAAAATTTAAAAAACTCATTAATAGAGAAAAGTTAATATATAATGGTACATTTACTCTATGGAACATTATGTAGCCATTGAAATGTTTTCAAGGAATATTTTACTTGATGGGACAATATTAATGATATATAATTGAAAGCAGTGTAATTCAAAATACTATATTCTGTAATCTGTTATGTCACAAGTGGTAAGGCATGCAAATGTGCTTGTGTATGCGCGTATTGTATAAATAACACTAAGATAAAAACATTAAAACATTAACAGCACCCCTTTATGAGGTTAAAATAGATTTTTTATTTATGTTTTTGTGTTTAGTGAGATATCCTACATTTCAGTAAATACGTATTAGTTTTATAATCACAAAACAATATTAAAAACACATAGGTAGTTAGTCGAGTTCAAGTGAAACATTTCTATCAACCTGAGCCGCTGCCTGGATCCCCAGCTTGTCAAGAGGAGGGACATTCAAGCAACAGTGATGTGCATGTCAATGAGTTTGCCTATCACACTGCTTGCGACATTACATCCTTTCAGCTTCTGAGCTGACGTCTGCAACTCATACTTTGTCATGTTCAAGAGGAACAATTAAGGGGTGGAGCTCGACAATCATAATGGTATAAATTTGTGTTTGTTGAGACGAACCCCATTCGGCACAAACGCTGGAACTTTGAGCTGCGAACTGACCGCTGTGTCCTGGGGGCCCTGCCAGAGCCACAGAGAAGGGTGTGTGCGGTTAGCTTAGTGCGGGGTTCCTCCCCAGATCAGAAACGTCAGCATCAGCTCTGGGGAGTTCACTGAAGGAAGTGCTAATGTACTCAGAACATACATGGGAAGACTGAGTAATTTTGAATTCCTAGAACAATGGGTGTCTTCTATTAAAAAAAAATGTTTTCCCCCTGAAACAGGCTTTGAGTGACTTCCTAGAGAAACTTTGCGCAAGTCCTTTGTGTGAGGAGGGATAGGTTGGGATCCGGTGGAGACGTCAGGCAGTAAGGACAGACGCAAACTTCAGCCGCCTTCCTCCGCGCCCACCTGTGGCTGTGGTTTTGTAAGACGCCCACCTTCCTCCCGCTGCAGCAGACCTGCCCACGTTGGGGCGGATTTTGTGCGCTCCTCGCCTTTCCCTCCCAGAATCTAGTGGGCGGGGCGGGGCTCTGCCCCAGCCTCCTGCGCAGACTTGGCTTGAGCTCAGTCAGACACCCCTTCTCACATCACCGAGTCACGCAGCTCTGACTTATGCATTCCTTATGATAAAGGCTGTATTTGCCTAACCTCAAACAAGAACATGTGGGATAATGGACATATTCCCCCAAGTTGTCTTGGAAAAGTCTTTCCAATGTAAACATTAGATCATCTCTAGTTATATTTAGCAAAATGCCTCCTTTGAAGAAAAAAAAAAAATGCATGAAACTGAGCTGTCCCAGCACATTTTGGTTTTTTATGGTCACTGTACTTCTGGCTTCAGGTTTCTTGAGGGCGCTCTGGAGGGGGTTCCTATGCCTCCTCCTCAAGAGGATCTTCTACCCCACCCAGGGATCGAATCCCAGTCTCATGTCTCCTCCATTGGCGGGCAGGTTCTTTACCACCTGTGCCACCTGCGGAGCCCCGCGTTGCTTGGTGTGTGTGTGTGTGTGTTTAGTTGCTCCACAGAGTTCAACTCTTTAGACCACCAGGCTCCTCTGTTCGTGGGGATTCTCCAGGCAAGAATACTAAGCTTTCAAACAGTCTAGATATCTGATAAGTAGTATAAAAATCAGATCCATCCTCTCCTATTTTGCTCTGATGTTTTCATTTTTTCAAAGGTCAACGAAAGACAGAAACAATTTATCTCAGATTACAAATTATTTGCTCCAAATAATTATCTGAATAATCACTTCTGATGGGAGTGTAGGCAGACAGGGAGGGAGGAACTTCAGGGGGCTTCTCATAGCCCCTAGAGCCACACTGGGTGGGTGAGCACTCCTTCTGTATAAAGTCAGGTATACTGCCAAGAAAGATCTCTTTTGTTGAAGTGGGGACGGTCTCTCGTGAGCCCTGGGAGACTTCTAATGCCTCATGGGTGTTGTGATGTGACCCAGGATCTGAAATAGGATAAGAGCGTGGGACTTTTGCTGAGGGAAGAAAGAGAAAAGACTCAGATGTTCTTTTAAGGACCCTTTATTTTAGGAGAGTCAAACTGAATGAGATGAACTGTCACTTCTGCCCTCTTTGGCTAATGCTGACTTTAAATCTTCAGCTGGTCCATAGAGCACAGAACTGTCACACCAATTTAGGCTTCAGAGTATAGCCTGGCAGCTGCACTTTATGCCATGGCTGTGGGAAAAACCCATGTTCCCAACCTGGGGCACCATCTTACTCTGGTCAAAGAGGAGAAGAGCATAAGAGTATTCAAGAAGACGGACATCACTCCAATGTAACTGACATAACTCCAGTGTGAATTCACCCGAAAGACTTGTCCTGTCCTTGGAGAACAGTGGTGGCACCTTTCTCTTTGCAAAGGAGACTGTTGCTATTATTCAGGGTTGTAGAAAATTTTATTTAATACAATTAAATATGGTGTTCTATAAAGATGAAAAGCAAAAAGTAAGTTTTTATGGAGCTATTGTGATAGAATGGCCTTGAAATGTATTAATGGACTCATCATTGAAGAAGAGGAGAGAGTAAGGATGTCTTAGTTCCATTTTTATTATTCAATTCTTTCCCACAGAGATTTAGATAAACTTGTTTCTTTCTCCCTAATCATCTCCTTGAGTGGAAAAGGATTTCTTCACAGAATTTTAATGCAGGAAGAAACCCTAGAGAATGTCAAGCCTGAGGGCAGATTTACCAGAAGAAAAAACCAAAAAAAATTTTTTTCAGACATTCAAAAGAAACTTAGAGCTGGCTTCACCTCCTGGGAGAGACTTATAAAGGTCATTGATCCCTCATTTGAAGTATAGTGTCATCTGGGAAGACTTGACGAGGCAGGAAGGAAGAGAACCAGATTTACCTATTTTTAGTATAAAACAATGGAAAAGAAATTGTTTTACTAAGTGATTGAGAGAAAAAAAGATCTTTGAATGTAATAGATGCAAGCCATGAAATATAAGTTTTTAAACAACACTTGGTAATAATAATACTGATAGTTAACGCTTATCTAGTACTTGCCAGGTCCCAGGTATTGCTCGGCGTGCTATATGTTAACTCATTTAGTCCTTATGAGGATCCTGTCATTATCCACGCTTTACAGATAAGGATACTGGGGAACAGAGATTAAATAACTTGTCCAAGTATTTCTAAGTAGAAAATGCTACAGCTGGTCTTCATAGCTTGGCAGTCTGGCTTCAGGATCTGCACTCTTCACCACTTACATACACTGCCTTGAATTGATGGTAACTCTGTTATGGAAAAATCTCAGTAAAGGACTAGCACAAGCATTTAGTGAGTCATACTTAATTATTTGGTCAGTTCTCATAACAATTCAAAGAAATGTGTTACTTAAGAAAATCTCAATAAAAGACTTGAGAGAATTTATCCAGCACCTATTGTGTGCCAATTATTGAGTCTATTCTCATGAAATGTGAGGGGTAGTTTTTCTTATCCCTGTTTTACAAATTAAGAAACAGATTCAGAGAGTTGACGTAACTTGCCCAAGTTACACCTGGTCAAGAAAAAGAGCAGATATTCAAAAAGTGTCTGTTTGATTTCAAATTTGTACTCTTTCCACTAAGATGTATGGACAAACTAATATTTGAAATTGTTTTCCCCACAGATTTTTGGTTTTAAAGATACATAATTATATACAAAACAGAAATAGACCCACAGACATAGAAAACAAACTTATAGTTAGTTACCAAAGGGGAAAAGGAAGTGGATGGATAAATCAGGAAATTGGGATTAACACATACACACTATTATATTCGTGCATATGTGTTCAGTCGCTCATTGTGTCTGACTCTTTACAATCCCATGGACTGTAGCCCGCCAGGCTCCTCTGTCCATGGGATTTTCCAGGCATGAATACTAGAGTGGGTAGCCATTCCCTTCTCCAGGGGATCTTCCCAACCCAGAGATCAAACCCACCTCTCCTGCATCGGCAAGCAGATTCTTTACTATTGAGTCACCTGGGAAACCCACACACTGCTGCTGCTGCTGCTGCTAAGTCACTTCAGTCGTGTCCGACTTTGTGTGACCCCATAGACGGAAGCCCACCAGCCTCCCCCGTCCCTGGGATTCTCCAGGCAAGAACACTGGAGTGGGTTGCCATTTCCTTCTCCAGTGTGTGAAAGTGAAAAGTGAAAGTGAAGTCTCTCAGTCGTGTCCGATCCTTAGCGACCCCACAGACTGCAGCCTACCAGGCTCCTCCATCCATGGGATTTTCTAGGCAATAGTACTATATATAAAACAGACACCCAATAAGGACCTACTATATAGCACAAGAAACTTTATTTCAATGTCTTGTAATAAGCTATAATAGAAAAGAATCTGAAAAAGAACTTTGCTGCAAACCTGAAAATAATACAATATTGTGAATTAAGTATAATTTAAAAAGACACTTACAAAACAAAACAAAAAATACATAATTATTAAATTTACCAAATGAGATTTTTATTGAGCAATATAACAATGGTCAGTTAACAGCAATTACTCTGTTGTGACCTAAGATCTTAAGCACCTTCTAGAAAGAGAGACATTAGAAACAGAGCTCAGAGGCTGCCATTTCAAATCAGGTCTTTTCCACTAGACTCTGATTAGGGCTTCGAGCTTGATCATGGATGAGCAGAAACTGAGTTACAGACTTTGGCCTTCTCTGCAGACCCCTTTATGCCACAAAGCAGCTGATTTATCCTTCAGATCTGTGTACTAAATGAATTCGCCCAGATAAACAGATGGTCTGACCAGAGTGGCATTTCACAGCAACATGTGTTTGTTTGAATAACATGGTCATAAACCTTTCACTCTGGGTCTAAAATTAAATTGTGGCTTTTGGATGTTACCTGGGGCTACTCAGAAGACAGCATTCAAATGTCAAATTTATGGCTTAGTTTCATCAGTTAGTTCTACATAATTTTCTATAGTCATTTATGAGATGAACTTAAAACATGTATACATTTTGAGTACATGCTGGGGGTGCTGGGGGCTCCCCTGGTGGCTCAGTGGCAAAGAATCTGCCTCCAATGCAGGAACTGCAGGAGACATGTGTTCAATCCCTGGGTTGGGGAGATCCCCTGGAGGAGGGCATTGCAACCCACTCCAGTATTCTTGCCTGGAGATTGCCATGGACAGAGGAGCCTGGTGGGCTACAGTCCACAGGGTCGCAAAGAGTCAGACATGACTGAGATGACTTAGCACACACACACGTGGTGGTGCTGGGGGTACTGGGCATTGAGATCCAAAATCTATGATTCTGATTAGATAGGTTCATGCATGGGTTTGTGCTTTATCAGGTGAAAATTACACCTCACTGCCATTCTAAGCCTAAGGTTTTACTTTCCAACACAACAGCAGGCCAAGACTCTGATATCTACTCTACGATTAAGTTACTGTCACTGTGTCTTGAAAAATCAAGAGAAAGGTACAGAAAGAAGTACTCAGTTTTTGTAGCGACGTTTCCCTAAATTGTTATCTGATGTTGCAGCTGTGACTTTGTACATTAGTCCTCTCAGGAGGGCCAGGGATGATGTAGGCCTCTTTAGATGACATACTTACCAAAGGTGGAATAGGATGAATAAGAAAGAGACTGAGTCTCTGTGATGCAGTTCTGTACTGTTTTATTTTCATATTTAATATTCACAGAGAATAAGTAAGACTGATTTTTGTCGTATTAGAGTCGTACATTATTATTTGAGGCATTCTAATAAATCCCCTCTTGTATATTTATCCAACTACTACCCACAAGAATAAAAGAAATGGCCATTATTATTATAAAGGTGTGATGGCATTATGGAGATTATTTTCTCATTCCTGTTCACTATTGTGTTATAATTTTAAAGTAAACATTTAATTTTGAGATATATAGATTCACACGTAGTTGGAAGAAACAACATAGAGGGTCCTCTATATATTTTTCAGCTAGTTTCCCCTAGTGATAAAATCTTGAAAAATAAAAATAAAAAACTATAGTAAAATGTCACAAATAAGAAATTGACTTTGGTACAATTAATAGGCATCATTCATATTTCACCAGTTTTACATGCACTCATTATGGTGCCTGCAGGCATGTGTGTGTGTGTATGCATTCAGGTCTACACAATTTTCCCAAGTGTTGTATAACCACTTAGTTAACCACTATAGTTAAGGTACAAAACAATGCCACATAAGGATCTCTCTAATGTCCTCTTATAGCCATAGCCAACTCCCGCCCTCTTTCTTCTCCCTAAACCCTCATAACCACCTACCTGTTCTCCATCTCTATACTTTTGCCATTTCAAGAGTGCTATATAAATGGAATTGTATATACAGTAGGTAACCTTTTGAGATTGGCTTTTAAACTCAGCACAAATCCCTTGAGATTTCTCCAAGTTGTACTTCATGGTGTAGATGTACTACACTTTTGGGGTCATTCATTCCATTGAAGGATAAATGGCTAGACAAACTGAGTTTTCTTTCCCAGTTTGGGGTAATTATGAATAAAGCTACTATGAACATATGTATAAGACTTTTTGGGTGAACACAAATTTTCATTTTTCTGAGATAAATGCTCAGAAGTACCATGACTAGGTTTTATGGTAAGTACCTAGTTAGTTTTCTAAGAAACGTCCATACTCTTTTTCAGACTGACTAGATTATTTTACATTCCAACCGGCAATATGTTAGATTATTATGTCTTACACATCTTTAATAACCCAGATCAATTCAAGTTCTCAGTGATGTCTTCCCTCCCTATCATTTTTACCTACGTGTATCTGTCTTCATCTTACTGGTCATTAACATTTGTAGCCTTCAATTCTTTAATATTTCTCCTCATTTCTTCTACACTGAAAGCTTTCTGAGTCCTAGGATTGTTATTTTCCTTTGGCATTTCCCTTTCCAAGCTTGGCACAATAATTAGTAATCATAAAATAGACTTTTGAATGTTTAAAGTGGTATATACAGTAATACAGAGAAGGCAATGGCAAGCCACTCCAGTACTCTTGCCTAGAAAATCCCATGGATGGAGGGGCCTGGTAGGCTGCAGTCCGTGGGGTCGCTACAAGTCAGACATGACTGAGCGACTTCACTTTCACTTTTCACTTTCATTTTTCACTTTCACACATTGGAGAAGGAAATGGCAACCCACTCCAGTGTTCTTGCCTGGAGAATCCCAGGGACGGGGGAGCCTGCTGGGCTGCCGTCTATGGGGTTACACAGAGTCGGACACGACTGAAGTGACTTAGCAGCATACAGTAATAAGGATGTGTTGCAGTGTTTTCAGAAAGTTACCAACATTCTTTAGAAGTGATGTTATCACACCTAGGTAAATTCTTGAACCATTGTAATTAAGCAACTTACTACAGATACAGCAAATATATGATTACTCTATTTTGTTCCCAAAATAAACTTGATACTTTCTCTATGAAGACATTAAACCATTAGAGAAATATTAAAATATTGTATCAGATTTTATTAGAATGACTTAAATTACTGGTTTTTATTGCCTTTCTCTGGGTGTTTCTTGCCTAGCCATCCTGTCATTAGTTGACATAAGGACAATGATGTACTGGTAAAGGTTTAACAACAAGTTTTCTGGAAGGAAAAAAAAAAAAAAACAGCCCTGCTGTGTCGCCTTTGCCAGTTTCCATGATTTAAAGACTCTGACCACTGCCAATTTCAAGCTGCCATTTTGAGATCACCAAATGTAGACTCAGGAAGAGATGCTTAGAATAGGCTCTAGTGAGCCAGTACAAGGTAGCTCCAGCAATCCAGTGTTAGGGATATACTATATTCTATTAATAGAAAATGTTTTACTATATATCTAAATTCAAATGAGTCATCTGCATGTACATGGACACTGGGAATTTTTGAGTGATTTTTAATCTCCAAAATCTATTTTTCTCACCTCTAATGTTTAATACTTTCCTGGGATGTAGCCCACACTTCCCCCAACTGACCTCTATTCATCCCTATTGTCCTGCTCAGATGTATCTTTCTTAGTTTCCACTGATTGGTGTCCCCCCATCCCCCCGACAACTTATCACGGGACCACATGTGGTAATTTTTCACCACAGTCCTTACTTCAGAGTACTATATAGGACATAGGAATATACGTTTCTTTTTTGTTCCTATTTACTGTCTGTCCTAGACTGGACACCACTCGAGGGCAGGGGCTGGGTCTATTTTGCCCTGCCTAGTCCCCGCAGGGCAATGAATGAATGGAGAAATTCACCTCCTTTTGCACTGAGGTGGCCCTTCCTCTGCTCATTTGGGCCACAAACTTTTCAGTCTGTTAAGATACCACAGTGCAAAAGAAGCTATTGCCTTTCCAACCATCCTCATCTCTTAGATGAGGTCACGGGGGAGGATGTGACCAACAAACTGGATCAGGCAGTCGGAGACTCTTTACCCCTGCCCCTGTCGTTCTTTGCAGTGTACGTTCTGCCCACCTTTCCCACAGCTGGAGCCATTTTCAAGGATGCAGCCTTGAGAAATCAAGGTGGCGTGGAGAGCATCTGGATGGTAGATGTGACTGAACCCAGGTAAGGCCTTTGTGTAAACATTTAAGAGGCTGACCAGCGGTGCAGACATCTCCTCTATAAGAGGGTCAATTTCAGATTTCACCCAGGAGACTCGTGAGGTTTCAAACCGACATCACCCCAAGTTGTACTCACATCAGCAGAGCACTCTGCACTGTCACCGTTGGTAAGCGGGGAGGCTGTTAATGGAGCAAAGCGCTCCTTGCCCAACGCACTCCGAGCTTGGAAGCCAAACACCATGCTGCTGGCTTCTGAGAAAAGAAAAAGATTTATTGCAGGTCGATCAAGCAAGCCGGCAGGAGGAAAGGGTCAACTCTGTCTCCCCATGGCAAGGTGAGATGAGTGTTTAAGGGTTAGGGTTCTCCAGGTGAGAAAGAAAAACCGGACAAGAGGTTGGTTACAAAGTTTACCAACTTGCTAAATTGTTATGCGCGGGCGCAAGCAGGTTTCCTGTCTCTGTGGATCCGGTGGGCAAGTTCTAGGTGGGCTGGCATGAAACAGGAGGGGGAAATTTGGGCTGTGATGTCAAAAGCTTACCCATTGGACAAGCGAGTTTATTCTGCACAGACTCTCATTGGCCACATCAGTTCCATCCAGTTTCAGGCAGTTTTGTTGCATTATTAGCTGAGAGGTCATTAATTAGCTTATCTGCTGTTGTGTAAAAGGAGCTCAAGAAATTCTGTTAGTCACCAGTTTCTGTTAGCTCTATGGGGCACGTTTCAAGGTAGGGGGAGTTTATTTCTTTCATTAACAATTACCAACATTTTCTTTTCCGCTGTTCTTCGTGTGTGTGTGTGTGTGTGTGTGTGTGTGTGTGTGTGTGAGTGCGCGCGCGCGTGCTCTCAGTCGTATCTGATTTTTTGAGATCCCATGGACTGTAGCCCACCAGGCTCCTTTGTTCATGGAATATTCCAAGCAAGAAGACTGGAGTGGGTTGCCATTCCTTACTCCAGGGCATCTTCCAGACCCACAGATTGAACCCACATCTCGGACGTTGGCAGGTAGATTCTTTATCACTGAGCCACCCTTACTAGAAAATGACTTTCAGCTTCAATTGGTTCATTCAGCCCTGCAGATGAATGAACCTTTCAGCCTCTCTCCCTTTTACTCTGCCTCCCTCCACAACACCGCTCCCCCACCCTCCGCATCTTTATTTTACAACCAGGTTATGTTTGTTTAAGGGCTTCTCAGGTGGTGCCAGTGGTAAGGAATCCTCCTGCCAGTGCAGGAGATACAAGAGACTGGGGTTCAATCCCTGGATGGGGAAGATCCCCTAGAGGAGGAAATGGCAACCCAGTCTAGGAATCTTGTTTGGAGAATCCCATGGACAGAGGAGACTGGCAGGGTCACAAAGAGTCTGAGACAACTGAAGTAACTCAACACACAGCACATGCTTGTTTTATCATATAAAGGTAAAGGGGCATTAAATGCCATTGTTTCTTTGATTTTGTATCACTCACAGAAATTGCAAAGCTAAACAAGTTTTCTTGGCTGCTTTATCTCTTCTTCTGCTAGAATATAAGCTTTCTGAAAGCACGTTTTTTTTAAAAAATTGTATGTTCTATCATCTGGCGCCTAGAACAATGCCTGCTACACAGTAGGCATTTAATAGACATACATTAATGAGTGAATTTAGTTCTGAATTATTTCAATAAATCAGGAGAATGCAGTGCATTCTGGAAAAAAGCCTAGAACATATTTTATACAAGAATGATATTTAAATATTTTGAAAACAAAAACAATGTATGAATAGAAATAACTATAAAAATTAGCAACTAAGTATATGAAATGAAATAACTCAATTTAACGGAGAAGAATTCAGTATTTTATGGGATTGATTTTTGTATTGTCCTGTAACACCTCTCAGGCTCTGGGTTTTGAAAGTCCCAATTTCCTGAATTAACAGCTAGTTGATTTTTATCTTCAGTGAAAGTGAAAGAGAAGAGTGAAAAAGTTGGCTTAAAGCTCAACATTCAGAAAACTAAGATCATGTCATCCAGTCCCATCACTTCATGGCAAATCGGTGGGGAAACAGTGGAAACAGCGGCTGACTTTGTTTTTCTGGGCTCCAAAATCACTGCAGATGGTGACTGCAGCCATGAAATTAAAAGATGCTTACTCCTTGGAAGGAAAGTTATGACCAACCTTGATAGTATATTAAAAAGCAGAGACATTACTTTGCCAACAAAGGTCTGTCTAGTCAAGGCAATGGTTTTTCCCGTGGTCATGTATGGATGTGAGAGTTGGACTGTGAAGAAAGCTGATCACCGAAGAATTGATGCTTTTGAACTGTGGTGTTGGAGAAGACTCTTGAGAGTCCCTTGGACTGCAAGGAGATCCAACCAGTCCATCCTAAAGGAGATCAGTCCTGGGTGTTCATTGGAAGGACTGATGTTGAAGCTGAAACTCCAATACTGTGGCCACCTGATGTGAAGAGCTTTGGAAAAGACCCTGATGCTGGGAAAGATTGAGAGCAGGAGGAGAAGGGGATGACAGAGGATGAGATGGTTGGATGGCATCACCGACTCGATGGACATGGGTTTGGGTGAACTCTGGGAATTGGTGATCGACAGGGAGGCCTGGTGTGCTGTGGTTCTTGGGGTCACAAAGAGTTGGACACGACTGAGCGACTGAACTGAACTGAACTGAACTGATAGTATTTCACATGTATGTGGCACTTTAGAGATTACAAAGAGCTGTTTCTTATATCATCACGTTTGATTGTTATTCAAACTAAATGAAGAATTTCCTATGCTTTAAGTCAGACTACATGTTGTCAGATATAAAAGAAATAGATACTGTGTCAGAATATGCTAGTTAACTTTGAAGATCCATTTCTCTTTCCTTAGAGATAAGAACACTAATTTTAAACAGATCAGATACCTAAGAATCTATTTTCCTCACCTCCCTTACAGCTTACTGTGAACCTGGGGCTAAGTATTTGTTAATGAGACTTAAGTGACAGTGTGAAAAATTCCTCCCTTAAATGGAAAAGACATTATCTTCTTTATCCCTTCCTACATCCAAATATCTGAAATGCATTTGTGATGGCTGGAGCTTTAGCACTCATCTTAGACCTTGAGGGAAAAGACCACAACCATGTCCATCTTATCTCCCATTGTATTTTCAACACTTAGCACAAGACATACCATATAGTAGATTAAAAATTTAATATTTATTAAATAAATGAATAAGCATAATTTCCTTGATTCTATTCTTTCCCACATTTTCTTTCTTCTTAGGGCAGCTTTGGCCAGGTTTATACTAAGGAAGTAGTTACAATAATGAAAGTATCAAAGGTCCACATTTGTACAGTCCTATCTTGAGAGTCCCTTGGACTGCAAGGAGATCCAACCAGTCCATTCTAAAGGAGATCAATCCTGGGTGTCCATTGGAAGGACTGATGCTAAAGCTGAAACTCCAATACTTTGGCCACCTCATGCGACGAGTTGACTCACTGGAAAAGACTGTCTTGATGCTGGGAAAGGTTGGGGGCCGGAGGAGAAGGGGACGACAGAGAATGAGATGGCTGGATGGCATCACCGACTCGATGGACATGAGTTTGAGTGAACTCCGGGAGTTGGTGATGGACAGGGAGACCTGGTGTGCTGTGATTCATGGGGTCTCAAAGAGTCGGACACGACTGAGTGACTGAACTGAACTGATGCTATACTATAAATCATCCTTAGCCACTTACACCATTAACTAGTTTTTTAAAGCTGTAGAATTATTTTGTAGTTCTTGGAAGAGTTATTGCATGTAAGGCTTCTCCATGAAATAAGAAGCTTGTGTAAGAGAATCTGTACTGGATAAGAGATCTATTAGATTAGAACTAGATTCTCACAAATCTCCAATGATTTAATAAGCTAAGTAGAGGAAAGGAAGCAGGTCCCTAAAGAGACATTAAGTACGACTGGAGCCCGAGAGACCAGAGGTCTGCGTTGGGGTGTGGTTCAGGGTGGGCTCTGTGCCCAGGACAGATTTTACATATGCAATAGATTTTACCCTTCGGAGAAGGCAATGGCAAGCCACTCCAGTACTCTTGCCTGGAAAATCCCATGGATGGAGGAGCCTGGTAGGCTGCAGTCCGTGGGGTCGCTAAGGGTCGGACACGACTGAGCGACTTCACTTTCAGTTTTCACTTTCACACATTGGAGAAGGAACTGGCATCCCACTCCAGTGTTCTTGCCTGGAGAATCCCAGGGACGGGGGAGCCTGGTGGGCTTCCGTCTATGGGGTCACACAGAGTCGGATACTACTGAAGTGACTTAGCAGCAGCAGCAGCAGCAGCAGATTTTACCCTTAGTTTTCTTATAGGTGTCATTCTATCACTGGTAATTCCTGCAATTTTATGACTTACTTTATTTAAAAACTTCATTTTAGTAATAGGTGTCTCCGGTTGTCATTACATTATTGCTTTAAGTTATAAACTATATTAGAGTTTTTGAGAGCACATATCAATATATTATATGGTTATTATATTTCCAAATGATCATTTAGAATACCCTAAATTCACACACTTCTAAAATTCCTTAATAGATTGCTCAGTTAGTGTCAAAAAGATTGCAGGGCAACATTTACACAAGATAACAGGATATTGTTCCTACTTTTCTGGTTTGAAAGATGGAGTTCAGCAATGTTCAATAAAATATCTTAAAACATTGTGCATAACGAGTCTTACTGTATCCCAGGTAGATTCACTGCCTAATCTTTATAAAGGATGGATTTTTTTTTTTTTTTTTTGGTATGTGTTTAACGGTGGTATTTTTTGCAGTAGCTAACACTTGACATTTCAGGAGAGAAATTTGGTGCTGGAAATATTTACTAATGTACTGGCACATAAACCAAAAGCTATTAGACTTTAATGCTTTTTCTCCCTAAACTTTTTATAGCCTTTCATTTTTAATCGCTGCCAATCTGCTGATTTTATTTTAAGTAGACACTTCAAGACTGTGCTTTGTCAAAACAGACAGATGTATCATTAAATTCCCTCCCAAATTACACATTAGGCAATGTCTTTGTGTCTTTGTTTCATGCAGTACTGAGGTATTTGAGTTTGTTATAATCTGGAGTATAAAGAAGGCCAGAGAGCTGATTTGCAGAGCAAAAAGTTCTGTTATTTAGAAGTGATTGTTCAGATTGCAGATGACTTTGTGAAATGCATATTAGCCACAACGAGGGTGGCCATGCTTTTGTGTGCTCATGTTTGTGGGTCACCGTGGGACAGTTTTGCTGAGACAGGCTGGTGGAAGAATCTGCACTGGAAGTCTCTGGAGTTGTTTTCCTGTCTGTTAATCATCTCTTTCTAGAAAGGGGTAAGGGTTAATTTGGGTAATTCTCAAATGTGCCTTTTCACTTGGGTTTTGTAGTAGCTTCCTATTAGTGCTGTAACACATTACAACAAACCAAGTGGCTGAAAATAACACAGAATTTAGTATTTTATAATTCTGGAGGTCAGAGTGTGAAGTGGGTCTTACTGGGCTAAAATTAAGGTGTCAAACAGAGTTGTATGCCCTCTGAGGGCTTTCGGGAAGCATTCATTTCCTTGCCTTCTCTGGTTTCGAAGGGCTCTCTGCCTTCCTTGGCTTGTGGCCCTTCCTTCTCTTCAAAGCCAGCAGTGTAGCGTCTTCCAGCTTCCTTCTACTCTGACCTTTCTGCCTTGTGATCACATTGTACCTATGAGAAAACAGAGTAATTTCCCCATCACAGGATCCTTAACTTAATCACACTTGCAAAGTCCTTTTTGCTATGTAAGGTGACATTTTTATAAGCCCCAGGGATTAGAACATAGACATCTTTAAGGAGGTCATTATTCTGCCTTCCTCATATTATTTCATAATAAATAAATGAATCCATATTAGGGAACTTCTGTATGGAAGCCTCTATTCTAAAGCTGAGAGCCCGTGATAAATAATTTCCTTTCAGGCTGGACAACTCCTTCTGGAAAGCCATGTTTTTACCAAGTAACTCTAGTTGATAGTTAATGGTTTTAGTAAATGAAAAGAAGTGGAGATTATCTTCCAATAAGGGGAGCATCTGAGTAAACTGAAGCTCCCTGAGAGCTGTATGCATATCTTTGCCATTGCCCACCTCACAATACACAGGACAGTAATGCCTCATTCTTGTCTTCACTGACCTGTTGTTTTCTCACCTCATCAAGACAGTTTGAATCCCTAATCTCAGAATTGGGTGAGAAAACCTTCTAAGAAGGGATGCCTGGCATACCATGGTTATCATGTTTGCCTTACGGATCACCTGAGCCAAAGATTGAGGTTGAAAAGACAATCTGCAGGACTTCTCTGATGGCTCAATGGTAAATAATCTGCCTGCCAAAGCAGGAGACACGGGTTCAGTCCCTGGTCTGGAAGGATCCTGTATACCGTGGAGCAGCTAAGTGCATGTGCCACAACTACTGAAGCCTGTACACCTTAGCGCCCATGCTGCACAATGAGAGAAGCCACTCCAATGAGAAGCCCGTGCGCCGCAACTAGAGAGTAGCCCTCGCTCACTGCAACTAGAGAAAGCCCGCACAGCAGCAAAGACCCCGCACTGCCAAAAATGAATAAATAAGTAAATTTGTTTAAAAAATAGACAATTTGGAATCTTCACAGAAAACATCTCTAGACGGGAAAATATGAAAATTAGCATTAGAAACCCTCAAAATGAAAATGATAGAGAAATTTCCATCAACTCTGGCAGCTGTCGTTCTGAGAGTGGTGTGGTTTACCGAGTTGTATGAAATGACTGTGTCTCTCAGAGTAAGCCAAGCTGCTGAGGAGAATCTAGCTGGTTCAAATGACAGGGGAATGACAGAAGAAAAGCAAGCCCTGCATTTTACGTGCAGCCTGTCATTGGAGAAGCCTATGCATCGTTATTGGTAAGCTGTATTAAATCCTGAAAATGTTCTCTTCGCTTCTAAAACTGTCCCTACTCTGGAGACTAAGTGTTCTTTTTGTTCCTTTTGCTGCCTCCAGGGTGCATTTAAACCTCCCTTTAATACCTGAAGTTTGTCATGTGTGGGCCTCATCAGTTTTGCTGAGCTGAGTGATGTCCTGTTGGGTTTTAGAGGCTCCTCGATCAATCACTTACCTGAACTCCCTTGCGGCCGCTGGGTGAGTCTTTCTCTTTCCCCATCAGGAAGAGGTATACATTTTTACATTTTCTCCTGAGGTCTTGGGACCTCTTAAACCCAAAGATGGACATATGCAGGCCTCCCTGTGCGTTTCCATCTCCAGAGTCATCTTAACTTTCTCTCTGGGGACAGACCCAGACACCCGCTGCCACCATGGGTGGCTGTTCTATTTTAAGGCAGTTTTGTCTCTGCTTTTTCTTTTCTCCTGTCAAGTTAAGAAAAGGAACTGGTATTTGTTTTCAGAACCTCTCTTTTTTTTTCTTTCCCTCCATGTTAAGTATTGATGGTTAATGTTCCAGACTTTTAAAATTAATTTTTCTATTCTTCCAACCTTCATTTCTTGGGGTCTATGTAAGGCACCTGGAGAAGGCAATGGCACCCCACTCCAATTCTCTTGCCTGGAGGATCCCATGGACGGAGGAGCCTGGTGGGCTGCAGTCCATGGGGACGCTAAGAGTCGGACACGACTGAGCGACTTGACTTTCACTTTTCATTTTCATGCATTGGAGAAGGAAATGGCAACCCACTCCAGTGTTCTTGCCTGGAGAATCCCAGGGACAGGGAGCCTGGTGGGCTGCCGTCTATGGGGTCGCACAAAGTCAGACACGACTGAAGCGACTTAGCAGCAGCAGCAGCATGCAAGGCACCGGGCTGAGAATTCTCAGGGATCCTATATCTGAGTCCAGGGAATAAGTAGAGAGCAGAGAGAACACAGGTTCTCACTGAGTTCCAGACCCGGGTTTTATGATGTCGCCAACATGTCGTGATCTTGAGTAAACCCTTTCCTCTTTCAGGAACTCTTGTTTCCTCTCCTGTGAAAGAGGGTGATGCTTGGTGACTTCAAGGCCACTTGGTTCTACATTCCAATGAGTATAAGGCCAGGAGAGCAGCTCCCCTTAATTCCCCTGCTTCCACTAGCGAAGGGGAAATCTTAGGGAAAGGCAAGATGCCAAGATTCCTTCTAAGAATCTGACACCTTACAGAAAACATTCTCTTTACCTCTTCAAGACAAAACTTTTCCACTTCTTAGTATATATAATGCCAGGAACCTGAGATGGAATCTGTTTAAGATGAACCCAAGGCAAACAAGTCTTCCCTAGTAGCTCAGTTGGTAAAGAATCTGCCTGCAATGCAGGAGACCTGGGTTCAATCCCTGGGTTGGGAAGATCCCCTGGAAAAGGAAATGGCAACCCACTCCAGTACTCTTTCCTGGAGAATTCCATGGACAGAGGAACCTGGTGGGCTACAGTCCATTGGATCGCAAAGAGTCAGATACAACTGTGTGACTAACCTTCACTTTTCAAGGCAAGCAAATAAATGCTTAGTTATTATAGAAACAGGATGGTAGTAATTTTAAGAAAATTAACCCACTTGGTTTTAAATTAGAAAGGTAGCTGATGCTCACTGTCAAAAATTAAGAAAATAATAAAAATGAGAGGAGGCAGGAATAAGATTTAACACTAATCTCACTATTTAGAGGTATCCACTGTTAACATTTCAGTATGCATCCTTGGAGGGACTTTCCAGGTGGCTGGTGGTAAAGAACCTGCTTGCCAATGCCAGAGACCTAAGAGACATAGGTTCGATCCCTGGGTCAGGAAGATCCCCTGGAGAAGGTCATGGCAACCCACTTCAGTATTCTTGCCTGGAGAACCCCTTGGACAGAGAATGCTGGAGGGCTGCAGTTCATAGGGTCGCAGAGAGCTGGACAACACTGAGCATAGTACGTGCGTCATTGGAACCTTCCAGTTCTCTGTAGTCCTGCCCCAGACTGGATGTCTGTGTCCCTACAACATTTATATGTTGAAGTCTGCCCCCAGTGTGATGATATTAAGAGGTAAGACCTTTGAGGGTGATTGGATCAAGAGGGCAGAGTCCTCATGAATGGGGTTAGCGTCCTTATAATAGGAAACCCACAGAACTCCCCCGCCCCATTGTGTGATTCAGGACCCAGTGAGAGCAAGCCAGTTTTGAACTGGGAAACTGATCTTCATAAAGTCCAATTCTGCTAGTGCCTTCATCCTGAAATTCTTAGCCTTCAGAATTGTGAGAAACAAATTCCTATTGCCTTTAAGCCACCCAGTCTCTGGTTATCTGTTACAGTGGCCCGAATAGACTAAGATAAGTCCCGATTGAAATTGGGAGCACTTTCCAAATAATACATTTTTACATAGTACTGTGTTGTCAGTAGTTGTAAAATAATATGCATCATTCTATTTTCAGAAGTTAATCACATAAGGAAGAGAAAAATAAACACTTTAATATTCATCTTAATTAGTAGGCAGTGGTGAGTTTTGTCTCTGCCCCGCTTCGCACTTCATGCTTTCTTTTTCTCTAAGGTCTCATTTGAGACTCAGTACTATTTTCAGACAGTATTGTTTCTTCAAAGAGGTGTGACATTTTTTTAGCACAGGTAGAACAGCATGTGGTTCCTGCCCTGTGGACACTTCCCTTGGCTGGCACAGTGATTAACCTGGCATCAGTTACGCTAAGTGCAATTTAAGGAGTGAGGATGTGCAATCCCAGGGACGGGGGAGCCTGGTGGGCTGCCGTCTATGGGGTCGCACAGAGTCAGACACGACTGAAGTGACTCAGCAGCAGCAGCACTAAAGTAAGGCCATTGTGAAACAGTCAAGACACCTTTTAGGCACAATATGCCTTCCTCTCTGTTTTTCTGCTTAACAACAGAGATTTGGGTAGTTCATCAAGTTACGCTGAGTTGGTCAGGTGGATATTTGAAGAAACATGGTTATGAGGACCACTGTCCTTGCAGGAGAAGAGCCTTGCACTTTGTGCTCAAGCGGTGGTGCCATGTTCTTCGGGGTTCTCAGGGAATTAATTCCCTCCCCCAAAAACACATTTATGGTGCACACTATCTGTACCCCTTATTAAGCTTTGTGTGCATATTTGTATGTGTCTGTGTATGAATGTGTGCCCACAAATACATGTGAGAGTTCATAGACACCTACGCATTTTTAGGTACAGAAACTCAAAGTTATAAATATTACAGAAGGAATTTATAAAGGGATTTGAAGTCAGAATGCTTTATGCTTTGTAGTCTATTTGTGCATTCACTTGGCTAATTGCGGTTATTTTCTTATATAGAAGGTTTTGCTATGTCACAGCTTACAATAGCCACTTATTTATTAGTATTTCTTGATGCCTACTACATGTCAGCTATCTGCTTGGCACTGGAACTGTAGGAAGGAACAAATAGGCAAATTCTCTGCTTTCCCAGAATTTACGGTCCACTGAAGGGATGCAAGATATAAAGAAATAAATTATGTAGATATTAATAGCTGCTTGGAAGAGACAAAAAAGCAGGGAGAAACGATAAAACAGAGTGTAGGGATAGGGAGTGTGTGTGAATGTTGGTGGGTATTGATGAGGAAAGGTGGTGGTCATTGTTGTTTAGTTGCTAAATTGTGCCCGACTCTTTTGTGACCCCAGGGGATCTTCCCAGCCCAGGAATTGAACCTGCATCTCCTCTTATCTCCTGCAGTGGCAGCACGTTCTTTACAACTGAGCCATGGGGTAAGCCCTGTGGCTATTTTAAATAGTACTGGGGATGAATCATGTACATGGTAAATATGAGTGATAAGGAGGCTTATGAGTGGAGACCTGCCTGCAGCATGTGAGGGAAGGAGTCATGGAGCCACCTGGAGGAGAGTGATGTAGGCAGAGGGATCTGCGTGTGCAAAGGTCCTGAGACAGATACACATTTGATGTATTTGAGGAAAAGCAAAGAGGCCGGTATGGCTAGAATAGGGGAAATGAGAAAAATAATGCTGAGGGATAGAATCAGAGATAAATCATGGTTCTCAACTTCAGTAAGCATTTTGTTTAGATACTGTGTGCCTATCACTTCACTTATACTTTGACCCAGTGTGCTCTGTTTCCTGGGGGAAGAGAAAGTTCAGCCAAATGGATTGGTGGTCGTTTGTTCTTCTGCTATGGCAATGTGAGAGGGTATATTAGGGTATTCATTTTCTATTCTAGCAAAGCAAATTGCCACAAATTTGGTGTCTTAAAACAATGCTATTTATCACCTGTAATTTCTGTGAGTCACAAGTCCAGGCATAGATTAACTGGCTCCTCTGCTCAATGGTTTCACAAGCTAAATCAAGGTGTTGACTAGTCTAGGTTCTTACTTGGAGGCTTTGGGGGTAGAATCTGATGATAAGCGCCTTCAGGTGATTGGCCAAATTTTATTCCTTGCCACTGAAGGACTGAGATCTTTATTCTCTTGCTAACTGTCACCCACTTTCAGCTTCTAGAGTTCCCTGGAGTCAGTCCCCTGTCATATGGCACCCTTTATCCAACCATGGAGAATCTTTCCCTATATCGGATCACTCTCACAGTTCCAATCTTTCACACCAAGGAGGGTCCATTCTTTGAAGAGTTCATCTAAATTAGGTCTGGCCTACCAAGAATCACCTTCCTATCTTAAAAGTCAACAGGTTAGGGAAACTAATTTGTTGTCTGTTGCTCAGTCATTCAGTCATGTCCGACTCTTTGTGACCCCATGGACTGCAGCAGGCCAGGCTTCCCTGTCCTTCACCATTTCCTGGAGTTTGCTCAAACTCATGTCCATTGAGTCATACATCTGCAAAATCCATTCACAGAAGCACCTAGATTAGCGTTTGCTTGAATTACTGGGACATAGTATACTGATATTGGAGAAGGCAATGGCAAGCCACTCCAGTACTCTTGCCTAGAAAATCCCATGGATGGAGGAGCCTGGTAGGCTGCAGTCCGTGGGGTCGCTGAGGGTCGGACACGACTAAGCGACTTCACTTTCACTTTTCACTTTCACACATTGGAGAAGGAAATGGCAACCCACTCCAGTGTTCTTGCCTGGAGAATCCCAGGGACAGGGGAGCCTGGTGGGCTTCCGTCTATGGTGTCACACAGAGTCGGACACGACTGAAGTGACTTAGCAGCAGCAGTATACTGATATATATACACCAAGGGACAGGAATCCTTTCTATCATCTTAGATTTCTGCCTACCATAGTTGGGAAGCCTGCAGCTAGAAGGGGAACATTTGTGACTAAATGTCCTTTGGCACACCCAGGCCCAAATCATCCACATTTACATTGGAATGGGTGAAATGGATGAAATGGATAAGGTTGAGGAGGAGAGGGGTTTTAATGATGCTGACTTAGAATCAGCACTAATGAAGGTACGAGGAGTGGGGAGAGGAAACTGGCATCTGTTGAGTATGACTGTTTGCCCCCTGCTGGAGGCTGTGCGCACTGGCATAAATAGGAAAAGATAGGAGTTGGTAAGCAGGAGGGGCTGCATAGGGAGACTGAAGATTAGGGATTAGGAACACACAATTATGAGTAACCTGGACAGTGAGTTTTATCTGCAGGGGGATAGGGTTCACGCATACAAGGAAAGTGAAGTTCAAAGAATAATGTCTGAGAAGAGATGTGTCCAGGTGGCCAAGCCAAGCCTTTCCCAAGCCTCTGAGAGGTCCACTGAGGAGTGGTCCAAGAATTGACAGCATCACCGTCACCCAGGAGCTTCTTAGACATGAAGACTGTTAGGTCCCACCTCAGACCTGCTGAGTCAGAACCTTCATTTTATCAAGATCCCCAGAGGACTCCATGCGCATTAAATTTTGAGAAGCACTACTCTACCTTGCTGGTCCAAGAATGAGATCTGTTGTCTAGAATTCTCAATAATCTAATAGATATCCTGGTGTTTCAGGTTTTCCTGAAAATGGGTTTACCTGATGGCTCAGATGGTAAAGCATCTGCCTGCAATGCAGGAGACCCAGGTTCAATCCCTGGGTTGGAAAGATCCCCTGGAGAAGGAAATGGCAACCCACTCCAGTATTCTTGCCTGGACAATCCCATGGATAGAAGGTTGCAGAGTCGGACACGACTGACTGACACTTTCCCTTTCTCAATAATCTGGCTAAAGTTCTGCATCCAAGACTACCCCGCAGTTAACCCAGTCAGTCCTCGGGCCTCTGCCATCCAAGGCACAGCTCGCTACAACTATGAACACCTGCTCGCTGTCACTGCTCTGGCCTGTGCCATCCCCTCCAGTGTTGCCACTGTCACCCAGGGATTACATCATTCCAAGAAAAGGCTTCTCAGAAGAGGAGAAGCTATAGAAAGTAATTTGAGACCTGCTGGGCTGATAGGGTTTCTTAGGAATACCCAGCTGGAATAATGACACTGGCTATCATAAACTCATAGAGTGCCCGTCAGGGATGGGAACTCATGAGGCAGGACTCAATCTGCCCAAGTCGATGAAGCAGAAAGGTTCTCCCTGGGAGGCCAGACTCTGAGAGGGGAGCCCACGGGAGCCCCCTGTACTGGAAAGAGCCATCAATCTTGTGAGCTGCTTCTCTTGCTCTTCAGCAATAATGCGTCTGTCCAGCAGAATGTGACTAAACAGCTTGAAGCTATCAAACGGAGTGCCAGCCGAGGGCCTGTCCCTGCTAAACAAACCTGCCAACAGCCTCCACACAGATCCCCCAAACAAGATGAACGGCCAGGTCGCTCTGAAACTTCACCAAAACTCCTGCCTCTCCCAGGATAATGAGGCAGGCTTCTGCTGAGCTGAGATGATGATGGAAATGGTTACGGAATAATTAGGGTAGACTGTGGATCAACTAGAGTGCTAACCGTGTGCATCTTCTCTTGGGAGCCTCACAACAGTTCCAGGCAGTAGTTTATTTCACAGATGGGGAAACTGGGGTTGAAGAAGGAAAATAGAGTAGCAGGCCAAATAATCTCACGTGGACTTCTGTCTCTAAAGTCATGTTCTTAACTTCGCTCTAGTCTGAATTTGCCTTCACCAGCCTTTTCCCACTGCATAAACAGTTCACAGAAGGGCACGTTCTCCAGCAGAGGGGCATTTATATATATTACACTTGATACCTGACAGTACAGCCCCACTCACCAAACCTTAAAAATTGTTCTGCTCTAGAGGAGGCAATCAATAGGGAATTTATTTCAAAATTGAAAGCTCTATAATTATCTATGTTCCTAGTACCCAACAACTATGTGAGGGCATACTATGTTTAATAGATACAAGAATGACAACCTCCAGCATTTATAGTGTGTAATAGTTTACACCTACACCTTATATTACACCTACACCTTACCTTATATTCACTTATCCTCATAATTGTTTGTGGTATACATAGGAGAGCTACTATTTTTACAGTAAAGGAAACTGAGTCTGAAATGTGAAACTGGACCTAGTTGTACGGCCAAGATGTGGGTGAAAACCTCAACCCTATGTATCCTGACTCCACATTCTGTCCTTGTTCCAGTTCAGTTCAGTTCAGTTCAGTTGCTCAGTCGTGTCCGACTCTCCGTGACCCCATGAATCACAGCACGCCAGGCCGCCCTGTCCATCACCAACTCCCGGAGTTCACTCAAACTCATGTCCACAGAGTCGGTGATGCCATCCAGCCATCTCATTCTCTGTCGTCCCCGTCTCCTCCCGCCCCCAACCCCTCCCAGCATCAGAGTCTTTTCCAGTGAGTCAACTCATCGCATGAGGTGGCCAAAGTATTGGAGTTTCAGCTTTAGCATCAGTCCTTCCAATGAACTCCCAGGACTGATCTCCCTTAGAATGGACTGGTTGGATCTCCTTGCAGTCCAAGGGACTCTCAGGAGTCTTCTCCAGCACCACAGTTCAAAAGCATCAATTCTTCGGCGATCAGCTTTCTTCACAGTCCAACCCTCCCATCCATACATGTGACCGCAAATACAACTGCATGTGGCAGTGTGTCCTGTCCACACTCACTGTCGTAGAGGAAAGTACTACAGGGAAATAGAACCCATGATTGTTGACATAATACATGACAGACTCAGGTGATTTTTCAAACTTACTGAGTTCCATCTGAAAGTAAAATGAAAGTGAAAGTCACTCAGTCATGTCCGACTCTTTGAAACCCCATAGAATTCTCCAGTCCGTGGAATCCTCCAGGCCAGAGTACTGGAGTGGATTGCCGTACCCTTCTCCAGGGGATCTTCCCAACCCAGGGATTGAACCCAGGTCTCCTGCATTGCAGTCAGATTCTTTACCAGCTGAGCCACAAGGGAAGCCCAAGAATATTGGATAGGGTAGACGATCCCTTCTCCAGAGAATCTTCCCAACCCAAGAATCAAACTGGGGTCTCCTGCATTGCAGGTGGATTCCTATTCCATCTGGATGACTGCATTTAGAGTGTAAAAGGTGTGTTCAGAAGGGCTTCCCTGCTGGCTCAGACGGTAAAGAATCTGCCTGCAATACAGGAGACTCACATTTGATACCTGGGTTGGGAAGAACCCCAGGAAAAGGGAATGGCAACCCATTCCAATATTCTTGCCTGGGAAATCCCATGGACAGAGGAGCCTGGTGCACTACAGTCCATGGGGTTACAAAAGAGTCTGATGTGACTTAGTGACTAAACAACAACAGGTGATGCTGAGGCTGTGGTCCATGCTCCTACCTGAAAAGCAAGAAACTTAGAAAATGAGCAGACCACACTTCTCACAGGGGGCTTTCAGTGCTTCTCAAATCGGGCCATGAACACAATAGCTGAGGCCAAGATTGTCCTAATACTGAACAACCCATTCGATGTGTGTCAACCATTGAAGTAGCAGAGGGTAAGCAGCTTGTGTGTGGATGTTTAAATATGTGATGCCCAGAGCCATGGGAGGAGTGAAAGGGGTGTGGTGTGCCTTGTGGTGTTGTACAGTGTGTGTATATGGCAGGGGGGGTGGCTTGGGGGTGGAGAGGAGGGGCTTGACAAAGTGAGCTGTTAGAGCCAGGAGTGTCTTTTCAAAATTTAGGGTGTTGGTGTGTTAACAGCCCTGGGAATTCTGCTGTACATTTTTCATTCTACATAGAGCTAGAAGATTTTTTTTTAATGACAATGTGATATTTTCCTAAATGAGGCTTTATGTCAGAAGCTTACCAAGGAAAAGATTTTGTGGAACCAAACAGCAAATAAAATCTGTAATAACCACTCTCATCCTTTCAGTTAAAAGTATTTCTGAAGTCAGGTTGGAATTCCTCTTTGTGTTAGTCCTGGTTAAGTTCAATTAAAGAAATTCAGATATTTTCTCTCTTTTGTTTCCCAGTGTTTTGTTGGGATTTTTCTTCCTCACAGCCCCTGCGTATTACCTGAGATAGCTAGCCTACTTCTCCTTTCCCTTTCCTTTTTCTCCCCCTTCCCTCTCTCCTCCTGTCTGTCCCCTTCTCATCTTTCCTTACCGTCTCCTTCGGGTTTCAGTGGTTTGTTTTGTGCTGGCCGCTGGCTTGGGCGAAGCTGTCTCCGCGCAGTGTTTGCAGCAGCCCCGCAGACCTGAAGAGAGCCTCTGTCTCGACGTCTTCTTCAGCTCGGTGGATCTGGAGAACTCTCATGGTCTCCTTGTCCTGGAGCCCCCTCCATGAGACATTCTCCAGTATCTAGTGGCCGTTCTTCCCAGGGAAACCATCTCAGCCAAATAATATGCATTTTCTCTCTTAGCGTTCAGTTATTATTATTGTTTAGCCTCTTCCCTCTCGTTCAATCCAACATCATCTTGTCGTCATCTGGGGAACTAAGTCCTTATTTTTCAGTTTCCAGAAAATCCTGATAAGAGCCTGGTGTAGAACTCAGTCACTTTATAAGCCAGGTTGCAAATGGTGTTTATAAACCAAAGGCAAGAAGTCAATAGGTTATCTTTGTTGAGCAGTTGGCCAGTGGGAAACCTAGTGCACTGTGGCTTTCAAGGAGAGAATGAATGCTGTGTCTGTTTTCTCATGCTCTATATTTTAATATTCTTTATTTTTAAGAGGGGTTCTAGGTTCACAGCAGTATTGAATAGAAGGTTCTGAGGTTTCCATTTACACCTTGACCCCACCCATACATAGCTCCCCCCTCCATCATCAGCATGCCCCACCAGAGTGGTATATTTTTACGATTGATGAACCTATATTGATGCATCATTATTATACAGAGTCTATAGTTTATACTAAGTTTCATTCTAGGTCCTGTACATTCTATGGGCTTCAAAAAATTGAATACAAAGACGTATACCCACCATTATAGTATCATACAGAATATTTTCACCGCCCTAAAAGTCTTTTCTGCTTTGCTCATTCATTCGTCCCTCCCCACAGCCCCTGGCAACCCACTGATCTTTTTAATCTCTCGATAGTTTTGCTTTTTCCAGAATGTCATAGAGTTGGAATCATACAGATTATTATTTTCACACTAGCTTCTTTCACTCAGTAATATACCTTTAAGGCTCCTCCAAGGCTTTCTATGCCTTTGTAGCTCATTTCTTTTTTAATAGCAAATAACATTTCATTTTCTGGATATCTCATAATTTATCATTTCACCTACTGTACAATGTCTTGGTTACTTCCAAGTTTTGGCAATTTTGAATAAAGCTGCTCTAAACATCTGTATGCATATTTTAATGTGGATATGTGTTTTGAACTCCTTCTAGTAAATATTAAAGAATATGAATGCTGGAGCATATGTTTGGTTTTGTAAGAAATGACCACTGTCTTCTGAAGTGGCTGTATCATTTTGCATTTCCATCTGCAGTGAATGAGAGTTCCTGTTGCTTTGCATCCTTGCCAGCATTTGGTGTTGTCATGACTCTGAATTTTGTCATTCTAATATGTGGGATGGTATCTTGTTTTAATTTGGGTTTCCCTGATGGCATATGACGTGGGGCATCTTTTCATAGTCTTACCTGCCATCTGTATATCTTCTTTGGTGGAGTACCTATTAAAGTTCTATTGTTTTAAAAACAAGTTTTCTTTTCTCCTTAGCATAAAAGCTATACATGCTCAAAACTAGCTAGCAGTTTCCCATCTCATTCTGTTTTACAACTTAGATGAGGGTGTGGCTTGCTGGAGCTTAGTTTGGGTCAAAAAAAGCCAGAGATGTCAATATGTGCAAGCCTTCTTTAATTAGAAGCATGCAGATTTTAATGAGTATATATGATTCTAATGAGTGTATGAGTCAGGGTTTGTCAGTAAAACAGAAGACACCCCAGGTATCTGAAGTAGGAAGAGGTTGAATAAGAATTGGAGTTGGCATAATTGGAGCCTTCAGTTGGGAGGCTGGGGGAGTAAAGGCAAGCAGGATTTCAACACAGGAGCCAGGAAGAACAGGCTCACAAGAAGCCATCACCATGGCCTCACATGGAGAAGTAGATGGCTCCCAGGAGGATGCGTGGAAGCCTAGGGTAAAATCCTTGCCATGTCTGTCATCTGCTGATACCCACATCCTCGTCTGCCGCTGCCGCTTGGGGAACAACTGGCTCTTCTCTTCTGTCCTCAAAATCTCAAAATGCTGGCCAAACCTAACTGGGTCTCCTGGCCAGGGAGCTTGGGAACTGTGGGATTTGAGCTTCTCATCCCTGCAGTACAGAGGAGAGCTTAGACAGGTAGGAAGGGTTTGATTTTCAACCAACAATATCTAGCACAGTTTGTTTGTTCACCGACTGAGGAGTTTATGGTGGGGTGAGTCTATTGCACTGATCATAAGTCTCCTGGCATACTGTAACAGCCAACTTTAAAATCTGAACCTAGGGGAGTAGGGAGTGTCCTGGCTAATGTCCCTAGATCCATCCTGCCTGTTTCTTCCCTGCTTCACGTAGCATTTCCAGATGTGCCTCCAGACTGATTGTCTGGGAACAGGCCAGATGCTGGGTTCCCTTGTCCTCAGAGTGCAGTGTCATTTGTTTTTCCTTCACTGGAAGACCCAGAAGATGCTTCCCTTCACCCTCTTGTACTAATCCTTTCCCGCCGGTGCTACTACCCGCTGACAGGTGCCCTGGAATAACCTTGACTTTGGTTGCTTTCTGGTGTGCCTGCAGCCAGTAGGCCAGTGGCTCCAAGTATGTAGGCCTCAGAGTTTCCCTGACAGTCCAGATGTAGCCTGAGAGGGAGGGCAGCCTTGATGACACTCCACTGGGGTCAGAGCAGGCAGAGTAAATATCATTCTGACTCACCATTAGAGCAGAAATGAGGCGGGACAGCGTGTGGCGATGGCACAGTTGCTGGGGTGCTCACTACCTCTCCTGGCGAGTCAGCAGCTGCCCTGCCAGGAATAGATCCTATTCCATTTTTCTCAGGTGGCTCTGACATATCAGTCTCAGCTAGTTCGGGGCACACTGCTGCAAACCAGTGTTCAAAAATAGAACCAGCTTCATCCGGGAATTGCTCTCAGGCCTTTTTTTGTAGCCCTATTATGTCATTTTGAAAGGTCTTCAGACAGATACATTCATTTATTTGGCTGGAGATTGGGAAGTCAGGCCAGTGAAAGGAAATCTCATGACCTCCTGGGTCATAGGAACATGAAGGTAGCAGCACTCTCATTAGCCTAGAACGGTCCAGCGACTTGGAGCATCAGTGCATCAAACTTCTCTCCAAGACAACATGCTTCCCTCCTCACATGGTGATCTCGTGAACTTCCACTTCCCTGTTTGACATCACGATTGGTCACTTAGAAGTACCTAAAGACACGCAAAGCCATGGACTTGAATTTTACGTATTGTCAAATTCTTTCTCTTCAGAAACTGAGGAACTCTTTGGATGTATCACTTGGTTAGATATTTGACTCTACAGAATCCTATTCAATGTAAAGAAAACAAATTTTACAAGCAAGTGTGCAGTACTTTTTCACACCCTCATCATTGCTATCAAGTTACAATCAAAGAATTTCACTGAAAAAATACTCCTCCCATCTGTGGTCTATTGATTCAGGACCTGACCAGTTTCTTCATCATGTCACCGTGGAGATTGCAGAATCGTTTTATACTCTGTGCTGTACACCATTCCCTCTGATTTCTGGGGACTCTTCCTTGCACAATGAGGCTCTCATCCTCCGCAATCTCAGCCTCCTTACCCATCCACCCCCCGACCTCCATGAATTCCTTCCCTGTGCCTCCAGATATGCACAAGTCACTTTGGGATATGATATTTGAGTACCTTTCTAATAGTGATCCTTTTTATTTTAAACTTAAAGCTTCTCAGCTAAGTGATCTCTACTTATAAGTGCATTTCCCAATCCTTCGCACTGTTATTTATTCCTTGAAATCTAGTTTTGGCAACTGTGGTTTTGCTGAAACATCATCATTTTTTTTGTTTTTTTGAGAGTCATACACATTTTCATTGCCCATCACAGAATATTCCTTTAGAGTCATTTCAGACCATATGCTCTTAAATGATAACATTTCTGCATGTCTAAGTAATTCTGTACCTACAGCACTGATTCAGGAGAACATACACTTTTTATTCAAGAGAGCCTATTAAGAAAGCTCTGTCATCAGGTAATCCAGCCTGCAACAATTTGTATTCAGCCGGCAATATGTTCAGAATCTGATGATATGTTCAGATTCAGCTCCCTGTCCCTCTCAAAAGCTAGTCTTCATACACTGCCAGCCTACTGAAATTGTGTTTCATATTCAGAGAAATACTACAAACTACATCATCATTTATTCTTAAAAATCTCTATGGGCTGCCCTGTTTCCAGGCTCAGTAGTCCTTTTCTCTTTATCATCTCTGACATATTTGCTCAAGCCAGCAATCCTGATGCTTGGCCATAGCTGCATAACAAACCAAGCCCAAATTCATTGATCTAAAACAACCATCAGATGTTATTGCTCATACAGGTTTGCAGGTTGTTAGGCGTTTGGCTGATAAAGGATGGCTTTGGCTGATAAAGGAAGGCTCTTGCTTCAGGCTGTGGCTGCTGGCATAGCCCTGCTGTGCACTTAGGTTCAGCTGGGGAGGTTCTTTGCCACGTTTCTCCCACCTCTTCCCATGATCAGTGAGCAAACTGGGGCCTGTTCTTCTCTTGGTAACGGTAGAGGCACAAGAAGCTAAGTGGAAACATGGAAAGCTTCTTAGAGTCTTGGAGCTGGAACCGTGTCACTTTTTCCAACTGTTGCTCAGAACGAGTCATTTGGGTAAACCCAAAGTCATGGGCAGCAATGGTACATTTGTTTCTAATGAGGCCACTGCAGAGGCTACATGCAGGGAATTGAAGCCAGTCATTCAGGGTACCATACCTGAGACTCTTTTCCACTCTGGCTTTTGTGACTCTACACTGTTCTGAACTCCAGTGACCTTTCCCTGGATCCTCTATGTGTAACTATGGATTTTCAGCAATACCCTAGTTGCTTGTACTATGGTCTGGTCTTCATTAATAATATCTTTAATTATCACCCCAATGGTAGCGTACCCCTCAGACATGTATTTCAAGCCCAATTTTCTCACTAGTTTTAGTCTGTTTCCTCTACTCAGATTTTAGTTTGTGTGCTTCACTGTCATCTTAAATTCAGCAATTCTGAAAAGAATTTATCTTCCTTCATCTAAAAGCATCTTTTCTCTTTACTTTCTTTTGACCCTTGTCAGTGGGACCACCATTATACTTTGCAGTTGTCATTTTTTCTTCTCTATCCTTCACAGTCCATATCATGTGCCACACTAGGTCCTAACACATTTTCTTAAGAAATGGCTCTCCTTATCTTCCTACGTTATCTTCTGTTGTCCTTACCCTCTCCCCACAACCACTCAGGTTCTATACTCACCCGTTAAGTGTCAGCCTTTCTATGAAGCCACCTTCTCTGACATCTCTAGATTTCTTAGGTTTTCTTTGCTTTTGAACTTCAAAACAAGCCCTAATGTGTGCTACAAACGTTATCAACATTGTCAATGATCAATTCAGTGATCAAGGGCATAATTTGTTTTCTTCAATTTGTATATGTCTACTTTCCCCAAGTAGACTGAAACCCAAGGAGGCAATGTGTTGCACTGAGGGAGCATAGTTTAGTCTCGCAAATCTTGCTTGATTCACATTTGGCTTCTTATTACCTGTAAGTCTTGAGAAATTTACTTCTCTCATCTATAAAATAAGATGGATTATTTACACTAAAGAGTCTTGGGAAGGAATGAAGGAGATCATGTGTGAAAAGCACTTAGCATACAGTAGGCTCTCAATAATGTTTTGGTTTACTTTCCATTTTCCTTTTATTTTTTCCCATAGCTTCTTGTTGCTATTTAATATTACACAATAAACTGTGGAAAATTATGAAAGAGATGGGAACACCAGACCACCTGACCTGCTTCTTGAGAAACCTGTATCCAGGTCAGGAAGCAACAGTTCGAACTGGACATGGAACAACAGACTGGTTCCAAATAGGAAAAGGAGTATGTCAAGGTTGTATAGTGTCACCCTGCTTATTTAACTTCTATGCAGAGTACATCATGAGGAACGCTGGGCTGGAAGAAGCACAAGCTGGAATCAAGATTGCCGGGAGAAATATCAATAACCTCACATTATGGCAGAAAGTGAAGAGGAACTCAAAAGCCTCTTGATGAAAGTGAAAGAGGAGAGTGAAAAGGTTGGCTTGAAGCTCAACATTCAGAAAACAAAGATCATGGCATCTGGTCCCATCACTTCATGGGAAATAGATGGGGAAACAGTGGAAACAGTGTCAGACTTTATTTTTGGGGGCTCTGAAATAACTGCAGATGCTGATTGCAGCCATGAAATTAAAAGACGTTTACTCCTTGGAAGGAAGGTTATGACCAACCTGGATAGTGTATTAAAAAGCAGAGACATTACTTTGCCAACAAAAGTCCGTCTAGTCAAGGCTATGGTTTTTCCCGTGGTCATGTATGGATGTGAGAGTTGGACTGTGAAGAAAGCTGATCGCTGAAGAATTGATGCTTTTGAACTGTGGTGCTGGAGAAGACTCTTGAGAGTCCCTTGGACTGCAAGGAGATCCAACCAGTCCATTCTAATGGGAGTTCATTGGAAGGACTGATGCTAAAGCTGAAACTCCAATAGTTTGGCCACCTCATGCGAAGAGTTGACTCACTGGAAAAGACTCTGATGCTGGGAGGGATTGGGGGCGGGAGGAGAAGGGGACGACAGAGAATGAGATGTCTGGATGGCATCACCGACTCGATGGACATGAGTTTGAGTGAACTCCGGGAGTTGGTGATGGACAGGGAGGCCTGGTGTGCTGTGATTCATGGGGTCGCAAAGAGTCAGACACGACTGAGCGACTAAACTGAGCTGACCTGAACTGATGTTCTATTTACAGGTTTTCATTTACTCTCCTAATTCTAAAGCAAATTCCTCAGATTAAAGAGTCTGTGTCTTTTGTATCTCTTAGTTATTAGTTATTTGCATTTGTGAAAGGGGTAAATCATGTGATCTAAAAGTCTTTACTGAGATGAGAAAACCTTTTGCCTCAAAGTTTCTAGGAAAGAGACTCTGCTTGTATTGTGAAATAACTGAAGTTTCTATTGAATAGTTCCTCTTTCTAAGTACGTATTTATTGGGCTGGGCGGGTCTTAGTTGCAGCATGGGGATCTTTGATCTTCGTTGCAGCATTCAAGATTTTTTTTTTTAATTGCAGCATGTAAGCTTTTAGTTGCAGAAGGTGGAATCTAGTTCCTGACCAGGGATAGAATCAGGGCCTCCTCCGTTGGGAGGACAGAATCTTAGCCACTGGACCACCAGAGAAGTCTCTGAATGTTTCCTCTTTTGAACTCCTTAATGCCAAATTCAGACTTAAATTGAAGAAAGTAGGGAAAACCACTAGACCATTCAGATATGACCTAAATCAAATCCCTTATGATTATACAGTGGAAGTAAGAAATAGATTTAAGGGACTCGATCTGATAGATAGAGTGCCTGATGAACTATGGACGGAGGTTTGTGACATTGTACAGGAGACAGGGACCAAGACCATCCCCATGGAAAAGAAATGCAAAAAAGAAAAATGGCTGGATGAGGAGGTCTTACAAATAGCTGTGAAAAGAAGAGAAGTGAAAAGCAAAGGAGAAAAGAAAAGATATAAGCATCTGAATGCAGAGTTCCAAAGAATAGCAAGAGGAGATAAGAAAGCCTTCCTCAGCGATCAATGCAAAGAAATAGAGGAAAACAACAGAATAGGAAAAACAAGAGATCTCTTCAAGAAAATTAGAGATATCAAGGGAACATTTCATGCAAAGATGGGCTCTATAAAGGACAGAAATGGTGATTCATGGGGTCGCAAAGAGTCAGACACGACTGAGAGACTGAACTGAACTGAATTGAACAGAAGCAGAAGATATTAAGAAGAGGTGGCAAGAATACACAGAAGAAGTGTACAAAAAAGATCTTCACGACCAAGATAATCACAATGGCGTGATCACTCACCTGGAGCCAGACATCTTGGAATGTGATGTCAAGTGGGCCTTAGAGAGCATCACTACGAACAAAGCTAGTGGAGGTGATGGAATTCCAATTGAGCTATTTCAAATCCTGAAAGATGATGCTGTGAAAGTTCTGCACTCAATATGCCAGCAAATTTGGAAAACTCAGCAGTGGCCACAGGACTAGAAAATGTCAGTCTTCATTCCAATCTCAAAGAAAGGCAATGCCAAAGAATGCTCAAACTATCGCACAATTGCACTCATCTCACACGCTAGTAAAGTCATGCTCAAAATTCTCCAAGCCAGGCTTCAGCATACTTGCACCATGAACTTCCAGATGTTCAAGCTGGTTTTAGAAAAGGCAGAGGAACCAGAGATCAAATTGCCAACATCCGCTGGATCATGGAGAAACCAAGAGAGTTCCAGAAAAACATCCATTTCTGCTTCATTGACTGTGCCAAAGCCTTTGACTGTGTGGATCACAATCAACTGTGGAACATTCTGAAAGAGATGGGAATACCAGACCACCTGACCTGCCTCTTGAGAAACCTGTATGCAGATCAGGAAGCAACAGTTCGAACTGGACATGGAACAACAGACTGGTTCCAAATAGGAAAAGGAGTACGTCAAGGTTGTATAGTGTCACCCTGCTTATTTAGCTTCTATGCAGAGTACATCATGAGGAACGCTGGGCTGGAAGAAGCACAAGCTGGAATCAAGATTGCCGGGAGAAATATCAATAACCTCACATATGCAGCTGATACCACCCTTATGGCAGAAAGTGAAGAGGAACTCAAAAGCCTCTTGATGAAAGTGAAAGGGGAGAGTGAAAAGGTTGGCTTGAAGCTCAACATTCAGAAAACAAAGATCATGGCATCTGGTCCCATCACTTCATGGGAAATAGACGGGGAAACAGTGGAGACAGTGTCAGACTTTATTTTTTGGGGCTCTGAAATAACTGCAGATGCTGATTGCAGCCATGAAATTAAAAGACACTTACTTCTTGGAAGGAAGGTTATGACCAACCTAGATAGTGTATTAAAAAGCAGAGACATTACTTTGCCAATGAAGGTCCGTCTAGTCAAGGCTGTGGTTTTTCCCGTGGTCATGTATGGATGTGAGAGTTGGACTGTGAAGAAAGCTGATTGCCGAAGAATTGATGCTTTTGAACTGTGGTGCTGGAGAAGACTCTTGAGAGTGCCTTGGACTGCAAGGAGATCCAACCAGTCCATTCTAAAGGAGAATGGTCCTGGGTGTTCACTGGAAGGACTGATGTTAAAGCTGAAACTCTAATGCTTTGGCCACCTCATGCAGCGAGTTGACTCACTGGAAAAGACTCTGATGCTGGGAGGGGTTGGGGGCAGGAGGAGACCAGGACGACAGAGAATGAGATGGCTGGATGGCATCACCAACTCTGTGGACATGAGTTTGAGTGAACTCTGGGAGTTGGTGATGGACAGGGAGGACTGGCGTGCTGTGATTCATGGGTTCGCAAAGAGTTGTACAAGACTGAGCGACTGAACTGAACTGAAGTGATTCAGTACCAAACAATCTTAATTTGGGGCTTCCCAGGTGGTTCTAGTGGTAAAGAATCCGCTTGCCAATATAGGAGAGGAAAGAGATGCAGGTTCAATCCCTGGGTAGGAAGATCCACTGGAGAAGGAAATGAAAACCCACTCCAGTATTCTTGCCTGAAAAATTCCATGGACAGATGATCCTGAAAAGCTACAGTCCATGGGCCACAAACAGTCGGACATGATTGAAGCAACTGAACACGGAGCACGAGCTTTATCTTATTATACTGCAACAAAAATAAACAGACAAAAAACCCTAGCATGATGTGATTCTGTCTTAGTAAAGGTACAGAGTTAGTCTTTGTTAATCTTAGTCCCATTTTATTGATGCTAATCATATCTGTAGTACTGAGTTAATTCTACATGACACACTCCAGAAAGATCACTGACAAACTGGGGGCAGTTAGAAGAGGTCACCCAGGGCCTGAATGGTCTGGAAATCCTTCATGACAGGAGGTACAGTGCAGAGCATGGCCCCAGCTGCCCCTGAGTATCAGGAGACTGGTCTCTCTTGATATAGTAGCTTTGCTTTATTCTGTCCCAGAACATGGAGCCAATGCTATCAAACAGTTGAAGGCCTGACTTATCAGGTGCTAAGTTTCCTGATTTTTCCTGAAGTTCAAGCTAGAGCTCAATAGCTACTTGAAAATGGCAGTGACCACCTATATTTAGTCATTACTGCTGCTGCTACTGCTAAGTCACTTCAGTCGCGTCCGACTCTGTGTGACCCCATAGATGGAAGCCCACCAGGCTCCCCCGTCCCTGGGATTCTCCAAGCAAGAACACTGGAGTGGGTTGCCATTTCCTTCTCCAATGTGTGAAAGTGAAAAGTGAAAGTGAAGTCGCTCAGTCGTGTCCGACCCTTAGCGACCCCATGGACTGCAGCCTACCAGGCTGCTCCATCCATGGGATTTTCTAGGCAAGAGTACTGGAGTGGCTTGCCATTGCCTTCTCTTAGTCATTACTAGGTATTAGTATAAATAGGCACGGTTGGTGTGAAAGTGTTAGTTACTTAGTTGTGTCCGACTCTTTGCGACCCCATGGGACTACAGCCCACCAGGCTCTTCTGTCCATGGACTTCTTTAGGCAAGAATACTGGATTGCGTAGCCATTCCCTTTTCCAGGGGATCTTCCCAACTCAGGGATCAAACTCCCTGTATTACAGGAAGATTCTTTACCATCTGAGTCACCAGGGCAGCCCACTGTTGATATATGTATATATAATAGATATAATTAATTCTCACAATAATTCTAAAAGTCAAGTATTACAATTATTCCCATTTTAGAGATTAAGAGACTGAGGCCCAGAGAGTTTGTTGCAATAAGTGGCAGAGCTGGGGTTTGAATCCAGGTATTCCAGTACTGTTCTGTCTCTAACAGGTGTTCTAGGTGGGACTTCCATATGGAGTGTGCACTTAGCCTGCCTGTGTTCTAAGTCCCCTTTCATCCTGAAATCTTTTTCATAGAGCTAGTCCTTGGTCTATCAATAACAGTTAAATATTCATATATGCTTCATCTGTGGTTTGAATAATTTTGTAAATTTATTTGAATCATGTGTATTTTAAGTATTATCTGGAAGTGGAGCAAAAATAACATGAAAATTAGGGCATACATATGATTTCCTCTTTCTTGAAAAGTGATTGCACATTCATAAGGGTTATAATACACCTCTCATTTTTCTTAACTCGTGCAATAGACCCCAGAGTTCTTTTTAAATCCCTGGGAGTTATTAGAGTTGCTGTGAATGATTCAGATGAGAGACTGGAAAGAAGGGACATAAGTATTTGGTGAACATTCTCCAGATTCCTGGAACTGTGTTCGGAGACCTGTGTATATTATCTCACTTCCAATAAGCTAATGAGCTAGACATCATTCCCATTCTATAGATGAGTGATCCAGGGCCCAGAGGAATTACCCACCTGACACCACTGGTAAGCTGCAGAGAATACATTAGAACCCAGAGGCGTCTGGTGCCAAAACATGCGCTTTCAACTCTACCATATTGCTTCCCAGTCACAAACCGTGGAAGCTACCATGGCTTTGGCCAAGTTTAAGAGCACCATGGGGAGTAGATGTATTTGTTGCCTGTGTTCCCCTCTCTACGCTGACACAGTCACACCCTCTCTTCTGTTTAGACCTTCTGAGAAATTTGACAAAGGAGTAGTGTCTCAAAAGCCTGGGCATTCAGAGGGAAGAATTCTTACATAAGTTTTGAGTGCTTGATAAATACTTTTGATTTTACTGTTACTACTTATTCTCCTATTGCCACCATTCAACAGCAAAATTTTATGGAACTCTACTAAATTTTAAGCATTCTATATTCATATACACCATATCATATCTCATTTTGACAAGCCTGTGAGTAAATATTAATAGTCTCATTTTACAGATGAGAAGCCAAGGAGGCAAAATAGCTTTCTCACCGTGAGAAACTATGGAGTACTGGGAAGAGAACTTAAACTCAGGTCTGCCTGACTCTAAAGTCCATGTTCTTTCTATCACCCAGTGCTTTATTTAAAACACCTGCACCTCTCCCCCCAAAATAAGACCTGCACCCAATGCCAGTTATAAAATACCATAGGTGGGAGGCAGCCTTTCTTTATCTGAGGTTCAGTACAGTGACATCTTCCACTAATCAAACTAACCCACTGCCACTCATCTATCATGCTTGAAAGTCAGAAATGCAGCTGTTATGTTAATTTTGTATCTTAAAATTCTATTGAATTTGTTTATTAGTTCTAATAAGTGTGTGTGTGTGTGGAGTCTAAAGTTATCTATATATAGGATCATGGCATCTGCATACAGAGATAACTTTATTTTTTCTTTTCCAATTTGAACCCCTTTTATTTATTTTCCTTGACTGATTGTTGTGGCCAGGACTTCCTGTACTATGTTAAAGAGAAGTAGTGAGAGTACACATCCTTAGCTTGCTGCTGAACTTAGTGGAAAAGCTTTCAGTTTTTACCATGACGTTATCTGTGGCCTTTATTGTTTTGAGATAAGTTCCTTCTGAGGCTTCCCAGATGGCGCTAGTGGTAAAGAACCCGTCTGACAAAGCAGGAGAGAAAAGAGATGTGGGTTTGATCCCTGGGTCAGGAAGATCCCCTGGAGTAGGAAATGCACCCCACTCTAGAGTTCTTGCCTGGAAAATTCCACGGAAAGAGGAGTCTGATGGGCTAGAGTCCATCTGTGTCTGTGGGTTAGGAATCTGGGAGCAAGTTAGCTGGGTGGCTCTAGACCAATATCTCTCATGAAGTCACAGCCAAGCAATCCATCAAGGCTGCAGTCTCTGAGGCTTCACTAGGGCTGAAGAAACCACTCCCAAGCTCACTCATGTGACTCTTCACTTCCTTGCTATGAAGGTCTCTCCAGAGGGCTCCTACTCTGTGGTTTCCCCCAGAGGAACTAAGAGAGAGAAACCTAAGATGGAAGTTTTTCTTTTTTTTATAACCTACTTTTGGAAGTGACATAGTATTTCTATGGTTATATGTTATTGATCACCCAGACCACCCCTGGTAAAATGTGGGAGGGGATTGATTACACACGGGTGTGCGTGCCAAGAGGCAGAGGTCGTTGGGGGTTCTCTGAGGCTGGCCACCTTTTCCAGTGATAGTCTTTCAAGCCCTATGGGCCCTTCATTTAAGATGTGTTTCTAGAGCAGATTAACATATTAACAGACCATTAGTTAATTAACCAAGTAGCTGCCACTCTGAAGAGCAGAAAATAAATGGGCAAGTTGTGTGTAGCGGAGGAAACAGAAGAGATGAGAAAAATTTCTCTGTGGGGCTTTAGAGGAGGGACAATGGGGAAAGATTTGTGGGAGGGAGTCTTAGCACAGTTTTGATAATAAAGACAATAAAAAGCAGGATCCCTGTCTATAAGAGGAGGGGACAGAGTGGGAGTGGGGAATGGAGAGACGTTCTGTTTGCTGTCTTTGCAAACATCACCTACTGAGACCTTGCCCCCTGCAGCCACGATGTCTATGCAGAGATGGACGGTGCAGGCGCTTCGCCTCACTGCTAGTTAATTAAATGTCGCTTCCAAAGCAGCTGGTAGAGTGTGTGCCTTTACAGCATCCTCAGTTTGGTTTTTCTCTTTTTCCCTAAATCACACATTTTAATTAACCTTCAAGCCCTTGCTGGGGCTTTGAAAGAACTTAATTGGCCAGCAGGGATTGGAACACACAACAGCCAGAAAAAGGCTACATTCTCAGTTGTTTTCACTCTGAGGACTTATGAAATTGAAATTATTGTTTTGCTTCATTCTTTGAAGCCCAGAGCTACACGTGGATTCCTATTTGGAACTGTCAGAAGCATCTTTGAATGCCTAAGTGAGAATTGAAGAAAGGTATTTAAGCAGCATTGACATGTGAGTATTTAATACTTGAATCTTTATTCATCTTGTGTCTTTGGGTTTACAATAAGAGTTGAACTCCTCCTGGCTTTTTTTTTGTCATCCTCACTTAGGATGGGAAATATTTTGACCCCAGTATAATACAGCAGACTTTCACAGTCAGATGGGAAATTGTCTCTTGAAATTAGAAGTCTTTAAAAGTCACAAAGGGTCGGATCCAACTTAGTGACTGAAAACAACAAATAGATTTTCAGATGTTTTTGGTTTTGTCAAATATAAGTCTGAGATTCACAGGCAGTGTGTGTATTTTTCTCCATATGAAACCATGTGAAAACCATATTACATGTACTTATTGAAAACCAATGGTATATAGAGATCAAGGCAATAGTTAAACAGTTGCATGTCATCAGAATAGAGGAGATTATTCTCAGAATAAAGCTACATGAGTGAGTGGGAGAGAAGAACAGAGAGTCAGGAACTGGGATGCTGAGAGTCTAGAGGAAAAGAAGCTGGAAAAGGTGATGGAGAGGGAGGAGATTGTGTAGCACCCAGGAAAGCTGTGAAGGAAATTATAGAGACATCTCCAAAAAGGGTGATTATACATCTTAAAAGCTGCAGAAGTACCAAGGAAAAAGAAAAGAATGAAAAGAAGGCAACTGGATGTAACAAAAATGGGAGGTGCGGTGACTAGTTTTCTGAGCTTGACTTTTATTTTCTGTCAGGAGTTTGCCTCACCAGGTCCTTTTACCTTGTGTTTTGGTTATCTGTTACTGGATAAGAGTCCAAGCCAGAAATTAGTAGCTTAAAACAAAGCTGTGTATTTGGTCACCGCTTCGTGCATGAGCAGTCAGGGCTTATGATTCTATACCCATTTACAATGTGTGGGTTTTTTCCCCACACCACGAAGCAGTTCTCTGACATCAGCTGAGTGTCCTACAGTCTGACTCGATTCTGACACTGTGTGCCTGGAAATGGTGTCGTGTTCTCAGTTCTGTAAAGCTGCAGCCCCCCCCTTGAGATGCCAGTCACGTGTCCAGTTTATCACTTGAGCACTTGATGGGCCACTTATAGGTTGAAGGTTCCAACAGCCTCCTCCTTGGGTGTGATCAATTTGTTGGAGTAGTTCACAGATCTCAGAAAAATACCGGATTATTATAAAAGACTGTAGCTCAGCAACGCTGTAAGAGATGCTTAGGGCAAGGTGTGGGGGAGAGGTATGGAGCTTCTATGCCATCTCCAGCAGACCATTCTCCCCACACCTTCATGTGTTCATGGCCTGTAAGCTCTTTAAACCCCATCCTTTTGGATCTTTATGGAGGCTTCATTACACAAGCAAAATTGACTAAATCACTGGCCATTGGCAACAGGCAACTGACTCAACCTCCAGCCCTTCTTCACTCCTGGGAAGCCAGGAGGGTGGAACTGAAAGGTTTCAATCCTCTAACCAACCTGCTTGATTTTCCTGACAACCAGTCTCCACCTTTAGGTGCAGTTCCATTGCGGCCTCAGTAACATAACTAAAGACACCTTTGTTACTCTCATCACTTAGGAAATTCCGAGGGCTTTAGGAGTTCTGTACCAGAAACATGGTGATTCAACAGAGTAAACAACAACCAGAAACAAGAGGCAAAACCAGTTTCTTATTATGAATCATAGTGTCATAGGACTAGACTCAGCTGGGAAGCCCTCTTGCTCCTCGAGGGTTGGCTGGACTCATTCACATGTTCTCAGAGTGTTGGTTGGTGACCTCGGGGCTGGGGCATTCATGGATGACCTCATTCACTTGACTGAGTGTTGGTGTTGGCTCTCGATGGGGCCTCTCCACAAGCTGCAAGGCATTTTCAGGCTTAGCCTTGAAAGTCACACACTATCACTTTACCACATTCTCTTGGTCCAAGAAAGTCACAAGCCCAGCTTACATTAACATGATGGGGAAATAGATTCTACTTGGTAGGAGGAGTTGCACGTCACACTGCAAAGGGAAGTTGATACAGGAGAGTGGCATTCATTGGAGCCATTGTTGTAGCAATCTATCATAGGCAACTAGAAATATACAAAAGGATCAGAGTTGTCTAACTCTGTACAATTTCATGCACACTATTACTAACATTTTTTTCATGTCAGAATACATCTTACAATGGTACATGGCTTCTATTCAATTAGGAAAAAATTAAGGCATAAGTGAAGCGAAGGCATAATGGATAAGTAATCAAAGGAGACTTCAGCCTTTGCTTAAACTTAGATTCCTGCTTCTTGGCCCATGAGAGACCCACCTAACTTCTCTCTTTCAAGAGACAACCACCTTATCAGTTTTCTGATGTTTTGGTGACTGAAACTGGGTTAGACACAGACCTTCAAGCTTCTCTGAATGAGTCCACGGCCTTTGCTTAAGATGATGGGTGAGACCATTCTGCAAGATAATGAGAATGAACCCATGGATCTATGAAGTGCCCCCTGTCAGTGGAATTGAGCTCTTCTCCAACCCCCCATTCCATTTACTCTTTCCTTTTTAATATTCCAAAGAATAAGTGTATGTGAGCTTTTATTAGTGTGTGTGTATTGCAATTGATTCAGAAGGATTTACTTGTCAGTAACAACCTGGAATGGAATATTCAGACTTGACAGTCAAGATATCTATCTTCAGTGTTGCCTTGAGGAGTCAGGGTTTGTCCTTAAGGAACAGTTTCATAATCAGTAGTGGTGAGTAACTTGAACCCAACAATAAGCCGCAATAGCAAGAGAAACAGAAGATACAAGAGCAAAGAGGGAAGGGATCTAACACTATCCTCAGCTCCTGTTGTGAGCCAGGCACTGAGGTGTGCATGTCACAAACGTGCTCTCATTTGGGTCCAGAGCCACCAGCAAGACAGCTACTATAACTCCAGTTTTACAAATGAAAAAGTTGCAGCTTGAAGACATTAGTAACTTGTCTTAAGTCCCACGGCAAGTAATCATTGGACCTTGGGTTTTGACTAAAGTTTAGCTGATTTCAGTGTGTGTGTTCTGTCCATTTCACCAGGGTGATAGACTCATCATTTCATAGTGAAACCTTGTTGGGAAAATCATATTATCCATGTTCTGCTGAATTCTTTTGTTCTCTATTTCATAGTTCAGTTTTTGTCTTCTATGAAATTTGAATCCATGATGATTTATAGTGCCAAGGTTGTGTGGTATCCTTGGCTGTTGTTATTGTTTAGTTTCTAGGTCGTGTCTAACTCTTTTTTGACCCCATGGACTGTGGTCTGCCATGCTTCTCTGTCCATGGGATTTCCCAGGCAAAAATACTGGTGTGGGTTTCCACATCCTTCTCCAGGGAATCTTCTCAACCCAGAGATCGAACCCATGTCTCCAGCATTACAGGTGAATTCTTTACCACTGAGCCACCAGGGAAGCCCATATCCTCAGGTCTATAGACTGCTTATATTTTATTCTGACCTCGAGTGTTTCTTTTCCTCCCTTTTTTAGCAATTGGTGATCAGGTCAACCAAAAATGCTAGTTAGTCCATATGGTTGATGGTTAGCTACTTGCTAGAGAAGCTCAAAATAGTTGATAAAACAAATTTACATTTTTTTCCAAGGGACTTTAATTGCCTGTATTATCCCCATCCACCACTGTTCTGGAAAAGAGAGGGTCCACATGCCCTTACAACCTCTCCTGATTTTGAAAAGAATACTCCTTAAAGGAAAATGCACAAAAACTTGGGTAATTGAATTCATAAAAGTGTGAACATCTCAGAAATTTTTTTCTAAGGAAAAGATCTTAGGGAAACTTTAATTGATTTTAGTTATTATTGCCAGCAATTTGGGAAACTAGCAAGGAATTATCTTTATCACATTTGTGCCTCTGTTTAATGCTAATTCAAAAATTCCACCCAGGCTGTTTAATTGGTTCTCTGTTTCATAAAAAAAGAAAAAGGAGATGCATAAACCTGAGCAGTGACTTTGTTTCTAGTTCATAAAAATTGCTTAGTTTAATTATAACTGCATTTTGTGTCTCATTATAATTTATGCATTTGAGATATTCACACTAAGTCTTTACCCAGCTTCAGTGTAATAAGAACCAAGTCTTCCTATTTTTGTATCTTATTATTTCTCCTGTGTTCCTAAAATGTTATGGACTGTATTGAGAGAGAGGAAATGTGAAGTAATAATTAGAAATGGCATTTATGGAGTATTTACCATGTGCCTGGCTCTGGGATAAGACTTTCTATATCTTAACTCATTAAATTCTTGCATATCCCTCTGGGATAGGTGCTAATATTAATACTAAACCCAAAAGACAAGAGTTTTCTGGTTCAATGAGGTTAAGACATTGGCCAAGATCAAACAACTACTAAGGATGGACTTGGGACTGAAAACTTGTTCTGACAACAAACTCTATAATCTATATTTGATTCTCAACTCAACTGATTTATTTGCATCTCTAGAAGTCTTCTTAAATCACACTTTTAATTTTGAATTCAGGTAGATTCATGTGCAATTGTTAAGAAATAATACAGAGAAGATTCCTATGTACCACTTACCCAGTTTTCCCAATTATATCTTGCAAAGTGTGGCACAATATAATGACCAGGGTATCGATATTGATACAGTCAAGATACAAAGCAGTTCTGTTATGAAGATCCCTCCAGCTACCCCTCCTATAGCTACATTGACTTCCTCCTCACCCTGCCCCTAACTCCTGACAACTCCTTTCTTCTTATGGCAGCACTTAAAATCATTTACCCGTTTCTCTTTATTTGACTCAAATCACATTGTCTTAAGTTTCCCTGAATGTCAGCTTCACTGTCTCCCATTATCCCTCCAGTGACTTTCTTGCCCTGCTCTAAACCAGGCTCATAGACAGACCCCTGTGACTGGGAAAGAGTAAGTTGTTTTAACAGTGACTTGCTAGAAATTACATATTCACCATCAGCGTCTTCTTCAGGGTATTTCAGCAGTGGGAGCCTGGTTACATAATGGGCCTGCCACACCTCCTCTCAGCAGAGTCTTTCCTTTCCTCCAGTGTGAGGACAAGCCTCACCTTTGTCTTTGTGAATTGGGTGCAGTTCTATTTGAAGACAGAAGCCAGGTTAAACAACTTCTTAGCATCTATTCTAGGTCTATAAATCCATGATATTTATACTTATCAAATATACCTACTATGGTTAGAAAAATGTTTTTCTACAATGAAATTTAGTATGTCTTAGCAGTTTAGCAGTTTGAATAAATTACCAGTGGCGATCAGAAACTTTGCCCTTCACAGAGAGGACCTACAATTGACATCATTTGCTTTAAGAAGTAATGTGGATACCATCCTTCCCTCTCTATTTTTCCTTCTTTCTTCTTTTTCTGCCTTCAGCTAACATTGAATAAACACTACGTACTGAACTGACTGGGAGGTTCAGTTCAGTTCAGTTCATTTCAGTCGCTCAGTCGTGTCCAACTCTTTGCGACCCCATGAATCACAGCACGCCAGGCCTCCCTGTCCATCACCAACTCCCGGAGTTCACCCAAACCCATGTCCATTGAGTCGGTGATGCCATCCAACCATCTCATCCTCTGTCGTCCCCTTCTCCTCCTGCCCTCAATCTTTCCCAGCATCAGGGTCTTTTCAAATGAGTCAGCTCTCCACATCAGGTGGCCAAAGTATTGGAGTTCAGCTCAACATCAGTCCCTCCAATGAACACCCAGGACTGATCTCCTTTAGAATGGACTCGCTGGATCTCCTTGCAGTCCAAGGGACTCTCAAGAGTCTTCTCCAGCACCACAGTTCAAAAGCATCAATTCTTCTGCCCTCAGCTTTCTTTATAGTCCAACTCTCACATACATACATGACTACTGGAAAAACCATAGCCTTGACTAGACAGACCTTGGTTGACAAAGTAATGTCTCTGCTTTTTAATATGCTATCTAGGTTGGTCGTAACTTTCCTTCCAAGGAACAAGTGTCTTTTAATTTCATGGCTGCAATCACCATCTGCAGTGATTTTGGAGCCCCCAAAATTAAAGTCAGCCACTGTTTCCACAGTTTCTCCATTTATTTGCCATGAAGTGGTAGGACCAGATGCCATGATCTTAGTTTTCTGAATGTTGAGCTTTAAGTCAACTTTTTCACTCTCTTCTTTCACTTTCATCAAGAGGCTCTTTAGTTCTTCTTCATTTTCTGCCATAAGGGTGGTGCCATCTGCATATCTGAGGTTACTGATATTTCTCCTGGCAATCTTGATTCCAGCGTGTGCCTCTTCCAGCCCAGTGTTTCTCATGATGTGCTATGCATATAAGTTAAATAAGCAGGGTGACAAAATACAGCCTTTACATACTCCTTTTCCTATTTGGAACTGGTCTGTTGTTCCATGTCCAGTTCTAACTGTTGTTTCCTGACCTGCAGACAGGAGGTAGACTGAAGACTGGGAGGTAGAGCAGACCTGTAGACTGAGACCTGTAGACTGGGAGGTAGGCTTGGGCAATAAAATGGTGTTAATACTTATTTGTGTCTTTAAAGATTCACATTATTTGACAAGTTCTCAAAATAAGAGGACATAAAGTAAAACAGGACGCTGAAGTAATATGATCATAATCACAAACTAATAACTAGAAGAACTGGAGTTTGGAACTAAGTATGTCTGATTCCAAAGTCAGTCATTTCCACTACGAGGTGCCATCTTGATAATGAGTTTAGAGAAGGGAGAAATTACTCATTTTTTGGAACAATGATGGAGGTGTTCACAGAATGGGAAACCTGTAATCTGGACCTTGAAGGATGGCCAGGATTCTCAGTAGATGGAAGGACCTAGGCAGAGAGAGTGGAGACCATAATAGTGTATTTCAGCACTAAAAAGGACAGATTGTGGGTAGGACATTTGTCTTTATGTGGAAACCTGTGGTTGTTTTTGCTACCGTAACATTTCTATGGGACAAGAAAAGGTGATTTGGGATAAGAATATGTAGAAATGCCAGGCTACGTAATTTTTACTTATTCTATGCTCAACCTAAAATAGGATTTTTAATGTATTATTGCATTAATAGCCCTATGAATAGTAACTTCTAAAATTTCAGGATTTGGTGTGATTTCTCTCCCACATTGGTTCTGGGTTTGGCTGTGTGATTTGCCATGTGATTCTGACCAGCTGAACATCAATAAAAATGATGCAGACAGAGGTTTGGTATGTACTTGAGTATTTGGATTGCTATTGTGGAAGGCTGTTTCCTTTATGTTAGAAACATGGAAAGGTCATGTGGAAGAGAACTGAGGAACCATAGATCTAGTTAAATAAGGCCACTTTAGATCATCCACCACTCAGAAAGATGAGCAAAAAAAAAACTGCCCAGCTGAGTCGAGCCGAAATTGTAGAATCATAAGTCAATAAACTAAGTCCTTAAGTTTTGGATTAGATTGTTAAACAGCAAGAAATAACTTATTCACAGATATGTAGACTCACTGAAGGTAGAGCTTATATCCTTGTGCCTAGATAGGTAACTTCAGGGCTGAGCCAGTCACTCTGCAGCAACAAGGGCAGTGATATAATTATCCAGGAAAGATGAGATATATGTCTATGAGAGAAGGACATATGGAAGTCTCCTAATAAGCCCTTGAATTATAATGATGGGTGGGTCACTTAGACAAAAACTCTCTTTGCCCCAAACAGTAGATGTTGGTTAATTCAAAATCCCTCTCAGTGATTCTTTGATTACTCAGATGTTGAGATTTCATCTCGTATATTATATATTAATTTGAAAATACATTTTCATTGAGAGATTGTAGCATTAAAATGAGCAACTTTATGATCCATTTCACTTTGCTCCTTGCAGTCTGGGTAACAATCCATTTTAATAAGCAAGTGTCTGTGGAACTACTGTTCGCTTATGTAAATGAGAAGGTGCACTTATCTTTATTCTTCACTGTGATTACCTTCTATTTATTTTTGAAAGCTTCCTGGATTTCAGCTCATTGTTCAATTGGGAATCATATTTGTTTTATTCAGAGCAATATTTTAATTTTCAGATTCTGAGCAGACGTTTCTGTGATTCATTTCGCTCTGCCTTTTTGCTTTGGTTTTACTGAATGTAATTTCTGCCATTTTTTTTTTTTTAAATCCTGTGCCTGTTAGAATCACTTTAACTATGAAGTCTTTGTCTTTTTCTCTCCCGCTTTTTACTTCCCACTGTAATTCCTAAAAAACCTCCCTTGGGCATAAAGAAAATGGGAATTTTGTGAGGCGAATTTTTGCTTTCAAATGTTTTTATTTTCATGCATGATTACCTTGAGGCGTCACTGAATGATTTATTTTATGAACCAAAAAAAGAAATATTACAAACCAAATGAAATAACCAATAGCTCCTAGGGATGAAGTAATGAGAAGCGTTTTATTCCACACTGTTTTTCAAAATAACTGGTGTCCGAAAGAATACAACGTGTGTCAAGAATGACTCATTGAAAGTCTGTAATAGAATGGAGAAGGAAGGGAAATGAATACATATTGCATGGTGTAAAATTGTTCACTATGTAGTACGAACTCCCTTTTGGAAAATACTATGAATCATGTTCCAAACCAGTGGTTTTCCAATGTCATCTATAGCTTCCCCTCCCAGTAGTCAAAGCCAGTTCTGTCCCTCATTTGCCCCACTGTCCCTCAATCAGACACCATCTATCCTCTTAGAATTCCAGCACATCCACAGATGAGAGGTGTGTGAGGAGGATTTCCCGAGTATGTTTCCATACACTCTGTGATCTGCTCTGTTCATGTGAAGTTGGGCTTCCTAACATCAGTCTGAACTGCTACTCATCCTGAGTGTGAAACAGAGACACCTTGCACGTTGAACCAGCATCTTACTGTGAAATAGACCAAGTTCCTGGGGATGATCTGTGGTGCAAAGTGAACTGAATTCTTTATACACAAATACTTGCTCTCTGAACCACACAGGCTGAATAGCGTCATAGTTAATCTCTTTTAATTTGATCTCTTCCTTTTTTATGCATCAGTTCAGTTCAGTTCAGTCACTCAGTCATTTCCGACACTTTGTGACCCCATGAATCACAGCACACCAGGTCTCCCTGTCCATCACCAACTCCCAGAGTTCACTCAAACTCATGTCCATTGAGTCAGTCATGCCATCCAGCCATCTCATTCTCTGTTGTCCCCTTCTCCTCCCGCCCCCAATCCTTCCCAACATCAGAGTGTTTTCCAGTGAGTCAACTAGTCGCATGAGCTGGCCAAAGTATTGGAGTTTCAGTTTTAGCATCAGTCCTTCCAATGAACACCCAGGATTGATCTCCTTTAGAATGGACTAGTTGGATCTCCTTGCAGTCCAAGGGACTCTCAAGAGTCTTCTCCAGCACCACAGTTCAAAAGCATCAATTCTTCGGCGATCAGCTTTCCGCTGGATCATGGAGAAAGCAAGAGAGTTTCAGAAAAACATCTATTTTTAAGCATAAAGGTATACAAAACAATCTCTGTCACTGAAATTAGCCCATATAAAATGGAACTAAAATGGAGGAGAAGGGACGACAGAGGACTAGATGGTTGGATGGCATCACCGACTAAATGGACACAAGTTTGAGCAAGCTCTGGGAGATGGTGAAGGACAGGGAAGTCTAGCTTGCTGCAGTCCTTGGGGTCACAAAGAGTTGGACATAACTGAACAAATGAACAACAACAAAAATGGAGCTTAGAAGGATTTCAGTTGCCAGTGCTACATATAGCTCTCTGTGTTCTTAATTCAAGTCCCATTCTGTAACTTGGATTCTCCATCTGTATACTTGGGCTGTTTGCATTTCATTCCTCTTCAGTCGGGGCTGTCTCATTTTCAAGGCACAAAGAGCCAGTCAGATCAGATCAAGTAAAGGTGGGAGGGCACTGTAAGGACACAGAGCTCACACAGGGATCTGAGGATGGAGCCACTGTAACCGTTAGGCCTTGTGGAAACGGAGGGCAGCAAGTATAAAAACTGCTTTCTCTATTGCTCAGGCTCAGACAAACCACGAGCAAGTCCTCTTCTGCACACTCTATTCTCCTTCCTTTAAATACTTATCTTATCTTTATTAGTCACCTTTTCAATGACAGCTTAAATTGTAAGATCCTCCAATCTTCATGATCTTCCTACTCTAACAATCACCACTGACTAACAACGCATTTTGTATTTAAGAGAAAATCTTTAAAAAAATTAAGTAATGTTTTCCAGTTATATCAATAACTAATTGACATACCTAACTGAAACTTTAAGGCATACAGCCTATATTACCAAAGTAGATTCAATTAACATCCGTCTTCAGAAAGAGAGAGACTCTTATGGGACCATTTCCTTTGAGTAATACAAATCACTCTGGTCATGAATTGGTAGCCTTTGGTTGGGATATTTATCCATATTTCAACCAGTCATGATCTAGGATGGGGAGGAAGCGCATACTGAATATCACAGACCTTTTAGGAAGTGTAGGAAGGCAGGCCCACAGATCATTTGGTTTAAGTTCTAACAGAGGAAAGAAAAAAAGTATTAAGTCAATAGAGAAGAATCACATATACTATTAACATCACAAAAAACAATTGTGCAATGAGCATTCTGTATTGCAATAAGATAGGTACACTACACATCACGTGGGCAAAAATGAGCTTTTAACCCATGATGTAATTTAAATGCCTGTATAGCAGTGATTTGAAATGGATATTTTCTATTTATCATGCATATCCTGTGTGAATTAGAGGGCAGCAGAAAAGACTATAAATGGAAGTTAGAAGTAAATTTTATAAAAGAACATTATATAAAAATACATTCTTACATTTAGAGTGCTTTAGAAGCTAGACAAGCTGTCTCATTTAGCAGTAAGTTACCTGTCACTGAATGCGTTCACATCCCAACGTTGAAGGAGTATCTTACAATTTTAAGATTCTGATTCTCTCACTGTAACTTTGAGCTAATTGGTCTTTCAAAAAACAAATGAATTATTGACAAAGACTTGATATATTAAACTAAAATTGTAAATTTTTTATTGTTAGTGGTGTTTGGTGTGTTCAGCGGTGAGTTAAATCACTCTCTTGAACAGGAATAGCTCATTCTGGTTGTGGTACGAGGAAAAGGGGATATCAAAGTTAGTGTCTTGTAATAAATATGAGGGGCCCTCACCTATATTCTACTTAGCAAAAATCCATCTCCTGATCACAGCACTGTTACCAGTCAAGAGCACACACACACACACACACACACACACAGTCACACACACAAAATCAGCAGTCTAGACATCTTTAAAATATCTGAATCTTGAAGTGGCTCCTATAAAGCATCCACTGAGAGTATAACTGATAAATTGTGGTTAAACGAGATAGGCTAAGAGGTACTTTATCTAGGTTCTTCAAACCTGATCCTTGTAAAAAATGAGATCATCAGGATGTTATATACCAGGACTGATATCTTAACTTCCCACAAAGGTATATTTATGTCAAACTTTTCTCTGTGTTGTTAGGTTTTTATTAAATTTTGATATAGAGTTCTATTTGAAGAATATTTCATGATCACTTCTAAAATTTTTTTTTTCATTGTGCTTATTCTATTGCTTACTGCTTGGTATATGATGTAGACTGGAAAACCATTGTCCAATAATTTAGAGACGTGAAAATGTCTCCCGAGGTAAAACTGTAGGCTTTTTATATATATATATATATATATATATAACTATGTAATATTACATTTAATGTTATCCTTAACTACTAGGAAGATAGAAGATAAAATAAGTGTTTAATTACAGTAATGATTTCATTCTCAGGATGGGTAAAATTATTCTTTCTCCCCTAAATTGTTTCTTTAACCTTCATTTTAAGTATATGTATTTAAATCATGCAATGTTCTTTTTAGAAGCAGATAAAATTTAAATGAGTAAAAGTGGGAGAATAAAGGAGACACAGCTATGGAACCACATAGGCTATTGAGTCAGTTAATATAAAATTCCAGAGACTCACTGATGTTTGAAATATTAGCGTTTTGTGAGTCTGACCTAACACTATCTTCCCTTGCTCTGCTAAATGTCCTGCAATAAATTACCATCAATAAACTTCAAAGGCACTGTGACTTGGAAGAAAATGTTCTAGTAATCCATAGGGTTATTACTGATAACAGAATAATGTATTTATTTACCATTCAGAAAAAAATCTCCTATTAACAGAATGAAAACTTTAAAGTGCAATCTGTGATGCATTGCTAGGAAGGCTGAAGCTTCCAAGATAAAAATACTTTATTACAGCCTGAGATTTTATTCCTCATCATCTGTCTTCTTTATGTACTTATAATTAGGGTTCCTATATGTTTAATCTTCTCAGATATGGTACTTTGTAATGTAAGCATTGACCCCTCTTCTTGGGGGGGGGGGGATGAAAAGTAGGAAAGTGTTCATGGTGGCATGTTGGGCAGAGTCACCATTTTGTTGTTGTTCAGTCACTAAGTCATGTTCCACTCTTTGTGACCCCATGGACGGCAGCATGCCAGGCCTCCCTGTCCCTCACCATCTTCCAGAGTTCATCCAAGTTCATGTCCATTGAATTGGTGATGCCATCTGATCTTCTGCCACTCTATCCTCCTTCTGCCTTCTATCTTTCCCAACATCAGGGTCTTTTCCAATGAGTTGGTTCTTTGTGTCAGGTGGCTAAAGTATTGGAGCTTCAGCATCAGTCCTTGCAATGAGTATACAGGGTTGATTTCCCTTAGGATTGACTGGTTTGATTTCCTTGCAGTCCAAGGAACTCTCAAGAGTCTTCTTCAGCACTAAAGTTCAAAAGCATAAATTCTTCAGTGCTCAGTCTTCTTTATGGTCTAACTCTCACATCCGTACATTACTACTGGAAAAACCGTAGCTTTGACTATTTGGACATTTGTTGGCAAAGTGATGTCTTTTCTTTTTAATGTACTGTCTAAGTTTGTTATAGCCTTCCTTCCAAGACATAAATGTCTTCTAATTTCATGGCTGCTGTCACCATCCACAGTGATTTTGGAGCCCAAGAAGAGAAAATCTCTTACTGCTTCCACTTTTCCCCTTTCTGTTTGCCATGAAGTGAAGGGACTGGATGCCATGATCTTAGTTTTTTGGAATATTGAGTCTCAGTCTAGTTTTTTCGCTCTCCTCCTTCACTCTAATCAAAAGGCTGATTAGTTCCTCTTTGCTTTCTGCCATTAGAGTGGTATCATCTACATATATGAGGTTGTTTATATTTCTCCCAACAATCTTGATTTCAGCTTGTAAATCATCCAACCTGACATTTCACAAGATGTACTCTGCATATAAGTTAAATAAACAGGGTGAAAATATACAGCCCTGTCATACTCTTTTCCCAATTTTGAACCAGTCTGTTGTTCCATGTCTGGTTCTAACACTTGCTTCTTGACCTGCATATAGGTTTCTCAGGAGACAGGTAAGATGGCATTCGCATCTCTTTAAGAATTTTCCACAGTTGTGATCCACACAGTCAAAGGCTTTAGTGTAGTCAATGAAACAGAACTATATGTTTTTCTGGAATTCACTTTGTTTCTCTATGATTCAATGAATATTGGCAATTTGATCTCTGGTTTTTATGACTTTTCTAAATCCATCTTGTACATCTGTAAGTTCTTGATTTAAGTATGACTTAATTGAAGCCTAGCTTTCAGGATTTTGAGCGTAAACCTACTAGCATGGCAAGTGAGTACAATTGTCTGGTAGTTTGAACACTTTATAGCACTGCCCTTTTCTTCGGAATTGAGATGAAAACTAACCTTTTCCAGTCCTGTGGATACTGCTGGGTTTCCCATATCTACTTTTTTACTGAACTTAAAGCTTAGGCATTTGGAGATGGATTTTTTAAAAGCTGGGGTGGAGAGTGGGGAAAGAGATCATGATGGTGGAGGAGGAAGACCACAAACTCACTTCCTTTTAAGGGCACACCAAGATCACACTATTTACACAGCAGCTATTTATCATGAACTCCTTATTACCAAATTCAAACTTGAAGAAAGTATGGAAAACCACTAGACCGTTCAGATATGACCTAAATCAAATCCCTTATGATTATACAGTGGAAGTGAGAAATAGATTTAAGGGACTAGATCTGATAGATAGAGTGCCTGATGAACTCTGGACAGAGGTTCGTGACATTGTACAGGAGACAGGGACCAAGACCATCCCCATGGAAAAGAAATGCAAAAAAGCAAAATGGCTGTCTGAGGAGGCCTTGCAAATAGCTGTGAAAAGAAGAGAAGCGAAAAGCAAAGGAGAAAAGGAAAGATATAAGCATCTGAATGCAGAGTTCCAAAGAATAGCAAGGAGAGATAAGAAAGCCTTCCTCAGTGATCAATGCAAAGAAATAGAGGAAAACAACAGAATAGGAAAAACAAGAGATCTCTTCAAGAAAATTAGAGATTCCAAGGGAACATTTCATGCAAAGATGGGCTCGATAAAGGACAGAAATGGTATGGACCTAACAGAAGCAGAAGATATTAAGAAGAGGTGGCAAGAATACACAGAAGAACTGTACAAAAAAGATCTTCACGACCAGGATAGTCACGATAATGTGATCACTGACCTGAGCCAGACATCTTGGAATGTGAAGTCAAGTGGGCCTTAGAAAGCATCACTACAAACAAAGCTAGTGGTGGTGATGGAATTCCAGTTGAGCTGGAATTTCAAGATTTCAAATCTTGAAAGATGATGCTGTGAAAGTGCTGCACTCAATATGCCAGCAAATTTGGAAAACTCAGCAGTGGCCACAGGACTGGAAAAGGTCAGTCTTCATTCCAATCCCAAGGAAAGGCAATGCCAAAGAATGCTCAAACTACCGCACAATTGCACTCATCTCACACTCTAGTAAAGTCATGCTCAAAATTCTCCAAGCCAGGCTTCAGCAATATGTGAACTGTGAACTCCCAGATGTTCAAGCAGGTTTTAGAAAAGACAGAGGCACCAGAGATCAAATTGCCAACATCCGCTGGATCATGGAGAAAGCAAGAGAGTTCCAGAAAAACATCTATTTCTGCTTCATTGACTATGCCAAAGCCTTTGACTGTGTGGATCACAATAAACTGTGGAACATTCTGAAAGAGAGGTGAATACCAGACCACCTGACCTGCCTGTTGAGAAACCTGTATGCAGGTCAGGAAGCAACAGTCAGAACTGTACATGGACAACAGACTGGTTCCAAATAGGAAAAGGAGTATGTCAAGGCTGTATATTGTCACTTTGCTTATTTAATTATATGCAGAGTACATCATGAGGAACGCTGGGCTGGAAGAAGCACAAGCTGGAATCAAGATTGCTGGGAGAAATATCAATAACCTCAGATATGCAGATGACACTACCCTTATGGCAGAAAGTGAAGAGGAACTCAAAAGCCTCTTGATGAAAGTGAAAGAGGAGAGTGAAAAGGTTGGCTTGAAGCTCAACATTCAGAAAACAAAGATCACGGCATCTGGTCCCATCACTTCATGGGAAATAGATGGAAAAGCAGTGGAAACAGTGTCAGACTTTATTTTTTTGGGCTCCAAAATCACTGCAGATGCTGATTGCAGCCATGAAATTAAAAGACGCTTACTCGTTGGAAGGAAAGTTATGACCAACCTAGATAACATATTAAAAAGCAGAGACATTACTTTGCCAACAAAGGTCCATCTAGTCAAGGCTATGGTTTTTCCTGTGGTCATGTATGGAAGTGAGAGTTGGACTGTGAAGAAAGCTGATCGCCGAAGAATTGATGCTTTTGAACTGTGGTTTTGGAGAAGACTCTTGAGAGTCCCTTGTACTGCAAGGAGATCCAACCACTTCATTCTAGAGGAGATCAATCCTGGGTGTTCATTGGAAGGACTGATGCTAAAGCTGAAACTGCAATGCTTCGGCCACCTCATGCAATGAGTTGACTCACTGGAAAAGACTCTGATGCTGGGAAAGGTTGGGGGTGGGAGGAGAAGGGGATGACGGAGAATGAGATGGCTGGATGGCATCACCAACTCTGTGGACATGAGTTTGAGTGAACTCCGGGAGTTGGTGACGGACAGGGAGGCCTGGTGTGCTGTGATTCATGGGGTCGCGGAGAGTCGGACACGACTGAGCGACTGAAGTGAACTGATTTATAATAACTATTTGAAGACTGGAAAAATGATTGTCCTCCGTTCAGTTCAGTTGATCAGTCATGTCTAACTCTTTGAGACCCCATGGACCACAGCACACCAGGCCTCCCAGTCCATCACCAAATCCCGGAGTTTACTCAAACTGATGTCCATTGAGTCAGTGATGCCATCTAGTCATCTTATCCTCTCTCATCTCCTTCTCCTCCTACCTTCAATTTTTCCAAGCATCAGGTTTTTTTCCAATGAGTCAGTTCTTCACATCAGATGTCCAAAGTGTTGGAGCTTCAGCATCACTCCTTCCAATGAATATTCAGGACTGATTTCCTTTAGGATGGATTGGTTAGATCTCCTTGCAGTCCAAGGGACTCTCAAGAGTTTTCTCCAGCAGCACAGTTCAGAAGCATCAATTCTTCAGCACCCAGCTTTCTTTATAGTCCAACTCTCACATCCATATATGACTACTGGAAAAACCATAGCTTTGACTAGACGGACCTTTGTTAGCAAAGTAATGTCTCTGCTTTTTAATATGCTATCTAGGTTGGTCATACCTTTTCTTCCAAGGAGCAAGTGTCTTAATTTCATGGCTGCAGTCACCATCTGCAGTGATTTTGAAGCCACCTCAAATAAAGTCTTTCACTGTTTCCATTGTTTCCCCATCTGTTTGCCATGAAGTGATGGGACCAGATGCCATGATCTTAGTTTTCTGAATGTTGAGTTTTAAGCCAACTTTTCACTCTCCTCTTTCACTTTCATTAAGAGGCTCTTTAGTTTTTCTTCACTTTCTGCTACAAGGGTAGTGTCATATGCATATCTGATTGTCCTCAACAAAAGACATAAAAAAGAAGCCACATGTGACAATAGTAGGGTGGGCGCAGAGACACAATTCCTAGGTCAGTGACCCACAAGTGGGAGTGATATCACAACTGCAGAGATACTTCACAATGTGGATCCTCCCCAGCTCCACATCTGGCTTCCCATCCTGGGATCCTGCACTAGGAAGACAAGCCAGCAGAAAGTTGGGCTTTGAAACAAGTGGGACTTATATTCTGGAAAATTATAGGAAGTACACATCCAGTCTTAGCACACCCAGAATGTCAATGCTCTGAATCCCTGCACAAAGACAGTAGTTTGAAAGACATTGGGGTCAGACCCACATGCTGATCTTGAAGAACATCTCAGAGGGACAGGAGGCAGCTGAACTTCCCCTGGGTATGGAGACACTGGCATCAGTCATTTTTGTAATCTTATTCTACCACACTGACACCTGCACTGTGAAGTGCCATTTTGGAATCCTTCCCCTAGCCTATTAATACCAGGGACCTATCCTAACCAATGAGCCAATAGCAGCTGGGCTCCACCAGGCTACACAACTGGCTGCTTGAGGAGCCATTCTTGCTTACTAGAAGAGCTGCAATTGCCACATGAGGCAGAATCTCACAGCTAGCCAGGTCAGGGATCAGTCCCACCTATAAGTTCACCCACAATTATCAGCAGCACTAAAAAAGCACGTGGCCCATGTACAGGATAATCCTAGAGCATCTAGTACTGGTGACCAGAAAGGAGTGTACTGCTGGTCACCACAGGTCTCCTACATATGGCCACTTCTCCAAGTTTAGGGCATGTAACAAAACTACCTTATATATAGAAATAAACACAGAGAATTAGGCAAAATGAGGAGACAGAGGAATATATTCCAAATAAAGGAATGAAACAAAATCTCAGAGAAAGAACTAAAGTGAAGATAATCTATCCATAAAGAGTTCAAGGTAATGATCATAAAGATGCTCACTGATCTCAGGAGAATAATAAATGAACACAGTGAGAACTTCAGCAAAAATTACAAAATATAAAAATAAGCAATCATAGCTGAAGAATACAATACCTGGAGTGAAAAATACATTAGGAGGAATCCATAGTCGATTAACTGATACAGAAGAACAGATCAGCAATCTGAAAGACAAAGTAGTAGAAATCACCCAAGCTGAATAGAAAAGAAAAATAAATTTTTTTTAATGAATATCACTTAAGGGATTTCTGGGACAACATTAAGCATACTAACATTTGCATTATAAAGTCCAAAAAAGAGAAAAGAGAGAAAGGGGCAGACACGTATGTGAAGAAATATCAGCTGAAAACTTTCTAACCTAAGAAAGGAAATCAGCATCCAGATACAGGAAGCACTGTTCAGTAATACACATTATAATTAAAACGGCAAAAATTAGTGAGAAAATCTTAAAAGCAGCAAGAGAAAAGCAGCTAGTTATATACAAGTGGTCTCCCATAAGACTAACAACTGACTTTTCAGCAGAAACTTTGCAGGCCAGAAAGGAGTGGCACAAATATATTCAAAATAATGAAAGGAAAAAATCCTACAATGAAGAATGCTCCATCCAGCAAAGTTATCAATCAGAATTGAAGGAGAGGCAAAAAGTATTAAAGACAAGAAAATGTTGAGTTCATCACCATTAAACTTGCATTACAAGAAATGTTAAAGGGACTTTTCTAAGTGGAAAAGAAAAGGCCACAATTAGAAATCTTAAAGAAAGGAAAAATCTCACTAGTAAAGGCAAACATGTAGTAAATGTAGTAGATCAATCACTTATAAAACTAGTAGGAAGGTTAGTAAAAGAAGTAAAGTCATCTATATTTATAGTAAGTAGTTAAGGAATATACAAAATTAAAAAAAATATAAAATATGACATCAAAATCATAAAACAGGGCAGGGAGTGTGATAATGTGGGGTTATTAGAATGTGTCTGAGCATAAGAGATCATTAACTTAAAATAGACATAGACTTTTTGTATATGAACTTCATAATCACCACAAACCAAACATCTATAATAGATACACAAAAAAGAAGAGAAAGAAATCCAAAAATACGTCTAAAGATTAAAATCAAATAACAAGAGGATCAAGAATAGAAAAAAGGCATAGAGAACTGTGAGACCAGAAAACAGTGAATAAAATGGCAATAAATATACAACTATCCGTAAATTTTAAATGTAATATGTTAATTCTCTAATTAAAGGGCATAGTGTGACTGAATGGATTTCTGTTGCTTAGAAGAATATATGTTGCTTAGAAGAAATCACTTCATATCTAAAATACAGACAGACCGAAAGTGACAGAAATTAAAAAGATATTTTGTATAAATGGATATGAAAAGAAAGCTGGGGTATTCATATTTATATTAGACAAAATCATCTTTAAAACAAAGACTGTAACAGGAGACAAAGAAGGGCATTACATAATGATAAAAGGATCAATCCACAAAGATATAACAATTGTAAAATATATGCACACAACAAAGGAGTATCTAAATACATAAAGACAACATTAAAAGACATAAAGGGAGATATTTTCAGTAGCAAAATAATAGTGGAATGTTAACACTCCATTTATATCAATGGACAGATCATCCAGACAGAAAATCAAGTAAGGAAATATTTGCCTTAAGCAACACTTTAGATGGACTTAATAGCTGTATATAGAACATTTCCATCCCCAAACAGCAAAATGCACCTTCTTTTCAAGTGCACAAGGAACATTGTCCTGGATAGATCACATGCTAGGGCACAAAACAAATCTCAGTAACTTTAAGAAGATAGAAATCACATCAAGCATTTTTCCAACCACAACAATATGAAACTAGAAATCAACTACAAAAGCACCCCTAAAAAACATAAACATGGAAAGTCTAAACAATATGCTTCTAGCAATATGAATCATTGAATAAATCAAGAGGAAATTAAAAAATACCTAGAGATAAATGAAAATTTAAGCACAACATTCCAAAATCTATGGGATGCAACAAAAGCAGTTCTAGGAGATAAGTTTATACCGATACAGGCCTACCTCAGGAGACAAGAAAAATCCCAAATAAACTATCTAACCTTAGATACATAAAAACTAGAGAAAGAAGTCAAACAAAACCAAAAGTTAATAGAAGAAAAGAAAAAAAAAAGTTAAATAAATGAAATAGTTAAAAAATACAAAAGATCAATAAAAGCAAGAACGGGTTCTTTGAAAAGATAAACAAAATTGATAAACTTTTAGCCACTCTCATCAATATAAAAAGAAAGTGAGCCCAAATAAAATCAGAAATGAAAGAGAAATTAACCACTGACAACACAGAAATGCAAAGGTCATGAGATTACTGTGAACAATTGTGTACCAATAAAGTGGACAACCTGGAAGAAATGGACAATCTCCCATAAATGCAATATTTCCCAAGACTGAATTAAGAAAATCTAGAAAATATGGGCAGATTCATTATCAGAATTGAATCAATAATTCAAACACTCCCAGTAAAGTCCAGGGCTAGATAGATTCACAGGTGAACTCTATAAAACATTGAAAGAGGAGTTAACATCTATTCTTATCAAACTATTCAAAAAAAAATTGAAGAGAAAGGAATGCTTTCAGATTCATTCTATAAACATCATTCATTCATTCATCATCATCCTAATATCGAAACCAAAGACAAAACACTACACTCCAATATCACTGATAAACATAAATGGAAAAATCCTCAACAAGATTTTAGCAAACCAAATTCAATAATACATTAGGAGTCACACAATATGATCAAGTGAGATTTATCCCAGAGATACAAGTTGGTTCAATATCTGAAAATCAGTCAACATGATATACTACATTAATAAGTTGAAGAATGAAAATTGCAAGATCTTCTCAAAAGATGCAGAAAATTTTTTGACAAGATTCAACATTCACTTATGATAAAAGCTCTCAATAAAATGCATACAGAGGAACCATACCTCAACATAATAAATGCTGTGAATGACAAAACTACAATGAACATCAAACTCAATAGTGAAAAGCTGAAAGAATTTTCTCTAATATCAGACCTCTAAGATCTCTTAAGACAAGGATCCCTACTATCACCTCTTAATCTACTATTAGAAGTATTAGTTGCAGCAGTCAAACAAGGAAAAGAATAAAGGAAATTCAAGTTGGAAAGAAAGAAGTAAAACTGTCACTATTTGCAAAACATATGATAGCATTCTACAGAAAATCCTAAGTTCAGTTCAGTTCAGTCGCTCAGTCATGTCCGACTCTTTGCAACCCCATGAATCACAGCACACCAGGCCTCCCTGTCCATCACCAACTCCCGGAGTTCACTCACACTTATGTCCATCGAGTCGGTGATGCCATCCAGCCATCTCATCCTCTGTCGTCCCCGTCTCCTCCCACCCCAAATCCCTCCTAGCATCAGACTCTTTTCCAGTGAGTCAACTCGTTGCATGAGGTGGCCAAAGTATTGGAGTTTCAGCTTTAGCATCAGTCCTTCCAATGAACACCCAGGATCGATCTCCTTTAGCATGGACTGGTTGGATCTTCTTGCAGTCCAAGGGACTCTCAAGAGTCTTCTCTAGCACCACAGTTCAAAAGCATCAATTCTTCGGCGATCAGCTTTCTTCACAGTCCAACTCTCGCATCCATACCTAAAGCCACTACCAAAAAACTACAGAACTAAATTATAGATTCAGTAAACTTCAGGGTAGAAAACTATACATGGAAATCTGTTGCCTTTCTATAAACTAGCAATGAGCTATTAGTAAGAAAAAACCCCATTTAAAATTGCATCAAAAAGAATAAAATATCTAGGAATAAATTTAACAAACAGGTAAAAGATATGTACTCTGAAAACTATATTGATAAAAGAAATTGAAGATGACAGAAACAAATGGAAAGATACACCATGTTCATGAAAGAATTAATATTGTTAAAATGTTCATACTATGCAAAGCAATCTACATATTTAAGGTAATTCCTATTCAAATTCCAGTATCATATTTCACAGAATTAGAACAGATAATTCTAAAATTTGTATGAAAGTACAGAAGACCCCTAAACTAAACCTCAAGAAGCTAAAACAATCTTGAGGTGGTAAAAAACTGGTGGTATCACATGCCTTAATTTCAGATTATACTATAAAGCTACAGTAATTAATGTGGTATAGGCATAAAATCACATACAGATCAATGGGACAGAATAGAGCTCAGAAATAAACCCAAGCTTATATGGTCAATTAATCTATGACAAATGAGTCAAGAATATACATACAGTGGGGGAAAAACAGCCTCTTCAAAAAATGATGTTGGGAGAACTAGACAGTTACATGCAAATGAATCAAAATGAACTGCTTTCTCATACCATATACAAAAATAAACTCAGAATGTATTGAATTCTTAAACGTAAGACCTGAAACTGTAAAACTCCTAGAAGAAAAAATATGCATTCTGCTCTTTTCTTTTTGATATATGTACTAAGGCAAGGGAAAGAAAAGCAAAAATAAACAGATGAGACTACATCAAACTAGGAAAAGCACAGCAAAGGAAACTGTCAACAAAATAAAAAGGCTGTCTACTGAATAAGATATTTGAAAATGATATACTCCATAAGGATTTAATATAAAAAATATACAAAGTACTCAAACAACTCAAATTCAAAAAAGCACATTGTTATTGTTCAGTCACTAAGTCATGCCCAACTCTTTGCAAGACTGCAGCATGCCAGGTTTCTCTGTTCTCCACTATTTTCCTGAGTTTGCTCAGATCCATGTCCATTGAGTCGGTGATACTATCTAACTGGCTCATTCTCTGACACCCCCTTCTTCTTCTGCCTTCAATTGTTCTCAGCATCAGGGTCTTTTCCCATGAGTCTGCTCTTTGCAACAGGTATTCAAAGTATTGGAGTTTCAGCTTCAGCATCAGTCCTTCCAAGGAATATTCTGGGTTGATTTCCTTTAAGATTGACTGGTTTGATCTCCTTGCAGTCCAAAGGACTCTCAAGAGTCTTCTCCAGCACCACAATTTGAAAGTATCCTTTCTTTGTCACTCAACCTTCTTTATGGTCCAACTCTTACATCCATAAATGATTATTGGAAAAACCAGACAACCCAGTTAAAAATGAGCAAAGGACCTGAATAGACATTTTCCAAGGAGGACATACAGATAGCCAACAGACATATGAAAAGGTTCTCAACATTGCTACTTATCAGGAAAATGCAAATTAAAACCACAATGAGATACCATCTCATACTTGTCAAAATGGTTGTTTTAAAAAATACAACAAATAATTAATGTTGATGAGGATGTGGAGAACTGGGAACATTCATGTACTGGTAGGAGTGTAAATTAGTGCAGCTACTATGGAAAACGGTATGGAGTTTCTTCAAAAAACTAAAAATTGAGCTGTTACATGACTCAGCAATTTCACTTCTGAATATTTACATGAAGAAAATAGAAACAGGGAATGGGCAGGGTGAAAATTCTGTGGGGTGGTGGATGTGTTCTAAGACTGGACTGTGTGATGATTACCCAATTTTATAAATTTGCTAAACTTGTTGAACTATACACCATATTAAAATAGGTTTTAAAGTTTTATAGTATGTAACTTATACCTCAATAAAGCTGTTGAAAAAATAAAAAAGAAACGCTTATTTGAAAGGATATAGGCAAACCAATATTCATTGTAGCATTATTTACAATAATCAATGTATAGAAGTCACCTAAGTGCCCTTTGACAGATGAATGGATAAAGAGGATGTGGTATATTTAGACAATGGAATATTACTCGAACAAAGAAAAATAAACGTTGCCATTTTTGACAACATGGATGCATCCAGAGGGTATCATGCTAAATGAAATGTCAAACAGATACTGTATGCTCTTACTTATATGTGTAATCTAAAAGACAAAATGAAACAAAAATAAAAAAACAAAGCAAAATTAAAATAGGTTCCTAGATAAAAGAATAAAGGGTGATTGCCAGAGGGAGGGTGGAAGAAGGGGTGAAGTAGGTGAAGGAGACTAAAAGGGTTAAACTTATAATATAAATAAGTCACAGTTGTATAATATACAGCATATTAGTCAGTAATACTGTAATAATTTTGTATGGAGACAGATGGTTATTACAGTTATTGTGGCCATCATTTCATAATGTATGCAAATATCAAGTCACTATGTGGTACAACTGAAATGAACAATATTAAACATCAGCTCTACTTCAATAAGAAATAAAGTGGTTAGATTTAAGCCATCCATTTTGCTATTTAGAAAATAGGTATTTTTTTCCCCATAATCATAGTAGGAATGAATACTTTTGATGCCTAATCACTGTTATGCCCTTGGTACCTAACATGGTGTAGTCTCAATAAATATTGTAGTAGGTGTGCTGACTGAACTACTGATGAAAAGGCATGTTTCAGTTTGTAGCAGCAGAAGCAGAATAATATGAATCTGCTTTCAGACGGATGGGAAGAAAGTTAAGTACTGGTGAGGAGCTTTGCTTAGATGAGTAGAAAGAAATGCCACATTGGGGTAGGCTGCTTCTTGCAGAGAACTATTAATTATCTAATTTTCATAGGTCATAGTAATGGGGACATAAAAAGCTATAATTGCTTTCTTCCCCATTTATCAAGCATAACCACACAATCATCTTTAATTATGATAAGCATAACTTAGAAAACACTAATATATTGTTTATAGCCTTAAGGTCATTTCAGTCAATAAAATGTGCCCTGATTCACTTCATTTGTGAGACTAGAAGATCTGTCATAACTCCTTTAATCCCTTCCATCAGTTTAAAAACATGGGTGCCGAGATATATACATATATTTTGCTTAAGTAGAGATTATGCTGCTAATATTTCCCAACCCCCAATTCTTATTTTGTCTTATTATCTAGGTTCAAGAGATTTATCTTCAGCCACATTTCCTATTTATCCTTTGTAAGTTAAAACATATATTTATTCATTTATTTATTTACTTAGACCCACTGTCCAGCCTAAAATGATGTTTTCAGAGCAGTTAGGTATATCTAGTTTTTCTATAATGTGAGAAACCTGAATTCTTGGTCCAGAATCCCCTCTTACTAGTCATGGAGTCTTGAATAAACCACTTCTCTCTGAGGCGTTCTTCACCTAGAGAAAGCAGAATGGTGTACTTTGAGATAGGAAAAGAGCTATTACAGAGAAAACTGTAGATATTGAGAGGTGCAGGACCTGACCGGGTCACCTTGGAGATTCCACACAGGCTATGAAGGGGAGAGCTTGTCCATCCAAGGGTTTATGAAGATACATAGTTGCTTTCCCCTTGAGGAAAGAGGCAGTATGTAATGGGATCTGGTTCACCATTCATTGAGTGGTTCACCTGCCAGTGAGAAGGGCAATTGCATTACTGTTTCTTCCCCAGTCCTGTGAATGTGAAACCATTCCCTATTACTAGGAACTAACCAGTATTGATCACCTGATTATTCTTGCTATTCATTGTGGGCCAACTAACAGCTTGAGACAAAAAGAAATTAAGGGGAAGATGGATCAGTGTTTCTCGAAGGAAAAGGATGGCAGCAGCCTATAAGGAGATTTGAGTTTCTAGGATTGATGGGCCATTGTTTTCTATTAGAGACTTTTATGGTTTATAAATAGTTCTCAGAAGAAATGAGTTCCCCAGAATGACTCAGTGGACTTGTGATCACATCCCACCACGTTGTTCTTTCACGTCCTCTGCCTCCACCAAATTTAAATTGTACCTTCCCACACTGCCGTGTTTTCTGGGCACTTACTTTTTAACTTAAATAATGAATGATGCATGACTGAAGAGGACAATTACTCTTTGAGTGCAAATCTTAAGAATAAGGGTGGTAATTATCCAGAATAGGCTTAGCAGAGCATACCAAGGGAGCAGTATCCTTTTATGCCATTTTCCCTCTTGGTTAGAAGGGAAGCTGCTATCCTTCCTCACACTGCTTTTCCAGAAACAGACAAATACAGATACGCTGTTTCTAAAACAGTTCACTCCTCACAGGCCATCTTCTGACCCAACCTCCTCTCCCAGTGTTCATTCTCTTTCTTTCCCTATACTTTTCTCTTCCTTCCTTTCCCTCCTCTCCTCTCTTCCTTTCTATCTCTCCTTCTCACCACCTGACCCCTCTCTCCCCACTTTAGACACCATAATATATTTCCTTTCATCAACATTGAGTATCCTGAAAACTAAGGTGAAACCAAAAATCTGGCTTGGAGCCCAGATATCACTTTGTGAAGTGACAGGCTCTGGTAATAGGGGAGGGTTTGCAATTATACAGATCATTGCTTCGACCTGGTGCAAAGTCAACCAGGCCACAATGCAAGAACAAAAAGGCTTAATTTCTGCAGTTTCCAGAAGGGCTGTGAGCAGTGCCTCCATGTTCACTGACCTGCCTGCCATGCTGGGTAACTGCCTGTGCTCTTCTTCCATTGCAGCCCTTTGATAAACAGCTCAGCTCGTTTGCTGCTCCCCTTGTGAGCTTCTGTCTTATAAACTAAAAATTAATGTCCTTATTACATATGTTCTTTTCCCTCACCATCTACTCGAAAATGATTTGCATAAATGAAAAATATACCCTCTCAATGATGCAAGCCTCTATATTCTAAATATCTGGTTAACTGTACCTTTCACATCTTAGCGTCAGCTTTGATAGCATTCAAAAAGGCACTTTCTAATCTTGCTTTGAAATGAAATTTCTTCTTGCCGGCTAGCTTAGCATGTGGTCTATGAAAAATATAAAGTTGGGGGAGATACTTTCTTTCAAAATATATTAAGACCTCCTAATCACTTTCAAAGCAAAATGAGGGCAGGAACTCAAATGACATGAGTGTGTTTGTCACCCAGATAAGGGAAGTGCATGGTCTGTAATTGAACCCCTTATTACTATTCACTTTGACTTTCTGAATTCAGCTTGTCTTGAGGCATCCATTTTTTTAGGCGTTGGGGAATTAGAAATTTAAATGAGATGTGAGAGAGAGAAGGAGAGTTCTCCCATGAGGATGCAACACATTTCTTGACTCAGCAGTCAAGAGGGCGGGGAGAGAGCTGTATTATAGTCAGGGGAAGGAATGAAAGCATCTTTCAAGTCAAGAAGGAGCAGGCAGCCTTTGGCAGCTAGCAGAGTCTTCAGAAGTCTACCCATGAACAGTTGAATCATTTGTAGTTTTATGATTTTCTTACAGCTTATTCATGCCCCCATTAAATTTCTTATTTATTGTTTTTTCAGCTTCTAATACAAAAACAAACAAAAAAAAAGTTTAAACACTTGAATTGATTAGGCTTCATCATTCTACACACTCTACTTTTTCTTTGTTCTGTGTCTTGAGAACACTGGTAATTGTACTTCAGCCTGGCAGTTGTGCCATGCTAGGTGTCTCTTCTCAAGAAGTAGCATCTACAGGGGACACAGCACAACATGTCTTCCTGTCCTCCCTGACCATCTTCTGGAGCCTGAATTAGAGCACGTCTGTGTCTTCCACACACTGGGACTTCTGCTCCTCAGCTTCAACCATACTGTTTACCCAATGAAAACAAGTAGCAATTCGGGGGTGACCTGGGTGCGCTAAGGCTTTAGATGGTGAGCTTATATCCCAGAGTCTCTGTCCTTTAAATTCATGTCTTGTAGCTGTGCTCACGGAGTCATGCATTGCTGGGGAGCAGGTCAGGAATGGGGAGCAGGTCAGGAGTAGGGAGCAGAGGGGGGCCTTTTACCTGTGGTGATTGAGACTTGATTTGGGAAAGGAAGAGATGGAACAAGACAGTTGTATTTGTTTCCTAGAGCTCTTACAGTAAATGACCACAAATGTGGTGGCTTTAAATAACACACATTTACTCTCAGAGAGTTCTGGAGGCAAGAAGCCTGAAATCAAGGTGTCAGTGGGGCCTTGCCTCTTCTGAAAGCTCTGAGATGCCTGCCTTACCTCTTTCAGTCTCCGGTGTCTCCAGGGATTTTTTGGTTTGTGGGAGCCTAACTCTAATGTCTGCCTCCATCTTCACACGGCCTTCTTTGCGTCCTTCTGTGTCCTCTCTTCTTACAAGGACAGCTGTCACTGTATTTAGGGCCTACCCTAAATCTAGGATATTTTAATCTTGAGATTCTTAACTAGTAACATCTACAAAGACACTATTGCCCAAAAGGTCACGTTTTGAGGTTCCAGGTGGATATAAATTTTTGGAAAACGCTTTTCAACCCATTACAATAGTAGAGGCACGTAGTGTAGAAGCTGGAAGGGAGAAAACTAGTCATCAAGTCCAACTCCTTTGTTATTCAGGTGAAGCAACAAAAGGTGAGTTGCTCAGGTTTTATGCAGATGAATGAACAAAAGATGCATTACTCAAACCTGAAGACGTTGTAACAGAAGATTTTATCAGCCTTAAGAAGAGTAAATTTAAGAGGAAGGGAGAGTGTAGCATTTTTAAAAATTGGCTGCAAATTTTTTGACACTCCTTCCATTGCGAGCTGAGGTCTGTCTCCTCTCTTGTATGTGGAGAGCCCGCTTTGACCACTGAGTGTGGTGGTGATGATGCTGTGCGACTACCAGGCCGGGCTCATAAAAAGTGAGACCGCCCTGCCTTTTCACTATAAGGCTCTACTTTGGAACCCTGGACCATCAAGTCTGACCATCCTGAGGCCACTGTACTCTGAGGAAGTCAAATCACGTGGACTAACCGCATGTCAGTGCAGATCGTGTGAGTGAAAGAGCCCCCAAGTGATCTCTCCAGTCCCAGCCATCAAGTCATCCCTGGTTTGGAATCTTCTCAGGTAAAGTACCATATTTTATGGAGCAGAGAAAAACCATCCCTTCTGTGCTGGCTGCTACTCTGCTTATTAATCTATACATTTTGGGATAGATAGTTACACAGCAGTTGTGACTGGAATGGGTCACCTGTGTGGTAAGTAGATAATAAATATATATGCATCTTTATTCCACAAGACAGAGAAAAAAGCACCAAAATTCAGACCAGTATAATTCCAACAAGGATAGAATCTCCAGGGGTGCAATCTGATGAATGCTGACCCCAATGAGAAAAGGAGCCCAGCATACTGACCACGGGAGAAGCAAGGTGCTTTGTTCATGGCCATTTGTAAATGTAGCTTTGATGTCGAGGGAGGGGTTCATGGTCTTGGGAATGGCCACCCAATTGTTGATGCTGTGATCACTCGACTGGAGAGAGTGCAGACTGAAAGGACAGAGTGCACAATTCAAGAGCAATTGAACCTGAAAACTTATAAACTCTTCTCTCCAGGTTCTCAATGCTGAAAATAAATGAAATCTGGAGTCTGGTGTGACACAACCATCATGAATTCTAAGGCAGAGATGAACATAAACAAGAATCACTGGCTTTTAAAGAGAGACCCCAAAAATGTATAGTTTCTAAGGTGTCTCAAGCAAAGGATGGACCACCTGTCCACTTTCATCTTCTCAGGCAAGATACCATTAACTAGCTAAACATGAAGAATACTCCTGGGCCAGGTATTCTTCTAGGTCCTAAGGATACAAGTACCCTGCATATAAGAGTAATGTGGATGAGTGACAAAAACAGCATTCATTTTTAATGTAATCTACATTTTGGAAAGGAAAGCTAGACAGTGACTATCTGAATAAATCATATTTGGATAATGTGAAGAATGCTCAAACTACCACACAATTACATTCATCTCACATGCTAGTAAAGTAATGCTCAAAATTCTCCAAGCCAGGCTTCAACAATATGTGAACCATGAACTTCCAGATGTTCAAGCTAGTTTTAGAAAAGGCAGAGGCACCAGAGATCAAATTGCCAACATTCACTGGATCATCAAAAAGGCAAGAGAATTCCAGAAAAACATCTATTTCTGCTTATTGACTATGCCAAAGCCTTTGACTGTGTAGATCACAATAAACTGTGGAACATTCTGAAAGAGATGGGAATACAGACCACCTGACCTGCCTCTTGAGAAACCTGTATGCAGGTCAGGAAGCAACAGTTAGAACTGGACATGGAACAACAGACTGGTTCCAAATAGGAAAAGGAGTACGTCAAGGTTGTATATTGTCACCCTGCTTATTTAACTTCTATGCAGAGTACATCATGAGGAACGCTGGGCTGGAGGAAGCACAAGCTGGAATGAAGATTGCCGGGAGAAATATCAATATACTCAGATATGCAGATAACACCACCCTTATGGCAGAAAGTGAAGAAGAACCAAAGAGCCTCTTGATGAAAGTGAAAGAGGAGAGTGAAAAGGTTGGCTTAAAGCTCAACATTCAGAAAACTAAGATCATGGCATCTAGTCCCATCACTTCATGGCAAGTGGATGGAAAACAGTGGAAACAGTGGCTCATTTTATTTTGGGGGGCTCCAAAGTCACTGCAGATGGTGATTGCAACCATGAAATTAAAAGATACTTACTCCTTGGAAGGAGAGTTACGACCAAACTAGACAGCATATTAAAAAGCAGAGACATTACTTTGCCAGCAAAGGTCCGTCCAGTCAAGGCTATGGTTTTTCCAGTGGTCATGTATGGATGTGAGAGTTGGACTGTGAAGAAAGCTGATCGCCAAAGAATCGATGCTTTTGAACTGTGGTGCTGGAGAAGACTCTTGTGAGTCCCTTGGACTGCAAGGAGATCCAACCAGTCCATTCTAAAGGAGATCAATCCTGGGTGTTCATTGGAAGGACTGATGTTGAAGCTGAAACTCCAATATTTTGGCTACCTGATGTGAAGAGCTGACTCATTTGAAAAGACCCTGCTGTTGGGAAAGATTGAAGGCAGGAGGAGAAGGGGACAACAGAGGATGAGATGGTTGGATGGCATCACCGACTCAATGGACATGAGTTTGGGTAGACTCCGAGAGTTGGTGAAGGACAGGGAGGCCTGGCGTGCTGTGGTTCATGAGGTCCCAAAGAGCTGGACACAATGGAACAACTGAACTGAACTGAATGTGAAGAACTTTGAAGGCAATTAAACAGGGAAATGTGGAAAGCAATTTGTGTGTGTGCGTGTGTGTGTGTGTGTAGGGGTCGTTAAAAGGAGTGTTCAGGAAGGCCTCTCTCATAAGGTGAGTTGAGTGAGTTCTCAATGATCTTGGCAAAGATCATGACCCACCGCATTAGCAAGCATGGCTCAGTGACTGGAGGTGGCTGACACATTTGAAGGTCAAGTGGATAGAGGATTACCAATTCAGTGATTACCTGTTGAGCACAAACTGTGAACTTTTCCTGGTTAGGAATCACTGCTGATCCTAATACTTTTTGGTGGTAAGTACTACAGCAGACGTTGGGTATCTCCTCAGGGCCGCGCCTCTTCGTGTGGTCGGTTGCGCTGGGGCTGGAGAGCTACTCCACATTCAAGGTCAGGAGGGGTGGCCTTGAGGAGATACCCCTCATCCAAGGTAAGGTGCAGCAGCTACACTTTCTTGGAGCAGCTGTGAAGAGATATCCCACACCCAAGGAAAGAGAAACCCAAATAAGACAGTAGGTATTGCGAGGGGGCATCAGAGGGCAGACACACTGAAATCATAATCACAGGAAGCAGATCGATCTGATCACATGGACCACAGCCGAATGTGGTCCACTGGAGAAGGGAATGGCAAACCACTTCAGTATACTTGCCTTGAGAACCCCATGAACAGTATCAAAGGGTAAAATGATAGGATACTGAATGAGGAATTCCCCAGGTCGGTAGGTGCCCAGTATGCTACTGGAGATCAGGGGAGAAATAACTCTAGAAGGAATAAAGGGATGGAGCAAAAGCAAAACCAATACCCGGTTGTGGATGTGACCAGTGACAGAAGCAAGGTCTGGTGCTGTAAAGAGCAATATTGCATAGGAACCTGGAATGTTAGGTCCATGAATCAAGGCAAATTGGAAGTTGTCAAACAGGAGATGGCAAGAGTGAACATAGACATTCTAGGAATAAGTGAATTCAAATAGACTGGAATGGGTGAATTTAACTCAGATGACCATTAAATCTACTACTGTGGGCAGGAATCCCTTAGAAGAAATGGAGTAGCCATCATGGTCAACAAAAGAGTCCGAAATGCAGTACTTGGATGCAATCTTAAAAATGACAGAATGATTTCTGTTCATTTCCAAGGCAAACCATTCAATGGTTACCCCAACCAGTAATGCTAAAGAAGCCGAAGTTGAACGGTTCTATGAAGACCTACAAGACCTTTTAGAACTAACACCCAAAAAAGATGTCCTTTTCTTTCTAGGGTACTGGAATGCAAAAGTAGGAAGTCAAGAAACACCTGGAGTAACAGGCAAATTTGGCCTTGGACACGGAATGAAGCAGGGCAAAGGCTAATAGAGTTTTGCCAAGAGAACACACTGGTCATAGCAAACACCCTCTTCCAACAACACAAGAGAAGACTCTACACAGGACGTCACCAGATGGTCAACACCTAAATCAGACTGATTATATTCTTTGCAGCCAACGATGGAGAAGCTGTATACAGTCAGCAAAAACAAGACCAGGAGCTGACTGTGGGTCAGATCATGAACTCCTTATTGCCAAATTCAGACTTAAATTGAAGAAAGTAGGGAAAACCACTAGACCATTCAGATATGACCTAAATCAAATCCCTTATGATTATACAGTGGAAGTGAGAAATAGATTTAAGGCACTAGATCTGATAGATAGAGTGCCTGATGAACTCTGGACAGAGGTTCATGACATTGTACAAGAGACAGGGACCAAGACCATCCCCATGGAAAAGAAATGCAAAAGAGCGAAATGGCTGTCTGAGGAGTCCTTACAAATAGCTGTGAAAAGAAGAGAAGCAAAAAGCAAAGGAGAAAAGGAAAGATATAGGCATCTGAATGCAGAGTTACAAAGAATAGCAAGGAGAGATAAGAAAGCCTTCCTAAGTGATCAATGCAAAGAAATAGAGGAAAACAACAGAATAGGAAAAACAAGAGATCTCTTCAAGAAAATTAGAGATTCCAAGGGAACATTTCATGCAAAGATGGGCTCGATAAAGGACAGAAATGGTATGGACCTAAAGAAGCAGAAGATATTAAGAAGAGGTGGCAAGAATACACAGAAGAAGTGTACAAAAAAGATCTTCATGACCAAGATAGTCACGATAATGTGATCACTGACTTAGAGCCAGACATCTTGGAATGTGAAGTCAAGTGGGCCTTAGAGAGCATCACTACGAACAAAGCTAGTGGAGGTGATGGAATTCCAGTTGAGCTATTTCAAATCTTGAAAGATGATACTGTGAAAGTGCTGCACTCAATATGCCAGCAAATTTGGAAAACTCAGCAGTGGCCACAGGCCTGGAAAAGGTCAGTCTTCATTCCAATCCCAAAGAAAGGCAATGCCAAAGAATGCTCAAACTACCGCACAATTGCACTCATCTCACACGCTAGTAAAGTCATGCTCAAAATTCTCCAAACCAGGCTTCAGCAATATGTGAACCGTGAACTCCCAGATGTTCAAGCAGGTTTTAGAAAAGGCAGAGGCACCAGAGATCAAATTGCCAACATCCGCTGGATCATGGAGAAAGCAAGAGAGTTCCAGAAAAACATCTTTTTCTGCTTCATTGACTATGCCAAAGTCTTTGACTGTGTGGATCACAATAAACTGTGGAACATTCTGAAAGAGATGGGAATACCAGACCACCTGACCTGCCTCTTGAGAAACCTGTATGCAGGTCAGGAAGCAACAGTCAGAACTGTACATGGAACAACAGACTGATTCCAAATAGGAAAAGGAGTACATCAAGGCTGTATATTGTCACCTTGCTTATTTAACTTCTATGCAGAGTACATCATGAGGAACGCTGGGCTGGAAGAAGCACAAGCTGGAATCAAGATTGCCGGGAGAAATATCAATAACCTCAGATATGCAGATGACACTACCCTTATGGCAGAAAGTGAAGAGGAACTCAAAGGCCTCTTGATGAAAGTGAAAGAGGAGAGTGAAAAAGTTGGCTTGAAGCTCAACATTCAGAAAACTAAGATCATGGCATCTGGTCCCATCACTTCCTGGGAAAAAAATGGAAAAACAGTGGAAACAGTGTCAGACTTTATTTTTTTGGGCTCCAAAATCACTTCAGATGCTGATTGCAGCCATGAAATTAAAAGACGCTTAGTCCTTGGAAGGAAAGTTATGACCAACCTTGATAGTATATTAAAAAGCAGAGACATTACTTTGCCAACCAAGGTCCATCTAGTCAAGGCTATGGTTTTTCCCTTGGTCATGTATGGATGTGAGAGGTGGCCTGTGAAGAAAGCTGATTGTCGAAGAATTGATGCTTTTGAACTGTGGCGTTGGAGAAGACTCTTGAGAGTCCCTTGTACTGCAAGGAGATCCAACCAGTCCATTCTAAAGGAGATCAATCCTGGGTGTTCATTGGAAGGACTGATGCTAAAGCTGAAACTGCAGTACTTTGGCCACCTCATGCGAATAGTTGACTCACTGGAAAAGACTCTGATGCTGGGAAAAGTTGGGGGCGGGAGGAGAAGGGGACGACCAAGAATGAGATGGCTGGATGGCATCACCGAACTCTGTGGACATGAGTTTGAGTGAACTCCGGGAGTTGGTGATGGACAGGGAGGCCTGGCGTGCTGTTATTCATGGGGTCGCAGAGAGTCGGACACGACTGAGCGACTGAACTGAACTGAACTAGAGCAGACTTAGAATTTCCTGGTTCCGTTCAGTTCAGTTCAGTCGCTCAGTTGTGTTCGACAGTTTGCGACCCCATGAATCACAGTACGTTAGGCCTCCCTGTCCATCACCAACTCCCGAGTTTACTCAAACTCATGTCCATACAGTCGGTGATGCCATCCAGACATCTCCTTCTCTGTCGTCCCCGTTTCCTCCTGCCCCCAATCCCTCCCAGCATCAGAGTCTTTTCCAGTGAGTCAACTCGTCTCATGAGGTGGCCAAAGTATTGGAGTTTCAGTTTTAGCATGAGTCCTTCCAATGAACACCCAGGATTGATCTCCTCTAGAATGGACTGGTTGGATCTCCTTGCAGTCCAAGGGACTCTCAAGAGTCTTCTCTAGCACCACAGTTCAAAAGCATCAATTCTTCAGCGATCAGCTTTCTTCACAGTCCAACTCTCACATCCATACAAGACCATGGGAAAAACCAAAGCCTTGACTAGACGGACCTTGGTTGGCAAAGTAATGTCTCTGCTTTTTAATATGCTATCTAGGTTCGTCATAACTTTCCTTCCAAGTCCCGTTAAGGACAGTTAAATTTTGAAAGATAAAGTGCCTAGATAAAGTGATCCCAGGATCTATTTTAAAGAAAATTTAAATTAAGCCCTAAATATCATGCTCTATGCTGCTGCTGCTAAATCACTTCAGTCGTGTCCGACTCTGTGTGACCCCATAGACGGAAGCCCACCAGGCTCCCCCATCCCTGGGATTCTCCAGGCAAGAACACTGGAGTGGGTTGCCATTTCCTTCTCCAATGTGAGAGTGAAAAGTGAAAGTGAAGTTGCTCAGTCGTGTCCGACCCTTAGCGACCCCACTGACTGCAGCCTACCAGGCTCCTCCATCCATGGGATTTTCTAGGCAATAATAGTATTGGAGTGGCTTAAGAGATGGCATTTATAATACATCTAGGGAAAAAACTACCACCAATCACTTTTTGTAAAGAAAGAAGACAAGGCAAAAACTAGATGAGTGAGAAAACAAATACATATAAAAATATGACTGTATAGAGGCTCCCAGATGGACTTAGGCCGATGTGATAACAACATATTTTGCATTCTGTGTCTGATAATTTGAATATCTATATTCTTTGTAGCTTGGATTCTCTAATTAGTTATTTCTGTTGTCACCCATCCTATCTTATTCCTTGAATGTTAGGACTGCCTTTTTTAAAAAAACATTGTGAACTTTTATTCCTTAGTATTTTATCTGTAGAACTCCTTGAGGTTTGTGTTTAAAGAGATCACTGAGATCACTTTAAACCAGGGGTCAGTAATATTTTGCTGTCAAAGGCCAGAGAGTAAATATTTTAGGCTTTGTGGCTATACTGTGGCTATACTTTGTCACAACAACTCAGTTCTGCCATTGCATAGTGAAAGGACCTTTAGACAGCATATAAACAAGTGAGCATGACTGCTCCAGTGAAATGTTCAGTTGGAGACTGAAATTGATTTCACATAATATTTCTGTGTCATGATATGTTTTCTTATTTTGATTTTCTTTCAGTCTTATAAACCTGCAAAACCCACTTTAGCTCATGGACTGTACAAAAGTAGATGGCAGGTTGGTTTTGGCCATCAACCATACCAATGCCTGTTTTAAAGTAAATTTTTAGCATGTGGTTTTCATGAATCTTACAATCAGTGTGAATTTTAGCCCTAAATTTGTGTGAGGAAAGAGTTGTGGTTCAGATTTCCAAGGAATCATTTTCTTTCATCCCCTTTTCCCATAACCAAGGCCAAAACAGATAAACATCCCATCAGCTCTTTGTGTGAAGCAGTTTTTTTCTTAGTTGACCCACAGAAACTTCCAGGGACCTCGTTTGATACAGACACCCCTGATCTGCATTCCACAATGCTTATACCTCAGGTGGTCTCCTCGTGGTCTACCAAAGCTGAGTTATAGTCCATCAGGATTGGAAGAGGACACAGGCTAATGTTTCATTTCTGTTTGACAAATTCTGACCTCTAAGGGCATCTCTTTACTTTCCAGCCATTGTAGCCATGCGTTTTTATAAAGGCTTTTTACTTATTGCCCGGAATTTTTAGGTGTTCCATGTACCCAACAATACTGGTGAAAACAGAAGTGTCTTTGGGATCTCGCTCTTGCACTTTTTCCAGAATTGTACTCTGGTTTATGGTTTATGCTACACCAGGAGATTGGTTGTGGTTTAGGCACAAAGTTGTGGAAGAAAGGAAACTTTTGGAGAATCTGTGCCTGCTGGAGAGGAAGTAGGGATAGAGCTACCAAGAAAGACATGGAGTGGTAAAGAAGGGAAAAATTGGGACTTCCCATGACTTAGTGGTTAAGAGTCCACTTTGCAATCCTGGGGATGTGGGTTCTATCCCTGGTCGGGGAACTAAGATCCTACATGCCTTGGGGCAGCTAAGCCTGCACACCACAACCAGAGTCTGTGCACCAAAACTAAAAAATCCCACATGACACAATGAAGATCCACCACATCCAGATAAATAAATATTTTTAAGTGAAAATATTTTAGAGAAGAAAAAATTCCTGAGAAGTAACTGAAATGAAAGATGAAGTTCTGAATGTTGAAGTGGCTGGAGTTACTTTCCCACCGAAGGATCCTTCAGAAGTAAAGTGATGCAGGAAGAGGAAAGGTAATCTTGCATCAGAAAAGAGAGCAACAAACAGCCCAGGGGTAAGAAGGCTGGAGGCAAATTCGATACCTGGTGAAATGAATATGTAGTGGAAGTGGAGCTATGTGTATTCAGACAGATGGGTGTGAATACATGTACAAAATAAGAACCATTGTGTGTGTGCAAACAGGCAAGGTGTGATGAAGACTAAGATTAATCCTGTAGCAAAAAGCAAGCTGGTTTGGGTCATAAAGAAACTGGTTGCAAAGAGGGCAGACAAAGAGACTGTTGAAATACTTGAGATGTGAATGTTGAAGACTTTTGCCTGTGATGGAAGTGAAAGCAACAGACAGATCTGAGAAATGTGGAAGAGGAAGGGCTGCTGAATGCAATGACCATTTAGAAAAGGGAGCAGCTGTGGGAGAGAGCTAAGGCGGGAGAGGGCACATGGATTCTAATGTGGCTTCTAAAGTTTCTATGGTTGTGAACAAGCCTCCAAAAGTATAATACTCAAGCTCATTACTGAGGAATCAGTTAGATTCCAAGATACCAGAGTCTCACCGGTTCAGTTTGAGTTTCATGTTTGTTTTTTTTCTTCCACATTGACAAAGTTGGGAGTACGGTTCTCTCAGATCACTTTTACTTTTATATCTGAGCATTGACAACGGTGGTATGAGCTGGTGCCCTCAATGTTTTCCATGGTAACAGAACCGCTGAGCTTCCCTGAAAGCCTTTGTGGCAGCTGAGCCAACTGCTGGCCGTTGCACTACCTTCCCCCAGCATGCTGATGGGTGAGTCAAAGGTGGCAATTACTCACAGCGACGCAGATCAGGAGAGGAAAACTCATTTTGTACGAACCAGGGTCGAAAATTGAAAATGTTCCACCTTAACTGCTTTTCATGCTTGACACACTTCAGAAGCTATTCCTTCTGACAACGTAATCAAGGTTAGTGGTGGGCTTAGTGTTTTGTTTTGCTTTCTTTATTATGAAGATGGTGCAGTTTCTAAATGAATGATCCTGAGAATAACCCTTAGTATGGCAATGTCATTTTTCAGAAGGAGACAGAATGGCCTTTCCACTTCTTGTTGGAGCAGCTTTCTGCACCCTAGGTGTCTGTTGCCTTTTCAGAGAGGGTAATTAATTTATGAAATAGATGGTCTTGGAGACAGAGGTATGAATTGTGCTGAACTGTGTAGATGGGAAGAAAATAAACAAGAAGTTAGAGGGGAATGTAACACCAACGTGGCATTACTGCAGTGCAACTACAAATAATATAAGTGGTTTTATCTTCTCCAAAGAAAAGATCCCACACTTCATTTTGCTTCTGCTGAGACATTTTGGAAGAGCCACCTTGAAGGAATTTCTTACTCCTTTCTTCATAGGAATGAAGGAAATATCAATAGAATACAAAAGAAAGGAAATAAACTTTTTTGTAGAGCAAGAAGGCCTAGAACTTTGATGGTAGAACTCTAATAACTGAAAAAGTTGTCCAATGTGATAAAAAGTAATAAACCTTGGAATGGAAGTCAGGATCTTTGATTCTAGTCTGGGTTCTGTCAATAATTATGAGTCACCATTTATCAAGTGCACACTGTGAGCAAACTCCAGGAAATAGTGGAGGACAGAGGAACCTTTCCTGGGGACTCAGATGGTAAAAAGTCCTCCTGTGACGCAGAAGACCCAGGTTCAATCCCTGGGTCAGGAAGATCCCCTGGAGAAAGAAATGGCAATCCATTCTAGTATTCTTGCTTGGAGAATTCCATGGAAGGAGAAGTCTGGTGGGCGACAGTCCATGGGCACACAGAGTCAGAAATGACTGAGTGACTTTCACTTCAGAGGAACCTGGTGTGCGACAGTTCGTGAGGTTGCAAAGAGACAGAAACAACTTAGTGATTGAACATCCACAACAACCACACTGCATCAAATATTGGGCTAAGAGTTTTTCATGATTACTTCATTTGATCCTTTTCACATTTCCAAGAGGAGAGCACTGTTCTTGGTTCTAAATTCAGATGTGAAAGTCAAGACTCGGGAAAGTTAACTAACTTGCTCATGGTCCCACAACCAATAGATATTTGTGCTAGAATCTAAACCAGTGTGTATTACTCTAGAGCTGGAATTCTCAATCATCGCTTCCCCAAAGAGTGTTGGGCCTTGAAAGATTCAACTAACCCTTTGAGCATTGATGGTATTATAAAATAAAGAAATCGGTGATGCATGAGGTAGCTTCCAGTTTCAAGATCCTGTCCAGTTCTGTCTTCTGATGGATGAAGTAATAAAGAGGTAACATGACATAAAAGTTTAAAAATATAAAGTCTCTGGCATTGAGAAAAGGCAGCTAGAGGCCAGGAAAATTCCTTTGGGGAAATAAAAAGCCACCACAACCACCTCAGACTGAGTAGTGAAGTCCTAGAAGAATCCTGGAAAGATTTCTAAAATATTGAATGATGTTATGTCTTGTAATCCAAAGGGTGACTCCTAATTTTGGAGAAATGACTCATGGGGGATTGAAACACATTATGTGGTTTCTTCCCAACTCCCCCTTAATAATGAGATACTCAGAAGACAGGGCCTGAAGCTGTACAAATCCAAGAGATTCCATTTTGAGGAATCCCCAGGTAATCTGCCTTTGTTCTGGGATCTTCTGCTTTCTGAAATCCATTTTTCTCATTTAGACATGGATTATTAAACATTCCCTTCTCCATACTGAACCTGAGTTGAAAACTAACCAAAAACCTGTTAAGGCTTGTAGGCAAGAAAACTGAGAATGAAAATTCAGCTGCACCTCCCTAAACGGAAGTAGAGTTCTCAACATATGCTCACTCACTTAATCTACGTGGTATTGAAAGTCATTTTAGTCCTGATGATGTGCTGTGGACAGGTATGCCATTTAATTTTCCTTTCTTCTCCCTTCCCTTAACCTCCTCTACATTTCTTTTGATTATAAGCAAGGTTCAGTTCAGTCGCTCAGTCGTGTCCGACTCTTTGCAACCCCATGAATCACAGCACACCAGCCCTCCCTGTCCATCACCAACTCCTGGAGTTCACTCAAAGTCATGTCCATCGAGTCGGTGATGCCATCCAGCCATCTCATTCTCTGTCGTCCCCTTTTCCTCCTGCCCCCAATCCCTCCCAGCATCAGTCTTTTCCAGTGAGTCAACTCTTCGCATGAGGTGGCCAAAGTATTGGAGTTTTAGCTTTAGCATCAGTCCTTCCAATGAACCCCCAGGACTGATCTCCTTTAGAATGGACTGGTTACCCTTTAAATACAAAAGTAGATAATATTAGCAGCCAGTCTGATTATGGGTATCCTCCATTTCGTTTTCATTTTCTGATAGTGATATAAAGCTGACTTTTCCACTCCAAATCATTTCCATTCAAATTTTATTATTTGCATGATTTTAAAAAAAGTTCCAGGCACTAAAGTTGTTCTGATAATCCTCTGACTAATTGTGTACAACGCAGCCAATACGAAAACTTGTTTAGAAGCAGGCTACCTCTGTGCTCTTGGTAACTTCAGTGTAGGACCCAAGCAGCTACTGTGGTGCATGAAAAACATCTTAGTTCATTAAGATCAAAGGAGCTAGTCACTTGTTTACAGTACTGATTTCTGCAGCTGAAAAAAGTATTTACACCAATTAACAACTTTGTAAAGCCCTCTGCTCAAAATCTTAACCCTCAAATCAGCTATCTCTGTGGAAATCACTGATGATACAACCACTGTACCAAAATTCATCTGCCTGATCTTTATTGAACTTGATGAGACAAACATTTAAATGATAATTGAGATACTAATTAAATACTGTGTCTGGGAACTGGAGTCAGGAATTCAGAGAGAAAGGCTGGCTTGCTGGTAATAGTATCAGGAGCCAAAAACCCCAAGATGCTGCCAGTTTTCAGCAGGAGCAGTTTAGACCCTGTCTGGGTTGCCCTGATGTTTGTCGACGTGTGAAAGGCACTTATAGTTGTGCCATCAAGGCAGCACAGGGGATGCATACACTTTGTAATCCCAGCCAGTCAGCAGAAAGATTCACCATCCATTCTAGTGACCCTAGCGACGTGGCATCAACAGCTTCATCTAGTCATGAGTGACGATTCAGGCTGGAGTACAGAGGACTAGGTGAGATCATATTTTTGGATCAGGCCATTGTTTAGATTTTTTGGGTTTCTCTGTGTTCAGGGTTTCTGTTTTTTCAGTTCAAATTTGAGAGTACTGGGTATAGTCTTTCTTTTCATGCAATGGCTTACACCAATGGTTCTCAACCTTGACTACATATGAATGTCAACTAGAAAACACTGCTCCTAGGACCACATTTGATGCCAATTGTATCAGAATCTCTGGCCATGAGGCCCAGGCATTGGCATGTTAAAAAGTAACCCTCCAGGTGATACTACTGTGCAGTCATGATTAAGAACCACTGCAGTAGCTGTGAGCTCCCTTAGGGCAGGGACTATGTTGATTTCATTCACCCTTGCATTTGTAGAGTGCAGCACAGGGCCTGACACATAATAGATATTTTTAAATGAGAATCCTAGGTATAGCTGAACTGGCTAGGGGTTCTATGAGGTTTACAGGTATGGCAGGTAAATGAGAGCGGCAGGACTGTCTTCCCACCCTGCTTCTGCTGTTGCTCCCTATCACCAGGAAACAATGATCCTGGAACAAGCCCTGGAAACTTGACTGCTTCAGAAGTTGCAGTCTTTCTCACAATCCACCAGTTGCGCTCCCTTCCTGTGACTCCCATGACTGGCTCCCTGTCCCTTTTCTCACTGCATTCCAGTTTCCTGCTGGCACTGGCACCTTGTCTTGACTCTGACCCCACACAGGACATGCTCCCCAGCTGCTGGAGTGCTGCCAGCAGACACTCCTTAGCTATCAACACTTAACAATAAGAGAATCACCTTCTCCAAGGTCACCCCCCCCCCTTTTGAGGGCAGCCCAGACCTAATAACTGTGAGGGTGTAAAGACTCACACTTTTCCCCAACCGGGGCAACTCATGGTCCGTCTCAGCTCCAGAGCTTCTGTGGGATAAGCTGAAGACTTCGTTGGACTGTATCACAGCTAGACTTCTTCCTCTGCCAGCCCTTCTTCCTTCCCTTCCCCTACTGTGAAAGTGTGAAAGTGTTAGTCACTTAATCGTGTCTGACTCTTTGGACCCCATGGACTATAGCCCACCAGGCTCCTGTGTCCATAGAATTCTCTAAGCAAGAATACTGGAGTGGGTTGCCATTCCCTTCTCCAGGGGATCTTCCTGACCCACGGATTGAACCTGGTCATCTGCATTGCAGGCAGATTCTTTACCATCTGAGCCACCATGGAAGCCCCCCTTTCCCTCTTAGGTGTTGATAATAAAAACCTTTCCCAAAGAACTCCTTCACTTTAATCTCCATACCATACTCTGCTCACTGAGCATACAGTGATGATGGCATGAATTAGCTGACCTAAGCTATCCGTGGTTCCTTACACTGAGCCTGGGCTCCTCTCACCTCTGTCTGCCACGTGCCAGATACCATAGCAGTGATGACTGAGACACAGAAAATTCCTACCCTCATTGAGCTTATATTCTGTTGGGAGAGATAAGCAAGAAGCAAATATCTAATGCTGTCTGATGATGAATTCCACTTAGAAAAATAAAACAGGAACAAGCAGAACAAGAGAGTAATAGGGGTGAAGTAGGGTGGTGATATGCTGGAGCTGCTGCATGCTGCCTCATAAGAACCTGTTGTTAAATTCACAGGAATTTTGCAAGGCACTGTTACAGCCATTATAATTTTTTCCTTTTTTTTTTAATTGAGGTGTAGTTTATTTAAGTATTATATTAGTTTCAGGTTTTCAAATAGCGATTCAAAATTTTATAGATTATAGTTTATTTGTAGTTATAATATTGGCTGTATTCCTCATGTTATACAAAATATCTTTGTGGATTATTTATTTTATACACAGTAGTTTTTATCTCTTAAACCTCTACCCCTCTAGTGCCCTTCCCTCTATGCACTGGTAACTACTAATTTGTTCACTATATCTGAGCCTATTTTTATATAGTTATTTTTTTAGATTCTACATACAGGTGATATCATACAGTGTTTATCTTTCTCTATCTCACATATTTCACTAAGCATAATACCCTTGAGGTCCATCCATGTTGTTGCAAATGGCAAATTTTCATTCTTTTTCATGGATGAATAGTATTCCTGTGTATATGTGTGTGTACTATATCTTTTTTCCATTTATCTGTTGATGGACATTTATGTTACTTCCGTATCTTGGCAGTTGTGAATAATGCTACTATGAACATTGTGAGCACATATCTTTTTGAATTAGTGTTTGCATTTTCTTCAAATATATACCTAGGATTGGAAATGCTGGGTCATAGGTTAGTTCCATTTTTAGTTTCTCTAGTTTAGAAACCACCTAGAGCTAGACATCTTGGAATGTGAGGTCAAGTGGGCCTTAGAAAGCATCACTACGAACAAAGCTAGTGGTGGTGATGGAATTCAAGTTGAGCTATTTCAAATCTTGAAAGATGATGCTGTGAAAGTGCTGCACTCAATATGCCAGCAAATTTGGAAAACACAGCAGTGGCCACAGGACTGGAAAAGGTCAGTCTTCATCCCAATCCCAAAGAAAGGCAATGCCAAAGAATGCTCAAACTACTGCACAATGGCACTCATCTCACACGCTAGTAAAGTGATGCTCAAAATTCTCCAAGCCAGGCTTCAGCAATATGTGACCCGTGAACTCCCAGATGTTCAAGCAGGTTTTAGAAAAGGCAGAGGCACCAGAGATCAAATTGCCAACATCCGCTGGATCATCATAAAAGCAAGAGAGTTCCAGAAAAACATCTATTTCTGCTTCATTGACTATGCCAAAGCCTTTGACTGTGTGGATCACAATAAACTGTGGAAAATTCTGAAAGAGATGGGAATACCAGACCACCTGACCTGCCTCTTGAGAAACCTGTATGCAGGTCAGGAAGCAACAGTCAGAACTGTACATGGAACAACTGACTGGTTCCAAATAGGAAAAGGAGTGCGTCAAGGCTGTATATTGTCACCTTGCTTATTTAACTTATATGCAGAGTACATCATGAGGAACGCTGGGCTGGAAGAAGCACAAGCTGGAATCAAGATTGCTGGGAGAAATATCAGTAATCTCAGATATGCAGATGACACTACCCTTATGGCAGAAAGTGAAGAGGAACTCAAAAGCCTCTTGATGAAAGTGAAAGAGGAGAGTGAAAAGGTTGGCTTGAAGCTCAACATTCAGAAAACAAAGATCATGGCATCTGGTCCCATCACTTCTTGGGAAATAGATGGAAAAACAGTGGAAACAGTGTCAGACTTCATTTTTTTTTGGGCTCCATAATCACTTCAGATGCTGATTGCAGCCATGAAATTAAAAGACGCTTACTCCTTGGAAGGAAAGTTATGACCAACCTTGATAGTATATTAAAAAGCAGAGACATTACTTTGCCAACAAAGGTCCATCTAGTCAAGGCTATGGTTTATCCCGTGGTCATGTATGGATGTGAGAGTTGGACTGTGAAGAAAGCTGATTGTCGAAGAATTGATGCTTTCGAACTGTGGTGTTGGAGAAGACTCTTGAGAGTCCCTTGTACTGCAAGGGGATCCAACCAGTCCATTCTAAGGGAGATCGATCCTGGGTGTTCATTGGAAGGACTGATACTAAAGCTGAAACTGCAATACTTTGGCCACCTCATGCGACGAATTGACTCACTGGAAAAGACTCTGATGCTGGGAAAGGTTGGGGGCGGGAGGAGAAGGGGACTACCGAGAATGAGATGGCTGGATGGCATCACCGACTCTGTGGACATGAGTTTGAGTGAACTCCGGGAGTTGGTGATGGATAGGGAGGCCTGGCGTGCTGTGATTCATGGGGTTGCGGAGAGTCGCACATGACTGAGCGACTGAACTGAACTAAACTGAGCTGAAGAAACCTCCATACTGTTTTCCCCAGTGACTGCGCCAATTTACACTCCCATGGTTGATTCTCTTTCCTCCCCAATCTCACCAATATTTGTTATTTGTATCCTTTTTGAAGATATCTATTGTGACAAGTGTGACATGATATACCACTGTGGTTATGATTTGCATTTCTCTGATGATTTGCAGTGTTGAGTGTCTTTTCCTCTGCCTGTTGGCTGTCTATATTTCCTCTTTCAGAAAATGTTCAGTTCTGCCCATTTTTTAAATTGAGTTGTTTCTTATTTTAATGTTGAGTTGTATGAGCTGTTTATGTATGTTGGATATTAAACCCTTAGTAGTCTTTTTTTTAAGTTTTATTAAAGTATAATTGATTTACAATGTTGTGTCAATTTCTTTTGTCCAGCAGTATAACTCAGATATATACATATATATATATATGTCATATTCTTTCCATTTCTTTCCATTATGACTTATCAAAGAATATTGGATATAGTTCCCCTGTGCTGCACAGTAGGACCCTGTAGTTTATACATCCTATATATAATAGCTTGCATATGTTAATCCCATACTCCCAATAGTCCCTCTCCAACCCCCTTTCCTCCTTGGCAACCACAAGTCTGTTCTTTACGTCTGTCAGTCTGTTTCTGTTTGTGGATATGTTCATTTGTGTCGTATTTTAGGTTCCATGTAAAAGTTATATCATATGGTATTTGTCTTTCTCTTTCTGACTCACTTTGCTTAGTATGGTGATCTCTAGGTCAATCTATGTTGCTGTGTTCCTTAGCAGTCTTACTTGCAAATATGTTCTCCCATTGACTCAGTGTGTTGTCTTCTTGTTTTGTCAGTGGTTTCCTTTGCTGAATGTGATGTACCACACTGATTGTTTTGTAAATATTGAACCATTCTTGCACCCCTGAAATAAATCCCATTTGATCATAGTGTATGCTCCTTTTAATGTATTACTAAATTGGATTTGCTAATATTTTGTTGAAGATTTTTGTATGTGTGCTCATCAGTTATGTTGGCCTGTAATTTCCATTTTGTGATACCTTTGTCTAGATTTAGAATAAAGGTGATGCTAGCCTTGTAGAATGAGTTTAGAAGCATTCCTTCCTCTGCAATTTTTTGAAACAGCTTGAGAAGACTAGGTGGTAACTCTTCTAAATGTTTGGTAGAATTTACCTATGAAGCCATCTGATCCTGAACTTTTGTTTGTTGGAAGGTTGGGGTTTTTTTTGTTTGTTTTTCTACTGATTCAAACTCCTAACTGATAATTGGTCTTTTCATATTTTCTATTTCTTCCCCATTTAGTCTTGAGAGATTTTGCATTTCTAGCAATTTTCCATTTCTTCTACATTATTGCTTTTATTAGCAAGCATATAGTTCTTCATAGTAATCTCCTGTGAGTCTTTGTGTTTCTCTAGTGTTCATGGTAAGTTCTCTTTCATATCTATTTTCACTGACTTGAGTCCTGTTTTTCTCTGGATAAGTCTGGCTAAACATTTGTTAATTTTGTCTTTTCAAAGAACCACCTTTTAGTTTCATTGACTTCTTTCTACTTTTGTTTTGTTTCTGTTTTATTTATTTTTGTTTTTATCTTTATGATTTCATTCCTTCTACTAACTCTGGGTTTTGTTTGCTCTTTTTCTAGTTCCTTTGGATGAAAGATCATGATATTTATTTGATATTTTCCTTGTTTCCTGAAGCAAGCTTGTATCACTATAAGCTTAGAATTGCTCTCTCTTAGAACTGCTTTTGCTGTATCCTATAGATCTGAGAGTTTCCCTGGTAGCTCAGTGGTAAAGAATCCATCTTCCAGTGCAGGAAATGTGATTTCAATCCCTGGGTCAGGAAGATCCCAGGCAGTTCAATAGTAAAAATTATCCCTGCCAAGCAGGAGATGTGGGTTTGATTCCTGGGTTGAGAAGATCCCCTGGAGAAGGAAATGGCAACCCATTCCAGTATTATTGCTTGGGAAATCCCATGGAAAGAGGAAGATGGCAGGCTACCATTCATGGGGATGCAAAAGTTGGACATAACTTAGTGACTAAACAACAAGAAAAATAGATTTGTGAATCATGTTTTCATTTTCATTTGTCTCCAGGTTTTTTTTTTTTTTTTTCTTTTGATCATACCTCACAGCTTAAAGTATCTTCATTCCCTGACCAGGGAATAAACCCAGGCCACCACAGTGGAAGTGCTGAGACTGGACCAGCAGGGAATTTCCCTCCAGATATTTTTTAATTTCTTTTATTTATTTAGTGGTCCACTGATTGTTTAGTAGCATATGGCTTAGTCACCTTGTGCTTGTGATTTTTGCAGTTTTTTCTTGTAGTTGATTTCTGGTCTCACAGCTTTACAGTCAGAAAATATGTGATTTAAATTTTCTTTAATTTACAGAGGCTTGTTTCATGGCCTAGCATATGATCTATCCTGAATCTTTCATTTGCATGTGAAAAGAATATGTATTCTGCTGCTTTTGGATGGAATGTTCTATATATATTGAGTACATCTGATGTAACGTGTCATGTAAGATCTGTGTTTCCTTATTGATTTTCTGTCTGGATGATCTATTGATGTCAGTGGAGTGTTAAAGTTTTCTACTGTTGTGTTACTGTCAGCTTCTCCCTTTATGTTTGTTAATATCTGCTTTACGTGTTTAGTTGGTCCTATGTTGTGTGCATATATATTGACAGTTATTATATCTTCTTGGATTGACCTTGATCGTTATGTGATGTACTTTTTTGTTTCTTGCAATACTGTTTTAAAGTCTATTTTGTCTAATATAAGCATTCCTATCCTGATTTGTTGTTGGATTTCCATTTGCTTAGAGTATCTTTTTCCATCTGCTCATTATCAGTTTTTGTGTTTCTTTAGATCTGAAATGAGTCTCTGTAGGCAGCATATATATGAGTATTGTTTTTGTATCCAGTCAGCCAGTCTATATCTTTCAACTGGAACATTTAGTTCATATACACTTAAAGTAATAATTGGTTCATAAGTGCTTATTGCCATTGCTTTATTGCTTTGGGGTTATTTTTGTAGTTCTTTTGTTTTTGTTCCCTTCATTTTTTGTTGTTCCTTGTTCCTCTGTGTCATCTAATCTACTATTGATTCCTTCTAGCGTGTTTATTTAAATTATGACTATTGTATTCTTCATCTCTGTTTGGATCTATTTTCTAACACTTTGTTAAACTTCTCCTGTGTTTGTCCTTTACTTCACCCTAGTTTTTTTCTTTTTCTTTTTAGCATGTTTATGATCATTACCTTGAACTCTTTATTGGGTAGATTGCATCTCTATTTCACTTAGTTCTTCTACTGGACTTCTTTCTTGTTTCTCTATTATGAACATATTCCTCTGTTGCCTCATTTTGTCTAACTTGCTGTTTCTATTTTTATGTATCTGGTAGATTGTTATGTCTCTGATCTTGGATAAGTGGCCCTCTGTAAGAGATGTCCTATGTGTCCTGGCAGCATACTCTCTTATAGTCACCAGAGTTATATACCCTAGGAGTGCTTCTATATAGGTTGTGTGGATCTTTTTTGTTGTGGTTGGTTGATTACCATGAGAGGTTTGATAGACATAGATGGCCCCCAGTCTGGTTGGTTGCCAGGCCCCACCTTGTATGGAGGCTGTCAGCTGTTGATTGGCAGGGCTGGGTCATGAAGCAGCTGACTGTGGATCCCTGGGAGACCCCAGGGCTGGAGCTGACTTACTGGTTAGTGGAGTCAGGATCCAGGAGATCCTGGGACTGTTGCCTGGCCACTGGTTGGTGAAGCCAGATTCTGGGGCTAGTGCTGGCCCACTTGAAGGCAGAGCCAGGTCTTGGGATCTGGCTGCCAGATCTAGGGCTCCAGAGCTGGTGTCCGATCACTATTAGATTCGATTGCTTCCTGACACAGCTGGCAGTGGTGTCTGAGGTGTCCTGAAGCTAGTGTTGGCCTGCTGATGGATGGGCTGAGTCCTGCCATGGCAGATGTGGGGCTGTGGTTTTTCTGTGGCTGGTGTCCACTTGTAGGTGGGTGAGACTGGTCCCAAGGCTAGAGCTGGTCCCAAGGCTCAGTTGGGCTGAGGCCCAGTGCATTCTGAAGCTGGTGCTTGACCACTGATAGACAGAGTTGGGTCCTGGGGTCCCAGGTCTATTGCCTGTGTACTGGTGTATGGTGCTGGGTCCTGGGACCTCTGGTTGGCAGAGACATGTACAGGGATGATTGTGGATTCAGGAAGTCTTAAGGCAGCTTGTCTGTTGGTGGGCTGTGTCCCCACCCCTTACCTGCTTGGCCTGAAGTATCCTAGGACTGGTGCCTATAGACTGTTAGGTCAGAGAGGGGCTGGGTCCTGAGGCTGATAAGCTAAAGGAGGATTCCAAAATGGTTATTGCCAGTACCAGTACCCATATGGTAGAACAAGCTCCCCAAACTGGTTGCCTTTAGTGTCTATGTCCCTAAAGTATGCTTAACTTGCCTGTGCCCTCTCCAGGAGACTCTCTAAGATCAGCACATAAATCTTATTCAGCCACCTTTTAATTCGCTGTTTCTGCTCTGGGTCCTGGAACTTGTAAGATTTTGTGTGCACCCTTTAAGAATGAAGTCTCTATTTCCCACAGCCCTTCACCAAATAAGTCATGTTGGCCTTCAAAACTAAATGTTCTGGGGCTCATCTTCCTGGTTTAGGATCCTGAGCTGGGGAGCCTGATGTGGTGCTCAAACCCCTCACTTCTTAGAGAGAACGTCTGCAATTATAATTATTCTTCCATTTTTGGATCACCCACCTGGGTGTATGGGTCTTGACTATAACACAGTTGCGTGCCTTCTACTTGTTATGATTCCTTCTTTATGTCTTTAGATGTGGGAGATCTTTTCTGTTAGATTCAAATCTTTTTCATTGATAGTTGTTCTGTAAATAGAGAAGTTCAAGTGTGTGTGTGAGAGGAGGTAAACTCAGGGTCTTTCTACTCTACCGTCTTGGGAACTGGCCCCTAAAGAGAGCCATTATTAAATTAAAATTACATTAAGTTAAAAATCAAATAAGTCACATTAGAAATAAAAGTAAGACATATTCAGAATTCATCACATTCTCAATTTTATTGGGTTTTGCTATAATAGATGCTCTTGTGGTTATTTACATTTATTTTGTTTGTTTGGTGGAAATATTATACAATGGTGCACTACTGTACATCTTTTGCTAATTAGATGTTCAATGACATCAACAAGTCAGGACTGTACTCCTTCAATTGCAGCCATAGGTTGTTTATGGCTACAAAATTATGGTAAAAACTACCAAATACATTCTGTGAGAATCAGTTGACTATGTAGAATTCACAATAAAAAATTATGTATGTTATTTTAATTCCTAAATTATTTGAAGTATATCTTTTATATCAGTAAAATTTATAATAAGCATATATACATGGATCCAGGCTTCCCAGGTGGTGCTAAAGAACCTCCCTGCCAATGCAGGAGACATAAAAGACATGGGTTGAACACCTGGGTCAGGAAGATTCCCTGGAGGAAGGTATGGCAACCCACTCAAGTATTCTTGCTTGAAGAATCTCAGAATCTCAGAGAAGCCTGGCAGATTATAGTCCATAGGGTGGCAAAGAGTTGGACACGACTGAAGAGACTTAGCATGCACACACACATATATGCATCTATCCGCAACCCAACCTCCTGCAAGCCCCTGAGATCCAATTGTGAACTTCTACTAATGCATCACTGCATCAGTTCAGTTCAGTTCAGTCGCTCAGTTGTGTCCGACTCTTTGTGACCCCATGAATCACAGCACGCCAGGCCTCCCTGTCCATCACCAACTCCCGGAGTTCACTCAAACTCATGTCCATCGAGTCGGTGATGCCATCCAGCCATCTCATTCTCTGTTGTCCCCATCTCCTCCCGCCCCCAATAAATGGCTTCATTTCAGGTATATTAGAGAAGAATTCGGAGAAGGCAATGGCAACCCACTCCAGTACTCTTGCCTGGAAAATCCCACGGGCAGAGGAGCCTGCTAGGCTGCAGTCCATGGGGTCGCTAAGAGTCGGAAACAACTGAGCGATTTCACTTTGACTTTTCACTTTCATGCTTTGGAGAAGGAAATGGCAACCCACTCCAGTGTTCTTGCCTGGAGAATCCCAGGGATGGGGAAGCCTGGTGGGCTGCCGTCTATGGGGTCGCACAGAATCAGACACGTCTGAAGCGACTTAGCAGCAGCAACAGCAGAGAAGAATTATATAACATTTGAACTAACTGAATCCAGGGAGCCCTGTTTACTATTCTTTGTAACAAAATATGGTGCCTCAAATCCTGTGTGTCCTTACATATCTCATAGATAGTCTCTAAACAGTTTTATTAGCACTTCACCCCTATGGTAATTTATCTCTCTCACCCTGTATTGATATTTTTTAGGATTTGATTTTTGAGCATCTCTATTATGTCACAGCTGAGGGTATTACTATTCCAGCGAAGATAAGCTCAACTTGCTTGGTTCATTATTATTTACATTTTATAGCACTTTTTCTTTGTAATTGCCTAGTTATAAATGTATTTAATCATCCTTAATTGTTTATATGGTTATTACAGATTTTTTTAATAAAGGATCACTCTTTTCATTAAGAATTTTATCTCTTCTAGGAATTTAGATTCTTGAGTGTTGAATTAAATTTTTTGTTATCTATATTTAAAAGATACTATAGTTATCAAAGTTCAGGTATTATTATAAAAAGCATATACAATAGAAAAGAAGTTGGGTACATGACATCCCCAAACCTCAGTATCCTAATGTTCACAATAGGAATTTAAATTGGCAAATTTATTGACTCTTAAGACAATTAAGATATGGCTCCTGACCTTAGGGTGTTGCAATAAGACCTAAAACTATTTCTAATTCTTTATGATGAACACTATTAATAGCTGTATCATGAGTACAGAGTTGTGTGAATAATTAGAGGTAACAAATAATCTTGCTTTGTGAACAAGGAAAGTATTGTACCTTAAATATGTAAAGTATAATTTCTCATAGAGTTTTTGGGTACTGGTTATTGGGTGCTTTATGGCACTTGGAAAATGCCTACTGAAGGAATGAACTGTGTAGTATGCCATTGGGTTAAAGACTACCGTGTCTTTAGGTAAAGTCTAGCTCTGCTGCTGTATGGTTATGTTTAAGTTGCTTAATAAACATGGTCACATTGGTCTAATGAATGCATGTGTGCATGCTCAGTCATGTCTAACTCTTTGCGACCCCATGAACTGTAGCCTGCCAGGCTGCTCTGTCCCTGGAATTCTCCAGGCAAGAATACTGGAGTGGGTTGCCATTTCTTTCTCCAGGGGATCTTCCTGACACAGGGATCGAACCCAGGTCTCCAGCATTGCAAGCACATTCTTTACCATCTAAGCCACCAGAGAAGCAGTTATAAAATTTAGTCTTATTATGGTACAAGGTGTTCAAGTAAATAAAATACTTCTTTCATAGAACCAAATCATGCTATTTTATTATTCTGCAACTTTTCTAGGTGTTTAATCTTAGCATCTATGGTTGCTGCATTTTGTCTTTTCTAAAGTCTTCAGAGTGATGGGAACTACCCAGTTACTTCATGTTACAGGTGAAGCATAATGCATGGAAGTGATCATAGTTCAGTTCAGTTCAGTCGCTCAGTCGTGTCTGACTCTTTGTGACCCCATGAATCACAGCACCCCAGGCCTCCCTGTCCATCACCAACTCCCGGAGTTCACTCAAAATCATGTCCATTGAATCAGTGATGCCATCCAGCCATCTCATTCTCTGCCGTCCCCTTCTCCTCCCGCCCCCAATCCCTCCCAGCATCAGAGTCTTTTCCAGTGAGTCAACTCGTCGCATGAGGTGGCCAAAGTATTGCAGTTTCAGCTTTAGCATCAGCCTTCCCAGGATTGATCTCCTTTAGAATGGACTGGTTGGATCTCCTTGCAGTCCAAGGGACTCTCAAGAGTCTTCTCCAGCACCACAGTTCAAAACCATCAATTCTTCGGTATTCAGCTTTCTTCACAGTCCAAATCTCACATCCATACATGACCATGGGAAAAACCATAGCCTTGACTAGACGGACCTTGGTTGGCAAAGTAATGTCTCTGCTTTTTAATATGCTATCTAGGTTGGTCATAACTTTCCTTCCAAGGAGTAAGCGTCTTTTAATTTCATGGCTGCAATCAGCATCTGCAGTGATTTTGGAGCCCCAAAATATAAAGTCTGACACTGTTTCCACTGTTTCCCCCTCTATTTCCCATGAAGTGATGGGACCAGATGCCATGATTTTTGTTTTATGAATGTTGAGCTTCACCAAACTTTTCACTCTCCTCTTTCACTTTCATCAATAGGCCTTTGAGTTCCTCTTCACTTTCTGCCATAAGGGTGGTGTCATCTGCATATCTGAGGTTATTGATATTTCTCCCAGCAATCTTGATTCCAGCTTGTGCTTCTTCCAGCCCAGTGTTCCTCATGATGTACTCTGCATATAAGTTAAATAAGCAGGGTGACAATATACAGCCTTGACGTACTCCTTTTCCTATTTGGAACCAGTCTGTTGTTCCATGTCCAGTTCTAACTGTTGCTTCCTGACCTGCATACAGGTTTCTCAAGAGGCAAGTCAGGTGGTCTGGTATTCCCATCTCTTTCAGAATGTTCCACAGTTTATTGTGATCCACACGGTCAAAGGCTTTGGCATAGTCAATAAAGCAGAAATAGATGTTTTTCTGGAACTCTCTTCCTTTCTCCACGATCCAGAGGATGTCAGCAATTTGATCTCTGGTTCCTCTGCCTTTTCTAAAACCTGCTTGAACATCTGGAAGTTCATGGTTCACGTATTGCTGAAGCCTGGCTTGGAGAATTTTGAGCATGACTTTACTAGTGTGTGAGATGAGTGCAATTGTGCGGTAGTTTGAGCATTCTTTGGCATTGCCTTTCTTTGGGATTGGAATGAAGACAGACCTTTTCCAGTCCTGTGGCCACTGCTGAGTTTTCCAAATTTGCTGGCATATTGAGTGCAGCACTTTCACAGCAGCATCTTTCAGGATTTGAAACAGCTCAATTGGAATTCCATCACCTCCACTAGCTTTGTTCGTAGTGATGCTCTCTAAAGCCCACTTGACATCACATTCCAAGATGTCTGGCTCTAGGTGAGTGATCACACCATCGTGATTATCTTGGTCGTGAAGATCTTTTTTGTACAATTCTTCTGTGTATTCTTGCCACCTCTTCTTAATATCTTCTGCTTCTGTTAGGTCCATACCATTTCTGTCCTTTACCGAGCCCATCTTTGCATGAAATGTTCCCTTGGAATCTCTAATTTTCTTGAAGAGATCTCTTGTTTTTTCCTATTCTGTTGTTTTCCTCTATTTCTTTGCATTGATCACTGAGGAAGGCTTTCTTATCTCTCCTTGCTATTCTTTGGAACTCTGCATTCAGATGCTTATATCTTTCCTTTTCTCCTTTGCTTTTTGCTTTTCTTCTTTTCACAGCTATTTGTAAGGCCTCCTCAGACAGCCATTTTGCTTTTTTGCATTTCTTTTCCATGGGGATGGTCTTGGTCCCTGTCTCCTGTACAATGTCACGAACCTCCGTCCAGAGTTCATCAGGCACTCTATCTATCAGATCTAGTGCCTTAAATCTATTTCTTACTTCCACTGTATAATCATAAGGGATTTGATTGAGGTCATATCTGAATGGTCTAGTGGTTTTCCCTACTTTCTTCAGTTTAAGTCTGAATTTGTCAATAAGGAGCTCATGATCTAAGCCACAGTCAGCTCCTGGTCTTGTTTTTGCTAACTGTATAGAGCTTCTCCATCTTTGGCTGCAAATAATATAATCAATCTGATTTCAGTGTTGACCATCTGGTGATGTCCATTTGTAGAGTCTTCTCTTGTGTTGTTGGAAGAGGGTGTCTGGTATGACCAGTGCGTTCTCTTGGCAAAATTCTATCAGCATTTGCCCTGCTTCATTTCGTGCTCCAAGGCCAAATTTGCCCGTTACTCCAGGTGTTTCTTGACTTCCTACTTTTGCATTCCAGTCCCCTATAATGAAAAGGACATCTTTTTTGGGTGTTAGTTCTAAAACGTCTTATAGGTCTTCATAGAACCATTCATCTTCGGCTTCTTCAGCATTACCGGTTGGGGCATAGGCTTGGATTACTCTAATATTGAATGGCTTGCCTTGGAAACAACAGAAATCATTCTGTCATTTTTAAGATTGCATCCAAGTACTGCATTTCGGACTCTTTTGTTGACCATGATGGCTACTCCATTTCTTCTAAGGGATTCCTGCCCACAGTAGTAGATATAATGGTCATCTGAGTTAAATTCACCCATTCCAGTCCATTTTAGTTCACTGATTCCTAGAATGTCTACGCTCACTCTTGCCATCTCCTTTTTGACCACTTCCAATTTGCCTTGAATCATGTCCCTAACATTCCAGGTTCCTATGCAATATTGCTCTTTACAGTATCGGACCTTGCTTCTATCACCAGTCACATCCACAACTGGCTATTTTTTTTGCTTTTGCTCCATCCCTTCATTCTTTCTTTCTGGAGTTATTTCTCCACTGATCTCCAGTAGCATACTGGGCAACTACCTACCTAGGGAATTCCTCATTCAGTATCCTATCATTTTGCCTTTTGATACTGTTCATGGGGTTCTCAAGTCAAGTATACTGAAGTGGTTTTCCATTCCCTTCTCCAGTGGACCACAATCTGTCAGACCTCTCCACCATGACCCATCCATCTTGGGTGGCCCCACACGGCTGGCTTAGTTTCATTGAGTTAGACAGGGCTGTGGTCCATGTGATCAAATCAATTAGTTTTCTGTGATTATGATTTCAGTGTGTCTGCCCTCTGATGCCCCCTCGCAATACCTACCATCTTATTTGGGTTTCTCTTACCTTGGTCATGGAATATCTCTTCACAGCTGCTCCAGCAAAGCACAACCGCTGTAGCTTACCTTGGACATGGGGTACTTCCTCTCAGCATGCTTCTGCACGTGGTCAGTTGCACCTGTGCCCCCAGAGCCAGCATCTCTCGCGTCTGTGACGCATCTGAGGCCAAATAGAAGCAATTCTTTTATTGGTTATGAGAAAATGTTTACGTATAATTGAGTATTTTTTTAAGAAAGGAAAGCATTTCTATTACTGTACAGGTTACACACATTCATTAAAAATTTTAGACAATACTGAACAGTAGAAATATAATCACTTGCTAGTCCACCACCCAGAGATCATCACTTTTGACTTCTTGGTCTATTCGTCCTATCCTTATCTATGAACATTTTTATGTGGTTGTGAAACTCTGTGGTGTATAGTTTTATACCCTGCTTTTTTCATTTAATGTTGTAACAAAAGCATTTTCTAAGCTATTAAACATTTTTTCAAATGTCCATTTATGTGACAGCATGTATTTTATTGGGGGAATGTGTCACACTTGTGCCTGGTCTTTGAAACACAATACTGAAGCTTATTTGAAGTTTATATGAATGTTGACTCTGTTTTAATCACTGAGGGAGATTATATTCTTCTTTCAATGACACTGACATTCCTTCAGTTATTTTTGAAATGATGTCTTTGGAAACACCTTCAAAATATCCCAGAAAATTGATGTCTTTATCAATATACAATTTAAAAGAATACATAGTTTTAGAAAAACATAATTTTATCTGTCTTGTTTCTTTTAATAAACTAAGGGTGTGACTTTTGGCCATTTCTATTACCCAAATCCACCTTAAGGAAAAAGCAACTATTAACACCGAAAACCCTGAAGAGAATACTGAGCAGGCTTTGATGGAAATTTCCAAAGAGAAGTTTGAAAATATTTTGTGAAATGGCTGTATGTCAGAATAAAGTATACTTTCTTACAGAGTGACTGTTTGAGGTGGAAAGAAAGAAAACACGAATTCACTTGATCAGGTTTCACCATGTTTGTTCAAAAACAGGTATTTTATGTTGGAGTCATCCTGTCATCTCTGAAGACCCTCAGGTGTTGATTGTTGATGAAGTCCTAGGAATTTGAAGTCTCTCAAGCTGCTTTGCCCCTCAGGTATGCCCTTGAGTTTCAAGGTTCTCAGTTTGGACAATGCTGTTACAGCACCACTCTTGAAGATGTCGCTGCTCTGATGTTAGAAGTAGAAAATCCTCCATGATCTTGACAGAATCAACTATTGGTCAGGAAAAGAAAAGAAAACAAAAACCAAAATCACTGCCACAGGCCTTTCTCATCCAGGAAACTTGTGCTGTTTGGAGTCTCCCTTATTTATTAATGACCACTGAGCACAAAATCCTGTGCCGGGTGTCAAATTCTGTCTTGATAAGAGAGCACTTCGGGGCCACCTTTAATAGCTTGAATATCTGGAAATGGTGAAATAAGCAGCAGTTTAGGAGTCAGGGCCCTGAAATGCTAATAAATGTTACCTCTTTCCAACTTAAACAAATCTCTTCCTTTTTGCCTCATGTTCTCCTTTTGTAAAATGGAGGGAATGGCTGTAGAGGACTTTTTATGAGATGGTCTCCAGGTTACCATTAAGCTCTATGACTCTGTGACTCTGCACATGTGGTCAGGAGGACAGATCAGTGGCGTTCAGGATGGTTTTGGTTGTAGTGACGTTTGTTTTACTGAGGTGCAAAGACTCAGGAGAACTTTCAAAGGCACAGGGCTGAAGAACAAGTACCAGTGTTGTATCAAGGCGATAAAAACTCTTCCACATGAATTGTCGTATTCTTGATGTGGCTCCTTGAGGTATCAACTGGAATTTTAACTATCTTTGAAAAGTTCTTCTACCTCATGAATAGAGTTTGAAGGGCAGAGACTCTCTCTACGTAGTTCTCTTTTTCGACCAACCCAGTGAGGGGAGGCTTAGTCTAGGTTGATGTGGGTGGGGATAAGAAGGACTTGTGACCTCTCTAGGGGATGCTCCAGGGCCCTCTTACTTGCCAGCATGATGAGAGGTCCAAAAGCTCAGAGAAGGTGAGGCTAGGATGGATTGGGACGAGAGAGCCAAGTTTTAGTAGTTTTCCAGAATAAACAAAAGGACAGGAGTTCTCAGGGAGAGTTAAGAAGCATTTTTCAAGAATGAAAGGACTTTTGACAACTCTGGTCCAGGCCCCAGTTTTCTGAGGATGCAAGCATGTGAGGAGCAGACTGAGACACGGCTTCCAGTGTGCACCATAGAGACCACATTACGTGTGTTACAGTGTGCTGAGATAGAGCATAGTAAAACAGGGAACAGGATTCTAGAATATGAGACCAGTAGGAATAACGCTCATATTTTATGTCTGAGTACTGGGTAGAATTCTCTCAGATAGTAGAGACTCATTTCTGTTGGCTTTGAAAAGGCGAACTGATTGGCCTCTGTACTGGGATTTCTTATACAGTCAAAACACTAGAGAGCCAGGTTGACAGCCCACTTTGGCCCTTGGAGCAGTGATAGACTTGTGTGGTGTTCAATTCATTAGCAGTGAGGTGGATGGCACTTCCCAACAGCCTGTAAGGTGGCCAGCAGGGGCACAGTAGCCTGTCAAGTTTGGTGAAGCTAGAATTTGGAATAAGGGCTGAAATGACATTTTTCATCTTGACTGTGGGAAAAGTGGTGATGGGTGGGGCGGATGAAGGGACACTGAAAGAGGAGAAGCCGCAGCCTCCTTTCAGCCTCTCCTATGGAAAACCTCCAGTGGGGCCAACTTCCTCTACAGTCTGTCTACGCCTCAGAGATTCAGTTTCTGTGTGCACAGGATGAAAGCCTCAGGGTTTTTGCATTAATAAGCCCCTTTAAAAATGTCAGATGAGAAGCGCTAAAGACCTTTTCACCAGCCACTTTTCAATCTTGTTATTTTAATGTTTGCCTCTACCCTAGGCTTCATAGAAATGCAAAAGGTAATGAAGTGTTTCACATGATGTTCTCTGTCTTTTTATTCTAATTTAAATCTATCATTGAGTGTGTGCTTTAAAAACGGTGTTTACTGGAACTGGAGCACTTATTCCATGCAGCCCAGAAATGTATATCTGGGCTTGTATTTTAGACATATTATGTATGTTATCATTATACACAATTGGCACAGTGAGAGGAGAAATATATTTTAAACTCTTTAGGCTTCAGTTTTAACCTGTAAATCTATGAGTTTTCTGTAATGTACCCCATTGGGTCAAGGTGAACCTACTATCCTATCATCTCAAGAGCTGGAAAGCAGGACCGCAACCCCAGCATCCTGAGTCAGGTTCTCCCTTGCTTTACCTTGATGTGGTGACTCCTCCCTCCGTTGGCTTTTTTTTTTTTAAGCTATAAAAGAAGTAGGGGAAAGGAATAGTGGTTTCTACATTATGTTGCAGAGCAGTTAAGTCATTTATTAGTATCAAAAAGATTTCTAAATGATCAATCTGGTTTATTGAGCATATTCTGCATGTCTAACGGTGTGAGGTGCAAGAGTGTTCAAGTCCCTGTTCTCCAGCAGCTCTCAGTCTACTGAAACAGGCCAAGGAATAAAAAACAATACAATACACCAAGCTGAGCTCCTTGTGCTATACAGCAACTTCCTACCAGCTATCTATCTATTTTCTCTATGGTAATATATGCATTTCAGTGTTATTATCTCAATTCATCCCACCTTCTCCTTCCCCCGCTGTGCCCACAAGTCTGTTCTCTAGGTATGTGTCTCTATTCCTGTCCAACAAATAGGTTCATCCATACCATTTATGGTTCATCTGTACCATAGATTCCATATATGCGTTAATATACGATACCTGTTTTTCTCTTTCTGACTTACTTCACTCTGTATATAACAAGCTATAATTTCCCCCACCTCACTAGAACTGGCTCAAATTTGTTCCTTTTGTGGCTGAGTAATATTCCATTGTATATATGTACTACCACTTAACCTAGAGGGATGGGAGGGAGAGGACATAAGTATACTTATGGCTGATTCACATTGTTGTATGGCAGAAACCAACATAACATTGTAAAGCAATCATTCTTCAATTAAAAATTAATTTAAAAAATAAAAAGCACCATATTTAGAATAAAAAATCAAGTATGAGAATTGGAAAAAAAAAATACAATGCGATAAAGGCAAGCATGAAGCAGAGAAACCTGTTAGTTTCATACCATGAACAACCAGAGGAGGGATCAATGGGAATCATCACCAACACCTTTCAGGAAAAGAGAGCAGATAGTATCACCTAGTGTGAAAAGGGGCTTCCTGCATAGCTCAGTTGGTAAAGCATCTGCCTGCAACGTGGGAGACCTGGGTTCAATTCTGGGGTCGGGAAGATTCCCCTGGAGAAGGAAAGGGCAGCCCACTCCTGTATTCTTTCCTGGAGAATCCCATGAACAGAGGAGCCTGGCAGGCTACAGTTCATGGGATCATAGGAGTCGGACACGGGATTGTAAGAGTTTGAAAAAGGGAAAAAGGAAGGTTAGGACTCTCCAGACAAAGAAAGGAGCATGTGTACAATCATCATAAGAGAAAGCTCAGTGTATCGTGGGACCAGTGAGAAATTGAGTGTGGCTAAATCATAAGGTGCAAGGCAGGGGCAACAGGAGTGACGGATAAGCAAGGGTGAGAAAGAGAATGCCTTGAACTGCTGTGCAGTATGCATTTAGACTTACCCTTTAGCCATCTGAAAGCCACATAGAACTGAAATCTGGAAGTAATATAAAGTGTTTTAAGGGAGTCCAATCTAGTGTCAGTGTGGATGAAAGGTGAGTGGGGCATGAAGATGAATATAGCAGTTTAGGTGAAGAAAGGTGTGGGGTGAATATAATGGGTGAAAAGATGGAGAAGGGGGCTGCATCCAGGAAATATTTCCAAAGTAGAATTAATAGTATTTAGTGATGTTTTTCGGAGAAGGCAATGGCAAGCCACTCCAGTACTCTTGCCTAGAAAATCCCATGGATGGAGGAGCCTGGTAGGCTGCAGTCCGTGGGGTCGCTAAAGGTCGGACACGACTGAGCGACTTCACTTTCACTTTTCACTTTCACACATTGGAGAAGGAAATGGCAACCCACTCCAGTGTTCTTGCCTGGAGAATCCCAGGGACGGGGGAGCCTGGTGGGCTTCCGTCTATGGGGTCACACAGAGTCGGACACGACTCAAGTGACTTAGCAGTAGCAGCAGTGATGTTTTTAAGTACATGGTGAAAGTAAGAACTGGTTTAGAAGGAAAAATTGTGAATATGAATAAAATTTGTCTCCAACCCTCTGGAATGCACTTTGTGGGATTTGGCATCTCTCCATGAGACATTCAATCAAAATCTTCTCCTAGACCGTTAATTCAGACCAATGTGAATCTAGCAATTACTGATTATACCTTGAAATACTACTCCTGTGTGGTGAGATTTATGTTTTACTTGTAAATTTTAATATTATTATATTTCTAATTTTATTATTTATATTTTATTATGAACACAAAAATTTGTCCACCAAAATACTCATGAAAGTGGATATATAATGGAATCATTATAACAGTAATGATTTGTTGAATCAACAGTATATGTCCAAAGGTGACATCTAGAACAGCCATCTAAAAATATGTAGAAATACATTTATTAAAAAGTTGTTCAAAATATATTAGAAAGGAAAAAAAACTACTTACAAATAATAAGTAAGTAAGTAAATGTTAGTCGTCCAGTCATGCCTGACTCTTTGCAACCCCATTTACTGCAGTCCACCAGGCTTTTCTGTCCATGAGATTTTCCAGGCAAGGATACTGGAGTGGGTTGCCATTTCCTTCTCCAGGGGATCATCCAGACCCAGGGATTGAACCTGCATCTCCTGCACTGTAGGCAGATTCTCTACCAACTGAACTACAAGGGAGGCCCACTTACAAATAATATGGAGGGTATAATTCCATCTTCTAAAAGTAGATACTTTTAAATGTGTTTCCAGGCAGAGACAGAACAGATATTCCCCCCAAATGCTGGCAGGGATTATATTTGTGTGCGAAGTGAAATTATCAGCGACTTTTGTTTTCTTCATCATGTGATCTGACAGGTTCCCAATTTTTAATAATATGTGTATTGAAATGTTAAATGGGAATTTCCCATGAAGCACCAAGATGTTATTCCAAAGTGAGATTCTGGACCAAGCTGCAAAATTTCAAAGTCATTTCAAAAAGCAGTTTCACTGCTTTTAATAACCTCATCCATGGTGAGGGATTCAAGTGTCAGATGTTGACAATCAGTGGTGTGGGGTTTCTGGAGGGGCTTCTTTGAAAAGACATGTACCATGGGTCCCATCCCACCAAGGAGGAGAGGGGAAGGCATGCTTCTCTTTCCTCTCTAGCCAAGAAGAGAGAGTTTCAAGAGGACCACTAGACAAATTTGATGTGTGACCCTTCTAGTTGAAGGATGATGGCTTCCTGTCTGACTCCCATCTGAAAAACTGAAAAAGATAATGGACAGTCTAGATCTTGGCAGATTAACTTAAGTTAAGGTGGCTGCTTTAGTATCAGCCCTACTCCCAGAGCTTGTGAGAATAAAGAGCAGATAATCATTTCCTGTGGTCCACAGTGGGCTACAAGCAAAAAAGCCAACACAGAATCTGTGAAGCCCTGCTCAGTAGAGAGTTGAAGGGACAGATAGAAGTTCAGCATATTTCTGGATTCCTAGGGACTGCAGAAGAAGTAAGTAATGTGATCAGGAATAATGGTGGTGGTGTAGTTGCTAAGTCGTATCCTACTCTTGTGAACCCATAGACTAACCTGCCAAGCTCATCTGTCCATGGGATTTCCCAAGTGAGAATACTGGAATGGGTTGCTATTTCCATCTCCAGGGGATCTTCCCAACATAAGGATCTAACCCTCATCTTCTGCACTGCAGGCATTCTTAACTCCTGAGCTACCAGGGAAACACTAAGTAGTAATGAATCACCACTTTGTAGGAATTGCACGATTCAGTTCAGTTCAGTTGCTCAGTCCTGTCTGACTCTTTGCGACCCCATGAATCACAGCACGCCAGGCCTCTCTGTCTATCACCAACTCCCGGAGTTCACTCAAACTTAAGTTCATCAAGTCAGTGATGCCATCCAGCCATCTCATTCTCTGTTGTCCCCTTCTCCTCCTGCCCCCAATCCCTCCCAGCATCAGAGTCTTTTCCAGTGAGTCAACTTTTCTCATGAGATGGCCAAAGTATTGGAGTTTCAGCTTTAGCATCAATCCTTCCAATGAACACCCAGGATTGATCTCCTTTAGAATGGACTGGTTGGATCTCCTTGCAGTCCAAGGGACTCTCAAGAGTCTTCTCCAGCACCACAGTTCAAAAGCATCAATTCTTCGGTGATCAGCTTTCTTCACAGTCCAACTCTCACATCCACACGGGAAAAACCGTAGCCTTGACTAGACGGACCTTGGTTGGCAAAGTAATGTCTCTGCTTTTTAATATGCTGTCTAGGTTGATCATAACTTTCCTTCCAAGGAGTAAGCGTCTTTTAATTTCATGGCTGCAATCAGCATCCGCAGTGATTTTGGAGCCCAAAAAAAATAGAGTCTGACCCTATTTCCACTGTTTCCCCATCTATTTCCCATGAAGTGATGGGACCAGATACCATGATCTTAGTTTTCTGAATGTTGAGCTTCAAGCCAACTTTTTCACTCTCCTCTTTCACTTTCATCAAGAGGCTTTTGAGTTCCTCTTCACTTTCTGCCATAAGGGTGGTGTCATCTGCATATCTGAGGTTGTTGATATTTCTCCCAACACTCTTGATTCCAGATTGTGCCTCTTCCAGCCCAGTGTTCCTCATGATGTACTCTGCATATAAGTTAAATAAGCAGGGTGACACTATACAACCTTGACGTACTCCTTTTCCTATTTGGAACCAGTCTGTTGTTCCATGTACAGTTCTAACTGTTGCTTCCTGACCTGCATACAGGTTTCTCAAGAGGCAGGTCAGGTGGTCTGGTATTCCCATCTCTTTCAGAATGTTCCACAGTTTATTGTGATCCACACGGTCAAAGGCTTTGGCATAGTCAATAAAGCAGAAATAGATGTTTTTCTGGAACTCTCTTGCTTTCTCCATGATCCAGCGGATGTTGGCAATTTGATCTCTGGTGCCTCTGCCTTTTCTAAAACCTGCTTGAACATCTGGAAGTTCATGGTTCACGTATTGCTGAAGCCTGGCTTGGAGAATTTTGAGCATGACTTTACTAGCATGTGAGATGAGTGCAATTGTGTGGTAGTTTGAGCATTCTTTGGCATTGGAATGAAAACTGACCTTTTCCAGTCCTGTGGCCACTGCTGAGTTTTCCAAATTTGCTGGCATATTGAGTGCAGCACTTTCACAGCAGCATCTTTCAGGATTTGAAATAGCTCAACTGGAATTCCATCACCTCCACTAGCTTTGTTTGTAGTGATGCTTTCTAAGGCCCACTTGACTTCACATTCCAAGATGTCTGGCTCTAGGTCAGTGATCACACCATCCTGATTATCTTGGTCATGAAGATTTTTTTGTACAGTTCTTCTGTGTATTCTTGCCACCTCTTCTTAATATCTTCTGCTTCTGTTAGGTCCATACCATTCCTGTCCTTTACCGAGCCCATCGTTAAATGAAATGTTCCCTTTGTATCTCTAATTTTCTTTAAGAGATCTCTTGTCTTTCCTATTTTGTTGTTTTCCTCTATTTCTTTGCATTGATCTCTGAGGAAGGCTTTCTCATCTCTCCTTGCTATTCTTTGGAACTCTGCATTCAGATGCTTATATCTTTCCTTTTCTCCTTTGCTTTTTGCTTCTTTTCTTTTCACAGCTATTTGTAAGGCCTCCCCAGACAGCTATTTTGCTTTTTTGCATTTCTTTTTCTTGGGGATGGTCTTGATCCCTGTCTCCTGTACAATGTCACGAACCTTCGTCCATAGTTCATCAGGCACTCTATCTATCAGATCTAGTCCCTTAAATCTATTTCTCACTTCCACTGTATAATCATAAGGGATTTGATTTAGGTCATATCTGAATGGTCTAGTGGTTTTCCCTACTTTCTTCAATTTAAGTCTGAATTGCATGTTAGGCACCCCCATTACTGGTGATGGGTGTCTCTTGAGAGAAGCCAGGAAAATTCTGTTAGAGACTTTGTCTTCAGTCAAGGTCGGAAATATTGAAAGCATTTTATAACAGTGCCAGTCCATAGAGAGTATATGCATGTCCCTCCTTCCTTCCTCAAATTCAATCTTAGAAGAATCAGAAACCATAGTTAGTAAGATGAAAGGAGGGATGAAAGCCATAGCATGGGAAAAGAGAAAAGAAGGAGTATGCTCCCATTTCTCCAACTTGCTGCTTAACAACTAGGGAGAGAATTTAACTTTTAGTCACATTTGGAATTTTTATATTGCAAGATTAGGCATTTTTAATATAGCATCAAGAATAGGTTTGGATATTTACAGTACATGTAAAAGTATTGTCTAAGGGTCACTGAAAAAAATCATGAAACTATTTTACTTTTCATAGATGGGCATATAAAAGACCATCCTCCCATAATATGAAAATATTTTAAGGAGATTGTTAGGGGAAAAAAAACGGCTTTAATTTTATCTAGCAAGTTCTGCTCATTTAGTGTGGGTTTTCAAATACATATCATTTTGCTGATTCTTAGGTCAGTTCAGTTCAGTTGCTCAGTTGTGTCCAACTCTTTGCAACACCGTGAACTGCAGCATGCCAGGCCTCCCTGTCTATCACCAACTCCTGGAGTTTGCTCAAAATCATGTCCGTTGAGTCGGTGGTGCCATCCAACTCTCTCATCCTCTGTCATCCCCTTCTCCTCCCACCTTCAATCTTTCCTAGTATCATGGTCTTTTCAAATGAGTCAGTTCTTTGCATTAGGTGGCCAAAGTATTGAAGTTTCAGCTTCAGCATCAGTTCTTCCAATGAATATTCAGGACTGATCTCCTTTAGGATGGACTGGTTGGATCTCCTTGCAGTCCAAGGGACTCTCAAGAGTCTTCTCCAACACCACACTTCAAAAGCATCAATTCTTTGGTGCTCAGCTTTCTTTATTGTCCAACTGTCACATCCATACATGACTACCAGAAAAACCATAGCCTTGACTAGACAGACCTTTTTTGGCAAAGTAATGTCTCTGCTTTTTAATATGCTGTGTAGGTTGGTCATGACTTTTCTTCCAAGGAGCAAGCATCTTTTAATTTCATGGCTGCAGTCACCATCTGCAGTGATTTTGGAGCCCCCAAAATAAAGTCTGACACTGTTTCCACTTTTTCCGCAACTATTTGCCATGAAGTGATGGGACTGGATGCGATGATCTTAGTTTTTTGAACGTTGAGTTTTAAGCCAACTTTGTCACTCTCTTCTTTCACTTTCATCAAGAGGCTCTTTAGTTCTTTTTCGCTTTCTGCCATAAGTGTGGTGTCATCTGCATATGTGAGATTATTGATATTTCTCCTGGCAATCTTGATTCCAATGTGTGCTTCATCCAGCCCAGCGTTTTTCATGATGTACTCTGCATATAAGTTAAATAAGCAGGGTGACAATATACAGCCTTGACATACTCCTTTTCCTATTGGGAACTGGTCTGTTGTTCCATGTCCAGTTCTAACTGTTGCTTCCTGTCCTACATACAGATTTCTCAGGAGGCAGGTCAGGTGGTCTGGTATTGCCATCTCTTTCAGAATTTTCCACAGTTTGTTGTGGTCCACACAGTCAAAGGCTTTGGCGTAGTCAATGAAGCAGAAATAGATGTTTGTCTGGAACTCTCTTGCTTTTATGATGATCCAACGGATGTTGGCAATTTGATCTCTGGTTCCTCTGCCTTTTCTAAATCCAGCTTGAACATCTGGAAGGTCACAGTTCACGTACTGTTGAAGCCTAGCTTGGAGAATTTTGACCATTACTTTACTCGCGTGTGAGATGAGTGCAGTTTGTAGTAGTTTGAGCATTCTTTGGCATTGCCGTTCTTTTGGATTTGAATGAAAACTGACCTTATCCAGTCCTGTGGCCACTGCTGAGTTTTCCAAATTTGCTGGCATATTGAGTGCAGCACTTTCACAGCGTCATCTTTTAGGATCTGAAATAGCTCAGCTGGAATTCTATCACCTCTACTAGCTTTGTTTGTAGTGATACTTCCTAATGCCTACTTAACGTCACATTCCAAGATGTCTGACTCTAGGTGTGTGATCATACCATCATGATTTTTTGTGTCATTAAGATCTGTTCTGTACAGTTCTTCTGTGTATTCTTGCCACTCTTCTTAATATCCTCTGCTTCTCTTAGGTCCATACCATTTCTGTCTTTTCTTGTGCCCATCTTTGCATGCAGTGTTCCCTTGGTATCTCTAGTTTTCTTGGAAAGGTCTCTAGTTTTTCCCATCCTATGGTTTTCCTCTATTTCTTTGCATTGTTCACTTAGGAAGACTTTCTTATCTCTCCTTGCTTTTCTTTGAAACTCTGCATTTGGATGGGTATATCTTTTCTTTTCTCCTTCACCTTTCACTTGTCTTCTTTTCTCAACTATTGCAAGGCCTCCTTAGACAACCATTTTGCCAGCCAAGATTTGTGTGTGTGTGTGTGTGTGTGTGTGTGTGTGTGTGTGTCTGTGTGTGTGTGTGTGTGTGTGTCTGTGTGTAGAGGGGAGTTTTGCATAATATAGCCTGATGTTTGAAAGATCAGTTCACTTGGATCTGTTACATTCATATAAGCTTTGCCTCTTAAGCTGCTGTTCCCAGGTCACCCAAAAGGTGGACCATTACCATCCCCTCTCCCCTACCATGTATGCCTGTTGAGTAGAATTAGGTGGCCATTTCAGCAAATGTCATAGAGGAAAAACCAGAGACCTCAGTGACTTGCTTCTGTTTGACTTTTCCTTTTAGTGCACTCATCAGGCAATACCAGACAAACAGCTAAACTTGCTTTTTCTGTGTCATTCCAGAAACGAGGAACAGCGTATGTTATATGTTTAGGGGAGGGAATAGAAAAAAGAATAAGGCAAGATCAGAGCAGATGAGAGGATTCAGTGTAGGAGACATGTTACTGAGCTCCCTCATGGGAGACCTTTGTGTGGTCACAGAAGCTGGAAGGGATGTTGCTAGGCCAGATTTTTAGAGGCAGCAGTGTTGTTGGGCAGGCAGTGGGAAGGAAGACTCCAGAGTCAGACCCCTGTATTTCAGTCCATTTACTGATGGTGTTCCTTTGGGCAATTCCTAATCTCCTGTGTCTTTATATCATTGTGAGTATAATTTGAATAAGAGTAGTGCCAATATCATAAGATTGTTGTGAGATTAAATAAGATTATAGATAGATAGATATTACTTAGAATACCTTCCACATACTGTGAATACATGTCATGTTTCAGGGATTATGCTCAAAACTTTCATGTTTCCTGATTTCCTCCTCATAACAGCTCTATAAGGTAGCTAGTTCACAGTGATTAAATGACTTACTTAAGAACAAGTAGCTAATCTGTGACAGATCTTAGATTTAAAATCAGGTTTTTACTTCACAATAGGATACTTCCTGTCCCGTTACTCCGTTTTCAATAGAAAGAAAGGAGGAAAATAGATGTGCATTTCAGAAGTCCATGTATCTGAGAGCTAATGAACTGCCAGTGTTCTCCTTCAATTAAAGATGCTCTAAGTATGAGTGGTTGGGTTGGTCCCACCTACATTAGTAACGAAAGGCTTGTTGCTAGAAGAAACAGCCCATAGATTTCAATGTCTTTTCATAAATGTTTATTGTTCACACATCAAAGCCAATCAGTGTTGATGAATGAGGAGGGGGTGGAGCTTCGGCGTTTAGGGATCCTTCTTGCCAGTCGTCGGGGCCTCAGTTGCATTCTCTGCCTGAAGCTAGCATATGAGGGGAAAGAGTGAGTTTGGCATATTTAGATTACTTATGGGTCAGACCTGCAAGTGGACACGTCACTTTTGCCCTTTATTCTTAAACTACTAGATTTGATCACATGCAAAAGAGTCCAGAAAAGTAGTTTGATTGAGAGCACGGGAGGAAAATAGGTCTTGTGACTAGGCAGTCTGTGCCCCAGTCTACTCTTCTGGTCACTGAATATTGATTTCACTGTTTCTTCCATATACAGAACTTATTGTTCCCCTTTCCAAGGGAGACAACCCTAAGTCCCAAACAGTTCTTACATCCAGCTCAGAGTCCAGGATCTCTGAGCAATGTAAAGTCCTTGTCAAGCTTGGATGTGGAGCCTCTGGTGACCTTCAAAGAGAAAAAATTACTTATGTGTTCCTCCTCTTCACCCCTTTTCTCCTCAGTAGAGAATGGTCAAGCAATGTACAACTTAAAACATTTGTTGGGAGAAGGGCAGAGTGGGAGACAGCAGCCCCTGGTCCAGCATTCTTCTGAAATCCTCCTGACCAGGCATTGTGAAAAGCCCTTTCCTGACCACTGGGGAGGTGACTTGGTCAGACACAGAGTCCTCTCTGAGAGGAACTCCCCTGTCCCTCATGCACCATGAACTTTGATCCACCCACTGGGCATTTCTTCCTTTGCTGCTTTCCTCCAGGGTCACCTCTGAAGTGGGCATGGTAGGGATAAGTTTTCCCTGGGAGCTTAATAACCTGCTTCCTACTTATGCACGTTTAAGGGTCCAAGAATTGTTTTAAGCCTTAAACAATTAGAAGCCTCATTACAGCAAGTAAGTTAATGATTAGTTTGCCAATATAATTTCTTCAGAGACCCACTAGACATTTGACCTATTTGCTTCTAATCAGTAACTGCATTCGAGTTCTTTCCTAGACATATTTTTTATTTTTAAATAAAAATTGAAGTATAGTTGATTTATAATATTGTGTTAATTTCTACTGTACAACAAAATGATACACACACACATTTTTTGTGTGTTCTTTTCCATTATGGTTCATCACAGGATATCAAATATAGCTCCCTGTACCTAGACATAATTCTCAAGCCTGAATTTTTTTTTTCTCTTTTATCCCCATGTATGCCTCTCTCAAATTCCTGGCTATCTTGAGACTCACTGAAACAATCCCTTATCCTGATCTTTGCTCCAAAGCCACAGTGTGTCAGTAAGAAGTCTTATGGGTCTTGGTAGCTCAGGACATTTTCCAGTCTTATCTCTTATTATTTGGAGTTCAGCAGTAGTTTGTTCTTATAAATTTGGTCCTTACAAATCAAGGACTCTTGATCCTTGGACTTTTCCCCTTCAATCTCTGCATGAAAATATCTCCCTTCTTGCCTAATCTCCAGTACTAAAGGCATTTAAGAATAATAAACACACTCTTTACTATACCTTTTTCTAGCCACTTTCCTCACAGCTTCAGGCTCAGAAGCATGCCATCCTTTTCTTAAGTTATTGCCAATGACGCGTACATGAAATGTTTGGCTAGAGATTATCAAGACTCTCCAGCTTGCTATATTGACCCCCTTACTGTCTGCTGTCTGACTGCTAAAACAATACCAGCCATTTTAGGCTTTCACTAAGTCAGCATTTCAGTTTTTCTGTCTTGATTTCTGTGTAAGATGGAGAAGGCTAACTGCTAGAACCAATAACCGCAAAATATTAATGGCTAGCATCCCTGGTGGCTCAGAGGTTAAAGCGTCTGCCTCTAATGCGGGAGACCCGGGTTCGATCCCTGGGTCGGGAAGATCCCCTGGAGAAGGAAACGGTAACCCACTCCAGTATTCTTGCCTGGACAATCCCATGGACGGAGAAGCCTGGTAGGCTACAGTCCACGGGGTCACATAGAGTCGGACACGACTGAGCGACGGAACGGAAGTGTGTTAGAAGTTTTTTTCTTCCTTATGTCAAGTCTAGTAGGCAGCAAGTACAGGAAGACTCCTCTCAGCATGTGCACTCAGGATCCCAGGCTCCCCAACTTAGGGTGGGGTCATCTCCTAGACCTTGAATCCTCTGCTCTATTTTCCATACCCAGTCTCAGACTGCTGCAAAAGACATGTATCCTCCATGTGCTATTGGCCAGGACCCCTCCAAGCTACATCTAATTGCAAGGCAAGGTAGAAAACGTAATCTAGCTATGGGGATATGAGTTGGACGAAGAACTAGTCTGTCTCCACCGCACTGCCTGTTCCCCAAGGAGCCGAGACACTGTCAGCTGTAGCGTCTGAGGACACACGAGGTAAGTATAGCCTGGGGTAGGGAGTGTCCCCCTCCTGGTGGACACAAGTCAGTATGCCCTTGAGATAAGTTAATTTACCTTAGGTTTTATACTGAGTAAAACCTTTGATATTGGAGGGTCACTATATGCAAGGTGTACTGTCATCGTTTCAGCATCTGACAATTGTTCATGTCTTATTTTGCAGAAATAGATTTGATTGGTTTGACTTTCAAGAGGGGAACTTGCCTCTTTGACAATTCAGTTCAGTTCAGTCGCTCAGTCGTGTCCGACTCTCCGCGACCACATGAATCACAGAACGCCAGATCTCTCTGTCCATCACCAACTCCCGGAGTTCACTCAAACTCATGTCCACAGAGTCGGTGATGCCATCCAGCCATCTCGTTCTCTGTCGTCCCCTTCTCCTCCTGCCCCCAACCTTTCCCAGCATCAGAGTCTTTTCCAGTGAGTCAATTCATCCATGAGGTGGCCAAAGTATTGCAGTTTCAGCTTTAGCATCAGTCCTTCCAATGAACACCCAGGATTGATCTCCCTTAGAATGGACTGGGTGGATCTCCTTTCAGTACAAGGGACTCTCAAGAGTCCTCTCCAACACCACAGTTCAAAAGCATCAATTCTTCGGCGATCAGCATTCTTCACAGTCCAACTCTCACATCCATACATGACCACTGGAAAAACAATAGCCTTGACTAGACGGACCTTTGTTGGCAAAGTAATGTCTCTGCTTTCTAATATACTATCAAGGTTGGTCATAACTTTCCTTCCAAGGAGTAAGCGTCTTAATTTCATGGCTGCAATCAGCATCCGCAGTGATTTTGGAGCCCAAAAAATAAAGTCTGACACTATTTCCACTGCTTTTCCATCTATTTCCCATGAAGTGATGGGACCAGATGCCACGATCTTTGTTTTCTGAATGTTGAGCTTCAAGCCAACCTTTTCACTCTCCTCTTTCACTTTCATCAAGAGGTTTTTTAGTTCCTCTTCATTTTCTGCCATAAGGGTAGTGTCATCTGCATATCTGAGGTTATTGATATTTCTCCCAGCAATCTTGATTCCAGCTTGTGTTTTTCTAGCCCAGCGTTCCTCATGATGTAATCTGCATATAAGTTAAATAAGCAAGGTGACAATATACAGCCTTGACATACTCCTTTTCCTATTTGGAACCAGTCTGTTGTTCCATGTACAGTTCTGACTGTTGCTTCCTGACCTGCATACAGGTTTCTCAAGAGGCAGGTCAGGTGGTCTGGTATTCCCATATTGTGATCCACACAGTCAGAAGCTTTGGCATAGTCAATGAAGCAGAAATAGATGTTTTTCTGGAACTCTCTTGCTTTCTCCATGATCCAGCGGATGTTGGCAATTTGATCTCTGGTGCCTCTGCCTTTTCTAAAACCTGCTTGAACATCTGGGAGTTCACGGTTCACATATTGCTGAAGTCTCGCTTGGAGAATTTTGAGCATCACTTTACTAGCATGGGAGATGAGTACAATTGTGCGGTAGTTTGAGCATTCTTTGGCATTGCCTTTCTTTGGGATTGGAATGAAGACTGACCTTTTCCAGTCCTGTGGCCAATGCTGAGTTTTCCAAATTTGCTGGCATATTGAGTGCAGCACTTTCACAGCAGCATCTTTCAAGATTTGAAATAGCTCAACTGGAATTCCATCACCTCCACTAGCTTTGCTAGTAGTGATGCTTTCTAAGGCCCACTTGACTTCACATTCCAAGATGTCTGGCTCTAGGTCAGTGATCACGTTATTGTGACTATCTTGATTGTGAAGATCTTTTTTGTATAGTTCTTCTGTATATTCTTGCCACCTCTTCTTAATATCTTCTGCTTCTGTTATGTCCATACCATTTCTGTCCTTTATCGAGCCCATCTTTGCATGAAATGTTCCCTTGGAATCTCTAATCTTCTTGAAGAGATCTCTTGTTTTTCCTATTCTGTTGTTTTCCTCTATTTCTTTGCATTGATCACTGAGGAAGGCTTTCTTATCTCTCCTTGCTATTCTTTGGAACTCTGCATTCAGATGCTTATATCTTTCCTTTTCTCCTTTGCTTTTTGCTTCTTTTCTTTTCACAGCTATTTGTAAGGCCTCCTCGGACAGCCATTTTGCTTTTTTGCATTTCTTTTCCATGGGGATGGTCTTGGTCCCTGTCTCCTGTACAATGTCACGAACCTCCGTCCAGAGTTCATCAGGCACTCTATCTATCAGATCTAGTCCCTTAAATCTATTTCTCACTTCCACTGTATAATCATAAGGGATTTGATTTAGGTCATATCTGAATGGTCTAGTGGTTTTCCCTACTTTCTTCAATTTAAGTCTGAATTTGGCAATAAGGAGTTCATGATCTGAGCCACAGTCAGCTCCTGGTCTTGTTTTTGCTGACTGTATACAGCTTCTCCATCTTTGGCTGCAAAGAATATAATCAGTCTGATTTAGGTGTTGACCATCTGGTGACGTCCTGTGTAGAGTCTTCTCTTGTGTTGTTGGAAGAGGGTGTTTGCTATGACCAGTGCGTTCTCTTGACAAAACTCTATTAGCCTTTGCCCTGCTTCATTCTGTGCTCCAAGGGCAAATTTGCCTGTTACTCCAGGTGTTTCTTGACTTCCTACTTTTGCATTCCACTCCCCTAGAACGAAAAGGACATCTTTTTTGGGTGTTAGTTCTAAAAGGTCTTGTAGGTCTTCATAGAACCGTTCAACTTCGGCTTCTTCAGCATTACTGGTTGGGGCATAGGCTCGGATTACTGTGATATTGAATGATTTGCCTTGGAAACGAACAGAAATCATTCTGTCGATTTTAAGATTGCATCCAAGTACTGCATTTCGGACTCTTTTGTTGACCATGATGGCTACTCCATTTCTTCTATGGGATTCCTGCCCACAGTAGTAAATATAATGGTCATCTGAGTTAAATTCACCCATTCCAGTCCATTTTAGTTCACTGATTCCTAGAATGTCTATGTTCACTTTTGCCATCTCCTGTTTGACCACTTCCAATTTGCCTTGATAATGGACCTAACATTCCAGGTTCCTATGCAATATTGCTCTTTACAGCACCGGACCTTGCTTCTGTCACCGGTCACATCCACAACTGGGTATTGGTTTTGCTTTTGCTCCATCCCTTCATTCCTTCTAGAGTTATTTCTCCACTGATCTCCAGTAGCATACTGGGCACCTACCAACCTGGGGAATTCCTCATTCAGTATCCTATCATTTTGCCCTTTGATACTGTTCATGGGGTTCTCAAGGCAAGCATACTGAAGTGGTTTGCCATTCCCTTCTCCAGTGGACCACATTTGGCTGTGGTCCATGTGATCAGATGGACTAGTTTCCTGTGATTATGATTTCAGTGTGTCTGCCTTCTGATGCCCCCTCGCAATACCTACCGTCTTATTTGGGTTTCTCTTACCTTGGGCATGGGTTATCTCTTCACAGCTGCTCCAAGAAAGCGCAGCCGCTGCACCTTACCTTGGATGAGGGTTATCTCCTCAAGGCCGCCCCTCCTGACCTTGAACGTGGAGTAGCTCCTCTTGGCCCTCCTGCGCCCGCGCAGCCACCGCCTGTTGGACGTGGGGCAGCTCCTCTTGGCTGCCGGCCCTGGCCTCAGGCGTGGGGCAGCTCTTCACAGCCGCGCCTCTTTGCGTGGTCGGTTGTTCCGGGGTGGCGTCTCTCACGTCTGCGACAGTAATTCCCTCTAAAAAATACCCTCTGCATGTTCAAATCCCTCCTTGTTTTCTCCGTGTCAGACTTGTTTTACATAGAAGTCATTATTATCTCCTTGTTGTTAAAGATGCCTATATAGCAAGAGATAAAAAATTCTAAATAATGTAAAATCATCTCTAAGAGATGATAAGATAATTATACTAAGATTCAAGTCATGTGTTTTGTTAAAATGCAAGCGTGGAGATCTCCTTCTAGAGTTTGAACTTGATTATAAAACACCCAGGATGACTTTGATATTTGGTCTGGTTTGGGGATCGCTGTTCAAAGAAGATCCTGCTGTCCTTATCTGTACAAATTTTAAGTTAGTACCTGTGAGTTGACTTTGTAACATGAGACTTTGAAGATCCACTCTCTGTTGAAGTTTTGGGGTTTGCACCTGGTGTTTCTTCCTGGAGCCAGGTGGGAGGACCTTCTCCATCTTTCATCTGGTTGGATCATTGAATGGTCCCTTGTTCTCTTCTTATCTATTACCCCAGCCTGTGGGCCCTCTGATAGCTAAATAATTAAAGGCAACTTTCCAGATTTCTGAAAAAGAATAAAAGGCTCTTTGTGGTGCTGGCCTGTTTTCAAAAAACAAAACAGACTTCTGAAGCATGGGGTTCTCTTTTCTGTATGTGAGAGTACAAAGTAAAGAAGTGTAAGCAAGAAACACACTGGAGACGAGCTGCAAACTTGGGGAGTTCTGCTGGTGGCACACTCTGGGCGAGAAAGAGGGAGACAGCTGTTTGCCAGCAATTTGCTCCTTTCTTATCCCGTACTACACCAAGGCACACCCTGAGGTGATGAAACACTGCTGTTTAGTCATTGGTGAGCCAGGAAAGGTTTGCATGGGTCCAGGGGTGCAAGTGGCCATTACCTCCTGTTCTGGGAGAGGAGGAGGTTGCTCTCTGACCACATAGACTGCGAGCATCAGAGGCAGGTGCCCTTCCCCTCTTCATTTCTCAGGCGTGGAAATGATGTACAGGCTACAGTGGTCTGGGAAATTTCTTGTGTGGTCAGAACATGCCTCTGCTTCTTCTCTTCCCTTGTTCTAGCTCTCCTTGTTTCAAAGGAACTGGACTCTGAGTCAAAGCACGTGCTTTCTTATTCTGGCTCTGTGTTCAGCTAGTTTTGTGACCTTAGGCGACTCAAACAATGTCTCTGGGAATTTTCTCATCTGTAAAAGAAGAGGGAGGAATGTGGGATATCTAGGATACTTTGGACTCTACTATGGATCTGGAACAATGGGCTGTCCTGTGAATATCACTGAATGATATTTTAGTGGATGTTAAAGATGATAGTTTGGGAGCAAGAATTCTAGGCTCATCTTGGGCATTTTGTGGAGGCAAAGGTGTGAGTATTTTCACATCTTTAACCATGAAATTCAAGAGATATATAAATAATTGGTCTACATCCAAGGTAATGGGGATTTTTATAATGACCTGTGGAATAATGTGCCTCTTTGCCAATGTTCCAGGGAGGTCCCAGGGAAGGCAGTCAGGGGAGATCCCTGTGATATGAGGTGACGAGATTGCTCTCAGAACAGCACTATAGCTATTTCATCGTTCATCGTCCAATCCCTTGAAAAGTGTTGAAACCCCAGGCTATGTTTTCTTCCACTGAGGAAGTAATGTTTCAAAGAAAACTGAGAAAACATCTAATAGCTCTCAAGTTTCTGACACTGACTTGAAAGTAAGATGCAACAGAACCCGGAGGCAGAGTGATACAGAGTGGGTTCTGAGAGAAACCCAAGGTGGTACCTAGGTGTGTGTTTATTTATAGGGACCACATTCAAAGGCTGCCTGGATCTCATCCAAAAAGCCAAGTTATTGAAGGTTATTTTGGTATTTAAAGATTATATATTTACCGTGGGTTTTAAGCTATTAAATAGAGGCTAAGTCAATAAGGCTACTCATCTAACTATTTGAGGACACTGTGAATGGGCCTGGCGTGGGTTTCAGCCAGGTGTTTGACAAGGTCTCCTGTGTTACCTGTGGGGCAAGATGTAGCGCTGTGGGTCAGGAAGAGTATGGGCGATGGGGGAGAGGGTGACCTAGTATCTGGTTGAATGAAACCAAAAGAATTAATTAATGGATCATCATTGATCTTATCCCCTTGCCACAGGGATTTATTCTTGACTCTGTCCTCTTTGTAATTATTATTCACGACTTGAGTGAGAACATTGAATGGCAAACTGAAAATAGGAATTCAGTGAGATGAAATTTAGCAGAGGCAAATGCAAAGCTCTATGCTTGGAATTAGGATATTAGCTGCCTAAGAGAAGGGTAAAGGAGACATCATTTAACAGCAGGATGTTAAACATTTTTACATTCTGTTACGTTTGAGTGTAAGCTCAGTCTGAATCGGTAGTGTGATATGTCTGCCAAAAAGGCTGACGGGGCTCTGGACAACAGAGAGCCTCTAGTCTGTGCTGTGCTAGGCAGAGCACACTTGAGGAAGAGCAGTCTATTTAGGACCCCAGATGAACAGCAGAACCGGCAAACTGGGAATGCACGTGAACAGGCTGAAGGAACTGAGGGGATTTACGATGGATAAGGAGAAGGCTCGAGGGTGGATGATTCTCTTGTCAAACCTGCCTCATTTGTCTGTAGAAGAGCATTTTCAGACTTATTCTGGGTGGCTACAGAGTACGGGATGAAAGCTTACAAGAAAACAATAGAGTGTGGACTATTTCAACTCAACACATGGAATTGCCTAACGATCTGTCTAAAAATTAAATGTACTAGCCAGGGAAATAACAATTTTTGCATCCCAGGGGTGTCCAAGCAGAAATGGATAAACACTCCATGAGCAAACTGTAGAAGAAAATTTAAGCAACATCTGAGTAGGCGACTCTAATGTCTAACCTTGGCATTTGGTGTTCAAGGAGAGGAAATACAAGTTGCAGAGAAGGGTACAGATAGTACAGTCTGAGGCTACTTCTGGACAAAATCAGCCTTCACTGATTATGTGCTTCCTGGATAATCTTTTTTGTTTTTTATTAAATTTAAGAAAATTTATTTATTTCAGTTGGAGGATAATTACTTTACAATATTGTGTTGGTTTTGCCATTCATCAATATGAATTGGCCATAGACATTGGATAATCTTTGAGTGGCATTGTATTGGTTCATGAGCTGAGGTTGATAAAACCTTTAGAAAGTAGGTTATGTTTTTTAGGAAACTATTGTTAGGACATAGGAAGAGTTCTGGAATGAAAATTAGGAAGCAGGAGTGTGATTTATGGTGCCAGAATTGATCTTCAGGAGTTACCAGGAAGGTTGCTGTGACTTGGTGTCCTTAACTATAGAACAGGATTCAACTTTTATTTATTCTTAAAAGCTTTGAATTACATGCTGTGCTTTGAACAGCCCCAGGGCAGAGCTATAGTAAATTATGAAAACACTTTGCGGGACTGTGGTGTGTATTACCAAGGAGGAGTTCCTTCTGCGTGCGAATTCCTTTGTTGAACAGATCTCTGTGTGAATACAAATAATCATTAGAGAGACAGCTGGCTTCTGCCGTGCATCACTGATAAAACACTCTTCACACATCCCTGTCTTTTATTCCTGGGAATTTTGCCAGAAGGACTCGGAGCAAGTGTTTGGGTAAGCAACTGGGGTCTGCTTTCTGCTTCCGTAAGGCCCCGTGTGATATATTGATTCTCCTACAACTGTAACATCAGGGACGAACATGAGTCTAACAGACTGGGATAAATAGACTATGCAGGGCTGACTCTCCCGAGCTGTCTTTGTTGATAGGAAGGCCAATGAGATTAAAGAGGCAAGGTCATTTACACTGTCAGGAGTGGAAGGTTTCTGGGACTTCTGCCTATTAAGGCTGTTGGGAGGAGCAGACATCACAGAGGAGAAGACCTGGGATGCAAAGTTTGTCCTTTTCTGTTCTGTGCTACCATACCTGCCCAGGAATCCCAGCCATGACCATGATTTCTGCTATCACCCATGAGCAAATGATCTCCACATCTATATTCCCTGATCTGCACTTCAGACCTATGGAAGCAAATTCCTATTTGACATATGAATATCACACAGGAGTCTCAGGCTTAACGTGTTCAAAGACAAACACCATTCCTCTGAAATTATTTCTGCCTTTGCATTTTGTTTAGGGCTTCCCTGATAGCTCAGCTGGTAAAGAATCTGCCTGCAATGAGGGAGACCCTGGTTCAATTCTTGGGTTGGGAAGTCCCCTGGAGAAGGGAGAGGCTACCCACTCCAGTATTCTAAACTGGAGAATTCCATGGACTGTATAGTGCATGATGTCGCAAAGAGTAGGACACGACTGAGCTAGTAAACCTGCCCAGGAGTCTCAGCCATGACCATGATCTCTGCTATTACCCATGGGCAAATAATCTTCACATCTATATTCCCTGATCTGCACTTCAAGCCTATGGAAGCAAGTTCCTATTTGACATCTGCATCTGAATATCACACAGGAATCTCAAGCTCAGCATGTTCAAAGACAAACTCACCATTCCTCTGAAATTACTTCTGCCTTTGCCTTTTCTTTACAAGTGAATGACAGCACAGCCCATCCAGTCATCCCAGGAAGAATGTTTTATTCATTCATTCATTGATCTGAAAAAATATTTATTTTGCTGTATACTCTGTACCAGGCAATGTTTGCTTGTCGTCAAGATAGTAGTTAAAAGACAAAATCTCTGTCCTTAAGACAGTGCATTTTAGTGGGGGAGAACTTGACCACCAATGTGCTAAGAATAACAATGAAAGTACATGTACCAAAGCTTTCTTATCCATTCATCTGCAGATGGACATCTAGGTTGCTTCCATGTCCTGGCTATTATAAACAGTGCTGCAATGAACATCGGAGTACATGTGTCTCTTTCAATTCTGGTTTCCTCGGTGTGTATGCCCAGGAGTGCGATTGCTGGATCATATGGCAGTTCTATTTCCAGTTTTCTGAGGAATCTCCACACTGTTCTCCATAGTGGCTGTACTAGTTTGCATTCCCACCAACAGTGTAAGAGGGTTCCCTTCTCTCCACACCCTCTCCAGCACTTATTGCATGTACATATACACAATGGAGTATTTCTCAGCCATCAAAAAGAATGCATTTGAATCAGTTTTAATGAGGTGGATGAAATTGGAGCCAATTATACAGAGTGAAGTAAGCCAGAAAGAAGAACATCAATACCGTATATTAACGCATATATATGGAATTTAGAAAAATGGTAACCTGAACCCTGTATAAGAGACTGCAAAGGAGACATAGGCATTTAGAACAGTCTTTGGGACTCTGTGGGAGAGGGTGAAGGTGGAATGATTGGAGAGAATGGAATTGTAGCATGTATATTATCATAAGTGACCAGTCCAGGTTCGACGCATAAATTTTCCTCTGTTCAAAAAAAATAAAATAAAATAAAATTGGTTATAAAAAAAAAAAAAACAATGAAAGTACAGCAAAACAGGCACATATATAAGGGAAGTAGAAGGAGCTGGAACAGCAAGAAATGGCAAGAATGGACAGGAGGGTAGCCATTTTGGGCTCTTCACATATATTCTGGTTCTCACCTCCTGCTAGGCACACAGTAAGGCTGTATACCCTGCCCATTTGAAGTTTGTCATGGCCACGTGGCTTGCTTTGGTCTGTGAGACATGAACAGAGGGGTTGTACATTACTTCCAGGCAGAAAGATCACACAAATCACCTCACTTCCCGACTTGTTACTGTTCTCCTGGAGGCATTGGTCAGGATGGGACTTCATTAACTTGGATCACTGAGTGGTTAAAATTAGGAAAAATCTCTCTTCTGACAAATCTGAACAAACATATTCTTTTGTTTGTGTGTTTGTGCTGAGCAACTGAAATATTGGTTTACAGGCAATGTGTGAAGTTCATCTGGCAGAAGCTTAGGATGAAAAGCGGTGGTGAGCAAGTGGAGAGGGAGATGGGGCCCCTGGTGGTACAGTGTTTTAAATGTTCTGCCTGCAATGCAGGAGACATGGGTTTGATCCCTGGGTTGGGAAGATCCCTGGAGAAGGAATGGCAACCCACTCCAATATTCTTGCCTGGGAAATCACATGGACCATGGAGCCTGGTGGGCTATAGCCCATGGGGTTGCAAAGAGTTGGATACAACTTGGTGACTAAATAAAACAAAAAGAGAGAGAGATACGTAATTATATCATTTGAGAAAATTATGAAAAGTGCTCTAATAAAGGTTAACATCCTGAACGTAGAAGATCTTATATAGACAAACAATAAAACTTTTAGCCTACAGTAGATAAGTGGACAAGAAATAGGCACGTATGTTGATAAACATAATAAGCATATTGAAATGTTAAACATCATTGGTGATTAAATAAATTCAAATGTGAATAAGAAGATGATATGATCTGCCTTCACATTTAGCAAAGATATTAAACATAGTAGTATTCTCTCACATGTTTACTGATAGGAATACAAACTCTAGAATTTTCTCAACAGTGGAACCATAGGCATGAATGGTCTTAAATTTAGTTTAGCCAAGTAATACCTCTTCAAGAAATATTACTGTGTATTTTTTACTAATTGAGTTTTTTGTGATTGAAAGTTGCTGAAACCAACCAGAATAGTGTGTCAAACAGAGGTATTAGTTGGAAGGATGCTGATGAATCTCGGTGCACAAGAAATTGCTGAAAAGCCAGGCTTTGGGAAAAACAAGAAACAGAGCATCTTTGGGAACCTCATCAGCAGGAGACTATAGTCCTGCCTTCTAACATGGGCCAATGATATGGCCTGGCTATGAGTGACATTCAAGTTTCTATGTCTCCCAGGTTAAAATTTCAAGTTTCAAAAATAAATATATTGTTCTGGTCTAGTATATGGCATTGCAACAATTAGTTACAGTCAGAAGGGCAAGATTCCACAGCTTACATGTGAATGTAGGAGACAGCTATGGGTGGTGCAGGTGGCTCCCAGAGAGAAGTTGTATGGGGAAACTCCAAATGTGTCTTGAGGTAATAGTCAGAAATGGGAAAAAAATTTGTAAGATGTTCACCCTAGTATTATTTACAGCAGCAGACAAAGTAGGAAGGGAATGTTTCTGTAAAGTATGATTAACTCTTATTAAGCTAGTTAAAACTGTGCTCATGAAGAATTCAGTGATGTGAGGAAAGGGCAAATGATATAATAAATAAACAATTTTTATAAAAGTCTTAAAGATACCACAAAATCATCAAAATATTAATTGAGGTCTAATGTGGGTGGTAGTGATGATTTTCTATAATCACAGAAAATTATTGTGAACAGAGGTAAACATCAAAGCTGTTCAAACAAGGAAGTGAAATAAAAAAAAAGAAACAACACAGACTTTAACATTTTCTTGATTTGTGTAAATTCCCTATAGTGGTCATATTTGACTTACAAATGATCAGCAAATTGGGCTATTTTAAAGAAAATGTATAAAGTGAAGTTGCTCAGTCGTGTCCAACTCTTTGCGATCCCATGGACTGTAGCCTACCAGGCTCCTCTGTCCATGGGATTTTCCAGGCAGTAGTACTGGAGTGGGTTGCCATTTCCTTCTCCAGGGGATCTTCCCAACCCAGGGATCGAACCCAGGTCTCCCACATTGTAGACAGACGCTTTACCGTCTGAGCTATGGGAGAGGCAAAGAAAACGTGTACAGGCAGTATTTTGTAGCGATGAAACTCCATAGTTAAGCATTCTGTGTTTGTATTTTGGTTCTGCCATCTACCAGCTGAGCAATCTTGGTTACATGGATTGACCTCTTTTAGCATGAGAATTTATATCTGAAAAAATGGAGAAATAATAATTTTTATTGCCTAGGGCTTTGTGAGCATTCAGTTCAGTTCAGTCGCTCAGTCGTGTCCGACTCTCTGCGAGCCCATGAATCACAGCACGCCAGGCCTCCCTGTCCATCACCAACTCCCGGAGTTCACTCAAACTCATGTCCACAGAGTCGGTGATGCCATCCAGCCATCTCATTCTCTGTTGTCCCCATCTCCTCCTGCCCCCAATCCCTCCCAGCATCAGAGTCTTTTCTAGTGCTTGTAAAATTCTTAGGCCTTTTGCTGTGTCTAACGTGATAAAAGGTAGCTGTTGTAATAACTGAGATAAAGGACAACTAATCCTGACCGGGATAGCAAGAGGACGTGACATTTAAACTGGGTTTTGTTCTATTCACATTCATTTCTTGAATTAGGGTGCCACTGAGAGTTAGATTTTTTAAAAAATGGAGACAAGACATCCATTAATGTAAACATTCCCATAATGTATGGATCTTCTCCACCTTAAAAATGTGCTAGGTGGCTTCTGAGCTATGCTTACATAGGAAGGTCCGTGAGTCTAAGCAGGGCAACTAAATGAGGCCTAATTCTTTCCATGTCCTCTGAGCCTTAGGCATCTCAAGGAGCACAAGCTAGACCTGCTTTCATAAAGGGTCAGAACAATCACCTCTGGTATAAGCAACCATTAGTCTTTCTTTCTCTTGGAATGGGGTTGGCCTGGAGACTGCAAGGCCAGGACCGATTGGAGACTTTCATCTGTACATAAATAGTGGAGTAATAGGGCAGGGGGCTTATAGGTGTGTCCTATCCTTAGTCCTACTTCTGCCTTCATGCTTCCCTTCTTGCCTCTACATATCAGTATCTAAAAATGCAAGTATGATTCAGAAGTTGAAGCTCTCTCACTTTTAAAAAATAGGCAAATAGTTCTAACACATTTTCCACATAAGTCTTACTGTCTTATTCTACTAAATTTTTCCAGGCCTCAAGGTTCTGCAGGTTATTTGTAGATAATGGAAAAAGCAGAGCTATATTAATAATTTAGAGGCCATAAGCAAGAAAAAAATGAGTTCCTATTCTCTAATACTTATTTTTTAAAAATTATAATCCTTGAAAAAAATCATACTTCAGAGTAACACAAAACTTCTATGTAAACTGAAATTTAAAAAACTTTTCCTTTCATACTTTTCTGATTTTTTAAAAACCACTTTATTGAAGTATGGTAGATGAACAAAAAGCTGTACATAACGTATACAACTTGATAAATTTGGAGGTAGGTCTACACCCAGGAAACCATCACCACCATCTGTACCATAAACACAACCATCATCTCAAAAGATTTTTAGTTTATTATTACAGCCATACTTCATTTTATTGCAATTCACTTTATTGTACTTTGTAGATACTGTATTTTTTTTACAAATTGAAGGTTCATAGCAACCATGATTCAATCTAGTCTATCAGCACCATTTATCCAACAACATTTGCCCACTTCACATCTCTGTGTCACATTTTATTAATTCTCATAATATTTCAAACTTTTTCATTATTGTTATTTTGAAATGGTGATCTGTGGTCAGTGATCTTCGATGTTATTCTTGTAATTCTGGAGTGGTCACCACAAATTGCACCCATGTCAGATGGTGACCTTAATCAATCAACGTTGTGTATGTTCTGACTGCTCCTCTGACCATTTCCCCATATCTCTTGTTTTGGGCCTCCCTATTCCCTGAGACACAACAGTATCAAAATTGGGCCAATTAATAACCCTACAGTGGCCTCTAAGTGTTCATCCAAGGAGGAGTTCTGCATCTTTCACTTTAAATCAAAATCTAGAAGTGAGAAAGCTTAATGAAAAAGTCATGTAGAAAGTCAAGACAGGATGAAAGCGAGGCCTCTTGTGACAAATAGCCAAGTTGTGAATGCAAAGAAGAAGTACTTGAAGGAAATTAAAAGTGCTACTCCAGTGAACAGACAAATGGTAAGAAAGCAAAACAGCCTTATTGTTGATATGGAGAAACTTTGAGTGGTTTGGAAAGAAGATCAAACCAGCCACGACATTCACTTAAGCTAAAATTCAATCCAGAGCAAGATTCTAACTCACTCAGTTATATGAAAGTTGAGAGGTGAAGAAGCTGCAGAGGAAAAGTTTGGAGCCAACAGAGGTTGGTTCATGAGGTCTAAGGAAAGACACTGTCTCTACAACATCAAAGTGCAAGGTGAATCAGCAAGGGTTGATGTAGAAGCTGCCGCAGTTTATCTGGAAGACTTAGCTAAGACAATTTATGAAGGTGCCTACATTAGAAACAACTTTTAAATGTAGACAAAACTGCCTTATACTACTGAAAAAAGATGCCATCTAAGACTTGCATAGCTTGAGAAGGGAAGTCAGGGCCTGGCTCCAAAGCTTCAAAGGACAGGCTGAGACTAATTATAGGCCATGCAGCTGGCTACTTTAGATTGTAGTCAATGCTTATTTATCATTGTGAAAATTCTATGGCCCTTAAGAGTTATGTTAAATCAGTTCTGTCTGTGCTCTATTAAAGGAACAAGAAAGCCTAGATGACAGCACATCTGTTTACAACATGGTTTACTGAATATTTTAAGTTCAGACTTACTGGTCAGAAAAAAAGATTCCTTTTAAAATACTGCTGCTCACTGACAATGCACCAGGTAACCCAAGAGCTCTGACGTAGACATACAGTGAGATACTTGTTGTTTTCATGCCTGCTAACACAGCATACATTCTGCAGTCCATGGATGAAGGAGTCATTTTTACTTTCAAGTCATTACTTAAGGAACACATTTGATAAGGCTGTAGCATATGTAAATAGTGATTCCTCTGATGAACCTGGACAAAATAAATTGAAAACCTTCTGGAAAGAATTAACCATCCTAGATGCCATTAAGAATCAATATTAATAGGAGTTTAGAAGTTAATTCCAACCCTCCATGGATTAGTTTGAGGGGATCAAGACTTCCATGGAGAAAGTAACTGCAGAATTGATAGAAATAGCAAGAGAACTGGAATTAGAAATGGAACCTGAAGATGTGGCTGAATTGCTACAATATCATGATAAAACTTGAATGGATGAGGAATTGGTTCTTAGGAGTGAACAAAGAAAGTGGTTTCTTGAGATGGAATCTACTCCTGATGAAGATACTATGAAGATTGTTGAAATGACAACAAAGGATTAGAATATGACATAAACTTAGTTGATAAAGTGCCAGCACACTTTGAATGGATTGACTCCAATTTGAAAGAAGATCTACTGTGGGTAAAATGCTATCAAACAACATTACATGTTATAGAAAAATCATTCATGAAAGAAAGAGTCAATCAATAGAGCAAATTTCATTGTTGTCTTACTTTAAGAAATTGTCATAGCCACTCCAGCCTTTTACAACCACCACCCTTATCAGTCAGCAGCCATCAACATCAAGGCAAGACTCTTCATCAGCAAAAGATTACATCTCACTGAAAGTCTCAAATTATGATTAAATATTTTTAGCAATAAAGTATTTTTAATTAAGGTTTGCTTGTTGTCTTTTTAGATGTAATGCTATTGGACACGTAATGGACCATAGCATAGTGTAAAGATAATTTGTGAATGCACTGGGAACCAAAATATTTCAATATTTGCTTTTATTGGAGTGATCTGGAATCAAGCCTGCAATATATACAAGGTATGCTTGTATTATTACAATGGTGGTGATTTTGATAATGTGTGATAGAACACACCACTATTTACGTTTTTAGCAGCATTTTACGTGTCCAGTATTGTAATCTGTAGGCACTATGCTATGCAGTAAGCCTCTAGGACATATCTTGTACAACTGAAACTTCATATCCTTTGATTAATACTTCCCCATTTTCACCTCACCCCAGCCCCTAGCAGCTACTATTATATTCTTTGTTTCTGAGATTGACTATTTTAGATTCTTCATGTAAGTGGTATCATATGGTATATGTCCTTTTTGTAGGCATTTATTGCTAGGAACTTATCTGTTAGCATTGTTTTTGCTGAATCTCATAAGTTTGATATGTTGTGTTTTTGACTCAAGATACTGTCTAATTTTCCTCTAGATTTGTCTTTGATCCAATGGATGCTCAAGAAAGTATCATTAAACTTACATGTATTTTTGAGTTTTCCTGTTTTGTTTTTGATTTCTAGCTTTATTTTTATTTATTTATTTTAATTGGAGGCTAATTACTTTACAGTATTGTATTGGTTTTGCCATACATTGACATGAATCTGCCCTAGGTGTACATATGTTACCCATCTTGAACCCTCCTCCCACCTCCCTCCCCATCCCATCCCTCTGGTTCATCCCAGTATACCAGCCCCGAGCATCCTGTATCATGCATCAAATTTGGACTGGTGATTCATTTCACATATGATATAAATGTTTCAATGCCATTCTCCCAAATCATCCCACCCTCACCCTCTCCCACAGAGTCCAAAAGACTGTTCTATACATCTGTGTTTCTTTTGCTGTCTCATATACAGGGTTGTCATCATCATCTTTCTAAATTCCATCTATATGCATTACTATACTGTATTGGTGTTTTTCTTTCTGGCTTACTTCACTCTGTATTAATAGGCTCCAGTTTCATCCACCTCATTGGATTCAAATGTATTCTTTTTAATTGCTGAGTAATATTCTGTTGTATAAATGTACCACAGCTTTCTTATCCATTAGTCTGCAGATGGACATCTAGGTTGCTTCCATGTCCTGGCTATTATAAACAGTGCTGCGATGAACATTGGAGGACACGTGTCTCTTTCAATTCTGTTTTCCTTGGTGCATATGCCCAGGAGTGCGATTGCTGGGTCGTATGGCAGTTCTATTTCCAGTTTTTTAAGGAATCTCCACACTGTTCTCCATAGTGGTTGGACTAGTTTGCATTACCACCAACAGTGTAAGAGGGTTCCCTTTGCTCCACACCCTCTCCAGCATTTATTGCTTGTAGACTTATGGATAGCAGTCATTCTGACTGGTGTGAAATGGTACCTCATTGTGGTTTTGATTTGCATTTCTATGATTATGTTGAGCATCTTTTCAAGTGTTTGTTAGCCATCTGTATGTCTTCTTTGGAGAAATGTCTGTTTAGTTCTTTGGCCCATTTTTTGATTGGGTCGTTTATTTTTCTGGAATTGAGCTGCAGGAGTTTTTTGAGATTAATCCTTTGTTGCTATTATTTGCTATTATTTTCTCCCATTTTCGCCCATTCTGAAGGCTGTCTTTTCACCTTGCTTATAGTTTTCTTTGTTGTGCAGAAGCTTTTAATTTTAATTAGGTCCCATTTGCTGATTTTTGCTTTTATTTCCAATATTCTGGGAGGTGGGTCATGGAGGATCCTGCTGTGATTTATGTCAGAGAGTGTTTTGCCTATGTTCTCCTCTAGGAGTTTTATAGTTTCTGGTCTTACATTTAGATCTTTAATCCATTTTGAGTTTATTTTTGTGTATGGTGTTAGGGAGTGTTCTAGTTTCATTCTTTTACAAGTGGTTGACCAGTTTTCCCAGCACCACTTGTTAAAGAGATTGTCTTTTCTCCATTGAATATTCTTGCCTCCCTTGTCAAAGATAAGGTGTTCATAGGTGCATGGATTTATCTCTGGGCTCTCTGTTTTGTTCCATTGATCTATATTTCTGTCTTTATGCCAGTACCATACTGTCCATTGATCTATATTTCTGTCTTTATGCCAGTACCATACTGTCTTGATGATTTCTAGTTTTATTACATTGTGGTTAGAAAAGATACTTGAAATGATTTCAGTTTTCTTAAATTTGTTGTTTTATGACCTAGTATGTGATCTACCCTTTCAAATCTTCCAAGTGACATTGGGAAGAATGTGCATTCTGCTATTGTTGGTGAAATGTTTTGTGTATGTCTTTTAGGTCTAGCAGCATTGTATTAAAATCTATTGTTTCCTTGTTTTTTCTGTCTGGATGATTTATTCATTATTGAAAATAGGATATTAAAGTCCCCTACTATCATTGTATCATATCTGGTAGTGTTTGCTTTATCTACAGAAGCTGCTCTGGTATTGAGTGCATATATGTGTTTAAAATTGTCATATCTTCCCATTCAGTTGAACCTTTTGATATTATGTAATGAACTTTGTCTTTTGTGACAACTTTTGACTTAAAGTCCATTTTTTCTGATATAAGTATAGCCACTCCTACTCTCTTGTGGTTAACATCTGCATGGAATTTCCCCCCATTTTTTTCACTTTAAGCCTGTGTATGTCCTTAAATCTAAAATGAATCTCTTGTACACAGTATACAGTTGGATCTTATTTTTATGTATACAGTTACTCTGTATCTTTTGATTGGTGAATTTAATCCATGTACATTTAAACTGATTATTGATAAGTTGGATTTACTATTACCATTTTGCTCATTGTTTTCTGTTGTAGTTCTTTTGTTCCTCTCTTCCTATCTTCCTTCGTGATTTTTTGTCATAATACACTTTGATTCATTTGTCCTCTTTATCTTTTTTTGTGTCTACTATAGTTTTTTTTGTGTGTGTGTATTGTTATCCTGAGGCTTTCCTAAAGCTTTTAATAATCCATTTTAAGCTGATAATAACGTTGTTGCACAAAACTCTACTCTTTTATCACTAACTTTTAATGTTATTGATATCAGACTTTACTTCTTTTTATATCATGTATTCATTAACATAATTTTGTGGTTATAGTTATTTTTAATACGTTGGTCTTTTTAACATTTGCTGCTACTGCTACTGCTGCTAAGTCACTTCAGTGTGTCCGACTCTGTGTGACCCCATAGACGGCAGCCCATCAGGCTTCCCCGTCCCTGGGATTCTCCAGGCAAGAACACTGGAGTGAGTTGCCATTTCCTTCTCCAATGTGTGAAAGTGAAAAGGGAAAGTGAAGTCGCTCAGTCATGTCTGACTCGTAGCGACCCCATGGACTGCAGCCTACCAGGTTCCTCCATCCATGGGATTTTCTAGGCAAGAGTACTGGAGTGGCTTGCCATTGCCTTCTCTGATGTGTTAAAAATTTTAACATTTATACTAGTGTTAAAATGTATATATACAATCATTACAATATTACATTATTCTATAATTGTCTATATATTTACTATTACTGGTGAGATTCATATGCTTTTGTGTTGCTGTTTGGTGTCCTTTTATTTCAATTTAACTCCTCTTAGGACTCCATGTTAGACACTTTTAGTAGTGACAAATCTTGTTAGTTTTTGGTTATTTTGGAAAGTCTATCTCTCCTCCATTTTTAAAGTACACTTTTGCCAGATACAGTGTTTTTGACTGGCTGTTTTTTCTTTTAGAACTTTGAATATGTCATGCTACTCTTTTCTGGACTGAATGGTTTCTGCTGAGTGATCTGATGATAATCATTTGGGTTCTTTTTATGTCGTGAGTTGCTTTTATATTGCTTCCTTCAAAATTTTCTCTTTGCTTTTTGATAATTTAATTTTAATATGTCTTGGTGTAGACTTCTTTAGGTCTTTAGTTCATATTTAAGGTCTTCATGAATCTCGATGTCCTTTTCCCTGCACACATATTGGAAGTTTTTAGTCATATTTCTTTAAATAAACTTACTACCTCTTTCTCTTCTTCTTTTGAAACCCCCATAATGTATGGTGTCCCACAATCCTGTAGGCTTTTTTTTTTTTTAAGCCATTCTTTGTTATTTTTCTTTTTCCGTGTATTATCAAATGATCTGCCTTTGAGTTCACTGATTCTTCTGCTTGATCAAGTCTGTGTGGAGGTTCTCTAGTGAACTTATCGTTTTAGTCATTGTATTATTCAGGTCCAGAATTTCTATTTGTTCTTCTTTGTGGTTTCTATTTCTTTGTTGAACTTTTCATTTGGTTCATGTAATGTTTTCCTGATACTGTTTGTCATTCAGTGTTCTTTTGAAGCTCAGTGTGTTTCTTTAGGATAAATATTTTGAATTCTCAGATAGTTTGTAAACCTCCATTTCTTTAGGTCAGTTACTAAAGCTTTATTTTGTTCCTTTGGTGATATCATGTGTCCTTGATTCTCTGCGATCTTTAAAGCCTTGTGTTGGTGTCTGTGATTTTTGAAGAAGCAGTTACCTCTTCCCTGGGCAGGCCTGGTGGTAGTGTCCACTGGGAGATCTGATACTGGGATTCACAGGCAAGTGAACCTGGTGTTAGGAACCACAAATGGACCTACTCTCTCCTCCGCCCAAAGGGGAACTTGTGGGCCAGTGGGATCTTGTTATGAGATCTACCACGTGCTGTTATGTCACTTGGATTCCAAACCTCAAATAAGTTATTTCTGTCCAACGATGGCTGTTAAATCAGTATTTCTGTTGGGGGACTGGAAGCTAGGACTTCCTATTGTGCCATATTATATTTTTCTGACTTTGCTCCCACGTCACCCCTTTTTGCCTTCCCTTACAAACATGCTAAGTGTGCCCAACGGATTCAATACAGACCTTGGGAGGAGCTAATTTTGACTGGCCTCCCTATCCTCTCCTGTTCTAATAAATTCAAATCATAGCTTTGGTAAGTGGCCGTGAAATCATCTTGCCTAAACTTTTTCATTTTGAGTATGTGGAAACAGACTCAGTGATGCTGAGTGATTTGCGTAGGGCCCTGCATTTAGTGTTAAAACTAGGTCTTCAGGCATTTCATTTCAAAGAGTAGAAGCAGCTAAGCTATGCTTGGTTAGTTAGCTAATTTATATCTTAAAGATTTCTTGAAGTCTGTAGCCCAAGTGGACCATGAGATTGGACAAAAATAATTTACCTTGTTATGGCTTCCTCTCCATCTCTCCTCTATCCTCTAAGACAGCAGATTCTCACTTTGAACTACAGATTAGAAGCTTTGTTTTTTGTTTTTAAATAACAATACTAAGTCTCATTCTAGGCTTATTAGTTAAGAATCTCTGGGGAGGGGCCCAGGAATGAGTATTAAAAAAAAAAAAAATCCCCCAGGTGGTTCTAATGTGCCACAAGCATTGCAAACCTTCAGGCTAAGAAATTATTTCCTTGGATTTTGTTTTGTTTTTAGTCTCACTTTTTTTTTTTTTTTCATGTTACTCTTTTTCTCTTCTCTCTTCCTTACTCCCGTTCTCTTTTCTGATTCCCTCTTCACTACCTACATTTTGGAATTGAAATTTATTTTTATTTTTGTTTGTTATATGTGTTGCTTTTTGCTGCTTGGTCTTAAGTTTTGGAAGGGTGATTTGAACCTTTTTTCTTTTCTTCTAGTTATCTCTTCTTCACCCTCCACTAAACTTAGTTAATCCTTTGTTACATGTAGCCTTCAATTAACTTATTTTCTTGTGTGAAATAGATCTCTGCAGAAAAAAAATGTGACCTAACTCTATTTGGATTTTTCGAAGAGACATTATTTAATAATTACAAAATACATGTTTGATGTTACTGACCACCTTTTATTTTTAATACCCGTGATCTGTGTTGTTCTTTTCTCTGACCATGTCCTGACTGATCTTCCCTAACTTAGGTTTCTCTTCCAGAACTAATAACCTATTTCTCTTCTCATTGTACACATTCCTCCTTGGTGGTCTCACCTACTTCACAGTTTAACTCGCATATCTCTCACTCACTCTTACTCTTGCTCTCTTGGTCTGTCTCTCCAGCTTGATAATTATTGATTGAATAATCTCCACCCTTATCTCCCTTAGTTTTTCAAAATCAACATAAAGTTATCTTCTTTCTTCTCTTTCTTTCCCATCCCCACAAAAGGTTCTTTCTCCATTTATTAATGTCCATAGTTGTTAATTTATGAATTTGTTTGTTCAAGACTATCAAGATTGTTCTCTTGATAACTGCCACTTCGGGGGTCTTTTGTGGTTGGGAAATAATGCTCAAACTCTTTTGAAAGCTGAAATATGTGATCATGCACCAGCTGGGAGAAAGAGGGCTCTGGCTCAGTCTCTTTCAAAATCTCTGCTAATGTTTGAAACATGTCAACAATCCCAATGTTTGCTCATTGCCCCAAAATTCCAGTTTGCCTTTGAATACAGCCATTTTATCTGCTGACTTGAACACAATTGTCATTCTCCCCTGAAGTGACAGATTGAGTTTGTTTATCAGATTGAATATGTTGCACAAGTAAGCAAGTTTTGTAACCCATTCTGTGTTGCTGAAATGTGCTACCAGTGGTGACTGTTTTTATAAAAGAAGTCCCTGGAACAACTCTTGTAAGTCAAAAACGCTGGTCAGTGATCTACCTTTAGAAAGCAATCTTTTTCATAATAGTAAAATTAAAAGTCTTAATGTTCATCAACTGATAAATGGATTAACAAAATATGGTATATCTATCCAGTAGAATATTATTCAGTCATAAAAAGCAACAAAATGCTGACATATGCTGCAGCATGGGTGAATCTCAAAAACATGCTAAGTGAAGGAAGCCAGACACAAAAGACCATATATTGCATGATCCTACATATGTGAAATGTCCAGAAAAGGCATAGGAAGAGAAATAGAAAATGGATTAATGAGTGCCAGGAGGTAGGGGAGAGGAATGGGGTGTGACTTTGGAAGGAATGGGGTTTCTTTTAGGAGTCATGAAAATGTTCTGAAATTAAATAGTGGTGATGGTTTCATGGCTTTTTGAAGATACTAAAAATCACTGAACTGTATACTTTAAAGGGGTGATTTTATGATACATGAATTATATTTCAACAAAAACATTCTACCCACTCTTTAAGCTTTACTGATCATCCTCAGTGTCCACCCCAATCTGATGCGTTCAGTTCTTCCTTTGAAACTTTATCTTCTAAGCAAAACTTGATTATAACAATACTGTGGCTTTGTCATACAAGTACTTGTGTGACTTTCAGAGGTTTAAAGGAGGTCTGTATTGAAATGGATATCACCTAGAGAGTCTGATTGCCAGTCCACACAAGTCCTGTATGGGTAGCATTATGGTAGAGAATTTGCTAGGGTCGTGTTGATGATTCCAACCTCACTACCCAGATATTATCTTGTCAGTGTTTCAGAGTCAACCAAACCCACACAATTCCTCAACTCACAAGAGTGTGTCCAAAATGCCTTTATTCATTTTGATTGAGATCAGCTGTCTGGTGGACTGGTCATACCAGAGTGTGTTCTCCCTCTGGGTATATACAAACTGGGATAGCAAAATTGATCAGAGCAATGAGATGATTCTAAAAGTTGGTACAAAAGGCACTCCAGTTGAAAGCAGCTTCACAGCAGGGCTAAACCAGACAGAAAAACTGAATAGTGTTTATCTCTGTGGCTCTCCTTTATCCTAGAATCACATGATTCTTGTCCATCTCACTTCAAGTCCAGGAAACATTTCATCTCTAAGTTCCCTTTTTACAGACTTCTGATCATTCCTTATTTGCTGAATTTATAGTTTAAAGCCTAGAAAGCAGCCTTGACGTAGTCTCAGCTCATGCTCAATGTTTTCTTCATGAAACTGTAAGTTCCAAAAGGCAAAGATTAACTAACAAATCTGCATCTCTTGCAGCATCTAGCATAGACTTGCATGTTCTACATATGATTGAAATGAACCATGCTGCTGCTGCTGCAAAGTCACTTCAGTCGTGTCCGACTCTGTGTGACCCCATAGACGGAAGCCCACCAGGCTCCCCCGTCCCTGGGATTCTCCAGGCAAGAACACTGGAGTGGGTTGCCATTTCCTTCTCCAATGTGTGAAAGTGGAAAGTGAAAAGTGAAAGTGAAGTCGCTCAGTCGTGTCCGACCCTTAGCGACCCCATAACTGGAGGTAATTTATCTTCAAAACACATTGATTGGTGATTTTATTTTGCTTCATAGTGTTGTGTATGACAATGGCAGAAATTTAAATTTCTATCAATGTGGTTAAGATAGTTTCTGAAATTATATAATTATCTGTATATTGAGTAGATTTCTTGAAGATAATCTGAATTATTTTATGTAAAGTTTCTCAAACAATGAAACCTCAAAAATAGTTATTGCAAGTACAGTCTTCTGTTTCAGTAATCCTCAAACTTAGGTGTGATCAGAATCACCAGGAGGATTTGTTGACATGCAGAGGTCCCAACCCCAGGGCTTCTGACTCAGTAGGTCTGGGATAAACACCAAGAATTAGAATTTCTACCAGGCTTGGTCTTGGGTGATGCTAATGTGGCTAGTCTAGGACTAACTACACTTGAAAACTATTGCTCTGCTTGGTCTATAGGTTTGAATTGGAGCCTACAGTGTGGTATGTGAATCAGAGCCAATGGTAGTGCCTGAGAGCTTTTTAGAAATCAAGGATCTCAGACCCCATCATGACACCAGAATCACACTCTGCGGTGTAATAAGATCCCTCTAGTGATTAGTAAGCAGTCATTAAAATGAGAGAAACCATGACTTGGCACGTTGAAAAAGTCGCTTTCTGAACAGCTCTCAGAGTTCTATGGGTTGCTTACCCTAGGTCAGTTTTTAAAAATGTATTAAGTACACATAAATTTCCTGGGGAACATGCTAAAATATAGATTCTTATTCAGTAAGTCTGGAGTGGGTCCTGAGATTTTGCATCTTTTAAAGCTCCCAGGAGATACAGATGCTAAGGCCTTAGAAGTATACTTTAAGTAGCAAGATTCTAAGGTGCCAAAGAAGAAGAACATTTTGATCCCACTAAAATTGGAATTTTTGTGTCTTTGGCCTTTGGAAAATGGTTGGCAGGTTAGAAAAGATTTACAGAAGGAGAAGAGATGGCTCATTGAGGCAGCAAAACATCATGAGTTTCTTGTAGCTTTAACCCTTTAACCCTTTCTCTTTCCACTATGACAAAGCTATAGAATTTCTTTTTATTTTATTTTATTTTCAATTTCATTTGTCTTAGCCCTTAATTTCATACTCCTTTGACATAGCCACCCTATCAACAATCCTTCTGATTCTTGAATGAACTTGGCTTCATCTCGTTACAGATAGTGAAATCAGAATCACAGTTCTATTTAGTTTGTGTTCCGTACTTCCTTGGAATTGGCTTCTCAGGGACATAATACAAGGCAGGGAAAGAGGTAAGTTTGATTCATGTATTTTTGATGACAAAGCATATCGTTTGAGTTGAAGATATAATGGCAATCTATTAAATGGCATCATCCAGCATTCCCATGGACATAGAATCTTTGGGAATTAGTGTTCACCATTGACTGATGGCAAAGGTATAAAGTAAAAACTATACCTAATGGGTAAGTCAGAAACCTACAGTGCCCTCCTGAAGAGGTTTGAGATTCCTTGGCAGTGAATTAATCAACAAACACTCCCTGAACACCTACCGCATGCATTGTGCTATGGTAGATATTGTGAGAATTGAACCCTGGATCTAGATAATGGCAACACCAGAGAGAAGACATAATCAACATTTGAAACAACAAATTCCAATCAGTCAGGGAAGATTTTGCCATCTCATATTGGCTCTACTTTATACTACATACAAAAGGACATCCCAGCACTGATTCGCAATTTCAGACATGCAGGACTCACTCCTCAAAACTCATCCCACCTGCCTTCAGTTATCCACAAACCTGTTCTGTTCTTCCTTTGCTATTTGACTCGGTTGTGAGTTACCTCCCCACTCCCAGCCTTAGATCAATGTGGGCTCCTCTCAACCCTTTTTGTTTTCCACCCACTTATACTGCCTCAGGTTAACATAACTAATGCCAGTCCCTGAAGACCAGCCCATCTTGTGGTTGGAGCTCCTACAGGGAGACCCAGTAGAAGTGATATTTGAGTTGTATGTGAGGAAAAGAGTTTGTAAAATAAAAGAAATTGGGGAAAGTGTTTATGATTGTGGTAAGTGTGGTTTCTGAGCAGTGACAGTGATAAAGAATATGGCAAAAACCCATGTAATAGTCTCAGATAAATGCCAGGGAATGGTGGGAAATGACATTGAAAAGTCATTCGCAAGGGACCATATGTGATGCTCCTAGAGTGGAATGATCCCAATTGCTCTTCCATATGTTTTGAGGGCACGGAGTAGAGGTCAGCTCGCAATAAAGTTCTGTGCAGGGTGAACCCTTGATCTTACTGGAACCAGTTTCTGCTTTGAAGCAGATGTGACCCTGATATTTTGTTTTGAGAATTCTCAAGACTGAGAAGGTCCTAGTTGTTTCCAATCCGAAAAATTTCCCTAAGCAGTCTAGGAGACACTTTAGTCTTTAGGTGATATTTATCAAAACTGGACAGACAGACAAGAATTGATCAGAAGTTAAACAGTTTGACAAATATTTTAGTAAATTATTAAAATTTTGGTCACAGACACTCATATGCTTTTTGACCGTTGTTTTTGTTTTCAAAACACCACTAAGACCACCAGCGCTGTCAGGGAAAGTGATTAATAGTCTAGCAATAACTTTCAAATTTAGAATGGAATACCACTAAAATGTCACGGTGCCCAATGCATGAGTGCAAAATAAACCCAGACTGTTTGGTTCATATGGAAACCAAAACACCAGAGAGCAATCCATGCAATGACCCGTGGAGAGTTGACACGTATGCTGGTGCTCTGCATCCATCATTTTGAGAACTCCCAAGTTGATCCTATACATAGTTCAGGAGAAGCCACATCTGTTCTCTTTCGCTAATATGTAACTGTGCTCTGGTTTGATCAGCTGTCTCACACTTCTAAGGCCCTTTTGTCCTTTCCCAATATAAATAGCAAGGCCAAGCCTTTTGACTTCATTTTGGAACTATATCAAAACCCAACAGGTGCTGGCCTTTGCTGCCCTCTGGGGCCCTTTTCCCCTTGAGAGAGGGGACTGTCTACTCTTCCCAAAATGGGTAGCCCCACAACTTGACACCATAGGATGACAGCTGGTCTCCTCTCCCAACACATACCAGCAAGGAGGAAAGCTCAGAAGTGCCAACCGATAATGCATGGCACCACCCGCTCATCTCCTCTCATAAACCACCCACCCATTAGCAGGGAATAAAAAAGAACTGCTGAGAGAATCTTGTTTCCCATGAATGTAATTATCACAAATGTAAAAGATTTAGGAAGTTACAGATTGCCATCAGAAAAACCCAGTTAACTTGGAGGTAAAGGTAATGTCTTCAGAGCATGGTAAATAAGAATATAAATCAAAGTTGTTCAAACTGTTTCTCATAGGAAGAGACTGAAGACAGTGATGCTGCATAACTTTAGAGAGGGCTGCAAGGTTTTGACCTCCAGATGAGGGTTGCGATATTATGCAAATAAAAATAGAAGATGCCCAGTTAAATTTTAATTTCAGGGGAATAGCAAAAAAAATTGTATAAATATATTCCAGACAATATTGGGGACATACTGATACTAGAAAGCTATTTGTTATTTACCTAAATGCAAATTTAACTTAATTTTTTTTTTTTTTTACTGATGATTTGACTCCAAATCCAACAATGTGTTTCTCTTCCTGATTCCTGGTGAATATCCTCCTGAGGTCAATAATGGCATTCCCATGCCAAACAAAACATTATTCCAAGTTTTTGAGAGAAATAGAAAACCTCAGTCACAGGGCCCCCACTGTGTAACTGGGTTTGACTCTCTGTCTAATGCTGCTTACTTCTTTCTGCTCACTCTAACTTTAATCAAGTTGAAAGAATCTGTCTTTTATTTTTGCATAGTATATAAGTAACTTCTTTGTCAGAAGAACTATGACTGGCATATTAAATGGAATTTAATTTAATTTGACTGGTATTTGTCCTATGCTGGGTCAGGCAGGATCTAGAAGTAGAGGGCTGGTGAAGCAGTCTGTCAGGAGTATTCTGCTTCTTCTGCTTCTGATGGACTATGGAATTGCCTTCAGTGGAAAAAAAGAATAGATCAATGTGACTCACCCTTCAGCACAGTTAAACACATACTCACTAAATGCTTGCTGTGTTCTGTCTGCTGGACTGGACACTGAGGATGTAGAAATGGATAAGCTCTTGCCCCATAGTGCTCTTGAGGAGAGGATGTGGGAAAGATGAACTTTATTTGGTAGCATCAGGGAAGGCTTCACCGAAGAGGCGATGGAAGCAGTAGCTGTCCGTCTCAGACCAAGTGTATCAGGGACCAGAAGTCTAGGAAAGTATAAGAGGGAGCCTAATGTTCTGGGATTTCCCTAGCCTTTCTAGTTATCTCCTTACTTGCTTCATTCTATGGGAAATACTGTTGTATTTCCTGCATGTTAATATTGTTGTTGCTATTCACTTGCCCAGCCATGTCCAGCTCTTTGCGACCCTACAGACGGCAGCATTCTAGGCTCCCCTGTCCTTCACTATCTCCCGGAGCTTGCTCAAACTCATGTCCATTGAATCGGTGATGCCATCCAACCATTTTATCCTCTGTCGCTCCCTTTTTCTCCTGCCCTTAATCTTTCACAGCATCAGTCTCTTTTCCAATGAGTCGGCTTTTCACATCAGGTGGCCAAAGTGTTGGAGCTTTAGCATCAGTCCTTCCAATGAATATTCAGGGTTGATTTCCTTTAGGATTGACTGGTTTGATCTCTTTGCAGTCCAAGGGACTCTCAAGAGTCATTTCCAGCACCACAGTTGGAAACTATCAATTCTTTGTCACTCAGCCTTCTTTATGGTTCAACTCTTACATCCAAACCTGGCTACTGGAAAAACCATAGCTTTGACCAGATAGACCTTTGTTGGCAAAGTGATGTCACTGCTTTTTAATATGCTGTCTAGGTTTGTCATAGCTTTTCTTCCAAGGAGCAAGTGTCTTTTAATTTCATGGCTACATGTTAATATTAATAGCATTTATTGGTAAATTTTAGAAAGTTATCATAATGTTGTTTTCTAGGGAGCTGGAATCCATACATGGCTTTGGAGGTTTATGAACCTCTTAAAATTATATATAAAAATTTGTATGTGTAGACAATCTGAATTTTTCTAAGGAAGAGGGGATTGTAGTTTATCAAAGGTCTTGAATTATTCTATGATCTCCCCAAAGTTAAAAATATCTGTCATAGAGAAGTCAAATAAAATGTTAGTCCAAAATAACATAGCTCATAATAAATATATGTTGAGAATCAACTGCCTATAGAGCTATTATATACCTTGGAGAGCAAACCAAGAAGAGGTACTATGCTTGTGTAAAAGCAATCTCAAACTTTGGAGGAAAAATGTGAGCACATGAGGTCAAAATAATGTGTTTATCATAGAATCATACTTTAGAAGGGGCACTTGAGAGATTGTCCGTTCCATTAGAACTGATCTGCTCACCAAGGGTTTTTTCCCCCCAACTCCAAGAATGTCCAGGTAGATTTCACAGCTGTCTCAACATTTCCTATATTTATTGTGTTCATAAACACTGACTCTTAAAACCAAAACTTAATAGAATTCAGAGCAGATTCCCTAAATATATTCAAATCCATACTTTCTCCTACTTATTCTTTTAGATTTTCTTCATAACCTGTTACTAAGAGAATAATATTAATAAAGTGACTATTTTATCATTGTAACAACCCTATGAGGCATAATTTTCTGAATTCCCATTTTACATGTGAAGATATTGAGACTCAAATCAGAGTTACACTTACTTATGGCAAGAAAGCTAAAAAAGGATGTCTGAGTATTATTGTTGAGAGGATAGAAGTGAGTGAGTATACAGCAAAGTGGAAGGATCCAGGCTGGACAGGGCTGTTGAGGAATTGTGCCACATTGATAATGCCATTTACCTGCTCTCTGAATTTGCAGGTGTCTGAATAAGTCTGCCATTATCACTTGGTACACTTATTGGAAAGTTTCTGATTTTAGATGTTTTTACTTTATAAAAAATGCATTATAGAAAGCAGATGTTATAATTAAACAGAATATAATTTTGTGTATGATGCAATAATCGAACATATTACCATGGCATATCCCGGGCTGCAGATAACCTGACAAGACAATCATTCTGTGGATCAAAGTGAATCAAAAAGGCAGTGGTTTAATTATGTTTGAATAATGTGGTTTAGAGTAAAATAAAACTAGCACAAAAAAGTTAAAACGAATCACTTACTCAATAGATACTGAAATTCATTCATTGATTCAGGTCGGCATTAGAGTCTTACTCAGAAACCACTGTTTCTCCCCCAATTTCCAGGTGCTTCTCTGCATTCCTCAGCCTCCCTTGCAGTTATATTGGGGCCATATGCCTGATGTATGTCATGTGTTGCTTCTAGATTGAGACATTTAGAAACCATGCTGCCACTTCCATGCCTTTTGGCTCTTACTTTGGAGGCCAAAAGTTCCAAAAGGAGAAGAGCCTGCTGCTGGGTAAGATTGAGAGCAGGAGGAGAAGGAGGCCGGGGAGGATGAGAAGGTTAGACAGCATCACTGATTCAATGGACATGAATTTGAGCAAATTCCTGGAGACAGTGAAGGACTTGGAAGCCTGGTGTGTTGCAGTTCATGTTGTCCCAAAGAGTCGGACACAACTTAGTACTGAACAACAAGAAGAAGAAGAAGATAGAGGAGGGTTATCCAGTCCGTACTGGGCTTTCCATGAATGAGAAGTAAACATTCAGCATGTCCAGCCACTGAGATTTGGGGGCTTAATTTATCACAGTTATCCTCAAAGTGTAGTTTCAAACCAGTAGCATCAGCCTCCCCTGGAAGCTTGTTAGAAATGCAAAATCTCTTTCTCTACCCAATAATAGTAACCAGAACCTACATTTTAACAAGATCCCTAGGTGGTTGATACACTTACTAATTTGATAAGCTCTGTGATAAACCATGCCTGAAATTCTGGTAATGTGGACTTCTGGTAGTGAAAGTCAGGTCTGGGAATTCCAAATCTGATTTACACCAAAGTCAATAGAATAGATTTTTAAAAAACACAGCTATGAGATCTACTGGATAAGAATCTCTAGAGGTGAGCCCAGGAATCTCCATGTATTAAACTCCCCAGAGATTCTGGTGATCAGAGAGGTTTAGAATTTTGTCAGTTCTAATTGGGAACCCAGATAAATATATACCATCAGTTTAAATTTTGCTATTTTGTAATATTTATGAATCATATAAATCTTCAAAGTTCAGAAAACGGATAATCTATGAAAAGGCCGTGGTACGTACTTACACATACAGTTAATGGAATTAATTATTTTGTCACTGGCTATCTGATCTTAGGAAGCAAAGTGACTCTTTTCTTAGCCTCAGAAACTGGGGAACAGCTGAGCAAGGTGGAGGGGCAGAAGGCATGGCCTCAACTGGCACTGCCTCTTCTAGCAGACGGTTTTGCTTCAGCCCTGTCTGGGCTAAACGCGTCTCTGAGTTTCAAAAGACCCTGAAGCTGTCTTCATTTAGCAGCTTGCTTATCAGGATGAGGCAGCTCCATTTCCCTCTGTGCACAGACATCAGAATACTGGTTCTTTCTTTCTTTATGCCTGCGTTTCTTCCTTGTGGGTCAAAACTGCACCAAAAAAAGAAGCTTTGTAATCCAGCAAGCTCACTACCAAAGAACCGGAGAGAGCCTGGCTGCCTCATGAAACAGCCAGTTAGAGTCCCTCTGTTTAAGTTTCTCTCTGGGAAGGCTGTTATTTTGCATATCATTTGTAAATATTCCTCTCTGTCCCCTTGAACTAGAACAGCAGCCTTCAGTTCCTTCGGTACCCACTCTTGGCTCCTGGCCTTCTGTCTCTGAATGCCTTTTATGCCTGTAACACAGCAGAGAAAACCTTGAGACATGTTTTTGCATAGTTGCTTTCTCATGACAACACCAATGCTGAATTACAAAAAAAAAAAAAAGTTCTCTTCTTTTAATAACATGGTACATTGAAAATGATCATCCAAAATGGATTCATGTCAATGAATGGCAAAACTAACCAATATAATATTGTAAAATAATTAGCCTCCAATAAAAAAATTTTTTAAAAAATGGATGACGGGAAGCATAGCTGAGCACATGCCTGATTCCTAGCTGTGTTTGGAACAGAATATTTCCAACAAGCACATAAGCTACAGAAGCTAATGAAGACGTGTCATTTGTTTCAAGGACTTAGGGACACAGAACATGGCTGGAGGGGAGGACCAAACAGAAGTCACCAGGTCCTGTAGAAGCTTTGGACTCAGTGGAAAGGCAAAGAGAAGCAAAAGGAATAGGATATAAGAGGTACCAAGGAACACATGCTGAGGGCGAGAGAAGGAGAGTGTGAGGAAGCAGTATTCAAAGTAAGGACATTGTTTTACTTGGATTAAGTAGCAAATCGTCATGAAACAAAACAATACAAAACAAAACCCTGAGATTTGCTGTTCAGTATCCATAGAGTAGATATATACAAAGCATATTGGACTGAAGATGAAAATGTATTTATAGTCAAACAACTGGCTAATAATTGGTTAGTATCTTTGTAAAGTGTGGTTGTTGTTAACAGTTCTTATGTAGATACTGCCTTCAGTTCAGTTCAGTTCAGTTCAGTTCAGTCGCTCAGTCGTGTCCGACTCTTTGCGACCCCATGAACCACAGCACGCCAGGCCTCCCTGTCCATCACCAACTCCCGGAGTTCACTCAAACTCATGTCCATCGAGTCGGTGATGCCATCCAGCCATCTCATTCTCTGTCGTTCCCGTCTCCTCCTGCCCCCAACCCCTCCCAGCATCAGGGTCTTTTCCAGTGAGTCAAGATACTGCCTTACATGATCATTTATTCCTCTTACACACGATGATCAGACTGGTCGAATACATGAAATGTTTCATGAAGGCAGAGTTGTGAGGTCATTTGGATTTCTTTCAATACATGCACAAAATGTATTTCTCCAAAACCACAGAAATTCTCAGTTTTGTGCCTTTTGGATTGAATCAGCTCAGAATCTTCCCTGACCTGGTGTCACTCTAAACTGAGGCTACCTTTGGCTCTCTTTTCTTCTGTTTCTTTAAACTGCTTTCTCTCATTCTTCTTTGACCTCCAGTCTGTACCTTGCCTTCGTATCATCTGCTCCTCCCTGTAGGCACCATTTCTTGCCTTCTTTGAGCGTGTTATAAATGGCTAATCCAGGGCGGCCACCTAGTGCTTCTCAGTGAGGCCTTAGAAGGGTCTAATAGTTTTGCAAGAGAAAATGAGCGTCTGGACTCCCTCTAGGAGCAGCATTGAATTCCTCGAAGTTCATTGTGGAGTAGACAGTGAGTCCTGGGAGCCATCAAAGGCAGATACAAAATAGTTCTTCTCCTCCACAGAGAGCTACCTGGTTTAAAAGCTCCAAAATAGGATTCCTCAAAACATAGAAGCTACCCTGATGAAAGAAGCTATGAGCCTGAGACCCAGAAAGCTTGATTCTCAGAATGAAGCTGAGCGACTTTTGTAAGACAGACAGTGAGTTAACCAGGAGGTGCAAAACGAAAGCTTACTGCTGACCGCCCCTATGGCAGTAGCTAAAATAGGTCACAGGAATCTTGATTTCCAGTTCTGTGAAGAGAAGGAGGGAAAGAAGGAAGAAAAGAAGGATGGATAGGAAATAAAATGAAAAGACATGACAAACCTAACCTGTGCAGAAGAGAATAGTGGTAACAGTTCTGAGACTGCTGTCCTTTGAAAGACCTGCTTACAAGACTGGTCCTTGGCTGGAATATAGGAACTTAGATTTTGAAAGATTCTCATCATTTCTTGATAAGAAAGTCTCACTATGCCTGATCTTTTTGTGAAAATGTTGTGGCTCATGTTGAATGCCTGTGTGCCTTCTGAGGAGCTTTCCAATGGACAGCATCACCGCAGTTTGTTGCTGAAGGAATTGTCAACACTCCACTAGGACAGGGTTTTAGAAGCTTGTACCTGGTTTTCTCTGGACCTCACCCCATGTACCTTTTCTCTTTCCTAATTCAGTCCCCTGAATCCTAGCACATCACTGGACTTGGCAGTGGTCTTGGCCACTCATGATGTACCACCTTTCTGCCATCACTTAATAACTTTATTTAAAAAAAAACAAACAAACAATGTGTTGACTTTATAACTGCCCAAGAGAAGTTTTGACAAGTGGGTACCAACTGCTCCACCACTTAATTGCTCTGTGACTTTGTACAAATTAGCTTTCCTGATCTTAAGTTTTTTTTATAAGGGTAGAGAAAGCAGTTGTTACCCACTTGTGGATATAGTTTTGGGAATGAACTTGAGATCACATATAATATACTTACATAGTGCCAGGGATGTTCTAAGTGCTGGATCAATGGTATAAGTAGGTGTTGCTAATGAAAAATACAACAGAAACAACTCAGAGGTACTGTCAAGATCCCTTCTGAGAAGCAAAAGCCATCTGGACCTTGAGGCATCGCATCTCAAGAAACTCCAAGAGGTCTCATTTGAAGACCATGATAGCCTGCCCAGGGGTAAACCTGTACCTCATAGACCTCCCCTGAGCACTCCCTGGGCCCACTCCCAATTGCGCCCTCAGTCTTATAGGTACCTTCAGGGGAAAGGAGACTTTAAGGGTGACTTAAATCCTTCCTTCTGGTCTTTGGTAGCACCATCACCAGGCAGGGTAGAGTGATGGAAAGAGAAAGACGCATGGCCCCATCTCTGTTTGTTTCACCCCATGTGATCTTGGGAAAGTCACTTCTCTGAACCTCAGTATGCCTCACTGTAAAATAGATTAATTAAAAATACCTACTCTACCTCATCCCATACTTATTGAGAAAGAAAACTTCAGATAATGTTGGCAAAGTGCTTTGGAAATGGTAAAATGCCATAATGAGATCCATTCAGGTCCTGCTCTGGGTTTCCTCTAGGTTAGTTTTCCATTCTCCATGGTTGTTTGGGTACTTTGCAGTGGAAAGTGACAGGAGCCTGGGACTCACTGACAAAAGAAATACCCTGTCATTACATTACTCTTAAGAGTAAAATTTGAGTTCTGGGTGTTTACTGAGATGCCACAAAGTTCAATAAAAATCAGATCTCCCTCCACTTTGAGCAGGAGTAATAGATAATGAAATCACTGCTTTGGTATTTAATTGCAATAACTGGTATCATCCCATTGTTTTAATATAATGATATAGCTGATTATTTGGGACTGATTTATTGCTTTGTTGTGAAAACTCGTTTTCATTGATTTTTTTCTTCCTTAACAGTTTTCTGCATTAATTGATGGATTTGATTGTTGGAGCTTTGACTCCATCTCTGAAGATGGATTGGAATAATTATTGCAGCCTGCTGTTTAATCATCCTACCACACAATTACTACCAAGACTGTGCTCTGCACCAGCACTTTATTAGCTGCAGCAATTGTAGTAGGGTTTTAATAATTTAACAGCACACTTGGAGAGGATAACTTGGTTGTTATCCGGGGCACTTCTGTGTAACCTGCAGGTTCCTAGGCAAGGGAGGAGCTTGGTACCCATTTTTTCCCATTTGGTGATCTTTTAAGGATGACTTGAAAATTCCACATCCCAGACAACTATGTCTATGGAGGCCTTAACTGGGGAGCTGGAATGAGGCATTGCATAGCTCAGGTCAGTGCCAGCTGTTCAGGATCTGAGCCTTCTCTTTCTTGAGTGCCACTACCCCTGAACCTTGGGTATTATGTGAATGGCCTACACAAGAGGAATGTATGTTCTCTGTTAATTGCGTTCCATGATACTTTCTGATAAACTGTAAAGCTCCTTCCCCAAGGTTTCTTCTTTGAAATCAGAATGAGCAGAACAGGGTAATGTTCAGAAGCAAAGTGCGGTGGTTTCACAGTATGAGGGCAAAGCATCCTTTTTCTTGGCCTCATCTTGTTACCCTGAGTTGGGAAATTCTCCCTATGCCCCTATGACCTTGTACTGAACTTACTGCACCCCCTCTTTGAGAAGAGAGACCAGAACAAGTGCCAGATGCTGATCTGCATAGACCTGTGTCTCAAAACTCAAGAAAGGGGCCCAGTCCTAATTCAGCTGCACATGGACCACATGCTAAATTTTTCACTCGGTGTTTTGCTTCTCACATAAGGAGACAGCCACACTTGTTTGTGAATGTATTAGAGATTCCCATTAGAAAAAAAAAAGCATTGTATAGTGTTAAGCTGTATTAATAGTCTGCCATGTCTGTGTTGCCTAGACTGGAAGAAAAACACTTTGGAAGCTAATTCTGATTTCCTCCTTTGTTTTCTGCTTTAATCAAAATTATAAGATTCACTAAATCCTTTGGAAAGAAAACAGTTTTTAAGAACATTTACAATTTAATAGTCCATAATTCTTTCATCTCCATATCCTTTTCCCCATTTCTATGTCTCTGACTCTCTTTCTCTTACACCACTGATATCATTATTTATTCCAGTTATCTCTTATGTCAGTATCTCTGATTTTTGAGCCTGTAATTTGGACAAATGATAATCTACACACCACTAGGAAGTAAGTTGTCCAGACTTCCTTTACCACTGAGAACTGTACAGTTTCCCTCTTGTTTTCTTCATTTGATTTTTTTAACATTGAGGTATAAGAAACAATTGAAATATAGTACCTTTATGTAAAGTCTTCTCTAATGACTTAGGCTTAGAAGAAATTCACTTTGCAATTTTTTTGCAATTAGAATTTCTTTTATTGATTTTTACTAAATTTCAAGTTTTCCCAATCTAACTACAGCTCTGTTAAAGAAGGCATGTTGGTTGGAGAACAAATCACTAAATTTGCAACAAATGCCTTACATAAAGACTTGGCAACAATCCCTAATATGACAGCAAGACCCTATTCTATTTCTTTAGTAGAGCAAGTTGACAAGTTAAAGAGAAACATCTAGGTCTGAAAGAAACCTAATGTTTCCTATTTCCCCCTTGATGGCAACTTTAGGCACAGATAGATCTTGCTTTGACTTTGCAGGTGGAAGAGAGAATGCAACCCTGTCTGACCATGTCATACAGAGAATTGGTAATAACAGTTGCTTTCTGTAAGGGGGTTACCATCTCTTGACCTTCCTGAGCACTTTCACTGATCCTTAGGCAATATATATGCCTCAACCTGTTTCAAGGAAACCATAACAGATTCTTATGAGTTAAGTGGGAGGAAGCTAGTAGTCCTGCAGTCCTTTTCTCATCAAGTGTATTACTTTAGTAGAAGCTTGAGATACAAGGATTCCTTGCTCTGCTACAATAGATTGTAAGTACTGTACATTTTGCAGAGATACCTATACTCTAACTGGGTATTTAGTTTGTCTAGAATTACTGTTTACCTCACTATATCAAGTATAATAATAACAATAGTGACGTGATAGGGTAAATAATGACTCCCCTAATTAACCAGGTCCTCATCCCTGGAACTGTGAATGTTACTTCACATGGCAAAAGAGACTTTGTAGATGTAATTAAGGCTCTGGAGCATAGAAGATTATCTTGGATTATCCAGGTGAACCCTAAGTATAATCACCAGTGATCTTATAAGAAGCAGGCCAAAGGAAATTTGACAGAAGAGAAGGTCGTGTGAAGGAAACAAGCAGAGTCAGAAAGGGATGTTACACTGGTAGCTTTAAAAAGGAAGGACGTGGGTATGAACCAAGAAACACAGCTAGCCACTAGAAGCTGAAAAAGATACTGAAATAGATTCTTCTCTGGAGAATCTAGAGAGTGTGTGGCCCAACCAACATCTTGATTTCAGCACATTAGAATCCATTTTGGAAACTGCTGGCCTCCAAAACCGTAAGAGAAGAAACACATCTATGTTGATTTTAGCAGCCAGTTTAGTTCAGTTTAGTCACTCAGTCATGTCTGACTCTTTGCGACCCCATGGACTGCAGTATGCCAGGCTTCCCTGTCCATCACCAACTCCCAGAGCTTACTCAAACGCATGTCCATTGTCAGTGATGCCATCCAACCATCTCATCTTCTGTCATCCCCTTCTCTTCCTGCCTTCAATCCTTCCCAGCATCAGGGTCTTTTCAAATGAGTCAGCTCTTCGCATCATGTGGCCAAAGTATTGGAGTTTCAGCTTCAGCATCAGTCCCTCCAATGAACACCCAGGACTGATCTCTTTTAGGATGGACTGGTTGGATCTCCTTGCTGTTCAAGGGACTCTCAAGAGTCTTCTCCAACACCACAGTTCAAAAGCATCAATTCTTTGGCACTCAGCTTTCTTTATGGTCCAACTCTCACATCCATACTTGACTACTGGAAAAACCATAGCCTTGACTAGATGGACCTTTGTTGGCAAAGTAATGTCTCTGCTTTTTAATATGCTGTCTAGGTTGGTCATAGCTTTTCTTCCAAGGAGCAAGTGTCTTTTAGTTTCATGGCTGCAGTCACCATCTGCAGTGATTTCAGAGCCCAAGAAAATAAAGTCTGTCACTGTTTCCCCTGTTTCCCCATCTATTTGCCATGAAGTGATAGGACCAAATGCCATAATCTTAGTTTTCTGAATGTTGAGTTTTAAGCCAACTTTTTCACTCTCCTCTTCCACTTTCAACAAGAGGCTCTTAAGTTCTTCTTGTCATCTGCATATCTGAGGTTATTGATATTTCTCCCGGCAATCTTGATTCCTACTTGTGCTTCATCCACTGTCAAGTTTATGGTAATTTGTTACAGCAGTGACAGGAAACCAATATGAGGGATACCAATAATAACTAACATGTATTGACCATTTGCTCATTTACTTGCAGGAACCAGGCTAAATACTCTACATGGAGTTCCACAATTCTGCATTCAAAAATTGTTATTCACTCAGTCATGACTGACTCTTGTCAACCCCATGGACTACAGCCTGTCAGCCTTCTCTGTCCGTGGAATTCTCCAGGCAGGAATCGTGGAGTGAGTAGCCATTCATTTTTCAAGGGGATCTTCTTGACCCAGGGGTGGAACCCAGGTATCCTGCATTGTGGGCAGATTCTTTACTGTCTGAGGCACCAGGGAAGCCTCGTACTCATAAAATAATGCATTGTAGGTGTTAAAATTATTCTAGTTTTACAGATAAGGAAACTGAGGCTCAGAGAAGAGCTGGGATTAACTCATGTCTGTCTTATCTCAAAACCCTTTCTCTGAACCTGTACAGGGAAGATGTGTCCCAAGATGGAACATTCCAGGGGGCAACTACTGTGGTTTGCAAAGGGCCCTGTACTACGAGAACCCTGTCCTTCTGTGGACAAAGCTTCTAATGTCTGAGTGAGCAGTTCACAGTGATCATTCATTCATTCCTCAAGCATATTCTGAGCACATAAAAATGGCAGAGGGTCCCTATTATCTCATGAATCACAATCTTGTGTGTGTGTGGAGGGGGAGAAACAGGCAGACAGATTCAAAAGTGAGTCTTTCATAAGGGCAATCTTAGGCATTTGTTTGTGGTGGTGATGCTAGTACTTTTAGGCTGAGGTGGGTGTTAGAAAAGTCTTCCTGAGGCAGTGATGATGAGCTGAGCCTTGAAGGAAATGTAAGTATTATCCAGGTACAAGAAAGTTGAAGGGCCTTTCGGGTAGAGAGAAGAGCATGCTCTAGAGCCCTGAGATAAAAGAGACAGTGGAGTCTTGAACAAATTGCAAGTCATCTGTTGTGGCAGGAGGGGCTGTGTTTAATGACAGGAGAGCATACAATAGGTAGGGAGGTGATGCAAGAACAAACTAAAGAGGAGGCCAGGTGCCAGGTCTCAGAGATCCTTGGAAGCTTCCATTCCCACTACCCCCTTTTCTTCAGATTGGACAGGCTTTTTAACTCATTCCCATCTGTGCTCTTTTCCATTAGTTCATCTAATCAGCTTTTGCCAAGGTCACTGATAACCTCGATGCTCCTGCATCTAAGGGCCATTTTTAGACCTCGTCTATTTAACTTCTAAGAAGAGTTTGTCACAGAGGATGATCATTCTTGAGATGCTCCCTTCCTTGTCATATCTGTGACACCATGGAATGCCTCTTACTGGTTCTTCACAAGCTCCCTTGTGTGTCCATACACCTCTACCCAACCCTGGAAGGTTGAAGTTCCCTAAAGCTGCCCTGCATTCCTCTCCTTTTCTCACTTTGCTCTCTCACTCTCCAGACTAAATCAGATGTTTCTGCTCTCTGCTTTCAGAACATGGAATTGTTTTCCTCATAACACTCCAGTTTGTGGTAGTACTGTGCAGAATCCGTGATGATTAATATCTCCAACCTCCATCCCTCCCAAGAGATTGTTAGCTCATGAGAGCAGACTGTATTCCCTTTTACTCACGGTTTCCTAGGACAGTGTTTGGCCTTGTGTACACACTCATCACATATTGGTTGAATAAATGAATGAGTGAACATTCACTCCATGTTGAAAGGAACCACAAGGCATCTCAACTTGAGATTTGCTTTGAGGTAGAACACAGCTGTCATGTGGAGAACACATCAGAAAAAAAGCAAGACTGGAGATGTTAGAACGGCTCATACTAATTCAAGAAAGAAATACTGAGAAAGCATATAGGGTATCTATGCCGACGCTTCAGTCTCAATTCTTCCCACCCTCTCCTTCTGCCACTGTGTCCACAGCCCGTTCTCTATGTCTGAGTCTCTATTCCTGCCTTGCAAATAAGTTCATCAGTACCATTTTTTCCCCCTGATTCCATATATATGTATTAATAAATGATGCTTGTTTTTTTTTTCCTCTTTCTGATTTACTTATGGCTGATTCACTTTGTTGTATGGCAGAAACCAACACAACATTGTAAAGCAATTATCCTCCAATTAAAAATTTTAAAACCTGTCAAAAATTACTGAGGAAGTAGCTGTGGAGGGAGAGAAAAGAAACATGTTTGGGAAATATTTGTGAGATAGAATTCACAGAACTTGGTGATCAACTGAACGTGAGGATCAAAGGACATAGAGAGAGAAAAATTGCACCTATTGACGGCTTAGCTGACTGGCTAGGTGTCTGTCTCACTGAACACTACATGGGGAAAGGAGCTGTTCATAGGTTAAATATAATAAACTTAGACATGTTTGGGCTTCCCTGGTGGATCAGATGGTAAAGAATTTGCTTGCAATGCAGGAGACCTGGGTTCAATCCCTGAGTTGAGAAGATCCCCCGGAGAAGGGAATGGCAACCCACTCCAGTATTCTTGCCTGGAGAATTCTATAGACAGAGAAGCCTGGCAGGCTATAGTCCATGGAGTCTCAAAAAGTCGGAGATGACTGAGCAACTAACACTTTCACTTTAGGCATATTAAATTTAAGATGCCTTTAGTGGACATGTTCCCAGATTTTTGGATGATACTCAGAAAAGGAGCCTGTTGGTATAAATTAAAAATAGATGTGGAGTTGTATTTACTTTCCCCTCTCACTTATTTTTTCTTTTGTTGTCCCAAAGCAGATATCCAATAGTTGAAAAGGGTGATTGATTTCCTGCTTCCTTTCAAAAAGGAATGGAGGCAGCAGTACCAGTCTTAGTTAAATCCCTTTTTCATAGTAATTCTGTTGAAAAAAAGCCAGCATGGCTACTGTCTTTACCCTGAAGATGCATGGGGTCTTAAGGAGCAGAATACTCTACAGTAAGAAGTTCAGCCTCAAGCAGGATTGTTAAATCCTCGCTGGAAGAGGGTTATTCATACAACATATCTGAATATTTTCTAAAATATGATATCCAGAAGCTACTATTCATAATGTGGGTTTTGAGTTTTAGCATTTAGCTGTTTTGGTGTGGCAGTAAGGTGCTCTGATCTGGGCTGATAGAGAATGAGCCAAGAGAAGAGAAGAAAGAGCAAGTTCATATTCTTCTGCTGATACTCTGTCTCCACAATCTGGTTGGAATCATAGACAAGGCTTAGTGGGTTTTACAAGAAACTACTGTTATTGTATAATGTTAATAAATAGAATCAGAAATGAACTTAAACAGAAAACTTCAAATCTACATCCACAAGTCATCCAAAAGGATGGTTCTAAATGATCACATATCTGTACCATGACTTTCTTTTGTCCTCATTTCCAGCTAGTGGAGTTATGCCAGCCTGCTTAGATCCATAAACTTCCAGACCTTAGTCTCTGTTTTAGCTTCCTGTGAATGAATGTCAATATAAAAGCTTTTTTTCTGTGCAATATGCAAGATGCAAGGACACAGTATGCCCAGGACTAATCACAGAATAGGGAAGAGGTGATTCGTGAGGATGATGGGAGAGGTTGAAAATTCTCTCTTACTCATTTTGTTGGAGCCTGTCTATCCCCTCAGCATTTTTGCCATTTAGGGTTGGGGGTAATTATGGCAAAGAATTGGAAAATGAAATGGGATTTCTGAGAGAGGACTTAAATTATTGTAAATCCTGGAGCTTATTAAATTTTGTGTAAACCCCTCTCTCTCAGTTTAGCTTCAATTGGATTTTTTTAAGTTTACTCTTGCAGCATTATAGATACCATGTTGCCAATAACAATTCTAATAATCTGTGGCCCAGTAGTCCTGCTTTTAACGTATGAAACTCCAGGATACTATGAGACAGAGCAACAGGGGACAGATGCATCCTTGTCTCTGATACAGTCATGCCCTTTGAAGGACAATTTGGGTGATTTAAAAGCCTCTTCTTAGGCTTGTTATATCTGGATATCCCTCACCATTAATGCATCTAATGAAGATATATTTGTAAGCTGAAATGTAAAAGCTGGAGTCAAATGGCATGATAAGTCAGTACCCTGAAATAAAGGAGTTGATAGCTGGTTCCTTTAAAACCACGCAATGAACATTGGAGTACACGTGTCTCTTTCAATTCTGGTTTCCTCGGTGTGTATGCCCAGGAGTGCGATTGCTGGATCATATGGCAGTTCTAGTTCCAATTTTTTGAGGAATCTCCACACTGTTCTCCATAGTGGCTGTACTAGTTTGCATTCCCACCAACAGTGTAAGAGGGTTCCTTTCTCTCCACATCCTCTCCAGCATTTATTGCATGTAGACTTTTCGATAGCAGCCATTCTGACTGGTGTGAAATGGTATCTCATTGTGGTTTTGATTTGCATCTCTCTGATTATGAGGGATGTTGAGCATTTTTTCATGTGTTTGTTAGCCATCTATGTGTCTTCTTTGGAGAAATGTCTGTTTAGTTCTTTGGCCCATTTTTTGATTGGGTCATTTATTTTTCTGGAATTGAGCTGCAGGAGCTGCTTGTATAATTTGGAGATTAATCCTTTATCCGTTGCTTCATTTGCTATTATTTTCTCCCATTCTGAAGGTTGTCTTTTCACCTTACTTATAGTTTCCTTTGCTGTGCAGAAGCTTTTGATTTTAATTAGGTCCCATTTGTTAATGCAAACTAGTACAGCCACTATGGAGAACAGTGTGGAGATTCCTCAAAAAATTGGAAATAGAACTGCCATATGATCCAGCAATCGCACTCCTGGGCATACACACCGAGGAAACCAGAATTGAAAGAGACACGTGTACTCCAATGTTCATTGCAGCACTGTTTATAATAGCCAGGACATGGAAGCAACCTAGATGTCCATCTGCAGACGAATGGATAAGAAAGCTTTGGTACATATACACAATGGAGTATTATTCAGCCATTAAAAAGAATACATTTGAATCAGTTCTAAAGAGGTGGATGAAACTGGAGCCTATTATACAGAGTGAAGTAAGCCAGAAAGAAAAACACCAATACAGTATACTAACACATATATATGGAATTTAGAAAGATGCAAATAATAACCCTGTATACGAGACAGCAAAAGAGACACAGATGTATAGAACAGTCTTTGGGACTCTATGGGAGAGGGTGAGGGTGGGATGATTTGGGAGAATGGCATTGAAACACGTATGTTGTCATATGTGAAACGAATCACTAGTTCAGGGTCAATGCATGTTATAGGATGCTCGGGGCTGGCATGCGGGGATGACCCAGAGGGAGGATAAAGGGAGGAGGGAGGTGGGAGGGGGGTTCAGGAGGGGGAACTTATGTAAACCCGGGGCAAATTCATATCAATGTATGGCAAAACCAACCAATATAATATTGTAAAATAATTTGCCTCCAATAAAAAATAAATTAATTACCTAATAAAAAAAATCATGAAAAAAAAAACATATGTAAATTAGATGGAAGGAGTGGAGCTGCTTCCTGTGATGGCGTTCTGTGACATCTCCTCCTTGTGGAGTTGTTTACCGTCATGTTCTTTTAGCCCTGAATTATTTAAGAGTCAAATTTATAGTATTTCTGTTAGCATTGCATTTAACTGATTCCCTTCAATCCTATTTTGCAAAAACTTTGGAAATACTGTTGTCCACTGCTTCCCCATACACCCTGTGTGTGTGTGTGCTAAATCACTTCAGTCGTGTCTGAATCTTTGCAACAGCATGGATTGTAGCCCACCAGGCTCCTCTGTCCATGGAATTCTCCAAACAAGGGAGTGGGTTGCCACACCCTCCTCCAGGGATCTTCCCAATACAAGGATTGAACCCGAGTCTCTTAAGTCTCCTGCATTGACAGGTGGATTCTTTCCTGCTAATGCCATGTGGGAATAAGCTGTATTCAAAAAGAAATATGTGGTATTTCCTTGAGTTTTGTGCCCTTTTACTCAGTTTAGGGAAATTTTTGGCTAAAGATCAAGAAAGACTCTCTTTTTCCTAAGCCCAATAGTAGTTAATTTTATTTATGTGTAATGGAGTGAGTAAAGTCAGTATTCCAAGAGTCAGCCAATAGAAAGATATTTCATGAGCTTCTGTTTCTTTTCTACACAAAGCACCATTAGGTTGAAAAAATCAGACCCTATACACTGGTTTCTCAGCCCTTTGCTATTGAGGTATCTTTTGCTCCAATAATCTGAACAGTAATGATCTTCCCTATTAAGAAGAATAAGTTCTTTCATGATCCAGCCCTTTGGAACCCACCTGCTTTTATCATGGGCTTCCCTTGTGGCTCAGCTGGTAAAGAATCTGCCTTCAATGTGGGAGACCTGGGATCAATCCCTGGGTTGGAAAGATCCCCTGGAGAAGGGAAAGGCTACCCACTCCAGTATTCTAACCTGTAAAATTCCATGAACTGTATAGTCCATGAGGTGGCAAAGAGTTGGACAAGACTGAGTGCCTTTCACTTTGACTTTGCTTGTATCACCCACCTGGGGTGGAAGACTTCCTTTATATTCAATAGTTTACATATTCAAATGTTTATATATTAACAATGATAATATAAAATCATAACTCTTTTCCCCTCACTTGTGGCAGGAGGAATTGGGTTTTCTCTAGTCCTCATCAGAAATATTATAAGGTAGTAACCATGCAACAATTTTTACAACATACAAAACAAAAACCGCGCAGCAACTTATACTTTTGCTGTTTTATATTATAACTGTCTTGAGAATGGAACAGCCCAAAGACTCCTAGTTTATCTATTTCCCAGGTATAAAGTATTAAATTATATTCTCAAAAGTATTCTCAAAAGATATACTGAAGTGCTAACCCCCGGTACCTATGCATGTTATCTTATTTAGAAATAGGGTTTTGAAGATGTAATCAAGTTAAGATGAGGTAAATAGAGCAAACCCTGATCTGAAATGATGGGTGTCTTTATAAGTTGGGGATTGATGATAGAGGCAGAGATCAGAGTGGTGTACCTGCAAAGCCCGGGAGCACCAACAATCAATGGCCATTACCAGAAGCAAGGAAGAGACCCAGAGAGAGAGATCTCCTGAGATCTTGGTTTTGCACTTCTAACTTCTAGAGAATGTGCAAAGAAATTTCTGATTTTGTAAGCCACTCAGTTTGTGGCACTTTGCTACGGCAGCCCGAGTAAACTAATACACCATGTGAAGGAGATTACCTCCTGACACACAACTAGGAAGCCAAGACGCAGGCTATTTCTGGAATCCCTTGAAACATCCTGCCCCTTAATTTTTCCTATTTCTTGAGGGAACAATGACTCAATCCCACTTGAGGCTTTGCAAATCCTTGTATTAGCCCATTACCCCAGGCCAGAGCATGAAAGGAGGATATTGCTGGCATTTAACGACTTGGAACAGCCTGGGATTGATAAAATAATGATAAGCAGTGTGACATAGGCTAGTTAGTGTTCATTGCTTCTAGACAAGGATGCTTTTACTTGAAGAGCTTCGAACTTATCATCCAAAGGTTCAATGGGTTTCTTTTTTATTTTCTTTTAAAATTTATTTTCAATTTTTATTTTATATTGGAGTATGTCGTTGTTGCTATTTTTCGCTGAGTTGTGTCTGCCTCTTTGGTGACCCCATGGACTAGAGCCCAGGTTCCTCTGCCCTTGAAATTTCCCAAGCAAGAATTCTAGAGTGGGTTGCTATTTCATTCTCCAGGGGATCATCCTGACTTAGGGTCAAATCCGCATCTCCTGCATTGGCAGGTAGATTCTTTACCACTGAGCCACCTGGGAAGCCCATATTAAAGTATAGTTGATAAACAATGTTGTGTTGGTTTCAAGTTTATAGCAAAGTGATTCAGTTATTCATATACATGTATCTATTCTTTAGTTCTTTTCCCATTTAGGTTCTTACAGAATGTTGAGCCAGATTCCCTATGCTATACAATAGATCCTTGTTGGTTATCTACTTTAAATATTGTAGTGTGTACATTTCAAATCTAAAACTCCCAATCTATCCCTTCCCCTCACCCTTCTCACCTGATGACCATAAGTTTGTTCTCTAAGTCTGTGAGTCTGTTTCTCTTTTGTAAATAAGTTCATTTGTATCTTTTAAGATTCCACATATAAACAATATCTCATGGTACTTGTCTTTGATTACTTCACTTAGGATGATAATCTGCAGGTTCATCTATGTTGCTGCAAATGGCATTATTTCATTCTTTTTAATGACTGATATTCCATTTGATATATGTACATCTTCTTTCTTCCTTTCTTAATTTTTAATTGGAGGATAATTGGTTTGCAGTGTTGTATAGGTTTCTGCCACCAACAATGTGAATCACCATAAGTATACACATGTCCCTTCCCTCTTAAACCCCCTTCCCCGATGCCATCCCACTCCTCTAAGTTGTCACAGAGCACAGGGGGTCCCCCTATAAAACAACCTCCCACTAGCTATCTGTTCTACACACGATAATGCACAAGCCCCAATGCCACTCTCTCAGTCCCACTTCCTCCTTCCCCTGCTGTGTCCATTAGTCTGTTCTCCATGTCTGTATCTCTGTTCCTGCCCTGAAAATAGGTTCATCAGTCCCATTTTTCTAGATTCCATATATATGTGTATCTTTTTTTCTTTCTGATTTTCTTCCCTCTGTATAACAGATCCTATGTTTGTCTACCTCACCGGAACTGACTCAATTTCATTCCTTTTATGGCTGAGTAATACCTGGCGTGCTGTGATTCATGGGGTCGCGGAGAGTCGGACACGACTGAACGACTGAACTGAACTGAACTGAATACTCCATTGTATATATGTACCACAACTTCTTTATCCTTCTCTCAATGGATATCTAAGTTGCTTCCATGTCCTGGCTATCACAAATAGTACTGCAATGAACACTGGAGTGCATGTATCCTTTTGAACTATGTCTTTCTTTGGATATACATCCAGGAGTGGCATTGCTGGGTCATATGGTGGCTCTATTCTTAGTTTCTTAAGGAGTATTCATACTGTTCTACATAGTGGCTATACTGATTTACATTCCCACCAACAATGTAAAATGGTTCCCTTTTCTCCATACTCTCCCCAGCATTTCTTTGTAGATGGCCATTAGGACTGGTGTGAAGTGATACTTCATTGATTTGCATTTCTCTAATAATCACTGACCTGGGCTGCCCAGGTTGCGCTAGTATCAAAGAACTTCCCTGCCAATGCAGGAGACACAGGAGACATGGGTTTGATCCCTGGTTGGGAAGATTCCCTGGAGGATGATCACTCCAGTATTCTTGCCAGGAGAATCCCATGGACAGAGGAGCATGGCAGGCTACAGTCTGTAGGGTCACAAAGGGTTGGACGTGACTGAATGAATAACACTTTCACTTTTCACTTTCTATTGTACATATATGTTCTCTCTTCTTTATCCATTCAACTACTGATGGACACATGAGTTGCTTCCATATCCTGGAAATTATGAATACTACTATTGTCAACATTGGGGTGTATGTATCTTTTTGAATTAGGTTTTTTTTTTTTTTTCAGATATATACCCAGGAGTGGAATTGATGGGTCATACTTTGGCTACCTCATGCGACAAGTTGACTCACTGGAAAAGAGTCTGATGCTGGGAGGGATTGGGGATGAGAGGAGAAGGGGACGACAGAGAATGAGATGGCAGGATGGCATCACCGACTCGATGAACGTGAGTTTGAGTGAACTCTGGGAGTTGGTGATGGACAGGGAGGCCTGGCGTGCTGCGATTCATGGGGTCGCAGAGAGTCGGACACGACTGAGCGACTGAACTGAACTGATGATAGCTCTGTTTTTGAGAAGTACCCATACTACTTTCCACAGTGGCTGCACAAATTTACAGTCCTACCGAGAGTATAGAGGGGTTCATTTGGCATCATATCCTCATCAACACTTGTTATTTGTGTTCTTTTTTCAAAAAAGGATTATGGCCATTCTGACAGGTGTGAGGTGATTTCTTCAGCTCTATTCTTCTTTCTTTGGGACTTTTTGTGTGTCCATACAGATTCTAAAACTATTTGTTCTAGTTCTGTGAAAAATGCCATTGGTATTTTGATAGAGACTACACTGAAATCTGTAGATTGCCTGGGGTAGTGTGGTCATTTTAACAACATTAATTCTTCCAATTAAGAATGCGGTGTATCTTTCCATCTGTTTGTGTCATCTTCAGTTTCTTTCATCAGTGTCTTAGTTTTCTGAGTACTTATCTCCTTAGGTAGGTTTATTCCTAGGGATTTTATTCTTTTTAATGTGATGGTTGATGGGATTGTTTCCTTAACTTTTCTTTCTGCTAGTTCATTGCTAGTGTATAGTTCAGTTCAGTTCAGTTCAGTCGCTCAGTCGTCTCTGACTCTTTGCGACCCCATGAACTGCAGCACTCCAGGCCTCCCTGTCCATCACCAGCTCCCAGAATTTACTCAAACTAATGCCCATTGAGTCAGTGATGCTATCCAACCACCTCATCCTCTGTCATCCCCTTCTCCTCCTGCCTTCAATCTTTCCCAGCATCAGGGTCTTTTCCAATGAGTCAGCTGTCCACATCAGGTGACCAGAATATTGGAGTTTCAGCTTCAACATCAGTCCTTCCAATTAACATCCAGGACTGATTTCCTTTAGGATGGACTGGTTGGATCTCCTTGCAGTCCAAGCGACTCTCAAGAGTCTTCTCCAACACCACATTTCAAAAGCATCAGTTCTTCTGCGCTCAGCTTTCTTTGTAGTCCAACTCTCACATCCATACATGACTACTGGAAAAACCATAGCCTTGACCAGACGGACCTTTGTTGGCAAAGTAATGTCTCTGCTTTTAAATATGCTGTCTAGGTTGGTCATAACTTTCCTTCCAAGGAGTAAGCATCTTTTAATTTCATGCTGCAATCACCATCCACAGTCATTTTGGAGCCCCAAAAAATAAAGTCAGCCACTATTTCCACTGTTTCCCCATCTATTTGCCATGAAGTGATCAGACCAGATGCAATGATCTTAGTTTTCTGAATGTTGAACTTTAAGCCAACTTTTTCACTCTCCTCTTTCACTTTCATCGAGAGGCTTTTCAGTTCTTCTTTGCTTTCTGCCATAAGGGTGGTTTCATCTGTATATCTGAGGTTATTGATATTTCTCCCAGCAATCTTGATTCCAGCTTGTGCTTCATTCAGCCCAGCGTTTCTCATGATATACTCTGCATATAAGTAAAATAAGCAAGGTGACAATATACAGCCTTGACGTACTCCTTTTCCTATTTGGAAACAGCAACTCCAGTCTGTTGTTCCATGTACAGTTCTGACTATTGCTTCCTGATGTGCATACAGATTTCTCAAGAGGCAGGTCAGGTGGTCTGGTATTCCCATCTCTTTCAGAATTTTCCACAGTTTATTGTGATCCATACAGTCAAAGGCTTTGGCATAGTCAATGAAGCAGAAATAGATGATTTTCTGGAACCCTCTTGCTTTTTCGATGATCCAGGAGATGTTGACAGTTTGATCTCTGGTTCCTCTGCCTTTTCTAAAACCAGCTTGAACATCTAGAAGTTCACAGTTCACGTATTGCTGACGCCTGGCTTGGAGAATTTTGAGCCTGACTTTACTAGCGTGTGAGATGAGTGCAATTGTGCAGTAGTTTGAGCATTCTTTGGCATTGTCTTTCTTTGGGATTGAAATAAAAACTGACCTTTTCCAATCCTGTGGCCACGGCTGGGTTTTCCAAGTTTGCTGACATATTGAGTGCAGCACTTTCACAGCACAGGGTTTGAAAGAGCTCAACTGGAATTCCATCACCTCCACTAGTTTTGTTTGTAGTGATGCTTTCTAAGGCCCACTTGACTTCACATTCCAGGAAGTCTGGCTCTAGTGTATAGAAATGCTAAATTCTTGTATAGTAATTTTGTATCCTCTAACTTTATACTGAATTTGTTGATGAGTTCTAGTAGTTTTTTTATAGCAACTTCAGAATTTTCTATGTATAGTATCATGTCATCTGCAAACAGTGACAGCTTTACTTCTTCCTTTCCATTAATTTTTATTCTTTTTATTTCTTCTTCTTGTCTAATTGTTGTGACTAGGACTTCCAAATACTGTGTTGAATAAAAGTGGGGAGAGTGGGCATCTTTTTCTTGTTTCTAGCCTTAGAGGAAATGCTTTCTGTGTTTCACTGTTGAGTATGATGTTAGCTATGGGCTTGTTGTATATGACCTAATTTATTATGTCGAGGTATGTTCCCTCCATACCTTCTTTCTGAAGAGCTTTTATCATACATGGATATTAAATTTTGAAAAATCTTTGTCTTCATCTGTTGAAATGATCATATGATGTATCATTAAAGTCCTTTTGCTAATGTTATGTTGAGGATTTTTACATCTATATTTATCAGTTATATCAGTTTGTAATTATCTTGTTTTGTGACATCTGTGTCTTGTTTTGGTGTCAGAGTGATGCTGTACTTGTAGAGTATGTTTGGCAGCATTCCTTCCCCAGTAGTTTTTTGGAATAGTTTCAGAAGGATATGAGTTAACACTTGTCTAAATCTTTATTAGAATTTACCTGTGAAGTCGTCTTGTTCTGGACTTTAGTGGTTTTTAATTTATATAATATATTGCTTTCATTGCTGAATTTGTTAAATTGCTAAAGATAAGTCCTTTACATCTTATATAAATTTTTTATAGAGGGCCAGATGAGACTGCTTCCTTTTAGTGTGATCTATGTCAAAGTAACTTGTCCCAGTCCATCTCAGTTCATTGGTTCTAAGGATGATTATCCTGCCTTCATGAGTTTTAACTCAAATAATCCTCCCAAATATAATATTTCCCTTCACTCTTGGCTTAGAGGTCAGGGCCCTCAAGTAACTACTAGCAGTAACACTAGTTGATTTAAGTTAAGCTGACATTTGTAATTTATCAACCAGCATTGGATTTGTCTAGGCTATTTTCCAGTGTCAGAGAAAATGTCTAAGAACCTATAATAAATAGAACTCTAGGACTAAGTCAAAAAAAAAATAATACCCTTCATGTAGTGGTGAGCTTGAAATGGGATGGTTGTAAATGTAATACAGTTGATTGACAAACAGAAGTGAACTGACACTTCTGACACTGTATTGAAAAACCCTATGAATAAAATTATATCATGTAGTGAAACACAAAAATTTTGTTGTGTTTATAATTTAATTTTGTTATTTTTAAAAATTCACTTTATTCAGGCATGATTGACACGTAAAAGACTACATATTTAACATATATAATTCAGTGAGTTTGGGGATAAATATACACTCATGAAATCAATATCACCATCAACACCTTAGCCATATCCATCACCATCCAAAGTTTCTTGCCCCTTTATTATTAATTAATTAATTTCTTATGGTACAAACACATAAAATAGTATTTACCCTTCTAGAAAATAGTAATATGTATGTAAATTGTACATAATATGGTATTGAAGGCTGTAGACACTATGCAATGTAGTAGATCTCCAGAACTTATTTTGTGTAATTGAAACTTTATACTCTGTGACCATCTCCTCCTCATTTTCCTCCCCGCCTACTCCCTGGCAAATATCATTCAACTCTGCTTCTATAAGTTTGAATATTTTAGATTCCACCTTTAAGTGAGATTATGCAGTATTTGTGTATTTGGTTTATTTCATTTTGCATAATGGTCTCCAGTTCCATCCATGTTGTTTCCAATAACAGGATTTTCTTCTTTGTAAAGCTGAATGATATTCCACTGTGTGTATAAACCACATTTTCTTTATTCATTAATCCATGGGTTAATAGTTATGTTGTTTTCACATTTTGGTTATTGTGAATAATGCTGCAATGAACATGAGAGTGCAAGTATCTTTTCAGAATCCTGCTTTCAGTTCCTTTGGGTAAATACCCAGAAGTGAAATGACTGGATCACTTGGTAGTTCTACTTTTAATTTTTTTAGTAACCTCCATACTGTTCCCCATAGTGGCTGTGCCAACTTTTGTTCCCACCGACAGTGTACTAGGATTCTCTCTTCTCTAAATCCTTTCCAAAATTTGTTACCTTTTTTTGTTTATCATGTAGTCATCCTAACAAATGCAATATAAGATCTCACTTGTTTGATTAGCATTTCCCTGATGGCTAGTGATGTTGAGCAACTTTTGCCCTTTTGTATTATTAAATTTTTAGAGAAATGTCTATTCAGGCCATTTGCCTGCTTTTTAATCAGATTTCCTTTTTTTTTTTTTTTAGACTTCATTTTTTTTTTAATTGGAGGCTAATTATTTTACAATATTATATTGGTTGGTTTTGCCATACATTGACATGAATCTGCCCCGGGTGTACATGAGTTCCCCTTCCTGAACCCCCCTCCCACCTCCCTCCTCCCCTTATCCTCCCTCTGGGTCATCCCCGCACACCAGCCCCGAGCATCCTGTAACATGCATCGACCCTGAACTGGCGATTTGTTTCACATATGATAATATACATGTTTCAATGCAATTCTCCCAAATCATCCCACCCTCACCCTCTCCCACAGAGTCCCAAAGACTGTTCTATACATCTGTGTCTCTTTTGCTGTCTTGTATACAGGATTATCATTTCCATCTTTCTAAATTCCATATATGTGCGTTAGTATATTGTATTGGTGTTTTTCTTTCTGGCTTACTTCACTCTGTATAATAGGCTCTAGTTTCATCCACCTCATTAGAACTGATTCAAATGCATTCTTTTTTAATGGCTGAGTAATACTCCATTGTGTATATGTACCAAAGCTTTCTTATCCATTCGTCTGCAGATGTACATCTAGGTTGCTTCCATGCCCTCGCTATTATAAACAGTGCTGCGATGAACATTGGAGTACATGTATCTCTTTCAATTCTGGTTTCCTCGGTGTGTATGCCCAGGACTGGGATTGCTGGATCATATGGCAGTTCTATTTAAAGTTTTTTAAGGAATCTCCACACTGTTCTCCATAGTGGCTGTACTAGTTTGCATTTCCACCAACAGTATAAGAGGGTTCCCGTTTCTCCACACCCTCTCCAGCATTTATTGCATGTAGACTTTCTAAACAGTTTGTTTAGCTATTGAGTTGTAGAAGTTTCTTGTATATTTTAGATGTTAACTCTTTATTACGTATACGGTTTACAGTTATATTCTCCCATTCCATAGGTTGTCTTTTCATTTTCTTGATTGTATCCACTGCCGTGTGGAAGCTGTTTAGTTTAATGTAGTCTCACTTGTTTATTTTTGCTTTTGTTGTCTGTGTTTCTGGTATCATATGCAAGAAATCATTTCCAGGACCAATGACATGCAACTTCTCCTCCATGTTTTCTTCTAGGAATTTTATGGTTTCAGATCTTATGTTTAAATCTTTAATCCATTTTGAGCTGATATTTATGTACTATGTAAGTGTGTGTTTGTGCTCAGTTGCTCAGTCATGTCCGACTCTTTGTGACCCCATGGACTGTAGCCTGCAAGGCGGCTAGAACACTGGAGTGGGTTGCTAGTCCCTTCTCCAGAGATCTTCCCAACCCAGGGATCATACGCATGTTTCCTGCATTGCAAGCATATTCTTCAGCCTCTGAGCCATCAGGAAAGACATAGGAATCAAACCTGGTCTCCTGCATTGCAGGTGGATTCTTTACTAACTGAACTATCAGAGAAGCCCCCTTTTTTTGCATTTGAATATCTAAATTCTCAACTACTTACTGAAGCGATTGTCCTTTTCCCGCTTTGTAATCCTTGGTGCCCTAGTTGAAGATGAATTGATTGTATTAGAGATTTATTTCTGGGTTCCCTATTCTGTTCCGTTGGTTTGTATGTCTCTTTTTATGCCAGGCACTAGCCTCATGCTGCTGTAGGCCTGACGCCTGAGTCCTATTTCTCTTATTCTCTCTGAATGTACAACTATAACCTGTCTATCACCTCTCTGGTAACAATTCTCCCCATATAGACTTGAAAATTATTTACTGTAACTTATATGCATTTTACTTTCTAATCAAATTTTTAAATTTTGGTGATAATTCCTACTCAATTCTCAGCTTCAGTTTTTTTAAGCAGCTGCAGCTAAATAAAAGTCTGTTTCCTAAGATGGGTCATTCTTTTGCACTATGTGACCAGCTTCAGAAATATCATTAAATGTTGGATGGTCTCAGAGAATTTGGTCAAACCACACAAAAGTCATTTAGATTTAAGCAGAAACTTAACATGATCCATCTTTCCACTTCCCACTTTTTTTTAATTAATTTATTTTTTTTATTGGAGGCTAATTACTTTACATTAATATAGTAGTTGGTTTTGCCATACATTGACATGAATCCGCCCCAGGTGTACATGTGTTCCCCTTCTTGAACCCCCCTCCCACCACCCTCCTCCCCATATCCTCCCTCCAGGTCATCCCCATGCACCAGCCCCAAGCATCCTGTATCATGCGTTGAACCTGGACTGGTGATTCGTTTCACATATGATAATATACATGCTTCAATGCCATTCTCCCAAATCATCCCACCCTCACCCTCTCCCACAGAGTCCCAAAGACTGTTCTATACACGTATGTCTCTTTTGCTGTCTCGTATACAGGGTTAAGGTTACCATCTTTCTAAATTCCATATATATGTGTTAGCATACTGTATTGATGTTTTTCTTTTTGGCTTACTTCACTCTGTATAATAGGCTCCAATTTCATCCACCTCATTAGAACTGATTCAAATGCATTCTTTTTGATGGCTGAAAAATTCTCCATTGTGTATATGTACCAAAGCTTTCTTATCCATTCGTCTGCAGATGGACATCTAGGTTGCTTCCATGTCCTGGCTATTATAAACAGTGCTGCAATGAACATTGGAGTGCATGTGTCTCTTTCAATTCTGGTTTCCTCGGTGTGTACGCCCAGGAGTGCGATTGCTGGATCATATGGCAGTTCTAGTTCCAATTTTTTGAGGAATCTCCACACTGTTCTCCATAGTGGCTGTACTAGTTTGCATTCCCACAAACAGTGTAAGAGGGTTCCCGTTTCTCCACACCCTCTCCAGCATTTATTGCATGTAGACTTTTGGATAGCAGCCATTCTGACTGGTGTGAAATGGTATCTCATTATGGTTTTGATTTGCATTTCTCTGATTATGAAGGATGTTGAGCATTTTTTCATGTGTTTGTTAGCCATCTATGTGTCTTCTTTGGAGAAATGTCGGTTTAGTTCTTTGGCCCATTTTTTGATTGGGTCATTTATTTTTCTGGAATTGAGCTGCAGGAGCTGCTTGTATATTTTGGAGATTAATTCTTTGTCCGTTGTTTCATTTGCTATTATTTTCTCCCATTCTGAAGGCTGTCTTTTCACCTTGCTTATAGTTTCCTTTGCTGTGCAGAAGCTTTTGATTTTAATTAGGTCCCATTTGTTTATTTTTGCTTTTATTTCCAATATTTTGGGAGGTGGGTCATGGAGGATCCTGCTGTGATTTATGTCGGAGAGTGTTTTGCTTATGTTCTCCTCTAGGAGTTTTATAGTTTCTGGTCTTAAATTTAGATCTTTGATCCATTTTGAGTTTATTTTTGTGCATGGTGTTAGGAAATGTTCTAGTTTCATTCTTTTACAAGTGGCTGACTAGTTTTCCCAGCACCACTTGTTAAAGAGACTGTCTTTTCTCCATTTTATATTCTTGCCTCCTTTGTCAAAGATTAGGTGTCCATAGGTGCGTGGATTTATCTCTGGGCTTTCTATTTTGTTCCATTGATCTATATTTCTGTCTTTATGCCAGTACCATACTGTCTTGATGACTGTGGCTTTGTAGTAGAGCCTGAAGTCCGGCAGGTTGATTCCCCCAGTTCCATTCTTCTTCCTCAAGATTGCTTTGGCTATTCAAAGTTTTTTGTATTTCCATACAAATTGTGAGATTATTTGTTCTAGCTTTTGTAGGCCTTCCCCTAAAAAGACTCAGGGCTGTACCCAAATCCATGGAGTTCTCAAACTATATACTAATTTACTGTTTTGAACTTGTAGTATGAAAAATTTCTTTGACTCCTGGGTCACTCAGGGTAAGAGTAAACTGAATAAACGGAATAGACTGCCTGTATAATATATAAAGATTTGTTTATATTCTATTTTGCTGGAGCTTCTCCATTATACTCCATCTACACAACAGTCTATGTCTAATGTGGACAAATTATTAATGTATCTATATAAAAATAGACTATACAGTGGACGAGCTGGAATGGCTTAGAATGTGCACACAAATTACTTTTAGCATTTGTTTTAAAGTATTGACAGTCTTCTCTGATTACTATAATAAGATACTTTGAGCTCTTCTGTTGTCGAAAACATTCTAATCTAGCCTAACATTTTCCACAGATACTGTTCAAATGTATGTTTTTATAATTTTATAAATCAGAGCCTCACGACTGGTGTTCATACATACTGCATTGTGGCATGGAGAGATTAGTACCTCTTCTGAGAGACACTGGGTCAAATTTCCCTTTATAGGCTGAATGGCCCCATTAATACCATAAACTTAATTATTTTACCAATTGTTGGTTGTTGTTGTTCAGTTGCTAAGTCATGTCCAATGTTTTGCAACTCCGTGGGCGGCAGCAAGCCAGGCTTCCCTGTCCTTTACTATCTCCTGTTCTGTTCTGTTCTGTTCTGTCGCTCAGTCGTGTCCGACTCTTTGCGACCCCGTGGACTGTAGCCTACCAGGCTTCTCCATCCATGGGATTCTCCAGGCAAGAATACTGGAGTGGGTTACCATTTCCTTCTCCAGGGGATCTTCCCGACCCAGGGATCGAACCCGGGTCTCCCGCATTGGAGGCAGACGCATTAACCTCTGAGCCACCAGGGAAGCCTATCTCCTAGGGTTTTCTAAAACTCATGTACATTGAGTCGGTGATACCATCCAATCATCTCATCCCATGTCACCACCCCCTTCTCATCCTTTCCTTAATCTTTCTCAGCATCAGGGTCTTCTCCAGTAAGTCAGCTCTTCACATCAGGTGGCCCAAATACTGGAGCTTCAGCTTCAGTGTCAGTCCTTCCAAAGCATGTGCAGCATTGATTTCATCTAGTATTGACTGGTTTGATCTCTTTGCTGTCCAAGGGACTCTCAAGAGTCTTCTCCAGCCCTCAGTTCAAAAGCATCAACTCTTCTGCACTCAGCCTTCTTTATGGTCTAACTTTCCCATACATGACTACTGGAAAAATCATAGCTTTGACCTTAAATACCTTTGTCAGTGCTCAGAATAATAAATTATGACTAAATAGGTCCCACCAAGATCTCTATGAACCTTTCTCAAAACGTATATTTCACAGAGTTGGAACAAATAGAACATGTAATATTTAAGTTCCTATGATAATTGTTTATCCAAAAACTATGAAAACTGACCATTGAATGTTCTGTTAGAGGATAGAGGGAGAAAGATAACCCTGACTCTTCCTTCCATCCAAGATGAGATGATTGACTTAGAGTGAATGTCATCACTGCCAATTGTTCCTGTCCTTAGAGGAGTCATGCCAAAGGCCAATATACTTTCACCCTTTGAAACACATCTTTGGCTTTGAGAAAACTCTATGGCTGCTTTCCATAAAGTCTGGGTGTCCACTTCTGCCCCAATATATAAAAGAGGAATATGTATACTTAGTAGAAGACTGGATTCAGGGGTGCTAATATCTGAATGTAGGGTGATATGTTTAAAGTTAAGACTAAAAGGGAATAGAATAATACTGAACTAGTCTCTACTCACTCCAGTGTTCTTGCCTGGAGAATCCCAGGGACGGGGGAGCCTGGAGGGCTGCCGTCTATGGGGTTGCACAGAGTTGGAAATGACTGAAGCAACTTAGCAGGAGCAGCAGCAGAACTAGTCTCTAATTCGTGGTACCTAAACATGTCTCCTTCATAGCTGATTTAGAAAAATAGAGCAAAACAAAAATTAAGTTTAATTCAGTGAAGGAAGCCATCCCTACATTGGCAGGGATTCACACATATCCGTAGTGTCATTTCTCCTTGTGTATCCTTCCCCTTCTTTCCAGAGCTAGCAGTATCCACACTGCTATTTCCTTCAAGACTCCAGTCAAACACCACCCTCACCATGAAGCATTTTCCAAAGTCAAAATATTTCCCCATCAGAGTTCTCATTGGATCCTTCCTGCCTCTTTCCAATAACCTCGATTACATTGTTTTTATTACAGTGCCTGGTACATGGCTTAAGAGTTGTGTGGTAAATGAGTGAGTCAACATTATCAGGTACCCTTTAAGGACCATGTAGTTGGACAAGTGCCATGAGAGGCATCTAACATCAGAATCTCTCAAGATTATCACTTGATAAACCAAATTATAGACTATTTCAGAGTTTAAAATTTACAGATACTCTGATTTTCAGGAAATTGGGACTCAAGAGGATTCAATCTGCTGAAGACTTCATGGGAGCAGAATCGGAAATAAACCATTTCTTCATAAGCAGGAGAAATGTTATTTGTGGAATGATTCTGATTATTTTCTCCATCCATCTACATAACATGGTGTCTTTGCTGCATGCTTGCCAATGGCCCCTGACGCTGGCTTATTCGTGTCTGCTCTCTGTGTAATGTGGTCTTCCCCCAGGACAAATTATCTGTTGTAGGGAGACTCAGATGCTCTTTATGGCCACATTTGCATATTTTTTTCATTTCCATAGAAACATCTCCACTGACTCAGAACTGCCTCTGTCCTCTTAAGTCAGAGATATTTATCTTTCAAGCAGTGAGATACGTGTGACACAAGACAGATGGGACTGCTTTGCAGTCCTTACCTTATTCCTCTTTAAAGGAATTTATGATGGTCTGCCTTTAGGTTATTTATTTATATTTTGCTCCATGACCACTTTTCCAGTAATGAGTTTAAATATAAGCAACATAAACCCATCTGGAAATAAAATTATGCACTAGCTTCACGACAAAAGATAATTACATTATAATCAAGCTGTCATTTTCAGAGATAGTAGGAGATGAAGCATGCTATAAACTGACATGTAAAGTGTATAGATTATTCTTTCAAATATCTTCCACAGTGCCTGGGAGCACCAAGATTCCTAATGCATAATATCAGACTTTATAACTGGAAATTTTCTGGGAGTGACCAAACATCTAGTTTTTGAGAGTAATGGCTAATAATACTCAGGACTAAAGGCTGGAATTAGCCTTTCTGTGATCTGGCTTAGACCTCAGCTTGGCTACACTAGGACTGCTTGGGTTGTGCCCAGTTTCGGAGAGTAAGACTTAATTTTACTTTTTTAAACCTGTCTTTATTCTTAGGTTATTGTTTTTCTTAGATTGGTAGGAGCAGGACACGGGATCTTTTTGACATGCTTAGGTGGAATGTGGAGAGCTGGCTGCTATGGCAGAAATGGATAATTTTAGAAAAAAGCAAAGACTGCCATTGAAGTTACTTTTACCATTCCAAGTCCGGTTTTCTCTTGTAGCCATGAGCTGTGTCACTGGCTTTTCATGGCTGGGAGAACTTTTCTTCTTCCCTCAGCTCAATATAGCTAATGAGGTAAAAGGACCCAGTCTGCCTCCCACCATATTTGGCTGGACCGTCTGGAAAGGCAGGATGGCACAACTGAGGCAGGAACAGGATGGCAGTCTCGCCAGAGAGGCACTGCTAGTTCTTGTCCTGTCACCACTTCTGCCACAACCAAGAACCCGTCACCTCAGAGTGAACACGCCGCCTAGGGAGCCCCAGTGAAGTAGATTTCTGTTGCCTCCTTTCCTTGACACAATCCTTGTCCAGAGGGATCTGAATATGCCTGTCCTGGGGAGCATGACCTCATACACCTCCTGGGGTTTTCTGAGCCCTTGGCTGCTCACTGAACAGTCACTGACTCTGTCACTGCTCTGAACTCTGAGCACTGACTTCTTCAATCTGCACTCAGCTTCCTCCCTGTCGTGATGAATTGTATATTAACCTCGTGCCTCAGAGCATGGAAAACATCACTGAGTTCTGGGCCAGGATCCTGAATGCTGCATGAGTTCTCCTGATCAGATTTCTGTTCTCTTTAATTATCTCCATTTTGGAAATAGTAAGGAATATTAATAATACCTAATACTTGCTGTTGACTTACTATATATTTCAGCTATTGATTTGAACATTTCACATGTATTTAATCATTTTATACACAGCAACAAGAGGTTTCAGGACCTGTGCTCTTAACCACTGATTTGTACAATTGGTCGAGGTAGATTGCATTGGAATATTATGAGATTTGATTGGGATCATGGTTACAGGGGAGGAATAAGAGGCATTGTAGGGAATATAGTATACTGGGAAATTGGATTCTTAATTAGGAGTAACTAATCCTGATGATGCTGTGCCTAATGCAATACAAACTGACTAGAGGAACTTCTAAAATAACTCCATCTCTGGTTTACTCTGATTAAAGCCCAGGGAAGCCTATATAAGTGGGCTCCAAGATAGTCAAGCTGGAGCTAAAAAGGTACAAGAGTGGTTAAAAGAAATGAGTCAGACCTGGGTTCTGGTCCATCTCTGTCAATGACTACTAATGGGACCCCTGTGCTTCAGTTTCCTCATTTGTCACATGCAGCAACCATCTCATGAAATTGTTATAAAGATTGAATTGATTTATACCCAGTTATTGAAGCAAGGGCTTCCCTTGTGGCTCAGCTGGTGAAGAATCTGCCTGCAATGCAGAAGACCAGGGTTTGATCCCTGGGTTGGGAAGATCTCCTGGAGCAGGGAATCTTCAGTGTTCTGGCTTGGAGATTTCCATGGACTGTATATTCCATGGAGTTGCAAAAAGTCGGACACGACTGAGCGACTTTCACTTTCACTTTCATTGAAGCCTAACAAGTACTTAATAAATGTTAATTATTAGTGTTTTAAATATTTTTATTATAAAAAGATACCAAAAGCAGGAAATATGTCAAATTTATGTTTGAATTTTGATTTGGGCTCTTTTCAGTTACAGACATAAAGCCTAGTCTACCATTTACTGCTTCCTAGGTCGCTCAGTGGTAAAGAATCCACCCTCCAGTTCAGGAGAGTCAAGAGACATGGGTTCAATCCCTGGGTCAAGACAATCCCTTGGAAGAGGAAATGGCAACCCACTCCAGCGTTCTTGCCTGGGTAATTCCATGGACAGAGGAGTCTGGTGGGCTACAGTTCTTGGGATCACAATGAGTCAAACACTACTGTACAGGCATACACGCACATACTACCATGTATGTAACAAGTAACTTAGCCCCCTGGACTGTAGCCTCTTTATCTTTCAAATGGTGATAAGTGATACCTACTCCATACAGTTAGAATAAAATGATATAATATATATAAATTACCCCACACATAAGTGAGCACTTAAATGATATAAAAAAATCAAAGCATATAATGATAGCTATTATTCCTCATGTGTCAGCTCCAGATACTCAGCTAATTAGATAACACACTTATCAGGATAATTGAATAAATTTTATTTTTGGACCTCATTAAACTAAAAGTCCTTTTCTATCTTAAAAATTGAACTTTTAGAAGATGATCCATTTGAATTGCAATTAAATAGCAGTCATCTAAATAATTAAACAATAGCATATCTATGTATAGCAACTATTAGACAGTTTTCCTCCATCTATTTTAAAGAATTGTGGGTGCATGCTATGCAAATGGATTTTTAGGGATTTTTTATTAACATAAATAGACTGAAATTTAAGTAACGCAAGCAGCATAGACAGTATGAGTCATAGTATTTTCATTTTTTCTCAGATATCTTGAGTTCTATGACAGCCATGTTTTGGGAACCCAGTAACAATGAGGCCTTGTGAGGAAGATCTGAAAACATGTATTGCAGAGTGCTGTTACCTCAGATACTCAGATGTGCCCTAAGATACACCCTCTCCACCCACAGAGTTTAACTGAGATGAAGACATTCTGCCCCTTTTTGCATGATACACAGAGCAGCAAGTTAGATGAGCTGGTAACTGTTCTTAACACCAAGCAAGAGAACAAGTTCTTAACACCTCAGCTTACTTGACTGATACTTCATGGTTAGTATTTCTCATTGCAGAGTTAAGATCATGACTGTGTCAGGATTACAGGTCATAATGCAAGAACAAATTACTTTTATGATAAATCAAAATATCAAGTGGACCAGAAATATACCTTCTTTGCACTATTTTGTCTTATGCACTTTCTCACACAAACTGCACTGAAACACCTGATTTATGTGTCATGAATTTATTTAGAAAAGAAACTTTCAAAATATGACATTACTACCCTTTGCTTTTTGGGGTTTTTTGTTCTTCCCTAAAATCAGATGGGAGGAAAGAACACAGAATCTCGGTATGGGTTGTTTCATTATTTTGTCTCCTTCGAGGCAGCAGCCGAGGAATAAGTCTTCCTCAATCTCTCTCTTTCTCTCACTCTTGTTCTCTCTCACCCTTGCTCTGTCTTCCACGCTTCTACTCTGACCCGAAATATCCACATGATGGCCTTTGCTGTGCCACATACACAGAGCTTTGGGTATTAATCACCTCTTTCCAGTCAGCTCTCCTCCACTCCAGCAAATGCATGGGTAGACACACTTTGAAACTTATCTTCAGGCTTAATTGTGTCAACACCGGTACCTTAGACTTAAAGCTTCATCTTTTTGATTGACTTCTGTCTCCTATTTTTTTTTCTCCCATCTTGCTCTTTAACTTACAGTTAATGAAGAATAGCACATGGATTACACTATCAGACCTGAACCTGAATGCTGCCTGCATGCTTCTGTGATTGTACACAAGTTACCCAAACTTATCACACTTCCATTTTCCCCACTGTAAATAGTGATAATGTTAAAATAAGCATGCAATACAAATTGACTTTCCTCTGCTTTTTTCCAATACTTCCCTTCCCTTCATGTCTTCTTCACAACAGCGCAAAGCTAACTCTCTGATCCTTTTTGTTTGTCTTTTAGTCATTTCTACCTTAGTGTTCCTCTCAATCTGGCCTGGACCCCGAGATTCACATTTTAAATCTGTACTCACTAGCTCTCAAGATTATGTTCCTCAAATCTCTGTCATACTAACTTTGATAATCCTTCAGTTCAGTTCAGTTCAGTCACTCAGTATTGTCCGACTCTTTGCAACCCCATGAATCACAGCACGCCAGGCCTCCCTGTCCATCACCAACTCCTGGAGTTCACTCAGACTCATGTCCATCGAGTCGGTGATGCCATCCAGCCATCTCATTCTCTGTCGTCCCCTTCTCCTCCCACCCCCAATCCCTCCCAGCATCAGAGTCTTTTCCAGTGAGTCAACTCTTTGCATGAGGTGGCCAAAGTATTGGAGTTTCAGCTTTAGCATCAGACCTTCCAATGAACACTCAGGACTGATCTCCTTTAGAATGGACTGGTTGGATCTCCTTGCGGTACAAGGGACTCTCAAGAGTCTTCTCCAATACCACAGTTCAAAAGCATCAATTCTTCGGCAATCAGCTTTCTTCACAGTCCAACTCTCACATCCATACATGACTACTGGAAAAACCATAGCCTTGACTAGACGGACCTTTGTTGGCAAAGTAATGTCTCTGCTTTTTAAAATGCTATCTAGGTTGGTCATAACTTTCCTTCCAAGGAGTAAGCGTCTTTTAATTTCATGGCTCTAATCAGCATCTGCAGTGATTTTGGAGCCCCAAAAAATAAAGTCTGACACTGTTTCCCCATCTATTTCCCACGAAGTGATGGAACCAGATGCCATGATCTTAGTTTTCTGATGTTGAGCTTCAAGCCAACTTTTTCACTCTCCTCTTTCACTTTCATCAAGAGGCTTTTTAGTTCCTCTTCACTTTCTGCCATAAGGGTGATGTCATCTGCATATCTGAGGTTATTGATATTTCTCCCAGCAATCTTGATTCCAGCTTGTGCTTCTTCCAGCCCAGTGTTCCTCATGATGTACTCTGCATATAACTTAAATAAATAGGGTGACAATATACAGCCTAGACGTACTCCTTTTCCTATTTGGAACCAGTCTGTTGTTCCATGTCCAGTTCTAACTGTTGCTTCCTGACCTTCATACAGGTTTCTCAGGAGGCAGGTCAGGTGATCTGGTATTCCCATCTCTTTCAGAATTTTCCAGTTTATTGTGATCCACACAGTCAAAGGCTTTGGCATAGTCAATAAAGCAGAAATAGATGTTTTTCTGGAACTCTCTTGCTTTTTCCATGATCCAGCAGATGATGGCAATTTTAGCCCTGGTTAAATCCAAACATCCATTTACTCTGGTTTGTGTGGTCTAAGTAAACTAATGCTCCTTTTCTGAATCATTAGTTGATTTAAAGCAGTTGACATCCAATTATACTGGAAAAGGAGGTAGGAGGCACAGGAAAAATGAGAGTTTTACAGTTTATGAAGTGTTCCATAGAAGAACTGTGTGTGTGTGTGCCTAGTCACTCAGTCGTGTCTGACTCTTTTGACCCCATTGACTGTAGCCTGCCAGGCTCCTCTGTCCATGGGGATTCTCCAGGCAAGAATACTGAAGTGGATTGCCATGCCCTCCCCTAGGGGATCTTCCCAACCCAGGGATCAAACCCAGGTCTCCCACATTGCAGAAAGATTCTTTACAGTGTGAGCCTCCAGGGAAGCCCATAGAAGAACTTTATGTTTTAACAAAAAGATCTATTGACCATACTGATGACACCCAAATTATTTGTTGCCTTACAATTCTATTCTTCTTTCCTGAGCAGCTTTTTTAATTCATTCTTCAGTCAGTACTTCTATTAATCTCTCATTCTTTATAAGCAGCCAACTCCACTGCATTCCTTGATTTTAGCCATTCTAATAGGTTTGCAATGGTACCTGTATTAATTTACTAAGGATGCCATAAGAAAATATCACACACTGGATGGATTAAACAACAGAAGTTTATCTTCTCAGCATCACTGGTGAAATTTACAAACATTCAAAGATTTAATATCTATCCTTCTCAAACTTCTCCAAAAATTGAGAATAGAATTACTGCCACTTTATTCTTTTGTATTCCAGGTATAAAACAAGAGTAACAATATTTTCTATAGCTTATGGGATAAAGGCCAGTAAATGATTCATATTTCACAACTCAATTTCTGGTGAGTCTCTGAAATTCAAAGGCCTCTTCCTTTTTGCTTTGAAAAAAAGTTGAACAGATTTAGCCTTGGCCCTTTTTACCCAAACACTTAGAATAAGAGCTCTGTTGAAATAACTATGATATAGTTATCTATAGTAAGGCCATGACTCAATGATTATGTTCACTGAAACACTAAGAATTAAAACAGAAGCATAAATGCTAACACATCTCAGTGAGAAGCAAATTAAAAATTGCTTGAAGAACTAACAGTGTGTGATCCTGAGAATGAAATGCCTCAAGAAATGTTCTAGCTATTATTAATTTTAGGTTTGGAATAGGATAGACACTCTAGATAGGCAAAAACATTTTCACAGGAAAACAATCTGAAAATAAACAGGGATGTTTGGGGAATTGCTTTATGGCAGAAAGACTGGCTGGCTACCAATTTGATTGATTCTAAACAAATCCAACTGTTTCTGTGTGGGAAGACAAATTCATAGCAACAGATAAAATAATGTGTTCTGTGAATCTCCTTGGCCAGTTATGATCTCAGCTGCTTGCCCCAGTAATATCCTTCTTCAAATGACCAGGCCTATCGCCTGGGAAAGTGAGGTGATACAGACAAGCCCTGGTCTTGAACCTGAAGTGAAACCCCAATCCTCAAATCTCCCTGGAACTCTCTGGGAGTTGAAGCTGCTCTCTGTTCAACCACAGACACAGCATTTTCTTTACAGAACAACCTGGATCTTAGCAGAACTCAGCGGGCCCTTGGTGACCCGCCTGAAGCCTACACACCGCTTCTCCTATGTTATGTGCTCCAGCAGCAATGAACCCCCGCAGTTACTGTACAGGTCACGCATCTTCCTTTAGACGTTCAAAGGAGCATCATCTGGGTTTTATGCTGAGCTTGGAAGTCCCTTCCCCTCCCCTTTCACATCACTAGGCAGACAGACTTTCATTTGTCCTTTCAGTTCAGTTCAGTTCAGTTCATTCGCTCAGTCGTGTCCGACTCTTTGCGACCCCATGAACCACAGCACGCCAGGCCTCCCTGTCCATCACCAACTCCTGGAGTTCACTCAAACTCATGCCCATCGAGTCAGTGATGCCATCCAGCCATCTCATCCTCTGTCGTCCCCGTTTCCTCCTACCCTCAATCCCTCCTAGCATCAGACCCTTTTCCAGTGAGTCAACTCGTCACATTTGTCCTTTAGTTCAGTTCAGTTCAGTTCAGTCGCTCAGTCGTGTCCGACTCTCCGCGACCCCATGAATCACAGCACGCCAGGCCTCCCTGTCCATCACCAACTCCCGGAGTACACTCAAACTCATGTCCACAGAGTCGGTGATGCCATCCAGCCATCTCATTCTCGGTCGTCCCCTTCTCCTCCCGCCCCCAACCTTTCCCAGCATCAGAGTCTTTTCCAGTGAGTCAACTCGTCTCATGAGGTGGCCAAAGTATTGGAGTTTCAGCTTTAGCATCAGTCCCTCCAATGAACATCCAGGATTGATCTCCTTTAGAATGGACTGGTTGGATCTCCTTGCAGTATAAGGGACTCTCAAGAGTCTTCTCCAACACCACAGTTCAAAAGCATCGATTCTTCGGCGATCAGCTTTCTTCACAGTCCAACTCTCACATCCATACATGACCACGGGAAAAACCATTGCCTTGACTAGACGGACCTTGGTCGGCAAAGTAATGTCTCTGCTTTTTAATATACTATCAAGGTTGGTCATAACTTTCCTGCCAAGGAGCAAGCGTCTTTTAATTTCATGGCTGCAATCAGCATCTGCAGTGATTTTGGAGCCCAAAAAAATAAAGTCTGACACTGTTTCCATTGTTTTTCCATCTATTTCCCATGAAGTGATGGGACCAGATGCCATGATCTTTGTTTTCTGAATGTTGAGCTTCAAGCCAACCTTTTCACTCTCCTCTTTCACTTTCATCAAGAGGCTTTTGAGTTCCTCTTCACTTTCTGCCATAAGGGTTAAGACATCCCAAATACCACTTCTTCATATGAATCTCTGCTGCCCCTCACCCTTTTTTTGTCGGATATCTCCATGAGACAGGGTTCAATTAAGACTCTTGAGGCCCAACCGATAAAACAATTATGCAGCCCCACCCCCTTATGTATAATGCAAATAAAACACTACTAAACCTTCAAATAAGTAGAAGGAATTTTTCAAAGTTCTGAGTTTTCACAGGTAATCTCAATTATTTTTAAAAAGGTATCACTCCCCCACATGATAAGTCAAGATCATGTCTTCTCTGTCTGTGTATTATCCATTTGAGTGACTAACACATAGTAGGTGTTCAATCAAGGTTTTTTGATGGAAATAATGAATCCTTTCACATTTTATTTGTACTTTAATAGGCTTTCTCTCTCTCTTTTTTTAAAAAAGAGCTATTTTCCAACCCTCACATATTTTTCTTTCTTTATATAATCCTATTTAATGAGGGCAATATTTCAATAGTATAAACCTTAAAATGAAAGGACAAAACAACCAAAATTAAAGATTGGATAAAAATGTATCTTTAACTTTTGGGACCCAAAATCTTCTTTGTATTCTATAGTGTTGAAATCAATTCCTGAATGAAATCCTTGGAGGGCAAGTGCTTTTTTCAGAATCCTCCCATCCATCATCTTACTATGCCTGAAGATTAAACTGTCATCATTATTATCATTATTACAGCATACTTAAGGGGAAAGTTCCAGAGCAAGGAATTATGTTAGGAAGAAAACAAACCCTGATGGAGGATCAGAAAGGAAACTGAGCACCTTTGAGGTGAGTGCAGGACACTGAGGACCCTAGAATGGAGAGGAAGAGGAGGGAGCCAGCGGAGGTGGGGCTTGATCACAGACTCTCTCTCTCAACTCATAGTGGAGAAAGACACCAGAGTTGTTGTTGTTGTTTTTTAAGAAATATAGACTGCTCTGATTCTGCTAATACCTTCAGACTCGACACTTGAGGTCATGTTGCTTCTCCCTGATATGAATCATTGGAATCATAAAAACTAACATCTCTTGAAGTGAAGTGAAAGTTGCTTAGTCGTGTCCAACTCTTTGAGATCCCATAGACTACACAGTCCCTGGAATTCTCCTGGCCAGAATACTGGAGTAGGTAGCCATTCCCTTCTCCAGGGGATCTTCCCAACCCAGGGATAGAATCGGGGTCACCTGCATTGCAGGCAGATTCTTTACCAGCTAAACCACCAGGGAAGCCCAAGAATATTGAAGTGGGTAGCCTATCCCTTCTCCAGTGGATCTTCCCAACCCAGGAATCAAACCAGGGTCTCCTGCATTGCAGGTGGATTCTTTACCAGCTAGCTACCAGGGAATCCCAACATCTCTTGGGGGCTTATTATGTACCAGGCAAGGTTGAAGGCATTTTGCAAGTACTAGCTTATTTCATTTTCATTAAAAATAATCCTGTGGGATAGGAACCATCAAAGTTTGCGTTTTACAGATAAGGAATCAAGTATAATGATTGTAAATCTAGACAGGATGGCTCTAGAGCCCTTAACTTAATCTCTACACAATTACCCTTGTTCTTTTAAGTGGAAGCTGGAGAGGGCCTCAGAGGTCGCATAACCCAGCTTCCTCATTGGACAGCCAAGGAGTGAAGTCTGGGAAGGTTAGTGATGTACATGAGGCCACTCAGTTAGTGAGGGGAGGAGTTGGATTTGAACCCTAGCTGTCCTCGGGGTAGCCCTTGTCCACAGCATTGCAGAACCTGAGAATGATACTTGACCGTTAGCACTGTGTGGCCAGGTACAGGAAGACAGGTCAGGGATAAAGACCTTAAGCTGTAAAAGGACCAGCAAAGCTCAAACCCAAAACGGAGCTCAGATTAACTCACCCTCAAACATTCTTTCTAGTACACACCCTATCTCTTCTGTATGACCCATTCAAATTCCATATCAAACCCAATTCGTGATATTTTTACTCGCTCTGAGATCTTTGTGCAACTCTACTGATGAAGGAAACCATGAAAGGATACTACGCAAAGACATGCAGCTATGTAGTGGAGTAACTGGGGTGTGAACCCAGGTTTGTCTGACTCCTGGTCCATGATCCTCATTGCAAATAAGCAGAAGCAAAAACAGGTCAAGAAATAATTGCAAATGAAGAATGGTCTTTTCATTAAATGAGGCTGGTCAATGTGATAGCCACCTGGCAAGTGTATTAGTTATCTATTGACATGTAACAGCATTCCCACAAACTTGCACTTTATTACAGTACACACTTATTTTTTGCTTTTGTTTTTTGGCAATCCACATGGCATGTGGGATTTTGGCTCTCTGACCAGGGATCAAACCTATGTCTCCTTCAGTGGAAGCTTGGATTCTTAACCACTAGACTTCCAGAGAATTCCCAATGTACACATTATTTTTAAGTTTCTGTAGATAATAACTTAAAGTAAATAAAAATTTTGAGCATTTAAAATTCAACATTGTTTAATAAACATTTAAATCACATTAAATAAAAGTAGATGGTTGCCATTAATGCTGAAAATTTGTCCCTTGATTTATAGGCAACCCACTGAAACCTAGTTCCCCACAGTCCAAAACAGAACATTGCAGTGCCTTGTTACACCTGAGGCTGGGGAAGTTTTGCCATAGGACTGGGCTGCCAGAAGGGGTGAGCATTGTATTGTTCAGAAAATTGTGTGTGCTTTCCTTAAACAAGAAGAGCTGCACATGAAGATGGGCTTTGCCCGCAGAAAGAGTGTCAGACATACCGCTGACCACAGCAGCTCAATGCGTGAGAAACTGAGAGGAGCAGAGCCTAGCATAAACCACTAGTTCACATTTACCAGTTTTCAACAGGAAGTGAAAAGCTTGTGCACCTTCTTGGCCTGTGCTATCAAAGTAGCTGAGGTTGCTGAGTGGTTCAGAAAATTTTCCCAGCATCTGCTTCTTACAGCCAAAATATACAGGAGTTAAAATTTTTTTCCCATGTCTTCTCTGTCAGGACTATAAGATATATCTCGGGATTTAAAATCTCTTCAGTAGAAAATTATAATTATAATCATTTTTAAAATGTGCAACTTTTATACTGCAGCAATAGAAATGTACTTACATGCTTTTATAGTTAGTAGAGGATATGGTAAGTTAGCTGAAACTTAAGTTTGCATATTCCACTTATGTAAGATAGGAGAGCTCCATGAGCATGAGTGGAAGAACTTATAGAACACGGCACTCAAAAGCAGGTGAGCTTCAGACTGACATAAATACCCTACCATATATAAAATAGGTAGCCAGTGAGAACCTGCTGTACAGCACAGGGAGCTCAGCTCAGTGCTCTGTGGTGTCCTAGATGGGTGGGCTGGGGGAGGGTGAGAGGGAGATCCAAGAGGGAAGGGGATGTGTATACATATAGCTGATTCACTTCGTTGTACAGCAGAAACTAACAACATTGTAAAGCAACTATACCCAGATAGATTTTTATAAAAAGCAGATGAGCTGTATAATTGGCAAGCAAGTACTGGCAGCAGCAAGTATTCCTTGAGATTTTCTATTGCCCAGGCACTAGACTAGTTTCTCTGATAAGGAAAAGGATGATAAAAATGCATTCTCTAACTCTCAAGGAATTAATGGCTTGGAAGAGGAGTTGAGACTTGTATACATCTAACCTTAGAATCAACCATGACGCAATTTTTCTCTACCCAATAGAGAACTTAGTATTACCCAGTACTAAGGGAGTTCAAGAGAGGAAGAAATAAGCCCAATGGGTTTTGAACTGTGGTGTTGGAGAAGACTCTTGAGAGTCCGTTGGACTGCAAGGAGATCCAACCAGTCCATTGTAAAGGAGATCAATCCTGGGTGTTCATTGGAAGGACTGATGCCAAAGCTGAAGCTCCAATACTTTGGCCACCTCATGGGAAGAGTTGAGTCACTGGAAAAGACTCTGAAGCTGAGAGGGATTGGGGGCGGTAGAAGAAGGGGACGACAGAGAATGAGATGGCTGGATGGCATCACCGACTCGATGGACATGAGTTTGAGTGAACTCCGGGAGTTGGTGATGGACAGGGAGGCCTGGCGTGCTGTGATTCATGGGGTCGCAAAGAGTCGGACATGACTGAGTGAATGAACTGAACTGAACTGATGATGTTACCTGTCGCTTTTTTTCATATGCCTTGTATAAGATTGAGGAAGTTCCCTTCTATTTCTAGTTTGCCAAGAGTTTTTGTGTTTAAATAAGGAATGGAGTATTATGTTGTCAGGTGCTTTTTCTCTGTCTATTCAGAGTGGCATATAGATTTCCTTTTTCAGTCTGTTTACATGGTGAATTACATTGGATAAGCTTTGAATTTATTTTGTTTTGTATTCCTAGAATAAATTCCATGTATGATGTATTATACTTTTATATATTGGTGGAGTCAAATTGCTAAAATTATACTAAGATTATAATATCAGTGTGGATGAAGAAAACTTGTCTTTTTTGTAGTGTCTTTGTCTGGTTTGAGTATCAGGATATTATTGGCCTTATAAAATTGTTAGTTTGGGATTATTCCTTCCTCTTTGATTTTCTGGAAGAATATGCTATAGGATTTAGTATTATTATTTTTTATTTAAGCATTTAGTAAAATTCATCAATAAGTCATCTAAACCTAGAGTTCAGTTTTCTTTGTAATAGTATTTTTGATTGCAAATTCAATTGTTTTAGATTTGTTGGAGGAAGGTTGACTTTTGTTTTTGAGGCTTCTTTTTAAGCTTTGTTAGGTGGAACCTGGGAAACATTTAGTATAGGGCTTACCTTGCTCCATCTCTGAGGTAATAACTTCTCCCCAGTTCCCTGTGAATTATGAGTTTTTCCACTCTGGCTGATGGGAAAACAAATTATACTGAGTCTTCTGCGTGCCCTAGGAATTATGTATGTTTATCCTTTTGGTTGAGTTTTTCCTGGTTCTTGGGTAGTTTCCTCACTCACATGAGCTGCTCAGCAATCAGGACCCTTGCCCTGTCTTCAGAGCCCTTTCTCTATGCTGATCTCTCTTCTCTGGGGCTTAGACTTGTTACTTCTAGACATCCTGACTTCCTCAGGACCACCTTCCCCTCCTCCCCTCAGTGGATTTGCTGGGATCTGCTTGGCTTTACCCTCCTTATGATTCAGTCCAAAAACTCTCTCTAGGAAGTAAGCTAGGGAAAACCTGGGACTCACTTATTTTTCCTCCCTTCTATCAGTGATCACTGTCCTGTGCCACCTGAAATCGACTTTCTAAAAGCTGATTACAATGTGTATTTTGCCCAGATTTTAGTTGTTTTGGGTGAGAGGGTAAGTCCAGCTCTCATTACTTTATCCAATCTAGAATGGAAGTTCCAGTGTTTTTTCCACTCCTACATGTCACTTCTAAAACATTAAAAAAATTGAGGTATAATTGACATGTGACATTGTATTCAGATGTAATAAATAATGATTTGTTACATGTATTTATGAAATTAAAAGATCCTTGCTTCTTGGAAGGAAAGCTATGACAAACACAGACATTGTATTAAAAAGCAGAGACATCACTTTGCCGACAAAGATCCATAAACTGTGGTTTATCTAGTAATGTACGGATATGAGAGTTGGGCCATAAAGAAGGCTGACTGCCAAAGCATTGATGCTTTTGAACTGTGGTGTTGGAGAAGACTCTTGAGAATCCCTTGGACAGAAAAGAGATCAAGCCAGTCCATCCTAAAAGAAATCAACCCTGGATACTCATTGGAAGGACTGATGCTGAAGCTGAAGCTCCAATACTTTGGCCACCTGATTCAAAGAGCCAACTCATTGGAAAAGATCCTGAGATGGGGAAAGATTGAAGGCAAAAGGATAAAGGGACAGCAGAGCATGAGATGGTTATACAGCATTACCAACTCAATGGACATTAATCTGAACAAACTCCTGGAGATACTAAAAGACGAGGAGGCCTGGCACGCTGCAGACCATGAGGTTGCCGAGAATCAGACGTGACAATGACTGAACAACAACGATGTGCATTTGTTGTGAAATGATCACCACAATAAATCTGGTTAACATCTATCACCATTCAGTTCAGTTCAGTTCAGTTCAGTCGCTCAGTCGTGTCCGACTCTCCGCGACCCCATGAATCACAGTACGCCAGGCCTCCCTGTCCATCACCAACTCCCGGAGTTCACTCAAACCATACATAGTTATAAATTTTTTCTTGTGATAAGCACTTTTAAGATCAATTTACTCTCAGAAACTTTGAAGCATGCAATGAAGTATTGTTAACTATAATCACCATGTTTTACATTACATCCCCATCACTCATTCCAAGACTTATGAACACATTTTTGTAAGTACCTGACTGTGACATGATTTTGAGACTAATATGAATTCTGCACCTCTAATCCAAGTTACCTAATATTCCTAGTTTAAATCATCTTGTCTCTTTGTAAATATATGATTGATCCATATCAGTGATGTTAAACTGTTTAGCCCCTTCAGCAGAGGAAGTGAAATTACAGAGATTCTCTGGGAGTGATTCTCAATAAGTGGGGAGGAGATGGGTGGGTATTCCATTATCTTTAGGGGATGCATGAAGGAGATTGTATACCTTGGAGAATGTGTCTTTTGTAGGATGTACCATTCTCTCAACTGACATTTTCTGGAGTAGATGATTCAGTTCTAGGAACACCTACTCAGCAACTTGAATATATATGGAGCTATGTATAGGTCTGTGAGAAAAGTATTAGTGGGACCAGTTTCATATCCCTAAGTAGTATAGAATATATGTGATAACATCAAGCTTTACTCCGAAAAATTGTCTGATAAGTATATATCAGTTAGGATTCCATGCAATTTGTGTTAAAAATACTAGAACAGATTGCATTAATAAAGTTTCTTTCTGGATCCCAGATTTCAAAAAGCACAGAAATCCGAGGAGTGCATGATATGTCATTTTGTGTTGCCAGCTAAAATCTGGAAGGGTTCCTTAGGTCGCTGGGAACTGAGAGACAATTTAATCCATGGAAAATAATCATAGTTTTTCTGTATTTTTATATTTTTAATTATTTTCAAGATATATCTAAATCATAAAATGTTTCAAATATATTAAAGGATCTTTATACCTGTCTGGTAGAAATTCACAGTTCATGATATTCGTTCATAATTCATTGACTCAGACACAGAACTAATTTGTCTGTATTGTGCCTGTGTTCAGTCAGTCATGTCTGACTCTTTGTGACCCCATGGACTATAGCACACCACGCCTCCTTGCCCATCACCAACTCTCAGAGATTACTCAAACTCATGTCCAGGAATCAATGATGACATCAACCATCCTCTGTCGTCCCCTTCTCCTCCCACCTTCAATCTTTTCCAGCATCAGGCTCTTTTCAAATGAGTCAGCTCTTCACATCAGGTGGCCAAAGTATTGGAGTTTCAGCTTCAGCATCAGTGTTTCTAATGAATATTCAGGACTGATTTCCTTTAGGATGGATTGGTTGGATCTCCCTGCTGTCCAAGGGACACTCAAGAGTCTTCTCCAACACCACAGTTCAAAAGCACCAATTCTTCAGCACTCAGCTTTCTTCAGTCCAACTCTCATATCCATACATGACCACTGGAAAAACCATAGCTTTGACTAGACAGACCTTTGCTGACAAAGTAATGTCTCTACTTTTTAATGTGCAGTCTAGATTGGTCATGACTTTTCTTCCAAGGAGCAAACGTCTTTTAATTTCATGACTGCAGTCACCATCTGTAGTGATTTTGGAGCCCAAAAAAATAAAGTCCACCACTGTTTCCACTGTTTCCCCATCGATTTGCCATGAAGTGATAGGACCAGATGCCATGATCTTAGTTTTCTGAATGTTGAGTTTTAAGCCAACTTTTTCACTTTCCTCTTTTACTTTCATCAAGAGGTTCTTTAGTTTTTCTTCACTTTATGCCATAAGAGTGGTGTCATCTGCATATCTGAGGTTATTGACAGTTCTACCAGCACTCTTGACTCCAGTTTATGCTTCATCCAGCCCAGCATTTCTCATGATGCACTCTGCATATAAGTTAAATAAGCAGGGTGACAATATACAGCCTTGACTTACTCCTTTCCTGATTTGGAACCAGTCTGTTGTTCCATGTCCAGTTCTAACCGTTGCTTCTTGACCTGCATACAGATTTCTCAGGAGGCTAGTTAGGTGGTCTGGTATTCCATCTCTTGAAGAATTTTCCACAGTTTGTTGTGAACCACACAGTCAAAGGCTTTGGCATAGTCAATAAAGCAGAAGTAGATGTTTTTCTGGAACTTTCTTGCTTTTTCAATGATCCAGTGAATGTTGGCAATTTGATCTCTGGTTCCTCTGCCTTTTCTAAATCCATCTTGAACATTTGGAAGTTCACAGTTCATGAACTGTTGAAAGTTGGCTTGGAGAATTTTGAGCATTACTTTACTAGTGTGTGAGATGAGTGCAATTGTGTGGTAGTTTGAGCATTCTTTGGCATTGCCTTTCTTTGGGATTGGAATGAAAACTAACCTTTTCCAGTCCTATGGCCACTGCTAAGTTTTCCAAATTTGTGGCATATTGAGTGCAGCACTTTCACAGCATCATCTTTTAGGATTTGAAATAGCTGAACTGGAATTCCCTCCCCTCCACTAGTTTTGTTCGTAGTGATGCTTCTTAAGGCCCCCTTGACTTCACATTCTAGGATGTCTGGCTCTAGGTGAGTGATCACACCATCATGATTATCTGGGTCATGAAGATATTTTTTGTATAGTTCTTTTGTGTATTTTTGCCACCTCTTCTTAATATCTTCTGCTTCTGTTAGGTCCGTACCATTTCTGTCCTTTATTGTGCCCATCTTTGCATGAAATGTTCCCTTAGTATCTCTTATTTTCTTGAAGAGATCTCTAGTCTTTCCCTTTCTATTGTTTTCCTCTCTTTCTTTGCATTGATCCCGAGGAAGCCTTTCTTATCTCTCCTTGCTAGTCTTTGGAACTCTGCATTCAAATAGGTATATCTTTCTTTTTCTCCTTTGCCTTTCACTTCTCTTCTTTTCATATGTATTTGTAAGGCCTCCTCAGACAACCTATTTGCCTTTTTGCATTTCTTTTTCAAGGGGATGGTCTTGATCACTGCCTCCTGTACAATGTCATGAACCTCCATCCATAGTTCTTCACGCACTCTGTCTATCAGATCTAAACCCTTGAATCTATTTGTCACTTCCACTGTATAATTGTAAGGCATTTGATTTGGGACATACCTGAATGGTCTAGTGGGTTTTCCTACTTTCTTCCATTTAAGTCTCAATTTGGCAATAAGGAGTTCATGATCTGAGCCACAGTCAGCTCCTGATCTTGTTTTTGCTGACTGTAGAGAGCTTCTCCATCTTTGGCTGCAAAAAAACTATAATCAGTCTGATTTGGGTATTGACCATCTGGTGACAGCTATAATGCCTGTGTTATGTCTGTAATGTTACAGGTAGATACTGACACCATTTTCCCCAATGAACTATACAGAATAATTCAGTCATTTCCCCACTTAGCAGACTTTTTATCTTACCTACACACATCTAATACTATTAATGCATTTATGGATTAGCCATCTTAGACTGTGAAATAGTTGTTCCAGAAACCCCATGCATCACTAATTACTGTAGATCCTTTCTGAAAAATCATTTTCAGTATGCAGACCCAGGGGCTCCTAATTTGGTTAAAAGATTTCCAAGTGGGATATTTAGTGATTCAGCCAGTCTGTATACATGGATTGCAATCTAGCTGAGTGGCACTGAAACTTAAATCATACATGCATAAACAGAGACTTGTGGATTTATTCACATTTTCTGGATATGAATCAGAAGAACTGTTGCAGTGTAAGCTGTCAACAAACCAGCTTTTCAGTCTTACCCAAACTTTATTTTCCCTCACGTTACTATACTAGTACATAGTTTGTATTATATCCTGATATATGTTTCATATTTTTCAGTTTTTCTTCATAAATATGATGTCTTACCTGATATAAGAGGAGAGTATAGCTCCTCAGGAAGGCTAAAGCTAATTTTGTGCTGTGACCGTGGGTTAAATACAGCTATAATACCTGGTACATGTTCTCTCCTACAGGCAAAAGATGAAGATTTCCTATCCTCAGCGTGCATTTTACTCAAAGAAGTTGTTAAGTGCAAATTTTCCATCCATGTCTCAAAAGACTGATTCAATAGGTGTGGGATGAGGTCCCTAAACTTGCATTTTTAAGAAACTTCAAATGATCCTCTGGAGAAGGGAAAGGCTACCCACTCCAGTGTTCTGGCCTGGAGAATTCTGGACATGACTTTCGCTTTCACTTTTTTACTTTCAAATGATGCTAATGAAGGTCCATGAAGGACTATGGACCATTTTTAAAGAAAGACTGGAATAAACTTTGGTTTTCCAAACTCTCCTCACTGCTCTGTACTACCTTTGTTTAAAATCCAGATGTTTTCTTTTTAAAAAACAAAACCAAAACAGATACTGGTATTCACTCTTTGATATTTTAATTCATAAAGAGGCTTCTTTCTCCTTTTCTGTGCATTATGCATTCCCTCCCCACTGGTCTATTAGATTTAAAATTTATGACACCGCTGTATTATGCAGAACAAAAGGAATAGACCAATAGATGCTCTGTTAAAAAAAAAAAAAAGTTAAACTTTCTTTTTAATGCTTAATGTTATGGTAAATACATCTCCTCCATTTTTCTGGATTTAATGTAATCAGTCCCTGCTAGAGAAATATTCCTGGTCCTTCCCATAACTCCTAAGTCAGTCCTCCTAACAAGGCAGTAAAGTACCTGCCTAATAGGTGACTTGGGGTTATGTGTCTCAGAGGATGATGCTATATGAAAATCCATGTGGGGAATTCACTTGTGGTCCAGTGGTTAGCACACTTCTGCTGCAGGGGGCATGAAGTCGACCCCTGTTCAGTGAACTAAGACCCCACATGCTACGTGGTGTGGCCAAACATCCGTATATAATGTGGAGTTAGTCCCCGCTCCTTGCTCATTCCCAGTGTGAAGCAGACATTTGGGTAAATGCAGCTGATGTGTAGATTCAGTTTTCTCTTAGATGCCAGGACTGGCCTAGGAGCTGGAGAAGAAAAAGTGCTTGCAAGTCCAGCTGGTCCTCATACTTAGTCATATTCTCCTAATAACTTTATAAGCAATGAGGGTAATATATTTTTTAAATCCGCTTATCTGTCTCCTGTTTGATTTCTCAATGTTTTTGAACTCGGATGGGGAAAAGGGACTACTGTTTATAGATCCTTATCTCTTAGGCCCAGTGCTTGGCCGACTGAAGCACGCTAATATATTTTGCATGTTCCTCTTTATCTTTTCCATAAGTCAGTTTCTATCCATTTACATGGTCATGTAAACTTGTTTATCATACCAAAATGTCCACTAATGAACAAAAGTATAGATTATTTGAAGTCAATGTAAAAGAGCAGTTTGCCATTCTAACACATGCCAGAAAAAAGGCTCTAAACTATTGAGTACCTACCTGTGAATGATTTTGAAATAGCACTAAGCAGTTTAAACCAAGGTACCAAACACAGAGTAATGAATTTATGGCAATCTAAGAGAAATAGAAACACACGCAGAGTTATTTTATATTTGTGTTATGCTTATAAAGCCAAGGCCCTCATGATCAGACTGGCGCTTGTGACTTTTAAAAAGAAAGCACAGCGATCCCTGGAGACATTTCAATTTCATTCATATTTTTGAAGACATTTAAAGGGGTTTCTTATATATGGCCTATAACAGCTTTTCTTAACTATCCTGTCCTCTCCCTTCCTCTAGAATTCCTGTCTCACAGAAGCCTTCCTGTCTCCTCGCCCAGAAGTTTCTCTTTGATACCATCCTATCCCGGTCATCTTATCCTGTGAACTCCCCTTCTCTTTTCCACTGTCTTTTCAAAAATGCCTCTGGTCCATCACGCTACCCTGGAACACAGTGACCCTAGGAGTGTGTGTTTCATCCTTTTTCCAAATTGCTTGTGGATTTTGTTCTTTGTCCACTTGGAGTACAGAGAAGGGAGATGGAAGTTAAGAAGGCAATGCCAGATAATTATTTTCAGACAGTGTTGGTGGGAGGATGGTGGCAAGGTTGAGAGAAAATTGTGAGCTTCTACATGTCAGTGATATTCTTGCTTCATCACTTTTGTTCCTAGGAAAATCATTAGATCTAAATGCACTGTAACATCAGCATAGCCTCTCATCTTCACAGAAAAGCATTTATGAGTTAACATTTGAATTCAAAGGGTTCACTTTTATGAAGTATGCAATATTTCGCTGGGCTCCTGAATAAATACCTATTGCTAAAGCAGCAGACTTTGGGAGAAGGAGGGGGCAGGAGAGGACTCATTCACTGGATGCGGTAGATCCTGCTCAAGCAATGCACTGGCCTGGTGCAGAAAATAGATTCGGACCAATGTTTCTCAGATTGCCTGTGGATCATTTTGAAGAACCAGGTCCCTCCCTCCTCACACACGTGCACGCGCACACACACACACTCTCTGTAATAGCACGTGTGGACGGCAGGGTTACTTGCATTTCCATCCTCACACTTTCTGACACTGCTGCACTTTGAAAAGAACGTCAAGAAAAATGTTTCCTTTGAAAGTTCCCCTTCCTGGATACCTTTCCCCTCTGCTCTGTACCAGCAAGTTTAGGGCCAGAAGAGATTCCTCCAGGGTTTTAAGGACATCAATCAGGTTCACAGTTGGAGGCAAAACACTTTCCTCAGGGAGCATTTCTTAGCATAAAGCAGACTACTTGGTTAGCCTGTGTCTGTCTTAAAAGGAGAAGAACCAGAATTCACTTTTCTATTCCTGCTCAGTTTTATTCTTCTTTTCTCTTTTTTAAGCTATTTTCCTTCTTCTGCTCTGGGCTACTGGGCTGTGGAAGTCCAGAAAAAGAGTCATGTCTGGCTTGCCCAGACTCTGGAACAGTAACCACAGCTTAAGTGCTGCCTCCTCCTCCTTCTCCTAGGTCACAAGGATCTAAATCTTTCCTGAAACCCACAAGGGGAAAATAATCATATAAAAGGAAGATGGTTCTTAATTTCTAGGAAATCTATCGGCTGACTCTCCTACCTGTTTATTTCAGGCACGAACCCATATTCATGCACATAGGCACTTCAGATACAGAGCCTCCCTTGTCGGAAGCAAAATTAGCAGCAAGGGGTGGATCCAGGTGGTTGCACTATCTATTTTCCTAATGTTAAGGTGAAAATATCATGAACATGACTAGGCATTTGTGTGGAAGAGCGGTCTGGGTAACCTGAAGAATTGCTGGACTAACAAGATGATTTTTTAAACTTAAATGATGATTATCATTCAGCCATGTTATTTGTTCAGGTTACTAATGATAACCAGGAGGTCAAAATAGGAGCTTATCCCTTGCTGAGGTTATTAGTTTTAATAAATCACAATAGGGCTTAGTGACTCTTATCTGAGTATGATTTACAAAATTAACATTTGTCTTAAAATTTGGAAAATGAGGCTGTCCACACTTATTAGGACTGTAAATGAGTTCTGGTGATTATCTATCTCTGGTGTATTTGGAGGGGAGCTTCAGGAAAGTCTTTTCTAATACCTTTGGTGCCTCAGCTCCTGGGGCTTCCTATCTTCAATTTCGTCTAAAAATACCCTGCTGGCAGGACAAAGTGCTATGGGGGTCACCTGCTTCCTGGTGTTCATCATTCTGTGTGGGTTTGGCTTGAATTTTAACAAGATCTGTTATTTACATCCCATGTGTGTTCTGCGGCAAATAGATTCCACTCAAGGATGCTCCTTTATCTTGCTAAACAAGGTAGTATGTGAGAATGCAATTTGAAGAAGCCAAAGAGTATATCTTTCTCAGCTTGGGCAGAAATGCGGTGATGGTGGTGGTGTGAGGACGCCTCCAGGAGTGGCATCAATTGGAGCAATATGAGGCTGGCAGTGCTGTGCAGCATTGGAGAAGAGAGTTAAAGGAAACAGAGAGAACAGCCAGAGTCAGGGTGCAAAAAAATAGGGAAAGGGGAACCTTCCCTTCTACTTCCTATCAAAGCCTCAGTGAAGTCTACTGTGACTCTGAGTTTATAGAACTGGATTCGGACATTTCGGGGAGGAAGGATTTGAGAGTGAGGTTGCAGCAAAATGCTGAGAACAGCCTCTGGGCAGGAATGGGTCAAATCACAGGTTGCCTGAGGGAACCTGGATGTAATCTGTGTGCACCTGCATGAAGATATTTGTCTGTCTGTCTGTCCTTTTTTATCTGTCTATATATCTATCTCAAGAATTAAAAACATAAAAGTGAATAGAATAACATTTTCCTGCTATTTGCATGGATTTCAAAAATAAAGATCTTAGAGCAGTGAATACTAATTCATCACCCCCTGATTTATTTGTAATGAAAGAGCCAGTTCAATTTCTGTTTTAATGTATGAAACGGGTCTCCAGCACTAAGCAATCTATGTCATTCAACCAAACACATTTACTGCTTCTGTGAGGTGTTTCTTATTCTTCACTGCATCCCTTCCTTTGTTTCATTGATAGACTCTGCTGCTTTCCCTGCCTAACCGTTTCACCTTCATCAGCACGTCACCATCAACGGTGTCATTTTCCAGAGCAATAACAAAAGCTCTGTTTGAGTTACAGGTACTTCACAGGTTTAAATTTCAAAGGTTTGTGCATAAATAAATTGTTTTACCTTGTGGTTGCATTTTCCCCATTGAAACTGTATTATAAACTATGTATCAGACTTCATAAATCTGTGGCCTAGAAACCCTTAAAACATATTCTTTTTATGCAGTGAGATGGATTTTTTGTTTCTTCTCCAGAGTTTGGCATCTGTTTAGCTAGGTCAACTGAAATGGGCCTTTGGTAATATAGCTCAAGGCAGGAAGGAGACCCTATTTAATGACAGAATTTGGGTTAGCGCAAAGGAAAGGTACGTCTGGGCAGCTGGACACTCCCATCTTAGGTGTTCCACCCTGAGGTTAGAGTAAACCTAGGGAGGCCTTTCTTCAGCCCTCCCCACCATTCCCTATTCACAGCCTGGCTTCCGACTGGGTGTCAAGCAGGCAGAGTGCTGGCGGGCAGGGCAGCAATGGGATTAAACAAATAATGAGCCATGAGGTTGGAAAAGAAGAGAGAAGACCAAAGAGGGAATTTTCCCTGATACCTGGTTGTAGATGGTCACATGGGGCACCCCTACTGGAGAAATGGCACTCTAGCCCATTAGGTCAGGAATGGTCTCAGAAGGATAAACAGAAAAGAGAGACAAGCATGGGTAATAGGAATAGGAGGAATTTTTAGCAGTATCTGGAATTATGTAACTTACAATAAATGATCTCTGGGAACATTTCTGCTTGGTACACTGTGTAAGACTCCTAGACCAGCCTTTATAAGAAATGTACAGAAAATGGTTTTGTTCTTCTCCAGTACACCCAAAGTCAGCTTTGACTGTGACCCCATGTAGACATTTGTTAGGTGAAAACCCAGGATTTATCAGAATTACAAAGACTAAAATTGCCTGAATTGTATCTACAAGAATTTACTTTATGTCTGCTTTAAGGAAATAAAAATGAGCAAATTCGATTATAAATTATAACCTTATAACTAGAGCTTAGGATATATCACTTCAAACATTTATTGAAATTCCTGATATTGATACTGTTATTCCAAACTTTTTAAGGCCCCAAGATGTGAATATTTGTAGATACAATTCGAGGTAAACCAATCTATAATTTCTATCAAAAGGAGAGGGGCTGACAAAATATATATATATATTTAGTGCTGGGGCTTCTTTGGAAGCCTAGATGTATTGAGTGTAGAAACACTCTTTACAAAAATTAATTCGTTAATTACTTTCTGGCTGTGCTGAGTCTTCGCTGCTGCACGGGCTTTTCTCCAGCTGCGGAAAGCAGGGCAACTCTCGGCTGCACTGCTCAGGCTTAGTGTGGTGGCTCCTCGTGTTGGCTGAACACGGGCTCTAGGGCACCCGGGCTTTAGTGGCTGCTGTGCACGGGCTCAGGAGTTGTAGTTCCCAGGCTCAGAGCACAGGCCAAGTAGTTGTGCATGGGTTTTGTCGCTCTGTGGCAAGTGGGATCTTCCTGGACCGTGGATTGAACCCGTGTCTCTTGCATTTCCAGGCAGGTTCTTGACCACTGAGTCACCAGGGAAGTCCTAGAAACAGGTTTTTTTGAGGTGAAGGGAGAAGCTGAGGGAAAAACAACATAGGAAGGTTTTAAGGATTGGGGGCGGGAGGATAAGGGGACGACAGAGAATGAGATGGCTGGATGGCATCACCGACTCGATGGACATGAGTTTGAGTGAACTCCGGGAGTTGGTGATGGACAGGGAGGCCTGGCGTGCTGTGATTCATGGGGTCGTAGAGAGTCGGACACGACTGAGCAACTGAACTGAACTGAACTGAAGTTATTTTTCAGTGGTTTAGAAGAGCAGCAGCAGCAGCAGAAGTAAGCAAAATATTACTACTAAATTCGGTTAGTAGTTTTTGCTAATGGAACCCCAATCTAGAGTGTTCTTACCATGGAATACTCTCAAGTAATGACCCCAGCTTGTGTTCCTGAGCAAGGTGGGAATGACAGAAGAAACCTATAAGAATAGCTGGAAAATCAACTTGGTGCAGGCCCACCTCTAAGGATCAATAATACCACTTTTATCACCATCTCTTAATTTAGTAAACACTATCTATGGATGCTAGGAAATGCACTAGGACACAGTATGAATGAATCAGTTGACTTTTAAAATTAATTTTTATTGGTATATTGTTGATTTACAGTGTTGAGTTAGTTTCTGCTGTATGACAAAGTGAATCAGCTATCAGTTCAGTTCAGTTGCTCAGTTGTGTCCGACTCTTTGAGACCTCATGAACCACAGCACTCCAGGCCTCCCTATCCATCACCAACTTCTGGAGTTTACCCAAACTCATGTCCATTGAGTCGGTGATGCCATCTAACCATCTCATCCTCTGTCATCCCCTTCTCCTGCCTTCAATCTTTCCTAACATCAGCTATACATATACATATATTGATTCTCTTTAAAATTCTTTTCCTATGTAAGTCATTACAGAGTATGGAGTAGGGTTGCCTGTGCTGTACAGTAGGTCCTTATTAGTTATCTGTTTTATATACAGTGAAAGTCACTCAGTCGTGTCTGACTCTTTGTGACCCAATGGACTCTACAGTCCATGGAATTCTCCAGGCCAGAATACTGGAGTAGGTAGCCTTTCCCTTCTCCAGGGGATCTTCCCAACCCAGAGACTGAAGCCAGCTCTCCCACATTGCAAGTGGATTCTTAACCAGCTGAGCCACCAGAGAACCCCAAGAATATTGGAGTGGATAGCATATCCCTTCTTCAGTGGATCTTCAAGATCCAGGAATCAAACTGGGGTCTCCTGCATTGCAGGAGGATTCTTTGCCAGCTGAGTTACCAGGGAAGTCCTGGTATATATAGTAGTATGTGTATGTCAATTTCAATCTCCCAATTTATACTCCCCTCACTTTCCCCCTGGTTATAAGTTTGGTTTCTACATCTATGACTCTATTTCTGCTTTATAAATAAGTTCATTTGTACCATTTATTTTTTAAGATTCCACATATAATTTGTATCATACAATATTTGTCTTTCTCTGTCTGACTTCATTCAGTATGATTTGCATATATGCTTAAATAGCTAACTCTGGGTGGAGAAAACTTGGCTGTGGGGAATTTGATCATGTCATCCAGTCCTGGTCATAAGCATGTTACTGAGATGATTTTTAATATAAGCCTTGTTAAAAATATGGGCAAAGTCCTGGTAAGATCTTAAAGGGTCCACAGTCTTTTTCTTTCTATGCAAACAAGATTAAGTCTGGGAGAAATTTTATGTTGGCACAGTAAATAGAGAAAAAAATGTGTACTCATTAAGTTCCTAATCTAATTGAAAGGACACCTGCAGGTTTTATTGATTAGGTATCTTAGCAATAACTCTGTTGCTTTAATTAGTTCTCTTATAATTACATGGAGATTAATTTTCACTGTGAGTATCAAATCACAGATATCAAATAAAATTATTTATTGAGTGTTTACTTAGTGTGAATCATTGTGAAATGAGAATTGGAAAATCTAATGAGGTCATCACAATTGCCTTCCATTTAAGAATAATGTTATTTGTCTTCTCCAATATTTCTCCTAGGACCTTGTGTGATATAATTTTGACTGTCTTATCCTAAATCACAAATTTTGCCAGAGAACTTATTGCTTTTACAGATGAGCAGCCTGATTCTTTTTTCACCCACTTGGAAAATCCTCTTGCTCTTAACTGCAAAACCCTCCATTTTATTGTAAGCCTGGCTAGCACTGTTGTTGTTTAGTCACTAAGTCATGTCTGACCCTTTGAGACTCCATGGGCTGCAGCATGCCAGACTTCTCCATCCTTCACTATCTCCCAGAGTTAGCTCAGAATCATGTGCAATGAGTCCATGATGCTATTTAGCCATCTCATCCTCTGTTGCCCTCTTGTTTGCCTTCAGTCTTTGCCAGCATAAGGGACTTTTCCAGTGAGTAGACTCTTCACACAAAGTGGCCAAAGTATTGGAGCTTCAGCTTCAGGATCAGTCCTTACAATGAATAGTCAGGGTTGATTTCCTTTAGGATTGACTGGTTTGATCTCCTTGCAGTCCAAGGGACTCTTAAGAGTCTTCTCCTACACCACAGTTTGAAGGCATCAGTTCCTTAACAGAGTTACCATTGACTGCATATGTTTGAGACTACCCCAGTTCAGTTCAGTCGCTCAGTCGTGTCTGACTCTCCGCGACCCCATGAATCACAGCATGCCAGGCCTCCCTGTCCATCACCAACTCCCGGAGTCCACTCAAACTCATGTCCACAGAGTCAGTGATGCCATCCAGCCATCTCATTCTCGGTCGTCCCCTTCTCCTCCCACCCCCAACCTTTCCCAGCATCAGAGTCTTTTCCAGTGAGTCAACTCGTCGCATGAGGTGACCAAAGTATTGCAGTTTCAGCTTGAGCATCAGTCCTTCCAATGAACACCCAGGGCTGATCTCCTTTAGAATGGACTGGTTGGATCTCCTTGCAGTCCAAGGGACTCTCAAGAGTCTTCTCCAGCACCACAGTTCAAAAGCATCAATTCTTCGGCAATCAGTTTTCTTCACAGTCCAACTCTCACATCCATACATGACCACGGGAAAAACCATAGCCTTGACTAGAAAGACCTTTGTTGGCAAAGTGATGTCTCTGCTTTTCAATATACTATCAAGGTTGGTCATAACTTTCCTTCCAAGGAGTAAGCGTCTTTTAATTTCATGGCTGCAATCAGCATCTGCAGTGATTTTGGAGCCCCAAAAAATAAAGTCTGACACTGTTTCCACTGTTTTTCCATCTATGTCCCATGAAGTGATGGGACCAGATGCCATGATCTTTGTTTTCTGAATGTTGAGCTTCAAGCCAACCTTTTCACTCTCCTCTTTCACTTTCATCAAGAAAACTACCCCAGGGCACCTGAAAAGAGGAGTGCATGAAATGAGGAATGCAGGAGCTGCATTCGTGTGAGATCATTCAATCTTGGGACTGTCTTCTATAGTGCTGCTAAGCCATCTGTCTCATTACTCTGTTCCTAAAGTTCACTGAGTCTTGACAGCTGTCAGGCAAGACTTGATAGAGCAACAATACAATTAATACGCTTGTAAAGAGACTGGGACAAAGATGCCGTGTGCTTCCTAGTACATGAGCACACTTGTCTTCACCAAGCACTTATTAACTATTCTGATTGGAGAGTGATCCATAATGTGATAGAATACGAAGGCCCTGAGATAAGACGTGGATGAGTTTTATCTGACTTGTCCAGTTGTGTTAATGAATTTCTTAGAGCTCACCTTTTCTGGTGGAGCTTGACATCACACTTACTGGCACAGTCAGGGTCTGCAGTGACAAGTTCACCTGGATTGGTACTCCTTCCTTTCAGGATCATTATTCCAGTCTGTGGTTATATACATTGCGTGAGTTTTTGGATGAATACTTACCTTCCCTCTACTGTTAACCCTGCGAGACAAACTCAACTTTGAATCCATAGTATGTAGCAGTGCCTGGTGTATAACGCATCCAATGAACATTGGTTGAAAGAATGAATGCATTAATACATAAAAGAACAAAGAGGTGATAGAGTCACATTTCAGGATGTGGTTAAGAAGAACTAGTTGGTAAAGGATGGGGAAGTCAGGAAGCAATGTACACATGCAGTAAGACAGAAATATTTCATGTGGAATAGTAAACAGTCCACACTTGTAGGACCCCTTGTGCCTAGTCTTCCAAGCTGAGTGGGGGTGACCTCACAATAAAAGTGCTATCGAGGCTACCTTGCCTGTCCTCCTCTGACAATGGGGAGCATTCATGGAAGACCTTGCTGAAAAGGTCATGAGATCAGGAAAAAGGAGAAGAGTTCACAGATTAGTGATAGAGAGGACTTGAGAAGGCCACCTTGTGTAGCCCCCAGCCTTCACACAGGGATATCCATAGATGTGGCATCCATAGGAATTTGGGGACTGTTGGAGTTCAAAGTCATGGTTATCTCCAAAAAATTATTTGAGTCTGTTTCAAAAACAACAGTTTAGACTTTTCCCAGTATACAATTAGTCAGAACCCTGTTAGTCTAGAGACGGATTATCCAAACTTCTTGAATCTTCTTAGAAAGTGACTGAGAGTGGAGCAAGTCGCCACGACTCTCCGTATGGGGGACTTTCTTACTGCTGTGATGCATTGCTAAGAGGAGGTCACACATGGGAAGAGGTGTAGAGCCATGCAATGTGCCTCAGATTCTCTCTTGAATCAGCCACAGTAGCAACACCAGAAAACAGAAAATCCAACTTTCATTGCCTCAGTGAAGTTAAATTTACATGTACAGTGCAGAGTGTGACTTGACTTGGTTGTTTCAGCACTGTGGTGTCAGGAAGTTCTCTGGAGGAGCACCCGTCAGCAATGTTGGTTTTGCAGGATGGGCTCAGTGCTGCCCAGACACCTTCACCCCTGCCCTGCCCCACTCCATGAAAGGACACATGTGTCGGGAGGGCACTCGTGCTTCTCCTCCTGACCAGATACTAAACAGAAAGAGCGTGTCCCGAAGGGAGCAGAACAGGGTGAAGACTGCTGACAGCACCACAACATGGCAGCTACGGTGAGGAATTGAAACCCCTTCTAATCAGGACTGTCAAAAGTCCTGGGAGGATCTGGGGATCTCGTTTTCCTTTAGGGGCTTCCCTGGTAGCTCAGACAGTAAAGAACCTGCCTGCAGTATGGGAGACCCTGGTTCAATCCTTGAGTCAGGAAGATCCCCTGGAGAAGGGAATGACAATGCACACCAGTATTCTTACCTGGAGAATTTCATGGACAGAAGAACTTGGCTGGCTATAGTCCATAAGGTGGCAAAGAGTCGGACATGACTTAACACACTGTTTCCATTTTAACCCCAAGGCAACGCAGACACTGGAGGCTGTCTCCAAAGAACATGGGGATCAGAGTGGCTCAGAGGGTCTGTCTCAGGGGTCATGGCTGTGAGTGATCAGAGGGCAACCCTGAGGTCAGGTCTTCCTGCTCCTTTCTGGTAGAACTATAGGTCATACCCAGGAAGCAGCCGCTCAGTGAATCCTGATGCCAGGTGAACAGAAATGTGGTAGAAGATCAACTGATGACATGTTCCTGAGGGACGGTGAGATGTGTCATAGCCACAGCTGATTAGGGACAGTCTTCCCTGAGGGGCCACGCTGGGCTCATTACCTACAATCGCAGCGGGCTGTAGGAGTAGGAGGGGAGGCAGAGCAGGTGATAGGACAGACCAGCCTGTTGATGTGGAAAGGAGGAAGGCCTGGAGGGTGTCTCCTAGTGGGGACAATGTCTTTCTGTCACTGCCTGGAATGAGAAGAGAATTAATTAATGGTTTTTAATCAATAGTGAAAGTTAGCATTTTTGCTTAAAACAGTCTAAGGAAGACTCTTTCTACACCCACCCCCTTACCAGGCTATGATGTGATGAGTACCAGGTAAACAGAAAGCAATGAAAGTGGCCGCTCCTCTGTAGAAGGGCTTTCATTCAGTCCTGTACCTGAGTCTGCTTATGCCAGGTATGCTGCTGAGAATGTACTGCCTTCTCATCTCTGCCTTTCAGCTGTGGCTTGAGACTCCTGCCTGGACTCTTGTAGACCGGTGCTTCCTGAGCTTTAATGTACCTATACATCACCTGGGAAATGTTTAAATATAGACTCAGATTATTCAGCAGATCTGTAATAGAACCCAGGAGCCTGCAATTCCAATAAGCACCCGGGACGACACTTTGAGTAACAAAGATTGTGGACCAGTGGTTTCCAAACTCTGTTGCACATTGAAGTCACTGAGGTCTCTTGTTGGAGGCCTGATTTAGGTCTGAAGTGAGGCCCGACATTCAACATGTCTATCACATTTCCAGGGGATGCCCCTACTCTAGCTCTGTGGGCCACATGAAGCAGCCAAGTCTTGATGGTTGGCTCTCAAATTTTAGTGCACCTAAAAATCACCCCAGGAGCTCATAAAAATGCAGATTCTTGAGTTGCACTCCCAGAGACTCTAATACACTCTTTCTAGGAGACTCTGGAAATGCAAAACTTGAGACTTTTTATTGCTATGAAATATTCTGTGAAAGTTATAATTAAGGGAGAAAAAATACACATTGGATTTTTTTTCAAAATCTTTTTCTTCTGTATTTTGACAGTTTTTGCATGCCTGTACTTTTTAACATTTTTATTAGATCCTAGAGTAAGTCTGCCACTCACATAAGCAAGGAGAAGTTGTCAGAGGATGAGATTCATCGTTGTCGATCTTCTTGGGATCAAATACAGGATAAAGGACACTATAGCAGGGACAAGTCGTAACCAAGTGGTAGGTTTCTTTGAAAAAGTCTTAGTGAAGTAACTGAGTTCTGAACCTTTCAAGTCATAGTTGTAAAAGGAGGGCCTATGAATTATTTGGGGATATGCCAATAAATGGATCTTCTGGATCTCTGGCTAAGAATTCCCCCACATAGCAGATCTAGACTGTGGTATAGGAATTTGCATTTATACTATTTATTTGATTCTTGTGCACACTCTTGAGAAACACTGCCAGAGAAAGCTCATTGTGTGACATGGTTCTGCTCTGTTCAGTTCTTTTCTTGTTGTTAACACTCTGTTCACAAGTAATGTAGTGATTTTCAAACGGCTCTTGAGAGGCTTATGGATCTGTATATGTGTCTCTGGAGCCACCCCCCAGAAGCCGGCCAGAGCCTAGAGGCCCTAGTTCTCTATACCTTGATTCCACATCAGAATATATATCCATTCATAAAGGGGCAGCACATAAGAATTCATTTGAAAAAAGAGTGCACTGTTAACAGCAAAGCAGAATGCCATTGTGAGCAGTAACACTATTTGAAAGCCACTGGACCGTGTGGGTTCTTTCTAAGCTCTGAGTCAGGCTGCCTTGTCTTGCAAGCCTGCTTAAGCTAGGTTCTGTACAAGCCTTACCTGCATGCCAGGTCCTCTGGTGCCACTACCAGTCCAAGCAGGGAGCTTTGCAGCTGCCTCAGCACCATCCCCTGGGGGAGACTGGATTCCTCGTGCTGCCTACAATGATGCCTGGGCCCTGTGGTCACCAGCAGGAGGCTGTTGTCTCTACCGATGGGCTTAAGTGTGTGCCCCGTTTCCTGGGGAGAGGCAGTGAGGCTTAAGGAAGAGAGGAAAGACTTTGAAGTCAGACAGAGTTAGAGTCTAGCCTGCACTCTGCCATTTCTTACCTCTTTGATCTTGAGCAAACTGTCTCACGTCTCAAGGTCTGCTTTTCAAGTGTGAGCATAGGAGTATTCACCTTTCAGGATTGTTATGAGGATCCAATTAAATATGTAAAGAGCCTGATATTCAAAGCTGCTCAGTGAGGGGAAACTTCTTTTTAATCACAGCTTAAGGTTTGTGCTGCCAGAGTATTTGTGTTGCTGGATGTAACATCACTAGGCATTCCAGACTTTACAGGGGTTCATATTTAGTTTCAGATCATAATTTGAAGTTATTTGGAGGTAAAAGATATTTTGTGTGATGGTGCTCAGTTAAGTGTAAAATATTTGACAAATGTCTCACCATAAAAGATCTTGAGGGAAAAAATTGGCTGGGATTTGAGCAAATAATAGAGAAGTTTAGGGGAATCAGACAGCAAATAGGAAGCTTATTGTCTTTCCTAGATTTGTAAAAACATTTCGCCAAATTAGCATCAATTCTTACCCTCATTATAAAATGCCAATAATACCGCATTTCAGTTTGAATTTCCTGCTTTAGCTCCTTATAAGGAATTTTGCAGTAACATTAGACTTTCAGATTTCAATTGCAAGGTGACCTACTTACTATTATCATCATTATCTACGTTTTATTGAATGCTTAGATCTCCAGGTATTGTTAATCATTTTACACACTAATTTCATTTCAACACCAGTGACCGTCTGTACGTGGCAGTATTGCCATTCTCATTTTACAGGGTGGACACTGCAACCCAGTGGTAAAGAACTTGCCCAGGATAACAAACCTAGCCAGTAGCAAGTGGCACTAGAGCCCTGGTTGTCAGCCTTAAGTCCATATTGCAAATTAGCTTTAAAAACACAGAGCCACTTGGTTACTTTCAGTCAAGACTTAATCAGAAGAGGGAAAACAGTGCTTCAGCAATAGCCTGTCTGTGATTCTTTTCCCTCTAGTTCATCTGTCCTCCCAGCGAGCAACAATGCCACTCTCAATGTTTAGGCACTTGAAAAATGAAAAAAAAGCAAAATTATTGTTAATTGATTCGGAAGCAGGGGAATGAATGCTTATATATTTCCAAGATTGAGATAATTTCCCTCAAGATAAACACATTAGTCATAATTATCAAGTGCATTCACCAAGTAGATGACGTATGTCATTGTGTGTGACATTCATGCCACCCTATGAGACGTCATCACCCCCATGGGAACTGGGGCATAGCAATTTTGAGTTACTTTAGTATAGTCACTTTGTTAGTAAGTGGTGGAGACACTAACACCTGTTGGATCTAGCCCTTTTGGACCTGATTCTGAAGTGTGTGGGCTTAACCTCTATACCTCACTGTCTTCAGTTTCTGCTGATTTTTGTTGAGCAAGCCTCTTCTGTGGAGAAATCTCATAAATCTTCAAAGATGTGTGATTAGGTCTTCATAGGGTGGGTGGTTTATCAGTCTGCTTTTGTATCTTCCTGATAAGTGTCAGGTGATTTACAAGACCATTTCTGAGAGGCATGAGATAAATAGGGAACCTAGCAGGTGACTTGAGTTCCTCTGGATGGAAGCAAACCAGGCTATGATCCGTGCCATCTTGTTTACTTTTCATTCTGAACATTCATCAGCTGAAGGACAGTAATCTTGCCTTATAGGATACAGATGTTAGTATCTGTCTCTGTACTCCTTGAATTTATATTGTCCTGGTTAAAAGACACAAGGCAACAAAGGAGGAATGAATAAGTGGGCCTTTTTATAGCATCAAAACATATATACAAACAGTTTGATCTTTATGTCATCTTCATAGTGTTAATTAGTAAAGTTTACTAAGGTTTTCTGTTGCTGAAGCTGAAGCTTGGACTGCAGCCCACTAGGGTCCTCTGTCCATGGAATTTTCCAGGCAACAATACTGCAGGGGTTTTCCATTTCCTTTCCAGGGGATCTTCCCAACCCAGGGATCGAACCCGGGTCTCCTGAACTGCAGACAGATTCTTTACCAACTGAGATACCAGGGAAGCCCACTTGAATGATAGTTATAACTATCTGTGAAAAAGATTTAAACCTCTCTTGAAAGTTGTATGTTTTTAAAGTGTAGTCTTATGAAAACATTCTCAGGTGAACTTAACTGTGTGATAGAGATGTGGTCTTCTTTTACTTACATTTGAATCATTTAAAAATGATATTAGACTAGTCAAACAGAAGATGTCCTTATACAATAGGAAAGCATCTGGAGGAAGATGAAGAAAATAGATTGGTAGATGAAATCCTAAACATTGTGAAGGATCTCTTCAATCCTTCTAACTATTGGTAGATGAAATCCTAAACATTGTGAAGGATCTCTTCAGTCCTTCTAACTGGGCCATGTTTGACAGTGAAGTATTAGTCACTCAAATTGTGTCAACTCCTTGCAACCCCATGGGGTTGTAACCAGACTTCTCTGTCCATGGAATTCTCCAGGCAAGAATACTGGAGTGGGTTTCCATTCTCTTCTCAGGAGATCTTCCTGACCCAGGGATTGAACCTGAGTCTCCCACATCGCAGGCAGATTCTTTACTGTCTGTGTTACCTTAGGTCACTATTGTAGTGACTGCATTAACATTAAAAAGAGCTTTGCTAAAATATTTCTGAAAATTTATTAATAACTGTAACACAATTAGTAACATTTTAAAAGTTACATAAAATAAATTATGTGAGGGTTCTCATGTGTTACTGCAGTGAAGTTTGATAATACTTATCAGGACCAGAATGAAAATATAGATTTCTACTGCCTTCAGTGATTTTTGAAGCAAGTTGTGTAAATAATAATTTTAAAAATTTATTTCTCTTCAAGTCAAACTGGCTAACATAAACCTGATTCAGAATAGCTTTTGGTTTTCTGTAGCTCATGTGGAATGAATATTCTCTAATTGGAACTTGGCATTTGAACCAGTTGGTAACAAGCAACTATTTCACAATGTTGTAAGTTAAGATCAGGCAGCAGGTGATCCTGGTTATTCTGAAAGGGTATCAAATCTATCAAAGTATATTTACTGTGCATCAACTATAGGTATAAATATAGTTTTAATTGTATACAGTTTGCTGCCCCCATACTCACCTTCCCATTGATTTGATAGCTATATTTAAACTTTCTGTAGGATCAGTGCTTAGACTGTCAGCAGACCTAACCCATCACCTGTCTGGATACATTCATCTTCCTACCAGCATAAGTGCAGTGCTCTTTTAAAACCGAGTTGAGGCTTTTCATGGTTATGCATAGTTTCTGACCAGAAACTATAGAGTATCCATTGGCTCCGTTCTTTCCTGGTAGTTGCATTCTAAAGCAGCTCCAAACTTCTATTTGTGTGTTCTGCTGATTCCCAGACCTTGATCATGGTTTACTTATAGTTTCTGACTCCTGTTAGTTCTGAGTTGCAGTTTCTTTGTTTTGTCCATACTTCTTCCCATATCGTGATTCATAGAATTTGATCATTAATTTTTGATATCTGTCAAAACCTTGGCCAACTAAATGTAACCTCATACCAAGAGTTAACAACTGGAAGCTATGATTTATTGAGGGTTTATTATGTGCCAAGTTGTATACCAGGAAATTACACATTCAGTTCAGTTCAGTCACTCAGTCATGTCCGACTCTTTGCGACCCCATGAATTGCAGCACACCAGGCCTCCCTGTCCATCACCAACTCCCGGAGTCCACCCAAACCCATGTCCATTGAGTAGGTGATGCCATCCAACCATCTCATCCTCTGGCGTCCCCTTCTCCTCCTGCCCTCAATCTTTCCCAGCATCGGGGTAATTTTCAAATGAGTCAGCTTTCTGCATCAGGGGGCCAAAGTATTGAAGTTTCAGCTTCAACATCAGTCCCTCCAATGAACACCCAGGACTGACTGATCGTTAGGATGGACTGGTTGGATCTCCTTGCAGTCCAAGGGACTCTCAAGAGTCTTCTCCAATGCCACAGTTCAGAAGCATCAGTTCTTTGGTGCTCAGCTTTCTTTATAGTCCAACTCTCCTATCCATACATGATCACTGGAAAAACCATAGCCTTGACTAGACGGACCTTTGTTGACAAAGTAATCTGTCTGCTTTTTAATATGCTGTCAAGGTTGTTCACAACTTTCTTTCCAAGGAGTAAGTGTCTTTTAATTTCATGGCTGAAATCACCATCTGCCATGATTTTGGAGCCCATAAAAATAAAGTCAGCCACTGTTTCCCCATCTATTTCCCATGAAGTGATGGGACCAGATGCCATGATCTTTAGTTTTCTGAATTTTGAGCTTTAAGCCAACTTTTTCACTCTCCTCTTTCACTTTCATCAAGAGGCTCTTTACACATTAAAATTAGTAAAAATGTAATAGTAATTGAAATTATTTTATATTCTACTTAATACACATTAAATATTATTTACTATAAATTATTGGTATTGTTATTAATATTATTACTAATAATTATTAATCTACATGGTAACCTGGGATGTACATATTCTTAAAATTCCAATTTTACAGATAAGAAAGAAACTCAAGAGATGGAGGTGACCAATTACATCACAACAACTATGATCTCAAGACTCTGTCTAAATTTAAAGAGATATGTGCTTAGGGATCAGTTGACTGTTATCCACAACAAAAACAACAGGAGTTCAGGTGAAAGAGAATATTTTGACATTGGTTTTGGAATGTTTTTTAGGAGGTGACAGAATTAAGCTGAGTTCACAATTCACATTAAAAGCTGGATAAGACACAGCCCTCATTAAAGTTTTGCAGGTTTACTCATAAATCCTGCACATTTCTTTTAAAGTTTATTTTTATTACTACATACTTTTGAGTTATTGTGAGTGATATCAGTTTTTCATTGTTTTCTTCTAACTGGTCTTTCTGGTACATAGAAAATCTATTGAATTGGGGGATATTTATTTTCTAATCTTCAAACCTGGTGAGCTCTCTTATTCTACCACTTTTGCATTTTATTTTCTTAGTTGTCCAAGTAGGCAATAATCATCTCATTTTCAAATTAATATGTATTTGGCTCCTCTTTGCCAAATGGATATTTCTTAAATTTCACTACAGTGTCAAATAATACTGTTTATAATTAGCATCCTCATCTTATTCTGGATTTTAATAGAAACATTTTAGAACTTTACTGTTAAATATAACATTGACTACTGGTTTAAGATAAAAGTCCTTCATCAAGTTAAGCAAGCATCCGCCTGGTCATAGGTAACTAGAAGTTTTAAGCAGTAATGGATGTTGATTTAGCCAACTTTGTTTGGGGGGGTGGGCATGCATTGGTTGGGTAAGCTGTGGATAAGAAAAAGTTGTTTGACTTAAAAGTGGAAGAATGGCATGAGCCAAGCAGTGCTGCCATGGAAGTGCACATGCATGCCTAAGTGGCCAAGTTTGGTTGGAGAGGTGAATTTATGCTGATGAAAGATATGAAGCGATTAGAGATGCAGACCTAGAGATTCAGAGTAGAAACTTGGAATTCTAGGCTAAGAACTTGGACTTTTCCCTGTAAAATACATTGTGGAAAGACAGTGAAGAATTTTGGAAAGAGGGATGATATGAACAGTGTGGTCTTTTGTTTTTTGCTTGTTTTTTTTTCTTTTTGTAAGTTAGAGTTCTCATTTTTGTTCAGAATCCAGTGGCTAGGAATCTTGTGTGAGGCTATTTTAAACAATGGTATATAATATAATGGGGACCTGACCAGGCAGCTACCCAATGCCTGACTTCTGGGGAAGAATCTGACCAGGAAACAAATCAGTTAGTTCTATGGGAATGGCAGGTTATCTACCTGGTCTATGGTACCAACGCAGAAATAGAAAGATGGCACCTGCTATATGGAAATGCCAATTTGAGCCATAATAATACATGAAAAGATGATTATAGGAGTAGTTTTAAATTTAAAAAGAGATCAGAGAACCAAGAAAAATAAAATCGAGGTGTAAAAAGTCAGAGATAGAAAAATGAAAGGTGATAACAAATGTGAACTCAAATTTTCTTAAGCTGATGGTACAAAACTGGGATGGTCTTGAACAGAATTAAATACAAGTTAAAATCACTGCAGATGCTGATTGCAGCCATGAAATTAAAAGACGCTTACTCCTTGGAAGGAAAGTTATGACCAACCTAGATAGCATATTAAAAAGCAGAGACATTACTTTGCCAACCAAGGTCCGTCTAGTCAAGGCTATGGTTTTTCCCGTGGTCATGTATGGATGTGAGAGTTGGACTGTGAAGAAAGCTGATCACCGAAGAACTGATGCTTCTGAACCGTGGTGCCGTAGAAGACTCTTGAGAGTCCCTTAGACTGCAAGGAGATCCAACCAGTCCATTCTAAAGGAGATCAATCCTGGGTGTTCATTGGAAGGACTGATGCTACTAAAGCTGAAACTGCAATACTTTGGCCACCTCATGTGATGAGTTGACTCAATGGAAAAGAGTCTGATGCTAGGAGGGATTGGGGGCGGGAGGAGAAGGGGACGACAGAGAATGAGATGGCTGGATGGCATCACCAACTCGATGGACATGAGTTTGAGTGAACTCTGGGAGTTGGTGATGGACAGGGAGGCCTGGCGTGCTGTGATTCATGGGGTCGCAAAGAGTCGGACACGACTGAGCGACTGAACTGAACTGAACTTGGCTTAGGAGAAAGGTGGGGATACATGTCTTCAAAGGGTCTGAATGACAGCAGTAACTCAAATACTGAGAGTCAGGGCACTTTTCAAGGGCCAGGGCCAGCTAAATGAGCAAGAGGCTCGAGGATGCTTTCCTCATTAAGATGGAGACCTGAATATTTTGGACGATGGAGAGCCAACAAAGAAAAATTTTGAGCAAACCAGACATAAGAAATCATTGATAGAAAAAATCTGAAGTGGTGGGAAAGTGGAAGGTTTGGAAACAGAGAGTGGAGTATAAGATCAAGAGGCAGATGTGGAAGTTAATCTAAAAAAGAGGATGGTTATGTAGAGTGCATAGGAACATGTCCAAAGCATGAACATAGGTGTTTTCTGGGAGAGAAAAAAGGAAAATAGCTTGAAAGAAGAAAAGCATGGCAACAACCACAATGTGAAATTTTTCAGAGAATTAATTAGGGGAAAAAGAATTTCTGAACATTAATTAGGAGCAACTGTCTGAATCTGTCACAGGCTGTTGGGCTAGAAGATGAAGTTTACTCAGTGTGTGATCCCTTCTCACTATTTTCTGGGGCATGAGGTGATGATCAAGGGCTGAGGACTGGCAAGAGGAATGAAAGGGAAAGAAGTACAAAGGGGCAAAGAGATCAGGGGTCGTAGTGACCTGACCATCACAGGGTTGACCAAAGCATCAAGCCTAGGTGGAAATTCAACCATAATGTAGTAGATTATTATAGATTTTATTTAATTAGCATTTTTTAATGTGAAATTAGGCTTCCCTGGTGGCTCAGTGGTAAAGAATCTGCCTCCAATGCTAGAGATGCAGATTCGATCCCTGGGTTGGTAAGATCCCCTGAGAAGGGAATGACAACCCTCTCCAGTATTATTGCCTGAGAAATCCCATGGAGAGAGGAACAAGTCGAACATGATTTAGCAACTAAAGAATAACATGTGCAAAGCAACAGGAGAGAAACAGTCATAATGGATAGAATCTTAAACTTTGTAGACCCAATTTAGATACAGCAAAAAGCCTGGTTCTTGAGCTACTTAAACTCAAAGGAGGAGTTTAGTTAATCATGGTTTACCTTTGAACTGACTCTCCCATGGCATTTAGATATATATATATATAATCCCTTCCCAGTAAAGTGAAAGGGAAATTGTGCTAGAAATCAGTAAGTCTAGATCTTTATCCTTACCTCTGCCACAAAGCTGTGTGATTTGGGCAGATTGTATCACCTTTTTGGATCTCAGTTCCCTCATCTGTTAGGTGATGGAGTGAAAGAGATAAGAAGAGGGAAAAGGAGAGACAGACAGACAGGTGATATAAGGATGAATACCATTTTATAAAAATCTAAGAATCTTGTCACAGGGCACTGGGTTGAGCTCCCTGTGCCCATACAGCAGCTTCCCACCGGCTATCTATTAATATTTTACACATGGCAATGTATCTATGTTAATCCTACTCTCTCAGTTTGTCCCACCCTCTCCTTCCCCTTCTACGTTCAAAGTTTTTTCTTTGTGTTTGCATCTCTATCCCTGCCCTGCAAGCAGACTCATCAGTACCATTTTTCTACATTCCGTATGTATGTGTTAATTATGAACTTTGTTTTTCTCTTTCTGACTTAACAAGGACAGATGTATGAATAGATGGCCACTCCATCTCTCTAAGAGGTTGTCAGATAGAACCTCTGTGGAGAGAACCAAGTGCTTTCCTTACGAACAGACTCTCCCTGAAATGGGAATGGAGTTTTTGTTGAATGTGCATAGTTAAAAACTGAGTTTAAATTAAATGTTGGTTTTTTAAAGTTCAAAATTGATACTGCCTTCATCCAGCTTCCTTTAACATTAAAATATTAGATAGCTGTTATACATTTGTCAAAACTAAGAAATTAATCTTATGACAATACTATTAATTACGGACTTCATATTTTGCCAGTATTTTATGTTAATGTCCTTTTTCTGTAGAAAGATTTGCTCCAGGATAACACATGCATTTAATCAGCGTGGCACCTTAGTCTCCTCTAGTATGTGACAGTCTCCCAGTCTTTCTTCATTTTTTATGTATTGAGGATTTTGAAAAGCACTGGTCGGATATGTTGTAGAATGTCTCTTAGGTTGGGTATGTCTTGTGTTTCTCATGATTAGCTTGGGCTTATGTGTTCAGGGGAAACATATCAAGAGGCAAAATGAACTTCTCATTGCCTCATATCATATGCGTGCATGTGTGCTCAGTCATATTTGACTCTTTGTAACCCCATGGGCTATAGACCAACAAGCTCATCTATCCATGGAAGTTTCCAGGCAAGAATACTGGATTGGGTTGCCATTTCCTCCTCCAGGGGATCTTCCCAACTCAGAGATTGAACCCAGGTCTCTTGTGTTTCCTGCATTGGCAAGCGGATTCTTTACTACTGCACTACCTGGGAAGGCCTCATATCATATTTGGTACATATTACCAACATGACTGATCAGCAGTGTGGTTCACCTTGGTTAAGGTGTTATCTGGTGTGTCTTTCCACTTTAAAGTTTCTATTCTTTCCTTTTCTATTTTTACTATTTCCCGTTCATTTTTTACTTTTTTATCATTTTTTCTATTCTTTGAAAGTGAATCTCTCCTGGAGAAGACAGTATCTACATATATTCCTTAGAATTCTTATCTAAGGAAGATTTACACTTCTCCATTTATTTCTTATCTGGTCATTTACTTACATTGGTGTGGACACATGGATATATATTCAATTTATTGGTTTTTAATCCAGTGCTATCATTATTTTGTTGCTCAAATAGTAGTAGTTTTGGACATTGGGAGCTCTGTCAGTTTGGTTCCTGTGTCCTTTTTAAGAAAAAATGGAGTATAATTGCTTTATAATGTTGTGTTATTTTCTGCTATACAACAAAGTAAATCAGCTATATGTATACATATATCCCCTCCCTCTTGAGCCTCCCTCCTATCCCACCCACTCATCACACCTCTTTATGTCCTAACAGAGCTCCAAGTTGAGCTCTCTGTGCTATACAGTAGCTTCACACTGTTTCACACATGGTAGTATATGTATGTCAATCCTAATCTCCATTTGTCCCATCCTCTCCTTCCCCTACCTCTTTATCTGCAAGTCCACTTGCTATGTCTAGAGATCTCTATTCCTGCCCTGCAAATAGGTTCATCAGTACCATTTTTCTAGATTCCATATTTATGCATGTCTTTTTGACATGCATCCATCTTCCCTCCTCTTGCTTTTCCTTTTGTTCTCTCATCTTTAAAGCAGTTTCTTTCTAGCAGTACAAGATGCTCCAGGCTCATCTCTATTTTCTCTGCCCCAGCCTAAGAATTAGCCACATCTCCAAGGAACGCTGTTCACTAACTAATTTTTTATTCATGAACTCAGAATCTTAAAATGAAGTTTATTTTTCCTTAAGTGTCTGACGGCTGATGCAAATTTGCAGATGGTCCATCTTATGCAAATGGATCTTCCCTTGGTCTTTTAACTTTACAGTGTCAGAAATTGTATTCGACATGCAACTGAAAAACATCAGTTATCAGAAACCTTATTGTTGTGGTTTAAACCAGATAAATGTCAGCTATATAAGGTCTGAAATGGTGAATGTTATTCTTGTTCAGTCAGATCTTGGGCAACCAGGAATGATTTTGTTAAATTCTTCTCTAAAAAATAGTGTAATGGCAATTTATACATCTGAGTTTAGTGGAGGTGATTAGTATAAATGTGTTAGCTTGCACTTTCTAAATATTTCCTAGTTTATCTGTTCTGAAATATGTTACCAACATTGTTGAGCTCTGGACAGCTGGCCAGAGCCAAATGCAAGTGATTTTTCCCCATGAGCCATATGTTCTGGGAATCACTCTGCTGATAGATTCATAGCCCTTTGCTGTGATCAGGAGGAAAGTGCGTATGTCTCTAAAATACACTACACACACTCTATGCACAACTGAGGCAAGCAGCAATTTATTGTCACTTCTCTGGTTTTATGAATACAAAAAGGCAAAAGCTAGATTGTCAGTGTGGGGAAAGATAGACTATAGTGGTTTTTGCAGGAGATCACATTTTTACTGAAATATTCTTTTGTTTAATTCATTTATTTCCTTAAAATATGATTGCAACCTTCCTAGATAAATTGAATTTGCTTCTCTAACTCCCACATCAAAGTATTTCACAGGGCAACATCCTAATATTGAAAATTTAAGAAGAAAAAAATTGTTTTCTTAATAAACTTATAGTCTCCATGAGGCAGTAGTTATTTGATTTAGTGCTCCAATATGTTCTCTTTAATGATAAATTGCTTTGGTGATAGTCAAAAAGTAATAGTTTCATTGTCATGTTTCTTCATTTTAATGGTGTATGTACTACTAGGAGACATAAACTAAACATTTATAACAATTAAACTATGTTGGGGAAAGAATTAATTCAGCTTATATGTGAATATGGAGAACTAGTCTGGCCTTGAAAAAACTAATTCATGAAAACCTTTGTTTCAGCACGTCTGCTTTTGCATTATTAAAAGAAATTTCTGATAGTCTCATTTCCTGTATAGTCTAAATAGGCCATGCTGGTCAAGTTTCCATTCTGCCTCATCATTCATGATGTCTGTAGCTCCATGGAAACAAGAAAAACAGAAAAGAAGGAAAGGTAGGACCCAGGAGTAATAATTATATCACCAGGCTTTATGCTATTGCAAAGTGCCTTCTTGTGCTCCATCTCTTTTGATAAGTCCTAATCACCTTTGCCCAGACACTGGCTAGGGTAGAGCTTCTTGGGTGTCATTTCAAACATCTAACTGCTTTCACTGACATTAAGACCAGAGTACCACATGAATATAAATCTTCAGGACTTCTTTACACATCTGAGCAGCCTGAGGGTTTCCAAGGAATACAGCCCTCTCTTGACCCAGATCTCTATAACACGCATTTAGTCAGAGAAATTGAAAGTCGCTCAGTCGTGGCTGACTCTTTGCAACCCCATGGATTACACAGTCCATGGAATTCTCTAGACCAAGATACTGGAGTGGGTAGCCTTTCCCTTCTCCAGGGGATCTTCCCAACCCAGGGATTGAACCCAGATCTCCCACATTGCAGGCGGATTCTTTACTAGCTGAGCCACAAGGGAAGCCCTAGTCAGAGAAACCTGCAAATAAAGTGCACGCAAATATAGGGGAAGGATTACTGAACTGGCAACATCTGCATTGAAGAACTGAAAAATAGGAATGACCTAAACATAAGGGTACAAAAAGGTCCTGTTGCTGTTACCATTTCCAGTTTTATGAATTAGGAGACTAGCCTAAGGAGAGAGATTTTAAGTAGAACAGTAGAGGTGCTCTGCTGACAGAGATCCAGGAAGCAGCCAGGTCTGCCCAAACATGACCATCCCAGCAGTATCAACTTCCCAAAGATACCCCTAGTGTGACTGAAGCATCATTTTTCGAAGTTAGAAGGAGCCTCAGAGATTTTCCCCATTTAAAAATAATGAAACAAGTTTGAAAGTCATGTTTGTCCAACCTCATTCAGGCAGATAGTCTCTCCTATGTTTAAAGACTGCCCCAAGGGATATGGAACGCTTTCCTCCAGGACCCCTTCCAGAGTTTGTCATTGTTAACTGTTTTTCCTAGAGTCCAGCTAAAATCACTCAGGTCACAGCTTATGCCCTTTCCCTTGAGAAATATGATAAAACAAAATACATACACTCTTGTTTGTGCATCGTCCTATTTTATGGAAAAATCTTTGACTTAACGAAATATGATCTGGGAGAATTTATTTTTAGAATTGACTGAAAAATATCTGATTTACACCCCATTAATCCCACTTTTTCAGGAAAGCCCTTTTCCCACAACTTCACTGAAGCTGAAGCATTGCTTCTCACAAATAGACTTTCTCCTCACAATAATATCTTTGTCTTTAAATACTAAACATTGGTAACTTCTTCTCAAGGGGATCTTCCTGGATCAAGGATTGAACCCGCATCTCCTGCATTGGCAGGTGGATTCTTTACCACTGAGCCACCAGCGAAGCCCGCGCAGAGCAGTATCTACTCTTAAAAGTGAAGTGGAGATGATCATTTTACTTTGCATTTATGAACTGAGATTGTTAATGGAGCAGCCTGAACGTTAGATTAATATCATCAGAAAGGGATGGTTCAGGGATATGTGCAAGCTTTGAAGAAAGAGGGTCAAGAAGCAAAGACCAATGAGGACAGAAATCATTGAATAAGAAAGACAATGACAAATTGATCTTATGAATAAACACATAAACAAAGGATTTCCAGTGTACCAGTTCCTCTCAGGCTGAAAGTTAAACGTCTACCTATTGGTAGAAAAATATCCACTCGACAGTAAAGTGACCAGTAATGTTTGAGAAAATGAAAAGCTATTAAAAAGGAATAATAGCATCAAACAGGCAGTGAGAGGTTCAGAGAACCTCATCACCAGAAGGAAAGTAAGCTACTTGCTAAAGACAACCCATTCTAAATGTAGTTTTGTATCTGGGGCTGGGGCGGGGGCGGGGGGGGGTGGGAATTGAGAACAAATTCTCCAACAATTTAATTTGTGGTAATGGAATGTAAGCACATCAGCCCACCAGGACAAAGTACTCAACAAATAGGAAAGTAGGGGGAAAAAAGAACTTTGCCCTTCAGAAATCTATGTTTTAACTTTAGATAGCAAGAGTTGAGAGATGTCTTGATGAAAATGCCTCAAGTCCTACTATTGCATTAGCCTTTATGGTTGGAAATTGGAGGATTCACTAAAAGCACCCCGAGATCAAAGAAGAAGGTGAATGCCCTCAGTCCGGATAGAGTGCAGAAACATGAGAAGCAAAGGCAAGGTTTCCATGAATGCCAAGTACATGTTCCCCTGGGTAAAAGGGAGGACAGCTGTTCGGTTGCTCCCTGATGGGGTTAATCTTGACAAGTTTTTTTGCAGTTGTTTCATCTTTATGATACTGCAGGATAAAAATAGTAATGTCTATTAGGGCTTTATGGTTTTTTTAATGCTTCAAATTGCATGACTTTTAATAGCCTATGCTCACAAGCATCTTGTGAGTTAATGCATTTTTATTGTCTGAGATGATCAGAGGCAAGTTGCAGTCCCTTCTAGTCTGTCCCCTGCCATGAGCCTTGCAAGTGGTCCTGACCCTCTTTTCCCTGCCAGCCCCTTTTAAGGCCTGACTTGGTCTCCAGCCCTTGGCACTGACTCCCACTTTCTGATCTGCCTCTGTTTATGAACTTTTAAAAATGTTCATGGGGGCACTCCAAGCCCTGCAAACGTTGAAGTCACTCATTCAGTAGCTGTTCATCACCAACCCTTCACCCAACCCCCATCCCCCACCCAGTTAATTCTCTCCTTAACCTATCAAGTAAGTCAGTGGGAAATGACCCCTCAGTTCAGTTCAGTCACTCAGTCGTGTCTGACTCTTTGCAACTCCATGGACTGCAGCATGCCAGCCTTCCTTGTCCATCACCAACTCCTGGATCTTGCTCAAACTCATGTCCATCGAATCAGTGATGCCATCCAACCATCGCATCCTCTGTCGTCCCTTTCTCCTTCTGCCTTCAATCTTCCCCAGCATCGGGGTCTTTTCCATCGTGTCAGGGGGCAAAAGTATTGGAGTTTCAGCTTCAGCATCAGTCCTTCCAATGACTATTCAGGGTTGATTTCCTTTAGGATGGACTGATTTGATCTTGCAGTCCAGGGGACTCTCAAGAGTCTTCTCCAACACCATAGCACAGAAATGAACCCTAGTATATCCCTAATTGCCCAATATTCCAGCTGGGTCCATTTGTAGGCAATGAAATTGAAGCTGAGAGAAGTTACACTGGCCAAGATCATATACTTCACAAATGCCTGAGTTGCAACCCAAATTCAAGCTACCTCTAGTCATCAATAGATCATACATTAACCATCCATATTTTATTCCACCATCCCAAATCACTAAATAGCAAATTCTATTTAAATGTAAATTAACTGTTCTTTAAGGATTTCAATACTGGAGCTGCGTCATACTTGTTAAATTTTCAGGTTTAGAGGCAGTACCTTGGGCAGGTTGCTTTGACTTGGTGTAAGTAACACAGTGACCCAGATAGAATTATGTAGTAAAAATATGGCTACAGTTAGGGATGTGAATGTGCCCACATGTGTGCACATATATGTAATTTGGAGGGAAGTTCGAAGGGATGATTAGTTATAAAGTTGAGAAACTGATCAAGGATCTTGTTATGAAGGGTAATATTTCATATTAAATTTTGCCTTGAAGGAATTTAGATTTTGCCTTGAGGATTTGAATGAGTCTCACAATGATCTTAAGCAAGAGAATAATAAATGACATTTATATTGTTCATATTATATTTTATGACCTCACCCTTCTGTGTACCACGTATATACTCCCAGCAGAGACTTATTGACAGGGATAAAAAGAGATCAGAGTCCTAAGAGGCTTCTCATACCATAGGCAAAGCCAAAGGATCATCTTTCATCAAACAAATTAATTCCAACATCTGTGTTTATTTCTTCTTGATAATATATAAATTTCATATAAGACACATATTAAATTATATGCAGAAAAATATTTCAAATCAGATATCAGTAACAGAATTATTGAACTATTTTCCATCTCATTTTATAATTGAAGAAAGCATTCTGTGTTGTACCCCATTTAATTTCCATTAATACTAATACCCTTTTGGAGATGTCTTTGGCTGACCTAGTATTGTTTCCCAAAAGCAGAAAGATAAATAACAAGTTGATTGTTCATCAAGTGACATTGCTTTTGTCTGGAAACATATCCCATTGCTGTTGGAGGTTTAAAAAAAAAGTTAAAAGTCCTAAATTGCCTGAATTGCAGTTTTCTCACATGAATATATAATAAATCATCCTCAAAGCTTGACTGTATAAACAAATAGTTTCTGTTCTAAAAAGGGCTTGCTCTGAGGCCCAGAGAATCAAAACAACTTTCAGGGAAACTAAAATAATATTGTCAGCCTTTATAAATTATCCCTTGGTTTATAATAATAAAATAGCAATGCTTAGACCCAAATAGTGGCATTCACTGTGGTCTATACTTCTACCTACAAATACCAGGGGTGTTCCATAAGGCAAATAATCAGCATCCCAGGCAATCAATCCCTGAGAAGTACAAGATGAGTGACTCCTACTAGCTATCCAGGCCTATAAGCATGGACACTTGGCCCTAGCACAGAGGGGTTGCAAAACACTACGTTAATGATGAATAAACCTGGAAACAATCACTGGATATTTCAAGAGCTGTAACTTCATAAGAAACCTAAAGCAGAATTCAATCAGTGTACTAGAAGCTGAACCAGAGATCTAAGTCAGAGCAAATAATGCCAGGGGATGGAGGATTTAGAGAGCTTAACCCTGAACAATCTTGGCTCTCATTTACTGCAGTTCCCATGTTACTATGTAGTTTGAATATTATCCTGATGAAAATCTGACATCTTATGTGTGTCCCAGGCAAGATGTCAATGGGACATCCGTTAAAACTGATTTTTTAAAAGAAATCAGGGTTCAACATTTATTTACAAGAACAACTCAGGTGTATGAAGGAAGGAAAGGGGAGGAGGGCTCCATTGGCAGCCCCAATTCTGTACTCCACTTGGCAAAACAGAAGGCTGGAATTAGCTTGCTTGATCCTCCTTAGAAAACAGTTTAGGTAACCATCTGTTGATACATATCCCTTGAGAGTTTACTCCTTCACACTAAGTGGCTTATCAACATATTCATTCCAGACACAAAGGACCCACTCCCCATGTTTCCCCCCCAGGAGTTCTGGTAAATAAACATTTCTCCCTCTTATTACATTCCATGTAACATTTTAACACTCAAGTCAACTACCTGGTTGACCCAGCTTTGATTGCATTTGGATGTTGTCCATCTGAAGACCAACCACACACAGTCAATGCAGTTTATATATGCTTTGCAGCACACGTATAGTTTATAAAACTTATTCAAATAATTCAAATACACTACTTCATGTATACGCCCTTCTGAGCAAAAGAGAAAGAGTAAATGGCATGCCCAGAGTCAAACAGATCATAAATGGCAGTGCAAGTACCTCGAATTCATGTACTCTGACTCTAAATTTGGTACTCTTTCTATAATCATGCTTCTATCATTGGGCCTTAGAGTACTTCTCTGTGCCTAGTAATCATTGCAAAAGAAAAAAAAAAATAGCCCATGACTTAGATTATTATGGTATAAATGAAGGAGGACTTCCAATCTAGGTCAATAGGTATGGTATCTTTGGTGATATTACAGAATGTTTATGATGATGTAAAATAGATTTTCCAACATTGTCATCATGACTCTGAGAAGCAAAGATATTGAGAGATAAAATTAATAATCCTTGAAGGAAACTGTATAATTCGGAAGTTTAGTTAACTCCTGTGTGTCTCAATAATAGCAGAAATTTTATTACTGACTAGTTACTGATATGAATAAACCGAATGTTTCACCACATATATTGTGAACAATTTGGTAGAATGAGAAAAAGAAAACTTTATTTGTAGCTAACAATAACACAATTTCCATGTCTTTTTAAAATTCCCATTTATTTATGTCAGGTTTTCTCTTTTAAAAAATAGGCAATTTCAACTAGAGTAAAATCTGTACAGGTTAACAAAAATCTGAATTATAGATGTAGTTTTTACATGTAAGTTTTATCACTTTTATATAATTGTAGTATCCAGAGCCAGGATAACATAAAGTTCATAATTAACATATTAAAGTAAAAACCAAGGACATCTTCACTTTGATTTTATTCAGCTCTAAATCAAAACATGTTCACTGGGCACTTGTTCAATAAAGAGCCCTGGATATGAATCCCTGCTCGCAAGGTACTTGAGGTGTGGATTCATTGTGCAAATACAGAAGTTTCTATAGTAGCAGGCTAGAAATGTTTATGACAGCTCTCCCAAGTTCTCATTAAAATATCCATGAAGATACAAAAGAAGTTAAAAATAAACATTGGCAACATCACTGTAAACCCAAGATAAGAAGACTATATGCAAAATACAGGTGGAATTTCAACTAATTGCATCGGCAACAAGGACCCAGCACAGCCAAAAATAAATAAATAAATCTTTTAAGAAAGTAGTTTTCTCTTTTCAACCCTTAGACATAACATAAAAGTCAAAGAAAGTGGGTAATAAGGGCACTATGTCCCTTATCACAGCCATAATGTACTACACAAGAGACAGTTATAACTTACTAAAATTTCTGAGAAAAAATTACTAAATATATTCAAGGTCTATTGGTTTCATGGAAGAAATCTAGAATATATGATCATATCTGTAAATGTCAGACAAAGTTATCAGAGCATAGATCTTCAAAGTAATTGGCACCCCTAACCAGTGAACTCTGATTTGGAGTGATGAGAATAGGAACATTGTCTGGTGAAAGTGAAAAGTGTTAGTTCTTAGTCATGTTCAACTCTTTGAGACACCATGGACTGCAGCCCACCAGGATCCTCTGTCGGGGGATTCTCCAGGTAAGATTGGAGTGGGTAGTCATTCCCTTCTCCAGGGGATCTTCCTAACTCAGGGGTGGAACCTGGGACTCCTGTATTGTAGGCAGATTCTTTACCATCTGAGCCACCTTTTTTGACTTATTTTGCTGCAATATCTTAAGCAACAGGGAAATCAAAGTTAAGTAAGAAAGCACAGAGAGGCCATATTTTTTGAAAGATATCTGTTGGTAAAGCAGGGGATGAGAGCCTTTGCATATGGTAAGCCATCCTGATAGATTAAATCTAGTGAGTTGGGGGAAATAAAGGCAAAAAGAAGCCACACACGCGTGCACGCACACACACACACACACACACACACATACACTTTTGTGTGTATTTCTACAAGCTTGAAATATAGAATTGGTCTTTAGACCATAAGAAGCTTCAAACTGAGTATCAGGTCCAGGAATTACATGAATAGTAATAAAATCAAGCATCATTATATAGATTTACAAAGAAACAGAGGAAAGGAATATGGAAGAACTGATAGGTTAAACTCATTCAAAAAATTTTTGATGGAACAAATAGTAATTGTGTATACTCCATAAAATTAAAAATCAGAACCTTTATTGTCTCTTAATTGTCCTTAAAGAATTTCTCTAAAATAAATTGGAAAATGTGACAAGGCAACAGAAGGAAATAATATTTGAGCTTTCACCAGGCAAGAAGTAACAAAAAGTATTAAAAAAATAAAAAGTACTTTTTATTTCCAACAGAAATAAAGGATACATTAGAAACAAAATATTACAAATTGCTGAAAACACAGTAGAAGGGACAATGATAGGCTTCAGTAAAAGGAGTAAAATGAAATAAAAAACCAAGTAAGATTAAAAACTACCAAACTATCTTTATGGAAAACAGACAAGGGAAATCCTACATAAGTACAATCTGTTATATCCTTCTGTGCCACTCTAACATCATAAAAGAGATCTGAAATACTAAGACAGGAATTATTTAAAGATATTTATAATCCTGTCCCTTCCAGAACTGCATCTTTATTCTATAAGGGCACATCATGTCTTGGAAAAAGTATTTACACATCTGTCACTACTAAGAGATATATTCTCATAAAATTATCAACTTTAAAGATAAGAAAATAAGACATTGACCACTGAAAGCTAGTTATCTGTTATGGGAAAATATAAAATTTATTTCAGATGTTTCCAAACCAACTTTAAAATCTATGTGCTATAAAATCCTCAAGGGAAGAAATTTTGATCCAAACTAGTGCATAACTGCACTCATTTCACATGCTAGCAAGGTCATGCTGAAAATTCTCCAAGCCAGGCTTCAACAGTACATGAACCGAGAACTTCCAGAAGTTCAAGCTGGATTTAGAAAAGGCAGAGGAACCAGAGATCAAATTGCCAATATCCACTGAATCATAGATAAAGCAAGAAAATTCCAAGAAAACATCTACTTCTATTTCATTGACTTTGCTAAAGCCTTTGGCTATGTGGATCACAACAAACTGTGGAAAACTCTTCAAGAAATGGGAATACCAGACCACCTTACCTGCCTCGTGAGAAACCTGTATGCAGGTCAAGAGGCAACAGTTAAAACCAGACATGGAAGAAGGGACTGGTTCCAAATAGGAAAAGGAGTACGTCAAGGCTGTGCATTTTCACCCTGCATATTTAGCTTATATGCAGAGTACATCATGTGAAATGTTGGCTGGGTGAATCACAAGCTGGAATCAAGATTGCCAGTAGAAATATCAATAACTTCAGATATGCAGATGATACCACCCTTATGGCAGAAACCTAAGAGGAAATAAAGAGCCTCTTGATGAAAATGAGGGGGAAGAGTGAAAAAGCTGGCTTAAAAATCAACATTCAGAAAACTGAGATCATGGCATCCGATCCCATCATTTTACGGCAAATAGATGGGGAAACAATGAAAACAGTGAGAGACTTTATTTTCTTGGGCTCCAAAATCACTGCAGATGGTGACTGTAGTCACAAAATTAAAGGATGCTTGCTCCTTGGAAGAATAGCTATGAGAAATGTAGACAGCATATTAAAAAGCACAGACATTACTTTGCCAACAAAAGTCCGTATAATCAAAGCTATGGTTTTTCCAGTAATCATGTGAATACTGGAATGTGAATACATGTGAATACATGAATGTGAGAGTTGGACTGTAAAGAAGGCTGAATGCCAAAGAATTACTGCTTTTGAACTGTGGAGAAGACTCTTGAGAGTCCCTTGGGCTGAAAAGAGATCAAACCAGTCCATCCTAGAGGAAATCAGTCCTGAATATTCACTAGAAGGACTGATGCTGAAGCTGAAGCTCCAGTACTTTGGCCACCTGATGGGAAGAGCTGATTCCTTAGAAAAGACCCTGATGCTGGGAAAGATTGAAGGCAGGAGGAGAAGGGGATGTCAGAGGATGAGATGGTTGGGTGGCATCACTGACTCAATGATCATGGGTTTGAGCAAGCTCCAGGCAAAAGACAGGAAACTTGGCATGCTGCAGTCCATGGGGTCACAAAGAGTTGGAAACGACTGAGAAGCTGAACAATAACAAACTGTCAGTAAGCTATAAGGGTAATGGATAAATAGTTTTAAATACACCAAGTTTTAAGATGTCTTGAAGACACTTGAAGCCACAAAGAAAATTTAAACCAATCAGGGTATAAATGCAACAGTTCAGTTCAGTTCACTTCAGTCGCTCAGTCGTGTCCAACTCTTTGTGACCCCATGAATCACAGCACGCCAGGCCTCCCTGTCCATCACCAACTACAAACTCATGTCCATTGAGTCAGTGATGCCATCCAGCCATCTCATTCTCTGTCGTCCCCTTCTCCTCCCGCCCCCAATCCTTCCCAGCATCAGAGTCTTTTCCAGTGAGTCAACTCGTCACATGAGGTGGCCAAAGTATTGCAGTTCCAGCTTTAGCATCAGTCCTTCCAATGAACACCCAGGATTGATCACCTTTAGGATGGACTGGTTGGATCTCCTTGCAGTCCAAGGGACTCTCAAGAGTCTTCTCCAGCACCACAGTTCAAAAGCATCAATTCTTCGGTGATCAGCTTTCTTCACAGTCCAACTCTCACATACATACATGACCACTGGAAAAACCATAGCCTTGACTAGACGGACCTTGGTTGGCAAAGTAACGTCTCTGATTTTTAATATACTATCTAGATTGGTCATAACTTTCCTTCCAAGGAGTAAGCGTCTTTTAATTTCATGGCTTCAATCAGCATCCGCAGTGATTTTGGAGCCCCAAAAAATTAAGTCTGACACTGTTTCCACTGTTTCTCCATCTATTTCCCATGAATTGATGGGACCAGATGCCATGATCTTTGTTTTCTGAATGTTGATACCTTACAGAAAAAGATCTAGCTATAAGTATTTGATTTCATATAGCTATCAACCTGAAACCAATGAAAATTTTGAGATAATTTTATAGAACAGAATGTAGAGTTTAAGCCCAGACAGTGTAGAGATGAAGAACTATTAAATAAATTAGAAAAATAATGGCAAAAACAATCAGTTCAGTTCAGTTGCTCAGTTGTGCCAACTCTTTGTTAACCCATGAATCACAGCACGCCAGGCCTCCCTGTCCATCACCAACTCCCGGAGTTCACTCAAACTCATGTCCATCGATATCGTATCATTTTGCTTTTTGCACTGTTCATGGGGTTCTCAAGGCAAGAATACAGAAGTGGTTTGCCATTCCCTTCTCCAGTGGACCACATTCTGTCAGACATCTCCACCATGACCTGCCCATCTTGGGTGGCCCCACACGGCATGACTTAGTCTCATGGAGTTAGACAAGGCTTTGTTCCATGTGTTCAGATTGACTATTTTTCTGTGATTATGATATCAGTGTGTCTGCCCTCTGATGCCCTCTTGCAATACCTACCGTCTTACTTGGGTTTCTCTTACCTTGGTCGTGGGGTATCTCTTCACAGCTGCTCCAGCAAAGGCAGCCGCTGCTCCTTACCTTGGACCAGGGGTATCTGCTCAAGGCTGCCCCTCCTGACCTTGAACGTGGAGTAGCTCCTCTCGGCCCTCCTGTGCCTGCGCAGCCACCGCTACTTGGACGTGGGGTTGCTCCTCTTGGCCGCTCCTGCTACCCCAAGTAAATGAGTAGGAATTAATAAGTTAGAAATTAGAAACTGGCTGAATAAATCTAAGAGCTGATTCTTTGATAGTAGTGAAAGAGCAATAATAAAATAGATAAATTGATACACAATTAAATTTTTAGAATTGGATATAGCACAAATTTACAAAATAATTAATGACAAGGAAGTTTTTTGTAATCAACTTTAAGGGACTATATTCTAAGATTTGGATAAAATGGATACTTTTCTACGAAATCATAATACCCAGCCTTGACCTAAAATAGAAAAAAACCTGAACATATTGATTACCAAAGAGAAAACAGGGAAAGAGAGATGTTGAAGAGCTAACCTTAAAAAAAAGTAAAAGTCCCTAGATGGTTTCACAGGGGAGTTCCATTAACACTCTAAGAAAAGGATAACTTCAAATGCTATTTAAAATGTTCACTAAGGTAGAATAAAAAAGAAGCCAACTAAATTCTTTTTACATAGTATGATAATGATACCTAAACCCCAGGGAGCAAAATGAAAACAAAATAATGTTATTTACAAAGGAAAAGAACAAAGTGAACCTTAAACAGCTTGACACTGAACACCAGACAATCACAAAGCAATGAAAAACTTGTGACCCAAGACTTTGAGTCAGAAAATGTGGTCATTTAGGTGTGAAGGAAAGAGAAAAACAATCTTTTAATATGCAGTGGCTCAGAAAATACACTCCCTATCTAATGTGCCTGCGAAATCTATTAATATCTCAAATATTTTAACTAATGAAAGTAAATGAAATAAAGAATCAAAGAATGGAGGAAATAATGGTATAAGATGACTATCATTAACGCTGAAACCAGTTATAAGATTTAGCTTCAATATATGAGATATATATGTGTTCACTTAAGTATATATCTTTCTATGCATAGAGATGATATTATGTTTAGAAAATTTAATGCCAAATATAAGTGTGTGTGTGTGTGCACACGCGCGCCATTTTACCTAATGGCAATAAATGAAAAAATTAAATAAAGAAACACTTTCTACCAACTATAAAAGAAAAACCACTAGATTGAATTAAACCAAAGGACTTCCCTCACATTCTCCAGGATAGACCACATCTTGGGTCACAAATCAAACCTCAGTAAATTTAAGGAAACTGAAATCATATCAAGCATCTTCTCCGACCACAACGCTATGAGACTAGATATCAATTACAAGAAAAAAACTTTCAGAAACACAAACACATGGAGATTAAACAGCATGTTTCTAAATAACCAACAGGTTACTGAAGAAATCAAAAGGGAATAAAAAAACTTCTAGAAACAAATGTCAATGAGAACACAACAACTCAAAACCTATGGGATTCAGCAAAAGCAATTCTAAGAGGGAAGTTTATAGCAATACAATCCTTCCTCAAGAAACAAGAAAAACACCAAATAGACAACCTAACTTTACACCTGAAGCAACTGGAAAAAGAAGAAGGAAAAAACCCCAAAATTAGTAGAAGGAAAGAAATCATAAAGATCTGAGCAGAAATAAATGAAAAAGAAATGAAAGAAACAATAGTAAAGATTAATAAAACTAAAAGCTAACTAACCCTTAGCCAGACTCATCAAGAAAGAGAGAAGAATCAAATCAACAAAATTAGAAATGAAAAAGGAGAGATTACAACAGGCAATGCAGAAATACAAAGGATTGTGAGACTAGTATGAACAACTATATGGCAATAAAATAGATACCTGGAAAGAAATGGACAGATTCTTATAAAAGTTCAATCTTTCAAGACTGAACCAGGAAGAAATAGAAATTATGAACAACCCAATTACAAGCACTGAAATTGGAGCTGTGATCAAAAATCTCCCAAAAGACAAAAGCCCAGGACCAGATGGCTTCACAGGAGAATTCTATCAAACATTTAGAGAAGAACTAATGCCTATCCTTCCAAAACTCTTTCAAAAAATTGCAGAGGAAGGAACACTTCCAAACTCACTCTACAAGGCCACCATCATCCTGATACCAAAACCAGACAAATTCAACACCCACACAAAAAAAACTACAGGCCAATAGCACTGATGAACATAGATACAAAAATCCTCAGCAAAATTTTAGCAAACAGAATTCAGCAACACATCATAAAGCACATACACCATGATGTATATGGCTTTATTCCAGGGAGGCGAGGATTCTTCAATATATAGAAATTAATCAATGTGTTACACCATATTAACAAATTGAAAGATAAAAACCATATGATCATCTCAAGAGATACAGAAAAAGCATATGACAAAACCCAACACCCATTTATTATTAAAACTCTTCAAAAAACGGGCATTGAAGGAACCTATCTCAACATAGTAAAGGCCATATATGATAAGTCTACAGCAAACATTATTCTCAATAGTGAAAAACTGAAAGCATTCACCCTAAGATCAGGAATAAGACAACGGTGTCCACTTTCACCACTATTATTCATCATAGTTCTGGAAATCCTCGATACAGCAATCAGAGAACAAAAGGAAATAAAGGGAATCCAGATCAGAAAAGAAGAGAAGCTCTCACTGTTTGCAGATGACATGGTACAGTACATAGAAAACCCTAAGATAGTATCAAAAAATTACTAGAGTCAATCAGTGAACTTATCAAAATTGCAGGATACAAAGTCAATACACAGAAATCACTTGCATTTCTATATACTAACAATGAAAAATCAGAAAGAGCAATTAAGGAATCAATCCCACTCACCACTGCAACAAAAGGAATTAAATATCTAAGAATAAACTTACCTAATGATAAAGCAGGGCAAAGGCTAATAGAGTTTTGTCAAGAGAATGCACTGGTCATAGCAAACACCCTCTTCCAACAACACAAGAGAAGACTCTACACATGGACATCACCAGATGGTCAACACCGAAATCAGATTGATTGTATTCTTTGCAACCAAAGATGGAGAAGCTGTATACAGTTAGCGAAAACAAGACCAGGAGCTGACTGTGGCTCAGATCATGAACTCCTTATTGCCAAATTCAGACTTAAATTGAAGAAAGTAGGGAAAACCACTAGACCATTCAGATATGACCTCAATCAAATCCCTTATGATTATACAGTGGAAGTGAGAAATAGATTTAAGGGACTAGATCTGATTGATAGAGTGCCTGATGAACTCTAGACGGAGGTTCGTGACATTGTGCAGAAGACAGGGACCAAGACCATCCCCATGGAAAAGAAATGCAAAAGAGCGAAATGGCTGTCTAAGGAGGCCTTACAAATAGCTGTGAAAAGAAGAGAGGCAAAAAGCAAAGGAGAAAAGGAAAGATATAAGCATCTGAATGCAGAGTTCCAAAGAATAGCAAGGAGAGATAAGAAAGACTTCCTCAGTGATCAGTGCAAAGAAATAGAGAAAAACAACAAAATAGGAAAAACAAGAGACCTCTTCAAGAAAATTAGAGATTCCAAGGGAACATTTCATGCAAAGATGGGCTCGATAAAGGACAGAAATAGTATGGACCTAACAGAAGCAGAAGATATTAAGAAGAGGTGGCAAGAATACACAGAAGAACTGTACAAAAAAGATCTTCACGACCAAGATAGTCACGATAACATGATCACTGACCTAGAGCCAGACATCTTGGAATGTGAAGTCAAGTGGGCCTTAGAAAGCATCACTACGAACAAAGCTAGTGGAGGTGATGGAATTCCAGTTGAGCTATTTCAAGTCTTGAAAGATGATGCTGTGAAAGTGCTGCACTCAATATGCCAGCAGATTTGGAAAACTCAGCAGTGGCCACAGGACTGGAAGAGGTCAGTCTTCATTCCAATCCCAAAGAAAGGCAATGCCAAAGAATGTTCAAACTACCGCACAATTGCACTCATCTCACTCTAGTAAAGTCATGCTCAAAATTCTCCAAGCCAGGCTTCAGCAGTATATAAACCGTGAACTCCCAGATGTTCAAGCAGGTTTTAGAAAAGGCAGAGGCACCAGAGATCAAATTGCCAACATCCGCTGGATCATGGAGAAAGCAAGAGAGTTTCAGAAAAACATCTATTTCTGCTTCATTGACTGTGCCAAAGCCTTTGGCTGTGTGGATCACAATAAACTGTGGAACATTCTGAAAGAGATGGGAATCCCAGACCACCTGACCTGCCTCTTGAGAAACCTGTATGCAGATCAGGAAGCAACAGTTAGAACTGGACATGGAACAACAGACTGGTTCCAAATAGGAAAATGTGTACGTCAAGGTTGTATATTGTCACCTTGCTTATTTAACTTATATGCAGAGTACATCATGAGGAACGCTGGGCTGGAAGAAGCACAAGCTGGAATCAAGATTGCTGGGAGAAATATCAATAACCTCAGATATGCAGATGACACTACCCTTATGGCAGAAAGTGAAGAGGAACTCAAAAGCCTCTTGATGAAAGTGAAAGAGGAGAGTGAAAAGGTTGGCTTGAAGCTCAACATTCAGTAAACAAAGATCATGGCATCTGGTCCCATCACTTCATGGGAAATAGATGGATAAACAGTGGAAACAGTGTCAGACTTTATTTTTTGGGGCTCCAAAATCACTGCAGATGCTGATTGCAGCCATGAAATTAAAAGACGCTTGCTCCTTGGAAGGAAAGTTATGACCAACCTTGATAGTATATTAAAAAGCAGAGACATTACTTTGCCAACCAAGGTCCGTCTAGTCAAGGCAATGGTTTTTCCCGTGGTCATGTATGGATGTGAGAGTTGAACTGTGAAGAAGGCTGATCGCCGAAGAATAAATGCTTTTGAACTGTGGTGTTGGAGAAGACTCTTGAGAGTCCCTTATACTGCAAGGAGATCCAACCAGTCCATTCTAAGGGAGATCAATCCTGGATGTTCATTGGAGGGACTGATGCTGAAGCTGAAACTGCAATACTTTGGCCACCTCATGCGACGAGTTGACTCACTGGAAAAGACTCTGATGCTGGGAAAGGTTGGGGGCGGGAGGAGAAGGTGACGACGGAGAATGAGATGGCTGGATGGCATCACCGACTCTGTGGACATGAGTTTGAGTGAACTCCGGGAGTTGGTGATGGACAGGGAGGCCTGGCGTGCTGTGATTCATGGGGTCGCGGAGAGTCGGACACGACTGAGCGACTGAACTGAACTGAACTGAACTGAATGATGTGAAAGAACTGTACACAGAAAATTATAAGATACTAATGAAAGAAATCAAAGATGACATAAACAGATGGAGAGATATTACATGTTCCTGGGTAGGAAGAATCAATATTGTGAAAATGACTATACTACCAATGCAATCTACAGAGTCAATGCAATCCCTATCAAATTACTAATGGCATTTTTCAAAGAACTAGAACAAAAAATTTCACAGTTCATATGGAAACACAAAAGATCCTGAATAGCCAAAGCAGTCTTGAGAAAGAAGATTGGAGCTGGAGGAATCAAGCTTCCTGACTTCACATTATACTACAAAGCTAGAGTCATCAAGACAGTATGGTACTGGCACAAAAACAGAACTATAGACCAATGGAACAAGATAGTAAGCCCAGAAATAAACCCACTCACCTACGGTTACCTTATTTTTTACAAAGGAGGCAAAAATATACAATGGGGCAAAGACAGCCTCGTCAATAAATGTTGCTGGGAAAACTGGACAGCTACATGTAAAAGAATGAAATTAGAACGCTTCCTAACACCATACACAAAGATAAACTCAAAATAGATTAAAGATCTAAATGTAAGACCAGAAACTATAAAACTCTTAGAGGAAAACATAGGCAAGACACTCGATGACATAAATCAAATCATTATCCTCTATGATCCACCTCCTAGAGAACAGAAATAAAAACAAAAGTAAACAAATGGGACCTGATTAAACTTAAAAGCTTTTTCACAGCAAAAGAAACTCTAAGCAAGGTGAAAAGACAACCCTCAGAATGGGCAAAAATAATAGCAAATGAAACAACTGACAAAGGATTAATTTCCAAAATATAAAAGCAGCTCATACAATTCAGTACCAAAAAAACAAACCAATCAAAAAGTGGGAAAAGGACCTAAACAGACATTTCTCCAAAGAAGGCATACAGATGGCTAACAAACACATGAAAGGATGCTCAGCATCACTCATTATCAGAGAAATGCTAATCAAAACTACAGGAGGGGGAACTTATGTACACCCGGGGTGAATTCATGTCATTGTATGGCAAAACCAACCAATATAATATTGTAAAATAATTTGCCTCCAATAAAAAATAATTAAAAAATAAATAAAAAGGCAAAAAAAAAAAAAATAAACTACAACGAGATATCACCTCACACCGCTGCTCAGGATGGCTGTCATCAAAAAGTGTACAAACAATAAACGCTGGAAAGAGTATGGAAAAAAGGGAACACTATTGCACTGTTGGTAGAAATGTAAATTGATACAGCCACTATGGAAGACGGTATGGAGATTCCTTAAAAGATAAAACCACCATACGACCCAGCAATCCCACTCCTAGGCATATACCCTGAGGAAACCAAAACTGAAAGAGACACGTGTATCCCACTGTTCATTGCAGCACTATACGATAGCTAGAACATAGAAGCAACCTCGATGTCCACTGACAGATGAATGGATAAAGAAGTTGTGGTACATATACACACTAGAATATTACTCAGCCATAAAAAGGAATGCATTTGAGTCAGTTCTGATGAGGTGGATGAACCTATTGTACAGAGTGAAGTGAGTCAAAAAGAGAAAGATAAATACAGTATTCTAACACATATATACGAAGCTAGAAAAATGGTATTGAAGAATTTATTTACAGGGCAACAATGGAGAAACAGACATAGAGAATAGACTTATGGGCATGGGGAGGGGGAGGAGAGGGTGAGATGTATGGAAAGAGTAACATGGAAACTTATATTACCATATATAAAGTAGACAGCCAACAGGAATTTCTGTATGGCTCAGGAAACTTACACAGGGGCTCTGTGTCAACCTAGAGGGGTGGGATGGGGAGGGAGATGGGACGGAATTTCAAAAGGGCGGGGATACATGTATAACTATGGTTGATTCATTCAGATGCTTTTATCTTTCCTTTCCTCCTTTACTTTTCACTTCTCTTCTTTTCACAGCTATTTGTAAGGCCTCCTCAGACAGCCATTTTGCTTTTTTGCATTTCTTTTCCATGGCGATGGTCTTAGTCCCTGTCTCCTGTACAATGTCACGAACCTCCGTCCAGAGTTCATCAGGCACTCTATCGATCAGATCTAGACCCTTAAATCTATTTCTCACTTCCACTGTATAATCATAAAGGATTTGATTGAGGTCATATCTGAATGGTCTAGTGGTTTTCCCTACTTTCTTCAATTTCAGTCTGAATTTGGCAATAAGGAGTTCATGATCTGAGCCACAGTCAGCTCCTGGTCTTGTTTTTGTAGAGCTTCTCCATCTTTGGCTGCCAAGAATATAATCAATCTGATTTCGGTGTTGACCATCTGGTGATGTCCATGTGTAGAGTCTTCTCTTGTGTTGTTGGAAGAGGGTGTTTGCTATGACCAGTGCGTTCTCGTGGCAAAACTCTATTAGCTTTTGCTCTGCTTCATTTCGTGCTCCAAGGCCAAATTTGCCTGTTACTCCAGGGATTTCTTGACTTCCTACTTTTGCATTCCAGTCCCTTATAATGAAAAGGACATCTTTTTTTGGGTGTTAGTTCTAAAAGGTCTTGTAGGTCTTCATAGAACCGTTCAACTTCGGCTTCTTCAGCATTACTGGTTGGGGCATAGACTTGGATTACTGTGATATTGAATGGTTTGCCTTGGAAACGAACAGAAATCATTCTGTCATTTTTAAGATTGCATCCAAGTACTGCATTTCGGACTCTTTTGTTGACCATGATGGCTACTCCATTTCTTCTAAGGGATTCCTGCCCACAGTAGTAGATATAATGGTCATCTGAGTTAAATTCACCCATTCCAGTCCATTTTAGTTCACTGATTCCTAGAATGTCGACGTTCACTCTTGCCATCTCCTGTTTGACCACATCCAATTTGCCTTGATTCATGGACCTAACATTCCAGGTTCCTATGCAATATTGTTCTTTACAGCATCGGACCTTGCTTCTAGCATCAGTCACATCCACAGCTGGGTATTTGTTTTGCCTTGGCTCCATCCCTTCATTCTTTCTGGAGTTATTTCTCCACTGATCTCCAGTAGCATACTGGGCACCTACCGACCTAGGGAATTCCTCATTCACTATCCTATCATTTTGCCTTTTGATACTGTTCATGGGGTTCTCAAGGCAAGTATACTGAAGTGGTTTGCCATTCCCTTCTCCAGTGGACCACATACTGTCAGAATTCCAAAGAATAGCAAGGAGACATAAGAAAGCCTTCCTCAGCGATCAATGCATTGAAATAGAGGAAAACAACAGAATAGAAAAAACAAGAGATCTTTTCAAGAAAATTAGAGATATCAAGGGAACATTTCATGCAAAGATAGGCTCAATAAAGGACAGAAATGGTATGGACCTAACAGAAACAGAATATATTAAGAATAGGTGGCAAGAATACACAGTAGAACTGTACAAAAAAGATCTTCACAACGAAGATGAGCATGATCACTCACCTGGAGCCAGACATCTTGGAATGTGAAGTCAAGTGGGCCTTAGAGAGCATCACGACGAACAAAGCTAGTGGAGGTGATGGAATTCCAATTGAGCTATTTCAAATCCTGAAAGATGATGCTGTGAAAATGCTGCACTCAATATGCCAGAAAATTTGGAAAACTCAGCAATGGCCACAGGACTGGAAAAGGTCAGTCTTCATTCCAATCCCAAAGAAAGGCAATGCCAAAGAATGCTCGAACTACCGCACAATTGCACTCATCTCACACGCTAGTAAAGTCATGCTCAAAATTCTCCAAGCTAGGCTTCAGCAATATGTGAACCGTGAACTTCCAGATGTTCAAGCAGGTTTTAGAAAAGGCAGAGGCACCAGAGATCAAATTGCCAACATCCGCTGGGTCATGGAGAAAGCAAGAGAGTTCCAGAAAAACATCTATTTCTGCTTCATTGACTATGCCAAAGCCTTTGACTGTGTGGATCACAATAAACTGTGGAAAATTCTGAAAGAGATGGGAATCACAGACCACCTGACTTGCCTCTTGAGAAACCTGTATGCAGATCAGGAAGCAACAGTCAGAACTGCACATGGAACAACAGACTGGTTCCAAATAGGAAAAGGAGTACGTCAAGGTTGTATATTGTCACCCTGCTTATTTAACTTATATGCAGAGTACATCATGAGGAACGCTGGGCTGGAAGAAGCACAAGCTGGAATCAAGATTGCCGGGAGAAATATCAATAACCTCAGATATGCAGATGACACCACCCTTATGGCAGAAAGTGAAGAGGAATTCAAATGCCTCTTGATGAAAGCAAAAGAGGAGAGTGAAAAGGTTGGCTTGAAGCTCAACATTCAGAAAACAAAGATCATGGCATCTGGTCCCATCACTTCTTGGGAAATAGATGGGGAAACAGTGGAAACAGTGTCAGACTTTATTTTTTTGGGCTCCGAAATCACTGCAGATGCTGATTGCAGCCATGAAATTAAAAGACGCTTACTCCTTGGAAGGAAAGTTATGACCAGCCTAGATAGCATATTAAAAAGCAGGGACATTACTTTGCCAATCAAGGTCCATCTAGTCAAGGCTATGGTTTTTCCCGTGGTCATGTATGGATGTGAGAGTTGGACTGTGAAGAAAGCTGATCGCCGAAGAATTGATGCTTTTGAACTGTGGTGCTGGAGAAGACTCTTGAGAATCCCTTGGACTGCAAGGATATCCAACCAGTCCATTCTGGAGGAGATCAGTCCTGGGTGTTCATTAGAGGGACTTATGCTAAAGCCGAAGCTCCAATACTTTGGCCACCTCATGTGACGAGTTGACTCACTGGAAAAGACTCTGATGCTGGGAGCGATTGGGGGTAGGAGGAGACGTGGACAACGGAGAATGAGGTGGCTGGATGGCGTCACCGACTCGATGGACATGAGTTTGAGTGAACTCCGGGAGTTGGTGATGGACAGGGAGGCCTTTCGTGTTGTGGTTCATGGGGTCGCTAAGAGTCGGACACAACTGAGCGACTGAACTGAACTGAACTGAACTGATGGTTGATTCATATTGAGGTTTGATGGAAAACAGCAAAATTCTGTAAAGCAATTATCCTTCAATAAAAAATTAATTAATTAAAACACACACACAAAACAAAAGGCTTCCCTCCTAGCTCAGTTGGTAAAGCATGAGCCTGCAATGCAGGAGACCCAGTTTCGATTCCAGGCTTGAGAAGATCTGCTGGACAAGGTCTAGGTACCCATTCCAGTAGTCTTGGGCTTCTATTGGCTCAGCTGGTAAAGAATCCGCCTGCAATGCAGGAGACCTGGGTTCAATCCCTGGGTTGGGAAGATCCCCTGGAGAAGGGAAAGGCTACCCACTCCAGCATTCTGGGTTGGAGAACTCCATGGACTGTATAAACCATGGGGTTGCAAAGAGTCAGACACGACTGAGTGTCTTTCACTCAGTTTTAAGCGTTTGGGTTTCTGTATGTCAGTTGTAACTTCCTAATCCAAATCGCTCCATACAATGTTAAAAAAAAGGATGCAGATCCACATAGAGAGTAAATAAAACCACCCACCACTCATTCTTATAGCCAAACTAGAAGATTGAGTATAGTGCATCATTACATATATTTATAGGGAGTTAATAATCCCCAATATTCTAAAGTTAGCTCTAGAATCATGCCATAATAAAGTAAAATATATATATATATATATAAATGAGAAACCATCATGGCAGAACACAAATAAAATCACCCTCATGAAAGAAGTCCCCATGCTGAGTGTGAAAAAAGAACAGATCTAAGGCTAGATGGATCAGAGCACATGCTCCTGGAATAGCAAAAGGAAATGACTTAAAGAGTGAAGGCTAAATTCTAGCAATCTTGATAAGATATAATTTCTGGAGAAGAGGAGGTAACTTGGACTGGAGAAACATTTCCCGGAGGCTTGGGGATAAAAGGAGTAAAGGAAACTGCAATACAAATTAAGATACAGAAAAAAGAGAATCCCCAAATCAGAAAATGGATCAGTCCATTCTCTATCCCCAAAATGTGACACTAATTTAAAACATTTTGAGTCATTCCTTGGTGGCTCAGCTGGTAGAGACTGCCTGCAATATGGGAGACCTGGGTTCGATTCCTGGGTTGGAAAGATCCTCTGGAGAAGGAAACAGCTACCCATGCCAGTGTTCTCACCTGGAGAATTCCACGGACTGTGTAGTCCATAGGATCACAAAGAACATGACACGACTGAGTGACTTTCACTTTCACTTTACACCAACAAAAGAAGGTCCTATTGAAGCAAGAAACCTAGTAAATCTCCCAAACACTTTACCCCTTCATATTAGGGCTGATTAGAAAAAGTAACACATTGAACAAAAATGTCTGATAGGATCCATACAAAACTGCTATAAGGAAAAATGATGAGAAAAAAAACTGATGAAAAATTTCCCCAAAAAGCTAACTACAGCGTGGAGATATGTTTAACAGTCCCTTGCCTTGAATTAAATATCCTTAAATAAGTTAATAAGTTTTTTACAGGGAGGATTTTTTATTTTTTTGGCTGCACCATATGGTTTGTGGGATCTTAGTTCTCTTACCAGGGATTGAATCCCAGGCCCTGGAATTGAGAGCCAGAGTCTTAACCACTGGACGGCCAGGGAATTCCTTTCGGTTTTGCGTGTGAGTGTGTGTGTCAGAAAAAATTTTAACCAGAAAAGCAAAATTAATTGAACAAATAAAATAAGATATGATGAACAATAAATAAAACCTAAGAGAGAAATTGGGGTGGGGTGGGGGAGAGAAGAAGGGGAAATATCATCTTACATGGGAAGAATAATCTCAGAGTCCTCAAGAAAAAAATGAATTTCCCTGAAATCTTAAGAATTGAGAAAATATGTGGAGAATTTCAAGAAAACAAAAAAGATAACAATATGATAGAGAAAAATAACATAGAAGATACATAAGAATATGAGACATATGTACATTGGGACTTCTGAAAAGAGAAACAGAACAATGGACCAAAGAACTAATATTTAAACCATAATCCAAGAAAATTTTCTCTAACTGTTAGAAAACTTGGATCTATGATTCAAAGAGCCCTTGTGTAAATGGTGGAAATGACCCAGAATGATCAACTCTAGGACACAGTCTATTAAACCTCTTAGACTTAAATATACAGAGGCAGCCTTCTGCATACCCATGCAAAAAGGCCAAGTCACTTACAAAGGAATTAAGATCATAAAGTGAGAAAACAGTGGAAGAACAATTTTAAGAGACTCAAATAAAAAGAAAATGTGAGCCAAGGGTTTTTATATATAAGCAAGCCATCTTTTATGTCTCAGTCTATAGAAATGTAGTTTGATATAGACAGAAACTAAGTAAATACTAATAAACTCTTCCTAAAATTTTTTGAGATACAATTAAAGGAGTGATTGGAGGAATATATACCTCTACACATTATGATGCTTAGATAAGTAAAATTAAAAGCTGAAAATAAATGAATAAAATTCCCAACTTAGAGTGGGGGGAAGCAGAAAGAAAATAAAGATATAGAAGTAGAAATCAATGAAACAGCTGAAAAATGGTAAAATTAATAAATAAATAAAAATGCTAGTTCTTTGGAAAAAATTAACAACATAGAAAAACCACTACTTAACTCAGAAAAAGGGGGTACAGCATAGTTGCATAAAATAAAAAATTATATAGGGGAAATAAGTTGAAACCATAAATTTTAAGTCATGATAGAACCTGCTGCCTCTAGAATGGGAGCCTTATAAGAGGCAGGGGATTGACAGATAAAATCAACCCTGAATATTCATTGGAAGGACTGATGCTGAAGCTGAAGTTCCAATACTTTGGTCAGCCTGATGCAAAGAACCAACTCATTGGAAAAGACCCTCATGCTGGGAAAGATTGAGGGCAGGAGAAGTGGGTGACAGGATGAGATGGTTGGATGGCATCACCGATTCAATGAACATGAATTAGGGCAACATCTGGGAAATAGTGAAGCACAGGGAAGCCTGGCATGCTGCAGTCCATGGGGTTGCAAAGAGTTGGACATGACTTAGTGACTGAAGAACAACAACAAATTATTACTCCCATTTTACAAATGAGAAAAATGAGGTTTTGGGAATTTGGATACTTGCCCTAGATCAATGCCCAAGCCATTAAGTAGAGAAGTTGGGATTCAAACCCAGGTTTTCTAATATGGAAACCCATGTATAGTAGAGGCTGTTGGTGCCCTACTCTGGCCCTCTTTACCAGTATGGCACACCCATTGGCAGCTGCTCTGAGAGTTGACTGCTAATAGCTCACAGCTGCCCTCTTCTCCTGAGAATTGCCCTTGGCCTCCAGGAGCCATTTCATCAAGAATACCTGGAAGATGACACTCCCACCCAGGGAAACCTCTAGGAAAGAACTGGTTGATTAAAAGCACACAGTGCTGACCATTCCCAGCACAAAGTGCTCTCCCCTGGGAGGACAACTCTGTGGTGTCATTCATGCTCTAGAGCTCCCCATGGGCTCAGGCTGAGGCCAGACTTTGGCTGAACCTATGTCTTCATTTAGCTTCTTTCCCGCCCCCATCCTATTTTATTCACTCCCAAGTTTCTCCTGGGAAAGGAGCAGTGACTCCATAAGAGACTGACCCAGACTTGCCCAGTAGTGTCCAGTGGAGGTGTGGGTCGATGGTGGCCTGCTACAGGGTAGGGGGCAGTGAGTGTAGCAGTACATGCATGGGATCTTTGGAAGGAGGTTGCCGTTACCTTCATTACCTCCACCATGGTTTCAGTTCAGTTCAGTCGCTCAGTCATGTCTGACTATTTGCGACCCCATGAATCGCAACATGTCAGGCCTCCCTGTCCATCACCAACTCCCAGTGTTTACCCAAACTCATGTCCATTGAATCGGTGTTGGAATCCAGCCATTTTGTCCTCTGTTGTCCCCTTCTCCTCCTGCCCACAATCCCTCCCATCATCAGAGTCTTTTCCAATGAGTCAACTCTTCGCATGAGGTGGCCAAAGTATTGGAGTTTCAGCTTCAGTATCAATCCTTCCAATGAACCCCCAGAACTAATCTCCTTTAGAATGGACTGGTTGGATCTCCTTGCAGTCCAAGGGACTCTCAAGAGTCTTCTTCAACACCATAGTTTAAAAGCATCAATTCTTCGGTGATCAGCTTTCTTCACAGTCCAACTCTCACATCCATACATGACCACTGAAAAAACCATAGCCTTGACTAGATGGACCTTTGTTGGCCAAGTAATGTCTCTGCTTTTTAATATGCTATCTGGGTTGGTCATAACTTTCTTTCCAAGGAGTAAGCGTCTTTTAATTTCCTGGCTGCAATCATCATCTGCAGTGATTTTGGAGCCCCCAAAAATATAAAGTCTGACACTGTTTCTCCTGTTTCCCCATCTATTTGCCATGAAGTGATGGGACCAGATGCCATCACTTGGCTTGGCCCCAGGTAAATAGCAGAGAGGGAACACAGCTCCCTAGGGGCTTCCCTGGTGGCTCAGAGGGTAAAGCATCTGCCCGCAATGCGGGAGACCTGGGTTCGTTCCCTGTGTCAGGAAGATCCCCTGAGAAGGAAAAGGCAACCCACTGCAGTACTCTTGCCTGGAAAATCCCATGGACAGAGAAGCCTGGTAGGCTACAATCCATAGGGTCGCAAAGATTTGGACTGAGCTTCTTCACAACACAGCTCCACCCATGAACAGAAAATTGGATTAAAGATTTACTGAGCATAACCCTGCCCATCAGAACAAGACCTAGTTTCCCTCTCAGTCAGTCTCTCTGAATAGAACACTTCCATAAGCCTCTTGAACGGTTCTATGAAGACTTACAAGACCTTTTAGAACTAACACCCAAAAAAGATGTGCTTTTCATTATAGGGGACTGGAATGCAAAAGTAGGAAGTCAAGAAACACCTGGAGTAACAGGCAAATTTGGCCTTGGAGCACGGAATGAAGCAGGGCAAAGGCTAATAGAGTTTCGCCAAGAGAATGCACTGGTCATAGCAAACAGCCTCTTCCAACAACACAAGAGAAGACTCTAAACATGGACATCACCAGATGGTCAACACCGAAATCAGATTGATTATATTCTTTCCAGCCAAAGATGGAGAAGCTGTATACAGTTAGCAAAAACAAGACCAGGAGCTGACTGTGGCTCAGATCATGAACTCCTTATTGCCAAATTCAGACTGAAATTGAAGAAAGTAGGGAAAACCACTAGGCCATTCAGATATTACTTAAATCAAATCCCTTATGATTATACAGTGGAAGTAAGAAATAGATTTAAGGTACTAGATCTGATAGACAGAGTGCCTGATGAACTCTGGATGGAAGTGCGTGACATTGTACAGGAGACAGGGACCAAGAACATCCCCATGGAAAAGAAATGCAAAAAAGCAAAATGGCTGTCTGAGGAGGCCTTACAAATAGCTGTGAAAAGAAGAGAAGCAAAAAGCAAAGGAGAAAAGGAAAGATATAAGCATCTGAATGCAGAGTTCCAAAGAATAGCAAGGAGCGATAAGAAAGCCTTCCTCAGCGATCAATGCAAAGAAATAGAGGAAAACAATAGAATAGGAAAGACAAGAGATCTTTTCAAGAAAATTAGAGATACCAAAGGAACATTTCATGCAAAGATGGGCTCAATAAAGGACAGAAATGGTATGGACCTAAAGAAGCAGAAGATATTAAGAAGAGGTGGCAAGAATACACAGAAGAACTGTACAAAAAAGATCTTCACGACCAAGATAATCACAATGGCGTGGTCACTCACCTGGAGCCAGACATCTTGGAATGTGAAGTCAAGTGGGCCTTAGAAAGCATCACTACGAACAAAGCTAGTGGAGGTGATGAAATTCCAGTTGAGTTATTTCAAATCCTGAAAGATGATGCTGTGAAAGTGCTGCACTCAATATTCCAGCAAATTTGGAAAACGCAGCAGTGGCCACAGGACTGGAAAACGTCAGTCTTCATTCCAATCCCAAAGAAAGGGAATGCCAAAGAATGCTCAAACTACCGCACAATTGCACTCATCTCACACGCTAGTAAAGTCATGCTCAAAATTCTTCAAGCTAGGCTTCAGCAATATGTGAACTGTGAACTCCCAGATGTTCAAGCAGGTTTTAGAAAAGGCAGAGGCACCAGAGATCAAATTGCCAACATCCGCTGGATTATGGAGAAAGCAAGAGAGTTCCAGAAAAACATCTATTTCTGCTTCATTGCCTATGCCAAATCCTTTGACTGTGTGGATCACAATAAACTGTGGAACATTCTGAAAGAGATGGGAATACCAGACCACCTGACCTGCCTCTTGAGAAACCTGTATGCCGGTCAGGAAGCAACAGTTAGAACTGGTCATGGAACAACAGACTGGTTTCAAATAGGAAAAGGAGTACATCAAGGTTGTATATTGTCACCCTGCTTATTTAACTTCCATGCAGAGTACATCATGAGGAACGCTGGGCTGGAAGAAGCACAAGCTGGAATCAAGATAGCTGGGAGTATTATCAATAACCTGAGATATGCAGATGACACCACCCTTATGGCAGAAAGTGAAGAGGAACTAAAAAGCCTCTTGATGAAAGTGAAAGAGGAGAATGAAAAAGTTGGCTTGAACCTCAACATTCAGAAAACGAAAATCATGGCAGCTGGTCCCATCACTTCATGGCAAATAGATGGAAAAACAGTGGAAACAGTGTCAGACTTTATTTTTTGGGGCTCTAAAATCACTGCAGATACTGATTGCAGCCAGGAAATTAAAAGACGCTTACTCCTTGGAAGGAAAGTTATGACCAACCTAGATAGCATATTAAAAAGCAGAGGCATTACTTTGTCAACAAGGGTCCACCTAATTAAGGTTCTGGCTTTTCCAGTGGTCATGTATGGATGTGAGAGTTGGACTATAAAGAAAGCTGAGCACCGAAGAATTGATGCTTTTGAACCATGGTGTTGGAGAAGACTCTTGAGTGTCCTTTGGAGTGCAAGGAGATCCAACCAGTCCATCCTAAAGGAGATCAGTTCTGAATATTCATTGGGAGCACAGATGCTGAAGCTGAAACTCCAGTACTTTGACCTGCTGATGAAAAGAACTGTCTCATTTGAACAGTCCCTGGTGATGGGAAAGTTGAAAACAGGAGGAGAAGGGGATGACAGAGGATGAGATGGTTGGATAGCATCCCTGACTCAATAGACATGAGTTGGAGTACACTCCAGGAGCTGGTGATGGACAGGTTGGCCTGGCATGCTGCAGTCCATGGGGTCACAAAGAGCCGGATCTGACTGAGCAACTGAACTGAACTGAGACTGTTTATATATTTATATGCAAACCTATTTGAAAAATTAAATGAAATGAATAGGTTGTGACAAAAATATAATTTGCCAAAATTGACCTCAATATAAATAAAAGATTTAATAAGATAGTTTTTCAATATAAAAATCAGTGAGATATGAGAAAATTGCCATGTGTAAGTACCAAGTCCAGATTTTCTCAAGGTTGTTCTAACATCCTTGTCCTGAGCACAGAAAAAGAAAGGAAATTTCCAGTTTTTTTGAATGAAGGAAGTATAACACTGATGTCTAAATCACATAAAATATGAAAAGAAAGCTTAAGCAGTCTCATTTTTAAATATGGATGTCAAAATTCCAAGTAAAACATCAGTGAATAGAGTCCAATGATATATTAATTAAAATATACTCTTTAATAGCCAAAGAGAAATAAATGATTATTTCTGTAGATACTAAAAAGGTCTTGACAAAATGTAGCACCCATTCCTGATTTTAAAATATACACTCAATAAGTATTGATTCTTCTTTAACACTAAATATATATAACTCACCTTTTAAGCCATATTTTTATTTAATAGGAAAACTTTAGAGATAGTCCCAGTAGGGTCAGGAATAAGCTAAAGTTGCCCACTTATCTCTTGCATTGTTTAGTAACATATTATATGATTTAGCCAATACAGTTCAGCAAAAGGAAATAATTCAACACATGAAAACTGGCAAAAGAAGAAGTAAAACTATATCCTTTTAGAGAGACTATGTTTATAAAACTCAAAGGAATCAATGATAAAACTGACACAATGATAATGTAGGAAAATACAAAGTTAATACATGCAAATATATAGCCTTCATATGTATAAATAATAACCAATTAAAAATATAATCATATAATGAAAGCGAAAACCCACTTATATTAACATTTAAAAAATAAAATGCTTAAGAGTAAGCCTTAAGAGAAGTAATCATACTGGCTCCTGTTCTGGCATGATGGCATAAATCTGCTATGGTGTCCAACTCCAGCTGATTACAATTAGAAACCCTGGGAAAAAAATACAAAAATGAAACCACCTAAGGCTCTTGTATTAAACAAAAGCAAGCAAATTGTGGGGGGAAATCAAACTTAAAGAAAGTACCACAAGAATGAGTTTCTCAACTTGCTTTTTGATGGACTTTGCACTCAGTACAGAACCCCACTGAAAGTGCAGGGTGGTCAGGCACTGTAATACCAGTGGAAACCCTATCTTTCTTGTTAGAGGAACCAGCAAGAGGAGACCAAGGATCAGAAGCATAAGAAGGGAAAAGTTCCAGAACAGAAAGGGATCCTTAATTATGCATATAAATCTGCAGACCTAGGCTCACTCCTGAGTTATACATATGTGGGACAGACCCAGAGCAGCATAGCAGAGTCTTAGAGAACTCAGATGAGATGTGAACCACAAAAAGGGAAAAGTGAAATAGTACTTGAGGTCTGAACCTCTATGTGTTTTGCTGTTGTTCACTCACTTAGTCGTGTCTGACTCTTGGCGACGCTATGGGCTGCAGCACACCAGGCTTCCCTGTTCTTCACCATCTCCCGAAGTACATTTTAAAACAAATCATTAACACTCAGGTCTTGGTGTGTACAAATAATTTCTCCTGTGTTTTCTTTAAATTTTTGTCTGTGATTTCATGGATATGACACCAAAAAGCATAGGCCACCAAAACATAATTAAACAAGTAGGACTGTAACAAACTTAAAACCTTCTGCATAGCTAAGAAAACAGTCAAGAGAATGAAAAGGAAACCTACGGAAAGGGAGAAAATATTTGCAAATCATGTATCTGGTCATGAGTTAGTCTCCAAAATGTATAAGGAACTCCTCCATCTTGATAGCAGAAAATCTAATAACCTGATTTTAGAGTGAGCTAAAGACTAGAATACATATTTCCCCGAGAAGACATACAAATGACCAACCGGCATGTGAAAAAAAAAAAATTCAGTGTCACTAATTATCAGGAAAATGCAAATCAAAACCACAATGAGATGTCACCTCATTCTTGTTAGAATGCTGCTGCTGCTAAGTCACTTCAGTCGTGTCCGACTCTGTGTGACCCCACAGACGGAAGCCCACCAGGCTCCCCTGTCCCTGGGATTCTCCAAGCAAGAACACTGGAGTGGGTTGCCATTTCCTTCTCCAATGTGTGAAAGTGAAAAGTGAAAAGTGAAAGTGAAGTCGCTCAGTCGTGTCCGACCTCACGAACAGCAGCCTACCAGACTCCTCCATCTATGGAATAGCTATCATCAAAAAGACAAGAGGTAAAAAGTATTGGCAAGTTTGGGAAGAGAATCCTGTGCGCCAATGGTGGAAATGTAAAATGGTGCAGCTGCTATGGAAAACAGTACAGCAGTCCCTCAAAAAATTAAAATTGTATCTACCAGATGATCTAGCAATCCTGCTCCTGGGAATTCATGCACAGGAATTGAAATCAAAATCTCAAAGAGATATTAGTGGTCCCATGTTCACTGTCAGTCAGTTCAGTCGCTCAGTCGTATCCAACTCTTTGTGACCCCATGGACTGCAGCATACCAGGCTTCCCTGACCATCACCAGCTCCCAGAGCTTGCTCAAACTCATGTCCATCGAGTCAGTGATGCCATCCAACCATCTCATTCTTTGTCGTCCCCTTCTCCTCCCTCCTTCAATATTTCCCAGCATCAAGGTCATGCACTGTAGAGCACTATTCATAATACTGCAGCCCTATTCCATATACTGGAAGCAACCTAAATTTCCATGGGCTAATAAACAGATAAAATGAAGGTTTACATATACAATGGCATATTATTCAGCATTTAAAAAATTAACAAGGAAACACAAATGTTAAATTATACAATAGACCAGTTAGACCTAATAGATATCTATAGCACATTTCACCCCAAAACAATGAATTTCACCTTCTTCTCAAGTGCACGAGGAACCTTCTCTAGGATAGATCACATCCTGGGCCATAAATCTAGCTTGGTAAATTCAAAAAAATTGAAATCATTCCAAGCGTATTTTCTGACCACAATGCAGTAAGATTAGATCTCATTACAGGAGAAAAACTATTAAAAATGCCAACATATGGAGGCTGAACAACATGCTGCTGAATAACCAACAAATCATAGAAGAAATCAAAATATGCTTAGAAACGAATGAAAATGAAAACACAACAACCCAAAACCTGTGGGACACTGTAAAAGCAGTGCTAAGGGGAAGGTTCATAGCAATACAGGCATACCTCAAGAAACAAGAAAAAAGTCAACTAAATAACCTAACTCTGGAAGAAGCACAAGCTGGAATCAAGATTGCTGGGAGAAATATCAATAATCTCAGATATGCAGATGACACTACCCTTATGGCAGAAAGTGAAGAGAAACTCAAAAGCCTCTTGATGAAAGTGAAAGAGGAGAGTGAAAATGTTGGCTTGAAGCTCAACATTCAGAAAACAAATATCATGGCATCTGGTCCTATCACTTCATGGGAAATAGATGGAAAAACAGTGGAAACAGTGTCAGACTTTATTTTTGGGGCTCCAAAATCACTGCAGATGCTGATTGCAGCCAGGAAATTAAAAGACGCTTACTCCTTGGAAGGAAAGTTATGACCAACCTAGATAGCATATTAAAAAGCAGAGACATTACTTTGCCAACCAAGGTCCGTCTAGTCAAGGCAATGGTTTTTCCCGTGGTCATGTATGGATGTGAGAGTTGGACTGTGAAGAAAGCTGATCGCCGAAGAATTGATGCTTTTGAACTGTGGTGCTGGAGAAGACTCTTGAGAGTCCCTTGGACTGCAAGGAGACCCAACCAGTCCATTCTAAGGGAGATCGATCCTGGGTGTTCATTGGAAGGACTGATGCTAAAGCTGAAACTGCAATACTTTGGCCACCTCTTGTGACGAGTTGACTCACTGGAAAAGACTCTGATGCTGGGAAAGGTTGAGAGCGGGAGGAGAAGGGGACGACCGAGAATGAGATGGCTGGATGGCATCACCGACTCTGTGGACATGAGTTTGGGTGAACTCCGGGAGTTGGTGATGGATAGGGAGGCCTGGCGTGCTGTGGTTCATGGGGTCGCGGAGAGTCGGACACGACTGAGCGACTGAACTGAACTGAACTGAACACATAAAAAAACTAGAAAAGGAAGAAATGAAGAACCTTAGGGTGAGTAAAAGGAAAGAAATCTTAAAAATTAGGGCAGAAACAAATGCAAAAGAAACAAAAGAGACCATAGCAAAAATCATCAAAACCAAAAGCTGGTTTTTGAGAGGGTAAATAAAAATGACAAACTGCTAGCCAGACTCATCAAGAAACAAAGGGAGGAAAACCAAGTCAATAAAATTAGAAATGAAAATGGAGAGATCACAACAGACAACACAGAAATACAAAGGATCATAAGAGACTACTATCAGCAATTATATGCCAATAAAATGGACAACTTGGAAGAAATGGACAAATTCTTAGAAAAGTACAACTTTCCAAAACTGAACCAGGAAGAAATAGAAAATCTTAACAGATCCATCACAAGCATGGAAATTGAAACTGTAATCAGAAATCTTCCAGCAGACAAAAGCCCAGGTCCAGATGGCTTCACAGCTGAAATCTAACAAAAATTTAGAGAAGAGCTAACACCTGTCCTACTCAAACTCTTCCAGAAAATTCCAGAGGAAGGTAAACTTCCAAACTCATTCTATGAGGCCACAATCACCCTAATACCAAAACCTGACAACATGCCACAAAAAAAAAGAAAACTACAGGCCAATATCACTGATAAACATAGATGCAAAAATCCTTAACAAAATTCTAGCAATCAGAATCCAACAACACATTAAAAAATATCATACATCATGATCAAGTGGGCTTTATCCCAGGAATGCAAGGATTCTTCAATATCCGCAAATCAATCAATGTAATATACCACATTAACAAAATGAAAATAAAAACCATATGATTATCTCAATAGATGCAGAGAAAGCCTTTGACAAAATTTCACATCCATTTATGATAAAAACCAGAAGGCGGGAATAGAAGGAACATTCCTCAACATAATAAAAGCTATGTATGACAAACCCACAGCAAACATTATCCTCAATGGTGAAAAATTGAAAGCGTTTCCCCTAAAGTCAGGAACAAGACAAGGGTGCCCACTCTCACCACTACTATTCAACATAGTTTTGGAAGTTTTGGCCACAGCAATCAGAGCAGAAAAAGACATAAAAAGAATCCAAATTGGAAAAAAAAGAAGTAAAACTCTCACTGTTTGCAGATGACATGCTCCTCTACACAGAAAACACTAAAGACTCTACCAGAAAATTACTAGAGCTAATCAATGAATATAGGAAAGTTGCAGGATCAACACACAGAAATCCCTTGCATTCCTATACACTAACAGTGAGAAAATAGAAAGAGAAATTAAGGAAACAATTCCATTCACCGTTGCAACAAAAATAAAATACTTAGGAGTATATCAAACTAAAGAAACAAAAGACCTATATACAGAAAACTATAAAACACTGGTGAAAGAAATCAGAGAGGACACTAATAGATGGAGAAATATACCATGTTAGTGGATTGGAAGAATCAATATTGTGAAAATGAGTATATTACCCAAAGTAATTTATAGGTTCAATGCAGTCCCTATAAAGCTACCAATGGTATTTTTCACAGAGCTAGAACAAATAATTTCACAATTTGTATGGAAATACAAAAAACCTCAAATAAATAGCCAAAGCAATCTTGAGAAAGAAGAATGGAACTGGGGGAAACAACCTGCCGGACTTCAGGCTCTACTACAAAGCCCAGTCATCAAGACAGTATGGTACTGGCATAAAGACAGAAATATAGATCAATGGAATAAAATAGAAAGCCCAGAGACAAATCCACACACCTATGGACACCTTATCTTTGACAAGGGAGGCAAGAATATCCAATGGAGAAAAGACAATCTCTTTAACAAGTGGTGCCGGGAAAACTGGTCAACCACTTGTAAAAGAATGAAACTAGAACACTCCCTAACACCATACACAAAAATAAACTCAAAATGGATTAATGATCTAAATTTAAGACCAGAAACTATAAAACTCCTAGAGGAAAACATAGGCAAAACACTCTACCACATAAATCACAGCAGGATCCTCCATGACCCACCTCCCAGAATATTGGAAATAAAAGCAAAAATAAACAAATGGGACCTAATTAAAATTAAAAGCTTCTGCACAGCAAAGGAAACTATAAGCAAGGTGAAAAGACAGCCTTCAGAATGGGAGAAAATAATCGCAAATGAAGTAACTGACAAAGAATTAATCTCAAAAATATGCAAGCAACTCCTGCAGCTCAGTTCCAGAAAAATAAACGACCCAATCAAAAAATGAGCCAAAGAACTAAACCGACATTTCTCCAAAGAAGACATACAGATGGCTAACAAACACATGAAAAGATTCTCAGTTCAGTTCAGTTCAGTTCAGTCACTCAGTCGTGTCCGACTCTCCGCGACCCCATGAATCACAGCATGCCAGGCCTCCCTAAATCAAAACCACAATGAGGTACCATTTCACACCAGTCAGAATGAATGCTATCCAAAAGTCTACAAGCAATAAATGCTGGAGAGGGTGTGGAGCAAAGGGAACCCTCTTACACTGTTGGTGGGAATGCAAACTAGTACAGCCACTATGGAGAACAGTGTGGAGATTCCTTAAAAAACTGGAAATAGAATTGCCATATGACACAGCAGTCCCACTGCTGGGCATACACACCGAGGAAACCAGAATTGAAAGAGACACATGTACTCCAATGTTCATCGCAGCACTGTTTATAATAGCCAGGACATGGAAACAACCTAGATGTCCATCTGCAGACGAATGGATAAGAAAGCTGTGGTACGTATACACAATGGAGTATTACTCAGTTATTAAAAAGAATGCGGCAGGCGCAGACGCAGGAGACGCCCGGCTCCGGCGGCACAGGCGCGGGAGACGCCCGGCTCCGGCGCAACCGACCACGTGCAGAATCATGGCTGAGATGAGCTACCCCGCGCCCAGGGTTGGGGCGGTGGCCGAGAGGAGCTGTACCACGTTCAGGAGGCGGTGGCTGCTTGGGCACCAGAGGGCCGAGAGGAGCTGATCTACATTCAAAGCAGGAGGCGCGGCCTTGAGGAGATACCCCTCGCCCAAGGTAAGGTACAGCGGCTGCGCCTTGCTGGAGCAGCTGGAAAGTGATACTCCAAGACCAAGTGGAATATAAGAATCCAGTGTTCTGGGGAGGAAGGACCAAGATGGCGGAGGGATAAGCTGGCAAGACCACTTTCTCCCCCACAAATTCATCAAAAGAACATTTGAACGCGGAGTAAAGTCCACAAAACAACTTCTGAATACTGGCAGAGGACATCAGGCTCCCAGAAAAGCAGCCCATTGTCTTCTAAAGGAGAGAGAAGAAATTCAGCTCCACCCACCAGAACACCGACACATGCTTCCTTAACCAGGGAACCCGGACAAGTCACCCGTCCAACCCCACACACAGCGAAGAAACTACGTAATAAAGAGAACTCCACAAACTGCAAGAAGAGGGAAAGGCCACCCCAAGCAAAGCAATATAAGCAAGATGAAGAGGCAGAGAAATACCCAGCAAGTAAAGGAACAAGATAATTGCCCACCAACACAAACAAAAGAACAAGATATAGGGAATTTACCTGATAAAGAATTTCAAATTTTGATGGTGAAAATGATTCAAAATCTTGAAAGCAAAATGGAGTTACAGATAAATAACCTGGAGAAAAAGATTGAGAATATGGAAGAAAGAATTAATAAGGACTTAGAAGAAATAAAAAAGAGTCAATATACAATGAATAATGCAATAGATGAGATCAGAAACACTCTGGAGGGAACAAACAGTAGAATAACAGAGGCAGAAGACAGGATAAGCGAACTAGAAGATAGAATTGTAGAAATAAATGAAATGGAGAGGAAAAAAGAAAAACGAATTAAAAGAAATGAGGACAATATTACAGACCTCTGGGACAATGTTAAACGCCCCAACATTCGAATCATAGGAGTCCCAGAAGAAGAAGACAAAAAGAAAGACCATGAGAGAATACTTGAGGAGATAATAGTTGAAAACTTCCCTATAATGGGGAAAGAAATAATCACCCAAGTCCAAGAAACCCAGAGAGTCCCCAACAGGATAAACCCAAGGCGAAATACTCCAAGACACATATTAATCAAATTAACAAAGATCAAACACAAAGAACAAATATTAAAAGCAGCAAGGGAAAAGCAGCAAATAATACATAAGGGGATTCCCATAAGGATAACAGCTGATCTTTCAACAGAAACTCTTCAGGCCAGAAGGGAGTGGCAAGACATACTTAAAGTGATGAAAGAAAATACCCTACAGCCCAGATTACTATACCCAGCAAGGATCTCATTCAAATATGAAGGAGAAATCAAAAGCTTTACAGACAAGCAAAAGCTGAGGGAATTCAGCATCACCAAACCAGCTCTCCAACAAATGCTAAAGGATCTTCTATAGACAGGATACACAGAAAGAGTGTATAAACTTGAACCCAAAGCAATAAAGAAAATGGCTACGGGATCGTACTTATCAATAATTACCTTAAATGTAAATGGGTTGAAATTTTCAAAAAGGCTAGGAAATAATTCTCATAGCCATCAATAGTTCAGTGTTGAGTTCATGAATAGTTTTTAAAGTTTGGGACAAACTGTAGTATTTGCTATTTGAAGTACTATTTGTAATTGGCATATTACGATGTAACATTGGTCTTCATTTCCATCTTAAAACGCCTAAAAATGCCTAACAGGTTTTTAGATTTGTGAATTTTAGTTGAAATGTATTTTACGATGTTACTAAACCTGCAGAAATATTGAAATATTTCAGAGAACTTATTCACTGTACATTTAATTTATTTTATTTATAAAAGTTATGAACTGTAGAAAGTTTTACTTGTTGGGTCAAATGCTTGTTGCTTCAAATGCTTGTTGCATTTGAAGTGCTAGTTACAAGAAAATCAAATACCTTCAATGTATAAATGCTATTAAGTTTTTAAAGGACTCTGGAGTATAAGTAAGTTTGTTTAAAGAAATTTAGTCTGTTCAACTTGAAAAAAATAAATAAATAAAATTGGGAAAAAAAATAAAAAGAATGCATTTGAATCAGTTCTAATGAGGTGGATGAAACTGGTGCCTATTATACAGAGTGAAGTAAGCCAGAAAGAAAAACATCAATACAGTATACTAATGCATATGTATAGAATTTAGAAAGATGGTAACGACAACCCTGTATGAGAGACAGCAAAAGAGACACAGATGTATAGAACAGTCTTTTGGACTCTGTGGGAGAGGGCGAGGGTGGGATGATTTGGGAGAATGGCATTGAAACATGTATATTATCATATGTGAAACGAATCACCAGTCCAGGTTTGATGCATGATACAGGATGCTCGGGGTTGGTGCACTGGGATGAACCAGAGGGATGATATGGGGAAGGAGGTGGGAGTGGGGTTCAAGATGGGGAACACATTTCACCCAGGGCTGATTCATGTCAATGTATGGCAAAACCAATGCAATACTGTAAAGTAATTAGCCTCCATTTAAAATAAATAATTTTTTTTTAAATTTAAAAAAAGAAAAACTGTATGGAAACAAAAAAAAAAAAAGAAGAAAGGAACTTCTGCAATATGTGACAACATGAAATAATCTCGAGGATGTGGTGCTAAATGAAATAAACCAGTCACAGAAAGACAAATACTTCATGACTCCACTTATTTGAAGTGTCTAAAATGGTCAGATTCATAGAATTGAAGAGTAGAATCGTAATTGCCCAAGGCTGGGAGGAGAGGGTAAGAGGGAAGCTACTAATATACAGGCTTGACATTTCAATTAAGCAGATGAATATGTTCTAGATCTGCCATACAACATTGTACTTACCGTTAACTATACCATACTGTACAGTTAATCATCTCTTAAGAGGGCAATGTGTGCTCAGTAGATCTCTTGTTAGATTTTTCTTTCCACGATAAAAAGAAAGCTCAGAGCACTATTCAATATAAAAAGGGTTTTTTCAGAGTTGAAAAATACTTTTTAAAACTACCCAGTTGTTTGACTCTCAATATTAACAACTGCTTCCCTCTCCCAGTGACATAAGCAGGATTAAATTCAGTCAGTTCAGTTCAGTCGTTCAGTCATGTACGACTCTTTGCGACCCCATGACTCACAGCAAGCCAGGCCTCCCTGTCCATCACCAACTCCCAGAGTGCACTCAAACTCATGTCCATTGAGTCGGTGATGCCATCCAGCCATCTCATTCTCTGTCGTCCCCGTCTCCTCCCACCCCCAATCCCTCCTAGCATCAGACTCTTTTCCAGTGAGTCAACTCGACGCATGAGGTGGCCAAAATATTGGAGTTTCAGCTTTAGCATCAGTCCTTCCAATGAACACCCAGGATTGATCTCCTTTAGAATGGACTGGTTAGATCTCCCTGCAGTCCAAGGGACTCTCAAGAGTCTTCTCCAGCACCACAGTTCAAAAGGATTAAATTAGGTAGATGTAAAATGGAGAAGCCTGGTAGGCTACAGTCCACGGGGTCGCAAAGAGTTGGACACGACTGAGCGACTGAACAGAACAGAACAGAAAAATTATTCCCACTATATCATCTTATGTAAATGTGGGATAGAGAAAACATTTGGAAGAAACTACGCTGTTTATTTTTCAGAATATTTTTTTTCTCCTTCAGATTCAGATCTTGCACACTTTTACGTTAAGAAGAGGGACCAGTGAGCTGCTTCTACTCACATTGCTGTCACATCTGCCACTAGTGTCAGAGGGAGGCTGTGGCCTAGTACGATAGCATTGCACCTCCAACTTAGATCTGGTAGAAGAGAATGAGAGAACATCATGATATATAGCCATCCTACAGTGAAGTGAAGTGTGAAGTGAAAGTCGCTCAGTCGTGCCCGACTCTTTGTGATCCCTTGGACTGTATAGTCCATGGAATTCTCCAGGCCAGAATACTGGAGTAGGCAGCGTTTCCCTTCTCCATCCTATAAGAGAAAACTAAAGTTAGCTAATCTTTTCTCCCTGTGTTCCTGCTATATTAGTCTTAACTTATCTGGATTTACTTTGAACTTCCTGTTAAAAGACATTATATACCGTTTAGAGACTTCTCTATCTTCACCCGGGCTGTGATTTCAATGCAGAAAAATCAAGCTATGAGTTTCTTGAAGGGAATCATGTCTTATTAATTTTTTTCTCTCCAATCACTTAAGAGTGATTAACATATGCCACTGCTGCTCTTTAGTGTCTGACTTGTGTCTGACTCTTTGTGACCCAATGGACTATAGCCCACCAGGCTCCTCTGGGATTTCCCAGGCAAGAATACAGGAATGGGTTGCTATTTCTTCCTTCAAGGGATATTCCCAATTACTGTACAGAAGACCCCATAAATTTTTAATATTTGGATAAGTAAATAAATAATATTGTGAAAAATTATGCAGAGAAATCCTTGATTTTTATTTTTCACTAAGAAGAAATTTATGGCTAAAATCTAAATTAATAGTCTTCATTCCAACAAAGCTGAATTTGAGATGGAGTAAATTAAGGATAGATGAGGAATAAAGGGATGGTAACTTTCATTTGCAGGAAGTGACATCACTCTGGAGAAGGTTAGTTTTTTCTGTTCTCTATTCTTTACTTTCAGTGACTATTATCAACAAGTTATCCTGCCGAGTCCCTGATGATACAGTCAGTTACAGCCTTAAGCCGTACTAAATAAAGGAACAATTATAAATTTCACAGTGAAGGTCTCTCTGACATACCATTCTTTTGTGGGGAGGTAGATGAAAGAGGAAGGTGGAGGAAATATCATTTTTTTTCTGATTGTGTCCTTTTTCCTCCTGCCCATTGTGTGTTTTACTGCCATCCATCAGAGTTATGTCGAGAATAGACTTTACCTAAAATAGCTGGAGAGCACCATAGTCTGTCACTTACCCCGTCATCAAGTCAATTTGAAACCTACTCTCTTCTACTGGGTCAAAAGGAATTACTGATATTTTTAGAGAACATGATGGATTACAGTGAGGATTCTTACAGAAGGCTAAAATAAAATATCAACATTATTTTCATTTCTGAATTCAATGGAAGAATGGGAAAAGTATAGATGACATGTCTCACTCAACCTTATTTGACATTTATTTTGAAAGGGAGGAGGGTAATGGGGATAAATTCCAAGCCATCATTTAAAAATGTGGCCACAGGCACTTGTTATTGATGTGTCATTGCATCACGCTACTTGATAAAATTTAAATGCATTTTTTTTCCTACATCTGATTTAAGGTTGTCTGTACAGAACTCCTCCAGGGATGCTCCCCTCTTTGTGCCTTCATTTTTCAAGGAGTGTGAAGCTGACACAAAACTTCTGTGAAATTTGGCCTTGAAATCATAGAGGAAAGAAAATTAGTGCTTTGTGGACTCAGCGCCCTCTGGTATAGGGCATCACTCTGAAACTCATGTTCTTCCTAGCTGACTCCTTAACTAACCAGAACCACTGGCACCTCAGTCTTGTGTTGCATTCAAGATATAACTTTTAATTTATCACTTCAAGTACACCTAGTTTCTAAGGTTTTAGTTCCCTAGTACAAATGTTCAGAAATTGGTGTCTATGGAACACTGGAAGGATCAATAAAAGGACAGAAGAGAATATCAGGAACTTGTTAAATCTGCCTTCCACTCAAAATTCATTCACAAAACTTCTGCCTTTATTTGTTTATATCCCAGGTGGTGCTAGTGGTAAAGAACACACCCACCAATGCAGGAGACATAAGAGATGTGAGTTCCATCCCTGGGTTAGGAAGATCCCCTGTAGGAGGAAATGGCAACCTACTCCAGGATTCTTGCCTGGAGAATCCCATGGACAGAGGAACCTGTGGGCTACAGTCCATGGGGTCGCAGAGTCAGACACAACTGAAGCGACTTAGCATGCACACACAAACACATGTTAAGATTAATCTACATACTATATGGATTGAGGAAACTACTTGTTTAAAAAGTTGGAAAACCATCCCAATTAAGAATTGGGAAGAAGAAAGCAGAATCATAGAACTTTAGAGCTTAAAGGGATTTCAGTGACAGTATAATCCACTTTTATGATTATATGAATGAGAAAAATCAAGCTGGGGAGAAGTGAATAGACATGTCTTAGGGCTCATGATTATTTGTAGACATAGGTCTGTTGTGTTATCCAATATTTCGATTTTTTGTTACATTATGTCAGAGATACTTGAATGAAAAGTAAGGAAGTATACTTGTAATAGCTAACTAAACTCCATGATGTTGTTAGCTACTCTGAAGATACTATGGAGTATTAAAACAAATTAATCCCCATTCATTCTTCCTTCCATCCTTCCTCCCATCCATCCATTTATTAATCTCTAGCCAAGCAAATGTAGGTTAACACTAGAATCCAGTTCCTGATTATATTTTAATGGGACAAGTAATATAGTAAATCCATCTAGTCCCCAAACACGTAAAGGGCTAAACACTAGAAGCAAGTCTTTAAGGATTTATCAGTTCAGTTCAGCTCAGTTGCTCAGTTGTGTCCGACTCTTTGCAACCCCATAAATCACAGCACGCCAGGCCTCCCTGTCCATCACCAACTCCCGGAGTTCACTCAAACTCATGTCCATCGAGTCGGTGATGCCATCCAGCCATATCATTCTCTGTCATCCACTTCTCCTCCTGCCCCCAATCCCTCCCAGCATCAGAGTCTTTTCCAGTGAGTCAACTCTACACATGAGGTGGCCAAAGTACTGGAGTTTCAGCTTTAGCATCAGTCCTTCCAAAGAACACCCAGGACTGATCTCCTTTAGAATGGACTGGTTGGATCTCTTTGCAGTCCAAGGGACTCTCAAGAGTCTTCTCCAACAGCACAGTTCAAGAGCATCAATTCTTCGGCAGTCAGCTTTCTTCACAGTCCAACTCTCACATCCATACATGACCACTGGAAAAACCATAGCCTTGACTACATGGACCTTTTTTGGCAAAGTAATGTCTCTTGGTCATAACTTTCCTTCCAAGGAGTAAGTGTCTTTTAATTTCCTGGCTGCAATCAGCATCTGTAGTGATTTTGGAGCCCAAAAAATAAAGTCTGACAATGCTTCTACTGTTTCTCCATCTATTTCCCATGAAGTGATGGGACTAGACACCATGATCTTAGTTTTCTGAATGTTGAGCTTCAAGCCAACTTTTTCACTCTTCTCTTTCACTTTCATCAAGAGGCTTTTTAGTTCCTCTTCGCTTTCTGCCATAAGGGTGGTGTCATCTGCATATCTCAGGTTATTGATATTTCTCCTGGCAATCTTGGTTCCAGCTTGTGCTTCTTCCAGCCCAGCGTTCCTCATGATGTACTCTGCATAGAAGTTAATTAAGCAGGGTGACAATATACAGCCTTGACGTACTCCTTTTCCTATTTGGAACCTGTCTGTTGTTCCATGTCCAGTTCTAACAGTTACTTCCTGACCTGCATATAGGTTTCTCAAGAGGCAGGTCAGGTGGTCTGTTATTCGCATCTCTTTCAGAATTTTCCAGTTTATTGTGATCCACACAGTCAAAGGCTTTGGCATAGTCAATGAAGCAGAAATAGATGCTTTTCTGTAACTCAATTTTTCCATGATCCAGCAGATGTTGGCAATTTGATCTCTGGTTCCTGTGCCTTTTCTAAAACCAGCTTGAACATCTGGAAGTTCACAGTTTGTGTATTGCTGAAGCCTGGCTTGGAGAACTTTGGGCATGACTTTACTAGCATGTGAGATCAGTGCAATTGTGCGGTAGTTTGAGCATTCTTTGGCATTGCCTTTCTTCGGGATTAGAATGAAAACTGACCTTTTCCAGTCCTGTGGTCACTGCTGAGTTTTCCAAATTTGCTGGCATATTGAGTGCAGCACTTTCACAGCATCGTCTTTCAGGATTTGAAATAGCTTCACTGGAATTCCATCACCTCCGCTAGCTTTGTTTGTAGTGATGCTTTCTAAGGCCCACTTGACTTCACATTCCAAGATGTCTGGCTCTAGGTGAGTGATCACAGCATCGTGATTATCTTGGTCATGAAGATCTTTTTTGTACAGTTCTTCTGTATATTCTTGCCACCTCTTCAATGAAAAGAAATAGAAGAAAACAACAGAATAGGAAAGACTAGAGATCTCTTCAAGAAAATTAGAGATACCAAGGGAACATTTCATGCAAAGACGGGCTCGATAAAGGACAGAAATGGTATGGACCTAACAGAAGCAGAAGATATTAAGAAGAGGTGGCAAGAATACACAGAAGAACTGTATAAAAAAGATCTTCATGACCAAGGTAGTCACAATGGTGTTTATAGGTGGGCACATATTCCAGATCCTACACTTAGGAGAATCCTGAATCAGATTATGAACATACATGTAACACAGGGCTTCTGATCACAGGCTGTTCCTGGGGACTTCCAAAAATAATTTACATTAAAAAGAGCAACTTCCTCCCTAGATTTTGCTATGAAAATCTGGATATCAGTATGTCAGGTTGAATTATACACTGATGCCACTTTTTGTCATAAGCAATCCGTGTGCCTTCAAGCCACTCATTCCCTTTCCTGGTTATGTGCTACTCTCTAGAGACCATAAAACAAGGGAATCACAGTGATATTAAAAACCTGTGGTTTTCATCAGCTCTTACTGCTCTCTGCTATTATCATGTCACCAACTCTCACACCAGTCCCCCAGCTCTCAAGTGGTATCTCACATATACTTCAAATAATTCCTTTCGTAACCAAAAGGCACATATCCTTTTTGGGGGGGCTTTTGTCCCAGACTCACTCAGGGACAAGTGAGTGAGTTTTCCAGGGCCTCTAGTGGATGTGGATCCATGTGAAGGTGCCTTGTATCAGCTGTCAGAGCCCACAGTGCTATTCTCTCTCACAGGACACTCTCGGTCCTGGGTGTCAGCATCAGCTCCACAGGGCTCTGGTGCTGCCACTGGGCATAACTACTGGCTTTCCCTGGTCCTCCTTCTTTCAGAGTGCTGTCCGGCACTGCTGCCACAAGCTACTATCATCTCAGCATTTCCCAGCCACTTTGGCTCCCATCTCCCACATGGAGATGCTTTTGCTTATAAACTTTGTCCAAAGGTATATGGGGCTCTGTGGAAAACCTTGTCTTCTTCTTCTCATTACTAAGAGATCAAAAAGGGGCTGTTTAGGTCCTAAACTCTACTGAGATTTTCTTGAAATGGGTTTGATGATGTGAAATTAACATAGATAATCACAACATTTTTTCCATTTTTTTTCTGCCTACTTAACTTTTTTCCTCCCTCCTCTCTGAAGACCTAAAGGACAAAATCTAAACGGATTGTTTGAGAAAAACAAAGAACCACATCACGAGTTTGGGGAAAGCGGGTGTTTGGGAGAGGGATATGCATATTGTGAATGGTCTGTGCAGAGGAGGGAGGTGGCTGAGAGACCAGGATGGACAAGACTATGTGGATGGGAGTGAAAGTGAAAGTGCTCAGTTGTGTCCAACTTTTGCAACCCCATGAACTATACAGTCCATGGAATTCTCCAGGCCAGATTACTGGAGTGGGTAGCCTTTCCCTTCTCCAGGGGATCGTCCCAACCCAGGGATCAAACCCAGGTCTCCTGCATTGCAAGCAGATTCTTTACCAGCTGAACCACAAGGGAAGCCCATGTGGATGGGAGAATTCATTTTTTACCCTTTTTTTGAAAATGTTTTTATTTTAATAGAAGGATAATTGCTTTATAGAATTTTATTGTTTTCTGTCAAATCTCAACGTGAATCAGCCATCAGTTAGTTCAGTTCAGTCGCTCAGTCATGTCTGACTCTTTGTGACCCCATGAATCACAGCATGCCAGGTTTCCCTGTCCATCACCAACTCCCAGAATTCACCCAAACTCATGTGCATCGAGTCGGTGATGCCATCCACCATCTCATTCTCTGTCGTCCCCTTCTCCTCCTTCCTCCAATCCCTCCCAGCATCAGTCTTTTCCAGTGAGTCAACTCTTCGCATGAGGTGGCCAAAATATTGGATTTTAAGCTTCATCATCAGTCCTTCCAATGAACACCCAGGACTGATCTCCTTTAGAATAGACTGGTTGGATCTCCTTGCAGTCTGAGGGACTCTCAAGAGCCTTCTCCAACACCACAGTTCAAAAGCATCAATTCTTTGGTGCTCAGCTTTCTTTATAGTCCAACTCTCACATCCATAGGTATACATATATCCCCATCCTCTTGAATCTCCCTTCCATCTCTGGATGGGAGAATTCTGTTAGGATGTAAGGATGAGAGACTTCCAGGTATCTAAGGATGCTCAAGAATGTGGAAGGGGTAGGAGGTTTTCACTAGAATAGCTATGGACTAAGTTTGTTTGTTTACCTACTGCTTGAAAGACAAAAAAGTAAAACCTTACATTTCAACCTAGGCTGGTGAAGTTTTATATACACTATGTAGTTATACCCATATTTATGTCCTGCCAACCACTGTATCCTCACTCTATTCCTCTCCCTTCTATAGACTAGGACGCAAGTTCATAAAGACTAGCTCAGGAGACAAATGTGAAAGAAAAACACCAAGATGTATCCAAGGTTCTGGCTGCCTCTTGAGGTTGAGTCTTCACTACACAGCCAAGCTTGACTATCTCTCTTCTCCCCTGAGATGAATTCTCACCAAGACTACTCTTAGTCTCATACACTTCTGGTAGATCCACTCCTGAGTTGGCCAGAGTTGTCTTTTTAGCCTTGCCTGCTGCTGCTGCTAAGTTGCTTCAGTCGTGTCCAACCCTGTGCGACCCCATAGATGGCAGCCCACCAGGCTCTCCCGTCCCTGGGATTCTCCAGGCAAGAACACTGGAGTGGGTTGCCATTTCCTTCTCCAATGCATGACAGTGAAAAGTGAAAGTGAAGTCGCTCAGCCGTGTCCAACTCTTAGCGACCCCATGGACGGCAGCCCACCAGGCTCCTTGGTCCATGGGATTTTCCAGGCCTGAGTCACAGCCAAAAACGAATAGAGTTTAGGCTCAACTGGGACCCCACATTAAAAAGCAGGTTGTGTCTCGGACCCTGGTAGGGAACTCTCGCTCTTGTGCTTGAGTTCTCTGGGTGCCAGTGTAAGCAGACTTTCACTGTTTCTTCATTCCTACATTCCCATTTTATAAGTCTCCAAACTAATTCAGAGCAGCTGAAGACGAATCTGCTTCAGAAGACTGCACACTTCTCAAAGTATCCCAGTTGACTTAAGGGCTGATTTATTGTAGACTTCTGGGCTCACCAGCTTTTAACTTCACTTTGCTTCCCAGATCAGCATCTGTGTTTGTTTAACAGCCACTGGTTGACTGACTCTGAGAATCATGGATGCCACATGAAGGCTCAGGGGCCACATAGCTCATCTTCTGAAATGACACTGTGGGTATTTCTGTCACTCATCAAACTAGGATTCGTCACATGGAAATTGCAGTCAAGGATTGAGCCTACCAGTTCCCTGGAAAGATAAATCTCAGAATTCACAATGCCATGGAGTGTTCTCCAAGCTTGTCAACATCCTTTTCTCCTAAAGCCGAAGCAGAGATAATGTCATTTCCTGATAGCAAGGAGGTTATTTTAATTCATTTTTTTCAATGCCTTTCTATCATGGAAATGATAGCAGTCCCCAACCTTTTTGGTACCAAGGACCAATTTCATGGAAGACAATTTTCCCACAAACCAGGGGTGGGGTGGTGATGGTTTTGGGATCATTCAAATGCATTACATTTATTGTGGACTTTATTTCTATTGTGATTACACCCATTCCACCTCAGTTCATCGAGCATTCGATCCTGGGGTCGGGAACCCCTAAAACAGGCCCAAGACTAAGTACATGGAAGGATACATATAGTCTCCTTTCTCAACTCAATGGTGACACTGCCTACTAAGAGAGCAGATGGGCGCCCATCCCCACAAGGCAGAGTGTGATGCTAGGTAGAGAGGTCCACCCAAGTGGGAGGGCAGCCAGGTTTGACTGTGGAGAAAGCAGTGGCCAACAGTAAAGCAGGGCAAGGTGAGGACACTTAGCTGTCATCTTTCACATCACCTCATATTTGCCAGGAAGAGAACACTTGACTTAGAAGCCCCCACACCTGTCCTTTGAGCAAGTCCCTTCCATCTCCCACCAGTGCCCTTCCCCTGAGTTAGTGTGGTGGGTACATATCAAAACATTGGGGTCACTTTTGAAATCCAAGATGCCCAAGTCCCCCCACAGACTGACTGAAAGAAGATATCCATGCAAGGAAGCTGGGATCTCTGTTACTTAAAGCTTTCTGACCAGAGCACCCCAGAACACCCCAGCGGTGCTGCTTACCACCCTGGCACAAGTCTTCTCTGTGGTCTCTGCAAATCATTGCTCTGAAGGCTCTTTTCATAATTCCCTCAGAGGGCTGGGTGAGCATTCCCTGAAGTGCATCATATGACAAAATCTTCTCTTAAAGATTTGGCTGTGGGTCCAACCTGAAGATGAGACGGCTGGGGCAAAGAGGCTCTATGCTAAACTTGGCAGCCCACCAAGTCTATTTTGATCCCATTCATCATGTCCAGACTCTCAATTGCCACCAAGTAGAGCTGTCTATGATACAGTCAGTCAGACCACTGCGGGTCATGGGGATGAGTGTATGAGGACAGATCTAGGTTAGCTTCAAGGTTAGCTCACAGCCCCTCCATAGTTCCTGCAAGTGTTTGTTTGTTGGCTGGATCAAGGGCTTCTTTTTCTATTGTGACTTAAGGACATGTCAGGTTAGGCCACTTGCTCAGATCAATGACTGAAAACTTGCAAGCATCCCTGGACCTTCAGGCTTCAGGGACACCCTGTCCATATGCATTTCTTATGTTCCTGGAATGTAGTAGGATCAGCATGGTAGCAGAGGAGACTCTGGACTTGGGAGAGGAGACCTGGTTTCAAATCTTGACTGTGCTATCATGTACCCATGTGTCTCACTTAACCCCTCTGTTTCAATTTCCTTGTCTATAAAATGAGGGAAATGGATTAGAAGATTGCCAAGGTCACACCCCTTTTCACTGGGATAGTGTATGATCGATAGTGCACTGGAAATTGTTAGAAAGTAATTTACATAGATATTTGTCTCTACCAATGCTAGAGATACCAAGGGAATATTTCATGTAAAGATGGGCATAGTAAAGAACAGAAATGGTATGGACCTAACAGAAGCAGAAGATATTAAGTAGAGGTGGCAGGAATACAGAGAACTATACAAAAAAGATCTTCATGACCCAGATAACCATGATGGGTGATCACTAGACTAGAGCCAGACATCCTGGAATGTGAAGTCAAATGGGCTTTAGGAAGTATCACTATGAACAAAGCTAGTGGAGGTGATGCAATTCCAGTTGAGCTATTTCAAATCCTGAAAGATGATGCTGTGAAAGTGCTGCACTCAATATGTCAGCAAATTTGGAAAACTCCACAGTAACCACAGGACTTGAAAAAGTCAATTTTCATTCTAATCCCAAAGAAAGGCAATATCAAAGAATGTTCAAACTACTGCACAACTGCAGTCATCTCACATGCTAACAAAGTAATGCTCAAAATTCTCCAAGCCAGGCTTAAGCAATATGTGAACCATGAAATTCCAGATGTTCAAGCTGGATTTAGAAAAAGCAGAGGAACCAGAGATCAAATTGCCAACATCTGCTGGATCACTGAAAAAGCAAGAGAGTTCCACAAAAACATTTGCTTTATTGACTATGCTAAAGCCTTTGACTGTGTGAATCACAACAAACTGTGGAAAATTCTGAAAGAGATGGGAATACCAGACCACCTGACTTGCCTGCTGAGAAATCTGTGTGCAGGTCTGGAAGCAACAGTTAGAACTGGACATGGAACAACAGACTGGTTTCAAATAGGAAAAGGAGTATGTCAAGGCTGTATATTGTCACCCTGCTTATTTAACTTGTATGCAGAGTACATTATGAGACATGCTGGGCTGAATGAAACACAAGCTGGAATCAAGATTACCGGGAGAAATATCAATAACCTCAGATATGCAGATGACACCACACTTATGACAGAAAGCGAAGAAGAACTAAAAAGCTTCTTGATGAAAGTGAAAGAAGAGAATGAAAAAGTGGGCTTAAAGCTCAACATTCAGAAAACTAAGATCATGGCATCCAGTCCGATCACTTCATGGCCAAAAGATGGATAAACAATGGAAACAGTGATAGACTTTATTTTCTTGGACTCTGAAATCACTACAGGATGACTGCAGCCATGAAATTAAAAGCCACTTGCTTCTTGGAAGAAAAGCTATGACTAAGCTGCTGCTAAGTCACTTCAGTCATTTCCGACTCTGTGCGACCCCATAGATGGCAGCCCACCAGGCTGCCCTGTCCCTGGGATTCTCCAGGCAAGAACACTGGAGTGGATTAGACAGCATATGAAAAAGCAGAGACATTACTTTGCCGACAAAGGTCTGTCTAGTCAAGGCTATGGTTTTTCCAGTAGTAATGTATGGATGTGAGAGTTGGACTGAGTGCCAAAGAATTAATGCTTTTGAACTGTGGTGTTGGAGAAGACTCTTGAGAGTCGCTTGGATTGCAAGGAGATCCAACCAATCCATCCTAAAGAAAATCAGTCCTGAATATTCATTGAAAGGACCGATGCTGAAGCTGAAACTCTAATACTTTGGCCACCTGATGGGAATAACTGACTCATTTGAAAAGACCCTAATGCGGGGCAAGATAGAAGGCAGGAGGAGTAGGGGATGACAGAGGATGAGATGGTTAGATGGCATCATCGACTCACTGGACATGAGTTTGAGTAAGCTCCGGGAGTTGGTGATGCACAGGGAAGCCTGATGTGCTGCAATTCATGGGGTCGCAAAGAGTCTGACACAACTAAGTGACTAAACTGACTGAATGATACATGTATTTAGAAGTATGACTTATAGACAAAATTTTCAAAGTTATATTTTATTAATTAAAATGGAAAGGAAGACAATAGCCTAATATTTTTGATATCTGTCATATATCACATATCGTTTGGAGTGTTTCTTCTTTTTTGATTTCAATCTAATCTCTCCTAAAGTCCAGGAAAATTCTTGTTCCAGTCAGAAAACCCTGGAAAATTCTCATTTCAGATAATAAAGCAGACTTCTAAGTAAAATAGCTTGTCTAAGTTTACAGTGCTAGTAATTGACAGAACTAGGGTTCAAGTACAGGTTTTGTGATTCTAAATCCAGTGCTGTTGATAGTTCAAATTTTGTTACAACCTTGCAAATAGAAGTACGCCTTCCTGTAAATTAACTGGCTGGTCCACTTCAGTGGGCAACGACTATGGATAACACCACATGAGTGTCGGGTGCTGTGTGCCCTTCACTTCATGCTCTCCTTCAGAGTACATCGTGGGAAATGTCCAAGCCTCCATGAGGCTTTTGTTAGCAACTCAGTTTGACAACGACCAAATGAATGTCTCTATCTCCTTTCTGCTCTCACTAACTCCTCTTTCTTTAAGAGGAAGAATAAAAAAATAAAGCATAGCTAAGTGTTATGGCAAAAATCAATGCTGTGGTTTTAATCAAGAAAATGCCAGCAAAAAATCCCAAGTTTAAAATCCCGAGGAAAACATAGCCAAGCCCATTGTAGTGGCAGAGGAAGAAATTATGCCACAAATGCTAGTGAAAATGATTAAGTGTTTGCCAGGACTCTGCATTGTGGTCACATAGGGCATCATGACTTTTCATTTTCTACCTTTCTGTGTGATTAAAATACCAATTTTGAGGTTATAAGAATTTTAACCATAGTTCTCTCACATTCTTTAAAAAATGTAACATCATTATAAAGACCTGAAATAGTAAAGGGGAATACATAAAGGTGTTATTGGTTCAACTAACATTCAACTCGTTGGACATGAGTTTGAGCAAGCTCCGGGAATTGGTGATGGACAGAGAAGCCTGGCATGCTGCAGTCAATAGGGTTGCAGAGAGTTGGACACAACTGAGCGACTGAACGGAACTGAACATTCGTAAAAACTGAGGAAGCAGTTTGAAATAACTCTGAGGTCACACACTAGGACCTTTAGGTGGTCACACCTCAGTTCACACTTGGCACCTGGCAAACGTTAAATATTTAAACAACATGCCTGTGAGCAGTTGGCTGGGCAGATGCACCATTCACTTCACCGAGGCCAAGCATTTTCCTGTGGTGGGTGTGGAAGAGGCACAGAAGTGCTTTCTAGGCTTGACTGTCTCCTTTGCCTCCAACATCCTGTCAGTTACTTAATGTTCCATTTCCCCTCATCTCCTACCACTACCACTGTCATTTCCATGTCCTCTCTCTCACAAAGGGTTTTTTTGTAAATATTCACATTTAGATTGGTCAACTCCAGAAGTTAATTGTCCTTGCCAATTTTGATGTCAGATAAACACACCTATCTTTCTGTCTGTCTATAATGTTAGTCTCTCAGTCGTGTGTGACTCTTTGAGACCCCATGGACCGTAGCCTGCCAAGCTCCTCTGTCCATGGAATTCTCCAGGCAATAATACTGGACAGGGTTGTCATTCTCTTCTCTAGGGGTTCTTCCCGACCCAGGGATCAAACCTGGGAATGCTGCATTGCAGGAAGATTCTTTATGGTCTGAGCCAGTCCATCCATTTATCAATAGATTGTACACAGAGTTCTTTTGGTCTAGGACTGTGAGGCTTTCCAGGTATTTTACTTCTCAACAGATCTCTCTGTTGGGTTTCAATATAGACTCAGACATGACCACTAGATAAAGTAGATACAGCTATCATGGACTTGCGAGAGTAATTGCTTTAATGAGGGGTCTGATGCGCTTCTGTTGGTCTCCCAGGAAGCATGGCAGAAGGGACTGGGTTTATAATTGACTCTAATCCTCTCTAATCTTCCACCTTAACCTCCCCAAGAATTAAGTAATTGATTTTTGGTCTCTTGAAAGAAAATAAAGGCCTCCTGGGATGAAACTTGGCGGCTGCTCAGAGACAAAGAGACAATCCAGGGCTGGCACAGTTTGTATTTGGATGTGGAGAACTTTCTGGACCTAATCAGGTGGTTTCCCTGCCACGTTCCCTTAGAGTCCCAGTGTTTGGTTCCTAATTGAGCACCAGCATGATCCTGGGTCAGAACTCAGACAGAATTTCATAACCATTTCTTTAGCTTCAGTGCCAGATACCATTAAGACAAACATGGCAGAGACAGTGGAGGCCAAGGTTATTCTTTAGCACTCTGCTTCCTCTAAGAATCGCCCCCCACCGCGTCCTGTCCCCCACAGCCAAGGCCTGTGGTTCCAATTTGCTTCTCTCAGGCTGCAGGCACCAACACTTTTCTCCTCAGCCCCTCAGGAAGGCCAGAACTTGTGTCTTTTCCCTCTCACAAAGTCTTTTCTCCATATAGGCATCAGGTGCTACAACAGTGAGCTGTGGAGATAAGGAGAAGCTAAATTTTAAACTGGATATTATTCACACAGTTCTTGTTCTTTTACTAATGAAAATGGGACCACAGTTATAAACCACTGTGAATGGAGAATGACATTTACGCTTTGAGAGAAAGTTTACCTACTTCTCTCTGACCTCTCTTCCCTCAAGTCCTCCTCTCCTCCCCATTCAGCAGCCACCTTTTGAGTTTCCATTGCTCCTTGTAGAGCCCAGAGTCAGCCAATTTAATCATCTTCTCTCCTTCCTTTGTGCCCCTACCTCTCGACCTCCTGATATCACCACCTTACAGAACTGCAACCTCTCGTCACACTGACACCAAGTATTGTTGATTCCAGTCCAAGGTCAACCTGTCATTTTCTGCCACATCCTCACCTCCACTCAGGAATCCTTTTCCTTATTTCTGTGCCCTCTTGGCATCATCCTCCCCAGCCGGCAATCCAAACTGCTTTCTCCCCCTTTCTCAGGGCTTCTCCCTCACTGATTTTCAGCCAATGATCCAGCTTCTTTTCTGTTTTTATATCATGTTGAGGGCTCAGATCTGAATGTCTTCAACTTTCTTACTCTCCACATTCCAATTTTACTGTAATATTTTTTATTCTCCCTCTCAAAGCAGAAGCAATTCCCACCCCCAGCCCCTTTTTTCTTTGCTGTCTGATCACTCCATCTGTGCTCTGGATTGCAGTCCTCTTTATCTTCTCCCAGACATTTTCCTGTAAATTTTTTACTCTTTCTTGATTTATTAGTGTCTTCTTCTTCATCATCTGCTTCCCCTCAGCCTAAAATGAATGCTATATTACCCCCAAATCCTGTCCTAAACATACTCAACTGTTTCACCTTCCTGCTACCAAATTCTCTCCTTTTTTTTTTTCCCCTGGGACAAAAAAAAAATCTTCTATTCAGTCTGCCTCCCAAATTCAAGTTCGGCCTCTGTGCACACTCTTCTGCCACTGCCTATTTAAGCTTTCTAGTGAGAAACAGAGGAGGGAGGAAGAATATAGAGAGAAGGAAAGCAGAAAGGAAACAAAACTTCAGGAAGACTAATATTATGGCATGGAAGGTTGCATGGCCTTTGGAGAAGAAGGCAAAGGGTCAGCCACACAGGTATGTGGCATAGGGGATGGGAGCAGAAGAGCTCTGCTATGGACTTGCCCACAGAAGCTGGAATGCATTTCACAGGGGCCCCACCTTCTGAGCAAGGGGAGTCAGGGTAGGAAAGAACCCATGTTCCTTTCCAGCCAAGTGAACCCTTAGCCCAGTCAGCTGATGGGCAAGTGTCTGGGTCAGAGCAAAGGAGTCCTGGTGCAGCAGGTCTGGGGCTGACCTTGGCCTCCTGCCAGACTTACTGAGGGGAGAGATCAGTCGGCTGCTGATGCTCAGTCCTGGATAGAGCTGCTGGAAGATGAAGGCAGCTCCTACTTAGGTGATGTGCCCCTTCGGCCTCCCACTCACAGATCTACCGCCACCTCTATCCCCAGGTACATCAGTTTTAAAAAAACATTTATTCACTTCCAGGCTCACACAGTAAAGAATCTGCCTGCAATGCAGGGGACTCTGTGTCAGGAAGATACCCTGGAGAAGGCAATGGCCACCCACTCTAATATTCTTGCCTGGGAAATCCCGTGGACAGGGGAGCCTGGTGGGCTACAGTACATGGGTCATAAGGAGTTGGGCACGACTGTGTAACTAACACCCTCTTTTACTAATTTCTGAGTTGTGTTCTGGTTTAAGTTTGTTTAGTCCTAGTGCCTGTGTCAGAGGATGTCTTTTTTATTTAAATTAATGAAAAAACGTGTTAATCTTCAACCTAATCAGCAAACTTAAAGACCTATCATCCAACTTACATTACAAGAAGAAAAGCCAGACCAAGACTTGAATATAATTTAAAAGAAAGAGAGTGTTTTATTGTTTTGTCGCACTGAGGCTTTGATCCAGACAGAGCTTGTTCATGCCAGAAAATATTAAAGGACCAACTCTGCAGTGTGGATTTGGGGGCACAAGCCACATTTGATACAGGAAAGAGAGACCTAGCCCAGGATTGGGTATCAGGGAGGTGTCAGAGGCATATGTACTCAATAGCAACCGAAGAGGAAATGAGAGAAGAAACCAGTGCAGAAAGAACCCTTGATCCTTTCTCAGCCAAAAGGAAAAAAAAGAAAAGCTCCTTGCTTAAATAGGCAATACTGCACTGAGTAAGAATATTCATCTTTATGTTCGCTCTTTCTTTCACGGTGTCATTATTCTAGGCAAGGATTATTCCTGTCTGGTTTCCACGAAGCCCCTAAAGTCACTAACACATAAACACTAACTTGCTTAGGGAACTCCACTGGCAGCAGAGCCCAGGGAAATTGTGTCATCCATTTAAGATGTCTCACATTCCAGACACACTGTTATCCCAGGCCAGCACTGGCTCCCTTGAAAGCAATAAACAGACAATATAGGAAGCTGTCAGAAAATCCAATATCTAAACTCGATATGAGATGGTGGCCCCAATCTAATAAGAATAGATTCATTTTGCTTTATTCCTATTTTGTCACCTGCTTTGTGGAGAAAGTGAAACATGATAAATCAGATCCTTATGGTCACCTCTGAGTACATATTGACTCATCATTCCCTAAACTTTTATGCTAAATATTTACAAACATGTGAATTCATGGAGACAGAGTTTCTTAATGATCCCTTCCTTTCCGTGACAGTACTACAACCTTCCTCTGCTAAGGAAACTAAAAGACTCCCTCAGGGCTAGCTTAAACAACTTGATTGTTGGATCATCTGGGACTAATTTAAATTCACAAATGAATTGAAGAGAAATGTAGATATTCATCTGGTCTAGAGTAAGTTGCCTCCAACTAACACCAGGAAGCAAATATATTCGCTAACTTGCCTATGATTTCCATGGAATCCATAGTTTTATTAAAACTATAATTTGATTTGAGAAAAATTGCTAAGGCGATAAAAGAATAGAGAACCTGAGACCTCAAATTCTTCCAATTTAATATTTTTTAAGTAGATAGATTTATTAATTCAATTTATAGTGTCTCTATGTCCTAACCAGTACAATCTGTATATTGGGTGGCTGTTTACTTTAGGCTTTGATGTAAGACCTAGCAAAATCTTCCTATTAATCCAGTCACTACAACAAGCTATGACTGATCTACTGTAGCACTGATTTTTTAAGGATCACAGGAAAAGCCTCAGTTGGGCTTGGGGATGTGGGGAGGAGTATTAAGGGATTACAGGCTGCACCTGCCAGAAGAAGATATTCATCCATATAATTTATTGTAATTTTTGTGATTTATATGGCCTATTATGGAAATCTTTTATTTTATAACTTAATGGCAAGCCATGCAGATTACTCAGTTGGCTCGCTTAAAGTCATTTAGTGATGACCATTAAACTTGTCTTGAATCAATGAACTAGAAAGCAACTTTCATTTGTTTAATTTTTAGCAGTTTACTGTTTTATTAATGAGGAAAAGTTAAATGACCTGTCTGTCTAACCACACTGATTTGGAGAGAGTTATGTCCAGAAACTGTCTTCCTTCTCTTGACTTCTCTCCTTTGGGTTTTATTTTATTATTACTATTCTATAGATACAATAGGGGCCAGGCTTTTTACCTTTCAGGTATATATGGTTTCATGTATGTGGTTTCACTGAATTCTCACAGCGACCCTGGAGTTTGAGTATTGTCATTATCTTTATTTTGTATGTAAAAAAACTGACACTCAAAGAAGTTAAATGACCTCACCAAGGGCATTTGACTAATAGCTAGTGAATACTAGATGTTAAACTACAGTTTGTTTCAAACCAAACCCTCAGTTGCTAACCATACCCTATACAGAATGGGGCTTCAGTTCAGTTCAGTCGCTCAGTCATGTCCGACTCTTTGCGACCCCATGAATCACAGCACACCAGGCCTCCTTGTCCATCACCAACTCCTGGAGTTCACTCAAACTCATGTCCACAGAGTCGGTGATGCCATCCAGCCATCTCATTCTCGGTCGTCCCCTTCTCCTCCCGCCCCCAATCCCTCCCAGTGTCAGAGTCTTTTCCAGTGAGTCAACTCGTCGCATGAGGTGGCCAAAGTATTGGAGTTTCAGCTTTAGCATCAGTCCTTCCAATGAACACCCAGGACTGATCTCCTTTAGAATGGACTGGTTGGATCTCCTTTCAGTCCAAGGGACTCTCAAGAGTCTTCTCCAGCACCACAGTTCAAAAGCATCAATTCTTCAGCGGTCAGCTTTCTTCACAGTCCAAATCTCACATCTATACGTGACCACTGGAAAAACCATAGCCTTGACTAGACGGACCTTGGTTGGCAAAGTAATGTCTCTGCTTTTTAATATGCTATCTAGGTTGGTCATAACTTTCCTTCCAAGGAGTAAGTGTCTTTTAATTTCATGGCTGCAATCAGCATGGCTTTAAAAGATGATATTGCAAGGCTCACATGAGCTTTTCTCCCTTCCCCAAGGTCTCTCACATGACTTTCTAAATTCCCATGGTCGGAGCTCAAATCCTTGGATCACATTTGCTCCATTATGTCACTATCTGTTAGGGTTTCAGAACTTGCTGGGAACTTGAGTTAACAATGATGGCACTAACCCAAGCATCAGTCACCTGTCTCCAGGTCTTTTGAATCTACAGTTGACACAAGTAGAGAAAAATAAATACAAATGGTTTTCATTGAGCAAAGAATTAGGCCATAAGTGCAAATTAACATTTTGGCAAAAGGTTATTGGTATCATTAGAAAAACAAAATGTAAAAGGTACAGTGCATTTTGTGTTAGTAATAGCTAATTTTGCAGTGGTTTTACTTTGGTTCCAGGTGTTTTACATGTCGTCACTTTTCACACCCACCCTATTTTACAGACATGGCAGCTGAGAAAGGCAAGCATCTTGTTTAAGGTCACAGATGGGAAATGGCAGAACCAAGAACTGAAGCAGATCTAACTACAGAGCCCACACTCAACACTCATTATTCCAAACTGATGAAGGTGTTTATCTTTACATCTATATACAGGTTTTGGTGAGATAATTCTTGTGATGAGAAACATAAGGTAGGGTGTTAAATACACAAAGTTGGAAAGAGTGAAAAAAATTTTAATAGAAGTAATGCTTTTCAAAAATTAGAAGGCAAAATGGATTATTAGCAGTACTGAGTATGAGTAAGAGGAATTACTTAAAGATTAGAGAATATAAAGATGATTTTTTTTTTATTTATCACATCTTTAGTGGTTTGAATGGTATCCCCTGACACCTGGCAAAATATATGCAAGTCTTAATCCCCAGTATCTATAAATATGACCTAATTTGAAAATGGTCTTTGCATGTGTCATTAAGTTAAAGATCTTGAGATGAGATCATCCTGGATTAACAGGGTGGGCCCTAAATTCAGTGACTAATGCTCTTACTAGAAACAGAAGAGGAGAGGACAGTGAGGAGGAGGCCCTGTGAAGGCTGAGGCATCACATTGGAGAGATGCTGACAAACCCCAGAGGCTCAGGAGCCAAGGAACAGATTGTTTCCTAAAGCTTTGGGTGGTGGGGAGGCCCTACTGACACCTTGGTTTTGGACTTCTTGTCTCCAGAACTGTTGCAGAATAAATTTCTGTTGTTTAAAGCCACCACGTTCCTGGTAATTTGTGATAGCAGCCCCAGAAAACTAATACAACTTGTTATACCTTTAATCTCTACATAAGAAATTATATTTTTAAAACCCATAGTCTTCAAAATCTCTGTCCAATGAATTTAGTGACCATGACAACACATCGGGATCCAGGAATGCATGACTTCAGATGGTGGTATAGAATGTCTTGACAGATATTCATGAAAGAAGTCTTAGTTCATAGTTCGTGACTGGGTCCTGCCTCCCACGTTAAAACCAGCCAGTTTCTAGTTATTTTCTCATTCTCAAGTATTTATTTCCACCGTGACCTCCTGTTAGATTATGGGAGTATTTTCCTGCCCAATATTCAGGCTTCATTTCCATGTTATAAAGGTAAAGAATCCATTGGAAAAATCCAAAGGTTTTCCTAAATGAGAATTTCATATTGATGCCTATGCTCACTCTCAAGCTCTCAGGGGAACTTGATCCTACCTAGAATGTTAAGACCTAATGGAAAAAAAGAAGTCTTTTAAATGGTAACACTTGGTGTCCCCAAGGCATGCTCTTGACGTACATGGAGGTGACAGAGTAATGGATCTGAAGGGTGTTGATTCTTCATTTGTCTTTAAAAACATGAACTAAATGCTATTCTCTCATGGTTAGAGTCTCCAAAGAATGTCTTAGTCACTCTATACACAGAACACAATGACACTCTCCTGATTTCCACTGTTTTCTTCCATGAAATCTAGGATCCTCTTGAAGGCACTGCCAATGTGGGGGAGCTCCTCCCTGTGACAGAACACACCTCATCGCACAAGACTAAAGTAAGTGGCATCTTCTAAAGCCCTTCTCAAGGGAGATGAAACATCCTCGCCTGACTTTCATCCATTACACTGTGGGTGGTTCTGAGGTACCTCCTTGCCAGTAGGTTAGGCACTCCCCAGAAAGCCCTGTCTTCATCCAAATGGACCAGTAAAGAAAGCCTTCAGCTTTTCTTGTTACAATACTTGAGTACTGTTCAGCTGCTGTGCTGGATGTTATCTGTTTGTCCCTCTGGATCCATCATACTCATAGTCCTGGAAACACAAGCTATGTGGATATGTAAATGAACTCCCTTGACCTCTGGTCCAGCCAATGGGTACACATAAATATCTCTTCTTCATTCTCCTTCCTCCCTCTATCTGATGAAATAGAAATTATGTATTTGTCAAAACTACTTGACAAAATGTACTTAGCTGTTCAGTTGTGTGAACAACTGACTCTTTTTGACCCAGGAACTGTAGCCTGCCAGGCTCCTCTCTCCATGGGATTTTCCAGGCAAGAATACTGGAGTGGATTGCCATTCCCTTCTCCAGGGGATCTTTCCAACCCGGGGATCAAACCCAGATCTCCTGCACTGCAGGCAGGTTCTTTACTGTCTAGGCCACCAGGGAGGCCTCACTTGACAAGATAGAGGGTGGGAAGAGAGTAAGGTTGACATATGTATATCCCCAGGTCGCTACCTGAGAGTTGCCCTGGCATGGCTGCACTTCCACACTGAGGACACACTTCCTGTCAGGAGCTCCTCTCCCTACAGATACACTCTCTGTTGACGCTCTTCTGTTTTTCTTCAGTCCTGAGAAAGAAAGTTGCTTCTCAGTGTTGCTAGTTCTGAGAACTCTGCCATCCCTTGTTGTTTCCCCTATACCCTACTGCACCTTTATAAATAAACTCTAGATTAAACTCTACTCAGTTGTCACTTTTGAGTGTGCCTTCTGTTTTCTGCTGGGAAAAGGTTAGCTGATCAACTCTGGGGTGGTGCACTTCCCAGGGAGCTATTGCTTCAGTGAATTGCTAAGCCACCAGTGACAGCAAAAGTCACATTATAGATTTTCTGATGTTTCTAAAATATTATGTGCCTATGTGTAAGAGACCTAGATTTTACCACATTGATTTGCTCATAGTTACAACATTATACCATTTAACTCTGACTGTTGGAAAAACTATGGACATGAACTTGGCCAAACTTCCGTGAGTTGGTGAGTGACAGGGAAGCCTGGTGTGCTGCAGTCCGTGGGGTTGTGAAGAGTCGGACATGACTTAGTGATTGAACAACAACGAAACTGGAGAAAGACTTTTGTCATTGGTAGAGGTAAGTTTCTCACCCTTATTTTAATCTTATGTGCTGCTGTTGAATTCCATGATGCATGTGATAAGGATTTATGTGTTTTCCATAGTTGATCTGAGCATTTGGCAAGTCAGCCATGAAATGTTTTTAAATTTATATTCACTTCATCAAGGTATATATTGTCAGCTCTTTTATGAACTGCTAATTTCCTTAGTCTAATAGATTTCATAAGGGACTTAAAGGTCATAACTGGTGGTAGATCTGGTGGGGGTCCTTACAGCAGTCACCCCTCTCCTTGGTAATGCTGAAGACACATAAGGGAACAGAAAAGGTTCTCTATCTTTGTTCTGTAGATCAACTCTAGTGCCGGACAGAGCTGGAGCCCAACATTTGATGAGATGCTCATCAGAGTGAAGGCTATATCTTATTTTTAGGACACCTTTACTAGCTTATTTCAGTTCTGTGCACGTTGTGAGATGAATATGCAATATTGTCCTCATTGATGGGATATGGTGTTTCTTTTGTTGTTGTTGTTGTTGGCAAAGTGATGTCTCTGCTTTTTTTTTTTTTTGGTAATTAATTTATTTTTTATTGGAGGCAAATTATTTTGCAATATTATATTGGTTGGTTTTGCCATACATTGACATGAATTCGCCCCGGGTTTACATAAGTTCCCCCTCCTGAACCCCCCTCCACCTCCTTCCTCCCTTTATCCTCCCTCTGGGTCATCCTCGCATGCCAGCCCTGAGATCCTATAACATGCATTGACCCTGAACTAGTGATTCGTTTCACATATGACAACATACGTGTTTCAATGCCATTCTCCCAAATCATCCCACCCTCACCCTCTCCCACAGAGTCCCAAAGACTGTTCTATACATCTGTGTCTCTTTTGCTGTCTCGTATACAGGGTTATCATTTGCATCTTTCTAAATTCCATATATATGTGTTAGTATATTAACTGTATTGTATTGGTGTTTTTCTTTCTGGCTTACTTCACTCTGTATAATAGGCTCCAGTTTCATCCACCTCATTAGAACTGATTCAAATGCATTCTTTTTAATGGCTGAATAATACTCCATTGTGTATATGTACCAAAGCTTTCTTATCCATTCGTCTGCAGATGGACATCTAGGTTGCTTCCATGTCCTGGCTATTATAAACAGTGCTGCAATGAACATTGGAGTACATGTGTCTCTTTCAATTCTGGTTTCCTCAGTGTGTATGCCCAGGAGTGCTATTGCTGGATCAAACAGTTCTATTTCCAGTTTTTTGAGGAATCTCCACACTGTTCTCCATAGTGGCTGTACTAGTTTGCATTCCCACCAACAGGGTTAGAGGGTTCCTTTCTCTCCACATCCTCTCCAACATTTATTGCATGTAGACTTTTGGATAGCAGCCATTCTGACAGGTGTGAAATGGTATCTCATTGTGGTTTTGATTTGCATCTCTCTGATTATGAGGGATGTTGAGCATTTTTTCATGTGTTTGTTAGCCATCTGTATGTCTTCTTTGGAGAAATGTCTGTTTAGTTCTTTGGCCCATTTTTTGATTGGGTCATTTATTTTTCTGGAATTGAGCTGCAGGAGCTGCTTGTATATTTTGGAGATTAATCCTTTATCCGTTGCTTCATTTGCTATTATTTTCTCCCATTCTGAAGGCTGTCTTTTCACCTTACTTATAGTTTCCTTTGCTGTGCAGAGCTTTTGATTTTAATTAGGTCCCATTTGTTTATTTTTGCTTTTATTTCCAATATTCTGGGAGGTGGGTCATGGAGGATCCTGCTGTGATTTATGTCGGAGAGTGTTTTGCCTATGTTTTCCTCTAGGAGTTTTATAGTTTCTTGTCTTACATTTAGCTCTCTAATCCATTTTGAGTTTATTTTTGTGTATGGTGTTAGGAAATGTTCTAGTTTCATTCTTTTACAAGTGGCTGACCAGTTTTCCCAGCACCACTTTTTAAAGAGACTGTCTTTTCTCCATTTTATATTCTTGCCTCCTTTGTCAAAGATAAGGTGTCCATAGGTGCGTGGATTTATCTCTGGGCTTTCTATTTTGTTCCATTGATCTATATTTCTGTCTTTATGCCAGTACCATACTGTCTTGATGACTATGGCTTTGTAGTAGAGCCTGAAGTCCGGCAGGTTAATTCCCCCAGTTCCATTTTTCTTCCTCAAGATTGTTTTGGCTATTCGAGGTTTTTTGTATTTCCATACAAATTGTGAGATTATTTGTTCTAGTTCTGTGAAAAATATCGTTGGTAGCTTGATAGGGATTGCATTGAATGTATAAAGTACTTTGGGTAGTATACTCATTTTCACAATGTTTATTCTTCCAATCCATGAACACGGTATATTTCTCCATCTATTAGTGTCATCTTTGATTGCTTTCAGTAGTGTTTTATAGTTTTCTACGTACAAGTCTTTTGTTTCCTTAGGTAGATATATTCCTAAGTACTTAATTCTTTTCGTTGCAACAGTGAATGGAATGGTTTCCTTAATTTCTCTTTCTATTTTCTCATTATTAGTGTATAGGAATGCAAGGGATTTCTGTGTGTTGATTTTATATTCTGCAACGTTACTGTATTCATTGATTAGCTCTAGGAGTTTTCTGGTAGAGTCTCTAAGGTTTTCTGTGTAGAGGATCATGTCATCAGCGAACAGTGAAAGTTTTACTTCTTCTTTTCCAATTTGTATTCCTTTTATGTATTTTTCTGCTCTGATTGCTGTGGTCAAAACTTCCAGAACTATGTTGAATAGTAGTGGTGAGAGTGGGCACCCTTGTCTTGTTCCTGACTTTAGGGGAAATGCTTTCAGTTTTTCACCATTGAGGATAATGTTTGCTGTGGGTTTGTCATATATAGCTTTTATTATGTTGAGGTATGTCCCTTCTATTCCCACTTTCTGGAGGGTTTTTATCATAAATGGATGTTGAATTTTGTCGAAGGCTTTCTCTGCACCTATTGAGATAATCATGTGATTTTTATTTTTCAATTTGTTAATGTGGTGTATTATGTTGATTGATTTGCGGATATTGAAGAATCCTTGCATTCCTGGGATAAAGCCCACTTGGTCATGATGTATGATCTTCTTAATATGTTGTTGGATTCTGATTGCTAGAATTTTGTTAAGGATTTTTGCATCTATGTTCATCAGTGATATTGGCCTGTAGTTTTCTTTTTTTGTGGGGTCTTTACCAGGTTTTGAGATTAAGGTGATGGTGGCCTCATAGAATGAGTTTGGAAGTTTCCCTTCCTCAGCAATTTTCTGGAAGAGTTTGAGTAAAATAGGTGTTAGCTCTTCTCTAAATTTTTGGTAGAATTCGGCTGTGACGCTGTCTGGACCTGGGCTTTTGTTTGCTGGAAGATTCCTGATTACAGCCTCTAGTTCCGTGCTTGTGATGGGTCTGTTCAGATTTTCTCTTTCTTCCTGGTTCAGTTTTGGAAAGTTGTACTTTTCTAGGAATTTGTCCATTTCTTCCAGGTTATTCATTTTATTGCCATATAATTCCTGATAGTATTCTCTAATAATCTTTGTATTTCTGTGTTGTCAGTTGTGATCTCTCCATTTTCATTTCTAATTTTATTGATTTGGTTCTTCTCCCTTTGTTTCTTGATGAGTCTGGCTAGTGGTTTGTCCATTTTATTTACCTTCTCAAAGAACCAGCTTTTCGCTTTGTTGACTTTTTCTATGGTCTCTTTTGTTTCTTTTGCATTTATCTCTGCCCTAATTTTTACGATTTCTTTCCTTCTACTGACCCTGGGGTTCTTCATTTCTTCCTTTTCTAGTTGCTTTAGATGTAGAGTTAGGTTATTTAGTTGACTTTTTTCTTGTTTCTTGATGTGTGCCTGTATTGCTATGAACTTCCCCTTAGCACTGCTTTTACAGTGTCCCAGAGGTTTTGGGTTGTTGTGTTTTCATTTTCATTCATTTCTATGCATATTTTGATTTCTTTTTCGATTTCTTCTATGATTTGTTCATTATTCAGCAGCGTGTTGTTCAGCCTCCATATGTTGGCATTTTTAATAGTTTTTCTCCCGTAATTGAGATCTAATCTTACTGCATTGTGGTCAGAAAAGATGCATGGAATGATTTCAACTTTTTTGAATTTACCAAGGCTAGATTTATGGCCCAGGATGTGATCTATCCTGGAAAAGGTTCCATGTGCACTTGAGAAAAAGGTGAAATTCATTGTTTTGGGGTGAAATGTCCTATAGATATCTATTAGGTCTAACTGGTCTATTGTATCATTTAAAGTTTGTGTTTCCTTGTTAATTTTCTGTTTAGTTGATATACCCATAGATGTAAATGGGGTATTAAAATCTCCCACTGTTATTGCATTATTGTTAATTTCCCCTTTCATACTTGTTAGTAATTGTCTTACATACTGCGGTGCTCCTATGTTGGGTGCATAAATATTTATAATTGTTATATCTTCATCTTGGATTGATCCTTTGATCATTATGTAGTTTCTTTCTTTGTCTCTTTTCACAGCCTTTGTTTTAAAGTCTATTTTATCTGATATGAGTATTGCTACTCCTGCTTTCTTTTGGTCTCTATTTGCATAGAATATCTTTTTCCAGCCCTTCACTTTCAGTCTGTATGTGTCCCTCGTTTTGAGGTGGGTCTCTTGTAGACAACATATATGGGGGTCTTGTTTTTGTATCCATTCAGCCAGCCTTTGTCTTTTGGTTGGGGCATTCAACCCATTTACATTTAAGGTAATTATTGATAAGTACGATCCTGTAGCCATTTTCTTTATTGCTTTGGGTTCGAGTTTATACACCCTTTCTGTGTTTCCTGTCTAGAAAAGATCCTTTAGCATTTGTTGGAGAGCTAGTTTGGTAATGCTGAATTCTCTCAGCTTTTGCTTGTCTGTAAAGCTTTTGATTTCTCCTTCATATTTGAATGAGATCCTTGCTGGGTACAGTAGTCTGGGCTGTAGGTTATTTTCTTTCATCACTTTAAGTATGTCTTGCCATTCCCTCCTGGCCTGAAGAGTTTCTGTTGAAAGATCGGCTGTTATCCTTATGGGAATCCCCTTGTGTGTTATTTGCTGTTTTTCCCTTGCTGCTTTTAATATTTGTTCTTTGTGTTTGATCTTGTTATTTTGATTAATACGTGTCTTGGAGTATTTCGCTTTGGGTTTATCCTGTTGGGGACTCTCTGGGTTTCTTGGACTTGGGTGATTATTTCTTTCCCTATTTTAGGGAAGTTTTCAACTATTATCTCCTCAAGTATTCTCTCATGGTCTTTCTTTTTGTCTTCTTCTTCTGGGACTCCTATGATTCAAATGTTGGAGCGTTTAACATTGTCCCAGAGGTCTCTAATATTGTTCTCATTTCTTTTAATTTGTTTTTCTTTTCTCCTCTCTGTTTCATTTATTTCTACAATTCTATCTTCTAGCTCGCTTATCCTGTCTTCTGCCTCTGTTATTCTACTGTTTGTTCCCTCCAGAGTGTTTCTGATCTCATCTATTGCATTATTCATTGTATATTGACTCTTTTTATTTCCTCTAAGTCCTTATTAAACCTTTCTTCCATTTTCTCAATCCTTTTCTCCAGGTTATTTTTCTGTAACTCCATTTTGCTTTCAAGATTTTGAATCATTTTCACCACCAAAATTCGAAATTCTTTATCAGATAGATTCCCTATATCTTCCTCTTTTGTTTGTGTTGGTGGGCATTTATCTTGTTCCTTTACTTGCTGGGTATTTCTCTGCCTCTTCATCTTGTTTATATTGCTTTGTTTGGGGTGGCCTTTCCCTCTTCTGGCCGTTTGTGGAGTTCTCTTTATTATGTAGTTTCCTCGCTGTGTGTGGGGTTGGACAGGTGACTTGTCAAGGTTCCCTGGTTATGGAAGCTTGTGTCGGTTTTCTGGTGGGTGGAGCTGGATTTGTTCTCTCTGCAGTGCAATGAAGTATCCAGTAATGAGTTATGAGATATCAGTGGGTTTGGAGTGACTTTGGGCAGCCTGTATATTGAAGCTCAGGGCTAGTTTCCTGTGTTGCTGGAGAATTTGCGTGGTATGTCTTGCTCTTGAACTTGTTGACCCTGGGCTTCCCTGGTGGCTCAGAGGTTAAAGCGTCTGCCTCCAATGCGAGACACCCAGGTTCGATCCCTGGGTCGGGAAGATTCCCTGGAGAAGGAAACGGTAACCCACTCCAGTATTCTTGCCTGGAGAATCCCATGGACGGAGAAGCCTGGTAGGCTACAGTCCACGGGGTCGCAAAGAGTCGGACACGACTGAGCGACGGAACGGAACGGATGGATGGTTGGAGACGTTTGATGAGCTCCTATCGATTAATGTTCCCTGGAGTCAGGAATTCTCTGGTGTTCTCAGGATTCGGGCTTAAGCCTCTTGCCTCTGGTTTTTGGTCTTATTCTTGGAGTAGCCTCTAGATGTCTCTATCTGTCATTTCCAAGGTGGTTCCCTCTGTTTTAGCTTCTGTTTGCTGGTCTCTTCAGTGTGTCTAATTTCCGCCCTGATACTAGGGGGTGGGTGGACACTTTTTAAGGCTCAGTTGTTCAGTCCTGTTCTGGGAAGGGAGGAACGCTGCAGACGAATATCTCTGGCGTCTGTGGGGAGTTCGCGCAGCGTCTCGGCCACACTGGGTTTGCCCCCGCTCACAACACGTATGCTGTCCCAGTCTACACTGCACAGGCTCTAGGTTGCTCTGCCGGGAACTGTCCAAGGCTGGCGCCCGGTTGTATGCACTTCCCAGGTCTGAGCGGCTCAAGTTCAGGTTCTCAGGTACTCCACAAAGGCGCAGACTTGGTTGGGCCTGCGTTTTGTGCCTTCCCTGGTCCGAGCAGCTCAGGGGACCAAGTGTTTGGCGAGAGCGGTCTCTGCGACTTATCGCCTCCCCAGTCCCCGCCACTCAGTTTTCTGGGTGTACAACCTGTGCACCTTCTCAGGGGGATATCGACCAGCCTGAGCCCAAGAAGTCCTGATTAGCAACAAGCCTGTCTGCAGTTTGTATCAGATGCCTTTCTGGGGCCGCGGTTGCCCCCTCCGGCTCTGGCTGACCTCCCTGCCTGTCTCGGCGGGGGATGGGGGATGGGCCAACCGCAGCTGGCTCGCTCTGCTCAGTCCTCTATTCTGTGAGCGGGGCTGGCCAAGTCTTAGGTTAGAGCTTTCCGCCTTTTCATGGGGAAGCTATCCCACAGTCTGCTTTGCTCTCCCCAGTTCTCTCAAATTGTTCTCGCGGCATTCAAGCCCAGTCCTCTCTCCAAGCAGTTCAGCCGGCTCCTCCCTGCCCAGCCCCCGCTTGCTAATGGCGTATGCAGGCGTCTGCGCTGCTTCTCCGCTGGGAGTCACCGTTTGGCGGGTAATCTGTGGGTTTTAAAAAAATCTTAAAAAAAAAAGAGGGTTATGTGGCCCTCTGAGCTTCCAAGTCTCGCCAGTGAGAGTGTTTCCTGGTGTTTGTTTAAAGCTCCGTCCTTACTTCTTTTGTCTCTCTTTTTATCTTTTATGTTTTTTCCTACCTCCTTTCGAAGACAATGGGCTGCTTTTCTGGGTGCCTGATGTCCTCTGCCAGCATTCAGAAGTTGTTTTGTGGAATTTGCTCTGCGTTCAAATGTTCTTTTGATGAATTTGTGGGGGAGAGAGTGGTCTCGCCGTCCTATTCCTCTGCCATCTTGTTCCTTCCTCGGATATGGTGTTTCTTAGTCAAGAGAGTTTCACCCCCCTAGAAGCATTCATATAGTTTCCATGGGGGCTGGAGAAAGAGCAGGGAGTAGGGAGACAGACTTTGTGGCCTTCTTAGTTACTTGAGGATGATATTCTCTGGAAGAGGAATTGGGGACTGAAAAAATTATTGTAAAGAAGAAGGAAAAGGCAGTTCAAGGGTGTATTATTAAACAACTAACATGGGGGACAAATGTGTCTGTGTCCCTCTGGGTGCCTTCTGAAGAGTCGGGTAGAACATTCTCATGTGAGAATCACCCATATGAGTGTCAGAAGAGGAGGGATTTATGCAGCAACTCCTGTTCCCCCTGGTCGTGTCCCCCTGCCCCTGCCATGGGGGCATTAACTCCTTGTTTCAACATTGTGCATGTGTCAGAGGGGATGAGACCCTGTATCTCTTCCCCAGAGATGCCCAAGTCAGAAAGTAAGAGGTGTTCAGGGCAGCTGGGGAAGGGTGCCTTCAGGCTGCAGATGGTAGCTGCTGTTTGCCTCCACAACAGCTGGAGGTCAAAGGTGGAGAGAAAGGATGTTTGGCAAGGCACAGAATCCCTGTACTCACAGAGCTTACATATACTAATGCAAAGTGACAGTGTATTATACCATCACCGTATTAACTTACAATGATGGGCATGACAAAGGAAATACAGCTTTTGGTGTGGCAGAGACCTACGGTGGGAGAAGGTGGAGGAGGCTTAGTCACAGGAAGGGCCTCACAGAGGAAAGGACACTTGAACAGCCCCAGAAATCCAGCCATGTAAGGATCTTGTTGAAGGGTGTTTAAAGCAGAGAAAATGGCAAATACAAACACCTTGGGGCTCAGTGAACATGGAGAGCCTGAGGGACAGAAAGGAAAGAGTGGGCAGGATTGTGGTGAGCGAGGGAGTTGGTCATGGGGAACCTTGGTGAGCGGCTGATTCCTTTCAAGTGTGTGTCTGACCTAGGGTGTATGCGAAAAGGAGCTTGGACATTCACAGAGCTGGCAGTTGAGGTCTGCACCTCTCTCAAGTATCTCTTGGGGTTTCTGAGCAGTTTTCTGTCATAAAGGCACACATCTGAGATATGTGTGCTGTGAGGCTGATATGGCAGGGGGTGAATTGCTTTGTTGGGGACTGAGTTTAGTTGACAACCCAGCACCCACATTTCAGCCGGCTTCTGTTGTCCATCACTCCTGGCCTCGTACATGGCAACATCTGTGATGTGATTGATCCTTCCTTCTGTGGAGAAAATAAAGTAACCCAAGGTAAAGCCAAACCCTTGAGTTCAATATTTACAGTATAAATAGCTCTTGTGACTTCAGGTTCATCCTTTCCCTTCCCTGGACACCAGAGTCCTCGTTTTTAAAACAAGGGAGCTGATTCTTCTGAGGTTTCTTGGTTCTATAACTGTGCTTAGAGTGTGACATTGATACAAATACTTCTAATTCCAAGTAGACTCTAACTTTCCCAGAAGCAATGAGCCATGATTCTCTTGTAGAGGGAAGGAAGCTTTTCTAACATTCTCAAAAGTGACAAAACATGATTTTGTTTTAGGGGAAAAAAAAAGCCTTGGGGATTTTCAGCTTGCTTCAGAGGACCCTCCACACACAGCATTTTCTTTGTCATTTCGTTTACACCAGCCTCTCATGCTCCTGGAGATATGCCTTCCCAGACAGGTGCTGGGTTCCCCACTCAGCGCTAATTGTGGGTACTGGGGATAAAGGGGAGACTGAAAAGAGAAAAAGAAGTTGTAAATTGTAAATTATTTACAATTGCTCGGAATTGTAAATAAGAGAACTACGATGCCTTCTCTGAGCAAAACCAGAGGGAAAAAAAGATAAATGACTAAAGAACAGTGAAAATAGGATAAAAACTGATGCTGAGTTATAAACACCAGGGTAAGGTTAATTCAATAACTTCCATTAAAATATAGAATACCTGGTTTCACCCAAAGAAATAGTCAGAGTTCCTCCAGGAAATTAACTTGAAAAGGAAGCAAGCAAATACACAAACAGAAACTTTTCAACAAATATATATGTATGTGTTTATACATGTTGAGTATGACTATATAAATGTACATATACAAATATATACATATAAATCACTCACTGTTGTTTCCTCTGTAACATACAGATGCAGGTTAGTAGAGAAAAATGTCATAGGAATTTTTTTAAAAACTATGTTTTCTAGATTGTTGCTTCATTGTCAAGATATTGAAGGCAATTTGCATATTAACTTGAAGAATGGTTGTTTTCAACTGTTGAAAACATAAAACTGAATTTTTTAATAGTGTTGAGATAAGACCCAGGTGGCGCTAGTGGTAAAGAACCTGCCTACCAATGCACCAGACCTAAGAGATACAGGTGTGATCCCTGGGTCAGGAAGATCCTCTGCAGGGAAATAGCAACCCACTCCAGTATTCTTGCCTGGAGAATCCCATGGACAGAGGAGGCTGGAGGGCTACAGTTCATAGGGTCACAAAGAATCAGACACAACTGAAGCAACTCAATATAACAAGTAGTATAGAATTCTTTCTAAAAAAATCTTTGACCTTGGGCAAGACAATTTTATCTTTTGTGCCTCAATTTTTTTCTGTAAGATGAAGTGTTCTGTCTACACTAGATAATCATACAATTGCTTCTAGCTCCAACATTCTCTAGATCTTGGCAGAAAATATTCACGTTTTGTGTGAAAACACATTTGTGTCTCTATTTTTGACCCTTCTACAAAAGACAAATCTTTGAAAAGTTGGACTTTTCTGGAAGTGGGGAGTATGTTTTTATTCACAACTATCTTCTATGTTCTTTTGTTCCACTCTGGGCTCTGAGGTTTAGAAAAATATCCCTGGTCTCTGTAAGAACCTGAGTCACCAAATAAGATGAAATAATGTTCATTACAAGGTTTTTATTGATCCAGAAATGAGAAGCAATACCTTTTAAAAAGATGTTCAGCAATGAGGACTTTCTCTCTGACCATTTCCTCTCCTCCTTACAATCATTCCTCCTCCAGGAAAAAAGATTGGTTCAGCTCTCAGTTACCCTAGAAATCTATTAATCACATCTCCTATTTCCTGATAGCATTATTTAATTAACTTTGCATTAGGTTCACTACAAGAAAGAGAGAAGGAAGGAAGAAAGAAGAAGAAAATAAAAACTGACGTGGTCTCTTTTTCTCTCTACACTTCTCACTTACTCTCAAACTTAGAGCTTCATTTAAAGCAAATTATTGGGAAAAAAGAAAAGTAGAATTACTGACAAAGGTCAGATCCCATGCTTGGCCAACTTTCCCTAGCCTCTTGTTTTCAGAGTGTAGTAGCACAGTATCTCTATGTGACTCTGAAGTTTGTAAAAAGGTAATGTGGCGAAGAGTTTGTTTGTAGCAGTCTACAAGAGCTGACTCATTGAAAAAGACCCAGATGCTGGAAAAGATTGAAGGCAAGAGGAGAAGGGGACGACAGAAGATGAGATGGTTGGATGGCATCACCAACTCAATAGACATGAGTTTGAGCAAACTCAAAGAGATAGTGAAGGACAGGGAAGCCTGGCGTGCTGCGGTCCATGGGGTTGCAAAGAGTCGGACATTACTGAGTGACTGAACAACAACGAAAGGATCAGGGTGTGTGATTTTGTTCCATGCTTTTTTTTTTAAGCTCTAAGATCAATTGAACACTGCTCAAGTTTTCAAGGTGCTTTTAAATTTCTCCATTGATTGTGAAGAGACATTTGAAATAAATTTCATTGCTTTGAAACTATAGAATTTAAAATGTTATTTCTAATTCTGTTTATGCCAACTTAACCCTAGAAATGTTAATGGTTTTTCATGTGTATTTCTGCAAAAGTCAAAATTATTGAGTTATTGAATCATTAGCTTCCCGGGGCTTTGGAAAAATCAGGAACCATCTCTCTCTCTCTTTCTCTCTCCCTCTCTTTATTTCAATCTGCCACTGAAAAGAAATATCCAAAGATTACTTATTATAATTATTCAACTGAATTTTGTAATTCTGTTTCTAAAAATGAAAACTATTTTAATTTTTACTTAAAAACAGTTTTCTGAACTTCTGTAGAATAATATATTATGAAACTATTTAAAAAGGAATAAGTTTAGTTTTGTTGTAGAATATATATCTATGTCTGCAATATAGTATGACGTAAACAAAGCACAGGTTAGAGTGCAAGTGGCAAAGTACATAGAGAGCATCCATTTCTTCATATATACATATTTATGTGAATGTCTAGAAGAGTATAAGACAAAATATAAGTACTTCAGTTGTCTTTGGGTGCTTAGAATGCCAACTGATTTTTATTTATTTACTTTTATCCTTTTAAAGTGTTTTCTTGTAATGAGCAGTTGTTATTAGAAAAATGGATTACATTAAAACCAGTCCTCAACAGATGGATTGAGCATGATGGAAATGATGGTGATAAAACAGATTGTTGTGTGAAAAGTCTCATGAAATTCTTTCTTTTCTATTAGATGATAACTCTCAAGATTCAAAAAATTTGAGTGAAAACCAAAAGGAGGACCTTCATTCTCGTGGAGGCAGGGCCACTCAGTCAGTCAGTCAGTTCAGTCGCTCAGTCAAGTCTGACTCTTTGCGACCCCATGAATCACAGCACACCAGGCCTCCCTGTCCATCACCAACTCCCGGAGTTCACTCAAACTCACATCCGTCGAGTCAGTGATGCCATCCAGCCATCTCATTCTCTGTTGTCCCTTTCTCCTCCTGCCCCAATCCCTCCCAGCATCAGAGTCTTTTCCAGTGAGTCAACTCTTCGCATGAGGTGGCCAAAGAATTGGAGTTTCAGCTTTAGCATCAGTCCTTCCAACGAACACCCAGGACTGATCTCCTTTAAAATGGACTGGTTGGATCTCCTTGCAGTCCAAGGGACTCTCAAGAGTCTTCTCCAATACCACACTACCTGCACCTAATTGGTTCACTTCCAGTTGGAAGTCCAGTGATCACTTGATGATTACTCCTGGGGAGGGCAAAGGAGTAGGACCCATTCTTCCATCAGGAATCCAACTGCAGGTGGTTTTTCTTTCCTTGTATTCGGGTGCATGAAAATTCAGAGGAGATTTGATTCCATGTGCAATTGGATACCAAGCCTTACCTCCTCTTTCTTTGTAATGCCCATGACCCCATCACGCTGTGGTAAGGCAACTGCGAGGAAAGCTCTCATCCTCAGGTGCCTAAGGAAGTACAACATTCCTAAGAGATCTCCTGCCTCTTTGTTTTGCCTTCTTTTTTTCAGTCTACACGTGTCTACCTACTAATTCACCTAATTTATCCTACTAAAATGTTATTCTTAAGTACAACACTCTTTTGTTGAAAATCCAGTAACTCTCTCTGACCTGAAGAAAAAAATCTATAACCTAGAATTCAAAGCTCTCCAAAACTTAAACTCATCCTAGCACGACTTTGCCTCAACACCCCCAAGAAAGCCTTTGCTTCATGATAACAGCTAACTCACTGTATTGACCTTGAAATTCAATACTCCCAAGTGTTGGCTTTTCCTGTTTTCTCTCTCTGGAATGACTTACCTCATGGTTTCCCGCAGATTCACTTCTACAAGATAAAGCCAAGTTAAGATTCACACTTGATATGTTCCTAGCCCACTGATCTCTGAGAGATCACCCCCTTTTCTGAAGATCTGTGCCTCATTCACTTCTGTGCTTTATGTTACTTGACTTCTTTGGTGCGTGTGGAAGTCTTCTCCCCAGCAAAATAATTAGTTGTCTTAAGGACATGGGCTGCATTTTATCATCTGTATTTTAAAATCACCTAGAACTATGTTTCTTCAGTAGTATCCCCTTAAGAGTTGGCACTAAATATGTATTTTTTTTTTTTTTTTGATGAACTGAAACATTAACTAGAATGTTTTCTAAGCATTTTGGTAAAGAAACATGAACAACAGTAGAACACTCAACATTCCTGTTTTTTTTTTATGTAAGTAGTTAAAGGATGAAATCTAAGACCAATCAGTCATATTTTGAGTTAACCTCAGTGAAAACCACAAGAGTAAGATTACCTTTTGCTCAGCTTCCTATTTCGGAAATGTCCTTATCTCGTTGAGGGTTAGTGTTTAGATGGAGCATTTAAAAAGTTTGTCCAAAACACACAATTATGGCTTGCCTCTGGCAGAAATAATGTGTGCCCCCACTTCTCTGTCAATAATTGAATTTGCCTCTGAAGTTCAAGATTTCCTTTTGTGTGTAAAACTGGCTGCTTCTGTTTTCTCTGTATATGCAGCAGACCCAAATCTAAGGCAGAAGAAACGCTGTGCAGTGGGGATTTGTGAGCAGGGACAATAATAGGAGAGATTGACATGACTTCACAGAAGAGTTATTTTTAAGTGGAGAGAATGCCTATCCTTACGCTGAAAGGGCCTTTAGAAAATATTCCTGGGATTGAAAAGCAGGGTGGGTGCAATTCCCATCACCGGGCTAGCAGTGTTGGTCTGCAGGGCGTTGCTGCCACCTGCTGCATGCGAACAGCCATGGAGGGGCCGGTGTGGGGCTGGCAACTGCAGGATGCCAGGTGTGCATAGTTAATGTTCTGTGGGCATCCGAAATTTTTCTTCTCTTAGAGCCTGATTGAGTCTCAAAGGAAAACCTGTCCAATCTGTTGACTCTGGGCCACAGAAGTATAAAAAAAAAACCCAGGAGGGAGCTTTGTCCAGTAGCCACTATATGGGGACCCTGGGCATCCCAACCCCAATGAGAGGCAAAGATTCCATTAAAAGTGAGTCTGTAGCTCTGGAAAATAAGTGAGAATTCCCCTTTTTCTGAATCTGAGGGTTTTTTTTTTTTTTTTTTGAAGAGCTGCTTCACTTTACAACATTAAGAGATAGGAGACCTCTAGAAACTTTAAGAGGAGGATATTTTTCCTAGAGAATACAATAAATTTAGAGTCTTATTGGCATCCAGTTAGGTAGATTTCTCTTAATATGAAGAGTAGAGTAGGTATCTGAAATCCCTCCCCAGGCTTGTAATGTGTCTCAGTTTAATAGGGACACTAACCTACAAATCAGGGTCTTCGTACTGTATCTTCTGGCCTGTTTTTGCTACTGTACTCCAACACTGTGATTTACTGGAATTTCTAGGAGAAAAGGGGCAGAGATGAAGGCATCAAGATCAGTGATATTTCTTCCTGCCTTTCATTCAAAGACTTTGAACTCCCTATCCCTCCCTGAAAATACCTGTCAGCCCCACCTGACCCAACACTTCCAGGGACCTGAGACTTACTGAGGAGTTGAGAGTGGGGAGTAAGAATAAAGGTCTGGGAGTCCTGGACTAGGAAATCAGTAACTCTATCGTCTGACCTTTGCAGGAAACATCATTAGCTGAGCAGTAATGAGTAAGTACTACAGTTGTCATAGCAAATGTTTGTAGTGTGCTGTAGAGGGTAGCCTGGACGTCCAGGAAGACAGTAGCCCTGTTTCATCGTGTGAAAATCTCTTCTGCCAGGTAATTCTAAAATCTCCTGAATGGCAGGAGTGATGCTCTATATCTTAGCATCATCCATATCCCCCTAAATCCTTGCGTGGGCCAGATCAGTACACGCATAATAACACAATACTTGATGACAACCTGGTCAGATTTATCTCCACCTGACCTCAAAAGAGAAACCATCTTAAGAACACAACTCAGCCTTCTCATTTGTCTTTAGGCTTGCTGGGTGTTTCCTATATTTCAGTAATCAGATTAGGGTCACAGAACATTTCACCAATCGTTCATAAGATGGTATAGGTTCATTAAACTTATTCTGTAGTTCCAGCCTAACATTTCTTAAAGTTGGAAGGTAAAGATATCCTATTTTACCCCAAGCTAGAAACCCAGTACAGTCGTATCTGGCAGGGAACAGTCATCATGTCCCTCTGTGAATGACCAGATGTCTTTACCAAGGAGTCATTTCCCTGAAATCCAGTCTCCATTCTCTATAAATGGAAGTTAGTGGGTGGATGTTAACAGTCCTGGCGGCCAGCTGAGGTGGGAGATACTCGGCCTTTGGATTCTGATTGTTTTCTCTGTTTCTGTATGGTGTTTGCTGAAGCACAAACAGGATTTTCTGTTATCATCAAAGTAGGCCTCCTGCCCTCATGGTGGGAGACTTTCCTCCCTGACCACCAGCCTATCCTGGACAGAGTGGAAAAGGAGCCTTCACTTCTACACCTTCAGGGGATGTGGGATTCCCTGAAAGAAAGGAGATGTTAAAATTTCATTTCCTAGCAGGAGCTGACCTCTGTTACTTTTCAGATTTTATTAAAATTAAATGTGTTAATTCTTTGTCCTTTCACCCTGAAGTAATTCTGGAAAGAAAACATATTTTAAAATTGAACAGAAAGACTATTATGAAAGACGGTGAGCTCACATTTGTTAAATGACTTTGTGCTCTTGCAAAGAAATGTATGAAAAGCGCATTATGAACTGCTCTGCATGATTTCCTTTGTTTGGATTTTAGAAGCAGTTTGACTGACACAGAGATCCTGAAGGAGAGAATCTTTGGATACTGAAAATGCTTTTAACGAAGGTGATGCACAAGACTTCAGAGAACAATTTCAACATTGTTCTGTTGAAGGTTATACTTAGCTCTGAACCACATTACTTTCCTGTCGACGTTTCATTTCCTGGGGTCTTGCCAAGTGATAAACAGATACAGACGTGTGGTGGGTGTGGGGTTTTTCAGCACGAATAGGGTGGCTGGAGTTTTCTTAGTTAAAGGCATCTATTGACTTCTGTGATCATTATGAAAATGCTGGTGTGAGGCCTTCAGGAGACAATGGAGAAAAAATGGACATACTGTGCTGTCTATTCCATCATCCAAGTGCATTTGGTCAGGGGTAAGGCTTCTGGTTGTCCTTTCTTCTTACACTGACTGCTTTAGGGAGGGAATGGGGCCTCTCTTCATTGAAAATGCCTTGTGACTACTGCTGGAATTGATCACCAAAGGCAGATTGTTACTAAAGTTTTCAGTTATGTATTTAAGTGGCAGCTCTCAGAGAGATGTAAGGATCTAGAAATGATTACAAATGAGCACTAAAAACAAGAAAGGAATGGGTGGTTTGTGCCACTGCTCTGAGTCGTTTTCACCCATTTCCTTCCTAAGAGGGTCTCTGGAGTAACTGGAAAGCTATGCTTCTTGAAAATGAAATGCTCTCCAATGGTTGTCAGAACAACTCTGGAACACTAAACAAAAAGAAAAAAAAAGAAAAAATCACAATGCCATCAAGGCTCAGAGCTCCTTGCTCAACTTCTGCTCTCTCTCAAATACTTTCTCTTTTGGATTTAACAAGCATTTCTCCTCCAAATACTCAGATCTTTGGTAGTTGAACATATGCTGAATTTTAATGAGGCATGTATAGGTATGGACCTGGAAGACAAAAGTAGACTCCTTGTGACAGCGGGGACCAGCGCCTAAAGGGCCTGTTTAAAATAGCAGTAAGAAAGATTCATTCTGCATTCCATAACATGAGGGTATTACTGTGAGCCTGAGTGTCTTAAGACTTAACTGTGCTTTTCAGATATAGCTACGAAGATTTTAAAGAGGATTTCTAAATCAAAGGAGACATTGGAATATAATGCTTTAGATAGGATAAAACGTGTATTATCAGGCAAAGCCGAGCTCACAGGCAGCTACATTAAACTGCACTAACCTCTGCCTAACCAAACTTCTGCATCCATAAAAGTGTAGTAATTCCCATTTGTCAAGTACCTTTGAGAGCCTGGTTTTTTCTCGGTTGCTTGTCATCTTTTTTATCTTTTTCCTTTGTGAGCTTCAGTGGTACCTGTCACAATAATATATCATTCCTGAAACAGTATTCCATGTTAATTCTAAAACTGAGACCTGCACTATGGAAGGCATGTCAAAGGCTTAACATATCTGAAATGTCTTGTACCATTTGGTCAAAGAACTGATGAGAGGGAATCTTCTTTCATGTCTTGTATCTCAGTGTTGATTATAGATGATGATGTTCAATGGTTTATTTTCAGTGGAAACCTTTACCACTGTTTTTCCCCTTTTTACCTCAGGAATCCTAACTATAGGGATGGCCCTTTTGTCTCTCTTATATTGAATGTCAAGTTTCTGACTCTTCTCAACCAATTTGGAAGGCAGTTTGGAGGTTCTGTGGAGAAGGCGATGGCACCCCACTCCAGTAGTCTTGCTGGAAAATCCCATGGATGGAGGAGCCTGGTGGGTTGCAGTCCATGGGGTCGCGAAGAGTCGGAGACAACTGAGCAACTTCACTTTCACTTTTCACTTTCATGCTTTGGAGAAGGAAATGGCAACCCACTCCAGTGTTCTTGCATGGAGAATCCCAGGGATGGGGGAGCCCGGTGGGCTGCCATCTATGGGATCTCACAGAGTCGGACATGACTGAAGCGACCTAGTAGTAGCAGCAGTAGCAGTTGGAGGTCCTGAAGGTTATAGAAAGAGCACAGACCCTAGACAACTTCTTTCACTGAAGTGTGACTTTAAGCAAATCTCTTAATCTCTCTGTGCCTTGGTTTCCTCTTTGATGAATAGTGTTAACAGCATTACGCTTTGATGTGTGTGGAGGATTAAACACGATAACCTATATGTAAAAGCCACTTGTAAACATGTATTTTTTAAAATTGTTATATGCTCATTAGTTACTTTTCAGCTTCAGAAAATAATATTTGGTGTTATTGTGTGTTATGTGCTGTTTACTCATAAAAAAAGGCCAATTATATTCATTGGAGGAATAGCTGACATAATAAATTTACTAGTGGCCTTCAATCTTTAAATAGGCTTAATTTTTTTCACAGGTATTCAGAGACCTTAAGTTGTGTTTTGGACAAACCAATAGACCAAGAGATATTCAAAATTTGCTAACTTCCTCTAGTGTCTTTAAACAAATGTCTTCTCATTTGTGTTTGAGTTTTATACTTTTCTCTCTGAATCTGGCACAAGTTCTCTCCAAATGCTAAGGCAGCTAGGGAAGAAAGTTCCAGCTGCTCCCTCAGTTCACCAGAGTAACCAAGGTCTTTCACCAAGGAATCCCTCTCTGTGAATCATGCAAACTGATGGCTCACACCCTTCCTTTTCAGGAGTAGTGGAAGAAACGTTCAGTGCAGAAGAACACATTTACGCTTTACCTGGCTCTGATGTCAACCTGACCTGCCGAACACAGAAGAAAGGCTTCTTGGTGCAGATGCAGTGGTCCAAGGTCACTGATAAGGTGGAACTGCTTGCTGTTTATCATCCCCAACATGGCTTCTACTGTGGTAGCAAGAGTCCCTGTAGGTCACTGGTGGCTTTCAGAGAACCTCCTGGGAATGTGTTTGAGTGGACTCTGTACTTGAGGAATGTTTCCTCCTCAATCACCGGGAAGTATGAGTGTAGCTTCACTCTGTATCCAGAGGGCATTCAGACGAAAATCTACAGCCTAAAGATCCAGACAAATGGTAAGTATGACTGCAAGTGGGAAGGAAGCATGTGTTGAAAGCACTCAGCTTTCAACACGTATGTATTCTGAGCCAGCCATGTGCCAAGCACAGTGCCTAAGTACAGAAAGGTTGAGTGGAAAGAGGCATTGCCTGGAACTGAAGACAGAAATTGATCAAATAATGCCATGAATAAATGTTAAATTGAAGCAGTGATAAGTGATAAAGGGTACAATGGTTTTGTGAGGGTTTGTAATAGAAGCCAGGGAAATGGACTCTGAGAAAGTGGCACCTGAGCCAAGGTATGAAGACTGCCTAGATATTAACACTGTTTGGGAGGTGGGAGATTTATGATGGATCCAGAGACAGGAAACTGCTGTTGTGAAGGGCTGTACAGTGTTTCAGGACATGGGGAAATGCCAGTGGGACTGCGGTGCAGAATTAAGGGATGAAGTGGGAGATACAGGAGGACTAGATCATACTAAACCTTGTCAACCATGTTCAAATCTCTGCTGTTTATCTAAGCGCCTTGGGAAGACATTGAAGTATTTTCATCCAAAGAATTTATAGCCTGATTGAATTTATGTTATGAAAAGATGGTGCTGACTTCACCAGCACCAGTATGAGAATGAAGTGAAAGGGGATGAGAAGAAAAGGTGGAGAGAACTTAGGGAACAACCCCAGTAATGCAGAGGAGACAGAGTGGTTGTTTGGATAGATATAGGAAGAAGATGACAAATTTGACGCTTTGGGCATGAAACAGGTAGGACTTGGTAATAGAGTGGATCTAGGACAATGGCAGTGTGAGTGAAGGAGAGAGAAAACATACATGTGTCTGGCATATGTACACCTCAATAGTGGTGCCATTCACTGAGAGGGGAGACTAAGGAATCAGAGCAGATTTGTGGGGGTAATTCATCAAAGTGGCTTTGGATATATTTCTTATAAGGCAGGGAAAAGTACCAAGGAGGCTGCTGAATGTGTAGCATTCACTCATACTTGCTTTATTGGGCCACCTTTGGAGGCAAGACTCCTAACTTCTAATTCCTTTCTGGCTGGAATTGAATTTCATCTGGGGATTGGCTTGTACCTTCTCTGAGCCCATCTAGAAAATGATGATAATAATGGCTATCCTAAATTAGTTGGTCCTAAAGTAAATGATCTCTATACTAGTGGAAAAAAATGAAAATGAAAGTCAACAAATGGAAAATGCTTACGAAATGGAATGATTTTAACTTAGGGGCAAAGTGACCCGGTGGTATAAGAAAAAACACAACAAAAACTAACTCACAAAGGCCATGCTTAAAGAAGGCAAGGAGCTGCCCAGGACAAATAACACATATGGATTTATTGTCTTCTCTCCACTTCTCATCAAGAGATAAGACCATGGTGTTGGCAGTCCAGCTACAGAGCAGGACCTCCTCTACCTCTGCCTTAACAGTGCCCCAATTCCCATTGCTGTTTTCCAGGAAAAATATTTCATTTGGGGATGGATTGGGGTGGTAAGGTAGAATGAAGAGAAATGAGAAGACCTGTACAGAGTTTACCTGCATAATGTATATTTTGGAGTCAGGTAGTCTGGATTTGAATGTTGGTTCTGTCATTCATTATATATTTCATCTTTACCATCTTATTCTAAGTCCCTAAGTTTCTGTTTCCTAATGTAACAAATACAGATAATTATAGGATCTCCTTCATAGGTACCATGATTTTGATGATTCGACGAGGTAATCGCTGTAAAGCACTTAGCATAGTTCCTGCCAAAGAGTAAGAGTTTGGAACGTGGTAGTTTTCATTATGAATAGTAAATATAATCATAATGAGTGAACTCTATTTCTCAGGTCTTATTAAAAAATGAGTCCACCCTCCTCTCTTTTTGTATTTGACTAATATAGGTGGCTCAGATGGTAAAGTGTTTGCCCGCAATGCAGGAGACTCGGGTTTGATCCCTGGGTTGGGAAGATCCCCTGGAGAAGGAAATGGCAACCCACTCCAGTACTCTTGCCTGGAAAATTCCACAGACAGAGGAGCCTGGTAGGCTATAGTCCATGGGGTCACAGAGAGTCAGACAGGACTGAATGACTTCACTTTCTATCTTTCATTTCTTTAATATGGGGCCCAACAGACAATTTGCCACACTTTAGCACAAGTACATGTTGAACTTCATTTTAGAAAGATTTTTTATCTTCTTCCTAAAACTGTAAACTATGCTGCTACATATCTGAGAACATAATGTTTATTCCATGGAGAATTGACAACATGGATAGGAAATAGGAGGTTGGAATGGCTTGACATAAAGACAGCCAATGGAGAGGAGTTACTATGTCATTCAGAAAGGAGAGTGGTGTTGCCTTTGAGGGAAAATGTATTTCTTAAAGGGCCGAGCTTCTAGCTGCTAAAAACAGCAAATCACTGGGGAGACAGAAGTCATGTATACATGCTTTGTGCTTGTCAGTTCCCAATCGTCTGATTATAACTTTACTGTTCATCAGCTGGACCAGAGGGGAGAAAAATGGTGTCAATGTTAAAGAAATGTTCTGGTGCTGTGAATTTGGATATAAAGGGAGAAAAATAGAAAAGAAAAAAAAAAAGAAAGGGAAAAAACTCTTTCACCATGCAGGGATCTAAGATGTTTGTGCTCAGTCCCTCAGTTGTGTCTGACTCTTTTCAGCTCCATGGACTGTAGCCCACCAGGCTCCTCTGTCCATGGGATTTCCCAAGCAAAAATACTGGAGTGGGTTGCCATTTCCTCCTCCAGTGGATCTCCCCAACCCAGGGATTGAAACAGTTGTCTCTTACATCTCCTGCGTTGGCAAGGAGGCTTTTTACCACTAGTGCCACCTGATCAAAGCTGTGAGCCTGGTATAAACCTAAGGGACAGATACTTAGATGGGGCCTCTTATTACTCAAAAGCCCTGTCGAATTCCCCTAATGATATCTTTTTCCCCTTAATTCTTTTGATCCTTCGCTCACTTCTCTTCTCACTTGTGCCACTTCCCTCTCACATCCCTGGGAGATCTTCAACAGGTTGGTTGGGTCGGCAAAGCACACATGAGTGCAAGTGTGTGCAGTAGGTGAGCAAATATAGACTGAAGTGGTGTGTAAGAATCTAAATATGAAAATGCCAAGGGCGTGGTTGTGACCTCTTTCTGTTTCCTGTCTGTTGTTTGGGGGGTCAGTCTCTTCCCTGTCTGTTCTCGAAACAATGTGTCTAAAGCCTTCCTGCCTGCCCACATTCCTGGAGTCTTTGAGGGAAAATGCTGAGAAGGGAAAAGCTGAGAAAGTGAGGGAAAATGCTTTGATGGAAAAGCTGAGAAGGGACTCTTCTGACTGTACCTTGTTCCTTTGTATGAACTAATGCTCTGAGGCTGTGGACAAGGGCAGAAATGTTACACACTGGCATTTGCTTCTTTTTTCATTTTCATTTGACAGAGTTTCGTTTTAGATTAGCATTTGATTTATTCCAAGAAACACAATTCGTTGAGTCAAGCCTTGGGTGACTGTAATCCAGGTTTCCTTCATTTGATGCTACTGGATCACACAGTGCTTCAGACTATTAAGACTTTAATGCATTTAAAATATGTAGTTGTTAGGACTGGTTATAACACATATAATGTGGCTTTAATTTCCCAGATTACAGCAAAAGCCTTGTGGGGGGAGGGGTGTTCAAGTTTTTAGAAGCATTCATAGGAGAAAAAGGAGGAATGGTAGTAGAAGGAGGAGGAGGTGTGGGAATAAAGTAGTATGGACCGTAATAACAGAGTGGTAGTACTGGTAATAGAAAGGAATATTCTTGATAATATAATCTTGAAAATCTTAGTCTAACTGCATGCTGTTACCCTGCCTAAAGGCATAATTCATTCTTCGACCTTTTTTCCCCAGTTTCATTGATATATAATTGACATGTAACATCGTATTCACTTTAGGTATACAACATGATGATCTTTTATGTGTGTATGTGTGTGTGTGTGTGTGTCTGTGAAGTAATCATCACAGTAAGTTCAGTTAACATCCATCACCTCACACAGTTACATTTTTTTTTTTAATGATGAGGACCTTTAAGATGTACTTTCTTTAGCAACTTTTAAACATGAAGTATGGTTTTTCACTTTAATCACTATGCTCTACATAACATCTGCAAAATTTATCTATCTTTTAACTGGAACTTTATACCTTTTTATCATCTTCATTCATTTTGCCCACTTCCCACCTCCTGCCTCTGACCAGTCTGTTCTCTTTTAATCTGAAGTCTGTCTGACATTTCTTATTTTTCTTTGCCAATGCACCTGTTGAGCAAATTTGATTATTTGTCTTGTATAATTACCCACAGCCTGGATTTTGCTTTTACATCTCATGGTATCTCCATTTCTTCTTTCACCTTTTAGTTAGGTATACATATTTGATCACATTTATTTTTATCTTCCAGTAAGAATATTTCATAGATGATGTTGTGTAGTTATATCAGCACTACATAATGTATGGTTGTGTGATGTTAAGAGCCATTGATAGGTATTGCCTTAGATCCATTCATTCATTATTCACTGCCTGATAGTGATGTTCTAATCTTTCATTCCTTCATTTATCAGCAGAAATGTTCTTATAAAGAGGAATTTCCTCTCATGAACCAACTGTTTATTAGATATACAATTTGTTTTAAAAAAAAAACACACAGCAAAACACTTGATTCTTTCCCTTTACTTACAAGTTTTAAAAATGAGTTTATTCACGTGGATTCTTAGGTGACAAATAAGTATTTGTGTTTAGTACCAAGAATCTATATGAACTTAAGCATATTAGTGAGTTTTAATTCATTATAGTTATTATCTTGATTACACTGATAATATATTACATATAAAATATATTAACCCTTTGTGATATAAATTGCAAATATTTTCTCAGTTTTTCATCTATCCATACTTTCTTATGGTATTGTTTCCAGTGCAGCATAATTCTTACTTTTTGAAATAAAATCTATCACTTTTTCCTTAATGGTTCTAATTTTGAGTCACACTTAGGAAAAATTTCCCCCATTCCTAGATTATACAGAAATTCACTCTTTTATTTCTAACACTTCCATGTTTTTAAAATTAGTATTTAAACTTTTGATGTTAGGTTTCTAGTATTAAATATTATATCAAAATATATTTTTATTATTTCTAGTACTTTTTTGGTATTTCTTACTTTTTTCCTCTCTGTGGTTCAGTTAGGAAATTTTCTATTGACCTATTTTCCAATGAACAAATAGTGTTTTTCTTGATATACAGTAATTTTTCAATCTCATCAAATTCATTCTTAATTTCTGATATTTTAAAGTTATTGTTTTTGATAGAGTTTTAATTCTCTGATGAACTTGTTCATCTTTTCACCTATTCCTTTCATCTTTTTCTCTATTCTTGAATATGTTAAAAAATTATTTTAATATCTTATTGTTAACTCCAATGTTTCTGTTTTTCTGTGTATGCAGCTTGTTATATGTATAACATATATAAAGAAGACATATTGTGTTGTTAATGACAATAATAACAAAAGGAAGGGATGTGCTGGAGTAAGGTGTGAAAAAAAGAGAAAAAGTAGACAAAAAACAGACACATGAACGATCTCATATAATAGATCCAACAGAACAGTGCTATAATTAATGATTTGAAGAATTTCATGTTTTTAACAAAAACTGAGAAGAAAAAAAGAAAATATATATAAAACCTTATCAGTTCAGTTCAGTTCAGTCACTCAGTCGTGTCCGACTCTCCGCGACCCCATGAATCACAGCACACCAGGCCTCCCTGTCCATCACCAACTCCCAGAGTTCACTCAAACTCATGTCCACAGAGTCGGTGATGCCATCCAGCCATCTCATTCTCGGTCGTCCCCTTCTCCTCCCACCCCCAACCTTTCCCAGCATCAGAGTCTTTTCCAGTGAGTCAACTCGTCGCATGAGGTGGCCAAAGTTTTGCAGTTTCAACTTTAGCATCAGTCCTTCCAATGAACACCCAGGATCGATCTCCCTTAGAATGGACTGGTTGGATCTCCTTGCGGTACAAGGGACTCTCAAGAGTCTTCTCCAACACCACAGTTCAAAAGCATCGATTCTTCGGCGATCAGCTTTCTTCACAGTCCAACTCTCACATCCATACATGACTACTGGAAAAACCATAGCCTTGACTAGACGGACCTTGGTTGGCAAAGTAATGTCTCTGCTTTTTAATATACTATCAAGGTTGGTCATAACTTTCCTTCCAAGGAGTAAGCGTCTTTTAATTTCATGGCTGCAATCAGCATCCGCAGTGATTTTGGAGCCCAAAAAAATAAAGTCTGACACTATTTCCACTGTTTTTCCATCTATTTCCCATGAAGTGATGGGACCAGATGCCATGATCTTTGTTTTCTGAATGTTGAGCTTCAAGCCAACCTTTTCACTCTCCTCTTTCACTTTCATCAAGAGGCTTTTGAGTTCCTCTTCACTTTCTGCCATAAGGGTAGTGTCATCAGCATATCTGAGATTATTGATATTCCTCCCAGCAATCTTGATTCCAGCTTGTGCTTCTTCCAACCCAGCATTCCTCATGATGTACTCTGCATATAAGTTAAATAAGCAAGGTGACAATATACAGCCTTGACGCACTCCTTATTGACCCATATATTACCATTTCACATGGTCTTCATTCCATCCCATGGAGAGAAGTTACTATTTGGTATCATTTCCTTTCAGTCTGAGGGACATCGTTTAGAATTTCATATAAGAAAAATCTACTTGCCATGAATTGTTCTTTTTTTCTCATTTTCATTTTTGAACGTTAGTTTCACTGAGTGTAAAATTCTTAGTGGACAGTTTTTTCTTTCAGTATTTTGAACATGTCTCTGATCTTCATTGTTTCCAGTGAGACACAAGCCGTTGATTCTGTTATTGGTCCCTGCATGTGATAAGTTTGAGATTTTTCCTTGCTGATTGCTTTCCTAATTTTCTCTTTGTTTTGGTTTTTGGCACTTTGATTATGATATGCTTAGGTGGGTATTTGGTTATATTTATGTTACTTAGGTTTTAAAGTTCTTGAATGTATAGATTAATTTGAAGAAATTTTTTAAAAATAAAATATAAAGTTTTTGGCTTTTGTTTCTTCAAATATTTTTTCGTCCTCCTCTGTTTTATCTCTCCTTCTATGACTCTAATTACATATATGTTAGAACATTTGATTTGTCCTATATGTTTCTGAAACTCTTTGTTTTCCTTCAATCTTCTTTCTCTCTGTTCTTCAGATTAGGTAATTTATATTAATCATCATTTAGGTATGCTGTGTGTTTTTTTTTCTCCTGCCATCTCAAATTGGCTGTTGAGAATCTCCAGTGAATTTTTAAATTTTTATTATTGACTTTTAAACTCTAGAATAATCATCTGTTTCTTTTTATCTTCACTAAAATTCCCTATGTATTGAATCATTGTCACCATATTTTGCTTTAATCCTTTGAACATACTTTTAATAGCTGCTTTGAAGTCTGTTAAATCTAATGTAGGGTCTGCTCAGAGTGAATTTCAATGAACCACTTTTTTCTTGAGTATGGGTCACATTTTCTTGTTTCCTTCATACATTATCATTTTGTTGTTGTTGAAAGCTAAACATTTAAAAAAAACATAACGTCACAACTCTAGATTCTGTGGGTTTTTTAATTTTTCAATAAGTTACTCATATTTAAATTGCAAAATCTATCTCTTTTGCAGTATATGGCCATTGATACCTGTGCTTAGCTTTTTACTATAATTCTCATGACTTTAGTTTTGCTTCCAAGGAATTGCCCACACATTGTCAAATTCCCTTTGTTGGTTCACAAATGAATTTGCAAAAACTGTGCTCAAATACCTCAAGCCCAATAGGCTTCCACCCTCTACACATAGACGTCTGTATGGGAGGGAGTTAGAGACTGCGTTCAAAGTTTTGACAGTAATACCTCCCTTGGCTTTCACTTTTCACTGAGCTCTCTCCGATCCTCTTGTGTGAAGTCGCTCAGTGGTGTCCGACTCTTTGTGACCCCGTGGACTGTAGCCCACCAGGCTCCTCCGTCCACGGGATTCTCCAGGCAAGAATACTGGAGTGGGTTGCCATTTCCTTCTCCAGGGGATCTTCCCGACCCAGGGATCGAACCCAGGGATCAAACCCAGGAATCGAACCTAGGTCTCCCACATTGCAGGCAGACGCTTTAACCTCTGAGCCACCAGGGAAGCCCCTTACTCATGTATATTTTTCCCAGTCAGCCCGGAATGTGTAAAGAATTTATGTCAGCTCTTTCATGACTCTCTGATTTCTAGAATCTCTGTTAACTGTCTGTCTGGTCTGCCACTCACCCCACTGGGACTGCACACCCAGGCTAACCAAACCTTAGTTTTTTTCTGTTGCCTACCAAGTTTATCCTTGCTAGCTGACAAAGTGAAGGATTTTCATGCTCAGACCTAACTTAAGTCTGTCCCTTCTGGAAGTAAAGCTGCTGGGTTTTGTAACCAGTTCTAAGATGGTGAAATGACCTTCTCCCCGACGTAGTTGAGAAAGATGATGCTGATGCTGCTGCTTCTGCTAAGTCGCTTCAGTCGTGTCCGACTCTGTGCGACCCCATGGACAGCAGCCCACCAGGCTCCTCTGTCCCTGGGATTCTCCAGGTGAGAACACTGGAGTGTGTTGCCATTTCCTTCTCCAATGCATGAAAGTGAAAAGTGAAAATGAAGTTGCTCAGTCGTGTCCGACTCTTCACGACCCCATGGACTTCAACCTACCAGGCTCCTCCATCCATGGGATTTTCCAGGCAAGAGTACTAGAATGGGTTGCCGTTGCCTTCTCCAGAGAAAGGTGATGGAAGGATCCCAAAGCAAGCAGGCTGAAGACTCCTACTGTTCTTATTGAAGCTCTGGTGGCTTGTCAAGAATAAATGTTTCTCAATTAAATGTTTGTCTTTGGTCAATTTCCAGGGCCCTGAAAATGGTGATTTTTTTAACACATTTGGTCATGGAGGAGCCTGTTGGCTGCAGTCCGTGGGGTCACTAAGGGTCGGACACGACTGAGTGACTTCACTTTCACTTTTCACTTTCACACATTGGAGAAGGAAATGGCAACCCACTCCAGTGTTCTTGCCTGGAGAATCCCAGGGACGGGGGCCCAGCCTGGTGGGCTTCTGTCTATGGGGTCACACAGAGTCGGACACGACTAAAGTGACTTAGCAGCAGTAGCAGCAGCATATGTATCTTTTTTTCACTGACCTCTTCATGCTCCTGAAACAAGGAGTCCCTCAATGCCCACCCAACCCTGTTTTTGATACTTATATTGTATCTTCATTTAAAAATATATATTCATTACTACTCACTTATGACAATTATTTATTCTTAGTGCTAAAGGTAAATACACATTCAACACTTACCCTCAGCCTTTATGTAAATGTCTCTTCAGTTTGAAGTATATTCTGTTGGAGAATATTCAGGAAATGCTCATGGGGCACTATTCCCTGAGCTCTTGCACGACTTTTAATAAGTTTTATTTTTATAATCTTCATGTTAAAGATCGAATATAATATCCTTAACTCATAGTTTCTTTCCTTGAGTATATTAAATATGTTGTGTGTAAGTTGTTGCTTAGTCATGTCCAACTCTTTGCAAGCCCATGGACTATAGCCTGCCAGGTCCCTGTGTCCGTTGAATTCTCCAGGCAAGAATACTGGAGTGGGTTGCCATTCTCTTTTCCAGGGGATCTTCCTGACCCAGGGATTGAACCTGGGTCTCCAGCATTGCAGGGAGATTCCTTACCATCTGAGCCACCAGGGAAGCCCATTAAATATGTTACTATATTATTTTCTGGCATAACGAATTACTGTCCCAAAATTAATAATAATTTGATATTTTTCCCCCAGAACTGATTTTGTTTAACATTTTTATAAAAATATGCTTAATATCTATTCTGAGAGTATTTTCCTACTTTTGCAGTATAATCTTTTAATATATATTTTCTAGTCATTTTATTTCAAGAATTTGTACTAAAGTTATAATTTCCAGTGTTTTTCTATTGTTTATTTCCTTGAGTATCTTGTGTTAAACATAGTCTCCATCTTTTTGCCTATCTCTTTCTTTGAATCTCTTTTACCTCTTTTTGCTTATAAAATCCATTATTTATTAACATCTCACTTAAAAATTTCCCTCATTCTATTTTTAAAATTTCTTTTAATGAATTAACTTTTGCATTAATACATTCTTGGATTTTTTTTCTAGTTTGCTTTTAATTTCTGAAATGATTTTAAAACTTATTTCCAACCCTTTCCAGAATTTTCTCACTTATCTTCTATAGAATTTCTTCTCTCCAAATGACTCATTTAGCAGTCTTTCTAAAATTTATCATAGCTTATATCATTTTCTTTATTTCTTTTAGCTAATTTTGAATAATTGGGCTATAGTTTTTATTTATTTTGAAGTCATGTCTTTCTAACATGCTGTTATTATTGTAGGAATATTACTTTGCTCTCTATTCTCTTTTTTTCTTATGGTATCTTTATATGTGATTCCAACCCACTTTTTTTCTATTGCTCTAAATATGTTTGTTAAATAGATTTTGACTTTTATCATGGAAGAGTACACCAGGCTATCTTTTCTAGAGTCTTCAGTGTCTCTAGAGCTCTCTCTTCTGTTATTTTCAAAATAAATTATATGCCATTGTACTTTGTACGATGTACTTCCTTTCCTCCTATCCCTCACTTTTATCTAAATTGCCTCTGCTTTCTCCTGTTGGGCCTGTCTGGTGTAATTAGGATTCTACTCCCAGGGGTTTTGTCTCAGAGTGGGATTTCTCTGAAAAGTCCCCTCTGCTCCATCACTGACAAACCTTTTCATTTTTCTCTTGAAGGCTCTGGTAATTTGGTGCCTACAAACTTCTTCCTCTATTTCTGCTGCTATTCTCAGATTAGTCTGCCTTTCTTTGCAGTGATTGTTGACTTTTTTCTGGAAGGTCGGAGGGATAAGTTCTTAGTTCTAAGGGCCACTGATTATCCTGTTTCTTTTTGCACAATTGCTTACACCACAGTGATTTGTTGATTTGTCCCCAGGGTGGAGGAGCCTGGTAGGCTGCAGTCCGTGGGGTCGCTAAGTGTCGGACACGATTGAGCGACTTCACTTTCACTTTTCACTTTCACACATTGGAGAAGGAAATGGCAACCCACTCCAGTGTTCTTGCCTGGAGAATCCCAGGGATGGGGGAGCCTGGTGGGCTGCCGTCTATGGGGTCACACAGAGTCGGACACGACTGAAGTGACTTAGCAGCAGCAGCAGCAGCAGTCAATGATGTTATATTGTCATTTAGTGTTCCCATAGATATTGCCTACAGTTTTACTACTCTAGTTCGTCTATTTTTATTAGGAATCTCAGGGATATTAGAGTTGTGCCGCTTGTATTGCCAACTTCTCAGAATCTGGACAAACTTTACAAAATTTTACTACTCATGTGTTTGGGTAATGCACATTAAAATAGAATTTGCATATCAAGTAGATTTCATAAACTATAAAATATGTGCCTTGGTCAGTCTCTGTTTAAAATTGATGTAAGTGGAACAATTATAATCTCAAGAATAAAATAGTATTAATGGTGGTATACAAATATGGCCAAAAAATTTGGTGGTGATATACATGTAACTCCATTTGGGAGTGCTGTTATAGTAAAGGCTTTTAACCATAAAAGGCAGGAATTTTGTTACTATTGTTTGTTCTGGTTTTTAAATTCTGAGGTTGGAGTAATGTATGGAAGCAGCAATAGAGAGCAAGGAAGGCCCTGATCCGATCCTCCTGATCTTGAGGCAATAAGGATACAACAAAATAAACAACCACTATCTGAGAATGGTGCAGGGAAGATGGGCCCTAATGGGAAGGCCTGGCTTCAACTGAGAAAGCAGGAGGAGAGAGTTATCATTAAAGAGGACAACTGATATTGACAGGAGCTTGAAATGCAGCAAAACTTTGAAGGCAAAATGCAACATTTGAAACATTCCCATGTTTTTTTAAATGTGCTGTTGATAATAAGGAGAATGTTCATACCTCATGACCTATTAATTATACTTCTGGAAATGTATCTTAAATAGCTAAATGGTCAGAAGAAAGCTATTAGTTTAAGGATGAACCTTGCTATAAAGATTGTAATAATTTAAACAAGTTAAAAACAAAAAGCATACGATTCAATACTTGAAAATTGCTAAACAAATTATGATGTATGTATGTGATGTAATATAAATTTCAACCACAGGTAGCTTAAGAATCATGCAAAACCTTTTAAGTAAACTTATAGGTAACATTTGCTGGTAAATAAAATTGCAAAGTATGAAAAAAAAATAATGCATACAAGCAAGATTTGTATAGATACAGGGAAAAAGAATAAGATTTTCAGGATATTAAGATGATAGAATTGTTTTCATTTATAAATTATTTTTTGATATTATAGTTTACTCACAAATGAATATATAACTTTCCCCAAAAGAGAGACTATAAAACTATCTCATATCACTTTAAAAATGAAAATAGTTCATTAAACACGCTTCTTTGGCATTTCCTGATGTGTTTTTCTTTGTGATTTCTTCTTTGGAGAAATATCTGTAAGCTCTAAAAAGACAATCAGGTATAAAAGCAGTGAAAAGATCAGCATATGTCAGAAGTTTGGTGAAAGGGATGAAAAGGCAGAGCACACAGGATTTTTAGGTCAGTGAGACTATTCTATATGATATTACAAGAGTGGCTATATATCAGACTTTGGTCAAAATTCATGGAATGTACAACACCAAAAGTGAGCCTTATGTAAATAAAATATGGACTTTGGGTGATGATGTGTTTGATGTGGTTTCATTGATTGTAATGAAGGCATCACTGTGGTTAGGGATGTTGATAATGGAGGAGATTGTGCATGGATGTAGGCAGGGTGTATATGGAAACTCTGTGCTTCCCACTCAGTTTTGCTATGAACCTAAAACTTCTCTAAAAAAATTGTCTATTAAAAATTTTAAAAGACAATTGAGGCCAGATTATAATGTTTTATATTCTACCTGATCCAGGAAATATGATCTAAAGACTAATGCACCAACTTGAGGTTAAAGCAGAAGAATGTACTGAACTGTGAGTTGGATTCTGTTAGGGGAGTTTCCCTGTAGTTTTTCAGTGATAGACAACCCTGTGCTTCTCAGTGACCCTGTTGTGCCATTTATACAATGAGGACTGTAGGTGGTGGGGTCCTCTTCATAGGTGTACCCTGAAGATAGTTGAATCTCTATACTAAAACTGTTCTCGTTTCTTGGATTAAAAATACTTTACAGACCAATCATAGATCCATGTCTTTCCCTCCTTATGTTTTGTTACAGTTGCACAGGAAGAATGGAGAAGCAACCATACAATAGAAATAGAGATAAATGGGATGCTGGAAATACCATGCTTTCAAAACACCTCCTTAGAAATTTCATCTGTGTTCACCTTTGCATGGCTGGTGGTAAGTGTTGCCCTTTTCAGTGAATAATGGCCATGATCTTTAAATATTAATGAAGTGAAGATGAATAACGAGTAATAATAGGGAAGGAAGCACACTGGCTAAGAGACAAGCATTATGTGAAGGTTGAGTTAATGTCTGGAGGAGGGAAGGGAGGACACTAGGATTTCTTCCAACTCAGCAAGCCCCCGGGTCTTTGAATGCAGTAACTTAGAAAATAGTTCCTAAAGGTTAGTTTATATTTCAAGCTGTATACTCAACAATGATAACAGAGAGAAAAAAGTGTGGTGGTACTCTGGAGAGGAGCCACATCCAGCAGAAGACACTGCTCACACTTATTTGTTTACATGCAACATGTGCAGGGGCATAGACTCCCTTTTCTCCCAGAACCCTACTACCACATCCTGGAAAATACACAACATTGCTTGGACTGGGAAACACAAACTCTTAACACATATCAAATACAAATAGAAAACGTCCATGAGAGAAGCAGTATGTCTATATGAAACAGCCACTGCCCATCTCCATCACCACCACAGGTAATGACAGGCCCATGGTAGCTATGTTTTCTGATTTACAAGAATAAAACAAAACAGAAATATGGATTTTTATGTGAAATTTTCCAAGGCAAGTCAACCAAATGGCATCCAGCTATTAACCAATATATAGAGTGGACTTCTAATACTACTGTTAAATCAGTTGATAACGCAAGCCTTACACAATTATAATTACCATAAACACAGTTTTGAGAATCATGAAATGGGTGGGGTTATTTAGATGATCCAGAATATGACTATATTAATTATTCAGGTCTTCATCAAATGAAAACACAAGATTTTAAAATTCTTGCATAACTAATAGATGTCCATGAGTATAGCAGCTGATACCATCTGCAAAATACTGTACTTGCATGGTTGATCATTTATATTACAAGTTAGCAGAGTTTTGTGGACTGTCTTGGAAACTGACCCTTCATGTAAAAAGATTTCTCTGAGGATGTGCCAAATCCAAAATAACTGACTTTCAAGGAGACTTTAAAATATAACCTACTAATAATGTTTTATTGTCTAGATATTTTTTGGATAGTTAGTATGATCAAAAGACATTATAAAATGCCTTTCTCAAATTGTTCTAAAAGCTACAGTGTCTGTTTATCATGTCGAAAAACGTTTGCTCCCCCGTTTTATGGTTTGGTTGCTAAAATGTAAGACTTCCTGCCTGACATTATGCCCATCATTAAAAAGTCAGTTTTTCTTAACTAATGTCATACAAGGTGGTTCTTAGGAAAAAAAAATAAGAATAGAGATCTTCTCAAGAAGACAGAAACCTGCTCTACTAAACATTACTGTAATGGAAATACAGTACCTATACCTAGTTTACGTTATTAATATTTCCACCAATGGGCAAAAGTTTTCCACCCTAATTATCACTAATTCACTATCAATATGGATAGTAATATTTAATACTAATCAAAAAAACTAAGATTTAATAAAGCTTTACTTAGAGATTTTTACGGGCTATTAAGTTGATCTGTAGTATCCTTGTCTAATCTGAAGAGAGTCTAATCTGTTTTTCCAACAAACTGTTAAAGTTTTCAGTCAGCTTGTATCTTTTCCGTGACACTGAACTTCTCCAGGGCAAAAAGCTGCATCACTCATTTTAAAAATCCCTAGATCTAGTATATTGCCTGACTATAGGCACTCAGTAAATATCTAATAAATGATTGAGTGGATTTGTCTCATTCCTCTTTGTCCTCTCCCTTCATAGTCCTATTTGTTGGCTTCCTATTTAGTGGGTGATCACCAAACCTCATGCTGGCTGTGTGATTAGTTAATGAGAAGCTCATTAAGTATCAATGACTAGATAACTAACAGGACATCCTCTAACAGTTGTCTTCAAAGAAATTAAGAAGGCTCTGTAAACATTATCTTTGAATCCTGCCAAGACATTTTAGATCAATAAGGGATGGAGAGATTGCATCTATGGTCATAGTGAGAGAGTGAGTCCTAAACTTCTACTGAAACCTCAGGCAGTGCTCTAACTTTAAAGAATAAATCATAACTGAGACAACTTGAGGAATCTTTTTGAAAGAAATTTCTTTTCAAAGGGAACATTGTATTGGCAAATATGCTGATTAAATTCCAACTGTGCATTCCCCTTTTAAATGTCGAAATCTTTTTGCTCCTTTGATTTATATTCATCCTCCACCCTGCCAGCGCTGTGGGATTCAGCAAGTCTGAGATGAAATCATCTAATCTCCCATTATTAAGGAATAAACTACAGCTCTTTATGTCATGACTGTTATAAGTCTGCAGAGGATATAAATATCCCCTCAATCCATATTTTAGTACTTTAGTCTCTTGTTAAGCCAGCAGTAATAATCATAATGATAACCAATCGTTCTTACAGATAATGATGTAATGTGACTTTTAGAAAAGGTTACAAAGTGATGATGAAGATGAGCTCAGGAGGGCAGAAACCCAGTATATCGAACTCAGTAACTCTGGGGAGCTACAGAATGTTCCCCACTTCAAGAGCTGCGTTAAACCCTGCAAACAATTAGACAAACTAAAATTAGTTTAATCTAGGTCACTGGAAAACAAAAGCCATGTTCTGTATGTGGAATTTTATAAAATCTAATTCAGTTAATGACCTTCACGGGAAAGGTAATTATTGGGATTTTCCGTTATCATAAAAACATCGACTGTGCTTCCCTGATCCCATGCTGAGACTGTGTTAAATGTGTCCATGGAGCAGATACATTGCATTCTGGAATTTTACATTCCAGGATCACTACTACACTGAAGTAAAAAGGCATCTGGTGCAAACTGTGTATCTAACATTTCTGTAGCACAAGAGTTATCTAAGTAAGCACAGAGGATGTCAGTTGAGGGTACCTGTGCATGATGTGATGATGAAAAAGTCATAGAATGTGTGTATTTAGATGGAATGCAGTTTGTAAAGGACATATGATATTCTTCCCAGTTTATGTCCTGGGGCATGAGCCTGCAGTCATCAGGGAAATTCTGAGGGTTATTCTGGGAGCTTCTCAATTCACTCTAATGTTCTGTGTTCATTCCAAACTATCATCCTGATTTCCCATAGTATAAATTTCAGTTCAGTCTAACAAACATATGTGAATCTGTTTTAAGCACTAGGTCCTACAGGGATAGAAACCTGTATTGGACATGTTTCCTACTGTGAAATACAACTTTAATAAAAATGTAAAATAGCAACATGGAGGGAAAATAGTTTGATTCTGACTAAATGGACCTGGAAAAATCTCTTAGGTTATTTTTGAGCTGGATAATTAAAGCCAACAAACAGCAGACGTGTATTTCACCGAGACCCTGGGACCTGTGAGCACACGTTGGCAGCACCCCCTTTGTCAGGGTGGGAGAGATGTTGAGGGATGGTTGTTCCCAAACTTGATGGATAAAGAGAAACCCATGACTTTTCTCTTTAAAATCAGGAAAAGAAAGTGAGAAACACAGTTCAATACTGATGATAAAGGCATACAACTAGAATCTTGATGCTTGTTTCTTTAAATTTTTCTCTATAAATGTATCTCTTCTGTACTCTCTTCTTTATTATTTGTAATATTTTACATGTAAATGAAAATCGAAATGAGCTTCCCAGGTGGCGCTGCTGCTGCTGCTGCTGCTGCTCCTGCTGCGTCACTTCAGTCGTGTCCGACTCTGTGTGACCCCATAGACGGAAGCCCACTAGGCTCCCCCATCCCTGGGATTCTCCAGGCAAGAACACTGGAGTGGGTTGCCATTTCCTTCTCCAATGTGTGAAAGTGAAAAGTGAAAGTGAAGTCGCTCAGTCGTGTCTGACCCTTAGCGACCCCACGGACTGCAGCCTACCAGGCTCCTCCATCCATGGGATTTTCTAGGCAATAGTACTGGAGTGGCTTGCCATTGCCTTCTCCAGGTGGCGCTAGTAGTGAAGAACCCACCTGCCATTGCAGGAAACATAGAGATGTGGGTTCGATCCCTGGGTCAGGAAGATCCCCTGGAGGAGGGCATGGCAACCCACTCCAGTATTCCTGCCTGGAGAACCCCTTGGTCAGAGGAGTCTGGCGGGCTACCGTCCATGAGGTCACAAGAGTCGGACATGACTGAAGCGACAGTGCTTACACACTGTAAACAATATTGGTTTTCCATGCCTATGGGAGGCCTAGCTATTCAGAAAAGAAAGCTGTCACCTTCTATCTGATGGCAGCTGACCCTAGCTATCTTCACCATAATCAAAATTGAAGTGTTAGCCAACCTACAAAATGTTGACAACCAACTGTGTTGATTGGAAAAAATATTGTTGTGGATTTCTATAAAATGGACATGGGGAGCTTTGCAAGCAGCCTGCTTTGATAGCACTGACTGGATGGGTATAAATAGAGCAAAGTGAAGATAAGAAGCAGTTAGGAGATAAAGAAGTATCAATCGATGCAGTTAACAGAATTTATTGAATGGGCTCTACACACTCAGCACCTGCCTTGTGCTGTGGCCACTACTGGCTGCTCTGACATGGAGCTCAGGGCAGCCAGAAGTGAGGTAGCCTCACTAAAGCAAATAGTACCATAGTCTGTTTTCTGCACTGAAAATTCTGATTCCACTACTAAAATAGGAGCCCTTCTGCAAATTATCTTAAGGATTATTAGGTCATTAAGAGACATTCAGGAGAAGTTTTCCATGATTCAATATGACCCCTCCCAGCCCTCATCATGCTAATTATTTTATCCAGCTCCTGTTTATTATTTGCTTATGCATTTATTTTCCTTCTCTGGGTCCTGATTTTCTGTTTGTTTTTCTTGTGAATTTGTTCTTCTCCTCAAACAGACTCTCAGCAGAAATGTCAAGGACTATCGGTTCTACTGCCTTTTTGAGGCTCTGTGAAGCAAAGTCATTAACAGCATGGCTTTTAGAGGGAGATTGTCGTATTCAACTCCTGTTTTCAAATCTGCATTTACTAGCAGTGTGACCTAGGAGCTAGGATTAGGGTGAAGTGAGTAGGGCCTTCACCTTGACTGCAAAATTTAAGGAAGTTCCCCAAGAAATCAGTAATCACAATACTTTCAAGTATCAAAATTTACAGAAAATCCATGACAAACAAAATGCCAAATTTTTAAATAAAAGCACGGTGTCTTCTGTTCGTTATGAGACCCTGCTATGCTCTTCAAGGAACAGGGTTTTCACAATCAGCCTGTGGTTCCTGGGTTTTTGTGGCATGGTGCTCCCTTAGGGCCACAGGCATGAAGGTTGACAAGGACAGGAGAAAAGATTGAACAATGCATGACTTAATAAAGTCATTTTTCAAAATGTTAAATTTTAGAGTTTTTATTAACTTTTTCCACTGTTAAATATGTCAGAATATGGGAGGATATTTTGCTAAGTGCGCATAAGGACACACATTTTTCCTTTTGTCTCAGAATTCTATACAGCCTTGGATATGTTGCCCAGCCTGATTTTAGTTCTGTCACCCACAAAAAGAAATAATTATATAATACAATGATAATTTTATTATAATTATATAATTATAGTACCAGCCCCATGGTGGTGTTGTGAGGTGGTGATTAACTTAACAATGTACCTATGCTCAACACATATTAAAAAGTAATTTTTAAAGAGTTCATTTTAGTACTCTCCATAATTCTTTAATTTAACCATGCAGAGAGTAAATACTCATGAATTCACAGCAAACTGATCCAATTCAGGTTATAAGACAGTGATTTAGTATTAACTGAACATTTGTTGAGTGTTAGGACTCGTATAGATGTATCCTATACACTAGCTAATTCCATCTACATTCCTCATTCTATTGTAAAGGTCCAGCAAATTGTAAATTTCATGAAGTTTTGGAAATATTTATTAATATTTTAGGGATTCCCAGGTGGCTCAGTGGTAAAAAATCCACCTGCCAATGAAGGAGACAAGAGTTCGAACCCTGGGTCAGGAAGGCCCCCTAGAGGAGAAAATGGTAACCCATTCCAGTATTCTTGCCTGGAAAATCCCATGAACAGAGGAGACTGGTGGACCATAGATCACAAAGAGTTGACTATAGGTCGCAGAGAGTTGATTATAGGTCGCAAAGAGTCAGACATGACTGAGTTCTCACGCACATTAGTATTTTAACAATTATCAAAAGAAGAAAAGAAAAACAACCAAGAACAAAGATTCTGTGCAAGATCCCCTACCAGTATTTCTTGCAGAACAAACGCCCTAGAATCATTCTTATCAGGTGAGAGTTGAGGTGTATTCTGTGACACCTGTCACCAAAGGTAGGTCAGTTCAGTTCAGTTTTGTGCCCGACTCTTTATGACCCCATGAACTGCAGCACACCAGGCTTCCCTGTCCATCACCAACTCCCGGAGCTTACTCAAACTCATGTCCTTTGAGGTGGTGATGCCATCCAACCATCTCATCCTCTGTCGTCCCCTTCTTCTACTGCCTTCAATCTATCCCAGCATCAGAGTCTTTTCAAATGAGTCAGTTCTTCACATCAGGTGGCCAAAGTATTGGAGTTTCAGCTTCAGCATCAGTCCTTCCAATGAATATTCAGGACTAATTTCCTTTAGGATTGACTGGTTAGATGTCCTTGCAGTCCAAGGGACTCTCAAGAGTCTTCTCCAACACCACAGTTCAAAAGCATAGATTCTTTGGTGCTCAGTTTTCTTTATAGTCTAGCTGTCATATCCATACATGACTACTGGAAAAACCACAGCTTTGACTAGATGTACCTTTGTTGATAAAGTAATGTATGCTGTCTAGGTTGGTCATAGCTTTTCTTCCAAGGAGCAAGCTTCTTTTAATTTCATGGCTGCAGTTAACATCTGCAATGATTTTGGAGCCCCCCAAAAATACAGTCTCTCACTGTTTCCCCATCTATTCGCCATGAAGTGATGGGACCGGATGCCATGATCTTAGGTTTCTGAATGTTGAGTTTTTCACTCTCCTCATTCCCTTTCATCAGGAGGCTCTTTAGTTCTTCACTTTCTGCCATAAGGGTGGTGTCATCTGCATATCTGAGGTTACTGATATTTCTCTGCAATCTTGATTCCAGTTTGTGTGTGCTTCATCCAGTCCTGCATTTCTCATGATGTACTCTGCATATAGGTTAAATAAGCAGGGTGACAATATACAGCCTTGACATACTCCTTTCCCAATTTGGAACCAGTCTGTTGTTCCATGTCCAGTTCTAATTGTTGCTTCTTGACCTGCATACAGATTTCTCAGGAGGTAGGTCAGGTGGTCTGGTATTCCCATCTCTTGAAGAATTTTCCATAGTTTGTTGAAATCCACACAGACTTTGGCATAGTCAGTATAGCAGAAGTAGATGTTTCTCTGGAATTCTCTTCCTTTTTTCAGTGATCCAGTGGATGTTGGCAACTTAATCTCTGGTTCCTCTGCCTCTTCTAAATCCAGCTTGAACATCTGAAAGTTCACAGTTCATGTATTGTTGAAGCCTGGCTTGGAGAATTTTGAGCATTACTTTGCTAATGTGTGAGATAAGTGCAATTGTGTGGTAGTTTTAATATTCTTTGGCATTACCTTTCTTTGGGATTGGAATGAGAACTGATCTTTTCCAGTCCTGTAGCCAGTGCTGAGTTTTCCAAATTTGCTGAAATACTGAGTACAGCACTTTCACAGCATCATCTTTTAGGATCTGAAATAGCTAAAGGTAGGTCAATATATCATGAAAGGCTCCTTTCAATCAGCAAACTGTCCACACCTCCAAGATCTCCCGTTCATATAAAAACCTCTGGCTTCCTGGAGTTTCTTTTAAATTTTTCATTCTAGATAATCCACAAAACTGTTTTATGATGGTTTGGTTTTATTAAGATGTAATGTCTCAGAGACTTTTTTGTCCCTTTCTTGGTACTGTGACTTAAGTACCTTCTCTCTATGACCTTTGAGCAAGTTACCTAACCTTGGTTTATTCCAGATTGTTTTAAGGATTAAATAAGACTTGAAAGAACTTGGCAAAGCACCTAAAAGTAGGTGCTTAAGCTATGACTAATAGAGATTTAGTTGTGGTCATAGTAATAGTAATAGCATTTAGTAGTAACACTAAATAGTAATAGTATTGGTAATAGTAATTTAATAGTAATTTAGTTGTGGTCACAACAATAGTATTGTCTCTCCCTCTCCCCGCACTAGACATTTCATTGTTTGCCTACGTTTTGTCACCTCTCTTCCCATTTGCTCCGTGAAAGCAGGCATTCACATGCAGGTTCCTGCCCCATCCCCTTTATATCTGGGGCCTCTACAGTCTCTCAGGATCTCCTGATGTTATAGGTTACAGGGACGCTTTGCAACTGAATCCATCTTTCCCAATGAAGGGACAAATCCCTCCTCTATAACAGTCGAACTCCCAGAAAACAAGCAAAAAAACCTAAGTCTGATTTCTTTAAAAAATATCTTTTCTCCATCAGTTAAGCTACTTTGGCCAGTCATTCCCAGAAACACAATAAGGAAAAAGCCATATTCTCACCAGTCTCCCAACCTCAGTCTCTGACTGCCTATCTTCCCACAACAAAGTGACAGATGGAAACATTCTAAATAGCAAGGCATTTACTAAAAGATCAAGCATTTTGAACTTCTGGATTCTCACAAAAAACAGCCCCTTGCATAAAACAAGAACAGTGAAATATAGCTTGTACTGAAGGACCTGCAGGGCAAGCCTGCTTCCTTAATTATAGTAAGTTCCCTACGTATGAACGAGTTCCATTCTGAGAGCATGTTCATAAGTCCAATTTGTGAGTCCAACAAAGTTAACCTAGGTACCCAACTAACACAATCAGCTATACAGTACCATACTATAACTTTTCACACAAATACATTTAAAAAAAAAAAAAAACATTTTCAATCTTACAGGACAGTGCCTTGAAAAGTGCAGTAGTACAGTGCAACAGCTGGCACACAGGGCTGGCATCAAGTGAACAGGCAAGAAGAGTTACTCACTGGAGAAGGGAGTAGAGGTGGGAGATGACAGACCTGAAGGATCGTCAGCCAGAGAAGATGGAGAGAAAGCTGCAGTTTCACTCACGCCTGACGATGGCGCAGTTTCTCATTCTTGGCTGGATTCAATCCTCTATCTACCCTCTTGAAAAAATGATCCAGTGATGTCTGGGTAGCAGCTCTTTTATCCTGATCATAGATGACACGATAGCCCTGGATTGCATTCTAAATGACAGGCGCGGCCTTTGTGTACTGTTCTGCATTTGGGTCCTGTGCCTCAAAAGCTAACAGTGCCACCTCAAATAAAGAACGTCCCCTTGCCGGGTCCCATGTCATGAATCTCTTTGGTTCTTTGGTTTCTTCTTCTTCCTCTGGTCTCTCTTTGTTTTCTCTCTGGGCCTCCAGTTCCATCAGGTCTTCATTAGTAAGTTACACAAAGTAAGCGCACAAAAGCACAACCCCTTGTAGAGAATGCATGCACATGACAATGTACACCAGACGCGTGAACTAATTTACATGATTAAACATGCAAACACACGTTCCCATCTTTGAAAGTTCACAGCATGAATGTTCATATATCGGGGCTTTATGTACTGGCCTCCAGATCACAGAGGCTCAGTGAAATGCCTTCCAATTTCTTCTGCTGTTGCCACCCAATACTTAGGACACCTTTTGGGGTCCCTTCTCCAGAACATAATCTGAGGCCCCTGTCTCCCTTTAATTTTCTGTACTCTCTCTTGTTAGGAATACAGCAACCCAGAATATTACGTCCATCTTTATGTGGGTATGTACTTTGCTTCAGGAGTAAGTCTGTGATTCTCTACAGGCAGTTCAGTTCAGTTCAGTCGCTCAGTCATGTCCGACTATCTGCGACCCCATGAATCACAGCACGCCAGGCCTCCCTGTCCATCACCAACTCCCAGAGTTCACTCAAACTCATGTCCACAGAGTCGGTGATGCCATCCAGCCATCTCATTCTCTGTCATCCCCTTCTTCTCCTGCCCCCAACATTTCCCAGCATCAGAGTCTTTTCCAGTGAGTCAACTCGTCGCATGAGGTGGCCAAAGTATTAGAGTTTCAGCTTTAGCATCAGTCCTTCCAATGAACACCCCAGGATTGATCTCCTTTAGAATGGACTGGTTTTATCTCTTTGCAGTATAAGAGACTCTCAAGAGTTTTCTTGTCTACAGGCAGTACTGTCTGTCTATTTTCAGGAAAGCTGTTACCAATAAAAATGGTGTCTTATGTAAGAGTTTTTACTAAGTGTATTCTGGAAATACCTATATAAACCATTAAAGAAGTCTGTCTTCCTGTTTATACTTCCTGTTCTGCTCCCGGCTCATACTTGAATTCTCTCCCTTACCTAGCTTCCTTTCTTCTATGCAGAATCTAATTTTTTGAACTAGAGATTCCAATTCACAGAACTTTGTTTTCATTGTTTCGTGAATTCTTTCCCATCTAATGCATCCTTGTTCAGCCTTCTCCTTTTCAGTTCCTTCCATTTTTCCCCCAGCCCCTACAAATAATGATTTATCTATTGTTTGGCATTAGATCAGTGGTTCTCAGCCCTGGCTTCTCCGAGGACCTTTTTAAAAAAGTGCCCTGAGATGATTGCCTAGAAAATCCCATGGATGGAGGAACCTGGTAGGCTGCAGTCCGTGGGGTCGCTAAGGGTCGGACACGACTGAGCGACTTCACTTTCCCTTTTCACTTTCACACATTGGAGAAGGAAATGGCAACCCACTCCAGTGTTCTTGCCTGGAGAATCCCAGGGACGGGGGAGCCTGGTGGGCTTCCGTCTATGGGGTCACACAGAGTCGGACACGACTGAAGTGACTTCACAGCAGCAGCAGCAGCCCTGAGATGAAGCTTATCCCAAAACAACTGCACTAAAATCCCCAGAGAAGAAGCTGTGCATCAGAATGTATTCAAAGCACTCAGTTGAAAATGCTGAGTTATAAAGGAGTATAAATATAAGGTCATAACCTTCCTCTGAGAAGACTCTTGAGAGTCCCTTGGACTGCAAGGAGATCCAACCAGTCCATTCTAAAGGAGATCAGTCCTGGGTGTTCATTGGTAGGACTGATGCTAAAGCTGAAACTCCAATACTTTGGCCACCTAATGCGACGAGCTGACTCACTGGAAAAGACTCTGATTCTGGGAGGGATTGGGGGTGGGAGGAGAAGGGGATGACAGAGAATGAGATGGCTGGATGGCATCACTGACTCGATGGACATGAGTTTGAGTGAACTCCGGGAATTGGTGATGGACAGGGAGGCCTGGCGTGCTGTGATTCATGGGGTTGCAGAGAGTTGGACACGACTGAGCGACTGAACTGAACTGAACCTTCCTCTACATTTATGCCCCTCCAGAGTCCCCTCCTCACTAGACCCTTAATCAGCACATGTACTGACACAGACCAACACTGTGACGCCTTGTCCATGAAATTCAGGATAAGGCAAGAACGATGGGAGCATTTTTCATAGATCTAGAAAAGAATATGGACTAGAGGAACCAAGTACTCCAGTTAAACTCTGATCTCCAAATTCAGATTAGCATTTACAGCCTAATCTTTATGTGTCCTCCTTGAAGGTCACAGACACAGAAATAAGAGCAGAGGCTAGAAGATGCCAAAGGACACAGTATTTAAGGAGGCACCCACTTTCAGTGCCCTTTCTGCACTTACAAGACCCTGAGAGTGAGTGCCTCCTTAATCTTTGCATTTTAGGAGTCTCTCTTTACCTCATCCTAGTCCTCATTCCAAGTGGAGCTAAAATGAGAGCTTTTCTAAAGGAATGCTGGGAAGAAAGGATGATTTTCATCATCCAGTTCAGTGAAAATTTAATGAGTAAAACTGATACATCCCCCTGAACATATCCTAGCATTATGATTTCAGAACTTGAAATGAGAATTATGACCTGACATTAATTCCCAGGGCTGTACTCTCCCCCAAATCCCACTCTCAATATGCAGCTCATGGAAGGTGATGAAGGAGAAGTTTTAATCAGAAGAGCAGCAATTTCTATTCGTGTTAGGAAAGAATGACAGTATATTTTAAATTGAAAGTTGAGTGTAATGATACTTTCTCTAGTAACATACTCAATATCTCTTAATTTCAATTCTTCATTCATCATCTCCATTGTCACAAGGTACAACTGGATTATTCCATGTGGAATGCCTAGTCCAGAGCTGGCACGATTGAGCACTCAAAGCTGGTAACCATTTTGTCTCATCAGGAGGATAATGGAACTCAGGAAACACTTACCACTCGAGGTCACCCCATCAGCAATTCCGCGTTATTTAAAGACAGAGTCCGGATAGGTACCGACTACAGGCTCTACCTCTCTCCAGTCCAAATCCACGATGATGGCCGGAAGTTCTCTTGCCGCATTGTAGTCAGGCCTGGCAGAGTCTTGAGGAGCTCCACCACGGTCAAGGTTTTTGGTAAGAGTTTCTGTTCTCTGGAGTCTCTGCCATGCTCCTGTTACTGTCTCCAGATTCTTCCCCCGCCAAAGATGAAGCACTCTTGTTAGCTAGAGAGCAGCCACTCAAGGGTCGCTGTTCTGGAGTTCTGTTTGTCTTGACACTTGTCATTCATGTTGGGGGTGGGGATGAGGGAAGGAAGCTAAAGAATGATGATTCAGCTGCCATAGATTATCAGTTTCCTGGTGACCACTAACCACTAATTTACGTGCCCTACCATATGGTTTTCCATATGACCACTACTTTATGGTTTTAACGTCTCTTGAGAATATGGGAAGTCTCTTTCATTATAACTCCCAAAATCTAGTTGCTTAGTTGTCTAGTTGTATTAGTTGCTTGCTGGAGCAAGATGGAATAAGGCCAGTGTGAGAAAAGGTAGATGACAAACACAGCTCCAAAGAAACTCTGCAGGAATCTCCTCGCCCCCACCAAGGCCAGCTGGGGTGAGAGACTGTCCAGCTCCTCCAGCAAAAGAACCTGCAGGGCTGGCCCTCTGACCCTGCATTTGCAGGAGAGTGGGGCTTAGCTGAAATATCCACTGTGGCCTCAGTCAGACTGCAGAGACTCTGCAGGTTGCAAATTTAAGGGAAATGGGAAAATTCTGTTTTGTTCAGTGATGCAAGGAAATATTAATGAATAGAAACTTGTTGGCTTTAGATATTTTTCATTTTTGTGACCAAGAACTGTGTTTTTCAAAACGTCATTTTTCTGTTATTTTTATTTTTTGAGTTTATTTTTTATTAAAACATCATTTTTAAATGAAGGCCAAGAGGAAAGCAGTGATGTGGATGAGCAATTCATGTTTTTGAAAATGAGGTAAAAGAGAAAATAATTCACAAAACCTAAGAGCATGGACTGGTAGATTTTTTTCTCAGTTAACTGAATGATAGGATAAGTGAAAAATCTTTGCTTTTATCTAGAACCTTATTGAATTACTACTAGAGATCACACAATCCAGTATTTTAAAGGAAATGCAAACCCTTCAGGTCACAAATAAGGAAATAGCTGCAGCCAAAATGTATTTAGTTTGAAGTCTCTTGCTGATCGCTTCCCCCATATGTCTTTCTTTGACTCTGTCTTTCTCTTGCCTTCCTTCCCTTGCTCCTTCCTTACCTCCGTCTTTCTCTGGCTCTCATCTGGGATGGGTTAGGGAAGAATCAATTGCTCCCATGATCAGGTTCCTTATTGTGCCTAGACAGTGTCCTGTGATGAGTTGGAAAGACTGTTCATCTCTTTGATTGATACCACCATTCTCTCATTTATGGAGTGTGACTGTCTTAGCCCAAACACGAGACTGATTCATCTGGCCTCACTATTGGCAAATCGATGGAGGCAGTCATCCAGGATGTGAAAAGAAATAATTCTGTGTTAGGCAAACTGTGTCCCATTTGACCAAGGGTTTTTGTACCATAACTCGATCTAATTGCCTTGTCAACATTTAAACCATGTCCTGTGTCTCTTTGCTGCATTAAAGTATCTTCATCTTGGCCTAGAATGCTTTTCACTCTTTTCCATCTCATCCTTATGCCGCTCTACATCTCTCTGCCTCTATATTTTGTTTGCTTCTTCTTTGAACTCCTTTCAGTGGATGCTTAAAAATATGACAGTGCCCACTTGTTTGAATAACTAGACTTTTCTGCTTTCTGCTTTTCTTTTTTAGCAAATGGGCCAGATAGGTTGTGTTTGGACAGTCTTATCCAGTCTTTAATCTTTTTGGGGTGTCACCCGAGTGTATATCATAGTGATCCTGGCACAGAGTTATACTGCATTCAGGACCCACTCTGCATCCCCAGGTGATGCCTCAAATAAAATAAGCCAAAAACAAAAACATGAAAGCCTTGAAATAAATACTCATATGTGTCACTGAGGAACTCTACATGTCGTTCATCTAGTTTATTTCTTCTTCCTGAATACCTTTGTCCTCTACCAGACCGTCAACCAGAAGCTTGCCCTTTGCCACTTCCTGGATCCCCCTCACTAGTCTCCTATGACTTGACTTTCCTTATGGGGAGTCCCCTGCCATCACAAGTTTGTTCTTGCACAATCTTGATTCCCCCCAAATAATCTGTCTCTATCACCGTTGCAACTTTTAGTATACTTGTTCCTGCCTTCAGGCCCTTCATTCTACCAGCATTTGTTGCTAATAAGAGGTCAGAAATAGGCCTCCTCCCATTACTATTGTATCTTGGTTTGAGTTCCCCTGAAAGAAAACTTTGAAACAAGGATTTGAATTAATTTGAGAGATAATCCTAGGAAATATAGGAGTGGGGGAAAATATGTCAAGGAAGGGAAGGAAGATAATAAAATGTACATGATCAAGCCAGTTAGCGATGTAGGCTTAGAGCTCACTCCCACTGGGAAATCGTGGAAGAGCACACATCAGAGATACCCGCAACAAAGGCAAGGAAGTTGGGGCGTTATCCACAACTCCCCACCTGTTACCACCATTAACCCTCTGGGACTTCCAGTCTGCCCTGTTTGTGGACTGAGTGTGTGTCCATAACCCCAGTAGATCTTCAAGAGAGAGTCATAGGTGTGCCTAACAAGAGGCTGCATGGATGCAGCAGAGGCTAAGTGGATGTAGCAGACACTGATGGTACCTGTGACAAGGCTCTTAATATTTTATCCACAGGTTCATAGAAGGCTATGTCTGTTATACTCAATTTATCTTGAGGCTACTTCAGTTCAGCATGATGTTCTCAATGTCTGTTTTATGCTGGGCACTATCAATGCTAGAGATGAAGAGATGAATAAAGCATTCTGGTTTCAAGAACTTACAGTGTAGCAGAACAACAAAATCACTGAAATAGTCCCTGATCTTTTCTGATGCCAAGCAACTAAATAAGAACCAGGTGCTTTTCCGGTCTCCCTTCAGGGACCTTAACTTATGCTTTATTTCTAGACCTGTGTGCACATAGACTGTTCTTCTCTTTTCTCTGCCCACTGCCTGTCCCCTCCCCTCCCTCACATCCCTTCTGTCACCTGCTCCTCCTGTTGCGGTTTAGTTGCTAAGTCATGCCCAACCGTTTTGCAACCCCAGGGACTGTAGCCTATCAGGTTCCTCTGTCTGTGGGATTTCCCAGGCAAGAATACTGGAGTGGATTGCTGTTTCCCTCTCCATGAAATCTTCCTGACTCAGGGATCAAACCCTCATCTCCTGCATTGGCAGGTGGATTCTTTACCACTAAGCCACCTGGGAAGGCCCTTTTCACCTGACTCACCCATAATCATCTTTAAAGCATCAAATGTCCCATCTTCCAAAAGCCTCCTCTTATTCCCCAAGATTGGGTTAGAAGCTTCTCTTAAAAGCTTTCTTCAAATTCTGCCGCTGCTGCTGCTGCTAAGCCGCTTCAGTCGTGTCCGACTCTGTGCGACCCCATAGACGGCAGCCTGCCAGGCTCCCCTGTCCCTGGGATTCTCCAGGCAAGAACACTGGAGTGGGTTGCCATTTCCTTCTCCAAAGTGTGATGTCCCTAATAACAGTTCTTATATTAATTCTAATTTCTAGTTTTTGTACATGTATTTTCCATGTAAATCTAAATTTCTCAATGAATATGATGTGTCCACCTTTGTTTCCTTGGCATCTAATATACTGCTGGAACACAGTGGGAGTTTAATATATATCTGATGAGTTATGAATTTTTCACACACACGTGTGAGCACATACACACACACATATACACACACTAGTGACCAGGCAGGGTATCATTCAGGACCACTAACTAACTGTTTTATTTGCCTTTAAGCTAAGCCGGAAATCCCCATGATTGTGGAAAATAACTCCTTGGATGTCATTGGAGGGGTGAGTCACATTAAAGCCTTTGAAAATTGACAGTATAATATGTCAAGGTGTGTTCATTTGCCTCATTGCTCAGAATGTTTTCTCAAAGGACCTTAATCCAATTAATTTCTGATAGGAATAAAGGTAAACTAATTTGATTCATCAAGGCTGTATATTGTCACCCTGCTTATTTAACTTATATGCAGAGTATCATGAGAAATGCTGGGCTGGAAGAAGCACAAGCTGGAATCAAGATTGCCAGGAGAACTATCAATAACCTCAGATATGCAGATGACACCACACTTACCGCAGAAAGTGAAGAAGAACTAAAGAGCCTCTTGATGAAAGTGAAAGAGGAGAGTGAAAAAGTTGGCTTATAGCTCAACACTCAGAGAACAGTTCATGGCATCCAGTCCCATCACTTCATGGCAAAGAGATGGGGAAACAGTGGAAACAGTGGCTGACTTTATTTTTGGGGGTTCCAAAATCACTGCAGATGGGGATTGCAGCCATGAAATTAAAAGACACTTACTCCTTGGAAAGAAAGTTATGACCAACCTAGATAGCATATTAAAAAGCAGAGACATTACTTGGCCAACAAAGGTCTGTCTAGTCAAGGCTATGGCTTTTCCAGTAGTCATGTTTGGATGTGAGAGTTGGACTATAAAGAAAGTGAGTGTGGAAGAATTGATGCTTTTGAACTGTGGTCTTGGAGAAGACTCTTGAGAGTCCCTTGGATGGCAAGGACATCCAACCAGTCAATCCTAAAGGAAATCAGTCCTGAATATTCTTTGGAAGGACTGATGCTGAAGCTGAAACTCCAATACTTTGGCCACCTGATGCAAAGAACTGATTCATTGGAAAAGACCCTGATGCTGGGAAAGATTGAGGGCAGGAGGAGAAGAGGATGACAAAGAATGAAATGTTTGGATGGCATCACTGACTCAATAGACATGAGTTTAGGTAAACTCCAGGAGTTGGTAATGGACACGGAGGCCTGGCATGCTGTAGTTCATGGGGTTGCAAAGAGTCGGACACAACTGAGTGACTGAACTGAACTGAAGTTGATTCTAGAAACCAAAAGGGAATTCTTATTTTCTGCTTTAGGGCTGTCGGAATGTATGATCTTGTGATCCTTAGTCCTTAAATTTCCTGGAAAAATTGTCTCAGTCGTTTAAATTTCTGTTGACTAAAAATTGAAGTAGATAGTGAAGGAAACAGAGAAGGCAATGGCACCCCACTCCAGTACTCTTGCCTGGAAAATCCCATGGATGGTGAAGCCTGGTAGGCTGCAGACAATGGGGTTGCTAAGAGTCGGACACAACTGAGAGACTTCACTTTCACTTTTCACTTTCATGCATTGGAGAAGGAAATGGCAACCCACTCCAGTGTTCTTGCCTGGAGAATCCCAGGGACGGGGGAGCCTGGTGAGTTGCCATCTAAGGGGTCGCACAGAGTCGGACACGACTGAAGTGACTTAGCAGCAGCAGCAGCAGCAGCAGTGAAGGAAAAGTAGGGTGGAAAGCAGTGTGAATGCTGGTGTAAGAATGAGGTTTTGCTCAGCTGACACTAATTTGTTCTAATTCAATTCCTATATCAGCTTTCCCAGTGTTTTTATTTTTAAGTGGTAAGAGGAAATGTGCCAATCTGAACTTTTTTCAGAATTCTGGCTATTTTTAGGCAATATAGGAAGAGCAGGAGGAAAAGGAAATTGGAATCTGACTTTAATTTCTTGGAAGTAGTTCCTAACCCCTAGTCTTTGGGATCTGGTCTCACTTCTCAGCTCTTCCTCCTATTGGCTGTGACCTTGTGCTAATTAATTATTACATCTTTGTAGTCAGGTTTCCCATCTATATGAAGGGGATGAGGAGAGTTTATGCATATTGTTGTTGTTTTTAAGATGGCTTCCCAGGTGGCATTAGTGGTAAAGAACCTGACAGTTAATGCAGGAGATGCAAAAGACACGGGTTGGATCCCTGGGTCAGGAAGGTCCTCTGGAGAAGGGAATGGCAACCCACCCCAGTATTCTTGCCTGGAGAATCCCATGGACAGAGGAACGTGGCGGGCTACAGTCCATAGGGTCACAAAGAGTTGGACATGACTAAAGTGTCTTAGCATGTTGTTTTTAAGAATTGAACAAAATAATGTGTGAAAAGTTCTTAGTTCTTAGCTTGATATAAAGTGCTTAATAAGCATTTTCGTTGATGTTTTGTTACTCAGCTGTCTTGTGACATTATGACTTCATTCAAACTTTTCAAAACCCCAAGTAAAATGAATATTCTTCATTAATTTTCAAACATGTCCTATTAAATGGGATTAGAGAAAATTATACTCCTCTTCTAGTTTCTTCTTAGTAGTTTAAATAAAAGACATAATCTCATGTTATAATGTTTGGTAGGTGTTTTTGTTTCTTATGAGGATTTTTCTATAGTTTCTTGGGCCAATGTTCACAGGTAATGTGGACTCAGTCCATGTATTGTTCTAATTCATTTCCTCCACCAGCTTTCCCAACTTTCCAATCACAAGATTGGATCCAAGAATTTCAGTTTTTAAGAAAAGGACTTTGTCTTATGTGTCATCAGATTTTCTCTTCTGTACCCATACTTCTCTAGGCACTAACTAGAAAAACCAGAGAATGTTCCTTCCTGGGGAATTAGTGAATAATCTCTCACAACTCCACATAATCAGTTGCAGGACACAGCTTGTCTATGGATCTTTTAAGACCTTGCCAAACATTAGTAATTTCTCACTCTGATATTCTTATAATCTTCATTGTATTTTTAATAGCATATTAACTCTTCAAAGACCTTTCACATACTTTTACCACGTGATACTCTGAAATAAGCTCTGAAATAGGTAGAGATCTGTCACATCACAGATGAGAAACGGGAGCCTGGAGAGTCTAAACCACTGGCTAAGCCACTGACAAAAGGCAGAACTAGGATGAGAATTTAGCATGCCCATACCCAGGCAGGATGGCATAGCAAAGCAATCATGCTTCAGGGGCCAATAGAAATGAGGTCAAATCCTGATTCAACCACTTACCAGCAAGATAGCCTCATCAAGTAGTTAAGCTCTATGCGTCTCAGCTAACTCATTTGTAAAGCCAGGATCATGATAAATATTATGCTGGGTTCTTAGGTACATTAGATTTATCCACAGTAACGAGTAAATAGCACAGAGTCAACGTCTCAGAGATGTCTTTTTTCCATGCACTCACTCTCTTTCACTTATTCCTTCCTCTGCGTGTATACTCATAAATCTACTGTGTGACTGATTCTCAGAGACAGTGGGGAATAATGAAATGGCAGAATACAGATTGTGGAATTTGATAGATCTTGGTCTGAATTCTCCTTCACCACTATTAATTCCGGGCCTTAGACCTCAGATTCCTAGGTTTCTCATCAGTGAGCAGGGACAAAGACTCCAACCACACAATGGTGACCTAGGGACCAAATGAGAGAACCACATGCAGTGTCTACCATCTGGCAACCACAAGTGCTCAGTAATGGTAATTTGCTTCCCCATTCCTTCATCTCTTAGAACTTATCATGCACCTATGGAATGCCTTACTAGGTACTACACATTCACTACACGTTAGAGCAACAGGGATTTGAACTGTGTCTTCCAGTGTCACCAGTTAAAGTTATGAAGTGTATGGTTAATTTAGTTTTCTCATAGAAGAGAAAAGTCCCCTGATTATTCTAACACTGAAGACTTTCAGGCTTAGACATGATAGAGAGTGACAGTGACACTGTCATATCCTCTATGGATGTCATGTTCTTACATGTTTCCAAGGGCTCAGCTTCTCCAGGGCCCCCAAAGTGGCACACAGCCTTGCTGCCACAGCTCCATGGGAAAAAAGGGAGTCTTTAGCCTAAACTTCAACACCTCCCCCCACCCCCCGCCCATGTAGCAGATTTTTGCTCTAGAGCAAAAGATACTGGGCCAAAGAGCCTGTGAACCCAGCCCACAGCCATATCCACTCTGATAATGCAGCAAAAGAAGACTCAGGAGAGATACAGGAAAATTCTAGTTTACTCAACAGGGCAGTCTTTCCATGATGTCTCTTTCCACATGGGTCTCTTTACTTGATCATCTCCATGGGGTCCTCTCCTTGTCACTCTCTATTATGTTTTATAAAATTTAGGGAAAAAACTAGAAAACAAACAAATAAAAAACTACTTCACATGAAACAGGAAGCAAAAGCAAATGGGATTAAAATGCCTAAAAAAGGAAGAGAGGTTAAAATAATGAGACTCATGGAAAAAAGACCCTGTAATCTTAAAACCAAACATCGGAGTTTAGCAGGAGAGCTCCATTAGCTATTTGCAGAATTTGATTGTTCGTGTTTATTTAATTTTGGTTTTATAAAACTTGAGTTTCTATGGATTTCTTGTCCTTCTTAAACGCTATTCCTTGTGTGTGTTTGTTTTAGATATTGCAGCCTCTTTTTTCCTCCTAGCTCTTTGTGGCATAATAAGGCTCCTGAGTCCATATCTCCAGCCAGGTGATGACCAGTCATCATTTGCAGCAGTGAGCCCTGAGCTTTCACCACAGGTGGAGAGGGTCCTCAAAGGGGCAACACACTTTTTGGGGGGAAACCACAAGGGAAGTGAAAGCTTTAATATCAGGCACATTTCTAGAAAAAGAGGGAATTACAAGACTACAATACAGTGTGGGTTTTTCACAAGTCTGGTGTTTGGACTTGTGTCTTTTCCACAAACAGCTCACAGGGAAGACAAGATATGGCTGTTAGAGCTGCTGACAAGTCTAAGAACAAGCAGTAGAAAGGGACCACGTAGGTAAGGACCAAAAGGGGTATGATGCCATATTATACCAACATCTTGTCTGCTTTAGGGAGATGAGTAACTGAAAGCACTCACACTGTCTACAAGATGAGATACTGGCTTAGTCTCCACTTGTCTTCTGCATCTCTCACCATACCCTCCCTCCCACTCCCAACCCAGTTTTAAATATATGTAAATAATAAGGTTTAATAGGAGTCATCCAAAACAAGTCAGCTCCAGCACAAAGGCCAGAGTGGTTTCCAGTTTGATCTTATTCAAAGCCTGTGTTAACATTTTAAACATGGTCTCAGCAGCCCAGGGAATTTACCTTTCTTATGGACTGCTGGATTCCTTTTTCTCAAAGCATCTCTGAATACTTAAAGATGAACAGCTTTTTAAAAATTGGAGAACAAAGCATTGGCATGTAGCTGTAATGCCAATAATCTGAGGTGTATAATCTGAAACCTACTGCTTGAATGAATGAGTGATCCGTGTGGTCTGTGGATACAAAACAAAAGGAACTTTACTCATTAAAACTGACCTCAGAAGTGAAGAAAATGTTCTCTGTCCTTCATTCTCCCAGACAGGCAAGGTCTCTTACCTTTCCACGGTGAACTTTCTCTGGGGAGCTGTCTTTCTCAGCGTCACATTACTTCTCTGTCCCTTCTTCCGTTTTCTGCCTCTTCTTTTTCTCCTTATATAGGCCATCTCTCCACCTTTTTCTTTATCTTTCTGAGTTTCTTTCACCTCCTCCTCACAAACTCCTCCTCTAACAAAGCTTAATGTGAAATCGAATTATGTTTTTAAAATATTTATGAACAAATTTTTATATGCTCTATTTTTAATGTTTAATTCAAATAAATTGGAAAGTCTTTAATTAGCTGTGCTAATTATCCATTAATTACTTATCTGTTAGATTGCTGGAAAGACTTACAGGATTAAGATGGGTTATTCTGATAAAACAGCTTTAATATAAGACTGCAATAATGGGAGAAAGATATACATTGAAAGAGTCTGGAGATTTCAGGCCCACATTTCTTTTTTCTTCCACTGCTGGGTCCCACAGAACCAGCTTTACATCCAGTTCTTGAATCAACACCAGAATGTGTGCAAACACCTGTGTCCCAGGAAGCCTGAGCTCTGCTCATCGTGGGGTCTCCAGAATGAGCTGGCCACATAAGTATATTTCAGCCACCCATCCAGTCTCAACCATCAAAACCTTCAGCTCCACCAAAACCAAGTGCTAGGCATAAATCCCATTATTTTCACTTACTGAGGCTGACAGGCTGGTACATTCTGCCCCCAAATAACTCACAGACCCATGTTTAGTATATTTTAAAGTTTTGGTGAGTACTGTTCTAAGGAACCTTAGATAAGATAAGCATTTGGCCAATTCAGACCTGCTGAGATTAACCTATACTATTCTTTTTCTTAAAAACAAAATCCTACCAGGCTACTTTGCTGTATATTTAAGCTGGAACTAAAAGGACTTTTTTGCTATGGGTCTAAAGTCAGTGTTTTCAGAATAAATTTCTCCCAAGCCCCCGTTTAAACAAAATGAAAGGGATGAGCTGCCCCAGACTGGTCTTTCTCTCTCTGGCAGGCCTCCTTCTCAGCCCTCACCTTCCGCCTCATCTCCAGGATGGCCCTCTCCACCTCCTCCAGGGCTCGCTCTCTCCTCTCCACAGCCCGCTCCCGCCATTCCACCGCCCTCTCCCTCCTCAGAAGCTCTTTTTCTCTTTGGCTGGCCCATAAAGCCAGGGCCCCCACCTGCTCCAGGAGCCTGCCCCAGTCGCCCTCAATACCCGTGGGCAGCTGCGGCCCCTGAGGCCTGGGGTCCTGACGCTGCCCAGCTTGCCCGTGGCCACTCTTCTCCAGCTCGTCTTTGTGCATGCTTTTCAGATGCTTCCATAGGGCTGTGGTGCCCACGTTAACCCCAGGGCCGCGGCTCACCTGCCTGCCACACAGGCGGCAGGTGGCATATTGGTTGGGGTGGTGCCCGGCTCGGGCAGGGGCCAGGTGGAAATATTCCCAGGCCTCGGAAAACCGAGTCCCCTTGTTGTGGGGCATCGCGGTGGGCGTGGCACTGGCAAAAGCGCCGGCCGGTTCTCCCGTCTCACTGATCTCCTCCTCCTCCTTCACTTCCAAGTGCCCTTTTGCCTTCATCCTGTTTCCGTCCTCTTCCTCCTCTTCCCTCCTCATCCTGTCTCCTCTTTACAGCTTTCCTTGAGCCAGAAGTCTCTAAAGCTAAAAGTGTACTTGGGAAGGGACTGGGTGACTCTCAGGGATTTGCAATAGTGGTCAAAGGCTGGCCACACCTGGGTGGCGTGATGTTTCCTCCTTTCTGCTTCACTGGAGAGTCAGGGTGAGTCAGAGCCAAACAAAATGGCCTTTGAGGCTCTCCTGTACCTTCCCTCCATGACCCGGATACGTGCTGATCCCTCCTTGGCTGGGCCAGAAGGCAGGATAATTCAGTGAAGCAATTATTAATACAAAGCTTTCCAGTGAGATTAGTGTTCAGTAGCTCAATCAGCACCACAGGTGTTTTTGAATACTGAGAATTTCAGGTATTCTCTTGATTCTTCTCCTGGATGCTTCCACTGCTTCGGTGCTCCCGGAGACCTGTCTGATGCACTTTGCAGGCAGGAGGAGCAGCCTCAGGGTTCAGGTTGTCCAGGATGCCAGAGCGAGGGCCTCACTGGGTCTCCCTCAGTGTGCGTAGAAGCGAACAGAGACAGATGCTAATGTAGGAGAGACTAGCTGTTCCTCTGAACAGATGCAGAAGTCAGTCCAGAAGCTACAAAGCCTGCCAGGGTCTGGGAAATACAGTTCCCAGTGTAAAGTCAGCTTGCCCCTAGAGAGGTTCCTTGGGGGCTGGGATTCTAAGAACTCCAAACAGCAGGCATAGCTGTTTTCAGCAGGAGGAGCTGGCATACCTGGAGGAGAGAGCAGGGTAGGGCATCTCCACAGCCTGGTTGTGTTGGGGTGACCTCAGCAAGCAGCTCACCACGCTCCACCTTCCCCAGCACCATCACCTGCAAAGCCAACAGTGGATAAAATCTTCCTGATGGCAACTTCCTCCAGATGTTTGGTGTAGGGACCCCATTCTAAGGATAAATTAACACATGGAAAGTTATAGTGCATTTTAAAAAGAGCCTGACTGGTCTCTCTTAGATCATTTTTTAAATGACTGAGAACCTTATCCATCAAGCTTTGCCACCCTGAGCAATTCGGAAGCACCACCCAGCCCCAAGTGGGTACTTACCGGCAAGCAAGGCTTGGGACTGGTCTCTGAGGGTTCCGATGCAGGGAGTGCTCCTACCACGTTGGAAGGTTGTTAGCTGTCTGCTGCCTCCAGGAGGAGGGCACCTCCACTTCCTGTTCCCTCCCACTTCCAGGGAAGCCGTGTTTCTACATGGGTGTGACCCTACCTGTAGGGTTTTTCTGCAATAAATGCAGACCTTTTCTCCTCCTCCTTCCACCACCAAAAAAAGTCGTCCCTGGCAAATGTTGTGAAGTAAAACAATAAATCAAGCACCTACAAGTCTTAGCTGTTTCCAGAAGACTAGATCATCTGGCCTCTCATCTCAAGCAAAGAAGATTTAAGACAAGGGAAGGGTGAAAAATGGGCAAAGCAGCCGCATGCCTTGAGGATACCTGAGGTTTCAAATATTTTGTCCAGTTGTCAGGCTGTGAAGTCTCCATTGTTGGTTGGAAACTATTGGTATTATAAATAAAGTCAGTAGAAAAGTCAGAGAATTTGCAGAAAGGGAAGATTAAATAAAAGGACCCTTCTCCCACAATTTAGAGAAATATAGCAAATTTGGGGTTGATTTCTATTATATTATGTAACTAGAATCGGAAAAGCTGAAATCTGTTGGCTTCTGCTTTCAGCTGAAGTGAAATAAAGGGATAATCACAACTTAAGCAAAAAATATAAATATACAGATAGATAGATTTTAGAGGGAAAACCTACTAAGAGGAGACAAGCACATTTTAAAGATATCCATGGGAGGAAAAACCTTGAGTTATAGGAAGAAAATACAGAAATGGTAGAATAGAAAACATGTAGAGACTAAAAGTTAAATTTCAAGTGAAAAGTAAATGTGTGGGGCCTGGAGAGACTCCAAATAGAAATGAAGAGCTGGTAAAAAAATAGAGGAACTTTTTTTAAAAGTATTTTTCTTTCTAGACTAATAAGCTAAATATTTTCAAACTGATTCTGTGAAAAGTCCTTTGGAAAAGATCCTGTCCAAACTTAACCAAATTGAGTATGGGATCAGTTACAAATGGTCACCATTTCAGTATTTCATCTGTGGAAATAAGGGAATGATCAGTGTTACAGCCAGATTTGGATTCATTTTGCCTGACTCGTCAATCTCATCTTGCTCCAACCTCTGCTTCCAACATCCCCAACTCACACCCAAGTCCATGAACCAATCCATCACCCATCGTCTGTGAATTTCCCACTACTTTTCACCTGTAGGTTCCAGGCCTGATTCTTCCCTGTCCACAAAACATAACTGTGCCAAGTTGTTCCCAGATTTCATCCTTCTCTGTACTCTCACAGAACTCTCCAAATGCTTTTGGCACTTTCTACAGAATTCTTTGTGGTATTACTCACTTATACCATATGTACTTAGAATAATGTGCTGGAGAAACCAATAATTTGCTTGTTTCGTGAATACTTCAGAAACAGACTCACATTGAGTGAGTGAATGATTTTGACTCCTCAGCACAGAAAGGTGTGTGTGTGTGTATGTGTGTGCACGTGTTTGTATGCATGTGTACATAAACTCTTGTTCATATTTATTTCATATTTTTTTCCAATCTGACGTGTTTTTCTTCTTAATCCTTTGAAAGTTAACAAAGAAATACAACTTTGCTTGCTCAGCAAAATCACATATGCTTGACATTTCATAACATGTTTGACTTCAGTTTGAACTAGTTTAGTCTGAAGTTTTTCAATTTTAGAGACCAGAGGAGTTTCAGGACAAGAACCATATTCCTAAGCAAAATTGTAGAACACTGTCTGTAGATGGTATAGAATAGTTGAAACCTGAATCATTCCATGAAATCTGAATTTAGAAAATTTGCAGGCATTAAATCTTTTTAATATTTTTATTGAGTTAACAAGAGATTTCTTCAGTGAACCAGTTGCCTTTATAAAATAATGGAACTTCTACTCCTTCCTGATACTACCATATCATCATCTTTTGGTAGATTAGATGAGCATAGAGAAAATGAATAATGAGAGGGGCTAAAGGTACTGACATTAATACAAACCTTTACACATTTTTAAAACATTTTTTTCACTGTAGATCCTACAGAAATCACCTAGATAAAGTCAGTCTTTGGCATTTTGTTGGATTAAATAAACTGAATTCTCTTTCCTTTACTTAATAAGAATATATTTCAGGAGACCTACTTTTGCTTTTAAGACAGAAAGAGATAGAATTTCATGGATCTGCATTCCTGTCATGTGCCTGCGTCCCCATTAAGTGCTGAATGGGTGGGAAATCTGGGGCTTTAGTGTTTGCTATCTACCATTTTGGGTACAACAAATAACCTCCTCTGAAAGTCTCAGTATTTCCTTGGGGGTTTTACGGTGATGTTCTGAGGGATGTTCATTTGCACCTTGGTGGGATCTCACCAGAAAGATGAGACTTAGTATTATTCTTAGATTTGGTTTCTCAGCTCTGCTCAAAACCAGACTCTTTGGGAATAACTAATCTGTGGGGGAACTGGCACACCAAAATTACATATAGGTAACAGTTCTTTACTAATTAACTAGCATATTCATATATTGTGAAAAATACCTGAGAATTAAAAACAGGGCTGGCCACATGTAAAATACACATATCTCTTGACAAGAAAACAAAACTATAAAAAGGATTATAATTTTCTAGTGTCTCAGATAAAATAATGAAAATCAGATAATACCTTACTGCATATTTTAACCAGGCTCTTGAATAAACCACCATCTCACAGAAACAAGCACAGTGTTGGGAGAAAAAAATAATATTAATAAACTAATTATTATATGAAATTAAAAGACACTTACTCCTTGGAAGGAAAGTTATGACCAGCCTAGATAGCATATTAAAAAGCAGAGACATTACTTTGCCAACCAAGGTCCGTCTAGTCAAGGCTATGATTTTTCCCATGGTCATGTATGGATGTGAGAGTTGGACTGTGAAGAAAGCTGATCGCCGAAGAATTGATGCTTTTGAACTGTGGTGCTGGAGAAGACTCTTGAGAGCCCCTTGGACTGCAAGGAAATCCAACCAGTCCATTCCAAAGGAAGTCAATCCTGGGTGTTCATTGGAAGGACTGATGCTAAAACTGAAACTCCAATACTTTGGCCACCTCAAGCGACGAGTTGACTCACTGGAAAAGAGTCTGATGCTAGGAGGGATTGGGGATAGGAGGAGACGGGGACGACAGAGAATGAGATGGCTGGATGGCATCACCGACTCGATGGACATGAGTTTGAGTGAACTCTGGGAGTTGGTGATGGACAGGGAGGCCTGGCGTGCTATGATTCATGGGGTCTCAGAGAGTCGGATACGACTGAGGGACTGAACTGAACTGAACCCTACTGCTAAGCTCCCTGGTTTTGTAACATAAGCTACCTGCTCTTCTACTTGTTTCTTATTTTAATGCAACGTGCTTTACCAGGAAATATCTTTTGCTGAGATTAAGGTAACACCTCCAGTTTTACCATCAACTACATTCCACTCCCTCTAACCATTCGGTGATTCTGTGCCCTGACTTCCCCATCTGTCAAATGGCAGTAATAAAGTGGGTCCTACCTAGCCTATAGGATTGTTAAGATGATAAAACATTAATTAAGTAAACTCTTTACAAGTCAAAAGTGAAATATTTATATTAAATGGTTTCTGTAGTTGTTGCTACAAACAGTACTTTACCTTATTTGAGGAACAAAAACAACAAAAGTCTGGGTCTCTTTTAGCTTTTGCTCTGACAGAATATTCTTCCCTGGTGTCTGCCTGTTATAACTTCTTTCTATTCTTTAGTTTCCATTTGTGCTATTTTATCTGCCTATATAGAGATGTAATCTTCCTTTTCCAGGACTCAGAATCCAGATTTGCAACATTAGTATAGTAATGGCAAGCCACTCCAGTACTCTTGCCTAGAAAATCCCATGGACGGAGGAGCCTTGTAGGCTGCAGTCCATGGGGTCGCTACGAGTCAAACATGACTGAGCGACTTCACTTTCACTTTCACACATTGGAGAAGGAAATGGCAACCCACTCCAGTGTTTTTGCCTGGAGAATCCCAGGGACGGGGGAGCCTAATGGGCTGCTGTCTATGGGGTCACACAGAGTCGGACACGACTGAAGTGACTTAGCAGCAGCAGCCCCAGCAGATTCTTCTTAAATTGACCTGACCTTGAATTCTAGCTGTTAATTTGTAACATATCTATAAGCGATTGCCTATTTATAGTTCACATTTTAAGCAACCTCTTAAAGGCAAACACTGCCTTGTTAAAAGTGGAAAGGACTTCCCTGATGGTCCAATGGTTAAGACTTTCCATTTTAACTGCAGTGGGGGTGCAGGTTCAATACCTGGTCCGGGGAGTTCCACCAATAAATAAATAAATAAAGTAATAAAAATGGAAAAAGTAATTGTGTGCCAATTTGCCTCATCTGAGGCCCAGTGGAGATGTATGGGGCACCAGTTTCTTCTGAATTGGCAAATAATTCTTTCCATATTCTGTCTCTAACCCCAGAGAATTTTTACCTGCTCACTGAGGAATGTGTTTCCCACAGCAAACCTCACCTGGTTTATACAGAGGAGCTTCCCGCAAGGTGAAAGAGAAGGTAAGGAAATCAGTCAGTGGAAGTGGGTTTGGCAAAGAAAGCAAGAAAACAAAGAACAATAGAAGTTGCCACTGCCCAGGTCAATCTTGGCATTTAAGAACAATTCTTATTCCAAGAAAAACATCATCTTGCCTACCAAATGCCATTTTCTGACACCTCATCTGGCTCCTCCAAGGAGCAGGGAGGTATTTCCCAGAATACAAGAAATACAGTTGACTTTGTCCATTCACATATAAACAGTACTGTTATTATTTAACTGTTGGCAAATGCAGATCTCTTCTATGAGAGCAAGCAAGTTTAATTCAATGTACATGTATTAATCATGTCATTTAGTTCCAGTTAACTTAGCATCACTACCTTAAATCAAGAAACAATTTCTATTTTTTCTTGCAAGGATCTGGGTAGGGTGGGGGTGGAGGATTGAAGGAAGTATATGTAAATAACTTGGCTCCATGACAAGGAACATGTTCATCAGGAGGATTAAAGTTCCCGGAGCAGGACATACATGGAGACAAGCTCAGGTGAGAATGTACAAAGCCATGTTTTCATGGTAAACACGATAGACACTGCCAGAACAATCTGGGCCATCTCTTGCCTGGGACAATGGCCCTTCTCCTTTCTCCAGAGTCATTTTTCCTCAAAGCTCAATATATTTTCAACAGTAGCAGTCACATATTTCTTGCTGCATTATCTTTAATTGATTAAGTTTTAAGTCTTTGTTGATGAATGATTTTATTGATCCACTTGACTCATGTTGAATTACTGGTTTTGTTACTGGATCACTCTAAAAACAATTCACCCACAATAATGACAGGATGCAATCCTGCAAATATCTGTTAAGGGTCTTTATAGATTTGTTCATCATAGATATGTTAGAAGGGTCATTATCCTTACAACCATGAGGCCAGGCACTGTGGCCAGAATTTTACCAGCACACAACTGCATGTAGTTATTACTTTGGCAAGTGCTAACTTTAGAATTAGCATGTAGAACCTTTAGTGTCAAGAAGCTGTGAAACAAAGTTCTGACCTACAGGGACAGAGAGTTGTGCATTCATGTCGTGCTGCCATGTATGCTATTTGGAGGTGGTACCAACAGTGGCAGTTAAATAGGATTCTGTTTCTAAAGAAGACTCACAGGACCCCAAATGACAGTGTTATAAATAAATAACAGCTTGTTTCAGGAAAAGGATATAATCTAGCAACAATATCCTTAAAGTAAGGATATGGATCCCATGTACACATCTGAAAGTGAAGTGAAAGTGTTAGTCACATGCTCATGTCTGACTCTTTGGGACACTATGGACCATCACTGGCCAGGTTCCTCTGTCCATGGAATTCTCCAGGCAAGAATACTGGAATTCAGGCCATTCCCTTCTCCAGGGGATCCTCCCGACCTAGGGATCAAACCCAGGTCTCCTGCATTGCAGGCACATTCTTTACCATTTGAGTCACCATGTACACATTCACAGCACCTCAAAGTGGAGGACCCAAAATGGAGTCTCAGCTGAGGTTGTTTTATATTTTCCTGGTTACTTAGGTGTATTCTTGCTTCTATGCACTCTCCACAGAAGAGACCTCCCAGGATCTCACTCAGGCCAGGGACAAATCATCAGTGTCGCTGTTATCAGCAATGCTGATGAGCTGGGAAAACTTGCCCCCAGGCCCACTAGACCCCTGGTTATAAATAAACCAACGCCTTTAACCAGTATATCCCATACCTTGACCATGGATTGATGCCATGTAGGAGCTTGAACAAAACAGTTAAGTTTAATTCCAGGCTTGCCAGACAAATGGACAAGAGCTTCAGTTTGAACACCTTTAGACTACACCACTGTAAGCTGAACTGTCTCCAGCCATGCCTTGGCATCATTTTACAGCTTATATGGGAAATATTAGTGATGAACCTTATTCTTATCTGTCTTGCAGAAATGTATACCATTAGTGAAAAGAGAAAGCACAAAGATGGATTTTGGGAACTGAAGTCTGTTTTGACAAGTGTCTATGATAATAAATCAGCCCACTCAAAAAACCTGACCATCTGGTGTATGGCTCTGTCTCCAGCCCCTGGACACAAAGTGTGGAATAGCTCATCTGAAAAGATCACATTTTCCTTGGGTGAGTTATCTATTTAATGAGGTCAACAAGGGGGTGGCCAAGACTGCCATAAGATCAGAACATTTCTAACTAAAACAAATAGAATACTGATTGTTTCCATGATATTTTAACCTCTGAAAACTCTCTCTACACTATTCAAAATTATTTGATTTCTACGTATCAAACATTTTTTGACTAAAGGGACTCTACTGAAAAGAATTTCCTCAAATAAAAATAAACTGATTCCTGTTTGCAAGAATTTCTGGTGAATACAGTGAACTTTTTGTTCAGATTCAATTAATAATGACTCAATTAACTAGCATTTTTTAATCTACTATATAATGAAATTTAACACTAATATATTGATAATCAAGAGAGTTTTTAAAATCCTAAAATTACTTCTGAGTCTATAAAATCATTCATTTATATATAGCATATTTAATTCTAATTCTTAGGAATGGATAAGCCATGTTGTATATGTGTGTTTGCTTTCAGTTCAGTTAAGTTCAGTTGCTCAGTCGTGTCCGACTCTTTGCGACCCCGTGAATCACAGCACACCAGGCCTCCCTGTCCATCACCAACTCCCAGAGTTCACTCAAACTCATGTCCATCGAGTCGGTGATGCCATCCAGCCATCTCATTCTCTGTCGTCCCCTTCTCCTCCTGCCCCTAATCTCTCCCAGCATCAGACTCTTTTCCAGTGAGTCAACTCTTCACATGAGGTGGCCAAAGTATTGGAGTTTCGGCTTTAGCATCAGTCCTTCCAATGAACACCCAGGATTGATCTCCTTTAGAATGGACTGGTTGGATCTCCTTGCAGTCCAAGGGACTCTCAAGAGTCTTCTCCAGCACCACAGTTCAAAAGCATCAGTTCTTCGGTGATCAGCTTTCTTCACAGTCCAACTCTCACATCCATACATGACCACTAGAAAAACCATAGTCTTGACTAGACGGACCTTTGTAGGCAAAGTAATGTCTCTGCTTTTTAATATACTATCAAGGTTGGTCATAACTTTCCTTCCAAGGAGTAAGCGTCTTTGAATTTCATGGCTGCAATCAGCATTCACAGTGATTTTGGAGCCCAAAAAAATAAAGTCTGACACTGTTTCCACTGTTTTTCCCTCTATTTCCCATGAAGTGATGGGACCAGATGCCATGATCTTAGTTTTCTGAATGTTGAGCTTCAAGCCAACCTTTTCACTCTCCTCCTTCACTTTCATCAAGAGGCTTTTGAGTTCCTCTTCACTTTCTGCCATAAGGGTAGTGTCATCTGCATATCTGAGATTATTGATATTTCTCCCAGCAATCTTGATTCCAGCTTGTGCTTCTTCCAGCCCAGAGTTCCTCATGATGTACTCTGCATAGAAGTTAAATAAGCAGGGTGACAATAGACAACCTTGACGTACTCCTTTTCCTATTTGGAACCAGTCTGTTGTTCCATGTCCAGTTCTAACTGTTGCTTCCTGACCTGCATACAGGTTTCTCAAGAGGCAGGTCAGGTGGTCTGGTATTCCCATCTCTTTCAGAATTGTCCACAGTTTATTGTGATCCACACAGTCAAAGGCTTTGGCACAGTCAATGAAGCAGAAATTGATGTTTTTCTGGAACTCTCTTGCTTTCTCCATGATCCAGCGGATGTTGGCAATTAGATCTCTGGTGCCTCTGCCTTTTCTAAAACCTGCTTGAACATCTGGAAGTGTTTGCTTTAGTCGTGTCCAACTCTTTGCTTCCCCGTGGACTGTAGCCCACCAGGCTCCTCTGTCCACTGGAATTTTCCAGAATACTGGAGCAGGTTGCCATTTCCTCCTCCAGAGGATCTTTCCAACCCAGGGATCAAACCCACGCCCCTTGTGTCTCCTGCATTGGTAGGCAGATTCTTTACTACCCTGCCACCAAGGAAGCCTGGAAAAGCCATGTATACCATATCATGATTTTAGTATACCTAGATTTGAAGCACAGAATCTCACACAGAGGATTTTTATGACTCCAAAGTTGGTATGTGGAATCATTCTACTTATTACAACATTTGATTAACCAGAATAAATTACTTTGAACCAGATCAAATAATAAAGATTTACTACATAAAAGATGTGAACAAATGTCTCAACAAATATAGTAACAACAGATTGCCCATAAAAAACTGAAGTGTGTAGTGACAACTGTCAACTATTCTTATGTAACAACAAAGTAATGCCTATAAACCTTAATTTTGCAAGTCATTATTACAACTCCACAGAATCACTAACATCTTTTACCACCTTCCTATTTTCAGAGATATTATAGTCTATAGCTTATAAAAACCAGAATAATTTATGAGGGAAAAATTTCCCTTTGTTTCAAGGCTACAGTCTGCATATTGGGTCCTTCCCAACCCTGACACCAATGCTGATGGTTGGTTCCTGTGAGCCTTGGATGGGGTATGTGGCTCTGTAAGTCCACCCCCACCCTGCCGGAACAGGTGCCATTCAGACACCAGGACAGTAGCATCGTCGCTGCATCCCTACCCATTCACTTCATTCTGTGAACTTTGAATTAATTATTCAGGAATGGTCATGAAATATCCATACTCAACTTGGCCTAATTCCCTCAGAAATAAGTGCTCCTCCTTTCTAGAACACTGTACAAGGTTAGGGCTACAGTCTTAGAAGAGGGTAAAGGTAAATGGTTCTCACATAGATTTTAGTAGCTTTGGCAGAATCCTAAATCATCACAGACAGGTTTTGTTGTTCTTGTTTAGTCACTCAATTGTGTCTGACTCTTTGTGACCCCATGGACTATAGCCCACCAGGCTCCTCTGTCCATGGGATTTCCCAGGCAAGAATACTGGAGTGGGTTGCCATTTCCTTCTCCAGGGGATCTTCCTGATCCAGGGATTGAACCCACATCTTCTGCATTGGCAGGCAGATTCTTTACCACTGAGCCACCAGGGAAGCATCACATTTGAAAAATATTTTATGATGTTAAGACTCTGTTCCTTGGTTTTTTGTTATTGTTTAAAGACTATTTTTTAGAGCAGATTTGACTTCACAGCAAAATTAAGAGGAAGGTACAGAGATTTCTCATATACCCTTTCCCCACATGTGCATCTTCTCCCTCATTATCCACATCACCCACCAGATTGGTGCCTTTGTCACCACTGATGAACCTACACCAACACAAAACAATTGCCCAAAGGCCTTAGTTTACTCTAGGGTTTCCTCTTGGTTATGTGCATACTATGGATTTGGACAAATGATGTACTCATCATTATAGTGTCATAGACCCCTAAGTTTTCACTGTCCTAATATAGACTTCTTTCACTTAGTAATATGTGTTTAGGGTTCCTCCATGTATTTCATGGCTTAACAGGTTTTTTTTTTTTTAGCACTGAATAATATTCCTTTCAATGAGTATACCACAGTTTATATATTCATTCATCTACTGAAGGACATCTTGTTTGCTTCTGAGTTTGGGCAATTAAAAATAAAGCCTTTATATTCTTTTCCCACATAGGCCATTCACTTTACTATACACCTGAAGCTAACACACACTGTAAATCAACTATACTCCAGTAAATATTTTTAAAAAGTAACGCTACGAGTCAGACATGATTGAGTGACTTCACTTTCACTTTTCACTTTCACACATTGGAGAAGAAAATGGCAACCCACTCCAGTATTCTTGCCTGGAGAGTCCCAGGGACGGGGGAGCCTGGTGGGCTGCCGTCTATGGGGTCACACAGAGTCGGACACGACTGAAGTGACTTAGCAGCAGCAGCAGCAGCAAAGCTTCAATAAACATTCATGTGCAGGTTTGTGTGGGTCATGTGTTTGCAACTCCTTTGAGTAAATACCAAAGAGCACAATTGCTAGACTGTATTATAAAAGTATGTTTAGATTTATAAGAAATCAACAAATTGTCTTTGAAACTGACTATATCATTTTGCACACCCATCAACCAGCAATGAAGGAGAGTTACTATTGCTCCACATCCCTGCCAGCATTTTGTATTGTCAGTATTCTAGATTTCAGCCATTCTAACAGGTGTAGCAATATTTCAGTGTTGTTTCAATTTGCATTTTCTGATGATATATGATGTGGAGCATGTTTTCATATGCTTATTTGCCAAATGTATATTCTCTGTGGTGAGATGTCTATCTCTGGCCCATTTTTAAATCAGGTTATCTGTTTTCTTATTGTTGAGATTTAAGAATTCTTTGAATATTTTGATAACGGTTCTTTATCAGATGTGTATTTTGCAAATATTTTCTTCCAAGCTTGCCTTCTCATTCTCTTGAACTATATTTGACTTTAATATCAGAAAATAGTGAATATTTTTAAGTTAATAAGGAAGAGCACTGATTCTGGTATTCAAAGCACACCATAATTTCAATTTTACAGGATAACCCTGTGCTAGTATAATTTTAGGCTCTGAGCAGATGGTTAATTTTAAATTGTCAAATAAGTTTTCATCCTTCACAATCAAACATTAAGATAATAAATCTTAAACAGTTCAATTTCCCAAAATTATAGCTTGTATTCTGCTCATATTCTGATATCTATCTTCATGAATGATTTAGAAGATACAGTTGAGGCTCCACAAAGCACTGTCATTGCAATACCATATTTTCCCATTTGTTATACGTTCTTAAACATTTACTTGCAAACATGCTTTCTGCCTGCAGTGGTACTGCTGGATGCTTCACAAACTCTGGAGCAAAGTTCTGATGCCTTGAGTAAGGATCATTGCCTTGTGGAAGAGTCAGACTATTATTGTAGACAGATATTGAGATGAAAACGCAGGAGATAAATCTGTCTCTCAGTGCTAAAATAGAGAAATTCTGAGACTATTATCTAACAGAAGGGAGATTTAGAGAGAGAAGGGGAGGAGTTTTTGCTCTCTTTTGTTCCCAGAAAAGAGTAATAATGTGGGAAGGCTAAAAGGTAACAGCCCTCTGAGGTGCTTGCTTCCCCACCTACCCCTATCTTCCAGGACATTCAACTGCTCAGTGATTCTTACCCTAGAAAACTCAGGAAGGGGAAGGGATCAAGGTGAAGGTGACTTGTCAGGCAGCTATTTGGCCTAAAGAACTGTCGTGATTCAACAGTAGTTTAAAAAAAAAAGACTAAAAATATTCTAACATGTCAACCTAGTCTATGAGAATGTTTAATATTGTAGTGCTGCAGAATCAACGTTTTGGCATATGCAAGGAGTTATTTTGTTTTGGGGCAGTAGAGGGACTATCTTATATTGTTTCAATTCAAAAGTTAAGTGCAGATACCTCCCCAGGTAGGTAATATTATCAGCCTCAACAGAGATTTGTTGATTAAATTGATTTTCAAAACAGCTGAGATCCAGATCTTAGGGATACAAGAGAGTTAAGGATTAATGAGTGGTTCACTGTGTGTAAGAGTGTCCATATGTGTTTGAGGATGTGGGAAGAAGAGTCAAAAGGGATAGCTCAATAGCGGAATAAGAGGACTAGTGAATATGAAGATGACATATGCCAGCCAAATTCTCTGGTTTCATGGTTTCCCACATACCTGTGACTGATCCCAGGAAAGTTGAGAATATCAAGAAAGGACTTTATTGTACATATGGATCACCTAATGATCTTCTTAAAAAGCAGATTTTGATTCAGTAATTTGAGGGGTTGGGAGGGACCTGAGCGTCTGCATTTCTATTAAGATCCTAAAAGTTAGTATGAACCACATTTTGGGAAGCAAGGACCTACCCAAACCCTGAGGTTCAGTTCTTTTCTGAGTGAATCAGCTAATGGCTGAGTCAAACTCTGAGGAAGCTCCAGAATTGACCCCGCTGCCCCTGTGGGACACAGATGGCCACTGCTGCCCATGAGGGTGGTCCTAAGAGCCCTGCTAGGCCTGTGCAGAGTGGACACACTCAGAAATGGATGAAGTGTTCAGTAGCCCAGCCCTTCACAACATTATGGTAAATGTAATAGTCTGAAAACTAGCTGACATGTTTCTGTTAAATTCTGTATTTGATTTTGGGAAATAAATTTTCTTTGTTAGGCTTTAGCCCCTCCTTTCTATACCTGTTTAGTTTTGTTTTCACCAGGACAGAATTTCTACTTCAGAGGCCAGTCTGAAACTAGAAACTCTTGATAGCCTCAGCAAAGCTGTGCATCATTTTTGTCATAGAGCAAAGGGCTCATCTCAAAATGCAAATCTTTCAGTAATAACATCATAATGCTCTGTGAAGCTAAGGACCCTGCAGCTTACAAAGATATTTAGTGATGAAACCTGGCAAAATAATATCTTGAGATAGAAATAGTCAACAAATAAAAATTAAATGCTTCTTTCCTAATTTGGAAATATAGGATTGAGCATAACCTATCAACAGCTTTTGTTCCAGTTGGCAAACATTTTCTGTTTTTAACCTGCCAGATAGTAAATATGTTGTTTTGTGGACCGTGTGGTCTCTATCACAATTATTCAGCTTTGCTATTGTAGTACAAAAGCAGCCATGCTGCTGCTGCTGCTGCATCGCTTCAGTCGTGTCCGACTCTGTGCGACCCCATAGATGGCAGCCCACCAGGCTCCCGTGTCACTGGGATTCTCCAGGCAAGAACACTGGAATGGGTTTCCATTTCCTTCTCCAGTGCATGAAAGTGAAAAGTGAAAGTGAAGTCACTCAGTCGTGTCCAACTCTTAGCGACCCCATGGACTGCAGCCTACCAGGCTCCTCTGTCCATGGGATTTTCCAGGCAAGAGTACTGGAGTGGGTTGCCATTGCCTTCTCTGAAAAGCAGCCATAGATAATACATAAACAAATGGGCATGGCTGTATTTCAATAAAGCTTTATTTGCAAATATAGACAGTGAGTGGAATTTCACCTTAGCCATAGTTTGCCAGTCTCTATTATAATCAATCTACAGACAAAAACACCTGTGCATTATTTTTCCATACCCATGTTCCATCTCATTAAGGTTGCTATTTCTGTCAGGTGTTACCAGAAAAACCCAAACGAACTTTTTGCCCAGCCCAATAGTTTGGAAAATGAGGCTTATGACACAACAGCAGTCAGATACATATTTAAAACTGATCTTCTTTCATTCAGGGGTAAGAGGGAATCTATAGATATATATTCATCCACTTGTATTTGCCAGGAACTAGGAATATAGTGAGAAACAAAACAATTGCGTCTCTTGAGAGACATAGCAATGAAGTAATGGGACCTTTGCTAGGGTAAACATTAAGTACTATGAGCACATCACAAAGAACCCTAGGGTTCTTTGAGTTTGAGAGGTACGTAGTAGAAAGTTTGGAATGGGAAAGTCTCAGGAAACAGCAAACACAAAGATCAAGAAGTCATAGAAAACATATTATGTTTGGTAAATTGGGTTGGATTGAGGATATGATTTTAAAGAGATGTAAAAGATAAAGATTCCCTGGTGGTTCAGTCAGTAAAGAATTTGCCTGCAAAGCAGGAGACCCAAGTTCAATCCCTGGGTTGGGAAAATCCCCTGAAGAATGGAATGACTACCTCCTTCAATAATCTTGCCTGGAGAATTACATGAACAGAGGAGCCTGGCGGGCTACGGTGCATGCAGTTGCAAAGAGTCAGATATGACTGAGCGACTAACACTGTCCAAAGATAATAGGCAACATCAGGAAATGAAGATGGAAATTTAATGTGGGATTAAATCAGAATCAGATTTGTGTGTCGTACTGAGGAGTTCAGACTTGTTCCTGATAGCATGAGGGGAAGAGGATAGTCACTCTACTACATACTCACATACTCTTCATATAACTACCCCTCAGAATACTTAATAGCAAGCAAGTGGTCATTTATGATAGCAAGTCACAGCCAACTGTGAGCACAACCTATAGTCAACAGCAATAACAAATCACCAATGAAAATAAAGCACAGATGCTTTTAGGTTACAAAAACAAATTCATTCCAATGTGCTCTGTGCTATCAAGTGACATAAATTATATATACCTATTCCTTAAAGAATAGAAACAATGATATCATTTTTAATTAAATGTCCAAATAATTGATTCGGATCATCAGATGTGTAATACTATCCTCAATGCCATTATATATAGAAAAATCACAAAATCCCCTAACCTTAAATAAAAATAACTTTATTTAAATAAAATTAATTTAAATATAATTAAATAACTATATTTAATAATCAAATACTAATTATATTAATCCACATATTCCTAAAGTCAATAGGTCCTTCTGACATTTGTAAATTGTTTTAAACTGCTGGTAGAATTATTTTACAGTACAACAGTGAACCTTAAGGAACTGACATGAATGTATAATGATAAGTGAAACAACATATATCAGCCTCTCTTTCATCCCAGAAACCACACACACACACATGAGGGAGAGAAAAAATAGTTGTAGCCAAATAAAAATTTTACGAAAAAAATAGAAATTTTAGTAAGAGCACAATAGTACCATCAATCTTATGTCCATTCATGTCATGTCCTTTTGGAGAGCTGTATCATTGTTTCTATTCTTAGTGATAAAAAATATTTTTGTGGGTCTATGGATTTGTAAACTGTATAGTTACTAGCCAAATGCCTCAAAACATAGCTGCTATAATGGTTTTAACAGGTCTTGGTTAAAGGTGGCACTCTCCAGGAAGCTTTCCCTAACCTCTCAATGTTGGTTGGTGCCCCTGCTTGCATTCCCCTGGCATTCTGCGCTTCTCTTATCAGAGCACTCAGCACGGTGCCTAGCTACCTACCTGTATTCTAGGCTGTATGCTCTTTAAAGACAGTCCTATGTCTTTACCTTTCACCATTTTAGTCCACTGCCTTGCCCATAGCAAGCAATAATGATGACTTTTAATCGATAATAATTTGTTAGATGAATAAATAAATGTTTGGCGGGAACTAAGTTAATATTTTATCTTCCTGCCACAGTATTTTGCTCATTAGCAATGTCTGTTTATCCTTCCAGGCTCAGTGAACCCTCCAACAGATTCTCCACTCAATGCTACAGAAGCTACCCTTGGCACGCGACCTTCTCCAGCCAACAGCATATCTCCTACAGGTAAGAATGTTTTCATATGTTTTACTTCCCATGAACTATTAATCCTTTAAATAGACTGATAAAGAAAAAAATTTCAGAAAATTTGTATAATTCATGCCCCATCCTTATCTATGGAGATTTTAAATAAATATATTAAGTACTATTTTCATGGATTAAAAGAATTAGCACAACTTCCAAAATGCTTCACTTTAAGACCTGGCAAAACCAGGGTCAATAAATAGTCAATGAGAAATTTAAATTGTTTTTATTATTAAAGAAGTTAATAAATTGACAGTGCTCCTCTACAACCGTGCTCTCAGTGGGGTGTTTAAGAAATTCTTGTAAATAGGGATCCTGTGGGCCATAGGTAGGTAGATAGTTTTAAATTTAAATTTGTTCTGGTTCAAATTAATTTTGACAAAGTTGACTGGGGCGAGGACTTGAATTCAGACTTCCAATGGCATTATTAACAAAGGAGTTCAGGCTGGATCAGTCAGTGTTACCATGGCAAAGGGATAGCAGTGACTTTCATAAGTTGGCATTGATGCAAACAAATCATAAATTTCCATGTCTGTGGCCTTTATGTTTAATAAAGAACCAAGGTGACTTTCTCTAGCACAGAAAAGTATGTTCTACATACAGTAGAAGTATGCTTTTTATTTCTTCTTTAATTAAAACTATCAATTTTAGCTCAAAACAAGAACTGAAAATGGAATAAGACAAAGCAGGCACTAGCAATGAGCAATTCGTTTAGCCTGTAGCCTTTGACAGATAGCCTGCAGCCACTGTCACAGGTTGATGGCGCTCAGAGAATGAAGCATGTGGCAGAGTGAGAAATGCCTGCAAATCACCCAATAGAAGTTTTGCATCTGTCTATTTTTTCCTAGTTCTTAAGGCTTTGTAATTTTCTCTCTTTTATGCTTCTTTTTCTTCCACTTCTAACTCATAATTCAGCAATAAACCATAGTAAATTATGATATTCTTCATTCAACAAACATTAGCATATTCAACAGTAATACCTTAAATCTCTCTAGAACTCTATGTATTAGTTATCCGTCGCTGTATAACAAACTATCCAGACAAAAATAAAGTAGGTATAACATATATATTGTCTCATTTTTTTTTATTTTATTGGAGGCAAATTACCTTACATTAATATATTGGTTGGTTTTGCCATACATTGACATGAATCCGCCCCGGGTGTACATGTGTTCTCTTTCTTGAACCCCCCTCCCACCTCCCTCTTCCCCATATCCTCCCTCCATGTCATCCCCATGCACCAGTCCCAAGCATCCTGTATCATGCGTCGAACCTGTACTGGTCACTTATGATAATATACATGCTACAATGCCATTCTCCCCAATCATCCCACCTTCACCCTCTCCCACAGAGTCCCAAAAACTGTTCTATATGCCTATGTCTCTTTTGCAGTCTCGTATGCAGGGTTCAGGTTACCATCTTTCTAAATTCCATATATATGTGTTAGTAGAGTTTGAGTGTACTCCGGGAGTTGGTGATGGACAGGGAGGCCTAGCGTGCTGTGATTTATGGGGTCGCGGAGAGTCGGACACAACTGAGCGACTGAACTGAACTGAACTGATTGTCTCATATGTTTTTACACAAGACAGGAGCAGCTTAGCTGAGTGTGTGACTCAGATTCTTTCATGAGGGTGGAGTCAGGCTGTTGGACTCCCATCATCTGAAGGCTTGACTGAAGCTGAGGGCTCTGCTTCCAAACTTGAACACGTTGGCAGGAGGTCTCAGCTACTCACCACATGGACTCTCTACAGGGCTGCCTCTCTCTACAGCAGCTGTAGTCCCCTAGACTAAGTAATTCAAGAAATAGAGTCACCAAGATAAAACCCCCCTTCCTCCCTATGACCCAGTCTACAAAACTGTACACCACTATTATTGCTATATTCTATCTGTTAAAAGCAAGCCACACGTCCAGCTTATACTCAAAAGGAAGAGAATTGAGCTCCACCTCTTGAAGGAAAAAGTGTCAAAGAATTTGTGTACAAAGTAAAGCAACCACATTTTATCACTTAGAAAATGTTTGCACCTAAAATTCAATGTGGTTTGATCTTTTATATGGGAGGATCCCATAGACAGAGGCAGGTTACAAGTCCATGCGGTTCCAAAGAATCAGACATGACTAAAGTGACTGAGCATGCACACATTTATAATGAGAGGTAGGTGGAGTAAGCATTCCCATTCCCATTTTCCAGATGTGGACACTGAGATACTGAGAGCTTAAGTGACCACATGACTAATAAGTGGCAAAGCTAGTATTCACACCAAAGTGTTGTGAATATAAATCTAGTTCTCAACGCATTAGATGCCATGTTTTTTCCAGTTGGTCTAAAAACTTCATGAGGACAGGGATCATGTTTGTTTTACTTCCTCACACATGCCTAACACAGAACTGGCATGCAAAAATATTAGTTGAATAAGTGAATGAAAAAGAATAAATGAGAATAATGTTCCTTCACTATGTAGATATCATGTAATAGATTCTGTGATGATAATTTGTTTCTGCCTTGAGAAAGATTGCTGTGTGCTTGGAGAGAGATAGCATGCACATATGAAACTAGTAAGTCCAAACAGTAAGGTGGAAAGTGCCGTGTTTTATAGAATTGCAATACTGAAGGAGGTCATCATTGTCATGCTTGGTCACTCAGTTGTGTCCAACTCTTTGAGACCCTTTGGACTGTAGCCAGCCAGGCTCCTCTGTCCATGGAATTTTTCAGGCAAGAATACTGGAGTGGGTTGCCCTTATCTTTGAGTATGGAAGGGTGTCTATGAGTTCATGAATTCAGGAAATGTTACAAAAAGAGATGAAATAAGCTGACCTTAAGTGTGTATTGTATTTATTTGACAAGTTAAGAGTTTGAGAAAATATTTTAAACAAAAAATTGGGGTCACAAAGAGTCAGACATGACTTTGCAACTGAACAACAACAAACGAAAAGAACAAAGTGAGCAGTTGTGTGCTGGTGAAGATATTCGTGGGGATTTGAGGAAATATTGGTAGGTAAGTTCTGGCTAAAGGAGTGGGATTGTGTAACAGAGAAGCAAGGATGAAGATTGGAAAATGCAGAATAAAGACAGCCTTAAGACCAATCTAAGGATTCTAGTTATTATACCTTAAGAAATGGGAGGGACCTCATGAAGCATATTTAGAAAGGAATTGAGATAATTCATTCACCAAATGTTTATTGAGCACGTACTATGTACCAGATACTCTTCTAGGTGCTAGAAATTCAACAGTGACTTTTTCTCTTTTTCAAAAGAAAAAGAATCACGATGATATATCATGGTATATACAGTTTGCCAATTAAAAGCATAAGTGAATTTCTTCTAGCTCAGTTTTCTATGTCGTTAGTTGACATACACTACTAAACTGTTCCATCAGTTCAAATATCATTCTTATTTCTGTGAAGAAATTCAAGGAAAAGAAAAGGACATTTGTTATCCTTAAGGAGTCTTCAATCTAATATAGCCTCTAGTATTAGAGAAGTTGAAAGAGTGCAGTCAAAGAAACATATTTGTTTAAAGCAGAAAAAAAAAGTGCTACCTCATCTACAATCATACTAAGGTAACATAGTTGGGAAATTCCTGGAAAATCAAAAAACCTCCTTAAAAATTAGGTCCCCCCACAATGGACCTCAGGACTCTTTCAGATCAGTCGTTCTCACCAGGGTGATCTTGTTCTCTGTGCCCCCACTCCAGGGACACATGCAGTATCAGGGGACAGTTTTGGCTGCCACAATGAGGGAAGGGATGGTGCTCCTGTCATCTCTTATATAGAGGCCAAGGACGCTACAAAACAGGACAAAGAATTAATAGGGTCCAAAATGTCAATAGTGCTGAGACTGAGAAACCCTGTTTTACTTCCAGACTCAAGTAGCTCAAGTATACTAAGAGTAGCTATTTCTCACTTTACAAAATCTAGACTTCTGTCAAGATAGTAACAAGGTTATGTTTGATATATTTTCAAACATAAGTGATTTTTATATGTCAAAAAAAAACATGATTTAACATGGCTGCTTATATCTAAATGAAACTCACTTGCTTAGAATAAGCATTGACTTATAACTGAAAAATCTAAATTTCGTTTTGGCTATCCAGAGGGTAATTATGAAATCACATGATGACTGGCTGCCTCAGAAGCTGGTAAGGTTCACCTTTGTGTTCTTTTAAGAAAGGAAACAGGGTGGAACATGTCATGAAAACCAACTTCAAAAGGCTATGGTTTCATTACAAATTCTAAGATCTAGTGAACTGTATAATCAGTCAGAATTATTAAGCTACAGATCTTGCTGCAAACATCCAATTCATAGTCCTTTTCTCCCTAATGAAATTATATTCTTTAAACAAATGTAGAAAGTAATGAAAACAATGGAACTTCATAGCCAACGGCAAGAGTTACTCAGGAAAGCCCAGCTCAATTCAACCTGAATTAACGTGTTTTCTGTGTCCCAGCTGCTTTCTCAGTACTGTCCTAGGAAAAGACAAGAGGCTGAAAAGCTGAGTGGTGAAATAGGCACACACCTGCGTGGAATCATAGAAGACCCCAGACAAATTAAAAATGAAACAGTACTGGCATAAATCCAGGTCTTCCAGACAAGAATACTGGAGTGGGTGTGGGGAAGATGAACTGTAGCCTGCCAGGCCCCATTGTCCATGGGATTTCCCAGGCAAGGATGCTTGAGTGGGTTGCCATGTCCTCCTCCAGAGATTGAACCCAGGTCTCCTCCATTGCGGACAGATTCTTTACTGTCCGACCCACTCCTCCCCCAAAAACAATGGTATAGGTACTATCATTATCCCCATTTTACAGATGAAGATACCAAAGCACAAAGAGGTTAATTAACTTACCCAAAATTGTGCAGAAAGTGAAACAGCCAAGATGGAACCTAGACAGTTGGCATGAAAGCCTGAGTCTTACTGCCTCTGAAAGTACATGATGGGTGCTCAATAAATGTCACTGGACATTGAATAAATCCCTTCTAGTATGATGTTGGTATTGTTGCTATGAAAAGTCAACATGACAGTTATGCCTATATTAATCTTTCCCTTCTCTAGACCAGTGCTTTCTGAGAAATGCAGCCTCCAAGTGGGGCTAACATTTCCTCAGTTGGAAATAAATTGGAGACAAATCTGCTCCTCCATTCGTTTTCCATTTTCCTCTCAACATCATCATACTATAATTCTTATTGCCCAGAGATATGTACAGAATCCAAATAAAACTTCAATGCTTTCCATTGAATCCTAGGAAATTCTAGACACAGCCTCTTTGTCACCACCATTTACCTGGGACACACATTAGAGTTTGTTAAATAATTTCTCAATTCTTTCCATAGCTGTTGCACATAAGTCAAGGGTAGCCTCCTTGATGACTGATTTACCTTGGGTATTTGTTTATTCAGTTTTTCCCCTTGGGGTGAGTTACCTCTGGGGAGAAACTATTGGACATTCTTCAGTTCATTTACTAATTATTGAGTGTCTGTGGATGCACCACGTGATGTGTGATGAGCTCTGTCCGGCCTACTGTCATCTTCCCCTATAGGAGTCTTGAAAATTCTTTCTGGACCAGTAATCCAGCAATACACCTTGCCTTTAGTCCTTCAGTGAGCACCTGTTCCCCCTAACTATCTGCCTTCCATGGAAAAGAGTTGTATGTAAAAATTAAAATTTCACACCACACATCTTTTTTTGTTGACCTGAGGCTCTATATACACCTTATCCTGATATCAGGGGTTGATGAGGCTGACTCAGATGTGTTTAGATGTATTTGCTGACCTGTATTCTTTTAAGTGCAAATGTCCAGCTAATGCCATTGTGGGTTTAAAAGCTCTATTTTTATGCTGCAGGTGAATTGATGGAATATAAAATTATACATGTGTCAAGGAGACTGGGTAACTATGTCAATAAATGCTATGTCAATAGAGTGAAAGGTCAAATGAAAATATTACTATTTGAGAAAATAAGTTAGATTTTTAGATTTAACTCTACATAAGATTAGGCAAAGTCATGGACAACTGAGCTTGATGAACCAGATCACTATGACAGTAGCAGCCTAAACTTACAAATAAATTTTACCTTTGTTTTTAGTTGAATAAATAAGCTAAACTGAGTAGCTTAGTAAAAAGAATGATTTTCTTTTTTCTTATCATTCCCTGTTCGAATGAGCACTGTAGAGCTTCTACCTAGCTTCTGAAAGAAATTTTAGGTAATTTTTTTCCTTGGCTTTTTTGGTGATTTTTGTATAATAATTATCTGGTACCTTTCAGTCACAAGAACAAAGCTGTATCCATAATCAGCGTAATGTCAAAATTTGAAAAAGTTAATTCAGAACTTCTGTCCCTCCTCTCCACCAAACTTGGGTCTACTTCAACTATGGAATCCTGGAATGTCAGGTTGTATCTTTTATGTGTGCGGTAGGGAGCAGAGAGACATAGGAGGTATGGTTGAAATTTCCTGGCTCCATCCTCTTCTCCACTTTTACTTTTTGGCTTGAATTTGTCTTTGGAGATCACAAAATGCAGAAAAATGAGGAGGGGTAGATAAGGAAAGATCTTCCTTGTCAGCCTTACTGTAATGTAATTTAGGCGCCGTAAGGATGAGGACAATAAAAATTTCTATCTTGATTTCATGGCAACACTTTATCAGATTTCTCATTAACCCATAACTGGCCTATGGATGCTGGCCACTTGTGTGGGCCATGCCCATCCTTCAGTCTCCTGCTTACTGCACCCAGCACCGCCTGCCCTCCTCCCCACAACCAGTTAGTTTCTACTTGGGAACTCTTTTGTTCCTCTCAGTATTTTTCTTGGGTGAGATTTCTTTCTGTAGCATCCTGTTTTGTTTGGGAAAACATGCACCCAGCTTCCGATTGGGGGAAGTGCTCCTCTTCCCCAGTCTGGCTGTGTCTCTCTTCTCTATGCCCATTTAGCACTGTCGCCCAAGCATGGACTCCCAGTGCAGTCTCTTTAGCCTGTCGCCAGTCTTCTTGTCCCACACTCCAAAACACAGTCAGGAGCTCTCAGTGGTCTCTTGAACCCACACTTCACTTGGCTAAGGTAAGGAAGCATATTCTTCTTCCTTCCTCCATGAAAAGGGACTTGGTTCACAGCTCCCCGACAACTCTCTCCAAAGAAATGCTCGCCAGGACTGCTTCCATATGCTTATATGGCCCTGAGGTGCACGATGGAGCTGGCAGAGCCCATTCTGCTCTAACTTCACATATCCTTCATAGGTGGTCTAGAACTCTAGAAGTGAAGATGGCTTGCCATATAAAATCATTCTTAGCCTTTTAGACCTCTCCTCAAACAGGGGTACAAATAGTTTCATTTGAAAATTCTGTTCTGTGTTTTACATTAAAATTAAAAGGAATTCAGTGACACCAACAAAAAAAAAAGAAATCAAGAAAACAGTCCTATTCACAATAGCATCAAAATAGAGTAAAATACTTAGGAATAAATTTGAGCAAGAAAGTAAAATACTTGTACACTGGTAATTATTAAACACTGATGAAATATGCAAGCACATGAAAAGACATCTAATGTTCATGGACTGGAATAGTTAATACTGTTAAATTGTCCACACTACTCAAAGCAAAATACAGATTCAAAAATTTATTCAGTCCCTATCAAAATTCCAATGGTATTTTTCATGGAAATAGAAAAAAAAAACCCTAAAATTCATATTCACAAAAGACACCAAATAGCCAAAGCAATCTTGAGAAAGAAGAACAGAGTTGGAAACCCACAGCTGTGTTTCATTGCTGAGAACACAGAGTTCTCAAGTGATTTCTCAATATATTACAAAAATGCAGTAATCAAAACAGTATGGTATATGCATAAACAGACATGTAGGCCAGTGGAACAGAATAGAGAGCCTAGAAATATACCCAAACTAATTTTCAACAAAAGTACCAAGAATACACACTGAAAAAGAATAGTCTCATCAATAAATGGTGCCTAGGAAACTGGATATCCACATGCAAAAGATTTAAATTGGACCCTTTTCTTATATTGTATACCAAAATCATCTCAAAATAGATTAAAATTTAAATATAAGACCTGAAACTATAAAAATCCTAGAAGAAAACTTAAGGGAAAAGTTCCTTGATATCAGTTGGCCTCATCTATAACTTCTTTGATATGACACCAAAAGTTCAGGCAACAAAAGCAAAAATAAACCAGTGTCCTACATCAAACTTAGGGAAAAAACAAACAAACTAAAACCTCTTGCACAGCAAAGGAAACAACAACATGTAAAAGCAATCTATGGGTTGGGAGAAAATATTTGTAAATCATATATCTGATAAGGGGTTAATATCCAAAATATATTAGGAACTTCTTTAATTCATTAGCAAAATAAGAAACAACCTGGTAAAAAATAAACAAAAGACCTGAATGGACATTTTTCTAAAGGAGATATACAAATGGCCAAAAAGTATATGAAAAAGCTGCTGAACATCACTAATCATCAGAGAAGTTAAAATCAAAACCACAATGAAATATCACCTCCTACCTGTTATCCAAAAAATTAAAGGTATCCTTGTGTTGGCAAGGATATGGAGGAAAGAGAACCCTGTACACTGTTAATGGGAGTATAAGACACAGACAGTGGTCATGTATGGATGTGAGAGTTGGACTGTGAAGAAAGCTGATCGCCAAAGAATTGATGCTTTTGAACTGTGGTGTTGGAGAAGACTCTTGAGAGTCCCTTAGACTGCAAGGAGAGAGATCCAACCAGTCCATCCTAAAGGAGATCAGTCCTGGGTGTTCATTGGAAGGACTGATGCTTAAGCTGAAACTTCAATACTTTGGCCACCTGATGTGAAGAGCTGACTCATTTGAAAAGACCCTGATGCTGGGAGGGATTTGGGACAGGAGAAAAAGGGAACAACAGAGGATGAGATGTCTGGATGGCATCACCGACTCGATGCACATGAGTTTGGGTGAACTCCGGGAGTTGATGATGGACAGGGAGGCCTGGCGTGCTGTGATTCATGGGGTCACAAAGAGTCGGACACGACTGAGCGACTGAACTGAGCTGAACTGAAGACACGACTTTAACTGAAAATAGTATAAAAAACATGGAAAATGGTTTCTGAAGTTCCTCAAAAATTTAAAAGTAGAACTACTATTTGATCCAGGAATCTCTCTTTTTAGTATATATAGAGAGGAAATGAAATAAGTCACCTTTAAGAGATATTTGTGCTCCCATATTCACTGCATTATTCAAGATAGCCAAGATATGAAAACAGTCTAAGTTCCCATTGATTAAAAAATACATATGTGTGTATGTGTATATATATATGTGTGTGTGTATATATATATATAATTTGACCTTTAAAAAAGGAGATCCTGATGTACAACGTGGGTGAACATGGTGTACATTATGCTAAGTGACATAAGCCAGACACAAAAAGCAAAAGGACTACATGATCTCACTTACATGTGAAATCTAAAAAGAGTCAGATATATGGAAGCAGAGTAGAATGGCAGTTCCCAGGGGTGAGGAGATAGGGAAAATGGGGCATTATTGGTCAAAGTGTACAAAGTTGGAATTAAGAAGGTTTAATAAGTCTATATCTAATGCATAGCATGATGACTACAGCTAATTATACTGTAATGAATGTTGGAAATTTACTGAGAGTAGATTTCACGCATTTTCATCACATATACACAAAAGTAACTGTGAAAAGAAATAACATATTAATGGGCTGAGTGTAGAAGTCATGTCACTATGTATATGTATATCAGATCATCCTGTGTACACATTAAGTTCACGGTTCACATATTGCTGAAGCCTGACTTGGAGAATTTTGAGCATGACTTTACTAGCGTGTGAGATGAGTGCATTTGTGCGGTAGTTTGAGCATTCTTTGACATTCCCTTTCTTTGGGATTGGAATGAAGACTGACCTTTTCCAGTCTTGTGGCCAATGCTGAGTTTTCCAAATTTGCTGGCATATTGAGTGCAGCACTTTCACAGCATCATGTTTCAGGATTTGAAATAGCTCAACTGGAATTCCATCACCTCCACTAGCTTTGTTCGTCGTGATGCTCTCTAAGGCCCACTTGACTTCACATTCCAAGATGTCTGGTTCCAGGTGAGTGATCATGCCATCGTGATTATCTTCGTCGTGAAGATCTTTTTTGTACAATTCTTCTGTGTATTCTTGCCATCTCTTCTTAATATCTTCTCCTTCTATTAGGTCCATACCATTTCTGTCCTTTATTGAGCCCATCTTTGCATGAAATGTTCCCTTGATATCTCTAATTTTCTTGAAAACATCTCTTGCTTTTCCTATTCTGTTGTTTTCCTCTATTTCTTTGCATTGATCGCTAAGGAAGGCTGTCTTATCTCTCCTTGCTATTCTTTGGAACTCTGCATTCAGATGTTTAATATCTTTCCTTTTCTCCTTTGCTTTTCGCTTCTCTTCTTTTCACAGCTATTTGTAAGGCCTCCTCAGACAGCCATTTTGCTTGTTTGCATTTCTTTTCCATGGGGATGGTCTTGGTCCCTGTCTCCTGTACAATGTCACGAACCTCCGTCCAGAGTTCATCAGGCACACTATCGATCAGATCTAGTCCCTTAAATCTATTTCTCACTTCCACTGTATAGTCATAAGGGATTTGATTTAGGTCATATCTGAATGGTCTAGTGGTTTTCCCTAATTTCTTCAGTTTAAGTCTGAATTTGGCAATAAGGAGTTCATGATCTGAGCCACAGTCAGCTCCTGGTCTTGTTTTTGCTAACTGTATACAGCTTCTCCATCTTTGGCTGCAAAGATTATAATCAATCTGATTTCGGTGTTGACCATCTGGTGATGTCCATGTGTAGAGTCTTCTCTTGTGTTGTTGGAAGAGGGTGTTTGCTATGACCAGTGTATTCTCTTGGCAAAACTCTATTAGCCTTTGCCCTGCTTCATTCTGTGCTCCTAGGCCAAATTTGCCTGTTACTCCAGGTGTTTCTTGACTTCCTACTTTTGCATTCTAGTCCCCTAAAATGAAAAGGACAACTTTTTTGGGTGTTAATTCTAAAAGGTCTTGTAGGTCTTCATAGAACCGTTCAACTTTGGCTTCTTCAGCATTACTGGTTGGGGCATAGACTTGGATTACTGTAATATTGAATGGTTTGCCTTGGAAACAAACAGAGATCATTCTGTCGTTTTTGAGATTGCATCCAAGTACTGCATTCGGACTCTTTTGTTGACCATGATGGCTACTCCATCTAAGGGATTCCTGCCCACAGTAGTAGATATAATGGTCATCTGAGTTAAATTCACCCATTCCAGTCCATTTTAGTTCACTGATTCCTAGAATGTCTATGTTCACTCTTGCCATCTCCTGTTTGACCACTTCCAATTTGCCTTGATTCATGGACCTAACATTCCAGGTTCCTATGCAATATTGCTCTGTACAGCATCAGACCTTGCTTCTATCACCAGTGACATCCACAACTGGGTATTTGTTTCGCTTTGGCTCCATCCCTTCATTCTTTCTGGAGTTATTTCTCCACTGATCTCCAGTAGCATACTGGGCACCTACCGACCTGGGGAATTCCTCATTCAATATCCTATCATTTTGCCTTTTGATACTGTTCATGGGGTTCTCAAGATGGGGAAACAGTGGAAACAGTGTCAGACTTTATTTTGGGGGGCTCTAAAATCACTGCAGATGCTGATTGCAGCCAGGAAATTAAAAGACGCTTACTCCTTGGAAGGAAAGTTATGACCAACCTAGATAGCATATTAAAAAGCAGAGACATTACTTTGCCAACCAAGGTCTGTCTAGTCAAGGCTGTGGTTTTTCCTATGGTCATGTATGGATGTGAGAGTTGGACTTGAAGAAAGCTGATCGCCTAAGAATTGATGCTTTTGAACTGTGGTGCTGGAGAAGACTCTTGAGGGTCCCTTGGACTGCAAGGAGATCCAACCAGTCCATTCTAGAGGAGATCAGTCCTGGGTGTTCATTGGAAGGACTAATGCTAAAGCTGAAGCTCCAATACTTTGGCCACCTCATGCGATGAGTTGACTCACTGGAAAAGAGTCTAATGCTAGGAGGGATTGGGGGCGGGAGGAGAAGGGGATGACAGAGAATGAGATGGCTAGATGGCATCACCGACTCGATGGACATGAATTTAAGTGAACTCCAGGATTGGTGGACAGGGAGGCCTGGTGTGCTGTGATTCATGGCGTCGCAAAGAGTCAGACACGACTGAGCAACTGAACTGAACTGAACACATTAAGTATATACAATTTTATTTCAAAATTAAAGAATGAGTACAATAAATTCAGTGAAAATGAAGCAAGCTGATGTTATGATTTACTACTGAGATGGTCCACAGAAAGCTGTAGCTCTTGGCCACAGTGTGATGGATTGACAAGTAATAAACAGAATTCTGAAAAGCATAGCCATGATGAGGATGCTTGAAGAAAATGGGAAAAGAGAGATAAAAAGAAAAGGAAGAGTGTTAGCATGGGTAGTGCCTTTCTCGGTGGGTTACTAAAAGCAACAGAGGAGACTTGGCATGGAAAACACTTAAAGTACCTGGTTTATAGCATCAAATGTTACATTTTATTGTTAGTTCCCTTATATCTCTTTGAGGGCTTGCCAGGTGGCTCAGTGATAAAGAATCCACCTGCCAAGCAGGAGACACGGTTTAGATCCCTGGGTCTGGAAGATCCCCTGGAGAAGGAAATGGCAACCCACTCCAGTCTTCTTGCCTGGAAAATCCTATGGACAGGGTCGCAAAAAATTCAGGCACAACTTAGCAACTAAAGAACAACAACTATAAATCCCTTTGGGAACATGATAGAAACCCAAGGTAGGAAATAGAGTGGTTGATTAATTAACCAGTCTGTCTTTGTCTAAAGTGTGTGTGTGTGTTTTAATTTTTTTTTTAATCTAGAATTATATGTGAGATAGATTTGGATATCAATGAAGATCACCAAGATCATGTTCTCATGAGTGAAGGATGGAAGTGGGCCATGAGAAAAGGCAGATATCTATAAAGTTGGCCTGAAAGGTCACATGTTTATTATATTCTCACTACTCTGCTTTCCCCCTCACTCACTGTACTTCACCAAGTTCGGCCTCCTTGCTGTCCCTAAAACACGCCCTGGTCACTCTCACATCAGGACCTTTTCACCTGTTTCCTCTGCCTAGAAGTTCTTCCCCTGACAATCTACATGGCTTACACATCATCTTCTCCCAATCTTTGTTCAAATGTCACCTTCTCAATGTGGCTTTCCATGACCAACTCATTTCAAACTGCAGTACCCTCTATCTCACTTCTCGTCCTCTTTCTGTTTTATTTTTCTCCTGAGTGTCTTTTCACATCTTCTATAATTTACTTGTCTGGCTTTTCCCCACAAGAAAGTAAATCCCATGAGGACTGGATTTTGGGGTCTGATTTGTCTCTGATAAATCTCCATCACCTAGAACAATGATAATATATGGTCATCAGTAAGGATTGGTAACTCAATAAAGACTGGGGGGAGGGGAGTTAAGGGTATTTTCTTTTTTTTTTTTTTTTTTTTTTTTTTTTTTTTTTATTTATTTATTTTTTTTAATGTAGTTAATTTATTTTTTATTGGAGGCAAATTATTTTACAATATTATATTGGTTGGTTTTGCCATACATTGATATGAATTTGCCCCGGGTTTACATAAGTTCCCCCTCCTGAACCCCCCTCCCACCTCCCTCCTCCCTTTATCCTCCCTCTGGGTCATCCCCGCATGCCAGCCCCGAGCATCCTATAACATACATCGACCCTGAACTAGTGATTCGTTTCACATATGACAACATACGTGTTTCAATGCCATTCTCCCAAATCATCCCACCCTCACCCTCTCCCATAGAGTCCCAAAGACTGTTCTATACATCTGTGTCTCTTTTGCTGTCTCGTATACAGGGTTATCATTTGCATCTTTCTAAATTCCATATATATGTGTTAGTATACTGTATTGGTGTTTTTCTTTCTGGCTTACTTCACTCTGTATAATTGGCTCCAGTTTCATCCACCTCATTAGAACTGATTCAAATGTATTCTTTTTAATGGCTGAATAATACTCCATTGTGTATATGTACCAAAGCTTTCTTATCCATTCGTCTGCAGATGGACATCTAGGTTGCTTCCATGTCCTGGCTATTATAAACAGTGCTGCAATGAACATTGGAGTACATGTGTCTCTTTCAATTCTGGTTTCCTCGGTGTGTATGCCCAGGAGTGCGATTGCTGGATCATATGGCAGTTCTATTTCCAATTTTTTGAGGAATCTCCACACTGTTCTCCATAGTGGCTGTACTAGTTTGCATTCCCACCAACAGTGTAAGAGGGTTCCTTTCTCTCCACATCCTCTCCAGCATTTATTGCATGTAGATTTTTGGATAGCAGCCATTCTGACTGGTGTGAAATGGTATCTCATTGTGGTTTTGATTTGCATCTCTCTGATTATGAGGGATGTTGAGCATTTTTTCATGTGTTTGTTAGCCATCTTTATGTCTTCTTTGGAGAAATTTCTGTTTAGTTCTTTGGCCCATTTTTTGATTGGTTCATTTATTTTTCTGGAATTGAGCTGAAGGAGCTGCTTGTATAATTTGGAGATTAATCCTTTATCAGTTGCTTCATTTGCTATTATTTTCTCCCATTCTGAAGGCTGTCTTTTCACCTTACTTATAGTTTCCTTTGCTGTGCAGAAGCTTTTGATTTTAATTAGGTCCCATTTGTTTATTTTTGCTTTTATTTCCAATATTCTGGGAGGTGGGTCTTGGAGGATCCTGCTGTGATTTATGTCAGAGAGTGTTTTGCCTACGTTCTCCTCTAGGAGTTTTATAGTTTCTGGTCTTACATTTAGCTCTCTAATCCATTTTGAGTTTATTTTGGTGTATGGTGTTAGGAAGTGTTCTAGTTTCATTCTTTTACAAGTGGCTGACCAGTTTTCCCAGCACCACTTGTTAAAGAGACTGTCTTTTCTCCATTTTATATTCTTGCCTCCTTTGTCAAAGATGAGGTATCCATAGATGCATGGATTTATCTCTGGGCTTTCTATTTTGTTCCATTGATCTATATTTCTGTCTTTATGCCAGTACCATACTGTCTTGATGACTGTGGCTTTGTAGTAGAGCCTGAAGTCCGGCAGGTTAATTCCCCCAGTTCCATTTTTCTTCCTCAAGATTGCTTTGGCTATTCGAGGTTTTTTGTATTTCCATACAAATTGTGAGATTATTTGTTCTAGTTCTGTGAAAAATATCTTTGGTAGCTTGATAGGGATTGCATTGAATGTATAAATTATTTTGGGTAGTATACTCATTTTTACAATATTTATTCTTCCAATCCATGAACATGGTATATTTCTCCATCTATTAGTGTCCTCTTTGATTGCTTTCAGTAGTGTTTTATAGTTTTCTATGTACAAGTCTTTTGTTTCCTTAGGTAGATATATTCCTAAGTATTTAATTCTTTTCGTTGCAACAGTGAATGGAATAGTTTCCTTAATTTCTCTTTCTATTTTCTCATTATTAGTGTATAGGAATGCAAGGGATTTCTGTGTGTTGATTTAATATCCTGCAACGTTACTGTAATCATTGATTAGCTCTAGTAGTTTTCTGGTAGAGTCTCTAGGGTTTTCTGTGTAGAGGATCATGTCATCAGCGAACAGTGAAAGTTTTACTTCTTCTTTTCCAATTTGTATTCCTTTTATGTCTTTTTCTGCTCTGATTGCTGTAGCCAAAACTTCCAGAACTATGTTGAATAGTAGTGGTGAGAGTGGGCACCCTTGTCTTGTTCCTGACTTCAGGGGAAATGCTTTCAGTTTTTCACCATTGAGGATAATGTTTGCTGTGGGTTTGTCATATATAGCTTTTATTATGTTGAGGTATGTCCCTTCTATTCCCACTTTCTGGAGGGTTTTTATCATAAATGGATGCTGAATTTTGTCGAAGGCTTTCTCTGCATCTATTGAGATAATCATATGATTTTTATTTTTCAGTTTGTTAATGTGGTGTATTACGTTGACTGATTTACGGATATTGAAGAATCCTTGCATTCCTGGGATAAAGCCCACTTGGTCATGATGTATGATCTTCTTAATATGCTGTTGGATTCTGATTGCTAGAATTTTGTTAAGGATTTTTGCATCTATGTTCATCAGTGATATTGGCCTGTAGTTTTCTTTTTTTGTGGGGTCTTTACCAGGTTTTGGGATTAGGGTGATGGTGGCCTCATAGAATGAGTTTGGAAGTTTCCCTTCCTCAGCAATTTTCTGGAAGAGTTTGAGTAGAATAGGTGTTAGCTCTTCTCTAAATTTTTGGTAGAATTCAGCTGTGAAGCCGTCTGGACCTGGGCTTTTGTTTGCTGGGAGATTTTTGATTACAGTTTCAATTTCCGTGCTTGTGATGGGTCTGTTCAGATTTTCTATTTCTTCCTGGTTCAGTTTTGGAAAGTTGTATTTTTCTAGGAATTTGTCCATTTCTTCCAGGTTATTCATTTTATTGCCATATAATTGCTGATAGTATTCTCTAATAATCCTTTGTATTTCTGTGTTGTCAGTTGTGATCTCTCCATTTTCATTTCTAATTTTATTGATTTGGTTCTTCTCCCTTTGTTTCTTGATAAGTCTGGCTAGTGGTTTGTCAATTTTATTTACCTTCTCAAAGAACCAGCTTTTGGCTTTGTTGATTTTTGCTATAGTCTCTTTTGTTTCTTTTGTATTTAACTCTGCCCTAATTTTTACAATTTCTTTCCTTCTACTGACCCTGGGGTTCTTCATTTCTTCCTTTTCTAGTTGCTTTAGATGTAGAGTTAGGTTATTTAGTTGACTTTTTTCTTGTTTCTTGAGGTGTGCCTGTATTGCTATGAACTTCCCCCTTAGCACTGCTTTTACAGTGTCCCAGAGGTTTTGGGTTGTTGTGTTTTCATTTTCATTCATTTCTATGCATATTTTGATTTCTCTTTTGATTTCTTCTATGATTTGTTCGTTGTTCAGCAGTGTGTTGTTCAGCCTCCATATGTTGGCATGTTTAATAGTTTTTCTCCCATAATTGAGTTCTAATTTTACTGCATTGTGGTCAGAAAAGATGCATGGAATGATTTCAACTTTCTTGAATTTACCAAGGCTAGATTTATGGCCCAGGATGTGATCTATCCTGGAAAAGGTTCCATGTGCACTTGAGAAAAAGGTGAAATTCTTTGTTTTGGGGTGAAATGTCCTATAGATATCAATTAGGTCTAACTGGTCTATTGTATCATTTAAAGATTGTGTTTCCTTGTTAATTTTCTGTTTAGTTGATCTATCCATAGATGTAAGTGGGGTATTAAAATCTCCCACTATTATTGCATTATTGTTAATTTCCCCTTTCATACTTGTTAGTAATTGTCTTACATATTGCGGTGCTCCTATGTTGGGTGCATAAATATTTATAATTGTTATATCTTCATCTTGGATTGATCCTTTGATCATTATGTAGTTTCCTTCTTTGTCTCTTTTCACAGCCTTTGTTTTAAAGTCTATTTTATCTGATATGAGTATTGCTACTCCTGCTTTCTTTTGGTCTCTATTTGCATGGAATATCTTTTTCCAGCCCTTCACTTTCAGTCTGTATGTGTCCCTCGTTTTGAGGTGGGTCTCTTGCAGACAACATATATGGGGGTCTTGTTTTTGTATCCATTCAGCCAGCCTTTGTCTTTTGGTTGGGGCATTCAACCCATTTACGTTTAAGGTAATTACTGATAAGTACGATCCCGTAGCCATTTTCTTTATTGCTTTGGGTTCGAGTTTATACACCCTTTCTGTGTTTCCTGTCTAGAAAAGATCCTTTAGCATTTGTTGGAGAGCTGGTTTGGTAATGCTGAATTCTCTCAGCTTTTGCTTGTCTGTAAAGCTTTTAATTTCTCCTTCATATTTGAATGAGATCCTTGCTGGGTACAGTAGTCTGGGCTGTAGGTTATTTTCTTTCATCACTTTAAGTATGTCTTGCCATTCCCTCCTGGCCTGAAGAGTTTCTGTTGAAAGATCAGCTGTTATCCTTATGGGAATCCCCTTGTGTGTTATTTGCTGTTTTTCCCTTGCTGCTTTTAATATTTGTTCTTTGTGTTTGATCTTTGTTAATTTGATTAATATGTGTCTAGGAGTATTTCGCCTTGGGTTTATCCTGTTGGGGACTCTCTGGGTTTCTTGGACTTGGGTGATTATTTCTTTCCCTATTTTAGGGAAGTTTTCAACTATTATCTCCTCAAGTATTCTCTCATGGTCTTTCTTTTTGTCTTCTTCTTCTGGGATTCCTATGATTCGAATGTTGGAGCGTTTAACATTGTCCCAGAGGTCTCTAATATTGTTCTCATTTCTTTTAATTTGTTTTTCTTTTTTCCTCTCTGTTTCATTTATTTCTACAATTCTATCTTCTAGCTCGCTTATCCTGTCTTCTGCCTCTGTTATTCTACTGTTTGTTCCCTCCAGAGTGTTTTTGATCTCATCTATTGTATTATTCATTGTATATTGACTCTTTTTTATTTCCTCTAAGTCCTTATTAAACCTTTCTTCCATCTTCTCAATCCTTTTCTCCAGGTTATTTATCTGTAACTCCATTTTGCTTTCAAGATTTTGAATCATTTTCACCACCAAAATTCGAAATTCTTTTTCATGTAGATTCCCTATATCTTCCTCTTTTGTTTGTGTTGGTGGGCATTTATCTTGTTCCTTTACTTGCTGGGTATTTCTCTGCTTCTTCATCTTGCTTATAATGCTTTGCTTGGGGTGGCCTTTCCCTCTTCTGGCCGTTTGTGGAGTTCTCTTTATTATGTAGTTTCCTTGCTGTGTGTGGGGTTGGACAGGTGACTTGTCAAGGTTCCCTGGTTATGGAAGCCTGTGTCGGTGTTCTGGTGGGTGGAGCTGGATTTCTTCTCTCTGGAGTGCAATGAAGTGTCCAGTAATGAGTTATGAGATGTCAGTGGGTTTGGAGTGACTTTGGGCAGCCTGTATATTGAAGCTCAGGGCTAGTTTCCTGTGTTATTGGAGAATTTGCATGGTATGTCTTGCTCTGGAACTTGTTGACCCTTGGGTTTAGCGTAGGTATGGAGACGTTTGGGCTTCCCTGGTGGCTCAGAGGTTAAAGCGTCTGCCTCCAATGCGGGAGACCCGGGTTCGATCCCTGGGTCGGGAAGATCCCCTGGAGAAGGAAACGGTAACCCACTCCAGTATTCTTGCCTGGAGAATCCCATGGACAGAGAAGCTTGGTAGGCTCAGTCCATGGGGTCGCAAAGAGTCGGACACGACTGAGCGACAGAACGGAACGGAACGGAACGGATGGAGACGTTTGATGAGCTCCTATCGATTAATGTTCCCTGGAGTCAGGACTTCTCTGGTGTTCTCAGGATTCGGGCTTAAGCCTCTTGCCTCTGGTTTTTGATCTTATTCTTGGAGTAGTCTCTAGACGTCTCTATCTGTCATTTCCAAGGTGGTTCCCTCTGTTTTAGCTTCTGTCTGCTGGTCTCTTCAGTGTCTAATTTCCGCCCTGATACTAGGGGGTGGGTGGACACTTTTTAAGGCTCTGTTGTTCAGTCCTGTTCTCCTTTCGAAGACAATGGGCTGCTTTTCTGGGTGCCTGACGTCCTCTGCCAGCATTCAGAAGTTGTTTTGTGGACTTTACTCGCGTTCAAAAGTTCTTTTGATGAATTTGTGGAGGAGAGAGTGGTCTCGCCGTCCTATTCCTCCGCCATCTTGTTCCTCCTCTCCGGTATTTTCTAAAGTGTGAAGGAGAAAGTGATTAACAAAGGAAGGGTTTTAGAAAGGGAAGAAGAAGGCTCTCTAAAGGAAAAAGGACCTGGTCAGGACCTGAAAACTGAGTAGTTTCATGACAGAAAACTAAGAAGTGATGATGGGAGAGAGGAGAGAAGCAGAGGCTATAAAGGTTTCCATTCTGGGCGGCTGTGTGTTAGGGACCGCAACCAAACACGTCCGTGACTAAGCCCCGGTTCTGATAACGTGAGCTGTAACAAGGATCTCTGCACTATACGGCCACCAGAAAGGAATGAATGTGATCTTTGGTGTCAGACAGGCTTGGATTCAATTCTTCTCTCTGCCACCTACTAGCTCTGTAACCCAGGGAAAGTTATTTCACTTCTCTAATACTGTTTCCTTATATTAAAAAACAAAGTCATATTATCACATAGCTGTTAAGAGTATGAAATGGGAAAAGGCATAAAGAGCAAGTCTAAAGCTAAGGCTTACACATTCCAGGCCAAGAAGGATGCTGTGATCATAGGAAGAGTCCAGTAAGCAAAATTAATCCTAAATCAACACCTTTACTTGTATTTTTTAATTCCTTGAAGAAGAAAGCAATGACTAAATCAACACTCCTTTTTGTTGTGATAATTGCCATTTTATCCTTTATCCTCCACTTACCTCACATCACAACTGCTCACCTGTCTTTTATATGGCACATAGTCGTCCATGTTAAATAATTAATTTAAATTTTTGGAAAATATTTCAGACTTTTCCCAAATTAATTCACCATGGGGCCTCTAGCATTTCCCTGCCCTTTCCTCTCTGGCAGTGAGAGGGACAGTCACTGGGAAGATGGCTAGAGTCCAGGTTAAGAGGCTGGGTTTTGCTTTCTAATGTCACAAAAAGGCAACCAAATTGGCTCTTACAGTACATATTCTGTCTCCTCCATTCAACTCAGAACTGACTAGAGTTGACTTCCAACTTAATTGAATTTATAGTGATAACATAAAGGGTAATTTTTAACCTCAGTGAAAAAACGTTTTAAGTTTTAATAGAAATGGGCTTCAAAAAGTTTCGAATCTCATATGACAACATACGTGTTTCAATGCCATTCTCCCAAATCATCCCACCCTCACCCTCTCCCATAGAGTCCCAAAGACTGTTCTATACATCTGTGTCTCTTTTGCTGTCTCGTAAACAGGGTTATCATTTGCATCTTTCTAAATTCCATATAACCTCATGACAGTTCATGAATTAATATAGCAAGACATTTTCTACAAAGTGATATTTTCTTCTAAATCCCTTCTTCTTTCCTAGAAACCAAGGATCATGGTTACATATCTGTGGACATGTACAAGGTTAAATAACAGTAAATATTCAAACTGAAGAAAAAATAAACAACCAGTAAACAATATCTAGCCATCTAAACAAAGCAAATAACTGTCTATCATGGGGTAATACTTGCTGTATTACTTGCCTACAAAGAATGTCATAATATAAGGCCAACTATTGAATGTTGAAGAGGATTTGCCAAGTTGTGAATGCAAACATAACCATGAAACAGAAAAGACAAAAAGCAAGTATGACTTATTCACATGCCAAACTATATAATACGAATCTAAAGGAATATGAAGACAAGTCTTTTAAAACACTGTACTTGATGTCAAGAGATTGTCAGATACACATGTCCCCTTAAAGTTACAGAATCTCCAGGTCAGGCTCTAGGAAGCTATTGCTTTCAGAAACAGAGTTAAAATAAAACAACTGAGAAACTACCAGTGCTGGCCACCACCAATGTGCCACAGTTTGATCACTGTCCTACTGACGCTGAGGCCATGAGTGTGCATGGTGACAACTCTCAGTTCAGTTCGACACACAGAACAAACACTGAGGGCTTGTAAAGGCCCAGCCTGGAATAGACGGGTACCACCCACTGCTATTACTAAACCACTGCATGTGAGACCATCGCAGAATCTTTGCACTCGCTGTGTCCTTGGCCTGAAAGCTCCCACAGCCCTTCCCCTGCATCCATTCTCCCTCTGCATTCCTAGGGCAGCCTTCCTGAGACTCTGACTAGGCCTTCCCTCCTTCAGTGTTCTCATATTTGGATTGATTAATGTGAGCTGCTGGTTAATAGCCATATCCTCTGTAAACCCAAACTCCAGAGAAACTGATCATTGTGTCCCCAGTGCTGAGCAAAATGCCTGGAAAACAGAGGCTCCCAAATTCTGGGTGAATAAATGAAAGAACGTGGACAGGGAATGGAAAGAGATACCAACGCTGAGATTGTTGAAGTTGGGTCATATAATGCCAAGGGGCCTTAACCTTGAACCGTTGTGTAAAGCCATCTCTGGATGGCTTCAGCTCTGACTTCTGTGTGATAGACAAAGTCCCAGAGTAAAGGGGTCACTCTTTCCATAACCTATGCAATTCGATACAGACCCTTAAGCCAAGATCAGAACAAAACTCAGCTGGAGATGAGTAAGACTGAAATGATCGTGGGCCCCTTCAAGAAAGTGATAGGTGCCATTGATCCTTCTGTTCCCAGAAGCCTATTTGCATGTATTCAGCCCTCAACAAACTCCACAGGCCTGCTCGTGAGAGGACGCATAGAGCTATTCTCTAAGCCAGGCAAGAGACACAGTGAAGCGAGGATCAAGGCAGCATGCGTGCCTTGGCAGCGTTCCTCTTTGCAGTGGTCCACAAACAACACTTGTTAGATGGAATCGAATGAATCCTTCCCCTGCAGTAAATCTGCAGTAAGCAAGGATTTATGTCACATTATTTTTTGACCTCCAGAAAAGAACATTTAATCAGTCGTTTTAATACAAATGAAATTCCCAGTTATCATACTTCATCACAATTCCAGTGAAACCTGCCAGAATTAAATCATATGTTACCAATCAGTGCCAGCACCCAGTGTGGGCAATCAGAAAATGTCAGTTCATCGTAAGTAAGAAGTATTTTCAGAGATGGCTGGCAGTTGTTTATTAGCCTGAGATTTCCAGATGATGGTGGTGAAAAGAAGTGAAAGTCGCTCCGTCGTGTCGGACTCTTTGCAACCCCATGGACTATGCAGTCCATGGAATTCTCCAGGCCAGAATACTGCAATGGGTAGCCTTTCCCTTCTCCAGGGGATCTTCCCAACCCAGGGATCAAACCCAGGTCTCCCACATTGCAGGCGAATTCTTTACCAGCTAAGCCACAAGGGAAGCCCTCACAAAAAAATATCCAGTTCTCTGATCATTGCTTCCTCGTTTTTTTCTTCGTCGTCATTACCATTGTTATGATCATATCACCAATGTTTAAGCCATTTCTTTCTGCCTTCACTTACTAAGTCACTTGGTGAATACTGTGAAGGTCAGCTCTCAGAATGAGAGGGAGAGAAGAGGGAGGGAGGAAGAGGGAATAAATGGATGAATAAAAGATGCTGGTCCATGGGAGGGGAGACAAGAGACTACACTGACTGACAGAGGAAGCCATGTGTTCTCCCATACAAGGAACAGAGTCCCCGAGTAAAGGGATCATTCTTCTCTTATCCTTCTGAGAATAGTCTAAAACATGGATAGTCTGTCTTGTTTTTCCTTTCCCCTCCACATATCCTCTTTCACCTTTTCTTCCTGTAGTAATTAGGAGGAGCAGAAGCACATCATATCTTTCAGTATCCCACAGTATCTAATGATTCCTTATAGCTAGTTATTTAATTCTCTGTATTTTTTACCTTGTCTTGTATGGTTATGCAAAAAAAAACCACAAAACTCTGTTGCTAAGTTGCATCTGACTTTTTGTGACCCTATGGACTGTAGCACGCCAGGCTTCTCTGCCCATGGGATTTCTCAGGCAAGAATACTGGAATGGGTTGTCATTTCCTTCTCTAGTGGCTCTTCCCTATGCCCGGGTCTCCTGCATTGGCAGGCAGATTCTTTATCACTGAGCCACCAAGGAAAACACATAATCACACAAAATTTTTAAAAATAGATAACTGCAGAAATTACTGCAAAGAGGGACAAAGATGAATCCATCTTGATGAGAAAGAAATTCAAATTCACTCTTTGATCCGTAGGTTCATAGAATCATAATGAACCACTTGTGGAGCCATGAAATTAAAAGACGCTTGCTCCTTGGAAGAAAAGCTGTGACAAACCTAGACAGCATACTAAAAAGTAGAGACATCACTTTCCCAACAAAGTTCTGCATAGTCACAGCTATGGTTTTACAGTAGTCATGTATGAATATGAGACTTGGACCATAAAGAAAGCTGAGTGCTGAAGAATTGATGCTTTTGAACTGTGTTGTTGGAGAAACTCTTGAGAGTCCCATGGACTGCAGGGAGATCAAACCAGTCAGTCCTAAAGGAAATCAACCCTGACTATTCATTGGAAGGACTCATGCTGAACCTGAAACTCTAATACTTTGGTCACCTGATGCAAAGAACTGACTCATTTGAAAAGACCCTGATGCTTGGAAAAATTGAAGGCAGGAGGAGAAGGGGACAATAGAGGATGAGATGGTTGGACAGCATCACCGAGTCGATGCACATGACTTGGAGTAAGCTCTGGGAGTTGGTGATGGACAGGAAAGCCTTGCGTGCTGCCATCCATGAGTTTACAGATTCACACACAACTCAGGTGACTGAACAAGTTGTGGAGGAGACGCATAGCTGCTCTTCATGCAGAGACTTCCTGAGAAGTCCTCTAGAGGGCGCGGTGGAGCACAGCCAGCAGAAAGTTCATAGGGAGTGAAGCGTGACTGACCTCCCCAGCAACCTTGTCAGGATGGGCCAGTGGGTGAATGCCAGTGCTCAATTGCCTATGATTGGGGAGAACGGCATTGTAGCATGTATATTATCATAAGTGACCAGTCCAGGTTCGACGCATGATACAGGATGCGTGGGGCTGGTGCACGGGGATGACATGGAGGGAGGATATGAGGAGGTGGGAGGGGGGTTCGGAAGGGAGAGCACATGTACACCCGGGGCGAATTCATGTCAATGTATGGCAAAACCAACCAATATATTAATGTAAGGTAATTTGCCTCCAATAAAATAAATTTTAAAAAAAATTGCCTATGCGTCCAGGAATGTGATCCCAATACTCAGTTTGAGACAGTCTGAGCTTCCTCTGCAAATACTTCATTTATCCTGTAAGCAGTCTTTTGGTGTGTTTTTTTCCTATCACTTGATGAGTGGTGGAAGGCAATGAGGTAGAAGTTACAATGACTGCACAGGTCTATGAACCACTAGGGGCTCAGTGAGGTGAGAGAGGAGAGTTGCAGGTGACTCTGTCAGCAGAAATGAATTCTCCATCATAGAACTAGTGCCCAGTAGGCTACTGTTCTCTTTACCCTGGACAGATAGCCGCTTTCTGGTACAGCCTTTTGGAATGTAGTTCTTGACTTGGGCCAGCCATTCAAGTTATCTATTGTTACAATATGCTTTTGTTTTCAACACCTGAGCTAAACTGCAGATGAGCTCTTGTATAGCTTCTAAGATTACATTTTGGCCCTTGCCTCATGCCAGGCATACTTCTAAGTACTTTATATATTCACCCTATAGAAAAGTACTGTTATTTTACATGTGAGGAATTTGAGAAAGAGAGAAAGGTCAATAGATTCTACCAAGATCACACATCTAACTTCGAACTAAGGCAGGCTTCAGTTCATGGTATCTGGTTCTGGAATTGATGCATTTAATAGCAAAGCTGCTGCTGCTGCTGCTGAGTCACTTCAGTCGTGTCCCACTCTGTGTGACCCCATAGACGGCAGCCCACCAGGCTCCCCCGTCCCTGGGATTTTCTAGGCAAGAGTACTGGAGTGGCTTGCCATTGCCTTCTCCGAATAGCAAAGCAACACTACTGCAAAACTGTCTTGTAGACTCTGGATGCAGTATGATGTGTCTAATGCAATGGCTTCCTAGCAGTTAAGAGCCAGAAGGAAATCTGTTTTCTTGGCAGCATTTGACTGCACTGACCCAACATCTGGCACACAGTCTTCCCTCACAAATATTTGCTGAGTTGGGCTGACTGGCCCTGCTTTTGGAAACCCTCTGTCACCTTGGCTTCTCTAATAACGTAGCCCCTGGCTTTCTTGCTGCCTCCCTGGCTCCTCCTCTCAATCTCCTTTCTCCTGCCAGTATGTTACATGAAAGTTTTCCCCATCATTCCATCCTAGGCTCTGTCTTCTCCCAGGACCCATCCTCCTTGGAGCTCTGAGTTACTCCAATTACTGTCTACACACTGATGTCTCACAAATATTCATTTGCAACCTAATTTCACTCCTAAGATTCAGACCCACATGACTAGCCCTCTGCTGGAATTTGATATCTCGTATGTAGTCAAAATCAATCTGTCCAAAATTTATTTCATTTTTGTACCTCTGGACCTTCCAAGGATATCTTTTCTGTTTATTTTCTCAGATAACGACACTTTGATCCAAACACCTGCCCAAACTGGAACACTGGGAGTGATTCTGACTTCTCTCTTTTTTTTATTTCCTACATTCAGCTATGTACCAAGCCCTGTCGGGCCCACACTTGAAACCTTCCCACTTCTTTTCTTCCCTTCCCTATCACTTGTCCAGGCCACCTGTCACTTCCCCTGGGGCATAGCATCTTGTAAGGACCAGCTGGATAGTATTCCTCTTTGGGGATTTTAAGGATGTAACTTCTTCTTACTTCATCCTCATCTCTTTACTTCTCACAGAGTGCCTTCAGCATTCTCACCAGACTTCAGTTGTCTGTCCCATTTTCTGTCCACACTGCTTGGAACGTTCTGCTCCTTGGTTGCTCTCTTTCTCTGATGTGTCTAGCTAATTCTTGTCATTCTTCAAGCTTAGTTGTTAAGTCACTTCCTCCAGAAAACCTTCCCTGAGCTTCCATGCCTTGGTTACGTGTTCCTGCTCTGGGATCTCACAGCACCGTGTATTTTCTCTGCCATAGTACTTAGCATCTTATACTGCAGTTCTGTTTTCACTCTTTATGAGGGAAAGGAAACAACCTGCAGTAAGAACAAATTTCAAAATTTCATTTCTTCATTTATACTTGATATAAATTTATTTATCCTAACAGAGTCAATATAAGGCCAAGCTAGTAGCTGAGTGCTCTGCTCCATGGTTATTTGACACCCCAGGCTTCCAGCTTTGTCACATGTAATGCTGACTTCCAAATCACTCTGCATCATATTATCTAGATAGTACATGAGGAAAGGTCATGGAGGATCATGTGTGGGATGTTTTTATATGACAAGCCTTGAAGCAACAACCATCACCCTACTCATAGTCCATTGCCTGGGACTTGGTACATGACCACCACACTTAACTGCATAGGAGGCTGGGAAGTGTAGTTTCCCTGTGCCAGAAAGAAGAGGACTGGGTTTGGTGATCAACCAGTCATCTGCCACAACGACCTTTATTCTCACTAAATTATATACTCCATGAGGGCAGGGGCAAATATTCTCTTTTTCTGCACGTTATCCTCAATGCTAGTACACAGTGGGAACTTGCTATTTGTTGAGTAAATGAAACTGTGTGTGTCCTGTCTTTAAAAGACTTTTTCTGTCCATCCTGATGCTGGCTGCACATTTTTTTCCTCAAATAGCATCATCTGAAGCAGCGTCTAACATGTCTGACTGGTTCGTGGAGCTGGGGTATAGTATGTCTTTGGTGTTCATTGGTAGGCTATGCTGCAAAATGATGATTGTTGATCATGTCTTATGTGACCTACAACTGGTACTAATGGTAAAGAAATTGCCTGCCAGTGTAGGAGACATAGGAGACACGGGTTCAATTCCTGAGTCAGGAAGATCCCACTGAGAAGGATATGGCAACCCACTCCAATATTCTTACTTGGAGAATCCCATAGACCGAGGAGCCTGGTGAGCTACAGTCCATAGGTTGCATAGAGTCAGGCATGACTGAAGTGACTTCACATACACACACACACACATGAGCCATGATGCCAATTTATTTATTTATCTTGTATATACTTCTTTCAGAGATTCAATTACCCTTGTTTTCTATTTAAGGCATGCCCTTTCCAGGAACTGAAATACCGGGGAATTTGCCAGGCTGCTCTCTACTAATTAAAGCTTGAGGGTGAAAGAATATATTGGCTGCCATACTGTAAAGATATTATTGAGAATATCGTGCACATTTTCCAGTACCCTTTTCATAGAAACTGGGGAGAAAATTCTTTCTAATCACAATAAAAAGAATAGTGGCATTTTTCTTAAAAATTGACTGTTTTTTATCTTATAATGTTCATCAGTGGTGTACAAATGCTTTTTATTTCTTAACATTGTTACTAGAACATTCTGACCAAATGGGAAGTCCATATCTACTAAGAGACTATTACATTGAGAAATACGTTATAGAATAGCCCCAGCTAGCTTTTAACAACACTCAACATTCTTTATCTAACTTTATTTTTTCCTATCCTTATTTTCCCTTTCTATCCACTTCTTTTATCTTCTTGTATTTGCATATTTATGTAAGCCACCATGAACATGTTTTGGAGCAAAGGAGAAATACATAGAAATAAAATCTATTAAACATTTGTCTTCCCAAGAGACATAACATGTTTCAGTGGCTATAGTTGAGTATTTTTGTATTTCAGTCTACCTTGCTTTATCTCTAGAGGTATTTTCAAATGAATATGAATTAGTCTTTCATTTTGGGGGGAAGGGAGGAAGGAGGAGAATGGAAATTATGGCTTATGAAGATGAAGATGATTTAGAAAGCTAAGAAATGAAGTAAATGTGAAACCATATTTCATATGTGAAAATATTATATATAAGTGTGAAAATTCACTACAAGATAAGTTCCATAAGGGTGAAGATCTTGTCTTCATTGTTCAAACTGCATGTTGAATTGTCTTGCACACAGTAGACACTAAAATAATATATTTTGAAAGTGTGAATATAATACACTTGCACTTAGGAGAACTGGGTTAATATAAAATAAACAATATTGAGCATTGGGTGTGCAACCACAAGCAGAGAACTTTTGGACTCTGTTTTATAATTTATAAAATGAAACCATCAGACTATGTATACACTAAGATTCTTTCCAAATCCAATACTCCATGTTCTACATGTCACCTTTGTTAAGTATAGTAGCACATTTAAACATATGAAATTAAATCCCTATGACAGTTTTGAAATTTTGTTTTCAAAATAGGTTATCGAACTCCATCATTAACAGCCCATGTAGATGTGAGCACATCAACTTCAAACGTCACCCCTCCAAGTGTTCAAAGTGAGTAGCAAGACTCCTCATGTGACTCCAAAGAGACAATACAACCACAGGTTTTATTGCAGCTATAATATTATTGAGGTTTGGGGAAAAACTATATTTTTCATTTTAAGTTGATATTTCGGTTTTGAGTTACTCTGTGGCAAACTGTAATCCAGTGACTATATATTGATATGACAATTACTATAATCTTAAAAATATGGATTGGTGATTTGTTATTCTATTGTACGTGTCATTTGTCATGGGATTTTTTAGAGTAATATTAAAGTAATTTTGAGTACTCCCAGTGATCTGAGTTGGTGACAAGAAGAGAAAAAAAAAAGAAAATCTCTGCTTTCTTTGGGCATTAAACATAAACTACAGACTTTAGCTTAACACGAGCCAGCTAGTGTTCTCTGTGTCAGGAAGCATATTTTCAATTTCAGACTTCCCCAAAGTCATACAGTCTAAAAATTCAGCACATCAAAGTAAAATTAAATTACAGCTTTATCAGAAAATAGAATTCTGAAATTTTTGTCTTTCAGCCAGTAATCCCGATGTGCCTACCCGAGGCTTCAACTACTCCTGGACCTCCAGTGGGAAAGACGGCAAACACTGTAAGTGAAACGTGAGTTCCCTGGAGTCCTCCGGGCCTCACTCATTTATCCAACACATATACTGAACATCTACTGTGTGCTTTGTTTATGATCGTATTAACAAATATTTACAAGGTATCGACCATGTTTAAAGCATTGTTGTGGTTGCTGGGGATACCTGTAAACAAAACAGGTCTAAGTTCCACAATCTGGTGGATAAAAGATGAACAAATAATGATAAGTGATATGGAGAAAATAAAGCAGAGAAGGGAGACATTGAGAACCAAGAGTGGCGGGGGGCAGTGCCCTTCTTTAGGGCGGTCTTGGAAGGCCTTCCTGAGGAAAGTGACATCTGAATAAAGTGGAGATGAAAAAGCAACTATGAGTAGATCTGGGGGAAGAAATAACTAGCTAGAATGTGCATATCAAGAGAAAAAGGATAAAAAAGAAGCTCAATGTGAGGCACAGAAATAGTTTGTTACTTGCCATGTGACCAAGTAGCAGCAGGCTCTGCTGATGCTGCTTTAGCAGGTATTGACAGGGTCTAAAAAGGAAATGCACTGCCTGTTAATGGTCAAGACAAAGATGAGTGTGGTCTTAAGTGGCAAAGGATGTGGCTGAAGCAAAGAGAAGTGAAGCCCCTGGGTACCACAGGTTCAGGACTCTGAATTTAACTCCTGGGCCCTTTGCCACAGAGTCAATGTGCATGTGCCTTTTAAAAAGCATTTAAATTGTACACTGAAAACCTCCAAGCATCTTTTATACCCACTGACTCAGTCATCTCACTGATGGGAACGTGTCCTTAGGAAATAAATCAAAGAGGGAAAAGGAACCTATGTAATATTTATCTTTGAGCATTATTTATTTATCTTTTTTATGGACTTCAGGCTTCCCAGGTGGCTCAATGGTAAAGAATCTGCCTGCTGATACAGCAGATGAAAAAGACACAGGTTCAATCCCTATGTTGGGAAGATCCCCTGGAGTAGGAAATGGCAACTCACTCAGGTCTTCTTGCCTGGAAAATTCTATGGACGGAGGAGCCTGGCAGGTCCATGGGATCACAATGCATCAGACAGAGTTGAGTGACTGAGCTTGAGCTCGATGGAGCTCAGGTTCACAAATTTAGGTTAGTCATAGTCTTTATGATACTTTCATCATTAGTCTAAGCATGACCCTCTGTAATTTAATGTAAAATATATCTCTGAACAAATATGCTGGTAATATAACAGATACCTGTGAATGTAGTGCCCAAATACAAGAATGAAAAGGAAGAGAGACACCACACAGAAGAGAGAGCACACAAGGAGATCACCAGGCAGTGTAACTTTGATGCATGTCAAAGTTCAGTCGCTCAGTTGTGTCTGACTCTCTGCGACCCCAGGAATCACAGCACACCAGGCCTCCCTGTCCATCACCAACTCCCAGAGTTCACTCAAACTCATGTCCACAGAGTCGGTGATGCCATCCAGCCATCTCATTCTCTGTCATCCCCTTCTCCTCCCGCCCCCAACATTTCCCAGCATCAGAGTCTTTTCCAGTGAGTCAACTCGTCGCATGAGGTGGCCAAAGTATTGCAGCTTCAGCTTTAGCATCAGTCCTTCCAATGAACACCCAGGACTGATCTCCTTTAGAATGGACTGGTTGGATCTCCTTGCGGTACAAGGGACTCTCAAGAGTCTTTTCCAACACCACAGTTCAAAAGCATCAATTCTTCAGCGATCAGCTTTCTTTACAGTCCAACTCTCACATCCATACATGACCATGGGAAAAACCATAGCCTTGACTAGACAGACCTTGGTTGACAAAGTAATGTCTCTGCTTTTTAATATACTATCTAGGTTGGTCATCACTTTCTTTCCAAGGAGTAAGCGTCTTTTAATTTCATGGCTGCAATCAGCATCCGCAGTGATTTTGGAGCCCAAAAAAATAAAGTCTGACACTGTTTCCACTGTTTTTCCATCTATTTCCCATGAAGTGATGGGACCAGATGCCATGATCTTTGTTTTCTGAATGTTGAGCTTCAAGCCAACCTTTTCACTCTCCTCTTTCACTTTCACCAAGAGGCTTTTGAGTTCCTCTTCACTTTCTGCCATAAGGGTAGTGTCATCTGCATATCTGAGATTATTGATATTTCTCCCAGCAATCTTGATTCCAGCTTGTGCTTCTTCCAGCCCAGCGTTCCTCATGATGTACTCTGCATATAAGTTAAATAAGCAAGGTGACAATATACAGCCTTGACGTACTCCTTTTCCTATTTGGAACCAGTCTGTTGTTCCATGTACGGTTCTGACTGTTGCTTCCTGACCTGCATACAGGTTTCTCAAGAGGCAGGTCAGATGGTCTGGTATTCCCATCTCTTTCAGAATGTTCCACAGTTTATTATGATCCACACAGTCAAAGGCTTTGGCATAGTCAATGAAGCAGAAATAGATGTTTTTTTGGAAGTCTCTTGCTTTCTCCATGATCCAGCGGATGTTGGCAATTTGATCTCTGGTGCCTCTGCCTTTTCTAAAACCTGCTTGAACATCTGGGAGTTCACGGTTCACATATTGCTGAAGCCTGGCTTGGAGAATTTTGAGCATGACTTTACTAGCGTGTGAGATGAGTGCAATTGTGCGGTAGTTTCAGCATTCTTTGGCATTGCCTTTCTTTGGGATTGGAATGAAGACTGACCTTTTCCAGGCCTGTGGCCACTGCTGAGTTTTCCAAATTTGCTGGCATATTGAGTGCAGTGCTTTCACAGCATCATCTTTCAAGATTTGAAATAGCTCAACTGGAATTCCATCACCTCCACTAGCTTTGTTCATAGTGATGCTTTCCAAGGCACACTTGACTTCACATTCCAAGATGTCTGGCTGTAGATCAATGATCACATTATTGTGACTATCTTGGTCATGAAGATCTTTTTTGTACAGTTCTTCTGTGTATTCTTGCCACCTCTTCTTAATATCTTCTGCTTCTGTTAGGTCCATACACTTTCTGTCCTTTATCGAGCCCATCTTTGCATGAAATGTTCCCTTGGTATCTCTAATCTTCTTGAAGAGATCTCTTGTTTTTCCTATTCTGTTGTTTTCCTCTATTTCTTAGCATTGATTGCTGAGGAAGGCTTTCTTATCTCTCCTTGCTATTCTTTGGAACTCTGCATTCAGATGCTTATATCTTTCCATTTCTCCTTTGCTTTTCGCTTCTCTTCTTTTCACAACTATTTGTAAGGCCTCCTCAGACAGCCATTTCACTCTTTTGCATTTCTTTTCCATGGGGATGGTCTTGGTCCCTGTCTCCTGTACAATGTCACGAACCTCCGTCCAGAGTTCATCAGGCACTCTATCGATCAGATCTAGTCCCTTAAATCTATTTCTCACTTCCACTGTATAGTCATAAGGGATTTGATTTAGGTCATATCTGAATGGTCTAGTGTTTTTCCCTACTTTCTTCAATTTAAGTCTGAATTTGGCAATAAGGAGTTCATGATCTGAGCCACAGTCAGCTCCTGGTCTTGTTTTTGCTAACTGTATACAGCTTCTCCATCTTTGGCTGCCAAGAATATAATCAATCTGATTTCGGTGTTGACCATCTGGTGATGTCCTGTGTAGAGTCTTCTCTTGTGTTGTTGGAAGAGGGTGTTTGCTATGACCAGTGCGTTCTCTTGACAAAACTCTATTAGCCTTTGCCCTGCTTCATTCCGTGCTCCAAGGCCAAATTTGCCTGTTACTCCAGGTGTTTCTTGATTTCCTACTTTTGCATTCCAGTCCCCTAGAATGAAAAGGACATCTTTTTTGGGTGTTAGTTCTAAAAGGTCTTGTAGGTCTTCATAGAACCGTTCAACTTTGGCTTCTTCAGCATTACTGGTTGGGGCATAGCCTTGGATTACTGTGATATTGAATGGTTTGCCTTGGAAATGAACAGAAATCATTCTGTCGTTTTTAAGATTGCATCCAAGTACTGCATTTCGGACTCTTTTGTTGACCATGATGGCTACTCCATTTCTTCTAAGGGATTCCTGCCCACAGTAGTAGCTATAATGGTCATCTGAGTTAAATTCACCCATTCCAGTCCATTTTAATTCACTGATTCCTAGAATGTCTATGTTCACTCTTGCCATCTCCTGTTTGACCACTTCCAATTTGCCTTGATTCATGGACCTAAGATTCCAGGTTCCTATGCAATATTGCTCTTTACAGCACCGGACCTTGCTTCTATCACTGGTCATATCCACAGTTGGGTACTGGTTTTGCTTTTGCTCCATCCCTTCATTCCTTCTAGAGTTACTTCTCCACTGATCTCCAAAGGCAGAGTCCAAAGTACTGTGGAGACACCGTTCAGCAAGTGGACCCAGGAATGCTGATCTTTTTAATAAGAAAAACATGTTAAAATGCACCCCACCATGTACATTACACAAAAATAAACTCCATATAGCTTAAAATATTTATGTCAAAAAGCTAAATATTAAAACATGTAATAAAATCATGGTGAATTCCTTCCTGGCTTCGGGGTAGGGAAAGACAGAGAAAAGAAGAGACACTAGACATGAAAATGACTGAAAAATTAAGAAAATTCTTTTCATTACGACTCCTTAAAGAAAGTTTTGAAAAAGGCAGGCTATAATCTGGGAGAAGATATTTGCCACATGTTTGAAAAAGGATCAAGAATATATACTTAACAAAGGGTCAAAACTTTAAATCAAGAAAATATAAAGAATGTCTACAAACCAGTTTTTGAAAAGACAAAAAGCAGTAGGAAATGAGCAAATAGGCACATCACAGAAGACAACATCCAAGTAGCCAGAAAACATCTAGAGATTCCAAGCCTCTCTAACAATCAGGACATGCCAGTGAAGACTAAAGTCAGAAAGTTATTTTATACATAACCAATTTGCAGAAATGAACAAGTCTGAAATTGCGGAGAGTTGTATAGGATGCAGATCAATACAATTTGTTCTATGTTGCTGGTGAGAGTATTAATTGTTACCATCTCTTTCCACTAATTAGGCATTATATTTTATAGCTAAAGAGTTCTATATCAGACAATCTAACACTTCTACTTCAAGTATTAGTCACTCAGTCATGTTTCAACCCCATGTACCTAGCCCACCAGGCTCCTGTGTCCATGGGATTCTCTAGGCAAGAATCCTAGAGTGGGTAGCCATTCCCTTCTCCAGGGAATCTTCCTGACCTAGGGATCAAACCCAGGTCTTCTGCAATTGCAGGCAAATTCTTAACCATCTAAGCCACCAGGGAAGCCCACTCCTATATAAATACCCCCCCAAAATAAATTATTACATGTATCCAGGAGATTTGTATACAAATGTTGGGGAGGGGAACACTACTTATAATAACAACAAAAAATAAAACTGTAAATAATCTATAGTTAGGAGTGTAGATAAGTAATTTGTAATATAATCATAAAATACTATGGAACAATGAAAAATGAGTGAATGGCAGTCACATATGGCAGCATGAATGAATTCTAATAGCACTATGTTGAATCAAGAAAGTAAATTCTAACTGAAAATATATGGAATGATAAATTCAAGCAAAATTTATTTTTTAAGTTTAAAAAGTTTTGTTTTGAAATATAGTTGATTCACAATGTTGTGTTAGCTTCTGGTGTACAGCAAAGTGATTCAGTTATACATATACATAAATATATATTCTTTTTTTACATTCTCTCCCATTATAGGTTATTACAAATATTGAGTATAGTTCCCTCTGCTATACAGTAGGTCTTCTGCTAATTATCTATTTCAGTTTGAGTGTACTCTGGGAGTTGGTGATGGACAGGGAGGCCTGGCGTGCTGTGATTCATGGGGTCGCGGAGAGTCGGACACGACTGAGCGACTGAACTGAACTGAACTGAATGTGTATTTTAATCCCAGACTCTTAATTTATCCCTCCCCTGTCCTCCCCTTTGGTAACTGTAAGTTTCTATGTCTGTGAGTCTATTTCTTTCTGTTTTGTAAATAAGTTCATTTGTCTCATTCTTTTAATTCCACATATAAGTAATATAATATGATGTTTGTCTTTCTCTGTCTAGCTTACTTCACTTAGTGTGATACTATTTAGGATCAAAACAAGTATTAATATAACCAAATACTATATGGCTTATATTTAATATTTGATAAAAATTTAAAATATGTAGACAATATTCAGACAATGTTTGCTTTTGAATGGACATACAAAGGATAGGAGAGAGTGTAAACACTTATAATGTTATTTATATAATTCCAAAATCTGTGTATGAGTTGGGGAATTATTAAGGAAAAATATGTTTAATAATAAGAGAATGTGAAATAGGATGAGATAATAACTCAATGAATATTATGAAGCCAAACAAAACAATAGCCAGTATGTACTACAGTGAGAAGACATGATCTGCTTAATTGAAGGTTTTGAACTTTTCGCTTAGTTCCTTTATTTAAATTACTACAGTAGCATCTGTGCCCATACTAAAATCCTTTTCATCCAGTGCCTCACAACAGTATAAAGTACAGAGACCACCCAAGGTACTTTTTGCCCCAGAAACTATAAAATTGAAAGGGCTTCCTAATTTTACACAGGAATATTTTTGTTCTTTTTAATAGATTTCATAATGAAATAAACTATTGTAATCCTTCACAGTTTCTGTCCTACCCCACTTGAAAGCTTCATTTATCCTCAGACATCTCTTTATCATTCTTACCATAAAAATAGCCTTAGAAATTGTGAAATCTAGGAAGGGACTCTAAAACCCAGCAAACAATTTTTTCCTGGCAGTGAAAACCCCCTTCTTACTTATGCAAGAAGATCTTGTTAACCGGTTGCCATTTTTCATCTATAAGCTTAGAGAAAAAAATTCCCTTCAGTGAGTTGCTCTATTTATAATCATTCACAAAAACACATTAGGGTCCAACAAGTTAATATTGATTGCTCACTCCCAAACTGTTTTTGAAACATGTTTCTACTCGTTGGATTGGACTGTAATATGACATCCAATATTAGATGATGCATTTGGCAAGATTTGAGGCAGGCATTGGTAATGGGAATTTTTTCTTTCAATATGTTCATTTCAATAGATTTATGAAATGTTCAGAGGCAGAAAAAGAATGATAATGGATAAATTTCTAGTGAAATAAACCCACTAGCAGTGTTTCTAGGGCCCTTGCTCTTTGTGAACACATTCTACGAGATATTTGCTTATACATACACTTTGTATAGTTCATATATATTAAATGTCACTAGAAGATTCTGAGCACATATCATTTACACTAAACTCATAAATAAATGTTTTAATATATTCTTTTGTTGTTATTTTGTTATTTACTAACTTGAAGAGGTCTAGACTGGAGTTCAGGAATATTAGAATCTTAATCCCAGTTCCTGCAGTCTAGAAGAATGCATATTTTAGTGTAACCATCTATGAAATGGGGATACCAAAACTGACTTTCTAAATACCCAAAGTGTATGACCTTAATAATGTCCTGGGACACATTTTCATCCTGACACTCAGGTGATCAGGCCATGGAGCAGAAAATTGAAGCTTAATTTTTTTTTTCTTTTTTCTTGGGTTTTCCAGTCATCCATCTGGCCCAATGGAGCCTGAAGCCACACTGAAATCAGTCAGTCTGTCTTAGACAAGCAGAAAAATGATATGAGTCTCCATGGGTCCTTAAACCCTCTAATTTACCCATTACCAAAATCATCAAGTTTACCTACGCATGTGCACACACACACACACACACAAGTCTCAGGATACTTCTTATTGATCTCATATGAGGTCTTCATTCTGTTCTTTGACTTTGCATCCCTTATTCTTCAAATTTGACATACTCTTAACTCTTTTTATTCTAAATTTTTTTGTAAATTGAAAGATAATTGTTTTACAGAATTGTGTTAGTTCTGCCAAACATCAACATGAATCAGCCATAGCTCTTCTTAACTCTTACAAGTGTACTGCTTATCCTGCCCCTGGTCCTGGCTATTTCTCCTCAGACTCCTGGTAATAATTTCATGAGAACCCTCTACTTTTTATAGGCAGAGGGTGATGGAAAAGCTGAAACTAAGGAGCTGAGGATCAATGGAAGGGACCCAGCAATGCCAGGACCTACAATACTGGACCCTATCACAGGCTGCACCAGGATCTCTTCAGCCCCTCTGTTCCCTGTTGGTCAGGATGCTGACTCCTTGAGTAATAAACCCACCATTCTTACCCTCACATCTGAAAATCTTACATGTCTCAGGTCACACCTCTTTCCATTTTTCTCTAAAACACTGTTCTGCTCCCATTCTGTCACCTAATTCCTCATTATGTCAGCCGCAAATTATAGATTCATTCCTCTGATTTAAAATTCTCTCCTTCATTAAAATACCATGGGGATTCCATGGATTTCTACAATGTTAGTACACAAGCCCCACACTTCCAAAGCTTGTGAGTATCATCTTTGTTTTGTGGTCAGGAAGAGTATAAGTGTCCCATTTATAGACTAAGTGATCATGGCAAGAGTGGACAGTAAGTAGTTGGTGCCAGTTGCATCTGATGGAAGGGGTGATGCTGACCCAGTACCTTGAAGAAAAAGGTAAGGCAGAAGACCAAGATCAGTGAGGTCTCTATGTCATAGCCTTGCATCTGTGGCTATTGCTTGCCACCCTATGCCTTTGCTCTAAGGACAAAAGTAAGGACAGAACTCAGAATGTCTTAAGGAAGATTGGTTACCCAATAGAAATTCTGTACATGTAAAAATTATGCCAGAATTTTAGAGAAGTTCACATTGCCTCAAGAACCCTGAAAGAGTAACAGAAATTATCTGTGATGTGGTCAAAAGAAGATCTGCCAAACCAGACAATCTGGGGCTTTGATATGACACTAAATAGATCTTCCTGCAAAGGGAGAGATGCCTAACGTGTCATAATATTATTGAGAACTGTAAGCTGGTTACAGATGAATGTCAGAAAATGTTGTACTATCGAAGTTGATCTTGTTTTTACTATGGAAGAGAGGTACCCTTTTATGGTAGAATGGTACTCTAAATCACAGAGTCTCCTTGTCAAATAATGTTTATTTTATCCAAAGCTAAATCTAAAAGAATTGTGGAAGAAACTGATGCTATGCTAAAGAAAGGATATAAAAATATATTTGATAAACTCTAACAACACAGTATCCCTATGTTCATATTTCTGGTTGATAATGGTGATGTACTAGAGGACATTATCCATCAATCTCATGTTTATCATCGAAATGTCAACGTAGTGTTCATTCTTAGATGTAGATGAAAATGTTCTCAAAGGACTCAAAGGAGAATTAACTTATATATTTAACGAACAAGATGATACCTTGAGAACACAGAATATTTCAATCAGAAAACAACAGTAATTTAACTCTGCTGAGAGACACCCAAGGTGACTTAAGAATGGCAGATGGAGTAGCCAGTGTTTAACACATCCTAAAACTTGGATATCTAAATGATGGACTAGTTGAGCTTTTAGAAAAAGTGTTCTTTAGTGAAAGATAAATCACTGGAGATGGCCAGCTCTGTCTTACTGAGGATTCTGTAAACAGGCATTCTGCAGGAAGACCTCTCTCCTGTGGAGGAAGCAGCTGATACAAGATCTACTATCTCCTCATCTTGCTCAAAGACTGAACTATGATATAGTCTTGCTCCTGAAGTTTTTCCTTTACATTACTTAAATATTTTCAGACATGTTCAATCTATCAGCTGGAAGCTCCTTTATTTCACCTCTTTCTACAGTTTCCACTTTTTTTTAACAGATTTTGAAAAATCTCAAAGACAAAATCAGAAAAATAACTCCCTAATTTTCCAAAGTGAATTTTTTATAGTTCAATTTTTATTTATTATTTTTAATTGAAAGATAATTGCTTTGCAGTGTTACATTCGTTTCTACCAAACATCAACATGAATCAGCCATAGGTTTACCCATGCCCACTTAAATATCCTGTAGTTCAATTTTATTGCACAGTTTTTGAGATCTTTTTATACTTGCAAAGTTTTCAGAAGGCCAAAAGGAAGTCTTATAAAATGGTCAAATAATTTACATCATTTTAAATATTGCCATATTTGCAAGTTGGATGTATCATGTTGATGACATTAACATCTCCTGAAATTGTATTATGCTTGGTTCTTTTGTTTGGAGAAAATCAATATTGATTTTACAGAAAGGACTGGCACTCTTTATTTGATGAAAAAAACTAGTGTTGTTCACATGTCACTGATCATTACAAGTGTTCTATACTGACTTACTGATAATAAACATAAAAATCTTTTTTCAAATACCCATTTCTCTCAAAGTGATAGAACTTGTTAAACCATTTGTATCTTAGCATGATTGAATTTATCACATCCTTTCTTGATAGCAGATTTTGAAAAGAAAAGAAATAGGGGCATTGGGACTTCCTCAGTGGTCTAGTGGTTAAGACTCTGCACTTCCAGTGCAGGGTTGTGGGTTCATTCCCTTATTGAGGAACTAAGATCCCACATACCATGCAGCAAAAAGTTAAAGAAAGGAAGAAATAGAGGCATCAAGCCCTAAAAGTAGGAAGCAAAGGAGATTCCATATTGAACAACAACAACAACAAAAATAGTCTAAGGTTATTCAGAACAAACTGCCTTCTTCATAATTTTACCTAAACACAGGCTTGGTTCCAGTTTCTTTCTAGTCGGTTTTTGCTCATTGTCAATAAACTCCTAGCTTAATGGCTTAAACATTAAAACTCAGTGTTAAAAAATACCCAGTCTGTTGTCATCTATAGATGTCTAGAACAAAAAGTTGTCAAGATCACATGCACAGGGTCATAGAACTATATTGAAGACAAGAACATCTCCCTGACCTAAACAAATTCAAAATAGCTATATACAAAATCAGCCTAACCTTGGGGAAAATCCCAAGTGGAGTAGCTATGACAGACTGTCCTGGGAGCAGTCCCCAGAGAGCACTGACTTACAGCTCGACGGAAAGGCCTGGTAACATGCCTTTGTCTGCACCTGCAACTGCCATTGGCAAGTAGCGAGAAATCAAGAAAGGGTCAGGCCACGGGGGGTTTTAATGTTTGTTTTATTTTGTTTTGGCTTTGTCTATTTGTTTTGATCTTGACATGCAAGAAAGCATTCAACTGGGAAAATCACATATGCCAATGTTTTAAATAAATGAGTATAATATCTTTTTACAGATTATAACCATATACTACTGTAGCTATTTTACTTTACATTACATTATAGGCATGTTATCAAGTACAGACATGGAGAGACTGCCAAGAAGTGGAACTCTTCTGCCAAAGATGGAGAACTAAATAAAATGAATTGATAGGTCTATTTTAGAAGCCATATGTGCTTCTGGAATTGCTACCATCCACTTAAAGGGGAAGGTTTGCCTCTGAGTGGATCAAAGGGATTCACCCAGCAGCTAGCAAAGCCTGTAACCAAAGGGGTCTGGTAATTCACTGAAGATATGGTTCAGTTTTCATACTCAAACAAGAATGTCATCTTACACACAAGTTCAAATTACTTTGTTCACTCTTGCAAGTTTCACCAAGGTCTTCAAAGCCCTGTTGGCATCTTCTCTTGATTGAGGCCACCGTAACACACCTAGACTTTCCTTCTCTCCCATTCTTTTAGTTTATCCATGGGACAGATATGAGCACAGTCATAGCACACTTTCTGTGGCTCGAGAAACTGCTCCTAGTGTTTTCCTTCCCTTTCTTTTTCCTGCTTTAAATGGCTATAATCATGAAACTTTCCTATGGTACAGATGAACCTATTTTCAAGGCATGAATAGATACCAGACATGGGGAATGGACTTGGGGGTGGGAGGTGGGGTGAACTGGGAGATTGAGATTAGTGTATGTTCACTGCCATGTGTGAAACAGATAGCTAGTGGGAACCTGCTATACAGAGCAGAGAGGTCAGCTTGGTGCTCTGTGGTGACCTAGATAGTTGGGATGAGGAATGGAGTGGGAGGGAAGTCCAAGAGGGAGGAAATATATGTATACATATAGCTGATTCACTTCGTTGTACAGCAGAAAATAATACAACATTGTAGAGCAACTATATTCCAATTTTAAAACAAAACAACAAAACCTTCCCTAGTAGACACATCTTCAGCTCTCACTTTATTTTGGGACATTCTGTGGTGTGCTGCAGAGTATTTTGATGATATTACTTGAAATGTTCATTAATATCCATCTTTTCATAATAATTAGACTCAATTGAAGGTCAAGAAGAGACAATAAATTTTCCAATATCTTCTTCCTTTAGCAGCTCCATGGATGCCCAGTGAAACAAACAGTTCACCCTCCTCAGGTGCAGGTTCAACACTTCCTGGTGAGCATTTAGAGGAGACTTAGGGTCAGGGAAGGTATTAGTCTGCTTTATTTGGGAAGAGGTGGAAAAGAACTGATACAAAGCCAGTCTCAGGTATTTACAAGTGCATCTTGATGGAAACGACAGTGAAGATGAAAATGACAATGAATGAAGGCAAAGTTCTCAGTCACTCAGAAAAGTTAGTCAGAGACCAAGTCATAGACTTGCCTCTATTTTATTTCAAGATGCATTTGGGGGCCAAATAAATCCGTTAAAATGCATTTTAAGCTTCAATTTTCCATTGTAAAATGGAATGATTTGTCGACATGGATTTGTCTACTAAAATGTTGCACAGGAATTTTTAATAACCTTATCAAATACATTAGAATGGGGAGACCTCTAATAACCTGGGACACTAGAGATAAACCTCTTCTCTCCATGACCCCAGCTTCAGACCTTTTCCTATAATCATTTTCTCCTGGAGATTCTTTAGCAGATATTATTTTACTGTATGTGCTGTATTGTTTCTCTTTTTTTCTTTAAATTCATAGGAAACTTCACTCCTTTGGTAACTACTAGATCCTAGGATACTAACCTTGCATAAATTGGTCCTTAATAAACTTTACATATGATATTAGTATTTTAGGAGCATTTGAGCCATTCAGATGAGCTCTTTTATAGCAGGTGAAGTCCAATCATCATTTTACACCTTTTGACCAGATGGAAATGGTCCTTAGGATTAGTTCAGATATTCCCTCTGTATCCCTAGGTGACATCTTCACCAGCACAACCAGAGCATCTTCAGAAGTTCCCACAACTGCCAATGTATCTACTAAAAATAATCACATTCACATCACTGGTGAGTCATTTACCATTTTTTTAGTTTTATTTGCTCTACAAATATTTACTGCATGCCTATCATCTGTCAGGCACTGTGACAGCTGTTGAGTATTGAAAACACTGGCTTCCTGAAGAGTATAATCTATTACAGATGATACATAGTAAATAAATAATCATGCAGTTAAATTTATTTGTGACAAATCCTATGATATAGTGCAAGATGTTGTCAGAGTCTAACAGAAAGACTGATTGTAATTGGGGAACTAGAAAGGATTCTCTGGGGATACATTTAAAATAAAATCTGGAGTGAGTAGGAATTAGCCAGGTGAAAAGTACTGAGAAATATTTCAACTTTATGAAAGTATAGTCTGATGGTTGGAACAAAGAGTATTCCTATAATTCAACTAATAGAAGTTTTTCAATGCTAAATATAATCCTTGTTTTTTATCATAAGAGGTCAAGGTTTTCAATAAAGTTAGGACCCTCCCAATGCAGACCTTGATTGTAAATTCAAGGCATAATCAACTCTTTAACTTCAGAAGGTATTCACTTACCTGGTGAACTCTACCTAGGGATTCAATTTATTTTATAGTGAAGTTCATGAAACATTCAGTCACTGGTGTATCATCCATCCTGCACACAGCATGGCAGTGGAGCTGCAAACTGACATCCTACCAACATCTTCAACTATTGGTGCCCTAAAGAACTACCTAGGACTTCCCTGGTGGCTCAGTGGTAAAGAATCCACCTGCCAATGCAGGAGACACAGGTTCCATTCCTAGTCCAATATCCCACATGCCACAGAGCAACACAGCCTGTGAACCACAATTATTTGAGCCTGTGCTCTAGAGCTGGAGAATCGCAACTACTGATTCCCCATGGTGGAATCACCCATGTGCTGCAGGTACTGCAGCCTGCAAGCCCTAGAGTCTGTGCTTCGCAGCAAGAGAAGCCACTACACACCACATCAAAGAGGAGCCCACGCTCTTTGCGACTAGAGAAAAAGCCTGTGCAGCAACAAACACCCAGCGCAGCCAAAATAAATCAATAAAATTATTTAAAACAGAAAAGAACTACATACTTGAGGAACTGGGGAAAATTGGAGCTCTGCTTTTCCACCAGGATATTGCTGAAGCCAATGGCCTCATTTTCTATATTTGGTTGGGAGAAAATTAGTAAGCATTGATAGAAGATCTATCTAAAACCTATGGTTCTTTCATTTCTCAGAAACTTTGGAGGTAAAATGTTGTAGTCCACCATATTGCCAGTGTAGAGTAAGTCTTGACTTCACTGAAACAACTGTGTGGAGTCCTAAGTTGATTTCCTGTGTAATTGTTTCTTTTGTGATCATGATACTTTAGTACTTTGAACAACTGTGAACTCTAGCCCCTGTGCATCAGTGAGCCACAGGGTTACTTAGTATAGGCCTGTGTGAGCTTCCAGAGTACCATCAGCATCTGCCTGACAGAACTAAAGTAGCACGAGCAACAGAAAGACCTCCAATCCCTGGATATGTGTTGTAAGAGGAAAAATCTTCAGCACTGGTGATCAGTGTTATGACAGAATCATATGGCTGCCGTCCAAACTATGTAAAATATAAAAAAGATTTGGTAACAAATATTTTAAATCTAGATTTTTTAGCTTGTGTGTGTTTTATTTTTTTGAGACTTCACTTAATGAAAAGCAGTGTAATAAATCTGAAGCAATCAAATAAATTTTAAAAGTCTACACACGGTTTATAATCTAGTTAAAATAATGAAAATATTCTTTTATTAATAATAATAAATAAAGCAAAAATGCACTTTTGCCCAAATGATTTCTGTAATCTGAAGAGCTAAAGATCTATCTATAATGTATAAGGAATTTCACTGTAGTGTTATTAGAAATAAGAAAGGCCTGAAAGCGATTTAACCAGCCAATGTCAAGGCCGATTAAATAAACTACAGTAGATCCACACACTGGGGAACCATCCAGTCATTTAATCAAATGAGGTAAACTTCTGTGCACTCCTGTGAAAAATATTCCAAGATTTTTTTTAAGAGAAAGAAGCCAAGAACAGACAGTATGTACAGTATACCCCCATTTGTAATCTGAAGGGATATATATATTCATGGTACCTATATTTGCTTATATTTGCACTAAAAGTTTCTGACAGGAATTAACTATTAAATAGTTAACGTAATTGACTATTAAAAGTTATAACCTCTAGTGTGGGTAGCTGGCATTTGAAGAAGTAAGGATACTTCCTTTTCGTTGTAGTTTATATTTCTGTAGTGTTTGAATTTTTAACATGAGCATAAAACATTTTTTAAAAGGAAAAAATTAAGTAACTATGCAATTATAAACATTCCCTTTTATTCTCTGCCAGGCAGAGCCAGACAATCTTATTTCCTAAAAGAGTTCATTTACTTAATTTTTATATTGTATTTATGTTGCCTCTGGCCTTCTCAGCTTTGTACGTTCAGACCTTTAGAATGTTATAATGCCTTTTACTTTTTCTTCCTCCTCCTAACACACTAATATTTCATAAAGCATTTTAATGACTCCTTAAAGAATAAGAATTTAAAGATAGACCAGTATTTCATACATAAAACTTTTACTTTACTGGAGTGAATTTGGAAAACAAATTTACAGATTATCAGTTTTATGTGTTCATTCTTTTTTTAATTTTTTATTTTATATCAGAGTATAGCCAGTTAACAATGTGACAGTTTCAGGTGGACTGCAAAGGGATTCAGCCATACATTCAGCCATACCACACAGGTGTCCACTCTCCCCCAAACTCCTCTTCTCTTATAAATCACATTTCATCGGCCACCCTGTGCCAGGAATTGTCCAGGGCCTTGAGAAAGTGAAAGAAAAGAAAAGATTAGGTCTGGAACATTCTAACAAGAAAGGCATTCATATAAGAAATGCAATTGTATAAATGCAAAATCGACATGAGAACGAGTCATAGAAATGATCCCAGAGCACGATTGTGATCAATGAACACCCCGTGGCCCTTGGAAATGCATGTTGCAGGTAAGCAAACTAATTCAATTCATCCTGCTTCCCAGTTGCCAAACTTTGGCATTAAAGTTCATCCCTCTTTATGTCCTTTTCAGGTATTGTGATCAGTAAGCCCAAAGATGGAATGTCCTGGCCTGTGATTGTGGCAGCTTTGCTCTTCCCCTGTCTCGTATTGTTTGGTCTTGGAGTGAGAAAATGGTGTCAATACCAAAAAGAAATGTGAGTACAGTAATGAGGCATGCAGGAGCAGTTACTTTTTTCAGCAGAAAATATTCACTCAACCCTTTAAATATCATTCCTAGATAGTAGTGTTTCTCTCCTATGTAACTGAGGAAATAAGGCTTAGAGAAGCTCAGAGAGGCCGCCCAGCTTCCCCAGTACCACACAGTTGGAATGAGATGCACAACCTCTGACTTGGTGCCTCTCTACCTGTTCAGGCTGGAGCACTCACTGGATGGAACAAGTCAGTAGGCATGAAATGAGAATGGAGGCTCACATCACCTCAAAACTGAAACTGATTTTTCTTTTTAATCTTCATTATTCTTTTCATTTTCATGCATCTCTGAACTGCCTGCGCCCAGGTGGGCCTAGATACTCAAGTGTGAAATTGAGTAAGAAAGGTAATTTTAAGAAATTTCCAGCTGCTTTTCAGCAAAAAGGGCTTTTACTGCCCTTATCCTTTCTCCCTATGGGCAAAAGAAAGCAGTCTTCTTGTCTTATTGAAATAGTTTCCAGAACTCTCCTCCCTCCACTGAGAAGTCTGAAATTGCGTGGAAGGTTAAGCCTCACTTTTCTGACTTGGCTGTTTTGGATCAGTCTGGTTCAGGCCATGCTTAGAGGAGATCTTCAGAATACACAAAGTTGATCCTCCACATATCTTACTACCGCTGTGTCAGATAATACTGACTGTGTGGCCTGCCTTCTACTTAGTGTATCCTTGAAGACTCTATAGCCATGTGCAGGGGATGTTTCATGGTGAGTAAAACACCAAACCACGAGTCAGAAATTCTGGACTTCTGTCCAAGTACTACACTTTGGCCACCATGTAACCTTAAGAAATTCCTAATTCCCCAGAAAAAAAAAAACAGAATTGCAGATTTCTTAGAATGCTATCCACCTTTTGATATATATTGTCACCACTAAAGCACCAGAAAACCAGGTAATAGGTGTTGGGGATTTTTATATTAAAATGAGAAAACGGGAATCTGAAAATCTGAATTGATTTTTTTTGTTGTTGTTCTATATTCAAATGTCTGTATTATATAGAGATGAAAAACAATCCCCCTCTGTTTTTCTCAGTGTCTCTCCTTCTCTCTCCCTCTAAGGAGAAATTAAGGTACTGTGGATTGATAGACAAGGGGTAGAGGTTTTTGAGTCTGCCCACAAATATGCCTCTATTTCCTGATAGCAAGAGAGCTGGAGCATTTGTACAGCTAAATCCCACACTCACCTTATACACGTCAGACAAAGAGATGAATTTTGCAAACATAGACCAGTACTTACTTTATACAGAGATGACTCTAAGAGTGTTCAATGATACAAACAGAAAGGATGCGGGTGCCATCCATCAACTCAGGGACTCAGGCAATTTCACTTCCCACCCCCAACCTTCCCGCTGGTTCACACACAATGAGTGTGTGCTGAGGGCTGGGGGTCAGGTTAGCAAAGGGACTCTTAGAAAAACTGCCATCTTTGGTCCCAGAATTTGAAAGTTTTTTCTCTGGAGGAATGCTTTAGCCCACATAAGAGAAACACTTCTTCAGTTAGGAGGCAGTTGCCATGGAGAGTGTAAGTTCTGTTTAAAAGGCTTGACTTGCTGGTCTGCTCCTCTTACGCAAGTTGCTTAAAACCTCTGAGCCTCAGTTTTATCCGTGGAATGGTGGCAATAATATTAAATTCCTAAATGCAAATTATATAACTCTATGATAAAAATGGTTTACAAATTATAAAATATCACAAAAATATTAATTAATGATACTAACAGGACTAGCAAGCAGGTTATGCCAGGGCAAAAAACTGAGAGAGCCAGGGAAACATGCCTCTTTCACTTTCTCTGTTTCCTTCTAAAAAATATATTATGCATACATACATCACCCCTGACATTCTTAGCCTTGAATGAGGATGTTTTGTTCCCAGCATGGAAAGACCTCCGCCTTTCAAGCCACCTCCACCTCCCATCAAGTACACTTGCATTCAGGAGTCCATTGGAAGTGATCTGCCTTGTCATGAGCTGGAGACACTCTAGTCCTCTGAGGCTTTGACACACAACAAAATTCTGCTAGAATCCTGTCTGAAAAGTAGATATCGTGATTTATTAATATAATCGCCCTCTAGCCAAGCCTCTTCTGCAACTGAAACGGATATCAGAAGTGTATGACCTGTTTTCCCAAAAGCTCACCCTCTTTCGTCTGCATATGCCGGAAATTTAAACAAGACTGAGAGGTGATGTGAAGCGTTCACCCAGTGCAGTCTACAAGGATTTTCTTGCTTATGTAAGAAGTGTAAATTAGGCTGCTGAATAAAAAAAAAAAAAAAATGCTTGCAGTGTTTTATTTTTCACTTTTAATTCCTGAGGTGATGACAAGGGTTTTAAACTTATGTCCATACCAGATCTGCTCTTTGGGGCATCTGCCAACATTCTAAACTATTAGCCAAAATTATGTTCATCTCTGAGGGAGGGCTTCCCAGGTGACTCAGAGATAAAGAATCCGCCTGCCAATGCAGGAGACACAGGAGACATGGGTTCAGTCCTTGGGTCAAGAAGTACCCTGGAGAAGAGAATGGTAACCAACTCCAGTATTCTTGCTTGGAAAATCCAGATGATGCACAGAGGAGCCTGGCAGGTCACATGGGGTCACAAAGAGTCAGAGATGACTGAGCAACTAAGCACCTGGGCTGTATTGCATTCCCCAGGAAAGTTATAAGATGAAAATGTGAAAGCTTCAATGAGCGTTCCATATAATGGGAAAGTACAATTAGTCTTTGTACTGAAATCCAGTTGTTTATTTTCACTGGAGGAAAACAGAATACCTTGCATAAGCACCCCAGTTGCAATCTTCCTTCCCTCTTCCTCCCATCATGCTCAGCCCAGGCTCCTGCCTATAGCATGAGGAAAGAGCATAGGGATAACAAGCCAACCACCAGACATCTGGTAGCTAAGACAGTCGGGGTATAAAATTTAAGGAGCTATTCACACTCAGAGTCATAGACTTGCACTATCTTGTGAGTGAGTACCAGTCGCAGGCCTGGTATAAACAAGAAGATAATTGCAGAAATGACTAGAGTATGCCTTCTAAGGTTAGGTCATAAAATACTTTGTAGCTTCTGCCTTGATCTCTCCTTGATCACTTGCTCTGGAAGAAGCCAGTTGCCATGCTCTGAGGACACTCAAGCAGCCCTACCAAGAGGACCACCTGTCAAGGAACGTAGACCTCCTGCAGCAAGTAGCAGGCAGCCAGACTTGATTAAGCGAGGTCGTTAAGCCCATCCTCCAGCCCCCACTCAAGTCTTTAGGTAATTGCAACCTCACTTGATGTTTTGGTGGGGATTTCATGAGAGTCAGAGCTACCCAATTAAACCTCATATGAATTTCTGACCTGCATAAACTGTGAGATAATAAATATTTATTGTTTAATAAGTTTGGGTTCCCAGGTAGCTCAGTGGTAAAGAATCTGCCTGCCAAGCAGGAGACCCAGGTTCAATCCCTAGGTTGGGAAGATCCCCTGGAGGAGGAAATGGCAACTCACTCCAGTATTCTTGCCTGGGAAATCCCATGGACAGAGGAGCCTAGCGGGCTACAGTCTATGGGGTCGCAAAAGAGTCAGATACAACTTATCAACTAAACAACAACATAATGTATTACAGAATAATAGATAACTAATACAGTCCAATAAATGGAGAAATAAACTAAAGTTTGCCTGCCTTAATTACCCTCAATTTCTCATTAGTTCTCAAGAAAGAAGACTAACTTCATATATACATATATGACTATTGCTTCATTAGTAGTTATTTTTAATACAACTGAATCACCAGTGATTTGTGTAAAAGTCACTATGGCTTTATTTTTACTATTCAATCAGGAGACATGAATACAAGTAGTAGAAGTATTGGAGTAAAAAGTGGCAGAGCTGGAGGATGTTTAGATCATTTTGGTAAAGGGATAGACAGTTGTACAGTACAACATAAGTCATGTAATTTTCAGCCTATCATATAACAAGTGTCTTATGCTGTTTTTGTCTTAGCCATCTCTTTGAAATATTCTCTTCTGGTTTTATTATAAATAAGTTCTGGTCAACATTTGTAAATTCATCTCCAACTTGAATAGAGTGAACAGTTGCTTATTCATGGAGGGATAGTCAGTCTGTGATTTAGAGGAATTTTTCTGCAAAACAGAAGGACTCTAGATGCTTTTCAGGCAGTGTTATGATCTTGACCTCCCTCGTTTGACTAAAGTGACACTTTCACCTGCACCTTAAAATTTTTAAGTTCAGAGAGCCTGTTTCAAACCAGCAACTCCTCTCTCTACAAGTGGATTTAGTTCTGTCTCACTGGAGAAGTAGCAACTTTGCACCCTAATCCCTAAGATTTCTGAATGCCTTCATTATTGACTTAGTTTTCACTAGGAAGAAGCCATATATAAGCCTTTTAATCATGCATTCCTAAAGCATGGTGTGTTAGATAACAGTGTTGCTCAGCAATATTCATTTCTTTACTCACCTGCATCATGAGCACATCTCGACCTAGGCCTTGGCCATACGACTTGCTTTGGACAATGGAACATCATGGACCTGACTAACCCAAGACTTGATAGGTGCTTGTGTGTGGTTGGACTCACTCTCTTGTTCTCTGCCAGAATTATAGAAAGAACATTTTCAAGGTAGGTTGTTAGCTCCAAGAAGATGAAAGATTCACAGATTAGAGCAGAAACACTCAAACCAGGCCCAGTTGAGATCAACCAATCTCCAACCTAACTCAAATGTGCATTATTAAAGAGTGTGATGGTTACACATCATTATTATAGCAAAAATCAATCTATACACATAAGTCCAAAGGTAGGCATATTTTAGCTCTTACTCAAGTACTGGAGTGAGAGATAAAGTCAAACTTAATTCAATCAAAATAATCATTTTCCTTGATTCAGCATAAGTTTTGTTTTGGCTAATGAACATATGGTTGGCTTGACCAAGCTAACTTTGCAGTGTAGATCTTTAAAATCATAAAATATATGATCATGTTGGGCATTAGAGGTCATACTATAAATAAAGAGTTACAGAGTATGTGAAATCGACTTCCGAAGGTCACATAATTAAAAGTGATAGAGCCAAAATGATGAGCCAGCTCTCTGAATTCCAGTCCAGAATGTGATCAGTCTCCATTATATCATGATATTTAATTTCTTTGGTATCTCCTTTTATTATAGACAAGAGCTATTTTCTGTGCCCTTAAGTAAATATTGATTTTTTTCTAACGCCCAGGTAGTATATTCTGAAAATTGTTGACACAAAAAAAAAAGAAAGTAGAAATAATTGGCCCCTGGGGTAAGATGGCCAGGAAAGTGTGCAAAAAAAAAAAGAAAAAGAAATGACTATGAAATGAAAAGAGAAAAGGAAGTAATCAAGATCAGAAGTTGGAAAGAAGTTTAAAGAAACTAACCAAGGCTGGAGATCATAGAAAGGACCTTGTTTCAGAGCCTCTGAGCAGGGGGAGAGGTTCTTAAAGGCAGCCCTCTCAGCACTCTGATTTAGGAGAATGATTTGGGCTTGAACTTGAAGGTTGAATCTACAGAAACACAGAAACTTTGTTCTTTGAGAGTTGGCAGACATAGCCTGAGTTTTCGATGACAGCAACTATGGCTGTGTCCACCAGCTGAAGCTTGAGTGTCCAGCAGACACATCTGAAACAGTGAGTAGAAGTTACCATGGTGGGAGAAAAAGACATTAACTGGCAGAAATGAGCTGAGGTTCCAGTCAAAAACACACGGGAAAATGATGGGAACAGAACACTTTATTTCTCAACTTATTTTTTCTGGATTCTCTGTTTGCTAACAAGGCTGAATGCTACAGCCAGGAAGATCCAACTAGACAGCAAAAGAACATGACTTTAGGTCAGGACCGGGGAACACTTTTGAAATTACTCTTAATCCCTGTCTAGTGCTTCTCTGATGGGTCTAGGCATTCAGTTCAGTTCAGTTCAGTTCAGTCGCTCAGTCGTGTCCGACTCTCTGCAACCCCATGAATCACAGCACGCCAGGCCTCCCTGTCCATCACCAACTCCCGGAGTTCACTCAAACTCATGTCCATAGAGTCGGTGATGCCATCCAGCCATCTCATTCTCTGTCGTCCCCTTCTTCTCCCGCCCCCAACCTTTCCCAGCATCAGAGTCTTTTCCAGTGAGTCAACTCGTCGCATGAGGTGGCCAAAGTATTGCAGTTTCAGCTTCAGCATCAGTCCTTCCAATGAACACCCAGGATTGATCTCCTTTAGAATGGACTGGTTTGATCTCCTTGCAGTCCAAGGGACTCTCAAGAGTCTTCAGCACCACAATTCAAAAGCATCAATTCTTCAGCAATCAGCTTTCTTCACAGTCCAACTCTCACATCCATACATGCATTGGCTGGGTGCAAATTAACTAAGGAATGAGAACAATAGAATCTAAGTTTTTCTCCCCAACCGCATCTTTATACTCTCCTAACCTGAATTAGCAAACTGACAAAGAATGTAACCAAAGTTGTTGTCGTTCAGTTGCTCAGTCGTGTCTGACTCCCTGTGATCCCATGGAAGCCTGGCATGCTGCACTCCATGGGGTTGCCAAGAGTCAGACACGACTGAGCGACTGAACAACAACAACCTCGGGTACATTCTTCGTTGGTTTGCTCACTCAGATCCCTCATGTTAGCTCAGAGGCTCTGTGGGATTGTGATTATAAGGAGCAACACTGAGGGAAATAAAGGGGAAGAGTAACAAACCCAAGATGACGACATAAAGCAGAGAACACAGGTCGGGCCTCATCTAGCTACCATTGGTAAATACCCGGAATGTGTCTGCCCAGAGTTCTGTCAGACGACTCCCATTTACTGTCCAAAAAAGTCATACCACCAAACGAAACTGATCATAGCCTTAAAGCCATTCACCTATCACCAGAAAATACTCAGAAGCACTGGGAAGGCAGAGTGAAGTGGACGGAACAACAGTCATACGAGTTGTGAAAGAAAATTTGATGGTGGACCTGTGAACAGTGGAAAGAGTTAACATCTCTTAGGCATGTGAAACTACATGAAACCAGTGGATTCTTGTTATAATACATTGGGCAAAACCCATGGAAGGCACATCAAGAGTGAAACTTAGGGTTATAATTATGTGTCTATATAGGTTCATTGATTCTAACAAATACACTGCTCTGATGTAGGACGTTGATAATGGGGGAGACTGATAGTGAGGGGCAGGGGGAAGATGAGACGTCTGTATTTTTCACTCAAATTTTGCTGTGAACTTAAAAGTTCTCTAAAAAATAAAATCTATTTTTAAAAAAAGTCAATTTCTCAGTTCTGTACTTTCTCTCTTGAAGACATAAATATATGTTAATACTGAATAGGAAGAGAAATTAGAATTTGAGAGTTTTATCTATGGTAGAACCATTTTTGTACCACTAGTTTGGGATCAGCATAATTCCACTCTTATAAGCCGTTGGGTTAAATTGAGTTTTTCTTATACATAAAGCTGTTGCACTGATTCAAAATAACATACTTTGATGCCTAACAGATCTGAACATCACATAACTATAAACAGGACATTATTTCTGTGACCAGTTAATGGAAAAGTGTGACAAGCACCACTCTTGAGTAACTCCTTTGGATGGCCAGTTTAGGGTCTGGAGATTTCACACGGAAGTAACTGATATAAAAAATTCCTTAAGAACCACTCCAGTGGTTCAGTGAGTGTAGAGTTTAGTGGGAGAAACAGATTCTAAACAAATAAATACAGTGTAGTGTGATAAGTCTGAAAATAAAAGTATACACAAAGAAGAGAAAAGAATAAAGAAGAGAGTATTATTTCAGGGACAGAGTGTGAAACATATATTTTAAAGGCTCCAGGGAGGAGAGTGTTGACAGAGCAAAGGCACTTCAGTAGAGACCTTGACATCTGAGACCTAGTGATGGGACTTAAAACTTTACCTAAGGATTATACCAGGAATGCAAGGAGGGCTCACTAATAGAAAATCTCTTAATTTTCCATATAAATAAGGCTTAGGAGGAAAGATGTAGGATTAACTTCCATGGATACTTTAAAAGTCTTTGGCAAAATTCAACAACTATTTCTAATAAAAACTCTTGAGAAAATGAGATATTTTCCTAACTCCATATATACATAATATATCTGGGCATATCTATATCTATCCATTTATATATAGCTATATCTATATTTATATAATATAAAATTTATATACATTTATATAATATAAAATTTATATAAATATAGATATAGCTATATATAAATGGATAGATATAGATATGCCCAGATATATTATGTATATATGGAGTTAGGAAATACATATATAGACTACTGTTATAATGTATATAATGTATAATGTTACTATATAGTTAAATATAGTAATAATACAGTAATAGTATATATTACTATACAGTTAAATATATACACACATATACTATAGATTATATACTAATATATATAGTTATAGTATAAATTATTATATAGTTAAATATATATATATACATAGACTAAAGTATATAGGGCTTCCCTGGTGGCTCAGACAGTAAAGCGTCTGTCTGCAATGCTGGAGACCTGGGTTTGATCCCTGGGTCAGGAAGATCCCCTGGAGAAGGCAATGGCAAGCCACTCCAGTGCTCTTGCCTGGAAAATCCCACCGACAGAGGAGCCTGGTGGGCTGCAATCCATGGGGTCGCAAAGAGTCGGACACAACTGAGCGACTTCACTTGCTTTCTATAGTATATATACATATACATATGTCCTATATCACTGTTATACACATACTACTGTAACCATGCTTGTGTATGAATATATATGTATATTTCCAGATTCAATGAGAAGAAAATGGATAAATTTGACTACTTAAAGAAAAGCAATTTTCAGAGAATAAAGGGGAGTGAAAAGGCAAATGATAAACTGAGTGAAAATATCCACAACATATATCACAAATAAAAAATGATAAAGAATTTTCAAAATGATAAAGAACTTACAAATAGTGAGGGTAATAAAGCTGAAAAATTCTGTGGGAAAAAAATGTGTCAAACATATGACACCAATCATTCACAAAAAAGATGTGAAAATAACACTTGAACCCTTGAAAAAAGTTCAAATTCATTCATATTAAAAGAAATGCAAATTAAAACTTCATTGAGACGTTATTTCTTCCCATTCACTTGTCAGGAATTTGAGAAGTTTGGCAACACGCTCTGTTGTCAAGGCAGTGGGAAACAGGCACTCTCCCGTGTTGCTAAAGGGAATGCAAAATGGAACAACTACCGTGGCGGGGAATTGACAATATCAAGCCAAGCTACATATTCATTCATCTTAGACTTAGCAGTTTCTCTGTTTAAGAACTTATCCTGAAGCTCGACTTCCAACAATATCAAACTATATATACGCAAGATTATTCTTGGCAGCATTATTTGTCATTGCCAAGTACTAAAAACTATCTAAATATCCAAACAGGAGATTCATATGATAAACAATAGTAAATACAAAAAAAAAAATGGAAACTGTACAGCTGTAAAGTCAAGAAAGAAAATCTCTATTGACTAATATGAAGTGATTTCCAGGAGACATCATTAAGGGAAAAAAGCAAAGAGTATATAATATGCTACCTTTGTGTAATAAAAAAGGAAAAATAAGGGGGGAATGTGCCTACATAAATATTTATATATACAATTTGTATATTAATATTATGATATCCAACTGGCCCTATTGGTGGTGGTAATTTTGATGTTGCTTGTGTTGTAAGTAGCTATGCTTGCCTGTCTTTCCCACATTTGTCTTCTGAATGAACCAAGAAGCAAAGGTATTCTAGTGGCACATCTGACACTCAGATCTTGTTCACTATAATTTCATGCTGAAAGGAATCAGAACTTTCAGAGACATGTTTGCTTAAGGGCAAAATAGATGTAATGTATGATTGGAATGTCTTATGTCAGAAAATAACACATTCCAAAAAAATGTTGGAGGGTATGTTAGAAGGATGCAGGAGTCAGCTTGAAGTTTCCTACTTGTTCAATCTAGGACAATTTGAATGCCAATATAATTTGTATACTAATGAATTATAAGCCATTGAAAAAAGTAAGAATTCATAAATCCTTACCGCACATACATAGGAAGAGAGAGACCTAGAGAGACAGGAGGAAGGGAGGGAGGGAGGAAGGAAGGGGAAACAGAGAGCTTTTGCCTACAGTAGAATGCTGAGAAGTGATTGGTAAATACAGATTGCTGGAGTTGGAAAGTCATTATTTTGTAATCATTATAGTAAAGATCAAATCAGGCTAGACTCATTGACAAATACTAAATAAGGAGGACATTTTCGTGACAGTCAAGGTATTTGCATAGTCTCAAAATGATCTCCCTGAAGTATGCTTATTAGTTACAAGAGAGGAAAAAGAAATAGTAATTATGTAGTGGAGAAATTAAACAATTTGACCAGTGATCAAAATTAACTTCAGTGAGGGACAGATGGACATCGGCTTCAGATTTCATACCCTTGGGGGGACACACTATTCTTTTTGCAGCACAAGGCAAAGAATGAATAAGCTGAATCCAGTAACAAAGCAACATCAGATAGACACAAAACGAGAAATGTCTAAAGGCCAAAAAAGGGACTTTAAAAATATCCCAGAATAAAGGATAAAACCCATGGCAATTTATTGCCGCCAGGTGGCGCTAGTGTTCAAGAACCCACCTGCCAATGCAGGAAACGTAAGAGACCTAGGATAAAGTTTCCCTGGAGAAGGGAATGGAAACCCATTCCAGTATTCTTGCCTGGAGAATCCCATGGACAGAGGAGCCTGGTGGGCTACAGTCCATAGGATCGCAAAGAGTTGGACACGACTGAGCGACTGAGCATGTACACACAACTTTAGCCTGGATCCTTTTCTGTAGGGGTTAGAGCTATAAAGGAAATATGGCAAATCAGAGCTGACATTTGCCAGATCAGCTGACAAAATTGGAATATGGGCAGAAGACTAGATGAAAGTATCAATAACTCTACTCTGGTTATGTAAGAAAATATTCCTATTCTCAGGAAATACACACTGAAGTATGTAGGGTAAACTGCCATAAAGTATATACAACTTACTCCCAAGTGGGTGCGTGCATATGTATGCATATATCCATAGATACATGCATGCATATGTACATATACATGCAGAGAGAGAGAAAAGCAGATGATAAAAATGCTAACAATAGATGAATCAAGGTAAAGGGGATATGGTTTTTTTTTTTTTACTCTTTTTAATTTTGCAAACATTTTTGAAGTTTGAATACATTTCCAAATATAAAGTTTTAACAAAAAAGTGCTTAAGTAAGACCCTAATAAATAATCAGACATGACTGAAGTGATTTAGCACACATAAATAATGCTTCAGTTCAGTTCAGTTCAGTTCAGTCGCTCAGTCGTGTCTGACTCTCCGCGACCCCATGAATCACAGCACGCCAGGCCTCCCTGTCCATCACCAACTTCCGGAGTTCACTCAAACTCATGTCCACAGAGTCGGTGATGCCATCCATTAATTTGACTCAAAACCAGCCTATTTTTTCAAACATGGCAACCCTTAGACAGTACGATGAGATGCAAATACCTGTTTATTTGAGGGAGTTTTCTTTCTGTATTCCTAAGTGTTACTTAATCTCAAAGTTCAGGCAAATATCAATGAGGATTCATCCTGCAAATTCAGTGTTTTTGTTGCATTTCTGGGCTTGCTTGCTCTGCCTTAGGTACTGGCTGGGACCCACCAAAATGTCAATCAATTTTTCTTTCTTAAGGAAATGAATAGAATTCTTTGATTTCCCTAGAACTCCAGGGCAAACTTTTCCTCTCACCTAAACCACTTTATATCAAAGGAGACTAAGCTATCTCTCCCAAATTCACCTTGAAGAATTCAACTGAAGAGAGAAACTTTGGTTCCTACCCAAATCCTTGAGCAGTGTTTTCTGTTGACACCTCAGCAGAAATCGTGGGAACAGATCAAAGTCAAAGCAGTCCCTGTGGCAAGATGCTGCACACAAGGCAGTGAGGGATGATGCAGGCTCAGGTTCAGCCTTCCTACTGGAGGCTCCCCAAGCAGAAGACCCAGCAGTCACTTCCCCTTCTTCTACTACAGAGCTTTATTCATGTCCCCAGATTTTTAGTAAACAGCTGAACCATTGTATGTTCAGTCAATAAATACTTCATTTAAAGATACTCTATCTCACCAAGAGCAAACTTTCTAGTCTGTTGTCCTGCTTTGGTGGCACGTTCAAATCGAAACTCACAGTTAAGGAAATGCAGGCCATGAACTCCTCTGTTAGACTGGAATGTCCTCAGGAGTGTGAGGTTACTTTGCACAGCTCAGCACCCCCAGAGCGAGGGCAAGGTCTGGGACAAGTTAGTGCTCAACTACATATGGTATGAGTAAGTGACAGGAGGTGGCAAATGAGCGAATAGGAGAAAGAAAAATTAACTAAGCTACAACAAGTGACAGTCTCTCACTCAATCTGCTGGGCTGAGATTTATGGGGTTTTTTGACTCCATGTCTCACACCACGCACTTGAAAAATACGTTCTTCAAAACAATACATTCTTATTGTCAGGTTACAGGAGACCAGAGCCTCAATCTGGATAGTTTGGCTGATGCTTTAGATTGAACAGGTTTCTGGGTCAGTTTTAAAGTTTCTCTTTGGTGTAATCAGTCGGAATATCCACAGGTGCAGAGAAAAGCCAGATCCAGGGAACCAGTGAAAACTAAAACAAGTATACAGACACCAAAATAAGTATACCGGGGGCGGGGAGAGGCATGGATGAGGAGACGTTTGTCAAAGGGCACAAACTTCCAGGTACAAGAGGTGAAAGTTCTAGAGACTCAGGGTGACTATGCAGTGCCTGCTAAGTCACTTCAGTCATGTCCGAGGGCACACCAGTCCTACCACAATGGAGGTACTAGAAACACCAGAGATAATTCCCATCCTGGCCATTCATACTCCCCATGCTGAGAACTTCACTAAGTGTTTTCTAGGACTGGCTTCCTGAGGTCAGAGCATTTCATCCTGGGTGCTGAATATGGAGAAGGAGTAGAGAAAATTTTGAGTTTTGGCCTTGAGCAGAGGCTAGCATGTATAACCAATATAAGGGCTTTATTATAAAACCATTCCCCAAATCACAACTCAAGTTTATGCTGGGAGCAGCATGATTTTAGAACATTGGTTTCATATTTCCAGAAAAGATGCTCCAGTAGTCTCAGGTCCAGCAAAAGAAGACAAAGATTTGAGTAAAACAGTGTAATAAAGAGGGTAGGGATGAATGGCTTCAATGTGTAAAGATACAGCTTTATATTCAGAGAAGGGAAAAAAACAGAATATGGTTGGAAGGAGCATAAAGCTCACGTCGTTCAATCTTCCATCAAAGCTTTCACCACCTTCTGTCTTACTGTTAACAAACTTGGTTTGGATACTTCCAGTCTTAGGGACTCATTTCCTCCCTACTTCATTATTATGCCTAACTCTGACTTCTAGAACATTCTTATTTATACTTGGCTGAAACAGAAAGGGATTTCCCAGGTGGTGCTAGTGGTAAATAAGTCCCCTGCCAATGCAGGAGACCTAGAAGCTTGGATTCAATCCCTGGGTCGGGAAGATCCCCTGGAGGAGGGCACCTGGCAACCCACTCCAGTAGTCTTGCCTGGAAAATCCCATGGACAGAGGAGTCTGGTGGGCTACAATCCAAGGGTCACAAAGAGTTGGACACGAATGAAGTGACTTAGCACGCACACACAAAACAGAAAAACGTGCTAGGTAAATTTTACTTTCTCTATTTTTGCTACTAAAAGGAAGAAGCTGCTGTGGGTACAGTTTAGGACGGGTGCATCAATACGTGGCTGAGGTAGGAAGTTAGCTGCAGAGATTTCCACAGATCACAATTCTCTGAAACCAAATCTGCAAAAAGCCAAGAAACATACTAACAGTTTTGATTATAACCTAATATTGAGAGAGTGGATAAGGGGAAAATACTAACGATTCATTATTTTATTTACTTTGTTTTTTAAAAAAAAAGTTTATATGTGTTGAAGTTGTTTTTGTAAACTTACTATTTTAATAATAAAATTGGGAGGGAATGATAATATCTGCTGTCAGTTAACATATTGTTTACCACTCAGGTGATGTGGCAATGTGGTATTTCCAAATGATGTCAGCAAATCAAAATGTGGAATCAGGTCATTATTTGCTAAATGAATAACAAATGTACTGAGGTCATACTAATTGTGATGGAAGGTCAAGTGATGATGAAGATACACACTAGCGTACACACACATTCTAACAACTGATGTCACTTGCATAATTCCAAGAACATTGGGGTGGGGTAAGTATAGATAGCAATGGCAAGCCACTCCAGTACTCTTGCCTAGAAAACCCCATGGACGGAGGAGCCTGGTAGGCTGCAGTCCATGGGGTCGATACGAGTCAGACATGACTGAGCAACTTCACTTTTCACTTTCACACATTGGAGAAGGAAATGGCAACCCACTCCAGTGTTCTTGCCTGGAGAATCCCAGGGACAGGGGAGCCTGGTGGGCTGCCGTCTATGGGGTCACACAGAGTCGGACACGACTGAAGTGACTTAGCAGCAGCAGCAAGTATAGATAGCAGTTGGTTTTCCTAACAGTTAAACTGAAATATTTTTCTCTAATCCCTTAAACTTATACACAACATGGGTAAGAACTGCCGTTCTACCTATCCTAACTTTTTTTTTAAGAAACTGATTGATATGCCAAAGTGTTGATCTAAAGCATGTGAGACATAAAAATCCCCTGGGGAACTTTTTTTAAAGACAGAAAAAAAGATGCCACCCCCAGGGGATCTGATTCAGTAGGGTTGGAGTGTGAACCAGGAGTCTGTATTTACATAAGTTCCCAGCTGTTCTATTGGTGCTGGTGATGTGGAGACATTTTTTTTTAGGGTAACTGAAAGGGAACTTACTATACGCATGAAGTGTACCTTTACCACCAGAAGGTGGCTCCATAACATATTAAATCAGGCACTTTATACCTAACTAGGCTGCAGTCCATGAGGTCGCTGGGAGTCGGACAGGACTGAGCGACCTCACTTCCACTTTTCCCTTTCATGCACTGGAGAAGGAAATGGCAACCCACTTCAGTGTTCTTGCCTGGAGAATCCCAGGGACGGAGGAGCCTGGTGGGTTGCCGTCTATGGGGTCGCACAGAGTCGGACAGGACTGAAGCAACTTAGCATCAGCAGCAGTAGCTAACAAAAAAGCGTTGACTTGGCTAAGCAAAAACAAGCTAACTAACTGGAAAAAATAAAGATGTGGAGCTTCCTTCAGTTACTTTTTTTTTTTTTTTTTTTTTTTAGTGAAAGGGGTGGGTGGGAAGGGAGAATGGAAGAGGCTGCAGGAAAATGGTGGGCTAGAAGGAAAAAATGGACATTAAACTAATTTTACAATCATCATTTGTAATTTAGCCTCTCTCAAAAGTATTGTAGCAAACATGTGTTGTTAAAGGAAATCTTTAAATATACCAGAAACACTTGATGTCTAATAAATAAAAAAAGGCAGAGATGCAGACTTCCCTGGTGGCATAGTGGTAAAGAATCTGCCAACTAATGCAGGAGACACGGGTTCGAATCCTGATCCTGGAAGATCCCACATGTCACGAAGCAACTAAACCCATGTTGTGCCACAACTGTTGAGCCCACACGACCTAGAGCCTGTGCTCCGCAACAGGAGAAGCCATGGCAGGGAGAAGCCCATGCACTGCACTAGAGAGTCACCCTCACTCCTACAACTAGAGAATTAGAGAAGGCTCACGCAGCAGTAAAGACTCAGCACAGCCTAAATAAATAAATAAGTAAAATTATCTTTAAAAAAAAAACAGAGAGGCTCAGAGGCTCTTCCCGATCACCAAGCTTTCACATCTGGAGGAAAAATCTCAGGGCTGGTACTGCTATATACACTCATTCTTGTCTTGTTACAGAATCCTGGCTGTTGACCACAAATACCAGGTAGGCACAAGGTGGAGCCACATATGGACAATTCCTGTTTAAGCTCCTTACTCAGGTTCTTAAAGACACTCACCTGGGTATGATCAGGGTCTGGGTCACAACCACGAGGTCTCTGGCTCTAGCCCGAATCAACACAATGAATGACCCCCAACTCCTGACTCATTCCTCATGTCAGGAATGTCTGAGGTGTATTATACATGTTCACAAGGCAGTGTGCCTGGTGACATCTCTTTCCACGGAGGCTCCTGAATGTCCCGAGCTGCTACAATGATGTCATTCTTCCTGATGGTAATTGTTGCTGCTGTCATCATGTCCCCAGCACTGCCCATACTGGGGACATTTCTTCATTCTATTCTGATCCTTATCACACTGTTTTGGGAGCCTGTATTGGGGAAATGAGGCTGAGAATGACTAGAGATAAACTGCTGATATGAGGCACAACGCAAAGCAGGCTCACACTCCGTTTCATCTTCATTTATCTGGCTCATCATTTCAATTCCCCACCCTCACCACATCCTCCAACCAGGAAAAAAAGTCATGCATGAGGCATCACTGTGAACTCAAAGCATCGTACAAACTCTCAGCTCCAGACCATGTCCCTGGAACAAACACATGCCTGGTCGTAATGCTCTTCGAGCCGTCCCTTTCCCATTAAGCACACAGCCTGGGAGAGAAGGTAGCACAGGCTCTTGGATGTGGGGGCCGGAGACAGCCCCAGGCTCAGCATCATTAAGTTGATGTGTTTCCTCTGAAGCTCTTAGGGTGCCTTCAGTCAAGCAAAACCCAGGCCATCTTGCCCTGCCAACCGGACATATCCAAATGACAAGCTGTTTGCTCTGGGACCATCAGTGTTCACTTTTGAAATCATTCCAAAGAAAATGAACCGTCTTTAACATTTCCAAAATATAATGTAGCCTCCAAGACAGGACAAAGCCTGCAGTCACCTCTTCAGGAATTCAGTAGGGTCCTTAATCAAGCAATGGAGAAAAAAAATTCCAGAAAAGAAAATAAAAGTTGTAGACATATTTGCAGAAATAGGTTTGATTAACTGATGAACATTTTGATGAGAATTTCAAGTGATGAAAATAATCCCAGAGGAAGTCAGGCTGTCTACTGTGGCCCTTGAGTTAAAAGTCCTTGGAGATAAGAAGTGAGAACCAAGAAGCAAACACCATAGTTTCAAAGGCTGTGCATTTAGTCTCTGTGCGCCAGAGTTTCTGCATGCTTTCTCACTTTTTTCCTACTTAGATAACTGATTTCAATAACTTACCCGAATGACTGTATTTCTCTAACAATTCTTCATTATGCTGGCGTTATCTTCTATACACAGTATGGATCATTTCTCTCCCCTTCTCAAAAATTTGCAATGGCCCCTTTTATCTGTGAAAAGGGAAGTCTGAACTCTTTAACATACTGTGGTCTTCAACATCCTTTACCAGGTTTGCAATAATAACAGGTAACATATAACGAGACAGAGAAGGCAATGGCAAGCCACTCCAGTACTCTTGCCTAGAAAATCCCATGGACAGAGGAGCCTGGTAGGCTGCAGTCCATGGTCGCTACGAGTCAGACATGACCGAGTGACTTCACTTTCACTTTTCACTTTCACACATTGGAGAAGGAAATGGCAACCCACTCCAGTGTTCTTGCCTGGAGAATCCCAGGGACGGGGGAGCCTGGTGGGCTTCCGTCTATGGGGTCACACAGAGTCGGACACGACTGAAGTGACTTAGCAGCAGCAGCAGCAACATATAACGAGAAGCCATTGGCACAATGATCAGGAGACTGGGGTCACAGTTCTGCCATTAGCTATGAGCTCTAGGGCAGAGTTATGTAGCCTCTAAGCTTCAATGTCCTTTGTCAAATGGGGCTAGGAAGAGTATTTAACTCATTGAGCTCTTGTGATGGTCCAATGAGAGTAAATGAGCTCTATTTCCCTTGTATCCCTCCCGTGTTTTCTGTTTCTCACATCTCCCATTCATTGTCATAGCTTTGCTTATGTTTTCTCAGCTATACAATCCGTTTCATGCACCAAAGCCCTCTACCCATTTTCCACTTGCAGAAACTCTTCTCGGAACTCCAGACCTGGCTTGAAATGCCACCTCATCTTGGCCCTTCCCCCATCAATACGTATATCTCTTTATTGCCCTCCACATGCACCTCTATTATTATTACCCTTCATTCAGCCTCATATTACATTTTGAAATTCACATATTTGACTCTCTTTTCTCCTGGATTATATACTATCTGACATTCATCATTTGCCAGCTTTTAACTTTTTCTCCATTCCTAGCACCTATCAAAATGATTTGCACAGGATCAACACTCCCTTGGCTATAACTGTCAATTAAAATGGACTTGCTTTAAAATTCAATCCTCCTATTAATTTAGTCTCCTCTCTGCTTGGTTTTTTTCATAATACAGTATGTAACAAAATATTAACTATTCATATTCTAGGTATTAACCTATATTTTAAAATTAGTTTTTCCAAAGCTAATGTGGCATAGTATAAAAATCCCACTCATAATTTGGTCTCCAAGACAGTATGACAGAAAAACTATACTCTTATACTTAGAAATTCTTAGCTGGGATTTGTAATGCAAGTTTATTTTTTCATTATAAAAGTGATATAAAAATGTTATAAAACCTCAGAAAAAACAGTAAAAATGCAATGCATATTCCCACCTAGCAAATGAGCTTATTTCCTAACACCCTGTTACTCAAAGCATGGTCTGAAACAGTAGCAGCAGAAGCAGCTTGAATCTGGTTAGAAACGAAGACTCTCAGGCCTGTCTCAGACTAACTCAGTCAGAATATGGCTGATTTGCACATTAAAGGTTGAAAAGCACTGGTCTAAGGAACTACCTGGAACCCAGCAGGGCATGTTTACTGAGCATCTCCTTCCTTCTAACAAACGTTTATAGAACACCTGCTACATGCCAAGTACTGTACTAGAGGCTGTGTCTTCACCTGCAAAATTTCTTCCAGGACTGACTCAAGGATATATGGAGAACATGCTATCTTCTTTTGAATGTTTTCTTACACAATCTAAGTAGTTTTGACTGAAAACTGCCAGAGGTGCAAAGCGTCTCATTCTGAAGTGGTTCCACTTCTCTTGTTCTCTCACAGTGATATCTCTCAGTTTAAGGTTTAATGTGTTCTTATTCGGCTCCTTCTTTCCATTAAGAGCTGAAAAATAAGGGGGGAAAGTCATTGAAATTAACATTCCAGGTAAAGCTGAAAGAACACTTCTTGTTTTCTTTTGGCAGCTTTCAAACATAAAAAATTTTATGTTTGAGGTTTTGGTTTTTTTTTTTTAATTGTACATTTAAGGAAGCCCAGAAAAGGTGACATTTCAAAAGTAAATCTTGGGATACTCCTTCAAGAATATGGGGTGGGGGTGAGGGGGCATTTCACTGACCAAAACTGCTAGGTGACAGTCGTTCCCAACATTTACAGCACTTACACCGAAGCGCTCTCTAAGAATCAGAAGCTGTATTATAAATAGTGTAGACTTTCCTTATAGTAACCAAGTCTTCCTTGTGGCTCAGCTGGTAAAGAATCCACATGCAATGCAGGAGACCTGGGTTTGACCCCTGGGTTGGAAAGATCCCCTGGAGAAGGGAAAGACTACCCACTCCAGTATTCAGGCCTGGAGAATTCCATGGGGTCGCAAAGAGTCGGACACCTCTGAGCGACTTTCACTTTCACTTTTCACTCACTCCTTCAGGAAACAAAACTTTTGGTGTTATTACACAGCTCAAAAGGCTGAAAAGCAGGTTTAAACGAATGCTAGTAAGAGGCTAGAAGAGGAAATTTAATCAAATGTCAAAAGGGGGCACTGTGCAGCAAGAGTTAAGTGTACAGAAAAGTAGTTGCTTTGCTGCTGTGTAGTTACCTTGGAGATGAGGAGGCGGGGCCATTCGGTGATTAAGTGTCAGCTGAGCTGGAGGTCTGTACAGGAGCCTTCTGTCTGCTTTTGGCAGAAGTTGCTGTTTCCTTTTCCCGTAAGCCCTCCGGAGTCACTGGTGAGCTGCCTGGCCTGACACTCTCCAGGGTCCCACCATCAAGGTCTGGTTGTTTTTGTCCATTTGCCTATTTGCCAGGGTGTTCCTGTGGTTATCGATGTACAAAGTTCTCATCATTACAGAGACCCTATAGTTTACACTGTGGAAAAGGACCATTTGAGAGTGTAGGGAATATTGAAGAAAGCACAGAAACGGATGTCTATGCCCACAAGCCTCTGGGCTCAGGGATCTTATTCCAAAATGGGATTTCCAAATAGGGCCGCCACATGGGAACACCCAGAAGGCTCCCGGACTTCTCATTTCGCCTATGAAAAGGGGGTCGTACCACCAACCCTGCCTGACTTTTAGGGATACTGTGAAGAGCAAATGGGACAAAGAATGTGGAAGAAGGCTCCAAATAACAGGCAATGCAAATGTAAAGTATCATTACCTCCATTTCTGCAAAATGGGAATAAGTAGTGTGTACACCTGAATCTTAATTAGGTAATGGTTGAAATGCAAACCATCCTTGATACTCTTTACCTCTCATATTTCTGCTGCCTATATGGTTATTGAAAATGTTATATACTCCCTGTGCAATTGTCATTGTGCGTGTTTGTGTGTGTGTGTGTGTAAGGGAAAGAAAGAGGGCAACGTGTGGTTGCGTTTAACCTCTGTGCTGACTGTGTGAAAGGCCAGCGGAAAGAAGACCTATCGGATCCTAGCCCTGACCCGTCCAAGCGTGCCTGTTCGCCCGCCCGCAGGCTCTGCGGCGGCTGTAAGCGCAGGAAGGCGGGAGTAGCGGAAGGTGGGGTCGCGGCCGGCGGCGGAGGGTGGGCGCCGCTCCGAGGGGCCGCCCGTGAGGGCGCGGGCCAATCGGAGCGCCCTCTGCCAGCGGCCAATCACGAGCCGCCTTGCCCGGCAAATCTGCCCGGCAGTGCGGGGCGGGGCCGCCGGGAGTGCGGGAGCCGCCGGTTACACTTCTGAGCGCCTTCTGGAAGCGCCAGGGCAGGGGCAACAGTGCGGAGGGGCCGGAGCAGGGAGACCAGGCAGGTCCAGCTTATGTGCCAGCCCAGTGGCACACATAAAAGCGTAAATCAAGCTCAGGATGGTGCGTCCGGGCGCTCACGGGTGTGTAGACCCACCGGCGTGTCTGTGTGTCGTGTGGGCACCTGTCGTGTGAGTGGCTCCAGGCGTGGCTGCTCGTAGGACGTTCAGTTTCTGTCAGATTTATTTCGAGGGGCCTGCGTTCCCCCGGTCCAGAGGGGGAACGTAAGAAGTTTAACGAAGCTGGGTCTGAGCAGCTTAAGGGAACAGCGGCTGGGTCGGTGAGGGTGGGACTGCGGGTGCTGGGGGCTAGGGAATCTCGTCCTTGCCCCGCGTCTTCCTGGGGCACGAAGGCCTTTGGGCAAGACTGGCGTGACAAAGGTGGCCCTGAAATGCTGGAGAGCCTGGGCGATGATCGCTGAATGAGTGGCACTGGGCTGAGCTTGAACAGCTGACTGACAGAAAGGGATGCTAGCATTTAGGAAGGTAAGAAGGAAACTCAGAATGGGGACCATCTGCTCCCCCAACCCCAGCGGGACAAAGACGTTGGAGGTCTGCAATGCCGACTGGATGGCCTCACTCCCTCCTCGCCTCCACAACGTCCCCCTTTCCAATCTGGCAATTCCAGGTATTCTTCTATTCCTACTTGTACCCACTCTGTTTGCTTCTGCCATTTTAGTGTGCTTAATGGGTTGGGCTGCCTTTCTATTGTGCTGAGAAAACAATTAACTAAACCTCTTTTTATTTCCAACGAAAAGCTTAACACTGAAGCAACTGCTGTAAAGAGATTTAAGTACACTGCATCATTGGCAAAAAGGGACTTGAGAATGGAAGCCCCATTTTTGGTTTGTTTGGGTCTTTTTGTTTTGTTCTTGAATAGACTCATTCTAAGAACATTACCTTCTTAATGTTGGGGCCAGGTTATGTGAGGGGTGTGTTTTCTTGAATCACTCAAAATAAAAAGGAGAGATCAAGATGATGAATAAGAAGTCATTAACAATTTTGGATCTGTATCAAAATTAACACTGTAAAGTGTTTTCTTTCTCATTTATCTGACCTTGCATAGTGGAGAAACAAGAAAGAGATTAGCATTTAAGAAGAGGTTCAAAACTAGGACTCAGTAACCAAACACATATTATTGTTGTTGGAAAAGCCAGAAATAGAGAACACAGGTGCTTGTCACAGCCAGTCATTAGGTGTGATGAAGAAGTGGTGTTTGAAGCTTTGTCTATATATACACAGGTGTCTGCCTGGCTGATCTAGAACTGAAGGCTTGGAACCCACTTCTGCACCAGCCACTCTCCCTCCTGGGGGTTTTTTACTGTGACAACACTCTCATTATATTTGTCCTTTTCCTTTCATCCAAAAGCTGAGTAAAGCTGGGTTTCCAGGAAAGGAGGTTGACTATAGTGATCCTGGTATTATGTGCTGGGCGAGGTCTAGATTCTGATACTTGGAAAGCACTGCCAGGAGCAGGGGAATGGACCACTGCCAATCCTTTCTCTCACCTGGAGACATAACAATTGCCTTCACCCCTAGACTACCAGGCACACTCCCAAACATCCCTGGGAGCAGTCTGCCTTTTGGTGGCAGACAGGATGACCTCATGCAACCCCAGGTCTTTGCTTTCTATGCATGAGGAAGAGTTGTGCCGGCTTCAGGTGCAGCCTTTCCTGAGTCGCCTCTTCTTTTGGAGGTCTTCCAGGTTCATTGTCTTCATAGGCTCTTGTTGCTTTTGAGCAAGGAGAAGGTTGCTAAATCTCTTTATAGTTATGATCACTTGTGTTTTACCAGCCATTGACTACGGCTCTCTGGGAAATACCAGACGGTGGTGCTTCAGAACAGGTCTTTTCCTTGTTTAATTGACCCCTGTGGAGTCATTGCTGAAATGATGCACAGGCCTCTTTTAACATGAGTCATTTGTCTTTAGGCTTGTTGATGGAATTGTTTTGTCAGATGGTACAGCAAATAGAATGTGTTTGCAAACAGAATGGCATCTTAGGCAGGCACAAAATGACTCTGTCATTCGGGGCATGTCCGGGTAGGTTCAGACTTCCTTCTTCCTGCTGTACTTTGGACAGTTCAGACCACAGCAGCAACTCTGCCCATGATGTGGCTGTGTACTCTGACCCCATGACTCCAGAAAGGAGCTGGGCATTTGTTCTGTAATCTCTAGGGTTTCTCCCAGTTACTAGAATTGCCAGAGTTAGCAAATAGTGGGGCCTGCTGCTGTAACTGGAAATTCTGTGATTATCCACCGACTGGGCACAGAAATTTGTTCAACCACTGCTTTGTGAAGTCCTGTCCTTCTAAGCAAAAAAAAAAAAAGTGTCCTTGACTACTCAAAAGATACTGAACTCATTGCTGTGAATGCCCTTTTCCCAGGAGCGGATGGGACATGAGTGTATGTAAAGATATAAAGCTCAGAAGGCGAAAATCACATATTAAATGCTAGCCATTTGTGAGCCCTTTCCCCCTCCTCCCCCAGCCCCTGCACCCCTCCCTCAATGCTAGTTCTCCTTTCTCTACCTTGAGCTTCATATTCCCCAGCTAAGGACTAGCCGTTGAGTTCTGCCAAGACTTGCTGAGAGATTCTGAACTATAGACAGTCTTTCAGGAAGTGGAGGCCACCGTATTCCTCCCTGTTCCTCTTTTCCTTTTCCCCTCATCATCACCTTCATCATAATAGTTATTATTCGCTGAGCACACCCACACAGCACCCCCTGGCATATATTACCTCAAACCCTTACACCTCCAAGATGGGCAGTAACCTCATTTTAGAAATAAGAAAATTATTGTCCAGAGAGATTAAGTAATTTTCTCAAGATCACGCAGTAACAAACAGAAGAAGTAATATTCAAGTTCCTATGTAGCTGGCCCCAAAATCCATGCACTCTCCCTGTGCCCTTAAGGAGGCCCTGGGAAGTTCAAAGCAGCTAGAGGGAGGGAATGGGGAGAGTTCTGTAACTGAAAACTAGTTTTCAGACTGTCCTCTGCAACAAATGAAAGAAGTTTTAAAAGTGGGTGATTTTTTAATCTGACCAATTATATATCACTGTCTAGCTAGGATATATACATAGATATGTATACATATTATATATCTATTATCTATTTTATATATATATATATATATCAGTTCAGTCGCTCAGTCATGTCCGACTCTTTGCAACCCCATAAACTTCATCACGCCAGGCTTGCCTATCCATCACCAACTCCCAGAGTTTACTCAAATTCATGTCCTTAGAGTCAGTGGTGCCATCCAACCATCTCATCTTCTGTCGTCCCCTTCTCCTCCCGCCTTCAATCTTTCCCAGCATCAGGGTCTTTTCCAATGAGTCAGTTCTTCACATCAGGTGGCCAAAGTATTGGAGTTTCAGCTTCAACATCTGTCTTTCCAATGAATATTCAGGACTGATTTCCTTTAGGATTGACAGATTGGATCTCCTTGCAGTCCAAGGGACTCTCAGGAGTCTTCTCCAACACCACAGTTTAAAAGCATCAATTCTTCAGTGCTCAGCTTTCTTTATAGTCTAACTCACAACCATACATGACTACTGGAAAAACCATAGCTTTGACTAGACAGACTTTTTTTGGTAAAGTAATGTCTCTGCTTTTTAATATTTTCTCTAGGTTACACACAAATGTATATGTGTGTTGTTGTTTAGTCGCTAAGTCATGTCTGACTCTTTGCAACCCCGTGGCCTATAGCCTACCAGGCTCCTCCATCCATGGGATTTTCCAAGCAAGAATACTGGAGTGGGTTGCCATTTCCCTCTCCAGGGGATCTTCCCAACCCAGGAATCAAATCCGTGTCTCCTGCATTAGCAGGCAGATTCCACAGAGCCACCTGCGAAGCCCCATATATATCCCTGTCCAGAAACAGAAGCCCATAAGATATCCCCATTTGGAACTGGAATCCAGAAAGTTTTAAATTCAAATGTAGTGCTTAGATCTATTCTATATGTGCACATGTGCTTGTGTGTGCCAACCCAGGGTGTCTTTACTGTGGGTCAGCTCTGTCAGGGTGGGAGTGGGGCAGCAGTGACATGGGAAAGGGCAGGGAAAAGGCAGGGGTTCTGACCTTAATAGAAGAACTGGGATGGAGTTCACTATGCCAGATTTGAGTGCATCTGTTGAATTTGCCTAAATTGTGATGGGAGAGAATAAGCGTGAACATGCCCCTCTCAGCAAAGCCTTGATGTGTTATTTCTTGCTCACAACTGTTAAGAACACCTGTTAATGACCAGTTTCACCCAAACATACTGACCTATCTTAGAGAAGAACCTCAGAGCAGTTCTCCTTGCCAACTGCATAGAATGATTTGAGACCTTAAGCAAGAAAAATCTGGAAAAGTCGATTTTTTAATTAAAGCTTTAAACTCTACAAACAATTTTGTTCATGTTAGTGAAAGCATAATTTTTCTCTATAATGTGTGTGGTTTCCAGTGAATTCTTCTCTATATATTTTAGCGCTATTTCTTTTTTAAAAGAACATGTTTTCTTTTTTAAAATAATCTATTTGGTCTATTGGAAAGAGCCTTGAACATAAGGGTCTGGAAATTTGATATTGTTGATTCTGGCTGTTTGATACTGTAGAAGTATCTGAATTTCTTAGGTCTTAGTTTCCTCATTTGTAATTAAGAAGCTGGATTAAATGAAATGTAGAAAAGTGAAAGCAAAAACCTTTCAATTATGTCCAACTCTTTGCAGTCCCATGGACTGTAGCCTGCCAGGCTCCTTTGTCCATGGAATTCTCCAGGTAAGAATACTGGAATGGGTAGCCATACCCTTCTCCAGGGGATCTTCCTGACCCATGGATTGAACCTGAGTCTCCTTGCAGGCAGGTTCTATATCTTTTGAGCCACTAGGGTAAAGTCCTTTCCAAATGAAAAGTTCTTTGATTAGTTTGAAGGTTTTTTGTTCCTTTTTTTGCCTATTCACCTACAAACATAGAAAAATGACTGGGTCATTTTTGTCTGAAGGTTATAACTTTTATATGCCTTTTCAGAGCAAGAAATTATTTTTGATATGTGCAGACAAGGACTCACAATTGCTAGAATGAAGCAAAGCCTTCTCACTTTAGCATCCTAAAACAGACGGTTCAGTTCAGTCGCTCAGTCATGTCCGACTCTTTGCAACCCCATGAATCACAGCATGCCAGGCCTCCCTGTCCATCACCAACTCCCGGAGTTCACTCAAACTCATTCATGTCCATTGAGTTGGTGATGCCATCCAGCCGTCTCATTCTCTGTCGTCCCCGTCTCCTCCCGCCCCCAATCACTTCAATCATCAGAGTCTTTTCCAGTGAGTCAACTCTTCACATGAGGTGGCCAAAGTATTGGAGTTTCAGCTTTAGCATCAGTCCTTCCAATGAACACCCAGGACTGATCTCCTTTAGAATGGTCTGGTTGGATCTCCTCGCAGTCCAAGGGACTCTCAAGAGTCTTCTCCAGCACCACAGTTCAAAAGCATCAATTCTTCGGCGATCAGCTTTAGAGCAATTCAAATTATACATACTCTGAGTACATTTAAAGAAACCTCATGCTCAGGCCTATGGGATAATCAGGCATCAATCCTACTGTCAAACAAGCTTACAACTTAGAGATATTTACACATACACACACACACAAACACACACGTGTATTCACCATACATAATTTTTAAAAACTAATTGGGTTAAATATTAAAACAGAGATGTAAATAGTGTTACAGATGCACATAGAATGGAAGGATTAATTTCAGTTTTTAAGAGTAGCAACTAGGTCTTCCCTGGTGGCTCAGAGAATAAAGAGTCTGCCTGCAGTGTGGGAGACCGGGGTTCAATCTCTGGGTCAGGAAGATATCCTGGAGAAGGGAATGGCAGCCCACTCCAATGTTCTTGCCTGGAGAATCCCATGGACAGAGGAGACTGGTGGGCTATAATCCATAGAGTTGCAAAGAGTTGGACATGACTCAGCACATAGAATGAAGAGATTAATTTCAGCTTTTAAGAATAGAAACTACTTTTTTGGAAAAAATGACATTTGACCTGGAATTTGAAGAATGGTCAGAATTTCAAGAAATATGGCCTGGGGGGTCAGGGTTGGGAAGGGAGGTTTCCATTTGAGATAAAGCAGTTAAGCTTAGGAATGGAGGTATATTTGGGAAATGGCTGGAGGACTGCCTTTGCTGACCCTCAGGAAGGCTTTGTTAATATCTTATCATGGCACTTCTCCATCCATCTTCTTCCACATCATCTGGGTACGACTTGTACGCAGAGAATATGGCTTATTTCCCTTTGCAATCCTAAGTCCTAGCACAGGATAGCAGCTCCATCACTGATAACTGTTGAGTCAGTCGTTCAGTGCATGGAACAGGACCGTAAGAATGCTGGAGAAGTGGCTTGCAGCCCCCATCATGTTCAACTGTGATCAGAGCTAAACTGAATAGATAGGTTAGGTTCACCTTCTGTGAATGCCATATGGAACACTCTGAATATTTTCCAATCGGTTTCTTGTTATCTTTGCATAATGTTACTGTAGCTCTCGATAAGGCTCATCTCTGAGCCCCACTGGACATGGAAAGTCAGAGTCAGATGGTCAGCAGGATCAGAAGCAGGTCTCTGGTGTCACCTCTGCCCTGGGAACAGTTCTTTCACCCCGCATCCTTTCTGTCTTCCCTCTTTCCTGGTCAGATGTGAGCATCTCATGTATCCAGTGTGGCTCTTCTTTCTTGTTCACTCTTCCCCTTCCTTCCACTGACCTGGCCTGTGTCTCAGCCTCTCCCTTTCCAGCACCAGCCCTCGGGCAGACCTCACTGCTCTCAATTCCCAGAGCGTTCTCTGCTCTCACCTGGCGGATGATATGCCCTCCTCTCCTCTTTCATCCTGCTGGAATCCTGGCCTTTTCCTATGCAGTCCTGCCTTTGACTACTCGATGGTTTCTATAGCTCTTCTCCTGCGGCACCACACTCACTTCCCACAAGTGTGCAGGGAGACGGAATCCCTATGAGAGCAGGACAGAGGGAATCATTACTCCAGTCCTGCATCTGGAAGTTGGATCAGGTCTGGTGCATCTCACCAGGATAGGGACCCAAAATGGCGCAAGATCCACTGTGGAACCAGAAGGATATGTTGGCGCCACTCTGGGGATATCACAGACCATGAGCTGGCCCTAGAAGAGACTCCTTCACCTACAGAGTCTGTGGAATCTGAAGCTGTGGAAAACCAAGGACCAAGCCAAGACTACCAGGGCTGACCCAATCAACCCAATCAAGAAAAAGAAAAGTCACGCACAACCAAAATCTTAAGTGGGAGTACGTTCTTGTTGCTGTTGCATTTCATTTTTTTCTTCCAGGTGATCATGGTGAGGAATAAAAAGAGGCTGTAATTTAGTGTTTGTATTAGTAGGTTTCTCTTCTAAGAAGGTTCATCACTTCCTGAGATCCTTTCCCTTCCCCAGTCAAACGAAAGCCACAAGAAATTCAGGAACCACGCATATCTGTAAGAAGTAGAACCATGGGTTGGTTTGGAGTATGAATGCTAAAGCCACACTGTCTGGATTTGAATCCCAGCTCTGCCCCTCAAGACTCTGACCTTGAGCAAGTTACTTACCCTCTCCGCGTCTCAATGCTCACTGTTATCTCCTCAAAATAGAGGTAGTAGTGGCACTACCTTATTTGGTTAGTTTGAGAATTTAAATAAATTCATAGAGCATGCTAGGAACAGCATCTGTCACAAAATAATGCATCTTTTAAAAAAAATTAGTCATGGTAGTCATTTATTGAAAGCCTGTGTTGGGAATGGACATCAAAAAAGAGTTGTAAAGTGCAGTCTATTCCTTCAGGTAATTTACAATCTAGTTAAGGGGCTGACCTTCCGATTAAGCCATGTGGCTCCATGTTCTCTGTCTGACTAGGTCAGGGTAACTTGAATGGTCATCCCTTCAAGGGGACTTGGAGTTAAGGGAAGGCTACCAGGTTGGTAGCCCAGATTGTGAGTACCAAATGCGTCTTAAATGCAGTCTGTGGGGAACTGATCAAGAGAGCCAGAAATCCTCTTCAGCTACGTTATCCCCCATCCCAAACTTTGTTGTCTCCAGCCATCCAAAGCCTTTGGGAAAATTTGACTCTCTGTGACAGGACCATGTTGCTAAATGTGCTTCTGCTCTCCTTGTGGCCCCAGAACTTCCACTCCTAACGCAGTCATTTTATCACCAGATGAAGAGTAGGAATATTGCAAAATGCTTTCCTTTAAACAAATCTTTTTACATACTTTATAACACCTTCCCCAGCAGTGGAAGGCTTGTGATCCCTCCAAATACATGCATCATCCACACGTGCAAATGCACACGTACAGCCCATCACCAAACCTACACACAGTCCACACACTGAGCCATGCCCTTAGTCTCACCCTCAGGAGAGCCCCGGTTCCAGTGCCTGCCATTGTTTCCCCTTTCTAAAAATCCTGCAAGATATGCCCACTGACATTTCAGATCCTACGAGCCTGCTGCTGTCACCTGCATGCTGCTGTTTCAGACAAGCTTCTGAGGCTTGGCATTTGGTTTCTGACACGTGCTCTGACCTGATCTCTGCTCCATGGGACAGGCTGGCTCCACAGCTCTCCCTGACCTCTAAGAGCTTTTATGTACATCACACTAGAGGGAATGGTCATGAAGCACTTTGGCTCCTGTAACTTTGCCTTCCAGAAAAGCACAAACCACTTTGTAAATGCTGACTAACCCTAATTAGAGTTTCATAACAGGCCTGCAAAGGAGGGATTATTTATAGAAATTATAATAGGTGGGTGTATTTGTGTGTGTGAAAAGAATTTGAACACACGTCAAGAACCAAATTTAGGTGGAGGAGACCTGTGACTAAATCTGAGTATTTACACACACGTGGTGAGTAGGAGTTCTTCCACCTTCTCATTTCTACAGAAATGTGGGAGTTAGGTTGCTGAATGCCAGTGAGGCTCAAACAGCCCCTGGGAGGATGGCATTAGTAGATCTCTGGGTAGCTCCCAGGTCACATGGGTTGGCCACAGAGACCTATACCACTCTTAGGGGATGTCTAGCTCGTGTTCTATGAGACATCAGCAATCTTTTTTTGGATTTCTTGACTACTAAGCAGTTTAAATTTTCTAAGAGAATAACAGGGTTTTGAAAAATAATTTCCAATTATTCTAGAACTATTGGCTGGAGGACATTATGTCTTCGCAGAGAATATTCTATCAGTATTTCTTTTTCCTCTGTACAGACCTAACAAAATCTAAGTAAAGAAAAAAAAAAAACATAGGAAGCAGTTGTACCTCATAATGCAAATGTCTTGGAGCTTGAAGGTGTCTGCAGCAATGGTGAGAATGGGACATCCTAGACTCTGGCAGACTGAAGGCTTATGTACTGAGAGCAATATGCTAAAATATTGAAGCCAGACAAAAAACACATGCTGAACAGATAAAAGTGAAGGCAGCGTCCGTCCATCCATTCCTCCCTCCCTATTCTCTCTCTCCCTTCTCCCCTCCCTCCCTCTCTCCTTCCTCCCTGGTTTGAGTTTAAGAGATTGCCCTGGCAGGAGATATCTGCATAGACCCTCATAAGAATAATATGAACACATCGTGTCAGTTTAGCTAAAAAATATTACTGGTGCTTGTTTGCTCCTTTTGCTTTTCATTACCTGTATTTTTTAAAAGTTATTCATTTAAAAGGAAAGTATTCAAAGGATATTTATCAAGTGGCCCTTTTGTGTCAGGTACTGTGTTAAATTAGGTGATTGAGAGATAAATAAGATTATTCTCTCTGCTCTTAATGAAGTTCTTATCATAAAAGTAGAAAGCCAAAGTTCAAACATTATGGATAAAAATACACAGGGCACAAAAACACTCAGAAAAGCAACACCTATTCCATTATTGGTAGGAGGAGGAAAGTTTGGTAGATTGGACTTCCAAGAGGAGATCATCCTTGGGTTGATATAAAGAGCATAAAGAGCAGTGAGTGTGTATCCAGTTGTTACAGATAGAGAGAAGAGTGACACAGTACAGGGGTACCAAGGACTGGGAGATAAAGTTTCCTTGAGGAAACCCAAGCATCAATTTCATTTAAACAAAGTCATGGAGATAAGGCCGGGAAAGTAGGCTAATGAGCCTTATGTGTCATGCCAAGATGAAACATTAAAGGTTATCCCAAAGGCAAAAAAGTAGCTAGTTAAAGACTTGATCAGGAATGGATTAACAACCCTAAAATAACTGCATAGGGTGAAGAGAAACAAAATAACCCATTCATTATTAGAGCTGCTGAAGGCTAATATGAGAAATTCATTATCTCTTTCAATCTACTTAATACATATGTGTTGATTATCTTCCATATGCCAGGTCCTCTCCTGGGCACTGGTGATTCAGTGATGATCAATACAGACATGGCTCCTGCCTTCAAAGAACTTACAATCTAGTTGCAGAAATGGGCATTTAATCAAACGGTTATAATACAATATGTTATGTAAGATGATGAGGGAGGTAAAGATTGCTGTTGATAGAAGCATATAGCAGGGATATCCTAACAAGCCTTGGGAGACAGGGACACCCCCAGAAGGAAGTGATGAATACACTAATCTGAAGAACACATCAGAATCAGCCCCCAGGTTAAGAGGAATAAGGCTAGGAGTATCCTAGGAGATGAAACAATATGAGTGAAGACCTTGAAGAAAGATAGTGGCCCATTTAACAAACCCAGGTATCACTGTGGTTTACTGTAGGCAAAGAGGCGGTGGCCAGGAGGAAAGTGACAGATACCGAGAGGTCTTGGAAGCCATGTTAAGGTGATTTGACTATATAGTCACTCAGTCATGTCCAGCTTTGCGACCCCAAGGACTGTAGCCCACCAGGCTCCTCTGACCATGGAATTCTATGGACTGTAGCCCTCCAGCCTCCTCTGTCCATGGAATTCTCCAGACAAGAATATTGGAGTGGGTAGCCATTCCCTTCTCTAGGGGATCTTTCCAACCCAGGGATTGAACCTGGGTCTCTCCTGCATTGCAGGCAGATTCTTCACCATCTCAACCACCAGGGAAACCCTTAAAATGATTTGCGGCTGCTGCTGCTAGGTCACTTCAGTCATGTACGACTCTGTGCGACCCTATAGTCAGCAGCCCACCATGCTCCACCGTCCCTGGGATTCTCAAGGCAAGAATACAGGAGTGGATTGCCATTTACTTCTTCAAAGTGTGAAAGTGAAAAGTGAAAATGAAGTCATTCAGTCATGTCCGACTCTTAGCGACCCCATGGACTGCAGCCTACCAGGTTCCTCTGTCCATGGAATTCTCCAGGCAAGAATACTGACGTGGGTAGCCATTCCCTTCTCTAGGGGATCTTTCCAACCCAGGAATTGAACCTGAGTCTCCTAAATTGCACGCAGATTCTTCACCGTCTCAACCACCAGGAAAACCCTTAAAGTGATTTCAGTTCAGTTCAGTTGCTCGGTAGTGTCTGACTCTTTGCGACCCCATGAATTATAGCACGCCAGGCCTCCCTTTCCATCACCAACTCCCGGAGTTCACTCAAACTCACCTCCATTGAGTTGGCGATGCCATCCAGCCATCTCATTCTCTGTCGTCCCCGTCAGAGCATGACTTTACTAGCGTGTGAGATGAGTGCAATTGTGCGGTGGTTTGAGCATTCTGTGGCATTGCCTTTCTTTGGGACTGGAATGAAGACTGACCTTTTCCAGTCCTGAGGCCACTGCTGAGTTTTCCAAATTTGCTGGCATATTGAGTGCATCACTTTCACAGCATCATCTTTCAGGATTTGAAATAGCTCCACTGGAATTCCATCATCCCCACTAGCTTTGTTCGTAGTGATGCTTTCTAAGGCCCGCTTGATTTCACATTTCAAGATGTCTGGCTCTAGGTGAGTGATCATGCCATCGTGACTATCTTGGTCATGAAGATCTTTTTTGTACAGTTCTTCTGTGTATTCTTGCCACCTCTTCTTAATATCTTCTGCTTCTGTTAGGTCCATACCATTTCTGTCCTTTATCAAGCCCATCTTTGCATGAAATGTCCTCTTGGTAGTTTTTCCTATTCTAGCTCTACCTTAAAAGGCGCAGGAAGAGTGTTAAGCAGATGAATGACAGAAAAGCTTTGTGTTTTGGAAAGATCACTCTAGCTGCAGTCCACAAAAGGTATTTGAGTTGGGAAGTACGGGAATCAAGGGGACCACTTAGATTGTTGGTGAGCTCATCCAAGTGAGAGATTATATTGACCTGAGGAGGAGAGTGACATGTGGATAAAAGAGAAAGGACAGATGTGAGAGATATATAGACGGAAGTGTCAGCAAGTCTTGGTGAGTCATTGGAGGGTCAAAGCGAATGTACAACTCTTTGGGGTAACTAGGAGGAGGGAGATAATAGTCCCAGAAATAGGGACTCACAAGTTTTAGGGTCTTAGGGATAATGGAGGGAAACAGATATGTTTAGTTTGAACATGCTGGGTTTGAAGTACCCATAGAATATTTCAGAATCGGGAGAAGAGATAGATGGCATCCAGTGGAAATGATTTCCAGAGCTAAATCTTACAATTTGCCCAACCTCCTACACTCACTCACATCTGCTATTATATTCAATGTAAGATGATTTGGAAGGATTGGGGGCGGGAGGAGAAGGGAACGACAGAGAATGAGATGGCTGGATGGTATCACCGACTCGATGGACGTGAGTTTGAGTGAACTCCAGGAGTTGGTGATAGGGAAGCCTGGCGTGCTGTGATTCATGGGGTTGCGAAGAGTCGGACACGACTGAGCGACTGAACTGAACTGAAGATGATTTGAGTTTGAAATTAGTGTCTTCACTAATTTATATATATAATGTGTGTTTGTGTGTATGTGTATACATATTTAGATTTTAACTAAACTTTTACTTCTTTCAAGAAAGCTATCCTGAACTTCTAGTCATAGATAAGTGACCCTCCCAACCCTGTTTACTGTTCTGCCTATTCTGTAAGAATTCTGTCATTTCTTGTTTCATTCTTTCCCCTACCATGTTGGCAGCTTGCAGTGGGGAAGGGGAGGTTGGCTATGTGTACCACACCACAAACCAACTGTGAAATTAATAGCTTTTTATTAATAGCTACATCACCACATTATCAAATGCCATTTATTTTACACATTGACATCTAGGGTTACACCAGGAGGCTTAGTAACAGCGGGAGAATTTTGCAGTTGAGTATTTAATCTAATTTTGCTCCTACTCTGAACATTTTCCTGTTCTCCCTAAACCTTCATATTGTTCTTTCTTTTGTGTTGAAAGTAAAAGTTGTTAAAGTGTGATTATCCCAGAGCTGAGAAGCCTCATCAGAGGATGACCAAGTGCCCTTTGTGAGGTGTTATTTCACCAAAAATTATGCCATCTGTTCAGAGACAGATCAGGGGTTGTAATTAGCAAGATAGAGGAAGAATTTCTTATTAATGAATTACCTCTACAGTATCTTCTTTGGATATTAGTGTCTAATGGACATTTAAGGAAGAGAAAGTCTTTTAAAGAAAGATAGATACCCATCTATATAAAATGCCTCCCATACATGGAATTGAAAAACACTTTGACTTGCATAAATCAAAGGATTTTGGAGACTGTCTCAGGCAATGAATTCCCTTGATCCCCTGCAGAGTTCTTAGGAGGCTTGGCTCTCCCTTGAGCCCCACAAGGACATCTCTAGGCCAGAAGTGGGACTGTTGGACAGGGCTTTGAACCAGAGAATCTTTACTTGCATTTGTTGTTATATATAAATATTTCGCTTGACAGCATTCCAGGTCTGAAAGCACCATGAGAACCCCTGATTTATTTCAGTTTTCTCTAGCTCATCAAGCCACTTGGGCTAGACCAAGAGCAGCTCTCTGGATTTCCAGACTGAGGTCTGTTCTTGGACAATGGCATGCCCTTTGGCTTCTCAGAATATGAAAAATATGTTGATCTACATCCTCTGCTTCCAAATGTTCTGCCTTGCTTCAAAACACAGTTGCTTTTTCGCACTGTGAATAAATATAAATTAAATAGGCAACTGATTAAAAATTAATTTGGCTACTTGGCCCTCTCAAGTCTTGCTGAAAGTATAATGGTCATTTTTACTACTCTCCCACATGCCCCATGGAAGATGATCAAGTATGATGGATCAAGTTTATCCCGTTGGGTTAGCAAGCTTTAAAGATAATATTCATTGGTTTGGGGAACTGCTAAGCAGTCCCCTGATCATGAACCTCGGATCCATGTTGGCTCTATTTTGTACATCCTAAAAATGCCTCAGCCTTTCCACCCTTATCAGAATGGAGTACAGTACTCTATAAATGTGGATTCCCCCCCCCCCAGGGACCTAATTTAGGTGCATAAGACAGGAAGCCCCAAGGAGATGTTATTAAAAGATAATTTACATGAGCTTAAGTTGCAGGAAATCTACTCTCTGGGACTTTTTCTTTTAAATTGTGCAATACCATATTTTATTCTAGCTGTTCCTTTCATCATCCTTTCTGGTTTATTTCTGTCCTCTGTGTTTTCTAACACATTCCTCTTCATTGACCCAGATAACTCAAGCTAGGACAAATAGAGATAAATTAAGCTTGGGACATTCAGGTGCTGGGGGACGGAAGGTGCAGAGAGTGAACTCTACCTGTTTAAAGAAGATGGATGGACCAAAGAGAAGTTTGGGAAAGGATGAGGAGATCTAGGCTCATCTGCCTTAAGCAAGCCTTTAAAGCGCTATTCACTCAAACAGGCATGCTTGTAATTATTCTGTGTACATGTATTCAATACCTACTATATGCCAGAAACTTACAAAGTATGGAGATATGGGCATGAATTAGATATGATCCCCAACCTCAAAATCTCACAGTCAGCTGTCAGCGACAGATGTGGAAATAATTACCACCAGTGTCCCAAGCAGCACAGGGCAAAAAGCAGTTAAAACTTCATGGTAAAGTCACGTGAGCTCACAGATGAAAGATTGTGACCTGAGTCACATACAAGTAATTAAAGTGGAAAGGCAAGGGGCAATGAGATTTTTCCCAATGATTGTAAGGGTGTTTTGTCTTTTAACATTTTTTTTTCAATCCCAGTGTTTTATTTTTTTTTTTTGTAATTAATTTATTTTTTATTGGAGGCAAATTATTTTACAATATTATATTGGTTGGTTTTGCCATACATTGACATGAATTCGCCCCAGGTTTACATAAGTTCCCCCTCCTGAACCCCCCTCCCACCTCCCTCCTCCCTTTATCCTCCCTCTGGGTCATCCCCGCATGCCAGCCCCGAGCATCCTATAACATGCATTGACCCTGAACTAGTGATTCGTTTCACATATGACAACATACGTGTTTCAGTGCCATTCTCCCAAATCATCCCACCCTCACCCTCTCCCATAGAGTCCCATAGGCTGTTTTATACATCTGTGTCTCTTTTGCTGTCTCGAATACAGGGTTATCATTTGTATCTTTCTAAATTCCATATATATGCGTTAGTATACTGTATTGGTGTTTTTCTTTCTGGCTTACTTCACTCTGTATAATAGGCTCCAGTTTCATCCACCTCATTAGAACTGATTCAAATGTATTCTTTTTAATGGCTGAATAATACTCCATTGTGTATATGTACCAAAGCTTTCTTATCCATTCGTCTGCAGATGGACATCTAGGTTGCTTCCATGTCCTGGCTATTATAAACAGTGCTGCAATGAACATTGGAGTACATGTGTCTCTTTCAATTCTGGTTTCCTTGGTGTGTATGCCCAGGAGTGCGATTGCTGGATCATATGGCAGTTCTATTTCCAGTTTTTTGAGGAATCTCCACACTGTTCTCCATAGTGGCTGTACTAGTTTGCATTCCCACCAACAGTGTAAGAGGGTTCCCTTCTCTCCACATCCTCTCCAGCATTTATTGCATGTAGACTTTTGGATAGCAGCTATTCTGACTGGTGTGAAATGGTATCTCATTGTGGTTTTGATTTGCATCTCTCTGATTATGAGGGATGTTGAGCATTTTTTCATGTGTTTGTTAGCCATCTTTATGTCTTCTTTGGAGAAATGTCTGTTTAGTTCTTTGGCCCATTTTTTGATTGGGTCATTTATTTTTCTGGAATTGAGCTGCAGGAGCTGCTTGTATATTTTGGAAATTAATCCTTTATCCGTTGCTTCATTTGCTATTATTTTCTCCCATTCTGAAGGCTGTCTTTTCACCTTACTTATAGGTTCCTTTGCTGTGCAGAAGCTTTTGATTTTAATTAGGTCCCATTTGTTTATTTTTGCTTTTATTTCCAATATTCTGGGAGGTGGGTCATGGAGGATCCTGCTGTGATTTATGTCGGAGAGTGTTTTGCTTATGTTCTCCTCTAGGAATTTTATAGTTTCTGGTCTTAAATTTAGATCTTTGATCCATTTTGAGTTTATTTTTGTGTATGGTGTTAGGAAATGTTCTAGTTTCATTCTTTTACAAGTGGCTGACCAGTTTTCCCAGCACCACTTGTTAAAGAGACTGTCTTTTCTCCATTTTATATTCTTGCCTCCTTTGTCAAAGATGAGGTGTCCATAGGTGCGTGGATTTATCTCTGGGCTTTCTATTTTGTTCCATTGATCTATATTTCTGTCTTTATGCCAGTACCATACTGTCTTGATGACTGTGGCTTTGTAGTAGAGCCTGAAGTCCGGCAGGTTAATTCCCCCAGTTCCATTTTTCTTCCTCAAGATTGCTTTGGCTATTCGAGGTTTTTTGTATTTCCATATAAATTGTGAGATTATTTGTTCTAGTTCTTTGAAAAATATCGTTGGTAGCTTGATAGGGATTGCATTGAATGTATAAATTACTTTGGGTAGTATACTCATTTTTACAATATTTATTCTTCCAATCCATGAACATGGTATATTTCTCCATCTATTAGTGTCCTCTTTGATTGCTTTCAGTAGTGGTTTATAGTTTTCTATGTACAAGTCTTTTGTTTCCTTAGGTAGATATATTCCTAAGTATTTAATTCTTTTCGTTGCAACAGTGAATGGAATAGTTTCCTTAATTTCTCTTTCTATTTTCTCATTATTAGTGTATAGGAATGCAAGGGATTTCTGTGTGTTGATTTTATATCCTGCAACATTACTGTAATCATTGATTAGCTCTAGTAGTTTTCTGGTAGAGTCTCTAGGGTTTTCTGTGTAGAGGATCATGTCATCAGCGAACAGTGAAAGTTTTACTTCTTCTTTTCCAATTTGTATTCCTTTTATGTCTTTTTCTGCTCTGATTGCTGTGGCCAAAACTTCCAGAACTATGTTGAATAGTAGTGGTGAGAGTGGGCACCCTTGTCTTGTTCCTGACTTTAGGGGAAATGCTTTCAGTTTTTCACCATTGAGGATAATGTTTGCTGTGGGTTTGTCATATATAGCTTTTATTATGTTGAGGTATGTCCCTTCTATTCCCACTTTCTGGAGGGTTTTTATCATAAATGGATGTTGAATTTTGTCAAAGGCTTTCTCTGCATCTATTGAGATAATCATATGATTTTTATTTTTCAGTTTGTTAATGTGGTGTATTACGTTGATTGATTTGCGGATATTGAAGAATCCTTGCATTCCTGGGATAAAGCCCACTTGGTCATGATGTATGATCTTCTTAATATGTTGTTGGATTCTGATTGCTAGAATTTTGTTAAGGATTTTTGCATCTATGTTCATCAGTGATATTGGCCTGTAGTTTTCTTTTTTTGTGGGGTCTTTACCAGGTTTTGGGATTAGGGTGATGGTGGCCTCGTAGAATGAGTTTGGAAGTTTCCCTTCCTCAGCAATTTTCTGGAAGAGTTTGAGTAGAATAGGTGTTAGCTCTTCTCTAAATTTTTGGTAGAATTTGGCTGTGAAGCCGTCTGGACCTGGGCTTTTGTTTGCTGGAAGATTCTTGATTACAGCCTCTAGTTCCGTGCTTGTGATGGGTCTGTTCAGATTTTCTATTTCTTCCTGGTTCAGTTTTGGAAAGTTGTACTTTTCTAGGAATTTGTCCATTTCTTCCAGGTTATTCATTTTATTGCCATATAATTGCTGATAGTATTCTCTAATAATCCTTTGTATTTCTGTGTTGTCAGTTGTGATCTCTCCATTTTCATTTCTAATTTCATTGATTTGGTTCTTCTCCCTTTGTTTCTTGATAAGTCTGGCTAGTGGTTTGTCAATTTTATTTACCTTCTCAAAGAACCAGCTTTTGGCTTTGTTGATTTTTGCTATGGTCTCTTTTGTTTCTTTTTCATTTATCTCTGCCCTAGTTTTTACGATTTCTTTCCTTCTACTGACCCTGGGGTTCTTCATTTCTTCCTTTTCTAGTTGCTTTAGATGTAGAGTTAGGTTATTTAGTTGACTTTTTTCTTGTTTCTTGAGGTGTGCCTGTATTGCTATGAACTTCCCCCTTAGCACTGCTTTTACAGTGTCCCAGAGGTTTTGGGTTGTTGTGTTTTCGTTTTCATTCATTTCTATGCATATTTTGATTTCTCCTATGATTTCTTCATTATTCAGCAGTGTGTTGTTCAGCCTCCATATGTTGGCATTTTTAATAGTTTTTCTCCCGTAATTGAGATCTAATCTTATGCATTGTGGTCAGAAAAGATGCTTGGAATTATTTCAACTTTTTTGAATTTACCAAGGCTAGATTTATGGCCCAGGATGTGATCTATCCTGGAAAACGTTCCGTGTGCACTTGAGAAAAAGGTGAAATTCATTGTTTTGGGGTGAAATGTCCTATAGATATCTATTAGGTCTAACTGGTCTATTGTATCATTTAAAGTTTGTGTTTCCTGTTAATTTTCTGTTTAGTTGATCTGTCCATAGATGTAAGTGGGGTATTAAAATCTCCCACTATTATTGCATTATTGTTAATTTCCCCTTTCATACTTGTTAGTAATTGTCTTACATATTTGGGTGCTCCTATGTTGGGTGTATAAATATTTATAATTGTTATATCTTCATCTTGGATTGATCCTTTGATCATTATGTAGTTTCCTTCTTTGTCTCTTTTCACAGCCTTTGTTTTAAAGTCTATTTTATCTGATATGAGTATTGCTACTCCTGCTTTCTTTTGGTCTCTATTTGCATGGAATATCTTTTTCCAGCCCTTCACTTTCAGTCTGTATGTGTCCCTCGTTTTGAGGTGGGTCTCTTGCAGACAACATATATGGGGGTCTTGTTTTTGTATCCATTCAGGCAGCCTTTGTCTTTTGGTTGGGGCATTCAACCCATTTACGTTTAAGGTAATTATTGATAAATACGATCCCGTAGCCATTTTCTTTATTGCCTTGGGTTCGAGTTTATACACCCTTTCTGTGTTTCCTGTCTAGAAAAGATCCTTTAGTATCTGTTGGAGATCTGGTTTGGTAATGCTGAATTCTCTCAGCTTTTGCTTGTCTGTAAAGCTTTTGATTTCTCCTTCATATTTGAATGAGATCCTTGCTGGGTACAGTAGTCTGGGCTGTAGGTTATTTTCTTTCATCACTTTAAGTATGTCTTGCCATTCCCCCCTGGCCTGAAGAGTTTCTGTTGAAAGATCGGCTGTTATCCTTATGGGAATCCCCTTGTGTGTTATTTGCTGTTTTTCCCTTGCTGCTTTTAATATTTGTTCTTTGTGTTTGATCTTTGTTAATTTGATTAATATGTGTCTTGGAGTATTTCGCCTTGGGTTTATCCTGTTGGGGACTCTCTGGGTTTCTTGGACTTGGGTGATTATTTCTTTCCCTATTTTAGGGAAGTTTTCAACTATTATCTCCTCAAGTATTCTTTCATGGTCTTTCTTTTTGTCTTCTTCTTCTGGGACTCCTATGATTCGAATGTTGGAGCGTTTAACGTTGTCCCAGAGGTCTCTAATATTGTTCTCATTTCTTTTAATTTGTTTTTCTTTTTTCCTCTCTGTTTCATTTATTTCTACAATTCTATCTTCTAGCTCGCTTATCCTGTCTTCTGCCTCTGTTATTCTACTGTTTGTTCCCTCCAGAGTGTCTCTGATCTCATCTATTGCATTATTCATTGTATATTGACTCTTTTTTATTTCCTCTAAGTCCTTCTTAAACCTTTCTTCCATCTTCTCAATCCTTTTCTCCAGGTTATTTATCTGTAACTCCATTTTGCTTTCAAGATTTTGAATCATTTTCACCACCAAAATTCGAAATTCTTTATCAGGTAGATTCCCTATATCTTCCTCTTTTGTTTGTGTTGGTGGGCATTTATCTTGTTCCTTTACTTGCTGGGTATTTCTCTGCCTCTTCATCTTGCTTATAATGCTTTGCTTGGGGTGGCCTTTCCCTCTTCTGGCCGTTTGTGGAGATCTCTTTATTATGTAGTTTCCTCTCTGTGTGTGGGGTTGGACAGGTGACTTGTCAAAGTTCCCTGGTTATGGAAGCTTGTGTCGGTGTTCTGGTGGGTGCAGCTGGATTTGTTCTCTCTGGAGTGCAATGAAGTGTCCAGTAATGAGTTATGAGATGTCAGTGGGTTTGGAGTGACTTTGGGCAGCCTGTATATTGAAGCTCAGGGCTTGTTTCCTGTGTTATTGGAGAATTTGCGTGGTATGTCTTGCTCTGGAACTTGTTGACCCTTGGGTGGTGCTTGGTTTTAGTGTAGGTATGGAGACGTTTGATGACCTCCTATCGATTAATGTTCCCTGGAGTCAGGAGTTCTCTGGTGTTCTCAGGATTCGGCCTTAAGCCTCTTGCCTCTGGTTTTTGGTCTTATTCTTGGAGTAGCCTCTAGACGTCTCTATCTGTCATTTCCAAGGTGGTTCCCTCTGTTTTAGCTTCTGTTTGCTGGTCTCTTCAGTGTCTAATTTCCTCCCTGATACTAGGGGGTGGGTGGACACTTTTTAAGGCTCAGTTGTTCAGTCCTGTTCTGGGAAGGGAGGAACGCTGCAGTCGAATATCTCTGGCGTCTGTGGGGAGTGCTCGCAGTGTCTCGGCCACACTGGGTTTGCCCCCGCTCACAGCACGTATGCTGTCCCAGTCTATACTGCACAGGCTCTAGGTTGCTCTGCCGGGAACTGTCTGAGGCCGGCGCCAGGTTGTATGCACTTCCCAGGTCTGAGCGGCTCAAGTTCAGGTTCTCAGGTACTCCACAAAGGCACAGACTTGGTTGGGCCTGCGTTTTGTGCCTTCCCCGGTCCGAGCAGCTCAGGAGACCAGGTGTTTGGCGAGCGCGGTCTCTGCGACTTATTGCCTCCCCAGTCCCCGCCACTCAGTTTTCTGGGTGTACAACCAGTGCACCTTCTCAGGGGGATATCAACCGGCCCGAGCCCAAGAAGTTCTGATTAGCAACAAGCCTGTCTGCAGTTTGTATCGGATGCCTTTCTGGGGCCGCGGTTGCCCGCTCCGGCTCTGGCTGCGCTCCCTGCCTGTCTCGGCGGGGGATGGGGGATGGGCCAGCCGCAGCCGGCTCGCTCTGCTCAGTCCTTTATTCTGTGAGCGGGGCTGGCCGAGTCGTAGGTTAGAGCTTTCCGCCTTTTCGTGGGGAAGCTATCCCACAGTCTGCTTTGCTCTCCCCAGTTCTCTCAAATTGTTCTCGCGGCATTCAAGCCCAGTCCTCTCTCTAAGCAGTTCAGCCGGCTCCTCCCTGCCCAGCCCCCGCTTGCTAATGGCGTATGCAGGCGTCTGCGCTGCTTCTCCGCTGGGAGTTACCGTTTGGCGGGTAGTCTGTGGGTTTTAAAAAAATCTTTAAAAAAAAGAGGGTTATGTGGCCCTCTGAGCTTCCAAGGTTCGCCACAGATTCGCCAGTGAGAGTGTTTCCTGGTGTTTGGAAACTTCTCTCTTTTTAAAGCCTCCCTTCCCGGGACGGAGCTCCGTCCTTACTTCTTTTGTCTCGCTTTTTATCTTTTATGTTTTTTCCTACCTCCTTTCGAAGACAATGGGCTGCTTTTCTGGGTGCCTGACGTCCTCTGCCAGCATTCAGAGGTTGTTTTGTGGACTTTACTCTGCGTTCAAATGGTCTTTTGATGAATTTGTGGGGGAGAGAGTGGTCTCGCCGTCCTATTCCTCCGCCATCTTGTTCCTTCTCAGTAAGGGTGTTTTGTTGTTGTTTTTTTTAAACAGATATTTTGCTGTATTTAATAACCATCAGGCTCAATTCTCTACATACTTTTGCAAATAAGTATGTTCTTAGCTCAGGCCACAAACCTATTTTAATATGCACAATTGTAGTCTGTTCAGATCAAATTTATTGCCATATTCATAAACGTTAAATAAGCGAGTCATAATACAAGACACTTTCCTACAAAAGCTGTCATAAACATCTTTAGCATTTGAACACGTGTTCATTTTTATGTCTGTTCTTAATATTTTTTATCTTCTTGTCGTTCAGTCGCTAAGTCATGTTGGACTCTGTGACCCCATGAGCTGCAGCAAACCAGGCTTTTCTGTCCATCACTATCTTCCTGAGTTTGCTCAAACTCATGTCCATTGAGTCAGTGATGCCATCCAACCATCTGATCTTCTTTTGCCTCCTTCTCCTCTTGCCCTCAATTTTTCCCAGCATCAGGGTCTTTCCCAGTGAGTCAGCTCTTTGCATCAGGTGCCCAAAGTATTGGAGCTTCAGCTTCAGCATCAGTCCTTTCAATTTGTATTCAGGGTTGATTTCCTTTAGGATTGACTGATCTGATCTCCTTGCAAGCCCAAGGGACTCTCAAAAGTCTTCTCCAGCACCACAGTTCAAAAGCATCAATTCTTAGGCACTCAGCCATCTTCATGGCCCAAAGATGTATGTATCTCACATCCATACATGACTACTGGAAAAACCATAGCTTTGACTATATGCACCTTTGTCGGCAAAGTGATGTCTCTACTTTTTCATACACAGTCTAAGTTTGTCATACCTATTCTTCCAAGGAGCAAGCGTCTTTTAATTTCTTGGCTGCAGTATTGTCCACGTTGGTTTTGGAGCACAAGAAAATGAAATATGATACTATTTAAACATTTTCCCTATCTATTTGCCATGAAGTGATAGGACTTGTTACCATGATCTTAGTTTTCAGAACGTTGAGTTTTAAGCCAGCTCTTTCACTCTCCTCTTTCACCTTCATCAAGAGGCTCTTCACTTTCTGCCATTAAAGTGGTATCATCTGCGTATCTGAGGTTGCTGATATTTCTCCCAGCAACCTTGATTCCAGCTTGTGATTCATCCAGTCCAGCATTTCTCATGAAGTACTCTTCATATAAGATAAATAACCAGGGTGACAATGTAAACCTTGACATACTCCTTTCCCAATTTGGAACCAGTCTGTTGTTCCTGGTAAGGTCAGGTGGTCTGGTATTCCCATCTCTTTAAGAATTTTCTACAGTTTGTTGTGATCCACACACTCAAAGGCCTTAGCATAGTCAATAAAGCAAAAGTAGGTGTAGCTTTTTGGAATTCCCTTGCTTTTTCTATGTTCCAGCATATGTTGGCAATTTGATCTCTGGCTCCTCTGCCTTTTCTAAATCCAGCTTGCACATCTGGAAGTTCTCAGTTCACATACTGCTGAAGCCTAGCTTGAAGGATTTTGAGCATAATCTTGCTGGCATGTGAAATGAGTGCATTTGTACAGTAATTTGAACATTGTTTAGCATTGCCCTTCTTTGGGATTGGAATGAAAACTGACCTTTTCCATCCCTGTGGCCACTGCTGAATTTTCCAAATTTGCTGGCATAATGAGTGCAGCATCATCTTTTAAGATTTGAAATAAGTCGGCTGGAATTCCATCACCTCCACTAGCTCTGTTCATATTAATGCTTCCTAAGGCCCACTTTTGTCCTTTGCTTTTCACTTCTCTTCTTTTCACAGCAATTTGTAAGGCCTCCTCAGACAGCCATTTTGCTTTTTTGCATTCCTTTTCCATGGGGATCATCTTGGTCCCTGTCTCCTGTACATGTCATGAACCGCCATCCATAGTTCATCAGTTACTCTATCAGATCTAGTCCATTAAATCTATTTCTCACTTCCACTGTATAATCATAAGGGATTTGATTTAGATCATATCTCAATGGTCTAGTGGTTTTCCCTACTTTCTTCAATTTCAGTCTGAATTTGGCAATAAGGAGTTCATGATCTGAGCCACAGTAGCTCCTGGTCTTGTTTTTCCTATCTGTATAGAGCTTCTCCTTCATTGGCTGCAAAGAATATAATCAATCTGATTTCGGTGTTGACCATCTGGTGATGTCCATGTGTAGAGTCTTCCTTTGTGTTGTTGAAAGAGGGTGTGTCTATGACCAGTGTGTTCTCTTGGCAAAACTCTATTAGCCTTTGCCCTGCTTCATTCCGTGCTCCAAAGCCAAATTTGCCTGTTACTCCATGTGTTTCTTGACTTCCTACTTTTGCATTCCAGTCCCCTATAATGAAAAGGACATCTTTTTTGGGTGTTAGTTCTAAAAGGTCTTGTAGGTATTCATAGGACCATTCAACTTCGGCTTCTTCAGTGTTACTGGTTGGGGCGTAGGCTTGGATTACTGTAATATTGAATGGTTTGCCTTGGAAATGAACAGAGATCATTCTGTCGTTTTTGAGATTGCATCCAAGTACTGCATTTCGGACTCTTTTGTTGACCATGATGGATAGCAAGGAGAGATAAGAAAGCCTTTCTCAGCAAACAATGCAAAGAAATAGAGGAAAACAACAGAATAGGAAAGACTAGAGATCTCTTCAAGAAAATTAGAGATACCAAGGGAACATTTCATGAAAAGATGGGCTTGATAAAGGATAGAAATGGTATGGACCTAACAGAAGTGGAAGATATTAAGAGGTGGCAAGAATACACAGAAGAATTGTACAAAAAAAGATCTTCACGACCAAGATAATCACGATGGCGTGATCACTCACCTAGAGCCAGACATCTTGGAATGTGAAGTCAAGTGGGCCTTGGAAAGCATCACTACGAACAAAGCTAGTGGAGGTGATGGAATTCCAGTTGAGCTCTTTCAAATCTTGAAAGATGATGCTGTGAAAGTGCTGCAGTCAATATGCCAGCAAATTTGGAAAACTCAGCAGTGGCCTCAGGACTGGAAAAGGTCAGTCTTCATTCTAATCCCAAAGAAAGGCAATGCCACAGAATGCTCAAACTACCACACAATTGCACTCATCTCACACGCCAGTAAAGTCATGCTCAAAATTCTCCAAGCCAGGCTTCAGCAATACGTGAACCATGAACTTCCAGATGTTCAACCCAGTTTTAGAAAAGTCAGAGGAACCAGAGATCAAATTGCCAACATCCGCTGGATTATGGAAAAAGCAAGAGAGTTCCAGAAAAACATCTATTTCTGCTTCATTGACTATGCCAAAGCCTTTGACTGTGTGGATCACAGTCAACTGTGGAAAATTCTTCAAGAGATGGGAATCCCAGACCACCTGACCTGCCTCTTGAGAAACCTATATGCAGGTCAGGAAGCAACAGTTAGAACTGGACATGAAACAACAGATTGGTTCCAAATAGGAAAAGGAGTACGTCAAGGTTGTGTATTGTCACCCTGCTTATTTAACTTATATGCAGAGTACATCATGAGGAACGCTGGGCTGGAAGAAGCACAAGCTGGAATCAAGATTGCCGGGAGAAATATCAATAACCTCAGATATGCAGATGACACCACTCTTATGGCAGAAAGTGAAGAGGAACTAAAAAGCCTCTTGATGAAAGTGAAAGAGGAGATTGAAAAAGTTGGCTAGAAGCTCAACGTTCAGAAAACAAAGATCATGGCATCTGGTCCCATCACTTCATGGGAAATAGATGGGGAAACAGTGGAAACAGTGTCAGACTTTATTTTTTTGGGCTCCAAAATCACTGCGGATGCTGATTGCAGCCATGAAATTAAAAGACGCTTACTCCTTGGAAGGAAAGTTATGACCAACCTAGATAGTATATTAAAAAGCAGAGACATTACTTTGCCAACCAAGGTCCATCTTGTCAAGGCTATGGTTTTTCACGTGGTCTTGTATGGATATGAGAGTCGGACTGTGAAGAAAGCTGATCGCTGAAGAACTGATGCTTTTGAACTGTGGTGCTGGAGAAGACTCTTGAGAGTCCCTTGGACTGCAAGGAGATCCAACCAGTCCATTCTAAAGGAGATCAATCCTGGGTGTTCATTGGAAGGACTGATGCTAAAGCTGAAACTCCGATACTTTGGCCACCTCATGTGAAGAGTTGACTCACTGTAAAAGACCCTGATGCTGGGAGGGATTGGGGGCAGGAGAAGAAGGGGACGACAGAGAATGAGATGGCTGGATGGCATCACCAACTCAATGGAGGTGAGTTTGAGTGAACTCTGGAAGTTGGTGATGAACAGGGAGGACTGGCATGCTGTGATTCATGGATTCGCAAAGAGTCGGACACGACTGAGTGACTTAACTGAACTGAAATGAAGGCCCACTTGACATCACCCTCCAGTATGTCTGCTTCTAAGTCAGTGACCACATCATCATGGTTAACTGGGTCATTAAGGAATTTTTTGTATAGTTCTTCTGTGTATTCTTGCCAACTTTTCTTAATACCTTCTGCTTTCTGTTAGGTCCATACCATCTCTGACCTTTATTGTGCCCATTTTTGTATGAAATGTTCCCTTGGTATCTCCAGTTTTCTTAAAGAGATCTCTCGGCTTTCCCATCCTATTGTTTTCCTCTATTTCTTTGCATTGGTCACTTATGAAGGCTTTCTTATCTCCTTGCTGTTCTCTAGAACTCTGCATTCATTTGGGCATATCTTTCCTTTTCTCCTTTGCCTTTCACTTCTCTTTTTTCCTCAGCTATGTGTAAAGCTTTCCCTTCTTGAATTTGTTTTTCTTGGGGATGGTTTTGGTCATCACCTCGTGTACAATGTTATACATCTCTGTCCATAGTTCTTCAGACATTCTGTCTACCAGATCTATTCCCTTGAATCTTTTTGTCACTTCCACTGTATAATCATAAGGGATTTGATTTAGGTCATACCTGAATGGCCGAGTGGTTTTCCCTACTTTCTTCAACTTGAGCCTGAATTTTGCAATAAGGAGCTGATAATCTGAGCCACAGTCAGCTCCAGGTCTTATTTTCTCTGAATTAGAACCTCACAGTTTTATCTTATATCTATCTTTACTTTTTATTCACATCAGAGGCAATATATAGAAGTAGTTCCAAGGGTGGTTTCTGTTTTAGTGGCCCTGGGATCAAATCCTAGATAATAGTTTTGTTACCTCAAATAAAAAGTTTGACTTCAAATAAGAAGTTTAACCTCTCTGTGACTTAGTTTTATCATCTGTAAGATGGAAATAATTATAGTACTTATTTCAGAAGTGCAAAGTAAGAGGAAGCACAGTGCACAAGTCCGCCCTCGCCCTGACACCAGTTGCAAGTTTGGGGGTCTTTATGGTCACTCTTAGGTTTGACAGCTTGCCAGAAGGACTGACAGAACTCAGTGAAAGCTGTCTTACTCAGTTGCCATTGAATACAGCTAAAGGCCACAAGTTACAATCAACCACATGATGAGTCCAAAGAAATCCCAAACGTGGAGCTTCCGGTTGTCGTCTCCTCTGGAGACGCGGACAGAGCTGCTGCCCTGGTATTGACGTGTGATGATACACACAAAGCACTGCAGACTGACGAAGCTCACCCAGTCCTTGGTGTCCAGAGAGTTTGTTGAGGGTCCACATGCCTGATCTCAGCATCCTGGCCCACGGAGGTCAAGCCTGGTCCGTAATGACTCAAAACCCCTCTCATACATCACATCCTCAGACTTTTTGATGTTGTCCCAAAGCTCACAGGTAAACAAAGATACTCTTATCAGGCAGAATATTCCAAGGGCTTAAAAGACTGCCTCCCAGAGGCCTAAGACAAAGACCAGAGCTCTCTTTGGATGAGGTGAAATTCTTTACTACAGAACAAATGTGTATAAGAATTAAGGAAGACGATCCTTGCAGTGGGCTTAGAATATCGCCTAGTACAAAACAAGCATAAATTTTGGATATATAGCTATTATCATTAACAATCCTTTTTGATCCTATGGCATCGTATTAGATGCTATAGGAAATTTCAAAATTAACAAAGTGCAGTATACAATCTTATAGGCGAGATACTAAGATTCAAGTAAAACCAATGGAAGTAGAGGTGAGGACCACAGTAATGAAGCAAGCAACTTGTGTTAGGGACCAGGAGAAAGGAGAGGTTATTTCCAGGTAGGGGTCAAAGGCCAGCTGAACTCACAGCACCTGAGCTCCACTGAGGGGTTGGTGGGGTGGGGGGGTTCCGAAACCGGGAGGAGGGCATTCCAGACAGAGGGAACCGAAGGAATAAACTTAGAAGTAGGAAAGCAAGTGTACCTTCAGCAAACAGAGAAGGAATGCGATGACCTGCAGAAGCAACCAGAGGAAGACACTGGAAAGCACTGGACAGACAGACTGAGAGAGGCTTTCAATGTGATATTGAGCACCTGACGCCTTTTCTCGTAGACACTAAGGAGCCAGTGACAATATAGGGCCTAAATAACACCCTGAAAATTCACATGCTGGCTCTTTTCATGTCTCCAGTCTTCCTCACCCGCTTCACTCTTCCTCCCAAGACCCCCCACTTCACTTGGCTAATTACAATTCATCCTGCAAGACACAGCTTGAGAACTGCTTCTGGGCACACTTCCATAACAGAACACGTTATGTGTCACTGGGACCTGTGTTCCGCTCACACTGCACAACTGCATCTCGTCATCTCTGTGTGCTCAGTGTCTGTGAACGTGTTCAGAGGAAGGTTCGAAGGAACAAAGGGAGCAACTGAAACCAGAGAGAGACATGAGATCTTGAAACATCAAAAGAGAATTTAAAAAGCAGATGTTTCTAGTTAATTTAAAGAGAAACTAAGATACACAGAAAGTGGATAGTAGTGCGTAAAGTAAGACAGAATCTATAACTGCATGGCACAGTCTTCTCAAGGTGTCCCAAGGCGTTAGTAGCAGTAGTAGGGTAGTAACAGGCGGAAGAGCTTACTGATATAACACTTAGAAAGCACTTACTAGGCACCAGGTAAGCTCTGCTCAATTTATATGAACCCAGTTAATCTTTGCAACTCAGTGGTGTAAGTACTATCATTATCTCCATTTTTACAAAGAAAGAAATTGAGATACAGTGAAGTTAAGCAAATTGCAAGAGAAATTCTGATAACAATCCTGCTGCTGCTGCTGCTGCTAAGTCACTTCAGTCGTGTCCAACTCTGTGTGACCCCATAGACGGAAGCCCACCAGGCTTCACCATCCCTGGGATTCTCCAGGCAAGAACACTGGAGTGGGTTGCCATTTCCTTCTCCAATGTGTGAAAGTGAAAAGTGAAAGTGAAGTCGCTCAGTCGTGTCCGACCCTTAGCGACCCCACGGACTGCAGCCTACCAGGCTCCTCCACCCATGGAATTTTCTAGGCAAGAGTACTGGAGTGGCTTGCCATTGCCTTCTCCAGATAACAATCCTAGGATTGTAAAAACTTGGTCTTGCCAAATTCACTTAATTGCATCAGAATAGAAGACATCCGTAGGATTGGAGATTGACCTAACATGGGGCTATAAATTCAGTTCTTTGTGCTGGCTGGAATAAAGGACAGTGTTCTTTTCATCTGAGGCACATGTTTCCACACCAGGCCTCTAATGCCTGAGCGCCCCTGAGGACAGTTGTGTTTGCAGGACTGCCTGCTCACCTGTTCCAGCTGAACAAGTCATTTTTAGTTTTTTTCCAAGACCTCACATCTAGGAGGCTTCTTCTGGACTCAGAACAAAAGTAGCCCAGTGGTTGAAGGGGACTGTGTAGTGATAACCCAGCAAGCCCTAGCAGAGAAAACATCTTTCTGCCTCTCGGCGGAAAAGTCAGCAGAGGCTTTCAGCAGGTGTGTGCTTGTCAGAACACTTGTCTCCCTGGGTGGGTGTATTTTCCTTCACTTTCCCTGCCGTGTGCAATGTACAAATTTCCTTTAAACCCATCATTTCTTGTAACTTAGACCACTTCTTGTTGGATTTTCCCACTCCCTTTTTGCTTTTCCCCTGTCAGAGCTCCTGACTTAGTCCGTCATTTACAGGAAAGAGAAAAACCCTCTTGTTTTGAGGGGATCTTGGAGAAGGAAATGGCAACCCACTCCAGTGTTCTTGCCTGGAGAATCCCAGGGACAGAGGAGCCTGGTCGGCTGTCGTCTCTGGGGTCACACAGAGTCCGACACGACTGAAGCGACTTAGCAGCAGCAGCAGCAGCAGCTGAAGAGCATCCCTGGATCTCAGCCATTCAGCAGTTTGTCCAATGAATCTTAAAATACCCCTGCCCTGTGAAAAATTTCAGCCCACGCTAGGTAATTAGGAAGGTGTTTTTCTCCCCCACAATAAATTCCATAGAAATGTCCTACAAAGCAATCAAATGCCAGTTGATTTGACGTAAAGGGAACTGTCACCTAAATGCTAGACAAGAAGCAAACTACTGGCCAGTGTATTCAGCTGCATAGTGCAGATCTATCCCTGCCAACCTGAGTCGGTGAGAAGGGAGAGAATTTCTCCAGCAGTTCTTAGATGAGCTAAAAATGAATACCACTGCCAGGCTTGAGAATGATTTGTTTTTTGCAAATAGATAAATCAATAAGCCCATGTTCAGTTTAAGTGTGCGTGCTAAGATACTTTAGTGTCCGACTCTTTGCAGCAGGCTCTTCTATCCATGGGATTCTCCAGGCAAGAACACTGGAGTGGGTTGCCATGCCCTCCTTCAGGGGACCTTCCCAACCCAGGGATCCAACTGGAGTCTCTTATGTCTCCTGCATTGGCAGGTAGGTTCTTTACCACTAATGCCACCTGGGAAGCTCAGTTTAAGTATATCAAGTATGAAAGGAACATATCTTACTTCTTTGCAGTGCTTAATCATCTTTGTTAAAATAGGGTCATAAATTCTTTAATTAACTATTAATGAGGTAGGATCCTTCGATTCTTTAGACAGAAGAGATCCTAAAGTTCATTTCATTCACCTTCCTAATTCTGCAAAGGGAGAAGTTGAACTGCAGTCTGAATCTAAAAGCACAAGTTCATACAAGTAATCAGAGCAGAACCCGCGCTGGGATTCAAGGCTCAGAGGTGTTTTAACAGCAAAAAAAAAAAAAAAAAAAGTCGTGTTCTCAAATCAAAGAGGGCTAGAGTGCCCTCTTGTGTTGCTACACAGAAATTCTTCATGTCTTTACAAAATTTAAAATCACTTTCAGTTCAGTTCAGTTCAGTTTAGTTCAGTCGCTCAGTCGTGTCCGACTCTTTGCGACCCCCTGAATCACAGCACGCCAGGCCTCCCTGTCCATCACGAACTCCCGGAGTTCACTCAAACTCATGTCCATCGAAAAATCACTTTAATCTCTCCACAAATTTTACTGCACTGGGGTGAGTGTCAGACATGTACCTCTGGAAACAAATCCTGTGATCACCATGTTATCAGAAGTAAATGCGTAATGCATTTGACCTACTTCATCAGTAAAGATATGGAAACATTAACAACATCCCTAGAATGGTTTTGTATGGATTCAAGTCTGGCAGACCTAGGTTTCTGTTCCAGGCAGCCACTGGCAATCTTGGTAACTTTGAACAAGCTGCTTAACCAGTCTGAACCTCAGTCCACACTTCTGTAAAATGCTGATAATCCCTGCCCTACAGGACTGGCAGAGACCAGATGAGATCTCTGACATTTGGTACACAATAAACAATAAATTGAAATTGTTAGTCATTTTCAAATGTGAGCCCCCACCAGGGATCAATCACCAGCAAGTTCATAATGAAGGAAATGAAGTGCAAACACCAGAGAGTGAACAGAATGTCCTTGAGATGTTTTTAGCTCTTGGAAAAAGGGTTTCCATGTGCCTGGAGGGTCAGAGGGAGTACATTTGTAAAGTAATATATACTGAATGTATTTAGTACATATTTAGTACATTTAGTATGCAGGCAAAGAATCTGCCTGCAATGCAGGAGACCTGCATTCAATCCCTGGGTTGGGAAGATCCCTGGAGAAGGAAATGGCAACCCATTCCTGTATTCTTGCCTGGTAAGTCCCATGGACAGAGGAGCCTGGCAGGCTACAGTACATAGGGTCACAAAGAGTCGGATACTACTGAGGGACTAACACGTACCTTACCTTACATACTAAGTATGTGATTCTTCCAAAGTAAATTCTTCCTTTAGATGGTGAAGTTAAAATGGAGCTAGGCCCAATGGCTTTACCACAGATGGACTCTCTTGTAGAGGTAACACCTTTTCTTCGGCACTAAGAACCCAGCAGTCAAAGAATGCTCTAAAAGAAAGTGTTTGAAAACCAGATCTTATTTAGGGTCTTGGTCCAGTTCTTTTAGGAGTCTTTATTTATTGAGAGGGTAGCCATATTAAAATCAGTAAAGAACAAAGGTGAAAAACAATAGCTGGATGAATTCATCCTTTGGTTTTCATTTTCCTTAACTCCTTATTTATGAAACAAGCTCTCTCAGCTTAAGTGTTCCGGCTAAATGGCATTAAATCAAGTCCTTTTGCCCCAAAGAACTTTCAAAGTTTCCCTCCTCCTTCCAGTAATTCTCACAGCCATCCTTTTCACACATGTGGGCGGGAGATATCATTATGTACAATACAGGGAGACTTGACCTTTAAATGTCAATGGAAGTGTGGAGTCTGGGATTCTGTCAGTGTTTTTCTTCCACTAGCATTGGAGCGGAGAAGGCAATGGCACCCCACTCCAGTACTCTCGCCTGGAAAATCCCATGGACGGAGAAGCCTGGTGGGCTGCAGTCCATGGGGTCGCTGAGTCGGACACGACTGAGCGACTTCACTTTCCCTTCTCCCTTTCATGCATTGGAGAAGGAAATGGCAACCCACTCCTGTGTTCTTGCCTGGAGAATCCCAGGGACGGGGGCGCCTGTTGGGCTGGCGTCTATGGGGTCGCACAGAGTCGGACACGACTGAAGCGCCTTAGCAGCAGCAGCAGCAACAACATTGGAGAGTTGAGAGAGACTGTCCAGAAGCGTCTAAGTCGGAAGCAGGTCAGGGCAAGAGAAACCCCTCACCTGTGCCTGTCTCTTTGTTTTCACCTGACCCGGGCGAGGGAGCGAAGACTGGACTGGACTCTGTCATCCACGTACTTATCCTAGATACCACAGTCCCTGGGAAGTGTATGTGGATTGTCGCACCGCAAGAGCAGATAAGAGGTTGATCAGTTTTGTCGCCTTGCCCCTGGGGTCGCTCACCCTTTTGGAGAATCTGTTACTTCACATAAGACAAACACAGCATGTGAGGCCGAGGTATTTTATTATTGATGGAAAGTTCATCCTCGGGTTCCTTCATGGCCGAAGAGTTGGAGCCTCTGGCACTGCTTCTGCCTGCTCGGTGGCAGAGGCACACATGGCAGCCCTGCAACTATAGAGCACGGTGGTCCCCGCTGCTCTCCAGGCAGTGCAGTGCGCTGCTCTTGCTGAGTTCACTCTGTGGGCATAAATCATCAGTCAGCCAATGATGAGGTGTTCCCCGACTCTTAACTTGGAAGTCTCCTCTTTGTGTGGATTAACTCAGCAATACTCAGCAGCAGTTTTCTAGCTGCTGTAGTTGCCTTGATAGCATTTGTGAAGCACGCAGTTCCTGATGCTCATCTCATTTTCTACCTTATGCCTTTGTTCTTTTATACATCGTTTTCTCCTTAGAATGCCCTTGAACATCTATATATTCTGCTTGCTGATGCTTACCGACTAGCCCTTGTGGTCCTGTTTCAACTGCAGCATACCATGAAAAAAGATTTTTCATGGAGGAAGCCCATCTCAACCTGAGGGACACCTCCCTCAGTTTTAATGACCCCTTCCCCACTCCCCAGGGAGTTCTGCCTGTTGGGCCCAGCACGGGGCGGGAGGGAGGAGGCAAGGAGGGATGGTTTGGGGGAGGAGGAAACCCGTGTGACTGGGCCTGGAAAACCAAAGACCCAGATGGGTCCTGACTAGTTAATATCATGGCACCTCTCACATTGTCACTGAAAATATGTATTCATGATTTGGGCCTTCCTGGTGGCTCAGTGGTAAAGAATCCACCTACCAGTACAGGAGAGCAGGGTTTTGACCCTGGGTAAGAAAGATTCCCTGGAGAAGGAAATGGCAACCCACTCCAGTATTCTTGCCTGGAAAATCCCATGGACCGAGGAGGCTGGTGGGCTACTGTCCATGGGGTCACAAAAGAGCTGGACACAACTGAGAGACTAAACAACAGCAACAACAGAATTCGTGATCTAGGTATAGAGGCGAAATTGTACCACATCTCTGAAAACTCCCCACGAGGTCTGTCCTCTCCCACGCCTCTCTCAGCCCTGCTGCCCGAGTGGTCCCTCTGTCTCTCCCCTTCCCCTCTGGTCTCTCAGTCCCCCTCCCTTTCCTCTGCAGAACAGTTTAGGTCCTTCCCAGCTTCTGTCTCCAGATTTGCACACCCCCACCCGCTGCTTAGTACTGCTGCAAGTATGTCAAAAGCCATTAATACCAAAGATGAATATTTTATTTGTGCCTCACAAACAAAAGATACCACAGTTATCAGGACTCCTCTGCTTAGAGGATAGCGTGAACTGAAAATGACTTTTTTTTCTCTTATCACATGTTCATATTCAAAATAAAGAGTTTACTCTGTCCTTTAAAGAGAGTACATGCTCTCTCTTTCTCCCTCTTTTTTTAAACATCTTGCCCATTGTGTAAGGAGCCTCTGGTGAAAACCTACATCAACTGGCATCAAATTTGTAGACATGATCCCAGCGATTCTTTTACATCCCTTGTTGCCAGGTCACTTCAGCCACTGCTCTGATACTATGCCCCTCAACACAGCTCTCCCAGGAAGCCCACAATGGTGGTCAGGAGGCAGGAAGATGCCCGGGAGGAAGATGAGCTAGTGACAGCCTTCTTGAGAAGTGAGAGTCAAGTAGTGCTCCATCTGGAGTCTGGTTGTACCACTGCTCCCTGAAGGGCCAGAGAGGGGTCCCTCTATATTCTTCGTCACTGTTTGAGTCTGAGAGTGGACCCTGGCACTGTTCTTTGAAAACTTGACCTTGCTCATAAGCTCAATACAGAAACTGAGATATATGTTCCTGGTCATTTGTAAAACTAAGCAGTGGTCTCCCCACTTAGTGGTCTAAGTGGTCTCTCTTAGAAGACTAGAGTTCTTGATCAAATGATCTTAAGTGGGAATGTTTTTTATTATCTTAGTACTTTGGAAAAAAATATTTTTAATTTCTTAAAAAGCACAGGTTCTTTAAAATGCAAACACTTTTAGTGAAATAGTGTATTTGAGCACCCAAAGCTCATTTTTTGCACATTTTCAAAGAAATACTGTTGGAAAATTTCTTAGAAATTATATGAAGATAGAATCTTCTGATCTCTATGTAAATCAAGGCATACAATCCTCTTATTTTCTCAGAAAAAAATGGCCCTTTGAAATGAGTGAAAACATCACCAGATTGTCTCCCAGAACTCTCCAAGATGGGTGGACTGTATCAGGAAGAGGTGTTGTTCAGCTAGGCCTCTCATTTTCTGATCCCAACTCCATTTGAGATCTGTTCTCTTTGCCTCCTCAGGAGATGGGAGAACATTGCTTTCTTTCTTTGGCTTGAACACTTATCTTTTCTCTCTTTATAAAGCCTGCTACTGCTCTCTTCTCTGCTGTTTGCACTGGTCATCATTGGATCTAGTTGAGTTTTTATTCCCACCCAGACTCCCGCTAGTTATTTGAATGACCTAGCTTTGTTCAGATAAAGTGTAAGCAAGATTTTTGGTCTTTCGTGTTTGGGCATCTTTAATATCCTCTTGCTGTATATTTTAGATGAGGAAGAGTCTTTGCAGCTAAAATCTTATTCATTTTCCTGGAATAATTTTTGGTATGTATTTTACATTTAGAAAAATAAATTTGACATGCAGTACCATTTTATGCAGGATCAGGTCCAATGGGTAACTGTCAAGATGGCTGCACCTGTTTTCTTGCAAACTGGGCCTCAGTTGACAGGGTGTAAACTAATAATCAGTGAAGGAATGTGAAATTACAAATCACATGGCCTAAAGTTCAAACCGAGATAAAAATATTCAAGCCCTAACTGGCCACTCTAACGATCCTTAACAGAAAATGCATGTTGATTCGTTATATGTTTTAAGACCAGGCTTGCAATGGGACAAATCAATTTTATTTTGACAGACATAGTAATAATATGATGAAGTCCTGATAAAAATTGGAACTTTTGATGGCTCTTTTAAATAATAAGCTCAAAATAGTAATTGTCTTTAAAAGAAAATTGCAGAATGATGATCATGTCTATTAGAAGCTCTTTATTGATATTAGTAAAAATACTTCTATGAAATAGTGGATTTCTCTCAACTCCTTTATATGTTTCCAAGTAAATGAAGCATGTTTTTTTTTCTCCTGAATAAAAGTTTTTTCTGGATTTTATTTCAGATGGGCCATTTTAGTGTCAATATATACACAGAGACATACACATAAACACTTTCGACACTGAGAGGCCTTAGTTCCAAACCTCTGTAGATATCCCTACTATGAGGTTTTGCTATCTAAATGTTTGCCATAACAATTTATGTAATATGTATTTTACCTGGAATTCACTACCTGAATGAAAAAAATCTCATAGTGAATTCACACGTGTGGGCTAGCAAAACATTTAAGTTGCAGGTGCATCCAGGCCAGGAGATGGAGAACGTGTCACATCCAGGGCCCAGCTGCTCTTTCAATAGGCTCAGCTGCGCATTAGTGCTCTCAACGTGCCACATTACCAAGTGGAAATGTCTTCTAAGAAAGCCAAAAGCCTGTGAATAAAATCGGTGAACCCAAGCGGCCTGAAAGCCTGTACATGCAAAGAAAAAAACGAAGTGATAAAACATGCTGAGAGAAGTGAACTGCATAAAGTGGCCATGGTCACGTCCCTAAGGACTATGCACTAATATCTTCAATATGTAAGAAAAGTCAGGAAAACGCTTCTGAAGAAAACTTCAGGAAAACTGGTGTTTGGTGTTCTAAATGCTTTCTATTATAGAAAGATTCTTTATGGATGGTTACATAAGTGTTTGAGTGTTTTTGTGATATTTATTAGAACTGATGAGCTTTCCAGGTGACTCAGAGAATCCACCTGCAATGCAGGAAATGCGGTTTTGATCCATGGGTCAGGAAGATCCCCTGGAGAAGGAAATGGCTACCCACTCTGGTGTTCTTGCCTGGGACATCCCATGGATGGAGGAGCCTGATTGGCTGCAGTCCATGGGGTCGCAAAAGAATCTGACACGACTTACCAACTAAGACAAGCAGTTAGAACTGATAGGTTTTTTTTGATGGATTGGGAAAACATTACTGGTTTTTCCATTCCCAACTATAGTTTATAGCTTTTCATTCTCCAAAAATCTGCTGTCCAACATGCTTTAAGAAATAGATTGAGTTTTTAGTAGTATTTATTTATTTGCTGCATTGGGTCCTAGCTGTGGCTCACAGCATCTTTTCACTGTGGCGCACAGGCTTTAGTTGGCCTACGGCATGTGGATTCCTAGTTCCCCAACCAGGGATTGTACCCATGTCCTCTGTATTCCAAGGCAGATTCTTAACCACTGGACCACCAGGGAAGTCCCTGGACTTGATTTTTTTGTGTTTATTTTTTCTATAGAAATGAGGATGTCTGGTTCTATGATATTAAAAATAAAAAGTTCAAGAGGAACCTTGAAACTTTCTCTCTTATATTTTCAAGTTGTGTAGTCACTGAATTTATTTACTCTTGTTATTGACAAAGGCACAAACTAGAGATTGTTTATCATTAACTTTTAGTGTCAATTTATACTTAGCCTGTATAATACTGTGATTTGAATTTATTTCTTCTGATGTTAATTCTGCATATAACCTAAAATAAATCACTTAAACTGAAAATCTCATTCTTTTTAGTTAACTGCCACAGCAGATCCCTGAATATGAATATTTAATGAGCTTTCACAACATTATTTAAAAACTAGAATTATTTGTTTCTCAGGTCATGTCTTTCAAGTAGAAGATAACATAAATTCCTTAATAATGAAATAATAATAATAATATGTTGGAACTCATTCTGTTGACCAAGGATTCTTCTGAATGCTTACCCAATGTAGTCACTTAGCATTCACCACAAACCACTGATGTTGGCACTGTTGTGCCCACTTGACAAGTGAGAAACACGGTGCAGCATCTCAGTGCCATAGCCAGTAAGCAGTGGAGCCACAGCCATGAATCTGGGCAGCCTGGCACCAGACCCTCGGCTCTTTATCACTGGGGGGAACTTTTCATGTAGTCTCTCCAGAGCTATAGTGATTCATCAAGTGAGGTCTCAGGACTCACCGCTGGTAAATCTCTTCTTCTTAAACCTGCATTTTGTACACTACAGCTCTGGGTCCTTCAGGGCTGTGTCGGTGGAGAAATGACTTGGTGGGAATATTTAAAAGATAACTGCGAAAGAGAGAATTGAGTTGATTCCCAACCCATTACTGCTCTAGGGGCAGGGAACGGGAAGAGGACCTTCCACTTCCAGCTCACCTTTTGAATGGTGCCCTGTGGGAAACAATCACTGGTGGCATTGACAGACATGCCACTTAAGGATAAAAGAGGTTCAAGGTCAGAGATCCAGCCCAGACAAGTCAGCTGTCCATGTGACTACTAGGGAGTTCTGTCTGGAGTGCTATTTCTCAGCCTGGTTTTCTTTATAGCCATGCTAAGAACTTTGGGCCATTTCTATTCCTGCTCAGCGCCACCCTCCCCCGCCCCAAACAGTGACATTTTGATTCCACAGATACACTGCACGGTACATCTGTTTGGGTATTCTCTTTATACTTTACCCATAAAAAGAAGGGTTTTTCATCCCCCCCAAACCAATTTTTGCTTCCTTGGGGCAACGTCACCCCCACTGGGAACGTGTAGCCTGGAGGCATCAATACATTGAGTGATTTGAGTAAACACTGGGTGAGAATGGCCTTCAGTAAACTGACCTGGAAGGGGCCCATGAGCTTCAAGGTTAAAGGGCCCCCCAAGGGCAGGGTAGTACCTAAGGTAGGTGAGAAGAAATTTTCTTAAGTATATGAGATCATGTGTTCTTTGACCTGGGTCACCATCCCCACCTCCCCAGATGCCACCCAGAGGTGTGTTAAAGAAGATTTTCTCTCTTCCTCATTGTTCAGTCGCCAAGTCATGTTGGACTCTTTGCAACCCCATGGACTGCAGCACGCCAGGCTTCCCTGTCTTTCACTGTCTCCTGGAGTTTGCTCAGACTCGTATCCGTTGAGTCAGTGATGCCGGCCAACCATTTCACTTAACTCTTGTTTCATCCTTCCCTCTGTGTTTTTAAGTGTAGTCACTACATAATCTAAAATGCCATTGTGTTGTTGATGGTATGTATCATTTCACAGTGGTGACTTGAATTGTTTTATTTAGAGACCGGCTTCCCAAGAAGCTTGCTTTACACTCTTTTTAAATAAGCTCAGAAAAATGGCTACTATTCCAATTTGTGAGAAATGGGTAATGAAAGCGCTTTAACTAAAAACTGTTGTGTGTTCACTTGAGATTTCCCAATTCCCAAATAACACCCCTTAAAAAGAGTCAAGCAGCAGTTGGTGTTCCAGATAAAGAGCAAACTGACTGTCCCCTGTCCTGACATAGGAGCTCATTTTCTCCTATCTGGTCCCTAAGTCGCTGGAGTCATGTCAACTCTGAGACTATATGAGCTATAGCCCTCCAGGCTCCTCCGTCCATAGGATTCTCCAGGCAAGAATACTGAAGTGGGTTGCCATGCCCTCCTCTAGGGGATCTTCCTGACCCAGGGATCAAACCTGTGTCTCTTGTCTCCTGCATTGGCAGGTGGGTTCTTTATCACTTAGTTACCACCTAGAAACCCCAATGCAGTGTAGGAGGAAATACCTAACATCGGATAAATGTCCTGCTAACCTTTTCTTATTCAGATATCTTTTTCTTTGTGATTTGCTGCTTCAATTACTTTATTCTGAACTCAGTAACCCAGTACACATATAAAATGCCCTAAGTAAACTTAAATATCCTCATATAATGACTTACTAGAAGACATGATAAAGAAGTAAGGTGCCCCAATATTTTTCTTTTCTTGCAAACAAGCTGTGATTTTTCAATTGGTCAAAGGACTGGAGGCATTCCTAGAACAAAAAGGTTGGTGAAGAGAGCTGCTCCTCAGACATGGGAAAGGCAGTCCACCAGATTGTCATCTGAAGATTTGAAAGTACTGGAAGACCAACCAGAGAAACTGATCCCAAGGAGTCAGAGAGCTTGTTGGCAGAGGATAATCTTACATTTATAAGCAGGGCTGCCAAGCCTAGGTAGACAGAATCACCAGGGGAGCTTTTCATATTTTTCCATCTCAACTCCCACCCCAGAGAGATTCTGACTTCATAGGTCTTGAGTGGGATCTTGGGCACTCGTGTTTCCTAAAAGCTCCCCCAGGGGATTCTGATGTGCATTCAAGGTTGAGAATCACTACTTTAGATTACAGAGTGCTTTCACATACATTATTCAGGGTTTTGTATACATAAAGAGAGGAAGTAGAAACATTTTAATGCCTTTTTATTGTATAAGGAAACAGGAAGGGACAAGAGTAGTAACTGAAAATGAAAAGATTACAGAAAAATGTTTCCAAAAATTGGAGGAAAATGCCTTTATCTGTGTAGGGCTAAAATTAGGGATGATATCAATCCATGGCGTGTAGAACATTAAGGAAAGGCTTGTTTGTTCTTATTTCCTGCTCTGTTGGAATCTTCTTAGGATGACAAAAATTCCCTTCCCAGAGAAGTTTAAAAATAGTTATCCAGTATTTAATGACTATTATTTTCTAAAACCTTATTTAGTCCACTCTATAAATGATAAACATTAGAGAAGTAAAATGTTGGTTGTTAGATGAAAAGTTTATTAGAAAATATCATGTTACTATTTCCATGTGCATTTGGGGGCTGTGCATATGATTGGTTTGTATAGATAGACGACGTGTCTTCACAGTGATCCTTGTAGCTTTCAGATGGTTATAATTAGTAATTCTGCAGATAAAAGTGGCAAGTAACAACTTGGTTGTAGCCAGCCAAAGGACGATATAGAGCCTACTCTGGGCTCTCAGCTTAGAGGGAATAGAAGTCAAGTCACAGTGAGGAAGAAGAAAAGTAAGCTGTGATCAGAAAGGAGGATATTGTGTTTGGAGATTTTAAAAGTGGGCAATGACAGAGCTTAGGTGGTGACCCAGAGGGCAAGTGACAGCTACTGTCAACAAGGTAGAGGCTAAGCTGTTATCTCCACATCAGCCAACAAGGTGGAGAGGAACAGTGCTTCAGGTGCAGAAAAGAAAATCTTCCAGACCCTAAGTATTTAAGATAAAGAATTTCAGTTGATCACCCCTTTTTCCCTCTAGTTTCCAAGTAACAGAGAGTGACTGATAGAAACAGTAACAATAGTTCAGCACTTAGTATGTATCAGCATTGTTCCAGGCACTTTGCATGCATTCCAACATTCACAACAATTTTTGTGACAATCAACACGATCATGCCCATTTTACAGATGAAGAAACTGAGGCATAGGGTAAGCAGCTTACCCGATATGAGTTTTAAACGCTGGTGGACAGAATTGGGATGAGAGAATATTTTATGAAAGCTATCAGCAAAGTAAGTGCATAGAGTCAGAGGAAGGGGCCTGGTGAGATATGAGGCCAGAATAATACATTGGAACTTTGTTGAGGAGAGCCCTAAACACCAGTGATCAGAATGTGAACCTGATCTGTGGGTAGGAGGGAAATGATGTAATCAGCACTATTCTCTTGAGATGATCAACTTTCAAATGTGAACAAATTAGAGAGGCTGGACTCAAAGGACAAGCCAGGGCTCTGTTGGTCCTGCTTGTAAGGTGGGCATGAGGCGGGTGGCAGATGAAGGTTAAAGGAAGAGACACGTTTGACGTCTTTTTAGAAGTCAGATCCTAAGATTAGGTAACTGGTTGGATGCAGGGGGTGAGGAAGAGGGAAGAATGTTCGTTAGAATCCAAAGTTTCAAGTCTGAGTACCTGAGTGGACTATTGACATATCTAGCAGAGGCTTTCTGTGGGGATCAGAGGGGCCCTCGAGTGGCTGGCTTTACGGAGTAAATGGAAACTCTGTCATTTGTTGTGCCTGCACCTGCAGGCAGGTGTAGCCGGCAGGCCACAGCGGAAGCTGGACACATAAATTTGGAACTTTAGAAGAGTCTGTGCTAGAAATGAAACTTACGGTGTCATCTGCATAATGGTGCTGTGATCAAAAACTTGGGAAGTGGATGAAATCACTGAGGGTGGGAAAAGGAAGGAATAAAGACCCTTGGAAACTTTAAACTGGAAGACAAGCAGGAGGGAGAAGAGCCAGCAAAGGAGGCCAAAGGAGAGCAGTCCAGGAAGGACAGGAACTCCTGTAGGTGTGCATCGTGCATCACAAGGGAATGGAAAGTGAAAGACACTCAGTCATGTCCGACTCTTTCTCCCAGCCAGAATACTGGAGTGGGTAGCCTTTCCTTTCTCCAGGGGATCTCCCAACCCAGGGAAGCAAACCCAGGTTTCCCGCATTGCAGGCGAGTTCTCTACCAGCTGAGCCACAAGGGAAGCCCAATAATATATACAAAAATGTAAGAAGGTTCCAGAAAACAGCTGACTTAGCAGACCCTCACAGAGGCCAGGAAGAATAAAGCCATTTGGAGTTGTCGATTCCAATATAAGGATGAAGGGTAGCAACACAAGGGTAGGAGGTCGCTTCCAACTGGAAGGAGAGAGTTGATCAGGGAGACAAAGGTCACAGCACTGGCCTCTGTTTCAAGAATTCGACAGCCAGGAAAAAACAGGACAGTCACTTGAAGGGGTGAGACATGGAAAGTGATTTGTTTTGTTCTTAAGATAAAGAAGAGCACTTAAATCTATTGTAGTCAGAGATTTAAAAAAAAACAAAACACGCCCTAGAGAGGCTGAGTGAAGATGCGCAGGGACTTTCAGGTGGTAGCAGCAAAAACCCTTCCTGTGGCAGAAGTGGCAACAGAATAAAGTTCTAAACTATTTCCTAACCTTGTTATAAAACAAGCCAGGACTCATGGAGCCATGATCCTGGCCAAGTCCACACAGTAGCTGTCTTTGACAGCAAGGCCATGGGGTGGGGGTGCCACTGGGGAGGGGGTGCCAGTGGGGAAAGGGGGCACTTCTCTGGCGGAAATGTGTGAATTTAATCCATATATCCCAGGGCAGAGGGAGAGCAGCAGTCCTAAAGATAGTCTTGAAACACATTTTTTTTTGCTGTGCTGGGTCTTTGTCGCTGCTCAGGCTTTCTCTGGTTACAGCCAGCAGGGGAACCTCCTAGGTGTGGTGCGCGGGCTTCTCATTGCAGTGGCCTCTCTTGTTGTGGAGCACAGGCTCAGGATGAGCAGGCTCAGTAGTTGCCCTGAGACATGTGGCATCTTCCTGAACTAAGGTATGGAACCCATATCCCCTGCATTGGCAGCTGGAATCTTAACTGCTGGATGACCAAGGAAGCCCCTGCTGCTGCTGCTGCTAAGTCACTTCAGTCGTGTCCGACTCTGTGTGACCCCATAGACGGAAGCCCACCAGGCTCCCCCGTCCCTGGGATTCTCCAGGCAAGAACACTGGAGTGGGTTGCCATTTCCTTCTCCAATGTGTGAAAGTGAAAAGCGAAAGTGAAGTCGCTCAGTTGTGTCCGACCCTTAGCGACCCCACGGACTGCAGCCCACCAGGCTCCTCCATCCATGGGATTTTCTAGGCAACAGTACTGGAGTGGCTTGCCATTGCCTTCTCCAAAGGAAGCCCCAAGACAGTCTAAAGAGTAAAATATCTTCTTTCAAGGTGTAGGGAGAAGAGGAAACTTTGATAATAAATCTGGGGTGGAAAATATTAAGATTTTCCTTTTGTAAGTACTCTTTGCACAATGCAACCTTGTAAATATTCTGTGTGAAGCGTTGGGTATTTTTACCTGGTTTTTCAAATAAGAGTTCAGTTCAGTTCAGTCGCTCAGTCATGTCCGACTCTCCGCGACCCCATGAATCACAGCACGCCAGGCCTCCCTGTCCATCACCAACTCCCGGAGTTCACTCAAACTCATGTCCACAGAGTCGGTGATGCCATCCGGCCATCTCATTCTCTGTCGTCCCCTTATCCTCCCGCCCCCAACCTTTCCCAGCATCAGAGTTTTTTCCAGTGAGTCAACTCGTCGCATGAGGTGGCCAAAGTACTGCAGTTTCAGCTTCAGCATCAGTCCTTCCCATGAACACCCAGGACTGATCTCCTTTAGAATGGACTGGTTGGATCTCCTTGCAGTCCAAGGGACTCTCAAGAGTCTTCTCCAACACCACAGTTCAAAAACATCAATTCTTCGGCAATCAGCTTTCTTCACAGTCCAACTCTCACATCCATACATGACCACGGGAAAAACCATAGCCTTGACTAGACGGACCTTGGTTGGCAAAGTAATGTCTCTGCTTTTTAGTATGCTATCAAGGTTGGTCATAACTTTCCTTCCAAGGAGTAAGCGTCTTTTAATTTCATGGCTGCAATCAGCATCTGCAGTAATTTTGGAGCCCAAAAAAATAAAGTCTGACACTGTTTCCACTGTTTCCCCATCTATTTCCCATGAAGTGATGGGACCAGATGCCATGATCTTTGTTTTCTGAATGTTGAGCTTCAAGCCAACCTTTTCCCTCTCCTCTTTCACTTTCATCAAGAGGCTTTTGAGTTCCTCTTCAGTTTCTGCCATAAGGGTAGTGTCATCTGCATATCTGAGGTTATTGATATTTCTTCCAGCAATCTTGACTCCAGCTTGTGCTTCTTCCAGCCCAGCGTTCCTCATGATGTACTCTGCATATAAGTTAAATAAGCAAGGTGACAATATACAACCTTGACGTACTCCTTTTCCTATTTGGAACCAGTCTGTTGTTCCATGTCCAGTTCTAACTGTTGCTTCCTGACCTGCATACAGGTTTCTCAAGAGGCAGGTCAGGTGGTCTGGTATTCCCATCTCTTTCAGAATTTTCCACAGTTTATTGTGATGCACCAGAGAAGGCAATGGCAAGCCACTCCAGTACTCTTGCCTAGAAAATCCCATAGACGGAGGAGCCTGGTAGGCTGCAGTCCATGGGGTCGCTACGAGTCGGACATGACTGAGCAACTTCACTTTCATTTTTCACTTTCACACATTGGAGAAGGGAATGGCAACCCACTCCGGTGTTCTTGCCTGGAGAATCCCAGGGACGGGGGAGCCTGGTGGGCTTCCGTCTATGGGGTCGCACAGAGTCGGACACGACTGAAGTGACTTAGCAGCAGCAGCATTGTGATCCACACAGTCAAAGGCTTTGGCATAGAGTTAAGTGCACTTAAATGTCTGGATGTTATTGTTCTCACTCTACGTGACTGAACTCAACAACCTCCTGGGAAAAAATTAGGTAAAAAGGCAAAAATATTAACAGTGGTTAGTGGGTGAGTGTTGGCTTTGACTGTTGGAGGCCTCAGAAGGACAAACGCTACCAAACAGTCAGTGAACAACCTTCTCCCTTGTCCTGTTCCTTCCTGTCCAGGGGATGGCAGTGGGCAACGCTAGGCAGCTAGAATAGAAAAGGGAGCAAAAAGGTTGCAGAGAGACTCCAAGTTCCCAGGAGACATGCATGCCCTTCCTCTTCTGCAGGATGAACTGGTACCCAGTGTGTCCCCATGTATTCAGAAATGGTCCCTGGGGCCCCACAGCTGTCACACTGCTGCACAGTCCTCAGACACGGAGAAAACCCCAGAGGTTGTTAGCACATCTCCCTCTGGACATTAAACTGGGCTCAGCACCAGCCAGAGAATACCAGCAGGGATTTGCTCTTCTCCATGCTTGGATAATGGCTATTCCCTGATACCCAGGGAAGAATTAAGTACAATGCATAACTCATACTATATTACACACTCAATCCCAAACAGCTGGGCTGCTGATAAAATCTAAAAAGAAGAGAGAACTGGCTGTCCTCCATCTAGCCATAATGTATTCATAATAAATCTCTCAGTGAAGAGGTATAAAGAGCTCCTATTTCTGCTGCAGCCCAGGGAAGCAGAGCATTCAGCAAGTATCCAGTGAGTCTCATTAGCAGAGACAACCAGTGTGGGAACTCCAGAGGGACTTGCTCCACATTTCTATTAGTAACAGCCATTTTTTACCTGAAACATGCTAGTAATTTTCTTGCTCACAAAGTTCACTTTGCCTGAGGATTGATAACTATGCTTTTTCTTAATAGTTACTGAATACCCTTCATGTTCTAGAGACTACATAACAATAAAGCATTGCTTGTCACATTTTTTTCATTTGTTTTTTGGCTTTATTTCTAAAAAGATAAAACAGTAAAACCATTCCCAGAATGATTTATTTTCAAGAAAATGGAAATAATAAAACATAAAACAGTAGAGTTGTATAAAATCCTACATTATGTATGAAATACATACTCTAAAACTTACTGAAAAGTATAACTGGTGACAGTCGAGAGTATTCTACATGAATATAAGAATTTTGATTCTGGTGTGAGTCGTAGTGATTAAGGACGAGATTGGCAGAACACAACACTTTCCTCTTAGATTTTGCTTGCAAAGTGCAGCACCCTGTGAGGAGACCCCTGGGGTCAGAGCCACTCACCAAGCCAACCAAATAATAATGATTGACACCAGATAGAAACTGATGACAAAATGGAAGATATTTGTTAAAGATAATTTTTATTTAAGTTACTACTGAAATATTTTCTCACTGTAGTTAGAAAAGTGTCTCTCATGGTCATTTAGACTTTATAACAGTAAGATCATCTCAGTGTCTAGGAGGATCCTTACCCTCTTTAAGGAAGAGAAATACAACATGCATTTGATCATTTAATAGCAATTTTGGCTTATTAAGAGATGATTTCAGAAAGAGGGGCATATAACTAACCAAGGCTCTTCAGAATGTTTATATGATCTGTTAAGAAATCATTCCCACTGACTCATTTTTACAGTAGGAAAAGAGTATATACAAAATTGTAAGAAGGCAGTTTTAAAAAAAAATTCTGCCTTTCTTAGAATTTAAATGCCTGTCCCAGCATTACTGAGATAGGCACAGAGTTATCTTATCTTTTCTTTCAATGCCTGCTTGCATAAAGCAGCTGTGCCACCATTAAACATTCTTCTGTGAGGTACGCTTAAGCAACCTCTCAGTTCAGTTCAGTTCAGTCGCTCAGTCGTGTCCGACTCTCCGCGACCCCATGAATCACAGCACGCCAGGCCTCCCTGTCCATCACCAACTCCCAGAGTACACTCAAACTCATGTCCACAGAGTCGGTGATGCCATCCAGCCATCTCATTCTCTGTCCCCTTCTCCTCCCGCCCCCAACCTTTCTCAGCATCAGAGTCTTTTCCAGTGAGTCAACTCGTCGCATGAGGTGGCCAAAGTATTGCAGTTTCAGCTTTAGCATCAGTCCCTCCAATGAACATCCAGGATTGATCTCCTTTAGAATGGACTGGTTGGATCTCCTTGCAGTATAAGGGACTCTCAAGAGTCTTCTCCAACACCACAGTTCAAAAGCACCGATTCTTCGGCGATCAGCTTTCTTCACAGTCCAACTCTCACATCCATACATGACCACGGGAAAAAACCATTGCCTTGACTAGACGGACCTTAGTTGGCAAAGTAATGTCTCTGCTTTTTAATATACTATCAAGGTTGGTCATAACTTTCCTTCCAAGGAGCAAGCGTCTTTTAATTTCATGGCTGCAATCAGCATCTGCAGTGATTTTGGAGCCCAAAAAAAACAAAGTCTGACACTGTTTCCACTGTTTTTCCATCTATTTCCCATGAAGTGATGGGACCAGATGCCATGATCTTTGTTTTCTGAATGTTGAGCTTCAAGCCAACCTTTTCACTCTCCTCTTTCACTTTCATCAAGAGGCTTTTGAGTTCCTCTTCACTTTCTGCCATCAGGGTGGTGTCATCTGCATATCTGAGGTTATTGATATTTCTCCCGGCAATCTTGATTCCAGCTTGTGCTTCTTCCAGCCCAGCGTTCCTCATGATGTACTCTGCATATAAGTTAAATAAGCAAGGTGACAATATACAACCTTGACGTACACCTTTTCCTATAAGCAACCTCTAGTTTGTCCCTATTAGGAATATTCTTCAGAAGATATCTTTATTTTTCCAAACATTAGTTTAGTTCTTCAGAATAGATTTCCTATTGAAAATGAATTTTCTGAAATGAAATTACTAGATTAAATGGTGTGAGTATTTCAAAGCTCTTCTCAAACATTTTTCGAAGTATCTTTCCGAAAGGGTATTTATTAATTTACCTTATACCAGCAATGTATGAAATTATCATTTTACTCCTGGCTGAAGAGTGAAAGTCGCTCAGTCGTGTCCGACTCTTTGCTACCCTGTGGACACTCTACAGTCCATGGAATTCTCCAGGCCAGAATACTGGAGTGGGTAGCCTTTCCCTTCTGCAGGGATCCTTTACCAACTGAGCTATGAACAAGTTGCTAATAAGAATACAGTACCTTTATTTGTATTTATTTCATTCCTCGCAAGCTTGAAAATTTTTGCAACTGTTTGTTCACAGTATTCTCTGTGTGTACTTGGTTTTTAATTCTTGTCTTTTCAGATTATCTGCCCCAGCTCAGTCTCAACTGCTCACTCCCCTTTGTTGCTTTGTGTAGGCTCCCATGATTCGTTCAGCTACTGGGTAGACGAAAAGTCCCCAGTGGGGCCTGACCAAACCCCCGCGATCAAACGCCTCGCCAGGATCTCGTTCGTGAAGAAGGTCATGAAGAAATGGTCTGTGACTCAGAACCTGACATTCCGAGAACAGCTGGACGCTGGGATCCGTTACTTTGACCTGCGTGTGTCTTCCAAGCCAGGGGACGCCGACCAGGAAATCTACTTCATTCACGGGCTTTTTGGCATCAGGGTCTGGGATGGGCTGATGGAGATCGACTCGTTCCTCACACAGCACCCCCAAGAGATTGTCTTCCTGGATTTCAACCACTTCTACGCCATGGATGAGGCCCATCACAAACGCTTGATTCTCCGGATCCAGGAGGCCTTTGGAAGCAAGTTGTGCTCAGCCTGCAGTGTGGAGAGCATGACGCTGCGGAGGCTGTGGGAGAAGAAGTGCCAGGTAGGAGGGAACAGAGAGAAACTTCCAAGGGCAAGAATGGAACTCTTCCTGCTTTTTCTGGGTCACCAGCTCTAAGACATCTCATTCCAGGGCCCTTGGGGTAAAAGGCATAGAGTGTGATAATAAAAACCTGGTTCCTGGGCTCTCGGATGGCTTCAAGGGCTCTCCTGGGTACCACTGAACCTGGATTGATACCTGCCAAATATTCACTACTTGTTTGGCAACTGATTGAGCATCTAAGTTGAGTGTGAATGACCTGGCCAGAACCAGCCCAAGGCAGGGCTGTGAAATAGGACCAGTTGGCCGTTACCATTTTTCTGTCTCCCATCCAGTCTGTTTTCACCCTCCTCTTCCCCTTAGGGGTAATCTGTCCCATCGTGCCTTCAACTCAATGTCAGATCATCCCTGGCAAATGTTAATTGATAGGTAGAAGCATTAGCTGACAAAGGCACAGGAAGTGATTCATCTCAGAGGTGTTAACATTTTTAAAGGTGTTTGGGTCAGTGGGGGAGACAGAGTTAAGGAAGGAAAAGCCCATGAAGGGATCAAGGCTGGAAGAGCACCCCCAAGTTGAGAAGAGCCCCAAACTTAGACCCATGATGCAGAAACTCAGGAAAAGGAGTGTGAGCCTCAGATAAATTCTTCTGTGGTCCCAGAGGATGGTGATGGTGGGACAGGAGAGCTTTCGGAATGGTCACGCTCCAATATAGACTCTTTAAAAAGGAAAAAAAAAAAAGAACCTTTCATTCACAGTTGCTCCCTTACTCATAGACGCATTAACCAAAGCATCTTCAAGAGGCAGTTGTTTTTTAACCGAGAGAAGAGCTTTTAATTAAAAATCAATTTAAGACTACTCATTTGCAAATATATGTTGAACACCAAGTATGTGCCAAGCTCCAAACTAAAGCACTTGGGTTAAATCAGTAAATAAAACAAAGATCCTTGCCCTGATGGAGATTTCATTCAGGTGGACGGAGATAGATCATAGGTAATAAATATGATAAATACAGTATATAAAATGTTAGAAACTCATGGGAGCAATGGAAAAAGAAAGGCAAGCAGCGTAAGGGGGAACCAGGGTTCTGTGGGTTGGAGGGTCACTCACAATTTAAAATAGTTGGATCAGAGTAGCCCTTGTTGAAAAGATGGCATTTGAGGAAGTTAATCTATTGGGGGAAGAGCTTTCCCAGCAGAGGAACCAACCAGAGCAGAGCCCCAAATCAGGAAGGCGCCCGACATTGTTGAGGAAAAGCAGGAGCTGTGCGGCTGGAAAGCAGAGCAGCAGAGGAAGTCAGAGAGATAGTAGAGGATGGGGATCGTAGTGGCCTTGTAAGGACTTGGCTTTTACTCTTGAGTGAGGAAGTTCTGGGAGGGTTCCAAACCTAGGGTGCTATGGCCTGACTTAGGTTTTGATGGCATCCCTCTGCTTACTAAGAAGAGACTTGGAGTAGAGACAGAAGGAAAGTATGGAAACCAGCAAGGAGATCTCAGTGGAAAGTGGTCAGATTTTGAATCTAGGAGAAGTTAGAGCTAATAGGGTTTCCTCATTGTTGGGACCATGAGGATTCAAGGATGACTCCCAGACTTGGCCTGAGGAGCGAGAAACACTGGGTTGCACTTGCACCCCTAAATGGCTCTACAAAGCCTAATGAGCCTTTGGCTCTACAAAGACTAAAGTGTTAGCTCTTAGTGTCTGTTAAAGTTATCTAAGCTATTTTTCTTCACTAAAACTTTCATAAGTGATATTTTGCCAAACATTTACCACACCCCTCCCCTAAACGTAAGTTTATATCTGTTTGGACTCACAAGCCTAATGTGGAGAAATTTTTCACCAGTGGAATCTCTCTCTTATAACATTAAATAATACTAGTAACAGAGCAATAATCACATTTATGGGACTTTTACAGTGTGCTAAGCACAGGCATTAACTCATTAAATTCTCTCAACAGCACTATGACGTAGGTTGTCATCATTGGCCTCATTTTACAGATTTGAAAACTGAGGCTTTCCCAGGAGAACACTGTTGGTGAGTGGCAAGGCTGTCACAGTCCGAGACTGCCAGCTCCCCAGAGCTCCCACAGTTCTCAATGCTTTCCCAGGGCTGTTCACACATCTTGGTGATTTTCACAACCAGAATCATAGATTATACTAACAAAAACACTTTGGCTTTATTTATAAGCCTCTATTATAGGTTTTCAGAGGGTTAGCTGAATGGGAGACAGGGAAGATCTGTGAATGGGCCTTTGAATATGAGGATTTGGGTAAGGTTACATTTTGAGCTAAGTTGGTAAACAGGTTATAGTTTTATAATTTTGTACACAGATAGGCTGCCATATTGCATACTAGATCATTTAGAAATTTGCAGAGAAACAGGTAATTTCGGGAATAACGGATCATGTGGGCAGTGAATTTCTAGCAGAGAGTAAAGCTCTGTTATAGTTTTAAGTGTGGGCTAGTCTATATCATTCAACAACCAATACCCCTAAAATTATGACGGAAAAAGACTGTGATGACATGTCAGTAAAAGGGCTCATGTCGTCAATTTGAATTTCAGGGCTTCCCTGTTCCACTTTCTTTCCCAAAGATTTCCCTGCCATGCCTCTTAAAAGCTGAACAAAGAGATCTCCAGCAGAGCCTCAGTCACCTCCCCACTGTTGGGGCATGCCACGCTGGCGGTTAAACTTTAAATATTCATTATGTAGTGAGCTGCCTTGCATGTAGCCCCCAGAGTATTTTATTACCATAATTGAATGGCAAGAAGTGTACAACCATTCAGTCACATTTCATTTACTCCATATGCAATTACATCCCAGCTCACAGGTATGTGCTGGTACATTAGCGGCTATGGGTTTTGAGGTACAGTGAATGAGAAGATTTCATCTACAACTTGGCAGTATTTAGAATCTTAATGAGAAGGTAAGAAGAATATGTGACACTAGTAAAATATAAGACAACTGATAATACAATTACAAGATGAAACTGCCTCAAATGCACTATATGAAGAAAAGCGTTTGTAAGCCATCAGTTGAAAAATAGTATATAGTCTAAATCTACATCCCGGGGCCCTTGGAAAAGAATGATCAAAATAAGAAGAGGTCAACTAAAGAATAATTCTTACAGGAAATGAGATTTTAAATCTGAGTCTCGGGAGAAAACTGGCACATGAATTGCTGAGCTGGAAGGAAGAATATCTCAGATGGGAAATACAGCAGAGTGAGGTTGGGAGTCTGACGCCAAACACAGGCCCCGGGCAAGCGGCTGCCCCTAGAATTCTGTAAAAGGAGTCCTGGTGTGCTAGGCCAACCTCCGACTGTAAACAGAAATTACGCCTTGAACCTTCAGGATCAGATTACTTGAGAGGCTCCTGAGGAAAGGTATAAAGCCCCTTTTGTAGAATGTGTCCTTTTTGCACATTCTCCAAGGCAGAGTGAAGAACGGCACTGTCCTTTCTACCCCTGACCCTCTGCCCAGGGGCCAGGAGCACAGGAAGTGGTCTGATGGGCCATGTTGAAGGATTGTGCAGCCTTCCGCCTCCCCTCCCACTGTCCATTTCACAGCCAGCTCTTCACCCTTATGGATGTTGGAGCCCCCGGCCTTCCAAACAAGCCAGTTACAACGCCAGCAGGAAATCCTCCCCAATCTCCCAGGCAATCTACTTACGATGAGCCTGTGATTAACCTCATTAACACATGTGTTTACCAGGGACATCATTAGTAGTCGGTCAGACATTACTCAGAGCCATTAAACACAAGGAGAACAACCATTAGTCTGTTCAGTGCACGGAGCCTGGCGCTCCCTTGCTCCAGGCCTTCCAGAGCAGTTAGGCTCCTTAGTCACCAGCTGAATGTGCCCCGGAAACAAGACCTACATTCAGAGTCTTGCCCTTGGGTGCCTGGAGGATTATGCTCTCGGGCCAGCTATCCAAGGATTGCAGTCCAGGGAATGTAAATACACAGGCTGGACATTCTGTTAGGAAAAAAATCTCTGCCACCCAGGAGGAGACGAAATACAGTACTGACCTCGGTTCAATTCCTGGGTCAGGAAGATCTGCTGGAGAAGGGATGGGCTACCCACTCCAGGATTCTTGGGCTTCCCTTGTGGCTCAGCTGGTAAAGAATCCACCTGCAATGCAGGAGACCTGGGTTCGATCCCTGGTTTGGGAAGATTCCCCTAGAGAAGGGGAAGGCTACCCACTCCAGTATTCTGATTTAGAGAATTCCATGGATTACGCAGTCCATGGGGTCGCAAAGAGTCAGACACAACTGAGCGACTCACTCACTCACTCACTCTGGGAACCTAAGCAGCAGAGCTCTGGACTGGGACAATCCCTGTCTCTCAGCTGCCTTCAGAAGCTAATTAATGCTGTGATGCAGCTTGCTAATTATTTTACCAATATCGCTAGTATCACCACCATCCTGAGAGGTCCCAATGGAGACTCATCCCCTACTCAAAGTCTCCTCTGTCTTGTGCAGCTCCTGCTCTCCCTTCCTCCCCTGGCAGGTTTCATTCAGAATCAGCACACACAACTGAAAACCTGAGACCGCCCAGATTAGTTCAGTGTGTCGATATCAACGCAAGGTCTCAGGGCCAATTCCGTGAGCATAGGAGTCATAACTTACACACAGGACCAACCGCAGAGGTTCTCCACCTGGGGTCCAGAGATTCCCAAGGGAAGGGGGTCAGGGTAGAATTGAAGAAGTCCTGAATTTGGATGGTAAAAGCACTGCCTATTTACTTTCAGCCTCTAACTGAATATCAGCATAACCACTGATAGGAGTGTGGCTCACGAATTGCCCTCCTTTGTTCTGAACGTTTCAGGTTCTTATCTTCTATCACTGTCCCTTCTACAAGCAATACCCCTTCCTGTGGCCTGGAAAGAAGATCCCAGCACCTTGGGCCAATACCACAAGTGTGCGCAAACTCATCCTATTCTTGGAGACCACACTGAGTGAGCGCTCCCCCCGTGGCTCCTTCCACGTGTCTCAAGCTATCCTCACACCCAGAGTGAAGACCATTGCCCGGGGCCTGGTTGGCGGCCTCAAGAACACACTGGTCCACAGGTAGGAATGAGCTTCCTTCCCACAAGTGAGGGTTAAAAAAAAACTCTTTATCTTGATTTTCTTCTGAATAAACAACTGCTGCTGCTACTGCGTCGCTTCAGTCCTGTCCGACTCTGTGCGACCCCATAGACGGAAGCCCACCAGGCTCCCCCGTCCCTGGGATTCTCCAGGCAAGAACACTGGAGTGGGTTGCCATTTCCTTCTCCAATGCATGAAAGCAGAAAGTGAAAGTGAAGTCGCTCAGTCGTGTCCAACTCTTAGCGACCCCATGGACTACAGCCCACCAGGCTCCTCTATCCATGGGATTTTCCAGGCAAGAATACTGGAGTGGGGTGCCATTGCCTTCTTCAGAATAAACAGCAGTAAAACTATATACTTTGAAGACTTAAAATAACAAAATTCCAAAAGTATAGTATTTGAAAAAGCTGTGCACTTGAGGTGACCTGCATCAACCGTAGCCAAAGGGTCTCTAAATAAAATATTCTGTTGAAATACACATATCATACCATGAATATTCTAAATTTCAATACGAAGGCAAAGCACTTTCAACCACCAGCAGTCTGCTCCTGTTCATGTTGGGCTTGCAGTTCTGTCTTGTTCTTGCTCCTGCCATCGAAGCTGCCCAAGCACTCATGCTCTTATGAAACATTAAATGAAGCTTCTGGGCCGAGTGCTAGTAATTCAGAGGTGGCCCAGCCAGGATTTAGGGCTTCCCTGGTGGTTCAGAGGTTAAAGTGTCTGCCTGCAATAGACATGGGTTCTATCCCTGAGTCGGGAAGATCCCCTGGAGAAGAAAATGGCAACCCACTCCAGTATTCTTGCCTGGAGAATCCCGTGGATGGAGGAGCCTGGTGGGCTACAGTCTACGGGTCACAAAGAGTCAGACAAGACTGAGCGACTTCACTTTCACTTCTCTCCCTTCCTTAAGTGACAGTCCTAAGAAGCAGCTCGGGATACCACCCACCATGTCATAGCTTCAGATACATCCTTGGAGCAGAATTGATCCTGATTGTACGGTTAGGCAGGAGAAGTTCCAGAAATGTATTAAATGATGTTTTTTATCCTGGACACTGATAAATGATAGGTGTTGTCAAGAAAAAGGATGGCTTTTATATACATACAAGTATGTGTGTATGCCTATGCCTGTGTATAAATGCAATGTTATAAATATATCTACCTAATAGGGCATCCCTTGCAGTCAGAGCTGAGAAAGTTAGTATATTTGGGTAACAAGGGATATTTACAAGAATCACTTCGTTCTCAAGTTCTATTCTAGGTGCTGAGCGCCAGTGTTCAGATAATGAAAGATCCACCCAAAAAATGTGTCCCTGTCTATCTGGGTAGTTTGGGTAGCGTGACTTTCTATAACAGGAGCTCACCTGGCAGTGGTTTGGATAACAACCTGAGAGCTCCTGATTGTGTTGGCCGTGAGCAGAACTAGAAACCCCTTTCTTTGTGGCTCTACTGCCTTCACTGAATTACCTGTGCTTAACTTGGGAAAGAGTTTCATAAACCAAGATCAGGATTATGAACTTTCCTTTGTATAGTATATGCTCACATATCCATACCATTTCCTTATGCCTTTGGTAAATTTGTAGAGTAATTTTATTTATTTATTTATTCAGTGATGAATAGGAGCTAGATCCAGAGACATGAGATGAATAATCTAGTCTCTGCCCCCACAGATGTACATTCTATGAGGAAAAATATACATGTAAATTTCCGTGTAACACTGAAAAAAGTGAAGTGAAAGTCATGTCCAACTCTATGCAACCCCATGGACTGTAGCCCGCCAGGCTCCTCTGTCCATGGGATTCTCTATGATGAAGTCTGTGCAGAGAGTTGTACTTAGACGGGAGAGGAAGTTTTTAAAACTAAGGATTGTTTTATCTTATTAGCCCGATATATCTTAGCCCCCAGAGGAAGAAATGGCAACCTACTCCAGGATTCCTGCCTAGAAAATCCTATGCACAGAGGAGCTTTGTGGGCTGCAGTCTATGGGGTTGCAGAGTCAGACATGACTGAGCACACACTCACATGTTCCCTGGAAATTCACGTGTCAAAGTCGTAACCGCCAGTTCCTCAGAATGTGGCTGTATCTGGAGAAAGAACCTTTAACGAGGTAGTTAATTTAAAGTGAGGTCCTTTGGGTGAGCCCTGATCCAATCTGACTGGTGTCCTCGTAAGAGGAGGAGATTAGGATATGCAGAGACCCTGGGGATGGGTGTGCGCAAAGAACAGACCCTGTGAGGACACAGGGAAACGATGGCTGTCTGCAGGGCAAGGAGAGAGGCCTCAGGAGAAACCAAACCTGCCGACACCTTGGTCTTGGACTTCGAACCTCCAGAGCTGTGGGGAAATAAAGTTCTGGTGTTCAAGCATTTTCTTACAGCAGCCCTGAAAAACTAACGCGGTCCCTTTACAACAGGCTGCCTTTGACAAGTTTCCTGAGGACTCCGAGCTGTGGTTTTTCTCACCAGTTAAGTGGGGTTAGTAACACCGCACAAGATTGTGGAGTCTTAACAGGAAAGTGCCTCCCACAGCGCCTGGCACAAAACAGGCCTGCCAAGCCCCCGCAATGGACCAGCCTTGCTCTCAGTGGGTAGAAAGCCAGAAGGATGTTTCTGAGCTGCTCTGCAGCCTGTGAGATTCAGCGCCTCACAGACCGTACGCAGTATGTGGCTCAGCCGTTTGCACTGATCTCTTGGTAAAGAGGCCTTGGGGAGGCCAAGAGTTAAGAAAATTAAGCAGCTCCTGCTCACAGTGGGTTCTGCATTCCCCTTTCTTCGTGTGCAATCCTGGTTATCTGATCCTTGCCCTGGGGAAGGCTGCCACGTGAACCCAAAGTGACACAGAGCTCTTTGTTGGCTCTGGCTGGAGTCAGCCAACGTGCCTCCACCAGACATTTGATTCTCATTTCCCCGTGATGGCCAGAAGGTGGCACCTGCATTTCATACTTAAATACAGACAAGCGGGTGTTTTTCATCCCAAGGCTTTAATGCCTCAGATTCTGTGCTGCTGTGGCCTTCATGTGGGCCACTCCTTGTTCCAGATCTCTGTCTCCAAAGGAAGACTGCATTTGTGACCCTCCCCTCTCAGGACACAGCATTTTGTGCTTCAGGAAAGTTTCCTACCTCCACCTCAAATCTCTCTACTGTTATGATTCCTTCTCCCAATACTTGCATCAGTTTGGTTCAGTTCAGTCGCTCAGTCATGTCGGACTCTTTGCGACCCCATGAACCACAGCATGCCAGGCCTCCCTGTCCATCACCAACTCCCGGAGTTCACTCAAACTCATGTCCATCGAGTCGGTGATGCCATCCAGCCATCTCATTCTCTGTCGTCCACTTCTCCTCCTACCCTCAATCACTCCCAGCATCAGAGTCTTTTCCAGTGAGTCAACTTGTCGCGTGAGGTGGCCAAAGTATTGGAGTTTCAACTTTAGCATAAGTCCTTCCAATGAACACCCAGGATTGATCTCCTTTAAAATGGACTGGTTGGATTTCCTAGCAGTCCAAGGGACTCTCAAGAATCTTCTCCAGCACCACAGTTCAAAAGCATCAACTTTTCGGTGATCAGCTTTCTTCGAGTCCAACTCTCACATCCATACATGACCACTGGAAAAACCATAGCCTTGACTAGATGGACCTTGGTTGGCAAAGTAATGTCTCTGCTTTTTAATATGCTATCTAGGCTGGTCATAACTTTCCTTCCAAGGAGTAAGCGTCTTTGAATTTCATGGCTGCAATCACCATCCGCAGTGATTTTGAAGCCCAAAAAAATAACTTCTGACAGTTTCCACTGTTTCCCCATCTATTTCCCATGAAGTGATGGGACCAGATGCCATGATCTTTGTTTTCTGAATGTTGAGCTTCAAGCCAACCTTTTCACTCTCCTCTTTCACTTTCATCAAGAGGCTTTTGAGTTCCTCTTCACTTTCTGCCATAAGGGTGGTGTCATCTGCATATCTGAGGTTATTGATATTTCTCCCAGCAATCTTGATTCCAGCTTGTGCATCTTCCAGCCCAGATTTCTCATGATGTACTCTGCATATAAGTTAAATAAGCAGGGTGACAATATACAGCCTTGACGTACTCCTTTTCCTATTTAGAACCAGTCTGTTGTTCCATGTCCAGTTCTGACTGTTGCTTCCTGACCTGCATACAGGTTTCTCAACAGGCAGGTCAGGTGGTCTGGTACTCCCATCTCTTTCAGAATTTTCCACAGTTTATTGTGATCCACACAGTCAAAGGCTTTGGCATAGTCAATAAAGAAGAAATAGATGTTTTCCTGGAACTCTCTTGCTTTCTCCATGATCCAGTGGATGTTGGCAATTTGATCTCTGGTGCCTCTGCCTTTTCTAAAACCTGCTTGAATATCTGAAAGTTCACGGTTCACATATTGCTGAAGCCTAGCTTGGAGAACGGAGAAGGCAATGGCAAGCCACCCCAGTACTATTGCCTAGAAAATCCCATGGATGGAGGAGCCTGGTAGGCTGCAGTCCGTGGGGTCGCTAAGGGTCGGACACGACTGAGCGACTTCACTTTTCACTTTCACACATTGGAGAAGGAAATGGCAACCCACTCCAGTGTTCTTGCCTGAAGAATCCCAGGGACGGGGGAGCTTGGTGGGCTTCTGTCTATGGGGTCACACAGAGTTGGACACGACTGAAGTGACTTAGCAGCAGCAGCAGCAGCTTGGAGAATTTTGAGCATGACTTTACTAGCGTGTGAGATGAGTACAATTGTGCAGTAGTTTGAGCATTCTTTGGCATTGCCTTTCTTTGGGATTGGAATGCAGACTGACCTTTTCCAGTCCTGTGGCCACTGCTGAGTTTTCCAAATTTGCTGGCATATTGAGTGCAGCACTTTCACAGCATCATCTTTCAGGATTTGAAATAGCTCCACTGGAATTCCATCACCTCCACTCGCTTTGTTCGTAGTGATGCTCTCTAAGGCCCACTTGACTTCACATTCCAAGATGTCTGGTTCCAGGTGAGTGATCATGCCATCGTGATTATCTTGGTCGTGAAGATCTTTTTTGTACAGTTCTTCTGTGTATTCTTGCCACCTCTTCTTAATATCTTCTGCTTCTATTAGGTCCATACCATTTCTGTCCTTTATCGAGCCCATCTTTGCATGAAATGTTCCCTTGATATCTCTAATTTTCTTGAAAAGATCTCGTTTTTCCTATTCTGTCGTTTTCCTCTATTTCTTTGCATTGATCGCTGAGGAAGGCTTTCTTATCTCTCCTTGCTATTCTTTGGAACTTTGCATTCAGATGCTTATATCTTTCCTTTCCTCCTTTGTTTTCGCTTCTCTTCTTTTCACAGCTATTTGTAAGGCCTCCTCAGACAGCCATTTTGCTTTTTTGCATTCCTTTTCCATGGGGATCGTCTTGGTCCCTGTCTTCTGTACAATGTCACGAACCTCCGTCCATAGTTCATCAGGCACTCTATCTATCAGATCTAGACCCTTAAATCTATTTCTTACTTCCACTGTATAATCATAAGGGATTTGATTTAGGTCATATCTGAATGGTCTAATGGTTTTCCCTACTTTCTTCAATTTAAGTCTGAATTTGGCAATAAGGAGTTCATGATCTGAGCCACAGTCAGCTCCTGGTCTTGTTTTTGCTGACTGTATACAGCTTCTCCATCTTTGGCTGCAAAGAATATAATCAATCTGATTTCGGTGTTGACCATCTGTTGATGTCCATGTGTGGAGTCTTCTCTTGTGTTGTTGGAAAAGGGTGTTTGCTATGACCAGTGCGTTCTCTTGGCATAACTCTATTAGCCTTTGCCCTGCTTCATTCCGTGCTCCAAGGCTAAGTTTGCCTGTTACTCTAGGTGTTTCTTGACTTCCTACTTTTGCATTCCAGTCCCCTATAATGAAAAGGACATCTTTTTTGGGTGTTAGTCTAAAAGTTCTTCATAGAACTGTTCAACTTCGGCTTCTTCAGCATTACTGGTTGGGGCATAGACTTGGATTACTGTAATATTGAATGGTTTGCCTTGGAAACGAACAGAAATCATTCTGTCGTTTTTAAGATTGCATCGAAGTACTGCATTTCAGACTCTTTTGTTGACTTGCATAGTACTTATTATATCCAAGGCTCTCCTCTAAGCACCTTACACATATTAGTTTATGTGCCAACTTTATTTGTGTTGTGTGTGCTGTGCCAAGTTGCTTCAGTCATGTTCGACTCTTTGCAACCCTATGGACTGTTGGCTACCAGGTTCCTCTGTCCATGGGATTCTCCAGGCAAGAATACTAGAGTAGATTGCCATGCCCTCCTCTAAGAAATCTACCTGACCCAGGGATCAAAGCTGCATTTCTCATGCATTGGCAGGCGGGTTCTTTACCACTAGCACCACCTGGGAAGCCCCCATTACTTTATTTAATTCCTCCCCCCAATCTATATGAAGTATTATTATGGTCCCCGTTTTACTGGGGGAGAGATTGAGCCACAGAGACTTTGAATAGGTTATCGTCAAATCAAGGATGTTATTAAGTCTTCAGGAGTCCCAGTTAAAAATGGAAGTACCCCTGTGATAGTGGCCTACTAAGTCCTAATCAGCTATGAATCTAAAAATACAAATCAATATATGAGATGAGTTTTAGCCCACGGCTGATTGTAGAGTCCACTGAGCAAGGGAAGAGACCCAGAACTGATTGTAGTTGTCAGGATAAAAGGGAAAGAAAGAGAAAGACAAAATGCTGCGTGGCCTTGACAGGGTTGCCTGGGGAAGACTGAGAAGTCGGCTGTGTGCTCAGAAGAGGGAGCGCAGCTTCCCAGGAACAAGGAGCGGAGAAGGTGACAACCAAGGACAGTGTTACCAAAAGAAGAGAAATGGGGCCACTGAGAAATAAACTCAGTTTATTCTCAGATTTTACCCAGAGAAAATCCTTCCTGAAAACACTCCAACCTCTTAAGCGAACATCAGCTCTGCTTTGTGTCTTCCTTACAGCATCCCCAGCGTTGCAAGCATTTAGTGAGCTATTTTACCATAATGCAAGACTTCATTACTCCCTCCTCTACGCCACCCATGGTGTCTACACTTACTACTAATAGGAACTATCACATTAAAACCGTCATCATTTGTTTTCATCTCTGAATTGTGAGCGTCTGTGGACATAACATTCTGGCTTTCACATAGGAAGTCCTCAGATTATAACATGAGACTGACAGTCTGTCCGTAAGATAACTGTGAACAAGCATTGGTCTGTTAAGAAGCCACACATACTGCTGTAGCCATATAGCAAAAGTGAGCCTTGACCCCTACTTCACACCATATATTAAAATTAACTTGAGATGGATCTTAGATCTAAACATAAAAGCTAAACTTATAAAACTGTTAGAAGAAAACAGGAAAATATCTTGTGACTTGGTTGCAGGCAGAAGTTTCTTAAGTTACAGAAACCACAAAAGAAAAAAAAAAGATAAATTAAACTCCATCAAAATTAAGGAATTCAAGTCACCAAAACAGGCCATTGAGAAAAGTAATAAGCAAGCTACAGGTGAGGATAAAATATTCAAAAAGCATAGTATCCAGAATATATAAATAACTTCTACAACTCAACAGTTAAAGGAAAAGGAGCAAAAGGGAGAATGGGTAAAAGAATTAAGCAGATACTTCCCAAAAGACACATAAATGGCCAGTAAGTACATGACAAACTGGTCAACATCATTAGTGATCAGAAAAATGCAAAGTGAACACCATGAGATAACTTTTCACACCCACTAGAATGGCTAAGACTAAAAGAGACTGTTAGCACCAAATTTGAGAGAGAATGTGAAGCAAGCAGAACTCTCACACTTTGTTCATGGAATGTAAAATGAAACGACCTCTTTGGGAAAAGATCTGGAAGCTTCTTATAAAACCAAATGTAAATCTTACATATAATAAAACAACTTCACTCTTTGATATTTACCCAAGAAAAATGAAAATAAATGTCCATAAAAAAGACTTATATAAAGATGACCATAACAGTTTTATTCATAATATCCCAAAACTGGAAACAGCCTGTTTACCCATCAATAAGAAAGTGGATAAATTGCAGTGTATGCATACAGTGGAATACTATCTGGTGATTAAAAAAAAAAAGCAAGTTGCTGATGCGTGCAGTGACACAGACGACTTTCAAAACCATAATGCTGAGTGAAAGGGCCTTACACACAAGAACAGAAAATGCATGGTTTATGTGTAGTTCTAGACGAGGCAAATTTAATCTGGGGTTAAAAGAAAATCAGTATAAGTATTGCCTCTGGGACAGTGGGGGCAGGGATCAATGAGGAATATGAATTCAGGAACTTTCTGGGATGCTGGTAATGTTCTCTACATTGAGATGGCTATGGGTTACGTATATACATTTGTCAAAACTCAACTAGTGTTCACTTCAGTTTTGTGCATTTTATTGTGTACAAACTTTATGTCAAAAGAAAAATTGAAAAGAAACACTTGAACCCCAGTTAATGATGTTCTTACTGAGGTATTGAGGGTAATGCTGGTGATGCTAGTGGTAAAGAACCCAGCTGCCAATGCAGAAGACGTAAGAGACGCAGGTTCGATCCCTCAGTTGGGAAGATTCCCTGAAGGAGCGCATGGCCACCCACTGCATGATTCCTGCCTGGAGAATCCCATGAACAGAGGAACCTGGAAGGCTACAGTCCATAGGGTCGCAAAGAGTCAGACACGACTGAAGCGACTTAGCACACATACACATATAAATGTCTGTAGTTGGAATTTGTCAAAAAATATAATATGGATTGATAGGGTCACAAAGAGTTGGACACAACTGAGCGACTAAGCAATCACTGAGCACGATGGACAGATATGTGGTAAACAAATAGAGTAAAATGTGAGTGGTAGAATCTAGATGTTTGATATGCTTCCTGTAAGTTTATTTCAGTGTTGCAATATGTTTAAAGTTTTCATGGTGAAAAATTTCCATGGTAAAAAAATTAAAGAACCCTCCAATAATTAGGCTCTTGATCTTAATTTTTCAAGGTCCTGTTGACATTTTGTCTCTTTGGTGATTGAGGCAAAGAATTTCCTCTTCCAGCACAGAAATTCTGAAAGTACAGGTGTCTGATGGAATAGACACCACTCTGTCCCTCAAAGAGATTATTTAAATAGACCAATTTGGAGGCAAGGGTGGGGGTTTGCAGTTTATACATCTATTGACACGCTTTTGTTATATTAACAGAAATATGTTCTTTCCTTTTCTAAACACAATTCTCTGTTCTCTCTTGCCCCAATACTCTCCTGCATAGGAATCTTCCTGCCATCCTGGACTGGGTGAAGACTCAGAAGCCTGGAGCCATGGGGGTCAACATCATCACGTCTGACTTTGTAGACCTGGTGGACTTTGCCACGACAGTCATTGAACTGAATGACCTCCTACAGGAGGACAGAGCTTTGGCTAAATGCTGATTTAATTTTTTATTTAAGTTAATATTGAAGTTGTTGATCCAGGCTAGAGTTCTGAAGGGTTTCCTATTGGCCCCTGGGCAGTGATGGTGAAGTGAGTAAGAGGATGGGACAGTTTTTTCCCCTCCTCACAGGGTTATTTGGATAAAATTATAGGGCTATTAATTGCATTTTTCCCAAATGAGACTTTTTAAAAACTGAAGTCCAAGGGAAGAAAGCATGTTTCTTATGGTCAAGGTCAGCATCTTCCTAATGGCATATGATGTTGAATATAATAAGGAAATGGTGTCTCCAGTTTCCATTGGGATGCTGAGTGTCCCCTAATTGGCCCAGTTCCCTGTTGTCTTCCAGGATGCTGTATTTGAGCCAGAGAGAAGACTGAAGCAGAAAGGCATTCCTGATCCAAAGGATGGCTCAAGGCAGATGTGGACTGCCTTGTGGGGTGGCTCATTCACCACCCTGGGGCTCTGAAGGGAGAAAGCTCAAGCACCAGTTTTCTCTAGGCGTGTTGAATGTCACCACTTCCTCCCCAAGAGTAAGATGTATCTATCACCAAGGTATTTCAGCCACAAGCTGTTCTTGGTATGCTTGTGCTTGGTAATTGGTCACCTTCATTCTTCAGATAAACAGTGCATACTGTCCCTGGTATCAGAAAGATGTTTCCCACTTTTAAAACACTGATTCCTCTCCATTTCTTTGGCCCATTCTTAAAACTGAAAGGAACAACACTGGTACATCTTTTCAATCTGAGGCCCAACAAGAGATAGACATGCATGTCTGTTGCATGCCATATTTCTTTGATCTAATTCTGGAGGTCTCCCCAAAATGGCTGCTGGGCAAGTGCCTGCATCATTTTGGCAAAGTTCTCTTTGGAGTGGGATCTTCCAGCCAGATTTTGGAATTGCATTTCACTGTTGTCTGTCTAGAACTCGAATCTGCTCTGTGGGACTCAACACTAATGGAAGGCACCTTGTCCATGACACCATGGATGCAGACACAGGATGCGTGGGAAAGTGCAATGGATTTAAGGAGGCTCCAAGTGGATGTGGAGCCATTCTGTAAATCCTTGAACACAAGACTACCTCGGGAACATTTAAGATGACAATATGTCATCCAGCGAGTAATACCCAGTGTCGGAACACTTCCAGTTTGTGTCTTGATTGTTCTACTCTCTGCAGGTTATTCTGAGCCTACTAATCACTGCAGGAGGGCTTTGAAACTCAAGAGGGGATTTTATTATTATTATTTTTGATTGAAAAGAGGTGCTTAACTACAAAGAGCCCTCTTGTGTTTTATTTATTTATTTATTCATTTATGTATTTATAGATTAATTATCTTCAGTGCTTCTTACTTCAAGAGCACTCACCAAGGAGCTTCCTGAACTCTTCTCAGCAAGCCAGATGGCTCTCAAGAGGACCGTACATCTCAGGACCATGAGTGACTTCTGACTCTACTGTAGAAGCTGTAGACATTCTGGTCCCCCCCGCCAGTCATGCTGGGGACGGTGTTCATGTGTAGGTGTGGTCCAGACCTGAGACTCCTCTACCAAGCCACACACTGGAGCAGAAGACAAAATGGATCATAAGGATCTCTCGTTTCCGGAGGAAAACCCTCTAGAAGAGTGATGAAAAGGAAGGAAGTAGAAAGAATGCTGGGCACAGAAGTGTGAGCACTTGAGTGCTCCTCACAACTCTCTGAGAACACCTAAGTAAGTGCCAGCATCTGGATCCCTAAGGTGGAAAGATAACCTGGAATCCTGGACAGCTGTGTGCGTTTATACAGATGGTTGGACACCCTCCCAGCAGCTTCCCCATCGTGATCTCTAATGCTCATCGCTGGATTTTGCATGCTGCCTGCAGCGGGGGTGTCCGAGGTGAGCTACTGAGAGCACATGCACCGCCCACCCCCGCCCCATGCTTGGTCTTCCAGCCTTTGTTTTGCTTAGAGTAATTTAAGCCCCAGCCTTTAGCTTCCACAGCTTGAGAGGTCACAACACAAAGGCTTCTGGGGAAATATGGTTTAACTGTCCCTTCTCTTGGACTTGAATCTCTCCAAAGAGGTTTCTGGGATTTTGCTATTAATCTTTTAAGGCTTTCTGTGGAAAGGCAGAAGAAAGTGAGTGCCCTCGCTTTCCTAATCTTCTTTCAATTCTGGTATTAAACTTCAGTGGTAAGCTCTGAAATTCCCTAGCCTACCCTCAGGGTTTTATTTGTGTTGTCATTGTTTCATTTTGGTCTTGATCTTAGCACTTGGTCAACTGCTAAGGACTAGATCATTCCCTTTCTTTTAATACTTTGTTACTTGGCAAAGAAATATATGGAGGCAGGAAGAGAATTGTTCTGCTCTGTTTTATTTCAGCCTCAGCTTTGCCCAGGTGCTTGGTGCTATGAGGCCAGGTGTGTTGACAGGTATCTACACAGGATGCCAATGATACCCAAGGGCTGCTGACTGTTTAATGTCAGTGAAATGTTTACTTGATTTTCTCCTTTAATGTTAAAATATATAGTTGCACTTCACTCGGGTTGTAACATTTAAGTGTACCTCAGTGTTTGCATGATAAAAAAGCACAGAAAGCGGTACCAAGGTTGCATACATGGAGCCTTGCTCTTTGTGGAGGGGCAGATGCTCACTCCTTCATGCATGCATTTTGAAATTCTGCACAGGGAGTTCTGGGAGATAGGAGGAGGATTATTTACAGTTCATCCTTGATAAACACCCCTGAATTGGCAAAATTGCTGCCCTAAGACCCAGTTGCTTAATATATTGTAAAGGATGTGTGTGTTCTGCTCCTTGACCTCAAATCAAGCAGGAGACTCAATGATGGGACCAACCGGAAAGAGACTTTAGGTCTATGACTCCTTCTGCCACTGCCAACAAGAAAAAAATAAATGGTGACCCAATCACATTTCTTGTTCTCACAAGTTCTGGGGACTTTTCAGGTCAAACAAGGCTATAGCATTCACTCAGGAGGAACTTCAAGATCAGAGAAAAAGCCACTTGAGTGAGCCAAAGAGAGCTTTAGTTTCACAGGATTTGGGGCCACATTTATTCTGAAATGTATACTGAGTTTTTCTACAGTTCCCTAGATCACTTCCCACATAGCCACACCGCCATGGCTTCATGGCAAAGGGGGCCTAGACTACACGTGCCGCAGGAGGAAGATTACCACCCCTGTACCCACTCTGAGCACAGGCATTCAACCTAACTACTAAGAACCTGAAATTTGGGGGGAGCTAGCTGACTGTGGTTTGCAAAACAGCAGACAGAGTAGAGCACTGTTCAAAGACTTGAACTTTGAGCCCTCTAGAGGCACCCCCATGGTTTCATGGGTGCAGAAGGCATTCTTACGACTAGAGGGCAAGGTCAGAATGGAAGTAATGGAAGGGAGTGAACAAATATTGAGGATTAAATTTTAAATTAATGGCAGATCTAAGAGGATTATATAAAAACATTATATATTTGCTGTATTAGACTCTATAGTAATTAAGTTTAAGTTTCCTCCTCAACACTGAGTCCAGACCCTTGAATTCTTAAGAACAGTTAAGCCACAGCCCAAACCCAGGATTTTATATAAGCTCAAACAAAAGCACAATTTCTGAGCCCAGGTAATGATCATTCTTAAGAGTCCTGCTTCTAACATGACCTTATATTCGCATCAAACACATTAACTTTCTGTTCAAGAAGACAATGGAGTGGAGCATTCTGGAATTTAATGATTTTCTCCTTTCACTTTTTTCTGAATCTTACAGTAAGAAAGTGCTGCCCACAGAGACGTTATTATTACATACAACCCAGCTGGGAGGCTTAGTGCCAAACTAAAGGTGGAGAAACAGAAGAGGTTAAGATGGAGATCAAACTGCTGCTTTTTCTAGGAAACAGAAGTCCTACACAAATTTAGGCCATCTTACAGAATCTGTTCATGCTACAGCTGAAGTTTTTGTAATGTTCTTCATTGGCTGATTGCAGATTTTTACTGTTAGGTTCCGGGGGCAACAGAATGAGCTAATGATCAGGGCACGGCCATGAGAAAACCACCCCCTCCCCCGCCCCCCTCCTTGCAGAGTAAAGAAGCACTTCTGTGCTCAATCTGCTCAGATTGGTTTTTTCATCTGGGATAAAGATGCTGTCTGCAGTTTGGCAAACCACAGTCAACTAGCTCCCCCCAAATATCAGGTCCTTCATAATTAGGTTGAATGCCTGTGCTCAGAGGGTGCACAGGGGTGGCAATCTTCCTTGTTTGGCAGGTGCAGAGAAAGGCTGTCTGGGTTCATTTCTCAAGAGAGTGGCTTAGGATGACAGACCTTGTCCATCAGTAGCACCTTTAGTGACCTGTAAGATGAGACCAGTGAGACTGAAAGAAATACCTGAGCCCATGAGCTGAGCTTTCCTCAGTACACACTAAAATAGACATGTTTTGCCAAAAGGGAGTGAATAGAAGTTGATAACGTTAAATGCACAGACTGATAGAAAATTTATTTTGTATGGCAGAAATGTCTGTCCCCTAACAGACATATTCTAAATTCCACTAACTTCCCTCTTCCTCATACTGCCTCCTAGTATTTGCCACCAGAGCTTTGTCATTCACAGATGTTGCCTTGGGACACACAGGAGTGACCTGACAGGGTGATAAGTGGTTTAGCTAGAAACTTGACCTTTCATTCCCAACACAGCTCTTTACTGTTCCGAGAGCTCCATTGTCTCCTTATCCCCTGGCTTCCCCAGCTTCTTACAGGAAATAGTGATGCTAACGGCACTGTCATCGCTGAATTGGTCCTAAACCAGAAGAATACGATACAAAATGCTATTGAGGTTGTTGAAATAGCACAGTCTTAAGACACTGTAAAAATATTCTACGATAACTCTATCCTGCAGTGGATATAGTGTTCTAGTCTTTACTCCAACAAAACTTGTTCTTAGGACTTCTCAAATTTGTTTCTAAGCCACATAGTTTGGATAAAATCTTCTCTTCACTGGAAATTCGATCTCACAGTCTACTGAGGCTTTCCATCAATTATCTAGAGGCATCTCCATCTCTTTTCCTCTCATCTCTGTCATATATACCACTGCTTCTTGTCTCCTGGTCATCCTTAATCAACTGATGATTACTGTGGATGCTGGCAAAGCTTACAATAAAAAGCACATACATTCAGCAATGTGCAAATGCACTCTGACCACAGTGGTTTTTGCACGTTATCCTCCTCCGATGCATTATTCTGCACCCCTCACTCCCACCCCATCACTAGAACTTGACCTGATTGGAACCGAGAACTGGGGCCAGTATGCTTCATTCAGATAGTTGGGGCTTGCTCATAAGCTTTGAGCCCAACGAGAAGCACAGCACTTTGAAAAGTCAAATAGGCCTTCTATAGCTTTGTACATTTGCAGTTTTACACTTGTTATTAGTTTAGAGCACTAATAATTCTTCAATCATAAATCTATGGTATCAATATGATAAATCTTAGAACATATTTAGAAACAGTGGTACCTTGCTGCTATTATACTTACTAAATTCCTGATAGTAATAAGTATTACATACAGATGATGTATGGCATTATTTGTTTTGTGTATATGCCAAATGTAATACTTAACCTCACTGACTAGAAAATACAGAGATTGTCATAGTGAAAATAAGTGTTGGTCAATTCAGATGATAATGTGAATCTGATACATTCTCTATTATATAATATATTTTGTCCTCTATGCTTGTTTTATATGACAATGCATGCTGTTGGCTAAGTAAAAAATAATAATGTTATACCAATTTTAAGGTTACAAAATTTTGCATATATACTGCTTGACACTCTGACATGTATTTTGTGGCATAATTCTCTTATTCATATGCATTTCACATGGCTTTTTCCCCCTAGGAAATAATTGTTCAAATATATCTCTCTCATCTTTCTCGTAACCTGGATCAAACTATTTAATTCAACCTAAGACATTGTAAAGCCAGATTACCTCATTTTAACTGTGAAAAAAAGCTTAATAGGTATGATGACATGATGTTTTTTCTTGTATCTTATCTGAACTACCTAAATAGGCTTAAACCTCAGAATAAATATAAAACTCTGGTGGGCACTTTTCGTTTGTTGGTGTGCACAATTTATTATTGGTTCACTTCTAATTTTGTTTTAAAAAGTTACAGACTCAGCATCAATAAAATACCTGATTATAATACTATAATTAGGTGAAGACCTTTTCAGCCTTGTCTCACACATACTGGAATTAACTGCACATGCCTGGGATTCCCAAAATGAGCCTTGCATGAAATGTACACAATCTTGTCACCCATGCTTTTTCCAAGCTTCACCCTCAGCACTTCAGCTGTTTCTGCAAGGCTCAGGCTCAGTGCTCTTGACATTCATACTCTCATCTGACTAACACCTCTGTCCCGTGTTGCTCTGAGTGGTTGCCAAATGCCCAGAAATAGAACAATGAAGAGATCATGTGTTTCTGCATGCAAAGAATAAATAAAAGCAAGCCTACAGTTTCTGTTGGCAGTAAAGATTTCAATATTTCCCTCATTCATAATTCTTCTTGATAGTGTATCTGAGGCCACTGAGTTTTGGTGAATTTCTCTTTTTGCCCTATCCCCTACAAAAATAATAGGTTGGACAAAAATCCTGTTTATAAGTTTAACAGAGATCAAATTTAATTCTAAGTAATCATTTCTTGAAGTTGAATTTTAGGACAGGAAATTATATTTCTATTCAAGTTATCACAACAGTTAAAGAAAATAGCCATATTTAGAAATTTCTGCTGTGATTTTAGTGATTGAGTATATCTACCATACTATACTCTGGTTGGCTTTGATAAGCACCATTTCCAGTCATTCCATTTGGCTTTAATAAAAAATGACAGAATGTAGCCAGGACTGGTCCAAACAGAAGCGAAGCAGCTATCACCTGCATGAATGAGCGTGCTCAGTCCCACAGTGGTGTCCGACTCTTGGTAGCCCACCAGGCTCCTCTGCCCATGGAATTTTCCAGGCAAGAATACCGGAGTGGGTTGCCATTTCCTGCTCCAGGCTATCTTCTTGACCCGGGGATCGAACCCATGTCTCTTTCATCTCCGGTATCAGCAAGCAGTTTCTGTAACGTTAGCACCACCTGGGAAGCCCATAACCTGCATGGTGAAAGTACAATGATTCTGCTGGTCTAACTCAATTTCTGAACATATACTTGCATTGAAACATTGCCCCAATGACAATGGAACCATTGTATTATGTATGAACCCTTCATTATCTAATCACAATTTATCATATTACTGCTGGATTATAAACATTCTATTTAGCACAGAAACTAAGAACAGGCATTTCAGAGATATATAGACGAGGGTTTTTATCTCAGCTCAATCACACCGTGGCCATGTGATCTTAGGCAAACTAATATATCTAAATATATAGAATATAGGACTAACAGTATGTACTACAAAGGGTTATTGAGAAGGCCAAATAAGAAAATATGTGAAAAGCATCTAGCACAGAGTCTGGCATGTAGTAGATAGTTTAGCTATCAGTTCTTAGTACTAGGGTGGGGACTTTGCACCTACCCCTCCAAAAGAGCACTGAGCACAGCCTCTTCTACATGGTTGACTGCTAGCCATTGTGTCCATGGGTAAATGATTTAACAGAAACCAGTTAATGAAAGAGAAAGCAGATAAATTCAGACAGTGTTGCACAATCACTGGACCAAATATGCATTGCTCAGAGAGTAGGATTCATATCACTGGTGGTCTGTAAAATGATGCAAGGTAGAAAGTGGCCACACCTTAATTAACATCAATGTCATTAATCACTTAACCATTCTGATCAGTTGAGGGGAAAGTCTCAGCTTAGTGACAAAAATTTCTTTGACGCTTGCTTATTCAACAAAAACAAAACGAAAGGGTAATATTATCTGTGAAGTGTTAGTGGCTCAGTCATATCCAACTCTTTGCAACCCCGTGGACTGTAGCCTGCCAGGCTCCTCTAATCCATGGAATTCTCCAGGCAAGAACACTGAAGTGGGTTGACATGCCTTCTTCCAGGGGATCTTCCTGACCCAGGAATTGAACCCTGGTCTCCTACATTGCAGGTAGATTCTTTACCATCAGGGTAAGCAAATATTAAATATTATTTTGTTTGTATTATATTTATCTTTTTAAAGTTTTTTTGTATTGTATTTTTTTTGTGGTTGCCTTCTCTTTATACCAAGTGATCAGGGTTTTTCAAAAGGGATATAAAATTCCCTTTCAAATTAAATTTATATTTTTAAAAGAGTCCACTGTGAAGAAGCTATTGGAATGACCTAAATTTATGTTCTTTCCCAGGCTGAAAAAACATTGTAATTGATTCTACCACACTTTTGCCAAGAATTAGGTTTGGCTGGGCTCTTTTTGGTTGAACATCTTTAACTCACTAACTAACTATATAAATAAACTGCTATTTGAGATAGGAAATCACCTCTGATTTTCATGAGGTGACTTTCTTCATGTTTCCTGCAGAAGTCTGTGCTCAGACTATCCTCCCTCCACATTGTCCAGGGAAGCAGTTTAAACTCAGGAGAGAAAGGTTTGGGGGTCACTCAGTTCCATGGACAGCTGTACCCAGTTAGCGCTCAATGCAGAGACCAAATCCCGTTCCTCCAACTTGGAAAGCATTTCCTTTTCTGTGTCTTCCTGAACTTGAAATGCCGAGTATCCTGGATTTTTGTTGTGGATTCTCCCCCTGCCCTGCCCCAAATGAATTCTTCTTGATCAGCAGTATGGTCTCTGTTTACCCCTCTGCAGATCCGCTCACTATGACTAAAGGAGTGTTATTATCTTTAAGACTTGAAACCTTTCATTCTCAGGATGGAGGGTTACAATGGAGGGATCATGGCCAAAACCCATGTGCCTCAAACCTCACCCAGGATGGATGGCCTGGATGAGCGCCAGTAAACCAAAGTGCTCCTCAGTCCAGGATGTTTGCACAGCTGGGCAGTGTTTGGGGATAGGCTGGAAGGACAAGGGGGACCCAAAAGTGTCAGCCTCTGTCCAGTAGCATCATCCCATCCAGAGAAGCCTTGGGCCAGCACATGGCTTTAATCTAAGGGGACTGGGGTCTAGAGAACAAGATTTATCCTGTGGAGAAAGGCCCTGAGAAGCCGAGCTCTTGTTGAACAGCGAGGCCACTGAAAGTGCTTCTTTGTTTAACCTGAGAATATCTCTGCTTTTTTGGCCTAAAGACTTTCCTCCCTAATCCCCAGTGGGTGTTTTCTCAATCCGGGCCCAGAGAGTTTTCATTTCTAGGTCTCTGTGATATGTGATATTAGTTAGATTGCCTTTTACAAAAGTATCCCCGACCAGCAACCAGTGGGTGTAGAAATAACTTGCCACACATCAGAAAAATTGAGAGAAATGTGACAGTGGTATTTATGACTGAGATCTTAGAATCTTATGACTTCAGATGTGGAAAGGACCAAAGAGCATTTGTTCCAGTGCTAATGTTACAGGAGAGAAAACAAAACCAGAGAGACAGCCCTCTGGCCTAGGGCAGAGGTGGCAGTAGAATCTAGTCTCTGAGCCCTTTTCCGTCATTTTTCAACTGCCTCCCTGAATGCCTAATGTGCAGGAAAGAACTAGAACTCATGAGCTGCCATTTCAAGCAGGTAGATCATGATAATGAAAAGCATTCCTGTGTGGAATGGGATGCTAAGTGAGCGAGGAAGCATCGTGAAGAGCATTTCTGAGAGAATCTGTATTCATTTCATATTGCTATTATAACAAATTACCACCAACTCAATGGCTTGTGTGCTGTGTACTAAGTCACTTCAGTCGTGTCCAACTCTCCACGATCCTATGTACCGTAGTCTGTGAGGCTTCTCTGTCCATGGAATTCTCCAGGCAAGAATACTGGAGCAGATTGCCATGCCCTCCTCCAGGGGATCTTCCTGACCCAGGGACTGAACCTGCACCTCTTAGATCTCCTACACGGGCAGGTGAGTTCTTTACCACTAGTGCCTCAGTGCAGTGCAGTTCAGTTCAGTCGCTCAGTCGTGTCCGACTCTCCGTGACCCCATGAATCACAGCACGCCAGGCCTCCCTGTCCATCACCAACTCCCGGAGTTCACTCAAACTCATGTCCACAGAGTCGGTGATGCCATCCAGCCATCTCATTCTCTGTCGTCCCCTTCTCCTCCCGCCCCCTAGGATGCCCTAAAATCCTGCCTAGACACCTATTCATTGCCTGACCATTACCCCTTTGAGCCTCTGTCCCTTCATCCATAAAAAAAGAATAAAATCTCAAGGTTGTATTTATGAGGATTTGTGGCAATATATATAAAATGCCTAAACTATAGTACACCCTCAGTAAATGATAGCCATATTTGTTCAAGGTACTTCCAGATGATTGTCCCCAGACAGGAGTTCAATAAAAGAAATTTCCTTATTAAATTCCAAAAAATTTGATAAAGTGACCTCCAAATTCCCTTCTGACATTGCTAAAATAAAAAGGAATGAAATAAAAGGGATTTCCCCCCAGATATGATTGTCCTGTCTACTTCATAGATCCACCTGTATGGTATTTGCTTATCTGGATTGTTAAATAGCTAACATAGCCTGTCTTTTGCCCCCTGTGGTGCTGCTATCTGACTGTCACTCAGATCTCTGGTTGGGTTTGAGCAGGACTGAGAGTCTGACCTGGTATGTAATGATTGGCCAGTCAGGGCAGCTGAGACCAGCACGGGTCCCCGCTGTCAACATACCTGGCTGCAAGCAAGTTACTGCTTGTGACCACTGTCTGCAGGAGCCAGAGAGGCCAGGAAAGGAAACGGAGGGGAACATCTAAATTTTGCGCTTGGAGGGAATGTAGAAGCCTGTGTCCATGCTTCTTCCGAACATCCCAAAATCTTCCACAAAAATTAGAGCAGTCGCAGGCCACTGCTGCTGAATCAGGAAGCCGAGGGAAGAAACCAGATTGAGAAGCAGCAGTCAAGGTAGGTGCTCTGTCTGCTCACAGGCACTTCTCTGAAGATCACAAAGCTAACACTTGACCCAACCTTGTAGCCAGAGCATCTCATGATGTTCTGCTGAAGATGTGGTCAGGGGGTGTGTGTATCGGGTTAGTCTAATCATTTGTCCACTAATGTGTTCTGAAGAATGGACTGTAATTTTCTTCCAGTTTCTCTCTCCTTTGAAAGTTGTTGTTGTTGCTCTACATATTTCAAAAGATTTTTAATCTTTCATTATAAAAAAAATCCTATTTATTGAAATTCTTCCACTGGTCATGGCTTTGTTCCAGAATTTTGCTTGCATGGATTCAAGATACACCATAGAGGACAGTTAGCAATTATTCTGAGGAACACACTGTCCATGCAGAGGACTGTCAACTTCAAATAACAAGGTCTCTCAGGAAGCCCTGTGCTCTTTCTTCTCTGCTCTGGAACCTAGGGAGTTAAAAGTCTTGAAATTGCTGGAGCAGAATCAAGCTTATTTACCTAAGCTGATCACCCCAGGCAGCAGGTCAATCATTTACTGATACCAAGCTGTTTCCTACCTTTGACAAAGGATCGCTAAAGCCCTTGCTTGATTCTCTCTAAAGAATAGACATGAGGCAACATAGAAGTTATCTTTCTCTGAAGCTATAGCCTGTATTCTTTCCAGACCAGAGAACATTTTTATCCTGCCCAGAATAGTAAATGTCACAGGGCCCTTCCCAGCTCTATAATAAACAAATGTGAAAAAGATTCACACACAAAGTGGATATCTGGTACCACCTCAGATATAGGAGCTGTGGCTGAGGAGAAGCATCTCCTGCTGCTGGAGGTTTATAGGAGAAAACAGACTAGCTCTAGAATAAGTTATTCTAGCAGGGGACTGAGGTTGTTACATAATTCTCAAAAAACATAGAATTTTTTCCCTTCAAGTGCACATTCTGGAAACATGCTAATTTTAGTGAGCATGATCCTCTCTTTAGGTTTGAATATAACTCGCCTTAGAAATATCATCCTGTTGTCACTGCATATGTCTGGTAATGGTTCCTAGTTATGATAATTATTAGAAACCTGGTGATAAGGACGCCTATTTTTTTTTTTTTTAACTTCATTTGGGGAAGGAGTCGGGCCATGTGTGAGACCAGGTAATGTTTGATACTACTTTTGTCAATCATTCATGGAACTGAAATGATCCCCTTGTGAGGTTTGTGACCAGAAGTTTTAAGTGGCTCCTGCGTTTAACTCAAGGCAGGAGTTGAGGCCATTGAGAGTGCAGCCCAGGCAGAAACCCCATGTGTGATTTTGGATGAATCTGGGGCTAACTCCCGGGGATGTTCTGGAAGAATTCTGAGAAACTGATAGATTTCTGTGACAAGATTATGCTCAGTAAAATGTGAAGGGCACATCTGGCCAGTTTCCAGAATTCTTAGAGATAATGATGGAGGTGGTTTGAAAGAGGGAGAAGGGTGTCAGCACTTCAGACGCTTTGGCCAGATTCACCCACAGTCCTGTAGGTTGGGTGTCCTACACTAGGTCTTACCTGTCCTTTCTGTGCTTGAGACCAAAATGCTGGTGGCCCCTTGAGAGTACACCCAGCTTTTCTTCCCACTTCATGCATATTGGATATATTAAGTGGTGGAAGATTATTCTTGAGATTGACTAGATTATATAGACAGTATTATTCCTTTGACATGTCAGGAGTTAGAACTCAGAAGATAATTATTTTGCCCAAGTTCAGTCAGTTCAAGTTCAGCTCAGAGGCTGAGCCAAGGTTCTACTCACTTTTGCCTCATTCCCAACTCACTGCGTTCCCCAAGTGGTCATGGAATTAAGCACATGCAGGAGCTTAAACTGGGGGGAGTCACTGAGGAAAGCAAGCTGACTAACAAAGCCAAAGGTTCTTCACTGGCCCTTGGATGTGCCACGTCCCCAGCCCATTGGGTACCACTATAAAGGCCAGCATTGACTGGACCTTCTTTGAGGAAGAGTAAGGGGAGGAGTGGGTGAGGAGCAAAGGGAAGTGTTTCCAATCCTAGTGGCAATCACTGGAGTCCTGAATACATCCTAAAGAAACCTAGGCAATTCTCAGGCTAGATCTCTGCCCCTTTCTCTTCCAGAGATTCACGAGCCCCAACCAAAGTACAACATCCGCACCATGTCCAGAGAAAGAAATTACATCATCTTAATCTTTCTCTGGTAACTCAAGGATTTAATTACTATCTCACTTTACCTTGCTAATATCCACTCAATTGAACCCAAGGAATGTAGACAGAATGAGGCTTGCACTATTTTTTCAGATACATCCTAAAAATTAAATTAGCTGTCTTGCAGACATTCCAAAGCAGCCACAATTCCTGAGCATTTACAAGATCAAGGTAAAGGAATGCCATCATGAGATGTGGTTGGTTAACAAAGAGTTTCTTTACTGACCCATCTCATACATACCTAAGAATGTGACAGCAAAGGCATTAAAAGCAGGGATTGCATCACCAAGTCCACTGAACACCCTTTTCTAATGCATCTGGCCCCACATGAACTCTGTTCACATACTATCATTTTTGCTAACTAAAACATTAGGATAAAGAGAAAAGTTGAAGCTGAAATAGAGGGACAAATAGCAACATTTCATCTTTATCTAGTACTTCTTAGGACTAAGAATTGAACTATTGCTTTTATTTTTTTTTCCATTTAATCCCTTTAACAAATTTACATACTTGCAGCAGCAGCAGCAGCTCAAGTCACAGAGCTAGTGAGAGGAGGTAAAATTTAAATTGGAGTCTGTCTGACTCCAAAACCCATGTTCTCTACACTCTGTTCTGGGAAAAATACCCACCAAATAGCATCTATACTATTTGTATTTTAAGTGTAAAAGACTCAGGAGTCCTCTCTAAATTATTTGCCTGGATTCTCAGAGTACATATTTATGGCACCACCACCTCCATGGTGTATTTGATCCTGTACAGGCATAAAAATCAATATCACAGTGATTTTCCTCTCTTTCAGAAAAGTAACTACAACACATGCACATAAACAATTGCCCACATGTTAGTCCATTAATCTCTTTCTGAAACTGTGAGAGAAAATTGTTTCTTTCCTGGTTCACAAACATTGTTTAGTTTGTTTGATTTAAATGTAACACACACATTTTTCTTGTATTATACCAGGAATTTTTTTAAAGTTTATTTCTGCAGTCAAGTTTCTGTCTTTGAGAAAGCTAAGTGTGTCAAAACTTTCCAGTATGGTTTTATTTAATCTTCATAAGAGCCCTGTAAGAAGAGAGTCATTTTCCGATGATATCCTTTGAGATAAGGAACCTGAGACTCACTCAAGGTAAGTGCCCTTCTCAATATCACTCAGCAGGCAAGTCCCAGACAGCTTGGGACTCCAAATTCTTTGCTCTTTTTTTTTTTTTTTCTTTTACCCAAACAGTTCTCTGGATTCCTAGGGCTTACAAATGGTAGGAATGGGATACACAGTTATTTTCAGAAATCAAAAATGCTGAATGAATACAGTCTGTTCCCAGGCTGCAGAGACCCACTCAGATAGTGACTGCTTGGGGCTAGGGTCACTGTGGTAGTGTTGTTATTCTAATCAGATTTTCATTGAGTATTAGAAGACACTAATTGTTACTTAATAAAGTCTGCCTCGAAGGCAAAAAACCTTTCAAACCCATGTGTCTATGAGCAAAGTAAGATCTCAAAAAATTCTTGCTCAGAGAAGCAAGTGGTAACAAATCACTTTCCCTTAATCTATTCCATGCCTGTGGGGCAGTGTACATGTGTATGGCCTACAGAGTCCCCGTGGTGTCTCCTGATGTACACCATTCCTTTCTTGGTTAACTCCATGACCAGATGGATGTCTCATGGGTCAAGCAATTGCAAATGATAGGAAACCTAAGGGGACTTCCCTGGTGGCTCAGATGGGAAAGAATCTGCCAGAAATGCAGGAAACCTGGGTTCGATCCCTGGGTTGGGAAGATCCCCTGGAGAAGGGAATGGCTACCTATGCTAGTATCCTTGCCTGAAGAATTCTATGGACAGAGGAGCCTGGTGGGCTACAGTATTCCTCTCAATGAGTCAGACACTATTCAGGAACTAACATATACACACACACCTAAGGAGGTCCTCCTACAGGTTGAGACTCCATCCTTAGTCCCAATACCTATAGAAGCCAACTAAAGTTACAGGAGGAATTCTTGTGCCTATAACTTCATTTCAGTCCTAAAATGCTCTGAAGAGTCAGAAAGCCCTGTATCAGTTGTGAATCTGCAGAGGAGCTAATCATTTTTTATTCCGAATGTTTTCCTGGGAATTGCTCCTGACTGGCCACCTGGGTCTCCACCCCATGTGGCAGTCTTGTCCACATCCTGGCTGTGGAATTAATGTGCATCTTCGTCCCCAACTTGTCCTCATGCCTGTGACTTCAGAGGGGCTAAGAATCTTGGTGCAGGAGAACCTATATGCTTTGTTCAATGAGAAAACAGAAAGAACAAAACTTTTGCCCCTTGCTCTGCACCAGCTTGAAAATTAGTTCCCTCCTTTCTACAGCTCCAAGGTCAATTTTCCCTTGGGAGCAGCTAAGGAACTAAAGGTCACAAAAAGTTGGCAATTCACTGTGCCTTGGAGGGCTTCCCAGAAAGCAAAATGAAAATGAGATTGTTTTTACATAAGACCTCTGTATTTGGAGGCCAGGATTCAAACTGAATTTGCAGTTTCACTGTGCACTTAGGTAACCCCCACAAAGTCCAGTGTGTTTTTTTTTTTCCCTCAAGCCAAAACAATATCAAAAACACTTCCTGCAGAGAACACTAACTAGGCAGAATTCTTTTCTGTCATTGCTAGGCTGATGTTTTCAAGGATTCATTTATTAAGATAAGTCTAACATGGTGCATTTAGTTGGAGCCCTTGTTGATTTCCATATAATGATGGCTGTCATCCACAGGGCCTGTTTTGTGGTGATCTCATTAGATTTCACAAGGGAAGCAGCTGAAAACCCATGGTTAGTACATGAGCAGGTAGCAAGAACAGAGAAAAGCCAGAGGCTGCCAAGAGATGTTACAGAAAGCAGGTTTCTTTCTGACCAAAGGAAAACCCATCTCTCAGTTCCAAGGAGATGTACCCTGAAGTTCAAACATAGGTTTTTCACAGAATTTAGCTCTGCTTCCTTAATAAGAATTCCAAATACAGGCAAGGACCAATGGCTAGACTTTCCCAAACCTGACTGTTCTCTACCAAAATTCATCTCTTTTTGTTCCTCTTTGCATAATGGAAGTATCCTTGAGAAAAGATAATACTATAGAATGTAGTTGTATCGGTAACTTGAAAGCCCAACATAGGCTTTCCGGTCCTGACACCATCATGTCTTACTCTGTGCCTTGGTGCCAATTTCTAAAGTGCTTGCTGGTGTGTGCGTGCTAAGTTGCCTCAGTCGTGTCTGACTCTTTGCAACCCCATGAACGGTAGCCTGTGAGGCTTCTCTGTCCATGGCATTCTCCAGGCAAGAATACTGGAGTGGGTTGCCAGGCCCTCCTCTCTTGTCGGTGACTCAGTTTAAATTCTTTTTCATCTACATCCTCCCTTTGAAGACCCACAAACGTTTCTTAACAGTTCTTCATCACTTCTGTAATTGTCACCGACTCTTTCCCAGAAACACGTTAGAGACTATTTTTGAAACAAGAGTAAGTCATCTTGAAGGTTTTAAACCTTCTACAGGTCTTAAATCAAACCACAGCCTCCTTAGAGTCTCCTGTTTGGGTCTGTTTGTGTGGATATATATACTTTTAATTATGTGTACAGTCCTCTAAAGATTACGCGCGCTCAATAAATATTCACTGGGGATGGTAAATTAGTAATTGACTGTAAATCTAGTAGAAAAAGGGATTTATTAAAAAAACAACACTGGCATTTCCAGAGATGACCAAAAAGTAAACTAGAAGTATTAACTGTCTTGCAGGGCTTGGGAGGCTGGGGAATGGTGTCCTGAGGGTTACTCTCTTTCCTGCCATCTGGGAACAGAATGGCCAAGCAGATTAACGATCCTGGTTGTATTCAATTTTGCTGCTATTATTTGCTAATAATACAACCCTGAGCAAGTCACTTACGTCAGCTCTCTTGGCCTCGATTTCTCTTTTTCAAAAGTAGTTTTTATCATTCTGAATGTCTCCTCTAGTTTTAATATTCTGTCTTCTAAGAAAAACTGGAGAAATTAAGCTGGGAAACCTCTTTTAAAAATGAACACAGTTGGGGAAAGGAAGGATGGGGTGAAATGAGAGAGCAGCACTGACACATATGCACTACCATGTGGGAGCTCAGCCCTGTGCTCTGTGGTGACCTAGAGGAATGGAATGGGGTAGGGGGTGGGAAGGAAGCTCAAGAGGGAGGGGACATGTGTGCTCTAGTGACTCAGATGGTTAAGAGTCCACCTGCAATGCAGGAGACCTGATTTCGATCCCTGGGTCAGGAAGATACCCTGGAGAAGGGAATGGCTACCCACACCAGTATCCTTGCTTGGAGAATCCCATGGATGGAGGAGCCTGATGGGGTACAGTCTATGGGGTTACAAAGAATCAGACACAACTGAGTGACTAAGCATGCACGGCTGATTCACGGTGTTGTACAGCAGAAACTAACACAACATTGTAAAGCAAGTCTACTCCAATTTTTTTTTTAAAGTAAACACAAAAATGATTTTTATCTCTCTGGAGCCATCATCCCTACCTCTTAGATCAGTGAATCTGAAATGGGGGTGGGACAAAGAAAAACCTCAGAGATGTAACCTTGAGGTTGTTACAAACTGGAGAGGCCAGCAGCACTGAGCTTTACTAGGGAAGGAGCCGACTCACCTGGGAAAAGGCAGGGACTCACATCAGAATTCTCCATGCAGCTGCAACCCTGGCACCGACGCTCAGCTGTGCCTCACCTGGGTGTCATGTATGTGAGTTCCAGAGGGCAGCAGTCACGACTGTTACCCTCCCTCTATAAATAAACAGAGGTCCTTAGAAGTGACCTGACTTGCCCAGGGTTACAGAAACATGGCAGTGAGTCAGGTGGAACTGTGTGTGTTTGGGGGAGGCGGGTGAAGTTATAAGCGAAAGGTAGAAGACTCAGGGACAGATCTGCACCTCCTCTGAAGCTCACAGAACAACGGTCAAGGGCTGGGGATAAGCTTTAAGTTTGCTGTGGATCCCGAAAGTATCTCTGACCTCCTGCTCCTCCCTAAGCCGCCTCAGCAGACGGCCCAGGGTTACTCACCCAGGTTCTTGCTAACTGGACGCCTTTGCTCATGTCTCTTCTTGTAAGTTTCATGTAAGGCTAATTGTAATGAAGAGGAGGCACAACGAGAAAGAAGAGTGAATCAAAGATCTTCCCCGAGGCCTCGAACCGAAAGGGCGGTTTTCTTTGGAGAGGTGCTGACTTTCCTCTTACATTTTGCAGAAATGAATGGTCACTGGGATGACTGACAGAATTATGATGTTCATTCCAAGCACTGATTTTTTTTAACCTCAGGTTATTTTACTCTGCTCTACTTTTCTTATAAAAAAGAAAGAATAATGCTTGCTCACTGTGACATTGTATGAGAGAAAACCGCCCAGGGCAGTACTGTTCAAAGGAAATCGCTAATTGCACCAAGCATCAAAGCATGACGGGAAGTTCTCATAAAGGATGTGTGTAGCACACTAGCCTACAATGGCTCACTTCATCGCCACAGACCAGGCCCAGGGAGCTCTAACGCCCTGAAGAATCACTCTCATAAGAAAGTAATGGCAAAACTCCTTGATACAACAAGAAAAGCACTTAAAGAAATTGGGAATCAATGATCTGATGTTTCAGTGGCAGTCAGAGACTGCATCACTTTGTGGCCCATTCTGTTTCCTCTGTAAAGATGAGAGAGGGAAAGACAACAATAATCACTAAGGGATATCTGGAGAAGGCGATGGCACCCCACTCCAGTACTCTTGCTTGGAAAATCCCATGGATGGAGGAGCCTGGTAGGCTGCAGTCCACGGGGTTGCTGAGGGTCGGACACGACTGAGTGACTTCGCTTTCACTTTTAACTTTCATGCATTGGAGAAGGAAATGGCAACCCACTCCAGTGTTCTTGCCTGGAGAGTCCCAGGGACGGTGGAGCCTGGTGCGCTGCCATCTATGGGGGTCACACAGATTCGGACACGACTGAAGTGACTTAGCTAGCAAGCAAGCAAGCAAGGGACATCTGGTAGTTTTCCAGGTGATGAGGGAATGGCCTGAATTCAGTCAGAACAGACCAATTTCCTGGCAGCATCCTCAAATGACTATCTATTATTCTCAGCAAAAATCTTATGGAGTTTTCACATTTCTCAGTTTTGACTCTACTCCTAATACCTAATTGACTTCTTAGGTAGCCTTTTGGGGAGGAGAGCGGGTAACACAATAAATAATTCTTAGTTGATAGTCTGCATACTGGCTACACTTACTTTCTAGAAGTCACAAAACAAACCACTGAAAGTCACCCTTGGGTTGCCCACCACACCTACTCAGCTAAGGCAGGATAGAAAGAGGACAGATTTATGATTCAGCCATGAATTATACTTCAGTGATGCCAGAGAATTAAAACGGCTCATGATTCCAACAATCAATGTCAAATTTAGCTGAAATGTAGACCTCAATGTACTCTCATCAAGTTTTAAAAAAAAAAAGCAGGCAAGGTGCTGAAATACGGGTCAATTTTATATATCCTCTAATATTTATGACCAAGTAACCAAACAACAGTTGTCTTTTTTTTTTACAGTCACAGTTATTTTATTTTAATTTTTATAATCAGTGAGCACAGTATCACTTCTTGAATGAATTCCTAATACTAGACTAAAGCCTCTAAAGCTGCTAGTTTTCTAGCAGGAGGATAAGCATTTCAGAGCATGAAGCAATGTGAGACTGTTTCCCTGCTTTCAAAAAGCCATCTGGCCACATACACCTCCCTCTATTCCTCTCTCTGCCCATCTGTGCCTGAGAGTCTGACGGACAGCAAAGGCCAGGAGGGGCATGGCCAGCAGAAGCTTTCCAGAACATGCGGGAACTGTTCTGATAATCCTGTTTTTCACTGCCCATTACCCAAAAGGGAGAAGGTACCATTTTGAACAGACTTTCCTCCCATAAATCTTCATGCATATGGAGGCACCAAGTGTTTTGTCGTAATTGCAGGAGGACAAAAAGAATTTATAAGCTGTGTATGTGTGTGTGTGTGTACAATGTATGGAAAGAATTTCAATATGAGAAAGGCATTAGATCAATTTTGTGAACAGGAAAATCTTTTGTCTGGACTATTTCTGGGTGTGGGTTCCATAAAATCTAAATACTTGGCTAATTTCTGGAATCAATTAGCAAATGTCTGTGCAAGTCATGGGCTTTAAAGACTTCTATTAATAGCATACCCATTTCTCTAAAATTGCTACAACATATTTTGATCATTTTTAGAAAAGGCAAAGTACAAGAACCTTTGGCATGTAAAAAATTCTTTTGAGATATCTAAATTAATTTCAGGGTCGGTTAATTATACTGGAGTTCAGATGTCTTCAAGTAACTCTTGGCATGCTAAATACCATTGCCATCTTGTTTTACATAATCTTATAAGTAAGGTTAACTAACGAAACTCAAGTAAACTGATCGGTTGATATAGTGGTCTGAGCATTATTTGGTTACATACATGCTTAGCCCCCTCTCCAGACATAATCCTTTCTTCGACAGACAGGCACTCTATGTCTCAATCGTTGTCCGTTCCCCAAAGAGGATTATCTGATGGTCACCATTTTTCCTCTTTAAACCACGATCTGATACATCGCCAACTGGGATATGACTATCTTCACATACATATTCTCAGAATTCCCACTTGCCCCAAACCAAGGTCATAGCCACCTGTTGGAATCAAGAATCATCCATCATTCTAACATAGATCATTTATGGAGTGCCTAAGGTATGCTTGTGCTAAGTGCTACAGATACAAAGATGAGTAGCTCACTGTTCTGCCCAGAAGACCAGAATCTCATAGAGTGGATGAACTAGAAAAGGAGCCAAGGCAGCTTGTTGTGAGATTATAAGGACACTGAAAACTGAACGCGACACACAACAGTTCTAGATGGTGGCTCAGGAAAACTTGCAGAGGTGTTGAGGTCCAAGAAGTGTTTTAAGGAAAAGGAGGTTAGAATTTTCATTCTTTCTTTTTAAGAATTTAGACTTTGAAGAAAAAGCTACCTGTTTCCAAGAATTTGTCTAGTATCTTAAAGAGAAGAAAGTACAGGAATGGAGACAGTTGTGGTAGGCATGCTAAGGAAGTTTCAATTGCCCAGAGAAGGAAGGTAAGATGGTCCAGAGGGAGTCTTCTAATTAAAAGATGAGAACTTTTAGAACCCTGAATCAGAGCCTGTACCTAATTCATACCCCTTGAACCTGGATCCTTAATTTAAGATCATTCTGTGCAGTGCAGGTCCCACTTGCCCTCCCAAATCCTGGGGACTTTTGCCTGGTGAACAGTAGTGCTGTAAATCTGACTTCAACTCAGTTATGATTTGAATTGCATCGATCCTTTGAGCAATAAAGAGCCAAGCACTGTAGAAATGGCAGTGGGGATTCTTATGTCAGCAGTGGACACCATTTAAGGAAGTTCACAGTTAAAGAATAGAGACATTATTAGTGTATAGGAATGCAAGGGATTTCTGTGTGTTGATTTTATATCCTGCAACGTTACTGTAATCATTGATTAGCTCTAGTAGTTTTCTGGTAGAGTCTCTAGGGTGTTCTGTGTAGAAAATCATGTCATCAGCGAACAGTGAAAGTTTTACTTCTTCTTTTCCAATTTGGATTCCTTTTATGTCTTTTTCTGCTCTGATTGCTGTGGCCAAAACTTCCAGAACTATGTTGAATAGTAGTGGTGAGAGTGGGCACCCTTGTCTTGTTCCTGACTTTAGGGGAAATGCTTTCAGTTTTTCACCATTGAGGATAATGTTTGCTGTGGGTTTGTCATATATAGCTTTTATTATGTTGAGGTATGTCCCTTCTATTCCCGCTTTCTGGAGGGTTTTTATCATAAATGGATGTTGAATTTTGTCGAAGGCTTTCTCTGCATCTATTGAGATAATCATATGATTTTTATTTTTCAGTTTGTTAATGTGGTGTATTACGTTGACTGATTTGTGGATATTGAAGAATCCTTGCATTCCTGGGATAAAGCCCACTTGGTCATGATGTATGATCTTCTTAATATGTTGTTGGATTCTGATTGCTAGAATTTTGTTAAGGATTTTTGCATCTATGTTCATCAGTGATATTGGCCTGTAGTTTTCTTTTTTTGTGGGGTCTTTACCAGGTTTTGGGATTAGGGTGATGGTGGCCTCATAGAATGAGTTTGGAAGTTTCCCTTCCTCAGCAATTTTCTGGAAGAGTTTGAGTAGAATAGGTGTTAGCTCTTCTCTAAATTTTTGGTAGAATTCAGCTGTGAAGCCGTCTGGACCTGGGCTTTTGTTTGCTGGGAGATTTTTGATTACAGTTTCAATTTCCGTGCTTGTGATGGGTCTGTTCAGATTTTCTATTTCTTCCTGGTTCAGTTTTGGAAAGTTGTATTTTTCTAGGAATTTGTCCATTTCTTCCAGGTTATTCATTTTATTGCCATATAATTCCTGATAGTATTCTCTAATAATCCTTTGTATTTCTGTGTTGTCAGTTGTGATCTCTCCATTTTCATTTCTAATTTTATTGATTTGGTTCTTCTCCCTTTGTTTCTTGATGAGTCTGGCTAGTGGTTTGTCAATTTTATTTACCTTCTCAAAGAACCAGCTTTTGGCTTTGTTGATTTTTGCTATAGTCTCTTTTGTTTCTTTTGCATTTATCTCTGCCCTAATTTTTACGATTTCTTTCCTTCTACTGACCCTGGGGTTCTTCATTTCTTCCTTTTCTAGTTGCTTTAGATGTAGAGTTAGGTTATTTAGTTGACTTTTTTCTTGGTTCTTGAGGTGTGCCTGTATTGCTATGAACTTCCCCCTTAGCACTGCTTTTACAGTGTCCCAGAGGTTTTGGGTTGTTGTGTTTTCATTTTCATTCATTTCTATGCATATTTTGATTTCTCTTTTGATTTCTTCTATGATTTGTTCGTTGTTCAGCAGCGTGTTGTTCAGCCTCCATATGTTGGCATGTTTAATAGTTTTTCTCCCATAATTGAGTTCTAATTTTACTGCATTGTGGTCAGAAAAGATGCATGGAATGATTTCAACTTTTTTGAATTTACCAAGGCTAGATTTATGGCCCAGGATGTGATCTATCCTGGAAAAGGTTCCATGTGCACTTGAGAAAAAGGTGAAATTCATTGTTTGAGGGTGAAATGTCCTATAGATATCAATTAGGTCTAACTGGTCTATTGTATCATTTAAAGATTGTGTTTCCTTGTTAATTTTCTGTTTAGTTGATCTATCCATAGATGTAAGTGGGGTATTAAAATCTCCCACTATTATTGCATTATTGTTAATTTCCCCTTTCATACTTGAAAAGACAGCCTTCAGAATGGGAGAAAATAATAGCAAATGAAGAAACTGATAAAGGATTAATCTCCAAATTATACAAGCAGCTCCTGCAGCTCAATTCCAGAAAAATAAATGACCCAATCAAAAAATGGGCCAAAGAACTAAACAGACATTTCTCCAAAGAAGACATACAGATGGCTAACAAACACATGAAAAAATGCTCAACATCCCTCATAATCAGAGAGATGCAAATCAAAACCACAATGAGATACCATTTCACACCAGTCAGAATGGCTGCTATCCAAAAGTCTACATGCAATAAATGCTGGAGAGGATGTGGAGAGAAGGGAACCCTCTTACACTGTTGGTGGGAATGCAAACTAGTACAGCCACTATGGAGAACAGTGTGGAGATTCCTCAAAAAACTGGAAATAGAACTGCCATATGATCCAGCAATCGCACTCCTGGGCATACACACCGAGGAAACCAGAATTGAAAGAGACACGTGTACTCCAATGTTCACTGCAGCACTGTTTATAATAGCCAGGACATGGAAGCAACCTAGATGTCCATCTGCAGATGAATGGATAAGAAAGCTTTGGTACATATACACAATGGAGTATTATTCAGCCATTAAAAAGAATACATTTGAATCAGTTCTAATGAGGTGGATGAAACTGGAGCCTATTATACAGAGTGAAGTAAGCCAGAAAGAAAAACACCAATACAGTATACTAACACATATATATGGAATTTAGAAAGATGCAAATGATAACCCTGTATACGAGACAGCAAAAGAGACACAGATGTATAGATCAGTCTTTGGGACTCTATGGGAGAGGGTGAGGGTGGGATGATTTGGGAGAATGGCATTGAAACACGTATGTTGTCATATGTGAAACGAATCACTAGTTCAGGGTCAATGCATGTTATAGGATGCTCGGGGCTGGCATGCGGGGATGACCCAGAGGGAGGATAAAGGGAGGAGGGAGGTGGGAGGGGGGTTCAGGAGGGGGAACTTATGTAAACCCGGGGCAAATTCATATCAATGTATGGCAAAACCAACCAATATAATATTGTAAAATAATTTGCCTCCAATAAAAAATAAATTAATTACCTAAAAAAAAAAAAAAAAAAGAATAGAGACAACCCACCCAGGACCCACCCTAACAGCCTCCGTTAACACCCAAATTCAACTCCAACTTGAATACCATACATTTTAAGCAAGATATAAGCCGGAAGGGCAAGCTTAGTAGCTTTCACCCAAGCCTGGTTGGAAATCCTTCTTAAGTTGGCTTAAGTAAATATTTAGTGTGTAAGTGAAAACTTTTGTCATCTTAAAATAATTCACCGGTTTCCTGAAGTTGGGCCAAGAGATTGTTGAGTTGTTGGATTCTTTTAGAAACTCAGATTTTAAAAAATCAAACTTCTAATGGACCAACTTTCATGTTTGTTTCATTCTTTCATCCACTGAAATAAAGAATGTAAGTAAAAGCTAATTTAGAATAGATTTGACTACATAAATACTTAAAACTTCTTTTACAAATATTATATGCAAAGGTAAAAATAGAAACAGTGACCCAGGGAACTGTATCTGCAGCATAAATAACAGGCAAAATGTGACTGTCCTTAAAGAGTATTTGCAAATGCAGACCTGCTAAAGGCAATATCCCAGCTGAAAATTGAGCAGAAAGTGAACTGCTAATTCACAAAAGTAGAAAGGCAAATGACCTACAGTCATATGAAAAATTGTTTGGCCACATCAAAAATGAAATAAAAGCAAATTTAAAGAGCGAAATAACATCTTCTTTTTATAAGATTGGCAAAAATTGAATTACACCAGGTATTAGCATGGTGGGGCAGGCACATTCACACACTACAATGGTGGAAGTGTGAATTGCTGCAACCACTTGTTTAAGGGCAGCTTGTTAAACCATATAATGTGGGTAATTTGTGACTTAACAAATCCACTTCTAGGACTTATTTTTAGACGATAACGGAAGAGTGTATTAAAATTTTCCCATAGTCCACAGATACTTATATCAGATTCGTTTATAGCAGCAAATGTTAAAAGTCAACCTAAGTGTTTATCAGAGAGGAGTTGGATAAACACATGCAATCACATATGAGGACACTGTGCAACCGTTTAAAATGATGGAATCCAGGGTTTCCCTGGTGACTCAGTGGTAAAGAATCTGCTTGCCAATGCAAGAGACTCCAGTTTGATCCCTGGTCCAGGAAGAGCCCACATGCTGGGGAGCAACTAAGCCCACAGGCCACAACCATTGAGCTTGGGCTCTAGAGACCGAGAACCACAACTACAGAACCCTTGTGGCTCAACAACTGAAGTCTGCGCTCTGGAGCTTGTGCTCTTCAACAAGAGTGTTCTTAGTCACTCTGTCATGTCTGACTCTTTGCTACTCCATGGGCTGTAGCCCGCCAGGCTCCTCTGTCCATAAGGATTCTCCAGGCAAGAATATTGCCATACCGTCCTCCTTCAACAAGAGAAGCCATCACAATGAGAAGCCCTCATACCGAAACGCGACAGTAGCCCCTGCTTGCCACAACTAGAGAAAAGTCCTGCATAGCAACAAAGACCCAGCACAGCCAAAAATAATAAACAAAATTATTTTTAAAAATAAAATGATGAGATCCATCCAGAAGCAGTGGGAGAGCTTGAACTCTGTCACCAGTAGATCTACGTTTACATTTTAGCTCTACCAGTTACTAGCTGTGGGATCTTCGGCAAGTCATCTGACCTCTGTAAGCCTTGGTTGCCACCTTTAAAAATGGGGATAATAGTAGAACCTTTGTCCCTATGTCTTAAGATTGAGGTGAATTAGATGAGAGTATGAAAGTAAAGTTCTTAGCACATCACCTAACACAAAAAAGACAGAATTGTTAGTCTAAAGTTTTTGATTCGATACTGTCACTTCCATATAAAATGACAAATTAGAACCAAGATTTTTACCTCTTGATCTTCTGAATACTTTACTGAAATAAATGCATTTAAAAGAAAAGAATAAACTAATAACAGAGAAGACACTGCAAGAAAAGAAATGCCTGAATAAAAAATTTCCCTTAATGATTAAAAGTACTGTTGCTATTAACAATCAATAGATGTACTAGAAAATATTGTTTAAAAAGCTTTTCAAAATTTAGAGCAAAATGACATGAATGGAGATGCAATAAAAAGGATAATTAAATTTGGTCACAACAATCAGAGCAGAAAAAAGACATAAAAGGAATCCAAATTGGAAAAGAAGTAAAACTCTCACTGTTTGCAGATGACATGATCCTCTACACAGAAAACCCTAAAGACTCTACCAGAAAATTACTAGAGCTAGTCAATGAATATAGTAAAGTTGCAGGATATAAAATCAACACACAGAAATCCCTTGCATTTCTATATAAGTGAGAAAATAGAAAGAGAAATTAAGGAAACAATTCCATTCACCGTTGCAACAAATAAAATACTTAGGAATATGTCTACCTAAAGAAACAAAAGACCTACATATAGAAAACTATAAAACACTGGTGAAAGAAACCAGAGAGGACACTAATAGATGGAGAAATATACCATGTTCTTGGATTGGAAAAATAAATATTGTGAAAATGAGTATATTACCCAAAGTAATGTATAGGTTCAATACAATCCCTATCAAACTACCAACGGTATTTTTCACAGAGCTAGAATAAATACTCTAACAATTTGTATGAAAATACAAAAAACCTCGAATAGCCAAAGCAATCTTGAGAAAGAAGAATGGAACTGGGGGAATCAACCTGCCAGACTTCAGGCTCTACTACAAAGCCACAGTCATCAAGACAGTATGGTACTGGCATAAAGACAGAAATATAGATCAATGGAACAAAATAGAAAGCCCAAAGATAAATCCATGCACCTATGGACACCTTATCTTTGACAAAGGAGGCAAGAATGTTCAATGGAGAAAAGACAATCTCTTTAACAAGTGGTGCTGGGAAAACTGGTCAACCACTTGTAAAAGAATGAAACTAGAACACTCCCTAACACCATACACAAAAATAAACTCAAAATGGATTAAAGATCTAAATGTAAGACCAGAAACTATAAAACTCCTAGAGGAGAACATAAGCAAAACACTCTCCCACATAAATCACAGCAGGATCCTTCATGACCCACCTCCCAGATTATTGGAAATAAAAGCAAAAATAAATGGGACTTAATTAAAATTAAAAGCTTCTGCACAGCAAAGGAAACTGTAAGCAAGATGAAAAGACAGTCTTCAGAATGGGAGAAAATAATAGCAAATGAAGCAACTGCAATTCCTGCAGCTCAATTCTAGAAAAATAAACGACACAATCAAAAAATGGGTAAAAGAACTAAACAGCCATTTCTCCAAAGAAGATATACAGATGGCTAACAAACACATGAAAAGATGCTCAACCTCACTCATAATCAGAGAAATGCAAATCAAAACCACAATGAAGTACCATTTCACTCCAGTCAGAATGGCTGCTATCCAAAAGTCTACAAGCAATAAATGCTGGAGAGGGTGCGGAGAAAAGGGAACCCTCTTGCACTGTTGGTGGGAATGCAAACTAGTACAGCCACTATGGAAAACAGTGTAGAGATTCCTTAAAAACTGGAAATAGAATTGCCATATGACCCAGCAGTCCCACTCCTGGGCATACACACCGAGGAAACCAGAATTGAAAGAGACACGTGTACCCCAATGTTCATCACAGCACTGTTTATAATAGACAGGACGTGAAAGCAACCTAGATGTCCATCAGCAGACAAATGGATAAGAAAGTTGTGGAACATATACATAATGGAGTATTACTAAACAATTAAAAAGAATACATTTGTATCAGTCCTAATAAGGCAGATGAAACTGGAGCCTATTATACAGAGTGAAGTAAGCCAGAAAGAAAACCACCAATACAGTATACTAACGCATCAGTTCAGTTCAGCTCAGTTCAGTCGCTCAGTCATGTCTGACTCTTTGTGACCCCATGAATCACAGCACACCAGGCCTCCCTGTCCACCACCAACTCCAAGAGTTCACTCAAACTCATGTCCACAGAGTCGGTGATGCCATCCAGCCATCTCATTCTCTGTCGTCCCCTTCTCCTCCTGCTCCCAGTCCCTCCCAGCATAAGGGTCTTTTCCAGTGAGTCAACTCTTCTCATGAAGTGGTCAAAGATTGGGGTTTCAGCTTTAGCATCAGTCCTTCCAATGAACACCCAGGATTGATCTCCTTTAGAATGGACTGGTTGGATCTCCTTGCAGTCCAAGGGACTCTCGAGTCTTCTCCAGCACCCCAGTTCAAAAGCATCAATTCTTCAGCGATCAGCTTTCTTCACAGTCCAACTCTCACATCCATACATGACCACTGGAAAAAACATAGCCTTGACAAGACAGACCTTGGTTGATAAAATAATGTCTCTGCTTTTAATATGCTATCTAGGTTGGTCATAACTTTCCTTCCAAGGAGTAAGCATCTTTTCATTTCATGGCTGCAATCAGCATCTGCAGTGATTTTGGAGCCCCAAAAAAAAATAAAGTCTGATACTGTTTCCACTGTTTTTCCATCTATTTCCCATGAAGTGATGGGACCAGATGCCATGATCTTAGTTTTCTGAATGTTGAGCTTTAAGCCAACTTTTCCACTCTCCTCTTTCACTTTCATCAAGAGTCTCTTTAGTTCTTCTTCACTTTCTGCCTTAAGGGTGGTGTCATCTGCATATCTGAGGTAATTGATATTTCTCCCGGCAATCTTGATTCCAGCTTGTGCTTCTTCCAGCCCAGCATTCCTCATGATGTATTCTGCATGTAAGTTAAATAAGCAGGGTGACAATATACAGCCTTGACGTACTCCTTTTCCTATTTGTAACCATATATATGGAATTTAGAAAGTTGTTAATGATAACCCTGTATACGAGACAGCAAAAGAGACACAGTTGTATAGAACAGTCTTTTGGACTCTGTGGGAGAAGGCGAAGGTGCGATGATTTGGGAGAATGACATTGAAACATGTATATTATCATATGTGAAATGAATCACCAGTCCAGGTTCAATGCATGATACAGGATGCTCGGGGCTGGTACACTAAGATGACCCAGAAGGATAGGATGGGGAGGGAGGTGGGAGAGGGGTTCAAGATGGGGAACACATGTACACCTGGGGCGGATTCATGACAATGTATGGCAAAACCAATAGAATATTGTAAAGTAATTAGCCTCCAACTAAAATAAATAAATTTTAAAAATTGCAATAACTAACATACACTAAGAGCACTTGAATATGTGCTATGTGCTTATTTACAGCCATTGTATCCATTATTTCAATCAGTCTTCCCAGCAAACCTATGAAGTAGCCACGGATATTATTCCCTCTTGATGAAAGTGAAAATGAAAGTCATGTCCAACTCTTTGCAACCCCATGAACTGTAGCCTACCAGGCTCCTCTGTCCATGGAATTCTCCAGGCAAGGATACTGGAGTGGGTTGCCATGCTTCTCCAGGGGATCTTCCCGACAAAGGGATCAAACCCAGGCCTCCCGCATTGCAGATGGATTCTTTACCGTCTGAGCCACCAAGGAAGCCCATTCCCTCTAGATAGCTGGAAAGATCAAAGCATCAAGAAATTAAGGAATTAGCCCCCAGCCACATGACTGGTATATGGCAGATTTAGGGGATACACTCTACCAGTATGGTCCTGTGCTGGATTGTGTCTGTCCCCTTGGCATCTCTGCCACACCTGCTAAGGACTTATCTGCATTGCAAAGAAGCAGAAACTATGTTTCCCAGAGTTTCAGATTAGAGCCTAGAGTGGGTAACTGTGACTTGGAAGGTAGAAGAGAAGAGGCCATTATTCCCTGGGAACAATGGAGACAGCTATGGGCAGACACAGGGGCAGAAGGTGCCCATGAGGTTTGAAGCAACTTCAAGGTGAGCATCTGGAGAATCACACACTTTGGGATGGCAGATTGTGCTAGGCAGTGACAATTCAATAAACTTTCACTCCCTGGCCCTTCCAATGCTTATTCCTTGTGTTAAAACACTTTCTACTGGGAACACACAGAAAGGCTTTGGTTTTGCTGACCAAACACTGACTGATAAAGCTCCCAAATACTGAGATCCAATCCAGGAAGTCCCGTATCTAACTAACAGGTGTCTCAGAAACAACATATAAAATTAAAAGAAAGAAGTTATCAAAAATAATCTTAGTACTGAGAAATCATGATGCTGAGATTAAAAGGGCTCATTTCCAGCTAAATGAATCGAAAAGAAAAGCAATCTAGGTAGTCTTATGGTATTTTTAGAAGGCCAAAAATTAAAAGAATATAACTTGCAGAGAGGAAAAATAATAACTTAGAAGGAATATAAATTAAACTGACTTCTGACTTCTCATCAGCATCACAGTATGATAATAGAAGATGTTGGGAAAATGCCTTCAAAGGTCTGAGGACATGATTTAAACCTGGAATTCTATGCTCAGCCAAATTATAAATCAAGAGTTAGAGAAAAATCTGAATGTCTTATCGTTGATAAGACTCTGAAATATTAACTTCTGTGCCCAAGTTTTAAACAAGGGCAAAATCCTAGCTTACTTGATAAATTTTCTGCATCATGAAAAGCAAAGATATTTAACCATTTTACTACTATGAGTTTATTTCCATGAACATTAAAAAGATGGAGCAGAGCAAGCTTTTACACAAAGGTTGGCTTGAAGCTCAACATTCAGAAAACAAAGATCATGGCATCTGGTCCCATCACTTCATGGGAAATAGATGGAAAAACAGTGGAAACAGTGTCAGACTTTATTTTTGGGGGCTTCAAAATCACTGCAGATGCTGATTGCAGCCAGGAAATTAAAAGACGCTTGCTCCTTGGAAGGAAAGTTATGACCAACCTTGATAGTGTATTAAAAAGCAGAGACATTACTTTGCCAACCAAGGTCCGTCTAGTCAAGGCAATGGTTTTTCCCGTGGTCATGTATGGATGTGAGAGTTGGACTGTGAAGAAAGCTGATCGCCGAAGAATCGATGCTTTTGAACTGTGGTGTTGGAGAAGACTCTTGAGAGTCCCTTATACTGCAAGAAGATCCAACCAGTCCATTCTAAAGGAGATCAATCCTGGGTGTTCATTGGAAGGACTGATGCTGAAGCTGAAACTGCAATACTTTGGCCACCTCATGAGACGAGTTGACTCACTGGAAAAGACTCTGATGCTGGGAAAGGTTGGGGGCGGGAGGAGAAGGGGACGACGGAGAATGAGATGGCTGGATGGCATCACCGACTCTGTGGACATGAGTTTGAGTGTATTCCGGGAGTTGGTGATGGACAGGGAGGCCTGGCATGCTGTAATTCATGGGGTCGCGGAGAGTCGGACATGACTGAGCGACTGAACTGAACTGATGCTATTTAAAATAAAGGTATTGTAGAACTTAGGTATTAAAAGGGGCTTCTCAGGTGATGCTAGTGGTAAAGAACCTGCCTGACAATGCAGGAAACTTAAGAGACATGGGTTCAATCCCTGGGTCAGGAAGATTCCCTGGAGAAGGAAATAGCAACCCACACCAATATTTTTGCCTGGGAAATCCCATGGTCAGAGGAGCCTCGCAGGCTACAGTCCATGGGGCAGCAAAGAGTCAGACACGACTGAGTGACTAAGCATAGACGATAAAAAAATAATTTTTTAAAAAGGTGGTATATGAATACAGCAGAATTGTAAAGATAGCAAATGAATGACTGAAGTTTGGGAAACATTATGGTAAAGTAAATGACTTCCAAATATATTTAGATTAAAAAAAAAAGACTCAAAGAATGTTGCAGAGCCAAAAGCAAGAACTCATCAGCTGCAGCAATGCCAGGGCAGAGGAGCCTGAGGACCATTATTTGCTGACCACCCCTTGAAGGTAGCTGAGTTTCTATTGCTAAGATTTCCATATCCATCACCTTATCCACAGAAGCCTCTGACTGTTTGCGGTCCTTAGGAAGCTTCTCCTATGGGGAAGAGAATGTGAGAACCAGTTGAACTGAGTGTTCTCATGTGCCCACAAGTTCGATTTCTCCCTATAAAGTAATGCATTTAGCAATCTGATCCAAATTCCAGCATCTTTATTTTTGCTTCCTTCTATTTCCCTCTATTTTTTTAATCTTTTTAGATTGCATCCTTCTGTGTAATCTCAAATTTAACTTGGAGTGAGGAAAAGTTTATCTAAATAATGCTAGTCACACATCTAGATTTCTTGGACCATTCACAGCCCCCAGAGCCTGATCATCTATGGGCACAGGACACAGTAGAGCTTCTGATCCTAACTTTCTGGTCTCACAGTCAGGGTTCTTGGTGTCACAAACAGAGAGTAGCTTTGAAGATTTAAGCAGAAAAGGAATTTAATGGAAGTAAGTCAGTTCACAGAATGGTTAGGAAGGGTAGAGAAAAGCACAGGGAGGAAACAGAGGAGGCAAAACAGAGCCAAGATGGTATCTCAGGACAGTCTGTTCAAGATACTGACACTGGCATGGTCACCACACATGCCCCCTACAGTTCCACTAGCCACCCCTGGACTCGACCCTCCATCAGAGACCTCGACCAGAATCTCTAAAGCCCCTGGACACTTGCATTCTTCAGTGAAGACTCAAGCAGATGTAGCTGGTAGCCTGAGCTATCTGTGATCTAGAGAAGGAAGGCCCTTTGGGCCTTGGTTTCCCTACTGAGATTCCCTGACACAGGAAGTAGGACAGGCAAACATCAGGAAAGTCCAGGTCACCTGGTTACCTTCTGAGGCTCTATCAAGCAAACTTCTCATGCTCCTCTTTGTCATCACCTCATTGCTCTCATTAAACTGAGCAGTTTATAAATGAAGATATTTATGTTGGATTAATTACATTTATATAATGTATATTTTCTCTTTCTTTCAAAGTCAGACTTTAAACATAAGTTTCTCATTTAAAATTGTAGTGTCTTTTTATTTGTACTTCTAAATGAACCCGCACAAGGCTGAGGAGTCTTTCTTGTTAAGCTCTATTGGGACATAAGTTGCAAATTCCAAAAAAGGACAAATTCAGAGAGGTTAAATGTTCTAATGCAATTAACCACAAACAATGTAAGATGCTTACTTTATGAATTCTTGAAGATTTTAAACTGTGATAGTACAAATCCACTGAACTGCTTAATTCAATAACTCAGTAGAGATCTCTGGTAAATTCTGGGTTAAAAATAAAATCTGTGAGGAAACAAGAACATCTTTCATAGTAATGTATGAAAGATGATGTCGGTATATATAAAAAATAATTAATGTCAACTGTTGATATTCTTTGTACTAAATTATATTCATAAGCAAGATTTTTATGTTTCATGGGGTCTGACTTCATCCTGCCCTATTGCAATAACATTCCCAATGTTTACTTTAGTCTCCTTTACATTTACAACATCCTGGAGGGTGGTGGTGCTAAATTTAATTTGTCAACCTATGTTAATTTTACAAGGATCCAGATCAAACTGCTGTATAAACAAGAACTGCCTTGCAGAGGCTTTTTGGTGATTAAGCAGGAGAAGTTGCAGCTGAACTAAAAAATAAGCTGCCAGTGTATTTTTCATTTTTCCCCCTATAATTTTAATGGCTCAAATGAAAGAGCTGTTTTGCTTTAACAATAGCGTCCTTGTTAAAAGTCCTTTAAAGAGCTGTTACACCACCCTGAAACCATCTAATTAAACGATTAATATAACAAAGATACCACTAGTTGCTAAATCCAAAGAATACACTTCCATCTCACAGTAGAAATTAAAGGTGATTTTTTTTTTCAGCTTGTAGCTTGATTTCCAGTTTAGAGAAAGCCTGCCTTTCCATTAGACCTTTTTTTTTTTTTTTTGCAGAGAAACATCATTAATCTGCAAGACTTACTACAATGGGATATTATTTTCCTCAACAGAGGCTGTTATTGAAACTACATATTATCAACCCAGCTGTCCGATTAAGTTTTTATAAAGGATTAGGGGGTTATATGAGTACTTAACAGCTGCACTAACTAGACTAAAAGGGTTCCCAAATCGTATGCTTCTTGGTATAAGGAATGAAAAGATATCGCAATGCAGTGAGATATTAATAATCAAAGGGAAAATTAAATTAGAACTAAAACCTCATTCCTCTGAGTGCAAAGCGTTATGTGAATACAAATGAAGAATTTTGCCCCTTCTCTTAAGGAGTCCACCATAGTCTTAGTAGGCATGAAAATTTTTGAAACATTAAAATATAATTAAAGATTTACATGAAAGTTTGAGGGATTGAAGCAGTTAGTGCAAAAGAAACTGCTGAAAAATGCAAAGAGCTGCTATGGAAGTTCAAAGGCAAGAACTGGTTAATAAGGGTCAGAAGCTGAAGAAGAGAGTTGGTGGAATTTATCAACCAGACATCTGAGAAAAGTCATCACGACTGTCTGAAGAGTGATCTGTTAAAGTTAGAAAAGACCTGGGAGATCACCTCCTACTCCAATTCTTCCTAGACTAATCTGTTGAAAAGAATTAACCCCCTGATAATGAAATTCCTGGTCTTTTCCTCAACACTATTGAACCATGGACTGCTATATGAGCCTTTTTATTTATATTTAAATAATTTTACACTGGCTCAGATGGACCAAGAACTGTTTGTTTGTATTTTTATTTATTTTCTGTTTTTAATACCTCAGGTGATAATTGTCAACTGGGAAGTTTGGGTAAAATTGTTCTAAGTCCATCTTGTGATCTCAGAATGTAAAACACTAAACAAACACCAAATATAAAAAGAAAAAAAGCAGATGGAGATGAAGATGGTTTGTGTGTGTGTATGGTGTGTGTAAGACAAATAGTAATCCCCCTGGGGTAGAACAAGAAAGGAAAACTTGTGCAAGGTCCAGGGCCAAAGAGTTCTGGCCCAGTGTCTTTCACATAACAGATGCTCAAAAAATACTTTGTACTGGCTGAATTAAAAATGAAGCAAAGAACAAAACAAGCTGTAACCCTCAAGCATTTTATGACCTATTTATTACCACCTTATGTTCAATTCATTTTGTAAAACCTCTGGTTGGAGATACAGACCATGAATCTCAAAGAGTCTCTTGTGGATTGTATAGCAAGACTGGCTTGAAACACTTGGTGCCTGGGAAACATTTAAACATCGAGGAGGTAAAGATATTTTGCTGCAATGAGGTAGAAAGTTGAAATTTGAGGAAAGGAGACTCTGAGCTGCATCTCAAAGTACACATCCAGATGCTTATTAGATTGTGGTAGATTTTGCTAAAGCATGTGATAGAATGAATTGCTCACAAAATAATTTTAAACTGGCTTAGAGGACCTTGAAGAAAATTACTTAAAACTAGCTCAAGTCCTCAGCAAACCGCAGAAACATAAACCACCATCTGGGGGCTAATTTCGTGTGGCAGGGAGAAGCAGATGACCTAATGCTTCTCCACCAGCCCCCGTCCCCGCCGCCTTCATGTGCTGGTTCTCTCTGCATTCCCCTAGTCAGTGGGAGTTACTAAAGTTTAGTGTGTATACATGTATATGAAATTTTTAACCAAAGAAATGCCTGTATTCATATCCGAACATATTCTCAAATTCTGCCATCTTTTTTTCCCACAGAATCCCCACTTTTTTAATACTGAATTTGTGAGACACACTAATAAGAAGTTCATTTACAAAACAAATAGAAACAATAATGTTATGACATCAATAGTTTATTTCTTGACTTTTTGAGCCTATATATTTTAAACACCAGAATCAGAGTTTACTAGAAACAACAAAGTGTCATTAAATTCTTTTCTAACACTAGATTCCAAATACATTTTTTACTGTGGGCACGGCTTGAATAATCTATGCTGTGACATTTTTCCTAGGATTGAATCCATAGGGTGGGTGAGTGAGCAAACATGATAAAACCATGAAAGTGATTTTGTGATCTGCTAGACACCAGCAAGACAGGTGGAACAACCTGTACTTTGCCAATGAGTCTCATCAATGTGGGGTCTAGGCCATCTTTAGTTTGAAAACATCACTCAGGATGTAAGATGTAATGCTAGGAGTATGTCTCCTGAGTTCACAGTGCAGTTCAAGAAAGAAAGAAAAGAGAAAACTTACTGCTTCTCAGAGCTGTCTGGAGTAAAAATGTGATTTTACGTATCTATTTCTTATTATATATTTGTCTCATGTATGAGTGTATGTAAGGTTTCCCTGGTAGCTCAGATGGCAAAGAATTTGATCGGCAATGCGGGAGACCCAGGTTTGATCCCTGGGTTGGGAAAATCCCTGGAGAAGGAAATCACAATGAGTGCATGATGCATGCATGCTCAGTCATTCGTCATGTCCAGCTCTTTGTGACCGCATGGACTACAGCTTTCTAGGCTCCTCTGTCCATGGGATTCTTCAGGTGGAAAATCATAATTTATAATCAGAACTCATATATAGGCATATATATATACATATACATATATACATATGCAGCAAGGCAAAGGGTAATAGAGTTTTGCCAAGAGAACACACTGGTCACAGCAAACACCCTCTTCCAACAACACAAGAGAAGACTCTACACATGGTCATCACCAGATGGTCAATACTGAAATCAGACTGATTATATTCTTTGCAGCCAAAGAGGGAGAGCTGTATACAGTCAGCAAAAACAAGACTGAGAGCTGACTGTGGCTCAGAGCATGAACTCCCTATTGCCAAATTCAGACTTATATTGAAGAAAGTAGGGAAAATCACTACACCATTTAGGTATGACCTAAATCAAATCCATTATGACTATAGAGTGGAAGTGAGAAAGATTCAAGGGACTAGATCTGATAGACAGAGTGCCTGATGAACTATGGACAGAGGTTTGTGACATTGTACAGGAGACAGGGATCAAGATCATCCCCAAGAAAAAGAAATGCATAAAAGCAAAATGGCTGTCTGAGGAGGCCTAAAATAGTTGTGAAAGAAGAGAAGCCAAAAGCAAAAGAGAAAAAGAAAGATATACCCATTTGAATGCAGAGTTCCAAAGAATAGCAAGGAGATAAGAAAGCCTTCCTCGGGGATCAATGCAAAGAAATAGAGGAAAACAATAGAATGGGAAAGACTGGAGATCTCTTCAAGAAAATTAGAGATACCAAGGGAACATTTCACGCAAAGATGGGCTCAATAAAGGAAATGGTATGGACCTAACAGAAGCAGAAGATATTAAGAAGAGGTGGCAAGAATACACAGAAGAACTATACAAAAAAGAAAATCTTCATGACTCAGATAATCACGATGGTGTGATCACTCACCTAGAGCCAGACATCCTAGAATATGACGTCAAGTGGGCCTTAGGAAGCATCACTGGGAGGGGATGAAATTCCAGTTGAGTTATTTCAAATCTTAAAAGATGATGCTTTGAAAGTGCTGCACTCAATATGCCAGCAAATTTGGAAAACTCAGCAGTGGCCACAGGACTGGAAAAGGTCAGTTTTCATTTCAATCCAAAGAAAGGCAATGTCAAAGAATGCTCAAACTATCGCACAATTGCACTCATCTCACACGCTAGTAAAGTGATGCTCAAAATTCTCCAAGCCAGGCTTCAACAGTACGTGATCCATGAACTTCCTGATGTTCAAGCTGGATTTCGAAAAGGCAGAGGAACCAGAGGTCAAATTGCCAGCATCCTCTGGATCATCGAAAAAGCAAGAGAGTTCCAGAAAAACATCTACTTCTGCTTTATTGACTATGCTAAAGCCTTTGACTGTGTGGATCATGACAAACTGTGGGAAATTCTTCAAAAGATGGGAATACCAGACCACCTGACCTGCCTCTTGAGAAATCTGTATGCAGGTCAGGAAGCAACAGTCAAAACTGGACATGGAACAGACTGGTTCCAAATAGGAAAAGGAGTACGTCAAGGCTGCATATTGTCACCCTGCTTATCTAACTTATATGCAGAGTGCATCATGAGAAACGCTGGGCTGGAGGAAGCACAAGCTGGAATCAAGATTGCTGGGAGAAATATCAATAACCTCAGATATGCAGATGACACCATCCTTAAGGCAGAAAGTGAAGAAGAACTAAAGAGCCTCTTGATGAAAGTGAAAGAGGAGAGTGGAAAAGTTGGCTTAAAACTCAACATTCAGGAAACTAAGATCATGGCATCTGGTCCCATCTCTTCAATGCAAATAGATGGAGAAACAGTGGAAACAGTGAAAGATTTTATTTTTGGGGCTCCAAAATCACAGCAGATGGTTACTGCAGCCATGAAATTAAAAGATGCTTACTCCTTGGAAGAAAAGTTATGACCAACCTGCTGCTGCTGCTAAGTCGCTTCAGGCATGTCCGACTCTGTGCGACCCCAGATGAAAGTCCACCAGGCCCCCCTGTCCCTGGGATTCTCCAGGCAAGAACAATGGAGTGGGTTGCCATTTCCTTCTCCAATGCATGAAAGTGAAAGTGAAGTTGCTCAGTCGTGTCCGACTCTTAGCCACCCGATGGACTATAGCCTACCAGGCTCCTCTGTCCATGGGATTTTCCAGGCAAGAGTACTGGAGTGGGGTGCCATTACCTTCTCCTAGACAGCATATTAAAAAGCAGAGACATTACATTGCAAACAAAGGTCCATCTAGTCAAGGCTATGGTTTTTCCAATAGTTCATATATGGATGTGAGAGTTGGACCATAAAGAAAGCTGAGCACTGAAGAATTGATGCTTTTGAACTGTGGTGTTGGAGAAGACTCTTGAGAGCCCCTTGGGCTGCAAGGAGAGCCAACCAGTCCATCTTAAAGGAGATCAGTCCTGAATATTCATTGGGAGGACTAATGCTGAAGCTGAAACTCTAATACTTTGGCCACCTGATGCAAAGAACTGACTCATTTGAAAAGCCCCTGATGCTGGGAAAGATTGAAGGCGGGAGGAGAAGGGAATGCCAGAGAATGAGATGGTTGGATTCCATCACTGACTCAATGGACATGAGTTTCAGTAAACTCCATGAGTGATGGACAGGAAGGCCTGGCATGCTGCAGTCCATGGGGTTTCAAAAAGTTGGACACAGCTGAGCAACTGAACTGAACTGATATATATATATATATATATGTGTGTATATATGTATGTATAGGCATCAGGAAATATTTGTTTAAATGTTAAATTTACTGAATTTACATTGAACCAACTGAGTTTGAGATGGCAAAAATAATACTAACAGCCACTAAATGCCAACATTAGACATTATCCAAATCAGTCTTCATAGCAACTCTTTGCAGTGATTATTTTTATCCCTAATTTATAGGTGATTATTTTTATCCCTACTTTAATTTGAAGTAGTCTCAAAGAGGTTAAGTTACTTGTCCAAGGACACACAGTTATTAAGAGAGAATATAAGACACTGGACTTGGATTTCTCTGTCTCCAAGCCTGTTATTCAAAATTTTATGTTGAGGTAAAATATTTATTGTTGGTTCATAAGAGAAACACCATGCAATTTGTAATATAAGGATCTTGAGGGGTAGAGAACTTGGTGTGTCTGTCAAATAGGGAAGAGCAGAGAAAGTCCCAGTGTTGTCATTCTCCCTTACTAAATTTAGTCTGTAGTCATGACACTTCTGTAAGAGCATCTCAGGAAAGGCATTGCTAGGCAGTCTCCACTTCCACTATGTCAGGGTTTAAACCCATAACACATCTTGCCTTCATTTGCATGTTGCTAACTCGTGCTCATGACTTAAATTCTTCAGTACGTCTGCAATAAATTAAAATAAGACCAGATAGCAACACAAAGTGCTGAGCGAAACTCTTTTGAAACTCAAAAACAGTTTCTGGCAACAGAAACCATGCTCACATTTTTTAAAATTTTTATTTTACCTTATTTGGAGATATAAGAGGGACTCTGGAGACCCCTTCAACCAGAACTTAATGTTAGTAAACCTTTGCTGAGATACAAGAAAATGTCTTTCTATCCCAAAGATGGTCACATCAATAACTATGGTTTCCATTTTCTGGCAAGGTCAAGCAGAATTTCCCACTATCTTTTCAATTAAGGAAGGTAGCATCTCAGATCGGAGAAGGCACTGGCAAGCCACTCCAGTACTCTTGCCTAGAAAATCCCATGGACAGAGGAGCCTGGTAGGCTGCAGTCCATGGGGTCGCTACGAGTCAAACATGACTGAGCAACTTCACTTTCACTTTTCACTTTCACACATTGGAGAAGGAAATGACAACCCACTCCAGTGTTCTTGCCTGGAGAATCCCAGGGACGGGGGAGCCTGGTGGGCTGCCGTCTATGGGGTTGCACAGAGTCGGAGACGACTGAAGTGACTTAGCAGCAGCAGCAGCAGCATCTCAGATAACAAGAAGGGCTTTTGTAACAATCTAGTAAAGATAAAGCAAAGTGGTGTCCGACTCTTGTGACCCTATGGACTGTAGCCTGCCAGGCTCCTCTGTCCATGCAATTCTCCAGGCAAGAATACTGGAGTGGGTTGCCATTTCCTTCTCCAAACAATTTAGCAAACTCGGAATTAATTTATTGGCAGATTTGTGTTGGACTGGAGACCCATCTCACACCAGTCTCAGGAGAAGGAACTATAGGGAAGGAAACCTATCCCATATTCTTGTTTCTGGGGTGTATATTCAATTTTAGGTTTCCCACTGAGAGATACGTAAGACCAGCGATCCTGGGAAGCAGACAAGTCTGAGTCAGAGCTTGTACTAAACAACTGAATGATTTTCCCCATCTTCAGCTTTAGTGGCTTCACTCTCTGTGACCAATTTTAGGCAGGGTGGGGAGGAGAGGGAGGACCAGATGCCCCTTGGCTTGTACGTAGCTGCACTGTTCAGAACCTTCAGGAATAATCAGATTTGGAGACTCAACCCCAATTTGCAACCGTTCAGTTCAACCTAGAACCACAGTTTTATCACAGCTTATTTTTTGTTTCTGGTATGATGGTAACTGGAAGTTAATCATCCAGACTGGAAAATGAGCAAGTGGTTCTAAAAACAGAGGGGGGTATGTTGCACGCGGGAGGGGATAAAGCTCAAAGTCTCCTCATGGACATCAATTCAGAAAGGAATGGACACTGTTGTAATTTTTCACACATGATGGGATGCGAGCAAATCCTTCATCCTAAAAAGGACAGAAACCCAGAAGGGAATGACTGGGGAGAGTGAGTCACTAGCAGCTGTTAAGAATCAGAGACCTCTAGTCCTGATTTAACTCTCCTTTATCTGCCCCAGAAGCCAGTGGCTCTCAGACTTGAGGTGCATCAAGATCAGCTTGTGGGGTTGTTAAAACACACATTGTTGAGCCCCACCCTGAGGGTTTCCAATTCAGTACATCTGGGCAGGGGAAGAAATTTACATTTCCTGCCAGTTTCCTGGTGATGCCGAAGCTGCTGGTTAGGGACATGAACAACCAGAAGAAGCACTGCTGGAGGCAATACCCATTTCAGAATTGAGCTCAAGGGACCAAGACCAGTTTATATTCCTGGAAAAACAATCAACCTTTCTTTAAAATAGGGCTTCCATGTTAACTTGAAAGGGGCACTGCTAAAAAACAGGATGGGGCGACGGGGTACTGGTCAACATAACACATTATCAATTAAGTGATGGCCCCTATTGCTCCCACAAGATTTAGCTTGACCCCAGAGCAGTGTGGGCCAAGGTTGGCCTCAGTTCATAGGTGCCAGACTAACATTTGAGACTCAAGTTCACCACTTAAAGTTATGAGCTTGTTCAAGTCAATCTTTAGCTTTTCTAAACTGTAGTTTCCTCAGGTACAAATTTACAAAAAATAATAGCACTGATCTCATCAAGTTGAGAGAATTAAATGAGATAATGTTTAGAAAGCTTTAACACAGTGGTTCATGCATTATAAGGCATCAATAATCTCTAGTGTAAGTATTGCTTAATAATACTATAACTAGCCTTATCATACCACTATTCATACCGTTTTTACTACTCCCAACAAATTTTGAGGTGTTTATCTCATTTTCAGATCTTGGAAACCAAGTCACTGAGAAATTAACTCTCTTGCATTTTAGGGAGCTCTGTGAAGTTAGGCTCTGTGATGCAGCTGGTATCATCATCACTCGAATCCCAGACTCCTGAGTGAGATCCGATCCAGACCCTCTGGACAGCCCTCCCCCAGAATCTGGACACACTCCTTGGGATTAAAGGAGGAGGCATTATTTCTTCAGGCCCTCCTGGAGTCTCTCTCTGCCTTTTTTGGCCCACATACCACTGTATGTAGTTTGTGTCTGAAATGGAAAATTTCTGTAACACAATACCCAGCTCTGATCCCCACAGACTCTCAAGTCTCTCTTTTTTTTTCGTTTGGTTTCGGTTAAAATATGACTTCATGTGCAAAAAAGAAGCCTCACTTCCCAGTGCTCTCGGCAGATTCATAAGCATTGCAGATTCAAAACCCTGTGTTTCCTAAGAATTCTAGAGAATTGATTTCACTTTTCTGAAAAAGGAGAGACATCCATCTACATGACAAGAGAAGAGTGAAAATTAAAACTACCTACTCTTTGGATGCAGGACGTGTCACTCTGCAAGCCCATCTTCTTCTCCTGGGCCCCTGAGCCAGCACTCCCATGGGCGCCCCCCAAGGAAAGGCAGAATAGCAGAGCTGCCCTTGGCTCTAAGAACTTGCCTGTAACTGGGTGTGTTGTCCAAGCAGGCAATGAAAACCAAGGACTTAGAGATTTTTCTCATTGACTCACTAGTGCTTTTGTCTCCTAAAGTGTCATCTCTTCTTCAGAAACTCTGCCTAATGCAAGCCTAGACCAGTCTAAATAGGACAGTGGGTTTTCTGATAAGTCCCTGAATGACTTACCTCTTTGACAACCTACTCTAGTCTCCAGTGGCCTGCATAGGCTCTGGAGCCCACCCTTCTGGCTTGGATTCCCAGCTCCTCCCCTTACCAGTGAATTGAGTGACTTTGGGCCAGTGTCTCAACCTTTCCATGTCTTCCTCATCCATAAATGGGGCTCGACTCTACATTGTAAGCTTTAACAGGGGTTAGTTATTAGGTAACTTATAAAGTGTTAGCACAGTTCCTAGCACTTAATGTGGTCCACATATGTTGCTATCATTACTGTCACTACTTCTACTGCCAGGAAACAAACAATTATGACTGTATTTGCTCCAGAAAACATAATGCCTAAATAGGAAGCAGTTTGGTGTTCTGGTAACAGCACAGCTTTAGAATCAGACAAATATGATTTCACCACTAACATTGAACTGAACTGAACTGGTTGCTGCTTAAGTTGTGCGATCTTGGGCAAGTTATAAACATCTTGGAAATCCAATTTTCTTTTTATAAAATAGAGATGGATAATAACATCTGCCTCAAAGGGTTACTGGGAGGATTCAATGAAGTCATCTTTGGGAAGCTCTTGGCCATTGGTTGGTAGCCAGGAAATAGCAGTTTTTTAAATGGTAAACTGGTCATATGGAAACTGAGCAAAGAAATCTATTAACTCCTGAAACCACTTGCAAACACCCTACTCCATACAAATGACCAAAATAACTCCAACAGCTAAGAGTTTTACTATATAATATACAAAGTCAAAGAATATAGAGTAAAATAGTCTTCTGTACATTTTTCTGTGGCTGGTTGTAAACTTGGTTAGCTGTCTGGACTTAGAAATTACTCATTACTCCCAACTCCAACCTAGCCTCTCTTCTTTGTCAATCCCATTTTTGTCCTTGCTTCCCAGGTAGCTCAGTGGTAAAGAATCCACCTGCAATGCCAGATACACAGGAGATGTGGGTTCAATCCCTGGGTCAGGAAGATCCCCTAGAGAAGAGAATGGCAACCCACTCTAGTATTCTTGCCTGGAAAATCCCATGGACAGAGGCTGGTGGACAGCTATAGTCCATGGGATCGCAAAGAGTTGGACACAACTGAGCACAGACACACACACGTGTTACTATGGAATTTTGCCAGGTTTTCTAAGGGCACCATGATGAAAGCACTCCCCAACCCTCAGATTTCAACCTCCAGATGGTGTTAACTTCTGTGAGTTGAAATGAAGATACTCGGAGCATCACAAGGTGGACAGTAGCATCGTTCAATTCCAGGGGGCGCTGCTCCTGCCACAGTTAACACTGCGTTAAAACTGCTCCAGGGACTCCTTTCATAGGGAATACAACAGAATGGGCTCCTCCCAGAGTTGTGCAACAAGATAACTGGGATCCCAAAGAGCAGGAAATAAAGCCCACTTGCTCAGACTTGAACTCTAACTGCCCTCACTTTTCATGAGTCAGATTCAGTCTTCCAAGCCTTAAATTGTCCTTGCTGTGTGAGAACGTGTTAATCCCTGGGTGATATAATCCAGAGGAGGACTTGCAGAATCACCGACTGAAAAACCTACACAGGTCATCAAACCAACACCCTCCAGTGTCTAGGGGAATGAGCCAGAGGATGGAGGAAACTCACAGGCACAAAGCATCCTCACCCCTGGCTCCCTCCACCAGCACCTGTGCGTGAAGTGCCCTAAACTGACTGATGGATTATCTGAAGTGGTGGGAGAAAACAGTCATGCTGGCACTCAAGGTGCAGTGAGCAAAAAAACCTGATGAATCCAAACACCAGTGAAGGGAGATAATGCGAAGTCATGACTCCAGGAACCCTAATAAAGTGGCTGCTTTCATGCTTTTCTACTTTCCCTTCCCCTACCTTATTCACTTCTTCCACAATAGTATTACAGACAGAGCTCTTTAGAGCTAAAAGTCATCCACAAAATAATATGGTCCTAAAGCCCTCACTCTTCAAATGAGAAAATGAGTCCCAGACGTCAGGTAGTACAAATCATCCAGGAAAGACAATTGATCTAGAAATCACTTAACACCTTCAGCTGCCTTTAGAAGGAGAAAGAAATGTATTCAGGTGAGAGTAAGTGGTTTTGTAAACTCTGTATATAGATAAAGAAGCTAAGGCTCAAAAGTATGTGATGATGTGTCTTCTTTCGTGCTTCTTAAATCTCTCTGCTGGGTTAACAATCGATGGAAGCATTAGGACTTGTGCTGACCAGAGCCAATTCCCAAATATTGAAGCCAGTAGGTGGGTGGGAAGACATGGACCTACTTGTTGAGTCTTGAGGGGGAGAGGATCCCATCTCTGATCAGTCATGTAGAATCCACTTAACATTTCATTGTTGTTTCTTTTCCTGAAAGCAAACAAACACACACACACACACACTGTAAATGGAAAGAACAGAAGTCTGGAGCCAGAACACCAGGCTTTTAAATTTAATACCTGTGCTATCTTTCTCAATTTCAAATTTTCTTCTTCTATAAATTAATGATCATTTTATTATCTTTCTCATGACAGTGACATGATCAAGCAAAATAATTAAGCATAACTGTTTTGTAAACAATGAAGCAGTGATTCTTAAATAATTTGGTTCAAGAACTTTCTTAAAATTTTGATGAATGCTAAAGACCCTCACCAAAATTCCCACATGTAAATACAGAATTTTGCATGTAATTTCAGAGGGTTCACAGAGCCTCTGAAGAGCCCCACTTAACATCTGCTCTAAAAATGCTTGTGAAATGTGGAATAGTCTAGCCCGAACAAATGCAACATTTTCCCAACTTGGCATAAACTAGGATACGGCATTCCTTTATTTGGCAAACCCATACTGGGTCCTTACTAGGCATTAGGGGCTGCAGGGACACAGATATCCTTGGAGTATTAAAGCAAAGACATCCCTTCAGTGCACTGTATCAACTAAGAAAGTCACCTCACTAAGGCATCTGGTCTCAAAGTCCCTGTTTGGTTATTCTGGTCAGATTGAGAATAGTGGTCATCTTGATTTGAGACAGGGAATCATAAACAAAAAAGTCAAGAGATGTTTCATTTCTAAAGCATTTTTTAAATGAAGCATAGATGATTTACAATATCATGTTGGTTTCAGGTGTACAGCACAGTGATATATATAATATATATATATATTCTTAAATATTATTTTTCAGATTCTTTTCCCTTGTAGGTTATTATAAAATATTGCAGGTAATTCTCTGTATTATCCACAGGGAACTTTTCCCAGGTCTATGAAGGTGCAATTTTACTCAGGACTTGATGCACCAAAGGATTTGGCAGCAGATAAGTGGAGGAAAGCTGTGTTCAGTTTGGGATAAAGCACAATTCCTCATACTTCTGGTCTCATGGTCTGAACCCCTCTTGCCAGTGAAAGGATACCTGTAAAAATTTGCTATTTTTCCACATTCACCTCTTGTAGATTGTTGCTACTAAACCAGCGAATCAAATATTGCTGGTGATAGAACTCAATATCGAAAACAATCATTTTCACTATGAGCAGAGGGTTTTTATTTTTTGTTTGTTTTGTTCTAAATTCTTGCACTCAAGGGTTTTATTCACTCTACTACTTTATAGTCAGTGAAACATAAAAAAGTTACTTTTCTTATCTGAAAATGTAGTTGATAATTGTGACTTCATTTAGTTGTTGTCAGACTAAATAAGATGTAAAGTGCTCAGAACTATGCCTGGCACAGTGAAAGCTCAGCAAATGGTAACCAGTATGATTATCATTGATCCCATTCTCAGTAGTTATATCCTTAGCTATTGTCACCGGTCCATTACATTTACCAGCAATGGGAAATATTTGTTTTGTTGTAGCTGCTATTCTCCAGAATATCATTTTTTACAATGTGGCTACCAAATTGTCTGTAGAGGTTTTAATTTTTGTAATGAATTAGGCTTGATTTTCTAAATTCCAGATTGAGAGGTATGTGAATTGAGTTTCACAGGGGAAGCAGGTGGAATTTACAAAGATGGGATGTGCTAAAGGGTGAAGTGTTGTGTGTTAGGCTCTCAGTCATGTCCTACTCTGTGAAATCCTATAGACTGTATCCCACTAGGCTCCTCTGCCCATGGAATTCTCCAGGCAAGAATACTGAAGTGGGTAGCCATTCCCTTCTCCAGGGAATCTTCCCGACCCAGGGATTGACCCCGGGCCTCCTGCCCTGCAGGCAGATTCTTTACCATCTGAGCCACCAGGGAAGCCCCAAAGGGTGAGGATTGGAAGGTAAATTAGAAAAGGAGAATCAGAAAGAGAGATAGCTGGTCTGATGGGGAGTGCCCAAAAGAAAATTAGGAAAAAACAAGAGCAGAGAGCAGCAAGTGAGTACACTTTTCCCTTATAGGAAGGACTTAAGAAATTAATTTTTACTAACCTGAGTAATGTACAAGCAAGTTATATTATTTAGTTTTAGGGGATCATGACTGGAAACTGGGTTGCAGGAATACAACAGAGTTTCTGCCGGGCAGAATTGCAAAGTGATGACATTTGTTGAGGAGAACTTAGAGATTTTAACATAAAATCTTGTTGAGGGGGAGAAATTGGGGGAAAGGATAGTTAGGGAGTTGGGGATGGCAACCAACAAGGACCTACTGTATGGCACAGGGAACTCTGCTCAATATTATGTAACAACCTAAATGGGGAAATAATTTGAAAAAGAATAGATACATGTATAACTGAATAATTTTGCTCTACACCTGAAACTATCACAATGTTGTTAATCAACTATGCTCCAATATAAAATAAACAGTGTTTTAAAAAGTCAACCCTTTTGAGTCAACCTGAGTTCAACAGCTAAGTTACCTATGTGTATATATAGTTTGTAACAAATGTTTTTCTGCATTGAAGTCAGGTTATTATTTTCTGTAAACAGCAGACTAGGTTTATGATGCATTTGTATAGAAAGACAGTGTAAGAGGCAGTTGCTGAGAGCCTGGTGCTAAAAAGATGACCTGAAGAGGACCCTTCCCTCTCTTAGACTAACTGCTACCCCATGAATGAAAACAATGGAACTCACCAGCCACAAGAATTCAGAGACAGTAGACGAGATCTGGAGAGCGGCATGTCTACCCATCAGCTAGCCAGTCAGTCCCCCACCCACACCCTCTGATCTGGCCACAGATACATGAATCACTGCCACAGCAATGTTCAGGGACCCTTGCTGAATAAAGGTCCCTACAACTGCCGGAATCCTGCAAACCTTCATCACTTCAAACCACCTGTATTATTTGAGTTTGCTCTGCCTTGCCAGCTTATTTTGCATTGTTGAGCTGGACCTACGTGCAGAGATCCTCAGAGACAATGCTCAGATTCATGTCTGGAATGCTTCAGCATACCATCCAACTAACTCCCACTCTCATATTTGCCAGAGGAAGAGATTCACAAAACGTCTGAGGAGCCCTCTGGCCTCTGATGAGCAATTTCTTGAGTCTTTAATTATGGACCAATGAAAACAATGCCTTCAGTGAACGGCTGCCTCCCTTTCACCTCTGACCCATGGTCAGACATGCAGCCGTGAGTGTTGCCAGATGGAAATTGTTAGTGAAGAGCCAATGTAACAGGACTGTTATTTATGACCTAAGGGCAGCATTCATCAGTATCCCTGTGGGCTTGACTTTTGTTTAGTGAGTAAGTGACCTCAGTATTGTGTGTGAAACCCTATGTGTTTGGATGTGGCTTGCCCTGTGGGAGACAGAGATGTATTCCCTTTAAGTTCCTTTAAGTATCTAGGTCAAAAGGAGGATGGGGAAGCCAGTCCAAATTATTTGAGCCTGGTGGTATGGGAGGGAACCCAAAGTCCAAATAAACATTTTCGCTTCAGTCCAAAGCCTTCCTTGGTCAAGTTGTCAGACTCCATCCTCTCCCCGTATTACAACACCCCAGAGATTATAAGGACAAGCTCTTTGGCCTTACAAGCCACTGCCCAATTTCATCATCTGTTTTTACCCCAGTCTGAATATTTTGTAGCTTCAGATCAAGCTTTTGCTGGATTCTCATCAATATATTCCCAAATAACAGAGCCAAAGGGCTGATGGCATGCCGAAGCACATTCAAGCATGTTCAAGGGACGGGGTTGTTACAGAATTGGCTTGCTCATGTCCGAGATGTTCCAGGTTGAAACGTGCGCCCGTGAAAATTACATACACACTCGTAGGACCCTGGTTGTGCATCACTGTCTATAACCTGTTGCTTTAGAAAGTTTCCCATCAACCTTCTGTGCTTTGTTCCATCTCAAAGCTGTATGATCTTTAGCTTCTCTGTTCAGTGTTTGGGCAGATGGGTGAAAACTGATGAAACACAGATGGTTTGGCGAGACAGAGATTAAGAATCCTGCTGGGTTGAGTATATTTGGTGATTGCCATGGTATCTCAGCAGTTCGAAGATAAATTCACCCATAAAAATCTATTGTTGAATTTTACTTAATTTATCTTTTAGCTTCTCATATAATTTCACAAAATTTACTTCATTTTCCAGTACTCCTATGTAGTATTTTAGAGAAAGGAGCAGAATCATCAGTTCATAAATGGAAAGCTGAGATAATGACAAGGATAGGCCAGAGACACATGCTGAAAATCACTGGTTGTGGCCAGAGGCCCACGTTTCCCTCAGCAGAAGGTGCTTCCTCTGGAAAAGGTTCCCATTACATCATCAATGTGTTTTTCCAGATAGCAGGCTCCTTTGGGATGTAGAAAGTCTGTCTGGGGAAGCATTTATCACCTCTCAGCAAGTATTTAGATCTTTGTTTGCTCATTACTTTTTCTCTGATTTTCCCAGTGTGTGCATACATGTGTAGGTAACCTTTTCCTCAGTGAGTACCAATTAGTAAGACTTTGTGAATTTAGTTTGACACTTATTTGTTATCATTTTTAATACTAATATAAAATGGCTGTCCTCTGAGACTCTGTGACTCTCACACTATATTTTCTCTCCAAAAATAACAAATCGTTTGTCTCAGGCACACCACACACACACACACACACACACACACCAGGTTATAAGACTAACACTAAAGGAACACATTTAGAAAAATGCTTTAGAGCAGTGGTCACCAACTTTTTGGCACCAGGGACTGGTTTCATGGAAGACAATTTTTCCACAGACTGGGGCAGGGGTTACAGAAGAGATAGTTTCAGGATGATTCAAGCACATTATATTTATCATGTACTTTATTTCTATTATTATTACATAGGCTGCACCTCAGATCATCAGGCATTAAATCCCAGAGGCTGGGGACCCTGCTGTAGAATGTACAAAATACTTTAGCTTCTGCTATACTAGAACTACAATGAAAGGGCTCATGTTACTGTACCCATTTCAAAAGCGGAAAAACTTATTCAGAATATGGAGTGACTTGCCAATATTACATGGTTCATGTATCATAAAGATGGGATTGGAAACCAAGAGCGAAAATCTGACATCTCAGTGCTGTAAGTCTCCACCTGGAAGATGAACAGAGGGAAGCAGTGATAAAAATCCTAGTCCCCATGGGCTTAGTCAAGGATCTGATGGCCCAAAATCTATGATATTATTATTGTTATCATTCAAAAGGAGACTGGTCAGAAGAAAGTCCTTTTCAATGTGATATTGGAAAGTTCTATAAGTTGCATATTTAAAAGGATTTAATGTTATGTTTCTGATATATTTTTTTAAATAAATTATCTTTATACTTTTTGAGGTAAAATAATTTTTTTAAGGGGAAAAGAGAAGGAGTAGAAGGCAGAAAAGAAGGAGAAAAGAAAAACCCTTGAAAGGATGTAGCATCTAAATGTCAAAGGCTACACGTTTCTGTGACTGTGGGTTCACCCCCAAAGCTGGTGGGCTTTTTACAGCTCTGTTCCCTGGGCTGATAAGTGACAAGATCAGCCTGGTCTCTCTAGACACTGAGAATGACATGCTTCTTACAAAGTTTGTGCCAGGGACCCAGCCAAGTCTAAACTCTCTTTTTCATTTGTGTTAGCATTTTTTCTTGGTTCAAATTCACAGGTAAAAGTTCCCCCAAGAGAATATTCAAGGTGGTGTTCTTCGTCAAAGGGTTTACCTCCTCCCTGAGAACAATTCATGGGGTCGCAAAGAGTCGGACACAACTGACCAACTGAACTGAACTGAATGAATCTGTTTGCTTTGTATGTCCACATGCTTCAGGGAAAGGGAGGGTTTCATAAATGAAACACCTCCCAGACCACCTCCCTCACACTCTCTTCAGAGGCCCCACGGCTCTGTCCCCTGAAGGAGGGCTGGGGTGTGTGAGGAATGCAGTTTGGGTTTTCCCCACAGAGAGTGGATGAGGCCAAGATCCCCTCCTCCATCCACTCCTGCAAATCAAATACTTCTGATTCCCAGAGTATTTTTCCTGGGTTTAAGCATAGAAGCAAACAAAGCAGTAACCAGGTAAGAAGCTACCTTTTTTGCTGCAAGAGCTGAATTTGTAAAGGTCTGAGAAGAATCCTTGGTGAAGGAAACCAAGGAAATTCAATATTCTCGACAACATCATTCAAAGTACTGTCTGAGAACTACTTTTAGCAGGATCACCTACAAAACTTGTTAATAAAAATTAAAAAGATTTCCCAGGCTCTGCTCCAAAGCAACATAATCAAAAATTCTTGGAGTGGGAGCTCAGGAATCTCATTTTTATCAAGTTTCCAGTTGCCTGCAATGAACATTAAAGTATGAGAACCCCTTCATGACCCAAATGCACATGAGAACAGCCAAGGGTGCTGGAGGGTCCCTTAAAGTCAGAGAAAGGTAGCCTTTCAAGTAAGTTCGATCTTAGGTAGGCTTTTCCTTGACTCCTGAGATCTCTACAAAAGTGTGTTTCTGTACCTTTGTGTTTTCTGCCACAATTGAAATATTGTCTCGCCGTTGGATTGCCGTGATTAGTTTACCTGAATTTCTCTTTCAGGCAGAGACAGTAACTTATTATCTTTATGTCTTTATATATCCTTTGATTGGCAGAATGCCTGCTTAATTAAGCCTTTATGTCTTTATATATCCTTTGATTGGCAGAATGCCTGCTTAATTAAGCCTTTGTTGATTAAACAAATAAACTTAATTGCTTTACCCATCAGGAAATTAGCAAACAAAAGGTTTCTGCTTATTCTCAATAAGTTATTGAGATATATTACAGAACAGATTTTATATCAGACCAAGTCTAATTGGACTTTTAGCTTTATTCCTAATATCCCATAGCAGATGCTGCCACCAACATCTTTTGAGTCAGAAGCTTGTTTACGTGGCCCCTTTTCCTTCCCACTCCTCACTGGGAAAGCTATGCTGATATTGGGTGGCTCAAAGGAGCCAAACTGGCTTACCTAGAGAGAAAGTTGCCAGTGGCATTTAGCTTATATATACAGTCATCCCTAAGTATCCTCAGAAGGACTGGTTCCAAGTTCCCCTCAGACACCAAATCCATGGATGCTCAAGTTCCTTTTTTAAAATGGTATAGTATTTGCACATAACCCACACATATCACCCACACATATCCTCCTATATATGTTAAATCATCTCTGGATTAATTATCGTACCTAGTACAATGTAAAAACTATATATAGTTGCTGGTGTGCAGCAAATTCAAGTTTGCTTTCTGAAACTTTCTAGAATATTTTCAAGTATTTTTGACACAGGGTTGTTTGAATCCACAGATATGGAGGGCTGACTGTATTCAGCACAAAAGTGACTCCTCCGTTTAGCCAAAGTCTAGGAACACCTGCCCGGTGGCACCTGAACACCGTGACAGTGCACCCCTTTGCATGTTGTTGCTCCAAATGCACAGGGACTAAGATCCAGCAGAGAAGGGAAAGCCAGTGGCTGGGAGAGTGATTCCATTGCTGACTGTCCTCCTTCCCTGCTGAGTGCTCTCAGGGAGGATCTAGGAGAGGCTGAGTTTTCTGGGTGCTGGGCTTCAGGAATGCATTTCCCACCAGGTGTTTCTCTAAACAAGCTATTAGGCTACAGCGTTACCCTCTGACGAGTAATCCTTCAGGGATGGTTAGGTGTTTCAAGAAATTAATAAAGTCAGAAAGAAACAAATAAATTTGATCATAAGTTCTGGGGTTAACCAACACTCCAGCTCCAGGAAATTGATGGCAATCAGATAGGAAAATGCTGGGGATGAAAGCGCTGAGTGGCTTGGCACATCTGGTTTGAGATGTGCTGACTGAAGAAGTGCCAGGACTAGAAATGTGAGAAGAAATACCGGGTCCTGGGAAGGGGCACTGCTGTTGGGGTTTGGGGTGGTTTTCATGGCTCTTTTCCTGTTTTCATCCTTTTAAAAAAGCTGAAATAAAGATGACTTGAAATAATTTTAGTCATGTGTATATCCTCTGTCACATCCTTTAGCATGTTAACTTCTTTTTATTTCAAAGAATATTCAGTTTACTAGGCCCAAACTTCATAGTGTTTTTAATTTAAACAGAAAATCTTGCCAAACCTAGCCCTAAGAGAAATATTTTCATTATCTGGCTCTTTTATCAGCTCCAAAGCTTGGGTGTGGTTTCATTCCCCAGTTTGCCTTCCCTCTGTGCTGCTGGGAAACCAAACACATAGCCACGAACCGGGAAAATACTCCTGATGTACTGGCTTCCACCTGCATCTGATGTGAGAGACATGGCATCAGGAATGAGTTGCAGAAACAGGGGGACCAAATTAAAAGTTATGTTTAATAATGTTATGTGAGATATAAGGGAAAACACACAGGCTCGGTCATAAGAATTCCTAACCATGATGATAATTACAGCTATCAGTTATTGAGCACTGGCGATTGCAGAGCACTGCTCTGATGAGTTTAGAGGTGAGATCTACCATTCTTCCAACAACCTTATCAGTAGGTATCATCATCATTTATAAATGAAAACAAAGAGCAGACAGATCGAAGGGAAATGACTTGTCCTATCCTTTGCCAGTGGAGAAGGAAATGGCAACCCACTCCAGTGTTCTTGCCTGGAGAATCCCAAGGACAGAGGAGCCTGGTGGGCTGCCTTCTATGGGGTCGCACAGAAGACACGACTGAAGCAACTTAGCAGCAGCAGCAGCATCCTTTGCCAGATGCATGGTTGGTTCACGCCCTTAGAAAACAAACATTAACCACTCTGGTCTAGTCTATTTAGTCAAGATAATTTTCCCCTATATACTCTCTGTATTAAAAAGGTGAATAACCATGGAAGAAAATCATAGAAGGGCATGTAGATGATAATTTGGAAAAACTAATGAGTCACAAAGTAAGAGTGGGAAGATGAGAGTATGGATGCTGAAAGTGTGATCTGAATTTCATACAACTCAAAGCACTCCAATAGCAGAGAAGGTGCTAGAAAAGGAGTTTGGAAACCCTAACATGATAACTAATCCAGATTGTTGGCAGCCTCGTCCAAATCATCTTCTAATTGTACATTTTTTTAACGTTATGCAATTCACATGCATGGAAACTGGTTTATTTGGGAGGTTGCATAAGAAGGAGACTAGAATGGCCAAGAAATGTAATTATAGAGGATATAATGAAACTTTGGCTTGAAATTTAACTCAGAGAGATATTATTTTAGATTTGTTTTTCTGTATACATAAATTAGCAGAATTAGTATATTTTTCTACAATTGCATTTACATTTACAGCTTGTTGCTAAATTAATGAGAACTTAGAATGTACATTGAGTTTATGGAAATGATACTAATGTCTCAATTAAAGTAGTTAAGTTTTCCTCATTGCTTTGCTACACAATTAGCCCTGAAGAGCTGCTAATGCAAGCTTTGGGACAAATTTAGCTCTTTTTCAGATAAATTGAGCTCCTCTGCAGCAATGCCAAAGGCAGGAGATCCCTAAGCCTAGGGTACAGCACAGAGCAAGCCCCTGAACTGATGCTTATGAATAACTGGAATGAGAAATCCTGATGACTGCTATTTGAGAAGGTGCTCTTAAAGAACTCTGTGTGTGTGTGTGTGTGTCTGTGTGTGTGCGCGCGCAAGCATGCACACACTCAGTCACTCGGCTATGTCTGACTCTTGGTGACCCCATGTACTGTAGCTCCTCAGGCTAGGCCCTATTTAACTGTGGACTGGGAAATTACCTATATACTTGGAGTATACAGGATCTGGGCAAGAATCCCCTTATTATGCAGACTTTCCTGAGTCCTCCTATTCTAAGTATCAGTTCAGTTCAGTTGCTCAGTTGTGTCCAACTCTTTGCGACCCCATGGACTGCAGCATGACAGGCTTTCCTATCCATCACCAACTCCCGAAGCCTGCTAAAACTCACGTCCATCAAGTTGGTGACACCATCCAACCATTTCATCCTCTGTTGTCCCCTTCTCCTCCTGCCTTCAATCTTTCCCAGCATCAGGGTCTTTTCAAATGAGTCAGTTCTTTGGTGGCCAAAGTATTAGAGCTTCAGCTTCAACATCAGTCCTTCCATTGAACACTCAGGACTGATTTCCTTTTGGATGGACTGGATGGATCTTCTTGCAGTCCAAGGAACTCTCAAGAATCTTCTCCAGCACCACAGTTCAAAAGCATTGATTCTTCAGCACTCAGCTTTCTTTATGGTCCAACTCTCACATCCATAGTGAATACTGGAAAAACTATAGCTTTAACTAGACAGAACTTTGTTGGCAAAGTAATATCTCTGCTTTTTAATATGCTATCTATGTTTGTCATAACTTTTCTTCCAGGGAGCAATACTAAGTGTCTCTTTGTCATTTAAGTGGAACTTGGTGTGGGGTGGTGCAGGAAGGAGGGAGGAAAAGGAAGATAGGAAAGCAATTAGTAACGTGCAAAGGGCATCATTTCAATTTATATGGAAAGTCCCTTTCTATTCTTGCAAACGTATTTCTGGTTTATGGGCTATGATATCTATTTTATAAACCAAATATTAATTCACTATGTACCCCATGAGGTCCGAAGAATTCCTACAATTATGCCTCACTCTCCAAGTTGATCCAGTGGGGATCTCTCACAGTATCCCAAAAAAGTCCAGCTTCCTGGAGGTAAATCTTTAGATCAGCTGCACCCTCCCTATTTTAGGAAAAATGTGAAGGAAGAGATCTGTAATGGACAAGCCTGGATGTAGAGCTCAAAGACTCTAGGCCAGCATAAGAGTACAAAGTAAGCACAGTTCACTCTTGAAGTTCCCATAGTCCTCACCTTCCCATAGTCCTGGGGCAGTTCAGTAATATACATTTCCTTTAGATTTGGCAATTGACCTGGAGGCAGCGGTAATTGTCCTGGTCTGAGTGCAGGTTGGAAAAGAATTTCCAGATCTGAGGCAGAATGAAAGGAGAATAAAGTTTATTAGAGTAGGAGATGCTGTTAGAACAGCAGGCCAGCTCAAGAGAGAGTGGAACTCTTTTGCAGGCTAGTCGACAATATTTGTAGGGCTTGCCTGGTAGCTCAACTGGTAAAGAATCTGCCTGCAATACAGCAGACCCCAGTTTAATTCCTGGGTCGGGAAGATCCCCTGAAGGAATAGGCTACCCACTCCAGTATTCTTGGGCTTCCATGGTGGCTTAGCTGGTAAAGAATCTGCCTGCGGGTTCGATCCCTGGGTTGGGAAGATCCCCTGAAGAAGGGAAAGGCTACCCATCGAGTATTCTGACCTGGAGAATTCCATGGACTGAATAGTCTGTGGGGTCACAAATTGTCGGACATGACTGAGCGACTTTCACTTTCACTCCCACACTAGAATGGTATGTAGGAATGACAGAATGGTGTATACATATTTTCTTAGAGATAAGGGATTTAAAAGTGATAGAGAAAGAAATTAAATTTTTCCTTTAGTATGAAGCAACATGGTTTTGGGTATTCTGGCCTGGGGAATTCCATGGACTGTGTAGTCCACAAGGTCCAAAGAATCGGACATGACTGAACGACTTTCAGACAATTTTTATAAGCTCAAGATGGTAAAAATTCCTACTGGAATGGTGGCATTAGGTGATTGGCTAGGATGCTATAGGGTGGGTAATAGGGTGGGTATTTTACCTAATATGGCGTCAGGAAACTGACAGGTTTGAATCTTGAGGCTAATGGAAATAGTTCCTATGGGGCTTAACCAGCTCCAGAGATTTTTGCTCTGTGGCCTTGATACAGGGCTTCCCACATGCAACCTTGGTATAGAGCTTCCCAGTAATTATTATGCTTGTTCCTTTCCAGTCTTTCTCAGGAAAAGAAGATAGAAATACATTCTGTCCAAAGATGCTTAGGCTGAACACATTTAAGTACAGGCACACCTCAGAGATATTGTGTGTTCGGTTCCAGACCAACACAATAAACTGACACAATAAAGTGAATATCTCAATAAAGTAAGTCACACAAATTTCTTGGTTTCCCAGTGCATACAAAAGCTGTTTACACAATACTATACTCTATTAAATGTGCAACAGTGTTTCAAAAAGTGCACATACCTTAATTTTAAAATGCTTTATTCCTAAAAAATATTATCATCATCTGAACCTTCTAAGAATCATAATCTTTTTGCTGGTGGAAGGTTTGAAATTCTATGAGAATTACCAAAACTTGACACAGAGACATGCAGTAGAAAATGCTGATGGAAAAAATGCTGTCAATTGACTTGCTTCATAAAGGGTTGGCACAAACCTTCAATGCGTAAAAAGTACAGTATGTGGGAAGCATGATAAAATGAGGTATGCCTGTATATTGCTAAGGAAATAGGAGATAGATTCTTAGCCTTAAAAATCTTACGGTAAAGCTATTAATAAGAAAATTTGGAAAGAAAGTATAGTTTAGGAGCCAAAAGAAGAAAAACCACCAATCAGCATGAAAAAGAGAAGACGGAAAGGTAAGCCAATAGGCAGTCACACGCAATGACCCAGGAAGCTCAGACAGAGAGGCTTTATGAGAAGCAGCATTTGTCATAGGAAGTTCTGAGAAAATGAGCCCTCTGTGAAGATAGTGGTTCTTGCTAGTGAAAGAGACCTCCATATACATCACTAATAAGGAATTAATGAGTAAAATTGAACCATTACAATTTCCTAAATAAGGATTTATGCTCATTTCTTCTCTTTCTTTCATTTTGCATTATAAAACAATCCAAACTATGCAGAATATAATTTGAGGTTAACGCTCAGCTCTAAAACTTAGGTTTAATGTATGGTATTTCTTTTCTTTTATTTTCTAACAAAGGGACATTTAGTACAGTATCATAAATCAGACCAGTCCTCTCTCAAATGTGAATATTTAGAGAACAAAGAGGCCAAAGGCATTTTGGTTCCAGATTACTAGAAACAGTTCTTTCATTCTCTGTTCATCTTTATGTGATTTCCTTCAATTATGTGCCACATTTCTTTTTTTCATCAAAGGGATGCCGGCTTGTGGTAACTGCCCATATGCATCATATTCTCAACGTGCTGTTTGATGCCATCTGTTTAACACAATAGAAAAGAAATAGGAGTCCTATCACATCATCTGATTTCCCTCCAAAGAACTAGATGGCACGATTCAACTGGGCAAAGTCGTGGGTGCTAAATCCTTCAACTAGTTTCAGATGTGAAACATGTTTTTACCCTGGTGTGGATGTTACATATTCTTCTACATCATTGCCCTCCCTTTCTCCTGGTAAATGGTCTGGCTTTTAGCAAATCCAGACCACTTGACAAGCCCTAGAAAATATATTTTATAAGCATAGGAATCAGCACAATCTTGTGGAGAGCTCTGGGTTTCCTTGCCATCATCCAGCCAACCCACTTCCTTGAAAGAGTCATATAACTTCTCATTTTGAAAATAGGTATACTGCTGTGGACTGAATGATACCCCCCAACTAACACCACCACACAAAATTTGTATGATGAAATCCTAACTCACAATATCTCCTAATGTGACCTTATTTAGTAATAGGACCTTAAAATGCAATCAAGTTAAAATGAGATTATTAGGGTGGACCTCAGCTGATGCCACTGATGCCCTTATAGAATGGGGACTTTTTTAAAAAACTTTTTATTTTATACTCAAGTATAGCCTATTATTTTTGGGGGCTCCAAAATCACTGCAGATGCTGATTGCAGCCAGGAAATTAAAAGACGCTTACTCCTTGGAAGGAAAGTTATGACCAACCTAGATAGTATATTAAAAAGCAGAGACATTACTTTGCCAACAAAGGTCTGTCTAGTCAAGGCTATGGTTTTTCCCGTGGTCATGTATGGATGGGAGAGTTGGACTGTGAAGAAAGCTGATCGCCGAAGAATTGATGCTTTTGAACTGTGGTGCTAGAGAAGACTCTTGAGAGTACTTTGGACTGCAAGGAGATCCAACCAGTCCATTCTAAAGGAGATCGATCCTGGGTGTTCATTGGAAGGACTGATGCTAAAGCTGAAACTGCAATACTGTGGCCACCTCATGCGACGAGTTGACTCACTGGAAAAGACTCTGATGCTGCGAGGGATTGGGGGCAGGAGACGGGGACGACAGAGAATGAGATGGCTGGATGGCATCACCGACTCGATGGACATGAGTTTGAGTGAACTCCGGGAGTTGGTGATGGACAGGGAGGCCTGGCGTGCTGTGATTCATGGGGTTGCAAAGAGTCGGACATGACTGAGCGACTGAACTGAACTGAACTGATAGCCTATTAACAATGTTGTGATTGTTTCAGGTGGACTAAAAAGGGACTCAGCCATACATATAGCTGGGAAGTTTAGACACAGGCGCATATACAGAGAAAACACCATGTGAACATAAATATGGCCGTCTGCAAGACAAGGAGAGAAGGATGGGATAAATCTTTCCCTCATAGTCTGAGAAAGGAGCCAACTTTGTCAACTCCTTATTTTCAGACGTCTACCTCCAGAACAGTGAGCCAATAAATTTCTGTTTTTTTAAGCCACCCAGTCTGTGGGAGCCCTAGCCAACTAATACAGGTAATTATAGATCCACCTCACCAGGCTTTAGTATTGAAGATTTCAGAAAATACATTAAGAGTCCAATTCAGCTTCAGGGCTGACGTTTCCTTTCCTGGAACACTGTACTTGACCAGTTTCAGTGAAATTAGGAGATAATTCATGGTCTTATGTGAAATGTGCTTGAGCTCTCATTATGATGTCCATGGCCTGAGGGTATCTTATACAGAGCATCTCTATTTACTGCCCAGGACTCAAGACAGGCCAGTTTGTCCTAAGAGACCCAAAGATCCGTTCTGAATCCCTAAAGAAAACATGACAATTTTGTGGATGTACCTGTGCAAAAACGGGGACTGAGGAATCAATGGAGATATGCTTTTTCCTAGGTTTTCTTCTGCCATCAGATCCATTCTCTTTTCCCGATAATTTTCTTTTGCTCACACAGAGTCCCATAGTGACTCATTTTATGTTATGTGATGTCCACTAGGCAACTCATGCAGCCTCTCTTTGGCTACTGTTCCTATAGTGGCTTTAGTGGCATCAGAATCACTTAAAACTCAGATCAAAAGTGAAAAAGTGAAAGCGTTTGTTGCTTAGTTGTGTTAACTCTTCAGGACCCAAATGGACTATAGCCCACCAGCTCCTCTGTCCATGGGAATCTCCAGGCAAGAATACTGCAGTGGGTTGCCATGCCCTCCTCCAGGGGATCTTCCCAACCAAAGGATCAAACCCTGCAGCTCCTCCTGAGCCACCAGGGAAGCCTAAACAGTATATTATTTGAATGTTAAACAAGGATTATCTGTGTGTCTTTACAAATTGATGATCTGTTTTTCTACACACACTGAATCTTGGTTTTCCCCTTGGGCCAAGCATAGAGCTGTAACACATAGTAGATGCTTGTAAGTATCTGATCAATGAATGAATGATTATCATCCTTTACATTTGTGTAGTGACTTAGAATCCTTTCATTGCTATCATCTCTATCATTGTAATGTATGGAATTTGCTCTGAAGTCAAACTTTCATGATTCAAGCTGACATTCTTATGGCCCAGTAACAGTGATAACCACAAGTAAATAAAAGTCTAATTGCTAAAAAAACTTCTAAAATACAACTTATTTCTGAAGAACTATAAAGGGTATATACTGATCATGGTGATCACTTCTTTCAAATTTCCTTATCTCTCTCCACCTGCTCTACTCAGACAGACCAAAACCTCTCACACTGCCAATAAAACTTTCTCAGTGCTCCAGCCCACATGACTCTCATTCTTTTCTATCATTCCCTTTTCCTCCAAATTTTGTAACAGATTCCTTATCAAGGGCGCTCCTAAGGCAAGGTTGCCAGGAGAGTGTGAAATACTGATGTTTGGTCCCAGTACTGAACTTAATTTGGGGGGTTTATCCTCCCAAGAGCTCATTCTTCTAAGAGGCTTTGCTCCTAATTTCGAAGTACTTTTATCAAGTCACAATTGAGACTATCCTTTCTGGACAGTCACTAACAGATCAAGCTAATGTGATGGTTTTGTTGATTTTTAGTCACTCAGTCGTGTCTGACTCTTTGCAACCCCATGGACTGTAGCCCACCAAACTCCTCTGTCCATGGGATTCTCCAGGCAAGAATACTGAAGTGGGTTGTCATTTCCTTCTCCAGGGGATCTTCCTAACCCAAAGACGGAACCCGTGTCTCCTGCTTTGGCAGGCAGATTCTTTATCTCTGAGCCACCAGGGAAGCCTATTATGTGATGGTAGAAATGGTCATTAATTTTCCAAACATGATTTGATTTAAAAGCAAGAAATTTCTTCAACTTCTGTTATGCAGATGCATTCCTTTCTTCCCACATTCTCAACTTTCAAATTCTTAAGCACAGAAGTTTTTTTTTTTATCTTTTTAATTTAGGAAAGCATCAAGAGAACTTTTCAAGCTTTTCTTTAGTTCAGTCGCTCAGTCATGCCCGACTCTTTGCGACCCCATGAACCGTAGTACACCAGGCCTCCCTGTCTATCACCAGCTCCCAGAGCTTACCCAAACCCATGTCCATTGAGTCGGTGATACCATCCAACCATCTCATCTTCTGTCATCCCCTTCTCCCCCTGCCCTCAATCTTTCCCAGCATCAGGGCCTTTTCAAATGAGTCAGCTCTTCGCATCATGTGGCCAAAGTATTGGAGTTTCAGCTTCAACATCTGTCCTTCCAATGAACACCCAGTACTGATCTCCTTTAGAATGGACTGGTTGGACCTCCTTGCAGTCCAAGGGACTCTCAAGAGTCTTCTCCAACACCACAGTTCAAAAGCATCAATTCTTCGGTGCTCAGCTTTCTTCACAGTCCAAATCTCACATCTATACATGATCACTGGAAAAACCATAGCCTTGACTAGACAGACTTTGTTGACAAAGTAATGTCTCTGCTTTTTAATATGCTGTCTAGGTTGGTCATAACTTTTCTCCCAAGAGTAAGCGTCTTTTTATTTCATGGCTGCAATCAGCATCTGCTGTGATTTTGGAGCCCCCAAAATAAAGTCAGCCACTGTTTTCACTGTTTCCCTATCTATTTGCCAAGAAGTGATGGGATCAGATGCCATGATCTTAGTTTTTTGAATGTTGAGCTTTAAGCCAACTTTTTCACTCTCCTCTTTCACTTTCATCAAGAGGCTCTTTCGTTCTTCTTCACTTACTTCCATAAGGGTAGTGTCACCTGCATATCTGAGGTTATTGATATTTCTCCCATCAATCTTGATTCCAGCTTGTGCTTCCTCCAGCCCAGCGTTCCTCATGATGTACTCTGTTTATAAGTTAAATAAGCAGGGTGACAATATGCAGCCTTGACGTACTCCTTTTCCTATTTGGAACCAGTCTGTTGTTCCATGTCCAGTTCTAACTGTTGCTTCCTGACCTGCATACAGGTTTCTCAAGAGGCAGGTCAGGTGGTCTGGTATTCCCATCTCTTTCAGAATGTTCCACAGTTTATTGTGATCCACACAGTCAAAGGCTTTTGCACAGTCAATAAAGCAGAAGTAGATGTATTTCTGGAGCTCTCTTGCTTTTTGATGATCCAACAGATGTTGGCATTTGATCTCTGGTTCCTCTGCCTTTTCTAAAACCAGCTTGAATATCTGGAAGTTCACATTTCATGTATTGCTGAAGCTTGGCTTTTATTAAGTGGTCCAAATACTCCCTTTAGTGCAGAAGAAACACATCTTCTGTATTTTAAGTCTGAGGTGGCAGCTGTAGACAGAGATAGTATTGCCTCTAGTACCAAACTACTCCAGTCAAAGGGCTATGGTGTAACCTGTTTATTTTGAATTTATTAAACAAGGAGAGAATGACTTAGTTCTATCTGCCTCAGGCAAAAACTCTGTTTACTCACAAAGCCAGATATGGTGAGAGGATTTGAAGGAGAGAGACAAATTACAAAGCTAAAAGTCACTGTTAGCATCTAAATGACAATAATCATAGAAGGCAGAGATAGGCCATGACTGTCTTCGCAGTTGTAGCCAATGTCCAGATTTCTACTGAAAGTGTCCTTAGGTAAATATGGAACCTCCTTTCCCAAGTTAAGCGGTCAGCCTCGGAAAGGATGTTAAGTTCCTCGCAGCCATGTCAAAACTTGAGCTAGTCTCATAGCTCTTGTCCCCAGTCACAAAATGTAAAGTGAAAGAAGGGACACGGAGAGATGCTCATGTCCACATGAGCCTCTAGAAGTGGTGATCACTCTCTGAGCTCAAGAATTCAATTTCAAGTTTTTATAGTTAATTGATACTGTTAAGTTTTTGTTCTTATTATTCCTCAGTCTAAAATGCTCTTCACCCTCCTTTTCATTGTAGCAAATTCTTGCTTATCTTCAGTTTAAATATCGTTTATGTCAGACAGTGCTTCCCTAGTGATTGCTCAGTTCAGTTCAGTCGCTCAGTCGTGTCCGACTCTTTGCGACCCCATGAATCACAGCACGCCAGGCCTCCCTGTCCATCACCAACTCCCGGAGTTCACTCAAACTCATGTCCATCGAGTCGGTGATGCCATCCAGCCATCTCATTCTCTGTCGTCCCCTTCTCCTCCTGCCCCCAATCCTTCCCAGCATCAGGGTCTTTTCCGATGAGTCAACTCTTCGTATGAGGTGGTCAAAGTATTGGAGTTTCAGCTTTAGCATCAGTCCTTCCAATGAACACCCAGGATCGATCTCCTTTAGAATGGACTGGTTGGATCTCCTTGCAGTCCAAGGGACTCTCAAGAGTCTTCTCCAGCACCACAGTTCAAAAGCATCAATTCTTCGGCACTCAGCTTTCTTCACAGTCCAACTCTCACATCCATACATGACCACTGCTACTCTCCTTTAAATTAGGTGAACTCCTGCTAGAGCCTCTGGAGCATCAAGTATTGATCCCAACAAAGTATTTATGACACATCTGTTCCTACTTACGGAATGTCTGTCTTTCTGATGGTAAAGTTCATGAGGGCAACGACTCTACTTTCCACACCATTTTAAACAAGGACTTAGTACACTTGAAGTGATATATAGAGCTTTGTTTTTGTTCTCAGCCTATTCAGAGAGAAGAGAGATTGTGAAATATTTACATCCATTATGTCCTTTTTTAGGGCTATCTATTTATATATACTGTGACGTACTTAGTTGTGTCTGACTCTTTGCAACCCCATGGACGCAGGCTCCTCTGTCCGTGGGGATTCTCCAGGCAAGAATACTGGAGTGGGTTGCCATGCCTTCCTCCAGGCAAGTCTTCCCAACCCAGAGACTGAACCCAGGTCTCCTGCAGGAGGATTCCTTACCATCTGAGCCACAGGGAAACCCAAGAATACTATAGTGAGTAGCCTATCCCTTCTCCAGGGGAACTTTCCAATCCAGGAATCAAACCAGAGTCTCTTGCATTAAAGGTGGCTTCTTTACCAGCTGAGGTACCAGAGAAGTCCCTATTTATATACATTTACATATTACTGCATAGTTTGAATTAACCTTTACATACTAAATTTATGTCACATCTACTCTTGTTTAATTCCAGTTTTGTTTTTCTTCATAGTTCCTATCTGCTTTGTCCTCTTCTGTACCCAGAGGCTATTCCAGGACAGCACTTTCTAAAATTCCAAAGCTCTTTGTATTTCAGAATTTGGGAGTTCTTGTTTTACGTGTTTATTTCTAGAAAATTGTGCTTGCGGGAGTTCTGAGGTCTGTGGCTTCAGCATCAAGGTCATGGGAAAATCCTTGCTGTTCAGAAGGAGATTCCTGGAGCCCTCCAATGAAGATGTGCAAATCCTCTGCTGGGTGATAGTAGAAAAGCCAAATGGTGATCACCATTGTTTAGAATATGTCTCCCTGAAATGGATCAACAGGAAATTACATGTAAAGTATCCACTTTGTTTCAGAATTTACTTCTACTTTTCCTAGTAGTGACAAATTATTTAAAAGGAAAGAATAGAATGAGCATTGTTAGGAAGGAACTGAAGCAGAACAAGATTAGAAGATAAGACAAAACATTTCCTTCAAGTATGCTGAAGTCTTCTGGTCCAAATTATTCAGCATAAACCTGTAGACCAATCAGTGAACTCCCAGGAAAAGAAAATGTTTAAGAGAAACATGCATAACTATGAATGTACTTGTACTCCAGAAATAGAAAAGTGACGCCTGATTTAGAGACTAATAAGCTTGCTGTTTATCTTTAGCAAGATTCTAGAATTGAACATTATATTGCCAAATTATGTGCAGTTTGGTCAGAATATCTTGCCTTTGTCCCAAAGGAGTTGGTTAAAATCATGTTTTGTCAGACAGAAAACACTAGGTCAGGTGAATGCCAAAAAGGAATTCAATTTTTATTTCAGTAAAGATTTAACAAAGTTTGTTATTATATCATTAAGAACCAGAATGTAAACTGATTACATGAAAACACAACGGAGTTGATTTAGAGCTGATTGAACAAATCTATTAAAGGGGGTTATTTAGCAGATTCACATCCTTTGGAAAGAGTAGTCTCTCTGGCATGTCAGACATAGGATTCACTCTGCCTGGTATGTTGATGATGATTTAGTTGACATTTTTTAAAACTGCTGAAAGCACCAAGCTGGGAGGAAAAATATGTTGGTTAATAAAATCAAGATCAACATTGAGAAATATTTTAACTGGTGATAAATTTAATTACCAACATTTCACAAACTTATGATTAAGTACACATGTCTGAACAGGAATTTTTAATAATAAGTATTCTATAGGTTGATTTAGAAAAATCAAGAAATACAAACAAGCAAATAGAAGAAAAAATTGTCAATATGATAGCCATCAAAACTGTCTGCAAAAACTGCAACTCTTTTCAAGCTCATTGTAAGATTATACTTCCTTACTCCCTATGAAGTGAGACATTGTTGTTCAGTTGCTCAGTCGTGTCCAACTTTTCGCAACTCCATACAGTGCAGCATACCAGGCTCCTCTGTCCCCCACCATCTCAAGGAGTTGGCTCAGATTCATGTCCATTGAGTTGCTGATGCTATCTAACCATCTCATTCTCTCCCACCTCCTTCTCCTTAGACTTCAATCTTTCCCAGCATCAGGGTCTTTTCCAATGAGTCGGTTCTTCACATCAGATGGCCAAACTGTTGGAGCTTTAGCTTCAACGTCAGTTCTTCAATGAATATTCAGAGTTGATTTCCTTAAGGGTTGACTGCTTTGATCTCCTTGCTGTCCAAGAGACTCTCAAGAGTCTTCTTCAGAACCCCAATTCGAAAGCATTAATTCTTCAGTGCTCAGCCTTCTTTATGATCTAATTCTCATATCCATACATGACTAACAGAAAAACCATAGCTTTGACTAGACAGACCTTTGTCAGCAAAGTGATTTCTGTGCTTTTTAATATGCTGTCTAGGTTCGTCATAGCTTTCCTTTCAAGGAGCAAGAGTCTTTTAAGCTCACCCTGTCCGCAGTGATTTTGGAGCCCAAGAAAATTAAATCTGTCACTATTTCCACTTTTTCCCCTTCTATTTGCCATGAAGTGATGGCACTGGGTGCCATGATCTTAGTTTTCTTAATGTTGAGCTTCAAGCCAGCTTATTTACTCTCCTCTTCAAGTGAAAGTAAGGCATGGCCTTATGATATTCCTTTAACAAAATGACAAAAGTCTCATGCAGTGTTCAAGCTGTTCCATCCTTTATTCCTGCCTCAGTGACAATGGAAACTCCTGGAGCCTCCATCTGGCTGTGTCTCTGAGAGAATGTGATGAGCAAGTCCCCTCTTGTAGCCTGTTTGTATGTAGCATGAGCAAGAACTCATCTTTTGTTGTTGAGATTTGGGTCTTGTATTAAATCACTGTGATTTGGGATTATTTGGTACTGCTACATAACCTACTTATCATAATCTCTTTTACTGATAAAACTAGTATTTCTGAACACAAGAAGAGATGTCTTTGTGGTATGTTAATTCTCAGTACAATTTTAGTACATATGTATCATATACATGGGCTCCCCAGGTAGCTCAGTGGTGAAGAATCCTCCCGCTAAGCAGGAAACACAGGTTCAATCCCTGGATCAGGAAAATTCCCTGGAGGAGGAAATAGCAACCCACTCGAGTATTCTTGCCTGGAGAATCCCATGGACAGAGGAGCCTGGTGGGTTACAGTCAGTGGTTTCACAAAGAGTTGGACATGACTGAGCGACTAAACACCAACAACAGCAATCATACACACATAAATTATAAAAATGTCACCACTCTATTTTGTCATTTAGGTTAACTTCATTATATTGTGAAGTAAATATATTTCTACAACATCAATTTTATAGCTTTGGACATAGAACTCGTTACTCAACCAAATTCCTATTGTTAGAACTTTATTTTTCCTATTATATAATAATTAATCCTATAATAACACTCTTTATCACACCTTTAATATTTTTCTTAAGATAAATTTCAGAGGTAGCATAAGAAGAATGGTTATTGCTTTATTGGGCTTTTATTATCATTTTAAAATTATCCAAAAATAATTAGCACATAGCATACAGTCCCACCAGCTGTGTGTTAGAAAGCCAGTTTTGCCAGATGTTTTTTGACACAGAATATTGGATGTTTTCATTTTTATTAGTCTAATTTTGCCAGCACCTTTAGTAGCTATTTTGTTTGAACATTTCATGACATGTTTGTGGGCTGTTTTATTTCTTTGTTTGTTATTCAATTATTCATGGCCTTTTTCATTTATTTTAGTTGATTCACAAGCTGTGGTTTGATACTGTCTGTTAACCCCTTTCATACATATTGCAAACATACTTCTCAGTTTTCTATTCTTTAAATATTATCTATGATTTTTTCCATATTGAAGTTATTAAGTTTAGTTAACAAAGTGTAGCAATCTTTTTTCTATGAGACTTAGGTCTTTGGAAGTCAAACTTAAGATAGCTTCTCAAATCTCCAAATAAAATATAATGTTTTCCTTTAGTGCTTTTATTACTTTTACATGTACATTTTTAATCCATCTGGAATTTACTAGGGAATATTAAATATAATAAGAATCTTTTCTTACCCACTCAAAAAAAAAAAAAGACCTGGAATTTTTAACTGACCTAAAACACAACAGGAAGCAAGTAGTGAGACAGGCAAAAAATTTAATACGATTTTAAACTTTAACAAAAATCTAGGACATACAATGAACGAAATAAACTCTTCCACTGCATTCCCTACCCATTAGACCAGCTTTAAAACATTTAGCTTGGGGTTTTACATCTAGATTGGGATATTGGCAAACTGGAAAATAGAGAAGGGCAACCAGAATGATAGTGGTTGTAGAAACTCTGTCTTTAGAAGAATAATTCAAAGAATGTTTTGTTGGAGAAGAGATTAATGTTGATAATGAAAATTATATTCAGATTTAGGAATAACTGCCAAGAAGAAGTTCTAGATTCATTCTGCATAGTTCTAGATGTCAGTAGTTATTGCATTAAAATGTATAGCAATTGTTTCACTTAAATAACAGGAAGAATTTTGTGTCTGTTAGATCAGTTCAAAAATGAGGTAATGACATTCTCACTACTGAAGGATTTCAGACGATGACTAAATGTCATTCTATCAGGAAGTTTGTAGAGGAGATCCTTTCCTGAGTTGGGATATATGTGTGTGTGTTTGTGTGTGTGTATTAGTCACTCAGTCCTATCTGACTTTTTGTGAGCTCACAGTAGACTTCCAGGTTTCTCTGTCCATGGAATTCTCCAGGCAAAAATACTGAAGTGGACTGCCATTCCCTTCTCTAGGGGTTGGGATAATGGACCAAAAATCTCGAAGGCCCTTCCCAAAATCTAAGATTTTATGGATAATATTCAGGACTATATTTGACCTGAAGATAATGGCCTAATAAATAACTCTTATTCCTTTCAGAAATTTAGATCTGAGTTATGAAAATGATGTAAGCTGAGAAGATAAGACAAAGCATCAGTTGAGGAGCAGGAGCATTAACTTTGGGCATTTGTGTACTAGCTCAGGCCTCACCACCCAGTAATAAGTCGTAGAGCCTTAGGCAAATCATTTATCTTGCCTGGGCTGCTTTTGCAATTCTAAAATGAGACCAGTGAATGAAGGTATCATTGCTAGGTCATCTAAGGATCCCGTCTAAGATGCTATAATTCTATGTTTAATAAACAGGTAGAATAAACTGCATCTCCAGGTTTCCAAATGGAAACCCAGATGTCTGTTCTAATAAAACCTGCCCATTTCAGTGGCTTATCTTACTGACAGCTGCTACAAACAGATCCAGAGGTTAAATTCAAGGTTGATGCATTCATCATTAATCAAAAATTTTAAGAATCTGTTGTATACCACGCATTATGCTAGTTACCAGAGATTCAAGGGTGGTTAGAATGAAGTCTGCCTTCTCAAAGACCTCACATTTAGCAGTGATGACAGCCTAGTAGACTAACAATTACAATATAATGTGATAATTATGCTGGGTGTCTTTAATTACTCAAAGGTTCAAAGACATGCATCTTCTATGTAAGTCTCTAAACAGTAGGTCTAGATGGTGTCTAAATACTCTTCCAGCTCTACATCGTGCACATGCTTCTGAATGAGAAGAAAGACCAGCCTTCCATACCCACTCCACCAGAGCTAAGCAGATGCTGAGCAATGCCTCCAAGGCTCAAGTCAGAGAGTCAAACACAACTGCTTATTTAAGATTAAAGATGCCTCTGGAGTCTCAATTAAGCAAACCACAAACAGTCTCTGTATATCCCTCCTGACAATGACCTTCTGTGGACATTTCCATAGCGCTGGCTCATCTAAGAGTTCATAGTACTATGTAAATAAAACCCAGAGGGACACCCTTCTGTGCTTTACTAAATGGGTGCTAAGTTGCTTCAGTCATGTCTGATTCTTTGTGATTCTATGGACTGCAGCCCGCCAGGCTCCTCTCCATTCTCTAAACAAGAATACTGCAGTGAGTTGCCATACCCTCCTCTAGCTGATCTTCCCAACCCAAGGATAGAACCCATGTCTGTTACATTTCCTGCACTGGCAGGCAGGTTCTTATGACTAGCACCACCTGGGAAGCCCTTGTGCTTTAATAACCTACTTGGTGACGGCACATTTGGTTTTAAGGAAGGGTCTAATCATACCCCTGTGGTTGCATTGGCAAAGGGTACTGATTCGAGTGATGGTTGGGGAGTGGCTTGTCTAGTATCTGAAGTTGGCCTTTGAGGGGAAAGTTATATGATTTGCCTCTTAGAGCTTGTACACTACTAGAAAAGGATTCTGATGCTGTATTTTGTATGGCATTAAGCCCTCGGATTCCCGCATTATGAAACTGGGTTTTGCTTCAATCAAGAACAGAGGAAAAGAAAATACACTAGGTGACCAAAGAGAATATTTCAATAGGACCCTGACACATGTGATTGCTTCTCCCACTACTACCTTTCAAATAAAATACATCCCCAGATATGCAGCAGCCCAGGGAGAAAAGCGTGTCTTAGAATAGTGGTCTCAGAATCACCTGCAGGCCTTGTTATAGCATGGATTGTTGATCCACAACCCTGAGTCCTTGATTCTCATGGGTCTGAAGTGGTTCCTAAGAATGTGTGTTTCTACAAATTCTCAAATGCTGCTGCTGCTGATGGTGGTATAGGAACCACTGCCTTAGAAGATAGTTGATACTTGAAAAATGCTTTTGCACCTCAAAAAGCTTCCTAATCCAACCCAAATTTCTCTGTCCATGAAGGCTGTCCCTAGAGAAATCTCTCAGAAATGGAATAAAGAAAAGAGTGGAAATAAACATCATAAGAGTTTTCCTGGGGCTAGAAGAAAAGATATGAATAGGTCAATGACCTTTGATGTATGTTGTAAATGGATAGCATCTACAATCGGTGAAACCAATACCTGCTATGAATCAGCATGGAGAAGACAAACAACCCATCAAGATATCACACTTCAGACTAAGGTTGTTTCTCAGCAATATCTTAGTTTTCCTGTTTCTTGGTATTTATGATGTCTTCTAGAGTTGAGTTTCTGGGTCTTTATTTACTCCATGTATAACCTGAGAAGCTAAGAAATATTTTTATTGAAGTATATTTGATATATATAATATTATATAAGTTGCAGGTGTACAATATAGTGATTATACTCCATTTATGGGCTTCCCTTGTGGCTCAGGTGGTAAAGAATCTGACTGCAAAGTGGGAGACCTGGGTTCAATCCCTGGGTTGGGAAGATTCCCCTGGAGAAGGGAAAGGCTACCCACTCCAGTATTCTGGCCTGGAGAATTCCATGGACTGTATAGTCCGTGGGGTTGAAAAGAGCCAGATACAACTGAGAGACTTTCACTTTGTAATTTATAGTTATTATAAAATATTGGTTATATTTCTCCTGTTATATAATATATCCTTGTGGTGGCGATTTAGTTGCTAAGAAGTATCTGACTCTTCACAACCACATTCACTGTAGCCTGCCAGGCTCCTCTGTCCATGGGATTCTCCAGTCAAGAATACTGGAGTAAGTTGCCATTTCCTTCTCCAGGAGATCTTCCCAACCTGGGGATCAAACCCAGGTCTCCTGCACTACAGACAGATTCTTTACCATCTGAGCTATGAGGGAAGCCTCGTAGCTTATTTTATACCTAATTGCTTGTACCTCTTAATCTCCTACCCTTCACTTACCCCTTCTACTGCCCTCTCTTCTCACTGGTAAATACTAGCTTGTTCTCTACATCTGTGAGTCTGTTTCTTTTTTATTATATTCACTAATTTGTTCTCTTTTTTAGATTCCACATATATGGGATATAATATAGTATTTGTCTTTCTCTATCTGACTTATTTCACTTAGAATAAAGCCCTCCAAATCCATCCATGCAAATGGCAAATTTTCATTCTTTTTATGGCCAAGTAGTATTCCACTATGTGTGGGTATCACATCCTCCCTATCTATTTATCTGTTGATGGACACTTAGATTGCTCTCATATCTTAAGTAATTCGTATCCTCATGACTTCAAGTTACTCTAGTTGGATGTGTTCTCTATTTAAACAACTCAATAATTCAGCACTACAGGTATTTGTTGTATTCTCTATAGCATGCTATGCTATCACAATGTCTTTAGAGAACAGTGAAAATTAAATGGTCCCTATAAATGAAAGATTCCTCTTTATCTTTGGACACTTTTCTGCACTTGGATATCAAGGCTGGAAGTAAGGACCTTCCCCATGGTGCCATCCATAGACTCTTTCCCTGGTGTCATGGTGTGCGACTATGGCCAGGCACATGCCACAGATTAAAGCATTTTGGGGCTGAAGCTATAGTGCTCAATTTGCTTTTCTCCATTTCCAAAGACATGGCTGGTGGCCTGTGCTGATTCTGGATTTTCATTCCCCTGTTCTCTGGGGCCCTGCTCCTGGTCCTGCCATTTCTCTTCTGGCCCACTTCATCTCAAAGAAGACATAGGCATCCATGGGAGAAAGGGGAGACATTCCACAGATACAGCCAAGAAGAAAGCGCCACCCCAGGGTAGAGCCGCTGGCAGCCCACTCAGGCAATTTTGGGGTGGATCCAACCCTGCTGCATATTTCTCCAAAATAAGACATCCAGTTAAAGATACACCAAATTCTTCTTTTTCTAGAATCTTTAAATAAACAGACTTTGTAGGCCCCCAAAATAAACCTTTGTGAATAAAACAGTAAATTTTTCAGTAAGTATATTATAAATAGTTGGCTAGGAATTCTCTAATCTGGAAAATACAGGAAATAGAAATGAAAGGAAAATGGGCCAAGACTCCTGGTCACAAATAGGCTTCTCACTTAAACCAAAATGATCACCTCATGCATTCCTTTTTAAAAATAATAATTATTATTATTATTCTTTGGCTGTGCCAGGACTTATTTGCAACACATGGATCTTTGATCTTCATTGCTGCATGTAGGATCTAGTTCCCTGACCAGAGGTCAAACCAGGGCCCCTTGCATTCAGAGTCTAAAGTCTTAACCACTGGACCACCAGGGAAGTCCCACCTTATGCCTTCTGACCCAAGCAAGTCACTGGTTTCCAGGAATATAGTTGTTCAGATATTTCAGTCTCAAATGTGGTTAAAGAACAAGAGAAAGGACCTCAGGTAATGAAACTAGCAGGCCAAGAGGATCACAATGCAGTTTTTCTTTTTATTATCATTTCAAAACAGTGATTTGGATAGATGTTATTTTGTGTCTTGTAAAAGCCATGGGGGTAAATATGCATGACTCCCCTCCTCTGTCAGAAAACCAAGACCAACAAGATAGACTCAGCCAAGTCAGAAGGAGACCTGGAATTTGTGGGTGTCAGTCCTGCTATTTAATGTCAAGGTCTTAATCCTTTAAAAGTTAAAAAAAAAAAAAAAGGCCAGGAATAGAAAATATATGTCACTATTATTTTCAATGACATCTGATGCTTTCTTAGTGAAAAGGTGCCTCTAAAACATTTACTTGACTCTTCTCTTGCTTACTTTTCCACTCTGCTGCTCCTGCTGCTGCTAAGTCGCTTCAGTCGTGTCCGACTCTGTGCGACCCCATAGACGGAAGCCCACCAGGCTCCCCATCCCTGGGATTCTCCAGGCAAGAACACTGGAGTGGGTTGCCATTTCTTTCTCCAATGCATGAAAGTGAAAAGTGAAAGTGAAGGCGCTGAGTCGTGTCTGACTCTTCGCGACCCCATGGACTGCAGCCTACCAGGCTCCTCCATCCATGGGATTTTCCAGGCAAGAGTACTGGAGTGGGGTGCCATTGCCTTCTCCGCTTCTCCACTCTAGCTACCTATTATTTTTTTCTCTCTGAAAAAAAGACTGAGGTAAGGTATTTAATAGTAAAATTGGTGTGGATAAACCTACCACATAAGGATGCTCTAAAGTATGGATGTGAGAGTTGGACTGTGAAGAAAGCTGATCGCCGAAGAATCGATGCTTTTGAACTGTGGTGTTGGAGAAGACTCTTGAGAGTCCCTTATACTGCAAGGAGATCCAACCAGTCCATTCTAAAGGAGATCAATCCTGGGTGTTCATTGGAGGGACTGATGCTAAAGCTGAAACTCCAATACTTTGGCCACCTCATGTGACGAGTTGACTCACTGGAAAAGACTCTGATGATAGGAAAGGTTGGGGGCGGGAGGAGAAGGGGACGACGGAGAATGAGATGGCTGGATGGCATCACCGACTCTGTGGACATGAGTTAGAGTGTACTCCGGGAGTTGGTGATGGAAAGGGAGGCCTGGCGTGCTGTGATTCATGGGGTCGCGGAGAGTCGGACATAACTGAGCGACTGAACTGAACTGAACTGAAAGTAAAGATTAAAAGGATAACCTATGAGAAAGCACCCAACAGACAGAGTGTAGATGTTCAATCACAAAATACCTCCTCCTTTGCTTGTTGGTAGAGGGAAAGCATTACAAGATCATGGACAGACAAGTATTATTATGGGAGCTTTGTTAAGTTCTTCCCCTCAGTGGAGTTAAATTGATGAGAAAGGAACACCAAGGTTTATAGATCAAAACTGTGACTCTTTTGTAGACTAAATTTATTCTTCCCAATCATCATTGCAAGTTTTAGAACAAAGTCTCGGATAAACCCATGATCCTCACAAGCAAAGAGGGCCCTCTAAACAACAAATTATACCCACAGTTCAAGGTTCTATCAGATTCCTGGCATCAGATTAGGTATTCCTTTGAAGAAAAGATTGCTGTCATCAATAGAACTCCTTATTAGCTCTCTTTCTTAGGTGTAATAATATACTTTCTATGGGAACTAAGTAGTCATTTGGTCAACCAGCTATTAAGGAAACACCATTTATATCTGGTTACACAGTTAGCATGTCTGGATGATTTTAATGGCTATTAAGAACAAAATAGCTTTTCTCTGAGTACATATAAGTACATTTTCCATAAAATGAGAAAGAATGAAATGCTCTGCCATATAGACATGGGAAGCCACATTCTACAGTGAATAAGAATACTATTTTGGGTTCAGACGATCCTGAGTTCAGATTTCTTGACTAGGCTGTGGACTTGGGAAAGTTATTGAAACTTTTTGAGATATAGTTTTCTCATCTGGAGATGATAATAGCATACCTTGTAGGGTTCTTAACAATTGCATGTCAAGTCAAAGTGTAAGTTGCTCAGTTGTGTCTGACTCTTTACAACGCTATGGACTATAGTCCACCAGGCTTGTCAGTCCATGGGATTCTCCAGGCAAGAATACTAGAGTGGGTTGCCATTCTCTTCTCAAGGGGATATTCCTGACCCAGGGATCGAACCCTGGTCTCCCGCAGTACAGATGGATTCTTTACTGCCTGAACCACGAGGGAAGCCCTAAAATCGCATGAGATAATGTGTATCATGTACTTATTATGCATACAGTCTCTGACCCTATAGGAAATGCACCAATAAACAGTGGTTAATATTTCGGTTATGATTACTAACTGTGCCAAGATTGGCCTAGCTACTGTCACAGGGGCTATGTGCCTTGAGCGTTTTTGTTTGTCCTTTATCTTTAGCCAACTGAACAACTTCAACTGCAACAGAAAGATGGAGCCCCCGAAAGACCCAGGGAACAATGACCTCTTCGATGATTCCGTTCCGTTCTGTCGCTCAGTCGTGTCCGACTCTTTGCGACCCTGTGGACTGTAGCCTACCAGGCTTCTCCGTCCATGGGATTCTCCAGGCAAGAATACTGGAGTGGGTTACCATTTCCTTCTCCAGGGGATCTTCCCGACCCAGGGATTGAACCCGGGTCTCCCGCATTGGAGGCAGATGCTTTAACCTCTGAGCCACCAGGGAAGTCCCTTTGATGATTACCACTGCCTTATTGTGAAGTCCATAATCTGGTCAGTCTATCCGCTCTATCCAGGGTCTATCCAACCAAACCACCTCAGAACTTTGGACTGGAGTTCCATCACTAGAAGAGTTGCTGTGGAGTCTCCATGAGCTTAAGGAGCTTAATGGGGTCCGGAGGGTGTTGTAGGCAGTAGAAGTTAAACTTTCCTGGGTCATACCATTGCCTCAGAGGTGTTTCAGCTTAGTCAGCCGCCAGAAGGCAGAAACCTAGATTCCTCGTATGTATTCCTACCCAGAAATAGGCCATACCTGAGTTTTCATAATTCTGAAGGCTTTGTAGCATAGCTCTGAGTACTCAGCCTCCTTCATCAGAAATAGAGACAACTCTCCATTTGGCAACTAGTCAAGGGAGAAACTCCTGCTATTGTAGAAAATGGGATTCACTCTATTGCCCTTTGATTCCAGATAGGCTCCGAAAGCCTCCTTTCCAAACAGACTTATTCATTCTCCTCAGGTAAATGTCTCTCCGCTGACAAAGACCCACACATTCAAAGTCCTTGAAAAGTTAAGTATTTACTTCCCCAAGATTTCTAATCCACATAGTTAGTAGTCTTTTTACATCTGCTTCACAGCACTTAAGGTGTTAGGATTCTCTCAGTAAGTTGTTGAGTGACTGTAATCAAGGAGTCAGACTATGACATGAAACTAATTTATGTTTGTGGCCATCTAAGCAGTAGTATTTTGTCCAAGAGAGATAAGTTTTCATGGATGCAAAGAAACTTTGGTGAGGTAAGCATGGTGGATTCTTTACCAAATGAGCTACCATGGAAGTCCATAGAGAAGCAAACTTAAAGATTAAATGTTTCCTAGGAATCCACGAATATTGATGCTGTAAAATGCATCTCCTAATCTCTTTATATACACAGTTAATCTTAAATTACTGCTTAATAATACATTTTATGAATGTACCATAGTAAAAAGACTGAATTAGCAATATTTGAACAGTCTCCAGATTTTCAGTATTACAAAAATCCTTTGACGAATGACATAGTAGATAAATATTTGTTCTTAGTAACCTCTCCTTACAGTAAGTTCCTCTGTTCAGTTCACTTCAGTCGCTCAGTCGTGTCCGACTCTTTGCAACCCCATGAACTGCAGCATGACAGGCTTCCCTGTCCATCACCAACTCCTATAGCTTGCTCAAACTCATGTCCATCAAGTCAGTGATGCCATCCAACCATCTTATCCTCTGTCGTCCCCTTCTCCTTTGCCTTCAGTCTTTCCCAGCATCAGGGTCTTTTCCAAGGAGTCAGTTCTTCACATCAGGTAGCTGAAGTATTGGAGTTTCAGCTTCAACATCAGTCCTTCCAATGACTATACAGGACTGATTTCCTTTAGGGTGGACTGGATTGATCTTCTTGCAGTCCAAGGGACTCTCAAGAGTCTTCTCCAAAACCACAGTTCAAAAGCATCAATTCTTCGGTGCTCGGTTTTCTTTATAGTCCAACTGTCATATCCATACATGATTACTGGAAAAACCATAGCTTTGACTAGATGGACCTTTGTTGGCAAAGTAGTGTCTCTGCTTTTTAATATGCTGTCTAGGTTAGGTTGGATAAGGAAATGGCAACCCACATCAGTACTCTTGCCTGGAAAATTCTATGGGCTACAATCCATGGGGTCGCAAGGAGTCGAACACGACTTCAGTTTCACTTTCAGGTTGGTCATAGCTTTTCCTCCAAGGAACAGTAAGTTCCTAGACATTGCATTTGCTGAGTGAAAGGCTCTGCACAGGATTTTGTTCACATGAAGAATCCTGCCCTGAACATTCTATACAGGTCTCCTATGCAGCAGATATATCTCCTGGGAGTGGACTTTCCAAGTCTTGGATAAAGGACCATATGGCTCAGTTTTCCCAGGCAATCCCAGTTAATTCCAGCTGACCTGGGGACTCATCTTTTTAGTTCTCAAAAGTGTCTTGGTTTGGACAATGTATAGTCAGTCATCCTAGTCATAGGATAGATGAAGACTTTCTTTATGAGATAATGTAAAGTTGTTCCCAAAACTGTTGCACCAACTCAAATTTCCCTAATGATCTATAAGTGATGCTCTGGATCTACATCCTCTCTGACACCTGGTACTGTCAATCAGACTTTTTCATGCTTATCAAGCAAATGGTTGTAAAATACTATTTTATTAAAATCATGATTTACATTTCCTGGGGCTCCCCTGGTGGCTCAGATGGTAAAGAGTCCACCTGTAATGCAGGAGACCTGGGTTCAATCCCTGGGTCGGGGAGATTCCCTGGAGAAGGGAATGGCTACTCCACTATTCTTGCCTGGAAAATTCTATGAACAGAGGAACCTGGTGGGCTACAATTCATGGGTTGCAAAGGGTCAGACATGATTGAGCGACTAGCACTTCATCACCTTCACTTTATTTCCTGATCTCTGTTGATGTTAAATACTATTTCATATTTCTGTTAGGTATATATTTATCTTCTTTGAAATGCCTGTTTCTACCTTTTGACCGTATTTTATTGGAATGTTTGGGTTGAGCCAACAAAAATTGAACACAGCCCAAATGCCTATAAAAAGGAGAGGACATGGACTTCCCTGGTGACTCAGTGGTAAAGAATCTGTCTGCCAATGCAGGATGCACAGGTTTGATCCCTGATCCAGGAAGATCACACATGCCGTGGAGCAACTAAGCCCGTGTGCCACAGCTACTGAGTCTGTGCTCCTGTGAGTCATAACTACTGCACACCCTAGAAACTGTGCTTCTCAACAAGGGAGGCCACCACATTGAGAAGCCCTGCACCAGGCAGCTAGAGAGTAGCTCCTGCTTGCCGCAACTAGAGAAAAGCCTACGCAGCAACGAAGACCCAGCACAGACAAAAATAAATAAGTAAAATTATCTTTTTAAAAAAGGAGAAGGTATGAATCAGCTGTGCTGAATACAATGTGATACAACTCATCAGCCAACAGGAGTTCATCAAACTACCATGTGACATGATCCATATCTTAGCAATGTATTATTAAATTAAAAATGATTCTGTGAAGATTAAATATACACATTTACATATGTACGTATACACATATATACTAAAATTAAAATTTCAGAAATACAAATACTACCAAAAATGTCTATATAAAAGAGAATGCATTTATATGATGATGAATATGAGATCCAGGTTACCTCAGAGAAGAAGGAAGCAGAGTATAAAATGCAGAGACCTTATGGTTATGGGTCAGTTGCCATCAAGATCTGAGCATTTGTTTGTGGTGGTACATTCTAAGGATTTATCGCAAATAAATAAGCAAATAAATAAACAAACAAACAAAAGACCATGTATACATAATGAGTCAATATTATGATTAATTTTTTAGAGTGAAGAGAGGGGAAAAAATGCACATTTTAAGATTATGCAGAGATATCACCAGATCTGCCCTCAATAAAGATTAGACAATTTATATTCCCACAAAATACATGAGTACCCATTTCACTGTATCCTGAATTATTCTGTAAAGCTAAAGTGATTGAACTAGATTCACCCAGGCCATGCTGTATGGAATGAAGCAGGAACCTCTGGCCCTGATCCACTAATGGTGAGGCATGTTGTCCACCAGTATCATCTTTGCTGAAAGCCTGCCTATTTGCTGAAATCCTACCTAAGTGGTGCCCGGAGCTGGGATGGGGAGCAGGGCCTAATCCCACTGGGCTAAGGGGTAGAACCATACGGAATGCTTCTATTACCACTGGGTTTAGTGGCTCCCAGATGTGAAGAGAACCACCTGCTCCCCAGCTGTTTCCTTGTTTACGCCTGCCACAGCCCCTTTCCAGTAATATTTTCTCAAGATGTATTTGCCAATACTACTCTAAAACCTGCCTGCTGTCCACCACTATCATCATTAACAGTACCAACTAATGTCTGGTTTTTGTTTATGTCCAGAGTATCAGATACATGAATAAGAATAGACATACTTTTGTTTATTTATTTTACCATTAGATAAATATGCTTAGGCCTCTATCCTCCAGTCATGAGAAATTGCATCTCAGAAGTGTTTAAGTGCCCCTTTCCCTTCCAAAGATGGTAGGAGTATAGAAATGGCTTAAAAGGAGATGGAAATCTAACTAAAAAGTTTAGTTCATCGCCAAAGAGCACGTGGTTCAAGCTTGGGTCCATTTGCACGTGGCTGCCTCTATTTACTCTGTGGAAAGTTGGAGCTGGGGCGCTATTGTTGAGACTTTTCACACTGGCCTCCACAATGGCCTCCATCAAAGATCTGTCCATCTCCAGTGAGCCCATGAAAGCAGAACTTGGCCCCCACCATATATATTTGAAATAAACTATGCATTTAATAAAATCACTCACCTCCTTACATCTTCAAGTCTTGGGAGATCCCAGTCTCTTTTCCACACACACTCCTCCTCCAAACTTTGGAGCTTCTCTCCAAATCTTGGAGATAATCTTAAGATTATCTCCCTGAAGGGATAATCCTTCAAGGTGCCTCAGTTTACCTAGGTGTCATAAGCAAAATCTTGTTTTCCTAAGGAGAAATGGAAAAAATAGCTTTCCATCTTTCCAGAGTCTTCTAGGATAGCTGATACATTTTTTAAAAAATTCCAGAGGTGTTATGACATTGTCCTGGTGATTCTACCCTCAAAATATGTCAAAAATTTACCCATTTCTTTCCAGCTCTCTTTACTATCACGTAATTCAAGCCACCATTCTTATGAAAACAAATCTCCCTTGTTTTCTTCAGACTTGATTCTCCACAGACCTGCCAGAGGGAGATTTTAAAAATACAAATCAGATTATATTACAGCCTTAATTAATAAGACATAAAGCAGTAATAATAATGATGTATTCAAATTAAAAGTCCTAATCAAGGACAGGGAAGACTAGGTGACTCAGTGATCAAAAAGAAAAAAAAAACATAAAAAAACAAAAAACCCTGAGTTCAGAAGATCCCATGGAGAAGGGAATGGCAACCCGCTCCAGTCTTCTTGCCTGGGAAATCCTACAGACAGAGGAGCCTGGTGAGCTACAGTCTATGGGACAAAGAGTTGGACATGACTTAGTGACCACAAACAACAGTGATCAAGGACAAGGTCTGTAAGCCTTCCAGCCTTATTCCTGTTGCATTTCTCCAGGTGCGGGACACAGTTTTGTTTGCTTTTAAACTCTCCCTAGCTCTTCACTACCTCAGGCTTAGTCTGTCCCTCTGCCTGAAATCTTTTCCTGTGTAACTTCTGCTTCTGCCTCAGGTCTTAGCTAAATGCTACTTCCTCAGAGATGTCTTTTATTGATTTCAAGTGTGACCCTGTTTTCATTTCTCCTCATACTCTTTATTGCCCCTCTTGGCACATGCCAAATTCCTCATTATCTACATACTGGTACTGACCATGTATCACTAGTGCCTGACACAGTAGACACACGAGAAGTTAATGAATGAAAGAGAAGGATATAGAACCTTGAGTGACTCTAGTTCTACTTAGGGAGACACACACGCGTGCACACACACACACACACACACACACACACAGTATTTGTGGCTTATTTGAAGAGACCCTCCCTCTCCTAATTCTCGGCTTATAAAATGGCTAACAGCAGGCTCAACCCAACCATTGCTACAGCCTTTCTGTTTCATATTACTGTTAACTACCATACTTGAAAGCAATTCAATCCATGTGCAGGATTACATGAGACAGTCAGTCATGAGGCAAAGGCAAAATGCCTTAGTTTCGACTCTGCGATCCATGGACTGTAGCTTACCAGGCTTGTCCATGGAATACTCCAGGCAAGAATGCTAGAGTGGGTTGCCATTTCCTCCTCCAGGGGCTCTTCCTGAATCAAGGATCAAACCCTGGTCTCCTGCAATGCAGACAGATTCTTTACTGTCTGAGCCACCAGGGAAGCCCATTTTTACTACAGTCTGTGCCTTTTGTCATCCTTCCTATATGTGACTTTTTTTTCCTTTTTTTTTTTTTGATGATTTGGAAGCCACTATAAATTTGGCAAATATATTTATAAGCTGAAATAATAGGAAGATATGTAGAAATAAATACGCATTTAATTTCAAGCAGAAACTGAGAAATATTCATCCTTGCATTTAATCAACTTTAAGAAGAATCTGTCTCTTAGGGAACATCCTACAATCTTTCCCCTTTCACAGAGACTTCACTTCCAGCCCCCATTCTTCACACTGATGAAGCAGACAGTTTCAGCTGCTCTTCAATAGTATACAGACTGATGGTTTCGAAAAAACATTTTTTGAAAGTTAGGAATTACTCTAAAAAAAGAAAGTCATACCAACTGGGAAATGTTCCTAAAAATAGTTTCAGGACAAGAATAATCAAGTATGTTTGTAATTGTCTCTAAGTCGTTATAAATATTATATTACAAAGTTGGTAACTGAATTGGATTTTTCTTCATGTCAAATCAGAGAGACTTCAAGCTATCTCACTGCTGGGAATTTAATCTGTGGATGTATTCCTATCTGAAGATATTTATTTTGCTTCTATGATGTTGTTTAGTTGCTAAGTCATGTCTGACTCTTTTGTGACCCTATGTCTACCAGGCCCTTCTGTCCATGGGATTTTCCAGGCAAGAATACTGGAGTGGGTTGCCATTTCCTTCTCCAAGAGATCTTCCTGCCCTAGGGATCCAACCCTCATCTCCTGCAATGGCAGGCAGATTCTTCTCCACTGAGCCACCTGGGAAGCCAATGCTTTTATGTAATTTTCCCAAATTGAAAATAACAAAACTTTTCATCAGAAGGCATTGTTTTAATCAACTATGTTCTAACTATGAAGTGGAACACTATACACTCCTAAAAAGCAAGAAAGGGAATCCACAAGTATTAATATTGGGCCAATTCCAGGAGATAGTGAGGGCCAGGGAGACCTGGGATGCTACAGTCCATGGGGACACAAAGAGTCGGACATGACTTACCAACTGAACAATAACAACAGCAAGTACCAATATGAAAGAAGGGCTAAGAAATATTATTAATAAAAATGCAAAAGAACTGTGTATACATAAAGTCCTATTTGTACAGAAACAAGATTGTATAATATACTATTCAAAAAGCATTTCTGGAAGGATACTCAAGAAACTCTCATTAGGTAATATTTTTGGGAAATAAGAGTGTGGCTTGGGGTAAAAATAACTTTTTAATTTTATACCCTTTCAATCTTTTGATTACCTTTTAATCATGAATTAGTATTATTTTGTTATTAGATTCTTGTTATACATATATCAGTTTAAAGATACAGTGTTTTATATTGAAGTTACTTGGGAAAATGTCTTGGCTTAGTTTCTCATTGTATGTATCTTCAATTTCTGTATGCCAGTGACTGTTGTGGGCTGTGCATTTGCCTTAGTGTATCCCATCTCTAATAACATTACGTACCAGCAAGTCTGAATTTTTACTTCTGCTACTGAACTCTTTAATCTTGCTTATTTTAAGAAGCATTTCCCAGTTTCTTTACAGAAATCTGTAAAAGTAGTGGTTTTAAGGTTGCTTCTAAATTTAAGTTCAAAATAAAAAATTGTATAGGATTCTTAGTCTTTCAGCTAATCATTCATTTAACCTACATTTACGGGCATAGCTTTGCATATGTAGCATTTTGTAAGTTACAAGTTGATTAAGACAAAGTACCTGATTTGAAGAGCATGAAATGCAGTGGGAGAGACAGAAGCTGGCTTTAATCTATAAAATCTGTTCCAAAAACTCTTAATGCAAAGGGAGCATGGGGCACAGAAGAAAAGTTATTAAATTACACTGGACTAAGGGAGATTTCCAGGAAAACATAACAATTAAGATGAATCTCTAAAAAAACAAAAATAGTTGGCAAAACACTACTACCTTCACTAGAACATTTGACATAACTTGGAATTAGAGAATTTTAGACATAGAGATGACCTTAAAAGAATGTGAAATCTAGTCCTCCTATTTTAAAAATAAACATTTTTTAAAACAAAGGCTGGAAGTTCAGATTAAGTGTGCAGTACAGAGTAGACCCTTAACAAATGTTCCTTCCTTCCCGGACCGGGTACATAATTTACAAGTCATCTTGTTCAGAATGATTAAGAATTTCAAGACAGCTACAACAAGCATTAAGTCAACATGGGCTCCTCTGAGTATGAGACTTTGTACAACTACCACATGGTTCTCAGGCCAGTAATGTATGCCTCCCTCCCTCTTCTTACCTAAATTCCTAGAAGGCCCTAGAGGCAGAATCTAAATAAGAACCCAGGTCTCCTCAGACCCTGTTTCATGCCCTGTGTTCTTCAGATTTAGAACAAAACCCAACTCAACTGGAAATGTCAATATCATGTAGAGAGGATAATGTTTTTTAAATTTTTCCTGCACACAATTGCACAATTGTCTTAGGAAATGTATAAAATCACATTGTGCTGGTTGCTCAAACAGCTAAATAACCCAGGCCTTTAGGCAATGGAGTGGGTCATGAATTCCGCCTTTCACTTTTTCATTTCTGCATATTATTAAAAAAAGATGAATTTATAATGCTGTTTTTCAAAACAAAATGATTACAATAAGAAGAAGTCCTACAGAATAGAGAAGAGAATGCTTCTAACAAGGCTGAAGCTTCTAGAAGCAATGCTTCTAACAAGGCTAACTCAGCTCTTATTTTACCTATAAAGACAAACACTTCTCAAAATTAAAACACTCATAAATAATCCATTAACCTCAATGATTTGTCAATATAAGTGAATAAATGTGTGCCTTCATTTATTCATGTAATAAACATGAATAAACATGAATCGACGTGCCAAGAGCCTGGGACAAAGACGGTTCACAGTAGGTGTTCACTCAAAGTGAGTGATGATGGATGAACGAGTGACTAAAAAAGAACGACAACCGGATGCTATCAGGTCATAAAAAGGAATGAAGTACATGTTACAACTTGGATGAGACTACAAATCATTATGCAGTTTAAAAGAAGCCAGACACAAAAGACCACACGTTGTATGATTCCATTTATATAAAATGTCCAGAATAGGCAATCTATAGAACCAGAAAGTAGATTCATGGCTGCCGGTGGCTGGGAGAAGGGAGCAATGGGGAGTGACTGCTTATGAGTATGAGTGTTTGGGTTTTTTTTTTTCCTGTGATTAAAAAGTTCTGAAATTAGAAAGTGTTGATGGTTGCACAACTCTGTGTGTATACTAAAAACTATATAGCTTAAAAAGGCTGAATACTGTAACATGTAAATTATACCTCAATTTTTAAAATTTTTAAAATAACTAAACCAAGATGGAGAGATTGACTAACTTGCTAAAGATCGAATATTTAGTAAGTGGAATTCTGAGTCTTAACACCAAGACTCGTGGCTCCTACCTAGGATTTTTCCCAGTCTATCAAGCTAAAGTCCAGGAAATTGCAGAGCACCACCAACTCTCTCTACGATGCCATAAACACGGGATTTACATACAACCATGCGGATCAAGGTGTTACCTCACCAGAGACTGCATTCTGACTCCCGAGGCTCTGACCTATGCGGAGAGTAGCACAAAGCAAAGAAGAGAAAGAGTGAAGGGAGAGCACCTTCCAAGAGGGTCCTCACTTTCTCTCCCTTGTCCTTGATACCCCCCAAGTGGCCCTTGTATCTCAGGTCTTGCTCAAGGATCCAGAATAACTAGCAATATCCCTATGGTGCTTCTGTATGGTTTCTGTTATACCTTAGAATATTCATTTCCTGTTTTCTCAAGTCTAATTTATTTCAAGGCTAGCACAGAGCAAGATGACCCATAACCTTGTGAAACGCTTGGTATGTATCCGTCAGGACAGATGTTCAGTCTATTAATCTGGTTAATGATAAAATAACAACAATCACAGCTTGTCCTTGCTGATGGGTTATATGTGACAGCTTCCTGAGGTTTCCTTTATTTGTTGCAATAGAGTGAGACAAGCATCATTCATTGTCTCTCTTGCAGCAAAGGAAATAGAGCACTAAAACCTCCATCTATCTTCTAACTCCTAGTTTACTTTCCTCTCTGCTTCCCTACCAAGGGGATCAAGCAGTCTTCCTTACACTTAATTTGCCCAAGGGTTGGAGTGAAGTATGAGGGAGGTGGCTGAGGGGGATACGTCGTTTCTGTCTTCCCAAGAAAAGTTGAAGTTATGGTCTTGCTCCCCAGAAAAAGATAATCAATCATAGTTAAAACGGCGACATGTCACTGGAAAAGGAAAGAAAAATCAAAAACAAAATAAAGCAGATATGTAGTATCAAGAAGACCTAAGGAAATGAAAGATTTAACTCTACACTGTGTAGGAGGCTTTACACAAAAAGTTGTATACTCACCTCTAGGCACAAAAGAAAAGGCAGAAATGTCTGTATGTTCTTTGTTGCTATATAGACATTGTTCTAATTTTGAAATGAGCAGCCATTCCTTGATGCATGTGTTAGCTGCAAGTGAAATCCGGGAGAACAGTGAACAAAAGGTCCACCTTTAAGCTGCAAAGCAGAAGTAACAGGCAACCAGCCAAAACTTATGTGGTCCTTCAACTTTTGGTCAGGATCGGAATGCCTCTCACTCACTGACCAATATGGAATGGAATGTAAAGTGGTGACTAATGGGTTCTCTGCAATCCCGAGACTGGTTCTGTTCTAACGAAACCCCTTGGATTCCTCTTAGCCCCAGTCCGGTGAGCCATCCTGGGGACCATCCCCCACCCACGCACAGAACTCCTGAGATAGGGCAGTGACGGCACCACCCGCCAGTCAGTCCTGACTCGGGCACCCAAATCAATTTTCAGTGAACTCAGGATATCTGAATGAGACACCATCCCACCCACCACAACCAGTAGCTGTCATGTGGGTGCAGGAAATGATGGGCTTTGAAATCCCACAAATCAGGAACTTTATCTCAACTCTGCCTTGTATCCCATGTAGAACTTGAAAGTGTTCATCTCATTGAACACTCATGTCCTCATCTGCAATAATGAACATGTAAATATTCCTTTTTAGAAGCGTTGTTTTAAAAGAAAATGAGATAAAGAACAAAAGGTTTCAATTCACAAGTGTGTGTGTGTGTGTGTGTGTGTGTGTGTGTGTGTGTGTGTGTGTGTGTGTGTATGCGCGCGCATGCGCACGTGTGTCCTTAGCCACTCAGTCGTGTCCAACTCTTTGTGACCCTATGGACTGCAGCCCGCATGTACTCCTCTGTCCATGGGGATTCTCCAGGCAAGAATATGGGAGTGGGGTCGCCACACCCTCCTCCAGGGGATCTTCCCAACTTAGGGATTGAATGAACCCAGGTCTCCTGCATTGCAGGTGGATTCTTTACCATCTGAGCCACCAGGGAAGGCCCAATTTACAAGTATTTCTTAAAATATCTTAGATTTCTTCCTTCCGTTTCCAAAGATAATTGACTTCAAGCTAAGTAGTATCTTGAGAGGGGGAGATTCTGAGGGATCAATCCCAGAACACATGAATGCATGTATTCATTAGAAGACGTGTGACATAATTCATCCTCCAAAATTTTGTTTATGGTTTTATTTTTTGTTTCCTTGATTCTTTTTAATACTCTTGTAAATTTTTTTGAACTTAAAAAATACAGGTAAAATTTTTTGTAAATTTTTTTTGAACTTAAAAAATACAGGTCTTTACATTTATTTCTATATGTTACATTATTCCATTCCAGTGAAATCTTCTTGAATCAAAGATGAGCCAATAGTGTGAAGGGTCTACTGAATAAGTAAATGACTGCTTGGCTGCATTAATAGGAGTGCAGTGTGTAATTCAGGAGATGCGATGGTGCCACCTTACCTCTTCCTAGTCAGAAAATACATCTGGAGCTTTTCAGCTACCTGGTTTCGGGTGTCTTATTTAAGAATCCCCTGAAAACTCTTCACATGAACTTTCTTGTCCTCTGTCTATTCCAGGGGTTCTAAACCTTTTGTTCATTACCATACTCAGCTTTCTAGACATTTTTTTTCTAATCTTCTCTCTCCCATGAAATTTAATGCTACAAATATGCTGTTATACTTGATTAGTTACTGCATGTATATCTGTGTTTTTTACATAGAAATAGTGAATTTTTTCACCCGCCCCCACTAGGAACCAGTTTTCATCCCCTTGAGGGATGATACTGCCTTCGTTGAGGATGGATGGTCTTTCCCACAATGCCATGCCATTGCCAGAATACAGGGTATGCCAGGATAGAAAAAAAACATGGTGCGTGTGTTCAGATCTGCTGTTCTCCTGTATACTCTGGCATCTAACAGGTTCTCTGAGACTAAAGTCTCTCTACATAAAATGAGGGTAATGAAATCTAATACATAACTCTGTCATGAGGGATAAATTTAGCATACAAAGTGCAGAAGACAGGGCCAGTCAAGTATTAAACAGTTAATAAATGATCGAATGATCGTTATTGTTGACTGGGAAATCATTTAAAGTACATTCCATCTTGAGAAAAAGAACCTAGTGATGGGAAGTAATGCAAGTTGGTGATTGAAAATTAGGGTTTAACCTTTAACTCTTAAACCCTATAACCCTTCTATATATAGAAGAAAAATGAATCCCACAGATTGAGGGCAGTGCCAGTACAATTGAGAATAATGGGCTAAATGTAGTTAACTGAAACACTGCTTTACTTCCTTGGTAGGAGGAACATTTTATGAATAATCCTTTTTTCTTTGGCCTGATTTTATGCCTAACTCAATAGTTCTCAGTCCTGGCTGTACATTAGAATCACCTGGGGAGCTTAAAAGTTGCCAGTGTCTGGGTCCCAGCCCAGAAATTTTGATTACATTGGTCTGAGGAGCTGTCTGAGCATTGGGGATTTTAAAGGTTTCCCTGGCAATGTTAATGTATAGCCATTGTGAAAAAAACCAAGGCCAAACTAAGAATGTGATTTATTTCCTGTGATTTAGGGAACCAGTTCAAAATCGTGGATTGAACTGTTTCTAGAGAATACCAAACTAACACCTTAGGAAGAGGCAAGCTTCAGAGTGTGCCTGCCCCGACTCAGATGTTCCATCCCCAAATGATCTTTATAAATTTTCTCAGCAGAGTTGGATGTTTAGGCAATCAAGTGTGAGGGCTTTGTATGAATGACGTTAGCTACTTCTTCTCAGAAGAAAGACGAGACTGTCTTCTACGTCCACTTCCACTGACAATTTTTTCATTTCACTCCATCAGAACTGAGTTTTAACACATTCCTGAGTAATGCATGTGTATCTTACATATGTATCTGTTAAAGGAGACACAATCTGCCTAGACTATTGCTCTAATTTAAAAGCTCTGAATACCCAGAAAGGCTTGGACAAGTCTCTACCCTCCCTAGGTAGGCTCCAAGTAAGCAATTTACGAACTCTAAGGTATTTTCCAGTTACTGGATTCAATGATTGCAATTCTCATAACTAATACAGTAATGAGCAAATTCTTCACTGAGGGTCCTGTTTACAGCTCTGTTGCTAGTACCAAATAACTCCTAAAATGAGTTTAGATTTCTATTAAAATCATTAGCACATACACATAAATTATATATTTGTGCAGTATATTTAAATATTTCCCAAGAAAGAGAGTAGCTCAGCACATAATTTCTAGGAACAACTGGCAGATGTAATCAAGAAAATGCTTCATTAATAAATTATTATTTCTGAAAGATAAGGTAATGACAGAACCCTCATTGATTTACTAATTGGTCAGCTACAATATTGCAAAGTTGTGACATGACATTAATCATTACCTGGTGAAAAGATTAAGAGTTTTTGTGTGATGCTGTGCCTTCCTGGGAAAATCACTAATAAATCCACATAAACCAGAGGTGCCAGAAGAAAGCTCTTGCTATGGAACTGAGGGACAGTTTGTTTAAAGAAAGGAAAACAGCTCTAAATAGTAAAGTAAATATTTTCCTCTGCCTTTGGGTGACCTTATGCTCAACCTCTTTCCTTGTGAGAATGCTGTCTCCAAGCCTGTGGTTTTGTGGCATGTCAGTAATTCTGAAGAGTCTCTCTGTAGTTTGGCAATAGGCCACTTCCCAGCCACACTAACCTGAGTTCCTCCTCTTTCCTCCACAAAAATCTACATACTCACTAGCTTCCTCCTTTCTTGAGATGAATTTTCTTTCTTTAATGCCAATATCAGCTCACTGTCCTTGAAATAACTTTAATAAGAATCCCCTTCCTCATTTTGAAGGCACAGCCTGGCAGCTCTCCCAGTTACGTAGAAGCTTTGCTCTCTGGTGGTACGAGGTTAAAAGAAATGACAGTCAAGGGCATAACTGCAAAAAGAGCCACTTTAAGTTCACTGGTCTGGTCACTTATAGGAGTCTGAGGACAATAGTCAATGATGCAATTAAATAAAGCATGAAAATTCAAAAGGTTAGATACTACTTTAAGAACATAAGGTAAAATTTCACTTATGTAAGTTAAGTAAGTTCTAGAGATCTGCTGTACAACCCTATGCCTGTAGTTAACAAATCCTATTGGACACTTTAAAAATTTTAAGAAGTTTTTAAAAAGAATAAACTGTGGCACAACTCAGTGCATCATGTCACGGCTGGCAAGCCCAAAGAGCCCAGTGGGATGTCATTGTCCCACTGCCAGGATTCCTCAAACGGGGGCTGCACACAACAAACTCAGAGATGGCAAACGCGTATTCGAGGAAGGGGTCTGTCAGGGCCACACTTGTGTGTGTTTTCTCAAGCATTTCTGGAACAAAACCGCCTCTCCATGACTGCTTTGGTCTGTTTCGGCTGCCATAACAAAATGCCATGGACCATGGTTCACACAACAGATACTTATTTCTCACAGTTCTGGGAGCAGGCACAGGGAGTTTCTGGTGAGAAACCCTTCCCGCCTTGCAGACAACTGCTCCCACTGAATGCTCAGGTTGTGGGGAGGGGGAAGCAAGGAAGAGGATCTCTCTTCTATCTTTGTAAGGCCACTGATCTCTTAGGACTTAACCCAGGTGACCTCGTTTAATCCTCATTACCTGTAAAACCCTCTGTCTCCTAATACAATCACACTGAGGTTAAGACTTCAACATTATGTGTTCTGGGGGACATAATTCAGTCCATAGCATGACCCAGAAACCCATACACAATATCCCCAAAAGCAGAAACCACTTTCATTCTTTAAAGTAACATTTTACAAATGCCTTATTTTTGACAACCAAATGCTTTGCCCAAAATAAATTTTACAAAGATATCTAGTACATAATAAATAGATAAATGGAATAGCCCCCACCTTATCTTAGGGGATAGATTTCAAGACCCTCAGTGGATGCCTGAAACCATGGATAGTGCTGAACCCTATAAATACTGTTTTTCTCTACACATACTTACTTACAACAAAGTTATACATTAGGCACCATAAGAGATTAACAACAATAACCAATAATCAGTCAGTTCAGTTCAGTTGCTCAGTTATGTCTGACTCTTTGCAACCCCATGGATTGTAGCACATCAGACTTCCCTGTCCATCATCAACTCCCAGAGCTTGCTCAAATTCATGCCCATAGAGTTGGTGATGCCATCCATCTCAATCTCTGTTGGCCCCTTCTCTTCCTGCCTTCAATCTTGCCCAGCATCAGTGCCTTTTCCAATGGGTCGGCTCTTCACATCAGTTGGCCAAAGGATTGGACCTTCACCTTCAGCATCAGTCCTTCCAATGAATATTCAGGACTGACTTATTTTAGGATTGACTGGTTTGATCTCCTTGTAGTCCAAGGGACTCTCAAGAGCTCAAGAGTCTTCTCCAATATCACAGCTCAAAACCATCAATTCTTCAGCGCTCAGCTTTCTTTATGGTCACTTAGGATGGCTTTCTTATCTCTCCTTGCTGTTCTTTGGAACTCAGAATAGCAAAAACGGATACATCTTTTCTCCTTTGCCTTTCACTTCTCTTCTTTTCTCAGTTATTTGTAAGTCATCCTCAGACAACCATTTGACCTTTGTGCATTTCTTTTTCTTGGGGATAGTTTTGATCACAGCCTCCTGTACAATGTTACAAACCTCCACAGTTCTTCAGGCACTCTGTCTATCAGATCTAATCCCTTGAATCTATTTGTCACTTCCACTGTATAATCATAAGGGATTTGATTGAGGTCACACATGAATGGTCTCGTGGTTTTCCCTACTTTCTTCCCTACTAAGTCTGAATTTTGCAATAAGGAATTCATGATCTGAGCCACAGTCAGCTCCTAGTCTTGTTTTTGCTGACCATATAGAGCTTCGCCATCTTTGGCTGTAAAGATTCGTGACAATGTATGGCAAAACCAACCAATATATTAATGAATGGGTGAATTTAACTCAGATGATCATTATATCTACTACTGTGGGCAGGAATCCCTTAGAAGAAGTGGAGTAGCCATTGTGGTCAACAAAAGAGTCCGAAATGCAGTACTTGGATGCAATCTTAAAAATGACAGAATGATTTCTGTTCGTTTCCAAGGCAAACCATTCAATATTACAGTAATCCAAGTCTATGCCCCAACCAGTAATGCTGAAGAAGCCGAAGTTGAACGGTTCTATGAAGACCTACAAGACCTTTTAAAACTAACTGGGGGAGGGTGAGGGTGGGATGATCTGGGAGAATGGCATTGAAACACGTATGTTGTCATATGTGAAACGAATCACTAGTTCAGGGTCAATGCATGTTATAGGATGCTCGGGGCTGGCATGCGGGGATGACCCAGAGGGAGGATAAAGGGAGGAGGGAGGTGGGAGGGGGGTTCAGGAGGGGGAACTTATGTGGACCTGGGGCGAATTCATGTCAATGTATGGCAAAACCAACCAATATAATATTGTAAAATTAAAATAAAATAAAATAAAACTAACACCCAAAAAAGATGTCCTTTTAATTATAGGGGACTGGAATGCAAAAGTAGGAAGTCAAGAAACACCTGGAGTAACAGGCAAATTTGGCCTTGGAGCACGGAATGAAGCAGGGCAAAGGCTAATAGAATTATGCCAAGAGAACGCACCGGTCATAACAAACACCCTCTTCCAACAACACAAGAGAAGACTCTACACATGGACATCACCAGATGATCAACCGAAATCAGATTGATTATATTCTTTGCAGCCAAAGATGGAGAAGCTGTATACAGTCAGCAAAAACAAGACCAGGAGCTGACTGTGGCTCAGATCATGAACTCCTTATTGCCAAATTCAGACTTAAATTGAAGAAAATAGGGCAAACCACTAGACTATTCAGATCTGACCTAAATCAAATCCCTTATGATTATACAGTGGAAGTGAGAAATAGATTTAAGGGACTAGATCTGATAGAGTGCCTGATGAACTCTGGACAGAGGTTCATGACATTGTACAGGAGACAGGGACCAAGACCTTCCCCATGGAAAAGAAATGCAAAAAAGCAAAATGGCTGTCTGAGGAGGCCTTACAAATAGCTGTGAAAAGAAGAGAAGCGAAAAGCAAAGGAGAAAAGGAAACATATAAGCATCTGAATGCAGAGTTCCAAAGAATAGCTAGGATAGATAAGAAAGCCTTCCTCAGCAATCAATGCAAAGAAATAGAGGAAAACAACAGAATAGGAAAAACAAGATATCTTTTCAAGAAAATTAGAGATATCAAGGGGACATTTCATGCAAAGATGGGCTCGATAAAGGACAGAAATGGTATGGACCTAACAGAAGCAGAAGATATTAAGAAGAGGTGGCAAGAATACACAGAAGAACTGTACAAAAAGGATCTTCACAACCAAGATAATCACGATGGCGTGATCACTCACCTGGAACCAGGCATCTTGGAATGTGAAGTCAAGTGGGCCTTAGAGAGCATCACGACGAACAAAGTGGAGGTGATGGAATTCCAATTGAGCTATTTCAAATCCTGAAAGATGATGCTGTGAAAGTGCTGCACTCAATATGCCAGCAAATCTGGAAAACTCAGCAATGGCCATAGGACTGGAAAAGATCAGTCTTCATTCCAATCCCAAAGAAAGGCAACGCCAAAGAATGCTCAAACTACCGCACAATTGCACTCATCTCACACGCTGGTAAAGTCATGCTAAAAATTCTCCAAGCCAGGCTTCAGCAATATGCTAACCGTGAACTTCCAGATGTTCAAGCAGGTTTTAGAAAAGGCAGAGGAACCAGAGATCAAATTGCCAACATCCGCTGGATCATAGAGTAAGCAAGAGAGTTCCAGAAAACATCTATTTCTGCTTCATTGACTATGCCAAAGCCTTTGACTGTGTGGATCACGATAAACTGTGGAACATTCTGAAAGAGATGGGAATACCAGACCACCTGACCTGCCTCTTGAGAAACCTGTATGCAGGTCAGGAAGCAACAGTTAGAACTGGACATGGAACAACAGACTGGTTCCAAATAGGAAAAGGAGTACGTAAAGGTTGTATATTGTCACCCTGCTTCTTTAATTTATATGCAGAGCACATCATGAGGAACGCTGGGCTGGAAGAAGCACAAGCTGGAATCAAGATTGCCGGGAGAAATATCAATAACCTCAGATATGCAGATGACACCACCCTTATGTCAGAAAGTGAAGAGGAACTCAAAGGCCTCTTGATGAAAGTGAAAGAGGAGAGTGAAAAGGTTGGCTTGAAGCTCAACATTCGGAAAACGAAGATCATGGCATCTGGTCCCATCACTTCATGGGAAATAGATGGGGAAACAGTGGAAACAGTGTCAGACTTTATTTTTGGGGGCTCCAAAATCACTGCAGATGCTGATTGCAGCCATGAAATTAAAAGGCACTTACTCCTTGGAAGGAAAGTTATGACCAACCTAGATAGCATATTAAAAAGCAGACATTACTTTGCCAACCAAGGTCCATCTAGTCAAGGCTATGGTTTTTCCCGTGGTCATGTATGGATGTGAGAGTTAGACTGTGAAGAAAGTTGATCGCCGAAGAATTGATGCTTTTGAACTGTGGTGTTGGAGAGGACTCTTGAGAGTCCCTTGTACTGCAAGGAGATCCAATCAGTCCATTCTAAGGGAGATCAATCCTGAGTGTTCATTGGAAGGAGTGATGCTAAAGCTGCAACTACAATACTTTGGCCACCTCATGTGATGAGTTGACTCACTGGAAAAGAGTCTGATGCTAGGAAGGATTGGGGGTGGGAGGAGACGGGGACAACAGAGAATGAGATGGCTGCATGGCATCACCGACTCGATGGACATGAGTTTGAGTGAACTCCGGGAGTTGGTGATGGATAGGGAGGCCTGGCGTGCTGTGATTCATGGGGTCGCAAAGAGTCAGACACGACTGAGAAATTGAACTGAACTGAACTGAATTTGCCTCCAATAAAATAAATAAATAATAAAAAATAAAAGCAAAGCTTTATCACATTGTAAAAGCAAACATCTGAATGCAAAAAAAAAAAAAAAGAATATAATCAATCTGATTTCGGTATTGACCATCTGGTGATGTCCAATTGTTGAGTCGTCTCTTGTGTTGTTGGAATATAGTGTTTGCTCTGAACAGTGTGTTCTCTTAGCAAAACTCTGTTATCCTTTGCCCTGCTTCATTTTGTACTCCAAGGCCAAAGTTGCCTGTTACTCTAGATATCTCTTGACTTCCTGCTTTTGCATTCTAGTCCCCTATGATGAAAAGGACATTTTTTTTTTGGTGTTCTAGAAGGTCTTCATAAAACCATTCAGCTTCTTTGGCATTAGTTGTTGGGGTATGGACTCAGATTACTTTCATGTTGAATGGTTTGCTTTGGAAATGAACAGAGATCATTGTGTCATTTTTGAAATCACACCCAAGTACAGCTTCTCTTGTTGACTCTGAGGGCTACTCCATTTCTTCTAAGCAATCACAAAATATATTATAATAAATGTTATGTGAATGAGATTTCTGTCCATAAAAATGTCTTATTAAATTTGATGCTTTTTTTTTAATCATAACTAAGCATTTATCACATACTCTGACTATAAATTTTACAGTTTGAGGTGTGATGACCCCAAAGTGACTGCAAAACTAGATTTCTTTTTTCCTTCTTCACAAATAGAGGATCCATTCTTACTATAGATCTTGCTGCTGCTGCTGCTGCTAAGTCACTTCAGTCGTGTCTGACTCTGTGTGACCCCATAGATGGAAGCCCACCAGGTTCCTAGCAACCTCAATATGACTTTTTTTTTCTAATTAAGTCAAGAACTTCTGCATTTTTCACTTGAAGAACTCTGCAGCTTCTCTTTGGCATATTCAAATTGCTACATCACTGATTTTGAGCTGTGGGGCTCTTAGTAAGTAAAATAAGGGTGACTTGAACACAAGCATTGCAGTACTGAGATAATCAGTCTGATTACAGAGTAGCAATGAGGTGACTACTAGGTGAGGTATGCTGGACAAATGGATGATTCATGTTTCAGGCAGGACAGAGCAAGAAGGCGTGAGATCTTACCACACTACTCAGAAAGGCATGCAATTCACAACTTACGCATTGTTTACTTCTGGAATATCTGGTGACCACAAGTAACTAAAATGGCAAGCAAAGGGAATCACAGAAAAGGCGGGATTACTGTAAATAAATAATGTACTGAGAGGTCAGGTTGGAAAATGTGGTCTATCTGTGTGGGTGTGGACAGTTGCTCTGCGCCAAATCACTCTATGAGAAAACACATAGGAGATCTCTAGGAGATGCCATCCTGGGCAAATGGCTCAAGGGCACGTACCCTGAAACCCCCCAGGGGAAACTTCTTCTTTGCTATCACACAGGAGCTTCTGTAAAAGTATCTGTACCTCTGCAGTTACCATGCAACAGAGTGCAGCCAACATGACCCTGACTGCGTGAAGGGACTCGGAGAGAGGACGCCTCATCCTGAGTCATCAGGGTATTTCACAGGGGGATTCAAGCAACTGGTCTAGCAAGTTAAAGCCTCTCGCAAGAATGTACACCCGTTAGCATCTTGCTGATAAAATCAAAGTACCTGCAAAACTGGAAGCTTTGCAAACAGGATATAATTTTTGCCGTAAGAGAGTTCAAGTCTTTTTATCAGATCATTAAGCAAGCATCTTGGACTGGGATCAGGAGAACTCTGGTCTCATCCAAATTTTGCCACTACTTAGTTTTACTGGAGAAGTGGTTCAATTTCCTTATTAGCAAACAAAGCAGCAGGTCAGACCAGTGAGGCTTACACTTTAATGTATGTAAGAATTAGCTAGATAGCTTATCTAAAGTGTAGGTTTTCTGACCTGCATCTCCCCACAAAAAATCTGATTCTGTTATTTGGTGGCAAGACCCAAGAATTTGTTTTATATACTGGTAGCCTATTGATTGTAATACAGACAGTCAAGATTCTTCCCTACACACAGACACGTTTGAGAAACACTGATGATTAAAATCCTCTGCTTTTCAGATCCTGTAAGGCTGTGTTTCTCAGGTTCAGGATAGCAAAATTTGGTATTAGACCTATATTCCTAACTGCATCGGAATTATTAAACACTAGCATCTGTTGCTCACTCTAAGTACCTTGGGCCTCACCACTGTGATAAATAAAGCCCAGGAGGGCGAGGAACTGATCATACTTGAGCAGTGTTCAGTTTTGTAGCCTCCATCCTATGAAGACTGGTGATTTTCCACTTTCATTTTTATGTCCAAAATGATGTCCTAAGGCAAAAGACTTGAATATTCCTTTAGCACTTTCTGTTCTCTTCCTTTTCACGCTGCCACCTACAATGTCTCTGTGAGGTCTCAGAACCTGATTCTAGTCCTCAGATAAAAAACTAGAATCTCCCTGCTATCTATTATGTCCAATTCCATTTCCAAGATCACTAATGTTTCAGGCAAGATATATATATATATATATATTTTTTTTTTAAACAGTCTATCCTCTTCTAGGATGCTCCTAGTCATTTAGAAAATCATTTGCATGTCCAGGGCATCTTTCTGTAAACAGTATTTGTTTTCAAGTTAATATAAATAGAACTTAAAACCATTTTAAGGGAGAAATACTGCATATGGATTGTGTCTTTATGAAAAGATACAGTGAGCACAAAACTAGTACTTTGTATGAAATATATTTTGGAAAAGGAATGGGGAAGAACAGCACAAACACATGGTGTCTGAGTTGTCTAATGAAACAAAAATTCATTCAATGATCCAGTGGATGGACTAGGGAAATGATTTTTTTGCCATCCAAAATTTATGGATTATGGATTTCTCAACTTTAGTAAGAATCAATGAAGGAAGGACAGGGACTTCCCTGGTGGTCGAGTGGTTAAGAATCTGAGCTTCCACTGTAGGGGGCATGGGTTCAGTCCTGGTCAGGGAACTAAGATTCCACTTGCTGCATAGTGCAACCAAAAAGGAAAAAATGGAGGAAGAAATAGGAACCTCATTAGGGCATCCTCAGTTGGCCTCTTCCACTCTATGAACCCATCTCTAGGCTTAGGATAAGAGTTCACTTCCTATGAGTCAATGTCCTAGAACGGTCTCTTGCTGCGTGGTTTTACCCTCACTGTTCTAAGCAACTTCATGGAGACAGGTACTTGAGGAAAGGATTCAGACTGGGGATCCATCAAATACCACTCACCTTTGATCTTCAGAGAGAAAGTTAACGAATACAGCTTAGAGTAGGACTAATTAATTTTTTACATTTTCTGTTTATTTTTGTGTTACAAAAGCTTAGAGAGATTAGTGAAACAGAACCTAGCTGGGCAGTCTTCAGAGCCCCAATCCAAAGTGGGGGTGTTGTTGTTGTTCAGTCACTCATGCGACTCATCAACCCCATGGACTGCAGCACGCCAGGCTTCTCTGTCCATCATCAACTCCCAGAGCTTGCTCAAACTCATGTCCATGAGTCATTGATGCCATCCAACCATCTCATCCTCTGTTGTCCCCTTCTCCTGCCCTCAATCTTTCCCAGCATCAGGGTCTTTTCCAATGAATCGGCCCTTCTCATCAGGTGGCCAAAATATTGAAGCTTCAGATTCAGCATCTTCCAATGAATATTCAGTATTAATTTCCTTTAGGGTTGACTAGTTGGATCTCCTTGCTGTCCAAGGGACTCTTGAGAGTCTTCTCCAACTCCACAGTTCAAAAGCATCAATTCTTTGGTGCTCAGCTTTCTTTTGGTCCAACACTCACATCCATACATGACTACTGGAAAAACCATAGCTTTGACTATATGGGGTTAAATGGCCCTAAAATTCTGAGAAAGGCAGTATAAAAGCTGGCAGGAAACTTCTCTAATAACCTTATCACACTGCCTTGTGATGCTTATTTACATAACTATCACGAGTTAGACTGGCAGCATCTCTACAGGAGAGACTAGTCTTCAAGGATCTAAGCCTAGCAGAGTAATTTGTAGCAGATTTGAACTGAAGGACTCCTGGTGGGTGGAAACTTCCCCTTAAGTTTTTAAAATTTGTGCAAGACATTTTTAGTGTATTGGCAACTCAGAAATTTTTGGAAAGGGGGAATGGAAGTGGCATTTTCATCATGTTTGGATTTTCTCTCCTCTTAGTCTTTCAGTTCAGTTCAGTTCAGTCGCTCAGTCGTGTCCGACTCTTTGTGACCCCATGAATCACAGCACGCCAGGCCTCCCTGTCCATCACCAACTCCCGGAGTTCACTCAAACTCATGTCCATCGAGTCGGTGATTAATCTCTAACAAATATAAAATAATGAATGAGAGGGGAAAATTCATGGTTTAAGGCTCACCAATCAGGCTTTATGTTTTTATGACATGCTTCTTTCTTCTACCAGAATGTAAATGTTTTGACTGAAAGTCCAAAACAGCATGGTACACAAAATGGGAAATTACACAAAGATGTGGAAAGAACAGCTAAAGAAAAGGAAAGCTGAAGAGTGCCAGAAACTGCGAATAACTATTAACCTATTGGAAAAACTATAAAGCACATGTGAGTCCCCAGCTTGGTTTGGACTTTCTCTTCTTTGCCATTAGCTTTTAAACTGAATAAAGAGGCAATGTATTCTGAAGCCTGTAATTCATTATGTAAGTGTGATATTTAAGCCACTTAATTAGGGTAAATAATTTATCATCCAATCTGCAACACTTTGCAAGATGAAAGGGGGCACTAAACCAGGTCTGTCTCAGACAACCCAACGCATATGTTTGCTCTACTCTCCACCCACTTAAAGACCTTCTTTTTATTCTGTGTATTTTGCTCAAAATGTTCCATATTTTGCTCTAAGGGAGATCTTAATTGGGCTCCCACTTTATGCCAGCCTGAAGTGAACAGAAATCTGCTTCAAACACATCCATTCACAGCCCAGCTGTGAGGACATGGCCCAGACCAGTTTGTCCTGAAAGGTGGAACACACAACCAAGTGAAAACCTGATTTGGGGTCACAAAGAACAAAGGACACTGCACAGAATAACATCACAGCAAGGAGGAAGTTAGATTCAGGTGCTAAATTGTTTTTATCATCTTTCTAACAGTTATTAGTATTTCATCACATAACAGACTCTAGCTCACATTTTTTAAATGTAGCTTAAATTAAATGTCACTCTGTTTTCACTGTATTTGTTTTTAGGTTATTTCTTGCAAGAAAAATTTATTTCTAAATTTTTCATTTATCATGATGCTTGTTGCTGTTTTAGTCACTAAGTCGTGTCCAACTCTTTGGCAAACCCATGGACTGTAGCCTGCCAGGCTCCTCTGTCCATGGGATTTCCCAGGCAAGAATACTAGAGTGGGTTGCCATTTCCTTCTCCAGAGGATCATCCCAACCCAGGGATCAAACCCACGTCTCCTGTATTGACAGGCAGATGCTTTACCACTAAGCCACTTGAGAAGCTTTAATAATGCTATTTTCTTTAAAAATGAATTTAAGTGTAACAAAGAAGAAATTAAATAATATTGTATGTGATATGTCAATATGAATTTAAAAAATCTTTTTAAAAGGTAAGACAGAACCACTAGCCAAAATGATCAAAGAACTAGAAGTTCTGACTGAACAAACACAGGTTCATCCTGATGCAAGGAGTCGTGGGAGGTAAACACGATACAAAGACTTTCCATGGATTTAGGTCCTTCCCTAAAAGCAAAAAATATGAGTTAGGAAGAAACAGTCTCACAATCCTACATGAAAAGGGAAGAACTCTAGGAGAAGGAAGGCCATCTGAACACAACAGAATAAGGCTGCCAGATGAAAACTCAGCCAGGGACAGGTAAAGGTTGAAAACCAAGGGTTACCAACCCCTTTGGTTTAGCTGTATATGGCTGAAAGAGGGGAAGAAAAGAACACAAACAGCAGAAATATTCTAAAATCTGTGGTCAGAAATAAATATGACAGAAGAAGGTGGCTAAGATATGACAATGGATGGCTCAAGAAATGCAGTCTATCACAGTGTATCTGCTACGAAATCCATTCATCAAGGTTGACTGGGACAAATGGGATGAAAACCTTACCACCTACCTTTTTACTCATGTGTTCTCTTCCCAACTGTTATACCTCCTCCTATCCCAGAGAAAGATTAATATATATACCAAAGTTTCCTATGGAATCTTTCAACATAAATGTGATGAGAGACGTATGAGCTGGAAATGGATTTGGGGAACTTGTTAGCATATTGATGGTGGTTGAAATCATGACAGTGGGTAAAATTGCACTCCATGCATCTCTCACAGACACTTTACCCCTGTTACTACCATCTGCAAGCATTCTCCTCCTATAAACCTTCCCATCTTCCCAACTTTTACTATTCAGTGTTCAGGTCTTGGCTTACACTGCCCTGGATCTCACAGCCTCCTCTTTCATAGCTTCCATAATGCCATTGTTATTACTTATTTAATATTTCTCATTAGACTGCAAACTCCCTAAAGGCAGGAATGAGGTTCACAGTGATATCCCCATCATCTGACCCTAGTCTGGTACTGACCAGGAGCCAATCAGTGGATGGATAAGTGAATGAGTGAATGACATGCAGGACGTTGTCATAATTCATGAACATTCACCTAAGAAGCCCAGGGACGTGGCCTTTCTGGGCAAGCCACCAGGAGAGGCAAGAACCAGTGAGAAGAGGGAAAATATAAAACCAGTTGTGGCTCAGACCAGGAGAATAACATAATGGAAGTGAGACCCACAGAGAGGATAAAGAAGAAGGAGGTGAAGTTTATCTATCCAAAGGGGCCCTCACATGGGTTGGGCTTGGTCATCATTGGCATAGGAAGTGGGTGAGGCTGGTCTAAAGTTGACGACACCATTGCTAAGCAGGACGTTACAGCATTCAAGTCTTATTGTGTTCGTAAGAATGATCTCATCAACAAGTGTGCTTTTTTAAAAAATCTGCTCTTGTTTGAATGAACTTCTTCCCCATGGAGGGAATTATTGAGCCACATCCCCTTGGTTTGAAAGGGGTGACTCATCTAACTGAGATGAGAAGCCAAGCTAAGTCTGCTTTCACCTGCCCAATTATGCTGCTTCTACTAAGGATGGAGCTAATTATTCAAACCCAAATTAATCACTAGGAAAGCATTTTCTAAGATAATCATAACGAGAGTCAGTTTTGTAACTTTGGACAAGTTATTTATCACTCATAATCTCAGGTTCTTTATCCCTGACTCTGGAATTGCAGCACTTACCTTTGGGCTGATAGTAGGCTCCAACAGATAAAGCACCAAGCACAAAGTTTGTATTATTTGTAAATCTACACTAAACTTGAAGGAAATGCAAAAACTTCAGTATAATGTGATAGCCCTCTCACTAAACACTGACTCTTCTCTTCCAAACATTAACCTAAACCATATTTATCTTCAGATCTCTGTAGAATATAACCTATTCCCTTATCCTGAGCATTTTTTAGTTCAAGGAGGCTTACAGAATGGTGTACAATGGCACCTGGATGCCTTGAGTCCCTTAAGACACTTCTCTTTACTCTGATTTCTTCTCATAGTAGTAAAAGATTTTGAAGCTCACTTAAAAGGCAAGACCATATTTGTAGCTCACTTAAAAGGCAAGACCATATTTGTCCCGAATTCCACCTCTCAAATCCTCTTTCTATCTTCCCCTGAGGCATCACTTTGACCTATACTCAGAGCAACAGTTCCATCCCTTCTGCTCCTAACTCCCAATCAGAACATACTTTTCCCTCCTCCTGCGTTTTTCAGGGTATCATTCTTCTGCATCACATTCTTCTATATCCTCTTACATCACAATCACCAGATGCCTCACACTAGACCTTCCAAATCAGAGTCTGTAGGAGTGACATTGCAGCTCCTTAGATGACATTGAGGCACATAAAGCTCGAGATCCTGGCCTTAAACCTGGGGCAGCATTTACATGGACAGAGAAATGTGCCTGGGGCTCTTAGAGCAGGACTCTGCTTTCAACCAATTTTAAAGCCCCATTACAGTGTATGTACTTCTTTTCCTATTACATGAAAAGTACCCTAATTGGATCGACTTTAAACCTGCTATGCACTTTGAAAAATCTCAGAAATCTGCAGAAATTGGTGCCTAACCAAGGGTAACCATAGTAGCTGAGGATGCGTTTATAGCTTAAGTAACCAGTACTTCAAGTTAATAGGTAATAGGCTCACATCGATGATTCTCAAAAGGTAAGGCACTTGCTGGTTACAGTAGGAGAGAAGATTTTACTTTACTTTCTATGTTTGTTTGTTTATTTGGCTGCACTGGGTCTTAGTTGAGGCACATGGGATCTTTGATCTTCATTGCAGGATGCAAACACTTAGTGGCAACATGTGTGATCTAGTTCCTGGACCAAGGATGGAACCCAGGCCTCCTGTATTGGGAGGGCAGAGTCTTAGCCACTGGGCAGTCAGGGACACCTGGGAGAGAGTATTTTAAATGGCACATTCATGTGTCATGAAACAACAATTGGTCACAAAGTGAGATTCTTTTCAATTGTCTTTCAAGGTTTCTGATTACATCAAAAAATAAATCTCAGAATGGTGCTAGGTGTCTTCTAGAACTAGAAAACTTCCCAATCTGTTTTCTTTTCTTTTTTAATAAAAAGAGAGTAGGTTTCAGGCTACAGCTTTCTCAAGCAACAATATTTAACTAGAATGGAATGAGCTTCATGACTTTCTGTCATGAAGATTTCTGTGAATTTATTTTTATTGTTTCCTTTGATTTGTTTTATACACTGATATAAAATTTCCTTTTATTAATTTATATATTAAACAAAAAACAGATTTAAAGAAAAATAATAGTTTAGGTTGCTGAGTTGGTAATGGATAGGGAAGCCTGGCATGCTTCTGTCTGTGGGTCACAAAGAGTCGGACACGACTGAGTGACTGAACTGAACTGAATAGTTTTGGTAATATGTGACTGGCAAAAATAATGAAGGGTGCCAATTAATGACTAAACTTTAGAAAAACTGTCTAGAATCTAGTAGATAAAGAACCATGAGCAGGTTAGAGCAATCTTGAGTAAGATTAGAAAACAGATCTTTTGTTTTATGTGATTTTATGCAAAAGAGCAGCAATTCATTTAGCGTTTCTTAGATACAAGATGTGAATGAGGTTCCATATCAGCTTTCTTATAGGTATAAAGGCAGGGGGAAAAAAATCTCTTCCTTTTTCTATGGACCATATGTAAAAAGGCAAAACCAGGAGTCTTTTTTTGATTAAGGACATGGGCTGCTTTTACTGCTGATTAGTTTGGGACAATTACATATATATATAATACATACACATACATATATTTGTAAACTAAGTACAGTGCACAACATATTGAAAGACCTTAAAATGAACTTGTATTCTATTGTTATTTAGAATTAGCATACCTGCTGCTTTTTATCATTTTTTAGTGCTAAAAGTAAATCATTGGAATGATCACTTCTTCGGGATATTTAAACCCCTTACAACTTCCACTTTTAATTCTTTACATTTCAAATTAGGCTGAAGATGAATTTGGCTCTCTTGACCAAAATTCTTTTCCCATATTTTCTAACATTTACATTGTATCTTTCCAAAACCTCACCTCATATCCAATTATATTTAGGACCATGGTTCCCCTGGTAGAGGGAGTCCAGCATTGAGAACAGGCTCAGCACATTTGGACTGCTGGGGACCCTGGCTTCTCAAATATTATAGGCACATTAATAATAACACTGCTTAGCTGACTGAATTATAAGAATTGATTGAGAATGAGTAGAAAGATAGTGAATTTTGTCCACTTTATTACGAATGAGAAGATAGATTGGTAGATTATTTAAATTAGAAGTTAGCAATTAGTCAATCCTAAAGGAAATCAGTTCTGAATATTCATTGGAAGGACTGATGCTGAAGCTGAAACTCTAATACTTTGGCCTCTTGATGTGAAGAACTGACTCCCTGGAAAACACCCTGATGCTGGGAAAGATTGAAGGCAGGAGGAGAAGGGGATGACAGAAGATGAGATGGTTGGATGGTATCACTGACTCAACGGACATGAGTTTGAGCAAGCTACAGGATTTGATGAGGGACAGGGAAACCTGGTGTGCTGCTGTCCATGGGGTTGCAGAGTCAGACACAACTGAGTGACTGAACTGAACTGAATTAGAAGACAAACTAAATTGTATAGACCATTAGGCCTTTGTTTCTTCTCTAATGAGCTATGGTGCCTTATTTTATTTGGTGATGTTTTACACGTTTTATGCAGTGATGCTCAATTCTGAGATTGAGCTCTTGTGTGAAAGCCTTGAATAGAAGGTTGTGATTCCTCTTGGTACACTGACTAATCGAAATGGGCTTTGAAAAGCCATTCTTGCTTGAAAAAATCAACTGTGGGTCTGTTTGTGTTCCTCTTTGGTAAAATATCAGAAAGAAATGTAGTGGCCTTGCAAATGGAGATATGGCAGCCCTTTTTGAAATCAGGAAAGTGAAACCCTCTTGGAAGCTATACATTAAAGACATAATCTACTTTCTATACTCTGTACAAATACATTCACAATATATGTTTACACTGTTTTCTCTTTTTTTCTTATTTTGCCCTCTCCCCCAACATGAGCTATTATTAGTGCTGTCCATTTTCTCCCATTTGCATCAATTCTCAAGTCTCCTATTTAATTCTGTTATCCAAGAACTCTAAGGGTTGACTTTATCCCAAGTAGCTTCTACTTTCTGAGAGTCTAACTGGACCACTTCAGCCAGGTTTTTTTCAATATCACACACTTTCACTGTTGAAGATAGGTCCTACAAAGTCTAACATTTCTTTGTAGCAAGGCCATTGCTAGTTGAAGCTTTGCTAGTGCTACAGTGGTATCCAATAGTAAGGTTCCAAATTTGCAGCTCTCATGTCATATTCCACAAGACTGACATCAGTCCAGTCTGGCTGAATTCTGAAGAAATTCTGGCATAAGTGACATGCTGTGCCACAGTCCTTCCTACATCTTGAACTTTGGTCACTAGGCTGCATGCTTTCTTTCCTCAAAGTTAGTTTTATTTTATAGAGCTTATTGTTTTTCCCTTCCAACATTCCTTCCAATGTTCATGTCCATCCTAGTTCACAATAAAAGGTCTTAATTTCTGGGATGTAGAATTTCAACTAATTCTTCTGGAAGAGAATCTATAAAAAAACCAAGCTTGATAACCCATCTAAATTCAAGGCCACTTAATCTCCTTCATGCATGATTATCTGAAGTGAAGACTTATCTGTGTCTTTAAGGTAGGGCACAGCCAGAGATGTTCCACTACAATGACTGCTTCATTTCAAATTCTAGTTCATTTACTCTTTTTTGTAGAATTTATATAGTAGGGAATCTTGAGAAGCTGCCTAAAATGCCCCAAAAGCCAAAGTGAGTGTCCTAGAAATATAATTAGTACATTCTTTATGGATATACTACACTTCCTTTCAGGAAACAAACCCACTATTTTCTTAACCGTTATGTTGTTTATCCTTTAAAAGATACCCCACTATCATGCCATACCTCATTCTGATTTTCTTTTATCGGTGTACCCCAAAGATAAGCAAACCTCAATGGGTCTATAAATTTAATTCTCAAGATGCATTCATATTTCTCAAATGAATTATTGAGCTGGAAACCAAGCAAGATCGGTGAGGTTCAGACCTCATTAAGCAACCACATCTATCCTGGTACGAAATGTGTTTCAGCCCTTAGTGGTTTTGAAGTTTTTCAGAAAAGCAGTGTCTAACTAGAAGTTCTAACCAAAGGAAACTTGGACTAAGGTCAAATCATCCTTACCCTAATGGCTTGAGGTTGTTCCTCTTTGTTTTTCTTGAGCTCTCTAGAGAGAGTCTGACCATAGTCTCTACCTCTAACAACTACTTGTAGAATCAGTGTTGGCAGGGGACTTAGTAATCAATTAATCTAAACCTTTGAGTCACAAATTCTTTTACTGTTTTAATAACTGACACAGATGACCAGGATACAAATAAATACCCTATGTCTAAATATGTAAAAGTTAAAAACAAAGCTAAAAAATGGTAAAGAACAAATTCCAGATTCTGTCTTCAGATCTTAGTAGGCAAAATGTAATAGTTCAGAGTACAATTCTGGAACCAGAGTTAGTTCCAAGATAGTCTCTGAAGCTCTCCTTCCCTAGAGACTTCAAGGAATGTCTGCTTTTGGGTCTTACATGGGTCCTATTTAGGATCCCCAATGATTCATGAACTCCTTATTGCCAAATTCAGACTTAAACTGAAGAAAGTGGGGAAAACCACTAGACCATTCAGGTATGACCTAAATCAGATCCCTTATGATTATACAGTGGAAGTGAGAAATAGATTTAAGGGACCAGATCTGATAGATAGAGTGCCTGATGAACTATGGATGGAGGTTCATGACATTGTACAGGAGACAGGGAGCAAGACCATCCCCAAGAAAAGAAAACGCAAAAAAGCAAAATGGCTGTCTGAGGAGGCCTTACAAATAGCTGTGAAAAGAAGAGAAGCGAAAAGCAAAGGAGAAAAGGAAAGATATACCCATTTGAATGCAGAGTTCCAAAGAATAGCAAGGAGAGACAAGAAAGCCTTCCTCAATGATCAGTGCAAAGAACTACAAGAAAATAATAGAATGGGAAAGCCTAGAGATCTCTTCAAGAAAATTAGACATAGCAAGGGAACATTCATGCAAAGATGGGATCAATAAAGGACAGCAATGGTATGGGCTTAACAGAAGCAGAAGATATTAAGAAAAGGTGGCAAGAATACACAGAAGAACTATACAAAAAAAGATCTTCATGACCCAGATAATCACAATGATGTGATCACTCACCTGGAGCCAGACATCCTGGAATGTGAAGTCAAGTGGGCCTTAGGAAGCATGACTACAAACAAAGCTAGTGGAGGTGATGGAATTCCAGTTGAGCTATTTCAAATCCTGAAAGATGATGCTGTGAAAGTGCTGCACTCAATATGCCAGCAAATTTGGAAAACTCAGCAGTGGCCACAGGACTGGAAAAGGTCAGTCTTCATTCCAATCCCAAAGAAAGGCAATGCCAAAGAATGCTCAAACTACCGCACAATTGCACTCATCTCACACGCTAGTAAAGTCATGCTCAAAATTCTCCAAGCCAGGCTTCAGCAATATGCTAACCGTGAACTTCCAGATGTTCAAGCAGGTTTTAGAAAAGGCAGAGGAACCAGAGATCAAATTGAGGAGAAGGGGACAACAGAGGATGAGATGGCTGGATGGAATCACCAACTCGATGGACATGAGGTTGAGTGAACTCCAGGAGTTGGTGATGAACAGGGAGGCCTGGTGTGCTGCGATTCATGGGGTCACAAAGAGTTGGACACGACTGAGCAACTGAACTGAACTGAACTGAACAGGATCATCGAAAAAGCAAGAGAGTTCCAGAAAAACATCTATTTCTGCTTCACTGACTATGCCAAAGCCTTTGACTGTGTGGATCACAATAAATTGGAAAATTCTGAAAGAGATGGGAATACCAGACCACCTGACTTGCCTCTTGAGAAATCTGTATGCAGGTCAGGAAGCAACAGTTAGAACTGGCATGGAACAACAGACTGGTTCCTAATAGGAAAAGGAGTACTTCAAGGCTGTATATTGTCACCCTGTTTTTTTAACTTATACGCAGAGTACATCATAAGAAACACTGGGCTGGATGAAGCACAAGCTGGAATCAAGATTGCCAGGAGAAATATCAATAACCTCAGATAAACAGATGACACCCCCCTTATGACAGAAAGTGCAGAAGAACTGAGGAGCCTCTTAATGAAAGTGAAAGAGGAGAGTGAAAAATTTGGCTTGAAGCTCAACATTCAGAAAACAAAGATCATGGTATCCAGTCCCATCACTTCATGGCAAATAGATGGGGAAACAGTGGAAACAGTGGCTAACTTTATTTTTGGGGCTCCAAAATCACTGCAGATGGAGACTGCAGCCATGAAATTAAAAGATGCTTACTCCTTGGAAGGAAAGCTATGACCAACCTAGACAGCATATTAAAAAGCAGAGACATTTTTGCCAACAAAGTTTCATCTAGCAAGGCTGTGGTTTTACCAGTAGTCATGTATGGATGTGAGAGTTGGACTGTGAAGAAAGCTGAGCGCCAAAGAATTGATGTTTTTGTACTGCGGTGTTGGAGAAGACTCTTGAGAGTCCCTTGGAGTGCAAGGAGATCCAACCAGTCCATCTTAAAGGAGATCAGTCCTGGTTGTTCATTGGAAGGACTGATGTTGAAGCTGAAGCTCCAATACTTTGGCCACCTGATGGGAAGAGCTGACTCATTAGAAAAGACCCTGATGCTGGAAGAGATTTAAGGCAGGAGGAGAAGGTGATGACAGAGGATGAGATGGTTGGGTAGTATCACTGACTCAGTGGATATGAGTTTGGGTAAACTCCGGGAGCTGATGATGGACAGGGAGGCCTGGTGTGCTGCAGTCCATGGGGTGGCAAAGAGTCAGAAATGACTGAGCAACTGAACTGAACTGAACTGAATGATTCTAAGCCTCTCATGGAACTCTAAGCTGAATCAGGTCTGTCTTCAGCAACTCTCCTAAGACAGGACCCAGAGAAACATATGTCCTACCACCTTGGTGAATTTCACATGCCTTTTCTTCTATAGGCCAGATTCAGCACTTCTAAGACCCACATGGGCCAATGAACCCTAGAAATGGACTCTTCTAAGCTTTCATTGGAGGGACTGATGCTAAAGCTGAAACTGCAATACTTTGGCCATCTCATGCGAAGAGTTGACTCACTGGAAAAGACTCTGATGCTGGGAAAGATTGGGGGTGGGAGGAGAAGGGGACGACAGAGAATGAGATGGCTGGATGGCATCACTGACTCAATGGACATGAGTTTGAGTGAACTCCGGGAGTTGGTGATGGACAGGGAGGCCTGGCGTGCTGTGATTCATGGGGTCGCAAAGAGTCGGACATGACTCAGCGACTGAACTGAACTGAACTGAAGCTTTCAGAGGGAGATGTGTAAAGACTCTGTATTAGAATTCTCCAAAGAAATAGAACATTTGGATACACACACACAAACACACACACACACACACGGCAGAGAAGGCAATGGCACCCCACTCCAGTACTCTTGCCTGGAAAATCCTGTGGACGGAGGAGCCTGGTAGGCTGCAGTCCATGGGATCACGAAGAGTCGGACACAACTGAGCAGCTTCACTTTCACTTTTCACTTTCATGTATTGGAGAAAGACGTGGCAACCCACTCCAGTATACTTGCCTGGAGAATCCCAGGGACGAGGGACCCTGATGGACTGCCGTCTATGGGATCACACAGAGTCGGACACGACTGAAGCGACTTAGCAGCAGCAGCAGCATATAATACATGGGCCACAACGCTGACCCTGTTTTGCCTCCCAGAACAGCAGTTTGTGGCTGCCCTGGGAGCACCCATCACAGAGCTCTCTCAGGACACATTCACTGTAAAGGGTCCTAGAACAAGAGATGTCACAGGTTCAGGGAGGGGGCCCGTGGGCAGGAGGTGGAATTGCATACCAGCGTGACTGATGGCTATATGACCAGCCAGGTAGGCAAAGTACCTTGAAGGAACAATCACTGGCTTCAGTGACTCCAACTCATGGCTGGCTGGTGGGACCTTGAGGAGGGATTTGGCATAAATACATATGATATGTTTTATCATAAAGTAATAAATATATGATTCATGTTAGGGAAATGGCTCATGAGATTGTAGAGACCAGAAAATTCAAAGTCTGCAGGGTAAGCATGCAGGTTGGAGACCCAGGGAATAATTGATGTTGCAGCTCAAGTCCAAAGGCAGTCTGCTGGCAGAAATCCTGCTTCTTCGGAGTAAGTCTGTCTTTTTTTTCTCTTAAGGCTTCCAGTTGATTTTTAGATGAGGCCCACTGACAATATGGAGGGTAAAGGGCTTTTCTCAAAATCTACTCATTTAAATGTTAATCTCTTTTCAAAATACATGTTCACATCAGCACCCATACTAGTGTTAAACAAATATCTGGATATTGTGGCCTAGCCAAGTTGACACAAAATAAGTTGTATTTGAACATATTCATCTTACTTCTTTATCTAAGAAAATATCAGTAACTTAATGGAGGCCCAGAAGGCTGCCTAATGGTCAAAACCTCTAGGTTTTATTTCCTTTCTATTGCTGGCAGGCAAAAATGTCAGTACTGAAAAGACATATAACTTCCAAGGGCTGACAGCTTTACTAGGCATGACCACATTTCCACAGGAAGAGTTTGAATTTCATTTGTCAGGAAATCCTATATTTGGCAAATTGGGATGATATGTTAAGCCTCATAAATAAAAGCAGGCCAGGTTACTTAAAACTATACTGATTATCTTTCCAGTCTACTTTCTGAAGCCAGAAACTTCGGTAATAAGTTAGGTATTAGTTTCTCACATGGTGCTTATCAATATTTCTTCTGTACTTTACACCAGAGGAGGAAAATATGTATCAGTTCAGTTCAGTTGCTCAGTTGTGTCCAACTCTTTGTGACCCCATGGACTGCAGTATGCCATGCTTCCCTGTCCATTACCAACTCCCAGAGCTTGCTCAAACTCATGTCCATCGAGGTGGTGATGCCATCTAATCATCTCATCCTCTGTCATCCCCTTCTCCTCCTGCCTTCAGTCTTTCCCAGCATCGGGGTCTTTTCCAATGAGTCAGTTCTTCGCATCAGGTGGCCAAAATATTGGAGTTTCAGCTTCAGCATCTGTCCTTCCAATGAATATTCAGGACTGATTTCTGTTAGGATTGACTGATCTCCTTGCAGTTCAAGAGACTCTCAAGAGTCTTCTCCAGTGTTGGAGAAGACCACTACGGTTCAAAAGGATCAGTTCTTTGGTGCTCAACTTTATTTATACAAATAGCTGAGAAAAGAAAAAAAATATATATATATACATACATATATTTATAAAATGGGAGAGATATTTTTCTCTATATATAAATAACCTGGGTTCACTAAGGATTCTAAGAATCTAAATAAAATTTACCGTACTTTGTAGACACTCAAATCAGAAGTCTCAGGGGCTGTGCCATGTTTTCAACTTAAACTAACCAAAGAAGGAAAGAGAAAGAGATTTATAAGATGCTAAGTAGGAATATTAAACAAAATTCAGTTCAGTTCACTCGCTCAGTCGTGTCCAACTCTCTGTGACCCCATGAATCGCAGCACTCCAGGCCTCCCTGTCCATCACCAACTCCCGGTATTTACCCAAACTCATGTCCATCGAGTTGGTGATGCCATCCAGCCATCTCATCCTCTGCCGTCCCATTTTCCTCCTGCCCCCAATCCCTCCCAGCATCAGGGTCTTTTCCAATGAGTCAACTCTTCACATGAGGTGGCCAAAGTATTGAAGTTTCAGCTTTAGCATCAGTCCTTCCAAAGAACACCTAGGACTGATCTCCTTTAGGATGGACTGGCTGGATATCCTTGCAGTCCAAGGGGCTCTCAAGAGTCTTCTCCAACATCACAGTTTAAAAGCATCAATTCTTCAGCGCTCAGCTTTCTTCACAGTCCAACTCTCACATCCATACATGACTACTGGAAAAACCATAGCCTTGACTAGACAGACACCAACTATATATGCCAAACACTGCCAGACACACTGTATATACATTATTTCTAGTTCTAAATACTAGACAGTAAGTGTCATTTCTCACAATTTAAAGGTAAGAATAAGATTCAGAAAGTTAGAACAAACTGCCTGAGGTACACTGAAAACACCTTGTTCTGCCAGGATTCAAGTAGCTGTTCTCTTTGTGGAAAAGTGAAGGGCAGGTGCAGACTTCTCGCAATTCCAGAAGCATCAGGAAACCCAGGAACTTTCAGTGGACGTACAAAGTAGCTTCAACTCTGAGGGCTGAAAATCCCTTTGAGCAGTTTCCAAGCCACCTCAAGTTTCTGGAATTTTCTCACTTCATCTTAAAGAATGAGAATTTGTACAATTTCAGTGAAAATCCTATGAAAATGACCAATGTCAAGACACAGAACATTTTCCTATGAGCTTAAGGAAAGACTGGCAAGTTGCAGAAGAGGAAACCTGAGACATAAAATTAATGACCTGAACTCTTTTCTCACACTTAACTCTCTTCCTTGATCCAAATCAGTGACAGGGACCAACACCAAAAATCACCAAAATTTTTCTTCATTTATTCTTTCCTTCATTAATTTATCTCACTCTACAAACCAGAAAAAGCACTACAAAAAGTAGATGAAAGACACAGTCCCTGTGTCTTGAGGAACTTGCTATCCAGCCCTGGAGAAAAACAAATATGACATAATTATAACATAGCTGGTTAAGTAAAATAACCGATTTGTGTAATGGATAGTATGAGAGCATAGGAAGGGCTTCAGAGCAGCAGGCAAATTATTTTCCAAGGAGGAACTCTGGAGATGATGGTTGTGTCAGAGGCTAAAGGAGAAGCAGTAGCTGCATTAATGGCACGTGGGCTCACCAAGTGTTGCTGGGGTGCTGAACCAGGGTCACTTCCAGAGTAGCTAGTAAGCCAGGTGGCCTCAGGGACCAGGAGGAAGACAGAAGTTGTGAAATATCATCCCTTCTGGGCAGAATTCTTGATTTAAAGACCTACAATTCCAACAGTTTCAATGGATGAGAGCCAAGATATGGAATAGGTGTTCTGTATTTTGCACCTCGTTTGCACCCCAGGCTGGGATGCTTGGTACGTTCTTATGCTTTTAGAGACTTCCAGATATTATTTCATTTGAATCAGCTCATCTCAGAAATTTCAAACACAGCAGCACCATATCACAATGTTTATAGAAATGATATCTATCATGGAATGAATTGTGGATTTGTGTGTCTGTAGATAAGAAGGAGTTTAAGACAGATAGTCACTGCTCTCAAGAATCCTCTATAAACTAGCAAATTACTATGATGTCTAGAACTGTGGAGTAGAGTCTGCATGAAAGCTCTCTCACCAGCCCTTAATTCCACACCGACCAAAGTCTACCAGGCTTTCAGAAACCTTGCAAAGGCCTGTCTATTTGTAGCTGCACAGACAGATACATTCACAGTAAACTTGTTGTTGTTCAGTTGCTCAGTTGTGTCCAACTCTGCGAATCCATGGACTGCAGCACGCCAGGCTTCTCTGTCCTCCACTATCTCCCGTGAGAGTTTGCTCACGTTCATGTCCATGTGTACAATCACATCAGAATATTTGGTCATTACATAATGGAAAATATGTGCAGGTTCCCTTACTATTAATAGGTACAAAGAAAATGTCTTCTAGATTTCTCTGTGACTAGTCTGATGTTCCTCACCAGCCCCCTTTCCTCGGACAGTAGTGTATGTGAGGTAAGATGGCAGAGTACAGTAGGAAAGGGGTGGAGATTTGGAGATTTAGGTCAACCCAGCGGTCTCGTCTGGGAACAAAGCTAAACGCAGACCTGTCTTTGTCTAATGTGTACCACTTTGACTTTCTTGTGTTCAGTTGTTAAGGCTTGAATTTCATCCTCCCTAAAAAAGATATTTGAAGTCCTAATCCTCGGGACCTCAGAATGTGACCTTGCTGGAAATAGGGTTGTTTTCAGATGTGATTACTTAAGCTAAGATGCAGTCACACAGGAGTAGTGTGCTTTGGTGCTCAGTTGTGTCCGACTCTCTGCAACCCTATGGACTGTAGTCTGCCAGGCTCCTCTGTCCATGGGATTTTCATGGCAAGAATATTGGAATGGGTTGCCGTTTCCTCCTCCAGGGGATCTTCCAGACCCAGAGATCAAACTGGTGTCTCTTAAATCTCCTGCATTGCAGATGGATTCTTTACCTCTGAGTCACAGGGGAAGAAGTAATAGGGTGGACCCTTAATCCAACATGACTGGTGTTCTTCTAAGAAGAGACACAGAGACATAGGCACATGAGGGGAGAAAGCCATATGATGACAGAGGCGGAGACTGAAATGCTGCAGCTGGAAACCAGTGAATGCCAAGAGATGTTGGCAATAGCTGCTGCTGCTGCTGCTAAGTCACCTCAGTCGTGTCCGACTCTGTGTGACCCCAGAGACGGCAGCCCACCAGGCTCCCCCGTCCCTGAGATTCTCCAAGCAAGAACACTGGAGTGGGTTGCCATTTCCTTCTCCAATGCACGAGAGCAAAAAGTGAAAGTGAAGTCGCTCAGTCATCCGACTCTTAGCGACCCCATGGACTGCAGCCTACCAGGCTCCTCTGTCCATGGGATTTCCCAGGCAATAGCTAGAACATAGCAAAAAGCAAGGAATTTTCTCACGTGCAGGTTTCAGAGGGAGCATGGCTCTGCCAATGCCTTAATTCTGGACGTCTAGCTTCCAGAACTGTGAGACAATAAATACCTATTGTCTGAAGCCTCCCAGTTTGTAGTGCTTTGTTTTAGCAGCCCCAGGAAACTAATATACCAGTCCAGGACAGAGCTGAGATTTCCTAGGTCCTATGAGGGAGCCTCCTGCCAGCATCCCAAACAGGAAGCAGGACAGTCTCTGTGGTTTCTCCTTACTCTGAAATTGCCCCTTCCCTCCCCCATCTCCAACACTTTGCAGCCCCTTAAGGTCAAGGCTGACTACCTGCTTTCTAGGGGTTTGTCTCTCCTTCCGACCATCAGCAGGATTCAAGGGGTCAAGCTTTCCTAACTTCCTTTTCCTACTTGATCAGATATCCCTTTCCTCAAACTCTGTGATCAAATCTACCAAGGCTTTTGTCTTGCTATATTGAAGAAAAGAAAGAAAGAAATTTGAAACATACTTTTCTCTCCATAAAAAAAGGCTAGCTTTTGAGTCTCTCACCTTGCTCAGACTTAAATATCCCATTTGAGATGCCAGAAGCTGGTTATTAACCATCTCTTTGTCTTTCTAAGTCTCACATCCATTAAGAGTCATCATATGTAGCTGTGATGCATAAAGTTTGGACTCAAATGGTATTTGTGAACTGAGCAGTCAGTCACACAATCATTGCTGAGTTACTTACCTATTTTGCAGACAAATTGTAACGATGATCTCTCCTCTCCTTGAAAAGTGAAGGAAAAAGAACTCTTTAGCTGTACTCTCTCATGCTCCAACGCCTTTACTGGTCTGTGCATTTCCTTCTGCCAGTCTGGACCAGGAACAGGCTGACAGACACACTGTAAGCCTTGGGGTCTTGGAGAATCAGATTGGTCAGTACTTCTGGGGCTAAAATTTCAGCTTCTCTATACACCACTGCCAAATCGAACCCTGGAGACAGAATTGTGGGTGAAGTAGAAAAAGATAGCTTTATTACTTTGCCAGGAAAAGGGGGATACAGTGGGATCGTGACTTCAAAAACTGTCCCGACTTGGAGAAGATAGAAGTTTTACAGTAATGGTTCAAAGGAGATGTGATCAGCTTGTGGACATTCTCCTGATGGGTTGGTGGTGAGGTATGTAGGAGTCAGCATCATCAATCTTCAGGTCCAACTGGTCTGGGGTCTACATCCTTGTGGGCAGCATACCATTGTTAATTGTTAACTTGTCCCACCTGGAGGGGTTTTCAGTATCTCCAAAATAGCTCAAAGATTCTGTTGCCTGTATTCCTTGATGAGGAGCCAGGACATTGCCCCAAGGCTACTCTTGACTTTCTCCCTGGTCTCACATCCCCTCCCTTCTCTAATTAGCAACAGCTTGAATCTGCCCTTGGAACTCAGGGAAGGTCATGGAGGCTGAATGAAGACGATATCCTGTAATCAAAGGAATGGGGGACACAGAAAGGCTTTGTACTCAGGAGCCCCACAGGGTCCTGTGTGGTATCACATCTCATAAATAGATCTCTTAACATTTGACGCTTCAACATGCAACCTTACTGTGTGTTAATGGTCATAATGGTTTTGGTAAAAACACTAGTAGAACACTAGCCATGTTTTTCCCGGGAACTCTGGAGTAGAAGTTACTTGTGGCCTACAACACTTATTGTCTTTTCTTCCTTTCCAACAGATTGTGATATTGTTTAGATATCCAACATTTTCTGACACAGCCCCTGTCCCTAAGTGGGCTAACGGGTCAAATGTTATTACATACCTTTTTTGAGATTGGTTCTAAGATGAGCTTGTGACCCACATCAGACTGATGGGACTCACAGAGTTTCTGCCAGAGACTTCCAGGGGAAAAGCTTCTTTGTCCTTAGAGGATGCTTCATGAAGCAGATCTGTTTTAATATGGAAAGTAGAAGAAAAGAGCATGTAGCCCTGACGGCAGCAGCAGCTGTCCTGCAGCTATGGGGACAACAGTCTGTACAATGAAGCCTATGTTCAATGGAGCTCAGAGATGAAACCCATCTGAGTCCAAGAACTGAAGCCCAGTGAATCCATGATGCCTAGTTATCTGAGCCAATGACTTTCTATTTGGTTTAAATTAATTTGACAGCTGTATTTCAAAGTATCCTAACAGATTCAAACTTTAGTTGGACATACATTTTAGAGTATGTACAATATGAAGGGAAAGCCACAGATCACTGTGGCTTTTTCACTCACTGATGCATAAATTTATTCCACCTGGATGTTCTTGGAACCATGGAAGATTTGTTCCCTATATTTCTATTTCTAGATGCTTCACCTTTCCATAGCATATATTGTTCAATTCATCTGCTCACATTAAGAACTTAATATTTAATGTATAAATTCAAAACATGGCTATTCCATGGTGTACTCCCAGGAAGAAGGCTTTTTAGCTTCAACATTATCAACAATGTATAGGTGGGAGAACAGAAATACTGAAAAGAAAAGATCTGCTTAAACCCATAAATTTCCATAATCTAGGCAATTGTCACAAACACAAATCAGTAAAGAACCATTTCAAGAACACATAAAAGGCTGAGTTTTTCCCTGATACACTGGACCCAGAGTCCTAAGTATGTCAATGTATTTCTAGTTAAATAATATATGAAGATTCTTATACCGTCAAAAGGAAAGATTTGCAGGGAGACATTAAGATGTTAATTTCAAGAGATTCTCACCTTTTAGAACTTTTTTATTTGAGGGGGTGGTTGGGGCACAACACATCACGGGATGCAGGATCTTAATTCCCTGACCAGGGATCGAACTCACATGCCCTACACTGGAAGCATGGAGTCTTAACCACTGAACCAGCAGGTAAGTCCTAGACCACTTAATGAAATCAAGTTTAGTGGGAAGTACTTGGAGTAGAGTTAGATAAATAAACATTTTTCCATGAGAAGGATACACAAACCACACTTCCTTGTAAATAACCCCTGAAATGAAGATTTTATTCACTCAAATAGTCTCAATTTTTAACTCATTTAAATCATTAGCCTATAAGACAGCTGGAAGAGGAAAGGAAGGTTGAAATAAAATCAGTTAGCTTCTCTTAGGTAATGTTAAGTTTAATTTGGAAGAGTTTTCTGGAGTGAAATCCAGGTTATCTTTAAGTTTATCTTTTCTATCTCTCCTTAGTACATTTACTGCTGCTGCTGCTACTGCTAAGTCACTTCAGTCGTATCCGACTCTGTGTGACCCCATAGACGGAAGCCCACCAGGCTTCCCCGTCCCTGGGATTCTCCAGGCAAGAACACTGGAGTGGGTTGCCATGTCCTTCTCCAATGTGTGAAAGTGAAAAGTGAAAGTGAAGTCGCTCAGTCATGTCCGACCGTTAGCGACCCCATGGACTGCAGCCTACCAGGCTCCTCCATCCATGGGATTTTCTAGGCAATAGTACTGGAGTGGCTTGCCATTGCCTTCTACATTTACTACTACTACTAAACTAAAACCACATAAAGCTTAATATTTGATTGTCTTTTAAATAAAACCTCAAAATTAAGCCAGATAGGCAAAACTCTTTCAGCTTGATATTTGCTAGAATTGTTCAATTGTTATCCAGTTATTCAAAGGGATACACCTGGCACTTTGGGAATAGGTTTACCCACATACTCTTTATTCGTGGCCAGAAGTATAGTTTTCTGTGGCATTTAAATAATTTTAAATACTTGTGCCATTTTTCCTTCCTTTGCCTAAGCAATGAGGAATCTTGGCAGCTAAAACAAGAACTAAATGCTACATTTTCTCTCAGGCAGGTAGTCAGGATACACAAAGTGTGATAACAGTAGAACAAACGGGAACTCCTTAAAACTTAGTGGTAAAGCTGTTATTTTTGCTCTATTGCCAAGGAAGGAATGCAGGCACTCTGCCAGCCCTCTCTTCTGGCCATTCAACCCAGGGAGGTGTCATCATGTGATGGGGAGGTGAGAGTAGGAGCAGGGAGTGAGGCTCAGAGGAACCAGAGCCCTTACCCTCTGAGAGACACAGCCTATCTCTGGGAGCAAGGCAGGCTACAGGTCTGCAATTTCCAGCTGTAGGACTGATCCTAACCAGAACTTGCTGAGTGGTTTGGAATAACCTTTGTAACTATCACAAGTCCACTCACCCAGAATGACAAGTTGTTCATTATGGCCCTTTGCAGTTTCTGTTTAAAATTGGGAGGTTTGGGAAAAGTTATGCTAACATAAATGTCAAAGCACTCACATCCTGGATAAATATTGATAACTACTTATTTCTCTGAGCTAAGTGCATGTAAAGCCACATGATCACCTTTCTATTATCAAGAGAGGTGGGGTTAAAAACTGATTTGAAGATTTCCGAAGACTAGAACTAGAAAGTTTACGGTGGAAAAATGATTTAATTTAACTAATTTGAAGCTTGGGTTTGTACAGTGTACTTCTTTTGCTTTCTTTCACTGGATTTATTTGTCTTGAAAGCAGATATTGAGGACCTCTGTATGATGGACTGAGATGGGCTCTGTGTGAGCAAGTCTGAATGAGTTATTGTTATCCTCCATACTCTTAAAAGGAGTAGTGTATAACACATGCTAAGCACTTAGTATTTTTTGAATGCTAAATGAATAATCCTTAGCAAAAGAAAAATCTACAATATCTTCAGCTGAGACATTTAAATTATATTTTGTAGAGTATCTATTCACAGAAGAAGAATACACAGAAGAACTATACAAAAAAGATCTTCATGACCCAGATAACCATGATGGTGTGATTACTCAACTAGAGTCAGAAATTCTTGAATGCAAAGTCAAGTGGGTCTTAGGAAGCATGACTACAAACAAAGCTAGTGGAGGTGATGGAATTCCGGTTGAGCTATTTCAAAGCCTAAAAGATGATGCTGTCAAAGTGCTGCACTCAACATGCCAGCAAATTTGGAAAACTCAGCAGTGGCCACAGGACTGGAAAAGGTCTGTTTTCAGTTCAATGCCAAAGAATGTTCAAACTACCGCACAATTGCACTCATCTCACACGTTAGCAAAGTAATGCTCAGAATTCTTCAAGCCAGGCTTCAATAGTACGTGAACTGTGAATTTCCAGATGTTCAAGCTGGGTTTAGAAAAGCCAGAGGAACCAGAGATCAAATTGCCAACAACCATTGGATCACTGAAAAAGCAAAAGAGGTCCAGAAAAACATCTCCTTCTGCTTCATTGACTATGCCAAAGCCTTTGACTGTGTGGATCACAACAAACTGTGGAAAATTCTTAAAGAGATGGTAATATCATGGGAAATAGATGGCGAAACAGTGGACACAGTGTCAGACTTTATTTTCTGAGGGGCTCCAAAATCACTGCGAATGCTGATTGTAGCCATGAAATTAAAAGGCACTTACTCCTTGGAAGGAAAGTTATGACCAACCTAGATAGCACATTAAAAAGCAGAGACATTACTTTGCCAACAAAGGTCCGTATAGTCAAGGCTATGGTTTTTCCAGTGGTCATGGATGGATGTGAGAGTTGGACTGTGAAGAAAGCTGAGCGCCAAAGAATTGATGCTTTTGAACTGTGGTGCTGGAGAAGACTCTTGAGAGTCCCTTGGACTGCAAGGAGATTCAACCAGTCCATTCTAAAGGAGATCAGTCCTGGGTGTTCTTTGGAAGGACTGATGCTAAAGCTGAAACTTCAATACTTTGGCCACCTCATGAGAAGAGTTGACTCACTGGAAAAGACTTTGATGCTGGGAGGGATTGGCAACGGGAGGAGAAGGGGACGACAGAGAATGGATGGCATCACCGACTCGATGGACATGAGTCTGAGTGAACTCCAGGAGTTGGTGATGGATAGGGAGGCCTGGCGTGCTGCAGTCCATGGGGTAGCAAAGAGTTGGACACAATTGAGCAACTGAACTGACCTGACAGTATCTTCTTATTAAAGTTAACATTAAAATTCATTCCACATGTACCTGTTTGATGGTAAGGTGAAGACATTTGACTGTTAAAATTTGATCAAGAAGGCACTAAATCTGTAATCCAGGTACAAACAAAGAGCAATATATTTTATGACTTCAAAATATGTCAGAAACTATTTCCTTGAGCGTTATTCTATTAAATGAGAATAAGCTACTTTGTTTGGAATGAATTGAAGGTTAACCTAAGTATCCTGTTAGAGTCCTAGTGAGATGCTGTGTAAGAAAATGCTTGGTAAGGTGCCATGAAGCTTTTCATAAGCACAGGTCACCAGAACAGAAGTTGAAGTCAGACAGGCTGGAAACCATCAGATAGTCCCAGTCCTCTGCTGGCTGGCTGTACACGCTGGGGCAAGTTATTTTACCCCTGGAACCTTAGCTTTCTCATATATAAAACGTAAAAGAATACTATTTACTTTATGCATTTTTAGTGACAATGAAATGAGCTAATGCACAGAAGCATTTCAGCCTAGTGGAAGTTCATAGCAAGAATTTAATCAACATTAGCAAGCATCATCTTTTCCTTTATCATCTTCATCAACACAAGAAAAGGTAATTTCTCCTTTACTTCTCATCTTACAAAATGTCAAGGTTGCCAAGAGAAAAAAAGGAAAGGTAAAACAAAAGCAAGAAGAAATGCTGCTAAATCACATTCTTACAAACTCTCACCTAGAACAAGACCTACAAGACCTTCTAGTACTAACACCCAAAAAAAGATGTCCTTTTCATTATAGGGAACTGGCATTTAAATCAAAAGTAGAAAGTCAAGAAATACCTGGAGTAACACGCAACTTTGGCCGTGGAGTATAGCATGAAGCAGGACAAAGGCTAATGGAGTTTTTCCAAGAGAACGCACTGGCCATAGCAAACACCCTCTTCCAACAACACAAGAGAAGACTCTACACATGGACATCACCAGATGGTCAATACTGACATCCGATTGATTATATTCTTTGCAGCCAAAGATGGAGAAGCTCTATACAGTCAGCAAATACAAGACTAGGATATGACTGCGGCTCAGATGATGAACTCTTTATTGCAAAATTCAGACTTAAATTGAAGGAAGTAGGGAAAACCACTAGACCATTCAGGTATGACCTAAATCAAACCCCTTATGATTATACAATGGAAGTGACAAACATATTCAAGGATTTACCATAGTTCTTTGTATATTTTAAGGGTTTAAAAACTATTTCTGAATGGATGAATCAATAAATGAATGCATACACATCAGATAATCAAGTGCAAAGCATGATTTGTAGAATTGCTGGAGCCAGTATGAGGGGACCAAAATACAACACTCTTCCCAATCAAGTTTGAAAATAATGAAAAGGGAGACATGGCAGAAGGAGACTGAAATGTCATCCTCGTTATTGATAAAGATAATAAAGAAGGGCATGGCTTAGGTGCATGATGACAATGGACTTCCTAAAAATGTACTCCAGAATCAGACGGACTCACCCACCAGCTACTGCATAGCTCAGACCACAGGACTTGCCTCTGCACAGCTTAGAGGGAGAAGGAGTAGACCAGAGTGTGTACTTCCTGTAATTGGCTGGCTTCCAACTAAACAGCAGTACTTTATTTCCCAAAAGCACCACTACAAGGGTTGTCTCTTCTCTGGGACAGAGCGAGTCAAGTAGGGGAGACAGGCCAAGAGGGTTACAGCAACTGATGTCAGTTCAAATCATGAACAGGAGCCAAGAGAAATGGCTGTTCTGTCATCCCCATTATCTTCGTGTGCACTGATTGATTTAAATGCCAGTGATATTTCCCACAAGTGACAGGAAAAGGGGACCACAAAGATATCCCCAGACTGTGTATCAGTGGATTATTTTTTGACTTCCCCTCTCTAGTTCCCCCTTTTCAGTTGACCTGTGAACAGACCGAATGACATACTTAGATAAACCTATCAAGATTTCAAAATTATTTTGGTTTCTGAAAGAGTATACTTTATCTTTTACTCAGTTAATTCAGTGAAACTTTGCAAATATTTATTGAGACTCTGCCAAGTGCCCAAAACAGTAGAATATACAGATGAATATATCAGAGTGATCTGGAATTTAAAATCCAGCTAGCACCACTGTATTTTTTTCTCTTAGAGAAAAGGAAACTCAGTCACTTATGAGATCTAAATGTACACAGAAAAATATTTCCTTTTTTTTTTTTTTTTCTAATTTCCAAATGTTCTTCTGAGTAGTTAAGTGACTATTTACCCAGAACTTAAAACATTTCTTTTATCATTAGCATTAGAGCCAAGATATTAACAATAAAGGTCATGGAAACATATAAAGGTCTGGAGAGTCATCTGTCTTCCCTCATCTCATCCACACTGCCCCCTCGCATAGAGGCCTGCAACTGGAAAAGAGAGGAATTGGGCGAAAAGGTTTGGATGGATTGTTCATATCCATCTTCACAACTGAAAAACAACTCAGACTAAAGAATAAAAGACTTTGCCTCTTGGCATAAAAGCATCAGCCTTACCCCTCCTATCTTATCTTCCTGGATATTCCACTGCTTTTTTGTTTAAAAAAATGTTGATATCCTATGTTTCTAAGAATTGTATTTGTTTTTTTATTTAACTCGATACTAGAAGATTATCCATAATATTTTACAAGCTCTTGAACTCACAATAGTTTTTTTTTTTAATTCTGTTTTGTTTTTATCTCATTTGTTTTATATCTTCTTATCACTAATTGGCAGACTAGTCAGAAGAAAAAGGGATTGGATATGATTCTAATTCCTAAGAGATATAGATTCAGAGTCTACTCTCAACTTCAACTGTTTAGCCAAACCATATGAAGAAATTTGGAATTTGGAACCAGCATCCATGGCCTCAGAATTGTTCCTTATTGCCAGAAAAGCAGCAGCTTCTCTTTCTTCCACTTCCGTATCTCTATTAGACTAATAGCAGGAATACAAAGTAACTCGTAAAAGAAATTGCCATGCTCACTTTGGAATAGCTTGGCAATACACTGCATGAAGACAAGCAGGGAAATTTTAAAACTTTGGGGCATGTATAAATATTTTGTTTCTAAACATGAATAAGGAAAATAGCAAATAGAAGCAATACATCCCAGAGTATACCATTGTCTGTGTGAAGTGCTCTGGGATCTTAGGTAACAATTATGCTTTTATGACTTTTTTCTTAGATTTGTAAAAGAAAAAATGAATAGAAAGGCATCATGACATGTTTTTTTTTTAATCTGTATATTCAGAATCTACAGAAGATAAAATAATTAAAAGGAAACAATCTACAGTAGATTCACAAATCTTGTAGGGACTTCAAATTACTTTGCATATGCATTTTAAAAAATTTAAAATGCATTATTTAACAATTACCCTACTGAGAAACGCTGGGCTAAATGAAGCACAAGCTGGAATCAAAATTGCCAGGAGAAATATCAATAACCTCAGATATGCAGATGACACCACCTTTATGGCAGAAAGTGAAGAAGAGCTAAAGAATCTCTTGATGAAAGTGAAAGAGGAGAGTGAAAAAGTTGGCTTAAAGCTCAACATTCAGAAAACTAAGATCATGGCATCTGGTCCCATCACTTAATGGCAAATAGATGGGGAAACAGTGGAAACAGTGTCAGACTTTATTTTTGGGGGCTCCAAAATCACTGCAGATGCTGATTGCAGCCATGAAATGAAAAGACGCTTACTCCTTGGAAGGAAAGTTATGACCAATCTAAATAGCATATTAAAAAGCAGAGACATTACTTTGCCAGCAAAGGTCCATCTAGTCAAGGCTATGGTTTTTCCAGTAGTCATGTGTGGATGTGAGAGTTGAACTATAAAGAAAGCTGAGTGCCAAAGAATTGATGCTTTTGAACTGTGGTGTTGGAGAAGACTCTTGAGAGTCCCTTGGACTGCAAGGAGATCCAACCAGTCCATTCTAAAGGAAATCAGTCCTGGGTGTTCATTGAAGGGACTGATGTTGAAGCTGCAGAATTATTCTCTCCAATCCTGGGAGAGGCAGAAACAGAGACCTGTGGTGTTGTTTTCCATGATGCTGACTTAGGAGTCTAGCCTTTGACTCTAAGTCTTAGCTGTGAGCTCTGCCCAGATGGACTATATTTCTTACCTGAGCCCTACCAGAGCCAGGGCCTAGAAGTCTTGCCAATACACTCATTTGACCACTGCTACCAATAGCTACCACAACTCCCACCACCATTTAGCTCTTTATACCAAATACACATTAATCTATATGGAATCATCATCTTTTCCCCAAATCTTAAACTGTTTCTGCTAATGGTACTCTTTGCTTGCATTGGCATGAAATTTGCAAACTTAAAATGTCTTCATGCTTTTATTAAAGAAAAAAAGAACACCAAAACATAAAATTATGCAAATTATTCAAATATTTTAAGATCACTATCCACCCATCACCCCTCCATTCCCAGTCCCCAGAGGAAAACAGCATGGATTTTAGTCTTTCTTTTCATGTTTTTGTAATTTTCACATTTATTACTTATGACATGCATTTTATTAATAAAATGTAATAAATGATCAGCAACTCTGGAAAATTTTAAATAAATTCTTTCTAGATAGCCTTTAATTCAGTCTTTTTTTCCTGACACTTAGGCTTTTCTTGTACTTTTACAAAAGATGACATTATGCACACTGGTTTATAATTTTCTCTTTTCACTTAAAACATTCAGTTCAGTTCAGTTCAGTCGCTCAGTTGTGTCTGACTCTTTGCGACCCCATGGACGGCAGCACGCCAGGCCTCACTGTCCATCACCAATTCCCAGAGTTTACTCAAACTCATGTCCATTGAGTTGGTGATGCCATCCAACCATCTCATCCTCTGTCATCCCCTTCTCCTCCCACCTTCAAACTTTCCCAGCATCAGGGTCTTTTCAAATGAGTCAGCACTTTGCATCAGGTGGCCAAAGGATTGGAGCTTCAGCTTCAACATCAGTCCTTCCAATGAATACTCAGGACTGATTTCCTTTAGGATGGACTGGTTGGATATCCTTGCAATTCTTTGGTGCTCAGCTTTCTTTATGGTCCAACTCTCACATCCATACATGACTACTGGAAAAACCATAGCTTTGACTTTGACGGGCTTTGTCAGCAAAGTAATGTCTCTGCTTTTTGATATGCTGTCTAGGTTGGTCATAGCTTTTCTTCCAAGGAGCAAGCATCTTTTAATTTCACAGCTGCAGTCAATTTCCTTAGGTTTACTCATTCTCATATGATTCCATTGCATAGACATACCATAGTTTATTTAACCATTATCTGACTGATGGTGATTTCAGTTTTTCACTGTTGTCCTACCACAAACAAGTCTGCAGTAAATATCTTGGCACATATAACTTTAAGTACTTTTGCTATCTCTTCTTTATAAGACAGATTTTGGGGGGTGACATTGGTGGATCATAGAATGCCCTATGTGAACAATTTTTAATAGATGCTGTCACATTATTGCAGTTAATTTTGGACTTCTCTAGTCCTTTATACATCTTTGTAGATGCCAACTCAAAGGCTATGGAAACTTCTTTTGTAATGTCATCCTGCCATTCAATCCAGACCTGATGTCACCCTGATCTCATTTTTTAGATAATATTTAGACCCTAACATCACCAACTCGATGGATGTGAGTTTGAGTGAACTCTGGGAGTTGGTGATGGACAGGGAGGCCTGGCATGCTGTGATTCATGGGGTTGCAAAGAGTTGGACACGACTGAGCGACTGAACTGAAACTGAACTGAACATGCTTAGACATTGACTTTAACTTTCTAACTGGTTTTTCTCTATCCAGTCTCTTATTCTACACATTAGAGCTTTATTAATCCAGTCATGACATTAAAATATGCTTACTCCTTGGAAGGAAAGTGATGACCAATCTAGACAGCATATTTAAAAAGCGGAGACATGACTTTGCCAACCAAGGTCTGTCTAGTCAAGGCTATGGTTTTTCCCGTGGTCATGTATGGATGTGAGAGTTGGACTGTGAAGAAAGCTGAGTGCCAAAGAATTGATGCTTTTGAACTGTGGTGCTGGAGAAGACTCTTGAGAGTCCCTTGGACTGCAAGCAGATCCAACCAGTCCATCCTAAAGGAGATCAGTCCTGGGTGTTCATTGGAAGGACTGATGTTGAAGATGAAACTCCAATATTTTGGCCACCTCATGCAAAGAGTTGACTCACTGGAAAAGACTCTGATGATGGGAGGGATTGAGGGCAGGAGGAGACGGGGACAACAGAGGATGAGATGGTTAGATGGCATCACTGACTCAATGGACATGAGTTTGGGTAAACTACAGGAGTTGGTGATGGACAGGGAGGCCTGGCGTGCTGCGATTCATGGAGCCGCATAGTTGGACACGACTGAGCGCCTGAACTGAACTGAATCTTCAAAAATTGTCTTATGCATATCACATCTCTATAATCTTCCATGAATCCACATTGTCTAAAAATTGGACCTTAACCATACATTCAGGATCCTTCATAATCAGGTTTCAGTTTTTCTCTTTTTATCCTTATGTCTCCTATTTAAAAATTTGAGAGTGAGGTAGGGATTGAGGAAGAGATCTACCATGAACCACACACTCTTAGGTGCTTCACATGCCTTAAGTATTTTAAAACTCACATCAGTTTCAGAAGGGAAAGTGACAGATTAGGGAGGCAGTTTACTCTCTACTCCAAAGCTGTGTCATCTGGAGTGGTGATTTGAAATTTAGTACATCTGACAGCAAAATGCGTGTTCTTACTATCACACTATATTTCAATTCAACTCAGTAAATATTTATTTGATGTACTCTCCATGTAAAACACTTTATTATGTGCTAGAATGGATTTAACATTTAAAAAGATTGGAACATAATTGACATTTAATCATGATGCCTGCCTCCCCGGCAACAACTCCTTCCAGGATTTGAGCTTCATGCCAGGGAACTGGTGTCAGGCAATGGCTGATTGACACAAAGATAGGTATCTGTTCTGGTGATCTACTGCTACCTAACAAGCCACCTCAAAATTCAGTGGCTTACAACAATGACAGTATTTGTGTTGTTCACAAAACTGCAATTCAGGTAAGGCTAAGAGGGGACAGCTTGTCTCTGCTACACTCATCAAAAGCTAGAGTGGACTGAAGGCCAGGAATAGGAATCATCTGAAGGTTTGCTTACCCCCTAGTCTGGAGGCTGGTGATAGCTGTCAGCTGGGTCCTTGGTCAGAACTGTCACCTGAAATACGTTCTGTGTAGTCCTTCTGGCTTGGGGCCTGGGTTCCTAGCATCAGTTCAGTTCAGTTCAGTTCAGTCGCTCAGTCGTGTCCGACTCTTTGCGACCCCATGAATCACAGCACGCCAGGCCTCCCTGTCCATCACCAACTCCCGGAGTTCACTCAAACTCATGTCCATCGAGTCGGTGATGCCATCCAGCCATCTCATTCTCTGTCGTCCCCTTCTCCTCCTGCCCCTAATCTCTCCCAGCATCAGACTCTTTTCCAGTAAGTCAACTCGTTGCATGAGGTGGCCAAAGTATTGGAGTTTCAGCTTTAGCATCAGTCCTTCCAATGAACACCCAGGACTGATCTCCTTTAGGATGGACTGGTTGGATCTCCTTGCAGTCCAAGGGACTCTCAAGAGTCTTCTCCAGCACCACAGTTCAAAAGCATCACTTCTTTGGCAATCAGCTTTCTTCACAGTCCAACTCTCACATCCATACATGATCACTGGAAAAACCATAGCCTTGACTAGACAGACCTTGGTTGGCAAAGTAATGTCTCTGCTTTTTAATATACTATCTAGGTTGGTCATAAGTTTCCTTCCAAGGAGTAAGCGTCTTTTAATTTCATGGCTGCAATCAGCATCCACAGTGATTTTGGAGCCCAAAAAAATAAAGTCTGACACTGTTTCCACTGTTTCCCCATCTATTTCCCATGAAGTGATGGGACCAGATGCCATGATCTTCGTTTTCTGAATGTTGAGCTTCAAACCAAACTTCTCACTCTCCTCTTTCACTTTCATCAAGAGGCTTTTGAGTTCCTCTTCACTTTCTGCCATAAGTGTGGTGTCATCTGCATATCTGAGGTTATTGATATTTATCCCGGCAATCTTGATTCCAGCTTGTGCTTCTTCCAGTCCAGCATTCCTCATGATGTACTCTGCACAGAAGTTAAATAAGCAGGGTGACAATATACAACCTTGACGTACTCCTTTTCCTATTTGGAACCAGTCTGTTGTTCCACGTCCAGTTCTAACTGCTGCTTCCTGACCTGCATACAGGTTTCTCAAGAGGCAGGTCAGGTGGTCTGGTATTCCGGTATTCTCTTTCAGAATTTTCCACAGTTCATTGTGATCCACACAGTCAAAGGCTTTGGCATAGTCAATGAAGCAGAAATAGATGTTTTTCTGGAGCTCTCTTGCTTTCTCCATGATGTTGGCAATTTGATCTCTGGTGCCTTTTCTAAAACCTGCTTGAACATCTGGAATTTCATGGTTCACATATTGCTGAAGCCTGGCTTGGAGAATTTTGAGCATGACTTTACTAGCGTGTGAGATGAGTGCAATTGTGTGGTAGTTTGAGCATTCTTTGGCATTGCCTTTCTTTGGGATTGGAATGCAGACTGACCTTTTCCAGTCCTGTGGCCACTGCTGAGTTTTCCAAATTTGCTGGCATATTGAGTGCAGCACTTTCACAGCATCATCTTCCAGGATTTGAAATACCTCAGTTGGAATTCCAACACCTCCACTAGCTTTGTTCGTAGTGATGCTTCCTAAGACCCACTTGACTTCTCATTCTAAGTTGTCTGGCTCTAGGTCAGTGATCACGTTTTGTACAGTTCTTCTGTGTATTCTTGCCACCTCTTCTTAATATCTTCTGCTTCTGTTAGGTCCATACCATTTCTGCCCTTTATCGAGCCCATCTTTGCATGAAATGTTCCCTTGGAATCTCTAATTTTCTTGAAGAGATCTCTTGTTTTTCCTATTCTGTTGTTTTCCTGTATTTCTTTGCATTGATCACTGAGGAATGCTTCCTTATCTCTCCTTGCTATTCTTTTTAACTCTGCATTCAGATGCTTATATCTTTCCTTTCCTCCTTTGCTTTTCGCTTCTCTTTTTTTCACAGCTATTTGTAAGGCCTCCTCAGACAGCCATTTTGCTTTTTTGCATTTCTTTTCCATGGGTTCCTAGCATAGACATCCCCAAACAGCCAGGTTGATACTGTTTTGCCTGTTAGAACCCAGCCTTGAAAAGTATCACTTAGTATCACTTCCACTGAAGCTATAGACCCACACAGATCCAAAGGGAGGAAATGTAGACCCCACCTCATGATAAGGACCACTGACATCACTTTGCAAGAAGAGCATGTGGGATGGTGCTGCCCTCCTTACAATACAGCCTGCCACAGTACCTATGGATGTGCCAACGACCTGTCATAGGAAGACAATCCAGGATAATCATATTCCCTTTCAACTGAATATAATTTATGAATAATTTAGAGAATAAAAGATTAGCCACTGGAGATTACAGGACATATCAGAGAAAGAGAAACAACATGATGGAACATACATTCACTAAAGTTATGGAGTGCTAGACACTAGGAGTAAGAACCAGAGTCCCGTTCACTTTTACGTGTATCCTCAATAGAGCACAGTACAGACGCATAGTAGGTGTTCATATGAGTCACATGAAGACATGCGTGAATGCCTAGGAAGAGAAGACATGCAAGGAGGGATGAGTTTGGAGGGGAAAGATGAGATTCTGTTAGAAATAAGTTGAGTTTAAGATTCCAACCATAGCTCCTCACTGAAATGTCTAACAAGCAGTTGGGGAAGTGGGTCTGTGGCTCAGAAGAGAGAGCAATTTAGGGAGAGAGCTTAGACCAAGATCAAGCTTTGATTGAATGAGACTGTTAAAGAGGAGCATGTAGAGGAAGACCAATGAGTAAAGCTCAAGCAAAATACTGAGTGGTTAATGCAATAGGCTTTAAATCTGAGTCAGATTTTAATGTTTGTAATACATGCATCACTGCTTTTTAAACTGTGTATTTTCTTAGGTTTAGCTACTTAATCTCTCTGTTCCTCAGCATCCTACTGTACCTTTATTATAACAATGCAAGCTACTGACAGGGCTGTGGATTGAGTGATATAATGTCTACAGAGTGCTTGAAACAGAGCCTGAAACATATTTTTGGCAATCAATGTATATTAGTTATCATAACTATTGTCAGGTTTTTTTTCTTTTTTCCATATTTAGGATTAAGCAGAGGAAGAGCTAGAGAGTTACCCTGGGCATAAAGGCTTTCTGAAACCTTGTGCAATAGTCCTAATGCATAGCTGTGGTTACATTTGTTACTGAGTTGCCAAACATCAAAGAGTTGCTGACTGTTAATAAAGAGGGGGTGACAGGGTGAATCATATTCTCTATACCAATATTTCACAAAGTCTGTGTTTTGAGTGTGCTATAGTAATATGAGTTACGTTAAGAAAAAGAAGTATGTTCTATTTGCAAATAAACTGAAATACTGAGTTAAACAAAATTAAATAGACTTTCCTTAAATGCTTATGGCAATACTAGCCATGGCTTTCTAAGAAGGAGATATAGACAGCATCATTTTCTCAATTTTTAGGATTTCACAGGTACCATCCTGCTAAACCAATGTGTAGAAAACAACTTCTCAATGCCAGTCAAGGAAAAATCTCTTGGTAAACTTAAAAATACATATTAATGGATCCACCTCCACAGATTCCAATTAGACAGTCTAGAATGGGGTTAAGGACTTTGTATTTTTAAAATCTCTCTGGTGTCGGCTTCCCTCCAGGCAGCCCAGAAAAGGAACTGACCCTTCCCATAATCACCATCTCTTTTTTTTAAAACCTATTCTGAGGAAAATGGCTCCCATAAAGAAAGGTAGCAAAAAAAAAAGGAGGGTGGTATTCTGCCACCAAAGAGATGACTAGAAAATAGAACATCAGCATTCATAAACACTTGCATTAAGTTAGCTTTAAGAAGCATGGACCTCAGGTACTCAAGGAAATCTAGAATTTGCTTTAAAAAAAAAAAGAAGAAAAAAAGAAAGTTATGTGGGCTGAAGGAATAAGGAACATCCAATAATATATCTAAGTTACCCAGAAAACATAACGAGGAGAAGGATTCATCAAGCAAGCATAACATGACAGTTACCTGTACGTGTGTTCTGCTTTCAAAAACTTTCAGATAGTCAACAGTCAAAATAGTTGAAAGTTAATGATTTGGTTATCATAAAAATATAACTAGACAAAAGTAATTGCAAGCTCTGCCTACAAAGAAATTCAAACTAACTCCCTATGGAATTAGTGGTAATCTAATAGAATTCCAAGAATTCTCAATAGAACTTTGAGGTGGTTAAATTAGATATTTTCTTAACTCAGAATTCATATCTAACACAAGGATAGTTGTATTATCTGTATGCCTGTTTAAAATTTAATCTAGGAACTAGTTTCCTAACAGTGATTTACTTGAAGATAAAAACAGACCTGAGAATATGCTGATCTCAGAGATGTAGTGTTCAGTCTAATTTAAAAGAGATTGTCTGAGACCATTTGGAAACAAGAAGGTTTTTTCTTGTGAACATTCTAACTTGGAAGAATTCAGCAAAGAGTAAATGGTTTAATATATTTCTATTTTTACAGTCTGCTTTAAAACTTTTATAGTAGTAAAAATAAAAGGCATCTCTTTACCCACTCAAGCAATTATTTGTTTTATATGTCTGGCAGGATGGCATTTGTTTGTGATACTTCTCTGTCTTTTCCATCACCCCTGGTGCAGAGGGGTGGGAGTGAGAATTAGCCTTTGGGAGGCCACCCATGCTGCACTCTTCCAGACCAAGAAAAGACTAAAGAGACATGACCATTAAATGCAACACATGATCCTTAATTAGAGCCTATAAAGAATATTATTGGAACAATTGATTATACTTGAATGGAGTCTGTGAGTTCAGGGTCTGTAAGGGTCAATGACAATGTCCTGATTTTGATCCTTATGTTGTGGTTATCTGGAGAACGTCCAATTCAGGAGAGAAGGATACCACATTCAAAACTTACCCCCAATGTTTCCAGAAAGAATGTTTTTGTGCTATTCTTGCAGTTTTTCTACAATTATTCTGAAATTATTTCTGAAACTATCTCTGAATTTTTTTTAAAAAATTGACATTATCTTTAGCATTTAAACGAAGAGTACATTCATTTTATTGTTTGTGTTAGCTTATCGTTGATGTTCTCAGGTTCTCTAGGTAAACTACCAAATTACCTCACTGCAGATGGTGATTGCAGCCATGAAATTAAAAGATGCTTACTCCTTGTAAGGAAAGTTGTGACGAACCTAGACAGCATATTAAAAAGCAGAGACGTTACTTTGTCCATAAAGGTCCTTCTAGTCAAGGCTATGATTTTTCCAGTGGTCATGTATGGATGTGAGAGTTGGATTATAAAGAAGGCTGAACACAGAAAAATTGATGCTTTTGAACTGTGGTGTTGGAGAAGACTCTTGAGAGTCCCTTGGACTTCAAGGAGATCCAACCAGTCCATCCTAAAGGAGATCATTCCTGGGTGTTCATTGGAGGGACTGATGTTGAAGCTGCAACTCCAATACTTTGGCCACCTGATGTGAAGAGCTGACTCATTTGAAAAGCCCCTGATGCTGGGAAAGATTGAGGGCAGGAGGAGAAGGGGATGACAGAAGATGAGATGGTTGGATGGCATCACCGACTCAATGGACATGACTTTGGGTGGACTCTGGGAGTTGGTGATGGACAGGGAGGCCTGGTGTGCTGTGGTTCATGGGGTCGCAGAGTCGGACACAACTGAGAGACTGAACTGAACTGAACTGATGCTGCAGTGTACACAGAAGTCAGAATATAATGTGGTACACATGAAACTTACATAATGTTATAAACCAATGTTATGTCAATGAAAAAAAAGACTAGTACAATGTCTGCCACAATGTAAGCCCACATAAACGTTGGGATATTTTATTTTATTGGAGAAGGAAATGGCAACCCACTCCACTATTCTTGCCTGGAGAACTCCACGGACAGAGCAACCTGGTGGGCTACAGTCCATAGGGTAGCAAAGAGTCAGACGCAACTGAGTGACTTTCATACACACACACACACACACACACTTTATGGTAAAATGTCTTCTGCTGCTTCTCATATATATATATGCTTCTTCTCATATATATATATTTATATGTATGGAAGGAGTATTAGGGTACCACAGTTTCCCTAGGAGGCACTTAGTGTCTCAGTTTAAATGGTCCCCAGGATTCTGCTATAATTACTGAGCCCAGAGACTGGGTCAGTAAGCCCCCTTTATATTTTGTCTCTTCTTTTACAGTCAACCCATTCCAGGCTAGAGATTTGAATGTAAAGGGACTGTGAAAAGAATGGAAAAGGAAGATAAAATTTCTTGAACCCTTACTGCTTGCTAGGTCTATCTGCAGTTCATTGGTGAGGAAAACTGGTGAAGAGCATTAAAATTTCAAAACCTGAGGGAACCAGCTTGAAAGGGGGTGGGTGTGGTCATTATCTAAGAGTTAAGATTAGCATTTGTTCTTCTCAACCATAACCTCTCCAAGCAGAAGATAAAGGGGAGATGTGTTATCTCTACACTTATAGTCAGTGTTCTGAACTTGGGGAAATCACTCCATACAGAGAGGCCAGTGACTGTGCTAGAAGGACTCCTGAGTGTGGAGGAGGTAAGGAGAGTGCATCTCTTTATTAACATTGCAGAGATGACAGTGGACACAAAGCTGTGGCAGTGCAGGGGGAAAAAAGTTTGGCCTAAAGACATTGACATTTAGCTGAACCTATGAAGGAAAGTTATGACCAGCCTAGATAGCATATTAAAAAGCAGAGACTTTACTTTGCCAAGCAAGGTCCGTCTAGTCAAGGCTATGGTTTTTCCCGTGGTCATGTATGGATGTGAGAGTTGGACTGTGAAGAGAGCTGATCGCTGAAGAATTGATGCTTTTGAACTGTGGTGCTGGAGAAGACTCTTGAGAGTCCCTTGGACTGCAAGGAGATCCAACCAGTCCATTCTAAAGGAGATCAATCCTGGGTGTTCATTGGAAGGACTGATGCTAAAGCTGAAACTGCAATACTTTGGCCACCTCATGCGACGAGTTGACTCACTGGAAAAGAGTCTGATGCTAGGAGGGATTGGGGGTAGGAGGAGACGGGGACAACAGAGAATGAGATGGCTGGATGGCATCACCGACTCGATGGACATGAGTTTGAGTGAACTCTGGGAGTTGGTGATGGACAGGGAGGCCTGGCGTGCTGTGTTTCACGGGGTTGCAAAGGGTCGGACACGACTAAGTGACTGAACTGAACTGAACTGATGAAGCTGAAGTTAAATAGAAAAGCAAAACTTGGGAAGATAAATGGCACAGGTATTAAGAAACAGACTCTAGACTGACACAGACCTGGGCTACATTTTGTCTCATCTCTTGCTGTTGACCTCCATATGTTTTCTGAGCTTTAATTGTATAGCCTGTAGAATGAGGGAAAAAGATCTGATATATATGTGTTTGTGGTGAAAATTAAAGGAGATGATGTAGGAAAATCACCAAGCACAGTGCCTGGCATGTGAATCCTTACGATAATGGCTGTTACTATTATCTGATCTTCAGCAGTGTTCTTCAGTCTTGCCTCTGTCAATAATCCTCAGATCTCAAGTTTCTTTTTTATTTAAAAAGCTGACTGAGATATAATCCCCATAATCATACGATTCATCCATTTAAGTTGTAGAATGCGGTATTTTTTAAAATGCTCTCATAAAGTTGTCCACAATCTAATTTTAGAACATTTTCATCAATCCCCAAAAGAATCCCCTGCCCATTAGCAATCACTCCTTACCCCTCCTCCACTCCTCACAGCCAGCACTAGGCAACCACCAATCTACTTTGCATCTCTGCAGACTTGCATATTCTGGACGTTTCCTATAAATGGAATCATACCGTATGTGATACTGAGTGACGGGCTTTTTTCAGTTAGTATAGTGCATACAAGGTCCATCTATGTTGGAGCATGTGTCAGTACTTCATTCCTTTATACTGTACTGTGTGCTCAGTTGTGTCTGACTCTGTGACCCCATGGACTGAAGCCCAGCAGGCTCCCCTGCCCATGGAATTTTTCAGGCAAGCCTACTGGAGTGGATTGCATTTCCTTCTCCATCATTCCTTTATAGGGCCAAATAATATTTCTTTGTACGGATAAACCACAGTTGTATTTATCCATTCACTAGCTGAAGGACAACTGAGTTGTTTCTACTTTTTGGCTATTACGAATAGTGATGATAGCTTAAATTTGTATTTAAGCTATGTGTGAACACGTTTTCATTTATTTTGGGTATATGCCTACGAGTGGCCTTGCTGGGTCCTATTGCAGCTCTGTTTTTAACCTTTTGAATAACTGAGGGACTGTTTTACAAAGTGGCATTGTACATACCCACAGGCACCTTATCCTTTCCAACATGTGCTAATAATATCTGTCTTTCTCATTACAGCCATCCCAGTGGGTGTGAAGTGGTATCAAATTGTGGGATTGATGCGCTTTTCCTTAATAATTAATAATTCTCAGCATCTTTTCATATATTTATTGGCCATGTGTTTATCTTCTTTGGAGAGATATTTATTCAGATCTTATGACCATGTTGAATTTTAAGGGCTTTTTTTTTTTTAAATATTCTAGATACGAGTCTCTTGTTAGATATATGATTTGTATACATTTTCTCCCATTCTGCAGTTTGTCTTCTTTCTTGGTATTATTTGTAGCCCAAAAGTTTTTCAAGCATCTTTTTAATGTAAATTATGGAAGTCTGTATTTCAGCATTTAACTCCTACAAAAATATTCCAGTTGGTAGATTTTCAGTGGAAGACTTAGCATAGTACTTCATTGACAAGAGTGAGGCCCTCCGTATCTAAATACCCTGTCCCCTTAACTCTGTGCCATACAGCTTTTGAACTACATGGGTATCTATCTTCATCATGTTTCTTTTATCCATTCTCTTGAAATGAAGAATATATCTCTTTGTCAAGGCCAACCCTCCAACTGTAAGATGATCTCATCCCCCTTCTCTTCTTCCAGGAACTTGCTCCATTATTTAATCTCCTGCCTCCTAGATCTTTACCATTTTCCTGTCTATTTTCCCTCAGCCTATGAACCAGCTTAGCTTTCTTTCTCCCATTTTAAGGAAAAGCAAAACTTCTTAAGATCTGCATCCTCTAAATATACATCTTCAGCCATGGTCATTATCTCTACCCTACACTTCACTTGAATGATCTATAGATATACCCCAATTCAACATGTCCAAGACTGAATTTCCCGTCTCACTCCATACCTTACAGTTATTGTGAAAATCAAGCGAGAAATATTTAGCATCTTAGGTACAAAACAAATGGGAGCTCTAACATGATGGGGGGACCACACCATCTACTGAGGCAACCCTGAGTTCTGCAGAGAAAACTGGACATAATGAGAGCTGTGGGAACCCTGTCATAAATTCAGGGGCTCTGTGGGGAGCTCTTAAGAACAAGGGCATTGGTTTCCTTTTCTATAATATGACATTTTGTGGAAATTAAAAAATATAATAAAGACAAAGTAACTAACAGGATGATGGCTGGTAAATAATAGCGTGGGATGAAAAATAAAAAATAAGCAATAATAAATGGCAAGTAGAAACTATGCTGAAAAACTGTGTCTCTTGGTCTAAATATTGCACATCACTTGTTCACCAGCATCCTTTTTTTTTTTTAATCTGTCATTATTCTAGCCATATGTATGCTTCTGTTGGTGTTGGTTTGTGGTGATGGTGTTTAGATTTTGTCATTCTGAAGGATAGTCAGCAGAGCGAATACAGGATGATCCAGGATATCTGCTTTTCAATTTCAACAGCTGTTAGTGTTCCCCAGGTGTTAGCTCTGCTGACCTTCAGTTCTCAGAGGCCGCCTCAGCTTCCAGCTTCCTGCTCATGGTACCTTTCTTTTCTTGCTGTGCACAGGCTGGCATTGATCCTAGCTTATCCTTGGAGACTCAGCAGAAGATCCTGATGGAGGAGGATAATACCCAGAGAGACGACACCAAGGAAGAGGGAGTTGGTGACAGACAGCCTGTGGGTGAGAACTCTTTTGATGTGCATTTCACCCTTAGGGGTTTTCAGTAAATATTTATGGGTACCTACTCTCTGTCATGCATACTGGGAACGACCTGGCTTTTTCCAGCATAAACCCAGGAGTCCAGCAAATACCAGGAAGATAGCCTGAGGCTATAAACCCTACCCTGGAACTTTGATCATGTGCTTACTTACTCCACTGAAGATATGCTGAGGTTTTGTTTGGAACAGATGCTTAGCGATAGGCAGGCCAAAGCAGCTGGTGTGGAGATGTCATTTCCAGTGACTCATCGGTCATTCAAAAATCAAAACACAAACAAAAAGGGGTGCGATGGGATGCAGAGAGAAAGGCATGAAGTTTTAAGTATTCCAGAAGAGAGGCTGATCCTGATGTCCCCTTCTGAGGGGCCATGAGGCTCCAACTCAGCTACTCTGATTCACAGGGCACGTGGTGCTGGTTGGAATCTCTGTAATGCATTTCCTGGCATTCAACAAAATAAGTAGGTTCATACAATGAGTATTTTCCTCATTATTTTTTTATTATGTGTCAGATGACCAAGTTACCAGGGGACAGGGGAGGGGGTGCTCAGGGATGTGCTAGGGACCTGTTTAGTTAGCCTCAACAACTAAATGATCATCCTTGAACTGCAAAGTTCTCCTCTGTTAAGGGAGGGGGATTTCAAGCTAGATTCAATTTTTCATTTACTTACTGTGCTGTGTCCTAAACACAAGAGTTAAACTAGAAAGCTTCCAGGATAGTGAAGGTTCTCCAGAGAAACAGAACCAACAGGAGATGTGTATGTGTACAGAAAAACAGAGAGAGCGGGGAGAGAGAGAGGAGAAGCAGAGAGAAAAAAAGGGAGATGTTTAAGACTTGTCTCACGCGACAGGGGCTGGCAGGGTTGAACTCCTCAGGGTAGACCCGAAGGCTGGAAATTCAAACAAGAGCTGTTGTTGTAGTCTTGAGTCTGAGTTCTGGCGGACAGGCTGGAAACTGACATAGTGTTTCTATGTTACGGTCTTGAGAATTCTCTTTGGGAACCCTCTGTCTAGATGCTCTTAAGGTCTCAAGGCATCACTGACAGATGGACACGAATTTGAGTAGGCTCTGGAAGTTGGTGATGGACAGGGAAGCCTGGTGTACTTAAGTCCATGGGGTCGCAAGGATTCGGACACGACTGAGTGACTGAACTGAACTGAAGGACTCAACTGTTGGAGGAGGCCCAGTCATGTTGTGAAGGGTAATTTGCTTTACTCTAAGTCTGCTGATTTAAATGCCAATCATACCTAAAAACACCTTCACAGTGACATCTAATCTGATGTTTGACCAGACATTGGGCACCATAGCCTGGCTATATAAAATTGTCTATCACAGTCCTCTTACTTGAGGGAGTTTTATGACTTGAATAGAGATAGAAAATGAAACAGAAAACCTGTAATCCAATAACATGAAGTACCTTAACCTCCAAGCAAGACCAGGGATGGAGTTGGGAAAAGCTTTCTGGAACTCATGATTCCTGCACTGATTTTTGCTGGTTATGAGGAAAGAGGTGAACAAAATGACACATGATTAACTGCAAGTCATTTATTATGATTAAAACATCCCATCCTTTCAGACAGAGGGCAGAGGAAACGGTGAGATACTGTGTAGGAAAATAACCTGAAGTAACCAGATGATTTCAGTTCAGTCGCTCAGTTGTGTCCGCCTCTTTGCAACCCCATGAACTGCAGCACGCCAGGTCTCCCTGTCCATCACCAACTCCCAGAGTTCACTCAAACTCATGTCCATCGAGTCGGTGATGCCATCCAGCCATCTCATCCTCTGTCGTCCCCTTCTCCTCCTGCCCTCAATCTTTCTCAGCATCAGGGTCTTTTCCAGTGAGTCAACTCTTCACATGAGGTGGCCAAAGTATTGCAGTTTCAGCTTTAGTATCAGTCCTTCCAATGAACACCCAGGACTGATCTCCTTTAGAATGGACTGGTTGGATCTCCTTGCAGTCCAAGGGACTCTCAAGAGTCTTCTCCAGCACCACAGTTCAAAAGCATCAATTCTTCGGCGATCAGCTTTCTTCACAGTCCAACTCTCACATCCATACATGACCACGGGAAAAACCATAGCCTTGACTAGATGGACCTTTGTTGGCAAAGTAATGTCTCTGCTTTTTAATATGCTATCTAGGTTGGTCATAACTTTCCTTCCAAGGAGTAAGTGTCTTTTACTTTCATGGCTGCAATTGGCATCCACAGTGATTTTGGAGCCCCCCAAAATAAAGTCTGACACTGTTTCCACTGTTTCCCATCTATTTCCCATGAAGTGATGGGACCAGATGCCATGATCTTAGTTTTCTGAATGTTGAGCTTTAAGCCAACTTTTTCACTCTCCTCTCACTTTCATCAAGAGGCTTTTTAGTTCCTCTTCACTTTCTGCCATAAGGGTGGTGTCATCTGCATATCTGAGGTCAATGATATTTCTCCCGGCAATCTTGATTCCAGCTTGTGCTTCTTCCAGCCCAGCATTTCTCATGATGTACTCTGCATATAAGTTAAATAAGCAGGGTGACAATATACAGCCTTGACGTACTCCTTTTCTTATTTGGAACCAGTCTGTTGTTCCATGTACAGTTCTGACTGTTGCTTCCTAACCTGCATACAGGTTTCTCAAGAGGCAGGTCAGGTGGTCTGGTATTCCCATCTCTTTCAGAATGTTCCACAGTTTATTGTGATCCACACAGTCAAAGGCTTTGGCATAGTCAATAAAGCAGAAATAGATGTTTTTCTGGAACTCTCTTGCATTTTCGATTATCCAGCGGATGTTGGCAATTTGATCTCTGGTTCCTCTGCCTTTTGAACCAGCTTGAATATCTGAGTTCACGGGTCACATATTGCTGAAGCCTGGCTTCGAGAACTTTGAGCATTACTTTACCAGGTGACTTAGTTACATTTTTTAAATGCGAAAACAGCAATTCTGGATTTATTTTATCTGCACATCTTGGAGGAGTCCGTGAAGAATTCTTAATCATTGAAGTGATGAAATTAGATTTTCAGTATTCAAGACCAATTTATCTAATTGTTAAACAAATAATTTATGGTGTATGGGGGAGGCTTTGGGTGTATAACGATGAACAATGTAGAAGATCCCTGACTTCACCAAGTTTAGAATTATAGGGGTGGGGGAGGTGAGGGAATGGGGGGGAAAGACACATAAAATAAGTACAAATTCTGTTTAGTGCCACTGAGAGCAGAGGCTTGATTTAGAAGCTTATCATTCCAATGTCTGCCTACTCCTGTCATCCTCGCCATCACATCCCTGTCATAAGGGCAAGCTTCGGATAATGAGCAATCCCTCAGCAGCTGCCCTATATATCATCCCCACCTTCCTTGTACTGAAGGTGGGGACAGTTCAAACGGAAAACAAGGGACCGATATTTCCAGTAGGATCAAAGCATTCAAATATTTACAAGTCACAGGGAATTTAACATGGATGCTAATAACCAACAAGACAGAAAATTTTCTTTTGGGCACTGATTACCAGTGAATTATTCATTAGAACTAATGTTGCCCTCCACCCACACTGAACCTTCAAAATTTGTAAAGAATTTCCCACCTGGACTGTCATTTTGATTAACTCAGGAGCCAGATAGGATGAGGGCCAAAACTAGCTTGTGAGACAGGAAACCATTAAACCACATCAGGGCTTGTCTTGACAACAATGTCTATCAATATCCAACAGACTAGAAGAATGAAGATCATGTAGGTGATTGCCCTCCACTAGCACTCAGTGGTTGGGGTCCTCAGACCTTAGCAGGGCTTCTTGGAGAGGAAGCAGAGTGAGAGCCACAGAAAGTTCTGCAAGCAGGTATGGCAGACAGGGAAGGAAACACACTTTTTAGTCATATCCATATTTGCCTCTTGACTAGACAATACATTTCATTACCTGTAACTTTTCTCTTGTGAGTTCTTGGGTTGATAAAGTTTTTATAAAGCTAACTTTTAATATTAACATTGAAGGTGCAGTGTCTCTATCTCCCTATACTTATACCATACTTATAAAGCTAACTTTATATACTTATACCATACTTATAAAGCTAACTTTTAATATTAACATTGAAGGTGTAGTGTCTCTATCTCCCTATACTTATACCATACTTATACCATACTTATGCTATGGAGATCCACCTTTTGAGATGAATGATAAGAGAAGGACATTCTGAATAGAATTTCATTTTGTTCCCATCTTGCTGCTGCTGCTGCTGCTAAGTCACTTCAGTCGTGTCCGACTCTGTGTGACCCCATAGACGGAAGCCCACCAGGCTCCCCCGTCCCTGGGATTCTCCAGGCAAGAACACTGGAGTGGGTTGCCATTTCCTTCTCCAATGTGTGAAAGTGAAAGTGAAGTCGCTCAGTCGTGTCCGACCCTTAGCGACCCCATGGACTACAGCCTACCAGGCTCCTCCATCCATGGGATTTTCTAGGCAATAGTACTGGAGTGGCTTGCCATTGCCTTCTCCGGTTCCCATCTTGAGGAACCCGTAAATGAATTTTGATCATCTTGTTTAGGCATATTTGTAACTCAGAGAAGTGCCTAGTTCTTGTGAAGAGCAAGAAATTCAAATGAATCTAAAAGAACTGTACCAGTCATATGCATCACTATCTATATCTCAGAGATAAATGCTTCAAACAACCATTTAGAAATTTTTGAGTACTCATTCTAAATCCCTAGTCAGAGATGAGTGGTATATAATAATGTTTTACGAGCTCTCTTAACAACTCTCCTGGGAGGAATTACCCCCATAATGTGAAACATCTTAAAAGGTCAAGCAAGTAGTCCTAAGCTCCTGGTGACACAACTGGTTCATTGGTTTATTCAGTTCAGTTCAGTCGCTCAGTCGTGTCCGACTCTCTGCGACCCCATGAATCACAGCACGCCAGGCCTCACTGTCCATCACCAACTCCCGGAGTTCACTCAAACTCATATCCACAGAGTCGGTGATGCCATCCAGCCATCTCATTCTCTGTCGTCCCCTTCTCCTCCCGCCCCCAACCTTTCCCAGCATCAGAGTCTTTTCCAGTGAGTCAACTCGTCGCATGAGGTGGCCACAGTATTGCAGTTTCAGCTTTAGCATCAATCCTTCCAATGAACAAGGAATTCCAAGGGAACATCTCATGCAAAGATGGGCTCGATAAAGGACAGAAATGGTATGGACCTAACAGAAGCAGAAGATCTTAAGAAGAGGTGGCAAGAATACACAGAAGAACTGTACAAAAAAGATCTTCACGACCAAGACAGTCACGATAACGTGATCACTGACCTAGAGCCAGACATCTTGGAATGTGAAGTCAAGTGGGCCTTAGAAAGCATCAGTACGAACAAAGCTAGTGGAGGTGATGGAATTCCAGTTGAGCTATTTCAAATCCTGAAAGATGATGCTGTGAAAGTGCTGCACTCAATATGCCAGCAAATTTGGAAAACTCAGCAGTGGCCATAGGACTGGAAAAGGTCAGTCTTCATTCCAGTCCCAAAGAAAGGCAATGCCAAAGAATACTCAAACTACCGCACAAATGCACTCATCTCACACGCTAGTAAAGTCATGCTCAAAATTCTCCAAGCCAGGCTTCAGCAATATGTGAACCGTGAACTCCCAGATGTTCAAGCAGGTTTTAGAAAAGGCAGAGGCACCAGAGATCAAATTGCCAACATCCGCTGGATCATGGAGAAAGCAAGAGATTTCCAGAAAAACATCTATTTCTGCTTCATTGACTATGCCAAAGCCTTTGACTGTGTGGATCACAATAAACTGTGGAACATTCTGAAAGAGATGGGAATACCAGACCACCTGACCTGCCTCTTGAGAAACCTGTATGCAGGTCAGGAAGCAACAGTCAGAACTGTATATGGAACAACAGACTGGTTCCAAATAGGAAAAAGAGTACGTCAAGGCTGTATATTGTCACCTTGCTTATTTAACTTATATGCAGAGTACATCATGGGGAATGCTGGGCTGGAAGAAGCACAAGCTGGAATCAAGATTGCCGGGAGAAATATCAATAACCTCAGATAGGCAGATGACACCACCCTTATGGCAGAAAGTGAAGAGGAACTAAAAAGCCTCTTGAGGAAAGTGAAAGAGGAGAGTGAAAAGGTTGGCTTGAAGCTCAACATTCAGAAAACAAAGATCATGGCATCTGGTCCCATCACTTCTTGGGAAATAGATGGGGAAACAGTGGAAACAGTGTCAGACTTTATTTTTTTGGGCTCCAAAATCACTGCGGATGCTGATTGCAGCCATGAAATTAAAAGACGCTTACTCCTTGGAAGGAAAGTTATGACCAACCTTGATAGTATATTAAAAAGCAGAGACATTACTTTGCCAACAAAGGTCCGTCTAGTCAAGGCTATGGTTTTTCCCGTGGTCATGTATGGATGTGAGAGTTGGACTGTGAAGAAAGCTGATTGCCGAAGAATTGATGCTTTTGAACTGTGGTGTTGGAGAAGACTCTTGAGAGTCCCTTGGACTGCAAGGAGATCCAACCAGTCCATTCTAAAGGAGATCCAACCAGTCCATTCTAAAGGAGATCAATCCTGGGTGTTCACTGGAAGGACTGATTGGCATATTAAGTCACTGAATTTCCAGTTCAATCCTTGACCACAATAGCCAAAAGTTACCTGTTTCACATTTACTTCTGTGAGAACTCAGAATCTGTATGGACGGCAGTCAGGAGAAGGCAGGGAGATTCAGGATCTTAACTGGGCCCTTAGTAAATATTCAATTGAGTAATCTTTTCTTGGATTGATAACCTTGTTTGACATGTTAGGACACAGAACCTGGATCACTTTATTGGTCTTTAAATTCTGTGGCTGGAGCTTGTCTTTCTCTTTCATCCTGCTGCTATATAATCACTTACTACAGAGCTGCTGGCTCTTCCTGTATTTATCAGGCAAGGAGGAGCGAGTATAAGTTTCAGTTCAGTTCAGTTCAGTTCAGTCCCTCAGTCGTGTCCGACTCTCCGCGACTCCATGAATCACAGCACGCCAGGCCTCCCTGTCCATCACCAAGTCCCGGAGTTCACTCAAACTCAGTAAAAGTTTAGGAGAAAGGAAATGACATAATTAAAATGGTATTAGATATAAAATCTAAAATTCAAGGTCCCATCTCTTCCCTCTCCTCAATCCTCCCCCTAGACCCCCAGATCTTATCTCCCAAGCCTCCCGCCATGTACTGTGGGTTCAGGCAAGCTGCATTACTCACTGCTTCCCTAACCTGCCTTGGCTTTACTGCCCAGCAGCTGTGTGCCTGCTGTCTCCTCTGCCGGAAGACTGTTCTTTCAATACGTAGGCCACACATGTTGTCTTCCCTGATAGACTCCTTCTCTGAACTCATTTGTATCATTTTCTCTAGATTTTTGTATTTCATGGTCACATTACAGTTATATGCCAGGCAGTAAATTCCTATATACAGACACATAACAAGTGTCTTATCTCTATTTCCCACCCATCTAGGTATATTGTGTGGAGCAGAGTAGTGTGCATGCTGTCTCTTGAGTCATGTTTGACTTTTTGCAACACGATGGATTGTAGACCGCCAAGCTCCTCTGTCTATGGGATTCTCCAGATAAGAATACTGGAGTGGGTTGACATGCCCTTCTCTTGGGGATCTTCCTGACCAAGGGATTGAACCTGTGTCCCTTGTCTCCTACATCTGCAGGCAGGTTCTTTACTACTAGCACCACCTGGGAAGTCCGGAACAGAGTAGACACTTGGTAAATTTTCCCTTGTGTTTAACAAACCTCACGTTCTGAATCTTGGTTCTGCTCTGAGCTATCAGAAGTCTCTAATGCAACGAAGTCTTTATATTCTGGTACATCAAACACTTATCCCTGAGAAATATGACTCCAAAATAAATAAATATAGGAGATGGTGAAGGACAGGGAGGCCTGGCATGCTGCAGTCCATGGGATCACAAAGAGTTGGACATGACTGGGTGACTGAATAACAACAACAATATTAAATACACTAATATTATATTATATTATGGGGGGATTTGAATTCAAAGTATGAGATAGTTGGAGGGTTGATAAAGGTCAGATGAAAGAAAAATTAAAGAGGAGAAACAGAGAAAAGAAAATGACTTCCCAGCATCCCAGCAATATCAAGGATTACCACTGATGCAGCACTGGTTTTGTTTTTTTTTTTTTTTTTCTGTGATGAGCAGATAACCTACAAAGAAAACTCTTTGTTTTAAGTCTTCCATGCAGGAAAAGGAGACCAATTCAAGTTCCTCAAATGATTAGAAAAGTAAACCAGATAAACACAGCTAAGATAGAGTAATCTAAAGGGGACACAGACCCACACAGTCCCAGCATCCTTTTCCTGTTTGATTCAAATACAAACTGACAGAAAAAATTGGGGGCAGGACATAAAGAAACATTTTTATGCAGAAATTAATCAGATGCTTCAAATGTATTTAAATAATTATCATAATTAGAGAGTCAATCTTATAATAGTTTGAACATAAAGCAGCACATAGGGGTACATTTCCACTTTAACTTTGGTTAATTTTCTGCTGTTAATTTGAAGAGTTGATATATTATTTATACTTAATATATTTGAATATCTATATATATTAGAGTGTAGAGTAAAATGCAAGTATCCAGTAAGGTCATTGGAATACGAATACATTGAACACATGAAGAAGAGTAGGAGGCAAAAATCTTTGATAATACAATAACTTAATTTATAGTAGTACAACTATATTACATTATGCATTATAATATATGTGTGTGTGTGTGTGTGTGTGTGCTTAGTCATTAAGTCATATCTGACTCTTTGAGACCCCATGGATTGTAGCCCACCGGGCTCTTCTGCCCATGGAATTTTCCAGGCAAGAATACTGGAGCAGGTTGCCATTTCCTACTCCAGAGGATCTTCCCAACCCAGGGATTGAACCCTTGTCTCTTGAGTGTCCTGCTTCGGCAGGCAGATTCTTTACCACTGAGCCACCTGGAAAGTCCATTCATTATAATATAATACATCAAACTGTACTACTAAACATTAAAAATTGTAATTTATAATAGTACAATAATTTAATAGTAAATGTGACACTGTGCTTCTTACAACCAGGATACAAAGCAAAACACTGGTTTGTATAGTTTTCCTTAACAATGATTGCAAATCTAATGCAAAAATAGATGAAGATAACTTTTCTAAGAAATGAAAGTACATAGCTTTTTTGAGAGAAAATTTATCCTAGTACTAAATTCTAAAAGGAATTTATGAACTCAACTTCAATAAGACAGTGCAGAATGATGGTTGATGTCACTGACAACGGAGAAGGGCAAGTGTGGTTGGAAACTACTCTTTTGATGAGGACATTCTGCTAAGTGAAATAAAGCAGGCACAGAAAGAAAAAAATCTTCATGACCTCACTTAATGTGGAAGCTAAAAATGTGGATTACATAGACTGAGTGTGGAAATGTGGTTACCGGAGGAAAAGAGATGAAGGAAATGGGGTGATGTTCATCAAAAGTACAAAGTTGTTAAATGATAAATAAGTATGAAGCTCTAATGTGACAGCATGATACCTTGTTAAATATAGTGCATTTGATGAGAGCAGATTTACACTGTTCTCATTTACATACAAAAGTTAAATTAACCATGTGAGAAGGTGTGTTAATTAGGTTGACTATAGCAATCATTTCACTACATGTATGTCCATAAAATATGCCTGTTGTCCACCTTAAATATATACTATTTTCATTTAAAAAAATAATAATATAAAGAAACCACTTTTGATTAATCTCTGTGCTTTCTCCTGTACAAGGAATGATAGTTACATTATCACATTAATTCATAAACATATGAGCTGGGTGTTATTCATCCCATTTTTTTCAGAAAAGAAACTTGTTTCTCAATGAAGGTAAATAAAACACTCAAATTTGATTGGTAAAGGGGCCGAGTCAGGGATTAAACCCAGATCTTCATGATTCCAAAATCAATGATCATTCCATTGCACTCTGCAAATAAAACCTTGATTCTTTACATAGGCATAACATTAAAAATAATTTCACTTCAAACAGTTGCTCCACTGGCCAAATTATGGCCAAGTTGGTAGCTTTAAAGATTTGTTGGGCTATTACTGCAGAAGGAAAAGAAGTACAGATTCAGGACATGAGCTAATCAAGTCCAACCAGTCTATGCTAATGAAAACTAACTGCAAATGAAATAATCCATAAATAATTAATTATATCTCTGTGTGCCACCCTACACCTTTGAAAAGTACCATCAGATACTGTAACCACTACAGATCCTAGAGAAGGGAAAGGGAAGGAAGTGCTCCTGTTTACAACACGATATCCCTGGTGGACAATAGGGAATGGCAGACAAGGGGAGGTGTGTCTGGGTCTATGATTAAATAGGGAACTTTTCTTTAAAGAATCCAGGAAATGGAAAAAGTAGAAGGAAAGAGCTCATATCTTTTTTTCCTTTCTATTTTAAAAAATATCATCATAACTAAAAAATTCTGATAAGAACAATTACTATAATAATAATATGCTAAATTTTGAGTGCCTCCTATACATTTTAAGATGTTGGAGTCTGCATTTCACATTTCATTAACTCTTGTACCTTGCGGATATCTTCTGGCTGTATTGAGAGCTGCGTGCATGAGGGCAATGGAGAAGGAAATGGCAACCCACTCCAGTGTTCTTGCCTGGAGAATCCCAGGGAAGGCGGAGTCTGGTGGGCCGCCATCTATGGGGTCGCACAGAGTCGGACACGACTGAGGCGACTTAGCAGCAAAAGTATGTGTGTGTGTGTGTGTGTGTGTGTGTGTGTAGCATGAGGGCAAAAGTAGAAAGAGGCCAAGGATAAAATCAAGACATGATGGTAGATTAGGGTGCTAATAACAGTGTGCGTGTGTGTGTGTGTGTGTGTGAGTTGCTCAGTCATGGAGGTAGTAAGTAATTTAATGTTGGATTTATTTTGAAAGTAGAGATGATTTTTTTTCCCCTGATGGATTGGATTTGAAATGTGATAGAAATAGAAAAGTCAAGGATGACACCCAGGTTTTGGGCCTGATGTGAGGAAGATTTCAATGGAGACAGAGTGGCTGGGGGACAGAGGAAAGAATTTCAGAATCAAGAATGTTAGGTGGAGAAGCCTAGTAGGCATCTAAGTGGGTAGTAGCCTGGAGTTCAGGGGGGATGTTCAGGTTGGAGGTAAAATTTGGGAGTCATCACCACACAGGTGATCTATAGTGCCAGGAGACAAGATGAGATAACCCAGGGTGTGAGTGTAAACAGACAAGAGGTTCAAAGTCTGAATTCTGGGGACTCTGGACACTGGGAGAAGAGAGGAGACCAGCAAGGGAGACTGAGAAAGAACCAGCAGTGGAGTTAGGACGAAAAAATAAAATGAAGTTGCAGAAGTCCAAATAAAGTTTACAGGGAAAAAGAGTGTGCAACTGTTAATTTCTGCTGATAGTTCAAATGAGATGAGGCCTGAGAAAGCATCCAATTTAGGAGTCTGATCTTGATAGAAAGAGTTCTACTGGACATAGTAGAAGCAAAAACCTGATTGGAATAAATGGGAAGAAAAATCTTGGAGGTGGCTTTTCTTTAGCTGTGACTGAGAAGGCAAAAAAAAGGAGGGTAAGTGGCTGGAGGAGGAAGTGGATTCAAGAGTTTTTGTTTTTAAGATGGGAGCAAGAACATGCTTTTATAGGGATGGGATGATCCAATAGGGGGAAACTGCTGGGCCATTTAAGTGTCCTATGTTTCTGTGGGAGAAAGAGCCAGGGCAGGGAAAAATAATGCCTATAGAACACCAAGGAGCTCAGAGTTGAGCTTCTCCTGTAAATTAGAAGTCAGACTTTACTTGCAAAAATGAAAAGTGCATTATAAATAAACTATTTGTTGAGTGCCTGAGTGCCATTCATGGCGTCAGGAACTTTGTATACAGTATCCAGAAGCTTCTTAACCATCCTACAATGGCAGTTATCACTGTTACTATATTGTATATCAGTGTTCCCCAACCTTTTTGGCACCAGGGACCAGTTTCAAAATTGTTTGAAATTTTTTCAAACAAAATTGTTTCACGGAAGACAAGTTTTCCACAGATGGGGAGAGGAGAGGATGGTTTCTGGATGATTTAAGGGCATTACATTTATTGTGCACTTCATATTTCTATTATTATTATATCAGCTCCACCTCAGATCATCAGGCATTAGATCCTGGATGTTAGGGGACCCCTCGTGTAGATGACATTGTTTCTAGGAGTGGAAACAACTTGCCCAATCAAAGCAATACTGACGAGAAATCAGTTTGCACTTTATTGTGCTCTTTCTTGCTGTTGTGAGTTTCTCCAGGACTGATGACCTTTCTCATTGTAAGCCACAGAATCACCCAGAACTTGCCAGAGGTTCACAGTCCCCCTTGGGGCGATGGACTAAGGACGCCCTAAGTCCAATTGGTCACCTTCCGAGAATGCAACCTCCATTCATATCAGCATTTTTTTCATTGGTTGCAGCAACTGAGAAAAACACGCTGGAAAATGTAGAAACTTTGGAGAGAAATAACCGAAAGGAAATCAGCACAAGTTAGTTTAAAAGTCTCAGCTGAGACGCTGCCCCAACAGCTTTGCAGAACTGCTTTTCTGACGCATCAGGTACCTGCCCGCGGGCGAACTGTCGGGAGGAGGCGCGGTCACCTGGAGTTTCCCAGTAGAAACTTCCCCGCCGGGTGAGGCGATCTTGGCTGGAGGACGTGAACCCTCCCGCCCTTCTTCCAGCTCCTTAGGGAAGCCTGCCACACAGTCTCCACCGCGGCTCTAAACGCGGCTCCTCGAGGCTGGCGCCCTCCGATGGGGCGACCAGCCAGACCCCTCCCGCAGCAGTAAAAGCCCCGACTGCCAATTGCCCGGCCCCTTCGCCCACTTCACTGCTCCGAGACCCTGGGTGCCCGCCGCGGCGCGCTCGAAGGGGGCCGGGCGCGGGACCGAGCGGCGCGGAGCCCACCACCGCGGCCCGCGGGGGACCGCTCCCAGCGGCTGGGCGCCGGCCGCGCGCCTCCTCTCTCTCGCCGCGGACCCCCGGCCGCGCCGACCCGCCAGGTGAGGAGGGGGCGGCGGCCGGCGGGCCGCAGCGGGCTTCGGCGGCTTCTAGCCTCCCGGCGGGTCCCCGGGGGCGCTGCCTCCCCCGCCGCCGAGTTGGTTGCCGCCCATCTGCGCGGCCGAGGGTTGGGGGCGGAGAGGAGGCAGCGGCCGCCCGGGCCGGGAGGGGCGCGCTGAGTGCGCACGGCGAGTCCAGAGTGGCCGGACCGCTGCGGCTGGGGCGGCGGCGCCGGCTGGGCCCAGGGGTCCGGGCCGGAGGGAGGGTGGGAGGGAAGCGGGGGCCAAGCGCCGGCGGCGGGGCCGGTGGAGAGCGGCGGCTCGGAGGGAAGATGAGACGGTGAGTGGGTGCCGGAGACGCAGAGTTTCTTGCTTCTCTTGCAAGCTGCAGGGACAAAAGCCCAGGCTGGGCTGCGCAGCTTTGAACCCCAAGAATGGGTTGACTTCGGTAGAGAGGATCCTCGGGAGGGAGTGGCGAGGTGGAAGAGCGGCTCACAGAACGATCGTAGGGAACGGGCGGGATTTGGGGGGACCCGAGGCAACTTTGGCAGAGACATCTGGATACTCCGGGAGAGAGGGATCGCGATAGAGTTGCTTTGTCGCCGGGGGCGGAGAAAAGAGAAGGTCCGCTGCTGGATGGTGTGGTCGAGCAATTCAGAAAAGACCCCCTCCCCCAAATATCTAGCTAGCAGTCCTTCTGGTTCACTTTGTTTCAAAACTGGGGCTCGGGAGTTTAAACCGTCCAGAGGCTCTTAATGCCTGTTTGGCCGTGGTTTCCACCCAAATGTATGGTATGGCGGCTTCCGCACCCTTAGAGAGAGCGCCTGGGAGTAGGGAATGCTTTGAACCCCTGTTTCACCCGCGCCCGGCACGGCCGAGGCGCAGCTGAAATGTTTGCTGGTGTACTGCATAACTTAGCTTCAACAGTCATCTCTTTAACTAAAGCTCCAAGGACCTGGCTAACTCCCGCCACCGCCAGGAAATTAAAAGGCTGACAGGCTGTCCCTTCCAAAGTTGGGGTTTCCTGTTTGAAAGCGCCTCGGAAGTCGAACCTGCTACCCATCTACCTTTCTCATGTAAAAGCAGGAACTGCGCCCGCTGGCTTTTATGTTGGTCCACTTGCCTGCGGCTGGAAGTCCTCTCGCCTGGCCCTGCTGTCTTCCCTAGAAGTCTTCTTTCTCCTGCTCTCAAGTTGCTCTCAAGAATTCTAGAATGCGTGGCTAGTCACAGCCACACGCAGCTGGGAGTGGAACTAAGAGAAGAGGCATAAAAATGTGGCTTGCTTTTAGGGTGAATATATGTCAGTCACATTTCCCTGCATTGTATGAATGTATTAATTACAGATATTAATTTTCAAGTATTGGAGTTGTAACTTTAAGCTTCGTAGTTTGGCTTAACAAGCCCTTGAGATTTGTCTGCAAGATTCTAACATCAGAATTCAGCTGGGAGAGGTCTAAATGAAGTTCACAATTTCAGAGGGTTAGTTAAACTTTTGCCCTGGGAGCACTTGAATTCTTCGTTCCTGGTAGTATAGCAACAGAGTAGTCTGATTTGGGATAAATAAATCTTTAGAGTTGCCCACTGTTTTAACAGAATGGCTATATCCCTGGTACCATTGCCCTCAATTGTGTAAATATTTGTTTGAATAAAGAGCTAAGGTTCTCTGAAAAGTAACAGTTGTGTCTATTCATGATTCCCTTTTCATTTCCTGGACTTAGGTTATTAAAAGATTTTTTTTAATTGTTTTTGTCTTAACATATATACTGTGGAAATTTAAACATATGTCCTTGAGAAACTCTGTAAAGTCCCTGAAAGTTTATAACTGGGATTTCCTTTAAAATAAGGGGGAGTAGAGGTTTTACTTAGTTGAGTGGTGTAGCCTTCACCGCCTGATACCCAGAGGTTTGCAAATCCCAGCCTCTTTCACAAATGGAAAAATGAGATGTTTGGCTAGTAGTCATCATTTCAGTCAGTTTGCGGCCTTCAATCTGTTTCGTGCTGCTGCCAGCTGCTGTCCTTTTGGGCTGAGGACTGGGTTTAAGGGGTGGCCTCTTGGATCCCCATTTGAAGTGAGGGAGGAAAAGACACTTGGGAAATTCGTCTGAGAGCTGGCTGCCTGCTACCTCCTTTCTTAAAGAACCCTGTACCAAAGCTGGAACTCTTTAACAACCTTTTCAGAAATATTTTATTTACTGGCTTTTGAACAAGAAAGGGAAGAAAAAGCTGAAGTGATTAAACCCACCACTGGATTTTGCTGTTTCCTCCAAAACCTATATTGAGGTCTGTGCTGTATGCAAGGGTTGATTCTGGAGTGCACTAGAAGAGTTACTGTGAAAAACATGAATGCTTTTAAACACTTTTAAAGAGCATTTGTGGTTATGACTTTGCATGCTAATTCTCAACCCTTAGCAGGAAGGTGGTTGGTTCTATGAATAACTTGGAAAGACAGTGGTTTTGTACATCTTCCAAGTAGAATACATGTGCTTTATAAATCTGACTATCTGTTAAGCCTTGATGCATGTATTAACTGTGTAAATGTCATCTATTTGAAACAAAAGCGACTTTCAAATGATGTGCCTTATTATAAAGCCCTGGTATATACAACAGCAGTGGTTCTAAATGGAGGCAGTGGAGTGGGAGTGGTGGTTGCTCCCCAGGGGTTATTGACCAAGGACTGGAGACATTTTTGATTGTCTCAACTGGGGGCAGGGGACAACCCCAATGGCCAACTTTGACTGGCCTCTAGTGGGTAGAGGCCTCAGATACTGGGTAATATCCTATAATGTCCAGGACACACAAACAATAAATTATTGAGCCCCAAACTCTTCATTAGGCTAGTACCTTGAGGGCATATATTAACAAGGTTAGGGATCTTAATCTAATTTGGGTCTTCAAGAAACTGTGTTCTTGCTCAACCCAGAGAGACCTTTTGGTCTGCAGTAGATTCTTTTGACCTTGGTATTAGGAGTCTTAATATACCATAGATGTGAAGGAACTTGTGTTCACTGAGTTTGAGCTGGCTTAAAATTACAGGATTTGGAAGTGTTACAGTGTCAGGGAGACTCGTTTGTTTTATAGACACAAAAACTGAGATGCCCCAAAATAGTGACTGATAAAGTCTCAAATGTATTAGTGACAGATGTTAGTTTTAGGTACAACCCAGGATTAGAGAATTTAGAAACTGATATTCAGGCAAATGAAAGTTTTTAAAAAACTGACAACCCTTTGTGAGAATTTAGAAGTACCATTCTCTGTGAGGAAATACACTGTTTGATTCGGGGAGGGTAGTGTTAGCCATGGTGACTGTGGAGCATATGCTTGGGTGTGTCAGCCCCAAGATGGGCATAATTCTATTGTGCAACCTGTGACACTCCATGTCTGTGGCCTGCACCATCCTTCCCGTGGCCAAGTGGGCAACAGATGGTTCCACAACTCGTAGCAGATGTTGCTTTTGAATCCAGGTACAAAACAGAACATTTGAGATTTTTTTTTTTCCCTCTCTGCCTTCTGGGTTAAGAGTAGAGGGCCTGAATGGATAGGGTTGTTTTGGACAGAAGGGATAATGAGAGAGGCTTCCTGAATACAGTGTTAAAAAATGATATCTGATGTTTTAGGAAACGAGCATGCAGTGGTGGGGGAAACTCATAAACTGATGAGTGGATAGCTAAGATAGATAAGATGTTTGTGTGGAACTTGGGTTAGGAATCTGAAGACAGTTCAAGCATGGCACTTCTCTGGGGGAATAGGGCAAAATAATAATGAGGATAAAAGGAATCTCAGAAATCCTCTTATTTGAATTCACTCACTTGGTTTGCTAGAACCTACAAACCAGACCTCCTCTTTCATTGTTGCTTTCTCTTACACTCCTGGTCTCTACTTTTCCTTCTGTTTACTTAATGGGGAAAAAATTGATAGTAACAAAGTTTTTGTTCACTTCCTGGGAGAGTTTCAAAGGCATGGTCTTTGTGAATGGTTCTGCTTACAGACAGGAGTTATCTCAGTGAGCTCTTGGTGATCAGAAAAGCTGTGCACATATGGCAGCTTTGGCATTTACATGGCTGTGATTACCCATTAGGCCTGTAATTATGGGTTTTAGTTCTGTGTGCTGAGTGGTCCTGCCAGGGTAGTTCTACTCCTGAAATCTGGGAGGTTCTAGCAGTATAGGAGAATTCTTTAGTGTGCCTTTCCTGGAAGACCTCTGAACCTCACTGTGGTAAGTTCTTATCATTTCAACAAGTAGCCAATGGGTGTACCTCAAGGCCAAGTACATAGTAGTATATTTAGAAATGATTCAGAAGTGATGACTTTTTTAAGAGGTCTGCTCTCTGCAGGTGTTGCAGTAAAGGGGCATAGCATCCTTTTCATTATCACTTTTCATCTAGTCATTCTTGTTACCTGTTTTTCAGGTGATGGGACAGAAGATGAGTGTGTGTTTTTGTTTGTTTATAATTTCGACTGGAAGTAATTATTGGCATTTGACTAATATGACTTCTTGTCTTTTGAAAGTGAGTAAAACCAAAAAGGGTAGCTCAGGTTTTCACATCCCTTCAAAATAAGTATTTAGTAAGGCAGAACTTGTCTCTGCCACCCAGGAATTCAAATTCTTCTGGAAGTTAATTTGCACAGTTGTTTTCATGATATTTAGGAATGTTTCTTAGATGTTGATGAGAAGCTTTGTGCCATATCTGCTTTAAAGGCAAGGTTGTTATCATAGCAGCTAATGGTCCACAGGAGAATCCCAAGTATAAAAATCATTTTGTTGAGATTCAGTGGAAAGCCTGGGGACTGGAGAAGCTTTCCATACAAAGAAACAGATAAATAAGACATAGAGCAACATGCTAAGTTATAGGAAGACTTGTTGAGAGGTTTTTTTTTTAACAAAAGATATTTGTTTTGCTTAATGTGAGTGGGTTGATTTATTAGAATATCTGTTTTTCCTTACTTTGCAAATTAAGGGGAAGGAAAAGTTAGTTCATTCCAATATTTAATATTGTTACCTCAAGTGGGGTCAGCTTTTTCTAAGACTTGCTGCCAAATCTAGAGTTCAGTGGAAATCAGTGTTGATCATCTTAAAGTATTTTGTTTGCAAGCAGCATATGATCAATCCAGATGGCAATATGCTTGTGGAATTAGCATATGGAATGGGAAAAAAGCTAAGAATTAAAAGATTTCTCCTAGATTTGTTTCTTGATCACTAAATTGCTGAAACAAAGGCAGGTAGAAGCAAAGGAAAGCCAACTTCTGCATTCTTAGGCCCAGTTCAGATGTAGCCTGAGTTGTGCTTTGTAGCCAAGCGATATTCAGAGGGGGCTTGGGAAGTGAGGTCTGGCTGCCACACTGCTTACGTCATTGCAGAAGTAGGTTTTCAAAAAACAGCTTAAGATTTAGTAAGGAAATTGCAATCCATGGGAATGTAGACAAAATATTTCTTATACATCATGCTGAATCAAATTCCCATATCACATTACACTAACATAGCTCAGATCAGGCTTTTTTTTCTCACTATGTTATGCTGAAATAATTTACCATGCCCTTGGAAGGTCATGGGCAACAGTGCCAGTGCAGTCTTTTCCCAATTAGGTAGCTGCCACCTTATCACTGAAACGTGTTTGTGTTCTGTGGTCACTTCCATTTCCTGCATTGTATAAATGGCACTCCTGTGTTATTTAACCTGTGCCTGTGGGAGCCTTGAAAGTTGGAACATAAAGACATCTAGTTCACCCTCACCATTTTAAATATGGGGAAACCTCTGCTAAAACAAGGTGAAGACAAGCCAAGTGACTTGCTCTGGCTCTTTCTTCTGTTGGTTATTTTGGCAGAACCAGGACTAGGGATGAGTCTCCTGACTCGTGTTTCTGGCAGCCCATCCAGTATTCTTTGCACTAGATTGGCCACTACAATAAAAAGACATCCTAAGATCTTTGGGGCAGATGTAAAAAACAGCATTGATTAAATTTAGTGTAGTCAGTTGTTTATTGATCTTTGCTAGTTCAAGTCCTTTTTTCCTTTTCCTTCCATCGAAATAAATGTTTAAAAAGTAGGTAATAAGAAAGGAAAAAAATTAAGTGTCTGTACCACCCACTTTACATAATCCACAGTTAAGTAATGAAGAGATGATTTCATTGTTGTTTTGCTTACTTTATAGTATTTTTAAAACCTAACCACTCAGTTTTTTTTAAGGTAAAGGGGAAAACATTATAACCATGGGTGATGTGGTCAGCTTGTGTTTGTTCCATCTTTCCTGAGCCTACTTGGTGGTGGTTTAGTCACTAAGTTGTGTCTGACTCTTGCCACCCCATAGACTGTAGTCCACCAGGCTTCTTTGTCCATAGGATTTCCTGACTATTTCCAGGTCATAAATATTGGGGAAGGGAATGAGGAACCTAGGGCGTTTGGGTTTGGTGAATGTTCCTTTGAAAAAATAGATGCTGACTTTTAAAAGAGTTTATTTTGATTGGTAGCGTGGACTGAGGACAAGATGGACAGTAACCTGCCACATTCCTCTGTCCATGGGATTCTCCAGGCAAGAATAATGGAGTGGGTTGCCATGCCCTTGGCCAGGGCATCTTCCCGACCCAGGGATCAAAACCCCATCTGCCGCAGCCCCTGCATTGCAGGGGGATTCTTTACCACTTTGCCCCCTGGGAAGCCCAGACATTCAGGACCCCCAACTTAGTTATCCTGTGACTCTGCTTCCTGGCTTTGTTTCACTGTGGTGGTCATGTGTGGGAGGATTCTTCAGAGGCTGCAGTCAGAATCACCTAAACCCGGGGATGAATTATGCTGATGATCAGGAGTAAAAAACATCTGGAATTATTTACTTTATTTGGGAAAATTTTAGAAAACTTTTTCTTCAGCTGAAGCTATCTTAAGATTCTATAAAGAACCCTGAAAATAGGGATTTTTAATTTCCTACCCAAAAATCTCTCCCACTTTCAGAGAAACCATCACATAATTTAAGAATTTATAAAGTGTTTGTGTATTTTTTTTAATGTTTTTGAGGCTGAAAGTCTTCAAGATATCACAGGTATGGCAGTTTTTGTGTTTATGTTTTAACTTTCTGAAGAGATGAATTTTATTTGAATACACATAGTAATGAAATTTATTTCATTATCTTGCAAGTATCTTAAATATGGTGATCTAATATTTGTAATATAGACAGTGCATTTCCTTTTAAATTTCTTCAAGTTAATTTTAAAAAATAAGTTTTTAGGAACTTAATTCAACATGATAGAGGGTTAGTATTTCGTGCTTTTTAAAAAAATCAGCCAGGAGCCACTGGTATAAACACATCCCTCTTTGTAAAGTGAGCCACTATAATTTTTAAGTCAGTATATACTCATATATTTTTATTCATATTTGATTTTTAGAATGCATGCATCTTTTACTTTTTAAATATTTTGTTATGGAAAATCATAAATGTACATAAAAATTAGAAGAATAATACGATGAAATCCCAAGCACCCATCATTCAGTTTCAAGTTATGTACATACAATAATCTTGTTTCATCTGTAGACCTTACTTCCCCAAAACATAGATTGTTATCAAATGAATTCGAAATATTGTCGTAATTTATTCATAAAAATGTAAATCTAAGAGTTGGACTGTGAAGAAAGCTGAGCTCCGAAGAATTGATGCTTTTGAACTGTGGTGTTGGAGAAGACTCTTGAGAGTCCCTTGGACTGCAAGGAGATCCAACCAGTCCATCCTAAAGGAGATCAGTCCTGGGTGTTCATTGGAAGGACTGATATTGAAGATGAAACTCCAATACTTTGGCCACCTCATGTGAAGAGTTGACTCATTGGAAAAGACCCTGATGCTGGGAGGGATTGGGGGCAGGAGGAGAAGGGGACGACAGAGGATGAGATGGCTGGATGGCATCACCGACTCGATGGACATGAGTTTGAGTGAACTCCAGGAGTTGGTGATGGACAGGGAGGCCTGGTGTACTACGATCCATGGGGTCGCAAAGAGTCGGACACGACTGAGCGACTGAACTGAACTAAACTGAAGAGCTTAGGATTTTTAAAAAGTCCAACAACATCATTATTACGCCTAAAAAAAAAAAAAGCCAGTAATTAAAATATCTTTTTTCCAGTGTTCAGTTTCTCTGATTGTCACATAAAATTTTTGTTTAATAGTTGGATTTTTCAAGACAAGATCCAAACACAGCCTGCACGTTGTATTTAATTGTTAATTGGTATGTCTCCTGGGCTTCCCTGGTGGCTCAACGGTAAAAAATCCACCTGCAATTCAGGGGATGCAGGTTTGATCCCTGGGTTGGGAAGATTCCCTTGGAGAAGGAAATGGCAACCCACTCCAGTATTCCAGGAGCCTGGTGGGCTACAGTCCATGGGGTTGCAAAAGAATTGGATACAACTTAGTAACTTAGTAACATGTCTCCTGGGTCTCTTAATCTATAACAGTTCCCTCTCTTATTTTTCTTTTCTTGCCATTTACTGCTTGAAGACATTGGTTATTTTTCTGTAGACTTCCCATGTTTTAGATTTAAGTGATAACATCTCTATGGTGTATTTCATGTTCCTCTGTTCTTTTTATTTTCTATAATTGGAGACAGCATGATTTTAATTTGAGAACTTTCCTACCATAGCACTATGTTAACTTAATTTTTAAGATATATATATTCATATATATATATATACTTATTACATTATGTCTTTTTCAGACATTGCTAAAACTGCTTTGAAAGTAAAGTGTTAGTCACTCAGTCATGTCTGACTCTTTGTGATCCCATGGACTGTAGCCCGCCAGGCTCCTCTGTCCATGGGCTTCTGCAGGCAAGAATACGAGAGTGGGTTGCCCTGCCCTCCTCCAGGGGATCTTCCCAACCCAGGGATCGAACCTGGGTCTCCTGCATTGCAGGCAGGTTCTTTACCATCTGAGCCAACAGGGAAGCTCAAAACCGCTTTAATAATGATATAGACGCAAATGTGAGTCCAACTAGTAAAAGTCATATCTGGCATATTTAGGTAAAAGTCAGGAATTTTGCAGGTAGGAAGGGAATTTGAATGACCCAGTTGATTTTTGAGGTTGTTCCTGTTTTCTGTCCTTCCTCCCCTGCCTGCCTCACTGGCTGAAGAGTTATTGTAGGAAATTGGTGCCAAATTTCTTGGATAGTTAAAGAATATTTTCAAGTTCATACAGACAAGTTTTATTCAAGGGACTACCACAGAATTATTTAAACTCTCTATAGTCGATGTTTTAGTTTCTTACTGAGTTCGAGATTCTTGATAATTCCTAATATAAGACAATCTAGACTTTGTAAAAAGTCGCTTCTGATCACAGGGGATACAGATCTTCATTTGAATATGGTTATTGCTATTGAGTGTGGTTACCATTAGGAACCATTGGATACCATCTAGAGTTCTTTTTTTGACAGAGCTTAGACTTCAGTAGGCTAGAAATGACAGAAAGGAATGGTAGCATGGGGTTCGTGCTCCAGTTTGTTGTGCTCAGTTGCTCGGATGTGTCCGACTCTTTGCAACCCCATGGACTGCAGCCTGCCAGGCTCCTCTGTCCATGGGATTTCCCAGGCAAGAATACTGGAGTGGGTTGCCATTTTATACTGCAGGGGATCTTCCTGATTCAGGGATCGAAGATCCTTTCGTCTCCTACATTGGCAGGCGGATTCTTTACCATTGAGCCACCTGGAAAGCCATCATGGGATTAGACTGCTTTATTGTGATAGGAAGAAGCTGAAACTTTTTTGTTTGTTTGTTTTACTTTTTGTCATCACTTCTTCCATCTCTCATTACCTCCCCATCCCCTCATCACTCTCCACTCCCTTCTGTGTTCCTCCCTGTGGCATCATCTGATACTTTTGTTCTTTCCTTAATGGTCTCCCTTACGTCTTCTTTTAGATGTTTTTCAAAACATAATAAAATAAAAATTCAAAAGGGAAAACAGGGAAATCCAGAAACTGTGTGATCAGTGTCCTGAGATCCTGTTGGCATTCCGGTGGTCCTCCCTTTCTCTCCAGCCCGCTGTGCATCACCCCGACACCTGGCAAATTCTGAGGATGCCTCAGCTTGCCTGGATTCTGAAGAGCCTCCTTTGGCAGTCACAAAGCCTTTGTGCCTTTTAGACTGCCATAGGCATGTGGGCTGTGCGTGTCTGTCTCTGTGTGTCTGTGAGTGTGTATGCATCTGCACACATGAGATTTACTGTTGTAACAGGCTCAGTCTGCAGGAACCAAACATCCTCCTTATGCTGCCATTAAAGTACATTTATTCCTGTGATACTGCTTTTCTGGATTTTTTGAGAGATAAAAATCCCCTCCTTGGAGATAATCAGCCTATCTACATGTATCTAGTAGATAATAATTATTTGTTCAAAGAGGCAGATCTTTAAATGATAAAGAACATGGTGTAAGGAACAAGGAATGACAGTCCATTTGGTGCTCTGTTCGTTTCCAAAGAACCAATAAGGGCACTAAGTCTACCCACAGGTTTTTGGTTGGTTTGTTTAATTTTTTTCTTTCCTGCACTGAGATGTAAAATCTTGGGTGTGGTGGGAGAGTTGAAAGGAACAGAGTTTAGGAAGCTGGGTTGTATGAGTGGGAGATGAAGTTGTGTGGGGGTGGGTGTTGAGACAGTGGGGAGGCTCAAGGTTTGGGATGCTGGGTGGGAGGGGTTCTTAGAAGAAGAGAGCATCTGGGAATGTATGCTGGAGGGGGAGGTGTTTGCCAATGGGTGTGGGGTTGTGTGGAGAGGTGTGGTTTGTGTGCAGAGATGCCAGAGGTTGAGGATTTAGTGATGAGAGGAAATACTTGTGAAAAAGGAGGGTATGTTTGTAAAAGCAGAATTGAGAGGACTGAGGGTTTAACTGAGGATGGTGTTTGGATAACAGAGGGTGGAGAAGCCAAGCTGCTTTGGGGTTTCTGAAACGAGAATATTGCTAGACAAGGAAGTGTGTGTTCCTGAAGCTTCTAATTACCCTCCCCCCATCACGTTTTCATGTTGAGATTAGTGGAAAAAGAGGAAGGTTTTGTGTCCATTGTTCTCCATTCTTAAGCTTGGAGTTTGGAGCTGAAATAGATTTCTTCGTTTTTCCTATTCAGTCCTCTAAAGCTTCCTCCCTCAGGCCCTGTCGTCACCACAGAATCTCCCCCCAAGTTCCCCCCCCCCCACACACAACAGACAATGGCACTGCTTCTGCAGACTGCTCTAAGCCGGTGTCTGAATTCAATTACATGTCGTCGGTGGGTGCTTTAAAACATTGCCATACCATAAACATCAGTGCTGAAAGAGGCTGGCCTGTGGACCACCAGTGCACTGGGAGAGCTTAAACACCAGGCATCAACCACTGTCTGTGACAAAATATGCTCCCAGAGCCAGTTCCTCAGCTCTAAGGCCCCTGTAGGACACGATAGAAACTCAAACTTTTTCACAAAGTGGAAATTTTAACGTCAACTCTCCTGAGTTTTAAGATTCTTGTTCTGAATTTGCTTGTGTACCCAGTGGCTCAGTGATAAAGAATCTGTCTGAAAAAAAAAAAAAGAATCCACTTGCCAATGCAGAAGAGGCATGTTCTATCCCTGGGTCAGGAAGATTCCCTGGAGAAGGGAATGGCAACCTACTCCAGTATTCTGGCCTGGAGAATTCCATGAACAGAGGAGCCTGGCGGGGTACAGTCCATGGGGTCGCAAAGAGTCAGACACGACTGAGTGAGCATGGCAATGTGCCACGCCAATCTCCATCCTTTCCCCAGCAATATGAAAAGGTTTCCTCTTTTCAGTGACTTGCTCTAGAAGTCCCCTTTTGATTAATTCCTGCTGTATTGGATGATCCTGAGAAGTGTTTGTGCATGGCAATATAAAATGACAAGTAACATGTATATTTTAAGGATTCTCCAAACTCTTGGTGTAAATTACCTGGAAAACTGAATTTATATATATAGGCCAGATTTTAAAGCTCTGTCCTCTAAAACAGTACACACAACACAACAGATGCTTCATTTTAATTTGTTTGTTTTTTAAAACTTTGCTCCCTGGGTGTGTTTTCATTATCTTGAAACCCAGATCCCTACAGCTCTGGCCATTACAGTGCTCTGAAGCTCACCATTGGTGACTTACAGTTTGGTTAACTCACTATGATGTTATTTGGTACAAATAGAGCTGGAAAATTATATTTTAAAACACACACCAGCATTGCGCCAAAGAAAAAAGAATCTACCAAGAAACTTGCAAACATCATCCTTGAGATTAGTTTTTCCAGTAATTTACTTCTCAAAGGAAAAATGTACTGTGACTTGCTATGCTACCTTCCGTAGATCTCTAAATGACTCCTGGCATTCTCTAATTGACAATAAGATGATATACATTTCAGGTGATAAAAATAACAAGTGCTCTGGAGGGATTAAATTTATGGATTGAAAAGTAAGCCCAGACGTTTGAACACACACCAACTTCTTTCCTGTTTAGACGTCCCTGTGTTGTCTTTTCTCTCAAATGGGCACCAGATGGCTTCTTCCCGTTTCCATACCCAGTTATCTTTCTGTTCATGTGCATAAAGTGTCTGGAGCCATTAGGACCCTAGGGCCTGTTTTCCTTCCACAATAACATAATGCAGTTATTTTATAATTTCCCTGAGGCTTCTTTTTTGTTTACACAAAATGTGAAAAGTGAAAGTGAAATCGCTCAGTCATGTCTGACTCTTTGCGACCCCATGGGCTGTAGCCTACTAGGCTCCTCCGTCCACAGGATTCTCCAGGCAAGAGTACTGGAGTGGGTTGCCATTTTCTTCGACCCAGGGATGGAGCCGAGGTCTCCCGTCTTGCAGGCAGACGCTTTACCCTCTGAGCCACCAGGAAAGCAAAAAGGAACAGCAGTGGAGATCAAGAATCCAGTCTGGAAACCTTGGACTCTTCCTCGCCTGCTCTTTTACTTGCGTTAACACAGACTACGTTCCCGCCGCGCTTCCACTTGAGTGTCACTTTGATAACCCCCTTTCATCTCCCACCGTTCCAGTTCTTCCTCTGCTTTCTTTCCCTGACCTCACCTGCATTCTCTGATGCATTGTCTGCAGGGTCCATCACGTCACTGTCTCCCTCTCTCCTGGGGAATTAAACCCAGTGCTTCCCATTATATATATCCTCTGCCCTCCTGCCTCTGCTCTCCTTGCCTTTGCTTCGTCTCATTGAAAATGTTACTACTTCCTGTTGTATGTTTCCCTATACTCTTCTCATCTCTAGGCCTCCACTCTTATGATCTCACCCACGATGAAAAGAATACCCTGGAAGTAGGGAAGGAGAGAGGTATCATGAGCCACTATTATCACTCCTAGGGTCAGAAAGGCACGTGTGTGATTCTCCACCTTTTGAGTCAAATCGATTTGTGGAATTAAGTCTTGAAGATCTCAAACTGATACAATGATCCATACATATGTATTTAGCTATGGCCGGTATACTCAACTTCAGTAACTTGAGTGAATTACATGTTTATACCTGATGACAAATCTTTAAATGCACAACTTCTTACACATCCTTCCGTTCCGTTGCTCAGTTGTGTCCGACTCTTTGCGACCCCGTGGACTGTAGCCTACCAGGCTTCTCCGTCCATGGGATTCTCCAGGCAAGAATACTGGAGTGGGTTACCATTTCCTTCTCCAGGGGATCTTCCCGACCCAGGGATCGAACCCGGGTCTCCCAGATTGGAGGCAGACGCTTTAATCTCTGAGCCACCAGGGAAGCCATCCTTAACAAACCCAAAAATGCTGAAATGAAAAACTAGAGTATGAAGCATGAATATCTTAAAATATCCTCTGGAATGTTCTCCGATCCAAATCATCTGTAACTTTCTTCTGCAATATGTATGGTGGAGAAATGTTGCATGACTATTTCTCGGATGTGATTTATTATTTGCAAATGGCCTACTTGTCTCTTCCCTACAGACTGTAAACCTAATCTTTCAGCCAGCACTACTGTGGAATATTTTGATATTTTGTTTGGCCAGCTAAACTGCGTCAATAATTATATTATGTTTTTTTTTTTTTTCCTTTTTGGCTGAATTGGCTGTGTTGTGCAGCATGCAGGATCTTAGTTCCCTGACCAGGAATCAAATCCATGCCCCTTGCAGTGGAAGCGTGAAGTCCTAGCTGCTGGACCGCCAGGGAATTCCCAATAATCATATTTTTTTATGAAAAAAAAAAGTACATGTAAGGAGGAGGGGGGACCAAGTGTTGCCATCCTGTAGGGTAGTAAGAATACTGTATAGTAGTTTGATACCCTCTAGTTTTGTTGGCTCAAAGGAAGAGGAAACAGACTTTGGTAATATTTCATTTGGGTGATTGAGCAGCATTTGCAACTGCAAACAGGTTGAAGTATATTAATACATTTTATCATCTAAGATGACATTAATGTCATATACTGCTCAGTCAAAAATTAAACTTTTATGTATCCATTTTGCCATGAGGTGTTAAACCTTCAATTCTGTACCATTAGAGTAAATATTGGGCTCAGGGCTTAAGTTTCTAACTTCCATTGCACAGCATCTGCTCTGGCTTGCTTTCTGGATTCCCATCTTGCACTTAATTCTGTTCCCTATTTTGTATGCATTACCTTACAACCAGAGCTTTGTCCACCAACTGGCTTTAGTTCTTCGCTTGTTATTCTAACACCTGACTTAACAGATTTCCCTTTGTATCCTTGTCTAAGATACACTAAATGGTTGGAAGATTGCTGTCAGATTTAAACCACATTTAATATAGGCATAGACTTGGACCCCACAAAACATATCTTACATGATGGTGTAGATGGGAAAAGATTTAGGTAATTATGAGAGAGAAATACATAGTTAATAAATACAGAAAATAACTTGCTTTTTTTCTACACAATTTTTTCCTGGATGTACCAGTAGTCTGACCTCAGATGGGCTTGAGATTTTGTTTATATTTTTAAAACCTAAAAGTTTTAGGTGTGGAGGTAAGTTTATGCTATCATTGGATAATACCCATCAGATTCTCTTTCTTTCAGTGGGACTTAACTCCATTGTCATTTCTTCCCATCATAACTCACCCGGACTACCCCTCTCACTGGGTTAGCCCCCCTCCATCTGTCAGTCAGTCCTTTACCAACCTGTCAATCAGTCCTCTGTTAAGGCATGCGTCACATTGTATAGCATTTATTCATACATGTATTTTCTACTTCGGATTTTAAGCTATGTATTAGCAGGAAATACTATCTTTGACCACATACTTTCCAGGGCCTAGCTCAAAGCCTGGTTTATAGTAGGCACTTAATGAAGATTAGCACCTTCATAGTAACAAACAACTCTCAAATCTCAGTGGCTTAAGACAATCTTGGATTGGCAAAGCCCCTCTTCCCCATTATCCTCACTGAGGGAGGTAGGCTAAGGAAGCCTTTACAGACTTGGACACAAGAGGGGTATGGAAATGGTGAATCATGCCAGTTCTTGATGTTTCAGCTTGGAACTGACTCATCACTTTCTCTCATATTTCATTGATCAAAGCAAGGGACATAGGGACCCAATGTCATAAGGATGAGGAAGAACAACACTGCTGTGTTCCTGAAAGGAAAGAACAGGAATAATAGTGAGCAACACCACTGCCTGTTAAGCCAGTGTCTGAGATGTGGTAGGCACTTAATACATAATTAATGAATGAAGTACCTAATACTACCTGTTAGGATTTTAATTTTTTTTATACCATGAGCAGAATCACCTCAAGTAATGAAATAATTGAATAACTACATTAAAAAATGAGCATACTAATATTATTATCTAGCTATATTCAACAAACATCTGGAGACCTTTTTGGCAACACTCTGTTCATTTATTCATATTAGGGAAGTGATTAGTGATATATATTAGTTACATTTGATTTTACACTTTCAGATGTGTAAAGTATGAAATGGTCACAGTAAGTGAAAGTGTTAGTTGCTCAGTTGTGTCTGACTCTTTGTGGCCCCATAGACTATAGCCTGCCAGGCTCCTCTGTCCATGGAATTCTCCAGGCAAGAATGGTGGAATGGGTAGCCAATCCCTTCTACAGAGGATCTTCACGACCCGGGAATCAAACTCTGGTCTCCTGCATTGTGGATAGATTCTTTACTGTCTGAGCCACCAGATTTGTGTAATTAGGATTTTCCCCTGAATCTTTTAGAAGATTTGGAAGAAAACATCGAAGGCTTCAACTAACATATTGTTAGTCTGATAAGAAGTTCTTTAATTTTTTTTTGGAAGAATTAGTGTCTGGCTCAAAAATTGGACAAGAGCTTCAGAAAAATGAACATCTACTCAACTTAAAAGTGAAGTATTGCTTCAGATTGTATATTAGTATTTTACACTAATTTTTTCATTCATTGTCAAGGCAACCCAAACACATGGTATAAAATGTGGAAAATACAAACTAGTTTGAGAAAGATGAATTAAAAATCACTAGTGTGATTTATTTCATTCCATTGTTATTGTTGTAAAATGAGCATATAGCATATGGAAGAGGAAAGAAAAGATACTGGCCTGTGAAACTGCAATACTTTGGCCACCTCATGCGACGAGTTGACTCACTGGAAAAGACTCTGATGCTGGGAAAGGTTGGGGGCGGGAGGAGAAGGGGACAACAGAGAATGAGATGGCTGGATGGCATCACCGACTCTGTGGACATGAGTTTGAGTGTACTCCAGGAGTTGGTGATGGACAGGGAGGCCTGGCGTGCTGTGATTCATGGGGTCGCGGAGAGTCGGACACGACTGAGCGACTGAACTGAACTGAACTGAACTGAATAATGGGGTAGCAATGGAAATAGCAAGAAATGATCAGAGTCAGACAATGTTTTAAGGACAGTGTTGATAGGATTTGTTGATGGATAAAATGAGAAAGGAGGGAATGAAGAAGTGACAGATGGTAGAGGATAGAGGATATAATGATAGAGGAGACCAGTGATGACTCTTCAGATTCTGGCTTAAACATCTGTGTGTAATTCATGTGTATAGGTGGGTGTGTATGTAAGGCTGCACTCATTGTATGTGTAGTTTTTAAAAATTTACTGAACATTATATTAATGTATTTTTTATGTTATAAACATACCTCAAAATAATAAGATTTTAAGTGGTTTAATATATACTCATGACATACTATGGCTTTTAGTTTTTTCCCTATTGTTGGGAAATTAGAGTATTTTTTTCCTTTTAATAAATAGCATGGTAATGTTCTCAGGTTCCACCTACTTCCTTGTTTCCTCAGTTCAAAAAAATTTGACGTGAGGGAATTGGCCATGGTTTGCTGGGATTTCAACATGGCAAACCAACATGTGATACAGTTGGTCAGAAATAGAAGGAACCGAGACTGGATAGAGGTCATCTTGACTTCAGTCCTCCAAGGGGGACATGGTAAGATAGATATAGCTTGAGCCAGACTGGTGTTGCTTTCAAGGTCAGAATTGGTGGTGGTAGACAATTGTTGAGAGGGACATTTGTGACCTGTCAAGACCCAGAGGGCAGGGCCAGACCCCAGCTGGGAAGCAATTCTAAAGGAGAATCTTGAAAAAAAATTTTGAGGTCCAGTTCAAAAGATTATCATGTTTTTTTTCATAAGGGCAGGGCTTTGGGTTGGAGGATAAGGACCCCAAGGCAGAGCTTGTCGGGGGGAAGCTGCAGCTTTGAGGGTATGAGGACTCAGCCCATCACTAGGATTTAAGCAGCCAGACTGTTTCTTGGCCCAACTCTGTGGGTGAAAGGCAGTTCCTTATTAGGCTGCCTGCATTTGCCCAGGAAATCTGTGAGGTTGAGCAAGCAAGATGAAGATCCTCCATCTGAGGCTGGGAGGGAGTGGGGAAGGCTGTGATGGATAATTGAAAACTTGTGTTCTTTGAGTGTCTCTCCTGTGGGACAGTGGGATTCAGGAGGGACTGGAGATATGATAGAAATACTGTACATAACCCGCTTCCTTAAACTTGTATGTCGGTCATAGGAACAAGCACATTATGATATTTATTACTAACCAAGCGTGATTCTGTTTACATATCACATATTACAGAGATGTAGTAACTGGTGTCTGAGGTGCCTAAGAAGTTGGAGGATATTCTTAGCCTTAGTCTTAGTCTGAGTTCAATGAGAATGTTTAAACTGCATTTTTACTTTGATGATAACTTAAAAAAAGTCTTTTGATCCGTTTAAAATATAACTTTTCACATTGGCAGGGCTAGTTTATAATGAAAAGACATTTTTATAGACTATAACTGTAGTAAGTTAATATTGTTCAAACTAGAGTCCAAAACATATTCTTACAGGTATATCCATTTAAGAATTCTTTTATTCACTGTGGAAACTAGAATATTAATCTGAGCCTCAAAGGGTGTGTGGGTTCAGTTCAGTTCAGTTCAGTTCAGTTCAGTTCAGTCGCTCAGTCGTGTCCGACTCTCCGCGACCCCATGAATCACAGCACGCCAGGCCTCCCTGTCCATCACCAACTCCCGGAGTACACTCAAACTCATGTCCACAGAGTCGGTGATGCCATCCAGCCATCTCATTCTCCGTCGTCCCCTTCTCCTCCCGCCCCCAACCTTTCCCAGCATCAGAGTCTTTTCCAGTGAGTCAACTCGTCTCATGAGGTGGCCAAAGTATTGGAGTTTCAGCTTTAGCATCAGTCCCTCCAATGAACATCCAGGATTGATATCCTTTAGAATGGACTGGTTGGATCTCCTTGCAGTATAAGGGACTCTCAAGAGTCTTCTCCAACACCACAGTTCAAAAGCATCGATTCTTCGGCGATCAGCTTTCTTCACAGTCCAACTCTCACATCCATACATGACCACGGGAAAAACCATTGCCTTGACTAGACGGACCTTGGTCGGCAAAGTAATGTCTCTGCTTTTTAATATACTATCAAGGTTGGTCATAACTTTCCTTCCAAGGAGCAAGCGTCTTTTAATTTCATGGCTGCAATCAGCATCTGCAGTGATTTTGGAGCCCAAAAAAACAAAGTCTGACACTGTTTCCACTGTTTTTCCATCTATTTCCCATGAAGTGATGGGACCAGATGCCATGATCTTTGTTTTCTGAATGTTGAGCTTCAAGCCAACCTTTTCACTCTCCTCTTTCACTTTCATCAAGAGGCTTTTGAGTTCCTCTTCACTTTCTGCCATAAGGGTAGTGTCATCTGCATATCTGAGGTTATTGATATTTCTCCCAGCAATCTTGATTCCAGCTTGTGCTTCTTCCAGCCCAGCGTTCCTCATGATGTACTCTGCATATAAGTTAAATAAGCAAGGTGACAATATACAACCTTGACGCACTCCTTTTCCTATTTGGAGCCAGTCTGTTGTTCCATGACCGGTTCTAACTGTTGCTTCCTGACCTGCATACAGGTTTCTCAAGAGGCAGGTCAGGTGGTCTGGGATTCCCATCTCTTTCAGAATGTTCCACAGTTTATTGTGATCCACACAGTCAAAGGCTTTGGCATAGTCAATGAAGCAGAAATAGATGTTTTTCTGAAACTCTCTTGCTTTCTCCATGATCCAGCGGATGTTGGCAATTTGATCTCTGGTGCCTCTGCCTTTTCTAAAACCTGCTTGAACATCTGGGAGTTCACGGTTTACATACTGCTGAAGCCTGGCTTGGAGAATTTTGAGCATGACTTTACTAGCGTGTGAGATGAGTGCAATTGTGCGGTAGTTTGAGCATTCTTTGGCATTGCCTTTCTTTGGGATTGGAATGAAGACTGACCTTTTCCAGTCCTGTGGCCACTGCTGAGTTTTCCAAATCTGCTGGCATATTGAGTGCAGCACTTTCACAGCATCATCTTTCAAGACTTGAAATAGCTCAACTGGAATTCCATCACCACCACTAGCTTTGTTCGTAGTGATGCTTTCTAAGGCCCACTTAACTTCACATTCCAAGATGTCTGGCTCTAGGTCAGTGATCACATTATCGTGACTATCTTGGTCGTGAAGATCTTTTTTGTACAGTTCTTCTGTGTATTCCTGCCACCTCTTCTTAATATCTTCTGCTTCTGTTAGGTCCATACCATTTCTGTCCTTTATCGAGCCCATCTTTGCATGAAAAGTTCCCTTGGAATCTCTAATTTTCTTGAAGAGGTCTCTTGTTTTTCCTATTCTGTTGTTTTCCTCTATTTCTTTGCATTGATCACTGAGGAAGGCTTTCTTATCTCTCCTTGCTATTCTTTGGAACTCTGCATTCAGATGCTTATAGCTTTCCTTTTCTCCTTTGCTTTTCGCCTCTCTTCTTTTTACAGCTATTTGTAAGGCCTCCTCAGACAGCCATTTCGCTCTTTTGCATTTCTTTTCCATGGGGATGGTCTTGGTCCCTGTCTCCTGTACAATGTCACGAACCTCCGTCCAGAGTTCATCAGGCACTCTATCAATCAGATCTAGTCCCTTAAATCTATTTCTCACTTCCACTGCATAATCATAAGGGATTTGATTGAGGTCATATCTGAATGGTCTAGTGGTTTTCCCTACTTTCTTCAATTTAAGTCTGAACTTCGCAATAAGGAGTTCATGATCTGAGCCACAGTCAGCTCCTGGTCTTGTTTTCGCTAACTGTATACAGCTTCTCCATCTTTGGTTGCAAAGAATATAATCAATCTGATTTCGGTGTTGACCATCTGGTGATGTCCATGTGTAGAGTCTTCTCTTGTGTTGTTGGAAGAGGGTGTTTGCTATGACCAGTGCATTCTCTTGACAAAACTCTATTAGCCTTTGCCCTGCTTCATTCCGTGCTCCAAGGCCAAATTTGCCAGTTACTCCAGGTGTTTCTTGACTTCCTACTTTTGCATTCCAGTCCCCTATAATGAAAAGGACATCTTTTTTGGGTGTTAGTTCTAAAAGGTCTTGTAGGTCTTCATAGAACCGATTAACTTCGGCTTCTTCAGCATTACTGGGTGGGTTCAGATGGGTGTAAAAGAAGGAGAAAGGTGTTTCCATGAGAGGAGAGAGTTAGATCAAGGATGATCGTGGTGCCTCTGGGATGCCTGGGAACTTGAAGAACATATCAGTTTCAGGTTTCTAGATATTCTCCCTGACCCTGATACGTCAGGAATGTGGGGACCACTCTCCCCTCTACTATTGTAATACCAACCTTTTTCTGATGGATGCAGGAAGTTTTTTAAATCTTTTTGTTGAGAAGGTAACCCTCATCGTCCTCTTTTAAAGAATCATCTTCTAACCCTCATGTTATTGATCATAAAATTATCTTTCTCTGCTAGAATGTGAATTCAGTTTCCCTAGAACTTCTGAGTGGTTAATGTTTCTTACAGAGACATCTAAAGGAAAGCCCATTGCCTCATCCCTTCAGGTGTTTGCTAGATACTCAGGAAGCAGGTGGTCCTCCAGGGAGCAGAACACTAAAGGGTCTTTGTCTTTTTTAGATACCACCCCCTCATCTTGCACCTGTACTTGGTGTTAGGGATTTGTTCCTTTCAAATATCACTGATGTTCTCTTGAATTATTTTTCTTTTGTTCAGAAAACATCCCAGATCAGTGGTCTTTAGTCATCTTCACTTTTCAGGACAGCTTTACTAGGTTTATTACTAAAACAGCAAAATATTGGATTGCCAGCCTATTTGTGTACCCATGTAGGCTAACAAGTGGTTGGTCTTTTTAAATCTTTGTTAAGTAAAGCAATCTCTCCCTCTCTTTTTTTTTTTTTTCTTTGCAGATTCCAGCAAGATTATGGCAGAGCAGAGCCACATGCAAAAGCAGCTGGATTTACAGAATGGTAGCTTAGAGGCAGGCTTTGTGGAGAATTCCCTCGAAAACGATTCCCAAAACATGATGGAGAGCCTGAGCCCAAAGAAATATTCTTCCAGTCTGAGATTTAAAGCCAATGGAGACTGTTCTGGCTCCTATTTAACCCTCTCACAACCTGTGCCTGCTAAAAGAAGCCCTTCTCCTTTGGGAACCAGTGTCAGAAGTAGCCCTTCTTTGGCCAAAATTCAGGGAACTAAGCCGTTCTCTTGCGATGGAAGTGACAAAAGTATTTCCATGAAACCGCCCACCCCTTTACGCAGCACTTCACCCTCCCTGAGTGGATATGCACTTGGGAGAGCAGACTTTGATCATTTTCTTGGCCGGGACACCGAAAGGTCCTTGAGGCTTTCAGAGAAGCCTCCCTATTCCAAATATAGCTCAAGGAATAAATCCCATGACAATGTCTACTTTCTCGGAGGGCTGGAAGGCCGAAAAGCATCTGGCTCGCTCCTGACCATGTGGAATGGAAGTTCTCTGAGTGACACTGGCTCCTCGCCCATCAGCAGGTCAGGGGCGGCCAGCATGCCTTCAAGCCCAAAGCAAGCCAGGAAAATAAGCATCCAGGACAACCTGACACTTCAGCCCAAGTTGAGCAGACACCGGGACCCGGCATCTGAAAACATCAGTTTAAGAACCAGGAAGTACTCTAGCGGCAGCCTGAGTCACATGGGCGCCTACAGCCGCTCTCTCCCCAGGTTGCATAGAGCCACCGAGAACCAGTTGGCACCCCTCAGTCTGCCTCCAAGAAGCTCTCTGGGCAATTCCAAACGAACGAAACTGGGGGAAAAGGATCTACCTCATAGCATCATAGACAATGACAATTACCTGAATTTTTCTTCTTTGAGCTCAGGAGCTTTGCCCTATAAAACCTCTGCCTCCGAGGGCAGTCCGTACGTAAGTTCCACCCTCAGCGTGCCTGCCAGTCCTCGAGTGGCTCGCAAGATGCTTCTGGCCTCCACCTCCTCCTGCACCTCTGACGACCTTGACAGGGCTTCCTACTCGGGTACCAGCCCAGGTCATTCGTTTCCTCCAGGGGAGCTGGACCGAGCGTTTGCAGCCAGAAGGAACTTCTCTTGTGGATCTGTCGAGTTTGATGATGCAGACTTAGACAGCCTCAGACAGGCCTCAGGAACCCCCCAGCCTGCCCTTCGGGAACGGAAAAGCAGCATTAGTTCCATTTCCGGACGAGACGACCTGATGGATTATCACCGGCGGCAGAGGGAGGAGAGACTCAGGGAGCAGGAGATGGAGCGATTGGTAATCTCTTCATCTGACTTGACCTCACTGTTTCATTGAGCAGCTTCTTGGAGACAAGCTCCAAGGATACATGTAGGCGTGTGGAATTTCCCTGTGCACCTGCTCCTGGTGTCCCTCCCTAGATTTCCTCCTGCTAACCTTCCTCTTCCCAAATCACTATTATTAGTCACATAGGGCTGTTTTGAAGGCCTCCATGTACCTAATGTTATATTAAATTGCTCTGCAGAGGCCTCACAACTATAAATTCTTGATAAATCTAACAAAGGTAGTTGTGAATTTTACTGAATTTCTTTAAAACTCTTACGGTCTTTTAAGACTATGAGGAAAAACTGATGTGTATTATTTACATCATCAAATTTGAATGTATATGCTATGATGGTAGTAGTCAGTGAAATGACAACTCACTGGGAATTAGGCAGTAAGTTTTTCTGTATAGCAAGTTGTCTGAGAAGTTGAAAGTTTGCCCCAGTGGTGCTCAACCGTTTTTCTGCACTGGATACACACACTTACACACACACACCACAGATCATACTTCAGCCATGTCTGAATACATATAATGACTACAAACTTCACATGTCCCCAAAGTTACTGAGTTGTCTTTTTCTATGGATTTATGATTACTATAAAAATATTGAAAATAGAGGGAACAGGAGAGTCCCACTAATGAATGAGAACAAGCTGACACATTTTTCTATTCTCTTTTCTTTTAAGAATAAATTTTTTAGGGTGAATACCTGTCAGATTATTTTGATTCATTAATGATTAATGGTTTCCTTAACATAGGAAGCAGTAGGATGGTAGAGCTGATATTCTGAAGTATAGAGTATCAAAGTATTTTAGTTACTATAAAAAAGTATGCTGGAATAAGATTTCTGAATCCCATGCAAAGCTAGTTAATGCCCAACCGGACAGTAAAATTTTAACTTTTGGATTATAATGATCTGAAACTGTTTACCTCTATACAGGGCAGCATTTTCTTGAAATTTTAGAAAAGTAATTATCTGTATCAGTTGCAGCTCTTGGTAAGTTAATGTCTATCCTTACAGAGTTTCCAAATGTCCTGATCCATATACTAGTGAATGAAGACAAATGTGTATGCCCCAGAGAACTTGGTGTCCTGTGGATGGGGATAGCAGTTTCTTTGTTACCATACCTGATCTCCAAATATTTTTCATGATCACAAAAAGGCATTATATTTGGGCTTGATTCATTGACATAAATTAGAAAAGGTTGTAATTAGCATATAAATGCCTTCTTGTATGTGAATAGCAAACCTAGCACTATACTGTACTGAACCACTCTCATTGATAAAACCAGAGAATCTATCTGATAATTTATTAAAGTATCTAAGCGAACATTTCAATGGTTTCATCTCCCCAGAGGTCTTCCTTAAATGCTCTTATTTACTCTTCTGTTCTAAGGAAAAGAAACCAAACTTGAAGTTCATTGCCAGCAGGTTCCATCTTTAGCATGTGTAAGTGTTGGTAAAGTTCTCTTTCCTCTGCTGCTGCTGCTGCTAAGTCACTTCAGTCATGTCAGACTCTGTGTGACCCCATAGACGGAAGCCCACCAGGCTCCCCTGTCTGTGGGATTCTCCAGGCAAGAACACTGGAGTGGGTTGCCATTTCCTTCTCCAATGTGTGAAAGTGAAAGTGAAGTCGCTCAGTCGTGTCCGACCCTTAGCAACACCACGGACTGCAGCCTACCAGGCTCCTCCACCCATGGGATTCCTCTAGTTTTACCAAATCTGCTAAGGTTCCTGGCAATCCAGTGACCTTTCTTACTGCCTATAAGGTTGGTGTCCTGTAAGCCACAAACAGGTCCTAGATCAACTTCTTAGAAGAGGTTTTGGGTATTAACTTCAGATATGAGGTTGTAACCCTTTTTCCTTTATAAAGAGCTTGTAATAAGAAATGAGGCTTATTTTTAAGTAAGACACTCTACATTTGCCTGCTATTGCATTGTCTATTTGTCTGATTACATCACAGTGAAACGGAAAACAGATTCTTATTGAGTGTATGCAAATAATGTTATTGCCATTAAAAAGTAAAGTGACTTAGAAAAGAATCAGTTCAGTTCAGTTTAGTTCAGTTGCTCAGTCGTGTCCGACTCTCCGCGACCCCATGAATCACAGCATGCCAGGCCTCCCTGTCCATCACCAACTTCCGGAGTTCACTCAAACTCATGTCCACAGAGAATATCACTTCCTAAATTCTGAGAGGCCAAGGAGAACAAACTGCCATTAAAAGAATGTTCATTTAGTTTGCAAAATCGGAGTCAACTGAATTGAGGGTTAGCGATAGATCAAGATGAACGGTAAAAGGGTTTTCCCTATCAGAAAATAGAACATTAAGATTAATGCCAATAATTTTCCAGAACACATATCTGCATTTAGAAATCAGATTTCCAGTTTCAGTTCCATGAGTTCTATATAATTAATTCTTATTCCTCTAGTCTTGAGTCATTAAATTGATTTCATATAGTCATCTATTTCTGGACTAAATTAAGTCCTGAATGTCTGATTTAGTTGCTAGTACTATATGATACTTGCCTATATAATGCCAGCTCTTCTGTCAGCCTCTGCCTGTAAGTCCATTCTTTGAAATGTTAAGAGTAAAGAGTATCTGGTAAAGCTCTGTCCATGAGGCTCCGAGACTGTCTTTCTTTGTTAAAGGCACATCCTCATCTATAATTTAAGCACTCTTTCAGCAAGCATGAGAAGAAACCACAGACTATTGGGTGAGGGTAAGGACAAGTGGCTGTGGTTAATCTACAGTAAATTTAACAAACTTGATCATCAAGAAAGAAAGTCTGATCTTCTATTATGCAATAGGATGTTGATCTTATTTAATTAGTGTTTCACGTAAGGGTAAAAATATACTATAGAGGGTGAGGATATTGATGTATATCCAGGGCCTTTCCATAAGGTATGCAATCACCGAGCTTTATAAAATTTTACCTATAAAAAATTAGATGAGGGAAAGCTGAGCTTCTCATTTGATCTGACAAATCTTCCTATGCATTTTTTTTGATAGTGTTGAGCTATTTATACAAGGGGTGTAGTGAATAAACCTAAATATTTCTAGCATTCTTTTTGTAAGGTTAAGAAAAAAAAATCTTTGTCATTGCCCAAGGGTCCTTTGGGAAAACTTAGAGATAGTTCAAGTGTGAAAGTTATCTTTGAAAAATTTGTTTTCCTGAATTTAGGGTCTGATCTTGGGAAGGCAAAATCAAATATTAATTAGAGATTAATGATATAGGATTATGGATGCCTGAGAAAATGAATGTTGCAGTTTGATTACCTAATAAAATGAGGATAAGTTATTTATTATAAATAATAAATCTTAAAGTAATCAGAAATGACCTATTTTGATCATTTTAAATATGCAAGTATATATCCCGGTTAGGACAAGACACAACAGATTATTTTCTTGAGATGCTGAACTCTTCTCTCTGGACAGATTACAAAAATAAACTTTTACTACCTTTTGTAAGCATAGGCTGATTTCTCCAAGTTTAGTAAGTAGGTCTTTCATTAAGAGATAACTCTATTTTAGTTTTACATTAACAGGATGCTTCTCATGAAAAAGTTACTTCATAAATAAACTCATCAGTGCCATTCAAATTTTGCCAAAATTTTAACATTTTATTACATCTTTATAGAATTAACTTTGTAAATGTTATAAACCAAGTCAAATATGCTCCTTTTCTGCAAATCTCAAATTTTTCATGTAATTTTATTCATTTTATTAAAGTACTGTTGATTTACAATATTGTATTATTTTCAGATGTGCAATATGGTGATTCAGTATTTTTATAGATTATATTCCACTTAAAGATTATAAGATATTGACTATATTCCCTGTGCTATACCATATAGATCATTGTAGTTTTTTATTTTATACGTAGTAATATGTGCCTCTTAATTCCCTACTCCTGTAAGTCCCTCCCACTACCCTCTCCCCACAGGCAACTACGAGTTTGTTCTTCATGTCTGTGAGTCTGTTTCTGTTACGTTTATTCATTTGTTTTATTTTTTAGATTCTACATGTAAGTGCTAACATACAATATTTGTCTTTGTCTAGCTGACTTATTTATTAAGCATAATACCCTACAGGTCCATCTGTGTTGCTGCAAATGGGAAAACTTCATTCTTTCCATAGCTGAGTAATATTCCATTGTCTGTGTATACTACATCTTTTTTCATCAGCTGTCAATGTATCCACTTGTTCGAAAGTGATAGTCATTTAAATTCTAAAAGATCTACATTTTTTACTCCCTTTTTGATGTCATGTTTTACATCTTCATGTCTATCCCTTAGTTGTTCATTGTAGTTATCGTTGATTTTACAATTTTTCTCTTTTAGTTTTCATGCTCGATTATTATAGTTGATCCACAGCCTTTACTATAAATTTGCCCCACCTGCGGGATTTTTCCTTTCCTATAAATTCTCACTTCTTATTGTAGCCTTTTGTTTTCCTCTTAGAGAAGACACTTTAACACTTCTTTTAGGGTCACTTTGGAATTGATGAACTCAATATTTTCTTGTCTGAGAAATACTTCGTCTCTTCTTCACTTCTGAAGGATAACCTTGTTGGGTAGAGTATCCTAGGTTGCAGGTTTTTCCCTTTCAGCATTTTAAATATATCGTGCTACTCCCTTCTGGCCTGCAAAGTTTCTGAAGAAAAAAGAACTGATAACTTTGTGGGGATTCCCTTGTATATGGCTCTGTTTTTCTCTTGCTGCCTTTAAAATTCTCTCTTCAAAATTAACATTTGCCATTTTAATTAAGATATGTCTTGATGTGGGTCTTTTTCAGTTCATCTTGTTTGGGACTACCTATGTGTCCTGTACCTGGATATCTGTTTCCTTCTTCAGATATATTTTCCAGCCCATCCCTCTCTCTTTTCTTCTTGAGGGAACCCTATAATGTGAATATTATAATGCTTGATACTGTTTCAGAGGTTCCTTGAACCATCCTCATTTTTTAAAATTTGTTTTTCTTTTTGTTATTATGATCAGGTGATTTCCTTTTTTTCTGTCTTTTAGAGCACTTATCACTAGGTGTATTACCTCATCTTCTTTTAATTCCTTCTAGTGTATTTTTCATTTCTGTTATTGTATTCTTCAGCTCTGACTGGTTCTTTTTTTATATATATTTTCTAGTTCCTTTTTGAAATTTTCACTGTGTCCATCTATTTTCTCAAATACTATTATAAGCACTTTTATAATTAATGCTTTTAATTTTTTACCTGATAAATTATCTATCTAATCTTTAGGGGTGTTCTCAGCACTGTTTTTTGTTCTGCTATTTGAAACAAACTCCTCTGTCTTCTCATTTTGTTTAAATTTCTCTGTTTTTATGGAATTAGGTAAATACTTACCTGTTGCAGTTGTGAAGGTGTGTCCTTGTGTGGGAGTGGCCCTGTGCAGTTTGTGGGAATTCAGTGACTTTAGTGGGAGAGTTGGATCTGAAGTGAGCATGGGTGGCACTTTCCCCTGGGGTGTATTGTCAGCTGTCACCTTTGAAGGAGGTAAGGATGGAGATGGAGAGGTGGAGCCAGGTCCCCTTGTAAACCTGGGCTTCTCCTATGCTTAATGACTGAAATCCTTATATTGGAGGCAGGCCCAGCTCTCAGGGTACTGGAGCAGAAGCCCTTTGGGTTGGATTCAGACTGGTTCCATTCCCTCTAATGGTGTGCTTTCTCTTCACAGTGGTACTTCCACCCTAGAGAAGAGCAAGCCAGAGCTAGAAGGCCTGGTTTCGGTACTGGGTTCAGACTGTGTTGCATGCTGAGACAGTCCCAGCAAGCCAGTCAGAGTCCCAGGCAGTTTCCACTTTGTTGCCTTCAAGACCACTTGCAGCCACATCTGCCTTTACCCTTTTCAGAGACAGAACATGGTTGAGCTGGCTCTACTTCCTCTGTATGGACATCCCTCTGTCTTCCAAAAACAGCAGCGTTGCCCTAGTATGGTACAGCAGTAGGGCAGGAGGGACTGCAGTAGGCACCCTATTCAGGCAGGGCTGCAGGGTAGGATGGTTGTGAGAAACCATCTAGAGCCCTGAGCAGTTTCAGTCTGCTTTCTGCCCCTTGCTCTGGGAGTAAGGAAACGTGTGTGCTCTTCACAAGTGGAGTCTCAGTTTCTTACAGCCCTCCAGTAAGTCCCACTGGTTTTCAAAGCAGCTGAAGGGTCACATTTTCTGGTGTTTTACCAAGGACTGGGGTGCCCACTATTTGGCTTGAACCCATCACTCTCCAGGGAGGATCCCTGAACCAGTGATAACCTCTTCATCTTCTGCATCCCCTCATGGAGATGCGAGTACCAACCTCCTAGTTTTCTCTCCCTTCCTACTTGACTGTGTGTGGGCCCTTCTTTACCGACTTGGTTGTAGAAGAGCCTCCAATTTGTGCTCATTGGAAGTTGCTCCACACGTGGTTGTACTTTTAATGTGTTTGTGGTGGGGTCAGTTGAGCTCAGCATCCTCTTTCCACTATCTTGAACTCCCTAACATCAAAATCTACAATTTTTAAATTTCTGTTAACTTTCGTTCTTCACAGTCTTCTTCCGCTTTCTGGAACAACCAGACACTAAGGCAAATGACTTAAGATATTGTAAATAATGTTTAAGGTGACACATCACAGAATATAATTACTATTGATATAAAAAGACTTGTCACAATTATAATTCGGTGTAGTCGAACATGAATTTTGTATTTTTTAAATCTTATACTGTATATAGAAATAATCTTAAACATCTTTTTAGTAAACTAGTACAAGACATTAAAGAAGTTCAGATCAACTAATCTATGATAAAACTAAGCTAAACTTATCTTAAAGATGAAATTATAGTTGTATTATACTATGCACTGATAAGATAATGCAAAGACATATAGCTGTTTTTTAAGCTAAATTATCAAATCAATGTTTGATAATTTGTATAAAGATTCACTTAAGTCATATAAACTTGTTTTCTATGGAAAAGAAAACTGTTTTCTGAAGTCAAGACTTTTCTTAAAAATAATACATTTAAATTTTTAGAATTTCATTTTCGGGGAAATTTTGGGAATATTAGATTTATTTAAATGCTTATTAGTCTCTATAAACCAATCATAATAGAGGTCCTTTATTTTAATTTATTATTATCTTCAGGAAGTAGGAAAATATTTCACTCTCACATGGTGATATTTTTTCTGTTACAGAGACTGGGGAAAAAATATTGTCCTGATTTGAGTTCATAGATAGAAAAATAACAGATGAGAAAGAACGACAAACAAATGCTAAACCGTGCTCACTGGAGAAAGTCTGGCTTCCAGTTCTACCTGACAGATCACCAAATGGTCAAATCATAAAACCAGATTCCCAGTTATTGCACCATTAATGCAGAAAATTATCAGTTATTTGCAAACAAAAATCCCGCTCAGACGTAGACAAGAATCAGAAACACAGAGTAGGTAAACACAAACGTTAGAGGACACTGAGTCAGTGAGGGTAAAGTTCTGCTGCCATTTGAGATTTACTCCAGGAGCCAAGAAAAGCTATGCCTGGGCTTCCAGCCTATGAGATATTGTTCATGAGTAGTACAGTTCAGTTGGCTCTTCAGGATCCACTGGGACAATTAACTGTAATCTCCATGTTGTCAAAGCATAATTTTCAAAAAGTAAACCCAACTCTTAAACAAATATAAAATTCAGTTCAGTTCAGTTCAGTCACTCAGTCATGGCCGACTCTCCGTGACGCCAGGCCTCCCTGTCCAAAAGATGCCAAAGATTTATTGAATTCATTAATGAGGAAACCGAGCAGGATAAAGTAGATACACTAAGCATAATTTCTGTAGTAATTTTTAACAAGTTTTGACTGTCTCAGTGTTCCATTTGGATTTTTTTTTTTACATGTGCAATCTTTATTTGAAAACTTAAGATAATTCTTTAAAGTATTAAAGACTGAACCCTAATCATGAACCTCCAAAGACCTACTAAAGGGATACAACTGTTCACAGTGAGTCAGCATTAAATAGCTTCCAACTGCTGCGCTATTTGAGGTTTTTTTTTTAATAATTTTTCTTCCTTCTTTCTTGCTCTAAGCTGCAAGTTTTTCTTTTGTCATTGTGCCAATCTTTTTTTAATTTATAACTTTTAGAAACCAGATATCAAGTCTTGTTTAAAAATATTGCCAACTATGAGTTACTAGGTGCAAGTGAGGTCTTGAGAGGGTCCTGTGTGCATGAAGTGTGTGTACTTCAGCTCATAGACCTTGTGACATTATTTTGGGCTGGTGAGTGGTCATTTAAACTTCCCAGTTCTGAGCTGCTTTCCAAGTAGAGGTAATGGATAAGGTACCTCTAATGGGCTGGACTCGGAGAAGGCAATGGCAAGCCACTCCAGTACTCCTGCCTGGAAAATCCCATGGATGGAGGAGCCTGGTGGGCTGCAGTCCGTGGGGTCGCTGTGGGTCGGACACGACTGAGCGACTTCACTTTCACTTTTCACTTTCACACATTGGAGAAGGAAATGGCAACCCACTCCAGTGTTCTTGCCTGGAGAATCCCAGGGACGGGGGCTTCCGTCTATGGGGTCACACAGAGTCGGACACGACTGAAGTGACTTAGCAGCAGCAGCAGCAATGGGCTGGAATGCTGATCTTTTGACAAACTAGATGTTTCAAAGACTAAAGAAATCATTATAAAGTAGACAAGATATTATTTTGTTCATCTCATTTGAGTCCTGCCTCCCTTCCAGTAATATAGAGGTAGTGATGGCCCTCTAGTTCATCTTATGGTCCAAGACAGTCAAAGTCATTTTAAGAAGAAAAGGGGAAAATTAAAAGCTTAAAGCAAATCCTGCTGCTATTAAGACTTTATTTGGCTCCATCACCAGAAGCATCTGTGTGCTATTGTGGAGAACTGGTGGATTCCCACAGCTTGCTTTGTAGCAATCCAATGTTTGCTTTCTGGTTGATGACAGTCATCTGCAGTGCCTTGATAAACAGCATTGTCGCCATTTAGAACTATGTAGAACCACACTTGGCATTCATTTCTCCATGCATGGAACAAGTTGTAATATGATGCCAGTTCTCATGAGGCACCATGGAATAAGATTTTCTAACTTTTTACATACTCTACCACCCTGGGGATGAGGTTGACTTCCATGGTATTTATTACTTGAATAGGTGAAATGTCTGGGACAGCAATTGTCTGCAATTTATATGTTTTGTCCTAATAGCCTCTCTGAAAATACTTTACAACAAAAGAATTTTAAGTCGCAAAGGGCTGGGACCATGCCTGTCTTACTCACTGCTGTACGTCTCTACCTCGTAGCCAAGTATTCAGAATATAGGAATCAATGTACACATGTTTTTAGAAAGTAAATGAATCGCTTTCATTCTGGCTTTCCTTATTCTGTGGCTGAAGTCTGCACCCTGGGTTCCCAGATCTCAAAGTTAGGTTTATGCATGTAGTACTAGGTAACAGTGAAGCTGTCTACAAAAGGATGCAAATATCTCAGCATAAATGAATTCTTTTTACTTCTAGAAATGGAAAAATTCTCCTCCATTTTTTCAATTAAAAATAAAAGAAAGGTATTTTTCTTTATGTTGAAAAATTTGTGGCATTCTTTGTAAGACCTGGTGCTGTTCAAAACCATGGCTTCTCCACACTGTTCTCCATAGTGGCTGTACTAGTTTGCATTCCCACCAACAGTGTAAGAGGATTCCCTTTTCTCCACACCCTCTCCAGCATTTATTGCATGTAGACTTTTGGATAGCAGCCATTCTGACTGGTGTGAAATGGTATCTCATTGTGGTTTTGATTTGCATTTCTCTGATTATGAGGGATGTTGAGCATTTTGTCATGTGTTTGTTAGCCATCTTTATGTCTTCTTTGGAGAAATGTCTGTTTAGTTCTTTGGCCCATTTTTTGATTGGGTCACTTAGTTTTCTGGAATTGAGCTGCAGGAGCTGCTTGTATATTTTGGAGATTAATCCTTTATCAGTTGTTTCATTTGCTATTATTTTCTCCCATTCTGAAGGCTGTCTTTTCACCTTGCTTAGAGTTTCCTTTGCTGTGCAGAAGCTTTTGATTTTAATTAGGTCCCATTTGTTTATTTTTGCTTTTATTTCCAGTATTCTGGGAGGTGGGTCTTGGAGACTGCTGTGATTTATGTCAGAGAGTGTTTTGCCTACGTTCTCCTCTAGGAGTTTTATAGTATCTGGTCTTACATTTAGCTCTCTAATCCATTTTGAGTTTATTTTGGTGTATGGTGTTAGGAAGTGTTCTAGTTTCATTCTTTTACAAGTGGCTGACCAGTTTTCCCAGCACCACTTGTTAAAGAGACTGTCTTTTGTCCATTTTATATTCTTGCCTCCTTTGTCAAAGATAAGGTGTCCATATGATCCAGCAATCGCACTCCTGGGCATACACACCGAGGAAACCAGAATTGAAAGAGACACATTACTCCAAAGTTCATTGAAGCACTGTTTATAATAGCCAGGACATGGAAGCAACCTAGATGTCCATCTGCAGATGAATGGATAAGAAAGCTTTGGTACATATACACAATGGAGTATTTTTCAGCCATCAAAAAGAATGCATTTGAATCAGTTCTAATGAGGTGGATGAAATTGGAGCCAATTATACAGAGTGAAGTAAGCCAGAAAGAAAAACATCAATACAGTATACTAACGCATATATATGGAAGTTAGAAAGATGGTAACCTGAACCCTGTATACGAGACTGCAAAAGAGACATAGGCATATAGAACAGTCTTTGGGACTCTGTGGGAGAGGGTGAAGGTGGGATGATTGGGGAGAACGGCATTGTAGCATGTATATTATCATAAGTGACCAGTCCAGGTTTGACGCATGATACAGGATGCTTGGGGCTGGTGCACGGTGATGACATGGAGGGAGGATATGGGGAAGAGGGAGGTGGGAGAGGGGTTCAAGAAAGGGAACACATGTACACCCGGGGCAGATTCATGTCAATGTATGGCAAAACCAACCAATATATTAATGTAAGGTAATTTGCCTCCAATAAAATAAAAAAAATAGTAAAGAGGCAATGAAACATAAAAAAACCATGGCTTGTGTGCTTTTGAGTAGACAGTAGGTGCCATGTTTTTGAAGTTAAATAAAAGTATAATTGAGGATACCTTAGGAGTTAAAATATAAAATGGAATTTTTTAAAAGTATATGTTCTCTTATACATTACCATATGTAAAATTGATAGCTAGTGGGAAGTTGCTGTATAACACAGGAAGCTTAATCCAGTGCTCTGTGACAACCTAGAGGGATGGGGTGGGGTAGGGGGTGGGAGGGAGGTTCAAGAAGGAGGGATATATTGTTGTAGAGCAGAAACCAATGTAACAGTAATTATGAATATCTTCGAAAAGCATAAGGAATCACTTTAATTCAAAAACAGTGAAAGGGTAGTAATATTCTATTCATAAATAAAGCATACTTCCCTGGTGGCTCAGAGGTTAAAGCGTCTGCCTCCAATGCGGGAGACCCGGGTTCGATCCCTGGGTCGGGAAGATCCCCTGGAGAAGGAAACGGTAACCCACTCCAGTATTCTTGCCTGGAGAATCCCATGGATGGAGAAGCCTGGTAGGCTACAGTCCACGGGGTCGCAAAGAGTCGGACACGACTGAGCGACGGAACGGAATGAATGGAAATAAAGCATAAATTACCAATAAACATTACTTAAAATGTGTGTGTGTGTGTGTGTGTGTGTGTGTGTGTGTGTTCTCTAGTCTCCCTGTGGCGGAAATATACAGATAGCATTTCAGAGGCCAGAGAGTAACCAACCTTGATACTTCATTTCTATAGTTAGAAAAACTTGTTTGGGAAACCAAGAAGAGTGAGCATTGTCAGATGAAAGTTGCTCTACCTGTAGCTGTGCTTTGCTTCTGTATTTGCTTCTTGCTGCCTCCACTTCCTAGTGACTCCTGACCCCAAAGACAGTTTGGTCATTCAGACTGTTTTGTATTGTAAATTGGACAGCATTTCTTAGTTGGAAGCAGAATGGACAATGTTATAAGAATGCTTATGGCTGCCTAGCCATCTTTCTTTTTTCCTGAGAAGAATGTGTTTGGAATGTGAAGGCAAACTTAAGTATTGAAAGCTATTTTGTATTCCCATCTGATTTGAAAGGCATCTGCTTCCTGATGTGGCCTTTCCTCTTGCTACATCCTGACTATAGTTTTAGTTAAAAAAAAAAAAAAAAGGTTGCACTAGTGGGAAGCGAGCCACTTAAACTGCAAATGGGGTGAGAGGTTGGTTTACTAACCAAATAAAGTGAGAGGCTCAGTCTTTTTAAAGGGATATTTAGAAATTATGACTCTTCCTGTATTCTGAGTCAGAATGTCCATTAGTTAATTAATTGATTTAATCTTCAGGTTTAACATAAGCTTTATAATGATTTGTATCTGTGGAGCTGTGCTTTTCTTAGCTCTGATGTTTAAAACAGCTGGTCAGCTCTCTGCCTTCTTTCACTTTCAGGCCTTTTGGATGGTTTATAGTCTGCTGCAGAAACACAATGTGAGCTGTAAATGTGAACTATGTATTTTTAAACTTCCTTACATTGCGAAAAACTTAAAAAAAGAAATTAATTATGATATGTTGGATATTGGTCAGTGCAGGATTAGATTGGTAATACTGCATACTGTCTAAATAAGCTATCAGTTCTCTAAGCCAACTTCTTCCATTTCTCATACAATAAGAGTAAATCTATAATTAGTAGATAATATAAAGTAGACTGTTATCTGTGGTCAGATCACCTTGGATCACGAGAGAATGAAGACTTTATCTTTTAAATAGCAAATTGCTGGCTTAAATGTAGATGTTCAGTAAATATTGAAGGAATTTTTTCTTTGCAAACTAGAGTTGCCAACTATCCCCAGTTACCTGAGAATAAAAACAGTTATCCATCTTTTTTTTCTTCTTCAGTTGGAGGGCTCAATGGGTAGAAGAGGACTGGGAAGGGGGAAAAGTAGCGTTTAGCAATATCAAGGAAATGGCAACCCACTCCAGTGTTCTTGCCTGGAGAATCCCAGGAATGGGGGAGCCTGGTGGGCTGATGTCTATGGGGTCGCACAGAGTCGGACACGACTGAAGCGACTTCGCAGCAGCAGCAGTGACTCCACATTGGGGAAACATAGAGCCAAAGTCTTAGTATAATTCTGTGCTACAGTAGTCTATGACAGTTGCTGGTAAAAGCGAGTTCCTCTATACTTGAGAGCAAACCCTAGGTTCTTGTTTCAGTGGCAGTACAAGCTCTTTCCTCTTGATGGTGCCAAACATTTAAAAATCCCTGCTTAGAACTGAGGAATGTGTACTGTGCACCTCAGGTGCATAATTCAGCATTCTCAGGCTAAATGCTGAAGTACAGAATGTAACTTAGACTAAAAGGAGGCCCCATATGCCACTATGTCACTTATGGGAAAAGTTACATTCTTTTTTTAAAATGATAAATCATTATAGAAAAACATATAAACTGAATGAAAATGGAAAATACTATATATCAATATCAACAGATATATGGGAGAGGGGAGATGAGAGAAGACTATTGATTCTTTGTAGGAAAAAGGATCTCCATATTTGTTGTCTAATTACTTCATATTTCTAAATTAAAAGCCATTTATTGACCTGCCTTTGAAGATCTCTCATCAAACAGTAGATTTAGTGACTGCTGGCTAATTCTTATAATGAGAAATTTTCCCTCCCTGTTCTGCAAAAGTTTATGGGAATATTTGCTATGAAGACTATTTTTAAAGTTTGAGGTTGATTCTTTTTTTAAAAAAAAAAAGTCCAAAACAAGAATTTGAAATCAAACACATTCATCACTTTTTCAATGAACGAATTTTGATTCAGTCATCTCGATGTGTAGGTTAAAACATTTTAGAAGGCACTTTTAAAAAGTTAATCTTTATATTTTAGAGGTAACTGTAGATTCCTATGCAATTAATTATAAGAAATAGTTCAGAGATCTTCTACCCAGTTCCTTCCAGTGGTAACATCTTGTACACTCTGGTACAATATAATAACCAGTGTTACCAAGTCCAGGCTCCTACTGCTTGCTTCATGACATGCCAATAAATAAAGAGAGAAGTTGTTGGGGCAAGAAATAGAAACTTTATTCAGAAGGGCAGCAGACTGAGAAGATGGTATACTAGTGCCCCATCGTACCCAAGTTAGAATTCAGACTTCTTTTATACTGAAAGTGGGGAGGGGGCTGGTTATGGCAAACTTACTGCTGTTGGAATCCTTTCTTCTTGCAGCTGTCCATGTAGGTTAGGTCATGGTGTTCCTATAAACCTCCAATAAGAAAAATGTTATTCTCTGTTCTGCACCTTTACATCCCTATATGAATGGAAAAGTATTATACTTTAAAAAATATAGCCCTTGAGAATGGGCTATCATGTATTTCAGCTTATAGGCAGCATTCCTAACTTGTAGCAAAAGCAGTAAAATATAAAGGGTAAAGAAACAGATCTAATATGGAGTCAGATTTATTCTTCCCTATTATAGCAGGATATATGATGATATATAGCAGGATGATGATGCAGTCAAGACACAGAACAGTTCTAACACCACAAGGGTTTCTCCTGTTACCCTTTTTATAGTGCACCTGCTTTCCTCCTACCCTCATCTCCCCCTCAACCCTTGGCAATCACTGGTCTGTTCTCCATTCCTATGTTTTTGTCATTTCAGGAATGTTACACAAATATAATCAGATACTATGTTACCTTTTGCATTTGGCTTTTTCCACTGCATAATACTCTATAGAGATTGAGTCAATTTGTTGCTGCTGTTGTCTTTTCTTCAGCTCTAAATCTGGAATTTATGAGACAAAAGAAAGTCCTAGGGAATTTGTCTCTGCTTTTCCTTGAGACTCTAGTTTCTGAGCTGATCTGCTGCTTTCTCCCCATTTTTCGGAGTCTTATGCTTGTCCTATATATAAAATTTTCAAGGTTCTTAGTTGTACTTTTTGAGAAGACTAGGGGAAAGGATCTCTACACCATCTTTCCAGAAGCAGAAACCAGTAAGACTGGTTTTTCAAAATTCAGAACAGCCAAGAAATTTGGAGAAATCTAATTGACTGCAAGGGAGATATATTTCTGTGGGAGTGTGTTCTACTGAAGAATTTTGGTTTGGAAAAATTGATGTTTTTCTCATTCAAACTTGCCAAGACCCTATCCCATATCTGGGATTGTAGTTTAGATTTTGAAAAAAAAAGATAATTTTAAGAAAACACTAAGGACAGTTAAAAAGAACAAGTTTCTTCAGGCATGTATTTCTTTCATTTTGATTATAGAATAGCAGAGCCAGAACTTTGAAAAGTTTGACTTTTCCATCTGCTTATGAAGACCAAGGCCTAAATCATGTCAGACAGATTATAATTTTTGAAAGCTGCCTTGGAAGAAAGGAGAATATCATTACTTTCCTAACAACTCAAATAAAGAAAGAAGACATGTCATTGTTTACTTTTAATTTCTATATGTAAAACTCTATAGCATGCTTTTAAAATTACAGCACATTGTATTTCCCATGAGGTATATCTCCCACCGATGGTTGTATTGCAATACTTTCAGTTGCTATGTGATAGCCCACCCTTCTTTTTTTACATGTTACATCTTCCTACTGTTTCACTCCAGCAGCTTCTTTACGCATTAAAAAAAGTTTATGTTTTAGGATAGATTTTCAAATGTGAAGATTGAGTTTTGGTATCTCTCATACACTGGTTTTGATTGAACAGAATAAAATATTACATAAAATTATAAAAGTATTTCAGTGGGTTGTACATTGTAAACTGTGGTCTTTCAGGAGAAACAAACAAATCAAAAAGATCCTCTGGAACTTAGTTAAACCGAGGTGAAAATGTAAGCAAATGACAGTACTATCGGGCATTTATCATGTTTTCTTTAATGGTATGGAACAATCACATAATTTCTTTACGAGGAGGGACTCAAGCACCATGTAGATTTTCTTCTGAAACGGTGATGTAAGAGGAAAAGTTCCTGGCATGTTTTTCTTAAACACTGTAAAAATTCGATAATATTGATCACATGAACTTCCTTTCTTTACAGCCAGTGTTTTTCATTCTATAGGGAGAAGTGAATTGTTTTTCTCCTTAAATTTTCTGAGGAGAAGCAATAATGTTATGGAGACATTCATGACGGTCATTTTCTTTCAGATGACATCTTGTAATATTTTAAGAGTAATTCACCGCAACTTGGATATAAGAGTAAAACTTTTCAAAACTTGCATGTCTGCCAGTTGATTTTAAATGGCAAAATGATGCCAAAAGGCATCAGAAAGGACTAAACTACAAAAAATCCTAGATATATGGTCAGAGATTGACTTAAGTCTGCCTAACAAATGCAAGAAATAACTAGAGGCAGAAAAAGAAAGTTGAGAAAAGATTCTTGGATTAGAAAGGAACATAATTAATTTAGTAAAGTGGTAGTATTTGAGGACATGTCTGATGTAGATGAAAATAAGGTATTACCTTAGCATACATCTGTGTTATATGTAATCCATATAACTATGTTATTAAATTATGAAACATATTAATATTTGTTGTAGTTCAGTCACAAAGTTGTGTCCAACTCTTTTGCGACCCCTTGGACTGTAACCCTCCAGGCTTCTCCATCCAGGGGATTTCCCAGGCAAGAATACCAGAGTGGGTTGCCATGCCCTCCTCCAGGGGATTGTTCTGGCCCAGGGATAGAACCCATGGCTCTTGTCACATCTCCTGCATTACAGGTAGCTTGTTTACCATTGAGCTGCCAGGGAAGCCCGTATTAATATTTAAATATATTTTATCATTGTGTTGAGTTAAATATATTATATCAGTTCAGTTCATTCGCTCAGTCCTGTCCGACTCTCCGCGACCCCATGAATCACAGCACGCCAGGCCTCCTTGTCTATTCCCAACTCCCGGAGTTCACTCAAACATATGTCCATCAAGTCGGTGATGCCATCCAGCCATCTCATTCTCTGTCGTCCCCTTCTCCCGCCCCCAATCCCTCCCAGCATCAGACTCTTTTCCAGTGAGTCAACTCGTCGCATGAGGTGGCCAAAGTATTGGAGTTTCAGCTTTAGCATCAGTCCTTCCAATGAACACCCAGGATTGATCTCCCCCAGAATGGACTGGTAGGATCTCCTTGCAGTCCAAGGGACTCTCAAGAGAGTCTTCTCCAGCACCACAGTTCAAAAGCATCAATTCTTCGGCGATCAGTTTTTTTCACAGTCCAACTCTCACATCCATACATGACCACGGGAAAAACCATAGCCTTCACTAGACAGACCTTGGTTGGCAAAGTAATGTCTCTGCTTTTTAATATGCTATCTAGGTTGGTCATAACTTTCCTTCCAAGGAGTAAGTGTCTTTTAATTTCATGGATGCAATTAGCATCCACAGTGATTTTGGAGCCCCCAAAAATAAAGTCTGACACTGTTTCCACTGTTTCCCCATCTATTTCCCATGAAGTGATGGGACCAGATGCCATGATCTTTGTTTTCTGAATGTTGAGCTTCAAGCCAACTTTTTCACTCTCCTCTTTCACTTTCATCAAGAAGCTTTTTAGTTCCTCTTCACTTTCTTCCATAAGGGTGGTGTCATCTGCATATCTGAGGTTATTGATATTTCTCCCAGCAATCTTGATTCCAGCTTGTGCTTCTTCCAGCCCAGCGTTCCTCATGATGTACTCTGCATCTAAAGTATAAGCTCCTCCAGAAGAGGGACATAGCTAAAAATAATAGTCTAAACAAGCAGATTTAAGGGAGCTGTTGACACACCACTTAGTAATGTAGTTCTTTTAAAAAATGATGAGGAGTGTGAGGATTGATTTATACAATGGCATTAGGGTGAGTGAATTTCTCTGGGTGTGAGCAAAGGCAGGATATGATAAGCTCCTCGGGTATTTGAATGAGGCATGTACTCACAGGGCAGGGACACTGATTACCTCTGGCATTTAAGGTGAAGCCAGGGACAACGTGAAATAGAAAGGTGGAGTCTACATCAGGGGTGAAGTGTGTGCTGGTTAGGAGATGGAGTTTTTGGAAGGTAGTTCTTTCTAGAAGCTACTCCAGGGACTTATGCTGTGCGGAATGTATGTTGCTCAGTAATGGTGGGGTTAGAGGGACCAAATGGCAGTGAGTGACAGAAAAAGATTCCTTCCTCCCTGGGTTACTTTGACTGGGCTCAGGCATCTAATCTACCACAGGGAAGAATTCTAGGCAATGAAGGAATTCTTTCTCTTTCCAGATTGGCAAAAGAACCCCATAGTTTGTGAACTTTCAGGGAGATATTTGCTGCATAAGATCTTTTTCCTGTAGGCCACCAGTGAAGCTTACCTGAGCTTTTGTGTCCAGAGTTTTTATTGAACTTCATAACATAGGCATGATTGATTGATTGCCTGCGTGGTTAAAGTCCGTCTCCAGGTTGATTGATACCACATGACCCAAAGCACCTACATGAAATCATGTGTGCTGGCTGGTTAGGCAGAAGTGATGCTGTTGCTTCTTACATTTCGTTGGCTGATGCAGGTTTGATCGTCATATCCAGTTTAGGGGTTGGGAAGAAAAGAACCATTTTATTCTGTGCCCAGAAAGAAGATAACTGATGCTAACACTACCGGGGATTTATTTCTACCTTAAGGGACTTATCTCTGAAAACATAGAGACACACAGAAAAGATTTCTAAGCCATTCTGTTTTTCCTCCTTGCAGACCCACCTAATTGAGACATCAGAATTTGATCATGGAGTCTTGGAAATTCTGTTTATATGCTGTCAGCTCGTCTCGTTCTATCATCCACTTTTAAACCGAGATCTCTGACCCTCGCTGGTGCACCCTATGAATTTATTCCTAAAGTTTAGTTAGGGTGTTGGAATCTATTGAGTCCTGATATAAAGAGGAAGAAATTTGACCCATCTCTGTGTGTACCTCATTCCTCTTCCTCCAAGAACCCCATCTCTCTAGCCACATAGTAACTGCTGCTCTTTGAGTATACTGATAATTCATGACTCTAAGTCTTTGCTTATATGGTTCCTTTATAGAAATGCCCTGCCCACCTTTCCAGCAGACCAGACTCAGATTTATCATTGAGGACTCAATTCAGATTTCTTTTCTATCATTTTTGTGCACTGCCTTCCCATAGAAGAATCCATATATTTTCTGTAAACCTGTTATCACTGTTTCTTTAGTCAGTTGCCTATTTGTGCCTCTTGTTAAAAGATCTGAGGGTACAAATGCTGTCTTTTTCTATTTTTGTAGTCCCAGCACAATACCAGGTAGAGAGTAGCTTAATAGATTGTTATTGAACTGCAGATATGGAAACATTGAATCCCTAGGATTAATAGAAGAGTGAGGTCATATTTATTAGTTACAACAGGTCCTGTTAAATAGAGAAAAATCTCTTTTCAACTAAATTATTTCTAACCACTGAAAGTTGACCCTTTTTGTAATAAATAACTTAGCATATATAGTTATAAAACAGGGATTTTCTTTTTTTTTAATTTGAGGTTTTTTTTAATTGAAGTCCAGTTGATTTGTAATGTTCTATTAGTTTCAAGTGTACAACACAGTGATTCATTTTTTGTATGTGTATATACATATATGTATATATACATTCTTTTTAAGATTCTTTTATAGGTTATTACAAAATACTTAGTATTGTTCCCTGTGCTATATAGTAGGTGCTTGTTGGCTATTTTATATATAGCAGTGTGCATGTATGTTAATTCCAAACTCATAATTTATCTCTCCTTCCTTCTGTCCTTTTTGGTAACCAAAGCTTATTTTCTATGTCTGTGGGTCTATTTCTATTTTGTAAATAAGTTCATTTGTACCTTTTAAAAAAATATATTCCACATATAAATGATATCATGTGATATTTGTCTTTCTCTGACTTACTTCTCTTAGTATGATAATCTCTAGGTCCATTTATGTTGCTGCAAATGGCATTATTTCATTCTTTTATCACCAACTCTGTGGACATGAGTTTGAGTGAACTCCGGGAGTTGGTGATGGACAGGGAGGCCTGGCGTGCTGTGATTCATGGGGTCGCGGAGAGTCGGACACAACTGAGCAACTGAACTGAACTGAACTGAATAGTCCATGAACATGACTTACCAACTGAGCAACACCAACAGTATTCCTTTGTGTATATATATATTTCTATCACATCTTTATCCACTCATCTTTTCAGTGTACATTGAGATTGCTTCCATATCTTGGCTATTATAAATAGTGCTGCGGTGAACACTGGGGTGCATGTATGTTTCTGAATTATAGTTTTCTTTGGATGTATGTTTAGGAGTGGTTTACAGGGTCATATGGTAACTCCATTTTTAGTTTTTTAAGGAATTTCCACATCATCTCCATCAATTCAGTTCAGTTCAGTCGCTCAGTCGTGTCCGACTCTTTGTGACCCCACGAATCACAGCACGCCAGGCCTCCCTGTCCATCACCAACTCCTGGAGTTCACTCAAACTCATGTCCATCGAGTTGGTGATGCCATCCAGCCATCTCATTCTCTGCCGTCCCCTTCTCCTCCTGCCCCCAATCCCTCCCAGCATCAGAGTCTTTTTCAATGAGTCAACTCTTTGCATGAGGTGGCCAAAGTATTGGAGCTTCAGCATCAGTCCTTCCAATGAACACCCAGAACTGATCTCCTTTAGAATGGACTGGTTGGATCTCCTTGCAGTCCAAAGGACTCTCAAGAGTCTTCTCTAGCACCTTCAAAAGCTTCAATTCTGCAGCAATCAGCTTTCTTCACAGTCCAACTCTCACATCCATACATGACCACTGGAAAAACCATAGCCTTGACTAGACGGACCTTTGTTGGCAAAGTAATGTCTCTGCTTTTTAATATGCTGTCTAGGTTGTTTCATAACTTTCCTTCCAAGGAGTAAGAGTCTTTTAATTACATGGCTGCACCTCCATAGTGGTTACTAAAAGGGAGATTTTAACAAACATTTCACTCATGATTAAGAATTGGTACTTGATTTTCTGCATAATTTATTTCTATATTATATTCACTGTCCAAGGGCTTAGACTGACTGCTGTTGATTACGAGAGCACTGGATGGGTTCAAGAGACTGATGAGGTTCCTGACGAGGGCTGCGAACTACAATGGGGCAATGCCAAACACATTCATCTGAAAAGAAAGAGAGCTCTGTGGTCAAAAGACACAGCCCACAACATTTTTTTAACCATTAAGAGAAAGAAAGGTGCATCATTTTCTTCAGGTTTATTTGTTAAGTTCTGTGTCCCTTTCAGAGCTTCCTATGATATATGGAGATGGAGGAAAGGGAAAATTGAGAGGGAAAAAAAATCTAAATGCATTTTAAATAATTTGATTCAAAGTGGGCTACATCCTAAATCCTTAACACCAGTGTTTTAAGCCATTTAGATATTTAGACTTTCTGCTGGTGCCTTTTCAAGGGAATGCACAGTAGATTGCTGGTTTGGAAAGGTGGGTAGGAATTGGAGATCTCAAAGAGGGTAGCTTCCTAACTCACCAGGTTGTCAGGTGAAGCGTCAAAGGAAATTGAATTTTAGGAAGAGAGCCACACATCTCAGGTTGCCCATCCCAGTTTGGGCTTGCTGTCCCAGCATAATTATTAATAGTGCTCTATTTTATTCTCAAAAGTGTCCTGTGCAGAATGGCCGCCCTTGTTTCAGGTCATGCAGAGTGGAGAATATCAGCGTGATGAATGGGAAGGATGAAGAGAGCTCAGGGGAGAATTATGAGGGTGATTCTGCTCAGGGTTTTCCTTAAAAGGCTTCTCAGGCTTTCCGAAATGCCTCTCAGACCTTTCTTCTGACGCACTTCTCATCATCAGTTTATTTTTCTTTGGTGCAGCGTCTGACGGGGCCAGTGCATCTCGGCACAGTCTGGATTGCTGTTAGACTCGTGGGCAGCAGTGCTGCATGAGTGTGCGATTCAAGTCTGAACAGATTGGCTGTGAATGGGGTGATAAGAATAGAGAGAAGCACATAGCAGTAGACCAAACTTCCTGTGCACCCGCCTTGGAATACTGTTTCACCATCTGAAATAGCATTCATCTTAAGGCTGGGATCATTTATTCCCTCTGGAATTAAGCAATAGCACTGGCAGCAAAAGAGACTATTTTGAGGAGAGGTAGGAGGAATTTTGCCATGAATGACAGACTGGGCAGAAGTACCTTTCATGCTTTTTAGGACTGCACTGTTCATTAGCAACCTGATTAATAGAAATTGACAACTTTGCTATAATCCCAAACATAATGCATGTCAAGGCATACACACTGTCCTCTATGAAGATTAGCAAAGACTGACTTTAGATACCTTGACTTAATTCACCTACACTGCAGAAAGAGAACTTTTCCTTGGAGATTAGCCTCTAATGCAGATGCTCTTGAGAAGGGGTAAATTATAACATCTTGTTCCTATCCCCTTCCTCACTTATGCCTTCCAGTTGTTTTTGCATATTCCCACGCAGACTTTTCTCGATTGTTAGAGAAGTTTAAAATAAGGCAATGAATGCTGTGCCACTGCCGCCCGCCCCTCCCCCCCTACACACACACTCCCTCCCCACAAAGCTGAGGTGGGTAGGACTTGGCAGCTGGTGGCAGCTGCAGAGATAAATAAGCACCGGGACTCCTGGATGGACAGGGTGCAGAAGCTCCTGCGATGAGGTTGTACAGCCGAGTGCCTTCCATGAGACTGAGGCCATGAGGACGGAGCTGCAGCTGGAGTCCAGAAGTTCAGGCAGTGAAAGGGAGGTGGGGCTTATAAGAACAAGTTTAATAGTCCTTTTGATCAAGTTATTGCATTTTTGGAGTGTGGAGAGTACTTAAGAAGACAGATAAAAGTCATTTCATACTAATTTGTCATTTAATGGATGTATTTAATGAAAACCAGGGAATTATGTTGGCCTTTTCCTATTTGATTTTCCTATTTGATATTCTTCCACTAATAAAGAGTAAACTGCCTTCAGAATTTCATCTCTACAGATTTGCTGTAAAATAGTAAAAACAATAGCCCTGGGCTACTTAACATTTTTCTCTTTTGTTACTGGTAACCAGTTTGGAAAACGTTTCTCTGTGGAAGACTTTAGAATCCTCTTTTCAATGTGGTAGATGTAATGACAAGAGATTTTTTTGCTAATTTATTTTTTTCTTTTCACTTTGGCAGTTGAGCTAATGTGAGAGAAGATGTTGAGTTTCCTTATCCCAGCAGTGCTGTCTAGGTTTATGATAAGCATTTTGTAAATTATATCCCCTTGTTCACAAACATATAGTAAATTTACTTAAAGTCAAAAATCATAAATATATACTTGTTTTTTCTGGGGAACTTGGTGCAGTGTCAGTTAGTGGTACTGTTATAGACATCAATGGCTGGTTTATTGATTTTTTAAAACAAACTATCATTTTATAGTTCAGCTGAATGATTCAAATATTTAATGATCTCAGAATTTGAAATATATTGCTGTCTTCCTATCTGGCCCTGATATTGAATACTCTTCATCTTCCTACAACATTCTCTTTTTTAAAAAATTATTTTAATTTATTCAAGTGAGAAATTTGTGGGAAGGATCTTTATATCATGACAAGACATAAAAAAGTTTTGAAAGTTTTGAAGCATTTCAAGAAAAAAAATGAAGATCTAGTTATGCCTTTCAAATTAAACCTTTTTTAAAGTAGCATTTTTCTTTTGCACATCTAAACAGTAGAATGATATTTCTATAGAAAGTTGGAGAATTAATTTTAAGTGCAAATATAATACTAAGGCTACAATGATGAAAGAGCTATTGTTGAAGGTAGATAGTAGAGGGAGGCAAGGGGGTGTAAATTTCAAAAAGGAGATTAAAAAAAAGTTTTTTTGAAGTGTTTGGAGAATTGATAAATCAAAAAAGGTCTCACTAAGTGCTAGTATGTGCTAGGATCAGCACTGGGATATACAAATAAAGAATTGAGCTTGGGAGGAAAATCAGGCATTGTTAAACCAGGTTTCATCTGAATTTTATAAATGGATTCATCAATGATAAAAAATATCACCAGCCAAGTGTCTGTGGGACTGTGTGTGGGTTGAATTTACCAGTGGTCCCAGCCTCTTCTCTCTGTGGAGTTGCTTCCTTCTCACCAACTCACCGACCTTCCGTCCTCTGTGTTCTAGGAGAGACAGCGTCTGGAGACCATCCTCAGTCTCTGTGCTGAGTACACAAAGCCTGACAGTCGCGTGTCCCCCGGCACCACCGTGGCAGATGTGCAGAAAATCAATAAAGAGCTGGAGAAACTGCAGCTCTCCGATGAGGAGTCTGTGTTTGAGGAAGCCCTGGTGAGCCCGGACACCAGGTACAGGTGCCACCAGAAAAGTGCTCTCCACGACGCGGACCTGGCAGGCTTTGGGAGCCTCAGTCAGAGCAGTGCCAGCTTCCTCCCTCCACGGGGCGCCAGGAGTGATGAACTGCTCAGGGACCTCACCAGGACTCCCCCACCGCCCTCCTCTGCCTTTCTGAAAGCTTCCGGCGAGTCTGCTTACCTAAGTATCCTACCAAAGGTAAAGCTGGCCACACACAGAGATTAGATACAGGGCCCGGACCATGTGTCTGCCCTGGCCTAGACATTAGGGGTCTTACTGCTTGTTTTCCAGAATGTTTTCGGTGAAGCAGCTACTCTGGTGGCTCAGACAGTAAAGACTCTACCTGCAATGCAGGAGAACCAGGTTCAGTTTTTGGATGGGGGAAGATCCCGTGGAGGAGGAAATGGCAATCCACTCCAGTATTCTTGCCTGGGAAGTTCCATGGTCAGAGGAACCTGGTGGGCTACAGTCCATGGGGGTTGCAACGAGTCAGACAGGACTGAGTGAATAACACTAACACTAGCTAAACAAGGTGCAGCAAGTGTTTACTAGTGTTTACTGTAAAGTAACAAATTTAGACTCTAGGAAATGTAGCAGTACAGAAAGAGAAAAACAGTTTGACTTCTCCCTGTGCCCTCTGGTTGCATACCGGAGAGATAAACACAGAGGGTCTTACATGCCTTCCCAATATTTCTGTGCACGTGTGGCAATATAAGCACAGACTCACATAAACACTAGTGTTCTGCATGATGTTTTTCTCCTGTTGAATGTCTTGAGCATCTTTGCATATTACCATACACAGTTCTACCTCATTCTTATTAGTGGTCAACTATTCGGAGAAGGCAATGGCAAGCCACTCCAGTACTCTTGCCTAGATAATCCCATGGATGGAGGAGCCTGGTAGGCTGCAGTCCGTGGGGTCGCTAAGGGTCGGACACGACTGAGCGACTTCACTTTCACTTTTCACTTTCACACATTGGAGAAGGAAATGGCAACCCACTCCAGTGTTCTTGCCTGGAGAATCCCAGGGATGGGGGAGCCTGGTGGGCTTCCATCTATGGGGTCACACAGAGTCAGACACGACTGAAGTGACTTAGCAGCAGCAGCAGCAGTATTTTATTGTTTGGAAATACTGTTTAAATTGTTACCAATATTTTACTAATAAAATCTATATGCAGCAAATATTCTGGAATATATATATTAACACAAATTGTGCAAATGTGTCTGTGGAGTTGGTAGGTCAAAGAGTTTGTGTATTATTCATTTTAAACAATATTTCCAAATTATACTCTCAAAGACTGTATTTCCGGGTGACTCTTGAGAAGAGTTTATCTCTGCACCTTGTTATTCATATACTTGCCAAAGTGTGTATCATCAAAATTTTTAATTTGCTAAATTAATTATGTTTTAATTTGCTTGCCAATTTAGCTGGCAAGAATACTGGAGTGGGTAGCCATTCCCTTCTCCAGAGGATCTTCCCAACCCAGGGCTTGAACCAGGGTCTCCTGCATTGCAGGAATATTCTTTCCTGTCTGATCCACCAGGGAAGTCCCCCCCTCACTGGATCTGTTTTGATCTGTATCAATAAATCTGTTTCTCTTTTGTTATGCTTATTTTTTTAGGTTCCACATACAAGTGCTAATATGCAGTATTTGTCTTTCTCTGGCTGACTTATTTCACTAAGCATAATATCCTCCAGGTCCATCCATGTTGTTGCACACAGGAAATTTTCATTCTTTTTTATGAATAATATTTCATTGTCCATATTTACTACATCCTCTTTAACCATTCATTTGTTACACTTAGGTTGCTTTCATTTCTTGGCTATTATAAAAAGTGTTGCTATAAACATTGCGGTGCATGTATCTTTTCAAATTACTGTTTTTTGTTTTCTTCAGATATATACCCAGGATTGGGACTTGCTGGATCATATGGTGGTTCTATTTTTAGTTTTTTGGAGAAAGCGCCGTGCTGTTTTCCATAGTGGTTTACCAGTTTACATTCCCACCAATAGCGTGCTAAGGTTCCCTTTGCTCCACATCCTCACCGACATATGTTATCTGTGAACTTCTTGATGATAGCCGTTCTGACAGGTGTGAGGTGATCTCACTGTGATTATGATTTGCATTGTTCTGGTGATTGGCAGTGTTGAGCGTCTTTTCATGTGCCTGTTTGCCATCTGTATGTCTTCTTCGGAAAACTGTCTATTCAGGTCTTCTGACGTTTTTAAAACAGTTGTTGTTCTGATATTGAATTTTATGAGCTGTATATTTTGACTATTAGCTCTTTATTGGTCATATCATTTGCAAATATTTGCTTCCATTCAACAGGTTGTCTCTTCATTGTGTTGATGGTTTCCTTTGCTGTGAAAAAAACTTTTAAGTTTAATTAAGTCCTATTTTTTAGGGGGATGGGGTTCCCTTGTACGTGACTCAATTTTTCTCTTGCTGCCTTTGAAGTTCTCTTTTTAATCTCTAGCCTTTGCCATTTTAATTATGATATGTCTCAAAGTGGGTCTCTTTGAGTTCATCTTCTCTGAAACTACCTGTGCTTCCTGTACTAGAAATCTGTTTCCTTCCTCAGCTTTAGGAGCTTTCAGCCATAATTTCATCAAATACATTTTCTACCCCTTTCTCTTTTCACCTTCTGTAATGTGAATGTTATAACACTTGATGTTGTCTTAGAAGTCCCTTGGTTTGTTTTCCTTTTTGCTATTTATGATTGGGTGATTTCATTATTCTCTCTTCCAGATTTCTCATGTGTTCTTCTGTATCACCTAATCTGCTATTAATTCCTTCGAGAGTATTCTTCATTTCAGTTATTGTATTCTGGAGCTCCATCTGTTTTTTTTAAATATGTTTTAGTTCCTTGTTAAAATTCTTATTCTTTGTATCTGTTTTTTTTTTTTTTTTTACCGAGTTCAGTTAACATTCTTATTACTAATACTTTGAACCCTTTTATTTGGTAAATTTTTATCTCTGTTTCATTAGGGTTTTCTTCAGGTCTTTCTTCTCCCTTGTTCTTTCATTTGAAAGATTTTCCTCTGTATTCCCATTATGTTTAACTTTATGAAATTTGTTGAAATAGTTACCTATCCTGATCTTGAATGGGGTATCCTTGTGTGTGAGTGCCCCTATGCGGTCTCCAAGTGCCTGGTGGCTTTGGTGGGAAAAGCTGGATCTGAAGTGAGCAAGGATCCCATCTTCTCCTGGGGTGTGCTGGTAGCTGTCACCTTGGTGAGAGGTAGGGCTGGAGTTGGAGAGGCTAGAGCCACCGCCAGGGGCAAGCTGGCTTCTCCCATGTTCAGTGGCTGTCACTTCCCTGTCTGGGTGTCAGCAGAGCTCAAGGTGCTGGACCTGAGGGTCGCCCTGAGGGTCGAGTCCAGGCGGGTTCGTTTTCTTCTAAATGTGCATTCCCTCCCCCGAATACAGCACCTCTGTCCTGGTGGGGAGCTGCTCAGGAGCAAGAGGAGCTAGATCAGGCACTTGTTGTGGACAGGAGCAGTTGTGGGAAACCAGCCAGACCCTCTACTCTGTTTTCAGTCTGCTTCCTCCCCCTTATTCCCTAGAGCAGGCAGACATGTGCACCTGTTCTTCGTGAGCAGAGTCTCGGCTTCTTAAGCCCTCCTGTAAGTCCCACAGTTTTCAAACCAGCTAAAGGGACTTGTCTTCCCTGGATTGGACCCTACAGCTTGTGTGCCGTAACTTCACAGGGGGGATCTCTGAGCCCGTCACATCCCCCTCCTCCTCTGTGTCCTTCTTGAGGTGTGGGTCCTGCCTGACTGCATCTCCTCTCTTCCTGCCCGATTCCCTATGGATCCTTACAGACTTGCTTATAACAGAGCCTTTCCTCCAGACTCCTGTTTGTGTCCAGCTAGAGTTGCTACCGGAGAAGGCAGTGGCACCCCACTCCAGTACTCTTGCCTGGAAAATCCCATGGACAGAGGAGCCCGGTAGGCTGCAGTCCATGGGGTCTCTAAGAGTTGGACACGACTGAGCGACTTCACTTTCACTTTTCACTTTCACACATTGGAGAAGGAAATGGCAACCCACTCCAGTGTTCTTGCCTGGAGAATCCCAGGGACGGGGGAGCCTGGTGGGCTGCTGTCTATGGGGTCACACAGAGTCGGACACGACTGAAGCAACTTAGCAGCAGCACAGCAGAGTTGCTACACATCTAGATGTATCCTTGATGTCTTTGTCGGGACGGTGAGCTCAGCATCCTCCTACTCTGCCATCTTGATCTCCCTTGTTTTCCTCGTCACTGATTTTTAAAAAATGTTTTGTCTCAGTACTAGGAGCTATTGTGGTGGTAAGGACATTAGTCTTTTATTATGAGTTGTCTTCCCCTTGACTTATTAATGACTGTTTCAGATATATTGGACATTTATCAGTTCAGTTCAGTCACTCAGTCTTTTCTGACTCTTTGCAACCCCATGGACTGCAACATGCTAGGCTCCCCTGTCCATCACGAACTCCTGGAGCTTGCTCAAAAACTCATGTCCATCGAGTTGGTGATGCCATCTCATACTCTGTCATCCCCTTCTCCTGAAAAGGTTGTGTAAAGAGTTTCTATTTGTCCTCTTTGCTTTCCTAGAGTATCTCCTATTATTTACATCTTGCCTAAGTATGATAGTGGTTTTTCCTGTGGTCATGTATGGATGTGAGAGTTGGACTATGAAGAAAGCTGATTGCCGAAGAATTGATGCTTTTGAACTGTGGTGTTGGAGAAGACTCTTGAGAGTCCCATGGACTGCAAGGAGATCCAACCAGTCCATTCTAAAGGAGATCAATCCTGGGTGTTCATTGGAAGGACTGATGCTAAAGCTGAAACTCCAGTACTTTGGCCACCTCATGCGACGAGTTGACTCACTGGAAAAGACTCTGATGCTGGGAAAGGTTGGGGGCGGGAGGAGAAGGGGACGACAGAGAATGAAATGGCTGGATGGCATCACCGACTCTGTGGACATGGGTTTGAGTGAACTCCGGGAGTTGGTGATGGACAGGGAGGCCTGGCGTGCTGTGATTCATGGGGTCGCAGAGAGTCGGACACGACTGAGCGACTGAACTGAACTGAACTGAACTGAAGTATGATAGTGGGCTTCCCTGGTGGCTCAGATGGTAAAAAATCTGCCTGCAACGTGGGAGACCTGGGTTCTATCCCTGCATCAGGAAGATCCCCTGGAGAAGGAAATGGCAACCCACTCCAGTATTTTTGCCTGGAGAATCCCATGGACAGAGGAGCCTGGTGGGTTACAGTCCGTGGGGTCGCAAAGAGCCGGACACGACTGATCGAGTAACACACATGAGTATGGTACATTCATCAAAATTGATGAACCAATTTTGATATACAATATTGACTAAAGACTGTAGTTTACATTAAGGATATCTCCTTATATTGTTTGCTTCCCTGATAATTCAGATGGTAAAGAATCCACCTGCAATTCAGGAGACTTGGGTTCAATCCCTTGGTCAGAAAGATCCCCTGGAGAAGGAAATGGCTACCCACTCCAGTATTTTTGCCTGGAGAATATTATGGACAGAAGAGCCTGACAGACTACAGTTCATGGGATTGCAAAGAGTCAGACATGACTGAGCAACTAAGCATACACACATTTCATATTGCATGGTTCTATTGGTTTTGACAAGTGCAATGTGTAATATGTCCATCGTTGCTGTCTCATACATAATAACTTCATCACCCTAAGAATATCCTGGATTCAACCTATTCATTTCTCTTCCCCGCTCTCATGAAACCTTGTCAGCCATCATTCTTTTTATCATCTCTGTAGTTTTGCCTTTCCCAGTGCAACAAAACTTTTTGACTGAATGTTTCTGACTTTTTGTCAGAAATCTACCTCCCTATAGAGTTTGCCCGTGTATTCATCGGGACTCTGGACCGTTCAATCCTTCTTTCTTCTAACGATAAGAAGAGTAATTCTCAAAGGAGAGTAATTTTGAATAGGACTTCTGTCTCTCCTGTTAGAAAGTTGCAATGGTTAGAAACTAGGATGTGGGGTAGAAATAAAAAATTGTTGGTGTTCAGGCAAAGTAAATGACCCATCATTTGAACATCCGAGCTGCTGTCATCAGACATGGGGCTTCCTGCACTTTTTATCTTAAATCCTTTCACTCTTTTCCTTCACAGAGATCTGCCAAACTTTTGTTGAAACAGTGAGCTGTGTGCTCTGAGGACTAACTTTTGGGAAACAAGTTTCCTCCTGAAGGGCTTCCCAGGTAGCACTAGTGGTAAAGAACCTGCCGGCCAATGCAGGAGACTCAAGAGGCCTGGATTCGATCCCTGGGTTGGGAAGATCCTCTGGAAGAGGGCGTGACAACCCACTCCAGTATTCTTGTCTGGAGAATCCCATGGACAGGGAAGCCTGGCGGGCTTCAGTCCACGGGGCAGCAAAGAGTCAGACACAACTGAGTGTCTAAGCGCACACACACGCACACACACACACACACATGGTTTCCTCCTGAAGAGGGCTGTGACAAGAAAGCTGTTGGATATAAATGAGCAGATTTTGACAGATGTTTTTCATTGCCTAGGAGGACTTTGAAGCTTGGACCATCTTCCTTGCAGCACACAACGGAAGACTGTGTCTCCTTTAGAGACAGGAAACATCAAGGGAACCTCTGGGTACCACACAGCAGCTTAGACAGTGCAGCTGAGAGGCAGTGGGTTCCAGGGAACGGGTTTTTCATTTTTGATTCTCTAAAGACAGACATACGTTACCTTGAGACAGGAGATAGAAGAATCTTTAAAAAAAAAATGTCCTGTTCTTTTGTTTTAAATGCTCTTCCTCTTTGAGTGTTTTTGGATTATTTGCTTAACAATGCACAGTGTTTGTTATCAATCTGAGGAGTAATGGAGAAGAATGTGAAAAACACTCTAAACTGATTTAATGACAAAGATTTTAATGATATTTAGGAAGCCTGAAATTCACCATTTTTGACTTTGCTTTTATCTAACACTTAAAGATGCAGATGACCTTGGAAACATGCTCTTTTTAATTGGCTTTCTGAATCTGTCTACCACCACCTGAGGTGAAAGCTGAAAACAGCTCACTCTATTTTTTTCCTTGCAGTTTTATTGATATATAATTGACATACAGCACTGTATAAATTTAAAGGGTACAGCCTAATGACTTGACTCACATGTTTTGCAAAATGATTGCTGCAGTAAATTTAGTTAATTCCATCTCCTTGTGTATTTACCAAACAAGTATTTTTTCTCTTGTGGTGAAAATTTTTCCACTCTTTTTGAGTAATCATGTAATCATTCTGTCTACAGTGGAAACCCTTCACACTTGCAACCCTCTCTGATCTCAAGAGGTTTCTAAGTTAATCTATCTGATTTTTTTTATGGTAATGTATAATGTTCCACTGAGAGTGAAGTGTTTTAATAAAATCATATATTGTGCATCCCCAGATATGCTGTTTTTGAGTTAATTCCATCCACATGCACACAGAAAGGAGAGCTAGGAGTAGGAACAAGACAATTTCCATTTGTCGTGCCCCCCCTTTTTGCATATTTCTTCAAAGAAACCTCTTGAGATCAGAGATCTGCACACACACACACAAAAGGAAGGGTGGATGCAAATTGTCTTGTCCCTAGTGTCTCTCCTTTCTGTGTGTATGTAGATGAAGTTAACCCAAAAACAATATACCTGGGGATGCACAATATGTGCTTTTATTAAAACATCACTCTCAGTGGAACCCTATCAGTTCAGTTCAGTTCAGTCGCTCAGTCGTGTCCGACTCTCCGCGACCCCATGAATCACAGCACGCCAGGCCTCCCTGTCCATCACCAACTCCCGGAGCACACTCAAACTCATGTCCACAGAGTCGGTGATGCCATCCAGCCATCTCATTCTCGGTCGTCCCCTTCTCCTCCCACCCCCAACCTTTCCCAGCATCAGAGTCTTTTCCAGTGAGTCAACTCGTCGCATGAGGTGGCCAAAGTATTGCAGTTTCAGCTTTAGCATCAGTCCCTCCAATGAACATCCAGGATTAATCTCCTTTAGAATGGACTGGTTGGATCTCCTTGCGGTACAAGGGACTCTCAAGAGTCTTCTCCAACACCACAGTTCAAAAGCATCGATTCTTCGGTGATCAGCCTTCTTCACAGTCCAACTCTCACATCCATACATGACCACAGGAAAAACCATTGCCTTGACTAGATGGACCTTGGTTGGCAAAGTAATGTCTCTGCTTTTTAATATACTATCAAGGTTGGTCATAACTTTCCTTCAGATAGATTAAAATTCCACTTTTCTCTGTCACCACAAACTAAAGCTGTTTAGTGGCTACCACACCCTTGGTACTCTTTTGTTTTTTATTTGGATATAAATGAGAGTCCAGTATCCTCGTCCCTTTCTATTACAAACCAGAGTTTTAGAACGCCTCTTGAAGATTTTGCTTTTTATAAATAACAATAGCAAAAGTCAATACCTAGATAACTTTTACTGCTACAAACAGACTATCCAGTTGACTTTTATTAGATCTATTGTGATAAATTTTCTAGAAATGTTGAGTTATACAGATACTTATAAGTGCCACTTTTACCTATCAGTATAGTTTTACAGATCGTTCAGTTTTTCTTTTCGTTAGATGCTTTGCTTCCACCAGTGAAAGATATTTTTAAATCATGTTGGAAGTTGAAATCTAATATGAAATGTTGACCCAACAGGATACTGGCCTTCTTGAGGCTTTCCTGCTAGGATTACTCCTCAACGATTTAGGAATGCCATTCACTATTGCAGGCATTCCTCATGCCCTAAAACTGGCCACCCAAGCGTTAGGACAATGAGATTCATTGTCTGTGAAGAAAGGTCACAGGTTGTTTTATTAGTTGATAAGATACTGGGTGTAAGATGACAGTTTAAAATCTAAATATCAGCAAACAAATAAACAGAGGGCTTGAAAGGCCTTCTAACCTTTGCTCTAGTCAACCTGAGATGTGTAACTTCTCAATGGTTAAATTTTGAGAAGCAACAAAGTAGGGTTAAGAATAAAGAATATTAATAAAGAATATTAATAAAGAATAAAGAAACAGACATGATGCTTATCTTCTTACAGTAATTTTTAGGATTGTTAAGTACATTAAATGAATTTAGAGACACAAAACATTTACTTTTTTTTGGTTAATTTGAATGTTATTTTCAGTGGTTAATGAGTAATCTTCAGCAATTTATGTATTATAACTTGGCTGCTGTTTCCAATTTCCAATTGTGAAATTATATAGTCATTGACTTACTGGTGCAAAGAAATTGCTTCTTTTTCAAAGAGAGATAAAATTAAATAAATAATGCCTATATTGGCGTCCCTTGCCTTGTAGAAAGACTGGACTCCACCAGGGGATATCCAAAATAACTAACTTGAAGTTCTTGAAAAAAGAAGCTATTTTCAATTTATTGTATCTCTTCTTAAAATAATTGGCAGTCCCATTTTGGCTGTGTATGATCTAAATATTCCTTTCTTTTCTGGGAATTTGTCATAACTCTGTTCAGAGGTATAAATATGCCCTACCTCACTTAATCTCTGTCCTAACTTTCTCATTCCTTGTGAAGGATGTCAGTTTTTCCATGACATAATTTTATGAGTAATGACTAATATCCTATTTCATGTCTCAAAAGCTCATTTCCCAGTTAGTGTCTTCATCAGTACATGGACAGAGACCAGTAAGGGGTGTGCTAATGCAAAAACTGAAACGTGAAGTATCTTGGTATTAAGTGTGTAATTGTAAATCACTTTGAGGGTTGCCACAGTAATAAAGTAATACTGTCCTGCTTCTTAACTTTATGGAACATTTCAGTCAGGTGGGGCCAAATACCATGTCCCTATTTACCATCCTGTATTGGAAAAAATATAAATATGGATTTGCTCATTTGCAGATAGCCCTAGCAGTGGGACCCAGTAGAAAGTCTGAAGACTTGTATGAAGTGTATTCCCTTGGAGAAGGGAGCTTGTAATGAAGGTCGCAGAGTGCCCAAGAGACATTCCTGAGGAAGATGGCAGAAGGCTCTAGATTCTAGTTTTCTGCGCTCCAAACTTTATCTGTAACCTGAGAGAAGTCACTGCAATCTCTGTGGACTATAGCTTCCTCATCTATATTACCTCTTGGTAATATAGATGTTATTTTGGTTTTAAAAGGACATGAATTTGTTCACTGAACCTGATCTGTAGAAGCTTACCTGAGACGCTATGTACTGGGGGTCTTTGGGAAAATGCAGATTTCCAGGTAAACAGTCACAAGGATGTTTTTAGAGTTCAAATAGACACAGACTGTGAAATGCTAGACTTGTGACTAGTTTATTAACTGGGAAATTCTGGCATTTAAGTGTGACTAGCCCTTTTGTGTGTTGATTAATCACAGACCCCAGAGGGTATAAGTGAAGAACAAAGGATTCAGGAGTTGACTGCGATGGAAGAGACCAGGATAGCAATTCTGAACAACCTTGAGGAACTTGAACAAAAAATCAAAGATATAAATGACCAGATGGAGGAATCTTCCAGAGAGGTACAAACCATGAGTTCACTTATTACCCTCTCCCAATTTTCTTTCTTTCCTTTAGCTTAAATATATCAATACCTCTTAGGGCACAGGCCTTGGGGGGCAGAATACATAGAGGTCAACATGAGCAAATATTCATGGAATGGGTACATATGTGGGGTATAATTGCCTTTTAAAAATGTTCCTTCTTTCTGTGTTTTTATTCATCCAACGAGATAAATATATGAAGCCATTTTTAATGTATGTTATATAACTGACTTTGTCTTAACTGGTGTATGCTTTCTGACCTGCTTCAAGATCTGTCAGCTGAGGTATCATATATTTAGACGTTTAAGCTCAAATCCAACAAACATTTTTGTAAGCATGTTAAGTATGAGTTGAGTATCATCTTGGTACTGTGGGGGGATTTACATGTGAATCAATCATAGACCTCACTTTCCAGAGGTTTGCAAACCTCTAGCGGAGAAGGCAATGGCAAGCCACTCCAGTACTCTTGCCTAGAAAATCCCATGGACGGAGGAGCCTGGTAGGCTGCAGTCCATGGGGTCGCTACGAGTCAGACATGACTGAGCGACTTCACTTTCCCTTTTCACTTTCACACATTAGAGAAGGAAATGGCAACCCACTCCAGTGTTCTTGCCTGGAGAATCCCAGGGAAGGGGGAGCCTGATGGGCTGCTGTCTATGGGGTCACACAGAGTCGGACACGACTGAAGTGACTTAGCAGCAGCAGCAGCAGCAGCAGCAGAGGAGACAGATATATACAGTATAACTACAGTTAAAGAAAAGGGTGATTTTTTTCATACCTTCATGGAGTGAGAAGGAGGCACTCATTCTGCCCAAGAAGGATCTTCATGTCTGTTCTCACAGCTGATGCAGACAGGCCGTGTGTGGAAGGGAATGCTCATCTGTCATGTACAGACCCTGAAAGCCCCTGCTGGCTGGCATTGCTGGAAATGCAGTGCTTGCATGATGGACTGAGTGTAGTTTTCACTTTCTGTGCTCTCGGGACAAACAGAGATGGTGACTGCTCCCAAGATGGTTCACACTTGAGCCTGAATCTAAGCAAATAGGCAAAATTACCTTGAGAAGTAAGCGAAAAGATGGGGAGGGTATCATAGAAAAATTAAAATAAAAGATAGCTAGTGTTCTTAGCAAGTATTTTCTGGCCTCCCTACTTTCTCATATAAGAATTCTGAGTCTCACATGGACTCTCTGGAGTGTTTTCTAGGCTCCATAATCTGACTGTACTTTTTGCAATTTGTACCTGTTAAAAATACACCTTTAAAGGAGGCAGCTGGAAATTTCCCTGAAGGTGAAACATTTCTGAGCTTTGTTTGTGTCTTCAGCTGGATATGGAATGTGCTCTCTTGGATGGAGAACAAAAATCGGAAACAACTGAACTTATGAAAGAGAAGGAGATTTTGGATCATCTAAACCGGAAAATCACAGAACTGGAAAAGAACATTGTTGGTGAAAAGACCAAGGTAAAAAGAAATTATATTTGATACAAATTTTTTGGGCAAAATGGTGGTACCATTGATTAAATTTAAATGTTGTATGAATTGTGGTTTTGGATTTGTGTGTCATGTTCCGGGAGACAGTGACACTAGAAAAAAGTCTTCAGATGAGGTAAGTTGTTGCAGACTAAGAACTGTCAGGTACAGAGCAGCTGATGCTGAGATAGTAGAATTGCTTAATTTTTGAGCTGATGTTTGTGGCAGTTTATCCCTCGTGAGATGAGTGAATTGCTTTTTTCCATTAGCCTTTCTGCTCTTCTGATTCCACTTTTTTTAAAAGAATTATTTTAGTACTTTGGAACTTCTTTACTACTGGTGCCCTGCACGGATGGCTTAAGCATATTCAAATATGGTTGCCTCATTTCTTTTCATTTTTCTGTGTACTAAAAAGGTGAATGGGAACCATTCATCCCATCTGTCTTGCCTTGCCATTGGTTTCAATGCAAGTGCACCGCTCTTAGAAAAATACATTGGGGTTTTCAGGGGATCCTCACACACTGCCAAGTGCAAACTATGAGATACAGTTGACACTTATTTTGGAAAAAGTTTTACTTACATGTTTTAGGCCACAGCCTAAATGTTAGCTGATCCCTCCTAGGGAATATGAAGAATTACTTGCAGTTTTTAGAATTCAGGGTAGTAGTTGGGCTTTTGGTTTTTGTTGTTGTTGTTTTCTGTTTATTTTTTCTGGAAAATATTTCATTTACTGTCATCTCAAATTCTAAGTCAGTTACAGCTAAACTAAGCCTAAATTAAAAATTAAAATTACAATTTGGAAGAAAGAAGCAAATGAGCTTTAATACATTCTTTCTTGATCATCGAGTTCTCCTTTAATGAGAAAAAGAAAAATAATTTCAGTTTGAGTAAATTCCACTGGTAATATGCGGAGAGGATTTCTGCTGCATGTGGCTTCCTTTTTAGGCTTCTCTTCGTTTGAAACCTATAAATAAGGGCATTTGATCTTGGTGCCAGAGAGTGAGCTCAAAAAGATATTGTCAGAAATTAAAGTCAGATTAAAAGCTACATATCAATTTCTTGGTTGCCTGCTTGTCAAGATTAAACTGCACATCTTTTTCATGTTAAAGTTTATGTATGTGCCTTTGAGCCCCAGACTTTGAAACAGTAAAGAATCCATTTGGGTAGTGGACATATTTTTCTTTAAAAGCTCAAAACCATATGAAAGCGTTGATCGTCTAGTTCTGCCGAACAGGAATATTATGGTTTTCAAAGATTCTGAACTGATACACCAAGAAACTTCTGTTGGAGGCATCAGGTGTCTTTGTTTTGGTGCTTACTAGTATTTTACTGTTTATGTCAAACTAGAAAGCTTGTGGGACATAGGAATGGGGTATCAGATTCTCTGTGAACCTGTCTGCCTTCCCCATCCGTGTAGTTGTTTATCTTTGTGTAACCCATATATGACACAGCCTATAAATTCTATACACAAAAGTGAAGTAAGTTGAGTGAGTGCTAAATCTCACTTTTCAGGGCCAGTTGTGTTATATTCTCCAGACCTAAGGTGGAGATGGAACTCTAGTAACATGGGTGGAAACAAACAAAGAGGAGGCTACTTACATTATTGTTCTTTATTGTATACTTCCTATTATTATTTTGAAGAGAGGGGACAGTGGGGGCTTGAAGTATAGCACCAGCTCACGCAGCTGTTAGGGGATTAGTTGGTCTCGGAAGGTGGGATTATTGTCTGTCATCACATGGTATGAAAAATGACAGAAACTGGATTTGGGTGAGAGATTCCAGGGGAGAACAAGGGAAGTGAAAACAGACTGGGCTGGATGATGTTACTGCATATTCCTGACAACCAAACTCAAATAGAGACTGAATACCTTTTGGCAGCATCACTGTTTCTCAAATAAAGTTGCTCTACTGTTTTATGGCATATCTATTTCATACCTTCACTCTGTTCAGACTTCTAGTCCAATTTCCTCCCCTTGGCTCTGAGATGATCTCACCACCTACTTCACTTAGAAATTAGAGCATCTCATCTTCACAAAGAAAGGCTCATGTGTGTGAGTGCTAAGTTGCTTCAGTCATGTCTGACTGTTTGTGACCCCACAGGCTATAGCCCGCCAGACCTCTCTGTCCATGAGATTCTCCAGCCAAGAAAACTGGAGTGGGTTGCCATGCCCTCTTCCAGGTGATCTTCCCGACCCAGGGATTGAACTCGAGTCTCTTATGTCTCCTGCATTGGCAGGCAAGTTCTTTACCACTAGCACCACCTGGGAAGCCCAAGGAAGGCTCTTTTCCCCTCAAAGACCAGTTCCTTTGGATGTGCCCATGGTACCGTCCCACTGTCTAGAGGTTTTTCAGTCCTTCTGTTCCCAGCTCCCCCCAGCCACTCCCTCTTTATTGGACCCGTACTGCCAGTATGCCAACATTATTATTTTTAAAAGTTGGTTCAGGATGGGGAACACATGTCCACCATGGCTGATTCATATGAATGTATGGCAAAAACCACCACAATATTATAAAGTAATTAGCCTCCAATTAAATAAAATTTAAAAACAAACCAAAAAAATTATTATTATTATTTAAAAATAAAGTTCCTTCCAGCAACTATCTCAGCTAGTTTCTCTTCAGCATAGTCGAGCTTTTCAAACAGTTTGCTCAGTACACTGTATGATCTCTTGCTCGGTTAACCATTCCTCCCATTCTTGTTCCACTGCTCCATCAGATTTGCTCCTGTTCATACTACTACCTTAGTGCAGCCTAACCTACATACTGGGTGCTTTTCAGCCCTCTTATGAGCACACTTCTGTTCAGCATTCAAGATAAGGGACAACTCTTTTCCTAGGCCCTACACCCTACCCAACCCCTTTGCCTCCAGGTACCGCACTCTTCTGGCTTTCCGTCTTGTCCTCTTACTTTTCTCTCTGACATTTCCGTCTGAGTTCCCCTTGCTTCTTCCTCTGCCTTTGCCTAGCCAGTTGTTAAGAGTGTCTCTGATCTGAACCACCTTCTTCTTTCTTCTTTGATCTTTTTTCTGGGAAAGATCAAACTTTCCCAGAAGTTCACAGAAAAATTCCTCACCCTCTCATTGGTCTGAATTAAGATATATGCCTTGACTCATTCACTTTTTTGTTTAAAAATTGAGGTGTAATTGACATACGATCTTATATTGGTTTCGGGTATCACCATAATTATTCAATATCTGTGTAAACTGCGAAATGATCTCCACAGTGCGTCTAGTTAACACCCGCCATCTCTTGCTGAGAACTCTCTGCTCTTGTATTTTCACGTTCTTTTATGGTCACAGCTTCAAATAACCTGTGTGCACTGGTGACTGTCAAATGTATGTCTTTAGTCCACAACCTTTTTCTGAACTTCTGACTCATATCCTGTAGCCCAGCTGATATATCCACTGAGATATTTCTCAGGTATTTCCAGCTGAACACTCCTCACTGAACTCTTGATCGCATGCTTCCCTTTGCCTTCCATACACCTCCCCTACTTCCAATCCTGTTCTTCCTCTCGTTTTCGCACCAGGAAATGGCATCTTTATACACCCATATGCCCAAACAGAAACCTGGAAGTAGATCTTGATATTTCTTTCTCTATCAACCCCACTTCTAATTGATTACCATGCTATTTTTCAATTACTTTAACTTTTCTGCATCTCCCCTAATAGCATTCTCTTCAAAATCATCAACATTTCCTTTTGAGTTCCATTTCCATTTGCTTCCCTTCAGCCCATTTTCTTCACAGCAGCCAATGTGACTTTTTAAAAATATAAATTAGGTCACATCATTCTGGTTTGTATTCCCCTGTGTTTTATATGAGCCTAAATTCCTTATCTGTCCTGACTGTTTCTATTCCTTTTCTCCCCTCTTCACATCACTCACATGGTGGCCTTCTTTCTATTTGTTCAAAGATACACCCCACCCTCTGCCCCTGCCAAGGTCCCTTGCAGATCAGCTTGCCTTGCCTGGAATCTCCTTTCCCATATTCTGTGTCTGGTTGGTTCTGTCTTTCAAGGCTTGAGCTCAGTGTTAGTTTTTCAGAAAAACTCTACCGGCCCTTTCCAGCTCAGATGATATGCTCTCTCTTGTTCTGTCAGTCCTTTCACAAATCACATTTTATCATTTATATTTGTTTCGGTTTTGTTAGATATTTATTTCCCTCTCTAGCCTGTGAAATAGAGGTAGGCACTGTTATCCACTGTTTATCCAGCTCATAAGAGGTGCCAGAATACCGCCCAGTATTCTTTGGGAATATTGTCCTTGGATCTTCTGCTAACGGCGAGTCCTGGCTGAGTCTGAACAGAAACATGGAGCCAAACACCTGCTCAAGAGCTACGTGCAGCCAAGTTTCAGGACAGCTGGGATGGTCTGTCCAAGTGCTCATGCCAGGCAGCTCGTAATCACGCTGCTCATCGAGCCAGGGCGTAAGACAGAAGAAGGAAGTAGCCTTTACCCTTTTGGATCTCATTTCCTTTCCCATACACCTGTTGCTGTTGTCAGATATAAACGGTGGAATGAGAAAACCAAAACCTGAAAAGATATCCCTGTTGGGCAAAACTCCAATTCAGATGTCGGCAGCACATCCTGTAAGCCTGGCTCTCATTTTTTGGAGACAAGGCCTGGAGCCATAGGAGAAAAGTTTAATATCACATCAGAGTTCAAATCCTGGTGTGAAATTATCGACATTGTTTCCTTGGCTCTCAAGATCAGACTTTAATGTTATCTCTTTTAGCTTGTTTGGGAACTATCATTCTGTTTTCCGTGCTTAGTATAAATTGGTGTATTTCATAGGTGACCACTATTTATTATATGGTACTATACTATGCTCACTTGTGTCCAACTCTTTGCAACCCCATGGACTCCATGGAATTCTCTAGGCCATACTGGAAGTGGATAGCCTTTCCCTTCTCCAGGGGATCTTCCTGGATTGAACCCAGGTCTCCTGCATTGCAGGCAGATTCTTTACCCGCTGAGCTACCAGGGAAGCTCAAAATAAAAACTCCAGGCATAATAATATATACAATATAAAATATAGACAGTCTTTAATTATGTATTTGTTGAATACATATACATACATATATGCATTGTATATATATGTACATATACATATACGTGTACATATACACATGTGTGTACATGTGTGTATATGTACAATACATATCTGCAGTAGCTCCCTGGACGGCCCTTTCATTGCCCTTATGGGTACCATTGTCAAGCCCATCAGTGTGCCTGCTTCCAGGTGGCTCTAAGCTGAAGGCCATCTGCCTGTTGAGTTCTCAGACAGAGGCCACATCACAAATAGAGTCTCTATGAGCTTGGATGAACCCCCCAAAAATAGAAGGATCAGGCTTGAATATAAACTCAAAGGGGATGTTTATTTGAAGCTGTAAGCATAAAGCTATAGTATTTGCTTAGAGCAAGAGAGAGGAGAGAGACTTGTTAACCTCTGCACTGGAAAACTGTTTTAGTTTGATGGGCTTGGTGACTGGGAAGCCACCAGAACTGTGAAGCTTAGTTTGGGCAGAGCTGGAACAGCTTCCCTCCCCCAGCACTTCCACTCTCTAAAGGCAAAGCCTCATTTGGGCAACTGCTGGATGTATTTCTGCATTTGTTTATGTCCATTTCCCTTCTGTCTTTGTCTATTTCTGACAACATAAAACATTCAGAACCGAAAATAGCTTTTCAGTGTCTCTATTTTTGGATTATCTTCTCATTCCTGCTCCTGAGCATATGACAATCAAAAGTTAGTTGTATGAAATTAAATAAAATGGTTAAGGAAAGGCTTTGCTCACATAGTCTTGTTGAAGTCTTTCCTATCACCCAGATGGGTCATCACAAAGCTCAAACCATCCTTCTGTTTAAAGATCTGTCCTCACACAGATAGATTGTGAGACTTTGTAGCAATCCTGGTCTGCATACTTTTGTAGCTAAACACACTTAAATGTGGGAGCTGAAGCTTAAATCACTCCATGCCATGCCCCTTGTTCCTGAGTGAAATTTCTTTCAATTAGTTGACCATAAGCCTCATATCTTAAGTGGTTAATTGTATTTTCCATTATCGTCTTGCCAAAGTACCTGTTACTTCCTCCCCATCCTTCCTTCTGAGCCAGGAGAAGACTGAGCCTGCCTAGAATTCCATGCAAAGTGTTAATGCCTCTTGGGTGCAGAGCCGCTGCCAAGTCACAAGCAGTGTTCAGAAGAGACCCAGCCCTTCCCATGCCTCTTTCTTACATTTCAAAGTTAGCTCCCTGTTTAGAGGAAGTGGAAATATATTGTGGGATTTGGGGATTAAATTAACAGGATTCCAGATTATGGTGATTTTTTTCGTGATGATTGTTTGATTACATAAATTCATAGCGTTCTGATTTTCTAGTGTTTTCTACACTAAACATCCATCAATTGTGCAATTAATATGTCAAAATCAACAGAGAAAAAATCCTCTGAAGATAACATAAGAATGTGCCTCTCAAGAGGGTTTTCAACAATTACCATCTATGGACATAGGTCCATAATCTTTCCTCTACAATTCTGAAAAGTTTTGTAGGGGAAAACATTTTTTTTTTATAAGGTTGGCATCAAAACTTATGGTTGCAAAACTTGACTTGGACTGATAGTCACACTTGATATGAATATTCATAAGTGGCAGAAGAAACAGAAGTATATTTGATTATAGAGTATTGCCCCAGACCTCACTGAAAATGCCATACAGTATACGCTTTATAAACTGTGTTCAGTTCAGTTCAGTCGCTCAGTCGTGTCCCACTCTTTGCGACCCAGTGGACTGTAGCCTACCAGGCTCCTCCGTCCATGGGATCTCCAGACAAGAGTACTGGAGTGGGTTGCCATTTCCTTCTCCAGGGATCTTCCCAACCCAGGGATCGAACCTGGGTCTCCCGCATTGGAGGCAGACGCTTTAACCTCTGAGCCACCAGGGAAGTCCATAAACTGTGTTACCTCTATTAAATGCAGGATATTCTGAAACCTGGAACACATTTGGCCTTACAAATTTCAGATAAGTAATTTTGGCTCTAAAACAATTGCCTGATCTTGAACCTCTGAGAATGCATGCCTTTCAAACCTCCCCATGTGGTTTAGGAACTGGAAGGAAAGAGACTGGAAGGTGTATGGAGAGGACTTTGAACAGGCCATCCTTAAAAATGATGGCTTAGAGGGGGCTTCCCTGGTGGTTGAGTGGTAAAGAATCTGCCTGTAATGCAGGAGACACAGGAGACTTGAGTTTGATCCCTGGGTTGAGAAGATCCCCTGGAGAAGGGCATGGCAACCCTCTCCAGTATTTTTGCCTAGAGAATCCGCATGGACAGAAGAGCCTGGTGGACTACAGTTCAGAGACTTGCAAAGAGTTGAACATGACTGAAGTGACTGAGCTCGCACCCATGAACCCTTAAAAATGATGGCTTAGAGGGGCTTCCTTGGTGACTAAGTGATAAAGAGTCCATCTGGCAATGCAGAAGACACGGGTTTGATTCCTGGTCTGGGAAGATCCCCACGTGCTGCAGAGCAACTAAACCCTGCTCCACAACTATTGAGCCTGTGCTGTACAACCTGGAAGCCTCATCTCCTGAGCCCACACACCCTAGAGCCTCTGCTCCGCAACAGGAGGAGCCACCACAATGAGAAGTCCTCGCATTGCGTTGAAGAGTGGCCCCTGGTTGCCACAGCCAGAGAAAAGCCCAGGTACAGCCACTAAGAACCAACACAGACAAAAATAAATAAAGTGATACATTTAAAAATTATTAGCTTAGGTATTTGGAGAAGGCAATGGCAAGCCACTCCAGTACTCTTGCCTGGAAAATCCCATGGACGGAGGAGCCTGGTAGGCTGCAGTCCGTGGGGTCGCTAAGGGTCAGACACGACTAAGCGACTTCACTTTCACTTTTCACTTTCACACATTGGAGAAGGAAATGGCAACCCACTCCAGTGTTCTTGCCTGGAGAATCCCAGGGACGGGGGAGCCTGGTGGGCTTCCGTCTATGGGGTCGCACAGAGTCGGACACGACTGAAGTGACTTAGCAGCAGCAGCAGCAGCTTAGGTATTGCGAATTTTAACATATCTGTGCATCAGTTGCAAACTTGACACAGCGTTTCAAGAAACATGGCTTCAGTATACCTATTTGTGCTGGATTCTGTGCTGAATACTTTGGAAATTACAGATATGAATCTTAATTTTTCAGAAAACCTTTATCAAGGTAATAGGGCTGCCAGGTTTAGGGCTGCCAGTGGATCTTCCCAACCCAGGGATTGAGGCAGTCTCCTGCATTGCAGGTGGAGTCTTTACTTGCTGAGCCACCAGGGAAGCCCCATCTGAAACATATTTAACAGCAGGCTTTCCTCATAGCTCAGATGGTAAAGAATCTGTCTGCAATGAAGGAGACCTGGGTTCGATCCCTAGGTCATGAAGATCCCCTGGAGAAGGAAATGGCAACCCACTCCAGTATTCTTGCCTGGAGAATCCCATGGACAGAGGAGCCTGGCGGGCTACAGTCAATGAGGGTCGCGAGGAGTCGGACATGACTTAACAACTAAACCACCACCATACATTTAAAAAATCATTTGTTATTCATCTTAAGTTTGCATTTAACTGGGTTTCCTCTATTTTATCTGACAACCCTATAAACTAATGAAGTAGGCATCTTTACAGGGTAAACTCAAACCAAATATTAGTTGCTGCTGCTGCTAAGTCACTTCAGTCGTGTCCGACTCTGTAAATTTGTTTTTCTTGGCATTCAAAAATTTTCTGTGTAGTAGTGAAATTCTAATAGAGCCAGCAAGTTACATTTCAGTTCCTTCCTTTGAGACTACAACGTAGAGAAAATTTATTGTTGTCTATTAACCAGAGATCTGACAAAATAAAGTCTTGGATTTTTAAGTTTATTCAAGATTATTGGCAACTCCTGTGTACATGTTCAAATTACTGAGGGTAAATTTATACCTTCTCCTGATCATTGGTATGATTAGAAGAGAGTCATTTTACTTCTGATTTTGAAATTTGTCTTTCCTCTTTGAAAGCATTTTGGTTGTTGGAATCTCACAGTTCTTTGGAGGAGAGGGGTTTACTTGAGGCATTTAATCTAAAAGTAAAAACTTTACATTTGGAATGTTACTTGTAAGAGAGGGCTTTTACACTGTGAAGGCAAGGTTCTCAGGTCAAATACCTTCAGAACAAATTTTGAGGGATTCTGTATTTTGTCCTAAGTCTTCATCACAGAAATCAAATTTTAGTTCATTTTGTAGTTCTTTGGCTCTCACATTATTCTGGTTGGCTGAATAAGTGATTATGGTTGCATATGAGAAAACCTGGAAAAGTTTTTTAAATGTTTCATCCCTAGCCTTACAAGTCTGGGAAATAGTATATTTAAAAGCTCTCCCAGTGTATTCTAATGTGGTCAGGGCTGATAAGCACAGAACTAGCTAGACTGTACTTCACAGGGACAGTGATCAACTTACCTCTTTTCTCTTTCTCTAGTCCGTTTATAAATATTTACTGGCTGAGTGAATGAACAACTCACTGTGAAAGCAGATGTAGGCCCAGCTCTATACAGCACTTTTTACTTTCACTTGCTGGTGAAAAGTTTACCTTTGGCCCTGTATACACTTTAGGAACATCAGTCTTCAATACGCAAAATAGGCAGAATCTGGCAATGAATTTATAACCCAGCTGGATTTTTGCCAGTCCATGTACAGAAGACAAGGCAATTGGAAAACAACGGAGGCAGCCGTGCCTCTAGGGAAGTCATGTTCTGGTCTTTTTAAAATAGTTGCCCCTCTGTACATCTGCATCTTCTTGGACTGTTCTGATTCCTGAAAAATTAATCTTATTCTTTCAATAAAGTAAATTTGTTAAAAATATTAAAAGTGCAGTTTAATTCATTTATTTCCTGAAAACGGATATATGAATCTAAGAAAAAATGTGTTCTCTCCCAATGTGATGTGGCAGCCTGGATGGGAGGGAAATTTGGGCGAGAATGGATACGTGTATATCTATGGCTGAGTTCCTTCACTGTTCACTGGAAACTGTCACAATATTATTAATCAGCTATGCCAAATAGAAAATAAAAAATTTAAATAGAGAAAATAGCGCTGTGCTGTGCTATAGTAATTAGAATAGGTGACATTACCAGTTTGAATCTGGGGAACGAGGATGATACCCGGTGTTAATATGTTACATGTAAAAAGCTAGATCCCTGAACCCTGGAATGTCATGTAATATGTCCCTCTATTTTACCTTCACTGTAGAAGGTGATACTTTCAGCTCTAATCAACCACTTGCCTAGAGCTAGTTTTTCTTTGAAAACTTCCTGGACAATAATTAGAAGAGAGGTATATTCACTTCTTTCTGGCTCAGCTGTTGGTCTATGTTGGCTCTTGTAGGAGTGATATCACCTCCGCGGCCCCCTGTGATTTATAGCCGGGCCCATCTGCCACTTGTCCCTCTTTCATCCTTCCCTCACTTCCTCTGTCCTGGCTTTAGCCCCATTGAGCCTTCGCTCTAAGACCGAGGCAGTGGCCACAGCACCACTGATAACCACAGAGAAGCCGCAGGCGGCTTTGATGGTGCCTGCTTGCGTAATACTTGTAACCGCCTCCTTGTGTGGAATTGCCAAACGTTTTGAGCACCTCAGAAGGAAGGCACTATGTAGACACAAGGTATGTTTTACTAGTTGTTTATTTGTGCTTATTGTTAACAGTTTAAAAATTAAGAGCATTAGCAGAATAGTTGGGCAATTTCTTTGGAGTTGAGACCTGTGTTTTAGGCCTTTTCATATTAGATATCATTTCAGTGTTTTCTATCATATATGATTTAAAATTTTAGGGCTTTGCACATTTGCTGTTTGATTTGGAATAAATAATTTTCTTACTTATTTACCTTTCGGTTTGAAACTGGAATGGGTACAAATTTTGGCGATACAGTACCTAGAAATAGAATTCTTTGTGGATAAAATTATTTTGCTATGTAAATAGGGCAATCTCTGATTTGCAAGTAAGGGAAATAGCACATTTTCTTAGCCAAAAGACAACAAGTGTTCTGTATTGTTGGTTTTGTTAAGGGAGAAAATGATTAATTCTGAAGCTAAAGACTAAATCTGACTGGTACTAGTATATTCAATTTTCTGTGAGGTAACACTTGAGAATGCTTTATTCTGTGAAAGACACCATTGCTTTTTCTCACTCCTACACAGCAGCTGTGCATAGTGAGCATGCTTCACATTAGACTCAGGAAACTTCCTTTCTTTTTTTTTTTGTGAGATCTTAATTCCCAGACCAGGGATTTAACCTGGGCCCTTGGCAGTGAAAGCACCAAGTCCTAACCACTGAACTGCCAGGAAGTTCCCTTTTAGGAAACTTTCTTTATTGTCTGCTAAAGTCTAAGTTGTAGAATCATTTTTAGGCTGATATATGAGGTAAGAGTCTCAGTTTTATGACTTCTAGATTTAATCATTTTGAGAAAAAAAGGTGCTTTTAAATCAAAATATACATTTCTAAAATGCCCTCAAAATTTTAAAATGTAACCCAAAAGTGGAGACTCAAGTACACTGGTGTAGGTATTGATGTCATATAGTTTTAGACCTAAAATATAACATCTTTTTTAAAGAATTTACATGTATGTTTACATAGGAAATCATGACCATTTGGATGAAGAAAGTAGTATAAATGTATAGGGCCACTTCAAATCTTCATCCTTCAAAAAAATTTTTTTTCTGTAATATGCTTGGAAGCCAGCTTTATTTCTACCAAATCAGTAGTGAACATAAGAAAGTCAAGTGGTGATAGTTTGCTTATCGAAGGGTCAGGGAACAGTGACAGAAGCAGGGAGATGTCAAACAGAATGCAGCTTTTCTGGTAGGGCCGCTGAAAGGGAGGAACCTAAAGGCATTGGCCGCCTGCGAATGCAGGAGATGCAGGTTCGATCCCCAGGTTGGGAAGATCCCCTGGAGAAGGAAATGGGAACTCATTCTAGTGTTCTTGCCTGGAATATCCCATGGAGAGAGGAGGCTAGCGGGCTACAGTCCTTGGGGCGGCAGAGTCTGATACGACTGCGCACACACGCCTCAACGGGTGGTGGTGCTACTGTTCCACTGAAGTTTTTAGTTTAGGCTGAGAGTGTTACACAAGGGGAGAATTAGGTCTGAAAGTTACTTCAAGGGTCCAGAGTATCATAAAAGGAACATAAGATGGGAAAAGTGACACTAAACAGACTGGAGCTTTGTTTTTCAGTTTAAGAGGCAGCCTTATAAGACTGTGTAATAGTGTATTACAGTATTTGCCTGTTACACCCTGGAAAACATCCAGGGTCACTTTGGAGTGTGTGACTGGGAGGGATGTAGTGCTATCTTCTCTTTTCTCTTCTGTTCCCTGACTCCTTTACTTTTTTCCATAGCCCTCGTTTCAGTTATTTTTTATGTCAGTCTTTGTAGGGAAGTCCTTATCTCCATAATAAATGACACACCTTTGGTGTATCTAAACTGTCTAACAAGTCTTCCTTTTGCTACTTTGTCAGCCTTGCATTTTTACTAGCTCTCTCAATGTTTGAACTAGATGCTCTCCTTGGCAGCAGGTTTTCTAGTTGCTTAAGCTCTGAGGTTTGCCAAAGAGCTGGAACTATTCCAGATGACTGAAGTATCAATTTATGCACCTAACATGCCTCTAACCTGAGAACAAAATTTAAATAATTTCCAAAGTTTGCTTAACACATGCCTTCAGCAAATTGGACTCTGACTGTGCTCAAGGTGAATACTAGCCATCCTTTGTTTGGTTCCCTGGCAAGTGACTCTTTGCAGGGCTATCTTAGGAATTTGGTTGGCATTTCTTTTGTTCTTTGTTCACCATTGACCAACATGACTGTTGCTTCCCCTGCTTTTGTAACATGGTGGCAGGAAGGAAGGGAGGAAGGAAAGATGGGGATCGGTGCCAATACCCGATGGAGTGGGCTGAGTTTGGAGAATGCAGAAATGGGGCCCCTTGTCTGTACTTCCACTTAGACCCCCTTATCTTAGTCACTAACAAGATATGTTTCTACATTCCTAGGATGTCTGGAGTTTGTGAGTGTTTGTTTATTTGTGTTAACCTTGGGAAATGTTCACTAACGCCTGCTTGGGGTGTGAAGGTAACTTCTATTTTCTGATTTCTGAACTTCAGGAGAAGGTAAAGCTTGATGCTGAAAGGGAAAAACTAGAGAGGCTTCAGGAGCTTTACTCCGAGCAGAAGACCCAGCTGGACAATTGTCCTGAGTCCATGAGGGAACAGTTACAACAACAACTGAAGAGGGTCAGTAGCAAACAGGAATGTGCTAGTTGTTTTTCTGTATTTTTCAATTAAGTTCCACTTACCTTTGACTCTCTCCTTCACATAGCATAAATTTGCATAAACTCTGTTCATTAGATAACGTTTTAAATAGAAATATGCATGCTGACAGTACATATTATTCCTTGCTAATCAGTTATAAAATTCCTTCTTGGAATCCTTCACCTCATTAATAATGCAAAAACATTTTGAGTCCTTCTTTGAAATAAAAGAGAGCTATCACTGATATGTAACCAACAAGACTGTAGCATTTAAATCAGCTGACACTGTTTCCTGCATTCCATTCTCTACTGCATCTTAAGTACTAATTTCCCTTGAATTTTTTCCCCCCAGCTTAATTTTATACCCCTGTCCACAGATTTTTCTATTCTCTGGTTAGCTCAGCACCACTCATCATTTTGTTTTTCTTTTCCTTTCTTATTCTTAGCGGCATTGAACTCGTTAGCATGATCACAATAATCAGACAAGACCCAAGATGCAGGGCATTCAGTACTCAGTCTTCACAATTTTTAAAAATGTTGTGCAGCATAGATTTTCTAATTGAACATTATCAGGTTGTTCTTCGATCTTTAATATTGGCAGTGTTGAAACGACCTTGCTACCTGTCTTCCTAGGTGGATAGTTTTGCAAACACTAGGAAGACCACTTCATATTTCATAGCCTCTTGACAGCTGGGTTGTTTGCTCTAAACAGCAGCCCAGATAGACTGTGACTATGGGGACTCAGTCATTAACAGTTCTGGATCTCTAAAGGAGTATAATAGTAATTTGTCCTAAATAAGGAACATTTTATGATTCCACAAGATTAGAATATTCAATATATTAATATTCAAATTTTATTTGAATATTCAATAAATATTCAAATAAAAATTGGCAAATTCTATTAATAACTTGGAGTCAAGCATAATATAATTAGTTTGCTTAATCTAGATTCTATAACTCATAACTCATGAATTTGATTTTTACTACAAAAGAGGAAAGGAAATGATGCAGACAGCCTATTCCACTAATCGAAGGCAAAGACTCCTTCCTTTTCCTTTCCAAACAGACTGCAAAATTTTTATCATAAAACCCCTTTCTTTAGGAGAGAAAGTGGCTTGTGCTAGCCACTGATGTTAAGAGAAATACTAATTCTGTTTTCCAGAGATGGACAATGACCAAAATGACTCTTCATCAGTCCTTTGGCTTAATCAGTAAAAAGTTCACTTATTTCATGAAAAGTCCATTCATACTGGAGCTTCCTGTGTTATCACAACTCATTTCCCTTCAGACTTCAAACACTCCAGAATAGCACTTCATTACCGAGCTTTCCCCAAGGCATTTAAGCTAAATTCAATAATGTTGATTTTATTACAAGTAACTTCATTAGGTGACAAATCAGACACAAGAGAAAATAAATGAATAGGAAGAAAATAATTTTCTTAGCCTGTATGCAATCTCAAATATATGAGCCAAAACTGTAAAATGATTTTGTGCATACAAGACTATGGATTTATGACTGGGCTTCTTAACTCCTAAATCATTGCTTTAGAGGCAAAATACAGTTTTCATCCAATGTTGATTCCATGGCCTGTGATATAATGTAGTTGATAACTGGGCTTACCAATCATAGAAGTGATATGAGAAAAAAAGGTGAAGATAAATGAGCCTTTCATTTGCTAGCAGAGGCCTGGCTAGGATAGTTTTCTTATGTTTTGATATTTATTCAGCTGAATGGTTGAGTTTGGTCTTTTGATTTAAAAAAAATTCTATTCAGTGATATATACAATTAGGAGACCTTTTTTATTTTCCTCACTAGGTCCACAATTAGTTTATCCTTTACTCTTGGATAAGTCATTCAACCTTTATGGGCCTTAGTATCCTCATGTATAAAATGAGTAGCTTGTACTAGATAATTTTCATTGTCTTTTTTCTAATTCAAAAAAGTATGCAAAAAAGTTTTTGAATATAGCGCATAAAGACAGAGAAATAGTAACACACTCTTAAAAAGTTTATAAACTTGCTTTCAGAGTTGGCCTTGAGCTGTCATAAAACTATTCTTGTAATATCTCCTGGCCACACTTTATCTAACCTCTTCTTTCAGTTCCTCTACTGAAAGAAAGCAAAGAAAATAAAGTTTTGCATGTAAATTTCTGCCATGCATGCTGTGTGCTAAGTTGCTTCAGTTGTGTCTGACTCTTTGCAACCCTATGGACTATAACCTGCCAGGCTCCTCTGTCCATGGGATTCTCCAGGTAAGAATCCTGGAGTGGGTTGCCATTCCCTTCTCCAGAGGATCTTCCTGACCCAGGGATCAAAACCACCTCTCTTAAGTCTACTGTATTAGTAGGCGGGTTCTTTACCACTAGCTACACATTCTCAAAAATGTTATTGGGAAGAAAAAATGACTTTCGCTGAATTTTCTTTAACACATCTGTTTTATTTCACACCGGGCCTTTGAACTTGCAGCCAGTAAAGACTTGTCATATTCTTTTAGTGGAGAAGTTTAGTTAAAATTTTCATTCAACTAGTCACACACTTGACTTTGAGTTTCCTGTATATATTATTCTGTGCTCAATTAAACTACTCCTGCCCCTAAATTCCATCTCTTGAATAATTATTCTTATCTGAAATCTTGTAACAGTTTTTTTTCCCCTCCCAAGTTGCTTTTCTTTCACAGTGTAAGTTTATATACACACGTTTCAGTGCTTTAGATAACTTGATCAGATGATTACATCAGAGGAATCTGAGTGCTGAGCTTAGGTTTAATTTTAAACTTTCCTGCCTAGTGTGCTATTATTTTCATACACTGGTTTAAATATTTACTAAAAATAAATTAGTGACTTTGTGACCTTCATGTGGTTAAAATAACACATGTTGCATATTAACCAGATGTGGGCCAGCAGTTTACTAGCATAGTGTATATATTGTGAGCCATATGCCCACTTTGAATGAAGATTCTTTATAAACGAAAGAAAAAGAAACCTTATTAAAATTTTTGTTTCAGTAACCTTTAGCCACAGGCCAAGATTAATTGAAAGTCTTTAAAAACTTGAATATGGAAGTTTCTGTGAATAAATATATCACTGATGTTTTAAGACTGCAGATATTTTGTTTTAAGACATAACATTAGAGTTACATCTTAATTCCTTTAGTAACAACTAAATTTGGTCCAAATTCATTAATTCCTGTAGAAGTTATGAAATCAGGTATGAAATATCTGATAAATTTGAAATATCTCCCAGTTACTTGAAACCAAAACTGCTTTTCATTTGACCAATTAAAATGCAAAGAAGTTTTGAGAAATGCTGAATGTGTTTTTCATCTTGTTTTTTCTGTTCTTAGGCTTTGAGAATCCACTGTCTGTGTTGACATAATAATCTTGTTGCTATAGTGCTGGTTGTAATTTCATGGTAGCTAATAGTCCTTTTGTGAATCATCCCCAGAATAAAATTAATTCCAGAAGATAGAAAAATATTTCATTTAATTAAAAGATTTATCACTTACATGAAAATCAGAGGAGGGGGTAGTGTGTTTAAATACTGATAATAGACCTAATTTATCACAGATTTATCCAACTTTTTTTTTTTGAAATTTGAACAAAATCTGTACTTTAGTTAATAATACTGTGTCACATTTATTTTCCTTTTTTTTAAACCGAGATAGTATTTCTTTATATTCTCAGAATTGAATTAAAACATTCAACCCTCATTCAATTTTTTATAAAGTCACTAAGATAATAAACTTTCTAGACATAGCAGTGATACTAGATGCCAAAATACATGAAACTATATCAAAGTTTTGAATGAATATAAATTAGAAATCTAATAGTCTATTGATACCAGGTCAAACAAGTGGAACCAAAATGTCATAAATTTTTTAACTAGGCAAAAATTTATGTTTTCTAAAATATATATATCATACATACTATATATGTGTGTGTGTATGCACGTGCACATATACAAAAGGTTTTCTACTATGCTTGACAAAGGGTTGAGAAAGAACAACACAAAATCCAACTCTTTTTAATGTGTTGATTGAAAAAAATGCCCTGGCACTTAGAGCTATGAGTCATATAGCCCAGCTGCCTGTTTTTTGGGGGTCATTAATTATTTATAAATTATATATTTAAAAAGAATCTTCTATACATACCACATTTTATGGTTCTGTCAAAGGTTCCCAAAATCAGGAGGCTTTTTGTTTTCTCTAAGTAGATGGGAGAACAACTCATACCACATGCACCGGCCTCGGCTCAGGTCTGGTTTCACCCCTGTCTTCAGACATCTCATAGGTTAGAGAATGCCTCTTCTAGACTGACTTTTATGATTTCTGTTTGTTCTTAGATGTCCTGAAGATTATTCCTAGACTAGCACTGCTTAACCTTTTTAGTCAGTCTTTATGCTTTATGAACACTGTGATTCCTACTCTTTCTAGCAAAAAGGTTTGTAAACAATTTTAAGGGATTGACAGAAGCCCATATAAGAACTCCAGTCTTCAAATGGTTTTGATGACTTCTACCTTCACTAAAATTATTTGAGCATGCATTCCTATTATGTACATATTATATGTATTGTATGCATGCTCAAAATATATATTCATTAAAAATAATCTTACACATGTTACTTTACCTGTATGTACATTAGAGAACATTTATTGAGAAATTGTAAAAGAAAAGGAAAAACTAAAAATAAATATAAAGAAGGTCTAATATTTCTTCCTCACATCCCAGTGCCTTGTGTTATATGCCTTTTGGGGTACACATATTCCCCTTAGAGACCTCTGATCTGTTATGTATGCCAACTTTTAAATCTCTTTTTAAGGCTTATTTTTTTATATATATTTTTAGCTGAAGGATAATTGCTTTATAATATTGTGTTGGTTTCTGCAATACATCAACATGAATCAGCCATAGGTATACATAGGTCCCCTCCCTCTTGAACCTCCCTCCCACCTCCCACCCTTTCGCACTGAATCTTTTTTTTTTATAGTAAGCAACTTTGGAATATTGAATTTAGTCTTTATGCTAAAGTCTGATTTCATCTGGAAATTTGTGAAAAATAGGAAGTTTCTCAAGAGATTATATCACAGCTTTGGTCTGCAGATAATGTTTAAGTTATTTATTGCATTCTTTTTATATTTCATGATCCATTTTAAAGCCACCTGGTAGAGTTAAAGCAAGAATTGCTACAACCAAAGAACAATCTGAAACCAATGGTGAAATAAATGTCCCCCTCCCACCCCTACCACAGACCCTTTCAGTTTCATCCTAGTCACCACTCTGGAGTTTAACTCCAAAGAGATGATTATCATGTTTTAATCCTGGTCAGTGTTGTAACTGGAAAAATATTTTGGACTTCCTGCTTTTATTAACTTTTTCTTCACGTTAAGAAGGCTGCAGCCATTCTCGTGTGTCTTGTTTTCATTCCCTTTTCTTCAAAGGATGCTGACCTATTGGATGTTGAGAGCAAACACTTTGAAGACCTGGAATTCCAGCAGCTTGAGCGTGAAAGCCGTCTAGATGAGGAAAAGGAGAACCTGACCCAGCAGCTCCTGCGTGAAGTGGCTGAGTATCAGCGGAACATTGTTACTAGAAAGGTACTTTTACCAGGTGTTGTTCAATGTAAAAAGTCAAAATATATATACCCCTTGCTATGAGACAATGGTGATTGTTAATATAGCTATAGCATGTGTCCATCTGTCTGTATATCTGTTATATCTGGATATCTTTATGTGTTTTGTTACATTTGGCAGATCATGGAGCTTGCCATGTGCGTGCCAATTGGTGCTCCGAACTAGATAAACTGAAACTTGGTATAGTTAGTGCTACCTGATGCTGTAGATGTATTTATGAATGTCAGATTCTTTTATGTGAACACCAAGGTAGAGAAAATCAGAAATCTAGATATATATTTTAAATTATTTGCTTTTGCAATCATAGTAACTTGATTTAAAGTAATTTGTTGAAAAGTCTTTTGGAATTTCTGTTTCTAGACCCAATAGTTTTCAAAGGTGGCTGATAGCTTATTACTATTAGAAGCAGCCTTGTGGAATGCTATGCAAGTGACTGCCTCCACCCAACCCTGAGCACCCAGATGTCAAGTCCAGAATTCATCTCTTGTTCCAAAATTTATAATCCTCATCCCAGTGCTGTGTACTAAACTGATAAAATTGAGGGAAAGGACAATGGAGAAGGTGACACTTTCAGTTTAAACAAGAAATTCTGTTGTTTTTCTTCCCATGAGGCATCTCCCAAGGTGAAGTCAGAAATTCATTTATGTTCTAAAACAAGATTTCCCATTGACTTATGGATACTTGAAATATATTCCAAATTACTTAATCTTAGGTAAAGAAAAGTCTTGAGCTTGTGAGTTCAAAGAAACTGCTTCAGAGTCTGGATCATAATAACTGCATACCTAACATTGGGTGAGCTTCCCTCGTACTCAGCTGGTAAAGAATCTGCCTGCAGTGCAGGAGACCCCATTTTGATTCCTGGATCAGAAAGTTCCCCTGGAGAAGGGATAGTCTCCACTCCAGTATTCTTGGGCTTCCCTGGTGGCTCAGATGGAAAAGAATCCACCTGCACTGTGGGACACCTGGGTTCGATACCTGGGTTGGGAAGATCCCCTGGAGGAAGGCATGGCAACTCACTCCAGTATTCTTGCGTGGAGAATCCCCAGGGACAGAGGAGCCTGGCGGATTACAGTGCATGGGGTCGCAAAGAGTCAGACATGACTGAGCAAAGAAGCACACCTAACGTCAATGAAATACGGTCACTGCACTTCTAGTTATAAACACTTCTCCCTTTTCCAGGACAGACAACAAACCCTTAAGTGTCTAATGTACATCTTTCTATGGTTGGTTTTTTTTCCTCCAGGAAAAAATTTCTGCTTTGAAAAAGCAAGCTAATCACATTGTCCAGCAGGCTCAAAGAGAACAAGATCATTTTGTGAAAGAAAAGAATAATTTAATAATGATGCTGCAGAGAGTAAGTATTTCTTTTCAGTACTGGTGACAGCAAAACACAGGTTCCAGTTCAGGGAAAGTAGCAGCCATCAAACTAACTGCCTTTTAATGAATGAATTATAATTTCAGGAAGGCTTTTCTATATACATCTTTATTTAATCCTCCACATTAATAAACTGATGCTCTGAATGATTGACTGTAATTCAGAAATAAGCAAAGACATTTTCTTCATGCTTTTTCCACAGTGTGAAAATCCAAACTATGGGAAATATGTACATTTTCTGATTTTCTTCTTTAAAAAAAAAAAATCTCATTTTTAATCAAATAGGTTAAATGTATTCTGCTCTTTTTACTGCTATCAGACGTTTTGGTTCAGTTGCTCTGGTGTTTTGAACTCTAATTATTTGCATATGGGTCTTCTTGGCAAATGCCACATTGGATTTAGTTTGGCTTAACTGGTGAGGTGAATGCCCCACGTGGGTGTGGCAAGGTCATCCTCATCATAGGGACTGTGTCCCCACCCACCCAGCCTCTAGTGTGCTCCATGTAAAGGGTTTCTTTTGTCCAAACTGCAGCCTAATTTTCTGACATAATCTCTTAATTTCAGGGATAAGACACAAAAAATTAAAGTTGATGGGGCTAGTCTCAGGACTGGGCCTTGCATGCAGGCCACTTAGAAATGGGACACTTGGGATCATGAAAATATGAGATGGACTCAGAATGGAGTGCAGGAGAGAACAAATCTCAAATGATGGATTAAAGACAAGGCTGCACCATGGTCCCATCTAGAAGAAATGGAGTTGGAGCACTCATTCCCATCTTTACTGCTTAGCCAGTTTTAGGTTGAGAAGAGAAAATTGGCCCTTCACATGCAATCATGAGTTCATTTACAGTGCCTCTGTAGCCCACATGAATCCCTGGCAGTTCCCCTTCTGCTTCTTCAGCACCTGGTCATCTCCAGTTGAAGTTGGACTTTCCAACCCTATCCTCTGCTCTGGGAGTGAACTCAGGTGCTATTAGGCTCCCCACGACCTTTTGCACACAAGATTCAAAGGCACAGCTTTTTGAGATCGTGTAACATATAATATTTAAGTAGTTGCTGAAATTTTAGCAAAAAAAAAAAATCTCTTAGTGATAGATTTTTAATGGGTAAGCACAAAGTAGAAATAAGATCTCTTCATTAAAATATATAATTCTGTTGTAAAAACTATGTCTTAAGATTTTTGTTTTCCCAGATTGACCTATAGCTACGCCTCAACCCCAATAAAAATTCCAGTGATGCTGAAATTTGCAGTTGATCTTCATTATTCACGGGGTCCATATTGGTGACTCTACCTAATAGCTAACCTTTGTAACCCTAAAATCAATACTTGTCATGCAGTCATTGATGGACAGGTGAGCACAGAACAGTGAAAATTTTGAGTCATTCAACGGACATTCATATTCTCAGCTGAGGTTGAACAAGACAGTGCTCTGCCTTCTTGTTTGGCTCTCATGCTGTAAACAAATGTCCTTTTTGTAGACCATCTGGTGCCATGTTTTCATGTTTTTGTGCTTTTCATTGGTGATTTTGATGTTTAAAATGCCTCACAAGTGCTAAAGTATTGTCTGGTGTTCTAAGGGCAGGACGGTTGTGATGTGCCTCGTGGTGAAAATGCATCTGTTAGATAAACAGCTTTCAGGCAGGAATGATAGTGCTGTTGGCTATGAGTTTAATGTTAATAATCAACATTGTCTATTAAATAAGATGTCTTTAAATGGAAACACACATTAAGACAAAGTTATGTAGTGATCAGTTGATGAAAATATTGTGACCAGATGCCCACAGCAACACAACCTTATATTTGCCCTTGGTACAGTGGGGCTCAGTATTCACTGCTTCAGTGTTCGTGGCACCATTATAGGAGGTAATCACTGCAGATAATGGGAATCGAATGTAGGTGAAAATGTAAAGGGCATTGCATAGCCAAGACAACTTTGAACAAGAACAAAGTTGGAGGATTTATACTATTTGACTTCAAGTGTTACTATAAGGCTGTAGTATTTCAGAGGGTGTGGTGCTGGCATACATATAGACATATAGATCAGAGGAACTGAACAGACTCCAGAAATAGACTCACATATACTGTCTATTGATTTTTGACAAAGGTTCCAAGACAATCCGGAGGGAAAGTAAAGTCCAGCATATGGTGCTGGATCAACGAGGCAAACATGGAAAGCAATGAATCTCAACACTGTTTATCCTTGTATCATGCATATAAATTAATTTGAGACAGCTTATAGACCTAAACATAAAAATTAACAAGATAAAATTTCTAAAAAATACAGGTGGGCAAGTATAACTTCATGGCCTCAGAGTAAACAAAGATTTCTTAAAGAGTAAATGACAAAAAACTTGTATCCAGAATATATTAGAAACTCCCAAACTCAAAAATAATGACCAACCAACAAATAAAAATTTAAAAAACAGACAAAAGACTGCAATTAATACATTTCACAAAAGGAGTTATGTGAAGAGTCAATAAGTCCCATGAAAGAGTGACATTGTTAGTCATCAGGAAAATACAAAGTTGACTCAGCTTAATAGATTTTGTGTTCCTTTAGGAAAAGGAAAATCTTTGTAATTTGGAAAAGAAATACTCCAGCCTCTCTGGGGGGAAGGGGTTTCCTGTCACCCCCAATACTCTGAAAGAGGTAAGCTGTGATTTTACATGTCCCCTTGTTATCACCTTGGAACTCAGGAGATGTACCTCAGTTTTCTGGGATTCGCTGGGAAGCATGAACTAAAGTGACTTCTGAAACCTCTCAGTGCTTTGAGGTTTTCCTGCCTTTCCTGATTTATGCTTTGAGAATTTCAGGGATTATCTGTATGTCTGATGCAGATGCTATGTGTGTGTGTGTGTGTACACTTTGCTTAATAGTGATGTTGTGGGTTACTTTGGGGTTTCAAACATTTAGGATCTCAACCAAAACTAGTCTTAACAGCTCCTCTTTCCTCTTGCATTTTTCTTTCTCAGTTCTCATCTTTCCTACTTTCTTCTCTTTTTCCTATGTCTTCTGGAACGTGTAAAGCCCCCAAACATCTCTACCCTTTTCCCCCAGTGTTGTCTGAGTTATTTCGCCCTAAATTGGAAAAATCCTGTTTACATTAAGCTGTACACCCTCTTTATTCCAAACGTTCATCTTTCTCAAGACTCCATCACCACCCTTTCCCAAATATCTTTTTATAGAGCTGCACTGCTATAATGGTAAAATATTTTAACTCTAATTTGGAAAATTGGAACCCTGACCAGATAGAAATAGTTTTCTTGATCTTTTTTTTTTCAAAAAGCTAAAGAAAAAGCTTGCTTATGCATAAAATTTTTTAATAACAAAAACCACTTTATAAACTGCTTTTAAAAGGCAGCAAAGTTAGGAATTCCTTCATAGAAAATATTTTCTGTGTGTGTGTGTATATATGTATGTGAAGTAAATGCTCATCACATAATAGGTGTGACTGATACGTACCTTGGAAGCATTTTGTGAAATGTTTCCACAAAAGCTTTATTAGACCATTCAGTTGTGGAGTTTCTCTCCATTATTTAGCACACAGAACTGGCAGATTCACTGCATAAAGGATGCTTGTGAATGGAGTGTGGAGGAGTAAGATTATGTCAGTGAGGCGGGCAGGGGCCGGCTCTTGTGAGTCTTGTTAAAGAAATATGGTTTATTTTATATGGATGGGAAGCCACTGAGTGGTTTTAAGCAGGGAGGTGACATTATTTGAGATCCATTTGTTAAAGATCATTCTGAGCTGCTCTACTGGATTATAAAGAAGAGTTCCTGGAAAACCAGTGTGGCAGTGATTGCAGGATAAGCTGGAGGTGCTGGTGACTTGAATTTGAACAAATGAGGAAAGATGTACAGAACCAGCTAGATGCAGAAATGCTTTGGAGGTAGAGTTGACAGTTCTTGCTGATAGATTGGATGTGGGAGTGAAGTACTTTAAGGGCATTGTCAGGAGTGCTGGTGTTAAAAATTCCAGTTTGAATAATGAGGTGGATGCTGAGTAGCTGTTACTGAGACGGAGAAGACTGGGGAAAGAATAGGTTTAAGTAGAAAGGTATGCAGTTTGACTTCCAGACATGAGTTTGAAGGGCTTGTGGCTTCCAAATACATTCAGTTCAATTTCAGTTCAGTCGCTCAGTCGTGTCCAACTCTTTGCAACCCCATGAATCACAGCACCCCAGGTCTCCCTGTTGATCACCAATTCCCGAATCTCCTTGAAGTCCAAGGGACTCTCAAGAGTCTTCTCCAACACCACAGTTCAAAAGCATCAATTCTTCGGCGATCAGCTTTCTTCACAGTCCAACTCTCACATCCATACATGACCACGGGAAAAACCATAGCCTTGATTAGACGGACCTTGGTTGTCAAAGTAGTGTCTCTGCTTTTTAATATGCTATCTAGGTTGGTCATAACTTTCCTTCCAAGGAGTAAGCGTCTTTTAATTTCCTGGCTGCAATCAGCATCTGCAGTGATTTTGGAGCCCAAAAAAATAAAGGCTGACACTGTTTCCACTGTTTCCCCATCTAATTACACTTGATCTTAGCCAAAAGGCCGAGAAGCGATTCCCCATCTAATTAGACAGGGTCTGAGGGCTCTTTACCTCTTAGAAGAATAAAATCTTTGCCTTTCTATTAAAGAGTTACTCTTTTTCTCTGCAGCCCTCCTGCTGTTGGTGTTTTGACTGTATTTGTGTGTCTGCAACTCTCATGTTTGTTGCACAGCTATGTGTTCTGTTTCATGTCTAGCAGACTTGCCTCAGAAGATGTTTTGATTTTCTTTCTTTCTCTCATCTTTCTTTCTCTCCCCTACTCTCATTCTCTCTTTTTTTTAAAAAGAATGATGAATTTATATCCAGCTCTTTTAAATAAGTCCCACTTTCGAAAAATGACATACATTTTTAAGCAATTAATTAGGTTATTATAGTTATTAGGTTATTACAGTTATAATAGGTTATTATATGAATCATATAGGAATCAAATTTTGGTTTTGAAAGATTATATCAACTTAGCAAAAGAATAACTCAAGTTGCTACTCTTCGTTCTCATTCATTATCAAAGATAAATTTGACAACACAATTTTCAACTTCCTTTCTTCAATTTAATCTTATAAAACTTTATATACTATCAATTGCTTTTTTGGATGGAGGAGCCTGGTGGGCTGCAGTCCGTGGGGTCGCTAAGGGTCGGACACGACTGAGCGACTTCACTTTCACTTTTCACTTTCATACCTTGGAGAAGGAAATGGCAACCCACTCCAGTGTTCTTGCCTGGAGAATCCCAGGGACCGGGGAGCCTGGTGGGCTTCCGTCTATGGGGTCACACAGAGTCGGACACGACTGAAGTGACTTAGCAGCAGCAGCAGCAGCAGCCCCTTTCTGAAGTGCAAAACTAAATTCAGCAGCATTTTGATATCTTCAATTTATGAACAGTCAACTCTGGTTTTCTCTACTTTGTCAGAATTATAAACTCTCAGTGAAAACCTTCTTTTCCAGTCTGGGATTTTTGCTTCACCAGCATAACAATATCTTACCTTTCCTGGAGCCACTGTCTGAATGGATTGATGGACAAGTAGAACTCAAATATTAAATTTAACACAATTTACTTTTAAAAGAGAGATGCTAATTTATACCCTTTTATTCTTTTTTGTACTATTTTATTCATGTAGTGAAAATATGAATGGTCTGTACAATTACTTTCCATGGTAATTTACAAGGGCCTTTTCCTCAAATGTAAATTCTGAAATTTTTATTCTCAAAGATTTTGATTCATGGGTATTTTCTGTAAGCTGAAGCCACAACTGAATCATTGAATTTAAAAGTAACTGAAAATTCACTGTCCTAGAGGGAAGTTGCTTTAAACTGAAACACTCTTGAGCTGCAACTTTGCCTTAAAGGTGTGTGTGTGTGTGAGTGTGTACATGGGCGCATGTACATTTCTCTTGCTTGGAAGGCTCACAGGAGAATAGTGTCCTTTTTATTTTCATTTTGTTGAGATGCCTAAAAGCTAGATTCCATTACAAATAAATTACTGTTGTATAAATGTCTTAGTGCAAAAGTCAGTAGTCCTTAGTCTATATTTATTCACTCTCCAGTTTGTCAGGCAACAGAAGAAAAAGAGAAAATCTTAAAGATTTATGGAAAAGTTTCTTGAATCAGAGAGTGGTTACATTGTCGATTTCATGTCTCAGATTTATTTTTGTGTGTGATTATTTTAAATGCTGTGTAGTGACAACCTGATTCAGTCAACAGAATGAATGCTGATATGGATGGATATTTTTAAATCAAAGGTATTGGGTTATTTATAATAAAGTCATTTTGATTTTATCTGAAAATTTACTTTTAATGTTGGAAGTACAGTTTTTCAAGGTTAGGCATCATACATCCGTTTTAATAACTGATGATTGCCTTAATGAAACATTTGATATCTGGCTGTGATGCTCTGAGCTAACTCCATTGTACTGGAGCATTAATACTCTCGCATGCTTCAGCTCTTGCTTTCCTCATGTTTAATTTATCAATTCCTCGTTTTAGGGCTTTATCATTGTAAATGAAATTAGTGAGCCATGTGGCAGTTCCACGAATCTCCCCCCTTCCACTCAGTTTCCTGCTGATGCTGATGCTGCTGCCACTGGGCCTACCACAGCTGTGCTGATGAGCCAGCCACAAAGTAAAGAGGTGTGTTGGCATGCCATTTCATTCTTTCACTGCTTTCCCCATGTCAAACATTAACCCATGGTTAACAGAAAACGATGGTGTGTGAGACAAAGATATGTCTGGTTGACCAGAGGGCTGGAGTGATGCTGAGTTTGAAGAACAGACCAGTTTGGGAAGTAATGCTCTACTAACAATAATACTTGAAACTATGAAATATGGTACAGAGTATAGAGTACTAGGAGAAGGAAGTTCAGAAGAATAAACTATATATCTAAGCGCTTTAGCCCAGCCTAGTTTTCTTAGAAACCAAAGACACTTTCTAAAATTGTTGGTTTGAAGCACCTTTCCAGTTTGATTTTGTATTCAATTTTGTTTTACAGTACGGATTTCTTTTTAATTTTCTGCTGCTTTAAAACATCTGGGGAGAGACATTAAATAATAGTAAATTAAAATACCTCCTACTGATCCAAGTGTGGGATTTGAACACGAGGCTAAATTTAAAGATACTCCCCATCATTTATGACTCCTTGAGTAACATATAAGAAAACAGAACAATGAGATAATCGATTTCATTTCTTTGTCTTATTCTTTCATTTCATATGGACACATAAATACTTTTTTTTTCTCCTTTAAAGCAAAGATCATCTGTCTGTTCTGGATTTATGTTTCCTTCCACTCTTTCTTCTCATCCTATCACTCAACCTCCATCAGCCCCTTGGCCTGAAGTTGTGGCTACCTCTGTCAATTCTTTTCCTTTAAATGACACACCTCCTCCTCTGCCAGCTAAGAAACACAGAAGGCAACAGCAGCAGGACCAGCAGGTAATTAGGAACTGGCATTTAGAGTTTGGACATTTTACCTTGACAACAAACTTACTGATGTGAAATCTTTATTCAGTTTTTCCAAAGATATTTTTTAAAAAGATAAGGTGCATACTCCTTTTTTAAAAAGAACATTTATTTTGTCCCTAAGAGTGTGGGGATTGGAGAGCTTGAGACCTTGATTGTCCTTTCCTGGCTTTTGATATGTTGGAGCTAGTTTCATATCCTCATGCTTCAGTTCCCATTCAATCAAAATGTTGCAGCTTCAGGTATTTTTCAAAATCATAATAATTATTTCCATAAAATCCTTGGTATACAAAGTTGCTATGTCAACACAAAATATTTTCCTTACACATTATTGAAACCATAATAGTAGACACCATTCCTCTGCTGTGAGTCAAAACTTCCTTAGCATTTTACAAATGTCTCATTTCTTCCTTCTAACTATCCCATGAAATATGAACTATCTCTGTATTGATATGTAGGGAACTGAGACTCAGTGTTGGTAAGCAGCTTGTCCAGAGTCATATCACAAGCAGTGCATTTGGTCCATAGAACAACAGTTTTTTATTACATATTTTAAAATAAATAATTTCTTATTCCAAATGTATTACCCTCTTTTTAGGACATTTTATGAATACTCATGGACTGCCCTAGTGGCTCAGTTGGTAAGAATCTGCCTGCAATGCAGGAGACCCAGGTTTGATCCCTCAGTCAGGAAGATCCCCTGGAGAAGGAAATGGCAACCCACTCCAGTATTCTTGCCTGGAGAATTCCATGGACAGAGAAGCCTGGTGGGCTACAGTCCATGGGGTCGCAAGAGTCGAACATGACTTAGCGACTAAACCACCAAAAAATTTTGTTTTGCAACTTTGGAACTATAATCAAATCCTTACATGAATTTGGCCCCAGAAGATCCTAAGGTGTCAGTCAATAGACCTCCCAAAGCTGGTGAGGTCTGGTTCGTTATGCCTTTCTCTTAGCTTTCTTGAAGCTACCTTTTCTATCTATTACCTTTGGTGAAGGGATCATATCTCCTCACTACTTTTAGGTTAATAAATATCTAGTATAAACAGATAATTGTTAAGTTAAAGTGCAGATATTCTTCATGATTGGCATGTTGGAAGATTGATAGCAAATTTGATATCTCAGAGTTGCATTAATTTTTAGATATTTCAAAAGCCCAAGTTTAGTATTAAAATGATCCCACCTAAAGAACCTCTAATTAGGAAATAACTTTCCTATTGAAGACATTTTGAGGAAGGCCAAGAAAAATGTAAGTTTCAAGTTGGTGAAATGTCACCTTAGGAATCTGAAAAAAAAAAAAATGAAATGGTCAACAGGAGGATTTTTAAATGTGAGGGACTGCTGTGGAGGCTCCTTGGCCAAGGTCTTTTTGCTGGTTTAGAAGGATGCCTTATCTGGAAACATGTGGATTTGGAGTCTGTTTCTGTGATTGAAGCATGGTTCCATCTTTAAACCAGCTTCCCTGTTTGTGCTTCCTCTTCATCTTCTTCCTCCTCCCATTCCTTATTCTCCTTACTCTGGGATCTGTGCCATCACACAGAACTGTCCAGACAGGCAAGGGGGGATCTACTTATGCTTTGTCCACTGACTGTTCTGCCATCCACGTGGCAACCATCATAACTTGTAAGTTGTCCTGAGGCCCCAAGGCAGCCAGCACTACTGTCAAAGTGACAGGTGGATTTTTCTGAGTTTTTCTAGGTTCAGTAATAAATTCTTCTCATGTCTCTGTATCTTACCAAATGTTAGCCCAGATCCCTTAGCGAACATGAGTATAAGTTGAATAATTTTTTTTCAAGTCTGTGGTAAAGTTCCAAAGCTTCTTTGTAAATGCATACGTCTTAATTTCTTTAGCGACCTGTTTCAATTAGTCAAGTTTTGCTATTCTGCTTTACATTTGCATCTAAAGCATTTTAGAAGTCTGGAAGAAAGGAAAAAACAGCACCAGGAAGGCCTCTATCTGAGTGACACTTTGCCTCGAAAGAAAAGCACGCCTTCCATATCCCCACATTTCAGCAGCGCTACTATGGGGAGAAGCACCACCCCAAAGGTAGGACATGGGGAGAGCCACGGGCTTCACCATCAGGGAGTCTTTCTGTCCTTATGTTGACTGACATGCAAAGGCCTTAAAGACAATGCTCAGTAATAGATCGTTAAGTTTGCTTGTTGGGCAGACATCATAACTGAATTGCACTTTCTATCTTGTTCAGAGGACATTTGGAATTGTAGGCTCTGGGACCAAAGCACCTGGTCCAGGGTATGTTCTGCCACCACCACACAAGTGGTGAGTGGCATTCACTTCCATGACACACTCCCAGGGCTGCATCCTAGATCTGGCAATTGGAGGATGTAAGCTCTGGATTCTAGGAGTATTAACAACCAATATTTATTGGATCATTTCTTGGAACCTGACACTGGGCTACGCCTTTTAGGTGTATTGTTTCACTGTTAAAATTCAACAACACCATGCAGTAGAGGTATTAATACTAATTAGTATCTCCATTGTACACCTGGAAGAACTGAAGTGGAAAGAAGCTAGGTGGGTGGCCCATGTGTCCTCAGCTGGTGGGCACTGAAGCTGGAGTGTCAGCCCATGTGCTGTGACGCCTGAGTCACCCTCGCTCCTGTTCTGCTGACTCGCCTGAAGGGTCACGGCAGGATGAAGCAAGGGCAAGAGAGAAGGAGGCTCTCAGTGGGACAGAAGTTGGAGTCCTTCTCTTGCCCTTAATCAGAATAACTTTGGTGTTGTTTTTTTTTTTATAAACTAGTGTTCCCAAAATGTTTTACACTAGGATTTTGTTCGGAGAAGGCAACGGCAAGCCACTCCAGTACTCTTGCCTAGAAAATCCCATGGACGGAGGAGCCTGGTAGGCTGCAGTCCATGCGGTCGCTACGAGTCAGACATGACTGAGCGATTTCACTTTCCCTTTTCACTTTCACACATTGGAGAAGGAAATGGCAACCCACTCCAGTGTTCTTGCCTGGAGAATCCCAGGGGCGGGGGAGCCTGATGGGCTGCCGTCTATGGGGTCACACAGAGTCGGACATGACTGAAGTGACTTAGCAGCAGCAGCAGCAGCAGGATTTTGTTATTTTAAAAGAGTGCTAAAACCACCGGGACAGTTAGTAGGATTCTCCAGTTTTTAGCCCACTTGATCACAGGAGCAGATGGAAGCTGGAGCCCTTGTAATGTGTGTGGATCTCCTCTGTCCTTGTGCATGACCTGCATGTGTTCTTGTCCCCGCATCTACTCTCTGCCCCTGGCGCATGAAGGACTTTTGAGTTTTTCTCGAAGGTGGTTCTAGACAGTGTTTTCCCCATCTGTCTTCACTTCTGGAACTGCTCCCTGTAGAGGAATGGCTGTGATGCTGAGGCTGCTGCGAAGCTCTGGGGGAGTGACAGCAACTGGTCCGTACCATTTAGCATCAATACATTGGTTGCAAAGACCTGCCTTCTGTTCTTAATTAGGAGTTAGGCAAACAGCGATGTGGCCGTGTCCAAAAGGACCATTGGGCTTGCAGCTCGCCTGAATTGTTTCCTCTTGGTTCTCACAGGGCCACCTGCCCCTGGGACAGAGCAATAGCTGTGGCAGCGTGCTCCCCCACTCGCTAGCAACCATGACCAAAGACTCAGAATCTCGGAGGATGCTCAGAGGTAGGTATCTTTAAGTCCAGGGTCATGCCCTTTGTCAAGCATAAGAATTTCTCAGGGACAGGGAATCAGAACAGAATTGGGGGTCATTAGGGGATCAACCAAAGTCCTAAATGTCACTTTTTTATTTTTTTTTATTTTATTGAAGTATAGTTTACAGTGTTGTATTAATTTCTGCTCTACAGAAAGTGATTCAATCAGCTTTACTCTTAATGTGTCCCCTTAGAGGGTGAATGTATATATAAATCTCCTTACTGTTATACTGAGATAAGTTTTCCTATATGCACATGTGGCTGGTATATTCCCATTGCACTTTTTATAAATGCAGTGGAATTTTCCATTCAGAAAGGCCCCTAGAGAATTACTAACCTTATCTGATTGAAAGAAAGAAAAAAAAGACCCCTGAGATTCTGATAGATTACAAGGGCACTTAGCTACCCTGGTTTGTGGCTGAGCCACTCTCCCACTGGAGGAATGACTCATTGAGCTAAAGATTCACTGAGCTAACACAGAAAATTAGTGGCCCAGCACAGACTTTCTTTTAGGCCTTCTAATGTGGGTTGAACTTTTATGCAGTTGTTAGGTTTCAGGTAGACTTGGATTCTCAGCATGTTCTATTGCTTTGAAATAATACATTGCATTTCTGATGGGATTATCAAGCAGTCTGTGTGTGGCTAGAAGAAAATACTCTAAGGCAGTTCCAGAGGTGAGCTCCTTGTGGAGAAGATTAGATTTATTGTGTTAAAATGGGGCTTTAGGTCAACTTATATTGGCCTTGACTTTTGAGCAGGTATGGTGCTAGGTAGCAAAAATGCAAATAAATGACATGATCCTTGCCCTTGAAACACCTAGTCTCATGAGGAAGACAGAAACATAACTGTCAATCAGATGTGGTAAATGCAGTGTTGGAGATGTGTCCAGGATGTGAATGGGATGCTGACAGGATGATGGGCATCTTTCCTCTCAATGCGTTCATTTTGAAGCTATTCCCTCTAAGGTGGCTAGGATGCAATTCTGACTGCTCGGCATCTTTGCTAATGTCACCAGAGAATAATCACTATTACCATCAGAAATATGTTTATGGTTTATATATACATGCATGTATACATAATGTGTATGTGTGTGTGACTAAGTGAGATGTACATACATATATGTATCCTTGAAAGAGGACTTCATATCATTACCAGTGTGATTTAAGAGTTAATAGGAGAAGGAAATGGCAACCCACTCCAGTATTCTTGCCTGGAGAATCCCAGGGACGGGGGAGCCTGGTGGGCTGCCGTCTATGGCGTCGCACAGAGTCGGACATGACTGAAGCGACTTAGCAGCAGCAGCAGCAGCAGAGACTATGGTATTCATAAATGTGGTTTATAATATATGAGAGGTTTTATTTATTTTAATAAAATGCATTTGACTTCTCTTTTATCATAATTTCTTAATAAACTAAAAATATCCCATAGTTTATAAATAATTAAACATAAATGAGTATATTTGGCTCTCATTTATTACTGTCTACTTGTGGGTCAAGTTTATTTTCTGTTGAAACATTTTTCTGTGATACTTATAGACTTCTTTTTGAATAGTTTTTCCACTGGCTGAAGACATCAAAGTTCAGCAGATTGGTCACAACACATACTTTATGTTGAAAGTTTTTTCCTTAAAATAGAGTAAGAAAAACTAGACCTGTATACCAAATAGATTTGTAAAAATGAAGGGCTGTAAACAATATCGTTTAAGAAGATTCTTGTGAGAATATGGTGAAACTGGAGGGATGTTTGATCTCTGTTTTTCTCATCTGTGTTCCCCTCAAATAATGGGATTCCCCACATTAGGTTCATGGAGAAAAAGTTGAGCCAATTCCCTTAGGTCACATTAGGTACCCTCTGCCAAATCTGTTGTCTTTGACCTGTTTTGTGCTCCTGTTCTTCACTGGTAGGTCTTTTGTGCATCCCAGAAGCCTGCAGCCTCAGTCTTTCCCTGCTGCAGCTCTGAGTCGTGTCTCTCTTAAAGAGTTTCATATGGTGATGATGAGACAGTTCCCAAAGAAGTAGAGAAGCATCATGTGTATGCTGATATAAGAGGATGTGATATATCTCATGAGGCCAGCCTGCCACCTCTGGCTCCTCTACCCAGAGGAGGAGCGGGTAGGGACTGCAGTTTTTAGAGCTACAACAGACCATAAAAATTGGCAGGATTTTCTACTAAACCCATACAGGTGGCCTACAAGGACCAGGAAGGATGAATCATCATTTCATTTAGAATTGTTTCACTGTCGGTTGTTGGCGCCATTAAACTAGCAAACGCCAAGTAAAAAGTCCTTGGTTTTGAAAAAATTGGACCTTGCACATTTTTCATTAACTCAAATAAAATAGACCTTATCATTTTCATGACTTGTACTATTAACTTAAATGAACTGTTTTTTTGCTGCTTATTCATAATGGATCCATCAAGGACAATGGTGTAAGTATAAGCCTTCCTTCAATATGCACTCTTGTGATAGACCTGACAGTGTGAATCATGCAAACAAAGATCTCTGAGAGCAGAGTTTAAAGCAAAAAGACCAGGATCTCAACTCTTAAAGTTGAAATGGTTATTGGCTTTTGTACAACTTGTGAACCATTCCTTTGTAAGCTTTAGAATGAATGAAATCTTTGTCCTTTTTCTTCTGTTCAATGCAGGAAAGTCCAAGAAAGGTATGAAAGCCTCCCTGTGTGGTGTTTTTGTTTCCAGCAAGTAGTGAAAGATCATTGTCAAGAAATGATCTTTAAGAAATGATCATTTTTAACACTGTACAATGGTGGATTTTTAGTCTAATGATTATTTCTTTTACACAATAGAGGGAAATTGTTGCACGTTTGCTAAAAACACAATGCTGCGTGCAGCTGCTGTTCATTCACAGGCAGCTGCATGACCCTCTTTGTCTTGGTTTTTTATTACAAGGTCAGATCATGCAGGAAACACCAGTGATTTGGAAGCGTTGCTTCATAAGACTCAGGATCTAGATAAACCAAAGAGTGGGCTTGTACTGGGTATAGGCTAAGTATAAGATATGATGTTTCTCCTTTATAGAGGCCAGGTATAAATAAAGCAGGCTATGTGAGAGGATGGAAGGATTTAGGAGGCTCCTAATATTCCATTTAAGCCTTAAAACCTAGTGTAGAGTGAAAGTGAAAGTCGCTCAGTTGCGTCTGACTCTTTGCGACCCCATGGTCTATACAATCAGTGGAATTCTCCAGACCAGAATACTAGAGTGGGTAGCCTTTCCCTTCTCCAGGGGATCATTCCAACCCAGGGACTGAACCCAGTATAGAGTGAAAAACTGTCTAAATGACTGGCTAGAATAAATGATTCCTATGTGGCCAGGTGATAGTAATGAGGGCATTACAGAACTGATTTGTTATAAACTGGATGTACTGTGCTTCAGATAGTCGAATGGCATATTACAAACCTTAACTTTAAAAAGCTATTTGTTAGCATCTTCTTGGAATAAAGAGTTGTTTTATAGATATAATCTTGTTTTTATTCTCCCTGTTTTCTGGTTGAACATGTGTGACGATTTCTCTTTTTTTTTTTCCTATAACAAATCGTTTTTTGACTGTGTGCATGTATCAGAAGCTTGTTTTTGTTCACTTCTTGAATTCTTCTCTATAAACTCAAATTTAATCTAAAAATATGAATATCTTCCCTTGTCAAGCTGGTGCTGTTACTAACACTGTCAATGAGCACATGTTGGGAGGGTGTGTTTTTCCTGTCCCTTTGTCATCCTTTTTGATCTTGTATCTTCTTCCCTTTCTCTATCATTTTTCTCCTCATTCCTGACTTGTCATGCACCTTCATCTTCCGGCTGTGGACTATGGTTAGGAAGAATGAATTTCTCAGCAGGTGAGAAATTGTCCAAAATACTGATTAATTTTATCCTCTTAAACCCAGGTTACAAATTTAGGTCATTGCATTTTCTGTATTAAGGCCCAGATAACCATTTTAAGATATATAAGACACATTTAGAAAACATTGGCAAAATATATATCCCACAGTGGTTAACCCACAAAGGACTTTTCAGGTACGATTAGCCGGAATACATAGAGATTTGTATTTTAAAAATAACAATAATAAATGGGCCTTGCACATCCAACCTATTGGCTCTTCTGGGACAGTGAAGAATGTTGAGTTGATTTGGGTTCCATGTATGTGCTCTGCTTAGTGACCAGCCTCAGATATTACCAGGTCTTACTTTATAAACTTTGTAAAATACCCAATTCAAACAGCCATTCCTGTCCAGTCAAGAAGGATTTAGAATATTTACAAGGCCCTTTTTATTCTAGATGTTGTCCCACTGTTGAATATTATTCTTGCCACATAGTTTAAAAAGAAAAACAAAAACCAAGCAGTCTCAGGGATTTAGAAAAGTCTTATGTTTCCCCAATCCACTTACTTTGCCCCACCTGAAACAGTAGATGCATTCCACTTCCTTATTTAGTCACTAGTATATTTGAAATTTATGAATTCACTCAGTGACCTTTTATATTGTGACATCTGAGTACTCAACAAACGGGATTCTGTGCTGAACAGGACATATATGGCCCCCTCCCTGATAACCTACACTTGAGTGGAGGCTTAATCTGCTCACACCTCTTCTGGTGCTACTTCACTGTACCAGCAGTCATCCTTGGGCCCCTTGCCAGGGAACCCTCCTCTGTCTCCTGAGCCCCTATGGTGTCCTTCTGTTGAAAGTATCTGTGCCTTTAAATGGCCAGGCCAGAGCCTGGATCCCAAAACCAGCTCCTAGGAATCACACTGATGCAGTTCCAGGGTCCAAAGGAGAGGTCCATACCTTTATTTGTAATTGCAGAGATTGCTTGTTTTTTTAGAATTGCTCAAGACGGAGGAGGCTAAGCCAGGTGACAGGTGAGTTTGTTGTGATCAGTAAAGTGTTGCTAGTGGGAGGAAAGGAGGGGCTCATGAAGATGGGTGCTCCCACTCATATTGGATCCACAGGAAACTAAAATCCTGCCACGGAAGCTACTTGTTAGCAGCAGCCTTTTTCATTTAAGTTGAAAATTCAGGGTGTTATCCTATCACTGGAATGATGGAAGGTTCTCTGAGACACAGAGCAAAGAAATAAGATAAAACACATGGTGAGGTGACCTAGGGAATTTACATCTGCAGTCCTAACAGTACACACTGTAACACGGCCGCTGCTCGTGCCCACATTCGAAAACTTTGGAGTCATTTTAGTTTACTGTCTACCTCCCTTGAAAGTGGTAAGTTCATTTTCTTATTCTGTGATACATTTGGGAAAAAAATCCTGGACTATCTAAGGAGCAGGGCATACTTATGTAATTGCATTACAGGAACTGGCTTGTCCTCATTGTGAAAAAACTGAAGGGAAGGGAGGTTGTGACACATGTCGTCACCAAGGAGACAATTCTTGTGTTTTAAATGGCAGGGTTGTCCTTTAGGGATTTGGTTTTCATACTAAAACAAGGAAATGTCTTCCATGTTATTGGTGCCAGCATGAAGTTCTCTTTTCCAACAAGCCTTTTTTGAAAGTGTAAAGAAAGATATATGTGTGACCTTTTCAAATAATCTCTGGTATTTTTTGTCCCTCCCTTTTCCATAATGAATAATTGGAAACAATTTAAAAGGAGCAGTTAGTAATTCCAAATGTTCAAGTATCAAAGGTAAATATTAGTGTAATGAATTATTTTCCCATGTTTAAGATTGAAAAAAAGAAAAGGCACAAGCTCCACGTTCATGAATGCACTGGCTTTTGTAATGCTTTGTGCATTAATCATTACAACTGATGCTATTCTCTCTAAAGCCTCATGGTGTGCTTTCATGTTTCCTTATCAAAGTGAAATGTAGTTTTTACCTGTGTGTGTGTATTTATAAATTATGATTACATCTTACATTAAGGAAACCTATTTTCCCAGAAATGCCTTAACCTGAACTAACATATTTTAACTTCAATATCTAAAACTGCTCTAAATACTAGTGGCATGCAAACCCCTCATGGAATTAAAATCCTTTTACAGATTTAGTTTTGGTCTATAATGTTTTGTTGAAGCATCACAGATGTGGCATCTGTTTTTAAATGAAAATGTTTAATCAACATCTGAGGAAGCAGTTTGGAATCACTTGCCTTCTTTTGCCCTCTGGCCTGTTTTTTTGGTCATTTCATTACTAATTAACAACTTTATAGAAAGGTAGGTAGGGTGCAAGAAAACAGGGAAAATCCAGATGGTCCAAACATATAGTCTTAACAGGCCTGGCAGTACATTTGATCTGGAAGAAAGTGATTGTGAACTATCATACTGGCTAAAGAACATATTTTAATGAATTGAGGGGTTCGTTTATCACTATGACTCCTGATTCCTGAGTACACGATAAACAGAGAATTAAAAGATAACTCAATTTGTGAGACCCAAAATCAGCTACCAGAAGAAAGCCATAGAATAACAAAGTAAAGCCTGTGGCCTGGTGTGCCAGCTAACCAGGTACCAGGGTAAGGAAAGCCCCTCCTACTAGAGGCACTTTTGCTCCTGTGGATAAGATCCCTACTTTTCCATAGTTATCACCAACTAGCTGAAGGCTGGTGGTTAAGGCAGAAGAAGGAAGAGAGCTAAAAATATACTAATTAGGCTGATCACAACTATTGGAAGGATTGTTGATTCTGAGTGTTTTAAATAAGTAATCGACAGACACGGGGATTTGGAAAAAAAAAAAAGAATGAGAAAAATGTTCAGTTGGAACATTAAGCAAAGTAAAAATGTTAGTGATATGAGTAAGATACAAGTTTCTCAGATCCTACACCTAGATTATCTACTTGCTGTTTTATGACCAGATCAAGTACCTTTGAAACTGGAATACCACTAAAGAAGTGACTGCCCTAAGAGCTTTGTGTTGCTTGTCATAAGAAGTCATCTTGCTTTGCTTAAACTCAGCTATTGTTAGAGGATTTGGGGTTTGAATTATGTTTCTGTTTTGGTTTTGTGTGTGGGTTTCTATGTGTGCCGATGTATTATTCTCTGTTGTGCTGAGATGTAGAAATGGCATAGGAAAGTGTCAAGTGATCTGCTGACAAGAAAAAAAATCACTCACAAGACCACTTCTTTGAAACTCATGCTTGCCCTGAGCATGATGCTGTTTCTTTGATCTTCTTGGCTTCAAAACAAATTAGACCAAGGCCCCAGTTTCATAGGCAGATGTTTTGGGTTGCTGGTTTGAGAGTCTTAGAAGATCTAAGACTGAAAAAATGAGGCATACGAACATATTTATGGCTCTCTCCTTAGGATATAATCATCAACAGATGAGTGAAGGACAAAGGCAGAAGTCTTCTGAATTTTACAACCGCACAGCATCTGAATCGAATGTCTACTTGAACAGTTTCCACTACCCAGATCACAGCTACAAGGACCAGGCCTTTGATACCCTGAGCCTAGACAGCTCTGACAGCATGGAGACCAGCATCTCTGCCTGCTCACCTGACAACATCTCTAGGTAAGATGTACTCCTGGGGAAGGTTTCTGGTTTGGAAAAGCTCCTGCTTGTTTCAAAAAGTAAAGCCATCAATCTGAGGCAGTGTATATATACAAGCCCAAATTTCTGAAACAAAAAGAGCTACAGATACAGAAGAGGGCTGAGTGTCCTAGTGGTCTTTGAAAGTACTTTGTATCCAGAGTGACTTGAGCCAGTCACACACCATCTAATCCATGTTCTCCTTTATTTATTTACACTTGACTTCACACGTATACTGTGCTTCAAAACGGATTTGCCTCTGTTGGTTGACTCCAAACTTCATTAAGACTGCTTGTAAAGATTTAACCATTCACATTTGTGTTGATACTTCAAGGCAAGCAAAAGTGGTCTTATGGGATTATGGCCAAAGGTGCATCTAAAATATAAATCTAGTTATAGTGCTCCTTCAAGAGCTTGTGATGATACCTTGTTACCTTTTAAGTAAAATCAGACCTCAGAGCCTGGCATTCTAGGTCCAGCCCAACTCTGCATTCATGCTATCCTGCTACACCTCCCAGAGCTTCTTATTCATTGAGAGGACGATGAATTCTCAGATTTCTGTGCCTTTGACCATATCGGTTCTAGCCCTGGAATCATGTCGTCTGTTGTTTCTTTTATTTATATGCTGATTCACTCCACAAATCCTTACAGAGTACTCTACAGTTAACAGTGAGCTGGAGTTGACTCAAACCAGTTGCAAGAGCCAAAGGTGCGCGCCTCCTCCTAACTCTGTGATCAGTGATGTCATGTTGGTAGTAGGAAATTGGCCACAGTGGGAGTATTTACACCACATAAATTGACAATGTGGTGCATTATCAGGGGTTTTGTTTTCCTCCAGAGAGCTGATTTACCAGCACACCACTGTCTTCCTTTCATTCTCGTATTCCCTCAACCGGAGCATACTGATCGGAGAAGGCAACGGCAAGCCACTCCAGTACTCTTGCCTAGAAAATCCCATGGATGGAGGAGCCTGGTAGGCTGCAGTCCGTGGGGTCGCTAAGAGTCGGACACAACTGAGTGACTTCGCTTTCACTTTTCACTTTCACACATTGGAGAAGGAACTGGCAACCCACTCCAGTGTTCTTGCCTGGAGAATCCCAGGGACAGGGGAGCCTGGTGGGCTTCTGTCTATGGGGTCACACAGAGTCGGACACGACTGAAGTGACTTAGCAGCAGCAGCAGTACATACTGAGTGTTGAGAGTGTCTAGCATTGCAAAATGCCTTTACCTTCCCCTATCCCCTCCCACTTTAGCCTGGAGAAAGTCTCCTCACCGTTTAAGCTCAAATTTAAGTTGGAAAATCATGAAAATTTCTCCTTTGAGAGTGTTTTTCTTTCATGTTTCCTTGGAAGTTGATACTTTTTTCTACTGTATCACTGATCACATTGCAGTATAAAATTTTATCTTCAATAATTAATTGGCACATTCCTAAATGTCAGGGAAGATGTCTAATTATCTTTTGGTTTCCACATTCAGCAGAAATCTTGGCACATAGTAGGCATTCAGTTAGTGTTGGCTGAATAAATGCCTCAGGATATAGTAGACATATCTTCAGTTTTTATTTTGTTGTTGTTCTGTTTCAGTTGGCTGAGAACCATTATGATTTCAACCCAAGGAACATCCAGTGTTTAATAATGTCCATTGAGCAATTGTCTCAAGTGAAAATGACTAATTGAATGATGACTGTCAAACAAATTTTCCTCTGTTGCAATGAAGTCACAGGCTAAGGACAGGAGCTCTCTGGGCCTTCAGTTCAATTCAGTTCAGTCGCTCAGTCATGTCCGACTCTTTGCGACCCCATGAATCACAGCACACCAGGCCTCTCTGTCCATCACCAACTCCCGGAGTTCACCCAAACTCATGTCCATCGAGTCGGTGATGCCATCCAGCCATCTCATTCTCTATCGTCCCCGTCTCCTGCCCCCAATCCCTCCCAGCATCAGAGTCTTTTCCAGTGAGTCAACTCTTCCCATGAGGTGGTCAGAGTATTGGAGTTTCAGCTTTAGCATCAGTCCTTCCAATGAACACCTAGGACTGATCTCCTTTAGAATGGACTGGTTGGATCTCCTTGCACCTGACAGCTAACTGTGCTACTTGAAGTGGATCACAGATCTCTCTAGGTCCTGATTTGCTAATCTGCTAAATGGTATATTGTTAAGTAGATTTTAAAATATTTTGGTGGTAAATTATTGTCATGTATATAGAATTTCTTCACAAAGTTTTGAATAATTTGCTTCTCCCCTTGCCCCCCCAAAAAAGGAGTAACGGAGACAGAGAGAAAGTAATATTGGCAAGGTATGGTTAGCTTTGGGTTCAGTTCAGTTCAGTTCAGTCGCTCAGTCGTGTCTGACTCTCCGCGACCCCATGAATCACAGCACGCCAGGCCTCCCTGTCCATCACTTAGTGTCTCATAAACGGAAAGAATTTTGAGAGCCCCAAATCTAACCAAATATTATAGCCAGGAAATTTGGGGAGTGGAGGAGAAGAAGAAAAGGGACTTCGCTGGTGGTCCAGTGGCTAAGACTGCATGCCCAGTGCGGGAGGCCTGGAGTTCTATCCCTGATCAGGGAACTACATCCCACATGCCACAACTAAAGATTCCATGTGCTGCAACGAAGACCTGGTGTAGCCAAATAAATAAATAAATTTTTTAAAAAAGGATAATGCTACATTTTGTGGTATATAGAATACAGTGTATTTTAATTCTGGCATCATTATAATAGGTGAAATATTGATATTACTGAATGCATCCTACCACAGAAGGAAAGGAATTCTTGGGGAAAAACACTAAAGCAACCATAAGAATTATAGGTATTTTTCCTTGTCACATGAGAAATTTAAATTTAAGGAAAGGAATATGTAAAGACTAAAGATAATTTTTTGCTGCCATTATTATTTAATATCAGAGGGATTAGTATTTCAATTCTTTTAATATTGGAAAATGCAGTATCTCACTTTTTAAAAAATGAAAGACACTTGAGTGTGTGGAACGACTAGGCACCAAATCATCCATCTCTTGCTCTGGGTGTTCTCGTAAGGCACCAGCTGCTCCCACAAGGGTGTCTGAGAGCAACTCAGGGGTGCTGGGAGCTGATGTTCCCAGGACAGAAAGCCTAGAACGTTGAGTAATTATTCATGCTGCTGCTGCTGCTAAGTCACTTCAATCGTGTCCGACTCTGTGTGACCCCATAGACGGAGGCCCACCAGGCTCCCCCGTCCCTGGGATTCTCCAGGCAAGAACACTGGAGTGGGTTGCCATTTCCTTCTCCAATGTGTGAAAGTGAAAAGTGAAAGTTAAGTCGCTTAGTCGTGTCCGACCCTTAGCGACCTCACGGACTGCAGCCTTCCAGGCTCCTCCATCCATGGGATTTTCTAGGCAAGAGTACTGGAATGGCTTGCCATTGCCTTCTCCGAAGGCAATTATTCATAAATGCCAGTAAATTGACCAATTAAATGTGTTACGTTTGAATAACAGGACACAAAAGTCAGCAATTTGTCAACTCTTGTATAACAATGGTGGGAGGAATAAAAGTTGATGGTGTAATCATTTCATTTCCTAGTATAGCGATCTCAGAGGGACTTTCTGGGATTCTGAGGTACTATGCACTTTTGAAAGCTGTTATTTTGAAAACATCAGACTACCTACCCAAATAATTGTGAATATTTTATAACCATATTCCTCTGGGTGAAGCTCTGAGTGCATGGCCTTTTTTATCCTTTCTATTTTTGAGCCATCTTTAAAAAATAAATACACTCTATATGTTTTCCTACATTGGTGGCTTTTTCTGCTCCATTTTCTGCTCTCTATCCCTTTATCCCCTCCAAAAACTAAAAATAAGTGTACATCCCTTCAGGTGATTCCCTCCTCAAACCCCATCTGTCATATTTGAAGGTGGTGAATGGCAGCATAGCAGTGAGTACAGAAAGTTACCTAAAAGGGAGCCATTTCAATCAGATTTACCAAGATGCTTGCTCCTTGGAAGAATAGCTATGAGAAAGCTGCTGCTGCTGCTGCTGCTGCTGCTGAGTCACTTCAGTCGTGTCCGACTCTGTGTGACCCCACAGACGGCAGCCCACCAGGCTCCCCCGTCCCTGGGATTCTCCAGGCAAGAACACTGGAGTGGGTTAGACAGTCTATTAAAGAGCAGAGACATCACTTTGCTGACAAAGGTCCATTTAGTCAAAGCTGTGATTTTTCCAGTAGTCATTTATGGATGTGAGAGTTGGACCATAAAGAAGGCTGATCATCAAAGAACTGATGCTTTCAAACTGTGGTGCTGAAGAAGACTCTTGAGAGTCTCTTGGACAGCAAGATCAAACCAGTTCAATCCTAAAGGAAATCAACCCTGAATATTCAAGGGAAGACTGATGCTGAAGCTGAAACTACAGTACTTTGGCCACCTGATGAGAAGAACTGACTCACTGGAAAAGACCCTGATGCTGGGAAAGATCAAGGGCAAGAGGAGAAGGGGGCGACAGAGGATGAGGTGGTTGGATGGCATCACTGACTCAATGGACATCAGTTTGAGCAAGCTCAGGGAGATAATGAAGGACAGAAAAGCCCAGTGTGCTGCAGTTCATGGGGTCACAAAGAGTTGGACACGACTTAGTGACTAAGCAGTGAACAGCAAGAAGTTTAGATCTAGAGACTTCAGGACAGTAACCACCAAAATCTTAATTTACCTTTTTTTTGTTCACCCACCTACATCTCCTTTAGATGGGAATGACTCCACTGAATGTGCCATGGTAAGAGGGCAACATTGTTTCTGGCAGGTAGCTCCCTGTGACCACCATCATTTTCCATAGTTACTTCACAGAGAACTGACCCAGTGCTGCTAGCGTCACAGATTACCAGTCACTACGGTCAGAAATTACTAATTTGTTATTGTTCAGTCACTCAGTCATGTCCAACTCTTTGCGACCCCATGGACTGCAGCACACCAGGCTTTCTTGTCCGTCACCATCTCCCGGAGCTTACTGAAATTCATGTCCATTGAGGCGGTGATGCCATCCAACTATCTCGTCCTCTGTCTTCCCCTTCCCCTCCTGCCTTCAATCTTTCCCAGCATCAGGGTCTTTTCCAGTGAGTCAGCTCTTTGTGTCAGGTGGCCAAAGTATTGGAGTTTCAGCTTCAGCATCAGTCTTTCCAATGAATATTCAGGATTGATTTCCTTTAGGATGGACTGGTTTGATCTCCTTGCACTCCAAGGGACTCTTAAGAGTCTTCTCCGACACCACAGTTAGAAAGCATTAGTTTAAGTGTGCTGTCAGATTCTCTGAATGTCAAAAATTAAAGCTGAAGTAGAAGATGCCTGTAACGGTCTAGTATAAATAAGAGGAATAGGGAGAGAGGAAACAAGCATTTCTCTTTCATGCCATCTACCTAAAAACATTCATGCTACTCTAAGACAAGCTTTTATGAAGGAAAATAAATGTGATAAACATCAGGAAAATGGATAATAAGGAACTGATGTTTGGCATGTATAGTATGAGAACACATCCTAATGGGAACTTTTTGAAGATAGGTAGAAAGAGGTCTTCCCTGGTGGCTTAGATGGTAAAGCATCCACCTGCAATGGTAAAGCATCCACCTGCAATGCAGGAGACCCAGGTTCGATCCCTGCATCAGGAAGATCCCCTGGAAAAGGAAATGGCAACCTACTCCAGTATTCTTGCCTGAGAAATCCATGGACAGAGGAGCCTGGAAGGCTGCAGTCCATAGGGTCGCAAAGAGTCAGACTCGACTGAATGACTGTCACACGTACAGAAAGAGAAATAAAGAACTAAAAAAACTTTTTTCTTTTTTAGATTTTTAAAAAAATGATGTATTGAAATAACCTGAAATTATTCATGTTTTAAAGAGGAAGCTCCTTGATGGAGTTGTAGCAGCATAAACTTGATCTTGTGGTTTATCATGTCATAAAAGCCATTGGTAGGATTATAGAATTACTCCGAGTTGCAGGTACCTTTGCCTTACACTTTTTGTCGAGACATCATCTTTGTGTCCAGCAGAATATTCTTGGAGTCAGACAGTGTTTTTAGTTTTTCAGTATCATTACACTGTACACAAACATAAAGCTAAGAAAACAGGTCTTTGGTCTCAAAAAACAGCAGCTGAAAGTTCTGCCTAAAGTCTGTATTCTTCTAAACTTATTGAATGAGCTCACAGAGTGTAGTGTTCGGAATACTACCTACAATTCTATGTTATTGTTACTATTGCTGACAAGCCCTGACCTTGTGGTCATGCTTTGCGAGAATGTTGAGGAAATTGATGTCATGATAGCTGTTCACCACCACCAGAGTGTGTATAGAGTGAGGACAAGATTGGGAATGGGGCTGAGGGCATCCAAGGCTGAGCTTGGTTTTCAGAGAAACTTCAGACAGACTCTCAGATACTTCTTATCCCTTTGTTTTATTCTGCTTTCTAACCAAGGTAGTCAACAGAGCATTTGCATTTTATTCTAGGGATTTCTCTCAGAAGAGATACAGAAAACCAGAGAATTTCAGAGGAGGGCAGACAGCTTGCAAAGGGACCAGGTAGTCTATTGGACTGAGAAAGATTAGACATTTTATCAGGAGTAATAGTTTTCTTGACCTGAAAAAATGATTGAGAAGATGAAAATAAATATTCTGGGACACTGGCTCTTCATTTAGTAGCAGCATTGGTATACTGAAGGCAGTCTTGGAAAAGTTTTCTGTCTGTCTGGAAAATTTTGTTTGTTTTCTGTTTTGTTTTATTTATTTGTTGTATGATGATGTTCTTGTTTCCTTTTTTTCTTCCTTTTTCTGTTTTTGCCTTTGCCTCTAAAGTGAATATTCTAGAAAGGAAATTCAGATTTTGCTGAAAGGTATTATTCAGCACTGAAAACTAAATCTGCTCTTTAGATTCCTTTACCCTTGAAAAAGTTTCATTTTTCTTTATGACTGTGGGTTTTTACCAAAGTTGGTCACATGAGACAAATAGTCTTCAGTTGATAAAATAAAACATGGCCAAATAGAGAAAGTAGGCAAAACTAGTCATAAATGGCCATAAATGGCCAAGTGATTTCATATTATTTGGTATCATACAGTAATCCTATATGAGATCAGAAATGTGCCTGCCTTCTGAAGAAGGTCAGAAGTTGAAGCAATGGGAGGACTCCTCCTATAATTTGGATGGGCTGGAGAAACCAATGATGAGTGTCTTGTGCTCCAGGTAATACATTAAAAGTGTATCTTCAGCGACTTCAGGCTCTCCCTTGGCATGCAAGGTGCTCACCAAATTACATTTCATTTGTTCTGTGCCCTGATACTGACAAGTCTAGACTTTACCCTAAATTCCTACTGCGATTGCATTTGCTTCTCACTGCAGGTCCAGTTCGGCCCCCCTCCCCAACGTATCAGATAGAATAGCGGTATCATAGAGCAGCGTAAGTTTTTCTAAATAAAAGTGCTTTACATATCAATGGAATCTTAAAATCAACCGAGGCAAAAATGTTGCTATAGAGAACAAGTAGGTGTCCATGGATAAAAATGTATTATTTTTAGCACAATAACCAAAGTAGGGACTTCCCTAGTGGTCCAGAGGTTGAGAATCCACCTTCTAGTGCAGGGGACTCAGGTTCAGTCCCTGCTTGAGGAACTAAGGCCCTGCATGTCACAAGCATGTTAGCCCATGTGCAGCAGCAAAGACCCAGCGCAGCCAAAATTAAAAAAAAAAAAAATTTAAGTGACTTTTAAAATGTAATTTTTTAAAAGAGAGACTTTAGGTGCCTAATAGTTATGAAGATGTGATGTAGTAAATGTTAATATGCATTTTCTATAAGATGTTTTCAGAAAATTCAGTTAGGCTGCACTGTTGGCATATGGTATTTTACTTCCGTGACCAGGGATCACACCCACGTCCTCTGCATTGGAAGCATGGAATCTTAACCACTAGACCACCAGGGAAGTCCCTAAAGAGTTTTTTTCTTAATTCTTGCTGGTTGAAGAGAACGGAACTTATCCCTTTGTACCTCCCTCCATCAGCCCACAGAAGTATGAAGGGAAATATGCCTTATTCCTGTCTTTCTCATGAGAAAACACCTGGCTAAAAATTGGCCTACATTCACTCTGCCTAGTCAGCCTAATTGTTAAACTTCTGAGGATCCACCATTACTAAAGCTGTCCCTCTCCTCAATGAATACATTTTGTAATGGGCTGGCAGTACTGATTTTTTTTTTTTTAGCTTTAATTTTTTAAAGCAGTTTTAGAGTCACAGCAAAATTGAAAGGAAGGTACGTAGATTTCCCATATACTGACTCCCACCACATATGCATACCCTACCCCTTTATCAACACCCCCCACCAGAGTGGTACATTTGTTACAATTAACAAACCTACACTGACAGGGCACTAATACCCCCAAAGTCCGTAATTACAAATTATATAGATTCACTCTTGGATTTGGACAAATATATATCGTGTATCCATCATTATTGTATCAAACAGTATTTTCATTGCCCTAAAAATTTTCTATGCCCTGTCTATTCATCCTTTTCTCCCTTCCCACCCTCCCCACTTCAAATTGCTGGTAACTACTAACCTTTTTACTGTCTCCGTAGCTTTTTCTTTTCCAGAATGTCATATAGTTGGAGTAATAAAATATTTAGCCCTTCAGCTTGGCTTCTTTCACTTAGTAATATGCATGTATAGTTCCTCCATGTCTTTCCATGACTTGATGGCTCATTTCTTTTTAGCACTGAATACTACTCCATACATAGTCTGGATGTACTGCAGCTTATTTATTCATTTACTTACTAAAGGATATCTTGGTTGCTTCCAAGTGTTGGCATTTGTGAATAAAGCTGCAATAAACATTTGTGCACAGTACTGATTTTAAGATAAACTATATGTCCTTAATTACTGTGGTCATTTCTCTTCAAAAGAACTCTTAGCACTGTGTTTGAGGCATCCAAGGTTTGAGTTGATCAACAGTATAGTTTAAGAAGATTATGCTAACATTTATATTATTCATTTTTACATGAATTAATTTTATATGAATGTGTGTTTCAAACATGAACCCCACCCCTACTGTGTGCCAGGCTCTATGCTGTGGAGGATACAGGCACAAAAACCTCTCCGTACCCAAGAGAGTCTAGAAAAGAAAACATATTTGGGACTTCCCTGGTAGTTCAGTGGCTAGGACTGTGCTCCCAATGTAGGGGGCCAGGGTTCAATCTCTGGTCAGAGAACTAGATCACACATGCCACAGCTAAGACCCAGTGCAGCCAAATAAATAAAATATATTTTTTAAAAAGAAAACATCTTTGAGTGACTATGCAAGTATACATGCATAAGAAACAATACTGGTTCTTCATGACTAGAACATCAGAGCAAATAAGTTTTGACTTAGGCCATGGTCCTTTTTTTCCAGAATAGTCAAAATGTGAACAAATAAAAAGTAAAATATTTTGTTTAATGTTAAACATTCCCAAGTTCTTCTCTTTATCTTTTTGTTTTTTCCTTCACTTGTGTGACATCTTTCTCAAGAGACGTTACTTTAAAGCTCTGAAACCTTGAATGCAGCCTCCTCGTTGGTACGCTGGTATAGGCTTTGTTCACACTACTGGCCACCACCCTTCTGTTGCATGTGTAAGAGAAGTCATTTTTTAATTGACCATCTTAAATCACCATGTAAGAAATAAAATGTCCAGAAGCATGAAGGTATAGCAAGAAAGTAGCTGATGACACCTGATCCCAAACCAGATCAAGTGACTGCCAAACTTAGGGGTCCTCTACGTAGAATCTGGTGATAGTTTTGTTGGTCTGGCATCTCTGAATAATTAAACTAATGAGAAGGCCTCCCACAGGCCAGAATTTCTAAACTTTGGAGGAAACATATTGAGAACACACTTTGTAGGATTTGGTTTTGCCTTATATGTGAGTAGAGCACTTTGTGTGGTGTTATTTCCCTTGCCTGAATTTTATCTTCCTAACTGAGGTAAGTTACTTTCACCTAGAGTTGTTAGAGTTGAAGTGACTTGCCTCATCAGACCAATGATTCTTGTAAGCAACATCATTTCATATTGGATCTTGGGGTGTTTGTATGTGTGTGTGTATCTGATGAGACATCAGTAAGAAGCAGTATTCTTAAAAGGCTTTTGTGTTTTCTTTCAGTGCCAGCACTTCAAATATTGCCCGAATAGAAGAAATGGAGAGACTTTTGAAGCAGGCTCATGCAGAGAAGACAAGGCTACTTGAATCCAGGGTAGGCCTAATATCTTTATGCCAGAGGTCAGTGATGTGGTGGTTCAAGATGCCCTGCACTTGACACTGGAAAACTGTCTTCAGGCCTCAATAAGCAGTGGGACCTTGGAATAGTCATTCTACCTTTCTTGGCCTTATTTTCTTTTTATTCTTTTTTATTTTTTGGCCACACCAAATGGCTTTTGGGAGAATGAAATGGCAACCCAGTTCAGTGTTCTTGCCAGAAAATTTCCATGGACAGAAGAACCTGGTAGACTACAGTCCATGGGATCTCAAAGAGTCCGACACGATTAACTGCACACACAAATGGCTTTTGGGGTCTTAGTTCCCTGACCAGAATTGAACCCCGGGCCCTCAAAGTGAAAGCACAGAGTACTAACCACTGGACCAGTAGGGAAATCCCACTGGCCTCGTTTTTTTTTCTAAAAAGTGAGAGTGTTGGAGAGATGTTCTCTACCAGTCTTTACTGCACTGTCATTTTTTTAAATGTAAAATGTATATAGTATGGGCATAATGAAATCTTTGTATTACATTTTCCCTTCAATGGCCCATTTGTTTGCCTGCTGGGGGAAAGGAGGAATGGCAGGTCTTTACACATTCTCCCTGCCTTGCTAGTTCATGGTAAGGACACTATTATAATATTAAAACTCCCACGTTAAAAAAAAAAACAAACAACAAACTCCCACGTTATTATGACTATATTTCACGCCAAAATCTGAACTTCCTTAGGAATCCCCCAGATTCCTTTGCATCCTGCCTGAAAGGGCCCCTCCTTTTCCTCCTCTGACTTCCCTGTTGCTTCCTCTGTGACCTTCAGCCAGGAAGCCACAGAGCAATAACAGGAATTGGAAGGACCCACAACCATCAAAGAAAGGCTAAAAGTTGTGACTAGTGTTGGGTCACAGTTAACCTTTTTGTATTAAAAATGGAGAGTTGGGGTCACTAATATGAAAGGACTGAAGAGAGTCACAAGCTGGGTTTCACATAATATTCCACTGTTAACTTTATGGAGTGGCTGCATTTATGCACAGAATGATTTGAAAGCTCTGTGAGCGATGATTATGGATATTTTACTCTTGGTTATACACTGTAAGAACCTCAGCTATAAAATTAGGAATTGCCTAGCGAGATTTATATATATATATATGCATTGGAATTATTCAAGTATAACCAGTATGCCCGAAATTCTTTTCTGCATAATAATACTTAGGAACGAGAAATGGAAGCCAAGAAACGCGCTCTGGAAGAAGAAAAACGACGTCGAGAACTCCTGGAAAAACGATTGCAGGAAGAAACTAGCCAGAGGCAGAAGTTAATCGAAAAGGAAGTAAAAATAAGGGAGAAGCAAAGGGCACAGGTGGGTCGGTCAATCTGGATGGACTGGAGTAGGTTGCCCTCTGGTGGTCATTTTTAGAAGACAGTCATGCTGTGTCTGAGGATGCCTGTGGCTGTGCTGTGTGCTGCCCGTTAGCCCTTGGCTTGTAATGGCCAAGAGAAAGATGTTATTGGGCCAAAAAAATGTGTGTTTATTTCAAAACTCATTGGGGACAACTAACAAAATGACATTTTTCTTTAGTTAAGCATGTAACATTTTCATGGGAACCCATTTTTTGAAGTATATTTAAAAAGGAGAATTTTTTTTTTTGAGCAACTTGGAAAGTTCAGCTAGATTCGTTTCTAGAAACAAATACAACACCCAAACTGAGCTGCGAAAAAGAAATTCTGTTATGTCATCTTTTGGAAGCAGACACTCCAGCACAGAATACTTTAACCAGCCCAGTTCCTTGCTGGTGGAATTAATATTTATGGTGGAATTAATTTTAAATTAATTTTAATGGTGGAATTCAATTAATAATTAATACTTTGAATTGTTTTCCTAACCACACTGTGTGGTCACAGTGCTGCCAGTCCACACACACGGGCACAGGATTGCTGAACTCAGGAGAACCACCCACTTTGTTTAACTTCCTATCTCAGTCATCCTGGAGTTTTGTCTTGTCACTAGAACTGCTTACATAATGTATATTTCCTGAGAAACTAAAGTAAAATTTTAAGTACCATGTAATTTAAAGGTCAAGTCAGCTTTACCAAGCCTTACTAGATTTAAAGATAAAAGGTACCAGTTCCCTTATTCCTTCCAGTTGCTGGCAGTTTGAAGTTCAGCAGTGAGAGACTTGCCTTAATCTGTGGCACCTGTCTAGAGTCAGAGTACCACAGAATCAAAGGCAAAATAAAGGAAAAATCCAAGTAAAACGTGTTCGTTTTATTTCATTATGCCAAACCTCTGTCACATTTCGATTTGCCATAAAGGTCATCCATGACTGTTTGGTATCTGAAGCGAAACCAAAGGCACAATTCTATTTTAATCTCAGTGATTAGTTTTGTTTCCAAGTATATGATTAGGTTATGTTCCCCCAAGACAAAGGGGTGGGGTAGTTTAACAGCATAAAATACAAGACCGTTTTAGAAATATTATTCATGGTGACATGCACTTCCTAGTCTAGACGAACCTCTGCTCCAGCTGTGGTAAACTAAAAGACATCAATGTACACCTCTTCAGTGTCTGGTCCCAGACAACTCATTGTGTTCAGCTTTCAGTCCACATTCTTACCTTATTTTAACTTTGCCTTTTAAAACACCTCTGCCTTCAGTTTCTATCAGAGTATACGCAAATCAGCATGTACATACATATATGCTTGGGGTATCTGGTGGGGGCTGTACTTACTAAATGACGTTCAATCAATCACATCATGTCTGAGGTTATATAAGGAGAACTGTTGTTGAGGTTGTGGCAGGGGAACTCCTGGAAATGTTACAGTAGAGGAGCCCTCATCCGCAAGAAGCAGCCAAGAGAACTTCATGCCTTATTTCCTTATGTTTTTGTCTTGTTATCGGCCGTGCCAAGTGGCATATGGGATCTTAGTTCCCCGACCTGGCATCAAACCCATGCCCCCTGTGTTGGAAGTATGGAGTCTTAACCACTGGACAGCCAGGGAAATCCCTTCCTTGTTTTAAGTGCTGAGTACCTGTTTTAAAACTAAGGTAAATGACATGTTTCCATTTTCTCATCTGGCCTTTTCAAGGAATAGAATCTGTTGGCCTGAATTTATTCACATCCCCCCCTCCCCATGCCATAGCATTTTTCTTTAAATGCCATCCACTTTTTAGATTCCAAATGACAGCGTTTAAGTAATTGCATGAACGTTTTAACACTTAGGCTTTTCAGTTCATAAACATCTATGACCTAAAACCAAACAAAGAGCTATAGATTAGATGGGCTTATGCATTTCCAGGCTCGACCTCTGACCCGCTATCTGCCTGTACGGAAGGAAGACTTTGATTTGCGGAGCCACGTAGAGACTGCTGGCCACAACATTGATACATGTTATCATGTGTCAATCACAGAGAAGACCTGCAGGGGATTCCTCATCAAAATGGGTGGAAAAATTAAAACCTGGAAAAAACGTTGGTTTGTGTTTGATCGGAACAAGCGCACCTTCTCTTATTATGCAGGTGGGTCATAAAAAAAATCCAAGTGATATTCAAATCAGGAATTTTCTGTTAAAGAACAAAAGCAATAAAACTCAGAATAAATAAGTAAAGTGATAAGTAATAGGTTAATGGCAATATTACCTTGATAGATGTATGTTGTATTCAGATCATATGGTCCAGTATTTACGAATTTCCTCTAGAAATAATAAAAATTATGTTTTTAAAAAGTGTGAGTCAGTTTGTTCTGGTTCTGAAATAAACTCAAACCCAAATAAATATTAAATGGAATTTGTTTTTTAGACCGAAATATTATCTTTTAAACCATGAGATCAGAAAAGGTTTCTATTTATTTATTTATGGTCATATGCCCTATTTAAGTCACACACAATTAGGGAGCTTAGCTGACAGTCATTCAGCTCTAGTTCATGGTAATTTCAGCAGTGAAAAGCTCCTCAGTGAACTATTGAATGAGTTAAATATTTACCAGGTAAATTTCCAGTAAATACTGGAATATTTTTGGATTCTTTAAATGATAGATTTTGAGACTCGTACCCTGCTGAATCCTCTATGAATACAGGAATATTTGTGTAACCAGTGTTCTTATTAAGAAGCTATTAAGAAGCCCCATATTTACACATAGATTTCATATGAAATCTGTCCATTAGCTGCACATAGATTTCATATGAAATCTGTCCATCAGCTGCTGAATAAGAGTAGTGTCAGACTAGAGGTTATGAAGACACCCTGCCTTGGGGTGACAGTTCCAGCATTTATGGCATTGTTGGGAATTGTTACAAAGTGTAGCAAGGTAATAAATTAAAAAAAACAGTCCAGTCATTTAATCTGTAGGGTGTGGTCAGGTATGTTTATGAAGAAAATTGTGAGAAACCAAGAAGCATGTGGAAGAAAGGAACCTCTGACTATGGAGCCCCAGAATCCCAGAGTGAAGGGTGGGCAGGGTACATGTCTTTAAGTTGGGGGCTCTTTGTGTGGGGCTTCAGTTGCTACAGTGGTGAGCAAATGGCCTAATTCTCACTGGTTACCTCTTTTGGGCTTTCTAACTTTGGTTTCATGAGAATCCAAAGACAAGATCTTCAGTTAATACAATAGAAGAGATGCCTATGTAATAAGAAATGCCAATTCAGTATCTGCAAAATACATAAAGAAATTTTGCAATGTTAGTCTCCACTGACAACCTTAGCCAGAATTTTAAAATAATTCAAATAAAACAGCTTTGTTCATCTCTGCTCATTTTTTCTAGGAGTCTTATTTCATTCTTTCTTTGGTCTGACAAGTGAGAGAGTCAGTGCTTCTTTCTGGCCCATGTAAATGTGTTTTTCAAATTTAAACTTCTTAGTCACCAGTTTTCAATCTTTTTTTAAATACCAAAATCTTTTGTATATGAATGATTACTCAGAACCCTAATACCTAAAACAGACAAAAATTATATTTAATTCAGCTTTTTAATATTTACAGATTGTATAACTGACTGGTGAGACCTAGTTTAACAAACGAAACACCTCCCATTTAGCTCTGTTTGAAGCCATCATCAGCTTTCCTGCTCCCACCCTCCCCACCCCGACTCTTTCCCAGACACCACCAAGCACAGGAATAGATCAGCCAGCAGGCTTGTCCTGCAGATGTAGTTCAGGCTGGACTTGATCCCATGGGCACCATGGGATCAAATCCCATGTCAGCAAGCTAGTCAGCTTGGTAAATGAACATGGCGTGTGTGCAGGGCCTAAGCCAAACTCATAGGTCTCCCTGTGGAGCAGGCCCCTGTGCTTGGCCTCCCACATATTAACTGAGTAACTTTAGAAGAGTCTCTAAACAAACCTAAGGCACAGAAAATACGTCTATAAATTGCTTGGATAATGCTATTGAGAAGGAATACTAGAATTATCTCATCAATTTACAAGAGCCTTGTATTTTTCATTCTTTCTGACGTGCCCTACAAACAAAAGTTTTCTTCCCCCAGTTTTCTGCCTGCTTTGAAATACTGACAAGGTTTACTTTTATCTTCAGATTTTATTTTATATCCATTTCCAGAAAACAGAGTATTATTGTTTTCCAGTGAATTAATTATTGCAGGATCTTTTCCAAAAAAGTGTTTGAGAAACACACTGACCTTTTCTTTCACAGAAACTGATGGAAACCCACTGAACATGGTATTAATTGAAAGTGTTTCCCTAGGAAGAGTAAAAATACAAAAATATGGTCCATGCTTAAATAAGTTAAAAAAATGCTTAGTTAAATGCAATTATACAGGTTTATTTTCTGCTGAACTTCTCAGGGCTGATATTTTTCAAATTTGCTTATGTTGTTACGGGGGGCGGGGGGGCGAGGACTCTCATTTTAGTAAAAACTTCAAAATGCAACTAAGTCTAAATAATTGAAGTAAGTCTCTGTCCCATGACAAAAGTTCTGACCTTTTCTAACACTGTTAAGCATGAAATATCCTTTCAGATTTTCTCCATGCCTTTTCATATGTGGTTCAATGTACATAGGTATTGTTTCTTCTTTAATCCAGATAGGACAGTATTCACCCTGTTAATACTTTCTTTTCATAATGATATTTCAAGGTTTTTCTCTTGAGCACGTGCATATTTACCTTGGTCTTTTCACTGGCTGTGTAGATTCCATTGTATGGCTGGTCTAGAATTGAATCAGTTCCCTATTAAGGCTCCAGCAAGTCTTTTGCAGCATTGTGGGTGGTGCTAGTGGTAAATCTCCAATGCAGGAGATTTAAGATACCGGTTTGATACTTGGGTTGGGAAGATCGCCTGGAGGAGGGCACAGCAACCCACTCCAGTATTCTTGCCTGGAGAATCCCAGGGACAGAGGTGCCTGGTGGGCTACAATCCATAGGGTCACACAGAGTCGGACACAACTGAAGCCACTTAGCACTCAGCACTCAGGTCCTAATGAACACAAATACATATGCACATGCATGAATAACTCTTTTAGGATGCAGTTTTAGAAGCAAAATTGCTGAATAAGAGAATTTTGGCACTTTCCATTGTGTATGTTTTACCAAATTGACTTCCAAAAGAGGCTTTCTTATTTGCATTTCCTCCAGCAGTGTGTGATATGAGCCTCTTTCTCTGCTTCCTCATCCATGATTTTGAGATTTTTTTTTTAATGTACTTGCATGTGTTATCATCCCTGCAGAGATTAAATTACAAAATATCTCAAGAACTTATTGTTCTTATTAGTCATTACAGAGCGATGCTATTTGGTTGGTGGTTTCATTGTTGGTTTTGTTTTCTTTAATGTTTGGTTTGGTTTTTATGGCAAATATGATGAAATCTTTGGAAGCAGTTTGAAGAGCGTTGCATTGAAAGGACATTAAATTGTTGACATGAAGCTCTGTTGGGAATAGGATTAAAAAAACAAGCAGAGTAGACAAGAAATTTGATAGGGAAGAAACATAAGTAGGATATTATTTTAAATTATAAATAAAAAGCACATTTATTACAAATGTTTACAACAGCTCCAGTTCCAGTTCAGTTGCTCAGTCATGTCCAACTCTTTGTGACCCTATGGACTACAGCACTCCAGGCTTCCCTGGCCATCACCAACTCCTGGAGCTTACTCAACTCGTGTCCATTGAGTTAGTGATGCCATCCAACCATCTCATCCTCTGTCGTCCCCTTCTCCTCCCGCTTTCAATCTTTCCCAGCATCAGGGTCTTTTCTAGTGAGTCAGTTCTTTTCATCAGGTGGCCAAAGTATACAACAACTGTCTTGAGAATGTAGGAAAATAATTGTTATTGATGTTAATGGTGTTTACACTTTGTGTGCTAAACTGACAGTCAATATTCTATATTATATTTTGACTGCTAATTTAGTGAAAAGCCTTGAGCAAAGTCACTTAGTCCCTTTCATGTAGGGTTGCTAATTCCAACCTTTTTTCTTTTTCTCTTTTTTCAGGATAGGATGGGGCTAACCTACGTTATCTGAATTAACCTTAGACAATTTAAATGCTAAATAAAATTTTTAAATTAATTCATTTATTTTAATTGGAAACTAATTACTTTACAATATTGTTTGGTTTAAATGCTAATATTTTAATGATGATAGTTATAACGAAGTTATGATTTTTTCTGTTCATCAGTGGTGATAAAATATTTATTTTAACACTCATCTGCCATTGCAGACAAGCATGAAGCTAAATTAAAAGGAGTAATATACTTTCAAGCCATTGAAGAAGTATATTATGATCACCTCAAGAATGCTAATAAGGTAAGCATTGAATTTCAGATTCCCACAATTTGAATGCATAAGTTGGGGTGAGACTTTCCCAGAGGTCCAGTGGTTAAGACTCTATGCTTCTACTGCAGGGCAAGTCAGTTTGACTCCTGGTTGGGGAACTAAGAGCCCACATGGCACATGGCCAAAAAAAAAAGTTGGGTGAAAGAAGGAGTTATTACCTGCTTAAGAGGAAACTTCAAGGAAACATCTTAGTAAGGCAAAGAGTAGTATTTATTGAGCTATTTTTGGAGCACTCACTATCAGCTAGGTACCCCTGCTAGAACTTTACAAAGTATCTGCTAAAATGACTGGTGAGCTCACTGTGAGAGGTCTTGTGCAAAAAGGCCAGAAAGATGGTCAATCTTGAGAAAGGTGTTGAGGGCAAGACTGTAGGTTATATTGGAGCAAAAGTAATGGCTACATAGATTTCTATAAATTGGAACTTTTAAAGAGAAAGAAGCCCTCACATATCTCTATGTTATATTTAATGTTGTAATTGCAATGTATTTGCTTTACATTCTTTTCCTTTCTTGATTTTCTTTCTAGAGTCCTAATCCTTTACTTACCTTCAGTGTCAAGACACATGACAGAATCTACTACATGGTGGCCCCATCGCCAGAAGCCATGCGGATCTGGATGGATGTTATAGTGACTGGGGCAGAAGGGTACACTCACTTCTTGTTGTAATGAACTGACACAACTTCAGGGCAGACTGCAATAATCTCTTACAAGAATGAAGCCATATCAACACCAGGTGGACCGACCCAACAGACCCATCCCTTTAACTGTGGATACTCAGAACCGCTTTCATATTAACAGGAAGTCATTTGTAAAAGAGAAAGAAGGGGTTTTAATTCAAAGCTTGATCATAAAGAGCAAAAGAATTGCCTATGAGAAAGAAAACACTCTTTTGGTAAATAGCATCACTTATAGGAATATTTCTTATAAACTCTTTTTATCAATTGTTGATTTTGATGAAATAAACTAGTTTACAAAATGTCTGTATGTACTTGGAAAATATGAAATTATTTTAGCACCCAAGTCATTGGTGGCATTGACGTTACTGGTAATCAACTGGCTCTTTTTTAAAGGAGTATTTTGTGGAAGGTTATTTTTTAAATATTAATATAAACAAATAAGGGCTTGGAAAGGGACTATATTGTAGGAGGACTTTGGCCCTAATTTTTAAGTACTACACCAAAACCAAAGACTTGACATGACCTCTCCTGAACAGTAGTAGTTTCAAGTGATGAACTGCATTTAGTGTTACTCTGTTTTTTAAAATGATACTTTGATGCCAACAAGTGCCCAGGAAGTTGACTTTGAAGAGTCAGCACCACCATAAGCTACTGTACATACACAGCAAACACTTTGTAAAAGAAGAACAAAAAGTTGTGTGTTTTAGGAAGAAGCAGTCTTAGACATTCTATCACACTGGGCAATTTAAAATAAAGAGAATGTTTAGCTTCAGCTGTTTTGCCGATGATTTCTCCAGTCCCAGTGCTGAGAATAAAGGCAACAGTAACTAATTTCCTTTAGATTGTCCAGCTTCTCTCTGTTGTGGAGTACACGTGTTAACTGCATCATCACATGATATAACTACGAAATAGAGCTCTGTTTTCACCAAAGAACAGACCGATTAGAATACTTATTTTCCAAAGTACTGTAGTTCTATTCAGAGGCACGTGAAGTTCACCTTAATGTTCTTTGTAATGTACTATTTTGTGATGTTTTTTCTTTACAGTTATCTTTTGTTTTTTACAGTTCAATTAATTTGTATTGAATGAAATGACTTCAGGCAAGTCCTTTTGTAATAGTTTTTCAAATGCCATTTATCCTGGTTTATCATGTTGTGTGTGTTTGTAAGTATGAATGTACTCTTTCTACACATTGACAAAGGAATAGAAGTAGAAAATAATAATGTTACTTACTGGTAAAAATGAAATGATTAGAGGTGTCTATAAAATTTGTCAGGCCTGATTGGGTACAATCTTTTTTTTTAATTTGCAGTGGTTTGTATACATGTTGCCAATAATAAGATTTTGCGACTGGATTACACATGACGTTACTTGAACAGTGAAGGACAAAATCACAATTGCAGAAAACCTCTTTATAATCTGTTTCTACAGAGATCACCCCTAAACCCTGTAGTGATCTAAGACAGTGAAGTACAAGTGCTGAACTGTTGTTGGTTAATGTAAAGATATAACTTTTCTGAGTTGTACTTTACTTTCTTCATAGGACTGTAAAGATACTCTAATCAACTTTCTATCTTGCACGATGTAGTAAATGGTTCAAATATGTGTGTCAAAATATGTTGAGTTTGGATTAAAATGTTGATCAGATTTCACATTCGAAAATAAACTCATTTTAATTAGGAAGTTACCCATTGGTAACATGATAAGGGATGAATTAATCAGCAGAAGTCAGCTGTAGAATTGACATAAAGTTTGTGTGCTAGCTAACATTATGACTTGTAGTTTATAAACTGAAGTAATCAGATATGTCTCTGGTCACATTCCTGTTGCTAACAAAATGAGATAACCCCTGAGAAACCTGACATCTTTATGTCTGATTGCATTGATGCAGTTATTACTGGGCATTAAAGGAATGCATTTACCTATATTTCTCTCTAATGGGGAAAAAAATCATGCAGGTGTGAAGTTAAAGCTCTAAGGCTTTACTTGGTGGGGACCACATTTGTCTCCCTGAACTAAGGCAGCAGATTTCAGAGAAAAACTGCCCTCAACAACATGTCCTTTCACACGTTAATGAAGGCAACATTGATAGTAGGTCAATGGAAACAACATTGTCTGCTTCAAGCCCATCACTGTCAGTAAAAGCATTTTCACTTGACTCCAGTCACAATTTTTGCTGATGTGTTAAATTGATGAAGGTGGATGGAGAAAATTATTCATAGGTTTGTGGGTTTCTCTGGAGGGGTGTGTGTGTGTGTGTGTGTGTAGTGCCTTTCCCAGTATGCGAACAAGTAAAAAAATTTTATTTGTTTTGCTTCTCAAAAATGCCAGGAGACATGCAAAAATAAAGGAAGAGAATAGGGACAGGAATGATTGAGAATATTTGGATTATCCAAAACCACAGTAAGAAGTGTTTACTGTTAAGATACTATGGATGCTGAAGTGATGTTGTCACCTTAGTGATTTTAGCCTCTTTGGAGTCTACAACAGGCTTAATGGAGAATCAGAGAAATAACTCAGCAGCTTTTGGAGAAAGTTGCTAAATAAAGCAGCCCTCCTTGCTCTGTTTCTGGCATTATACCTCTCAAGGAAGAAATCTATTCTTTCATTTGTCCAACTTTCCTGGTGCCTTCTAATAGAATAGTTTCTCAGAACTCCAAAGATAAGCTGAATTCATTGTATCCAGCCTTTGCCTTTAACTCCAGCACTAGTCATTGCTCCAGAATTTATGACCAAGATAGTTAAGTGGCTTTACTCAGAGTCGTAAACCAGCCACTGTAACTTTTGCATAGAAAACAAACAACAAAAAAACCGAGGTAAGCCTTTACTTGTTGATGATTGAGGCCTCCAAGAATTGCTTTGAAGGACATCAGAGCTGGAATCCAGAGACCCTGTACCACAATTTATTCAATCATATTTTTATTGGCCATTCCATTTTTCTTCTGTTTGCCTCTGAAAATGGTGCTCTAGCAGATAACATACATCCTTGTAAACCATTATTGTTTTCTATAGGATGGTCACAATTGGGGCCATTGGGTCAAAGAGCATTGACAAGGATGTAAATTTTGAATTGTCATAGGTGATATTACTTGACAGAAGAGTTTAGTGGTTTACTTTCTCACCATCCATACACGAATGCCAGCTTGCCTATAATTGTTCTTTTTAACTTCTGCCAACATGATGGGTAGGAAAAATGGCATGCTAATTTTTAACATTTAATGCATGTTATTATTTCACGTTTTTCAGTTAGTGAGGTTGAGCATCATGTTTACATATGTGAACTGTCTATCACAAATGTTGGCCAATTTTATTGGAATTACATATTTTTCCTACCAATTTCTGGGAGCAGGCTAAACAGAAGTATTAATATTTTGTTATCCATGCAGTAAATCAATTTCACTATATGTTTTTATTCTTTTTTATTCCAGGGGTTTCAAATCTTGCTTTGAAAAGTTGCTTTTATCTATACTGTATTCTCCTAAAGTGTATTTAATCCTCTCGGTTTTATTCTTTCATTGAGACGGTTTAGCTACTGGAATTTATCTTCACACACAGTATGAAGGAGTGTGTTAGTCGCTGAATCCTGTCCCACTCTTTGCGACCCCATGGACTGTAGCCCACCAGGCTCCTCTGTTCATAGAATTCTCCAGGCAAGAATACTGAAGTGGGTTGCCACTTCTCCAGGGGATCTTTCCCACCCAGGGATCGAACCTGCATCTCCCTCACTGGAAGCAGATTCTTTACCATCTGAGTCACCTGGGAAGTATGAGAGAGGGTCTTAATAATTCAGCAGTCTGACATACAAAAAGGTAGAACAAAAACAAATTGAAAAGAAGCAGTGAAAGTTCAGTTCCACTCTAGGCGTTTATACAAGCACGATAAAGGTCAGAATTTGGAAACATTCCTTGTACAAGTCAATGTATTGAAAGTTTGTTGCTGTACCACAAAAGACGCTGGAATTCTAGGACTCCAGGGGAAAAAAACTCAATTCAGGGCCAGTAATGAGGCTTGATTTCTCAGAGCATTTGTGTAATGAAGTTTTATTAAAGTATAAAAAAGATAGAGACAGCTTCTGATAGACATCAGAAGGGGGCAGAAAGAGTGCCCCCTGCTAGTCTTTAGTTGGATGTTATATAGCTACTAGCAGTCTGCTAATTAGAGAAACGAATTTGAAATGCATTACTTGGATGCAATCTCAAAAACTATTGAATGATATCTGCTCATTTCCAAGGCAAACCATTCAATATCACAGCAATCCATGTCTATGCTCCGACCACTAATGCTGAAGAAGCTGAAGTTGAACACTTCGATGAAGACCTACAAGACCTATAACTAACACCCAAAAAAGATGTCCTTTTCATTATAGGGGACTGGAATGCAAAAGTAGGAAGTCAAGAAACACCTGGATTAACAGGCAAATTTGACCTTGGAGTACAGAATGAAGCAGGGCAAAGGTTAAGAGAATCTCCCCAAGAGAATGCACTGGTCGTAGCAAACATCCTCTTCCAAGAACACAGGATAAGATTCTACACATGGACATCACCAGATGGTCAATACCAAAATCAGATTGATTATATCCTTTGCAGCCAAAGATGGAGAAGCTCTATACAGTCAGCAAAAACAAGACCAGGAGCTGACTGTGGCTCAGATCATGAACTCCTTATTGCCAAATTCAGACTTAAATTGAAGAAAGTAGGGAAAACCACTAGACCATTCAGGTATGACCTAAATCAAATCCCTTACAATTATTCAGTGGAAGTGAGAAATAGATTCAAGGGATTAGATCTGATAGAGTGCCTGATGAACTATGGACGAAGGTTCATGACATCATATAGGAGGCAGTGATCAAGACCATCCCCAAGAAAAAGAAATGCAAAAAGGTAAAATGGTTGTCTGAGGAGGCCTTACAAGTAGCTGAGAAAAGAAGAGAGGCGAAAGGCAAAGGAGAAAAGGAATGATATACCCATTTGAATGCAGAGTTCCAAAGAATAGCAAGGAGAGATAAGAAAGCCTTCCTCAGGGATCAATGAAAAGAAATAGAGGAAAACAATGGAATGGGAAAGACGGAGTCGGACACGACAGAAGTGACTTAGCAGCAGCAGCAGCAGCAGCGATCTCTTTAAGAAAATTTGAGATACCAAGGGAACATTTCATGCAAAGATGCGCATGATAGAGGACAGAAATGTTTGGGACCTAACAGAAACAGAATATATTAAGAGGTGGCAAGAACACACAGAATAAATATACAAAAAAGATCTTCATGATCTAGATAATCACAATGGTGTATCACTCAACTAGAGCCAGACTTCCTGGAATGTGAAGTCAAGTGGGCCTTAGGAAGTATCACTATGAACAAAGCTAGTGGAGGTGATGGAATTCCAGTTGAGCTATTACAAATCCTAAAAGGTGATGCTGTGAAAATGCTGCACTCAATACGCCAGCAGATTTGGAAAACTCAGCAGTGGCCACAGGGCTGAAAAAGGTCAGTTTTCATTCCAATCCCAAAGTAAGGCAATGCCAAAGAATATTCAAACTATTGCACAGTTGCACACATCTCACATGCTAGTAAAGTCATGCTCAAAATTCTCCAAGACAGCCTTCAACAGTACGTGAACCATGAACTTCCAGATGTGCAAACTGGATTTAGAAAAGGCAAGAGATCAAGCTGCCAACATTCGCTGGATCATCGAAAAAGCAAGAGTTCCAGAAAAGCATCTATTTCTGCTTTATTGAGTATGCGAAAGCCTTTGACTGTGTTGATCACAACAAACTGGAAAATTCTTTAAGAGTTGGGAATACCAGACCACCTGACCTGCCTCTTGAGAAATCTGTATGCAGGTCAGGAAGCAACAGTTAGAACTGGACATGAAATAACAGACTGGTTCCAAATCGGAAAAGGAGTACATCAAGGCTGTACATTGTCGCCCTGCTTATTTAACTTATATGCAGAGTACATCATGCAAAATGCCGGGCTGGATGAAGCACAGGCTGGAATCAAGATTGCCAGGAGAAATATCAATAACCTCAGATATGCAGATAACACCACCCTTATGGCAGAAAGTGAAGAAGAACTAAAGAGACTCTTGATGAAAGTGAAAGAGGAGAGTGAAAAAGTTGGCTTAAAGCTCAACATTCAGAAAACTAAGATCATGGCATCTGGTCTCATCACTTCATGACAAATAGATGGGGAAACAATGGAAACAGTGACAGACTTTTTTTTTTTTTTGGAGGGGGGAGCTCCAATATCACTGCAGATGGTGACTCAGCCATGAAATTAAAAGACACTTGCTCCTTGGAAGAAAAGCCATGACCAACCTAGACAGCAGAGACATTACTTTGCCAACAAAGGACCGTCTAGTCAAAGCTATGGTTTTTCCAGGAATCATGTATGAATATTAAAGTTGGACTATAAAGAAAGCTAAGCGCTGAAGAATTGATGCTTTTGAACTGTGATGTTGGAAAAGACTCTTGAAGAATCCCTTGGACTGCAAGGAGACCCAACCAGTCCATCCTAAAGGAAATCAGTCCTGAGTATTCACTGGAAGGACTGATGCTGAAGCTGAAACTCCAATAGTTTGGCCACCTGATGTGAAGAACTGACTCATTGGAAAAAACCCTGACGCTGGGAAAGATTGAAGGCGGGAGGAGAAGGGGATGACAGAGGATAAGATGGTTGGATGGCATCACTGACTCAATGGATATGAGTTTGAGTAAACTCTGGGAGTTTGTGATGGACAGGGAGGCCTGGCGTGCTGCAGTTCATGGGGTCTCAAAGAGTCGGACACAACTGAGCAACTGAACTGAACTGAATTAGAGAAAGGAACTTCTCAAAATTCTGAGGCTGGAACCAGGTCCCTCACTCACTACATGCATTTTGAGATAACATTGGTACAAGGAGAGTTGTCTCGGGTCATAAAATGATTGACATGAATCTTGCAGAAAGGCAGGTTTCCAAGTAAATTCACTCTCATTAACATAGCTTAAGAGAATATTCTCATGAGTAAAACATACTGATTTGTCAAGTGGGTTCCGAGTCTTAGGTGCAGTCGACTTGAAGACAGAGTCCAAATACATAGTTCATTAACATAGCTTAAGACAAACATTTCCATAAGAAAAACATATTGATCAGCTCAAGGTTTAAGCAATGTTAAGTTCAGGTGGAACCAGGTGTCATCACGGCAACACAGAATTTTACCTCTTTTTAAATTTGTATAGAGAAGGGGAAAAAATGTAACACTAGTGGTTTGTTTCTCCTACTGCTTAAGAGAGAGATATAAAATGTCTGACACTTGCAGCCTCTTTCCTCCGTTTGGCGACCCCTGGCCTTCGGGCCTGTTAACCTTCTCAGTATCAGGAATGAGAACGACTTGGAAGGCAGCAAGCTTAACACTTTTATGCTTCAGTTCCCTCGTGTCTCGGGATGACCAGATGTTTTCCTGTCTCGGCATGTGGCATGGGGTTCCTCTCCTTGCTTCCAGTCCTGGAGTATCCACTGATCTAGAAAGCAGGCTACCAAGTACGCGCAAAACATCCCAAACTGTCATAGGCCAAACCAGAACTCACTTCTTGGAAAAGACCCTGATGCTGGGAAATATTCACGGCACGAGGAAAAGGGGACAACAGAGGATGAGACGGTTGGACGGCATCATCAACTCGATGGACATGAATTTGAGCTAGCTCTGGGAGCTGGTGATGGTCAGGGGAGCCTGGCATGCTCCACGGGGTCGCAAAGAGTCGGAGACAACTGAGTGACTGAACTGAACTGAAACCTCCCCCACAGAATGCTGCTGCTAACTCACTTCAGTCGTGTCCGACTCTGCGACCACAGAATAGCCCAGCAGAAAAACGCTGCGAGAGTGACGACACTGCGCATGTGTGCTCTCTGCGGGGTGGAAACTCTGGCCAGGGCTGTTAATCAATTTGCCGCGTCCATCCAGCGGCGCATGCGCACCTTCGTTTCTGGGCGCAGTGCGCATCTCAGTAGGAGGGCGCAGGGCGCAGGGGTTGCTGGGAAGATGGCGGGGGTGGGCCTGGCGGCTGTGGCCGCTTGGGTACCTTGTTGCAGGTGGGGCTGGGCGGCAGTCACCTTCGGATTCCACCATGGTCTCAGCACGTTACTTGCACGGAAGACCAAGCGGGCGCCACAGTGGCTCCGAGGTCAGTGTCCGAAAGACTGAAGTAAGACGCGTTCTTTCGAACATACCGGATTTCGGCAGTTCCTGTCCCGTGCGTTTTTGGCGCTCCGTTCAGAAGTCCTTTCTAGGTTCTCAGTACCCCAGTTCTTTTAACAAATCTGATGACGATAGTGAGAGAGCTCTGCCAGGCCCCGGGGTATCCTGACAGCCCGGGCGGTGTTTGTCGTTATGCTTTGTAGTTCAAGGATTCTCTCTGCCCACCTCCCCTGTGTTAAGCGCCGAGACTAGGAAAAATTCAGATATGCATTTAATGTGTTTGATTATTAATTGCTTTATCTTTTCTATGCACGTTCTAAGGGGTTTACAGATCGTGACTGTTAGTTGCTTAGACCTGCTCTCGAGCGATTTTACAGAAAGGTTTTACCTGTTCTTTGCAAAAGTGTAAACTTATTGAGTTTTTTGGTTGTTTTGGGTCTTACCGCCCCAACCCTGCCACCAAGATTCCAGCCCAGTAAAAACCATAGCCGTTACTCTACAAAGGAAGTTAGAAGTTGGACAAAAATTAAAGCTCCTGAATATTTCTTTGTGCTTGATTCTTCTTCGGCTCGTCTCAACTCCACTCCCCCATGTATATAGCCTGTCTTTCTGAGTTATGTCTTTTTATTTTGGGGTTCATACCCTTGTCCCCCAGCTATCAGATGCATGATGCTTGGAATGGGGACTGTCTTTGTAAAAACCCTTTGTTTTGGGTTAAAATTTTTTTAAATATATAGTCAATTGTACACAGCCAAAAGGCTGTTACATATGTCCCTCTAGTATAGTATAGTATGTCATTTCATTAACTATGATTCTCTTTCACTGTTTAGTAGTTTCACTGAAGATATATGCCTCAGATTTTGAGCTAATTCTTACAGTACAAAGATTATTTATGGATATTATGTTAAGAAGATGACCATTTATAACTCATCAAGATTAAATAAATTGTGATGGTTTCATAGAAAATTTCCTGTTGGAAAGTAATATGGAAAAGAAGATAGGAAGGAGTTTTTGAGTGCTAAAGAAATGGGAAAAGAACATTTTTGCTGCTACAATCTGTCAGTCTACATAACTGGCTCCTACTTACCTTGTTTTTCACTAAAAGTTTTAAATTTGGCATATTTCACTATGCGTTGAAACTCTGAAGCAAGCCTACGTGTAAAAGGGATAGCTTTAAGGCCTTCAGTTCAGTGTTTAAAAAGTCAACTTCTCGAATCCAAAATGAGGAAAACTTTTATTAGCTCACATGGAAGAAACTGTGAAGTTTTAATTAGCCACAATAAAGACAGATTTCAAGGAATAAAAAAGAGATTTCATTAGTCCAGAAAAAGATTGTTAAGGAAATACACAAATCTGATTTCTCTGGAGGGAGAAAATGGAATTATAAATGACTTTTTGTTTTTAAACATCGTTCTACATTTTTTAAGAGCAAGTATTGACTTTATGGCTTCTCAGGTGGTGGTCACAGTGTAAAGAATATGCCTGCCGATGCAGGAGATGCAAGAGATGGGTTCAGTCCCTGGGTAAGGAAGATCCCCTGGAGGAGGACATGGCAACCCACTCCAGTATTTTTGCCTGGAAAATTCCATGGCCAGAGGAACCTGGTGGCCTACAATCCTTGGGGTCGCAGAGAGTTGGAGGTCACTGAGCACAAGCACCCATTGACCTTACTGTCGGGTGGGGAAGGAACTTTAAAGATAGTGGAGTGGAATAACATTATAAGGGTTGCCCATTGTGCCTTTTTACTTGCATTCAGATTTGTGTGTACCTTTCAAGAAAGCCAAACCAACAAATAAAACACAGTGATTGGGAGTCCTATGAAAAATCTTTTTCCAAAAATGGTATTATACATTTATTCAAGGTTACTTGTAAAGAAACTGTTCACAAACTCTCTTGAGCAGATAGAGAATCTTGATTGACTATTACCGTGGCCCAAGACTTTATGGGTGGAGAAAGAATAAGTAATAAAAGGGGCCAGCACCTCTATCTTTGATTCAGTTTCCCAACATCAGACCAAACTTGTTTCTCTCCTTCCCCACCAAAAAAGTAGAGGATGTGAAACCCCTCAGACAGTAAAAAAAAATTTCAAAGAAGACTGACATCTCCCAAGAAAAGACTGAAAACTAGTGTAGGTAAATGTGAATGTTGATTGATACTGTTTGGGACAGATGATATAACAGCAACAGGAAAACATTTTTGACAAGTCACTCTGTCTTTAGTGGCCTTGAAATTTCCTTGTTGTGTATTTTGGAAGAATCACGATTGAACCTTGCTCAGAGAAGATCAATTGTGGCATGATTTTTAAAGATAGGCACAGACTTGTGACTTTAATAATTCACGTCTATTTTTTTTTCTATAAAATGGAAATAGTATTGATATCAATTTGACGAGTTAAGAAAGTTAAGATTGAAAATATGTATGGTTTTTCATGCAAACTTTGTTTTGTGTGCTTTGTTTAGCTTGCAGACACAAGACATCAATCTCTTTCCTTAGTCGACCAGACCTCCCAAACCTGGCTTATAAAAGGCTAAAAGGCAAAAGTCCAGGAATTATCTTCATCCCTGGCTATATCTCTAATATGAATGGTACAAAAGCATTGGCGATTGAGGAGTTTTGCAAATCTCTAGGTCACGCCTATATAAGGTAGGACTAACACATTTCAAAGAAAATATTACTACCATTTACCTTGGCAGTCAAGAATTACTTCTGCTCTAACCAACTGAAATAAATGCCAGCATTTTTATAGATTAGTTAATTTTAATGGTCTGTAAACTTTCATCTTGTGATTTAGGATTCATGTAAAATGCAATCTTTAATAGTTTTTTTTTTTAATTTTTACCTGGAAGATAATTGCTTTACAATATTGTGTTGGTTTCTGCCATATATCAACATGAATCAACCATAGGTGTAACTATGTGCCCTCCCTTATGAACCTCCCTCCCATCTGGTCTTTGTGCCATGCTGATGATGCTGGCAGACAAGGATACTAGTGATAACTTAAGCTCTTTAGAAACTATTTTAACATGACAGCAAACCAGTATACTAGGTAGCTTTCTTGTAATCTTTTATAGTGTGTTTTTCCTTTGGGGACTTAAGAACTGCTGTTATTTAACCACTGTTTATTTCATTACTTTCAAAATATGTAGTTTAAAATAGCATCTGTGTTTAAAAGTACTGTAAAATTAATATTGTGTAATTCACATTTTCACTGAATTTCCTCTTTCCTCTCACTTTTGTAGTCTGAATATGTATATACAAGCATAAATAAGGATATGTGTTGTTTACTACTTGATTTTACAATTCTTAATATTTCATACTGATAATTATTTTACTAAAATAATGTTTCACTGTTATTAGGGTTGTTTACTTAGAACAGTCATTTATTTAGTGCCTCATTTGCCAGGAGAGATAGTATGGGTTAATAAAAAGAGTACTGGCCTGAAATTCAAGAAACACGGACTCTAGAATTAATGCTAACATTAGCTATGACAAGATGAGTTGGTTAATAAATGCTGGACCTGTTTTCTTCATCATAAAAAGGAGGAGACTGGATGAAAGATAATTTCTGAGTTCATTTCCAGCACTAGCAACCTAAAAATCTATTTGTGTAGTTTTTAGAAGAGTTTCACTATCATTCACTCAATAAGTCTAGAAAGTACAGCTTTCAGAAATAAGTAATTAGAAATATAGATAAAAAACTTTTAGACTTAAAAATAACTTTTATCTACTCAGTGTATTAGCAGAAATTATGTCAATTATATGAATTTAGTCTTACTCCTTTTATGAAATAAACTGAATTATTTCATTTTCATGCTCAGAACTCTTAAAAATGTTCCATATTAACTGTTATCCTTAAGACTGGAGTATTTTTTACAAGTAGACCTTCTAACCCTACAATGGTGCTGTAAAATATACAAAGAATTTTAAAACGTGGTCATTGCATGTAAGGATCTTTTAATCAGGGTGGAGGAATGCAAGATAAAATACATATGGGAAATTAGGCAGAAATATTCATCAAAATGTGATTATGCCAACGAGCATGATACTTATATATTGAGAGAAAATAGGGGTTGAAGTGGATAGAGAAAACTATACAGGAACACTGAAAAATAGTTAGGATTTAGGTAAGAAGGAAGAGAAATCCAAGAAGGAGGACTATCTTGAGCAAGACAGGATGATATCAGAAAAATTGCCATCATTCTCCTTTGTCCCCAAAAGAATTTAACTCAAGAAATCCTCATTTTATCATTTCTAAATTTAAATTGAGACTGTAAGAGCTATAGCCAGTTCCTGTCTGCCTATAAGATGTATGAGGGAGTTTTCTGCATTTTAGATGCATATGAAATAAATTTTCTTTTTAAAGATATATTTAGTAATCATGATGAAATTATAGTGTATACAGACAATAAGAGTGCACCTTGAGAAACGCTGGACTGGAAGAAATACAAGCTGGAATCAAGGTTGCTGGGAGAAATATCAATAACCTCAGATGTGCAGATGACACCACCCTTATGGCAGAAAGTGAAGAGGAACTAAAAAGCCTCTTGATGAAAGTGAAAGAGGAGAGTGAAAAAGTTGGCTTGAAGCTCAGCATTCAGAAAACTAAGATCATGGCATCTGGTCCCATCACTTCATAGCAAATAGATGGGGAAACAGTGGAAACACTGTCAGACTTTATTTTGGGGGGCCCCAAAAACACTGCAGATGCTGATTGCAGCCATGAAGTTAAAAGACGCTTACTCCTTGGAAGGAAAATTATGACCAACCTAGATAGCATATTAAAAAGCAAAGACATTACTTTGCCAACAAAGGTCCGTCTAGTCAAGGCTATGGTTTTTCCCGTGGTCATGTATGGATGTGAGAGTTGGACTGTGAAGAAAGCTGAGTGCTGCAGAATTGATGCTTTTGAACTGTGGTGTTGGAGAAGACTCTTGAGGGTCCCTTGGACTGCAAGGAGATCCAACCAGTCCATTCTAAAGGAGATCAGTCCTGGGTGTTCATTGGAAGCACTGATGCTGAAGCTGAAACTCCAATACTTTGGCCACCTTATGCAAAGAGTTGACTCATTGGAAAAGACTCTGATGCTGAGAGGGATTGGGGGCAGGAGGAGACGGGGACGACAGAGGATGAGATGGTTGGATGGCATCACCAACTCGATGGACATGAGTTTGAGTGAACTCCGGGAGTTGGTGATGGACAGGGAGGCCTGGCGTGCTGTGATTCATGGGGTCGCAAAGAGTAGGACACGACTGAGTGACTGAACTGAACTGAACTGAGTCTTATTCCTTTTATCCAAAGAAGTATATGGTACTATATTAAAATGTAACCTAAATGCATATTTATACACCTTTATACAGTATAGCCATTCATTACACTTTTTCATTTGATCAAGCTCCTTTTAATATGCTTTTATCAAACTTCATTGCAGTCTAATCACTATTAACAATTGATTGCACTTTAACTTGTTTTAAGGGATTCCCAGGTGGCGCTAGTGGTAAAGAACCCGCCTGCCAATGTAGGAGACATAAAGATTGGATAAGAGATTTTATCTTCTATTTATACTCCCAGTTTCCCAGTTTACTTTCTTTGTGATTTTGTCTGTAAAACTTAGATCTTGAATGAAGAAATGGTTAGTTTTATATATTATACAAGAACAGTACCTATGGTTCGGTGGAAATGGTTTCTTAATATCCTGCCAGCATCCAGGATGAGCTTCCCTGGTGGCTCAGAGGTTAAAGTGTCTGCCTGCAACGCGGGAGACCTGGGCTCAGTCCCTGGGTCGGGAAGATCCCCTGGAGAAGGAAATGGCAACCCACTCCAGTATTCTTGCCTGGAGAATCCCATGGACAGAGCCTGGTGGGCTACAGTCCACGGGGTCGCAAAGAGTCGGACACGACTGAGCGACTTCACTTTCACTTTCACCCTCCAGGATATTAAGATTGAGTCAGAGCTCAGGAATATGACACATGGCTTTAGGACTGGTCTTCTCTCATAATGATCTCTAATAAAATTTAAAATTTTAGATTTGGGAAATTTAAAATATATTTAGACTTGAGAATATTGAGGCTGCTAGGACAGAATATTTTGTGATCCAGTATTTTCCACAGTTTATTGTGATCCACACAGTCAGAGACTTTGGCATAGTCAATAAAGCTTAAATAGATGTTTTTCTGGAACTCTCTTGCTTTCTCCATCATCCAGCGGATGTTGGCAATTTGATCTCTGGTGCCTCTGCCTTTTCTAAAACCTGCTTGAACATCTGGGAGTTCTCGGTTCACATATTGCTGAAGCCTGGCTTGGAGAATTTTGAGCATGCCTTTACTAGCATGTGAGATTAGTGCAATTGTGCAGTAGTTTGAGCATTCTTTGACATTGCCTTTCTTTGGGATTGGAATGAAGACTGACCTTTTCCAGTCCTGTGGCCACTGCTGAGTTTTCCAGATTTGCTGGCGTATTGAGTGCAGCACTTTCACAGCATCATCTTTCAAGATTTGAAGTAGCTCAACTGGAGTTCCGTCACCTCCACTCGCTTTGTTCGTAGTGATGCTCTCTAAGGCCCACTTGACTTCACATTCCAAGATGTCTGGCTCTAGGTCAGTGATCATGTTATCATGACTATCTTGGTCGTGAAGATCTTTTTTGTACAGTTCTTCTGTGTATTCTTGCCACCTCTTCTTAATATCTTCTGCTTCTGTTAGGTCCATACCATTTCTTTCCTTTATCGAGCCCATCTTTGCATGAAATGTTCCCTTGGAATCTCTAATTTTCTTGAAAAGATCTCTTGTTTTTCCTATTCTGTTGTTTTCCTCTATTTCTTTGCATTGATCACTGAGGAAGGCTTTCTTATCTCTCCTTGCTATTCTTTGGAACTCTGCTTTCAGATGCTTATATCTTTCCTTTTATCCTTTGCTTTTTGCTTCTCTTCTTTTCACAGTTATTTGTAAGGCCTCCTCAGACAGCCATTTTGCTTTTTTGCATTTCTTTTCCATGGAGATGATCTTGGTCCCTGTCTCCTGTACAGTGTTATGAGCCTCCTTCCAGAGTTCATCAGGCACTCTATCTATCAGATCTAGTCCCTTAAATCTATTCTCACTTCCACTGTATAATCATAAGGGATTTGATTTAGATCATATCTGAATGGTCTAGTGGTTTTCCCTACTTTCTTCAGTTTAAGTCTGAATTTGGCAATAAGGAGTTCATGATCTGAGCCACAGTCAGCTCCTGGTCTTATTTTTGCTAACTGTATACAGCTTCTCCATCTTTGGCTGCAAAGAATATAATCAATCTGATTTCGGTGTTGACCATCTGGTGATGTCCATGTGTAGAGTCTTCTCTTGTGTTGTTGGAAGAGGGTGTTTGCTATGACCAGTGCATTCTCTTGACAACTCTATTAGCCTTTGCCCTGCTTCATTCTGTGCTCCAAGGCCAAATTTGCCTGTTTCTCCAGGTGTTTCTTGACTTCCTACTTTTGCATTCCAGTCCCCTATGATGAAAAGGACATCTTTTTTGGGTGTTAGTTCTAAAATATCTTGTAGGTCTTCATAGAACCATTCAACTTCGGCTTCTTCAGCATTACTGGTTGGGGCATAGACTTGGATTACTGTAATATTGAATGGTTTGCCTTGGAAATGAACAGAAATCATTCTGTCGTTTTTAAGATTGCATCCAAGAACTGCATTTCGGACTCTTTTGTTGACCATGATGGCTACTCCATTTCTTCTAAGGGATTCCTGCCTACAGTAGTAAATATAATGGTCATCTGAGTTAAATTCACCCATTCCAGTCCATTTTAGTTCACTGATTCCTAGAATGTCTATGTTCACTCTTGCCATCTCCTGTTTGACCACTTCCAATTTGCCCTGATTCATGGACCTAACATTCCAGGTTTCTATGCAATATTGCTCTTTACAGCACCGGACCTTGCTTCTATCACCAGTCGCATCCACAACTGGGTATTGGTTTTGCTTTTGCTCCACCCCTTCCTTCCTTCTAGAGTTATTTCTCCACTGATCTCCAGTAGCATACTGGGCCCCTACTGACCTGGGGAATTCCTCATTCACTATCCTATCATTTTGCCGTTTGATACTGTTCATGGGGTTCTCTGAAGTGGTTTGCCATTCCCTTCTCCAGTGGACTACATTCGGCTGTGGTCCATGTGATCAGATCGACTAGTTTCCCGTGATTATGATTTCAGTGTGTCTGTCCTCTGATGCCCCCTCCCAATACCTACCGTCTTATTTGGGTTTCTCTTACCTTGGTCGTGGGATATCTCTTCACAGCTGCTCCAGCAAAGCGCAGCCGCTGCACCTTACCTTGGACCAGGGGTATCTCCTCAAGGCCGCCCCTCCTGACCTTGAAAGTGGAGTAGCTCCTCTCGGCCCTCCTGTGAAAAATACTGAAAGAGATGGGAATCCCAGACCACCTGACCTGCCTCTTGAGAAACCTGGAAGCAACAGTCAGAACTGGACATGGAACAACAGACTGGTTCCAAATAGGAAAAGGAGTACGTCAAGGCTGTATATTGTCACCCTGCTTATTTAACTTATATGCAGAGTACATCATGAGGAACGCTGGGCTGGAAGAAGCACAAGCTGGAATCAAGATTGCTGGGAGAAATATCAATAACCTCAGATATGCAGATGACACCACCCTTATGGCAGAAAGTGAAGAGGAACTCAATAGGCTCTTGATGAAAGTGAAAGAGGAGAGTGAAAAGGTTGGCTTGAAGCTCAACATTCAGAAAACAAAGATCATGGCATCTCGTCCCATCACTTCATGGGAAATAGATGGAAAAACAGTGGAAACAGTGTCAGACTTTATTTTTTTGGGCTCCAAAATCACTGCGGATGCTGATTGCAGCCAGGAAATTAAAAGACGCTTACTTCTTGGAAGGAAAGTGATGACCAACCTAGATAGTATATTAAAAAGCAGAGACATTACTTTGCCAACAAAGGTCCGTCTAGTCAAGGCTATGGTTTTTCCCATGGTCATGTATGGATGTGAGAGCTGGACTGTGAAGAAAGCTGATCACCGAAGAATTGATGCTTTTGAACTGTGGTGTTGGAGAAGACTCTTGAGAGTCCCTTGGACTGCAAGGAGATCCACCCAGTCCATTTTAAAGGAGATCAGTCCTGGGTGTTTATTGGAAGAACTGATGCTAAAGCTGAAACTCCAATACTTTGGCCACCTCATGCTATGAGTTGACTCACTGGAAAAGACTCTGATGCTGGGAAAGGTTGGGGGCGGGAGGAGAAGGGGACGACAGAGAATGAGATGGCTGGATGGCATCACCAACTCGATGGACATGAGTTTGAGTGAACTCCGGGAGTTGGTGATGGACAGGGAGGCCTGGCATGCTGTGATTCATGGGGTCGCGGAGAGTCGAACACGACTGAGCGACTGAACTGAACTGAGGACAGAATTGCCTTACTGTGATTAAAAGTTTTAAAATTGCCAAATCTTTGTCACTTGGTTATGGTTCAGCAAGAATGAACTGGATTTTTTACTTGTTACCCATTAGTATTACTGAACGCTTGTATTTACCTTTTTGAAGGCCCTATACATGTCTTTGGAGAAGGGCATGGCAACCCACTCCAATATTCTTGCCTGGAGAATCCCCATGGACAGAGAAGCCTGGAGGGCTACAGTCCACAGGGTCACAAAGAGTCGGACACAACTGAGTGACTAAGCATAAACATGTGTTTTTCATCTTCACCTTATACTTGGAAGGTACCTGTAAACAATAGAGCACGTAGAGACGTCTTTACCCACGGAGGAAGGTAAAGGAGAATTGGGTTTTTCTCCCCCGTTCTCCCTGGTCTTCTTCTACATCCCTTGGATTGAGGAGAAATAATTAGTGTGACTTAGACTTCAGCTTCTGCCTTGTTCCTGTTTCCCAAGAATCCAAAACCACGTTAAAATTTTAATTTCTTTCTCCACTTTTAAATCCCTTATCTCTAAAAATATATGTTCTATCATTCTACTGTTCCTACATACCATTCTAGTGTGGGAGACAGGCCACAAACCAGTAACCCAATCGACACATATATCAGGTAGCAGTGTTTGCTGTAAAGAGAATAAAACAGAGTAAGGAACTGGAGAATGATGAAAGAGGCACAGCTTTAGGTTGAATGGTCAGAGAAAGCTTCTGGAGATGTGACACTGGAGCCCGACTGAAGTGAGGGAGCAGTCTGAGTGAATGTCTCAGGTAGAGTCGTCCACAGGGAAGGAGAAGCTGATGTAAAACCCCTGAGTCAGGAATGTGGATGGTGTATTCCATTAACTTGAAGAAAAAAAAAAAATGAGGATACAGTTGGGAGGGAGAGAGAAATGGAAGAAATGAGATCAGAGAGGTAGTTAGGGGCTCGAAGGTGGTAAGAACTTTGGATTTTACTTAAAGATTATACAAAACCTTTGAAGGGTATATGCAGGACATGATCTTTTTTTGTTTTTTGTTTTTTTAAAGGATCACTGACTACTGTGTGGGGAATAGACTGTGAGGGTGAAAAATGAAAATGGAGATTTACTAGGAGACTCTTGCATTAGTTCAGTCAAGAGAGAATAGTGACTTGGACCAGGCTGGCACAGTGGAGGAGGTGAGAAAGCAAGTGACTGTGGGAGGTATATGAAGGTCAAGCCAATAAGATTTGCTGAAATGCATACTGACTTCACTTTTATTTTAGTAGAGTTGAGGCATTGTAATTAATGTGCTATCTTCCTTAGAAATTAGGGAAGCAAGTACTAGATATCTGGATACCAATATGTTTTCTCTTTCTCCAGGTTTGATTACTCAGGAGTTGGAAATTCAGATGGTAACTTAGAAGAATGCTCAGTGGGGAAGTGGAGAAAAGATGTTCTTTCTATAATTGATGAATTGGCTGAAGGACCACAGGTGACTGTTTTTCTTAAATATGATGATAATTGTTGTGGACTATAACCTCATGATATTGGAGCTGTTTCATTAGATGCAAATATTTAATATTTTAAATGTCTAACAATCAATTTTTATATTTCAATGTCAAATCAATCAGTTCTATCATTTTCACTTTCTCCTAAAATGTAAGTAGTATTTTACTTTTCATTTTACAAATTTTATTTGTCTAATTTACTCTCTATTATAGACCTGATACTTTAACAAAAAGTAATCATAATCTTAATTTTACTTTGTGCCAAATATTAAAAGTCTGGGAGCCAGTGGATATAAAGGCAGAATATAGTCCCTCCCTTACCAAAAAGAAAAAGAAATTCCTCTTCAAAACAATGTGCTTTTGTTTTTAGATACTGGTTGGATCTAGCCTTGGTGGGTGGCTTATGTTTCATGCTGCAATCGCACGGCCACAAAAAGTTGTTGCTCTCGTTGGCGTAGCGACAGCTGTAGATGGCCTGGTGACACAATTCAATCAGCTTCCTACTGAGGTAAGTCCCGGGCAGCCTCAGTGTGTCCCTTCTGCTGTTCTTCTGCCCCCTCTTTCTCTGAGTTTTGTGCATGTGTCATCTGTCCTTTGACTTGTTACAGTGGCTCCATCTTTTGTCTTAGCTGACTTTTTGTACACCATTTCTTTGCTTTTTTTAAACTATTTGAGTGAGTGAGAGTAACTCAGTTGTGTCCAACTCTTTGCGACCCCATGGACTATACAGTCCATGGAATTCTCCGGGCCAAAATACTGGAGTGGGTATGTAGTCCCTTCTCCAGGAGATCTTCCTAACCCAGGGATCGAACCCAGGTCTCCCACATTGCAGGCATATTCTTTACCAATTGAGCCACCAGGGAAGCCCCTTTCAACTATTTGGTCTCCTGTTTAAGATTTTCTGTTTTTTCACAGTCCCTTCAAATTGTTGTGTCACATGAATGAAATGAAATCACTTTAAACTTTTGTTTTATCAACATGTTATTAACTACGTTTATTTATTTGGATCATACATTGTGATCTCTTTGTGTATCTCTTAGTCTTATTTTGTGGCCTATGGATAATATTATTAATACCTATTCTACAACCATGTTAAACCAGCTAATCAGTTATGAAAGTTTTTTTTTAAGCCTTAAAGCCTCAGATTCTCTCTTAGCAGAGCTCTCCGAGCACACCCTATCAGTCACACACAGGAGATAAGATTTGCCATTCCTGGCCTAGACACTAATTGGCATTCTTTTTCTGCTAATTTTCACCTTTTTAAAAAAAAAGGTGCTTTTCATCCGTAGCATGTTCTTCCGCAAATCATGATAGAAATAAGGTTTCTGAAATAATTGGAAAGGTAATTGGTTTATTATACTTTGCTCTTGAATGTATATTTAAGCACTTCAGTTGTCTGTGACCATAAAAAAGGAGGTGGGGAATAGCTGTTGACTTTTGTGTGTGTTATTTTTTCGTTTGGAAATCAGTTGAATTCTCCTTGGGCATATTTTTCCTTGGGATCTAAATTTCACCTATAGGACTAATCCTAGCAGAAAGAAACAGTCTGGAGCCATGGTTCAAACCATGTAGTCCCTAGGCCAGCAGCAACAGCATCACCTGAGAACTTGTATTAATAGAAATGTGTATTCTTGAGCTTCACCAGACCCACTGAACCAGAAACTGGGAGCATGGCCCAGTCGTCTGTTTTAACAAGGCCCCAGGTGAAGTTTGAGAACCACTGCTGTAGAGAGGGAATAGGGAGGAGGAAGAAAAGAAAAAGAAGGAAAAAGCACATGGAGTGTTGAAGAGTGGAATATCATTGACTTTGCCTCAAGTTCTGCATTGAATTCAGTGCCATATACTATCTGTTCTAAGTTTATTCTTAGTTCACATTGTTCTTCCCAGCTCCGTAAGAAATGACATTGTCTGTGAAGTCAGGTTCTTCATATGATTTCCAGTCAGGGCTAAAATTACGAAGCTGATCATCTTTTCTCTTACCTATTTCTGAGATTTTTTTTTTTTTAACTTTCTTGTTTCTCATACATAGATGCTTAATGTCCTCATGCTGCTAAATTTTCCAAGCATTGTATCCTCTGCATCTAAACCTTGAACCCCTTACTCTGCTTCTCATGGTGGGAAATTATTTCAAGAAGATGGCCTGTTGGAAAGGTGTTGATTACACAGTTTTGGGGGATTATTGGGAAATGACCAGATCTGTGTACATTTCTGTTTATGTGTGTTCATCCATCACTCAGAGGGAAGATATGGTAGATAGCCCGTAATTGACTGAGAAGATCTATGTCCTGCAAATCAGGGTATTTATTTGCTAATCCTAAATCATACCAGCGAAGAATTCTTAAACATGTTGAGCCCTTTAAACTTAAAAACATGTGTAAAGAAAGGACCCAGACACTAGGATCTTTATCGCTTCTCCACAGAAACAGCTAGTGCTCACAGAGTCAAGGGAATAGACCTAAAGGTTTTTACTGTCTTCTTTAGTCCTGAAAATGTTAAGACCCAGCATTTCATTCATTGTTTGTGTGGGAATTTGATTTACCTCTAACTCTAATCATTGTCTCCTTCTGTGGACACTTCAGTTCAGTCACTCAGTCACATCCTACTCTTTGCGACCCCATGGACTGCAACACGCCAGGCTTCCTTGTCCATCACAAACTCCCGGAGTCTACTCAAACTCAATGTCCATCGCGTCAGTGATGCTGTCCAACCATCTCATCCTCTGTCCTCTTCTCTTCCCACCTTCAATCTTCAAATCATCAGGGTCTTTTCCAATGAGTCAGTTCTTTGCATCAGGTGGCCAAACTGTTGGAGTTTCAGCTTCAGCATCAGTCCTTCCAATGAATATTCAGGACTGATTTCCTTTAGGATGGACTGGTTGGAGCTCCTTGCAGTCCAAGGGACTCAAGAGTCTTCTCCAACACCACAATTCAAAAACATCAATTCTTCGGTGCTCAGCTTTCATTATAGTCCAACTCTCACATCCATACATGACTACTGGAAAAACCATAGCTTTGACTAGACGAATCTTTGTTGGTAAAGTAATGTCTCTGCTTTTTAATATGCTGTCTAGGTTGGTCATAGCTTTTCTTTCAAGGAGCAAGTATCTTAATTTCATGGCTGCAGTCACCGTGTGCAGTGATTTTGGAGCCCAAAAAAATAGTCTCTCACTGTTTTCATTGTTTCCCATCTATTTGCCATGAAGTGATGGGACCAGATGCCATGATCTTAGTTGTCTGAATGTTGAGTTTGAAGCCAACTTTTTCACTCTCCTTTTTCGCTTTCAGCAAGAGGCTCTTTAGTTCTTTTTCACTTTCTGCCATAAAGTTGGTGTCATCTGCATATCTGAGGTTATTGCTGTTTTTCCTGGCAATCTTGATTCCAACTTGTGCTTCCTCCAGCCCAGTGTTTCTCATGGTGTACTCTGCATATAAGTTACATAAGAGGGTGACAGTATACAGCCTTTACGTACTTCTTTCCTGATTTGGAACCAGTCTATTGTTCCATGTCCAGTTTAACTGTTTCTTCACCTGCCTACAGATTTCTCTGTGGACACTAGAGGGCATCAGGCAGGATGCACAACTGTTGGAATCCTAGCTTCACAGACACATTGCCTTGCTAGTTTCTTTTGGTGTAAGAATTACGAATATTGTACATTTTCTGTGATTAAAACTGTTTTTACTATTCCTGTAGTTTTTGTTTTTGAGGCTTTGGGACATACAAGATTTTGTAAAGTTAAGTCTGTTCTTCAAATGAACAATATTCATTCACCTCAATAGCAGATAACAGAGCTAGTTGGGAAGCAGCAGTGCTTAAAATGCAACTATTATTATGTATTGGTAATTAGCATAGTTGCCCCTTCATCTAATAATCAATGGAACTTAGTTCTAACTACTGAAACTACAAATTCAAAAACAGTCATTATATTGAGGATAACTGAATAATATTTGGTTCACATGTTGCTTTAATGCGGAGCACCCCATGATATTAATATATGTTATAATATAGTTTTTTACTCTGTTTTAAATCATTTGGCTGTAGATATTTAGAAGTCTAGCTTTCAGATATACAGCTTTTTCACTGAAATATTTTTGGAATTTTATAAAATACCTAAATACATATAGATAACATCATATATATTTTACTGTTTAAATTCTTTTTTGCCTCTGAATTTGTAATAAGTGAATAGTTTTAAATGTGGAAATACAGTATTTTTATTGAAAATTTAAATACAAATTTTTTTAAAATACATTGTATGTAGCTTTTCTTTCCTTGTATTTTTTTTTATTTTTGATATGCCATCCACCTGTTTTTTTCTAGACAAAAATTCCCTTCATACTATGTGGTTGCAAGAGGCTTAAAGCTATTTACATCTTGATTTACTAATTCAAACTGTGATAATCTTTCCAAAGAATTTATTATATTACATATAACCCTTTATGTTCAAAGATGTTCCTAGAAGTACTCAGCAATATGGAAATGGTTGAGTTAATTATCTTGTATGCATTGTGGTAGACAGTTATTCAGTCTTTAAAACTTTTAATCTTTCAAAACCCAGAAATATATATATATTAAATAAGCACTGAAAACTATATATGAATTGTAATAGCTAAGTGTTTTACATACTGTATATCTAAAACAAGCACATATAGAAATACTAGAAGGAAATAAGCCAGAATATTAATGGTTGGTTGTTATATCCATGAGATTGGGTTATTGGTAATTTATTTCTTCTTATGCTTTTTATATTTTCCATGTCTTCAATAATGAGTATATGTTACTTTTAAGTAGAAAAAATGTTTAAGACAAATTATGATCTCAAAAATAGAGATTCTTCAAGAATCAAAGAATACCCAGCATTTTATTTTAAAGGTAGAAATGATGCCATTGCTCAGTTTTCAGGAGATATTTGGAAGAATTCTTTGTCATCCAGAACAACAGAGAATTTTCTTCTCATTCCCTAGAATTCTGAAAGGCAAAAACTACTTTTTTTTTTTATATTCAGCCTAAAATCAGGCGTGTATTGTTGCTTCAGAATAACCACTGTCTTATTTTTCATTTTTAGCAGTATACTCCATTCTTCTCCCTTTCTCCCTATCTCACCCCCATTTTAGTAACTTCCACTAATCACACTTTTAGTTTCATGATTTTTACATCTAAACAGTTTTTATTCCTGAGATTTGATTTGATGTAATATGAATGCTACTTGTACCGATTCCAATAAATTATTTTATTTTTCTCCTCATTTTCCCTTTGAACTGGGATGAAACAACGCCTGATTTAAGATGTTATACAATAAAGTTAGTTAAATCTAAGTTTGAATCCTAGCCACAGCAGTTACTGCCTTTCAACTTTAAAGCTGTATACTCTAATATCCTCTTTTGTAAAATTGAAATAATAACAAAATTATTATCAGGATCCTGCGAGATACTGTGTGGAAAATAACCTGTTATAGTTCCTTGCACATGGTATTCAATTGTTGATAATTATCATTGTTATGTTTTTGTTATCTCTTTTCCTCTTCTTCAAAGACCACTTTCCTTAGATTGTTTAAGATTATTGCATGTATTAATGTTGCATAAATACTTTTATTTTCATTTGTTCCAACAGACAAAAAAGGAAATAGAGATGAAAGGTGTGTGGCCCATGCCATCAAAATACAGTGAAGAAGGAGTTTATCGCATTCAGTACAGTGTCATTAAAGAAGCTGAGCACCACTGCTTGTTACATAGTCCCATTCCCGTGAAGTGTCCCATAAGATTGCTCCATGGCATGAAGGATGATATTGTACCGTGGCATACATCCGTGCAGGTTGCTGACCGAGTAGTTAGCACAGACGTAGATGTCATCCTCCGAAAGAATAGTGATCACCGAATGAAGGAAAAAGCAGACATTCAACTTCTGGTTTACACTATTGATGACTTAATTGATAAGCTTTCAACCATAGTTCACTAGAATCAATACTTTAGTTGGTATGCAAAGTAATGGATCCAGAAGATGGAAGAGAGTAACAGATGAAAGACCTTGATACTTAGAAGGTTTTTCCTCTTCTCTCTACTTTGTAAATATCATGTGAGTATTTATCTAATGATGTATTTTCACAAGTGACACAAATTGTGAAGAAAGTGCCAGCTGCTGTTTGAAAAATGTTCTCCCTCCTCAATCCCTGATTTTTTTTTTCATTAAAATATTTCCTATTTTTTTATTCAAGAAATGTTTACCTTCTGAATGCTTATGTTAACTATGCCAGCTCTTACTTGGATTTGCTAATAAAGCTTAACTTGTTTTTTATTTGGTATCATTGTATATGAAGATTTGTAACATTATCTCTGATTTTAAAATGCAGTTCACAAAATATAGGAACACATTTATTGAAACCTGAAATGACTAGAGAAATGTATGAAGCATAATAAAGTTCATAAAAGGCTATTACTTTTTGTCTTCTGCATGTTATATTTGAACTTAAAATCAAGGTTATTCTTTTTTAAGGGCTCAAAACTTTATAGATACTTAAAGGATATATATCATTTTAAACTTTTGGCTAATATGTCATATAATTAAGTGGGGGGATTTCATCTTTAAGCAGTGATGTTGTACAGTTGCTAAGTTGTGTCCAACTCTTTGCAACCCCACTGACTGTAGCATACCAGGCTTCCGTTTCCTTCACTATTTCCCAGAGTTTGCTCAAATTCATGTCCATTGAGTTGGTGATGCCATCCAACCATATCGTCTTCTGTCTCCCCCTTCTCCTCCTGCCCTCAATCTTTCCCAGCTTCAGGGTCTTTTCGAGTGAGTCGGTTCTTCGCATCAGGTGGCCAGTATTGGAGCTTCAGCTTCAACATCAGTCCATCCAATGAATATTCAGGGTTGATTTTCTTTAGAATTGACTGGTTTGATTTCCTTGCTATCAAGGGACTCTAAAGAGTCTTCTCTGGTACCAGTTCAAAAGCATCAATTCTTTGGCCCTTAGCTTTTTTTATGATAGTATTTTCATATTCTGATTTCTTATTCCAAAGAAGAAATGAATCTTTATATATTATCACCTACCTAAAGAAACATTTCTTTTTTGTTATTAATAATATGTGCCTAAAGTACAAATAACCAAGTGATTGCCGTCTATATCAGGGCTTCCCTGGTGGCTCAGACAGTAAAGAGTCTGCCTGCAGTGTGGGAGACCCAGGTTTGATCCCTGGGTCAAGAGGATCTCCTGGAGAAGGAAATGACAACTCACTCCAGTATCCTTGCCCAGAAAATTCCATGGATGGAGGAGCCTGACAGGCTACAGCTCATGCGGTCTCAAAGAGTTGGACACAACTGAGCGACTTCCCTTTCTTTCTTTGCCATCTATATCGGAGGGCTTTCTAAAATGTAGAGATAGTAAGAAAATATGAAATGGAAATACAGTTTGTTATTTTTAATAATTAAGCTTGTGCAGTAATCAGCCTTGATACAAATTGATGTCTTTTAGCTTTTAAGTTTGGACTCCATTTAGCCTGTTTAGGTTACATCTGTCAAAGTAAAACTTTAAGTTGACAGCATAAACATATATATATATACTGAACATGTGTCAAAGATTTCTTTAACCCATTGATAAAGGAATAGGATGGTTCAAAGGACAATTCAAGAGGCATTTATAGATACTGAAGAATGTTGGGATAAAAGTCCTCTGCTGAAAAGTGTTAACGTAGCCAATGACTGCTTATCCTCAGAGAGACCTGCCTACAAGAGTCACCCTTGGCTGGCATCTCAGGAACTTGGATTTTAGGAACATCCCCCCATTTTGTTAGGGAACTGTTGACCGAAACAGTCCACCTTGGCAAGACACAATGATAACCGCTTGTCTGAGTTGTCTCACAAAAGGAGGTCCCAATGAAGAATGCAGTGCTGCCACTGAAAACTAACCAGGAAAATTTGGGAGGGGCCACAAGGAAGGAGGACACACCATAGTATGTCTTATAAAACTAACCTGAAGTTAGTGAGGGAAAAAGGGAACTCCCTTGCACTGTTGGTGGGAATATAAATTGATAACAGCCACTATGGAAGACAGTATGGAGATTCCTTAAAAAGCTAGGAATAAAGTACCCTAGAAATAATACAATACTAGGAATAAAATGACCCAACAAATCCCACTATTGGGCATATACTCTGAGAAAACCATAACTGAAAACAGCATGTACACTAATGTTCATTGCAGCACTATTTACAGACATAGAAGCAACCTAGATATCTATCAACAGATGAATGTATAAAGAAGTTGTACATATATAGTGGAATAGTACTCAACCATAAAAAGGAGTACATTTGAGCCAGTGCTAATGAGGTGGATGAACCTAGAGCCTATTACACAGTGAGGTAAGTCAGAAAAATAGCATATATTAATGAATAAATATGGAATCTAGAAAGATGGTACTGATGAACCTATTTGCAGGTCAGCAATGGAGATGCAGACATAGAGAACAGATTTACAGACGCAGAGTTGGAAGGAGAGGGTGGGGTGAATGGAGAGAGTAGTATGGAATTGTGTGTGTTAAGTTGCTTGAGTTGTGTGTGACTTTGTGACCCTATGGACTAGCCCACCAGGTTCCTCTGTCTATGGAGATCTTCCAGGCGAGAATACAGCAGTGGGTTGCCATGCCCTCCTCCAGGAGATCTTCCCAACGTAGGGATCAAACCCATGTCTCCTGCGGCTCCTGCTTTGCAGGCATTCTTTACGCTAAGCTACCAGGGAAGCTGTGGAAATATACACTACCACATGTAAAACAGATAGTTAGTGGGAATTTGTTGTAGGACTCCGGGATCTCAAACTGGGACTCTGTAACAACCTAGAAGAGTGGGATGGGGTAGGAAGTGGGAGGGAGGTTCAAGAGGGAGGGGCATATGCTTACCTATGGCTGATTCATCTTGATGTATGGCAGAAACCAACACAATATTGTAAAGCAGTTATCCTTCAATTAAAAAGAAAAACTAACCTGAAAGAATATGAGAGGGGCCAAAAAGAAGAAGGAGGAGACTGTATCCTGCCTACCTCCAGAAGCCCTCACACTGGGATTCATCTTGGCTGAGACGTGCACGTGCCATCAGAAGGGACCATGAGTCAGAATGGCCAGAGATAACCCAGAAACTAACCTCCTCACTATATAACCTGAGACTGTGAGTCACATGGCAGAACAATTCTGGGTTTCCTTCTCTGCTGCTCCCTACCTGGGCACCCTTTCCCAACAGAGTCTCTTAGTCAGTAAAGTCTTTTGCTGTGTATCTCCTTGGACAGTTCATTTCTGAGCATTAGACGAGAGCCCTCTCTCAGACCTTGGAAGGGATTCCCTTTTCCCAACAATTCCATAACTGATCAAAATGGCTCACTGTGCCTAAACTGTCCATACAAGCAATGAGGTTTGTGCTGGACAAATGCTTTCCTTCTATGAGTTGCATTTTGGTAGGTACCAGGCAGAAACTGCCCAAGTGGCCAGCTCCCAATAAAACACTCATCATAGTCTCTGACAAGCTTCTCTGGTGAACATTTCACATGTGGTATCACAATGCACCTCTGGGAGAAGTAAGCTCAACTTGTGTGAACACTCGGAGAGTGTCCCTGGACTTCACTTTGGTGCCTTTTTGATTTCCTGATTTTGCTTTGTATCCTTCACTGTAATAAATCATAGCTGTGAGGCAACAATATGCTGAGTCTTGTGAGTCCCCCTAGCGAAATGTCAAACCTGGGGGTGGTCTTGGGGACCCCTGAACAGATCCAAAACATTAATATCCTACAGGGCCATAAAATATAATCTAGGATTTATATTTTATACTAAACAAAAATCACTGGCAAACCAAAATTACATGAGCCATCCGTGTGCCACAGTGCCTGGTGTTCGAGCAGGTTGTTACAGGATGGCAGGGCCTCTCTTCAGAGGCCTGTGTTGCCCAGACACTGTTGGGCATGATTACTAGAAAGATGAGGAAAGGGCTCCTGCCCATGAGAGCTTTTCAGGGTTAAACATAATTATGATAAAATGCAATAAATATGATTAAAGATTCGTAGTACTTCTGTGGAGGCAATACCTATAGTGCTTAAAGACAGAGTCTCTATAGCTTTAGGTTTAGGTCCTGGTTTACCATTTACTAGCCCTGTGATTCGTGGGGTCACTAAGGGTCGGACACGACTGAGCGACTTCACTTTCACTTTTCACTTTCACACATTGGAGAAGGAAATGGCAACCCACTCCAGTGTTCTTGCCTGGAGAATCCCAGGGACGGGGGAGCCTGGTGGGCTTCTGTCTATGGGGTCACACAGAGTCGGACATGACTGAAGAGACTTAGCAGCAGCAGCAGCAGCCCTGTGACTGAGCCATTTACTTAACCTCCCTGAGGTTTCCTCATCTGTAAACCGTCATAATATAAACCTACTTAATAAAGTGTAAGGACTAGGCACAATGCATTTAGAACAATGACAAATTGGAGTCACTACCATTTCCCTTGTAGTTTTTAAAAGGTTTATTTATTTAGAATTCAGGGTCTCAGCCACTGGATCAACAAGAAAGTCCCTCTCTTGTGTTTTTATATGCACCAAACACAGTCTAGTGAGAAACTGGAGGGCACAATTCATGGAGTTTAGGGAGGAAAGTGAAGGCAAGGATATGAGTAGGACTTCTCAAACTGAACTGGTTTGGAATTTCCAGTTCCCAAGATCCAAAGTGGAATGTTAGCTGTATGGTATCCTTTCAAATATTCAATGGCTAGGAAAAGGGAGGGGCAGGAACCTTCATTATTTAAGATGGGAAAAGCTGTCTTAAAATTTAACCTAGCTTTGCAGAGGTTGGCATCATAAATTCCAAATGAGTTTGATGTAGGACACTGTTAATTCCTTTAGTGTTCATTTTCTTCCTTTTCCCCCACCAAAGCTCCTCTTTTTCTAAAACCACCCCATGCCATGTATTCAGTGATACGGAAAATACTTGAACAGCCAGCAGGCTCTGAATACCTATCTTCTGGAATTCCTGCATTGATTTAAAAGCAACACGGACCCTCTAAACAACTGCAGCTCCTGCATTGGAAGAGGATCATGTCAATGCCAATGGAGAGGAAGGCTAATGAGGCCACAGAATACATTCGCTTTTGCAGCATCTGTTGAGCTCAGAGATATTTCCAGACACAAATTTACACAGTATGCTGATCTCTGAGCAGCCAATAGATAGGTCTGTAAGGAGGAGAGGAGGAAAAGAGCTTTGGGCAAGGCTGAATTTTATAAAGCACGGAGATGTAGAGCAAGAGAACGTTACTTTGAGACACAACCATTCCCAAGGAGGTGCCCAAAGGGCATATGTCAATTTTTCATTACATTTATAGCTGTTAAAAAAAAAACAAAAAACTAAGGAGCTCTATCTTCTGAAGGAAGAAAGAAAATGGGTGAAATTTAGATATATCTTTTTCAGATCCCCTTCCATTACAGACCTAAAGTCACTTTTTAGTTTAGAAATATAATCATGTAATATGCATAACTTGGCTTGATGAAAAAATGTGATGCTTTGGTGCATTTAGAGTATATACCTCAAAACTGCAGGCAATTTTTAAAATCAAATTTGTCTTTTGAAGAAACATCTAACAGAAACAAAGCTCAAATCTCAGCTTCTCACTGCCTTCCTGACTCATCCTCATCTCTGTGTCCTAGAATTTTCTCAGTAGGTGCTCTGTGCTCTCTCATGAACAGCATTCTGCTCAAGCCTTTTTGATAAAACTTACTGCTTGGAAAGTCTCAGTTTATATGCCAACCTCCCTCTCTCAAAGCACCATTGAGAACAGCAGCTTTGTTCTGATGTTCTCTGACCCCAGGCATCCCCAGCCACACACATCACCTCCCTACCCTCCTTGTGATGCTGATATTCCCTTCTGTTGGACCTTGGCACTCATGTGTGCATGTGTGCTAAGTCATTTCAGTCATGTCTGAGTCTTTGCAACCCTATGGACTGTAGCCCGCCAGCCTCCTCTGTCCATGGGATTCTCCAGACAAGAATACTAGAGTGGGTTGCCATGCCCTCCTCCAGGGGATCTTCCCTATGCAAGGATGCAACCTCGGTCTCTTGTGGCTCCAGCATTGCAGGAGGAGTCTATACTGCTGAGCCACTAAAGAAGCCCAGACTCTTCTAATGAAACCTACTTATTCAGCTTGAGCAACTTCACCCAGGTTCCTGGTTTTAACTGTTACCTACATGCAGATAATTCAACTACTTTCTTCATTCCAGAATTTTCTCTTGAGCTCCAGATGCACAAAACCCACTGCCTAATGACTGGGATGGACTGTGGTGGCCCTCCCAAATGCAATAAATCCAAACACTATTTTCTTTCCCCTTTAATGTACCTCCCGGCTTATGGTCCACTTAAAACAACTGGTGCAACAATTACCCTTATTATACAAGTCAAACTTATGAGTCATTCTGACTCTCTTCTTTTCTTTCACCTATATCAGATCTGAAGGTTCTTCCCCACTCCCCCACCCCGCTATGAAAGCACTAAAGCTCATTTGCATAATACATAAGCCCAGTGGCAAGGCCAGTAAATAGTCAACAACTAGCTGGGGTGAGTTCCTATTTGTAGCATTTGCCAACAACCATGGTAGAAATACTCCTGTCATAACTGGCTTCAAGCTACCATTGTAATGTCACTGAATACAAGGGAACTGGGAAGAAATGGCCAGTACCAGGCTGTTACATAGTATATACACCATATAGAGACAATAACCATAAACATCCTCAAAAATATAGGTAGTAGTAAAATGTAGCAAAATAAATCAGGAAGTGATCCATTTTGAGTATTTAACCTGTAATATAATGTATTTAAAAGCAAGATTACATAATTTAACTGCTTATCATGGCTGAGTTTAACAACTGGCTTTCAAAATTCCTGAAAATTTAACCATGGACACTTGCAAGCATGCTCCTTTATAATCTGGAGCCTGCCTGCCATTCCAGCTTTATTTCTATGCATATCTTCCCTTTAACCCTATGTTTTGTTGATACTAGATTATGTTCGCCTTCTTAAATAAGCTGCCTTTGCCAGCAACTCCTTCTGTATCCTTCCTGCCTCATCCCATATACTAGGCAGACACCTACTCATCTTTTGAGACTTAAAGTCATCTCACTTATAAATCTTTTCACTAATCTCCTACCCTCTTCCTCCAGATATAAATGTACCTGAGGATTCTGTGCATATTTTAAGCATAACCCTTGATTGGCATCTATGATTTACAAGCTTAACTTTGCTGCTAGACCATGTTCCCATGTCTCATTTTTTTTAAATCTCAGATACTTAGGCCTTTTTAAAAAGTTGTAGAAAAAATTAACGATAATATCTGTAGCCACTCAATAAATAGAGGGTTGAGCCAATTTCTGGTGCCACCACCCAGAGGATTGTGTTTTTGTTTTTGTTTTCTGAAGATTTCCTGTGGGTTTCTGGACATTTCTAACTTATGCCTTGGTTGGGCTCCTCTCTTTACCATTATATCCTTTCCAGAACCATGATTTCAATCATCCACATATTTTGTTACAGTGGCAAAAGCATCTTTGGGTGTAAAAGATCTGCAAAACACAGTCTGAAAAAAAAAAAAGACAAATGTACATCTTTTAGAATTGTTTCTGCTTTTATATAACAAACCAATATCTTCCTTAGAGCAATTCCAGCCATACAGGAAATAACAGGCTTTCTGTTTGGGCTTTTATTTCCTTAGTCCCGGGTTGGAACTGACCATATTGCTTCCACCCAAGATGCAACTGACTGACTTCCAAAATTCAGCGGACACCTTCCCTGCTAGAGACTCTTGCCCCTGAGCTTCTAGTCTCTGAAGCCAGTCTGCTGCCTTTAAATCTTCTTCAATTGACGAGTCCATGCAGCCTCCAGACCTGTGATCGTCAGACCTTCTCAAGCCTTTTTTTAACCTACTGCTCTCCTCAAAGCTCGGATTCTCTCATAACCGTTCGTTTTTCACAGGGTTCTCTCTCCTATTCCTTCAGCTATTGGCCTCTAAGCCTTTTCTCAAGCAAACCACCCACATAGCCATGAAGTAATTAGATTTTCACGAGTCCAGGCCCCAGCTGGCAGGAGATTTTTCTCAATACATGTATTGTTTGAGGTCATTTCCTGCACAGCTTCAAATCAATTTCCCACAGGGACAAAGATCACTATCCTATGTGCTAGACTTGCTTTATCTAATGTTCTGAGTCAACTGATCAATCTATTCCAGAGGGAAATTTTATATTTTCTTTCTCTCCAGCACAGTACTTGACAAAGTTAAATACTAAAAAAAAAAAAAAAAAAATTGTTGAATAAACCAAAGAAAATTTGTGATTTTTTCCCATGAAAAGTACCCAGACTTACATAACACCAATAAGACTTAATTTTATTTTATTTTATTTTTTGGTCACATCTCCCTGTATACAGGATCTTAGTAGTCTTCCAACCAGGGATTGAACCCATGTTCCCTTGCAGTGGAACCTATGAGTCTTAACCACTGGACCACCAAGGAAGTCCCAAAAAGACTTTACTTTTACCTCCAAGTGGCTTATAGTCTAGGAAGACAAACCGCCAAGACCTTCAGCAGTTCTAAAAATTTCAGGTCAACTTAGGTCTGAAGATTATTCGCAAGGTCTGGTTTGCTCACACCAAATAACTCAGTGACCACTGACAGTGTGTCAGCTGTGCCTTCCTGGTCCTTAATTAAAATAAACAGATGACATCTTTATAGAAACCTTTCACTCCAAGAGTTCTTCGTACATTGAGCTGCCTTTAATTCATAAAACGTGTTTTCAGATTAAAAAATCGCATTAAAACGTTATTCTCCTTGAATAAGTCAAACTGAGGCACAGCGGTTTCCCACCAGGATGGAAGTTTCTGGATGAAATCCGCCTGGCAGCAGAACAAGCTGAGCGCTGCAGCTCCCAGCCCCGCCCCTCCCGCCTCACCAGACAACTGTTCCCCTCCGGGCAGGGGCAAAGTGGTTTGGCAGCTCCTCACAGATGGACAGCTGAGAGAACGGTCGCTCCCACAGGCTCCGGCCCCTGCGCAGCTGTGCGCGGGGCTGTGCACAGCGCCTGCTGTCCCCCCAGCAGCGGAGAGAATCGTGCGGCTGAGAAAGCAGCTCTCCGCGGGAGGGAGGCGGGCGGGCTTGACTGACACCCGAGAGGGCTGGCTTTTTGGAAGGCTCTTAGCAACGGCCCCGGTTTGACCCTCCTCAGCCATGAGAAAATCGAATCAGTGTACCCTTCTCCCAGGCGCTTGGAGCATCAGCAGCGCAACGTCAAGGGGGCCTTCCTCCCTGCTTGTTAATTACCTGCTCTCTCCCATCTCGGGGTTCCTGCTTTTGCAAAAGTGCCTCTGGGAGGAAGGAAGAAACGACTACCACCCAGCCCCCTTGCTGCCCCGGGGCTTCAGGCTTGATTGTGAGTCCTGGTGCGTCGTTTCGTCTTATTGATAGGCGGACTGAGAGGTGGCAACCAGCCCCCCACTCCCCAGCCCCCACCCGCCCCCCGGACCGACAGGGGCTTTATTTTAAGAGTCACTGGCGCGTGGCTACGCTTTTCTCTCCCGTTTGTAGGTGAAACCCCAGTGACTTCATTGGCTCCTTGATTTAAACCACGCCCGGCTCTCTGCCCGCTTTGCTGCTGCCGGGCCAGGCGGCCCAGCCACATCCCAGCCCCGGGTGCAGAGAGCCGGGCGGCTGCTCTATTGTGTGGATGCTTCTTCTCTTCCAGAGATGGCTAACAGGGGCCCGAGCTACGGCTTAAGCCGAGAGGTGCAGGAGAAGATCGAGCAGAAGTACGACGCGGACCTGGAGAACAAGCTGGTGGACTGGATCATCCTGCAGTGCGCCGAGGACATAGAACACCCGCCCCCGGGCAGGGCCCATTTTCAGAAATGGTTGATGGACGGAACGGTAAGGACCGGCAGCGATCCCAGTGGATGATGGGCGAGCGGTGGGCAGGGAAGCCCTCCAGGGTCTCCTCTTTTGACGTGAGGCTGGCTGCCAGAGGAGCTGCGGCTGCCAAGCTCTTGTCTCGCGGGGAGGGAGATGGGAATGCCTTTATCTCCGGGAATGGACGATCTGGGCTCCCTGCTCGAATTCCCTCGCTAGATTAGAGGACCCTCCGCTCATCCCAGACATCACAGCTTGCTTCTGAGTTGCTGGCAGATTGGAAGCCCTTTTGCTCTTTCCAGCGAGAGTAGAGCTAAGTATTTCCTTGAGATACTTCCAGCCTTCTTGGTGCATCAGCTCCTGGAAGGGAGATGGGGGGTGAGAGGAGGATTCCTTCCCCCAGGAGTAATAGGTTGGTTATATAGTAAAACAAAGGAAGGGGTGGAGGAGTGGGACTCATCACCTTCCCATTCTTCCTGGAGCTATCCGCCTTGGGGATGCTCAGTGCCTGTCTGTTGAATGGATGAATTCTTATGAAACTGAAGGAAATTCTTACTTGATAACTGCTTTTCTAAGGAGATGCTGTGGTGTATTTGGGTGGATGGGGACCACAGGCTCTGCCAGTGCCAATAAGCCGGTCTTTTCCTACAGGCTGTGATTTACTGTTACATAACTGCTGTCCCAGCCTTCTGTTGGGTTATGCCCAGTGCTTTGGTTATAGGTATCTGGGGGGAGCCACCCAGTTTGGTTCCTTTACATGTCATTAGCCCTTATCCGATGCATTATTGAAGCCTGATTCTGATCTGCCTTTCGATGGAAGAAATAATACTATATCATTCAACCTCTCTGGAAGGCACTAACTCATCCCTCCACTGAAAGCTTGAAATCGTGACTGCATCACTGCACACATTCCCTCTCTAAACATTCTTTCCCTCACCCAGAAAAAGGAAGGGAGGAATTAGGAGGGAAGAAGATTCCCAGGCTACTGGACTCACCACGGTCAGGAGCAGCCAGAGGATGGGTTTTTGGAATTCAGTGTGAGAGCCTGGCCACCCAGCTCAGAGTCCATGCCTTTCTGGGGTGCCAGACTGGCCCAGGCCCAAACCTGTAGTCTGTGCCCTGTGGGGGCCAGGATGCACTTTGGATTTAGGGACTAGTAAATACAAAGGGAAACACTGATTCTGTCCCCCACCCCCACCCTTTCCTTCTTCAGGTCTTGTGCAAGCTGATAAACAGTCTGTACCCACCAGGACAAGAGCCCATTCCCAAGATCTCAGAGTCCAAGATGGCTTTTAAGCAGATGGAGCAGATTTCCCAGTTCCTGAAAGCTGCGGAGATCTATGGTGTCAGGACCACCGACATTTTTCAGACCGTGGATCTATGGGAAGGTAAACAGCTTTCTCATGGCTTCGGATCATTCTCCCCTCCCCCCACCCTTTTGCTTTTCTCTTTGTGAAAGCTGCCCACAGTGTTCTTCCGTGTGCTTCCATGCGTGTGTGCGCATGTGATTTGAGTGTGTGAGAGGATTATCAGCTGTCAGGCACACTGTTTGCCTCCTACTTTGTGATGTTCTATTGAAAGTGTTCCTCCTCTAAGGAACATACACCTCGGGACCCAGCAGGGACCCAGCAAACTAAAGGCATAAACAGAAGCCTTAGTGGAGAGGAAGCTAAAAAGGTTGCATGGATGCCTCTCCTTTCTCTTACTCCTCCCACAACGTAATTTTCTCTACAAATGATAGCTCCTGGAGGGGATGGGGGTCGGCAAGAATGCTTCTGACTCACCAGCAGCCAGGGTTATAGACAAAGCTGCCTGGTGCAATTTTGTCATTCAATCTGAGAAATAATAGCACCCCAGCTTTTTATTAAATGATTACCTGGGAGGTTGGTGACTATACCTTTCAGATGTGTATTTGCTCAGAGACAGTGATAAATGATTTTTTTCCTTTTTATTTGTGAATTGATTTAAGAAATCTAAGAAGGCATAAAAAGGAGATCAAGTTTCTAGACATATTTATCAATCCACCATCATTAGGGAAAGTGATGTGGATGGAGATACCACCAGAGAATTTGGGACCCATGGTCATAGAGCTCAGAGTCCCCTGGAGCCCAAATGTACACCTCCATCCAAGCATGTTTTTCCACACCAGGCCTGCTGCAGTGAGGAGAGGGAGGGACTTGTGTGAGCAGGGCTGCCAGGTTTACACTTCACTCTCATGCTCATTGTCACTAGCTGTCATCAGTGGTTCAAACAACAGGATACTCAAGGCAGTGACCCAAGTGGCTCCGCTGACAATGAGAATATACAAACTTTCCTGGAATCAGGAGACAATGATATGTGAAGGGGTATTCAGATGATGGTTGAACCATATTTCTAGCAGAAGACCATTCTACTAAACACCTTATAAAGAAGCAATTGCCTCCTTAATCCTCACCCCCCACACACACCCTGTCTCCATGTCGTGCAGAGAACTGGCATTTCCTGTTTCCTTCACAGATGAGTACTTAAAAATCCTAAGATGCCAATCAGTTTATCAGTCATGTTTTGCTATTATTTAGAAGCTCAGATATTCAGACCTTTGCGCCAGGCCATTGAACCTCATGGACACTAGCCTCCAAATCCCCACAGAATGTCATCATTGAGCTTTAGTCCCTGCTTTATAGGTCAAAACTATGCTGATTCTTCCTTGTTAATATTACCTATTGCTTATCAACATTTTCCTCAATGCTAGGCATGGTACTACTGCCTTTCTGCATAATACCAATCAATTCTCCTAACAATTCCAGGAGAGGGGGTGTTGTTGTATGACTGGCTAGTAATTAGCAGAGCCAGGACTCAAACCCAGGCTCTGTGATGTCAAAGAGTAGGGCCTTAACTCGTCTGCATGCTGTGCTTGGGCCAGCATGCTATTTGCTTCCCCTACACCATGAGTGTGCTGTTGAGTCATAACCATGAGTGAGCAGATGAAGAGGAGAGGGAGTATGATTCAGGGCTGTGTGGGACGGAAGGTGAGAGCCCCTGTGCTGGCAGGTTTGTGTGAATGGAAGGGGTCCCTGCAGTGAGTCCCCCCACCCCACCGAGTTCAGGACATATATAGGATAAGGAAGAAACTGGGAGGGCTGGGGGAGGTGGGGAGCTGGAGGGTGCTTTTCTGTGCTGAGGAGGCTTTGCTTGTCTTTCCTCTTTTTCCAAAGACCACACAGGTGAACTTTAGTCCCAGGAGGCGCTAGCAGTGAGGGGGAGGAGGACAGGGGGCAACGTCTCCCTGATAAGTAGAGCAGGTGATGATGAAGCTAGAGCTCCCCACAATTACTTATGTATATCGTACCACCTGCCCCAACCCTGGGCTTCAGCTTGTTCTCAGGGAAGAGGGAGGTTAGGGGCACCAGTGTGACAGAGGGAGCCTGAGATGGGGTGGTGGAAGGGTGGGCTCCAAGGCAGGGTGATACTCCTAGAGAAAAGGGAAAAAGCAGACACTGTGAGGTGGACAGGTGGGCTCCCAGGGCAAAGAAAGATGGGCTGTAAAGGAAATAAGGAAGGCAACTGATTACTGCCAGGGCGCTGTGGGTGAGATGCTGTAGTCAGGACAGCTGGCATAGAACAGATACTTCAGAGTGTCTAGAGGCTCCAGAGCCTGGTGGGCCCCTCCATGGAGGGACAACTCAGGGCTGAGGTTGGGAGATTCATTCTGTGTGCTAGAAGGGATACTTGACATCCCCCAGGAGTCCTGTCTGCAGCTCGGGCTGGTTACCATGCATACAATCGAGCCAGAGGCAGGAAAGTGGGTTGCTTTGAGCAGAGATGGGGAAGAGACGTGGCCTAGGGTGAGTCCAGGAGTGAAACTCATGGAACAGCAGCACCAACAAGCACGAGGCTGGATCCTTCTGCCAGAGCTGCTGGTCCCCTGCGAGGCTGGGGATGAGTAAGCTGGAGTCTGAGGGATGCCGCTGGGCAGGCTGGCAGGTGTCTGTGTGCCTCTGTGCGTGAGAGGGTGTCCATGTTTGTGCGCTCAGCTATTGGACTGGCCATCCCCTTAGCTTAGTTCACGTTCTTCTTGCTCTTCTGCACCTGACCTGTGGTTTTAATGCTGTCATCAAATTCCACATTACTCACATGCACTCCTGATTCCACGCGTTGTGGTCATGGGAGCTGTGGCTCTGCGGGGCCAGCCCTCCTTGCCTGGGTACTTCTCGTCCTCGTCTGCAGGCACTTTATACTCGACAGCTCTCAGTCCCTCGTCTCCCCTGCTTGGCATCTTCCTAAGTAGGGCTCTGATTGCCCATGGCTGCCCAGTGACTCTGTGCTGCTCCTATGTCGCAGACGAATAAAGCCGCAGGAGCCCAAAAGCTTGCCAAATGCCTTCTCTTTTAGCTTCAGTTGTTTAGACAGGCAGACGCCCCAGAGGTATCCTCTACCTTGAAACCCCTTTTAGATACAAGGTAAAATGTTTGGAATGGATTTGGGGGCAACCAGAATAAAAGGTTCAAGGCCTTAAGAAGGAACCCAGGGTTGAATGATCTAAAAAACAACCCAACTACAGTGATATAGACAAGGTTACTGGAGTTTCTCTTGAAGGAAACTGGGTGACCTGTTCCTTTCAGTGATAGAGGAGCAGTGAGGGCAGCTTAGAGCCATGGAAGGAGAGGTCTTTCTCATGGATGGGAGAAGGTGGATGCCTGGCAGGTTTGGGATTCACCCTGGGTCCCTGGAAAGGACGGGTGGGGCCATCTCAGTTGTGACTCTGGAAAGCAATGGAGGTTAGTTTTCAGCATCTCTTCTGTGGAGAGAAGGAGGGAAGGAGAGAAAGGGAGGAGCCAGAAGAGGAGGGGTCTCTGTGTGTGTAAGAGATAATTCATGAGAGCAAGTGAGTGTGCTGGTCACAATGCGTGCAAATCAATGTCACCCTGGACGGTAGGAGAGTGCAGGCCCCTAAGTCAGAAATTAGACCACCAGGTTCAAACTTCTGCTCCACCACTTACCAGTGAGCTTTTCTAAGCTTCTGTTTTCTCACTTGTACAATGGGAATAGTAGTGTCTATTTCACAGGGTTGATGTGAGGTGTCGGTGAGACAATGTATTAGAAGTGCTTAGCGCAGTGCTTCTACTATGGAAGAGCAGACCATAAAATGTGATAGTAATTTTCAAGTTATTATTATCATGTCTCTATAAAAAGACTAATAGAAAGTGAGGGCAGCAGGAGCAAGGCTGGAAGGGCACATGTTCTGTCTGGAATGAATGGGCTTCATTAAGGGCCTCACACAGCGGCTGGTAGGGTTGCCTGGAGGACCTTTTCTCTCTCTGTCATCTCCACTGGCTTCACCTCTGGCCATTCTCCAAAACGAGGGACCATCCTTTGGGTCTCTGTATTGACTTTGGTCACTACCCTTCATGTTTTTCCCCATGAAGTATTGCTTTGCCTATTCCAAACCAAGGGGTGTTGGTACTATGGGAAGAGCATGAGTTTTAGCATCATACTGCGTGACCTTGGTTAGACTGCTTAGTTTCTCAGAGGCTCAGTTCCCTTCTCTGTAATCAGCACTTCCCTTGTAGGATTCTTGCAAGGATTAAATGTATAAAATGCCTAGTGCAATGCCTGGCTAAGAGACACCTAATAAATATTGGGTTTTTTTCCCTCTGCTGTCAGTGCATCAGTAAATACCCTTTTCGGTTCCCATGCATAACCAGGCAATGAGCATTAGACACCTAGAATTCTAGAATGTCAGTGTAGGCAAGACTCAAAGATCAATCAAATCTGATTGCTCTTCCCCATTTTCCTACTGATGAGGGTCTGGGACACATGATTTTATGCCGTCTTCGTGTTCCCCCCCTTGATGACTGAGTGTCAAAGAGGTTTATACTGGGGTGGAGTGCCTGGAATATATTCCAAATATGGAGCCATATATGTTCTCTGGAAGGTGTCACTATATGTGTCATTCCTCAATAGCAAGAAAAGACGAGACTTTTCATCCAGTCTGAGAGCAGTTTGGGAATATTGTACAGTACCCATAGTGACTTGAGACATTACAGAAATGCCTGCTGCTTGAAGCCTCCTTTTGTGTCAGAGCAGCCGTTCCTGCATTCACTGCAAGCACTGCTCACTCTGGTGTTTGACGGGCTCTTCCTTCAGCAGTGGTCCTTCAACTGCAATGCGCACCAGAACCTCCTGTTAGGCTTGTGAAAACCCAGATTACTGGACCCCAGCCCCAGAGATTTGGAGGTATTAAGTCTGGGGTGGGGCCTAGGGGTTTGCATTTCTTACCTATTCACAGGTGATACTGCTTCTGCTGGTCTGGGAACTCCACTCTGAGAACCATTTCCCTACAGAATTTCTCAGGGAGGCAAGGAGCGTGAATTTATAAAGCCCACAGAGCAGCCAAACCTACCCTCTGACATTTCCCCCTGATCTAAAGCAATAGTTTTCTACCTTGAGTGGAGAATTGAGGGTTATCCCTAAGTTATTACTCGGGAAAATAAATATTTTTTTCATCCACTGACTGCTTTCTCTGTAAGTCCCAGAAAGATTGAAAAAAAAAAACAAACACCCAGTATTCTAAAAGCAACAAGGTGGAGTCAAGAATAATGTAAAAGCAAGAGCTTTGAATGTAAGACTGAGTTTTAGTATTGAAAGCAGAGTATCCAACCAGACTATACCTGCCCAGATGAGTCCTCTGGCCTTGTTTCTTTCTCTTTAACTTTTTGTTTATTTTCTCTGCCCAAAGACATGAATAAGAGAATGAAAATAGTTTTAAAAATTAAGGGAACAGAATCCTTGTTCAGGTATCTTTTTGGTAAAAGCCTTCAAACTCTATGGGCACTGGGGTTCCTTATAATGTAGAACCCTTGGCCCGTCCCCCTGGACATGATCCTTGAATCGCTGGAGTGTAAGACCACACCGGGGAGACACTACACTGCGATAATGCAATAAACAGGAAACAGTGCTGTCAAGTAAGTTGCTTTAAGAGATTCTGACAAGGAAAGCTACCTTGCCACCATCTCTTTTTACAATTGCAAGTCTAATATGAGTTCCCCTTATGACAGGGGGCTGGAAGGGTTCAGAAGCCTGATTAAAATCCTGAGCTGTCACTGTAAACTTGGCCCCTCTCTTTTGGGTATCACTTTCCTTCTGTGGCCAGTGGTCTCATTTGTAGATCACCACCTAGTCTCTGAGCTTCCCTGGTGGCTCAGTCGGTAAAGAATCTCCCTGCAATGCAGGAGACTCAGGTTCAATCCCTGGGTCAGGAAGGTCCCCTGAAGAAGGAAATGGCAACCTACTCCAGTATTCTTGCCTGGGAAAAATCCCATGGACAGAGGAGCCTGGTGGGCTACAGTCGCTGGGGTCGCAAGAGCTGGACGTGACTTAGCGACTGAACCACCACCGCCATCTGGACTCAGTCTCATTCGTACTCTCCCGGCATCTAGAAAAGTCCCAGCACCTAATTGGTACTTTAGAACCATTCTCCTCTTCCCCTTCTTCCTCTTTCACCCTCTTTTTCTTGGAGGAATAGCCTTGAACAGCAGTTTCAAGCTGTCTTGTCAAAGTATCTAGGGGTAGTTTTCAGGAAGCAAAGCAATTCCAAGCTTCTGAGGTTCTGAGCAGCCTCCCCAATGTGGATTTAGCTATTGATGTTACTTCTGACTTTGTGGAGAGTAGCTCTGAAGGAAGCAGTTATTGCTTAGCAACTTTAGTACCTACCACATATCAGACATTGGGATGTTTTTAAAAATTAAAAAAATATAGTACTGGGGACAGTGCTTGCATGTCCATCTGGCTGCATCAGAATCATCACAGGAGATTGTCACAGGATATGAATTTTCAAGATCCTCAGGTAATTCTGATGATTGGTCTAGTTAGGAGTCACCAGGTGAAACCCATGTTTCTTAAACTTGTCTGATGGCATGAATCATAGGGAAAGATTATTAAAAATACAAACTCCCAGGCCCCACCCAGGGCTGCCAGATCAGTCCCTCCAGGGAATGACCTCAACTTTCTTTTTTTTTTTTAAAAAAAAAGAAAGTTAGGAAATTTTCATATTTTTAAAGTGTTCCCCCAACCTCATCCCATAAATAATTCCAGAAGCTTGGGAAGCTATGTTCTATAGCAGGCTGGGTTCTAGGCAGATGGATGGGCAGTTGTGATTCAAGCAGTTTAGCTTTTGCCAGTTTATAACTGGCTCTCTTCACAGATCTTTCCTAACCTCATTGCTCCTTCAAACATTTCAATGTTTGACCCTCCGTGACAGGAATCAACCTCCAAAAACAACCCCCTTCTACCCAATTAGCACTTGGTCTGAGCTTCTGACTGGCAAGAGAAATGAGGCTGAAATAGAGGCTCTCTTCCCATTCGGTTCACCCAAAACAGTAGAATTCTTTCCAAAGTGTGCCTTTTAGAAAATAAAATGGACATGAACTGGTTACAGGAGGCAGATTTCTGTTCATTATATTACTTAATCTTGACAATAATTATTTTAACTTGATCTGCAAACTGGTGGGGATCTCTGAGCCCCAACTGCTTTCTTTTGCTTTAATCTGACTAGGGTTGAGAAATTATTCCAAACAAAACAAAGATTTGAGGTCATTTGAAATTTGTGCCCCAGATTTTATGGGGGTTTTATGCCTGTGGGAGATGGCAGTGTGGCCTCCTAGACTGTTTGGGGGCTTTGCCTTCAGACAGACCTGAGTTAGAGCTTGGCCCTGATTTACTTGTTGGGTAGCTCTGGCAAGTTAATTAACTTTCCTAAGTTAATTTTTCCATCCACCTGTTGGGAGGAATCATATTAAGTCCATGGAGATCAGTGAAACTATTAGTCTCTGAGTTGTGTCTGACTCTTTGTGACTCCATGGACTGTAGCCCGTCACGCTCCTCTGTCCATGGAATTCTCTAGACAAGAATACTGGAATGTGTAGCCATGCACTTATCCAGGGGATCTTCCAGACCCAGGGATTGAACCCCAGTCTCCTGCATGGCAGGCAGATTCTTTACCATCTGAGCCACCACTTCACAGATGGCTCTAGTGGTAAAGAATCAGCCTGTCAATACAGGAGATGTAAGAGATATGGGTTCAATCCCTGGGTTGAGAAGATCCCCAGGAGGAGGGTATGGCAATCCATTACAGTATTCCTGCCTGGAGAATCCCAGGGTCAGAGGAGCCTGGTGGGTTATGCTCCGTAGGGTCGCAAAGAGTTAGACACGACTGAAACGACTTAGCAGCAACAGCTACGAAATGGAGGTCACAGTCACATATAATGAAGTGTTTTTGAAGTGAAAGTCTCTCAGTTATCTTCGACTCTGCGACCCCATGGACTGTAGCCTGCCAGGGCCCTCTGTCCATGGGATTCTCCAGGCCAGAATATTGAAGTGGGTTGCCATTTCCTCCTCCAGGGGATCTTCTGACCCAGATATCAAACCCAGGTCTCCCGCATTGCAGGCGGATTCTTCACCAGCTGAGTCACAAGGGAAGCCCACGAATACTGGAGTGGGTAGCCTATCCATTCTCCAGGGTATCTTCGTGACCCAGGGATCGAACCCAGGTCTCCCACATTGCAGGCGTATTCTTTACCATCTCAGCTACCAGGGAAACCAATAAAGTGTTTAGCCTATCATTTATAACAAATCTCTTGTCTCCAGATCTTTCTTTTTTAAAAAAGTTTTTCCAGTTTTTTCCTGTTTGCCCAGCTGCTTCTGCCCAATCACACCATTTCTTCCTTTTGGATGCTTCTGGCTTGAGGGTGGGGTGGGATTTATAGGTCTACATTCCTGGATATCTTCCCCTTGCCCCCAGCTTAGTTCCCTCTCTCCTCCTCTCTGGGCTCATGCAGTGTGTGTGTTAGCCCTATGTGATGGGATGGGGGCTGGGTCTCTGGTTTAACAGAGCTTGCTTCCCACCCCTGGCACCAGGGTAGTATCTGTGGCTGCTTGCCAGGTGCCAGGCTCATTTCCCAGATCTTGGACATGCCAGATGTGCTCTTTCCAACCCCCAGGCACAGATTTCCGGTGTGCTTCCCATAGAGAGTAGAGATGAGTGATGTACCCAGACCTTCCTAAGCTTCCATGTTCTTCCGTTTCTTGAGGTTCTCTTTAACAACTGATGCTTGAAAGCAAGCCCTCGCCCTATGTCCTCCCGCAGTGATCTTTCAGAATATCATCACGACAGTTCTATCAAAAAAATGTATCCTATGATACAGTGACAGCCACAGAAATGCTTTAAATCTGCGGAAGAGAGGGAACTTTCTCACAGCCTCTCCTCCATTTCCTCTCTCTGACTTCTCAGTATCCCTTGGGCCCGCCTCCTTCCATCTGCTGCCCAGATCCTCCTTTCTCCACCACCCCAGCTGTTCCTTGCGTCTGGTGTGGGGCTCTCCATTGAGAAAGTTTCATCCCTGTGTATATTATCCATCCCACAGGACCTCACAATCCAGGAAATCGTCCTGTGGTTAATGTGGGCAGTGGAGCGGCGCGGGGAGAGAGAGGAGGATCTGCTGTCTCTCTCCTCTTTGAATAAATGGACATCCTGACCCAGACTTCCTCTGCGGGCCTCAATAGTTTATTTTGTTATAGTTATGCTCCATTCTCACTTTTTGTCTGCTTTTCCCCTGCAATTTTGTATTCCCTGGGGACCCGCCCCAGGGAGGTTGCAGATGGTTCACGCAGCCTCGAGGAACTTTAATGTCTGCCCTTAACTTTCACAGCCCCTGCTAGGCTGAACACTGCACCTCTCCCCGAGCCTGGGGCTTTAGCTTCTGCGCTCCACACTTGTGCCATATGTATGTATGCCTTTGCTGCTGCTGCTGCTAAGTCACTTCAGTCGTGTCCGACTCTGTGTGACCCCATAGACGGAAGCCCACCAGGCTCCCCCGTCCCTGGGATTCTCCAGGCAAGAACACTGGAGTGGGTTGCCATTTCCTTCTCCAATGTGTGAAAGTGAAAAGTGAAAGTGAAGTCGCTCAGTCGTGTCTGACCCTTAGCGACCCCACGGACTGCAGCCTACCAGGCTCCTCCATCCATGGGATTTTCTAGGCAAGAGTACTGGAGTGGCTTGCCATTGCCTTCTCCGAGTGTATGCCTTTGATCTGGTTCTAAATTATGGGGCTAAGCACACAGTAGCAACTTCCCTTTTCCTTGTTCTGGCCATATCAGCTGGCTAGAAGCAGGGAGGCGAGAAAGGATGGGAAGAGGAGACTGCCTTGTAGCCCAGTTGTCCGCTCCGTGGGTGAAGGGTCCCAGGGCTCCTTCGGGGACAGGGTGCCCCTGAGTGAGGGGGAAACCTCTCCTCCACTCTCGCTCAGTCTCTCCTCCTCGCTCCCTCCCTCACTCTCTCATGGAGCCATTTATTTGTTATCTCCATTTAGCTCCTTTCAAGCAGCACAAACTGAAGAGCCTCTCAGCACGTCACACTGGAGGCTCTCTGTGTTGATTTGCTTTTCTTCATCTGCCAGGCCTCCAGCCCAAAGACCCAAGTGAATACTCAATTTGATGCACATGGGTGATTTGAGACCCTTTTAACCCAGATAAAGTAAAAGAAAGACTCCTCCTGGGGTTTGGTGCAGTACATCCATCCAGTCAATATCTTTCCAGTTTCCTTTTCTCTTTTCAGTCCGGTGGAAAATCTCCTGTGCAGACCCCCACACCAGCCTGCCCACAGCACCTCCCCTCACCACTGCTTGGAGAACCCTGGGAGGCTGGGGCCTCTGCTACGGGCAGGGACCCACCTCTGTCTGAGCTGCTCAGTTATTGGAATGTGTTATGCATGCAACTGGGAATGGATTAGAACATGGGTATCTCTGGCATGCACCACGTAAAGGATAATTAGGAGTGTTTTTGTTCCTTTCTGAGGAGTTTGGCTATGGTTGCCTTTGTACCACTTTAAGGTGTGTTTTGTATCCCTCTCCCTCGAGTGTGCTCAACTACAGCCTCCTATGAGAACTTATTCCCAGAGGTCCAGCCCCATCCTCCTCGACTCCTTGGCCCCGACACATGCTTGGCTTTAATCTCTCCATTGGCTTCCAGGAAAGGACATGGCGGCCGTGCAGAGGACCCTGATGGCTCTGGGCAGCGTTGCTGTCACCAAGGATGATGGCTGTTACCGGGGAGAACCATCCTGGTTTCACAGGTAAAAAGGCCTTTAGTCACATGCTCTCCCCTTCCCTGGGCCAAGGATGATTTTAACAAAAGTGAGCATCTGAAGCCTTGGACCTCCCCAGAGGCTGTTTGGACACAAAGTCCAGGCTAGAAACAGGCAAACATAGCCCCACAGCTGAATCTCCCGGAACAAGGCTAGACTGATGCTGCAAGTTCAGGTGGATATACCACCAGGGCTTTTCCTGCTTTTCAGATACCTGAACACTGCAGTTCTGCCCACATTATGTCTCTCCTGAGACGGAGCAGAACTGAATGGCTTTTCTCACATGTGCCTTGATGTCCGAATTTGGTTTTATTATGAGCCAAGTTGCCCTCAATGTACGTATTTATTTATTTATTTTCCCACATAATAAAGGGAAAATATGTTTTATTTGTTGGAATAGTCCTGTCATCCCAGCATATCCATTAATAGCATTCTCTGTCACTCTCAGAGGTGGCCTGAAGTGGATAATAAATGATATCGTCGTGTCAGTAAAGGGCCTTTTCCTAAAGAAATTTGTTTTGCTGTTTGTTTGGGGCAGAGAGAGGTAGCAAGGGAGCTTAAAGTTAACCCAGTAGCTCAGTGGGAGATGAAAAGAGCACATTGTACAGATAACTGACCCTTCATTCCTCTAATCCCCTCATCTTCTTGACAGTTTAAAAAGGTACCAGCTTGTGGCAGTTTAAATGAACCTGGTCTGAAAAGCTCCTAGATATTGCCAGGTGCAACCCTGCTTTTAGCCCCCATTTTCTTAGTGACCTACCGTGGTCTCTATGGCCCATAAAACCAGCATTATTTACTATCTGGCTCTTCACTAAAGTTCACAGACTTCTGTCTAGGGTAAGACATTTCGCCTCCTTAACTCACTGCATCCCTCAGCTCTAAGGTGGGACGTTCATCCTTGGCCCCATACAGAAAAGGGTGGAGTGGGATTAATGAAATGCTTAATAAAAAAGAGCTGATTTTAATTTTCACAAGGGCTTGAGGTAACTGGTGAGAGGAGAGACAGGAAAGCTGTCTGAGAGTAAAATCTCCAGAGAAGCAGCACTGGTTCTTTGCTGTGGAAATTCTGGAAATTCACTTGAAGAGTAGAGAGGTCGTGTATCATAGCAGGGCCCATCTGTGGTAAGGTCATGGCCCAGGTGGTGCCGTAACCCAGGGCAGTGTCACAGCTCAGGGTAGGGTCATAGCTCAGGGTAGAACCATAGTTCTTGGCAGAACTGTGGTTCAGAATAAGGCCTCTCCTAATTGGTGGCCCCCAAAAGAACATGTTGGAGAAGGAAATGGCAACCCACTCCAGTGCTCTTGCCGGGAGAATCCCAGGGACGGGGGGAGCCTGGTGGGCTTCCGTCTATGGGGTCGCACAGAGTCGGACATGACTGAAGTGACTTAGCAGCAAAAGAACATGTCTAACTGCATATCTTGGGAAAGGTTTAAAAACGGAATGAAACTGTTCCATCTCATTCCCTCTGCCCAGGAAAGCCCAGCAGAATCGGAGAGGATTTTCCGAGGAGCAACTTCGCCAGGGACAGAACGTGATAGGCCTACAGATGGGCAGCAACAAGGGAGCCTCCCAGGCAGGCATGACCGGGTATGGAATGCCCAGGCAGATCATGTAAGATGCCACGTCCCACGACCTGTAGAGAGGACGAAAGTGCCGCTTCGTGGTCTCTATGATAAAGAAGTAGTTAGTCACCTTCTGACCTTCTCTTCTCAAAGCCTCCTGCCCCTGGTTTTTGCAAGTGCTGCCTTTCTGCTGCGAATCCACGTTGCCTACTGCTGCCACCTCCTGTTCATTTAGAACTATGCAAAGACTCCGCTTCCTCTTCCTCAGCTCCTTTGCCCTCGAAGCCTTCAGCCTTCGTTTGTCTGATTATTTATTTATTTATTTGCCAAAAATTTCCCTCCTCAACTTACAGAGCGCACCTAATAAACAAATTAGTCTTGTGTCTTCAAATGTAAAGTTTCTTCTTTGTCCTAAAGACTTTGCAGGCAGGGCTGGTCATTTCATTCAAGAAGCCGGCAATATGGAGTTAAGCTGTACCTATAGCTGTAGAAATGTAAGTTAACTTTCAGGTAGCCCTTGCAAGGTTATATTGGTCATCTTGACAGTTGCAGTAAAAAGTTTCGGAATAGTTTGCTCACTCTGACAGCCCGAAGCCAAGAGCTCAAGAACAAGGTCTTTGCCCCCCACATATTTTTTGAGTACCTACCTTATGCTTATTATGCCAGACTCTGACCGGGGGGTGGGGGGTACGACACAGAAATGAGCAGTCCAAAGCCCTAGTTCTTCAAGGACTCAAGTAGAGATGCCCAGAAAGTATGGAGGGTGTTTATATCAGCTGGATGAGTGATGATTGAAGAAGAGAACAATTTTCCCTTCTCTATCAATAAACTTCCTCCGCACAGGCCAGATTCTGGGTATGATGCAGATATTTATAGTTTCTTCATCAGCCAGAAGTGATAAGCAACCTATATTGCTCTTTGTAAACATTTGTTTACTGAACACTCTTGAACTTTGCCCAAGACTGGATCTAGCTAAGATGAAATGCTTTAAATATTTTTCTCATCCATGAAAGCTTAAGAAGGCAAATAAACCTCGGGAACCACCAATTCATCTTACTCTTTCCTCCCAGTGAAAAAGGAAAACACTATGATTCATTTAGTGAAAAAACAAAGTCTTTTACTCATATAATGAATTGTTAACTAACAAGAAAAGGTAAAATAAATGAAACTGTAGACAGTGCCACACTCTAGATGTTGGATGATGATTCATCAGACCGTGTTTTTTGCGGTTCTAGGCTTTCATAGAGAGTTCTGCAGGATTTCCATGGGGCTGAAGCGGGGTGGGGAGGAGGCCAAATTCTGGTCTCTACTCCTTCACGTAGGGCGTGCTTCCCAGGTGGTGCTAGTGGTAATGAATCTGCCTACCAGTGCAGGAGACATAAAAGACACAGGTTTGATCCCTGGGTTGGGAAGACCCCCTGGAGAAGGAAATGGCAACCCACTCCAGTACTCTTGCCTAGAGAATTCCATGGACAGAGGAGCCTGACAGGTTACAGTCCATGGGGTTGCAGAGTTGGACATGACTGAGCAACTTTCACTTTCTAAAGGAAATTATCCTGTGGATCACATAAAGGATCTAATGTACTCTCTAGAAGACCTAGTGACCCTCTGAAAACCACTGGTAAGTTGTCCATTCCTGGAAAGATGTTATATTAACATGCAGCTGAATTCTTTTCTCAAACTTTACCTTGGATTTGCCATAAAAGCAAGAGAGGGGGGTTAATGGAATCCCCCAAATGAAATAAAACTGGGAGGAAATTCCTGGTGAGAGATGGAAGATGGTTAGATTCCCATTTGGGATTGATGTGGGGGAAGGGGGGACATGGGGCATAACCTCCATAGGTTGTGGGGGGCTAGGTGTGAGAGAGAGTTTTCAGAGTATGCTTGTTCTGTTTTCCTCGTTGCCCTGGCTCCACCAGAGACTCTAACAGGCAGGAAAGCAGCACAGTCCAGGTTGACAGGGGCCAGCTGGAGGGAGGGGCGGGCGACACAGTGAACTTGCCAGCACTCTGGCTTGTTTTCCTCCTAACAAGACTCCCCTTCTCCATCAGGCTCCCACCCCTTCAGTCCCATCAGATGTTTTAGCCTGGAGATGATGGTGTTGAAAAATGTGAGGCTCTAGAAGACAGTTTTACCCAGAGGGCCCAGGACTGAGGTAGGAAGCAGCAGAGGATGAGAGAGTCCAGAGAATCCGCCTGGCAATGCGAGAGATGCAGGAGAGGCAGTTTCAATCCCTAGGTGGGGAAGATCCCCTGGAGGAGGAAAGGGCAATGCTCTCCAGTATTCTTGCCTAGGAAGCCTGGCAGGGTACAGTCCATGGCATTGCAAAAGAGATTTAGCAACTACACAACCACAACAACCAGATGTATGTTCCCAGCTCACCAGAAGCAATCCAAGCTAGGGCTTGAGATTTTCTTCCCCTTCTCTGTTTTGCATTTGCAGTCAAGGTAGCAGATAATCTAAGGGAAATGTGAGCTCATGGGCAGCAACTGGAAGACCACTGAGAAGTGTTAAGTATTGCCATCTAAAGACACACTGGAGTACTAGATGAAGAAAACTTCATGGGCCAGAGAGAAGAATCATTTATTATCAGTCTAATAATATACTAAAAATGATAAGAGCAAATATTAGAAGCTTGAAGCTATTCCTTCCATTATGAAGAAAAAACAAACTGGGGATATGAAACATAAAAAAATAAAATAACGGGATTCTCTGGCAGTCTTGTGGTTAGGACTCTGTGCTTCCATTGCAGGGAGGCACAGGTTCAATTCCTGGTTGGGAACTAAGATCCTGAAAGCCACACGGTGTGCCAAAAAAATAAATTAAATAAAGATTGATACTAGAATGGATAAAAAGAACAAATCAGTAAACTAGAATATTAAAACAAGATCCTGTTAAAAAGATGGGGACAACAGATAGAAATACAAAAGAAATATTGATTTGGGCAAAAAACTATAGAGTTGAAATTTCAGAAGAAAAAGAAAAAAATCAAGGTAAGGGAGGAAATTTTTGAGGAAATAATTCTGAGAATTTCTCAAAATTACAAAAAAAAATAAAAAATAAAAACCTAAGAACTCAGTTTTAAAAGACTTATAAGATGCCAAAAAATAAAGGGTAGGAGCCCTCAGTGGGAAATATTTCAGTGAAATATATGACCACTGAAAATAAATAGGAAACCCTTCAAAGTTTTTAAAGAATAAAAACTCATTACATACAAGAAAAAAGAATCAGATGGACATTAGACTTCTCAGTAGTACCCTGGATACATAACATAATATTTTCATGGTGCTGAAGGGGAAAAAAACCAACAGCATTGAACACTAATTTTCTATATAGCTAATTTTTTAAATCTCAAAGTGACACAAAAATGTTAACAAAAACCATATTTGAAAATAAAATTGGATTGAATATTCCACTAAGAAAAATATATTACCAGGAAAACACTACTTGATAAAGGAAATAAAGATAAGTTAGAAAATTTCATTCTTGTTTAAATAATCAAGGACTAAAAAATAAAGAGAGAAAACTCACTCTAATAATCCAAACTAAAATTCTATGCAATATCAGTACTTCGTGTGTGATCTGAGTGAAGAAGTACAGGGAGAAGGGGTGGGTGAGACTGTGCTAAGGACAGTGTTCTATTTGGAAGAAATAGATATTGATAAATTTAGGAAACTGTTAGGAAAAGACAAATATTGATTCCAACTCACATCATAAGGGTTATTTAACATTGATTCCAAAGTCCAATAAGGATAAGAAAAGAAAATTGGACTGATTTCACTTGAAACCACAGATGTAAAAAATTCTAAATAATATCTAACCAACTCCAACTATGTATTTCAAAACTCTATTATAATGAACCTCTTTCTCTGTTGAGAGAACTCTTTTTTCATTTTTTTTTAAGCTGGGTGGGCTCTTTGGGGACTGACTGTAGAGTTAGCCCTCAGTAAAACTTGAAGTCATGTTCGATTCCTAGTAATTTTCTCTTCTAAAGTCCTAGAGAAATCATCTATTCCAAATCTTTCATTTTATTTACAATAATACTGGAAACCAAAGGTGAAATGATTTCTCTAACATCATTTAGCAAATTACCTGTTTGGAGGAGGATTTAAATCTAGTTTCACAGATTCCCAGAGCAACACACATTTCTCTCAACTGTATGGCCTTTCTTCTAAATCTCTCTCACTAATTCTTCCTAAGGTATTACTAACTAAGGTCTAATGTCTCACTCTGGTTTTTCTATTTATTTATTTATTCAAAAACTGCCCTGATAATCAGCAAAAACCACATTATGTGTTGAATGTAAGAAAATGACTTAGAAAATCATCTTGTAATCAGTCAGCCAGAGTTTATTGAGTCCTTAATACAGTTAAGGAACTGTTTTATGAACTAGGAGACATAGTGAAATATGGATATGGCTCTTAATTGAATTTGCAGTTAGCTGAGCAAACAATGTACCCAACAGCTCCTTGTGTCATTTGTTGCTTGTTTATGGGCTGAAGCACAGCAGTGTTCACTCAGACCCTCTAAAGGAAGAGTTCTTTGACCTGGGATGGTCAGGGAATGTTTGCTTGAGGTCACTGGACTCAGGAAATTCAACTTTGTGCCATTATGAGAATGTATTAGCCTCTTTACCACTTGTCCCAACCTGTCTGGACCCAAAAGAGTTAAAACAATGAGAAAGAGGCTTGGATTTCCAGATAGACCCTTTCTGGGTGGGCTTGAGTAAGGGTGATTCGAGAAATCCCTGTGTTACCCATGCCTGGGGGTCTTATTCTGCTTTAGACTTCTAGGAGGCAGAGTGAGAGGTTGAGATCATAAAGAAAAACATAAAATTTGTTTATTTTCAAGTTACTTTTTATTTTGCTTTTTTAAAATTTTATATTGGAGTATAATTGATTAGCAATGTGTTAGTTTCAGGCATATAGCAATGTGATTCGGTTATACCTATACTATTCTTTTTCAAATTATTTTTCCATTTAAGTTATTACAGACTAATGAACAGAGTTTCCTGTGCTGTACAGTGAGACCTTATTGGTTATCTACGTTAATTATAGAAGTGTGTGCATTCAAGTTACTTTTTAAAAGGCCAAATTTGGTCAGTGTAGTTAGAACTCACCTTGCAAAACTTTATATGGTGATGGCTGCAGGTCCCTGACAGGACCACAACACCCAGCTTTCAGCTTCATACATCTGCTGCCTCAGCCCAGGAACCAAGATCAAGGTTCCACATGATCACAGAAACAAAAAGATTTGCTAAAAGTTAGTGACATCTGTAGACCTGTCATCAGTAAGGTTGTACAGGCTGCATGGTGAATGCAGGTCTCATTTCTGATTCTCTGACATGTCAAAGAACAGGAAGATGACTTAAGAAAACGCCTGAATCCAGATAGACCAGAGTTCTCTACTCTTTATGTCATCCCTTCCACCAAGAACTGTGACGGAAACTGGGTCTTCTGTTAATGGAAAAACAAAGCTCACTTTTCATAAGGTCTTGTTTTTTGTTTCCAGGCAGGGTGCCATTTAGTTAACATTTACAGAAACCTTTAATGACACGATAGGTTGCAGCACTATTGCTGATAGTAAATTTAATTTCCACGGCCTCAAATTAGCTTAACTGTTGATTTCACCATCATTGAAATTGACATAATCCTGTTGACTGAGGATCTTTCACTGCTATGGTAACTGTAAAGCACAAAGATTAAAATGCAAATTACTGAGTTATTGGCAGAAATGAGCACATCATTCCTGCATGTTGTTTTGTAAACCTAGTTCCCCTGAACATTTTGAAGGCTAAATTTCTCCATTTAAACAGCCCAGCTTCTTAGACGATGTAGATTCAAGGCCATGATCTTTCAGGGCTTAGTAATACCCTCATACCGTGCAGATGGTGAAGAAGCTGAAGGTCACTACATGCCCTAAATGCATGCCAAGACACTTCAGTTATGTCCAACTCTGTAGCCCACCAGGCTTTCTGCACCTAAGCAATGTTTAAGAACCACTTTGGTAGGTGCCAATTCAGCTCTACAAAATAATCTAATGGTTTGCTTGGATCCAGAGTATAGTCAAGTCCATTTTTTTTTTTTAAAAAAAAAAGGGCAACCTTTTCGGGATTTCCCTAGTGTTCCCTTCATGTTTCCAGTGCTGGGGTCATTGGTTCAATCCCTGGTCAGGAAACTAAGACCTCATTTGACAAATGGTTAAAAAAAAAAAAAAAAGAACAACCTTTCTTCTCCCTCAAGTTATAAATCTGCTTAGAATGCTATGATTCTTTCTAATTACACGCAGTGGTGATTTAGGCAGAATAAATCCTAAATAGTCATTATGCAAACCCTGTGTCTCCTTAGGGACACTATTATGCCATTGAAACCATTGATTAGGGGGTGATCTGAGTCTTAGGCCTCTGGTACTGTTTTTCTCCATGTGATGTGACGTACTGTAAACTGTGGAAATGGGAATTTCCACATCAAATAAGTTCTTTGCCATCATGTGCACCCAACAAAGAAAAGAACGATAATTGAATATTTTCTAACATTAATCCTTTCTAAAATATATGGTTAAGTCAAGAAGCAGAGACATTACCAACAAAGGTTCGTCTAGTCAAAGCTATGGTTTTTCCAATAGTCATGTATGAATGTGAGAACTGGACTGTAAAGAAAGTTGAGCACTGAAGTGTTGATGTTTTTGAACTGTGGTGTTGGAGAAGACTCTTGAGAGTCCCTTGGACTGCAAGGAAATCAAACCAGTCAATCTTAAAGGAAATCAGTCTTGAATATTCCTTGGAAGGACTGATGCTGAAGCTGAAACTCCAATACTTTGGCCACCTGATGTGAAGAAGCAACTCATTGGAAAAGACCCTGATGCTAGGAAAGATTGAAGGTGGGAGGAGAAGGGGACGACAGTGGATGAGGTGGTAGGATAGCATCACCGACTTGATGGACATGAGTTTGATTAAACTCCAGGAGTTGGTGATGGACAAGGAAGCCTGGCATGCTGCAGTCCATGGGGTCACAAAGAGTGGGACATGACTGAGTGACTGAACTGAACTGAAGTTAAGATTACCTTGTATTGCCAGTAACAATGACATAATCCACAGTAGATGAGTCTCTGAGGCAGTCCTCCTTGAAAGCACACAGTGATTTCAGATGTTGGCTTATAGTTATTTTATAATCTTGCTGCTGCTTTATTGATTACACAGATTTCAATTAATGTTTAGCATACTTAATTTTCTATCACTCTAGCTTCACAGTATTTATGCATGGGGACAGCAATAAATTTTCCTTTTTAAAATTTCAAAATAAGTATTCTTCCTCCCTTGATAAAACTTTTTAAAATATCCAAATAATTCAGGGAACATGAATGACTCTCTTTAATCCCATTTTCCAGGATAACCACTCTCCACAATTTAATGCACACCATCATAGAATATTAAAATACATATGTAATTAACATAACATTTTTAGAATGTTTCCATCTTCATTATCCTTTTACATGAAACTAGTTCCTCTTGGATGCAATCTGTTCACCATTAAAGCTTCATAGAAGGAGAGGGCAGATATGGTCTCAAGAAACAAGAGGATGTGACTTATGGGGGTGTTTCAACAAGATAGGAAGAAGAAGTAATACTTTCTACATAGAAAGCTCTTCTACATGGAAAGGACAAAAATACTTTCCCATCAAAAATCCATTGAATGAATGTACCACATTTCACTTAATTGACCGTTTTTTGTTAATTTTAGAATGTTTCCAAATTCACCATTAAAATTGACAGTATGAAAAATTATATGTATAATAGGCTCCAGTTTCATCCACCTCATTAGAATTGATTCAAATGTATTCTTTTTAATGGCTGAATAATACTCCATTGTGTATATGTACCAAAGCTTTCTTATCCATTCGTCTTTCAATGTATGGCAAAACCAACCAATATAATACTGTAAAATAATTTGCCTCCAATAAAAAATAAATTAATTACAAAAAAAAAAGAAAGAAAAATTATATGAAAGTGAAAGTTGCTCAGTCGTGTCTGACTCTTTGCAACCCCATGGACTACACAGCCCATGGAATTCCTCAGGCCAGAATACTGGAATGGGCCTTTCTCTTCTCCAGGGAATCTTCTCGACCCAGGGATCAAGCCCAGGTCTCCCGTATTGCAGGTGGATTCTTTACCAGCTGAGCCACAAGGGAAGCACCCCCCCCCAAAAAAATGATATAGGTGTATCTTTATGATTATTTCCTTAGGATAATTTCCTAGATGCTAAATACCCATTTTTGGTTAATATGGTCAAATTATACCTATAGTACCAGTTTGCATTCACCTGTAAAAGATAAGTGAGGCCATTTCTCTACACTCTCATCAGCAATAGCACTTTAAAAATCTATTTGTGAATATTCTGAAAGACATTGTCTGCCTACAAGGAGCTTGTTGTTCTTTCCCAGCAGCTTCAAAGAGTTTTATGATTGCTGGGTCCTTGCTCCAAATCCCAGCATTTTTTCATTTCTTCCAAAGACCACATTAAATCCATGAGCTGTTCATGCTTGTTAATGACTCTGAAGTAGACATGGTTGGTAAAAAAGAAGCATCAACTGGAAAAAAAAAATTCCAAAATATGGCACCAGAACAGAAATTGCTTCCAGAATTCAACTTGGATGTCTTAGGCAAGAGAATTAAAGCAAAATGTGTTTAATTGATTTGTCATTCAGAAAAATTAAAGTTCTGATGTGGTGATGAGCCTATAATATATTCTCAAAATGAATATGTCAACTTTCATGGCCCTGAACTGAGAATGTAAAGCCATTTTGAAGGGCAAGGATACAACTCACTGTGGTTCAAATGGATTCAGGATGAATATTGCCCTGCTGACCTTTATTTAATGAAACAGATGTTGAAATGGCCCTCTGTTGCAAAAGTTAAAGAGCCATCCTTGGAACTTTCTTGGAACAGTAATTCTTTGGAAGAACATTGTGATGGGATGAGCTTGGCTCACACAAATTGCAAAATGAGAAACTCTGTGAGAGTGGAACTCCTGCTTCAAAACAACTGAAGAGAAAATGAATGATCCAGGGGAATTCCACTTGAAAGATACTTACTGAGCACCTACTAAATGTTGGATGATATAATTCATCTCCTCTAACATGTATAATGAACCTGCAAGGGGAGTATTGACATAACTTTTTTCAGGAAAGTGAGGATTAGAGAGGTCAAAGGGTGTCACATAGTTGTAAATGGGGGAACCCTGAACATTATGATTCCAAGGCTTTATGAATTATATCAATATTGCCTTCTCCATCCTAAACAATAGAAATTTATTCTCTCGAAGTTCTAGAGTCTAGAAATCCCAAATCAAGGTGTCAGCAGGGCCAGGCTCCCTCTGAGATTCTGGGCGGACTCCTTCCTTGCCTCTCTCACTAGCTTCTGGTGGTGGCCAGGAGTCACTGCTGCTCGCCATGCATCCTGCCTGTGTCCTCGCATGGCGTTCTGCCTGTGTTTCTGTCTTCATATAGCATTTTCCTCTTCTTGTGAAGATACCAGTCATACTGGATTAGGGTCCCCTGCCTGGAAAATCCCATGGATGGAGGAGCCTGGTAGGCTGCAGTCCGTGGGGTCGCTAAGGGTCGGACACGACTGAGCGACTTCACTTTCACTTTCACACATTGGAGAAGGAAATGGCAACCCACTCCAGTGTTCTTGCCTGGAGAATCCCAGGGACGGGGGAGCCTGGTGGGCTTCCATCTATGGGGTCACACAGAGTCGGACACGACTGAAGTGACTTAGCAGCAGCAGCAGTAGCAGCATCCTAAACACACTCTTAGGCTCGGGGGAAACACAAGTGAAGATGTGGTCCCATATTTGACTAACATTTCATCTTCCCCTGGTAGAAATGCACAGTGAAGAGCTCACCTGTTTGTACTTCAGGAAAGTACAGATATGATTTTCTGGGTTCTGCTTGAAAGAAGTGCTTAAATCCTTCCTGAATTTGCAGCACACTTGTGTATACAAGTGACCAACACTAAAGGTAGCTTGTTTTATGTGTGAAAGTTTAACCTACAGCTATTATTTTTTTTAACCTATGGTTCTTCATCAGAATTATTCCTGCAAAGCTCTGTAAAATTATGCAAATTTTTTTCTTTGGAATCTTTTAATTAGGGCCAGGATTAAGGTAAGGTGAAAGAGGCATTCTGTTTGGGCAAAAAAACTAATTTTGAGAAGAAAACAAGTCTCCCCTCTGTGGTAAAAGAAATAAGCTTAGAGAAACTATGTCTTTGGCAATGTTGTATTCATTAATTCACAGTAATTAGTAGATGTTATTAATTAGTGCTTACTGCCGTCTATGGCGGAGAAGGCAATGGCAAGCCACTCCAGTACTATTGCCTAGAAAATCCCATGGATGGAGGAGCCTGGTAGGCTGCAGTCCGTGGGGTCGCTAAGGGTCGGACACGACTGAGCGACTTCACTTTCACTTTTCACTTTCCACTTTCACACATTGGAGAAGGAAATGGCAACCCACTCCAGTGTTCTTGCCTGGAGAATCCCAGGGACAGGGGAGCCTGGTGGGCTTCCGTCTATGGGGTCGCACAGAGTCGGACACGACTGAAGTGACTTAGCAGCAGCAGCAGCATGTTAGCCAAGATTTACTGAGCACTGCTAGGTGTCGGGCTCCATGCCACCCTCAAGGTGTTCGTAAGGAACAGACTTCCTCAGATGATGTGGGTTTATCTTTGGGAGAGTCGGGAAGCAGCGCCCCCTACCTGAGTGCCCCTTCTTCACGGCTCTGGATGATGTGGAGAGCCGTGGCTCTCCCGATCTGATGCCAGCCGGGTAGACAGACTCAATTCTTTGGTGGTTTGTGAAGAAACTAAGGCATTTTTATCAGTGAGGCTGAAGAGACTGTATCTCGAGAAAGGAGATTTGGCAGCCATAGGTCAGTATCAGTTGGCACTATCAAGGACTTCCAGTGACATACAATTTGTGAAAGAAGTGCAAAAACTCTTTTGAAGATAAAATCCTTTCCGGTCCATTGCAGCAAATTGATGCACTGAGTGATCACTTAGCAGAGACATCCGTTCATATGCCCTTTATGCTTGACGAGAAAGTGAGAGAATGGCAGCAATCATCCCAATAAGTCGGAAGCACTTAGCATGCTGGGAAAGGGAATAAAATCCCACTGGAGGCTCCTGTGTCCTGATGAACACTCACAGCCATATTACAGAATTATTTTAATCTGCCAGGCTTTGTTCAGTTGCCTCTGACTCTTTGCAATCCCATGGACTGCAGCCAGCCAGGCTCCTTTTTCCATGGAATTTTCCAGGCAAGAATACTGGAGTGGGTTGCTATTTCGCCCTCCAGGGGAATCTTCCCCACCCAGGGATCAAACCTGCATCTCCTACGTCTTGCACATTGGCAGCTGGATTCTTTATCACTGAGCCACCTGGGAAGAGGATAGAACTCTTTAGATGAGATCAGAAACAATGTGACAGGCAGGCTAGATTCTGGCAAATAAATGCCTATCTACCTGATACCCTGAAGTTTTAGGGTACCAATGTGATTAAGTAGGTCAACTTAATCACATTGAGATACCAGCAATGATTAATAAAAAAAATTAGTATTGAATGCTACCGAAAGCACACACACATTGTATGTGCTGGCGGGAACAAAATCTGAACCTACAGTTTGTAACTGAAGCGAAAAAACCCTGCTTCAACACTATAAATTCCCTCAAGGTAAAAAATGTTGGAGAGCCAAACCATTTTTTTAGGAGTAAGTGTCTAATTCAGTTGAGAAATACTTCTCTCTTGGGGATGGAGGGTTTGGGAGGGTAGGTCTTTTTTTTTTTTAAACCACATCAGTGATGTTTACATTTGAATCTTAGTTGTGCTCCCAGGCATCTGTTATTTGATAGAAATGACCAGAACATTTAATGAGGGATTTTTCACTTGCCATTTGTAAATTAAGTCAAGGCTGTTGGGGTCTCTAATTGTGCATGATTAGGATAATGAACAAATAGACAGTACGTATTTCAGATTTCAGAAACATGCACACGGCCCATGAGGAAGTTGAAATGCCAAGGGCTAAACTCCAAAGAAACTTGGAGCATTGGATAGCATGAGAGAGATGAAATTGGTAGACAAGCTAATCCTAAAGAAAGCAGTGTAGGCCATGGCTCTGCTGAAAAGAGAGGGTGTTCTCCAGGCCAAATTATGCCATGGAATACACACTAAAATTTGTTAGTTGCTCCTATACCTTTGCTTTCTTCCCCTCTTGTTTTTATTCCTTCTTTTCCTCCACCCTGCCCTATGCCACATGCTTTTTTGATTCCATTGTTTTCTTTCATACTTTTTATCCTAATTGTTCTCATTTTTCATCATTCTGTCATTTCCCCAATCTTATCCTTTCAATCTGATTCATCTCATTTTTAGAACTGTTTTAAAATGAAGGATTGCTTTGTATTCCAGTGACCTCTGCATAATTTCCAAGATCAATACTTTTTAGTACAGGAGATTCATTCCTTCCTCAAACACTGAGTTGATGCAGTGCCTACAGCAAGCCAGAACTCTGCCAGCTCAGTGTGTTCATAGCTTTCTGTGACGGTGCTATTTGCCAGCTTGGGCCAGTCTGACTCTTTAGGGTTTATCCGGTAAGGGATATGCTATAGAATGAATTCTGGTCTAGTTTACTCAGTGCCCCTTAGCCCAACCACGTGTTTCTGCTGAAATGAGTACTCTTTATATCACACATTTAAAAGAGAAAAGAGGTCTCTAATATAGCCGTTGAACCAGAAAGAAAAGTCACAGTGGCCATCCACCCCCTTATTCTCCCGTTACTGGTCTCATGCAGGACAGTCTTGTCTGAACATTCATCCCTTGATATTGATATGACTGGTCATGGATGATGATCAGCTCCTTCTGGACCATGACTAGGTCATACTGTACTATACCTCCCCCTCCTCATCAGGGAGGGAAAAGGACTCAGAAGAGCGTGGCAAGGTTCAGGATAACATCTAGAGAACATGGTTAGAATGCCACCTGCAGCTTCCCCAGACTATATGACCAGGCTCTAGAATTTTTGCGATACTATCTACTAGCAGAACTTGAAAGCAAGTTTATTCTGTTGGAGGGACTGCCCTCCAAGAGTCCCTTCCATTCCTACAGACCTTGCATGGTGTTTTGAATTTGTGTCATTTATTTCAGAAGTTAAGTTGAAATTTGAACTCCCACAACCTTAGAACATGATCTTAGTTGGTAATAGGGTCATTGCAGATATAACTGGTTAGTACACGCTAGTAAAGTGATGCTCAAAATTCTCCAAGCCAGGCTTCAGCAGTATGTAAACCGTGAACTCCCAGATGTTCAAGCAGGTTTTAGAAAAGGCAGAGGAACCAGAGATTAAATTGCCAACATCCGCTGGATCATGGAGAAAGCAAGAGAGTTCCAGAAAAACATCTATTTCTGCTTCATTGACTATGCCAAAGCCTTTGACTGTGTGGATCACAATAAACTGTGGAACATTCTGAAAGAGATGGGAATCCCAGACCACCTGACCTGCTTCTTAAGAAAACTGTATGCAGGTCAGGAAGCAACAGTTAGAACTGGACATGGAACAACAGACTGGTTCCAAATAGGAAAAGGTGTACGTCAAGGTTGTATATTGTCACCTTGCTTATTTAACTTATATACAGAGTACATCATGAGGAAAGCTGGGCTGGAAGAAGAACAAGCTGGAATCAAGATTGCTGGGAGAAATATCAATAACCTCAGATATGCAGATGACACTACCCTTATGGCAGAAAGTGAAGAGGAACTCAAAGGCCTCTTGATGAAAGTGAAAGAGGAAAGTGAAAAGGTTGGCTTGAAGCTCAACATTCAGAAAACAAAGATCATGGCATCTCGTCCCATCACTTCATGGGAAATAGATGGAAAAACAGTGGAAACAGTGTCAGACTTTAGTTTTTTGGGTTCCAAAATCACTGCAGATGCTGATTGCAGCCATGAAATTAAAAGACGCTTGCTCCTTGGAAGGAAAGTTATGACCAACCTTGATAGTATATTAAAAAGCAGAGACATTACTTTGCCAACCAAGGTCTGTCTAGTCAAGGCTATGGTTTTTCCCGTGGTCATGTATGGATGTGAGAGTTGGACTGTGAAGAAGGCTGATTGCCGAAGAATCGATGTTTTTGAACTGTGGTGTTGGAGAAGACTCTTGAGAGTCCCTTATACTGCAAGGAGATCCAACCAGTCCATTCTAAAGGAGATCAATCCTGGATGTTCATTGGAGGGACTGATGCTAAAGCTGAAACTGCAATACTTTGGCCACCTCATGCGACGAGTTGATTCACTGGAAAAGACTCTGATGCTGGGAAAGGTTGGGGGTGGGAGGAGAAGGGGACGACCGAGAATGAGATGGCTGGATGGCATCACCGACTCTGTGGACATGAGTTTGAGTGTGCTCCGGGAGTTGGTGATGGACAGGGAGGCCTGGCGTGCTGTGATTCATGGGGTCGCCGAGAGTCGGACACGACTGAGCGACTGATCTGATCTGATCTGATGAGGTCAAGGAGCTTGGAGACAGAATATACAGATGATAAGCTAAATAATCAACAAGACAGCAATGAGATACGTCACAAAGTAGTGCTTGATGGGTTATTCTAACAATATTTAAGTCTCAAGTACTGGTATGCACAATGAAGGCTATGAGTTGGGGGAAGAAGAGAGTGCTGTGGGCTGGGGTGAAAAAGTAGGTAGAAAAGTAGGCTATTGAAAGTGGTAAGGACTTGAATAAGGTCATGTGGATGGGGGTGGGAAGCAGGACACAGCAAGACTGAGAGGAGAGGACTGCTGATATCAGTCTCCTCTACGATTCTAGGGCATTTTGTTGACACGTCCTTGATAGAACTTATTATATAATAGTGTAGCCTCCTCTATTGAGAGCTTTTTATATTTTGCTTTAAAATTTTTTTTAAATTATGAAAGTATAGCCCATTTACAGGAGACTTGAAAAATACAGAACAAATCTACATATCAGTTCAGTTCGGTTCAGTTGCTCAGTCATGTCCAACTCTTCGACCCCATGAATCACAGCACGCCAGGCTTCCCTGTCTATCACCAACTCCCGGAGTTCACTCAGACTCATATGCATCGAGTCGGTGTTGCCATCCAGCCATCTCATCCTCTGTTGTCCCCTTCTCCTCCCGCCCCCAATCCTTCCCAGCATCAGAGTCTTTTCCAGTGAGTCAGTTCTTCGCATGAGGTGGCCAAGGTATTAGAGTTTCAGCCTCAGCATCAGTCCTTCCAATGAACACCCAGGATTGATCTCCTTTAGGATGGACTGGTTGGATCTCCTTGCAGTCCAAGGGACTCTCAAGAGTCTTCTCCAGCACCACAGTTCAAAAGCATCAATTCTTCCGCGATCAGCTTTCTTCACAGTCCAACTCTCACATCCATACATGACCACGGGAAAAACCATAGCCTTAACTAGACGGACCTTGGTTGGCAAAGTAATGTCTCTGCTTTTTAATATGCTATCTAGGTTGGTCATAACTTTCCTTCCAAGGAGAAGGCGTCTTTTAATTTCATGGTTGCAATCAGCATCCGCAGTGATTTTGGAGCCCAAAAAAAGAAAGTCTGACACTGTTTCCACTGTTTCCCATCTATTTCCCATGAAGTGATGGGACCAGAAGCCACGGTCTTAGTTTTCTGAATGTTGAGCTTCAAGCCAACTTTTTCACTCCCCTCTTTCACTTTCATCAAGAGGCTTTTTAGTTCCTCTTGACTTTCTGCCATATATTGCAATTAATTTTTAAGTAGATAAATTAAGATTTCTAGTTGTAGTTTCAATATCAGACTCTATTGAGAGATTTCTAAGGGCAGAGATATAGTTTATTCACTTGAAGAATATTTGGCATCTATCACATAGTAGGCATGTAATAAGGGTTGAGTTAACAGATGGATGGATGAATAAATGGAGGAATAAAGGCTGAAACTGCATGATTAGACAGGCTGCAAAGTAGCCTGGTACCACACTGAGGAAAATATCAGGCTAGGGGGATAAACAAAAGAAGATCTGGCTTCCATTGTCAAAGATGGAGGTGACACTGGAGAGTTATCTTAGAAAGATGTATTTATTAGTGACAAACACATGGAAGGGATGAGCCCAGAGGAGGAAATCTTATTAAGGAGAATTACAATGGTACAGACCTAGGGATTCTCTAAGATGTTCCACATCACATCGTATTTTAAAAAGATCCATATGATGTTATGTAAAGAATTACTATCAGGCTCCCTGTGAGTCAGCAGGAGAGGAGAAGCTAGGATCTCTCTGGTCTCCTTTATTACAGGACACCAGGAGGTATAGTTTCAAGTGGCTGGCTTACTTTCCAGGCTTCTTTGAAACCTTGTGTTTGCTCAGAATTCACTCCCCTCTGCAGAGACCTTGGTGGTAAGTGATGATCAGATGGTGACTTCGCACATGGCCATTGGTCATAATGGAGGGAAGTGGATTCTAAGTGCAGTTCAGTCATTCAGTCATGTCCAACTCTGTGACACCATGGACTGCAGCACACTAGGCCTCCCTGTCCATCACCAACTCCTGGAGTTTACTCAAACTCATGTCCATCAAGTCAGTGATGCCATCAAACCATCTCATCTTTCGTCGCCTTCAATCTTTCCCAGCATCAGGGGCTTTTCCAATGAGTCAGTTCTTCGCATTAGGTGGCCAAACTATTGGAGTTTCAGCTTCAGCATCAGTATTTCCAATGAATATTCAGGACTGATTTCCTTTAGGATGGACTGATTGGATCTCTTTGCAATCCAAGGGACTCTCAAGAGTCTTCTCCAACACCACAGTTCAAAAGCATCAATTCTTCAGCACTCAGCTTTCTTTATAGTCCAACTCTCACATCCATACACGACTACTGGAAAAACCATAGCCTTGACTAGATGGACTTTGTTGGCAAAGTAATGTCTCTGCTTTTTAATATGCTATCTAGGTTGGTCATAACTTTCCTTCCAAGGAGTAAGCGTCTTTTAATTTCATGGCTGCAGTCACCATCTGCAGTGATTTTGGAGCCCCCAAAATAAAGTCTGCCACTGTTTCCATTGTTTCCCCATCTCTTTGCCATGAAGTGATGGGATAAGTTGCCATGATCTTAGTTTTCTGAATATTGAGTTTTAAGCCAACTTTTTCATTCTCATCTTTCATTTTCATCAAGAGGCCCTTTAGTTCTTCTTTGCTTTCTGCCATAAGGGTGGAGTCATCTGCATATTTGAGGTTATTGGTATTTCTCCCGGCCATCTTGATTCCAGCTTGTGCTTCATCCAGCCCAGCATTTCTCATGATGTACTCTGAAGTTAAGTAAGCCAGGTGACAATATACAAGCTTAACATACTCCTTTTCTGATTAAGGACCAGTTTGTTGTTCCATGTCCAGTTCTAACTGTTGCTTCCTGACCTGCATACAGATTTCTCAAGAAGCAGGTCGGGTGGTCTGGTATTCCCATCTCTTGAAGAATTTTCCACAGTTTATTGTGATCCACACAGTCAAGGGCTTTGACATAGTCAATAAAGCAGAAGTAGATGCTTTTCTGGAAGTCTCACACTTTTTCCATGATCCAACGGATGTTGGCAATTTGATCTCTGGTTCCTCTGCCTTTTCTAAATCCAGCTTGAACATCTGGAAGTTCACAGTTCACGTACTATTGAAACCTGGCTTGGAGAATTTTAAGCATTACTAGCATTACTTTACTAGAGTGTGAGATGAGTGCAACTGTGTGGCAGTTCGAGCATTCTTTGGCATTGCCTTTCTTTGGGACTGGAATGAAAACTGACCTTTTCCAGTCCTGTGGCCACTGCTGAGTTTTCCAAATTTGCTGGCATATTGAGTGCAGCACTTTCACAGCATCACCTTTTAGGATTTGAAATAGCTCAATTGGCATTCCATTACCTCCACTAGCTTTGTTTGTAGTGATGCTTCCTAAGGCCCACTTGACTACACATTCCAGGAAGTCTGGCTCTAGGTGAGTGATCACACCATTGTGGTTATCTGGGTCATGTAGATCATTTTTGTGTAGTTCTTCTGTGTATTCTTGCCACCTGTTCTTAATATCTCTGCTTCTGTTAGGTCCATACCACTTTTGTCCTTTATTTAGCCCATCTTTGCATGACATGTTCCCTTGGTATCTCAAATTTTCTTAAAGAGATCTTTAGTCTTTCCCATTCTATTGTTTTCCTCTATTTCTTTGCATTGATCCCTGAGGAAGGCTTTCTTATCTCTCCTTGCTATTCTTTGCAACTCTGCGTTTAAATGGGTATATCTTTCCTTTTTTCCTTTGCCTTTTGCTTCTCTTCTTTTCACAGCTATTTGTAAGGTCTCCTCTTTTGTTGACCATGATGGCTACTCCATTTCTTCTAAGGGATTCCTGCCCACAGTAGTAGATATAATGGTCATCTGAGTTAAATTTACCCATTCTAGTCCATTTTAGTTCACTGATTCCTAGAATGTCGATGTTCACTCTTGTCATCTCCTGTTTGACCACTTCCAATTTGCCTTGATTCATGGACCTAACATTCCAGGTTCCTATGCAATATTGCTCTTTACAGCATCGGACTTTGCTTCTATCACCAGTCACATCCACAACTGGGTATTTGTTTCAATTTGACTCCATCCTTTCATTCTTTCTGGAGTTATTTCTCCACTGATCTCCAGTAGCATACTGGGAACCTACCGACCTGGGGAATTCCTCATTCATTATCCTATCATTTTGCCTTTTGATACTGTAAATGGGGTTCTCAAAGCAAGTATACTGAAGTGGTTTGCCATTCCCTTCTCCAGTGGACCACATTCTGTGAAATGCAGTACTTGGATGCAATCTTAAAAATGACAGAATGATTTATGTTTGTTTCCAAGGCAAACCATTCAATATTACAGTAATCCAAGTCTATGCCCCAACCAGTAATGCTGAAGAAGCCGAAGTTGAACGGTTCTATGAAGACCTACAAAACCTTTTAGAACTAACACCCAAAAAAGATGTCCTTTTCATTATAGGGGACTGGAAAGCAAAAGTAGGAAGTCAAGAAACACCTGGAGTAACAGGCAAATTTGGCCTTGGAGCACGAAATGAAGCAGGAAAAAGGCTAATAGAGTTTTGCCAAGAGAACACACTGGTCATAGCAAACACCCTCTTCCAACAACACAAGAGAAGACTCTACACATGGACATCACCAGATGGTCAACACCGAAATCAGATTGATTATATTCTTTGCAGCCAAAGATGGAGAAGTTCTAAACAGTTAGCAAAAACAAGACCAGGAGCTGACTGTGGCTCAGATCATGAACTCCTTATTGCCAAATTCAGACTGAAATTGAAGAAAGTAGGGAAAACCACTAGACCATTCAGGTATGACCTAAATCAAATCCCTTATGATTATACAGTGGAAGTAAGAAATAGATTTAAGGGACTAGATCTGATAGAGTGCCTGATGAACTCTGGACGGAGGTTTGTGACATTGTACAGGAGACAGGGACCAAGACCATCCCCATGGAAAAGAAATGCAAAAAAGCAAAATGGCTGTCTGAGGAGGCCTTACAAATAGCTGTGAAAAGAAGAGAAGTGAAAAGCAAAGGAGAAAAGGAAAGATATAAGCATCTGAATGCAGAGTTCCAAAGAATAGCTAGGAGAGATAAGAAAGCCTTCCTCAGCGACTAATGCAAAGAAATAGAGGAAAACAACAGAATCGGAAAAACAAGAGATCTCTTCAAGAAAATTAGAGATATCAAGGGAACGTTTCATGCAAAGATGGGCTTGATAAAGGACAGAAATGATATGGACCTAACAAAAGCAGAAGATATTAAGAAGAGGTGGCAAGAATACACAGAAGAACTGTACAAAGAAGATCTTCATGACCAAGATCATCACGATAACGTGATCACTCACCTGGAACCAGACATCTTAGAATGGGAAGTCAAGTGGGCCTTAGAGAGCATCACTACGAACAAAGCTAGTGGAGGTGATGGAATTCCAGTTGAGCTATTTCAAACCTTGAAAGGTGATGCTGTGAAAGTGCTGCACTCAATATGCCAGCAAATTTGGAAAACTCAGCAGTGGCCACAGGACTGGAAAAGGTCAGTCTTCATTCCAATCCCAAAAAAAGGCAATGCCAAAGAATGCTCAAACTACCGCACAATAGCACTCATCTCACACGCTAGTAAAGTCATGCTCAAAATTCTCCAAGCCAGGCTTCAGCAATATGTGAACCATGAACTTCCAGATGTTCAAGCAGGTTTCAGAAAAGGCAGAGGAACCAGACATCAAATTGCCAACATCCGCTGGATCATGGAGAAAGGAAGAGAGCTTCAGAAAAACATCTATTTCTGCTTCATTGACTATGCCAAAGCCTTTGACTGTGTGGATCACAATAAACTGTGGAAAATTCTGAAAGAGATGGGAATACCAGACCACCTGACCTGCCTCTTGAGAAACCTGTATGCAGGTCAGGAAGCAACAGTCAGAACTGGACATGGAACAACAGACTGGTTCCAAATAGGAAAAGGAGTACGTCAAGGTTGTATATTGTCACCTTGCTTATTTAATTTATATGCAGAGTACATCATGAGGAACGCTGGGCTGGAGGAAGCACAAGCTGGAATCAAGATTGCTGGGAGAAATATCAATAACCTCAGATATGCAGATGACACCACCCTTATGGCAGAAAGTGAAGAGGAACTCAAAGGCCTCTTGATGAAAGTGAAAGAGGAGAGTGAAAAGATTGGCTTGAAGCTCAACATTCAGAAAACGATGGTCATGGCATCTGGTCCCATCACTTCATGGGAAATAGATGGGGAAACAGTGGAAACAGTGTCAGACTTTATTTTTTGGGGCTCCAAAATCACTGCAATGCTGATTGCATCCATGAAATTAAAAGACGCTTACTCCTTGGAAGGAAAGTTATGACCAACCTAGATAGCATATTAAAAAGCAGAGACATTACTTTGCCAACCAAGGTCCGTCTAGTTAAGGCTATGGTTTTTCCCGTGGTCATGTATGGATGTGAGAGTTGGACTGTGAAGAAAGCTGATCGCGGAAGAATTGATGCTTTTGAACTGTGGTGCTGGAGAAGACTCTTGAGAGTCCCTTGGACTGCAAGGAGATCCAACCAGTCCATTTTAAAGGAGATAAATCCTGGGTGTTCATTGGAAGGACTGATGCTAAAGCTGAAACTGCAATACTTCGGCCACCTCACGCGACGAGTTGACTCACTGGAAAAGACTCTGATGCTGGGAGGGATTGCGGGTGGGAGGAGACTGGGATGACAGAGAATGAGATGGCTGAATGGCATCACCGACTCGATGGACATGAGTTTGAGTGAATTCCGGGAGTTGGTGATGGACAGGGAGGCCTGGCGTGCTGTGATTCATGGGGTCGCAAAGAGTCGGACACGACTGAGCGACTGAACTGAACTGTAAGGTCTCCTCAACCCTTTTGCCTTTTTGCATGTCTTTTTCTTGGGGATGGTCTTGATCCCTGCCTCCTGTACAGTGTCTCGAATCTCTGTCCATATTCTTCAGGCACTCTGTCTATCAGATCTAATGCCTTGAATCTATTTCTCACTTCCACTGTATGATGGTAAGGTATTTGATTGAGGTCATACCTGAATCGTCTAGTGGTTTTCCCTACTTTCTTCAATTTAAGTCTGAATTTGGCAATATGGAATTCATGGTGAGTCACAGTTAGCTACTGGTCTTGTGTTTGCTGACTGTATGGAGCTTCTCCATCTTGGGCTGCAAAGAATAGAATCAGTTGGATTTTGGTATTGAGCATCTGGTGCTATCCATGTGTATAGTCTTCTCTTGTGTTGTTGGAAGAGGGTGTTTGCTATGACCAGTGTTTTCTCTTGGCAAAACTCTATTAGCCTTTGCCCTGCTTAATTCTGTACTCCATGGCTAAATCTGCCTGTTACTCCAGGTGTTTCTTGAATTCCTACTTTTGCATTCCAGTCCCCTACAATTAAAAGGACATCTTTTTTGAGTGTTAGTTCTAGAGGGTCTTGTAAGTCTTCATAGAACCACTCAACTTCAGCTTCTTCAGCATTACTGGTCAGAGCATAGACTTGGATTACGGTGATATTGAACAGTTTGCCTTGGAAATGAACAGAGATCATTCTGTCATTTTTGAGATTGCATCCAAGTACTGCATATTGGACTCTTTTGTTGACTATGATGGCTACTCCATTTCTTCTAAGGGATTCTTGCCCTCAGTGGATATAACGGTCATCTGAGTTAAATTCACCCATACCAGTTCATTTTAGTTCACTGATTCCTAAAATGTCCATGTTCACTCTTGCCATCTCCTGTTTGACCACTTTCAATTTGCCTTGATTCATGGACCTAACATTCCAGGTTCCTATGCAATATTGCTCTTTACAGCATTGGACTTTACTTCTATCACCAGTTATATTCACAACTTGGTGTTGTTTTTGCTTTGGCTCTGTCTCTTTAGTCTTTCTGGACTTATTTCTCCACTGATTTCCAGTAGCATATTGGGCACCTACTGACCTGGTGGGTTCATCATTCAGTGACCTATGTTTTTGCCTTTTCGTACTGTTCATGGGGTTCTCAATTCAAGAATACTGAAGTAGTTTGTGATTCCCTTCTCTAGTGGACCATGTTTTGTCAGAGTAGCAGAAATGAACTTTATTGGTTTTGGGACAACTGGCCTCTCTTCTGATCAGGCAAGGATGGAAGTGCCACCGCTCCACCCCTACTCCCTGGTAAGAACCTTCTGTGCCAGGGGTTTAGAATCTTGCTCATGTTAGATGGATGACTTGGCCCTACCTCTGACATGTTAAGCTCATTTTGAGGCCAAAGTTTGAAGCAGTGCAAATATTTTCATGTGATGAATTGATGTGTTGAGTTATGTGCTCCCCACAATCACTATGGAATCCAATGTGGAGATGTTTCTCCTCCTATCAGGTCACTGCACACTAAATGCTCACCAGCCAGTGGGCAGACACCTGTCTCACTGCCCTCAGCAAAAGGATCTTTGTTCCTGGGAAAGAAAAGAAATCTCTTCACTCTCCTTGAAGCTGTTTTAAGCAGCAACCTACATCTGGCCATTGTGATTGTCTTAGGCCATATGTTCTGGAAATTGAAGGGATTTTTGCACCAGAACTTCCATGCCAATAAAAGCAAAAGGAGATGAATGAAAATTCATTCACCAAGACCTTACCCTGTACCCCAGCTGCCTTTGCTATTACTTGTCAAAACCAGTGGTTTATCTAGAGTTTTGACTCCTGGAGATGATCATTTTCTCTCCAATATTTAATCAAGAAAATTTTCAGAATATAGTTGAAAGAAATCTGTAGTGTAAATGCATATAACCACATCTAGATTCCAACATTAGTATTTTTTATACTTGCTTTATCATATATCTGTCCACATGGAGGGGATTGTTTTTAAACAAGCCTTGTCTTAATACAATGAACACATTTTCTGTAATAATCATGAAATAAAATGAATAATAATATCTAGAAAAAATAGTGAAAAGGTTTATTTGATTTTGTGTAATTTTGCTAGCAAAAATAAAATTAACAAAATAAATATTGCATACAAAATATTATATATAAAATACTATATCTTGCAGCCTGGAGAATCCCAGGGACAGGGGAGCCTGGTGGGCTTCCATCTATGGGGTCACACAGAGTCGGACACGACTGAAGTGACTTAGTGGCAGCAGCAGCAGCAGCAGCAGCTCACATTCAGTTCACACTCTTGCTTTACATTTTAAATATAAATTAATTTTGAATGGTCACATGAAAGTAACAGATGTGAAATAGTTGCAGTTCTGTTTCTTCATCTTTACAATCATCATTCTATTATTGCTTATTTGAATATTATCTCTAAGTGCAGGAATTCGTAGTCCCACAGAGGTTTTTGGAAGCAAGAATTCTGCACCAGTCAGTCAGTCAGTTCAGTCGCTCAGTCGTGTCTGACTCTTTGTGACTCCATGGACTGCAGCATGCCAGGCTCAATGAGGTGGTTGGGTGGCATCACCACTCGAAATCCAGTGGTGATGCCATCCAACCATCTCATCCTCCTTCGTCTCCTTCTCCTCCTGCCTTCAATCTTTCCCAGCATCAGGGTCTTTTCCAATGAGTCAGTTCTTCCCATCAGGTGGCCAAAATACTGGAGTTTCAGCTTCAACATCAGTCCTTCCAATGAATATTCAGGACTGAAATGCTGAAATGCAAAAATTCTGCCCCAGGTGAGTTCAAGTGATTCGAAACTGTTAGAAACTTACTTTCAAAATGAACATGTTCAATAGAACATGCGTTTGAGACCTACTATACAAATGGGTAGAGAATTTGCCTACAATGGAGACCCATTGATTCCTGGGTCAGGAAAATCCTCTAGAGAAGGAAATGGCAACTCAGTCCAGTATTCTTGCCTGGAGAGTCTCATGGACAGAGGAGCCTGGCAGGCTATAGTCCGTGGGGTCACAAAGAGTGGGACAAGACTGAGCGACTAACATGTTCACTTTCACACAAATGAGAGTTCTTCAAATTAACTTCTATATAACATTCCTTATTTATTAAATAATGAGTAATAAAAATGTGCCATTTGAAGCTTATATATATTATTAAAACTTGATTGTAATAGAAGCAATTGTTTAGAATTTACAACAAAGATTTTTTTTTCAGAGAAGAATATTTTATGACTGACATTATTTAGAACTGTTGGCAAATAGAGATTTTAAAAATCAGCCTGTAGTTGGTTTTATGATTGTTTTAAAATTCTGTACATATAGTGCAACCTCCTATGATTTGCTGCCCCTTCCCATTCTTGGTGTTTCAAACACATAGTTGAAAGAATTCTATTCAAAGAGAATGGTGTAATAGGGGGAAGAGACTTCAGAATAGAACTTAGCTCAATTCCAGATTGAATAAAGACACCTGGTTGTTGTTGTTTAGTTGCTCTCATGTTGGACTCTTTGCAATGCCATAGATGGTAGCCCGACAGGCTCCTCTGTCCTTGAGATTTTTCAGGCAAGAATACTGGAGTGCGTTGCCATTTCCTTCTCCAGGGGATCTTCCTGACCCAGGGATAGAACTTGAGTTTCCAGCATTGGCAGGTGGATCTTTACCGCTGAGACACTAGAGAAGCCCCAAAGACAGCAAACGAACAGGGTGAGGGTATCAATGGATAGAAAATTACTGAGAAAAAGCCTCAAATGCCAAGGGATTCTTGCTAAAAGCAAGCCAAAGATTGAGATTCTCTACATCAAAGGCAGAGATTGAGAAACTTAATCAGCTATCAAGGGTAGTCAGATATCAAGGTAGTGGGATTTTCTCCACGTTGACAGCCGGATTCTTTCTACAGTTGGGTAGGCAGATGAGGTAAGGATCCCAGAATGAGGCCTCGCCATAAAGAAGGCTCAGAAGAGACTGTTTAAAGTTTGATTCTCAAGGAGAGGGTCTTTTCAGTGGCTACTGCCCAGGACATATATTTTACTTATATTTGTGAAATGAGTAGTTCTAAAAATATAGGAAATAAATACAAAAAGGACAGGCAATTAAAAAGGACTTCAGTTTAAAATTTCCCTGTCTTACCATTATAAAGCTTAAAGCATTAATAGTCATTTTATCACTGTTAGTAATAAAAAAACCAGGAAGCAAATGTGTACAACGTGGCATAATTTGTTTATCAGGCCTTACTTAGCTATCTTCCATCCCTTTCATTTGACAGTTTCTCACTTGCTTTCTGATGACTGTCCCCTGAATGACGCAGAGTTGTGTCCAGATCAGCAGAGCAGTGCTTCCCCTTTAAAGGGCGATTGATCAACTTTTCACTGATGCCCAGTGCCCAGAGGGAAAGCATGCCTGTCTCACAGGGACAAGGGCAGCAATGTGTGAGCCTTATTCCACCCTCGAAATTGCTCTCCTTTCCTACCCTGAATCTAATTCAGGTTGACCTGGGGAAGAACAGGAAAAATGGAAACAGGGGACTTTCATCAGGAAGGGCCTGGGTTTTCTGAGGACTGCAAGAGGAGAGGAAGTAAAAAAGGAAACCAAAAAACCTCTTGAATAGGGATTTTTAGAGTATAGCTAGAAAGCTGAGAGCAGAATTAGAAAGTGAGGCTTCTGGAGTTGGCATGAGATGCCAGCAAGAGAAATGGGTATGTGTGTGGGTTGGGAAGAATTTTTTTTAAATATGTATTTATTTGGTTGCACTGGATCTTAGTTGGGACACTTGGAATCTTTAGTTGCTATATGCAAAATAAATTCTTAGTTGTGGCATGTGGAATCTAGTTCCTGAGCCCCCTGCATTGGGAGGGTGAGTCTTAGCCACTGGACCACCAGGGAAGCCCCCTTTTTTTTTATTGAGGCAAAACTGGCATGGAACATTATATAATTTCAGGTGTACAACATTATAAATTGATATTTATATACGTTACAAAAGGGGTCGTCATCCTAAGTCTAATCACTACCCATCACCATACCATTGACCTCCTTTATGTATTTCACCCTCCCCTGGGCAGTGTGGGGATTTCTAAGAAGCAATGCTGAAGGTTAGAAGTTAGATCTCTTAATAATCCTTTGTAGATGAAGGCAAACACTTGAAAGACTTGTAAATATCTGCGGGTTGTTGGACTGTATCCTCCTGAGGCAAACTTGCCTTGAGACTGGGTCCTAGGAGGCCTGATTCAGAGTAACATTCAGAAGCCTTTAGTTTGGATTTGTGGAGCTCTCTGCTGGGTCCCTTTAACATTCACTATATAGCAATGAGGCAGCTTCGGTTTCTGAACTGGACCCGGTGGAGGTAAATTGATGCCGTCCCTCTAGCTAGCTTGAATATGGCAACCAGTTCTCAAGCGGGAATGTAAGGGGCTGAAAAGCTGGCTTTGAGGCACCTCTGGATGTTCTCCTGCAGAATACCTGAAAATGGACAAAGAAAACAGTGATATTTCATCCAAACCTGTTGATGTGAGTGTAAGTACATTGTGAGAAACCTTCTCTGTTACTTGAATGCCATTTATTGTTGACCTTGTTAGTAAAATGAGACTGAGTCACTTTACAAAAATGAAGGAAACAATAATTAAATACTTAACCTTCCTTTGGTACTTAATGGACTTGACAAATATGAGCTTGTTTCAAAGTGCTATATTTGGTAATCGATTTGCAGCTGTTTTTCTAAAACTCCAGGGAAATTGTACTGATCTCTATACAAATTCCATTTTAAAATTTAATCAGGGCTAACTGAAACTGCCTGTAATGTGTTCCCACACTTAAAGACCCAACTCTGGCCTTGTTAGTTCATCATGGCCTAGCACTTCTCTATGCTTTCCTTTTTCACTTCTTGGGGGGTATATTTTAAAGTAGCTTGACACCATAGTCAACTCATCCTATAACAGAATGTTTTCTTTTTAGAAACACCATCCTCAGTCCTACAGAACATCACATTAGATGAACTCTGGTCTAGTTCAGTTTCACTGGGAAGCATACAAGCTACATTTCACTCCAGGGGTTGACAAGAGTGTTTGGAACAAAGAATGAGGGAGCCATGAATAATTTAGAATGTTCTTGGCCACACATTATCCCATTAATTGGTAGGATTAAAGACTGGAAGACATGTACTTTGTAGGGAACAGTGAGAGAGAGTAAGAGAGAATGAGAACACTCTTAGAGGAGAGCTGGAAAGAGGAATTATTTCTTTAACATTGGTGTTCCACATTCTTGCCTTTAAAAGAATGTGTGGTTAAAAGTTATTTCATCATTGATGTTTAGTTACCTTGACATGCATAAATCTCTCCTTCAAAGAAGCTGAACTCTCATTTACATTATTAAAGAATTCACAGCATCAAATGACAGAGGGTAGAGGAGAAAAAAAAAAAAGAGGAGGGCAAAGAGTTAAATGATAGACTTTTTTTCCTGTTGCACACATCACTTTGTATGTCAATGTGATAAAACTGGTAATTTTCTAATCTAACACAAGTCTCCTATTTCATTCTTTATTTTTTGATCATTTTTTCATTTGTGATTGAGAAACAGAATTATTGTTCAGTCCAGGCACTGACTTCTAGAGCATGCCTGTGAGGTGATGGTAAAACAAGCACTTAACCCCTGTCCTTCATCGCTACACAAACTGAAGGAGGAAAGGAACAGGCCGAGCTGACTCCATCTTGAAAAAGAAGGAAACTCCATCTTACGTTCCCAGTGAACTTTGGACTATACGCCTGCTTGCATTTTCAGTGAACTTTGGACTATGTGCCTGGTAGCCATGGAGATAACATACCTACAGCAGAACAGGCCTTCAAGACTGATAAACACCAGATTCCAGACCAAGATTTCTCATAGTCAGAAAGAATGCAATAATCCCCTATATAGTCAATCACCTTTGTAATCTTTATGGCACCCATTGGCGTAGGCTACAATGTATAACCAGCTGACCCTTCTGATTATGAATCATGGCTATAACCTGATTGTATCTCCCTTTAACATTTTCCAGGCTAGGTTTAAGCAATTTGGGGAAGGAATCTTGAGCACGTACACTTACATAAGGTATGTAAGGTTTTCACAAAAGTCGATCAGGGTCCCTGGCTAAAGAGGAGACTGCCTCGGACCAGCCAGTGTAATAAACTGCACTCCACTATCCACTCTGTCCTTCTGAGTGAGTTTGCTTCCCGGAGCATTTGGCTACAACAAAACAAGAGAATCATTCTGAACTTTTATCTTTACTGAAGCCAAACCCAGCCTCTGTTAGACAAAGAACTGCTTTTCAGTGACAGTTTTTGGTGAAGTAGAAAAAAATAGCTTTATTACTTTGTTAGTCAAAAGGAGCCACAGTGGGCTAATGTCCTCAGAATTGTGTGTCCCAACCTGGAGGGGATAGTGAGAAATTTTATAGTAATGGTTCAAAGAGGTTATGACCAGTTTGTGGACCACCTTCTGATTGGTTGGTGGTGAGGTAAGTGGGAGTCAGCATCACTAACCTTCTGGTTCCAACCAGTCTGGGATTTACACGCTTGTGGGCAGCCTACCATTAATTTCTCATAGCTGGTAGGGATTTCAGTATCTGCAAAATGGCTCAAAAATATTGTTATGTGTATTCCTTGATGGAGAACCAAGACTCTGACCCAAGGCTGGACTATTGTTCCTCCCTTGTTTCTGCATCCACCCTTCCCTAGTTAGCAACAGTTTGAACCTGCTCGTTGGAACTCAGGAAAGGTAATGGAGGCTGAACGAAGCCCATTTCCTGGAATCAAGAAATGGGGGACACAGAACAGCTTTTGTGTCTAGGAACCCCACAGGGTCCTGCTTGGTAACATGACCACTGGTTCATGAAGCCTTAATTAGGAAATCAATTCGTTTCTCTGAGAAACTCACTTCTATTCTTACTGTCAATCCTGCCTCAGCCTAGAAGACACTGACTGTGGGAGAAAAGCTATATATATTGCAAACACACACATCCCCAGAGATGTGGACTCATGAATCAACCCACATAGAATCCTAACTGTCTGCCCTTTAGGTCCTCTAGTCTTCACTACATAAAATTCAGGTCTATCCTCTCTAGCATCTATTTAGCAGAGTTGGAGAGTTGAGGGAAGAACCTGGATACAATTTCACTGGAGTTCATATACTGTCTTTTTTTGTTTTTCTGATTGGTCTTAATTATGTGATTCAGTGCAAGTCGTTGTTTATGTAAATCATTTGACTTATGCAGGCCTTTTAGCACTAAGATTCTCCTGATTGGTTATATTTAAGTCCTAAACTACTTCTAATTGTTAACACATCTTTCATTCTTTTGAAGATATCCAATATCTCAGTTCAGGTGGTCAGTGCCCCAGGAAAGTTGCCAGGGAGACGACCACCGAGAAAACCTATCACCAGAGCCAAACCCAAGAAGCAACTCAAGAAGAAAGCTCCCTTTTGGAACGTCCAAAACAAAATCATTCTCTTCACAGTATTTTTATTCATCCTAGCGGTCATAGCCTGGACACTGCTGTGGCTCTACATCAGTGAGTTAAAATCCCTTGTACCTTTGGTGTTAGGGCTTGCCCTGAGGGTTCTATTGGCAATGCAGGCCCCATCTGCCCCTGGGTGTTTCTGATAGAATTTTCTTACTTCTCAGACTGAAAGCCATTTTCAAAACTGTTGAGGTTTTAAGGAAGAAGCCAGAATTGTCTTTCCCATTTCACCACCACTGCTTTCTTCGCACAGGAGCAGAGATGTCAGGAGAAGAGCTGAGGAAAATGCTTGGGAGCTTTTGACTGGTTCAGAAATGTAATGCATTTTTAGCTGTGAAAAATGAATGGAATGCTAAGCTGTTTTATTTCCTCATCCACCCACTCAGGCCTGTTGCTAGGCAACCTCATGCTTCCAGCTCCCTGCACTTCAGTTTACTAATGCACCTTTCTCTTCTTTGTTTTTATGTTGTTTATCCAGTTGATTATGTTTTTGTCAATCTTACTGATGCTTTTGGATTGGAGTAATAACTAAGTCCTTCCCTAGAGAGTAGTTACCCTAGCAGCTCAGTAACTATAGCATTTATTGATTTATGCTGGACTTCCCACCCTACACATTATTATATTTAATGCAAGATATTCTCAAGGATATTAAAATTTGATTGGAAAACTAGATTATAGACAAAGAATTAATGAATATTGTCTTGAGCAGTTCAGGTCAATTATATACAGAAATTGATCACGTATGATTTGTGTGGCACAATGTAAGATATCAGGCACACCAAGATGCATCTCCTACTTTTAAAAAGCTCAGAGATGCGTTTTCTACTTTCAAAAAACTCACAGCTCAGTGCTGGAGAGGGAGTGAGGATTGATTTTTTTTTTTTTTTTCTTAAGCAATTACTTTGCAGTCACAGAAGGGAGGCATCCAACAACCTGTTCAGGGATTGAGTCTAGATAAGGCTTCATGAACTGGCTTCTGAAAATTCATTTGACACAACTTGGGAGTGAGCACTATTAGCTGGAACCTGTGAAAGGCATGGAACAGAGTGGTAGACGGGAAAGAATCTGTCTTTACAGACTAGCGGAGGCAGTCAAGTCAATGAACAATTAAGACAAAGACATACAGCCACATCCCAGAGCAAACCAACTTATTTCCCATCAGTTCTCTGCCAGCCCTAAACTGATGTATTTGCATTGCCTAGCATATTTGTATAAAGTTTTGGGATGTCACTATGATGAGGTAATTTGTTGGTTGTCTGAACATCAGAGAAGGGCATTTCAGAAAGACAGGTTAGTATGAGGAAAGGAAAACAGGTATGAATAAGAGAGAATTGTTTGACAAACAACAGAGGTTAGTTTTGATACATGAAATTTGAGCATGGAGGGTGGCCTTGAAAAATGGTAAAAAACAAAAATTCAACCAAGTAAATCTAGTGATATAACTGTCTTTATGCAGTTGCTCATGAATCATAGCATCCCATCTATTAACAGTCAATAAAATAGTATATGGTAAATACTAGCAAAAAACAGTAAATAATAGCAAATAAATTGATAAATACTATTTTATTTAATATTAAATAAAACCCGTGAAGCTGGTGAACAAAATGGAAGTTTTTATAGGCAGAAGGAGCGTGGGGCAAGGAGGCTATTAGCAAAAGAAAAGACAGGATTGTTTCTGGGCAGGCCCTCAGATCTTGGGGGAGCAGGGGTCTTTATCATGCAGTTTGCCTCTCTAGTGTTCATCAGGATATTTCAAATTGTCTGTTTAAAGGTCACATTCCAGGGAGAGAGTGAAACTGCAATTAAGCCTTTTTCTTTATAATTTTATTTATTTATCATTATTTTTTAATTTATGTTTTGGTTGTGCTGGGTCTTTGTTTTTTTGTGCAGGCTTTCTCCTGTGAGTGGGGGAAGGGGGCGTCTCATTGTAGTGGTTTCTCATCGCTGCAGAGCACAGGCTCTAGGGTGAATGGGCTTTAGTAGTTGTGGTACATGGGCAGGGCATGTGGAATCTTCCCAGACCAGGGATCAAACCTGTGTCCCCTGCACTGTCAGGCAGATTCTTATCCATTGCACCACTAGAGAAGTTCTGCAATTAAGTCTTTAATTTGTAATCATGGGGGCAAAAGACCATTTGGGGCTTGTGATTTTTTTTTTTTTTTTGGATGCAGCTTGAGGCTTGTGGGATTTTATTTCCAGAGTTCAAACTTGTCCATTAGCAGTAAGAGCATGTAGTCCTAACCACTGGAGCAACAGGAAATTTCCATGTGATTTTTTTTTTTTTTTTTTTTAACAGAAATGAGGTGGGCAGCTCATCTGGAAGACTATTTGCTGTTGAATGCAAGCTTGATCAATGCACAGTGAGGCCAAATAAACCATAATTTTGGAGACTGGAGCAGAGAAAGTTTTATTGCAGGGCTCAGCAAGGAGAATGGGTGACTTATGCTCTAAACTCCCCAGTGGTTTACGGGGAGAAGTTATTATAGGTAAAATCTGGAGTGAGGACTGCTGGGTGTACAACTATCCTCTAATTGGTTGGTGAGCTAACATGGTGGTATTTAAGGATTCTTGTGAGATGGCAAGAGTGAACATACACATTCTAGGAATCAGTGAACTAAAATGGACTGGAATGGGTGAATTTAACTCAGATGACCATTATATTTACTACTGTGGGCAGGAATCCCTTAGAAGAAATGGAGTAGCCATCATGGTCAATAAAAGAGTCCGAAATGCAGTACTTGGATGCAATCTTAAAAATGACAGAATGATTTCTGTTCGTTTCCAAGGCAAACCATTCAATATTACAGTAATCCAGGCCTATGCCCCTACCAGTAATGCTGAAGAAGCCGAAGTTGAACTGTTCTATGAAGACCTACAAAACCTTTTAGAACTAACACCCAAAAAAGATGTCCTTTTCATTATAGGGGACTGGAATGCAAAAGTAGGAAGTCAAGAAACACCTGGAGTAACAGGCAAATTTAGTCTTGGAGCACGGAATGAAGCAGGGCAAAGGCTAATAGAGTTTTGCCAAGAGAATGCACTGGTCATAGCAAACACCTTCTTCCAACAACACAAGAGAAGACTCTACACATGGACATCACCAGATGGTCAACACCGAAATCAGATTGATTATATTCTTTGCAGCCAAAGATGGAGAAGCTGTATACAGTTAGCAAAATCAAGACCAAGAGCTGACTGTGGCTCAGATCATGAACTCCTTATTGCCAAATTCAGACTTAAATTGAAGAAAGTAGGGAAAACCACTAGACCATTCAGGTATGACCTAAATCAAATCCCTTATGATTATACAGTGGAAGTAAGAAATAGATTTAAGGGACTAGATCCGATAGGTAGAGTGCCTGATGAACTCTGGACGGAGGTTCGTGACATTGCACAGGAGACAGGGACCAAGACCATCCCCATGGCAAAGAAATGCATAAAAGCAAAATGGCTGTCTGGGGAGGCCTTACAAATAGCTGTGAAAAGAAAAGAAGCGAAAAGCAAAGGAAAAAAGGAAAGATATAAGCATCTGAATGCAGATTTCCAAAGAATAGCAAGGAGAGATAAGAAAGCCTTCCTCAGCGATCAATGCAAAGAAATAGAGGAAAACAACAGAATAGGAAAAACAAGAGATCTCTTCAAGAAAATTAGAGATATCAAGGGAACATCTCATGCAAACAATGCAAACATGTGCTCGATAAAGGACAGAAATGGTATGGACCTAACTGAAGCAGAAGATATTAAGAAGAGGTGGCAAGAATACACAGAAGAACTGTACAAAAAAGATCTTCATGACCAAGATAATCACAATAAAGTGATCACTGACCTAGAGCCAGACATCTTGGAATGCGAAGTCAAGTGGGCCTTAGAAAGGATCACTACGAACAAAGCTAGTGGAGGTGATGGAATTCCAGTTGAACTATTTCAAACCTTGAAAGATGATACTGTGAAAGTGCTGCACTCAGTATGCCAGCAAATTTGGAAAACTCAGCAGTGGCCACAGGACTGGAAAAGATCAGTCTTCATTCCAACCCCAAAGAAAGGGAATGCCAAAGAATGCTCAAACTACAGCACAATTACACTCATCTCACACGCTAGTAAAGTCATGCTCAAAATTCTCCAAGCCAGGCTTCAGCAATATGTAAACCGTGAACTCCCAGATGTTCAAGCAGTTTTTAGAAAAGGCAGAGGCACCAGAGATCAAATTGCCAATATCCACTGGATCATGGAGAAAGCAAGAGAGTTCCAGAAAAACATCTATTTCTGCTTCATTGACTATGCCAAAGCCTTTGACTGTGTGGATCACAATAAACTGGAAAATTCTTCAAGAGATGGGAATACCAGACCACCTGACCTGCCTCTTGAGAAACCTGTATGCAGGTCAGGAAACAACAGTTAGAAGTGGACATGGAACTACAGACAGGTTCCAAATAGGAAAAGGAGTACGTCAAGGCTGTATATTGTCACTTTGCTTATTTAACTTATATGCAGAGTACATCATGAGGAACGCTGGGCTGAAAGAAGCACAAGCTGGAATCAAGATTGCTGGGAGAAATATCAATAACCTCAGATATGCAGATGACACCACCCTTATGGCAGAAAGTGAAGAGGAACTCAAAAGCCTCTTGATGAAAGTGAAAGAGGAGAGTGAAAAGGTTGGCTTGAAGCTCAACATTCAGAAAGCGAAGATCATGGCATCTGGTCCCATCACTTCATGGGAAATAGATGGGAAAACAGTGGAAACAGTGTCAGACTTTATTTTTTGGGGCTCCAAAATCACTGCAGATGCTGATTGCATCCATGAAATTAAAAGACGCTTACTCCTTGGAAGGAAAGTTATGACCAACCTAGATAGTATATTAAAAAGCAGAGACATTACTTTGCCAACAAAGGTCCGTCTATTCAGGGCTATGGTTTTTCCCGTGGTCATGTATGGATGTGAGAGTTGGACTGTGAAGAAAGCTGAGCACTGAAGAATTGATGCTTTTGAACTGTGGTGCTGGAGAAGACTCTTGAGAGTCCCTTGGACTGCAAGTAGGTCCAACTAGTCCATTCTAAAGGAGATCAATCCTGGGTGTTCATTGGAAGGACTGATGCTAAAGCTGAAACTGCAATACTTTGACCACCTCATGCGACGAGTTGACTCACTGGAAGAAACTCTGATGCTGGGAGGGATTGGGGGCAGGAGGAGAAGGGGACGGCAGAGAATGAGATGGCTGGATGGCATCACCAACTCTGTGGACATGAGTTTGAGTGAACTCCGGGAGTTGGTGATGGACAGGGAGGCCTGGCGTGCTGTGGTTCATGGGGTCGCAAGGAGTCGGACACGACTGAGCGACTGAACTGAACTGAACTGAACCATCCTCCATCTGTATGGGTGGTTCCTGCAGAAGAACCAGGATCCTGGACTATAGTTTCCTGACTGTTCCTTTGTTTCTGCATTGCTTTACTTCCCTGATTTTTTATGAATAAGAAAACAGGGGACACAGTGAGGCTTTTGTGCCTAGGAGGGTCCCACAGGGTCCTGCTCAGTTTCACAAGCAGGGATTGTATGTTGACCTGAGCAGAAGAGTTAGATAAGTGTAAGCTGACTAAATTGAACTCTCTTGCATTGGTTATCCCTCAAATACCTATGGATAGAAGAAGGATGTGTGTGAGCTTCCAGGTGGTCATAGCTTTGATTTAAATGTTAAGAATCTGCAACAGAAAAAAAAGAAGAAGAAGAAACACCTAAGAATGACTTTCTTGGTAAAATCAGAGACAGAAACAAATGTTTCTTTATACAAGAGGCCTAATGAGGCAAAGTGGTGTGTCCAACTTTACAAAACTGTTATTGAACCCAAGTTCATGTGCCCAACTCACAGTAAAGCCAAGCAAATTGAAATGTCAGAATTTGGAGCAAGAAAGGTTTATTTTATGAGCCAAGCAAGGAGAATGGGCAGCTCATGCTCAGAAGATGCCAACTCCATGATGGTCTTCAAGGAAGAGTTTTTAAAGGAAAATTTTGTGAATGTGGGCTGAGGGGTGTGTGACTTTCTTCTAATGGTTGGTGGTGAGATAACAGGATGGCATGTCAGAAATCTCAACCTTCTGGTTCAATCTGTTTCAATCTGAGCCTTCTGGTTCAAGCAAGTCTGGAGTCCATGTGTTTGTGCTCAGCCTGAAGTCACCATTCTCCACCTGTTTGGGGGCCTTAGTTCCTATAGAAGAACTCAAAGATATAGACCAGATTGTGATTGTTAGGTAGTAAGAATAGGAAAAAGGAGTCCAGTATGGCAGTGGCTAAAAGACAAGGAAGGGAAAAGCCTGTGAAAATAGAACAAAGGAAGGTCGGAGGACCGGAGTGAGGACCTCAGGTAGAGCAAACAGCACTCCTTGCTAGGCCAATTTACGTAGGGCAAGCCCAGGGGGAGGAGAAAAAGCATATAAAAAGAGGAGCCAAGGGGCCAGGGCTCTCTCTCTCTCTTCTCTTTGTGTCTTTTGGGTCGGCAAGCCCTCATGCCTCCAGGATGTATTTTCCTTTATTTTCTAAGTAAAACTGAGCTGTAACACGGAGCTGTGACACTGCTCTGTCTGAGAGCTGTGACACTGGCCCATCTGAGGGCTGTAACGCTGGTCTGTCGCTTCAAATTTTTGTTGTGACGGAGCAGAACTGAGGAAATTACACACTCCCCCGACGTGATGTATATCTCTTGAGGAGGAACTAGGTCTCTGCTTTATTGCTGTACTATTGCTTCATGACCACATTTCCTTTATTTCTGCATTCCTTCATTTCTAACTAGTAACTGTTTGAATCTACCTTTTGTAACTCAGGAAAGGTCTGGGAGGATGAATCCTTTTTCCTACAAAAAAGAAATGGGAAAAACAGAAAGGCTTCTGTACCCAGCAGGGTCCCACAGGGTCCTGCTCTGTTTCAGTTCCCTCTTTTCTTTGAGGCGAACAGTTGTAGGATGAGAAAAGGAAGAGAGTTTTGGACAGAAAGGTTAGTCCTAAACTTGGCAGAGGAATTCAGTTTTAGGAGGCTCAGCTTCATAACTTGAAAGAACAAATTTAGGACAGGAGCTCAGGCCTCTGGCCCCGCCCCCAGCCTTCAAGCCTCACTGCATGGCTAATGTGACCCCTGAATGGATCACGCTGGGAGGTGGCTCCCCAACCTTCACACAGGTTGCATCTTCTTTTTTTTTTTCTTTTAATGTTTGTTCCGCTGTGTCTGGTCTCAGCTGTGGCACACATGGTGATCTATGTTGCATCATTCAAGACCTTCCGTTGTGGCACACAGACTCTCTAGCTGTGCTGTGCTGGCTCAGTAGTTGTGGCACATGGGCATGTGGAATTCTAGTTCCCTGACCAGGGATTGAGCCTGTGTCCCCTGCATTGCAAGGCAGATTCTTAACCACTGGACCACCAAGGAAATCCTGGTTGCACCTTCTTTTAATTCAGCCATCATTTATTTAGCATTCCCAGGCACTGGGCATTGTACTAAGAGAGACTATTCTCTCTTTTCCTCTCCCCTTCCTTCCCACCAACATTTATTGAGCTTGAAATCTAAGTCAGGTACTCATTACCCTACGTTAGGGGCTGAGGGACAAAAAAATTTGCCGTTCATTTAGAAAGGCAGAAATGCAGACAGAAGTTCTGATGCCATGGGACATGTGTCTCAGGAAAGAAATACACCATGGCCGTGAGAGCCTGGGGTTGATGCCTCATAGCAATAAAACCTTGGTAACAAAAAGGAAAGTCTGAAAAGAGAGTCCCTCATCTCCCTAGGCTATTCTCAGGGAGCTGAAGGCATCTCAAACATGGCAATATCTTCGTCTGTCTTGGCAGCAGTTTCTGGCTCAAATGATACCCAGTCCCGTGGTCCTCCTTGGACAGAATTTTTGAGCAGGAGTTATCTGACACTGGACTGAGGACCACATTTGTGAATAAGCTCTCCATGCATTTCTCAGAGCTAAAGATCAGCCCAGCACCCGGGGCATCATCCACAAAAGTCAGAAAGGGGGTGAGAGACTTGGGGCTCAGTGGAGGTCAGCTGGGGGAGTCCTTCCTTCTTCATCCACTGTGATTATGATACCCCAGAGCTTGGCAGTGTACATTTCTTACCTCCTTACCTGCCACAGATGCGAGACATGTGAACATTGTCTATGCTCTATGTTTTTGGCCCCTTACACAACTGAGCGACTTCACTTTCACTTTCACACATTGGAGAAGGAAATGGCAACCCACTCCAGTGTTTTTGCCTGGAGAATCCCAGGGACGGGGGAGCCTGGTGGGCTTCCATCTATGGGGTCACACAGAGTCGGATACGACTAAAGTGACTTAGCAGCAGCAGCAGCAGTGACTCTGAAAGTGAAAGTTGCTCAGTCCTGTTGGGCTCTTTGCGACCCCATGGACTAAACAGTCTATGTAATTTTCCAGACCAGAATACTGGAGCGGGTAGCTTTTCCCTTCTCCAGGGGATCTTCCCAACCCAAGGATCAAACCCAGGTCTCCTGCATTGTAGGTGAATTTTTTTACCAGCTGAGCCACAAAGGAAGCCCAAGAATACTGGAGTGGGTAGCCTATCCCTTCTCCAGTGGATCTTCCTGACCCAGGAATTGAACCAGGGTCTCCTGTATTGCAAGTAGACTCTACCAACTGAGCTATCAAAAGTCCTTATTTAGTGGCTGCCATCTATGGGGTCGCACAGAGTCGGACACGACTGAAGTGACTCAGCAGCAGTAGCAGTAGCAACAGGACAGATGTAAAGTCAAAGAGGTCTGTGACCTTAAATTCTTATTCTTAAGCATTTGCCAGAAAATGATAGAAAGATTAGAATATAAAGGGCTATGATGATTACTGTTGATGGTAGAGATGTTGTAAACTACATTTAGAGCTTCTCAGGCTACGACCAGTAAAATACGAAACTATCTAAAACAAAAGCATTTTAGAACGGTGATACAGACATAGATCATGCCTTACCACCGCATAGATGGGAAAGCCTCCTGACCACCTTCCCTCCTGTCTTACAGGTAAGACAGAAAGCAGAGATGCTTTTTACTTTGCTGGGATGTTTCGCATCACCAACATTGAGTTTCTTCCTGAATACCGACAGAAGGAGTCCAGGGAATTTCTGTCAGTGGCACGGACTGTGCAGCAAGTGGTGAGGTGATGGCGGGAGCTGGGAGGGGCTGGGAAAGGTGAGGTCAGAGGGGGAGGGATGGGGGCTGAAGGAAGAACTCAGGAAAACATGGCATTTGGCTCATCATGGTTGTAAGATAAAATTGCTATTTTATAGAATAATTTCTTTTTTTCTGACTGGAAAGAAAAAGAAATGACTTCCTGAGCTTCAGTTTTTCTTATCTATAAAATAAAGTAATTGGATCAGGTGAACTTTAAAATGCCTTCTAGTACAGAAATTACATGCATACTGATTAATTCTGTGATCCATACACATTTATTTCAACACTGATACACTGGCATCTCTTCACTTAAAAAAACCCACTTTTCCTATTATAGAACTAATTTGTATTTATTGTAAACATTTATAAAATTTAGAAAAAGTATTAAAAAAATAAAATCTCCTTTAATGCAATCTCCAGAGATAGAGCCTCTTTTGATTTTGGACCCCACAGACATAGGATATAGCACAGAACTGGAGTATTAGTAGATATTCAGTTTTACAATCTGACTTTTTCTTCTTAATATTGCATGTTTCTATGCGAGTACATAGTCTTTGGAAAAAAAAACCATAAATTTTGATAGCTTTGAAGTTGGTAGGTCTCTTTTTATTAGATATTTAAGTTGTTTCCAATTTTTGCTGTTACAGACAATGTTATAACAAAACCACCAGGTAAGCTGTGTGTCTGTGATTACTTCCTTAGTTGAGTTCCTAAAAGTATAACTGGTCAAACAGAAAAATATCTATCATGGCCTTTCCTAAACATCATTTATCTCTCCAATTAGCCCAAAGAGGGAGGCATTCTTTTTAAATCTCCTTAACATTTTTTTTCCAATCCCAGGTAGTATTCCTCCATCCCTACCCAAAAGCATTCCTCTCTACTGCTGAAGTGATCCTTCAACAATAACGTTTCTCCTTTGGCATAAGGATACATACTGATTCTGAAGAATGACAGGCAAGCACTTTTCTAGATCTGTCCCCCTGATCATCCCAGTCTCATTTTTCACCACTTTCTCCCACAGAAACTTTGTGAAATAAGGCAATCTTTGCTTGGTATGAATAATCACTGCACGTTATGAATAAACATTGCACATTATGAATAATCGTTACACTTACATGTCTGGTGGCTCTGATTTCTCGTGTACTCACTTTCTGTCCAGCCTCTAGGGAATGAAATGCCACCCGTCATTCATGACCCATCTAAAAAACCTCTTTCTCAAAGCAACCCTCCACGGCCTCCTGCAGACTCAACGCTGGCTTTGTGTAGATGCTGTTTGTATAGTTAGTACTGTTCTCAACCCATCTAATTATAACTATTTATCATCCCACTCAAAGAAGCAGGCATTTTTGTCACCAACATGAGTTTGAGTGAACTCTGGGAGTTGGTGATGGACAGGGAGGACTGGCGTGCTGTGATTCATGGGGTCGCGGAGAGTCGGACACGACTGAGCGACTGAACTGAACAGAATAAAAAAGAGAGAAGGCAGCAGGGGAAAGGAAGCTCAGTAGGCCAAGATAACATGTTCTGTGTTGCATGGTGAATTTAAACTCTGTGGATCATATTTTTCCACGATGCCATATTATTTCTAAGGTTTTGGGAGTTTTGTGTTTTTCTCATGGGCCATTTGTTGTTCAATTGTGTCTGACTCTTTGCGACCCCATGGACTGCGGCACTCCAGGCTTCCCTGTCCGTCACCATCTCCTGGAGTTTGTTCAAACTCACGTCCATTGATTAGGTCATGCCATCCAACCATTTTGTCCTCTGTTGTCCCCTTCTCCTCCTGCCTTTAACCTTTCCCAGCATCAGGGTCTTTTCTAATGAATTGGCTCTTCACATCAGGTAGCCAAAGTATTGGAGCTTCAGCTTCAGCATCTGTCCTTCCAATGAATATTCAGGATTGATTTCCTTCAGTATTGACTGGTTTGATCTCCTTGCAGTCCTAGGGACTCTCAAGAGTCTTCTCCAACACCACTGTTCAAAAGCACCAATTCTTCGGCACTCAGCCTTCTTTATGGTCCAACTCTCACATCCATACATGACTACTGGAAAAACCATAGCTTTGACTGGATGGACCTTTGTTGTCAAAGTAATGTCTCTACTTTTTAATATGCTGTCTAGATTGGTCATAGCTTTTCTTCCAAGAAACAAGTATCTTTTAATTTCATGGCTGCAGTCACCATCTGCAGTGATTTTGAAGCCCAAGAAAATAAAGTCCATTGCTGTTTCCATTGTTTCCCCATCCATTTGCCATGAAGTAATGGGACCAGATGCCATGATCTTAGTTTTTTGAATGCTGAGTTTTAAGCCAGCGTTTCCACTCTTCTCTTTCACCTTCAACAAGAGGCTCTGGTAGGTTAGGTAGGTGATTTTGCTACTATGGAGGAAGGGGAATACAGGGGAAGACTTGGTAGAAGAAATTGGTTTTAGAAATGCTAAGACGCTTACTCCTTGGAAGGAAAGTTATGACAAACCTAGACAGCATATTAAAAAGCAGAGACATTACTTTGCCAACAAAGGTCTGTCTAGTCAAGGCTATGGTTTTTCCAGTGGTCATGTATGGATGTGAAAGTTGGACTGTGAAGAAAGCTGATCGCCAAAGAATTGATACTTTTGAACTGTGGTGTTGGAGAAGACTCTTGAGAGTCCCTTGTACTGCAAGGAGATCCAACCAGTCCATTTTAAAGGAGATCAGTCCTGGGTGTTCATTGGAAGAACTGATGCTAAAGCTGAAACTCCAATACTTTAGCCACCTCATGCGATGAGTTGACTCACTGGAAAAGAGTCTGATGCTGGGAGGGATTGGGGCGGGAGGAGAAGGGGACGACAGAGAATGAGATGGCTGGATGGCATCACCGACTCAATGGACATGAGTTTGAGTGAACTCCGGGAGTTGGTGATGGACAGGGAGGCCTGGCGTGCTGTGACTCATGGGGTCGCAGAGAGTCGGACACGACTGAGCGACTGAACTGAACTGAACTGACTGAAGTAAGGGCACACCATGTCAGTTGATTGAAGTAGCTCTCTTTTTGAGATCCATTTATGGTGTTAAAAAAAAAAAAATTCCTGAAGACTGGAGAGTTCTGAAGGGAGAGGTAAGACCCTACCTTGGGTACTACTCGCCCTCTAGTGGCTAATTTAGGAATGTGTCCTTGAGAATATGTGTTTTCCATGGTGTACATTGATAGAAGAGATTGGGTCAAATACTTTGAAAATGTGCTTAAAGGAATTTTACCTATTGTGGGGAAAATTTACTATTGGAGCATAATTCTGAAGTTAAGCTTGATTAGGGTATCTAAAGACAGCAATAAATGAATAAAGGTAACTGATTAACTTTCACCAACAGCAGAATGACAGTAACTCTGATACAGAAAGTAATAAATTATTTTAATTCAAAGAATAATGCCTGAGTTTGGCATTAGAAGCCTTTCATTTGACCCTGGCTTTTCTCCTTGCTAAATGTCAAAGCTTGGACCTATAGAACGCTGAGTACCGTGCAAGGAAGCCAAGTTTGAAAGACTTCAGACACCGTTTTTCTTCTTTTCAGATAAACCTGGTTTATACAACATCTGCCTTCTCCAAATTTTACAAGCAGTCTGTAGTTGCCGATGTCAGGTATGGAAAGTCACTTGCTTTGGGACGTCACGTTCACTGCTGTAAACTCCTCACAACAGTGTGGAAGGGCTGTAATAACATCATCTTCAAGTAACTTCTTGGGGATAGTTGTGGGTTAATACCCTTTAAGCACAATTGTGACCCAGATCTTTGTCATGCTGAATTTTTCTCTTCATTTACCAAAACTCATCACGAACTCCCCTGGAGAAGGAAATGGCAACCCACTTCAGGATTTTTGCTGGGAAAATCCCATGGACAGAGGAGCCTGGTGGGCTACAGCCCACGGGGTCACAAAGAGTCCAATTCGACTGAGAGACTGAATACACACAAACACCCAGAATTAACCTGGACCTCTGTACTAATGCTGCTAAGCAAAATGGCCATAGACATGTCCACTATTATGAGGTGAAGGCAAAAGTAAAACACTGATTGATGTATTTCAAAATATGTTCAGTAAAAAAAACTAGTTGCTAGAAATTTTCTGAGAAAAAAAGCATCCCATGGTCAAATGATTTTTAGGAAAATTTGTGTGCTGTGTACTGTATCTTGCCTTCCCCCACCTCCACTATATCTGCAGAGATTCACAATTCATTTTGGCAGATCAAAGGCACTAAGAAAGTCTTATAGTAAAGCAATTTGTTTCCTTTCCTTCACTTTCCATTTCCCAAAATATGTGCGGTAGAACACTATCTTATGCTTTTTTCATAAAACATGACAATATTTATATCTTAGGAGATTCTGCTCCAAGAGCAAACTGAAGCAGGAGCAGCTACCAGAAAACCAAATTAGGCTTGCATTCTAGATTTGTTACTCAGTAGCTATATGATTTCGAGTTGACCCTCATTTCTTCATGTGTAAAGTTGGAAGAGTAATAGGACCTTCCCCACAGGATTAATGGGATAAAGCAGATTTAGCACTGTGTCTAAAGATCCTGAGGTATCAAGCATTCTAACTGTTGTTATTTGTAATGGCAGTGAACATTGATTGATACCCATAGAAACAGTGTATTCTCCATGGAGATGCAAAAGATACTAATGGTTCTAGATTTGAACCCAGCGCAAGAATACACATATCAAGATGCTTTTCTTTCTAAATTCCCATAAAAGTGGTCAATGGCTTCCTAAAGAAGGAAGTTATGTTTAGTTGAAGGCTGTGCTCATTGGCTTCACCTTGAATTTATCAGTTGGGTCACTGGCTCCTTATGAATGTCTACTTCCTAAGAGGTATATCCCTGAACTTCTTTCTCTTTTCACTGTAGCAGTAACAACAAAGGTGGCCTCCTTGTCCACTTTTGGCTTGTATTTGTCATGCCTCATGCCAAGGGCCACATCTTCTGTGAGGACTGTGTGGCTGCCATCTTGAAGGACTCCATCCAGACAAGCATCATAAACCGGACCTCTGTGGGGAACCTGCAGGGTCTGGCTGTGGACATGGATTCTGTGGTACTAAATGGTGATTATTGGGTAATTCTCCTTCAAGCTCTCCTTCCAGCAGTACTCTTGATACTGTTTTATCGTAATCAATGTTGTCACGAAGTACAGTCTTCCCTCTGTGTCCACAGACTCTGTATTCATGGATTCAACTAACCATGGGTTGAAAATATTCAGGAAAAAAAATCCAGAAAGTTCCAAAAAGCCAAACTTGAATTTGCTGCAGGCTGGCAAATTTACACAGCATTTATGTTGAATTAGCTCCTATAAGTAATCTCGAGATGGTCTGAAGTATACCAGAGGATGAGCATGAATTTTAATGCAAATACTATTCCACTTTTTACAAAGGACTTGAGTGTCCTTGGATTTTGGTGTCCTTGGGGTTGGGGATGGGTAGTCTTGGATCCAGTTCCTGGTGGATACTGAGAAATGACTATATTCTTTCCCAGGTCTCAGTGGAACAGGATTAGCTAAAGACTTTGGAGCTACATTGATAAAGAAAGTTGCTAAATGTTATATACAATGATGAGACAATAGAATTGGGGTCAAAAATTAAATTTATTAAAGTATACCCTTCCCTATGGGACTTCCCTAGTGGCTCAGTGGTAAAGAACTTGCCTGCCAATGCAGGAGATGTGGATTCAATCCCTGGGTCTGGAAGACCCCTGGAGAAGGAAATGGCAACCCGCTCCAGTATTCTTGCTGGAATATCCCAAGGCCAGAGGAGCCTGGCAGGCTATAGTCCATGGAGTCTCAAAAGAGTCGGATAGGACTGAGTAAACAGCAAACCCTTCTCTGTACTTAATTTGGCTTCAGGCATCTTCAAACCAAGGCTCCAAGGGACAAAGTCCTGAAGAAGGAAAGTTTTTCTGAGGTTTACTTTCCTTGTTTCTTCCTTCGTTCAGACAGAACTGTGTCTATGTTCTATAGTGTGTTCCAGTGCCCCAAAATGGCCTGCTCCATAGCACAGTCAAAATGCAAACTCCATCACTTGTCTTAACAGAAAAGTGGTTTAATTATTGTTTAACCCTAGATTTATGTACCTTTCTATTTTGATTTAAATTAGATAGATATAAGTGGGCATATAGTAGGTAGATGAAAAGTATTTGGAATAAGTAATAAATGAATGGAAAATGTTTAGTGGAAAATTCTGTACCACATATATTATTTCAGATGCAAAACCAGTTATTTTCATATTTTGTTGGGTTTTTTTGTCTTAAAAAGTGTTTAAAACTTGTTACTACAGATGATTTGAAGCATAAAAGTAAAGAGAATAGTTTAATGAACTCTTACACCTTTTATTCAGCTTCAACAACTATCAACTCATTACTGTTCTATTTGATCTCTAAATACCTAAGTGACCTCCTTTACCTTACAGGATTATTTTAAAGCAAATATCAGATATACTGATGGCTTTTAAATGACTGAAAATATTTTTACTAAGCAAAATTCTGACAAACTGATTTCTGGGACTGACAGGTTTTTTTCTATGTGCTTTATAATTACAGCTGGTCTTCGGTCAGATTACTCTTCAACCATAGGATCTGGTAAATTCTATCTGTGGTTTCCTCCCTGCCCTTCCTCCCCCCACCCATGTCCCTGCCTACAAATCTATATCCTTTCTGGCTGTAGCTTTCCTGTTCAATGGTATTTGTGAGTGTTCTTTCAGTTGCAAGTGACAGATGGATATTCAAACTAGGTTAAGCATGAAAGAAACTTGATTGACTCATATAACTGGGACATACATGGAATATGTTGGCTGCAGGCATGGTTGAGTCCAGATTCTAAGATGAAATATCAGGGCTCTGCATTTTTGTTTTCTTCGGTCGAGGCTTCATCAAGTGGTTCTTCCAGTGTGGCGGCATAAATGGCCACCAGCAGATCCAAGCTTATAATTGATCAGTTTAACAACCATGATGGAAAAAAAGAAAACCTCACCTATATTTCATGATAGTTCCTGCAGAAATCCTGGCACTGAGTCGCATTGTCTCAAACTGGCTGATATGCCGCCTCCCGAACCAGCTTCTTTGGCTCTGATTGGTCAGTCTGGATTGTGTGAGTTTAATCTGGATCTAGGGGTGAGTTCAGCCCCAACCAAGCCACGTAGAGGAAAGTTTCTCAAAGTAATATCTAGGCACTGTTATCAGAAGATATGAGAGTGGATTCTAGGCTGGCAAAAGCAGCAGATATTCTCCATGTAAGCTCTTTTGTTGTTTATTTTTTATAAAGATTTCTAGAAAAATCATTCCTAAAACAAAACAAAGCAAAACCAAGTGCTGTCTCCGCAGACAAAGGCTGCTCCCAGGACTTCTACGCAGAACATCTGTCTCTCCGCTACCCTCTGGAGATTTCAACAACCTCAGGGAGGCTGATGTGCCATTTCAAGCTGGTGGCCATAGTGGGCCATCTGATCCGACTCTCGATAGAGTCTGTCCAGATTGAAGCCGATAACTGTGTCACCGACTCTCTGACAATTTATGACTCTCTCTTGCCAATCCGGAGCACCATCTTGTACAGGTATGATGCAGTCACTCTAGTTGGCAAGTGAAAAGTTTTTATAACGTCTCTCTTTTGCAATGTCTGGGTTGCCCTTGGATTTTTTTTTTTTTAACCATTTTTGTGTATGTTCATGAGGTCAGAGATTGACTCATGCCTTAGTTAGTGCCCCATGGATTAGCCAGAGCCTATCAGACACAATGTTTCTTTTCACTTATAGCATACAAGAGTCAAAATCAGTACAGTGGGAACTTCGGTCAATAGTTTTGATATATAACAGATTTCTGAGGAGTGGGGAACCTTAATTTTACTTCATTACAATCACAGTGAAGGCCATTGTTTCAATAGAATGTTTAAATATGCTCTCCTCCAGGGGATCTTCCTGACCAAGGGATTCAATCCACAACTCTATGTCTCCTGCATTGGCAGGTGGGTTCTTTATCACTAGAACCACCTGGGAAGCCCATTTGAATAAATATTCTATTATGATTACATAGCTGTAGAAAAATAAAATTTTTCCTTATTATAAAGATAACACATTGTTCATTGTGAAAGTGAGGTCAATCAGAGAAGGCAATGTCAATTATTTTGCATTTCCATCACCCAGAAAAAAATAAATGTTATATTTTTGCATACATTCTTTCATTCATACATGTACATTATTCTACACATATGTACATATACATATCTTAGTATTTTCTACTTACTAGTATACGTCTTTCTATGAGTGCTTAATAGTTTGATAACCTAGTAATGTCAGTTACACTTTATTAAGAATTTGTTATTTTTACCCATTGTGCTAAAAGACATACAAATTATCTTATCATTTTTAATAATGTTTATGCTTGTATAGGATAATATTTTTGTAAGTGTTATTCCTTCATATTTTGGTGGTGAATGAACATGTTAAAAATTCAGTGTCTAAAAATTTGTAATGAAAAGTATTTGTGACTAATTCTCATCCCTCAATCATTGTTATTGGTTTCTTTTCACTATTCCCAGACACATTTAGTTATTATCTCATTTAATCCCCATCACAATGCTATGAGGAGTATACTATTACTATTACTACCCTTTCAGAGTTGTGAAACTGGCATTTATGAAGAATTAGTTGCTTCATTGCTCAGTTAAGTGATGGAGCTAAGTTTTGAACCCAGTTTTCCCTGGTGAAGAGCTGATGAATTTTGCCATTAAATACCCTTCAGGTATACCTTGTTTGTTCTCAAGGAGGGTCCAGTGACAGCCCTCCAGGAGAATTCTTCAATAGTCACTGGACAAAAATTTCTGTACCTATATCAGCTCCCCTCCATCTGTAGTACACTGTGGCAACTAACTGATGAAGACCTGACTGGCAAAGTCCAAGATATAAGAATCATGCAGATGGCCCAAGCAATGTACAGAATTAGTGGTGGCTGAAGGTCCAACCCTCAATAACCTTTTATTTATGCACTTTTATTTTGTTATCTGGTTTCAGAATTTGTGAACCTGCAAGAACATTAAAGTCATTTGTTTCCACAAATAATCTCATGTTGGTGACATTTAAGTCTCCTCAGGTATGGAGGCTATCAGGAATTCGGGCGTATTTTGAGGTCATTCCAGAACAAAGTAAGTCTTTCCCAGTTGAATTAAGTTATAAGAAATACTTGTTTTGATAAGATACTCCAGTCATATCTCTCCTGAGGCTATGTTGTAATACTAGTTGCATTAAGTCAGGATCCTGAGTCAGGGTCTGGTCAGAAGAGGGAGATCTTATTAGTTATTCTAACAGAGAGGATTTAGTATAAAGAACTGTTAGCTCAGTGTAGAGGTGTGAAAATGGGTATCTCAAAAGGCAAAAAAAAAAAAATCCCATAAAAACATGAAAACAAAAAGACTGTAAGTTATCACGGATGTAACACATGTAGGAAGCAACTACTATTGGTAGATTTGGAGGAACAAATAAAAGCAATTGGAATGATTACAGTTTAGGACTTGGAGGAGGGGGTCTGTGGAATGAAATTCAGGCCTCTGAGGAGGGGTTCCTGCGTAGCTGGTGTTCATGTCTATGATTTTGGAAGTTCATTAACGTGGGACCCAGGCCTTTAAGGAGCTGGTATCTTTGAGGGAGACATGATAAAGTGTAAGTGGGAAAACTGCTAGCAGTATTTGACTCTGCTACAAGAAGGAAGAGAACCTGCAGGGGTGAAGCGGCATTGCTGGGGTGACACTTCCAGAAGTAAGAAACAGACACAAGTCCTGTTCCTCCTCTCCAGATTTCTAGCCTCTCTTTAGCACCCCTTACTGGCAGAGCCTGTGTACTTACTTGCCTGCTAAATTGCTTCAGTCGGGTCCGACTCTTTGCAACGCTATGGGCTGTAGCCCTCTAGTCTCTTGTGTCCATGGGATTCTCCAGGCAAGAATACTGGAGTGGGTTGCCATGCACTCTCTAGGGGTTCTTCCCGACCCAGGGATCGAACGCTCATCTCTCACATCTCCTGCATTGGCAAGTGGATTCTTTACCACCAGTGCCACCTGGGAAGCCCTTTGGCAGAGTCTATCAGGGGTAAAAGAGAGAAGTTTGCAGAGTCCCAGACCAGCCTTGCAGAGCAGAGAGAGATGGGTTTGGACCTGAGAGACAATAGCTCAATAGAGCACATTCTTTTAGCACATTCTTTTGTGAATTCTCATTTACAGTAATGCACATGAGTGCCAGGCTTCCCAGGTGGCGCTAGTGCTAAAGAACCAGGCTGCCAGTGCAGGAGACATAAGAGATGTGGTTTTGATCCCTGGGCCAAGAAGGTCCCCTGCAGGAGGACATGACAACCCACTCCAGCATTCTTGCCTGGAGAATCCCATGGACAGAGGAGCCTGGCAGGCTACAGTCCATAGGGTCACAAAGAGTTGGACACAACTGAAGTGACTTAGCATGCATGCACATGAGTGCCATCCTAGAAGGTGCTTGTGATGCAAAACCCAGAGGTTTTCTACTGAGCAAAAAGTGACCTTTCTCTTCATTCTTTTTTTTTGACTTGGGTTGAAATAGTCAAACAAAAGAATGAAAAGAGCCCTCACTGAAACTCTCATGTTTTTGTAACATTTGTTGCTTTGGAAACTGCTCAAATCTTACAGGTTATGTTTTGTTGACTTCCTTAAGAGCATCAACAGAAAGATCAGAATGGGAGATGAGGGTAAGGAGGGAAGAGGATTTGGCTTAAAATAGATGGTAAGAGCTATAGATTCATCAGTATTTTAGGCCAGTGGCTCATTTTGATAAATTTTTACAAAACCGAATGTAAAATTAATTTATTGGACAAAATTGAACTAGATATTTGAGATAGTGTTGCTCTGAAAATTATCTGTAACTCCAATAGTTAAGAAGAAGAATTATAACAGAAATATGGTACTGGAATTTGTCTGTTCACTCAAAATATACTTATTGAACATCTGTTGTATGCCAGAAATTACTTAGGTGTTAGGAAAATAATAAGCAAAATAGATTAAAACAATCAGTGCTCTCAGACAGCTTATATTCCAGCAGAAGGATGACCATGTCAGAATAGACATTTAGATTGTCTTAAAGAGTATAACTTGTTATGTAAACTGGGTATACTCTTGAACAACAAATACACACTAATTTGAACAAAATTAACTCAGAGCTTTAGAAATATATATTTATAATGCTGTATGTCAAAATATATATATAGGGTTAATATTTTAATTATAGCTCAATAAGACCGGAAGAAAAAATATATTTAAACCATGTTTTTTAAAGAAAGGAATAGCATCCTATAGATCTGTAACCAAAATAAATTATTTGAAAACAAGTGTAAACTTTGAACAGTATAATAGCTATATATTCTAGGGTACTATTTCTTTTTAAAAAGTAGCTTAAAATTCAAAGATAAGTATTTATTGATCAAGAAAATGTGTATTTATAGTTAAAGAAATGTATGCTATTTCTCATAATTTCACAACTGCAAATCATGGTGTGTTACTGGATATTTTTTTCAGAATGTGAAAACACAGTGTTGGTCAAAGAAATCACTGGTTTTGAAGGGAAAATTTCAAGTCCATATTACCCAAGCTACTATCCTCCAAGATGCAAGTGTACCTGGAAATTTCAGGTAGCCTAGTTTTACCACTATCTTAGCAAAAATATTGTTATCTTATTCTTAGTAATAATTTATCTCTGAATTTAATTGTACTGATTGTTTCAATTATTGAAAAGAATGTTAGTTTTATAATATTTAAGCTTTACTAAAATATTTTACCTACAACATGCAAGTTTGTTGTAATTTCAACTTGTTTCCCACAAATTAACTGCTGTTTGCAACCTGGAGCTTACTTATCCAGTTTCTTATTTTGTTTGTATTAAAAAATGCAGGCTTCCCTGGTGGCTCAGATGGTAAAGAATCTGCATACAATGTGGGAGACCCTGGATTGGGAAGATTCCCTGGAAAAGGGAATGGCTACCCACTTGAGTATTCCAGGGGCTTCTCTGATAGCTCAGATTAAAAAATGCAAAGACATTATAAGATCAAACAATTTTATTTTATTATTTTATTATGATAGAGCTCATTTATTATTAATTTTTAATTACTTCATCAGCAAGGATAATTTAAAAAATAAAAATTGAATTAAACAAGAAATGTCAACCCACTCCAGTATTCTTGCCTGGGGAATCCAATGGACAGAGGAGCCTGGCAGGCTACAGTCCATGGGGTTGCATGTGATTAAAACAAACAGAAAACATATATATTACTGTGTAAACAAATCAGTGCAAATTTATATGAAATACATACAACTCCTTCTAGTGCTAGACAGGGAGTTCCTGGGTTTTGTTTGTTTCTCTGTTTGTTTTTAAAATCTCAGTCTGTTACCTATTTTTCCTTCTTCATCTTAATATTCATGTAGAGGGAGATAGGGCAAGGTGTCACCTTTGCTCTTCCAGCATATGCATATGAAGTAATTTTTGTGCGTCCATCCAATATCTATGAGATGTAGATACTGGATGTAAGCAGCAAGCACTGTCTAGTCTGTATTCATTCAGCATGTTGTTATTAAATGCCTGCTATGTCTCAGGCAGTATTCTGGACACTAAGATCCATCAAGTCTGACAAACACACACACACACACAAGCTCTGCTCTCATGGAATTCACTATAAAGTAGAGGGAGACAGGTGACAAACAAATAAGTAAAATGTTTAGAGGTCCATATAGTCAAAGCTATGGCTTTTCCAGTAGTCATGTGCAAATGTGAGAGTTGGACATAAAGAAGGCTGGCGCTTAAGAATTGATGTTTGGAATTGTGGTGCTGGAGAAGACTCTTGAGAGTCCCTTGGACTGCAAGGAGATCAAAACAGTCAATCCTAAAGGAAATTAACCCTAAATATTCATTTTAAGGACTGATGCTGAAACTCCAATACTTTGGCCACCTGATGCAAAGAACCGACTCATTTGAAAAGACCCTGATGCTGGGAAAGATTGAAGGCCAAAGGAGAAGAGGGTGGCAGAGGATAAGATGGTTGGATGGCATCACCAACTCAATGGACATGAGTCTGAGCAAACTCATGTTTGATAGGAGATAGTGAAGGACAGGGAGGCTTGGTGTGCTGCAGTCCGTGGACTTGAAAAGAATCAGACACGACCAAGCACCTGAACAACAGCAACAAAAATGTTTATAGAGCATTGCATGATGGTAGAATGCTATGGAGAATGAAGCTGGGAAGGGGCTTTATAGCAGAGGGGGTGGGGTGTGAAAGGTAGGAAGTCAGGGATTTGTTGTCTCAAATAGGATGATCAGGGAAAGCCTCACTGACAAGGGGACATTTGCACAGAGCCCTGAGATACAAGGGAACTCTTGGACTGCAAGGAGATCCAACCAGTCCATTCTAAAGGAGATCAGTCCTGGGTGTTCACTGGAAGGACTGATGCTAAAGCTGAAGCTCCAATACTTTGGCCACCTCATGCGACGAGTTGACTCACTGGAAAAGACTCTGATGCTGGGAAGGACTGGGGGTGGGAAGAGAAGGGGACGACAGAGAATGAGATGGCTGGATGGCATCACCGACTCGATGGAAGTGGGTTTGAATGAACTCCAGGAGTTGGTGATGGACAGTGAGGCCTGGCATGCTGTGATTCATGGGGTTGCAAAGAGTCGGACACGACTGAGCAACTGAACTGAACTGAAAGTGGTGTGCACCGAGGGCAACAGTGTTGCAGGCAAAGGGAAAAGCTGAGGCAAAGGCTCCCAGGCAGGAGCCTGCTTACTGCACGTGTAGGATTTGTGCAAGGTCATAACCATTAAATACTGAAATAATTTCATTATACCCAAACTGTTCAGTTCAGTTCAGTTCAGTCGCTCAGTCGTGTCCGACTCTTTGCGACCCCATGAATCACAGCATGCCAGGCCTCCCTGTCCATCACCAACTCATGAGTTCATGAGTTCACTCAAACTCACCTCCATTGAGTCGCTGATGCCATCCAGCCATCTTATTCTCTGTCGTCCCCTTCTCCTCCTGCCCCCAATCCCTCCCAGCATCAGAGTTTCTTCCAGTGAGTCAACTCGTCGCATGAGGTGGCCAAAGTATTGGAGTTTCACCTTCAGCATCAGTCCTTCCAATGAACACCCAGGACTGATCTCCTTTAGAATGGACTGGTTGGATCTCCTTGCAGTCCAAGGGACTCTCAAGAGTCTTCTCCAACACCACAGTTCAAAAGCATCAATTCGTCGGCGATCAGCTTTCTTCACAGTCCAACTCTCACATCCATACATGACCACGGGAAAAACCATAGCCTTGACTAGACGGACCTTTGTTGGCAAAGTAATGTCTCTGCTTTTTAATATGCTATCTAGGTTGGTCATAACTTTCCTTCCAAGGAGTAAGCGTCTTTTAATTTCATGGCTGCAAATTGTACTTGGTGTCAATGTCCTGCCAGCATGCATCCTTATTTTTTAATCATTATCATAAACATTTAAAATATATTTAAGACATGAAGGTGCTGAAGTCTGGCTCACTGCCAGATTCTCAGTGCCTCAGGGAAGCAGAAGCTCAGAGCCTCAGGTGGCTAGCTAGTATGAAGGTGGGGGAGGTGGGAAGAGGGAAAGAGAAGATGAGAAGTGTTGGGGAAAGAGGAGGGAAAGACATAAAATCTGTCTCTTCAATCTCTTCAATGAACAGTTATCTTCTTTATAATATCTAGAACAAGAAAGGGGCTTCCCAGGTGGCGCTAGTGGTAAAGAATCTGCCTGTCAATGTAGGAGACACAGGAGACCCAAGTGACGCAGTTTCCATCCCTGGGTCTAGAAGATTCCCTGGAGAAGGAAATGGCAACCCACTCCGGTATTCTTGCCTGGGAAATCCCAAGGGCAGAGGAACTAGGAGGGCTATAGTCCCTGGAACTGCAAAGGGTCAGACATGACTGCGTGACTAAATACACAGAACAAGAAAGACTCCATTCCTAAAACCTCCAGGCAATTTTGAAATTCCTTTTGAGATAAAACAGCTATTGATCCCACGTATGACTTAAAAGTTCCTAAACATTGCTGTGATTAAGTTTCAGTTTAAGGTACAAATAAAAATATCAAATCACTTTCTGTTTCACTGAATCAAGAGTTAGAAATGCTGAATAAAAAGAAATCTTTATAAGGAAAAGAGCTTGGGGGTGCGAAATGGGAAATGAGAGACAGGAAATACTGGGGACAGACTTATGGGATGACACCATTTCCCAGAGATCAAGGTCAGTAGTTCTCAGTGTGAAGGTTAAATAAAGCTGTTCCTTCCTTAGAAAGCTTTGAGCAGCCACTGATAGCTGCATGAGAGCATGTTTCTGAGTGGAAATCATGTAAAAAATAATTTGTCACCTGCAAAATAACTTTGTATTTATTAAAAATGACTAAGAACCAGATGACTTAAGCAACAAAAATACTGACTCAAGTCATGATAAATCTTTTTTACGCAAGAGTTGATTATGTCATCCGCAGTCCTTCTTAGTACCTGGTCCAATTACCAAATCTACCAAAGAACAATCAATTCCCTTTGCCAACTCACTTTCAGCTGAGTTTTTAAGGTCTTATTTATCTGAGAAAGTTTAACTCTTGCTCTAACTTAAAGCCCATCTGATTCTTCTCCCAAGCTCTCCTGTTCATTCAGTGAACATTTATAGAATGTCAGGCACTGTACCTGTACAGGGTTGCCTAGCAGCAAGGTGACCAAAGTCCTTGGCAGAGCTTGCAGACTACAGAGAAGGGAGATATTAAATCAGAAAACCAAAAAAGGACTTGGAGGTTATAATATGTTGTCTACTTTTGTTCAGTGTGCTCAGTGGCATCGACTGTTTGTGACCCCATGGATTGTAACCCACTAGTCTCTCTGTCCGTGGGATTTTCCAGGTAAGAATACTGGAGTGGGTTGCCATGTCCTTCTCCAGGGGATCTTCCTGACCCAGGGATAGAATCCAAGCCTCTTACGTCTCACTAGTGCAGCCTGGAAAGCCCCACTTTTGTCTAGTACGTTAGTGCTTTCACCTCACATACATTTTGCTCTTCAAAATATAGCTCTGATGTAGGATAGATACTCTAGTTATGGTTTATAGATAAGAAAATAGAAATGGGGGCAAATCATTTGCCAGAAGCCAGTCTAATAGTGAGCAATCCATGTGGAATTGAAAGGAATCATGCCTCCTCCATAAATAAATTCAGCAGCCCCTCCTTTTCTGGGCTCCTAAAGATGTTCAGACCCTAAAGAAGGCAGAAAGCCAAAGAACTGATGCCCTCAAACTGTGCTGCTGGAGAAGACTCCTAAAAGTCCCTTGGACAGCAAAGAGTTCAAACTATTCAATCTTAAGGGAGAGCAACCCTGAATATTCACTGGAAGGACTGATGTTAAAGCTGAAGCTCCAGTATTTTGGTCATCTGATGCAAATAGACAACTCATTGGAAAAGTCCCTGACGCTGGGAAAGATCGAGGGCAGAAGGAGAAGTGGGTGTCAGGCGATGAGACCGCTAGATGATCTCACTGATGCAATGAACATGAACTTGGGCAAACTCTGGGAGATGGTGAGGGACGGGCAGCCCTAGCGTGCTGCAGTCCATGGGATTGCGAAGAGTAGGACACAACTGGGCAACTGAACAGCAGCGGCAGCAAAGATGTTCAGCTTCCCTGGGTGTCATAGCAACCACTTCACTGAGCAGTCACCTCCCTCTCTCTTCCGTTCCCCTCCACCACCAAATGATCAGTTTTGCGTTAGAGTCTCAGAAGCAAAGAAAGCAGCTGTCTTTTGAGTTGTTTTATCACAGATGTTATCAGCCCAGCACCCTATACAATTAGGTATGTTCTGCCAGACATAAGCAGGGATCACCATGGGCCATGGGAAGTTCACCTCCTCATATCAGATGGGATTCCCAGAAAGAAGTCTTTCTTCCATGCTTCTGTGGCAAACATCTTTGCTGCAGAATTCTCCAGTGTTCATCTGAAGTTCATCTGAGCTGTGTGGACACAACCATTGGCGAGCTAGGGGTGATTGAAGATAAGACTTGTCCTGTATTCTATCATCATCGTTGACTAGAGAAATATTTAAATACAGCAGGTCCAGATCAGGAGTATTCCTCCCCTTACTTGGTTAAAGTTCACAAAGAAAAGTCAGGGGCTGGGCAATGGGAATAGAGAGTATAGAACATAGAAGGAGATAGCGTACTTAGTAGATTGTTCATGTTTCTTGTTCACTTGTCAAAATAACTTGCAATGCTTTGTGAAACTGCACCTCGTCCCTCCATTTATCATCACAGTAATATCAATAGTGCCTCCTGGTTAATCTGAATATGAAAGCAGAAAGTGTGCCATTCTGGGTCAGTGGAATCAGTGCAAGGGGACGTATTTCCTTTCACTGTAGACAGGCTTTGTGCTGGGGAGAGGGGTAATGGTGCCTATAAATCCATTTGGTTTTGGTGCCCTGGAACTCAGTGAAAATGCCTAAGCGAGTTTCTTGGTGGAGGATTACACTGGAATATGTTCTTATGCTGTACAATTTAATTGATTCTTTGAAGAGTTTACTATTTCTCAGTTTGCATCTTTTTTTTTTTAGTATAAAGAAATAGATGACAAGTGAACAAAATGTGATATGTGTTTTCATGAGTCTTATGGTGAATAAAAAACAACCCTGTTCCTTTTGAGTTCCCAACACGGATCTCTAGCTGGGACTAAGGAAAAGGAGGCCTTCAGAGACATGCAGGACTAGTCTGAATATTTCTTAACCTTGGGAAGGTTACTTGTCTCTAGTTAGTCTAGATTTCTTCTTCTGTAGGATGGGTATCATACTACCTGCCTAATGGTGATGTTGTGACATTTAAATCAGAGTCATAAAGTACCCAACCCATTCCCTCTCAAAGGTAGGCTAAAGGGGAAAATCTACTGTATTTAAACACACATTAGAAAGAAGCACACGATGTAGCAAAGAAACTGTAACATGAAATATGATGATATAACTGAAAAACCAAATGTCTGTCAGAGAAATAACAGTCAATGGACAAAATTCATATGTTAAAAGAACAAGACAGTAAGATTGAATTACAAAATATTACCTAAAACTTAACTATATGCTGTTTCTAAAAGACAAAATGAATTTAAAAAGTGATTTAATAAAGCTGAAAATAAAAATAGGCAGTTATACCAGACCACAATGAGAAAGCAGGGATCTCAACCTTAACACCGGATAATGCTGAAATCCAAGCATTCAGTGAGAAAAGAAAGGCAATCTACAGTGATAAAGAGGGCAATCCACATAAGGATCTAAGTAATACAAGTATTGGTGGACCAAAGGACATAGTATTATTGCTTGTAAAACTTATAGGAAGTACACAGAAAAGTGGAGAGTGTTTCAGTAAGAGATTTTCCTTTTTCTTGGCTCATGACAGAGGCAGTGGGGGCGGAGGTCCACAAATAAGGCTAGGAAGAGTATTAAATCATGCAAATAATAAGTTTGGCAATATATGTATAAACAGAAATTACCCTCCTTTTCAAAATGACCTTGGAGACTTCATACATTTGATCACAACAAAATTCTTAGTAAATTAAAAAGTTAAAAGCTACACTGCAAAATCTCTTATCTAACTTGGATTGAGTTAAAACTTAAAAATAAGGAAGCCAAAATTCTACTCCCTAAAATGTGAGAACTCTCTCTTAATCCCTGGATCAAAGTGAACATAAAGCAAGTATTGTGGCATATTGGATGTGATGTGTGTGCATAACATACAATGCCACAACAAGGCCAGTTGCATTGCGTGTGTGTGTGTGTGTTCACTTGTGCATGTGCCAAATAGGTAACTACTTCTCTTGTTTGATCTTTTCTGAAAATAGCGATGACTCATTTACTGCCTTCCAGAATACCAAGGTTTAATATAAAGAGGATATTGATTCATTCTTCCTTTTTCTAAAGAATCAGAATAGTGTCTTAAATAAACAATGTCATTATTGTATCTAGGGAGGAAAGTGTGTACACTTGCTAACAAGTGGGTGTTTTCAAAGTTGAGCTCATCTACTAGGAGGAAGCAGAAATGTAGAGATGAACTAATGGATCTATTCCAGGTCACCTGGTTCATCACACTGATGTGTCACAGCTGCTCCATAAGCACTGGGTGGTTCACTTCTGTCTCTCTCCTTAGGTCAGTTTGTTCAGGGGAACTGGTCTACCTCACCAAGTGCCACAGGGCACAAAGAGTAAACTGCCTTTAAAACAGCAAGCCCAGGGAGTGAGTTCTGAGTAACAAAATCTTAGTCTGAAACATATTCTTCAATTGAATCGTTTTTCTGACGCTGACTTACCTTTGTTTTCATAGTCTCCCCTGTCAACTCTTGGCATCGCACTGAAATTCCATAATTATTCAATAACCAAGAAGAGTATGAAAAGCTGTGACCATGGATGGTGGGAAATTAATGAACACATGTAAGTGTTTACCGTATGTGAAGAATCGAATGAAAAGCCTTGTCCAGAAGTTCAAAGCCTTGGATTCCTTTTCTCCAAAGAGTTTTCACTTTGCTATTTACACACAGGGGAACTGAAAATATAGGAGTTAAGTAATTTTCTCTAGGTTGCTCAGCTCATAAAAGATTAAGCCAGGATTCATAAATTCCTGTTCCCATCGCTGCTCCATGCTGTTGAGCTATGGATATACACACTCCATACTTCGCAAAAATAATTGGTAGATAAACCATTGCAGTCCTGAAGGAAAATAGTAAGGAGAAGCCTTGGTGATTATAGAAGCTAGAAACTGTTAGCCAATTCTGTGCAGTAGGAGAAAGAAACTGGGAGAAATCTAGGGGTCTGGCTTCCTGAATTGAGTAGGTCCTCACTCTTTCCCTTAATTCATTCTTTAGTTGTTCCTATGGCATCACCGACTTGATGGACATGAGTTTGAGTGAACTCCGGGAGTTGGTGATGGACAGGGAGGCCTGGCGTGCTGTGATTCATGGGGTCGCAAAGAGTTGGACAAGACTGAGCGACTGAACTGAACTGTTTATTTGCTTCTAAAGTTATAATAGGTCTCATATTTTTAAAAATTACAGGATGCCCTGTTTTTGCCAATTAGCTTCTCAGTTTACTTTAAGGATCCTTGTGAAGTTAGCCTGAGAAATCTGTCTGCTGACTCTTTGCTCCTTGCTCTTCCATGAATGAAACCTTCCCTTTCTAAATGATTTTCCGGAGCAAACTTCTTCAATTTTCTTTAGACTCTTACATGATTCTCCAGGATACCTAGGTTAGAAAGATCTCCTGGAGGAGGAAATGGATACCCACTCCAGTATTCTTGCCTGGAGAATTCCACGGACAGAGGAACCCAGTGGACTAAAAGCCGTGGAGACACATAGAATCAGACACTACTGAGCGACTAACACTTTTACTTTCATTTTCTGCTTGTTTTAAAGGCTTTCTTGGATCCATTATTAATATGTGGCCTGTACTCCTTTGGAAAGTATTTTTGAATCAAGAGTCTATTATGTAGGAGGCAGAAGATCTAGGTTCAAGTTTCAGCCCTGTTATTTAGTAGCTATATTAACTAGGACAAATTATTTAATTGCTTTGATTGTCAGTCTGTAAAATGAGGTATTAAAGTGGAGTTTTTTTGGTAAGCGTTCAGTGAAATGATGCTTATCATACATCAAAACATATTAGCTATGATTAATATGATTAAGTTTGCTAAGGAAATGACATCAGATGCATAAGTACTCTGAAATATGTCCCAAGGCTTTGAAGATACTGCATTTTGGCATTTAATTAGAGGTCCAGAACACAAATCTTTATAAATCTTTTGTAAGCTTATATGCTTAAAGCAGTCCTTTGAAAATGGATACTTCCCCCACCTAAGTAACAACCCCTACCACTCACAATGTATTTCTGCCAAAATATGGACAGTTTCCTCCCACAAATACCAGGAAAGCTCTCTGCCCTAAATACTTTTCCTGAGGGGCCAGTTCTTCCCCTTGTTTTGTGGGTTGGCTGAAATCCTATCAGATTTTTTTGATACTAGTGGTACCCAAAGGATTTTAAATGCCAGCCCTTTGTATCAGTTCTTTTCATCAGAAAGGCTCTAATTGAACTAATTTCTGACACTTTGCTGCTAAGTAGCCTAAAGGCTTTGGATCTATAGTAGAGAAGGAAGAAAAAGTAACGCTGATACCAGGGAGCCTGGTGATCCTAAATTTAGAGAACACGGGGTAGGGTTTGAGTGCTCAGGGCAACTAGAATGCAGTATACAAACCTGAAAAAGGAACAGCCCTCCCTCAAAGCTTTTGTACAACCAAGTTCCTGAGAGGAACGCAGTTGCTTTGTTAGAAAGTGGAAAGGTTTAGTATCTGTTGAACTCTATCCTAATCCTGTCTCTTCTTATTTGCTATTTGAACTTTAACAAATTACTTCGCCTCTTACATCTCAGTTTTCTTACCTGTCACCCGTCTGTCCATGTAAACTCACACTTGCTGGGTTTCTCAGTCTCTCAGTTTATTTTACGTTGGTTTCATAAACTACCATCATCAGTTCAGTTGCTCAGTCTTGTCCAACTCTTTGAGACCCCATGGACTGCAGCACGCCAGGCCTCCCTGTCCATCACCAACTCCCAGAGTTTACTCAAACTCATGTCCATTGAATCAGGGATGCCATCCAACCATCTCTTCCTCTGTCGTCCCTTTCTCCTCTGGCCTTCAATCTTTCCTAGCATCAGAGTGTTTTCAAGAGTCAGTTCTTTGCATCAGGACTACCAGTATGCCTTCTTTCATACTGTCCCCTGTAAAGTCTAGCCCAAGCAAAGTTTCAAAGGTCCTTTTCTTCTTGACTTCTCCTTAACATCATAGTGAGGCTCATCTTTGCAAGAAAACTCTAGTAAATGTTAAAATCACTATGAGATACTGATACAATCATCCTGATATTAGAAAGCAGGATTCTGATTCCAAGATGAACACCTAGAGTAGACTTTGGACCCAAGAGCTTGACTCAGCTTCTAGGTGCCTCTTGGATGCTGGCTCCCACTTAGCCAGTTGGACCCTTGCAGCTCCTTACATCTCCAGAGCTGGTATATTCACCCATCAGCTCCTGAACTACAGCCAGATACAAAAGATTCTTCCTGAAATATACTTAATGCTTTAAACTGTGGGGCTTCCCTGATAGCTCAGTTGGTAAAGAATCGGCCTGAAATGCAAGAGACCTGGGTTTGATCCCTGGGTTGGGACGATCCCCTGGAGAAGTGAAGGGTTACCCACTCCAGTATTCTGGCCTGGAGAATTCCATGGACTGTATAGTCCTTGGGGTTGCCAAGAGTTGGACATGACTGAGCGACTTTCACTTCACTTACTTTGAACTGTGAAATGATAGGCTCTTCCCACTGAACAACAGCATCTGATCCATGGAACATGTGTGGTTCCCAAATTCTTTGGGGACCTGGAGTGATTGCCATTCACAGATTCCAAAGGAGAATGACCCCCCTCAAGCCTAGTGTTTATTGGTTCCCTTTGGAAACATATATTTCACCTGGAAAAGTCTTGACCACACAGGGCAGAGCCTAACGTACCATGGGTACCCAGTGTATTAATGATTATACTTAATGTTCCACTAACCATAGTGCTCATATAATAAAAATCACTAATAGGAGGGACATTTTCTCCTGCTGCTGCTGCTGCTAAGTCACTTCAGTCGTGTCCGACTCTGTGTGACCCCATAGACAGAAGCCCACCAGGCTCCCCCGTCCCTGGGATTCTCCAGGCAAGAACACTGGAGTGGGTTCCCATTTCCTTCTCCAATGCGTGAAAGTGAAAAGTGAAAGTGAAGTTGCTCAGTCGTGTCTGACCCTTAGCGACCCCACGGACTGCAGCCCACCAGGCTCCTCCATCCATGGGATTTTCCAGGCAATAGTACTGGAGTGGCTTGCCATTGCCTTCTCCGACATTTTCTCCTAGCTGATGGTAAGTAAGAAGTTGAACTAGGGAAATATTGCAGATAGATATCACTATTTTGAAATTTTGCCAAGGACAAGCCCTGAAGTTCACCAGAATTCAACTTAGACTGAAATATTGTTGTCTTTTAAGTGATGCTGAAATTTTTTGCATGCTTGTAATTTTAATTGATGGATTCTACTCTGTTCTGTAGAGAGGTCTGTAGCTGAACAAAGTAGGCAATTCTTTTTGTTAGGCAGTTATATATATGCTGACAGAAGAGAGAAGACTAAGAGGTATAACCCATATTTCTTCCAATTTTGAGTATTGGTGAGGAAATTATAACAGTTCAGTTCAGTTCAGTCGCTCAGTCGTGTCTGACTCTTTGCGACCCCATTTAGAGCACTGCTATTGTTTTATTTAGCAGGGGAGAAAATTGAGGGGACAGAAGTGACTAAGTCACAATCACTTGGCATAGGATGGATGACTAACATCAGCGTTACTATAAGCATCTCTGTTTACGAAGCTCAAATGACCAAAGTATCAGTGAGTTTGGTCACCAAGCAGTTAACACAGTCTCATGCCATGTGCCCCCAACCCTTGCTGGCAGGTACTGCGGCTCCTACATGGATCACCAGACGATTTTCCGAGTGCCCAGTTCTCTGGTTCACATTCAGCTGCAGTGCAGTTCAAAACTTTCGGACAAGCCGCTTTTGGTGGAATATGGCAGCTACAACATCAGTCAACGTAAGATGGAGATCAGCCCCTTAAGAAACCGTAACGAAAGGTTACATAGAGGCCAACATTTTATGACTCTAAACTTTGAGAATTTAAAGAATGAAAACTGCGTCTTTACTTCTGCTATTGACTGGTATACTTTTATAATATTTAAATAAATATATAGTAGAAACAAAATATATGATAAATAACACATACAATGATGTATTTATTCTGCTGAAGTTTCAATTATAGATGAAATAATATAATTGCTTGTTATAATTGAAAAATAGTGTCTTACATTATTCCTGAAATACCAATTTCTTGATTCATTGTTCTTCTTGCTATCCATAATTTTTTTGTAAATATGAGGTTTACACCATCATTTGGTGGATTGAAGGGCAATAGCTGCAATTCACTGTGGCCTCTGATACACAGGGAGAGCTGGTCGTTTAAGGAGAGTTCAAATGTCAGTTTTCAGAATGTTGAACTTCACACTGAGAGCTACTGGAAACACGGCCAGAGAGCGGTCAGCAGAAAAGGCAGTGTCTGAGGGAAGTCATTAGTGCTGGAGAGAGTAGACACTGACTCGGGAAATTCACGACCTGTTTTAAAAGCAGGGAAAGGAAGGGTTAACTGCTTAGGAATCCACGAGGTTAAGACTTGAGAGAAGGCTCAGTTAGACCCTTCCATCTCTGCCAATACTAATATTTCTCCTTCTGGATTCAGAATGTTACACTTCTGAATATCAGAATATTACAGTCACCAGTGAGGACAGAGGTAAATAGTAAGCTATCTTATTTTTAACTATTTTTTTGAACAATGAATATTTTCTAGGAACTCATCCTCTCCATTGTGTACTATTGAGACAGTGGTTGACCTGACCATGCACTATTCCTATTCATCTGCACAAAGCATAGACTAGGTAGTTTATAAAAAGCAGAAATTTACTTGTCACAGTTCTAGAGTCTGGACGTCCAAGATCATGTTCCAGCTTGGTTGAAGGAGGGCCATCTTCTGGCCTCAGACTTCTCATTATGTCCTAGAGTGATGGAAGGAGTGAGGATGCTCTGTGGGCCTATTATTGAAATAAAGGCACTCATCTCATGCATGAGGGTTCTGTGTTCATCATTTATCACCTCCCAAAGGCCCCATCTTCTACCATCACCTTGGGCATTAGGATTTCAACATATGAATTTGGGGAGTGAAGAACACAGTCCTTCAGACCATGGCAGAGAACAAACATTCTTTATTACTATCGTGTTTAGCTACAAGCCCAGAACTAAAGGTTCTGGGCCAGGCAGGCAATGAATCTTTGATGAATAGGCTGGTTGAAGTGCCTTAGTAGTCCTGAGTTTTGAGAACAGTTGTTAATCTCTCTAGGTCCAACCTTTAAGATCAGTGGTTACTAATACATTTTATGATAGAGATCACTTGAAAATGTAATTAAGTGAACAGACTCAGAATAATGTATCTGATCATAGAGGATTCAGAGACACCAGAAAACCATTTAAATTCCCCAGAAACTCTAAAGACTGCACTCTGAGCCTACTAGATTCGAGGTTATGCTCCAGTTTTCTCTTTCTTCGAGTCTAGGATAAAGCCAAGACTCACATCCTTGCTGAATCAAGGATGGAGGTGTAGGAGTTTGACTGTACATGGTGACCTGGATGCAGTGTTGACTCAGCTTCTTGTGGATTCGTTTGTTTTCTTTGCTCTCTTAAATTCTCCCTTTTGCTCTTTCAAATATCAGCTATAGCTTTGCTTTGATGGAGAAATTGTATTATTACTATTGCCGCAATGCTACTCACATCCCTTAGCAACTCACATTTCTTTGTTAATGTGGTCTGGTGCATTTTAGGGACCCACACAAGATTTTCTATTTTTTATTGTCTCTAGCCTGTCCTGTTGGATCTTTTAGATGCTCCTCCGGTTTGTGTGTCCCCGAGGACCAGCGATGTGATGGAGTAAATGACTGCTTTGATGAAAGCGATGAACTCTTCTGTGGTGGGTATTCAAGCTTTTATTATGACTTTTCTTAGGAATAAGTAGCTTGCCAGGGATATTGTTGGTGCTAATACATATCCTGGTCTTTGTAGCTGTTATCTATTGCCACATAACAAACGTCCCCCCACACTCCCAAACTCAGTGACTTATGACAGTCATTTGCGCTAGATTATCCTTCTGTGGGTTGTCTGAGGTATGACTGATCTAGGCTGGACTCAGCTGGGTGTCATTACCTAAGCTGTGGGTCCTCCTGAGCTTGGTTCTTCTCAGGCTGGAGTCCGGTCTGCTTCTCATGGTTCTTTTCCTCATTGAACTAGTGGACTAGAAAGGAGGGGTGACCAAAAATACAAGTTTCCTCTTAAGTCCTGGACTTGGAGCTGGAACATGATCCCATTTTAAGGCCCAGATCTTCCTTCTAGAAAGAAGTTCAGAATCTGCGAAGAACTAAACTATTTCAGAATGCTCGTTTATGGAGTACAGGTGTTGAAAATAAAAGGAAAAAGATTTTTTTTTTACCTGTATAGTTTGCATCAATATCACAATGGTGATAATTAAATGCTAGGGTATTGGATATTATTATTTTCTGGCAGAGAATCTCTGATTTGACTTTTCATTACTATTTGCACATCATTTCTGAATCTATCTCCAGTTTCAGGGAACATTATGGGGAGAATAATTCACCAGACCATATGACACCAACGCTTTCTCCTAAAGATCCAGAGTTTGGGACTTCCCTGGTGATCCAGTGGCTAAGACTCCATGCTCCCAATGCAGGGGATCTTGGTTTGATCCTTGGTCAGGGAACTAGATCCCACATGCTGCAACTAAGAGTTCAAATGCTGCAACTAAAGATCATGTGTGCTGCAAATAAGACTTGGTGCAGCCCAAATACATAAACAAATATTAAAAATAAATAAAGATCCAGAGTAATACAATTGCTATGGTGAAGCTGCTTAATCTTTTTCATATTTTAGAGAAATATAAATAACTGAAAACTTATAACCTGTGACTCTACACGTTTTTTTATTGGCAAAACAAAATAAAACTCTCTTAACTTAGGCTTCATTAACAATTTAAATCTATAGGATCTTCTATTTCTTAAGAAAATATATACTATTATATAGGGATTGAGGTTGCTTTTGTTTTTTATGTTATTATTTCCTATTAATTTATCCTTTGATGCTCCAAGTGAAAGTGATTATTATTACTTTGTAACAAGATCCGTGTTTTAGTAATCATCATTTCTCATCATGCCATGTTGTGAGCTGTTCTCTAGGAGTTGACTAGGTTACCAGGTACTCTGAGAGTAGATAAATGAACTATTTCAGGGCAGCAATGTCCTCCTTTCTGCTCCCCTCAAGATGTACCTCTGAAAAAACGAGTAGATAACACAAGTAATGACTTCTCAGAAAAACAGAAATGTCTAAGAAATTATACCTTCTAAGAGTACTCACCAATATGTTGTATCTGTCACTGGTTTAAAGGAAATTCCTGAAAGTATTTCAAAGAAGAAAAATTATAATAGATTTATACTGGTATTTCCTAATTCAGGAAATGAATGTCTCCAGGGTCAAATAATTTTAAAGAGAGTTTTCCTTACCAAGAGACTACAGGTCTGTTGTTTTTTAAGATCTCACACTCGTTAATCTATTCAATAAACTTTTAGTGAGCACCTACTATTTGACCGGGCTTCCCTGGTGACTCAGGGGTAAAGCACCCGCCTGCCAATGCAGGAGATCAATCCCTGGGTCAGGAAGATCCCCTGGATAAAGAAATGGAGACCCACTCCAGTGTTCTTGCCTGGGAAACCCCATGGACAGAGGAACCTGGTGGGCTACAGTCCTTGGGGTCACAAAAATGTCAGACACAACTTAGCAACTAAACAACAACTACTTGATCAGGCACTTGAAGTACAGAGATGAGTAAGACAAAATCCGCAGTCTCATGACGTTCCATCTTGTTTAGGAAGGTAAACAAGTTCAATTTAGCTAACAGCTTATGCTTTTTATTTTCCTTAAAATCTTATGATACGTTTAATTATAATTAAATAAACCTCCAAAATGTAATATATTTATGCATAGCAAAAGTCAGATCTGACAAACTCAAAGTACAAAGAATTACACCAAAGATTAAACATCTACTTTTCCTCTTGGAGCCGTCAGTTTTGAGCAAACACACATTTTGTTTCATTTAAGTCATCTTAACCACTTGCGTGTTTCCAGGGGCACTGCTGGTCCTCAGGGGTCCCGCTGACGTCTCAGGCTCACCAGCTTCTGCCTGTTCTCCTTCCAGTGCCTCTTAAACCTGCCTGCAATGCCAGCTCCTTCAGGCAACACAGCCCTCTGATCTGTGACGGCTTCCAGGACTGTGAGGACGGCCAGGATGAGCAGAACTGCACTCACAGTGAGCAGGAGTGCCCTGCACTCTGCTGGTCTCCGTAGCACACTCTTCTTTTTTTTTTTCTTTCAACTTTCCCATTTTATTATTTATTTAACATTATTTACTTTAATTGGAGGCTAATTACTTTACAATATCGTGGTGGTTTCTGCCATACATTCACATGAATCAGCCATGGGTGTATACGCCTAGCACACTCTTCTAAGCCAAAATCAAAATATCTCTGTTGAGCCAGGGCAATCGACTTGTACTAGTTTCCCCACTGAAAGTCTCAGGTCCCAGGAATCCTCCTGGATAAAATGGATGAGTTGTTCACTAATTGGGGTGGAGTCTGCGCGAGTGTGTGGAGAGAGAGAGAGGGAAAGAGAGAGAGAGAATACTGGAAGATTTTCCTTGCTGACATAATTTTAATGTTGCTCTTGACTAAAGTATACTGTGGATCTGATATAGAGGGATGTGCCAGATACCGTGATTGCGTATAGTCTATTTAGCCCCTACAAAAACACACACAGCCAGAGTTGTGAACAAATGTGCTGTATATTGACAAAATCTGTCCATTCTGCCCCCCTCCCCCAATGGTATAAAAGGACTATGATTTTTGCTTTAAAATTGTCTTGGAGAACAAGACAAAGTAATGGCAAAAAGGTCATTAAGCCACTGATACAGCCAACTGCTTGGCATCTCCCCTACTGTGGAAGAAAGGAGAGGCTGTTGGATTGACTCTCAACTAGTGCCTGCTTGCCTTTCAGTGGCTCTGCTGAGATGCAGGGACAGGACACTGTGGGGTTGCTTCAGTTCCCTCTGCCATGTGCAGCAAATATTGACCCTGTGGCTCAGCCATCCTTGGTGGACAGAGCTCAGTGTCATTCACTCAAATCAGTCTCTTCTTTTGTTCATTTTTAGGTATTCCATGCAACAACAGAACTTTTAAGTGTGGGAATGATGTTTGCATTAGGAAACAAAATGCAAAATGTGATGGCAACGTGGATTGTCCGGATGGAACCGATGAAGAAGGCTGTAGTGAGAAGAAACACGTTCCTTCTGATCTTTTGCATTTCTCCCTCAGTCGACCTGTTTTTCATTTTCATTTCCTCCTTGGTGTAATTCCCCTGGCAGAAGTTGCCACAGGCCAGGGAAGAATAGTAGATATTGGTGAACTGAATCTGAAATGGTTTCCTAGAATTAAAAATTCTAGAGTGAATTCTTTTAACTCTTTCTTAATTCTTAAGAATAAGAAATAATTAAAAATTACTTATTCTTTATGTTCTACCTTCTTTCTTGATAATAAGTATTCATGCACTAGGTGTTTACATAGAGAACTCCCACTTTCTAATAACCCTAATCAAGGCATAAGCTCTTAAAAAAAAAAAAACCTATGAGAAAATAAATAGGTACTGGAATACTATGGACGATTTTATTAATTATGCCTTATGTTGTGATCAATGTCAACAGCTGGTTCTTTCTTTAGCTATAACCTGAGAACTATAATCTGCCATGTGTTATTATTAACCCCGTGATCTCTAATTGGCCATGTGCCGACATATTAATTATATATCCTTCTCAATACTATTTACACTGGAAAATAATTGCTTTGATACCTAGTTTTTCCTAACTAGGTTTTCATTTGTTTTGGACTTACAAATTCTCTCCCAAATCAACACAATTTCAAGGACACTCTCAATTCGGTTGCTTTGGGGACTAATCTTTCTTCTCTACCTAACAACCTGAACTCCACAGCTGCTGTTTTTATCGGTACAGCTGTTACTAATAGATCCCTTCCTCCCCACATGTGTATTACTGTACAGAGACTCTGCATCAAGGCCTGTTTTCAAGAGGGAGGTAGTGGTTTGTTGGTGCTGGTTTCAGACAGACCCACGTATTGCCTCTCTAGAGAAGCAGGGGATTTCCAGTTGCTTACCTGCTTAGTTACTTCCCAACCCATCTCAAAATTTGACCGAATGCTTGGTTTTTCTTCCAAGTCTGCCTTTAACTCACGGGATCCCTCCTCTCCTAAAGGCTGCAGCAGCAGTTCCCCCACCCTCCACCGCATCATCGGGGGCACTGACACCCAGGAGGGGAGCTGGCCGTGGCAAGTCAGCCTCCACTTCGTTGGATCTGCCTACTGTGGCGCCTCAGTCATCTCCAGGGAGTGGCTCCTCTCTGCCGCCCACTGTTTCCATGGAAGCAGGTAGAGCATCTCAGTTCTTACTCTGAAGTGACCTAGACCACGTAGCTGCTCTGACATTGCGGGAAGAAGCTCGCATTTGGATCCATTCCATCAATTCAGTTGGTCGTTCTTAATTTAGTTTTGTTTCTGTGACACCAATTGTATGCCGAATAGTCTTTTTAAGCATTACTGACTTAAAGGGAAGGTCACAAAAGTATATCAGGAATGAATAGGCTTTTACTGGGCTGAGAAAACAAGATCGCGCTTTCAAATTGGAAGGAATTCTATGGGAATGTGTGAAGACTGTGGAGTGTAGGAAGATGTGGAGCACAGCACTGAAGGATGACTGGAGTATGGAGATCCCTATTCAGGGTATGAAGGCAGCGATTCCGTATCCAGTTTCCAGTGTGGTGGTGGGGAGGGTTCCCACACCCCCGAGCAATTGTCTTACACCAGCTAGGTGTCCTGTAATTCAACTCAGTTCTGACTTTGTCTACCCAGATAGACAGATTAAGCACTTTAGGGGCTCACTCTAACAAATCTACTCCCTTGCCCCCAATTCAGATGCCAGTAGAAAGTCCAGGTTATCACCTGCTCTTTTGACTGACTGGCTATAGAGAGTAGATTCCAGTGACCCCCTCCTTGAATTTTACTAATTTGCTACAGCAGCTCACAGAACTCAGGGAAACATTTTACTTGCTGGCTTGCCAGTTTATTATAGCAAGATACAATTTGGGAACAGCCTGATGGAAGACATACATAGGGTGATGTATGAGAAAGTGTAGCTTTCCATTCAAGAACAGTTTCACTCCCAATCTTCACTATCTACCAACCTGGAAGCTCTCCAAACCTTTTGGGCTTTTCTGGAGGCTTCCTGACACAGGCACGATTCATTGAATCATTGGTCACTGGACACAAATTCAACCTCTAGCCCCTTCAGCCTTAATTGCAGTCCCAAAGTAACCTCAGTAACATAACAAAAGACACTTTGGTCCCTCTCATCACTTAGGAAAATTCTACGAGTTTTAGGAGTTCTGTGCCAGGACAGGAAGGATGACCAAATGTATATTTTTTATTATAAATCACAATATCACAGAGAAGGATCACAAACAAGTCCTTTAGGGTAATTGTTGGGAGGCCTCTGTCTGCCCTTACCAATGGGATTATCATGGGCCAGACATTCTCCCCGCTGAGGGTGAAAGGAAAGCTTAGACAACAACTTCATTTAAAATGTAGCCTTATTTGGAACCAGTTGAATCGTAGATACAAAAATATATTAATTATTTCTCACTTAGAATTGTTAGAAGTATTTCAGTGAATTTATACAATTAGAGTGTTTCTCCTGGAAATTACAGGATTCATGTTAATGACTGAAATGGCTATGCTTCTGTTCCATCACTAGTCTTTTATGTAATATATGACCCTTAATACTCCCCTGGGTCCCTGTACTGCATGTGAGATTAGGGGCCAAGCACTTTGAGATCTGTCCTTATTTTTCTTCTAAAGCGTCCACATTCTCTTCACCCCACCAGAGCAAGGCTGCTGTGCTGGTGGAGATAAGAAACCCCAGATGAAGATTACAAAGCCCTCATGATTTCATGCCAGTCCACTGACGGGGGGTGGGGGTGGGGGGTGGGGGGGTGTGGTTTATAGGGATTAGGGCCCTGTGAATAGTCAAGCTTGAGCAGTTAGAGCAGCAATCTTTAAGGCTTCTGGTAGTTTACAAAAAGAAATTTCCTTAAATTCCTGCTTGGAAGACGTTGATTTCTAATCTGTCTTGGTATCATTTGAATTTGGTAAAAGGATCCCCAGATCACTGTCTTACTGGCCCTGTCTGTCTCTGTCAAATACCACTGTCATCATGAATAGGGAGAAGGTACCAAATAAATTCCAGTCACTAACAATCTTGACTTGTGGGTGGTTCCTGATATACCGATGGCAAGAAAATTTCCCGCATGTCCTTAGGATTCACTGAGGAAATGTTCTGGAACCCAGCTCTCATCTGCCAGCTCTCCTCTACCTTACTTCATCTTTGGTTTTACTAAGGAGACAAGGGAGGCTCAGAGGCAGAGTCAGTTACTACAATAGGGAGTGAAAGTCAGACCTCCCTTCCCGCAGCCCCCCTCTCTCTGTGGAGTGCTCTTTCCAAACCATATATGGTTCTGACTTCTTGCTTCATTCCTTTTATACCAGGCTGTCTGATCCCACACCGTGGACTGCACACCTTGGCATGTATGTGCAGGGGAATGCCAAGTTCGTCTCCCCGGTGAGAAGAATTGTGGTCCATGAATACTATAACAGCCAGACCTTTGACTATGATATTGCCTTGCTACAGCTCAGTGTCGCCTGGCCTGAGACCCTGAAGCAGCTCATTCAGCCAATATGCATTCCTCCTGCTGGCCAGAAAGTGCGCAGTGGAGAGAAGTGCTGGGTGACCGGCTGGGGGCGCAGGCACGAAGCAGGTGTGTGTGTCAATCACCCTTCAAACTCCAGATCAGAGTAACTCGTGTTGATGTGGTGCTTTGGGGTTCATGGAGAGGGTTTTTGTATATAATCTCATCTGAGCCTTCTAACAACTCTGATAGACTGGAGGAGAGTATTATAATTCCGGTTTTATGATGCTCTCCCCTTGTCCCCCAAAGAAGTGAGAACCACTTCTTAAGGGAAGGTCTATGAGCAAGGCAGGACAGGATAGTACAGGCCCTTTTCAATCTCAGAGGAGTTTGCTATGTATTCTGCTATAGAAGAACATTTCCTCCATATTTTTAGGTTCCCTTTCATCCAAAAAAAATGACTCATTTTCATAAAAAAGAGAAGGTTTCTCATACACAATTTACTATGTCAACTCGTAGGCAATTGTCTGGAGGATTATGCAAGTATGTCCTTCACGAGGGCAACTGGCCAAGTGGATGAGAGTGAAGGCTGAGACCCAGATTGTCCTCAGTTCCCCAGACTGCAGATTCAGGCCTGGGGAGTGGTCACATTAGCCTAGGAATGGTCCACCAAGAGAGAATGCCATTTTACAATTCCCCCGCCCAGAGGGGGCATCTTTATCATAGGCACAAAGGTCAGATTGTATGGCAGGAAAGTCTTTACATCTTCCCTGCCAAGGTTTTTATGGTTTAGGATTCTAAATACACAGTAAAGAGAATAATCCAAAACTTTGTGAACATCTCCCCAGAGGTGAGAGCTGATGCTTTCCCTTGATCTCCTAGTCTTTATCTTGGATTCTTTTATAGTCATTTCTAAGTGCTTAGAACAGGTACATTATCTTTAAATCTTGAACCGTATCTTGGCCTTGCTTTGACACACTCTAAAGATTCACTATGGGCAACTTCTCCAGTACTAACTCCCTACATTTAGTTATTGAACTCATGAAATTCACCACCTGTCTGTGCCTTCTTGGAAGGAAAGTTATGACCAACCTAGATAGTATATTATAAAGCAGAGACATTACTTTGCCAACAAAGGTCCATCTAGTCAAGGCTATGGTTTTTCTAGTGGTCATGTATGGATGTGAGAGTTGGACTGTGAAGAAAGCTGAGCGCCAAAGAATTGATGCTTTTGTTTTTCGTTTTTGCAAAACCAAGTCTTCTTAGAACTAAAGAAGATTGTAAACCACACTATTTTTTTTAATGACTACATACTCCTAATGTTGAAATGGCATTAACAAATGTTGACCATCTACAATCATGTCAACTGTTGTCTCTCACAAAAGTCCATACCTCCTACTACTTATTGGCAATGGCAACCTATCTAGTCTTCTTTTTTTTTATTTATAAAATTTAATAAATAGTACAGAGCACAATGCCATAAACATTAACAGTTAAAATATCACCAAATGAAAAAAATACTATAGAATACACAGTTGCGAAAAGCTACATTAAGTTATTTTACAACTGCCTCAAGCTGCAAAAAGAAAAAAAAACCCAATGCCTTACCTAAGTTATCCATCTCTCAAAATAATGCCATTTATATTATAAACCACGAACTCCCCATCAAAAGACGGGAACTGCTTTTGTTAATTCATATATATATATGACTGTATCACTTTGCTATACAGTGATACAGTATACAGAATTGATGCTTTTGAACTGTGGTGTTGGAGAAGACTCTTGAGAGTCCCTTGGACTGCAAGATGATCCAACCAGTCTATCCTAAAGGAGATCAGTCCTGGGTGTTCATTGGAAGGACTGATGCTAAAGCTGAAACTCCAAGACTTTGGACATCTCATGCGAAGAGTTGACTCATTGGAAAAAACCCTGATGCTGGGAGGGACTGGGGGCAGGAGGCGAAGGGGATGACAGAGGATGAGATGGCTGGATGGCATCACCAACTCAATGGACATGAGTTTGGGTAAACTCTGGGAGTTGGTGATGGACAGGGAGGCCTGGCATGCTGCGATTCACGGGGTCACAAAGAGTTGGACACAACTGAGCGACTGAACTGAACTGAACTGAACTGGGCCTTCTGGGAGAAGGCAGATCACTGCTCGAATACCTGTAAACCATCAGGACTGTGCTCAGGGCTTTCATTACATCATCGTATATCATAAGAGGAAAGAGTTTCTTCAACCACTTTATCATGGGGCATTTTCTTTTCTTTTTTTTTTTTAAATAATTCTGCTGACTTTAATGTTTCTGATAGTATTAGTAAATATTTACCACACACAAAGAACATTTTTAACATTCATGTAAAGTGCAAAACTTTGCACAACGCTGCTGTGTTCCCCAACCCCAGAGGTGGACGTGACCACCACTGTAGCTGCTGTGTAGCTTTGAGCAGGTGCAGGTCACTCCCACACCTTTCCGGGAGCCTGGGCAGCCTGGCACTGCTGATGGGTATTTTCTTTACAAGCATGAGTGCGTCAATGAATTATCTTTGCCATATGGGTTAAAAAGGAAGTGAAAGGGCTGTATCCAAACTGTTATGTTTTTATGGTTCCTAGGATACTCAAAATTCTCCAAGCCAGGCTTCAGCAATATGTAAACCGTGAACTCCCAGATGTTCAAGCAGGTTTTAGAAAAGGCAGAGGCACCAGAGATCAAATTGCCAACATCCGCTGGATCATGGAGAAAGCAAGAGAGTTTCAGAAAAACATCTATTTCTGCTTCATTGACTATGCCAAAGCCTTTGACTGTGTGGATCACAATAAACTGTGGAACATTCTGAAAGAGATGGGAATCCCAGACCACCTGACCTGCCTCTTGAGAAACCTGTATGCAGGTCAGGAAGCAACAGTTAGAACTGGACATGGAACAACAGACTGGTTCCAAATAGGAAAAGGTGTACGTCAAGGTTGTATATTGTCACCTTGCTTATTTAACTTATATGCAGAGTACATCCTGAGGAACGCTGGGCTGGAAGAAGCACAAGCTGGAGTCAAGATTGCTGGGAGAAATATCAATAACCTCAGATATGCAGATGACACTACCCTTATGGCAGAAAGGGAAGAGGAACTCAAAAGCCTCTTGATGAAAGTGAAAGAGGAGAGTGAAAAGGTTGGTTTGAAGCTCAACATTCAGAAAACAAAGATCATGGCATCTGGTCCCATCACTTCATGGGAAATAGATGGAAAAACAGTGGAAACAGTGTCAGACTTTGTTTTTTTGGGCTCCAAAATCACTGTAGATGCTGATTGCAGCCATGAAATTAAAAGACGCTTGCTCCTTGGAAGGAAAGTTATGACCAACCTTGATAGTATATTAAAAAGCAGAGACATTACTTTGCCAACCAAGGTCCGTCTAGTCAAGGCAATGGTTTTTCCCGTGGTCATGTATGGTTGTGAGAGTTGGACTGTGAAGAAGGCTGATCGCCGAAGAATCGATGCTTTTGAACTGTGGTGTTGGAGAAGACTCTTGAGAGTCCCTTATACTGCGAGGAGATCCAACCAGTCCATTCTAAAGGAGATCAATCCTGGATGTTCATTGGAGGGACTGATGCTAAAGCTGAAACTGCAATACTTTGGCCACCTCATGCGACGAGTTGACTCACTGGAAAAGACTCTGATGCTGGGAAAGGTTGGGGGCGGGAGGAGAAGGGGACGACGGAGAATGAGATGGCTGGATGGCATCACCGACTCTGTGGACATGAGTTTGAGTGTACTCCGGGAGTTGGTGATGGACAGGGAGGCCTGGCGTGCTGTGATTCATGGGGTCGCGGAGAGTCGGACACGACTGAACGACTGAACTGAACTGAACTGAACTGAGGATACTCCCCAGAGAAGGCAATGGCAAGCCACTCCAGTACTCTTGCCTAGAGAGTCCCATGGATGAAGGAGCCTGGTAGGCTGCAGTCCGTGGGGTCGCTGAGGGTCGGACGCGACTGAGCGACTTCACTTCCACTTTTCGCTTTCACACATTGGAGAAGGAAATGGCAACCCACTCCAGTGTTCTTGCCTGGAGAATCCCAGGGACGGGGGAGCCTGGTGGGCTTCCGTCTATGGGGTCACACAGAGTCGGACACGACTGAAGTGACTTAGCAGCAGCAGCAGCAGCAGGATACTCCCAGATGTCAGTTATCATGTTCCACTTAAGGGGCCCTCTTGATCAGGGAGTGTTGGTAACAGCTGTTGCTGACTCATAGTCTTGAAGGCAGGAGGTATGTGGAGAAGGACCATGGCACCATGGCTCAGATGGTCGAGTCTGACCTTGGCACCATCATATGGCTCAGATGGTCGAGTCAGATCTTGGGTCTGAATCCTGCTCTATTTTTTTTGCTATTTGTGCGCCATTAGATAGGTCCTTTATCCTCCTAAGCCTCCATGTCTTCATTTGAAAAAATGAGGATCATAATAGAATTTACCTTAAAAAAACTGTTATAGAGTAAAAGGAGAAAAATGAATAAATTGTCTAATAAAGTAAATGTAATCATTGCCTTGATTTCTACTTCTGTGTATTTTCCAGACCATAAAGGCTCCCTCGTTTTGCAGCAAGCAGAGGTAGAGCTCATTGACCAAACCCTCTGTGTTTCCACCTATGGCATCATCACCTCGAGGATGCTCTGTGCGGGTGTCATGTCAGGCAAGAAAGATGCTTGCAGAGTAAGTCATCTTATGTTTTCTTTGTCTAACATGTTGTACTTTCCATGGATGCTTTCATGTTTAATCTACACCATACTGGCAATAACTCGGGCAGGTGACTGCCTTAATTCAGATACTAATTATAATCCAATTGTCTGAGATGAGGGAAAGGTGATGAAATACTAATTGGATCTGTAAAACTCATTTTCTAGTCCCATGTATTTTTCTCCAACAATTAGAGAATGGGGTCAGCATTTATCATTCTGCCATGATTGTCTTATAACCAGAAACTAAAAAACATAGCAAGATGCACACACACGGTATTTTAGGATCGCTACCCATTTCCCTAGCAGTGGCTATATGTACCTTCTAAAATAACAAGTATTTTATTCACTTACTCCTTTGACACACAGGCTGGGGGAAAGAAAAGAGGCATGGGAAAGGTGACTGGAGGCCTCCTGACAGTGGTGAAGTTGAAGGTCACCTTCGAGGGGATATTTCTATGAGTCTCAGATTCCAATCTATGCAGATACCTATATGATTACCAAAAACTGAGCAGATGTTTTAGAGGATGAGCCAGTGCAGGAGACTCGGGTTCGATCCCTGGGTCAGGAACATCCCTTTGAGGGCGGCATGGCAACCTACTCCAGTATTGTTGCCTGGAGAATCCCACGGACAGGGGAGCCTGGTGGGCTATAGTTCCTGGGGTTACGAAGAGTCAGACACGACCGAGCGCACATGCAGGCAGAGGAGCTATTCCCTCATCTTTCTACAGCCTTAGACACTGTGCTACGAAACTCATCTCATTATAAAAATCACTTTTTCCTCTATTGTGGCAAGAACTGAGCTAGGATCTTTACACAAATTCATTCAAATTATTCTTTCATCCACATTTTATAGAAGAGGAAACTGGGGCACAGAGAGACTAAGTCAGCTCGTTGAGCTGGGTTTTCAACTCTTAGCTCTGAAAGCTACTATATTTTGGGTGCTACCTGCAGGTAGTTGGTTATATAGTCCTGTTCTCCATAGCTACCAGGGTTTAGAGGTTAAATGAGGCTTCAGAGAGTTGGTGTGCCAACAGTTAAAATAAAAAGATTCCAGTCTCTCTACTATTTAGAATTTACCTAATCAGGTTTAGAATTGTGGGGGTGCCATCCAAGGACAAATCTGGAATGCTTTTTTTAACTTTGCCTCTGAGTAGGCAGCTTTAGGGCTTCCCTGGTGGCTCAGATGGTAAAGAATCAGCTTGAAATGCAGGTAGACCCAAGTTTGATCCCTGGATCGGAAAGATCCCCTAGAGATAGGAATGGCTACCCACTTCCAGTGTTCTTGCCTGGAGAATCCCAGGGTCAGAAGAGTCGGTGGACTACAGTCCATGAGGTTGCAAAGAGTCAAACATGACTAAACACTCACAAACACCTTTAGCTGAAAATAAAATTTTAGGTATTATACTTGAAATAATGAACACTGTAGAAATTCTGTTTAAACATTGAATTATTTCAGCCTTTGTTTTTGGAATTAAGATACCAGAAAGGGCTCTCAAGTGAGAGTGATTTCTTTGTAACAACCATCAGCCAGTGATCCTTGGGGTTGTGTGTTTGGACCTTGCCAACTAAAGAGGGTCTCCTTTCCGTTTTTCCTCATGGCCATGAGCCAACACTGAAGTTGCATGGCACAGAGGTAGAAGTCAACTAATCCTCCAAGATAACCGTGTCTCAAAAGGTTATTGTGAAGATTAAATGACCCAGAGCAGTGCGAGCAGTGCTTGGCACTTCCTACCACTAAATGAAGGTGAAGGTCGCTCAGTCGTGTGCGTCTTCTTGACCCCTCCCTTGTAGTATACTGAACACTTTCCAAGCTGGGGGGCTCCTCTGGTGTCATATCTTTTCATGCTTTCAGACTGTCCATGGCGTTTTCATGGCAGCAATATTGGCGTGATCTGCCATTCCCTCTTCCAGTGGACCACGTTTTGTCAGAACTCTCCACTATGAACTGGCCATCTTGGGTGGCCCTGCACAGCATGGCTCATAGGTTCATTGATTTATGCAAGCCCCTTCACCATGACAAGGCTATGATCCATGAAGAGGCAAAAGGTTATTATGAAGATTCAATGACCCAAAATACTGCTTAGCACATCCCAGCACTAAATAAATTTTAGCTATTATTATTACTATTACTACCGCTACTATTTTTATTATTGAGGTTTGCTGTTTGTTTGGAGGTATGTGAAAGTTGATTCCTTTGCAAGAATCTTCAAGTGTTACTCCTGGTCTAAAAAATCAAGTTTCTTATGATGAATGCACCTTTTTGATTACAGGAAAAATAATTCTAAAATGACATTAGAAGTTTCACATTATTTATTGATACTTCCCCAAACTGCATAGGAATTAGCTAAGAACCCTGTCAGCCTGGGAGTTTGAACACAATTCATTAGGCACTTTAATAACAAAATTGACAACCATGGGACAAAAGTGCTTTTTACTTAAAGTTATCTTCTTCTATAGGGAGATTCAGGTGGACCTTTATCCTGTCGAAGAAAGAGTGATGGAAAATGGATTTTGACTGGCATTGTTAGCTGGGGTCATGGATGTGGAAGACCAAACTTTCCTGGTGTTTACACAAGGGTGTCAAACTTTGTTCCCTGGATTCATAAATACGTCCCTTCTCTTTTGTAATTGTGCAAGTTTGATTTTTGACTGTGTTTTATGTGATAGATTATTTTAAAAAGGAATTCAGTAATTGTCAATAAAGTGAGATAATTTTTTCTTCTGGAAATTTCAGATTGCATACATTTGGTATTTATTGAAAGATAGAAAGATTAATATGTATTTTATTTCAAGAAAAATTGCGTCTAGGATACAGCTGTATTCATTCTTAAGGATCAAAGGGCCCTTGATTCAGGAATGGAAGAAAACTAAAGTAATATCATGAACCAAGCCTCTAAAATAAGATAAGTCAGTGAGATGTTCAGGAATCCGCACCTTAATTTATGTTCCTCTTCAAGGGCAGATATTTACAAAGATCTAGGTAAATATGATTTATTGAAAAAAGTGCCATAAAAAAACCACACCTGATCTTTGGTGCTCTGATGGAATGTATAAAAATGACTCCTTCACAAATGCAAATAACGGCAAACTCTGTTACTGACAGAGGAAATACCTATATTGTTATTTTCCAATATTTGGTCAAACCATATCATGGGGACATTTTTTCAGTAATAACACGGTAGTATTGTGTACAGAAAAACCATCAAACAGCTAACAAAACTAACAATTAGTACTTTTCATTAAAATGATAGAATGAAGCATTGTGGTAGGAGGATTGAAAACATTTACATGGGATTTAAAAAAAATTGTGGCAAGGCTGGCCAACAACTGAAAGACAAAAGAGTTTTGGGATGATTGTTTTGAAAGGGAAATTTTTCAGAAATCATCTAACTTCTGATCCTTTTATAAAACTCAAATGGCTAAGATTTTCTTTTATTTTCAGAGCCTTATAATATCTAGCATAGTTGTAAATCTATAGTACATGCTCAGTCCATCACAGTTATTGATTTATTTTGTCCTGATCAAGGAGATCCAACCAGTCCATTCTAAAGGAGATCAATCCTGGGTGTTCATTGGAAGGACTGATGCTAAAGCTGAAACTCCAATACTTTGGCCACCTCTACGAAGATATGACTCACTGGAAAAGGCTCTGATGCTGGGAGGGATTGGGGGCGGGAGGAGAAGGGGATGACAGAGAATGAGATAGCTGGATGGCATCACCGACTCGATGGACATGAGTTTGAGTGAACTCTGGGAGTTGGTGATGGACAGGGAGGCCTGGCGTGCTGTGGTTCATGGGGTCGCAAAGAGTCGGACATGACTGAGTGACTGAACTGAACTGAACTGAACTGTGTTTCACACTTTATCTCAGAATAAACTTTTCATTAAAAGAGGCCAGACTTAACAATATCACCAAATAGATAAAAACAGCAGAAAGAAGAATGATATTCTTTTTTTCCCTGGGACTAAGTCAAAAAGTAATAGCAATGCTATTTTTTGGTAGGGCTCAAAATAGTGGGACTGGTTTTCATAGGACTTCAGAAAATCTTAATGTAACAGCAGAAGAAGAGAGAGCAAAAGGTGTCATAACCAGGATCAGATAGTAAGACTGAACTCTGAATATGATTTCCCTGAGATAGTGAATATTTTCCAGTTTGCAAAACATATTTTGATTTACTAAAAGACTATTTCCTTCAGAAATACCAATTCTGATATCCATTTAAAAATATCCATTTTAATGATATCCTCTGAATAGATCTTTCTGGATTCATTATCTGGCTGTGGCATAGTACAATTCAGAGGGCCAAGTCACCACTTAATCCACAAATGGGGACTTAGCTACTGAATCCACTGCAGAGAAGAGCAAATTAGGCTGACAGTTCTTAAAACCAAGGTTTGTTTGGCCGTGTAATGCTGTGACCTAGGTACATGGTAAATTGTACTTTTTATTTATGACCATTTCTAAGGAACTTTGTTATTCAACAGAATATTTCACAGCTTTATATAAGTTTATGATCTCAGTTAGGAAATGAAGGATGGCTGGCATGATCTTTCAGATTCATCACAGGGAGTTTTCAAACCACACATTCTTGATACCACTCTAAGCACTGCTGCTGCTGCAGCTAAGTCACTTCAGTCATGTCTGACTCTGTGAGACCCCATAGACGGCAGCCCACCAGGCTCCCCCGTCCCTGGGATTCTCTAGGCAAGAACACTGGAGTGGGTTGCCATTTCCTGCTCCAATGCATGAAAGTGAAAAGTGAAAGTGAAGTCGCTCCGTCGTGTCCAACTCTTCGTGACCCCATGGACTGCAGCCTACCAGGCTCCTCCGCCCATGGGATTTTCCAGGCAAGAGTGCTGGAGTGGGGTGCCATTGCCTTCTCCGATTCTAAGCACTAACTGGTGCTAACGTGCGTGTACCATGTTCCTCATCAGTGCAGAGATGGAGGAAAGGTTGAGAAACACCAGCCCAACTTACTTGGCTATTTCATGCCAAGATGCCTTTATAACCTGAACAGTGTGGAAATATCTACTTCATTCTTGCAAAAGTGTGAGTAGAGGCAAATTCCAAGATTGGTTTATTTAGTAGTGGGGAATGGTCTCCAAAAACAAAGACTGTAGCATTTCCATGTGTCAAACTACTGGGGAGAATTTGTAGGGACTCCTGGTCTCCTTCACAATGTCTCGATAACTACAAAATGAAACTCTACAAGCCAACCAACTATTTCTCAGTTGTGTTCTGCTTGATTATTCTGCATGGCTGACCCAACTGCTGATGTGCAGCATAGTACTGCTTGCCATCTGACAATATATGGGTACAAATTGTGGTGTTTTGAAAAGGCATAAATCTATTTGAAGCTAATGAGATTCTTTACTGATTTCACTTTAACAGTGTTACTTTTTGTTTTATATGATAACCATTTGGGAAATTACTTGCTCTTACAAGAGATGAATAAAGAAGAACAAGTATTACGACGAGAAAAGCAAAACTGAACATTTTATATTGGTCAGCAAGTCTTGACAAGAAGCATGTTTTAATTTTTTAATGTTATTTACATTTGGCAACTTGAATAAACTAAAGTTTATTGAGTCAATAATAATTTTTAGATTATATTAAAAAGAACTATGTGCAAGAACAGTGCACTTTTTTAAAGCACATTTAAAGAGGTATTTATGAAAGAACAATATCCTTTAAAAAGCTACCCCTATAGAAGTTTTGAAGAAAATGCAAAAACAAATCTAGATAGAATTTGGTTCCTCATTCACAAATCCTAAACCTTCAACAAGAATTATTTAATCTAAATTTGGTTCTACTTCCAGGGAGAAACACTTCTTTCTAACTCCTTCTGAATCCTTAGTTTAGAGTCAGACTAGCAGAGTGAAAAAAGTCCTCAAATAGAAATTGCAACATCCATATACTTTCTAGGTCAGCTGTCTGGAGATGAAGAAATTTGCAGTTATCAGAAATCAGAACAAGTTACAAGTAAGAATTTAAGTAGTTCATTGTGAGTATATTGTGAGGTGTCAGCAAGTGTCAGCAATCCAGAAAATATGACGGGACAGGAACACAAATCAGTATCAAAAGAAAATATATTCAGTATACAAAAGTTATTTCTGGGGGCAAAGAATTTGGGGTGGGTAGGTTTTCGTTACAGAGATACTCATAGTCATGGAAAAGAAAGGAACTTTGGGAATATTTACTGAGATTCTGCATTTGTCAGGCACAGGGATAAATGCATTCTTTAATTGCCTCATTTAATACTCCTAATTCTACTGGGTAGGAACCATTTTATAAGGAGGAGAGAAGCTCACAGACTTTAAACAACTTGCTCAAGAACACACAGATAGCAAGGGTTTAAATTTGATCCTAACTCTTCTTCAAAACCTATACTGCCATAGGGATGTCAACAGTGTACAAGGGCTAGGTTTATGAAATTCTGGAAATGCATTAGAATCTAGGTAAGAGGATATATAAGCCTCACTTAATTGTACTCAGAAGGCATTGAGAAATCTGGTGTAGACTGTGCATGTGACAGGAAACAGTAGCTTTTTGATTCTTTGGAGGAGTGAAGGAGATTTTTAGACATCTGCTCATGGAGAAACCAGGCTTGGAAGATAGCTATAATCCATTTGACACGACAGAGGGAATCTCTCACTGAGACTGAGCTTTTATGGGAAAAGTGCCCTGGGGCTGGGTAAGAATGGGAGTTGGGGTTTGAAAGGTTTTAATGGTTCTAATCAAGGCTTCCCTGGTGGCTCAGTGGAAAGAATCCACCTGCCAAAGCAGGAGATGAGAGTTTGATCCTTGGGTCAGTAAGATCCTTTGGAGAAGGACATGGCAACCCACTCCAGTATTCTTGCCTGAAAAATCCCACGGACCGAGGAGCTGGTGGGCAGTAGTTCAGTGTTTGTGTGAGCTCAGTTGTGCCCAACATTTGAGAACTTATGGACTGTAGCCCACTAGGCTCCTCTGTCCATGTAATTTACTAGGCAAGAATACTGGAGAGGGTTGCCATTTTCTTCTCCAGGGTATCTTCCTGACCCAGGGACTGAAACTCCATCTCCTGCATCTCTTGCATTGCAGGTAGATTTTTTACTACTGAGCCATCAGGGAATCTCTGGGGTAACAAAACTGTCGGACATGACTTAGCGACTAAACACAATACAACAATGGTTCTAGTTGGGGTCTTAGGCCTTGGGTCTAGCAGATTATCATTTCTGATACTAGTCCAGTTAATCAACACTTATAGAGGGCCCTGTACTGGATAGATACCAAGAGTTTAAACAAATGGAGGAGACAGACAAGGAAAAAAATATTGCTGCTCATACTCCATTTCAGCCATTCTGGCATCTTTAGTGGTTCTCAGATAGTAAAAGTCAAACAGCTTCCAGCCTCAGGTCCTTTGTCCTGGAGTTCCTTCTTTTTTTCAGAAATCTGTACAGATAATTCCCTTATCATCGTTAACTCTTTGCTCAAATTTCATTTTCTTAATGAAGCCATAGTTAGTCACCCAGTTTATAATCACAGCTCCCAGCCTGCACCACTCAGCTCTCCAGCCTCCCTTACTCTGCTTGTCTTTTCCACAGCACACATCACCTTAGAATATTCTAGAAATATTATTTACATTTGCTTCCCATCAATAAATATTAGCCTCACAATGGCAATGAGTTTGTTTTATTCAGCAATCTCTTCAGACACGTCTCAAGCACCCAGAAGAATGCCTGAAACATAGCAATCACTCAGTACTACCGGTTGAATTAAATTAGACTGGATATGTGACATGGTTAGCCCAGGAACAACATGTGTTGGTAGCAGAGAACAGTGTGGATAATTGTTGGTGGAGGAGGGGAATCAGAGAAAGTTTAGTGGGAAAAAGGGTGTTTCAGCTAAGATTTAAAGATATATGGAAGTTCTCCATACAGAAATGGGCTGGAGTGGAAGAAAAAACATTTCAAGCAGAAGGAACATCATTCACAAAGAAGTAGGGGAGGCAACAGAATGGGGGAGGATGAGAGCCAACCAGGAAGAGGAATGTGGTTAGGCCAGAGGAGTCTACTGACTACTGAATGTCTGAGAAGATAAACTGGAAGTTGGTTATTGCAGGGAAAGGTATAAGAGCGGGTTTATCTCTCTTTGCACCTTTGATTCATTCTCTGCTCTGAGCCTGGGAGACTGACCCCCATCCTCCATCACCAGTTTCCAGTGGGAGTTACAGGCAGGCCCCTGGTAGTTGGGGAGAAAATCAGAGTGTTTTTCCTTCTTGTTGGACCATACAGCTTCCCAGGTGGCACTGGTGGTAAAAAACAAAACCCACCTGCCAATGCAAGAGAAGTAAGAGGCTCAGGTTCCATCCCTGGGTTGGAAAGATACCCTGGAGAAGGGTGTGGCAATCCACTCCAGTATTTTTGCCTAAAGAATCCCAGGGACAGAGAAGCCTGGCAGGCTATAGTCCATAGGGTTGAACAGAGTTGGACATGACTGAAGTGACTTAGCATGCATACACGCATGCACTGCTGGACCATGGTCCTGGCAGTGGCTACAATTGCAGATCCTGTCAGAACGATACAACTTAATGGCTCTGGTTTTTAATCAGGCTCTACTCTCTTTTAGGCCTTAGGGTACAGAGGGCTTTCTGCTGTTGTTAGTCTTTGGGTGCCTCAGCACCCCTTCTTGGTTCCCTTAACCCTTGCTCCTTCATTAAAAGTCCTCTTAAAGAATTCTAGCTGAGAATGCAGACTGAGTCCTGCAAGATCTGCCTTTTAGGGTAGAAAAAGCAGAAGTCAGTGCCAGCCAGCAGCTGAGCGGCTACAGTTAGCTGGACCCCATCTGGCAGGCTGATGGAATCCCAAGTTCAAATGAGCTGGTAGTAGGCAAGAAACAATTAGAGGGACTGGATATCTAGGCTGTGTCTGAAAAGCAGGCATCAAGGATGCTGTATTTTTGGACACAAGTCAGTGTCTTCTGAAATGGAGCTAATTTTTATGTGACCTGTCTACAATGCAAGCTTATCTCATTATGTGTGTTTGTTGGAGACAGGGATGAGAAGCAGGGAAGCAAGCGGGCTCTCAGCACACACCCTGCTTAGCAAACAATTTTAGGCTCATAAGACCAGAAGTTCTGAACCATGGATTGTGGATTGGTGCATAATTTTTTCCTCAGATTGTGTGCGTGTGTATGTGTATATGTGGTGGTGGTGGTGGTGGGAGTGATGGTGGGGTACCTGTGACTCCTCAAAGGCATTTAATAATCGCCAAGGTTTATGAATGTTTGCCACGTATGTCTGACTGCTCTGCTGACATCAACTCTTTCAATCCTGGCAACAACTCTATTCAGTTCAGTTCAGTCGCTAGTGGTGTCCGACTCTTTGAGACCCCATGAATCACAGCACGCCAGGCCTCCCTGTCCATCACCAACTCCTGGAGTTCACTCAAACTCATGTCCATAGAGTCGGTGATGCCATCCAGCCATCTCATTCTCTGTCGTCCCCGTCTCCTCCCACCCCCAATTCTTCCTAGCATCAGAGTCTTTTCCAGTGAGTCAACTCAACGCATGAGGTGGCCAAAGTATTGCAATTTCAGCTTTAGCATCAGTCCTTCCAATGAACACCCAGGATTGATCTCCTTTAGAATGGACTGGTTGGATCTCCTTGCAGTCCAAGGGACTCTCAAGAGTCTTCTCCAGCACCACAGTTCACAAGCATCAATTCTTTGGCGATCAGCTTTCTTCACAGTCCAACTCTCACATCCATACATGACCACAGGAAAAACCATAGCTTTGACTAGACGCACCTTTGTTGGCAAAGTAATGTCTCTGCTTTTTAATATGCTATCAAGGTTGGTCATAACTTTCCTTCCAAGGAGTAAGCATCTTTTAATTTCATGGATGCAATCAGCATCTGCAGTGATTTTGGAGCCCAAAAAAATAAAGTCTGACACTGTTTCCACAGTTTCCCCATCTATTTCCCATGAAGTGATGGGACCAGATGCCATGATCTTTGTTTTCTGAATGTTGAGCTTCAAGCCAACCTTTTCACTCTCCTCTTTCACTTTCCTCAAGAGGCTTTTGAGTTCCTCTTCACTTTCTGCCATAAGGGTGGTGTCATCTGCATATGTGAGGTTATTGATATTTCTCCTGGCAATCTTGATTCCAGCTTGTTCTTCTTCCAGCCCAGCATTCCTCATGATGTACTCTGCATATAAGTTAAATAAGCAGGGTGACAATATACAACCTTGACGTACTCCTTTTCCTATTTCGAACCAGTCTGTTGTTCCATGTCCAGTCTGACTGTTGCTTCCTGACCTGCATACAGGTTTCTCAAGAGGCAGGTCAGGTGGTCTGGTATTCCCATCTCTTGAAGAATGTCCCACAGTTTATTGTGATCCACACAGTCAAAGGCTTTGGCATAGTCAATGAAGCAGAAATCGATGTTTTTCTGGAACTCTCTTGCTTTCTCCATGATCCAGCGGACGTTGGCAATTTGATCTCTGGTGCCTCTGCCTTTTCTAAAACCTGCTTGAACATCTGGGAGTTCATGGTTCACATACTGCTGAAGCCTGGCTTGGAGAATTTTGAGCATGACTTTACTAGCGTGTGAGATGAGTGCAATTGTGCGGTAGTTTAGAGATATCAAGGGAACATTTCATGCAAAGATGGGCTCAATAAAGGACAGAAATGGTATGGACCTAACAGAAGCAGAAGATACTAAGAAGAGGTGGCAAGAATACACAGAAGAACTATACAAAAAAGAGCTTCACGACAAAGATAATCACAATGGCGTGATCACTCACCTGGAGCCAGACATCTTGGAATGTGAAGTCAAGTGGGCCTTAGAGTGCATCACTACGAACAAAGCTAGTGGAGGTGATGGAATTCCAATTGAGCTATTTCAAATCCTGAAAAATGATGCTGTGAAAGTGCTGCACTCAATATGCCAGCAAATTTGGAAAACTCAGCAGTGGCCACAGGACTGGAAAAGGTCAGTCTTCATTCCAATCCCAAAGAAAGGCAATGCCAAAGAATGCTCAAACAACTCTATTAGGTGGGTATTAACATTAAGTCAACTTTCCAGATGAAAAAATTCAGCACAGAGAGCTGAAGCCCAAGGTCCCGAAGTTCGGAACCCCTCTAGCAGTGAGAGGGGATTCATCTAGGCATCCTGGTTCCTGAGCCTGCAGTCCCCTCCTCTACCATCAATGTGTCTTTGTCTGACTCTGGACTCAAAAGGAAGGAGTGGGTTTGTGTGTATTAGTCACCTTCATTTGCTCAGTACCTCGCACGATGGCTGGTACTCAGGAGACAGTTACATGTTCATTATTGCTGTTGTTCAGTCACTCAGTCGTCTCTGACTCTTTATGACCCCATGAACTGCAGCACGCCAGGCTTCCCTGTCCTTCACCATCTTCCAGATCTTGCTCAAACTCATGTCCATTGAGTCAGTAATGCCATACAGCAACCTCGTCCTCTGTCGTCCCCTTCTCCTGCTTTCTATCTGTCCCAGCATCAAGGTCTTTTCCAGTGAGTCAGCTCTTCTCATAAGGTGCCCAAAGTATTGGAGCTTCAGCTTCAGCATCAGTCCTGTCAATGAATATCCAGGGTTGATTTATTTTAGGATTGACTGGTTTGGCCTTCTTGCAGTCCAGGGGATTCTTAACAGTCTTCTCCAAACTTCAGTTTGAAAGCGTCAATTCTTTGGCACTCAGCCTTCTTTATGGACAACTCTCATATTCATACATGACTACTGGAAAAACCATAGCTTTGACTATATGGACTTTTGTCCACAAAGTAATGGCTATTTTTAAATGTGGTCTAGGTTAATCATAGCTTTTCTTCCGAGGAGCAAGAGTCTCTTGATTTCATGGCTGCAGTCACCGTCCGCAGTGGTTTTGGAGTCCAAGAAAATAAAGTCTTTTACTGTTTTCATAGTTTTCTCATCTATTTGCCACTAAGTGATGGGATTAAATGAATGAAATTTTGCTAGGCAGTGAAAGCTGGAGCAAGCCCTGGCAACAGACAACTCCTCGGGGAGAATGGAATGTCCATCCATGTCAATGCCCAAAGCCCAATCAGGCCACCCGCTCAGCTTTTGCTTTGTATTGAATTGTGCGAATTGAAAACGGCAGAGCAGGCAGCGCCCTGAACAAACCAGAAAAACAGCCTTCTTCCGCCGTGCTCCTGAGCTCACAGCTGGGAATGCCTGTGGCGCCTGGAGGCAGCGAGGCGCGCTTCCCCGCGCTAAGGCCAGCGGCCTGCCCGCCCCGCCCCGTCGGGCCCCGCCTACCACCCGAGGCCTCCCCGCCCGGGGGTGGAGTGAGTAGCTCGCTAGGCCACTTTGGACTCTGCACCCGCGGGTGAATGCGTCCTGCTTCCTGGCGGGCAGTTTAGTCCCCCGCTGCCGGTTCATGGAGGGGGCCAGTCCCCCATCTCCAGGAGATGAGCTGGAGCTCTCGGTGATCCAAGGGCAGCCAGACGAGCAGACGCCTCTCAACGGAGCCGTCCAGGTCATCCTTTCTTTAGCCGAGGAGCCCTGCCCAGTCCAGGTAAGGTCTCCTTGGCTCTGGCCGCTGTGATCCTGGCTCTGAGCCAGGCTGCAGGCCAGGACCCGGGCCTGGCAGGGCACAGTTTCAGGTTTCCAGGCAGCTCCCGGGGCGCAGCCGACCCCCAGCGCCCGTGGTGCGCTCTGGAACATTCTGAATGGAGCAGACACCAAAATGCCCTCCAGCCTGAGCCTCCCCTCGGATCCCTCCGACTCAGGGAAATTAAAGAGTTTTATCTGGGAAGTGTGCGCTCTTCACTTTAGAGAGAGAATTACGAGAGGTAGAGGTGGTTTTGAAAATTTTTTTAACTTTCAAAAAAGCCCCCCTCCCACCCCCACCCCCGGTGCAAAGAATTAGAATGATAATGGAGTCTTTTCTTGAGAATCTCTTAGCCTTCCTTTTCTATACTGCCTTGCCACTTGTTCCCCTACCACTCCCCCACCCCTAGCCTTCACCCACTGACCACTATCATCCATCTTGGGTAACCATCCCCTGGCTCCACACTTTATGTCTTCGCCCAGTCTGACCATTCGGTTTCGCAGAAAGAGATGTAGGGGAGAAGGGAGAAAAGGGCAAGAGAAGGAAATGGCAACCCACTCCAGTATTCTTGTCTGGAGAATCCCACGGACAGAGGAGCCTGGCCGGCTGCAGTCCGAGGGGTCGCAAAGAGTCTACTACTGAAGTGACTTAGCATTTAGCACAGAGGACTGGGGTGGGAGTGGGAGTGAACTTGCCCTGCTTAACTGAGTTTCCAGGTTCGTGTCTCAAAGATCTCAATGAGCATTTGCTTTGGCCTCATTTCAGTTTCTGAGAAAGTCGCTGGTGATGTTTAGACAGAACTCTTTTCTGATTCAGCCCTAACAGTGACAGGAAACTTATTCATTCTCATCAAATGCTTGTAAAACAGCAGAGACTTTGAATTCTACCTTCTGATTAACCCTTCAAACTGTCTTGATGTTTACTAGCTATATGGACCTCCCCATGTATATACATATGCTTCCAACCTGACCTTTCTGGGTCCCTCTCCTCCAGTCCTATTTCTTTGACTGTTCAGCTGTTAATTTGAGGGGTAAACAGGAAATTCAAAGTTGAAAGCATTGTTTTTTCTTTCTTCTTGATTCCTGGAAATAATGTAAAGTCTGCTTTTATAGGTAGCCTGGAGAGTAATTTGGTACTTTATATTTGAATGAAAGGTGAATGTCATAGGACAATGAATGTTGAAGAAAGATGATTTGATCTCTGTGTATGTGGTTGTAATGGTGGACTTGCTTGGGTGGACTTGTATGGGTCCTCCAAGGCAGTGTCAGGGAGTGGGAATTGTGAGTACTTGCCTCATGTTGGGTAGACCCAAGAACCCCAGGGACTCCATGGTTTGGGACTGAATCCAGACATCTGAGTTCTGGTGACACCTTCCCTACTAAAAGGTGTGTCCCGAGGCAAGGAACTAAGGTCTATATTTTCTTTTCCCAGCTGTCAACTGACGGTAATGTAATGTGGCCAACCAGTCTTCTCTGTGAGCCTGGGAATGCACATTGAAGACAGTGGAGGAGCCGGATATATATAGGGTGTCAGTATTTTATTATCGTTTAGTACCTACCTGGTAGAGATTGCTCTTTCATGTTTTACTTACTTCCTTGTTAGCCAGGTGTATACAGATATCTGAGACTTCCTTGTGAACTAGCTTTGTAGATCACTGAATAGGAAAGCTGTGTGAGGAACAGAATGGTGTGAAGATGAGAATTACGTCAGCATTTGGAGAACATTCTAGAAATTCTTGAAGAGGAAAAACTTTAGAAAAGAGAAAAAAGTCCTCATCTAATGTGTGGATCACTCTTCGGTTCCATAGCATCAGTGGAAGTGTATTTTAAATTGAAAAGTCAACAAGTGTAGCATAAGCATGAGATCCAGACTCTTAAGAATTTGGTGTGTAGGTCTCTTTATACTGTATGTTAAGATTTCCAGTTTTGAAATGTAGCATAAGACCATGTGTTTTTATTAACCATATGTTTTGTACCTATCATGTGTCAAATATTTCTGCTACATGAATGCATTTAATTAGCACAACTAACTTCATTCTGATTTGACAAAGAGTGAAGAACTTGAGGCTCAGAGGAGTTACCAAAATACTGAAGTTCGTTGGCTCTGAGATTAAACTCAGGCTTTTTAGGATTCAAACTTATGCTGCTTTTATTGATTTATTTTATATGTGTGCATATATATGAAAAGTGAAAGTGTTAGTCTCTCAGTCCTGTCCGACTCTTTGCGGCCCCATGGACTGTAGCTCACCAGGCTCCTCTGTCCATGGGATTCTCCAGGCAAGAATATTGGAATGGGTAGCCATTCTCTTCTCCAGGGGAATCTTCTTGACCCAGGGATGGAACCTGGGTCTCCTGCATTGCCAGTAGATTCTTTACTATCTGAGTCACCAGGAAAGCGCATATGTGTGTGTGTATACATATATTAATGTGTACATCTAATTTGAATATATAAGCATAATGACATACTTTATATTCATTTGTGTATAATTGCCTAAGTTATATCCTATTACTGATTCTGTAAGTGATGGAACGTACGTGAAATACGAGGAGTTGAGTGGTGTGTCGGTACTGATGAGGGAGTTACAGGCAGATGGGTAGATGGGTGAGGAGCAGGGAACAGTTTGGGCATCACTGGGAAGAAGACATCCCATATCGTGGAGTATCTTCCTACTTGGAAGGGATATCTGAGAGAGTATTCAAGGGTCATGGGAAGAAGTTCTTTCCCTTTCTTAATTTGGGTTTGGAAATTGAAGGAAAAATTGTAGGCCATTGAACTTCACTTTGCCTACTGTCACTGTAAACAGGGCAGTGAAGTTGGGTCAAAACTGGAAAAGCCATCAGGGACAATTGAGCCAGACTAGCTTTTATTTTTTTTAATCAGTTATTTATTTGCCTGTGCCTAGTCTTAGCTGTGACACGTGGGGTTTTTGATCTTCATGGCGGCATATGAGATCTTCAGTTGCAGCCTGTGGGATCTGGTTTCCTAACCAGGGATCCAACCCGGGCCGCCTGTGTTTAAAGCATGGAATCTTAGCCACTGAACCACCATGGAAGTCCCAAGACTAGTTTTCTTTTATGGTTTATGACATGGACTCTGACCTCAGTTTTTAAACAGAAGTCCTATAGACATTTTTAAGAACAGTAGACTCATCAGTTCAGTTCAGTTCAGTCGCTCAGTCGTGTCTGACTCTTTGTGACCCCATGAATCACAGCACGCCAGGCCTCCCTGTCCATCACCAACTCCTGGAGTTCACTCAAACTCATGTCCATCGAGTCGGTGATGCCATCCAGCCATCTCATTCTCTTTCGTCCCCTTCTCTTCCCGCCCCCAATCCCTCCCAGCATCAGAGTCTTTTCCAGTGAGTCAACTCGTCACATGAGGTGGCCAAAGTACTGGAGCTTCAGCTTTAGCATCAGTCCTTCCAATGAACACCCAGGATTGATCTCCTTTAGAATGGACTGGTTGGATCTCCTTGCAGTCCAAGGGACTCTCAAGAGTCTTCTCCAGCACCACAGTTCACAAGCATCAATTCTTCGGCGATCAGCTTTCTTCACAGTCCAACTCTCACATCCATACATGACCACTGGAAAAACCATAGCCTTGATTAGACGGACCTTGGTTGGCAAAGTAATGTCTCTGCTTTTTAATACACTATCCAGGTTGGCCATAACTTTCCTTCCAAGGAGTAAGCGTCTTTTAATTTCATGGCTGCAATCAGCATCCACAGTGATTTTGGAGCCCAAAAAAATAAAGTCTGACACTGTTTCCACTGTTTCCTCATCTAATTCCCATGAAGTGATGGGACCAGATGCCATGATCTTTGTTTTCTGAATGTTGAGCTTCAAGCCAACCTTTTCACTCTCCCCTTTCACTTTCATCAAGAAGCTTTTTAGTTCCTCTTCATTTTCTGCCGTAATAACTATTAATTCACTACGTGGAGAGTTTTGAGGTGGGCAAGGCAGATTTGGATAAGCTGGATAAAAATTAGCCCATTGCCACCTGTTGTTTAGAATTTTGGACTGGGATCAACTGGCTCTTTTGTGCTTCAGTCAACAAGTAGATTAAGTCCCACAATGAACATTAAAGTATAGATTTTACTGTGTGCTAAGAAAATTTCCCCTTCATCTATATAATATCTGGGCTTCCCTGGTGACTAGGGCTGCAGGAGACATGGGTTTGATTCCTGGGTTGGGAATATCCCCTGGAGGAGGAAATGGCTACCCACTCCAGGATTTCTGCCTGGAGAATCCCATGGATGGAGGAGCCTGGTGGGCTACAGTATATCGCATCGCAGAGTTGAACCTGACTGAAAAGACTGAGCATGCACACATACAATGTCTGCTCCTCTTTGAGCCAAAGAGAAGAAAAGCCTGTTGTATCCAAGAGCTATGTAGTTCTGCTATTGTTGCAGGACCTTATGTCATATATTTGAACCTTATCTGAAGAGGGATGTGAAAATCTGGGGGTATAGGCAAAGGAAAGTCACAAAAATTCTTGGGCCGTATAGTTCAATCATAGCATGTAAGATGCAGTTTGTAAAAATTTTTGAAAGTCACACTGGAGAAAGAACTTCCTGTGGCCTCGCCTCATGACCTAAAATTTGGGCAAGAGAGACTAGAGAAGGCAGTGAAGGAGGCAGTGTGTTTTCATGACCCAGTGTGCACGAGTAGCACACATCTTTTGTGTCAGAGGTTCTGCACCCTCAAGGTCCAGTGGAAACCCCTGGGGGCACTTCTAAAAAGAATTCTTGGGTTGACTCTAATGTAGAGACAGCTGAGAAGCCCTGTACTTAGCTGTTGTGTTGAGTGTGGCTAACCATTTTACCATGACTTAAAGGATGTGAAGATGAGTTATTCAAATGATAGTGGTCTCTGTCTTGGAGCTGACAGCAGGCAGGTGAAGGGCCTGCATGTAGGATGGCTGTGATGGGCTGGACTGGAAGCGGCATTTCCTATAGAGGAGGGCTGTGTAATTCTGAGCCCAGTTCACCCAGGAAGTCAGAATATTGGATTCATCAAACCACTAGGGTCCTGGTTGTTGTCTCTAGGGAACAGCATTGAAGGCCCAAAAGACCAGAGAGGTACATGACCCTCATTCTCTGGCTCCTTTGAGACTCCAGGCCATTTCATGTAGGGCCACCCAAGATGGTCATGGTGGAGAGTTCCAACAAAACGTGGTCTGCTGGAGAAGGGAATGGCAAACCACTTCAGTATTCTTGCCTTGAGAACCCCATGAACAGCATGAAAAGTCAAAAAGATAGGACACTGAAAGATGAACTCCCCAGGTCAGTAGGTGCCCAATATGCTATTGGAGATCATTGGAGAATTAACTCCAGAAAGAATGAAGAGACGGAGCCAAAGCAAGACAACACCCAGTTGTGAATGTGACTGGTGATGGAAATAAATTCCAATGCTGTGAAGAGCAGTATTGTATAGGAACCTGGAATGTTAGGTCCATGAATCAAGGCAAATTGGAAGTGGTCAAACAGGCAAGAGTGAACATGGACATTTTAGGAATCAGTGGACTGGAATGGATGAATTTAACTCAGATGACCGTTATATCTACTACTGTGGGCAGGAATCCCTTAGAAGAAATGGTATAGCCATTAGGGTCAATGAAAGAGTCCAAAATGCAGTACTTGGAAGCAATCTCAAAAATGACAGAATGATCTCTGCTCGTTTCCAAGGCAAATCATTCAGTATCACAGTAATCCAAGTCTATGCCCTGACCAATAATGCTGAAGAAGCTGAAGTTGAATGGTTCTATGAAGACCTGCAAGACCTTATAGAACTAACACCCAAAAAAGATGTCCTGTTTATTATAGGGGGCTGTAGTGCAAAAGTAGGAAGTCAAGAGATACCTGGAGTAACAGGCAAATTTGGCCTTGGAGTACAAAAAAGAAGCAGGTCAAAGGCTAACACAGTTTTGCCAAGAGAATGCACTGGTCATAGCAAACACCCTCTTCCAACAACACAAGAGAAGACTCTACACATGGACATCACCAGATGGTTAATACCGAAATCAGATTGACTATATTCTTTGCAGCCAAGGAGGGAGAAGCTCTATACTGTCAGCAAAAACAAGACCAGGAGCTGACTGTGGCTCAGATCATGAACTCCTTATTGCCACATTCAGACTTAAATTGAAGAAGGTAGGGAAAAGCACTAGACCATTCAGGTATGACCTAAATCAAATCCCTTACAGTTATACAGTGGAAGTGACAAATAGATTTAAAGGATTAGATCTGATAGAGTGCCTGAAGAACTATGGACAGAGGTTCATGACATTGTACAAGAGACAGTGATCAAGACCATCCCCAAGAAGAAGAAATGCAAAAAGGCAAAATGTTTGTCTGAGGAGGGCTTACAAATAGCTGTGAAAAGAAGAGAATCAAAAGGCAAAGGAGAACAGGAAAGGTATACGCATTTGACTGCAGAGTTCCAAAGAATAGCAAGGAGAAATAAGAAAACCTTTTTCAATGATGATTGGAAAGAAATAGAGGAAAACAATAGAATGGGAAAGACTAGAGATCTCTTCAAGAAAATTCGAGATACCAAGGTAACATTTCATGCAAATATGGGCACAATAAAGGACAGAGACTGTAAGGGCCTAATAGAAGCAGAAGATAGTAAGAAGAGGTGGCAAGAATACACAAAAGAACTACACAAAAAAGATCTTCATGACCCAGATAATCACGATGGTGTGATCACTCACCTAGAGCCAGACATCCTGGAATGTGAAGTCAAGTGGGCCTTCGAAAGCATCACTATGAACAAAGCTAGTGGAAGTGATGGAATTCTAGTTGAGCTATTTCAAATCCTAAAAGACGATGCTGTGAAAGTGCTGCACTCAATATACTAGCAAATTTGGAAAACTCATCAGTGGCCACAAGACTGGAAAAGATCAGCTTTCTTTCCAATCCCAAAGAAAGGCAAGGCCAAAGAATATTCCAACTACTGCACAATTGCATTCATCTCACATGCTAACAAAGTAATGCTCAAAATTCTCCAAGTCAGGCTTCAACAATATGTGAACCATGAACTTCCAGATATTCAAGCTGGATTTAGAAAAGGCAGAGGAACTATAGGTCAAATTGCCAACATCTATTGGATCATCAAAAAAACAAGAGTTCCAGAAAAACGTCTACTTCTGCTTTATTGACTATCCAAAGCCTTTGACTGTGGATCACAACAAACTGTGGAAAATTCTTCAAGAGATGGGAATACCAGCCCACCTGATCTGTCTCCTGAGAAATCTGTATGCAGGTCAGGAAGCAACAGTTAGAACTGGACATGGAATAGCTGACTGGTTCCAAATTGGGAAAGGAGTACATCAAGGCTGTATATTGTCACCCTGCTTATTAACTTATATGGAGAGTATATCATGTGAAATGCCAGGCTGAATGAAGCACAAGCTGGAATCAAGATTTCCAGGAGAAATATCAAGAACCTCAGATATGCAGGTGACACTGCCCTTATGGCAGAAAGCAAAGAAGAACTAAAGAACCTTTTGATGAAAGTGAAAGAGGAGAGTGAAAAAACTGGCTTAAAACTCAACATTCAGAAAATAAGATCATGGCATCTGGTCCCATCACTTCATGGCAAAGAGATGGGGAAACAATGGAAACGGTAAGAGACTTTATTTTTTCAGGCTCCAAAATCACTGCAGATGGTACTTGTAAGCCATGAAATTAAAACACACTTGCTCCTTGGAAGAAAAGCTATGACCAACCTAGAAAGCATATTAAAAAGCAGAGACATTACTATGCCAACAAAGGTCTGTCTAGTCAAAGCTATGGTTTTTCCAGTGGTCATGTATGGATGTGAGAGCTGGACTATAAAGAAAGCTGAGCTCTGAAGAATTGATGCTTTTGAACTGTGGTGTTATAGAAGACTCTTGAGAGTCCCTTGGACTAAAAGGGGATCCAATCCTAAAAGAAATCAGTCCTGAATGTTCACTGGAAGGACTGATGCTGAAGCTCCAATAATTCAGCCACCTGATATGAAGAACTGACTCACTTGAAAAGCCCCTGATACTGGGAAATATTGAAGGTGGGAGGAGAAGGGGATGACAGAGGATGAGATGGTTGGATGGTATCACAGACTTTATGGACATGAGTTTGAGTAAGCTCTGGGAGTTGGTGATGGACAGGGAGGCCTGGTGTGCTACAGTCCATAGGGTCGCAGAGTTGGACACGACTGAGCGACTGAACTGAAGTGAGCTGAGTTGCAGTCCCTGCTGTCTCTTGAGAACGAAAAATGTGTCTCAGGACCTCTCTAACAGGAAGATAGGTTTCTATCCCCTAAGAAGTTCAAGGCTTCTTGTATTGGGCTCCTCTTTGCTGTGTGCCTTGCTGAGCCCCTAGCCTTGGTGACCGTGGAGCAGTGCTCAGGCTTCAGGTGAGAGTTAGAGGCAATTATGCTTGGACTCCAGACACCCTTACCTCAAGCGAGTTTGCCTCTGTCTAGATGTTGCGGGGGCCTTTACGCCGCCCCTCACCACACACCGCCTGAAGGGCCAGTGCACGCAGGGGCTCCAAAGTGTGACCTCTACTCTAGAACTTTTCAAAGTACATTTTCAATATTTGGGGCACCCATTGTAACTCAGGAACACGCATTTATTAAGTGCCTCTTACCTGTATGAGGTGTGGGATATAAGAACAGGGGAATTTTAAGAGCTACTCCTCACTCTGGGTGGTTTCACTTTCCCTAGGAAAATAAGGCTAGTATCTGTTTATATTTGGACCTGAAACCAAAAGGCAGGTGTTGGCCACAGCAGATGAGCTGTGAGGGCAGCCTCTGAGGGCAGCCTGGTAGGGAGGCCTCCACAAAAGGGAGAGACTTTACCTGGTTTTTGGAGAGCAGGAGTCTCCAGACCAGGGCCCCCCACCCACCTCTGGTAAAGCAGTTGATTCATGTTGGGAGACTTACATTTTTAAACTGGGGCTGCCCATTTCCCCTATAATCTGTGCCTGGGTGTGTGTTGTTTAAATTCCCCTTCAGGAGATCCTGAGGGTTGGGACCCACTCAGTAAGAAAAACTGAATTGTCCTTATGTGGACAGTTTTCTTTCCTGATGGCTCCCACTATAGTCAACATGGGAGAGAAAGTTAACAAGCATCAGTTCAGGAAGTGCCTGCTGCTGCTTGGTGGGAAGGTGAACACTCAGGGTAACCCACTGGCTCCATGTTGAGAGCCATTGTCAAGTGCACTTAGGGGTGCCAAAGCACGACCTCCACTCTGCCCTTGTTTAGCAAGTGCTTTGTCTGCGTGATCTCTAGTTTTTACAACAGTCCCGTGAGCCAGATTTATCGCTTAATATGTTTTACAGTTGTGAACGTTGGGCCAGTGAGTTTCAGTAAGTAGTTTGCTGATCGTCACCCTGATTTTAAGTGGTGTAACTGGGATTGGGATCCAGATCTAGATCCACATTTGTTATCCATCATATTCTATTGTTTCCCATGGTTTTCATGTAGGACATAGGAGAAGAGGAATGGCGCCTTTTAGGGGTTAGCTACAGTACTGAGAGAGGAGAAAGCTGGGTGCACACGTAGGCTGCAGCTCCACACACTGATGCGGGGAGGCTGTGGACTAGTGGGAGAGTGTGTGCGGGGGGCAGTGACACTCAGCCAGGATACAGCCCCAGCCCGGCTAACCTCTCCCACACTGCTTCTTTGAAGTGGACTTATCTTTGTTCCTTTGTACGTGTTGTAGTCTCCTCGGGCTGCCATGACAGAACACCACAGGGCAGGTGACTTAAACGACAGAAATTAATTTTCTCTCCGTCCAGGAGACTGGGTGCCAGCGTGGTTGGCTTCTGGTGAGAGCGCTCTTCCTGGCAGCAGAAGGCCGCCTTCTCAGGGTGTCATCCCAAGTTCTTTTCTTGGTGCATGTGTTCACGGAGGGCGAGACAGGCAGTGTCAGTTCTCTGGTGTCTCTTCTTATAAGGACACTGTGTGTGTGTGTGCGCTAAGTCACTTCGGTCGTGTCCGACTCTTGGTGACCCTGTGGACTGTAGGCCGCCAGGCTGTTCTGTCCATGGGACTCTCCAGGTAGGAATACTGGACAGAGCTATCATGCCCTCCTCCAGGGGATCTTCTCCACGGGACTGAAACCGCATCTCCTCTGTCTGCTGGGTTGGCAGGTTCTTCACCACTAGTGCCACAAGGGAAGTCCCATAAGTACACTAATCCCACCCTTAGAACTTCATTCTCTGTTATTTCTTTACCAGGCCCATGTCCAGATACAGCCACACTGGGGTGGTGTGTAAGGTGGTTTAGGACATCAACATATGAATCTAGGGACAAAACCATGAAATCCATAAGAGTAGGTAAAATGAGTTTCCTCCAGCTGCCTTCAAGATTTTTTGTGTGTTTGGATTTTAGCAATTTGAAAATTTGTCTAGGTACAGTTTGTTTGTTTTCCCTAAGTTTGGACTCTTAAGTTTCTTGAGTATGTAGTTTTGTGCCTGTCTGTAGTCTTAGGATGTGTTTTATCCAGTATTTCTTCAAATATTTTATCTGCCCGCAGGTTTTTATTGTCCCTCTGGGATTCCAGTTCTTTGTATTGCATTGTTTAATATTGTCCCACAGTTCTTCATTGCTCTGTTATTTATTCACTCTTTTCTCTTTGCTTTTCACTTTATGTAATTTCTATTATCCTAACTTCAAGTTAGGGCTTCCCTTGTGGCTCAGTAGTAAACAATCCACCTGCCAACGCGGGAGACAAAGGTTCAGTCCCTGGGTTGGGAAGATGCCCTGGAGAAGGAAATGGCAACCCATTCCAGTATTCTTGCCTGGGAAATTCCAAGGCCAGAGGAGCCTGGAGGGCTCCAGTCCATGGGGTTGCAAAAGAATTGGACACAAATTGGCGACTAAGCAACAACACCAACACCTCCCTTGCAGGGCTGTTTAGATAAGTGAAATGGTGTTCAGCAGACCATAGCGTTTGTAATTATTTACTTTGACCTCACCATCTGCATCACTGAACACCTTGCAGCTTATTTCCTGGTGTTCCTTCCTTATTACATAGAGTCTGGGCCACAGCAGTAGGTTCTTAGCTTTTTCTTGGTCTAAACTATACATATTTTTTTCTTAATCTTCTACTCAGCTTTTGTGTACCAAAAATCTTCAGTGGGTTCCCAGTACAGACCAATTAAGTCTACACCACTCTGGTAGCATTCAAGACCCTCTTCAGGGATGCTCCAACTTTTCATTCTCTCTAATCTTAACTGTCATTACTTGCCTCTGAAACCTGCATTCCCGTCAGATGAATCTTTTAGCCAATTTCATTATGAATCAGTGGTGAGGATGTTCTTTCCTGGGTTTGGAATGCCTTTCTCTATCTTTCCACAATCTTGCCTCTTCTTCCCACCTCAGAGTCCCCAGAGCATGTTCTCCTTAACTTCTTTATGAGGTTCCGTCTGTTCTTTTGTGAACTTGACTCAGTAGAGTGGAGTTCCTTGAGATCAGGATCCTACTGCCTTCATTTCTGTGTCACTGGTGCATTGTAAGCATTAAAAAATGTTTCTTGAAACCAAATGACTGCATCACAGTCTTCCTCTGCTTTCCAGGCTGACAAGGAAAGCCCTTGGAGCTCCTGTAATAAGAAGTTGATTGGAAAATGCAAACTCTGGATGGTCCTTGCCTCTGTTTTCCTGAGTTTCATTCTAGTCATCATCATAAGCTTATGTCTAACTGGAGGTAAGAAGAGTTTTAAACGTGACTAAGTTGATGTGTTTTAAGAACTTATGTAATGCTTATGACTTAAATGCTAAAACTGAAGATGTACTCACTGCTACTTCATCACTTATAATATGAATTTAAAACTGCTTTGGGGTATGTTGTATAGATGGGCGATATGCATGATTTTTGCTTTTTTAAAATTTTACTTTTGGTTTGTTTGTTTGTTTTATAAATTCTGGTAGAAATATGGGGACCATTGTTTTTCCCTAAACTCTATGCATTGGATGTTGAAGATTTCTTAAATTTTTAATTTACTTAAACATAAATTAATATTTTATTGTATCTTACACATGTGTTTGAAAATTTTTTAAATAATTTATTTAGTAAAAATAACTATTATAAAGGGTTATTATTGTATAAAGCCAACTTTATCTGATATACCTGGCACATCATTGTAATGACAAAATGGTGAATAACGTATTTGAAAACATTTTAAAAACTATAGAACCATGGACCTGTTAGCTGTCATTATCTTAATTTCTTTTAGAAATCACTATGTTTGTGTTGTGTGGGTGTGCAAAATAAAAACTCATATGCTGCTGGTGTTGCCATGTATTCTACGTATATTATCTGATTTTATCTTTAATTTGAATATGAAAATAGTACATGTTCAGTTACCCATAAAGCCCATCCACATTATTAGTATTTTGTTACACTTTTCTCTAGTCTTTTTCTTACTTGCATTTTAAGGATAATTTTAGGTCAGTTTTTTTTTTTTTTTAATAATTTTGTGGCTCAACTTTAAGATTTTAACGTTACATTGAAATCATTTTGACAGTTCATTAAAAGTTATGTGTGAACATATATATATATATATTAAAAATTACTGCATGATGTACTCTTCCACACTTTTAAAAAGTCTTTTAGGTAGTTATTTTTTTTTAAATGATGATCAGTATTAAGGTTTTTATGATGCCAAATATAGCGCCCCCTAGTGGTCAATCATTTCTGTTTCAAAAAATGAAGAAAATGCTTTCATTTGAGTAGGGGTGGTTGCAGGCTGCAGGGGTGTGAAGGGGCTCTTCTGAAGCGGGATACTCAATCGTTTCTGTTTCAAATAAGGAAAGAAGAAAAATGCTCTCATTTGTGTGTAGGGGTGGTTGCAGGCTGCAGCGGTGTGAGGGGGCTCTTTTGAAGGGAGGATACTCACTCTGAAGTGGATCCCGAGAGTGATCCGGTCACCACAGGATTAAGGTTGAGCCGGGCTGTCTGTAGCAAACCTAGGCACAGAATGAGAGCAAGAATGGCGGCCCCTGAGTTTCTCTAGAGGGTGCCCTGGGAATTCTCCTAAGGGACTGCATTCGTTATTCACTTCCTGTTCCACCTTTTCCCACCCCTTTCATCTCCTGTCTCAAGGTTTTATGGTCCTTGAAGGAATAGGAAAACTCTGATGAGGTGTGCCAGCCTCCAGCATGTGAGCCTCCCAGGCGGCCACCATGTTTGCTTAGTAACTTAGGGCCGTGTTTAGGTGGGATGCTGTGGCTTTGTGGCCTCAGACTGGTCCTGAGGTAGGGAGAAGCTGATAAGGGGTGCCACTGCCCCTCCTCCATCACACTGCGGACAGTAGGTTTAGTGTGAGTGTCGGTACTCCCTCTTCCCGTCAACTCCCACGTGTAGATGTTGAAACTGAACTGAGTCACACAGCCTTGTCCTGTCACACCCAGCCAGTGCTGTCCTGAAAGTTGGCTGATCTATCTGCTAGCATTGGGAGCCTATAACAGAGGATGATGCCACAGATCTGGTTGGTTTGATATTCAGGATTCTAAAGCCCTGGACCCAGGCACTTCCCTGGTGGTCCCGTGGTTAAGACTCCATGCGTGAGTTTGATCTCTGGTCAGGGAACTAAGATCCCGCCAAGTGTGTGGACAAAAAAGAAAACAGACAAAACCCAAAAGACTCAAGGCCCAAGAGTTGTCTTCTGTTCTCAGAGAGTCATTTGACTTCAAATCATGAAGAACAACCTGCAGAGGAAAGGATTCCATTTCCCTGCACAGTTCCTCAGCAGACATTTTACAGGATGAGAGATTTAGGATGAGAGAGTTTACAGGATCAGATTTAGGATGAGAGAGTTTACAGGATCAGATTTAGGATGAGAGAGTTTACAGGATCAGATTTAGGATGAGAGAGTTTACAGGATCAGATTTAGGGAAGAACTTTTTCTTAACACTTGTGGTGCAAACTTTCTTTTTAATTTGGTTATAAAGTTGTTAAAAGTATTGATGCTCCAAGAGATTTTCAAACTTTTACTTGTTTTAAATCAGGGAAATACTTTTACTTTACTTGGCACCTGAACTTTCAAGGGTTTGGGCCTGTGGGGAGAGTCTAGTGTGGGTGGTGGGGGGTACAGTAGGTAAGAAGGAGGAAGGACAGGACTCCCTCTGGGTATCCCAGCCTCACCCAGAGCAGCTCCGTGGGTATGTCTGGGATGATAGTCTGCAATAATCAGCCATTGTTCAATTGCCAGGCCCATTGATATGAATCGAATGTTGATAGAACCTCTCGGCACTCTGTGGAAAATGCTGCTGCCTGGGAAAAGGGCAGTTGGCAAAGTCGAAGGCTGTGCCTTCATTAGTGAATGTGGGAGGGGCGATGTAGGGTAAGGGGGAAAGAAATCCAAACGTTTAGGTATAAAATAAGCTACAGGGATATATTGTACAACATGGGGAATGTAGCTGGTATTTTATAATGACTATGGAATATAACCTTTAAAAATTGTGAATCACTATATTGTACACTTGATAGGTCAGTTGGTAAAGAATCCACCTGCAATGCAGGAGACCCTGGTTCGATTCTTGGGTTGGGAAAATCCACTGGAGAAGGGATAGGCTACCCACTCCAGTATTCTGGCCTGGAGAATTCCATGGACTGTATAGTCCATGGGGTCACAAAGAGTCGGACACGACTGAGCGACTTTCACTTCTCTTTCTTTTCATAATTTATATAATGCTGTATGGCACCTATACGTCTAGTCAAGGCTGTGGTTTTTCCAGTGGTCATGTATGGATGTGAGAGTTGGACTGTGAAGAAAGCTGAGCGCCGAAGAATTGATGCTTTTGAACTGTGGTGGTGGAGAAGACTCTTGAGAGTCCCTTGGACTGCAAGGAGATCCAGCCAGTCCATCCTAAAGGAGATCAGTCCTGGGTGTTCATTGGAAGGACTGATGCTAAAGCTGAAACTCCAATACTTTGGCCACCTCATGCGAAGAGTTGACTCATTGGAAAAGACCCTGATGCTGGGAGGGACTGGGGGCAGGAGGAGAAGGGGATGACAGAAGATGAGATGGATGGCATCATCGACTTGATGGACATGAGTTTGGGTAAACTCTGGAAGTTGGTGATGGACAGGGAGGCCTGGCGTGCTGCGATTCATGGGGTCGCAAAGAGTCGGACACGACTGAGCAACTGAACTGAACTGAACTGATACTTCAGTATATAAAAAAAAGGAACGAGTATACCTTTGTTAAGAAGTGATGCTGTCTGTTCATTCAGAAGTGAAGTTTCTCAGGACCTTGTTTGCCATTCCCTTCCTCCTGCCTCCTTACTTTACTGTCTCAGGGCTCTGCAGTCACCAGACTGCAGCCCCAGACTGAGACTCAGAGATGAAGATGATAATAGCCATGGAGCTGGAGTGGACAAAGAGGGGACATTAACTGTCTCCCAGTGGAGAAGGGTTTCCAATTCTAGAGAGGGGAAAATAGGGTACCCAGAATGAGATGCCTGGGGGAACTGTATCTTGTCACTGACATTGATAGGAATGGCTATGATGTGGTGATAATACAAGCAGATCATCCTGTGGTCAGTTGCATTATTATTAATTCTGTACAGACCGTGCACCCCTTCTTGCCTGCACCTGGGATGAGCTGTGCCCCGACTCTGCCCTTGGTATGCCACTGAAGTGATGGAAAGTTAGGATCACAGCTCAGCTTAAGGCATTGACCCTGGGCTGTGTCCATACTATGGAGCATTGGCTAACATGCCTCCAGGCTCACAGAGACAATGAAACTTTATTATTATTATTATTTTTCTTTCTGGGGGCGGGGGCATATATCAGAGAATCCTTGTTGATTCTAGAGGCCTAGTTTTGTCCCAGCTGTCAAAACAAACAAACAAACAAACATATTGATGGATTCTCTTTCTCCCTAAGGAATTATAAATTCCTGTTGTGAAGGGTAAAGGCGGTTGGGGCGGGGAGGGGAAGCTTTCCTATCTCCCTCCCTTCCTCTCTCTAAGTCCTTTCCTGTCTGGATAATTTGAAGAATCAATTAAGCATCCTCAAGGACTCTGCTTTCTTTACTAATGTACCCCAACCAGCAGGGGAAAGATCCTAGGAACACCTTAACTGGTGAAACCCTGTCTTGGTTTGGGCAAAAATATTTTAAATGTTACAGAATGCAAACTGTGACAAGTAGGTAGATGCTTAGAAATGTGATTGAACAGTAACTATTTTTAGTAGTTTAGAAACCCTTATGTGATGTCTCCCAGCTCTCTTACCAGATCTTGGGAATAAGAACCACATCTTACAACATCACATAGTCCTGGTAGATAAACAGGTCACACAGGTTGTTCCCTGGTATAGGGTGACTTTGGGAAAATCCTAGGCAAACAGCAAGGTCCTTGGGAGCAGGAACTTCACAGTCCAGGACAGTGAAATTTCTCTGCATTTTCCCCCTGCTTCTCTTTCCCTCATGTATTGTATGATCCTCGGCCTTCCTAAGACCAACCTCTTCACCTGTGCTCTCCATAGAATCCTCTCCAGCTTCTTCCGACCTGTGGACTTCCAGATACTGCACGCCCTCTCTAAAAGCATCCTCTTGGGCCTCTTCAAATGTGCTCCTAGTCTCTCCTTCAGAGCAGTCTTCCGTCAGCATCTTGCTACTTCATTTAGATATTTTTCTCCCTTTTTTCACTGGCAAGCTTCTAGAAAGAGAGATCTGTACTCCTAAACCACTGTATCCATTGCTCCCAAATTCTCTTCCTAAGGTCAACGGCAAGTGTCTGATGATGAAGCCCAGTGGTCTTTCTCCCTTCCCCTCTCTGCCCTGTTTGCAGCTGTCAGCTCTCTCAGCTGTGTTGTACTCTTCCAGGCTTTCAGAACTCCCAGACCTTATTTCTGCTTTTGGCCTCTGTGTTGTTGCAGGAGGCATAACTTCAGGTTTCTGACTTTTCTCATTCTTCGTTCTTTCTCTTGGGAAGTTCGTTTAGTCCCAAGGCAGCGGCCATCCCCACCTTGGAGATGACTCCGAGTTCATGCACGCGTTTTCCCTGAGTTTTAGTCATGTTCTTTGCTGGAGTTCTCTACCTGGAAATAACTATCACCGTGTTAATCATTATTCATCTGAAACTACTATTTGTGGGAATCCCCTTCCTCACCCTTTATACTTTCGTGGTAAATCATGAAGCTAGGTTTATATCATCCAATTGTGTAACTTTAGGCAAATTCTTCAATATTCTTGGCCTCAGTTTCCTCATTTGTAAAATATAAGTGATTTCTGAATCTGTCTATAAATGTATCCTGACCCTCCTACTTAACTAGCTCAATTGACCTAAGCAAATTATGCCTTTTTTCTAAGAATGTCTTCATTTTAAAATGAAAACCTGAATATTTAATTCACAAGGTTGATTGGAGGATCCAGTTCAGTTCAGTTCAGTCGCTCAGTCGTGTCCGACTCTCTGCGACCCCATGAATCACAGCATGCCAGGCCTCCCTGTCCATCACCAACTCCCGGAGTTCACTCAAACTCATGTCCATCGAGTCCATGATGTAATCCAGCCATCTCATTCTCTGTCGTCCCCTTCTCCTCCCGCCCCCAACCTTTTCCAGCATCAGAGTCTTTTCCAGTGAGTCAACTCGTCGCATGAGGTGGCCAAAGTATTGGAGTTTCAGCTTTAGCATCAGTCCTTCCAATGAACACCCAGGATTGATCTCCTTTAGAATGGACTGGTTGGATCTGCTTGCAGTACAAGGAAGAGTCTTCTCCAACACCACAGTTCAAAAGCATCAATTCTTCGGCGATCAGCTTTCTTCACAGTCCAACTCTCACATCCATACATGACCACGGGAAAAACCATAGCCTTGACTAGACGGAGCTTTGTTGGCAAAGTAATGTCTCTGCTTTTTAATATACTATCAAGGCTGGTCATAACTTTCCTTCCAAGGAGTAAGCGTCTTTTAATTTCATGGCTGCAATCAGCATCTGCAGTGACATGAGGTTAAAAACTACAAGTGCATAGCAGGATGTCTGTGCATAACGCATAATATAGCAGCTATTATTCTTCCTGTTACCCACACTTGATTCTTTGGAGCATTTTTGATTTCTTCTTCTCTCCTATAGCTAGATAATGTCTCAGTTCAGTTCAGTTCAGTCACTCAGTCGTGTCCGACTCTCCGCGACCCATGAATCACAGCACGCCAGGCCTCCCTGTCCATCACCAACTCCTGGAGTTCACTCAAACTCATGTCCACAGAGTCGGTGATGCCATCCAGCCATCTCATTCTCCGTCGTCCCCTTCTCCTCCCGCCCCCAACCTTTCCCAGCATCAGAGTCTTTTCCAGTGAGTCAACTCGTCGCATGAGGTGGCCAAAGTATTGTAGTTTCAGCTTTAGCATCAGTCCCTCCAATGAATATTCAGGGCTGATGTCCTTTAGGACGGACTGGTTGGATCTCCTTGCAGTATAAGGGACTCTCAAGAGTCTTCTCCAACACCACAGTTCAAAAGCATCGATTCTTCGGCGATCAGCTTTCTTCACAGTCCAACCTTATCAGTCATTCCTTGGTAGTGTCTCGATAGTAACTTTCAACACTGACTACCCATCTACTTCTAGGCTCCCTGCTGGATGTGGTGGCTCTTACCTTTACCATCACCTACAGTGTAGGCATTGGTATTTCTGTTGAACAAACTGCTTCAGAGATTTAAATGACTTAAGTCACATGGCTTGTTACTGGCTGAGGTGGTCAAACTATGTCTGTCTCCTTTACAGTCAGCTCTGTTTCCACCATCCTGGTCTTTCTCTTCTCTCTCCTCACTGCTGTCAATCGAAATCTTCCTTCCTCTTCTCACTGCTGTCAGTTGAAATCTGTCTTTCCTATTCTTGTGTCCAGTGGCCTCTTTACCTCCAATCTCCCCCAGTTCCATTTCATCCCATCTGTCACCAACAGATTTTTCCCTGTCTCCTTCCTGGGAGACATTTAACAACTTCCATTATCTCCTGAAGACATCTGGCATTTAAGGCCTCCCTCTTTGGGCTCATTTCTTAGATTCCTGCCAAAGAGCTATTTTTGTGTATTTCCAATGTACTTTTGTATGTACTATGATTTTTAAAAGACATTTTCTCTACCTAGAAATACTGCCCAGATTAAATCTCATTAATAACATAAAAATTCTGCTGACTGGGTAAGCCTGTTGTAGCTATTGTTACTATTTTAACAAACACAACTCTTTAGCTAGTTCTTGTACAGATTCATTATTCAGAAAATACAAGTTATTACAGCAGAGCTATTATTGGAGACCTCTTTTTGATATCAGCATTTCTTAATAGAAGGCATCCAAATTGGAAAAGTAAAACTCACTGTTTGCAGATGATATGATACTATACTTAGAAAATCCTAAACACAATACCAGAAAACTATAAGAGCTCATTAATGAATTTGGTAAAGTTATTGGATGCAAAATTAATATGCAACAATCTGTTACATTTCTATACACTATCAACGAAAGATCAGAAAGAGAAATTAAGGACACAATCACATTTACTTTTGTACCAAAAAGAATAAAATACCTTGGAATAAACCTACCTAAGGAGGTGAAAGACCCTTACTCTGAAAACTATAAAATGCTGATGAAAGAAATCAAAGAACATACAAACAGATGGAAGGATGTACCATATTCTTGGATCAGAAGAATCAATATTGTCAAAGTGACCATACTGTCCGAAACAACCTACAGATTCACTGCAATCCCTATCAATTACCAATGACATTTTTCACAGAACTAGAACAAAAATTTTTTAAGTTTATATGGAAACAGGAAAGACCCTGAATAGTCAAAGCAACCTTGGGAAAGGAAAAAGGAAGTGGAGGAATCAGGCTCCCTGTCTTCAAACTATACTTCACAGCTATACTCATCAAAACAGTATCGTCCTGGCACAAAAACAGAAATATAGATCAATGGAACAGCATAGAAAGCCAGAAATAAACCCATGCAATTACGGACAATTAGTCTATGGCGAAGGAAGCAAGTATATACAATGGTGAACTTGGCATTTCTTAGTGCCCTTGAGTTCAGCAGTTCTGTGACTCCTGTATCCATTCTCTGGCATCCCTGTTCTTTTCTGAGGTAATGATATCTACTCTGGAAATGCACGTGGTGGGTGTAGAGCTCAAAGTTACCCATTGCAGCATTATTTATAACTTTGGAAAGCTGAAAACATTAAATTATTTTAGAACAATAATGTAACCATTAAAATAATCTTTGCAAGGAATTTTGAACACATGGGAAATGCCTTTTGATATGTTAACAACAGCAACAAAAGAACCAAGACAGATAAGCAATGAGGGCAGCAAACAATAAAAAGCAATATACAAATTGCCTTTTCATTAAAACCTCAAATATATAAAATATGGGGGGAGCCCTTTTGATTAAAGAATTATTAGTAATTTTTTTTTGCTTTGCTGCAGTTTTCTATACTTTGCAAGTTTTCTGCTTTGAGGCCATAAGTCTTTTTTTTTTTTGACTGGTGGTTTGTGGGATCCTAGTTCCGTGACCAGGAATTGAATGCAGGACCATAGCAGTGGAAGTGCTGAGTCTTAGCCAGTGGATCACCAGGAAATTCCCCAGGGCATAACTTTTTATTCTCAGACAAAAGAACATGATGAATTACAACAGATAATGATGCAGGGATAATTCCCTATGTTGGGGTCCCCAGGATTATCCCCAGATTCATCGATTTGCTGATAATGCAAATTTATGATAATGCAGATAACTCATGATACTCAGCATATATTGTAAAGGTGATTATGATTTATTACAGCTAAATGATATAAAGCAAAATAGGAAACCAGGGGCAAACTTCCAACACTCCTCGCCCAGTGCAGTCACACAGAGTACACTTAATTCCTCCAGCAATGAATTGTGACAACAACATGTGAAGTCTTGTCCACCAAGGAAGCTCATTAGAGATTCAGTTTATATTGGGATTGGCCACATGGGCAGGCTCTGCCTAGCACCTACTAAAACCCCAGACTCCAAGAACGAAAGGAGAGGCTCGGCACAAGCCATGCTGTTTCTATAAACAGTTGAGGCACAGCTAGCCACTCTTACCAGGGAACGTGGGAATTTTCTGGGAATCCAAGTTCCAGATTCCAGTAAGGGGTCAACCTTGCGCCGGCCTTGCCCAGGCTGGCAGCCTCCGACCTGCTCTGTTAACTCTTCTGCAACTTCCCTTGATCCTTGTGGCTCACACTTCAGACTTCCCCAGGGAATAAGGATCTGGACTCTCACTTCCATCATAAACCCAGATTCAATACCACGGTGGCCTTTGCAAAGTCCAGTAAAGAGACTGATAATGTTATGTTTGAGGCACGGGATTACAGAGAAGTCCATGGCCCACAAACACCTGGTTCCTTCCACCCACACTTTTCTCAGGGTTGGAGAGGTGGTCCCCAAGTGGTGCTGGCAGGGAGCCAGGACAGCTTAATTAGTGCCAGTGTGCCAGCTTCAAGTTCCTGGCTGCTGACTTTGTGTGTTTTTCCTTTGGCTCTAACTACTTAAAAATCAGTTAGCTCACAGTCCTTGGAATGCAAACAGCACAAAACTGTTGTCTTAGGTATGTAAGTCCCGTGGGCCCTGGGGCTCTGAGTGCAGTTTGGGTTCCTTCTACAAACAGAGTGTGTCAACATTCCCCCCGTGGGACATCCTGGAGAGTGAGAGTGATGACTTCATGCTCACTAGCTCAGATTCTAACCCAGGAGCAGTTCTCAATGATGTCACGTCCTCAGCGTGGGTACGAAACCACAGGGGATTCAGGGAAATTCCTTGCTCTGCTCCTGTCCCCCATCTCCTGTTGTTTGTTGGCCATCTCTAGCACCTGCTTTGACACAGTGGAAGTAGCTAAGGTGCATGAGTCAGTTTGACACAGAAATTCATGTTCTTCCCACCTCTTCCAGGTGCCCTTCACCCAGTCTGTGTTCAATGGAATCTGAGCCCCCTCTGGCATCAGATAAAGAAACAAAATTTTATTGTGATAGAGGCAAGCCCCTGTCTTTATTCAGCCTACCTGAGAAAAGGAAAGCATTTCTGCTCATACTTGCTTACGTGACTGGGCTTGATGATTACTCGTTGTTCATTTATTTCTTAAGTATAGCAGTCAATGGAATGAATGTTTGTTATTTTATGCATGTGCTTACTTTTACTTTTTATCCCACCCACCCCCATTCTGTTTAGTAACTTATATTGATGAAGATGAAAATGAAATACTTGAATTGTCATCAAATGAAACATTCTCGGTCATGCTGAAGATTCCAGAGGAGTGTGTTTCTGAAGAGGAATTACCTGACATGCTCGAGAAGCGGGTAAGTTACTTTATGTATTGTTACCGAGTTCTTAGCATTAGAGTGTGAATTCTTCCGGAGCAGCTGGGTTAGAGCTAGCCAGTAAGTAGCTTCAAGCTTAGATTCTTTGGATATTGGCAGAAACCAGTGCTTAGAAATAGATTTTCTGTAGTGCAAAGCCAGAAGTAAGAGCCCTGGCCTTCAGCTGAATGTGTTCTAGAGGACAATATTCTGTTTCTCACTTTGGTCTTAGGTTTGATTCAACCTGAGATTTTATTGAGGTCTGTGAGGTGCCAGACAACATGCTTAGTGCCAGGGCCACAGAGGCTGTGCCCTCAATGGGGGTTCAAAGTCCAAGTAGAGGAAGCAATTAAATGGTTACGCACAGTGTGGTATGTTCCATCACCGAGATATGTACAGTGTGATTTACAGCCACAGAGGAGGGATGGAGGCTTGGAGGGCCTCCTGGAGGAGGTGATACTCAGGATGAGTCTTAAAATGTGAAGTAGGGGTATTCCAGAATAGAGAGCAGAGAACACAAGGGTATCTGCTCTGCAGTGTGCTATGACCTCCACATACTGTGTAGCAGAAATGCAGAGGTGAGGCTGAATGGAAAGGAAGGGGTCAGATCATGAAAGTTTCCAGTTCTTTGGTGAGGTCCTGGAAGAGTTAATCTGCAGGCTGACATGGTCAATTTCTCATTTTAGTCTTTCTGTGGTGATGGGAAAACATTGGAGGTGGAGTGCTTAGTTAGAAGATATTGCAATAATCTGGGTGACAAGTAAGGGAGCCTAGAATTAGGGCAATGTCAGGGGAGATAATTGAGGTTCAGGTGAGATTTCAGAGGTCTGTTCCCTCAACAGGACTTCATGGCTGGTAGGCTGTGGGCCGAGGGAGAGCATGGCTCCAGACTTCTGGCTGGGTGACCACATGGGTGGATGGTGACATCATTCATGGAGCAGGGAATGCAGGAGAAGGAGCCTCTGTGTGTTATGGGGGCTCTGCAGTAAGACCACGAGGGTTGGCTGGAGCAGCCCTGGTTATCCTGTCAAAGACAGAGTGGTTCACAGTCAGACCCAGGAAAGTTTTTGAGAACAAAATCTAAGCATGACCAGCCTGCTGTCTGTTACTCTTGTCCCTGTGGAAGACAGGCTGAATGGGGTGAATTCCCTTTATTTCCTGAAGGGCAAAGTCTTAACCAGTGGATGGCCAGGGAAGTCCCCTCTTTTACTTTTTGATTGAGGGATTTTGCATTGGCCGAGGAGAAACAGAGTGAGTCGGCGTCCACAGGTCTCACTGTTTCAGGCTGGTCTCTCTGTCAGAGGGAGATGGATGTCAGTCACTTGCTGAAAAGCCGTCTCTCTGGTCATAGAAGCAGATGTGAGCAGTTCTACAGGTGTTTTCAGTTCATCGTGGTACAATGGCTGAGGAGTAGGGACTGGGGGGTCTCTGGGGCAAGTTCACAGGCCTCTTTGAGTGGGTTCCTACTGTCATAAGTGGAAATCACCTCACTTTCCCTGTATGCCCACAGAGGCATATAAAGAACCTTGTAAGGCATTTTTAAAAAGAATTATCTTATTTGAAGATGATAAACATAAGGTGGAGTGAGGTGAAGAAACTTCTGCTCTCCGGTTTCCCAACAAAGGTTCAGGAAAAAAAAATGGGGAACTTGGAGATATTACTATCTTACTGTCAGATCGAGAACCCTCTTCTTCCACTTAAGCCAGTTTCCAAGTTTGGAAAGTAAATGGGAATGGATATTGAAACACTGCATCCTCTCTTTTGCTTTATTGTCTTGCTTTTCTCAGCAGAGTTTTCCTGGCTCCTCTCCTGTCTCACTGCCAGTTTCCTTCTATTTGGGTTGGGCTGATAACTCAGTTTAAGCTAGCCCAGTAGCTACCCGGCGTCATAGCTCAGCTTACCTGCTCGATGCCAGAGTCAGCGATGTCCCCTCTGATAATGCAGGGGACGTATTCCTCTTCCTCTGGAAGATTTTTTTTTCTTTTTTTTAACATTATCACTTAAATTGAGATATAGTTGATACACAGTATTATATGTTTCAGGTGTATGACATAGTGATTCACAATTTTTAAGGTCACGTTCCACTTATAGTTGCTAAAGAGCATTGGCTATATTCCCTGTGTTTTATAATATATCCTTACCACCTGTTTATTTTATATAGTAGTTTGTACTGCTTAACCCCCACCCCACCTTGCCCCTCCCCCTTCCCCGATAACCACTAGTTTGTTCTCTGCATCTGTGAGTCTCTTTTTTGTTCTTGTTATATTTACTCATTTCTTTTATTTTTTAGATTCCACGTATAATTGATATCACACGGTATGTGTCATTCTCTGACATATTTCACTTAGTCTAATCCCCTCCAAGTCTATCCATGTTGTTGCAAATGGCAAAATTTTCATTCTTTTTCATGGTTGAGTAGTTTTCCATCGTCTACATAGACCACATCTTCTTTGTCCATTCATCTGTTGATGGACTCTTAGGTTGTGCCCATATCTTGGTTATAGTAACTAATTGTGTGTGTGTGTTCAGTTGTGTTTGACTCTTTGTGACCCCATGGGCTGTAGCCCATCAGTCTCCTCTGTCCATGGAATTTTCCGGGTAAGAATACTGGAGTGGGTTGCCATTTCCTTTTCCGGGAGATCTTCCCACCTAGGGACTGAACCCGGGTCTCCTGAGTCGCCTGCATTGGCAGGCGGGTTCTTAACCATTGTACCACCTGGAAAGCCCCATTGTAAATAATGGAAACTGGTTTCTCAGTAGCTACTGTGCCTGACTCTGGTGATCGGCTCACTGGGCTCAGTTTGCATTCATTGGCACAGTTTGGGAAACACCAGAGCAAGGGGTGAGGAGCACTTTTTCTCACTTTTTTGATCCCAAAGTAGTGTGGTTGACAGCTCCTAAATATGTAAATATTTCCTAATCATAGTAGGTGATGGTGCCACAAACAAAAATGTTAGAGTGGACACTGAAATTGATCTAGTATACCACTCCATCTCTTAACATGGCATTTTAAAACTCTTGGGGGACTGGAGGGACGCTCTGAGCACGTGCAGAGCGGCTCGGCGGTGGCTGCCTCGGCCGGAGGCTGGTCCCGGGTGCTGATGCGCATCTACCGCTGGGCCTCCGCCTAGCGTGGTCGGCCGTCCGGGGGTCCGGGCCGGGGCGGTAGGGAAGCAGCCGTAGCTTCTCCCTGCGGCGCGAGGAGCCGGCGCTGCGGCACGCCCCCACCCGCTCCGCGGGCGTCCGAGGCGCCCTCTGGGCCCACGACGATGGCGGAGCAGGTGAAATGCGCTTCGGCGGGGGGCGGCTCCGGAGCGGGCTCCGAACTTAAATTTAAAACAAAAAACTCTTTCTGAGCATCAGTGTGTGAAAACACAGTGCTTCGGACCCTAAGAATTAATGAAAGGAAGAATGAAAGGGAGGGAACAAAGAAGGAAGGACAGACATAATTTCTGACAAAAGAAGCTCAAGCTAAAAGGAAGAAAGGGATAACCAGGTGGAGTTTGATGTGTGACGCAGGGCACCAAAGCTGGCGCTCTGTGACAGCCTGGAGGGATAGGGTGGGGAGGGAGGTGGGTGGCAGCTCTAGGATGACCAGGACGCATGTGTAACTATGGCCAATTCATATTGATGTTTGGCAAAAACCGTCACCATATTGTAAACTAATTATCTTGCAATTAAAATAAAAAAATGAAAGGAAGAGAAGGATATTGGTGTTGTTATTTTCAGCGCTTGAGAAAAAACGCCCTCTCTAGCATCCTCATCCTCCTCCCTGTTCTGAGCAGTCCTGGGACTGCTCCAACCTCCGCGTTTTCTAAATGACTGTGGGCCTGTTGGCAGCTGGGGCTCAAAAACTCTAAGATGGCCCAGTCACTTTCCCTGCAGAGTTCTTAACACTTTATGCTACTTTTGTCCTTGTTGTTCAGGAGGCACTTTCCTCCTCGCTTCATCTCCACTGGGTTGTGTGGTAAAACCTGAGGACGCTGGGCTTAGTGTCTGCAACATCTAGGACTAGATTCCTTACTAGCAGAGTGACCTAGGACATGTTTTGCAACCTCCCCGAATGCCTAGACTTTTTTTTTTTTTTTAATCAGCACAAAGGGAACAGAGAGCAGAGAGCGCAGTGCCTCTTACGTCAGTTTCTTCTGCAGACGCCAGCGGTAGTGACAGGGTTAAGTGCTCTGAACCCCTCTGCTCTACCTTGGAGAAACTGGATTGCCACCAGTGAGTACAGTGGGAGCAAACAGTGGATGCAGCCTCCTTGAGATTCTGCTGAGAGTGGGTGGGAGACAACGGGCAGGTTTTCCCTGGAGGTCGTTCTGCTGTTTGCTGTGGAATAAAGCAGTGAGACGACAAGCCGTGATGGGTGCAGCTGGGCACACGGAGCTCAGCACAGAGGAACCATGGGGGTGAAATTTCCAGAACGACGTCAAGGCTGAGGCTGCAGGCTGGCAGGAGTGGATCTAGCTACAGGCTTGCTTCCAGCCTCAGAGCTGGATTCATGCTGGGGGTGTACCCAGATCCCAGCACTGTCCTCCTGCCTGCTAAGAACAAGGCATTTAAACTTCAAAGTAATAATTTTAAAGAGATGCAGTGTAAATGCGTTCAGCCACAAGTTTTGGGTACTATAGGTTAGGATTTACATCTCTGAAACATGATGGAAAGACTAATCAAAGAGTGGGAGAAGATAGCTGTGACATAAAACCAACAGCTAGTATCCAGAGTGTAAATGAGTTTGGGTAAGAAAAATGCAACCCAAGGGAAAGAACACTAACAGACAAAAGTGAACAAAAAAGAACAGAGGTGAGAAATCCCACAGAGTTAGGATTTTCATGAAAGACATCCTTCCATCTTTTCATGAAAAGACACTCAACCTCACTAGAACGCGATATGACAGTGTGAAACACAATGAAAACTCATCAGATTGGCAAAAATTGAAAAAGCTGGTAACCTTAAATGCTGGCAAGGTTGCGGGTAATAGAGCACTTGTTCATTGCTGGGAGGGCAGTGAAATGGAGTGCAATTCAGAAAGAATTAAGGTGGAGATATGCTAACTCCTAGACCCAAGTCCACCTCTGGGTATAGGGCAAAGGAAATCTCTTACCTGCATGAGAAGAGAGGCTTAGGGATGTTCAAGCAGCTCACCTCAGCATAGTCATGGCAGGAGACAATTGGAAACAAAGCACATGGCCACCAGGAGGGGAAGGGAGTGGGTGGAGCTGTCATTTCAAGGAATCTCTGCAGAGTTAGGAGTCAGACTGGATGACCTCCATCTAGATGTACATTGTGTTGTTGTTGTTTAGTTGCTCAGTTGTGTTCAACTCTGCCACCCCACGGACTGCAGCATGCCAGACTTCCCTGTCTTTCACTATCTCCTGGAGCTTGCTCAAACTCATGTCTGTTGAGTCGGTGATGCCATCCAACCATCTCGTCCTGTGTCATCCCCTTCTCCTCCTGCCTTCAATCTTTCCCAGCATCAGGGTCTTTTCTTCTTCAGTGAGTTGGCTCTTCAAATCAAGTGGCCAAAGTACTGGAGCTTCAGCTTCAGCATCAGTCCTGTCAATGAATATTCAGGGTTGATTTCCTTTAGGATTGACTGGTTTGATCTCCTTGCTCTACAAGGGACCATTGTGGGTAAACTGCAAATGTGATTTTGAGTGGAAAATAATCAAGTCAGAGAAGGTGTAGAATATGGTATGTTTTATTTGAATAAAAACACACATTGAATTTATATATGTATTTCTGAAAAGATCAAGTCTTTGGGGACTTCCCTTGCAGTTCAGTGGTTAAGACTCTGCACTTCTAATGCAGGGGGCATGGGTTCTATTCCTGTTTGGAAAACTAAGATCCAGCATGCTGTGTGGAGCAGCCAAAAAAAAAAAATTACATATAGTTATGATTACACAAGGGAGTGTTACATTCATAAAAACATGCATGGAAAAGATACATGACAGCTTCAGGACAATGGTTAGTAGTGGGCAGGGAGAGAGGAAAGAGGAATAGTGTGTAAGAATAACTTTAGCTGTGCTGTGTTTCTTCAGGTAAACGGGTCAGCTACATATGGTAAAATGTGAAGGCATGAAACTTGGGTAGTGGGAACACAGGTAATCTTATTTTTTATGGTTGCAACACTTGATGGCTAAAATAAGAACTTTGTATCTTTGCAATTGTACCACTCATTTGGTTGCATTATCCAGAAACCGCATGGCTGTGTCTCCTTGGAGTGAAGTTCCAGGGAAAGAAGAGAAGAGGCCTTCCTTTGTCTGGTGATATGCAGGCCCCTGAGTCACCGGTTCTCAGTCTTCTCAGCTCCTTAGAGATTCCCTCCTTCCTGTTGTGCTTGGGTCTGTGTGGGCTCAGGCTGTTGATCAGTCAGACCACAGGTCACAGCTCAACATGTAAGAGATGCTGAAAATCCCAGCCTTATCACTTGGTCCTTGCAAATGAGGTCCCTTTAAATGAGTGCCAACTTGAATTTAGGTTGATGTGGGGCCCACCCCTTCCTGTTTCTTCACCCAGAGCCTCTTGGTAAGTTCATTCCTCCCTATGGGGGAATTTCCATCACCTAGGGGTAGTTTTGCTTTATCAGGTGACATGCAGTATGATCTGGCTGTGATGTGTGGTTGTTAACTTGCCCCTGTTTGTTTTAGGTGACACACATGTACAGTGATTCACCAGCTCTGAACCGCTATTTCACTTCGGTTGAAGTCATGGACTTCAGGTAAGAATGTAGAGTATTACAGTCTCTCTCTGGAGGTTGACAGTCATCATGAGTTACCCAAAAGGACTTCCCTAACCCCAAAGCACAAAGGGACCAAGGGTATCTAGAACCAGAGTGTTGGTGCTAGGAGGGTCTTTGAAGGCTAAGTAGCTTAATGCCCTTATTTTATGAAGAAGGAAACCCAGATTAATTACATGACTCAACAACATCACAGGGAATAGAGGAAAAACCCAGAATAACCATTCCTGTTTCCTACATGTGCTCGAATAAACTAATATCTGACATGGAAATAGCTTTCAGATAGTTATGTGACATAAATGATATAATCCATGGATTGGGTTTTGCTTTTGAGGAACACAAGTCATAGATAAGTTCATGCTCCTGGTATAATAAAAAATAAAGACAGCTGCTAGAGGAGAAGTCCACCTCCTGCCTTCCTCTGCCCCACTACCTATGGACACTTCATGTGCCAGTCAGTTCCATAGTGAATTCCAATCCCTTTTATAAAATGGACAGCCATCAATGGTTTGTATGATTTCTTCTGTACATGTATTTACTATATATTTATATATTCTACATGTGTAACATATATACACACATACATTTTTTTCTTTTTTAGTTTCCTCCTAATCTCTAAAGTTTTTGTATATGTCAGTAGACTTGGGAGAAGGCAATGGCAAGCCACTCCAGTACTGTTGCCTAGAAAATCCCATGGATGGAGGAGCCTGGTAGGCTGCAGTCTGTGGGGTCGCTAAGGGTTGGACACGACTGAGCGACTTCACTTTCACTTTTCACTTTCACACACTGTAGAAGGAAATGGCAACCCACTCCAGTGTTCTTGCCTGGAGAATCCCAGGGACAGGAGAGCCTGGGGGGCTTCCGTCTATGGGGTCACACAGAGTCGGACACGACTGAAGTGACTTAGCAGCAGCAGCAGCAGTAGACACTTGGGCTTCCCTGATAGCTCAGTGATAAAGAATCTGCCTGCCAGTGCAGGAGATGTAAGTTCAATCCTTGGGTCAGGAAAATCACATGAAGGAATGGCAATCCACTCTAGTATTCTTGCCTGGGAAATCCCATGGACAGAGGAGCCTGGTGGGCTACAGTCCATGGGGTCACAAAAGAGCTGGACACGACTTAGCGACTGAAACAACAACATAGGTAAACTGCTGTATGTATGCAGAGGAGTCATTTTACTATCCTTTTGTTTTGTTAGGACTATTAGAGTCATTTGATAATCCTTTTAGATTGTTAGGACAAGATTTACGTAGCAAACCTTTATTACCCACTGTGCCTAAGGTATTCCTGGAATATGACCATCAATTTTACCCTGAGGGTCCTCCTGTCAAAGCATCAGTTTCCCAAACCTGGCAGGGGAAGCATGTGAAGTGATGGTACATGGTGGGATAAGACCAAAAGGACCTGGATCCTGAAAACATAATTGCAGGTTGCCTTGGCAGCAACACTATTTCTCCTTCTTTATGGACTTTTCAATGTTATTGCCACCTTATGGTGACACCTTTGACCTTGCCTATCTTAATCATAAATTACTGGTAAGAAAATACCAATTGTAAAGGGGGAAATGTATACTCAGACCCAACTTTCCTCTGTGCGCTTTCCCAAGCGTAATTTAAAGACAGAGTTGGAGAGTAAGGACGCTCAGAGCCTGAAAGGGGTTTCCGAGAATTCAGCCCATATTACAGGTCTAGAGGCGGTGGGATTGCATAATGGGTTGGGGTACGTTGGGAAAAAAACATCAGAAAACCGCGTAAAACAAAATCTGAAGACTTACTGTGAAAGGATCTTTTTTTTTTTTTTTAAGAGTATCTGTTTTTTAAAAATTATTTGAAAGAAAAACCGAAGGATTTTTAGTTAACAAAATTCTGTCTGGGAAACTTTTGTTTCGTTTTTTAAAGTTTAGACAGAGTTTCAACCATGGAAAAACGTCCTTTGCTTCATCAGCAACTGAGGCAAAGCCCAGAGTTCTCTGTGTCCCTGAGAAATTCTTCCTTTCCCCTCAAAATTCAGTCTACGTCAGTTCATCCAATGACCTGACTTGGAGAGACTAGGAGGGGCTGGCCAGGCTGGGTTAGGCAGCGTGACCCTCTAACAGCTTCCAGTCTGGTCTTCTGAAAGTCAGCCTCTGGTCCTTTCTATTAGCAAACCCCAGTCCTTGCCTGTGGGTGTGCAGGATGACTGCAGGTCAAGATGTTGACCATCATTATCAATAATTAGAAGGTGGAACACAGGCAACAAGCAATGAAACGCTGCAAACCAGAGTAACTGGCTTAGAGTTTGAAAGCACATTTTCACCTGTATGTAAAGGTATCCTTGAAACTTTGAGTTTCTTCTGAGTCCCAACTTCGTGTTATTTATATGAACTCCAAGGGCTTCACCGGTGGCTGAGATGGTAAAGAGTCTGCCTGCAATGCAAGAGACCTGGATTTGATCCCTGAGTTGGGAAGATCCCTGGAGAAGGGAACGGCTACCCACTCCAGTATTCTTTCCTGGAAAATCCCATGGACAGAGAAGCCTGGCAAGCTATAGTCGCAGAGTCGGACATGACTGAGTGACTAACACACATGTGCACAGGGTTTGGCATACTTCTTGGCTGTTCAGTTCAGTTCAGTTCAGTTTGTCGCTCAGTCGTGTCCGACTCTTTGTGACCCCATGAATCACAGCACGCCAGGCCTCCCTGTCCATCACCAACTCTTGGAGTTCACTCAAACTAATGTCCATCGAGTCGGTGATGCCATCCAGCCATCTCATTCTCTGTCGTCCCCTTCTCCTCCCGCCCCCAATCCTTCCCAGCATCAGAGTCATTTCCAGTGAGTCAACTCGTTGCATGAGGTGGCCAAAGTATTGGAGTTTCAGCTTTAGCATCAGTCCTTCCAATGAACACCCAGGATTGATCTCCTTTAGAATGGACTGGTTGGATCTGCTTGCAGTCCAAGGGACTCTCAAGAGTCTTCTCCAGCACCACAGTTCAAAAGCATCAATTCTTCGGCGATCAGCTTTCTTCACAGTCCAACTCTCACATCCATACATGACCACGGGAAAAACCATAGTCTTGACTAGACGGAGCTTTGTTGGCAAAGTAATGTCTCTGCTTTTTAATATGCTTTCTAGGTTGGTCATAGCTTTTCTTCCAAGGAGCAAGCGTCTTTTAATTTTATGGCTGCAGTCACCATCTGCAGTGATTTTGGAGCCTGAAAAAATAAAGTCTCTCACCGTTTCCATTGTTTCCCATCTATTTGCCATGAAGTGATGGGACCAGGTGCCATGATCTTAGTTTTCTGAATGTTGAGTTTTAAGCCAACTTTTTTCACTCTCATCTTTCACTTTTCTCAAGAGGCTTTTTAGTTCTTCACTTTCTGCCATAAGGGTGGAGTCATCTTCGTATCTGAGGTTACTGATATTTTTCCCAGCATTCTTGATTCTAGCTTGTGCTTCATCCAGCCAGGTATTTTCCATGATATACTCTGCATTTAAGTTAAATAAGGAGGGTGACAATATACAGCCTTGACGTACTCCTTTCCCTATTTGGAACCAGTCTGTTGTTCCATGTCCAGTTCTAACTGTTGCTTCTTGACCTGCATACAGATTTCTCAGGAGGCAGGTCAGGTGGTCTGGTATTCCCATCTCTTTCAGAACTTTCCACAGTTTGCTGTGATCCACACAGTGAAAGACTTGGCATAGTCAGTAAAGCAGAAGTAGACATTTTCAATGATCCAACAGATGTTGGCAATTTGATCTCCGGTTCCTCTGCCTTTTCTAATTCAGCTTGGACACCTGGAAATTTCCCGTTCACATACTGTTGAAGCCTGGCTTGGAGAATTTTGAGCATTACTTTGCTGGCATGTGAGATGAGTGCAATTGTGTGGTAGTTTTTTTCTTTGGGATTGGAATGAAAACTGACCTTTTCCAGTCCTGTGGCCACTGCTGAGTTTTCCAAATTTGCTAGCATATTGAGTAAAGCACTTTCACAGCATCATCTTTTAGGATTTGAAATAGCTCAGCTGGAATTCCATCACCTCCACTAGCTTTGTTCATAGTGATTCTTCTAAGGCCAACTTGACTTCGAATTCCAGAATGTCTGGCTCTAGGTGAGTGATCACACCATTGTGGTTATCTGGGTCATAAAGATATTTTTTGTACAGTTCTGTGTGTTCTTGCCACCTGTTCTTAATATCTTCTGCTTCTGTTAGGTCCATAACATTTCTGTCCTTAATTGTGCCCATCTTTGTGTGAATTGTTCCTTGGTATCTCTAATTTTCTTGACGAGATCTCTAGTCTTTCCCATTCTATTGTTTTCCTCTATTTCTTTGCATTGACCACTGAGGAAGTTCGTTTGCATTGATCACTGAGGAAGTATCACAGTATCACTTTGGTTCCATGTCTGCCCAGCTTTCCTCCACAGGCATTTCCCATCACAATCTCCTCCATCACCTCCCTTCCATCCGTGTCTCTGCAGTCAACAGCAGCTCTCGCCCTAGGATCATTCCATATTCCCCAAACTCCAGCTCCCAGACGCTGCGCCTTCCAGAGAACCCTCATCCCTGTCCAGGGAACATGTCCTGACTTGCAGAATCCTCTCCCTGCAGGGCTGAGATGAAACAAACTTGGAACGATATTGAAAGAATTGCAGAAATCACTGAACTAGAGCTGATTCCAGGGCTGGAGGCCTGGGCAAGTCCTCCATTCACCCAGTGGTCTGTTTTATAGCCTTCCTACTCTCGAGAAGTAGGAAGGTGGTGGGGTAGAAGGACGTGCGCTCATTCTCCTCCTGTGAGAACTCCAAAATTACAACTCGCTGCTGAACAACTATTGACGGGAGAATGTTGGATCCCAGCAAAAAAAGATACCCCAGGTCCAGGGCAAAGGAGAAGCTCCAGGAAGATGGTAGGAGGGGCAAAATCACATTTAGAATCAAACCCCATCCCCGCAAGAGACACTTGGAGAGCTCAAACAAGCCTTGGGCACACCAGGACCCAGAAACCCCACAGAGACTGAGCCAGAACTGTATTTGAGTGTCTTCTGTGAAGGTACGGTTCGGCACAGACTGCCGCAGGGGTGGGGGCTCTGGGTGCAGCAGACTTGGGTATGGCATAAGCCTTCTTGGAGGAGGTTGCCATTAACCCCACCATAGAGCCACCAGAACTTACACAGGACTGGGGAAACAGACTCTTGGAGGGCACAAACAAAACTTTATGCATACCAGGACCCAGGAGAAAGGAGCAGTGACCCCAAAAGAGACTGACCTACACTTGCCTGGGAGTGTCCAGGAGTCTCCAGTAGAGGCGTGGGTTGGTAGTGGCCTGCTGCAGCGTCGTCAAGGGCACTCAGTGCAGCAGTGCCTGCATGGGACCTTTTGAAGGAGGTCACCATTATCTTCATTACCTCTACCATAGTTTGGCCTTAGGTCAAACAACAAGGAGGGAACACAGCCCCTCCCATCAACAGAAAATTGGATTAAAGATTTAGTGATAGTGCCCTGCCTATCAGAGCAAGACCCAGTTTCCCCCTCAGTCAGTCTCTCCCATCAGGAAGCTTCCATAAGCTTCTTATCCATAAGAGGGCCAACAGAATGAAAACCACAATCAAAAAAACTAATCAAACTGATCACATGGACCACAGCCTTGTCTAACTCAATGAAGCTATGAGCCATGCCAGATAGGGCCACCCAAGACAGATGGGTCATGGTGGAGAGTTCTGACAAAATGTGGTCCGCTGGAGAAAGCAATAGCAAACCACTTCAGTATTCTTGCCTTGAGAACCCCATGAACAGCATGAAAAGGCAAAAAGATAGGATGCTGAAAGATGAACTCCCCAGGTTGGTAGGTGCCCAATATGCTACTGGAGATCAGTGGAGAAATAACTCCACAAAGAATGAAGAGATGGAGCCAAAGCAAAAACAATACCCAGTTGTGAATCTGACTGGTGATGGAAGTAAAGTCTGATGCTGTAAAGAACAATATTGCATAGGAACCTGGAATGTTAGGTCCATGAATCAAGGCAAATTGGAAGTGGTCAAACAGGAGATGGTAAGAGTGAATATGGACATTTTAGGAATCAGTGAATTAAAATGGACTGGTATGGGTGAATTTAACTCAGTTATGCCAAAGCCTTTGATTGTTTGGATCACAATAAACTGTGGAAAATTCTGAAAGAGATTGGAATACCAGACCACCTGACCTGCCTCTTGAGAAACCTGTATGTAGGTCAGGAAGCAACAATTAGAACTTGACATAGAACAGACTGGTTCCAAATAGGAAAAGGTGTACGTCAAGGTTGTATATTGTCACCTTGCTTATTTAACTTATATGCAGAGTACATCATGAGGAACGCTGGGCTGGAAGAAGCACAAGCTGGAATTAAGATTGCTGAGAGAAATATCAATAACCTCAGATATGCAGATGACACTACCCTTATGGCAGAAAGTGAAGAGGAACTCAAAAGCCTCTTGATGAAAGTGAAAGAGGAGAGTGAAAAGGTTGGCTTGAAGCTCAACATTCAGAAAACCAAGATCATGGCATCTGGTCCCATCACTTCATGGGAAATAGATGGAAAAACAGTGGAAACAGTGTCAGACTTTATTTTTTTGGGCTCCAAAATCACTGCAGATGGTGATTGCAGCCATGAAATTAAAAGACGGTTACTCCTTGGAAGGAAAGTTATGACCAACCTTCAGTTCAGTTCAGTTCAGTCACTCAGTCGTGTCCGACTCTTTGCAACCCCATGAATCACGGCACGCCAGGCCTCCCTGTCCATCACCAACTCCCGGAGTTCACTCAAACTCATGTCCATCGAGTCGGTGATGCCATCCAGCCATCTCATTCTCTGTCGTCCCCTTCTCCTCCCGCCCCCAATCCCTCCCAGAATCAGAGTCTTTTCCAGTGAGTCAACTCGTTGCATGAGGTGGCCAAAGATTTAGAGTTTCAGCTTTAGCATCAGTCCTTCCAATGAACACCCAGGATTGATCTCCTTTAGAATGGACTGGTTGGATTTCCTTGCAGTCCAAGGGACTCTCAAGAGTCTTCTCCAACACCACAGTTCAAAAGCATCAATTCTTCGGCGATCAGCTTTCTTCCCAGTCCAACTCTCACATCCATACATGACCACTGGAAAAACCATAGCCCTGACTAGACGGACCTTTGTTAGCAAAGTAATTCTCTGCTTTTTAATATGCTGTCTAGGTTGGTCATAACTTTCCTTCCAAGGAGTGTCTTTTAATTTCATGGCTGCAATCAGCATCCACAGTGATTTTGGAGCCAAAAAAAATAGTCTGACACTGTTTCCACTGTTTCCCCATCTATTTCCCATGAAGTGAGGGGACCAGATGCCATGATCTTTGTTTTCTGAATGTTGAGCTTCAAGCCAAACTTTTCACTCTCCTCTTTCACTTTCATCAGGAGGCTTTTGAGTTCCTCTTCACTTTTTGCCATTAGGGTGGTGTCATCTGCATATCTGAGGTTATTGATATTTCTCCCGACATATTAAAAAGCAGAGACATTACTTTGTCAACAAAAGTCCGTCTAGTCAAGGTTATGGTTTTTCCAGTGGTCATGTATGAATGTGAGAGTTGGACTATAAAGAAAGCCGAGCGCCGAAGAATTGATGATTTTGAACTGTGGTGTTGGAGAAGACTCTTGAGAATCCCTTGGACTGGAAGGAGATCCAATCAGTCCATCCTAAAGGAGATCAGTCCTGGGTGTTCACTGGAAGGACTGATGTTGAAGCTGAAACTCCAATACTTTGGCCACCTGATGCGAAGAACTGACTCATTTGAGAAGACCCTGATTCTGGGAAAGATTGAGGGCAGGAGGAGAAGGGGGCGACAGTGGATGAATTGGTTGGATGGCATCACTGCCTCAATGGACAGGGTGAACTCTGGGAGTTGGTGATGGACAGGGAGGCCTGGCGTGCTGCGGTTCATGGGGTCGCAAAGATTCGGACACAACTGAGTGACTGAACTGAACTGAACTTACTATTATATCTACTACTGTGGGCAAAAATCCCTTTGAAGATATGGAGTAGCCATCATAGTCAACAAAAGAGTCCAAAATGCAGTACTTGGATGTGATCTCAAAAACAACAGAATGATCTCTGTTCGTTTGGGCTATGTGATATCTGGCCACACGAGGGAGCTCTTTGCCAGTCGTTCGCAGGGACAATGTTCTGATTCATTACAGGGACTGGCTTGACTGCAAAATTTACCTTTGGGTGAGAGTCTCAGATGTGACCTCTCTTAAATATATTATTGCTACCTCTTAAACTAGGCCTTGAAAAAAGAATCCGGCCTTCTTGAACCAAAGGATAGTTGTGAGAATTCTAAATAGGGAGGTAGCATTTAACAAGCTGTGTAGACCATTGATTAGCTGAGGATAGCCGTATGATTATTTTTCTTTTAGAAGTAGGAGAATATCTACTTCTAGAAAGAGAAAAGCTCCCTTTCCTAGGTCCCCTTACTGAGAGTTGCAAAACCGTGGGAAGTAGAAACAGGACAGAAAGAGTTTCTCACTTTGGGGACAAACCAGGGAGGTAAGATTTGCTGCTGGTACCCAGGGCCATCTGGGGAGTTTAGGATTGTGTATCCTGCCAATGGCAGGGAGCTTTGGGCCCTACTCTGGCCATTTTGTAGGTTAAGTGATGAACTGGTTAAACTGGATAGCTTTGACAAGCCCCTGTTGGAGAAGGGAGACCAGGGAGAAAAGGACTGCCTTGGCCTGCCTCTGGGCAAATCGTGGTATTAGGCAGCTCTCGGAGCCTCTCCTGCATGGCCTCTCACGGTGGGCTTCTCGGGGTTGGGTTTTAGGTGAAAGGAGGAGGTTTGGATAACTGCGATTTTGTGTGATGGGTGCATTGACGAGGGCTCTTCTAGGGTAGTACACTCTTTGCTTTTTTATACTGGGAGAGTATGTTGAACTCAAAAGATGTTTTTGCTAAAATAAGTTTCTTGAGTTGCAGTGTGATTCTGTTTATATGTTTATTGTCTCTGTTTGGTTTGCCTTTCAGTGGTGAAAACGCCACAATAATCTTCCGCCTGCACTTCAGGGTTCCCCCTGAAGATGGCAGTTTTATGAAGTATGTGATGAGTGAGGAGTTCGTGCTGGGTGTTTTGCAGCAGGATTTCCATGATCAGAACATGGCTGGTTGTGAGACTCTGGGGCTTGATCCAGGATCCCTCTGCTTCTACAATAAGTTGAACACATCTGGAAGGCAGAGCTGTGACGGTAAACGGGGGAACCAGGTGGGTTAGAGAGCTTGCTTTGATTTCTGAGCAGGCAATGTTCCATGTCCTTGGAGGTCACCTAGTCCCTACCCTTTGTGAGCAGATAAAGAAGCTGGAAGAAAAAAGTCATGGAAGCAAACTATAAAAATGAGGGTTGCTACGTGTTTCCTTGCTGTAGTTCACCCACATTCAAAGCTCTGAATCCCTCGTCACAATATCATTAGACACCTTCGTGGAAATGCCGTGGTCTCACCGGAGAAGCAAGTACTGAAGAATTTGAAGTAAATGGTATATTAAATTGTTGAAAGATGGTTCAATCTGGAGAATATCTTTTTCTGTTGAAGGCCACTAGTCTAAGATATTAACAGAGGGAAATAAAAAGGCAAGTTCTTCTCTTTCTTAGAAGATTATAAGCAAAATGTGCATTATTAAAACTAAGAATGGAATGAGGAAATGGACGTTATTTGATAAGCATAGATGATACCCCACTTGTCAGAATCTAAGAACACTGTACAAAACCTATAAGGAAGGAAGGTGGGAACTGAGATTACCGCTAGCATCCGAGACCTCCTCCCTGTGGTCTGTACTGCCAGCCTTAGTTTCCGTTCTCGTTTCCCACTTCTGATTGCTCACTTGGATGGGTTTTGGATCTTGGTTAGTCCACAATGCTAATGATTTTGGATGGTTCCTTATCCACAATCTATCAGAAACACTGTATATCAGCAGTGGTAAATACTAGTTGAATGAAAGAAAAAGGCAGTCTCGAAGGAGATGTGGTGAGCAGCAGGCATGGGGCCGGCTGCCAAGGGACAGAAGAGTGGAACAGATTATAGGGCATCACATCCCACGTGGTGTGAGAAGAGGTGTTTATGTGATGACACTTGATTCTTGGGGACGAGAGGTGGAGGGCAGAGAGTTCTATAATGCAGTTCTTAAAGCATTCTTTTCCCCAAATGAATAAAAGGAATGACATTCTGAGGGCCAACTTTTAGCTCACTGGGAAAGTCACATAGTGAATAGTTTCCTCACTGAGCACCTGAATAGATGGACTGTGTCTGTGGGCCAGACCAGTAACATATCGTGTGGAGTGAAAAGGTTTTGCCTCCTTCATAGGAATTCTAAAAAGAGAGAAGGAAAGAAAGAAAGCAGGGAGGAAGAAAGGACCCTTCAGCCCCGTCCTGTGTTCAGTGGAAAGAGAGAAGAGGCCCTCCAGCCTGCTGTGTGGTGACTGGCCTTGACTCTCTAAGCCTCCTCTCTAAAACTGTGGTCCCCAGCTCTTTCCAAATGGAGATGAGGGATTAGGAGGAGGGTGAGAAAGAGTTGAGGAGGAGGGTGAAGCTGGGAAGTGCACACAGAGTATGACAAACAGCAGGTTGCTTGTGAGGCCTGACAGACCTGGAGCTGAGCCTCAGACTCTGCGTGGCCCCCAGGATGCAGCCGTGAGCAATAGCGTTTCTGCTTCTCAGGAGACCGCGTTCTTTCTCTCGGGCATTTCTCCTGGGCAGGGGCGCTCTCCATGACCCCACACCCTCTTTGCAGCGCCTGGACAGTGTTTGATATTTTCAGGAGTGGAAGCATCAGTTTCCTCTCAAATGGAAGGGAAGACAGTAACCATTTGGAAAACAGGAAGGGCTGAAGAGAATCTAGAGGGCAGGGAGGCAGCGGGAGGGGCAACTTGGGGCAAAGGCCGGAGGGGGTGCCAGGAACCAGAGAGGCCCCCAGGGGGGACCAGCAGGTCCTGGGGGTTCTGAGGCGGCTCCCGTGTTCCCAGGCACTGTGGGCTTGGCAGGGTAGCCCCTTCTGTGATGAGCTAGGCCACTAGTTTCCCACAAAGATAATGTTCTAATTCTTCAAAGAGCAAAGTTTCTTTTGTTTTTTTTGGCCATTAAAAAAAATTATTGAAGTATAGTCAGTTTACAATGTTGTGCTAATTTTTGCTGTATAGCAAAATGATTTAGTTATACCTATATCTATCTGTCTATCAAAGAGTCGGACATGACTGAGTGACTAAGCACAGCACATATCTATCTGTTTATATGCGTATATTCTTCTTCAGATTCTTTTCCATTGTGGTTTATCATAGGGTATTGAGTAGAGTTCCCTATGTTATACAGTAAGACCTTGTTCTTTATCCATTCTATATATTATAGTTTGTATCCACTAACCCCAAACTCCTGATCCATCACTCCACCACCCTTTCTCCCCCTTGACAGCTACAAGTCTGTTCTACAAAGGGCAGTGGTTTTTAAAATTGCTTGGAAGGCAATGGCAAGCCACTCCAGTACTCTTGCCTAGAAAATCGCATGGACAGAGGAGCCTGGTGGGCTGCAGTCCATGGGGTCGCTACTAGTCGGACACGACTGAGCAACTTCACTTTCACTTTTCACTTCACACATTGGAGAAGGAAATGGCAACCCACTCCAGTGTTCTTGCCTGGAGAATCCCAGGGACGGGGGAGCCTGGTGGGCTGCCGTCTTTGGGTTGCACAGAGTCAGACACGACTGAAGCGACTTAGCAGCAGCAGCAGCAGCAATGCCTCTTAGAGAATTCGGAGACAGCTGTGTAATTTCTCCCTGGAAAAAATGCACACACTCTTCCCCCTGGACAAAAGTTTACAACTTCAGGGATTCCAAGGATTCCCTGGAGCCACTCTGCAGTTCTTTGGAATTTTCAACGTGTGCACTAGAGAACCTGAACCTTAAATTAGCTTGTAATTTGGATCCCTAAGGGATTATTTGTGTATTTCTCATTCTGTAATTGGGGAATACGACTGCTTGACCTAACTGCAGGCATTTTGATGCCTTCTACAAAGAAAAACTTCCTTTAATATTATAGTCATAAGGGAATTTTTAAATTTATATTTTCTTGCAGTGTAATTGAGATATAATTAACAAGTAAGACTGTAAGTTTAAGGGGTACAGAATAGTGACTCAACCCATATATTGTGAAATGATTGCCATAATAAGTGTAGTTAACGTCCATCACCATCACCTTGTAAGTTACAAAACTATTTTTCCCCTTGTGAGAACTTGTTCCCAGGACTGATTTATCTTATAACGGTGTTTTCTGACCTCCTTCATTCACCTCCTCCTTCACACCTTGCCTGTGGCAACCACCAATCTGATCTCTTTTTTTATGAGTTTGGAGAGTCTACATGTAAGGGAGATCGTGCAGTATTTGTCTTTCTCTCTGACTTATATCACTTAGCATTATGTCCTCAAGGTTAAGGGAATTTTTTTTTTTGATGATGGATTGCTCCCTCCCCATCCCCCCATTCCTTGAGCTTCTTCATCTAGTGGAGGGTAGGGTCCCGAGATAAGGAGGGGAAATCTGTTTTACAGTGTAAAACAGCTGTGTGACTTATTTTGAACCTTGTGAGTTACTTTGGACGTGAGGTAGTTATTTTGTACTGTTTTCTGACCTGTGAAGGGGTCAACCAGTAGACTGGGTAAGGAACAAAAGCAAAAACTGATCAGCGTGAGAGAGAAGAGGAAGAAGTTCCAGGCAATGAGAATGATGAATCTTGTTTGTACAGATTGGGGTAAACTATGGGCTGCTGGCAGAGAGGCCAGTGTGTGCATTCTGCCCTTGAAAGGACCACCTGGGGTGCAAGGGCAACCGTTGATGTTGTTTATAGATTCCCTAGGAAGTGCAGAGTTTATCCAAAGAACATTGCTTCTCAATCAGTGCAATTTTGTCCCCCAGGGATATTTGGCAAGGTTCGGAGACATTTTAATTGTCACAATTGGGAGTGTCTGTGGGATCCTAGCATCTAACGCCAGAGGCCAGGGATTCTTTAAACCTCTTACAAAGCACAGGACAGATTCTGACAGCAAAGGAAGATCCAGCCTCAAACATCAGCCACCAGGACCCCACTGTGGAGTACGTGGGCGCCCTGTGTCTTGTCCTCAGTCATCGCCCAAGTGCCTCGGCCTTAGGCCAGCTCTGCACCATTTCCCTCATTAGAGTTTCTCACTGTATATTATGCTTACATTAGAAAAAATGAAAATTTAGAAATATTTTTACGATTAGACTATGGAAAAAAGACTGTTAAAATGTCCTCTGCATCCAAAAGGCCTCATTGAAATGTTATTTGTCATGAATTATGCCAAAGTAAATAAGCAAACAATGTGTTATTTCCTTTTGAAAGGAATTCAGGAGTTGTGAAAACCTCTGTGTGTCCGTGTGTGTGTGTGTGTGTGTGTGTGTGTGTGTGTATGTTACCTGGAGAGTGAACCTCCTCTGTTAAGAGTTTACAGATATTCCGGTTTTATATTGGAGTTCATAATCAAACCCAGTGAAATTAAATAAAAAGATAAATGTTTAAAATAATTATTCCTTTTTTTAAACGGTGACTCTTGTTTGTATTTCCTTTTCAGAATGATGAAGGTTGATCTGTGTCTGACAGCAGCACTCTGCTGAACTTTGGGATGCAGAGAGTTCATTCCACTTTACAGAAGAGATCCTGAGAATTAACATAGAAGGACTCAAAATGACTAGAGGTGTGGAGGCGGTCCTTTTTCTCCAGCTTCTGCACAGTTACAGAGTCTGGTTCAGTGTTTAACAAAACAGTACTCCAGCTCTGCCCCAGCTGGGTCCAGATGGGGTAGGGTGATGGGGCAGCTGGCAGACCTGCAGGGAAAGGGTCCTCCACCCACAATAGACACTTTCTCTTTAGGGCAAGGGGTTCTTTCAGACAGGATCCCGCCAACCTGGGCTGGAGGAGACAGAACAGGGAGAGGCCAAGCCAGGGAGAGTTCAGCCAGTCGCTTTCCTCCCTCTCAACCCTACATTTGATCTACCTGACAAGGCTGTGAGGAAAAGGCATGCACTTTGTCAAAGGTAATTAACATTGTTGATGTCTACTTCCAAGACATGTTGACTTGTCACATCTCAGGAAACCAGCTTTGGCATGTCACCCATTGTTACTGAATTATGTAGCACTGCAGAAATGAGATGTGTGTTTCTTAATTATTTCCCTGCATAATTACTGTGACTCCTGAACACCTCTTTTGGAGACATGGGTCCCTGTGAATTTTGAACACACGACTCTTCATTTTGGATAGTTTGTCCCTTTATATTTTCATCAGCTTCTATCAGACAATCATTAAGAGTGCTTACCATCTGCTAGAGGTAGTTCATGTTGACTTTTTGTTATCTGGGGTCACTAGCCTTCTTGTAGGACTCAGGGTCTTCAAGCACTGATTGTGAATCTTATTGAAGATGGTTGTGAAATAGGAAGAACCACTCTCAGAACTAAACTGCTGGAAGTTTAATGCCAGATCCTTTGGCAGGTGAGGGTTGGGGGGAACAAGAGGGACTGTGTTGGTTGCCTACAGACATAGAATTACCTGTCAAGAGGGAACAGAGTGTCTTGTTAGGAAAATGATGTTGCTGGAAAATTTCCAGGCAAGTTCTGTGGTCATGTAATGAGAGGTTTGCAGCCTCAGGATCTCAGTTGGCCCCGGTGGATGATTTTGGGGGAGGGCAGCTGTGTATGCGGATGTGTCAGAGTGTGCATCTCAAGCTAGATTTGTCGAGTTCTTTATGACCCAGGACTCTGGATAACGTGAGTATGCTTTGTTATTTAACTGGAAGATATGTTTATTGTACCTCGGTGTCTCATTTTTGAGCATAGTTCCTCAAACTAGTGAAACAGGTGAATTTCCCTTCCTCCTCTTTATATTTTATATGTCAAACCTAAACCTTCATGTTTGTACTTTTTAGAAAATAATAAAGAACTTCTTTGGAGAGGATTTAAAATATTAACAATAAATTATTTTTACTTCTGTTTTGCTGTGTTAATGTTTGCTCTGTAGGCACTGACTCTCCAGGGCCTGGGTTTGGACTGGCGTGTCCTTGCACTAATTGGTGTTGGAAGCGACCTTTTCATGAGGGCAGCTTCCCCTTCTGAGTGAATAAGATTGAACCTGCCTGGGCTGGGTCCTCCTCTCCCTGTTCCTGTTGCAGAGGGGCTGTCTCTTGTCTCCACTTCCCTTGGGGCCCCGTGGGCATGACCAGGTGTCTGAAGAGCTTGGGGCTGGAAGGAAGGGCTGGTTCCTGTCTGGAGGCAGGACTGGGTTTGGTTCTGATCTTCCCTTCTGTTTTGGAAACCACCAAGATACAAGCATCTTGCCTCAGGTTTTGACCACTTGAAAGTCATAGAGAGGATTTTCTGTTGGTTTGACCCTTCTGCCCAAATGGTGTGGAAAGAGATGAACTTTGTGATTAGAGCATTTTGAGGTGTTTGGGGCGAAATGGCATTTATATACTGTTAGCTATAGGAGATGAATTGATTGGCTACCACACATCTTCATGATGAGCATACCACATGGTGTGTAAGAAGGTTTCAACAATTATCTGTGGTATAACAGTATTTTTTTTTTGGCTGCGAGGCTTTTGAGATCCTAGTTCCCTGACCAGGAATGGAACCCAGGCATTGGACAGCCAGGGAATTCCCAAGTGAACTATTTTGGGGGTGCCTCTCTGTGCGGTCTACAGGATATTACTTTCCTGACAGGGATCGAACCTGAGCCCTCTTCAGTGGAAGAATGGAGTCCTAGCCACTGGACCACTGGGAAATCTCTCAGTGAAGGACTTGAGGAGAAAATCTGGGAGTCACGTAAGTACAGACAGAAAGTATACAACAGATCAGTGGAACCTGCCCTCTTCCTATCTCAAGTGAAAATTCTAGCTATGTCCCATTCTTTTCTGCCTTTCAATTTAACTTAGTTTTGCAGATTTTTTTTTTAATGATGTGAGCTGCAGAAGGCTACAGAATATACTAATGAAGATGAGAATGATAATAAGGAACAAAACTGCTGGTCTTATTAGCGAGTCAGACTCTGCACAGATGAAATGGGCAACAGCAGGAAAAACGAGATGTTAAAGGTAAACAGTAGGACCATGTGATGGTCAGAGAAGAGGGTGAAAAGTCTAGTTTAACTGGAGAAGGCTTTGCTAGCAAGTAGGACTGGAGCTGAACTTTGAAGCAATGGTGGGATTTGAGTAGACAGATTTTCTTTTTACATGTTTGTGTCTTAGGATGAGACACGTTTTCTTCTTTTCCCTTTAGATATGGACTCCTGCCTTATTCAAAGTCTGATTAGTGCTTCGAAAAATGGGAGAAGTCTCTATACATCTTCCCCTCCCGGCTCCCATTATTGTTTCATTGTTTTAAGATAAGCTTATTCACACAATTACTGAATTGCCAGCAGCAACTTTTCCTTTATGATCCTAGTTCATTATCGTCTTCACAGCAGAAGGCAGTTCTCTCATCTTATAGTTCGGAAACCAAGGTACGAAAGGTGGAAGGACAAGCCCGGAATCCCACAGTTGTGGGGAACAAAGTCCAGCCTAGTGGGAAACACATGATCAATGGCCTCCAACCTGGTGGGCACCTCAGGGTCATGCTTAGGTCAGGCTTGGCTACATTCTGGAAATTCATGAAGAACACAGGAGGTAGGGAAGGGGATGGGTTGAGAGATTGGTTATCAGACTGTGCAAGACCTTCTGGGGTGATCATGACCACTCAACACTTTACCAAGTGCCTCTGTTAGGAAAGTGGAACTTACACTGATCCATTTAACAGTTGACAGATCCGAGGCACACTCAGATCAAGTGGCTCTCAACTAGCTTTCTGAACTCAGTAGGTTGACTTGGAAAAGAACAGAGTCAGATAAATGTAAACAGAATCTCCTTTTCCTCTGAAGGCTCCTGTGGAACCTTGGGGCCTCAACTTTCCTGTTCTACCTATACCCTTCCATTCCTTCCATAGCTGAAGCCCCTGTCACCCAAGGTTGTCTTAAAAGCATTAGCATTTGAATTTATTTGTTGTCAACGGTAGATTTTCTTGACCTATCTTTGTTCTTCTCTTGTACCTCTCTTGTGTTCTAACAGAAGAATTGATTCACAGACTAACAGATTATTTATAGCTACTAGTATAAGCATAAAGCAGAAACCACAAAGCCTGCAGGTAACTGCGTATGCCTCTGTGAACTTTGGCTGTGTGTAGTTTTAAGATCAGCGTGGGGGAGGGGAGTTTTCTGATTGTATGTGTGACTTAAGGGAGCATTTTAAATTCTCAGGCTCAGTTTCTTATCAAGAACAGGAATTCTTTAATTTAGGGATTGCCTCCGCAAATGAAATTGTGTACAAATTTGTGTGTGTGTGTGTCTGAAGGTACATTTTCTGTAAAAAGAGTACACTGCTTTCATTAGAAATCCTGAAATCTATGGAAAACAGATCAGCACTAAATACAGCCATAGTAGGTATTTCAAAGACTCTCTTGCTCAAAAATAGGTCCCTTTCATAATTCCTTTAAATTTCATTATAAGACAGTTTTCTTTGTTTAAGCATTTATACTTAATATGTTCCCCAAATAAAGCATATTTGGGACAGATAATACTTTTACAGGGTAAGACTCAAACAGCTATAACTTATTATGTTGTAACTACAAATACTTACTAATCAGCTTCCACGGTGGTCCAATATCTAAGTGAAAAATCTCTGTGTAAACCCCAGTAATTATGTGTCTGCCTCAAAGGAAGACTGCCAAATGGCCCTGAATTACCAGACCCATCAGTGCAAATTTTTCTCTATATGTGATAAAAATTTTTGTATCCTTTTGCTTGTTGACAAAATTTGTTCATAATCCGTGGTAGATGATGTACATACCTTGAATTAAATCCTTCTGCTCATGGGTGATGGAGCTGAGCCTCTTACATGCTCAGTTCACAGATCGAGGAAGAGATGCAACTCGGCCTCAGACCGTTAACCCTCTGACTCGAGCATGCGCACTCCGCCCTAAGCCACGTTGCATCTTGTACTGCATTCTCCATTGCCTTGCATGCCTCCTTTTGAAACTGAGTGTATCTCGGCCAAGGGTCAAAGTTAGGATTCCATGTGGAAGAATTTTGCTGAAACTAGGAAGTTAGCAGAGGACACGATATTAAGATGTGATTAGCTCAGCTCAAGACCATGGACTGACTGAAGCCTCATCAAACCTGTTGACACATCCAACCTCAAGTCACTGGATTTATCCCAGCAGGGCACTTAGCACATTTTAAATAGCAACACTGTTTAACTTTGGTTCACTGGGGAGCAACAAGGTGATTAAACTCAATGCATCTACTACTTGGCTCAACAAGCTTCTTACTATTTTAACGTCCCCCAAATTAGGACAATAGTTATGGGTTAAATAAAACGGGAAGTTGAGAACACAGGTGTGCATATAGAAATAGTCTAATTTGCTGATTGTTCTTGCTGTCACCCTAAATTGTGGTTTAATATTTCCATGCCATTTTATTAGCACCAACTCTTACGGTTACACCAAGACCCAAAACACATTTTTGTTTTGTTTATCTATATGATTGTTTAAGAAAAGGGTCTGCAATTTCTTTTTTTCTCTGAAAAGGGCCTCCAAATAAATATTTTGGCTTTGAAGGGCCCGCAGTATGTATTACAACATTTCAGCTCTCCAGAGGTTGAGAAGCCACAGCAAGTACATACATAAATAAGCAGGCTGTGGGCTACCAAGTTTTTATTTACCAAGATAGTGAGTCAGCCAGATTTGGCCTGTGGGCCATAGTATGCTGACCTGTTTTAAGGGCTGGGCGTAATTCTAGAAACACTAAAAGAAGGGAAAATAAATAATTGAGGCAGAGGGAGAAGTGCTCATTAGAGAAGGTATGTGTGTGTGTTGAGATTTTTCCAGTGTGACACTATTCATAGTTTATACATGACATATTATACAACACACATACAATATAGTAGAGCCCTTCTATGTAGTGTATTGGAAGAGCACCAAAGTGGAAGCCAGGAAATCAGGCTCTCGGTAAAGTTCTGCCACTCACTTGCAGTGTTGCAGTGAGCTAGTTTATCCTTTCTGGGCCAGAAAAAGATAGTGGAATTAAAGGATCTCCAATGGCCTTTCTAGTCTATCTTTCTCTGATGCTATGATTTTTCCTAAGATTCTAGGGAGAAATACAAAGTTAAAAAATATGGATTGAAATATATATAAAAACATGGCTTTCGGAACTTACCAATTTAACCCATGTAACCAACCAAGGCACCAGGGTCAATGAGTCAAAGACACTCTGCAAAGGATACCACTTATTATTGTTTTTTTAATATACATTTATTTTTATTGGAGTACAGTTGCTTTACATTTCTGCTGGACAACAACGTGAATCAGCTATATGTATACATACATCCCTTCCCTCTTGAGTACCCTGCCCCCTGCCATCCCAGCCCTCTAGGTCATCACAGAGCATCAAGCTGAGCTCCCTGCCCTATACAGCAGGGCCCCACCAGCTGTCTATTTTACACATGGTAGTGTATATATGTCGTTATTACTCTCCCAATTCATTCCACTCTCTCCTTCCCCTCCCCCACGGCAAAGGACACTGCTTAGAGGCAGGGAGTGGGAGGAATGCCACAGGTACCTACTTGGAAGGTTATGAGCGAGGAGTTAGGTACACAGATATATGTGGAATGAAGTTGCCCCTTTGGGTAACCTAGGGGCTCTTAATATGATGGGTGAAGCTTCCCTGTGAATTCAGAGCACAATTACACAGACATGTTGTAAGAAGAACCTGAACAAAGGAGCAGAGGACCAGGGAGTCCCTCCCACCACTGAGTGGAATGGCCCATATCCCAAGCCGCTTAGAACCAAAGATGGTCACTTCCTTCTCAAAGAGTGAGTATTCGGGATAGTTGGGTGATCTTTGGATGTTGGACATAGAGGAGGATTTAGGAGGCTTTGAAGTTTGCAAACCACTTTCTACAGGGACCTCCATTGAAAGAGCTATTATATGTGTGTTGGGAGCAGGGGGAGATAAGCTGAAAGTGTTCTGTGCCCCAGACCTGCTTCAACCAAAGTTCCCCACTCACGGGTTTATTTGCTAGTATTAATTGCTGGAAACAGTGACAGACTTTTATTTTCTCGGGCTCCAAAATCACTGCAGAGGGTAACTGCAGCCATAAAATTAAAACACGCTTGCTCTTTGGAAGAAAAGCTATGACAAACCTAGACAGCATATTAAAAAGCAGAGACATTACTTTGCCAACAGAGGTCCATCTAGTCAAAGCTATGGTTTTTCCAGTGGTCATGTATGAATGTGAGTTGGACTATACAGAAGGCTGAGTGCCGAGGAACTGATGCCTTTGAATTGTGTTGGAGAAGACTCTTGGGAGTCCCTTGGACTGCAAGGAGATCAAACCAGTCAATCCTACAGGAAATCAATCCTGAATATTCATTCAGGAGGGACTGATATTGAGGCTGAAGCTCCAATACTTTGGCCACCTGATGCAAAGATCTGACTCATTACAACAGACCCTGATGCTGGGAAAGATTGAAGGCAGGAGGAGAAGGGGACGACAGAGGATGAGATGGTTGGATGGCATCACTGACTCAATGGACAAGAGTTTGAGCAAGCTCTGGGACATGGTGAGGAACAGGGAACCCTGACATGCTTCAGTCCATGGAATTGCAGAGTCGAACACGACCAAGTGACTGAGCAACAGCAACAAATTAAGTACTGGTCCAGTCGCTTCATTAGAAATGAGAAAACTGAGCCTGAGAAGGGGGCACAAGTGGATGTGGCTGTTTGAGGGAGTGAGGGAAGATTGTGTTGGGCATGAGAAGTTCATATTCGTCCTCTGGGGTGGATGGGTGCTTAGGGGTGGACGGCACACGAAGGAGTGAGTACTCAGTCTCGGTTCCTCCCAGGGATGCTCTGGGCCTCTCAGCCTTGATGGAAACATTCTCATAAGATTCCTCAGCAGAGACTCCCGACGGCCTTTTCCCGAGGACGCTGTGATTGATGAGGGTGTAGCACAGATCCTCCGAGGAGCCCTGGTCACCATTCTCTTGCTGGGTAAAGGAGATCCAGCATTAAGACTTGGCCTCTTGTCATTCTCCTTCTACTTCATCTCAACACAGGCTCAGCCTTGGGCAAAGTCTGTCCTCCATGAGCACTTCCCCTTCACCTCTTGTTTATTTTTCCTAAATGGCTGCCCCACTCCAACCACTAGCCCAAGCTGCCAGACTTCCCATGCTACTCAGAGAATTCAGCCTACTCAGGCATGTTCTCTCCTCTCCATGTCCCAGAGTGACCTCCCTATATAATTCCCAAAGTCTCAAGACCTCAAGGGCATCCATCTTTGTATAAGAGAACAATCTAAAGACAGCTTAAAATGCTTGGGTTATGATATTTAACCACCCACTTTAGAGATATTTGTATTATTAAAGGAGAATTCACTCAAGAGAAGGTCTCCTTCAGTGAAATCTCAGGAGATAAACAGCAAAACAGCAAGGGACAGGAGAAGGAGCATGGATTTGGAAGCAAGACTTGTTTTTGATCCATGCTCCTGCCATCTTGTCAGTTGTCTGGCTTTGAGGGAATATCACTTAATCCTTCTATAAAATGGGTAGGAAGATAATAGTACCAATCTTATAGTGTCGTGACAGTTACATGAGATGATGCATGTGAAGCATTCAGCCCATATAAACTGGCATAAACTAAATGCTCAATAAATATAAGTTCCTTTCAATAAACTGTGCAACAGAAGTGGCCATAGCTTCTGCTACCAGACTCTGCATATGTCCCTGGATTTATAAACACTGGCATCTAAAGGATTCAGTGTTAAGGTCATAAGGGGTCTTGTAGGTCTTCTCCTGAAGTGCTATCTGAAGTGCCTGCATTTCTACTCTAGTCTCAGAAAAAGTCTCAGAGATGTTTGTATTACCTGGATGGGAGCAGATGATGTTTCTTCATCTGGAGAAAGAAAATACACGTAATGAATTTCAGGTCATGGGGAGATTTCTGGGAGGGGAGAAAAAGGGCACTGAAAGATAAGCAACCAGAAAACCAAAGTACAGCTAGGGTAGCCCTTCTTGGGCTATCCTGATCTTCAACACATCTCTGGGGAGCCACAGGGTCATCTAAAGAAGAAACAGTCAAAGCTGTGCTGAGAGACTAAGTGGAAGGAGAGACATTCAGCGGGTCTTGGACAGGAAGTCACACGTCCCGCCCTTTCTCACTCCTTTCCTTCTCTGTCCTTCCTTACCCAAAATTCACTGCCTGCCAGGTGGTGGTGGTTTAGTCACTCAGTCGTGCCTGACTCTTGTGACCCTATGGACTGTAGCCTGCCAGGCTTCTCTCTCCATGGAATTTCCCATATAGGCGTAGGTTGCCATTTCCTTCTCCAGGGGATCTTCCCAACCCATGGATTGAACCTGGGTCTCCTGCATTGCAGGCAGATTCTTTACCGACTGAGCCTCCAGGGCATGCCTACTGCGTACCAAGAATTAGGGAGAAAAAGAAGAATCAGAGACAGACCCTGTCCTCAAGTCGCTCCTAGGAGGCGGACAAGGACCTAAGAGGGACCCACAAGGCAGAGGAAGGCTGTTTCTACTACAGGTGACGGGGATGATGGCGGAGTAGAAGCGGGTGCTCAAGAATAGTTCTACAGAAAGGGAAACTCTCAAACGGAACCATTTTTGAGACCAGTGACAGAAACAAAAGCAGGCCGATTGCTAAAAAAAGTCAATGTACTTAAAACCAGCAGGTTCTGGCCACTCAGCAAAGAGGGAAATACACCAGCTCAATAAGTAAACAAGATCCTTCAATGGAAGCCTCATGACATCACTCTACTCTGAAGATAGGTATGCCCATTTTAAAAAATGAGAATTTTTTAAGGAACTTCTGAAAAAAACATCAAGCACACGAACATTCACATTTTAGGGATCCCTGAAGGAGAAGAGTGAGAGAAAGAGGCAGAAAATATACTTAAAGAAATAATGGCTGAAAACTTCCCTAATCTGGGGAGGCAAACAGGCATCCTGGTGCAGGCAGCAACAAGATGAACCCAAAGTGATCCAAACCAAGACATATCATAATTAAAATGGCAAAGTTAAAGAGAGAATTTTAAGGCAGCTAGAAAAAACAGGAAGTCACACCAAGGGAGCGCCTATAAGACTATCAGCTGGTTTTTTAGCAGAAACTTTCCAGGGGAGTGGCATGATATATTTAAACTGCTGAAAGGAAAAACCTTACAACCAAAGAAAACTCTTCCCAGCAAGGTTATTATTCAGAATTGAAGGAAAGGTAAAATTTCCCAGACAAGCAAAAAGTAAAGGATTTTATCACCACTAGATTGACCTTATAGGAAATATTTAAGGATCTTCTTTAAACAGAGAAGAAAAGATTATAACTTAAAATAAGATGATATACAAAAGAAAATATCTCACTGGTAAAGGCAAATATATAGCAAAGCCATTGTATCAGCCACTTAAAAAGCAAGTATGATGCTTAAAAGACCAAAGTAGTCAAATCAGCTACAGTAAGAGATTAAGGGATACACAGAATAAAAATGTAAAATATGATGACAAAAACATAAACATAGGTGCGGAGTGGTAAAAATATAGTGCTTTTAGAATGCATTCAAACTTAAGTGACTATCAGCTTAAAACTAACTGGGAGAGATGAATAATTTCCTAGAAACATCCAATCTTCCAAGACTGATTCAGAAAGAAATAGAAAATATGAACAGACAAATTACTAATAAAGAAATTGAATCAGTAATAAAAGAAAATAACTCCCAACAAAAAATAGCCTATGACCAGATGGCCTCACAAGTGAATTTTATCAAACATTTAAAGAAGAGTTAGCCTTCTCAAACTAGTCCAAACTATTGAAGATGAAGGAATGTTTCCACATGCAGTTTACAAGGTCTGCATTACCCTGATCCATAAACCAGACAAAGATACCACAGGAAAAAATATATAAGCTAATTTCCCTGATGAATATAGATATAAAAATCCTCAACAAAATATTAAGAAACTAAATTCAGTAATACGTTAAAAAGATCATATACTATGGTCAAGTGGAATTTATTCCAGGGATGTAAGGATAATTCAATATACACAAATCAATGTGATATATCACATAAACAAAATGAAAGATAAAAATCATATGATCACCTCAACAGTTACAAACAAAGCATTTGACAAATTTAACATCATTTATGATAAAAACTCTCAGTAAATGGAATATAGAGGGAACATACCTCAGTGTGATAATGGCCATGTATATCAAACCCAGAGCTAACATCTGCTCAATGATGAAAAGCTGAAGTCCTTTCCCTTAAGATCAGAAACAACACAGGTATGCCCAACACTCACCACTTTTATTCAACATAATACTGGAAGTTTAGCCCCAGCAATCAGAAAAGAAAAACAGATAAAGGGCATGCAAATTAGAAGGGAAAAAATAAAACTATTACTCTTTGCAGATGATATAATATTATATATAGAAAACCTTAAAGATTCTACTGAAAAACTGTTAGAACCAACGGATAAATTCATTACGTTGCAAGGATACAAAATTAGCACACAGAAATCTGTTGCATTTCTATACATTAATAGCAAACTATCAGAAATTAAGAAAACAATCCTAGTTACAATTGTATCAAGAAGAATAAAATACCTAGGAATAAATCTAATCCAGGAGGTAAAAGATTTGTATTCTGAAAGCTGTAAGACATGGATAAAAGAAATTGAAGATGACACACAAAAATGGAAAGGTATACTGTGCTCACGAATTGGAAGAACTAATACTGTTTTTCACAGAACTAGGATAAATGATCCTAAATTTTGTATGAAACCACAAAAGGTGCAGAATAGCCAAGCAATCTTGAGGAAGCAAAACAAAGCTGGAGGTATCATGGTCAGTGATTTCAAACTAGACTATATTACTATACTATGTTACTGCTAGTTTCCTCATGGCTTGGTAGTAAAGAATCCGCCTGTCATGCAGGAGACCACCTGCAATGCAGGAGATGCGGGTTTAATCCCTGGGTTGTGAAGATCCCTTGGAGAAGGCAATGACAACCAACTCCAGAATTCTTGCCTGGGAGGTCCTATGGACAGAGGAGCCTGGCAGCCTACAGTCCATGGGGTCCCGAGAGTTGGACAATACCTATCACTAAAACCACTACCAACATGCTATTGATATAGTACTACTATGGTACTAATATTAATATGATACTATCATTCTGGCTCTTATTAAAAAAACAACAAATAATACTTGTTGTCAAGGCTGTGGAGAAATGGGAATCTTTTTGCACTGTTGGTGGGATTGTAAATTGCTGCAGCGTCTATGGAAAACAGTATGGAGTTTCCTCAAAATATTAAATATGCAACTACCATACTATCCAGAAATTCCACTTCTGGGTACTGATATGAAGAAAACAGAAGTGCTAATTTGAAAAGATACACACACCCCAAAGTTCATTGCAGCATTATTTACAAAAGCCAAGATAGGGAAGCAACCTAAGTATTCCATAGATGAATAGATGAAGATGTGGCATATGTATATGCAAGGAAATATTACTCAGCCATAAAAGAATGGAAATTTGCCATTTTCAACAACATGGATGAATCTAGATGGTGTTATGCTGAGTGAAATCAAAGAGAGAAAAATATCATACAATTTCATTCATATGTAGATCTAGAAATAAAAACAAGTGAACAAACACAACAAAACAGAAACAGACTCATAGATACAGAGAACAAACTGGTGGTTACCAGAGGGAAGGGGGTGGGGGTACGAGCTAGTAGGTAATAGAACTTAAAAGGTACAGACATCCAATTATAAATAAGGCATGAGGACATACTGTGCAGTATAGGTGTTAGGGAACATTTAACAGGAGGATTCCTGCATGCTACTTTCTATTTCTCAAGGATTCTCTGTTCCTTGTCAGTTCCTATTCCGAGAATGAGTAGAGCTGCACGCAGTTCTCAGGACTGAGGTCATAGGATGATATGTGCAGTGACTCTTTCAGCGTCAGCAGCCTTGTATGTATTAGACTATCCATATTGTGACTATTGATAAAATTTCATCCTGTGTAATAGCTGAGTAAGCATCTTACTAAAGATAGGCAATGGTACCCCACTCCAGTACTCTTGCCTGGACAATCCCATGGACGGAGGAGCCTGGTGGGCTGCAGTCCATGGGTTGCTACGAGTCGGACACAACTGAGAGACTTCACTTTCACTTTTCACGTTCATGCATTGGAGAAGGAAATGGCAACCCACTCCAGTGTTCTTGCCTGGAGAATCCCAGGGACGGAGGAGCCTGGTGGGCTGCCGTCTATGGGGTCACACAGAGTCAGACACGACTGAAGCAACTTAACAGCAGCAGCAAAGATATATAAGCCTACGTTTCTGCTAATAAAGGACATTTGCTCCATCAGAGCTTGGGTCCCTGAGTCTGTCTTTCTTTCTCTCTCTCTTTCTCTCTTTCACTTTCTTATCATTGACTCCAGACCACCAGGTTCCAGTCCATTAAAGGACCACAACAATAGGGAATACTATGAGTAGAACTATAACATTAATAATTCTGTATGGTGACAGACAGAGAGTAACTAGATCATCTTGATGTGTAAAAAATAAATGCACCTGAAACTAATGCAATGTTGTAAGTCAACAACTTCAGTAGAATTTTAAAAAAAAGTGTCTGTGAGTTTCGGCATTAGAGGTCTTATTTCTACCATTAGAAGTCTATTCCTATTTCTGTTTTGCTTTGATTGAGACTGGGGTTTCCTGACACCCACAACTCCCCTGGGTGAAGTGGCTAGAGGTGGGAGGGCTGTACTATTTTTTTTCACACAGCTACAGGGCTCGTTTTTACAATTCAGGGTGAATGAACCAGGCTCTCCTCTTTAAACCATGAAGGCAAAAGCAAAACTCATTTCTTTTTCTTCTTTAGAAACACTGTGGCCTTGTCCTCCTGCCTGTACTTTGTCCCCCCGCCCCCAGTCTCCCAGTTAGATGGGACACTATTCATTCACCACCCTCTCCTTTGACTGCTTTTGTTTCCTTCATTTCAACCCTGCTTCCCTCACCACTGGCCCCCTAGGTGGTCTTCCCGCATCCATTTTTGGCACTCTGTTCTCTGAACAGCAAACTGGGTGATGTCGCTAATGCAAATATGATCACACTTGGCCCTTGTTTAAAGCCTTTCTGTGCCTCCTGTAACTCTCAAGATAAAAAGACCCTAACAAGAAACTTGATCCCAAGTGCTCATCCTGTGTGTGCTCTGTGCCCGCGCTGGCCTCCTTGCAGTTTCTTACAGGTGCCTTGTGCCTGCACCTTTGGCTTTTATTGTTCCCATTGAACTCCTTCAGCCAGCAGACCTCAGGAGATACTGGAAGGCTATGGAGATCAATAAGTCAATTCTTCCCTCAATAAGCTCCTGGTTCAGTGGGGATAGAGACATGCAATTGGACAAACGGCAGCGAATGTGTAAGTATCATATTAGATGTATGCCCAAGGTGCTTCGGGAGCAGAGGGAAGAAGAAAAGCTAAGTCTGTCAAAAGTAAAAATGATGTGAAAACAATGACTTACTTTGCTTTCGGGAGTCTTGTCTTGCTTCAAAAATGTGTATTTTTTTCCTGTAAAAGAAAAAGAAAGTAAATTGGTTGTTTTATTATTCAGAAACTCTCAAAAGCAGTTATACTCAACTATAAAAGCTCATGTTTAATTCATTTGTTAAAGTTATAAGGCTTTTATAACACCTCCTTCAGCTGGAGAAATAAGAGGATAGGAAAAAAGGAAAACTGGAAACAGGACTGAGTAGAAATCTACTCCTTTGTGTTTCTCTGTCTCCCTCTTTCACCTGCCTGCTCCCTTTTCTGAGGCTGGTATGGAACTGACTTATAAGTAGAGAACTATGGTGATGATGTAGGTAACATTTTTGGAGTTTTCTTTCCTGACAAAATATCAATTTCTTTTATATTAAGGAGCCATTGTTATATACAATCTCAACCTCAGTCTCAATCTGTGATATCCAAACAAACAATCAAGCCAGCAAGCCAACACCTCCCACATGAGCCCTCAGAAAAACACAGTGTAAATATCATGGCAGCCAGTTATCATCTCAGGGGACAAGGGCAACATCTGCTCTAAGGAGAATGACCATATGTCCTGGTTTGCACAGACAGTTTAGTTATGTCATTATCAATCACTTCAGTTCAGTTCAGTTCAGTTCAGTCGCTCAGTCGTGTCCGACTCTCTGCGACCCCATGAATCACAGCACGCCAGGCCTCCCTGTCCATCACCAACTCCCGGAGGTCACTCAAACTCATGTCCACAGAGTTGGTGATGCCATCCAGCCATCTCATTCTCCGTCGTCCCCTTCTCCTCCCGCCCCCAACCTTTCCCAGCATCAGAGTCATTTCCAGTGAGTCAACTCGTCGCATGAGGTGGCCAAAGTATTGCAGTTTCAGCTTTAGCATCAATCACTTAGTGACCCTTAACTATTTTTAGCCTCCTTTTCATTTGCATAAGTTTTCTGGTTTGGACAATGAATTATATATCATCCTGGCTATGCCTTCTCTGTGCCTCTGTGCCAGGAGCTCGCTGGGATGTGCAGTGTGATTAAGGGGCCTTTCTCTACTTCAGTAGCCAGTTTCATCCTTGCTTCTGAGACTTTCCCATCTAAAGGGTGTGTAATGGAGAAGGCAATGGCAACACACTCCAGTACTCTTGCCTGGAAAATCCCATGGACGGGGGAGCCCAGTGGGCTGCAGTCCATGGGGTCGCTAAGAGTTGGACACAACTGAGCGACTTCACTTTCACTTTTCCTTTCATGCATTGGAGAAGGAAATGGCAACCCACTCCGGTGTTCTTGCCTGGAGAATCCCAGGGACGCGGGAGCCTGGTGGGCTGCCGTCTATGGGGTCGCACAGAGTCGGACACGACTGAAGCGACTTAGCAGCAGCTTAGCAGCAACCACCCATAAGACTATTGTTCCTGTTTCTCACCAAACTTGAAGTGTGGTTTTCTCTGACTCTCAGATGTTAGTGCCTGCTTCCACTGTGGCCACAGACAGTGGGAAATTCACAGGTAACTTACAGCAAACACCACACTGAAACTACACTTACAGAAAAATAACCCCTGAAAAGAGTTCTCCACTCACCACGGAAGGCAGAAACACCCTTCAGCGAAGTGGCAGTCCGAGCATCTAAAATACCCAAGAAATGATACGTATCACAAGTTTAGTTTCCGCAACTTTGTTACGGTGACTCCCTTCCCTTTGTCATTTCTGTGGAAGACCTTTCTTTCCCTCCCCCAAGAGACTATTCATTCTAGGTGACTTGTACACATCTATCATGCCTTCATCCTCCCAGGACACTAAGTGGACCTTTGGAAATATGACCTTATCAACTCCCAATCAGAGAAGGAACTTGCTGCTGTTTTCCTAGCAAAGGCTTGCTCATCTCCCAGTTCCAGTAATTTATGTGGCCTCTTGTGAGGAAGGACACACAGTTATCCCCAGGAAATCTAACTAAAAGTGTGTGGACATTTTAGAAATTTCTTCTAGGCATGGATTAGGCAATATTTATATAGGATCCTGCTGCACTCTGAACTTCTATTTATACTCTATTAATATTTGATATATTTATTAATTTTGAGACTTTATTTTCTTGGGCTCCAGAATCACTGCAGATGGTGTCTGCAGTCATGAAATTAAAACATGCTTGCTCCTTGGAAGAAAAGCTATGACAAACCTAAACAGCATGTTAAAAAGCAGAAACATTACTTTGCCGACAAAGGTCCATCTAGTCAAAGCTATGGTTTTTCCAGCAGTCATGTTTGGATTTGAGAGTTGAACTATAAAGAAAGCTCAGCACCGAAGAATTGATGCTTTTGAACTGTGGTGTTGGAGAAGACTCTTGAGAATCCCTTGGACTTCAAGGAGATCAAACCAGTCCGTCCTAAAGGACATCAGCCCTGAATATTCATTGGAAGGACTGATGCTGAAGCTGAAACTCCAATAGTTTGGCCACCTGATGTGAAGAACTGACTCATTGGAAAAGACCCTGATGCTGGAAAAGATTGAAGGCAGGAGGAGAAGGGGATGACAGAGGATGAGATGGCTGGATGGCATCCCTGACTTGATGGACATTAGTTTGAGCAAGCTCTGGGAGTTGGTGATGGACAGGGAAGTGTGGCATGCTGCAGTGTCATGGGGTCGCAAAGAGTTGGACATGACTGAGTGACTGAACTACTATATTAATATTTGTCTGCTCATTGGTCTGTATCCTGCACTAGAGCATGAGTGTCACAAGGTCAGGGACCATATTTGTCTGTTCATCATGGTACAGACTACCAGCATATGCTACAGTGTCTGGCACATAGTAAATATATTTTCAATAAGTATCTGATAAATGAGGGAGTAGCTAAGAACAGAACAACTCTAACTGGTTCAGATCATCAGATCGGCCTTACTGACCCCAAGGTAGCTATATAAGGGCTTCCCTGGTGGCTCAGTGGTAAAGAATCCACCTGCCAGTGCAGGTGACTGGGGTTCAATCCCTGGGTTGGGAAGATCCCCTGGTGAAGGAAATGACAACTCACTTAGGTATTCTTGCCTAGAATGCAAAAATACATTGCACTAAGTGTAAGGGTCAAATAAAGTTAAATATGGACAAAAGCTATTTTTAAACTGGTTATTTCCCCCAGTCAACTTTTCTGCAATGTATTTTTGCATTTCAGTTTGGAGTTTTGGTCTAGGGTAGGTTCAGACAACCTCCTCTGAAACCAGATGAATCTCCACAATGTGGGCTGGTGGTGGTTTAGTCACTAAGTCGTGTCCGACTCTTGCAATGCCATGGACTATAGCCTGCCAGACTCCCCTGTTCATGGAATTCCCCAGGCAAGAATACTGTGTGGGTTGCTATTTCCTTCTCCAGGGGATCTTCCCAAGCCAGGGATCAAACCTTGTTCTCCTGCATTACAGGCGAATTCTTTACCAAATGAGCCATGTGGGAAGTCTTACAATATGGGCTGCTGCTGCTGCTGCTAAGTCGCTTCAGTCGTGTCTGACTCTGTGCGACCCCATAGACGGCAGCCCACCAGGCTCCCGCGTCCCTGGGATTCTCCAGGCAAGAACACTGGAGTGGGTTGCCATTTCCTTCTCCAATGCATGAAAGTGAAAAGTGAAAGTGAAGTCGCTCAGTCGTGTCCGACTCTCAGTGACCCCATGGACTGCAGCCTACCAGGCTCCTCCATCCATGGAATTTTCCAGGCAAGAGTACTGGAGTGGGATGCCATTGCCTTCTCCTACATGCTAGCAATTCCAGGTTCCTATCTCTTAACACAAAGCTTCCCTAGCCCCTGAAGTCTGCCCAGTCTCTCCCTCCTTATAATGCCCATGGCCCTACTTGTCTGTTTCATCATTTGGACTGATTAGCATACGTCCAGTGATACACACCAAATATATGAGCCTTTGTTTGTACTGAAGAAAAACATCCTTTTTTAGGGGGATGCCTATGTACGCTTTGACTGTGCAGTGGCTTTTTCAAAAGCTTCTCCTGAAACCATGGGAAAAGTGCAGAAAACTCTTCAAGCCACTGAACAACTGACTGTATCACACTTTGGGATTCTTGGATTCAGGGACACTCGTTTCATATTTTAGTAATTCCCTGACTCTCAAAAGTCCTGGTCAGGGGACTTCCCTAGAGGTCCAGTGGCTAAGACTCTCTGCTCCCAACACAGGGGGCCCGGGTTTAATCTTTGATCAGGGAACTAGATCCCACATATCACAACTAATAGTTTGCATACCACAGCTAAGACTTGATGATGCCAAATAAATAAAATTAAGGGGGAAAAAAGACCTGATCAGAAGGGACTGATGAGGAAGACTGCATTTAAGAGCATCATGGTAATCACAAGTTTACCCACAAAACTTTCAACAATTGTAGCCGTGAGGGGAATGTGGTTACCTCAGAAATAGAAACTCAGAGCTTAAAGTGAAATGGCCAGAATGGGGCTGAAGAAGAAAGGGACATGAGATTAACAGATAAAGAGACAACAGGAAATAAGGGTCTTCTTTCCAGTTCTAAGGGCTATACTAGGTTCCCAGCAAAATGGCACACCTCCTGTCCAAAGGTTCAGAGTGTTTTTGTCTTTTGTCTTGTCTCTGCATTTACTATTGTTACAACTGCTGTTGGGTTGAAGCAAGGTCTTCTCTTCTGGGGTGTGTGCAGCCCAGGACCTAACAGACTTCATTCCTCACAGGTAAAGCCTGGGAGAATTGCTGCTGGGTTTGGTCTCACCTGGATATCCTCAGTTTGGGGCTTTGACTTCTCAGATTCCAGGGTGTCTCTTGAGTGTTCTGCTGCCACCTAAAACTCAGCATATCAAGAATGAGCTAAGTCTTTGCTCTCCAGGCTTCCCACCTCACCTGATAATTTTTCCAGCTTTCCTCACTTCTGCTATTTGTGGGTGAAACCCCAGCATTGCCTCGGCTTTCTCTTGTTGCCCTTCCATTAGTTAATATGCCTTTCTAAAGCACATACCCCAATCTGTCCTTGACTCGACCTCCTCTCCATTGCCATGGCAACAGCCCCCGCCCCCAATTTTCTCCAACAACTGCTGTACACAACCAGACCCCAATCATTTGTTCCCAAACATCCAGGCATCCTTATGACCACGAGAATGTCAGTGCACAGAGAGGACTGTCTGCTCAGCTCAGTTTCAGGGACTGCACTCAGGAACTGAGAAGGGCCCAGACCTTGTCTCACGTACACTGCAGTTTTCTCAGAAAGTACCAAGGCAGAGCGCACAGGATAAAAGGGAAGGAAAGAATGAAATAAAGAAAATAAATTGACTCAAGGTTTGGGTTGGGTTTCTGTGTAACTATTCTTTTATTTGTGGGAAGTGTGGGGTATAGAGAAAAAGAAACTAGAGGTTAAACACAATTTACTGTGTGCTTACTATATATATAGGCACACGAACTATAAATACTACTTGTTGTTATATATACATTACTTACTACGCATACTACTTATTAAGTGTAAGTAACATATGCATTTTCTATGTTATATTTCATTTAACCCCAGAATAAATCCATGAGGTAGACATTATGAGTCTATGTCTTGCCCATGAAGAAACTGAGATGAAAAAGCTTATGCAACTTGTCTGAGGACAGATAAGTGAGAATAAGTGGGAAAGCTGAGTTTGCTTCTGGCAGACTCGTCCTCTGAGACTCTGAGCTCCTTTCATGAAGGGAATTGGTGCCATTCTGCCTGATGAGGGGGAATTTCCTGGATTTTTGTAACAATTTTGATCTGGAGAGAAAAGGTGGAGTGTGCAGACTGGATGATAACCAGGCAGTAAGGGTGAAGTTGAAAATCAGATCCAAGTAAATATAAGACTTTTGAGTATATTAAGAAAGATATTTTCAATCAGTATAGAAATGAAGATTCTGGGCCAACTGAGTAATTATGTGGAAAAATATGTATTTCTATCTGACATCATATAATGAGTGTATGATTCTAAAATGTAAGGCAATAAAACCATGAAAATTATACTGTGGATCTGTCTTATTTTGGGATGAGGAAATAATTTTAAGCATGAATTGGTAGAAAGCAAAAAACTTTCTAGATTTAATGCAATTATGTTTAAATATATAAGAATAACAAAAATTCTGTATGACACAAGACACATGGACTGGAAAGATAATTTTTAGTAATATTTATGAAAAAGTGCTAATTTCTTCAAGTAAAGATATCTTTTACAATCAATAAAGGAAAGTAGACCAAAATCCAAAACAAAAATTGGCAAAAGACATATTAGCCCTTCATAGATGAAGAAATACAAATCTCTGATAAATAAAGACAGTAAAATAAAGATGACACTTCTAATGTTATAAGTAGTTCTGTGATTTTCCAGTTTACTTTTTTGTTTATATTTTATTTATTCTCCAATTTCTTTTACAACAAACATGTATTAATGTCACAATCCTTCGCCCTCTTACCGAAGTTCTAAAAAGCAAAATTACAGATGTAACATCAATCTTAACTTTCTATCATATCTGTATTTTGTTTTATTTTTCTTTTCAAGACATTTATGTAGGTTTACAAACATTCATTCAGCATTAATTGAGTGCCTATTCTATGTCAGAAACAATGTTAGAAAACACAAATTCAAAGATGAATAAGAAACAGTCTCTACTTGTGAGGACCTCATATCTAGACATAAAAATGGGTATTTATAATCTGATAGAACAATTCAAGAATTTCAGATTGATAAAGGGTTGGGAGTATCTGGAGAGAAGTCCTAGACAGCACTGACCTTCATGGAGGGCCAGGAGACATTCCATGGTCCTGCTAAGACTCCTTTTGTCAGGTAACTTTTTGGATCCTATGTTCAAGATTTCAGTAGCATGAACTGAGCTCTAGGACACCAAACCTAATCCTGTAAAGACCACCCTCCCCTTCCCCAGCTAACTGATTTTCACCATCTCAATTTGTACTGGAGGGACTCCTTTGTTTAGAGTGATACTAATTTTTACAGTAAAAGAAAAAGAAAGTGACGTTGCTCAGTCATGTCCGACTCTGTGATCACATGGACTGTAGCCTACAAGGTTCCTCCATCCATGGAATTTTCCAGGCAAGAGTACTGGAGTGGGTTGCCGTTTCCTTCTCCAAGGGATCTTCCCAACCCAGGGATTGAACCTGGGTCTCCAGCATTGCAAGAAGACAATTTTACCATCTGAGCCACCAAGGAAGCCATTTTTACAGTGACTGCTGTTAATGAAGGTGATGGTCAAACTAACTAGTATCTCTTAATTACTGAACCTGACTATGTACCATAAGTTTGAGCAAGCTCTGGAAGTTGGTGATGGACAGAGAAACTTAACATACTGTAGTCCATGGGGTTGCAAAGAGTTGGACACGATTGAGTGACTGAACTAAACTGAACTGATGTACCAGGTACCATGCTAGCATCACACAGACTAGAATCCTCCAAAGTATTGTGCTACTAATTCCATTGAAAATAATGAAACTAAGGTTTAGAAAAGTTAAGCCAAGTTCCCTACCAATTTCAATGTCCTCTGCTTACCCATTGCAAGGATTGTATACCAGCTAAGGTCTTATGCTATCAGAAAGCTTGCTGTTTCAACCTTTGAAGTGAAGAGAAGTGAAAGTCGCTCAGTCGTGTCTGACTCTTTGCAACCCCATGGACTGTAGCCTGCCAGGCTCCTCTGTCCATGACATTCTCCAGGCAAGAGTACTGGAGTGGGTAGCTGTTCCCTTTTCCAGGAGATCTCAGCCCAGAGATCAAACCCAGGTCTCCCGAATTGCAGGCAGACTCTTTACAGTCTGAGCACCAGGGTGGTGGTGTTTTTATGCTGTTTGTGGGGCATTAAGAGCTCAAAAGAGTATCCCCTTCCTGCCCCAGAAAGTTGCTGTTTCTTAGAGTAGCCTGCATAGAACTTCCTTGATAAAGTCCTGCCTTTCAGCTGTCCTGCACCCGTGGTTACTATGATTCTGGGAAGAAGGCCAACCGATAAGGAACTGAACATGATCCCTGGCATGTAGTAGGCACTTCATTTTTGTCAATCCCTTACCTGGTTGCCTTCTCCCAAAGAGCAAACCTCTTTTTCTCTTTCTGGCCCTGTTGCCCCAACCCGTCTCTCCTGCTCCCCCTTAGGGGGTCCGGGCTCACCTGTCTTCCCTTGGCAGCAGGTTCCCCATTCTCTCAGTCCTCTTGGTGCCCTCCCCTTGGCAGGCTGCTCCTGACTTAGAGACAGGGCTGCGTCGCTCTGGCCACCAGGGCAGAGGGAGCTGAGGGGAGTGTATCCTCTGAGGAGGGGAGGAGGAGCCCCGGGGGGAGGAGATTCAGAAGTTCACAGAGGCACAGCTTCCTAAAATGTCAGAGGCCAAATGAACCTGGTTATTGCTTTTAACCAGAAGCTGTTAGTGAGGGTTTTGAACGAATGGGGAAGCCCCGTCTGCAATTGTAAACAGGTCATAGGGGCTTTTCACTTCAGACGCCTAAACTTATTAAACCACTTTGTTGTAGTCCTAGAAACATCAGAAGGGGAACTTTGTTTTAAAACAAAACAGCTTAAAAATCAAGCTATAGACCAATAGAAAATATTAGCAAAATGTATATCTGATAAAAAGATTTTTATCCAAAGCATGCAAAGAACTCTCAAGACTCACTCGGAATAGAACAAACACCAAATAAGATGGGCAAAATATTTGAAAAGATTTTCATCAAAGAAAATACACAGATGGCAAACAAATTCATGAAAAGATGTTGAACATCATAGTCCTTGTAGGTGTAATGATGTAAATCAAAACCACAAAGCAATACTTTTGCACACCTATTAGAGTGGCTAACATTTGAAAATGAAAGCAAAAACTGATAATACTAAGAGCTGACAAGGAAAGCAGAACATCTGGAAGTCTCACATATTGCTGATGGGAATGCAAAATGTTTTGGTCTCTTTGGAAAACAATATGGTATAGCCTTACCATACAACCTAGCTCCTAGGCATTAACCCAAATAAAATAAGAAATCAAGAACTCTAAGAACTTGTATGCATATGTTTATAGCTTCTTTACTCATAATTGCCAAATAAAACCAAACCCTGGAAATAACCCAAATAATCTCAAGTAGTAAGTGTCTAAACAAACCGTGTTACATTCACACAATGGGATTCGGCCCAGTAATAAAAAGGAATGGGCTACTAATATTATACTTTTTATAATGTATATTAAAAGGAGGAGAAGGGGACAACAGAGGATGAGATTGTTGGATGATATCACTGACTTAGTGGACTTGAGTTTCAATAAACTCTGGGAGATAGAGAAGGATAGGGAAGCCTGACATGCTGCAGTCCATGGGATCACAGAGAGTCAGACATGACTTAGGGACTGAACAACAGCCACTAATATATACAACAACATGGACGAATCTCAAATGAACGAGTAGAAGAATCCAGTCTTAAAGCCTATCTTTTGTGACATTCAGGATGAGGCAAACCTGTAGGGACAGAAAACACACCAGTGGTGGCCAGGAAAAGGAGTAGGAGGTTTGAACTTCTAGGACCAGGGAATTTTTTGTTGTTGTTGTTCTGTATCTTGTGGTGGTGGAGGCATGACTGTACGCATTTCTCGTGATTCACAGAGCTGTATACCCAAAAGTGTGCATTTTACTATATGTAAATTATATCTCAACAGAGAGAGATTAAAAAAGTGAAAGAAATTAACTTGGGGACAGGAATTATGGACTTTTAAAGTTATTCTTGGAAGGAAAGTTATGACCAACCTAGATAGCATATTAAAAAGCAGAGACGTTACTTTGCCAACAAAGGTCCGTCTAGTCAAGGCTATGGTTTTTCCAGTGGTCATGTATGGATGTGAGAGTTGGACTGGGAAGAAAGCTGATCGCCAAAGAATTGATGCTTTTGAACTGTGGTGCTGGAGAAGACTCTTGAGAGTCCCGTGGACTGCAAGGAGATCCAACCAGTCCATTCTAAAGGAGATCAATCCTGGGTGTTCATTGGAAGGAATGATGCTAAAGCTGAAACTCCAATACTTTGGCCACCTCATGCGACGAGTTGACTCACTGGAAAAGACTCTGATGCTGGGAAGGATTGAGGGCGGGAGGAGAAGGGGACGACAGAGAATGAGATGGCTGTATGGCATCACCGACTCAATGGACATGAGTTTGAGTGAACTCCGGGAGTTGGTGATGGACAGGGAGGCCTGGCGTGCTGTGATTCATGGGGTCACAAAGAGTCGGACACGACTGAGCGACTGAACTGAACTGAACTGAAAGTTATTCTTATAGTTGGTGGTTGGTTCCAGTTTGGTCGCTTATCTGTTCCTTCACTCCTTCAGCAATTATATATTGAGTGCCTACTGTATGTTGATCACTCTGGATTCTGTGGTGAACAAAGCAGGTATAAGCCTGCCCTCGTGGGACTTCCTTGAAATGAAATGAAACAAAGTGCAAGAAAACTTGATTGCTTGTCCTGGAGTAATGTAGAGGTCATACCAGTAACAGAGGGCAGTGTGGGGAGGCAGCTCAGAAGCCATGTTAGGGAAGTTGGGTATTAGTTGTATAACAGACCCATCACTCTTGCCCCCCAGGGTGCTCTCCTGGCTGTCTCTGTGAGGGGTTTCCTGGAACAATTTCTCACAAACTGACTGAGTTGAACAAGCAATCCAGGAATGTTTCTTCCAGGCCCTAGGGGCCATCTTTTGAAAATTCAATCACGTAGAAGATAAGGCCCTTATCTCCCTGTTTTCCTGGGAGGAGAGGCATCAAACTTTAGCTAGTTCCTGGCTCCAGATGGCAAACCTACCCCCAGGTAAAACAGTAAGAGGAAATTTTATCTTTTAAGGACAATCAGCAAACATATTACCAAATGAAGTCAGGATAACTAATGTGTGACAAATAATGCAGTTGAGTCCTCTTATTTGAGGACTGCTGCTGCTGCTAAGTCGCTTCAGTCATGTCTGACTCTGTGTGACCCCATAGACGGCAGCCCACCAGGCTCCCCTGTCCCTGGGATTCTCCAGGCAAGAACACTGGAGTGGGTTGTCATTTCCTTCTCCAATGCATGAAAGTGAAAATTGAAAGTGAAGTTGCTCAGTCATGTCTGACTTTGAGGACTAGACATTATTTATTCTGAAAAAAATGTTTACAACATTTTGAATTAGTTTGGCTATGTATTAATAAAAGGGCAAGATTTCTTTAGTTTTGCAATCTCCTTAGTGGATAGCCAATGGTCCTCATTACATTCTGGTTTAACATTTATTCAATATGCCAGCTTTTCCAGAGCACAGAGTACCTTATTCTTGATCTCCACCCTGAACCCCTTTCAGGGTATGTTGAAGGTCAGCAGCTCCAGTGGCTATTGACTCAGTCCTTGCAGAACCAGATGGCGAGTGACTTTTAGTTGATGCTTTCAACTCCAGTCTGACTTTAGCTGCCAAGGCAAGTTAGAGGCCTTTTGGATAACAGTGATTCTTTGAACTATTTCAGTCTCAAAAAACTAGATGGTATAAATCTAGCTCTAGGCCGTCTTTTTAGATTTTGTGATAAGAGATAGAAGCTGGGAAAGCTATTTATGCTAAGCAAAATAATTTTGGAACATTTTATGACAGGAAAAGAACTGGTTTATTTAAGAATGCTTGTAGAGTCAGGAATATAATAGCTTAGTTAAGACTTCACCATTCTTCTTTTCCTTCAAAAAGTCTCATAGAGAGAGTGAAGGCTGTGTAATGGGTTAATATTGAGACGTTTTCCTGAGTATAATTTTCTATTTATTTTTGGGTACAGAATATGAGTTGATTAGGAGTCCTGGCTGATGTCAGAGAGTTATGTGTTTGAAAACTATGACTGTTAATTTCTAACATTCCTCATTAAGGAGTTTTTAGCTGTTTTTATTTTTTAAAATTTTGTTGAAATGTAGTTGATTTACAATGTGTTAATTTCTGCTATACAGCAAGGTGACTCAGTTATACAGACATAACTTTTTTTTTTTTAATGAACTTTTTATTTGGTTGCACTGGGTCTTAGTTGTGGCATGCAGGATCTAGTTCCCTGACCAGGGATCGAACCCAGACTCCCCTGCATTGGGACCACAGAGTCTTAACCACTGGACCACCAGGGAAGTTCTTTATATATATATGTATATATATCCTTTTTCATCTTCTCTTCCATTATGGTTTATCACATGATATAGAATATAGTTGTGCTATATAGTAAGACCTTGTATTTTCTTTATTCATCTGTGGATGGACATTTAGGTTGTTTCTGTATCTTGTTTATTACAAATAGAGCTACTATGAACATAGGGGTGCATTTATCTTTTTGAGTTACAGTTTTGTCTGGGTATTTGTCCAGGAGTGGACTTGCTGGATCACATGGCAACTCTATTTTTAGTTTTTCTAGAAACCTCTGTACTGTTTTCCAATTTATATTCCCACCAACAGTGTAAGAGGGTTCCCTTTTCTCTGCACCTTCTTCAGCATTTGTCATTTGCAGACATTTTAATGATGGCAATTCTAGTTTTAAAAAAGAGGCAGCAACACAGTTCCAATCCCTCTAAGTGAATTTGGGGCTGGAATTTTGCTATCTGGTGAAGGGGTGTTAGCATATGACTTCCTGGGGCAATAATACCACAAAAGATTATTTTTAATAATAAGGGAATGGTTTGGAAACAAAATGGAAATTTTTTTCAGCTCCCTGAGAGGGCTCCTACAAGGTACCCAAGCAGGTGGATGGTATAGCACTCTTCCTTGTCATTGTTTGGACTATTTTTTGAAAATGAATGACCCTTGGGAAGAATTCTTTTTTCTGCAAAGTTTCCTATTTTTCATTAGTAAGACTAACATGGAATATAGAAAATTAAGTTATATACATGGGGAAAAAATACAAACTAGGCTTAAGCACTGTACAAGTTAAAAGCTAAGCCAAAAATAAAGTCCCAAGGGTGAAAAGACCAAGTAAAGCCCTTGTCTAAAAATATTAGAGGCAGACAAGCAGGCTTCCTCTGAGGAGTCTAGTGGAAATGAGCTCTAAGCGCCCTTCTCAGTCCAAAACCTGCATTACATTCTTTCTGGTGAAGGAGGAGTTCTGGGCACACAAGCATCACATGATGCTGAGCAGGGTGGGTATACACCTTGCAAGGTACTGAGTTTATTTCACATCTCAGTGCCTTGTGCAGGCTTCTTTCCCCATGTGGAGATGTTTACACTCAAGGACAGGTTCCTAGTCAGACATTGACAATGACTATTTGTGGAGTATGTCCTTCTCTTCTCCAATGGCTTAGATTTCCAAAATAAAAGCTAGAGAACTTAAAAAGCATTGTAAATTATTCTTAATTCATCAAGCGTCATCACGACTAGCTGTGACTCTGAGTTAATTTTCTGAATTCTTTAAGCTCCATTACTAGTGCCTACCACCCAGAGTTTGTGTAGTGATTGCCCCAGCTGAAATGAGGGCAAAGCTCTCAGAAGAGCGTCTAGTTCTCACTACTCTCACGTTCCGTGGTGACTACTGTTGGGCAGCCCTTCTCCCTTCAGGTGTCTGGTTCCAGATCAAGGGCTTCACTCTCTGTTGCCTTAACATTCCTGGCCTGTCACCACCTCCTCATTCATTCTGCTGAGGTGGAGTGGCTTATAAGGATGAATTTGGAAGCAGAATCTGGATGTTCTTGTTTGGCCCCTTCTTTCTGATTTCTTTTGGGAGTGATCTCACCCTTAGAAACCTTAGTTTTTGCTGTTCTCAGCTATGTAGTAAGCTTAATGACAAATGCTCACAGTAGTAAAACTGTCCAAATCTGGGGGTCAAAAGGCAACCATGTATTCTAAGTCAACTCAGTCACTAATAAAGAGGTGTGTGTGGGGAGAGAAGGGTGGGATATGTGTATTTTAGGTATTAATTGCCTCAATCCTTTGTCTTAATTTTTACTTGGTTCAGAACTCAGGAAAGGGTACTCATTAATCACATCCTTATGGCATTATGCTAAGTGAAATAAGTCAGACAGAGAAAGGCAAATATATATAACTTATATGTGGAATCTAAAAATAAAACGAGCTAGTGACTATAAAAAGAAAGGAAACAGACTCTCATATATAGAGAACAAAGCAGTGGTTACCAGTGAGGCCGGGGAGAGGGGAGGGACAATATAGGGGTAGAGGCCCAAAAGGTACAAACTATTATGTTTAAAAGTAAATAAGCTACAATACAAGAAGTGTATCCAACATTTTGTAATAACTAAAAATGAAATATAACCTTAAAAATTGTGAATTACTATGATGTACACCTGTAACATATAATATCGTGCATCAACTACATCTCAATAATAAAAAAGTCCTTCAGATATTAAATCAGCTGTCATGCAACTATCCCTGGAAAAAAATTGTTGAGGTTAGTTTTGGAGAGAAGTGATAGCAGTTTTTCCTTTTCTTTTTTTAAAATTTTTGGTTGTACTCGGTCTTTGTTGCTGCATGTGGGCTTTCTCTAGTTGCGGTGTGCAGGCTTTTCCTTGTCATGGCTTCTCTTGTTGTGGAACACAGGCTCTAGGGCTCACAGGTTTCAGTAGTTGGGGTGCATGGGCTTAATTGCCTTGTGGCATGGGGAATCTTCCCAGACCAGGAATTGAACCCGTGTCCTCTGCATTGGCAGGTAGATTCTTAATCACTGGACTACCTGAGAAGACTAATAGCAGTTTGATTTGACTTCCCAACAGCAATAAACCAAACTATCTCCTCCACAAGCACATTTTATGAATGGAATCTCTAAACTTGGCTTCTTTGAAAAATGTGCCTACCACCAGTTGTAGCAAGAACAAAGTTTGGAATAGCATCTCCCAACCCCTGGGTGGAGGCATGATCCTGAAGATATATATTTAAATTTTTATTAATTCTTCAGGTATTTATTTGGGACCTACCATACTGGAGGTGTATATGGTACAATCGCTAATCACAGACTTCTTTTCAAATTTCTGCTCTGCTTTTTACTAGCTATGAGGTTTTCCACAAAGTACTGAATTCACTCTTTACTCATTTGTAAATTGGAAATAATAGTACCTACCTTATATGATTACTGTGAAGATTACATAAGTTTATAACTGTACAGCATTTGTTATATAACAGCATACGGAAGCAATGCAATATCTCTTCACTGTTAAGATTATTTTTAAAAATCATGTGCTGCCTATTGTAAATGTAATCATGAACAAAATGGACACCAAAAGTTTTATTTAAGGCTGAGTTACATGGTTAAGTCTTTCTATGGTTAAATCCTTTAGAAAGGATTAAATCCTTTCTATTTGCTATTTTAAATCACTGAGGGCTTCCAGGATGAGTGAAAGGCAATGACACTTCACTGAGTGAATGACAAAAATCAACACTTGGTTCAAGAGCAACATTTAAAATACTTTTTTAATAGCATTTAATTTTCATAAAGTGAATCAAACCATTTTTTCCTAAGAGTAATATACAAACTATCCAGGTAGCATAAGCTTATTTTCTGGTTCTAAAACTAAAACTTACTCTAAGATATTCTGGGGTGTTTTAGATATTTTAAATAATATATATTTTAAATCCAGGAAAATTTGCAAATATATATATATGTATATATATAGAATGAAACAGTTGCAAAGTCCGAACTTCTTTCAGTGTGGCACCAAGAATATCCACATAGGATTCAACTCAAAGTTGCTCCCTCTTGAGGTAGGGAAAAGTGCTTCAAAAACAGGAGGCATCTCATGACAGCAGGGCCAGTACACGTGTCAGTCTTCTAAACAGCCTTGTCAATCATTTCTAAAAGAAATGGAAATGAAAGAAAACAAACAAAGGCAAAAGAACTCTGGAATCTTTCAACATTGACCCACAACCCAGAATAGGATGCCCTGGAGGGTCAGTTTTATTCCCACAAGAAATATCTGGTCCTTATTAATGACACCAAGGAAGGAAGCTGAGCAAGTGAACGTGAATCACTTGTCATCATAAGGGACGGTAGCATGATTCAAACTGGGAGTATGAATCCAAGAAACCCGTGGGGTCTGTTGAACTGGGTGTGGTAGTTTATGGACTATCAGGAGGAGGGTTTACCATTGTGGGAATAACTGACTGGAGTCATTATCACTTATTGAGTTTTGGCTTTGGCTATTACCACCTGGTGGCTCAGATAGTTAAGAATCTACCTGCAATGCAGGAGACCAGGGTTCTATCCTTGAGTTGGAAAGATCTCCCAGCTGAAGGGAATGGCAACCTACTCCAGTCTTCTTGCCTGGAGAATTCCATGGGTAGAGGAGCCTGGCATGCTACAGTTGCAAAGAGCTGGACACGACTAAGCAACTAACACATTCACTTTCACATTTCCTAACACTATGGATTTCTGAGTGTAAAGTGTGGTACAAAAGACAACAGACAACTTTCAAGTAATTTATACTTGAATAATTCTCAATGGTTTTACAATCATATTTTTCATTATGAGTAATAAAACCACATAAAATAAGAGAGGTAAATAAGACCATCCCTACTCTCTTTTTTCTTTTACATCATTTGGATTTATCTTTTCTGGCCTTGTTTACACTAAACATGTTATATGTACAATTTTGAATTCAGCTTTTACATTTTATGTTGGACTACTCAACCATAGTCGGAGAAGGCAATGGCAAGCCACTCCAGTACTCTTGCCTAGAAAATCCCATGGATGGAGGAGCCTGGTAGGCTGTAGTCCATGGGGTCGCTAAGGGTCGGACACAACTGAGCGACTTCACTTTCACTTTTCACTTTCATGCATTGGAGAAGGAAATGGCAACCCACTCCAGTGTTCTTGCCTGGAGAATCCCAGGGACGGGGGAGCCTGGTGGGCTTCCGTCTATGGGGTCACACAGAGTCGGACACGACTGAAGTGACTTAGCAGCAGCAGCAACTCAACCATAGTAGTATGACACTCCTTGTATTATGGATGTTCTGTAGTGAAATTATACATTTCTTCATTGTTGAACACTTTAGCTATTTAAAATTTTTTGTCACTAGAAATAGTAGTGTATTAGACATTTTGCACATTTGTCTACTTGTATACCTTGTATTACTTTCTTTGGATTGATTTTCAGAAGAGAAATCACTGAGGCAAACTGTGTGAGCATTTTTATGACTTTTGTTGACAAATTGCTTATCTACCAGCTAAATATGAGAAAACAAGTATCATTCTATTTTTATTTATTTCAAAGGAAATAATTCTACCACTTAATAAAAATAGTTCTTTAAAAAATGTCAATACTTTGTTGTTGTTTAGTTTTTTTGTTTTTTTTATTTTCTCCATATTTTGGGTACTGTCTTTTCCCTGAATTGGCTGTTCATAAGTTTGCCTGTTGGTATCATACTGTTTTCCTCATCATTTTGTACACATTTTCCCCTGGTAAAGATATTCATTGTGTTGCAAATAATTCTTTCAAATACCTTTTACATGGTGTATTGTTAGCCTTTATCTATTTTAAAATATGATCTTTGTCATAGGAAGTGGTATTCAACAGTTAATGTTTTTTAAATGGAGATAAAATGTTTATCTGAAGGTCATCTAAAGCACTTGTAAACACAAATATCTCCCCAGAGACACGGCATTTTGTACTGCCAACAGTCAGGTTGGTCTACTCATTGTTTCCTAAAAGTCTTGGTCTCTTGAGTCTTCTGTTCTAAGCATCAGCTTCTTTTCTCTCCAAAGACTTTGCTATGATCAGTAGCTACCAGTTTCTTTTGAATTCATTTAACTTCAGTTGACACTGTCCATCGTGTTTCTTGTATTGTCATTTAATTGCCTTCTGTGTGGTATGTTTTGTCTCCTTAATTAGAACATAAATTTTCGAACATGAAGTCATAGCTTATTGTCTGCTTATATCTTCCACATTACATGGCTACCTATAAAACAACCTACCAAACTGGGAGCAACTAGGGTTGCATGTGAGATTAAATGGCAGAATATAGAGAGGGAACCACGAGACTGTAGTTTCCAGAAATTCAGATAAAGGAATCTTATTTTAAAATTAATTTTCCAAATTAGAATTTAGAATTAGTGCCAGTAGGAGAATCTTCTGGCTAGTAGAAGGTGGTATAAGCCTATTATCACACAAAGGCAAATAAACTGCCTTCCTTCTATATCTCCAGGAACAGACATGCTCCCACTCATGTTGGGGAAACTGAACCAGCTTACCAGGCTTCCGTTCAGGTTTATTTGAGGCATTCTCATAGATGCTCTTATCCATCATGATCTTAGCAATTGATTTCGTAGGCTCTTGATTCTAAAAATGGAGATAGGAGTTAAAGTCAGACTGTTAATAAGATTTATAAAACAGAGCTGGTGTCAAATCTGGTCTATAGGTCAGGGGACCTATAGCTAGGACTCCTGGCAATGGCAGCACTGTGTGGGGACTAAAATGCTCTGTAAGGAGTGCCTTAATGTTGTGACAGGTTTTTCCAATGATGTAAAGGTAAAGCTACAGTTCTGGGCTGGTGGTAATCAGGGAAAACTTTGAGGGGAGAGGGAAGGGAGTTGGCTCAGAAACATAGCCAAGATTTAACATCAGGGAGAACAAGTATTTATTAAATTACAGAATTTGTTGATCTTCTCTGTATGTCTAACAAGCTGATGTTTCCACCATTTAATGGACTCTCACTTTCAAACTACTTCCTCTATATTAACAACTCTCATGCAAATCATTTTCTTTTTAATTAAGTAAAAGCAGCGATTTGGGGCATTATGTACTGGGAGAGCATTAGCTTTCCTGGCTCCTCCCTTCATTCCCCCAAAAACGCTATTAAGATAAATCCTACAAGCTTGGCAGCCTACCAAGGCTAAGGAGAAAGATGGCTTAATCAGTAAGCTGGAAGGAGCCATCTTATATTTTTATCTTAAGTGTCTTCCTCATCACTTTTTGTTTGTTTATTAACTGTAATTTCCCTTTGTTATTTCCTAGTCTTCAGCAGAAACTATGTTTGGGAGAATTAGAGGAGGTGACTATATTCATGGTTTTTTTTTTAAGAAAGTTAATATGGGAAGAGCAAAAGACATTTGGAGAAGCAGTTTACAATGTTAAGAAGCAGTGTCAAATATTTTGTAGTGTACCTCCCATTTCTTTAATCTCCGTAGCAGCACCATATGAAAGTGACTTATTATTTTATCTGTTTTATAGACAGGGAAAATGATGCTAAGGCAGGTTGAGAAATTTGTTCAAGGTCACATGGCTAATTGTGATGGAATCAGGAAGCAAACCTGAGACTTTCATGCTACTCCCCACACTCCCAATCCCTATGCTATTGGGTCAGCAGTTTGAGGCAACAAGCAACAACTAGGGAGGGTTTGAGGGAGAGCTTCCCCAGGAAGACTGTGAAACTCAAGGATAAACTGAACTTCCTGCGTTTCTGTAGAATGAGAACTTGTGTATTAAAGAAGTGTTGGGCTCTTCGAGACCTGAGAACTTGGACACATTTGAGTTAAAGACGGACATGAGAGAAACACCTTCAGTGTCCCTCATGGAACCTATAATAACCTTTCATTCAACATGTACTCGTGAAGCAAGTTTGGGGGACAAGGAGAATGTGTTTTGAGTTTGATGCCTTCTGCTAATAGAGTAAGTGGATTGAATCGATGTAAAACATCTTTAGCAATCAAATATACAATTTTCTGATGTATTCATTTGTAGCAGATATTTCTCATATTCTGTGTATTATAATTAGCATCGCCTGGGACAATACTACCAGCTTGGAAAAGACTAGAAATAAAAATAAATTCTCTACCTCACTTGAAACTCCCTAAAATCCAATCTACAGTTAAGCTGATGGAGATCTAGTGAGGTCCAGGTAGGCCGATGGAGATCTAGTGAGGTACAGGTGTCTCTAGGTATTTGCAGGGGCCTGGTTCTAGGACAGCACTCCCTCTTCCCACAAATACCAAAGTCAAGGGATGCGCAAGTCCCCTATATACAATGACACAGTACAGTCAGGGCCCAGGAGCCACATGTTCTGTGTTCTAGGATATGGAGAGCTGACTGTATTTTCATTCTATTTCTCAGTTTACCTGAGTACGTGTCTCTTCTTGAGGGAGATTTTCATTTGTTCCACTTTCACCTGCTTCAAATTGAGTCCATGTCTCTTCTGGAAGGGGATATTCACATGTTCTGGATTCAGTTCCTTCAGAATAGACTGTATTAATTCAAACACTGAAACAAACAACCTTATTAATTAGTCTAACTATCCAGTTCAACCAAGTTCAAGTCACTGTGATCTGAAATTGGTGGCAATTTCAGTTGGTAGGAAATGGGGCCACTTTAAAAAAAGAGATTAAAAGTCTTTTATTATAGAGACTGTGTAACAAATGTGCAGAAAGTTTGGAAAGTATAGAGACAAAATCATTTACTGTTCCACCATCCCCAAAGTACTTTTATATTAATATGTACTAAGCATGCCAGGCCCATTGATAAGCAATGGGAGTACATAAGAAAGCAAATGAGTGATGATCCGTGCTCTCGTGGAGAAGACGGATCAGCAAACACACGAACAAAAAAATACATGATGGGAAGATAGAACTGTGTGCATAATGGGCTATGGGAGCACATGGAAAGTGCAGTTCTGTGAATTCAGGATGTATCAGTGACGCTGAGATTTAAGGAATAAGAAGTTAACTCCATGGAATGGGGAGATGTGGGGACAAGCACTTTTAGAGGGTTCTAGGCAGAAGGACTGAGCGACTTTACTTTCACGTTTCACTTTCATGCATTGGAGAAGGAAATGGCAACCCACTCCAGTGTTCTTGCCTGGAGAATCCCAGGGACGGGGGAGCCTGGTGGGCTGCCATCTAGGGGGTCGCACAGAGTCGGACACGACTGAAGTGACTTAACAGCAGCAGCAACAGGCAGAAGGAAGAGAAGAAAATGCAAAGGTTCAGGAATGAGAGACCACGAGGTCTCTCACATTATGTGAACCATTAGCTGTTTGGTATGGCCACAGTTTAGATTGTGGGGAGGGCAGATGGCTGAAGAATGAGCAGATGATGAAGTTTCCCATACCACGTCCTGTTTCTGCTTAATGTGAAGATCAGTGGGGACCCATGGAATGACAGTATTGTGTTCACAGGGATTCAAAGGTTTATAATTGTAACATAATAAAGATAAAATTTGTTTAAAATTAGCAAGACAATGTTCTATCCGTGCTACTTTTACTTGACATGTATCATTGGTCTTTTCTAAGGTACTACCTGGGAAATTAATTGTTTAATGCTTATTAAGCATTCAACAGTGTTGAATAATGTGTTAATTTAATTAACCATTCATTTATCATTAGATATTTTGATAACTTCTGATTTCTATTCTTATAAATAATGCTTCGGTTCAGTTCAGTTCAGTCGCTCAGTCGTGTCCGACTCTCCACGACCCCGTGAATCACAGTACGCCAGGCCTCCCTGTCCATCACCAACTCCCGGAGTTCACTCAAACTCATGTTCATCGAGTCAGTGATGCCATCCAGCCATCTCATTCTCTGTCGTCCCTGTTTCCTCCCACCCTCAATCTCTCCTAGCATCAGACTCTTTTCCAGTGAGTCAACTCGTCGCATGAGGTGGCCAAAGTATTGCAGTTTCAGCTTCAGCATCAGTCCTTCCAATGAACACCCAGGATTGATCTCCTCTAGAATGGACTGGTTGGATCTCCTTGCAGTCCAAGGGACTCTCAAGAGTCTTCCCCAGCACCACAGTTCAAAAGCATCAATTCTTCGGCAATCAGCTTTCTTCACAGTCCAACACTCACATCCATACATGACCATGGGAAAAACCATAGCCTTGACTAGACGGACCTTGGTTGGCAAAGTAATGTCTCTGCTTTTTAATATGCTATCAAGGTTGGTCATAACTTTCCTTCCAAGAAGTAAGCGTCTTTTAATTTTCTGGCTGCAATCAGCATCTGCAGTGATTTTGGAGCCCAAAAAATAAAGTCTGACACTGTTTCCACTGTTTTTCCATCTATTTCCCATGAAGTGATGGGACCAGATGCCATGATCTTCGCTTTCTGAATGTTGAGCTTCAAGCCAACCTTTTCACTCTCCTCTTTCACTTTCATCAAGAGGCTTTTGAGTTCCTCTTCACTTTCTGCCATACGGGTGGTGTCATCTGCATATCTGAGGTTATTGATATTTCTCCCAGCAATCTCGATTCCAGCTGGTGCTTCTTCCAGCCCAGCATTCTTCATGATGTACTCTGCATATAAGTTAAATAAGCAGGGTGACAATATACAACCTTGATGTACTCCTTTTCCTATTTGGAACCAGTCTGTTATTCCATGACCAGTTCTGACTGTTGCTTCCTGATCTGCACACAGGTTTCTCAAGAGGCAGGTCAGGTAGTCTGGTATTCCCATCTCTTTCAGAATGTTCCACAGTTTATTGTGATCCACACAGTCAAAGGCTTTGGCATAGTCAATGAAACAGAAATAGATGTTTTTCTGGAACTCTCTTGCTTTCTCTAATTACCTTAATTACTTTTTTCTTGTTTAAATTAATTTTTTTTATTGAAGGATAGTTGCTTTACAGAATTTTGTTGTTTTATGTCAAACCTCAACATGAATCAGCCATGGGTATACATATATCCCCTCCTTTTTGAAACTCCCACCCATCTCCCTCTCCATCTCACCTCTCTAGGTTGATACAGAACCCCTGTTTGAGTTTTCTTAGCCATACAGCAAATTCCCATTGGCTAACTATTTTACATATGGTGATGTAAGTTTCCATGTTACTCTTTCCATACATCTCACCCTCTCCTCCCCTCTCCCCATGTCCATAAATCTATTCTCTATGTCTGTTTCTCCATTGCTCCCCTGTAAATAAATTTCTTCAGTACCATTTTTCTAGATTCCATATATATGCATTAGAATATGATATTTATCTTTCTCTTTCTGACTTCACTCTGTATAATAAGTTCTAGGTTCGTCCATCTCATTAAAACTGACTCAAATGTGTTCCTTTTTATGGCTGAGTAATATTTCATTGTGTATATATACCACAACTTCTTTATACATTCATCTGTCAATGGACATCTAGGTTGCTTCCATGTTCTAGCTATTGCAAATAGTGCTGCAATGAACAATGGGATACATGGGTATTTTTCAATTGTGATTTCCTCAGAGTATGTGCCTAGGAGTAGGATTGCTGGGTCATATGGTGGTTTTATTCCTAGTTTTTTAAGGAATCTCCATACTATCTTCCATAGTGGCTTTATCTATTTACATTATTACCAACAGTGCAAGAGCATTCCCTTTTCTCCACACCCTCTCCAGCATTTATTGAGTGTAGCCTTTTTGATGATAGCCATTCTAACTGGTGTGAGGTGATACCTCATTGTAGTTTTGACTTGCATTTCTCTAATAGTGAACAATGTTGAGCACCTTTTCATGTGTTTGTTTGTTAGCCATCTGTATGTCTTCTTTGGAGAAATGTCTGTTTAGGTCTTTTTCCCACTTTTTGATTGGGTTTGTTTGTTTTTCTGGTATTGAGTTGTATGAGCTGCTTGAATATTTTGGAAATTAATCCTTTGTCAGTTGTTTCATTTGCTATTATTTTCTCCCATTCTGAGGGATGTCTTTTCACCTTGCTTATAGTTTCCTTTGCTGTGTAAAAGCTTTTAAGTTTCATCAGGTCCCACTTGTTTACTTTTTTATTTTATTTTATTTATTTATTTTATTGGAGGCTAATTATTTTACAATATTATATTGGTTGGTTTTGCCATACATTGACATGAATCTGCCCCAGGTGTACACGAGTTCCCCTTCCTGAACCCCCCTCCCACCTCCCTCCTCCCCTTATCCTCCCTCTGCATCCCCATGCACCAGCCCCGAGCATCCTGTATCATGTGTCGAACCTGGACTGGTGGTTTGTTTCATATATGATAATATACATGTTTCAATGCCATTCTCTCAAATCATGCCACCCTCACCCTCTCCCACAGAGTCCAAAAGACTGTTCTATACACCTGTGTCTCTTTTGCTGTCTCGTATACAGGGTTATCATTACCATCTTTCTAAATTCCATATATATGCATTAGTATACTGTATTGGTGTTTTTCTTTCTGGCTTACTTTTGTTTTTATTTCCATTACTCGAGGAGGTGGGTCATAGAGGATCTTGCTTTGACTTATGTCATCATGTGTTCTGCCTATGTTTTCCTCTAAGAGTTTTATAATTTCTGGTCTTACATTTAGGCCTTTAATCCATTTTGAGTTTATCTTTGTGTAGCTGTGAAAAGAAGAGAAGCGAAAAGCAAAGGAGAAAAGGAAAGATATAAGCATCTGAATGCAGAGTTCCAAAGAACAACAAGGAGAGATAAGAAAGCCTTCCTCAGTGATCAATGCGAAGAAATAGAGGAAAACAACAGAATAGGAAAAACAAGAGATTTCTTCAAGAAAATTAGAGATTCCAAGGGAAGATTTCATGCAAAGATGGACTCGATAAAGGACAGAAATGGTATGGCCCTACCAGAAGCAGAAGATATTAAGAAGAGGTGGCAAGAATAAACAGAAGAACCGTACAAAAAAGATCTTCACGACGAAGATAATCACCATGGTGTGATCACTCACCTGGAACCAGACATCTTGGAATGTGAAGTCAAGTGGGCCTTAGAAAGCATCACTATGAACAAAGCTAGTGGAGGTGATGGAATTCCAGTTGAGCTATTTCAAATCTTGAAAGATGATGCTGTGAAAGTGCTGCACTCAATATGCCAGCAAATTTGGAAAACTCAGCAGTGGCCACAGGACTGGAAAAGGTCAGTCTTCATCCCAATCCCAAAGAAAGACAATGCCAAAGAATGCTCAAACTACTGCACAATTGCACTTGTCTCACACGCTAGTAAAGTCATGCTCAAAATTCTCCAAGCCAGGCTTCAGCAATATGTGAACTGTGAACTCCCAGATGTCCAAGCAGGTTTTAGAAAAGGCAGAGGCACCAGAGATCAAATTGCCAACATCCACTGGATCATGGAGAAAGCAAGAGAGTTCCAGAAAAACATCGATTTCTGCTTCATTGACTATGCCAAAGCCTTTGACTGTGTGGATCACAATAAACTGGAAAATTCTTCAAGAGATGGGAATACCAGACCACCTGACCTGCTTCTTGAGAAACCTGTATGCAGGTCAGGAAGCAACAGTCAGAACTGTACATGGAACAACAGACTGGCTCCAAATAGGAAAAGGAATACGTCAAGGCTGTATATTGTCACCTTGCTTATTTAACTTATATGCAGAGTACATCATGAGGAACGCTGGGCTAGAAGAAGCACAAGCTGGAATCAAGATTGCCGGGAGAAATATCAATAACCTCAGATATGCAGATGACACCACCCTTATGGCAGAAAGTGAAGAGGAACTCAAAAGCCTCTTAATGAAAGTGAAAGAGGAGAGTGAAAAGGTTGGCTTGAAGCTCAACATTCAGAAAACTAAGATCATGGCATCTGGTCCCATCACTTCATGGGAAATAGATGGAAAAACAGTGGAAACAGTGTCAGACTTTTCTGGGGGGGCTCCAAAATCACTGCAGATGCTGATTGCAGCCATGAAATTAAAAGACGCTTACTCCTTGGAAGGAAAGTTATGACCAACCTTGATAGTATATTAAAAAGCAGAGACATTACTTTGCCAACCAAGGTCCGTCTAGTCAGGCTATGGTTTTTCCTGTGGTCATGTATGGATGTGAGAGTTGGACTGTGAAGAAAGCTGATCACCGAAGAACTGATGCTTTTGAACTGTGGTGCTGAAGAAGACTCTTGAGAGTCCCTTGGACTGCAAGCAGATCCAACCAGTCCATTCTAGAGGCGATCAATCCTGGGTGTTCATTGGAAGGACTGAGGCTAAAGCTGAAACTCCAATACTTTGGCCACCTCATGCGACAAGTTGACTCACTGGAAAAGACTCTGATGCTGGGAAAGGTTGGGGGCGGGAGGAGAAGGGGACGACGGAGAATGAGATGGCTGGATGGCATCACCGACTCGATGGAGATGAGTTTGAGTGAACTCCGGGAGTTGGTGATGGACAGGGAGGCCTGGCGTGCTGTGATTCCTGGGGTCGCGGAGAGTCAGACACGACTGAGCGACTGAACTTAACTGATGGTGTTAAGAAGTGTTCTAATTTCATTCTTTCACATGTAGCTATCCAGTTTTCCCAGAACCTTTTATTGAAGAGAGTGTCTTTGCCCCATTGTGTATTCTTGCCTCCTTTGTCAAAAATAAGGTACCCATAGGTGCATGGGTTTATTTCTGAGCTTTCTATCTTGTTCCATTGGTCTATATTTCTGTTTTTGTACCAGTACCATACTGTCTTGATGACTGTAGCTTTGTAGTATAATCTGAAGTCAGGAAGGTTGATTCCTCCAGCTCCATTCTTCTTTCTCAAGACTGCTTTGACTTCATGGTCTTTTATGTTTCCACATGAATTGTGAAATTTTTATTCTAGTTCTGTGAAAAATGCCATTGGTAATTTGATAGGGATAACATTGAATCTGTAGATTGCATTTGGTAGTATAGTAATTTCACAATATTGATTCTTCCTACCCAGGAACATGGAATATCTCTCCATCTGTTTATGTCATCTTTGATTTCTTTCATTAGTGTCATAATTTTCAGTGTACAGTTCTTTTGTCTCCTTCAGTTCAGTTCAGTGCAGTTGCTCAGTCGTGTCCAACTCTTTGCGACCCCATGAATCACAGCACGCCAGGCCTCCCTGTCCATCACCAACTCCTGGAGTTCACTCAAACTCATGTCCATCGAGTCCGTGATGCCATCCAGCCATCTCATTCTCTGTCGTCCCCTTCTCCTCCTGCCCCCAAACCCTCCAATCATCAGAGTCTTTTCCAGTGAGTCAACTCGTCTCATGAGGTGGCCAAAGTATTGGAGTTTCAGCTTTAGCATCATTCCTCCCAATGAACACCTAGGATTGATCTCCTTTAGAATGGACTGGTTGGATCTCCTTGCAGTCCAAGGGACTTAGGTGAGTGTATTCCTAGGTATTTAATTCTTTTCGTTGCAGTGGTGAATGAGATTGAGCCCTTAATTGCTCTTTCTGATTTTTCTTTGTTAGTATATAGAAATGCAAGTGATTTCTGCATATTGATTTTGTATCTTGCAACTTTGCTAAATTCACTGATTAGCTCTACTAATTTTCTGAGACTACCTTTAGGGTTTTCTATGTCATGTCATCTGCAAACAGTGAGAGTTTTACTTATTTTCTGATCTGGATTCCTTTTATTTCTTTTTCTTCTCTGATTGCTGTAGCTAGGACTTGCAGAACTATGTTGAATAATAGTGGTGAAAGTGGACACCCTTGCCTTGTTCCTGATTTTAGGGGAATGCTTTCAATTTTTGACCATTGAGAATAATGTTTGCTCTAAGTTTATCATATATGGCCTTTACTATGTTGAGGTAGGTTCCTTCTATGCCCATTTTTTGAAAGTTTTAATCATAAATGGATGCTGAGTTTTGTCAAAGTTTTTTTCTGCATGTATTGAGATTTTCATATGGTTTTTATCTGTCAATTTGTTAATATGGTGTATCACATTGATTGATTTGCATATATTGAAGAATCCTTGCATCCCTGGAATAAATCCAACTTGATCATGGTGTATGAGCTTTTTGATGTTTTGCTAAATTCTGTTTGCTAAAATTTTGTTGAGGATTTTTGCATCTATGTTCATCAGTGATATCAGCCTATAGTTTTCTTTTAAGTGTTGTCTTTTTCTGGTTTTGGTATTAGAGTGATGGTGGCCTTTTAGAATGAGTTTGGAAGTGTTCCTTCCTCTGCAATTTTTTGAAAGAGTTTCAGAAGGATAGGCATTAGCTCTTCTCTAAATGTTTGATAGAATTCTCCTGTGAAACCATCTGGTCCTGGGCTTTTGTCTTTTGGGAGATTTTTTATCACAGCTTCAATTTCAGTGCTTGTAATTGGGTTCTTCATAATTTCTATTTCTTCCTGGTTCAGTCTTGGAAGATTCAACTTTTCTAAGAATCTGTTCATTTCTTCCAGATTATCCATTTTATTGCCATATAGTTGTTCATAATAATCTTTTATAATCTTTTGTATTTCTGCATTGTCTGTTGTAACCTCTCCTTTTTCATTTCTACCTTTGTTGATTTGACTCTTCTCTCTTTTTTTCTTGATAAGTCTGGCTAATGGTTTGTCAATTTTATTTATCTTCTCAGAGAACCAGCTTTAGTTTTATTAATCTTTACTATTGTACAGACATTTTGATAACTTCTAATTTTTATTCTTATAAATAATGCTTAATTAACTTAATTACTTTTTTGCTTTATTTACAATAAATGTCTAGAAATTATATTATTATTTATTTTTATTGAGATATAATTGACATATTTAGAAATTACATTATTTAAGCAAGGGATATAAGCACTTTTAGGGCTTTTGGAATCCTGTGATAAACTTATTTGATCAATTTGTACTGGTGTCAAGATAAGAATGTATATCAGAAAAACTACATTTTAAAAAGTTTTTGAATTTATTTTTAATTGGAGGATAATTGCTTTGCAATGTTGTGTTGGTTTCTGCATTCAACAACATGAATCAGGCGTAAGTATACATAAATCTCCCTTTCTCTTAAACCTCTCTCCCACTCACTATATTTTTTGACCTTTAGTCATTATAATTCTTTAAAAATCTCATGAATGAAATGGGCTAATATTTAATTTCTGTTTTTTTAAATATTAGTAATGTTGAACTTTTGTCTACATTTTGTTTTCAATAAAACTTTTCTTCCATGAACTCTCCTTTGTTGATCTCTTGATTGGTAATATTTTTATCAACACAGAATTTTAAAATTAATTTCTGTAATCCTAAATTTAAAACAATCTCTCCTTCAGAGAAATGAAAAATATTAAAGAATATCTATTCCATAATTCAAATATAACTCAATTTTTAAAACTATCTCAAATTTATTTTCCAAATTTTAATCAATAGCTTAAAGCAGTTATTAAATAATCATTTATATTATGATTCAGTTTCATTCATGCAAGATTTGTATGGAGAATAGGCTTATAATAAGGTTATTTATTCAGTTCTATGATTTATATCTCTGTTATTCAGACAACACAACAACATTTTCATCATTACTGCTATATAAAATATTTTAACTTTTAGAAAGAACTAGAAATTTCCTCATCAATCTTTTCTTCATACTATTTTTATACACTTATAATGTTTATAATATATGATACCTATTATAGTTATGTATTTATTTTATAGATTAAATATAAGATAATTTATAACTATAATTTAGGTATTCTCAGTCATAATTCACACATGGATATCAAATATGGCAGTTAAAAGGATTCCTCAATACTTTAGGCAGAGTGCATACAAGTTTCCAAATACTATAGGACTGTTTCATAAAAGAAAACTAAATTCCCAATTATTCAAAGAATTCTAACTTACATACCTGATGCTGTTGGATCAGCTGGTTTATGTGAAGCTATATACTTTCTAGTGTTCCACCTGAATCTTTTCGAATAAATTGAAGTTTGAACAATTGTTACCTTTGTGAAATCTTCAGTGCCTTGTATCTGAAAATCGACAGATAACAAGCTAATTTCTAAGTAAAAATCTAACAATTAAATGTTCTCTAATAAGCAACTATCTCAGACCCTCTCTAAATATCTGGGCCTGAAAATTGACATTGTAAACAGATATTGAAGTGAAGTGAAGTGAAAGTCGCTCAGTTCTGTCTGACTCTTTGCAACCCATGGACTGTACAATCCATGGAATTCTCCAGGCCAGAATACTGGAAAGGGTAGCTTTTCCCTTCTCCAGGGGATCTTCCCAACTCAGGGATTGAACCCAGGTGTCCCGCATTGCAGGTGGATTCCTTACCATCTGAGCCACCAGGGAAGCCCAAACAGACATTCAGTTCAGTTCAGTCGTTTAGTCGTGTCCGACTCTTTGTGACCCATGAATCACAGCACGCCAGGCCTCCCTGTCTATCACCAACTCCCGGAGTTCACTCAAACTCCTGTCCATTGAGTCAATGATGCCATCCAGCCATCTCATTCTCTGTCGTCCCCTTTTCCTCCTGCCCCCAATCCCTCCCAGCATCAGAGTCTTTTCCAGTGAGTCAGCTCTTCGCATGAGGTGGCCAAAGAACTGGAGTTTCAGCTTTAGCATCAGTCCTTCCAAGGAACACCCAGGACTGATCTCCTTTAGAATGGACTGATTGGATCTCCTTGCAGTACAAGGGACTCTCAAGAGTCTTCTCCAGCACCACAGTTCAAAAGCATCCATTCTTCGGTGATGAGCTTTCCTCACAGTCCAACTCACATCCATACATGACCACGGGAAAAACCATAGCCTTGACTAGACGGACCTTTGTTGGCAAAGTAATGTCTCTGCTTTTTAATATGCTATCTAGGTTGGTCACAACTTTCCTTCCAAGAAGTAAGCGTCTTTCAACTTCATGGCTGCAATCAGTATCCGCAGTGCTTTTGGAGCCCAAAAAAATAAAGTCTGACACTGTTTCCCCACCTATTTCCCAAGAAGTGATGGGACCAGATGCCATGATCTTAGTTTTCTGAATGTTGAGTTTCAAGCCAACTTTTTCACTCTCCTCTTTCACTTTCATCAAGAGGCTCTTTAGTTCTTCTTCACTTTCTGTCATAAGGGTGGAGTCATCTGCATATCTGAGGTAATTGATATTTCTCTGGGCAATCTTGATTCCAGCTGGTGCTTCCTCCAGCCCAGCATTTCTCATGATGTACTCTGCATATAAGTTAAATAATCAGGCTGACAATATATAGCCTTGGCGTACTCCTTTTCCTATTTGGAACCAGTCTTGTTCCATGTACAGTTCTAACTGTTGCTTCCTGACCTGTATACAGGTTTCTCAAGAGGCAGGTCAGGTGGTCTGGTATTCCCATCTCTTGAAGAATTTTCCAGTTTATTGTGATCCACACAGTCAAAGGCTTTGGCATAGTCAATGAAGCAGATGTTTTCTGGAACTCTCTTGCTTTTTCTATGATCCAGCGGATGTTGGCAATTTGATCTCTGGTGCCTCTGCCTTTACTAAAACCAGCTTGAACATCTGGGAGTTCACGGTTCACATATTGCTGAAGCCTGACTTGGGGAATTTTGAGCATGCCTTTACTAGCATGTGAGATGAGTGCAATTGTGCGGTAGTTTGAGCATTCTTTGGTATTGCCTTTCTTTGGGATTGGAATGAAGACTGACCTCTTCCAGTCCTGTGGCCACTGCTGAGTTTTCCAAATTTGCTGGCCTATGGAGTGGAGCACTTTCACACCATCATCTTTCAAGATTTGAAATAGCTCAACTGGAATTCCATCACCTCCACTAGCTTTGTTCCTAGTGATGCTTTCTAAGGCCCACTTGACTTCACATTCCAAGATGTCTGGCTCAAAGTCAGTGATCACAATATCATGATTATCTTGGTCATAAAGATCTTTTTTGTACAGTTCTTCTGTGTATTCTTGCCACCTCTTCTTAATATCTTCTACTTCTGTTAGGTCCATACCATTTCTGTCCTTTGTCGAGCCCATTTTGCATGAAATATTCCCTTGGTATCTCTAATTTTCTTGAAGAGATCTCTTGTCTTTCCTATTCTGTTGTTTTCCTCTATTTCTTTGCCTTGATCGCTGAGGAAGGCTTTCTTATCTCTCCTTGTTATTCTTTGGAAGTCTACATTCAGATGCTTATATCTTTCCTTTTCTCCTTTGCTTTTCGCTTCTCTTCTTTTCACAGCTATTTGTAAGGCCTCCTCAGACAGCTAAATACTTGGATATGTTAGTTTTGTGAAAGTCAATATTTGATATACTCTCACCGATTTTGAATTATTTTGTTCATTTTTATTACAAATGAGAAAAATAGGGAAGACTTAATCATCCATGACCCTTTAAAATATCTCCCAGAGTATTTTTCTATGTGGCAGAAAGAAAGTCTGAATGTCAATGGATTTCAAGACTTCTTCCAATCCAAACCCACAGTGAGGAGAACTTTATGCCCAGGACAGTAGACAGAGTTGGGCAGGTTTGGGCTGCCTAAAGAATCTCTTTCTTGGTTATCTAAATTCCCAACTCAGCATCCCTAACTAAGCTCTATTATCACGTATTTAGGAATAGAGGTGGGGAGTACCATAGTTAAGAATAATGTTTCACTTCTCACTGGCTCTCAGATTAGTGGTATCCACGTGGAAAACTTTCTTATGACCATTTCTCAGCTCAGGATTCCTCTTACCTCCAACATATTTTTCTTGTGTCCCATATTTACCTTTTAAGCACTTCTATCATAACTGGACATGGAACAACAGACTGGTTCCAAATAGGAAAAGGAGTATGTCAAGGCTGTATATTGTCACCCTGCTTATTTAACTTCTATGCAGAGTACATCATGAGAAACGCTGGGCTGGAGGAAGCACAGGCTGGAATCAAGATTGCCGGGAAAAATATCAATAACCTCAGATATGCAGATGACACCACCCTTATGGCAGAAAGTGAAGAAGAACTAAAGAGCCTCTTGATGAAAGTGAAAGAGGAGAGTGAAAAAGTTGGCTTGAAACTCAACATCAGAAAACTAAGATCATGGCATCTGGTCCCATCACTTCATGGGGAAAACATAGATGGGGAAACGGTGGAAACAGTGTCAGGCTTTATTTTTCTGGGCTCCAAAATCACTGCAGATGGTGATGGCAGCCATGAAGTTGAAAGACACTTACTCCTTGGAAGGAAAGTTGTGACCAACCCAGATAGCATATTAAAAAGCAGAGACATTACTTTGCCAACAGAAGTCCATCCAGTCAAGGCAATAGTTTTTCCAGTCGTCATGTATGGATGTGAGAGTTGGACTCTAAAGAAAACTGAGCGCAGAAGAATTGATGCTTTTGAACTGTGATGTTGGAGAAGACTCTTGTCCCTTGGACTGCAAGGAGATCCAACCAGTCCATCCTAAAGGAGATCAGTCCTGGGTGTTCACTGGAAGGACTGATGTTGAAACTGAAGCTCCAATACTTTGGCTACCTGATGCGAAGAGCTGACTCATTGGAAAAGACCCTGATGTTGGGAAAGATTGAGGGCAGGAGGAGAAGGGGACGACAGAGAATGAGATGGCTGGATGGCATCACCGACTCGATGGACATGAGTTTGAGTGAACTCTGGTAGTTGGCGATGGACAGGGAGGCCTGGCGTGCTGCGGTTCATGGGATTGCAAAGAGTTGGACATGACTGAACAACTGAACTGAACTGATCATAACTGTAAACATTTATGTATCTATTTTTATATATTTCTTTTTGCTTAGTTGAGAGATCTCTTGAGGGCAAGTTGCAAGACTCATTTGATCACTTGAGCATCTAGCACTGTTTCTGTCATAGTTGCCTAAAAATTATGCTTACTTTAATTAACTCTAGGTCTCTCTTTCAATTTGCTTTCTTTATCAGTATTTTATGTGTCCTCTGATTTCCCAGACATGTACCTCTCTTACTCTACACCAGGACACACACATACACACACAAACACAGACATATACTATGATATTCCTTCACTGTCTCTTTCTTCTTATGGCACAGCTTTTCATTTTAATTGGGCTTCCCTGGAGGCTCAGACAGTAAAGAAACTGCCTGCAATGCAGGAGACCCAGGTCCTGGAGAAGGGAATGGCTACCCACTCCAGTATTCTTGCCTGGAGAATTCCATGGACAGAGGAGCCTGGTGGGCTACATCCATGGGGTTGCAAAGAGTTGGACATGACTGAACAACTAAAGCACACACCTAAGTCAACAGCTTAAATATGAGAAAGTCCTTCATTTTTACATTCACTTTCAAAGTAACTGAAGAAATACTAGTAATACTCACTTCAGCTTAGGACTGAAAGAACCTTTTACAGCACTGTTGATATAATCCAGAGAGAGTAGTCCTGCAATATGTACATGAACTGAATAGGTCCTCTTTTGCTATTTACATTTTTACCAAAATCTAACTGTGGTCAAAATGTATAGCTTGGCCTGATTCATTGATAGTGAATAGGAACAGGTTGATGTTTGGGCTATCCAGTGCTAAAGCAATCAGTGAACTTGGAGTGTGTGTGTTGTGTGTGCCTTCATGGAGTGGTAGGGGAATGGGAGAGAATGGGAAGGTGGAAAAGTGACACTTTTTCTACTATTAACTCATTGAACAAATGGAATATTGACCTGAAGATATGAATCAATATTTCTTTACCTGATGACATGTTATAGGAATTAAGAAAGGAGCCTTATAAGCTTTTCGTAACTGACAATCTTCCACAGCTCCATGGATGAGGATGACATAAATTACTGTCTCATCATAGATATCGGTTTTGGTGTTCTTTGGTATATCTTTTACATAAATGTTACTGAGTTTTAATTGCATCTTGTAATTCCAATCCTATAAGAAAAATACAATTTTGTAGTCTATTGTTTATAAAGATTAATATAAATTCCCAAATAGTTAATTTCTAACAATACTTTAGTTCATTTTTATTCAGAGAGAAGGACAATTTCACATAAGCACCTCTTACCTCATAAGATAAATGTTCCCTGATTTTTTTGGCAGTAATAGAAAGTCCAAGTTTTAGCCACATTCTGTATTCAATGTGAGGATAAAATTGTTCAAAAGCTTCATACAAGTGATTTTTAGGGATAAAACATGTCTGGAAAAAAGAGGATATCAACTTACTATTTCATTCTGTGCATTCATGATTCAATGAAATGAAATTTTCTCTTATATACATGTAACATTAAAGCTAATAATATTTAAATTATGCAGATTCATTTTATTGCCTGGAAACCTAATAAAATGTATCTATTTAGTAAATATTTATGCAATCTTGTCATATATTAAGTATTAAAAGGCTGTATGATTTAATGAGACTTCTTTATTATTCTTATAGATTCTGAAAAAAATAGAAAACAAAGAATCAAAGATCATTTAACCTTTTAAACTAAAGACATAAGTATTTCTAAAAGCATTATTTGGGGGAAGCAAATGTTTTGTTCAGTAATAAAATTCTGATACTAACAATGATTAGACTACTGACTCTTAGGAATAAGCTGTTATGAAGACACAAGAGATTGTGTTTGTTGGTTTTAAATTCTCTTGGTAATCAGCCATGAGTAGGTTTGCTGAGTACTATAGTAAATGTGTATTTATAATAAACTGATAAACTGTTTTCAGATGAGGCTGTAACATTTACCCTTTAACTAGCCACGTATGAGAATTTCAGTTGCTTAACATCCATGCTAATACTTCGTGTTCAATCTATGTATTTTTAGCCAATGTAATATGTATATAGTGATACCTTATCATGATTTTAATTTGCGTTTCTCTGAGCACTAATGATATTGAGCATCTTCTTCATATGCTTATGGGCCATTTGTATATTCTTTTATGAAGTATTTGTTCAAATCCATTGCCCAATTTTAAATCCTGAAGCATAGTTGATTTACATGTTTTATTAGTTTTGGGTGTACAACATAGTGATCCAATATTATTATAGATTATACTCCATTTAAAGTTATTGCAAAGTATTGACTCTATGCCCTGTGCTGTACAATATATCCTTCACACATGGTAATTTGTACCTCATAAGCCCCAAGCAAGAATACTGAAGTTGGTTGCCCTATTTTGTCCTACTCCCTTTCCTCTCCCTACTGATAGCCACTACTTTGTTTTCCATTTCTGTAAATCTGTTTCTGTTTTGTCATATTAACTTGTTTTATTTTTTAGATTCCACATAAAAGTGATAACTTACAGTATTTGTCTTTCTATATTATTTCATTAAATATAATACCCTCCAAGTCCATCCATGTTATTGCAAATAGCATAATTTCATTCTTTTTTGGTTTAGTAATACTATATATACATACATATATGTATATATATATCTCAAATCTTCTTTATCCGTTCATTTGTTGATGGACATTTCAGTTGCTTTCACATCTTGACTGTTATAAGTACTACTACTGTGAATATGGGGGAACATGGATCTTTTCATGCTGGGAGCCAGCACGCAAGATCCCACCCATGACAAGGTCATGAGGAGAAGACCTGACGAGCAAGGCAAATCAGGACTTCAGGGATTTCACAAAGCTGCCTCGGCGCTCACCTTAAAGATGATATCTGTCTTTCTGATGCTTGTCTTTCTGACTGCTCCTTAATTTCTGTAACACAGGCAGAAGGCCTTCCCCAATCTCTTTCAACTTGTTTATGCCCTTGGCACTAATGCACATGATTGCTCACAACACCTTAATCATAAATAGCATAAAGAACCTGATCACACAAAAAGCCCTAATAGGTGCAGAGCCCTTTGCAGTGTGAAGAAGCCCTATTAGAAAACATAAAAAATATTATTCTAAAAGTTGTTACTGAATCAAAGTTTGCTTGCTGTGTTTTTGCTCTTGATGTAACAACTATTGTTGAAATAGTTAGAATTTAGAAAAATAAGAGTTTAGCCCTAGTGTAGAAACAATAAGACAATTGTTAATATTTAACCAGGAGTGCTAGGCAGAGGCTGCCTCACCGGAGCCGCAGAGTCTGTGTGTAGTAACTAGAAAGAACTGACCATTGTGTTAAATTTCTACTATGCTGCAACCTGCTGAACCTTTACTCTATGAGATTACAACTTTTCTGTTTAGCTCAAGGCAAGTGGAAAAATAAGAATAACTTACCAAAAAATGGCTTTGCATTCATCTAGCTTGCAAGAAAAGGTCATAAGATGTTAACAGGCCCCAAGGCCAGAAGATAATGTACAAAATCTACTATAGATAAGACTCTCATAAACAAAGAAGTGTGTGGGTAACATTCTGGTTTTGTAAAGGGCAAGCTGACGTAATGTTGAGCTGACTTTGTTCACTCCCCTTTAGAATTGTACTAGTTTAGGGTATATAAACACTGATGTAAAAAAATAAAGCAGTCTTGATTTTGCACCCAACCAAGACTCAACTCGCTTTCTTTTCTTCGCCGACGCCGCTCATCCTGAGGGTATCCCTGGACTCTGCAGAGGCTGGACCCTGGCATTTTCAAATTCATGTTTTTATTTTCTTCACATACCTATCTAAGAGCAGAACTCCTGGATCATATGATAGCTGTATTTTTAGTTTTTTTGAGCAACCTCCATATTGTTTTTCATAGTGGCACAAATTTACATTCCTGCGAATAGTGTAGGTTAGTGGTGGTGTTGCTTAGTCATTAAGTCATTTCTGACTCTTTTGTGACCCCATGTCTGCAGCCTGCCAGGATCCTCTGTCCATGGGATTTCCCAAGTAAGAATACTGGAATGGGTTGCCACTTCCTTCTTCAGGGGATCTTTCTGACCCAAGGCTCAAACCTGCGTCTCTGGCATTGGCAGGTGGATTATTTACTACTGAGCCACCAGGGAGACCTCGGAGGGTTCCTTTCATCCACATCCTCACCAATATTTGTTATTTGTAGACTTTTGGATTATATCCATTCTGACAGAGGTGAGATGATAACTCACTGTGATATTGATTTGCATTTCTCTGATATTTACCAATGATGAGCATCTTTTCATGTGCCTGTTGACCTTCTGTATATCTTATTTGGAAAAATATCTATTCAGGACTTCTGCCCATTATGTAATTGAGTTGTTTTGATATTGAGTTGTATGAACTGTTTATGTGTTTTGGATATTAATCTGTTATTGGTCATGCAATTTGCAAATATTTTCTACTGATCAATAGGATACCTTTTTATTTTGTCAATGGTTTCCTTTTCCACAGAAAGCCTTTTAAGATTAATTAGGTACCATTTGCTTGTTGTTGTATTTGTTTCCTTTGCCTTAGGAGACATATTCAAAAACATATTGCTATGGTTTATGTCAAAGAATGTTCTGCCTATGATCCCTTCTAGAGTTTACAGCCTTACATTTAGGTCTTTAATTCATTTTCAGTTTTGTATTTTGTGTGAGAAAAAGTTATAATTTCATTCTTTTACATGTAGCTGTCCAGTTTTCCCAGCAACACTTTTTGAAGAGTCTGTATTTTCTCCATTGTATATTTTTGTCTTGATTTAGATTAATTGACCACAAGTACGTAGGTTTATTTATGGATTCTCTGTTCTGTTCCATTAATCTGTGTTTGCTTTGCCTTTAGCTTCTCTTCTTTTCTCAGCTATTTTTAAGGCCCCCTCAGACAACCATTATGCCTTTTTGCATTTCTTTTTCTTGGGGATGGTCTTGATCCCTGTCTCCTGTACAATGTCACGAACCACCATCCATAGTTCTTCAGGTACTCTATCAGATCTAATCCCTTGAATCTATTTCTTACTTCCACTGTATAATCATAAGGGATTTGATTTAGGTCATACCTGAATGGTCCCAGTCAGAGGGTGAAGGTGGATGTAGAGCTTATCTCGTGAGTTTCTCCTCTCTTGAGGTTTCCAGACTTAACACTGGCTGTTTTCCAATGGCTGAAAATATTTGCCTCATGTGTTTTGTCAAGTTATGGTTATTTATGGTGAGCGTGACACTGTATTCTCAGTAACTTCCTTATATCCAGAAGCAAAAGGCTAGAGTATTTTTATGCAAATGTCAGATATCATATAATTCCACTTATAAACACTCTAATATGCATTGTTGAATGATAGAGACAAAATTTTCCTTTGCCGTCTTCTTCCTCCCCTTCCTCTTCCCTTTTTATTCTTTTGATTTGTTAAAAAAATAAATGGGTTGTTGGCCTGTTGACATCTCACACTCTGCTGCTGCTGCTGCTGCTAAGTCACTTCAGTCCTGTCCGACTCTGTGCGACCCCATAGATGGAAGCCCACCAGGCTCCCCCGTCCCTGGGATTCTCCAGGCAAGAACACTGGCGTGGGTTGCCATTTCCTTCTCCAATGCAGGAAAGTGAAAAGTGAAAGTGAAGGCGCTCAGTCACGTCCAACTCTTAGCGACCCCATGGACTGCAGCCTACCAGGCTCCTCCATCCATAGGATTTTCCAGGCAAGAATTCTGGAGTGGGGTGCCATTGCCTTCTCCGTCCCACACTCTAGAGTTAGCTAATTATTCTCTCTTGGTGTCAGTTAACTTGTTTCCTGCATTTTCTGTAAACTGGTTGGACCTAGAGGTTTCAGGTTTTCTCTTTTCTTGTGCAAGAAGAGTCCATGGTGCTGGTACTTCTGTTGCATCAGATCATGAAGCATGTGATGCCCAGTTGCCATTCTTTTAGTGATGCTAAGATTGTCCGTAGGTGATGTTAGTATGATTTTTCATTATAAAGTGTTCCACTAACATTCCACTCAGTAGTTTTAGTAACAATTGGTGGTTATTGCATAGGCCCATTATTTCATTGCTGCTGCTGCTAAGTTGCTTCAGTCGTGTCTGACTCTTGTGCAACCCCACAGACGGCAGCCCACCAGACTCCCCCATCCCTGGGATTCTCCAGACAAGAACACTGGAGTGGGTTGCCATTTCCTTCTCCAATGCATGAAAGTGAAAAGTGAAAGTGAAGTCGCTCAGTCGTGTCTGACTCTTAGCGACCCCGTGGACTGCAGTGCACCAGGCTCCTCCGTCCATGGGATTTTCAAGGCAAGAGTACTGGAGTGGGGTGCCATTGCCTTCTCCGCATTATTTCTTTCAGTTCAGTTCAGTTCAGTCTCTCTGTCGTGTCCGACTCTTTGCGACCCCATGAATCACAGCAAGCCAGGCCTCCCTGTCCATCACCAACTCCCGGAGTTCACTCAAACTCATCTCCATCAAGTCGGTGATGCCATTCAGCCATCTCATTCTCTGTCGTCCCCGTCTCCTCCTGCCCCCAACCCCTCCCAGCATCAGAGTCTTTTCCAGTGAGTCAGCTCGTCGCATGAGGTGGCCAAAGTATTGGAGTTTCAGCTTTAGCATCAGTCCTTCCAATGAACACCCAGGATTGATCTCCTTTAGAATGGACTGATTGGATCTCCTTGCAGTCCAAGGGACTCTCAAGAGTCTTCTCCAACACCACAGTTCAAAAGCATCAATTCTTTGGGGATCAGCTTTCTTCACAGTCCAACTCTCACGTCCATACATGACCACTGGAAAAACCATAGCCTTGACTAGACGGACCTTTGTTGGCAAAGTAATGTCTCTGCTTTTTAATATGCTATCTAGGTTGGTCATAACTTTCCTTCCCAGGAGCAAGCGTCTTTTAATTTCATGGCTGCAATCAGCATCTGCAGTGATTTTGGAGCCCCAAAAAATAAAGTCTGACACTGTTTCCACTGTTTCCCCATCTATTTCCCATGAAGTGATGGGGCCAGATGCCATGATCTTTGTTTTCTGAGTGTTTTCACTAGGGCTGGCTAAATGGATATATTTTAATTCTCTTATTCTACATTTATTAGCTTGAATTCTTCTATACAGAATAATTTTCCTTATCTTTTTTTTTGTAGTTTCCTTGAAAGAGTTTATAGAGGAAATGCAGAATAAATATTTAATTATTTCTTTTTTAAAATAAGCAATCCATTTTCAGAGATATAAGTTGATATCCTAGCAATCTCTTTAAAATAAAAACTTGATACTATTATCAACTTCTGAATTTTTATACATTTGTGGTTTTATTATTTACAGTCATTGTTCTTTTTGAATTCACATTAGGCCACTGGGAGCCCCTGTTGCTTTGAGGATTTTGTTGTGAATTGTGTGTCAGAAACTTCTGTTCACTGTGCTCAACTTTCTATCAATAAATCCCAGATCTTTGACTTTTTCCCTTCTTTACCCTCTAAATTATGGTATTGACATTTAACATATCCCATCTAATTTCCCATGAGACATCTCATATAACCAGTTTTTCTGGTTAAATCCTTGTTCCAATTGGTAGGTTAACTTTTGCAAACCATTTTGCTAGGACACTACATTGTGTACATAAAATTCTGTAAAAAGTTTTAATTCTTTATTATTCCTATTTCTTAAAATATTTTCACTAGACTACAAACATATACAAATACAAAAATAACTTTAAATTTGGTACTAGATATTTAACAAGCTATAATAATAAGATATAAGGTGATATTTTTCTGACCTCTACTACAGTTTTGCAGGTGGCAGAATATTTCATGGGTGCATTAGTCAAACAGTTTAGCTCTCCTATTACTGCCCCACTGATCACAAAGTCTGTATAAGTTATCTGGTAATCTTTCTCCTCTGACTCCCAGATTATTTGATCAATTCCCAAACCTGGCTTTGATCTTTGAAGCTGTTCAAGAACAAAGAAAGAAAAAAAAAATACATGTACCAGTTAACTTACCAAAACTATTTAATTTATGGCTTTTCCCTTTAATAATTTTAATATTTACATATTGCCTGAAACTATGTATTACTCATAACAAATTAGCGATGACTTGGAAACAAAACATTCTTAAATACTCTCATCTTTCTGATTCTACCAACTCAACCGATTAATACTTGTCATAGAATAGCTAAATGCCTAACTCAAATATAAGATAAATAACAACTTATCTTATAACTTTCAACCTTAATGCTGATCCTTTTAAAGTTTCTTGTTATCTATGGGAAAGTATGGCTTAACAAGTGATAGCTGGTGTTATTCATTGTGTTTGAGGAAGAGAATTGTTTGGATAGTAGCTGCTGTCCTAAAAAAAGGATTAATAGAATTCTTACCATTGAAAGATATTTACTCTCAATTATGTAATGTTTTTAACTAATAAATATCTCTGCCTTACCTTTACCATGCCTGAAATAATTACATAAATTCCTTTAGGCTCATCACCTTCTTCAAATATATCATTTCCACAATCATATGTTACAACTCTGGATCTTTCCTAAAAAATGTCACCAAATACATAAGCTATAAATAATATTTTAGCAGTGATTAGAATTTACATTTTAATAAAAGTTTTATGCTTTTAATGTAAATATAACTCAAAAAGATCTTGAGACATTGTATTAGTAATAAATTTGTAAGAGAAAATAAGAAATTATGGCTAAAAAAGAGAAAGTGGATATTAATGAAATATGTAATTTCAGATGGGTTATACACAAATTAGAAAACAATCTAACTTAGGAATTAGAATGTATGAAAAGGTGAAAATAATTCTTTGGATGAAAAATAATCTGGACAGATACAAGCTAATGGCACATATATGTCTTAGACATACTCATGCTCTAAACAACTGATGAAGTAATGAAAATTCAATCATTCAAAATATTTTAGCCAGGTGAAAAAAAAATTGGTCTTTTGGAACTTACTAATATAGTTGACTCACTGGAAAAGACTCTGATGCTGGGAAAGGTTGGGGGCGGGAGGAGAAGGGGACGACGGAGAATGAGATGGCTGGATGGCATCACCGACTCTGTGGACATGAGTTTGAGTGAACTCCGGGAGTTGGTGATGGACAGGGAGGCCTGGTGTGCTGTGATTCATGGGGTCGCGGAGAGTCGGACACGACTGAGCGACTGAACTGAACTGAACTGAACTGAATATAGAAAAATGTTATTAGAATAGGTTAAATCCATTTATTTGTTCATCCCAGAAACACTTACTGAACACCCAATATGTGAGATACAACATGATAGGCACTGAGTAGTCAGAAGTTTGATGAAGTAAAAATTATAGAAGGGGGGGAGAAGTGTAAAGATAATAATTGTAATGTAATGTAATTATGCTATAGTAAAGGTGTATACTGGATGCAATGATGACATCTTTGGTCCTCCAAATATAGGTCAGTCTTTTACTGGTATTTGGCTCTAAAGCCTGATTTTTAGAGAATGTTTCCAGAGAAGAAATAAGAAGAAGTAAGCAGAAGCAGTTTGGTGGGGTGGGGGTAGTGGGGGTGGTGAAAACCAAGGGCATTTTACGATCAGTAAATAGCATTCACAGAGGAACAGAATTTAAAAAGCATAAAGTTCTTGGGGTATCATGAATGAAACAAAAGTGAAAGTGTTTGTTCACTCAGTCATGTCCAATTCTTTGTGACCTCATGGACTGTAGCCTGCCAGGCTCCTCTGTCCATGGAATTCTCCAGGCAAGAATAGTGGAGTGGGTAGCCATTGCCTTCTTCAGGAGATCTTCCTGACCCAGGGATTGAACATGGGCCTCCCGCACCGCAGGCAGATTCTTTACCCTCTGAGTTGGGGTATATGACATATGGATAACTGAAGGTAAAGATGGAGAGATAGGCAGGGGGCAGATTATGGGAGAACTTTGCATGAAATACAAAGGGATTTTGATTTTACTCTACAGGTAATCAGGAATAACAAAGAGTATCATGGCTAAACCTTTAATTTTTAAAAGATCATTTACTGGTACATTAGAGATATTATTAGCAGGAAATACAAATATTACCTGAATAAAGTCTATATGTTCTTGGTCTTTATCTAGCCATGGGATATGATAGAGTGCTTCAGCAACAGTAAGAGGCTTATACGTAGGTTGAAAATCAAGTATGTCTCTTTTTTTGGCCATTATTATCTAAAACCACCAAAGTTAAGAAAGGAGGTGAACAAAACTGGTGTTAATGAAATGTTTAAAACAATTATGATTTTGTTCTATTTCCTTTTCTTGATCTCCTGAGATTTCTGTTCTTCAATGGAAAACGTCAACCTATCCCCTCTTGAAGCATTTTTCCATGTTATCATCATTCTGAAGTCATAGATTATTTTTAAAAGCAAATCTTTTTACTGAAATATACAGATATGCAAAAGTGCACAAACCCTAAATGCCCGCTCAAATATTTACAACATAAAAACATCTGCATAACTATAACCAAGATTAAAAACATCTATTGCACCTTAGAATCCTCCTTTATGTTATCTTCTAGTCATTACTTCTACCACAAATTAAGATTCTTCTTCTATTACCATGGTTTAGCTTTTGTCTAGTTTCAAGTGGTATCTGCATGAAATCAGTGTATGTACTTGTTTGTGTTTCATTTGTTCAACATGTTTCTGAAGTCCATCTATAATGTTCAGATCAGTTCAGTCGCTCAGTCGTGTCTGACTCTTTGTGACGCCATGGACTGCAGCACACTAGGCCTCCCTGCCCATCACCAACTCCCGGAGTTTACTCAAACTCATGTTCATTGAGTCAGTGATGCCATCCAACCATAATGTTGCAAGGAGCAAAAATTCTTTCCATGTTCACTGTTGTGTGGTGCTATGTTTTATCAATATACCACAGCTTTATTTATCTGTTGTTGATTGACATTTGGGCTGTTCCAGTTTGGAACTTTTAAAATGCCACTTGCTGTGAGTGTTTGTTCACTGTGCATATGTACACATTTCTGTTGTATACCTGGCTATATAATTTAATTTCTGTGTCTTAAGATATGCATATGTCCAAATTTAGTGAATTCTGCCAAACAATTTTCCAAAGTGATTGCAGTTTATACTTCCTTTCTAATACCAGTTATTCCACATCATTGCCTACATTAGGTATTGTCAGGCTTTTTTTTTTTTAATTTTAAGTATTTTGATGATTGTGCATTGGTATTTTATTTTGGTTTTTCATTTGCGTTAAGCTTATTTCTGATGCTGCTGTTTAGTTGCTAAGTTGTGTCTGACTCTTTGCGACCCCAGGGACTGTAGCCCGCCAGGTTCCTCGATCCATGGGATTTCCCAGACAAGAATACTGGAGTGGGTTGCTATTTTCTTCTTCAGAGGATCTTCCCAGCCCATAGGTCAAACCTGTGTCTTCTGCTTGGCAGGCAACTTTTTTTACCACTTAGCCACCTGGGAAGCCCTCTTAGTTGACTGCTTTTTTTCTTCTAGTACTTTGAACATATCAGCCCACTTTCTTCTGGTCTCCAAAATTTATGATGAGAAATCTGATGATGATCTTACTGAGGATCCCTTGTATGTGATGAATTTTTAATCTTTTGCTGATTTCAAAGTTCTCTGTCTTTCAGCAATTTGGTTATAATATGTCTTGGTGTGGGTCTATTTGAGTTCATCTTGAAGTTCACTGAGCTTCTTAGATGTTAATATTAATGGTTGATATCAAGTTTAGAGAGTTTTAAGCCAATATTTCTTTAAATTTCCTCTCTGTTCCTTTCTCTCTCTCTTTCTTATCTTCATGGGACAGCTACAATGCATATGTTGGTCCACTGATGGTTTCTCACTGGTCCCTTAGACTCTGTTCACTTTTCTTCAATCTTTTTCTTTCTATTCCTCAGATAATATAATTTCCATGGTCCTGTTTTGAAGGTGACTATTTTTTCTACCTGATTACATATGCCTTTTAGTTCCTGCTGCCGCTGCTGCTGCTAAGTCGCTTCAGTCATGTCCGACTCTGTGCGACCCCACAGACGGCAGCCGAGCAGGCTCCGCTGTCCCTGGGATTCTCCAGGCAAGAACACTGGAGTGGGTTTCCATTTCCTTCTCCAATGTGTGAAAGTGAAAAGTGAAAGTGAAGTCGCTCAGTCGTGTCCGACTAGTAGCGACCCCATGGACTGCAGCCCACTAGGCTCCTCTGTCCATGAGATTTTCTAGGCAAGAGTACTGGAGTGGCTTGCCATTGCCTTCTCCGTTAGTTCCTGCTACGTGTGTTATATGTGTTTTACCTTGAGTTCAAGCTTAAGGATTTAGGGTTTATAATTACTACTGTAAATGCAATATTTTTCCACATTTTCTTTAATTGTGGAATACTTTTTAATGTTGATCTTGTTTCTGGACCCATATTATTGATTTGAACTTAATTCTCAGGGTTTTAGATTAAGCAATCAATAAGTAGTAATAGTTTTGTACATTCTCCAAAGCTTCCATGTTTTAAGTTCCTTTTGTTTTTCTGCTAAGACCTACAAACACAGCTTTCACTACTTGGAATGAACTATTCGTTCTTATTTTTTCCTGACTTTAATGGGAATATTGCTTAATGTTTTGCCACCTAATACAATGTTTGCTTCATATTTTTAATATATATTCTTTATCTAGTTAAGAATGCTACTTCTTTTATTAGCCTTTGAACATTCTGAATAAGAGTTGAATTTTATCAAATAACTTGTCTTCTTTGATCTCTGAATAAGTGAGTTATATAGTTATTTTGGGAGACAAAACCTTTTTAATTATAGCATATTATGCTTTGCCTATACTGCCAGATTCAATTAGCTACTATTACGGAAAAAATTTTATATATGTATTCACAATTATAACAGCTTTATTTTTTTTCTTATACGGAAAAAATTTTATATATGTATTCACAAGTATAACAGCTTTATTTTTTTCTTATACTATTCCTGATTTGGGGCATAAATTTTATACTTACATAATGAGTTGGGATCCTCTCTATCTTTTTACATTTCCCGATACCATTTAAACAACTTGAAGAAAGAAAATTTAATTAATTTTTACCTTATTATTGAGTGTTCTTATAAATCACAGTTTCTATGGGAAAATTATTTCGGTGTCATAGATAATTACCGGGAACATACTAATACCCAGTCTAGCCTAGGATGAGGAATGATTTCATTATACCTTTGTTTTGGATACAAAGCATAGAAAGATGTGGTCCCTCATTGTGGCAAGAAAGGAAAGAGAAGTTGACCACTAGAGTTGCAGGCAGGAAACTCTTCTGGTCGGTACTTTTCTTTAGACAATTATTTTAAGTTATGTATTTACATTGCAGAAATGGCTTATATTGGAAAGGACTGAAAGCAGATTTGAAGATCATAAATGACTATCAAGTAAGTATATTTGCTTTGAAATATTCCACCATACCTTATTAATTTCAGAACCTTCAATTTTATGAAGAATGCCTTTTAACCTGAAAACTTTAATAATTTCTCTAGCCAGACTGAGCATGACATTAATCTCTTCCTTTGTTTTCATAGTGACAGCGATTTCTGGGTGATCATACTCTAAGTAGCCTGAAAAATAACAAAATATTTTCAAATGAAATAGGACATTGCTTAAATATTTCATGTGGACGGTTAGCTAATATTTACTTTCTAAAGGCATGCAGCACAACCCTTATCACAGGGCAATGTATCTCTCCCTAAAGAGATTTCTGCAATCAATCAAAATTCACCCATAATTGCAGAGTTCTGTCTGATATTTCCTTGGCGGCAGCCCATACTGTGTCTAAGCCCATGAAGAAGGACAGACAACCCTAGTCCTAGGGTTAACAGTTATACTAATGCACCTACACTAGGTGCTGAGAGGCTCTCCTGGGCTCTAGGTCTAAAGTTTATGACCCAATTTTTTATTCTGTTTGAATCAAGATTTCTGACGATAGACTGCATCCTTAAACATGGCTTCTAATCAAGTCCTCTCCCTCATTCTGGGTCATTTCCACCCATCCTGCCTGGGCATCTAGATGATGCGTTCACCTATGTTCTTCTGCTAATGTGATGTGGATTCCTGGGTGCCCATGAGAGTTTCACCCACTTAGGAGTTTTTCCTGGTCATGACCCCTTGTCTGGCTTGACAACTATCTGCCATGCAAGATCTCTCATGATTGGGCTTATTCCAGATTTGCTGTGTTCTTTTACTGTCCACCATCTGGTACCAAACTCCCTTTTCTGAACATATAAACACTGTGCTGTAGGGATGTCTGTCTCACTCCCAGAATTTGTCCTGCCCCAGGACCATGACCTGGCACAACTCAGAGAACAGGCTGTTGTCATGTTTGAGCACTGAGCCCTCTAGCAGCCAAACCATCAATTCCAGGAGATTCTATCCTGATTTCAACTCATTTTAAAGCCTGAATCCTCAGTTGACAACTCTGTGGCAAATGGAGAAAAAAATAACTTCTTTCCTTGTGTTGCTCAGGATAGTACGTTTGGAAGAAAATAGAATTTATAGCGTGATAAAGACAGGCACAATCATGGCATGCAATGTGTTTTCTTTAAACAGAAATGAAAAGGTTTTCATTGTCACATAAGGCAGAAAAACAAATGTGGAGGGGTAATATTACACTATTCTCATTCAGTCAAAGATATGATCATGTTGATTGTTGGAGTTATTCACTTTATTATTGATAATAAGTAGATCTCCTCAAAGATAACTTTAGTTATCCAAACTATTTCCTCTCTAAAGGAATGATAATAAACAGATGGTCATGCTGGATCTTTAAGGTGAGAGGTACCTACCTAGTTCTTTCATAGCATGTCCTGTGTTCTTCGTTACCCTCCTTAATAACATCTACAGAACAAAAGAAATGTTATTCCTATTGTAAAACAAACTGTTATAAAAAGCCTTTACATTTGCAACTGATTAATTTTTTACCTAAATTAATAACTGTAAAGAAAAATATGATGGAAGCTTTTCTGGAATTAGAATTGAAGTTTGTGTATGTGTGCCAAGTCACTTCAGTCATGTCCAACTCTTTGCAATGGTATGGACTGTAACCCACCAGACTCCTCTGTCCATGGGATTCTTCAGGTAAGAATACTGGAGTGGGTTGCCATGTCCTCCTCCAGGGGATCGTCCTGACTCTGGAATTGAACCCGTGTCTCTTGTGTCTCCTGCATCGGCAGGTTGGTTCTCTACCACTAGCGCCACCTGGGAATTTTGTGCAATGAATTTTATTTTACTCCAGCAAGAGTGGCGGAGAGGATGAGAAGTGGCATTACCTAGGCTGATTCTGAGAAACCCAAAGGTAAGTCATATATTTCTTCTTAAAGTAACTTACTTTAGGAAACTGTTGATTCTGAAAAATACAGGCATGCGAGGTATTTCCCATTCAGTTCTTGAGAACCTCTGAATTTAGGAAATACATGTGGTTTTCAACCTTAAATGAGATAGAAGTTTAAACCAAAATATGTGAGATCAGAAATGAGGACTGAAACTGGCCAAAATCTTAAATATTCAAGTTCTTTTGTATTTTCTACTGTGTATCCTCAATGTGAGTGAGTATGAAAGGTAACAAAATTCAGCAAAGTTGTTTTAAAGTTACAGGTGGTGAAGAGAGAAGAGATACAGTGATTTGTGTTCAACTACATATTGAGTGTTCAATGTTCTCAACTACAGAAGCTCAGTTCAGTTCAGTCGCTCAGTTGTGTCCTACTCTTTGGGACCCCATGAATTGCAGCACGCCAGGCCTCCCTGTCCATCACCAACTCCTGGAGTTCACTCAAACTCATGTCCATCGAGTCGGTGATGCCATCCAGCCATCTCATTCTCTGTTATCTCCTTCTCCTCGTGCCCTCAATCCCTCCCAGCATCAGAGTCTTTTCCAATGAGTCAATTCTTCACATGAGGTGGCCAAAGTATTGGAGTTTCAGCTTCAGCATCAGTCCTTCCAATGAACACCCAGGACTGATATTCTTTAGGATGAACTGGTTGGACCTCCTTGCAGTCCAAGGGGCTCTCAAGAGTCTTCTCCAGCACCACAGTACAAAAGCATCAATTCTTTGGTGCTCAACTTTCTTCACAATCCAACTCTCAGATCTATACATGACCACTGGAAAAACCATAGCCTTGACTAGATGGACCTTTGTTGACAAAGCAGTGTCTCTGCTTTTTAATATGCTGTCTAGGTTGGTCATAACTTTCCTTCCAAGGAGTAAGTGTCTTTTAATTTAATGGCTGCAGTCACCATCTGCAGTGATTTTGGAGCCCAGAAAAATAAAGTCAGCCACAGTTTCCACTGTTTCCCCATCTATTTCCCATGAAGTGATGGGACCAGGGGCCATGATCTTAGTTTTCTGAATGTTGAACTTTAAGTCAACTTTTTCACTCTCCTCTTTCACTTTCATGAAGAGGCTCTTTAGTTCTTCTTCACTTTCTGCCATAAGGGTGGAGTCATCTGCATATCTGAGGTAATTGATATTTCTCTGGGCAATCTTGATTCCAGCTTGCTCTTCCTCCAGCCCAGCATTTCTCATGATGTACTCTGCATATAAGTTAAATAATCAGGCTGACAATATATAGCCTTGGAATACTCCTTTTCCTATTTGGAACCAGTCTGTTGTTCCATGTCCAGTTCTAATTGTTTAGAAACCTGCATACAGGTTTCTCAAGAGGCAGGTCAGGTGGTCTGGTATTCCCATCTCTTTCAGAATTTTCAACAGTTTATTGTGATACAGAACTTAGGTCCTAGAATTCTGTTTGCTGTTTACTAGCTGTGTATGTGACTTTGGACATAATCATTAAATCTTTCTTGGCTTCATTTTTCTGATCTGTAAAATGAGGGAATTAGATATGGTTTCCCTCTAAATAAGTTACTGGTACTTCTTTTAACTTGTCAGATCCCATCCTTCATTTTCACTATTTACTGTGGGAAAATCAAGCATACAGAGAAATAGAAGGAGCTTTGGAAACTATGAGGAAGTTCCGTCTGCTCAATCCTGCCATCACTTATCACCCTCCAGTATTTCCTATTTAATGCATCTTAGCCTGATAGATCCTGGAACCTGCATTGAGAGAAGCTGATTTGTGTACATGGGTTTCATGATAGCTCCAAAAGGACCAAAATGTGTGCTCCAAGAGGCTCACAACTTGTTTTTTTCTCATTCAAAGTATACAATTAAATGGTTTTTAATACACTCATGGCATTGTGCAGTCATCCTCACAATCAATTTTAAAACATCTTCATCCTCCAAAAAGAAATTCCATAACCATTACAGTTCCTCCTCATCTACATCCACCCCCCACCCCCAGCCATAGGCAACCAGAAGTCTATTTTCTGTCTGGACAGATTTGCCTGTTCTGGACATTTCTTACATATTGAATCATATTATAAGTACTTTGTGACTATCTTCTTTCAGTTAGCATGCTTTCAAAGTTCATCCAAGCTATAGTATCGATACTTCATTCTTTTTATTGCTTAATAATATTAAACTATTCCATTGCACAATTACATCACATTTTATTTATCAGTTCAACAGCTGATAGACATGTGGGTTGTCTCAACTTTTTGGCTGGTATGAATAATGCTAGTTACAATAGCCAAGACATGGAAACAACCTAAATGTCCATTGACAGATGAATGGATAAGGATGATGTGGCATATATACACGATGGAATACTATTCAGCCACAATAAGAAGAAAATACTCTTATTTGCAGAAACATAAATGGACCTAGAGGAGCCTCATTACTTGCTAATGTGTCATAGACACTTCAGTAAGGAGTCATCTGAGTAATATAAATGTAGATTGGTTTCTGTTTTTGCAAAAATTTCTCAGCAAACCAGGAGTCAAGAGATCACCTCTACATATATAGGAAGAAGACATGATGGGTGAGGGCAACTGAGGAATGAGGGAAATAAACCATTTTCTTAGTGTTTAAAGTTTTCCTCACCTGTTTAACCTGTTTAGAACTTGCAATCTTATCAATTATCGTCATTATATCTGCTTCACCTTGGACATATCCTTTTAGTATAGCATACCTAAAGGACAGCTGATGACTCATCCTTTTATCTAATATTTGCAGCAACCTTGGTGTTACAAGCTGAAAAAACAAGACTACTAGTTAATATAATTGGTACAAATTATGGTTGATTTTATGTTGGCTAGTTTAAAATAGGTAGTAATAAGAAATGACGTACTCTCAATGGTAACTATAGCAACTTGTCAAGATTCTTAGCTATTTTATTCACAGAATCTCTGTAACTTCGTGGCTAGAGCTATTTCCCCATAACTAATAATATTAGATGCCTATGTGAAGTTAAGGCTTTATTTTTTACTTATTTCCATTGTAGAGAATTGCATGATATTTTAAGTGGTTTTATTCTTAGAAAGCAACGTGGTTAATCTTCTGGGCTTGGGTCACAAAATGACTGTCTGAAGTACTGCCACTTTTACCTCCTAAACCTCCCACTGAACTTTTCACTAGATGGCTCATGGTTCATTTGAGTTAGAGCTCACCACAACTATGGTCCTTATTTGACCCCACAATTAACTTCTCATTGTTTCTTTGCTGAGGGTTTAAGTCTCCAGCTTATCTGTCACCACTGTACTGTCTCCTAACTTAAGCAGAACTGGCCGATCCCTACATTTTCCTATCCTTGTGCCACAGTTCTCCACACTTATACAGAAAATAATTACTTGTTATATTGCTACAGAAAGACACATTAGACAATTAAAGGTCATTTTAGATGCTGTGATTTTATAATACTATGAGTTTATATAACACACAATGTGTATTTTTCAGTTTCTTAATTTGTATGAATATATACTACTTGCATTGTCACTACAAACATACGTGGTTTGCTTTGCTAATTCCTATCATTTATTTCAAGTATTCACAAGAATAAATGTTACTTTAGGGTTTCCATGTGCTTTCTACTGAAAGGAAAGGCTGTGATGAGTATTTCTGTACTTTCATGTGCTAAATGAATTTCTAATATAATTTAGATATTTATAATATAACCTGTTATGAGACTTAACTTGTCAAAAGAATCTAAATATGAACATCAGCCCAACAGAAAGTGGAAACCACAAAACTAGTAATCTGATTTTCATCCATATTTCATGAAGTAGTTAGGAGAAATTTGAAACTGCTTGACTGAATAGTTCTTTACCTTCAAAATGCGTAGGATGCGAAGAAATCTAACAACTTTCATAATGACGACTATTTGGACCAAATCAAAAATATAATAATAAATGGAATTTGTCTCAATCAGCACTACATCTATGATGCCAACTAACGTAATTGTTAGCTCAAATAGATTCCAGGCATGGAAAAAATATTCCTTCCTCATTGCTGCTATCTGTTGATTTAAAAAGAAATTGTACTACCTTATTTGTTTTTGCCTTCACGACATTATTTTCCATAATAACTGAAACATGAATAGTTAAGTTTTTCTCTGATCTACCTTAAGACCCTACTTGTCTGAAATACTAGTAAGTGATCACATCAAATTAAATTAAATGGTTAAAACATTGAAGCATCTATTCCAAGACAGAAAATATTCAAAATACCTACTAATTCATTCATTCTTTATTTAAAAATATTTTATTGAAATCTTACTATAAATAAGCAGGTCAAGAAGCAACAGTTAGAATCAGGCATGGAATAATGGACTGGTTCAAAATTGGGAAAGGAATACATCAAGGCTCTATATTGTCACCCTGCTTATTTAACTTATATGCAGAGTACATCATACAAACTGCCAGGCTGGATGAATCACAAGCTGGAATCAAGATTGCTGGGAGAAACATAAACAATCTCAGATATGCAGATGATACCCACTCTAATGGCAGAAAGTGAAGACCCTATCTTATAATTCATATCTGTGCCTCTTGTTTTATTTTCCATATCCTCCACACAAATTTAACATCTCTCCAGTCTTCATCCTGACCAATCCATCTCTAAGCTCCTCTCATTAGGAATAGGGTTCCTTGTGTGTGTCACATTGTCACTTCTAAGTTTTCCTTTGTTCTTGTTGTCTATTCTGCTCCATACTCACATGTTCAGTCTCTACTTTTACTCCTACTTTTACTTTCATTATTCAAAGTTCAACTCAAGCATCTCCTTTCCTTAATAGACTTGTTTCTCTGACCCTACTATTCTGTATAAGGAATTTCCATGTTTTCCAATAGCACCCTGTGTATTTCTTTATCATAATACTTAATATACTGATTTGTAATTTTGATTACTTTGTCTCTTTTAGCAACCTGATCTTCCTATTCACTATAATTCAGAGAAAGTGAAGGAGACAGACATATTTATGCCAGGGAGAGCAAAAGCTTCATTGTAAATTAAGAAATTGTTCAGTTCAGTCACTTAATTGTGTCAGACTCTCTGACCCCATGGACTGCAGCATGCCAGGCTTCCCTGTCCATCACCAACTCCCAGAGCCTACTCAAACACATGTCCATCATGTGAATGATGCCATCCAACTATCTCATCTTCTGTCGTCCCCTTCTCCTGCTGCCTTCAATCTTTCCTAGCATTAGGGTCTTTTCCAATGGGTCAGTTCTTTGCATCAGGTGGCTAAAGAAATTGTCATACTTGTTTGTAAACAGACACGTGGTAGAGGGTTTAATGGTATAGGGTCATTTCTCTTGAGTGTGCTCTCATTTGGCCAGGCTGAGGAAAGTCAATGTCTGAATCTAGGGAGCAGAAGATCAGATCCTGGTCTTGTGAGGTCCTGTGCAAGATACAATTTAACTACTGTAAGTCTCATTTCCTTCTTGCCGCAAAGAGTATGGGTGAGTTCTTTCTCTTAGGAGCTTGGAAGAACTGGTATAAATAGTAAGACTTTATCTAGATAGCAAGTGTTCAGAAACATGAAAGAGTTATTTGGAGGTCAAAGAATACAGCCACTCGGGCTTCCCTGGGGGCTCAGATGGTAAAGAATTTGCCTGCAATGCAGGAGGCACAGGAAAGGAAGGTTTGATCCCTGGATTGAGAAGATCCCCTGGAGAAGGGAATGGCAATCTACTCCAGTATTCTTTCTGGGAGAATTCCATAGACAGAGGAACCTGTGGGCTACAGTCCGTGGGGTTGCAAAGAGTTGGACATGACTGAGCTATTAACACACACACACACACAGAGAGAGAGGGAGAGAATACAGCCATAGAAGAGGAAGAACTTGGTATAAAACGATAGCACAGGCTTCAAAGGAAGAGAGGTCAAATATAAAGCTGTTAAAGCCTCTGGCACTCAGATGCAGAAGAGTGATTATCCTTCTTCAGAGAAAGTTTTAAAAGATTCATTACTCTAATAGGTTGAAGAGTATTGGGGAAAAGTTTGAAAATATGAGAAGGAAAGTTTAAGGCAGAATTGTATATAAGAAAAAACACGAACTTTGAGGGATTAGATCCCAATTCTGCTATTCATTAGCTGTGTGACCTTAAACAAGTTACAAAACTTCTCAGAGACTCAGGCCCCTCATCTGTAAAATGCACGGCATAATATCTACATTAAAGTGTAAACAAGAATTTGAAATGTTATAATTGCAGTGATACCTGGCACTTCAGTGATTCTTTATTATTGTTATTGATATAATGAATATTTTAAAAGGCATACTACAAAGGGGGAAGAACTGAACTAAATAGAAAAAAGGGCAAAGAAAATAAGTGAAGGCAAGTTTGTAAACTGGGCAGTGAAGATGAATCGAGTTAAACAGAAAGGAGAGGCAAATACAGGACTGAACAGTTGGGAGTGTCCTCTCAGCTATGAAGATTGAGGCCAACCTTGATATTTTACAGAAGAAACTGAAGTTGAGAAAAGTTTAGTGACTTGGTGAACAGCTAACATTGTGTTGGAGAAAGCCAAAACCAGAGTCAGGTCTGCATCTGGGCTCATTGTTCTTTCCACTATCAGTTCAGTTCAGTTCAGTCACTCAGTCGTGTCCGACTCTTTGCGACCCCATGAATCACAGCACGCCAGGCCTCCCTGTCCATCACCAACTCCCAGAGGTCACTCAAACTCATGTCCATCGAGTCGGTGATGCCATCCAGCCATCTCATTCTCTGTCGTCCCCTTCTCCTCTCGCCCCTAATCCCTCCCAGCATCAGAGCCTTTTCCAATGAGTCAACTCTTCGCATGAGGTGGCCAAAGTATTGGAGTTTCGGCTTTAGCATCAGTCCTTCCAATGAACACCCAGGATTGATCTCCTTTAGAATGGACTGGTTGGATCTCCTTGCAGTCCAAGGGACTCTCAAGAGTCTTCTCCAGCACCACAGTTCAAAAGCATCAATTCTTCAGCGATCAGCTTTCTTCACAGTCCAACTCTCACATCCATACATGACCACTGGAAAAACCATAGCCTTGACTAGACGGACCTTTGTTGGCAAAGTAATGTCTCTGCTTTTTAATATACTATCTAGGTTGGTTATAACTTTCCTTCCAAGGAGTAAGCGTCCTTTAATTTCATGGCTGCAATCAGCATCCACAGTGATTTTGGAGCCCCAAAAAATAAAGTCTGACACTCTTTCCACTGTTTCCCCATCTATTTCCCATGAAGTGATGGGACCAGATGCCATGATCTTCGTTTTCTGGATGTTAAGCTTCAAGCCAACCTTTTCACTCTCCTCTTTCACTTTCATCAAGAGGCTTTTTAGTTCCTCTTCACTTTCTGCCATAAGGGTGGTGTCATCTGCATATCTGAGGTTATTGATATTTCTCCCAGCAATCTTGATTCCAGCTTGTGCTTCTTCCAGCCCAGCGTTCCTCATGATGTACTCTGCATAGAAGTTAAATAAGCAGGGTGACAATATACAACCTTGATGTACTCCTTTTCCTATTTGGAACCAGTCCATTGTTCCATGTCCAGTTCTAACTGTTGCTTCCTGACCTGCATACAGGTTTCTCAAGAAGCAGGTCAGGTGGTCTGGTATTCCCATCTCTTTCAGAATGTTCCACAGTTTATTGTGATCCACACAGTCAAAGGCTTTGGCATAGTCAATGAAGCAGAAAGAATTCATCTGCCAATGAGGGATACATGGGCTCAGTCCTGTGTTGGGAAGATTCCCTGGGAAGGAAAACAGCAACCCACTTCAGTATTCTTGTGCCTGGGAAATCCCATGGACAGAAGAGCCTGGCAGTCCACTCCATGGATTCACAAGGAATCAGACACAACTTAGCAATTAAACAACAACAACAAATTGTGTCATATGGATCAAATTGTATATAAAATATTTTTAGCCAGATGATTTAAATAGAGGAATTAAATTTGATATTTGGACAAAATGGATGAATCTCAAATCATTACTGGAAAATTAAAATACTAGAGCTATGATTACTGGGGAGAGTGGAATGGATTCACATTCAATCATTGTATGTAATAAATGCCAACTAGTTGGAAAAACCATAGAAGATGTCACAGAGTTAAGAAAAAATAAAGCAATTAAAGTTAGCATTTACTAGGGTGAGGGTGAGAGTAAAGTGTTCCCTTTAGGGAGCCCATGAGTCCACGTCTCCCGCATTGGCAGGTGGATTCTTTACTGCTGAGCCCCTGGGGAAGCCCCATGTAACACAATACTATTATCAGTTTGTAGACATACATTTCCATCATTTGACAGCTATCTTTACACTAAATTAAAAAAATTCAAACTATGAAACATTTTTTAAGTATAAATGAATCTCTATCAGTCTACTTATCCATCTGTTTATTTGTCTAGTATAAAAATAAATTTTAAAAAATCCAGGTGCTCACCACTTTGCTAAGGTGAAGAACATTGCCAATACCCTTGTAACTCACCCTGGACTTCTTTGACACACATTATTTGAACATTTGCAAATACAAAATCAGTCCTTAAAGTATGAATATTTATGATTGTCACCATAAAAATCACCTTTAAAAAATAGTTTGTTTGACAAGTGAGGGAGAATTTTATACAATCCTTTAGAAAACTGTGAAGCTAGTGTAAAAAAATGAAGTTATGAAATCTCCCTGTTAGACATACCACACACACACACAAAAGCACATTTAGCTTTACCTTAAGTAGTGCCTCCATGATATAAAATGCAAGAAAAGAGTAGTTAGCATATGCTAATTCTGTCTCATAGATAGCATTTAACACAGATACACAAGAAATTATAATAGGAAACATATTCATTAGTATGACAAGGTATCCGATGTATTCAAATTCATCAGTAAATACTATTTTATGGCATGCACGAAGAAAGCAATGTCTGCAAAAAAAAAGTTTAAAAAAAGAAATAGTTTTATCTGATAAAATAATTACACTGAATTAATTTCATTATATGCTCAGTCCTGATCTAATCATCAATAGCCACAAAACCCAGCTTAATCCTGAGAAGCAGCCGTCACTACCAAACACTTGCTGGCATTCTACTTCAGATACTGGTCCTTTAATTCCCTCCTCTGTAAATGTCCTCAGGCTCGTTTCCCCTCTTTCTCTTTCTTTCCTCACCTCTCATTCATTTTTACTTATACTTTTAGTAGAAATACTTCAGATCATAAAACAGAGATAATTCAAACTGGAGATATTAATAAAAAAAAACCTCTCCCACCTTCTAATCATTCCACTTCTCAGAGATGGCTATTATTATTAGTTTTAATATTGCTCCAATATTTTTTATATAATCATTATCTATGAATACAAAAAGAACTATATCATGTATATTGTTCTATAACCTGCTTATTATTCTCTTAGCAGTAGATCACGAGCATTTTTCCTTGTCAAGGCATATAATCTGGCACAAACCCTAATATGTGTGGGAGTGAAACAGGATAGGTCCACATTTTATCAAAAACTTTATCATACATGTTTTGAAAAATTATTTTTATACTGAGTATGCTAGAGAGTAGAATTGTGGGTGAAACGATTTACTTTATGCAGTTTTAATTTTATTTAAGTTATTCAAGTAGTATAATAATGCATTTTTATTGCTAAAATTCAAATGAAATGATTAATCAGTTATTGACTAAAGAGCAGGTGAGTGCTGATTACTTCGTTATTCTTAGAGTTAGACCCATGTTATGCAGGACCTGAAATTTTTACAATCTTTATGATTTGGATCCCTATTTAATAAAAATGAGATAAATCATAAATGTATATATGATCCTGTCATCAAACTGCAAAAATCTTCCAAGGTCTCAGGCAGTGCCAGAGAGAGGGAGACCCATAGAATGTAAGCTTTGTTAAATTCAAGGTAACACTTCCCCCTCAGCTATCTCTTCAGACCGTTTTTCTTTTCTTTTTAAAAAAATTCAGTCATATTGAGGTATAACTGACATGTGAAAATGTAGATACTGAAACTGTCTATCCTAGTGGCTTGATATACATATACTTTGTGAAAGGATTTGTCCCATCTAGTTAATTAATATATCCATCATTTCACATGATGTGTGACTATTTTGAGGTATGACTAAATTCTTTTCTCAATTATAGTCACCATGTCTTACATTGCATCTTCAGATCTTATTCACCTTATAGCTGAAAGTTTGTAACCTCTTACTAATCTCTGTTTCCCTAAACTCTCACTTCTGGTAGCCTCTTTTTCTACTCTATATTAGTTGACTTTTAAAAATCTATTATTTCATTTCATTTTACTTATTTTTAGAGTCAACATATAAGTGATACCATGCAGTATTTGTCTTTTTTGGTCTGACTTATATTTAGCGTAGAACTGTCGCGATCCAACCATATTGTCGCAAATGACAAAAATTCCTTCTTTCCATTGTATTTTCTTTATCCATTCATCTGTTGATGGATACTTAGGTTATTTTTATATCTTAGCTATTGTGAATAATGTTACTATAAAACATGATTGCAGATTTCTTTCTGATATGCTGTTTTTATTTCTTCTGGATATATACCCAGAAGTCAGACTGCTAGATCACATGGTAGTTTCATTTTTAATTATTTGAGGAACCTCCATACTGTTTTCCACAGTGGCTGTGCCAGTTTACATTTCTACCACCAATGTATTATGGTTCCCTCTTTTTCATGTCCTTGCCAATATTTACTACTTCTTCTTTTTTTTTTTTTTGATGATAAGCATTCTAACAGATATGAGATGATATTTCATTGTGATTTTGATTTGTACTTCCCTGGTGATTAGTGACATTAAGCACCTTTTCTTGTTTGTAGTGGCCTTTTGTATGTCCTCTTTGGTAAAATGTCTAGTCAGTTCCTCTGCCCCTTTTTAATCGGATTGCTTGTTTTTTGCTATTCAATGTATGAATTCCTTATATATTTTGGATACTAACCCCTTATCAGCTATGTTGTTGTTCAGTCGCTAAGTCATGTCAGATTCTTTAGACCCCATGGACTTCAGCAAGCCAGACCTATCTGTCCCTTACCATCTCCCAGAGTTCACCTGAGTTCATGTCCATTGAATCAGTGATGCCATTCAACCATCTCATCCTCTACCACCCTCTTCTCCTTTTGCCTTCAATCTTTCCCAGCATCAGGGTCTTTTTCAATGTGTCGACTGTTTGTATCAGGTGGCCAAAATATTGGAGTGTCAGCTTCAACATCAGTCCTTCCAATTTATATTCAGGGTTGATTTCCCTTAGGATTGATGAGTTTATTCTCCTTGCTCTCTAAGGGGCTCTTGAGTCTTCTCCAGCACCACAATTTGAAAGCATCAGTTCTTTAACATTCAGCCTTCTTTACAGTTCAACTCTTACATCTGTACATGATTACTGGAAAAAGCATAGCTTTGACAATACAGACCTTTGTCAACAAAGAGATGTCTTTGCTTTTTTAAAATTTTATTTTCTTTTGGCTGCTCTGGTTCTTTGTTGCTGCATGTAGGCTTTCTCTAATTGTGGTTAGCAGTAGCTACTCTTTGTTGCAGTGCTTGGGCTTCTCATTGCAGTGGCTTCTCTTGTTGCAGAACATGGGCTTTATCTAGGACTTGCAGGCTCAGGAGTTGTGGCTCATAGGCTTAGTTGCCCTGCAGCATGTGGAGTCTTCCTACACCAGGGACTGAACCCATGTCTCTTGCATTGGCAGGTGGAATTCTTAACCACTGGACCACCAGGGAAGTCCTGTCTTTGTTTTTTAATAGGCTGTCTGGTTTGTCATAACCTTCTTTCCAAGAATCAAAATTCTTCTTCCAAATAAGAACCACCTTAGGAATAGAATTGCACCAGCTCCAAATGTCCTCGGCAGAATGTTGAAAACTGAATTATGGCTAAGAACTCTGTGCCAATAAATTTCTTCCCAATCTGGCCTTATATTGCATCCCTCTGGTCCAGTATCCTCAAGATCCATTCCCTTATATGTTCTATTAGTATTTACTGATATCAGTCAAGTCCTGTAATTCTTTCAGTTGATAAGTTGTACTCTTCCTGAAGCAGTCACTATATTTTCCCCTCCAGCTATGTTGAGACCTGACCTGGGTAATTACCATGGAAGCAGTGAAAGGTGGTAGAAACTAAGAACAGGCTTTATCTCATGATGTCTTTGCAGCACTTAAAGGTGATAAAAGGTTATTGTTCTCCATCAGAAGAGAGGTGGCTACTTATGTCAAGCGAGGGTATTCACGAGAATGTGGAAGTTCAAGATTCTCAGGTTTGCCCACCCAAGTGTCACCACTTCAGATCTCATAGTCCTGATCTTTTCCTGTCAGAGGCCTGGCACTGATACAGAGGCCCTGCATTTATTGTCATTGTACAGCCCTAACTGCATCCCTCTAATTAGATTTACCAGGTGGCTCAGTGGTAAAGAATCTGCCTGCCAATGCAGGAGATGTAGGTTCCATCCCTGGGTCAGAAAGATCCCTTGGAGCAGGAAATGGCAACATGCTGCAGTATTTTTGCCTGGGAAATTCAATGGAGAGAGGAGCCTGGTGGACTACGTGAGATCACAAAGAGTTGGACACAACTGAGTGACTAAGCACACAAGCATATTATCTTTTAATTCTGAAAACTTAAGCCGAATTTTAATTTTAAGAATTATATGTATTTTCCATTTTTCTATTCATTTTCTTTTGTTGATTTACCTTGCTCATTTCAACATTTCAGTAATACTTATAGTCCATATTGGATAATTTTAATAACTGAAGTCTTAGGGATATAAATCTGCTGCTGTTATTTCTGCTGATTCACTTTTGTGATTATTTCTTTTCTAGTGTGCTTGTTCATCTTTGATAGTGGCTTCATCCATTGACTAAAAATTCAATTTTTAATTGAACACTATTTAGCGCTTACCAGTAAATGCTAATATTTAAGTGCTTGTTATCGTTATTCTCTGGACTAAGTGCTTCTACACACACAATTTATGTAATCTTTACAACAATCCTGTAAGGTAGGCAAAGGAGAACTCAACTAGCATATACTAGAACCTACTATGTGACAGTTACTTTGTCAAATGCTTTACCTATATCAGTTAGCTTTCAGAATATGACATAGATATTACTTTACCCATTTTTCAAGTGAAAAAACTGAGACCTGTAAAGCTCCTTCAGCCAATAAATGATTTAATAAAGACTAAGATACTAAATTAAGCCACCTGACTCCAGAATCTGTACTACCTACTGTGAGATGAATGATACTTAAGAGACAGCCTAAAAGGTAGATTGATTATAAATCCTAGCTTTTTGACTCTCCATTTCTTTGTCACATCAACAGAAATAATTACTCAAATAGTTGCAGCTTAAGTCACTATTGAAGGCTTTAGAAGAACCATTGTGTATTTATTGATACTTCTATTGAAAAGAGGAAAACCTCTCTTGAATCTAAGTAAAGAAAAGACATCCCAATTGGAAAGGAAGACGTAAAATTATTTCTCGATGACAAGATCTTAAATATAGAAAATGCTGGAGAATTCACAAAAAACAACTAAAACTTAAATGAATTCATCAAAGCTTCAAGATACAAGATCAATATACATAAATGATTTGTATTTCTATGCAGGAGAAATAGACAGGACAAAAATGAAATTAGGAACAAAATTTTATTTAAAATAGCATAAAAATACATAAGATTAAGTTTTACTAAAGACATGTACACTGGAAACTATAAGACATTTCTAACAGGAATTAAGATCTAAATAAACAAAAAGCCATTCTATTTCATAAATCAGAAAGTTTAATATTTTAAGATGACAATTTACAAGTTAGATGCAATCCTTATGAAAATCCAAATGAAAATTTTTATGTGCATAAAAAGACAAGCTAATCTTAAAATTCATATGGAATTGCAAGGAATCCTGAATAACTATACCAATCTTGAAAAGGAAAAGTCAGGTAGCCGGACTCACATTTCCTGATTTCACAATTATCTAGCAACTGTGGAAAACAATTTGGTGTTTCCTCAATAAATTAATTAAATAATTTTTATTTTCATATGATCCACCAATTTTACTCCTAGGTGCATACCCAAAAGATGGAAAGCAAGAATTCAAACAAATATCTGTACATAGGAGCACTGTTTACAATAAATGTTCAGAGGAGTACTGTTTACAATAGTCAAAGGGTGAAAATAACTCAACTATCCATCAACCAATGAATGGATAGAGAAAATACAGCACATCCATACAATGGACTATTATTATTCAGCCATAAGAAGAAATAAAGTATTGTTATTGCTATGAAGTAGATGAACCTTATGCTACTGATGCCACAGTGTGGAAGAAACTTTATGCTGAGTGAAAGAATCCAGAAACCAAAGGTGTCATGTTGTATAATTATATCTATATGAAGCAGTTGAATAGGTAAATTCATAGAGACAGAAAGCAGACTAGTGCTCTCCAGCAGTTGGGGAGAAGAGTGAATGTGGAGTGTCTGCTTAATGGGTACTGGGTTCACAACTGGGGCAACTGAAATGCTATGAAATCTGATAGAAGAAATGTTTGTACAATTTTGCAGATGTCTTAAATAACACTGAATGGTACACTTTAAAAGCGTGCTGTGATTCATGGGGTCAAAAAGAGTCGGACACGACTGAGTGACTGAACTGAACTGAACTGAATGTTTAATCTTGTATGAAATGTAGATCTATAATAAAAGTTATTACACTGTATCTCTTTAGGTAACTTTTTGTATACATATATAAATAACTTAGTTGTAAACTACCTCAAAATATTTTACAAAGTATCCAGGAAATAAATTTTAAAAGATAAATAAAAAGGAAATGGCAAATGAATATAATAGCATGTCTAGTAAGGTTTAAAAGCACTGACCTTGATGGGATTCCTTTTTCCTTTTTCGTATTATACACCCAATTGAGCAATACTTTTCTTGTAAAGACAAGAATTTTTTTACTTTCAGAATAATTCTTTATTGTCTCAGCATTCATACACCTTAAAAAAGGAAGAAGAAACCTTTAAACATACTTTAAAATTTTTGAGACAAGTTTAATGCAGAATTATCAGAAGGCAGGAAAACTATTTTGTTCCATGATGACAGGAAGTGAGACAGTTTCATAGGCATAGGTCCAAGTCACAAAGATGTTGATAAAGGTGGATTATATAATTGTGAAGTTAGGTTGTAGAGCTTTAATTAATTATAGAGTATAAAAATTCACTTATTAATTAGAGAGTATAAAAATGGTTCAATACTAATCAGAGAGAATAAAAATGGTTCAATAAAAATTGGCTTATTAATCAGAAAGTACTAAAAAAAGGTTCAATAAAAAATTGGTTTATTAATTAGAGTATAAAAAAATGGTTCAAAAAAGAGAAGTCATGTTTCAGGAAGAGAAAGCACACCATGATTAAAATACTTGGGATTCAAATATATGTGGGTTTTCATGTTGGATCCTCCATTATCTGGGTGGCAATGAACTAAATACCTCCCTAAATTGTTTGCTCTGTAGAATGGAGCTTGGGAAAATTAAATGAGAACGTATATACGGGAGGCATCCGGCCCACCTCATGTATGCCCCCATCTCTTCTCTTTCACCTTCTGGGCAAGTGATCAGGGAATTTATGGTGGAAATACAAGTGGTGAAGTAAAGGAGTAAAAATGGTTACTTGGAAGACTTGGTGCTCATAAACCCACCAAGACATTTGTCCGCAAGTTGCCTGTAGGTTTTCTCTGGTTTTTTTTTTTTTTTTTTTTTTGAGACAGCTCAGATCTGTGTGCTATATTTAGGTCTTGCTCTTCGTCAGAAGGAGGTTAAGGCTCCATCCCCGGGTGTGAGGCCCTACCTTAAAATGCAGCTTAACAGAAGGGCATTGGTGACTTACGTTCAAAGGAAGGTCTTGTTCTTCCTATTGATTATAATGTTCTCACCCTAAAAGGTGGACAATTTCTCAGTTACAGAGACACTGACATAATTAAAAAGAAGGAAGTTAATCTGTTCTCTGTGATTAATATAACAATGTGGTAATGGCATTGAAAATCATGAATGTATATATGACTTGATTCAGTTCTGATTGTTAAAATATTTGATTGAGAACCTATTACGCTTGATAAATGCATGCAGTAAACCATTAAAAAAATTACTGGACTCTGTTATTAAGACTTCTGAAGACTAGTGGAGTAAAATATGCCAACAACAGTTGCAGTTAAATGTAGTAAGCATTCTGCACAGGTAATAAATTAAAGGGCACTCTGGATCCACACAGGGGCTGTTTAATATAGTCCTGTGAAACCAGGAAACCCCAATTAATGTCTAAGTTAAGATTTGATCATTTCACAAGTTCCTGTGAATCCTAAAATTCTGTGATATCAGTGCATGTGATATTTTAACAGGCCAAATTATCCTGTATATCAGGTTCCTGGGTTCCTATTTGAAATCTAAAAAATGAAAGAACGATCTCTGTTTGTTTCCAAGGCAAACCATTCAATATTACAGTAATCCAAGCCTACACCCCAACCAGTAATGCTGAAGAAGCTGAAGTTGAACAGTTCTAAGAAGACCTACAAGACCTTTTAGAAATAACTCCCAAAAAAGATGTCCTTTTCATTATAAGGGACTGGAATGCAAAAGTAGGAAGTCAAGAAACACCTGGAGTAACAGGCAAATTTGGCCTTGGACACGGAATGAAGCAGGGCAAAGGCTAATAGAGTTTTGCCAAGAGAACGCACTGGTCATAGCAAACACCCTCTTCCAACAACACAAGAGAAGACTCTACACAGGGACGTCACCAGATGGTCAACACCGAAATCAGACTGATTATATTCTTTGCAGTCAACGAAGGAGAAGCTCTATACAGATAGCAAAAACAAGACCAGGAGCTGACTGTGGCTCAGATCATGAACTCCTTATTGCCAGATTCAGACTTAAATTGAAGAAAGTAGGGAAAACCACTAGACCATTCAGGTATGACCTAAATCAAATCCATTATGATTATACAGTGGAAGTGAGAAATAGATTTAAGGGACTAGATTTGATAGAGTGCCGGATGAACTCTGGACGGAGGTTCGTGACATTGTACAGGAGACAGGGACAAAGACCATCCCCATGGAAAAGAAATGCAAAAAAGCAAAATGGCTGTCTGAGGAGGCCTTACAAATAGCTGTGAAAAGAAGAGAAGCAAAAAGCAAAGGAGAAAAGGAAAGATAGAAGCATCTGAATGCAGAGTTCCAAAGAATAGCAAGGACAGATAAGAAAGCTTTCCTCATCGATCAATGCAAAGAAATAGAGTAAAACAACAGAATAGGAAAGACAAGAGATCTCTTGAAGAAAATTAGAGATACCAAGGGAATATTTCATGCAAAGATGGGCTCGATAAAGGACAGAAATGGTATGGACCTAATAGAAGCAGAAGATATTAAGAAGAGGTGGCAAGAATACACAGAAGAACTGTACAAAAAAGATCTTCACAACCAAGATAATCACGATGGTGTGATCACTGACCTAGAGCCAGCCATCTTGGAAAGTGAAGTCAAGTGGGCCTTAGAAAGCATCACTATGAACAAAGCTAGTGGAGGTGATGGAATTCCAGTTGAGCTCTTTCAAATCCTGAAAGATGATGGTGTGAAAGTGCTGTACTCAATATGCCAGCAAATTTGGAAAACTCAGCAGTGGCCACAGGACTGGAAAAGGTCAGTCTTCATTCCAATCCCAAAGAAAGGCAATGCCAAAGAATGCTCAAACTACCGCACAATTGCACTCATCTCATACGCTAGTAAAGTCATGCTCAAAATTCTCCAAGCCAGGCTTCAGCAATACATGAACCATGAACTTCCAGATGTTCAAGCAGGTTTTAGAAAAGGCAGAGGCACCAGAGATCAAATTGCCAACATCTGCTGGATCATGGAAAAAACAAGAGAGTTCCAGAAAAACATCTATTTCTTCTTCATTGACTATGCCAAAGCCTTTGACTGTGTGGATCATAATAAACTGTGGAACATTCTGAAAGAGATGGGAATACCAGACCACCGGACCTGCCTCTTGAGAAACCTGTATGCAGGTCAGGAAGCAATAGTTAGAACTGGACATAGAACAACAGACTGGTTCCAAATAGGAAAAGGAGTACGTCAAGGTTGTATATTGTCACCCTGCTTATTTAACTTATATGCAGAGTACATCATGAGGGACGCTGGGCTGGAAGAAGCATGGGCTGGAAGAAGCACATGCTGGAATCAAGATTGCCAGGAGAAATATCAATAACCTCAGATATACAGATGACACCACCCTTATGGCAGAAAGTGAAGAGGAACTAAAAAGCCTCTTGATGAAAGGGAAAGAGGACAGTGAGAAAGTTGGCTTAAAGCTCAACATTCAGAAAACTAAGTTCATGGCATCTGGTCCCATCACTTCATGGGAAATAGATGGGGAAACAGTGGAAACAGTGTCAGACTTTAATTTTTTGGGCTCCAAATTACTGCAGATGCTGATTGCAGTCATGAAAGTAAGAGACGCTTACACCTTGGAAGGAAAGTTATGACCAACCTAGACAGCATATTAAAAAGCAGAGACATTACTTTGCCAACAAAGGTCCATCTAGTCAAGGTTATGTTTTTTCCAGTGGTCATGTATGGATGTGAGAGTTGGACTGTGAAGAAAGCCGATTGCCAATGAATTGATGCTTTTGAACTGTGGTGTTGGAGAAGACTCTTGAGAGTCCCTTGGACTGCAAGGAGATCCAACCAGTCCATTCTAAAGGAGATCAGCCCTGGGTGTTCATTGGAAGGACTGATGCTAAAGCTGAAGCTCCAGTACTTTGGCCACCTCATGCAAAAAGTTGACTCACTGGGAAAGACACTGATCCTGGGAGGGATTTGGGGTGGGAGCAGAAGGGGACGACAGAGAATGAGATGGCTGGATGGCATCACCCACTTGATGGACATGAGTTTGAGTGAACTCCGGGAGTTGGTGATGGACAGGGAGGCCTGGTGTGCTGTGATTCATGGGGTCACAAAGAGTCAGACACGATGAGCGACTGAACTGAACTGAACTGAAACATGTTCACTGTTTAGACTTGATTTAGAAAATCAGTATATGATCTCTTTAACTGGATAGTGAGGTAGCCTGGCCTTGAATCTGGGCTCTGTAATTAATTAGTCAAATAGCCTTGGGTAAATTATTTAATCTCTCTGTGCCTCACTTTCCCCATTTGCAAAATAAAGGTAACAATAGCACTTAAAGTATTTTTACCACCTTGAATGGGTAATAAATGTAATATATTTAAAACTGTATCTGACATAAGACCATAAACATAATCTCTATTCAAAGTATTGTTTCTTAGATAATTACACAGGTGCTTAGCACAGGTCCTGGTACCTCTGTTTAAACTTCCTACTCTTTTTATCTTTAGATTTGTTTCCTTGCCACAGGATACCCTCAACACATGGGGTTACAGATAGGAATGATCAGAAATGGTAGAATCTGCTCCAAGGCAGTCCAACAAAGAAGCAAGTACTGAACTTAAGAGTAATTAAGAGAGACTTCTGCTCTGATCTGAAAGCCATTTCACTGATCTCGATATTCCCAGGGCTGGCATATAGTTTGCACACATTTAGGATTCAATATTTATCTCTTGCATGTCCAAATGAAAATGTAATACATTTCAAAATTTGCCTTTGTTGTCTACTATGAACCATTTCAACCCTTAACCCCCTTTCCCCACAATTTACCTCCTTTTTGTATCCACTTACACTGGGTCCTCAGAGGCAGATGTTGATTCTGCCTTTGTGGATTTTAAGAGGAATAATCAAGGGAGTGGAATGAACTGCCCTATACTGTTTTATATGTGTCCTATATATGTTAACCTCTCCTGGGCAATGCAGTGATAACACTTTCAGATATCATTTTCCATTCATTTAAAAATTTCTGCTGTACACAGTGTGTCTGTCTTTAAGGTATGAATCTGATTGTTTAAAATTGATCACATCTGCCCAGCCCTCTCCTTTTACTTCGCTAACATCCATCAGGTCCCCTAAGCTTCTGGAGGGGCCCAGAGCAAGAAGGTAGGTTGGGGCTCTTGTATCAATATATGGAAATATAATGTGATAATTATTTGTATGGCTAGGCTTGAAATTAAAACTCTTAGACTCTTTGACAATCTGTACTTGCACTGCAATGGGAACATGCCCCAGTGTCTGGTTGCTTCTCTTCCCACACAGGGCTTTATCTCTCACTACTAAACCTCAGGCCCAAAGATTGCTGAAGAACTGATGCTTTCAACTGTGGTGCTGAAGATGTCTGAAAGTCCTTTGGACAGCAAGGAAATCAAACCAGTCAGTCTTAAGGGAAATTGACCCTGAATATTCATCGGAAGGACTAACGCTGAAGCTGAAGCTCCAGTAGTTTGGTCACCTGATGTGAAGAGCCAACTCATTGGAAAAGTCCCTATTGCTGGGAAAAATTGAGAGCAGAAGAAGAGGGCATCATGGCTGAATGGCATCATTGATGTAAAGGACATGAACTTGGGGAAACTTCAGGGAATGGTGAAGGACAGGGAGGCTTGGCTTACTGCAGTCCATGAGGTTGCAAAGAGTTGGACACTACTGGGTGACTGAACAACAACAAATCTCAAGCCAGTGTATGTGAGTAGACACCAGGCTGCCACAACTCTTAGGTGTTGAGGACACCAAAGACCTCGTTTGCTTCTAAGATGATGACCTAGGGAAAAGGTCCAAACAATCCTAGGACCATTTGAGCAGGAAATTTTGGTGTTCATGGTACCAGAGGAGAGATCTAGAACAAGAAGGTATATCTGGGTTTGGGGTGGTCATTGCTGCAAGTGCACTGCAGTTTAACTCTTTCCTCTGAGCAACCATGCATCCTTCATCCTTCCACAGGGGATGATCTGAGGGCACTCGCTAATATGCTGACTCAGGAACTCACTGCTGGCTGTGGAGGCTCACAGCTAAAGAAATCAATATAAATACGTCAAGAGAGGGTGTGCATTGGGAAGATGTGTCTGGAGGGTTGAAGGAAGTCTTTGACCTCAGCTAGGTGTCTAAAAGAAGGGTGGTTTACCGCAGCTTAGCTTTAGGAGGGGGGCAAAAGGAGAAAGAGAAGGTATCAGTCAGAAGGAGCAGCTTGTTCAAATGCACAGAGGTGTGAGTGAGCGGAGCAAGTCTGGGAAACTGGAAGCAAGTGACTTGGCCTGCTGGTGGAATGGAGAACAGGCAGTGGCTCGAACGCATCATACTGGATGATCTCAGGTTACCAGACAAAAGCAGAAATTCACTCGCACAATTTCCTAAATGCAGTGGCTTAGTAAAGCTTTCTCTTGAAATCATACTTACTCTACCATCTTCTCTCCAAAGCTTCCTGCTGTACCTACCAGCACCTGGACTGCGCTCTGGGATAGAGTCTCACTCCTGTATTGTCTCTGGTAGCTTGCCTAAAAGGAATGTTGAATCAAATCGTTATGTAATATGGATCAGAGTGACAATGTATGGAAAAATAATCCATGAGAGAGAAGTCAAAACCCCAAAATAACTTAGTATCTTTATTTAAAAAATTTTTTTCCAGTGGATTCTAGACCATGAGGTCAGTGCAGAAGGTACATCTGAGCTTTGTGTGGAGTGAAACAGATTATGCAAGAAACTAGGTTCCTGATAGATGTTAATTACGTTTTCAAAAATAAGTGGAGTTCTGTGGCCAAATAAGCATGGGAACTGCTGCAAACTACCCCCACCTTGGAAGTTTATAATACATATTTGAATTTTAAAGCCTCTGAGAAGTTTTACAGTAAGGGATCCTGGTTTACGTCTTTCTTTAACTTCACTCAGCCAAATATTTTGACAACAGAACTCTCTTGTCTCCAATCTATTCCCAACGGGAGATGACCTGCTGCTATGGTACAAAGCACATTCATTCATTCATTCAGGCCCTATACTGAGAGCCCACTCAGCTTCCGTGTGCTGAGCACTGTTGAGAATCTACTTCCTGATTTGGAACATATGATATGACTAAAGATTCCCGGTTCCATAGAAGACATTCTGTTCACACAATTATTCATGAATATTGAAACATGTTTTGCTCTTGGAGGATATTAGAAAGGGATAGAACTAAATTTTAGGGTGAAAGATCAAAAAGCTAGTTGTCCATAAGAACAAGAATTCAATAGAGTATCATTTTTTCTTAAACTTCATTAAAATACCTATAAAATAACGTAAATGTAAAACATTTTCAGTATTCTCAAACACTGCAGTCTGTGGGGAAAGTAAGAAAGCTGCAAGTAATATGGAACTCATGAAAGCTTAGCAACACAAGTAATTGACCAGTTCAATTCTAGAAAAATGTTCATTCTTAAATGATCATTCATACCAATTTGTAAGAATGTAGCAAATGGCTGATTCCTAAAAATAACTGCCATCTATGAGCTCCCTAATATACTATTGGATTAACATAATAATTTTTGTTTTACATAAAATTATTTAATTCTTGCAACAGCTTTATGATGAAGGTATTCAAATCTATATTTGATAGACGAGAAAGATGAGAATACTCAAGGAGTTAAGCAGTTTCCTCAAGACCACATTAGAAACTCAGTTCTTTCTGAACTGAAAGCCTGTCCTCCCTTCCTCCAACTACATTGCGCTGTCTCTCCTTTGCCACTGTCTTGCCATGCTATGTTCCCTCCTCAAATGTACAGTGGTAGAGGAGACATTCCTCCCATTAACCTGATCTAGCTGAGATTTAAACAAAGAACTCTCAAAGGTTTGAAAACTATAATAGCCAATTAATCCTCTTGGGAGCAGTGAATATTAGAATGGAGATTGCAGAAATCAAATCAACAAACCAAGATACACATGAAAATACATATAGTACAAAGAAGGACTAAAAATGTGCAAGGTGAGATGAAGATCTGGAGAATACAGCAGAGAGATTCAATGCACTGTGAAAACAGGACTTCTGGATTAAGACCTAACAGCACAAAATCAACAAAGATATAATAGTAGAAATGGGGAAAAAATTAAAGGGAATAAGTCAAAAAGATACAGAAAGTATATATTATAAAAAACATAGGATATCACGGGAGGAGGAATCTAAGTCATTTGGGTAGCATGTTTCTCCTTCTACAGATGAGGAAAATAAAGAAAAAAGAATAAGTTCTGAGCCACATATCATATTAATAATGAAAACAGGACTCAAAATGGAGTCTCTTGCATTGATTTTAAGGGTTCTTGAATACTATATTTTCCTCAAAATAAAACACCTTCTGCTTAAGCTAATCTGAGTGGATTTTTTTTCCCCTTTGCTTTTTGCAGTGAAACAGATTCCTAAGACAATGCCGAACTTCCCTTTACCTTTGTAAACAATCTATCAAACTGTGCAGGTGAGCATAACAAGGGAGAAAGTTTTCAGTATAATTTTAGCTAATAACTTAATTTTTTAGTATAGTACTGGCACAAAAAGCAGACAAGTAAATCAAAGAAACAGAGTAGAGAGCCCAGAAATAAACCCATGCACCTATGGTCAATTAATCTATGACAAAGGAGGCAAGATTGGGGAAAAGACAGTGTCTATAATAAGAGGTGCTAAAGAAGCTGGACAGTTATATGTTGAAGGATGAGATTAGAACATTTTCTCCCACCCTAGATAAAATACAAAAATAAATTCAAAATTAAAGAGCTAAATGTAAGACTGGAAACCACAGAACTCCTAGAAGAAAATACAGGCAGAACACTCTTTGACATAAATTGTAGCAACATTTTGGGGGCTCTGTCTCCAAAGGCAAAACCAAAAATAAACAAATGGGACCTAATTTAAACTTAAAAGCTTTTGCACAGCAAAGGAAACCACTGACAAAATGAAAAAATCTACTGAATGGAAAGAAATTTGCAAGTGATGTAAACAACAGGCCAATAATTTTTAAAAATGGGTAATAAAATACTAACTATTTGTGCTGACAAGAGACGTCTGTTGGCCAACTCCATTGCTTCAATGTTAAGGTTATCATCTATTTCCTTGTTACAGTGCAGACATTTCACTTTTTGATGTTCTTTTGTTTCTCCTTGGCCCAACTAAATAAAATACAGATCAAAACCAAAATATAGTATATGAACATTAATGTATTGTTGAGCATAAACCTCAAGTAATTCACATGTCAGTTTGGTTTAAGAACTCACAGAAAATCTGCTAGTTACATCAAAATGTTCAGATGAGTTTTGCACTTACACAGTCATCTAGAAGGCAAAATAATTGCCAGTTTGTTGGGGAAAGAATTATATCATATCTTTACCTTTGCATGGCATTGGTAAACGTTTACAAAAACTACCACATTTTTTATCACACCTTAAACCACTGGTTCTGAAAGTGTGGTACCCCAGCACTGTAGCATCACCTGGGTACTGTTAGAAAGGCACATTCTCAAAGCCTGCCACAGATCTGCTGAATCAGAAACTGTCCTGTATTTTATAAACACATTCCATGATTCTGCTACAGCTAAAGTGTGACAACACTTGAAACTAACCACTTAGAATAGAATAAAAAGTGAACATGGCTGTTAGGAGATGGGAATATGGATACCTCCATTTTATAGATGAAAAAAGTTGAAACTTAGATAAAATACAAGTTTTATAAAAGATCACAAAGCTATTTATTAAGTAACAAAACTAGGATATGAACCCAGATTTTCTGAGTCCAAGGCCAACATTCTATCTGTAATACTAGAATATCTCTCATGTCTGCATCATAAAGAAGAGAATGTAGTTGTTTATTTATCTGCCTTCTGAAACAGATCACATACCAGAGTTTGACCTTGACTTTGAGTTTTCATTAGAATTAGCTGGGTAAATGGATTAAAAACACATATTCCTCAGACCAACTGCATCAGAACCTCTTGGACAGAGGTTGGGAAATCAAGGCTGTGTGCTCTGTTGCTACAGTCATATCTGACTCTTTGTGACCCCATGGATTGTAACCTACCAGGCTCCTCTGTCCACGGGATTTCCCAGGCAAGAATACTGGAGTGGGTTGCCATTTCCTTCTCCAGGGGATCTTCCCCACCCAGGAATCGAACCGGAGTCTCCTGCATTGGCAGGTGGTCTCCTGCATTGCAGGTAGATTCATTACTGCTGAACCAGCAGGGAGTCCATATTTTGAATAAGCTTTCCATGTGATTCTAATGCAGCCAGGTTAGCAAAAGGACAGAGTTAGATATTGAGAACTACTATAAAAAAATCCTTAGATTTGACTTGGTACATTTCTTAACCAGAAATCCTATCAATATTCCTGCAAACGTAGGACTTGATTCTGGGCCTCCATCTGAAACCTCAAGCACCTCTTATAAAGGATATAAAGTAGAGTTTTGCAAATCTTATTTCATAGCAACCAATTATGTCTACACTGTTAGCAGTTGTCCCCTCATATTGTGTGATTCAGAAAAACACTGCAGTGAAAATTGGACATGATAGATAATGACAAACCAGAAAAAGCAATGAGCAGATCACAGGACAACTTTTATTAGTTTTCCAGCAGTCATGACTGCTGATGAATTATGCTCTCATATATGAATAAGAAGTCTGACCATGGAGATTCTAAAGTATGTCTCAGAAGCAGGAGGTGATATTTCACTATATCTAATCTTATGATACTAGCTTTTAATTCTATTTTATGATAAAAAGTAACAGAAACTCCAATACTTTGGCCACCTCAGGCGAAGAGTTGTCTCACTGGAGAAGACTTTGATGCTGGGAGGGATTGGGGGCAGGAGGAGAAGGGGATGACAGAGAATGAGATGGTTGGAGGGCATCACCGACTCGATGGACATGAGTTTGAGTGAACTCCGGGAGTTGGTGATGGACAGGGAGGCCTGGTGTGCTGTGATTCATGGGGTTGCAAAGAGTCAGACACGACTGAACGACTGAACTGAACTGAACAGTAACCATAAACCAAGGCTTAGCAAGTACTTCAATATATAATAGCTTAAATAAATACTGAATAAATGCTGTCCATCCTCAGTCTAGCAAAAAAAAAAAAAAAACCTAGCTGTTTCCTAAAGCTCACTCTTTTCTTTTGTAGCTCTGATATGCTATTCTTTCTTTTGAATTTACAATATTCAGTTCAGTTCAGTCACTCAGCTGTGTCTGACTCTTTGCAACCCTGTGGACTGCAGCATGCCAGGCTTCCCTGTCCATCACCAACTCTCAGAGCTTGCTCAAACTCATGTCCATCGAGTTGCTGATGCCATCCAGCCATCTCATCCTCTGCCTCTTCTCCTCCTTCCTTCAATATTTCCCAGCATCAGGGTCTTTTCCGATCAGTCAGTTCTTCTCATCAGGCAGCCAAAGTATTGGAGCTTCAGCTTCAGCATCATTCCTTCTAATGAATATTCAGGACTGATTTCCTTTAGGATTGACTTGTTTGATCTCCTTGTAGTCCAAGGGACTTTCAAGAGTCTTCTCCAACACCACAGTTCAAAAGCATCAAATCTTTGGCGCTCAGCTTTCTTTATAGTCCAACTCTCACATCCATACATGACTACTGGGAAAACAATACACATTTGCTGTATACTCAAAGTGTGTGTTGGGGGGTCTTCCCTGCTAGCTCAGACAGTAAAGAATCTGCCTGCCAGTGCAGGAGACCCAGGTTCAATCCTTGGGTAGGGAAGATCCCATGGAGAAGGGAATGGCTACCTACTTCAGTATTCTTGCCTGGAGAATCCCATGGACAGAGGAGCCTGGTAGGCTACAGTCTATGGGGTCGCAAAGAGTTGGACATGACTGAGCAATTAACAATCACTTTTCACTTTCATATACCCAAAAGGGTTGTCACTTTTACTTTGTCTTACAGTGATCATAAAATTCCCTAAGAATTGTGAATTAACATTTATAACATTCATACTTAAGATGAATCATATCCATTTGAAGGAATAAACAAAAGATATTACTTTAAAAAATATTACTTGCTTACTGCATATGGGTTTTGAAGTATAATTGCTTTCTCAACTATGTTCCAATCTGCATTAGCAAGATCTCTGTCAAATTTGAGTGTAGAGGCTACAGATTTGGTTAGTTCTTGAAAGTGTTGAAATGTATAACACAGTGATTTATACTTTGTTGATGTGACATCACGAAGACCTTGGATAAAAAGAACACATTTTATAAATAGTGGACATCATTTTGATAGTATGTACAGAATATATGCACATATACACACATAAATGTGTAGGAGATACATATGTAGGATGTATAGATATACATATGTACACAGAAATACATGCACTTATATTTATTTCCTATGTATATGTAAGATCATATATATATTTGATATATACTTCTTTATCTCCAGATATATATAGTTGACCTTTGAACAGCATGTGATTCAGGGATGTCAACCCTCCATGCAGTTGAAAGTCTGCATATAACTTGGCAGTTGTCCCTCCATATCTGTGGTTCTGCATCCTCAATAAACTGAGGTTCGTGTTGTACTGAAGTACATGTGAAAAAAATTCACATCCCCTTATAAGTGGGCTGACACAGTTCAAATTCATTTTGATCAAGGATCAGTGGTAATATATACTATATATATAGACCTCATTAAAGTTTGAAGGACTTTTACTATCAAACACAGATTTCCTTTTTTTTGAGACATAGAAGTTTCTTCGAAAAGCAATAATTTTCCATGAGCAAATGTTCACTTTTCTCAGTGCAAGTAAACAGATGCTTTACTATAAGAATTTTAGGTTTATTTAGCTACTAAGTAGAACATCTGATGGGCTTCCCTGGTGGCTCAGTGATAAAGAATCTGCTTGCAATGCAGAAGACATGGGTTCGACCCCTGGGCTGGGGAGATGCCCTGGAGAAGGAAATGGCGACCCACTCCACTATTCTTGCCTGGGAAATCCCATGGACAGGATCTGACCCTCTGCAAAATGTTACCTCTTTAATCTGTTCTCATTTTACTATGTTAAGGCCCAGAAAAAATAAAAGTAAATGGTAAAAAGGATATGGTTGCAAACATGAGAATGAAGATTCAATATTACCCATAAAGATGAAATTTAAGATTGGTTAAGAAAATGCCATATGAATAAAACAGAAAGGGTGATAGAGCAGTTAAGAGTAAAGTGGATTAAAAGCATTAGAGGAATTTATTTTTAGTTTGTTAACTGCCATTACTGAGTTGTGTGATCTTAGACAAGAACTTTTAACTCTTTAGATTTCAATATTTGGATTGTTAAAAAGTAGGAAATTGCAACAGTCATACTGCATAAAGCAGTTGCCTTCTAAAACTGGTATTTCTGCTTCTACTCTCTTCATAGGCCCCAATCAGCTATCCAGAGTTGTCTTTTTAAGGACCTTTTTCATAAAATTACACTTACTTGCTTAAAACCAACAAAGAAATTCATCTACCTCTTAGAATAAAGTCTTAAAATTCAAGGTCTTTCATGATCTAGCTCTTTCCCTACCTCTCCCATCTGGACTTCCTCCACTATGGACATAGTTCTCAAAGGTTCCAGCACCTTACCTTCTTTCCTTGAACATGCTTGGTTTCTAACTTCCTCAGGAATCTACCACATGTTGTATTTCTACTTTCTTTATATGTGGTTCAAGTACTTCCATGCACAAATGACACTCTGATATTACCTTATTTGACTTGTTTACAGTCTGTCTCTCCTTTTTCCAATTTAGCTTCAACAATTCAGACTTGTCTGTCTTCATAATGCATCACTATCAGTTAGAATAGTGCCTGGCATATAAAAGGCTCTTAATAAAAAGTTTGTTGAATAATTAAACAGACATTGTATTATTTCACTTAAACTGGACTGATGTAAATAAGTAATCTTATTTATAAGATTATTGCTTATTGGCCTAATGAACTTATTGGCCTTAATGATTCATGTGACTTTGTATTGCGATCCAATTTCCTTTTCAATTAGACACCTTTGATTTGTATTTATATGGCTTCCTTCTTCATTATTTGCAATTCTTTAGTATATTTGGAATATTTTTCTCTTTACTCAGGAATTAGCAGGGCTTACCAAGTTTAGTAACTGCCATTGGCAAAATAAATCTATTGACAATCAAGCTAATTAAGGATACTGACACTCCATGAAATAATATCTGGAATAGAAAAACAAACCAAAGTAAGTTTTCATCGTAATTTCGTATAATATACTCTATATTTACCAGTGTAAATTAAGCTAAGTTGTACCGTGTCAATATTTGGGAAACATAACGACTTGCTTTGACAAGTATTTATATACTTATAAAGACATTAGGGAAAAAAATTTGTTCTTAATTTCAATTTCTGAACTTCTTGCGTCCTAAGAATATCCCTGTACTTTATCAATTCTCATCCACCACATACACTTCCATGTACATAGCCACACAGTTTTCTGTTCAACATTACCAGCACATCTGCGTTAAATAATTCTCTCCACCTAGAAGCAACAATACAAGGCCTTGGTATGTTTGTTATACCACATACTTTGCTCTCTGGTATCCCCTTCATTAACAGAAAAAAAGTGAAAGTGAAGTTGCTCAGTCATGTCTGACTCTTTGCAACCCCATGGACCATACAGTTCATGGAATTCTCCAGGCAAGAATGCTGGAGTTGACAACCTTTCCCTTCTCCAGGGGGATTTTCCCAACTTAGGGATCGAACCCAGGTCTCCCACATTGCAGGCAGATTCTTTACCATCATTACCAGAAGGGAGGAGCAATTGATGCCTTTGGTGTCACTTTTTTTTTTTCGCCTCTTATATCTCAAGTTAGTCTCCACAGACAGATGAAGAAACACTTTTCAGTCTGATATTACATATTTCCATCGATTTATGGAATTCTAACTTCCAGAATTTATTTTAAACTCTTAGCCAGTCCTCTATTCTTTGACTACAAGTTAGAGACAGAATGTGAAACACACCAGAGGCTTTCACGGCTGCACACTAGGATCACCTGAGAAATTTTAAATATTTGTGCACAGGACTCTCTCACTGAATATTCTGATTTAATTCCTCAAGGGGGCCACCCCAACACTGGTCATTAGGAAAACCAAGGTATAATCTACACAGAGTGAAATGTACTTGTGTATCTGATAAGTTTTGACAGTGCATACACCCATATTACCCTCAATCCTTTCAAGATGTATAATATTCTCATATCCTCTAAATTTCCCCAGTGCTGCTCCAATCAATCCTCACCAGACAAGGGACAACTACTGTTTCTATTTCTGTAGATGGGATATACCAATTCTAAAATCTTCATTTAAACTGAATATTATGTTTCTCATTGTAGTTTCAATTTGCATTTCCCTAGAGTAATGATGTTGAGCATTTTAATATGCTTAGTGGTATATACATTTCCTTTTGAAACATTTGTTCAACTCTTTTGCCTGTTTTCAAAATTGGGTTGCTTTTTTGTTACAAAATTGCAGAAATTTTGAAAATTATATTCTGGATGGAAGTGCGTTGTCATAGATGGACAATAGACACATGAACAGAAACTCAATATTGCCAGTTATTAGAGAAATGCAAATTGAAACTACAGTGACATATCACCTCACACCAGTCAGAATAGCCATAGTTAAAGAGTCTATGAATAATAAATGCTGGAAAGACTGTGGAGAAAAAGGAACCCTCCTACACGGTTGGTGGGAATATATCAATAAATTGGTGCAGCCACTATGGAGAACATTATGGAGATTTCTTAAAAAGCTAAAAATTGAGTTACCATATGATTCTGCAATCCCATTCCTGGATATATATCTGGAGAAAACTCAAATTCAAAAATACTTGTGCCCCAGTGTTCACTGCAGCACTATTTATGATCGCCAAGACATGAAAGCAACCTAAATGTCCATTGGCAGATAAATGGATAAAGAAAACGTGGTACATATATATGGTGAAATATTACTCAGCCATAAGAATGAATGAAATAACACCATGTGCAGTAACATGGATAGACCTAGAGATTAACATACTAAGTGAAACAAATCAAACAAAGACAAATATCATATGATATCACTTATATGTGGAATCTAAAAAAACTACAGAAAATGTGCATATCAGATATATGATATATGTATTATGAGTAAATCCTCTCACTTTGTGACCACCTTCCTTATCCATTTCAAAAGTTATCTTTCGATAAGCAAACATTTTTAATGTTGAGAATTCCAATTATTACTGTTTTTTGTTTTAAAACTTTTTGTCTATTCCAAGGCTGCAAAGGTATTCTCTTGTTTTCTTCCAGAACTTTTAGAGTTTTTCATTTTATTTAAGACTATGACCCATCTCCAATCAGTTTTACATATGGTGTGAAGTAAAAAATAAAAGATTTTACTTTTATTTATCTTAAAACTAGAAGTTTGTACCTTTAGACTGCCTTTATCCATTTCCTCTATCTCCACTTATCATCTATGGAAATCACAAATATGTTCTCCCATTCTATGAGTTCAGTTATTTTAGATTTTACAAACACTTTTTGAATGTTAAACTAAAATTTATGGACATATTTTTGGATGAATACTTGACCGTAATGTCTTATACTTCTTATATATTTAAAATTAATTGGCTATATATTTTTAAAGAATTTTTACATCATGTTTAATTAGTGGTCTAATCAGTTTTTTGTTTGTAATTATCATTGTTGGTATTTAGTATCACTCTGGGCTGGCCACATAAAATAAGAAAGTGTTTCATCATTCTCTATTTTATGAGAGAGTTTGTTTAGGATTGGTATCATTTATTCATTAAATGTTTGGAAGAATTCACCAGTCAAGTCATCTCGGCTTCTAGCTTATGAGAAAGTTTTAATTTATATATATAATTTCTTTAACACATAGAGGGTTATTCAGATTTTATATTTTCTTTTGTGTCAGTTTAGATACATTGTGTTTTTTTGAGGAATTTAACCACTTTCACCTAAGGTGTTGAATTGTTTGGACAAAAGTTATGCATAGTTTTTATTTATTACTCCTTTAATACCTGTATAATTATAGGCATGGTCTTTCTCATTACTGATATCAATCATTTGTTTCTTCTTTCTTTCTCCCTCTCTTGTTCTTTTTTAATGTTTAACATTTTAAGATAGTTGTAGATTCACATACAGTCTTAAGAAATAGGTCCTGTGTAATATTTAGCCTGTTGCCCCCAAAGGTTATAATTTTCAAAGCTATAGTAGAGTATCACAACCAGGATATTGACAATGACACGCTCAAGATACAGAATGGTTCCTTTACTGTAAGTATTCCTCATGTTGCCTTTTATAGTCACTTTTATTTCCCTTTCTTTATTCCTGGCAACCACTAATTCAGTGCAGTTCAGTCACATCTGATTCTTTGCGACACCATGGACTGCAGCACGCCAGGCCTCCCTGTCCATGAACTCCCGGAGCTTGCTCAAACTCATGTCTATCAAATCGGTGATGCCATCCAATCATTTCATCTTCTGTCATCCCCTTCTCCTCCTGCCTTCAATCTTTCCCAGCATCAGGGTCTTTTCAAATGAGTCAGTTCTTCACCTCAAGTGGCCAAAGTATTGGTGCTTCAGCTTCAGCATCAGTTCTTCCAATGAATATTTAGGACTGATTTTCTTTAGGATTGACTGGTTTGATCTCCCTGCAGTCCAAGGGACTCTCAAGAGTCTTCTCCAACACCACAATTCAAAAGCATCAATTCTTCAGTGCTCAGCTTTCTTTAAGGTACAACTCTCACATCCATACATGACTACTGGAAAAACCATAGCTTTGACTAGGTGGACCTTTGTCGGCAAAGTAATATCTCTGCTTTTTAATATGCTGTTTAGGTTGGTCATAACTTTTCTTCCAAGGAGCAAGGATCTTTTAATTTTATGGCTGCAGTCACCATCTACAGTGATTTTGGAGCCCAATAAAATAAAGTCTGTCACAGTTTCCATTGTTTCCCCATCTATATGCCATGAAGTGGTGGGACCGGATGCCATAATCTCGGTTTTTTGAATGTTGAATTTTAAGTCAACTTTTTCACTCTCCTCTTTCACTTTCATCAAGGGGCTCTTTAGTTCCTATTCTATTCACTAATCTGTTCTCAATTTCTATATTTTTGTCTGGCAACCACTCATCTATTCTCAATTTCTACATTTTCATAAGAATGTTATACAATTCAAATCATAAAGTATGTATTCTGTTTTGAATAATTCTCTGGAGATTTATAAAAGTTATTGCTTTTATTAATAGTTTGTTCCTTTTTACTGCTGAGTAGCATTCCAAGGTGCAGTTGTACAACAATGAATTAAAGATTAACCTACTGAAGGACATCTGAATTGTTTCTAGACGTCTGGTTATTATAAATACAGCTACTATAAAAATTCATGTACAGGTGTGTGTAGACATAAATTTTTCTTTTCCAGGCTAAATCCCCGGGAAAGCAATTGCTGTATGGTAGTTGCATATGTAACTGTCAAATTCTTTTCTTTATTATTTATTTTTAATTGGAGGATAATTGCTTTACACTGTTGTGTTGCTTGCCAAATTCTTTCCCCAAGTGACTGTACTATTTGATATTCCTACTAGCAATCTATGAGTGGTCAGTTTCTCTGCATCCTTACCAGCATTTGGTGTCATCACCATATTTTATTTTAGTCCTTCTAATAGATGATATCTTTCTGTTTTCTCAGTTTGTATGTCCCCAATGGCTAATGACATTGCCCACCTTTTTTATTCTTTTTTGTCATCGGTATATACCCTTCAGTGAAATGTCTCTTTCTGTATTCCTTGTGTTGTACTGTTAAGTTTTCAATTTTGAAGAAGTGTAATTTCTTCTTCTTTTTTTTTCTTTTCTGGATTATGCTCTTGGTATCTTTGTGTTACAATAGGTCCCAAAGATTTCACCCCAAGTTTAAAAAAAGTTTTTTGTCTTTACATTTTATATTTAATGCTGTGATCCACTTTGAATTAATTTTTGTAGAAGTCAAGGTTCTCTCTTTTTTTTTGTATATGAATGTCCCATTCTTCACATCGTTTTTGAGACATCATCTATTGAATTATTTTTGCATATTTATCAAAAATTGTTGGGGATGTTTGTGTGAATCTATTTCTGAGTTCTCGATCCTGTTCCATGTTTCTCTCTCTCTCTGGCAATACAACATAATCTCCATGGCTGTAATAATACCTTAAAACTGGGTGTACTGATTCTTACCATTTATTTTTCTCTTTCAAAATTGTTTTTATTATTTTAGTTCCTTTGCTTTTTATTATTGAATGATTGTACATGGCAATGTGTCTTTAATTTTTGATTCATTGAATCAATTGCTAGTATATAGAAATACACTTGATTTTTTATACTTATATCTTGAGGCCATACTAAATTCACTTATTAGTTCTAGGAAGGTTTTTTCCCCTCTTCTTTTTGAAGACCCTTGGAATTTTCCATACAGATAATCATACTATCTGCAATAGTAATAGTTTTATCTCTTCCTTTTGAATATTCATTTTTTTCTCCTTTTTTGTCTTATGGAGCAAGCTAGAGTTTCCGTCATGATGCTCAGTAAAAAGAATGAGGGTAGAGATTCTTGATTGTTCATTAATTAATTGAGACATTCTTGGATTGTTCCCAATTATAAGGAGAAAGCATCTTTCACTATTAATTATAATGCTACTTGCAGATTTTTCTGTAGATTTCTTTATCTACTTTAGGAAATTCCCTCTTATTTCTACTTCTTGAGAGGTTTATCATAAATGGATATTGATTTTTGTTTGCTAAGTGATTTTTCTTCATCAGCTGATATGATTCTATAAATGTCAATTAGATCCTGTTGGTTGATGGTGTTTAGTTCTTTCATATCCTTGCTAATTTTTTTAGTAGTTCTAGCTTCCCTCATAGCTCAGTGGTAAAGAATTTGCCTGCCAATGTAGGATATGTGGAATTAGTTCAGGAAGATCCCTTAGAGAGGGAAATGGCAACCCATTCCAGTATTCTTCCCTGGGAAACCCCATGGACAGAGGAGTTTGGTGGGCTACAGCCCATGGGGTTGCAAAAGAGTCAGACACCACTTAGTGACTAAACAAAAAATATACTTCATTAAACAAATTATGGAAAGGAGTGTTAAAGTCTCCAACTGTAGTTTGTCTGTTTCTCCTCTTCAGTTCAGTTCGGTTCAGTCGCTCAGTCGTGTCCGACTCTTTGCGATCCCATGAATCACAGCACGCCAGGCCTCCCTGTCCATCACCATTTCTCCTCTTAGCTCTCCTTTTTTCTTCATATATTCTATACACTTTTGTGTATGTGTTTGGAACATATTGAATTCAGTCACTGAACTTGTGAGTAGTGGAGACAGGATTAAGTTAATAATTTAAGCTTTCATTGTAGTGCCTCTTTTTGAGTATTAATAAATTAGCTGTAGGAGTCACCCAAATTGAATTAAAGAAGGACTGCTAATTTTTTCTCAACTAGTTACCACTACTGAAACATCCCTCGAAATGATTTGATTGACCAAAGTTTTATTTTGAAAGATGTCTACATGGCATCATCATCATCGTCATCAGAACTCAGATTTACTGTACATTTACTAGATGCTAATGTTTTAAGCTTTTTATGTATAGTTTCAATTTCTCCTAATAACCCTTTGAGACAGTAGAGACAGTAAGATAGCCAGACAGGCCTGGCTCATACCAGTTTGTGAATGCTGATCATTACATTTTCAGGAAGTTTATAGGCTGACTTATGTTTTGTTGGTGCCAATGATTATGGAACAGAAATCTGGCAAACACTCCCCCTTTATATATTTACTAGGAAACCATTGGTATTATTGCGGACTTCTTTGGAATGAGGAAACAGACACATGGCAGGGGGTAGGGGATCAGAATTAAATAACTTGTAGATGACCACACAATAAATAGCAATTAAAATTTTCAGAACCCAGATCCAAATGCAATGTTCATCATTACACTGGTCAGGACATATGATAATGACACTGATTTTGATTATCAAGACAAAGTGGAAATTAGTTAAAAGGAAAGAGGGGTGTGAATGTGTTAGTTGCACAGTTGTGTCCGACTCTTTGCAACCCCATGAATTGGGGCCCGCCAGGCTCATGAGATTTTCCAGACAAGAATACTGGAGTGGATTGCCATTCCCTTCTCCAGGGGATCTTCCTGACCCGGAGATCGAACCCGAGTCTCCTGCCTTGCAGGTGGACTCTGCCATCTGAGCCACTAGGGAAGACTAAAACGAAAGAGGAGGACATGTAATTCTAGATACTTTGGTTTTTAAAGCAGTCTTTGAATATTTAGTCTTTTTAAATGCTTGATTATTATTTACTTAGATACATAATAATAACCTTGACATGGTTCCCTTTACTCTAAGAATTTATGTTAAAAAAAAAAAAAAACCTCACAATGGAAGCGTTAGATGTGTTGTGATGTCTACATAGACTATTTCTTAGAGTTCCTTGAAATTATCTTATTTTGAGATGTGGTAGAGGGATAGTCATACACTTTATGTTCTATTGGGCAGAGTTTGGGGGTTCTAGCTTAAGGGATAACTTGCCTTGATAATTAAAATGTTTTGGTTTCTAGCATTACTAAATGTGGCTATATATTATGAATGGCAATACAGCCATTCATAAATAGGTTTCTGCTTTTAAGTCGGTATTAGGAGTAAATTTAAAAAGAAACATTTGTTGAGTGCATACTCTGTATCAGGTACTATTTTAAATGATTTATAAGTTTTAATTCCCTTAACTTTCACAATAAACCTATTTTTTTAGGAGTGTGATGAAGGAGTTTAAGGATATCTGAGCTAGAATGAGGAAGAGGAAAGCTGTCAGTTGTTTTTCCCCTCCCTAGTTTCCCCATCACAGCTAAATCAATCCCACAGTCCAAGTGGGATTGAGCGATCTACTACAAAAGCATATTTTAGTACACAGAAACAGTTTTCATAAAATATTCAAATAGAAAAACTACATCTTTCTTTACTTGAGATTTCTCCCTCTCAGATCCAAGAGAGTTTTCAAAGTAGGCAAGCAGAAGAGCCAAGTTTATATTAGGAGTCCCTTTCATTTCACTCCAGACCATTATGAATGCCCAGCGCCAGCTGAAACCATGACCAAGTCGAGACAAAAGCGGGCTCAGTAATAGAAAGACCAGAAGTCTAAAAGGCAAAACAGATTTTTAAAAGTTATTTTTGTCATAGAAATTTCTTTCCATCTCATTCGATACTACTCCAATCTATTCCTTGTGAAACTGCCAACTCTCAGAAGAATGAGCCATCTTTTATACACCTTTGGCATTGCACCAAAGGAAAGCAGAAGGGCATCCCATGCACAAATATGCCAAGGGAATGGGATTATTCTTTTTCTTTCTTTCTGTTAGCTAAGCAGTAGAATAATTCCACATCACTCCTAAGTGGTGCTGCTTCTGGTAGAATAGAAAGTGCTAGAAATTTTTATAGATCTACTCTACTCTGGATCCCAGAAACAAATAAAAGCAAATTCAATAAATGGGAGAGAAAACAATATTCTCTCTTTTTCTTCGTAGATTTTAATCATACTGAATTTTCCCAGTATCAGTTAATTCATTTCTATTTCTTCTTTCAGTCATAGATAATTCTTATATTTTGCACTAATTGTATCTGATAATTTGGGACTAATTTCCATTTACTTGGCACTGGCTGACTTAATGTTGTTATTTAGTCCCTAAGTCATGTTGGACTCTTTTGCAGCCTTATGGACTGTAGCCAGCTAGGCTCCTCTGTCCATGGAACTCTCCAAGCAAGAATATTGGAGTGGGTTGCCATTTCCTTCTCCAGGGGATCTTCCTGACCCAGGGATCAAGCCTACATCTCTTGCATTGACAGGCAGATTCTTTACCACTGAGCAACCAGGGAAGCCCAACTTAATGTTGAGTCCCAACTAACTTTCCTAGAATGCTAACAATTTGGATGATAGAATTGTTATAGTGATTTTCCTCTTCTATATTATCCCCTTTTCAGTTACATAAGCAGACTGCTTTCTGAAAGCCTTTTAACATTGGGAAAGGGGCCACAAAACTTATTTAGGTAAAAATGACATTTACAAGGAGGACTTCTTTATGATTTTCATTTTTATTTATTTATTTAGACATGAGATGATTTTATTTTTATCTTTTATGAATCAAAGCTAGAAAAATGGTACCTTGATCTTCAACACCTTATCTAGTGAAAAGTAACAACACAGCAGAATGCCAGCATCATAAGAACACTGAACAGAGCAGATAAATGATATGAGATAACAGTGAATAATCATTTAAGAGGAAAGAAAGACTATTTTTTCTTCTTTAATTTTTATTGGCATATAGTTGATTTACAATGCTGTGTTAGCTTTAGGTATACAGCAAAGTGAATCAATTATACATATACAAATATCACTCTTTTTTTTATTCTCTTCTATATAGGCCATTATAGAGTACTGAGTAGAGTTCCCTGTGCTATATAGTAGGTCTTTATTAATTATCTATTTTAGATCTGGTGGTGGTGGTTTAGTTGCTAAGTCATGTCCCACTCTTGCGACCCCAGGACTGTAGCCCACCAGACTTCTCTGTCCATGGAGATTCCCAGCCAATAATACTGGAGTTGGTTTCCATTTCTTTCTGCAGGGGACCTTCCCAACCCAGGAATCAAACCTGGGCATCCTTCATTGCAGGCAGTGTGTATATGTCAATCTTGATCTCCCAATTTGTCCCACTCTGATTTTTAAAAAACTATTTCCAACTATACTTTATTAATACAAATTATCTGTCATAAAATATTAAGCAAATAAAACAAGTTAACATTTTAATTTATAATAGGTGTCTAACTTCATGAAACCTCATAGAATAAAAAACAATATAAAACTCTGGAGGAAGTATATGAAATATTAGTAGTGTTCGCCTCTAGGTAGTAAAGATTATGAGAGTTTTTTTCAAAAATTTTACAACTTGCATTGTTTGCTTGCATTGTTTTGAAATGCAGTTAAAAGTTGAAAACACTAAGTGTTAATTTGCTGATGATTCCTTGGAAAATTTGAGTGAATTCTTCATTCTAGAATGAAACATTTCTGTCATTTAAAGAATATCTTCAGACTTAGTCAATGTCATATAAATAGAAAAACTCAAATGGCTTTCTTACCTGAACATAATAAGTGTTAAGTAGATATTTAATGAATAATATATATCAGAAAATGATATATATAAATATGTATGTGCAGGAATTAGAAGTCCAGTGAAAGTAAACACCATAAGAAAAGCAACAAATGATAGACAGTTCCAGAATCTGCATTTTTAGAAAAAAAATAAACATAGTTGATATAGTTAATTAAGCTAACGTAGTCAGTGCAACGCTTATCTATGTGAGGCATTGTGAAGAAAATAAAGATGAATAAGACATTCACCAACACTCAAGGAGTTTGTAATTTAACTGGGGAGGAAGGAGCGCTAAGACAAATAAACAAATACTTCTAAAGCAATTTTAACCAGTTTGCACTGAATATAAACTAGTGTCTCTTTTTGGGGTTGACTTTGAAAGACATGTTAAGTTGTAGTTTTGCTATTTGACAAAACTCATTCAGGAACTATGGTTCACGTTCTTAGAAAATACTATGGCTGAAGTAGCTAGTCCTTGTATCATTAGGAAGAGCTAAAATTGTTTATTTTAAAAGGAAATACTGAATTCCTAGTTTGATTTACATAGTGATAGAATTAAGCCTTTGTCCAAAATCTAGCTAGTACTTAGAGAATGTGAATGAATCTTTTATTCACGTGAATGCCCTTTGTAGATACTTTGTGATTTCTGAGTCTGTGCTTATTCAAGTACTCCAGAGCCGAGGAAAACAGCATCATTCACAAAACTCATGTTCTCAACAGTTGCAGGCAAAACAGTTTGAAAAAGCAGCACACTCAGACACCATTATTTGTCATTTTGGGTGTTGGGATCATAGCTATTTAAAACTTACTTCTCCTTATCTCTTTGTATATCTCCTTATCTCTTTGACATTATATGTATAGCAAAATAAATTGAAAAGCTTAAAAGGGCACATGAATATTATTTCATGAGGAAAAAGAGCTTGGTTTTACCCATATGCTGCCAGACTCTGTCCCTGAAAAACAAATACCTAGGTATTACCAGAGAAAATTTCATTATGAAACATTGGGGGGGGGAAAAAACTCAACCTCATTAATTAGCACAAAATGTAATCAAATCAATTAAGCAACAAATACTGAGGAGTTAGTAAGACTCTTTGATATGTAGTAGAAATTAATGGGAGAAATTGGATGAGGAGGAAACCAGATTCTCAAAGGAATCAGTGCCCACTATATTCAGAGTATATATGAGCCAAATAACCAAGCTCCAAAACCATCTAATAGACCTGTGCATATACACATGTGTGTGCATGTGTGTAATCAGGCACGCAGTAAAAAAGCTTCTGAATTTTTTTTAAAAGTCCCTTTTCTTTATTTGGTGATCATGAGTCGTCTTAACAAATCTAGATCTTTTATAGGAGCAAAGGGTTGCAACACTGTATTTAAGTATTATCTAGGAGAGTTTTTTAAAATCAGACATCCCACGCTTCACCCTCATAGATTTTGATATTATGGATCTAAGCATATGTGTCATTTTTATATCTTAATGTTGCATAACCCCTAGCCTAGAGGAGTGAGAAGACCTTATGGCCTGGACATTTTAGGAACATCAATTTGCCAGGAATAGAAGATTATACAAGTTGACATGGAAATATCTCTTATTTGGGAATTTCTTTCTAAAAAGGTGATGTATGAATAGAAGCATGAAAGAAGTAAGACAGCCACTTATGCTAATATGTAAAGAAGCACATTTCAAGAGCAGAAGCACAAGGACACAAGGTCAAACAGGGACCCTCTTTGGCATGTATGAGGAATAGCCAAGTGTTGTTAGAGCAGAGTGGGCGAGGGTGAGAGTGGCAGAAATGAATTACCATAGTAACAAGGGGACAGATAGATCACCTGTTTGCCATGAAAACAACCTTGTTTTGTAGCCAAATGAGATGAGAAGTTATTAGATGATTTTAAACACAAGAAATGATATGGATAAGGAGGGAGTGAGGTGGATGATGGTCAGAAAATAGTATAGGATCAATGCATTGTCTTCTCAATGTGACTATATAAGTGTTAGAATTGGAGTCCTAGGGAGATAAACTGAAAAGATGGGAGACAGTGTAGACCACTGTAGAGTTTAGTAGGATTTACCATTATTATCTTAGATTTCTACTCTCTTGGAGAGTAGGAGTTGGTACATATTGTATTTTAAATATTATAATTATTGAAATTGAAATTATGAAGTGATTATTTGCATAAGCATAAAGTGGGTGGCTGAAGCAGAGTGGGAAATATGATCACAGGAGGAGAAGTCCTGGAATTGAAAGGTGAGGGGATAGAAGCATTAATGGAGTGAATGTTGACTGACATCACTAAGGATGGTGACAGTGTGGTGTTGGAATATCACAGTGAGAGGGGGCCAAAATCATCATGAAATGGAGAATGTGATTCAGGGCTCTAGAGATAACTGCAACCAAGAGGGTGGCAGGTGGCATAATCTGATGGCATGAGCTCCAAAACTGGCTGCTCTGGGGAAGAAGGAAAATAGAATAGAAATGGCTGAGGTACAGAAAGGTCACCCACCTCAACTCTAGCTTGTAGTACCAGGGATGCAGGTGAGAAAGACACTGTAACCTTTAAGGAACACAAGGGAAATCATACCTTCAGGGAGGATCCAGGTTTCAGTTAGAGCAAGAATGAAGAGAACCTTCGGAATCACTCCCCATAGATATAATTACATGCGTAACAAGTTTAATTCTTCCTACAGTGTTTGCCCAATTAATGCTACCTAGCTGCTAATACAACTGGCTTCCATTATAATTGATATGAAATTTTAATGAAATGCTCTCAAAGCCTGTAATCTGAATTTTTAAGCTTCTGACTTCTGAACTCATTTCATCTTTCACAATGTTCTCCCAAATGTCCAAAAAAATCACTGATTAAGTTCAGGGCCTCTGTTAACAGGTATGTTGCTATTGTGTCGTTTAGGCCAAGTTCCCATCCCATATATTGAAACATTTCAGAAAGTATCTTTCTTCAAGACTAACACAGACTCCACTGACCCCTCAGGTAGGTGCCCTCGATCAAGGCACAATTTGTACTTTTCTATTTTCTTTCTTAACGCTGCCAATTGTATTTAAATGCCCTGGCTTACTTTTTTAATTGACTTTGTATGGCCTCTCTTCACTGTCCTTAAAATAATGGTCTTTCATTCTAGAGGCATTGCCATACTGATCCATACTGGAGCCTGAGGCAAAAGGAACTATTAGTAATATTGATCTTTAAAAATTTTGTATTTTCACCACGGATTTTTTGCATTAATTTCAATTTTAAAATATTGCATTAAAATATTTATCTTGATTACTGAGTCTTTTGGCATCCTCTTAGATTTTGTGCCTGAGATGAGGGCGTCACTTGCCTTATTTTAACCCTGGCCCTGTCTAGGGGATCAGACTGAACACTACTGAGTAATATGGTCAGGAACATAAGGGAATTAGTAGTGAAATACAGTCAATGTGAACTCAAGGTAAGGTTACAAATTTTACCTGAAATTAGAGGTTTAGATAACATAAGCAATAGAGTTTTTAATAGGCGAGTTTTATTTTCAGTTAGGCTAGTTTCCAAGTCAGTATCTTATTTGGCCATGTAGATGTAGTTACAATTATCATATTATAACTTCAATGTATGAAAACAAAGTAAAAGTATGTTAGTCACTTACTCAAGAAGAAGTGCTTCAACTCCTGGTTTAAAACTTGTAGAATTTAAAAAAAGTCCCATAATGACAAGAGTAAATATTCCAGACATTTCAGTTAGCTCACCTATTTTTTTAAGGAAATAAATAAAAAGTATTAATTTAACATCAAGAGTGGTACTGATACTCCCAGAGATGAAAGCATCCTGATATCTGATAGTAGGGACTTCATAGAGAGGCTGTCCCTCTTGGTTTCCACTGAATAATGTCACAAATTATCACCACCACGCACTGTCCTTCCCCCTCAGATTTACATTCAGTGTGCAGAAGAGTCTGTACTGAACATCCTTGCACTGTTTTGGCTTCTGATCATTGGCAACAATGTGGAACTCACAAATCTTTTCAGGTACCCCAGTGAGGCTAGAGCACCCTCCATAAGTCTAATCTTTTCAGAACGGCTCTGGATGAATTTAGTGGAAGTAAGCTGATGAGCTCTCTATGGACTAGCCTACTTCACATACTTCTTCTTGGAAGACAGCAGGAGATAGAAATGGTTTGATTTTGTGACAAGGCTAAGAGAGCAGAGCCAAGAGAAACCCAATACAGATCTGCTTCCCAGTTTAATTATGGTTTGGTGTACTTACTGTCTGAGATAGAAAAGTGTAAAAAACTGTGGAAAATCTTAAATATCGTCAACTTTCATGAATTAGAGGGAAAAACAATTTTGGAAGTAGCTTATGAAAGTCGCATATTATCACTGTGAAAAATAAAAAAATATAGTACAGTATAGAGATTATATTTTTTTAGAAAAAGGTGGTAGTTAAGTTGCTAAGTCTTGTCCGACTCTTGCAACCCCATGGACTGCAGTCCGCCAGGCTCCTCTGTCCATGGGATTCTCCAGGCAAGAATACTGGAGTGGGTTGCCATTTCCTTCTCCAGGGGATATTCCTGACCCAGAAATTCTTTCTAAGATTCTTCTCAACCCAGGAATTCTTCCCAGGATTCTTCCCAACCCAAGAATCAAACTGGGGGTCTTCTGCATTGCAGGCAGATTAGAAAAAGGGAACACCCATAACTCCACTGCAGGCAGGTCAGGTGGTCTGGTATTCCCATCTCTTTCAGAATGTTCCACAGTTTATTGTGATCCACACAGTCAAAGGCTTTGGCATAGTCAATGAAGCAGAAATTGATGTTTTTCTGGAAGTCTCCTGCTTTCTCCATGATCCAGCGAATGTTGGCAATTTGATCTCTGGTGCCTCTGCCTTTTCTAAAACCTGCTTGAACATCTGGGAGTTCATGGTTCACTTATTGCTGAAGCCTGGCTTGGAGAATTTTGAGCATGACTTTACTAGCATGTGAGATGAGTGCAATTGTGCGGTAGTTTGAGCATTCTTTGGCATTGCCTTTCTTTGGGATTGGAATGAAGACTGACCTTTTCCAGTGTTGTGGCCACTGCTGAGTTTTCCAAATTTGCTGGCATATGGAGTGCAGCACTTTCACAGCATCATCTTTCAGGATTTGAAAGAGCTCAACTGGAATTCCATCACCTCCACTAGCTTTGTTCGTAGTAACAGTTACAAATTAAATTTTTGTTTTAATATTAAAGAATATTGTGGATGTGCTGCTTTCCATAGGCTTCTCTGGTAGCTCAGCTGGTAAAGAATCTGCCTGCAATGCAGGAGACCCATGTTTGATTCCTGGGTGGGGCAAGTTCCCCTGAAGAAGGGATAGGTTACCAACTCTTGGGTTTCTCTGATGGCTCAGATAGTAAAGAATCCACTTGCAATGCAGGAGACCTGGGTTCTATCCCTGAGTTGGGAAGATCGCGTGGAGGAGGGCATGGTAACCCACTCCAGTATTCTTGCCTGTAGAATCCCCATGGACAGAGAAGCCTGATGGGCTATAGTCCATAGGGGTACAAAGAGTCAGACACAACTGAGTGATTAAGCACAACACGCGTTTATCAAATGGATCCGTTTCTTTGGTTAACTTTATATTCCTCTGTTATAGCAGTTGTATTTTAACTATTATAGGCTTATTAAATGTTTATTATCCATTTAGTAGGAAAAATCCTTTACTTAAATAGATTGTCATGCCATATGACATATGTCATAAACGTAGTCTCACTGTTTATGTTTCCAGATGAATTTTTAAAATTTTTCTGTAAAATATCACTTCCCTCCAAATTTCTATCATTATTTGATTCAGATTGTGATAACTTTTTAAACCATTCATTTATTTGACAGGTCAGAGTAAAAGTTTTTTACATTAGATTTATACTTACTCATTATTTGCTTTCTAAAATATTTATTGAGACATCTTGACTCTAAAAAATTTAAATTATTTTTTTGGAGATTGGGGTGGGGAGAGGATTATAAAATACAAACTAGTATTTTATATAAACTAAATAAGCAACAAGGATGTCTATTGTACCACACAAGGAAATATAGCCATTATTTTGTAATAACTTTAAATGGAACACAATCTATAAAAATACTGAATCACTATATTGCATACTTGAAAATAATATAATATTATAAATCAACTCTACTTCAATTTTAAAAATTAAATAAAATTATTTCCTTGAGCATAACCCTTAATCTTTCTGTTTCAATGATTAAAATCAGATTAAGTTTATTACAATGGCGTTGTTACAAGGAAAGTTAGTTATTTCTGTGACAAACAACATTTTAGGATAATTAGAATTATAATAACATTGTATCAGGATGTATCAGATTTTTTTCGAACTTCATGTAATTTCTAGAACAGTTATATTAATAACATTCACTCATGCAATGTAACCTAAGAAGGTTTCTCATCACTTATTTTAACGCTTAATCTGAGGCTATTTTTACCTACTTGATGATGTTAAAAGAAATTATATTTGCTGAAATTTATGTTTTGTAGGTTTAGGTATGTATAATGTTGTGCATAGTGAATGGATTTGTACTGGCTGATCATTCTGTCACTATTTATTAATTCATTAATGGATTCTGTAAACTCACTAGATTATAATTGGCTTAAATCCAGATTGGTTTGGAAACCTCAAATATCTATGTTATGCCTTTCCTTTCTCAGACATGAAAATAATGAATTCTGTTGCTGTAGCATTTCTACAAAGCAGTTTTCCTTTGTCTCCACTGAAGTTTTTATTTCTCAGAAAACTTGTGTCGTTTTCTGTTTGGGTCCAAGCTTTTGTTAAATTTATTCCTTGATATTTTCTAACTTTTTGTCAATGTAAAGAGAATCAATTTTCATTATGTTTTATACTAGTTGTGTGTGTGTGTTCAGTCACTTCAGTTGTGCCCAAATCTTTCTGACCCTATGAACTGTAGCCTGCCAGGCTCCTTTTTTGTGGGATTCTCCAGGCAAGAATGCTGGCGTTGCCCTCTCCTTCTCCAGGGGATCTTCCTGACCCAGGGAGAGAACTGCATCTCCTGTGTCTCCAGGATTGCAGGTGGATTCTTCACCTGTTGAGCCACTGTGGAAGCCCTTGTAACTAATTACTGCTGGTTTGTAAGAATGTTATTTGATTTATTAATTTAAAAAATATTTATCTTTTATCCAACCATTAAAGAACCTTGCTATCTTAGTTTATTAATTAAGTCGCTTGGATTTTTATATACTCTAAAATGTTGTGACTAATGTAACCATTTTTTCTTTAAAATATGTATAAACTTTATTTTTTTTCTTATTATATTAACTAGAGCGTCCAGAATTATTTTTAATCATAGATATGAGGCTAGGCAACATTGCCTTATTCTTAAATGTAATGGAAAGGTATAGAGTCAGTTGGGAAGTTGATATTATCACACATGCCAACTTCAAATCATTTGTAGAGCTGTATAAAGGGCTGAATGGAAAGTGATTCTGAGGCAGTATCAGGAAACAGTGATATGGTTATCATTGTCTGCTGTACCTCTGTGAGAAGGGAGTTGTGGTAAATGGATTAGCAATGTGATAGAATTTTTAATATTAGCCTTCCTTGATCTATAACTTCTATTTTTATTACCTTCTTGATCTAAGAGTTATCAAGAACAGTTTTTCTAAATTTCAGGCAGTTAGAATATTTATTTTTAAAGATCCTCCTTTTGAAGTAAGCATTTAATTGCACTGTAGCTGAATAATGTTTGAAATTTTATTGATATGTTCTTCTAGTCTAGTTAATTTCTGTTAATGCCTATAGGTATGTGTAAAGAATAAGCATTCTGTTTTGGAAGATAAAACTCTATATATCTTGGGAGCCAAGCATTTAAGTTTTTATATAAATCATAGCCATAGTCATTTTTTTAATCCAATTGGTTATTAAATTATTTAGGAAAGGCCTGTTAAAGTTTCTCCTTGTAATTATGATTTTGTCAAGTTTATCTTATTATAATTGTCTTTATGTACTTGGTACATTGTTTCCTATTGTATACATATTAATATTTTTAATGTCTTTTGATAAATTATTTACAAAAATATTACTTCTAGATCAGTTGCATGGTGGTTTTTTGTTTTGTTTTTTTTTTCTTTTCACCTGGTAAATATTTCCCACATCTTTATATCTTTAATTTGAACCTTTTTATATTATTTAATTTTAGGCATAGTCCCCTTACTTACAAATATAAAAGATGAGGTACAGAAATGAAAAGCTGAGACTTATATGATTAACATCCTCTCCAAAAACAGTAGACATCCATAGTTGAATCAGTTTTGAACTAACCATTCCAAATGAGAAACTTACTATAAGATGTAACCAAATTTCTTTCATGATGATGTAGGCTGAAAGGAAAGGGAATAAATAAAAAAATAATTAATGGAATTTATGTGCTTTTAATTTTAAGTGATAATCTGGGTCAACTTTTCTTTCTGACATTTTTTTTAAACTTTTTTTGTATTTTTAAAAATTTATGTATTTTTAATTGAAAGCCAATTGCTTTACAATATTGGTTTGATTTCTGCCATACCTCAGCATGAATTAGCCATTGGTGTACATATGTCCCCTCCCTCTTTTTTTTTAATTTTAATTGGAGGCTAATTACAATATTGTATTGGTTTTGCCATACATTGACATGTGTTCCCCATCTTGAACCCCCCTCCCACCTCCCTCCCCTTACCATCCCTCTGGGTCATCCCAGTGCAACAGCCCCAAGCATCCTGTATCATGCATCAATCCTGGACTGCTAATTCGTTTCACAGATGATAATATACATGTTTCAATGCCATTCTCCCAAATCATCCCACCCTCGCCCTCTCCCACACAGTCCAAAACACTGTTCTATAAATCTGTGTCTCTTTTGTTATCTCGTATACTGGGTTATCATTACCATCTTTCTAAATTCCATATATATGCATTAGTATACTGTATTGGTGTTTTTCTTTCTGGCTTACTTCACTCTGTATAATAGGCTCCAGTTCCATCCACCTATATGAACTGATTCAAATGTATTCTTTTTAATGACTGAGTAACACTCTATTGTGTATATGTACCACAGCTTTCTTATCCATTCCTCAGTTGATGGACATCTAGATTGCTTCCATGTCCTGGCTATTATAAACAGTGCTGCAATGAACATTGGAGTACACATGTCTCTTTCAAATCTGGTTTCCTCGGTGTGTATGCCCAGCAGTGGGATTGCTGGGTCATATGGCAGTTCTATTTCCAGATTTTTAAGGAATCTCCACACTGTTCTCCATAGTGGTTGTACTAGCTTGCATTCACACCAACAGTGTAAGAGGGTTAATTTTTCTCCATACCCTCTCCAGCAATTATTGTTTGTAGACTTTTGGATAGCAACAATTCTGACTGGCGTGAGATGGTACCTCATTGTGGTTTTGATTTGCATTTCTCTGATAATGAGTGATGTTGAGCATCTTTTCATATGTTTGTTAGCCATCTGTATGTCTTCTTTGGAGAAATGTCTGTTTAGTTCTTTGGCCCATTCTTTGATTGGGTCGTTTATTTTTCTGGAATTGAGCTGCAGGTGTTGCTTGTATATTTTTGAGATGCATTCTTTGTCAGTTGCTTCATTTGCTATCATTTTCTCCCAATCTGAAGGCTGTCTTTTCACCTTGCTTATAGTTTCCTTTGTTGTGCAGAAGCTTTTAATTTTAATTAGGTCCCATTTGTTTATTTTTGCTTTTATTTCCAATATTCTGGGAGGTGGGTCATGGAGGATCCTGCTGTGATTTACGTCAGAGAGTGTTTTGCCTATGTTCTCCTCTAGGAGTTTTATAGTTTCTGGTCTTACATTTAGATCTTTAATCCATTTTGACACTATCTTTTAAAATAACTCATAGCCTTTGGGATAGATGTAGGATATTTTCTTATTCTTAAATTGAAAGAGTTTCTTTTCAAATGTCAAAAGTCACAGTTAAATTGATAAAATTTGATCAGTTTGGTTTAAGAGCTTTTTAAGTCCCCATTCAGGAATATATTTTATTTAGTGCCAAAATGTATAATACATTTTTGAAAAACAAAAATGAACAAGAAGTAGAAGCTCTATAACTTCATGGAATTTAGAATCTATGTCTGAAATTATATACACAAGAAATTAAAAAAATAAAATAAAAAAGGAGAATGCCTCTGGATCACCGCTAAGTGAATCTCCTGTATTGTATTGGCCTGCCAAACCATTCTGATTGGTTCCTTACTATTGGACATTTCATTGTTTTCAGTTTTTCTCCCGATAAGCAATGTTGTGGTGTATATTTCTATACATAATATTTTGTACTTCTCTGATTACTTCCTTAGGCCCCAGAAATGGAATTACTACACTGAAGGATAGTTGATCCTTTACTGATACTGTTCAGTTCAGTTCAGTTCAGTCGCTCAGTCGTGTCCGACTCTCTGCAACCCCATGAATCACAGCACGCCAGGCCTCCCTGTCCATCACCAACTGCCGGAATTCATTCAAACCCATGTCCATCGAGTTGGTGATGCCATCCAGCCATCTCATTCTCTGTCATCCCCTCCTCCTCCCGCCCCCAATCCTTCCCAGCATCAGAGTCTTTTCCAGTGAGTCAACTCGTCGCATGAGGTGGCCAAAGTATTGGAGTTTCAGCTTTAGCATCAGTCCTTCCAATGAACACCCAGGATTGATCTCCTTTAGAATGGACTGGTTGGATCTCCTTGCAGTCCAAGGGACTCTCAAGAGTCTTCTCCAGCACCACAGTTCAAAAGCATCAATTCTTCGGTGATCAGCTTTCTTCACAGTCCAACTCTCACATCCGTACATACATGACCACGGGAAAAACCATAGCCTTGACTAGACGGACCTTTGTTGGCAAAGTAATGTCTCTGCTTTTTAATATACTATCTAGGTTGGTCATAACTTTCCTTCCAAGGAGTAAGCGTCTTTTAATTTCACTGATACTGTTATATTTTGCCAAATTTCTTTTAACAGTCATTATGATGCTCTTCCCAGGTAAACAGGAAGCCTAAACCCTTAAGGGCATTGATTGATGTAATCAGGCATTTTCAGTGGATGAGGAAGTCCTTCTCATCTTTATAGGGTGAGGAACAGAGGAGAAAAGTTTTAAATCACAGATGAAAGTGGGTCTTAGGTGCAGGAAACCCTGAAGGGTGAACTTCAATAGAATATGTGTAGAGGAAGAACAAAACCGAAACAAAGAATGTCCAACAGAAAACAGCAATAGCAACCACATCAAGAAACAAGGCTAAATTTGGGGAAGTAAATCCCAGAACAGTGCTCTGAGGTAGTAAAATGAAGGAGAAAGAATCTTTTTATGAATCCTTAATCATAGATGTCCACTGGTAGAGAGGGCATTGTTAAGATTGCTGAAGTTATCTAAATTCCTTCTCTACCGAGTCTCACTCCTATGACTGAAAGAGAGCCATGGTTTCTAGATGTGCCAAGCAGAAAAATTTAACACTTGTAGGGATAGTGTGAACTTGAGAGAATTTTATGAATGACTCTAAGTCATGTCCAGTCTAGGTATGGGGTTGACTATGGTGATAATTTTAGGAATCCAGCACCTCCTGTAAATGAAACATATGCTGGATGCTGACGCTGGTTTCAGAAGATGCAAAGAACTGGAGTTAAAAGACCAAGTTTAAAAGACACTTTCTCTTTTAAAAAAGAAAAAGAGCTCTTAAAGAATAAAATATTTACTGGATGGATTTACTAGGCCAGGAAATGCCTCAAAGCAAATCCATTATTTCTTACAATGTTCTTAAACTTCTAACATACAAGAAGGAAAAGGCAAGAACTCTGAGTACAATAGCTTTTCTTGTTTTTTCCTATTATGAAACATGCTCACTTCAAAGATACAGTAGAACTTCTCTGGTGACTCTGGGCTTCCTTGGTGGCTCAGATGGTAAAGAATCTGCCTGCAATGCAAGAGACCTGACTTTGATCTCTGGGTTGGGAAGATCCCCTAAAGAAGGGAATGGGTACCCACTCCAGTATTCTTTCCTGGAGAATTCCATGGACAGAGGAACCTGGAGGGCTACAGACAATGGGGTCACAAAGAGTCAGACATGACTGAGAGACTAACACTTTCAAAGATATAACAACATTGTTTATATAATTACAAGTTATAAAATAGTGATTACTAGGAAACTGCAGTATTGGAGAAGACTCCTGAAAGTGCCTTGAACTGCAAGGAGATCAAACCAACCAATTCTGAAGGAAACCAATCCTGAATATTCATTGGAAGGACTGATTCTGAAGCTGAAGCTCCAATACTTTGGCCACCTAATGCGAAGAGCTGACTCATTTGAGAAGACCCTGGTGTTGGGAGAGACTGAAGGCAGGAGGAGAAGGGGACAACAGAGGGTGAGATAGTTGATGACATCACTGATTCAACAGACACCAGTTTGAGCAAACTCCAGGAGATAGTGAAGGACAGGGAAGCCTGGCATGCTACAGTCCATGGGGTCAAAAAGAATCATACATGACTGAGTGACCAAACAATACAATACAATACTAGGAAAATTACTATTTCACAATTATGCCAATGGATATAAATAAAATACCAGTAAAACTTATCAAACATCTTTCTTAAGAGGAATTCTTCTACTAAAAATTCAAAGTCTGAATGGTGAAGAAAATAAGTTCACTGTTCTCCTCATCCTAGAGCAGACCTTCTGTTTTATTGTAGTTGTTACTATTACTATTTTAAGAATGATTCAGTTCAGTTCAGTTCAGTCGCTCAGTCGTGTCCGACTCTCCGCAACCCCATGAATCACAGCACGCCAGGCCTCCCTGTCCATCACCAACTCCCGGAGTTCACTCAAACTCATGTCCATCGAGTCGGTGATGCCATCCAGCCATTGCATTCTCTGTCATTCCCGTCTCCTCCCACCCCCAGTCCTTCCCAGCATCAGAGTCTTTTCCAGTGAGTCAACTCATCGCGTGAGGTGGCCAAAGTACTGCAGTTTCAGCTTTAGCATCAGTCCTTCCAATGAACACCCAGGATTGATCTCCTTTAGAATGGACTGGTTGGATCTCCTTACAGTCCAAGGGACTCTCAAGAGTCTTCTCCAACACCACAGTTCAAAAGCATCAATTCTTCGTCGATCAGCTTTCTTCACAGTCCAACTCCCACATCCATATATGACCACGGGAAAAACCATAGCCTTGACTAGATGGACCTTTGTTGGCAAAGTAATGTCTCTGCTTTTTAATATACTATCAAGGTTGGTCATAACTTTCCTTCCAAGGAGTAAGCATCTTTTAATATCATGGCTGCAATCAGCATCTGCAGTGATTTTGGAGCCCCAAAAAATAAAGTCTGACACCGTTTCCACTGTTTTTCCATCTATTTCCCATGAAGTGATGGGACCAGATGCCATGACCTTTGTTTTCTGAATGTTGAGCTTCAAGCCAACCTTTTCACTCTCCTCTTTCACTTTCATCAAGAGGCTTTTGAGTTCCGCTTCACTTTCTGCCATTAAGGTAGTGTCATCTGCATATCTGAGGTTATTGATATTTCTCCCGGCAATCTTGATTCCAGCATGCGCTTCTTCCAGCCCAGCGTTCCTCATGATGTACTCTGCATAGAAGTTAAATAAGCAAGGTGACAATATACAGCCTTGACATACTCTTTTTCCTATTTGGAACCAGTCTGTTGTTCCATGTACAGTTCTGACTGTTGCTTCCTGACCTCATCACATAGTACATATCAACAAATAATTGTTGGATGATTGAGTGAATTATCTTCCACATAAGTACTTTTGTCTCTTTATTTTTCACTCCCCAGTGAATAGAAAGTTCTTTTGATTATACTGTGGATATCATCTCTGATAAAGTTCCCTGAAATTCTGTGATTGTTATAGGGAAGAACTGACTCCATGTTGGATCTGTGTCTTTAACTTTAACCATTGCCTCCCACTACTTTTACTCATTAAAAGGATACTGTTCATACGGAGTGGCCTGCCTCAGGGAACCCTGCCTCTCTGCCTGAATGTTAAACCAAAATGCCTTTGTTCAGGACCCTGCCCACCTGTGGAGGGCTACAGGAAAAAAAAAATGGACACATTAACTCCCTGACGCTAGCCATTCCAGGAGATATCTGTAAGATTAATGGCCTTTTACTTTACCCCCTTACCTCCCCCTACTCCTGTTCTGTAAAAGAACCTTTCATCAAGACCCTGATAAGATGGTTATTTTTGAGACATTAGTCTGCCATCTTCTCAGTCAGCTGGCTTTCTAAATATAGTCATATTCCTTGCCTCAATACCTGTCTCAGATTTATTCATGTGGTGAGCAGTGTAAGCTTGGACTCAGTAATATGAATGGTATATATTATCTTAAATGGGACCTGGTATAACACTAGATCAGGCTTCTCTGGTGGCTCAGATAGTAAGGAATCTGCCTGCAATGCAGGAGACCTGGGTTCAATACCTGGGTTGGGAAGATCCCCTGGAAAAGGGATTGGCAACCCATTCCAGGATTCTTGATTGGAGAATCCCATTGACAGAGGAGCCTGATGGGCTACAGTCCATGGGATTGCAAGGAGTTGGACATCACTGAGCAGCTTGCACATAATACTAGATCAGGTATAGAGGCTGGACTTTGATCCTCTGACCAGCATGCATGACTACACTTTACATTTCTCAGTTTCCCCCAAGGATGGTTTTTGAGCTTTTAAGATGCTTTTGAATATAAACATTTCCTTTTTCCTCACCTCAGTCATCTATGGGAAGGTCATATCTGCAGCAAGTTTTATTGTAAAAACTCTCTGAGTACTGTGTTCTGTCACCTCTTTTTGTGCTTTGCATTTTGAAAAATATTCTATGTATGTAGTTTGGTTTTCTCACACACCACAGAAAGGTTATATGAAGCTTTTAAAGATGATGTAACTTACTATGCTAAACTGGGGTTCTAGGATCACAACGGATATTCCAAACTGCCATGGTTTGAGTAAACTAATTGGATACAAAAAACAAGGCTGAAATTAAGTGCTTCTTATGCCCAAGTTGGGTAGTTGTCCACGACTTGGACCAACTCTCTTGAGAAAGACATGAGAAATGTGATTCTATTGGGGAAGGATTAGTCTTCTGGTATGGTATGTCAGTACCATACTGTTTTGATTACTGTAGGCTTGTAGTGTAGTCTGAAGTCAGAGAGCTGATTTCTCCAGCTACATTTTCCTTTCTCAAAGTTGCTTTCAAGGTCTTTTGAGTTTTCAAACAAATGAAAAAATTTTTTGTTCTAGTTCTGTGAAAAATGCCATTGGTAATTTGATTTGGATTGCATTGAATCTGTAGATTGCCTTGGGTGTTATAGTCATTTTGACAATATTGATCCTTCCAATCAAAGAGCCTGTTCATCTACTTGTGTCATTTTCAGTTTCTTTCTTATAATTTTCAGAGTACAAGTCTTTGTCTCCTTAGGTAGATTTATTCTTAGACATTTTATTCTTTTTGATATGGTGGTAAATGAGATTGTTCCTGGAGGATTTTTTTTTTTTTTACCATAAATGGATATTGAGTTTTATCAAAAGTTTTTTCTGCATCTATTGAGATGATCATATAGTTTTATTCTTCAATTTGCTAATGTGGTGTATCACATGGATTGATTTGCCAATATTGAAAAGTCCTTGCATTCCTGTGGGATAAATCCCACTTTTGGTCATGGAATAGGACCTTTTTAATGTATTGCTTGATTTGGTTTGCTAGTATTTTGCTGAGATTTTTGCATCTATGTTCGTCAGTGATATTGGCCTGTAGTTTTCTCTTTTTTGTGGTATCTTTGTCTGGTTTTGGTATCAGGGTGATGGTGGTCTCACAGAGTAAGTTTGGAAGTGTACTTTCCTCTGTAATTTTTTGAAATAGTTTCAAAAGGATAGGTGTTAATTCTTCTCTGAATGTTCCATAGAATTCACCTGTGAAGCCATCTGGTCTTGGACTTCTGTTTCTTTGATTTTTGAAATCACATATTCACTTTCAGTACTTGTAGTTGGTTTATTCATATTTTCAATTTCTTCCTGGTTTGATCTTGGGAGAATGTATCTTTCTAAGAATTTGTCCATTTCTTCTAGGTTGTCCATTTTAGTGGCATATTGTTGCCTGTAGTAAGTAGTCTCTTATGGTCCTTTGTGTTTCTGTGGGGTCAGTTATAACTTCTTTATTTCTAATTTTGTTGAGACTACACTCTAAACTACTGAAAGGGTGAGGTTTTGATTAGGAAGGGGCATATAAGATGCTCACAGGAGTGCTGACAACTGTATTTTTTGTCCTGAGTCATAATTACTTATCTTTATACTTTATATTCGGAGAAGGCAATGGCAAGCCACTCCAGTACTATTGCCTAGAAATCCCATGGATGGAGGAGCCTGGTAGGCTGAAGTCCGTGGGGTCGCTAAGGGTCGGACACGACTGAGTGACTTCACTTTCACTTTTCACTTTCCACTTTCACACATTGGAGAAGGAAATGGCAACCCACTCCAGTGTTCTTGCCTGGAGAATCCCAGGGACGGGGGAGCCTGGTGGGCTTCCGTCTATGGGGTCACACAGAGTCGGACACGACTGAAGTGACTTAGCAGCAGCAGCATACTTTATATTACAGTGTGCATACATCACTTACCTTATATACACATGCATGCACATACACATGATAAAGGACAAAATATGTATGGTTCAGGACTATTTGAATGTGGCAAATGAACTTCTAGGCATTTTACAATTTCTCTGCTTACAAGCACTGTGCTCAGGCCCTGTAGATGGCCATGTAACTCACACTTTCTCCCTGATCTGACAGCTTTCTGTGTTGTCTGCAGGGAGATAGTTACAGAGTAAAGGGAAGGGAAGATACCTCCTCTCAGCACTGGTGGACTCCCTACTCAACTGACCTTTTGAGTTCATCTTCGACAGATAAAAAGTTTCTCTCATTCTTGTTATCAAAACTTCTGGTTCAGTCTAGGTCTGAGGAATGTTGCTTCAATAGGCATCCTCATGAAAAGTCCCAACTTAGCCTCACAACAAAACCATACCAATATTAAATAAGGGATGTTTGGTACTTCTTTGTAAATGGCCAATAATTATACCAATATGATTATGTTTGCGTAAGTGTAACTTTGGTAAGGTATTATAAAATCCATGTCAGAGTTCAGAAAATACAGTATTCTAGTTTTAAGAAATTAAGATTTCAGAAAATATGGGATTCTAATCTTTAAAAATTAAGAAAAAATAGGTCCTTACCTAAGGACTGGATTGTATTTTTGTGCAAGCTAAGGTCAATATTCACAATAACAGTGAATGTAATTAAAGACATTACAGAGGTCATCAGACTTTCTCCTTTAATTAAACTGACGAGGCTTCTAGAAAGACCTACAGAGGGAAAAATATTTTTTAAGGAGGGAAAAATTTCATGAATATTAAAGAATAGAATTTTATCAACAAGTAGAAGGATATTTTCAGCTATGTATTTATAGCGTGTACTTTTCCTACATACTCAAATATATGTTAGTCATGTTTGTAAAATCTGTTCAAGAAAATTTCATTATGTATTAACTTACAAGTCTAGATCATCATGATTAGGTACAAATTAATTGTGGTTGATTAGGAATCAAAGAAAGGGCTTCCCTTGTGGCTCAGATGGTAACTAATCTGCCTGCAATGGTGGAGACTTGGGTTCAATCCCTGAGTCGGGAAGATTCCCTGGAGTATGAAATGGCAACCCACTCCAGTACTCTTGCCTGGAAAATCCCATGGAGAGAGGAACCTGGTGGGCTATAGTCCATGGGGTCACAAAGGGTCGGACACGATTAAGCACACACACAAATGGTTTTTCCAGTAGTCCTGTATGAATGTGAGACTTGGACCATAAGGAAGGCTGAGTGTCAAAGAATTGATTCTTTTGAATTTTAGTGCTGGAAAAAACTCTTAAGAATCCTAGGATCCTCTGTCCATAGGATTTTTCAGGCAAGAATAATGGAGTGGGTTGTCATTTCCTATTCCAAGGTTCTTCCAAAGGAACAGAATCTGTATTGCCTGCATTGGCAGGTAGACTCTTTACCACTGAATCACCAGGGGGAGCTTGTTTTATGTAAGATAATCAACTAGAGCTCTCATTTCTTGTTTCAAAGTACAGCTGAAAATGTGAAATTTATTAATTTTAAATTCTGTAACTTGGTCTATGTAAACACGTACACCATGCATTTAAGACAAGACAAAAAAAAAAATGATAGTAGAGGGATAAAGCAAACTTATAAACCAAAGCTCTATACCATGGTAACTAACCAAAGTATTAATGCAGTTGTCCAGGTAGTCAGATTGTAATTAGTAATTGTCTGACTTTCTCATACATCACTTTCAATGGTTTTAGAAATCAAACTCCATTAATGGAGAGCATTCTGATATAATCTATTTCCAACTTAATCTCCTCTATTTATGATATTATTCCAAGTTTAGATATCTATCAATTATTATTTCTTTCTTTGCCATTCAACGTTCCTGTGGGGCAACACTATAATTGAACTTCTTTAATAATTTTCAAAATGTCCATAGGAAGGAAATATTATTAAGGAAATGGTAAAAACCTTTCTTGTGAACCAATCAGCCTAGCCTTCTGATCACAATTTAATACAGTAAGTATTCTACTGGAAAAGAAGCAAAGCCAAGGCAGTCTGTCTCTGTAGAAACTCATTGCCTTGATGATCTAATTCCTCACCTGTCTCTGCATCCATGCCTTCTGCTATAAGACTGAAGTTTCTATCACCAAAGAGATTCTTTTTATGAAACTTTATACAAGGAGAGGCTTGAGAAAGATTTCTGCTTCTACTCTCTTAGATCCCTGCCACCATCTTGGCAGAATTTCCTGGCTACTCTTCTGGAGGAATGTGAGAAATAACATGGAAGAAAAGTGGATCTTCCAGATGAGGCCATTCTGGATCACTTAGTTCCCAGAGGACTCTCTAACTGACTGCAGATTCATTAGTGAGCCTAGCCAAGATCAGCAGAGCCCAGTTCATACCATCAAAGCTACCAAACTCATGAGAAATAAAAAATGATTATATTTTTAAGCCACTACATTTTGGAGTTATTTTTAGTCAAAAGAAAAGACAAAAACAAATCCTAAGTAATACTGTTGTATAAATATTCCATCTTAGAAAAAGGGCTATAACAAAATGCATATTTGGAAATAAAGACAAGGAGCATAAGAGGAGTCAATAGATCATAAAAAGCTCAAGACAATGTTAATGTATCCATGTACTCCAAACATAGGCCTGGCCAGATTTTATTGTTGAGAATAAAATAAAAAATATATAAAAATCTTTCTGTGAAAACTCAGGCAAAAATACTTCCAAGAGAAAAATAATTTTCTTTTACTTTAAAATGATGCAAAATGAGGAGAAAAGCAAGTAAGTAAGCTTACAAATAGCATTGAAAAGAAGAGAAGTGAAAAGCAAAGGAGAAAAGGAAAGATATAAGCATCTGAATGCAGAGTTCCAAAGAACAGCAAGGAGAGATAAGAAAGCCTTCCTCAGTGATCAATGCAAAGAAATAGAGGAAAACAACAGAATAGGAAAGACAAGAGATCTCTTCAAGAATATTAGAGATTCCAAGGGAATATTTCATGCAAAGATGGGCTCGATAAAGGACAGAAATGGTATGGCCCTAACAGAAGCAGAAGATATTAAGAAGAGGTGGCAAGGATACACAGAAGAACTGTACAAAAAAGATCTTCACGACCAAGATAGTCACGATAATGTGATCATTGACCTAGAGCCAGACATCTTGGAATGTGAAGTCAAGTGGGCCTTAGAAAGCATCACTACGAACAAAGCTAGTGGAGGTGATGGAATTCCAGTTGAGCTATTTCAAATCTTGAAAGATAATGCTGTGAAAGTGCTGCACTCAATATGCCAACAAGTTTGGAAAACTCAGCAGTGGCCACAGGACTGGAAAAGGTCAGTCTTCATTCCAGTCCCAAAGAAAGACAATGCCAAAGAATGCTCAAACTACCGCACAATTGCACTCATCTCACACGCTAGTAAAGTCATGCTCAAAATTCTCCAAGCCAGGCTTCAGCAATATGTGCACCGTGAACTCCAAGATGTTCAAGCAGGTTTTAGAAAAGGCAGAGGCACCAGAGATCAAATTGCAAACATCCGCTGGATCATGGAAAACGCGAGAGAGTTCCAGAAAAACATCTATTTCTGCTTCATTGACTATGCCGAAGCCTTTGACTGTGTGGATCACAATAAACTGTGGAAAATTCTGAAAGAGATGGGAATACCAGACCACCTGACCTGCCTCTTGAGAAACCTATATTCAGGTCAGGAAGCAACAGTCAGAACTGTACATGGAACAACAGACTGGTTCCAAATAGGAAAAGGAGTACGTCAAGGCTGTATATTGTCACCTTGCTTATTTAACTTCTATGCAGAGTACATCATGAGAAACGCTGGGCTGGAAGAAGCACATGCTGGAATCAAGATTGCCGGGAGAAATATCAATAACCTCAGATATGCAGATGACACTACCTTAATGGCAGAAAGTGAAGAGGAACTCAAAAGCCTCTTGATGAAAGTGAAAGAGGAGAGTGAAAAGGTTGGCTTGAAGCTCAACATTCAGAAAGCGAAGATCATGGCATCTGGTCCCATCACTTCATGGGAAATAGATGGAAAAACAGTGGAAACGGTGTCAGACTTTATTTTTTTTGGGCTCCAAAATCACTGCAGATGCTGATTGCAGCCATGAAAGTAAAAGACGCTTACTCCTTGGAAGGAAAGTTATGATCAACCTTGATAGTATATTAAAAAGCAGAGACATTACTTTGCCAACCAAGGTCCGTCTAGCTAAGGCTACGGTTTTTCCAGTGGTCATGTATGGATGTGAAAGTTGGACTGGGAAGAAAGCTGATCGCCAAAGAATTGATACTTTTGAACTGTGGTGCTGGAGAAGACTCTTGAGAGTCCCTTGGACTGTAAGGAGATCCAACCAGTCCATTCTAGAGGAAATCAATCCTGGGTGTTCATTGGAAGGACTGATGGTAAAGCTGAAACTCCAATACTTTGGCCACCTCATGCGATGAGTTGACTCACTGGAAAAGACTCTGATGCTGGGAAAGGTTGGGGGCGGGAGGAGAAGGGGACGACAGAGAATGAGGTGGCTGGATGGCATCACCAACTCGATGGAGGTGAGTTTGAGTGAAGTCCGGGAGTTGGTGATGGACAGGGAGGCCTGGCGTGCTGTGATTCTTGGGTTCCGGAGAGTCAGACACGACTGAGCGACTGAACTGAACTGAACTGAAATCCAAAGAAATGATTTAAATTCAACAATGGTAAACCAGGAAGTCAATGGAATAACTAAACTCTAAGATTATAAAGTTAAGAGGATTATGGGATTCTCTCAGGTAGTACAGAAATCCTCCAAATCTTATGAGTATGAAAAGGAGCAGGCATTGACAGAGTCCCATAGCAGCAGGGTTGGGGTATAGATGCTGATACAATCTTAATCTGCTTGTCTTAAAGATCTGACTTTTCTTTATTCATACAGATATACTTAGAATTTCTCCCCTACTCTCCTTCAACTTGCCTCAGATTGCTCTTTCCTTTTTAACTGTCCATAAAAATTGTTTATGTGAGGGGGTGTGTGCTTGTATGTGCCACATTAAAACAAATGTTTCAGTTCTCATTATAAAAAATAGTCAAGCAAACATAAATGAGGTAATTTTTCCTTTTTTTGAATGCAAGTTTTGGATTTTTTTTTTTTTGGGTTACACTGACTTGGTATTTTACTTTTCAAAAGAGGTTTCTTTCTCCTAAAACAGTGCACACTGAAGATACTATATCATTAATGATTTTATTGTTTTTGACTCTTTAGAATTTTGGTCTTAATGGTAACAAAGACTTAAAAGATAATTTTTTTTTTTTTTACAGACAGCATTATACGAAGAACAGTGTTTTCAACAGAAAAGAGGTGTTGGGCAATAAAAATGTTACCATGAAATACATACAATATTGTAATGCTCCCAAAACTATTCTGTTGGCTCAAGGCAGAATCATGCATAAAGTCAAGCATTCCAAATAATGCCCTGCCCTAACCAAGGCATTGGTGGTAGAATTCTCACTTGCCACGTGGGAGGCTGGGGATCGATTCCCAGCTGATGCAAAAGGCAGATTATTTTCTTTTGGCTTCCTTCGTGGCTCAGCTGGTAAAGAATCTGCCTGCAATATGGGAAACCTGGGTTCTGTCCCTGGGTTGGGAAGATCCCCTGGAGAAGGGAAAGGCTACCCACACCAGTATTCTGGCCTGGAAAATACCATGGACTATATAGTTCATGTGGTCACAAAGAGTTGGACATGACTGATTGACTTTCACTATCACTTTTCATTTTCATTCCACAAGTGAATGCAAGACTTAAAATACTAAGTAAGCCCATCACTGGCATTTCATTCTATTCTAAGAATCACCACATGGATCTCTATGCTCAAACCTTAGTGTCCCAGCACCCCACTTCACATAGTAAGAAGCTATAATGAACAAAGATCTTAAAACTAGACAATTTAAACATGGAATATATTTTAAATATAGGAAAAGAGAGAAATACACCTACCCAGATCTTTTATAGCGGATGAAGTCAGCATGGGATCTAAACTCACAAGGATAGCTGAAAATAATAACCATGGGGTGGTTTTCAAAAGCAATTTATTCACAGATGCCAGATACCAAAGGACTAAGGTATAGTTAATCAGAAAGCCAGGAACCGTAATGAAAACTATCTGCAAAGAAATTTCATAGTTAAAAAATCAAATTGCATTTGTATTCCATTTTTAAAAGCAAAATCAGGATACTGAAGATGTAGAATCACATTAGAATCACATTAAATCCATCAAAGGGAAATTTTCAATTATCTTAACAACTATGTGCTTGAAACTCTGGAAATAAGGAGAAAAATTGCAGTAAGAGTCTTAGAATCTAAGAAATACTAGTTCTAGGAAATATTATAATTAAAAAGCAACTTTTATACAAACTACTGCATATAAAATAGATAAACAATGGGGTCCTACTATAAAGCACAGGGAATTATATTCAATATCTTGTAATAAACCATAAAGGGAAAAACAAATTTTTAATTATCTTGATAAAGACATTGAATATAGATATACATGTGTGAAGATATACACATAGATACCATATAAACATACTATATGTGACATATGCATAATATATATACACATTTAACAATGCATAAAAACTGAGACATAGCTTATTAACACAGAAAAAAGAAAAAAAATTTAGAAAGAAGTTACAAAATAGTAGGGGTGGGGGGAGGAAAAAGAAAACAAAATAATAGAAAGAGTTCATGGAAATGGCAGAGGACCAGGGGAAAAATAGGAAGGAAAATTCTATCATTTCAGAACTGGAACCTAGCCTTCAGCCTTCCCACTATTGGAAAATTGCCTTCTATTTTCTCTTATTCTCCTGTGGTGGCTATTTAGCATGATTTTATGACCAAACAGGCTTGGGAAAATATGCTGATTGTTCCTTAAAGTACCTCTGAGAATTCACAAATATACTCCCATGTTCACTACAGCATTATTTACAATAGCCAAAACATTAAGCAATCTAAATGTCCATCTACAGATGAATGGATAAGGAATATGTATTATGTACATATATACATACATGGGATATTATACAGTCATAAGAAAAAGAAGGAAATCTTGCCATTTGCCACAATATAAGAGGATCTTGAGGGCATATACTAAGTGAAATATATCATACAGAGAAAGACAAATGCCATATAATCTCACTTATGTGCGGAATCTAAAAAAACAAATTCATAGATTTGGAGAACAGATTTATGGTTGACAGAGGCAGGCAATCAGGTTAGTTGGGAGATGGAGGTGTGAAATGTATAAAATTGGTCATAAGGCACCAATTTCCAGTTATAAAATAAGTACAGCATAGGGACATAACCAGCTCTCCAACAAATGCTAAAGGATCTTTTCTAGACAGGACACACAGAAAGGGTGTATAAACTCAAACCCAAAAGAATAAAGTAAATGGCAATGGGATCATACCTATCAGTAATTACCTTAAATGTAAGTAGGCTGAATGCCCCAACCAAAAGACAAAGGCTGGCTGAATGGATACAAAAACAAGACCCCCATATATGTTGTCTACAAGAGACCCACCTCAAAACGAGGGACACATACAGACTGAAACTGAAGGGCTGGAAAAAGATATTCCACGCAAACAGAGACCAAAAGAAAGCAGGAGTAGCAATACTCATATCAGATAAAGTAGACTTTAAAACAAAGGCTGTGAAGAGAGACAAAGAAGGACACTACATAATGATCAAAGGATCAATCCAAGAAGAAGATATAACAATTATAAATATATATACACCCAACATAGGAGCACCACAATATGTAAGACAAATGCTAACAAGCATGAAAGAGGAAATTCACAATAACACAATAATAGTGGGAGACTTTAATACCCCACTCACACCTATGGACAGATCAACTAAACAGAAAATTAACAGGGAAACAAAAAAGTTAAATGATACAATAGACCAGTTAGACCTAATTGATATCTGTAGGACATTTCACCCCAAAACAATGAATTTCACCTTTTTCTCAAGCGCACACAGAACCTTCTCCAGGATAGATCATATCCTGGGCCATAAATCTAGCCTTTCAGTTCAGTTCAGTTCAGTCGCTCAGTCGTGTCCGACTTAGCGACCCCATGAACCACAGCATGCCAGGCCTCCCTGTCCATCACCAACTCCCGGAGTTCACTTGAAATCATTCCAAGCATCTTTTCTGACCACAGTGTAGTAAGGTTAGATCTCAATTACAGGAGAAAAACTATTAAAAATTCCAACATGTGGAGGCTGAACAACACACTGATGAATAACCAACAAATCACGGAAGAAATTTTTAAAAAAATCAAAATATGCAAAGAAATGAATGAAAATGAAAACACAACAACCCAAAATCTCTGGGACACTGTAAAAGCAGCGCTAAGGGGAAGGTTCATAGCAATACAGGCATAGCTCAAGAAACAAGAAAAAAGTCAAATAAATAACCTAACTCAACACCTAAAGCAACTAGAAAAGGAAGAAATGAAGAACCCCAGGGTGAGTAGAAGGAAAGAAATCTTTAAAATTAAGGCAGAAATAAATGCAAAAAAACAAAAAAGACCACACCAAAATCAACAAAGCCAAATGCTGGTTCTTTGAGAGGATAAATACAATTGACAAACCATTAGCCAGACTCATCAAGAAACAAAGAGAGAAAAATCAATCAATAAAATTAAAAATGAAAATGGAGAGATCACAACAGACAACACAGAAATACAAAGGATTATAAGAGACTACTATCAGCAAATATATGCAATAAAATGGACAACTTGGAAGAAGTGGGCAAATTCTTAGAAAAGGACAACTTTCCAAAGCTGAACCAGAAAGGAATAGAAAATCTTAACAGACCCATCAAAAGCACAGAAATTGAAACTAATCAGAAATCTTCCAGCAAACAAAACCTAGGTCCAGACGGCTTCATAGCTGAATTCTACCAAAAATTTAGAGAAGAGTTATCACCTATCCTACTCAAACTATTCCAAAAAATTGTAGAGGAAGGTAAACTTCCAAACTCATTCTATGAGGCCAGCATCACCTTAATACCAAAACCTGACAAAGATGCCACAAAAAAGAAAACCACAGGCCAATATCACTGATGAACATAGATCCTTAACAAAATTCTAAGAATCAGAATCCAACAACACATTAAAAAGATCATACATCATGACCAAGTGGGCTTAATCCCAGGGATGCAAGGATTCTTCAATACCCCAAATCAACCAATATAATATACCACATTAACAAATTGAAAGATAAAAGGCATATGATTATCTCAAAGATGAAGAGAAAGCATTTGACAAAATTCAACATCCATTTATGATAAAAACCCTCCAGAAGGCGGGAATAGAAGGAAAATACCTCAACAAAATAAAAGCTATATATGGCAAACCCACAGCAAACATTATCCTCAAGGTGAAATATTGAAAGCATTTCCCCTAAAGTCAGGAACAAGACAAGGGTGCCCACTCTCACCATTACCATTCAACATAGTTTTGGAAGTTTTGGCCGCAGCAATCAGAGCAGAAAAAGAAAAAAAAGGAATCCAAATTGGAAAAGAAAGTAAAACTCTCACTGTTTGCAGATGACATGATCCTCTACATAGAAAATCCCAAAGATTCCACCAGAAAATTACTAGGGCTAATCAATGAATATGCAGAAGAGCGCTCCGGCTGCGATGGACCACACAGAAGATGTCCTTTTCATTATAGGGGTTGCTGCTACTGCTAAGTCGCTTCAGTCATGTCCGACTCTGTGCGACCCCACAGACGGCAGCCCACCAGGCTCCCCCGTCCCTGGGAATCTCCAGGAAAGAACACTGGAGTGGGTTGCCATTTCCTTCTCCAATGCATGCAAGTGAAAAGTGAAAGTGAAGTCGCTCAGTCCTGTCCGACTCCTTGCGACCACATGGATAGCAGCCTACCAGGCTCCTAAATCCATGGGATTTTCCAGGCAAGAGAACTGGAGTGGCGTGCCATTGTCTTCTCCAATATAGTCACTAGCAGTCATAGGGGACTGGAATGCAAAGTAGGAAGTCAAGAAACACCTGTAGTAACAGGCAAATTTGGCCTTGGAGTATGGAGTTAAGCAGGGCAAAGGTTAATAGAGTTTTGCCAAGAGAATGCACTGGTAATAGCAAACTCCCTCTTCCAACTACACAAGAGAAAACTTTACACATGGACATCACCAGATGGTCAACACTGAAATCAGATTGATTATATTCTTTGCAGTCAACGAAGGAGAAGCTCTATACAGTTAGCAAAAACAAGACCAGGAGTTGACTGTGGCTCAGATCATGAACTCCTTATTGCCAAATTCAGACTTAAATTGAAGAAAGTAGGGAAAACCACTAGACCATTCAGATATGACCTAAGTCAAATCCCTTATGATTATACAGTGGAAGTGAGAAATAGATTTAAGGGACTAGATCTGATAGAGTGCCTGATAAACTATGGATGGAGGTTCGTGACATTGTACAGGAGACAGGGATCAAGACCATCCCCATGGAAAAGAAATGCAAAAAAACCAAATGACTGTCTGGGGAGGCCTTACAAATAGCTGTGAAAAGAAGAGAAGTGAAAAGCAAAGGAGAAAAGGAAAGATATAAGCATCTGAATACAGAGTTCCAAAGAATAGCAAGGAGAGATAAGAAAGCCTTCCTCAGCAATCAATGCAAAGAAACAGAGAACAACAGAATAGGAAAGACTAGCGATCTCCTCAAGAAAATTAGAGATACCAAATGAACATTTCATGCAAAGATGGGCTCGATAAAGGAAAGAAATGGTATGGACCTAACAGAAGTAGAAGATATTAAGAAGAGGTGGCAAGAATACACAGAAGAACTGTACAAAAAAGATCTTCACGACCAAGATAATCACGATAGTGTGATCACTGACCTAGAGCCAGACATCTTGGAATGTGAAGTCAAGTGGGCCTTTGAAAGCATCACAACGAACAAAGCTAGTGGAGGTGATGGAATTCCAGTTGAGCTATTTCAAATCCTGAAAGAGGATGCTGTGAAAGTGCTCACTCAATATGCCAGCAAATTTGGAAAACTCAGCAGTGGCCACAACACTGGAAAAGGTCAGTCTTCATTCCAATCCCAAAGAAAGGCAATGCCAAAGAATGCTCAAACTACTGCACAATTGCACTCATCTCACACGCTAGTAAAGTCATGCTCAAAATTCCCCAAGCCAGGCTTCAGCAATACATGAACCGTGAACTTCCAGATGTTCAAGCTGGTTTTAGAAAAGGCAGAACCATAGACCAAATTGCCAACATCCGCTGGATCATGGAAAAAGCAAGAGAGTTCCAGAAAAACATCTATTTCTTCTTCATTGACTATGCCAAAGCCTTTGACTCTGTGGATCACAACAAACTGTGGAATATCCTGAAAGAGATGGGAATACTGGACCACCTGACCTGCCTCTTATGAAACCTGTATTCAGGTCAGGAAGCAACAGTTAGAACTGGACATGGAACAACAGACTGGTTCCAAATAGGAAAAGGAGTACGTCAAGGTTGTATATTGTCACCCTGCTTATTTAACTTATATACAGAGTACATCATGAGGAACGCTGGGCTGGAAGAAGCACCAGCTGGAATCAAGATTGCTGGGAGAAATATCAATAACCTCAGATATGCAGATGACACCACCCTTATGGCAGAAAGTGAAGAGGAACTCAAAAGCCTCTTGATGAAAGTGAAAGAGGAGAGTGAAAAAGTTGGCTTAAAACTCAACATTCAGAAAACGAAGATCATGGCATCTGGTCCCATCACTTCATGGCAAATAGATGGAGAAACAGTGGAAACACTGTCAGACTTTATTTTTTTGGCTCCAAAATCACTGCAGATGCTGATTGCAGCCATGAAAGTAAAAGACGCTTACTCCTTGGAAGGAAAGTTATGACCAACCTAGATAGCATATTAAAAAGCAGAGACATTACTTTGCCAACAAAGGTCCATCTAGTCAAGGCTATGGTTTTTCCAGTGGTCATGTATGGATGTGAGAGTTGGACTGTGAAGAAAGCTGATCGCCGAAGAATTGATGCTTTTGAACTGTGGTGCTGGAGAAGACTCTTGAGAGTCCCTTGGACTGCAAGGAGATCCAATCAGTCCATTCTAAAGGAGATGAGTCCTGGGTGTTCATTGGAAGGACGCATGCTAAAGCTGAAACTCCAATACTTTGGCCACCTCTACGAACATTTGACTCACTGGAAAAGACTCTGATGCTGGGAAGGATTAGGGGCGGGAGGAGACGGGGATGACAGAGAATGAGATGGCTTGATGGCATCACCGACTTGATGGACACGAATTTGAGTGAACTCCGGGAGTTGGTGATGGACAGGGATGCCTGGAGTGCTGTGATTCATGGGGTCGCAAAGAGTCGGACATGACAGCGGCTGAAATGAACTGAATCAATGAATATAGTAAAGTTGCAGGATATAAAATCAACACAAAGAAATCCCTTGCATTCCTATACACTAATAATGAGAAAATAGAAAGATAAATTCACCATGGCAACAAAAAGAATAAAATACTTAGGAATATATCTAAATAAAGAAACAAAAGACCTATATATAGAAAAGTATAAAAAACTGGTGAGAGAAATTAAAGAGGACACTAATAGATGAAAAAATATACTGTTTTAATGGATCAGAAGAATCAATACAGTGAAAATCAGTATACTACTCAGAGCAATCTATAGATTCAATGTAATCCCTATCAAGCTACCAATAGTATTTTTCACAGAGCTAGAACAAATAATTTCACAATTTTGTATGGAAATACAGAAAACCTCGAATAGCCAAAACAATCTTGAGAAAGAAGAATGGAACTGGCGGAATCAACATGCCTGACTTCAGGCTCTACTACAAAGCTACAATCACCAAGACAGTATGGTGCTTGCACAAAGACAGGAATATAGATCAATGGAACAAAATAGAAAGCCCAAAGATAAATCCACACACCTATGGACACCTTATCTTTGACAAAGGAGGCAAGAATATACAATGGAGAAAAGACAATCTCTTTAGCAAGTAGTGTTGGGAAAACTGGTCAACCACTTGTAAAAGAATGAAACTGAACACTTTCTAACACCGTACACAAAAATAAATTCAAAATGGGTTAAAGATCTAAACAGAAGACCAGAAACTATAAAACTCCTAGAGGAGAACATAGCCAAAACACTCTCCGACATAAATCACAGCAGGATCCTCCAAGACCCACCTCCCAGAATATTGGAAATAAAAGCAAAAATAAACAAATGGGACCTAATTAAAATTAAAAGCTTCTGCACAGCAAAGGAAACTATAAGCAAGGTGAAAAGACAGCCTTCAGAATGGGAGAAAATAATAGCAAATGAAGCAACTGACAAAGAATTCATCTCAAAAATATACAAGCAACTCCTGTAGCTCAATTCCAGAAAAATAAATGACCCAATCAAAAAATGGGCCAAAGAACTAAACAGACATTTCTCCAAAGGAGACATACAGATGGCTAACAAACATATGAAAAGATGCTCAATATCACTCATTATCAGAGAAATGCAAATCAAAACCACAATGAGGTACCATTTCACACCAGTCAGAATGGCTGTTATCCAAAAGTCTACAAGCAAAAAAGGCTGGAGAGAGTGTGGATAAAAGGGAACCCTCTTACACTGTTGGTGGGAATGCAAACTAGTACAGCCACTATGAAGAACAGTGTGGAGATTCCTTAAAAAACTGGAAAAAGAACTGCATATGAGCCAGAAATTCCACTGCTGAGCACACACACCGAGGAAACCAGAATCGAAAGAGACACATGTACTCCAATGTTCATCACAGCACTGTTTATAATGGAAGCAACCTAGATGTCCATCAGCAGAGGAATGGATAAGAAAGCTGTGGTACATATACACAATGGAGAATTACTCAGCCATTAAAAAGAATACATCGCATCAGTTCTAATGAGGTGGATGAGACTGGAGCCTATTATACAGAGTGAAGTAAGCCAGAAAGAAAAACACCAATACAGTATACTAACGCATATATATGGAATCTAGAAAGATGTTAATGATAACCCTGTATGCGAGACAGCAGAAGAGACACAGATGTATAGAACAGTCTTCTGGACTCTGTGGGAGAGGGCGAGGGCAGGTGACTTGGGAGAATGACATTGAAACATGTATATTATCATATGTGAAACAAATCGCCAGTCCAGGTTTGATACATGATATAGGATGCTCGGGGCTGGTGCACTAGGATGACCTGGTATGGGGAGAGAGGTTGGAGGGGGGTTCAGGATGGGGAACACGTGTACATCCGTGGTGGATTCATGTTGATGTATGGCAAAACCAATACAATATTGTAAAGTAATTAGTCTCCAATTTTAAAAACTAAAAATCAGTATGGTGACTACAGTTAACAGCAATAATGTATTTCATATACAGCCAACAGTATACTGATCACTCATTCCTATTTAAAACAGAGTAGCTGTGGTTGAGAAAGGCCATAAGACTAGCAGAAAAGATCTACAAATAAAGATATAAAGAAACCATTACAACTCAAGTGCCCATTAACAGATGAACAGATAAGAAGATGTGGTTTTTATATTCAATAGAATATTATTCAGCCATAAAAAGAATGGAAGGCATCTATGCTCACCACTGTACAACCAATGCAAGAATAAAATTCTGCCATTTGCAGCAATGTGGATGGACTTAGAGAACATTATGCTTAGTGAAATCAATCAGAAAGATAAATACTGTATATCATTTATATGTGGAATCTAAAAAAAAATACAAATGAATATATATGCAAAAGAGAAATAGATTCATAGATATAGAAAACAAATTAATGGTTACCAAAAGGGAAAGGTAAGTGAGGTAAGGACAAATTAAGTGCATGGGTTTGATGGAATGTATAAAATAAGCAACAAAGACATATTGTATAGCACAGAGATTATAGCCATTATCTTTTCACCTCAAAATATATTGATTCATTACATTGTACACTTGAAACTAACATAATATTTTAAATCAACTGTATTTAAAAAAATAAAAAAGAAAACACACCATGAGATGGGAAGAGGGTCCAGAGACACTATAGAGTCAAGACCCACAAGAGCACCAAAGCCATCTAGATGAACAGGACAGCACTTGCTCCAGGTCCCCCCCTGGATCATGGCCCTGCCCATCAGCAAGCAAATACTAGCTCTGGGACCCCCACCACCCAGCATATCAGCAAGCTGATACCAGCTCCAAGACACTTTTCAATGCCTCAGTTGCCCACCCCTGGGATTCAGCCCTACTCACCAACAGGTCAACATGAACTTTGGAGCACCCCAGGCCCTGTAATCAGCTGTATCAGGAACTGGACCCACCAACCAGCAGACTGACACTAGATACAGGATCCCTGGTCCCATAGAAACCCACTACAGACCACAGCTCTGCCCACCAGTGGGCCAGCCCTAGCCCCAGGACCCCCCAGGGATCTGCAGCCAGCTGCCTGTTTCTAGGTCCTCCCCACCAGCAGCTGGCAGCATCCACACAAGGCAGAGCCTAGAAACCAAATGAATTGGGGCCAACCACATCTATCAGACTTTTCATCATAGTCAGCCTGCTACAAGACTTGGACCCATGTAGCTCATGTAAGAAGAACCCCTAGAGGATGGAGCTCTGGTGAAGAGAGGGGAGTGTGTCACCGGGTCACAGAGAACGTCTCCTAAAAAAGACCATTTCCCCAAGGTTGTAAAATGCAATGAACCTATCAGATACATATAAATAAAATAGCATATTAGGCGGAATAAAGCAACAGTGGAGTATGTTCCAAATATTTATTTGAAGGAAGAAGATTAAAGCTCAGAACTAAGTGAAGTAGAGATAAGCAATCTACCTGATAAAGATGATCCAAGAATCCAGGAGAAGATTAAATGAATAGAGTGAGAAGATGGAAGTTTTTAACAAAGAGTTAGAAAATATAAGGAAGAATCAGAGATGAAGAATGTAATAATTAAAATTAAAAATGTAGTAGAAGTAATTGACCAGAGAAGGCAATGGCTCCCTACTCCAGTACTCTTGCCTGGAAAATCCCATGGAGGGAGGAGCCTGGTGGGCTGCAGTCCACGGGGTCACTAAGAGTTGGACACGACTGAGCGACTTCACTTTCACGCATTGGAGAAGGAAATGGCAACCCACTCCAGTGTTCTTGGCTAGAGAATCCCAGGGACGGGGGAGACTGGTGGACTGCCGTCTATGGGGTTGCCGTCTATAGAGTCGGACACAACTGAAGAGAGTTAGCAGCAGCAGCAGAAGTAATCAACAGTAGATTAGAAGACACAGAGGAATGGAGCAGAGAACTGGAAAACAGAGTACTAGAAATCACTGAAGCTGAAGACAAAAAACACACAAAAAGAAAGTAGGGCAGTTTAAGGGACCTCTGAAAGAACATTAAACATACTAACATTAGCATAATAAAGTCTCTGAAGGAAAAGAGAGAGAGAGAAAGGGACAGAGGATATATTTAAAGAAATAACAGGGGAAGACTTCCCTAACCTGAGAAAGGAAAAAGGTAATTATTGTATGGGCAATTAATCTGTGGTCAATTAATCTATGACAAAGGAGGAAGAAATATATAATAGGTGAAAGACAGCCTATTCGATAAATAGTGTTGAAAAAACTGAATCAGTTCAGTTCAGTTCAGTCGCTCAGTGTGTCCGACTCTCCGCGACCCCATGAATCACAGCAAGCCAGGCCTCCCTGTCCATCACCAACTCCCGGAGTACACTCAAACTCATGTCCAGAGTCGGTGATGCCATCCAGCCATCTCATTCTCTGTCGTCCCCTTCTCCTCCCGCCCCCAACCTTTCCCAGCATCAGAGTCTTTTCCAGTATGCAAAAGAATTAAACTGTACTACTTTCTCACATCCTGCATAAAAATAAATTCAAAATGGACTAAACATGTGGAAAACTTGTAGAAGAAACCATAGGTAGTAAGATCCTTGTCATCAATCTTAGTAATCTTTTTTTTTTTGGTTTTGTCACTTTCGGCAAAAAAAAAAAAAGCAAAAGTAAATAAATGCGACTACATGAAGCTAGAATGCTTTTGCATAGTGAAGGAAATCATCAACAAAAGAAAAAGGTCACATACTAAATGGATGAAGATATTTGCAAACAATATATCCAATAAGGGGTTAAGATCTAAAATGTACAAAGAACTCATGCTAATTAACATCAAAAATAAGCAAACAACCCCATTAACTAATGGACAGAGGATCAGAATATTCATTTTTCCCAAGAAGACATATAAATGACCAATAGATATATGGAAATATGCTCAACACCACTAGTCATCAGGGAAATGCAAATCCCTGTTTTCAACAATGTGATATCACCTCACATCTGTCAAAAGGGCTATTATCAAAAAGATAACAAATAACAAGTGTTGGGGAGGATGTAGAGAAAAGGGAAACCTCATGAACCATTTGCAGAAATGTAAACTGGTACAGCCACTATGGAAAAAAGATATGGAGATTCCTCAAAAATTAAAAGTTCCACTTTTGGGTATTCATACAAAGAAAATGAAAATGCTCATTCAAAAAAATATGTGCACTCTATGTTCATTGCAGCATTATTTACAATAGCCAAGATATGAAGCAACATAAATGTTCATTGATAGGTGGATAAAGAAGATGAGGTATACATACATATGCACACAATGGAAGACTGCTGAGCAACAAAAGAGAATGAAATCTTGTCATTTGCAACAACATGGATGGACCTAGAGGGTAGTATGCTAAGTGAACAAACAACAAAACAGAAACAGATTCATAAAGAGAACAAACAGGTAAGCACCTGGAGAGGGGATTGAGAGAAGGGAAGAAATAGCTGTGGGAGATTAGGAAGTACAAGCTTTCAGCACAGAACAAATGAGTCACAGGTCTGAAATGTACAGTGTGGGGAATACAGTCAATAACTAATATTTTTGTATGGTGACATACTGTAACTAGAATTATTGTGATGATCACTTTGAAAAGTACATAAATATTGAATCACTATGTTGCATAATAAGAATTAGCACAGTGATGTAGGTCAATTATATTTCAAAAATAAATAAACAAGCAAACAAACTCATAGAAAAGGAGATCACATTTGTGGTTACCAGAGACAGGGGTAACCACAGGGGAAGTGAGAAGGAGAATTGGATGACGACAGCACAAAGGTACAAACTTACAAACTTCTAATTACAAGATAAATAAGTAATAGGAATATAATGTACAACAACATGATAAATATGATTAACATTGCTGTATGTTATATAAGTTTTTAAGAGAGTAAATCCTAAGAATTCTCATTACAAAGAAAAATATTTTTTTCTATTTCTTTAATTTTGTAACTGCATGAAATGATGGATATTCACTAAACTTATTATGATAATCATTTCATGATGCATATTAATCATTATGTTGTAGCCCTTGAACTTAGTGATCTATATTGATTATATTGCAATAAAACTGAAGAAAAAAAAAAGATTCTGGAAAAATTGAAAGCCCAAATGAAAAAATAAAATGAACCTGAACATGCATCTCACATCATTAAAAAATTAGCTCAAAGTAGATCATAAGCCTAAATGTGAAATCTAAACTTTTTAAACTTCTAGAAGAAAACATAAGAGAAAATCTTAGTGACCTTGAATTAGGAAATAATTTTTTAATATGACATAAAAACACAAATTCTAAAAGAAAAATTTTTCAATATTTGAACAAATTGGACTTCTTCAAAAGTAAAAACTTTTGGAAAAAAGAAAACTACAGTGGTACCAAAACAGAGATTTACTATTTTTGATCGTGAATCTAAGTCATACATGGAAGACAATGAAACTATTATGTAATTATTGAAGAACCAGCTAAAAACAATAGGTAATGGATTTTTAAAATCAGTTTAATTGAATACAATTTATCTTTCTTAGGAATTATTATTTTTTTAAAATTTTTATTGGAGGCTAATTACTTTACAATATTATATTGGTTGGTTTTGCCATACATTGACATGAATCCACCCTGGATGTACATGAGTTCCCCCTCCCGAACCCCCCTCCCACCTCCCTCCTCCCCTTCACTATGTAATTTTTTTCACCTGGCATCTGAGACTTTAAGAATAAAGCTATAGAAACCATCTCCTACTTTTTTTCTGATTATTAATTAATATTCAAAAGAAATGTAGTATATGGAAATAACAAATAATGAGAAAATTAGTCTTTCTACTTGTACCCCATGACCTTGCAAATTACTGTCTGTGCTGAAAGTCACATCAATATTTGGACAAATTTCTAAGGTAAATCTAATTAAATTGAATCATTAAAAAAAAAAAAGGTTGGATTAGGGATTGCCTCACTGATACATTGGTAAGGGACTGACTTCAAAGAAATTCTGAGGGAATTCTCTAGGTTGATGAAAATTTTTATATCTGGATTGGGTGATGGTATTTGTCAAAACTCATCAAACTGTATGCTCAAAATGTATGCACACTGCTGCATGTAAATTATATCTCAAAATAGTTTTCTAAATGTAAAAAAAATTTTTTTTAATTTTTAGAATGTAAGAAAAACCCGAAAACAGATAACATGTAGTAGTTCATGAGTGAATAATATTATTGAAAATAACACCTGCCAAAATAACTTCTTACTCTCCAAAATAACTTCTTACCTGCCAAAATAACTTGTGGAGCAGGTAAACATCCATAGCAAAGGCAACACTAAAGATAATTACCGGTGTAAATAGATTAAAAAATAAGTGTGAATCCATCCATTGTATGGCATCTGCATATTCTTGGACCTAATAAAATAAGACTGTTAGTTTCTCATTTACCCGTTAGTCTGTTAGGATGGAATACGTGTCAGGTATTAAGGAAATGGCAACCTACTCCAGTGATCTTGCCTGGAGAATCCCAGGGACGGGGGACCCTGGTGGGTTTCTGTCTATGGGGTCACACAGAGTCGGACACGACTGAAGTGACTCAGCAGCAATGCAGCAGCAGCAAAAAAATAAAAAGATACATCACAACATAATAAATGCCTAAGTCTTAACTCTATTGGATTTTCATAGTTTTCTATCAGATCATTACCAGCTACAGCAAAAAGTTAATGGACATCTTTATGTCTAGTCTTTCTTTTTAAAGAACAAACATAAGAAGTACATTGACATAGGTACTAAAGGATATGTAGGAGATTTTCAGTCATACAAAAGAAAGAGATTTTGGGTAGATGGATCATCGTGCACAAAAATCCACAAAGGAGTAAACAATTACATCAAATTCCAGAAACTACATAATTAGCCATGGCTTATGTAGATGTGTATGGAAGAACAGTAGGAATGAGACTAGGAAGTTAATGCAGTTCATGAAATAATTAATTACTGGCATTTATCATAAAATATTTAGTTGCAATTTTTAAACCTTATTATGGGTGTCTGTAACTAAGCAGTTCTCTATGGGGCCTTCCCCAGATAGACCCGTCCCTCATAGCCTCTGCTTTAGCTCCACTCTGAAGTATCTAAATAATAGTGTCTGATGCATATCTGCCGAGTTATTTTACAGATGCTAAACCCCCACTGAGCGACTGAACTGAACTGAACTGAACTGAAACCCCCACCAAATGAAAGAAATAAACACATCCCCTCAGGAGTCTGGTTGGAACCAGGAAATATTTGCAATGATTTTACTTTACCTCACCATCAACCAATCAGAGAATTGTGCACAAGCTGATCACATACCCTGGGACTTCCCTCAATTGCCTTGCTTTTAAAATGCTTTGCTGAAACCCATCAGCGAAGACATTTTGAGCACTAGACTCCTTGTATGGCACCTTATAATAGATGCTTTCCTTCACCACAATCCACTGTCAGTAGATTGGCTTTCCTGCTTGAGGGTGAGCAGAGATGAGTTTGGTTCATTAAACACATCCATTCAACATTCACTCATGAAGGAAACCCTGAGTACCTACTGGTTAGGTGATACTTTTGTATTTGGAACGTAATTCTTCACTGGTCTCTTGTGTTTCTCTGTACGTTATGGGTGGAGGCACTGATCGCTTTTCTTCCAGGAATATTTTCTTTCAAGAATATTTGTATGTACTAACAGCTTTGGAAGATACAGCAAGTGTCTCCCTCCAGAACAAAGGGCAGGCTTACTATTACTGTCCAGTGTAATAAGGATAATATCTCTCTCTGGAGAAAGGGGAAAGATGAACTCACTGCCCATCATAAAATAATTCAAGTTCTCTAAACGCAGGTTTCCTGTCTTATAATGTAACCCATTGCATATGCAGATTTCACCTTACCCTCTTTACTTCTCTTTATGGGGTTCGTGGAATGGGACAAGAAAGTCCTGAGGCTCTGGATTCTGCTACTGCTATGAGTAATAGAGTACTTTGTCTCTAGCCCAGGAGTCCCATGTGTTTTGACAGGATTGTGGAACTGTGGCAAGTTAATTTATTAGATTGAAACCTGAGTAAAATCTTAGACCCTTCATAGTTCTAGACATAGGGGCCTTTCCTTTAATGAGTTGTTGACAAATAGGAAAGTTTATAGAAGTATTCAAAGTCACATTTATGTAAAACATCATATGATTATGAAACCTGTTCATAACAAATGAAGTAGTAATCTGCTTCTGATTTTTGCCTGGATACATGGTTTACATTATCTTTTTTAACATCACTGATAGAATTTGTTTGAGAAAGTCAATCATTTTTACACACATTCCTATTTACATATTGATTAACTAAGGTAGGTGTTGGCAAACTATAGTCCCTGGGAACAAATCTGGTTCAATGTCTGTTTTTGGTAAATGAAGTATTATTAGAATACAGCTATGCCAATTTACTTATGTATTGTCTGTGGCTGCTTTTAAATTACAATGGCAGAACTGAGTAGCTGTGATAGAGATCATACAGCCTGTGTAGTCCAGAATATTCACTATATGGCTTTTTACAGAAAAAACTTTGCTGCCAACCCCTGGGCTAGCGGACTATTTAATGCGCCACTAATGCATTCTACATTCCTTGTAATAAGTATATTCTCTCTTCTTTACCTGACTACAGCTGTTCCCAACTATTTGGTATTACTGTAGATACCTTGGCTATATAGTTTGCTTTTTCTCTCACTTCTAACTCCATGTAAGAGGTTCAATATATGTTTCTTGATATATTCTAAGCCAAGCATAGAGAGAGCCTCCATTCTAGTGGCAACCCTATGAAACATTCCTGAGGCAATAGATTGGTAGTGTCAGAATTCTTTTGGTAATAGAGTCCTGTATCAGTAGTTCAAAGTCTTTCTGGGTTTCTATCTTGTTAGCCAATTTCTTGTCTAAGATTTTGAATTATGATTAAATACTCAGCTACTCACATTCTCAGTAGCTATATGTGTATTCATTCTGAATTGCCTACCTAGTTTGAGACCTAGGCTCTGTTTTGATGATGTTAAGCTGGATTTCAGCTCTTTCACACCTGGGTCCTTTTTCTACACAGCTGATCTAATGTTATTCGCATCACAAGCATATATAAACTGGCAGAGCAGTGAAAAGATATGCTTACAAATTTTCTTAAGCCATCTTTGTATGAATCTTAGATATACTCAGAAAAATAAAATACACGTATTTACTATACACACCTGGTCAGATGTAAAACTTAGCATTTCAAAACTGCATCCAAGTAAAAATAATATCACAGGGAGAGGAATTGGAAAGTCTTTCAAGTGTTGGTTCAAAAGTGCTGCAAAAAATATGTCTATTGAAAGGCAATGAGATATCACACTTATGATATGACTTCTTAATATGAAGACAATGAGGGAAGAGGGAGGTGGGAGGGCGGTTCAGGAGGGGGAACTTATGTAAACCCGGGGCAAATTCATATCAATGTATGGCAAAACCAACCAATATAATATTGTAAAATAATTTGCCTCCAATAAAAAATAAATTAATTACCTAAAAAAAAAAATGAAGACAATGAAATATAGAAATATAGCAAGTGACGAAAACAGTAACTGAAGCTCTCCCTCACACTTAAACACATAGAATCAGTATAACTGATAATCTACTAAACTCATGCTTTACTTCTTTTATGATGTGTATAATTTCCTTAGAATCTTTAGTAAACATTGCTAATAATCATTGGTTCTTGGGTTACTATTAAAATATTTATAGTAATTTATGTACATGCTATAAATCAGATATTCATTTCTCAAGCAATAAAGCAATAAGGGATTAATAAATAACTAAAATGAAATATCCTGGCTGATTCTCAATATAACAATGAGGAATTAGTATAACAATGAGAAAGTCTAGCTACCTTCCCTGGTGGCTCAGACAGTAAAGAGTCTGCCTTTAACGCGGGAGACTTGGGTTTGATCCCTGGGTCTGATCCCTGGGTCGGGAATATCCCCTGGAGAAGGAAATGGCTACCCACTCAATGAATCTTTCCTGAAAAATCCCATGGATGGAGGAGCCTGGCAGTCTACAGTCCATGGGGTCACAAAGAGTTGGACATGACTGAGTAACTAACACTTTCACTTCACTACCTATCAGAAAGCCTATAATGAATGCTTAACTTTGTTCATTCTCTCAAAGTGCAATAAGCAATATCACAGCATTTCCTTCAGTTTACTGTTTCCTAATTCTTTGTAATGCAATTCCTAATCAGGTCAAAGGATGCAAAAATTGTGCTTTCTTTTGATTTCTACAGTGTTCTGTTCTTCTCATAAAAGCTCAGCGTATTTTACTGTTTGGATAAAACTTAAGAGAACATCTGTGCTGTGCTGTACTAAGCTGCTTCAGTAGGGCGGGACTCTGTGGCACTCTATGGACTGTGTCCCTCCAGGCTCTTCTCTCCATGGGATTCTCTAGGCAAGAATACTGGAGTGGGTTGTCATGCCCTCCTCCAGGGGATCTTCCCCACCCAGGGATCAAACCCAAGTCTCTTATGTCTCCTGCACTGGCAGATGGGTTCTTTACCACTAGTGCCACATAGGAATCCCAAGAGAACACCTATCAAGTGGTTAAAAAGTAACTGAATCATTCTGAAGGCCTATCACTTTGAAAATTCTTTTTCCAAGTAAAGAAAGCGGTGGGACAGCTAACTTAAAAATGTGGATGAAACTATAGTTTATGATAATGCAGGTTAACAATAAAATCTCTAACCTTTGATTTTCTGTTAATCTGATTCAATTCACCACATCACTTAAATCTAACCATAACTTAGTAAATAAGAAGGTATGAATTTAATAGAGGTGAAGAATATGAATCAGATTTACATAGTCTCTCATCAGGGGCAGATTATTATTGGATCCATTTGACTGAAAATCTTGGGAGAGAGGTATGAATTTAGAAAAAAAAACACTAATTTCCTACTATTCTATATAGGTGACACATACAAAATACATCCACAGACTACACCGAAATAAAAAGAATTGCACCTACCTCCAATCATACAGATCAAAGATAATATTAGAATGATTTTAGGGAGTTCCTGAGAAGTTTCCAAGAATGAATACCTAAAAACTTCCAGCCATTCATCAGTAAACCCTTTTCTAAGAAAAGTGAGATTAGAAATTTGGCCATCCATCCTGTGGTTTCTCACAGGCTGTCTGAATCCAACTCTCAGGACTCGGCGAAACTTGCCTAGAACAAAAAGAAAGAGATTTTTCTTCTTGGTGGCCTCCTAAAGCTTTCCTTAAAAAACTAAAGAAAAAGCCTACATTTGTCCTTATTTCCAGTAATTTCTTAGAGTATGCCAAAATTAGGGATGCTTTCCTCTTCTATGATGTTTTCTATTTAAACGATAAAGAAAAATTACAACCCCAGGTAACAGAGACTATTCAGTGTCATCCTGTGTTCTTATGATGCCAAGCACTAATCAACTATTATTCATGCTGTATCTATTCAACTGAAAAGAGGAGTTTTCATCTAGCCAGTCGCCAGGACCACACGCTGGTACAGGTTACTTAGTTCTCAGGATGGACAACTGAGGGGTTTGCCTCCACTTATCTGAGCTTCTAGAAGCATGTTCAGGCAGCTATTCCAAAGTGGGAAGTGGTGGAGGGGGCAGAATATTCTGATCTCTTTTCTTGATCTATCCAGAGAGAAATCAATAGACCATGATGATATTCAAGAAAATCATTTTTATCTGCTTCAAGACATTCATGGGCCAGGTTTTCTCTAATTTTTAAATATTTTTATAGCAACTAAGGACCTAAGAAAAATACTGAAACCAAAATGATTTAAAACAGGAGAATTGTTACACGTTTCCATTGTTACTTCTTGGAAGAAGAACAAGGGCCATGATGTGTCTTGGTCGAAGAAATAGGTGACAGCTGCTGGAGAAGGAAATGGCAACCCACTCCAGTGTTCTTGCCTGGAGAATCCCAGGGACGGGGGAGCCTGGTGGGCTTCCGTCTATGGGGTCACACAGAGTCGGACACGACTGAAGTGACTTAGCAGCAGCAGCAGTCTGCAAATCTCACTTGCTTCCCATGGTAAGGAACATTTTACATCAGGGTCTTAAACTTCATGGAGGGAATTCTTCCAATTTTATCTCTCCTAATATTGGTTTAACATTTTCTAGCATCTCTTACGGAGAAGGCAATGGCAAGCCACTCCAGTACTCTTGCCTAGAAAATCCCATGGATGGAGGAGCCTGGTAGGCTGCAGTCCGTGGGGTCGCTAAGGGTCGGACACGACTGAGCGACTTCACTTTCACTTTTTACTTTCACACATTGGAGAAGGAAATGGCAACCCACTCCAGTGTTCTTGCCTGGAGAATCCCAGGGACGGGGGAACCTCGTGGGCTGCCATCAGTGGGGTCGCACAGAGTCGTACACGACTGAAGTGACTTAGCAGCAGCATCTCTTAGCATCTCACCTTGCTGCCTTGCTAAGCAATCAATTAATTATTACTAAACTTCCTCTCATGATCCAGCAATGTCTTTTTCAGTTTCATATTTCATATACGTTTTCTTATATGCTCTTTTCTGACTATCTAAACAACTTTCTGAAAGAAAACTAATTAAATATATGCTTATTGTGAACATTTTTGAAATAAATATATAAACAAACATTTCAAAAACAGGAAAAATTTTGCAATCATGTCATCTAGTGGCTCTTATATATTTTATTTACACAGTTGGGTTCATCCTTACATAATCATACCTTCTGCTTCTTTCCACATGGTATTACATCACCAGCATCAAAGAGCCTTGCAGACACTGTGTCATGTAAGCACCAATGTGAAAGTTGCAACTCTTTGGTCTGACTGCCCACGTGCAAAGGTCCGTTGGGCTGAGACTTACAGCATAAAAGACTCTGGGCAACCTGCTGTTGGCTTCAGTTTTCTAATTTGTATAGTTTCCCAGTCTGTGTATTCTCTCCCTGTATTTATAACTTTCTTTGAATTCACTTGGGGAGATACGATAACACTGGTGATGAGTCTTATCCCCACGATTCCTATTTAAATCAGTGTGCATGGCAGCCTGGCTCCCCAAGCGATTTTAAAATGTAGCCAAGGTTAGTAAACACTGTGCTTCACCCAATTCAAAGGCAACCTTGCTTAATTTTCTGTCTCTAAGCCAACATTTTTTCCCAATATTCTTGAGTCAGGTATTTTGAGAAAGGGTATCAGTGTCCTTCTGGTGAAGACCCCAGAGACACATCTGTAGTTGACAAGTTTGGTGTATTATGTGTCTCTGTGAGGGAGACATATCCACCCTGGGGAACTGTGGTAGGGGGTTTCAGTAAAAGGATATTAGAAAGAACTAATTATGGATCTGGGTAATATTGGAGAGGGAGGGTCTAAGGAAGTGAGACTTTATTCTAACTTGGGTGCTGTCAGAAAGCAAGGACAATTCTGTGGTTGGGTACTCAATAATTCTTATCTACAGGGAAAGCAAACTGGATTGGGGATAAAGCTGTATTGAGTATAGAAGCAGCAGCCACTCATTTTAGACAAGAATAAGTGTTTGGTATTGGATGGGTTGCAAGGTGACTTGTTCTGTCCAATTTTATTATCATCTCATAGTGACCTCGTTTGATTTTGATGTTCTGTGAGATTATTTATGTCAAATGAGAGAACAAAATGGACTAGCTGTGAGCATCACACCAGCTTGTGGTAACACTGAGTGACATCTAGCCCTGAGTGTCAGACCAGTTTCCCAGTGTCTGGGGCTGCTTTTTTTCCCTTTTACTTGTTGGTTTCCTTTTCCCTAGAAGAATTTCTAAATTCCTTAACCTCACTGTAACATGTTAAGAACTGGAAGTAGACCAGAGGATCTTGATAATTATATAGTGATACAGCAGAGTAAGCTCAGTTATCCTTCTAAGACAGACATTTTTAACCTTGGCTACATATTAGAATCAGAGAGTTTTAAAGACACAGGTATTCACCTGGGTGGCTCCCCAGAGGTTAATTTAAATGCTATAAAGTGCAGCCTGAGTATTGGGAACCTTAAAAGCTTCCCGGTGATTCTAATAGTCAGCCATTATTTAGAAGCACTGCTCTAGGAGAAATCTGTGCCATTAGGGAAGAACACTGAAAGACTGGTGTATTTGTTCTCAGAATCAAACTGCTTAGTAAAATATTGTCAATGTCACCTATTAATTTTCTCACTGTTACAAAGCAAAAGGGCTTGAACAAAAAAGGAAAATATTTTCTGCATCAAAGTTGTATATTCCTATATGCTCACAGAATTTAATACAGTTAAGGAGTCTATTGTTTTCCAAACTAAAAGCAGGGATACATGATCCCATAAGCAGGTTTCTCATTTCTAAAATAGCTTATTTGAAAACCTTAATAAGTGTTTCTATATTCAATTTTAATAAATCTCTTTTATAAAAGAATAAAATTACTCCAAATCTTAATTATACTTAACTTTAGGGAAATATATGATCAAACTCAGCAGAATTTCACTGTGTGGCTGTGAAAACTCAAATCAGCTTTCTTCAATCTTCACTCCAAATTCTCCTAACAAATCTTTACTCCCACAAAATGATCTCATGTTAAGTTAGCATGTAAATGCTAATATTATTCAAACTTGACACTTTTAAAAATATGGGTAAAGAAGTAGCAGTTTAGATTAAACAGATTTTCAATGTAATTACAATTATTATTATTCAGCTTAAATTGACTTTTAACAATTTTGAATAAGTTTATGAGTCCATGTCACATGCATTAAGGAAAAAAAATACTGATTTGTCTTAAAATTGCCACATGGGTTTCCTACATTAACTTATCAGGAAAATTAAATAATGCCTCAAATCTCTTTCTTTGTGAGGTTAATAACTGTCCTCTCAAATGGCACATGGATTTGTCCCCAGCATCTGTCAGCCTTGAGAAATTCTCTTTCTCATGGTGTGGAAATCATACTGATTGACTCTGTCCCTGAAAATGGTAAATATTTCTTCCTTTTAATCACTACTTTTTGCAGGAATTAAGTGACAAAAGTATCCTGAAAAGAGTGCTGTGGAAGCCCAGTAATCTTAAGAAGCTGCAGAGTGCTCAGGATTTGTGACAGATTAAAAAACTGGAGTTGGACTCTCTGATCGCACAACACAGCAGCTTCTTACTCACAGATGCTGTGAAAGTGGGCGGTCTGTTGCCTTCCTAAGATCTCTTCACTAGAATGAGCCCTTCCTTGCTCTCGGCTCTGCTCCATACACCTAAGATTAGCCACGGCATCAGTGTGGTTTCCTCTCAGTGCCTCGTAAGGCAAAGGGAATAAATACTAGGTAGGTGAGCAGTTTGGAAAGTTGATATGGGAAGTGTAATGGAGGAGGGGCAGGGGCTAAGGGACAGAAATTCACACCGAGAGGCTGGTTGATCTTCGGGAAAGTCTTAAGAAAGGTGGAAACTACAAGACGATTGGTTGGCTGAATCTGTAGCTGGAATACTGTGAAAACATTTGTTTCCTCTTGGAGGAACAAAGTACCAGCTGCTGCTGCTGCTAAGTCACTTCAGTCGTATCCGACTCTGTACGACCCCATAGACGGCAGCCCACCAGGCTCCCCCGTCCCTGGGAAAGTACCAGAGGGGAAGGGCAATTTCCTGAATGGGAAGCTAAAGTAAGACTCACCATCCAGAGCTTCAGGAGTATCATGTAGTATGTAAGTGATAGGTGGAAGGTAGCTAATCCGTTCATCCAGAAACAGCCACAACCAACCGCAACCTCATTGACAGTTACTTGCTCTAAGCCCCGCCCCTGGCCTGCACCCATTGGCTTTAGGTTCACCACCCCTGACTTGATTGACTGACAAAGTACAGTCGTAGAAAGCGCTACACAGCATCATTACCTCTGAACATCTATGGCAATCCTTGAAGTATTAAGGCTGTCGTATTTTAAAAATAAATAAATACATAAGCAAGGGTGAAAGGGAAACTCCAGAAATTGTATTGCTATATTAATTTAAAGCTTAGAAATAGTAGATTTGTGGCAAAGAGCCAGTGGACACTGTTTTCCCAGAATTCTAGTGGAAGTGAGATTCCTAGATAAGATAGAGTTATAGAAAATTTGAAATATGAAGATGCAGGTTGCTGAATTAGGAAACGAGAGAGAGAGAGTGTGGCTAGTCTAGCAGTATGATGGAGAAGGAAATGGCAACCCCACTCCTGTATTCTTGCCTGGAGAATCCCAGGGACAGAGGAGCCTGGTGGGCTGCCGTCTGTGGGGTAGCACAGAGTAGGACACGACTGAAGTGACTTAGCAACCGCAGCTGCTAGCCGTGTGAACATAAAGTGAAAGTGTTAGTCACTCAGCCCTGTCTGACTCTTTGTGAGCCCATGGACTGTGGCTGGCTAGGCTCCTTTGTGCATGGAATTCTTCAGGCAAGAATACTGGAGTGAGCAGCCATTCCCTTCTCCAAGGGAGCTTCCTGACACGAAGATTGAACTTGGGACTCCTGCATTGCAGGCAGATTCTTTACCAACTGAGCCACCAGGGAAATCCCATTCTAACCATGTAGGAGAATGCAATCAAGACAGGCAAGATAGACTTTAACTCCCCAGAGTTCTTTATGTGGGAAATTTTTAGGAATAATAATAGACGCATTTCTTTTTTCTAAACATACTATGACAAGGATATCTTCATTGAAATTGCTTAGTTTATAATACCACAGAGCAAATTTTCATATTCCCACTCTCATCGTAAAATATTTGGGGAGGAATACTGGAATGATTTTGAAATTAAATACTTATTTGGCATATGTGATACTTCTTTATAATTCTACTCACTCAAAGTCTGTGAGTCTATTTGGATGGTTACAAAAGGGATGCACAAAGAAGAAAGGTCAAAGAATAGGGAGTGAAACGCGAACTCACCAAAGACAGAAGTAAAAACTAAAGAAGCGCTGATCAAATGATCCTTTTGGTGGGCAGAAAAGCATTCAGAACCCTCATATGTGTACTTGTAGTGGCCACAAAACAGTAGTCTTTGTTGAAGAAAATCATCTTCTTAAAGTTAACAATGTAAATCCATTTGGGGGATGGTTAGTCAAAAGAAACTAAGTATAAAGCTTTTAAAAGTGATAAAGTTCACATAACATTTTAATGAAATAAAAGACAAGATTGTTTCTGAGTAAATCACTTAGATGGAAATATAAGTATCATATGCAGGATTGTTTTGTTGTTGTTTAGTTGTTAAGTTGTGTCTGACTCTTTTGCAACCTCATGGACTGTAGCCTGCCAGGCTCCTCTGTCCATGGGATTTCCCAAGCAAGAATACTAGAGTGGGTTGCCATTTACTTCTCCAGGGGATCTTCCCTACCCAGGTATCAAACTTGCATCTGCTGCATTGCAAGCAGATTCTTTACTGCTGAACCACCAGGAAAGACCTTCTATTACAGCTAGAATTAAATTAGTAAATGAAGCAATCACTATATCTATTTATTTGTGCGAAATATATTTTTATTTTATTTTATTTTCTCTGTATTTTATCTCTTTCTCCAGGCCAACTGAATTCCACCCCAAAACTACAAGGAACATGTATCTGTATCATTCTTTTTTCTTTTTTTATTTGTGTGGGATTCGATGGAAGATAATTATGGTTTGTTTCTACACTATCTACCGTGAATGACCTTATAAGATTCCATTATAGGAATGTTTTTGCTATGTCCCATAGATTTGAGATCCTTGTGTGTTTATTTTTATCTCAAGGTACTTTTTGATTTCTTTCATTTTTTTCAGTAATCTATTCCTTGCTTAATAGCATATTGTTTTGGAGAAGGCACTGGCACCCCACTCCAGTACTCTTGCCTGGAAAATCCCATGGGTGGAGGAACCTGGTAGGCTGCAGTCCATGGGGTCGCACAGAGTCAGACACGACAGAAGTGACTTAGCAGTAGCATATTGCTTAGCCTCCATGTATTTGTGGGCTTTTGTATTTTTTCTTTGAAATTGATTTCTGGTTTCAAAGCATTGTGATCAGAAAAGATTCTTGATATGATTTTAATTTTCTTACATTTATTGAGACAAGCTTTGTATCCTAGAATGTGATCTATCCTGGAGCATATTCCAAGTGCACTTGAAAATAATGTATATTCTGTTCCTTTTGGATGGAATATTTTTTATAATTCTACTAAGTCAATTTGGCTAATGTGTAATTTAAAGCAAGTGTTTCCTTATTACTTTCTTCCTGGATGATCTATACATTTATCTAAGTAGGGTGTTACTCCAGGTAGCTCTTGACTTCCTACTTTTGCATTCCAGTCCCCTATAATGCAAAGGATATTGTTTTTGGGTGTTAGTTCTAGAAGGTTTTGTAGGTCTTCAGAGAACCATTCAACTTCAGCTTCTTCAGCCTTACTGGTTGGGACATAGACTTGGATTACTGTGATATTGAATGGAAATGAACAGAAATCATTCTGTTGTTTTTGAGATTGATCCAAGTATGCATTTTGGACTCTTTGGTTGACTATGATGGCTATTCCATTTCTTCTAAGGGATTCTTGCCCACAGTAGTAGATATAATGGTCATCTGAGTTAAATTCTCCCATTCCAGTCCATTTTAGTTCACTGATTCCTAAAATGTTGATATTCACTCTTGCCATCTCCTGTTTGATCGCTTCCATGATTTTTGCTTTGGTTCATGGACTTAACATTCCAGGTTCCTATACAATATTGCTCTTTACAGCATCAGACTTTATTTCCATCACTGGTCACATCCACAACTGGTTGTTGGCTTTGCTTTGGCTCTGTCTTTTCATTCTTTTTGGAGTTATTTCTCCACTCTTTTCCAGTAGTATATTGGGCACTTACTGACCTGGGGAGTTCATCTTTCAGCATCATACCTTTTTGCCTTTTCATACTGTTCATGGCGTTCTCAAGGCAAGAACACTGAAGTGGTTTGCCATTCTCTTCTCCAGTGGACCACATTCTGTCAGACCTCTCCTCCATGACCTGTTCATCTTGGGTGACCCTACACAGCATGGCTCACAGTTTCACTGAGCTGGACAAGGCTGTGGTCCATGTGATCAGTTTGGTTAGTTTTCTGTGACAATGGTTTTCAGTCTGTCTGCCCTCTGATGGAGAAAGATAAGAGGCTTATGGAAGCTTCTTGATGGGAGAGAGGGGGAAAGAAAGGGTGAAACTGGGTCTTGTTCTGATGGGCAGGGCCATGTTCAGTAAATCTTTAATCCAATTTTCTGTTGATGGGCCAGGCTGTGTTCCCTCCCTGTTGCCTCCCTGTTGACCTGAGGCCAAACTATGGAGGAGGTAATGAAGATAATGGCAACCTCCTTCAAAAGGTCCCATGCACACACTGCTGCACTCAGTGCCTCGGACCCTGAAGCAGGCCATAGGGGACTGGAATGCAAACGTAGGAAGTCAAGAGATACTTGGAGTAAGCAGGTCAAAGGCTAACAAAGTTTTGCCAAGAGAATGCACTGGTCATAGCAAATACCCTCTTCCAACAACATAAGAAAGACTCTCTACATGGACATCACCAGATGGTCAATACGGAAATCAGATTGATTATATTCTTTGCAACCAAAGATAGAGAAGCTCTATACAGTCAGCAAAAACAAGACCGAGAGGTGACTGTGGCTCAGATCATGAACTCCTTACTGCCAATTCAGATGGAAATTGAAGAAAGTAGGGAAAACCACTAGACCATTCAGGTATGACCTAAATCAAATCCCTTATGATTATACAGTGGCAGTGACAAATAGATTCAAAGGATTAGATCTGATAGAGTACTTAAAGAACTATGGATGGAGGTTTGTGACTTTGTACAGGAGGCAGGGATCAAGACCATCCCCAACAAAAAGAAATGCAAAAAGGCAAAATGGTTGTCTAAGGGGGCCTTACAAATAACTGAGAAAAGAAAAGAAGCCAAAAGCAAAGGAGAAAAGGAAAGATATACCCATTTGAATGCAGAATTCCAAAGAATAGCAAGGAGAGACAAGAAAGCCTTCCTCAAGGATCAATGTAAAGAACTAGAGGAAAATAATAGAATGGGAAAGACTAGAGATCTCTTGAAGAAAATTAGAGATATCACGGGAACATTTCTTGCAAAGATGAACACAATAAAGGACAGAAATGGTATGGATTTAACAGAAGCAGAAGATATTAAGAAGAGGTGGCAAGAATACACAGAACTATACAAACAAGATCTTCATGACCCAGATAACCACAATGGTGTGATCATTCACCTAGAGCCAGACATCCTGGAATGAGAAGTCAGGTGGGCCTTAGGACGCATCATTACAAACAAAGCTAGTGGAGGTGATGGAATTCCAGTTGAGCTATTTCAAATCATAAAAGATGATGCTGTGAAAGTGCTTCACTCAATATGCCAGCAAATCTGGAAAACTCAACAGTGGCCACAGGACTGGAAAAGGTCCATTCTCATTCCAATCCCAAGAAAGGCAATGCCAAAGAATGTTCAAACTATTGCACAATTGCACTCACCTCACATGCTAGCAAAGTAATACTCAAAATTCTCCAAGACAGGCTTCAACAGTACATGAACTGTGAACTTCCATATGTTCAAGCTGGATTTAGAAAAGGAAAAGGAACCAGAGATCAAATTGCCAACATCCACTGGATCATCAAAAAAACAAGAGAGTTCTAGAAAAACATCTACTTTTGCTTTATTGACTACACCAAAGCCTTTGACTGTGTGGATCACAATAAACTGTGGAAAATTCTTCAAGAGATGGGAATACCAGACCACCTGACCTGCCTCTTGAGAAACCTGTATGCAGGTCAGGAAGCAACGGTTAGAACTGGACATGGAACAACAGACTGGTTCCAAATTGGGAAAGAAGTATGTCAAGGCTGTATACTGTCATCCTGCTTATTTAACATATGCAGAGTACATCATGCAAAATACTGGGCTGGATGAAGCTCAAGCTGGAATCAAGACTGCCAGGAGAAATATCCATAACCTCAGTTATACAAATGACACAACCCTTATGGAAGAAAGTGAAGAAGAACTAAAGAGCCTCTTGATGAAAGTGAAAGAGGAGAATGAAAAAGTTGGCTTAAAACTCAACATTCAGAAAACTAAGATCATGGCATCTGGTCCCATCACTTCATGGCAAATAGATGAGGAAACAATGGAAACAATGAGAGACTTTATTTTTTCAGGCTCCAAAATCACTGCAAATGGTAACTACAGCCATGAAATTAAAAGACACTTGCTCTTTGGAAGAAAAGTTATGACCAACCTAGACAGCATATTATTTTTTTTAATTTTTATTTAATAAATGGTACAAAGGACAATGCCATAAACATTAACACTTAAAATTTCACCAAATGAAAAAAATACTATAGAATACACAGTTGCAAAAAGCTACATTAAGTTATTTTACAACTGCCTGAAGCTGCAAAAAGAAAAAAAACCCAATGCCATACCTAAGTTATCCCTCTCTCAAAATAATGCCATTTATATTATAAACCACAAGCTCCCCATCAAAAGACGGGAACTGAAAGCATTTCCCCTAAAGTCAGGAACAAGACAAGGGTGCCCACTCTCACCACTACTATTCAAAATAGTTCTGGAAGTTTTGGCTAAAGCAATCAGAGCAGAAAAAGACATAAATGGAACTGCTTTTGTTAATTCATATATATATATATATATATGACTGTATCACATAAAAGGAATACAAATTGGAAAAGAAGAAGTAAAATTCTCACTGTTCGCTGATGACATGATCCTCTACACAGAAAACCTTAAAGACTCTACCAGAAAACTACTAGAGCTAATCAATTAATACAGTAACGTTGCAGGATATAAAATCAACACACAGAAATCCCTTGCATTCCTATACACTAATAATGAGAAAATAGAGAAATTAAGGAAACTATTCCATTCACTGTTGCAACGAAAAGAATTAAATACTTAGGAATATATCTACCTAAGGAAACAAAAGACTTGTACATAGAAAACTATAAAACACTGGTGAAAGTAATCAAAGAGGACACTAATAGATGGAGAAATATACCGTGTTCGTGGATTGGAAGAATAAATATTGTAAAAATGAGTATACTACCCAAAGTAATTTATACATTCAATGCAATCCCTATCAAGCTACCGACGATATTTTTCACAGAACTAGAACAAATAATCTCACAATTTGTATGGAAATACAAAAAAACCTCGAATAGCCAAAGCAATGTTGAGGAAGAAGAATGGAACTGGGGGAATTAACCTGCCAGACTTCAGGCTCTACTACAAAGCCACAGTCATCAAGACAGTATGGTACTGGCATAAAGACAGAAATATAGATCAATGGAACAAAATAGAAACCCCAGAGATAAATCCACACAGCTCTGGGCACCTTATCTTTGACAAAGGAGGCAAGAATATAAAATGGAGAAAAGACAGTCTCTTTAACAAGTGGTGCTGGGAAAACTGGTCAGCCACTTGTAAAAGAATGAAACTAGAACACTTCCTAACACCATACACCAAAATAAACTCAAAATGGATTAGAGAGCTAAATGTAAGACCAGATTCTGTAAAACTCCTAGAGGAGAACGTAGGCAAAACACTCTCCGACATAAATCACAGCAGGATCCTCCATGACCCACCTCCCAGAATATTGGAAATAAAAGCAAAAATAAACAAATGGGACCTAATAAAAATCAAAAGCTTCTGCACAGCAAAGGAAACTATAAGCAAGGTGAAAAGACAGCCTTCAGAATGGGAGAAAATAATAGCAAATGAAGCAACTGATAAAGGATTAATCTACAAAATGTACAAGCAGCTCCTGCAGCTCAATTCCAGAAAAATAAATGATCCAATCAAAAATGGGCCAAAGAACTAAACAGACATTTCTCCAAAGAATACATAAAGATGGCTAACAAACACATGAAAAAATGCTCAACATCCCTCATAATCAGAGAAATGCAAATCAAAACCACAATGAGATACCATTTCACACCAGTCAGAATGGCTGCTATCCAAAAGTCTACATGCAATAAATGCTGGAGAGGGTGTGGAGAGAAAGGAACCCTCTTACACTGTTGGTGGGAATGCAAACTAGTACAGCCACTATGGAGAACAGTGTGGAGATTCCTCAAAAAACTGGAAATAGAACTGCCATATGATCCAGCAATCGCACTCCTGGGCATACACACCGAGGAAACCAGAATTGAAAGAGACACATGTACTCCAATGTTCATCGCAGCACTGTTTATAATAGCCAGGACATGGAAGCAACCTAGATGTCCATCTGCAGATGAATGGATAAGAAAGCTTTGGTACATATACACAATGGAGTATTACTCAGCCATTAAAAAGAATGCATTTGAATCAGTTCTAATGAGGTGGATGAAACTAGAGCCTATTATACAGAGTGAAGTAAGCCAGAAAGAAAAACACCAATAAATACAGTGTACTAACGCATATATATGGAATTTAGAAAGATGGAAATGATAACCCTGTATACGAGACAGCAAAAAAGACACAGATGTATAGAACAGTCTTTGGGACTCTGTGGGAGAGGGTGAGGGTGGGATGATTTGGGAGAATAGCATTGAAACACGTATATTGTCATATGTGAAATGAATCGCCAGTTCAGGGTCGATGCATGTTACAGGATGCTCGTGGCATGTGTGCAGGGATGACACAGAGGGAGGATAAGGGGAGGAGGGAGGTGGGAGTGGGGGTCAGGAAGGGGAACTCATGTACACCCGGGGTGGATTCATGTCAATATATGGCAAAACCAACCAATATAATATTGTAAAATAATTAGCCGCCAATAAAAAATAGAGAAAAAAGAATAAAACCCCAATGCCATACCTAAGTTATCCCTCTCTCAAAATAATGCCATTTATATTATAAACCACGAGCTGCCCATCAAAAGACGGGAACTGCTTTTGTTAATTATAAAATATATATATTTCAGTTCAGTTCAGTTCAGACGCTCAGTCGTGTCCGACTCTCTGCGACCCCATGAACCACAGAACGCCAGGCTTCCCTGTCCATCACCAACTCCCGGAGTTCACTCAAACTCATCTCCATTGAGTCGGTGATGCCATCCAGCCATCTCATCCTCTGTCGTCTGCCGGGAGCCAGCGAGGGAAATCCTACCCGTGGCAAAGGTCAATTGGGAAAGAGGCCTGACGGGCAAAGGCTAATCAGGGCTCGAGGAACCCCCTGGACTTACCTGAGCATCTACCCCAAAGAAAACTGGAGTCTGACTGCTTTACTATCTTACGCCTCTTACCAAGTCCTCTAATACTTACAGGGGCTTCCCCCCAACCACCTTTCTCTGAAAACATTAATTCAGAGCTGTAGTTTAAAAGTTCTCCTCGGCTTGAGAAGGGGACGACGGAGAATGAGATGGCTGGATGGCATCACCGATTCTGTGGACATGAGTTTGAGTGAACTCCGGGAGTTGGTGATGGACAGGGAGGCCTGGCGTGCTGTGATTCATGGGGTCGCGGAGAGTCGGACACGACTGAGCGACTGAACTGAACTGAACTGAATCCAAGCCCCTCTGATAGCTTTCTAACTTGCATGACAAGTTTGTCCGGGCTCTTACAACTATGAGTGTGACTGTTTATAGCCTCCCAGCCATGCAAGGACAGAAAGTCTGATATTCTAAAATACAGAGTCTGTTGAAGAAGTTAAAATCATTAGAGTAGTACTAAAAAAGATTTCATTGTTGAATCAATGCTTGCTGCCGTTTCCTCTGTCTATTGTATCCTTGGAAATATATTAATCACATATAGAGAATATAAGTAGTAGCCTTTGATTTAACCACATCAGATCTTAAGTTAATAAATTCCTTTCTTGCAGCTCACTACACCGGTGCCTTATAGGAATGTAACTTTGTTATGTGTCTAGCACCTGACTCTAGGAAAGTCACCTTAAAAGAATATAAGCCTTTTACTTGCTAACTAACCTATTGTTAGGAGAGAGGGCCATAAACTGTTAGCAGGCCCCCTGGCCAGAAGAGGATGTAAACCACCTAAAACTTTTATCACAAGACACACAAAAATAAGCCCTGATCCTGATAAGGGTCAAGACTGCTGACCCCACGTGATTTTGGCATGAATCTATACCTCCCTTTCTCTGTTTCTTATGTGCATAACTTAGGGTATAAAAGCAACACTGGAAAATAAAGTTTTGGGCCTTGCTCACTGAAGCTTGGTCTCCCCGTGTCGTTCTTTCTCTTTTTCGGTCCTTTTCTCTATTCTCCTTTTTCTGGTTGAGATCCTTGGAGCGCTGGGCCCTCTGAGTTTACTTATCTGCCTGGGCTTCTAAGACCCACTCGAGGGGGTGCCCTGGTGGGGTGCCTCAAGTGATTCGAGAGGGCGCCTGCGGCCTACGTAAACAGAGCAAGCCCCGTGCGGGGGTTTTATTGGTTTCCAGCGTAAACCAAGGAGTCATCAGCCCCTGTCTCTCTCTCTCTCTCTCTAACGCCGACGCCGTTCATCCCGAGGATACCCTGGGCCTTATCGAGGCTGGACCCCGATAGTCGTCCCCGTCTCCCCCCACCCCCAATCCCTCCCAGCATCAGACTCTTTTCCAGTGAGTCAACTCATTGCATGAGGTGGCCAAAGTATTGCAGTTTCAGCTTTAGCATCAGTCCTTCCAGTGAACACCCAGGATTGATCTCCTTCAGAATGGACTGGTTGGATCTCCTTGCAGTCCAAGGGACTCTCAAGAGTCTTCTCCAGCACCACTGTTCAAAAGCATCAATTCTTCGGCGATCAGCTTTCTTCACAGTCCAACTCTCACATCTATACATGACCACGGGAAAAACCATAGCCTTGACTAGACGGACCTTGGTTGGCAAAGTAATGTCTCTGATTTTTAATATGCTATCTAGGTTGGTCATAACTTTCCTTCCAAGGAGTAAGCGTCTTTTAATTTCATGGCTGCAATCGGCATCCACAGTGATTTTGGAGTCCAAAAAATAAAGTCTGACACTGTTTCCACTGTTTCCCCATTTATTTCCCGTGAAGTGATGGGACCAGAAGCCATGATCTTTGTTTTCTGAATGTTGAGCTTCAAGCCAACTTTTTCACTCTCCTCTTTCACTTTCATCAAGAGGCTTTTGAGTTTCTCTTCACTTTCTGCCATAAGGGTGGTGTCATCTGCATATCTCAGGTTATTGATATTTCTCCCAGCAGTCTTGATTCCAGCTGGTGCTTCTTCCAGCCCAGCGTTCCTCATGATGTACTCTGCATATAAGTTAAATAAGCAGGGTGACAATATACAACTTTGACGTACTCCTTTTCCTATTTGGAACCAGTCTGTTGTTCCATGTCCAGTTCTAACTGTTGCTTCCTGACCTGCATACAGGTTTCTCAAGAGGCAGGTCAGGTGGTCTGGTATTCCCATCTCTTCCAGAATTTTCCACAGTTCATTGTGATCCACACAGTCAAAGGCTTTGGCATAGTCAAGGAAGCAGAAATCGATGTTTTTCTGGAACTGTCTTGCTTTCTCCATGATCCAGAGGATGTTGGCAATTTGATCTCTGATGCCTCTGCCTTTTCTAAAACCTGCTTGAACATCTGGGAGTTCACGGTTCACATATTGCTGAAGCCTGGCTTGGAGAATTTTGATCATGACTTTACTAGCGTGTGAGATGAGTACAATTGTGCGGTGGTTTGAGCATTCTTTGGCATTGCCTTCCTTTGGGATTGGAATGAAGACTGACCTTTTCCAGTCCTGTGGCCACTGCTGTTTTCCAAATTTGCTGGCATATTGAGTGCAGCAGTTTCACAGAATCATCTTTCAGGATTTAAAATAGCTCAATTGGAATTCCATCACCTCCACTAGCTTTGTTCATGGTGATGCTCTCTAAGGCCCACTTGACTTCACATTCCAAGGTATATATATATATGACTGTATCACTTTGCTATACACCTGAAACAAACACAACACTGTAAATAAAATATAGTACAATATAAAATAAAAATAAGTAACAGATCGTTGGGTCTTTACACTGTTAGAGTTCTAGACAGCATATTAAAAAGCAGAGCATTACTTTGCCAACAAAAGTCCATCTAGTCAAAGCTATGGGTTTTCCAGTAGTCATGTATGGATGTGAGAGTTGGCCTGTAAAGAAAGCCGAGCTCTGAAGAATTGATGCTTTTGAACTGTGGTGTTGAAGAAGACTCTTGAGAGTCCCTTGGACTGCAAGAAGCTCCAACCAGTCAATCCTAAAGGAAATCAGTCCTGAATATTCATCGGAAGGACTGATACTGAAGCTGAAATTCCAATACTGTGGCCACCTGATGTGAAGAACCGACTCACTGGAAAAGACCCTGATGCTGGGATAGATTAAAGGTGGGAGGAAAGGGGACAACAGAGGATAAGATGGTTGGATGGCATCTCTGACGCGATGGACAAGAATTTGAGTAGGCTCCGGGAGTTGGTGATGGACAGGGAGGCCTGGCGTGCTGTAGTCCATGGGATCACAAAGAGTTGGACGTGACTGAGTAACTGAACTGAACTGATATAAGTATACATGGTTATATTAAGTTGCTTATCTATTTAAATGAATTTAACAACTCTGCATTTCCCCTCACAATGTGTGCAGATTTACATCATATTTTCCACCATTTTGTTTTGTGTATCCCTTAATATAGCCTCACAGGTGACCCTGTGGTAAAGACTCCATCTGCCAATGCAAGAGAAACGGGTTTTATCCCTGGGTCAGGAAGATTTCCTTTGAGAAGGAAATGGCAACTCACTCCAGTATTCTTGCCTGGGAAATCCCAAGGACAGAGGAGCCTGGTGGGCTACAGTCCGTGAGGTTGTAAAAGAGTCAGACATGACTTAGCAACTAAAACAACAGCAATTCTTAAACTACTCATTGTGGATATAGATAATTTTACCTCCTTTGTCTTTCAACCTTCCTTATACTTTATACATTGTTTATTTGCTACTTTTACTGTATATTTGCTTTCACCAATGAGATTTTTACTTTTGTGGTTGGCTTGTAAGATTTTATATTTTGAGTTGTAGCCTTTTCTTTTTTGCTTTTATCATTTAACATTTGTTGTAAAGTTGGTTTGGTGGTGCTGACTTCTTTTAGTTTTTGCTTGTTTAAAAAATTTTGATCTCTCCATTGAATCTCAATGAAATACTTACCAGGTAGAGTATTCTTGGTTGTAAGTTTCTCTCTTCATCACTTTAAATATATCATGCCATTCCTTTCTGACCTGCAGATTTTCTGCTGAAAAGTCAGCTGATAGTCTTATGAGAATTTCCTTGTGTGTAAATTTCTGTTTTTCCCTTGCAGATTTTAATATTCTCTCTTATCTTTAATTTGGTATTTTAATTAAAATGTGTTTCGTGAATTCCTTTTGGGTTGATTCTATTCAAGACTCTCTGTATTTCCTAGACCTGTATGTCTGATTCATTTCTCAGGTTAAAGGATGTGTTCAGCTGTTATGTCTTCAAGTATATTCTCTGTCTCTTTTTCTCTCTCTTCCTATGAGGCCTCTATAATGCAAATAGTGGTATGCCTGATGTTGTCTCAAAGTTCCTTTAAATTGTCTTCAATTCTTTTTATTACTTTTTCCTGCTCAGTTTCAGTGACTTCAACTATTCTGTCCTCTAATTCACTGATCAGTTCTGCTGCACCATCTAATCTAATGTTGACTCCTTATTCTTTATTTTTTATTTCAGTTATTATATTCTTCTGCTCTGTTTGGTTCTTCTTTATATCTTCTGACTCTGTTAAACTTTTCACCATGTTCATCCATTTTTCTCCCAAGTTCTGTGATCATTATCTTGGACTATTTATCAGGTTAATTGTCTATCTCCACTTCACTTATTTCCTCTTCTGAGGTTTTATCTTTTTCCTTCTTTGGGATTATTTCTTCTGTTGCCTCATTTTACCTAACTTGGTTTTTTGCTGTCTCTCTGGGTTTCCCTAGTGGTAAAGAATCCACCTGCAATGTGGGAGACCTTGGTTTGATCCCTGGGTTGAGAATATCTCCTGGAGAAAGGAATGGCTACCCACTCGAGTATTCTGGCCTGGAGAATTCCATTGACTGTATAATCCATAGGGTTGCAAAGAGTCAGAAAGATTGTATTTGACAGGTTGATTGTGTTTCCTGACCTTAGAGAAATGGCTTTTTGTAAGAAATGTCCTATGCAACTCAGCAGCACATTCCTCTCTGGTCACCAGAGCTATACGTTCTAGAGGTGCTCTTATTTAGGTTATGTGGGTCCTTCTGGCCCTGGATTTGGTTGGTTGCCATTCCTTGTCTTAAGAGGAGGCTCCCAGCCATCAGAGGTCAGGGTTGAGTCATAAGGCTGCTGGCCACATTACCTTAGGAGGTCCCAGTGTAGTTCTGATCTACTGGTGGTCATAGATGGGTTCTGGAGTGCATGAATGTGGTACCAACAATCTCAGATCTAGTATTGGCTTGTTGGTTGGTTAGGACTGGTTCTTGATGTGGCTGGTTGTTGGATTCAAGATGCCTCAAAGCAGATGTTCCACAGGTGAGTGTCCCGAGTTGTCCAAGCTGTCTCACATCTGTTGGGATCTGGGATCTGGAGGTTCCCAGGGCTAGAACTGCCTCACTCATTGGTGGAGTCAGGCAGCCAAGCCTCTAGCTGCAGGATTCTGGAGGTCTCAGAGCCTGGGTAGACCTGCTGGTAGGGGGGGGTGGTAGCTGACATGGTTGGCTGCAAGGTCTAGAATGTTCTGAGTTAGCATTGTCCTATTGGTGGGTGAGTCCAGATCATAGGTGACTGGCTGAGAGGCTGCCATGGTCCTGGGGCTGGTGCCTACCCAGTGGAGGATGAGACTGGTACTAGCACTACTGTTCGCTAACTGGTGGTGGAACTGGGTGCCAGGGTCTCTGGTTGCAGGACCCTGAAGTCCCAGAAATAGTGCCAGTATACTGGTATGCAGGGCTGGGTCCAAGGCCCTGTGGTGGACAGGGCCAGGTCCTCAGGAAGGTGTGGACTCTACAGTATTTAGGCAGCAAGCTTACTGATAGGTGGAGTTGTGTCTCCACCCAACTAGTTGCTTGTCCTAAAGTTTTCCAACACTGGTGCACACAGGCTGATGGATGGGGCCTAATCTTGGCATTTATAAGCTAGAGGAAGGATTCCAAAATAGTATTTGCCAGCACCAGTGTCCCCATGGTAGAATGAGCTCCCCCAAATTGTTGGTGGCAGTCTATGTCCTTGGGGCAAGCCCCTGCTGCCTTCTACCTCTTCAAAGGTCTCTCCAAGATCAGCATGTTGGTCTGATCGAGGCTTCTTTCAAATTACTGCTCTGCTCTAGTTCCTAAGGGATGTGAGATTCTGTGTGTGCCTTTATGTGTGGAGTCTTTATCTTCTATAGCCCTCTGGTTTTCCTGAAAGCAAGCCCTGCTTGCCTTCAAAGCCAATTGTTCTGGAAGAATCATCTTCCCAGTGCAGTACCCTCAGGTTGGAGAGCCCAATTTGGGTCTCAAAATTCTTGATTCTTTAGAAGAACGTCTGCAATTGCAATTATCCTCCCATTTGTGGCGCTTCCTTTGTGGCTCAGCTGGTAAAGAATCCACCTGCAAAGCAGGAGACCTGGGTTTGATCCCTGGGTTGGGAAGATCACCTAGAGAAGGGAAAGGCTACCCACTCTAGTATTCTGGCTTGGAGAACTCCATGGAATGTATAGACCATGGGGTCAGAAAGAGTTGGACACAACTGAGCGACTTTCACCTTCACTTTGTGGTTTGTCCACCCAGATGTGTGGGTCTTGACTGTACCACATTTCCACCTCTCCTATCCACCTTATTGCAGTTTCTTCTTTATATCTTTAGTTGTGGAAGCTATTTTCTGCAAGTTGCCCAGTTTTTTCTCGTCAATAATTTTTCTGTCAATAGAGATGAATGGATAAAGAAGCTATGGTACTTACATACAACAGGATACTACTCAGCCATAGAAAGGAATGTATTTGAGTCAGTTCTAATGAGGTGGATAAACCTAGAGCCTATTATACAGAGTGAAGTAAGACAGAAAGAGAAAAACAAATATTGTATATTAACACATATATGGAATCTAGAAGGATGGTACTGGTGAATCTGTTTGCAAAGCAGCAATGGAGACACAGACATAGAGACTTATGGACAAGGTTGGGGGAGAAGAGGGAGATGGTGAGATGAATGGGGAGAGGAGCTTGGATGCATATACACTAACACATGAAAATAGATAGCCAATGGGAATTTGCTGTATGACTCAGGGAACTCAAACTGGGGCTGTGTAATAACCTAGAGGGGTGGGAGTTAGTGGGAAGTGGGAGGGAGATTCAAGAGAGAAGGGGACATATGTATACCTATGGTTAATTCATGTTGATGTATGCCAGAAATCAAGCCAATATTGTAAAACAATCATTAATCAATTAAAAATAAATATTTTTAAAAAAGAAAAAAATAATTTCTGTCAATAGTTGTAATTTTGGTGTATCTATGGGAGAAGTTGAGCTCAGGGTCTTCATAGTCTTCCATTTTGGCCACTCCTCTTAGCACTTTTAATCCATCTCTTACCTCTGTGTTTTTGATAAAAATTAGCTGTTAATGTTATTGAAAATCCTTTACTACTTTCAAGATTCTCTTTGTCTTTGATTATGATGTGTTTTGTTGTGGATCTTTTGTATTTCTTCTACATAGAGTTTGCTGATCTTGGATATGTAGACTAATATTTTTTAAATCAAATTTGGAAAGTTTTCAGGAATTATTTTTTAAAATATTCTTTCTATCCCTTTTCTGTCTTCCTTCTCCTTTCTGGGATTTTATTTATGAGTATGGTAGTGCTCAGATAGTGTTTCTCCACAGATCTCTGAGGTTCTATTCAAATTTTTTCAGTCTTTTTTTCTGTTTCTTAGACTAGATAAAGATTCTCTGGTGGCTCAGAGGATAATCTCAATTGATCTATGTTAAGTTTATGGATTCTAATTTCTGTCTCCTTGAACCAGTTGTTGAGCTAGTGAAGTTTTCATTTTGGTTATACTTTTCTAATCCAGAATTTCTATACATTCCTTTTTATGATTTTTTTACCTCTTTATTGATATATTATATTTAGTGATGCATCATCCTTAATATACTTTTCTTTAGTTTTTTAGACATCGTTTCTTTTAGAATATTTTTCTGGGATTTCCTAGTTATTCTCTAAAATTATAATGCTTGTGTTCACATCTTTATTACTCACAAGAAAAGAATTGGGGGCAGGGTTTTCACCAGAATAAAGCTTCCTGTTCCTCAACATAGCAGCAGTACTTCTCACTGACTCACAGACTGCTGGGCATCTAATCCTTATATCTTTTATTCACAATGAATTCTTTCTCCATCTCAAGAACAGTTCCCAAAACCAGATATACTATATTCATAGTATCAGTTTCCATTTCCCTTTGAAAATTGAGTTTTCTCTGCCTCATTAACCAAGGCAATATGGGTAGCATGTGGGTAGCAGACTTTTGAGTGTGGGCTTAGAAGCTGGAATATAGATAGAAGGAAGTTCTGTCTTAAGAGAAATCAGGGAAGAAAGACTTTTGATACCTAGAGCCATAGGAAGGAGATGAATATTGTTATATGAGGTGGGGGTGAGTGGGTAGGGAGTGGCGACCATCCATGCCAATAGAGCCTTTGATTTTCCTGACTCAGGAGCTGAGGGAGAAGTTATGAGAAGAGAAGGAGATTTTTATAGAGATTCATGAGAGATAAAAAGAGAAAAGAGACTCCCCTGGTGGCTCAGACGGTATAGCGTCTGCCTACAGTGCTGGAGACCTGAGTTCGATCCCTGGGTCTGGAAGATCTCCTGGAGAAGGAGATGGCAACCCACTCCAGTATTTTTGCCTGGAAAATCCCATGGACAGAAGAGCCTGGTAGGCTACAATCCATGGGGTCACAATGAGTCAGACACGACTAAGCGACTTCACTTTCACTTTCTTTCATGAGAGACAAAAAGAGAAAAGAGAAGGCTTAGTGCCCAAAATGTGTTCTGTGTGTGAATACATTATTATGTGTGCATGGATAGGAGTGGGGAGGTATGTACTAACTGGAGGCTGGTTATGATCCCATTCCAGAGAAGCTAAGCCCAACTGTACTTTTCTGAGAACAGTATTTGCCCCAAGTTCTAGCCCATTCCACTCCACCCCATTAACCAGTTCCTCATGTTTCCCCTCTGGGTACAAGGATCAGGTAGCCCTGGTTTCAATTCCCCAATCCTGGTCCATTTGGCTAATTAAGTGTAATTCTAGGAGGCTCTGGGTAAAGATCACCAACTGTAACTTATAAGACAGAACATAAGAGTCCAAAAGACACTAAATAGATCAGCAATAACAGATGTGAAGAAGGAACTCACTTTCAAATGAACTCCGTTCCGTTCCGTTCAGTCGCATCCGACTCTTTGCGACCCCGTGTACTGTAGCCTACCCGGCTTCTCCGTCCATGGGATTCTCCAGGCAAGAATACTGGAGTGGGTTACCATTTCCTTCTCCAGGGGATCTTCCTGACCCAGGGATCGAACCCGGGTCTTCCGCATTGGAGGCAGACGCTTTAACCTCTGAGCCACCAGGGAAGCCCTTCAAATGAACTATTCATCTTAAACTATGCTGTGAACTGATAGAGAATTGCTTTTCCAGGATTCCAACAGGAAGATGACATTAAAGGAGAAAAATGGAAACCATAAGCAGCAGGCGAGAAGTGCTTTCCCTCTATTTAAAATTGTAGATAGAGAAATGAGTTTATAGGAAGATGAAAGTGATTTGTGTATGCTTTTTTTTCACTTTAATACACAAATAGTATTAACTTTGAAACTGTTTGATGATTTTACAGGAAATTTTTTTTTTTTTTTAATTTTCCCACTCCAGCTGTTTGAGGAGGTAGATGCTGAGAGGAATGATTTTTAGAAACTTACCATACTTCTGTGGAAAGTGGTCTTTTCACTTGATCTCATTGTGGATAAACATATGCATGACATACTTAAGTAACAGGACATAAAGACAGGGAAATGTTAGTAACACCCCCCAAAGAAGAGCTAACTAAATTTTCTTACAAGTCAGCAGGTGCGGGGAGCCGGCCTGAACAAGGCCCCAAATGTTGGCCCTGGGAATGCCTTGTAAGTGCTGTTCCCTGTCCTGCCACCCCTTAAGAGAGTCATAAAACGTTTACCAGGCCTTATTTGTTCTTCCTTGAGAAAAACAGAGCAAATAATCCTTTGATAGTTTTCTTGTTTATTCCCCCAGATTTATGTAGGTATGTTTTCCTTATCTCTTAAAATAGATTAAGAATGTACTCCCTAATCTTTATAGCCTGCGGACTAGTTTTTCTTATCTCGTGAGCATTAGTCTAAATGCCAAGCTTGTCTTAGAAAGCAAACAAGCCTTTGTAATCTTCTACAGATGCAATAACTAACCTGGTAAATGACTTGGTATTTTTATGTACCCTGTTCCCTGTCTCACTTTGTATAAAAACCCTGGCCCTTTTCAATAAAGTCGCTGATTTGCCTCATGAGCATTGAGTCCTCTCAACCCCATTCTTTTACTCCTTAATTCTTTTCTCAGGCTTCTACGTCGTTGCGGTCGGGACCTGTTCTCTTTGCCGGCTGGCACCGGCAAGCAGGTAACTTTTAAGACCCTGTATATAAATTCTGCAACAGGACAGCAGGCAGATATGGTTAAGTAAAATTTTATACACAGACTTGAGATTCTGAATAGAATTGTCACACAAGGAAGTTCAAAAATCAAGATTACATTTTAACAAGTTTTCTTTCTTTTTTTTTTCCTGCTAAACATGGAGTTTATTGGTATCATTCAGTACAACTTTAGTCCTGCCTTCCCAACCCCAGGCATGTTGACAGTCCTTTAAAAATCAGGCTACATTACTTTGGAGGAAAATATGTCCGCTTAACATGTTTAAAGAAATGCTAGAAAATTTTATTCCTATCAAAAAAATTTGTTTTATTTACCCTCTCAGCTACTTGACTTCTAACAGAGTGCATGTTGATCGAAAGTCCATGAGATTTCACACCAACCAGGTACTAACTTCCTAAAGGGATTTCTTTGCAGATACCAAATGACACAGTCCTGAGCTATGCAGAGAGGCCTAAGGGAAGCCAACATGTCCCAGATTTTCTCCCTCTTGTGAGCCCAGTCTTTGATTGGGCCAAAGGTCTACATTTTAACAAGTTTTCATTGCAAGTGGTTATTGAGTAACATTTTTGGCGGGAAACGCTCCTTTTAGTTTCAGAATTCAGGGAATGAAATACTTCAAATGCTGGTGAAGGTTTTATCATCAAATTTCATGGGCTTTCCACTCCATCCTATTATCCAGCTCCTCATGCTTCCCCTCTGGGTACAAGAATCAGGTAACTTTTCACTTTTTCTCTCAAATGCACTTGGTTCAAAATCAATGACAAATAAATGCCAGCCTGTAGTCTTTTTACCTTTGTAAGGTTAGATGAAGAGGACATTATGTTTGGTTCTGCATGTTAACCATGTAGCTATCCAAGTTTTTGGCAACTAGCAAACAGTTTAAGTTTACCATATTTGAAATGGTGACTTAGTAAACAGAAAATGAAAGGAATGTAATAAGCCCTGCTTCTGAAGTGAGCCCAAGTAGCTCAAACTGGGCAGCCAGAAACTTATTGGAAGCAAATGAATTCTTTGCACATTAGTTAGTTCTTTTGTATTATTCCTTGCAACTCATTTGCCTTTTAAGTTTGATTTGTTCTTAGGCTCTTCTTGGTCATTAAGAAGTTCATTTTTCTGTGTTGGCAAATCTGTTCGGATTTTTGGTGAGTTTGCTTATCATTAAAACTGAGGTACACCTGCAACACAAGAATGATGTAATAAGTACTCAAGACCTGTTATTTTCTGGTCATTTAAAAATAATTTTATTAAAGATATTTAACTCATATCCATCTAAAGTCAGTTTGATTAATGGTAAAGGCAATAACTAATGTTCTATAAGGAACAGCAGAATTTAAAAATATCATGATAACTTGTTGTTAAGGATTTTTTCATGAGGAAGTATCATTTGAATTTAGCTAGATGATTTAATCAAAAGTTGAATGTGGGGTGACATGCTGAGGGCAAAAAGTGTGATATGTAAAGAAATCATTATGTTCAGGTTTCTTCTTCTTAACTTAATGCTGCATCTAAAATGCAAAATGGAGATTATCACCAAATAATTCAGAATCTAGTGACCAGTATGTAAAAAAATAATGAAGGGGTGTGTTAAGCACAGTTATAGAGTGTTACGGAATGAATAATAGTTAGTTAGCTTGTTACTCTTACATGTTTCTCTTTTGACTTCTCTTAGTATTTTCTGTCTTTCCTTGAGGGCAGGGACTACATCACCCATAATAACTAAAATATCTATGGTTATTTATAACTGGCATTACATCTAGATGTTCTCTTTTGATATTCACAATACCCTGTGAGTCAGGTACCATTAAGCCCATTTTTTTCAGGTGAAAATCCTAAGCGGGAAGGTTAAAGATTGCTACAAGACCACACTTCTTGAAAGTAACCCAGGTAGGACATCATCACAATCTTTTGTTGACTGATGAAACACTGTGTATGCAACAAATGTGTTATCTGTATTTAAATATTCTACAATGCTGTGTACATAGTTCCAGGCTAATACAGTTTTGAAACATACTTGAAAAAATGTGTTCATAATTTGAACATGAAAAATCAAGAGAAGTAGATGAAAACAGAGAACATATCATGAGGTAAATAAAGTACATGAAGATGTTTTTTCAACCTTTATATTTCAGTAAAACAGAAATACATGGAAGTATATAAATGTAAGGATATAGTTTGATTCATTTTCATAGTGATCACACCAATATATCCAGCACAGATGAAGAACAGAACATTAACAGTATCCCAAAGACTTACTCATGCCCACTTTCTTTCACTGTCCTCTCCTAAGAGTACCACCATCTTAACTGCTTACACCATGGATTCATTTTATCTGTCATTAACTCTATCTTACCAAACATGATATTATCTAACTTCCATGTTAGTTATTCCAGTGCATGTGTTGTTCAGGGTCTGGTTTGCATTTCTTTGATGAGTAAAGAAGTCAGACATCTTAAATATTTACTGGCCATTTAGACATTCTCTCTTGTGATGAGCATACTCAAATATTTTGCATAATAATCATTATTTTTTTGGCCAAGTCCACATGGAATCTTAGTTCCCCAACCAGGAATCAAGCACATGACTCCTACAGTGGGAATGCAGAGTCTTAACTACTGGATTGCCACAGAAGTCCTTCAACTTTCTGTTGAGTTGATTGACTTTGTCTTACTGATTTGTAGAAGTATACATACATTAGAATACAAGTTTTTTGTTTTATATAATAGTAAATATCTTCACCCACTCTGTGGGTTGCCTTTTTACTTTGAAAATGTATTTTTTAAATGGGTCAATTTTCATTTATCATTTAATATTCTTATGAATGGAATAAGACATCAGATAATGATGTGTGTCCTGTCTAAGAAATCACTGGCTACTCCAGCCAATCACATGCTTCACAACACTTTATTTTTAAAGCTGTGTTTTATCTTTCACATATATTTAATGCATTTGAAATAGATTTTTGTCTCTGGTCTACAGTGGGGGTCCATATATAAGTTTTCCAAAGAGTTATCCAATTTACACATCATCATTTATTGGAAAACCATATTTTCCCCAATTCTATGTACTGTCTGTTTCATTTGTCATAAATATCAGATACTATGGATTTCCCTGGTAGTTCAGTGGTAAAGTATCCATATGACAATGCAGGAGATGCAGGTTCAATCTCTGAGTCAGAAAGATTCCCTGGAGAAAGAAATGGCAACCCACTCCCGGATTCTTGCCTGGGAAATACCATGGAAAAAGGAGCCTGGTGGGTATAGAACAGGGGGTTGCAAAGATCCAGACACGATTTAGCGACTAAACAACAACAATTAGATGACTATATATGTCTAGGTCTATTTCTTACTTATTTCATCATATTTATCTATTTGCTTATCCTTAAATCAGTATCACATTGTATTAATTTAGTTTATATCTGGATAACAAGACTTCAGTTTATTGCTTTGGCATTTTGAGAGTCAACTTGTCAATTTGCAGAATTAAAATTTTTAAAAACTGCTTTAAGTTAGATCAGATTTGTATAAAGTCTAAAAAGTAGTTTGGAAAGTATTGGCATGTTTATGCTTTTTCCTATTTAAAATCTAATGTATATTTCCACTTCAATTTTTCAAATATGATTTGTTGATTCAGTGAAGAAGTTTTATGTATCTTTCAATTGGTCTATTCCTATGGATTTTTTTTTTAATTTATGGAGGGTATTGCAAACAGTACTTTCAAGTTTCTATTTTACATTTAATTATTGAAGATATATATATATATATATATATATATATATGTACACTCCTTACCAGGTTTGCTCTATTAACATCTTGCATTTGTATGGTACATTTGTAATAATTATTAAATCAAATTTGATACAAGGTTCATAACTGAAGTCCACAGTTTATTCAGATTTCCTTAGTTTTTATTTAAAGTCTTTTTCTGCTTGAGTATCCCATCCAACATACATTACATTTCTTTGTTGTTTCTTCTTAAGCTTCTATCAACTGACAGCTTCTCAGAATTTACTTTTTTCTGATTGTCTTGATTATCTTGAGGTGTGCTGATCAAGTGTTTCATAGAATTACCCTCAATCAAAATTTGTCTGATGTTTTTCTCATGATTAAACTGGGGTTATGAATTCTGGGGAGGAAGATCACAGAGGTAAAATGTCATTTTAATTATATCATGTTAAGTATATGTAGTATCAACTTATTTTTACATAGGGTACATTTGCAATAAAGTTAGATTTTCAGATTACAATCTTTATTCCTTGAGATTCTCAATTTTCTCATTAACTTTTAAATTGTGTACATTGAGGTTCATGTGCTGCAAAGCTGAATGTATCCTGACAACTGCATAATGTCTCTTATCACCCACTATGGTATCACACAGAATTGTTTTATTACCCTAAAACTTCCCTGTACCTCAGCCATTCAGCCCTACTCCCTACCTTTGATTCCCAGGCCACCACTGATATTTTTACTGTCTCCACAGTTTTGACTTCCCCAGAATGGCATAATTAAAATCATACTGTGTGTATCATTTTTAGACTGGTTACTTTCACTTAGCAATATGCATTTAAGGTTTGCTGTTGTTCAGTTGCTAAGTCCTTTCCAACTCTTTGTGACCCCATGGACTGCAGCACACCAGGCTTCCCTGTCTTTCACTATCTCCCAGAGTTAGCTCAAACTCATGTTCATTGAGTCAATGATGCTATCCAACCATCTTATCCTCTGTCAACCCCTTCTCCTCCTGCCCTCAATCTTTCCCAGCATCAGGGTCTTTTCCAATGAGTCTGCTCTTCATCAGGTGGCCAAAGTATTGGAGCTTCAGCTTCAGCATCAGTCCTTTCAATGAATATTCAGGGTTGATTTCCTTTAGGATTGACTGATTTGATCTCCTTCCTATCCAAAGGATCCTCAAGAGTCTTCTTCAGCACCACAGCTTGAAAGCATCAGTTCTTTGGTGCTCAGCCTACTTTATGGTCCAACTCTCACATCTCTACATGACTATTGGAAAAACCATAGCTTTGACTATGTGGACCTTTGTGAGCAAAGTGATGTCTCTGCTTTTTAATACACTGTCTAGGTTTTTCAAAAGTTTATCTGTGTCCTTTTGTGGTTTAGTAGCTCAGATTTTTTTTATGGCTGAAAAATGTTGTGGTATAAATGTCATTTTTTTAAACAAGTACCTACCAAAGGCATCTTTGTTGTTCTCAGTTTTTTGTGATTACAAGTAAGGAGGTTATAAACATTTTCATGAATATTTCTGTGTGGATATGTGTTTTATAATAAGTTGGGTGAATACTTAGGAACACAACTGTTGGATTATATGGTAAGCATATGTTTAGTTTTGTAAGAAACTGTCATGCAAAGTAACTATACCATTTTACATTACCATTAGCAATGAATGAGAGTACCTGTTTTTGGCCACATTCTCATGAGCATTTAGTACTGTAATTTTTTTTTAAACCACTCCAATAATTCTGTAGTAGAATTTTCACTATTGTTTTAATTTTCAGTTTCCAGATTACAAGAGATTTTGTCCATTTTTTCCTGTGCTCTTTTACCATTTGTATTAATATATCTTCTTCAGTGAGCTGTCTGTTTAGACTTTAGCCTAATTTTTAATTAAGTTGTCTGTTTTCTCATTTTTTTTAATGCTTTGGAATCAAGTCTTCTTTGGTCTAAATGTTCATGACCCCCTCCAAATTCATATAGTAAAATCCTAACTCCCAAAGGTTATGGTATGAGCAGATGGGGACTTTGGGAGGTGTTCAGGTCATGAGGGTAGAGCTCTGATGCATGGGATTAGTACACTAAAGAAAGATCCACAGAGATGGCCCCTATCACCATGTGAAAATACAATGAGAAGTCAACAACCACAAGAGGCCCTCACCCAATCATGCTGGCACCCTAATCTTGTACTTCCACTTTCAGAACTGTGAGAAATATATTTCAGTTATTTATAAGCCACCCAGTATGTGGTACTTTGTTAAAGCAGCCTGAAAGGACTAAGGAAAAGTCCTACCTTACATACATATTTTAGAAATATGTTCTTCCAGTCTGTGGCTTGTCCTTATAGTCTTTAAACATTGTCTTTCACAGAACAAAAGTTTTTAATTTTAATGATGTCCAGCTCTTCAAATTTTTTTTCATTCATGGATCATACTTTTGGTATTGTATCTAATGGCTCATCACCAACTCCAAGATTACCTAGATTTCCTGTTGTTTTTTCTAGAAGTTTTACAGCTTTGCATTTTTTACTGATCTGTAAATCTATCTGAGTTAATTTTGTGAAAGTTAGATGTCTGTTAACTTTTTTAGCATATTGATGTTTTGAAAGCTTAATAACAATCGCCTTACTCCCAAATTTATATCTACCTGGAACCTCAGATGTGATCTTACTTAGAAATAGGGTCTTTACAGATAAGAATCTCAGGATGAAATCATCCTGGGTTAGGGTTAAGGACACCAGTAACTGATGTCCTTATAGAATAGAATAGGACACACAGAGACAGAGTAGAACAGCATATGAAGATGGAGGCAGATTACAGTGATGCATCTACAAATCAAGGAATGCCAAGATTTATTGGAAACCATTAGAAGCTTGGGGAGAAGGAACCAACACTGCTGTCACCTTGACTTAGGAGAAACTTGTATACAGGTCAAGAAATAACAGTTAGAATGAGACATGAAGCAACAGACTGGTTCAAACTTGGGAAAAGAGTATGACAAGGGTGTATAGTGTCACCCTGCTTATTTAACTTATATGCAGAGTACATCATGTGAAATGCTAGCTTGGATGAGTCACAAGAATCAAGATTGCTGGGAGAAATATCAACAACCTCAGATATGCAGATGATACCACTCTAATGGTACAAGTGAAGAGGAACTAAAGAGCCTCTTAATGAGGGTGAAAGAGGAGAGTGAGAAAGCTGACTTAAGACTCAAAATTCAACAAACTAAAATCATGGCATCTGGTCCCATCACTTCACAGCAGATTCAGTTCAGTCACTCAGTCGTATCCGACTTTGTGACTCCATGGACTGCAGCACGCCAGGCCTCCCTGTCTATCACCAACTTCCAGAGTTTACTCAAACTCATGTCCATTGAGTCAGCGATGCCATCCAACCACCTCATCCTCTGTCGTCCCCTCTCTTCCCACCTTCAATCTTTCCCAACATCAGGGTCTTTTCAAATGAGTAGGGGAAAAAGTGGAAGCAGTGACAGATTTTCTTTTCTTGGGCTCCAAAATCACTGTAGATGGTGACTTCAGCCATGAAGTTAAAAGACACTCCTCAGAAGGAAAGCTATGACAAACCTAGACAGCATACTAAAAGGAGAGACATCACTTTGCTAACAAGGGTCTGTACAGTCAAAGCTATGGTTTATCCAGTAGTCATGTATGGTTGTGAGAGTTTTCCCATAAAGAAGGCTGAGCACTTAAGAACTGATGCTTTTGAGCTGTGGTGTTGGAGAAGACTCTTGAGAGTCGCTTGAACTGAAAGGAGATCAAACCAGTCAATCCTAAAGGAAATCAACTTTGATTATTCTTTGGAAGGATTGATGCTGAAGCTGAAGCTCCAATACTTTGGTCACCTGACCCAAAGAACCGACTATTGAAAAAGATCTTGATGCTGGGAAAGATTGGAGGCAGAAGAAGGGGGCAACAGAGAATGAAATAGTTAGATAGTGTCACTGACTCAATGGACAGGAATTTGAGCAAACTATGGGAAACAGTGGAGAACACAGAACCCTGGTTTCCCACAGTCCATGGGGTCACAGAGAGTTGGGTATGACTTAGCAACTGAACAATAACAATAACAACAACTTCTAGATGTAAAAATATTCTATTGTTTTAATCAGTCAAGTGTGTAATAGTTTCTTATGGCATCTCTAGGAAAGTAATTAGACATCTAAGGGTCGCAACGACCTGATTTGTTAAAAAGACTTTTTCTTTTTTGAATTGTCTTTGCATGATGCTAAAAGAAACTGAAATTAGGTCACTGTCCCTCCACCCACATGAGCTAGGGCTCTGGGAGAGTCTTTTCCCCTGGACAGAAGGTCTTTTTATGGAAAATCCACTGGGCTTATTTAAAAATGGAGACTTTCCTCTTTTCTTGCCAAAGATTATGAGGTGATTTTTTTGGCTCTTCATCATGAGAACATGGTGAAATTTCTGCTGGTGAAACCTATGGAACATGGTGGTCTGCCCTAAGACTGGGGCCCTGAGGAGTTTGTCACCTATCTAGGTCACACTCAGCCTCCGGAAATTTATTGAAATTATCATTACTCATCTTAGTTGGTTAATTTATATTATAACTTTTGAATTTGATAAGTATTTGTTGATTAGGTATTATACAGCAGAAACTATTTATCAATGGTGAATAAGATAGGAGGGTTCAATTTCTAATGCGGGAAGAGAGGGAAATAAAAAGATAATTAATTATAAAACAGAGAGATAAGTGCTATAATAAGGGTAAGTCTAGGGTAGAGTGAGGGCTTCCCCAGTGGCTCAGTGGTAAAGACTCTGCCTGCAATGCAGGAGATGTGGGTTCGACCCCAGGATTGGGAAGATCCCCTGGAGGAGGTTATAGCAATCAACTCCAGTATTCTTGCCTGGAGAATCCCATGGATGGAAGAGTCTGGCAGATTCCAGTCCATAGCTTTGCAAAGAGTAGGACAGGACTGAAGCGACTAAGCAGGCATGTATAGGGTAGTATGAAAGTACACTTCTCTTGATTCATACTGGGTTTTATTTTCACATCACCCACATAGGATAAAGCACAAAAATAATGAGACAGCTGTATTGTGAGAAAATGTGACGATTTTCTGCAATTTAACAACTCCAGCAGATGTTGTTCAAATTACCTGGCAGAAGATCCAAGATTCTTTGCCACAAAACATTGGCACATATAGCCGTAAATATGGAGAAAAGATTCTTCCACCATACACAGATCGGCTGCACTGCAAGGCCATTGAACCCAATTCCTCATTCTTAACTATCCGAGAGGTGACATTTGAAGATGAAGCCTGCTACAAATGTTAATTTAATGTGTTCCCACATGGAAGCCATGGAGGACAAACGTGCCTTAACATTATAAGTATATAAATGTCTATGTGGGGTCACACTCCAATGTTCTTGCCTGGAGAATCCCAGGGACGGGGGAGCCCGGTGGGCTTCCGTCTCTGGGGTTACACAGAGTCGGACACGACTGAAGTGACTTAGCAGCAGCAGCAGCAGCATGTGGGGTCAAAATTGTGGGGATTTGGTCTTTGATGGTTAAGATCCAGAGAAAGAATTTTAGAGAAGAAAAGACTATAATAGAAGTCATTCAGGCTAAGTCTTTTATTTTATGGAAGAATAAACAGAAGTCAGGGATGATTACATAATTTGACAATTTTTACACAGTGCAAGACCAGGCATAGCATTTAGGCCTTCTGCCTTCTCATCTAACATTTCTTATTTTGTACTAGATTGCACTGGCTTCAATCCATTGGATAAATCTCATGAGAGGCATCAGGGTTTTCACTGGGAAAGAGATGAAGAGAAAAAGAAATAGTAGAGAAAAAGAAAGGAGAAAGAAGATGTTAAGAAAATAAGAATTTCCCAATCTTCAAACTTACAAAACATTGAAGGAATAGTGATAGTGTCATAGTGTTACCTGATTATGTTACTATAAATTTAAAGTATTAGGGGTTTATATAATGTAATTTTTTATAATGGAAGAAGAATGATTTTTAAAAATATTTTGCCCAAATTATGAAACATAGGTGGAAATTTCTCATAGAAAATGCTACTAAAATTGTTCTTAAAAATTTCTATTTTGTTTTGCACAAAAGTTGATCAAATATTAAATATGCTCCTTGAAAATGAGAATCTACCTAGCATCACGAATAAAGATAAAGACTGCAGAGGAAATTGAGCAATGAGCAAATGAAGATATTATTATTCCTGCATTATAGTGTCAAAACTTTAACATTTGACTATTAAAAATGCTAACAATAAAATTCTAATTAATTTTAAATTTAAGTATTCAGAATTTAATTTTAAGGTTGACTGGAAGTGGAGATCCCAATGGTTCCTCTCAGATTGAAGGATAGTGGGTATAGGAGATGGAAACGGGAAGTTTTGTAATATATGAGGAGAGCTATTTGTGAGAGAGAGAGAGAGAGGGACATCTTTTATTTTTTTTTTTATTTTTTTTTCCAATTTTATTTTTTTTCAAGTAGAACAGACTAAATTTCTTTAAACAAACTTACTTATACTCCAGAGTCCTTTAAAAACTTAATAGCATTTATACATTGAAGGTATTTGATTTTCTTGTAACTAGCACTTCAAATGCAACAAGCATTTGAAGCAACAAGCATTTGACCCAACAAGTAAAACTTTCTACAGTTCATAACTTTTATAAATAAAATAAATTAAATGTACAGTGAATGAGTTCTCTGAAATATTTCAATATTTCTGCAGGTTTAGTAACATCGTAAAATACATTTCAACTAAAGTTCACAAATCTAAAAACCTGTTAGGCATTTTTAGGCATTTTAAGTTGGAAATGAAGACCAATGTTACATCGTAATATGCCAATTACAAATAGTACTTCAAATAGCAAATACTACAGTTTGTCCCAAACTTTAAAAACTATTCATGAACTCAACACTGAACTATTGATGGCTATGAGAATTGTTTCCTAGCCTTTTTGAAAATTTCAACCCATTTACGTTTAAGGTAATTATTGATAAGTACGATCCCGTAGCCATTTTCTTTATTGCTTTGGGTTCAAGTTTATACACTCTTTCTGTGTTTCCTGTCTATAGAAGATCCTTTAGCATTTGTTGGAGAGCTGGTTTGGTGATGCTGAATTCCCTCAGCTTTTGCTTGTCTGTAAAGCTTTTGATTTCTCCTTCATATTTGAATGAGATCCTTGCTGGGTATAGTAATCTGGGCTGTAGGGTATTTTCTTTCATCACTTTAAGTATGTCTTGCCACTCCCTTCTGGCCTGAAGAGTTTCTGTTGAAAGATCAGCTGTTATCCTTATGGGAATCCCCTTATGTGTTATTTGCTGCTTTTCCCTTGCTGCTTTTAATATTTGTTCTTTGTGTTTGATCTTTGTTAATTTGATTAATATGTGTCTTGGAGTATTTCGCCTTGGGTTTATCCTGTTGGGGACTCTCTGGGTTTCTTGGACTTGGGTGATTATTTCTTTCCCATTTTAGGTACGTTTTCAACTATTATCTCCTCAAGTATTCTCTCATGGTCTTTCTTTTTGTCTTCTTCTTCTGGGACTCCTATGATTCGAATGTTGGAGCGTTTAACATTGTCCCAGAGGTCTCTAATACTGTCCTCATTTCTTTTAATTCGTTTTTCTTTTTTCCTCTCTGTTTCATTTATTTCTACAATTCTATCTTCTAGTTCGCTTATCCTGTCTTCTGCCTCTGTTATTCTACTGTTTGTTCCCTCCAGAGTGTTCCTGATCTCATCTATTGCATTATTTATTGTATACTGACTCTTTTTTATTTCTTCTAAGTCCTTATTAAATCTTTCTTCCATCTTCTCAATCCTTTTCTCCAGCTTATTTATCTGTAACTCCATTCTGCTTTCAAGATTTTGAATCATTTTCACCATTAAAATTTGAAATTCTTTATCAGGTAAATTCCCTATATCTTCTTCTTTTGTTTGTGTTGGTCAGCAATTATCTCGTTCCTTTACTTGCTGGGTATTTCTCTGCCTCTTCATCTTGCTTATATTGCTTTGCTTGGGGTGGCCTTTCCCTCTTCTTGCAGTTTGTGGAGTTCTCTTTATTATGTAGTTTCTTCGCTGTGTGTGGGGTTGGACGGGTGACTTGTCCGGGTTCCCTGGTTAGGGAAGCATGTGTCGGTGTTCTGGTGGGTGGAGCTGGGTTTCTTCTCTCTCCTTTAGAAGACAATGGGCTGCTTTTCTGGGAGCCTGATGTCCTCTGCCAGTATTCAGAAGTTGTTTTGTGGACTTTACTCCACGTTCAAATGTTCTTTTGATGAATTTGTGGGGGAGAAAGTGGTCTTGCCATCTTATCCCTCCGCCATCTTGTTCCTTCCTCCCCAGAACACTGGATTCTTATATTCCACTTGGTCATGGAGTATCTCTTCCCAGCTGCTCCAGCAAGGCGCAGCCACTGTACCTTACCTTGGACGAGGGATATCTCCTCAAGGCCGCCCCTCCTGCTTTGAATGTGGATCAGCTCCTCTCGGCCCTCCGGTGCCCAAGCAGCCACCGCCTCCTGGATGTGGTACAGCTCCTCTTGGCCACCGCCCTAACCCTGGGCGCGGGGTAGCTCATCTCAGCCACGATTCTGCACGTGGTCGGTTGCGCCGGAGCCGGGCGTCTCCCGCGTCTGCGCCGCCGGAGCCGGGCGTCTCCCGCGTCTAGGGACATCTTTTCAACATTTTGTTTTCTATAAAAAATTTTGGGGAAGTCCATTTTTAACACCATAGGAATCTAGGGTGACTTTTTATATTTAATTTTGTTTCTCTCTCTCTCTCTTTCTGCCTCAGCTGTATCTGAATTAAGAATTGAACTCCAGTCCGATCTTGACTCTGAAAATTTTCTGAGATTTATTTACTCAGCTGTAGGAAAACCTGATCCTCAAATATCTCTTTTCTGATTACAAGTCTTGATCAATGCTCCAGAAAAATCCCTTGCTCTGAATCCCAATGGCACAGTTATTATCACTAAAATGTATAATGCTTCCTTGGAGATAGTGAGGTCCCTAAGACTCCAGTACCTGATTGTGCACATGGATCATCCTCTAAGGAATGAAGAGATCACCCTTCTATCAGTTGAACAAGAAATAGAAGTAAAAGTAATAATCAACAAGGGGGACTATTACCTTTAAAAATCCACTCCCAGAAGTGTTTGCACAGTCATTAGTTTCTAAAAAATCTAAATCAGGATCATATACACATACACATGGTTAAAAGAATCAATAATGAAGCTATGATCTTCCCCAACCCTGCTTCCAGAGGTAACTGCTCTTACGTGGCAAATTTTTAATTGAGTTCTCTTACGTGTATTCCACTGAATTTCTGCCACAGTTGATGAAGATTAGGCTCCTTCAACTTTTGTTCATCCCAATATAGTTCCTTTCCTCGCAGTATAGTTCTTTTGCTGCTTACCTCTGCAACATTTAGCGACATGGTTAAACCTGTTTTTTTGTTGTTGTTTGTTTCATTTACCATAGAAAGTTTTTCTTAGCTACACTTCTCTCCACCTACCTTTGTTTCAAGCTTTGTCAACTGTATCTTCTGTTTCAAAGCCATAGTTAAACAGAGCATAATTTTCCTAAAGAATTCAAATAATGGTTTAAATATCTAAAATTTTTTTGTAAATTTATTCATTTTAATTGGAGGCTAATTGCTTTACAATATTGTAGTGGTTTTGCCATACATTGACATGAATCAGCCACAGGTGTACATGTGTTCCCCATCCTGAACCCCCCTCCCACCTGCCTGCCCATCCCACCCTTCTGGGTCATCCCAGTGCACCAGCCCTGAGCATCCTGCATCAAACCTGGACTGGTGATCCATTTCACATATGATAATATACATGTTTCAATGCCATTCTTCCAAGTCATCCCACCCTCGCCCTCTCCCACAGAGTCCAGAAGACTATTCTATACATCTGTGTCTCTTTTGCTCTTTCGAATATAGGGTTATTGTTACCATCTTTCTAAATTCCATATATATGCGTTAGTATACTGTATTGGTGTTTCTCTTTCTGGCTTACTTCACTATGTATAATAGGTTCCAGTTTCATCCACCTCATTAGAACTAATTCAAATGTATTCTTTTTGATTGCTGAGTAGTCCTCCATTGAGTAAATGTACCACAGCTTTCTTATCCATTCGTCTGCTGATGGACATCTAGGTTGCTTCCGTATCCTGGCTATTATAAACAGTGCTGCGATGAACATTGGGGTACACGTGTCTCTTTCAATTCTGGTTTCCTCGGTGTGTATGCACAGTAGTGGGATTGCTGGGTCGTATGGCAGCTCTATTTCCAGTTTTTTTAAGGAATCTCCACACTGTTCTTCATAGTGGCTGTACTAGTTTGCATTCTCACCAACAGTGCAAGAGGGTTCCCTTTTCTCCACACCCTCTCCAGCATTTATTGTTTGTAGACTTTTGGATAGCAGCCATTCTGACTGGCGTGAAATGGCACCTCATTGTGGTTTTGATTTGCATTTCTTTGATAATGAGTGATGTTGAGCAAATTTTCATGTGTTTGTTAGCCATCTGTATGTCTTCTTTGGAGAAATGTCTGTTTAGTTCTTTGGCCCTTTTTTTTATTGGATTGTTTATTTTTCTGGAATTGAGCTACAGGAGTTGCTTGTATATTTTTGAGATGAATTCTTTGTCAGTTGCTTAATTTGCTATTATTTTCTCCCATTCTGAAGGCTGTCTTTTTCACCTTGCTTATAGTTTCCTTCGTTGTGCAAAAGCTTTTAAGTTTAATTAGATCCCATTTGTTTAATTTTGCTTTTATTTCCATTACACTGGGAGAGGAGTCATAGAGGATCCTGCTGTGATTTGTGTCGGAAAATGTTTTGCCTATGTTCTCCTCTAAGAGTTTTATAGTTTCTTCTTACATTTAGATCTTTAATCCATTTTGAATTTATTTTTGTGTATGGTGTTAGAAAGTGTTCTAGTTTCATTCTTTTACAGTGGCTGACCAGTTTTCCCAGCACCACTTGCTAAAGAGATTGTCTTTTCTCCATTTTATATTCTTGCCTCCTTTGTCAAAGATAAGGTGTCCATAGGTCTGTGGATTTATCTCTGGGCTTTCTATTTTGTTCCATTGATCTATATTTCTGTCTTTGTGCCAGTACCATACTGTCTTGATGACTGTGGCTTTGTAGTAGAGCCTGAAGTCAGGCAGGTTGATTCCTCCAGTTCCATTCTTCTTTCTCAAGATTGCTTTGGCTATTCGAGGTTTTCTGTATTCCCATACAAATTGTGAAATTATTTGTTCTAGTTCTGTGAAAAATACTGTTGGTAGCTTGATAGGGATTGTGTTGAATTTATAGATTGCTTTGGGTAGTATACTCATTTTTACTATGTTGATTCTTCCAATCCATGAACATGGTATATTTCTCCATCTATTTGTGTCCTCTTTGATTTCTTTCATCAGTGTTTTATAGTTTTCTATATACAGGTCTTTTGTTTCTTCAGGTATATATATTCCTAAGTAATTTATTCTTTTCATTGCAATGGTGAATGGAATTGTTTCCTCAATTTCTCTGTTTTTTCATTGCTAGTCTATAGGAATGCAAAGGATTTCGGTGTGTTAATTTTATATCCTGCAACTTTATTCATTGATTAGCTCTAGTAATTTTCTGGTGGAGTCTTTAGTAGAGGATCACATCATCTGCAAACAGTGAGAGTTTTACTTCTTCTTTTCCAATCTGGATTCCTTTTATTTCTTCTTCTGTTCTGATTGCTGTGGTCAAAACTACCAAAACTATGTTGAATAGTAGTGGTAAGAGTGGGCACCCTTGTCTTGTTCCTGACTTTAGGGGAAATGCTTTCAATTTTTCACCATTGAGGATAATGTTTGCTGTGGGTGTGTCATATATAGCTTTTATTATGTTGAGCTATGTTCCTTCTATTTCTGCTTTCTGGAGGGTTTTTATCATAAATGGCTGTTGAATTTTGTCAAAGGCTTTCTCTGCATCTATTGAGATAATCATATGGTTTTTATCTTTCAATTTGTTAATGCGGTGTATTACATTGACTGATTTGCGGATGTTGAAGAATCCTTGCTTCCCTGGGATAAATCCCACTTGGTCATGATGTATGTTCTTTTTGATATGTTGTAAGATTCTGTTTGCTAGAATTTTGTTAAGGATTTTTGCATCTATGTTCATCAGTGATATTGGCCTGTAGTTTTCTTTTTTTGTGGCATCTTTGTCTGTTTTTGGTATTAGGGTGATGGTGGCCTCAAAGAATGAGTTTCGAAGTTTACCTTACCCTACAATTTTCTGGAAGAGTTTGAGTAGGATAGGTGTTAACTCTTCTCTAAATTTTTGGTCGAGTTCAGCTGTGAAGCCATCTGGTTTGGGCTTTTTTTTGCTGGAAGTTTTTGATTACAGTTTCAATTTCTGTGCTTGTGATGGGTCTGTTAATATTTTCTATTTCTTCCTGGTCAGTTTTGGAAAGTTGTACTTTTCTAAGAATTTGTCCACTTCTTCCAAGTTATCCATTTTATTGGCATATATTTGCTGATAGTAGTCTCTTATGATCCTTTGTATTTCTGGGTTGTCTGTTGCAATTTCTCTATTTTCATTTCTAATTTTGTTGATTTGATTCTTCTCCCTTTGTTTCTTGATGAGTCTGGCTAATGGTTTGTCAATTTTATTTATCTTCTCAAATCTCAGCTTTCAAATTTGTTGATTTTTGCTATGGTCTCTTTTATTTCTTTTGCGTTTATTTCTGCCCTAATTTTTGAGATTCCTTTCCTTCTACTAACCTCGGGGTTCTCCATTTCTTCCTTTTCTAGTTGCTTTAGGTGTTGTGTTAGGTTAGTTATTTGACTTATTTGTTTCTTGAGGTAAGCCTGTATTGCTTTGCACCTTCCCCTTAGCACTGCTTTTACAGTGTCCCATAGGTTTTGGGTTGTTTTGCTTTCATTTTCGTTCTTTTCTATGCATATTTTGATTTCTTTTTTTATTTCTTCTGTGATTTGTTGGTTATTCAGAAGTGTATTGTTCAGCTTCCATATGTTGGAATTTTTAATAGTTTTTCTCCTGTAATTGAGATCTAGTCTTACTGCATTGTGGTCAGAAAAGATGCTTGGAATAATTTCAATGTTTTTGAATTTACCAAGGCTAGGTTTATGGTCCAGGATGTGATCTATCCTAGAGAAGATTCCATGTGCACTTGAGAAAAAGGTGAAATTCATTGTTTTAGGGTGAAATGTCCTATAGATATCAATTAGGTCTAACTGGTCTATTGTATCATTTAAAGTTTGTGTTTCCTTGTTAATTTTCTGTTTAGTTGATCTGTCCATAGGTGTGAGTGGGGTATTAAAGTCTCCCACTATTGTTGTGTTATTGTTAATTTCCCCTTTCATACTTGTTAGCATTTGTCTTACATATTGCGGTGCTGCTATGTTGGGTGCATATATATTTGCAATTGTTATATCTTCTTCTTGATCCTATGATCATTATGTAGTGTCATTCTTTGTCTCTTTTCACAGCCTTTATTTCAAAGTCTATCTTATCTGATATGAGTATCGCTACTCCTTCTTTCTCTTGGTCTCTATTTGCATAGAATATATTTTTCCAGCCCTTGACTTTCAGTTTGTATGTGTCTTTTGTTTTGAGGTGGGTCTCTTGTAGACAACATATATAGGGGTCTTGTTTTTGTATCCATTCAGCCAGCCTTTGTCTTTCAGTTGGGGCATTCAACCCATTTATGTTTAAGGTAATTATTGATAAGTATGATCCCGTTGCCATTTACTTTGTTGTTTTGGGTTTGAGTTTATACACCCTTTCTGTGTTTCCTGTCTAGAGAAGATCCTTTAGCATTTGTTGGAGAGCTGGTTTGGTGGTGTTGAATTCTCTCAGCTTTTGCTTGTCTGTAAAGCTTTTGATTTCTCCTTCATATTTGAATGAGATCCTTGCTGGGTACAGTAGTCTGGGCTGTAGGTTCATCTCTTTCATCACTTTAAGTATGTCCTGCCATTCCTTTCTGGCCTGAAGAGTTTCTATTGAAAGATCAGCTATTATCCTTATGGGAATCCCCTTGTGTGTTATTTGTTCTTTTTCCTTGCTGCTTTTAATATTTGTTCTTTGTGTTTGATCTTTGCTAATGTGATTAATGTGTCTTGGGGTGTTTCGCCTTGGGTTTATCCTGTTTGGGACTCTCTGGGTTTCTTGGACTTGGGTGGCTATTTCTTTCCCCATTTTAGGTACGTTTTCAACTATTATCTCCTCAAGTATTTTCTCATGGTCTTTCTTTTTGTCTTCTTCTGGGACTCCTGTGATTTGAATGTTGGGGTGTTTAACATTGTCCCAGAGGTCTCTGAGGTTGTCCTCATTTCTTTTAATTTTTTTTTCCTCTCTGTTTCATTTATTTCTACCATTCTATCTTCTGCCTCACTTATCCTATTTTCTGCCTCCGTTATTCTACTGTTGGTTCCCTCCAGAGTGTTTTTGATCTCACCTATGATGCTAAAGCTGAAACTCCAATACTTTGGCCACCTCATGCAAAGAATTGACTCATTGGAAAAGAGTCTGATGCTAGGAAAGGTTGGGGGTGGGAGGAGAAGGGGACGACAGAGAATGAGATGGCAGGATGGCATCACCGACTCTGTGGACATGAGTTTGAGTGAACTCCGGGAGTTGGTGATGGACAGGGAGGCCTGGCGTGCTGTGATTCATGAGGTCGCGGAGAGTCAGACACGACTGAGCTACTGAACTGAACTGAACTGATTGCATCATTCACTGGGCTTCCCTGGTGGTTCAGAGGGTAAAGCGTCTGCCTGCAATGCAGGAGACCTGGGTTTGATCCCTGGGTCAGGAGGATCCCCTGGAGAAGGAAATCAGAACACTCTCCAGTACTCTTGCCTGGAAAATCCCACAGACAGAGAAGCCTGGTAGACTACAGTCCATGGGATTGCAAAGAGTTGGACACGACTGAGCAACTTCACTTCACATTGCATTATTCATTGTATATTGACTCTTTTTTATTTCTTCTAGGTCCCTGTTAAACATTTCTTGCATCTTCTCAATCCTTGTCTCCAGGCTATTTATCTGTAACTCCATTTTGTTTTCAAGATTTTGGATCATTTACACTATCATTATTCTGAATTCTTTTTTCAGGTAGATTCCCTGTCTCTTCCTCTTTTGTTTGATTTGGTGGGCAAATAGCCTGTCCCTCTACCTGCTGAGCATTTCTCTGCCGTTTCATCTTGTTTACATTGCTGTGTTTGGGGTGGCCTTTCTGTATTCTGGCAGTTTGTGGTTCCTCTTTATTGTGGATATTCCTTGCTGTGGGTGGAGTTGGATGGGTGGCTTGTCAAGGTTTCCTGGTTAGGGAAGCTTGTGTCAGTGTTCTGGTGGGTGGAGCTGGATTTCTTCTCTCTGGAGTGCAATGAAGTGTCCAGTAGTGAGTTTTGAGATGTTAATGGATTTGGTGTGACTTTGGGAAGCCTGTATATTGCAGCTCAGGGCTATGTTCCTGTGTTGCTGGAGAATTTGCATGGTATGTCTTGCTCTGGAACTTGTTGGCTCTTGGGTGGTGCTTGGTTTCAGTGTATGTATGAAGTGGCCACAGGATTGGAAAAGGTCAGTCTTCATTCCAATCCCAAAGAAAGGCAATGCCAAAGAATGCTCAAACTACCACACAATTGCACTCATCTCACACGCTAGTAAAGTCATGCTCAAAATTCTCCAAGCTAGGCTTCAGCAATATGTGAATCGTGAACTCCCAGATGTTCAAGCAGGTTTTAGAAAAGGCAGAGGCACCAGAGATCAAATTGCCAACATTCGCTGGATTATGGAGAAAGCAAGAGAGTTCTAGAAAAACATCTATTTCTGCTTCATTGACTATGCCAAAGCCTTTGACTGTGTGGATCACAGTAAACTGTGGAACATTCTGAAAGAGATGGGAATCCCAGACCACCTGACCTGCCTCTTGAGAAACCTGTATGCAGGTCAGGAAGCAAGAGTTTGAATTGGACATGGAACAACAGACTGGTTCCAAATAGGAAAGGGAGTACGTCAAGGTTGTATATTGTCATCCTGCTTATTTAATTTATATGCAGAGTACATCATGAGGAACGCTGGGCTGGAAGAAGCACAAGCTGGAATCAAGATTGCCGGGAGAAATATCAATAACCTCAGATATGCAGATGACACCACCCTTATGGCAGAAAGTGAAGAGGAACTCAAAGGCCTCTTGATGAAAGTGAAAGAGGAGAGTGAAAAGGTTGGCTTGAAGCTCAACATTCAGAAAACAAAGATCATGGCATCTGGTCCCATCACTTCTTGGGAAATAGATGGGGAAACAGTGGAAACAGTGTCAGACTTTATTTTTTTGGTCTCCAAAATCACTGCGGATGCTGATTGCAGCCATGAAATTGAAAGACTTTTGCTCCTTGGAAGGAAAGTTATGACCAGCCTAGATAGCATATTAAAGAGCAGGGACATTACCTTGCCAACCAAGATCCATCTAGTCAAGGCTATGGTTTTTCCCGTGGTCATGTATGGATGTGAGAGTTGGACTGTGAGGAAGGCTGGTCGCCGAAGAACTGATGCTTTTGAACTGTGGTGCTGGAGAAGACTCTTGAGAGTCCCTTGGACTGCAAGGAGATCCACCCAGTCCATTCTAGAGGAGATCAATCCTGGGTGTTCATTGGAAGGACTGATGCTAAAGCTGAAGCTCCAATACTTTGGCCACCTCATGCGACGAGTTGACTCACTGGAAAAGACTCTGATGCTGGGAGCGATTGGGGGTAGGAGGAGATGGGGAAGACAGAGAATGAGGTGGCTGGATGGCATCACCGACTCGATGGACATGAGTTTGAGTGAACTCTGCTAGTTGGTGATGGACAGGGAGGCCTGGAGTGCTGTGGTTCATGGGGTCGCTAAGAGTCGGACACGACTGAGCGACTGTACTGAACTGAACTGATGGAGGCTTTTGGATGAGCTTTTAACGATTAATGTTCTCTGGAGTCAGGAGTTCTTTGGTGTTCTCAGGTTTTGAACTTAAGCCTCCTGCCTCTGGATTTCAGACTTATTCTTACAGTAGCCTCAAGACTTCTCCATCTATACAGCACTCATGATAAAATATCTAGGTTAATGATGAAAAGTTTCTCCACAGTGAGGGACACCTGGAGAGGTTCACAGAGTTGCATGGAGAAGAGAAGAGGGATGAGAGAGATAGAGGTGACCAGGAGGAGAAGAGGGGGAAACAAAAGGGGAGAGAGCAAGCTAGCCGGTAATCACTTCCCTGTGTGCTCTCCACAGTCTGGATCCCTCAGAGATGTTCACGGAGTTACACAGAGAAGAGAAGAGAAGAGGGAGGAAGGAGACAGAGGTGGCCAGGAGGATAAAAGAGGGAGTCAAACAAAGAGAGACAGATCCAGCCAGTAATCAGTTCCCTAAGTGTTCTCCACAGCCCGGAACACACACAGAGATTCACAGAGTTGAGTAGAGAAGAAAAGGGGGAGATAGAGGTGATCTGGGGGGAGAGAAATTAGAGTCCAAAGGGGAAGAGAGCAATCCAGCCAGTAATCACATGCCCAGGTAAAAATGTTTACTGAAGATTGGGTTCTTAAAGGTACAAAATTGACAACAAATACCAAAAAGCAAAGATTAAAAATCTAGAGCAGAGGTTAGACTCTCAAAAATACAATATTTTTTTAAAAAGTCACAAAAATTACAATATATATATATATAATGGTAGATTATAAAAATGAAAATTAAAGGAATAATAGAGGGCTTCAGTTCAGTTCAGTTCAGTCACTCAGTCGTGTCCAACTCTTTGCGACCCCATGAATCACAGCACGCCAGGCCTCCCTGTCCATTACCAACTCCCGGAGTTCACTCAAACTCATGTCCATCGAGTCGGTGATGCCATCCAGCCATCTCATTCTCTGTCGTCCCCGTCTCCTCCCACCCTCAATCCCTCCTAGCATCAGACTCTTTTCCAGTGACTCAACTCGTCGCATGAGGTGGCCAAAGTATTGGGGTTTCAGCTTTAGCATCAGTCCTTCCAATGAACACCCAGGATTGATCTCCTTTAGAATGGACTAGAGGGCTTAAAAATGAAGAAAAAGTTTTTAATTTAAAAAATGATAATAGTAAAAATATATCTAGGAATTTCTCTGGAGCTGTTGTGGACAGTGTGGGATCAGTTCAGTTTCACATAGTTCCTTGGTCCGCCTTATACTTCTCAAGATCTACAGACCCCTTCCAATGTCATTGGTGCTAACTACAGGCTTTTAATCTGTTGCACCTATCACTTCCAAAGTGGTTTCCTCTGTATATTTTCATTTCTTCTGTTTGCTGGTCTCTTCAGTGTTTAATTTCTGCCCTGACACAAGGGGGTGAAGGTGGTCAATTATTTAGGCTCACTTGTTCAGTCGTGCTGTAGGGAGGGAGAAATAGTGCAAACAAATATCGCTGGCATGTATGGGGAGCGCTTGCAGTGTTTCAGCCACACTGGGTTTTCCTCCCGCTCACTGTGTGTGTGCTTTCATGGTCTACACTTCTCAGGCTCTAGGTTGCTCTGCTGGGAACTGTCTGAGGCAGACCCTGTGTTGCATGCGCTGTCCAGATCTAAGCCACTCAGGTTCAGGTTCTTGAGTACTCCCCAAAGGCACAGACTCGATTGGGCCTGCGTTTTGTGCCCTTCCCAGGTCCGAGCAGCTCAGGTGACCAAGTGTTGGTGAGTGCAGTTACCCCCAGGTGGGCAGTGCATCTTATTGCCTCCCCTGTCCCAGCGTTCATTTTTCTGGGTGTACAATGGGTGTGCCTTCTCAGGTGTGCTGTGTGTTTCTTCTGGGGAGGTGATCTCTGGCTGCGAACCTCCCGGCAGATGTCAACTGTCCAGAATCCCAAGAACTCTTGGTTAGCAACGGAGCCTGTTTTCCGTTTGGTAGAGGATGCCTCTCTGGGGCCGTGATTGCCCCTTTCCGGCTCTGGCTCCACCCTCCCCAACCCCTGCTTGTCTCTGGTGGGGGATGGGCCGGTCCGCAGCCTGCTAGCTCTTCTCTGGTGTTTGCTCAGTCTTTTGCTCTGTGAGCGGGCCTGGCAGTGCCTCAGGTTAGGGCTTTTCGCAGAATAGTTTTCTCTCTCTCTCTGGCTATATATATCACAGTTTGAGCTGATATCTTAGTTCCCGCAGATAGCCCTCAGGGCATTCAGCCCAGTCCTTACCCTAAGCAATGCAGCCCAGGCCTCCTGTTCAGCCCCCCCTTGCTGGTGGCGGCTGCGAGTGCTAGGAGCTGCCGTTAGGCATGTAATCTGTGGGTTTTAATTATTTATTTATTTATTTTTCCTCCCAGTTATGTTGCCCTCTGAGATTCCAAGATTTCCCACAGACCCACCGGTGAGAGTGTTTCCTTGTGTTTGGAAACTTCTCTTTTAAGATTCCCTTCCCGGGACGGATCTCTGTCCCTACCTCTTTTGTCTCTCTTTTTCTTTTATATTTTGTCCTACCTCCTTTTGAAGACAATGGGCTGCCTTTCTGGGTGCCTGATGTCCTCTGCCAGCATTCAGAAGTTGTTTTGTGGAATTTGCTCAGCGTTCAAATGTTCTTTCAATGAATTTGTGGGGGAGAAAGTGGTCTCCCCATCCTATTCCTCTGCCATCTTCTCTAAATATTAAAATGACATAATTTTCTATAGACTTTAAATAATTGTTTTCAAGTTCCACCTGATAATCTTCTAAAACTAAAATCTTTAAACTCTCTAAATTTGGTGTAAGTACTGATATGTTGGGATTTTAATCTACCATCTTATTATTTACTATCTGACCAGTTTTATGTCTCTTTTTCTCTCTTCCTGAATTCTTTTAGATTTATTATTTGTTTTTATTTCATTTCCCCCCTCTTTGTTAATTATACATTCCTATACGCTTTTGAACTGTGGTGCTGGAGAAGACTCTTGAGAGTCCCTTATACTGCAAGGAGATCCAACCAGTCCATTCTAAAGGAGATCAATCCTGGGTGTTCATTGGAAGGACTGATGCTAAAGCTGAAACTCCAATACTTTGGCCACCTCATGCAACAAGTTGACTCACTGGAAAAGACTCTGATGCTGGGAAGGATTGGGGGCGGGAGGAGAAGGGGAACGACAGAATGAGATGGCTGGATGGCATCACCGACTCGATGGACATGAGTTTGAGTGAACTCCGAGAGTTGGTGATGGACAGGGAGGCCTGGTGTGCTGTGATTCATGGGGTCGCAAAGAGTCAGACATGACTGAGAGACTGAATTGATACCCTTCTATACCTTTTAAGTGGTTGACTTGGAGATTGTAACATATATCCTTGAAATCTTCTCTTGCTATCAAGTTTTATACTGGCCATGATTTATTCATCTTTTGTAGCTGCATTTCCACAGCTTCAATGTCAACAGGGCTCTTGTCACCACATTCAAGAATTAATATGCTTTGATTCAAGTTTCCAGAAATTCAAAAAAGGAGTTTCCTGCCCTCATTGCATAGCCTTAAATATTTTTAACAGAAAGAGAAGGGCTCTTCATTTATCTGCCAACTAGAGTTCACAGAAGAAATCTACTATTAAGTGTTTACTATTTAGAGAGTAGTACTTCAAAGCCTAGGCTTTATAATGAGTGAAATATTTTCTTTCTTCAAGATACACATGGAGAAGGCAAGTCATTTATTACTGAATATTTTAGGGAAAAAACTATAGCACCTCTGCATATCATTTGCAGAAATCACAAGCTAATAACTTTTCCAGAATCTTATTTGACTGGACAGCTTGCGGTATAATTTAATGCTATATTCAGAGTTGGTGACAGTATTGAGTAAGTCACATCAGTTAGCCTATTTATTCTACTTTATTAAGATATCTTTAACATAATCTATATTTTTGGTTTTTATAAATGCAAGAAAATGAAAAGGGTAAAGTATCTCCATAATTTGTCACATCTACCCAAGAAACAAAAACATCACTAGCCTTCAGTGATGTTGAATCATAAATTTTAAATGAGTGAAGAAGACATCATATCTTTTGGAAATCTGACAGTTTTGTATATAACCAACTGTAAAAGTATTGAAATGAGTAGTCTAGCAAGCAGTCCAAATGAGCTAAATATAACCTCATTTAGGCCTAGGAAATCTCATCAATCTCTGAATTAAAAACAAAAACAAAAACTCAGGGCTTCCCAGGTTGCTCAGCGGTATAGAATCCACCTGCCAATTCAGGAGATGTGGGTTCAATCCCTAGGTCAGGAATATCCCCTGGAGAAGGAAATGGCAACCCACTCTAGTATTCTAGACTAGTAGTCTAGAATTGAGTTCAAAACTCAATGTTGTAGATTAGAACAAGCAGCTGTTTTCCTAGGGACTCTGGTGGTTATGCTAAAAGACCACAGGATCTATCCTATGGTCTTAGAATGTTTTTACATGTGATGATATCTTGCTTGTTATACAACTTTAAGCATCGTTCTGACCTCAGAACAAAGTATTTCTCTGTTACCTTGACCATCTATTGTTATTGCTGCTGCTGCTGCTAAATCACTTCAGTCATGTCCGACTCTGTGCGACCCCATAGACGGCAGCCCACCAGGCTCCCCTGTCCCTGGGAAACTCCAGGCAAGAACACTGGAGTGGGTTGCCATTTCCTTCTCCAAAGCATGAAAGTGAAAAGTGAAAGTGAAGTCTCTCAGTCGTGTCCAACTCTTAGCGACCCCATGGATTGCAGCCTACCAGGCTCCTCCGTCCTTGGGATTTTCCAGGCAAGTGTACTGGAGTGGGGTGCCATTGCCTTCTCCATTAAACAGGAATTGAACCCAGGTCTCCCGCACTGCAGGCAGATTCTTTACCAGCTGAGCCACAAAGGAAGCCCAAGAATACTGGAGTGGGTAGCCTATCCCTTCTCCAGGGGATCTTCCTGACCCAGGAGTTGAACTAGGGTCTCCTGCATTGCAGGCAGATTATCAGTTGTTATTTATAAGAAGCCAAATGTCAAGCTGATATTTTTGATAGTAAATATTACTTCTCATTGGTAACACAGACTCTTCTATTAGACTTTTGAAACTTTCTAGAGTTATTTTTATTAATAGTTGTCTTTTTAATAATCCTTTAATGTGATGGGCACTTATTTAGTAGGTTCATTCAATCCAGAGACTCAAATCCTTCAACTCTGACAACTTTCTCATATCTTTGAGACTTTCCCCCCATTCATATAATATTCTCTTTTGATAAACTTTATTAGGCAGCCATTAAAATATTTAGCTTGGATTTTATTTTTTCTTCAACATTTGTGTCTCTTTTCCTTTTCTTCAGACTACTGAGAAAGTTTCTAAAACTTGTCTTCAAACTCTTCATAAACTGTTTCCTTCTTTTAATAATCAAGTTTATAATTCTGAATTGCTTTTTATAATTTAAAATTAATTTTACAAATTATCTTCCTACTTTCTTCTCAAATCTAAGAATAATAATTTAGGGGTGCTTTAATTATCTTTAATTATCTCTACCTGCTCCTGCCTCACCTCCACTACCATGATTTTATGTTATTTTTACTCAGTAATTTCCACTTTGATTACAGGCTTTCTTCAAAGTTTACAGATTCTTGACTGGGAGTTTAAAATATCTTCATTTGGTTTATTGCATCTTGTGAAGAGCTAAACTTTTATTTGTAGAGAACAGGCAGCAATTAACCAGAAGACTCTGAAAGCCAGAGTGTAGAGCCTTTACTCTGATGCTCTGATCCCCTCTACCTTGGCTATTTCTGCATGTTTAATGATTACTTGAACCTCCATGATTTTTGCCTGAGGGGTAAACACTTGGCTGTCCAAAGTTATGCTTTGGATATGGAAGTGATGCTTTTGACTCTGACCTTTATTCTGTGATTCACTATTCCTTCCTTTGTCATCTGAATCCTGAGCCCCTTCCCCCAAGTCCTGCAGGGCTCTCTGTGCAGGAATAGTCTGCTTTGTACATACATGAGCTTTCAGCTTCTTTCATCCTGCACCTTCATAGCCCATTCTGTACTTTTTACATCTTTCATGCACTTGTTTAAACTTCTTGTTAATGGAGGTCTCTCTTCTGTCTACTTGTTATTTTTCATTTAATCATTTTAGTTTTGTTACTATTTTAATGAAGTCTCAGGAAAGAGTAGAGATAAGTATTTTAATGAAGTCTCAGGAAAGAGTAGAGATAAGTATTTCTGTTACATGTATCCTTTCAAACTGAAGTCAGTCAGCCTTTTTCTCCTGATAATTTTCCCCAAATCATGAGACTGAGTTATAGCAACTAAATGGCATATATATGTCCCATCAATCTATTGAGTAGATTATTATGGTTAATTTCACTTCTTTTTTAAAAAAAATTTTCTCACTGAGATACAAATGTCTTCAAAGTTGTAGCATCAGTTCAGAAGAGGATTTTTCCATGTTTATCTTTATGATGAGGCTAATGGAAAAGAACTCACCTGCCAATGCCAGAGACGTAAGAGACTCAGGTTTGATCCCTGGGTCAGGAAGATCCCCTGGAGGAGGGCATGACAACCTACTCTAGTATTTTTTCTTGGAGAATCCCATGGACAGAGAAGCCTGGTGAGCTACAGTCCATGGGGTCACAAAGAGTTGGACATGACTGAAGCTACATAGCACTAGCTTTATAGAACATATTTGGGATATAAATCCCTGATTTTGCTGAAATCTTATTTAGAGTTTCCTCCCCCGCCCCATTTTTGTTGCCATTGACTTCAGGTCTCTGTTCAAATTTTTGTGCCGGATTCTTTCCATTCAGCTTCCTCCACCCATTTGAATGAGCTATGCAGTGTCTCACTGAAAAAAAAAAAAAAAAGAGTTAAAAATAGAAACTGAGGCAGAGTGATATTTGACCAATCAAAAACAAATGGCATAAAGTTTTTCAACTAAAATCTGTGATTTTCTAATAGTACCTCAGGCATCACGGACTCTGTGGACATGAGTTTGAGTGAACTCCGGGAGTTGGTGATGGACAGGGAGGCCTGGCGTGCTGTGATTCATGGGGTCGCGGAGAGTCGGACACGACTGAGCGACTGAACTGAACTGAACTGAACTGAACCTCAGGGAAGAAGCAATTGCTAACAAGAATTTTTTTTTCAATGATAATAACTGAAGCAGCAAATTAAAAAGGAATGAGAGGTTACAATAAGCAGACAAATGACATCAATCTGACAAACAGAAAGAGGACAAAAACAAAGATGCAAAATACACAGTAGTTCATCCACTTAACATAAGTGAAAATTTCGTTAAGATCCATCCACCGTGAGATACAGGTTCATTTTTATGCTACACCTAAGAACTATTATTGATAATCATAATGATGGTCTTTTGTTAAACTGAAGTAATATATAAAATATAAATTATATTCAGAAGGCTATATGGAAAGAAGGAAAGTTTATAGTACAACTTAAGTACAGTGTAATCAAAACAGCTATTGTAGAAAACGTTGATACTCAAAGTTTTACCATTTGTGTTTTTCTTAAGTAAGCAGACCCTGGAATCAGACAGAGAACTACACTTGCTTCTCAGTTTTGCCACCTAATCACTGTGTAGTTTTGGGGCAATTTTCTTACATCTTCAGTTCAGTTCCTCCATTTTCCATTTTGTACCAAATAATTGTGCTCATCTAGTTGATGTAAATAATTATAGGAATGGAAAAGTTTTCCCTTCTTCCCTTTCAGGTTCTTTGGCTAGTCTAGTAATTAAAATGACACTACATATTAACAGGAGACAAAGAAACACATTTCAGTGTATGTATACATGGGAGAGAACCAAGAAAACAGAGCCTTTGAAAGGACTGACACCATCACCTTAAGCACTATCTTCAGCTTTTTAAAGAAAAAAGATGTTAGGGATGGGGAGTCAGTTATGGGAGGTTACCAGAAAAGACACTGTAAACAGCGGTAAGGTTGTTATGCAGATTTAAGTTGTTGCTTTCTCAATTGATAAGAATCTACGGATTTAGCATCATCCTCTTCTTCCTGGTACAAATGGAGATTTCTCTTACAGATTCTCTTACAGATTTATTTTTCTTATGAACATCTTTCTTACCAAAGAGTAACTTCTACTTGGTTTTCAGTTGTATATCCTGTTTTCAGCTTCTTAAAAAATCAGCCTGAAATAATCCTTATGTGAAAGAGATGTATTTCAGGGTGGCAGCTACTACTACCTTACATAATCCTTATGAAGTGTCTATGGCATCACTAAGAACATTAACTTAAATACTAATTATCATTGTAAATGTATTTTCTAAGGTTATTACAGAATCTTTGGAAATTCAATTTTAGTAACAGGATAATATTTCATTAAGTGACTATACTATATTTTGCTTAATAATTTTTAAAGTTATAATATCTAAGTGGATATTTAGGTGGCTATATATTTTTTTTAATTCTTGAGAGTGATAGAATGATAGTAAATATTGTCTGTCTTCAATTTGAATACTATTAGTATATTATTTTATAAAATGAAATGTGACAGTCTTATAATATCAATTTGAATGTCAACAAACCAATGGTAAATCAAAAGAACATTACAGATTAAAGGTACCAAAATGTCAGTATAGTATATAAAAAGAAGTATAGTCCCAAAGAACATGTTTCTGCTTTGTGTTTTCTAGGTACTGTAGGTTTTTCTTATAATTGGCTACGTACATTTGGTACATTCTTTACTGTTTCATGTATTTTATTTTTCATCTTCTGTATTGTTCAGAGAAAGAAAAAGTAAGTTTGTATTATTACTGCCTGTTTTCATAGAAAACGTGGATTAAATAGGGTTAGTTTTAAATCTGAAAAAAAATTCCAATGGCTCTGGGAAAATTAATCATGGAAAGAATTATCATGAAAAACTTTTGTATATTCTTGGTAATTTTTTGCAGTCAAAGGATTTATCTTTATTAAAATGACATGCTACTTGGGATTGTTACAGAGGCAGGCTGTTAGTAATCATTCATGCTTACAGTAAATAGAAGGTTTCCCAGGTGGCGCTAGTGGTAAAGAACCCATCTGCCAACGCAGGAGACACAAGAGATGGGAGTTCAGTCCCTGAGTTGGGAAGATCTCCTGGAGGAAGGCATGGCAACCCACTCCAGTATTCTTGTCTGGAGAATCCCATGGACAGAGGAGCCTGGTGGGCTACAGTCCATGCAGTTGCAAAGAGTCAGACCCAACTGAAGTGATTTGGCATGCACAGTAAGTTAAGTTTAAGATTCTTGAGGACAGATTTTGACAGGAGAGAATCATATGGACTTCAGACATCTGGTGGGAGGATGACCACTGGGTGGTAAAAACGGTGAGGACAGGAAACGAGATAAGTCTACCTGACAAAGCCACAGTAAGGTGACAGTGGTGTTACTTTATAAGACTAATATAATAAAATATTGATTCAGTTATTCAACAAATACTTCTTCAATGCCTATATATTGCTGTGCATTGTTCTCAGTGTGGGAGACAGAGTCACAGCTAAAACCTACAAGTTCTTTGCCTTTCAGAAGCTTGTGTCCCAGTGGGGAGAGGCAGTCAAGGAAAGATACAAGGAAATGAGAAAATACTGGGTAGAGATAAGTACTATTTAGAAAATAAACAGAATGATAAAATCGAAAGAAATCATGGGGCCAGTTTATGTTGAGTGGTCTCTTTGAGGAGGTGACTTTTAACCTGAGAACTGGGTAAGAAAAAAGCTGAGTGAGGTTCTAGCAAAGAATATTCCAGACAAAAAAGGAAGAATTAATATAGGTCCTCAGGTGGGAATGAGTTTGAAGTGTTCAGAAAATAATGAGAAGGTCAGTGTGACTAGAACAATGACTTAGAAATAGAAGTGGGCCAGAATAGGTGAGACCCACAGGCCTGGAAAGGCATTTGAGCTTTTAAGTATCTGCAATAACAATCCATTGAAGCAGTTAAAAGAGTAGAAGGATCTAGATTTATGAATCTGGAATTTACAGAGCATGAAAGACCAGAGGTATAAATTTGGTAGTATACAGGGAATATTCTCCAAGGATACAAATCATATCAATATATTATTAAAAATCAATGATCAAAAACATTATTGAAAAGATATTTTGATCTGTCAAGAGAATTTGAATCTCCCTTTTCTATTCGTAGCATGCTTTACAATATACTGCCACTAGGGGGAGTGTTTGGGTTGTATTCATCTAATGTATCCTCAGTCTGTATCTGTAGGTCTGAGAATGCGCTGGAAACCACACTCCAGCTGCTGCTGCTGCTGCTGCTAAGTCGCTTCAGTGTCCAACTCTGTGCGACCCCATAGACGGCAGCCCACTAGGCTCCTCCATCCATGGGATTCTCCAGGCAAGAACACTGGAGTGGTTTGCCATTTCCTTCTCCAAAGCATAAAAGTGAAAAGTGAAAGTGAGGACGCTCAGTCGTGTCCGACTCTTAGCGACCCCATGGACTGCAGCCTACCAGGCTCCTCTGTCCATGGGATTGTCCAGGAGAGTGCTGGAGTGGGTTGCCATTGCCTTCTCCGAGACACCCCTAATAAACCACACTCCTTAACGAACACAGGTAATTGGCGAATGTGTGACTTTTGCTGTCATTGTGTATATTTCAAATTTAAGACTTAACCTTCCATATTAAATCATGCCTTTGGTTGCAGCAATTGTTATTTTAAAAATAAATGGGAAAAAATTGTTTATATATAGTTTCATGAATTAGTAATTTCAAATGAGGTTATAGTGATAATCATGTCTTTGAATGTTTCATTCCCTGATTCACAGTCTATTCCCACCTCCCACTGTCACCAATTGAATGCTTTATCTGATTTTGGGTTTTCTTTTTTCATGAGTATTAATAAGTATGAGCATGCTTTATATAGGTTTCCCCTTCTGAGAAGTTATTGTCTACATCTTCATATGACATTGGGTTGGTTGTCTACATCTATAGATATTCCTTATATCCTAGATTCTGTACATACTAGATATTGATTACTTCTCCCTATTTGGCATCACTCAAAATAAAAGAAATCTTGAATGCTTTCATGCTGTTAAATTCATCACTTGTTTACCTAATAGCTTGAGTTTGGCATCTTATTTAAGAAGTCCTCATCTACCTAAACTCACAAAAATATAATCGTATTTACTAGCTCTCTATTTTTCTATTTTTTATTTAGGTCTTTAAACCTTTATACCTAATGTAGACTTGATAATATAGTGTTAATTTTCATCATATAATGATCCATATTTCCTGATATCATCTACTACATGATCTATCCTTTCCTTATAGATAAGCTTTATTTTCAGCTCTCTTAGGTGGACTTTTGTTCCACTGTTTTTTCTTCATGAATGCATATTTTTATTACTGTGGTCTTTTGTTATGTGTTAAAATGTGGTAGGGTGAGGTTTCCCTTTTTTCTTTTCAAACTTGATATTTCAATTGAAGGATACACAAAGATATAAATGTATCATGAAATAAGTTTAAATTCTTTAAAAAATATAACTGGAATTTTGGTTAGTCCTACATTGAATTTATAGACTAATTACTTTTGGAAGTATTGGTATCTTTATGGTGTAACTTGCTCAACCTACAAATATGTTATTCCTTTATTCAAGTCTTTATGAATGTTATTTAAGAAAGTTTAAAATTTTTCTCTCAGTTGGTTTTGTGGATCTTTTCTAAGTTAATTCTTTGGTACTTTTCATTTGTTTGCTATAATGAATAGTAACTTATTTTTTTAAATGAAATTTTCTAGCTTGTTATTAGTGGCTTAGGAACAGTTATTGATTTTGTGAGTTAACCTGTAGCTGGAAACCTTGCTAAACTGTTTATTTATTCAAAGTTTTTCTGTTGATCTAATGATTTTCCACATAGATCACCATCTTGCTTGTCTGTAATGACATTTTCGCTTTAAAACACTTCTGAATTTAAAAACAACGTCTAAAATTTCTCTGTGATATCTGCTGCAGTGTTTGGCCTTTAAGCATATTATCAACTTAAGGAGAAGTTTCATTATTTCCATTTTCTGTGGTTTTATCATATATAAGTTGTTGAACTTAAGTAATTCTTTTTGTACTTGCTGAGATAGTGACATGAACTTTCCAAAGTAGTTCATGAGTACAATAAATTCCATTGACAAATTTTCAAATGCTAAACCATTTGGGGAATTTTGTCTGCTTTATAAATGAAACTGGACTATACTTCTATTGTTTTGAGTCATCTTTCCTTTCTTTGAGATGAAATTTCAAATTGAGGTTTTGAAGTTAACACTCAAAGAAAGCTTAGTCATATAGTATTTCTCCTTTTAAAAACATGTATAAGATAGAGATTTCTATTCCTTAACAGCCATCTGGATTTATAGAACTTTTTTTTGCAGGGGAATTCTTTGATTTCAGTTGAGTTCCTTTCAAAGTTACTAGATTATTCCATTTTAAATTTCTTATAATGTATATAAATTCATTTCTATTTTTACATTTTACTTCATTGTGGTAAGAACATTTAACATGACATCTACACTCTTAATAAAAATTAAAAGCATACGATATAATACTATTGATTATTAGTACAATGTTGTAGAGCAGATCTCTAGAACTAATTCATGTTGCTTAACTTAGACCAATTAACTAGTAACTTCCCATTTCTCTCTCCCCAGCCCCTGGCAACAACCATTTCACTCTGATTCTATGAATTTGACTATTTTAGATCACTCACATAAGTGGACTTATACAGGATTGATCTTTTGTGACTGGCTTATTTCCCTCAGAATAATGCCCATAATGTTCATCCACATTGTCATATATTGCAGAATTTTCCTTTTTAAGGCTGAATAATATTCCACTATATGTAACACATTTTCATTATCATCTATTGATCTGCAGATGAATATTTAGGTTGTTTCTGCACCTTGGCTAATGTGCATCATGCTACAATTAGTATAGGAGTGCTAATATCACTTTGAGATCCTGGTTTCTATTGTTTTGGATAAAAACCCAGAAGTGAGACTGGATCACATATGGTTCTATTTTACATTTTTGGAGAAACCTCTTTACTGTTTTCCAGAATAGTTGCATCATTTTGCATTCCTATTAATAGCAAGAAAGGGTTGCAGCTTTACCATATTCTCACCAACACATGTTGTCTTTTGTTTTTTGAGGATAGCCATCCTGACAAATGTCAGGTGATATCTCATTGTGGTACTGATTTGCATTTCCCTGATAATTTGTGACACTGACTAATTTTTCATATACCTGTTGGGCATTGTATCTTCCTTGGAGAAATATCTATTCAAATTCTCAGCCTATTTGTCCATTGGGTTACTAGGGGTTTTTGTTATTGTTGTTGTGTGTGTGTTTGTGTGTTGCTATGAGTTGTAGGAGTGCTTTAAACATTTTGGAGATTAACTTTGTTGGATATACTGTCTGCAAAAAATTTTTTCCAGGGTTATGTTCATTGGAAGGACTGATGCTGAAGCTGAAGCTCCAATACTTTGGCCACCTCATGCGAAGAGTTGACTCACTGGAAAAGATTCTGATGCTAGGAGGGATTGGGGGCAGGAGGAGAAGGGGATGACAGAGAATGAGATGGCTGAATGGTATCACCGACTCGATGGAGGTGAGTTTGGGTGAACTCCGGGAGCTGGTGATGGACAGGGAGGCCTGGCGTGCTGTGATTCATGGAGTCGCAAAGAGTCGGACACGACTGAGCGACTGAACTGAACTGAACTGATGTTATCTTTTATTACTAGCACTGATTAATTTAAAAACACATTTGGAAACACATCCCAAAGAAAGTGAAAACTAATTTTAGAAGCTCATTAGGCCAGATGATATGACAATAAATGGAAGAAATAAGGTGCAGAAGCTCAGGATAGTTTCCTATACAAGCACTTTGGCTCTGAGGCAAGAGCTTTAAGATTGAGATGGAGGACAAACCCTGACGCTGACCAAATGTCAATGCTTATCCTGGAGCTACTTGTGTGTGTATCTGAGTAATTGTTTCCTCTTCCATTTCTGGAACATACACGAATGGGTTATGGTATTAAATGTCGTTAATGACACAGAAAACATTTGCATGCTTGTGATGGTTTTATGACTGTTGAAGACTACTGGAAGTATTTCTCACATTCTTTAGGTTGCACTTTCCCACTGTTCATTGTTTCCATTGTTGTACAGAAGCTTTTTAGCTTGATATAATTTCATATATCTACTTTTGCTTTTGTGGCCTGTGCTTTTGGTGTACATCCTTGAAATCATTGCTGAGACCAATGTCATGAAGTTTTTCACCTATATTTTTTCTAGGATTTTAACAGTTTCAAATCTTACATTTAAGTCTTTTGTTGATTTTGAGTTGACTTTTCTATATGGTATAAAGATTCAATTTCAGTCTTTTGCATGTGAAGATCCAGTTTTAACGTTATCATTTGTTCAAGAGACAATTCTTTCCCCATTGTGCATTCTTGGCACCCTTGTCAAAAATCAATCAACTATGTATAATATATGGGTTTATTTCTGAATTCTCTATTTAATTTATTCATATGTCTGTCATTACCACAGTTCCACAGCTTTAATTACTGTAACTTTTGTACTATACTCTAAAATCAGGAAATATTATACCTCCAGGTTCACTCTTCTTTCTCAAGATTGATTTGGCTATTATGGCTTTTTGTGTTCCATGTGAATTATAGATTTGTTTTTTTCTGTTTATGTAAAAAATACTACGGGAATTCTCATAGTCAATACATGAAAAACCCAATTCTACTCCTTAAGGAGCTAGAAAAGAAGAAAAAACTGAACCCAAAGTTAGCACAAGGAAGGAAGTTACAAAGACTGAAAAAATAGAAAATTAAAAAAAAAAAGTAACAAAACTATAAGTTGGTTTTTAAAAAGATAAAAATATTGACAAACCATTAACTAGACTAAGAAAAAAAGAAAGACAAATAAAATCAGAAATGAAGCAAGAAACATTATGATTGATGAACAGAAATAAAAAGGATCATAAGAGACTGCTGTGAGATATTATATGCCACAAACTAGATAATCTAGAATAAGTAAATTCCTAAAAACATACAACCTTATCAAAACTAAGAAAAAATAGAAAGTCTGAACAGATCTATAACTAGTATGTAAACTGAATCAGTAACCAAAAGCTTTCTAATAAAGAAAAGTTCAGGATAAGATGACTTCACTATTTCCCTGGTGGCTCAGATGGTAAAGAATCTGCCTGCAATGCGAAAGACCCAGGTTTAGTCCCTGGGTCAGGAAGAGTCCCTGGAGAAGGGACCAGTTACCCACTCCAATACATTCCCTGGGGCTTCCCAGGTGGTGCTAGTGGTAAAGAACCCACCTGCCAATGCAGGAGATGAAAGAGACATTGGTTTGATCCCTGGGTTGGAAAGATTCCCAGGAGGAGGGCATAGCAACCCACTCCAGCATTAATGCCTGGAGAACCCCATGGACAGAGGAGCCTGGCAGGCCATGTTCCATAGGGTTGCAAAGAGTTGAATATGACTGAAGTGACTTCTAAACATTTAAATTCTACCAAACAGGCACCAAATTCTACCAGACATTTAAACAACAATCAATGCTCTTTCAAGAAATTAAAAAGAAGGGAACAGTTCCAATCTTATTTTATTAGACCAGATTTACCTGATACCAAAGGTAAAGACAACACAAGAACAGAAATGTATTATATAACAAATATATTCAGTTCAGTTCAGTTCAGTTCAGTCGCTCAGTCGTGTCCGACTCTCCGCGACCCCATGAATCACAGCACGCCAGGCCTCCCTGTCCATCACCAACTCCCGGAGTACACTCAAACTCATGTCCACAGAGTCGGTGATGCCATCCAGCCATCTCATTCTCCGTCGTCCCCTTCTCCTCCCGCCCCCAACCTTTCCCAGCATCAGAGTCTATTCCAGTGAGTCAACTCGTCTCATGAGGTGGCCAAAGTATTGGAGTTTCAGCTTTAGCATCAGTCCCTCCAATGAACATCCAGGATTGATCTCCTTTAGAATGGACTGGTTGGATCTCCTTGCAGTATAAGGGACTCTCAAGAGTCTTCTCCAACACCACAGTTCAAAAGCATCGATTCTTCGGCGATCAGCTTTCTTCACAGTCCAACTCTCACATCCATACATGACCACGGGAAAAACCATTGCCTTGACTAGACGGACCTTGGTCGGCAAAGTAATGTCTCTGCTTTTTAATATACTATCAAGGTTGGTCATAACTTTCCTTCCAAGGAGCAAGCGTCTTTTAATTTCATGGCTGCAATCAGCATCTGCAGTGATTTTGGAGCCCAAAAAAACAAAGTCTGACACTGTTTCCACTGTTTTTCCATCTATTTCCCATGAAGTGATGGGACCAGATGCCATGATCTTTGTTTTCTGAATGTTGAGCTTCAAGCCAACCTTTTCACTCTCCTCTTTCACTTTCATCAAGAGGCTTTTGAGTTCCTCTTCACTTTCTGCCATAAGGGTAGTGTCATCTGCATATCTGAGGTTATTGATATTTCTCCCAGCAATCTTGATTCCAGCTTGTGCTTCTTCCAGCCCAGCGTTCCTCATGATGTACTCTGCATATAAGTTAAAAAAGCAAGGTGACAATATACAACCTTGACGCACTCCTTTTCCTATTTGGAACCAGTCTGTTGTTCCATGACCGGTTCTAACTGTTGCTTCCTGACCTGCATACAGGTTTCTCAAGAGGCAGGTCAGGTGGTCTGGGATTCCCATCTCTTTCAGAATGTTCCACAGTTTATTGTGATCCACACAGTCAAAGGCTTTGGCATAGTCAATGAAGCAGAAATAGATGTTTTTCTGAAACTCTCTTGCTTTCTCCATGATCCAGCGGATGTTGGCAATTTGATCTCTGGTGCCTCTGCCTTTTCTAAAACCTGCTTGAACATCTGGGAGTTCACGGTTTACATACTGCTGAAGCCTGGCTTGGAGAATTTTGAGCATGACTTTACTAGCGTGTGAGATGAGTGCAATTGTGCGGTAGTTTGAGCATTCTTTGGCATTGCCTTTCTTTGGGATTGGAATGAAGACTGACCTCTTCCAGGTTAGTGCAATGTAATTATGGTTTTGGATTGTGGATTTTAAATCATTATAACTAGGCTCAAACACATCTTTATTAATCAAAACAGTAACCATTAAAATCAACACATTTTAGCCAATATTCCTGTAACGTAAAAATCCATGCTTCAAGATTCAGTGAACTCTCGGAAAGCATTTTCTGCCTCCTGCTGGTTTGTAGAAGTGTTTTCCCTGCAAAAAGTTGTCAAGATGCTTGAAGAAATGATAGTCGGTTGGCAAGAGATGAGGTGAACATGGCAGACAAGGCAAAACTTCATAGCCCAATTCATTCAACTTTCGAAGTGTTGGTTGTGAGACGTGTGGTTGAGTGTTGTCATACAGAAGAATTGTGCCCTTTCTGTTGACCAATGCCAGCTGCAGACATTTCAGTTTTTGGTGCATCTCATTGATTTGCTGATCATACTTCTCAGATGTAAAGTTTCCACTGGAATTCAGAAAGCTGTAGTGGATCAGACGGACAGCAGACCACCAAACAGTGACCATGACCATTTATTGGTGAAAGTTTGGTGTTGGAAAGTGCTTTGGAGCTTCTTCTTGGTCCAACCACTGAGCTGGTCATCACCAGTTGTCATATAAAATCCACTGTTCATTGCACATCACAATCCAATTGAGAAATGTTTTGTTGTTGTTGCATATAATAAGATCACACTTCAAAAATGACAATTTTTTTGATTTTCAGTGGGCTCATGAGGCACCCACTTATTGAACTTTCCAATTTGCTTCAAATGCCAAATGACCATAGAATGATTGATGTTGAATTGTGCAGCAACTTCTCATGTAGTTGTAAGATGATCAGCTTCGATGACCACTCTCAATTTGTTGTTGTCAACTTCCAATGGCCAGCCACTGCATTCATCATCTTCAAGGTTCTTGTCTCCAGCAGTTTCTGGAACAAACGCATTGCTGATGTTGTGAGTTGTCTCTGATGCTTTATAACCCATTTTGAACTTGAGTATGAAAATCACTTAAATTTGCTGTTTGTCTAAAAGATGTCATTTCCCTAGTCTAAAATAAATATGCAATATACAGCGAGTAATGTCATTAGCAAAAAAAAAAAGCATAAAGTGAGAAATGTGCATTAAAATGATACATAACATAACCACATTTATTTAAGAATGTATTCCAATATCAAACAGCAAAGTTCAATAATGCAAAACCACAATTACTTTTACACCAACATAAATATATGGAAGGACTTCCCTGGTAGCTCAGATGGTAAAGAATCTGCCTGCAATATGGGAGACCAGGGTTCAATTCCTGGGTCGGGAAGATCCCCTGGAGAAGGGAATGGCAACTCAATCCAGTATTTTGCCTGGAGAATCCCATGGAAAGATGAGCCTGGTGGGCTATAGTCCATGGGGTTGCAAAGAGTCAGACATGACTGAACAGCTGAGCAGTAACAGCAGAAATACATGGAAAAGTCCTTGACAAAATACCAGAAAATTAAATTCAATGGCACATTAAAAGGCTCACACAGGCTTGAACTTGGCCAAGATAGTAGAGGAGAAAGGCCCTGAGCTCACCTCCTCCAATAAGCACACCAAAATTATAATTTTCAGAGCCACTATCAATGAGAACAACCCAAAGACTAGCAGAGAAGATCTTCTACAGCTAAAGAAATACAAATGGAACCACAAGGAGATGGATGGGGAAGTGGAGACTCAGTACAGTCGAGACCCATACCCCCAGGTAGATGCCTCACAAACAGGAGGAGAATCACAATTGCAGAGGTTCCCCCCAAGAGTGAGTGGTACAACTTCCATATTCAACAATCTACCCTGGGGGTCCTGCACCAGGAAGATGAGCCCTAGAAAATCTGGATTTGAAGGCCAGTGTGATGTGCTTTCAAGTGAGCCTAAGGGCTGTAGGAAGTAGAGACTTCATTGCTAAAGGTACACACAAAATCTCACTCAACAGAGACCTGGGGAAGAAGCAGTAATTTAAAGGAGTGTGGAAATTACTCCTTTCACAGAAAAAAAAAAGCATTTTAATAAATAAGGACAGTTTAAGAGACTTCTGGGACAACATCAAGTACACTAATGATGTCATTATAAGGGTCTGGAAGGAGAAGAGAGAAAAAGACAAAGACAGAGAACATATTTGAAGACATATTGGCTGAAAACTTCCCCGAGTTGAGAAAGAAAACAGACATCTAGGTCCAGGAGGAACAGAGTCCCAAATAGAATCAACCCAAATAGAAACACAAAGACATATATTGTAATTAAAATGACAAAAATAAAGAGAATATTAAAGGCGTCAAGGGGAAAGTAACAAATTATATACAAGGGAACTCCCAAAAGACTCTCCACTCACTATTCAGCAAAAATTCTGCAGGCCAGAGAGAGTGGTACTATATATTTAAAGAGATGAACGGGAACGCCTACAAACAAGAATACTTTATCTGGCAAGACTTTCATTCAGATTTGATGGAGAAATCAAAAGTTTTATGCAAAAGCTAAAAGAGTTTACCACCAAAGCAGCTTCACAAGAAATGTAAAAAGAATTTTTCTAAGCAGAAAAGAAATGAACAAAAACTAGAGGTTTAAAAATTACAAAAGGAAAAATCTCATTTGTAAAGGCAAATATACAATAAAGGTAGTAGATCAACTACTTATAAAGTTAGTAGAAAGGCTAAAAGGCAAAGGTACTAAAATCAACTATATTCACAATAAATTGTAAAGGGATACACAAAAGACAAAGATAAATAATAAAATGTCGAAACAGTAAATTTGGAGGAGTAAAAATACAAGGCTGTTAAAATGTATTTAAACTTAAGAGTTCAGCAACCTAAAATAATCATGTATATATAAATAATCTATATATAGATTCATATATATATATATATAAACTTCATGGTAATCAAAACCAAAATTCATGACAGATACACTCACAGAATGGAGAAATGAATCCAAATATAAAACTAAAGATAGTCACCATATCTCAAGGGAACAGAGCAAAAAAAGAAATGAATAAAAAAGGACCATAAAAGAACCTGAAAACAACTAACAAAATGATAATAAGTACAGGTGCATGTGTGCATGCTCAGTCACTTCAGTCATGTTGCGTTCTTTGTGACCCTATGGGGTGTAACCTGCCAGGCTCCTCTGTCCATGGAAATTCTCCAGACAAGCATACTGGAGTGGGTTGCCATGACCTCCTCCAGGGGATCTTCCTGACCCATGGATCAAACCTGTGTCTCTTACATTTCCTGCATTGTCAGATGGGTTCTTTATCACAAGTGCCACCTGGGAAGCCCAGTAAGCACATGTCTATGTCTGTGCTAAGTCACTTCAGTCGTGTCCAACTCTTTGTGACCCTATGGACTATAGCCTGCCAGGCTTCTCTGTCCATGAGGTTCTCCAGGCAAGAGTAGTGGAGTGGGTTTCCATGCCCTCCTATCAATAATTACTTTAAATGTAAATGGAGTAAATGCTTTATCTTTATTAAAAGATAAAGAGTGACTGAATAAAGAAAACAAGACCCATATATATGCTCTCCATAAGAGACTCACTTCAAATCCAAATCTACGCTAGCCTGAGAGTAAGGGGATAGAAATAATATCCCATGCTAATGGTAATCAAAAGAAAAAAAGCTGGGGAAGCAATACTTACATCAGACAAAATGGATTTTAAAACCAAGATATAATAAGAGACAAAGAAGGACATTACAAAATAATAAAGAGATCAAACAGCAAAACCATATAACAGTTATATACATTCAACATAGGAATATCTAAATATATAGAACAAATATTAACAAACATAAAGGGAGGGATTGACAATAATACAATAATAATGACATAATAATAGTAAGGGACTTAAACACCTCATTTATATCAATGGACAGATTATCCAGACAAAAACGTCAAGAAAACAATTGCCTTAAACAACACATTGGACTTAATAGATCTATATAGAACATCCCATATAAAGCAGCAGAATACACATTCTTCTCACATATGCATAGAGCATTCTCCAGGATAGATCACATGCGAGGCTACAAAGTAAATCTCAGGAAATTTAAGAAGGTTGAAAGTTTATCAAGCAACTTTTCCATCCACAAGGCTGTAAGACTAGAAATCAACTATAATAAAAAGCTGCAAAAGCCACAAACATGTGGAGGCTGAACAATATTCCACTAAACAACAAATGAATCACAGAAAAAATTAAAGAAGAAATAAAAAATACCTGGAGACAAAAAACACAATCCAAAAATATATGTGACATAGCAAAATCTGTTCTAAAAGGGAAGTTTACATGATAAAAGTCTACCTCAGGAAGCAAAAAAATCTCAGGTAACAATCTAACTTTACACTTAATGAAACTAGAAAAAGAAGAACAAATAAATGCCAAAGTTAATAGGAGCAAAGAAATCATAAAGATTAGAGCAGAAATAAATGAAATAGAGATTTAAAAAATAACAGAAAAGATCAATGAAACTAAGAGTTGGTTCTTTGAAAAGATTAACAAATTGCTAAACCGTTAGACTGATCAAGAAAAACAGGATGGGTTCAAATGAATAAAATCAGAAATGAAAGAGAAGTTACAACTGACACCACACCAATACAATCTCCTAAGACTGAAACAAGAAGAAATTGAAAATAAAAACAGACCATTTACCAGTCATGAAATTAAATCAGTAATTAAAGAAAATCCTAGCAAAAAAAAAAAAAGACCAGAACTAGACAGCATCATAGGTGAATTCTAACAAACATTCAGAGAACAGTTAACATATATATTTTTCAAATTACTTTTAAAAAATTCAGAGGAAGATATGCTTCTAAATTCATTTATGAAAACTAGAATCATTTGGATACCTAAAGCATACAAAAGCATCATAAAAAAGAAATTATAGGTCAATATCACTGATGAACATAGATGCAAATTTCCCCAACAAAATATTAGTAAACTAATTCAACAATACATTAAAAGGATCATATAACATGATCAAGTGGGAATTATCCCAGGGAGATAAGGATGGTACAATATCAGCAAATCAATCAAATGCGATACATCACATTAATAGATTGAAGAATAAAGATCAGGTGATCATCTCATAGATGCAGAAAAGCTTTTACAAAGTTCAACATTCCTTTATGATAAAAACTCTCAACAAAGTGAGTAAAGAGAGAATATATCTCAAATAATAAAGGTCATATATGACAAATCCATAGCTAACATCATACTTAATAATAAAAAGCTAAAAACATTTTCTATAAGATGAGGAACAAGACCAGAAAGACCACTCTTGCCACTGGTATTCGACACATTATTGGAAGTCCTAGCCACAGCAACCAAATAAAAAAAGACATAAAAAGAGATCTGGATTGGAAAGAAAGTAGGAAACTTATCACTGTTTGCAGATGACATGATACTATATAGAAAATGCTAAGGATGCCATCAACAGACTATTAGAACTCATTAATGAATTCAGTAAAGTTTCAGTATACAAAATTAATATATAGAAATCTGTTCCTTTTCTACACAGTAAAAAGGGATTATTGGAAAGAAAATTAAGGACATAATCCTATTTACAATTGCATTAGAAAGGATACAATACATAGAAATAAATCTAAATAAGGAGGCCAGACCTAGAGCCAGACATCCTGGAATGTGAAGTCAAGTGGGCCTTAGGAAGCATCACTATGAACAAAGCTAATGGAGGTGATGGAATTCCAGTTGAGCTATTTCAAATCTTGAAAGATGATGCTGTGAAAGTGCTGCACTCAATATGCTAGCAAATTTGGAAAACTCAGCAGTGGCCACAGGACTGGAAAAGATCAGTCTTCATTCAAGTCCCAAAGGAAGGCAATGCCAAAGAAAGCTCAAACTACCACACAATTGCACTCATCTCACACTCTAGTAAAGTCATGCTCAAAATTCTCCAAGCCAGGCTTCAACAGTACATGAACTGTGAACTTCCAGATGTTCCAGTTGGTTTTAGAAAAGTCAGAGGAACCAGAGATCAAATTGCCAACATTCGCTGGTTCATCAAAAAAGCAAGAGAGTTCCAGAAAAACATCTATTTCTGCTTTATTGACTATGTCAAAGCCTTTGACTGTGTGGATCACAATAAACTGTGGAAAATTCTGAAAGAGATGGGAATACCAGACCACCTGACCTGCCTCTTGAGAAATCTATATGCAGGTCATGAAGTAACAGTTAGAACTGAACATGAAACAACAGACCGGTTCCAAATAGGAAAAGGAGTACGTCAAGGCTATATACCGTCACCCTGCTTATTTAACTTATATGCAAAGTACATCATGAGAAACGCTGGGCTGGAAGAAGCACAAGCTGGAATCAAGATTGCTGGGAGAAATATCAATCATCTCAGAAACACAGATGACATCACTCTTATGGCAGAAAGTGAAGAAGAACTAAAGAGCCTCTTGACAAAAGTGAAAGAGGAGAGTGAAAAAGTTGGCTTAAAGCTCAACATTCAAAAAACTAAGATCATGGTATCCAGTCCTATCACTTAATGGCAAATAGGTGGTGAAACAGTGGAAACAGTGTCAGACTTTATTTTTTTGAGCTCCAAAATCACTACAGATGGTGACTGTAGCCATGAAATTAAAAGACACTTACTCCTTGGAAGGAAAGTTATGACCAACCTAGATGCATATTAAAAAGTAGAGACATTACTTTGTCAACAAAGGTCTGTCTAGTCAAAGCTATGGTTTTTCCAGTAATCATGTATGGATGTGAGAGTTGGAGTACAAAGAAAGCTGAGCGTCGACAAATTGATGCTTTTGAACTGTGGTGTTGGAGAAGACTGTTGAGAGTCCTTTGGACTGCAAGGAGATCCAACCAGTCCATCCTAAAGGAGATAAGTCCTGAGTGTTCATTGGAAGGACTGATGTTGAAGCTGAAACTCCAATACTTTGGCCACCTGATGCAAAGAGCTGACTCATTTGAAAAGACCCTGATGCTGGGAAAGATTGAAGGCAGGAGGAGAAGGGGACAACAGAGGATGAGATGGTTGGATGGCATCACTGACTCAATGGACATGAGTTTGCGTAAACTCCGGGAGTTGGTGATGGACAAGGAGGCCTGGCATGCTGCGGTCCATGGGGTCGCAAGGAGTCGGACACAACTGAGCGACTGAACTGAAGAAGGCAAAACACCTGTATTTGCAAAACTACAAGACAAAGATAAAGATGGGTAACAACACAAAACAAATAGAAGGATAAACCATGTTCATGAATTGGAAGAATTAAAATTGTTAAAATGACCATACTACCCAAAATGTGCTACAGCTTCAGTACAATCCCTAACAAAATACCAATGGCATTTTCACAGAATTAGAACAAATGTTCCTAAAATTTGTATGAAAACACAAAAAACCCCAAATAGCCAAATCTATCTTAAAAAAGTAGAACAAACCTGGAAGTATCATACTCCCTTATTTCAAACAGTACTATGAAGCTACAGTCATGAAGGCAATATGGTACTAGCACACAAACAGATACATAGATTAATGGAACAGAATCAGAGCCCAGAAGTGAGCTCACACTTATATTGTCAGTGAATCTACAACATAGGAGACAAGAATATACAATAGCAAAAAGACAGCAACTTCAATAAATTATGTTGGTAAAAGCTAGACTGCTGCTGCTAAGTTGCTGCTAAGTCGCTTCAGTCGTGTCCGACACTGTACGACCCCATAGACGGAAGTCCACCAGGCTCTCCCGTCCCTGAGATTCTCCAGGCAAGAACACTGGAGTGGGTTGCCATTTCCTTCTCCAATGCATGAAAGTGAAAAGTGAAAGGGAAGTCACTTTTAGTGACTTTTAGTGTCCAACTCTTAGCGACCCCATGGACTGCAGCCTACCAGGCTCCTCCATCCATGGGATTTTCCAGGCAAGAGTACTGGAGTGAGGTGCCATTGCCTTCTCCGAAAAGCTAGACAGCTATATTCAAAAGAATCATACTGGACTACTTTTTACACCACATGCAAAATTAAGCTCAAAATGGATTAAAGATATAAATGTAAAACTGGACAGCATAATACTCCTAGAAGAAAACATAGGCATTAAGCTCTTTGACATCAGTCTTAGCAATGTTTTTTTGACTCTGTCTCGTCAGGCAAGAGAAACAAAAACAAAAATGAACAAATGGAACTACATCAAACTAAAAAGCTTTTGTACAGTGAAGGAAACTAACAAAATGAAAAGGCTATCTACTGTTTGGGAGAAGATTATTCAAACAATATATCTGATAAGAGGTAAATATCCAAAATACATAAAGAACTCATGTAACTCACCATCAAAAACAACCCAATTAAAACTGAGAATAGGACCAGAATAGACATTTTTTCCAAAGAGCTAGAGATGGCCAACAGGCACATGACATCAGGATCAACATCGCTAATCATCAGGGAAATGCAACTCACAATCACAGTAAAATATCACCTCACACTTGAGAATGGCTCAATAGAATGGCTATTATGAAAGAAACAATGAAAAAATGTTGGTGAAGATGTAGATAATAGAGAACACTTGTGGAAATGTACAGTCACTATGGAAAATAGTGTGTAGGCTCCTCTCAAAATATTAAAAATAGATCCACCATATGATCCATAAATTCTGCTCATGGGTATATATCCAAAAAAAGTGAAAACAGTAATTTGAAAAGATATGTGCCCCTATGTTCACTGCATCATTAATTGCATCATTATTTACAATAGCCAAGATATGAAAGCAACCTAAGGTCTCATTAATAGATGAATGGATAAAATAGATTTTGTACTATGTACAAATCTGTACTATTTGTACAGATGTACTATTGCTAAGTCACTTCAGTCACGTCTGACTCTTTGCAACCCTATGGACCTAGCCTGCCAGTTTCCTCTGGAACCTGGATGGAACTCTGAACCTGCATGGAATTCTCCAGGCAAGAATACTGGAGTGGGTTGCCATTTATTACTCAACCATAAAAAGAATTAGATATTTCCATCTGTGACAACATGAGTGAACTTAGACTGTATTATGCTAAATGAAATGTCAGACAGAGAAATATCAGTACCACATGATTTCATTTATATGTGGAATCTGAAAAACAAAACAAAGGAACAAACATAACAAAATAAAAATAGTCATAGATAAAGAAGGTTGCCAGAGGGGATAGAGTGGGAGGATGAAAGAAACAGATTAGGGAGATAAGGATGTACAAACTTCCAGTTATGCAATAAATGAATCAATCACAGGTATGAAAGGTACAGTGTAGAGAATATAGTCAATAATTATGTAAACTTTTTATGGTCTAGATGATAACTAAACTTATTGTGGTGAACATTTTGTAATGTATATAAATATTGAATCAGTATGTTGCACACTAGGAACTAGCGTAGTGTTGTAGGTCTATTATATTTCGAAAACAAACAAACAAGTTCATAGTAAAAGAGATCAGATTTGTGGTTGCCACCAGCAAGAAGGTGGGGGAAGAGGGAATTAGATGAAGCTGGTCAAAAGGTACAAATTTTCAGTTAAAAGATAAATACTAGGGATGTAATGCACACCATGATAAATATGACTCTTTGCGACCCCATGGAATGTAGCCCACCAGACTCCTCTGTCCGTGGAATTTCTCAGGCAAGAATATTGGAGGGGGTTGCCATTTTCTTCCTGACCCGGGGATTGAACCTGAGTCTCCTGCATTGGGAAGCCCAATTAATGTGATACTTCACATTAACAGAATAAAGGATAAAAATCACATGATCATCTCAACACACTATAGAAAAAACATTTGACAAAATTCATCACCCTTTCATGATAAAAACTGAACAAATTAAGAATAGAAGGAAAGTATCTCAACATAATTAAGGGCATATATGAAAAGCCCATAGCTAATATCACACTCGACAATGAAAAAATGAAATAGTTACCTCCAAGATAAGGAACAAAGTAAGGATACCCACTTATGTCACTTCTATAGTACTGGAAGTCCTAGCCAGAGCAGTTAGGCAAGAAATAAAAAGCATAACAATCAATAAGGAAGAAGTAAAACTGTCCCTTTTGCAGATGGCATGATCTTACATATAGAAACACCCCCCTCCAAAAAAAAAAAAAAAACCCTGTTGGAACAAACAAATTCAATAAAGTTATAGGATATGAAATTAATAGACAAAAATTTGGTGTTTCTACATATAAATAACAAATTATTTTATTTTCCAAAAAGAAAATTAGGAAAAACAATCCCATTTACAATAGCATCAAAAGGACTAAAATTCTTAGAAATATATCTAACTAAAGAAGTTAAAGAATTATAGGTTATCATATTAAGTGAATTAAGTCAGAGAAAAACAGGTATTATATAAGATCACTTATATGTGGAATCTAAAAAAGTAATATAAGTAAATTTATTTACAAAACAGAATTAGACTCACATAGAAAACAAACTTATAGTTACCAAAGGGGATGGCGGGGACAGGGGGAGAGAGATAAAGTAGAAGTTTGGGATTAACATATATTCACTACTATATTTAAAATAGATCAACAATAAGGACCTACTGTGTGACTCAGGGAACTGTATTCAGCATCTTGTAATAACCTATAATGGACAAGAATCTGAAAAAGTATATATATATATATACACACACACACGCGTGCGTATGTATGAAAGTTGAAAATGTTAGTTACTTGGTTGTGTCCAACTTTTTGTGACCCCATGGACTATAGCCCTCCAGGCTTCTCTGTCCTTGTAATTCTCCAGCCAAGATACTGGAGTGGGTTGCCATTCCCTTCTCCAGGAGATCTTCCCAACCCAGGGATCCAACCCTGGTCTGCAATGCAGGCAGATTCTTTACCGTCTGAGCCACCATGAAAACCCACACATATATATGTATGTATGTATGTATGTATAGTATATATAAATGAATCACTTTGCTGGACCCCTGAACTAACACAACACTGTAAATTAACTACACTTACATTTTTAAAAATTTTTATTGGAGCGTAGTTGATTTATACTGTTGTATTAGTTTCGGCTGTACAGCAAAGTGGATAAGTTATACATATACACATACCCACTCATTTTTAGATTCTGGAGGAGGGCATGACAACCCACTCCAGTATTCTTGCCTGAAGAATCCTGTGGACAGAGGAGCCTGGTGGGCTATAGTCTGTGAGGTCACAGAGAGTCAGATACAACTGAAGTGACTTAGCACACACACATAGTTCATTTCAGAAACTGAGTGTGGCTCCGTGTGCTATATGGTAGGTCTTCATTAGTTCAGTTTTCAAAATGTTAAACTGAAAACTATAAAACATTAATGAAGGAAATTAGAGAAAACACAACAAATGGAACAACATTCCATGTTTATGAGTTGAAAGGCTTTACATTGTTAAAATGTCAATTTTAAAATTCTTATGACCAATCTGTCATTTTCAGAATTTTTTCCATCTTGTATTACATTTTTATGTCTATTTCCTAAACATATACATCTTGGCATAATTCTCACCTGTCTCTCAAAATCTCATTATCGATCCTCTTAATCCCTTCCATGAAGATGTGAATTATTAAATTGTTTAATTATAAACATACAATTTTGGGGATTTTGCTTTTTTTAGGCAGCTATAAGTTTTGATGAGTTATCCTTTCTGCTTATCTTTCCATGTAGCGTCTACCTGGACTAATTTTTTCTTTTTCATAGAATACTTCTTTTGAAAATATTTTAAAGAAGAATCTCAATATAATAAAATTTCTGAAATTTCTATGCTTAACAAAATTTTGTTTTCATCCTGTCATTTTATACTATTTTGCTAATAAAATTTAGGACAGAGTTCTTCAGTAGATTTTAAGAATTGAGGTCCAGCAAAATATCACCCACAAAATATCATCTACGTACTTGGTAGGGAAAAAAAATAAAGAAAGTTTAAAAATAAAGTGATAGAAAAAGATAAAACTGGCAAAGTCAAAGAATAATCTAACAATGATGTACATATGTTTAGGAAAATCACATATAAGAATGTTTATAGCATACTATTAAAAATAACTCCCTAAAATGGAAAACAAACAAATGTCTAGTAACAATAGTATAGATAAATAAATGTGGCATTTAAAGAATGGGATCATATACAGCAATGAGAATGATTGAGCCACAATTACATGCAATAACATGGATAAAATTTTCAAATTTACTGTTGAGTAAAAGAACCAAGATACAAATGAGGACATCATCTATGATGCTATTTATATGGTTCACAAATAGGTAAGTCTAGCCTATGATGTTGAAAGTAAGAGAGTGGTGGAAAGGTGGCAGTGACCAAAAGGGTAGTCAAAGAGAGGACAGGCTCTGATGAACATGGAATAGTAAGTTTTTATCTGCTTCTGGCTATGCACATATGTTCACTCTGTGACGAATATTGGGTGCTTATGATGTATGCATTTCACCCTGTGAACAACACATTTAATCAAAAAATTTAAAGTATTAAAAAAAATACCTTTGTAGCAATTGTTATAAAAGACAAAGTAGAGTTCAAAGTTATTTTTTCTTCCATATTTCGTGTTTTTTTAAATTTATTTTATTGGAGGCAGATTACCTTACATTAATATATTGGTTGGTTTTGCCATACACTGACACGAATCCGCCCGGGGTGTACATGTGTTCCCTTTCTTGAACCCCCCTCCCACCTCCCTCTTCCCCATATCCTCCCTCCAGTTCATCCCCGTGCACCAGCCCCAAGCATCCTGTATCATGCTCGAACCTGGACTGGTGATTCATTTCACATATGATAATATACATGCTACAAGGCCGTTCTCCCCAGTCATCCCACCTTCACCCTCTCCCACAGAGTCCCAATTCTTCCATATTTTGAAAGTTAACTCATTGCCTTCCTGCAGCCAGCGCTCCTCTGTGACATTTAAAGTCACTGTGATTCTTTTTCTTGGTGTCTCTACTTGGCATGTTTGAAGCTTTAAGAGTTTTCTTTTAGTTTCCTTAATTTGACCTTTAATTTTGCTATATGAGTTACCTTTCTCTTATGTATCTTGTTTGCCACTCCATGAATATTTTAGTCCTTTCAGTGTTTGTTTTTCTGGAAAAAAATCAGTTATTATTTTATTTACTGCCCTGGAATTTGCAGCCTTAAGTATAAGAGAAGCTCTGTCCCAAAACCTTGTCGTAGGTGTGGTGGTCGGGAAAACAGAAAAGGCTATAGGAATTGAACACTTCATTGATCTGTCTTTTGTTCGTTTTAAGAGCCAAGAACTCGTTAAAATAAGAAATATCCTCATCATCAATGCAAGTGGAAGAAAATTTCTCACAGAGGAAAAAAATTCCAGTCACATCGATAAAGGAGAGATCATTACAGCATTGATAGTTTAAATACATAATTTGATTCTGGATAAAAAGAAATACACATTTGCTTTGCAAATTGTCTATAGGTTAAATTCAGCTTCAAAATATTTGGGTTTTCCGCGATGGTGACTGGGGAAACTGTAACATTTCTCAAAAATCATTTCATACTTGCGTGGTTCACAATGCAGCCTGCCATTCCTCCGAGCACCACGCAGTGAGGCAGTTCCTGTCTGCCCACCTCCTCCTTTCCCTTTGTTTGTATAATGAAAACGGAAACGTATCTTTTCCCGAACACTTGCTCAGCCTTCCCAGTTGCAACCTCTGAAAACAGCTAAATGCTTTGAAGACAGGAAAAGATGAGTACTATCTAATCTCCCTTTACGCCTCAGCGTTGCGGGGTAGGGTAGGCGGGCAGAGGAGTAGGCGGGGCGGAGCCGGGACGGAGCAGGAGTTAGGCTGCGAATCCGCGGGGAGCAAGGCATCTTCGCTCCGCGGCACTGGAGGGGCTCTGCCTACTCTGACGTGAGATCCGTCCAGGGCTCTCAGCAGCAACCAAATAACCTGCGCGGCCAGGAGCGAGGATGGAGTGTCTGGTGAGCTGGGCCAGGAGTGGGAAAGAGGGCGCAGGGTGGGCGACTCCTCTCCGGTGGCCCTGGGGCGGTGGCGAGCTGCGAACGCTAGGCTGCGGCTTTCCCCTCTCAGATTCAGAGCTGGGATTCCTGCTTGCGCTTTCCTCTCAGTTGTGAACCTTGCAGAGAAGCGGATCTTGCCTTCCAAAGCGGGGTTTATAGGCCATACCTCCATTCCTGGGGTTGCGATTATCTGTCGCGGTAAACTGGAAACAGGATGCTGCCAGGTGCAGGCTCCAGAGACGCTCTCTCGGATCGATCACTGACATCCTTGGAGAGGAAATGGGCCTGGAGGCGGACGCTGGCTGCGTGGATAGAGGGTGCTGTATTGGCTCCATTTTGGTCCTGAAATCTGGGGTGCGGTTGCAGAATTTCAGGATCAGGCTGGCTCCTCTGTGATGCTCCAGCCTCTTTCTGCATCCTCTGGGCCTTTGCCGTGGGAAGCCAAAAGAATCGGATAAATCAGAGTTAAAACCCAGGGTATCCGTGAGAGACAGGCATTTTGTTATCCAGGATCTAGGTATATGACAAAATGAAGGAAGGAGAGGATTTTCATTTACATTGGTAACTGATATAAAATAATAATTAAAAAATCTAAATACAAGTAATGCCTCAAGGTAATTTTTTTGCATATGGTTTATTGGCTAGACTACACAGCCAGTTATTTCATTGCCTTCCTTAACAAAGAAGAATGGTGGCCTTCCAGCTAGTGTTTACTGAGTGCCAGGTGCTCTCAATCTTCACCACTGTCCTTCAAAGAAGGAGTTATTACCCAATTTTACAAATAAAGAAACAGGCAGACAAGTGAATTTTTCCAAGTCCATATGACTGTGGCAGCTTCAGGATTTGAACCTAGAAAATAGCTGCCAGATGGACAGCTGTCAGGTAAGACCCAGGTCTCTGGACTCTGGCCCTCTTGGCAAGGGTTATAAGTGGACTTCTCTATTTCCATTATTGTGTGATCTGATTAATGAATTTTTTAAGCAATGTAACACATACTGGCATTTACCATATCTTAAGCACTGTATTAAGTACTTTAAATGCTTAATTAATTCTCAGTAACTTTAGGGAGAGAGCAACTGGCCAGGTGGCGGTGGTCAGGCTCTCTCACTCCACTCCACTCACGTCCTACAGCTGGGCTCATTTGTGGTACTGCACACACACACACCATGGTGTGGTCCTATATAAGCACTACCTAAAAAGCTCTAGGAGAGTCAAGTTGAGTCAAATGTTGGTTGTTGCTGCTGTGTTATCCATTAGAGAATAAAGCATGTCTGCCTTGCCATGGTGAATAAAGAATGAATGCAGTTCCTATGACTCCTTGCAGCTTCTTCCAGTTTCTGCACTTATGCCTTGCCTACCCTGGGTTCAATGAATAGTGAGATACAGTGAGACAACTGGCTTAGTTGGCAGCATACGCAGCAGGTAGAGGAGCCTGAGGCTCCACAGAAGAGTCATCAGGGAAGCAGTGGATGGTTCACCTGGTAGCACTGAAAAGGTATTACAGGAGATGAGTTCCCATTTGCCAGACAAGGTGGCATGGACTGCCACTGGCACCATGGGGTGACTTTTCCTGACTGCCCTGAAGGTGAATATGGATAGTGCCATGATGCCATGCAGGTGTGTAAGTTGCAAAGAGAGAACTAGAGCAGTGTCTGCATACGCTGGAGTAAGAGGTGAGTGGCCTTGATGAGACCGCAGGTCCTATTAGCAAGGCCCATTGGGCAACTGAGACCAGAGCAGCAGTTTAAGCACCTATAGCAAGAGATATGGGTGGTTGCATAAGCTGGTGATATGGGTTATGACCCTGAGATAGAATAGTGTAGTGTAAAAGCTGTGTCTTTTGATGTAGACTTAGAACAGTGTACTGAAAAGGCTATGTCCTCAGATTTAGAAAACTGTAATCATGTTGGTGGGCTGTGAACACCCCAAAGATCCCCGCTTTGAAGGGGTGGGCCCGGCACTTTTTGGGGGGGGCGGTGTTGGTGGGTCCTAAATGAGAAAATCCTCAGGGTTAGAGTTGCCCCTGTGGAGGTTTCTTGCCAAGGGAATATCATGGAAGATGGGCACGTAGATTGTGTGGCGAGAGACCCTGAAGGGGTGGAATGTAGGGAGTGAACAATTGGCCAGGTGGTGGTGATCAGGCTCTCACCTCACTCCACTCAAGTCCTACAGCTGGGATCATTTGTGGCACTGTGCTCATGCATCATGGTGTGGCCCTATATAAGCACCATCTAAAAATCTCGAGGAGAATCAAGTTGAAGCGAGTTGCATTGAATTGCGTGGTCATTGTTGCTGCTATGTCAGCCATAAGAGAGTAAAGCCTGTCTGCCTTGCCACGCTGAATAAAGAATGTCTGCAGTTCCTATGGTCTTTGTATCTTCTTCCAGCATCCCACTCACGTCTTGCCTACCCTGGGTTCAGCAAATAGTGAGATACAGACAGTAACCTAACGATATATCAGCTGATTTAGTGTGTGTTTGTATCGATCACTTTATAGGAGCTTTACATATACCATCTCATTTGACCTTTTTAACAAAGAACTATTTTTTTTTCTGTATCTCCAAGAGGTAAAATGATTTGTCTAAGCTTACACACCTAGTATTTGTGCTAGCCTGAATTCAAATTAGCCAGAAGAAATGTGTGCCTAATTAATGGCAAGACTTTCTAATTCTTTTCACCTCAATCATTGTGCTTCTGTTTCTTAAATGTTACTGTCTCCCAGTTCCCACATCTTGTGTTTTGGTGTGTGTCTGCTTTTTCTCTTATCCTAAAATACAGATTTTTACTCTGAGAGCTAAACTATTTGCATTCCTCATCACAGGCTTTACTAGAACCTGGATTTCCATGTGGCATGATGGTGTGCAATCAGAATGCCAAAGAAAACTTCTGGGTTCAGAAACCAAAATTTTGAAATAACAAGAGCCTAAGCATTTGAGTTTTAAAAGCCTAAATGATGAAAGACCAAAGACAGGCATTCATCCCAGAGAAAGCTGATGGGAAGAATACAAGGTGATGGAGGAAGCAGCTTTTCTGACCTTAGTTGGGAGAGCAAAGAGAGACTGATTAGCATTGGTTTGTGTCCTGAGAAGGATGCTCTGTGCCTGGCCCCAGGAGTGGGGAGTTTAGGAGGATGGTGAATAGAACTACAGGTAGGTGCTGAAATCACAGAACAGAAAACAGCTGTGCCTTGCTTTCCTAGGGGCAACTGTGGGAAGAGGCAAGCCTACCCACCATGGCAAGGGAACAGTAAAACAGAGATGGATAGATAGATGGGAGTCTAGTCAGAGACCCTTGTATAATTCTCCTTTGTTCAGCATAGGAAGGATCCAGGAGCACAGAATCCGGAGAACTGGGAAACATGAGAGAACACCCTGTAAGCACAGGATTTAATTGCACAAACTAATGATCAGGAGAATGACTGGAGGGGAGCACAATGCCAAGATGGATAGATGGTTGTAACCAAGGATTAATAGTCCTGTCCAATGGCTTGGCGTTCCCAAGACTGGATGCAGTGCCAGAGACTGGGACAATCGTGAAGTGACAGTCGATTGAACTATCAGACAGAGATTATGTAACATCGACTGAAATTTAGTCTCTACCTCTAGTTAGATTAGCAACATGAAATAAAATTGAAGTTCAGTTAAAGAAAGATACAGAGAAATCTACATTTCTTAAACACCTCAATTATAGAAAAATATAGAAATATAGGGAAAAATTACCTTACAATGAACACACTAATGTAGACCAAGACTGTGGGACTGCTGCAGATTAAGATTACTCTTAATCTGTCTCCATTCCACTCTTCATTTTATAGCAAAATGATTCCCAGAGTAATACTTTCTTAAATACCACAATGATTTGTTTAAAAAAAAAACACACACAAGGCCAAGGATTTCTGCCCAGATACATGAAAATAAAGCAAGGGGGAAGAAAAAATGCCAAATACTGGTTTTAAAAGGTACAATTGACGTAAATTGTGCAGAATTTGCAGGAAAATCTCCCTCAGCAAACATCAAGGCATGTTCTGCAAAGTGGTTACACCTGAGTTACATTTTTAATATTAACAGATGTGGATTATTTGGGGAGTAAACGTTCTTCAACATTTGCAGTCTGTGTTTTCTGGGTATATTTTTGGCATTTTGTTTTCTCAGCAGTCTTGACAGTGGTGGCTTTGGGAGTACAGCCTCAAATTGCTGGGAATGGCCATAACGAAAGAACCACATGGCTGCTTTTCCCGTCCCACCCTAAGCACCCTTTGTTATTTCTTCCATTTATAGTCCCTGGTTCTGCTTCCACAAAACCAAAGGCTCCCAGTGGTTAAAACTTTTGCTGCTATTTTTCCTGATACAGCAATTAGATTGAAGCTCCCTTAGCTTTGTCCACATTCAAATGCCCATTTCTGTACTTGCTCTCTGTCTTCAGGTGTTCAGAAGGCTCGTCTGTCATCTATCTACCTTCCAACTGATTTGGTTCTTGGCAGCACTGATGTTATGCAGGGCACAAGGTAAAGATACTCAATTCCCCTGCGTGGAATTCAGGAAACACAGTTTCTGGAGTGGACATCTGACCACTCTTGTCTGTGCTGTGTGCATTTGTCTGCATGAATTATTTAGCCATGTAATTCGTTTGGAAGACTGGGAGTGGTTCTTTCTGCTTTACACTTTTTTAAAAAAAAATCTTTAATATTAAGAAACTTTTCATAGATAAAACCAGACATGAAAAAAAATGCTTTCTGAATTAAGACATTTTTTACCTATCAAAGTGAATAATGTTTAATAATTCCTTACGTGTGTGAAGACATGGGAATGCGTGGTGGAGCAGGAATGAATTTGGCCTCTAGGGCAAGTAATCTGGCAATAAGCCTTAAAACTGGGTGTATCCCTCTTTCAGAAAAATATTAAAAATAGTGAAATATGAAAGCTACATGGGTTCACAGTCTATTATATAAAACACACCTATGCTGTCCACTTATCTGCTGAATTTCCTACTTCTGCCAGACCTTTCTCCTTGGTTCCATAGGAGACCACACCTCACTTACTGCTGGCCTTTTATTACCTTTTGTGTGGTGTGTTCTATGGGCTTGTCTGATAGCTCAGTTGGTAAAGAATCCGCCTGCAAGGCAGGAGACCCCAGTTCAGTTCCTCGGTTGGGAAGATCTGCTGCACAAGGGATAGGCTACTTACTCCAGTGTTCTTGGACTTCCCTCGTGACTCAGCTGGTAAAGAATCCGCCTGCAATGCGGGAGACCTGGGTTCAATCCCTGGGTTGGGAAGATCCTCTGAAGAAGGGAAAGTCTACCCACTCCAGTAGTCAGGCCTGGAGAATTCCATGAACTGTATAGTCTGTGGGGTTGCAAAGAGTCGGACACGACTGAGTGACTTTCCCAACAATGTGGTGTGTACTGTAGTCATCAGCCTTCACAGGGGTACAAAATGGATGCTTCACACCATGTATCGTTCAGGATTTATAAACTGGGGGACCCTAAATGGAATTTCATATAAGCAGAAATAATTGTAAATTTTCCATTAAATTATTTCTTGCATAGTCAAAGAGAAAAATCACCCTAGAAGTTAAAACTCTGGTTTTGATACCTTTTTTTACTCTCTCTTCTAAAAGCAGCAATTTATTCAAATCTATGCTCTGCTCTCAGCAAACCTTTAGGAAACCCCATCCTAACAACAGCTATTCCCCTAGAACTTTTTGCAACTATCAAGAGTGTACCTCACTAAAATTGGAATTTTGGAACACTTGACAGTTCCAGTTTGTATTTGTTGCTATGCCCATCTTTTCGTTCTTGATGTTGTAGAGCACATATTCTTTTTTTCTAATTACTCTAGTCATTTTATCTGTATTATTAGTCTTAAAAAAACAGATTTTGATTAAGTCTATTTTGTGTACTATTTTATTAATTTGTGCTTTTAACTTTATTAATTCACTCCTTTTATCAACTTTTGGTGTGTGGGAATTTTGAAAGCATGTAGCTATTCATTTTTCAATCTTTCCTGTTTCCCAATAAATTAAGTTAGGATTAAATATTTCCCCCTGAGAACTGCTTTATAAGCCTCTATAGATTTTAATATATGATATTCTTATTGTCATTCATAGTGATTTATAACTTTTGTTATGATTTCTGGTGTGACTAAGGAGACAAAAATATGTAAATTTCTAATTTTATTGCATTATGGACCTGGTTCAAGATCATTTTTTTTTTATACTACTTTAAGTTTAATTTGGGCTTCCCTGGTGGCTCAGAGGTTAACGTTTCTGCCTCCAATGCGGGAGACCCGGGTTCGATCCCTGGGTCAGGAAGATCCCCTGGAGAAGGAAAATGGTAACCCACTCTAGTATTCTTGCTTGGAGAATCCCATGGATGGAGAAGTCTGGTAGGCTACAGTCCACAGGGTCGCAAAGAGTCGGACACGACTGAGCGACTGAACAGAACAGAACAGAACAGAAGTTTAATTTGGGGGTATGTTTCACACGTGGTTTGAAAAGCGTGTATGTTGTCTTTTGGGTAAAGGTTTATAAATACATGCTTTTATGCACATATTACATGTACATGTATCAATATATGTTTTTAAAGTCTTCTATATCCTTGTATTTGATTTTATTTCTTTACTTATTTTTTAAAAGATGGAAGTGAGAATTCTGAGAGAACAATGAAAAATTCTCCCATTATGATTATGGGTTTATGCATTTTCCTTTGCAGTTCTATTAGCTTTTTATATATATCAGAGTTACGTTGTTAGGCACATGTAGGTTCATGACAGATACATCTTATTTCAGATTCCTCCTTTTATCATTTTGAAAAAATACATTTTTGTTTCTTACAGTATTTTTGTCTTCCATTTCCCCTTCTCTTTCCTTTTAAAAATCTTACTTGGACTAATATTGAAATATCAGTCTATCAGTATTTAATCTTGTCTGCATTTTTAACCCTTCCAATTCTGGAAGAATTCTATGATCTGGTCTTGCTACTTACTAATTTATTCTTCAGTGACACTCATTCTGCTAAGGCAGCCAGATTGTGAAAAGAGTTTACATTTCTCATTTGATACATCTCTAGTTTCTACTATTTACAGTGCTGGTTCCTTTTCACACTTAAGATATCACATTTGTTCATGTAAAAATGTTTATTTATTCATTTGTAGAGTTTATTATTCCTCTGTCATTGTGTTAGCTTACTCAGATGTTTGTCTATTTGTTATTGTATTGAGATTTCCCATTGAGTCATCTATCATATCAATATGAGTAGCCAGCATTGGAGGGGGAAGAAATTATTGCCATACCTTATATTCTATACTACATTCAGTAAAAATGGGGGACTGTGTAGATTGTAATTTGGTTGTCAGAGCTCTCTGGTACTGTCAGCCTCCTGGAGCATTGTCCTGTACATCTCTCTGTCCATGTTCCTATATTTACCACCGCTTCCTGATGGCACACGTCACTACTGCTGCCCCTTCCTTTTCAGATGTGTGTGTGGAATGTATAGGGCTGCTGTAACTTCTTCACTTAAACTAATCACTGCATATTGTCCATTGGCCCTTTCTTATTCCTAGCTGTTACTGTTCCAGGCATAAACTCACTTGGTGATACTTCTATCCTATCTGGCAGTTTCCATCTTCAACCTCACTTCACCTAGTTTCCAGCCTACAGGGATTCTTCATGTAAATTCTGGTCACTGGGAGTTTGCTTTCTTATTTTTCTGCTCTGCTACTCTTAAAGACTGAACAAACATATTTGAACTTATATTTCTCTAGCAACATCAGGAAGGTAGGTAAATGTTGTTTTCTTTTTTTGTATTTTTCTTTCTTTCTAAACATGCATTGTTTTTTTAATCAAAAATGTTTATTTGTGTATGTATTAAAATATAAAATGTTCTTTTATGATTCCATGATGAAAGTGGTGACCCAGGATGTAAGAGGGATGCTGAACACACCTGCTTCTTTAAGATGCTCTCTGCAAAATCCCCAGGAAGTTTTGATTGTGACATGGCAAAAAATCAAGGCTGTAAGCCCAGAAAACATGATCACCTACAGCGAGAACCATGGGGTTGTAGTCCAGCCTGCCTACAAGGACAAAATAAACATCACCCAGCTGGGACTCATGAACTCAACCATTACCTTCTGGAATACCACCTTGGAAGATGAGGCGTGTTACAAGTGCCTCTTTAATACCTTTGGTTCTGGAAAGATCTCAGGAATAGCATGCCTCACTCTCTTTGGTGAGAGTCTCTGAGAATACATTGTCCTTAGCTTAAAATGTTATTTTGAAGAATGTTTGAAATGTAGTGGTAGTAGTACCTAGTCTTTCAGGATCCTAGCCCCAGAAAGGTTCATTGGAGGACACTTGACCTTTCATGTCTACTGTGTAACTGTAGTTATGGTTATTTAGAGAGTTCATAGAACTATGTTGAATCTTTGCCTGGAGTTATCTTTGCCCTGAAGAATACTGTTGTCAACAAGAGTAAACTAAGGACCGTAGTGAGGATAAATTCTCCCTAAGTAGTGCTATGGTTTGGACCTGGCATTGCCATTAGGAGTCATGTGACCCTAGAAGAGTCCTGTCCATAGTGTACCAGAGTTTATTTATCTGCACCATAAGTGTGAAATAGATCATCTCCGAGGTCCCTAAGAGCTTTCATATTTTTGAACCTAAGGACAAAGCCAGATTGGGCTAAACTGGAGCCAGTTATGGGGGTCCCTCTCATTTTGCTTCAGCAGAGCTTTCGCAAAATTGATAAGCAGCCCTGCAGCAGAGGTTCTTCATACCCAGTGCCTGCTAGGGACTTAACTGAAAAATAAACATTCTTCTAAAATCTAAGAGGCTTAGTTTGACAAGATTCCTTTCCTGTTAATTGATGCTTAGCTGGGATCAAGAACTGAGGATTAGGAATAAGGGGTAGCTTTGGAGGATGCACACTTGGTGGTGGTTTTAGAAGGGAAAAGCCAAACTTGGGGGTATTGGGAATGTTAAAATGAGAGTTTGAACACACCAAGAATATTGGACAAGGGATAAGGAGAGGCTCAGTAAATAATGCAAGGGAGGTAGGACGACACCAGATAACACGTTTCTTTCACTTATTTTGTCCATGAGTTGTCTCTGCAGGATCTTGCATCAGGCTTTTCTTCTTGATTTCTATTTCTTTCATTCCTTTGTCTCCTTCTGTCTCCCTGTTTTTCTATGTCTCTTCCCTCCCCCAACCCTTCCTCCCTCTTCTTTTTTTTTCTCCTTTGCTCTTTTTCCTTCCCTCCCTCCCTCATTTCCTTTCACCCTTCCTTATTTCCATCATTTTCTTCCTTTTCCTTCTTTGTGTCATGTTTTTCTCATTGCTGTTTCCTTTCTCTGTTTTGTTCATCACAGGGTTGTATAGGCCAGTCTCCACCCTGCTGTTCAGAGAATTAGACAGGAAGAGAAGGCCCCAGTTTGGATTGGATGTGCCACATTATCTCTCTAGCTCCCACTGTCTTTCTTTACTTCTTCTCTCTTGCTCCCTTTCTTTACTCATTAATCTTTGAATAATTTGTATGCCTGAAACGCAGACTCCTCTGTCTTCTAGCTGGTAATTCTGTAGTTCTTTTCCACAATGACACTTTCCAGCCATAAGGTAAAGCTTTCATCCAAGTGATTTTTTGATACACCAGAGAACCCTGCTAGCCAGGCTGGCCATTTCAGCCATACTGGCCCTCCTTTACTTTTATTTCTCTTCCCCCAGGGCTCACTGTTAGTAATCTGGGCACTCTGGACAGAGCCACAGTCCTCCTATAGGCTCATTTCCTCCAGCCTATTCCCACCCACCCACCTCTTGAACTTCTAAACACAGACAAGCTTTTATTTATCACTGCCCTTTAATTTTCTTGTGGGCTCCAAAGCCAACCATAGAAAGACGTTTGCATTGGCTCAGCAGAAATAAACTGTATATTCCAAGGAAAATGAGCTCATTAGTCAAGGGACTTTTGAAAGGGAACAGGGTACAGCTGACCTAAAAATGTCCTTTTTTCATAAGCTATTTATTTTCTGTTAACTCCATAAGGTGATCTCCAAGATCCTTACAACTGTCATTCTGTGATTTTTCTGACGACTAATTGTGAATACCTAATTTGCATTTTATATAGGTATTTCAAACAGGGACTTTCTAAGTCTGCTCCATGCCTCTTATTCCCTGGCCCAGTTCCAAACAGAAAAAGGTTTTTTCTAAGTGGCAGCCCCTCTACAGGCTCTCTGTTCTGAAACTGCTCTGGTTTTCTGAGGCGTGCAGACCACCTGTGTGGAGGTGCTGATTGATAGTTGTTGTCCAACTACTTGAGAGGGATACCCAGAAGAAGGCACAAATACTGCATTGCCCACAAAAGAGAAAAGAATAATTATTCTCTGCACTGTTTGGGAGGAAAGGTACCCTCTGTCCATCTAGCTAATTCTCTTAGAGACAAACTCCATGGAGGATCATTCTTGTCACAGAGTTGTATAGTCTAGTCTCCACCCTGCTGTTCAGAGAATTAGACAGGAAGAGAAGGCCCCAGTTTGAATTGGATGTGCCACAATATCTCTCTAGCTCCCATTGTCTTTCTGTAAAGATCTTTCTCTCATCTCTCTGAGGAGAGTGTGGGACTCACACCAGATTTTATAACTGATGGCAGATCATTTTTTTGTCCCAGTACAGCCCACAGTATTCCTTCACTATAAATTATCTGAAGACCACCTAAATATCACTTGCTCTGCCAATGCTCGCCCAGCCCCTATGATCTCCTGGAAGGTCTCTGGGTCAGGGATTGAGAACAGTACCGAGATCGTCTCACACCCCAATGGAACAACATCTGTCACCAGCATCCTCCAGATCAAAGACCCCAAGAGACAGGTGGGGAAGGATGTGATCTGCCAGGTGCTACACCTGGGGACTGTGACCGACTACAGGGAAACTGTGAACAAAGGTAAGAGAGTTTTTCTGTGGTCGCATTTGTGGACACACACCTGCAAGGTGGTGAATGCTCTGCAGAGCCCCTTGGCCTTTTAGCAAAGAAGCTGATAAGGCAGAGAATGGGATATAAGTAGGGGAAGAAAAATAGAGTTGAGGAAACCAATATAGCCTGTTTTATTGCTTTGGCAATTGTGGTATGTTGCTCACACACTGAATGCTTTTACTGAGATCCATTCCATTGACTTATTCTTCTGTGCTCCTGAGTATTTGTTATGCCAGAAGTGTGACAGCAAGGGCTCAGTCTCCAAACACAGGGAGCTTCCTGTCCAGGAAAGAATGCAGAAGGAGCTGGGTAGTTGTGAAAATGCAGGTTAAATGCTTCAATAAGAAAGCTATGGTAGGAGTTTGGGGTTTTTGAGTAGGAACCACCCGTTCTCCTTGCTTGACCCTGCAACAAACCATTCTCTGATGAAAAAAAAAAAAAAAGAAAGCTGTGGTATAACATGGGAAGGTTGAGAATGCAGAGAAGGAGCATCAGTGCAGTCTGGAGGGATTACAATGTTTTCCTGGAAGAAGTCACATCTGGCACGAAACCTTTGCATCATCGACACTATGGGAAAGGGGCAATAGATCTTTTAGGAAAGAGGCCAATCTGAGTTTTTCCAACTTCATTTTAAAATAAATTGCCTCCTGCACAGGACCTCTTTTGCTGTCTTATATTTCCATCTAAACTGCTATCTCTGGATCTCATTGATACAAAAGGTAAAGCTGATGGGAGAGAGAATAAGGAAAGCAGTGGTCTTAGAGACAAGACACTTCAGTGACAACAGCCATAGTTTCCTTTCTCTGCGTAGTTTTGAAGCACTAACTCTGGATGAGGCACTCAGTTAACAAGCCTCCCTATAAAAAGATACTGCTGCTTTTTTCAGGGTACGTTGTGAACCCCGAAAAGTGTATGCCTCACTGTCATGTGCTCAGTTGCTCAGTCATGTCCAACTCTTTGCGACCCCATGGACTGTAGCCCACCAGGGTCCTCTGTCCATGAAATTTTCCAGGCAAGAATTTTGGCACAGGTTGTCATTTCCTACTACAGGGGATCTTTCCAACTCAGGGATCAAACCCATGTCTCTTGCATTGGCAGGAGGATTCTTTACCACTGCGCCACCTGGGAAGCCCAGGTAGTCTCTAATGAACATGTCCTGTAGTCATTTCTGGGGTCCTTGAAAAAGCAAACTAATCAAAAAAGTAAACATTTAAGTAAATTTGGTCAAGATGTTTGTGGTGTTAGATTTGGACATTTATGACAAGATCCTCAGATTTCGCCAAGGTGAAGGGTAAATTTCCCTGAAAAGCAAGAATCTGAAAAGGAACATGTCTTCTTTTCCAAGAGTGCCAAAATTGACTTATTATCATTTATAACATTTATATATCATTTGTATAATATTTGTTTATTCTGCAAGCATTTACTAAAAATCTTTCACACTTAAACCATTATGTCAAGTACTAGATCTATTGAAGACAAATCTGAACTCTTAACTAGTGTCTAACACTGGTGAGACCAATCTGAAGGTGCTCAGTTAAATTATAACATGACAAATCCCATTATAAAGGTATGGAGAAGATTCCAGAGACTCCCAAATCAGACAATGCTTTTTCTGACTTTGTATTACACAGTGACACTGAGGAACTGATATTTAGGCTAAGTTGCATTTACTGACTACGAGAAAGAATAACAAAGACGTTGATTAGAAGGAGCACAATTAAAACATGGAGATAATTATTCCTGGAGGTTGGAATCGTGAGATTCGTTATTTTTCCTTTATACTTTTCTATATTTTCCAAAAATTCCTCAATAAACATATTACTTCAGTGGACAGTATGGCAAAGAGTATGTGCTTTGAAGGCAAACAGATCTCTGACCAGGCCTTGTTCTACCAATTACTATACTAATTTGGGTCTTACCCAACTTCTCTGAGCCTCAATTGTTTGTTTTTTTAATCTGTTAGATGATGGTAATAATACCTAACTCTTGAGCTATTTTGAGGATTAAAGGAGGTAACACATTCAAAGCTCTTACTACATAGTAACCACATAAAACATGTTAATTACTATTATTATTGAAATGCTATTAATATGAGGTCATGAATGTAGACCTTTATATACTTAAGAATAATTTTCATCAAAAGCACAACTCTAGTAAAAACTCATTACAACTATCTCTTTATTACTTTTTGCCTCTATAGCTTCCACTTATCACTAGTTTTTCCTTTTCTCCCATCAATATCCACAGGCTTTTGGTTTTCAGTTCCACTGCTGTTAAGCATCGTCTCCTTGGTAATTCTTCTGGTCTTAATCTCAATTCTACTCTATTGGAAACGTCATCGGACCCAAGATCGAGGTGAGTCCCATGGGAAGTAAAAAGAAGGGAAAAATTATTTTTTAATGACAATCCAGGGTTCAAATGAAGATATAAATAAGGGATGAGTGTTTAGTCATGTCTGACTCTTTGTGACCCTGTGAATTGTAGTCCACCAGGCTTCTTTGTCCGTGGGATTCTCCAGGCAAGAATACTAGAGTGGGTTGCCATTTTCTTCTCCAGGGCATCTTCCCAACCCAGGGATTGAACCTGGGTCTCCTGCATTGCAAGCAGATTCTTTACCATCTGAGCCATCAGGGAAGTCCTAAATAAGGCGTGATAACTGTGAAATTAAAAGACACTTGTTCCTTGGAAGAAAAACTATGATGAACCAAGACAGGTTCATAAAAAGCAGAGACATCACATTGCCGGCAAAGGTCTGTACAGTCAAAGTTATGGTTTTTTTAGTAGTCATGTATGGATGTGAGATTTGGACCATAAAGAAGGCTGAGCACTTAAGAATTGATGCTTTTGAACTGTGGTCCTGGAGAAAACACTTGAGAGTCCCTTGGATTGCAAGGAGATCAAACCAGGCAATCATGAAGGAAATCAACCCTGAATATTCATTGGAAGGACTGATGCTGAAGCTGAAGACCCAATACTTTGGCCATCTGATGGCGAAGAGTCAGCTCATTGGAAAAGAACCTAATGCTGGGAAAGATTGAGGGCAAGGGACGGGGACAACAGAGGATGAGATGGTTGGTTGGCATCACTGACTCAATGGATATGAGTTTGAACAAACTCCAGGAGACAGTGAAGGATAGGGAAGCCTGGCGTGCTGCAGTCCAAGGGGTCACAAAGAGTCAGAAATGACTGAGTGACTGACCAACAGGTCAGCTATCCCACTGAAGAGACTATGAACTTGTCCAGTGAGATCACCAACTGAGTCGTGCTTTCTATGTTATATGCTCACTATGGCTCAGACACTCTAGGCAATACACAGGGGATAACAACTGCATCATGTCATCCTGCCCTTATACACTGTTAATTTCTTTCCATCTCCTACAACATCTATCACCGTGCCTTATGTATACTCACTAAATGTTCATTAAAAGAATGAATGACTGAATGGAAAGTTAGATTTTCAAAGGGATTTTTTCTATTCCACTTTTTAAAAATTGAGTACCTCATAGATGCTGAGTCTAAACATTGTGAAAGAATATAAAACAAGAGACACTATCAAACAAGAGGCGTCAGCCAGAGGGGAAGAATTAAATTTCTTTGGTTTCTGAAGACACTGCATAATTTATTAAAGCTAATGAAAAGGTGCAGTTTATGTAGTATGTAGTGGGAATTTTCTAGGATGAAGCAGTGCTATGGGAGTTTTCTCCTCCTCCCATGACTGACAGAAAGGGGAGGGAAACTGTTCACTTTGAGTGTTACTTATATTTCTATTAAAAGTATCACTCATGTGCTACCTTTTTTCCTCTCTTTATGTCTCATAGACTAATATCTTTCATGCTGTAAGCTTTTTGAACATTTAATTTTGCATAGTTCAGTTCAGTCGCTCAGTCATGTCTGACTCTGAAACCCCATGAATCACAGCACGCCAGGCCTCCCTGTCCATCACCAACTCCCAGAGTTCACTCAAACTCATGTCCGTCGAGTCGGTGATGCCATCCAGCCATCTCATCCTCTGTCATCCCCTTCTCCTGCCCCCAATCCCTCCCAGCATCAGGGTCTTTTCCAGTGAGTCAACTCTTCGCATCAGGTGGCCAAAGTATTGGAGTTTCATCTTTAACATCAGTCCTTCCAATGAACACCCAGGACTGATCTCCTTTAGGATGGACTGGTTGGATCTCCTTGCAGTCCAAGGGACTCTCAAGAGTCTTCTCCAACACCACAGTTCAAAAGCATCAATTCTTCGGTGCTCAGCTTTCTTCACAGTCCAACTCTCACATTCATACATGACCACGGGAAAAACCATAGCCTTAACTAGATAGACCTTTGTTGGCAAAGTAATGTCTCTGCTTTTTAATATGCTATCTAGGTTGGTCATAACTTTCCTTCCAAGGAGTAAGCATCTTTTAATTTCATGGCTGCAGTCTCCATCTGCAGTGATTTTGGAGCCCCCCAAAATAAAGCCTTATATAAACACTAGATGAATTCTTGTGATTTTGTAAGAAAAACAACAAATCATCAGCATCAGTGACCATTTGCAGATGTAGATAAAAGGATTTGTTCTGTAGGGGACAGGAGATTGCAAATCAGGTAGTCTTATTGCACATAAATTTAAGCCCATAGAGCTCCTTGTGCTCAGTCACTCAGCTCTGTCCGACTCTTTGCGACCCCATGGACTGTAGCTTGCCAGGCTCCTCTGTCCATGGATTATCCTGGCAAGAATAGTGGAGTAGATTACCATTTCTTTCCCCTGGGAATCTTCCCAACCCAAAGATCAGGGATTGAATTCAGTCTCCTGAGGCTTCTGCATTGGCAGATGGATTCTTTACCACTGAGCCACATGGGAAGCCCTTAGCTCTCTGCAAAATGTCAAAGGCAGAAAGCCAAACATTTTGCTTTTCTGGTTAGGAACTGAAGTTGACTTCCTTCTCTTAACACAGTTAACAGCAGGCCTAAAATTAGAATCCTGGTCTCTTGACCTCTGCTGGAATATTCTTCCAGTAATGGTTTCCTGACTTGAAAGGCACAGTTGTTAATTGTGTTTATTTCAACCTGTGCTTGCTGATATTGCTCTATACTTCTGTAAATGTATAAGCAGAAAAGTATGACATGTTCAAATTAATTTTAAAATGTCCCCTTGAACAAGAATCTCATAATACAGTCCATTCAAGCCCAAGGAAAATTTCACTAGAAAGGGACTTTTGCAAAATAATTGTCCTTTGTTTATTAAGTCTCGTATTTTCTGGGAAATAAAATTGTTCAATGCCTTATTCAGTTGCTGAAGTGAAGAGAGTCAGCTTAAGGTTATTTGGTCCCATATACTTAAATAGCTAGTAAAATCAAGTGTCAGCTATGCTGGAGACAAACTCTCAAGGCTGAGAAAATACAGGTTTGTTAAGACCAAAAGTTAAGTAATCCAAAAATTTGGAAGAAAAGGAAGAAAATCATCAAATATAGTGACTTTTTACAATTTCTTTAAGTAAAAAGTTTTGATTGTCAATTTGTGATGAAAGTGAATAGTCCTACTACATTTGCTTGTCATCTTTAATTTTTATTTTATATTGGATTATAGTTGATTTACAATGTGTTTCAGGTGTACAGCAAAGTGATTCAGTTACACATATATCTATTCTTTATCAAATTCTTTTCCCATTTAGGTTATTACAAAATATCTTTCTTTACCCTTACTTTGTGTTTTTTTCTCCTCTCTTTTTCTTTCTATTATCTTCTGAAACATAAAACTTTTGGATGGACAGGGAAACATGATCAGTCAAAATGACCCCAAGATTCTGGACCTCAGTGACCTGAAAAAATGGTCATGTGAACAGAAATGGAAGTGGAGAGGGGGAACTGAGAGTGAGTGTGTGTGTGATCAGTTTGTGGGGAAAGAAAAAGTAGAGGTGAATTAGTTTTTGAGCTTATTGAACATGAGTAGACAAAGAATCATCTCCATGGAGCAGCCAGTAGTAAGACAAATCTGGTAAGAAAAGTCTGTTAAGTTCAAATCTTTGTTAGATAAATGACCAAAAGTGTTTATTGTAGATTAAAATCACTGATTTATTGCTCACAAAAACATAAGCAAATTTATAGGTTGTAGACAGAGGAGTAATCTCTAATGACAGATGTTATTTTCATAGAGAAGTCAGGCCCCTTTTTCCTGTGATTTGGTATAATGCCAGAGAGTGTTACTTTGGGTTTTTTTCAACAGTAAAGCTGTTCTCTGAGGAAGGTGTGATGAGTTAGAGGCAGTTTCTCTTTGCACCATTCCTAGTGAGATCATCACAGTTACTTCTCATGAGACTACAGCAATATGATAATAGATTAATAGGTTTTCAAAGAATGTTTTTTTTTCTTTTATGAATCAGTACTCTATTACTAAATAGAAAGTGAAAAGAAATTAAAATTTCCTAGGGAAATTTCTTGATAATTTTTTCTATTAAAACCCAGTTGATGTCATAAATTTGCCCCTTACATATACTACAAAAACATTAAATTTGAGATTAAGAATAATCTTTTATTTCTCATTATCCAAACCACCAATGATTACAAGCTTCTCAGAAATAACTTCACTTTGGGGCATATTATCATAGATAATAACCTAATTTTTAGAAATTTTTATTTTGAGTAACAGTTTTCTATTGTTTGGGTCACGGTTGAATTAGAAACCAATAGAAGACTTAGACAATCATGTGAAATGCATATTCCAAACTTCATTTTTCTTCAAAATATCTATGTCAGGTAAAAGTGATTTATTTAAACTGATCTATATAATTACCTTGATTTTTCCTACTTTGCTTCACAATAACCTAACCTTATAAATGGGTTCTCTGCAATGTTAGTGAAACGCTATATCTTGAGTAGAATCAAGTCATTTTCTCCTATTTTACGCTTAGAAATCTATCAAATAACAGTGGTACTCAGTAAATAATTGGTGATGCTGAAATTGGAGATTAATTGGAAGAATAATATAAAAGATATACGTTTCAAAAAAAAATCTTTGCTTTACTAATAATTGTATTTAAGCTTCCCAGATGAAGGCTGGCTGAGTGGTAATTCTCAGTCCATCCCAGTATAATTATAGTTTCAAGCAGAAGAAGGGATGCTTTAAATGAGAAAAGTGTGAAGCAGTTATTATTGAACAACCTAGGTTAGAACTGCTGGGAGAAATCTTGCATCCCAGGGCTATCTGTCTATAAAATTTTACCCTTGAATCAGTACCAATGCCACCCATCATATCAAAATGTCATTACCAAATCCAGTCATAAAGTAGGTGGTTAACAGACCTGCAAGTCTGGGCATTCTTGCCTGAGCTGTTCTGTGTCTTTCACCATGGAACAAATTACTGGTACTAGAAATGTTGACACAGTTAAAACATGCAAAACTTCAGGTTCCAGTAAAGAATTACTTAAGATTACACAGAGAGTGAGATTTGGAGCCAAGATAAAATCCCAGATCTTTTACTTCACTGTTTACCTGCCTTGTAGGAAGGCCCACATTCTCCCAGTTTAAGGGTTAGAAAGCTAATAGTCTTGTAAGGGCCTCCATCTGTCTAGTTTATGACCGTTCCCACCTTGATGTCCAATAAGTGAGTATCCACAGGAAACAAAGGTCAAGGTCTTATAAATAAAATACATGTGGATCACTTGGAATTCTTGAGCCTATTCTTTTACTTGTAGTTTTACATGTATTATTAAGCAAATACAATCTTGCTTAAGAATACATGCTAAGTAGCTTCAGTTGTCTCTGACTCTGTGCAACCCCATAGACGGCAGCCCACCAGGGTCCTCTGTCCACAGGATTCTCCAGGCAAGAATACTGGAGTGGGTTGCCATTTCCTTCTCCATTGCTTAAGGATAGTAAGCTATTATGTCCTAGAACTACTCATATCCTTTTAAAGAGAGTCACAGTGACTCACAGCACTCTGGGTCAGAGGTATCTACTTCCTCCTCTTTGCTGATGAAATATGCACTGGAGAATTCTGTTTATTGATCCTTCTATTATCTATCTTCTGAAAATCTATTAGAATAGAAATTATAGATGTTCAAGTTTGTATCTTGATCTTTCTTTTACCTAGAGCCCTAGAGGAGTCGCACAGAACCCTGAAAGTTATTTCCTGGTCTACTTGAATCTGACTCAGGAGGCAAGCAGAAGAAAGAGGGTCATTCTCCAAGGAACCTAAAAGAGCAAAAAAAATCGGAGTCAAAGGCCTAAGGATTTCAAGACTTTCCACTGCCACGTAGGCCACCCAGTGCTTCTGTGAGTTCCCAGAGGAAGTCATTTTACCTCTCAAGTCTGTTGTAGGACTTGGTTTTGTAAAACGATACAGTGTTGTGCTGTTGAAAGGATACCGGACTTGGAGCCAGGAGCCACCGCTCGGAGGTTGACTTTGACTCCAACTGGTGGCAACTCTGTCTTAATCATATCTCAATGAACTTTCACATTCGCATCCAGAAAGTTAAGAAGTTGGACCAAATAATTTGCCATTCTGCTCTAAAAACAGATGTAATTTAAGAAAAAAAGAAGGATAGATAAACAGAAAAGAAATGAAAGAGAGAAGAATACAGGAAGGTAGGGACCAAAGAACTTTTCTGAGACTGCCTTTTGCCTTTCTGTGGATATGCCATCTCTTCTCTTCTTCTTTGGTCCATAAGTCTATTTCCTCATCACTGGGTATCTTGTCCACTGCCTGCTTACTGTTTTTGCTATTAACTTGTCTTTCTAGAAGTCTCACTAGAAAGTTTCACTGCTCTTCTTCATGTATTTCTGTGATGTTTACCACAATGGAAGTGGAACTGAATTTATTGTGAAGTAACATTGGCAACCTTAACTTTGCTTATCTGTTTTTATAGCAGACTAAATATTGTTAGTCTTAGACAGCAGCTTGCATTTTTTAAAAAGCATGCATTTCTCATCCATTGTCTCATAATATGACCCAGCCCTATTTTAATCATTCTAAATTCAACCTAGTGTAATGAAATATATTATGAAAAGATGTTTAGAAAGTTTTCTGAATAGCAGTCAGTTAATTCAAATGCTTTGCCTCCCCCAACTTTTTTTCTCATAAGGTAACTTGTCACAATAGCAGAGGAAGCATGTATGACTGTACAAATTCCTTTGTCATAAACATAGTGTTCTAACTAGTGGAACAGTTTTGAACTCTTAAATCATCGTTGGACCAAGCTGGTGACTTTTTCAGTATCTTTTGCTTTCTTGTCTGTATCCAGTGACCTAGGAATTAAAACTTAAGTTGTCTTTATTGTTGTATTGAATATTTATATATTTAGTAAGCTTTTCGTATGTTATTTAATTATGTATTATTTCATATATTTGTATTAATATACTAAATAATTAAAAGTGTCTACTCTATTTGGTTCATGATATTCTCTTGGGGAATGTGGAAAATGTGGATGTTAATGATAATACTTATATTTTCCCTCTGTGTGTGAAGCCCTTCCCTCTCTCTCTTAGTCTTCTAAAAGATGCTGTTGACATTTCTGATTTCTCACAACATCACAAGTCGTATGTCCTTTTCTGACCAGTGAGAGCTCCTTCATGTTGGTGATAATGACCCGGTCAGTTTTGGAGCACTTCCTTATATATGCTGTTTTGATTTTGCTTTTAGATACTAACCTTTTCAAATGAATTAGCTCCCACAGCTTTGAATTTAGTAGGACTTAATATCCTGCTTCTGATTTTGCTATATTTCTGGCATCTCAGTTACCAGATCAGATTGTGTAACTTAAAGCAGTAGCTCCAAACATTTAAAGGTCTCAGGGCCCCTTTACACATGTAAAAACATCATTGAGGACCCCAAAGAGCTTTCTTATATAGCAAATTATGCCTGTTGATATTTACCATATTTGATATTAAAACCAATACATTTTAAAAACAAAAACCTATAAGCATATATTTCATTGGGTCATCAGAGTGATAGTAACATTATACATCAGGTAACTTCTGGAAAGCTCCACAACACATTTGTAAGAGAATCGAGAAATAAGGAATTGGTGTGATTATGGCAGTCATTTTGACTTTGTGGAGCCCCTGAAATGGTCTCAAGGGCAGTTTTAAGGACCTCTCACTTAAAGGATAGGCAAAGAAGGAGACCATCTTATGAGATTTCATGAGTGCCCAAAGGCACTCCTTTATGAAATAGCTATTCTCACAGTGCCTAAGCATTCCACCATAATTTTATTTAGGCCATTACCTTTCTGGAAATTCCATTGCAGAGAAGTCTTGGTCTAACCCTTCTTCCTAATAATTAAATTGATGTATTAAATGGCTAATCAGTTACCTTGGAGGATATTGAGGGACTTGGACTTAGAATTGGTAGGCTTTGATGGGAAAGACTTGGGAGGGTCATAGAAAGTGAAATGAGGCGGTGGAAGGCATAGCTCAGAGTGCCTAATTCCGAAAAGGCAGATCCGAGTGGAAAACCAGTGTTTCCCTGTGAGTGCTGTCCTCTTGCTCTTGGGAGGGGCTCACGAGTTCCCCCTTAACTCCTCCTGATCCTTTCAATTAGGAGAGCTTTTTCCGAATTTGTGAATTAGAAAAATACATTTTGGGCTTTGTATATTTAATCAAGGTTGGGAAAGTTGTAAACATTTGAGTCACTTAGAATAACTCAATCACAAAATTTTCTTGGCAGTAAAAATTTACAAACTTTCCAGGGCGATGGTAAATGAGCTCAGAGATAAGAGAAAGCAAAAGAAGTTTTCTGTGCTTAAATAGAACTAAAACTCAAGATGAGAATATTGGGGGAGGGGTTGGAACTTTTTAACCACCAAATAGGTAACATTTCATACATACAAGTTCAAAGAATACAAAAAATACAAAATCCACATGATGGCCAGGGACTATGAGGCTTTGGTTAAGAGAGTTTATTTACTTGGACCAACTTTCTTCTATGGTTATTCAGCTCATCGAGAAAGAGATTTAACTTTCTAAAAATAAAGCTTCCTAAAGTAATTCCTGACAACTGTAATGTTTTTTTTTTCATTTGCTCTCAAAGTGCTCCAGATTTGACTTCAGTCTCCCCACCACAGTCACTTAGGCTAATGAACTTGGATAACGTCACACAGTGCTGTGATTCAGTTGTAAGCAAGCCAGCTCTTACATAGACATCATATACATTTGAACCTTGTGAGGTGGGGAACGTTTTCAAGCCCATTTTTATTGTAAGTGTGAAAAATGAGGCCCTAAGTTTTCCAGTGACTTTCTTTGGGTAACACTGAACACATGTTATTGTTGTTCAGTCACTAAATCATGTCCAATTCTTTGTGACCCTATGGACATAAGATGGGACTAAAACTCCAACTCAGAATCCCAGACTTCCTGCCCAGTGCCCTTTCTGTTCCCTCCACTTATACTTTCATTCATCCGATATCCTATCTGTCAGTATATTCCTATTTGCTCTAATTGATATACTTAGAATCTAACTCTTACCCCTAATCTTACCACCTGGCCCAAAGTGTCATTCTCATTCTCATAGACTGTTGACATAGGAATAGCTTTTTTTTTCTTTTTTTAAAATTTATTTTTAAAAAATTTAAAATTTATTTTAACTGGAGGGTAACTGCTTTGTTGTGTTGGTTTCTGTTGTACTGCAATGTGACTCAGCCACAAGTAAACATATATCCCCTCCCTTGTAGGCCTCCCTCCCAACCCTTCTCCCCCAGTATCCCACCCCTCTCAGTCAGCCTAGAGCACTGAGCTGGTTCCCTGTGCTATACAACAGCTTCCCACTAGCTAGCTATTTTACACATGGTGGTGTATATATTGACATAGTTTTCTAATTACTCTCCCTGCTTCTGCTTTCTTCCCCTTTTAGACTATTCTCATATCTGTCTTAAAATATAGGTCAAGACAGATCTTGTCATTCTTCTGCACAAAATCTCCAAGTACTTCCTGTCTTTTTTAGAGAAGAAGCCAAAGTCTTTACATGGGCTTTATGGCCCTTCATGACTGGGCTCCCTGATACTCTAAAATCACCTTCTACTGCTCTTTCTCCTGTTTATACTCTGCCAGGCACACTACCCTTTTCTTGCTATTTCACCAATATTTAGACAGATTTCCACTACAAAACCTTAGCATTTAACTCTGTCTAGAATGTTCTTCCTGAAGGTGGCCACATAAGCCTTTTCCCCTACAAACCCTTTCTCTCTCCCTCTTCTGCTTCATTTTTCTCCCTTGCATCCATCACTATCTAGCATGCTATCTGCCATACTCATTTATTTTGTTTATTATCTGTCACCTTCCAATAGATTGTAAGCTTCATGAGGGCAGAGGTTTTAATCTGTTGGCTTGCTTTTCCCTAGCATTTAGTATAAGCAGTCAAGGAATATTTCTTGAGCAAATCAATTTTGTGACAATACATTAGGGGAGGGAGGGAGGAGTAGTTTAAACAGCTTTGCACTGGAGCATCACTCCTGCCCTAGGAGAGAATACGATTGAACTAGAGAATAGAAGAGGACTTTTAGAAATCGATGATCATGAAGCATAGAGACAAGTATAATGGATTTAGAACCAAAAGAATGGTGTTTAAATTTCATCCCTGGTATTCAGTAATGTGTGATCTTTGACCAGTCACTTAATATCTCTGAATTTACATGTCCTCAATTATAAATTGGGAGTGCACCAAGTTTGTCTTACTGAGTATCTGTAAAGACTCAAGTGAGGAGCATAGCTCTCAACATGTGCAAGCTTACTGCTGAAGCATGTCTGCTCTGTGACCTCAAAACCCACACTGAAACACCACAGATGTCATGTTCTCAGTTGCTCTAGTTCCTTCTCACAGTCGGCTCCACCCTCATCTGGGAGTGGATGTGGGGTTGAGGTGGCAATAGGAGTGCTGGCAGTAGAAGCTGGCTAAGCAGAGATAAAAACTGCTGGGCTTTGTTTCAAAAGAAGCAGGGACCCTAATATATCATCCAGGATGACACGGCCTTTCTTTGTGCTGAGGATAAGACCAAAAGAATAGAACACACAAAAGTCAGGGTCTCAGCATTTTCACTAGTTGCTTTTCAGGCAAAGTGAATCTGGTCAGTAAGAATGTGGTTTTCTGTAAGCCAGGGAGAAACCCCTCCCAGCCCTTGATCATGTTGGCACTCTATTAAAACAAAACAAAACCCCAAAGAATAAAAACCCACAAAAGTTAAAATCTTTTCTACTGGGCATCAGCTTTCTGAATACAGCTTTGCCACATTGCTCCAGAGTATTAACAGCTACCAATCAGAGATGGCAGAGAGCCCTCCAACACTTAAAAAGGATACAAAAATTGATACCCCTGAAAGCTCTCCACAGAATTATGTTGCTTTACCAGATTTCCATGCCATGATGGAAAGACCTTTCCAGGATTTGAAAGGTTCCAGAGAATTCAACAGATGTTTAGATGCTTTTCACCTAAATCATATGAGCCTAGAGAGGGGAGTGTTCAAATCAAAGAGTTGGAACTCAAAAAGTGAGTTGTGTTTTCCTGAAAGCAGCTTTCACTTTGTAATTCAAGGGCAAAAGTCACTGAAGCCTAGCTGCCCTGATGATGCACTTCAGATACCACGTGATTCTGGATCTGCTGTTGCTATTTAGCTTTGTATGTAATATCCCCTGAACTTGTATTCACCTTGCTTTCCCTTCTTATTGTAATATTGTAAATATTGACAATATTATAAATATCAATAGCTTTAATTAAGTGCTCTTAGGTAGTATATTGATTAATAAACCATGTGGTTTCTAGTTAAGAAACGTCAGGAAGCACTAAAATTTCAGAAACAGTGACCAGGTGGGTGGAAACACACTGATATCTTTAGGGGTGGGTAGGCCAGTGTTCATGAAATACAGCATACAGCTCAAAGATGGCTTAGAATTTTATCTCCCGTGTCCCAATGAGTTGCCGAGAGACAAAGCTAGTTTTGCAGCTGCCCGAGCTTGGTTGGAACCACTTGGGAGAAGAAGATGCTTTTCTCTACTTTGTCTTAGAGCTAACTTTAATCTACAAATCCTTTGGAAAGAGAGAATGTATTCCTCAAGGGAACTCCAGGCCTACCAAGCTGTATTTGATTTGACAGGCTCCTATCCCCAAAGCGTCATGAGTAGCCACCATCTTGTGTAAACAAAGGATTAGCAACCATTCCTGAGACCTCAAGAACTGACTGACATGCCCTGGGTAAGCTGACATTTCCTGATGCACGCCAAAAGGCATTGAAAGAAACCATGTGACAACCACAGAAAGAATTAAAAGAGCTTTTAGAGATCAGGAAACAGGCCTCAGAATGCCACGTGATTCACTAAAATCACAAAGCTTCACTCCTTTACCGGGACACCTGAAAGAACCAGGAGCTGAAACTCCTTCTGTAATTACAGACCAAAGGCTCTTACACAGCCTGAGGCAATCCGCTTAGCCAAGAAAAACCATTTCCTAAGTTTAAAGATATTTGCTGGCTCAGGGCTTACTGGAAACACAAACTTTCCTGCACCGACTCCATCTGCATGATATTCAAAGCTATTCCCATCACTGGTGTTTGATGTTCCTCCAGCTTCTTTGGCAGTGAACAGGTAAACATCTGGTTTGACAGAAAATATGTAGTTTTGACCTGATGCTTAAATTCTGGAAAATTTTTTCCCCTGACTAGAAGAGTTTTGATTATTTTCAGCTAAGATAATTTTGGGGAGGTGAATGCTGTAAGAGAGAGACAGACAGACAAAGAGACAGGGAGGGCAAGCACGCAAATTCTTGGCTAAGGAGAGGCAATTTTTGAGATATATCAGGTTTAAAATAAAAATTTAAAAGGCCCCAAGAATCACATGTAAAACTAACACTAATAAAGTCAGACTTGAGTGAATTTCTAGTCCTCAATTTTCAAAAGCAAAACATGTTAAGAGAGAACATTACAAAAATGGTAAAAAGATGAAGAGAAAGAAAACAAGTGATTTCACAAGTCTGAGATTTGTGTTTGACTTGGTTTCTTGAACAAAGAGATGGAATAAAGGTGATGATGTCATTAGATGCAGTTGTGATAATTGGCTTTTGTACCGATAAAGTATGTATAGTTTTCTAACCATAGAGCTGTTAGAAATGCTGCATTCATCTTTGCTATTTGGTTCATATTCTGCTAGTTATATTTATAGTGATCATTACATCACCATATATCTTTCAGTGGGTAGCATTTACTAAGCACTGTTTCAACCACCCAGCTGTCCCGGGTCCTGAGAGATAGTTGCTGAGGAAGGCATGGGAAAAATTCTTTTCCTGGAGAAATTTAAAACTTAAGCACAGACAAAATAAACCTTCCTACATGTATTTAAAATAACTTATAAAAATTCATGATGTCATGAATTGGAAATAAAATTTATAAATGTACTTATTATAATTCAATTTTATATTTTGATTCCACATCATTACATATATAAAGATATCTTGGATATGGATGATAGGGAATAAGATTGGCCATATGTAGAAATTGTTGAAATTGAGATTATTCATACTTTCCTCTCTACTTTTGTATATGTTTGAAAAACTCATAAATTTTAAAAAGAATTGGATTCCAACTTTGTTACTAATGGGCTACTTGAGGGGAGACTTTCTTCTGAACAAGAATAATATCATCACCTGTATTTTCACAGTTTATTCATCTCTGCTGAATTTTCATCTATTTTCCAAATAAAATTTTCTTCAATCAACAATACTGAATTACTCTAGATCCTTATCAACGGAAATATAATCTCAAGTGCTCTGCTTTTAATATTCCAATGACTAGAGCCTCCCTCAATGACTATAGAGTTTCAGCTCTTAAAGTGGCTACAGGCTAAAGGCCACCCATCTAAACCAGGTACTTCTTCATCTCTGGAGTTATACTACACGCAATATTACTGCAAAATTTTAAACACATACTTATCATCCCCAGATACTCCAAACTGTTATAGCCAGCTCTGGGCATATTTTCAGACTCAATACAAATGAACCAGACCCACTTTTCTCACTTACTCTTGGGCTCTCTTCACAGTGATCTTTAGGAGTGATTGTCTAAGGACTGCATAATCTTAGTCCATTACAGATTCATGTACGCCTTCTGTTCTTTTTGCTCAATGCTGCAAGAAGCATCTGTGGGCATTGTCGATGTATTTGCTGAGAAATGATGCTGAGTTAAAAGTACATTATACTGATTAGTACTGCAAATAAAACAATACTAGAAAAACTGATTTTCCCAAAGGAAATGACACACTCCCTCCTTTCTGATTTTACTGTATATGTGCCCTCTTTCCTTGACTATCAAGAAGTTCAATTAAGAACTTCTTTCTGTTTATAAAAATAATAAAAACATATTCATTATAGAAAATTATAAAGTACAGTAGAGTAAAAACAGGGGAAGGAGAAACATAAAAAATAGTTAACCCATTATTCCGCCATCCAGCAGAGCCAGAGCCACTGCTAATATTCCTATAAGAGCCAACTATGACACTCAATTGATGGAATTTGAATTTCTCATCATGTTTGATATGAATACTTACCTTTCACTTGGTTGATTTTCCCGATTTACTTTTTAAGTATATGTATTTTGAAACTGCTTCAAGTCACTTTGGGGAAGAGAAGGGACTAGTAAAAATCAATATTTAAACTAATGTTGTGGTAATATCTTGCCAAGACTAGGTAGGTCTCCTGACATAATACCTACCCAACTGTGGGATTATAGTATTAAATCAGAAGAATCACTGATTTAATACTATAAATTTGCACATTAAAAACTTCAAAGTACTATAAAAGAATAATAATAATAATTAACATTGAGTAGTGTGATATTTTGCCAGGCATAGTGCTGGGAAAATATTTAATATTCACAATAATCTTATAAAAGGGTATTATTATTCTATTTGACAACCACCACCACAAGAACAATAATAACAACTACAACAAAAATCCTGGAGGTTTGGGAAGACTAAGTTAAGTAATTTTTCCAATTAGAAACTGGCAAAACTAGGCATAACTACATGGAAAAAAAAATGCATGATGTGATATACATTTTTGATGTAATGGAGAAGGAAATGGCAACCCACTCCAGTACTCTTGCCTGGAAAATCCCATAGACGGAGAAGCCTGGTAGGCTACGGTCCATGGGGTCGCAAAGAGTTGGACATGACTGAGTGACTTCACTTCACTTCATTTTGATCAAAACTTGGAGAAATTCTCCAGAAGTTACTACTTAAATACAGCCTTTGGTGTTCTGAAAGAGTCCACTTCACTCTTCTTTAAGATAATGAGGTTCACATCATAGTCCCTGGAACCTAAGAATGTGATGTTATTTGGAAAATCTGTACCAGTGTGATTTCAGATAAGGACCTTGAGATGAGATCATCCTGGATTATCTCAGCATGCCCTAAATCTAATGAAAAGTACCTTCACAAGACATATGTATAGAAGGGAAGAGAAGGCAGTGTGACCATGGAAGCAGAGATCAGAGTAATGTGACAATAAGCCCAGGAATGCCTGGAACCACCAAAAGCTAGAATAAATAAATAACATATAGCCCACAAATACTTTGGAGGGAGTGTAGCCCTGTGGGTAAACTTGCTTTTGGACTATTATCCTCCAGAAATGCAAGAGAATCAATTTGTGTTGTTTTAAACTACAGAATTTATGGTAATGTGTGATAGCAGCTCCAGGAAAAGAATACAAAAATTCCAAGAAGAGAACTAGAATCAACTTGGAGAAAGTAAAAGAGTGAACTTGGTAAGTGTTGGAATTGCTCAAGAGTGTCAACGCCAGGGTTATAAAATTCTTCGCCTCTGGCAATTCGCATAATGGTTCAGCAGGTGAAGGGTCAGGAGGAAGAGAGTCCATTGAATGGAACTGGGAGTCAGATTTACATATTTCTGACTGCGGTTTTCTGGAATCACTTCTCAGGAATACCCAGCTTTTATTCAAATCATTGTCCATTGTCTCTGTTTGGGTTAAGAATAATATAGTTAAGTCCAAACAGGAAGAGTAGTTTCTAGGGCCAGAGGAAGTCAATGTTGATCATGCTTGGAAAATAAATTGGGAATATCTGGCAATCATAACTATGCAATCATCTCCCTAAAGCTGATTCATCTGATGCTTTCTACACTTGTAGAAGAACAGACTTTCTTACGGGAAAATATGCCTTCTTTATTTTCTGATGACCTCTTATTTTGGGCCACTAGCCTACCTGAGGACACAAAACTCACATAATTGCAATTAGCCTTGCTGTTTAGCCACCAAGTCAGGTCCAACTCTTTTGCAACTGCATGGACTGTATAGCCCTGTGAGTCTCGTCTGTCCATGGACTTCTCCAGGCAAGAATACTAGAGTCAGTTGCCGTTTCCTTCTCCAGGGGAACTTCCTGACCCAGGGATCAAATCCATACCTCTTGTATTGGCAAGTGGTTTCTTTACCATTGAGCCCCCTGGGAAGCCCCGCAGTTAGACTTAAAGTCAACTAAACAATTTTCCTTATTTTTGAGATAGTAAAGAATTAACATTAATAATTTGAGCCCACATAGATTACTGATTAGATGACTTTTTGGAAGCCACATAGTAAAGAGGAAAAGTTAAAATTTTATATAACCTCCTGCTCCTTCTGCCTCTGTAACTCAGCTTGCTCCTTGCAAAGTCTGGATCACGTAGATCTTATAAAGTGGGGACTCACAATGCTAGGAAGTGGAGCTTATTTCACTCATCCTTGTCCTGCTCTTTGCAATTGCCCAACCTCTGCAAACCTGCAAACCCACTTAATCATGCCTGTCTCTGTATAAAAACTCTGTAACCCCTTTGTTCGGGGCTCAGAGCTTAGAGTGTTAGCTCCTCTGGGCCCGCCGGTGTAATAAACCTGAGTTCTCCAACTCTCTGAGTATAGTGCTTGGTTTCTCAATTAGTGATTTCTGCAACAGTAGAAGTTTTTAATCTGGGCTTCATGGGTAGATGGTGAGATAACTCCATTCCCTTTCCTGACCATCAGTTCAGTTCAGTCGCTCAGTTGTGTCCGACTCTTTGCCACCCCATGAACCACAGCACGCCAGGCCTCCCTGCCCATCAGCAACTCCCGGAGTTCACTCAAACTCATGTCCATCAAGTCGGTGATGCCACCTCATTCTCTGTCATCCCCTTCTCCTCCCGCCCCCGATCTTTCCCAGCATCAGAGTCTTTTACAGTGAGTCAACTCGTCACACGAGGTGGCCAAAGTATTGTAGTTTCAGCTTTAGCATCAGTCCTTCCAATGAACACCCAGGACTGGTCTCCTTTAGAATGGACTGGTTGGATCTCCTTGCAGTCCAAGGGACTCTCAAGAGTCTTCTCCAGCACCACAGTTCAAAAGCATCAATTCTTCGGCGATCAGCTTTCTTCACAGTCCAACTCTCACATCCATACATGACCACCGGAAAAACCATAGCCTTGACTAGATGGACCTTGGTTGGCAAAGTAATGTCTCTGCTTTTTAATATGCTATCTAGGTTGGTCATAACTTTCCTTCCAAGGAGTAAGCATCTTTTAATTTCATGGCTGCAATCAGCATCCGCAGTGATCTTGGAGCCCCCAAAAAATAAAGTCTGACACTGTTTCCACTGTTTCCCCATATATTTCCCAAGAAGTGATGGGACCAGATGCCATGATCTTTGTTTTCTGAATGTTGAGCTTCAAACCAACCTTTTCACTCTCCTCTTTCACTGTCATCAAGAGGCTTTTGAGTTCCTCTTCAGTTCCTAACCATACCTCCTACCAATCACCAGCTCCTGAAAGCCTTCAACTCTGTTCCCTGGAACATACGACCAATAACCAGCAAACTCCCCTATATCCTCAACCTTTTTTTCTAAAGGTTTCTTTCTATCTCCTGCACTTATTGAGCCTGGTGCCCTTTTGAGCACCGCAGTTCCCTGAAGCTCTCCCTCTTGGTTTTGCTTTCCTTGTATCCCTGGACTGGGCTGTGATGTGGGGAGGTATCATTTTGCTCCTTGTTGCCACTTCCAAGTCACTCCCCTTTTTGGCTCCATTAAAAATACCTTCATTAAGTTTCAAATCATCAGATAATTTATGAACCTCTCCTCTTTTTTATATAATCATTAAATTTATCAAGTAACTACCCTTCATTCCTTAAAGATTTTAGTTTCAGTATTGGTCTCCAAAACTACTTCTGTCATAATTATTATATCATTGTGTGTATAGATGATTCTTTCATTCCCTGGCCTCTTCCCCTCTACTAACCTAGCTCTCATTCCTACTTAAGGCACACACTTCTATGATCACATCCTAATCTCTGTTATCACAAAACTGCTACCCTTCATGACTTCCTTTTCCTATTTCACACTTCCCACTGCCATAAGACAGCCTCCTATTGTTACTGGTTTTTTCTTTTTCCTCTCAAGTAGTCCAACATTAATTATCCTTTATCTGTGGTTTTCAACTGAAACAATTTGACCTCAACCTTCCAACCCCCAGGAGACATTGGAAATGTCTGGAAACATTTATGGTTCTCACAGCTAGGAGAGTGTTACCAGCATCTAGCAGGTAGAGGTCTTCTGCTAAACGTCATATAATGCACAAGACAGCCTTCCACAGCAAAGGATTATCCAATTCAACTGTCAACAGTACCAGGATTGAGAGACTCTGCTTCACATGACTAGTATCTACAAGCCATTGGTTCTACCATGGTGTTATATAAAGCACTGTATCCTCCAAAAAAAAAAAATTTTGTATGTTAAAGTCCTAATCCCTGGTCCTTCAGAAAGTGAATTTATTTGGACATAGGGTCATTGAAGATACAACTAGTTAAGACAGGGTCATGCTGAAGTAGGGTGTACCTCTAATTTAATAACTAGTGTCCTTACAAAAAGAATATAATGTGAAGAGACAGAGACACAAGATGAAGGATTAGAGTGATCCATCTGCAAGTCATGGAGTGCCAAAGATGGCTAGCAAACCACCAGAAGCTAAATGAGAAGAGGCAGCAAAGATTCTTCCTTACAGGTGTCAGAGAAAGTATGGCCTTGCTGACTGAAATCTGGATTGCTAACCTCCAGAACTTGAGAGAATAAGCAGTTCACTTTGTGGCACTTTGTTACCATAGTTATAGGAAGCCAATATGCATCTCTTCATTGAACTTTACTCCATTTATGTCCTCATTTCTTGCCTTGCCCAAGTTAAATAATCATGGTTGCTAAAGCAATAAAGTATACAATATTGCACAACTGTATTTATTCCCATCGGGAAGCAGAGAGATTGAAATTTGGATATGTGTTACAGTATTCATTTATTTAAATCAGGTGATAAAATGTTGTAAGTAAACATGATAAAATCTGGGTAAGGGTGATACTGAAAAGAGGGCCAGGACTTACAAAATATGTGAAATTGATGCAGTGGTTTCTCCACTGACATAGCAGACACCATGAAAAGAGTCTTACCCTGTATACCTGAATTGAATCTTTTTTGGTATGTGTTTTGTATTGGTTTATATCTTTCAGGTTTTAATTCCTTGACCAGTGACCAATAACCCCAACCCATAGTGGTGGTGGTTTAGTCACTAAGTCGTGTCAGACTTTTGCAACCCCATGGACTGTAGCCTGCCAGGCTCCTCTGTCCATGGGGATTCTTTAGACAAGAATACTGGAGTGGGCTGCCACTTCCTTCTCCAGGTGATCTTCCCAACCCGGAAATCAAACCTGGGTCTCCAGCACTGCAGGCAGATTCTTTATCAACTGAGTTATTGTATAAAATGTCTGATCAAGGACTCTGAGTAAATAATTTCATCTACTATGATGGGCCTCAAATCATGATTCTGTTCTACTTAAATAAATGACTTGCAAACCGAGGACTATACCAAGAAATAAACACATGGATGCTGAAAAACTAAATATGACATTGTTTCTGTAAAATTTTATTTTAATGCAAATATATCAAGTTCAAAAAATCATTTTACTGCTTTGCATGTACTTATGTTAAAGATGTTTATAGGAAACTAACACAGTAGACTATGATTTTGAACTGTGGTGTTGGAGAAGAGAAAAGGGACTCTACTCTTGAGAGTCCCTTGGACTTCAAAGAGATCCAACCCGGCAATCGTAAAGGAAATCAGTCCTGAATATTCATTGGAAGGACTGGGGCTGAAGCTGAAGCACCAATACTTTGGCCACCTGATGCAAAGAACTGACTCATTAGAAAAGACCCTGATCCTGGGAAAGATTGCAGGCGGGAGAAAAAGGGGATGACAGAGGATGAGATGGTTGGATGGCATCACTGACTTAATGGACGTGAGTTTGAACAAGCTCTGGGAGTTGGTGATGGAGAGGGAAGCCTAGTGTGCTGTAGTCCACGGGGTCTCAAAAAGTTGGACATGACTGAGCAACTGAACTGAACATAGTAGACAAATGATTTTTACTGAGACACTTAAGGTATTTTACCCATTTATATTTATAGTCAATTTTCAATACTTGAGATAATCTGATTTACTAAATTAGAAGTTTACTAAATTAGGCTTTAAGATTTTGAAATGCTTACGAGAATCATATGTAAATATATAGTTGGCCACTGAACAACAAGGAGATTAGGGGAGCTGACCCCCTACTCCACCTCTCTTTATCCTCAGTTCTGTATCCATGGTTCAACCAGCCATGTAGTATTACAGTGTGAATTTACTGAAAAAAATCGACATATAAATAGACTCATGCAGTGCAAGCCTGTGTTATTCAAGGATCATCTGCATAAGTTTTTGTTATAATTAGGTTTACTATAGTTATGTATGTGTTTTGGAAGGTTTTGTTTATGGGGTTTGCATGTCTGCTTTCTTAGCTGCTCACAAGGAAATCCACTATATGAAATGTGAATATAGATGGAAATATTTATAGGAATGTAAGTAACCAGGTCTCTAAAATGTGTTCAAATATATAGAAACATTCAAATTAATGGCTTTATACATCCATTTGTTGAATTATATGTTTAAATAAAGTAGTAAATTTGTATGTTGTGTCTGAAAGATTATGCACTGTTTGTTCATGAAATGTGTAAGCTAATCTAACAATAAAGTACATACTGTGCTTAACTCCAATCTAAAATTCTTAATTTACTAGATTTTTGCAATTGTGTTTAATAGTTTAAGAAGAATAAAGTTTTCAGTTTATAACTGTAGTAGACAGAACATCAGTGATAACACAGGCTACTCTAAGTATTGTTTCCTGTCCACAAAAGCCTCTATGCGATTTAAAAAGAAGCCAACTGTTGTCAGTCTGAGATGGATCTAAAAAAAAAAAATCTTTTTGATGAAAGTGAGGCTGAGAGAAAGCCAGGCCAGAAAGAGCTAGAGAGAGAAAAAGTGTGCAGAGGACTGTGGAACTTCACTCTCAATGGAGCAGAGAGAATGAATTAGGGATCCCCAGGAATGTAGATGCCAAAATCCCTTAATTGGAAAAACTATGCAAGAGGCAGCTAAGAAGAAGAAGAAAAAAAAACACCCTCTTCAGTATGCTTCCCACTTCCAAAGCACATACACACACTTGTTATGGTAAAAATGAATCTGACTGGCTTCTTCCAGACTCTTTTCCCTGAAGGGGTTTTGGTGGGCAGCACCTTTTTGTAAAACAAGGGTGTGATTTGTGCTTCTTTCAGCAGAGCCTGGTGCCAGTTCTGTGACTCTGTAAACAGAGCTCAATTGTCCCTCCTTCCCCTTCCCACTCTTTTGAACCTAGTAAACTTTCCTGGCAGGCGGCACTACCAAGTCAGACCTCCTTCCCTTATAGGCAGAGAATGTCTAGCTGCACTGAGGTCAGGGTCAGAGCATGAATGGGAGGAAGCAGATCAGGAGAAACACGTTCAGATGGAATAAAATGTAAACCAGGCAGACGTCTATCCTGCTGCTGGCCCTCCCTGGAAATCCCACCTCGTCCTCCTGCCACCCCTTCTACAGTGATTTCTCAGTCACCAGGGTTGAACCACATGGAGCTTGGCTGCTGGCAGGCATCTGTTGGTTTACAGATTACAGGTTTTTTCTGTATTTGCTGTTTCCTCTACACCAAGTGTGAACTTTCTGTTTTGTCCACTCCTATATTTTCAGTGTCCAGAACAGTATCTTTATATAAGAGTCACTCAGAGAATATAAGTGGCTGTCTAAGTGGAGAACAGGAAATGTGAAAATGCTCTTTCAATGGCCTCTTCAGCATTTTCTGCTTTAGTTCATCCAAGGGACAGACAAGACCCTTCGGATTTTTTTTCCACCTTTTGCACAAGAAAGTCCCTATGATTGTCCTTAGGGACTCAAAAGAGGAACAGGCAGCTTTCTGGAAAACTCAAAAAGCAAATCTTTTTAAAGGCACAGATGGACTCTGTGCACACAGTCCTTTTTTTCCCTTCATACTAGTGTCCTGTGAAAAAGTGTTAGTTGCTTAGACATATCCAGCTCTTTGTGACCCCATGGACTATAGCCCGTCAGGCTTCTCTGTCCATGGGATTTCCCAGGCAAGAATACTGGAGTAGGTTGCCATTTCCTTCTCCAGGGAATCTTCCTGACCCAGGAATGAAACCCATGTCTCTAGATTTTACATTTTAGTGTTTTTGTTTTTAAACAGACTTTGGTTTTAGGTTCACAGTAAAATTGAGCAGAAGGTATGAGGTTTCCCATTCTTGCCTGCTCCCCAGATACAGCCTCCCTAACTATCAACATTCTGCACTAGAGTGGTACATCTGTTACAGCTGAAGAATCTACACTGAAACATCGTTATCACCCAAAGTCCATACATACTACACAAGGAGAAGGCAACGGCACCCCACTCCAGTGCTCTTGCCTGGAAAATCCCATGGATGCAGGAGCCTCGTAGGCTGCAGTCCATGGGGTCGCTAAGAGTCAGACACGACTGAGCAACTTCACTTTCACTTTTCACTTTCATGCATTGAAGAAGGAAATGGCAACCCACTCCAGTGTTCTTGCCTGGAGAATCCGAGGGACGGTGGAGCCTGGTGGGCTGCCGTCTATGGGGTTGCACAGGATCAGACACGACTGAAGCAGCAGCCATACTACACATTAGGCTTCACTGGTGCTGTACCTTCCATGGGTTTGAACGGACGTATAACGCCCTGTATACACTATATGTAGTATACATCATACAGAATAGTTTCACACCCTAAAAATCCTGTGTACTCTACCATTTCACCCCTTGTTTCCCCCCAGCCTCTGTCAATCACTGGTCCTTTATTCTCTTCATACATTTGCTTTTTCCAGAATGTCATATAATTTAAACCATACAATGTGTTGCTTTTTCATATTGATTTCTTTTACTTAGTAACATACATTTAAGTGTCTTCTGTGTCTTTTTGTGTCTTGATAGCTCATTTCTTTCTAGCATTGCATGATATTCCATCATCTGGATGGAACTGTGGTCACAGTTTGTTTTTCCATTCACCAAAGACGTCATGGTCGCTTCCAAGTTTTGTCAGTTATAAACAGAGCTCCTATAAACATCCTTGAGCAAGTTTCTGTGTGGACTTAAGTTTTCAGTTCTTTGGGGTAAACATGAATGAATGTCACTGCTGGATCATGTGGTTAACAGAATGTATAATTTTGTGAGGAACTTCCAAACTCTTTCAAAGCGGCCGTCAGTCAGTTCAGTCATTCAGTCATGCCTGACTCTGTGACCCCATGAACTGCAGTAAGCCAGCTTTCCCTGTCCATCACCAGCTCCCAGAGCTTGCTCAAACTCATATCCACTGCGTCAGTGATACTACCTACAACCATCTCATCCTCTGTTGTCCCTTTTCCTCCTGCCTTCAGGGTCTTTTCTAACGAGTCAGCTCTTCGCACCCCATGGCCATAGCATTGGAGCTTCAGCTTCAGCATCAGTCCTTCCAATGAATTTTCAGGACAGATTTCCTTTAGGAAATCTAAGTGGCTGTAGCATTTTACATTCTCACCAGAAATAAATGACAGTCCCTATTGTTCTGAGTCTTTGCCGGCATTTGTGTTGTTTGTGTATGGATTCTGGCCATTCTAATAAGTGTATAGTGGTAGCTCATTGTTTATAAAGGTGCTTATTTGCCACCTGTGTATCCTCTTGGGTGAGTTGTCTTTGAGAGTCCAAATCTTTGGACTTTTTAAAGAACTGGGTTGTTTATAGTCTAACTGTTGAGTTTTGAGAGTTCATCTTATATTTTGGGTAACAGTCCTTTATTAGCGAAGCATTTTGTAAATATTTTCTCTCAGTCTGTGACTTGCTTTCTCTTTCTCTTGACTGTGTTCTATGAAGAGCAGAAGATTTTTTATTTTAATGAAGACCAGCTTATCAATTATTTCTTTAGGGTCATGCCTTTCGAGTTGTATCTGAAAAGTCATCACCAAACTCATGATCACCTGAATTTTTCTTCTATGTTTTCTTCTTGGGTTTTTTATAGTTTTCCATTTTATATTTAAGTTCAAGATTCATTTCTGTGAAAGATGAAAGATCTGTGTCTATATTCTTTGCTCTATTGTGTTGCCTATGCTCCTGAGTCAAAGATCACTTGCATATATTTGTGGGGCCAATTTGGGGGATCTCTGTTCTGTTCCATTGATCTATTTGTCTGTTCTTTTACCACTGCCACAGTGTATTGATTACTGTAGCTTTGTGGTAAGTCTTGAAGTTGGATAGTGATGATCTTCTTTGTTCTCCTGCCATATTGTCTTCACTATTCTGGGTCTTTTGCCAGTGAATATATAAACTTTAGAATCCATTTGTTTCTATCTACAAAATAACTTAATGGAATTTTGACTGGAATTGTGTTGAATCTATAGATCAACTTGAGAAGTACAAACATCTTAACAATAATGACTCTAATTCCAGGCACATGGAGTATCTCTCCATTTATTTAGTTCTTTTATCTCTTTCATCAGAGTTTTGTACTTTTCCTCATATAGATCTTGTACATATTTTATTATATTTATATTAGGTATTTCAAGTTGGGAAGTAATAATGGAAATGGCATTTTTTTAAAATTTCAAATTCCACTTGTTCATTGCTGGTATATAGGAAAGTGATTAACTTTTGCATATGAATCTTGAATCCTGCAACATAGTAATGATCACTTAGTAATAGTCCCAGGAATATTTTTGCCAGTTCTGTGAGATTGCCCACATATGGTCTGCTTAAAAAGACAGTTTTATTTTTTCCTTCTCAATATATATTGTTTCGTTTGTTCATTTTTTGTCTTATTGCATTCGCTAGGTCTTGCGGTAAAATTTTGAAAAGGAGTGGCTAGAGAGGGCATTCTTGCTTTGTTCCTGATCTTTTCAGGAAAATTTTGTTTCTCACCATTATCATGTTAGCTGAATTCTGTTTTTAAGAATATGTGTAGGTGATTATAAATTTAAATAGAAAATAACATTCAAGTATGTTTGCACGTCTAATTTTAAATAAGGGTAAACAATTAAGGTACTATATTTTTCTTCCAGGGTGACTTCTGAGCAATCTTGGAATAAAGTCCAAGAATTTCTGCATCCCTGAAATTCATATAAATTTGTCATTGATTAGAAACAGTGTAGGTCTGGAGTAGTTTTATACTCCTTGGAAGACAATGCTGAGCTTCCTCATCATTGCTTCTAGATGAGGTGCCAGCAGATTAATGGACTATAGCTGACTCAGTCAAACTCTGATCAAACAACAGGAAATTTGGACATGGAACTCAGATCTAGTTCACTAACTAGCTGGTTTAAAGATTGAGAAAGGATGGTTTCCTTACTGTAAACTGTACTTCCCAGTACTGAGTTCAATGGCAGCAGAAAGTGAGGTTAAAAGGCTCCATAATAACTTTCATAGAGTCATATTAGTGTTTTGGATCCTAAGGGGCATTCAGAAAAATTTTATTGTATATTAAGACTTTTTTTTTTTAGACAAAACTTCATGATGTGTAGAAAAAGAGAGAAATGAGCTGGTTAGTAAAATCCTTTCAAATGCCAGCAGAATGGACTCCATGATAATCCTAGATCCTCGACATGGGAAGATTTCTGGGGGTTTGTCTGCTCACTCCTTGTCAGCTTCAGCTTCAATTCCTCCCTGACCCTGCAGACCCTACATTTTGGCAGGGTACAAAATAATGAGCTTTACTTCAATTCATGAAATTTGTAATTTATTTTAAACTAAGACATTAAGAAAGGCTTTATAAGGAATAAAGAGTAATATACTAAAAATGCAATCCACCCCACAAAATTTAAGAAATAAATCATTGTCAGCTATCAATGTTGTTTAAACTCTTAAGGCAATCTTAGCATTTATTTCTTTTGCTCGATTGTTAGAGTTTTGTTTTTTCTTGATTGTTGTTTTCAATTGTTATGTTGTGTCCAATTTGTTGTGAACCCATGGACTGCTGCACACCAGGCTTCTCTGTCCTCCACCATCTCCCTGAGTTTGCTCAAATTCATGTCCATTGAGTCAGTGATGCCATCCAACTGTCTCATCCTCTGCCATCCCCTTCTCCTCCTGCCCTCAATCTTTTCCAACATCAGGGTCTTTTCCAATGAGTTGGCTCTTCACATCAGGTGGCCAAATTATTGGAGCTTCAGCTTACGTTTTGGAAATAATAACATTTGATATGGGAAGAAGATGCTCATTTTCTTGATAATGTCAAATGTTATAGTCATGCTAAAACCAAACATCTTTTGCGTGTATCATAATGACTTTGATTCACTTATTTATCCACTCAATAGATGTTTATTGAACTTCTACTCTATGACAGGTGCTTGTGTTATACATAGCATCTGATGATAGTGTTTTTAAGTGAAATGATTTCTGTAACTTTTTCTTTCTGCCCTATTGTTAGTCTTATGGTTCTTTCAATCCCATCTCGGAGGGAAGCTTGATGCAACTCCATCCTTCTCTGAGGTAAACAGATCCTTCTCATTTTGGTCTAAACCTGAATACCTGTTATACTTATAACTGTCTGCTCTGGATTTTCAAGTTCTGTGTTCAAATTTTTAAAATAATTTATTTATTTTTGGCTGTGCTGGGTCTTCGTTGCTGTGTGGGCTTTCTCTAGTTGTGGCGAGCAGGGGGCTACTCTCCAGCTGCAGGGTGCAGACTTCTCACTGGGGTGGCTTCTGTTGTTGCAGAGCACAGGCTCAACAGCTGTGGTGTACAGACTTGGTTGCTTCACAGCATGTGGGATCTTCCTGGATCAGTGATCAAACCTATGTTTCCTGCATTGGTAGGATTCTTTATCACTGTGCCACTAAGGAAACCCCAGAAAATTAATATTCTTAAGTGTAAGTCCTGGTGTCATTGTTTAAATGTCCCAAAATGTCTTCTGACTAAGCCAAGGGTGATTTTTCTCTAGTTTCTCAATGGAGCATCTGACCTGATTTGAAGCTCAATCCTCTCCATTTCACTTGGAATTGCAATTCTCAAGTGAAGAGCAAAGGAATTATAACGAAAGTTGTGACCCAGTTCAGATCAGTTCAGTCGCTCAGTCGTGTCCGACTCTTTGTGACCCCATGAATCACAGCATGCCGGGCCTCCCTGTCCATCACCAACTCCCAGAGTTTATCCAAACTCATGTCCATTGTGTAGGTGATACCATCCAACCATCTCATCCTCTGTCATCCCCTTCTCCTCCTGCCCTCAATCTTTCCCAGCATCACAGTCTTTTCAAATGAGTCAGCTCTTTGCATCAGGTGGCCAAAGTATTGGAGTTTCAGCTTCAACATCAGTCCTTCCAATGAACACAACACTCAGGACTGATCACCTTGGACTGGTTGGATCTCCATGAAGCCCAAGGGACTCTCAAGAGTCTTCTCCAACACCACAGTTCAAAAGCATCAATTCTTCTGCACTCAGCTTTCTTTATAGTCCAACTCTCACATCCACACATGACTATTGGAAAAACCATAGCCTTGACTAGATGGACCTTTGTTGACAAAGTAAGGTCTCTGTTTTTTAATATGCTGTCTAGGTTGGCCATAGCTTTCCTTTCAAAGAGTAAGCGTCTTTTAATTTTATGGCTGCAATCACCATCTGCAGTGATTTTGGAGCCCCCCAAAATAAAGTCTGACACTGTTTCCACTGTTTCCCCATCTATTTCCCATGAAGTGATGGGACCAGATGCCATGATCTTTGTTTTCTGAATGTTGAGCTTTAAGCCAACTTTTTCACTCTTCTCTTTCACTTTTGTCAAGAGGCTCTTTAGTTCTTCTTCACTTTCTGCCATAAAGGTGGTGTCATCTGCATATCTGAGGTTATTGATATTTCTCCCAGCAATCTTGATTCCAGCTTGTGCTTCTTCCAGCCCAGCATTTCTCATGATGTCCTCTGCATATCAGTTAAATAAGCAGGGTGACAATATACAACCTTGACGTACTCTTTTTCCTATTTGGACCAGTCTGTTGTTCCATGTCCAGTTCTAACTGTTGCTTCCTGACCTGCATACAGGTTTCTCAAGAGGCAGGTCAGGTGGTCTGGTAATCCCATCTCTTTCAGAATTTTCCGCAGTTTATTGTGATCCACACAGTCAAAGGCTTTGGCATAGTCAATGAAGCAGAAATAGATGTTTTTCTGGGACTCTCTTGCTTTTTTGATGATCCAGCGGATGTTGGCAATTTGATCTCTGGTTCCTCTGTCTTTTCTAAAACCAGCTTCAACATCTGGAATTTGAGAATATTAGAGAATGGAATTTTGGAATATTGGAGAATGTTGAGCATTACTTTACTAGCATTTGAGATGAGTGCAATTGTGTGGTAGTTTCAGCTTTCTTTGCCATTGCCTTTTTTGGGATTGGAATGAAAACTGACCTTTTCTAGTCCTGTGGCCACTGCTGAGTTTTCCAAATTTCTTGTCATATTGAGTGCTTCCCTGATAGCTCAGTTGGTAAAGAAGCTGTGACCCTGGCCTATATTAAGGGTTTTATCTCTACCTTGGGTGCTTCAGTAAAACTCCTCATACTTTGTCTTCATAGGCACTTCTAAACTAGCCCTTGCCTTTCTCCTCACCATCATCCTGGCCTCTTACCTGATTTTCTCCCATGACACACATTCTCACCCTTTTTAATGCATATTTTGTTTGGTTTACTTGACTCACAACTTCACTTTATCAAAGATTCTGTTTTATTTCCCCTTTACCCAACAATCTTTTCCTTTGTGAAACTTCATGTTCTTATCAAACTCAGTGTCAGGCTTCAGAAGCCCAGCCAAGAACATAGCCCTCAGGTCTCCACATACAAGGAAAGGAATTCTAACATGGATAATGTTGCAAGAAAACTAAAGAAATTGAGAGAAAAGGTTACCCAAGAAGAGCAAGAACTCCCATAAGGGTGGATGAGTGGACCATGAGCCTTCCCACTTTGGCAATGATGGCAGCCAGTGGGACTGGTTTTTGCAATAGTTTGGCTCAGCCATTCTCCAGTTGGTAACAAGTTCTTGCAACCACTGGAGAAGGAAATGGCAACCCACTCCGGTATCCTTGCCTGGAAAATCTCATGGACAGAAGAGCCTGGTGGGCTGCAGTCCAGCCCACAAAGAGTCGGGCACGACTGGGTGACTAACACTTACTCACTAACACTCTTGCACCCACACTGCAAACTGTGTTTGAACCTCTCAGTGAATGGTCATAGGGAAACAAGGGGAGAGAAGAAGCATATCTCCAAGACCAAACAAAAAACCCACCTCAAATATCAGCCATAGTGACTACCTACCACTCTAGACCTTCACTGGAAAATAGGAAATGGGGGAGGGACCACTCTTGAAATTGTTAGTGAAGGAAACCACTGTAAGACTACTGAGATCTTTGTTGTCCTTCCTCTGATGGACGCTTCCCCGGAAAGAAAGCTACAGATGTTTCCTCAACAAAACACGGAACATAGTAGAGTCGTGCAGCTATTGTGGGTTTGGAGCCAGAAAATCAAGGTTCACACTGTCAAAATCATCACTGTGCCATCTCCCACAAGTCAGTTACCCCTCTGAACCTTGGCTCCCCATTTAAAAAAGATATTCATGGGGGGAAGGAGTGGGTGGGGCAAACTGAAAGTAGTATTGACATATATACACTACCATGTGTAAAATAGATAGCTATTGAGAAGCTGTTGTATAGCACAGGAAGCTCAGCTCGGTGCTTTGTGATAACCTAGAGAGGTGGGATGTAGGGGGGTGATGGGAGGGAGGCTGAAGAGGGTGGGGACATACGTATACTTATGGCTGATTCACGTTGTTGTATGGCAGAAACCAACACAACATTGCAAATCAATTATCCTCCAATTAAAAATTTTTAAAAGAGATTCATCTTGTACTACTGTTGAGAGAAATGCAAGAGGTCATGTATAACTATCAGCTACTAAAGTACCTTATTAATTGGAATTTGCATTATGACTTTTAACATTTTTAGCACTTGTGGTGTTCCTATGAAGTACTTGTGATTTAAATGATAGACTAGAAAGAAAATTTGGATTTTCATGTTCAAAAACGTTAGTTTTAAAAGAGATCAGCAGGATAGATAAGTAGTATTGGAGTATGATGGGGTTTGGAGTCAAACCTCAGCACAAATCCAAGGTCTGCAATACACAGACTACATAATCACAAACTCATTTTTCATGCTCACATGTCCTCATCTGTGAATAATTCTTGGCATTGCTTTGAAGATTAAATGAGAAAGTAAAACAAAACATAATGTTAATTTTCTTTCTTTTTTGCATAGATGAGCAACAATAACAGGGAAGTGTTCTAACTAGATAGACATGAAGAAAGAGGGAGCTGAGGACCCAGAAACTGCAGTGTCATGTATAATAATATTTTTTGATTAAAAAAAAAAGAATAAAATTGGGCAAAGATTGGAAATAAATTCCTAGACCAATCTCTCCTAAAGGGTCAATCAATTCAATCTAGCATAAGGTTGAGAAGATACCAACAGGGAGAAAAACAAACAAAAATGTGAGTTTTAGTGAGCAAAATAGAATATCTCATTTTATGTGTACTTTCCCCCTTTTATCAAAATGATAAAATTTAAAAGATTATAATAATTGGTTTCACTTAATTATATATGCACAGTGGAACAATTCTAATCAATACTTTTCATCTATTAGTAGATAAAGAAGACTTAATTTTGCTCATCTAACAGAGTCATGTATGGATGTGAGAGTTGGACTGTGAAGAAAGCTGATCACCAAAGAATTGATGCTTTTGAACTGTGGTGTTGGAGAAGACTCTTGAGAGTCCCTTGGACTGCAAGAAGATCCAACCAGTCCATTCTAGAGGAGATCAGTCCTGGGCGTTCATTGGAAGGACTGATGCTAAAGCTGAAACTCCAATACTTTGGCCACTCATGCGACGAGTTGACTCACTGGAAAAGACTCTGATGCTGGGTAGGATTGGGGGCAGGAGGAGAATGAGACGACAGAGAATAAGATGGCTTGATGGCATCACCGACTCGATGGACATGAGTTAGAGTGAACTCCAGGAGTTGGTGATGGACAGGGATGCCTGGCATGCTGTGATTCATGGGGTCGCAAAGAGTAGGACATGACTGAGAGACTGAACTGAACTAAACTGAAGAGAGAATAGCCACATTAAATGTTGCTTTTTTCACCATTCACTCATACCTACCTGGTATGTTAATAGAAAATCATTGCAAAAGAGTACAGCAGGGACTGAATATTGATAACCTGTTTAACAGTACCTCAACCTGGACTTACAAGTGACCCCCATTAGAGTCATCTGATGGTAAACTTAGATGTGTAAATACACTCAGGAGATCAGTTGTTGGAAATTCTAAACAGGATTAGGCAAAAGTGATTCTAGGTCTTCAGGAGGCTATTGTAAACAAATTCAAATTCAAACGTGTTTTACATGGAATTGTTCAGAATTCCATCAGCTGCAGTTTACTTCCTCATTTCATGATAACAACCCTGAGTAAGCATTATTCCTGAAACAATGCAAGACCCAAAACAGTAATTTTTTCTTACATGATTACTAATATCCTTATATCAAAGTACTTTCATAAATTTTACTACATTTATTGTCATTTTACATTTTAGGAAACTGAGGTTCAGAAATGTGACAGTATGGGCTCAAGCCTCATATCTAGTTAGGGACAAAGCCAGAACTCAAATGCCTTCTCCCAACACCCAGTACAGCATCCTTTCCAGTGTTCAGTTCAGTTCAGTTCAGTTCAGTCGCTCAGTCGTGTCCGACTCTCCGCGACCCCATGAATCACAGCACGCCAGGCCTCCCTGTCCATCACCAACTCCCGGAGTTCACTCAAACTCATGTCCATCGAGTCGGTGATGCCATCCAGCCATCTCATTCTCCGTCGTCCCCTTCTCCTCCCGCCCCCAACCTTTCCCAGCATCAGAGTCTTTTCCAGTGAGTCAACTCGTCGCATGAGGTGGCCAAAGTATTGCAGTTTCAGCTTTAGCATCAGTCCCTCCAATGAACATCCAGGATTGATCTCCTCTAGAATGGACTGGTTGGATCTCCTTGCAGTATAAGGGACTCTCAAGAGTCTTCTCCAACACCACAGTTCAAAAGCATCGATTCTTCGGCGATCAGCCTTTCCAGTGTACTTTGCCCAAAAGAGTGTCAAATATTTGAAACAAATTGAACTACATTTTCCCCCACTTTAGTATGGGAGGAGACATCCTGATTCACTGGCTGAATTGATAAAACAGAAAGTGATTTTAATCCAAGACAAACAGACTGACCTAGTGGCCCAAATAGAGATGTCCCTCATCCTAGACTTCTTTCTATTGCTTTATCCTTGCTCATTTCAGTTGCCATCTATTCCAAAGGTTAAGACATGGAAAGAAGCTACTACAATAGAAGGTTCATGAAGGAAAATATTTGTAAAACACATGCCAAATATTTGGGTCTCCTGTGTTGCAGGCAGATTCTTTACTGTCTGAGCCACCAGGGAGGTCCAATCAAAAAACATTAGACTATGATGTTGTAGCCACGCATTCCGGGAAACAAACTCACTCAGAAGGACAATGCAGATAGTGGAGTGCAGTTTATTACACCGGCGGGCCCAAGGCAGAGTCTCCTCTTAACCAAGGATCCCGACCAACATTTGTGAAAATCTTTTATACCCCATGTGTACGTGTCTGAACCCACCACCCCAAATTCCTTGAGACTTACATAAACCAAGAAAAATACAACCCCAGTAACCCCATCATTCATGTGCTATGTGCTCAAACAGTCAAACAGCCAATAATCAACAAGCCTGAGGTTACACTCCGATAAATACAGAAAAATTTATGGCCTGTCTGGAGGAAGGGGTGATTAGTATATGTTTTCTCTTAGGCGATGAGTAACCTAGATATGACGGAGAAGGCAATGGCAAGCCACTCCAGTACTCTTGCTTAGAAAATCCCATGGATGGAGGAGCCTGGTAGGCTGCAGTCCGTGGGGTCGCTAAGGGTCGGACACGACTGAGCAACTTCACTCTCACTTTTCAGTTTCACACATTGGAGAAGGGAATGGCAACCCACTCCAGTGTTCTTGCCTGGAGAATCCCAGGGACGGGGGAGCCTGGTGGGCTTCTGTCTATGGGGTCACACAGAGTCGGACACGACTGAAGTGACTTAGCAGCAGCAGCAGCAGCAACCTAGATATGATCTTCAAGTTTCCCCCGTTTGGAGGGGGTCTTATCCTTCTGTTGTCAGTTTTATAAGCACTAAACATAGAGTTCAGAGTCCATAGGAAAGATGGCCGAGCATGATCAGCATGAACAGGCCTAAGATGGAGTCCAGGCCCTATGAATTCCTGCTTCAATAAATCTGTCACTTCATCCATTTAATGTTTTAAACTTGTATCAAATTTATTTGACCCTTGAAAAAAAATTGAGAGCCTGTCCTTTATCTCATTTGTATATTGTTTATTAGAAATTATACCCGTAAAGAAAGTCATGAGCTACGTTTTTCATTCCATAAACCACCAACACTTAGAACAGACCCTGGCACACACTTGATGCTTAAAAGGCATTTGTCAAATGAATAAAAGAACAAACCAAGCAGTGGTGATGGGAGGCTGAGAAGGAGTAATGAAAGAAAAAAGGAAAGAATTGTATATCGCAGACATGAGCTTCCTTCATTTATCTGCCTGGATAGTGGCATCCAAGTTCTGTGAAATGAAAATACTGCCTGCCGTACCAATAAACAAGAAACTTCACAGATATCAGCAATCCCTTGCCTCCAAATGTGAATGAGGGCTCCCAAAACTGTGATCCAGGGGATGCTGCCACCACCCCCCCCACCCCCACCCCCCCCCCCACAGTGACTGCTGCAGACCTGGGAGAATGCAAGAAGCAGCCATCTGCCACTCCTTAAGGTGACAGAGGGAACAGGATTGGCCCCAAATATGTGAGGTGCATATGAAAGGAATGAATTCAGTGAGCCCAGAGGCTTGCATCTTCCCTTCAGTTTAGTTCAGTTCAGTCGCTCAGTCGTGTCCGACTCTCCGCGACCCCATGAATCACAGCACGCCCGCCTCCCTGTCCATCACCAACTCCCGGAGTACACTCAAACTCATGTCCACAGAGTCGGTGATGCCATCCAGCCATCTCATTCTCTGCCGTCCCCTTCTCCTCCTGCCCCCAACCTTTCCCAGCATCAGAGTCTTTTCCAGTGAGTCAACTCGTCCCATGAGGTGGCCAAAGTATTGCAGTTTCAGCTTTAGCATTAGTCCCTCCAATGAACAACCAGGATTGATCTCCTTTAGAATGGACTGGTTGGATCTCCTTGCAGTCCAAGGGACTCTCAAGAGTCTTCTCCAGCACCACAGTTCAAAAGCATCGATTCTTTGGCGATCAGCTTTCTTCACAGTCCAACTCTCACATCCATACATGACCACAGGAAAAACCATTGCCTTGACTAGACGGACCTTGGTTGGCAAAGTAATGTCTCTGCTTTTTAATATACTATCAAGGTTGGTCATAACTTTCCTTCCAAGGAGCAAGCGTCTTTCCCTTAACTTGATAGTTGATCTTCGATATTCAGACTGCCTGCTTCCTTTGTTGCAAACTTGTATATAACCTGACTTCCCCTCCTGACCCCTTGGAAGTTTTCTCAGAGCTACTGAGATGCTGTCTCCTGGGCTCAGAGTCCTAGACATTCCCATCGAATAATATAACTCTCTACTTTCAGGCTGTGACTATATTTTTTAGTTGACAGTTGGATGTTACTCAACTTTGGCAACAGCAGAAAGTTGATTAAGATATTTCCTGTTATTTCAAAATTAGAGAACAAAGTTTATTGAATTTAATTTCCTTACGTGTTCAAGTGTGTGTTAGTAAATGGAACCCATAAAGACATCATATATCAAAAGCAAAAACAGTAAGGAAATGATGTACTTCTCATACAACATCGCTCTTGAATTATTCTAGTGCTTCTCAAACCCTTATGTGCATCTGAACCACCTGGAGAACTTAGGAAAACATAGTGTTTATATATTTGATTGAATGAGTCTATAGTGGGTCCTGAGATGCTGCACAGCCCCCACATGCTCCCCACAGTCCTGACCCACAGGTTACACTATGGGTAGTATGTGTTTTGTTTAGTTTTAGGGAGGCGAATTCCCATATTTTCCTTCATCTTCGCTAAAACCTTACCATTTCATTATTTATACTAGATGTCAAATTTAAAGATCTGCCATGTCCCTTAGGTGAAATTTTGGATTGATCATTCATCCTTCCTGTATCACCAGTTACTTAGGTCACCCTGTCAGACTACAGATGTGAGATATTCTGATTAGTCATTCTTGTTATCATGACACTTTTCATCATTCAGAGTTTCAAGTTAGCCATGTTAAGAAATCACTGATGTCTCACATGAATATGATTGATAATAGGACTGGTCAAATGGTCTCAGTAGGTTGTGAAGTGTTTAGAAAACAATCTTATGGTAAAATTGAATATCATAAAGAAGTGAAAGTAGCAAAAGATTTACATTTTTAAAAAATTATAGTTCAATCAAAGTAATCTCTCTGATTATATTGAGAATCAAAATCATCTGGAAGACATCTTAAGCCACAAATTCTGGGTCCTGCCCTCAGATTCCACTTCATTTAAGTCTGGGTGGGGCTTGATAATCTGTATTTCTAACGAATTCCAAGGTGATGTTCTATGCCACAGTTTCTCCACCTCAGTACTATGAAATCTGGGGATGTATAATTCTTTGTTATCCAAAGGATAACAAAGGAACCAAAGAAAGGACCTACTGTATAGCATAAGGAACTCTGCTCAATATTCTATAATAATCTAAATAGGAGAACTTGAAAAAGTATCAGTTCAGTTCAGTTCAGTCGCTCAGTCGTGTCCGACTCTCCGCGACCCCATGAATTACAGCACGCCAGGCCTCCCTGTCCATCACCAACTCCCGGAGTACACTCAAACTCATGTCCACAGAGTCGGTGATGCCATCCAGCCATCTCATTCTCCGTCGTCCCCTTCTCCTCCCGCCCCCAACCTTTCCCAGCATCAGAGTCTTTTCCAGCGAGTCAACACGTCGCATGAGGTGGCCAAAGTATTGCAGTTTCAGCTTTAGCATCAGTCCCTCCAATGAACATCCAGGATTGATCTCCTCTAGAATGGACTGGTTGGATCTCCTTGCAGTCCAAGGGACTCTCAAGAGTCTTCTCCAACACCACAGTTCAAAAGCATCGATTCTTCGGCGATCAGCTTTCTTCACAGTCCAACTCTCACATCCATACATGGGGAAAAACCATTGCCTTGACTAGACGGACCTTGGTTGGCAAAGTAATGTCTCTGCTTTTTAATATACTATCAAGGTTGGTCATAACTTTCCTTCCAAGGAGCAAGCGTCTCTTAATTTCATGGCTGCAATCAGCATCTGCAGTGATTTTGGAGCCCAAAAAAATAAAGTCTGACACTGTTTCCACTGTTTTTCCATCTATTTCCCATGAAGTGATGGGACCAGTTGCCATGATCTTAGTTTTCTGAATGTTGAGCTTCAAGCCAACCTTTTCACTCTCCTCTTTCACTTTCATCAAGAGGCTCTTGAGTTCCTCTTCACTTTCTGCCATAAGGGTAGTGTCATCTGCATATCTGAGGTTATTGATATTTCTCCCAGCAATCTTGATTCCAGCTTCTGCTTCTTCCAGCCCAGCGTTCGTCATGATGTACTCTGCATATAAGTTAAATAAGCAAGGTGACAATATACAACCTTGACGTACACCTTTTCCTATTTGGAACCAGTCTGTTGTGAAAAAGTATAGGTACATGTAAATGTATAACTGAATCACTTTGCTATACACCTGAAATTAACATACATTATTAATCAACTATAGTCCAACAAAATTTTTAAAAAAGCAATCAAAACTAAAACCGTCTTTGTGGAGTTATCCAGCAACAAGTCAAAGCCCCATACCTCCTCCAACTTCAGTCTCCTGGAGCCCTTCCTTAGCCATTCTCTGTACCCTTTCTCCAGTTCCTTTCCTATTCTCACTCCAAAGACTGCCTAGGCCATGAGGTCACCACCAGGAGATTGTCACTGTTATTGGTATATAGAATATGGGGAACTTGATCTCTTTCCTGAATGTGGAGATATGTTCCCATATCTGACACTGTGGATTTGAGTGCATTTTTGTTTGGTATCAAATCCTATGGGCTTGTAAGTCACAGCTGTTGTAGAATTTTAGGCATATTGAACGTTAAATAGGTTATTACCCATGTGTTAGGACATTACTCTTTCAACATTGTTCTAAGACCTAAACCAAAGACCACATATGGACACTGGAACACAGTCCATTCTGATAGCAGGGGCTATCTCCTGATGGACTTCCCTGCCGGCTCGGTGGTAAAGAATCCACCTAAGAATGCAGGAGGTGCAGGTTTGATCCCTGGGCCAGGACAATACCCTGAAGAAGGAAATGGCAACCCATATTACCCACCTAGGAAATCCCACGGATAGAGGAGTCTGGTGGACTACAGTCCATGGGGTCACAAAGAGTCAGACACGACTTAGTGACTAAACAACAACGACATCTCCTGATACCAAGTAGCTTGTCTATAAAACATATGTGATTCATGCAGAATCCTATCCTTTCTCTTTCTCTGTCTTTCTCTATTTCTCACTGAACTGCACTTTCCCTTTGTTTGAACAGTATTTTTTAAAATCTTCCTTTGGACTCCACATTAAAAGTTTATTTTTGTATCCAAGAAGTATTATGCAATCTTTGTAACTTCGTTATGGTTGGGTATTTCCTTCATTTAATTCACTGAGTTAGTTTTCTGGAGAAAATATTACAAGAGACTCATGGAAAATCCAATGAATAATGATGCTATTGATAGCAATAGAAGGCAATTTCTTCTTGTTAAAGTTCATCTTTCATACTGACCCAGAATTCTCATTAGGGGAAATTTCTTAAAACACTTTTTTTTTTTGTTCATTTACTGAAAGAAGTCTGTTAACACTGCATTCACATTTCCATTGAAACAGGAAGAACAACTTTATTTTAGAAAATGTGATTCAAGGCACAAAATGAATTCCAGAAGTCTCAAATTGTTAAGACTAACAGAGTGCTGAAGAAGAGAAGAGGATGGATTCTTCTCAGACAAATTCTCTACATCAGTCCCCTGGCTCTCATCCCTAACACCCTGACCACAAGCCTGGCCAGATCCTGCAGTCCCTGCACCCCATCCTTCATCTTCCTTTTGCTCTCCCTATCCCATCTCCACTGGGGGAAAAAAAAGACTTAGAAATGTCTGAGGAAGACGCCGTCTGAAGTGGGAGGATCTCTCCCCCAAGGAAGGGAAGGTTTTAGAACCTGGCCAGGACAAGGCCGCGGAGAAGGCAATGGCAAGCCACTCCAGTACTCTTGCCTAGAAAATCCCATGGATGGAGGAGCCTGGTAGGCTGCAGTCCGTGGGGTCTCTAAGGGTCAGACACGATTGAGCGACTTCACTTTCACTTTTCACTTTCACACATTGGAGAAGGAAATGGCAACCCACTCCAGTGTTCTTGCCTGGAGAATCCCAGGGACGGGGGAGCCTGGTGGGCTTCTGTCTGTGGGGTCACACAGAGTCGGACACGACTGAAGTGACTTAGCAGCAGCAGCAGCAGGACAAGGCTGAAAGAAAGACAGGTAAAAATCCCTGCAGACCAGGGCCAGGGCAGAGGAAAACTCTGGAAGTTAAGCACAGGATGCTAATACTGGTGCTCAGAGGAACCAGCTCCGTCAGAGACAAAGCTCAAAAGGTGCTCTGGGGTTAAAGGAACTGATGTTGATAGAAGAGCAGAGCTAGCAAGAAGGATAATTTACCTTCGCTTATAAGTTCACTTTTTACTTTTATTTGATCTTTTGTGATACAAACACATTTGATATTTTGTAATAAATACATTTTTTGCATTTGAAATATATTGCATATTTAGTTTTGTGTGTTTTTTAAATTCTGTGAGTTCTGATCAGGTTTTAAGTAAAGCTCCTGAATTTGGAAATAGTGAAACCAATCCCTGAATACTGTCCTTGTAATTTTTCTATAGCATTGTGTTCACTTACTCAACATGTTTAAAACTGAAGCGATACTTGACCTCCACTACTTCCTCTGCCTTGGAATCCACAGTGAAACGAACCTGCATTCCTTCCTGGGCACTCAAATCCTGGGTATTACCTCTGATGCCTCCTTCTCACTTGGCCTCCAAATCCAACTCGGTACCAAGCCCCCAAAATTCTACTTGTTAGATGTTTCTAGAATCCACTTCCACCTCTCCATTTTCCACCGGCAAAGTTCCTTCTCACCTAGATGATCTCCAGAGATTTGTCTCCCTTCATCGCTTCCCCCCCCACCCCAATTAATTACCCATACATGAACTACTGACTTTACAGTTAGAATAGAATCCTCACATTAGGTATACATTTTGGTTAGTCAGTCTGTTGACCAATCAGATTTAATTCCCTATCCTTCCCTGAAATTTAATCCCAATTTTTATGTATTTTTGAGGAAGGTGATCTCACCCATAATCTAAGTTGTCCTTCTTATGGGCAGGCCTTTATTGGTTTCAACCAATAAGCGCAGCATTTGTCTGGTTCAGGAAACACATACCTATTTGAGAAAAAGAGACTGGAGGAAGTGTTTACTAGAGCCTTAGGAAAAAGCAGCATTTGACTGTTTAAAGAGAGAACTGGGGCCGCCGCCGCCGACGTGTGTGCAGCTCGGCGGAGGGGCCGGGCCTGCGCTCTCTCCTCCTTCCTCCCCGCCTCCCGGTGCCGGTAGGACCCGTCTCCCGCTGCCGCTGGGACCCCGTGTCATCGCGCGCCCAGAGCACGATGCCCCCCAAAAAGGGAGGTGATGGAATTAAACCACCCCCAATCATTGGAAGATTTGGAACCTCTTTGAAAATTGGTATTGTTGGATTACCAAATGTTGGGAAATCTACCTTCTTCAATGTACTAACCAATAGTCAAGCTTCAGCAGAAAACTTCCCATTCTGCACCATTGATCCGAATGAGAGCAGAGTACCTGTGCCTGATGAAAGATTTGACTTTCTTTGCCAGTACCACAAACCAGCAAGCAAAATTCCCGCTTTTCTAAATGTAGTGGATATTGCTGGCCTTGTGAAAGGAGCTCACAATGGGCAAGGCCTGGGGAATGCCTTTTTATCTCATATTAGTGCCTGTGATGGAATCTTTCATTTAACACGTGCTTTTGAAGATGATGATATCACACATGTTGAAGGAAGTGTAGATCCTGTTCGAGATATAGAAATAATACATGAAGAGCTTCAGCTTAAAGATGAGGAAATGACTGGGCCCATTATAGATAAACTAGAGAAAGTGGCTGTGAGAGGAGGAGATAAAAAACTAAAACCTGAATATGACATAATGTGCAAAGTCAAATCCTGGGTTATAGATCAAAAGAAACCTGTTCGATTCTATCATGATTGGAATGACAAAGAGATTGAAGTATTGAATATACATTTATTTCTGACTTCAAAACCAATGGTCTACTTGGTTAATCTTTCTGAAAAAGACTACATTAGAAAGAAAAACAAATGGTTGATAAAAATTAAAGAGTGGGTGGACAAGTATGACCCAGGTGCCTTGGTCATTCCTTTTAGTGGGGCCTTGGAACTCAGGTTGCAAGAATTGAGTGCTGAGGAGAGACAGAAGTATCTGGAAGCGAACATGACACAAAGCGCTTTGCCAAAGATCATTAAGGCTGGGTTTGCAGCACTCCAACTAGAATGCTTTTTCACTGCAGGCCCAGATGAAGTGCGTGCATGGACCATCAGGAAAGGGATGAAGGCTCCTCAAGCTGCAGGAAAGATTCACACAGATTTTGAAAAAGGATTCATTATGGCTGAAGTAATGAAATACGAAGATTTTAAAGAGGAAGGTTCTGAAAATGCAGTCAAGGCTGCTGGGAAGTACAGGCAACAAGGCAGAAATTATATTGTTGAAGATGGAGATATTATCTTCTTCAAATTTAATACACCTCAGCAACCGAAGAAGAAATAAATTTTAACTATTGCTCAGATAAATGTACAACTTCCAAAAGGCATATACTTTTTTTTTTTTAATTAAAATTTCTGAAAACTGAAAGGGCAGGTAAAGTTGGGGTGATGGGAATCTTCTACAAACAATTATTTTTATTTGTTTTAAAATTAAAATACTGTGTACCTCCAATGAGATGCAAGTTCACTAAATGTGAACAGCTTTGCTTTTCACGTGATTAAGACCCTACTCCAAATTGTAGAAGCTTTTCAGGAACCATATTACTCTCATGATACTTCATTAATCTCCATCATGTATGCCAAGCCTGACACATTTGACAGTGAGGACAATGTGGCTTGCTCCTTTTTGAATCTACAGATAATGCATGTTTTACAGTACTCCAGATGTCTACACTCAATAAAACATTTGACAAAACCAAAAAAAAAAAAAAAAAGAGAGAACTGGGTAAGATTTATTTTTTGTTTTTTAATCTTTTAATATTTTCTAGAGGTCAGATGGAAGGACTGATGCTAAGGATGAAGCTCCAATACTTTGGCCACCTCATGCGGCGAGTTGACTCACTGGAAAAGACTCTGATGCTGGGAGGAATTAGGGGCAGAAGGAGAAGGGGACAACAGAGAATGAGATGGCTGGATGGCATCACCGACTCGATGGACATGAGTTTGAACTCTGGGAGTTGGTGATGGACAGGGAGGCCTGGCGTGCTGTGATTCATGGGATCACAAAGAGTTGGACATGACTGAGAAACTGAACTGAACTGAACTGAGAGGTCAGAACCTCTAGGAAAACTGACAACTTTGAGGTGAAAAAAATGAAACCATAGTTACATTGACAAAACTGTACAACATCTGCAGAAAGAAGAGAGTAGGACAGGTAATAAATTATTTTTGTCCATATAGGAGTTGCTGGATAAACCCTTGCCTGAAGCTCACTTTACTATTAGAGTTTCGTTTATGAGAGCCCGCAATTTTTGTTAATGACTTAAACCATTTTTGAATTGCTTTCCAGCCTCTCCCAGTCTCTTTTATCCCATCCTACCCCTCTAAATGAGACTCCCGGGGCCACCGGGCCCACTTTCAGCAACTTGATCACACTGAGGGTTTATTAAAGAGTTTCCAATTTATTTTTCCTTCTGCTTGAAACATTCCTTACACCTGGACCATGATCAATGTACAGTCTCTCAGCTCCAAATTTGCCTCGTTGCCTGATCTGTGAAAATGGATCTGGGCCCTTTACATGTTTCCCTTTTGGCAGCTGACATTATGGTAAGCCTTTTCAGTTGAGAGCACTGGACAGGAATGTGGGAACAAGTTTCCTTTCCTGTTCCAGTGTCTCATTTGCTAAGTTTCTAGAGAGCATGTTTTTTTCTTCAGTGCTCAGCCCACATAGTTTTCATCTATGAGAGGTGCCTGCATGGCATAGATTTCTCCAGCATTTGGCCACATGTTTTCTTCAATTCGTGACTGAGTGGGGGCTCAGATAGTGTGAGCCTGTCCCCAGTTTACGTCACTGTTGCTTCACCCTCAACCCCACGTGTGCACACGCTACTCTGAGCTGCCCTAGCCTGAGCTGTGTGTGGGAGTGTACTAGGTTTCTATGGAGGGATCCTCTCCATTCCAGGGGTACCTGCAACTCCCACTGTGCTCTTTCCTCATGGCTGCCTACCAGTCTGCTCGTTCCCTGCACAGAGACTGTGGTCCAACTCTGGCAATCTTCTGGCAATCTTCTCCACCCTCCAGGGAGCTACAACTGCATCTCCTTCAACCCCCTCTTTCCATGAAAGCTGAACCTTTCTTGCAAGTTTGTCCTTCCTTAGGTATGCCACCCAACACTCGGGTACCTTTTAGAGTTCTCTTTCCCTGTATATAGTCTCCTAAATCAGCTTGATAATTTTTTATATTACACTTCCCTTGTCTAAATGATGATCTCCTGATGGGACGCAGACAATGCCCTCCCTTTTCTTATAGCAGCTCATAATCCTGGTCTCATTTTCTCCCTAACCTCCAGACTAAGTGAGCTCATCATAATAATTAGCTCTCACTGCATACCACAGATACTTTGTGGCTTGTAATGGTTACAAATATAACTAATGATTATGTGGTTATTTTCTTAATATCTTCATCACTATCCTGGAAGGTCAACGAAGACAGGGAAAATGTCTTTCTCAGATTCCTGACATCTAAGACAATGACTGCTACAACATAGCAGGCTTTCAGAATACTAATTTTTTTAAAATGCATATTATGTATGTATGTAAATTTTATTAATGAAAGAATTTAAAAGCTCAAAGTAGCTATGAATGACATAAACAAGAAGTATGCATTTAAACAGTATGAATTTCACTCTCTTATTAGCGTTTCCCAGGTGGCTCAGTGACAAAGAATCCACCTACCAATGCAGGATATGCAGGAGTTGCAGGTTCGACCCCGGGGTTGGGAAGATCCCCTGGAGTAGGAAATGGCAATCCACTCCAGTGGAGGAGGATTGGACAGAGGAGCCTGACGGGCTACAGTCCATGGGATCGCAGAGTTGGACATGACTGAGCAAGCATGCAGGCACTCTCGTACTAAGTTTGCTCTAGCAGGACTAAAACCATGTTAAGTGTTCAATAAATACTTTATTATGGTGGCAAAGAAAGCATGTTTCCTCCTACATTTGGACAGCACTCCCTTGTACCATGACAGAGAAGTGCTTCAGAAAGTCATTCATACTCTATCAACCTCCTCAGACTGATGACTAAAGAGGTTCCCTTCTTTCCTGTCAGGCTCTCTGTAATGTGGAACACAGCCAGCACATGTGAACTGGAAAACTTTTGCAGAGAGTTTAAGTGAAAAATTCAGGATGCATAATTTGATCTGATCACTAGCTGACCCCCAGGCATTGCTTTTCAGAATGTTAACAGTTGTGAAATTAAATAAATTCTGTTGCTGCTGAGTCAGGAAATAGCTCTCTTAAGAGGCAGCACCATGAGTGGAAAGCTGAAGCATGTGCTTTTATGATTTTTTATTTATTTTTTATTATTACTGGAAGGAGTGTTTTCTTTATTCATTAATTGCCTTTTAATAGGAATGGTCTTTCCAGATCAGAGTTTACAGGTATCTTTCCAAACATCAACTTATTGTTGACTGAAGAGTGACTGTCTCTTTCTGTGAAGCGCTCAAAGTAATGTTTGTATGTTCTATAGAGACTGTATCATGTAGCAGAACATCTATAATGGGTCTTTGCTGGTCTTGCTACCAAAGTCAAGACTCCTAAGCCTGTGGGTACAGAACCCTGATTTGGTTTTGGAAAGTCACTCTTCTGCCAAGCTTCTGTCCATATGTGTAGAGTGAAGTTGACTTTATACCTGGCTCTGGGGATCTGCTTACAGCCAAATCCTGAATCAGACAATACATTTGTGTATCACAGTCTGGTGTGGTCACAGCTTGATTTACAAATGTGCATAGGGACATGAGATGATGAGATATAGACAATGATACAGTAAGTCTGGACTATCAGTCTATGAGGTTCCTGAGACCAGGACTTTCTCCTCTGCTGCACCTGGAGTCTGGAGCTGCTGCAGTCAGAACCTGACCCAAAATAGACTGAGCAGAACCAGGAGATAGAGAAAAATATACAGATTCTGGTAGGTTTAACATCAGCTTCTCATCAAGCTTCTCCAAGGATGATCTATTCTAGGCTTTTCAATTATGTGAGCTTATAAATTCACTTACTGATGAATCAATTCACCACATTAAATGCAACTTTCAATCTTGGTGAAAACCTGTCCAGCTCTTTTCAGATATAAACTGATGGGCATGAATAGATGAGAGGCAGAAAGTACATTTTGGTCACATAGATCAGAAGAAATAAATAGTGATCAGGTACTGAGACAAGATGTGCTTTTATCAGTCACTTGTTTATACTTAAAATATGTTTTGCAAGATTCAAAAGATGGTAAACATATCAAAATATAGACTGTCCAAAAAGTTGACAAACAGGTGAACATAATAGATTGTTAATTAATATTACTACACAATAGAGTAATTATGGATATCTTTATTTAGCCTAAATCCCTCTTAAAATCTAGTTTGGTGTTTTAAGACTAATTAATATGGTGAAATCAATTATAATTAAATAAAAATAATAAGAATTTTTTTAAAGACTATTAATAATGAACCATAATATTAACAATGCATGTGTCTTAGTTCTTTCATGATGCTATTACAAACATACCACAGACTGGGTGGCTTAAACAACATTTCTCATAGTTCTGAGGGCTGGAAGTTCAAGTTCAAGGTAACTGCAGATTCAGTATCTGGCTTCCTATTTCACATACAACTGTCTTCTTGTTTTGTCTTCATATGTTTTCATGTGGTGGAAGGGGTAAGGGAGCTCTCTGGGGTCCCTTTTTCTTGTAGTTAATTTACAATGTTGTGTTAGTTTTAGGTATACAGCAAGTGAATCTGTAAAGTTTCAGATTCTTTTCCATTGTAAGTTATTATAAGATTTTAATATAGTTCCCTGTGTTATATATAGTAGGCCCTTGTTGATCTATTTTATGTATAGTAATGTATATTTGTTAATCCCAATTTCCTAATTTATATCCTCCTACCCCCACTATTCCTTTTGGTAAATTTGTTTTATATGTCTGCAAGTCTTTTTCTGTTTTGTAAATAAGTTCATCAGTATCATTTTTTAAATTCCACATGTAAGTGATGTTTGTTTTTTTCTCCCCAACTTCTTCACTTAATACAACCTATCTCTAGGTCCATTCATGTTGCTGCAAATGGCAGTATTTCATTCTTTTTCACGTCTAAGTAATGTTCTATTGCATATATGTATACCACATTGTCATTATCTATTCATCATCAAAATGAACACCTAGGTTGCTTTCATGTATTGACTATTAGAAATAGTGCGGCTATGAATATAGGGGTGCATATATCCCATTGATTTAGAGTTTTCTCTGGATATACGCCAGGAGTGGGATTGCAGAATCGTATGACAACTATTTTAGTTCTTTAAGGAACCTCCATACTGGTCTCCATCATAACTGCACCAATTTACATTCCCACCAACATTGTATGGAGGTTCCTTTTTCTCCACACCCTCTTCAGCATTTATTATTTGTAGACTTTTTAATGATGACCATTCTTACTGGTGTGAGGTGATACCTCATTATAGTTTTAATTTGCATTTCTCTAATAATTAGCAATATTGACCATCTTTTCATGTGACTGTTGGCCATCTGTCTGGGATCTCTTTTATAAGGGCACTCATTCCATTTCATGGGCATCCCTCGTGGCTCAGATGGTAAAGAATCGACGTGCAATGCAAGAGACCTAGGTTTAGTCCCTAGGTCAGGAAGATCCCTTGGAGAAGGAATTGGCTACCCACTCCAGTATTCTTGCCTAGAGAATTCCATGAGCAGAGAAGCCTACAGGGTTACAGTCCACAGGGTCACAAAGAATCAGACAACACTGAGCAACTAACACTTTATTCTGTTTCATGAGTGCTCCACCTTCATGATCTAATCACTTTCCAAAGGCCTCAACTTCTAATACCATCACACTGGGAGTTAGATTTTAACATATGAACTGGGGTGGGGGAGAGACACAATCATTCAGTCTATAGCATCATGTTTGTTAAGAAAATACCTACTACATAAAAAATATTTAGATGATTTAAAAGGGAAAAGACAAAGAAAGAGAAACAGCGAGTGAGAGCTAGAGAGAGAGAGAAGGAAGTGGGAAGGAAGCGTTTATCAGTTATGAAACTAATATTTCTGTCTCACCTGTCCAAATATGTCTGTCTCTCAATTGAATCCAGACTTGGGAACTGAAAAGGAAGAGTTGTTTCTTATCTCCCTAAAATCCCAATAGGAGGATTTTACATAGAGAAGTGATATGAGGAAGGTTGTTTTTAAAAGGTAACTCTAGTGGCTGAGTGAAGACATGTCTTAGGTAGTCAAGGGGGAAGGTGGGAGAGTCTGGAGAGAGCTTTCTACAGTGGTTTTAAATAGGGCGATATTTTCAGGCGGACGGCAAAGGGACTCAACCACACATATACATGTACCCATCTTCCCCAAATTCCCCTCGCATCCAGATTGCCACATAACATTGAGTAGAGCTCCCTCTGCTACACGGTAGGTCCTTGTTGGCTATTCATTTTAAATATAGCACTGTGTGCACGTGTTTCCCATGTACTTCCCATGTACTCCCAAACTTCCTATCTCTTCCCCGCATCCTTCCCACTTGAAATTATTACATCATTGTTAATTGGCTATACTCCAATATAAAACAAAAACTTAAAAATAAATAAATAGGGTAAAGAGTATCAGGAAGATCCCCTGAAAAAGAGAATGACTACCCACTCCACTATGCTTGCCTGGAGAATTCCATGGACAGAGGAACCTAGCAGGCTACAGTTTGTGGGGTCTCAAAGAGTCAGGCACGACTGAGCAACTAACACTTTCACTTTTTTTCAAAGGGTATGGTGATGAATGGGTATAATAAAGATACATTTTTGAGGGAGCTGATGGGCTGATGTGACAGAATGAAACAGAAGTCATGGGTGATTCTAAGGTTTTTGGCATGACTAAAAGGGTAAGGTGTTATTTACTTAAGATAAAAAGACATCAGAAGCAGGCTTGGAAGAGGAAGGAAGTTAAGAGTTTTGTGTCAGACATGCCAAGTTTGACATTTATATCAGATGTCTAAGTGGAGTTATCAGTTATAGAATTAGATGTGTGAATGCAGAGTTTAGATGAAGACTACAGATATAAGTTGGGGCATTATTGGCATATGAAGGGTACACCTTTAGAAGGACAACTTATAAATAGACTTCTTAGAATGCTGGAATAATGAACACATTTCATGCTTGAAGTTATTTCGTGTGAAGCAACACAAATGAAAAGATATTTTAGTCCGCTTTTTAAGAAGAAGTAAGAATGTTATCTTTCAACTTGCTATTCAGGGAGTTTTTTTGACAATATAATGACACCAGGAGGAGTACTTGAGCACTGTAATTTAGGAGGACGTGAAAGACAAGAGTATATTGACAATTTTGACAGGAATAAACATGTGCACATATGTGTGTGATCTGAACAATGGCATTGTCTTACACAGTCAGTGATACTCATCTCTCCCTAGTCCAGAGAATACACATGTCCCCAGACCATGAGCTGAGATAGCATCTCTACATGAAAATGAAATGTCTTCATATCTTATACATGGCTATCACATGAGCTGTGCTATCTGTTCTCCAGCTTCTAATTTAGGATTTAAACCCCTGTAGCTAAATGCTGCAGAGAAGGCAATGGCAAGCCACTCCAGTACTCTTGCCTAGAAAATCCCATCGATGGAGGAGCCTGGTAGGCTGCAGTCCGTGGGGTCGCTAAGGGTCAGACACGACTGAGTGACTTCACTTTCACTTTTCACTTTCACACATTGGAGAAGGAAATGGCAACCCACTCCAGTGTTCTTGCCTGGAGAATCCCAGGGCCGGGGGAGCCGAGTGGGTTTCCATCTATGGGGTCACACAGAGTCAGACACAACTGAAGTGACTTAGCAGCAGCAGCAGCAGCAGCTAAATGCTAATACTACTGAGGGTGATTTCTATTGTTGACCTAAAACAAATAGATTGCTAGATGTTTTCCTGGAAAACTGGTGTTTTGCAAAAATAAACAAACAGGATCTAATTAAACTTAAAAGCCTTTTCACAATGAAGGAAATTATAAGTGAGGTGAAAAGACAACCCTCAGAATGGGAGAAAATAATAGCCAATGGAACAACTAACAAAGAATTAATCTCCAAAATACACAAGCGGTTCATGCAGCTCAATACCAGAGAAGCAGACAACTCAATCAAAAAGTGGGCAGAAGACCTAAACAGACATTTCTCCAAAGACATACAGATGGCTAATAAACACATGGAAAGGTGCTCAACATTGCTCATTATTATAGAAATGCAAATCAAAAGTACAGTGAGATATCATCTCATGCTGGTCTGAATGGCCATAATCAAAAAGTCTACAAAGCAATAAATACGGGAGAAGGTATGGAGAAAAGGAAACCCTCTTACACTGTTGGTGGGAATGTAAACTGATACAACCAACATGGAGAAATGTATGGAGATTCCTTTAAAACCTAGAAATAAAACTACCATACAACCCAGCAATCTGGGTATGTGCCACTACTGGGCATATACCCTGATGAAACCATACTTTTAAAAGACGTGTGTACCTCAATGTTTGTTGCAGCACTGTTTACAATAGCCAGGACTTGGAAGCGAGCAGATATCCATTGGCAGATGAATGGATAAGGAAGTTGTGGTACATATACACAATGGAATATTATTTAGTGATAAAAAGGAATACATTTGAGTCAGTTCTAATGAGGTGGATGAACCTAGAGTCTATTACATAGAGTGAAGTAAGCCAGAAAGAGAAAGACAGATATCATATATTAGCACATATATATGGAATCAAAAGATAGTTCCAATGATCCTACATGCAGGGCAGCAAAGGAGACACAGATATAAAGAACAGACTTTTGGACTCAGTGGGAGAAGGAGAGAGTGGGATGATTTGAGAGAATAGCATTGAAATGTATACAATATCATATGTACAATAGCCAGTGGGAGTTTGATGTATAATGCAGGGGACCCAAAGCTGGTACTCTGTGACAATGTGGAGGGATGAGGTACGGAGGGATGTGGGAGGGGATTCAGGAGGGAGGGGTTTATATGTATGCCTATGGCTGATTCATGTTGAGGTATGGCAGAAGCTATCACAATATTGTAAATTTAACTATCCTCCAATTAAAATACTTTTTAATTGGTTTGCACATGGCAAACCACATGCAAGTCCTTGCACAGCAAGGGAAGGAGAACTGTTTTATAGGGTGGAAATGGAAGTTGGGAGGACAATAATAAATAAAGAGTCCGTGGCTTGTCATTGGTTGAATTATTGCCAGGAAAGACAAGGAGGTTTCAGGGTGTGAGAGCTCCCCTCTGGTCTCCCAACCTTAATTAATTGAAGTTTCTGTTGATTAACTTCTTACATATTTAAGAAATAAATAAAAATGACTTGCTGAAATTCATGCTGTCTAAATGTCTTCTAATCTAATGAGCCTATAGGTACAAATAATGTAGCATTAACATTGACAGTCTAGATTCTGCCAACTCATCTCCTGGTGCTTGAATCAGGACCTTCATCAGGCCCTGCCTCCGTGTCTCACCAATTAAAATATCTTCCAGTTATTTCTTGAAGCATCTCTAGGAAGTTTCTCAGATGTGCTCAGGAGAACACGTCCTTCGAGACCAATGCCCAAGATTCACTTGTGGGAGGCATTTCCCATGATCACTTTTGCCAATCCTCCATGTGAGAACAGTGCCCTCTGCCTTGGGTACTATCTCCTGCTGCTCCCAAAACTGCGAAACTTGAGGGATATTAAACCAACTGCTGTACCCTTCGGGTTCATGATCCATAGTTCCTCTTAGCTACATTTCTGCAAGAGGTGCCTGAAGAAACAGGCATGATTCTAAACATTTCACATTTCTGACTGGAACTTCCAAGGATATAATGATTTCACAGCTCAGGATCTAACTATAGAGTCATCTCTATGTCTTGCAGCATGGTTTTATTTTTCTCTGACACTGTCAGTCACAGAGGGGAATGAAGAACAGAGTGTTTATGTTTATGACACACGAGGAAACCACAGTAGAAATATTCAAGCCCAGATCCAGTTTCCCACTTTTCCCTTGTCCCTGTTCCATACCTTCTTCTTTCCCTCATGACTCAAAGGATGCTGCTTCTTTTTCTGTGTCTCACTCCTTGCCTCCATTATCCAGGACTTCACACCACTCATTATTTCTTCTCCTGAATTTTGTGTCAGTCTCTCTACTGGCTTATTTTCCTCATGTTAAGTCTGCCTATAAGACTATGTCAGTGATGTCAGAAATATCATGGCATAGATATCCTCTTTTCTACCTTTTAAACATCCAAATAGGCATCCACCCCAAAACAAAAGCACCTCTGTGGAAGTTTTGGATCCAATATCACGTTCCAAGAGCCTGAGGAAGAGTCTCTCCCACCTATGCATTTGGTAATAAGCAGATAAACATCAGTAGAGTCTGCAGAATTAGTAGGAGCCTGCAAACCTACATCAATCCCTCTTGGCCATGAACAGGGAAAACCTGGAGAGTGCCGATTGGCAGACACTCATGGACAACAAAGAGTCTGGAACTCCAGCCTTCCCAAGGGAAAATTACAGCATGCCATTGGAGCAAAAGAATGCACTGGCTAGGGTAAAAGAAACATTGCAAAGCGCCATCTCTTCCCCAAGTCTACACAGCACAGGACTAATTTAGCTGGTGGAGACTTCACTGAGGGGAAAAGGAAGAGGGTGAGGGAGTGTCTGGTTATCCCAGCTGTGGGACACTGCAGAAGAAACCCATTTCTCTCCAGCAGCACCCAAAGTCCTGAGGTGGGACATCCATGACAGAGAAGAATATCAGAGGGCATTAAAGGATATGATTCCTTCTGACTGTGCTCAGAACTTCAGCAAGAAATCTACCTATGAGCTTCTGGGAGCGCTTCACTCTAGGATTTCCACACACCCCCGCCCCCAGGCCTGTGGACACCCCAGATATCCCAGATGCCAAATCCAAACTTCCCCTATCCTGTGGCCAGCTCTTCTGCATGCTACTGAGTGTGGGGACAAAAGTGAACTCCGATAAACAGAGTACTCTCAGAAAATCAGATCAGGATCTGTGATAAGGGAGAAATCACAAACTTGAATTGTAACACTACTTCCTGGAAAATAAAAGGGAAGTTTTCTGCTGCCAACCTTTTGAGATGTAAGAACAGGAAATACAAACACTTAAGAATTCTGCCTTGAGTGGGAGAAAGAAGTGTGGAGTAGGTGCATACATACAGGTCAGAGAAATTTTCATCTATACCAGGACCAACTGTGCATCCCACCCAAAGGCAATCAGTAAAGTTTTGAGGAGGTGGCTGCTATTTCAAATGTGAAATCAGTATTGAAAAACTCCAAGGAACATGAAGAATTAAGAAAATATGTCATCATCAAAAGATAACGATAATTCTCTAATAACTGAATTCAATGATATAGAATTCTGCAAACTAGCTGATAAAGAGTTAAAAATAGCTTTTAATGAGGAAACTTGGCTATCTACAAGAAAATACCAAAAGATAATTCAACAAAATTAGGAAAACAACATGTAAACAAAATGAGAAATTTAACAAAGAGATAACAATCATAAAAATGAACTAAAAGGAAATTCAGAACTGAAGAGTTCAATGAATAAAATAAAAAATGTACCAGAGAGTATCTGTAGCAGGGCAGACCAAATGGAAGATAGAAACAATGATCTAGAGGATAACAACTTTGAAATAACCCAGGGGAGAACAAAAGAAAAAATTTAAAAGAGTGAAGGAAGTGTATGTAATTTATAGAACTCCATCAAGCATGCAAGTATTAGAATAATTTGGACTCCAAAAGGAAGAGAGGAGAGGAAATTTTATTTAAAGAAAATAGCTGAGAACTTTCCAAACCTAGGGAAAGACTTGGGCATTCAAGTTCATGAAATTTATAGGTCATCTTTTTATCTCAATCCTAAAGATCTTCTCAAAAACAGTATCATGAAACTGTTTAAAATCGAAGACAAAGACAAATCCTAAAAACAGTCAGAGAAAAAAATATTGTAACCCACAAAAGAACTCCTTTCAAGCTATCAGCAGTTTTCTTAGCAGAAACCCTTTAGGCCAGAAGAGTGGAATGACATATTCAAAGTGAAGAAAGAAAAAAGCTGCCACAACAAGAATATTCTATCCAACAAAGTTATCATTCCAGTATGAAGGAGAAATAAAGACTTTCCCAGAAGAACTGAGGGAGTTCATCACCACTAAACCTGCCTTGCAAGAAATGCCAAAAGGAGTTTTTCAAGCTAAAATAAAAAAGTGATAGTGACATGAAAATGTACAAAAACATACAACACATGGGTAAAGTTAAATACACAATCAGATTTAGAAAATTCTAATTATTATAATGGTGTGTTAATCACCTAACTGTAGTCTAAAGGTTAAAGAAAAAGAGTATTTAAAATAATTGCAGCTAATTTAATTGGTTAATAAACATACAATATGGAAAAAGTAAATTATTACATCAAAAATATAAAAGGGGGAAGGAAGTACAAGGGTGGAGCTTTTGTATGCCTTCAAAGTTAAAATGGACTGTTTTATCTATTAGATGTTTTATGTCAGCCTCATGGTAATCACAAAGCACAAATCTAGATTGGAACTACAAAAGAGTCACAAAGCAATTAATAAGACAGCATTAGCAAGTCCTGTGAACTGTGGTATTGGAGAGGACTCTTGAGAGTCCCTTGGACTGTAAGGAGATCCAACCAGTCCATTCTAAAGGAGATCAGTACTGGGTGTTCACTGGAAGGACTGATGTTGAAGCTGAAACTCCAATAATTTGGCCACCTGATGCAAAGAACTGACTCACTGGAAAAGACCTTGATGCTGGGAAAGATTGAGGGCAGGAGGAGAAGGGGACGACAGAGGATGAGATGGTTGGATGGCATCACTGACTCAATGGACATGAGTTTGAGTAAACTCCAGGAGCTGGTGATGGACAGGGAGGCCTGGCATGCTGCAGTCCACGGGGTCACAAAGAGTTGGACACGACTGAACGACTAAACAGATTAGCAAGTCCTAACATATCAATAATTACTCTAAGTGTAAGTGAATTGAATACACTAACCAAAAGGTATAGAGTGGCTGCTGCTACTGCTAAGTCACTTCAGTCGTGTCTGACTCTGTGTGACCCCATAGACGGAAGCCCACCAGGCTCCCCCGTCCCTGGGATTCTCCAGGCAAGAACACTGGAGTGGTTTGCCATTGCCTTCTCCGAATAGAGTGGCTACATGGATTAAAAAATAATAATAATAAAATAAATAAAAAAAAAGACTCAACTATATGCTGTCTACAAGAGATTCACTTCAGATTTAAGGACACTTACAGACTGAAAGTGAAGAGATGGGAAAAGCTGTTCCATTCAAATGGAAAATAAAAGAAGCTAGACTAAAAGCTGGTTATTTGAAAAGATAAACAAAATTGATAAACCTTTAGCCAGACTCATCAACAAAAAATGAAAGAGGACTCAAATCTATAAAATTAGAAAAGGAAAAGGTACAACAGACACCACAGAAATACAAAGGATCATAAGTGACTATACAAGTAACTATATGCCAATAAAATGTACAACCTGGAAAATACAAATTCTTAGAAAAGGACAATCTCCCAAGAATGAAATAGGAAGAAATAGAAAATATGAATGGACCAGTCACAGTTACCTAAATTGAAAGTGATTAGAAAACCTCCAACAAAAAGTCCAGGACTAGATCACTTCACAGGTGAATTCTATCTAATATTTAGATAAGAGTTAACATCTATCCTTCTGAAACTGCTCAAAAAAAAAAAAAAAAAAAACTGCAGAAGAAGGAACACTCCAAACTCATTCTATGAGGCTACCATTACCCTGACACCAAAACCAGACAAAGATACCACAAAAAAGAAAATTACAGGCTAATATCACTGATGAACATAGACATAAAAGTACCCCCAAAATACAAACAATCTGAATCCAACAATACATTAAAAGGATTATTATGCACCATGATCATGGGCTTCTCAAGTTGCTCAGTGGTAAAGAATCCACCTACCAATGCAGGAGAGGCGGGTTCAGTCCCTGAGCCTGGAAGATCCTGTAGAGGAGGAAATGGCAACCTACTCCAGTATTCTTGCCTGGAGAATTCTATAGACAGAGGAGCCTGGTGGGCTACAGTCCATAGGGCTGCAAACAGTCTGATGCATTTGAGCACACATGCACCATGATCAAGTGAAATTTGTCCCAGAGATGCAAGGATTTTCCAATATCCACAAATCAGTGTGATACACTACATCAACAATTTGAGGAATAAAAACCATATGATCATCTCAATAAATGGAGAAAAAAAAATTTTTAATTAATTTTATTTAATTGGAATTACAATATTGCAGATGCTGATTGCAGTCATGAAATTAAAAGACGCTTACTCCTTGGAAGGAAAGTTATGACCAACCTAGATAGTATATTAAAAAGCAGAGACATTACTTTGCCAACCAAGGTCTGTCTAGTCAAGGCTATGGTTTTTCCAGTGGTCATGTATGGATGTGAGAGTTGGACTGTGAAGAAAGCTGATCACCGAAGAATTGATGTTTTTGAACTGTGGTGTTGGAGAAGACTCTTGAGAGTCCCTTGGACTGCAAGGAGATCCAACCAGTCCATTCTAAAGGAGATCAATCTTGGGTGTCCTTTGGAAGGACTGATGCTGAAGCTGAAACTGCAATACTTTGGCCACCTCATGCGACGAGTTGACTCACTGGAAAAGACTCTGATGCTGGGAAGGATTGGGGACAGGAGGAGAAGGGGATGACAGTGAATGAGATGACTGGATGGCATCACCGACTCTGTGGACATGAGTTTGAGTGAACTCCGGGAGTTGGTGATGGACAGGGAGGCCTGGAGTGCTGTGATTCATGGGGTCGCAAAGAGTCAGACACGACTGAGTGACTGAATTGAACTGAACTGAATTACAATATTGTGGTGGTTTTTGCCATACATTGACATGAATCAGCCATGGGTGTACATGTGTCCCCCCGTCCCAAATCCCCCACCTACCTCCCTCCCCATCCCATCCCTCTGGGTTTTCTCAGGGCTTTTGATGTAATTCAATACCTGTTTATCATAAAAGGGCACATACCTCAACATAATAAAGACCATATACAACAAACCTACTGCTAACATACTTAATGATGAAAAATAGAAAGCATTTCCTCTAAGAACAGAATAAGATAAGGATGTCCACTGTCACCACTTTTATCCAACATAGTTCTAGAAGTCCTAGCTATGGCAATCAGAGGAGAAAAAGAAATAAATGAAATCCAAATTGGAAAAGATGTTAAACAGTCACTGTTTGCAGATGACCTGATAATATACATAGAAAATCCTAAAAGTGCTATCAGCCAACTACTAGAGCTCATCAATGAATTTGGTAAGCTTGCAGGTTACAAAATTAATACACATAAATCTATTGCATTTCTATATATTAACAATGAAAGATCAAGAAGAGAAATTAAAGAATCCCATTTATCATCATATCAAAAACAATAAAATACCAGGAATAAGCCTACCTAAGGAAATGAAAGGCCTCTGCTGTATTCTGAGAACTATAAAATATGGATGGAAGAAACAGAAAATGACAAAGAAGGTAGAAAGAGATACCATGTTCTTGAGTTGGAAGAATCAATGAGGTCAAAATGACTATACTACCCCAGGCAATCTACAGATGCAATGCAATCCCTACCAAATTACCAATGGCATTTTTTCACAGAACTAGAACAAAAAAATCTTAAAATTTGTATGGAGACAAACAAATGACTCCAAACCAAAGTAATCTTGAGAATGAAAAATGGAGCTGGAGGAATCAGGCTCCCTGACTTCAGACTTCCATATGCTACAAAACTATAAGCATCAAAACAGTATGTTACTGGCACAAAATGGAAGAATAGATAATGCGGCAGGATAGAAAGCCCAGAAATAAACCCATGCACCTATGGTCAATAAAACTACAAAAATGGAGGCAAGACTACACAATAAAAAAAAAAAAGACAGTCTTTTCGATAATGGTGCTGAAAAAACTGGACAGCTACATGTTAAAAAAATGAAATTAGAACACACTTTAACACCACACACAAAAATAAACTCTAAATGGATTAAAGACCTAAATGTAAGAACAGATGGTATAAAACTCTTACAGGAAAACAAAGACAGAACACTGTCTGACATAAATCACAGCAGTATCTTTTTCTGCTGTGTCTTCCAGAATAATGGAAATAAAAACAAAAATTAACAAATGGGGCCTAACTCAACTCAAAAGCTTTTGCACAGCAAAGGAAACCATAAACAAAAAGATAAACCATAGAATATATTTGCAAACGATGTGACCAACAAGGGATTAAGTGTATGTGTGCTCAGTCATGTCTGACTCTTTATGACCTCATGGACTGTGGCCCGTCAGGCTGCTCTGTCCATAGGGTTTCCTAGGCAAGAATACTGGAGTGGGTTGCATTTCCCTCTCCAGGGGATCTTCCCAGTCCAAGAATTGAACCCACTTCTCTTGCCTCTCATGCACTGGCAGGTGGATTCTTTACGACTAGCACCACCAGGAAAGCCCAACAAGAGATTAGTCTCCAAAATTTACAAATAGTAAAATTCACATGGCTTAATATCATAAAAACAAACAACCCAAGCAAAAAATGAGCAGAAGACCCAAATAGACATTTCTCCAAAAAAAACATACAGATTGTCAAGAGGCACGTGAACAGATGTTTAACATTGCTTACTATTAGAAAAATACAAATCAAAACTACAATAAGACATCACCTCACATCAGTCAGAGTGGCTACCATGGAAAAATGCACAAAAAATAAATGCTGGAGAGGGTGTGGAGAAAAGGGAACCCTCCAACACTGTTGGTGAGAAGGTAAATTGGTATAGCCACTGTGGAGAACAGTAAGGAGGTTCCTTAAAAAACTAAAAATGTAGCTACCATATGATCCAGAAATCCTCCTCCAAGGCATATATCTGGAGAAGGAAATATATACCTGTCTGCAAGGATACGTGCACCTCAATGTTCATCATGGCACTATTTACGATAGCCAAGACATGGAAGCCACCTAAATGTCCACTGATAGATGAATAGATAAAAAAAGATGTGGTACGTATATCCAATGGAATGTTCAGTTCAGTTCAGTTCAGTCGCTCAGTCGTGTTCGACTCTTTGTGACCCCATGAATCACAGCACACCAGGCCTCCCTGTCCATCACCAACTCCCGGAGTTCACTCAAACTCATGTCCATAGAGTCGATGATGCCATCCAGCCATCTCATTCTCTGTCGTCTCCTTCTCCTCCCGCCCCCAATCCCTCCTCGCATCAGACTTTTCCAGTGAGTCAACTCGTCGCATGAGGTGGCCAAAGTATTGGAGTTTCAGCTTTAGCATGAGTCCTTCCAATGAACACCCAGGATTGATCTCCTTTAGAATGGACTGGTTGGATCTCCTTGCAGTCCAAGGGACTCTCAAGAGTCTTCTCCAGCACCACAGTTCAAAAGCATCAATTCTTCGGCGATCAGCTTTCTTCACAGTCCAACTCTGTTACTCATCCATTGAAAAGCATGAAATAATGCTACTTGCAACTATGCAGATAGATCTAGAGACTGTCATAGTGAGTGAAGTAAGTCAGAGAGAGAGAGAAATATTGTGTGATGTCACCTATATGTGGAATCTAAAAGAGAGATACAAATAAACTTATTTACAAAACAAAGACAAACTCAGTGACTTAGAGTTTATAGTTACCAGAGAGGAACAGTGGGAGGAGGGGAGAGATAGTTAAGGAGTTTGGGATTTATATGTACACACTGCTATATTTAAAGTGGATAGGCAACAAGGACCTACTGTATAGCACAGGGAACTCTGCTCAATGTTATGTAACAACTTAAATGAGAAAATAATTAGAAAAAATATATATATACATGTATATGTATAACTGAATCACTTTGCTTTGTATCTGAAACTATCACAACATCTATGTTGCTGTTGCTGTTCCCTCACTAAGTTATGTCTGACTCTTTGTGACCCCATGAACTATAGCACAGTAGGCTTCCCTGTCCTCCATTATGTCCTGGAGTTTGCACAAGTTCATGTCCACTGAGTTGGTGATGCTATCTAACCATCTTATTCTCTGCTGTCTTCTTCTCGTTTTGCCTTCAATCTTTCCCCTAATCAAGTATGCTCCAATATAAAATGAAAAGTGTGGGAGAGGGTGAAGGTGGAATGATTGGAGAGAATGGAATTGTAGCATGTATATTATCATAAGTGACCAGTCCAGGTTCGACGCATAAATTTTCCTCTGTTCATTTCTTTGCATTTGTGCTTTTTTAATAAAATTCTTTTTAAAAAAAAAATAAATAAATAAATCCAGCTGGGAAAAAAAAAAAAGTGTTAAGATTAGAAATGGTTCCAACATACTTGATATACCATTTCTAAAAGAGTGAAAATACTGACATAAGTGGATGGTCATAGAAACTCGATTGAACTGAGAAGAATTTTTATTCCATTTAGTAATATTTTCCCTTGACGCCTGGGACCGGTAGTCAAGGGCATAACATACTAATAATCAAAGCACTTTCCACAGGAAATTTTAAATAAGAAAAAGTTTTCACTCAATGACAAAGAAACATTTTGAAGAGACTGGATCATGAAGTACGTATAATCAGATATATATGTAAAAACACAACAAAAATAAATCTAAAATTGCCTTTATGTATTATACTTGATTTTGTTCATTTTCTTATTTCTTTTCTCTCATTCTAAAATTGAGGGAATTTCTTTTTTAACTTTTTAATAAAAGTCAACTGACTATCTGCCCTAGACTGGTGTATTTCAGGACTAAGAAAGTATGTTTATAGCTTCATATAGAAATGGCATACTTGATTTGTAACCAAAGACTTGTGCCCATCTGTTGCTTTCCAGAATATGCTCTTATACCAGTCCCCTCTAAGTCTCAGATTACTTACCTATAAGGTGGAGATCAGAATTCCTGTCTACACGATTGTTACAATAATTCAGTGAGAATATGCACAGAAAAACACAACCAGTAGACACTACAGATAATTGGTTTCCATGCATTGTCAGTGTGGTCTTTCTGTGGGAACACAAAGGACAGACACATGGACAGTAAAGAGAAAATTACTTAGATCCAATCTGCAAGCTTCCTTGAGACCATTTGTCTTGTAAACGGCCTGCTATCTACAATGAAGAATAATGGACCCACTCAATTACATTTAATCGAAATCTGCAACCACCTTTTAAGAATCTACTATGGTAGAAACTAGAAATACTAAGATAAAAGAGAAGTGGTTCCTCCCCAAAGGACCCTCACCATGGATCACCTTGGAGTTCTGTGTGTTCACTTGCTTTATTCCTCCAACAAAAGTTTGTTGAACTTGTTGAGCTGACAAAATGTGTGCTAAGTACTGTGACAACAATAAAGAAAAGGGCACTCTTCATCCTTGACATTCATGTTCAATTCAGTTCAGTTCTATCACTCAGTCGTGTCCGACTCTTTGCGACCCCATGAATCGCAGCACCCCAGGCCTCCCTGTCCATCACCAACTTCCAGAGTTCACCAAAACTCATGTCCATAGAGTCGGTGATGCCATCTATCCATCTCATCCTCTGTTGTCCCCTTCTCCTCCTGCCCCCAATCCCGCCCAGCATCAGTGTCTTTTCCAATAAGTCAACTTTCGCATGAGGTGGCCAAAGTATTGGAGTTTCAGTCCTTCCAATGAACACCCAGGACTGGTCTCCTTTAGGATGGACTGGTTGGATCTCCTTGCAGTCCAAGGAACTCTCAAGAGTCTTCTCCAACACCACAGTTCAAAAGCATCAATTCTTCAGTGCTCAGCTTTCTTCACAGTCCAACTCTTACATCCATTCGTGACCACTGGAAAAACCATAGCCTTGACTAGATGGACCTTTGTTGGCAAAGTAATATCTTTGCTTTTTATTATGCTATCTAGGTTGGTCATAACTTTCCTTCCAAGGAGTAAGCATCTTTTAATTTCATGGCTGCAATCACCATCTGCAGTGAGTTTGGAGCCCAAAAATATAAAGTCAGTCACTGTTTCCACTGTTTCTCCATCTATTTGCCATGAAGTGATGGGACCAAGTGCCATGGTCTTAGTTTTCTGAATGTTGAGCTTTAAGCCAACTTTTTCACTCTCCTCTTTCACTTTCATCAAGAGGCTTTTTAGTTCCTCTTCACTTTCTGCCATAAGGGTGGTGTCATCTGCATATCTGAGGTAATTGATATTTCTCTGGGCAATCTTGATTCCAGCTTGTGCTTCTTCCAGCCCAGCGTTCCTCATGATGTACCCTGCATAGAAGTTAAATAAGCAGGGTGACAATATACAGCCTTGACATACTCCTTTTCCTATTTGGAGCCAGTCTGTTGTTCCATGTCCAGTTCTAACTGTTGCTTTCTGACCTGCATATCAGTTTCTCAAGAGGCAGGTCAGGTGGTCTGGTATGGCCACAGGACTGGAAAAGGTCAGTTTTCCTTTTTTTTTTTTACTCTTTTTTTTTTATTTTTTCAAAAACAATTTTAGGAATCTTTACTTAAAAACAACCTTATCTTAAAATGGAGTAACTTTGGTTTTACGAGCAGCAAGCAAAGTACAGCAGCAAAAATGCATTACAGGAGCATTAAGTTCTACCTTAGGTCACAGCATCTAATCTGAAATCACACCCATTATATCATTTTTCAGGATATCTGGGAAACAGTTATTTCCCACGATGTCTGAACCATAGCTATTCTATTTTGACATTTAATTGTAAAAAAAAAATTTTTTTTAAATAGCCAAAGCAGATTTCACCATTAATGATGCCAGTGTTTTTCTAGGTATGAGAAGATGCAAGAATTGGAACTCATAAAACCTTTTTCTGAAAAGAGCTAGCTATCTGAAGGCCTGTTCTGCCAGTTTTTTTTTTTTCCAGAGCACAGAGTGCCTCATTCCTGATTTTCACCCTGAACTTCTTTCAGGGGGTGTTGAAGGTCAGCAGCTTGCAATGGTCATGATGTAATCTTTGTAGAGGCAGTTGGCAAGGACCAACTTCCAGTCAGCAGGGTCCCTTCATAGCCACATATCTGACCATGTGACACCATTTCATGGCCATTGTGTCCCGCGGTGCTGGGAAGGCTCATTCCCAGGTCTAGGGAAGTGATGGGCCACTCAGTGTGCTAAAATTGGACCAGGCCTTGCAAGTAGCAAAAGTCTCTGGACCACTGTCTTACTAGCCTCCTGGTCCAGGAAAATATTTCCTCTTGTTGCTTTTTCCCATACCCAGAGTCACATTATTACAATTGTTGATCTCATATGGAACTGTCAGTTCAGCATTATATCACAGGCTCAGTGAAACAAGTGACATAGAAAATAATATAGCCATAATGGCAACCCACTCCAGTGTTCTTGCCTGGAGAATCCCAGGGACGGGGGAGCCTGGTGGGCTTCCGTCTATCGGGTCACACAGAGTCGGACACGACTGAAGTGACTTAGCAGCAGCAGCAGAAGTTATTAGTAAAATAAGAATTATAAGTCAAGAACTTTCATTAGATAAAGCCTGGTATACCCCAAGTCACCTAACTTCATTCGTTAAATGATTATAGTCTGGTATTAATCTCCTGTTGTACATTAAGCAGCATCCGACCTTTATCTGAAGACTGGTTACCGAGATAAGCCTTAGAAACTAACCTAGAGTGTCCTTTTTAATAACTTAATTAAATCTTTTATCCGTATCATGTAACAAGGAACTGTCTCAGCAGTGAGTCTTAGTAAACACTGCTGCTGCTGCTGCTGCTGCTGCTTCGTCACCTCAGTCGTGTCCGACTCTGTGTGACCCCATAGACAGGAGCCCACCAGGGTCCCCTGTCCCTGGGATTCTCCAGGCAAGAACACTGGAGTGGGTTGCCATTTCCTTCTCCAATGTGTAAAAGTGAAAAGTGAAAGTGAAGTCACTCAGTCGTGTCCGACCCTTAGCAACCCCACAGACTGCAGCCTACCAGGCTCCTCCATCCATGGGATTTTGTAGGCAAGAGTACTGGAGTGGCTTGCCATTGCCTTCTCCGGAAAAGGTCAGTTTTCATTCCAATCCCAAAGAAAGACAATGCCAAAGAAGGCTCAAACTACCACACCATTGCACTCATCTCACACGCTAGCAAAGTAATGCTCAAAATTCTCCAAGCCAGGCTTGAGTAGTACATGAACAGTACATGAACCGTGAACTTCCAGATGTTCAAGCTGGATTTAGAAAAGGCAGAGGAACCAGAGATCAAATTGTCAACATCCACTGGGTCATTGAAAAAGCAAGAGAGTTCCAGAAAAGCATGTACTTCTGCTTTATTGACTATACCAAAGCCTTTGACTGTGTGCATCACAACAAACTGTGGAAAACTCTTAAAGAGATGGGAATACCTGGTCACCTGACCTGCTTTTTGAGAAATCTGAATGCAGGTCAGGAAGCAACAGTTAGAACTAAACTTGGAACAACAGACAGTTCTAAATCAGGAAAGGAGTACGTCAAGGCTGTATATTGTCACCCTGCTTATTTAATTTTATGCAGAGTACATCATGAGAAACGCTGGGCTGGATGAAGCACAAACTGGAATCAAGTTTGCTAGGAGAAATATCAGTAACCTCAGATACGCAGATGACACCACCCTTATGGCAGAAAGTGAGAAGAACTGAAGAGCCTCTGGATGAAGGTGAAAGAGGAGAGTGAAAAAGTTGGCTTAAAGCTCAACATTCAGAAAACTAAGATCATGGCGTCTGGTCCTATCACTTCATGGCAAAGAGATGGGGAACCAGTGGAAATAGTGACAGACTTTATTTTGGGGGGCTTCAAAATCACTGCAGATGGTGACTGCAGCCATGAAATTAAAAGACGCTTGCTTCTTGGAAGGAAAGTTATGACCAACCTAGACAGCATATTAAAAAACAGAGACATTACTTTGACAACAAAGGTCCATCTAATGAAAGCTATGTTTTTTCCATTAGTCATGTATGGATGTGAGAATTGGACTATAAAGAAAGCTGAGTGCCGAAGAATTGATGCTTTTGAACTGTGGTGTTGGAGGAGACTCTTGAGAGTCTCTTGGATTGTAAGGAGATCCAACCAGTCCATCCTAAAGGAAATCAGTCCTGAATATTCATTAGAAGGACTGATGCTGGCGCCAATGTTTTGGCCACCTAATGCAAAGAACTAACTCATTTGTAAAGACCCTGATTCTGGAAAAGACTGAAGGCAGGAGAAGTGGATGACAGAGGATAAGATGGTTGTATGGCATCACTGACTCAATGGACATGAGTTTGGATAAACTTCGGGATTTGGTGATGGACAGGGAGGTCTGGCGTGCTGCAGTCCATGGGGTCACAGAGTCAGACACGACTGAGCAACTGAACTGACTGATATGGCACTATACATTTGTCAGACATGAAGAGTTACAACACCAAGAAACCCTAATGTAAACGTATGGAATTTGGTTGATGTATCAGGGTTGGTTCATTAGTTATAATAGATGCACTGCTCTGGACCAGGATATTGATGATGTAAGAGGCTGTGTTTGTTTGAAGTCAGGGGACATATGGGAACTTTCTGTACTCTCCACTCAACTTCCCTGACCCTAAAACTACTCTTTAAAGAAGTGTGTATATATATGTGTGTGTGTGTGTGTGTGTGTGTGTAAGTATAATCAGCCCAGATAATCCATTCTGGGGCCTTGAAAGTTTTGATTAGTGGGCAAAGCTGTCAAATTAACAACATAAAACAAATTAGCCTATCCACCGGGAAACCTACATTAAAATTACCTGGGGTGTCCTTTAACGGTGAAGATTGTGGAGTCATATCCTAGATTTCCTGAATCAGAATTTCTTAGTGCTGGGAGCTGGTAATCTGCAGTTTTGAAAGTTCTTCAAGTTGTTTTATATTCCATAAGGTTGGAGAATCATTCTTCTCTTTCATTTCCACACTTTTTTTTGTATATAAAGCAATACCAAATTGATTCCAAATGTTTTTAATAACTTTATCTTCTTATTGGGAATAATCAGCAAGCTTAAAATTCATTAAATTATTACATTTTTTCATATTTTATGAATGAAATAAACCATGTAGATAATACTGAAATATTGGGGACATATATAACTCTGACACATTTTATTAAGAAGGAATAAAAAATGTAAATGATTCATGGTTTGGGCAGCATGGTACAAATATAAGTATAAATCATTTAAAGTTACAATCATCATTAATGCTATCTTTACCATAAGATATGCTAAGAATGTCTCAATAATAGAAATATTTTATTGTTTAAATTCAAGAAAATCATGAAGAAACTGTTCAGCTTTGTGTGTTCATCTGATAAGGAGAGCTAAATATATCCTCCCCATACTTCTTGTTTTTATATATAAAAGATTAGCAGCTATTCTAGTATATCTTTTGCAGAGTTAGTTGCCCCTAAGTGTGTCTTGGATGAAAGAGCCTACCTAGAACTGGTTGTTCAAAATGCTAGGAGAGGTGCTACCATATTGGTTAGATGACAGTGACTCTAACACAACTCCCACAACCCCAATCCTATGCAGCAAAATCTGAGTGCCAAGAAAAACTCTGCTACCAAATCTCAATTGTGTCTTTCCGGAACAAAAACTTTTATGTAATGTCATACTGCCATCTCCATATCTTATGGAATCCTTCCCCAAAGCCACAATGCCTCACCAAGGCCACAGCTGCTGCTGCTGCTGTTAAGTTGCTTCAGTTGTGTCCGACTCTGTGCGACCCCATAGATGGCAGCCCACCAGGCTCTCCCGTCCCTGGGATTCTACAGGCAAGAACACTGGAGTGGGTTGCCATTTCCTTCTCCAATGCATGAAAGTGAAAAGTGAAAGTGAAGTCGCTCAGTCGTGTCTGACACTTAGTGACCCCATGGCCACAGAGGCAGAGCCATATCCAAGGTCATTTCCGGAACTGATTGAGCCCCTTTGGAATCATTGCCAAAGCTCTGCTGAACATCACCAGCAAGCTTCCTGACCCATATTAGGCAAAAATGCTCACTCTGGTACTCACCTTATAATACCCCAATAAATCACCCACCCTTCTGCAGGAACTTTCCTTATCTTGAGGTTATAAAAATTAGCTACTAACCTACCAAAAGCATCAACTCTCACTAGTCTGTCAGGAGGTCGGCCCTCTGTGCTTGCAGCGACCACATTCTCTCTGCTCTTTATTCTTAATAAACCCACTCCTTTCTGTGATACTCCGTGTCTGGAAATTCTTTTCCAACCAACATATTAACTGCCATGACATAGTACATTATTTTCATATATTTTCTTTAATGACCCATTTACTCTAATAGTTTGAGGTTCTTTAGTAAGCTGAAACGGAATGTCAGTTTTTTCAGGTTTTTTTTAACCATTTCTGTAAGTCATCTATCCTCCCTTCTGTACAATAACACACACACACTTTCTCACCCATTCCACTTGTGCAGTAGTTTATGTATTTGCTCAAATAGATACTCAAAGAAGGCAATGGCAAGCCACTCCAGTACTCTTGCCTAGAAAATCCCATGGATGGAGCAGCCTGGTAGGCTGCAGTCTGTGGGGTTGCTAAGGGTCGGACACGACTGAGTGACTTCACTTTCACTTTTCACTTTCACACATTGGAGAAGGAAATGGCAACCCACTCCAGTGTTCTTGCCGGGAGAATCCCAGGGACGGGGGAGCCTGGTGGGCTTCCGTCTATGGGGTCACACAGAGTCGGACACAACTGAAGTGACTTAGCAGCAGCAGCAGCAGCAAATAGATCCTAACCTTTGCTATCCACTTTGTATGAGGTCTATTGCATTATTCTCAGAAGCATCTGAGAATGCTAAGGCCTCAAACTGTTGAATGTTACAAGCTATTTTTGAAATAATTAGACCATGTACACTGGAAATTCAGAAATTCATCTCTTCTTCTTTACTTTTAAGCGGCTGCAACCTCATTATTTTAAAACAAATGGCTATCAAATTGCATTACTTTACCATGAATGATCTGCCCCTAATCTATGGTAAGAAGAACAGCAAGATACAGATACAGTAAATCAAAGTATGTTGACCCATACTGGCCAATTAAATATTCTGGACTTTTCTCCATTCCATCAATTGTGCTTTTAATTTGGTATCTGGTAAACAATGAAGCAGTTTAAGCCATTAGTCTGCACTTGCTTGATTATACCTGTTGACAATGATTTTTACATTAATTCAGACACCCCCTAGTATATTATTGAGTATGCATGTATACTCAGTCATGTCCAGCTCTTTGCAACCCCATGGACTGTAGTCCACCAGACTCCTCTGTCCATGCAATTTTCCAAGCTAGAATACCAGAATGGGTTGCCATTTTCTACTCCAGGGGATCTTCTTGACCTAGTGATTGAACCCAGGTCTCCTGCATTGCAGGCAGATTCTTTACCAACTGAGTCACCAGGGAATCCCATAGGTTGGTGCAAAAGAAATGGCAGCTTTGCACTGTTGAAATTTGCTTTTTGGTATTGGAATACATTCTTAAATAAATATGGTTATGTTATACATCATTTTAATGTGCATTTCTTGCTTTATGTTTTTCTGCTAATGACTTATTGCTTGCTGTTTATTTTATATTTATTTTAGACTACAGAAATGATGTTAGGCAAAAAGCAAATTCGTGAGATCTTTTTATTTGAGTTCAAAATGGGACGTAAAGCAGCAGAGACAACTCGCATCATCAACAATGCATTGGGCCCAGGAACTCGTAGCAAATGTACAGTGCAGTGGTGATTCAAGAAGTTTTGCAAAGGAGATGAGAGCCTTGAAGATGAGGAGTGGCTGGCCCAGAAGTTGACAACGACCAATTGAGAGCAAGCATTGAAGCTGATACTCTGACAGCTACAGAAGTTGCCAAAGAACTCAACATCGACCATTCTATGGTCATTTGGCATTTGAAGCAAACTGGAAAGGTGACAATTCTCTATAAATCAGTGCCTCGTAAGCAGACTACAAATAAAAGAAAAATCATCATTTTGAAGGGTCGTCTTCTCTTACTCTATGCAACAATAATGAAATGTTAATGATTGAGAAATGTCTCAATCAGATTGTGATGTGTGACAAAAACTGGATTTTATATGACAGCCAGCAATGACCTGCTCAGTGGTTGGACCACGAAGAAGCTCTAAAGCACTTCCCAAAGCTAAACTTGCACCAAAAAAAGGTCATGGTTACTCTTTGGTGGTCTGCTGCTGGTCTGATCCACTACAGATTTCTGAGTCCTGGCAAAACCATTAGATCTGAGAAGTATGTTCAGCAAATCGATGAAATGCACAGAAAACTGCAACTCCTGTAGCCAGCACTGATCAACAGAAAGGATCCAATTCTTCTCAATGACAATGCCTAAGCACAGGTCGCACAACCAACATTTCAAAAGTTGAATGCAGTGGGCTATGAAATTTCACTTCATCTGCCATATTCACCTGACCTCTCGCCAACTGACTACCACTTCTTCAAGCATCTGGACAATATTTTTCAGGGAAAACGCTTCCACAACCAACAGTAAGCAGAAAATCCTTTCCAAGAGTTTGTCAAATCCTGAAGTATGAATTTTGTGCTACAGGAATAAACAAACTTATTTCTTATTGGCAAAAACATGTTGATTGTAATGGCTCCTATTCTGATTAATAAAGATGTCTTTGAACCTAGTTATAATGATTTAAAATTCACAGTTCAAAACTGCAATTACTTTTGTACCAATGTAATAACTCAGTAGCATTATGTCACATTCATATATATTAGTCTATGTTACCCACAGTCACTTTATAAATGCGTCATACATTAATTGCTGTATTTACTAACTCTATTTGCTTAGTAATCTAACAGGATAGATATAAGTATTTGCTTGTCAGGCATGGGGAACATCTACCCTGTATCCAGTTGGTATATTCCACATCTTTATTGCATCATTTATTCTTTCCATTCTTTCCTTGTATCATCAAGTTTAAAATTATTTCTCCTTTACATTTAAGAAATTCCAATATTAGATTGATAAAGAAAAAATTCTTATTATGGAAGATTGGAAAAAGACACATAATCATCACTGTATTTATATTTAGTTATCTGAATTGGGACTTCTTTTTCAAGAGTATATAGTGAACTGATCTAGAAAATCTAAACCTTTCTGTCCTACATTCTCTGTAGTCCCAAAGAAAATATTGAGTTTGTGTATCAGGTTAAATGTTCAGTTCAGTTCAGTTCAGTCGTGTCTGACTCTCCGCGACCCCATGAATCACAGCACGCCAGGCCTCCCTGTCCATCACCAACTCCCGGAGTTCACTCAAACTCATGTCCACAGAGTCGGTGATGCCATCCAGCCATCTCATTCTTGGCCGTCCCCTTCTCCTTCTGCCCCCAACCGTTCCCAGCATCAGAGTTTTTTCCAGTGAGTCAACTCGTCGCATGAGGTGGCCAAAGTATTGCAGCTTCAGCTTTAGCATCAGTCCCTCCAATGAACATCCAGGATTGATCTCCTCTAGAATGGACTGGTTGGATCTCCTTGCAGGTTAAATGTAGCTGGGTCTAAAAATGCTACTACTCTTAAAATAAATACAAAGAAAATGTTGAGTTTGTGTATCAGGTTAAATGTAGCTGGGTCTAAAAATGACGTCATTTGGTTTGGGAAAGAAGATTCTACTGCCCAAGGCTATAAATATAAAAAGCTCCCAAAGAAGTTTCTCAGAGAAATTTTAGTCATTTGTCCTATGGATGCTTAAGACCCAAGCACCAAGGTGAACCTCTTGAAAGTGAAACTTCTCAAGTCAAGGACCATTGTTTGACTTTCTGTTGGTCTTCAGTAGTGGTGCTGACTAACAGATCAGTTGCTGATCACTGGTGGGAGATCAGGACCAGATTTAGCTCCTCACACATATGGTTGCATATTCCGTAGGTGCTTCTTGCACATTTCTTGCCTGTCTTGGGTTCATTCCAATGACTGAATGGTTCAGGGAAGCATAAACAATGCCCTGTTTGTTTTCTTCCAGACTTGCATTAAAATAAACCCCAGGCTCTCTCCGGACCCTGAACCAGGGGTCGTTATCATAAATTCCAGTTTCTGAATGCAATGTTTGGGAACTTTCTATGATGTTGACTTCAGTTGGCTCAATCCTAAAGAACTGGGGAACATCAGCCTAAAAGAGAAAAAAAAAAGATTTCTTTAATTACAACTTAAGGATGTGATAGTGCGTATCCACTAGGAAACTATGAGTGTAGGATAAATTGAGTGGTTATATATGGAGAGAAATAATCTATTCTTCGTTGCAGGTGTTGACATCTACTCCTTAAAGCAGATTCTCACTTATTAAAGGGTGACAGGCTTAAAGACCACTATGCTCTTCTGAAAGAGTTATTTTGTGCTTTTTAAACATATATTTATTTTTAATTGGAGGATAATTGCTTTACAATATTGTGAAGTTTTCTGCCATACATCAACTTGAGTCAGCCATAGGTATACATATGTCCCAACCCTCTTGAACCTCCTTCCCATCTCCCACCCCATCCCAACCTTCTAGGTTGTCACAGAGCAATGGGTTTCAGCTCCCTTTTATTTATGGTCATTTTTGAGTTCACAGAACCCTTTTTGATCCCTCTTTGAAATGGAAATCACACATCAGATTAATGAGAAAAGCATAAAATATCCCTTTAGAACATCAGGAGATGTGTAATATAATGTATAGCATTAACACAGTTTAGGATAAAACAAAGATAAAGCAGAACAGTTATTCTCTAAGGGACAAAAAGAATAAATACTATGAAGAATAATCCAACCAGTCCATTCTAAAGGAGATCAATCCTGAGTGTTCATTGAAAGAACTGATGCTAAAGTTGAAACTCCAATACTTTGGCCACCTCATGCGACAAGTTGACTCACTGGAAAAGACTCTGGTGCTGGGAGGGATTGGGGGCAGGAGGAGACAGGGACAAAAGAGAATGAGATGGCTGGATGGCATCACCAACTCGAGGGACATGAGTTTGAGTGAACTCCGGGGGTTGGTGATGGACAGGGAGGCCTGGTGTGCTGTGATTCAAGGGGTCACAAAGAGTCGAACACAACTGAGCAATTGAACTGAACTGAAGATATATTATTATGATTTGAAACCTGGGACTGGAAGTTGCTGTCAGTTTGATGTGGGTGGACAAAGCTTAGAAAAATTTCTAAAAATATTCCAGTTGTTATTTCCACCACAAGGATATTCTTACACTTCCAAATTGAGTCAAATATCTTAAAGTTTTCAAGAAACTTTACATAAGTTTAGTGAACTTATGTAAATTAAAAGTACTGAAACCTGATTTTTAAAAAATTTTTTCAGTTATTTATTAGCTATTTCTACCTATACAAGGGACCCGGCTGATAAAAAATGAAGATACCATGTTAATGCTAAGACTTGTTATTTCAATTTTCTAAATCCCAATTTTACCAGTCAATTTATGTTCTTGAGGTTTAGCCTAGTTTCTTTGAGGTATCAGGTCTATAACCTGATATGCCTAACCTGATAATCTATATGCCTTACCTGCTCTTCTGTCATCCACATTGTGATGTGTACAGAGTTCTATACTGGTGCCTCAGTGGTAAAGAAACTGCCTGCAATGCAGGGGAGCCTGGTTTGATCCCTGGAGAAGGGAATGGCAGCCCACTCCAGTATTCTTGCCTGGAGAATTCCATGGACAGAAAAGTTTGGCTAGTTATATAGTCTATGGGATCTCAAAGAGTCGGTTTCGACTGAGTAACTAACACACACACACACACACACACACACCCACACCCACCATGCAAACATGTCTAACTCTGTTCTGACAAATGAAGTGTTAACTGCTGAGTACACTGCCTCCCTGTGATGGCCTAGCTGCCTAGGAAATAACACCGAGGCTGAATGATTGAAAGAAGCAAGATTCATTTAAACTTCTTCGTCTCTTGACTCAGATGGAAAGTGTCTCAAAGAAACACTACTACAGTCTCTGGAGGAGCTCTGGAGAAGAAGACTGTCATGTGACCTAATAACTGAAAGGTTGTTGCTGAACCACGAAAGACGCCAGGATTCTTGGCCTCCAGAGGAGACAAATTCAATCTGGGGCCAGAGACAAGGCTTGATGGCTCAGAGGTTTTGTGTAATAAAGTTTTATTAAAGTATAAAAGAGATAGAGAAAGCTTCTGACATAGACATCAGAAGGGGGCAGAAAGAATACCCGCCTGCTAGTCTTTAGTTGGATGTTATATAGTTACTAGCAGTCTGTTAATGAAAGAAAGGAATGTCTCAAAACTCAGGGAATGGCACCAGGCTCCTCACCCACAAGATGCATTTTGAGATAATCTTGGCACCAGGGGAGTCATCCCGGGCCATAATACGATTGATTTGAATCTTGAAGAAAGGCAGATTGTCACACAAATAGTTTTGTTTATATGGATTAAGAGAACAATGTATGAGTATAACATACTGGTTTGTCAAGTCAGTTCTGAGCCGTGACTTGAAGACAGAGTCTGGGGTAAATGCATAGTACATAACATAGCTTAAGACAAACATTTCCATAAGAAAAATGTATTGATTAGCTCAAAATTTGAGAAAAGTTCAGGTGGAACCAGGTGTCATTATGGCAACACAGTATTTTAAGAGAAACCTCTTTTTAAATTTGTATAGAGAAGGGGAAAAATATATATCACTAGTTTGTTTCCTTCTGCTGCTTAAGAGAGAGATAAAAAAGTGTCTGACACTTGTAGCCTGTTTCCTCTCTTTGGAGAACCCTGGCCTTCCTGCCTGTTACTCTTTCATAACTAGCCATAAATCTTTAACATATCAACAAGGTCTCTGTTGTACTTTTAAATTTATGTAGGTTGTCAACTCAATTACCTGCCTCCCATTCCAAAAGGTGGCTGGTTTCCATGGAAAATTTTGTTAGGGTAAATTAGATAAAAGAAAACATGGTGGCTGAACCTATTCTGTGGCACCTGATCAATGTGGGTGGGTGCCACAAGGCTGGCGCACCATGGTGTGGGGGGGGGAGTAGAGATGGCAGGGCTGAAGCAGCTGTCTTATTCTATATCTGTACAGCACTCCACAGTTTGTAAAGCACTTTAGAAAATATGCAGTACACTTATTTATACTATACAAGTACTTTCATACCTTCAATGGACATGCTGGAATAGGATTAAAATTTTGACTTTTAAAAGTATGTTTTATACTATCCTTTCTCTACTTTGGATTTCTATTCCACTGGTTCACATACAAGTTCCCTCTTAACCAAATTTGAGTCTCAAAGGTCTAACACAGTATCTCTTTGATTATTTTCTGAAATGCTTGACAACTCAAATGGGGCAAAACTCTGAATTCCCATGAAATACATGAAGATCATAAAACAAAATTTCCTGATAATTGTACACATAGAAAACCCCCTCTTGAGTTCAACTGCAAATCATAAATAATTCATCCAGTTTACACAGAAAGAAATGTAACTCTATTTTAGCCAACCTGGGCTTTACATGCCCAGTAAATTATTTAGATTTTTGTTTTTATCTTGCCAAAGCATGATTGATCTTAGTTCCCTGACCAGGGATAAAACCCAAGGCCCCTGCAGTGGAAGTTTGGAGTCTTAACCACTGGACTGGTTAAGGAACCAGGGAAGCACCTAGATCATTGTTTTAATGCTGTCATAGCTTTTAGTGCTCATTGTAACAGAGTGCAGTTTGTTGTTGTTCACTATAGAAAGAAAGGAAATCACATTTAAGAAAATTTCCCTATGTGAAGAAACAAAACCTTAGCACCCAACACGATGATACTAAAAATTTCATGCAAGTTTCTTAATTTGAATTTATTTACTTTTATTTAATATTAAGCTACCTGGTGGGGAATGCTGAGTGCCAGTTAATATTATATGTAGAACTATTGGTTATTTCTGCCTCTGGCATTTCTGGAAATTTTAAGACGTTGAATACATCTTTATTACTACTCCTAATGGAAACACCCACACCCACACAAATTATTTTTATGGTACCTTGTTTATGACTATTTGTTTTTAATCAGAGCTACATAAAATTTTTTCCAGAAATATGTTGCTTCATTTTGCATTCTATTTTGAGTTCCAGTCTTTACAGAACATTGAATCCAAAAGAAAGGTCTAAACTGGTATTCCAAGAGCTTGTGGGGAAACTACTCTGCTTCTGAAGCACCCTTTGCTTTGTCTACCAGGTTTCCCCCTTAATAAGCACACACACATTATGAGTGACTTTTGCATAGTAACTAGACCTGTGATCGTGCTTCTTTATCTGCTGGTATGACTCATTAAGAAATCATACTTGATTTAATGAGTTATTTATGATTCATTCTTTTATTTACTCCCAACTGCAGGAGATAGTGAAGGGCAGGGAAGTCTGGCATGCTGCAGATCATGGGGTCACAGAGAGACGGACACGACTTAGTGACTGAACAACAACCCTTCTGGAAACACTTAAGGCATTTTTGTGAGAATAAACCAACAGCCTGAAGTCACATATTAGGTTGAGAACAGAGTCAACACTGTACAGTTCAGCCTCTGACTTTTCTTCTTAGGTTCTACACTGTCTTCTATGCCTAATAAGACTCACTTATGAGATTTGCTAATCCCAAGGAAGAGCTTCCTAGGTAGCTCAGTGGTAAAGAATTTGCCTTCCAATGCAGGAGACACAGGTTTAATCCCTCGGTCTGGAAGATCCCTTGGAGAAGGAAATGACAACCCACTTCAGTATTCTTGCCTAGGAAATCCTATGGAGAAAGGAGCCTGGTGGGCTACAGTCCATGGGGTCACAAAAGAGTTGGACATGGCTTAGCAACTAAACAACAGTCTGGAAGAATCTCTGCTACAGACTAAAGTAAATGTAAAATAAACATATTTTTAAAGTAAGTAAATATATATAGCATTTAGAACAGTGCTTGGCACATGGTGTTACATAGACTCAACCAATACAATAATGTAATTAGCCTCCTATTAAAATAAATAAATTTTAAAAAATAAAAATTAAATTAAAAAATAAATAAATTTTTTAAAATATATAAATATTAGCATGGTATAACACAGGTTGTGTTATATACCATCAAACATACCAGGTTAGTATCCCTTCCTGTTGAATTAGAAAGCTTCTTTTGTCTCCCTGCAATTCAAAAAGAAAAATAAAAAACCAAAAGAGGTAATGAACATCACAAAATAAAATTCTTCCTCAATTCCTTGTACATTAGGGCCATTTAAGAATAGGGGTTCTAGAATCAGATTGCTAGGTTGAAATTCAGTCCCAGAGGTGGGGACGCCTCCCTACACAAATTCAGCCACGTGCACACCATCCACAGCATTATTAGTTTGGGCTTCTTTGTTTGCTATGTCCATCGTGACACACAAACCTCTGTTTGTGAGAATCCGTGCTGTCCATTGTGTTCATTGGTTCTTCACTTCTCACTCCAGAACGGCCTATGGCAGAGCCAAGAGGAAGGCACAGGACCTAGCCCGGCACTTTAAAAACCTGGGAATCTTTTTTCTGGGGACATTCTGTATGTAATGCCACACTCACAGATGTCCTGTCACCTTCACAGCTGGGACCTTCTCTGGCCTAGTTCACTTTGGATGTGGTAAATCAAAAGATTTACCCTTGTTTTTTTCTTTCCTGAAGCTCCAGCTACCTCATGAAAGGTGGTGGAAACTGGAGGGGGGACCATTGAAAGAGCCTTGGTGTTGCAGAAGTGGAGTTGGAGTCACAGAGCAGTCTCTCAGCATCCTGAGAATGTTCTAGGCTCCAGAAGTCCTCACCACAAAACACGAAGAGCACTTTTGCTCAGACAAGGCTTTCTCTTGTGGCAGAAATAAGGATTGCTCTGTCCAGCTTAGCTTCTATAGCTACATTGTGACTGCTGCTGTGGAAAAGGGAATTGGACAAGATGACTGAGGGGAAAAAGGAAAGAGAGAGAGGACTGACCTGCTTTCGACCCCAGCTAGACAAGAATTCGTCATATCCCTCTCTGTTATGTGTTTAAGTGTTCGCTAATGGAAAAGAGTCTGATGCTAGGAAGGATTGGGGGCGGGAGGAGATGGGGACGACAGAAAATGAGATGGCTGGATGGCATCACCGACTCGATGGACATGAGTTTGAGTGAACTCCGGGAGATGGTGATGGACGGGGAGGCCAGGCATGCTGTGATTCATGGGGTCACAAAGAGTCGGACCTGACTGAGCGACTGAACTGAACTGAACTGAACTGAATGACCTTAAGTGAATTCGTACAGAAATAGAAAGTAATTGTTTTCAAAATATCACCTCTCTGATCATAGTCAAAACCATGTTTTTCAATTACATTATTGTTGGGTGGGGATTCAGTTCAAGCATCTGTTTATGATGGCAACAGTAAGCACAGACATAAGAATTTCCTCTGGGGGCACTGGGTCTTCATTTAGACAGGGGTGTGGATGACTGGCATGATGTGATATGACTGTGGAAGACAGGAACAGACAAATAAATTCAATGCAGACATGTTGATCTGTGAAATTATTTCAACCTCCTTTTCAACACCCTGAATGTCAGAAGAGTTCCTCCTATCATGGACCCAAGTAGAATGAGTAAGTCCCAGCAATATTACCTCCTCACCACAAGCCTTTTCTGTGGTGAGCATGCCTCTTCAAGACTAGAGGAGATCTGAATTCATCCATTTGGCTTTCTGGTGGAAAGATGAGTTATTCCCCAGGAAATCATTGTCCATGGTTTAGAGTAGAATATTGTGGAAAAAACCACCAGAAACTAAAAATCTATTAGCTATTGTAAATGAAACCCCATATGTGTGGCACAGAGCAGCAGAGAGAAGATGGAACTCACCTTGGTGCCTTCTAAGGCAGCAGAATAGGTAGAAACAGGTAATAAGTAGAGGTAAAGCCCCCAAAGGAAGCAAACTATAAAGGATCCATTGTCGGTCTACCATCTCTTCCTTGGAGAGTGGTCTTGAGGCATTCTTTGTATCTGAAATGTTCATTAATACTCAAGACAGTTAGAAAATACGGGACAAATGAAGTAACACCCTCTGAACTGTCAGAACTTAAATGGAGTTCTAGCTGATGCCTCTATTTCTCTTTTAAGAGGTTTCTCCCAAGAACCCCAGGACTTAGTCCTCTCCCCCACCTCTTGCTTTAATGCTGAGTGTATGTGAGTGGCTATAATTTATCTTTCAATTCTTCTAGGGCTAATCTCCTGTAAAACACTATCCATAACAGCTCTCAGAAAGTATTTCACCATGCGTTTTCATTTACAACGTCTTATTTAATTTTCATAATGATCACTTAAGAAAAGTAAACAGAGGAGAAGAAAGGCAAGGAGTATTTCTTTTTTTAAATCCAGTCACTTGTTCTGAGAAGAGTAATTGTCCTAAGACTTGCCAGAAGTCCAACAGCTAGTAAATGGCAGTTGCCGGGACTCAATCCAACATGTTTTTGAAACAAAATTGAAGTTCCTTTAACACAATGCTTTGTGTTGTCTCATTAACCCTGATATTTCCAAATACTTTATTATCTTCAAATATCTTTGGTATCTCCAGATATGCTTCTATGGGCATACAACTGGTTCCCATTATTATTGATCAATGTTACTGTGCATTATGGAGAAGGAAATGGCAACCCTCTCCAGTACTCTTACCTGGAGAATCCCATGGACAGAGGAGCCTGGTAGGCTACAATCCATGAGGTCACAAAGAGTCAGACACGACTGAGCAACTAACACACACACAATGTGCATTAAGGCCCTGTTTTTCCATGATAGGTTGTAACCTACTAGTGGGTCATGCAACAGCTTAACAGATAACAAATGAAGTCAAAAAACGAAAGATAACAAAAAAGAAAATATCAGAATTCATCATAAATCTTTTAATTTTGTACTTGTGCTCAATTTTATTTGTTCAGGAAGGCTTTATTTCTAGATATATTAACCTAGTTATACATTCCTTCCTCATATCCTTGGTTTTGGGGTAAATGTGGTCAGGAGCTACTGGATCTGGGCATGAAGTAGTTTGGTAATTGAGTGGTAACAAATACTGTATTGTTCATGTGGCAGCTGCTATTTAGTTTGGGCGAGCAGCCAACTTATTACGAACAGTGACAGATTTAACTGTCTGGGGGAGGGGAATGGATAGGAGCACAGGACTGTTTCCCACAACAGATAACTTAGTACAAACAAATCCACTCAGTGAAGAAGATGCAACCTGTATTACTTTCCAACCACATAACAATCTATTTCCTTGAATTTATTTGGCAAGTTTGATACTTACTTATAAGATGATGTTCTGAATTATTTTGAGTCCGTTCTGAAATAGAAAAACAAGATAAAGAATTGGAATTGGTTGTGAAAACAATGAAGGTTCTACTCAGATTTGTCCAAAATCAGAGCTAGTTTCCGAGAAGACATCTGTATTTACATACTTACAGAGAATTCAATAATTCAGCTGAAAGGCAGTTTGGAAAATGTGTAGATCATCACTTCAAGTTCATGGACAAAAGTCCCTGGGTTTATTTTGAGTCTCAAAGAAAGACTGTAAAACACTACTACATTTAAAATGGAAAACCAAAATGTGTATAGCACATGGAACTCTGCTCAGTGTTATGTGGCAGCCTGGATGGGAGGGGAGTTTGAGGGAGAATGGATACACGTATATATGACCGAGTCCCTTTGCTGTCCACCTGAAACTATCACAATATTGTTTATCAAATTTAATTTTTTTTAAAAGAGAGACTGTATAAATACAACCCAACCTTCCTCTGTCTGCTTTGACTCCCTCTTTCCACCTCCTTAATTATAAGGAAACAATTCATCCTATAGGACTCTTTTGAGCAATTGGAATAACAAGATATACATTCAGCAAGTGCTCCAAGGGAGTACAGAATGCCACAAGGAAAGAAGGCTTTTGATGATGTGGTGGGAACTAATTCTGGAAAAAAGATTGTGCTTCTCACCTTCTGCCCACTCCTACACCCCCACTCTCCTGCTAAAATCATCACTATCTGCCTTTGTGAAGCTCCTAATCAGGGATTGATTGACCAAAGGCAGACTGGAGAGAACAGAATTGCAGGCCAGTGTATATTTCAGTGACTATTCTGTTGACTTTCCTCCCGAGACTTTGCAAACTGCTTTTCTTCCTTCTGGGAGATAATTGCTTTCCCAGATAACAATTGGATAAGCATCCAGACCCAGACTCTGTCACAATCCTGCTTTCACAAGGACCAATTGACCCAGGGATCGAACCTGGGTCTCCTGCATTGTAGGCAGACTCTACTGTCTGAGCCACCAGGCAACTCACTGATTTTTAACTTGAACATAAAAAGCAAAGCAGAGTCAGGCATAAAAACAGGAAAAGTTCCAATACTCCATAAGAAAGATATTTCAAGGGGAAAAATGAAAGATTTTATATCATAGCACCAAAATTTATTTACCAAAAGCATGGTCCTGAAATATAATTTCAGAGTATATTTTTCTCCTTACATCATTCTCAGCTCATTGAGTACTCCCTGATACAGAAAGAAAATAATTTTTCTTTGACACTCTTCTTGTTATGTTTGTTTTAATCACTTCACAAAAGGAAAATCCACACCCAATTCAAAGACAATTTCTAAATGAGTTATTTGACTATTGTAAAGGAAGCAAGGATGATCCAAAGAAATATGACACAGTTCCTGCTTGCCAGTGTATCATAACCCTTCATGGGATAAAAGACATTTCCCTACATATCTGTGGTATAAGGAAATCTGTGATAAATGAGAGGCAAAGACCTTAAATGGCACAAAAATTACTAGGAAAGATAAGTCACTTTTTCTAGGATAAACATAGACAACTTCATAAAGAATTAGAAAATGAGTTGGGCTTGACAGGAGAGGTAGAATTTTGATAGGTGGAGGCAGATTGGTGTCAGCCCAATAGTGTAAGCACTGAGAACGCTCTGCAGGGGACTCAACTAAAGAGTGGCATTATGAAAGAAGCCTATTAGGCAAATTAAGTGTTTCAGGAAGATTTTTGGTTGAAATGAACCAAAAATGGAGATAATTAAAAGACAAGCAGTTCATACAACTAATTGGAATATTTAGAAAGAAAATAGTGAAGGTCTGAACTGATCATGAAGCTCCAGAAGGGAACCAATTACAGAGTGGAAGGCTGTTGACAGACAAGTGTAGAAAGTCAAAGCGAAGTCTTGGAGAATTTCTAATGGGCTCAGGAGCACGAATCATCAATGTGATAAGAAAGGGAATGATAAGAAGGTGAGAGAGTAGGAAATTAGAAGAACAGAAATCTTGAGAGGGAACTTAAAATGCCCTTCATGTCGCCTACACTGCTTTTAGATGTCCCCTTTCACTACTTCACCCTTCACACTCTTCTCCGGTCATCCCCTTGGGACATACAGTTTAGGAGGGAATGCTGCCTCCCTTCCCGCTGAAGTTAGGCCTCAAGGGAGACAGATTGTCGATCTTAATTTCAACTCTGAGTTAACATCTATCCTTCTCAAACTATTCCCAAAAATTGCAGAGGAAGAAAAACTTCTGGACTCATTTTACCAGGCCAGTAATATCCTGATAGAAAAATAAGAAAACCACAAGAAAAGAGTGTTTTAGGGCAATATTCCTGATGGAAATACATGTAAAAATCATGGTGAATGATCCTGATGCAAAGAAAACAAAGATATCATTAAAAAAAAGAGAAAACTACAGGCTAACATCAATGATAAACATATATGGAAAAATCCTCACAAAATAATAGCAAACAGAAACCAATAATACACTAAAAGGATCAAATACCATGACCAAGTGGGATTTATCCCATGGATGCAAGAATGGTTCAATATCTGCAAATCAGTCAATATGATACACCACATGAACAAATTGAAGAATAAAAACCATATGCTCATTTCAATAGGTACAGGAAAAGCTTTTATAAAATTCAGTGCTCACTCATGATAAAAACTGTCTTCAAAGTGGGTACAGAGGAAAAACACCTCAACATAATAAAGGCTATATACGACAAGCCCATAGCTAACATCGTAATCAATGGGGGAAAAGCTAAAAACATTTCCTCTAAGATCAGAAACAAGACAAGGATGCCAATTCTCACCAATTTTATCCAATGCACTATTGGAAGTCTTAACCATAGCAATCAGACAGAAAAAGAAATAAAAGGAATTCAGATTGGAAAGGAAGAAGTAAAACTGTCACTGTCTGTGTTGATAATACAAATTTGTTGAATTCATTTATTGGACCTAGTATAATGGTTTGTGCAGATTTTTAAGGATTTTTTAATATTTAAAATCCTGTCATCTGTGAAAAGAGATAGCTTCACTTCTTCTTTCTAAGTTACTAATAGATGTCTTTTATTTTTCTTACCTACTTGCTCTGGCTAGAACCTCCAGTTCAATATTGAATAGAGATGGCAAAAGTAGACATCTTTGTCTTGTTCCTGTTCTTGAGAGGAAAGCTTTCAGTTTTTTATCATTGAGTATGATATCGGGCTCCTCTGTCCTTGAGATTCTCCAGGCAAGAATATTGAAGTGGGTTGACATTTCCTTCTCCAGGGGAAATTCCCGACCCAGGAATTGAACCCAGATCTCCCTCATTGCAGGCAGATGCTTTACCAACTGAGTTATGTGGGAAGCCCAATGATATTAGCTGTGGAATTTTCATAAACCAACTATTTTTAACTCTCTTCTGCTTTTCTCTATTGGTTTTCCATGTTTCATTCAACACAGTTTGGCCCAACATGACCTGTCCTTCCTCTGTTGTTGATCCTATTGAGGGCCTCTAAGGAGGGATTGGGCTTCCCTGGTGGCTCAGAGGTTAAAGCGTCTGCCTCCAATGCGGGAGACCCGGGTTCAATCCCTGGGTCGGGAAGATCCCCTGGAGAAGGAAATGGTAACCCACTCCAGTATTCTTGCCTGGAGAATCCCATGGACGGAGAAGCCTGGTAGGCTACAGTCCACGGTGTTGCAAAGAGTCGGACACGACTGAGCGACGGAACGGAACAGAGGAGGGATTGGTAGGCAGCAAAACCATGACTATTCTCAAAACTCATCAAGGAGTCAGGTTGTTTGTATGCTGATTGCCCTCTGTGCAAGCTGTGAACTGTTAACAAGGATGTAACTGTTTGAGCAACACAAACATAAAAGTTCAAGGATTTATTATCAGAAAGTCAAGGACTGATAAATACAAGAAAAAAATTTAAAAGGCAAAAAGTAAAAAGCTGTCTGCTATTAAATTTGATATTCATTTTGCAATTTTTTCTCATGATTCTGTGATAAAATTTTAGACTTATCAAATAAATGTTATATCCCCTAGAGGCAAGATCAATGATTTTACTATATATTTTTTCTCTACTCTTCACTGTCTCACTCCAAAACACACAGTCACATATGTGACCACACATCACAAACTATGATTTTACATGAGTTCAATGTCTAACATAATCACTTGAGAATCTGAGCCCTCTTATTCTTAAAACATGACAAAAAAAATTAGATAGTCTTGATATCTAGAACTCACCTGTCACATTAATAGTAACTGAATGGCTTTCAATGAATCCAGATGAAGAGTTCACAAAACAGCGGTATGACCCACTGTCACTTGCAAGCACTTGATTAAAATGCAAAATAAAAACTGAAATAAGCTTCCTTTCTTCCCAACCCATAGACCCCTGAAGTCTATCCCCAAGATGTAAACAATTGTTTCCTTCAAGCTTGCACCAGGTCACAGTAGGTCTAATAGCACAATATTTCATAGGGCATTCCAGTTCAAATGGGTCCCCTGATGATACAACATACATGGAATATTTCTTAATGTAAAGTTGTATATCACATGACTTGTCTCCTGGAAGATAAAAGCAAAATTAAAATCAATTCCATTTTGGAAGGACTAAATATTTGCCACTTCAGTCTACGGCCATACCACCCTGAACGCGCCCGATCTCGTCTAAATATTTGCCACTTCAAAAGTTTCTGTGAAAGATTTACTAAGCACGATTTTATAATTTTCTCAGATAACATTTTATGGTATATTAACTCTTACTAGTAGAGTGTCTGCTGAGACACATAGTAGATACATAATAAATATGTTTAAAAAAGTAAACAATTTTCTCAGTTGTTCAATAATTTTCTCAATTTCCAAAATGTTAACATTTTATTATTATAAAACTATATTTTATTCTAATTAGGTTTATTTTATTATCATGTAGTACCCACTCCAGTGTTCTTGCCTGGAGAGTCCCAGGGACGGCGGAGCCTGGTTGGCTGCTGTCTATGGGGTCGCAGAGTCAGACACGACTGAGGCAACTTAGCAGCAGCAGCAGCTACTCCAAAGTGAGAGTCACTCAGTAATGTCCAACTCTATGTGACCCCATGGACTATACAGTTCGTGGAATTCTCTAGGCCAGAATACTGGAGTGGGTAGCCTTTTCCTTCTCCAGGGGATCTTCCCAACCCAGGGATCTAACCTAGGTCTCCTGCATTGCAGGCAGATTCTTTACCAGCTGAGCCACAAGGGAAACTACTCCAATAGCAGCAAATAATAATAATTTCTTGTTACTTATATTCCAGAGGCTGTTCAAAACATACTACATATTTTAGTCATTTAATCCTCACAACAAAATAATATATTATATTATTATGAATTTGGTTTTCTGCATAAGGAAACTGAGGTAATAAAGACCTTACCTAAAGTTATGTTCTAATAATTAAAATAATCAGGATTTAAACTCATATTAGAGACCATTACTCTATAATTCATTATCCACTACTCTGCTGTTGTTTCTTGAGTAGTAATTACATTTTCTATTACTAGCTCAGGTATAGTTCAATAACTGGGAGAGAAGAAATTTTTGTAGACAAATATTTCCCTATGATAGTTGGCATTACATTTTTTAAAATTTGTTTTTCAATGGCTTTAATGACACCTACCTTGAAATTTTTCCATTCCCTTTTCTATGTAGGAGACATGCAACACAAGATAAATGTTTTGAAATAATTGAATTTTTTATGTTTTCCTAAGTGGGAGGAAAAGCAGTTATCCACCTCTTCTGGAATTTCTGCCTATTGACCTGACATACAGGAAATATATTTTCCTTTGTTTTGGTGGGAAGAGCAAATTTTCCTGGAAACAGATTTTTCCATTATCTTCTCTGAGCCTTCTGTTAGTAATAGTCAGTTGCACATAAAATCTGAAGCTAAGAAAAAAATGTTTTAATTCTCTATATTATTGAATAAGTTCTGTTACCCTTAACTTATCAGGAAAGGTTACACCCGGTAACCTCAGCATCTGAAATATAATTTATAGCCAAGATATATAAAAAAGAAATTTTCTCCAGGCAAACAAAATAATTATTACAAGATTCAAAATTTATCTCATTCTTATTCACAATTCTTACAATTATATTATTATTTCCTATTTAACCCAGAGTATGGAGAAGGCAATGGCAACCCACTCCAGTGTTCTTGCCTGGAGAATCCCAGGGACGGCGGAGCCTGGTGGGCTGCTGTCTATGGGGTCGCACAGAGTCGGACACGACTGAAGTGACTTAGCAGCAGCAGCATAATTATATTATATAATACAGATTAATAACTCTATTTATAATGATAACATTGAATCAACAATAAAATTTTATGTTTAATATTAATACCATCCATTTTTAGAAACAAAGAAGTGTTCAGTCTGTTTTACAAAGAATTTCATCAGAAATGGTTACTTCAAAAAATGTTTTGACTTCCAAAGGGGCAAATTGAATTGTTTAGAATGTACATTTATGTGGAAGTATCCATCTATTAATTGCTGGAAAATGTCGTGCTTTTGACTGTGTGGATCATAACAAACTGGAAAATCTTCAAACAGATGAGAATACCAGACCACCTTGCCTGTCTCAGACATGCAGATGATACTACTCTAATGCTGAAAGTGAAGAGGAACTAAAAAGCCTCTTGATAAGGGTGAAAAAGGAGAGTGAAAAAGCTGGCTTAAAACTCAACATTAAAAAAACTAAGATCATGGCATCTGGTCCAATCACTTTGGAGCAAGTAGATGGGGAAAAAGTGGAAGTGGTGACAGATTTTATTTTTTTGGTCTCCAAAATAACTGTGGATGGCGACTTCAGCCATGAAATTAAAAGACACTTGCTCCTAGGAAGGAAAGCTATGACAAGCCTAGACAGCATATTAAAAGTAGAGACATCACTTTGCCAATAAAAGTTCATATAGTTAAAGCTATGATTTTTCCAGTAGTCATGTATGGATGTGAGAGTTGGATCGTAAAGAAGGCTGAGCACCAAAGAATTGATGCTTTCAAATTGTGCTGGAGAAGACCCTTGGACTGCAAGGAGATCAAACCCATCAATCCTAAAGGAAATCAACCCTGACTATTCATTGGAAGGATTGATGCTGAAGCTCCAATACTTTGGCCACGTGATCTGAAGAGCTGACTCACTGGAAAAGATCCTGGTGCTGGGAAAGATTAAAGGCAAAAGAAAAAGAGGGCAGCAGAGGATGAGATGGTTAGATAGCATTACAGACTCAATGGACATGAATTTGAGCAAACTCTGGGAGGTAGTAAAGGACAGGGAAGCCTGGCATGCTGTAGTCCGTGGGGTGGCAAAGAGTTGAACACGACTTAGCTACTAAGCAACAACATTGTGCCTTTTAAGACTTACGCATAAAAGGAGCATGAGAAATTGCACCAATTCATGACAACTGCTTAATCTTTTTGTCAGTTACCTCATGAGTGCGTATAAATCATGAAATATTCTACTATGGGCCCAACACTCTATGGTGGTGAAACGAAAGAACTAAAAAAGGCCAAGATGCCTAAGCACTATGTAGCAATTCATATCTTTTATCTTATATTTTTTCCCATAAAGTCTTGAGTGTTTTCTCTCTGAGGTCCTTTTCCTAAATCCTTATAGTTCTCTTTTGGCTCTGTCTTTCCCCATTTTGTACGCTTCCTCAGCTTGTGGCTCAGCTGGTAAAGAATCTGCCTGCAGTGCAGGAGACCTGGGTTCAATGCTGGGTTGGGAAGATCCGCTGGAGAAGGGAACAGCTACCCACTCCAGTATTCTGGCCCTTGAGAACTCCATGGACAGTATGGTTCATGGAGTTGCAAACAGTCGGACACGACTAAGTGACTTTTGCTTCAGCAACATATTCCATCCATCCTCTTTATTAATTTCCTTCAGTGATTGCAAAATATTAGATTTACAGACTTTAATAGATTCACAGTATCATAGGTTACAATAATATAAGCATAACTGAGATTATAATCAAAACTCTTTTTTAAAGATAAAGAAGGTTGAGGACTAGTCAGGCGTTGAACTGGGGGACAAATAATGGTCCTGCCTTCCACGTACCACTTTACCTAGCATAAAGTTCCACTTTATTTCTATATCCTGGCCAGCATAAATTTCTTCATTTTTAGGTATTTCCTATCACTTAATAAATCTCGCACTGTAATTTATGTTTACATCTCATCAAACACTGCTCAAAGTTAATTGTAAACTGTTTGGGTTTTCAAGAATCAGATTGAGACAAGTGGCCTGCAGAGAACATTTAGAAAACCTTGAATATTTACATATTTACAATTGCTCTGAGACCACAGACAAGTTCACTTAAATACTTCCAGTTTCCAAAAATTCAGAAAAAATTAAGCAAATTCAAAGTCAAGTCATGAGGTTATTGAAAAATTGAGGAGAAAGGGTAAAATAATTCACCAAAAGAAAGTGTTTAAAAACATTATGCCTGGATGTGGTTGGAAGTGCAACAAAAAAAGGGAAGAGGTCAAAAGCAGAAAGGTCAAGTGAAACCCGTCTTTCCAGAAGTCCGTTCCCCTCCTTGAAGTTAATAAACAACTTCAGCCTTCTCATTTCTGTTTTCATTTTCTTGGATAAGTCAATAACAGTCTATGAAGCCTGCAACTCTGTGCCAGCATCGTGAAAAACAAGATAGTTATAGGTAAAGAGCTTTTTAACCTCAAAGAATGTATCATTTAATTGGTGAGGTAAGATTAACCATCAATGCCACTTTTCTGGAATAAATTTACTAACTACCACTCTTCAAGTTTAACTGAACTGAAAGGAAGGCTCCGGGGGACCTTATACGCTAGTTATTAGGGCTTATAGGAATAAACAAGACAAGGTACCTCCCTTGAGGGCGCTTGCCTTCTAATGGGAAATAGGCTTGACAGATGGGAGAGTGAAATAACACTATAAAAAGGTGCAGACCTTGCTTGGGTGTGCAGAGGATTAATTTCAACTGTGACTATAGGGGCAAAGCTGAATGGAAAGTTTATATTTGAGATGAACCTTAGTGAGTGAGTAGCTTTTTGATCATCAGAGCAGTGAACAGGACAGGGGAGGTATTTTAAGTCTAGGAAAGTTGAAGGGAAAAAGGTACACTATCCAGGTATCTCACGGCAGCTTCAGGGAACTGATACACTCTTGGATCATGGTTTTCTGAAAATACTGATATGGAGATAACTAGTTGCTTCAGAGTAAATGGAATAAGCACTGGGGTATGGGGAGAAAAGTTTAAATGTTGTTTATCTAGCATGAGAAAACACAGAGCCTAATTCTTTTGGAATATTTATAAAGTTCATATAAATAGCTAGAAATGATAATATTCAATTAAACATAGTTGTTCAAATGCTAACAGATTGTGTGATATTGATAGCCACCCAGCCTCACTGGCCCTCAATTCTTTACAAAATAAGATGAAAGGGGACTTCTCTGGTCCAGTGGTTAAAGAGTCTATGCTGCCACTGCAGAGGGCAGGGGTTCAATCCCTAGTCAGGGATCTAAGACTCCGAATGCCACATACTATGGCAAAAATAAATAAATAAAGCAGATGAAAAAATTGTACAACAACAACAAAAAAATAGGAAGTCAACCTCTCCACACACATATATTCAACTTCACTTCCCTCAGTGTGTTCAGTTCAGTTCAGTCACTCAGTCATGCCTGACTCTTTGCGACTCCATGAATCACAGCACACCAGGCCTCCCTGTCCAACACCAACTCCTGGAGTTCACTCAAACTCTTGTCCATTGAGTCAGTGATGCCATCCAGCCATCTCATTCTCTGTCATCCCCTTCTCCTCCCACCCCCAATCCCTACCAGCATCAGAGTCTTTTCTAGTGAGTTAACTCTTTGCATGAGGTGGCCAAAGTATTGGAGTTTCAGCTTTAGCATCAGTCCTTCCAAAGAACACCCAGGACTGATCTCCTTTAGAATGGACTAGTTGGATCTCCTTGCAGTCCAAGGGACTCTCTAGAGTCTTCTCCAGCACCACAGTTCAAAAGCATCAATTCTTCGGCTATCAGCTTTCTCCACAGTCCAGCTCTCACATCCATACATGATCACTGGAAAAACCATAGCCTTGACTAAACAGACCTTTGTTGGCAAAGTAATGTCTCTGCTTTTTAATATGCTATCTAGGTTGGTCATAACTTTCCTTCCAAGGAGTAAGCGTCTTTTAATTTCATGGCTGCAATCAGTGTGTTCAGTTCAGTTTCTCAGTCATGTCCGACTCTTTGCAACCCCATGAATCACAGCACGCCAGGCCTCCCTGTCCATCACCAACTCCCAGAGTTCACTCAAACTCATGTCCATCAAGTTGGTGATGCCATCCAGCCATCTCATTCTCTGTCATCCCCGTCTCCTCCCACCCACAATCCCTCCCAGCAACAGAGTCTTTTCCAGTGAGTCAACTCGTCGCATGAGGTGGCCAAAGTATTGGAGTTTCAGCTTTAGCATCAGTCCTTCCAATGAAGACCCAGGACTGATCTCCTTTAGGATGGACTGGTTGGATCTCCTTGCAGTCCAAGGGACTCTCAGGAGTCTTCTCCAGCACCACCGTTCAGTGTGTTACTGATGCTAAATCTCTAAGACATCTGGGTCTCTCATTCTATTATAATGTTACCTTTCCATTTGGGCCTCCCAGATGGCTTTGTGGTAAAGAATCTACCTAGCAAGCTGCAGACTAGACTTTGATTCCTGGGTCAATGACCTGCAATGGGATAATAGAAACATCACTGTGGTTCTTGTATGTTATCAGAAGGATGAAGATCATTGGCTGTCACACTGAGTAGCATAGGAATTTTTCTTGAGTGGAGGAAAGAACGGATGGAGGCTTGTGAATAGGCATTAAAAGTCATCAAGGTTATTCCCTCTAGAAAGAAGATGTTAACACTGTCTACCTGCCTGAAACTAAAATGGATGTTTGCAGTCAGGAATAACGCACTGAGTTAATGATACAATTCTAATTTTCCATCTGACGAGCATGATGACACTTTTTTGCTGCTTTTCCTGAACTATTAATATGTATAACCATTTTATGGGCTTCCCTGGTGGCTCAAATGGTAAAGAATCTGCCAGCAATGCGGGACACCTGGGTTCTATCCCTGGGTTGGGAATATCTCCTGGAGAAGGGCATGGAAACCCACACCAGGATTCTTGCCTGGAGACTCACCATGGATAGAGAAGCCTGGTGGGCTACAGTCCATAGGGTCACAAAGAGTCCAATACAACTGAGCAACTAAGCACAACACAGCACATAATCATTTTATGACACTCAGGATATCCAAAGCTGTTCCCAAAGGGTTTGTCTTGTCAATCATCTTCTGAAAAAGAATGAAGATCACAGTTGCTTTTGGCTGGGTTTATCAGTCAACATTAATTATTGTTGTTTCTGCTGTTTCCTCAAATATTTATATCTAATGGGTGGGAAATTTTAAATGCTAAAAATAATTAAAATAAATGCATGCAGTGAATGATGAAACCTCTGCTGTCTCCAGGCTCTCATATGATGAAGTATCCCTTTTTAAGTCACTATAGGTTTAGGAAGCCTCTCCTTTAAAAAATCATCATGAAAACTGCTACTGCATTATTCAGTTCAGTTCAGTTCAGTTCAGTCACTCAGTCGTGTCCGACTCTCCGCGACCCCATGAATCACAGCACGCCAGGCCTCCCTGTCCATCACCAACTCCCGGAGTTCACACAAACTCATGTCCACAGAGTCGGTGATGCCATCCAGCCATCTCATTCTCTGTCGTCCCCTTCTCCTCCTGCCCCCAACCTTTCCCAGCATCAGAGTCTTTTCCAGTGAGTCAACTCGTCGCATGAGGTGGCCAAAATATTGTAGTTTCAGCTTTAGCATCAGTCCTTCCAATGAACACTCAGGATTGATCTCCTTTAGAATGGACTGATTGGATCTCCTTGCAGTACAAGGGACTCTCAAGAGTCTTCTCCAACACCACAGTTCAAAAGCATCAATTCTTCGGTGATCAGCTTTCTTCACAGTCCTATTACATAATATATATTCCATGGCTAGGGTATACCTAGTATAATTGATGCATCATTGTTAACAACCTTTTTTTTTCTCCTATATTCAGAAATAATCATGAAATGAAACAAATAATAAAATGGCCAAAAAAGAAACTGACTTTTTTTTGTCATTAAACTTCATATATAACGCAATGCAGGGACTTCCCTGGCAGTCCAGTGGTTAAGACTCTGTACTTCCGATGCAGGGGGTACAAGTTTGATCCCCAGTGGGGGAACTAAGATCCCACATACCATATGGCTAAAAAAATTATTTTAAAAAAATGAAAATTTTAAAATATTTGAAAAATAGAATGCAAAAAAAAAAGGAAAAGTGCGCAGGTATTTATTTAATACTTTTATATGTATCTAAACAGTGTGATGGAGAAGGAAATGGCAACCCACTCCAGTGTTCTTGCCTGGAGAATACCAGGGACGGGGGAGCCTGGTGGGCTTCCGTCTATGGGGTCACACAGTCGGACACGACTGAAGTGACTTAGCAGCAGCAGCAAACAGTGTGAACTTGGATCCTTTAGTTACAGCCTGATTTGTGGTTTATATAAGCAATTTTCCAGTAATTAAAACTAAAGTTCTATAAAAAATATAATATAAACAATTACTATATTGTACCAATACTACTATCATAAAGTTTTATTTTCTTGATTCATTCTTTAATATTAAAACAACACTTTAAAGATTATCAAATACAAAGCTAAAACTATATAGCTATTAGTCAATAAAGCATTTCAATTATAAAGATATCAATCAATAAAACATTTCAGATATAAACTTTAGTTCATGCATGAAAAAATATTGCACCTGACAGTCTGTGTTCTGTTTCACTGTTTTGAATTTTAAACAAATATTCAAAATATTTGCATGGAACAAAAGAAATGAAACTTTACATTGTGTTTCCTTGTCTCTCTAATCACTATGATATTATTGCTTATTTAAAATCTCCTGTTTAAATGCAGAAATATGTAGTACCACAGGGGTTTGAGACACAAACTATGCCTAAAGCTCAAGTAATTCTGAACATTATGAATTTACTCTTGAAGTGAACATGCCTGTGTGCATGCTAAGTCGATTCAGTCATGTCCGACTGTTTGTGGCTCCACGGACTGTAGCCCACCAGGCTCCTCTGTTCATGGGTTACTCCAGGGAAGAATACTGGAGTAGTTGCTATGCCCTACTCTAGGGGATCTTTCCAACCCAGAGATTGAACCCCATGTCTCCTGCACCTCCTGCATTGCAGATGGAGTCTTTACTACTGAGCCACCAGGGAAGCCCACATGTAGCTGAATTTTTATGTGTGCAGGGCCAACTCTCTAACCAGGATGTTCTCTAAGTTAACATTCATGTAGATGCAGTATTTATCAAAGGGAAAGTACTGAAAAATGTACTCATTTGAAACTTACATACATATTATTAAAATTCAGGAGTAACCATAGTAATTATTTAGAACTTAGACCAAAATGCTTGGGTGTGGAGGAAACATTTTATCACTGATGTTCAGAATTGCTGGTACGTGGTCATTAAAAGTAGACTGACTTTTGTTGTTTGTTTTAAAACTCTGTACTCTGTACAGACAATGTACCCCTTTATTGCCCACATCCCAGGAGTGTGGACATCCCACTGTTCATGATTATTTAGTAATGGAACAGTTTTTAGTGCTAAGGGGATACAGAAAGAGCCTCACCTGGCTCTTCAGTTTTCCAATATGATTTTTTTTTCTTTAAATCTTGACAAGATATAATCTTTCAGAGTTTTCAGATCTCTTAGAGGGATAAAGCCTTCCTATCTGTCTGGACTATCAGAGAAAACGTCAAGGAGGAGGTTGAATCTTCTCCACCTCCAAATCCCACCCCAGGGCAGTTCTAGTGCCCTTTACATTATCGAAGTATAATATCACTGTCTACCTAATCACATGGCTAGAGCCTGGGTGCCATCCTTGTCTCCTGCCCCATTCCATCAGTCACCAAGTTAAGTTAATTCAGTATCCAAAATATCTTTGGATTTGTTTTCATGCCACTGCCTTAATTTGGGTCTCATTCTACTTCATGAGGATTACTGTCACAGCTTAACTAGTCTTCTGCATTCCAAACTTGACCTTTTTCCTCTCCCTCAACCAAATTCATTCTTCACATTAGTGCCTACTGGCAAATGTCCAGGCTTCATCAAATGGCATTTATCCCCTGCTTCTTTATGCAAACTTATTCCCCTCCCTTCCACAACACACTCTAGCAACCCACATCCACTTGATGCCACACCAAATGCCCCATGCTATTTTGTGTGACATGCATTACTGTATTATAGTTAAATACGTGTTTATGCTTCTGTCTTCTGATCTTCCTATCATCCCAGGGATAGCAAAAGGAGATGGCCTTAGAAAAAGTGTGAAAGTGAGAAGCATGATGTACCCTGAGACTGAACAGAAAGAGCTTCATGAAGAGAAAAATCCCCTGCTCACAACTCCTATGCTGTTTGTGCACTAAGGACACAAAACAGACACAGCTGAGTCCTTAGAGTGTGTGTGCTTAGTCCCTCAGTCGTGTCCAACTCTGCAGCCTCATGGACTGTAGCCCACCAGGCTCCTCTGTCCATGGAATTCTTCAGGCAAGAATACTGGAGTGGGTTGCCATTCCCTTCTCCAGGCAATCTTCCCAACCCAGGGATCAAACCCAGGTCTCCTGCATTGCAGACAGATTCTTTACCATCTGAGCTATCAGGGAAGCCCTGAGTCCTTTGGGATGTGGACTCAAAATGTCAAGGTGAAGGATATATGCATCTCAACATACCCTTTAGTGGTTATAACCTAAGTACTAAAGAAAAACTAGATCTTATAAGTATGTAGTGTAGAAAGGCCTGATTTATGTCCATTCGGGGTGATGCTCAAAGTATTTAAGAAGTGACACTCCATGGTTATCCAGACACCTAGATCAACCAATCAGAAAGGCATGCCAACCACAAAAAACTGCATGGCCCAATATCTTCCAGCTGAGCAAACCTAGCCACAGGTGTAAATACCATAACGAGCTAGACAGAGTAAGTAATTTGTAAAACTCAATAACAACTGAGAAAAAAAGAGGTTTATGGTTATGAATCTTAAATGAAATACAGTTATTTCTTATTTTTAAAGATGATATACCTTGATTATCACTATTGCCATGAGGAAAACCCCAACAGATTTTAACCTCTCTATTGAAAAATTCTTACATCTATGGAAAGTTCAAAATTGTTACATTCACTGAAATAAATGAATGACAGTAAAATGACAGTGATGAAGCCTGAGTGCCTTAATTTGACCTAAGACTGTGTTAGAGTTGACCATAAATATGTACATATAAAAGCTAAAATGACTGTGACAAGTGTGTGTGTGTGCTAAGTCACTTCAGTCGTGCCCGACTCTTTGCGACTCTATGGACTGTAGCTGGCCAGGCTCCTCTGTCCATGGGATTCTCCAGCCAAGAATACTGAAGTGCGTTGCCATGTCCTTCTCCAGGGGATCTTCTCAACCCAGGGATCAAACTCAAGTCTCTTATGTCTCCTGAATTGGCAAGCAAGTTCTTTACAACTAGCATCACCTGGGAAGCCCATGACAAGAATACTATGCCAATAATTTTCCCTTACATGAACCAGGATTTTAGCTTCTATCAGAAGGTAGACAAACAACTATCAAAAACTTCAGATATGTGATGGGGAGGCCTCAGAAGAAGATTAGTCTTCAGACTCAGGAAGAAATACGCCTTCAGAGGATGCTAGTAGTATGATCTTCCTTGCTTTAGAGTCTAGAGGGGTGGAGCGGAGAGATGGGTACTAACAAGGAAGGGAAACAGGTGCCTATCCCTTGCAAACTGGTTTAGGGGGCCCCATGACACAGTGACTTGAGCATGTTGTTGTTGTTTAGTGGTTAAGTCCAACTTTTTTGCAACCCCGTGGACTGCAGCCATACTGGAGTGGGTTGCCATTTCCTCCTCCAGGACTTAGGGCATAGGCAAGGCCAATCCACACATAGCAACAGCTGCCATGTAATCACACATCAAAGATCCTGGAAGGACATCCACCCAGACAGCCTTAAGGAATCTCATGCACAGCATCAGGAAGCCCACATGACCTACTTCCCATCACAAGCTGGCTCACAAAATCAGAAATGTCGTGACTTGAGATGAGGGTAGGGGAATTCCACTGCATGCAGAAACCACTAATTTAATGTTGTATTAAGTAGTGTTGATTAAACTTATTATTTTAACTTTGTGGTAAACAAACCCATACCACAAGTCAGATATTTCCAGAAGTGCTGGGAATATCTGGGGAAATTTGAATAAGGGTGATGCACACATCCATTGTTAAAATTAGAAACCCTATTTTAAAGGATGATCTTTGTTAAAGGAAAATCCTGTGACTTGATTTCAGGGATGCAATGAAGATTTGCTGATCTCAGCCCCTATGGCAAGATGAATGATTCACACATTTTTACCTGACAAACAAGATGTAATATAATAGAGATCACAGACGGAGAAGTAGTATGAAAAACTAGTTCAAGATTTTTTTTTCCTTTTCTGTGCATATTGTCTGATACTGGTTGCCTTAGGGATAGGCAATCCGTCCTTGTCTAAACACAAATACACCACACATAGTCACACACAGACTCATAAGATGTAAAATTCCTTTAGCAAAAATGGAACTGGAAAGAATGAACTTCACACCAAGAATACAAATGGTATGAATTAATATTTATTCCCTTTACTTAAAAAACAAAGACCATGAAATGAATAGAGAGAATTTTCACATTCATTTTCTATTACTATATCCTTCTTAAAAATCTTCTTAAAATGGTATGTGAAAACTTTAAGTTTGCTTTCGTGTGGTATTTATAGAGCACAGTTCAGTTCAGTCACTCAGTTGTGACCGACTCTTTGCGACTCCATGAACCGCAGCACACCAGGCCTCCCTGTCCATCACTAACTCCCAGAGTCCACCCAAACCCATGTCCATTGAGTCGGTGATGCCATCCAACCATCTCATCCTCTGTAATCCCCTTCTCCTGCCCTCAATCTTTCCCAGTATCAGGGTCTTTTCAAGTAAGTCAGCTCTTCGCATGAGGTGGCCAAAGTATTGGAGCTTCAGCTTCAACATCAGTCCTACCAATGAACTCCCAGGACTGATCTCCTTTAGGATGGACTGGCTGGATCTCCTTGATGTCCAAGGGACTCTCAAGAGTCTTCTCCAACACCACAGTTCAAAAGCATCAATTCTTCTGTGCTCAACTTTCTTGATAGTCCAACTCTCACATCCATACGTGACTACTGGAAAAACCATAGCCTTGACTAGACGGAGCTTTGTTGGAAAAATTAATGTCTCTGCTTTTTAATATGCTATCTAGGTTGGTCATAACTTTCCTTTCAAGGAGTAAGCGTCTTTTAATTTCATGGCTGCAATCAGCATCTGCAGTGATTTTGGAGCCCAAAAAAATTAAGTCTGACACTGTTTCCACTGTTTCCCCATCTATTTGCCATGAAGTGTTATAGAGCACATTTTGAAGCAATTTCTTCTAGGGCTGGAATTTCTCATAATGTGATGTAATTACTTTGGAGAATAGTTTGAAGACTATCCCTTTAATTCAGTAGTATTGAGAAATGTAAGATTTTAAGCCATATAGCTCTTGGTTTTATCTAGTTTGCCAAAATTCTGAAATTTTTTTGACTTAATACAGTCATTCTAGTATTTGCCACAGCTTTGTCAAACAGCAAAGTATACAAAGTACCTGCACCATTTCCTTTCCCTGAGATATTAAAGAACAGGACAAGCAGAGAACTTCAGTGATCATCAGGTCAGATAGTTTGTCACATTTGGAAATCAGTCTTCAGAATCACTGCCCTATCTTCGTTGCCACTTGCCCACAATTACATCATATTTCACATTATCAAAGTACTATAAACCCATTAGGATGGTGCTCTCAACAGAAGGAAAACAAGGATATGACTAATGTTTTTGAGTTCTTATTACATACCATACATATTTTCTTTTGATCCTCAAAGCAATTTTATAAGGTAGTTATTATTATCTTTATCTTCAGTGGGAGAAACCAAGTATAGAGAAGTTAAGCCACTTACTTAAGATCCCCAGCTGGCGGGAATCAGAGCCAGGACGGGGACTTGAACCCAGGCCTGGCTCACTCCAAGGCATAAGCTCTTATCTAGAAGAGTAGTTGTGAAAGCACATGGGAACACACAGGAAGGTTGCTGGCACTGTGGCTAGTTCACAATACATAATAATAAATGCCAGGCATTACTATTTTTTGGATAGGATGAATTTAGGGAAGTGACACAGCAGTTGAGTAATTGTCCAAGGGTACAAGTCCTGTGGGCAGCAGAGTCAAGGTGGAAACCCACAATGCCTGCCCCAAGAGCCTCTGCTCTGAACATTCACTTCCAACTGCTTTTGGGGATCAGCAGTGATCTGTATATTCACCAGCCAAATAAATATTATAGAGATAGAAAAAGGGTTCTATTCCATAGAAAAATGTCCTTTTATGTGTATGTTAGTCACTCAGTCATGTCTGACTCTTTGTGACCCCACGGACTGTAGCTTCCCAGGCTACCCCTGTCCATGGAATTCTCCAGGCAAGAATACTGGAGTGGGTAGCCATTTCCTCCTTCAGGGGATCTTCCCAACCCAAGGATCAAACTCAGGTCTCCTGTATTGCAGGCAGATTCTTTACCATCTATATGAGACATGAAATTCTTCAGAATTATACTAATGAAGAAGGTCAGCCTTGGTCAAAACTGGGAAGTAAAAAAATCTTTGTTCTGGGTGCTTTCTCACGCTTTCTCTGAGTACTTCTTTGTTACATTTCCACCAAGTGACAAATGACCCCCCTGTGACTCTGCCCTACTGGTCATGTCTTTGTCTCCCCAGGCCAGAGGATTTACTCCAATCCTGCAGAGTTCTGCCTGTCCTATATGATAAGGATGAGTATCTGGTGGCAAGTGCGTTAGCCAGTGTGTAATCATCTCTCAGGAATAGCAAAAGTGTCTAGCCAGTTCAATAGACCCTACAGAAAAATGATTCTTGTTGACAATCTAGAGGATAGTTCTGGGCAGGGAAGACTCTGGCATAGATGGGGCAGTCCTTCAGAGATGCTAAGCCTTCCACCTTGCTCACAGTGACCTTAGGGAAAAAAGCAGGACAGGAAAAGCCTAGAGCATACCTTAGAAGCTATGAACAGTAGCATTCAAGAGAACCTTTGGCATTTTATAAGAAACCAACATGAGTATTTCTAAATATTGCCTTCAGTGTTTGAGTGGCTATGTATGACATTCAGAGTAACCATCCTTCCATTTTGTGCTGTTGGAAGGACACAAGGAAAGTCCACCTCTACTTCTTTTCTAGATACTTCCTCACCTTCCTAAAATATTCTACTCGAGATTATACTGAGATTAACTGGTATCTTCAAAGCCCTAGAAGATACTTAGCATTATCAATGTGGGCAGAAATTGCCAATGGTCCTCCAATATTAATTCTCCTAATATCACAGAAGAAAAAGAAATGGGATAATAACCACCCAGCTAGAATCTAAATGTCCCAGCCCTCCTCACAGCCACTTCTGGAAAATGGGTTGTTTGTGATATATTCAAGTTCCATGTTATGCTTATAAGATAAATGTGGTTATCAGGAATGAGAAAAGAAGTTAGAGAGCTCTACCAGACAAACCTAATGTTTCCCCATGACTGTCTAGATGGCCCCTCGATCACTCTCCTTGTCTGTGTTCAATTTGAACCTCATATTGTACATGTTTAGATTCTGAGCACACTAACACGATTCCCCTGCATGTGTACACAGGCAAACAAATAATTTCTTCCATAAAGAAGCATGGAAATCAGAGTCCATAACCAAGGAGATAATGATATCAAGAGTTGTTTATAGCAACTTCTCTGATGGTCCAGAAGCTAAGACTCCATCCTCCGAAAGCAGGGGGCCCAAGTTCAATCCCTAGTCAGGGAACTAGATTTCACATGTGTGTGCTCAGTTGCTCAGTGGTATCTGACTCTTTGAGACCCCCATGGACTGTAGCCCACCGGCTCCTCTCTCCTGTCCATGGGATTTCCCAGGTAAGAATACTAGAGTAGGTTGCCATTTCCTTCTCTAAGGGATCTTCCAGACCCAGGGATCAAACCTGCATCTCCTGCATTGGCAGACAGATTATTTACCACTGCACCACCTGGGAAGCTCCAGATCACACAAACCACAACTAAAAAGAAAAAAGATCCCACAAGCTGCAACTAAGAGCTAGATCAGCCAAATAAATAAATAATATTTTTGGTAAAAAGAGTTGTTTATAGACAACTTTTTATAAACCTCAAATGAGAGATGATCTCCCAATACTGCTTTAAGGAGACTATCAAGCTAATAAAGTTTTGTACTAAATGGGGAAAAAAAGAAAACTAAACCATTATCAGTAAACTTACACAGCACTTACTGTGTAATTTTAGCTAATAAATTTCAGGTACTATTTTAAGAGTTTTACAGAATTAATTCAGTTACTACTTACAACATCCCTATAAGTTCGATATCATTGTTGTTCCCATTGTTTAGATGAGGAAAGAGAACCAGGGAGATTATAATCAGAGAAGCAGTAAATGGCAGAGATGGGAGAGTAGTCTAGTAATCTAGAATGATCTTACCTGCTTTACCATTGCTTTTCCAAGAAAAAAAGCAGAAGATTGGTTTCATTTTTGTACCTGGTTACAAATGCCTGTGAATATTTTTCTTTTAACAACTCTAAAATGTAAGTAAAGGTGAAACTCACAAACGATGGAAATTAAGTCGAAAAGTCCCAGAGAAGCAAGATAAACTGACTTCAATATTACAATAGAGGAAATTTTGATAGTCGGCCAGAGGAAGTAATAATTCATTAAAGAGTTCAGTGTTAGAAAAGTCTACTCAAGGCTGTGATCAACACAGGAATTAGTCTTTTCAAACCTTAATCCAGGAAATCCTGTAGCTGCAGAATGTATTCCTAGACACTTACATATAAGTTTGTCACATCTTATAGCAGGCACTTTTGTGATAACAATATATAGGTATTTGGCAGAAGGTTGAGCTCTATTTCTGGCATAAAACGTGTGTATTTCAAGAGGAACAAATAAACATATCCAGATAAATAAGCCTGATAAAGACACTGTGTTACAAAACCAGAATATGAAGGAATGAGAGATTCCAAGCACTTTTTGCCCCAGCATTTCTGCCCTGACCCAAGGATATGGCCTGCTCATACTGAAGAAACACAATCTGGGAGGAAGGTGGAGTACGGATTCAAGATTTCCTCCTGCCTTTATTCAGAATGTGTATAGTCTACACAGTGGCCAGACATTAACTGCAGTACTCCTGGCTGCTTGATGCTGGAATCCTTGGTTGATGCTCAAATTGAACAAGTTGAGCATCAAGTGGTCCAGGGACTCTCAGCTGGAGTCACTCACTGAGGATGGGGCAGGCGACTGACAAGAGCATCTCCACTTGGAGCCTTGTTCTTGCCAGCATAATCAGCCCATCTGTCCATGTATATGTGCTAACACTTCTATTACTTTCATCCAGACAGAAATCATATGTCAGATACAAAGGGACAAAGCTCCCTCTAACTTTTTTTGAGAAACACAAAATGCAAGCAAGAATTATTTCATTATGAAGGAGGACCTTCAACAGGAAGTTTGTAGAGAACATTACCTTTTTCACAACGTTATTATTGATGCAGCCACATTCCTAGGAATATATACACACACCTCACATTGCTTTGAAGTGGAAGGGAAACATTATTTTAAAACTATTCTTAAAGACTTTGAAACTTTGTGCCTGTATAAAGAATTCAGTAACTAAATCACAAGAAATCCCTAAGATAAAAATGTTAAAATAAATGAGGTTTAAAGGAATAGAGTCATCAGCTGTCAGTACAAATCTCACCAACCTATATTGTTGTTCAGTCACTGAGTAGTGTCCTACTGTTTGTGACCCCATGGACTGCAGCATGCCAGGTTTCCCTATCCTTCACTATCTCCCTGAGTTTGCTCAAACTCATGTCCATTGAGTCTACAGCCACCTGGGAAACCCCTCAACAACCTATACCCCTAATTTAATTCAAGTAATGCTGCAATCCAAAAACATATACAAGCTATCTGGCTAATCCTTTGTTCAAGGCTTTCTGTTTTATTGTTCAAATAATTCGAGTCACTCTACTTTGGGCTAAATATATTGTACAACATACTTCATTTATTCATTCTATTTTTAGCTGCAAAACCTCAACTATTTTAAATGATAATGTTAAAACTTGTTTCCCATTTATTTGATTATTGTGTGGGTTGTTTGGTGTAAAGAATATTAACAAAAATAACATTAATGTTTATGGTTTAGTCACTAAGTTGTGTCCAACTCTTATCAAGCTTTTATTATGTGAGTTTACTATGCTATGCACTTTACCTGTCGTAACTGTAGTCTTCACAATAGCTCCATAATTTAGGTAAATTATTATTATCTCTATTTTACAAGTGAGGAAACTAAGGATAAGAGAGGATAAGAAACTAAACCAAGGCCATGCAGAAAGTGGCAGAGCCAGTCAATGAACCCAGTTCTGACACACATTGAAAGGAGGGGCAGAGTTGAACTGTACTCCCTGTGTGATACAGCACTGCACATTCTTCAAGCTGGTATGATTTCTGTTTAATAATATTTAACTTCAGTTGTAACTAAGGTGAAAATTACAGCCAGCCATCTAAACATTTCATCAGCACAATACCAGATTTGTTGTTGTTGTGCTCAGTTGTGTCCGACTCTTTTGCGACCACATGGACTGTAGCCCACCAGGCTCCTCTATCCATGGGTTTCTCCAGACAAGAATACTGGAGTGGGTTGCCATTTCCTGCTCCAGGGAATCTTCTTGACCCAGGGATTGAACCTGAGTCTCCTGCATTGCAGGTGGATTCTTTACCACTGCACACCTGGGAAGCCCCATAATACCAAATACTTACAAACATAAAACACTTAAGAGAAGAGGTTTTTTTTTATTTTGCAGCTGTTTGTGTGCCATCCTGGTATCATGACGACAAATTCCAAAACACAATTTCAGAACTGAATATGACATGCTAAAGGATTTCAGTGACCGTATTTTCTGATTTGAAACTTATAAGAGTATGTGCTTGTGGGGATAAGGCAGGCTATTTGAAATCAGGAAATTTGAAACTTCTGTTGTCTTTCATGGCCCCTTCCTCTTTAAAATATACGGGCATCTCTGACGAAATAAAGGAGCAAGTGAACTCATCACTTTTTCACTTGTATAAAATTTTTGCAAAAGTGGCCAAACATAAATGCAGGATTCAAGCTGTTTTCTATATCACATGACACCATTCACCTTCAATATAATAAAAGCAGCGACAGAATGCACTGATCCCATATTTCTCAGCACTGTCTCATTCAGTATTCTCAAGGCACATGCCCCATGAAGCAATTAAGGAGATTTTATTTAGCCACATGCCTGCAACACAGGAGACCCAGGTTCGATTCCTGGGTCTGGAAGATCCTCTAGAAAAGGAAATGGCAATCCACTCCAGTGTTCTTGCCTGGAGAACCCTATGGACAGAGGAACCTGCAAAGCTACTGTACATGAGGATGCAAGAGTCAGACATGACTTAGCGACTAAACCCACCATTCCAGGGTAACCATGGAGTCATGTATAATCCCAGTTATCCAACACCTAAGCTAACCAACACTCCTCTAGTCTCAGTTTGAAAAGAAGAAGCTATTTATTCACCATCAGCATGGCATCCAGAACACTTTTGCTAGTATAGTGATAAATTTGTACTGAACTATTTATAGCATCTGCCCAGTTCTCTGTTCTTACCATCAGGATATGTTTTTAAGAAAACCAACCAAACTCTGACTTAGATACTGTTTTCTAATTTGGGCTATGTTCTTTCTACCATGTCTTCAGTCAGCAAATCCAACTACTTGGTTTCATCTAGCATCATCCACTAGGCATAAACACTATATCCTACTAAGATCAGCAAGGGAGAACATTGCTTCCAACATCCCCTGAGAAATATATAAGAAGTCAGTGTCTTACCATTGATACTCCAAATGCCTACATGAGGAATTAGGAAGAAGCCCCAGAACAATTTCCCAGTTCCAAGCATGGTGAGTGATGTCTTCATTTCCTGTTTATATCAGGGATGTTCAGGTAGAAAGCTTCCCTTCCTCCCCTGAATCTTTCAGAGTTGGATCAGGTTATCTTCTTTAATGACATCTATAAAAGAAATAAAGAGGGAGGAGGTGGGAGAGGACAGTAAGAAAAGCCCAAATATTTTGTGAAACAAAACAAAGACTCGGTGGTACTCTGTTCTGTGGTTTTTGCTTCTTGTCAAATTGGCTGTTCAGTTTCAAATGCTTCGATCCGGAAAGCAGCTCAGTCCTTAAATACTTCTTTTGTGTCAGCCTTTTTGCCCCACATTGGGGTTTTTCTCATTCAAAGTTCAGTGAAATGAACAATTGAATTCTAAAGAAATTTATATTGGTAAAATATTTAGGTTGAGATTTTAATCAAATCAAGGTCAGAAAATTCATGGTAAAAACTACATATGATAAGTATACATTTCCCCCCCTTTTCACAGTTTGTGATTACAAAACTTCTTTTATGTTAGAGATTTTAGATTTATCTTCCCAAACATCATGTCATAAAAAGATGAGAATGCTTCCTGTCATTAGGCCAGTGGAGATTCATCTGAGGTTATGGAGAATATGAGTGATAAGAAACCCTGCCTCAACAAAGGAAGGAAAGGCAACTGTCTTCAGTCTGTAGATAAATATCAATGGGATGAAATCATCATTAGTATTGGCTGCATGTTTTCTCTAAATATCCAAGTTTTGAGCTAAATAACATCTTGAATATCAACTAAAGGAAACTTCCAATTTCAACATTCTTCATATGGTTACTATCTGAATTAAATAGAATAGAAACAATAAAGGAAGAAATGGAAAAGTTCGAGATCAGATAGCTCAGGATCAATGTGGAACGATTTTTGTCAACTCCACTTCTAATAACAGAAGATAGTTAAATTCACTCATTTGAGATTCCAAGTGAAAAATCTAGATTTGTGACATATGTGGTCATTGACAAAAGTTGATTTTGTAAGTCTTTGAGAGGCTGGTGATTTTCTTCCAAGGCCAAATTTCATGACTTTAAGTACTTAAGGTTAAAGGTTAACTTAAGAGCTTCCCTGGTGGCTCAGACAGTAAAGAATCTGCCTGCCATGCAAGAGATGCAGGTTCAGTCCCTGGGTTGGGAAGATCCCCTGGAGAAGGAAATGGCAACCCATTCCAGGATTTTCTCCTGGGGAATCCCGTGGACAGAAGAGCCTGGTGGATAACAGGGGTTGCAAAGGGACTGACATGACTTAGTGGCTAAACCACCAACACTGAGGTTAAAAGACAGTTATCATGTAGTCACTGATTCAAATAGATACTGTGAATGGTTGGATGCACAAAGATGAAAAATCACTTTTCCTGATGTTAAAGAGCTCAGTCAACCAGCACTGTACTTTCCTCATATCAGCCTTTACTGTTGAGACTCAAATATTCAGGCATTTCAACCACTACACTGTAACCCAGAGCAACTACATGTAGCTTCTTAGTACTTCCATTACTGGAGTAAACATCCTCAAAATATTTATGTAATATTTACACAGCTTTCTTTCCCATGCTCAAGGTGGAATACAAATGACCTATAGCAGCTGAGGTAAGCTCATTGTGCCTTTAAAATTGCCCCAGAAGTCAAAAGATGTAAGCCTCAAGGCCAAGGATCTCAGGATATTATCCCAAATCAGAAAGAAGTTCTAAAATTGTTGTTTATCTCAGCTAAAACCTTCATGATTCCCTAAAGATTTTTTCATATAAAAATGTCTATGCTAATTAGATAAAATTTGGAAAAAAATAATTATGTAACACCTAATGTATTTTTTCAGTTCAGTTCAGTCGCTCAGTCGTGTCTGACTCTTTGTGACCCCATGAATCACAGCATGCCAGGCCTCCCTGTCCATCACCAACTCCCAGAGTTCACTCAAACTCATGTCCATCAAGTCGGTGATGCCATCCAGCCATCTCATTCTCTGTCATTCCCGTCTCCTCCTGCCCCCAGTCCTTCCCAGCATCAGAGTCTTTTCCAGTGAGTCAACTTGTCGCATGAGGTAGCCAAAGTATTGGAGTTTCAGCTTTAGCATCAGTCCTTCCAATGAACATCCAGGACTGGTCTCCTTTAGAATGGACTGGTTGGATCTCCTTGCAGTCCAAGGGACTCTCAAGAGTCTTCTCCAGCACCACAGTTCAAAAGCATCAATTCTTCAGCGATCAGCTTTCTTCACAGTCCAACTCTCACATCCATACATGACCATGGGAAAAACTTAAAAGATATCTATTTATGACTTTTATGAGAATGACTGGCCCTTTGTACCTCCAGAGTTGGAGTCCTTAGAGCCAAATAGTCATGTTTTAAAGAAATCCCTATTTTAAAGGTGATTCTGATATAACTAGTTTGGATAAATATTTGTAAACCAATTATAAGTTATCAGGGAGCATGGGCTTTCGAGTCACAAAAGACTTGCCATCAGATCTTTGCCACTTATTAGCTGCAGACTCTCTAACACATTTCCCAGATTCTTAGAGCCTATGGTAGAGTGGGGAATGCAGTCAACAAAGAGCATCCAGGTGTATACTCCTCCAGGATCTGCTCAGCTGAGATTCCCCTTGTCCAAGCTCATGCTTTCCTGTAACAGCCTGCATCCAGTGATGGAACAAGGAAAGTGTATCAATAGCCAGCCACATTGACTCCACATGGGATACTGATGGCCAATACTTGACTCAGAGCTCCCAGTTGACACAGCTAAGATTAGGTCAGGCTTATAGTTTGACATCTTTCTCTGCCCAACCTCCCTTCCACCACCTTTCTTTCACAGGTGTTGATCTGTAGTCTATTTTGAATTCTGCTTCCAGAGAACTAAATCTGTTCTACATCTCCATTTTCTGTTCTTAGAACACAGATGGTAATATCTGTTATGTTGGCTAACTGAGGTAATGTATGCAAAGTGATCAGTAACTTGTATCAATAATTATTTCTGAACCAAAGGTGGGTTTTCATTTGGACAAGATGAATACTAGGAAGCCTTGTATTAATAAAATGGTGGAACAAGTTGAAAATGCTTATTTGCTAATAGCAGTCATCGTTGCACAGAGAATGGGACTGAAAAGTCATATCAAGTCTTTGATTAGAGCAGAAGAAATGTAACAGCTTAAAGAAGGTCTGAATTCCAGAAAATTTACAAGGATGGATCAGCTTCATAAAGAGGCCACAGAAATGAAGGGCAAATAGAACTAGAGGCTTGAGAACAGGAGATGTAAAAAGGGTCTAGCTATTGGGCCTGTCCCTCAGGGAAAGAGTTGTAACCCTCCAAAAGCCTGGAAGAGGTCAAAGTATAGTAGTTGTGTATTCACAGCATGACTGGAGGGCTGGATGGGAAAAAAGGCAGGGGTCACTTACTGACAGTGGAATACAGACAAGGATCACAGTTATTGCTACCACCTCTGAGATGGGAAAGGATGCTGACTTGATATTGAGCTCCTTCACTTGGCTCTTTAAAGTGTCCATTTGGTGAGAGAATCAGTCTCATACTATGAGGTGGATAGTATAAAATACCCTTGGATGCAAAAGTTTGAAGATGCTTTGGGGAAAAAATATTCCGTGCAATCAAAAAATGTATATACATGCAATCCCCCCAAACACCCTGCTCCCCTTACTTCTGTATTGGTAGACTTAAAGTGTATTCTGGTTCTGTTACTTACTAGATGTATGTCCTTTGACAAGTTACTTAACTCTGAATCTGTTATCTCTTTGAGTCCCATTATTTCCTTTGTAAAGCAGGAATCATTAGACTTACCTGAAACCTTGTCATGAAGTATCCAATAAGAGACAAAAATAGTAACATACATTTTAAGTTTAACAAACATGAAACCACTTGCCATAGCCACAGGAGCACAAAACTAGGATCCTGGTAATTGTGTTTTCCTTTCCTTTTTCCCACTCAGATGAACTGTATAAACTGACTGCCTATGTCTTGTTTACTTGTATCCTTGAAGCATGGGCAGGGAGAGAGAAGACTTCTCCTTAGGCACCTGTGTGTACTATATTTGTATATGCTTCTATTTTTATGCCATTTTGTATGTTTATCTCATTGTTTTTGTCATGAAACCAGTTTATACATGCATCATTGCTCTGCAGATTGTTTCATCTTCTGCTTTTGTGGGCATGTACATGCTTTGATGTGACTGCAGCTTCAGATCTCAGCAAAAGGTTAGGGTCTGAAGCCATGAACTCATTCTTCCAGGAGGGACTAGGTGGTTTACATGGAAAATACAGGTGGCATACCTTGTAGACTTACAAATATAAGGATTGTAATTGACCAAAAGCCCCAGGTTCTGCACACTGATATTGATCACCCTATTTGTGCCATGAGGTTCTGCTTCCTAGCCAGTGACTGAGCACAACAGAAACACCAAGGCAGGTCCATTTCTGAAAGACACGGGACTGTTCTTTATTATTATTGGAGTATTATTGCTTTACAATGTTGTATTAGTTTCTGCTGTACAATAAAGTCAATCAGCTATATGTATACATATACTCACTCCTTCTTGGACCTCCCTCCCACCTTGCCTCCATCTTACCCCTCTAGGTCATCACAGAGCACTGAGCTGAGTTCCCTATGCTGTACAGCAGGTTCCCACTAGCTAGCTATTTTACACATGGTAGTATATTTATGTCAAATCTAATCTTCCAATTCATCCAACACTCCCCTTCTGCCTGTTTCCACATGCCCATTCTCTATATCTGTGTCTCTCTTCCTGCTCTGGAACTAGGTTCATCTGTACCATTTTGCTGTTCAGTTGCTTAGTCAAGTCTATCTCTTTGCAACCTCGTGGACTGCAGCACACCAGGCTTCCCTGTCCTTCACCATCTCCCAGAGCTTGCTCAAACTCATTCATGTCCACTAAGTCAGTGGTGCCATCCAACCATCTCGTCCTCTGTTGTCCCATTCTCCTGCCTTCAATCTTTCCCAGCATCATTTTAATGACCTACTTTAGCTTTAAGAATCTAAAGCTAGAATCTCGCCAAACCTCCCTTGCAGTAGGCAGCACTCAAGCATAGTTCCATGCAACCTGCTTTCACTCAGGATCACACTTGGTAATCTAATAGTTCTCCCTGGCTTTTTTTTCTCATAGGCATTTCCCCTAATCTAATCCTTGCATGTTTCAAGGAGCCTGCATTTTGGATCACCCAGTCTAACACATCAACTTTGCACAGTTATAACAATGTTTAATATACAACTTTTTATTTTGCTTTTCTACATGCCTTGTTCAATGGGTAATATTCTTCATAAGGTGAATCTATGTTGTAGAAAGTGGGAAGACATGAAAGCTAGTTAGTAGAAATCACAGTATTAACTTAGAAATTGTGACGATCAGGCAACCAATGGGAATAATAGTAAAAAAAAAAAAACAAAAAAACACCAAAAAACACAGGCATATAAAGCAGGCAGAAACTTGAAAAATTCACATCCTTTCAACTATAAAAGTGAAAGTAGCTAAGAGCACAATGGGAATCAGACCAAATAAAGTGAAAGTCTTTTTCAGAGCTGCACTGCACTCCACTACTCTTGCCTGGAAACTCCCGTGGACGGAGGAGTCTGGTGGGCTGCAGTCCATGGGGTTGCTAAGGGTCGGACACGACTGAGCGACTTCACTTTAACTTTTCACTTTCATGCATTGGAGAAGGAAATGTTAACCCACTCCAGTGTTCTTGCCTGGAGAATCCCAGGGACAGGAGAGCCTGGTGGGGTCTATGTGACCCTGCCGTCTATGGGGTCACACAGAGTCGGACACGACTGAAGCGACTTAGCAGCAGCAGCACATGCTTCACTTGCTTTTGTTGTAGCACTAAAATCCTCTCCTTATTTACATGGCTTTATGAGAAAAAGAACATGCAAATGAAGTAAATAGTATTTCATAGCAAAGCAAAATGGAGTTAGCTTTATTTTGGAATAAGTCAAAGAAAGAATTTGGGAGAAATTTGTCTTGAAGTTACATGTTGTTCAGTTGCTAAGTTGTGTCTGAGTCTTTGCAACCCCATGGACTGCAGCACATCTGAAATTATACGGTTATATATCCAGCAGCTTCCTGGATGCCCAATTGTGCCAGACATTGCAGTTGCTTAGTAATGAAGAAATCCCCAAATGAGAGGGCTAAAGGAAGGTTCCCAGGGGACCAGAAAAGCAGGGAGGACTCAAGGTCAGGGCAGAAACTAATTGCCATTCACCAATCAGTTCAGAAGTATAGCATTTCATTTTGCATTTCGTAGACACATATAAATGATATCAGTGGTAACTGACTAGATTTGGAGCCTGGTTACTTGGAGAAGGAAATGGCAGCCCACTCCAGTGTTCTTGCCTGGAGAATCCCAGAGACAGAGGAGCCTGGTGGGTGCCGTCTATGGGGTCTCACAGAGTCGGACACGACTGAAGCGACTTAGCAGTAGCAGTATCCTTTTCATGCTAATTGGAGTCAGTGCTAATAAACTTAAATAATTATATATTTAAATTTTCTCCCATGATGGTTTGAAAGGAAACTCAGAAAGACCAAGGCCAGGGAAAGCATGTTTTCCCGACTTCTGAGCTGACTTTTAGCTGCTGCTCAGTTACCTTGTAGGACTGCTTCCCATGCCCTTACCTTAGGCATTTCTCCAAGTGATTTAGGAAAAAATACTCCCCAGTAGCATACATTTAAATAGCTGAGTAATATTTCATCTTACAATTATAGCAGTATTTATTTAGTCATTTTCCTATTGCAGAATGTTTAAGTTCTGTTAATTTTTCACATAAACATTTTTGCTCTGCTGCAAAGTCGACTGAGCAACTGGAGTGAACTGAACTATCTAACAGTAACCATATGTAACATTTTGTACTCCTTTTAAATTAGGAAAAAATCTTTCCTGGATGATTTCTAATTAAGATGTCCAGATAAATGTGGTCAGCCTCCCAAATGTGTCCACATCCTAAGCCCTTAAACTACTGCTACCTTATATGGCAAAAGCTAATTGACAGATTTGATTAAATTAAGGATCTTGAGAGAAATTATCCTGGATTGGTCAGGTAGGCCTGATGTGATCACAATTATACTTATAAGAGAGAAACAGAAGGAGTCAGGGTTGGAAGAGTAGGAAATGTGACAACAGAAGCAGAGATTGAAGTGATATGGCCACCAGCCTAGGAATGCCAGCAGCCTCTAGAAGCTGGAAGAGACAGGAGTGGATTCTTCTCTCTGGAGCCACCAGAAGAAACCAGCTCTGCTGACATCTTGATTTTAGTCTTATAAGACTCACTTTGGTATCTGATTCTCTAGAACTGTAAAAGAATACATTTGTGCTGTGTTAAGACAGTTTGTGCTATTACAGTGGCAGTAGAAAAGTAAAGAATAATGTTTTATTCTCCATCATGCAAATTCCCAGCAAAGGTCAAAATGTTAATGTCCAGTAAATCTTCTATCCTAATACAAAAGGAAACTTGCTACATTCTAAAAGTTTTATGGAATTTCTTTTAGAAATAGTGTGGGTGAGGCCAAGCCATAAGAAGCTAGAAGTTCTCAAGCCTAGCTCATCTCCTGTGAAGCTTCACGTACCTGGTAACTATAGAGACCACTAGGCAGCACATCCCTAACCTTCCCTAGGAAAAGTGATGGCATGGGTCAAAGGGCTATCCTAGGATTACATCACTTGAGTTTCATATCAGTTTAGATAGAGTTCAGCTATGTGCTTCCCTGGTGGCTCAGCTGGTAAAGAATCCGCCTGCAATGCGGGAGACCTGGGTTCAATCCCTGGGTTGGGAAGATCCCCTGGAGAAGGGAGAAGCTACCCACTCCAGTATTCTGGCCTGGAGAATCCCATGGACTATACAGTCCATGGGGTCACAAAGAGTCAGACACAACTGAGCGACTTTCACTATGTATAGTGGAAAAGTCCAAAGTAGTGATGGTTTTATTAAAAAAAAAATAGAACACTGTTTCTTTTACATGCAAAAGAAGTATAGAGGTAGGCGGGACAGGGCTGATATTGTGGCTCCTCATTAATCAGCACCCTTCTATCCTGGTTTTTCTTGCTTCACTATCTTAACTGTGGCATCCATCTTCTGGGGCCAAGATCTAAGATGAGTGGTCTCAGCTCTAGACATCATGTCTGAGTTACAGGTTCAAAGAAAGAGGTAGAGGACAAAGGGAGCAGACCTTGGGGGTGACTGAGATGCTTTAGGGAGATTTTCTGGAAATCCAATACCAAACTTTCACCTAACAACACTCTGAACATTACTTAATCATATAGCCACATTTTCCTGCAAGGAAGACTTGAAAATAGAATCTTCTATTTAGGCAAGAAAAATATACACAACTAAATTTCTAGATTCCTTTATTAAGAAGGCCCAAAGCTTCAAGCACTTACATATCCATGAACACACATCCCTCTCCAAAAGAGACAATATCAACATCTTACCTTGCTAGGTTGTCCAAAGCGGAGATATTTAGAGGACACATATTCTCTGCATCAGATTTGCATGTAGCTTCTCATGGTTCTACGACTTATGAACTAAAAGTTAAGGCATTGCTCCCTACATTTCTATGATAGTGTTTTTTAAAAAATTCATAAGTATTTTTGATTATTGAGTAAAGTGTTATTTACAATGATATAACAACATAAAGGAGGCCTGCTTTTAGAATAACTGGAGTCCCCAAGTGAAGAATGAACATAGTACCCATAGTTTAAATTATTATATGACAATAATAAATTCTAATCAGTTAATATTTTGTCCATTGTGATATAAATAACATGTTTCTCCATATCTTTTCTAGACTACGGTGCCTCAGTGTTCCATATTATATAGAAAGATACTTCAAACCAAAAGTAAAAATGTCGATATGATTTCTTTTCAGCTTGTATGTAAAAGATAACACACATTTCTATACAGAAAAGGGTATAAACGAAATGTAGCTACTGATAAGAGCAATGATGTCCTGCTGCAACAGTGGACAAGTTCCTACATTTGCGCTTCCAATTGCCCTAACCTTTGGCCTCTGAAGTCTCTTCCTAGTTTTTGAAGATTAAGTTTCTTGGATAGCGGTCTCTGAGGCTGAGATGAGCATGCGGGAAATTTAGTAAAGAGTGCTCTAGGGATCACTGAATGGAAGGACAGAGAAGACAGGAGTATTAAGCAGAGGGATAATGAGGCTATGATACTGTCTCAGGAAAGGCTTCAGCCAACAAGGGGAACATCTGGAACTGGACTGGTCCCTTAGAGAAGTTTCAGGTTTGGCTGAGAGGAGTGGGACTTTACGTACCTGTGTTGACAAGTCACTGGATGCAGGCTGTCTTCAGGAAGGGTGGTGTGTCCTTTAGTGAAGAATTGATACTTCTCTTCAGTAATTTCCCAGACAAGACTGACAGCTGAGAACACTCCCAGGAGCTGAAGAATTGTCCTTCAGTCCTCAAGGGGGTCTGGATTGTGCAGCATAGCTTCTAACACACTGGTCCTTTTTCCTGTATGACTCCAGCTGAGGGGGGCAGCTTGGGGAGGATGACACTGAGGAATGCACAGCTTCATCATTCTACTTTATATCTGTGCAAGTTGGGGCCCAGGCACAGTGTTGGTATTTATCAGTCACAGACTATTGTAAGCTGGTCTTGGGGTTCCCTCAACAATCTAGTAGGATTTCTATTATTTTTCAGTTAGCTTCATGCACAAAGAACTACAGTTAAGAAGTGTGTGTAGTTGTGAATTTTTAAGCCAGAAGACTTACTGGCCACTATCCTTTGTTCACCCTCCAGTTTGGTTAATGAGAGCTATCTTGCACCTGTTTTAAAGAGGATTAAATGGAAAGATAATTCTTAATCTGATCTTTATCAATAAGCTAGCTCCCATTATCAGGCAAACAACTCTTAATGGACTTACTTGAAAATACTTGAGATCTGAAACTTATTTCTTTCTAAGGCTAAACATTAACCTTTACTGTTGGAGTAAGAAAATAGTTGATTTTATTTTTTAAGTAGACTTTGTTTTTTAGACCAGTTTTAGGGTTCACAGCAAAATTGGGCAGAAAAAAGAGTTCCTATATACTCGCTTCCTCCACACAAGCACAACCTCTCCCACCATCAATATCCGGCCCCAGAGTAGAAGGTTTGTTACAACAGATGAACAAAAATCAACAGATAATTATCACACAAAGTCCATAGTTTATATTATGGTTTACTCTTGGTGTTGTACCTTCTATGGGTTTTGACAAATGCGTAATGACATTTATCCACCATTACAGTATCATACAGAGTAGCTTCACTCTCCTAAACTCACTGTGCTCTGCTTATTTGTCTCTCTCTTCCTCCCATCTGCTGCTGCTGCTGCTGCTGAGTCACTTCAGTTGTATCCGACTCTGTGTGACCCCATAGATGGAAGCCCACCAGGCTCCCCCATCCCTGGGATTCTCTAGGCAAGAACACTGGAGTGGGTTGCCATTTCCTTCTCCATCCTCCCATCTAACCCCTGGCAAACACTGTGGCTACAATTTTACTGTTTCCAGAATATTATAGAATTGGAATCATACAGTATGCCACCCTTTCAAGTTGGCTTCTTTCACTGAGTATAAAATACTTTTAAGTTTCTTTTATGGTTTTTTCATGACTTGGTAGCTCATTTTTATTTAATGCTGAATAATATTCCACTGTCTGGATATACCCCATTTTATTTATCCATTCAATTGAAGGATATCTTGGCTACTTTCAAGTTTTGGAAATTATGAATAAAGCTGCTATAAACATTTATGCGGAGGTTTTTGTGTGGACATAAGTTTTCAACTCATTTGGTTAAACACCAGAGTTGAATTTTGTTAACTCTGCAAGATTCCAAATTACTGAAGACTCAAGCTACTTAGATTGCAGGCAACAAGCCTATGGCCTCTTTTAGCCAAGTTCTATTTCCTTTCACCTATAGTTTGAGTTGATCTGTATCTTTCCAGACTTTGATGAAAGCAGCAATAACCAGCACATACACATTAACATTTTGAATTTTCCCTAACATATTGGTTAATGTAACAAGCTTGGTCAGCATGAGTTCTGCCATCTAAGGATTGTTGAATGTCATATAACTAGGTTCACAAGCTTTCCAGTCTTCAGAGTCTAAATTTTTAGTATTGTTTCCCCAGCTTTCTCATGAAACCAAAGCCATTTTAGGTTGTGATGCTTTCTGCACACAGTCCTGGTAAAAATGACTGCATTTCAGATAACAGAATCATCTGTAGCCAATTTAACCAGAAAAGAATTAATTTCAAATTTCTTGAAGTGCCAAGAAACCAACGTAGATGTTACATAACGAGGAGAAATAGAGTGGAGAGAAATACCCGGTTGTCCAATTGGTGTTCAGTCACTGAGTAGTGTCTGACTCTGTGACCCCATGAACTGCAGCACACCAGGCTTACCTGTCCTTCACTATCTCCTGGAGTTTGCTCAAACTCATGTCCATTGATACAGTGATGTCATCCAACCATCTCATTCTCTGTTTCCCCCTTTCTCCTTTTGCCTTCAATCTCTATCAGCATCAGGGTCTTTCCAATGAGTCATCTCTCCGCATCGGGTGGTCAAAGTATGGATTGTTATAACAAAATCACACTGCTTCCAGTGCACTCAACACACCTGAGGTCTGAGAGTAGGCCATTACCACTACTGTTCTAGAAACAAACACCTCAATGACTGTGCTTGTCAAAAAAATCACTTGTCTGCTGCTCCTTGATGTATGTTCACTGCCATGTTCTGAGTCTCACACGCAGACTCCTGTCTAAAGAGAGTCCGGGGAATGTGATCATCACTTTCTGCCTCCAGGGTCCCAGAAGGCAGGAGGAAAAGGAGTTGGAGTTCCATGAGGAATGGTTTTCACTGCGGGGTGATTTCATCCCTCCAGGATAGTGGATAATGTCTGGAGATACTTCTGTTTGTCACAACTGAGGTGGGAGTGAAAATAACATTTAGAGGGTGAAGGCCAAGGATGCTGCTCAACATCCTACAATGCACAGGATGGACTGCAAATAAAGAATTATCCAGGGACTTCTCTGGTGGTCCAGGGGTTAAGAATCCATCTGCCAATGGAGGGGACATGGGTTTGATCCCTGGTCCCAGAAGATTCCATGTGCCATGAGGTGACTAAGCCTTTGTGCCACAACTACTGAGCCCGCATGCCTAGAACCTGTGCTCTGCAAAAAGAGAAGCCACTGCACACCTTGACTGGAATAGCCCCCGCTCACCACAACTAGAGAAAAGCCTGAACAACAGCAAAGACAAAGCACAGCCAAAAAAAAAAAAAGAATTATCCAGCTCAATACATCATTGGTACCAAGGTTGAGAAACTCTGGTGTACAGTGAACCAATCTACTGTATCTGCCTTAAAATTCCAACTCAGATTTATAGTCCCTGGTGTCTGTGGACGCCCTAGGTGTCACTTCTGGAGACTTACAACACAGTCTTACTCCAAGTACTGAAGAAGCACACAATAACATACAAAGAAGAGGGGGAAAAGGCAGTGACTATGTTTTATCACCTGAGTCTTAGGCTTCCACTCACTTCCCAAGGCTCCTCCGTTCCTGCATCTTGGAAATTTCTCATAAGCAAATTTTATGATAAATTTCTCATAAGAATTTTTTTAATAAAAATTTCTCATAAATACAGAACTCTCTTCTTCAGTCCGAACTGAAGAATTCAAACAAGTACTATATCAGTCTCTCACCAAAACCATCTCAACTTTTGTTTTAGATTGTTTTCCCAGAAGCAAATCTCAGTTCAAGGACTTGAGTGTAAGCAGTTTTTTCAGAAGTCTTCCCAACACAGTATGAGAGTGAAAAAATTAGACAGGAATAGGAAGGAAGCAAATATGTGGTTTGTTTTCAAGACAATTACCACCGTAGATAAGGCACTTAATCCCCACCTCCAGAAACTCTGAGAGCTAACACAAAACATATAACTCAGAGTTCCCCCACTCAAGGACAGAGGAAGCTGGTGCATACAACATTAGTTTTGTACTGCTCCTGTAACAAACTGCCACAAACACAGTGGCTTAAAATAACACAGTATCTTACAGTTCTGGAGGTCAAAATTCCAAAATGTGTCATATTGGGCTAAAATCAAGGTGACAGCAGGGTGCAGCTGAAAGCTCTTGAAGAGAATCCATTTCCTTGACTTTTTAGCTTCTAGAGACCACTTACATTCCCTGGCTGGTGTCTCCTTTCTCCCTCTTCAAAGCTAGGACAAGGCCTTGGATTCAGAGCCAACTTGAAGAGGCTCCTATTGGCCAAAGATAAGATACATAAGCAAATAAATGGGTAACTGCAATATGTTAAAATCAATCAAATGTGATCAAAGAAGTAGCAGAAAGAGAATAAAGAGTATGTCTACCCTAGCAAAGCCAAGAGAGAAAGCTTAGTGTCACTTCAAGGGATTTTCCTTCCACGTTAGATTGGGCATAGTGATTATTGAATAATGATTGACTGCAAAAATGATTCTAGGACAATCTATTACTCAAGAAAGATCAGAACAGCTATGGGTCAGCTGGAACTCAAAGTAAGGAGTAAATTGCTGCCACTTAATAAAGTTTGAAGGAATGGTGAAAGATAAAAATAAAATTATATTTTGATTATAATCCATGTGTCAATGTTATCCAACATACCAGCTACATGCATAAAATATGTGAACTCCATTCCCATGGAGCAGATAATCTAGGAAAGATTTTACATGTGCACAAATAACTATAATGCAAAATAATATGAAATAAATGCCACAATGGAGGCACAACCAAAATTCTTTAGCTCAGTAGGCAGAAATATCAATTCTGACAATGCTGAGGAGAGCAAGATCTGAGCTGGGTTTTAAAGGATGAGTGGCATTTAGTGAGCAGAAATGAGAGGGAGAACATGCTAACCCGAAGAAATAACTTGAACAGAAATGCAACAAAGAAAATGAAGTGAATGTCTTAAAACCTGTTAGGAAATTCCACTTGTCTGGCAGCAGATGGTATGTGATGGAGGAGTGAGAAGCAAGACTGGAAACATGGGTTGGGACCAGGAAATTGGACGTGGCCTTTATCACTGAGTAAAGGTTTGGAATTTATCTTACAGTTAGTCATTGAAGGTTTTTAAATGGGAAAAAGTTCTACCAACTAAAAGAGCATTTTAGGAATGCCTGAAGAATATGTTCAAAAGAAGGGCATGTGGAAGCAGAGAGACCAGCAAGGAGATCTCAGCCATCAAATAACCGAACTGCCATGGTGGCAGAAGGGGTGAAAGACGAGGCAGGTGCCAAAAATATTTTGAAGGAAAAATTAAAGTATGTTTTTGATGAACGATGATGAATGATTAGCCAGGGTGCTGAGGAAGTGGAAGGGAGTAAGGATACTGAGGGTCTGAGGCTGAGTGATTGTGCTAGGAAGCAGAGAATTTTGTGCTTTATAAACTTGAAGTAAGTTGATGAAGAGAAACAGGACAATGAAAATGAGAGACTGGAGTCACAGAGAGGGCCTGAGGCAGGAAATAGTTTTGGGAGACAGGTCTATAAATACAACCCAGAGCGGAAACGAGGACTCAGGGGAGCGTGGAGAAGGAAGAGAAGGGGGTCAGCGACGAGCCCTGGGGACAGACTGACCTTTGCTGTGGCAGGAGGAAATGAGTGGAGAGCAGGGTGGAGCAGAGCAGGGAGCCAGCGCGGCTTTCTTGGATATGCCAGGGTCTCCCAGTGCTTAGACTGCCCCCAGACACGGATTAAATCAACCTAACCGCTCTACCAGGTACTATCAGAGAGCTGGCACACTAATTGCGGTGAAAGACCAATTTTCTTCTTTCCAATGTGTTGCCATCTTTTGTAAAATCAATAAAAGTTAATTAGAAAAATGATCCAGTGCTTGGATGTTGTGGCAATGTCAAATTGCTGTGGAACTTTCTGTGGGCTTTCAATTTCTTTACTTAAAATTTCTGTACTTACACACTGTGAAAATAAAATAAACACTAGCACACCTGAGTAGCACTAAGAGGAACTGAGCCAGGATGCTGTTCTGGGCTCTGTCAATAGCACTCTGTGTAGGCAAGCTTTTTTAATTTCACTGGGCTTACATTCCCTTGTTTGTAAAGTTGTTATTCAGTCGCCAAGTCGTGACCCCATGGACTGCAGCACACCAGGCTTCCCTGTCCTTCATCAACAAGGGAATTAAATTTGCCCTAAAGTCTAAAGTGTGTGGTCCTTAAGTATTAGTTCACACTGAACGGCCCTGACTAAATTATCATTTGTGCCCAGACTCACTTCCTTGCCCAACTGAGAAAGGTGTTCTCCTGGGAGCCTCCCCTCACCATTGACTCTAATATTTTGAGGTGTATTGCTGTGTGTTGAGGCTGGAGGGTTAATCAGGGAAAAGCAAGTCTCCAGGGAGCCTCATTTTCTGCAAAACTCTGCTAATCTCTAATTATCTCTAATTGTGGCACATAGAAAACATAGGAAATCTAAAATAAAAATATTAACCCTAAAACAAAGTTCCCAGCTTACACAACAGGATCACAACTTACACAACAGCTTACACAACTCACTAGCTAAGGATTCCAGGCTACCAGCATCCTGCACACATCTGAATATGTGCATTCCCACATCCACCAGCTGACTTGATATGGTCAATGGCATTTACCATATCCTGTTCATCATATATGGTCATCATATGTGTTCACATAGACTCATTGTATTTGTTCATCAAATGCTAACATAACATGAGACATACCGGAGATGTCCAATAACTCTTTCTCAAATAAATAAATGAACTAGGAAAAGCCCTTCATACCTCAGGCTAACACTACTAAACTTTTCTTCATTCACTGTCCCCCTAGCACTTATTCTGTGAAGAAATTACCCGTTTCTGGGACTTCCCTGGTAGTCCAGTGGTAAAGCTCTGGGCTCCCCATGCAAGGGGAGGAGAACTAGATCCCACATGCCACAACTAAGACCTGGCGCAGCCAAATAAAAAATAGATTAAAAAAAATCCAAACCTGTTTCCTGCCATTTACTATAGGAATTGTGATTCATATCACAATAGAAAATGCCTATTTGGGCTAAATTGTGTCTGCCTTCACCTCCCCCTTCTATTTCCCTGCCTTCCAAATTCACGTGAAAGCCCTAATCCCAGTGTGACTATGTTTGGAGATAGAACCTATGAGAAGGCAATAAAGTTTCAGAGAAACCATAAGGAGATAAGGCTGGTGACCTGATAAGAAGAGGAAAAGATTTCCTTCTCTCCCCGCCAGTCTCTGCACCCCAGAGAGGACAGGCCTTTTGTGGACACAGTGAGAAGGCGGCCACCTGCAAGCAAGAAGAGAGTCCTCACGAGAAACAGGTTTTCCAGCATCTCAATCATGGACTGTGAGACGGATTGTGAGAAACTAAATTTCTGTTAAGACACACAGTCTGTGGTATTTTGTTTTGGCAGCCCAAGCACACTAATATAATACCCTTACTTGATTTCTCCCATGCAAACATCAGAAAAAGGTGACTGAGATCCCCTCACATAGAAAGCTTCTAATTTCCTTTACCACAATCTAAGAGGATCAGGGGAATATGTTTCTGGAGTTTATATTTCATACCTTAGAATCATCATTAACAGAGGTATAGCCCACCTCTCAAGGACAAAGCTATTTTTATACACCATGAGGCAACTGCCTGTACTAACTCAATCGTTTTTTACCCTTTTTGCAATCACAGACTCCTTTGATAACTGACAAAAGTTCTACAGTAGCATTGTCCTCCTGAAATTTCTAGGATGATGAAAATGCACCATATTGGCATTGTCCAATACGGTGGCTACCTGACCAGAAATGAATTATCAAGCTTTTGAAATGTGATTAGTACAAACTAATGAACTGAATGTCTAATTTAATTTTAATTCACTTAAAATTAAATAGTCCCCTGTGGCTAGTGGCTACCATATTGTATACCACAGTTCTTTAGTGTATAGACTTCTAAAAGTGCACATATATATTTACAATAAAAATTTTGCAAACCACTGTTCAGGGATCCAATAACAGCCATTAACAACAGTTTTATCTACTCAGGTCAGGTGACTTGTATAGAAAACAAAAACCTATGCAAGAATGAATTTTTTTTTCAGTGTACAGTTGACATATGGTCAGTAATTAGAAGTACATAGAGCAGATTAAGAAATCCAATTTCTTTTTTTTTTAATATGTATTTGGCTGCATCTTAGTTGCAGCACCCGGGATCTTGATTGCATCATACAGGATCTTTCATTGTGATGCATGACCCTCTAGTAATGCTGCATGAGCGCAGTAGTTGTGGCACATGGGCTTCAGTTGTTGCAGTGTGGTTTCTCGAGTTGTGGCACTGGGTTTAGTTGCTCTACGGCATGCGGGATCTTAGTTCCCTGACCAGGCCTGGAATCTGTGTGCCCTGCATTTCAAGGTGGATTCTTAACCACTGGACCACCAGTGTGTGTGCTTAGCTGCTCAGTCATGTCCGAGTCTTTGACCCTATTGACTGTAGCCCACCAGATTCTTCTGTCCATGGGGATTTTCCAGGCAAGAATACTGGAGTGGATTGCCATGCCCTTCTGCAGGGGATCTTCCCAACCCAGGGATCAAACCCAGGTCTCTCACATTGCAGGTGGATTCTTTACTAAGCCAACAGGGAAGCCCAGGAAGCCCCCCAAAGCCCAACTTCTGTTTCCAAAAAATAGTTAATTAGTGCTTACTAGGTTCTTAATATACACATCCATCCCAACCCCTCTGGCTAATCAAAGATGTCTATCCGTTCAGTTCAGTCACTCAGTCGTGTCCGACTCTTAGCAACCCCATGGACTGCAGGCCTCCCTGTCCATCACCAACTCCCAGAGTCTACTCAAATTCATGTCCATTGAGTCAGTGATGCCATCCAACCATCTCATCCTCTGTCATTCCCTTCTCCTCCTGCCTTCAATCTTTCCCAACATCAGGGTCTTTTCCAATGAGTCAGTTCCTTGCATGAGGTGGCCCAGGTATTGGAGTTTCAGCTTCAGCATCAGTCCTTCCAATGAATATTCAGGACTGATTTCCTTTAGGATGGACTGGTTGGATCTCCTTGCAGTTCAAGGGACTCTCAAGAGTCTTCTCCAACACCACAGTTCAAATGCATCAATTCTGCAGCACTCAGCTTTCTTTATAGTGCAACCCTCACTCTTTCTATATCCACCCTGATTTCTGGACCTTTGGGGAAACAGCAAAGGTATTAAAAAAAACCATGGGTTTCAGTTTAATAAACCTGGATTCAAACTCCAGCTCCCTCTACTTTATTCAGGATAGATTTTTTTTATACACTAACAAACAACTCCCAGGTGTCAGTGTTTAACAAAATTTGCTTCTCACTTCTCAAATATCTGCTTGGTGCAACTACAGGGCACCATATTTTCAGTGGTGACTCAACAGCTCAGGCATTCTCCATTCATAGTTTAATATATGAGTACCAGGGGAGGGGAAACAATGAAGAATTTTGAGGGACTTTTTACTGCTACAGCTCAATGATAAGAACTATTACTCAGCCCCACTTAATTACAAGGGAAACGGGAAGCAAACTTTTCAAGTCTAGGCTGGAAAACATTATAAATATTGAAGAACACAAAGCATTGTCTTCTGCTATGTTAACCTCATAAACCTGACAATTAATCTTTCTTAGCTATGTCACTTGGAAAATGGTGATAATTATATCTACCTCATAAAATGAATGTACATGTGTTAAGTTTATCGCACAATGTTTTGCAAATAGAGTGAACTCAGTGATGGTGGATTCCTTTTCTCCAGTAGAAAGGGACTGCATAGAAAACTTGCCACAACACAACATACCATGTCTCAGTTCAGTTCGGTTCAGTCACTCAGCTGTGTCCGACTCTTTGTGACCCCATGGATTTCAGCATGCCAGGCCTCCCTGTCCATCACCAACTCCTGGAGTTTACTCAAACTCATGTCCATTGAGTCGGTGATGCTATCCAATCATCTTGTCCTCTGTTGTCCCCTTTTCCTCCCGCCCTCAACCTTTCCCAGCATCAGGGTCTTTTCCAATGAGTCAGTTCTTTGCATCAGGTGGCCAAAGTATTGGAGTTTCAACTTCAACATCAGTCCTTCCAATGAATATTCAAACCCAGGTCTCTCTCATTGCAGGAGGATTCTTTACCAGCTGAGCCACAAGGGGAACACAAGAATACTGGAGTAGGTAGCCTATCCCTTTCTCCAGGGGATCTTCCCAACCCAGGAACTGAACTGTGGTCTCCTGCATTGCAGGTGGATTCTTTACCAACTGAGCTATTAGGGAAGTCCCTCCGTTCCATTCCGTCACTCAGTCGTGTACAACTCTTTGTGACCCCGTGGACTGTAGCCTACCAGGCTTCTCCGTCCATGGGATTCTCCAGGCAGGAATACTGGAGTGGGTTACCGTTTCCTTCTCCAGGGGATCTTCCCGACCTAGGGATCGAACCCGGGTCTCCCGCATTGGAGGCAGATGCTTTAACCTCTGAGCCACCAGGGAAGCTCCAGGGAAGTCCCTACCATAGTCCCTACCATGTCTCAAACTACTATAAATCTAATCCTTCCTATTTTTAACTATTTTTCCTCCCACTGGTCCTTAACATGGATCTTTCGTTTTTTCTATTAGCATGTATGAGTAATTAACCATAATTATCCCAACCAGTAGCTCTTATAATTAGTAACTATATAAAGAAAGCTTTAATATAAAATTACAATAAAGTCAAGTTCTAAAATATCAAACTCATAGATAAAAGGTGCTTTTCCCCTCCTTCCTTCTTATTCATACATGCTACATAGCCCGAAGTGACTAACATATCTGCTATACACTTGCAATTGTTAGTGAAGACAGATCTGAATAACACTATCAATCACTTTGATCCAACTGACTTTTATACAAAAATATATCTTGCAACAATAGAATAGGTATTCTTTGCAAGTCAAGTGCACATGGTTTGTTCTTTAAAGTAGACCAATGCTAGAATAACAAGTCTCAATCAATTTAAAATGACTGAAATCAGAGTCTGCTTTGACAACTGAATTAAATTATGTCAATAGTAAGATATTTAGAAAAATTCTCTAATTTAGAAATTAAACAACAGACTTCTCCATAGCCTATGGGTCAAAGAAGAAATCATAAGAAAAACTAGAAACTATTTTGAATAGAATGATAATGAAAATATAACATATCAAAGTATGTAAATGAAGCTAATTCAGTGCTTAGAGAAAAATTTATAGCTCTGAATGCTGATTTCAGAAAAGAAAGGTCAAAATTAATGGGTTAAGTTTAGAGCTCAAAGAACTAATAAAAGAAAAGCAAAATAAATAATAAAGAGAAGATATAAATACTTTGAAATAAAACAAGCAAACAACAAGGAAAGTTATCAAAGTCAAAAGTAAGTTCTTTGAAAAGATCAACAGAATTGATAAAGTTCTAGCTAGAAAGAATTTTCAATATAAGAAATAAACTATTGCCACAGACCTCACATACATTAAAAAGACAATAAAAATATAATGGATAACTTTATACAAATTTGACATCTTAGATGAATGAACAAATTCTTTGAAAAATACCACCAACAAACACAAAAAGACACAGACATTTTAATAGGCCTCCCTACATCCATTAAAGAAATTATATCTATTATCAAAATTTTCTCAGAAAGACTATAGATCCAGGTGACTACACTAGTGTAGTTTATCATATATTTAAGGAACACAGAATCTTAGATGCTGCTGCTGTTAAATTGCTGCAGTCACGTCCAATACTTGGCGACCTAGGCAAGAATGCTGGAGTGGATTGTCATGCCCTCTTCCAGGGGATCTTCCTGACCCAGGGATTGAACCCATGTCTCTTATGTCTTCTGCATCGGCAAGTGGGTTCTTCACCACTATTACCACCTAGGAAGCCCAAAATCTTACAAAAATTTTGTCATAATCTTACATAAATCTGGTCAGTTTACAGAAGATGAAGTTTTCCCAACTAGTTTTATGAGGTGAGTGTGTCCAAAATATCAAAACCTCACAAAAATATTACAAAATATAGAGAAAGACAGACAGACACGGAGAGAGACTGAATGAAAGGAAGGAGAGAAGGGAAAGGGAAAAATTACAGACCAATATATCTCACGAACACAGGTGTGAATGTCCGCAAAATATTAGCAAATCAAACCCAGCTACTCACACAGTGGATAATACATTAGAACCAAATAGTGTGTGTTAAGGTTAGTTTAACATTCAAAAATCAATGTAATTCACAAAAACAGGACAGGGGGAAGTATTTGACAATTTCAATAGGTAAAAATAAAGCATTTAATAAAATTCAACACTCATTTATGATTTTAAACGTCTGAGTTTTTTTAAGGAGAAGGCAAGCCTTATTTGGAGTGCATATATACATATATATATATATATTATTTTCAGCATTCCTTCAGTGTCACAAAGAGTAAGTTATTTGAATTTTTTAAAGTGTGCTGGTGGTACACTGGTAATCATCATTCAGAATGGCAACAGGCATGGCAGCCACTTATACCAAAAGTTCTAAATTTATTATATTTAATGATTTGCAACTGATAATTAGATCTTTTACTTTATTTTGGCTGCATCACAGGGTGGCATGTTGAATCTTAGTTCCTCAACCAGGGATCAAACCCAAGCCCCTTGCAGTGGAAGCGGAGTCTTAACCACTGAACCACCAGGGAAGTCCCAAGACTCAGATCTTGAAAAAAAAAAAAAAAACTCATAAAAGTTATGAATAGAAGGGACTTTCCACAATTTGATTAAAGTCATTGCCAAGAATTATAGTTACAACTTCACTCTACTTACAAGTTAACCAAATCAGCCTGTCATGGATGCTAGCAGAAGACACAAATCTAGTTTCACTGTAAAGGACAGTTTATTTCTCATTAACCATAGTAGTACCTACCATATTATCATTTTCTTGTGCTACTTTCTCAAACCCCAGTTTCACAGGGTGACACAAGAGGGCTAGAAACCACCTGCACACACAGTGGCTTGCATTGAAGAAGAGAAACACTGTTTAGTGAACCCAAATCTCTTTCAATGGGTTGCAAGCAACTGTGCCCAGCATTTGCCCCAGAGGGAGACATTATCATACTGGACAGTAAACATCTGATCTGGAGGGAGACACTATATATTCCAAACATTTTTTGCTATACAAATATCCTTGAAAAGGTAGTCCAGAACAAAAGAGTGCTTAGTATATCTGCCTGCAAGATGTGTAGCCACAGGACACTCATGGAGAACTGTCTCCCCAAAAGTGACATAGACCCTATAGCTAACACAACCAATGATAAGTATCAAATGCTTTTGCCACAAGATTAGGAGAAAGGAAAGGATGCACAGTTATGTCACTTCAATCCAACATTGTACTGAAGGTCCTAATCATTGTAATAAAACAAAAAAAGAAAAGCATAAATTTAGTTTAAAAAGCAGAACTATCTCTATATGCAAATGACATAACTGTTCACATGGAAAATCCTAAGGAACCTACAAAACAACTTTTTTTTAAACATTTACTTAAATGATAATGTTACATAATATCATTAATATGAAAAAATCAATTATATTTTTATTATACTAGCAGGAATTAAATAACAGAATACCATTCGGAATAGTGTAAAAACCAAAATATTCATTAGTAAATATCAAGTATTCAAAATATTACACTGGAAGTTACAAAATATTGCTGAGATAAATAAAAGAAGACTTAAATAAATGAAGAGCTATACCACATTCATGAACTTCCCAGGTGGCTCAGTGATAAAGAATCCACCTGCCAATGAAAGAGAATGGTTCAATCCCTGGGTCAGGAAGTTCTCCTGGAGGAAACAGCAACCCAATTCCAGTATTCTTGCCTGGAACATTCCATTGACAGAGGAACCTAGTGAGCTGCAGTCCATGTGGTCACAGAGTCGGACATGACTGAGCAACCCATATTCATGGAGTAGATTTAATCTTATTAAGATGTCAATTCCTGGCAAAGAACAAGATGGCGGAGGAGTAGGTGGACGTGCAGTACATCTCTTTACACAGATACATCAGGAATACACGTTCAGACACAGAAGCGCATGCAGAACACCAGCTAAGAGCAGATAGAAGTACCTGACCAGTGGAAAAGAATATATAGAACCACACAAAACTCGGTAGGACAATGAAACTAGGGGGAAAAACAGGAGTGTTAGTAGGACTGGACCTGTCCTCAGCGGGTGGGAGAACTGAAGCAGGAGTCAGATCCCCACAGTGGGGCAATTGTCTGAGTCAGAGGAAAAACATTTAAGGCTGAGAGTGAAACAGCAGATCTGTGGCAGCCTAAATGGAATGAGACTCAGACAGACCTTGCAATAGCCATACATACCGTGGACAGGAATGCTGGTCCCCTGGAAGGCGCAGCATTTGGGAGCTGGAGTTTAGGGATTATGGAGCAATCCCAGGGCAAGGATCACCGTTGACTGTGGAGAGACGGATTGAGAGGATGTGAAGGAGGAAATCATGGTGGAAAATGCCTGTGGAGAAAAGTCAGGCAGCCATGGAAGCAAGGCGATACTGCTGAGTCATGTGAAGGGGATGGAGCCATCACCGTAGCCTCTCTCCCCCCACATGCCAGCATCTGCAGCTGAACAACAGAGAGGCTGGCCCATCAAGTGCCTGATGCACTGAATTACAGAGTAGGCCCCCACCCAGGGTGCCCCCCCTTTAAGTGCTTGACACACCGAACAACAGAGGACCCCAGGCAAGGGAGCACTGTAAGTGCCTGAACGGGCAGAGCTATGGAGAAAGACTGGCCAAAGAGGCCTCCTGATCACCAGCTAGAAGAGGCTCAAAAAGACTCTAATAGGGTCATAACTTCTGTGGTGGAGGCAGTCCGTGTTCCTGCACACTTGGTGCCACCAGGGTCCCCACAAGCCAAGCAGCTGGTCTACCTTCACACTCCACTCTCACTGGGGCAGAGCTGCCACAGGCAAAAAAAGTCTTGGGCCTGTGTGCACAGGGTCACTTCAGTAGTGTCTGACTTCTGTTACTGTGTAGACAGTGGCCTGACAGGCTTCTCTGTTAGGGAAGGGGGTTCTCCAGGCAATACCCAAGTGTATGGGCCAATAAGGGTTGCCATACCCTTCTAAAGCATTATATTTCCTGCTGCCCTAACCACCAACTCCTGAGTACCCAGGGCTGCCAGAAACCCTGTGACCCAAGCAGCTGCTCCACCTCCACACCTGGCCCTCGCAGGAACAGACTCAAGTCCTCCAGGGTAGCCTCAGGAGCAAACCCCAGTGGACAACCCACATGTAGAGGTGGAAATAAAACAACAATTGAAACCCAAGGGCATTGTGGCTAAGCAAGAAGACCCAAAACCTTCCAAATAGCTGTACAAGCTGCAGACTAAATCCACATGATCAACTAGGCAGACTCTTGGTCTATGGAATATATAAAAGGTCATTGAGAGCTCCCACAAAAGAAAACCCACTAGCGCTGATAGTTGTGAACATTGAAGGCAAGAACACATAGGAATAGGATTCAGATTAGAATCTGAGTTGCCCCCAAGGCAGGTCCAGAGATCAGCAAAGTGTTGGAGAGTATCCAAGGGAGGTAATGTGGAGTGTGACTCTCAGCGAGGGAAAGGATTCTGATAGCAGTGACTCAAAAAACATTTATTATTCTTATTTTTTGATTTGTTCAGTGGATTCTTTTGGATTTTTTTTTCTTTTTCCTTTTTCTTCACCCTCTGTTGTAGTTGTTGATTTTATTGGCACTATGAAATCCAATTAAGCTTTTTCCCCCCTATAATTTAGAGGTTTATAATTGCTATAAATCTCTGCCTCTGTGTTGGGCTTTTGCAGTTCTGTGGAATTTTCCATTTTTCTTTTCTCTTTTTTTAATTTTTTAAACCAATTATTATTTTTTCTACATTTATTCCTGTTTGCTTTTCCTACTGTTCTTTTCCCCTTGCAGTTAAACTTTAATGCATATAAATCTTCTTTATTTACTTCTATTTAACTTTGCATATCCTTTCTTTCTTTTCCTCTCAACATAATTATTACTTTTATTTTCATTGCTTTGTTCCCCAGTTGACACCTTGCTTTAGTTTTGTTTTCCAGTTTGTGCTTTAGTTAGTTTTGTTCTTAACTGGTAGATATAATTTTTGGCCTCGTTTGGCAGATCAATTTATTGTACTTTTATTTCTGTTGGACTGTTTTGACTTTGCTCATGGGTGTATACATCTATGTGTATATTCCATAATTTTAAGTATTATTTGCCTGATTTTGTAACTGATATTTGTCTGAGGTTCATCTTTGGTTTCTCGTTTTTGGATATTTGTTCTAATCTCACTTAATGCCACAACAAACCACTTGTGGAACCTTCGTTCCTGACCAGAGATCAAGCCCTGAGCTTTGGAGTGGGAGCACTGATTCCAAGACCCTAGACTATGAGAGAACTAACGCTAGGGAGTATCAAATAGTGAGAACTCACACAAAGGAAACCTCTTGAATATAAGACCCAGCAACACCCAATCACCAGTAGCACCCTGTGCAGGACATCTCATCTAAACAACAAACAAAACAAAAACACAAACCCAATCATCAGCAGACAGGATTATCACCTCCCTCAGCCTTACCCATCAGAGGAATAACAAACAAAAATTCAGCACAAATCTCACCCTATACAAGCTCACACAAACCATTGGACCAACCTTCAGTTCAGTTCACTTTAGTTCAGTCGCTCAGTCGTGTCCGACCCTTTGCGACCCCATGAATCACAGCACGCCAGGCCTCCCTGTCCATCACCAACTCCCAGAGTTCACTCAAACTCATGTCCATCGAGTCGGTGATGCCATCCAGCCATCTCATTCTCTGTCATCCCTTTCTCCTCCAGTCCCCAATCCCTCCTAGCATCAGAGTCTTTTCCAGTGAGTCAGCTCATCGCGTGAGGTGGCCAAAGTATTGGAGTTTCAGCTTTAGCATCAGTCCTTCCAATGAACACCCAGGATTGATCTCCTCTAGAATGGACTGGTTGGATCTCCTTGCAGTCCAAGGGACTCTCAAGAGTCTTCTCCAGCACCACAGTTCAAAAGCATCAATTCTTCGGCGATCAGCTTTCTTCACAGTCCAACTCTCACATCGATACATGACTGCTGGAAAAACCACAGCCTTGACTAGATGGACCTTTGTTGGCAAAGTAATGTCTCTGCTTTTTAGGAGGGCAGAAACCAAAAGGAAGAAGGAATTCAATCTTCTTCAAGGAAAGAATTCAACTTTCCTTGAAGCCTGGGAAAAGGAGGCCTCAAACACAAGAAAAAAAATAATGAAAAGACCGAGAAATACTACACAAATGAAGTACAAACTAGAAAGACAGAAGTCCAAATAAATGAAGAGGAAATAGGCAAACTACCTGGAAAAGAATTCAGAATAATGATAGTAAAGATGATCAAAAACCCTGAAAACAAAATGGAGAAAATGCAAGAATCAATTAACAAAGACCTAGAAGAATTAAAGAAGAAACATACAGAGACAACACAATTACTGAAATTGAAAACACTCTAGAAGGAATCAGTAGCAGAATATCTGAAGTAGAAGAATAAATCAGTGAACTGGAAGATAAAATGATGGAAATAACTTCTGAAGGGCAGATTAAGTAAAAAGAATGAAAAGAACTGAGGACAATCTCAGAGACCTCTGGGACCACATCAAATGTACCAACATTCGAATTATAGGCGTCCCAGAAGAAGAAGAGAAAAATAAAGGGTATGAGAAAATATTTGAAGAAATTATAGAAAATTTCCCCAATATGGAAAAGGAAATAGTCAATAAAGTCCAAGAGGTACAATGAATCCCATACAGGATAAACCCAATGAGAAACATGCCAAGACACATACTAATCAAACTAACAAAGACTAGACACAAAGGAAGAATATTAAAAGCAGCAAGGGAGAAGCAACAAGTAATATACAAGAGAAACCCCATACACTTAACAGCTGATCTTTAAGCAGAAACTCTGCAGGCCAGAAAGGAATGGCAGGATATATTTAAAGTAATGAAAGGGAAGAATCCTGTACAAGATCCCTGTACTTGGCAAGGACCTCATTCAAAATTGATGGAGAAATAAAAAGCTTTTCAGACAAGCAAAAGTTAAGAGAATTCAGTACCAACAAACCGGCTTTACAACAAATGTTAAATGGATTTATATAGTCAAGGAACACAAGAGAAGAAAAAAGATCTACAGGATCAACCCCAAACAATTAAGAAAATGGCAATAGGAACATATATATCAATAATTACTTTAAATGTAAATAGGTTAAATGCTCCAACCAAAAGATACAGACTGGCTGAATGGATACAAAAACAAGACCCATAGACAGGCTGTCTACAAGAAACCCACTTCAGACCTAAGGACACATATAGACTGAAAGTGAGAGAATGGAAAAATACATTCCATGCAAATGGGAAGATAAAGAAAGCTGGAGTAGCAATCCTCATATCAGACAAAACAGACCTTAAAATAAAGAGATAAGGAAGGACACGACATAATGATCAAGGGATCAATCCAAGAGGAAGACATAACAATTGTAAAAATCTAAGCACCCAACATAGCAGCACCTCAATACATAAGACAAACACTAACAGCCATAAAAGGAGAAACTGACAGTTACACAATAATAGTAAGAGAATTTAACACCCCACTCACATCAATGGACAGATCATCAAAACAAAATTAATAAGGAAACACAAGTCTTATATGATACATTAAATGAGATGGATCTCATTGATATCTTCAGGACATCCCATCCAAACGCAGAATACACCTTCTTCTCAAGTGCACATGGAATATTCTCCAGGATATTAATTACAAGAAAAAAACTGTAAGAAACACAAACACATTGAGTTTAAACAACACGTTTCTAAATAATCCACAGATTCCTGATGAAATCAAAAGAGAAATCATAAGAAATTTTAGAAAACAAATGACAACACAACTCAAAACCTACGGGATGCAGCAAAATCAGTTCTAAGAGGGAAGTTTATAGCAATACAATCCTACCTCAAGAAACAAGAAAAAAATAAAATAGACAACCTAATTTTACACCTAAAACAACTGAAAACAGAACAACCTCCCCCTCAAATTAGTAGAAGAAAAGAAATCATAAAGATCCTAGCAGAGATAAATGACAAAGAAATGAAAGAAACAATAGTAAAGATTAATAAAACTAAAAGCTGATTCTTTGAGAAGATAAACAAAATTGACAAACCTTTAGCCAGATTCATCAAGAACAAAAGAGAGAAGAATCAAATCAACAAAATTAGAAATGAGAAAGGAGAGGTTACAGCAGACAATGCAGAAATACAAAGCATTATGAGAGACTATTATGAACAACTATACGACAACAAACGGAGAAGGCAATGGCAACCCACTCCAGTTCTCTTGCCAGGAGAATCCCATGGATGGACGAGCCTGGTAGGCTGTGGTCCATGGGGTCGCTAAGAGTCGGGCATGACTGAGTGTCTTCACTTTCACTTTCATGCATTGGAGAAGGAAATGGCAACCCACTCCAGTGTTCTTGCCTGGAGAATCCCAGGGATGGGGGAGCCTGGTGGGCTGCCGTCTAGGGGGTCGCACAGAGTCGGACACAACTGAAGTGACTGAGCGGCAGCAGCAGCATACGGCAATAAAATGGATAACCTGGAAGAAATGGACAGGTTCTTAGAAAACTTCAATCTTCCAAGACTGAACCAGGAAGAGATAGAAATTATGAACAACCCAATTGCAACACTGAAATTGAAGCTGTGATCAAAAATCTCACAAAAAACAAAAGCCCAGGACCAGATGACCTCACAGAATTCTATCAAACATTCAGAGATGAGCTAATGCCTATCCTTCTAAAACTCTTTCAAAAAATTGCAGGGGAAGGAACACTTCCAAACACATTCCACAAGGCCACCATCACCCTGATACCAAAACCAAAGACAACACAAGAAAGAAAACTACATGCCAGTATCACTGATGAACAGATGCAAAAACCCTCAACAAAATTTTAGCAAACAATTCAGCAACACATCAAAAAGTTCATACACCATGATCACGTTGGGTTTATTCCAGGAATGCGAGGATTCTTCAATACACACAAATCAATGTGATACACTATATTAACAAATTGAAAGATAAAAACCATATGATCATCTCAATAGATGCAGAAAAAGCCTTTCACAAAATTCAGCACCCATTTATGATTAAAACTCTTCAAAAAATGGGAGCAGAAGGAACCTACCTCAACATAGTAAAGGCCATATATGATAAGCCCACAGCAAACATGCTCAGTGGTGAAAAACTGAAAGCGTTCCCCCTAAGATCAGGAACAAGACAAGGGTGTCCACTTTTACAACTATTATTCATCATAGTTCTGAAGTCCTAGCTACACCAATCAGAGAAGAAAAAGAAGTAAAAGGAATCCAGATCAGAAAAGAAGCTCTCACTGTTTGCAGATGACATGATACTATACATAGAAAACCCTAAAGATAGTATCAGAAAATTACTAGAGCTAATCAGTGAATTTAGCAAAGTTGCAGGATACAAAATGAATACACAGAAATCACCTGCATTTCTATATACTAACAATGAAAAATCAGAAAGAGAAATTAAGGGATCAATCCCATTTACCACTGCAACAAAAAGAATTAAATATCTAGGAGTAATCTTACCTAAGGAGACAAAAGAACTGTACACAGAAAATTATAAGACACTAGTAAAAGAAATCAAAGATGACATAAACAGATGGAGCGATATTCCATGTTCCTGGGTAGGAAGAATCAATATTGTGAAAATGACTATACTACCAAATGCAATCTACAGATACTTTGTGATCCCTATCAAATTACCAATGGCATTTTTCACAGCATTAGAACAAAAAGTTTCACAATTTATATGGAAACACAAAAGACCCTGAATAGCCAAAGCAGTCCTGAGAAAGAATGGAGCAGGAGGAATCAACCTTCCTGACTTCAGATTATACCACAAAGCTACAGTCATCAAGACAGTATGGTACTGGCAGAAAAACAGACCAATGGGACAGGATAGAAAGCCCAGAAATAAACCCATGCAGTTCAGTTCAGTCGCTCAGTCGTGTCCGACTCTTTGCGATCCCATGAACCACAGCACGCCAGGCCTCCCTGTCCATCACCAACTCTCGGAGTTCACTCAAACTCATGTTCATTGAGTCAGAGATGCCAACCAGCCATCTCATTCTCTGTCGTCCCCGTCTCCTCCCACCCCCAATCCCTCCTAGCATAGACTCTTTTCCAGTGAGTCAACTCGTCACATGAGGTGGCCAAAGTATTGCAGTTTCAGCTTTAGCATCAGTCCTTCCAATGAACACCCAGGATTGATCTCCTTTAGAATGGACTGGTTGGATCTCCTTGCAGTCCACGGGACTCTCAAGAGTCTTCTCCAGCACCACAGTTCAAAAGCATCAATTCTTCGGCGATCAGCTTTCTTCACAGTCCAACTATCACATCCATACATGACCACGGGAAAAACCATAGCCTTGACTAGACGGACCTTGGGAGTAAAGTAATGTCTCTGCTTTTTAATATGCTATCTAGGCTGGTCATAACTTTCCTTTCAAAGAGTAAGTGTCTTTTAATTTCATGGCTGCAATCAGCATCCGCAATAATTTTGGAGCCCAAAAAAATAAAGTCTGACATTGTTTCCACTGTTTCCCCATCTATTTCCCATGAAGTGATGGGACCAGATGCCATGATCTTCGTTTTCTGAATGTTGAGCTTCAAGCCAACCTTTTCACTCTCTTCTTTCACTTTCATCAAGAGGCCTTTGAGTTCCTTTTCACTTTCTGCCATAAGGGTGGTGTCATCTGCATATCTGAGGTTATTGATATTTCTCCCGGCACTCTTCATTCCAGCTTGTGCTTCTTCCAGCCCAGCGTTCCTCATGATGTACTCTGCATATAAGTTAAATAAGCAGGGTGACAATATACAACCTTGACGTACTCCTTTTCCTATTTGGAACCAGTCTGTTGTTCCATGTCCAATTCTAACCCTGCATACAGGTTTCTCAAGAGGCAGGTCAGGTGGTCTGGTATTCCCATCTCTTTCAGAATGTTCCAGTTTATTGTGATCCACACAGTCAAAGGCTTTGGCATAGTCAATGAAGCAGAAATTGATGTTTTTCTGGAACTCTCTTGCTTTCTCCATGATCTGGCAGATGCTGGCAATTTGATCTCTGGTGCCTCTGCCTTTTCTAAAACCTGCTTGAACATCTGGGAGTTCGCAGTTCACATATTGCTGAAACCTGGCTTGGAGAATTTTGAGCATGACTTTACTAGCGTGTGAGATGAGTGCAATTGTGCGGTAGTTTGAGCATTCTTTGGCATTGCCTTTCTTTGGGATTGGAATGAACACTGACATTTTCCAGTCCTGTGGCCACTGCTGAGTTTTCCAAATTTGCTGGCATATTGAGTGCAGCACTTTCACAGCATCATCTTTCAGGATTTGAAATAGCTCAATTGGAATTCCATCACCTCCACTAGCTTTGTTCGTTGTGATGCTCTCTAAGGCCCACTTGACTTCACATTTCAAGATGTCTGGTTTCGGGTGAGTGATCACGCCATCGTGATTATCTTCATTGTGAAAATCTTATTTGCACAGCTCTTCTGTGTATTCTTGCCACCTCTTCTTAATATCTTCTGCTTCTGTTAGGTCCATACCATTTCTGTCCTTTATCGAGCCCATCTTTGCATGAAATGTTCCTTTGATATCTCTAATTTTCTTGAAAAGATCTCTTGCTTTTCCTATTCTGTTGTTTTCCTCTTTTCTTTGCATTGATCGCTGAGGAATGCTTCCTTATCTCTCCTTGCTATTCTTTGGAACTCTGCATTCAGATGCTTCTTTCCTTTTCTCCTTTGCTTTTTGCTTCTCTTCTTTTCACAGCTATTTGTAAGGCCTCCTCAGACAGCCATTTTGCTTTTTTGCATTTCTTTTCCATGGGGATGGTCTTGACCCCTGTCTCCTGTACAATGTCACGAACCTCCTTCCAGAGTTCATCAGGCACTCTATCTATGAGATCTAGACCCTTAAATCTATTTCTTACTTCCACTGTATAATCATAAAGGATTTGATTTAGGTCATATCTGAATGGTCTAGTGGTTTTCCCTACTTTATTCAATTTAAGTCTGAATTTGGCAATAAGGAGTTCATGATCTGAGCCACAGTCAGCTCCTGGTCTTGTTTTTGCTAACTGTATACAGCTTCTCCATCTTTGGCTGCAAAGAATATAATCAATCTGATTTCGGTGTTGACCATCTGGTGATGTCCATGTGTAGAGTCTTCTCTTGTGTTGTTGGAAGAGGGTGTTTGCTATGACCAGTGCGTTCTCTTGGCAAAACTCTATTAGCCTTTGCCCTGCTTCATTCCGTGCTCCAAGGCCAAATTTGCCTGTTACTCCAGGTGTTTCTTGACTTCCTACTTTTGCATTCCAGTCCCCTATAATGAAAAGGACATCTTTTTTGGGTGTTAGTTCTAAAAGGTCTTGTAGGTCTTCATAGAACCGTTCAACTTCAGCTTCTTCAGCATTACTGGTTGGGGCATAGACTTGGATTACTGTAATACTGAATGGTTTGCCTTGGAAACGAACAGAAATCATTCTGTCATTTTTAAGATTGCATCCAAGTACTGCATTTTGGACTCTTTTTTTGACCATGGTGGCTACTCCATTTCTTCTAAGGGATTCCTGCCCACAGTAGTAGATATAATGGTCATCTGAGTTAAATTCACCCATTCCAGTCCATTTTAGTTCACTGATTCCTAGAATGTAGACGTTCATTCTTGCCATCTCCTGTTTGATCACTTCCAATTTGCCTTGATTCATGGACCTAATATTCCAGGTTCCTATGCAATATTGCTCTTTACAGCATTGGACCTTGCTTCTATCATCAGTCACATCCACAACTGGGTATTTGTTTAGCTTTGGCTCCATCCCTTCATTCTTTCTGGAGTTATTTATCCACCCATGCACCTGACAGCAATATAACAACAGTAGGGGACTTCAACACCCTGCTTACACCTGTGAGTAGAACATCTATCCAGAAAATCAATAAAGAAAACAGCTGATGTGAACACTCTAGATCAATGAAAGTTCATATACAGGGCCTTCTACAAAACAGCAGAAGAATATACATCCTTCTCAGTGAGTGTATGGAACACACTGCCCAAGAGAGATCTTGTCAGGTCACAAAACAAAATCAACAAATTTAAGAAAACTGAAACCATTCCAAGTAATTTTTATAATCACTCGGAATAAAACTAGATCAACAACAGGCAAAGCATCTGGAAAATTCACAAATACATGAAAACTAAACAACACGCTCTTGAATAGTGATTGGGTCAAAGAGAAAACAAGAAGAAAAGTTTAAAAGTATCTTCAGACAAACAAAAATGAAAACATACCATGCTAAAAACTATGGATGCAGGAAAGGCAACAAGAAGAAGGAATTTTTTTAGTGATAAATGGCTGCATTAAAAAAAAACAAAGAGCACAAATAAACAACCTAATTTTATACCTCAAGGAAACAGAAAAAGAAGAACTAAGCTCAAATTTAGCAAAAGGAAGGAAATAACAAAGATCAGAGCAGGAGAAACAGAGACTAGAAAGACAATAACAAAGACCAAAGAAACTTTAACTAGACTAAGAGAAAGGAGAAGACACAAAGTCAGAAATAGCTATCACAACAGATAACACAGAAACACTGAGGATCATAGGAAACTACTGTGAATGATATACGCCAACAAATTAGAGACACTAGAATAAATAGATGAATTACTAGAAAATGTGTACACAAACTACCAACATTGAATCATGAAGAGAAATTCTGAACAGAACAACAATAAGAAAATTGAATCAGTAATCAAAATCTTCCAACAAAGAAAAATCCACAATGATGGTTTCATTAGTGAATTCTACGAAACATTTAAAGAAAAATTAATACTAATCCTTCTCAAAATCTTCCAAAAATCTGAAGAACGAACACTTTCAAACTTACAAGGCCAGCAATATCCTAATATGAAAACCAGATGAGAACACAAGAATTCTTAGAGCAATATCCCTGATGAACATAGACACAAAAATCCTCAACAAAATACCAGCAAACCAATTTCAACAATACATTAAAGGAATCATACACCATGATCAAGTGGGATTTATTCCTAGGATGCAAGGATGGCTCAACATATGCAAATCAAAAAACATGCTACACTGCATTAACAAAATGAAGGATAAAAATCACATGACCATCCCAATATACACAGAAAAACATGACAGAATTTAGCATCCTTTCATGGTAAAAACTTTCAACAAATTAGGTACAGATAGAAGGTATCCCAACATAATAAAATGCATTTATGGATAAGCTTAGAGCTAACATCATATTCAATGAGAAAAAGCTGAACGTTTTTCTTGTAAAATCAGGAACAGGACAAGGATGCCCATTATCCCCAGTGATAAAATTCAGTAACAACAACAACAACAAAAAAAAAAGACACAATCCAATTTAAAAATGAGCAAAGTACTTGAACAGATATTTTTTTCCGAAGAAGACATCCAAATGGCTAACAGGTACATGAAAAGATACTCAACATCACTAATTTATCAGGGAAATGCAAATCAAAACCACAATGAGGTATCATCTCACGTTTGTTAGGGTGGCTATTATGAAAAAGACCAGAGGTAACAAATGATGGCAACGTTATGAAGAAAAGGAAACACTTGTACCTGTGTTGCTGGGGAATGTAAACTGGTACAGTCACTATGGAAAACAGTATAGAAATTCCTCAATAAATTAAACAGAACTACCACATGATCCAGTAATCCCATTTCTTGGTATATATCCAAAGGAAGTTACATTATTTCAAGGAAATATCTGTACTCACACTTATTCACAATAGCCAAGATTGTGAAACAACCCACGTATCCTTCAAAGGATGCAGATAAAGAAAATGTGACATATATATATACACTGGAACATTATTCAGCTTTAAGAAAATAGGAAGTCCTGTCATTTACCACAACATGGATTAATCAGGGCATTTCACCAGAAATAAGCTAGATAGAAGATAAATACTTCATGTTATCCTTTATAGGTAGAAACTTAAAAAAAAAAAGGCTAGAAACAGAGTTAACTACTGATCATGCCTATGTAAGGAATAGTAATCCCAACAGTATGGTGTTTAGATATCTTCCAGGTTGGCAAATACATCCACTCTGAGAGGGTGATGGACCCCAACTCCACAGCAACAGAAGCTTCTGTACTGGGGCTTTTCCAGACCTCATTGATCTAGCTGCTCATGTGTGCTCTTCATCATATCCTTTAGAAACTGAGTAGAAACAGAGTAGAATGGTGATTTCCAGGGGCTGAGAGAAAACGGGAGGGGAGAAGCAGGTGAAAGGATATATAAACTTTCAGTTATGAGTAAGGTATAAGGATCTAATTATAGCGTGGTGGTTATAGTTGATAACACTGCACAACTGAAATTTAGGTAAGAAAATCAATCTTAAGCATCCTCATCAAAAAAAAGTATGGGAAGTGATGGATATGTTGTTTCAATTTTGAGAATACTTCACAAATTATTCATATATCAAATCATCACATAGTACACTTTAAAACAAAAAAAAATTAATCCATTCCCTTAATTTTGAAAGATAGATATGAAGGGCAGGGAAGACAGCAAGTAACTGCAAGCAAACACTGGACAAACTGGATGCCTTGTTGTTTTTCAATAAACTAAGTGGTGAGGATCTCAAACATAAAGGAAGCTAACCAATATCATACACCTCCTTTCCCCATTAAAAAAAAAGAACAAAACCCAAAACCTAAGATACATGATTTTTGATAACTGCCATCTCCAGAAGGCCTAAATGCTTAACCTTGTGCTCTTCCACTGCCCTCTGCTGGATGTGATCATTCTGACATCAAAACTGCAAGTTCTAGAGTGGGAAGTATTTATAATCACTGTCATCACACTAGCAGCAGCAAAGAGGTCAAGCACTACGCTAAATGCTTTACATACATCATTTCCTTCAACCCTCCTAACAACTCTATGGCTAGAAAATGCTATGCTCCCTTTGCAGGTGAGGAACCTGGATATTCAGCGACAAGGGAACCAACCAACATCCCAGAAAAGGATCACGGAATTAAAATATTGGCTCCAGACAGCTCTTAGCTACTTCCTGTTTTCTAAACTTCTATACTATGAGCTGTACTGGGAGATAAATCTGGAAGGTATTACCTTTTACGATCAGTTGATTGTTAATAAAGGAATCACAAAAGTGACTTGTTGAAAAAGCCTCCCAAAGTATCTTCCTATGGACAGGGAGGCCTGGCGTGCTGTGATTCATGGGGTCGCGGAGAGTCAGACGCGACTGAACTGAACTGAACTGAAGAAGCCTCCAGATTTATCAAACAGGAAGTTCACTCAACTAAGAGCAACAGAGTGTGTTTCTTTAGGTTTCTCTAAGTGTGATCCATGAATCAATCTCCCACAATAAAACTTTGTGAGCTGCTGATTTAATACAGAGTCCCAGGCACCAGGACATGTCATGGAAGTAGAAGACAGGACTCATTTTTTGAGAGATGTGATATGTATCAGTGGGATGGGGTGTACAGAGGGCAAGAGGATGACTCAGGGTTTTGGCTCAGCAGCTGGGTAGGTAGTAGCAATGTCAAGTGGACAGAATTGAAGGTGAATGGGTTTTTATTGTTAGCGGTTTGGTTATGGTAGGTGCTGTTTAGCAGTGAATATAAAATCAGGAGTTTTGCTTTAGACATATTTGAGAGATTAAATAGGAATAAAATAAAAATGAAAGAGGAAACTACAAAGTAAATAACTGAGACTTACTAAATTTACAACTATGTTTAAGATCTAGCCATGCTGTTTTATGTATATCTATTATGTATTTAATGGCTGCACAGGACCTGGTATCTCAATCAATGATTATTTCCCAGATCACTTCCAACTCCTGTCACCAGAAACAAAATAGCAACAAGCATCCTCCTGTATGTTCCCTGTAATAATCAACATATATGTTTGTGTGTATATACATAGGTCTCTTTCCTCAGTTCCTGACACAGTGTTCCTAAAATCCTTAAACTCCGAAGTGATAAGAGCTCTAACATCTTCTGTTCTTTCAGGATAATTCTGAGTGGGCTCTTGGATTGGACTCATAACCAGAAAGACCAAGCCATGCTTAGAAGTGTAGGATTTTCAGTCCCACCTCCCCATCCTCCAGAGGGAAGAGGGCTAGAAACAAGAGTTAACTATTTGTTCATGCCTATGTAAGGATCAGTAATCCCAACAGTTTGGTGTTTGGAGATCTTCCAGGTTGGCAAATACATCCACTCTGAGAGGGTGATGCGCTCCAATTCCACAGCAACAGCAGCTTCTGTACCAGGACTTTTTCAGACCTCACTCTCCATCTGGTTGCTCATGTGTGCTCTTTATCATATTCTTTAGAAACTGATAAACGTTAAGTGTTTCCCTGAGTTCTGTTTGCCACTTCAGCAAAATTACTGAACCAGAGGAGACATACTTAAAGTGACCACATACTACCAGTTTCCTCTCTAAAATGGCTATACCACAAAGAAAACCATCAACAAAATAGAAAACCTACTAAATGGGAGAAAATATTTGCAAATAATGTGACTGATAAAGGGTTAATATTCAACATAAATTAATAACCTATGCAACTAATCATCATCAAAAAAAAAATCTAAAACTGCGCAGAACTGAACAGACATTTTTCCAGAGGAAAAGTAGATGGCCAACAGGCACATGAAAAGATGTAATGTTGTATATCACTACCGTAAAAGAGGCAAGGAAAAAAATGCACAAACAGCTCAAAGAAATCTGTAGTTTACTAAATAGTATTGCATCAACATTACTTTCTTAGTTTTGATAAGTGTATCATGGTTATGCAAGATATTAATATCAGAGGAAACTAGGTGAAGCATGTACAGGACTTAAAATTCTTCTAAAAATAAAAAATTATTTCCAAAAAAAAAGTTAGAAAAGAAAAAAAAATTATCACCATTTACTACTACACATGCAAATCAGACATTTAAAAATGACATGAATATAAAAAATAAACTAGATGTGAGGGCTTATAGGACTGTCGCACATAATCTGAATCCCGATTCTAAGTTCATCAAAACAACTTCACTGTTCATCAAACCAACCCCATTTTTCTTGAGTGCTAGAAACCTGAACTCATAAATAACATATTTATACCATTAACATATCCATTTTTATTTTGGGGTTGTCATTTCCTTCTCTGGGGGTGTTCCCCACCCAGGGATTGAATCTGGGTCTCCTGCACTGAGGGTGGATTCTTTACCAACTAAGCCACCAGAGAAACCCTATTTTATATACTAGGCACCCATACAAAGATTTCAGTAGGGAAAAAAGATCTGAAACTAAAAAGGTTTGACCAACAAAATCATTTGTGCCACCTAGTGGTGACTGTTGCTGCTACTGCTAAGTCGCTTCAGTCGTGTCCGACTCTGTGCGACCCCATAGATGGCAGCCCACCAGGCTCCCCCGTCCCTGAGATTCTCCAGGCAAGAACACTGGAGTGGGTTGCCATTTCCTTCTCCAATGCATGAAAGTGATAAGTGCAAGTGAAGTTGCTCAGTTGTGTCCGACTCCTAGCGACCCCATGGACTGCAGCCTACCAGGTTCCTTCGTCCATGGGATTTTCCAGGCAAGAGTACTGGAGTGGGGTGCCATCGCCTTCTCCGATGACTATTAGCTTAAAGTAAGATTTGAGCATATCTGTGGCAACGGCAACCCACTCCAGTACTCTTGCCTGGAAAATCCCATGGGCGGAGCAGCGTAGTAGGCTGCAGTCCATGGGGTCGCTAAGAGTCGGACATGACCGAGTGACTTCACTTTCACGCATTGGAGAAGAAAATAGCAACCCACTCCAGTATTCTTGCCTGGGAATCCCATGGACAGAGGAACCTGGTGGGCTACAGTCCATGGGGTCACAAAGAGTTGGATGGACACAACTGAGCGTGCACATGTGCACACACCCACACACACACAGGCAATCACAATAAGAAAACTATTCTTGAATCCAGAATTACTCTGGAAGTATTAACAAAATAAGCAACAGCACTTAATTTCCTGGCGCACAGTTAAGTACTTCATCAATGTTAACTATTAGCAGATAGGAGACTTAGGGAGACAGAGGGAAAACAAAAGAACAAAGAGCAAGAGAAAGAAGGGAAAAGGAGTCTAGCATTCAGTATTTTCTAGTCCCAGCTCTCACACACAAATACACATTTAACTACCTTCCTCATAAATGTGAACCAAAAATACTCTTACCATCATTCTGTATGATACATTTCTACACTTTAAGAATTATTATTTAAGAAAAATGCTATTACCACCTTTTTGATAAGAAGCAAGAAAAACAGTCTCTTTACACTCATTTTTATTAAACAAATAAGGCTGGTAGTGGAACTTTTTTTATTTAATGCATAAACATAAGTCTCTTTATTAGAGAAATTGTACATATTGGTGAATATGGTCAATGGTCACATCTATGGGTTAATTCCTTAAAAATCAGAACCAATAATTAGGATAGATTCTATGCTCTCTTTGTTACATTGTGAAGTGTCTTGTGTAGTCATATTCTATTGTTGGAATGACAGCTTGTACAAATTTCAAGAAAATTAGAAGATACCTAGAGGTTTTTAGCTAAGGAAAATAGATTGGTAAATAGTTCTGATTTAAGCTAACATTGTAATTATCCATTTTATTAAGCAGTAACTCCTCAGAAAATACATAGAAGACAGAATCTTAAATCAATTATATTAAAAAAAAACATTATTCATGCAAGCTGGTGTCTATTCAACACAAGGCTCTCTACAACTTTAACAATGCCTGACTTATCCCGATTTAATATTTGCATATTAAGACTTCTTGAAGAGTACAAGTTCTTATTAGCCCAAATATTTTAATATATAAATAAGGACACTGTTGCACATATTTAAATGAGTGGGAAATGGCTTTCATACTGCCTATAAGTTTTTTAGAGTATGTTAGAAAATGAGACAGTGTGAAGAATACTCAGAATATGCCTCAGAATATAAAAATACTGAAGCAAAAGAACAAAAAATAGGTAAAAATCCTCCATAAGGACTGATTCTTGGTTAGTATATGTACCGGCCATAGAATCTGCTATACTGGACTGTCTTTAACAAATTCCTGAATCTTTTTCCTATGTTCCACTGCACTTAGAAACATTAAGAGCTTAATTTTTAATTGATGACTCAATTAGAATTACATAGAGTCTTCCAAGTTGCTATATAGCTTCAAAAACAGAGATGAAAATCTGGTTTGGACCCAAAACTCCTGGTTGTTTCACTATTACACCAGCTCAATATCTCTCTGAGGGACACACATTCTATTGGCAATGCTCCTGTTATCTATGGTTCCAAGCCAGTGGCAACCCCTCAGTCTATATCTAACAATGAGTGGCATGAACCACTCATTCCAGCTGTTTGGTGTTTGAACCATTGACTTTGGCTGCTTTTCACAAATCCAAGCTATGGGCACGTGTATTTCAGGATCCAGTAGTTCACTTAATCCCTCTTGTCAACCCCAGAAAAATAAACGGGTGCTCATATCTGGAGAAAATGAGAATACTGTATTTGAAGACTACCTGAAATAGAATTCATGAGCTTGTTACTTTTCTTCACTTCAGAGATCTCAGACTGACAAAACCCAACTTTACTTTTTACCTGATAGCAAAGTACACTTTTGATAACATGCTAAATTAGGAACATATCTGTGGAAAAGATATTCATGCGTTATCCTCTAAATTCAGAGGTTACTCATCTTTCATCAACAGATTAAGCGTTTTGAGTTTCTTTTCCATCAAGTGTTAACACTTATGAACTGCACACTCTCAGCCATTGCCTTCTGAACAAACAAAGGCACTTGGGAAGCTGCTACCTAGAAGCACATATTGCTCTGAAGCTCTGTAACAAAGCAGAGCGAACTGGTTCACACAGGGACATGTGCTCAACAACTGAACAAGGCCAGAACTATCACAATGGAACATTTTCCAAATAAAGATTCCCACTAAGATTTCCACATATGAAGGGCTAAATTTCTCAAAAAGGGGGGAAAAAAATCCCAGAAGCACTTTGCCTCTAGTCACATACACAGACAGGTAAGGATACATATGAACACCAAGTTCTCCCCCTCCTTCTGCAACAGTCTCAATGATTTTCTTCATCACCTCAGCATGCCTAAATGCAAAGAATAAATATTAGTATAGATCAACTGTATCAAAATAGGAAAAGCAAGTTTTTGTCTGTGAAAATTTTTACTGTCAGTGATTTTAATATATAACAGTAACTATGTAAAATATTCTCCTCCCTAATTTGCTGCCTAATTTGGAGGCTTTTTTTTTTTTTTTTCCAAAGCTGGCATCGTGGCTTTATTTTGTGCGCCGTGAGGGTGAAGGCAAGTTCCACCACTCCTCCCCGCCTAGTGTGTCCCAGGATGAAGGGGTACAGGAGGTGTGCTCGGTCAGGAGGCCTCGGGGCTGTGGCCCATGTGGGATACTGCTGAGGAGGAGGAGGGGCCAAGGAAAGAAGCTGCAGGACGGTGCAACTGATAAGCTGGAACCCTGTGTTTCTGATGGGACAGACTCAGGCAACGGGAGGGGGATAACTCCCCAACAAGCCAGACTGTTGAGTCATGCAGACAATTTTACTGGGGGAGGGGGTAATTTTAAAAAGCTATGGTAGTCACAAAGGAACACAATCGAACTAGTTAGCTTTCCTATAATGGGGGTGGAAGTGGGGTAGGGCAGAAAATCAGAGAAAAGGAAATCATGCCAGGGCACAACTACAGAGCAAGGGCTTTCTGCTCTGAGAAAAAAACAAGAATCCAACCAGACAAATTCAAAAAAGTTACAAGAAAACGGTTGATAAAAAACAACAACAAAGAGGTATTTATAATGCTGTGATTTTGATTGCTTAAATATTCAACTGAGAATAAGCCACAACTGAGTTAAAGAAAAGCCAGTTGGTCAAAGTTCACATATATTTTTTTTCAGATAAAAATTATCTGATTCTATTTAGAAAAAATTTTTTTGCCTTTATATAAAGGATATTTATCTAAAGTTTTCCACAAATCTTTTCATGGCCAACTGGTGAATCTCCTATGCTACATAAAACAGTGATATCAGAGTAATTACCTGAGCAAATTAACTGAGTAAGGGCATCATACAGAAGAAATGAACTTTTATATGTATCCTGGCTCAAATAACACCACTTCATTCTCTGAATACAACCTTCAGGACAGAGGCAGTCAACTTAGAAGATGACAGTAAATGTACTGGCCCTGAGAATATGAAGACATAATCTGAAGCAGCCAATGGCAAGGCCTAAAATGCCTTGATTATGTAGATAAGACTCAGTTTCACTTTTTTAGCCCTGTGAAAACACACTGATACAAAGAAATACCAAATTATAAAATGTACTTGATTTGGTAGGGTTGGAAACTTAACTGAAAAGTAGAGGAGAATAGAAATTTTGCACACATCTCCCTTCACTAACCAATAAAAGGAGATTAATATGTCACCTAGAAAAAGCACAAAGTTAACTTTATATTGCACATTCACAGAAAGATATCACAACGGAGCAAACCATTAGTATTTTTTAATCTAAAAAGAATCTTCCAAAATATTCTTAGAGCTAATAACAGGAGTAAAATCACAAAAACCTATACTGTAACACAACACACAAAAAACAAAAAACTATTCCTAATCAACTGAAACTCAGAAGAAATTGATATTTTTTTTGCCTTATATATTACTTAAATACAAGAACATTTCTAAGGAAGACAATAGAACTTTATTTATGAAGTAAATTTTTTTCTGTTCAGACACTGTTTATACAGACTCTCAAGTGGTAAATCCGTGAAGTGTACACACACACACCTGCATGGGTGAACTGAACACATAGGAGGCGGTGGGAGATGAGGGTGATTTTCAATGGTCACTGTTTTCTTCACATGATCTTGACTGATGTCTTCGTACATGTGCTCAACTGTTAAAGGCTGCCGTTGCTGAAACCACAAAAAATGCTTTGAAATTACTGTTTAAAAACTTTTAGGCCTAAACTTTAGTCTTTATAAATATACTTAGCCCCACCTTCCACATCATTTGCAATTTCAAATTCTATACTATTTAGAATCACCAGATTATCTGGGGCAAAGTACCAAGTAGGCAGGGAGGAGAGTCTGTCCATCAAGGCTATGTGACCTCAGCTATCATCCAATACAGAAAAAAGTCCGCAAAAAGGCAAGCTCAAAGCTATCAAAACGTTTTATAACTTTATAACATCTTTTAGGTCTATTTGTTTTCCATTTATAGTCATTGGAATGACAGGTTAAACAAGTTAATTTTATTTTTAGTTTTCCTTTAATTCAATTAAGTGAAAGTCTACAGGGAAAAAAACCTCACATGCAATATGATCATTCTGCAAATATCTATCTCTAATCCCAAACAAAATTTAATATAACACACCAACTTCAATTTTCCTCACATTTCGAAGGGGTAAGCTCTAGGGACCAAGGAATAAATGTTAACAGACTATTTCTGTTTAATCCTTAGCAGTGTTTCACATTGAATAATTCCTAGTTTCTTCAAAATAAGAATCAAATTCAACATTAATCACAAAATTACGAAACAAATGATTCCTAAAACTTTAAAGGCCAAAATATATACCCATGGACTTAATGACAAAAGAATTCAACTCTCAAATTTTAAATATTTACACTAAAACAAATTTTTCTTTTTACCTCATCATAGCCGAACAACCATAGTCTTGGTGTCTGGTAATATTTATCATATGTGATGTAAAGGTCATAAGTTCTGGTTTGCAAAATAGCATCTTCACCTCCAGCATCAGTTTTAGCTTTACAAGCTTCTACTATTTTCCTTGTATCTAGAGTAGCCTAGTAACAGTGGAGAAAAATTTACAACCATTAAAATCACTATGTGGTGTTTCAGCAAATCTTCCCATCCTATGTATTTTTTATTCAACAGCTGCTGCTGCTGCGTCGCTTCAGTCGTGTCCGACTCTGTGCGACCCCATAGACGGCAGCCCACCAGGCTCTCCCGTCCGTAGGATTCTCCAGGCAAGAACACTGGAGTGGGTTGCCATTTCCTTCTCCAATGTGTGAAAGTGAAGTCGTTCAGTCTTGTCCGACTAGTAGCGACCCCATGCACAGTAGCCCACCAGGCTCCTCTGTCCATGGGATTTTCTAGGCAAGAGCACAGGAGTGGCTTGCCATTGCCAACAGCAGATATAACAAAATTCAAAGCTAAAATGTTATATGCTATAAACAACGTACACATAAAAAACTCATTTGATAGATTAAGATAGTAGGAACACTAATCTCCAAGTTTACTAGCTAAAAATTAAAGAAAACTCGATTTACAAACCTCATCTGTTTCCAACAATCCACTCTCTTCATATTCTGTTATAAAAAGCAACAAAAGATTAATCAAGAGCAAAATAATTTCCTAAGCCAAATTACATATTACTTCAGAGAATGCAAAACCTGGGTTTTTGCTTTAGTTTGGACTGAAGATATTGAATAAATGAGAGAGCTAATTCTATATTTCTAAAGAAGCAGGTACTTTACCTAACAGTGCCAGAGAAAGTTCGCATACTTAAGGCTTGATCTATTACTAATACCAACTGGCAGGATAACACTGCAGAGTCCTTGGTGACTCCATAGGGTATGCAAAGATACTTATATAACTGCATAAGACAAGCTTGTTAAGGTCATCAGTGACTTCTACTTGCTGAATCCAGTGGTAAATTCCCGGTTTTCATCTTAATTGACCTCTTAAGAACACTTGTCTTGATTTATTTCTTCTTCCTTGCAAACTTTTCCTTCCTCAGCCTTTAAGATACTACATTTTCCTGGCTTTACTCCCACCTCACTAACTTTTCCTTCACTATCTCCTATGCTGGTCCTGTTCAACATCTACAGTAACCAAAAGCTGTTTTTGAAACTTGCCTCTTCTTCATCCACACCAACTCCCTTGAAGATTTCATCTAGTCCCAATGACTTTAAATGCTGATGACTCTTGAATTTATTCCCTTACTGCAAACATTGATACCCAATTGTTTATTTATGACTCGAATGAATGACTAGGGGGCAGCACAAGTATCACATATCAAAAACTGAGCTCCTGACTTCCCCTCCAAAGCCATTCACTCCCCATCTGAATAACATCTTTCTGCATACTCAGGTCACAAACCCTGGAGTCACATGTGACCACTCATGTCACATTCAATCCAGCAACAGATACTCTTTTGGCCCTACCCTCAAAATACCTAGAATCTTCAGTTTCTCATCACCCCCAGTTACCACCTAAGCCCATGTCACAGTCATTTCTTGCCTAGATTATCAAAATAGATGCCTAACTGTTGTCCCAAACCCCTTCAGTATTTATTCTCAACACTGCAGTCACAGCGATTCTTTTGAGATCTTAAAATCTCATTCTGTTGTTCCTTTACTTAAAAAAAACCCCAACAGCTTCTCATCTCAGAGTTAAAGCCAGGGCCCTACACCATCTTGTTCCCAGGTTACCTCTCTAACTCCATGCCTTACTACCCTCTCCTCACACCTCTCTAAACATAGGAGCCTCCTTGCAGTATTTATGTAAGTCATATATGTTCCCACTTCAGGGCCTTTGCACTCTTCCTCAGATAATCAAACAGCTTGTCCGCTTACTTCTTGTCAGGCTATACTCAAAAGGCATATCCTCAGTAAAGTTTCTCTTAACCAACCTATTTAAAAATTACAACACTCATCTTATGACAAGATTCTCTATCTCTGCCTGCCTTTACTTTTCTCCCTAACATATATAACCATCTGAGACAGTTTATGTTTTATCTATTGTTTTTGTCTGTGTTCCTATATCAAATATTATCTCTGTGAGATCATGTCTACCGCTTTATCTCCAGCACCAAACGTAGTATCTTATATATAGATACTGTCTTGCTCAATAAATATTTGCTGAAAAATGGATGAAAATTAACTATTATGTATCAATGACACTTTTTAAGCAAAATTCCATATATAGGAATTCTTTAATTCTATCCAAGGGAAATGTAACAAACATACTAGACGGTGGTCAGATATTTAAGGCAATTCTATAGCTTGAACTCTAAAAACTGTTCAGTTCAACTGCTCAGTCATGTCCAACTCTTTGTGACTGCACAGACTGCAGCACACCGGGCTTCCCTATCCATCACCAACTCCCGAAGCCTGCTCAAGCTCCTGTCCATCAAGTTAGTGACACCATCCAACCATCTCATCCTCTGTCATCCCCTTCTCCTCCTGTCTTCAATCGTGCCTAGCATCAGGGTCTTTTCTTATGAGTCAGTTCTTCACATCAGGTGGCCAAAGTACTGAAGTACTAAAACAGTACTTTATTCATAAGGTTTCCTGCTCCAACTTGACAACTGTATACCATTCAGAGACAGAATCCAGAAATGAGCATTTGTGCAAGAAGGTGGTCTGACAACTATGAAACTTCCACGTGGAAATGAATCTAAACAAGTAGATCTGAGCTGGGGTTTAGACGTGGATGTCTTGAGCGTAGACACGGTATATGAGGTTCCTGTGATCAATTTTGGTTACAAGTAAACTCATCTGGATTTCTTCAACGAATAGGAGCATACATGGAATTAAGGATAAAATTCTCACTAGAATCCAGGAACAGACATACAGCTAGGTTTCATGGAAGCTCAAAAGTAATTTAGGAAACAAAACTGAAAAGTACTTATTCTTTTTGAAAGGGACTTTTTAAGTCAAAGGCTTCCCTGGTGGCTCAGATGGTAAAAGAATCTTCCTGCAATGTAGGAGACCTGGGTTTGATCCCTGGGTTGGGAAGATGCCCTGGAGAAGGACATGGTAACCCACTCCAGTATGCCTGGAGAATCCCCGTGGACAGAGGAGACTGGCAGGCTACAGTCCAACCCATGAGGTCACAGTCAGACACAACTCAGCAACTAACACTTTCACTTTTTAAGTCAAGGCTACTCTGGTTGATTAGGCTAAGCTGCCGCCGCCTCTTCAGCAAACACCCTTGCCATCTCTACAGATACTACTTTCTACTTCTACATTCTATCTCACTAAATTCTAGGTACTGGGGGGATTTGGCCACCTTACAGCCTCCAAAATGCCTGCCCTGTCATTTTTCATATTCTCTTCCTTTTTCCAACTGCTAACCTCTCTGCCAAAGAATTGATGCTTTTGAACTGTGGTGTTGGAGAAGACTCTTGAGAGTCCCTCGTACCGCCAGGAGATCCAACCAGTCCATTCTAAGGGAGATCAATCCTGGGTGTTCATTGGAAGGACTGATGCTGAGGCTGAAGCTGCAATACTTTGGCCACCTCATGCGACGAGTTGACTCACTGGAAAAGACCCTGATGCTGGGAAAGGTTGGGGGCGGGAGGAGAAGGGGACGACCGAGAGTGAGATGGCTGGATGGCATCACCGACTCTGTGGACATGAGTTTGAGTGAACTCTGGGATTTGGTGATGGACAGGGAGGCCTGGCGTGCTGTGATTCATGCGGTCGCGGAGAGTCGGACACGACTGAGCGACTGAACTGAACTGAACCCTCTCTTGGTACATACATATATTCATATTTAAACTCTCAAAAAAAATCTAATGCAGTTTACACACCATTCTTCCTGCCAGACTACAGTCTCCAATTACAGAAGTTACAAGAGTAGATAAAAATCTACCTGGGAGTGCAGGGAGTGAGCAGAAAAAGACAGTGAAACACCAGAAAATAGCAACATTTAACAGCTAAGCAGAAGTAAAAGAGCCTGGGAAGAAGACTTAAACAGTCAAGGAAGGAAGAGGAAAATCCCATGTCATAAAAAACAAGGGAAAAGGTTAACAGAATCAAACAAATATACAGAGAAGTCGTATTATAAAGACAGACTGGGCTTAACAGAGAGGTTGTCCTGGTAACAGCAATTTCTTCCATCTAATTTTAAATATCTGAAATTTCATATAGAATATTATCATGCTAATGAAGTATGAAGTTTTGAATAGCCATATACTTTTAGACCTGTATTATACCATGTTCTGTTAGTACAACGGGTTTCAATCTCTTGTAACAATGATTCACTAACACATTAAGTCTCAACTCTCAACTGGCAATCCTAGGAAGGAACTTCAGATTCTCAGGAAGCAGTGGGAGGATTCCATATAGTTCAAAAAGCCCCATTAAGAATAACTATCATAAGGTTTAAGTAGTAAGATGCTACCAAAAATGAAAAAGAAAATACTAAATCCCTGAACAAATTTTCTTCTGTTCTGAAAGAATTTAGTAATTAGTTTAAGAATCTGTATCTTGTGGCTGTCTCCAGCATTAAATATTTACGATCAATACTGATCCAGCAGAAATAATGCTATCAAGGCCATGCTCTGGGTAAAGTCCAAGAGCAAGATAAGTTCAGCACTGATTAAATTTAAACTAAACAAATCCTCTCTAGGCTGTTAAATGTTAAAATTCAGAACTCAATAAAGTAGAATTCTTAATCCACACCAATAACATATATTCTACAATCAATACTCTATTGTGATTAAAACAAATCCGTAACACAAATACCTTCCATATCTGCAGCTTCTCCTTCATCTTCCTCTTCCTCCTCCTCACATAAAGCTGGGCAATCTTGGAGTTTTACGCTGTCCTTTGAAATTAATTATATTTAAAATCATTTAAATATGTTCATGAGTTCAAATACTGAGCACCCACATGCCAGCAAAGTGCTAACCACTGCAAAAGTAAGCATGATGAGATATTTCTTATACTCAAAAAACTCCTACTTCATATGATAAACCCACAAACCGATCATTAAAAACCATGTGCTAACCACTGTGACTGAAAAACAGAAGAAGTATCATAGAAGCACCAGGAGTCATTTAAAAATTGTTGCCAGTTGCACTTCTGACAAAACATATTTCTAGCTAACCAATTCACTAGTATTAGAAAGTCAGTTCAAAGTTAACTCATACACTTAAAGGTGAAATATATATATATATTTATAAATCACAATGCATTTACATGTTAATATTATTATAAATCAAATACTATCATATTCTCTAATTAAACATTCCTGGTTGAATTAAGCAATTACAATTATTATAACACATAAGATTTCTGTTCAATTACTTAACTATATCTGCATTAAAATGAAATAATGCTAACCAAAGACAAGCCTAATATACAATTACAATTTTCACAAAATTAATATTCTAAAAATCTGAATGGGGAGGGAGGTGGGAGGAGGGTTCAAGATGGGGAACACATGTACACCCGGGGCAGATTCATGTCAATGTATGGCAAAACAAATACAATAATGTAATTAGCCTCCAATTAAAATAAATACATTTAAAAAAATAAAAATAAAAATCTGAAGTCAATGTAGTAGGTCAAAAAACTGGACATTTAGTTTCACCTAATTTCTAATTTTAATAGTATGTATTCTAAGCACTAAATTATAGAAAAAAAATCATGTAAATTCTGTATTAAGTAGGAAATGACAGGGAAGATAAATTCCAGTTGTAAATTATTCCAAGTACTGAACCATTAGTAAGACATGAGAATGCCAAGTGGAATACTAAGTACCATATTAACCATTATTAAATTTATTAAAAATTCCTGAAAGGGTTTATCATAAACCTATCAAAACAATGGATCCACACTCTGCCATTTATTATTCCCAAAGTCTGATCCATACACATTAATCACTGGAATAAACAAGAGCTCCTGAAGCAGCAAAGCCATTTATGTAATTTCTCCTTAGTCAAATTCTCCAAAAAGCAGAACTTCAAAAGGATGAATTCTCAGACTAATGAACTGAACCTTAATCCCTAGCAAGCATAACGTTGTACATCAGAATAAGAAAATACCTTGTTTGGGTTTTTAACACCTTCTGTTAAGCCCCAGTAACAAATCCCAAAAGATCCAAATGACAAAAACACACAAAGATGATTATCTTAAACTAGGAACTACTGCAGCTGTTTCAGAAAGACAAAAAGAATGGTTACTCTGTCAAATATTCTATCCTCTAAGAGAATGGACTATTTAACAAAATAGTTAAGAAAATATAAAGGTGAAAGTGTTTTCCATTATTTCATATTATTTCAAACAACTATATAAAAATATGAAGACAACTGTAATCATTCTTTAGAAATGAAAAGCTAATATAGATAGTCTAAATTAACTGAAAAGTTTCAAGCAGAAAATTTCTACACAATTGTATATTTTTACCCTTCCTTCAAATAAACTGTATAATATAACCCAACTGATTTAGCTTTCATTCATTCAAAACGTCATGATTTTGGATGCTATAAAGCTTCCTTTAAATTTTCAAAATTAAAAACAGAACAAAAAACAAAAACCCCTCAAGTTAGCAGTAAATTAAGAAACTTCAGAAGAAATGAATAAACTGCTTAAGACAATGTTTAAACTACAAATTTAAACACGATATTATCAGCAATCTATTACAGTAATCAGCAAGTAAGTAAATCCCCTCAAAAACCTTCACCTACAGAATGTGTGGGACTTCTGTTTAAAAATAAAAAGCCATTTCTTATAAACTGCCCTAGAAATCGTCCCAAATAGTAAAAGTTTATAGATTTTAACCAGTTACAGTCTCAGAAAATGTTTTTCTTAACCATTTGACAGAGTAAAGAAAAGAGAAGCTCTGGGAAACAGTAGTGTTTTGGTATGCTGATGCAGAAAAATGAGAGGAAATAAAATAGCTGGAATTTAAAAGAGTTGATAATAAATACTGATAGTAAGAGTTTGCATATGAATGATATGAATAACCTCAAAGTAAATATACAAGCAAATAACTAGGTCACTGAATTTAAAAACATAACTAATTAACCATTACCTTGCTTTCCAGTGTAATCTCCTTAACTGCTTCGGTTATTCCTCCAATACCTGTTTAAAATTCAGCAGAAAATAACTAAAATTAAGTCGTAAAGATCTTCAATTTACTTGATTTGAGCAATATAAAAACACTTTTAACATTATCTAAATTCTGAAAGTTCTCTGAAATGAGAAAGCAATGTTAGCAGCACTTCTACAAATGAACTCTAATAGGAATAAATGATCACAAAGGTACTTCTCAAAATTAAGAATAATAACTTTTAAAATATCAGTTTAATATTTTACCATAAATTATCCTAGCCTATCTTTCCTCATTTAGTATCCTTCATTTATTTTATTTACTTTCCTTGTGTGAGCCTATCAAAATAAATATTCTCAGAAAGTAAAGAGACTATAGGGGTCATACAACCTGCAACGAAATTTTCTCAATAACATAATGGTTATGTTAAATATGCTATTTGCCTCAGAGATCTAGGACATCCAAAGGAAGTAATATCACATCAGATTTATATGAGACTTCCTATTTTACTGCTTTTATATTTTATATAGTCCTCACAAACACTATTTTGTAAGGTAGTCACAGTAATGGTTTCTCCCTATAAAGAAATGAAGTCTCCAGAGAAAGAAACTTGTATAAATCTTACAGTTACATGAAGAACCTGGGATTCAAACCCACATCTGCTTTTCGGTTCAATGCTCTGTCCACTGAACCTCATTAAGCAACTACCTTGGAAACCACTTATCTCCATGAAGGTGACATTAAGAAGATGGCAGGATCCTAAATCAGCTAAATAATATTTCTAATTCAAAATATCCATCAGTGTTTTCAAATGATTCAACAAGGATGGGAAACAGTAAAGAAAAAAAAAAACCCTAAACACAAAATATGCTTTGCTCCTTTATCTTCTGAAGCTTTGATGTATCCGTTCAATACATCCAATCCAAAAACTTACTTTCAAATAGAAAATGTCAGTCACAATCCACAACTCGAGCATAAAGCTTTTATATCAGAGTAGAAATTAAAAGACGCTTGCTCCTTGGAAGGAAAGTTATGACCAACCTTGATAGTATATTAAAAAGCAGAGACATTACTTTGCCAACCAAGGTCCGTCTAGTCAAGGTAATGGTTTTTCCCGTGGTCATGTATGGATGTGAGAGTTGGACTGTGAAGAAGGCTGATCGCCGAAGAATCGATGCTTTTGAACTGTGGTGTTGGAGAAGACTCTTGAGAGTCCCTTATACTGCAAGGAGATCCAACCAGTCCATTCTAGAGGAGATCAATCCTGGATGTTCATTGGAGGGACTGATGCTAAAGCTGAAACTGCAATACTTTGGCCACCTCATGCGACGAGTTGACTCACTGGAAAAGACTCTGATGCTGGGAAAGGTTGGGGGCGGGAGGAGAAGGGGACGACGGAGAATGAGATGGCTGGATGGCATCACCGACTCGATGGACATGAGTTTGAGTGAACTCCGGGAGTTGGTGATGGACAGGGAGGCCTGGCGTGCTGTGATTCATGGGGTCGCGGAGAGTCGGACACGACTGAGCGACTGAACTGAACTGAACTGAACTGAACTGAGTTTTTCTAGAAATTATTTATAATAGGTATGATTATTAACATAATCGATTTCTATTACAACTCACTGAGACTACTTCACAGAAACAAAGAAAATAAACCTCTTCAATCCATCTAAATATAATGCAGTAGCATCCCATTAAATCAGACTCTCCTAAAAGGAGGACATATTGGAAAAGAAAAAGAAAGCTGAAAGGATTCTAATGAAGGTAACACTGTATCAGTTGTGATGGTTAATCACATATTGTCAACTTTGGTAGGTTATTGTATCCCATAGTTTGATCAAACAGCAGTCTAAATGTTACTTCTGAAGGTTATTTTTAAAAAGTGCTTAACACTTAAATCAGTATACTTAGAGTAAAGCAGATCACTCTCCATAATGTAGGTGAGCCTCATTCAATCAGCAGATGGTTAAGAAAAAGACACTTAGTCACTTAAGACTTTTTTTCTTAATAAGAGACTTTTTTTTCTTAAGAAAAAAGAGGATGTGGAGAGAAAGGAACCCTCTTAGACTGTTGGTGGGAATGCAAACTAGTACAGCCACTATGGAGAACAGTGTGGAGATTCCTCAAAAAACTGGAAATAGAACTGCCATATGATCCAGCAATCGCACTCCTGGGCATACACACCGAGGAAACCAGAATTGAAAGAGACACATGTACTCCAGTGTTCACTGCAGCACTGTTTGTAATAGCCAGGACATGGAAGCAACCTAGATGTCCATCTGCAGACGAATGGATAAGAAAGCTTTGGTACATATACACAATGGACTATTATTCAGCCATTAAAAAGAATACATTTGAATCAGTTCTAATGAGGTGGATGAAACTGGAGCCTATTATACAGAGTGAAGTAAGCCAGAAAGAAAAACACCAATACAGCATACTAACGAATATATATGGAATTTAGAAAGATGCAAATGATAACCCTGTATACGAGACAGCAAAAGAGACACAGATGTATAGAACAGTCTTTGGGACTCTGTGGGAGAGGGTGAGGGTGGGATGATTTGGGAGAATGGCATTGAAACACGTATGTTGTCATATGTGAAACGAATCACTAGTTCAGGGTCAATGCATGTTATAGGATGCTTGGGGCTGGCATGCAGAGATGACCCAGAGGGAGGATAAAGGGAGGAGGGAGGTGGGAGGGGGGTTCAGGAGGGGGAACTTATGTAAACCCGGGGCGAATTCATGTCAATGTATGGCAAAACCAACCAATATAATATTGTAAAATAATTTGCCTCCAATAAAAAATTAATTACAAAAAAAAAAAAAATAAAACAACCGAAAAAAAAAAAAAGAAAAACAGACTGAGTCTCTAGAGGAATTAACTCTGCTTCCAGACTGGCCTCAGACTCTAGTGGTATCAACTGACCATTACTAGTCTTCAGTAAGACTGGAGCCGGCCCGTTACATTTCAAAACTGCTAGCTTCCACAATCATGTAAGGACTACCCCAATGGCTTAGCGGGTGAAGAATCTGCCTGCGATGCAGGACACACCAGTTTGATTCCTGAGTCAGGAAGATGCCCTGGAGAAGGGACAGGCTACCCACTCTAGTATTCTTGGGCTATCCTGGTGGCTCAGACCATAAAGAATCTGCCTGCAATGTGGAGACCTGGTTCAATTCCTGGGTTGGGTAGATCCCCTGGAGGAAGGGATATCCGGCAACCCACTCTAGTATTCTGGCCTGGAGAATCCCCATTGTCAGAGGGGCCTGGCAGGCTACAGTCCATGGGGGCTCAAAGAATTGGACACAACTGAGTGACTAAGGACAGCACAGCACAATCATTCCAACACCTGCTTATCTCTGTGATGAATACCTTTGTAAGTATGCACCTGGATTCTGGGACAGGGATTAAGGAATACAACTGGACAACTGAGAGGCTCACTGACTTGATATCAGAAACATAGTGCTATAACTAGTGGCTCTACTCTATCAACAGGCAATTTCTTACAGATGTGCCATCCACATCTTCCAGTAATGAAGACAAAAACAGAAAAATGGAAAGATTTTGGAAAGATGCAGGGGAAAAAACATACAAAAAGTCTAACAGCACTACTCAGTTGAGGAAAGAGGATGATTCTGAAATTATTTTAAGAAGTTGTTCAAGCTGCTATTTTCTCTAGGCCTTGACATAACAATATTCAACTCATTAAGGAACAAGAAAGCTTCAAATCAAGGAACTCAAGTCCTGAATCTATTTCCGAATCATCTAAGGAAACAGATGGCAGTGTCCTTTACTCAGAGCAGAGGAAAAACGAACTTAAGAGGTACTTTTTCCTGTGCAGATTATTTAGCCCTCTGACTACTACAGTGAATCTCAACTGAGAGCAATAATTTTGCCTTCATGGTATATTTGGCAGCGTAGCGGCGGGCTTCCGTCTGTGGGGTCGCACAGTCAGACACGACTGAAGCGACTTAGCAGCAGCAGTGGCAGTGGCAAGTAGCACGGTACTGTAGAAAGTGGTACACTCCAAGGGCATTTGTTCCTGATTTGTTCTCCAGCTTCTTTTCAGGTAAAAATCTTCTGGTTCAAAACTATGCCTTGTGTTACTTTCTTTTTTTTTAAAATCAAGGCTGTTATAAAAGATTGCAAAAGAGTTTAAAACAAATTAAACACATGCCATTCAATTCTCCTTTTACCTGTATTATGATAAGTATCTACCCATCCCCCATCGCCATCATCTTCTTCAATGATAGCTTCCAATTCATCTGAATATTCCATCTGTTTACACCGCTTGTAGCATGGAACTATAAAGAAATGGAAAGGGCAGTTACTAGGATATATTCTGCTTCCTGTAAATCCATTTTAAAAAGAGAGTTTATTCCATAAAATATACTCCTACCACCAAAATATTAAATAAATATTATATTTTATTTCTAATAAGAGTATTTAAGAGTTACACTCAACCCACAGACACATAATTATTTGAGGACACTTATCTTTCCCTAAATAGCTTGTGAGAGGACAAGCAGAAAGGCTCTAAGAGTCACTAGAGTGTTCAAAGTATTCTCTACCTTTATGATCTGTGATCAGCAAACCTGAAGTCAGAGATGACACTGTTCAACCTCAGGCTAATGAATAACATATCATTTTAGTGGCTTTACTCTTAGAACATGGAGGCACGACTTGTCATACTCGGAGGTGATAGAGGTGACCTCTGGTTTACAATGTTAAAGTAACTTTCAATATGAGCTTCATAATTTGTATTTAAGCTCCAGCTATTAATAATGCATAAACCAGTGTAAAGTTCACTAATCTGCTAAACTTTACTCTCTTACACAAATTGGTGCCAAGTTCTTCATATAGCATATGCTTCGATCAACGGGTATTATTCATATAAGCCTAAAACTGAAAAATTATAAGGTAAAAACATTACAGTGTGGGGTCAACAAATGCTATTAATCTCTTGACTTTTTTAAAAAACAAGCAAGATACACATGAGCAATCCCATCAAAAACTATACTGTAGGAAATAAAAAACTGATGTTGTGTACGTTTTCCCTTTCCTACAATGAGTAGAACACAAATCAACGTATTGTTATGTCATTAGACAGTGATTATAACAATCTTCTGATGTTGTTTTCATAATAACCTCATTAACTTCATAAATACTTGTTTCAGAAACACGTTTGTGCCCACAGGTAATCTTTCAGTAACACAATGGATAATAAAACCTCTAGCTTTGAGATTTTAGGTATCAAAGGTAGTATCAATTATACCTTCCGCGAAAAACTTAGGTTTAAAAAAGGATGATATTCAGTAGCTGAAAAGATTATAATTATGAAGTCCACTTAGAAGATCCAACATGGGGACTTCCTTGGCAGACCTGCTGTTATGCCTCTGCACTTCCACTGGAGGGCGCATGGATTCAATCTCTGGCCAGGGAACTAAGACCCTGTACACCATTGGAGTCCATGCAGCAAACAAACAAAAAAAGCCTGAGAAGAAGTCCAATTTTGCTTAGAGCCATTCTCCTCATCATAAACGTACACTTTTTTTGGCAAAAGAAATAACAAAATGGAAGGAGATAAAATCAAGTATGGAAAAAAAATAGTCTACCATAGAAAATTCATAGGAAAAGAGAACTTTTCCATAGGGAAAGGCTACCCATTCCAGTACTCTGGCCTGGAGAATTCCATGGACTGTCCATGAGGTCACAGAGTTAGACATGACTGAATGACTTTCACTTTCATATAACATTCAGAATTTCATTAAATTTCCAACTTTCTGTCGGAGAGAAGCTAGAAGTACAGCTTTAAGCACAAATTACAATCAGCACAGAGGAGGAACAAGATGGCGTAATAGGTGGACATGGAATATATCTCTCTCCACAGATCCATCAGGAATATACCTTCAGACACAGAAGTGCTTTTCTTCCAAGGAGCAAAGGCCTTTTAATTTCAAGGCTGCAGTCATCATCTGCAGTGATTTTGGAGTCATTTAGGCTGTCACAAATCAGCTGTTTTCCTCTCAGCCTTAAATGTTTCTCCTGTGACTCAGACGCCCCAGTGTGGGGATCAGACCCCTGCTTCAGTTCCCCCACTCACCGAGGGCAGAGGATGAGATTGTTGGATGGCATCACTGACTCAATGGACATGAGTGAGTAAACCCCGGGAGTTGGGGATGGACAGGGAGGCCTGGCGTGCAGTCCATGGGGTAGGAAAGAGTCGGACACGACTGAGCAACTGAACTGACTGAAATGGAATGAGAATCAGACAGTCCTTGCCGCAGCCATACATACCCTACATGGCGCAGTGGCTGGGAGCTGGAGTTTAGGGACTGTGGAGCAATCCCAGGGCGAGGGCTGCTGTTGACTGAGGAGAAATGGATTGAGGGGATGTGAAGGAGGAGACTGTGGTGGGAAATGATGATGGAGGAAAGCTGGGCAGTCAAGGAAGCAAGGCAATATGGCTGAGTTATGCGTAGGGGGTAGAGCCATAACCATAACCTCTCTCCCCTGACACACCAGCATCAGCAGCTGAACAATAGAGAGGCTAGCCCATCAAATGCCTGATGCACTGAATTACAAAGCAGGACCCCACCCAGGGTGCCCCTGTAAGTGCCTGACACGCTGATCTACAGAGTAGGATCCCAGGCAGGGGGTCCCCCTATGTGCCCGATGTGCTGAACAACAGAAAAGGACCCCACACAAGGGAGCCCTGTAAGTGCCTGAACGGGCAGAGCTACTACGGAGAAAAACTGGCCAAACAGACCTTCTGATCGCCAGCTCCAAGAGGTTCAGAAAAACTGACAGGGCCATAACTCCTGCGGCAGAGGTAGTCCATGTCCTTGCACACTTGGCGCCGCAAGGGTACCCGCAAGCCAAGCAGCTGCACTACCTTCACGCTCAACTCACTGGGGCAGAGCTGCCACAGGCAAAAAAGTCTTGTGTCTAAGCACACAGGGTCTCTTAGGTCGTGTTGAACTCTTTGCGACCTTGTGGACTGTGGCCTGCCAGCCTTCTCTGTCAGGGAGGCGGGTTCTCCAGGCAAGAATACTGGAGATATCGGCCAATGCTGCTGCTAAGTCGCTTCAAGTCGTGTCCAACTGTGTGACCCCATAGACGAGAGCCCACCAAGCTCCTCTGTCCCAGGGATTCTCTAGGCAACAATACTGGAGTCGGTTGCCATTTCCTTCTCCAATATTGGCCAATACTGGTTGCCAAACCCTTCGAGAGCACTATATTTCCTGCTGCCTGAGCCTCCAACTCCTCTGAGTTCCTGGTGCTGCCAGAACCCCTGCAACGCAAGCAGCTGGCCCTCACAGGGGCAAACCCAGGTCTTCCAGGGCAGCCTCAGGAGCAAACCCCAGTGGACAACCCATATTCAGAGATGGGGATAAAACCACAATTGAAACCCAGGGGAAGTGTCACTAAGGAAAAAGACCCAAAACCCTCCTACCAGCTGTATAACCTGCAGATTAAATTCACACAATCAACTAGGCAGATTTTGAGTCTGTGAAACATATAAAAGGTCATTGAGAGCTCCCACAAAAGAAAACGCACTAGTTCTGGTAGCTGTGGACACCGGAGGCAAGAACATGTAGAAGGACCAGATTAGAATCTGAGCTGCCCTCACAGCAGGTCCAGAGATCAGCAGTGTCAGAGGGCATCCTAGGGAGGTAAAGTGAACTGCGACTCCCAGTGAGGGAAAGTACTGACAGCAGTGACTCAAGAAAAACATTTATGCTTATGTTTTGACTTTTTCTGTAGATTCTTCTGGATTTTTCCCCCTTCTTTTATTGGCACTATGAAATCTAACTAAGCTTTTGAGCTTATTCTTTCCTCAGTCACATTTTTTATTGCTGTTATAAACCTCTGCCTCTGTATTGGGCTTTTGCAGTTAGGGGAGTTCTTTTTTAATTTTTTAAACCTATTATTTTTTTTCTACATTTATTCCTCCGTTTGCTTTTCCTACTGTTCTTTTCCCCTTGCAGTTAACCTAAAATGTATATAAATCTCTTCTTTATCTATCTCTATTTAACTCTGAATATCTATTCTTTCTTTTCCTTCTTTACTTTAGTCTCAATATAATTGTTAGTTTTATTTTCATTGCTTTCTACCCTAATTGGTACCTTGCTTTAGTTCTGTTTTCCAGTTTGTGCTTTATAAAGTTTTGTTCTGGTGGATATAATTTTTGGTCCCCTTTGTTCACCAGGTCAATCTATTGTACTTTATTTTTGTTGGACTGTTTTGAATTTGCTTATGGGTATATATGTATATGTGTATATTCAGTCACACTTTTAATAGTCATTATAAACCTCTTCCTCTACACTGAGCCTTTGAAGTTTTGTGGAGTTTTCCTTTTCCCTTCTTCCATACTTTTCCTGTGCTCTATTTCATAATTTTAATTTTCTTAAAGCTATTATACTTTTCTTCCTTTGTTTGCCTTTCCTACTGTTCTCTCCCCGTTGCAGTTAATCTTCAATGTATATAAATCGTCTTCATGTACCTCTATTTAACATTGAATAGCTACTCTTTCGTTCCTCTCAACATATTTGTTACTATTATTTTCATTGCTTTATTCCCCAACTGGCACCTTGCTTTAGTTTTGTTTTCCAGTTGGTGCTTTAGTTAAGTGTTGTTCTTAACTGGTAAATATAATCTTTGATTTCCCGTGGTAGATGGGTCAATCTATTGTACTTTATTTTGTTGGACTGTTTTGATTTTGCTCACAGGTATATGTGTATATGTGTATATACCATTATTTTAAGTATTATTTGCCTGACTTTACAACTGCCATTTGTCTGGCGTTCATCTTTGGTTTCTCATTATGGATATTTGTTCTAATCTCACTTAATGCCGTAACAAACCACTTGTGGAATCTTCGTTCCTGACCAGAGATCAAGTCCTGAGCCTTTGGAGTGGCAGCACTGACTCCAAGACCCTAGACTACCAGAAAACTAACTCTGCTGCTGCTGCTAAGTCGCTTCAGTCGTGTCCGACTCTGTGCGACCCCATAGACGGCAGCCGACCAGGCTCCGCTGTCCCTGGGATTCTAAAGGCAAGAACACTGGAGTGGGTTGCCATTTCCTTCTCCAATGTGTGAAAGTGAAAAGTGAAAGTAAAGTCGCTCAGTCGTGTCTGAATAGTAACGACCCCATGGACTGCAGCCCACCAGGCTCCTCTGTGCATGCGATTTTCTAGGCAAGAGTACTGGATTGGCTTGCCGTTGCCTTCTCTGGAACTAACTCTAGGGAGTATCAAATAGTGAGAACTCCCACAAAGGAAATCACCTGAATACAAGACCCAGCATCACCCAACCACCAGTAGCACCCTGTGCAGGATGCCTCATCTAAACAAACAAAACAAAACTACAGTCATCAGCAGACAGGATTATCACCTCACTCAGCCTTGGCCATCAGAGGAATAACAAACAAACAAACATTCAGCACAAATCTCACCCTATAAGAAGCTTACACAAACCACTAGACCAACCTTTAGAGGGCAGAAACCAAAAGGAAGAAAGAATTCAACCTTGAAGCATAGGGAAAAGAGACCTCAAACACAGTAAGTTAAAAAAAAAAAAAAAAGAAACAGCAGAGAAATGCTACACAAATGAAGGAACAAACCAGAAAGACAGAAGTCCAAATAAATAAAGAGAAAATAGGCAAACTACCTGGAAAAGAATTCAGAATAATGATAGTAAGATGATCAAAAACCTTGGAAACAAAATGGAAAAAACACAAGACTCAACAAAGACCTAGAGTTAAGAAGAAACATACAAACAACACAATTACTGAAAATGAAAATACTCTAGAAGGAATCAATGCAGAATATCTGAAGCAGAAGAATGAATTAGTGAGCTGGAAGATAAAACGGTGGAGATAACTTCTGAAGAGCAAAATAAAATAGAAAGAATGAAAAGAACCGAGGACAGTCTCAGAGACCTCTGGGACCATATCACATGTATGAACATTCGAATTACAGGGATCCCAGAAGAAGAGAAAAAGAAATGGTATGAGAAAATTTTTGAAGAGATTATACCTGAAAATTTCCCCAACATGGAAAAGAAAATAGTCAATCAAGTCCAAGAGGTACAAAGAATCCCATAAAGGATAAACCCAAGGAGAAACATGCCAAGTCACATACTAATCAAACTAACAAAGGCTAGACACAAAGGAAGAATATTAAAAGCGGCAAGGGAGAAGCAATAAGTAATACACAAGGGAAACCCCATGCGTTTAACAGCAGATATTGCAGGCCAGAAGGAATGGCAGGATAATATTTAAAGTAATGAAAGGCAAAAATCTACAACCAAGATCACTGTACCCGACAAGGATCTCATTCAAAATTGATGGAGAAATAAAAAGCTTTTCAGACAAGCAAAAGTTAAGAGAATTCAGTACCACCAAACCAGCTTTACAACAAACTCTAAACGGATTTATATGGTCAAGGAACACAAGAGAAGAAAAAAGATCTACAAGATCAACCTCAAACAATTAAGAAAAAGACAACAGGAATATATATATCAATAATTAATTCAAATGTAAATGGATTAAATGCTCCAACCAAAAGACACAGACTGGCTAAATGGATACAAAAACAAGACCCATAGACAGGCTGTCTACAAGAAACCCACTTCAGACCTAAGGACACATATAGACTGAAAGTGAGAGAATGGAAAAATACATTCCATGCAAATGGGAAGAAAAAGAAAGCTGGAATAGCTATCCTCATATCAGACAAAATAGACCTTAAAATAAAGAGATAAGGAAGGACACGACATAATGATCAAGGGATCAATCCAAGAGGAAGACATAACAATTGTAAAAATCTAAGCACCCAACATAGCAGCACCTCAATACATAAGACAAACACTAACAGCCATAAAAGGAGAAACTGACAGTAACACAATAATAGTAGGAGACTTTAACACCCCACTCACACCAATGGACAGATCATTAAAACAGAAAATTAATAAGGAAACACAAGTCTTAAATGATACATTAGATGAGATGGACCTCATTGATATCTTCAGGACATCCCATCCAAACGCAGAATACATTTTCTTCTCAAGTGCACATGGAACATTCTCCAGGACAGACCACAGCTTGGGTCACAAATCACACCTCAGTAAATTAAAGAAAAATGAAATCATATGAAGCATCTTTTCCCACCACAATGCTATGAGACTAGATTACAATTATAAGAAAAAAAGTTTAAGAAACACAAACACATGGAGATAAAACAACACATTTCTAAATAACCAACAGGTTCCTGAAGGAATCAAAAGAGAAATCAAAATATTTCTAGAAACAAATGACAATGAAAACACAACTCAAAACCTAGGGGATGCAGCAAAAGCAGTTCTAAGAGGGAAGTTTATAGCAATATAATCCTACCTCAAGAAACATGAAAAACCAAATAGACAAGCTAACTTTACAACTGAAAACAGAAGAACAAAAAAACCCCAAAATTAGTAGAAGGAAAGATATCATAAAAGATCCCAGCAGAAATAAATGACAAAGAAATGAAAGAAATAACAGTAAACATTAATAAAACTAAAAGCTGGTTCTTTGAGAAGATAAACAAAATTGACAAACCTTTAGCCAGACTCATCAAGAACAAGAGAGAAGAATCAAATCAACAAAGTTAGAAATGAAAAAGGAGAGGTTACAGCAGACAGTGCAGAAATACAAAGTATTATGAGAGACTATTATGAACAACTATACGGCAACAAACGGAGAAGGCAATGGCAACCCACTCCAGTTCTCCTGCCGGGAGAATCCCATGGATGGACGAGCCTGGTAGGCTGCGCTCCATGGGGTCGCTAAGAGTCAGGCATGACTGAGAGTCTTCACTTTCACATTCATGCATTGGAGAAGGAAATGGTAACCCACTCCAGGGTTCTTGCCTGGAGAATCCCAGGGACGGGGGAGCCTGGTGGGCTGCCGTCTATGGGGTCGCACAGAGTCGGACACGACTGAAGCAACTTAGCAGCAGCAGCAGCAGCATACAGCAATAAAATGGATAACCTGGAAGAAATGGACAGGTTCTTAGAAAAGTTCAATCTTCCAAGACTGAACCAGGAAGAAATAGAAATTATGAACAACCCAATTGCAAGCACTGAAATTGAAGCTGTGATCAAAAATCTCACAAAAAACAAAAGCCCAGGACCAGATGGCTTCACAGGAGAATTCTATCAAACATTCAGAGATGAGCTAATGCCTATCCTTCTAAAACTCTTTCAAAAAATTTTAGAGGAAGGAGAACTTCCAAACTCACTCACTCTACATCACCCTGACACCAAAACCAGACAAAGAAGATAAAAAAAGAGAAAACTACGGGCCCATATCACTAATGAACACTGACGCAAAAATCCTCAACAAAATTTTAGCAAACAGAATTCAACACATCAAAAAGCTCATACCCCCTTGTGGCTCAGCTGGTAAAGAATCTGCCTGCAATGCGGGAGACCTGGGTTCGATCCCTGGGTTGGGAAGATCCCCTGGAGAAGGGAAAGGCTACCCATTCCAGTATTCTGGCCTGGAGAATTCCATGGACTATCCATGGAGTCGCAAAGAGTCGGACACGACTGAGTGACTTTCATTTCATTTTCATGCAAGGATTCTTCAATACAAGCAAATCAGTCAATGTGATACACCATATTAATAAATTGAAAGATAAAAACCATATGATCATCTCAATTGATGCAGAAAAAGCCTTTGACAAAATTCAGCACCCATTTATGATTAAAACTCTTCAAAAAATGGGCACAGAAGGAACCTACCTCAACACAGTAATGGCCACATATGATAAGCCCACAGCAAACACTAAGCTCAATGGTGAGAAACTGAAAGCATTCCCCCTAAGATCAGGAACGACATAAGTGTCCACTTTCGTCACCTCTATTCAACATAGTTCTGGAAGTCCTAGCTAAAGCAGTCAGATAAGGAAAAAAAATAAAAGGAATCCAGATCAGAAAAGAAGTAAAGCTCTCATTGTTTGCAGATGACATGATACTGTATATAGAAAACCCTAAAGATGGTATCAGAAAATTACTAGAGCTAATCAGTGAATTTAACAAAGTTGCAGGATACAAAATCAATACACAGAAATCACTTGCATTTCTATACTAACATGAAAAATCAAAAGGAGAAATTAAGGAGTCAATCCCATCCACCACTGCAACAAAAAGAATTAAATATTTAGGAATAAACTTACCTAAGGAGACAAAAGAAATGCACACAGAAAATTAGAAGACACTGATGAAAACAAAGAACCCAATCAAAAAGTTGGAAAAAGACCTAAACAGACATTTCTCCAAAGAAGACATACAGATGGATAACAAACACATTAAAAGATGCTCAACACCGCTCATTAATTATTAGAGAAATGCAAATCAAAATCACAATTATCTCCTCACACCAGTCAGAATGGCCATCATCAAAAAGTCTACAAACAATAAATGCTGGAGAGGGTGTGGAGAAAAAGGGAATGCTCTTGCACTGTTGGTCACAATGTAAACTGATACAGCCACTATGGAAGACAGCATGGAGATTCCTTAAAAAACTAGGAATAAAACCACCATATGACCCAGCAATCCACTCCTAGGCATATACAGAGGAAACCAGGGTTGAAAAAGACACATGTATCCCACTGTTCACTGCAGCACTATTTACAATAGCTAGAACACGGAAGCAACCTAGATGCCCATCAACAGATGAATGGATAAAGTTGTGGTACATATACACAATGGAATATTACTCAGCCATAAAAAGGAGCGCATTTGAGTCAGTTCGGATAAGATGGATGAACCTAGAACCTATTGTACAGAGTGAAGTGAGTCAGAAAGAGAAAGATATACAGAATCTAGAAAAATGGTTCTGAAGAGTTTATTTACAGGGCAGCAATGGAGAAACAGACATAGAGAACAGACCTAGGACACGGGGAGAGAGGAGGAGAGGGTGAGATGTATGGAAAGAGTAACATGGAAACTTACATTACCATATGTAAAATAGATAGCCAATGGGAATTTGCTGTATGGCTCAGGAAACTCAAACAGGAGCTCTGTATCAACCTAGAGGGGTGGGATGGGGAGGGAAATTCAAAAGGGAGGGGATATATCTATACCTATGGCTGATTCATGTTGTGGTTTAACAGAAAACAACAAAATTCTGTAAAGCAATTATCCTTCAATAAAAAAGTAAATTAAAAAAAAAGTTCAGTAAGTACTAAGGTTTTTTTTTTTTTAATACATAATGCAACATAATTCTTACCATTTTTGGTGACCAAAAATTGTTTGCCTGATGGTAGGTAAGCCTTCACTTTCAATTCTTCCCCTGTAGCCCTTTAAAAAGAGTGAACAGCACCAAAATACAAAAAATATTTTAAAAGGCAAAAACAGAAGATATCACATGTTAATCTCAACACCACACAACCCACACCCCTGAGAAAACTATTTTAGGATTGCTTTGGGAAGGTTCCAAAAAGTGATGTATGTTGCAAGACCATAGCAATAATATAAGTGAAATGTATTTAAGTGAAATGTACTAAGAGACTGCAGACAGACCAATAGAATTTAGATTAAATTAAAAAAAGAACAATAAGGAACTATATTAAGCAATTATTATGTCTTCCTTGAAACAAAAATAATCTGAACCAGATTTTTAAAGTAGGGCTGATCGTAAGACCAAGAGGAGGCAGAAAAATAGCTGCATGATATTGCATAACAAAGGAGGTAGTTGACAAGATTCACATTCCTACTGCTGTATTAAAACTGGAACTCAGAGATAGGATGCTTGGAATCACTAGATGATAATGCTGAGAATAATAATGACAGAAATGAACAATAAAACCTTTTATTGAGAGCTTCCTGGTAGCTCAGTTGATAAAGAATCTGTCTTTCGCAGTGCAAAAGACCCAGGTTTGATCCCTGGATTAGGAAGATCCCCTGGAGAAGGAAATGGCAACCCACTCCACTATCCTTGCCTGGAAAATCCCATGGACAGAGGAGCCTGGCGGGCTGCAGTTTATGGGGTTGCGAATAGTCCGGCAGGACCGAGCGACTAACACTTTCACTTTCTTTCTATTAAGTACAGGATCTAGAACTCCAACATGCATTATTTTCATATAATCCCCAGAAAGCTAAGAAGTGAATAATATTAATAGCCCCAGTTTATACTTTAAACAAAAGCTTAAAGAAGTCACGTTGCCCACAGTCACAAAACCAGACGGCATAAAGCAGCAAGGATCAAGTTACTCTGGGGCCCCTGCTCGTGAATACTGCGCCCTCTGTGGGTCAGAGCCAGGTATAATAGCTCTGATTTGGGGGGGCTACTCTTGAATACTGCGCCCTCTGTGGGTCAGAGCCGGTATACCATCTCTGATTTGGGGTGCTACTCTGGAATATCTCACTAAGAAATTTCTTCAAAGATTATGCTGAGCTGACTCTTACTAGAACTGGTCAGAGCTGGGGTGGCATGTGGTATCTGTCACAAATATAAATGATTTGGAGTTCTGTTGCCTTAAGCTTCCATCTAAACTTCAAACCATAGATTTGAGCATAATATAAAGCCAGGAAATGCCCAAAACCATCTGTCAGGCTTCTAGGATTTTTTAGACCATTCCCAAGTGTCAAACTCAACAATGAAATGGTGATGCCCGAAGTTCTGAGGGAAGATGATATAATACAGTCATGATGGCACCTGTAAACATGAACATATAGCACAGAAATGGTCTGCTTCTAGCACAGATTTAAAATAAACTGTTCCTCTAGCCCCAACAGTCCAGTCAGAAGCATAAACACTGGAGTGTGAAATAACTGAGTTCTAAGCTACAATAAAATTATTACAACCATCATAATTCGTGAAGTGGGAACTATAAATACTATCTGCTAAATGATTCTGTCCATGGATATCAACCCTTAAAACAATACTATAAATTATATAATTAGACAACTAAGCACAACAATCAAATCTGAATAAAGAAAATGTACATCACATATATATCGAAGAAAATATTTTCCTACAAAATGACTACTATTTTAAATGTTATACACCTATTTGACTTGAAATATATATATTGATATACTGTAGATCAGAATGTAGTTAAATATACTTTTAACAATTTAGAAGGTGGGAAAAAGTCTAAATCTGAGAGCTTCTATGATATAAACACAATTTAAAATATGGAACAGAAATACACACAGGAAAGACAAGACACAAAAGTAAATGAACCTGACATTTCAGCCTTTCATGGTACACAGGAAACAATGTTTGAGAACTATTTTGGATGTGTTAAAATATAAAAATTAAAGGTAACAGAATAGGCCACAGATGAAAGAGTTCCAACTGTGATTTTAAATAGTTTACTTAAGCTCTTTAGAAAACATTATCAATTAGAACCTTGTTAATTCTAAAATCCCTGCTCCCCAGTCAAGACTCTACCTTTCAACTACAACTGAAAGTGTCACTGGGAAAAAAAGGATGTAACAAGTTGAACCACTCACATCCAAACAAGATAATAATTCCAAACAATTCTAGCCTAAACAAAATAGTGTGCCAGTATTGGGATCAATTTTTCAGCTACTGACAGGTGGCTTTATCATAAGTATTCAAAAGTAAAGAAACTAAATTTATTATTATTCAGCTATTTTAAAGATACATTATGAGAACTACTAAGCAGCTTAAACTACTTTATAATTAAAAGACACGTTAATGAGAAAAATAAAAATCAGAAAAGTCTATTACAGATAGACTTTATTTGGCATCATGAATCTCTCAACTTTTGAGCTAAAATTCCTAAAATTGGGGAGAAACTTTTGAACCTCAAAGAAATTCTTATGGTAAAGAAACATGAGATTCTGAAAAATTCTGTCTCTATTAATGTCATAAAAAATTCCATACTTTTTAATTTGAAAAATAAGCTAATCAAAATTATTAAACTTTTGAAAATATTTTTTAAAGACCTACCACAAGAACTGATCTAGACACTGTAAAGAAAGGGAATACTGGCAAAGGAAGGCACTGATCTCAAAAATGTCCATCTTCTGTGTTAGCACAGCAAAATAAAACAGGTGTAACGTTCAAATTTTCTTTATTTCACTTTGAGTAATACTGGGGCACTGTTTAAAAGAACAATCTACAAGAGGAAAATTAAACTGATTATTCTAATTTTCATGCACCAATCTACTTGTAAACTGCCATAATCATGAAGTCATACCTTTTATGAACTTTCTATTCCTCAATCAAGAGTACTTACCATTGCCATGTTGGACAGTGGTGGACTAAGTGATCTCCAGCTGCCACAAACTATTCAAGATTTAGAAGAAATACGAAAGAAAGGAAAAAAGAAAAATTGAACATCACTGAATGTAAGGTGGCAGAATACCAAAGGGATCATCTTGTGTAATCTTGATACAAAATAGTCAACTAAAATGCAAATAGCACCGACTTGCTCTACAGCCTAAAGATTTATTTTTGAGTATGTATTAAAACTACAAATTTTAACACTCAAAACAGTCCAAATTAATTTTGGTAGAGAAAAAATTGAGTGCTACTAATTTTTTATTCAATTTTAATCACTGGATGAGATAATGCATTCAGTATCATGAAATGAATGAAAGTAATACAACAGTATTTTAAAACACCAAAACCACTTTATGTGTGAATAAAATGAAGAGAGATTCTTGCTAACAGCTGAAAACTCAATGAAGATCTTTGAAAAAATTACTAAATAAACACAGTTCTATGATGTAAGAATAGTTTATTACCTCAGAGTGTACAGTTTTTCTTCCTCATTTAAAAAAAATTTAAGTAATATATAATTTTGAAAGCTTTTTCACAATGTTAAAGCAATCATTAATAAAAGAGAGAAATGTACTGCCAACCAATGGGGAAAAGTTAGAAGCTTTTGGATTGAATTGGAAAACAAAATCACAATTAAGAAATTGAATCCTCCTAACAAATCTTGGACTTTCTGGTTAGGCTGAATATTGTACAAGTTTTTTTGTTTTTCTTCAAAAATGAAAAACAGACTCAGAAAGAAATAGTTTAACCTTCTGAAAATTTCCATTTTATGTGAGCATGGACTGATCTTAATTGCAAGACAGAAATTCTGCTTATTCTTAAAAGCAGAAAATGAGTCTGTTAAGCATAACTGCAGTGTCCTGACTCAAGCAATACGCACATTTTTCCAATTCTATTTCACAACAACAGTTCTAACTTAAAATCATGTAGTGTTTGTATGTTTATTACATAGCAAAAAAATTACATCATCTTTAATCTTCTAATGCCTTTCTGAGAAAAGTATATCTATATGTGATATCCTACTTTGAGAGTAAAACTCTTAAGAATTCTGTGAGTAACTTCTAAGAAGATAGATTAATAAGATTTAACAGTGTACTCCCAAAAGCAATTTTAAAAAATGTTTCTACTCTTTTATTTAAAGAATTTCTTAACTATATAAAGTGATTAGGTAAAGACAAAAACCCAAATGAAAGCCAACACGCTCTTCCCCAAGTTTTATGCATTTCGGGTCACTGCAACCAGATGCTACCTAATAACTCTGTGGTTATCAGGAATTAATTCAAAAGTATTCAAAAGTATTAACAAAATGCAAGCAAAACAAAGAATTAAAAATTTTTAAATTCTTTAATGGGGTATTGCTTTGAGGTCACAAGACTCTAGTACCCTAGCACCTCTGGTGACATCTATTGAAAAAATAACAAAAACACCATAAGACAAGGAAAACTATAAAAGAACATAGCATCACAGTGATATTTAGTATATGGAATCTCTTGCTCTCGTTCTGTTCCGTTCAGTCGCTCAGTCGTGTCCGACTCTTTGCAACCCCGTGGACTGTAGCCTACCATGCTTCTCCGTCCATGGGATTCTCCAGGCAAGAATACTGGAGTGGGTTACCATTTCCTTCTCCAGGGGATCTTCCCAACCCAGGGATCGAACCCGGGTCTCCTGCACTGGAGGCAGATGCTTTAACCTCTTAGCAGTGGCCATTATTTTCATTACGTGCTTCCTATGTTCAAATGAAAGATTCAAGCTTCTAAATTCTCAGTACTGCTTACTCTTAGTGATTAAACACTGGATAACTCTAACAGGATGGAATTAATGTTAACATTCTGAGAAGCAGCTTTATTCTTCAAGCTATCCTTTATTACTAGTACTCTACTTACTCAAGCCATATACATGTTGTACATTAAGTATTTTTAGTCCAAAAAGCACCATATTAATGCTTGTCCCTTGCTTTTAACACAATACTTTCACATCTCTCAATGAAAACAAAAAGACAGCTAAATGCTGACAGCCAGAAGCCCAGAAACAGTAAGAGAAAACAACTGAACAGATCAAAATCAGTATAGTATTTCCATCAAACCTGTCAATCCTAAATGAAATCAACCCTGAATATTCATTGGAAGGACTGATGCTGAAACTCCAATACTCTGGCCACCTGAGCAAAGAGCTGACTCATTGAAAAAGACCCCGATGTTGGGAGAGATTGAGGGGAGGAAGAGAGGGGGGCGGCAGAGAATGAGATGGTTAGGTAACATCACTGACTCAAGGGACATGAGTTTGAGCAAACTCTAGGAAACAGTAAAGGACAGGGAAACCTGGAATGCTGCCATTTATGAAGTCACAAAGAGTTGGACTCGACTGAGCAACTGAACAACAAAAAAGCATTTTGTCTTCTGATCTTCTTCCTCTAGGCTCAGTTCAGTTCAGTCGCTCAGTCGTGTCCGACTCTTTGCAACAACACAAATTGCAGCACGCCAGGCCTCCCTGTCCATCCCCAACTCCTGGAGTTCACTCAAACTCATGTCCATCGAGTCGGTGATGCCATCCAGCCATCTCATTCTCTGTCGTCCCCTTCTCCTCCTGCCCCCAATCCCTCCCAGCATCGGGGTCTTTTCCAATGAGTCAAATCTTCACATGAAGTGGCCAAAGTATTGGAGTTTCAGCTTTAGCATCAGTCCTTCCAATGAACACCCAGGACTGATCTAGGCTCATTTTAAACTAAATCCTATAATTGTGCTCTATTCTCAATACAGGATTATGTGGTTGGTACCCAACTGAGCTAGTTCTTGCTGTGCATTTGTTTAAAAAGGGGGAAATTTATAACTCACTTCATGATACAATTAAGTGCATTGTAGGATTAGTAGCCGGAGAAGGCAATGGCAAGCCACTCCAGTACTCTTGCCTAGAAAATCCCATGGATGGAGGAGCCTGGTAGGCTGCAGTCTGTGGGGTCACTAAGGGTCAGACACGACTGAGCGACTTCACTTTCACTTTTCACTTTCACACATTGGAGAAGGAAATGGCGACCCACTCCAGTGTTCTTGCCTGGATAATCCCAGGGACGGGGGGGCCTGGTGGGCTTCCGTCATGGGGTCACACAGAGTCGGACATGACTGAAGTGACTTAGCAGCAGCAGCAGCAGCAGCTGCTTAAAACAGCAGTAGCTGTTTTAAAACAGCTTAATTCTATTCAACAACCACAGGCTTGCATCTCTAACTCCAGCTATCTATTCATCATTGTCACTTTCACAGAGGAGATAAAGCCAAAAAATACAAGAAAAACAGCAAACATTCATCTCTGCTCTTCATTTTAGATACTGAGTTTTAAGACTCATATCTAAATTATACCTGGCAAGAATATTAATACTATCCTTAAGCTCAAAACTTAGTTTTACATGGCATTCAAGATATTAAACTTATGATGTCTACGGCAGACAGGTCCTTTAGAGAACGTCAAGCCAAAACTCCTCATCTTAAAATGAGGAAACATGAGGCCTGTGCCTAGATAGCTTGATTTGTCCAAGTCAGAATAGGAGAAATAAGAGAAATGGGTCTAGAAGGCAGATCTTCCAGGTTTTGTCCGTACCACTATGTGTCTTCACTAAAAATAAAGACAATTTTAGATAAAACTGTCGGTTCAGCACACCATTCTTTGAACTTAAAAGGATTTGGGACTGAAGAGATTGCATCACAATTGAAAACTGAAAAGTCAGTTAATTCTTTGACTTAAGGTCTTGGAATTTACAACATGATCGTGTAACTTGGCTCATTTCAAAATGTTTCTTTCAAAACAGTGAGTTAAGTTCCATTGCCAATGACTGGTACTTTTAATGAGAGCCAAAGGTGAAGCTTACTTAAATTATTTGCCTTTCATCAACAATAAAAAATAAACGTGATGTAACTGTAACTACTCATCAAACTGGAGTCCAAAAGGATTTTTAGACCAGAATTTATTTCTCTGAAGACAACAAAATAAATATCTAAAGGAAAAAGAAAACTTTTATTATATAGGTTTGATGAACAAGCAAAATGATTCCTCAAAACATAATTCTATGTTAAAAGTTCAATAAAACACAATTGGTCTATAAGAGCCATGAGTTTCAGCATTAAGCAGACTCATTACTGTTTGGCTTGGAGAAAAAGTCAAAGAATGGTGGAAAAAATCAGTGTTAAGTATGTAGCGATAAAATATGTAAGCTGAATACTGATAGAAAACTTAATATCCAAGCATTAAGTCAAAGTTTCCAAATGGAAAGCCATGAATACTCATGTCTGGGGTAGAAAGAATCAAGACGCAACAAATATCAGAGTCCAATGCACAGCTCAATATAATACAAATATGATTGAAGGATAAATGACTACAGGAGTCTTTTCCATTTCTTCTCCTACCCTCATTTTTAAATAAAGAGGAACTATAGAAAAATATGAGAAATGACAAACTGGGAGGGAAGTTACATTTTCTTTTATGGGAAGTAGAAATCCTTACAAGATTGCTAATACAGTCAACAGGATCTAATTTTACTCAAATCAAGATTAAATTTCAAGATGTTTTCTTATAAAACAAAAAAGTCACCCAGTTTACTGTAACTGTAGAATATAACAGCTTTATAATATCTTCAATACTCACCTCTTCTGGGGTGATAACTCCTGTTTCCTTAAACTTTGATTCCTAAAGAGAGTAAAAAGAATAACAGTATTACACTATCTCTCACTTACAATTGAACAAACATTGTGGGCAACTATTTGCCTGGCACCCATCTAGGTAATGGAATGTGCAAAAAAAGGAATCTGTCACTGGTACCTGACCTCAGGATTATGTAGCAGAGAAAACTGACATGAAAACAGAAAACTGACAGTGTGATCAATGCTATGTTACAGCAAAGCTCTTTGGAAAAACTTTCAAAAGTTTATACAAACACTAAAGCTCAAAATAATTTTGTAAAATGACCAAATATCATTATTTTACAAGACAGCAAAAATATCTTCGAGATGTTTAGATATCTTACAATTCAGCCAATGTCTCGCTGAAATTGAGTAATATTAGAAACCAAATCTAGAAGTCCTAAACCATTTAATATTTTCCCATTATTCTCATCTCCATCAAGATAGTATTCACTATACTCTCCCTAAAGCCAGGATGTTATTTACCAAATTTTTCTAAAGTTTAAGTTTTACGTAAGATTTTATGGTAGAAATCTACAAAAATGAAGATCCATTTATGAACATTACTGATTCAAAAAATACCAAATAAAACACACTAAGCATTATTTGAGTAATAGGGACATAGAGTGAATAAAATAGACCAAATTCATCCTTGTCTTCATAAGAAATTTAAACTCCAGTGCAGGGAGAAAAGTCAAATGGTAATTAATACCAGGAAGAAAAATAAGGCATAGAGGATACTAGTGGGGGTGGAAAGAGAGAGATGGTTATTTCAAATAGGATGGTGAGGAAACAAAGACTTCACTGATGGGTGACTATACAGTAGAGACCTTAAGAAAAGCAAACAGCCAAATGCTGAAGAGCATTTCAGAGCAAATGGAAAACCCAAGGCAAGAGAGGTTTTTTTTTTTTGGAGAGCTCTTGATAGATAATATAGAGATATAATCTATAGTTATAGATAATACAGACTGGTTTTTAAGCAAAAATGAGCAAGAGGTTTTGCTTAAAAACCAGTAGTAGTTGAGATAGGACCCTTTATCAAACCCCTATGGGCTTCCCTGGCAGTTCAGTGTTAAAAGAATCTGCCTGCCAATGCAGGAGACTCCAGTTCAATCCCTAGGTCAGCAAGATCGCCTGTAGTAGGAAATGGCAACCCACCCCAGTATTCTTGCCTGGGAAATCCCACAGACAGAAGAGCCTGGCGGGCTACAGGCCATGGGGTCACAAAACCATCAGAAGCAACTTCATGACTAAACAAAAACCTCAAAACAAGTATAAGCTTGAAGATCCCTGTAAGGACTTTGGCTTTCACTATACATATGCCTTTCAAATCACGATTTTTCTTAATTTTTACTTCCTAAGAAAAATCATTTTTTCTTTCCCAGGAATTTAGTTTTTTCTCCTTGCCTTCCCATGTCTAGTAGGAAACGATCAATACAATAATTAGTTTTGTAAACAGGGAAGTTTGCACAGGGAAGAACAAGAAGAGGGTCATTAATTCTTTTTTCCTTATTACTAAAACTACATACTAAGAAGCTAAGAGATTTTCTCAGCTTGGTGAACAAGTAGAACGCTTCCTAAAAACATAATCTTTTAAGTTCAGTAAAATACAACTGGACATTAAAATAGCAGTTTCATGTTTAAGACGTCTTTTTCTCTTGCTCCTCTCTCCCTGAAACTAAAAAGTTTTAGTAAGCATGTATTATTTAAATGCTGTATGACTAGTTAGACATGTTTCTGAAGAGAAGGCATAATATGCAAAAGAATCACTTGATTCAAATGTCAAAATCATTTTTAATTTCAAAACAGACTGAATAATCTTAATTAGGATGTGTTTCACACTAAACAGAGGCTGAGCAAGCGTTGGAGTTCTCATTTATAATTTTTTTTTAAACTTGGCCCAACAAGGTATAATTTTAAACAATTCTTAGAAATAAGTATTTTAAAACACAGGATTAACATTTCCCATCGTCCTGGAAAGGGAGTAAAGTAAAATTTTAAAATACCAGAGTAACTTTTGAATAAAGAGGAACCATTTCCAAGGATCGGAGAAGGCAATGGCAAGCCACTCCAGTACTCTTGCCTAGAAAATCCCATGGATGCAGGAGCCTGGTGGGCTGCAGTCCATGGGGTCGCTAAGGGTCGGATACGACTGAGCGACTTCACTTTCACACATTGGAGAAGGAGGTGGCAACCCACTCCGGTGTTCTTGCCTGGAGAATCCCAGGGACGGGGGAGCATGGTGGGCTTCTGTCTATGGGGTCACACAGAGTCGGACACGACTGCAGTGACTTAGCAGCAGCATTTCCAAGGATATTTCTGTAAGTTGAAAACTTACAGAAAAAGACACTTCAGCAAGAAATCCTTATTCATTTATTTTTTATCATTGCTCGCTTTTCAGAAAGGAAAAATAAAGTTACAATAACAACAAAAAAAGTTACCGTGAAAGTTATAAAAGAAAAACTCGAATGCACTTCGAGAAATTTATCTTTGAAAATAAGAAATCAGTCATCGGTTTAACAGGTAATATGTCACAATTTTTACTTTTAAAATGCTGTTATTGCCAATGTAAAATAAAATTATGTATTTAGAATGGTCAGGTTGCTCACGTCCAAGATGAACTAGTTTCGGCGATTTTAAAACCTGAAAAGGGGGGGCTTTGCCTGTAAACTGGGTTCAATGGTACTGAAAAAAAACATGTTGCAAATTTCACCTTGTTCTTTTGAAATCTAACAAACTCATTCACAACTATTTCAAACTCCTAATTATAAGAGACTTACCATGAAATTTGAAAGAAAAAAAATGACATGTCATTTTAGCATGAAACACTTATTTAAGATAAGCAATAATCCTTCTTTTAAAAGTTCAAAAGATTTCCGATGTTAAGATTTCACGTTCTCAAAAACCACCTAGCTGCGGACCACCTTCCAACCCAAGGTACCCAGAGGAGCTGAGTTCCGACGGGAGCAGACAAGAGTGGAGACGCACAGAGCGCCGCTGCAAGAGCAGAGTAAGACCGCGGTAGGGGGCTGCACCTCTTCCCGCTACACCCTCACGAGTGGCTGCACCGTTCCGCGCCGGACACCAGTGACACCCGGCGCCGGGTCCTCGGTCCCTGCAGAGCCACGCGTGCGCCTGCCAGCCCCCCGCATGGCCGGCTTACCTTGAGGACCGGGGTCAGGTACTCAGCCACTTCCAGCGCCTTTCCCTTCACCGTGTTAATCACATTCTGCATCCTGGGGCCGGAGGGGCGGCCGGCCCCGCGAAGGAGTGGAAAGGGCAGCCGGGGCAGGGACGAGTCAGGAACCGTCCCCGCTGCCGCCGATCCGCCTCGGCACCCGGCCGGCGGCACGCGAGGGGACGGGTCGCGACGGGGCGGCCGGGGCGAGGGGGAGGGGCGGCCGGCGCGGCGGCGAGGGCGGGGCGCGCGCTCCTCTCGCCGCAGGCGGCGCGCCTCAGGCCCGGCCCCGCTATCACCCGGCCGCGCGGGAGGGCGCCGGGGCCGAGTCGGCGGGGAGAAGCGGGCGCGCGCGCACCCCTCGCCCCCTGGGGAGCTGTCTTCTCCACCAAGCTTCACTCGCGCCCCTTCCGGCTTCCCCTTCTTCCTCTCACGCTCTCGCCGCAGCTCCGCCGCCACCTGGGCCTCACGTGACACAGGCCTCTTCCCGACACGTGACGCGAGAAAGGCCGCGCTGGGGCGGGATCGGGCGGCTTCTCCCCTCCCTCCGGAAGCGTAACACCGAGCGCGCCTGCGCAATGGGCGGCAGGCCCGCTCGTTTCGCGTCGGGTCGTTATTGTGCTTTTTGTTCCGGAATAGGAGGGTCTTGTCCAGAGGCCTGTTCGCCTTTCCTTTCCTCCCATAGCTCCCTCGCCTATGGACCCTAAAAGCTGCCGCTGCTGCTGCTGTTGCCGAGCTGGACAGTTATCGTCTCAGCTCTAGGATGTGCGTTTCTCCACTAGAAGCTCTTCGAAGGGACCGAGGTAACCGCGCCCCCCGCGCCCGGGGCAGAGAAGTGCGCGTGCGTTTGAGGGGAGGGCGCGGCGGACCAGATCCTTGCGCATGTGTGACGAGAAGGCGTTCCTAGATGGTGGAGAGAAACCTGTCTTTAGCGAGGAGGGGAGATGTCTCTTTGGCCTCTGTAGGCTTAGGCCCGCTTGGGCTGTGGGTGTTGGCATTTTCAACCCGTCTCCCGTCAGTTTCCCAGGTCCTGTGCGCTGTCTTTATACTGTGTTGGTTTGGGCAAGTTAATTATCCGGCCTAGCGTTTAGTAGCCTTAATATAGCGAAAGAACGCCTTAGAGTCATTGATATTTAAGTTGTCTTCTACTTTCAGCAGTAATTCAGTATAAATTAACAGTAGTGTTTCGGATATTTCCATTTGGTCTTTATGGCAGCGAAATTTTACCCAGCAAGCGCTTTTTCATCCTGTGGAAAGACACTACTGAGGAGGAAAATAAAAATCTGAAATTATCTTCTTGAGCAAAGTTGCTCATGAGAATGAAAGTTAAAGCGTTTTTCTGCAGAAATCTGCAGTCCTAAAGTGCCCTTCTAAAGTGTCCAGGTTAGAGGACAGCACTTCTAACCTGACTGTCGTGTTTACTGTATAAGGAGTTACCCCCTCATATCAGAGATTTGATAAAATTGACTCTTTCCTTTCCCCTGGTTTCTCTTGTACTCCTCAACTTTTGGTTTCGGTATAGCCATAGCTAGACATCTAAAAAAATTCCTTTTCTGTTCTTCACAAATAAGTGGTACTTGTATTATGCTTAATCTGCCAGCATGGTTGCTCATGAACTTATTATTCTCTTTAAGGGAATTAAAAAACAGTGGAATGGAAAGCAATTGTGGTCATCCCATGTTAAGCGCCTCGTCAGCAATGTATACATTCCTGCTGGGGGCCATATTCATTACTTTAAGCTCAAGTCGCATCCTACTGGTAAAATATTCAGCTAATGAAGGTAAGTTAAGATTTGGGATATGTATGGAGCACTTCCATCTAACTGCACATTATCTTGTTTTTAGTTTCCTTGTGTATAAAATGGGGATAATACCCTTAAAAGTTGGCCACCATCTGGTGGCTCAGATGGTAAAGAATCTGCCTGCAAGGTGAGAGACCCCAGTTCAGTCCCTCGGTGGCGAATATTCCCTGGAGAGAAGAATGGCAACCTACTCCAGTGTTCTTGCCTGGAGAATTCCATAGACAAATGAACCTGGTGGGCTACAATCCAGGGCTACAGTCCATGGGGTCACAAAGAGTCTGACAGGACTGAGCAACTTTCACTTTCATCTTTAAAAGCCCTCTGCTTCATGTAAATGATAAAACATGTTTAAATACAATTCTTTACTCTTGTATTCCTTACCAAGAAAAGTTTTTGATGCTGAGTAAAATTTGGGTCAGTTAAGTCCAGATAAAACTTTTGCAGAACAGATCATAACATCTGACTGTTGATTCAGTCAGCAGGTGTTTCAGAGCCTGTAGCAGTATATAACTTATTTTGAAATATATAACTTATTTTGAAATAGACAGGAGATATATTTGGTCGCCTGGCATTTGTGAGGTACTATTTTAATTACATTATCAGTAGAACAGTACAGATTATTAGTTTTGGTAAATACATACTCAAGAAGTCTTTTATTATTCCTGATGTAAAAATTTATATTTTAACAGCTTAATTCACACTGGGCTAAATGTTAGTATTAAGGTTCAAAATGCATGAGATGTAGACCTTATTCTTAAGAATTCACAGTTTAATAGTAGAGAAATATATGTAAATGCATCAAGAAAATAGAGTATAATAAGTGCAGTTCTATACCAAAGATGGAGAGGTAGTTTAGAGTAGAAGGTGATATATTCTTTCTGAGAGGGCATGATGTGGACTGCAAAGAGACCAGGGAACACTTCCCTGGTAAGGTGACAGTTGACCTACAAGAAGACAAGGTAGGCAAAGGTATTCAAAACAGAAGCAGCAGCCTGTGAAAATGGACAGATGTATCAAGAAGCGGGATGGATTGTGAGAGCATGTCATTCAGAATTACTGAGAAAAAATTTTAAGGACTTGGAGGAGGGGAGGAAGGAGTGCTTGGCTAGAGATGGCAGTAATGATCACATAGTTGAGGACTCCATAGGCCATGCTAAGGATCTGACACTTTATTCTCTAGGTTGTAGATTCTAGGGACAGGGAGTACTTGGAGAACTGAACAGCTGGATAAAATGAGTAGACTGTTACAATATCTGGGTGAAGATAAGACTAAAGGAAAAGAGAAGTAGCCAGCTGGGGAGTTATTACAGATTCGAGCCATAGATGATGAAAACTAATGAAGGATTTTAAAGCAGGAATAGAGAAAAGAGGATAGATTCAAGAAATATTCTAAACATAGAAAACACAGGACTTGAAAATCCCCTGGTGGTCTGGTGGTTAGGACTCCACTCTCACTGCAGAGGGCCCTGGTTCAATCCCTGGTCGAGGGAACTGAGATCCTACAAGCTGTGTGGTGTGACCAAAAAAAAAAGACAGGACTTGGAGAGTATATTGAATGTGGAGATTGAAGGAAGTGAAGTATTGGATAGCTCACTCAGAGGTTTCTGGTTTAGATGCCCAGTAGACTAATGATGCTCCCAACTGAGATGGAGACCAGGGAGGAAGAGGAGATGGGACAGAGCTCATAGAGATTAAAATGTTAGCTCTTGTACCTCACATGAGGCCAGGAGCCATGTTCTACAATGTCTAGCACTTCACACATGTCAAGGAACTGCCAGTTTAGTGAATAAATAGAAGATAGTTATTCATGTTGGATGTATTTAGTGAGCATTAAATGTTCCAGAATACAGATTTGGAAACATTAATATTAATTTGACATTTAAAACTTGATGAGCAGAGGGCTCATTCAGGGTAAGCACATAGAATGAGAAAATAAGAGCCAAGGATAGAAATCTGAGGAATGCCAGCGGTTAACAGGCATGCGAACACTCAGAAGGACCTTAAGAAGGAATTAGAAAGATGAGAGAACTAAATGCACTTGACTTGTAGAAGGGAGTTTGAAAACCAGGAGAGAGTTGCAATATCAGGATAAGATAAGGACTAAAACCTGCCCTTTGGAATTACTAGGCTTCCCTGGTAGCTCAGATGGTAAAGCATCTGCCTGCAATGTGGGAGACCTGAGTTCGATCCCTGGGTTGGGAAGATCCCCTGGAGAAGGAAATGGCAACCCACTCCAGTATTCTTGCCTGGAGAATTCCATGGCTGGAGCAGTCTGGTGGGCTATAGTCCATGGGGTTGCAAAGAGTCGGACACGACTGAGCGACTTCACTGTGGAATTACTAGTTAGAAGGTGTAATCTCAGGGACTAGCTAGTTGGAGTACTGAGGTGGTCTCAGAAACCAGACTGTTTGGGGACAAGATCTGAGTGGAAAGTGAGTATAATGGAGTTTTGTTTTGTTTTAAGTTGGTAATTTTGAGCATGTTTGTAGGAGAGGAGAAGGCGGCAGTTAATAGAAAGACAAAGAAGATACACTGAAGCCAGAGGAATACTTATTGTAGCAAGCAAAGCCCCTGAAGAGAAGGGAAGGTTTTAATGGGGAGAATGGGTGAATAGTGAGGCCATGGCTGTCCTCTCTGGGACTGAAGAGAAACCAGCAAGGATGGATGTGGTGTAGACATGATGCCATGGCATGATTTGGAATCAGCCATGAGAGAAATGCAAGGAAAAAAACAAAAAACAAGAATGAGTTAAAGAGCAGTGAAAAGTTGTGGTCTGAGGCCCTCCATTTTTGTGTGTGCATGTATGCTCATGTGTATCATGCCAAGAATAATGCGAGTGTTGTTGGAGGATAATAGAATGTGATTTCAGTCTAGCTTTGAGCTCAGAAGAGGGAGGAAAAGATGTTCCAAAAGCTAAGCTTTTGATGATAGATGAAGTTTAAGAGGCAGCTAAGTAAGTGCCTGTAATACAGAACACTTAACTGCCAGGTACAAAAAGGTGACTGACATGGTCCCTGTCTTATTAGAAGCTTACATTTTAAGGGTAAGACATACAACATAAAAAGTAAACATAATACAGTGTTACAAGCACTGTTAAAAGATTTATAGGTAGTTACCTGAAAACTGGGTTCATCTCTTGGTGGGTGTTGAACCAAAAGATACAACCAGGCCAAAGATCAGGAGAAGAAAGGATTTATTACTTGGAGCAAGTAAGGAGAACACCTGAGAGCGTTCTCAAAGCAGTGTCTCCCCAAACAGCAAAATTGGGGAAGTTTCAAGTTAAACTGCATTTTATGAAGGGGCTTGGGTTATTGACAGAATCCAGACTTTAGCTGACTGAAGTTGCAAGGGGCAGAAAAGGTCAACATCGCCATCCCTTAGGTTCTGGTTGATCTGGTGGTTGAACACTGCAGTCTCATCTTTACCATTGAAACTGAACTCGGAGTCTTTATAACTGATATGGTCAGATATCTTATGAACTGATATCTTTACTATTGTCACTTTTCTTGACTGATAGCAGTTTATTCCTACATTCTTTTGTTTGCATAAGATTCTTAATTACTGAGACCTGTTGAAAGATAAGCATTGTGGCCAAGTTTAGGTCACGAGATGACTTAAGCTAAAAATGGCATCTCTTATGTCAAGAGAGCCATGCCTGATCTCTTTGTCCAGGGACGCCCGACTTCATCTGCTTACAGTAGTGCTACAGGATTGGAGATGAATAAAGGATTGATTATGCATGGGTTGAGAAGGTCAGGGGAAACTGCAGAAAAGAAGAAAGGGTGTTCTGGGGAGAAGGAATGTTGAGTTGGCTTTTTTCCTTTCTACTTGGCCAGTTTGGGTTTTTCATATGACAGCCAAGGGAAACAAGCAAATATCATTTAAAAAACATATTCCTCAGAATAGTACTGGATAAAATTTATGTTTGTCCTTGGCTAAATTATAGGACAAGTTGTTTGTAAGCATTTGGAAAAAAGAAGTTAACAGCTAAGTCAATATACACTAACCAAATCTCATTTCCTAGTTAGATTGACTTGTAAGTTGGGACATCTCTTCCTAATGTGTCAGTGGGTTTGGGTGTGTCTGAGAACGTGCTTGGCCACCCCAGAGCCCTGGGTCAGTTGCCTCTTGCCTCAGGCTGCTTCCTTCTTGTTACCTCAACATCTGTTTGTCCCAAAGCGCCTAACAAATAATGTTTTCCATGTGGACCATGATCTGAAACAGATAGGAAACCTCTGAGTTCACAGAATGTATGTTGGTTTAAGCATGACACATAAGACACATAAGAGGAACCATGAGCTGGGTAATAATTAATTCAACTATGTAAGTTGATGAGTCAGGCCCTGATTGTTAATTAATAGTCCATTTAGAAGGTGGTTTCTAATGCCCTCACACAAAGCTTTCTTTGCTGGTAGCCCTAGCCCCCTCAGCACATTTTTCAACAACTTGAATGAAAACATGAGAGATGTAGTTCTCAATTTCAAGGATAATAAAATACTGACTGAGGTAGGGCTAACTAACACATTAAGTGAATTAACTCAAACATCAGAAAGGACAAAGCCAACTGGAAGAAATTTAATGTAACCAGTATTAAAATCTAACTATTAAGTTTAGAAACAACTCTAAATTATTAACTATTAGTATATGTAAGCATTATATGGGTTTCCCTGGTGGCTCAGTGGTAAAGAGCCAATACAGGAGATGCAGGTTCAATCCCTGGAAGATCCCCTGGAGAAGGAAATGGCAACCCACTCCAGTATTCTTGCCTGGGAAATCCCATGGATAGAGGAGCCTGGCAGGCTATAGTCCATGGAGTCACAAAAGGATCAGACACAACTGGGCAACTAAACAACAACAAACATTATGTAGACCAAAATTTATAGTTAAAAAACATTTCTGTTTCATTTCAGAGAACAAATATGATTATCTTCCAACTACTGTGAATGTGTGCTCAGAATTGGTAAAGCTGGTTTTCTGTGCGCTTGTGTCATTCTGGGTTTTAAAAAAAGGTGAGTTTTGACATGGTACTATATAACTGGTTAAAAATCAGAGAATCAAAACCTTTTAGAACTGAAAGGAACATTTTATGTCAGTTAGCCTAGCCCATTAATTGTGTTTATGAGGATGTTAAGATACAAATAGAAGTACGATTACCCATGTTTGGCAGGTAAGGAACGGGCTCAAACACACAGTGTGAAGTAGTGCTGGGTAGGAGAGGGCAGAGCCCCAACTCCAGCCCACATGTCCTAGCATCCTGTCCACTACTCTGCCTCTTGACTTGTTCCTGTGCTGGGTCCCGTAGGGAGTTAGTTTGTTTTCAAGTTCAGGATCATCTAAATCACTGCTGTCCAACTTGATATGTAGCATACTGGACTGCAGTCCTCATTTCCTTTAGGGGAGGCAGCATACCACTTTGAAGTCAGAGAGATTATATTCTGGGGCAGATTATTTTACTTTTCTGAGTTCCAGTTTCATTACCTATCAAATAAGGGTACTAATCCTTCCTCATGTCTAAAGTAAGTAGCCTTTTGTGGCTATTAATTCTCCAGTTATTGAACCTTACTTCTCTTCTACTTTGGTTTGCCTTCCACATCAGGTAAACAGAGAACTTTAGACTGCTAAAGGCTTGTCCCTAAAGATTGTCTTTTCATTTTCTAAAGTTTCAGTCTGTGCGACGTTTCTAGTTGGTAGAATACATTTCTTATCTCATAAAATTTATGCGTTATTTACTAGGGCTTAAATTTAAATTGACTTCTGTCTTTTCATTTTATTTTACATTCTCTGTTACAATACCTTCCTAAGTTTTTGGAAACCTAGAGATAGGATAATAACTCATACTAGGATGAGTAAAATTTAATTTTATCTACTCCCCTCTATATAAGTTTTAGTTAGTATCCCCCTTTTGTGATTCCCTCCCCCTCCTCCCCTCACACAGCCCCACAGGGTAAAAACATTCCAGCACGAGTGATTGATTTTTCTTTCCACTTAAAAATTTTAGCTTGTTGATCTCTTTTGGCTTTATGCTCAGAGTAGTAAGAGAAACTGTAGAGGTATCCTGAGTTGCGTTCTTCAGTGATACATCTATCTCAGGTTAGCAGAAATTAAGACAGTCGTAATTCCTAAGGTGTTGCTGATACCAGTGATGGGCACAGTGGTGGGGTGAAGAAAGACAGTAATGAAATCCTGTGTTGTCCTTGATTTCTCAAGACTAATAGTCACTTATGAAAGCAAATTTGTTAAGCCTCTTTTAAAGAATTGTGTCAGTCAATATAAATTACTTTCTCTAAAAGTATGTGCATTCTTATCAAGGTCATATATTTATTGCTGTATTTCTTTCTCTAGAAGATCATCAAAATAGAAAGTTGAGATGTGGTTCCTGGAAGGAATTCTTTAATTTCATGAAGTGGTCCATTCCTGCCTTTCTTTATTTCCTGGATAATTTGATTGTCTTCTATGTCCTTTCCTATCTTCAGCCTGTAAGTAAATAATGACAAAGAAAATAGCACTGAAAAGACAAGAGAAGTAAATCCCAGAACTAACCTTTTTCTCTTTTTTAATTGTTTTCCTTACCTTTGTTAGTTTCTCATTGCCTCACTGGCCTTCCTGTGGTTTTACCAGAATCATCTGAGCACAGCCAATCCACTTGCCAGACTCTCCCACTGTGAAAGATAACCGTATTGCACTGTGCTGACTGATCTGAGGGAGCTGCTTCCTGATCCCTGAATCTAGAGCCATCTCTGTGTAACCTTAACCTATCTGCCTATTTTCTGAGCTATCCTGTGGTCACGCACTTCTAATGCTAATCTCAATACCCAGGACCTCCACGCTGACTCCAGTGTTCAACTCAGAAAATTATATTCTCAGTGTACCGCTCTTATACTTGTTTTAATGTGGTTTATATGTATTCTATTGGTGTGGTTTTCTTTTTGTGTTAGTCCTGTCATTTAACCAACAAGTTGTTTAAGGGTAGAGATTCTGTCCTCCCAATCTAAGTGCTATCCATAACTGATAATACTAAAAATGCTTCTTATCTCTTCTGGCATTTCCTGTGCCAATTTAGAGAGCCACTAGTAATCAGAATTAAACTTTGGTCTTTTGCTTTTGGAGCAGGAAGTGGCAACCCACTCCAGTATTCTTTGCCTGGAGAATTTCATAGATAGAGGAGCCTGACAGGCTACAGTCCATGGGGTCTCCAAAACAATTGCACACGACTAAGCGATTAACACACACTTCTGCTTTTGCTTATTATTCATTTGGGATCACATGTATTTTTTCCTCTCTATAATTTTATTTTATAAAATGAAGGTTTCTGTTGCTGCGTTTAACAAAATGTGTTTTATTTTAAAGAGCAAATTCATTCATTTTGATTATAAGTAGGATTTCTGTTGACACTAATCCTGTATTTGAAGCCTCTTTCAGTTCAGTTCAGTCGCTCAGTCGTGTCCGACTCTCTGCGACCCCATGAATCACAGCACGCCAGGCCTCCCTGTCCATCACCCACTCCCAGAGTTCACTCAAACTCATGTCCATCGAGTCGGTGATGCTATCCAGCCATCTCATTCTCTGTCGTCCCCGTCTCCTCCCACCCCCAATCCCTCCTAGCATCAGACTCTTTTCCAGTGAGTCAACTTGTCGCATGAGGTGGCCAAAGTACTGGAGTTTCAGCTTTAGCATAAGTCCTTCCAATGAACACCCAGGATTGATCTCCTTTGGTATAGCCAAATCAGTTTGAGAGTGAGGTAAAAAGGAGGGTTCGAGAAGGCACTGAGATAGAGAACAGGAGTTTGATTCTTTTACACATTTTAGAAGATTAGAACCAGGCAAAACAAAACTGCTTGATAAAACTAGAATAATGTTACCATACTAGCCCAAAGGCAAGGATCTGGGCCAGAGAAGCACCTGAAGTTCCTTCACCTGTGGTCCATTTTATTAGTAAGTGTTCATTGCATCTAAACTATGTCCTCTTCTAAATCTTTCACTTTTGTTTTTCAGATCTGAGAATTCCTGTACCCAACGACATAATTTTTCACATTCAACAAGTATATGTTTGTTGTGTTTCATTGGTATCTAACAGACTAGCTCTAAATTTTAACCGCTTTGCTAAATCCCCGGTACTGAAGCAAAATTGCAGCTTCCTGTTCTTACAACTTATTGCTTTGCTCTTCCTTCCCGATCGCTTACAACCACAGATACTACAAAATAAATCCCTTGGCATTCATATTCTGTGTATTGCTGTGCCCAAGCCTAGTGGGAAAGAATTAGAGATGCATGACAGTTTGGGGGCAAAGAGCTCTGATATTTTGTTTATTCTGTACCACTGCCTGGACAGAGTGGATACAGTGCCTCAGGCCAGCGGGCTGTTTCATTGTGTACCTTTGCACTGCTGTTACTGTGATCAGAGCCACCACTTTCCAGCTTACCAGCCACATACTTTTCTCATCTCCTAACCAGCGGTTTGAAAGCATTCATGTATAGAGAAAACCTTAAAATAATGGTTCCCGTAAAAATGGAGTGGAAAAAGAGCAGTGTTGTATTCTTGGAGTTTTTGGTAGTTTTTATTGGATTTACTCATTTCTCTCATTCAGCTGTATATTAGTCATGTTTACTGGTTGTATAGATTGTGGAAACTCTTTAGGGTTTAATCAAAGTGACAGGAGGAAGGCAGTAGGACTTGTTTTTAAAAATAATTAACATTGTCAGATCCAGTTATGAGGATAGTGATAAATTTCATACTTTCTGGGCCGAAATGTACGTATATTCAGATTAATATTCTCATATGTGCAATTTGACTAAATTCAGAGAAACCTGTGTAAAAATCTGGCTGCTACTGCTGCTAAGTCACTTCAGTCATGTCCGATTCTATGTGACCCCATAGACGGAAGCCCACCAGGCTCCCCTGTCCCTGGGATTCTCCAGGCAAGAACACTGGAGTGGGTTGCCATTTCCTTCTCCAATGTGTGAAAGTAAAAAGTGAAAGTGAAGTCGCTCAGTCGTGTCCGACCCTTAGCGACCCCACGGACTGCAGCCTACAGCACCTTTCTAATTTTTTCCCATTGTTCAGAACAACGGGACTAAATCCAAAGGACTGTCAAGTATGAGTTTGGTAATGAATCACTGATATTGAATCACTATAGTTCAACCAAGTAAATTGATTTCATTCTAGAACATTAAAAATGCTTAAAAACCTAAACCTCTATCTTCCTAATGTAGAAATGAGCCTAACATTACTTGCCTTTTCTCTCTACCCACAGAATCAGCGTTAAAAGACTATATAGATCTCTTTGAGAGCTTGAAAAAGTATGCTTTATAGTCATGGTAACCATTATTTCTGGACTTAAACCTTTAGAGTTTATAAGTATTTCCAGATCTATTCATACAGATTATTACTCAGGCGTTTGCTGAACTTCAACACATTTTCAAAGCCTGTACAACGATTTGATCATATCTGCATAAATTCAACCAGCAATAAAAATAGAATTTAATCCTCTAGTGAAGTAGTTACCCTAATAACCCCTCTGGGTTTTGACCAAAAAGCTTTTTTTGTCAGGTGAACTTGCACCAGGCTGGGAGAGTTCTGAGGTCAGTGCTTTGTTTGGATTGTAACTCTATCTTCTCTTTCTTTCTAGGCCATGGCTGTTATCTTCTCAAATTTTAGCATTATAACAACAGCTCTCCTATTCAGGATAGTGCTGAAGTAAGTAACTTGTTGTGAAAGCATATATCATACTTTAAAGTGGCACCGCCTTGTTTCAGATGATATACCCTCTGAATCCCAAGGCCGGGATTTTGTTGCTAATTAGCTTTGTATATTGGGCAGGTTGTCTAACCCATCTGGAAAGCAGCTGCAGTGTTAGCCTGTGATTCAGTGTTTGAAATGTTTTTCCTTAGCATCTCAAAGAAAGAGACGAATGACTGGATTTTAATTATTTTAATTTTTAGTGCCAGATTTTCAACAAAGAATCCATTAGCTTTTTTTTTTTTTTTTTAACAGAATCTCTGTACATTAATAGGGAACCAAGAAGTTCCTAAAATTAATGTATTTGTTATTTGGAGTTTGGAGATAATAAAAAAGTGACAAATTGTCTTTATTAAAGTCCTTGAGATAAGTATATTATTTAAGCTCTAACTGGCAGAGGATTTGCATCAAGTTTAAATAGGCTCTGCTGCAAAGCAAAGGCCAAAATGTCCTAGGGTGATACAGGATCTGGGTACTTAACTCCAGTTTAATTTGTTGTTTAATGATGGTGGCGATGATGGAAAATAAAGTAACTTTTTGTTATATTTGTTGTGATTGTTTTACTTCTACCTTCGCTTTCTGTTTTTAACTTCTTTCTCAGTGCACTGTGAGTGTTTCCATAATTGATGTGCACAGAACGGTGAAGGGCTGGGTACATGGGCACTCAGCAGTTATTTGTGGAATCCCTTGATGCATTCAGTTTAGAGATTTCTTGAAAGATTTTATTTTACCTTGAGGAAGCACTCAGTGTAATGGTTGATGTAAGATATGGGGAAAAGATGAACATAGCATTTCAACCAATTTAAATGTTAGAGTAACTGAAATTTGCTTTTGCATCACTTTCTTCATTTATGAATTGTGAGAATAATTCAGTCCAACTAGTAAGTAAAGAATACTAATAGTTTCAGGTGAACAGCAAGGGACTCAGCCATACATAGTATGTGTATCCATTCTTCCCCAAACATCTCTCCCATCCAGGCTGTACAGTAGGTCCTTGTTGGTTATCCGTTTTAAATATGGCAGTGTGTACATGTCCATCCCAAACTCCCTAGTATCCGTTCACTTCATTCTTTCCCTCTGCAACTGTAAGTTCATTCTCTAAGTTTGTGAATATCTCTTTGTTTTGAATACTTAGAAGTTACTTGGATTAAAGAAACAATAAATCACTCCATTTTTGTTACTTCCAGGAGCTTTAATTTAGTTCCCAGAGTGGGTCTTAGTTTGAGTAATTCACAAATCAGCCTTGAAGTTACTTGAAATAGTAGAGCTAAAATATGATAGTAAATCTAATAATGTATTTTATGGAAATACCTTTTAAGTATTACCTGTTAATACATTTTAAAATCAACTTTGTTCTGTTTTGATCTTTTTATTGGTGGTAATATATGTTACTTGTTTTCCCCTATGTAACTTAATTTTTGTGACTCTTTGATGGTCTTTTACAATAAAATTTTGACCTAAAAATAGTTTGAGTTTTATCATAAGTTCTTAATTTGTTTGCCATAAATAACTCATTTAGAATATTGAAGATCTTGTCTTATACTTGACTCTGGCAAAGCCATCAAATACCTTTCCCATACAGGTAAAGAGTATAAGGCTATACAGGTAGAAAAAAAAAAAGTCCGATGACTAATGCAGGAATTTACTTGTAAGAATTTGAAAGTGAGAAAAAGAAAACTACCACTATCCAAATGTCTTATTCTAAACCCCATGTGAATGCATAGATTCCCTCTTTGAAGTACAATTAATGATTCAAAGTGGAAATATGATGAGCATGCCTCAAAGCCCCATTGGTTTGCTCTTAATGCTTGGCAGAGTTGTATAATCTTGTTTGCTAGGCTTTAGGGAATAATATTTCAACCTGAACATTGAGATTTGGAAACAGAACCAGGAATAGCACTTACTTTTACCTAATGAATGTATATGAGTTTCTCTGATTTCTTCAAAGGGCAGGGAAAAAAATTATTAAAAAACACATTTTGAAACTTTGATGGGTATCTTGGAAGTTGTGGTAAACTTTCAGAAGTAGCAGGAAAAACAAAAGTGCCACTCAGTAATATAAGCATTTCCCCAAAACCATTCACATGATAAATATTTTTTATAATTTCTCATGATAAATATGTTCTGGTCATCCTCTGTGCTAATTAGAAAGGTATGATGTATGGTTTCTTGAAAAAAGTATTTTTCCATTTAAATATTTTCTTGCTCTGCCTTGGTTTACCACCAAATAGGGTGTATATATGTATTGTGTGTATATGTTTGTACATATATATATATACACACACTAGAAAATTTAACTTAAGATATGTGAGTTTCCATTCATCATTCCTTTGATGAAGAGCTAAGGCCTTTCCTTTGTATGTGTCTGGGATTTGCCAGTGGGAGTTCTTTGGCTTCTTTCTTGCTTGAACCTACCTTCATTACACATCATCCATGGTTTCCAGTTCCAATTTCTTTAAAGTGGAACAAGCCTTAAAAATATTTTTATAGTAGATTTTTTATTATTCATTCCCCAGTCTTAAAACTCACCTGCACCTAATTCAAAGGTAGGTTTTTTTTTAATCTTGTGATTTGCCTTTAATCTTCCTAAAGCTTTCAACTTAGTTTTCATAAAAATAGCCATCCTTTTCTTCCATACATAATTTATGGTTTCTATAATCATTAAAATGTATGATTAGAATAATGAGCTCACCTGGCAAAAACAGGTTTTGGAACGAACACTTTTTTTGAGCAAAAAGTTCACTTGGGAGGAGAGGCCCTCGGGTTCAACAAGCAGCCTTCCAGTCAGAAGCGTTCAGCTCCACACGTCAATCTGAATGTTTCACAGAGCAGTGAAGAGGTCAATTGAGTGTCTACTGCTCTGTTTCAAAGTTGTGTCCGACTCTGGAACCCCATGGACTGCAGCACACCAGTCTTCCCTGTCTTTCACTATCTCCCTGAGTTTGTTCAACTCATGTCCATTGAGTCGGTGATACCATCCAACCATCTTATCCTCTGTTGCCCCCTTCTCCTGCCCTCAATCTTTCCCAGCATCAGGGTCTTTTCCAGTGAGTCGGCTTTTTGCTCAGGTGAGGTGGCCAAAAGTATTGGAGCTTCAGCTTCTGCATGAGTCCATCCCCTGAACTGAGGAGCACTCTTGTGTGCATAATCAGTCAACATTTCTAAGAGCACAGATTCTCAGCTCACTTTACAGAGTAACTTACTGTTATATTTTCTTTACTGAAAATCTATTTTCAGCCTAGTCCTTAGTAATTGTTAACCTTCCCCAGAATATTCTTGAATGAGCAATTATCTGTAGTAGGTGCCATTTAACTTGTATAAGGCTTTACTTTCTTAGGTTCTTTTTTCTGTGTCAGTATTAGTGAAAATCTATAGCTTCTAAAGGACCTGTAGAGTATTATCATTGCCTCTTTTATCTTGATGCATAGTAATTGCTTATATGATGATTCCTACAAATTTAGCACTTCATCTGTGTCTTTTCAGTTTCCATCACATTAGCTTTCTACCCCTGAAGGTGTACCACTTGCTCCTTCAGAAATGTAAGTGACTAGTTAACAGTTTCTTGACCTCATGAAGTAGGACTTTGCTAGTCTAATCACTAAGTGCTGGATCTGGTTATTTGAAAGTGTCTGCACAAGAAGACATGATATTATGATCAGATAGTGCTGCTTTTGAGACTGTGTAGTCAGTTAGCCGTTTCACAAGCATGAAACTCTGTGGAAGCATTGGTGAGATCAAACACGTATTCCCATATAGGCATACTGGGTACTCAGAATTGTATTGATACTTAAGAGGTACCTTGGTCCAGGAGGACCGTTACGCGGACTGCTTCCTTGCTCTCATGAATACATGACCTTAGGGAAGTCAGTTAACCTCTGAGAACCATTTCCTGCCCTAGAACAAACTGCCTGACCCATGGTAGATGCTCAACAAATGCTGCCAAATTCTTGCTTCTAGTTCTCACCTGTTGCCTTACACTTCTGCCTTTGTTTATGTTGCTCTATTCTTGGTATCCCTCTTCTTCATCTGACTGACTGATCTTCAAACTTGAAGATCGTTGTCACCTCCAGAAGCATCCTTGGCTGTTCCCATCTGACTGCCATCCTCTTTCCTTAGACAATGTACATTCTTTTAGCCTTTGCATAGACTCTTGCCTCTGCCTGGATAGATCACCAACTCTCTTTTCACATGACAAACTTCAGTTTATTTTTCATCTTTCAGCTTAAGTGTCATCTCCTCTTCAAAGCAATACCTGATTCAATTTACGGACTTGTGTTCCTAACTCAATGTATGCTAGTTGCTCTGTGTATCACATGTCACACGTTATATTGTCATCATTTAGGTATGACTCTCCGTATTAACGGAAAAGACAATGGCAACCCACTCCAGTACTTTTGCCTGGAAAATACCATGAACAGAGGAGCCTGGTAGGCTGCATTCCATGGGGTCGCGAAGGTTGGACATGACTGAGCGACTTCACTTACACTTTTCACTTCCATGCACTGGAGAAGGAAATGCAACCCACTCCAGGGCTCTTGCCTGGAGAGTCCCAGGGACAGAGGAGCCTGGTGGGCTGCCGTCTATGGGGTCGCACAGAGTAGGACACAACTGAAGCGACTTAGCAGCAGCAGCAGCAGCTCCCTCAGTTCAGTTCAGTTCAGTCGCTCAGTCGTGTCCGACTCTCCGCGACCCCATGAATCACAGCACGCCAGGCCTCCCTGTCCATCACCAACTCCCGGAGTACACTCAAACTCATGTCCACAGAGTCGGTGATGCCATCCAGCCATCTCATTCTCCGTCGTCCCCTTCTCCTCCCGCCCCCAACCTTTCCCAGCATCAGAGTCTTTTCCAGTGAGTCAACTCGTCGCATGAGGTGGCCAAAGTATTGCAGTTTCAGCTTTAGCATCAGTCCCTCCAATGAACATCCAGGATTGATCTCCTTTAGAATGGACTGGTTGGATCTCCTTGCAGTATAAGGGACTCTCAAGAGTCTTCTCCAACACCACAGTTCAAAAGCATCGATTCTTCGGCCATCAGCCTTCTTCACAGTCCAACTCTCACATCCATACATGACCACGGGAAAAACCATTGCCTTGACTAGACGGACCTTGGTTGGCAAAGTAATGTCTCTGCTTTTTAATATACTATCAAGGTTGGTCATAACTTTCCTTCCAAGGAGTAAGCGTCTTTTAATTTCATGGCTGCAATCAGCACCTGCAGTGATATTGGAGCCCAAAAAAATAAAGTCTGACACTGTTTCCACTGTTTTTCCATCTATTTCCCATGAAGTGATGGGACCAGATGCCATGATCTTTGTTTTCTGAATTTTGAGCTTCAAGCCAACCTTTTCACTCTCCTCTTTCACTTTCATCAAGAGGCTGTTGAGTTCCTCTTCACTTTCTGCCATAAGGGTAGTGTCATCTGCATATCTGAGGTTATTGATATTTCTCCCAGCAATCTTGATTCCAGCTTGTGCTTCTTCCAGCCCAGCATTCCTCATGATGTACTCTGCATATAAGTTAAATAAGCAAGGTGACAATATACAACCTTGACATACACCTTTTCCTATTTGGAACCAGTCTGTTGTTCCATGTCCAGTTCTGACTGTTGCTTCCTGACCTGCATACAGGTTTCTCAATGAAGACCAAGTCTTTTTTCTCTTTGCAGAATGCCTGGCACATAGTTGCTACTCATTAAATGTCTGTTAAACTGAATTCAGAAAATGGAATAATAATCATTACATCCTCTTTTTCTCAAAATGTGTTGTTGGACAAAGTAAATAAATACTTTGTCACCTGAAACACTAAAAATATATTTTTTAACTTGTCTTATCCAACAGTAGTTTGGGGTGTTATATCTTAAAATGAGGCTATGGATCAGGAAGCTAGCTTCCTCCTTAAATCATTTCTGGATCATGAATACTTTTGAAAATTTGACAGAACTTTGAAGGGTCTCCTGGAGAGGGTGGGGAAGGCCAGAAATTCACCTATGTATTATAGAACCTTTGGCAGACACTGTAAGAATTCACAGAAAAGTTCATCACGTTTTCTTCTGATTCATGGGAACTAGATTAAGAATTCCTCCTTTAACGTACTTCATTCCCAGATAAAAAGTGATTGTACCAAACAACTAAGATCAGCTCTCAAGGTAGAAAGGAGACTTGGTTAAACATAAAAGTTAGAAGGAAATTTACAACGTGAAGATCCCCTGAAGGAGGAAATTGCGATTCCCTCCAGTAATCTTGCCTGGAGGATTCCTTGGACAGAGAAGCCTAGGGGAGGTTGCAAAAGAGTCAGATATGACTGGGCAACTAAACAACAACTAGGAGAAATGACCGGATGGCCTTAAGGGACAGTTGCTCTAAAAAGTGAATAAAAACAACAAGTTCAAGAAGCAGACTCACCCGACAGGTTTCCTTTGAACTTGAATTGTAGAGAATGCTAGCAGAAATGGTGTGGTTCAGGCAACCAAGTACTCAAGTAATTGAGTTTTCAATAGAAATAGTTGATGTGGGAGGGGAGAAAATGAGTAATTAAAAATCTCCTTTTCATCTTTGAACAGGAGGCATCTAAACGGGATACAGTGGGCTTCCCTCCTGATTCTGTTTTTGTCTATTGTGGCCCTCACTTCTGGGACTGGGACCTCACAGCATAGCCTGACAGGACATGGATTTCATCATGACGCCCTCTTCAGCCCATCCAATTCCTGTCTTCTCTTCAGAAGTGAGTGTCCCAGGAAAGACAATTGCACAGCAACGGAGTGGACATTTTCTGAAGCTCAGTGGAACACGACGGCCAGAGTTTTCAGTCACATCCGTCTTGGCTTGGGCCATGTTCTTATTATAGTCCAGTGTTTTATTTCTTCGATGGCCAATATCTATAATGAAAAGATACTGAAGGAAGGGAACCAACTCACCGAAAGCATTTTCGTACAGAACAGCAAACTCTATTTCTTTGGCGTTCTTTTTAATGGACTGACCCTGGGCCTTCAGAGTGGTAACCGTGATCAGATTAAGAATTGTGGGATTTTTTATGGCCACAATGCATTTTCAGTAGCCCTTATTTTTGTAACTGCATTCCAGGGCCTCTCGGTGGCCTTTATTCTAAAGTTCCTGGATAACATGTTCCATGTCTTGATGGCACAGGTCACCACTGTTGTCATCACAACTGTGTCTGTCTTGGTCTTTGACTTCAGGCCCTCCCTGGAATTTTTCTTAGAAGCCCCATCAGTTCTTCTCTCAATACTTATTTACAATGCCAGCAATCCTCAAGGTGTGGAATATGTACCTAGGAAAGAAAGGATTCGAGATCTAAGTGGCACTCTTTGGGAGCGCTCCAGTGGGGTAAGTTTGTGAGGATGCTGCTGCTTCCCAAATTCAAAGCATGGTTATACGAGATAAGAAATAGATCAGAGCTGTTTTATCACGGGACAGTCTGATCTCTGTGAGTTTAAATCATTCAACATTTGTTGGACTCCTTGTGTGTAAGAGTTCATGATAGTGCTGTCAGGGGTTGAAAAAAATTATAAATCGGCGTGTCAAGGGCCTTATCCATTAGCTGCATCATAGAATATTATAGAGTCATAGAGCCATAGATGCTTCATAGATTATCTTGTTTAGTCTCCATAGTTTTACAATGAAGAAACAGACTCCGAGAGGCTTACTGGGTGACAGTAAGTGAAAGAACTTGTAACAAACCCATGAGGTCTGACTCCTTATCCATTCATTACTCTTCTCACTCCACCATAGTTGAAAAAAGCTTTGTTGATAAGAAAAGTTGATTTTCAACATTAGTAAGTCTTGTTAAATGTATCACTGAATTGAAAGCCTGGCTCCTTCTATTTCTTTGTAGTTACTCATAAACCAGAGTGTTCCTGAAGGACATGCCTTGTTTGTCTCACTAAGAAGGTGTCCCCAAAAGGATCTCTCCACGTTAACCAAAACTGTTTTCTAGAAAAGTACATATGCAGTTATTCTGAATATTCTTCTCAGTGCTTATCTTTGTTTTAGGAAGGTCTGCCAGTCATACTATTAGCAAATGAATAGCGATCTTTTGGAGGCTCAGGTTAGGAATTAGATATATGTTTAAATAAAACATGAGAGTCCTCTAGGTTTAAATTTACAGTTCTCATGAACACACGAGATAGTTCGCACAATGAACATACTTCATGTGATAGTTCATACAATGAACATTTTACTCTGAGAAAGTTAGCCTATTGCTTATTAGAGTTCATGGCAGAGCTTCCCTCATTAATGTCTCTGAAGTGATGGTATGACAGATTCTTAAGATGGAAAAACTAGAAGCCTGCTCTGATCTCAGTCAGACTATAGATTTATAAATTCTGTATTCTTTTCCAAAAGTCTAATAACACCATTTGCCCTACTTTTTTAGGTAAAAGAAAATGAATTTAGGTAACAACACCTGCTGCTGCTGCTGCTGCATCACCTCAGTCGTGTCCGACTCTGTGTGACCCCATAGACAGAAGCCCACCAGGCTCCCCCGTCCCTGGGATTCTCCCTATTTCTGCAACCTTTAGTCATTTCCCTTTAGGACCAGCAGAGGGCGCTCTTTACTTTGCTGTTAACTTTGAAATTCAAATACATTGAGGTGCATTCCAATTTTTATGATCTCACTATATGTCTGAAATTAACTTTTCAAGAATAAGTATTTATTTCATTTCATTTAGCCAGATTATAGTTTAATTAAATAAAATCCATGATTTGTTAGTAAGGGTTCTCATTAGTAATCATTAAAAATGGAGCATACCTAGTTTTGTCCTAATTAATTGCTGATATCATGTTTCCTTCTAGGATGGAGAAGAACTGGAAAGACTTACCAAACCCAAGAGTGATATTGAATCAGATGAAGATACTTTCTAAGTGGTACCCAAATAGTTGGCAGCTCTCACAAACACTTTCACTATGTGTGATAATTATCTTTTCACTTTGATAAACCAAGAACATTTCTAAAGCATAAAACTCTTTGCATATATCTAACCATTCCCAAAATAATTCCAACCAAAGCTTAGAGGACCTAAAGGCTAAAAAGTTTCAGGACATAAGAGTAATAGTATGGAGACTGTATTAATGACGTGGTACTTAGTACATTGTGGGCTTACCAGGTGACACAGTGATAAAGAATCCATTACAGGAGATGCAGGTTCGATCCTAGAGTTGAGAAGATCCCCAGGAGTAGGAAATGGCAACCTGCTCCAGTATTCTTGCCTGGACAATTCTTTGGACAGAGGAGCCAGGTAGGCTATAGTTCTTGGGGTCTCAAAGAGTCAGACGTGACTGAGCACACACCCAAACACTTAGTAAGTCAAGATATATTTGCAGATTATTTTCCTTTTCCTCCATTCCAAAAAGTGTGATAATCATGTTAGCTTTACCCTGTAAGTATACAAATAGAGATCAATTTGCTAGATATTCATAATTGTGTAGTTCTGCTCTGCATGCTATAGTCTTCCCTTTTTTAACATTATATATATCACTTAGGTTGTCCTTTGAATTTTGAGGTCACGGAGATAGTCATTTTGTAATTAAAAAGCAATGTGACTCTTTCTAAAAAATTTGCTTGAAGGCCACAACATTGATTTGAGAATAACGTAGTCTGTGCTAAATATTTTGCCAAAGAAACAAAATTTTCAACAAAAATCTCAGAATTTTAATTTTTAGGAATTTTCAGGGAATTTTAATTTTAGTGATGATCCTTTGATGTTTTTCTATACAAAAAAGCTTCAATTTAGGTGAAAGTTGGTTTCCAGTCCTCAGTTATTACTTGTATTTTACATCAGTAAAACCAGCTGTGATGGGTTTTATCTCCACAGTTTGAGCATGTCACTTTTGGATTATTCTATTTCAGAGAACTAATAAGCCACTTTTATTAGTTATTAAATAGAAGTTATGATTATTATATGTATTTATAACATATTCTATTCCTAAAAGTTAAGACACTGGCTTCAGATCATGCCAGACTGTTGGTAAGACTAGTGCAGAAGACTTCCTTTTAAAAGAGTCACTTTGCAAACAAATGACTTTTACTGAAATACGAATAGTGTTACTCTAAAAAGAGGAAGGCTAGTCATAAATAAAGCACTTTATAGTTAACTTATTTCACACTTAAACTGCATGGTATTTTTAGAGGTATTTTTGCATGCATCCAATTGAGTCTATGAGTTAGAAAAGTCAGATGATAGGTAATTTAAAAATGAGGAAACAAATGATTTGCCCAGGACTGTACAGCTGGATGGCAATAGGACAAGAGCTGACTTCAGCTAATAGGCCTGTGTGTTTACAGAGTACTATGCTGTAAATGTGAGCTTTAAGGTGTCATTTTCATACAGTTTGTATGTCTTTTTTCCCCCTAATTTTCATGCAAATAAATATAATGCTATTAATCTATCTGTGACAGCCAGAATGATATGGATGGCAAGAGTTGGTGGAAATTTATAAATAAAATAATTATTAAACCCTTACCTTGTGTTGCCACTTTGTCATATGAGGTGGAATACAGAGTATTTTTAATTCCAAAACTTTTAAAACTCTCTTTCAGGAGGTCTTGACTTCTGAAAATAACAAAATTCTTACCTTAGTCATAGGTTTTCCATCAGAGTACTGTGAGCAGGAAGATCACCTTATTATGGCAGTTCATTTTAAAGGCAAAGAAAATCAGCTCTAGGAAGACCTCACTTTGAAGAAATATAGCATATAAAACATACTTATGAGACATAAAATTGCAGCAATATTATTTGTGAAGGTATTGCCTACAGAAAATATTAAATAGCAGACTCTACTAATTCATAGAGATTGATTTTCTCACTCACAGTTACTTTTCTTCACCCTCCTTATCAGGAAAGCATTGCTTGCCTAAAGTAAGGTTTACTTGTGCTAACTTACAAATTAGAAGGAAGGAGCTGGAACTAAATAAAATGTGAAGTTCTGATGTGGATGCACTGGAGTATAGTTGACCCCTCAACACACGTTTAACCTGCATGGGTCCACTTATATGCAGATTTTTTTTCCAATAAATACAGTACTATATGATCACTGGTTGGTTGAATCCTCAGATACATAACTGAAGAAATGAGCAGGCTGTGGGACTTGAGCCTCCTCAGATTTTGGTATCCCCAGTGGGTCCTGGAACGAATCCCCTGCAGATACCAAGGGACACCTGTGCTTTGTGGGTACTACCGTTTTAATAATAAGAGAATAATTCTCTTCATACCTTCATAAGGTACAAAGCCTAGAAACCACATCCTATCATCTTGGATGTTCCTGTATCAAGTGCATAATCTGAGAAGAACGATTGTCATGTGGAAAAAGTAGACTTCTTTTCTGTTCTAAAGAACAAGTTATGGGGTAATGCTTACTCTGTCTTTATAAGAAGACTTTTCTAACAAATGGTACTTTCCGACAATGGAGAAGGCCACTTGAAGAGTGACAGAGAGGAATGGTAAACTCTCCGTCACTGAAGTGTTAAGGAGAGATTCTATCAACTGGATGATTCAGAAGCGATTCTGTCATTGGTATAGAAGTTGGACTAAGTGATTTCCAAGGTCCCTTCCTATTTTTAGATACTTTACTAAGTTATGACCTACAACTAATGCGCTGAATCTGCTGTCTCCATAGTTTTTGTATAGCCTTTGGTTGGACCACAAGTATGTCCTGCAGTGACCTGATTCCATCTTTGTCACTGGCCCTAGGATCAAACTTCTATCCAGGAATGCACCTAATCCCAAGGGGAAGCAGGGTGTGGCCATTGGTTGTAGAGAGAAAGATGGCTTAGACCCAGGATCCCAAACCCTTGGCCAGCTGTGTCCTGCTGCCAGAGGTTTTCAAGGTCCATATGCAGAGGAGAGTAAGGAAGGAGTTTCTTGTTTATAACTCTAAGGCTTTTTGTGTCTGAATCCTCATGGGGAAGCAACAGCTTCAGCTGAGTTAGACATGTGTGGCTGCAGGGAATCCTGCTCTTGTACAGGCCCAGCCTTGACCCAAAACCCAAGGAGGTCCTCCTTGGCAACCTCTCCTTTTACTGAAGTTCTGATTTTTCTTGCAAACTTAACATTCTAGTATGGAGCAGAGGCAGAAAAAGTCAAACCCAAAGGAAAGAGAGTTGTTTTCATTCTCTAAAGCCTAGAGCAAACTTTCTGAAATTGAGTAATACATTTGTTGCTGTTGTTTAGTCACTAAGCCATGTCTGACTCTTTGCGACCCGTGAACTGTAGCCCGCCAGGCATCTCTTGTCCATGGAATTTTCCAGGCAAGAATACTGGAGTGGATTGCATTTCCTTCTCCAGTAGCTCTATCTGTCCCAGAGATCGAACCTGGGTCTCCTGCATTGGCAGGTGGATTCTTTACCACTGAGTTACCAGGGAAGCCCCTGAAAATAAATATCCCTCTTTAAAGGAAAAAAAAAATCACAGATCTCAAGAGTTAGCCGTTTTCTACTTCACTATAAATGCATAAAAACATAAAGTATAAGCTTCTTGCTTATAGCTTTTATATGAAAACAGAACACTTAAAGCTATAAATAAACCAGTAAATTTTCAATTCAAATAGTTTAGTGAGAAGGTGCTATTTTGCTCAGATGGACTCAATGATAAGCTCCCTAACAGATCTGTGGAATTTGTGTTCTCACTTGCTGTTTTACTTGCTTCACGCTCCATCCTGTCTCTGCCAAGATAACTGAAACCTGCTGACAATGCTGGTAATGCATTTAATCCTGCTGCGATTTATCAATCCATGTCCCCAGCAATCCCATACGGATGTGGTGTGGGTCGAGCTGCCAACTCCCATTGCCCGCAATGCCCTGGAAAGATTTTTAAAACGTCAGCTTTATGTGTTCCCTGAAACTTTGAAAGAGCGCACCAATAAAATTTGCCTAGGCATGGCAATTTTTTGACAAGTACTTTTTTCCCCACAATGTTCTTTCATCTCATCCTCTTCTTGATTCACTCGATCATTTATGTTTTAACCATCTAGGTTTTCAAATGTATTTGCATAGGGATTTATGAACCATTCTCAATTCTTTTCATTTACTTTTTTACTCTAGTCTATATTCTTTTTCATTTTTGACTTTGTGTTTGAATAGCGTCTCTTGTCTTTTTAAAATATAGATCAATGAGCAGTTTCTAAGTAAAGTTTATTATGCCCTGCTTTTCTAAAGTTTAATTTGTTGTTTTTCCATCTTATCTACTTCAAATGCATTTATTTTCTTTCTTGCTTGTTAATGAACGTGTTTATAACTAGTAGAAAAATTCCCTGGAGTAAGTAGACTCTAGCCCAAAGACTTTAAAATATAAAATTGTCATTTTTCTAATTCTGAGTCAAGAGCAGTGTCATTGAGGATTGTGTTCATACTTTTATTAATTTCTAGTTTTTATACACTTGGTTGGAAGGTGAGATCTATGCTCTTCCTGTTATTTGCATATTTTATTGAATTTTTTAATTGTTGTTTGACTCATCCTTTGTGTAAAAACGTTTTTGAGAAAGTTGATACTGGTTTTATATTTTATGCCAATTTGAAAGTTTCTTGTTGTATTTTAGATTTATTCAACTTACACTTCTAGTCTGTCTCATTGCTAGTATTTACTTTTACATTTTTAAAAAGCAAACTTCGAACTTTACATTTATAAAAATGTTTCAACCTCAAAATATGTTCATTGACTTCTTTCATTGAAAAATGTGGAACTTAGGTTATTGCATTTCCTTCCAACTCCCAATTTTTCTTAATAAGCTCTGAGAATTTTATCCAGGTCCACTATAGTGTATTTCATCTATTCTAGGACTCATATGTTTTCATGTTACAATCTTTGAAGTTGGGGTATGTTAAGAAATGGCATGTTAATATAGCTGCTGCCTCCTGGCAGTAAGGATGAAGTTGTCTTTGCTTGCACAAGCTGGCATTTGGCATGGGCATTCAACTTCTTGATATTTCAGTCAACAAATCATTTAAAGACCATCTGAGGAGGGAATAAGAGTCCTGGTTATTGTCTGAACACCTTTTGTGACCTCCTGGTAAGATAAAGAACATGTCAGCATCAAATTTTACAGAATGAATGTCAATATCTTGGAAGAAGATCCTGAAGACAGCAACGAAACTCTCTTAAAATGCTTTAGCATCATCACGTTTTCCAGGCAAGAGTACTGGAGTGGGGAGTCATCGCCTTCTCTGGTAAGTAGGCACACATCACTCCAATTTCATGCTTTGAGATCAAAGTTATTCCTTAGTTCCAATCTTGAAGAAGTTTTCTTCTAATATAAATTCATACTTATTGTTCATTTTGGTTTATTTCAGGGATGAGGGCGTGTTTATGAATGAATTAATATTAGTGCCACCATCTTTCCATGGACATCCAGACAACTTCTTAAATCTGGGAGAGGTAAGAAGTTCCCAGAAGTATAAGTGCCTGCACTGTGAGTATCCAAAAGCCATTGACCATGGTGACGATGAAGTCAGTATGAGGTACTCGTTCAAATCATGTGGAGCCTGACAGGAAAAGCAATGGGATAGTTCTAGCCACCAACAGATTGAAGAACGAACTGAAGAGCCGTCATCACTTTCCTCTCCCTGGTCCTTCCCTCACACCTCTCCCCCCATCATTGATTCTATATTTCTGCATACTGTCTTACAATTGACTGTGTACATAGATGTTCTCTGCTAATCTGTACTGAGAGATGTCCTTCCGTTCTGTATTCCTGGTTTCTAGCAGAATACATAGAAAATGCCATAAATATAATAAATGTTAGATTCATCATGTAATTTGAGCATAACCTGAAAATAGTATCTTGGATTAAGAACTGGAATGACTAGATGGTTCTTTTTATACATCAAGGTTTTCAGCTATTCTTGATCAAGTCTTGTCAAATTTGGGTATATTCCTGCCTCTACCTACCCAGGTGGTGCTAGTGGTAAAGAATCCACCTGCGAGGACAGGAGATGAAAGAGACACAGGTTTGATCCCTGAATCTGAAAGATCCCCTGGAGTAGGAGATGGCAACCTACTCCAGTATTATTGCCTGAAAAACTATGGACAGAGAGCTTTGAGGGCTACAGTCCATGGGGTCACAAAGAGTTGGACACAACTGAGTGACTGAGCACACGTCAGTTGTGTCCTTGTTCTAATATGGCTCTCTGAAGAGTGCTCACAACAAGAAGCAAGCCAAAGCTAGAAAAGAGGACTGAAGAGAGCAAACAGAGTAACGGTGAAATCTGCAGGATGAATTTACTCTTTCGCCAACATTTTTAGGAAGAAAAGTGAGGCTTGCTTACAGAGATTAGCAGTCTTTCAGAAATGGCTTGGCAAGCTCTTCCCTACTGCCTATCTTCAACGAACTTCCCCTGTGTTGTAGATGTCCTTGGAAAGGGTGGGACTTTTAGCCTGTCAGTTACACCTAATCAGTTGTAGCCATCTGTTCATGAAAGCCAGAGTGGTTCATGAGAAAAGGGGGAAGGAGAAAAGAGCCAGGAGAGAGGAAAGGAATGCTTATGGTGGAGGAGAAAAGCCCAAGAAAATTTTGCCCAAGGTCAGTTTTGGATGTTTAAAATCACCCCACCCCTTCACAAGCAGCCTCCTTGGCATATGTATTAACCCATGGATTGAGGGTGGAGGACCTTCTTTTGCTTTCCAGAAAAGTGAAAGTGAAGTCACTCAGTTGAGTCCGACTCTTTGCGACCCCGTGGACTGTAGCCCACCAGGCTCCTCTGTCCATGGCATTCTCCAGGCAAGAATACTGGAGTGGGTTTCCTTCTCCAGGGGATCTTCCCACCACAGGGATTGAACCCAGGTCTCCTGCATTGCAGGCAGACACTTTATCCTCTGGGCCACCAGGGAAGCCTTTCTGGTGATGCATTTGGTCCCCAAATTAGGAACTTTGTGTTGAAGAACAAGCATATGCCTGTTGAAGGGACTCCTTAAATGTTCAGGAAGCTCACAGTCCTTGCCAGCCCAAATTCCTTGGAAGCTCAAGCCTGAAGGCAATGATGAGGATGGCAGTGTGTTAGGTGACAACTCCTTTGGATCTCGGCCACAGCAGTACACTGTGCTGGGAAGAATGCAATGAAGTTGCTTAATACCTTCCCCATTCCCATAACAACTTAGAACTGGATTCTGAATTATGAAGTCTGGGTTCTCTGAGAATTTAACATTGATTGGATGATAGGAAATCTCTGAACTTTGCATTCTATTACCAAAAAGCCTATCTTACTTGGAGATGAGAGACTAAGTCCAAGGGAAAGTAACAGGTCAGGGCAAAGACCAATAGTTGTCCCAAGTCCAGTGGCCTTTTTGAAGCCCCTATTGAATTCTGTTACAACTGGCCCTTTGCCTCTCATCACTTTTAGTGTAAGTGCCTGACAGCTTTTTTGATTGTAATATAAATGCTTAACATTAAATTTTTGATTGTCAAGGCATCCATTTTCAAAGAATCCACCTCAAATAAGAATGTTGCCAGCTACACAGTTACCTAAAGATCCAGCAACCCCATGAAGTTCCCCTATTGGAAACCCGCGGGTCACCTACATAACTGACCCCCACTCTTATGTTTTAAATTCACCAATAAAGAGTAACCTGCAGACCTCACCTCAACCCCAGTACAGGCAGAACCCCAGGTCTTTGCTCTCCATCCAGCCTTGCTGTGTATACATCCTCCAGGACCTGTGAGTAATAAACTTTTATTACTTAGTTTCTTACCAAGTTTCCTGATGTTTGATGAAATAAAATTCATATTTTATGCAAGATGAGAAAAATTTAAACATAAAATCTTTCTTTGCCTATTTGGGCCTCCTCCCCCCACCCCACCCCCTGTAGGGTGTACTGTGTGTGCGTCTGGATTAATCAGGTCTGCCTAGACGATAACCCTCCTTCTTAACCCCATCAGGGGCTACTATGACCCATGACCTGCTACTCACTCTATGCGTATTGATCCGTAAACTGTCAAATGACACATAATCGTCTGTCTCAAGAACTCACGTAACCCTACTTTGATCTCTGATGGGTGGAACAGACCTCAGAGCTTTCTGAAAGACCATCTCCCAGCTTTTAATCCTCAGGTTGGCTCAAAGAGAAACTTCTATTTCTTTCTCAGATCAACTGTTGATTAGCTTTTTATCAACACAGTTATTGCTGAGGTGTGTTTTGTGATCATGATACAAACCACAAAGGCTAGTCCACAACATTGGCTCCTATTGGAAAACGTCTGTGGGGGCGGCCTCAAATACGCATGCCCAAGTGAGTGCCCCGGGCATTCCTAGCTGATAGCATCAGTATCGACAGGCTGAGACCAGAAGAAACACTACCCCAACTTTGATTCTTGAATTCTTAGTAGCTAGTAACATGTACAAAACTAAGAGGAAAATCTCGCGCTGGGAGCTTTGCACCAAATCCAAGAGGACTGAAGAAAGGAGTTAGCATTTTACCTGAGTTGGAAGTTAAGAGTATGCACTGACCACACCCTCTATCTGCACACCCCAAACCACAGAGCAGCCACAGAGCAGAAAGGATTCCTCAGTAGGCAAAGGGGAATTGGTGATGGCACAGATATGGACAGAGGTTCTTTTCAAGAGGGTTCTCTTTTTCTGGAATCTCCATACACTGCTAAGTACTGAGATCATCCATCAGGGTCAGCCAAGGCCATCGTTCACTCTGGCCCTGAGCTATTTTTATGCTCAAGGTTTCAGGAGTTGAGAAAGTGTGAGCTTCATTATCAACTATAATCTAGAGGATGAGACTAGCGGGTTCCACCGACTCTGCTGTGTCTGGGCCACCAGCCTCTGTGGCAGGGGAAGAATCTCTCTGCTGAATTAATATTCACCTTAGAGCCCTGGGCTTCCCTTGTGGCTCAGACGGTAAAGAATCTGCCTGCAATGCGGGAGACCTGGGTTCACTCCCTGGATTGGGAATATCCCCTGCAGAAGGGCATGGCTACGCACTCCAGTATTCTTGCCTGAAGAATTCCATGCACAGAGGAGCCTGGTAGTCTGCAGCCCATGGGATCGCAAAGAGTCAGACATGACTGAGCGACTAACCCTTTCATTTCACTTTTAGAGCCCTGGGACTTCTCTGATGAAAAACAGTTCTTGGAATTTCATGGGAGGGAATTATGGCAACTTGGGTGAGGCAGTGTTCCTTTCAGTCTTTCAAATTTCCCTAACTCAGTTGGGTGCTTTCCTTTCAAAATACCATAATTCCATAATCTTTCTCAAAAATTAGAATTTATTTGTATTTTACCTTTTTTGTTGTTGCTGTTTGGGGAAAGAAATGTTTTTATAAAAAGAACAACAACAACAACAATATCCAGACTTCCAACTACCGGATCTATAGCCCTAGAAGACAGAGATTCAGGTTACCTTATTCTTCAGTCCTCCCATTTGCTTAGATTTACTCTGTATTTTCCAAGATTCTAGGATTTGAGGACATTTACTAATAGCATCTTCCTCTGAATGTGTCCGTTTGCTGAACTGTGGCTTCTTTATTCTGCTGCTGCTGCTGCTGCTGCTGCTGCTAAGTCACTTCAGTCGTGTCCGACTCTGTGCGACCCCATAGACTGCAGCCCACCAGGCTCCCCCGTCGCTGGGATTCTCCAGGCAAGAACACTGGAGTGGGTTGCCATTTGTTTATTCTACAATCCCCTAAATGATTACCCATGACTTCTCCACCCACTCCTCAGAGCGAAGAACCGTTCCAATGCATTGCTAAAGACCATCTCGGTGCCAGTGAAACCAGAAGAATGCTTGAAAAAAGAAACCTCGTGTTATGAAAAACTGTTCTCTTTCTTTGGGTGCAGGAGCTAGAACCTTAATAAAATTATTCTATAAGAAAATGTTTATTATTTCTATCTAATTAGTTTCCTTGGGAGATGAAACTCTTTCATTATTGTATTTCCTGAAATTGAGACAATTTGGGCCCCTTACTTAGATATTGCCCCTATGTAATTTCAGAGGCAATAATAAAGAAATCCATTTTTAATGGCAATTTTAAGCTGTGCTTCACCTTGCCAACGATTTAAGAGCAATGCACATCAGCCTGGTTCTTGCACCTGCCCTCCTCAAGCAGCTGGTACAGACTGTTCTAGCAAAGAGGAGGAATGATCCCCAACATGGGAGGAGGGGTGAACTGGAAGCATAAATTATACAATAAGAAAAGTATGCTCTGAAGTCACTTGTGCTTTCTGAACTTCAGTTACCTGTAAAACAGACAAGAATGAATGGTGTTTATGGAGAATAAGGGGCAAAATAAGTAATCCCTCAAGTTCATCTGAGGTAGAAATTCCACTTGTACTGTAATTATAAGAAGGTTCAGACGAAGTAAAAGATTTGTGCAAATAGGTACAAATAAGTTAAATGCTAGTAGTATTCACATGTGACTTGAATGCAGTTATTAATATCTGGGCTCACTAAGTCAATAACCAATAATCAAGATATTTGGAAAATCAATTTTAATAACAGTGACCAAAAAAAAAAATAAGCGTCCCCTTTACTGACAGAGGCTGGCACTGTCAGGATGCTAAAACCCAGGGACTCTGCCTGCCTGCCTTCGGGCAAGCTCATACCTATTACTTGGTCATTGTTTGCTGGTAAAAAGTAAAATAGTATAGAAGGAAGGAGGGGAAAGAGGGAGGGAAGAAGGGAGAATGGTTTATATGCCATATGTGATAATAAATGCTTTATTTCAAAGACAAGGATTATATTTTGTACTCCAGTTATACTTTTATCCACTGTAATTTAGGAACACTTTCCTTTGAAGAAAAAAAGAATGCCTGGAAATAATCTCCTTTGTAATTTTATTTTACAAGGTGTCAGTGTGTAATGGGCCCATTAGCAAGCATGCCCAGAAAGTCAAGTGTGAAGAGTCAAGGTTTCCCATGCTGGGAATTCCATGGTACCTCCTGGAACTTTGAAAGTGTCACCTTTAGCTGCACTGCCAGTTCTGGAGGTGATTGAGGGTTTCCTTCCTCCTGACACTAAAGATAAGAGAAACAGGACAGAAAGTAGCTATGGTAACAAAGTGGAGTTTGGTACTTGTCCTGGCTTTGGAAGTCAATATCACTGGACTCCTCTGGTATCAAGCTTCAGGAAAGAAACTCACAGTATAAAGCAGAGCCATCTTAATCATTTTTAGACTGACATTTCAAAAAGGGTTAAGACGCTATCTGCTCTGTCTGTTCCATCTGCTCAAATGTTTATTTGAAAACATCTGTGCTGTGATCTCTAACGATCCTAGTTTTCACTTACCAATTAATACTTTTAAAAAAGTAAAACAGGTATAAATACTTATTCTCCAGTTAGAGAAGCAATTCTTTTGAACATCTTTATGATTTAAGGTCTCTTGACAACTCATGAGTAGGCAAAATGTTGCTATTTATTTAATCTTGGAAGAACACCGCAAGAAAAAGGCAGGGAGTGCAGGCAGTGTGGAAGAACTCTCCTTTATGTAGCTGGCCACATGTGACTTTGACAGTTGCAGGGGAAACTGGCTGGGGCTAAGGTTACATGTTTCTGTTCAGTAAGGATATCCATGGTGGTAACTCTCATGATGACGGTAGTCATCCTGGTAACCATCCTGGTATCCTTGATGGTAACTATGGTAACCATAGCCTGCATACTCATCTTCTGGACAGCGCATCCCCAGGGACTGCTGAATGGCCATTTCCTGTCTCCGGAGTTGCATCGAATCAATTAAATCATACACAATCACCATGGACCACATTGGGGAAGGATACCAGGATTTCACATTTCCATCTTTTCCAACTAGAAGCATGGAGAAGTACTCTGGGCTCACTTGAAAATAGTTGCGTATGTCTTTCACCAAATGGGCTGGTACGTCTTCTCGCTCCACAACAGAGCTCCCTAGAATAGGATTAGAAAAGTTGTTAGCGGATTAAAGAGGCAACACTCAGGAAAGCATCAAGTTAGAAGAAATCACTGTGAGAACAGAGAAAGGACCCAAGGGTCTGTTCTCTACAGCTTAAAAATCCAATTTAGGAACTTTGCTGGTCTTTCTACTAGCAATGAAATGTTCCTCCTATTCTACAACATGGATCACAATTTGAGGCACATGTCTCTTTACAGGAGTGTTATAAAATATAAAACCAATTCCTTTATTTAATCCTTGCAAGATCAACTGCCACATCAAGATCAACTCTGACATCCCTTGGTCACTGATATGGCAGGAAATATTTCATTTCTCGTGCCTTATAAAACTACCACAAGAATTAATGAGATACCATAGGTGAAAATGCTTTGTAAGCCAATAAAACCCCATGCAGACAAAAAAGAATTACATATCTCTATTAAGAAATGAATATATTTGCTGTCACTTGCAAATGGCTTTTTAATAAAAACAACATGAGTGTTTATGCTCCCCTTCCCATTCTTCTGCACACATTCTGTGTATACATAAATTCTCACACCCTTACACATACACACACACACACACACATGCATGGGGCACACACCAGGAGGGAGCATTTAGTGACCTTTCTTCAGCTGAGGGTACATCCACTGCTTACATATGAATTAATATAACTTCACTGAACTTATCAGTAGTTTACACTCTTTTAAAAGCAACAAAATTTTACCATTAATCGGGAACAGTTCCAAAACGCCCCCTACTTCCTCTCCAACACCTAAAAGCTTCAGAACCGTTATGTGGCGCAGACCTGAGAGGAAAAAGAAAGCCATAGCATCGGGAGTTAAGTCTTTTGCTTCCAAAGACTGGATATCTGACAATTAAAATCTCTTAAGTTTAAAAAGAATATAAAACATAACCTGATTAGGTAAAATAAGTCATTAAAATTTTTTTCCATAAAAATGCATTCAGACATTTATAAAATCTTGAAAAGAGACTAATTGCAGAGTTTAGGATTAACAACAGGGTCAAATGTGAGTTTTGTTTCTGCAGATTGAAAAAGAATTTGCTCTTAAACTCTGATTCTCACTCTATTAAATGACAAAAATGAAGCCATTGGAACTTTAAAATATCTGAGATGATCTAAGCTGATCAGTGTTCTGGAAAAAAGTCACGGCTGGTGTTATAACAGCTTACATGGATAATTTAATTTTGTCTCAAAGAAAAGACTACAGAGCAAGCCAATGTGATTGTTGAAGACATTGTTCTGGCTTCCTCAAATGAAAGCTTGTCTGCTCAATGGGCAGGTTTTTATCACTTTTTTAGAAGACTCAAAGGGGTAGCACTGAGGGAGGCACAGCTTGCTTCCCACCCACCCTCAGCTAAAGTTTCAGGAAAGGAAAGAAGGTCACGCCTTGGTAGCTTGCTGGAATTCTTTTGAAGATGAAGCCCTTATGAAAGATTCAGGAGAAAGAATATAGGAGGGTAAGGGGGCTGTGGAGTCATCCTATCTAAAGTCCGAGCCTAGTCACAGTAGTAACTTGGAACTGTTAATAATAAATATGAACGTTGACAGTGTTGATTGTCCAGGAGAGAAAACTAAAAGTCACTACGGAGGGCTCTTTTAAAGAAGAGCTGAAATGCAGTCAAAATGCTGTTCCAAAAAAATTTTATGGGCTTTACTCTTCTTCCAGAGAAGTGAAGCATTTCTGTTCTGCATGTTAAGTCATGTTTTCAAAAGGGAAAATCACAAATTTAATTACCCTTTAAAACATGACTTGTTCACATTTCCTATCTACTACAGAAGAGTTTGACTTAGACTCTTTGTGTAGCAATTCAAAATGAAACATCACCTAATAGCTGCTGCAAAGATGTCTTTAGAAAATTAGCAAGCCATAATCTTATTTATATATTCATATCATGGAGGGTCATTAACTACATTAAGAACTTCTGTCTTACCCACCACTGTTGGTGGCTATTAATAATTTAAATTATGCCTAAAAATACTGGTACAATCAAATCTTCCTTACATATGTTGACATAAATTTTTAAAGCATTAATCTTGATAATAAGAGTATAAATAAACATTTACAAATTTTCTATGTATCCTTACTGTTATAAGCTTGCTTTCTGCCTTTTTTTGAGTTATTATTTTACATCTTAAAGCTGAAATGTGGCTACTAGCTACTTTCCACCCCTCTACTGACTCTCAAAAATTCTTCATCTGCAGAGGTGTATCTTAAATAAAATTTTTGTAGTGATTCCAACTTTTGAAATTACCACTCTCTCTCTGGTTCAACATTGAACTTATATGTATTATGCATTTCCTTTCTATATGTACATATTCAGAATAGTATTAGCCCTTTCTGACCACTAGGATAATAATGTTTGGTAAAGAAAGCATACATTAGTTTTCAAAACACTGAGCAATTCACTGCAAATAATGATAGTAATCTGTTCCGTTCAGTCGCTCAGTCGTGTCCGACTCTTTGCGACCCCATGGACTGTAGCCTACCAGGCTTCTCTGTCCATGGGATTCTCCAGGCAAGAATACTGGAGTGGGTTACCATCTCCTTCTCCAGGGGATCTTCCCAACCCAGGGATCGAACCCAGGTCTCCCGCATTGGAGGCAGACGCTTTAACCTCTGAGCCACCAGGGAAGCCCAATGATAGTAATAATAGACAGCATTTCTCTTTGACCTACTTGTCTTAAAGCACAAGGCACTGTTTAACAAATCTTGCTGTCTTTCTGGTACTTAGTCAGAGATCAAAATCCTTTCAAAGGGACTGGTAATATAGTACAGTGGGGTTCAATTCATTCATTAATTCTCAAAACCATTCCTGTCTTACAAAAAATACTTGATGGAAAAGTACTCAGTGTTGGTACCTGATTATTACCTAAGTAATTGACGATATCTGAGTTTTATTATCTTGAGACAAATTTTTTAAAAGCAAATAAGAAGACACATAACACAGATCACTGAAAGTAAAGCAGCAGGTATTTTCAGACATTTCAATAAAAAACCTGAGAGGGCAGAATACTGAAAAAAGAAAAACAGACCCCAGTTGACTAAGATTCCAGTATGAAAGCAACTTTATCCTCAATATAACTGAGTAAGTGTCTGGGAATCTACAGTCTGGGCTGGGGAATATTTGGATGACCTAAGCTTCTGTGTTCCATTTTAGACCAGGAAGAGGGTGGTATGGGAAAGCAGTGATGACGAGGCTTCCCACTCACCAAAATTGCATGCCTGACCACTGAGGGCAGAGAGCTGCTGTGAATAGGCCCAGTCTTCATCATTAGGGGCCGAGATCACCAGCAACCGCCTCCTCCAACGGAACCTGGAAAAGAAGTAGAAGACCACAATTACTGCTTCAAACAATAGAGGCTAGTGTGAAAAGCAGAGTAACGTCGACTGTCACTTTTTTCCTGTGCCTCAAATAAAAAAACAGTAACCTTAGAAATATTTCATAGCTCCTCAAAGCCTAACATTAAACTGTATTACCACATTTCTTGAACTTTTTCCTTTATAACTTCATGGTCTGCCTGTCGTAGCATTTACATGATGTGTCAGGCATGAGTCTGGTCACCATGCCTGATGAGGTCACTTAGGGAGAGAAGAAATTCTCAGAGACAATGAAAAATAGCTGAAATTGTTTGTCAAATTACAGCAACAGAAATAAAGGAATTAGAAAATAACTGAAGAAAACTCAAGTTCTGGTTGAATTTCCTCGGGTTTGGCTAGCGGGGTGGTGGTGGTGGTGGTGAATATGGACAGGAAATAGTACAGAAAAAAAAACCCTGAATTTTAAGTAGATAGCAGTGACAGTAAGAAGGAAAATAGAAAAGTATCTTAAAGGGTCAAACAAGGTTCCTGGAAAAATAAAGCTCTATGTACCTTCCTCAGTAGCCAGTGGTTCTTCCAGAGGCAAATGCTAGTTCTAAGATGTACCCTATCATCATGTAAGAACCATCACTTATAGAGAACCCCTAAGAAATAGAATGGAGCAAAACCTACAGTCATAGGATTTTAGAATATATAGTAAACTTCTTCCTGTTCTTATAGTTCCAACACAATTGGGCAGTGGAAAGAGCTTTTGTCTTGTAGCTGAGAAACTTGATCTATATTTTCTCACTGTTACATTTTTTGGGTTCCTTGAGCATATCACTCTATTCATCTAAGTCATAGTTTTTCCTTAGCTTTAGAATCAAAAGGAGCATTACCTCAAAGAGGTGTTATAAGAGTTAAACTCTAGGGACTTCCCTGGTGGTCCTATGGCTAAGACTCCACACCCCCAATGCAGGGGGCCTGGATTTGATCCCTGGTCAGGGAATGAAATCCCACATGCCGCAACTAAGAGTTCACATGCCATAACTATACTTCAGAGTACTGCAACTAAGACCCAGGCAGTCAAATGAGTAAATTTTTTTTTTTTAATAAAGAATTAAACCCGAAAACCCATCAATGTAAATTATCCATGTGTTGGCATAGATATTGACAGTGTCTTAGTTTGCAGGCTTTAGATTTAGAAGTTTGTCTGACAGATGGATAACGTCCATTGTCTATTAACAGATTTTGGACATTATCTATCATGTTGCCATATGATAATCGATTTAATCCTTATGTTTGTATATCATTTTATAGCTCGCTTTCACCTACACAACACACATTCCTCACAGGAGGTTTTCTCTGGTGGCTCAGTGGTAACGAATTGGCCTGCCAATACAGGAGGCATGGGTTCTATCCCTGATCCAGGAAGATCCCACGTCCTCCAAGAAACTAAGCCCATGCACCACAACTGTTGAGCCTGTGCTCTAGAGCCTGGGAACCGAAACTACTGAGCCCACAGGCCCTAGAGCCCATGCTCCCCACAACAGGAGCCACTGCCATGAGAAGCCCATGCACCGCAACTAGAGAGTAGTCGGTGCAGCAACGAAGACCCAGCGCAGCCAAAAGTAAATAAGTAAATAATTAATAATTAAAAAACAAAAAAACATTCCTCACTGGAGTTCATCGAGGGCATGGCTTGCTTTCCCCGTTTTGCAGATAAAAAACAAGGTTTAGAGAAGTGAAGTGACTTGCCTAACCAGTAAATCTAAGAGGTGGTACCAAAATTCAGATTTCTCTAACTCCTGGTCCAGTGCTTTCCCTGGTCCACCCCTCTCAGAGGTGCTAATGCTTGGCAGGTGCTGTCAGGGCCCCTAAGGGGATATGAAGAGAAAGGGTGTGCTTCCAGAGAGAGGTTGAGTGCAGTTGTCTCAAAGTCCACCTTCACTGGAGAAAGGGCTTTTGCTTTCTGCCTTCAGTCTTGCTGACTGCAGGGTGTCAGTGCACTCAAGGAGCCAGAAGCCAGTTGATTTTATTCATGGCTTCTCTCCCTGTGCCCTTTCTAGCCTCTCAGTGAACAGGAGTTTTCAATCCCAGAGAAAATGGCCTCTTGGGAAAATAGTGGTTTGGGTGAATGAGAGAAAATGATAGTCTGATGAAATACAACCTCTGAATGGACGCCTTAGCAAGACTCGCCAAGAGTTGCTTGCTGTGACATTACGTTAGCTTCCTCCGCTTGTTTTTCTTCAAAGGGAAAGAAAAACTTAAATCTCCACTGAGGATAGAAGATGAATGTATCTGGCACAAAGGAGGGGAGAGGAGAGTCTGAGACTGTCCGAGGTTTCCCGGGAAAGGGAACAGGACTGTTGTTGGATCAAAGAAGACGGTCTCCTGTGCTTTCCCTGCTTCCTTATGAGGCCCACCAGACCAGCATCCCCCACCCCAACTCCTTCCCAGCCAGCACCCACACCAGGCCAGCCTTTCTGGCCCCCATACAGAGCTGCAGGGTATCCTGGAAGGAGCTCTTTTGGGTGAGGTCTGTTTTGGCTTGTTTACCTGTGTGCAGCACTAAATACTGTCGGATTAGAGAGGGCTGGGATCTGGGACTTGTGGCAGACACACGAGAGAGGGTCGTTTCCCCTAAGTGGTGATTCTTTATCCCACAGACCTTCATATTAAGATCCAAGGCCCCAGCTCCCAGCCCTGAAGGAACAGATGTTAATGGAACTACTTCTGTGGAAGTAAGAAGAGATGTGAATGTGGCCCAGATCCTTACTTTGGACAAATGGTTTTTTTGTCACTTTAGCACGTCAGTAAATAAAAACTTCAAGCTATGTATGTGTTTGCTTTTCTTAACTGGCATGCCCAAATTAGTGTGCATGTGCCCACTCTTTGGGGCTTCTGTCTTAGAGAAAGATAATTATAGCCTGAACCAGATAAGTGTCACTAAAGACTAGACTGGCTTCAGAGTCTGCTCAGCTGAAACCAGGCTGTGTAGACCCACCAACTCAGCAAATTTGAAGGAAAATTCCCATTTGGATATAGTTTATTTATAGAGCTGTTATGTAGAAAAGAAAGAAAAAAATTCAGTTCTCTTTGCCTGGGTTTCAGTTCTGAAGATGTTTATTAAGTTTCCTCTTTGCTCTCCTTTGATGACAAAGTTATCTAACTAAGACTTGAATAAACAGCCTGGATGGCATCACCGACTCTGTGGACATGGGTTTGAGTGAACTCCGGGAGTTGGTGATGGACAGGGAGGCCTGGTGTGCTGTGATTCATGGGGTCGCGGAGAGTCGGACATGACTGAGCGACTGAACTGAACTGACCTGAACTGAATACTACTAATAACCAGTGTTTATTAATTACTTGCTTTGTGCTAAGTTCTAGGCTATCATTACCTTTAGTATTGAATTTACCTTTCATAATGATCTTAAGAATAGATAAACTTATTATCTCCATTTTGCAAATGAAAAAACTAAAGCCCAAAGAGATTAAGCAATAAGTCCAAGGTCACACAGCTGATAAGTGGAAAACCAGGAATCAACTTCAGGGTTATCTTACTCATACCTTGAAGTAATATACTATTCCACTTTAATTTTTAACATCAATGATAATTATCAGCACAATGGTTCCATGAGTTGTGACCATAAGTCATAGATAGCCATAGGACATCTAAATTATAATCATAGGCCATTCTGAATATCCATAAGAGATGTATATTCCTAAAACAGCAGTGAATATAAGAACCTGTAGCCTTTTACACTGGAAGGAAAATACATTTGCTTATGTGTTGTACGGTCCTATCTAGTTCAAAAGACTTTAGATGCAAAATATGTATAATTTCTTAAGAATAAAAAAATGCAAATGCAAATAAGTGATCAACTTGAATGAGCATCGCAAGCTTTGTGAGTGAAAAAAAGTGAGATAATGCTAGCTTTTCCTTTGAAGTTTTGAAACCCATGACATTGTGATTATAAAAAGAACCTTTGCCTGGAAATGGCACAAATAATTCATCATAATGTCTGGAACTGCAAGTCTCACGACTGGCCTAAATCCTGAGTTGTAAATAATATCAATGAGCTAGACGATAACTGTCTGTTTTACAGATCAGGCTGAGTTTGATGGGTTGGTTCAATAGGTATACATCTTTCAGTCCTGGAAGATTTAGAATTAAGAAGAGGAAGTTTGGAAAGAATCAAAATTATAGTAATAATATCTTTTTCTAAAAAGGATCCTGATTTTCTATATGAATTTATGTTCTTGTGGAACTTAAGAGTATCTGGCTTGAAATGATAGCCTTGAAACTCCAAACTAGGAAGTGTGATTGAGTAAGTGGTTTAGTTGTATGGTTTTAGGTTGAAATCTTACTAAGCATATACAGTTACTGGAACATTTGAGAAAACTTCACCGTATTTACAAGATTAACTTATTAAATTTATGGATCATTTAAATACTCAGAAAGATTGTGTTTATTTCAAGCAATTGAAAGAAATATGGTAAATGTGAAATGACCATTTTGAAACCCAAAACTCTGTCTCCAAGATTTGATTCAGCACTGGTGCAAAGAGGCCGAGCTTTCAGCATCATTGACACAAACTCAGTTATGAAAGTTATTTGATCTCCATTAACCTGAGTGGTCTCCATTAGTGTGAGAATAACGACAGTATTTAGATCATGGGATTGTAGTGAAACAACAGGAGGGAAGATGAAGTGCTTGGCGTAAAAGGTGATTACGGCAACACTGGAGTGGACGTAGGGCTACTTGCTCTTGTTATTCTCATGGGTGAGAGATTTTTAAGGCAAGTTAATTGGAAGCATAGGGACAACATATCTAGAAAATTATAAACTGAAAACTTGGATGAATGGTGAGTCCTATCTGCCTAGAAAATCCCATGGATGGAGAAGCCTGGTAGGTGCAGTCCGTGGGGTCGCTAAGGGTCGGACACGACTGAGCGACTTCACTTTCACTTTTCACTTTCACACATTGGAGAAGGAAATGGCAACCCACTCCAGTGTTCTTGCCTGGAGAATCCCAGGGATGGGGGAGCCTGGTGGGCTTCCGTCTATGGGGTCACACAGAGTCAGACACGACTGAAGTGACTTAGCAGCAGCAGCAGCAGAATGTGCTTTACGCATCATGATGCTATTTCTTAAGAGACCCAAGCTTCCCAAATCTAGAGGAATTCAGATTATCTATTTCCTAATCATAGAATTTTTGCTGCTGTAGGTGAAATTTCTGCATCCCTGCACCCCTTAAAGTCCCAAAGATTTGTAGAATTTTCATCCATCATGGGGGAAGGGATGAAGAATGGAAAAAGTAGAATCATTTCTTTTAAACACTTTTTTGTGTATGTATCAGAGTTTTCCTACAAGAGTTTTCAACAAACCACACTCCCCAAGGAATCAGGGATCTGGGTCAAGAGAATTTCTCCTTTTAAGGTCTTAGTGGAACTTCTGTTGTTCTCTGCAGAGTTGGAAGGAAGCAGAAAATCAAGCAGTGTTCCAAATCAAATTTGGAACTAGAAAGGGCCCAATAAATACAAGTACAATATACAAAGCCCCCCAAATTGACTGAATGAATTAATCCTCACAGAAGGTCAGAAGTATGTATCAGTGTCCCATAAAAAGCAGAAGAGAAAGAAAAGACTTATCCAAAGCCACCAAATCAACACTCAAGTTTGGAACTGATCCCAGCCAGCCTTGCAACCAGAGCCACTTCCAGCAGGGCAAGAATAAGCCTACTGAGCAGAGTGCTGTGAAGCAGACAGACACTTCCCCTTCTTACAGGGACGGTCACCCTGCACAGACACGTCTGCTTTGTGTTTCTCTGGGGTTTTCTTTAGCTCACTCAGAACACTCTCCTGCCTTCCTCCTCGGTGTCTCCAAAGGACATGTACCTGGATAGGAAGTTTTCCAGTGACTGCTTCTTGTCTTCCTTGCAAATGATGCCATCCTTCTTCTGCTTTTCCATGTCTTTGATTCGGGACTGGAAAGTATCGATCAAATCGAACACAGACTTCATTGCTATAGGCACCTCATAATATTGCTGTTGAAGGAAAAGTAAGAAGTATATAAAGGTGTTTCTTCCCTCTGTCCAGGGGGTGGAGAGCCTGGGAGAATTCATGGGAGCTCTGGGGAAAACAGAGCCTGGAGGGCTCATTCGTTTATAAACTCTCTCCTGCAATAGTACCTCTGCTGGTGTTTTGAGGTTCTGAATCCATGAAACAACTGCCTTTATCTTCCATGAGGAGGTCTTCTTAACTCTTTTTATTGGAAAAGGTCCATGCCTTCTTCACCACACATATCCTAGATTTACTTCCCTATCTCTGGGACTAACTTAGTTCCTGTTCGTTACACAACTGGAAAGTCAGAAACTCTGTACCTAACACAAAAAATCAAATGCAAGAACATGTAAGAGTATCCGACCTCAGCAAAAAGGGTAATTTTCCACCAGAAGGATGCCTACTCTGTGGTCATCAGGAATCTACATGGGGCACCCTTAGTGGTTCAGGGTTAAGACTCCATGCTGCCAATGCAGGGGCTATGGGTTTGATCCTTGTTGGGGGAAGATTACACATGCCTTGTGGCACAACCAGAAAAGTAAATAAATAAAAGAATAAACAATCTATATAAACTCTTTGTGATTCCCAGGGACTATTTTACTGAGTGAGCAATACTTAAAATTAGGTCATGTTTATTAACGTATTCTCAGAAAAAATTTTGGAAATCTAAGTTAAGGATAATGAATTTCAGTTTCCTGCCTCAAAGCTGTCTGGACTTAGAACAGCAACCTGAAATGGATTTGGGAGCTGGCTGAGCGTAATCATCGTAAGCTAGAGAGAGAAGTCTGGACATGGCTTGGATCCTGTGCCCTCAATGGTAATTTAGTAAATCATGAAATGTGTAAGCTGGCAGACACCTAAGGGGTCATCTAGACCAACATTTCACATTAGAGGTGGCAAAACACAAAAACAGAATGAATTATTGAAGGGATCTCTCTCCAGATCCAGAAAAATACTTCAGGCTGAACCAGCTATTCTAATAGCCCAGGCAGCCTTTTTCCTAAGGATTTTCATGTAAGCATGGGCTCTGGAGCCAATCTGTGTGCGTATGAAGTCTAACATTAACTGGGTTAAGTTAGGCAAGTTACTTAACAACTCTAGATTCCTGGCCTCTTTGAAATGGATAATACTTGTTATTTCTCTTAGAGGTTTGAGATAAGAATTGTAAACATTTGAAGTGAGTGCTTGGCATAATGAAAGAACTCAATAAAGTTAGTTATTATTATTATTATTATGACTACATGGCATAATTTTTCATGGTTCAGAAATTTTGTCCCTATCATAGGAAGAAATTAGGTGTAAAACCCTACCATCTTGCCCATGCTGAATCAGGAGATAAATTTCCAGGTTCTTCCAAAGTATCAAATCTAAGTTTTCTTAAAACAGAAGCTAAATGCTCTTCACTTTTTATCACCAGGGTCTGACACATCATAGCTATTCAACAAGTGTCTGGTGAATGCATGACTTTAATGTTACAGAAGAATTTCATCTGAGTCAAGTAACTGAGCTACAGGGGGTCATCCAATCCAATATTTTCCATAGACCACAAATTCTATAGGACAGTGGTAACTATTTGGACCATTTCCAAACTTTCCCATTTATGAAATAATTTGTGCTCAGTCATATGTGTAATAGACTCACTGATTCCCCCAAAATGAGTTTCTCTCTTAAGGAACAGCACTGCACCATCCAAAACAGGAACCCATACCTTGACTCTGAGGTCCACGTCCGTGAGCACCATAAAGAAATCGTTGTAGGTCATTCCATACTCCTTCCTCAGCTCACTGATGAGATGCTGGTCTACCAAGTCCTCATCGTCCACAACTCGCATAGGTTTCTCATTGTCTTAAGGCAAATGAAATGTGAATAAATATGGATGCAACAAAAACAGAAATCAGTGGGAAATCAAAGTGTGGAAGATCTGAGACTCCATCCCGAGTTAATTAGAACTGCTTTCATTAGTTGCACATGTTCAAATAGTACTTTCTTTGAACCAGTTTTTACAAAGTGAACAAATATAGAAAAAAATGAATAAATAAGCTCATTTTGAAAGTCACTCTTCCAAAGATGATCGAACCCCATCTCTGCCCACTCTGGTTATAGTGAATCAGAAGGAGCAACATTAGAATGACGCTACTGAGTCATTCCTGGAAGAAGATTGCCAACTCAACCTGGGGATGAGTCATTATTGTGACTTACCAGGGAAACAGACCCAGATTCTTTGGTTAAGCTTTATTTTCACTTAAAATTTTATTTTAGTTTTAGTTATTTAAGTTTAAAATTGGTGTCTGTTCCTTCCTTTTATTAGAGAATTATTTTGGGACACAGTGAACTACGTCATTGGTATGTATGTGTATGTTAGTCACTCGGTCGTTTCCACTCTGTGCAACCCCATGGACTGTAGCCAGCCATGCTCCTCTGACCATGGAATTCTCCAGTCATTGCCATAGAGAAAAATAAAAAGCCTATGTTCCAATCTGGTCATTTGACTCCAAAAAATCAAGCTATTCATAAGATAAATTTTATAAGTGAATACAAGGTTAAGTAAAATGTTACCGAGTTTACAGAAGTTCTTAATGTTTTATATGTGTGTGTATATATATATATATATATATATATTTCAAATATCAAGCCCTGAAAGCGATTATAATTCACAGTGGTTCCTGCAAGTGCCACTGGGTTAATGGGAAGTATGACCGTGACAAACTATTAAAACCATGCCTGGAAAACACTTTGGAAATGATAGAAGGGCTTATCTACTTCTTTCCTCCCATACAGGTCACAGTGCTTCCCTCAACCCTATTAAAAATTTTATTGGTAGAATAATCCCCTGTATTTAAAAAAAAATTACAAATGTTAAAGTTAGCAAATATGTAATAATAAATCTATTACAGAAGGAAATTTATTGGTTATTATCAACACTGTTACCCAATGAATAGTACTACTGTAGAAAAAAACACAATTTTGTAGCTACAAAGGTGATGTAGCCAAGTATCATAGACTATTCTGCTTTTATTGATATAAAGGGGGCGATTATAATTTAGGTATTTCTTTGGTTTACTTTATTAAGATTGTTGAAAGCATATAAATAAGAAGCTTGATTCTCCCAAGTAGATCATAACGAAAGGGGAAAGAATACTATCATTAATAAAATGTTAATTTAAAAGAATTGTTAGGTTCTTCATGTTGTTGGTTTTTGTTTAGTTTATCTATTGAGTAAAACTAGCAGCTTGAAGAATGAAATACGAAGTATGATGTTGCTGCTGCTGCTGCTGCTAACTCACTTCAGTCATGTCCGACTCTGTGCAACCCCGTAGACGGCAGCCCACCAGGCTCCCCCGTCCCTGGGATTCTCCAGGCAAGAATACTGGAGTGGGTTGCCATTTCCTCCTCCAATGCATGAAAGTGAAAGTGAAGTCTCTCAGTTGTGTCCGACTCTTCTTGACCCCAAGGACTGCAGCCTACCAGGCTCCTCTGTCTGTGGGATTTTCCAGGCAAGAGTACTGGAGTGGGGTGCCATCGCCTTCTCTGAAGTATGATGTTATTCTTGGTTAAAAAGAAGTAAAGCAAAAGAAAATACATCCATATGGGAATATACATAGGAAAAAGTCCAGAAGGGCATAGAGCTAATAATAATAGTTGTCTCTGGGGAGTGAGAAGAGGTGAGATAGAAACTTTGACTGTTTACTTTATGTGAGCTTATATTATTTAAATTTTAACAAGGAGCATATTTTATTTTGTGATTAATAATATTAATATGAATTATGATGATGAAGGCAATCATTAAAAAACTGATTTGTAAGCATCCTTAACAACTGATGTTCTGATTTTAACACTTTACAAATCAGATTTTATCTTGAACCTAGGAACTGCTATTTTTAATCCTCAACATACATTCATTTTTGCTTTTATTCATTTGGAACTTCTTATTAAATTTATCCAGATTCTGCCAAAGCTCTCTAGTATTCGTCAAGGGTGGCAGGGCTTAAAAGCAAACATTCCTTAGAATACATCGTCCACATGGTCCCAATCCAGCTAAAATGATTCATGATCCAAGCCCATTTTGTGGGGTTTGGTCATTTCACACAACCTGCCCCTGGACCTAAAGTTTCTGAGGAGGGACAGAAGGGAGGGTGAGTTCTGCTGTGTGCTGATGAGGACTGGCCCTATAAATGAAACACTTGCCTAATTTCCTACCCTTTAAGAACTCCAACTCCAAAACTCAGTGGTTAAATTCAGGTAGTAGTAAATTTCTTCATGTATTTGTTTTTCCATGTCTGACTATAGACAGCAATGACACTGCAGAAAAATTCAGCTTCAAAGGCAACTTATTAAACACCAACTGGATGCCAGGCATTGTATCTAAATCCTCCATCTGTGACTGCTGCCGCTCTGTGATACCCATGGTTTCTCCTCCTCCTCTTTCTCATCCCTAAATTTAGGCCATTCCTCCAATGTCCTGGGACAACTTCAGCTCTCCGTTTGCTTCAGGAGCTCCAAATCTGCTCTGGCAGTTTTTCAAAGTAGGATTCACTGTATACCTTCATCATGAACACCTGGAGTGCATGTTAAAATTACAATCCTTGGACCCAGATCCATCTGGCTCATGGCCCCAGGAGCACCAATCAGTTGTCTCAGGGCCAGGAACTGGGCAATTAGGAAATACCCTACAGCCCCAAGCCTAACCAGCTGTTCACCCAGCTCACCTTGTGTTTCCCATGGAAACCCCAATAATAACCATGGTCTAGGCTCTCTCTTCACTTTGGCTTCTGCTTCCTGACCAAAACTTGGTGTTCCTCCCATGACCCTGTGAGGTGTGGTGCAATTTCTTCTTTGGGTAATGAATGAGTTATATATTCCATTTTCCTTTGGAATTCTGGTCTTTTGAGTGTCACTGACTTTGCTGCACCACCAGACCATAATAAAGCCTGTCCTGAAGTAATGCACAATGTAAATAAAACATACTTATAAGGCACTTAAAATATAATTATCCTATTCAAGAAGTCAATATAGACCAAAAATCTCTTGGTTGCATTTTGAATAAATCTGGAGTTAAAGACTCCAGCAGAGGCTGAGCTGTTTTTAGTTGACAATGGATAAATTTAACTAACTTTCTTGTCAATCCGCTTGTTCCTTCCTGTTTTACTCTATGAGTGAGTTGTTTCCCTGCCTAGCACCCAGTTGTGGGATGAGTGAGTGACTGAATTGAATGGGTATGTGAGACTAGCCTGGCCATTTCTGATCTCAAAACTGAAGCTCTCATTTGGTCCCTAGAAAGAACAATTTGTCTTATCATCTGTGAAGAATGTGTCCTGTCAAGTGCTTTTCTGCCCTACAGACTGACGACTAAACCTAAGAAGTTATTTAAAATTTATTTGAAAAATATGTTTAGAAATCTTTAGTGACTTCACTTAACTTACCAAATTAAGTTTGAATTCTCTCTCCTGGTATTTGAAATTCTCTAAAATTGGGTGCCATTCTACATTTCTAGACCTCTCTTCCCTTCTCTCTGTCACTCAACTTTCTGCTCTAGACCAAATTTAACTGCAAGTCAGAATCACTTGAGAAACACTTTTAAAACAAACTCCTGAACTCCACCCCCAAACTGAGTCAGTATCTTATAGGGAATACCTATAAATTGAGATTAAAAAGACCAACAACCCAATAGAGAAATAAGCAAAGGATACTAAAAACAAAATATAAAGTTGCCTGAAACATATGAAAAAAATCTTGTCACATTTATAAAAGGAGAAATGCAACCCAATACTATACCACACTAAGATACCATTTTTCACATACAGCATTGGCTAAAAACATTTACAAATCTGATCATACATTCTATTGAAGATGTTTGGAGATATGGACATTCTTACACATTTCTGGTGGTTTTGCAATATCATACAACTTGCATGGAGGAAAATTTGGTGATATCTACCAAAGCTAGATATACTTTCCATTTGACCCAACAATCTCACTTCTCAGAATCTATTGTAAAGAAATACCCACATACATAGAGTGATATGTGTACAAGGTTAATTCTGAAATTGTTTATAATAACAATATACTGGAAGCAATCCAAATGTTCCTCAACAAGAGGAGTGGTTAAATAAACTATGGTAGAGTCTCAGAATGGCTTAATAAAGAATGAGAAAGATCTCTATGTACTCATAAGAAAAGATCTCTGGGAAATACACTTAGGTGAAAAAAATGCAAAACAGATATATAATATACTATTATTTGTACCAGAGATCAAATTGCCAATATCAGCTGGATCATAGAAAAAGCAAGAGAATTCCAGAAAAATATCTACTCTGCTTCACTGACTATGCTAAAGTCTTTGGTTGTGTGGATCATAACAAATTGTGGAAAATTCTTCAAGAGATGGGAATCCCAGACCACCTTACCTGTCTCCTGAGAAATCTGTATGCAGGTCAAGAATCATCAGTTAGAACCGGACATGGAACAACAGACTGGTTCCAAACTGGGAGAGGAGTACATTAAGGCTGTATATTGTCACCTGTTTATTTAACTTATATGCAAAGTACATCATGCGAAATGCCAGGCTGGATGAATCACAAGTTGGAATCAAGATTGCCAGGAGAAATATCAATAACCTCAGATATGCAGATGACACCACCCTTATAGAAGAAAGCAAAGAGGAACTAAAGAGCCTCTTGATGAAAGTGAAAGAGGAGAGTGAAAAAGTTGACTTAAAGCTCAACATTCGAAAAAATTAAGATCATGGCATCCGGTCCCATCACTTCATGGCAAATAGATGGGGAAATAATGGAAACAGTGACAGACTTTTTTTCTTGGGCTCCAAAATCACTGCAGATGCTGATTGCAACCATGAAATTAAAAGATGCTTGCTCCTTGGAAGGAAAGCTATGACAAACCTAGACAGCATATTAAAAAGCAGAGACATTACTTTGCCAACAAAAGTCCATCTAGTCAAAGCTATGGTTTTTCCAGTAGTCGTGTATGGATGGACTGTAAAGAAAGCTGAGTGCCGAGGAATTGATGTTTTTTAACTGTGGTGTTGGAGAAGACTTTTGACAGTCCCTTGGACTGCAAGGAGATCAAACCAGTCAATCCTAAAGGAAATCAGTACTGAATATCCATTGAAAGAATTGATGCTAAAGTTGAAGCTCTAATACTTTGGTCACCTGACGTGAAGTACTGACTCATAAGAAAAGACCCTGATGCTGGACAAGATTGAAGGCAGGAGGAGAAGGAAATGACAGAGGATGACATGGTTGGATGGCCTCACCGACTTGAAGGACACGAGTCTGAGCAAGTTCTGGGAACTGGTGATGGACAGGGAAGCCTGGCATGCTGCAGACCCTTTGGGGCAAAGGGTCAATTTCTCAGATGCTTCTGTGAGGTCACAAAGAGTTGGACATGACTGAGTGACTGAACTGAACTGATTGTTTGTATAAAAAGAAGGGAAAAAGAATAAGGAACTACTGTGTAGCACAGGGAACTGTATTCAGTGTTCTGTAATAATCTGTAACGGAAAAGAATCTGAAAAAGAGTTTATAATTATATATACACGAATCACTTTGCTATACACCTGGAACTAATACAACATTGTAAATCAGCTATATTTCAATTTAAAAAAAAGATTTTTCCTACTCAAGGTAATAACACACTTTTCTGTTTAAAAAAGAGAGAGAAGGAGAACATAGGTATCTATAACTGCAAGGAAATCCAACCAGTCCATTCTAACACCCAATCCTGGGTGTTCATTGGAAGGACTCATGCTAAAGCTGAAACTCCAATACTTTGGCCACCTCATGTGAAGAGTTGACTCACTGGAAAAGACTCTGATGCTAGGAGGGATTGGGGGTAGGAGGAGACAGGGACAATAGAGAATGAGATGGCTGGATGGCATCACCAACTCGATGGACATGAGTTTGAGTGAACTCCGGGAGTTGGTGATGGACAGGGAGGCCTGGCATGCAGTGGTTCATGGGGTCGCAAAGAGTCGGACACGACTAAGCGACTGAACTGAACTGATATTGATTTGTGTTTGCATAAAGAAGCCGTTAAATGTATCAACAAGGAATCATAAATATTACTGTGGGAGCAGAGAATAATAAGGATCAAGAACGGGTGTAAGACTTGTCTGTTAATGCCTTTTTGTATAGTGTTGACTTTGGAATCCAAAAAATGTATCATTTGTTTAAAAAACTGAATAAAAACAAAAAGTACTTTTGATAGAATCATCATCTATCAAAAAAAATCTACTCAGTTTCAAGGCTCCTCCTTTAAATCCACTCCCTTTTCAAAACTCTGTGATACATACAATATTGTGATAACTGCAACTGGAAGAGCTTGTCCCTCCACCACATTCTTCAAGCACTTGCTTTGTACACTTGACTTATCAGGTACTTTTAACCCCTTGCTTGTCAGGGGTTGACCTCGACAGCGATAAGCTTGATGTTAGAGGCAGTGCAATGGGTAATCACACAAGTCAGGGGACAGAGTGATAATCAAAACCTGAAAAACAGAGAAGGGCACCAAAGGCATTGTTTGGAAGTCAGATCACTCACCCAGCCTTGTCTCCTAGCACAGAGTGGCAGGGGCTAGAGAAGGCAGCTGCCAGGCATTGTCACCACTGAAGAAGGGAGGAATTGGGACAAAGGGTCAATTTTTCAGGTGCTTCTGTGGGAAAGCAGCATTTCTGCCTTGTTACGGATCCAGATGGTTCTGAGGTTGTCCATAAAAGACAATTCTCAACAAGATCAAAGACAGAGTATTCTAGGCTGAAATGGATTCTATCAGTCTCAGGTATAAAAGTTACTTCAGAGACTCACCTAGGAATTCCCTACTCATATGAATAAGGAATCAGTACTGCCTCTCCTTGTTGCCACATTCCACTTCCACCAACTCTTTCCCCTTCCTTTTTCCTTCCTTCAGAAGAAGCTATCAAAAAATTGCCTTTCCCTCCAAAAAATGTCCTATGTTTTAGCTCTTAAAGCTTAGTGATCAATACCAGTGTCAATAATATTTTTCACCTATATATTTTGCTAAGCATATAAATATACATATACTCATGCCCGTTATATTTTCCTCCCTCTTCTCATTCTGTAATAAAATGCCTTTAGCCAGCAACTCCTTCCCACCTGACAAACTTGCTCTATAATCCATCCTTTTAGCATAGACACCAATATTCCCATCTCAAATTGATATTTTAAATATCTCTGACAATTAAGAATGCCTTTATGTGTTCGGTTACTCTATTTTTTATTTAAAATTTTTTTTCTTTATTTTTAACTTGTGTGTGTGTGTGTGTGTATGTTCAGTTCAGTTCAGTTCAGTTCAGTTCAGTCGCTCAGTCGTGTCCGACTCTCCGCGACCCCATGAATCACAGCACGCCAGGCCTCCCTGTCCATCACCAACTCCCGGAGTACACTCAAACTCATGTCCACAGAGTCGGTGATGCCATCCAGCCATCTCATTCTCCGTCGTCCCCTTCTCCTCCCGCCCCCAACCTTTCCCAGCATCAGAGTCTTTTCCAGTGAGTCAACTCGTCTCATGAGGTGGCCAAAGTATTGGAGTTTCAGCTTTAGCATCAGTCCCTCCAATGAACATCCAGGATTGATCTCCTTTAGAATGGACTGGTTGGATCTCCTTGCAGTATAAGGGACTCTCAAGAGTCTTCTCCAACACCACAGTTCAAAAGCATCGATTCTTCGGCGATCAGCTTTCTTCACAGTCCAACTCTCACATCCATACATGACCACGGGAAAAACCATTGCCTTGACTAGACGGACCTTGGTCGGCAAAGTAATGTCTCTGCTTTTTAATATACTATCAAGGTTGGTCATAACTTTCCTTCCAAGGAGCAAGCGTCTTTTAATTTCATGGCTGCAATCAGCATCTGCAGTGATTTTGGAGCCCAAAAAAACAAAGTCTGACACTGTTTCCACTGTTTTTCCATCTGTTTCCCATGAAGTGATGGGACCAGATGCCATGATCTTTGTTTTCTGAATGTTGAGCTTCAAGCCAACCTTTTCACTCTCCTCTTTCACTTTCATCAAGAGGCTTTTGAGTTCCTCTTCACTTTCTGCCATAAGGGTAGTGTCATCTGCATATCTGAGGTTATTGATATTTCTCCCAGCAATCTTGATTCCAGCTTGTGCTTCTTCCAGCCCAGCGTTCCTCATGATGTACTCTGCATATAAGTTAAATAAGCAAGGTGACAATATACAACCTTGACGCACTCCTTTTCCTATTTGGAACCAGTCTGTTGTTCCATGACTGGTTCTAACTGTTGCTTCCTGACCTGCATACAGGTTTCTCAAGAGGCAGGTCAGGTGGTCTGGGATTCCCATCTCTTTCAGAATGTTCCACAGTTTATTGTGATCCACACAGTCAAAGGCTTTGGCATAGTCAATGAAGCAGAAATAGATGTTTTTCTGGAACTCTCTTGCTTTCTCCATGATCCAGCGGATGTTGGCAATTTGATCTCTGGTGCCTCTGCCTTTTCTAAAACCTGCTTGAACATCTGGGAGTTCACGGTTTACATACTGCTGAAGCCTGGCTTGGAGAATTTTGAGCATGACTTTACTAGCGTGTGAGATGAGTGCAATTGTGCGGTAGTTTGAGCATTCTTTGGCATTGCCTTTCTTTGGGATTGGAATGAAGACTGACCTCTTCCAGTCCTGTGGCCACTGCTGAGTTTTCCAAATCTGCTGGCATATTGAGTGCAGCACTTTCACAGCATCATCTTTCAAGACTTGAAATAGCTCAACTGGAATTCCATCACCACCACTAGCTTTGTTCGTAGTGATGCTTTCTAAGGCCCACTTGACTTCACATTCCAAGATGTCTGGCTCTAGGTCAGTGATCACGTTATCGTGACTATCTTGGTCGTGAAGATCTTTTTTGTACAGTTCTTCTGTGTATTCCTGCCACCTCTTCTTAATATCTTCTGCTTCTGTTAGGTCCATACCATTTCTGTCCTTTATCGAGCCCATCTTTGCATGAAAAGTTCCCTTGGAATCTCTAATTTTCTTGAAGAGGTCTCTTGTTTTTCCTATTCTGTTGTTTTCCTCTATTTCTTTGCATTGATCACTGAGGAAGGCTTTCTTATCTCTCCTTGCTATTCTTTGGAACTCTGCATTCAGATGCTTATATCTTTCCTTTTCTCCTTTGCTTTTCGCCTCTCTTCTTTTTACAGCTATTTGTAAGGCCTCCTCAGACAGCCATTTCGCTCTTTTGCATTTCTTTTCCATGGGGATGGTCTTGGTCCCTGTCTCCTGTACAATGTCACGAACCTCCGTCCAGAGTTCATCAGGCACTCTATCAATCAGATCTAGTCCCTTAAATCTATTTCTCACTTCCACTGCATAATCATAAGGGATTTGATTGAGGTCATATCTGAATGGTCTAGTGGTTTTCCCTACTTTCTTCAATTTAAGTCTGAACTTCGCAATAAGGAGTTCATGATCTGAGCCACAGTCAGCTAGGTCATTCTAAACCCTCACGTATAATATATTCTGGACTGCCAAAACCGGATAGGCTTATTCTGCACTGGAATTTGCTCAAGAATTAATAACTTTCATTAGGCTAATGACTGAAATCTTAAATCTACCTGGTGTTTGTAGGTCCGTCACCTATAATTCAAGTACATTTAGCAAGATGGACCAGCTGGTGAGTATAGCCCACACTGTAGCTGGATGTGGGCCTCTGTTTTTAAGGCCCCATAAAAATCTGGAAGAGTAGAGAGCACTTGATTTATTTTTAAGGAAAGTAAGGCCATTTGATAGATTTCCAACAGAAAATCGGTCAAGGCTGAAGATTGGTTTACTGAGACCATGGCGCATGCCAACTTCTATTTTCTCATGGCTGACTCCCAGTCTTGGCTGAATGCACTGCAGCCTTTCCCATAAGGGTAACCTGGGACATGACACAAGGAGAGACAGGCCTTCCAGGAATTATATGAGGAACAAAATCAAAGGTCCCCCAAATCATGTCCAAGCTGCCATTCAATGAGTGGCAAACACCCAAATCATAATACCTGACTTCCAATAAGGCAGAAAAGAAAATCTTCCTCCTCTACAGTTCATATTCAATCCAGATGTCTAAAAGAACAGCAGGATTCATGCTAACATGTTGCCAAGGCAGCACCAGATGTTTGTAACAGTTAGGACCATGCACAGGTTGAGGTGGAAGACATAATGATTTTTCCAAACTTCTCTGAAATAAGGAACGAGAATTCTTTGTGTGAGTTGGTGGGTGACACATTTGATACCAGGAACACCTGGTGGAGGAAGGCTTTCATCACCAGCCAGCAAGTCTCTGTACTGGATTGTATGCCTACTTCCTCTCAAGACATCTGGATTATAATCAAGCTCACTGGCTCCTGCTGCTATTTGACAATACTGGAAGCCAAAGTTTGACTCCCAGTTAAGCACCAAATTTGTGGCTTTGCAGTATTAGTCTCTTGGGCTTCAGTTGTGTCACCAACAGGATTAATGCAGCCTTGACCCTGAGGAGCAGCTGTGAGGATTCCTTGTTAAAGAGCAGAAAGCAATTACAAGTATTTTTCAATTATAGTGCTCTAGGCCCTCGGAGAAGGCAATGGCAGCCCACCCCAGTACTCTTGCCTGGAAAATCCCATGGACAGAGGAGCCTGGTAGGCTGCAGTCCATGGGGTCACTAAGAGTCAGACACGACCGAGCGACTTCACTTTCACTTTTCACTTTAATGCATTGGAGAAGGAAATGGCAACCCACTCCAGTGTTCTTGCCTGGAGAATCCCAGGGACGGGGGAGCCTGTGGGCTGCCGTCTATGGGGTCACACAGAGTCGCACAAGACTGAAGTGACTTAGCAGCAGTAGCAGCAGACCCTCTGACAGCTCATGGACCACAGTAATAGCATTAAATCCTCATCATCACCTATGAAATGGATATAACTATGTTCTAAGCTGAGACTTAGGAAGTAACTTGCTCAAGGTTACATGCAAATACATTGTGACTGTGGATTTGAACCTCTTTGACTCTGGAACCTCTTTTGTGTCTTTTGCATGTATGATTATTGGTTGTTGTTGGTCAGGACACTCTCTATTTTTCTTCTCCTTGAAAAACATATGCATTGTAAGGAATAAATGTCCACAAATCAATCACTGCTCCACTAATGACTTATGTTAAGACACTGGGAAAGTGAAGTTGCTCAATCGTGTCCGACTCTTTGTGACCCCATGGACTATAGCCTGCCAGGCTCCTCCATCCATGGGATTCTCCAGGTAAGAATCCTGGAATGGGTTGCCATTTCCTTCTCCAGGGGATATTCCTGACCCAGGGATAGAACCCAGGTCTCCTGCGTTGCAGGCAGACTCTTTACCATCTGAGCTGCCAGGGGCTCCTAGGACATTGGAAAGGATGCTTTTTATTTTCCTTTTGAACTTCTCAGGGGGAAATGAGCTAATAAAAATAGAGTGCATAGCTGAAACTTCATATCCAAATAAATTAGGGAGACCTACAGCTGAAACTTCATACCCAAATAAATTAGGGAGACCTGCTGGCTAACATTGTACCTATAGTAAACAATACTGTATTGCACATTTAAAAATTAGTTGAGGATAGATCTCAGCTAAGTGTCTTTACAAGAGTAAAAAAAAATATATGATTTGGAAAGCTGCTGCTGCTGCTGCTGCTGCTAAGTCACTTCAGTCGTGTCCGACTCTGTGTGACCCCATAGATGGAAGCCCACCAGGCTTCCCCATCCCTGGGATTCTCCAGGCAAGAACACTGGAATGGGTTGCCATTTCCTTCTCTCTCTGCTGCTGCTGCTGCTGCTGCTAAGTCACTTCAGTTGTGTCTGACTCTGTGTGACCCCATAGACGGAAGCCCACCAGGCTCCCCTGTCCCTGGGATTCTCCAGGCAAGAACACTGGAGTGGGTTGCCATTTCCTTCTCCAATGTGTGAAAGTGAAAAGTGAAGTCGCTCAGTCGTGTCCGACCCTTAGCGACCCCACGGACTGCAACCTACCAGGCTCCTCCATCCATGGGATTTTCTAGGCAACTATGTTAAAAATCAACTGACATTATCATGACTTAATTACAAAGATACATGTTCATAGCACGAAGAGTATGTGACAGAAAGCTCCATGAATTGACACGTTATATATAATGAAGTTAAATGTTAATTAATGGAGGGACTTCCCTGGTGACCTAATGGTTAAGATTCTGTACTTCCACAGGAGAGGGCAAGGGTTCGATCCCTGGTAGGTGAAGTAAGATTCCCACATGCTACAGTAAGGCCCCCACTCCCTCACAAATTGCTAACTAATGGGAAAAAGTATGCTTTATGTGCTTTCGGACAAAATATATTTTATGAAAAATATGCAGGATATGCAAATGGCACAAAAAGGATTTTCATTATAGTTGAAACAACAGTAAACAAAAGTAGAGAAATTATGTAAGAAACAAAGATTTTTGTTTTTAAGTAAAGCTCTAGAGATGTAATAGTTATAAAAGAAACTGGGTGGGTCAGATCTGGGGCTTCTAACCATGAGGCATAACTACTCACAGTAAATTTGCCATGTTCCCATGAGAACCGCGGCGAGTTAGACCTTAGCTGCCCAACACTGAGTTGTATGCCTCACATGCATCATTAATATGAAAAATTGTGAAAACTCCACATTCAGCCAAGTTCTTCTGCTTTCCAAAAGGATGTGGGCGCCGGTCAGTCCGTATTTCCAGTGACTTTTCATTTAGTTTCACAGCTTCTCTCAGGCCACCGCACACTCTCCCAAAGCCTGGCCAGAGTCAAGGACTCTGAAGGGTGTGCAGGACCCCATTTATGAGGGAGTTACCTACAACATAGAGGCTGAAGGAGGATCAGATGGTGCTGCTTACAGGCAAGAAGGCTCAGGATACAGAAGAAAGTGTCAGAATACCTCTCTGGCTATTCTATATCAGAATACCTCTCCCACCCCTGCCCCACTGAATTACTTCTCTCCTTCTCCTCCATCTTACTGACTTTCAAACTGTAGGCTGTTTGCATATTTTTCATTTTAGTGTTCAAAACTTAAGCCAGAACCATGCAGGACAGTTATATAAGTAGTTAGGCAGACTGACCTTTGTTACCACAAGAAACCCAAATTTTTCTTCTGATTCCCCACTGACCTCTCCCATAAGGCATGCCCCACGTTAGCTAAGAGAAAAGCAATAATATAATCATTAAGTTGTTTCAGAGAACCTAGCTGGAAGTGGTCGATTTTCATGGTGCTGTTGCTGACGGGGCCGAAGATGGTGATCACGGAGACTTTCCTGGTGGCCATCTTGCAGAAACTTTCCAGATACTCATCTCGCTGCTGCACATACATGCTGTTCTCAGCCTTGGGAGCAGTGATCAGCTGGAGGAGGGCAAAAGCAAGCAAAGCATTAACTCACAGTGATAGTTTCACACTGAGGGAAAAGTCAAAGGGATGATCTGGAATAGAGGGCTGATGGTAACCGACAGGATGTGTGTGTTAGTCGCTCAGTCATGCACAACTCTTTGTGACCCTACAGACTATAGCCCACTAAACTCCTCTGTCCATGGAATTCTCCGGGCAAGAATACTGCAGTAGTTGCCATTCCTAAACTAGACTGACACATAAACTGGATTGTTTTGTTGGATAGTTAGCATGCTGCTGCTGCTAAGTCGCTTCAGTCGTGTCCGACTCTGTGTGACCCCATAGACGGCAGCCCACCGGGCTCCCCCCGTCCCTGGGATTCTCCAGGCAAGAACACTGGAGTGGGTTGCCATTTCCTTCTCCAATGTGTGAAAGTGAAAAGTGAAAGTGAAGTCGTTCAGTCGTGTCCGACTCTTAGTGACCCCATCGACTGCAGCCTACCAGGCTCCTCCGTCCATGGGATTTTCCAGGCAAGAGTACTGGAGTGGGTTGCCATTTCCTTCTCCATAGTTAGCATAATTAAAGCCAAAAGAGACCATTTGGAAAGGCCTTTTTTAAAAAATGATTCCATTCAGTTTAGAGTTTCTACTCACTTCCACTATCGTTTGCCTTCATTATCAGTCTCCATGTTTCTTGGTTTTCTCATTTATGAACTCTCACAAGGCTGTTTGTTGTAAGCATTACATGACCCTTGGCATGCAATAATTGTCCAGTAAATGCTATCTCTCTCCCTTTATTTTGATCTTCATTACCTTAATTGGCTGCTCAGACACTCGTGGATTCGATGGCTACCACTATTATTTCACATCTTACAGGGCTGAGTTTCATAGCCAGGTCTTGGGCACTATGAAACATTCCACAGCTTAGAATTTTCATTAGGTAAACTTGCAGAGAAGTTTTAGAATGGCCCTTTGGCCCAGTTCTGTCTCAGAATATAATCATTGTCACACTAGGCCTGCACAGAGCTCCTGATAGATGTCTGTGATGCTGAAACCCTCCAAGAGGATGAATTTTTCTCTTTCTGTTTAGCCTTCTTTCCAATTCAAACCTGGCATTTTTCACCTAGACCCTGTGTCTCTCTCACTCAATTTGACCCCCTGACTTCCCCTGAGGAAAAAGAAGACAGAGCATTAAGAAGAGATGCTTTAGTCACCAGCTATCTGGGAAAACACAGACTTCACTATTTTGGATAAAATGAGGATACTCTTATTTTTCAAGGTGCCTCTTGAACTCTCTCCCTAAGAATGCCTCCACATTGTAATTTAGCCAGATATAAAAGCCTTTCTACTATGGTGATTATTTTTGTTGCCTTTTCCTGAGTCTTCTCCAACTTTACTAGCTTCTTCCTGAGCAGAAACCAGGAATGTGCAGCAGGTCTGATGACTGTGTGGGCGTGTGTTGTTTGCCCTGAGGTGGAAGGACATGAAATTTTATTCTGATGATGACTAGATTTTTTTGATCTCTCTAACCCTAAACAGCTTAATCGACTGATGTCTGCAAAAAACAGTTTAGTCACCCTATGCAGGCTTCTCATTAGCTCAGAGGCCAGTCGCTAGACCAGGGATTGAACTGGACCACCAGAGAGTTCCCCCATCTATACACTTCCTTTCATCTGACCAATTTATCAAGCACTGTTCTACTTAAAAAAAGTGCTTAAGAAAAGTTAGTCCCTTCTAACCTTACAAAATATTCCTGAAGTTTGTGGCTATTAGCTTGGCATTTTGCAGAAGGGAAGTCACCATGTTGTTAAACTCTTTATCAAATACTTTATCAAGATAGTAATAAATCTGGTCCCAGCTCATTTTGCTGTTTATTTTGCTCTGTCTGAAATGTATTTATTGTGGCCTGCAGGCGTTCCCTTCTAAGAATTCTCTGTGCTTGACAAAATACTATCCTTCTTGGAAATCAAAATGAGCTCAATAGCTTTTGAGTAGAACATTAACAAAGATTTTTCCACGATGAAGCTTTTGTTTATGTCTTCTCAGATTGTTATTTAAGAAGACATGATTACATCTATTTTTGATTTTGTGTTTATGTACCTCTTCAGATGGACAGGGTGGGTAGGAAATGCTTGTTTTAGAAATATAATTCCCCAAGAAGAAAAATAATAAAATTTCCCTTAATTTATTCATTGAATTTATTCATTGATTCACACTTGGCCTTAAAAAAGACTTAAGGAGGCTATAGAAAGATACAGTGATGGTATTTTTGCTTTGTTGGTTTTTAATTAGCTACACGGCATTTGAAAATATTTCTTTATGTTTTGATGGTAGTGCACATGCAGGTGTTTTGTTTTCAGTTGTTATATTTTAGTCTTTTCTTTTTGGCTTTTCTTTGCTCACAGATACACTATTTTGAAATACATAAAATGACTGTTTAAGCAAGAACACAAAATAGTAAAAAAAAAAAAAAAAAAAAATTGAAAGGAATATGTCCTGGTAATGATTTTGGACTCCCTGACCTAAAGAAAGAATGAAAGAAAGTAAAAGTGTTAGTCGCTCAGTTCTGTCGGACTCTTTGAGACCCCATGGCTATAGTCTACCGGGCTCCTCTTTTCATGGAAGTCTCCAGGCAAGAATACTGGAGTGGGCTGCCATGCCCTCCTCCAGGGGATCTTACTAACCCAGGAGTTGAACCCGGATCTCCTGCACTGCAGGCAGATTCTTCACTGTCTGAGCCACCAGGGAAGCCCAAAAGGAAGGATAGGCTCATATTTAGAGTATATGCTAGATGATTGATAACTACCTGGCTCTGAAACTTCAGATCCATGCATAGACTCCATTCCATTCATGGAATTCCTTTACAGTCCATGGATCATGCTATGACAGGATTTTAAGAGTTCTCAAAGCCCCTTCTGGTCTCTTGTGCATAACTGAGAATTTCAGAGAATATATAATCATACCAAACTTCATCCTGCCAGGCAGCTTCTCCCATGTATCTCTGAACACAGTAGCCTTAGACTGTGGATACCCAGTGGGAACTGCACTTAAATAAATAGAGGGCTCTGATGTTTGCTTTCACCTCAGGCCCTTTGCCCAGGGTAGCCTTAACCCACCTGGGAGGTGACATTGATTTAGCATGACTCACTTCCTAGCCCTCCACAACCTGGCCTCAGGCTCTCTCTTGCTAAGCTTTCCTCCCATTCCTCCCTTATGTGACCTCTTCACCCTGTAGCTGGACTGGCCTAAATTATGAAATGAGAGGAACCTACACAGAGTAGCCCAGAGAAAGGGTGACTGTAGTCAAAATCCAAAGACCTGCATTTTCGTCCTAGTTCAACCCCTGGCTACTCTGTAGCCTCAACAAAGCCTTTTAACCTTCTAAACCTTGGTTTTCTCATCTTTGGAACAACTTCCCTACGAACTCATAGAGTAGTGAGAAGCAAGCATACATATTAGTATATATATTATATAACTATATACAGGCTATGTACATCAGAGCATCATAGATGTATGCTGCCTCTGGATAATTCACTCACATTCCTTCCTTTGCCTTTACCCATGTCACCCTTCTCACCCAGAATCTCCTCCTCTCCCTCCACCTTATCAGAATCTGAGTTATTCCTCAAATGCAGCATCCTGCTTAAAGCCTCATCTATTCCTCAGTGATCACTTTCTCCTTTTAATTACTGTTCTTATTATCTGCATGGCTCACCTGGAATTTATATATTTCCTTGATTTACCATTTTGTTGTATGTTTATGTCACACCTCCGTAACTAGAGTATCAATTCGTCAAGGCACTGAAGTCCCAGCCCCACAACTGCCTAGTAGGTAAGAGGAGCACATCGCTCCTCAGGTTATATCAATTACTCCTGCTAGAGGTGTGGTTCCCTGCTAGATGCAGCCCACAGACCACTGGTAAAGACACTCTACATTCAATCTGCTCCTTGAGTTTGCAGCACAGAAAGTGAAGGAAGCTGATCATCTGAACATATTTCAGTGACTCTTTCCCTGTGTATTGACATCTATGTCCCATTCATTTTCTAGCGTGGCAGTACTTCAAACAGTGTTTAAAATGGTAACCGTTTCCAGGCTCCTCTTTTTAAAAAGAGCATTTCAGAAGACTGAAGAGACTTAGCACAGAACTTCCCAGTAAACCTTATTGTCTGGCACCTGGCCTCTTTCTAGTCTGGTGGTGATAAATCAGGGCATGTGTCATGAAGCTAGAATTGTGTTGTTCTTTTTTATGTTTCTGTTCCAACTTTCCAACTGGCATGTTGGCACAAGGAGCCTCAGACTATAAGGAAGCTAGTTCATAAGTAAAGGGTGCAAATGGGAATGGGAAGATGCTGGGCGGAGGATATTTTAGGTCAGCTTACTCCAAGTACTGCGTTAAGCTCAAAACATTAGACTTTTACAGGATTCTGAGAAAAGGCATTCCAGCTGGTAGTCTGCCTCAGTAAATAGGAGGTTTATATTCTTTTCTAAAATTAAACCAAGTAAGTAGATTATTGTCCCAATATCCAAATTTCTGTAGTAAGGTTAAAAGTACTAACACACACGAATTATGGGAGATCCAATCTCCAAAAAATACTTGAACTTGAATCTATGTATTTCAGCGTGATGAGGCTTCTTGTTCATTGACAAACAGGTTAATGTGCAGAGAGCACAGCATGATGACTTTTCAGCTATACCCCACGTATTCCAATGTTTCCATGATAAAAAACTCATGCATATTCTCAATTTTGTCATCCCCAGACCAGCATCGATCAGTCTGAGGGATTAGATTAACTGGGATTCAATCTATCGTTCTCCACTTGACTAGGTGGAAAGCCAGTGAGTTGAGGTACGAAGAACTAGCTGGGTATTAAAGGCAGAAATCCTACATTGGTGCTCAACACAAAATGTTGACAATTGGTATATCTTACTGTTTTTCTGAGTAATTCAAGATTGAAAAAGATTTTAAAACATTTGGATTACTAACAGGTTCAGTTCTCAGTTTCTGGATCCCTTTATGGCACATGCCCACAGTATGCTCACATCCCTGAGAAGGCAGAACAGGGAAGTGATTGACCCTGAGTTTAAAATCAAACATACCTCGGTTTTAATTCTGGCTTTGTCATGTATTGGCTATACACCTCGGGAAACTTCTCAATCTGTCCAAGCTTCTGTAAATGGAGTTAATTAGTCTTTCCTCATGGGATTGTTGTGAAAATTAATCCACAGTCTCAGCAAAGCACCTTGCAGGATGTGCCCCTCAGGTTGACAGGCTGAGAGACAGAAGGTTTGGAGGTGTGACCTCTGATCTAACTCTACCTGCAGCTCCTCTGAAGACCACTAGGATGCTATTCATCCAACTATAACCTGTACCATCACTGCCAGTGTTTCTCTAAGTAGCTAAGTATTAAAGAAGGATATAAATAAATGCAAAGGACTAGGTTATTGTCGCTGAGCACCAGGTTACTAAAAATCAGAAAAGAGAAGCTAAAAGGCCTCCACAATTTCTTGGAATGCAAATCTCACTTCAGTTTGAGCAAACTGGGTTAGGTTGAAGCCAGTTTGGTGGGGGGGGGGGCTACGTTGTCATCTGTTCTTTAATAGCTTGGAGGCTGCTATGCCTTAATGAATATTAATTAATCACTGAAACTTCCTGAATAACATTAGCCAGGTTTGACAGGAAAAATGAATGGAAAAGAGATAAGCGGCACCAGCAAAATCTTTCTCCCAGAGACACTGGTCTCCTTTCTGTCTGGTTAAAGACTCCTCTCCATCTTTTGACTTTCCATTGCATTTTTTTTAACATGTCTTTTCTAATCCATTTTTATTTTCGACATTATTAGCTCTTCAGAGAACGCAGTTCTGATATAATCGTCAGCCAGGCACACATGGGACTGAAATGCAAGGCTAAAATGCCTCCTGTTGGTATTTTCTTTCTAATAACGATCCTGGATCTTGGTCCAACCCCAAAGAGCAACACTGCCATGAGCAAGCCCAGCTGGTTTCTGTTTTGCCTCACATGACATCAGCAGAAGCTGTTGTCTGAGTTTTCATTCGCTGGAAATTTATGTTCAGGGATACTGTTAAAAGCAGAAAAGACCCAGCCGGGCTTTCAAATCCCTGACTAAGGGAGTGGAAAGAAATGAAAGGCATGACTAATATCAGGGATATAGTATGAAAACCCCTTTCTTCTGACTCATGAGCTAGAGGCAGTGGAAGTATTTGCCAGATGGGTGCACAATTACAATCCTGACATTTTACCCATGATTATTTCCCCCCTGGTTACAACTTGACCATGCCGGACAAAGTTCCAGGTACTCAGAAAGAGAGCAACAGAGCATGCAACTGATGATTTCTTATACCCTGAAGAGAGCAGTTTGCTTCCAAATGTTCTGTACCAGGTAGAGTTCTACTCTAAAATCAGTGATTCTTCTGGTTTTGGCTGGAACATTCCCATTTAAACCAGTGTACTCTGGCAATAACCAGATAGTTGTTAAACTACTCTAACAGTCAGCCTATGATCTACTAACCTAAGTTTATATAGTTACTTTAAGGCTCTGGTTAGAAACGAATACCAACATACAAAATACATATAACAAGACATACACACACACATGAATCTGTAGAATCAATCAAAATTTAGGTTTTGTTCTATTACAAAGATATACTAGATGGAACAGCTAAGAGAATTTGGGGACATGCCCCATCCGTGATAACTATCACAAGGGATTCTGCTCTGAATAACATTTCAAAGTGAGTACATTGAACTTTTTGAAACCCCTAAAAGATAAATGGGCACCAGAGTCACTTTGCTCAGATCATTAATCCAAATTTAGTTAGAAAAATGAAAAGACTCTCTAAGAGATGCCTTGAGAGATGAGCATCTATCTCTTTTGGCTGTGGGAATGGAGGACATGGAGTCATCTTTTATCTGCAGCAGGATAGATGCTGTCCTCACTGGCATCAGACAGCTCCCTCCCAGCCAGCTAGATGAGAGAATTATTCCTGACTCAGGTTACCCAGCATTAACTTACAGATCTATTTCTTTGAATTAACTTCATCATCCCCTTTTCCTCCTAGTCAGCCTGGATTAAAATGCAGCATTAAGAAGCTAGGGGCAAAATCTTGGAAGGGCACTAAAATAAGGGCAAGGAAAAGATGAGTCATTCTAAGAAAAGATGAGTCACTAAGAAAAGATGAGTCATTCTCATCAGTGATGAAAATTTCCCATACATTTAAGATGATGCTTATTCTTGCCCAACAGAGAAGGCAATGGCAAGCCACTCCAGTACTCTTGCCTAGAAAATCCCATGGATGGAGGAGCCTGGTAGGCTGCAGTCCGTGGGGTCGCTAAGGGTCGGACACGACCTAGTGACTTCACTTTCACACACTGGAGAAGGAAATGGCAACCCACTCCAGTGTTCTTGCCTGGAGAATCCCAGGGATGGGGGAGCCTGGTGGGCTTCCGTCTGAGGGGTCACACAGAGTCGGACACGACTGAAGTGACTTAGCAGTAGCAGCAGTATTCTTGCCCAAAGCCCTCTTGGGTCTGACTAGATTCTGGTGTCACTCTTTGGATGGTGGCAAGGAACAGCCAAAAGAGTTACTGAGATGGACCTGGGACTTGCTCAGTACCCAGGGCACGGCAAAGTAGAAATAGGACCGCATGTCTCCTTTTTCTCACACACACACACACATTCTAGAGGCTCAGGAGAAACTGACTCCAAATTCAGACATGCCTCTAAGGGATCAGAAAATGGAGCAATCAACCCAGCTTCCACACTTCATTCGTCTTGCTTCTTACTAGTAGTTGGGCAGTTGTGGGGGAGGCAGGCTTTAGGAGAGAAAATTTTGGCTAGCTGGTTTTAAAAATATATTTGTGGGGCCAGATAAACAAGGACCCTTCCCCACTACCAGTCATACCCACTCTCCAACCAGGCTGCCACACTTTTTCCCCTTTGAGTCTCCCAAATGTTGATATAGACCTAACTGTTGATAAAGACCTGCTATTTTCCCATACACATGCTTCTAGTTTTTAAGCTCATGCAGAAAGAAATCCTTTTCCTAAATTGTGACTGCCATCAATGCATTCCATTTTACTGATTCTTTTATTGTTCTTTGAACTTGGCAGAAGGGAGCTGTATCTAGAACTGTCCTGTGGAAGAGAGCTGTAAGGTGGGGATGAGACTGGTGGGTTTGGAAGAAGTTGAGCACAGAAGAAGCTGAGTGCTTCCCTGGGCTCATGGCTAAGATCCCCCAGTCACTGACAGCTTAGGGCCATGGGTCTGTGTGGATAGAGAGTCATAGAATATCTAAGTCAAAAGGAGCTACTGGCTTGGCTGTCCTTCTTTAACAAACCTCCTGAACTTCCTGACAGATTACCTGTTTAGCTATCCAATAATGTGATTTTAGAAAAATAACACTCCAAGTGCTAACACTGCCACAGCCTGCAGAAGAATACCAAGGAGAAGATTACTTACAAGCAGCCTTCGTTTGCCTTCAAAGGGCCCCAGTAGGTCAGTCACCAACTTCCTGGGATTCGAAGTGAAGGGTTTTGTGGGTTTCAGGTGGCCGTCCTGCTCCGTCCTCCCCACTTTTTTCTTCTTGTTCTTCTCTTTCTCCTGCCTGCTCTTTTTCTCAGCCTTGTCCTTCTTCACTTGCTTTTCACTCTTGAGTAACTTGTCTGCTTTCTCAATCTTCACCTTTTTTTTCTTCTCGGGTTTCTCAAGTTTTTCGTGCTTTTTAGACTCCTTCGCTTTTTTGGGGGGCATATTTCCCCCCTGCAACTCCTCCTCCAGCTGAGAGGTGGTCGGCCGGCTGAGGTCATACTTATCCTCATACTCATTGCTAAGAATTTTGTCCTGGGCTTTCTTTTTGGGAGGTTTCCCCTTTGCTGGCTTGTGATGGCCTGGCACCACACTGGGGTCCCGGGAGCTATGCTCCCGCCTGTCTGTGCGGTTGTCTCGGAGACGGCCCGCGCCGGCCCTGGTGCTGGGCACGGAGATGGCGATGGAAGGGGAAGCTGTGAAGACCTCGAAGCTGGTGGCCTTGCTGGGCCTCCTAGTGGTCGGCGGCCTCTCCCTGGGCTGCTCCTTCCTGGGCGGAGGGTAGAGATTCTCGGAGGCCACCGGCCCCTTGGCAGTGGCCACCTCGGCTGTTGCGGGGGGCCTGTGGGGGGCCGAAGAAAAGTGCACTCGGGCGGTCCAGGGCCTCTGGGTGGTCGGAAAGGCCGTGGTGGTTGTGGGTCTCGCAGCTGCTGTCACCCCCCGAGAGGTGGCCCGCGCCACTGTTGTGAGCGGAGCCGGGGGCAGCGTGGTGGCCCGCGGGGTTGGAGGAGGCGGGGGAGGCGCCCCTGCAGGGCTGGCCGGTTTTCTCATCACCTTCACCCGACTCTCTCTGGTGGGTGGCACTTGCGCTCTCCTCTGCTCCTCTTTCCTCTTCTCACTGCTCAGGCCTGGCCTCCCTGCCTCTCCACCATTGTTCCCCTCCTCCACCACCTGGCCCTCGACTCCAGAGGCCTTACATTTTTGCACAAAACCCTTCTGCCTGATCTTCTCTATCCTGCGGATGGGGCCCTGGTCGATGATCTCATACATGGCCTCCAACCTGACCGGGTAGGGGTAGCGTTCCTCCACCTGAAGTGTCTTCTTCAACAGCACCATGCCGAACTTGCCCTTCTCCAGCTTCAAGAAACTCATCAGCTTTGGGATGAGGCTGGGGTCCAAGGGCTGCTCCAGGACGCGGCCCTCACTGGTGATCCTCCGCACCTTGCCTCCTTCCTCGCCTTCCTGGTGGAACAGCACGATCTGCTGGATGTGCCTCTCAGCCAGCTCACAATAGACGTCGTCCTTCAGCAGGCTCATCATGAGCCGGTAGTAACCTTCCGAGGCGTGTGGGGCCGAGATGACCCATACCCTGTTTTTCCCTGCAAAGCTGGCAAGGATATTGGGAGAGCTGGACCCAGAAGGGAAGCGCAGCATTCTCGACCGAGCTGAGGACCCCTCATCTCGGACCATCTCACGAGGAGAGCTCCGAGCTGCTGGGCTCTGCTGAGTTCTCACTGGGGCCCCATGGACGCCCAGCGAGGCTGGCGGTGCGGTGGCATGAGCTACTCTCAATACTGGTATGCTCCTCCTTCTTTGGAGAGGCTGAAGGTTTGGTTCTTCCAGAGTGGTTCTCTCAATTCCCTGAGACCTCCCCGTGTGCCTCAGTAACCGAGCTGGCCTTCTGTTGACGGCGGAAACCAGAGGCACTTTCTGCCCTCCGCGGCTCCCTCTATTCATGGTCTGCCCGTGGGGTTCTGATCCACACACCAGCCACAGTGCCAGCAGCATAGTAAAACTGGGTCCCATTCTCCATGTCATTGTGCAGTCCTCTTTGGGGAGGCAGCAGGGTCAAAACACAGAAAGGGGAGGGCAGAGGGAAAAAAAAGAAAGAAAATCATTTAATTGCAAACAGAGCTGGGCATTATCTCTTCATCTATCTTGGCCAAGGAGAGGGGGAAGGGGTGGTTGGAGAAGAAGAAGGAGGGAGGTCAGAGAAAGGAAAATCGGATGAGATCCTGTTGCTTTTAAGTCCCTGTAATTCGTCAGTGCTTAGCAGAGACAGTTACATTAAGCAGGAAACTCAACTCAGTTCCCCATTCAGCATGCTTGCATTGTTTCAACTGTCTGATGCTCCAGAGAAAATGCACACTGAGCGTATTAATTATAACAACATTCCTATTTCATTTCTTCAAATAAATGACAAAGAAACAAACAAACACAGTAAAGACAGGCAGGATTACACACTTACATAGTGGCTCATGGAGATGGAATGCAGAGGTTTTAAAAAGCAATCTGAAGTGTGCTCCCAGGACAGTTCCTAGACGAAATACTTTTCCTCCCAACTCTCTTTCTCCTTTGCAAAACTGGCTGATACAAAGGGGTGTGCTGCAGCCCCAGCTCCCAAAGCCGCACACAGACCACCGCCGGTCCGGTCCTGAGGGCTGAACTTTCTTCTTTTCTTTCTGGCTGTGCTTTTTTACCTTCTTGACAAGTAGAATGAGGTGAAAGGAGCTGTCCTTTTAAGTCTTTGCATCTCCATTTGTCTGCAGCTTCTGCTCGGGCTGTGTGTCTGCGAATGCCAGTACCCCCCCGGCCAGCCGACAGCACTGGACGCCCCTTAAAGTAGAGTCCCAGCTATTTCTAAATCTTGCTCTTTCTCTTTTTTGAGTTCCAGGATCCTTCTTATCACCCTTTGCCCCACAGTCTGGCTTAGTCTCTTTGTTTCCGAGCGTAAAAGCACTGGGATTAATATGTTTTCCAGGCCGAGGGAAAACACAGGAATGTGATGTTGAAAAGGACTTTTTTTCTTTTCCTTACGTTTCTCTCCTCCCTTTATTTCTTCCCACCTTTTCTCTCCTCTCTTTCTTCTCTTTTTTCTTCTTCCTCTTGCCTGGATTCAGTCCCAGAAATGCCAGGACAACCTCAGTTTTGATCCAAACCAAACTCAAACAACAGCAGCCACTGGAAATCAAGGAAACTTCACTAAGAATTTAACAGATCAGCAAAACACCGCCTCCTTCCCATTTCAGCATGGTGAGCGGTGAGCCTGGACTGGGAGGGAGAGAAGGGGCTGTTCTTTGGGTGGGGGTGTTGAAACACTGCACATCATCATAAATCACTTTGGAACAGGATGGCTGAGGACTTAACCCCTTCCCTACTGAGTCATCAGGACACTGTCCCTTCCTGTCTGTACACACACTGTGCTTGGGAAAGGGAAAATTCTCAGATTTCTACATCTGACTGCTTGGTTTTCCTAGAGACAGATAGTCATTTGGGTCAGGGTGCTTGGCTGTACAACACAGACAGTATATATATATTTGTAGTTCTAGGAATGTATTTTTATCTCTTTCTCCCTGCTCATGTGTTTCATTTGAGGATGGAAAACATGACTGGGTTGTTTTTATTTTATGCTAATTGGGGATCATATTACTGTATTCTTATTCCTAGTTTCTCCTTGGCATGAAAGGAAGCTGGTAAAAGGTTAGAAATGCAAGCAATGGCTGCTGTTCCCCTGAGACTGTGGTCAGCCATTACACAGGGAAAGGCCACTACGACCTCCAACTCTGAGCTCTGGCTGTGGTAGGCTAAGAGCTTCCTCAGAGGGCACGAGTGTATGTACATGTGTGTGTGTGTTGCAATAGTTTGCACTCCAGAGGCTTCCAGTATCCAGAGGGCTTTAAACAATCCTTAGAAATAGCTATATCAGAGATATATCGGATCTAGCTCTGTGGATCCACCTCACAGATCTGCCATAAGGAATCAGCTTTTAGCAGGGAGGGAAGGTGCCTTGGGTTATACAGATATTTATTCCAGCCTCTCCAAGTGCATTCAGTCAGTTTTAACTGCCCCAGACAGTGCTGAGTTAGTGTTTTCAGGAGGCCCCTTATAAGCTAGATCACGTTAATGCCTACCCTCTCTGGATAAAACCTGGTCCCTGGTTGTTTCTTTTCATCAACACCATCTCTGACTGGTCATTTACGTTTCCTTCACATGAGCTCCCAGCACTGAATTGAAGATCTGTGGAGGGTTGAGTGTCAGGTTGTCAGCATGAAGCATGAAGACCTGGGGGTGCCAAGAAGGAAGGGCCTTATGTGGAGGCTTTCTGATCTGGCCTTCTGTAAGTCCAGAACAAACGTGGGCTTCAGGCAGAGACCTTTTGTCCCCTGAAGACAGAGATTTCCCCTTTCATGGGATTCGCCTGTTAAGTTGATCAAATGCCTAGTGGTGAACTGCACAGTCCTAGATGTGACTTCCTTTCTCACATCATAATGTGTTCTACACAATCCCTTGCTGAGCCTCCTCCCTTCCTTCCTTTCTCTTCCCTTTGTCTTCTCCGTGCTAATGATAACTACCATTTATTGAGCATTTTCAAATGAGGCTCTGGCCTTGGCACTTTCATATATGCTTTTATTTAACCCTCACAGCATCCCCAAGAGATAAGTGGGATCATCCCTCTTTTACAGATGGGCAACCTGAGACTGAATGAATTTCAGTAATTGCTCACTGTCACACAAATGCTAAGAAGTGGCCCTGAAATTTGAACCCAGATGTAGAACTATCTACAAAGCATTGGGTTATCCTGCCTCTTCCCCCTTTCATTTTCTTCCCACACCTTCTCTTTCTTCTTTTCCTTCAATTTGTTTTTGTTTCCTATATTCATAGAAAAGTCTCATTAATTTGTTCAAACAGAGCACTTATAGTTTTAGAGTCCTACTTTTTAAATAATTGTGTAGCAGTACTTTTTGCTTAATAGGTCCTTAACATTCAGTTCAGTTCAGTTCAGTCACTCAGTCATGTCCAACTCTTTGCGACTCCATGAACCACAGTACACTAGGCCTCCCTGTCCATCACCAACTCCTGGAGTCTACCCAAACCCATGTCCATCGAGTCGGTGATGCCATCCAACCATCTCATCCTCTGTCATCCCCTTCTCCTCCTGCCCTAAATCTTTCCCAGCATCAGGGTCTTTTCCAGTGAGTCAGCTCTTCACATCAGGTGGCCAAAGTATTGGGAGTTTCAGCTTCAGCATCAGTCCTTCCAATTAACACCCGGGACTGATCTCCTTTAGAATGGACTGGTTGGATCTCCTTGCAGTCCAAGGGACTCTCAAGAGTCTTCTCCAACACCACAGTTCAAAAGCATCAATTCTTCGGCGATCAGCTTTCTTCACAGTCCAACTCTCACATCCATACATGACCACGGGAAAAACCATAGCCTTGACTAGACAGACCCTTGTTGGCAAAATAATGTCTCTGCTTTTTAATATACTATCTAGGTTGATCATAACTTTCCTTCCAAGGAGTAAGCATCTTTTAATTTCATGGCTGCAGTCAGCATCTGCAGTGATTTTGGAGCCCAGAAAAATAAAGTCAGCCATTGTTTCCCCATCTCTTTGCCATGAAGTGATGGGACCAGATGCCATGATCTTAGTTTTCTGAATGGTGAGCTTTAAGCCAACTTTTTCACTCTCCTCTTTCACTTTCATCAAGAGGCTTTTGAGTTCCTCTTCACTTTCTGCCATAAGGGTGGTGTCACCTGCATATCTGAGGTTATTGATATTTCTCCCGGCAATCTTGATTCCAGCTTGTGCTTCTTCCAGCCCAACGTTTCTCATGACGCACTCTGTATATAAGTTAAATAAGCAGGGTGACAATATCCAGCCTTGACGTACTCCTTTTCCTATTTGGAACCAGTCTGTTGTTCCATGTCCAGTTCTAACTGTTGTTTCCTGACCTGCATACAGGTTTCTCAAGAGGCAGGTCAGGTGGTCTTGTATTCCCATCTCTTTCAGAATTCAGGTCCTTAACATATTTTATCCTTTTTCTTGAATATCCCATGGCTTCTGGAAGCCTCCCAACGGTGTGCACAACATTCGTCACCTATGCAATGTGTAGAGTTGAAATTAAACCACTTTAGGTTTATTTGACCTGTACTTGACCTTAAGGGGAAGCCAGCCTAACCCTGAGCTGTGTCTTCCGGACTCACGCTTTCTTCTCTTTCCTTCCCTTCTATGAGCTTCTGCCACTAGATGGCGCGCTAAACACATATGCGGAAGAGGGACGCTCCAGGGACTCCCCAACACCCCACACCCCACAGCCACCCCACAGACACACTGGCAACGTGCAGCTTCTCCTTCCTGTTCAGGATTTTTCAACTTCAAAACCTAAAGTCTTTTCTAGGACCTCAGAAAAGCCTGCCAGGCAAGTTCTGGGAGCACATGTCTGATAAGAGCTGTTAGGAAACAAGTTAGCCTGTACCCCTTTCTGGAAAAGCCCTTAATGATATAGGATTTGTAATAACTCAATTTCTAGTTCATGATTTAAGAGCGTCTCCTACCTAGATCTGTGCATTTTTTTCTGTAACCTAAGAAGGAAACACTAATGGAAGACAAAAAAAGGCGAGGAAACGAGATAGGTGGGGGGATTGATGTTGAGTCAGAGAAAGGTAAAAAGAATAAAATTCAAAATTAGACTTTAGAAATGCTAATTTAGGGATTCACTGACAAGACCCTGCCCGACACTGGTAGCACAGTGATTTGGAAGGAGGGAAGGAAAGAATAAGCAAAACAGATTTGCTTTAGAGACTGGGATTGGGGTGATTATTTGGTGAAAACGTGAGTAAGTGGAAGGAGGCTTCCAGAAGAGGATGCACTAACTGATCAGAACCAAGGCTTCAGGGACCTCAGACCAGGACTCAGCAAGATATCCTCTCCCAGGTACCCGAGAAAAACTTTGATTTCTGGCCTAGTTGGTTCCCTACACAGAGTAACACCTGATGGACCTTACCTACTAGATTCATAGCATTATTCCATTGCCTGAAAAAACCATTTGCTTAAGAGGAAACCAGAAAAAAATTAAAGAAGAAAAAACTTGTAAAATCTTCAGTGTGGTCTTGAAGGGAAACCACCTCTCCCACTCTGTGATAACCTATACCCTCAGCAGGAAGAATAACAGAGCCATTTTTTCATATCTTAGTGACAGAGACACAAAACAATATTCACACTGAGGATAATGCTGTGTGCTTCTTTCCATTTGTAACTCTATAACTAGTGTGCAGTCTTCAGCCACATTTATGTCATTATGAATGAAAATGAACCCTTCTCCTTCTCAGGATTCACATTTTTTAGTATTTGTAGGACATTCTTTGTAGCATTCTTGACTTTGTGTAGGACAAACTAAAGAAAAAAATGGCAAAGTCGAGGAGAAAGCCCACAATGACCATGAACTCAGCCCAGAGAAATTCTGAGAAAAGGTAATCCCCACAAACAAACACTCTAGAATCGTCTCTGAAATGTCAACAAGCTCACAGGTTTAATCTGAAGTTTAGGTATACATATACTTCCTTTAAAAATAAATTAAAAGTTACCTGATGGTGGCCAAAACTATTGGAAAGAATAGTTTTAATTTTTTAAAAAATTCATTTAGTTTTGATTACTTTCAGAGATTTTTTTGGGAGGCCTTGAAGACTTTTATTTTCTAGATGGGAAGTTGTTTAATTAAGAAAATGTTGAAGTCTTCAGTTCAGTTCAGTTCAGTCACTCAGTTGTGACCAACTCTTTGTGACCCCATGAATCACAGCACGCCAGGCCTCCCTGTCCATCACCAACTCCTGGAGTTCACTCAAACTCATGTCCATCGAGTCAGTGATGCCATCTAGCCATCTCATTCTCTGTCGTCCCCATCTCCTCCTGCCCCCAATCCCTTCCAGCATCAGAGTCTTTTCCAGTGAGTCAACTTGTCGCATGAGGTGGCCAAAGTATTGGAGTTTCAGCTTTAGCATCAGTCCTTCCAATGAACACCCAGGATCAATCTCCTTTAGGATGGACTGGTTGGATCTCCTTGCAGTCCAAGGGACTCTCAAGAGTCTTCTCCAGCACCAGAGTTCAAAAGCATCAATTCTTCGGCAATCAGCTTTCTTCACAGTCCAACTCTCACATCCATACATGATCACTGGAAAAAACAGAGAGAGCAAATTGAAGGTTCCCCCCCACCCCCCACCCACAGTAGATATTAAGGAACTTGGTGAAAGACTTCATGGCTCTTTTAAAATCTTTAACATTTAAATTTTAAATCTTTAACCACTCAACTTGATGACTGAAGGTTTAGTTATGATTTGAGAAGGGGTGAACTACACTGAGTTCAAGGTTAACTATTGGCCATTTAATGCATACAAAAGTTTATTTCAATCATGTTTCAAGAGGACAATTCTGAATATGTTGCTCTCCATGCCTTTAAGTATAGCCCAATAAAGAGCAGTGATCCTTTTTTTTTTCTCCCTTCTTTCAACCTTTCTCTCCAATGTTTGTCAAGAGTGCAGCCTTCATACCAGGAACGAGAGAATACCAGGCAGTCTCTTCTCCTAAGGAGCCCACAGCCCATTGGAGAAAATAAACAAGTATTAGCCAATTATATTGTCTGCAGCAGTACTGCCAACTTTCTCTTCATGTAAAAATTCAGTGCATGACTATGGCTCCATTCCTATTGAAGACTTTGCCTCTTTGATTCATGGGGCAGGCTTTATTGTGAAAGAGGCTTCCCATGGCAGCCACTATGTGGCACCCAGAAAACTTGCTTGGTTTATTCCATCAGTTCTAAAGTCCACTAGAGCCTACAAGAGTCCAAGATACTCTGTCTGGAAGGGTGTGCTGGACTGCCCGACAGGCCTTTAATTCTGATTGTCCCAGTTCCCATCTTGGCTCTGTTTCTGGCGTCTGCCCTGCTAGGCTTGCCCTGTCTCTCACTCATTTCTCCGTACTGACCTGGCACTTCAGGTTTCAGTCTCATCACCTCACTCACAAGAGAAGGGGTTGACCATGAGGATGGCAATTCATTCATTCAACAGATATTTATTCAATGCCAGGCATCGTTCTAGTCACTGGGGATACAGCAACAAACACTCCCTGATTTCATGGAGCTTCTGTGCCAATAATAGGAATCAGACAAGAATATATGAATAAATATACAGACTCAGACATGTGCTTGAAAGAGATTTTTAAGAGGGAAGGGAGTGAAAGGTGAGGAAGAGAAGGAGGCCATTTCCTTGGGTTGGCCAAAAAGTTCATTTGGTTAATGAATACATTGTTCAATAAAGTTCTTGGTGAAAATGAAAATTGTATTCAGTTCCTTCTGCAACATACAGGCCCTGTAACTATCTCTTCCGCAGAGTTTCCCCAGAAACTACAATAGGAATCTCTTTCCTTTCTCTAAGAAGATACTCAGTAGAGCATCACTTTTCTGAACTTTTCATCCTTAAAATATGGATTCTTGTCCTTCCAAGCAGAGTCTTTTAACTTCTGAGAGCATAGAATAGCCTTACATTTATTTTGCATCATTCCTAACACCCTGCATATAGTTAAGGGGAAAAGTATTATAAATCTATACCAATCAAATGCAGTTATAAGAAGCAATGACAAGACAACAGAACACAACCCAAGTACATCATAACACTTTAAAGAAGGAAAGAAAAGAAAAAAAAAAAAAACCACACTGTTAATGAACCAGAGCATTTCTTTATCTCGATTAAATAATAATATTAGAAACAAAAGATGTAGCACTGTAAACCATTAAAATTAAGCCTTTTACTTGTATTGAGTTATGAAATTGTGACATTGAAGCATAACATTTTATGTAACATAATATAAATCTTTTATTCATCCATTTATTCGAAAACCACTTATAGAGCACCTTTTATGTATTGGGCTTTATTTCAGTATTGGGAATACAGCAACAGACAAAGTATCTCCTCTCATAGAACTTACATTCTATTAGTGAGAGATAAGCACTCTAAAGAAGAGCAATGAAGGGAAAAGCAATAGTGAATGAAGAAAGGTACCATTTAAGATGGGGTGGTCAGACACGGTCAGGGGCTAATTTCATCAAAGTGGTTTTACGCTGTATGTCAAAGAATCAGGCATACCTTCAATGTTGATTGTCAATTCTTCAACCTTTGATGCTGGAGTTGAGTTTTAGTCATATTCTCTAGGAGCTAAGTCTGTTGAATGAGGTAGATGATCAAATTTATAATTTTGGTTGGGGTCAAAATAATAAAAGACCACGAAATAACAAGTTTCCTGCCCAATTCACTCACTGGCTTTGGAGGAAATATGAAAAAGGAATTTTAAAAATTCTTTGAATGTCTAGCATAGAATAAGGACTTATTATGTGTTTCAATGAATGAATAATTGATATATCATTATCTACAGTCTTCCAAGATGACTACACAGAGAAGGAAACGGCAACCCACTCCAGTGTTCTTGCCTGGAGAATCCCAGGGACGGGGGAGCCTGGTGGGCTGCCGTCTCTGGGGTCGCACTGAGTTGGACACGACTGAAGCGACTTAGCAGCAGCAGCAGTTTTTTTAAAGTCACATTCATTTGTAATCACATTTCAAAAATCTCTGTTTAAAAATTGTATTGTTCTAACTTAAATGATTTTAACCAAAATCTGTTGCAAAAATTCCAGAATGAAGTTCAAATATAAAGTGGTCTTCAAAGTAAGTTAAAAAGCTCAAAGTAGAATTCCTTCTGAATATGTTAGCAGGTAACATTCCAAAGTTTTAAATAATATTTTTATTTAAAAGTTAAGTATGGGAAATAAAAACATGTGGTCCCCTTTACAAATAATTTGTGATGGTGGATTTTGGCAGAAGCCTTGGCATTAACTATTGGGAAAATTCAGTCAGCACAGATAAATGTTAGTGAGTAACTGCATCAAAATGAAAGGAGCAGTTTAGATTGAAAAAAATTCCTGATTAAAGAACTGTTTCCATGTTTGGAGATTTCACTCATTCATTGGATTAGATTTGTTTTGCCTTTGAGAAAAGAGCACAAAGTTTGCAGCCAAATAAACCTGAGACTGGAGTCCTCATTTCACTGTTCACTAGCTGTGTGACATGGGCAAGGTGTAACCTTCTCTGAACTATTTTGTAGTTTCTTCATCTACAAAATGTGAATAGTTTTTTAAATATAAGTAATAGGCTTCAATTTTTTCTAAAGATGATTTTATTAGAGTACTTCATGGTTCAAATAATAGCAAATTTACTGCTAACTGCTGTAAATGACAAGAAATGTGTCAGCTCACACCAATAAAACATCCTGAAGTATGGGAAGATGATTGGTTGATTTGCTTCAAAAGTTCTAAATCTTTTTCATTTATTGTGGTAAAATACACACAACTCTTGGCATTTCAATGATTTTAAGTGGAGTTTGACAGCATTAACTACATTCATGTTGTTATGCAACCATCATCATTGTACACCTGCTAAACTTTTTCATCTTCCCAAATTGAAATTCTGTACTTATTAAACAATAACTGCTTGTTCCCCCTTTTTCTCAGTCCCAGGTAACCACAATTCTACTTTCTGTCTCTATGAATCTGTCTCTATTGAGAATGGCTATTTTTAATGTATGAAATATGGCAAATAACAGCTCAGTGGTGGGAGAAATGGTGTACACACCAGAGCAGTCATAAACTCAGACTTCCAGACTAAGGCAAAGGCAGATGAAACAACATGGGAAGGAGCTAAAAGGCCAGACAGAGGTGCTAAGCATCAAACATAAAGAAGAATGACTATGCATTGGATGGAGATTCACTTATTACCTATTTTGTGCCAATCTGTCATGAAATCAGAAACCAGAGTAGCGTTTACACTTTGTGTCTTCTGTTGGCTCTCATTTCTAAGGCTGTAATAGTCTTCCCATTGGTTTTCTGGCCACCAGACTCATCCTTTCCAATCCATCCTCCAAATGATTGTCACTCTCATTGTCTTCAAACATTGATGCTTCATTCCTGCTGTAAATTCCTCAATAGTGAGCAGAGAACTTCAGAGAGAAAGCTCAAGTTTCCCCTGGCCTAGAAGTGAGATGGGAAAGTTGACATTGATGCTAGCAGTAACGATGGAAACCTGGTGATGCTGTGAAGTTGGATTAAGTTGAAAGGAATGAGATGGTATGCCTGCAATATTATACCCAAGTGGAGCTCAGCACCCTGAGCTTGCCTCCTGCAAAGAAGATTTTGAACTTTAATCAACAGATGAATATGGTGTAGAAGATGCCTTGAGGAACGATACAAATGTGTGGACTCAAAGCCATGTTCTTCAGGAAAAAACTAGTTGATAGTTTGAGTATGAGCAGCACAGAATTCACTGGAACTATCAAACCCCTTAGAGATACATCTCACGGGGTACATTGAAAAAAGAACACCACCATATTTGAAGGAAAAGCAGAGCCCAGAGCCTCTGTTTCCAATTAAAGAGCAGCTCAATTGTGTGATTTGAAAATTGAGGAGCACTGATTTCACTAATTATGGGTCTTAACAACTTGGCTATTAGAAAATTTGCCTGAGTGTAAACTTGGAATAAGATGAAAAGAATTTATTTTCACCATGGTGGACCTAAATTAACCCAGTTATATTAGAAACTTAGAAAAAGGAAAAAGGTAGAAAAAGAAGATTATGGTTTTAATTTTACTTTTATAAATAAAATAATTTATGTTATTTTTAAAAGAAAGATTGTGACTTTATTTTTAATTTAAGATCTATCAAGATAGATGAACATTGTAATGTGTATACACTAATCATGGTGAGCTAGTATGTCCAAATTTTCAAGATTTCTGTATGTGATTATAAATAGAAATATAGCATCAAGCAATATTTTAAATCCAGAATTGTCTTTAAGAAGTTTTTTTTAATGTTTACTTATTTTTAAACATTTTTATTTTTTTAAACTATGAAAGTTTGATAACACATTTACAGGAGACTTGAAAAATAAACAAGGTTACATATAGCTCCACGCTATATATTACAGTTATTTTTAAGTAGATAAATTAAAATTTTTAGTAGGAACTTTGATATCAAACTCTCAAAAATTGACAGAATGAATATATAGAGATATGGTAGACCTGAAAAGCTGAACTGAAAAAACCTGAACTGTGAACCAATTTAACATAATAAAGATTAATACAATTTTCACACAACAGTAGGATAAAAATTCTATTCTAGTTCCCACAGACTATAAACTAGGAGACACTGGAACACATCCAAGGACATAAAACAATGGTCTAAAGGTATTGAAATCGTACAGTCTCTTCTCTTATCCTTGTGAAATTATGTTAGAAATCAATATCGAAAGATATTTGAAAACAACACCCATATTTTCAAGTGCAATGTGACATTTGCCGGAAGAAATCTTTGACTTGGCATTCAAAACAGCATTTATCTATTTGTTTGGCTGCTCCGGGTCTTAGCTGTGGCCCGTGGGATCTCTAGTTGTGGCATGCAAACTCTCAGTGGCAGCATGTGGGATCTAGTTCCCCACCCGACCAGGGAATGAACCTAGGCCCCTCGCGTCGGGAGCAAGGAATCAAAGCCGCTAGACCACCAGAGAAGTCCCTTAAGAAGTATTTTATTTGTAAAACAAACATTTTATTATGTATGGATGAACAATATTCCCCAGTTTATTGAAAGGACTCCAGTCCTTAGCGAGATATTTGAAACTCCCTGTTTCACAGATATTCAGAGTGACAATCTGACTGATGCTTAAAAGAACGAATTTCTTTCTTATGTTTTCAACTGCAGTGGAGCCAGTTAAATGTTCACCCAACTATTCAAACTCGATTTACCTCAACGGAAAAATAACCCAATTGATCTTTTGTTCCTCCCTTTTCCACACTGTGTTTTTCCAGCATCCTGACAGCTGTACTTAACATGTGTTCAAATACTAGATAACATTTCAGCTTGCTAGAAGAAATATGTTATAAATATCAGAGCTGTTCAAGGATGAAGAAAGATGCGTGGGGAATCAGGAAACTCCCTGTTGGAGAAGATGTTAAAATAGGGGTTCCTTAGCAGAAAATTTAAGCATTAGGTGAGTGGCTAACTCAGGGGAAAGTTTAGCCTTAAAGATTGTAGGAGTCTATGGTTACTATATATGAATTGATGAATTTCTCTGTGTTCTTTATGAAAAAAATTTACATGAACTAAATTATCAGAGTTTTCATCTAAAGGCACAATAGAGAAGCAAGCGTCATCATAACGGAGAAATATTTACTAGTGGATTGTCCACTTACAAAGTTAATTTACAAACATTTTTTATCCATGTAACAACTTTGCCATCAATTAACAACTTTATCTAGCTAGAAATGGTGAACAATTGCTGAAATTACATGCAGAGATATTAACAAACAGAAGTGACAGAGGAGAAAGTCAACAGGAATGAAAATATGATTGGAATCTCAAGTGAAAATTTACAGATTACAGTAAGTCTTTCAGAATATCACTTAAGCCATTGAATAAGCTTTAAAATATGATACATAGGAGCCATGCTGTAAAAGTCCAACTGTGAAGTGATGAATACTAGGTCATGTTACATAGTCTTGTGGGAAAATCTTACTCTCCCCCAAATCAACAGGTAAGTGTAGGGAGTTCCCTGGTGGCATAGTGGTTAGGATTCTGGGCTTCTGTTGGGGGAACTGAGATCCCACAAACTGTGTGGTGTAGCCAAAAAGAAAAGAAAAGAAAAACAAAAGAATTTAGTGTGCATTTGCAATTGTAACTCAATTTGTTAAGTCTAAAATAAACTTATTTTCCTATCAGATTTCAAAATAAGGTTGCAAACAAACTTTAAATTATTTGCTATGACAATACATGTTGAGATAGATTGACTTTAATGGCTTTTTCTCAGGATTAAATTTTTGTTGAGTAACACAAGCCACCTGTACTCTCACAAACAGCCCCTCCAAATGATCTGAAAACAAACATGGAAAATAAGATGCATTGTACCAATAATTTTTAAGAAATTATTTAAACAAATTCACAGAAAAAAATAGCCAATGTATGTCAACCTCAAAGAAAAAAAGTCTAAGCCTGTTCTGTCTGAAAATTCTTTGGAAATTGAAGATGCATGCATGCATCCTAAGTTGCTTCAGTCATGTCCAACTCTTTGCGACCCTATGGACTGTACCCATAGGACAGGATCCTCTGTCCATGGGATTCTCTAGGCAAGAATACAGGAGTGGGTTGCTATGCCCTCCTCCAGGGGAATCTTCCAGACCCAGGGATCGAACTCAGGTCTCTTATGTTTCCTGCATTGGCCAATGGATTCTTTACCAATAGTGCCACCTGGGAAATTGAAGATAATTCCATTAATTATTTACACTGAAAACAGTTTATTCAAGGCCTGAAGCATCCCCTCAGATGTCAGTCATTAAATGCAATTATGCATGATTATGGGTCATATTTTTAGGTGATTCAGCATACTCCAGTACTCTTGCCTAGAAAATCCCAAGGATGGAGGAGCCTGGTAGGCTGCAGTCCATGGGGTCGCTAAGGGTCGGACACGACTGAGCGACTTCACTTTCACTTTTCACTTTCACACATTGGCGAAGGAAATGGCAACCCACTCCAGTGTTCTTGCCTGGAGAATCCCAGGGACGGGGGACCCTGGTGGGCTTCTGTCTATGGGGTCACACAGAGTCGGACACGACTGAAGTGACACAGCAGCAGCAGCAGCAGCAGCATATCTATACTCAGATATGTGAAAGTACTGCACTCAATATGCCAGCAAATTTGGAAAATTCAGTAGTGGCCACAGGACTGGAAAAGGTCAGCTTTCATTCCAGTCTCAAAGAAAGGCAATACCAAAGAATGCTCAAACTGCTGCACGATTGCACTCATCTCACACACTAGCAAAGTAATGCTCAAAATTCTCCAAGCCAGGCTTCAACAGTACATGAACTGTGAACTTCCAGATGTTCAAGTTAGATTTAGAAAAGGCAGAGGAACCAGAGATCAAATTGCCAACATCCGTTGGATCATGGAAAAAGCAAGAGAGTTCCAGAAAAACATATATTTCTGCCTTATTGACTGTGCCAAAGACTTTGACTGTGAGATCACAACAAACTATGGAAAATTCTTAAAGAGATGGGAATACCAGACCACCTGACTTGCCTCCTGGAAATCTGAATGCAGGTCAGGAAGCAACAGTTAGAACTGGACATGGAACAACAGACTGGTTCCAAATCAGGAAAGGAGTTCATCAAAGCTGTATATTGTCACCCTGCTTATTTAACTTATATGTAGAGTTCAGTTCAGTTCAGTTCAGTTGCTCAGTCGTGTCCGACTCTCCGCGACCTCATGAATCACAACAAGTGAAATGTGAGGCAGGATGAATCACAAGCTGGAATCAAGATTGCTGGGAGAAATATCAATCACCTCAGATACGCAGATGACACCACCCTTATGGCAGAAAGTGAAGAAGAACTAAAAAGCTTCTTGATGAAAGTGAAAGAGGAGAGTGAAAAAGTTGGCTTAAACCCAACATTCAGAAAACTAAGATCATGGCATCTGGTCCCATCACTTCATGGCAAACACATGGGGAAACAACGGAAACAGTGAGAGAATTTATTTTTTGGGGCTCCAATATCAATGCAGATGGTGACTGCAACCATGAAATTAAAAGACACTTGCTCCTTGAAATGAAAGTTATGACCAACCTGGACAGCATATTAAAAAGCAGAGACATTACTTTGCCAACAAAGGTCAGTCTAGTCAAAGCTACAGTTTTTCCAGTAGTCATGTAAGGATGTGAGAGTTGGACTATAAAGAAAGCTGAGCGCCGAAGAATTGAAGATTTTGAACTGTGGTGTTGGAGAAGACCCTTGAGAGTCCCTTGAACTTCAAGGAGATCCAACTAGTCCATCCTAAAGGAAATCAGTCCTGAATATTCTTTGGAAGGACTGATGCTGAAGCTGAAACTCCAGTACTTTGGCCACCTGATGCAAAGAACTAACTCATTTGAAAAGACCCTGATGCTGGGAAAGATTGAAGGTGGGAGGAGAAGGGGAAGACAGAGGATGAGAAGGTTGGATGGCATCACCAACTCAATGGACATGAGTCTGAGCAAGCTTCAGGAGTTGGTGAAGGACAGGGAAGCCTGGTGTGCTGCAATCCATGGGGTCACAAAGACTCAGACACGACTGAGCGACTAAACTGAACTGAAGGTCTGTCCCACCTCTGCCTCTGACCTCTGCTCCATTGACCCTGTCTTGGCCTCTTGACCTACCTCTAGTGTTTTGGAGTCCAGTGCATCAATCTGAGTGCCTACTAGAGTTAATTTCTGCTCCCACAAATCTCGCAGGTACGTTGACCTAAATAAAGAGGGAAACTGAGTCAAACTCAAAAAATGAGTTTACTTGGAAATAGCAAAGTAATTGCAATTGGGTTATGCACTTTGCAACAAGCTACAGGTAAGTCAAGTGAGGTTATATTAGAGGCAGCGGATGTAGAGGGGAGAGTTCAGTTAGAATCAGTTAAAATAAAACACACGTGAAAGGACTACCCTGGTATTACAGTGGATAAGAATCCACGTGCCAATGCAGAGGCACTGGTTTGATGTCTGGTGCAGGAAGACTCCACATGCCACAGTGCAAATGAACCCATGCGCTATAACTACTGAAGCCTGCAAGCTCTAGGGCCTATGAGCCACAATTACTGAACCCCTGTGCTGCAATTGCTGAAGCTCTCAAGTCTAGAGCCTGTGCTCCACGGAGAAGCCTTGGCAATTAGAAGCCCATGTACTGCAGTGAAGAGTAGCTCACCACAACGAGAGAAAGCTCTAGCATAGCACCACCAAAAATAAATAAATAAATAAAAATAAATTCTAAAACAAATGAAGATCAGCCTCAAAAACTTTCTGAGCAGACAAAATCAGTCTAGCCACACAAAGCTCAATTCAACCCACTTTGTGAGATCCGACATGACCTGACTCATCTCTCATTTGTGCTTTTGACAAAACCTCTCAAGGTTGTTACGAGACAACCTCTGACCGACCCCCATCATTTCAGAAAATTCTGACACCATCAGTTTTCTGTAAATCAGAGGTTTGTTATAATTAGACTCTTAGTCCTTATGTTTTGTCTTCCTTGAGGGCATGCATGTGATATTCTCTTTATATTTTCCAGTTCTAGTTTAGATTAAATTCTTCTACAGGTAGTACCTAAGTGAAAAGTGAAGTTGTTCAGTCGTGTCCGACTCTTTGCGATCCCATGGACTGTAGTCTACCAGGCTTCTCAGTCCATGGAATTTTCCAGGCAAGAGTACTGGAGTGGGTTGCCATTTCCTTCTCCAGGGGATCTTCCCAACCGAGGGATCGAACCCGGGTCTCCTGCATGGCAGGCAGATGCTTTACCGTCTGAGCCACATTACCTAGGGTTCGTAAAGTAAATTTATCTCTACCCCAGAGTTCCAGTTCAGTTCAGTTCAGTTCAGTCGCTCAGTCGTGTCCGACTCTTTGTGACCCCATGAATCACAGCACGCCAGGCCTCCCTGTCCATCACCAACTCCCAGAGTTCACTCAAACTCATGTCCATCAAGTCGGTGATGCCATCCAGCCATCTCATTCTCTGTCATCCCCATCTCCTCCCATCCCCAATCCCTCCTAGCATCAGACTCTTTTCCAGTGAGTCAACTTGTCGCATGAGGTGGCCAAAGTATTGGTTTCAGCTTTAGCATCAGTAAATTATCAAGATAGACTGTTTTGGCCAGTCAAAATTTCTAGTTTACTGGAAGCCAAAATTTCTAGTTTACTGGAAGCCAATTTTGTTCTTCCCTAGTCACAGAGTAATGCCCTGGAGAGAGTTAGGAAGGTCAGAAATCCTGGCACAGAGGTGGATGTTTAGGTCTTCTCATAATTGAGCTAGGAAGACTTTGGAGGAAGATTCAGGTAAGACAGAGCCTCAAATGTAGACAAGAGCCCAAAGATCAATCCAAACAGCATTTCTTGACCTTTCTGGTACCTTCCTTTCTCTTTACAGAACTCGGGATCTCACATGATGACCGTAAATACATTGGCTTTAGGGCCAAGGCAGCACAGTGCAACTTTGGAAGAAGGACCCTAAGGTAGCATTCTCCTCGATGGCAGTTTTTCACTTATTTGCTCATCACTGCAAGAAAGGACTTAACCTCTGGCTGCCTCCCTTTACAGTGTTACATAATCCATTCTTCACTGAGGGCCCAACCCTAGTTGCTGGTTGCTTAATTGGATGAAGAGAATTTTAAATCTTGGACTTAAAATTTTTAAAAGGCTTATCTGTGTGGTTTAGTGTCATTTCCCTCTATGTTGGTAAATTCATTCCAAATATGTTTATTTAACATGATGACTTTTACATGAAGTAATAGGATAAAGTCTTCAGTCACCTATCTTGCTCCTACTTAGTTCTCCTTGTTTTAGGAATGGGAAACTCAGTCCCCTGTTTCCCCTGGCTCTAAATAAACCCAGAGCAATCCCTGAAAGCTTCTCTGTGGGACATACCAAGACAGTGTCTCACACTCTCTGGAGTTCATCATGGAAACGAGGCGTAGATTAGAAATATGTAGACCCTTCTCTGTGTCTGTCTTCCAGACACCCTGTGAGGGCTGGCAAAAGTGTTCTTATTCTCCAAATATTCACTGGCAATGAATTTGTGTAATAAAACTATGTTTGGGGTTTGTAGTTGGTTCTTTTAAATGAACATCTGTTATTCTCTTTCAGTCGAAAGTTTCTGAACACTGGGCAGGGCAACTTGGCTTCCTCCACCACCTCTGCAGAGTGACAAATGGAGCCTGTCGTCTGTCAGCTGCTTGTTGATTGGTTGACCAGTCATCACTGTCTCCCACAGCTGTTTTGCCTCTGACAGGTTGGAGTGTGGGGAGGGAGGCAGTCAGGGTCAGTTTGTTCTGTGCATATAGCCCATGGGAGTTCCAGGAGTAGGAATATTTCATAAAACTGCTCTGATCAGCCATTATTGGATGATGTGTGGGTGAAGCAGGCAGAGGATTTGTACTTTTTGGAATGGTGGGTCACAGCAGTTTTGTTTCCACAGCAATTGTTTTTACCTCTTGGTGTCTCTCTTCCCTTTGTCTATGGTACGGATTTTAGATAATGTGACCTGTGCAAGGCAAATGAGAGATGTAATTACAAAGAGTGCTTTATTTTCACCAAAGAAATATGTGTTTTGGATCTACCTTATGAGTTCCATAGTATTCAGAAAATGAAGCTTATTTTCTTTATGCTTCAGCACCAGCAAATATTGGGTTGGCCAAAAAATTCGTTTGGGTTTTTCCATTACATCTTATGGAAAACCTGAACGAATTTATTGGCCATTGGCCAACCCAATTCAAAAATACTTCAAGTTCACCACACCACTCCAACTCTTGTTAGCTTCAGGACTCTGGCTTTCAAGAGGACCAACATAGAAGACCTCAAAAGCTGTTTCCTCAAAGCCTTAAGTAAAATCATAGCAGCCGTGGTAAACATTCATTTGATACACTGTTGGTGTTTCTCTTCCCTGTGTCTATGGTACAGATTTTAGGTAATGTGGCCTGTGCTAAGTCAAATGAGAGATGTTATTACAAAGAGTGCTTTATTTGTATATATTTGATATACTGTTGTGTGACGATTACTCTTCCAACTCACAGCTCCAGTCATTTTACTGTTTTACTCAAACTCCGTTAATGGCTTGCAGCTGTCAACAATAAAAGTCACACTCTTTCACACTGCATTTAGAGTCTGCTAGGAGCTGAAACTGCAATACTTCGGCCACCTCATGCGACGAGTTGACTCACTGGAAAAGACTCTGATGCTGGGAAAGGTGGGGGGCAGGAGGAGAAGGGGACGACAGAGAATGAGATGGCTGGATGGCATCACCAACTCGATGGACATGAGTTTGAGTGAACTCCGGGAATTGGTGATGGACAGGGAGACCTGGCGTGCTGTGATTCATGGGGTCGCAGAGAGTTGGACACGACTGAGCGACTGAACTGAACTGAACTGAGGATCTGATCTCGGAGAAGGATATGGCAACCCACTCCAATACTTTTGCCTAGAAAATCCCATGGATGGAGGAGCCTGGTAGGCTGCAGTCCATGGGGTCGCTAAGGGTTGGACACGACTGAGCGACTTCACTTTCACTTTTAACTTTCACACATTGGAGAAGGAAATGGCAACCCACCCAGTGTTCTTCCCTGGAGAATCCCAGGGACAGGGGAGCCTGGTGGGCAATTGTTTATGGGGTCACACAGAGTCGGACACGACTGAAGTGACTTAGTAGCAGCAGCAGCAGCAGGATCTTATCCCAAACTTCTTGTCCAATTTCTTCTTGCCAACTACTGCCATTAGCACCTTTGTTTTTTATATATAATTTTTTAAAATTATTTTTTATTGGAGTATAGTTACTTTACAATGTTGTGTTAATTTTTCTTGTACAGCAAAGTGAATCACCTATATGTTTACATTTATCTCCTTTCTTTTGGGATTTCTTTCCCATTTAGGTCACCACAGAGCATTGAGTAGATTTCACTGTGCGATACAGTAGGTTCTTGCTAGTTATCTATTTTATACATAGTAGTGTATATATGCGGAGAAGGCAATGGCAAGCCACTCCAGTACTCTTGCCTAGAAAACCCCATGGATGGAGAAGCCTGGTGGGCTGCAGTCCGTGGGGTCGCTGGGGGTCGGACATGACTGAGCGACTTCACTTTCACTTTTCACTTTCACACATTGGAGAAGGAAATGGCAGCCCACTCCTGTGTTCTTGCCTGGAGAATCCCAGGGATGGGGGAGCCTGGTGGGCTTCCGTCTATGGGGTCGCACAGAGTCGGACACGACTGAAGTGACTAAGCAGCAGCAGCAGCAGCAGTGTATATATGTCAATCCAAATCTCCCAGTTCATCCCATCCCCTCTTCTCCCCTTAGTATCCATACCCATATGTTTGTTCTCCATGTCTGTCTCTATTTCTGTTTGGCAGATAAGATCACCTATACCATTTTTCTAGATTCCACATATATGCATGAATATACAATATTTGTTTTTCTCTTCTGACTTACTTCATTCTGTTTGACAGTCTCTGCTGCTGCTGCTGCTAAGTCACTTCAGTTGTGTCTGACTCTGTGCGACCCCATAGATGGAAGCCCACCAGGCTCCCCCGTCCCTGGGATTCTCCAGGCAAGAACACTGGAGTGGGTTGCCATTTCCTTCTCCAATGTGTGAAAGTGAAAAGTGAAAGTGAAGTCACTCAGTCGTGTCCGACCCTTAGCGACCCCATGGACTGCAGCCTACCAGGCTCCTCCATCCATGGGATTTTCTAGGCAATAGTACTGGAGTGGCTTGCCATTGCCTTCTCCGTTGACAGTCTCTAGGTCCATCCATATCTCTGCAAATGGCACAATTTCATTCTTTTTTTTTTTTTGGCTGAGTAATGTTCTACTGCACGTATGTTCCACATCTTCTTTATTCATTCCTCTGTTGATGGACATTTAGGTTGCTTCCCTGTCCTGGCTATTGTAAATAGTGCTGCAATGAATACTGGGTGCATGTTCCTTTTTGAATTATGGTTTTCTCTAGGTATATGCCCAGGAGTGGGATTGTTGCATCATATGGTAGGTCCATTTTTAGTTTTTTAAGGCACCTCCAAAAGACTCTGATGCTGGGAAGGATTGGGGGCGGGAGGAGAAGGGGACCACAGAGAATGAGATGGCTAGATGGCATCACCGACTCGATGGATGTGAGTTTGAGTGAACTCCGGGAGTTGGTGATGGACAGGGAGGCCTGGCGTGCTGTGATTCATGGGGTCGCAAAGAGTCGGACACGACCGAGCGACTGAACTGAACTGACTGACTGATACTGTTCCCTGTAGTGCCTTCTTCAATCTAGTCAAAATGCACAACATACTGCTTCTTTGTTGCCCCTTGACGATCTCCTTCTATCCTTTGCTTATTCTTTTGACTGATCTCCTCAAGTCTATGTGGCCCCTGTCAAGTCCAAATGCACCTACTGCACAGAATCTTCCCAGCTGAGCCCACTTTTGCCTCTTCCAAATATCCAATGACTCACCTTCTATCAAAGCACCTTTAGTACTTTATGTCTGGATAACTGGCTCACAGTGCCCAGTTGTCCTACCTCCCTCCATAGGAGCAGGAAGAACCTGCATCCAGCTATTCTTTCTACTTTCCCTCAGTTCAGTTCAGTTCAGTCACTCTGTCATGTCCGACTCTTTGCAACTCCATGAATCACGGCACGGCAGGCCTCCCTGTCCATCACCAACTCCCGGAGTTCACTCAAACTCATGTCCATCGAGTCAGTGATGCCATCCAGCCATCTCATTCTCTGTCATCCCCGTCTTCTCCTGCCCCCAATCCCTTCCAGCATCAGAGTCTTTTCCAGTGACTCAACTCGTCGCATGAGGTGGCCAAAGTATTGGAGTTTCAGCTTTAGCATCAGTCCTTCCCAATGAACACCCAGGATTGATCTCCTTTAGAATGGACTGGTTGGATCTCCTTGCAGTCCAAGGGACTCTCAAGAGTCTTCTCCAGCACCACAGTTCAAAAGCATCAATTCTTCAGCAACTTTCCCTAGGGCCTTGCAATTACTACATACTTGATCAATTTTTGTTACAAATACAGCAATAGACATTTGTAGAGAGCTTTAAAATTTACTTAATTGATTCACTTTACAAAGTTGATTCACTTAATTCATTAATTCACTTAATTATCATAAGTGAAAGTAGAAAGCACAGATGTTCCCTTTACTATAAACGAGGAGAAGGGAAAGGGAATTAATTTTTAGTCAGAATTAACTTTAACCTATTTATCAAACTGTCTATGACCTTCTTAATGTCTGCCTCTTCTGCCATATTTTTAAGCTCCATGAGAGCAGAATCATGACTGTTTTTTCACTGTTGTATTTCCAGTGCCTGACACATTGCTGGATGTAGTGTAAAAGCTCATTGAACTTAGCTGAATGAATGAATGAGTGAATATTATGAGTCAAGCAGTGGGCTAAATGTGCTATATGAACTATTTTACTCTCAGAGCAGGCATCATCTCTATCTCACAGGCAAGGAAGTTAAGTCTCCAAGGCACACAGAGTTTATGTGTTAGCTAGAATTGAAACCCAGATCTCATGATTATAGATATTATGTGTTTATCATCACACCATCAGTGACTTTAAGTTATCTTTCTTTTGTTGTTGTCATTTTTTCACCTTTAATTGCTTTATAATTCTATTTTTTAAAATGAATTTCAAGAATTACTTTAACTCTTAAACATTTAGCTCTGTTAATTACAAACAGTAACAAAATACTGGATAGTATATTAGTCACTATTGCCAAATTCAACAGTATCATTGAGGGTAGATGACAGTGCATCCTTGAAAGGGAGGAAATAATTTTTTACAGATTTCTCTGCCTCTGTAGTTTCCTGCTTTTGAACTAAAAATGAAATATAATTAAATTCCATCACAATTTATTTTCTCCTAAGTGATCTAGAGGAATAGGCAGAGTTACATTTTGATAGTTGTCACTGAAGAAAGGAAATGAACATATATTGAGCAATCTCTTTATGCCAGGACTTTGTTTAGGTCAATTCTTGATGAAGTAAGTATTATTATCTCCTTTATTTTATGAAGGAAGACAGTTTTATTTCTAAGCACAGTTTATTTTCATATCTATTCAAATAAAAGATTGAATTTATCATTGAATTGTCCAACTATCCTGCTTTCTCTTTGTGTGAAATTTGGTGAAAGATTTTCTTTTGATTAAACAACATTTTTCATACTTAAAGTCAAAAGGGGAAGCTTGAAATTTGTATTTTTTTCAGTCTTCTTTCGTAGCATTTTAATACTGTGGTTAAGTCATTGGGCTCAAAATTTTGTGTTTGATTAACATAAGCATGCAGAAATGGAATTAAGTAATGTCTGACAATAATGATGATGATGACAATGACTTAACGTGTTTGTTTTCTTTTTGTCATAAGATCTACATATTTCTCTTTAACTTCTCAACATACATTTGGGAAGCCAAGTCTAAAACTACTTGCTTTGAAAGGTAAACTATTTCAACATTAATTCTAAGAGAGAATTGAGTTTATCTATATTTTACAAATCTGTGTTAATCTACCTTTACTATCTAATTTCCATCTTTAATATTTAGTATGTGTCCTGAGGAAACCAGAATTGAAAGAGACACATGTATCCCTTATTGCAGCACTGTTTACAATAGTCAGGACATGGAAGCAACCTAGATGTCCATCAGCAGACAAATGGATAAGAAAGCTGTGGTACATATGCACAATGGAATATTACTCAGCTATTAAAAAGAATGCATTTGAATCAGTTCTAATGAGGTGGCTGAAACTGGAGCCTATTATACAGAGTGAAATAAATCAGAAAAAAAAAACACCAGTACAGTATACTAACACATATATATGGAATTTAGAAAGATGGTAATGATGACCCTATATGTGAGCCAGCAAAAGAGACACAGATGTATAGAACAGTCTTTGGGACTTTGTGGGAGAAAGCGAGGGTGGGATGATTTGAGAGAATAGCATTGAAACATGTATATTATCATATATGAAATAGATTGCCAGTCCAGGTTCAATGCATGAGACAGGGTGCTCAGGGCTGGTGCACTGGGATGACCCTGAGGGATGGGATGGGGAGGAGGTGGGAGGGGGGTTCAGGACGAGGAACACATGTACACCTGTGGCTGATTGATGTCAATGTATGGCAAAAACCACTACAATATTGTAAAGTAATTAGCCTCCAATTAAAATAAATTAATTAATTAAAAAATATTTAGTATGTGTCTTTAGTCACAGAAACTAAATGTGTTCTGCTTTGCTTTTGTGCAGCCCTCAATTATTAAACTACTGGTAAGCAGTTAGTTTTCACAAAGTATATTCGATCAAAAGACTGTAAAGGCAAAGTTTTATTCTCTGACACAAGTCGCATGAGCCTGGTTGGTTTCCACAGCATGTTCTTATCATTGTGATATGGATTTAAGGAAAACTTTCAGAAACATGGCAGATTAGCAACATCTAATCATTCCTGGGTGGAGCCTATTCTCAAATCCAATCCAAAACTGACATTACAGAGAATCTTTTGTAGAAATTTCAATTTTTGTGGTTACTCTTGCAATGCAAAATATTTATATGAACTGAAATTCTTCAAAGTGACTATTGAAAGGGTATCATCTCATGTCTTCTTACTGAAGTCTTCATGGTCTCACCTCAAATTTATGGACCTTTTGTATTCAGGGATCCTTGAAAGAAATATCTGCAAAGGGAATTTGGGACATTGAAATGCCAACTGTAAAATAAAATAAAAATGTACCTTCTAAATAGAGTTTTCTAAATAATTGCATCAATTAAATAGAAACAAAAGTTCATTTTCTGATGGAGGAAAGTAGTCTTTTCTTTGATGGGCCCCTATATCCACATACATAACTGCAGAGCTCCAGGTCAGTTCTGCAGAGTTCCCAGGTCCAGAGAGATAAACATCCTTCAAGAACCATAAGGGAAGGGAAGGTCCTTGCAAGTGCCTCTAGAGCCCTGTCCATCATCTTGCTGTCTCTGCCTGTATGTGATGAACACCACTTCTCTTTCTTACTGTAGTCTTTAGAACCTATCAAGATTTATAACTGTCATACACTTTGACGTTAACTGTCCTTTCTTGGCCATCAAGTTTAACATCATTCCACTTCAGTTGCCTGGTTCTGGTCTTTGTAGAGCTCTGACCTACTTTGTCCTTACTGCCTACTTGTCAACTTCTCTAGTCCCCCATTTCCACTGGAATTTCCCACTGTAATAGCTATTTAATGCCTCCTCCCACTCAAAGCAAGTATAACCCAAGGTGACTGACCCAGGGGAAGTTCATCCTTCAGGTTTTGACAAGATATATCCAGTGAGTGCGGGTCTTCCCTGATGACTCAGTGGTAAAGAATGGAGATGTGGGTTCGGTACCTGGGTAGGGAAGATTCTCTGGAGAAGGAAATGGTAACCCACTCCAGTATTCTTGTCTGGGAAATCCCATGGATCAAAGAGCCTGGTGGGCTACAGTTCATGGCACTGAAAAAGAGTTGGACAAGACTTAGTGACTAAACAACAACCCAGTGAGTGCGTATTATAATAAATGCAGATAATGATTTTTGAAGTTAGTAGTCATCTAATTAGGGCTTCCCTAGTGGCTTAAGATGGTAAAGAATCTGCCTGCAATGCAGGAGAACTGGGCCAGCCTATACTACTTATACATATATTTTATTTTATTTTATTTTATTTTCCCTAGGACTCTACTTGGATGTGTGTTGGACATGGGGGAAAGTAGAAGGTAAATATGGACAGAGGATTTGACATTCATTGTAGCTGCAACCTGTAGGGATGATTCTCTAGAGAACCAGGTGGATGAGAAGCAATTCTTCTAGAAGTTGAAACAGTTCTAGATTACATGCTGAATTGTCTACCACTTTACCAAAGACACAGTAAAATACATAAATGTTATTTTTCTTCCTTAATTCTAAACAAATGCTTGTGTGTATATGTCTGTGTGCATGTATAATTCTGAATATGTTAACAATTCTGATTTTTTTCATAAAAATTAAATGAAATTTCAATTTTATTACTATTTTTTACTTTAGTGATTAACCACAGGAAATCCTAAGATCTGAGTCCCTTGGTCTGTGTTCAGTTTTAACTGTAGGTTCACCAGTTCTTTATTTCTAAAGGCAAATTCTCCAGTCACTTCGAGTCCTAGGAAGAAAAGTCTGTACACTTGAGACTAATACCCACTGTAAATCAACTATCCTCCAATAAGATTAAATATATATATATATATATATATATTTGCAAAGTTCAAATAAAAGTGCTCACACAGTTGGAACCAAAAATTCCTGTTTGGAAACAAATAGTATGACCATGCGTGCGTGCTCACTTGTGTCCGACCCCAAGGACCATGGGCCTCAAGGCTCTGTCCATGAGATTCTCCAGGCAAGAATACTGGAGTGGGTTGCTCTTTCCTTCTCCAGCGGCTCTTCCCAACTGAGGGATCAAACCCATGTCTCTTGTATCTCCTGCATTGGGAGGTGGGTTCTTTACCAGGTGGGGTCAGAATGGGGTTTTTCAATACCATTTCCCCCCAACTGACTTCTTTTCAAATAAAATTCAAATTAATCAATATGCCATTGAGGCATATTGAGGGCTCTCTGCTTCCTGGGGGGCTACAGGGCCAGACAAGACAGCTCAGCCTGGACCAGGGGAAGAAGCAGAGTGGGGGTACTGATCACAAATTTTCTGATAGTCAGAGATGGTGACAAGCTGGTCTGGGATGCTCAGACAGAAATATCTAGAACAATAATTTGATAAATCTGAAGATAGACTGTGCTGATTCATATCCAATTTATAACTTTAGGTGTACTCATGATTTTTCCTCATGATTTTCTAAGAAAAGAAATGATCACACAGTTTAATTGTCTTGTTTTCTAGTCTTTCTTCAATGTTCTTTCTTAATTTTTTGAAAAGTATCTTAACTTTTAGCCACCTCATAACTGTCTTCATTTTGAGATAATTTTGTCTTTTTCTTCCATTTCTTTCCTGAATTCAATCAATACTCATTTCATTTCTTTCTGACTGTTTTTTTTTTTTTTTTGGTCGACTTTTGCTTTGAATTTTTAATTTTTGATTCATCCCAAATACTGGTAAGCAAGGCTTGCAGGAGACATCAGTGGGTGGGGATGGGGGATTTTGCCAGGTAGCTGTGGAAGCCAGGGCCACACAGAGAATATTTGCAAAGGCATTCAGTCAGGTACAAACCTGGCCTACTTGAGGAAAAGCACCGAAGCTACTATGGGTCTTCCCAGGTGGTGCAGTAGTAAAGAACCCACCTGCCAATGCAAGAGACACAAGTTTGGTCCCTGGATCAGGAGGAGTTTGGAGTAGGAAATGGCAAACCACTCCAGTATTCTCGCCTAGAAAACCCCATGGGCAGAGGAGCCTGGCAGGCTACAGTCCATGGGGTCGCAAAGAGCTGGGCACGACTGTGTAACTGAGCACGCACACCCTGAAGCCAGCATGGGTGAAGCAAGGGAACAGCAAGATTATGCTTTTTAAATATTAAATGTTTTGTCTTCATAGCAACACTGTGAGCAAGATAGGATTATTAGCTTCAGGTTACAGATGAGGAAGTGAGACAAAGAACCGTTAAGTTATTCGCCCAAAGACACACAGAAAATAGAGCCAGGGTTTGAACCTGTGTAATCTGTGGAAAGAGGAGGAGGAACAGGAGGACAGCAAAGGTAAGGGGGTGCCCCACCATGGAAGGCCTTGCAGAGGACTGCTGGGACTCTGGTTTTTACTGTGAGCGAGGCGGGACACCATGGGAAGCTTTCAGTCAATGGAGTAACATATTTTTATTTACACTGCGAAAGGATCTGCCTGGCTGATGGGTATAAAACAGACTGCAAACAATAGTGCCTGCTAAGAAGCTGTTAAAATAAATATGGATGAAGTTACCAGATCACCTGATAATCATGAAATCTGATTTTTTTATGTAAAATTTATTTTTTTTTTTAAAAAGTTGACAACTAATTTAGACCTTTCTGTACCTTGTGACTGCTGATCTAAGGACATGACTGCTGACCTCTCTGCCCTGTACACACATCTCTGCTCTAGTAGGAGGGGCTCTGTGGCCTTTACCTGCTCCTGTCTACTTGAAAATGGATGTGCCACAAATGAATCAGCTTAGTCATCTCTGAAGTGAAGGGGCGACCTAGCAAAGAAGAGGCACAGCAAAAGTGTCCCCTGGGGGATTTCACTTCCCTTCCAGTGTTCACTGTGCTCCCCCACCTCACCCTGCATGGACTGCCTGAGAGCGGCCCTCGGTGATTTCTCTTCCTCCTGGTCTGCCCTTGCCCTTCCACATGCGATCTCAGAGAGGGAGTGGCTGAGGCAACCCAGACTGGTGTTTGAGATCATCTCAGTTCTTTTTTTCCCACCCTTGGAAACTCAAGATCTTGAGTTACAAACTCCCCCCTCTGCCAGTGCTGCTTTCACATTGATAACTATGCTTTGCCAGCCTAAATGAGGTAGCTGTACAAAGCTTGTGGGGAGAGAAACATGCGAGGGTTTGTATTTCTACTTTTTAAATTGGAGTTTAGTTGCTTTACAATGTTGTGTTAGTTTCTGCTGTACAGCATGGTGAATCAACTTACGTGTTCGTATATCCCCTCTTGGTCACCACAGAGCATGGAGTTCCCTGTGCTATATAGTAGGCTCTCATTAGTTACCTAGTTTATCCATAGTAGTGTGCATATGTGAACCGAATCTCCCAATTCAGCCCTCCCCCGCTTTCGTTTGTTCTCCATGTCTGTGTCTTTATTTCTACTTTGCAGATAGGTTCATCTGTACCATTTTCCTAGATTCCACATATATATATTTATATACGATATTTGCTTTTTCTCTTTCTGACTTCATTCTGTATGACAGTTTCTAGGTCCATCCATCCATATCTCTGCAAATGACACGATTTTGTGTGTGTGTGTGTGTGTGTGTGCTTTGGTCTGAGTAATATTCTATTGTATATATGTTCCACATCTTCTTTATCCATTCCTCTGCTGATAGATATTTAGGTTGCTTCCATATCCTGGTTATTGTAAACAGTGCTGCAATGGACATTGGGGTGCATGTATCTTTTGTAATTATGGTTTTCTCTGTATATATGCCCGGGAGTTGAATTGCTGGGTCATATGGTAGGTCTATTTTTAGCTTTTTAAGGAACCTCCATATTATTCTCCACAGTAGGAGCCTTTTTATCTCCTCCAAACAGAACCATACAAACTAATGCACATGAGCCCATTAGCCACTAGGGTATAACCAGTATTGGTCTGAGAAGATCTCAGTGGGATTCCTGAGGGGTCTAAGAGCTGAGGTTCTATTTAGAAGGAAAGTCTTCGTCCATTCTCCATGCATTTCTTTTTGATATGGTCACAAAAGCCACACATAGATTTACCTTAGGAAGTCTGCCGCGAGCTTGGAGATTTTATCTTCTCAGCAGCTGATGTGAGAGTTCCTAAGGTAGAAATGATGGGCTTTGATAGGCTTGTGAGGAGGCTGAAAGTCATGGTCTAGATTCTAAGTGGGCTTCCTAGGTGGCAACAGTGGTAGAGAACCCACCTGCCAATGCAGGAGACATAAGAGACACTAGTTAGGTCCCTGGATCAGGAAAATCTCCTGGAGGAGGGCATGGCAATTCACTCCAGTATTCTTGCCTGGAGAATCCCATGGACAGAGGAGTCTGGCGGGTTATGGTCCATAATATGACACGACTGAAGCAACTTAGCACACAGCATGCACAGGTTTTAAGTAGAGAAGGAAATTTTTAAAAAGACTGGGACCAAGTCCTATAGGAAGAATAGGAAGTGTGACAGGAGACTGGCTGGGGAAGAGGAGAGAGATTTAGAGAAGTTCGTGTTGCCTGAGGTGGAGGAACTGAGTAAATGCTGTGCACTGTGGGGTGAGCCCCTTTCCCATGAATTCCCAGATCTTCATGAAAACTAAAAACAAAATTCTGGCTATTCTTAGTGTGATAGAATTTCTTGTGAGAACTGATGAAGTGCCTTGAGCATCAAGGCTGGCCTGGGGCAGAAACAGTCAACCTGCACAACCCAGGGGAAGAGTCAAATTCTAGGCTAAGGTATTTGACACAGGCAGTGATATGAGCCAGGTGGACCCTTGCAGGACAGCTGTGCAGACAGATCTGGATGCTTCCTGCACCTCATTCCATCCTTCTCCCTGGCTCCCTGGAGGTCTCTCTCCTAATTCTAATATTTCTATTTCAAGCCAGTAAGCTCAGTTCCCAAATATGTGAGACTTTTTTCTGAGAGGTGGTCAAGCATGAACGTAGTGGAGAAGTTCAGTCTGAATTGAGATCTTGGCTTGGCTAGTTTTAGCAGCAAGTCCTTGTTGGAGTCTATCCATGCCTCAGTTTCTCCAACTATAAAACATTATAATCAGGTTACCAATCTCATAGGGATATTTTGAGTATTAAACAAGCTACTACATATTTACATACATGTAAAGTGCTTAAAATTAGGCCTTTTTCATGGTAAGTTTTCACTAAAGTAGACCTGTTTCTTAATACTGGAAAGAATAAGGGAGTTTAGCCACAACACCAAACTTTTTTTTTTTTTGATCACTGAAACTTCTTTTAAGTTTCAAACTAGTCATAATTCTGTGATTTAAAATTTTTCGATTTTGAGGTATAATTGACATATGATCAACTGCACATATATAAAGTAGGCAATCTGATAAATTTTGAATATATATATGTATAATGTATGAGGTTATATACACCCATGAAACCATCATCAAAATCAAGAAAGTGGACATATACATCACCCCAGAATGTTTCCTTGTGATCCTTAATAGTCTGTCCTTCCAGTCCTCCGTGCTCTCCTCTACTCCCTGTTACCAGTGAACAATTGCTTTTGCTGCTGTCACCACAGATTTTTCTTTTTTTGCACTTCCTAGAATTTTATATAAATAGAATCATGTGTGCTCTTTTTTGGGTGCTTTCTCACTCAGAAGAATTATTTTAATATCCTTCCATGTTGCAGTATGTATCAGTAGTTCATTCCTTTTTATTGCTAAGTGGTATTCTGTTGTATAGATACACCACAATTTACCTATTCATCTGTGGCTAGAAAATTGGGTTGTTTCTAAGTTTCTACTACAAAATAGTTGCTATGAGTATGTGCATGAACCTTTTGGTGTGAACCTTATGGTTTTTGTTTCTTTTATGCAAATACCTAAGAGAAGAAACAGCTAGATCATAAATATATTTTTACTTTTTAAGAAGCTGCTAAACTGCTTTCCAAAGTAGTTTTGTCATTTTTATATTCCCATCAGCAGTTTCTCATCCATGTTACATATTATCACTCTTTTTCGTTTTAGTTCTCTTAATAGATGTGTAGTGTTAGCTCATTGTGACTTTATTTGCATTTCCTCTTGGGTTGCAAGGAGATCCAACCAGTCCATTCTAAAGGAGATCAATCCTGGGTGTTCATTGGAAGGACTGATGCTAAAGCTGAAACTGCAATACTTTGGCCACCTCATGCGACAAGTTGACTCACTGGAAAAGACTCTGATGCTGGGAAAGGTTGGGGGTGGGAGGAGAAGGGGACGACAGAGAATGAGATGGCTGGATGGCATCACCGACTCGATGGAGATGAGTTTGAGTGAACTCTGGGAGTTGGTGATGGACAGGGAGGCCTGGCGTGCTGTGATTCATGGGGTCGCAGAGAGTCAGACACAACTGAGTGACTGAACTGAACTGAACTGAACTGAATGACTAACAGTGCTGAGTGCCTTACCATTTACATACTTGTTATCTATCTTTTTTGATGAAGGGAATTGTCTGCTCAAGTACTTTGCCCATTTTTAAAAATTGGATAATTGGCTTTCATATTATTGATTTTTAAGAATTATTTATATATTCTGGATACAGTGCTTTTCTCAGATATATGCTTTGCAAATACCTTAAGTCTGCAGCTTGACTTTTCATTCTATTAACAGTGTTTTTTATTTTCTTTTATCTTTAATGAAAAATAATTTTTTTTCTTCCTTTGGCCATGCCCCATGGCATGTGGGATCTAGTTCCCTGACTACAGATTAAACTTGTGCCCATTTCTGCAGTGGAAACTCAGGTTCTTAACCACTGTACCACCAGGAAAGTTTCTTAACAGTGCTTTTTAAAGAGTAGAAATTTAAAATTTTTCATTAACCCCAATTAATTTCTTTTCTTTATAGATGTGGTTTTGGTGTTGGACAGAAGAAAATTTTGCCTAACCAGAGTTTTATGTTTTATACAGTTTTATAGTTTTGATTTTACAGTTAGGCCTATGATCCATATTGAGTTATTTTTCATATGTTATGAGACAGATCAAACTTCTTTTGTTTTGCATAAAGATATCCAATTATTGCAGCATGGTTTGTTTTTATTTTGTAGCTTGTTAACACAGTTAATTATATTGATTGATTTTTTAATATTAAGTCAACGCTACACTCATGGGATAAACACAGCTTTCTCATATTATATTATCCCTTTTACATATTTTTGGATCATACAGCTAAAATTTTGTTCAGATTTTTTGTGTTTATATTCATGAGGGATATTATTCTATAGTTTTCTTTTTTTATATTCTTTGTCTGGTTTTGGTGTCAGAGTAATGCTGGTCTCATAGAATGAGTTGAAAACAATTTCCTCCTCTTCTGTTTTTTTTTTTTTGCAAGAGTTTGAGAAAAATTGGTTTTAATTTTTCTTTTAATATTTAGTAGAATTCACCACTGAACTCATCTGGTCCAGAGTTTTTCTTTGTTAAGAGTTTTAAAATTATTAATTCAATCTCCTGTTATAGATCTTTTCATATTTTCTGTTTCTTCTTGAGTTAGTTTTGATAGTTTTTGACCCATTAGTTATTTAGGAGTATGTTGTTTAATTTTCACATATTTATGAATTCACCAAATTTCCTGATATTGGTTTCTAATTTTATTCCATTGTGGTCAGAGGGTATATTTCACATGATTGCAGTCATTTAAAATACAGCCTCCCAGGCAGGTTTAAGTGAAGGCTGCTGAGATAACCCCCTTGCCTTTGTCAAACTTTTCTCTTGGTCTGTTTGGAGTTTCTTTAGATGTTAAGTTGGATTCTGCAGGCACCATGCAGCCAATGAGGCCTTGGCTTACCTTTCCAAACTGGGCTTCTTCCTGACTCAGTTTAGCAATCATTTGATTGGGATAAAGTTAGTTCAGTTCAGTTCAGTTGCTCAGTCATGTCCGGCTCTTTGCAACTTCATGGACTGCAGCACACTGGGGCTCCCTGTCCATCACCAACTCCCGGTGTTTACTCAAACTCATGTCCATTGCGTTGGTGATGACATCCAACCATCTCATCCTCTGTTGTCCCCTTTTCCTCCTATCTTCAATCTTTCCCAGCATCAGAGCCTTTTCAAATGAGTCAGCGCTTCACATCAGGTGTCAAAAGTATTGGAGTTTCAGCTTCAACATCAGTCCTACCAATGAATATTCAGGACTGATTTCCTTTAGGATGGACTGGTTGGATCTCCTTGCAGTCCAAGGGACTCTCAAGAGTCTTCTCCAACACCAGAGTTCAAAAGCATCAATTCTTTAGTGCTCAGCTTTCTTTAAAGTCCAACTCTCACATCCATACATGACCACTGGAAAAACCATAGCCTTGACTAGACAGACCTTGGTTGGCAAAGTAATGACTCTGCTTCTTAATATGCTGTCTAGGTTGGTCCTAACTTTCCTTCCAAGGATAAATGTCTTTTAATTTCATGGCTGCACTCACCATCTGCAGTGATTTTGGAGCCCCCAAAAATAGAGTCAGCCACTGTTTTCCCATCTATTTGCCATGAAGTGATGGGATCAGATGGCATGATCTTAGTTTTCTGAATGTTGAGCTTTAAGCCAGCTTTTTCACTCTCCTCTTTCACTTTCATCAAGAGGCTTTTTAGTTCTTCTTCACTTTCTGCCATAAGGGTGGTGTCATCTGCATATCTGAGGTTATTGGTATTTCTCCCTGCAGTCTTGATTTCAGCTTGTGCTTCATCCAGTCCAGCATTTCTCGTGATGTACTCTGCATATAAGTTAAATAATCAGGGTGACATTATACAGCCTTGACGAACTCCTTTCCCGATTTGGAACCAGTCTGTTGTTCCATGTCCAATTCTAACTGTTGCTTCCTAACCTGCATACAGACTTCTCAAAAGGCAGGTCAGACAGTCTGGTATTCCCATTTCTTGAAGAATCTTTCAGTTTGTGGTGATCCACACGGTCAAAGGCTTTGGCATAGTCAATAAAGCAGAAATAGATGTTTTTCTAAAACTCTCTTGCTTTTTCGATGATCCAGCAGATGTTGGCAATTTGATCTCTGGGTTCCTCTGCCTTTTCTAAATCCAGCTTGAACATCTAGAAGTTCACGGTTCACATATTGCTGAAGCCTGGCTTGGAGAATTTTGAGCATTACTTTACTAGTGTGTGAGATGAGTGCAGTTGTGTAGTAGTTTGAGCATTCTTTGGCATTGCCTTTCTTAGGGATTGGAATGAAAACTGACCTTTTCCAGTCCTGTGGCCACTGATGAGTTTTCCAAATTTGCTGGCATATTGAGTGCTGCACTTTCACAGCGTCATATTTCAGGATTTGAAATAGCTCAACTGGAATTCCATCACCTCCACTAGCTTTGTTCACAGTGATGTTTCCTAACTCAAACTGACTTTGCATTCCAGGATGTCTGGCTCTAGGTGAGTGATCATACCACCATGATTATCTGGGTCATGAAGATCTTTTTTGTACAGTTCTTCTGTCTATTCCTGCCACCTCTTCTTAATATCTTCTGCCTCTGTTAGGTCCATACCATTTCTGTCCTTTATTGAGCCCATCTTTGCATGAAATGTTCCCTTGGTATTTCTAATTTTCTTGAAGGGATCTCCAGTCTTTCCTATTCTATTGTTTTTGTCTATTTCTTTGCACTGATCACTGAGGAAGGCTTTCGTATCTCTCCCTGCTATTCTTTGGAACTCTGCATTCAAATGGGTATATCTTTCGTTTTCTCCTTTGCTTTTTGCTTCTCTTCTTTTCACAGCTATTTGCAAGGCCTCCTCAGACAGCCATTTTGCTTTTTTGCATTTCTTTTTCTTAGGGATGGTCTTGATCCCTGCCTCCTGTACAATGTCATGAACTTCTGTCCATAGTTCATCAGGCACTCTGTCAGATCTAATCCCTTGAATCTATTTCTCATTTCTACTGTATAATCATAAGGGATTTGATTTAGGTCATACCTGAATGGTCTAGTGGTTTTTCCTACTTCTTCAATTTAAGTCTGAATTTGGCAATAAGGAATTCACGATCTGAGCCACAGTTGGCTCCTGATCTTGTTTTTGCTGAATCTATAGAGCTTCTCCATTTTTGGCTGCAAATAATATAATCAATCTGATTTCGGTGTTGAGCATCTGGTGATGTCCATGTGTAGGGTCTTCTCTTGTGTTGTTGGAAGAGAGTGTTTGCTATGACCAGTGCATTCTCTTGGCAATACTCTATTAGCCTTTTCCCTGCTTCTTTCTGTTACTCCAGGTGTTTCTTGACTTCCTACTTTTCCATTCAAGTCCCCTACAATGAAAAGGACATATTTTTGGGGTGTTAGTTCTAGAAGGTCTTGTAGGTCTTCACAGAACCATTTAACTTCAGCTTCTTCAGCATTACTGGTTAGGGCATAGACTTGGATTACTGTGATATTGTATGGTTTGCCTTTGAAATTAACAGAGATCATTCTGTCATTTTTGAGATTACATCCAAGTACTGCATTTCGGACTCTTCTGTTGACTATCATGGCTACTCCATTTCTTCTAAGGGATTCTTGCCTACAGTAGTAGATATATATATATATAATGGTCTTCTGGGTTAAATTCACCCACTCTAGTCCATTTTAGTTCGCTGATTCCTAAAATGTTGATGTTCACTCTTGCCATCTCCTGTTTGACCACTTCCAATTTGCCTTGATTCATGGACCTAACATTCCAGGTTCCTATGCAATATTGCTCTTTACAGCATTGGACCTTGCTTCTATCACCAGTCACATCCACAACTGGGTATTGTTTTTGCTTTGGCTCTGTCTCTTCATTCTTTCTGGAGTTATTTCGCCACTGATCTCCAGTAGCATATTGGACACCTACCAAAAGTTCATCTTTCCAGTGTCCTATCTTTTTGCCTTTTCATGCTGTTTATGGGGTTCTCAAGGCAAGAATACTGAAGTGTTTGCCATAAAGTTAGGAATGCCCTTATATCTCTGGTTGGTCGAGCTGAAGAGTATTCCAATCCTAGGAACACTGATGAGATAAGTGCAAATGAACGTAAGATCGCATTTATTAGGTTACTTTATAAGAGCTGTTTTACAAAATTCAAATGAACATTAGAATAGATGTGGCTGGATTTCTAATAGTGGGTTTTTTGGTTACAAGTTTCATTTCCTTATCTAACATCCAGCTACACACATCCCTCCCCCCACTTACTGTGTTGAAATTAGAAAAACAAAACTTTCCCTTCCTTCAAAAGTCTTAGTGAACTCCCCCAACTCCCCAATAACAGGGCTATGGTGTTTCCTGGCTTCTGACAACCCATTAGGATGTTTCAGAATGTTTTATCCTTCTTCTCTGAAGCTCTTAGATATGGAGTTCATAGAATAGTGTACTGAAATACTCTGAGACAAATATATATCAGAGTCCATGATGGGCTTATTTGTCTGAGGAAAGGTCTAAGCCACTACAGTTGAGGTCAAATTGAGCTCTGCAGATGGAAGGGAAGTAAACTAGGTAAATAGAACACATTGGTACCTAGAATAGCCTGTAAGTTCTTCCTTTGGTATCCTGCTGCATGATTATGGTCAAATCAAAGAAACCCTTAGAGGTTTCGTTTTCACCACTTAGAAACAGGAAAATTAAGCCCAGCTAGAAAGGAACTTGTGATATTTGCCCCAGGTAAAAAGATTGGCGTTTTTCTTCTGTTGTGTTCCTTTAGCCGCTGCCACCAAGCGAGGGATTTGCTTTAGTTGTGAATATGTTTGACCCATAGTATTTCTCTGACTCAATGAACCAACAATATAAATTAAATGTTTGATTAAAAGTTTAACTTCATATTAAATATCAAGTTAGGGGAATTAATGTCTAGTTACAAGCTATGCATAAGAAAGAGTTGTTAAAAGAATAGGATTTCAAAGAAACAGATCTTTATATGACATATAGACTGTTGTATATTTTAAAGTCAACCTTTGCAGTTAGCGTTTAATTCAATCATTTAACTCTAGTTCAAACTCTGAGACATAAAAATAAAAGTCACCCCACTTCTTTTCTAGATTCAGAAACTCATATCCCACACTGGGAAACAGACATATAAATATGAATAAATAAATATACACATATACTTTGTGACTATGTCCTGCACAGGACAAGATAATTATAGAATGTAAGAAATTTTAGATGCCATTTCAACCCCTTAATGCTTCTGAGTAAAAAAATAAAAAAGCTGTTTTTAACAAAAATGAAGAAGAGAAAATAAAAACTTCCTTGCCTGTGACCAAGAAGGTGAAGGTTTTATCATTGTAAGCCCCCACACTCTCTTCTGTCCTCGAGGAGGACATAGTGCAGCTAGCACAATGGCTAAACGTGTTGGGTAAAAAAAAAAAAAAATGCCCTGAAGTTAAGACTGAGAACCACGAGGAGGCAGACAGCATCTGGAGGCAATCATTCTGCAATGAGTAGATCCACACACTACCCACCCTTCTACTTCCAAAGTCATCATATGGCTCGTGGTGTCGAGCATACGACAGCATACGAGCAGGAGAGAAAGGGAGAAAGCCAGTGTTCCCGCTCTCCTGTCTCTGCTCCATCACCGATTTTGATGGGTGGAAACTGGTGGAAACTGAGCTCCAGCCATCATGAGAGCGGTGAGGCATCGTCTCTCACCCTCTCACTCACTGCACAGTCTTAGCGGTAGTGTTAGTTGGTCAGTCGTGTCTGACTCTGTGCGACCCCGTGGACTGTAGCCCGCCAGGCTCCTCTGTCCATGGGATTCTCCAGGCAAGAACACTGGAGTGGGTTGCCATTCTCTTCTCCAGAGGATCTTCCTGACCCAGGGGTTGAACCCCGGTCTCCTACATTGCAGGCAGATTCTTTACTGTTTGAGCTACAGGGAAGACCTTAAGAAGTCTCTTAATCTGATTGAGTCTCAGCTTTTTTATTCACAAAACAAGATGATTGCCCAGGTGGTCCTAATGTTTGTCCAAGTTGTCAGACATGGAGATCCCAGAAATGGAAGCAATTACCATGAACATATGATGTAAAATATTAAGTAATAAATATAAAACAGACTATTAGTCAGTAGGAAAACCAGTCACAACGTAAAACATGACATGAAACGAATGACCAAGATTTATTTTGTAACCTGGATGAGCTCAGCTAGCTAGCATCTATTTCCATTACAGCTTATTATCTTCACTTTGCAAGACGAATCATCCTCTTGATTTGGTCAACTTAGTTATTAGTGATCTCAGAGAGAGAAAACTTTCCTGGGGAGATGATTGTTCTATTTTTATGGATCCATGGCCGTTTTTATACTTAACTTTGGCCAGACACCAAAGAACATCTGGTATTTTATAAAATGTCACCTTTGAATAGAAATTTGGCAATCACGTGCTGAGTTCTGGAAAATGACATACTGTCTAACTAGAGTCCATGTGTGGGTTCCTGTAACATATCTGAAAGGAAAGTGATTTGATTTGACCCACCCAGAAACCCTGACTGAGGGCTCTCCTCTATGATGAATTTTCTTACGAGTGGACACATGCTGCATTCCCTAGCACCATTTCAAACATAATCAATCCATGGATACCAACTGGTACATGGAGCAGCCTGCCAGCTGAGAGAGGATAAAGGGAGGGAAAACTGGATTCCAGAGCCACAGAGTATCAGTGCAGGTTGGGACACTGTGGCTTAGTTCTTGTCACTCAAATATGAAGCATGGCCATCTAGATTAAAGGAAAGACATTACTGAGGCTACTTTACTTGCTTTTACAGTCTCTCTTTTTTTCTGGTGAAAGTGAAAGCATGCGCCTCAGATTGGAACTCGAATCACAGTCTTTTAATTATTAATGGAATCACTCACCTTGTGGCCAGACTTACTGAGGCTTGGGTTCTTTGCATCTCAGGGCAGAAAGAATTCAGAAGTGGATTTATTTAGAGAAATACACATTCCAGAGACAGAATGAGATTCCTCTCAAAAGGTTGGAGCGGCCTTAGGGCGTAGGGGTCATCTTGGAAAGTGAGAGCAACCAAGGGAGAAATACATTCCACAGAAGGTATCTCAGAAGGCAAGAGGCCCTGAAGTGTGGGGTGATTGGTTTTTATGGGCCAAGTAACTTCATAGGTTAATGAGTGGAAGGATTATTCCAACTATTTCAATGAAATGAGGGGAGGATAAATTTCCAAGAACTGAGTCACTGCCTACTTTTTGACCTTTGATTATCAGCATCAGAACTCTCACAGTGCTGGTGGGTGTGTCATTTAGATGCTAATTTATTACAATAAGCATATAATGAGGCTCAAGGTCTACTGGAAGTTGAATCTTCCACCATCTTGGACCTAGTTGGTTCTAGCCAGTTTATGTTGTATTCTCAAAAACTCTTATTCTTTTAGAGGTTGTGCCCTGTCCCCTTCCCTCCTATTTCAAAAGCATTTGGAGTATCTTCCTCTGGATCTAGACTGCCTGAACTTAACTCCTTATCCTGCCCTTGCTCACTATGAAAGCTTGAGCAAGTTACTAATCCTGTCTGTGTCTTAACTATCTCATTTAAAAAACGGAAATAAACCCTGCAAGACACATGGCATGGCCAAACAAACAAAAAACTGATGTGTGTAAAGCACATATCATACTTGCTTAGCACAGTGTTCAGTTAACAGTAGTTCTCTTTAGCTATAGCCATTCTTTCTGAATGACTGGAAAGGGAAACCAGGAGAAGCCATATTTCTTTCCTCAGACACACTGAACTTCGGGCTCAGCAAACTCTTCATCACTGCTCAAATTTAATCTGTGGTTCTATCACCCTGCTTCAACCTCTGGGGCTTGGATGGCTCAGAAGGCATGGGTAGCCCTAGGGTTCTGATGAACACCAAGGCTCTGTTGAAAATTTCTGGGCATATCCAAAAGCTGGTGGAACACTGGCATTGGGTCAGCTGTGAGTCCCAGAGAAGCACCTGTTCCTTACCAATTTGTCTTCCTTTTCAGTGACTTCTTTAGACAGAATGTTTCAGTTCAGTTCAGTTCAGTTCAGTCGCTCAGTCGTGTCCGACTCTTTGCGACCCCATGAATCACAGCACGCCAGGCCTCTCTGTCCATCACCAACTCCCGGAGTTCACCCAAACTCACGTCCATCGAGTCGGTGATGCCATCCAGCCATCTCATTCTTTGTTGTCCCCTTCTCCTCCCGTCTCCAATCCTTCTTAGCATCAGAGTCTTTTCCAGTGAGTCGACTTGTTGCATGCTGCTACTGCTGCTGCTGCTAAGTCACTTCAGTTGTGTCCGACTCTGCGTGACCCCATAGACGGAAGCCCACCAGGCCCCCCAAGAACACTGGAGTGGGTTACCATTTCCTTCTCCAATGTGTGAAAATGAAAGTGAAGTCGTGTCCGACCCTTAGCGACCCCATGGACTGCAGCCTACCAGGCTCCTCCATCCATGGGATTTCCTAGGCAAGAGTACTGGAGTGGCTTGCCATTGCCTTCTCCGACTTGTCGCATATGTCCCCCTAAAATCCCTATGTTGTGATCCTAACTCCAAAATGATGGTGTTAGGAGGAGGGGGACTTTGATAGGTGATTAGGTCATGAGGGTGGAACGCTCATGAATGGGATTAGTGCCCTATTAAAGAGACCCAAGAAAGCTCCCTAGATCTTGCATGTGAAAACACAGTGAGAAGATGATGTAACATGTACTAAGTGCATGCATACTAAGTCGCTTCAGTCGTGTCTGATTCTTTGTGATCCAAAGGACCATAGCCTGCCAGGCTCCTCTGTCCATGGGATGTTCCAGGCAAGAATACTAGAATGGTTGCCATGTCTTCCTCCAGGGAATCTTTCCAACTCAGAGATTGAATCTGCACCTCTTACATCTCCTGAATTGGCAGGTGGATTCTTTACCACTAGTGCCACCTGAGAGGCCATGTCCTATGCGCTGTGCTGTGCTGTGCTTAGTTGCTCAGTCGTGTCTGACTCTTTGCAACCCCATGGACCATAACCTGCCAGGCACCTCTGTTCATGGGGATTCTCCAGGCAAGAATACTGGAGGGGTTGCCATGCCTTCCTCCAGGGATCTTCCCGACTCAGGGATTGAATCCACATCTCTTATGTCTCCTCCATTGGCAGGTAGGTTCTTTACCACTAGTGCCACCTGGGAAGCCCATGTACTCTGTACCAGAGACCAAATCTGCCAGCACCTTGACTTTGTACTTTGTACTGCCCAGCCTACAGAGCTGTGGGAAATAAATGTTTGTTGTTTAATACAAAAAAAAAAAAAGGAAATAAAAATAGTACCCACTTTATAGAGCTATTGTGAAAACTGAGGGACTTAATACATGTTTTTAAAAAAGCACTTAGATCAGTGTCTGGCACAGAGTAAACTCTATGTAAATATCAGCTATTATTATACTAACCTTCAAAACAGAAAAGTCCTTGGTAGGATATAAAATGTCTTGAATAGTTTATTTGAAAGATTATCAGGCTTACAGTTTATTTCCTTGGAGAATTCTTAATCCTTTTAGCATCTTAACTTCATCTGCTTCTTTCTGCCACCTGCTTCTTTATGGATGAGAAAAAGCAGATGCTTCTTATTCTCAAAACAAATGGTTTTTCTCACTAAGGTGCCTCTCTTTTCCTATGCTTGGATCTGTTCAAGAGAGAAAGCAATTTATAGGTCTGAAATGAACATTTTCCTTCTGTTATGAAGCTCAAACAATGAAACTTTCCCATTGAAGATGGGCTTTGTCCTGCTAACCAGACAGAGTTGTGTCTGCCTGGGGATTGACAGCAACTGTGTTGGTGCTGAGCCACAAACCAAACAAAACTCTGAGGGCTTTGGAGTTTAGACAATAGCTGAATTACAAGGGCACCGTCCCAGAAGAGACCATGCTTATTTTTGCAGACCTGGACAATAAAATGGCTGTGTTTTTGAAACCAGTTGCCCAGATCTTTGCTTTACTGGGATGAGCCTTTCCCTTGACAGTAGAGAATTCCCAACATGGGGAGAAAACAGGTTCCCTATTATAGTCCCTGGTGTAGTTTGGATGACTATAGTCATGATGTTAAATCGGTGGGGACTGATTCCACCATGCTAAGAAAAACAAATTGGACCAGGGAGGGTGATGTTGTTTTGACCTGCAATTCAGGCAAACAAGGAGATTATTGCAAACTCAGATGGGTGGAGAGTTTCCCAGAAATGCTGAGTAATGGCCAGAGGATATGCTATGATCTGAGATAAATACCTTGCCAAATGTAAGGTCCCACAAGAGGAATTGATTTCAAGTAAAACACCCATGTAACAGTCCTAGAACCAGCCCTAGGGTTCAAATGGCTATGGAGACTCACTGGCCCTCAAAGAATTCTCAACACTCATCAAAATCCCCTTCTCTTAGGAGGTTCATAACCTCCAGAGAGAAGAAAAGAGTGATAAAACCAATTTTTATTAAGATGTTCAGGCCTGAATGTGAAGCTCCATCCATGCTGCACAGTTATCCACTCTTTGAAAGAGAACTGAAAAATAAGAGTCATTAGTCACCTCCCACAGAAAATCCCAAAGCAGAATTTCAGGCCATGTGTAATTCATCATATTATCATCACCTATGTCACCACCTTCTCTTTGCTCACAGAGCTAACCCTGCAGCACTTCCCTGAACAAACAGTCCAGTTCTGCAAACGTGTAAGTGTGGCAATGTGCAAGGGCCTGTGATGCGAAAGGAGCAGAACGCAGTGCAGAAGTTAAGAGCATGGGGGCATTGGTTAGAGCTTAGGTAAAATCTTGGCTTCACCCTTTACTGGCTCTGTGAGCACTTTCTCAACCTCTACTTGAGTTTCAACTTACAAAACAGAGCTGACAAATTTACTCCTTATCTGGCTGCAGTAGGTATTTCATAGGATGAAGTTTTTTGCAAAGTGCCTGGTCTGGAGTGAGGGCTCTGTAGATGTTACCTGCATGTGTAACACGTGGAACTCAAGTGCATATAAGTGTAGGTTTCCTAAAGTCAGCTGATGACTGCCTCATGAAGGCCTAGCTCCTCGCACAGTATAGATAATAAATATTTGTTGAATGATAAAGTTATGTTTTTCCCTGCTTCATCTACATTTGACCCCTGACTCTTGCATCACAAAAGAACTTCTATAGACAGAGGAACAAGTATTATATAGGTGATGTTGGATGTGGTGATAGGGCCTGTCGAGACTAATGTTTAAAGCAAGGTCCCAGTTATAGAAGCCAGGAGTAGCCAATGTCTGAGAATGCTGCAGATAGGAACCAGGATTTGCTTGAGACTGAGGTGGGGGCCAAGTCCAGGATACCTTGAATTCTGTGTGCTTCTTTCTCTGAGGATTGGATATGCTAGTAATTCTCACAAGTTGAGCTCACCATAGCTAACATAAAGGCTTCTCTCAAATTTTGGCAGCAACTGTCTTATGACTCATCCCAGGTAGGATATAAAAGATCATGCTCAATAAGCAGACATTTATGCTTATGTATTTATTGCCTTCCAACCTCTTTTCCCCTGTTTCCTTCACCTTCTCCCTCCAGGGTCTCTGCATTTACTGGTATGATGGGAAAACAGAGGGGTGCCTGGGATGTTCTATTTCCTTACATGTTTGGACTTGGAGGTGCCATCTGCATCATGAATACCAGTAAAAACCAGTGTTTTCTCCTTGTTTCTGTGAAAATGTATTGCAAATGAAACAGATTGAGTTTGTGTTTCAGGTAAATAAAACATGTGCTCTACACCAAGACATGCGGAGGCAGGTAGTGTGCGGATGGATGGTCAACTTATTACCTATTAGTCTTGATCTAAAATTGCCTTCACTCCAGTCAACCTTTTTGATGCACTCTGTCCTGAACTCTTCTTACTAGGGATTTTTCCATCAAAAGGGATGTTACTAGCCTTGGGTTTCAAAGTCTTCAGCTTGGAGGAGGAGGAGGAGAAAATATCCTGTGGAAGTATGTTTTTCAGTCTTGCAGATGGTGGTTGAAGATTAAAAGGCCAACCTGAAATAGGTGTATTTTTCTTAAGAACTAAAATTGCTTGTTGGTGTTGGCAAGTGGCCTAGTACAAAAGGATGAAAGAATTTCTTCCAGGCAGCTTTCAAACCCACAGAAAGTCAGACTTTGCTTTGCACACACATGCCTCTGAGGCTTTGTGGGCTCCTGCCCACAGTAGGCAAGCAGTTTACTCTTTGGTGGCAGCAATTCAACATGCTTCAAAGGGTTTCTTTGCTGCTGATTCCTTACTCACTGTGAGTTCTCTGACTTATGGAGGTCTCACTAAGACATAGGCATTAAGAGCCAACAATGACACAGATGCCAGAGGAAAAACACCCTTGGCTTTTTTCACACTCCATTGTTCAACTTTGTTCTTTTTTGACTGCATGAGTGGTTTTTTCCTGCTTCTGTTTTGTGGCTCTCTAATCCTGTAACTATTCTTTCTTCGACTTGTTAAGTAAGCATTATTTACACCTTCTCTTTCCTGCCACTTCCTGACAACCACTAAATGTTCATGTTTGTTATCACTGTTAGAAAGAATATTTATGTCTGTGTTAAAACTATATAACCTGAGAGCACTACTTCAAACAAAACCAGCCTCTCAAAGATTTTGGATGGCTAGCTCATGCAAAGCAAGGTTTCCCAGTGAAATGAACAACTGGCCTTCTCTTTGATATTCTCTCTTAAATGCGATGGTCCTTCTCTTGAAATAGAGCAGTGGTTGTCAACCACTGGGTGGCAATTTTTCCCCCCAGAGAACATTTGATGAAGTCTAGAGACTTTTGGTTGACAGCTGGGAGAGGGCCATCCTATTGGCATCGAGTGAGTAGAGGCCAGAGATACTTTTACAATACCCAGAATTATTTGACCTAAAATGTAAGTGATAACATTGAAAATCCTGGGGAAGAGGAAGCAGGGGTGTTTACCCAGGGGAAGAAAAAATTTAAAAGAGCCCTTGATGCTATATGCAAATGTTTTTCTCTTCTTCATAGTAGCCTTGCTTATTTTATAGATGTGATGGCCTCTCAAAACTCTTAAATGATACTGAATATATATATATATTTTTTAATTTAAATTTTATTTTATTTTAAACTTTTTATTTGTATTGGAGTATAGCCGATTACCAATGTTGTGGGTTTCAGGTGCACAGCAGAGTGACTGAGCCATACATATACATGTATCTAGTCTCCCCCAAACACTGAGCAGAGTTCCCTATGCTCTTCAGTAGGTCCCTGTTGGTTATCCATTTTAAATATAGCAGTGTGTATGTGTCCATCTTCAACTCCCTAACTATACCTTCCCAATATATATTTTTAAAGATAGCTTTCCCTAAAATTATGTATTTCATCAGTATTTGATTCACCTGTTTTTTGTTGTTGCTGTTTGGATTTTTTTTTTTTTTTTGGACTCTGTTGCAGGGCATACAAGATCTTAGTTCCCTGACCAGGGATCACTTCCATGCCCCCTGCAGTGGAAGCATGAAGTCCTAACCACTGGACCATTAGGAAAGTCCCTGGTTCACCTGTTTTAAATGTTCCGCAAGCCCCTGGTTTTTTCAAATGTTGAGTGATTCTAGGCTTCTGTACTTATAAACGAGGATCTATGTAAGCTCTGGCTGCACATAAGATCAGTGGACTCCAGTCTCTAGGGATAGAGCCTGTGGTTTTCTTAGACTTCTTAGGGGATTTAGAGACACAGTAATGGTTTAACTGGCCCAGTATCAGGAGCTGGAATGGTTTCCCTTGGTACAAATCAAGCTTTCTGCCCCTACTACATTTCCTTAGGTGAGTATAGATTTTTGACTTCAGGATCCTCGAGAAGAGTTGCCAAGGAAGAAAAGGTTGAGACTGGGACAAAAGCTGCTGTCACAGAGAACTTAGTCCTCAAGGCAGGAAAAAAAAAACAACAACAATACCATGAGTGAGCAATACACACTCACATTGGCTCATGGGATGGGTGCCAAGGCTCAGGATGGTAAGGGAAGCATAATGACAATAGAAATGTTGGACCAAAATCCTGATACAGAGAAGATCTAACTTTGTCAACTCACTTCCTCATCTCAAGGACAAACCTCTATTCCCTGAACCCAGTTTTTTATGGAACCACAGTTGAGCCCTGCCTATCTAGCCTGAATTTCCCTAGTTGGATGGAAAGCATTGGGTTCCTCTGGGAAGAAGTCTATTCACAGCCTACATCTACATTTGGAAATCTGCACACACTGCTAGTGGTCCTTGAGGCACTCACCACTGTTTTCCACAGTATTCTCAACAGCAAACTGGGAAGTCAGCAAGGTCTCACTCAAATGTGGAGATGAAAATGTGGGGAGATTAAACAATTGTCCAAGATGTGAGCTAAAATAGTCAAAGTTTTTAAAATGGTTTTACAGACAACCCTCAAATCTCAGTGACATAACACGATCAAAATTTTATGCCTTTCTCAAGTCACAGACCAACTGTATATTTGGTGAAGATCACTGTGTAGAGATTCAGAGCCCCAGTCTCCTGCTATGTGGTGGTTTGGTCAACTTTTCTGCTCTCTGAATCCCTGTGTAGAGTCTGCATCTAAGCAGAAGACAATATAAGAGCTTAAAGCAGGGTTTTTTAACCTCAGCATTATTGACATCATGGGCTGGATCATTCTTTGCTTGCTGTCTTGTGCATTATAAGATGTTCAGTAGTAATATACCTGGCCTCTGCCCACTAGATGCCAGTAGCACGGTCCCAATTGTGACAGCCAAAATGTCTCCACACTTACCAAAGTTCCTGGGGTGGAGTGGGGAGGCAAAGTCACCCACAAGTTGACAACTCCGGCTTAAAGGATCATTCCAGAATTTCTAGAGAATACAAAAGTGGCCAAATTCCTTTCACTCAGATTCTGTTCGCTAGAACTTAACATGTGACTATACCTAACTGAGAGAGAGGGCTGGAAAATGTGCCTAGGAAGAAGATGAGATCTTAGAAGATCAGGTGAGCAATGTGGAATCTTTCTGAAGAATACAGATTCTAGAAAGCACACCAAAAACTTAAGAGAAATTTGCAGAGATTCACTAAGGATTCTAGACATTATTGAGGGGGAAAAGCACACCTTTATCACACTTTTTTTTTTTTCATGGCAAAACTCAACACCCTATATAGGTCTCCAAGAGTAAAAAGATAATTCAATAAAATGCTAGATGACATACTTTATAGATTGATGTTTTCATTAGGTAACACCAGAAAGCAATCAACATTTTGCAATGACCCATGAAAAAGTTAAGCACATGTAAGGCAAGAATGAGGCTGGAGTGATGGGAATGTTCCATGATACTGTCCGGTCCTAATTATATTCCAGAAAGATGAGTAACTGCAATATATATGCCAGGAGTGCAAGGAAGACAGAAATGTAGTTTTGGAAGATGGGGAAGGAGAAAATCTTTGGATAAATGTCACAAATGTTGGAGCTTCAGAAACAGGGAGAGGTGGTGGGAGAAGGCTGTTATTCATTTACTACTGACAGTTTCAAACATATCTTGGCTCAGTGTAAAGACATGTTGCAAAACTGATTAACAAATGACGTTATTTAGAATCCCACCAGAAGCACTAGGATTTTTGTATTATGAAGCAGGTTAATTCATACCTACTCCATAGAGAAAATAATGGATACTTTTTGTAAGGATCATCTAAATTGCAGTTGGCTCCTGTTGGTGCATGAAAAACCTTTAAATATCCCTTAATTTTCCCTGCTTTACAATAGCCTAATGATTGCCGAAGAATTGATGCTTTTGAACTGTGGTGCTGGAGAAGACTCTTGAGAGTCCCTTGGACTGCAAGGAGATCCAACCAGTCCATTCTAAAGGAGATCGATCCTGGGTGTTCATTGGAAGGACTGATGCTAAAGCTGAAACTGCAATACTTTGGCCACCTCATGCGACGAGTTGACTCACTGGAAAAGACTCTGATGCTGGGAAAGGTTGGGAGCGGGAGGAGAAGGGGACGACAGACAATGAGATGGCTGGATGGCATCACCGATTCGATGGACATGAGTTTGAGTGAACTCCGGGAGTTGGTGATGGACAGGGAGGCCTGGCGTGCTGTGATTCATGGGGTTGCAAAGAGTCGGACATGACTGAGCGACTGAACTGAACTGAACTCGGGAGTGAAAATAAGGTCAGACAGAGTTATAAAATAACACCAGATTATAACCAGAGGTAAGACTAAGGACTAAGTGTCTTTAGTAAGAAACACATTAGTAACCGCAATACATACTTGCGTACATACATTAATTCACCAAGCATTTATCATGAAATGCTATAGGCAAAACACTCTGTTAGATTAGCAAATGAGGGATGGAAAAGATGAGAAAAACATAATACTTTCCCTCAACAAACTTGAAATACATTGAAGATGTTAGACAAGTATATAACTGAACAAAACACAAGCGAGAAGAGGGGAGAGGAGGAGAGGGAAGAGAAACGGGTGTAGAAAAAGATAATGAAGAATTGACATGTCCTGTCTGAGTGAAGAAATGTGGTATAACTGAGATCTGAAGAAGCAGTGTTTGAAGGCAAAATTAAGAATGTCTCCCCTCTCTGGGCAAGATCATACTTTGGATTATGATGAAATGGAAATTTAGGATACTAAGAGAGGAAAACCTTAAGATTTTTACAAGGCTTTTATTACCCATCAAATGCAGTGCCAAGCCATCCCTGGCGATTACTCACAAGGCTTTCTGCCCTCTGCCTGAAAGAAAGCTTCTTCATTTCTCCAAAGGCTCTGGGCCCCTGGCCTGACCTGGCTTCCTCAGTGACCTGAGGCCGATGGCAGAAGAGGATGGGCCTTGTGTAGCAAGATGCCATTCAATTACTACTCTTCTGTCTAATTTGGAATACCATGAGCAGTTTTCTTATTCCTCTTCAGAGATACTGAAACTAAGCAAGCAGAGTTTATAAGTCAAGAAGACCTTTTAATAGGGAACTCACCAATATTACGTGTTCTGTCCTTAGTGCACTATGCAGTCATCTCTCAGACACCTACAGTGCAATGGTTCAAAGAACAGATTTTGGAGTTAGATAGCTTGTATATAAATTTCGGTTCTACCACTTATTACTGTGTGATCTTGGACAAATATATTAACTTATCGTCAGATTCCTCATCTATAAAGATGAGATAATTGTAGTACTTACCTTGTAGGGTTATTATGAGGATTAAAATAAATTAGGAGTTTGGGATTAAAATATACACACTACTATACGTAAAATAGATACCCAAAAGGATCTACTGTATAGTACAGAGAACTAAACTCAGTATCTTGTAATAACCTATAATGGAAGAGAATATGAAAAAAGAAAATATATGTGTATAAGTATATATATGTATCTATATCTGAATCACTTTGCTGTGCACCTAAAAATCATCTATATTTCAATACATTTTTTAAATTAAAATTAAGAAAAGAAGTAAATAGATGCAAACAGTTTACTATAGCATGCCACAATAAGAATTCAGTACATGCTTTTCATTAATAACATTGCTTTAGAAAAATAGTTAATAATAGTATCATGTTAATTCCCTATGTTTTGGGATTTCCTTAGTGGTCCTGAAGTTAAGAATCTGCCCGCCATTGAAGGGGACACAGGTTTGAACCCTGGTCCGGGCAGAAACCACATGCAACTAAGCCCATGCACCACACTTACTGAGGCCCTTGTGCCCTAGAGTGTGTTCTCCCCAACAAGAGACGCCATTGCAGAGAGAAGCCCATGCACCTCAGCAAAGACTAGCCCAGCCAAAATAAATAAATAAATAAAATTATTTTTTTAATTCCCTATGTTTCCTATAAGAAGAAAAAATTATGGATGTCAGGGCATCTTCAGGTCCCATGGAGGAAACATCCTGAGCAGCTACCATCACAGTAAGCAAACATTGAGTCAATAATAATCCATTGATCTTAAAATACAATGCTGTTTTCTCCAGAAGGCTGGTGTTGTGACCCCAGATTCTTTCTCGCTGACAAAAGTGTCTTATATATCACCCTGTCAGAGGAAGATAGTCGCCCTAAGTTACTTAGGGAAGCTACTATTTCTCTGGCTAGTTCCAAGATGTTATCCCTGATTTTCATTATCCAAAAGAGTGACAACTTATCCCAGATTTGTCTCATAGAAAGTTGATGAGCTTTCTTCCCTTTACCTTCTTCCCTTCCCTTTACATATTTTATTCAGGGTATTGACAAAATATCAGACAGGATTTGGTCACACAGATGTGGATTTCACTGCAAGTGTTATTCAGTCCCTCATGCCCTGAAGAGATGCTATTACTTTCCTTCTATCAAAGCTCTCTCTCTCTTTCTGTCTCTCTCTTCTCTATAATTTGAACGCGTTAGTTCATTTCATGTTATCATATTATTCATCCAAGTTTTTTGTTTGTTTGTTTTTATCACTAGACATCAACCTCCCCACCAAATCAATTGTTCTCCCATGTTTAATGGATTTGTGTGTATGTATTGGTAAATGCACTTTTGAAATGTGTATAATTTTTTCATGCTCATGTATTATTTGAGTACATGATTGATAATTGCGTTATATTGATACGTTGTGTTACATTGTGGTATATATTGATACTGTGTTTCTTTTTTTTCACTCAGTACCATTTTTTTTTAGCTCTATACAGGTTGTTATATCTATGTCCAGTCTGTTTTTTCTAATGGCTGCATGATACTCTGTGGTATTCATCCACCACATTTTGATTATCTCCTTTCCTCCAGTGGGCATCTTGATTGCTTCCAATTCCCTCCCACCACAAAAACAGCTGCAATACATCTTTATGGGCCTGTGTGAGACTCTCTGAGTATTATATCCAAAATCCAAATGGCTGGGTTCTAAAATAAAAAAAAAGTAACAAATCCAAGAGCTGTCACTTTGCTTTCCAGCATGGCTACACCAGATGGAGCACTCTAAGTTATCACACTCCATAGCACACATTGCAGTCCTAAGTCCCATCCCTGTATGTCATCAAATGATGTTCATGAAATCACATTACCACCTTGTATTAAATATTCTATTAATTCGTACCCATTCTTTATGGACTGGGATACACAGTAAGGCAGGGCCATAAATCTGCTTATTGATTCTCTTCCCTGATGTTTTCTTATTATTCTAATAACTGGATAATTTGTTATGGTTTTTCCAATGTCTTACCAATTAATCACCAAAATTGTAGAACTTCATCTATACTTTATTTATTTATTTATTTTTGGTCATTCTCATTCATATTTCAGGTTAAACTGTTTTGAAACAGGTTAGGAATTCTGTCAAACACAGTTTTCCTATTCTCATGGGCTGCACTTCATCCCTTGCCAAGGCTCAGATGTTCTGGCATGAAAAGACATGGCCTAAAACACTTTAAAACCATTTCTGTAGCCAATGGTTCACTTCCCTAGTGCCTTTTTCTCTTCCAAATGCTTCAATTTGCAACCTGGACTTCAAAGCATCACATTCCAGATTTTTTGGCTCTTGTATTATTCATTCCCAAAGAGATCATCAAAACAGCCAAATAGTTGGTGGGTTTGAGATGAGAGTCAGTTGCTGCTACTTTTTCAGAAGATTCAGTCACCCGTTCCTGAGTCACTTTCTCTCCATATTAACTACTTGATATTGGCTTCAATTCCATTCTATTGCTTGGGGCAATTTTTTCCTCTTGACTTCTGCCTTGGATTACTTTCTTCATCCTGCACAAACGGGTATGATGTTTCCCAATTACAACTGTCCATATAACTCAGGATTTAAAATCACAGTTTGATTCATAACTTTACACGAATCTTATTATTCCAAATCCCCATTTGTGATGTTGGTAGAAAATCAATTTTGTCACTTTCAAATACTTACTCTTACCTGGTCAAATTCAAAATTATTATCTCACAAACAGTCCAGTTTACACAAACACTTCTTTCTCTTCTTCTCCAAGCCAGTTTGGGGTCAACTGCCTGGGAGAGAAAAAAAGGGGAGTGCCTCACCTTTTCATGTCTATTCTGAACTCTCTACAGGTTCTCAGTCTCACATAATCTGGTCCTGGAACCAGTACCTGACACTGACTAGCAGGTGAAAACCGGCTGATCTGTGATCAGTTTAGTTCAGTTCAGTAGCTCAGTCATGTCTGTCTCTTTGTGACCCCATAGACTGCAGCATGCCAGGCCTCCCTATCCATCACCAACTCCCAGAGTTTACTCAAACTCCTATCCATTGAGTTGGTGATGCCATTCAAACATCTCATCCTCTGTCGTCCCCTTCTCCTCCCACCTTCAATCTTTTCCAGCATCAGGGTCTTTTCAAATGAGTCAGTTCTTCACATAAGGTGGCCAAAGTACTGGAGTTTCAACTTCAGCATCAGTCCTTCAAAATAATATTCAGGACTGATTTCCTTTAGGTTGGACTGGTTGGATCTCCCTGCAGTCCAAGGGACTCTCAAGAGTCTTCTCCAACACCACAGTTCAAAAGCATCAATTCTTCAGCGCTTAACTTTCTTTATAGTCCAACTCTCACATCCATACATGACCACTGGAAAAACCATACCTTTGACTAGACAGATCTTTGTTGGCAAAGAAATATCTCTGCTTTTTAATATGCTGTCTAGGTTGGTCATAACTTTTCTTCCAAGGAATAAGTAACCTGGAATGTTAGGGCCATGAATCAAAGCAAATTAAAGTGGTCAAATAGGAGATGGCAAGAGTGAATGTTGACATTTTAAGGATCAGTGAACTAAAATGGATTGGAATGGGTGAATTTAACTCAGATAACCATTATATCTACTACTGTGGGCAAGAATCCCTTAGAAGAAATGGAGTAGCCATCATAGTCAACAAAAGAGTCTGAAATGCAGTCCTCGGATGCCATCGCAAAAATGACAGAATGATCTCTGTTTGTTTCCAAAGCAAACCATTCAATATCACAGTAATCCAAGTCTATGCCCCGACCAGTAATGCTGAAGAAGCTGAAGTTGAATGGTTCTATGAAGACCTACAAGACCTTCTAGAACTAACACCCAAAAAAGATGTCCTTTTCATTATAGGGGATTGGAATGCAAAAGTAGGAAGTCAAGAAACACCTGGAGTAACAGGCAAATTTGGCCTTGGAGTACAGAATGAAGCAGGGCAAAAGCTAATAGAGTTTTGCCAAGAGAATGCACTGGTCATAGCAAACATCCTCTTCCAACAACACAAGAGAAGACTCTACACATGGACATCACCAGATGGTCAATACTGAAATCAGATTGATCTGTGATAACCATCTTCTTTCCAAGACAATCTGTGTCTTTAGCTGATTCCAGGTAACTGTTTCTGACTCTTTCCCCAGGAAGAAGTCAGTGAGCATCCTCAGGTGTTTCTCTGTCTCAGTGGCTGGCCAGGTAGCCTTGGAGAGCTGATAAATAAACACTACCAACTAATACCAAAGGCTTTTAGAGTCACAAGTAAATTACAAAGTCTCACAAACTGCCAACTTGGAGGGAAATTGGGGGTGGTAAATTAGAGAATCTTTCCTCCCTTTGAGCCTAGCTGCCCCATTTCCACATGGCTTGCAGTTTTATTAGTCTCTATCTACTGCTCTTTGCAGAGATACCTATCCAGTAACCAAACTTCCCCCACCCAAAACACACACACACACACACCACACACACATTCACCACCACCAACACCACCTCCTCCTCTCTGTTTTTCATTTTAAAGCCTTCTCCTGAAGCTTGGCAGGGTCTCCCCTAGGGCAGGGGATGGAGGAGGAGCAGGCTCTGGTTTCAAACAAAAGCAATAAAACCTGATTTCTGTTAGTTTGAAGAAATGTCCTGATTTTAAATAATCTAAGACAAATATTTTGAATTACTTCTTTTTACTGAATTTGTTGTTTTCCTAGTTGATAATAGATTTTAAATATCTTTGTCTATATTATCATGCACTTGTATACACTGATGGAAGCATTTATGGAGTTTTAAAAGTTCACTTATTATGAAGTCCAGAATTTCCCCTTATTAGGAAAATTTATGAAAGATTTTTAAATGGGCACAGACTGCTAGGTGTTTCTACTTGTTTTCTCCTACTATTGTAAAAAATTACCAAAACCTAGTAGATGAAAACACAAATTTATCATCTGGTAATTCTGGAGGTCAGATTTCAGAAATGGGTCTTATTGGGTCAAAATTAAGGTGTTAGCATCCTCTGGGGGATCCAGAGGATAATCTGCCTTTTCCAGCTTTTAGAGACCACCAACGGAGAAGGCAATGGCAACACACTCCAGTACTCTTGCCTGGAAAATCCTGTGGGTGGAGGAGCCTGGTAGGCTGTAGTCCATGGGGTCGTGAAGAGTCGGATACGACTGGGAGACTTCACTTTCACTTTTCACTTTCATGCATTGGAGAAGGAAATGGCAACCCACTCCAGTGTTCTTGCCTGGAGAATCCCAGAGATGGGGTGGAGCCTGGTGGGCTACCGTCTATGGGGTCGCACAGATTCCGACTGAAGCGACTTAGCAGCAGCAATAGCAGAGACCACCAACATTTCTTGACTTGTAGCCTCTTCCTATTCAAAGCCAGCAGCACAGTATCTTCAAACCTCTGACAGTGACCATCTCCTCTGCATCCCTTTTCCACTTTAAAGGTGGGTTCTATTGCACCCACGTGGATAACCCAGGACACTTTTCTTACATAAAGTCATCTGATTAGCAAACTTAATTTCCTCTGCAATCTTAATTCCCCCTTTCCACATAACATGTTTGTTTGTTTTGTGTTTGTTTGTTTAGTCACTTCAGTCGTGTCTGACTCTTTGCGACCCTGTGGATTGTAGCCCACCAGGCTCCTCCATCCATGGGATTCTCCAGGCAAGAATATTGGAGTGGGTTGCCATTTCCTTCTCCATATTCAAAGGTAATTAGGACATGAACATCTAGGGCAGGGGGCATTATTTTGCCTCCCACAGTGTTCTTTCAATGGAATGCTCATTGTTATCTATGTATTGTACACTCTGGAGTTACCTGATTTTATATGAATATTCTTGTTTTTGACAAGGCTATTTCACAGCTCTGTAAACTGGAGAAATTGAGAACAATGTAAATAATCTTGTCTCTATAGCAATACAAATGAATTATATCTAATAGACATGTAATTTATTTCTTCTCTGTAGAAAAGTTAATTCCAAACTATACTTTATTGCTGAATATTAAGTAATTCTATGTCACTTAGTACATTAAGTTTTGCGTTGCTGATTACCTTAATATGTGTCTGTTCTTCAGAGTTTCCTTTGAATCAGTTTTAACATCTTGTTGATTTCTTATTAAATTAAATCTTTGGCAGGTGTTCATTTTTTAAAATCTGTATAAGAGTGATGATTTTATCTTTCAAAAATTAAAGTTTAACATCCTTAAAATCACCCAATAGCTGAAAACTATATATCCAAAAATATACTAGAAGCTGATATTCTTTATAATAATATTTTCCAATGTGTGCTCATCCTAACACTAATTCTGCAAGCGTTAATAAATGTTCTGTGAAAAAAAAATGGTTTAATTAAAATAATTTGCCTGAAGTCTTTTATTCACAGAAATTCTCACAAGGCTAGTATTCGATGTGAAACATTTTAGATAATTCTATTTCAGATTACTGGATTTTTGTCACGTTGTAAACTAAAACCAGTCAATTTTAAGAGAAATAAACCCTGAATACTCACTGAAAGAACTGATGCTGAAGCTCCAGTGTTTTGGTTACCTGATGTGAATATCCAACTCATTGGAAAAGTCCCTGATGCTGGGAAAGATTGAGGGCAAGAGAAGAGGGTATCAGAGGATGAGATGGCTGGGCGGCATCACCAATACAATGGACATGAAATTGGGCAAACTTCGGGAGATGGTGAGGGACTTGGGAGCCTGGCGTCTTGCAGTCCGTGGGGTTGCAAAGAGTCAGACACGACTGGGCTACTGAACAACAGCAAACTAAAACCAGTAGCCAAGGCTTTCATACAATTATAATGTTCACATCAAAACAAAAATTTATTTTCTCAGTTTCTTGGCCTCAATTTACCCAGCTTCAAAGTGCTCTTGGGTGTTTAACTAAATTCTGCTCCAAATCAAGAGGATTAAAAAGTGTATCTCAGAAGTGAGTCTATCTCTGATTTTCACTTAATCTGATATTTTTTTAGATATTCAAGAGATTGAGATTGGAATTAGAGAGCCAAATTATTGATTTATAATACATCATCAGTGACTCAAACGCTGTTGCTTTTTAACCAGGCTTCCACCTTCCTGCTAACAGAGGGCCTGGTAGCTGATAGGCATTGATGACCATGAATCAGAGAGGGGATATACGCAGTAGTTCAGATCAATAAACACTAACATTATTAAATCTTTACCATTTGCCAGGCCTTGTGCTTAACACTGTGCATAACTTCATTTAATATCTGAGCTTGCAATATCATTATCTTACTAAAGAAGAAACCAAAGTATGGAGTCAGTGAGTCATTTGTTCAAAGTCACATGACACATGCGTGGTTGAGCTGGGATTGAAGCCCACACATATCAAGCATCACAACACTTAATCCTTTAGCTGATTGCTGCCAGATGTATTTCAGATTTCACAATTTTTAAGTTTTTGGAGAAGTAAACAGTTCATTTACTGTCTAGCTAGGGGTTGAAAAGCAACTTGTGATCAAACATATGAATATATCTATATCATAAAATATTCACATTGAGATAAATGAAGGCTATAAATTGCCTTATATCAATTCATGTCACCTTTTGTCACTAAAAGAATTGTAAAACAGCTTCCATTTTCAGAGATTTCTTAAGTTTTGGAATTGTTCATAGGATTCTGGATCAAACTTCTTTTCGAGCGCCCGGCTCTGTTCACTAAAGTTAGCAGCCCTCTCTTTCCTGGATAGTGCAGACAGAATGCTGGTGATCCTTACTCTTTTGTTTTTGGTTTTGTGAGCCACCAGTTTTCTAATACCAGGTTCCTTTTTCAGTCAGGGTTAAAATGTAATTAGCTTGTAAGATAAGCTCCAGGCCTCTGGTTTCAGTCCCCTTTTTCACCACTGCCGCAAACTCAGGGCTCAAGCAACTGGACTTGTCAAGAAGAGACTTTTATTGAGCCACTCTATTACGGCCGTTGTCTCTTTTGCTCAGTATCTTCTTTCTTGGGAGTCTGCTTGCCTCTTCATACCCCGTGCAGTGGATGACCAGTAGCAGCTCCTTTCTGAGGCCCACCCTGCCCTGAGAGGGTGGCTGATGGGGAGTTTAAATAGATCAGTCTCCCACAGCCCTAAGGTGATACACACCAGCCCTCCCTTTTACTTGACAAGCTCTTGTACTGCCTTTCCTTGGCATCAGTGTGGTACACTTGAGAAATCAGAGGCATTAATCTAAGCCCAGAAGAAAATGGACAAAACAGAACTTTAATAAAAGTAGCAGACAGAGACCTCTGCATCCTTGTCCTGAGCCACAGGCCACCCCACTGGAATTTGGGATACATGTTCACAGAATCAAATGTATGTGTTCTGGTCTTGTACTTGATGTGTATTTCTCATATGACCTTCAGAGGAAGGTGGCCATAGCCAGACTGTTTAGTTAGGTCCCTGGACGAAAGCTGTTTCATTATCACTGAGACATAATTTATAAGGATAGTTATCTAGGTGTGGACTTTCTTAAGTCACATTCCAGACCTGCTGTCTTCTATTACACCTTGAATTTGAGAGTTTTTATACTTTCTCAGGCCCACATTTATAGGAATATTTTGGGGTTAATTCTGAAGATAGATCGTTGCATCCATTTATGTGTTATATTTCACTAGTTTAGCTCTCAGAGGGTAACTGTGCACTGGAGTTGGTATTCAAAACCCCGAACAATTGGAATGGCACAGGTACCAGCCAATCAAGACAGACAAGAACTACAAACAACAGAACAGAGTGGTGTTATCCACGCTGGTGGAACCTCAGCCCGACTTGTGTGTGTCTGTGTAAGAAGCTAGTCTATGATCCTATTCTGGTGTCTACTCCTTATTTGGCCTATTTGTGAACTACGTCATAGGTAATATCAAAGAAGGGCAGTCAGAAAAATTTTATGGCAATAAAACCATTCTAATATATGCTGTGAAAGTGCTGCACTCAATATGCCAGCAGATTTGGAAAACTCAGCAGTGGCCACAGGACTGGAAAACGTCAGTCTTCATTCCAATCCCAAAGAAAGGCAATGCCAAAGAATGCTCAAACTACCGCACAATTGCACTCATCTCACACGCTAGTAAAGTCATGCTCAAAATTCTCCAAGCCAGGTTTCAGCAGTATGTAAACCGTGAACTCCCAGATGTTCAAGCAGGTTTTAGAAAAGACAGAGGCACCAGAGATCAGATTTCCAACATCCACTGGATCATGGAGAAAGCAAGAGAGTTCCAGAAAAACATCTATTTCTGCTTCATTGATTATGCCAAAGCCTTTGACTGTGTGGATCACAATAAACTGTGGAACATTCTGAAAGAGATGGGAATCCCAGACCACCTGACCTGCCTCTTGAGAAACCTGTATGCAGGTCAGGAAGCAACAGTTAGAACTGGACACGGAACAACAGACTGGTTCCAAATAGGAAAAGGTGTCCGTCAAGGTTGTATATTGTCACCTTGCTTATTTAACTTATATGCAGAGTACATCATGAGGAACGCTGGGCTGGAAGAAGCACAAGCTGGAATCAAGATTGCTGGGAGAAATATCAATAACCTCAGATATGCAGATGACACTACCCTTATGGCAGAAAGTGAAGAGGAACTCAAAAGCCTCTTGAGGAAAGTGAAAGAGGAGAGTGAAAAGGTTGGCTTGCAGCTCAACATTCAGGAAACGAAGATCATGGCATCTGGTCCCATCACTTCATGGGAAATAGATGGAAAAACAGTGGAAACAGTGATTTTGGGCTCCAAAATCACTGCAGATGCTGATTGCAGCCATGAAATTAAAAGACGCTTGCTCCTTGGAAGGTAAGTTATGACCAACCTTGATAGTATATTAAAAAGCAGAGACATTACTTTGCCAACCAAGGTCCGTCTAGTCAAGGCAATGGTTTTTCCCGTGGTCATGTATGGATGTGAGTGTTGGACTGTGAAGAAGGCTGATCGCCGAAGAATTGATGCTTTTGAACTGTGGTGTTGGAGAAGACTCTTGAGAGTCCCTTATACTGCAAGGAGATCCAACCAGTCCATTCTAAAGGAGATCAATCCTGGATGTTCATTGGAGGGACTGATGCTAAAGCTGAAACTGCAATACTTTGGCCACCTCATGCGATGAGTTGACTCACTGGAAAAGACTCTGATGCTGGGAAAGATTGGGGGCGGGAGGAGAAGGGGACGACAGAGAATGAGATGGCTGGATGGCATCACCGACTCTGTGGACATGAGTTTGAGTGAACTCCGGGAGTTGGTGTTGGACAGGGAGGCCTGGCGTGCTGTGATTCATGGGGTCGTGGAGAGTCGGACATGACTGAGCGACTGAACTGAACTGAACTGAACTGAATATATGCTGCAGTGGGAAGAAATAAAGAATAAGTCAACGATGGTGCTAATTATTCTTTCTACCCACTTATGTGTAGTAAGAAAGGAGCTCTTTTCTAGTAAAGCTCATATGTCTCTCTGAAAGGCAGGATGTGGCCTTTAATAATCTACATTTACCTCTAAGGGGATGGGTCCTAAGAGAATTCATCAAGCCTTCAGCTCACAAATAATTGTTGTTTTGACCATTCAGATCATTCAGTCCAGAAAGCTCCAAAAATACATCTCGTAAACCTGCTGACTATAACTGTTACTGCCTGAGCTGGTCCCCAACTCATGTCTTCCTCCCTAGTGTCACTTATGCCAATAGAATGAGACCAAGTTTGATCCAGAAGTGAAGGACAGTTTCTCTCTTTGATCAGGGGGAAAATGGTGAGGTGTAAGCCCTAACCCTGGAGCACTTGCTGTTCCCTCTCAAAGGCTATGGGCTGACTACTTTATCAGGACACCGGACAGCCTCAGCTGCTCCACATCGCGTGTGGGGGCACAGCGTCTCTGCACACCATCACTACCGCCATCTTTTTGAATTTCAGTGTCGGGCGCAGCTGTTTTGTGAGGAACTCTGGCCTGAAGTGCTGGCGGCAAGGCTTCTGCATGTGGCACCCTACAGGCAAGTGAAACTATAGGAAGAACTGAGTAAAGAAAAAAGGTTAGAACTTTTTTTATCATCTATTTTTAGTCCTCAGGATTATTAAGGGGCTTTATTAGTTACAAATCTCTCCTCTGTCTTTTGTCCTGCTCCTCCTTCTTGAGGGGTACTGAGGGGCAAATGTCCATATCCCACAGCTAGTTCCTGCTGATTTGGTGCTACGGTTGTCGTAACTGTGGGGAGAGGAGCAGAACTTCTCCCAGCCTTTAGATAAGTTTATCACCAGGCCGGAGCTCAACTGTTCATGAACTCCACTTGGAGTTTCATAGTTATGCGTGGCTCACATCTTAGCAGGGAAAATACTGGTCATTAAGGGGCCCAGGAAAGACAAAATTTGTTTAGTCAGGTTAGACTGAAGAGTTTAACGGGGAGCCTGGTGTCACTGGTCACCGTTGCCACAGTTGCTGTTACCTTTTTTATGGTCACAGTGTGATATATGCTTCCTACAGCCAAGGTCACTAGCACCCTTAGGAGTGCAATGATTCCTGTAATTAGTCGTCCTTTACTGTTTCAGGTTGACTGTGACAGATCCGACAATCAGTGAAGTTCTATCTGTCCTAAATATCCCTGATCATACTTTTTTGAAGCATTATCAGTTTGTAGGGATCTTGGGAGCCCAAACCTGGATATTATCTCTTTCAGTAATAATTTAGCCAGTTTGGCTGTCATTTCAGTTCTAGGGGGGTAGCACTGCTACTCACCCTGAAAATGTATCCACTGGCACCAGAGAGACCTGAAGCTGCCCAATCAGTCTGCCAGTCTTTCCCAGGATATGTCCCTCTAGTTGGATGGATCTTATGTGGAGGCCTCCAGTGTGTATGATGTTAGGGCTGTTCATTGTACAGATGGAGCATGTCTCAGCTCTCCAATTGACTACACGTCATGTCAGGAGTTATCAGGACCTCAACTGAACAAAGACCCGGGTTCGGTCCCCGGGTGGAGATGATCCCCTGGAGAAGGAAACGGCAACCTACTCCAGTACTCTTGCCTGGAAAATCCCATGGGAGGAGCCTGGTAGGCTACAGTCCATGGGGTTGCAAAGAGTAGGGCATGACTGAGCGGCTTGACTTGACTTGACTTCACTTCCTTCCTTTAGTGCATTCCTTGATAAGCTTCCCTGATGGCTTGACAAGCTCCAGTTTGGGGAAAGAAATATTGCTCACATTCATTAACTAGCCATTCAGGGTCTCCTATATCTCTTTCGAAGCCCTGTTTCTGGGCTTTGTCTGATCATTCCTTTATGTAGACTGGGAAGTAATTGGTTGGATCTGGCCTCTTAGGTAGGACCTGAGCTCTAAGGTTGAGGTGTGGGCTATCAACTTGGCTTTTGTGCAAAAGTCCCTAGGAGGTAGGCTTTGTGCCTTCGTGACTTGGGTTTGGGAAGTCACTGAATATCCCACTGATCCTTTTCCCTCTTTCATAAAACTGCTCCTATCTGTGAACCATTATGCATCAGTGTTTGGAAAAGTCTCACTTTTCAGGTTGGGGCAACTGGAATAGATTGTGCGTGTGGTTTCTTTACAATCATGCTCCATCCAGGACCTCCATTTCTGTGGGTTGCAGGGTGATAGTATCTAACATGTGACAAGTTTTTATGGTAGCCACTGTGTTGTCTAAAAGCACAGGTTGAACTTCAATTGACCTTCCACGGGACAGGCATCTGTTCCCTTAGAACTGAACATTGTATGGAGTCCATATAGTGACTGGCTGATGAAATGTTATCTTTCAGCCTCCTTTAGCAGGGTTGTAATAGCTGTTACTGCCCATAGGCAAGGAGGCCATCCCTTAGCAGTCTGAGCTAATTGTTTAGAGAAATAAACAACCAGTGCAGTAAGGAGTCCATTGCTGACTTTTTCTTTCAGTTCATGACAAGATTATACAGCAATTGAGAAGAGCATTTAAAATTTTTTCAGCAATTTGTCACAATAATTTTAATTCTCCTGAAGCTATTCATAAAAAGAGAGGGGTTTATACTTTGAGTATTCATCCATTAGCAGTGATAATTTAAATAAACTATTTTTTTTTTACTTCAGGTAGTTTGAGGAACACTATCCTAACGTGCAGTTTTCCAGTTGCCCAAGCAATGCTCTTAATCCATAATTATGTGATGATTAATTCTGACCTTCCAATTAGCAATGCCTAAAGTGCAAAATCAAGTACAATGTCCAATAAAAATAATCCATCAGTGAATATCAGTATAATTTTTGTTTCTGTCAACTTTGAAAATTTCTCATTTTAATTTTTACAATCATATAGGATGGGAAAGAAAATATTACCTACATTTTATATGTGATTTTACTGAATTCAGAGATAATGTGCCCTCTCAGAAATGACAAGCTGAAGAGGGCCAGGAGAGGGTAGAAAGATTGTTCACTGAGTTAGTGATGTTGAAGAAGTTGCTTAATCTCTCTGAGGTTTACTTTCCTTATCTGAAGCAAACAGATAGTAATACTTACCTTGCAAGTTGAAGGCTCCACAAAAAAAAAAAAGAGAGAGAGAGAAAGTGGTAATCAGTTTAAAAGTTGTGTTATTTGTCCTTGTCAAAGATCTCTTCATTAGAACTACAGGTAAAACAATGGTATCTCACAAAAGTAGGATAGTTTTTCCAGGGCCTGGCACTAATCAAATTTTCAGCAAATATTAGTGGGATGAATGACTAAATGAACAAACACAAATTTTTTCTTCTGTACTGAATCCTTTTTAATGCTCATAGAACTTAACCAAAAGGAACATAATCCCACCAATTCTGTTCCCTATTACTGTGTCACTTACTATTTCTGGGACTGTGTCCAAATATACCTGGATTTTGGATTCTCAGCTTTGCAATCTTCAAACTCATTTTAATTAAAGAACTCATTTTTCCAAACTGAGTTTTACCCAGAACTCCATTTTTAAAGCAAACAATAAATATCCTGGTGACAGAAACAATGTGGTTTGGTTCCTGACTTACTTAGCCTCCCTTGGGCCTCATGATAGCCTCTGAGACACCTTCTTAGACCCCTAGGGCACAAGCTGAAAACCACTGTCTTTCTAATAGTGGGCAGTATGAACACTTGGCAGTAGAAGCTGGCTTAACCTAAGTGACCAGACTGGCAAGAATTCTGTAAGTTAGAAAAAAATAAAAGGCAAGTTTATAGACATTTAGGAGCATAATTATCTCTCCTGAAAAATCTCTAAAAAGTGATGGCCAAAAATCAATTATTGCATTTACCTTTGAAAGTCCAACCTATAGTGAGTCACCCATAACCTTCCTTTGTAACACCCAATTATGCTTGCTATTTGCTTTAAGAGAAGTGCAAAATTTCCTGTTGAGTACTGTGGTTTTAGTTGTTTGGTTGATTTCGTGATCATCCAGGGGTCAGCTTTACTGGAATTCAAAAACAGGAAAATACAAGAAACCAATGAAGAAGTTACAAAGCTCTTGTTGATCTTTGGACCTTACACAGGTCAGGTAGTTGGAAATAGTGATCTGATGAATCAGAAGAAGTACACTTTTGGGGAAGTAAAATGAGATCTCTTCAGCAAAAAATATTTGAAAGAACATGTTGTAACCTCAGGTTAGGTTCTGGGCAAGACATCAAAGGCCCCAGGAAATTTGCCTTGGCTACAGTGGTTGGTACTGCATGGGGAGGTTGGGCATATGAAGACTGAAAAGGCAGAGTCCCAAGGGCTCATCCACAATTCAGAGTGGGTTCATATTCCTCTTAGGTCAGCTGTCAAGATGAGGAGTTTACTTTTATCCTTGTTGAATTCATACAGAAGGTGGGGGTATGTAATTCATTCAAGAAAGTGCCAAAAGGTTGAAAGAATCTTTTCACAGCCATTTGTTCTAAACTTCCTGTCCAAATTCTCTTGTCTGCATGGTAACAGGTGCCCCTTATGTGCTGCCAGTTAGTAGCATTTGAATTAGCAACTACTGCACCACAGTAGCGGAGAAGGCAATGGCAAGCCACTCCAGTACTCTTGCCTAGAAAATCGCATGGACAGAGGAGCCTAGTGGGCTACAGTCCATGGGGTCGCTACTAGTTGGACACGACTGAGCGACTTCACTTTCACTTTTCACTTTCATGCATTGGAGAAGGAAATGGCAACCCACTCCAGTGTTCTTGCCTGGAGAATCCCAGGGACGGGAGAGCCTGGTGGGCTTCCATCTATGGGGTCACACAGAGTCGGACACGACTGAAGTGACTTAGCAGCAGCAGCAGCAGCAGCACCACAGTAGTCATTCTTTTGTCCTCCACCATATATTTCTCTTTCTCTCTTTAATTGAAGAAACTTTAATATACACATTGGAAGGTTTTAATCTCACTGTAGAAATTTTTTGGGTCCTGGAGAGAATGGAGCAGGTGGGTAGGAAGACACAAAATATTCTAAGAAACCTAGGAGAACATCTCTTTACCATCTGAGATAGTAGTTGCATTTGATTTCATTTTTCCTCTGCTCCAAATGATCTTTTTTCTTTAAACCATGTGGATTTGTACATCTTAGAGCAAAGCTGTACAAAATGACTTGTGACATAGAGACAGATAATACAGGAGTTCATGATTGCCACATGACTTTCATCTAGAATAATCTCAGTACAATTTGCAAGATCAGTATCACCTTCTAGCCATAGGTTATAAGTTAAATAATAACACTTTTGCAATAGCCATTTAGAGAGAGATAACTTCAACATTTCAGATACAAACTCTAAAATCATATGTCTGAACGTCAACTCTGATGTTAGTAAAGAAATTTGGCAAATACATCTTTGATTTGAAGCCATATAATATTTCTAAGACTCTGAGGGGCTGGGAACTATTTTTTTTTCTACCTCATATGTAAGCAAAATTTAGTCCCAGAAATGTTAATGGCTGTTGTAACTTCTGTTACTAGATCCCAAATTTCCATATTACTGACTCTTGAACTAGCCATTAAGTCAAGCCTTTATTCTAGTGGGATTCTTTGCAGAAGTAAGATTTTCCACAGCCTTTCAATTTTCTATGCTCACATACAGAATCAAAAAGCAGGTAAAATTAGACATATTCTGGAAAGTGAAGAGAAACTAAAAAGCCTCTTGATGAAAGTGAAAGAGGAGAGTGAAAAGGTTGGCTTGAAGCTCAACATTCAGAAAACGAAGATCATGGCATCTGGTCCCATCACTTCATGGGAAATAGATGGGGAAACAGTGGAAACAGTGTCAGACTTTATTTTTTGGGATCCAAAATCACTGTGGATGATGATTGCAGCCAGGAAATTAAAAGACGCTTATTCCTTGGAAGGAAAGTTATGACCAACCTAGATAGCATATTAAAAAGCAGAGACATTACTTTGCCAACAAAGGTCCATCTAGTCAAGGCTATGGTTTTTCCAGTGGTCATGTATGGATGTGAGAGTTGAACTGTGAAGAAAGCTGATCACTAAAGAATTGATGCTTTTGATCTGTGGTGCTGAGGAAGACTCTTGAGAGTCCCTTGGACTGCAAGGAGATCCAACCAGTCCATTCTAAAGGAGATCGATCCTGGGTGTTCATTGGAAGGACTGATGCTAAAGCTGAAACTGCAATACTTTGGCCACCTCATGCGAAGAGTTGACTCACTGGAAAAGACTCTGATGCTGGGAAGGATTAGGGGCGGGAGGAGAAGGGGACAACAGAGAATGAGATGGCTGAATGGCATCACCGACTCGATGGACATGAGTTTGAGTGAACTCTGGGAGTTGGTGATGGACAGGGAGGCCTGGCGTACTGAGATTCATGGGGTCGCAAAGAGTTGGTCACGACTGAGAGACTGAACTGAACTGAGGTCTAAGAAAATTGAGCCTGCTTTCAGTATGTGGGAATTTCCAAACCAAGTTTATACTGTTCATGCATTTTCTGCTACCCTTAATATTAAGTTTTGAGGAGAAGATATTTTTAATTATATTAGTTGTCTTTTTGGATTATTCTTATTTCAACTAGAAGATCTTTAAACTTCATGTGGACTCAATAGAGACTCCAGATGTTGCTAGCTCTGTCATTGGAAGTGTTACAATTTTTAAATCATTTGCTTTTGATTACCTCCCTGGAAGAGGTAACATGGGGTGAGAGTGAGAGACATGTGGGTCACAGGATCATGATAAAATGTTCATTTCCATATGGACAGCCAGAAAATGGACACTGGGAAAAAGTGATAAATTGCTTGATGGAATATTTTTTTTTATGGAATATCTTTTGTGGAAGCATTGTGTCTGTTGGGCATTTGGTAACATGAGAGGAAGCCCACTCAGGTGGAACAGAGAAGAAATCCTTAAAGATCATGTCAGATTTATTTTCATTCTCCTAGGCCAAGGCCCGAAGCCCAGAAGGGAAGAAGCAAACTGAGGTTTCCTCCACTAGAGTAAAGCAACTCATGTTGCAAATTATGCTACAAATTATTTATTACCATCATATAAAAAGATTTATGTACTTCTGATGAAAGCCTAGGATGGGCTTGGGATCACAGGGAGGTGAAATCTTTGTGATTCCTATTGACCTTTATGGTCCCCTCCTTTGGATCATAGTCTCTAAACCCAAGAAGATACATTTTACCAAAACTGACTCATCTTGAATAATAATGGGTATGAACCCCCCAAATTATGACAGAGTTGACTCACTGGAAAAGACTCTGATACTTGGAGGGTTTGGGGGCGGGAGGAGAAGGGAACGACAGAGAATGAGATGGCTGGATGGCATCACTGACTCAATGGACATGGGTTTGAGTGAACTCTGGGAGTTGGTGATGGACAGGGAGGCCTGGCGTGCTGTGATTCATGGGGTCACAAAGAGTCGGACAGGACTGAGCAACTGAACTGAACTGGACTGAACTAAATGGCTTTTCACAGCCATTACTAAAAATATGATAATTGTATTATATTGCCAAACTAACCAGGGTTTATACTGTTAGATTTCAGTTTGTAATATGAGCATTATGATCAGAGGTTTTTTCATGAAAGACAATATTCTTCCTATGACTTGACTTCAAAAAGTATTCAGATATCGCAGTTGTCTGTTTATAGTTACTTTAGTGGCATAGGGTCCCAGATTAATTACAGCAAGATCAAAAGTTGCTCAGAAGGTCTTTCTCAATTCCATATCATTGCCAGGGTAAGAGCTGCTTAAGTGAAGTCACGTTCAGTCGTGTCCAACTCTTTGCGACCCCATGGACGGTAGCCCACCAGGCTCCTCCATCCATGGGATTCTCCAGGCAAGAATAGTGGAGTGGGTTGCCATTTCCTTAGTTTTTGCCTCTTTATAGACCAACAGTCCTATAATCAATGCCCATAATTCTGGCTAGAGGTTTTACTTATGAATTCATTCAACGAATATTTGTTGAGCAATATGCTCCACACTATGCCCAGTACAGGGGATTAGAAGATAAATAAGAAGAAAGGAAACAAATATTTGAGAGGATAGGCTGTCCCAGACATTGTGCCAACCAATTTACATGTAAGAGGTCTTAACAATGAACACGTTGCCATCCCATTGATATTTTTTCTTTAAAAATAAAAGTCATTATTTTGAAAGTTAAAAGAATAATATATGATCATTATAAAGAGTGTGGAAAATATAGAAAGATACAAAGAAGATTAATGTCATCCATAATTACAGTCCCTAAAGGAAATTACTATTAACTTCAGGAATCTTTTGTGTATGACTGTTCTGTGTTTGAAAAACTGTAGTATGTTTTGAGGAGCTTTTTTTGTGTGTGGCAGAGTTGCTGAAGGGGATTAGAAACTGAAGCCTTAATGCTAACTTTGCTGTTTGTGTGACTTGGTGAAATTCATCCTCCTCCCCACTCTCACATCCATCCCACTTCATCCTCAGCTAGACAATTGCTCATCTTCCTTTAAGTCTAAGGATATTTCTTTTGGGAGTTCTTCCCTTACATTCCTCCCACATATTCACCCACAAGTCAGGTTCCCCATTCTCTGCTCTGAGGCACCTCAACTTCTTCTATGAAGCACTATTATAATTGTAACAAAACAGTCAGCTCCTATTCATTTAATGTACACTTCTCTTTTATTTATAATTATATCTTCACTCCCTAGCAAAGTGTCAGGTATATAAAATATTCTTTGGATTAACTGAATGAGTGAAAGGTTATGGTATAAAGACATAAAGGTTTTATAGGCATTCTGTCAGGACCAGAGTCTGTGAAAATAGGCTAGGAGCCACTGCTCTAAACTCGCATGCATACGTTCATGGGGCAGAGCGTATGTCAAGATGAGGAGCAATATGACACAAATATGGAACCTTGGGGAAAAGAATAAAGAATATGCCAATGAACCTAATTTACATAATGGAGTAATTTTTGAATCAGTTTTTTTTTGTTTCATTTTCCTGTTGATATATACTATAAATTCCAAGACATGGATATTCTCATATATACACAAATATACACACCTAAAGATGTAAAATTAACATTTAAAAATTATATTTAAGAATGCTTAAAGATTTTCAAATGCAAGAGTATCTGAAAATAATATTGTCACAGTCATAATCTCATACAATCCATCAAATACTCTACCAACAGCAACATAGAAAACCTAGAGATATGGGAAAGAATACATTTCTTATGTGAGAAACACTTAGGAAATTTTTTTAAAAAAGTATTCTTTAAAAGAACACTTTTGAGCAAATACTTTCTTGTGAAATCTTTTGTTTTTTGGCTGTTTTCTAAACCAGATGAGAAGTATCAATTGGGAGGCCTAAAGCCTGCTGCTGTTCTGCCCTCCCTAGTGTCATTTGCCTTAGCATTCTTCACACTTTGTGAGTGTAAGACGTGTCAGAACCAGCAGAGCCATTGCAGTTGCCTGGTCCAACTCCATTATTTTGCAGTTGAGGAAAACATAGGGATGATGCTAAGCACTCATATTAGTTGCTAGCGACTAGAACTCAGGCCTCTGGAGTCCCTGTCCCTTCAGTGTCCTTTGTCTGAATCACAGAGTCTTCCAGGACAAGCTGGTTTTTTTTTTATGTGTTTTGGGAAAGGGGGGGTGAAGCAATGTCCAGAATTTGAGACTGACTAGTCTCTTATGTGACCATGGCCACCATTCCGCCAAAAGGACCTAGACGCCCATGAATTTTAAAAAGCCAAAGGGAGTACAAAGTTCAGCACAGAAATTAGCAAACTTGCAGTGCTGCTAAGTATCTACGAAAGAGCTTCATACCGCTTGATGGACCTCAGATCTGTAGTCACCATTCTGAAATGAAAAAACAAAAAGTTACAGGAAAGGGATTTGAAATGACATTAACTCATTATTTAAATTGAATTTACAGAATTGGAGCTTCACCAAATTAACTTTTGGAGAGTATACTTTTCACCTTTGTAATAGAATAATTTAAGAATATCTGCAATAATAAAAGTAATACTAGATGAAAAGAGAAGACCTCCTCACATGTGTACCACTCACATTAAATTCATAAAAGAAGAGAAGATACAGAAGCCACACTTTGAAAAGAAGCAGTTGGATCATTTTACCATTTCAATTACATCCTGTGGGATTTGAGATACAGTTGGAACTCTTGTAAAACGTGCAAATGACTGTAGGCTCACCACATATGACCTAATGAAAATGAATATATGTGAAAATAAGGTAGCCTATGATGAACAGCAATGCACTGAACTAGGTTCTCCTGTGCTGAGGAAATGTGGAGAGCAGACTTGCATCTTTCTGTGAAGTAAAAATAGAATTGAGGCTGGGCCATGTGCCTGGCCAGCTCACCCCTGGAACTCAGCGCATCTGGGCTCTTGCTTTACAGAGAAAAGCAAGGAATAATATAATCCTCATAATCTCTGGCCACATAGATCTTCAAACTCATTCTCAGTCTGTCAGGGTGCTAATCTGTTTTGAACATTCAGTCCTTCTTTCCAGAAAGTCTCCAGAGTAACCTGGCCTTCCTCCAAATTGCCAACACAGCCTGACTTCTGTGTTCCTTCAGCTGGAATTCTCTTGCACATACATCTGGCTGCCTGGTTTGTTTGTTTCCCCACTAATTTAGAAGTTGCTTAACAAAAGTCTGACCCTTGGATATGATATTGGCCCATAATTTTCCTTTCTGTATGGTATCTTTTTCTGGTTTGGATATTGGGGTGATGGTGGCCTCATAGAATGAGTTCAGACGTATTCTTCCTCTTTAACTTTTGGAATAGTTTCAGAAAAATGGGTGTTAACTCTTCTCTAAATGTTGATAGAATCTGCCTGTGAAGCCACTAGTCCTGGATTTTTGCTTGTTGGGGTTTTTAAAATCACAGATTCAATTTCAGTACTTGTGATCAATCCGTTCATATTTTCTATTTCTTCCTGTCTCAAATCTTGGGAGATTTTACCTTTCTAAGAATTTGTCCATTTCTTCCAGGTCGTCCATTTTATTGGCATATAGTTGCCTGTAGTAGTGTCTCATGATCCTTTTTATTTCTGTGGTGTCAGTTGTAACTTCTCTTTTTTCATTTCTGATTTTCGTTCTGATTTTATTGATTTGAGCCCTCTTCCTTTTTTCCACAGCTGTCCACCCACCGCCCCCAACCTGCCACCCCCAGGAGACCCTCCAAGCAGGTAGGTCTAGCCCAGATTCCTGTAAAGTCACTCTTTTGCCCTTGTCCATGGTGTGCACAAGCCTTTGTGTACATCCTCAAGAGTGGATCTCTGTGTCCCCTAGTCCATGGAGCTCCTATGATCAAGCCCCACTGGGCTTCAAAGCCAAATGCTCTGGGGGCTCCTCCTCCCAAAACCATACCCTCAGACTGGGGAGCCTGCATGGGGCTCAGAGCTCTCACTCCTGTGGGAGAAATTCTGCAATATAATTATTCTCCATTTTGTTGATTGTCCATCTGGATGATATGGAGTTTATGTTGCAAGTGCACCCTTGGCTTCTTCTTTATGTCTTTGGATGTAGAATATCTTTTTTTTTTTTTTGTAGATTCCAGTCTTTCTTATGGATGGTTGTTCAGCAGTTAGTTGTGATTTTGGTATGCTTTGTTGTGTATATTGATTGATCAGTGGTCTGCTCCACTTTACTCTGTGGTCTTCACTTCAGTCAGTTCAGTCACTCAGTCGTGTCTGACTCTTTGTGACCCCATGGACTGCAGCATACCAGGCTTCCCTGTCCATCACCAACTCCTGGAGCTTACACAAACTCATGCCTATCAAGTCAGTGATGCCATCCAACCATCTCATCCTCTGTCATCCCCTTCTCCTCCCACCTTCAATCTTTCCCAGCATCTGGGTCTTTTCAAATGAGTCAGTTCTTCACATAAGGTTGTCAAAGTACTGGAGTTTCAGCTTCAGCATCAATCTTTCCAATGAATATTCAGGACTGATTTCCTTTAGGATGGGCTGGTTGGATCTCCTTGCAGTCCAAGGGACTCTCAAGAGTCTTCTCCCAACACCACAGTTCAAAAGCATCAATTCTTCAGCACTCAACTTTGTAGTCCAACTCTCACATCCATACATGACTACTGGAAAAACCATAGCTTTGACTAGATGGACCTATATATGTGATCTATATAAGGAAAGCTGGATTCTACAATTCAGTTCAGTCACTCAGTCGTGTCCAACTCTTTGCAACCCATGAACCGCAGCACACCAGGCCTCCCAGTCCATCACCAATTCCCAGAGTCCACCCAAACCCATGTCCATTGAATAGGGGGTTATTGTACTTTCTCTAAGCTCACCTAAAACTATGGTTCCAATACAGGCCTTGAAGAAGTGAGGGTTGTGGGAACAAAGAGTAAGAGAAGATGATGTAAAAGAAACTCATTTACATGATCTATATTTATTCACTCATATGATTGCAACCCATATAAAATGAGGCCTGGTTATTCTTACTTTGAAACCAGGTGCAACCATAGCATTTAAATTACATCACTCTGACTCAGAAAGCTTTCAAGAATTTACTCGATCCTTTGTTGTAATTTTCTTAAAGCTTTCTAAAAATCCTCTTTAGGCATCTTTTCTTCTCTCCAAGTTTCATATCACCAAGGCACCTTTCTTCAAAATTTAATGAATAAAATCCTCCATCTAGTTATATGTTGATAGATTAAAGAACAGGTTAAAACTACAGAGAGGATCCATGTACATTATCTCACTGTTTAGCTTGATGAATACTTATTGTTCTAAGTGCTGTGGGTACAAAAATAAATACAACACAACCCTTGCCTATTGATGATGAAACTGGCAGAGCAGGCAACATGATTAAGGGAGGCTATATAGCTGGTAGTAAAGACATCTGAGCTAGACCTAGAACTATCTAACTTTTTCATCATTACTCTCTAGTTGTCTATCCAAGAGATTTTTCACAGATTGAAAAAGTTTGAGCTATTTAGAGAACAAAAACAAAATATTTCTAGTTATACCCAATTAAATCTTTAAACTAGCTTAAAAATAAGTTACAGCCAACTGGAATTGGACATAGTTTTCTATACAGCATCTTTACTCAGCTGAGCCTCTATCCAATAGAACTTTCTGAAAAGATGAGAATGTTCAGTGCTGTTCAGTATGGTAATCACTAGCCACAAGCAGCTACTGAGCTTTGAAATATGGTTATTACAACTGAGGAACTGAATAATTTATCTTTTCATATTTTAATGAATTTAAATTTAAATAGCTACCTGAGGCTCTATCGTGTGGCACCATTGGGGATGACATGAGAATTTTCCATTTTTTAGTGGAGGAGAATATTCTTAACAGATAGAAAAGATATTTCACCTGCTTTAGTATTGTGTGGCTTGGAGGTAAAAGTTCATTAGAAAGAAAAACAGACACATAAAGATGCTGATAGGCAGAGCCCAGAATGATGCAGCCTTTCACAAAACAAAATACACAAATGAAAATTGCCATCCTTCATGTTGATCACTGGTAGCAAACAGAGACAGTTATACTTGCACCTGAAGGGAAAATAAGCTTGGGCTTATAGAAATCTGAAATAGCTTGTTTATTTTTATCTATTCAAGCCTAGACATATAACTGAATACTAATAAACTCTGTGGCCTAAAATTAACTGGCTGAATGTGGGAGGGAGAGAATTTACTCTTTTTCTCCTCTTAATAAGAGACAAGCAAACAGGAAACCTTAACTTTTTGGCCAGTACACACCAAGTAAATATTTCAGCCCTTAATGATTCAGGTGTCTGCTCAACAGGTGGCAAAATGTTCTTTCTTAATTCTCATAATCCTCTGACTTGTATTGGTAATATCTATGGATTTTTCTAATAAAACACAGCTGCTTTTTCATATTCATCTTGCATTTCCACACTATTAAAGTATCTAAACTGCTCAGTGTGATAAAATTCCACCATTAGCTGTGTTCCTACACTGAGACTTCCCAGGAAATTTGGTGACCAGGGTCCTGATAGTTTAATGTAAAATAGAGAGAAGTTTATAATGGAATCACTGACACTGGTTTTAATTCCGGTAGCCCACTCTGATACCATCAAGCAGAGGGCATTCAGAGGCCAAGACTCATGAAGCTCTCAGGATGTCATAATTTTCTCCCTTAATTGTAAAGAATTACTCTAGAGATACAAGACACAACATACAGTAATACAAAGGTGTTATGCTTAGTCACTCAGTTGTGTCTGACTCTTGTCAACCCCACGGACTGTAGCCTGCCAGGCTCCTCTGTCCATGGAGATTGTCCAGGCAAGAATATTGGAGTAGGTTGCCATGCCCACCTCCAGGGGATCTTCCCAACCCAAGGATTGAACCCAGGTCTCTCGCATTGCAGGCACGTTCTTTACCATCTGAACCACCAGAGAAACCCAATACAAAGGTAGCAGGATGTGAATGTTTAAAAGGGAAATTATTCCATGCTTTAATATGGAAATATCACTACCTGTTTCCTGTTTTTCTTTGCTTCTCAGCATTGGGAGGAGTGATTCAACCCATTCTAAGCTGGAGGGAACTTTGCCCTCCATCTGTTCCCGTCACTTTCCACCCCTAAGAAGGAACGCAAACATTTCTCCTTCCCCTCAGGAAGAGTCTAATGACTAAGCCTCCCTACCCTGGAGAGAGAAACTAGTGTTTAGTTGCTAGCAATTTGGGCTCTGAATTTCATAGCTATTAAAGATTATTGCATGAAAGAAAAGTAAATAGTATAGGTCCTTTGGGCTTGATAGAGGGTCTAGGGCTGGAGCTCTGGAGAGTACTAAAATTAGGGGGAAGAGGCAAGAGGAAAAGTGAGTCACCGGATGGGGAGAATTGCCTGGGAAAAGGATGAGCTGGAAAGGGTGGAGAAAAGGGTCACTGACCTGGAAATAGAGGATATAATTGGGAAAAAGTACTAACTATGAGAAGAATCGGAGAAGGCAATGGCAAGCCACTCCAGTACTCTTGCCTAGAAAATCCCATGGATGGAGGAGCCTGGTAGGCTGCAGTCCGTGGGGTCGCTAAGGGTCGGACACGACTGAGCGACTTCACTTTCACTTTTCACTTTCACACATTGGAGAAGGAAATGGCAACCCACTCCAGTGTTCTTGCCTGGAGAATCCCAGGGACGGGGGAGCCTGGTGGGCTTCCGTCTATGGGGTCACGCAGAGTCGGACACGACTGAAGTGACTCAGCAGCAGCAGCAGCAGCAGCATGAGAAGAATCATAGTCCTCTCCATCTTCTACCCAGTGTTCACATAAATGAGAATCATCCCAAAAGCTGTATCTAGGACCTCAGGGGGAATTTTTCTCCATTTGTACCAAAAACTCACTAAACTGACTTCCCAGTGGAAGCAACAATCATTCTTGGCATTAAATTTTTCTTTGTTATTTGAAGTGACAATATACGGACTATCCTGCCGCTCTATCTATCCCAGGACACCTTAAGGCCAAAGGGCTTCCTGGATCCTTCAATGAGTCACAGGGAGGAATTTTAACTTTACTTGGGAGGGATGAATTGTACAAAGTTACTTCCCAAGCTGAGACATTAACTTTTAAGTGGAAAGCTCTACAATGTAAGTAGAGTGGATCACTGAATGCCTCTCTAGTATCCATTCCCTCTCCCATCGTCTCCAAAAAGATTCAAAATATTTATTAGGTCTCAATTACCCCTTTTCTTTTCAATCCATGTTACTTAGGGAAAACTGACCTTATCTCCAATCAGGGATGAGTTCTTACTAATTAACATGGAAAGGACATTTAGTTCATGATTGGAAGAGATGCTGTTGCTGTCTCCTGCTGAACATGTATAATGAAACACTTCACTCTGATTCCTAATGACACCATTCTATAAACACAAGACAAACCAATCTTAGGTTGATGCAAATTGCTTTGACCCAGAGAGAGATGGAAAATATTTTCATGTTTAAAGACATGTTGAACCACTAAATCAGCCATTCCAGAAACACATCTCACCTATGGATTTATTAATTTCCTTATTTAAATCAATTTACTTGGAGTCGTCTAATATTTGGAGCTGAAAACTGACATTTAAACCTTATTAGAAGAATTCAGGAAGCTGATGAGGAAGCTTATTTCTTTATTAAAATAAAACCCAGAACTTTCAATGATTAGCCAGAAAGAAAATCAATTTAGTGCAAAAAATGATGGGTAACTAACTGATCCTTTCCCAAGGATCTCACCTTCTGCATGGAGTTCTCTGAGGTAAGACAGTGTAGCTACCACCACTTTGCCCTCAGTTCAGTTCAGTTCAGTCACTCAGTCGTGTCCGACTCTCCGTGACCCCATGAACCACAGCACGCCAGGCCTCCCTGTCCATCACCAACTCCCAGAGTTCACTCAAACTCATGTCCATCGAGTCGGTGATGCCATCCAGCCATCTCATTCTCTGTCGTCCCCGTCTCCTCCCACCCCCAATCCCTCGTAGCATCAGAGTCTTTTCCAGTGAGTCAACTCGTCACATGAGGTGGCCAAAGTATTGGAGTTTCAGCTTTAGCATGAGTCCTTCCAATGAACACCCAGGATTGATCTCCTTTAGAATGGACTGGTTGGATCTCCTTGCAGTCCAAGGGACTCTCAACAGTCTTCTCCTAGAGATATGTAAATTCCCTCTTAAGGTGAGATGTCAACACCATCAATCTCAAACTTTAAAGACTTTGTTATATGCCTTGGGAGAACAATAGGAAAATGAACAAAGAATATACCAATAAATAAAGTTTGACTTTTAAAGTGCATAATGGTGTCGTAGCTAGCTGGTGCCTGGGTTTGCAGACCTTATCCTGTTTCTTGTACTAATATCTGAGCTGATCCAGCTTCATATGTGATCCAGCTCAGGTTTCTAACTTCTTCCCTATCAGCCTCACCATGGATGGCACCACTATAAAATCTGTCCACTGGAGTTCCTTCTTCGGCTTTTGATAAACTTCATCGTTAAGAGTTCTACTCAGAACTCACATCCATCTCTGGATGTGTTTCTCAAGTCTGACCCAAGAACCCTCCACAATAGAATCAACAAGGATGACTATATAAAGAGGAGATTCCTGACCCTTCTGCAAAGGGATTATGATATGATTAGTCTTGTGTGGCATCCAGGAATCTGCATTTAACCAATTTCCCAAGTGGTTGTAATCAAAATGAAAATGGAAAACACTGTTCTAGAAGTATCTTTAACTTTCCCCAAAATTAGCAGTGGCTATCAATTATATCATCATGAAACATCATATAAATACAATTCCTCAAAAATGCATGCATGCATGCATGCTCAGTTGCTCAATCATGTCTGACTCTTTGTGACCCTATGGGCTATAATCTGGCAGGCTCCTCTGTCCATAGGATTCTCCAAGCAAGAATACTGGAGTGGGTTGCAATTTCTTCCTCCACAGAAATGCACATTTAGTGGTTATTTTGAACTTTCAAAGCTATCTTTTAACCACAATTCTACAAATCATTTTCCATTTATTTTTTTTCCTTAAGCCAATCCAAACATACACTTTTACCCAGAAGAGTAGGTACAATACTTCAGAATATTTATTTTATTCTTGCCCTTAAAGTATTCTAGTTGAAGTTCAAATATACATTTCCGTATAAGAAGAGATGTCATAAGAAGAAACAAATAAAAACATATCTGAGACCAAATGTGGACTGTCAGTGAAAACAATTTTATTTTTTCAATAAACTCTAAAAATTGCCAAACACATTCAGAATCAGGATGCTAACACATTAGCACTTAAAGATGACTAAAAATAAAAAGGAGAAGTATTTCAAGAAGTAACCCATCCACATGTCAAGGTCACTCCTACCCATAACAGAATAAGAAAGTCCCTCCTGTTCCAGAATACCTTCTCCACCCATTTAGTCACCATTTAGCCACCCACTGTTTTCCGTTTCCACATCATAGTTCTTTATTAAGTTTAGAGCTGCTGTAACTTCAAACTATTATGTAGAAGCAGTGGCATATTGTGAACTCTTTGACTAGAATGTATGTAACAATTACTTAGAATTACTGATGTAATAACACCCAGGTCAGAAAAGTTTCAGATATGTTTCAGTGGATAGGAAGTTGTCTTTAAGTTGGATTCTATTTATTTGAGGTCATATCAAATGAATCACAGGTAAGGCAATAGGGAAGTGAAACAGGGAAAGGAGAAAGCAATAGAGGGTTTGATAATGAGCAATTTATACTGTGTCAACTAGGGCTTATCCCACGGAGGACCTCAGAGTTTTCTCAACCAAGGCATGAGGAGCTGGGGTATTTATTCACTGACTCCACCATTGTTTGAGGGATGCTCCAGGGCATTATCTCCTCCAAACACTTCCAGTGTTACACTTGTAGGAATCTCAGTGACTTGAGACTCAGGGGCTTGAAGGAGAAATCAATCAGTGCAGAAGAAGCTGATGCATATTGAGGGTACATGGGTTGGGTTCTAACAGTGTCTGCTGCAGTCTGCCTTTTGCACCACTTAGATTCCCTTGGGTCCTGTGTTAAATTGACTCAATCCCATCACTGATTCCTCAAGAAGGTGATTCATTAGAACTTAAAGATTTTAAAAAGGCAACACTAGGTTGATAGGGCAAGATACAGTCTCCACTGGTACAGTTGGTGCCAAAGTTGTAATTAATAATCATCCTCTCCATTCACTACTACTTGTTAAGCAATCTGGCTTGTCTTGGTTGCTTGATGTGGTAGCCTAGACCTTCATCACTGAGGGATCTGAGTCTAACCACACTCTTGTTAGACTGACACTGCTTAAAGTGCCTATTTAAGATTATCACCATATATGGAATCAATAAAAAGTGATCCAGTGGATTTCCTGAGTTCCAGATTATTTTCCTTTCTGCTAGAATTAAATATTAGCTATCATATCTCCTATCTCCTGATGGTAATCAGGGCCAGTTACCCTTGCCACTATAGAACTCTTTTATTGCCGGTAGGTCAGCACGAGAAGTCCAAAATGATGATGTGGAAGTCATAACATTAGAATAGGGAATCTCAGAGAGAGGACTGAGGAGTCCTGGAAGTTCCTAAGATTATATTTTAGGGGTCTCATGAGGTTGACTGTTTCCAACTACATATCCCTAAGAAACCATATTTTCTTCATAAGCTTCAACCAAACCATCATTTCACAATAATTTGAATGCTGAAGCAGATGTGAGAATCCACCTGTCTTCCATTAAATTAGAGATTTTCAAAGATATAAAAGAATGCCATTTTACCATTAGTTTTTTTCCTTAGGGAATATTTGTTCTTAATTAAAGTGTGTCATTCACTTAAACATGTAATTGGTTTGCAACTGTTATTTTTTAATACATTAATAAATACTATTAAAATTCTTTAGTGGGCAAAGAATCTGAACAGACATTTTTCTAAAGAAGACATACAGATGGCCAGGAGACACATGAAAAGATGCTCAACATCTCTAAGCATCAAGGAAATGCAAATCAAAACTAAGATGAGATATTACCGCATACCTATTAGAATGGCTTTTGTAAAAAGACAACAAATGACAAGTGTTGGTGAGGATATGGAGAAAAGGAAACTCTTAGGTACTGTTGGTGGGAATGTAAATTGACCTTGGAAAGGAGATCATCTTGCTAGTCATCAGCAGCACCGTCATCCCCTAGCAAAGTGCTCTAGCAACAGTGGACAAGGAATGTTGCCTGCCATTACAGTAAACGAAGAATATCGTCTACCATCCCAGTTCTACAAATCATTAGACACTGCAGCTGCCATTGACAGTACACCCTGAGGAGAATTTAGGATGGAGAAAAGCAGAAAACATGCTATGCTTTAGATACTGGCCCTAGGTAGTTAAGATTCATAGTTAAGGAATAATTTCAATGAGCCCAGACTCTTGAGTCTTCCTGTATGTAAAAAAGAAAATCATTAATTTGAGATGTTTGTTCTTGTGATAAGCAGTAATCTATATTCAACTACATTTTTTTATTCCAGCCAGCCCAAAACTCCTATATATCTTGGCTTCTCCTTTACCTCTTAAAAGCTGTTTTTCTAAGCCCTCTGAGAGGCTGTCTTCCAGGTTATAGTCCTCAGTAAGATACCTGAACAAAACTTAACTCAAGAAGGGGCTTAAGATAGCAGAATAGGAGTACATGGAGCTCATTCCCCAACAAACACATCATGTTGAATAATTTTCATGGAAAACTAACTGGAAACTGGCACAAGAATTCCTGTACAACCAAAGCTGTAAGAATGACCTCCATGTAACCAGGTAGAACAGGGGGGGGAAAGGCATGTGTTCAGGAGCTGTGCCTCTGTGAGGGATCAGTAAGGAAGAGAAATTAACATAAGGCATTAACAGGAGAAAAACAAAAGTTTAATAGCACATATAATTATATATGTGGAAGAGACCCAGGAAAACTGAGTAACTCTCCCAAATGGTCGAAGCCAACACTGTAAATGTCATCTTCAGCTAAAGAAACAAAGATATTGGGGGTAGGGAGGTAATTATGGGAGATTACCAGGAAAAGCATAGTAAACAATATAAAATTTAAATTCATGCCTTCTCCATCAGTAACACTTTTACAAATTTAGATTTCCTCCTCTTCCTAGTTCTTCGGTTCGGTTCGGTTCAGTCGCTCAGTTGTGTCCGACTCTCTGCGACCCCATGAATCACAGCACGCCAGGCCTCCCTGTCCATCACCAACTCCTGGAGTTCACTCAAACTCAAGTCCATAGAGTCGGTGATGCCATCCAGCCGTCTCATTCTGTGTCGTCCCCTTCTCCTCCCGCCCCCAACCTTTCCCAACATCAGAGTCTTTTCCAGTGAGTTAACTCATCGCATGAGGTGGCCAAAGTATTGCAGTTTCAGCTTTAGCATCAGACCTTCCAATGAACACCCAGGATTGATCTCCATTAGAATGGACTGGTTGGATCTCCTTGCAGTACAAGGGACTATTAGGAAAGGGAAATTTCTCAGTTTCCAGAGCTTCACTTATATCTGCTGTTTCTTAAAGATAACCAGCTTAGAATAATCAGTGTTGTGCCATAAAAAGGCATATTTTGGGATAGCAAAATCTGTTCCCCTTCATTAGATATATGTGTTGTAAACACTACATCCTATGGCTTGTCTTTTTGCTTTCTCTTTAAGAGAAAATGTTTTAAATTTTGATGAAGTGTAATTTTATAATTTTTTCATTGTTTGTACTCTTTGAAGTCAGTCTGAGAAATCTTTGCATACCCCAAGGTAGCAGAACTTTTCTCCTGTTTTTCTTCTTGATGTTTTATAACTTTAGATTTTATATTTAGGCCTTTGATTCATTTCAGGTTTATTTTTGTGTATGTCATGAGGTAAAGATTGATGTTTATTATTTTTTCTTTTACTGATATCCAGCACAAATTTTTTTAAAAGGTTTTTTTCCTCAGTAAATCCTCTTGGCACCTTTGTAATAAAGCAATCGACCATGTATGTATGTCTATTTCCAGATTATTCTGCTCCATATCTCTATGTAGTCAATGCCAAATTTTCTTGATTACTGCAGCTTTGTAGTAAGTCTTAAAATCAAGTAGGGTAAGTCCCCTAATTTGTGCTTTCTTTTAATAAATTGCTTAGGTTATTTTAGTTCTTTTGCATTTCCATATATAATTTTGAATTAGGTCTCCAGTTTATACAAAAAAGTTTGCTAGAATTTTTATTGGTCTTCCATTGGCAAATTTGGGGGTATATAAAAGCTTACTGATTTCAGTCTTCTAAATCATAATTATGGTATACATCTCTATTTGTTAGTTGCTCAGTCATGTCCAGCTCTGTGACCCCATGGACTATAGCCTTCCAGGCTTCTCTGTCCATGGAATTCTACAGTCAAGAATACTGGAGTGGGTAGCCATTCCCTTCTCCAGAGTATCTTCCCAACCCAGGGATCGAACTCAGATCTCCTGCATTGACTGTAGATTCTTTACCATTTGATCCACTGAGGAAACCTACATCTCTATTTAGGTCTTCTCAAATTTCTCTTAGTGATGTACCATGTGTACTTGAAAATAATATGTATATCGTAATTGTGTGTAGCAACAATATGTGTTGACAAAAATTTAATCAGTTGATCTAAGAAAGAAATGGACATTTTAATTCCAGTCAAATTGAAGAATATAACCCAGGTCAGCATTCCAGAAAGCTCTGAGAATTGTTCCATATATTAGAAGTCAAGGCACAGTTATATAAGGATTTAATATTTACAACAATGCTATGTGTTAGATGGAGTTATTTTATAAATGAGAAACTGAAGCTGAGAAAAGTAATGTCCTTCAATGAATAAAGACAAAGCCAAGATTCTAACCATAACAGACGTTAGATCCTGGACTGGGAGCAGCTTTGTGGGATAGATTTTGCCTGCAACACAGACTTGTTTTCCATAAATGCTCTGTGAAGCATATCCTTCAGAAATCTAAATTCTGTTCCCAGACTGTCCATAAACTGGATGATCAAGGAAGTGTTGTTCAGTCCAATTTCAACTCCCTGGCACCCAGACAAGGATGGGAACAGGGTTCTCATGGGGACTCGGGATTACCTGTTGTGGGCCCTCAAGGGCAGGCTCCTGTGCCTGTCCTGGGTGCTCCTGTGCCCCACCCTTTAGGATGAGTAACGGGAGGCTCTGCAGCATCCCTTTCACTTCACACTGCAGCTGGCTGGGCACAAGCTGGCTGTGAAACAGCAAGGATGGCTCAATTCATAGGGCCCAAGAGAAAGCTCTAACCTTCCCTGTGAAAACTCAAGGCCCCAGGTGGCCTCCCTTAGGACTAATGTTCTTTTAGAGTGGACCATTTTTCTGGCTTACAGTATTCTTGGTTACAATTTATATTGACTCAGCTGCAAGCACTCTAACTGACACAGCTGTGTTGTCAGCTGAAGACTGTTATAAATGTAATGATATATAAGCTTTGGTCTGGGTCTGTGTGGAAAATAAGTGAGCAAAAGCCCCCTCTTCAAAATTACATAGGAGCCACAAATCTACTGGTAGGAGACTATTACTAAACCTAGATGTCATCTGCTGTTCAGTGCTTTACTAGCCAGGCTTCAAATTGTGCCACTCAAGTTATTCTTTCTCACAAATACCCATTCTACTAACTCATGCCCCTCTACCCTGCTTAATACACATCTGTGAGGTACACGGGGTGCAACAAGAGCACCTCCATTTTGTAAAAAGGTAATTGAAGTCTAGACAGAAAGAGTAACTTGCCCAAGGCAAAGCCAGACCAGAACTCAGAAGTAGAAAGTCCTTGCTGGGTGAACTTTGCAGTATAGTATGGCATGGGAGGTGAGACTCTATGGCCAGTCCATGTTGCTTGTCTCCTTATTCATGCTGTAGGATGAGAACAGCAGGGATGTTCAACCTTTGAGGAATAAATATTCTTCTTTCTCTGAACTTTCTGGAGATCATGTGTTTGATTCCTGTGGCTTCTATAGATAATTATCACAAACTTACTGGCTGAAAGCAACAGACGTTTTTCTCTCACAGTCCTGGAGGGAAAAGTATGAAATCCAAGTGTTAGCAGCACTGATTTCTTCTGGAGGCTCTGAGGGGGAATCAGTTCCAGGTCTTTCTACTAGGTTCTGGTGCCACCAGCAATTAATTATGTTCTTGACTTGCAGACACATCCCTCCAGTCTCTGCCCCTGCCTTCAAATCACCTTCTCCACTGTGCATGTCTGTCCTCTGTGCTTTTCATAGGACACTTGTTACTGAATTTGGAGCCCACCCAGATAATTCAGGATAATATCTATATTTAAATATCTATTTATATATGTAAATATATATATATATTTAAACCCCTTAAAATAATAACATCTGCAAAGACTCCTTTTCCATTAAAATCATATTCACAGGTTAGAGGGATAAAGACATATACATATCTTTTTTTGTGGAGTGTGGGCAGCTTTCACCCCACTACAGATCCCCTGTGTCCTATGCCTTTGAATATGAATCATCTTGATCTTGCTATAGGCTGGAGCTGAGTAGAATACCAGAGTTCAAATTAATTTAAGAAAATGCTTATGGAGTTTCTACTAGGTGAAAAGAAGGTAGGAGTTGATAACTTGTTTTTCAGTTACCAACTTAAAAAACTTGTTTTTTTCAGTAACCTCTCACTGCCCACCTAACTGGAATCTACTAACAGGTATACAAATAACTGACCCAGGTCACTAGTGAGGTACAAGTGCAGTAGCAGACATTATGCCATCATCCTCTTGGAAATGTAGTTGGCATATATGAGTAATTTTAACAACAACAAAAAGTCACCTAAAATCCCACTCACAGTTAAAGGAAATGCCATCATTTCCTTTGACTTTGGTGTGGACTCACAGTAATGTCACAGAGAGATCACATTACAGGAAATGAGCAGAGTTGAGACTTGTCAAACTTGACCCTTTGAAAGGATTTTGCATGGTAAGTATCAGAACTTTGGCTAATTTCAACTCTCTGATTGCTGTGGCCAGACAGTCTTATAGGAATGTGGATCTCAGATAAACCATTCACTCTATCAAGTAATCAACATTCTAAATAATTCCCAAAAGGCATTATGTTTGAAGAATTTTGAAGAATCCAAAGGTGGGTCTCAATAAATGAGCTCTATAGAAAAATTGTTATTTCCAGTATTCCTTCTCATGAAGCTAACAAGCCCCTAAAAACAAGGACCAGTTCTCGTATGGCTCTCCATTCGCTCCTAATCAAGAAGTCTCCCCATTTCAGTAACATTTTCTATCAATAGGGATTTCCGGATTAATGCACTAAGCCAAGACCCTAAACCACCAGAATTTTTAAGGTCACCAAACAAATTGTTTTAAAAATAAAGAAGTGCTAAATGCTTTTAATTCCATTCCATATTTCATTCTGTTACCTCAGGTATGACATTTGGTGTATTTTTCTTCCTGTTGTTTTGAACCCTCAGTTCAGGAAAGTTGTGCGGTTTAATTGACATAAGCAGATGCTGTTCGATGTTTTTTTAATGTAGCAACTTCTCAAAGAGAGTGTTTGTGTAAACAGAAGAGAAGAATTAATAATTTATACCTTTATGGATGCGTGCTCCTCAATTTTGCAAGAAACATTAGAAAAGGTTTAACCTATAATTCTGGAAGAGTAAATCTTAAAAGCAAGACTTAAGGAAAGCAATGTGTTCTGCCACCATTCTGCTGGCATTGGCCACAACTGAGATGAGATTCTGGGACTTCTTGATTTAAGCTTTGCAACAAGAGAAGGAGAGGCAGGGGTGGGAGTGGGGAGCTGGGAAGAGATGGGAAGATGGAGAGAATATGAGTGAATGAACATGAATGAGAAAATCATTTGAGTTAAGTAAATGTCTGGCCTGATTCAAGCCCCAGCTTGCCAAAGCAGTCAGCCAAGGCTAGGTGTTTCAGAGAGAGGTATCAGAATGAATGCACCCACAAGCAAGATCTTGATTCAGATTCCAACTTAAAATTGCATTTCCAGACATAAGAGGAGGGTGGCCTCTTGATTGATTCTCCCTGCTGTTGTCATGACCAGAGTTATTCTGGTTCTCATAGGTGCTTAATTGGTTGGCTGCATTTGGTTTAAGAACACAAATTCACTAGATGTTTATATCCTTAGAATGGTTGTAGGAAATCCAGGGCAGTGCTACACCAGATGGGAAGTTGCCTTATAGTTATCATTCTTTCTACAGCAATGTATTGCTTCTCCTCAAAGTAAGTCTGTTTATGTTCTTCATAGCCTCCCTTACAATTCTTTTTTTGCCCTTCTCTCATATATGCAAAAGGCTTCCAAATTGTCACCTGAAGATTTCTTTACTTAGGATGGTTTATTCCCAAGAAAAGTCATGAGAATATGGGAGACTTACCCAGACTCTGACTACTTTTCCCATCTGGGGTATGTTCCAGAAACCATCATTATACTTGAAGCCACAAGAAGAGTATTCTTATGCATGTGACATTACAGCTTTATTTACTTAATAACACTTGGCTATATATCTTTTCAAATGCTTTGTTTTCTTGCAACACTTTTCAGATACTTTTATGCCCTCAGATTTGATTATTCAGCCCACAAAGTGTCTGCTCCTTAGACCTGTCTGGGACCTTTGCGTTCAGTCTCTTGTGTCTAAGGGAAAATCAATAAGTCTTGGGTCACAAGGAATGATTTCCTTTGTCAAAAATTATCTGCAGAAAATTGGAACAGGCTATCAACATCTCTCTCCTTATTGTATCTTGAGGGCCAAACTAGCCCACACAGAATAAAACTTTGTAAAATATGAAGCTATAAGTACAAGCAAGAAGTACTTGAAAGAGATGTAGGGAGGAGCAGAAGGTGGTGGTTTCATTTGAACAAATTATCACGCACCATTTTGGTTAAGGCACATGTGCTTCCTTTTCCTCTGGTGTGTTCTTATTGGTGAGTTTTTCTCAGAGGGCAAGTGTTAGTCTAGGCAAATGTCTTCTTGGATGACCTTTATATTCAAGTAGCAGGAAGACATGACTGCTCAATTTACATGTGAAGATAATAGCAGTGAGAAGGTAGTCCAGAACTGAGACTAGTTAAAAATAAAATTGCGAAGGTGAGTTTTGAGGTCAATCCCAACTTCTCTGTTTTTGTAGCCCTCTTCCCAGCCTTTCTTGGGTCTGCTTGATTATAGCACGCTTTTATTGCAAATAGGAAGCTGCCCAATGGTATTTTGTCCACATGCTAAAGTAATTAGAATCAAAGTATTGGAAGAGCTATTGCATCTCATGTCCACTGCACTCTCTTATCTGACTTCTATGTACTTTGGAAGAACAGCCACTGCTCCTGCAAATCTCTCTCACAAAGTGTGCAGAGCAGGACCCAAGAGTCTTGGGTGCATCCCTCGTAGGTGAGAGAAAACTGAGGGTCTACATAGAAGCTCTCTCTTTTATCCAGGCTGCTGAGAGAGCCTTATGAACCTCAGGGGTAAAATTTTAACATTTAAGGCAGCGGTGAAACCTTAATGCTTATCAAAAACCAAAGCAAAGCAAAAGAAAAATCTACCTTATTTATTAGTACCTTTCCTGAACTGAGATGGAGTGATTCTTTATGAAAAGCCATAGATTGTGAAAATTAGTTTGGTGGGTGGAGTTCAGCATGTTTTAAGTGAAAGAATAGAATAAAGGAAAACATCAAAGTATACAATAGATGATACGGGTAGATTTTCAAAGGGGCTTTTTAAAATGTGTGTGTCTGTGTGTTGTTGTAAGGCAAACATTTTCTCCCTGATCACAATCAGAAATAGTAAAAAAAAACAAAACAACCTTGGCATTTCCTACTCCAGGGGATCATCCCAACTCAGGGACTGAGCCCACATCTCTTGCATCTCCTGCACTGCAGGCAGATTCTTTACTGCTAAACAACCAGGGAAGCATTAGAAAGAAAACAAAACTGTTGAGATAGGAACCTGGCTTGAGAGTGGACTGATAACTAGAGGGTTGAAAGAAGCCGGTTTGGAAGAGTAGGGTTGTGACGGAGAAGGGTGGATGCTTGGGCAGGTACCAGAAATAGGATGATCCTTTGCAATTCGCCAAACTCACACAAACACCACACCATACCACACCCACATACACGATTTTTCTATCCCTAACATCACTCTCCTAAATGCCTGAAAACTCCCCAGTTGCTGCCCCTGACATAACTGCCGTAGACTCTACTGTTGGTCTGAAGGAGTCTTCTTGGAAAGTAGCAGTCCAGATGAATGTCTTCAAGAAGATCAAGAACACCCTGAGACTTCTGATTCTTTCCTGGGCTGGTGTAAAGAGTTAATGAAGGGGTGATCAACCCAACTATTCTTTAACATAGCATCCTATTTTAGTGTCTCCACTTTGAAATATTTAGATGAATAACTTCATAGATAGACAAATCCCCCCTTTTAAGTTACATAATAAGCAATTATAATCCAAACATGAGAAAACCAAAAGTTTAGTGTTCTTAATCACCTATATCACTTGTTCTACAAACACTGGCAACAGTCTCTCCTAAGGAAGTGTCTAGTCAGAACATATCCACTGCGCAATTCTAAATTGTTCAAGAAGTGCGCTTGTGTGGCTCCTTCACCTCATGTTTGATCCCAGACGGTACCTCAGAAAGGCTGTAGTCCAGGCAGCTGAGCTAAAGCCGTAAGTGTCTCTTCTAAGTCTCCTCATCTGGGTATGCTTGACATTTTCTCACCTTTCTTGCCAACATGTAAACCTCACAGAGAGAGCATGAGAATGAATTTAAGAGTTTCAGGGAGAGGGGAACTGGAAAGCACTCAGCTGTGGAGACAGTACTGGTATGTTATCCGTGGGGGTAGGCGGCTGCAGCGGCTCACCGGGTCTTGTCAGCTGCATGGGCTGCTCAAACCCTCCCCAGCACCCTTCCTCTTCCTATGGGGTAAGAGACCGCTTCTCTCCTTTCTTTGAAGTTCTCTCCTGCCGTTGCTTCTCTGACCCCCTACCCTAGGATGCTTTCCTATAACTTACCTGCACTAAGGTGGCTGTTCAGGACACCTCAGCTGGGAAACCTCCTTCAGTGACCTTTGCTTCTTTTATTACCATCTGGAAGTTTAATTTCTGCAACTGTTTGCCTTAATTTTGATCTACCTTGTGACGTATTTAACTGTTAGCACTTCAGTCCCAGGGGCACAAAGAGGGCTGGCTGTGGGAGTGCCTCCGTCATTCTGTTTCTTAGTCTAGGTGGTGATTTCACGGGTGTGTTCACTTTGTGATAGTTCACTGAGCTGAACACTTGGCGATTTCTGCATTTCCTGTACGTATATTTCAGTAAAAGAGCTTTAATATTCCTATCTTGTCCACTAGACTGTATCCTGAGGACAGTAGTCTCCATGTATTCCCTAACTTCCAGCAAATGCTTGCACTGAAAGAGTTATCAGGAGGCCTTGATTTAAATGTTAGTAACCCTTGTTACCGGAGAAGGCAATGGCAGCCCACTCCAGTGCTCTTGCCTGGAAAATCCCATGAACAGAGGAGCCTGGTGGGCTGCAGTCCGTGGGGTCGCTACGAGTCAGACATGACTGAGCGACTTCACTTTCACTTTTCACTTTCACACACTGGAGAAGGAAATGGCAACCCACTCCAGCGTTCTTGCCTGGAGAATCCCAGGGATGGCGGAGCCTGGTGGGCTGCCGTCTATGGGGTCACACAGAGTCGGACACGACTGAAGTGACTTAGCAGCAGCAGCAGTAGCAGCAGCAACCCTTGTTACAGAGGCAACAACAGCGAGTAGAATAACACTAATCTAGAAATATGGAGACTTGAATTCCAGTCTTGGGCCTATTGTCATTTACCTAATTTCGGCAAGTATTTGGCCTCTCTAGATGTCAGCTTGTACAACTATAAAATAGACCCTACTGTACCTGCCTTCCTGACTTTACAAGGATTCCTTCTAGGGATTAGATGAGGTCATGGTATAAAATTATATAAAAGTGGAAAATGTCAGACAAACATGGGGTTGGTTTTCTCAGGAACCTCCTGCTTGCATCCGTGTCTCCTGATCTAGACAAGACTGCGGGCATCCAGGGTGGGACTTTGTACTTGTCTTTGTGGGGTAGCCATTGGATACTATGGAGGATCATTTTAAAGGAATGTCCATTCTTCCCCCAGCCTGGCTTCCCAAGTCACCTCAGAGAGCCTTGTGAGTAGGCTCGGGGAGAGGGGTGTTCTGAGCATTCAGGACATCTTTTAGTGAACTGCCAGAATTTGAGCATTGCAAGAGCTGCTTCCGTGGAAATGTGCTCTGCCACATAGCAGACCCATTTCTGTGTCTGGATGTTAGACAGAACTGGGAACACACATCTCAAATGGCCTCTCTCAGAATGCTAAGGGTGCAGGCTTTCAGATCCACAGTCGATAGACATCAGTGTGAGACCCACCTTTAGCCACGCTGCAGTTCAGTCTCACAATCTGAGGCCAAGCCTGGTCACCCCCACCTTCTATGCTATCCATCCACTCCCCTTCAGGCACACCCTCCTCAGGTTTATTCTTCACCTCCTTCACTTCTGTACCCACTTCACCCTCCTCCTCCTTCCTGACTTCACAACTTAAGGGCTGCTACTCAGCCTTCTTGCCTCCCCACCTCTGCCTCTCCAAACCTCCCCACTCTTTGCTAAGGTTCCTGATACAGCCTTTTCACATAATTTATGAAATTGTTCATTTGCTCAGTTGTGTCCAACTCTTTGCAACCCATGGACTGCAGCATGCCAGGCTTCCCTGTTTTTCACTATTTCCCAGAGTCTGCTCAAACTCATGTCCATTGAGTCAATGATACCGTCCAACCATCTCATCTTCTGTCATCCCTTTCTGCTCATGCCTTCAGTTTTTCACAGCATCAAGATCTTTTTCAATGAGTCAGCTCTTTGCATCAAGTGGCCAAAGTATTAGAGCTTCAGCATCAGTCCTTCCAATGAATATTCAGTTTTAATTTCCTTTAGGGTTGACTGGTTTGATCTCCTTTCTGTCCAAAAGACTCTCAAGAGTCTTCTCCAACATCGCAGTTTGAAATCATCAATTCTTCAGTGCTCAGCCTTCTTTATGGTTCAACTTTCACGTCCATACATGATTACTAGAAAAACCATAGCTTTGACTATACAAACCTTTGTCGGCAAAGTGATGTCTCTGTTTTTTAATACACTGTCTAGGTTTCTCATAGTTTTCCTTCCAAGGAGCAAGCATCTTTTAATTTCCAGGAGGGCTGTAGTCACTGTCTCCAGTGATTTTGGAACCCAAGAAAATAGTCTGTCACTGTTTTTGCTTTTTCCCCATCTATTTGCCATGAAGTGATGGGACTAGATGCCATGATCTTAGTTTTCTGAATGTTGACTTTTATGAAGAGCCCCACTTTAAGCAGAAGCCACAGTTTGAGCTGCACAGTCCTGTATGTGTATCCCTACGTAACTTTGTCCAGTCAGTTTCATTTCCAGTTCATTGTCCTCTGATCAGAGCTGTATCTTCTACCAGTGTCAGATAGACAGTGGGGGCAACCTGCAAATAAGTGTTGTGTGAATAAAACCATCAGGGTGTTGAAAGAATTCTTATGCTAACCTGACTCTGAAAACAGAATGAATGAGGTAACTACATTTTAGAATCATTGTACATTTGCCTGTTGAATCATTCTCTGAAGTCTTTCTGATTACAACATTAACTATGAATTCATTTTCCATCTGTATAGGAAACCATGATACACGGTAATGTGAGCGATGCCTGTATTTAACTCATTTAGAAATGCTGGAATTCACGTTTTGGCACACTTGCTCCAGCAATAACGGACTGAGAGATGCTCATTTGTAGTAGACAAGCCTGCAATGGAAGAATGAGCAGGTCCTAACAGTGCCAACTGTTAGGATCAGCCATTGCCAGAGATATGTGAAATACAAATAAATAATTTTCTCAAAAGGTTTGCGATAATGCCCTATTCCAATGTAACCCTGAAAAATTTTGATTAAAATAATTGTATTGTCATCCCTGAATGTATAGTCCTCACTTTAAGGTCTCCATCAAACAAAACCACGGAAATTCCTTTGATTCTTAGAAATAACAGCTGTTTCTACAAGGGAACTGGTGGTTTCCAGGACCATGTCCATGGCTAAGTTGTAAGCCACAGGGTGGGAGCTCTACACTATGAGATGGGTAAGGTGCCAGTTTCACTGAACAAGCACGTGACCACATAAGAGCAAGTGCAGGTCACCACCTCTCTCAGTTGCTTCTATTTTCATCTCTAAGATAGGAGGAACTAAACTGACTTCCTAAGGTGGAATCAAACACTGGGCAGCATACACATATGCTTTAGGACTCTGCTGCTCCCAAGGGGTTAAGGGGGTCAGTGTAGGGGGTACCTCAAGGAAGAGAATGAAGATGAGCTTGCCTGCTCTGATTCTCCCAGGAGTGAGTGGGATGTACTTGGATGTATATTAATGCATTTGAAATTTCATGATGCTATATCATCTTTGTACACATTTTAAGTATGTATGAAAGTATATAAATATATATGATACATGACAGTGAACTATGGAGTTCATTCTTTTTCTTCTTTTTTTACTCAGTTCTGTGCTTTTAAGACTTGCCCACGTGCTTGATGAACAGTATTCCCTATTAATCTAGTCATTTGCCAATGATGGATACAGAGATAGACCATACAACCTAATGGTTAGGAGTGCACATGTGGGAAGCAGACTACCTGGCATCATTCCCACTTACCAACTTTATGAACTTAGACCATTTACTCCACCACCCCATATCTGTGTTCTCATTTCTAAAACAGAAATAGTAGTGTCTATTTCATGTAGAGTAAACATGAAGTAAACATCCAGCAAGCGTTAGCCATCACTATCAATTCCCACATCCAGTGGTGCATAGAACACCTTCATATGCATCCCTTAATGAACCTGTGCCTGAGTTTCTCGGGAGAGTCTATACCCCCCAAGAGAGAGGGATGGCTGGGTCACAGGGCGTAGGCACTCTTAATTTCACCAAGTACTGCCAAGTTGCTCTCCAGAATGACTGTGCCAGTCTACATTCCCACCATCAGTCCCTGAGGGTTCCGGGAAAAGTTTTCTCAGCCAGTGAGAGCACAGATTTTAACAAGTCTCCTCTCTCGTTGCACTGACATCATCTGTCTGGGAGACTTCTGTCCAAGTTGGGTGGAGAAACAGCTCTGAGACACGTGGCTAATTTAGAAGTCTGCTGTTCTGCTCTCCAGAGCCCTAAACTCTGTGGTAATTATCAAACAGTAGGCTCAAGCCTTGGAGGTGGGTGGATATCAGAATCATCCTGGAAGGGTGCAGTTCAAAGTGCTTCACCAGGGGATTCTGACTCACACACCCTAGGAAAGTATGCACCACTCACTCCCTAACCCCAAGTAAGAGTCCCTGCCTGTGGGAGCCACTGTGCTGATGGACGGATGTCAGCACAGGACAAAAGGTGGGGAACCACTGGGGGAAAGGTAGGCCTGCGATGACCCAGGGCCCTGGAGTTTTGGGAGGCTGCAGGTTGCTGATACAACCTAGTGGAGTGGGAAGGTCCCCTTGTCCAGAAAATTCTCCTACTGTCAGACATGTCTCTATAGCCTGGATAATACCAGAAATGTCACTACTCAATTCAGTCTTTTAAATTAAGTCCATATTTTCTCTTGATGACTATGCTCTACCAACACATTACCTGGGCTCTGCTGCCTACAACCCAATACCTGCTTGTACCCAAAGTGTAAGCATCTAAGGCGGGAGTCATTGAGGGACTTAGAGGTTTGGTAACAAAGTATGATCAATGTTTGATAGATTTGGTAGATATGTGTCCAGGCTCCTCTCTCAGAAACTGTGAGTACAGCTCCAGAGGAGATTCTGAGGCCCATGGAAGGGTGTCATTTAAATTCATCCTTGTACACACATCGTCATAAAGATAATAAACCCTATATTTAATAACTGCCAGTTTGAAAGCTGATATTGGGGATAGGGTTTGGGCACAAAAGGAAAAGGCAGAGACTAGATTGCAAAGGTAGGAGAGGTTAGGATGAGGAAAACCACAAGCAGTAAAATAGGCTGGGACTTGAGAACTGTGTCCAGATGCCAGAGAAGGAGGTTCTGTGCCATTTTCCCGTCATCCATATGCCATCCCCATCCCACTCCTACATCAGGAAAATGGGGTTGAAGCCAGACCCTGTGGCATCTAGGGGAGGGAAAGCATCTTGTATTTTGTCTCCCCAGTTTGGTGCCAAATTGTTATCGATGAGTGTCTTTGTCTCTTCCCTCTGGAACCAGGCCCTGTGGATCCAGCTTCCATGGCTCTACAAATGAGGTTCCTCAGTCCCCTTGCAAAGGTTCACCCTGTCCCAGAAGAGACAGGCCCAAAGGGGGAATTTAAGCCAATCTTTCACAGTCAACTGGATCCTGGCCCGAACTACTGTGTCCTCTGGTCTGTCCCTGACTTTGACCACCCCCCACCCTACAATTCTGAAAATTGGGTCTCTCAGCCTTGGTTCAAAAATAGTTATGAAGCCCCTCCTGTGAACGAGGCACTCTGGTCTTTACTGGAGATGCAGTTATGTTAAGGTACTTACCTTGCCTCATGGAGATTACAGGCTAGGGTCCAGTGAGTAGAAAGTTGAGTAAACTGTGATGAACACTGGGATGGGGAAATGGAAGCTTGTAGGAGGATAGCTAATCCAAACTTGGGGAGGAGGAATGGAACAGGAAAGACTTCCGAGAGGAAGTGATAGCCAAGTCCTGATGCAAAGTGCAAGTAGAAGTGAACCCAGCAAAGAAGATGACTGTGGATATGGGTGGGTCAGAGATTTTGGAGAAAGGAACAGCAAGTTCAAGGGCCTAGAGATTAAAGAAAGCAGGACAGGTTCAAGGGTTTAAACAATCCTATATGGCTACAGCCACAGAGGATCATGGAAAAAGAGCAAGAGATGTGACTCAAATAGTAGGGAGGAGGTGGGAAGCTTAAGAGGGAGAGGATATATATGTAATTATGACTGATTGTATGTAATTATGACTGATTTGCATTGATATATGGTAGAGACCACCACAAGACTGTAAAGAAATTATCCCCCCCAAAAAAAGGTGACATGGCAACTTTCTCAAATCCACTAAAAATGAACATGTGGAAGAAGGAAAACAGATTGTGTCTTGCCTCCTCTAGCAAAGGAAACAGTAGGCAGAATCCAGTTCAGTGCAGACAGCAGAGTGCTGGCTTTAGAAATTTACTGGTTTAGTGAGTAAAACAGGTTTACCTGCTGGCTGCATCTCTTAGGCAAATCACTTCTTCTCTCTAGGCCTTATTTTCCACATCTGTAAGACGGAACTAATAAAATCTGTCTTACAGGGTAGCTATAAAAATTAAAAATGATGTGTCAGGTTACTTTTATGTAAAGAAAAATTAACCTGACATACAGTAATTACTCAATAAATAATAGCTGCTAAAAAAAAAAAAAAGTAAGGAGGAGCCAGATTATCATGGGCCTTACAAGCGGAAAGATCATACACATTTATTGTCCAAATTGAAGACCCAACAGTTATAAACTGGGACTGTTCTGACAAACAAATCCACATCATCACTTTATTTATAAATTAAGAGATTTAGCTCTAATTGAATCCGGGTCTGTGTTTTCCAATACTGAGCCCCACCTGCCTGAAAGGTGTCCTGTACAGAGGGTCTAACTTGTCCTTGTTGAACTTCTCCTAGGAGAAAACCTGCTTTTCTGCATATTATATTTGGATTCACATACTGCCCTCATTTCTGGGTAACCCATATATATGCCCAAACCCATAGTTATAACCCCCTGATCCTCCTTCTATTAGACCAATTGACATCCTTCTCAGAGGCCAAGATTGTTCTCCTATATGTGCCCTTTAAATGTGGGTGGAAATACTTTTATATTCTGCCTCTCTCGTCAGTCTTAGCCCAGGGCAGTTTAACCAGGGGCTTCCAGAAGATATATTTACAATCTTCAAAAAGATACTTAAGTCTTGTCATATGTCTCCTAATAAAATAAACCTACTTTACACACTAAGATTGCTTCACTTTTTACTGACACCTAAATATACACTGGGGCTGCCACAATGGCTCAGTGGGTAAAGAATCCCCCTGCAGTTCAGGAGACACAGGAGATGTGGGTTCAATCCCTGGGTCAGGAAGATCTCCTGGAGTAGGAAATGGCAACCCATCCAGTATTCTTGCCTGAAAAATCCCGTGGACAGAGGAGCCTGGCAGGCAACAGTCTAAAGGGTCGCAAAGAGTCAGACACAACTGAGTGATTGAGCACACAAATACACACTGAGTCAGTATCAGAAGGCTAGAGTTCACGTCCAGGCCACCCACTTACTAGCTCTATGAAGTTAGACAATCTGCTTGACTTCTATGAGATACATTCTCCCATTTGCAAAATAAAACAGTGCCAGTTTCATGCAGTTGTTAGGAAAGAACATGGGTGATAGAACCTAGCTCAGTGTCTTGATTTGTGATTTGTAGAAGAGGCTCAATAGAGCTTGCTTTCTTTCTTTTTTAAAAGAACTTGAACTTGGCAGCAGCCATGAACAAGTATCACAGAAGGAAACAGTCTTAAAAGAGCAATCGCATTTCCTAGGTTCAGAGGTACAATAGCAATTATTTATATTCTTCAAACTCAACCATGCTTATTCTAACCCTGTTCTCCACAGTTGCAGGTGGAAACCTCACCTTTGTATTCGCCTGTGGTTACCAACTGTGGATGTTTCCATTAAGTGGGGCTGTGGTAAGTACATAGAGCATCTGTTCTTTTATTTTTTTCTTCCAGTTTCATTGAGGTATAATTATTATACAGCACTGTATAAATTTAAGGTATACAGCCTAATGATTTGACTTACATGTCTCATGAAATGATTACCACAATAAGTTTGCGTGCCTGCATGCTCAGTCACCAGTAATGCCCAACTCTTTGTGACCC